>NC_134108.1:59145000-64115000 GCF_040939455.1 Microcebus murinus | reverse complement strand
GCCTGCAACTCTAGGCTAAATAATAATCTGTTAAATTTTGTAAATTTTTAGGAAAGCTAACTCTATTTGCAATCAATATGGCACATTGAATAAACATATTAGCTTCCTGTCTGTCCCAAATCTCACCAAATGATACAAATTTAAACAAAAAAATAAAATCATAAAAACACTAAACACAAGAATAAAAGAGAATGTTAGAAGAGAAATTTAATTAATTTATGATTAGCAGAAGGCAGATGAGATCATATTTATAGAGAAACCAGGACAATAGCTCAGACATGGGCATTTTCAGGTTTATCAAAGAACTATCCTGGAATAGCTGGCCCATGAGGCTACAAGAGTTACCTACTATAGACTGAATGTTTGTGTTCCTCAAAGTACATGCATTCAAGTTCTAACTCCCCCTATGATGGTAATTGGATGTTGTGCTTTTTGGAGATATTTAGGTCCAAATTATGGAGGCTTCATGAATAAAATCAGTGCCATTAGGAGACACCAGAGAGCTCTCTTGCCCCCTTCTGCCATGTGGGATTGCAGTGAGAAGACAATCATCTATCTATGAACCAGAAAGTGGGCTCTCACCAAACACAAAATTTGCTAGAACCTTCATCTTGGACTTCCAGCCTCCAGAACTATGAGAAATAAATTTCTGTTATTTATAAGGCACCAATTTATGATATCATGTTATAGCAGCCTGAAAAGAAATGAGAGGGTATCTATTTTCATGGAGCCCAGAGTGAGCTCTCCTAATGAAAAGACTGAGTTATAAAATAAGTATAAAAAATATTTTAAAAAAACAAGCAAATAAACAAAAAGCCTTGTATACTAGTTACTTAAACTAATTAAATGACCTTTGGATGGGATGAACTGTTAACTATGTATACTCCATTATTTGATGGACAAAAAAGCAAGAAGGAAAGACCATTAGAATAGAACCAACTAAGACCAGAAGAAATGAAAATAATGTAAGGAGCAGAAAAAAAATAAAACGCAATTCTAATAAGTGTCCTTAGTGATATTTAAGAGAATATTACTTTTGTGTAATCAAAGATATCTAATACAAAATATTAAATGAATCAGAATATGAAATATTTCTAGAAAATTAGCAAAATAATTTTCAAATAAAAATAAAATGACTGTTAAACCAAGTTGAATACCAAGTTAATAATCTGGAAAATAAAGGAGAAAATTATTGTTATCAGTTCAAAATGGTAAAGAGATAGAAAATATGACCAAGAAATAAAGAGATATTTACTGTAGAATTAAAAAAATTGAAATTTAAATATACTAATAAAGTATATTAAATGAAAACAGAGGAAAAATAGGTAAAGAAATGATCCTAGTGATATTAGAAGAAAATTTTCTTAAGCAAAAAAAAAAAAAAATAGAAAAAAGAAAAGGAAAGGAAAGAAAGGGCAAAGATGTGCAGATTGATGATAATCTCTAAATGCCAAGCATGGTGAGCAGAAACAAGATACACATCAATATATTCTGACAATATTTGAGACCTCCAAGTACAATGAAGAAATCCAAAAAGCTTCCAGAGAATCAAACTGTGGTTGACACCAAGGTTTCATTGGTGATTCTGATTGCTAGATGGCAATGAAACAAAATCCTAAAGTTCTGAGGGAGAAGTCCGTATACCTAGATTCCTATTGTCAACTATGTTAGGTACATCATATGATCCGTAGATTCCATTTGTAGCCATCACAGTGACAGATCAGCTTGAATAAAGGCAACCGATCTGCTTTCCTCAGTCGCTTTCTAGAACAGGTGATGGAATTCAGAAGTATAGATGAGCTATCATCCCTCAGTACAAACTTTGACTAATGGAAGAAAGGAGACCAGAAAAGCTTAAAGATGAAATTGTCCCCTGTCTTTTTTCCAACAGTCCATTGAGTCACAATTGGAAGCACCTGCAAAGCCAGCAGCTGTGTATCCTTGCTACTGGTTATGAGTCACATGGATTTGTTTTCTATTCCTTCTTGCCTCATCTTAGTGCCTGGGATTTAGTTTGCACGTAAGTCTTGCCTCAGGCTCTGTTCTGTGGGAAACCTGGTCTAAGACATGAATCTATTTATCAAGTATGACATCAAATAATTTCATATAAGAAAGTACCCAGAGTTTTATGTTTTCTACTTCCATTATTTTAAAAGAATGCTTTTGAGGAAAAACTATGCCAAAACACCAACAGTAACAACAAAAATCAAAGAAGTAAAAAGAACTTATATATACAAAACAGTGGAAATAACTCTCAAGTGCAAAGAAAAGAAATACTAGTAAGTGAACTGTATTATATACATAGAACACATTTGATATTAATTATAACAGGAAATCATAGGAATCCATGAAAAATATCTTCATTAGAAAATATTTTTAATTATACAAATAGTGTAATAATCTGTAAGACTTTGGTAAAGGGAAGAAAGGCAAGTTTAATTAAAGTTTAAAACTTGGAGATTAATAAAAAGCTGTCCATGGTTCCAGTATTTTGCAACACAGACATGACATGATTTTGAGTAATAGATGGGATAGATTTAAAAGGCATACATCGGAACTTGATGTCTAAACATTCTTTCAGTAGGAAAGTTTGGGTGTCATGTATTACATTTACTTCATTTTGTGTCAAAAGACTACTTTAGGTAGTACATGCTGTTACTATTTATTATTTTAAAAAAGAACCAAGAGAAGAAACACAGTATAATGAATGATAGTCATAGAAAATAAATCAAATATGAAGAGCTCTGAGATATTTAAAATATGGTTTAATAATTGAGATCAGAAAATAAGGGAAACAAACACAGTAGAGGGAGGTACAGGCATGTCATTTTCCTTATCACTCATAGCAGACTCTCTAATCAGAGAATCACAAGTTAATGTAAATAAAGCTAAATTAATAAATCAATAAATTAAGTTATAATCACATTGTTTACATATTTACAGATGAAAATTAGAAGAATTTAAAATAAAATTTTCATTATGTACTCTGCATTGTTTTAGCTATTTTTAAAATAAATATACAATCATTTTCTTGATTAAAGTGACTTTTCTTTTTATGAACTAAGAAGACATACTAACTCTCTTTGCCTTGTGAAGAATGGATTAGAAGGAAAGAAATTAATGGCACGAAACAAGGTTTGATATTATTTCGATTGTTAAGATGAGCACTTCTAAGAGCCTGATATTTAAGAAATAGCAGTTTGTTTATAGATGAATACAAATATTTTGATAGATAATAAGTGAGAAAATATTTAATAATCAGAAATTTAGAGTACCAGTTAAGGATCCAAGAATAATTCTCCAATTTCTACCATTATGGGCTGTAAGGTCTCTGGTGCCATCATTATAGATAAACAGGAGATTTGAAACGAAGAACGTATAACAATGGAATTGATGGTGGTTATGCGATGGGGACACACAGAGTTCAGTTTTATCATAGTTTTGCCATTTGGAGCTTGAAGTGTCTGTAAGTGAAGAAGCAATGATGCTTGAGTTCATGTTTTATTTTAAGATATACATTTGATGATCACAGAAGATTTGTAGAAACTAAAAACCATATTAAAGAAGAAGATCATTTTTTCTAACAACGTGATATAGTAATAAAGTACAGAATCCTGAATGACACCTATTTTTGAATCAATAGGCGTAAGAAGGAGATCTTAAGGGGAAATAAACTTTGAAGTAGTCATCATAGAAGAAGCAGGGAGTCAGAAAAAATGACTATCTTCAAAATGTAGAAGAAGGAAAGAACTTTGAATAGCAAAGAGAGACTAAAGTCACAAGACATTAAGAGGAAGAGTGGGAAATATCCCACTGTTGGCCTGTTAGTGATCATAAAGAGTGTCAAGAATGACTAGATATTCATGAGTGCAAGATAAATGTATATTGAAAAAATAAATATGATGTACTCAAAGAACCTGATTGTGAAAATCAGAAAGTAATAGAAATAATAGAAATGCTTATCCATTTATATGCTGAGGGAAGAAAGCTAGTGCTAGTTGAAAACAAGAAAGTGAAATTATGTAAGTGAAAATATGATGAATTTAGGCCTACAGGAAACCAGGAAGGTAATATTTGGTCCACACATCTAGGAATCATCCTTGAAAAATAGGGCAGTCTTCTTTTTCTCAGAGACTCATAGGAAAGAAGTATGGATATTATTAAGTAGATAAAACAAACGTTGTAGTTCTGTATTTGAGAGATTGCATCTCTAATAGCTTAAGTTTCTTAATGCTACTGAAGATAACAGCAAGTACTAAGCCATAGGGAAGAAGATCTGGGATAATTTGGTAACTAAGAGATAATGAATGTTTGGAATAGTTTCTCTGGGAAATGAGGACTGTCCGGTGTCAAGTTTATGGAATGCTGAGTTGATGGTACAGCTGGGACTGTGGATCACACGTTGTTAGTCACAGACTGACAGATCATGAAATTTTGTACTGCAGCATTTTGGTAGTTCAGCTGGAGAAGTGAGAAACATGGGATTGTTCTAGACTCTGCCTTCGCAGAACCAGTGTTGTGGGAGGTTAAGGAGGCAAAGAGCTAAGGATACTGGTAGGGATGTGGTTATGCAAATGCATTGCAGGATCTAGTTTGAAGAGGGATGAACCCAAGTGAGAAATGTTGATGGTTTGAGAGGAAAAAAAAGTGAGTTGAGGACTGAAGATTTTTAGGCAGAAGAGGTGCTATGACAGTAAAGAAATGAAGAATAAAAGGTTCTGGTAAAAAAAAAAATTGGACTATATAAAGCATTTAACATTTCAGAGTAAGAACATTTCATGATGATGGTTATGTTGAAGAAATGGTCATGAGAGTGGGTAACTGGAATTGAGTGGAGATTAACTGTGTCAGCACTTGAAAGTGAAGGAATTTATTAATAGAAATGGCTGTGCTGGATGGGTTTTCCACCAAGATGCTAAAAGCTCCCAAGATTTGAGTAAAATAATAAATGGAACCTTTCTTTACACATAATGGGTATGCAGCAAATAAGACAAAAAGACTTCTGAGTATTGAATTGTCACAGATATTAAATATTGTAGGAATGTACATTAGTCTTTTACTATCAATTGAAAAGAAAAAAAACTTAAAAATCAGGGAAAATATCTGCCTACACTTTCAAATTTGAATTAGGAATGAATATTTTATCCAAAATTATGGATTTATGCAAACATTCTATAAACTGCTATTTCCCAGATTTCCCCAATTTTTTACCTTATTTTAATATGTAGGAATAATTTTAATTCCATTTCTAATTTTATCCTGAAATTAGTAGATTTGGGTTCAAATTGCATTGATTTTGTAATTATACTGTATCTTTTCAATAAAATTGGAATATGTTTTACCACTTTTTTACCTAGACATGTTCAAGGAAGATTGCAAAAATATTCAAAACATTACAAAGACTTTATAAACTTTAAGGAAACACCATGTACATCCTTTTCCAGCACACAATTTTTACATTTCACATCTTTTCCAATGTCTCTTATAGCCATTTTCAATCATACATACAGTGATTGTTAAAATTTATATTATATTCTGATAATCATACTTTGAATCTTTCAAGTCAGAAGAATAGAATAACAAATGTTAAATTTCAAATGACTACATATACTGCTATGAAATGTAGAGTATTTTTATTCAAGCTTACAATTATTTAACTTTGACCATTGAAATCACTATTGAGAAAATGGAGTGGAAGATTAAAAATTATCTGATACATTTATACTGCTTAAACAGCAAACAATTTATATCATTCAGAAGAAAATTACACCTGTCTTCTTAATAGCAGGCCAAGTCCATGAACTCTTCAGATGACAGGCTTGATGCTGTCACTTATGGACAGCCTACATAGGTGGTTTTCAGACAGAGTAAGGGTTCATGTTCAATAAGGATACTATTATTAAAGTAGCATTTTTACTCCTAAGTTCCTTCCACTTCCTTACTCCCGTTTTGACATGTAAATTCATTGCACCTTTCTTTATTTGTTAGATTGTGAGAATTTTAGGCCCAAGGACAATTTTTCAAATGTTATCAGTGATTTAAAACAAGTGGTTATAATGCAAGTAGATTTGCAATCTTCAGTCTAGCATTTACAGTTTCGAATGCTATAATTATGAAACCATCCATGTGTGTGCTTTCATAACATGTTATGACAGAAGATTACATTCCGAGTAAAGTTTATTCCCCAGTATAATGGTTTAAAATATGACTTTTCTCCTTTTTCTCTCCATAATATGCCAAATTAGGGTTTGGCCAAAAAGAAGCCAATGAGGACTTCTTTAAAAAAATAAAAATCTCAATTCACTGAAAGAGGCCTGTTAGCTTTTCCATTGCTACTTATGTGTTGCTCTATAACTTTCTCTGTTTATCAAAATGCTTACTGTGGAGTAGATAGGAGGTATATTAGTGGGGTAAGAGTCCCGACATATTTTCATCAAGCACACACGGTGTGCATGTTACTGTAAAGGAATAATCTGTGTTATTAGACCCTTTACCCACCAGACTCTTTAAAACATGGCATTTTTGATCATTTTATTTCAAATGTTTACTCTAGTAACCAGTACTGTCAAATGGAAGTGTAATGGGACTACCGTGGGGTTGTTAGAGAACTGTTATTTCACATACATGTCCTTGTGGAAAGTAGTTAGGTGTGTGACTTCTTTCTCATTAAACTTCCATAGGCAATGATCACTTATATTGTCCTTTTATTCACTAATGTATTTAAAAGGAGAATTCAAAGACATAGTTAATAGTGAAATCATCTGATAAATAGTGGATTAACTCTCAGGCAGATTTGTTTAATTCCAATGTGTTCAAATGCTGGAAAACAATGTGATTTTTTGGTGCCCGCCCCTTAATTGTTTTTTAAATAAAATTCTCTGGGGTAGAACAAGGAGCCAAATAGTTAAAAGAGATAGAGAAACAGGGAAACTACATATTTCACTTCATAACATTTCTGTGTGATAGATTTTTGTGACACAGATTCAGAATTTTCACTTTTGAAGTTCATCTTATTTTTGTCTACAATATTTTTACCTTGAGAATTTTCCAGTTTTATTAAAGAATATGTATGTGCATCCCTGCCTGTCTACATGTGTTTTGTCATTGTTGTTTGCTATCCTTTGCACTAACACTCATTTAAATTGCTTCCAAATTAATATTAATAAATACATGAATGATGTGGTAGAATTGAAAAAACTCCAAAACAGAACAAAGAAAACTTGGGCTGGAAAGTCATCTCCACAATTGGGAAAACCCATGTTTTCTCTTCTACCATGAATATTCTCTCCAGATTCTCCTGAGCACTCTCCATTTTCTTTCTTCTTCCAGTTTTCCTCATAAGGTCATCACACGTGCAAACCCAGCATCCTGAGTACCCTGGGGTGGGCTGTGCCATCTGGTGTCATTAAGAACAAGGAAGCACTGTTCACCCGGGAGTGCAATCAGACATTTTATGTTGCTGCAGCTGTCATCCCAGCACTGTGGTTTCCTGCCATCATGGCTACAGGGGCTAACTTTGGCTCTGGGAGGACTGGCATCCTTGGAAGAGGATGGTTTCTCACACACAGAGCCCTCCCACTCCCCACCTCTTGCTATAGACAGCTGGTTCCAACAC
Organism: Microcebus murinus; assembly: GCF_040939455.1. Classification (NCBI taxonomy): domain Eukaryota; kingdom Metazoa; phylum Chordata; class Mammalia; order Primates; family Cheirogaleidae; genus Microcebus; species Microcebus murinus. Next base: position 64,107,385 of record NC_134108.1, on the reverse strand, counting down.
TTGGCAGATGGATAGAGATCAAAATGAAGTCTAGGCAATCAACACTATTTCTCAGTTTGAGGGATTATGGTTCTTTAAATTTTAAAACCTCACCCCGAACTATTTGATCTTCTTATTTTCAATGTAGCTCACCCATTGACCAATCACAGAGATCAGAAGGGTCATTGCTGTCTTGACAAGACCCATGTCAAAACTTTAGTTTTCTATCCTCCCCCCTCCCCCTGGGTACAGGTACTCCAAAGTCAGCTTGAGCTTTGGGGTGACCTTGCTGCTCAAGTGTACAAGGAGGACCTATGACTTGGTTTCTTTAATTCCAGGGGCTTCCTCAAATGTGCAGAATCAAGGACCAAAGAGCAGGCATGAAAGTGGTGCTTAGGGAGGAATACTTAAAACTCCCACCGCCTGGGCAGCCAGGTTCCAAAGACACATAGAAACATCTAGGTTTCAAAGGTTCAGAGTGGGAGTTTCCACAATGAATATTCTTCCCACCCGATGATACAATATTTAGAATATATGATTGTTTCTTTGCCAAAACAAATTTTAATCAATTAAGACTTTTACAGCATTTTCTACTTATTATCAATTAACAGATTCTAGCCTCTTCTCTGTGACCTCAGTTTAAAAATAATATACAAATGCTGATTATTCCCACAGTCTCAGAGTCCCTACAGAGTAATGGTACTTATTCAAATGCTCTCAAGCCCCATGTGGCTCTTGCATAAGCTTTTCAAGTCCTCTTATTTTCAAACAAAAATACTGTATTTTTGTAGACCCCAAAGGGATGACATAATCATGTGGCTCTAGGGAGAGCAGTGATTGTAAATGAGGCCAGAGTTATAACACAGAGGCATTGCAAGTTAGATCTGAAAACTGTTTCAATTCCAGAATTAGAGATACCACTAAGAAAGAGTGCGAAATACATATCTAAGCATGGCTACCTTTTTATGTACAATGCTTTTATATTACCGGTTGTTTATCTATAGTTAACAAAATTATGTAACTTGAATAATATAAAAAATATAAAATTGCTTGATTTGTTAGGCACATATGTGGATTTTGTTGATTAGGTATGTTGTAAAGTAGATTATCTTTCACTTTTGGAATCTATGTAAATAAAACTCAGTTCATGTGACTAGGTAAGACAGTTGATAGTTTTTTTTTTAAAACTTTTTAAATTGTGAAGCAAATAAGAAGAGGAGATGATTTGTAAGTCTAAATTCTGGCTATGTGATTGAAGGATATAGGATCATGTTTCTTAAAATGACAGATTAATTTAAAACAAACTAAATTTATCACACTAAAACTAGGCACTGATAGGAAAAAAAGCAATCAGAAATTAAAGGATTTTGGAATTCCTAATGGTTTTGAAAATTCCCAAACCACGCTGCATAGACTGTGGTTCTCTGCTCAATAGCTTTTACTCTTTTTCTATTTTTCCTTCTTTTAAAAAAAATTCAGCCTCAGGGTAAGCTTTTCAACCAGAACAAATTACATTAACATGTATATACTCTTGAATCAAAACACCCACAATGTACTTCCAGAGAATTTGAGCCTCATCATTAATATGTTCTATTTTTCTTTCCTGTGTCACAGTGAAAAAATAAAAAGAAATAACAATTTAGTTATGAATGTAAACAACCACTTTTATATGAAACCAGACTTTTTTCCTATACTCATTATTTACACCTCTCATTTGCTTCTCAAAAATGACCTTTCTCTGTCAGTCAACCTTCTAGACGAGTAGGTCATATATCTCCTCCCAGTAATTTGTTTTTGGAAGACAGAAAATATTATATATTTTATTCTTTATGTTTTCTGTATAGAAGAGGGTATAGCAAGCAAGCAATCAGACCATTTTAATTTGATAATTAAGGCATGCATGATTCCTTAAAAGAAGATGTCGTAAGTGGGGATTGGAGTCCATTTGGATTCCCACATACTAATCAAAATTATATATATATATATTTCAAAATATTAAGGAGGTACAAATGTTTTAGGTTACATGGATTGCTTTTTTAATGCTTAAGTCCTGGCTATATGGGTACCCATCACCCAAATAGTGTTCTTTGGACACATTAGGTATGTTTTTTTCCCATCCCCTCCTTCCTGTCCCCCTGGTTTATTTCCACTAAGGTTTACTTCCCTTTGTGCACATGTATGCTCATCGCTTAATTCCAATTTAATAGTGAGTATATACGGTGCTTGTTTTTCTATTCTTGAGATACTTCACTTAGGAGAACGGTCTCCAGTTCCATCCAGATTATTGCAAAAGGTAGTATTTCATCTTTTTATGGCTGAATAGTACTCCATGGTATATAGATACCATATTTTATGAATCCACTCGTGAATGGATAGCCACTTGGGTTGATTCCACATCTTTGCAGTTGTGAATTGTGCTGTGATAAAAATTTGAGTGCAGGTATCTTTTTAACAAAATGACTTCTTTTCTTTTGGGTAGACACCAAACAGTGGGCTTGCTGGATTGAATTGTAGGTCTACTTACAGTTCCTTGAGGAATCTCCATATTATTTTCCATAGGGATTTTACCAATTTGCAGTTGACCAACAGTGTATAAGCACTCCTTTTTCTCTATATCCACTCCAGTAGCTATTGTTTTTGGATTTTTAATAAAGCTATTCTAACAGGGATAAGAGGATATCTCATTGTGGTTTTAATTTGTATTTCCCTGTTTCCATGATCACTTGAGCGTACTGCCTACTTGAGTCCATTTTAAATCGAAACCTCGGCTTGAAATTGTTAGATTTCACAGTTAGTATGAATTCACACTGTAAATCCATGGGTTGGTGGGCTTGTTTAGTCTTTGGAAAGATATATTTCCTTCCACTTAACACCAAGAATAGGACCTAAAGTAGGGGTGAAGCAACCTAGGAACTTCAGATGCAAAATTTAAGAACTCACTGGAAAAGTTCTGAGACTGAGTCTCACCTTAAGGGAGAGTTACCTTGCTTGCCTAGTCTTAATGGTATTCAAATGGATGTGGACAACTCACTCTAATATCCCTTATATGTAGCATAAGTAAAATTCAGGCTTTATATTATGCTGTCTATGCCTTATCCAATTATTAAAAAAAAAAACAAACTTCAAAGTTTCCAGAGTTACCTACAATCCTCTAGATGTAAGTCTACTTTTAGCTATTGCTTACTGTTCAAGGTTACTATTGTCACTTTACTTTTGGCTCTATAGAATTTTCCTTTTATGACTACTTAGCACTGTTTTTAAAATGATATTTCAACTGGCATTTTGGTTGTTTTATGTAGAATTCCTATCCAGGCTATTTGGTTTGCCACACTTGCAACAATGAAAATCATCACAATTTCCTCTACAAAAGTTGTTTGATAACTATATTTTTGAAGTCATACTTAAAATAAAACATTGAAGATAAATATTACCATTTACATATTATATGAACAAAAAAATATAAAACCTATTTGTATATTGAAAGAAATATACTGAATATATAGTTTTTGTTTTACAATGATCTAACAAACTCAGTATCTGTATAAATAGGACTGAATTTGTTTGAGAAAACAGCCTTAAAAGTAAAAAAGTGGACATGAAACACCAGTCTGTTCTATGATTAATAAAAACTATTCTTCCATTCTCCCTTCTAGTATATTTAAATGAATTAGAAAATGAAGTTGCTAATCAAAATTAATATTTACTGAGACAAATATGTGGAGGGATCATACACAAACCTGGACCAACTCCAGGTGTGCTAAATTTTGGGGCCACATCTTTTACAATCTTATGCCTATTTTCTTATCCCTGCACTAAATTAGCCTTGTTGAGTTGCCTGCATGAGTGATGAAGCTTTCATAAGGCAAATTATTTCCTAAATTTTTTGCTTGAATATCATTTTGCCAATGGGAAGCTAGTGTTCTAATGATCATCTGACTATGGACTAACAAATCTTATTCTACAATGGGAGTCTTGAATTATTGATATGTTGATATTTAAGAGAAGCTAATATTTCAAACATGGGAAAAGGAGAAACTCTGGTTGCCTAATTAAAAGGAAGCATACTGTACAAACCAATGATTTATTCTTTAAGGCCACCTTGGTGACTCTTTATAGGGTCTAAATACTTACTGGGGACCGGTAAATATTAACAGAGCTTCAAACTTACTAAGCCATCAAAAAACATTGACACTAAGAAAATCTGTTTCATTATTTGTCTAAATACAAAATATGAAAGATCTTTGCATGTTCGTATTTACCATAGCTATTTTCCATGTGTATATTTACACATATGTGTTTAATTTGCTTAGAGAGTGACCTTCCATATTCCTTTAAGGAGAGAGATGTGGTTGCATGAGTGTTATGATTATTAAAAGTTCTCTCAACCACCACCTCAGACACAAATCGTGCAAAAGGCCCTCAGTTCCTAGATTGTAAACAAGTCAGATCTAGTCCCAGTGAAGAATCAACGAGGATCAACCTGTGGCCTGTTTCATTAGGGCAAAGAACAGGTGCAAGGCCTACATTTCTGACTGATCAGTGCCTTGTTATTATTTTTATGAATAGTCAGTGCATCAGGAACTCTACAGGGATCCAAGGCTTTCCTTGAGCCCAATCAAAGGATTAGTGTGATTCAGGCAGAGATTGAATCTGCGTGGAAAATTGTCCATGCTGAGTTCTATTAGAAGGAGCTGCTGAGTGAGATTTGTTACTAATCATAAGACAAAATTACAGTCTCTAGAAATGAGAAACCAGTAAACAAAATAATAAAGTAATTTTAATTATTAAATGACAGTGTTACAAAGTATATGCCATTTATCAGTGCCATAATGAAATAGAGTAAATAGAAAAAATCCATATGCTTCATTCACTATAATTTAACTTTGCATAATATATTATTTTAATGATTTTTAAAATGTGTGTAATTATCAAATTGATAATTCCCTCAGCCACCAGCATCTATGTTTTATTATATTAATAGATATACCCTTTTTATTAACCAGTGCTTTATATTGACTGAAGAACACTGAAAACTCTAAAAGGTCTTCTTTATACAGTCCGAGTTAACAGTACCAAATGATGCTAAGGGATGAATTGCTCCAATTTTAATAGAACAGTCAGGGCCTAGTGTTTCCATTATACTTCTCTGTGCACATTCCATCCATACTATTGTTGTGCCGATTAGCCCTCATTATTTATAAAGACTTTGTAAATTGTAAGTCAGATATAACAGGTGTTTCTTCCTGGTTATTTGAAAAGCAAACATATTTGATAAATGTTCATGTTTTGGAGGAACTATTGAAATGACAATATCATTTTCCTAAAAAAACAATGAACTTCTCTACTTAGTACAATTGAATACAAAAATGGCTCCTTTTCTAATATTTTTGAGACCTGCCAAAGTACTAGTATTACCTGGTCATAGCTAATTGTGATTAAATCTGCTAATTTTTAACTTGTATCTGTCTATCTAATCTATCAACTGTCTTATTGAGCTCTTAAAATAAAGTTTTTGATCATGTATATTAATTTTCAGGAAGTAGGATGTAATTATTAGTGTAAAATGACCTACTAATGTTTAATGCTTGAAAAACTTGTACTTTCTGTGGTACACAGGGTAATCGGGAATATCGCTCATGTTTCTAAACCTGTAATATTTAATCAAAATATTCTTTAAAATAAATACACCCTATTCTCTTCTTAGTACTCTAGTAAATACATATTAAACACTTACTACAGGCCAGACTAAAGTCTTTTCTATAGGAGGAAAATGCTCAATACCCAGCACATACTCCAAAGAAATCTTATTTTTCATTAACATGGATGATCTAATGTGTAAAACAAAATAATTTTGTAAAAAGGGTACCAGCATTATAACATTGTATTAGATAAGTTGGATATTAATTTAATACCTTCTCACTGCACAGTGTTTTAGAATACTCAGTGAAAAGAAGAGTATCAATGGTAACTGTTACATACTCTTGAATCTTTCTAAAATAGTATGTTGCATTTTCAAACTAAGACTTGTATTTTTGATGGGGATAATATGCAATGCTGTTACTTACTATTGATGTTGACTAAGTAGATGTTTTTCCTTTTGTGTTTCTGTAGCCAAAAAAGACAGCTTATGATTGTCCTCATCTTCTTAAAGGCTCTTAGGAAGGTATGCTAAAATAGAACTGAATAGAATTAACTAATGGCAAAACGCTGTTTGTAAAGAAAAAAACACAAAAACACAGTATGATTGTCTTATTATTTAGAATGTTCAAAATACATTTTAGAGTTATATCAATATCCCCTCATTGAAGTATAAAATGGAATTAATACTACCAAGTAAGGTCTATTTTGTTTTCCTTTTACATAAGAAAGGAAAAAAAAAACATGCTGCAGGGTAAAGAAGTGATGCTAAAGATAATGCTTAGAGAAAAGGGATATGTTTAAGTGAGAAAATATGATGGACAATTTCTAGAAATATTGGCTTTCATTAGACTATAATGAAGAATTTCATTTAGATTATTTTTATATTTGCTTCAAATGATATTTAAAATAGTTTATTTTTGCAATTCTGTCACTGAAAGTATTCACACAAATGATTTCATGCAAAGATGGGATTATTTTATTTAATTCTTTAGAAAATAACATTATCACTAGTTCTTTTACTTTCTTGAGTAGTCTGTGATAGAATTCATGAAAATTACTTTCTTAAATCATTATTTTAAGGATAACTTTAAATGTTATAGTGGCTGGTTCTTTACCTTTTCTTAATTCACATCCAAACCGTAGAAACTTAAAGTTCTTTGTTGAATTTTATATTTATCTAAATATAACGTATATGATTGTGTATGAGCATATAATGTATATAATTGTGTGTGCCCACAGACATTTTTCTCAAGAAGTCTTTTTTTCTGATAAATGTCTATCTTTTAAAAAATTTCTTCCTCATTCTCCTTATAGCATGTAGAATAATATTCTACAGTCAGTGTGACATTTTCATTGCTTTAAGAACATACAACATTGAAGATAATAGCAAGCACTGGGTTGGCCCTTATTATGTGTTATAATTGTTCCAAGCACTAGTGTATTACCTACTTAGGTAATTGCTATAACTATCCTCATTTTGTAAACACTGAGAGGTTAGAGAACTTGTCTAGAGGCACATTACTAGTAGCTAGGAAGGCTGATATTCTATAATAATCAGAAGAGTAATGTCTCTAGAGTAGGCATTCATTTTTCTTTTTGATTCTTATTTTTCTGTTTTAGAGAAATAGATTTATTGAGGTACGAATGACACACAATAAAGTGAACATACTTAAAAGGTATAATTTGATAACTTTTGACCTGTTTATACACCTGTGAAGATATTACCACATTTAAGATAATGCAAGTATTCATCACTCCCAAAAGTTTCCAAGTGCCGGACTGAAATCCCTTTCTTCTGCTCCTGACCAACCCTTCCTCCATTTTATGCCCAGGTAACCTCATTTGCTTTCTGTAACAATAAATTTGTTTTCATTTTCCAGAATTTTATATAAATGGAACCATACAGTATGAACTCTTTTTGTCCTACTTCTTTCACTTAGCATAATTATTTTGAAATTTATTGGTGGTATGTATATTACTACTTCTTTCTTCATATTGATGAGTAATATTTCATTGTACAAAAATTCCACTGTTTATTCATTCACTTGATGATGAACATTTGGTAGTTTCCAGCTTTCTGGTAATACAAATAAAGCTGCTATTAACATCCATATACAAGTATTTGTTATGGGCATATGATTTTATTTTTAATTGAGAAAATAAGTAGGAGTGAAGGGCTGGATCAGATGGTATATGCAGGCTTAACATTTTAAGAATCTGCTAACCTAGTTTCCAAAGTAGCTGTACAATTTTACTTTCTCACCAGCAGTATATGAAAGTTCCACTTACTTCACATTGTTACCAACACTGAATGTGGTCAGTCACTTTTAGCTATTTTAATAGATATGGAGTAATATATTGTGGTGTTTTTTACATGTATTTCATAATGAAAACTGATGTTGAACATTGTTACACATCCTTTCCTGCCAATAGTATATCTTTTTTGGTGAAGTGTCCAAATCTTTGCCCATTTTTTAATGGTTTGCTTTCTTGCTATTGAATTTTGAAAGATTGTTGTAGATTCTCAATGCAACTTCTTTATCAGACATATGATTTACATATATTTTCCTTTAGTTTATGGTTATGCATTTTCATTCCATTAACAGTATGTTTCAAAGAGTATACATTTTCATTTTGATAAAACCAATTTTTCAATTATTTTATGGATTATGCTTCTGGTTTCTTTCTTTTTTTTAATTTCAGCATATGATGGGGGTACAGATTTTAAGCTTTCAATAAATGCCCTTTCCCTCTCCCCCCACAAGTCTGAGTCTCCAGCATGACCATCCCCCAGACAGTGCACATCTCACTCATGTGCTTTTGGTTTCTTACATAAGAAATCAGCCTAAGATGATAAAATTTTCTTTGGATTTTATTTTAAACTTTTACAGTTTTAAATTTTGATCTGTGACATATTTTGATTTTTTACATGATACAAATAGATACACAATTTTTAAGCAGTATTTATTGAAAAGAATATTATTTATCAGCAGAATTTCTTTTGTACCTCTATAGAAAATTAGTTGTACATATATATTTCTGGATTTCATTTCAATTTATCTGTTTGTCTGCCTTTGCATTGATACCATATATTTTGATTGCTATAGCTTTATACAAGTTTTTATGTCAAGTAGTGTTATTCTTTCAATTTTATCTTTTTCGAAGTTGTTTTATCTCTTCTAGGACCGTTAAATTTTCATGTGAATTTTAAAATAAGTTTAGTACAAGCATATGAAAAAAATGCTCCTGGGAGTTTGATTGGGATTTAATTAAATCTATAGATCAACCTGGGAAGAATTAACATTATTAATAATATTGAGTTTTCTGAACCATAAATATGGTGTCTCCCTAATTTATTCAGTTCATTAATTTATTTCTGCAATGTTTGTTGTTTTCAGTGTATAAATTTTTTAGGTATTATAATTATTTCTAAGTATAAATTTTGGTCACATTTTTGAGGTTATTGTGATATTTTAGAATTTAATTTCTGTTTTTTGTTGTTAGCATTTAGAAATAAAAACAATGTCTGTATATTGATCATGTTTTCTAAAACCTTTCTGAATTCACAAATTAATTTTTATGGTTTTTTTGTAGATTCTGTCACATTATCTACATGTATAATACAAACATGCCATCTGCAAATAAAGTTGTACTTTGTTTCTAATCTAGATGCCATTCTTTTCTTTTTCTTTTTCTTTTTTTTTTTTTTACCTTACTCCACCACTAGAACCTCCAATACAGAGTAAACAGAAGGGCTGAGAGAGAATATTATTGTTTTCTTTCTTTCTTTGATGTTATAGTAAAAGTATTCAGTTTTTCACTATTAAATAGGATAGGTTTTCATAGAAATCCTTTATCAAGTTACATAAATTTCCTAGTATTCCTAACTTTTTGAGAATTTTTAGTAGGGACAGCATTTGGATTTTCTACAGCTTCTTCTGTATTGAGATGATCATATGAACTTCTTAAAATTGTCTTGCCATATAATGAATTACACTAATGGATTTTCTAATGTTTAACCAACATTCCCTCCTGTAATAAGCCCCACTTGATCATTATGTATTATATTATACATTTTTTATTGGCTTCAATATGCTACAATTTTCCATAGAGTTTTGCATCATATTCAAGAGATACATTGTTTTTACTTTCTTTTTTTCTTTTCTTTCTTTCTTTCTTTCTTTCTTTCTTTCTTTCTTTCTTTCTTTCTTTCTTTCTTTCTTTCTTTCTTTCTTTTTTGTACTATCTTTCTTTTAGTATCAGAGAAATTCTGGCTTCTGATAGTGCTCTAATTTTCATTTTCCTGGAAAATTTTGTGTAAAGTTGATATTATATATTCACTATATTCACTAAATGTTTGTTAGAATTCAATAGAGAAGTCATCTTTTTTTCAGTTGAAAGGATTTGAACTACAAATGAAATTTCTTTAATAGGTATATGGCTACCAATATTGATGATTTGTGTCTTCTCTCTCTTTTTTTCTTGGTAAGTCTGGCTTGAAATGAATCAATTATTTTGATATTATTAAAGAACTATCTTTTGCTTTTATTTATTTCTTGTGTTGCCTTACTTTTTTTTCTATTTTCTTGATTCCTGCCATAATCTTTATTTCCATTCTTCTACCTCCTTCAAGTTTTATTTGCTATTTTTCTGTAGTTTTTTAATGGTGAAAATTCAGTTATAGATTTGAGAACTTTTTTTTATTTTCTAATGCAGATGTAATTCTATAAAATTTCTTTTAAGTTCTGCTTTACTAGCATCCAATACATTTTGACACATTGAGATTTCACTTTCATTTGGTTTAAATACTTTCTAACACACTTTTTGATTTTTCTTTTGACCTATAGGTTATTTAGAGCTGTGTTATTTCATTTCCTAATACTTGGGGATTTTCCAAGAATCCTCCAATGATTTGTTTCTAATTTGGCTAGAAAATATATTTTGTTTGACTTGAATCATTTAAAATTTACTGAGGCTTATTATATGGCCCAGAATATTGTTTATCTTGGCCATTGTTCCATGTATACTTAAAAAGAATGTGTATTCTGTTGGGTGTAGTGTTTTGTAAATGTCAGCTATGTCAAGCTGGATGACAGTATTTTTAGGTCTTCTATATGGTTATTTATAGTCTATCTTCTTATTGTATCAGGCAGTATTGTAATCTTCAACTATAATTGTAGATATTTTCTCCTTTCACTTCTATTATTTTTTTGTTTAATATGTTTTGATACTCTGTTTCCATTGCATTCAATTTTAGGATTTTTTGTGTGTGGGAGGAGCCAAAGTCTCACTGTGTTGCCCCAGCTGGAGTACAGTGGCATCATCATAGTTCACTGCAACCTCCAACTCTTGGGCTCAGGTGATCTTCCTGCCTCAGCCTCCCAAATAGCTGGGTCTGCAGGAGTGCACCACCATGCCCAGCTATTATTTTCTATTTTTAGTAGAGATAGAATCTTGCTCAGGCTGGTTTCAAAGTCCTGAGCTCAAGCAATCCTCCTGCCTCAGCCTCCCAGAGTGTTGGGATTATAGGTATGAGCCACCACACCCACCCAATTTTAGGATTTTTATGTCCTCTTAAAATATTGATGACTTTGTTATTACGGAATGACCTTCTTTATTCTTAATAATAGCCTTTGCTTTGCTATCCGCTTCATCTGATATCAATACAATGACTCCATTTTTCTTTTGATTAAAATTAGCATGCCATTATAAAAATTCTTTTATGTTTAATCTACCAGGCCTTTTATTTAAAGTAGGTTTCTTGTAGACAACACATAATTGGATCATTATTTGTATCAAACCTAAATACATTGTTGTTTAAATTGTGTCTAGACTACATTCATTTAATGTGCTTATTTAATTTAAATTTACCATCTTGTTTTCCATTTGTCTGAAGTATTCTTTCTTCACTTTTTCTTCTTTTCTGATTTGTTTTGAATTAAATGAGGAATTTTTCTAATTCCATTTTATCTTTTTTGTTGGCTTATTGGTTTTATCATTTGAATGTTTGCTTAATTATTTACAGCATATATTTTTAATTTATAAAATTCTACTGTCAAATGATATAGAATTTTGCATGTTATCTGAATTTTAAAATAGACTACTTCTAGACTTTTTTTCAATTTTTGTGTTCTTATTGTCATATATTTATGTTTATATATGTTATAAACCACACATTGTATTGATTTTATTTTTGATTAAACTATTATTATTATTATTATTTTATTTCAAAATATTAAGTGGGTAAAATGTTTTAGTTACATAAATAACTTTTTTACACTTAAGTCAGGACTATAAGTGTACTTATCACCCAAATAGTGTTCATTGTACCCATTAGGTATCTTTTTGCCCCTCACCTCTTCTCCACATCCCACTGCTTGATATCCCATGATTTTTAATTCCCTGTGTACACATTTGTGTCCAGCAGATAGTTCAAATTTATTAGAGAGTACATGTGGTGTTTGTTTTTCCATTCTTGAGATAATTCACTCAGGATCATCATCTCCAGTTCCATCTAAGTTGACACATATGACATCGTTCATTCCTTTTCATGGCTGAGTAGTACTCCATGATGTACATACACCACATTGTGTTAATCTACTCAAGAATTGATGGGTAGTTGGGTTGATTCCACATGTGTGCAATTGCGAATTATGCCGTAGTAAACATCCAAGTGCAGATGTCTTTTTGATAAAATGACTTCTTTTCCATTGGGTAGATAACCAGTAGTGGGATTACGGGATTGGATGGTAGATCTGTCTACTTTTAGTTCTTTGAGAAATCTCCATTCTGTTTTCTACAGAGCATGTACTAATCTGCAGTACCATCAGTAGTGTGTAAGTGTTCTTCTCTCTGCTTCAATGCAGATTCTCTGCATCTGTTGTTTTCTGACTTTTTAATAAAAGCCATTCTAACAGGGGTAAGGTAATATTTCATTGTGTTTTTCTTTAATTTCAGTATATTATAGGGATACACATATTTTGGTTACATAAATTGCTTTTGTACAGTTTGAGTCAAAGTTATGTGCTGCCTTCACCCAGTTAGTGTGCAGTGTACCCATAGATGTGAATTATCCATCCCCTCTACCCTCTTCCCACCCACTTGATTTCTGTTGAGTTTTACTTCCATATGTGCCATTATAGTTTTAAAGAGATTCAAATAATATGAAACATTTATTTATCCATAGTTATAATTTTTATTATCTTAATTTCTTTGTGTAGATATATATTTTCATCTGATATAATTTTCCTACTACAAAAAAAGATTTATTTAAATATTTCTTACAGTACTGGTCTGCTGGTGATAAATTCTTTCAGTTTTGATATGCCTGAAAAGTCTTTTTTCTGCCTTTGCTTTTGAAAAATATATTTGAGAGGAATAGAATTCTAGGCTGACTGTTCTTTTCTGTCAGTATTTTCAAAAATATTGCTCCACTGTCTTTGTACTTCCATTCTTTTTATTGGTAATCTGCTATCTTTTTTTTTTTTTTAGAGACAAAATCTTGCTCTGTTGCCTGGTCTAGAGTACCATGGTGTCAGCCTAGCTCACAGCAACCTCAAACTCCTGGGCTTAAGCAATCCTTCTCCCTCAGCCTTCCGAGTAGCTGAGACTACAGGCATGCACCATTATGCCTGGCTAACTTTTTCTATATATTTTTTGTTGTCTTGCTAATTTCTTTCTATTTTTTTTTTTTTTAGTAGAGATGGGGTCTCATTTTGCTTAAGCTGGTCTTGAACTCCTGACCTTGAGTGATCCTCCTGCCTTGGCCTTCCAGAATGCTAGGATTATAGACAAGAGCCACCACACCTGGCCCATCTTTGTTCTTCTGAATATACTATGCGTGTTTCTTTGACTGTTTTCAGGATTTTTTTTCTTTTTATCACTGGTTTTGAGAAATTTGGTTTGATATTCTCTGGTGTAGTTTCTTTTTTTAATTTTTTTTTTAATAATTTGGGTTTGTTGAATTTCTTGGACCTGTATGTTCACAGCATTCTTAAAATTTAGATCAATTTTAGCCATTATTTTTCAAATATTTTTGATATTCCTATATTCTTTCCTTTGGTGACTCCAATACACATATATAAGGCTACTTGCAATTGCTTAACAGTTCATCAATGCTTTGCTTATTATTTTTTCTTTGCTTTAATGCTGTATATTTATGAACCATTGTAAATTTTATTATAGATTTTATTTCTGGAAGTTTAATTTATTATTTTTATATCTTCTATATTTCCATTCATATATTTTTAAATAATTAAAATAAATATTTTAATATATGTGTCCCAGTTATAACCTTAGTTCTTGGTCAATTTCCTTTATTTATTATTATCCTCATTATTTTTCTAATTTTTCAGCTTCTTTGCATGTATTTTTTTAAGAGATAGAATCTCACCCAGACTAGAGCACAGTGGCACAATCATAACTTGCTCACTACAGCCTCAAACTTGAACTTCTGGGCTCAAGTGATTTTCCTGCTTCGGCTTCCCAATTAGTCAGGAATACAGGTGCATGTGACCATACCTGGCAAATTTTTAAAAAAATTTTGCAGAGATAATATATTGCTCTGTTGCCCAGGTTGGTCTTGAACTCCTGGCCTCAAGCAGTCCTTCCACCATGGCCTCCCAAAGTGCTGGGATTATAGGCTTGAACCACTGCACCAGCTTTAATTTTTTATTGTATTGAAAGTCTTATAATTTTTATCTTTTTGGTTTATGAATAGTTTTCTATTCCCCTAAATTGTCTTTAGATTTTTTCCTAGGATCCAATTAAGTTACTTGAAAACAGTTTGATCATTCATGCCCTGCTTTTAAGTTTTATTAGACTGGGCCTTTGTACTCTAGCCTCCTTGAACTCTCAGTTCCATCTCCTCAACTCAGGGAGTCCATTGAGTTCGCCCTGGTCCCTCTTTCCTGTTGAGTGATGTTGAAACTTTCTCAAAGTATTAATAGTACATCAGGGGTATAGTGCTTGCCTCATTTGTTTCACATCTCTCAGTGAGAACTCATTTTCATTGCCTGATATCTATTGTCTTGAAAAACTATTGTTTCATTTTGTTGTTGTTGTTTTGTTTAAGGTAGAATGGGAAAACTTGACCTGTTACTCCAGTTTAACTGGAAGTAGAAGTTGGAAATTGTGTTAGTCAAGGTTCTCCAGAGAAACAGACCAATAGGATGTGTATACGTATAAAGAAATTTATCATAAAGAATGATTCATGCAATTATGGAGGCTGGCAAGTCCAAAATCTGCAGGGTAGACTGACATGAAAGAAACCTAGAATAGCTGAAAATGCAGTTCTCGTATAAAAAGCAGTAAACTAGAGTCCCAAGAGAGCCAATGTTCTAGTTCAGGTCCTAAGACAGTTTACTGTAGAACCTCAAAGAGTTAATGTTGCAGATGAAGTACAAAGAAAAATCTGTGGAGAAATTGCTCTTGCTCAGGGGAGAGCAATCTTTTTATTCTAATGAGTCCTTAACTGATGAGGCCCACCCATATTACGGAGGACAATCTACTTTACTCACATTTCACCAATTTAAATGTTAATCTTATCCAAAAACACACTTGCAGAAACACCTAGAATGATGTTTGACCATCTACCTGGGCACCCTGTGGCCCAACCAAATTGACTCATAATTTAACCACCATATTTCCCTTGAAACTCTGCTATTTTCTTTTGTCTTGAGAATGAAATTCCTGGCATTCGAATAACCAATTAAATAAAATAAATTTTGTACTCAAAGCCAGATGATCAGGTTTTATTGTGCTATTTACTATCTCTCTGGCATTACTAGAATTAAACATTAGACCATAGCCAAGGCTCTTATACTTACCCAGGTGATAGGATACTTGAAAATCATGTTGTAATCTAAAGGAAAAGCTTTTTAAAGGTATTTCACTCAATCTCACTAACTAGGAACTTTTTTTCCAACATAAAACATGACTCTATTTTTGGTCAGCCAGGTTAAGTCACTGCCACAAGTAAGAAAATCCAAAAATAAGCAAAATGTTGAGACATGCATATTCATTTTTGTAGAGTTATTTTATTATATTTTGCTGTTTGATTATTTAGTGCTCATCAGTATACTAAAACAAATATTAACAGGCACTGAATATTTAAGAAAATAAATATTGGGGAAAACATAATATTGATGACATTTATCTAGATGAGCTTTTCTTCCCCTTATATACATTTGGAAAAGATTGCTATTATTTGAATTGGAGTGTGGTCTATTTCATGCCAGCTCAGACCTCATGGAATATTGATTGAGAACAATAGAGGTGAGAAATAGAAGATACTTTTAAAGTATTTTCTAAGCTAAGACTTTTTATAAAATTTAAAGTAATTTTGAATTTTTGTCTGCTATGGACACCCTTCCTGAAAAATACAATTCCAATCAAGGTACTGCAAAAGAAGGCACTGAGGAGCTCATGCTTTGAAAGTTCTGTTGGAATTACTATCTTCAGGATAGTATTAAACTATTTGTATAAACTAAACTATTAGTTTATACTAAAACTATAAACTAAACTATAAACTACTTTATACTAAAACTATAAACTAAACTAAACTATTAGTATAAACTAAACTACAGGATAGTATTAAACTATCTTTAGGAATTTAATATCCCATTTTCTGTTTTACCCAATTCCTGAAAGAGACTATTGACAGTTGGTTCAAAATGTTTAATTTGAAATTTTACAGGTAGGTAAATTAATTAAAATAATCTTTACTGCTCCAAATTTTCACTGACCCCTCAGTCAATTGAAAGTATGTTTATGGCTAGAAAAGACTCAAACAGAAGGCATAAATACAAATGAAATGAAAATGAAATTGATGAATTTGTAATGTATTTGTCCTCTGTGCCCATTCAAGGAGGAGATTTGATAATTTTTTAGTGAAAAACTACCAGCATACTACTAGGCAGTATAAATTTTTTTGTCAGTATCACAGGTTACATCCCTAATGCATCTGTATGTCTATCAAACTTCCAACTATATGCAGTCCTATCCTACTATCAACAACTGCTTATGTGTCCAATTTTTATGGTATTGTCCTTGGTCCATGGGCACAGAGCACCATTAGGTCTCTCAGGATGTCTTTTCCACTTATTCTTAAGATGTTGGAACACATGAATTCATTACCGAGCTTAACCCTTGAAACACTTATTCAGATCTCCTTATAAGGAGCATCTGCTCTTCCTGTGAAAAATATTTGCCTTCATGGAGATCTCATCATGATCTATGATCCATCATACCCATCGTTTTACTATTTTTCCTCCACCTGATGTCCATTTTGGCTTTCAAGGATAAATACCATCCATTTTTAATTGACTCATTTTATTGTTTTGTTTGTAAAGATATGTCTGGTTAATTTAAAGAAAAATTACATAGCACATTCTTTGGTAGGCAGTATTTAAATGAGTATTATAATTAAAATACATAAATGAAAGTCCAGCTGGTACAAATAAATTCCTGATGGAGAAATAAATGTGGAAAACTCTGCATTTAAGTGCCTCCCACTGATGATCTAAATTAACGGTGCTCTGGCATGCTGGACCTTTTCATTCCTAAATCACTCTTTAAGAAACCCACAAATGGAGTCATGGCATCTTCACAGAAATCCAACGGAGCCAGCATACTGTCTGAAGTAATGTTTTCACCTCTAGAGAAGGGAGCGGGCTTTTTGAAATTAGCAAGGATGGCTTTGATATATTCTCTGGCCTGTCATGAAAAGGCTCCACTTCACCTGGTTTGTGTTCTTCCTGCCTGCCTCTGATTGATTTCATGTAATCCTGATGTGCTCTTTGTTGTTGCCTTTCATGAAGCCAATTTCCTGCAGGTGGTAGTTCATTGCTTTATCATAATACAATGATGTCTTGTAGTATCTTTTTCTTCTCCAGTGAAGCTGAGGCATTATCTGCAGATAATAAAAATATTTCCCTTAGATAACATTTTAGATATGTTACTTCATTAAACCTTCCTAAGATCTTTTGGTATCTATTAAACCAGCTCAATTACTAAAGAGACAACTAGCTTTGCTTTGATGCCCCTTAGCTTTAGTTCTTCTATTATAGTTATATGATTTCCTTTTTTTCTCCAATTCTACTGAGGCAATATTATTAGACAACAATATTTTTGTAATCACAAGGAAACTATTGGTTCTGACAGCTAGAATTTATAGGACTTTAATGGGTTCTAATTTTTATAAGTAAGCTTAATAGTACTGTATTAATTCATTTGTCAATATATATTAGAAGCAAATTTTATGTAACTTGGTGTATAGTCTCAATAACTGGCTATAATCTACAGTAACCAAGGGAGAACACCCATTTATTCCATATTTTTTTTGTTTTACTAGTTTCCATTAAGTAAATAAAATGTTCCTTAATTATATACATTCTTTAGTGTTAATGGCTCTGTTATAAGTCACCAAATTAAATGTTCAGCTTTCATGGAAAATTTGCTTTGCTTCCAAGATATATTAGCTATTAATAAGTGCAAAGATAATACAAATTAATATTGTTACTTCTTTCTTTTCATGTATTATTTGGTCAGTTATATATTTTCTGCCAGATTTGACCTATTTTATCCTATCTGATAATTATGAATTATCTTACATATTATCAGAGAACAATTAACTCATCAGCCAATGTAACATCTCCTAACACAGTAATGTTTTATATATATATATATATTTACATAGGAATTTTCAAGGATGAATTTTGGAGTTATTAAATACTAATTATGGGTTATTACAAAAGTGTTACTATAAGGTTAAAGACTTTATTTACTTATTTGAGACAGAATCTTGCTCTGTTGCCCATGCTAGAGTGTCATGGTGTCAGCCTAGTTTACAGCAACCTCAAACTCCTGTGCTCAAGCCATCCTCCTTTTTCCTCAGCCTCCCTAGTAGCTGAGTCTACAGGTGAGCACCATCACACTGGCTAATTTTTCTATTTTTAGTAAAGACGGGGGTCTCGCTCTTGCCCAGGCTGGTCTGGAACTCCTGACCCCAAGGGATCACACTGCCTCAGCCTCCTAGAGTGCTAGGATTACAGGCATGAGCTACTGCGCTGGGCTAAAACTTTATGTTACTGCATATGTTGACACTTGGTTTTTTGTATTTATCATTCTATGGTTAGAATATTTATTTTTAGACAAGTCAGAAATGTACTAATTTTCATCTGAAAAAATTATGAGAATAAATAGAATCTCAGTTTAGATTATGAAATGACATTTTTATAAAGAAAATTCATAGGAGGAAGAAATCATGGACACAAAGAGGGAAAGAGAAGTGGAGGTAGGAAAAGAAGGGGAAGGAAGATATAGGTTGAGAGAAAGCTCATCCAGAGGAGATGCTTCTTTCTAGGAAGAAGGGAGTAATTTATAAGACAAAGCAGCAGCAGCAATTAACAAAAAGGCCTGAGAGACTGTGACAGCCTGAAACAGGTGTGTATTATTCTTCTTAAATGAGAAAAGACTGTCCAAGGTCATTTAAGAATTAGAAAAGAAGGAAGAATTAATTTTAACAAGAAGGGAAACATTTTTATTTCCCACATTTGGGACAACCTGAAGGAGATAGAATAGAGGTAGGAAGGATAGTGGAGAGAGAGTTGCAAAAGGTCAAATAGAAAATGCTTGGCATTTTTACAGTGTATTAATAATAACAAATATGACCTAGATTCTCTGTGTTATGATTCTATAATAAGATAGAGGTGAAATATACATTACTTACTCTAGGTGATAAAATAGCAAAAGTTATAATAAAAAGAAATACTGGTAAACAAAAAATGAGGTAATTTCTTCCTTATTTTGTTTGTTTGGAATATTTATTATTGAATAGTTGTAATTAGACTCAGCCGCTGATATCCATCTGAAAACATTCTCTCTACTATTCCACTAGGATGTTGACCTGGAGATGAAGTAGAAGAGCAAGAGCAGACATGACATATCCCAAGGATAAATCTTTTCTGTTCTGTCCAGCTAAAATATCTATACATTTGGAAGCATCAGGATTGATTGCCCTTGATCTTCAGCCACTCTCCAACATAAAGATACCACATTGAATTTCAAAGCCTCTCAAAGCGTGTGGAGCCACAGTATTCCCTTTCCCACCATTTCAATGACTTGTATTTACGAGTGTCTATTTTCAAAGGAAAGCACGCCCTCAGACATGCAGGGGGAAAAGGCACTCAAGTGGCCAGGTAATTCCCTGTCTTTCTCTTTCAGTGTGCTACATTAGCTTGGAGCTTGAGAAAACCGCTGTACCTTCAGAGAACACAACTTCTGCATGTAGCTTCATTTATTTTCTACTCTACCCTAAGCCGTCCTGCCACTAGCAACTTAACCCACTAAAAAGAAACAAACTTTCCCTTGTTTTGATGTTTCAGTGTTTTCACAGAAATCCAAAACCTTACATGGATTCTAAACAGTTCACTCTTTCCCTACGATTTTTGGTTTGCATGAATGTCAGATGTTAACTGTTTAAGTATGATAGGCAAGGCTTGCATTCGCTCTTGCTGCTTTAGGAAAGAATAAAGCAGCAGGAACAAAATGAAGAGCATAATACAAGGCTGGTTCTTCAATCCATCTAGTGTTTCAGGGGCAGCCAAAGGTCAGTAGAATGGCCTGTTTGTCAATGCTCACGTCAAACATACCTTAAATGTATTAATATTAATTGCAGCAAGGACTAATTATGAACTCTTCAACTTATTTTGAATTGCCTTATACTGTGTTTCAAAACTATTACCACTTCTTAGAGAATTGAGTTATATACATTTACAACTTAGCAGAAAAGTACTGTTCGGTTTTTTTTATTAACTGTTCTTTAAACTTTTCCTAAGTCCTTTCCAGTTTTTAAATTCTGTGGCTCCAGGTTTCTTTCCAGCTTAAAGATATATAACCTAATTCTACTATGTGGGGATTGGGCAGTTGTGACCATGTTTCACTTTTTCTATATTTTTTACAGCATTTTCTTCAATGACCTCATGTTTTAGTCTATATTGTCTGTTTTTATATAATTATATCCTCCATTCATGTCTCATTTAACACAATAGTTTGAGTTAACACATGGTATTTTATTAGTTTTCTTATAATCTTCTTGAAGAAAAATTATGAAGCCTGCACATGGAATTCCTGATGTTGAAGCATCAATTTTGTATATAAAAAGAGAATAATGTATTCTGCTTGGTTTCTACTTAACATTTTGAGGAATTCCAATATTTGGCAAAAAAGAAATGCCACCAAAAATGACCTATTCAATAATTAATTACTTCTAGTGGGATATCAATCAAAGGACCTACTGCGTTTCTACTTTAGCAATTCTCTAAGTTCAAAGTTATTTAATGTACCAATTTGGTCATCGTGATTTCCATTTTGAAAAGTGTGCATATAATGCCTTTATGTTAATTGTAACATCTGTAATTTTATGGAATCAAATGAAAATAAGAATGTCTCTTTTTCTCTGTAATACTATTGATTTTTCCCCTGAGGTAAATAAGAGCCTTTCTTGAAAAGAAACTGTATTTTAAAGAAAAAGAGAATGAAGTTTCTAAGACTGCATGGAAGGCCTTATAAATTGATCTCAGAAGAGAGACACAAGTTCAATAAATACTTTTCTACCATAAAAGCATTTCTTTCATAAAAAAAAATATCCTGTATTTTTTGCTAGAAGAGCTATTGTCTCTACTATTTATATAAGAACATAATCCATTATTTTTATGTCATAGACTTCTTTTCATCTCAGGTAGATGCATGCTGATTTAATAAGCCATCATTTGTATATGTACATAATAATCTTTAGGATTCAAATTTTATTCATTAAGAATATGAAAAACATGTGAAAATGATTTAACATATTTTTTACCTTAAAAAAACTCTGAATTTACAAACTCATCAAAAATGTATTTCTAGTCAATAGAAAAATTAAAAAATATGTTTAATACAAACTATTACTTTTGTTCTTTCTTGTAAAATATCTATTTAATCAAATCTTCCATAGACAAAAACATTTATTGAACAGGCACTCTATGACCAGCACAATGCTAGGCACTGATTTGAATTACTGAATAAGCAAGATATTAATATATAAAGACAAGGCCAAAGTGACCTACGTTCATAATGAAAATTCATATCAAAAGGCCCAGAACTGTGGTCCTGGTCCTCCCCTTCTTGAGCTGGCAGATTAAAATAATAAGAGTTTGACTGTGGCTTTAAGACTTGTTCCTTTGGTTACAAGTTTCTTTTCTCACATCTCCACATGGTTATTCATCTGCAGTAAAGTACTTATTTTATTACATCCATATTTGCCTCAAAAAAAGCAGATGTTTTCAATACCATTATTGGATAAATTTTGGCTAAATGCAGCCAAAACAAATCCTGCCATTGATCTCTTCTGAACTTCTGGGCAAGGGTCACAGTGCTCTGGGGCTTATCTTCCTGCTATGAGCTCATCGTTCAGAGTGTGTTACCTCCTTTAGGGGTACAGAATACCATATGGTCTGCAGAGGAAGTGCTGAAGGAGTAACTTGTAGTGAGTCAGTGTTTCTCAACTTTGTCTGATTTTAGGAGTCACTGGAGAAACTTAAAACACAGATTCCTATGTCTCCTTGAACTACCAAATCACAATCTCCAGGGAATGATTCCATAAATCTGAAAGTTTGCAAGCTCCCTAGCTGATTCTTTTGATCAGACATGTTTGTGAAACACTGTACTACAAAAGAACCTGATAAATACTTGTTGGGAGAAGCGCAGTTTATAAATAAAACTTTTAAAGCCTGTTAAAGCTGATGCACCTCAGATCTGAAGCATCAGCTAAGGCCTTAATGATCCCAGTAGAATTTTAGCAGCTTGAAACTGAGGTAAAGTCTGTATATCTCTTTCAAGTTTCCTATGAAACAAGTTCATGGCAATCATTATACTTTTACAAGAAAAAAAAAAAATGACAGACATGAAACCATCTTCTTTTTGGTGACCACTAAAATGGGAATGAGTGGGTATGTGATTGTGGGAGAGATCCCCTATGAATTCAAAGGAACAGCAATTAATTCAAATATGCTGAAAAAATTAAAATTCATCTCCTTTGCTGCTGTGGGCTAGATGAAATAAAGTCATGTCTGGTAAATATTGCACTACTTTATTTTAGTAAAATCCAAAAATAATTTATAGTTTTTATAAAATGATTTTTGCAAGATATATATGGAGAAAACCCCTTGTCACATATTTGTATCCTGCCAGAAAGAACATTTATTGAAATAAATACAGATATAGTGAATCCCCTTTTAATGAAGTTATTTGGTCCTTTCCAGATGGAAGAATAAAACCAAAGTCTCTATCCACTCTCTGGATACAGAAGTCAGTGGATTTGCTAATCTGGGTGTAGTTTGCTTATAAAATAATGTACTTTTTAACAAACTACCTTGCAATGAAAAGCATTAATTTTCATAAGTCCTTCTCTGAAAAAATATTAGTATTTTTCTAGACACAATACTATCAGTTTAGAATTATATTCTATGATAGTTGGTTATACCCAAATACATCAGGTAAAATTACTCTTAGATTTTTCGGAAAATGTTCATGACTTTCTGTATACACTTTATATTTCCCACAGTAAGAAATTTTATAAAGTTTGATTACGTTGTTTCTATTTTTACTATCATGGTCTATACTTCTTATTCTCTTAGCTTTTTGTTATTTTCCTAAGACTATGTTAAATCTGCCAGTCTTCATTTTAATTCAAGAACTGTTAGGGTGTGTAAAGTTTCAGACACTGTGCCAAGGCCTTGGGATACCATGATGAGTAAAATAAATCCTTAAAATATTCTTCTTAATGATGCTCCATAGTGATAAAAGTATCCTATTTTCAGATGTTTTTCATTTTATAAACCTGAAAAACCTTGATATGATAGGATCTTAATACTAAAAACAATCAACATATTAAACTGACACCTTTTACCATTTGTTCAACCTATGCTTGAAGAATTTTCCTTGTTAGGAACTCCCTATTTTAGAAAATCCCAACTCTTACAAAATTATTCTTAATCCTGAGACAAGACTGATGTTTCTAAATATCAGACTATTGACAATAGTTGCTCATTTCAAGTAGCATTAAACAAACCCATCATCTTTCTTTAATAACCTTTATGGCCTAGTAGGTATGTACCATAAACATCTCCTTATATTGCCTATGATATTATGGAGAGTGTGTTTTAACCTGCAATTATTGGCATTGTTAATGTATTTTACTTCTTTCACTTTATTTTGTTTTTACTGATAATACTTTTTCTCACCTCCTTAATTTCTTATTTTATTATTTCTATCAGAATATTCACATTTTATTACTCATTTTATTCTCTTTAAGAGCTTGAAAGTTTTATTTTTCGCTTTTATTATTTTATTGGTTTTATCTTTTTTTTTAGTTTTATAAGAAACTTACAATACATTAACTGTAAAATCAATGATCCACCCTTAATTTCCATTACTATTTTGCTTCTGCCTTATTTGAAAACTCCTACATTTTTTATATATTTGATACTTGTTCTGTTTAAAAATATGTTCATCTGTTTCTTTGTTCAATCTTGCTTCTTATATTTTCATTTTTTCTGGTTTCAGTTTTACTCCTGCTCACTTTTTTTTCAGAGAGACTGCAACTAGTAAAATATCTCTTTTTTATATTTGAAAATGAATGCATTTGCCTTTATTTTAGACTGATGTTTTTCTGAGTTTAAGGTTTTATGGTGGTCCTCAATACTTCAAAATATTAAAGGTATTTTTCATTGTACTATGATGTTTCTTATTGTTGCTAAAAAGTACACCATTGTTCTAATTATCATGCCTGTGTAGCCAGTCTGACATTTTTCCTTTCACAACTTCTGATGCATTTTTTGTTGTTGTTTTTGGTGTTCTCCAACTTCACAAGTGTATGAGTGTGGATTTGTTTCAATTTACCCTCTCCGGAGTCAGTTTTCTTCTTTAATCTTTGATCTTATTTTTCAATGCTCACCTTTATAAAGTTCTCGACACTTTTCTTATCAAATATCTCTTTTATATGTTTTCACTTCTATTCTTCTAGATCTATATTATATCTTTTCATTTATTTATACTACATTTGTCTTGACATGTTTTACATATTTTCTATGAGTATATATTTATTCTAGATGATTGAGAGCTATGTTTCAGTTTACTAATTTGATCATCAGTTTGGTGTTTTTCTACCTTGCCACTTTTGCCTTGACTATATTTTTTTTCTTTTTACTATGACTTTATTAATATCTTTATTGTTTGTGGTAACTAAATGCTTCTAATTTATCTTAAAGCAGTTTCATTCCATAATTACTTTAAACAGCTAATCTTCATTTACTTGGCAGATTCTTTCTCTATGCAAAATATAAAATTAAATTTTATTCCAGAATTTTCTGAATTATAGTAATTGTTGGAGGTTAGTGGGCTACCACTGGCTATATTTATTTATTTACATGGCTTTTTTTTTAATTTCAGCATATTATGGGGGTACAGATGTTAAGGTTACATATATTGCCCTTGCCCCCATCCCCTCTCAGGTCAGAGCTTCAAGCATGTTCATCCCTCAAACAGTGCTCATTTTGGAAAAAAATATTTAGAGTATATCATTGGTTTTTCATATTTGCAAAACATTTTAGTCACAAAGTTTCATAATGTGTCTTTGACAAATATTTCAGATAATTAATAAATCTGGTAACATTGAAGAGAAGAACAGACATTGATCTAGAGATCATTGAAGGTTATATTTATATTCTATACATGTTTGTAAAGTTTTTGAAATAATTATGGAAGTCCAGGGAATTTATTTGGGGTAAATGGCCAGATGTACTTTCCCTGCCAGTCATTAACCCTCAGGTAATATCTCACTCCTAGGTTATTACTGAAACAATAAGGCAAACATTTAAAAACAGCATAGGTATACTAATATGTGTATATATGTTCATAGATACGTATTTTTGTACATAGGTGACATTACTATTACTGGTGTGTATAGGGGATTCTGGGAATTTGCAATCAACTCATCAGCAATAAAATCAATTGATTAAATTATCTTTCAATTCACATTATTATAATTAACTTGTAAGTGCAGTTGGAGTAATATACGAATATCAAAAGCTGCTTTCAATTATAAGCTTCATATTGTAGTTAAAGAGACTGGAAATTTACTATTAAATTGAAAACGTTTTATTAGGAACATTTAATTCTAGTGCAGAAAATGGCAATGTACCATTTATGCTAATCATGTGGAGGTACAGATGTTAACGGAAAAAAGGCTTGTTCTTGGTAGGATATTTTATAGTACGAGTCCCAGTAAGAATATCTTACCTTGGACTTGATTTAGATATTGTAACAGATGCTGGGTGTCTGATTGGGTTTGAAACCCTAACTCTGACTCCTGCTAAGATAGTTCAAGCAGAATGAATTCAGCAGAGCCACCACACAAGCTTTCCTTTTAAATTTGTGATACAAAGCTAAGAGCTAAGTGATTGCTATATTTAAGATCTATCCTTTCTTCCAACCAAATTAACCCCCTCCCACAACCCGCTTCCAACTGGCTTCAGTCTGTGCTTCTGTTACCTTCTGTTGGGTAATATTTAGCTTTTCTTTGGCATTCAGCCTGGTGTTTTTCTGTCGGTATGCTTGCACATGTTTGTATTCAGAATTTATTTTACATTTTCTTTAATATTAGTAACAGTATATTTCAGTTGAATATTTTTTAATTCAAACTACAATAAATGTTTGTTGATTTCTCAAACTGCATGCATAGTATAAATAGTATGGGTCTTGGTGGCCAGCCTGACCATAAAAAGCATTGCACCTGAAGATACTCTGAAAATAAACCCTATGTGTTTTTCAGTCTCCACCATCATAAAGTAATCAAGAAAACCAGGAATTTAGAAGAAAGTTTAATAAAATGACTGATAAACAAGAAATTAGACTTACTGGACAAATTCAACTAGCATAGGAAGTCTGGTGGGCTATGAAGAGCTTGGTCACTGAAGTTATATATATCTCAAAAAATAGAAGCATAAATCATCCATTAGATTAATAAAGAGAAAATGAAAGTTGTTTTGAAATTATCTCTGTTGCAGATTTGAGAAGCTTCACCATTTTGGTTTTTGAATTTTTTTTTGCTTTTGTGCATTTATTCCTCAAATAAATGGCTCATGGGGACCTTCATTTTGGGAGGTTGCATCACTACTTTCCAATTTAAAATAACCAAAAATGCAAGCTTAATATAGTAGAGAACATCCCCCCCACCCCGACCTGATTTAAAATCGGATGATCTCGACCAGAATCCTGACTTTGCCCCTTACTATCTAAGGCATCATGGGAAAATCACTCAACTTTTCAATCTTTTTCTTATATAAAATGGGGATAATAACATAACTTGTAGGACTTTTTTTGGAAGTTA
The DNA here is from genome assembly GCF_040939455.1 of Microcebus murinus. Lineage (NCBI taxonomy): Eukaryota > Metazoa > Chordata > Mammalia > Primates > Cheirogaleidae > Microcebus > Microcebus murinus. The sequence continues at coordinate 64,080,339 of NC_134108.1, read as the reverse complement.
ATATGTGATGATGGTGTATGAACTCTAAAAAATACATTTATAGTTATAAATTTTATATAATGAAGGATAATATGTGGAATTAAATATTTAGTATTCTACAAAGAAAAGAAAGGCAAAGATTGTTATACATTGTGCAGGTGAACCTTCAGAAACTTTGGTACCTCTTTCTGTGGAGGTCACTACACATATGGTAAATCACAACCTATTTGAGATGGCTTAAATATGTCAAAACTTGGTACAAAAGCAGGCTACTTTTCAGATTCCTTTCTAGCTTTATGTCTTTTATTATTTAGTAACATAAAAGTATTTATGTATTTTCTCTTCAAAGAGAATTATTATTAAATGCTTTGAATTGGTAAATATCTTACTATCTTACTAGGATTTTCTTGGTAGAAATAATTTCTGAAATTACATTTTGTAAATTTCAAATTGTTTCAACATCTAAGTTTCACATAAACACAAACACAAGGAGTATTTCCAAAACACTAAACTTCTTCAATTACTACGTAAGACATATAATGAATGAAATATATCTTTGTTTTCAACAACTTAAAATGGATGGACTCAGTTTCTTTGTAATCACAACCCATGGGAGTGCGTTAGCCAAAGAGGTTCCTTGGACGTTATTCTAGATATAGATCTTCAGTGAAATTTAGGTAATGCAACAATAGGAACAAATTTGACCGAGCATGCAACAGAGTAATGTTGGAACCCACAACCCCCTCAGGTTCAAACCACAACTCTACATAATTCTTCCATTTCCCAGAAGAATACCAAATGTAAGTATTAAATATTTTGGGATGGTGTGATGGTAGGGAAATGGAAACCCCTATTTTGTCCATTATTGTTATTTATCAGAATGAATACCAAAGGTCTTCAAAGATCTTTAGTTTGAATCAATGTCCCAGTGGTCCTGCTTCTCTAATAGACATTATTTCATTATTTCTTTTCCCTTAGAGGTTGCCACCTCTTTTTGGTCCTGATGTTGCCACTGCACCATTTCTGCCACCACATTGCCACCTCTCTTTGTCACTTCCCACACTGCTGTGGGGTTCTGAGCCCTAGTTAGGTAGACAACTTTCCTTACTTTACCAGGGTGGGTAAGGTGCTCTATCTAGTTTTTTCTGGCACCCATGCTATGGTTGGGTCTTTCCTGTACTCTAGGCATCGTTTTGTTTGGGACAACTAATGAAACTCTCCAGTAGAGCTATTATCTTGTGCTTTTGCATAATCACTTATCCTAGCAGGGTAAAATGTCTTTGGGGAAACAACCTCCAAATTTTAAATTCCTTTCCCACAACTTTTCCTTTGAATAGTGATGATGGGGTCAGTTGCTTTTTAGTTTAGAAACATTGTTAAGACTTAACTCCCTGTATCCCAAACAAATCCATATATCTATATATTTGCCCTAAAAACATACAGATTTGAGATGCAACATTTGCAGTATTCACAGCTTTCCTACCACCAATACATAATATTCGATCTATGGGGCTCCTAGTTTCTTCTGAGGAAAATTTCCACAAGACCCCCTCTGGGAGGGGTGTACCTTACTGAATTATTCGTTATTATTTTCTGTTCTAGTTTATGAATCACTTTAAAACAATGCAAATAAACTATTTAATTGTATTCATCCATTTATTAATTTGATATATTAATTTAACATTTACCAAGTGCCAGATGCCAATACAAGAATATAATACTAAAAGTGGACCTTGCTATCTTTCCATAATATGAGTTTGTAAAATAAATGAGCCTACTGTTCTGAATAAAATTTCTTGTCAATAGGATGATAGTTCACAGCAAGTGTTCCCTCCCTTTCTCACCCCAGGGCACATCTGGTTTGTACAATACATGTTATGACTGACATTTCCAGGTCTCCCCTGGCATAGCCAAAAGTTAGATATACCTTATCTGGCATTTACAATTACCATCTGAAGAAGTTCTGGAGTTTCACTTAATCTTTTATCAAAAATTTGAACCAATAATTCTTTGACTAATTAAAAACACCTTTTGCTGCCCCCAGGATGGTAACAAGTGATAAAATAGAGTAAGGGGCAGAAAAAAGCTCAGTGTCTGGGAAGCCCATTATTAGACAATCAGTTTCCATATGGTGCCAGACTGGGATGTGCTAATGCAATTTTGTAGATTTCCTAGTTCTGTGTCTCCACTTACTAGGAGAATAGCTTGTATTATTGGAATTGACAATCCTTCTTTGCTCTTTTTTTGGCCAAAACACACACTCAATTTCAAAATGGGAAAATCTTAACTAACATTCACATTGGGATATGACTCATTTAGTTTTCATTTTGGTTTTCTGGTTGCTTTTAAAAGTAACACTTATCATCTATGCCTAGTTATTTTACATGTATCATCAGTATTTCTGATTACAACCTAAAATTTCTGGCCTTGTCCTCATAGTGATGGCTATGCCAAATTGTATTATTTGTTTAGAATTATAGTTCTATAAATAAAGTTGAATGGTTTTTTACTTCTGACTAGAAGAGACATTTATCTAACAGTATATAATATTTAAGAATTCTGGAAGTTAGATTCTGAAAATTAATTTTAACAATATTCCTTTTCTATCCTTCTATCTCTGGTTTATAAAATCATGAATGTTTCAATATGTTTGCTTCTGATAGCATGTTGCAATGTCATTTCCAATGAACAAAGAAATTGCTGTACTAGGCAAATTAATTACATTTATTTAAAGAATGAGATAATTATTGGCTTTTCTACAAAATCATAAAATTAAATTTCTGCTAATAATTTATGACCAGAGACATATACACACACACACATACACACACACAAATAAAGAAACCCACCTACACAAACACACACATCCCAAAACAAGCCACCAAAATTTTTATTTGAACATAGAAGGAATTAATACAGAGCTTTGAGAGCAAAGAAGCTCATGGTGAACTCCATTACAAAAGTCACATTATTCTGACATAAAATAGAACTTGACATTTGGCCTAATTATACTTTTCAAGTCTTTAATATTCTGCTTATCATTATGGATATTTAAATAAAGAAAACTCTTCTGATACCTTTTGCCCTTTTTCTGTTTCGTAGTCTTCTTTGAATTAAAAAGGAAATTAAAGTTTTCTCAACTAGAAGTTTTAATAGATAAATGAATAACATTTTAAATTAATGCTAGAACTTTTTCCCTAATATTTTAGGACAAGGATATAATTTATATTTTAAAGAGCATCTATTATTCTTTTCCAAACATCTTCTAAAGAGAATAGAGTCAGAAATGAATTGTTATGATTATATGCCACTATGAACTTTGACTTATCCAATCCTAGTAATCTATGAGGATTTTAGGGTTTTCTTTATCATTTTGCTCTATATGGTTCAGCATTACTTTAATGGATTTACACAAATCAGAGTAGAGTGTCTTCCAATGATTCATCTCATTGGACTTGGTTAAGTGCCCAGGGACATACTACATATGTCCACGTACAGTACATATTTCAGACTGTCAGTTTGATTTATGTAAAAGAACATAGAGTCACTTACTTAGGTGCTACATTAACTAGACAGTCGACCAGGATCAATGATTTTGGCATTGTAGAATTCTATATTTCTAAATGTCTACAGTTTGTTTGAGTTGTTGAAATGAAATTTATTTTTACCTTTACTTTTCCAGATATCAGTTTTTAATTTTTCACCATAAGATTTGATTACATACCAGAACAACATTCTATAATATTTATAACCTTACTAATTTTTAATAAAAATATAATATTAATAATTCATATATAGAAGGATTAATTAATGAAGTGGCTTAGGTAATTGAATCACAGCACATTTTCTTTAAACAAGATGAAATTATTAAGATGAATAGAAAGTTGTTAAACATTGATGGGCTCAACTAAGGTAAGAAGTGATTTTACTTCAGGGGTGTAAACTATATATAATTATTTTGTCTACATTTTCTATAATTGAGCATTTGTTAATTTTAATATGTAAACACAATAGATTAGGCATGGTATGTGTATTGCTTTGTTCTGCTTTAAGGTAAAAATTTAATTCTTGCCCTGGGGAACTCATCTATTATCCTGGTTTAATTATTTAGTTCTCTATTACATGTGCCCACACTAATCATTGATTATTGGTTATATTTTGATGGTTTCTAACTTAGTGTTTTTAATTGAAATTAGAGCATAAATTCAACATATCCAAATCATAGTTACCATTGTCTCCTACATCTGAAGCAATAGCTTCTCCTACCTCTGTTGTTTGCCTGATGTACTCTTGCACTCCCCCCTCTCTAAGGCTTGAAATCTTAAAATCATCAGGCTTCTGTCCCCAGAACATCTAAAATGTTTTTCATACTTACCAAATTTATCTCTAATGCATCTTTCCACCCATTTCCTCCACTATCTACTCTCCCTTTTCACTTCTTCACTTGAGCTTTTCTTTTCTTTGACTTCCTAAATAGTGTCCACAACATTATACCAGTTCTATAATCTTCTGTCGGATTAATATTTCAGGATCATAGCTTGATCAATAAATATTCAATTCAATTGGGTCTTTCTGAACAGTTCTAAATTTACATATCTTCACATCTCTTATCAAACAGTACTCATAGTCCTTGCACATAGCAGGTTAATCAATAAATACACCTAATGTGAATAAATGAATGAATGAATGGTAGATTAAATATTTTTACACACTAATAAATTCTATCATATTATAGACATAAGGATATTACTGATGAAATTATATAAATGTCCATCTTATAGAACTCCCCAATGCCTCATATTTTTTGGCTTTGTTTTCTCTTAGATGTGCCAACATCAAATATTGGTTATTAAATTCTTCATATCCTTCAAAGCTCAGATTAAATATCATTAATACCTTCTCCCTGAGGTCTTCTCTGATGCTGCAGGCAAAGCCAAATTTTGCATCCTTGTATTTTCCTTACCATGTACATTATCACAGTCTTCCCTGAATAGTTAGCTATGTAATTTGAATGTTCCATTTCTGCTACTTCTGTACAAAGTTCTGTTAATAATTCCTGGATTCTGCTTCTGAACACTCACCTCAATACCTCAGAAGTGAGAATTTTCCTGCCAACCACTCCTCCCCCAAACATATTTCTGGGTATTGCCAAGTTGTGTGCCTCAGACATTTTGAATCCAGTTCATTCCTGTTTCCAGACAATATATATCTTCCTTTTCTGCTTCAGCTTAGATATTATGCCAGTTGAAGAAGCCCAACTGTGTGGTGCCATTTTGAGAATGACACTGAGCATACATTGCAGCTTCTCAAGGTTCTCAGAGTTCCTGATTTTCAAGGGTCAAACAAGTAAAGGCTCTGGAGCAGAAATGGCATGAATGGCCTAGCCCTAATTCTGGGTCTTCCTTGCTCCTGAGTTCTAATAATGTAGTTCTACTCAAGTACAAAGCTTCTTGTGAAAATAACACATTTATATTCTAGCCCTAACTTATTTCCAACAATAGAACACTCACTCCTATAGAAGAGAGGTCAGCTCAGCTTTTCCTAGATCAGATTATTTTCTAGGGCAAATAGCCCATGGTTTGCAGACTGTCAAGGCCCCCTGCCATCCCCCAAGGAAACCCAGAGTCTCCTGAGGCCTGATCTCTGACTCACAAAAACTTGGCTGCCTTTTATTTTTCTCTCCAGCAGATGAGGCCCTTGTGTCTACCTTCCTTAGGGTCAGTTTTTTTCAAGATATTTCTCACATTTGCTTTATCACTCAGCTACATCTAGATAGAGTAATTCTTAACTTAGTAGCCTGCCTTCTGTTTCTTCTTATCTAAGTTTATTTTTTCACAAAGGCTGCGTGTGAGTGGATGACTGATATTTCTAAAAGCAATTGGATTTTATCATCCATTTGCTCCACACTCTTTGTGTATCATCCACTCTGTCCAACCCTAGACCCTCCCAGTTTCTCCCTTCACTATTTTACCAATAAGCTTTGTGACTCTCATTATTCCCCACCAGACAACATCTTCATGGAGAATAGTCTCATCGTTGCTCAATATGTAAAAGCTAAACATCTCTCTCTTCTCTCTCCAACTCTCCAGAGATTTTGTGAATACCCTTTGTCTTCCCAGAAACACCCTTCTTATTTTCCCCCACCCAAACCAGAACCTATTAATACTTGACCTTCATAAAGTCCCATCTTTTCTGTGTTGCCTCTTCAAAAGTCCCTGGGTGATTTTGTTATCTTACCTACATGACTATAATTTTACTCAAAATATATATATAAAAAAAGGAAACTCTGTGACGGGGTTCATTTTGTATGTTTCCTTCATACAGATCATGACATACAAAGTGATAAGCACTCATTCAGTTGAATTTAGTCAGTCCATTATTAACTGACAGATAAGGTAGGCCAACCCCTGATGCTCTTTCAAAGCAATAACCCTATTTCCAAATAAATTCACATTCTGAGATACTGAGGGTAAGAACTTCAGCCTATCTTTTTTGAGGTGTACAATTCAACTGAGATAAATTACAATGCGATGACACTGATTTTCTCATAGAAATTATAAAACTAGAAATTCAATTGGAACTCCTTTAACACCAAATAATGGGGTTCTAAGATATTAAGCACGTCCAGTAACAGATATAAAGGCTGTAGCTCTGCAGAGGGGACACTGTGATGAAAACAGGATTTGGGGAGATGAAAAAAACAAGTTCCCATTTTATATAATCTTTTTGAGGTTGGTTCTATACTTCCCCTGTCTCAATGCTTTCAAAAAGATACACATGCAGTAAATTATTATTTGAATAATTTTTCTTCAGTTTAATGTTGACCATCTTTCTCATATTTCTTTTAGTGCTTTAGATAGAAGACATTACATGGAAACTGTGAAGTTTTCTGACAGAAATAACTTCATGTAAAGTCAATTAGACACCAAATAAGAGGTTACTATAGGGAGATAGGCTAAAATAATAAGATCCTCTTGCTAAGAATAAATGAATAATGTCTGTGCCGCTTTCATTACTTTTATGCCTTGTGACAAAGATAAAGCTAATTATTCAGAGATAGCAAAGAAGTCTATTTATTGAATGTGACATGCTAGATGCAATTCTGGATTGTATTATATTGTAAAATTAAAGATCAAGGAACTTTTAATCGGAATAAGATGCAATTTTTAATTGAGCCCATTTATCGCACACATGAGATGTATTGAAAAATTCTTTCAAATCAAAAACTCAGTAAACATCATTGCAATTAAAAAATTAATCTAATAAGCTGTAACGGTCTTTTTTGCTTAGATTCTGTTTAAATAAGTTACATTTTAAACCAAATATTTATAAATTACATTTATTAAAAGGTAAAACTTGATTTAATGTTAACTGTATGCTTTATTCATAAATTTGTTCTCCTTCTTTTTGACCTCTAGTTGATTTCACATACTTGCTCCTCATTAAGAAGAGTTTATTGATGCACTGTGTCTATATGATGCCATGACATCTGAATGAAAGATTTGATATTTGCCATCCAGATGTTTTACCTTCTTGACTCCATCTGGATGTTTGGCCTTGCACTTACAAACCATCTGGGTTTGTTACTATACTTCCCACTTTTCATCCAGATGTTTTGGCATTGTGTGGACAAAGCATGTGACATTGTCTATAAAATGTAATTACATAAAAATAAATAACACTATGTGAGCAATTAGAGGAAAGACATTTTCCCATCTACAAATCTCAACATTTTTTCCTTAGTAATGCAGTCATTGAAGGATAGATTTTCCTTGCTGTATTTTAAAATGTTAAATTTCTTTTCTAAACATAAAGGAAAAGTATAAAATGGCCTATCAAATGCAAAGAAAATTTCTGATATTTTAGCAATTTCCAATAGAAAAAAATCTATGCTCTGACATATTTTTAATTTTCAGTTATAATTAATCTACTAACTGTAATTTTGGTACACCTATGAAAGTCTGGTATTACTACCCTGGGGAAAGAAAACAAACAAGATAAGTTGCTACTCCAGATCACTGTGACAACTAATAGCTCTAATTAGATTTGTTTTAAATGTTCTACATTATTTAATACATGGAGATCAGACATTATATAATAAGTCATCATTTCCTAAGAAAGGAGAAGATAAAAGGCAGCTGATCAAAATCTGATAAGTATTCCCCAGAAGCTCTTGTGGCTATTTCCAGATTCTATGTAAGTCAAGTATGAGTGTGAAAACTTATGAGTCCATGGTAGATTATGATGAAAATTTCTCAAATACGTGGTAGGAGAATGTCACTTAATTTTCTCAGTTTATCTCAGGTGTCATAGGTTTAAGTCTGATGCAAAATTTAGAGGCAGAGATGATGAAAAACTGTAAATAAAGGAGACATTGATCAAGATGGGAATTGACTGGAAACTCTTACATATAAAGTATTCCTGAAAAAGATATTTAAAATGGAAAGACAAGATTTTTCAGATCAAGGGGAGAAGAGGGGATAGATAATGAGAAAACTTCTTAAAATATGTAAAGGTTATAACAATGAAAAGGAATTAGAAAACATTTAAATTTCAAAGGGAAAATTAGAATTATAATTCAAAAAAAATATTTGCTTCAATCCAACGAAAAGAATTTCATGCCTTGTAGAAGTGAATTTCCTATCACCAGAAGAGTCATGCAGAGAACTAAAATAGAAGTTAAGAACTCAATTAGATGATGACTGGGTTCTCTGAAAGGAAGAAAGAAAGAAAGAAAGAAAGAAAGAAAGAAAGAAAGAAAGAAAGAAAGAAAGAAAGAAAGAAAGAAAGAAAGAAAGAAAATGTCTTCAGTGTACAGAACACTGCCTGACACATAATAGATGGTTAACACATATGTAATAAATAACTGAACAAATTCTCAAATTAAATTTCAAGTATCACTGTCCTAATTGAGACAAACAGATTTACGATGTTCATTGTACAACCATCTGCACCCTCCAGGGCACTCCATTGCATTGAATACAATGTGAAAGGTATCTTCTGGACTGTAGAAGCAGTGGGCCTTGTGAGAACCTAATTATCTAAAAATGTCCAGGTGGTATGATTTTATGTGGCAATAAAATTTTGAAGTTAACGTGTAAGCCAAAATTAAGTAGGTTCATAATTAGCTAAGAAAATCTACCCAATTAAAGACCAAAGTCTCTCAAAAAGTCCAACAAGGAAAGTTTTTCCCCTGACAGTGAAACATTTTGTTCAGTTAAGTAAGAGATGAAGTAGCTGACTTCCATTTAGGGGATATTCTGACATCAAGATACATATATTTTAAACTTTACAATAGTACTCATTTTGGCAAGATGCTCACAATCTAGAAGGGCTATGAAAACAGACTGGCAAGATGTAGTTAATCACCATGTATTTATCATGCACATTCAAAACAGATGCACATCGAATGGAATTGACCATATTTTATAAATGTGAATTGCTATTTCTCTCTCTATTTTCTAAGTATATGTAGTTGGTTTGGGGTAAGTTAAATATATGTATGGAAAAATTTTGCTCTACTTGATCAACTTTCAAAAATGCAGTAATCATATAGCTACCTTCAACAGCTATGCACAATGCTCCAGTCCCAGGCCCCAATAAATATCACACTCCCACAGCCATATGGCTTCCTTAGAGTCAACAGGCTATCAAAATAGATTGAGTTGTCTCATTTGGAAAGGTTTTATAGACCTTAGTAACCCTCGATGCATACTAGCATCAAAAAGAAAGTTTCCCCAGGTCTCAAAGCATAGAAATTAAGTTTTCTAAAGATCATATTTTCAAAATTCCTCTCCTATTGAAATATTACTTATGATTCCTTTTATTTCTTATAGTCGTGTCCGATAATTGGAGCTCGCATACCATAATAAGCAGTAAGACTACTAGGAAGAGAAGAACATAGGGTGAAATTTTCACATTTATCCATGAGGTCTTATTCTATAAGTTTCTTTTTCTTTTTTGATATGCTAAAATATCTGGCACTAGCCATCATCCCTTAAAAGGCCACCATCTGGATGATCACCCTCCCTACATCTTGTCCCAGGATATATTTCTAAAAGCAGTATATGTCCTTCCCACATGCAGCATTAAAACATCAAAGCAGAGGCAAGCACTAAACTTAAATAGATTTTACATTGCACAGAGAAGGTAAAGATTTTAATCCTAATTAACTATTGTCCAACTGGAAGAGAGGACTACAAAATGTTCTAAGATAAAAGGAAATGCACTGGGCAGTACTACAAATAAGAAAAGGCTCTATCCAGATGGGCAAATTGCCCTACTCACAGAAAAGGAATGCAATCAATTCAGTGAGACAGGAATGAGATTTCCACAGCATAGCTTTGCTCTTCAAACAGGGAGATAGACAGTAAAACATTCCACTCTTTTTTGAGTACTTAAATATTAAACTTGAACATTAATTCTTTTTTTAACAAATATTTATGAAGTCCCTGCTACGTGCCAGTTATTGTGCAAGCACAGAAAACACAACAGCAAATAAAATAGACTTGGTCCTAATTTGCAGCAAGTTTCAATGGTTCTAATACCTGACAGAGTAAGTGCATTGGACCAGCTAATGGCTCACTCCAGAATGCAGAGTCCATATCCGCTTAGGCACCAGGACTCAACCCATAAGTTACTGCTGGCTTTTTTGGGCAAACACTTTGCCCTACTTTAGAGATATCCCAAGAGAATTGTGAATAACAAAAGGAAACATCCCAAGATTAGGCCAGGTTGATATGAAATATGGCTATTGGTATAGGATCTAATATAGATTCTGCCTCAGTTTATTAGAAGACTGCATGGGGTTGTTTAGTATTTTCTTAACCAAAGTATGCATATTCAGTTTACATGTAATTCTCAAAATAACAGTTATCATCACTCATGAAGAAAAAATTCTCAAATAAAGTAATTTTACTAATGTGTATTAAGCTCATCAATTTTAACTGAAACTTTTTTTCTAGGTAATTAAAACTGAATAAAAAATATCAGTGTACACTACAACCTAGCAGAAGATATATTTCAACATCTTATATATGTTTGAGAAATCTAATACATGCTATTCTATACAATGCTGTTTACAAATTTTGGTTCTTTTTTTTTTTTGCTCTTAACCATCCATGTTTTATTTTTTATTTTATTTTTTTAATTTCAAAATATTATGAGGATGCAAATGTTTTAGTTATATGAATTACTTTTGTACTGCTTGAGTCAAAGTTATAAATGTGCCCATCACCCAGATAGTATACACTGTACCGTTTAGGTATGATTTTATCCATCCCCCATTCTCCCTCCCATTTGGATGATTTCTGTTGAGGTTTACTTCCATCTGTGCATGAGTGCTGACTGGTTAGTTCCAATTTAATAGTGAGTACATGTGGTGTTTGTTTTTTGATTCTTGTGATACTTCACTTAGGAGGATGTTCTCAAGTTCCATCCAGATTGTTGCAAAACATATTAATTCATTTTTTGTGGCTGAATAGTACTCTATGTTACACTTATACTACATTTTATTAATCTACTCATGAATTGATGGGCACTTGGGTTGATTCCATATCTTTGCAATTGTACTGCCATAAAAATTCAATTGTAAGTGTTCTTTGACAAGATGACTTTCTCTCCTTTGGGTAAATACCCATTAGTGGGATTGATGGATAAAATTGTAGGTTAACTTTTAGTTCTTTGAGGAAACTCCATTCTATTTTCCATAGAGGTTGTACTAGTTTGCATTCCCACCAAGAATGTATAGTGCTCCTTTCTCTCCACATCCACACCGGCATCTATTGTTTTGGGACTTTTTGATAAAAGCCATTCTCACTGGCTTTAGGTGATATCTCCCTGTGGTTTTGATTTGTATTTCTCTAATGATTAATGAAGTTGAGAATTTTTTCATATATTTGTTGGCCATTAGTTTATCTTCTTTTGAAAAGCTTCTGTTCATGTTTTGACCACTTTTTAATGGGGTTGTTTGATTTTTTTCTTGCTGATTTGTTTGAGTTCTTTGTAGATTCTGGTTATTAGCTTTTTATCAGATATACAGTAGATGAATATTTTCTCCCATTCTGTAGGTTATCTATTTGCTCTGTTGATTGTTTCCTTAACTGTGCAGAAGCTTTTTAATTTAACCAAGTCCCTTTTATTTATTTTTGTTGTTGTTATGATTGCCTTTGGGTTTTCTTCATAAATTCTTTGCCTAGGCTGATATCTAGAAGACTTTATTCAACATTTTCTTCTACAATTCTTATGGTTTCATGTCTTAGATATAAACCTGTTATCCATATTGAATTAATTTTTGTGAGTGGTGAGAGATATGGATTCTGTTTCAATCTACATGTGGCTATCCAATTTTCCTGACACCCTTTATTGAATATGGATTCTTCTTAGTGTATATTGCTGTCTACTTTGTCAAAGATCAGAGGACAAAATGTAGATGCTTTTATGTCTGAGTTCTCTATTCTGTTCCACTGGTCTATGTCTCTACTTTTCTGCCCCCATACTATGCTATTTTGGTTACTATAGCCTTGTAGTATAGCTTAAAGTCTGGTAGAGTGATGCCTCCAGATTTGTTTCTTTTGTTTAAGCTTGCTTTGGTTATTCAGGCTCTTTTGTGGTTCCAAAAGAAATGTAGAATTTTTTTTCTAGATCTGTGAAAAATGACATTGGTGTTTTTATGAGGATTGCATTCAATCTATAAATCACTTTGAGTAGTATGGACATTTTAACAATGTTGATTCTGCCAATCCATGAACATGGTATGTTTTTCCATTTCTTTACATCATCTGTAATTTCCCTCCTCAGTGATTTGTAGATGCCTTGATGGATACCTTGGTTTTAGATATCCTTGGTGTAGTGGTTTTCTCAGTGGCTAGCTGTTGGTAGGTTATAGGAGTGGTGAGCTGTGTAAATGGGCAGATTCCCTGACTCTCCTTGATGAGGGAGGATGGAGGTGTTTAAAAATTCTTTCTTCCCCAGCCCTGTGGTCCTCTTAACAGTATGAGTTGTAATGGCATGCCCAGTTTAATCTCTAAGACAGTGGGTGGTGCTTATGGGTGAGAATCAATCACACCCTTTATGATTGAGTCCATAAATACTGTAAAGGGCATGCGAATTGACCTCCTTGTCAGTAGGTGGTACTTGCCAGAAGGAACAAGATGCAATGTTGTTTTGGGGTAATGTAACTGGATTTAGTTCCTCAGGAGAAGCACTTGAGTGCCTTAGGTTGTAGATAGGGCCCTGGAACTTCAGGTAAGTCCTTATTCACCTGAAGGTGAATAAGGTAGGTGTGGGAATGCAGCTGGGTGGGGCTGGGCTGGGTGAGTTTGCCCTGAGGATACACAAAATCTGGCAAGATATCTATTTCAGCAGAGGTTGAAAGTGGGCTCTCAGTTTCTGGGCAAAGCCACAAGGGAGGGACTGAATTGGCCCCACACAACCAGCAGTCTGCTTGTGGAAGTGGGGCCATCTGTAATTCACAATCTGGCCGTCTGGAGCAGGCCTCTCTCCTCTCTGCCCACCCATGCTACAATATTTCCTCCTGGCATCTGTCAGCAGGCAGGAACTCAAGCCAGCTGAGCTCCCCCATGACTGTGCTGTAGACCAAGAGGTTCCTTGCCCAGGATCTTTGCCTGAGTTAAGAGCACAGCCCTTTTGTGGATGGAGGGGTACCCTGTGAGCATGCTGCAGCTAGGACCCACACTGAACTTTCCCCTGATCTGCCCATATGCTCACTGTCACCTTCTGAGACTAATTCACAAATCCCTCCTCCTTCCCTCTGAGCAACATGATCAAGACATGGGTGTAGGGGATCTGACCTGTGGGCCTGTCCCTCAAGATCAATCCCCAACCATGCCAGAAAGAAGTGTGCTGGTCCCAAGTTGCCCACAGGGTGCCCAAGCAGGTTCAATGTCCCTCTACCTCGGACGTGCCCTGCTCCCACGGAGTTGCTGTGCAAGGAGTACCATAGAGAGCCAGTGGGCAAGGAGCTCACAGTTTGAGCACCCTTCAGTTCACTGCAGGACTTCAAGAGTAAGCACTTGAGCCCCACTCCCTGTGGAAGCCTTAGTGTGATGGCTCAATTGTCTCTCTCAGAAGCCAAAGGTAGGGGAGGGGAAGGTGAAAATCTGAATGGAGGACAGATAGCACTCTGGTCGCATCTGTCCTTCTCTCTGGCAGCCTGTCCACCCAGAATATCCGGGCACTGGAGTCACACAGATCACCCGGAACCCACTGGATACCCGTGGCTCCTGCAGTCTGGGCCAGAGTTGGGAAATGTCTTTGTAGGAGTTAGCAAGACAAAACCTGAGGAGTTGAAGCTCACTGGGGAAGATAAAGGCATATGGGGGTTAGAGAAGCAATATGGTGCCTGATGTCTGGCTCAGGTCTGTGGAGATGGGAGGCACCCCAGATGGGAGGGCCCGGAACCTTGTTCCCTGTCCACAAGAAGCTCCCAGTTTACTGGCAGCAGTAGCCTCTGGGCTCATGTGGGCAGGAAGTCTGTCCAACAGCTCGGGAATCTGCCAATTGTCAAAGATGCAAGGGAGGGAAGAACAAACCATTCCACCTACCCTTCTCATTGGACTTCAAGCCTCTCAGTGTTGACCTCTACTGATACCTTGCTCCTTCCCGTTCTGCTCCAAAACTTCTTCCCATGGAGTCTCCTAAAGGTTCTGGCATCCTTCCCTCAGATCCACACCTGCGCTCTGTTTGTATGTTTGTTCTTTTTTTTCTCTTTCACTTAAAACTTTTCCTTCTTACTGAGATACTCTGGCAGCTAGTGTCTCTGGTCAGCTATCTCGCTCTGGTCCCCTTAACTGAAACTAAGTGAGCTTTCTGACATGACAGTTCAAAATTATGATATCAAGTCTGCTATATGATGTAAGGTATGGTGGCAGCAGTGGTGGTTAGTAGGACCAATGAGACCAATAAAAATTGCCTTGTCTGAGGCCATCCAAATTATTGCTTGTCTAGTACAGAACTCTTCTGTTATGTTATATGGTCTAGCCTTGAACTGAGTTCAGTGTCAATTCAAAGTAAAGTAAGACCTTAGTCTGGGCAGATATCACAGAAACTTATAGCTTAGCGGGAAACTATGAGCATTTGAATACAGTATTGTGAGGGAAGTGGCACCCTTCTTACATGGGGAAGTGTGATAGAACACTCAACACTAAACCAATGGTGAGAAATGCACTGGACATGATTAGTTGTTCCCAAAATAACACTAGCCCACAACTTAGAAAAAATAAAAATTATCAGAATTATCATTATTCTCTGAAAAGTGTAATATTATAATATCGGAGGCTTGAGGAAAGAAAAAGGAAATAATGCTTAGAGTCTTCTTCTACATTGCTGTAGAGATCTTTGAAGCTTAAGTTTCTTGTCCTCACAAGGATCAGTTTTCTGGGGGAGGAAACAATAAAATTATTGGCTTCAAATAAAAGCAAACTGCCACCAGAAATTTGCTCTGCTATTCTGAATCCCCTTCCCTTGAAACTTTTGAAACTCATGAAATGGTGTCCGAATCTGCATGATTTATACAATCCTTTTCAGTTATTGATTTAACAAATATTTTTAAAAATACAATATGTGCCACACTATGTGCAGTGATAGCTCAAAACTTACTTGTTTATTGAATACTCTCTGGGTCTCATGCTCCTCTTTTGTAATTTTGGGATATTAATTATCACTTTACAGAGTTTCCTTTTAAGTTCTTTCCTTCCATTATTCAAGTCAAGTTCTAGGGCAATATTGAGTGCTTATATAGATATCTTATGCCATTTTAGCAATTTAGTGAGAGATGGTTTTAATTTTTAAAGTCCATTTCATTTTATTTTTAGTTATGCTTTTCCCATAAAAACAACCAAAAATGAATGCAACAGAAAACAAAAACAAAAGAAAAAAAAGAGAAGGAACCAGAGAAAGCATTTATCCAATGTCATGTCTAAAGCAGCTTATTTTAAATTTGTGAGTCCAAATTAATGTTCTCATCTGTAAAATGAGGATGATAATAGCTATTATGGCTGCTTACCACAAAGATAGGCAAAAGAGAACATTGGGATAATATCTACTGTGATAGTCAAAAAGCTGTAAGTATTATAGAAAACTATAGAATTTTTATTACTCATTTGAAACACCACAGGAACAATCAAATGCATGTCAAAGACTAACAGTAATCACTAAGGTCTTCGCCCCTCTCTACTTTTACCTCTGCCTTTTTCTGTGTTGTATATCTCCCATTCCCGCCCTGTGCTTCTTCATATAGTAATTCCATACTCAACCCCTAAGTCTTGGTTGAGATGTCCTCTTCCCCAGAAATACTCTCTTAGGACTGGCTGTCCTTGATGCAGGAAACACCTTCACTGCATAGCTCACTGCACCAGCTCTACTGTAGCATGTAACAGTGAACTCATTACCACTAACTTTCCTTGATCTCCCACTAGAATAAAGTCAAGCCTTATGTCTGGTTCATCTTTATCCTCCTGTAACTGTGCTTTGCAGTTACAAACTCATAATGATTATTCAGCATTTTTTTTTAACTATGCTGTTTTTATTATTTCCAAGGAGCGTTTCTTTAGTTGATTATGGGAAAATTTTCTTGTGAATTTGAATAAAATAAAGAGTTTGGAGGATGGGTGGGAAGAAAAAATAATGAAACACATTTTACTTTTAAAGTGCTCCTCAGTGGAATAAACACTCCTCCTCCCATTCCTTTTCTTCTTTTTCTCTTTCTCCTCCTTCTCTTCCTCCTTCTCTGCATCTTGATCATCATCAATAACAAGTGCACTTACTAAGCACCAAATAAAACATTTGGGAAAAATGCACAAGTTCAGTACATTTCAAATTTCCACATTTGCTACCGAGAAATTTATCAAAAAAAAAAAGATTCTGTTAACCTTAAGTTGTTTACTATTTCCTCAAAGTCCTTATAAATGCTGAGAAAGCAAAAAAAACTCATGTAAATTATTTAGATAAAATTATTATGCACTATCTTAAATGCTGTGTGTGTGTGTATATATTATTCTACATTGTGTTATTTTAAGCCCATTGTCTAGAAATATAAAAGTTTAATTATATAATTAACCTATATAATATTTAGCTTATGAATTAATTTTATCATTATGTTTATCCTGTGATTATTTGGAAGGCAAGTTCTTGATCAGGAATATAAACTATCCAACATTGCATTGGCCATCCCTAAGTAAAGATGAGCTTTAATTCAAATGTATACCTTTTTCTCCAAAGAGACTACAGCAACAAATGGTTACTATACTAATTGGTAGCTGTTATTGAATAGTGTTTGTCTTTTCCTCAAACTAATTGAAGGCAACCAACATTTACTGAAATGATATTCTAAAAGCAGAGTAGACTAGGGTTAGGTTTTAAAGGAAATTTTATGCCATGTGTAGTGAGTTGAATGGTATTCTCTCAAAATTCATGTCCACTCATAGCCTTAGAATGTGATCGTATTTAGAAATGGGATTCTTGCAGATGTAATTAGTTTAGATGAGGTCATACTGGGTTAGAGTAGGCCCTACCAGAAAGAAAATGACCACACGAAGAAGCAAGCAGAGAGGAGTTGTGTTGCCAGAAGCCAAGGAATGGCTGGGGCTACTAGAAACTGGAAGAGGCAAGAAAGGATTCCTCCCTGTACCTTTCCAAGGAAGCATGGGCCTGCTGGCACCTTGATTTCAGACATTCAATCTCCAAAACTATGAGAGAGTAAATTTCTTTTGTTTTAAGCCACTGAGTTTGTGGTACTTTGTTACAGCAGCCCTTTAGTAAATAAAAACACCATGCTAGGAAGTTTGTATAGACACAGGCTATTGTCTGGAAGAGTTATGGGTATGATTGGCTGAGCAACAAAGAAGTTTCGTTAGAGAAAGCCTCAAGCATCTGATCATCAACTAGATGAAGTGATGTCTGGAAGCAAAATAGTGATAAGCATTATTAGAGAGGGCCACCAAAGCTATAAAGGCAAAACATCCACAATCCACAAAGTGAAGTTCAGCCAAGAACTAAAAAGGGAACAGTTGAGCAAATGGGAACAAAGTATACCGAACATATAACACAGAATAACAGCTGTTAAATTTTGTTTGTGAGAGATACCAATGGATTTTATGACTTTGGTCACACATGCAGTATGATACTGGTGCACTTTAAAATAAATTATATAATATATGGTTCCTTTCTTTATTTTTCATTTTATTCCCTTTTATTACAAATAACACTTGGAGTGATTTTTTAATATTTATTACTTTTTTCTTTCCGTGGTGAAGTTTATATGAGCAATTTGTGGGCGATTAAGAAATTAACCCATCTGGACTTTTCCTCTAGTCTAGGGTGCCTTCTAGGAGCATCAGTTGAGCATCAGTTGAGGTATCATTTCTTCTTTCCCTATCCCTGAACCTCAGTGTGTCTTATTATTTGATAATACATAGAATGACTCAAATACATTTTTTATCTCACTTGTGTAGATCATGAGAATGTTATCAGGGGGTCCACAGTGTGTGTGACTCATGATGACCCTGCTGTACGAAGGGCCAATGATATATCCAGATTGCATCATGTCTTGTTTTGACCCTATCTCCAATGACTAGCACATTTGGCCTATTACTCGCCAGGTGCTCAATAAAGGAGTGAGAGACAATTCAACAGAGAAATGAGAAGGTTGACCTTTGTAAAGACAGAGAAGTGATCTCAGAGTTTTCACAGTGATCATAGAGTTTTCACAGTGATTACAGATTGGGGTAGGGGGTTTGAGTTACTTGTCAAGATAATATCCTCACTGCATGTCTTTGCCTATTAGCCTGTCAGATTTAAGTTTGGAAATAGCAGGGCTTTGCAATGCCCTGCTATGCAGTGATTTCCAGCAACTAACATAGTGATACAAATTAGAACAGGGAAATATGGTACCTTAGTTTAAAACTATATGTCTTGAAAGGAGTTGTAAATTACAGAGTTATAACAGAACTTAGTAGCTCACCTATCAGTTACTTCATAGATTAATTCAAAGGTTCTGTTTAGAGACTTGATGGAAGCATTAGTTTGATCATATGACTTTATGCTGACAAATGAAAGATAGGTAACACAGAGATTTGCTATCCAGAAGTAAAACTCCCCATAAAGAGCAAAGATGAATTAAATGGAATGGGCTGCAATTATCTGGCATGGCAGGCATCATCTAGTTTCGTTAATCTTTCAATCAACATATTTTTTGGGCTTCCTATAAAGCAACCAATACACCAGGTACTAGGATACAAACTCTTCAGAGACTTGCTGTTATAGGAGGTGCGATCTGTGACAGAATTATAAACAGAAAATTACAGCAATGTGATCATCCATTCATCCATTCATGCATATATTCCACAAATGCTCATTAACACCTTCTGTCGGTCAGGAATTTGTATCAGGTTTTGAGAATACAGGAATGAAAAATGCATGCTTCATGCCCTAATGGAATTTATAGATATTAAACAAATAATTATAAGAGCTCTAAACAACTAAAAAGAAATGCAGAATGCCATAGAAATATTTAACACGTGAACCAACCTCATGGTGGTGGCTGGTTAAATTTACCTGGAAGAAGGGCTGCCCGTATTGAAATGGAAGGATAAATAGGAGTGAAATTTTTGAAAAGAGTATTCCACACATAAAGAACATCGTATAATAGACCTGAGTTAAAAGTGTATGAACTCACAGAAATTAAAAATATTCTATTTGTCTTAAGCATATATTTCTATAAGGAAAATTATGAGAAAGGAAGCTAAACAGGTGGGCAGATGCCTAACCACACACAGCCTAGAGAACTTGCTAAGAATATAGGTATTAATCCTTAAATCCTTAATCCTTGAAACCTTAATCTGTATAAGCAATGGGAAGCCATTGAATCAATGAGGAGTAAAATGACCAGATGTACACTTTAAAAATATCACTCAAGGTACATTTAATGCAGTTGTAGGGGATCAGAAGCTGGGCAACTAGTAATGAAGGTATTGCAGTATCCAGGAGAGAAATGATGGCTTGGACAAAGATGGTGGTAATGTAAAGAGAAGTGGATGATTTCAAGAGACAACTAAGAGTTAGAATTTAGAAGATTGATGACCCATTATATGTGGCAGATGAAAGAGAGGGAGCCTTTAGAATATTTCTTAAATGCCTGATATGAACAAGGGGTATCTATTGTGCCACTTAAAGAGGGCATATTGAAGGAGAAAAGTTTGTTTCATATTAAAGTGCCTTTAAAACATCAGAGTCATGATCTGAACAGGCTTCTTTGGGCCATTTAAGGCAGCAGCAATCTAAAATGACTGACCTCACTTCTTTGGTCAAATCACAAACATCTCCTGGAATTTTTGAATGTCAAACTGGGAAGTATCTAAGTAAATCAGTAAATCCCTTTCTGGTGGAAGTGGATGTAAGTGTGAACCAGCAGCAGTTGGTTGCCATTTCTCTTGTACATGGAGGAAGAATGTTGCTGTAATAGAGAGGGAAGCAAGATTCGTAATTTACTATTCTTAATGCAGAGTTATACTCAAAAAACCTAAAGGCTTTAATGAGAATTATACACAGATTAATTGGGAAGAAAATCAAAAGCCAGAAATGGCTTATTCTGTCATGTGAAAGATGGGCTAAGATTTCTGTGGCCATGTTTAAAAAAACAAACAAACAAACAAAAAACCAAAATGAAGCTGTTGATATAACAATGCTATACTAACTTGCACTAAGTGTACTCTGGTCTCTGCTTTTTGCTTTATGCATCAAGAAAATGGGGAATCTTGTTCCTGTTTTCTGCTAGTCAAGGAAATTTTTATCACCCTGAAGCATTATTTCATACAGATTCTGGTTGTAGTGGCAATCTGATCCGTATCTGTGGAATATAGGAATGAATATGTAAAACATAGTTTTCTGTATACTGGAAAGACCGCAAAGCTGCTCCAATGTAAATAAGTGTGGAAAAATTAAACCTTACTAAGATAGCAAATTAGATAACGAGCTATAGGTTTATACTGTTGCTTTTAGATCCCTCCAAATATATAAAAATGGCCTCATATCTACCAGTCATCAAAACTGGTCATCTTATCTTCTCAGCCAGGTTCAGGAAAATTGGTCCATTTTCATCCTTTTATACACACAGCTATGCAAGAACATTTTAAGATATCCATGGGATTATTATATTCATTAACTGTCACATTGATAGGGGCAATAATAAGATGATATCATCCTCTTTAACTTTACATCAATCTCTGTTTTTAACATCCGGAAAAATCACACTGATACCCTGTCTAGAATATCAGGCTACTGCAGAACACCCAGCCTTCCTGCAAATTCTCTGCTTTGAAAAATTTGTCATTATGAACACAGCCTGGATTTTCACTGTCCTATCAAACACTTATAACTGAATCACTAGTTATGTATACCATTAGTATTTAATTAGAAAGTAGTATGACTAATTTAAAATGAGATTTGCTATAGGTATAAGCTACTTCAGATTTCAGAGATTTAGAATGAAAAATAAAATGTAAAAGAAATCATTAAAATGTTTTCAATATTGATTAACTGCTAAATTAACATTTTGAATTCATTGAGTTAAATATATTATTATTATACTCGTTCTTTTTACTTTTTAATTGCAAAATATTAATGGGATATGAATGTTTTAGGTTACATGGATCACTTTTGTAATGATTGAGTTACAACTAAAGGTGTGACAGTTACTCAAATAGTGTTCATAGTACCAGCTAGGTAGGTTTTTACCCCCCCCCCCTTTCCCCCTGGTTGATTTCCACTGAGCTTTACTTCCCTCTGTGCACATATGTGTTCATTGGTTAATTCCAATTTAATAGCGAGTACATGTAGTATTTTTTTTTCCATTCCTGGGATACTTCACTTAGGAGAATAGTCTCCAGTTCCCTCCAGATTGTTGCAAAAGGTATTATTATAATACACCTTTTTATTACTTCTAGATCTATGAAATATGACTTTGATACTTTGATGGGGATTGTATTGAATTTGTGAATCACTTTGGGTAGTATGGACTTTTTTAAAATTTAATATGGACATTTTAATGGTGTTTATTCTACCTATCCATGAGCATGCTTTGTTTTTCCAGTTGTTTGTATCCTCTGTGATGTCTTTCTTACAGTTTTATAGTTCTCCCTATAGAGATCTTTCAACACTTTGGTTAAGTTATATTCCTAGGTATTTTATTTTCATTATAGCCATTGTGAATATCATTGAGTCTTTGATTTGACTCTTGGCTTAACTGTAATTAGTATATGGAAATGCTACTGATTTATGTACATTGATTTTATATACTGAGACTTTGCTGAATTTATTTATCAATTCCATTAGACTCTTGGTGGAATCTATGGGGTTTTCTAGATACAAGGTCATATTGTCACCAAAGAATGATAGTTTGACCTCTTCTTACCCAATTTGGATACCCTTAATATTCTTCTCTTGTATGAAGAGCTCTGTCTAGGACTTTCTTCACTATGTTGAATATGAGTGATGAAAGTGAGCATCCTTGTCTAATTCCAGTTCATATGGGGAATGATATCAACTTTTCCCCATTCAGTATGTTGTTGGCTGTGGATTGTGAGCTATGGCTTTTATAATTCTGAGGTATCTTTCTTCTATGCCTAGATTGTTGAGAGTTTTTATCATGAAAGGATGCTGGATTTTGTCAAATGCTCTTTCTGCATCTATTGAGAGGATCATGTGATCTTTGTTTTCACTTTTATTTATGTGGTGAAGTGCATTTATGGATTTATTTATGTTGAACCATCTTGCATACCAGGGATGAAGCCCACTTGGTCCTGAAGAATTATTTTCTTGATGTGCTGTTGAATTTAGTTTGCTAATATTTTATTTAGAGTTTTTACATCTATATTCATAAGGGACATTGGTCTGTAGTTTCTTTTTTTGTTGTGTCCTTTCATGGTTTTGGTAGCAAGGGGATACTGGCTTCATAGAATGAGTTGGGGAGGATTCCTTTCTTTTCAATATTATGGAATAATTTTTTGTAGGCCTGATAGAATTCAGCATTAAATTTATCTAGTCCAGGTTTTTTTGTTTTTTTTTTTGTTGTTCTTAGGATGTTTTTTATTACTGTTTTGATCTCACTGTTATTCTGTTCAGGAGTTCTATTTCTTCCTGTTTGAGTCTTGGGAGGTTGTGTGCTTCTAGGAATTTGTCCATTTCCTCTGTGCTATGTAGTTTATGGGCATAGAGATTTACATAGTATTCATTGATGATGTTTTGCATTTCTGCAGTATCAGTTGTAATGTCACTATTTCTTTTTTGACTGGTGATATTTAGGTCTTTTCTCTCTACTCTTGGTTAGTGTAAAAAGAGTTCTGTCAATTTTGTTTATCTTTGCTAAGAACCAACTTTTAGTTTCATTAATCCTTTGGTTTTTATTTTGCTTGTTTGTTTCTAATTCTTCTGGTTCTGCTCTGACCTTTGTTATTTTTTTTTCTTCTGATGACTTTGGGTTTGGTTTGTTCTTCTTTTTCTAGTTCCTTGAATTGTGACAAAAAGTTGTTAATTTGTGACTTTTCTATCTTTTTGGTGTATTCCTATAGAAGCACAGATTCTGATAACTTCTGTCCCCTTTTTCATTTAGGTCAAGGAATCTTTTGGTTTCCACCTTAATTTCCTCCTTGACCCAATAATCATTCAGCAAGAGCTTGTTTAATTTCCATGACTTTGTGAAGGTTTGAGTATTTCTCTTGTAATTGATTTTTAGTTCTATTAAACCATGATCTGAGAAGGTACATGGTATGAATTCAATTTTTTTGAATATGTTGAGACCTGTCTTGTAGCCTAAGATATGATCAGTATTGGAGAATATTCCATGAGCTGTTGAAAAGAATGTATATTAATTTTGGGGTAGAATGTTCTATAAATATTTGTTAGGTACATTTGGTTTAGAGTTTGGTTTCAGTTTATCATTTTTTTCTTTACTTTTTGCTTTGATGATTTGTTGAGCTCTGACAGTGGGTATTGTGGTCCCCAGCAATTATGATGGTGCTGTTTATTTCTTTTTTTAGCCCTATTAAAGTTTGTTTTATGTATATGGGAGCTCCTGTTTTGGACACATATATGTTTATTATTATGTTTTCTTGTTATAAAGCTCCCTTTATTATTATGTAATGACCCTCTTTGTCTTTCATTACCTTTGCTGGCTTAAAGTCAATTTTATCTGATATGAGAATAGCTACTACTATTCTCTTTTGATTTTCATATGTATGGTATATTTTTTCCATCCTTTCACATTGAGTCTGTGTGTGTCCTTGTATTTAAGATGTGTTTCCTGGAGATAGTAGATATGTGTGTTGTGTTTTTTCATTCATTCAGCCAGCCTATGTCTGTTGAGAAGTGTATACAGCTACTAACATTGATTGATATCATCAATATGTGGGATGTTTGTCTGTTCATCCTTTTTAGTGGTCCCTTATTACTTTGTTTTACCTCTTGTTCTATTGTTTTATAGGAGTTGTGAGTTTTGTGGGGTGTTTGTTTGTTTGTTTGTTTGTTTTTAGATGAATTTACACTGGTGGGAATCTGTTGTGCTGATTTGTGTACAGAGCTATTGTGAATATTTTGTACAGGGCAGATACAGTCATGGAAAATTCTCTCAGTATTTGCTTGTTTAGAAAATCCTTAATTTCTCTGTCTATTGTGAAAGTTAGTTTTGCAGCTCTAGGCTAGAAGTTCTATTCATGTCAATTGAAGATGAGGCCCAATTCTTTCTGACTTGTAAGGTTTACACTGAGAAGTCTGCATTTAGTCTAATGGATTTTCCTTTGTATGTTATTTGATGCTTCTGTCTTTCTGCTTGCAGAATTTTCTCCTTCATTTTGACTTTGGCTAAGTTAATTACTGTGTGTCTTGGAGATAATGTATTTGCTATAAATCTTCCCAGTGTGTGATGTCCATCCTGAATCTGTATGTCTGAATTTCTGGCAATACCAAAAAAGTATTCCTAAATAATTTCCTCAAATAGCTTTTCCATGTTTTCAGTTATTTCTTCTTCTTCATCAGAGATACCCATAATTTGAATGTTAGTTCATTTCACGTTGTCTCATATCTCTCTCAGTGATTGCTCAAAATTTTTTTTTTTTATGCTCTTCTCTGCCTCTTTGACTGACTGGGTTTTCTCAAGAGCCTTCTCTTCAAATTCTGAATTTTGCATACTGAAAAAAACTAAGTTCCATAAATGAAGAAGAAATATTCTTTCTCAACCAAGCAAAGACTAAGGAAATTTGTCACCACTAGACCTGTCTTAGAAGAAATACTTAAAATATTCTATACCTGGAACAGAACAATTGATACCCCCCAGTTTAAGAACACACAGAATATATACAACTATATAGTTTTATTTCTGGGTTCTATTCTGTTCCATTGGTCTATATCTCTACTTTTATACCCATACCATGCTGTTTTGGTGACAGGTACATTAAAAACCCTGACTACAGCATTATACAATCCATCCATATAACAGGAACATTTGTACACTCTAATATTTTGAAATAAAAATTATACAAAATACATATATTGGGCTTACTATAAATAAAAAAATAAAAACAACTTTTGTATTTCAGAGAACATTATCAAGAAAGTAGAAAGAAAATCCACAGAATTAGAAAAAATATTTGTAAGTCATATTTCTGATTAGTGATTTGCTTTCAGAATATGTAAGGAAACCCTAAAACTAAAAAATAATCAGACAAACTACCCAATTGAAAATGAGCAAAAGATCTGAATAGACATTTCTCCAAAGAAGATAATACCAATAAGTACATGAACATATGATCATCATCATTAATTATTTTAGAAATGCAAATCAACACTACATGAGATACGACTGCCCAATCACTGGGCTGGCCATAATTAAAAAGACATACAATAACAAGTCTTGGTGAAAATGTCAAATTGGAATCTCCATACATAGCTGATGGGAATGCTAAAGTGTCTTCTTAGTAACCATATTGACCATAATGACCATATTTAAATGGTCAGCTATGGTGGTGAAGGTGGGTATCTGTAGTTATCCTATTGAACATAAAAGTTGTCATTTCAGCATTAAGGCAAAAACTCGAGGCATCTCTGAGCCACAATATTCCCTTAATATTCCTAATATTTTTTTTATTCTGAGAAGTGGGCCTGCCTTAATCTCTTGTTTATATTTTAGCCTCCTGTGAATCTCTTTCTTGAGCCTTGGCTCATTTCATCTAACTTACTTATCTAGCTCACTCTTAGCTAGCTTAAAGTTTGAGCTTAAACATATCTCCCACAGGATGTGCTTTCTAAAACCAAGTTAATCATGCTTTCCTGCTATGTGCTCTTATACCAACCACTATTTTCTCAGTACCAATCACACTTTGCTGTTTTTACCTGTTTGCTTGTTTTCTCCACTTGTCTATAGGACCTTGGAAACTGAGAACAGGGAGTGAGGAATAAACACTTACCCCTCTGGTACAAAGCACACTATTCTGGGGACAGGCACACTAACAGCCCTGACTTCAGCATTATAGAATTCATTATACAAGCTATTGAATGTATCAGCTGAGAGCTTCTGGGAGCCAGCCTCAGAGAGTGACTCTGGGTTACTTAAGTAAACATTAGAATTTTTGGAAAGATAAAGTGAGCATATACAGAGCCAGAACTAGTAAAATGACCAGAGAGAGGATTGGACAAAGAACCCAAGACACTTGCAGTATTAAAAACAAACAAACAAACAAACAAACAAACAAACATAAAAACAATCACTAGGAGTTCATTTCTGGATGTTAGTGATGCAATAGAAAATGCCAACATTTTCATATTTTTCAATATTCTGGTTAACTTTTCCACTGGGGAAAAAAATGGGATTTCTAAATGGCTAAGAGGATTAAACACCTAGCTTTTATGAAAAGAAGAAGAGTGTACCTAGATTATAATCCCTCGCAGGGTGTCTAATGAAGAAGAGACAAATGCCCAAAAGAAAAGTGGTCAATTGGAGGCACAATAGAATGGATGCAAGGCAGATACAATATTTGCTAGGCAAGAAAACCACCATATATCAATTCCAGTGAATGCTCAGAATTAGATCCCTAAAATAATCGAAGCTCCTGACAGATAGTGGGTAAAAGTACAAGGCCCAAATAGGCTATGTCTGTTTTTCTAACCTTCAACCAAGTGGCTATGACCTCAATTTCTGTACTAGAAACTA
Organism: Microcebus murinus; assembly: GCF_040939455.1. Lineage (NCBI taxonomy): Eukaryota > Metazoa > Chordata > Mammalia > Primates > Cheirogaleidae > Microcebus > Microcebus murinus. The sequence goes on along the minus strand of NC_134108.1, from coordinate 64,053,146 downwards.
GGACTCTGTCAATAGGCTAATCTTCAAGAATTTTTTTTCTGCCTACATTTGAATACTACTACTACTTAGAATGTCAGTTCTTAACCATTTTTAAATTCATGGGTACATTTGAAAATCTTATAAAAAGCTAAGAATCATTTCCTTAGGGAAAAATAAAGCTCATAAACACACATATTTACATTATTCTTTTTAAAATTAATTTAATTTTATTTTATCATATTGTCAGGGTACAAATATTGTTAGGGGTACATATATTGCCCCTGCCATTCCTCCCCCCACCCCCTGGCTTACCAAAACATCAAGCATGTTCTACCTCCAGGTGGTGCACATTGCACCTATTTTGTAAGTATAAATTCTTCCCCTCCACCCCCATCTGCCCACCACCCGGTAAAAATTTGTTTTTTTTTTTTTTTTTTTTGACCTTTGGGTTACATTGTATATCTTTGCCTTTCCCTAGGAAGGGTTAGAGGTATTCTCTCCCCCCCACATAATGCTCGCCACAACCCTAAGATGTGTATGTCCTCCTCCCCCAAACCCTGGTGGGCACTATCACCATTTGAGCATGATAGTTTTAATCAGTCAGTACCAATTTGATGGCGAGTGGATGTGGAGCCCATTTTCTTGATCTTGTGTCACCTCACTTTGGATAACGGGCTTAAGCTTAATTCAGGATAGCATAAACGGTGCTAGCTCACTGTTATTTCTTAGAATTGAGTAGTATTCCATTGTGAGCATATACCAAATTTTAATTATCCACTCATGAATTAAACTTCTGAAATATATTCATGTTGTAAAAATAATAAATAAAATTGATTGAGCACTTATCTGTAAGGGCCACTGTTATAAATGTTTCACATGTATTATTCATTTAATCTTCACAACAAATCTAAAGGTGAGTATTATTATTATCCAATTTACATAACAGAAAAAGAAAGCACAGAGGTGTTAAGTAAATTGGCCAGTGTCTCACTGTATTCAAACCAAGTCAATGTAATTAGAGAGCCCATATTCTTAAATAATATAATATACTCTTTAAGTATGCTAAGACTGTGATAAATACACAGATGATCCAAATTTGCTCTCCAAAACCCAGGGAGATTACAGGTTATCTAGTGGAGAAGGTAAGATGTATGAAAAGGTCTGTATTGAAACAATGAATGTGAAACATGGCAAAAGAAAGAAAATGCTAAGAATGAACAGAGCAGTGGTTAAAATTTTGCCATTAAAGGAACAAGTTCAACTGTTTTAAAGAGTTATTGAGTTCCTATTACTGGCTTAGGGATGACTCCGTGAGAGTTGCAGAAATTTTAACTATACTCCCAAGGAATTATTTTGACAGGAACACAGAAGAGTAAGGAGAGCATTCCAGGAGTAAACACAGCCTGGCAAAGAAGGCCAAAATGGAGAGGTGGGATAGACCTTGTATTAGTGCTCTGCCCATCAGGAGAAGTTAGTACTCTTCCCACCAGCAACCAGCCAAATGTGTTGGTACTCAGTTTTCTTATTTCCAAAGTGGAAGTTATGAGTACTTAGCAACTTTGAGGACCTGAACATGAGACTTTGTTAAGTTATTCTTAATGAAGAAATTAATGAAAGCAAATTGGATACATAATAATTGGCTAAATATAGGAAAGAAGAGAGAGAAAAATGATACATGTTTATTATTTTTTAGGAGTTTACAGTCAGGTTGGAAGGGAAACCCATACTTGTAAAAACAAATTGACAAGATATAATAAATATATATTTTTTATGTACATGAAATGAGTTGATTATATATTTATTCATTGAATAAGAAGATAATTGTCTCAAATCCATTAATTTTTTTTTTTTTGCTGCTATGATTGCTAAAAAGGGAGGATTTAAAAAGGAAATATGATTTCCAGAAAGGAGTATACTCTAGGCAACATGGAAAAATGTAAAGCATTTTATGATTAAATTATTTAATGTTTTCTAACTATTATAGTTTCAGAATTCTATAGGGGCCACTGAACACATATTTAAAAGGTGTGCAAGGGACACCATTCATTACAAACCAGGAAAACATAGTTGGAACTTTATTAAAAATTGACTAATAGGCACTCCAGATAATTGAAATGACAAGCTTGTTTTGACAGCTGCAAGCAAAAATGTACTTGTTCAAAATAGTAAGTGTAAATCTTTTTAATTTCCAGAAAGAAAAATGATGTACAGGTTTAACTTAATTCAGTCAGCTTATAAAGTGTAATAATAAAAGGTAACTACCTCTTTACTTGACTAGTGAAACTCTGGTAATTGGAGGTCCTGCCAATCACGGCACGTTAGGACTAGATGTGAAGGCCTTTCAAGGCCCTCAAGTGGGAGAGGTGATTTCCTCCAGCGCCCTGAAGGAAACAAAAATCAACACAGAAACGACAAAATAGCTGCAAAATAACCTTTATATATACCTCTTAGTGCCAAATTTGGAGATCATGGAACACTTCCAAAAGTGTTTTGTAGCCCAAACCTCCTAACAAGTAGAATGAAGTGGGAACACATTCATCATCCACATGTCACTGCCCCCAGAGGTATTTTGTAATTATATTGTAATTGCTAAGGAGTGAGATTAAATAAATAAAGAACAGAGGTAAATTTCCTAGTCAACAAAACAAGTCAAATCCCAGGTCAAGAATAATCCACGTAACATGAAAGTATACCAGTTTTCCCTTGCTAGCACATGGCTACTTGATTTTATTACGTTTATACTCATAAACGAAATCAAAAGAATAAACAAAAGCAGATGATGAGCTACATCATGGCTTTTCAAGTTTGCTTTATATCTCATTAGAAAAGGGAAAGTGAAACATAGGTTCCAGCTTCAGGATCTGAACTTTATGATCTCCTAATATATTAATTTCATTTTATTTTAGAGTAGTAGTAGTCATTTTGAGTTATTTTGAGTAGTCATTTTATTAGAGACTCAGCCAGCTGAGAATTTATATTTCACTATGATCAGTTTTGACTACCCTTTTGTTAAGAGAGCACAACAATGGAACCTACCAAAAAGTAAACCAGTTCATGAATTAATGAGATGCGATTGTATATTCTTAGGTTTATCTGCACTCCATGTTAGAGAGGTTGGTATAAAATGCATTTGTTTAAAATGTTACAGAGCGTAGTATTTCCAGGAACAATTTAAGCACCGTAAATGTTTCCTCCAAATTGAATCAAAAAAGGCTGAGAACCCTGTAACACTGCATGAAAAGCCAATGTTTTGTTTTTAGATGAAACAATTTCAAGCAATTGGACCACTGCCAGTATTTATAGCAGCCAAGATCACTGTCATACTGTAGGACCTTGGTTTCTCTTCATTCCCAGCTCATCCACACTGAATCTCTCATTTGCAAGCCACAGAGTGAGGTAAAAGGCTGAAAAAGTATGTGTTTTAGATCATCTAAGTAAATGGTCTTTTCTGTTTTTAGGTAAATCTATTTTCTTACTTAAGTCATGACCTGACCTTATTAGTAAAAATATTCCATTAGTTAAATTTCTCAGGTCTATTTTAATCACAAGATATTAATTTCTTTGTTTATATTTAAAGATTTACATTGCATATGTTTAATATCTTAAGTGTAAACAAGGACCATAAATTATTGACTGCTTAATATGGTCCATGAATGAATTCGTTGTTCTCAAAGTAGCCAGATTTTATTTTTAAGAGAAAGGGAACAACCAATCTAAATCCTTAATGTCTGTGAGGTGTTATACAGGAAGAATGCTTTTAAAATTTAATAACAACAAATGGGAAAGTGAGATCCACCCTGGTAAAAGTGCATTCCTTTCAAAATTTTTAAATAACATAAAGAATTTAAAAAAAAATAACATAAAGAATTTTGTTAATATATTCAATTATATTAAAATATATACCCATATCAAGATATTAAAATACATATTTAGCCTTTACTCTGCTTAATAATACAACTTAATTTTAAAAATGAAAAGCTAATATTTGTTTTAAGATACAATATTGCAAAATATAAATGAAGAGTAGATACATAAATAAAAACTAAGGAATTTAACTGATGAAGCAGCCAATCCAAAAATTCCAGCATGAAAAACTCAGTGATGCTTCAAATTCAAGATGACAGTAAAGATTTACAGAGACAAACGAATTAATGAGATGGGTAAACAATGGCATCATTGAACTATATATTGTGTATAACATGTGGAATGAGAAAAATAGATGGATTTTTCATGTGGCTTCAAATACAATCTAGTATTGGACTGTAGCAAAAGTAGAAGATATTCATCTAGTGTTAAGTCCTGAAAATACTCAAAGTTCAGAGCAGGAGAAATAAAACTCTGAACTCAAGTTTAACAAAAGTAGAAGTTAGCTATGATGATTATTAGGAATAATGCTGGCCATTCATAATTATTATTACTATTAAAAGAAAGCTGGACCAGTCAGCCCTTCTTTTCTCTTGGCTTTCCCCCATTTTCACAATTAATATAAAGATACAGGTAGCAGTGGCATTTAAAGCTAAACCTGTAAAACATTTCTCTAGAGATAATAGCATCTGCCCAAGGAGGTCTAGAGTAGGGGTGCCTTCAAAAGAACCAGTTAAAATATTGACATTGTTTTAGAACTCTACAACAGATAAAACAAAACCAAACAAAAAGTGTAATAGCTCTTGCTAAGAGAAAAATATGCTAAAATAAAGTTCTTTATTATGTTCTCATTTTTAAGCTAGCAATTACTTAATACTTGCTTACTAGATGCCAGATATAGGTCTAAATGCTGGATATGTAACTTACAACAACCATATGTTTAAGATTCTCTTACTTGTATTTAACATAGAAGAGGCACAAAACGATCAAGTAACTTGTATCAAGTCATGGAACTTAACAGTGACAGAGCCAGAATTTGAACCAGACAGACTTGGTTCCAGAGCAGATGCACCTACCTCCTGTTCTGTTGCTTCTCATTTGTGATGCTAAGGGAGTAGAAAGTCCAAGCTGTGTGTCTGCCTTCCACTCTCCCTGACTTCATTTCCTAAAAATAAATTACGTAGACAATACCTTCTTAACAGACTGTAAAATCACTTTTAATCTTCCTTTACTTTGTAAGAAAGAAAACTCTAAGGAAATAAAACTAAAACTCTACAGAAGAACCCTCTCAGCTAGCCTCGTTCTTTTTTTCAAATATAAATGGCTAAGAAAGAATCATTAGCCATTAAATGAAAAAAAAAAAAAAAAAAAAAACCACAAAAAACAAAAACCAGGCACAAGCAAAAGAGAAAAATGGAAAAATGAAAGGAAATAAATCTAATAAGTGCCCCCACAGGAAAGTAATTATTAAATGTAAGAAGAAAAAATAATAAAAATTTTTTTTTATTTATATCATCAGATAAATATTTTATCTATAGCATAACTAGATGCTTCCATGGAAAAAGGAACAAACAGGAGAATGTATAGGGAGGTACTGGTAGAAATTTAAAATGTGACTGCTAAAATTTTTTAAGTGAGTAGGAAGCTGAAAAATAAAATGGAAATTTTAAAAGACCAAATAAGTAATCTAGAGGGAAAAAAAATGTGAAGACCCTCTTAGAATAGGGGAAAAGACAAATTTATAATAATTACTAAAAATATTTAAAAATGAGAGAAAACAAAAATCAGAGAAGGAACAATTATGGATGTCCATCACTTACTTATTGGGGATTCTAGGAAAGTTAATTGACCCCACCTCTATAAAAAATATTCATTACTAGAATGAAAAGCTCCATATTAACTGCATGGGATGAATGAATGCATAGCCACACCTAACCATAAGTTAGGAAAATTTAAAATTTGCAAAAATCAAGTTAAAATCCTACCAAAGAAAAAAGAAAAAGAACTTGCAAATACACACACTCAAAGAGGTCACCTAAAAATAAATATAACCATGAGCTTCAAATTAGCTTTAGGAATGCCAGATATGACAACACATTAGAGCAAGGCATTCAAAGACTGATAGAAATGATATTGAAGGTAGATTTTAGACTGACCCAACTCATTAATGGATAATGAGTACAAAATAAATACATTTTAATATATATGGAAACTAAGTCTTGGTATCTATATATTATTTTTTTAAAAATGTACTCAAGAACAAAAGATGAAGTATAAGAAAGAGTGATCTTAACCCACTATTCCAATGAAAAGACATCCAAAGAGGACAGCTGTACATAGTCCTAGAAAATAATCTTGTTTAAAAATAATACAGGAAGTTGGACAACTTCATGAATAATAAATAACTTTAATGAGAAAGTGGAGTATAATAAAGAGGCCAGCTTTTCTTACATCTTTTCCATCAACAATGAAAAAGGCAGAATTCCAAATTAATGCTAAGAAAAACAAAACAATAACAAAAACAGTTACAATTTAATAGAAAACAAAATATAATGTGGTATGGTTTTGAACAATTGAAAAAAGAATACATCTGACATGGATGCTTTAAAAATTCCCCTTTGAAGAGCAAATTTTAGGGATATAGAGTATAATTCCTTCTGTATGTATCCAGTTGTACTATTTACAGTCCAAAAACAATATTTGCATATTTATATGTTTATTACTAAATAATTTAAAGCATAACAGATATTGAGAATCAAAGATGTTGGCTAATGTTGCTAAATCAAAGAAGTATGCCATAAGCATATTACATAGAGAAGAAGTTATAATGTTATTATAAAAACAATTAAATTAGAAATTACCAAAGATAAGGCAGAGGAGTGTTAGTGGGCCTGAATGTGACTCTTCTCATTTTATGCTCTGTTTTACCATCTGAAATTGTAATTAAATGAATGTACCCAAACAAGTATACTAGTAAATATAATATCCATTTTTATATTTATCTAGATAAGTATCTGGATAATGAAATCCAGAATACTAGTTAGTATAAGCGCAAGGAAAAGGGACTCAAACTTAAGCAAAATAACGAATGCATTTGCTCAATTAACTGAGAAGTCCAGAGATAAATGGGCTACACTTGTTTTTTATATAATGTCATCAGCTCCTGACTCAGTTTAACTTGGTATAGATTTTACTATCAAGAAAGGTGTGTCTATGTGGTGGCAAAATGACTACTAACAACTCCAAGCTTATGTTCAACCACCAAGAATCCCAAATTTTGGTAGTTCCATAATAATCCAGTAGTTCCACAAATAATCCCAGTGCTGACTCCTCTTGACTAGTTTAGTGGAAATAACAGTTAGGTGTAAATTATTGACTACTTGCTTGATGCTGTTCAAAGTCTTAGTGAAGATAAATAACTAGCATGGGCTTGTATAGATAGATAGATAGATTGGTGGGCTATTAAGATTTTTAATATATTTAACCTATGTCGTCTAAACATTATGAGAATTGTCTCCAGATTTAAAAAAGTTTCTTAAATTCTTTATAGGAAAGTATAATATAAGTACATACTGAACCGTAACAATAAGAACCACAATATATTCTGTTGCCCAAATAAAACCATAGTCAGGTAGCCAAAACTTTTGACTTTGCTTTCATTGGGAAGACTGAGATAAATATAAACCTAAGAAAAACAGTAGAAAAATAAAAGGGGAAAAATTTACTACCTTAAATATCACAGGAGTACAGAAAAGGTGAGTGTGATTATATCCATTAAATATTACTAACTTTTATCTAAATGTTTTCTGCCTAACATCTGTATCACTTAAGACACAAATGATCCCAGATATAGGTCTCAAATTTCTCGACTTAGTGGTATGTTTATATAACACTTTCATACTTAATAATTTTATGCCAAAATTAAAATAAAATATGGCTATGTTTTAAGCAGTTTTGATTAATAAAAACTTTCTCCATGTAAAAAATATACATATTTTAAAAATATTAAATGGAACCCAATAAATCCTTATTTTTCTAGTAGTTTCTGTCCTAAAAATTATCTTAACTGGTGAATCCTTAAGATATGTTTATAGCTATACATGAACAAAACACTTCATAGACACTTTTTATTTGTTAAACACAAGCCCAGTGACTCGTAAGCCAGAAAAATGTATTTAGTGAGAGGAGTTTCTCAAAACAAGTACAGTGGAAGAGAGAAGAAAGGTGGCTTATAACATCCCTGGGTTCCCAGCCCAGGAAGTTGGATCTGTCAAGAGATGGCAGCTCACATCACCCATCAGGTGGCGTTGGAATCCACAGACCTCCACGGCTGCCCACTGCTGTGCTGGGCACTCAGGCTACAGTTTCTGACTCCTCAGTTTCAGCAAGATTTTTAGAAAATGGAGAATTTTATTTTTTTATTTATTTTTATTTATTTATTTTTTTAATCATCTGGTTCTTCGCAGGCAGAGCCTGCAATAACCAACATTTCAGAGGAAGCATTGACAGCTCCTTGGGTACCTTCCTGCTTTTTCCCAGCTTCTCCTCCATCTTGGAAACTCCCTTCCTCCTTAGGCACCACATTTAAGAAACCCACACTGACATGTTTTAAGATGAGAAAATGTCTCAGAAGAGAGGGAAACACATTGGTGAATCGCACACCAAATGTATCACCACTTAAATAAATGGCCCTTGAAACCAGGGTATTAAAAGCTAGGTAACACATCTTAAGAGAGAAGAACTAAAGAGAAAAATCAGGGTACTGGTCCTGAAGCACTTCATAGTTTGCTTTTATAAATTTATTTAAAATTGAAAGTAATTATTCATTACTTATATTAAACAAAATAAAATTGTTATCCCTTATAACAATATCAAGAGATAATATCAATAATATCAATACCATTGATATTAAAGTAGATAACTGTGGTATTCTAGACACCGTTTTTGAGATAACAGAACTGTAGAGACCTTATTCATTAGAGCGATTTATTAACTGGATTTATAGGTGGCAAAATGAAGGCATTTAATAGCTGTGGATACTTAGGGACAAGTGTGCCTTTTGTTTGGTTATTGCTCCATTCTATGCCCTTCCACTCTGTTAGGTATTTTAGGAAAATAGTTTTTCAAGTTCCTTTGCAAGCTGGATTCTGACTAGCTCTGAAATGGGAGCACTGGAGGAATATTGGAGAGTGGGAGGCATTTTCTTTTTCTTGTTCTGCCCCACAGCCTACGAAGAGGCTGTATCTCCTTATGGCTCCAGATCCTAGCAGGCTGCCCAACCTCATGGCCTGGCTTCTAAATTCTGGAATTATTTTCCATCTACTCTTCCTTTAACTATTGGGTTTTCTTGGCTTCCTACTGTTGCTAATCTGGGTTGCATAATTGTTTTAAATTGTCTAATTGGATTCTCAGTTCTTCCTCCACCTACATATCCAATTTACACAAATTTACCTGTATTAAATTCTCTCTACTTGAAAAACCTACCATGCTCTCTGTTTTCCTGAGTAGAATCAAAGGAATACAGCAAATGCGAAAGATCATCTGCTGATGGCATTCAACGAGAAGAGGTCCAAGCTTGCACAGCTGTCAGACTACTTTGGAATCGTTCAGCTCATTTCCTCTTCCTATCTTCCCAGTATGATTCAGATCACGTCAGCATGACCAGAGCACTTTTCTGGGGAAGAAAGGAACAATGGAGGGTATACATCCCACAAGGAATGCTACTCCCTGTGGCAGCCCTGCACTGTTTGCACTTATGCAGAAGCCATAATGGAAGATAGAATCCAGATAGAGGAAAAGTTTGATGGAAGAAGCTCCAGGCCCTATAAATATTACCTTATGAAAAGAAAACAAAATGGAAAGCTACATATATTTAATTTTAAAAGAATCCCATATCGGCTGGGTGTGGTGGCTCATGCCAGTAATCCTAGCACTCTGGGAGCCCAAGGCGGGAAGATTGCTTGAGGCCAGGAGTTCAAAACCACCCTGAGTGAGACCCTCTCTCTGCTAAAAAAAAAAAAAAAAAAAAAAATAGAAAGAAATTAATTTACCAACTAAAAATATACATACAAAAAATTAGCCGGGCATAGTGGCGCATGCCTGTAGTCTCAGCTACTTGGGAGACTGAGGCAGGAGGATCACTTGAGCCCAGGAGCTTGAGGTTGCTGTGAGCTAGGCTGATGTCACGGCACTCACTCTAGCCTGGGCAACAAAGTGAGACTCTGTCTCAAAAAACAAAAAAAGAAAGAAAGAAAGAAGAAAAAAAAGAATCCCATATCTGATAAAATTGAATGATAGTAATGTATTACCAAGAAGAGAAAAGTCCCATGGCCTGCTAGAAAGATGGGGGTAACACAGGATTAGAAGGCTTGGATTCAAGCCCTGGTTTTATTCTCTTCTTCCTGTGTGAACATGGAAAGCCATAAAATAGCTCTGAACCTTAGTTTCTTCACCTGTGAAATATATCTCTGTAAGGTACCATCTACCTTACAGGGATATCTTTATATTTAATTATTGCATGAGTTAGATAGCTGTGCAGTAGCTGCTTCTGTCTTAAAAAGAAGGCAGCATATTTTGTCAGTGGATAAGTAATAACTTTTTTATTTTTTTTGAGACAGAGTCTCACTTTGTTGCCCAGGCTAGAGTGAGTGCCGTGGCGTCAGCCTGGCTCACAGCAACCTCAATCTCCAGGGCTCAGCGATCCTACTGCCTCAGCCTCCCGAGTAGCTGGGACTACAGGCATGCACCACTATGCCCGGCTAATTTTTTGTATATATATAGTTTTAGTTGGCCAATTAATTTCTTTCTATTTATAGTAGAGATGGGGTCTCGCTCTTGCTCAGGCTGGTTTCGAACTCCTGACCTTGAGCAATCCGCCCGCCTCGGCCTCCCAAAGTGCTAGGATTACAGGCGTGAGCCACCGCGCCCGGCCAGGAATAACTTTTAATGCCTCTGCCAGCCTCTTCTGTGAGAGCAGTGCAGGTGGCAGAACATGTCAGTGAAATTTGGGATATCTGAAACTAGCCTCAGAGTCAAAGGGAGTATCAAGCTAAAGTAAGATGAGAAGAGAGTATTGAAGAACCTGGGGAAATAAGCACCATGGGAAGAAGCTGTTGTAGAAAAGTGGCTGGAAGAAATACCAGTGTTGGGATAGCAGGAGACTTCAGAGCTGGAAAATATGTTTGATTTAAGGTAGTTTGCTTTGCTCCCAAACCAATGAAACAAATGTCTAATGTGAGTAGTTTTGGAAAAAGTAAAGGAAGAGAACTGGCATTTAGAGCAAGAAATGACCATTAAAAACTTAAGGTCTTCTCTTTCCCCAGGAAAATATGCAGAGATATTGGTGAGAACCACAGCCTACCTTGAGTGGGGGTTAATTCCAATTTGTTTAACTCTCAAGTGACCAAGAATCTCAGTGCATATATGGACCAAATATCATATGGGCGAGCACATGACAAACTATGAAGCAAGAGACAAATCTCATTTATTGCTTGTATGTTCTCAGCTAATGTTTAATGATATTTCCAAGAGCTTATTTATTTATTTAAATCTTGGATTAGATGTGTTTAAATTTTTAAATAAATAATCATCAGGCTTTTGCCTTGTCTAAGTACTTTAACAGATAGAAAATAAGAGAACTAAATACTTCCCATATACTTGTTTCGTGAAGTACTAGTCAAATAAAAACACATATAAGACATTGATGATACCATAGTCTGGGCTTAACCATTTAGTCTGGGTTTAACAGGTTTCTACCATGACAATTAATTGTGTTCTTAATTTGATTAAGAGCAACTCAGTGAGTATTGCTCAAATGTCATTTTCAAAGAATACCTTGTTTTCATTCCCTGGCCTTGCATACTGGTTAGAGGTTATTCCGCAAGCAGCATGCTCAACTCTCCACCCCAGTGAAAGCCTGTCCCAGTAATTGCTTCATTAATGGCAGATTGCTTGATATTGAATATCTTTATGTAGTTTTAAAAGTCTCCTAAAAGCAATAAGTTCCTCAGTGATATCAAATCTTACCATCATTGCACCGGTAATAGCAATCACGTGTAAAAAATAGTGCTAGTGCTATCTCTATATTGAAAATGCTTGTCTTAATTAACATGCATTATTTTGAAGGAATGCACTGGTTAATATATAGTTAGTTAAAATAAATGTGCATTGCATTTAGATACGTGTAATTCCATGAAAATGATGCTTTGAATACAATGAGTGTCATGGAATTTAAAGAAGCAAAAAATCTTCCTAATGTATTTTTTCCTTAACTGTATTTTACTAAAATACAGACAAAAATACAATGCAATATCATATATTCCCCAAGTAACTTTCTCTGATAATATTTCTTTGAGGAACATCCAAAAAGCAAAGCACAGATTATCATTACTGCATTTCCTATATTTCATATATTCTTTTTTGAATCATGACTAATAAAAATGTGGTGATCTTCTCTGCTTAGTTAAAAGATATACCATCTGTGTATACTGATATTTGTCATTTTAATATTTCTTATCAGCAATGGCATACAACCAAGTAAGCCAGGCTAACTTTAAAACTGTTTCATGTTTAGAATCAGCAGATTGTGTTATTTAGTCTTTTGTTCATTTTGTAATGATTGGGATGACAGGTATCCTTTGAATGAAGGAGTGATAGTTTTCCAGCAATGTTAAGTATCTTTAGTGTCAATCTTGACTTTAAACTTTCATTTAAAAATAGAAGTGATTTCCATGACAGAAAACTTCTTGTAACAGATTGAAATGCACTTATATTTTATTTAGGAGGGGATTAAGCCAGCTATGTGCTTAGGGCAATAGCATACCAGAAACAATGCATTTAATGGACTTAATTAGAATGACACTTCATATCTTCTTATCAATTTTTTGTCTCCCCTACCATCATCATACCTTTCTCATTCTTTAGGCCAGAATTTATTTTTCATCCTTTTCTAAAGTTATAACATTTGAGATGAGTACATATTTGCACTTTTTTTTTCAATTTTTTTTTATTTCGGCATATTATGGGGGTACAAATTTTAAGGTTTCAATAAATGCCCTTTCCCCCCTCCCCGCACAAGTCTGAGTTTCCAGCATGACCATCCCCCAGATGGTGCACATCTCACTCATTATGTATGTATATAACCCCCTCCTCCCACCCCCTCCCCCTGCCCAATACCCTATTACTGTAGTACCTATGTGTCCACTTAGGTGCTGCTCAGTTAATACCAGTTTGCTGGTGAGTATATGTGGTGCTTGTTTTTCCATTCTTGGGATACTTCACTTAGTAGTATGGGTCCAGCTCTAACCAGGAAAATATACGATGTGCTATATCACCGTTGTTTCTTAGAGCTGAATAGTATTCCATGGTATACATATACCACATTTTATTAATCCATTCTTGGATTGATGGGCACTCGGGCTGTTTCCACAGCCTTGCAATTATGAGTTGTGCTGCTATAAACATTCGGGTGCAGGTGTCTTTTTTGTAGAGTGTCATTGGATCATTTGGGTAGATGCCCAGCAATGGGATTGCTGGATCAAATGGTAGATCCACTTGTATCGCTTTAAGGTATCTCCATATTGCTTTCCACAGAGGTTGAACTAGTTTGCAGTCCCACCAGCAGTGTAGGATGCACTTCTTTTATAATTGTCAAAGTATATAATACATGTTTGTGGAGCTATAATTAGCAAGGTACATGACTGTCTGTTAAGAAACACTGAGATATTTTGAAAAATAAATCCAAGCAGCAATATATCTCTGCAATGGGAGTTACCTTCTAGGGGAAGTGCTCGCTAGACAATTATTACTGCAAAGTGTACAATTGGAATGTAAAGCAATTCCCTTTTTATTACAGAAGAGAAAACTAAGATTTGGAACTTACAAGACTTAACAAAATTCACTAGAGAAAGGAGTCTAGAAAGGGCTGGACATTTTCAGTGTCCCTGATTATCAACACAAGCCTTTTTGCAATACTCTTTCATCTCTTAAATCCCTATTTAAATATGAGCATCCTATGCTAAATGCATATTGTTTCCTCATGTATTTGAGATGAATGTCTTATAATCAACAAAAAGATTTCCAACAAAAAATATATAAATGATAACATACACCTTTAGTTTCTCTTAGTAAAATCATAAATTTTGTTTAAGGAAGTCAACATATTTGTTCAGAGAGCTTACATTCCAAGCTTCTATATCTATCTTCTAGTAATTGGGATGCCTTATCTTACAGTTTACAAGGTATACAGGTATTTAACCGAGCATGTCTGCAGTTCATTACAAAACTCATCTCACAGTAAAGGGTCAAGAATATCTCAATTTCTTATGATCTACTTAAAAGTTCATTTTTTCTCTTAAGTACTTATTTCAGTTACATCAGCTGGGTGAATATCCACTCATGTCTTGAATAAAATGTTCGCAGAATTTCACATTTCCAAACAGCTACCTAAAAAGGTTTAAGCATTACCTGAGAGCTGAAACAATAATGCTACATTTGGGGACTTTTGTTTATTCCATTTCTTTACTTCTTCTTCTTCTTTTTTTTTTTTTTTTTTTGAGAGAGAGTCTCACTGTGCTGCCCCACATAGAGTGCTGTGGCGGCATCAGCCTAGCTCACAGCAACCTCAAACTCCTGGGCTCAGGCGATCCTCCTGCCTCAGCCTGTTGAGTAGCTGGGACTACAGGCATGTGCCACCATGCTCGACTAATCTTTTCTATATATTTTTAGGTGGTCAATTAATTTCTTCCTATTTTTAGTAGAGATGGGGGTCTCGTTCTTCCTCAGGCTGGTTTCCAACTCCTGACCTTGAGCAATCCGCCCACCTTGGCCTCCCAGAGTGCTAGAATTACAGGCGTGAGCCACTGCGCCAGGCCTGTTTACTTCTTGAAATTAATTTATTTAAATAATATTTACTACAGATGCTTACAGTTGAAGTTACATAGATACACTGTGAAAACCAGAAATAGCAGGAGCAAAAAGAATCTAAGAAACACAGGGGATGAAAAATAGAATGCATTTGGTTGACATTTGAAATGGAAAAGAGAGTCAATGAGGCAGAGAGATTCAGAAAGGTGCTTCCAAAAGACATAGTGAAAGTTTGCAGGACTGACAGTAGTAAGATTATGTCAAGGTACCAACAAAAAGCAAACATACATTGAAGGGGAACTGGCTGCATGGTCTATGGAGAAGAATGAGGCCCTGGCACATGTTCAGGTGCCTGAGATATTTTTAAACTTAGTGGTGGCAATTTAGAAAAAACAGCCTCAAGCCATTCACAGATGCAGGAAAGGAGGGTCCTTTGTTTTATCACTATTTGTATGCTACTTTCAATGGATACAAGGGAGTTAGGAAAAAGAGAGAGACGGCTTTCTTCTTGGACCTGCAGTATATTCAGAGAACAGAATGAATAAAGCCAGTTTGTTTTGTTTATTCACTATATCTCTCTAGCTGAGCTGGATTCAGTTTCCTAGGCATGGAATTTATATCTCAAAGAAAGCTCATTGAGTGGCTATGTGTCTTTATTCCACAAGCCACTACTGCCAAATTGAAGAGTAGAGTCAGTCATTTTCACTCGCAGCCTCCTTGAGTGTGATTAAGGTCTTGCATCGTAGATAAGTGAAATAATCTGTGTCTCCTCACAGGAAGAAACAGGTACTTTAGATCTGAAATGGAATTGGAGTTTACATCCCTAATGAAGTGAAAGCATGTTTAACTAACACATTAAAACTTCCAGAACAAGGTGAATAGGGCAGTGTTTAGATAACATAATTTATAAGGTATTTGATACTCCTTGTTCTCAGATCTATTCCTATTTTTATATTTACGGATGCAGTATAATTAAAAACTCATTTTTCCTGGATTGAATTCCTTCAATGTAACATATGTTGAAATATTCTGAAATCCTTTATTTTAAATATTATGCATTGATACATGACAATTTCACCTAATAACTGAGCAGCATAGATGATAATGATTCTCCCAGTTTTCATTAAATTTAAAATTCTCTGTAACTTCCTGTCTTGTTATTATAAAGTTAAAATATGTATTCACCCTCCAAGTGTCAAAAATGTATATTCTTCTTCCTACCACTATTCTGTAGATCTTTTCTTTCTCTCTCTCTTTTTTTCCTTGTCTATCATGTGTTCTCCATGTATGGTAATATTAATGTAACCGATTTTGTCAATTTCTCTCCCTTGACAACTTACTATTACTCTAGAAATCAAATGTACTCTCATCTTTACAAATTGTTCATTCTTAAATTTTGTATTTCCTTCACAAGTATAGCCTACCTTTTCTCTGTGAAGGAAATAGGCCTCTATCACTATCCCTAAGGTAGTTTAACATCTCAGGGTAACAAAGAAGTTCAATTTCATATCACTATTTCTTCTTTGTAATATTTTATTCTAACAATCATTTGTCTTTTGTACTTAGAAAAGAGCCAAAATAAAGGACTGGACTTTTTCATATTATCATTTTGTTCGTTCGTTACTTTTGTGGTAGCAAAGATTATGTGGTAAACTACAGTATTCTGATTAAGTAGAAAATACTGCATATTGTCAACTTCTTTCTTCTATGCATTAATTTTAAAAACTTCAACACTTCTACTGAGACCCTAAATTAGCAAGTTAACATTTATGTTGAACTCAAATCATATAATTTTAATAAAGGAAAGACATTAAGAAATGCAAAGTTTGAAAATGCAGAGACTTTTAAGTAAATAAAAATATTTTTAGCTAGAGAAATTAAGTGACTTTCCCAAGATCACAGAGATAGTACTGCTCAGAAAAGATTCAACTAAACATTCTGACAATTTTCTCTGATAAATTTGGCCAACTAATACTATTATAACTGCTCATCTGAGTTCTCCTTCCCATGATTTATATAACTTATTTAGATTATAATTTGCATAGCATGCAATTCTTATATTAAATGTGTATAATCTAATTGTTTTTAATAAATTTATGGAGCTGTACAATCATCATCATAATTCAGTTTTAGAAATTTTCCATCATCCCCCAAATTTCCCTCTACCCCATTGCAGTCAATCTTCACTCCCCTCTCAATAACTCCCCTCCCCACACATCTCAGACTTAGGCAACCACTGATCTGTTGTTTGTTTTTTTAAATACCTCTGAATGTGTACTTTATCAGTACTTATTATAAATGGAATCATGTAATATGTATTCCTTTTCACTTGGCTTCTTTTATATGACATTATATTTTGGGAGTTTATTCGTGTTGTAATGTGTATCCATACTATATTCCTTTTTATTGCTGAAAGTATTATATTGTTTGGATATATCACATTTCTTTTCATTCACCACTTAATTGACATTTAGGTTGTTTTCACTTTTTGGTTGTTATGAATAATATTTCTAAGAACATTCATGTACACATCTTTGCATGGACATACATTTCCATTTCTACTGGGTATATTCCTAAGAGTAGTATTGCTGAGTTGAACACTAAGTTTATGTTTAACATCTTTTCTCAAGAAACTGTCTCCTGTTTTTCAAATGGCTGTATAATTTCGTATATCCACTTTTAATTTGTGAAGGTTCCAGTTTCTCTATGTCTTCTCCAATACTTGAAAGTGGAAATGTGGCATCTTACTTGCTCAAGATGCTTGAACACAATGTTTAACCTACCTTTGGCTGAACACTAAGATAGGAAGACAAAGAGGTGACCACTAGGAAGCCAGGCTTAAAACTAAAACCAAGAAGGGAAAAAATGGAACAGAGATGTCAATAACAACATATCATAGGGAGGATAGACATCACTGATTTAATTCAGGCACTGAATAAAGAAAAAAAAAAACATAAGCACAGGAGTACATTTTAAGCTCAGGATGTTTTAGATTCTGCCTCATATTTATTTATTGCTGGATCCTTTATGCAAGTACATGTTTGTGGGATCAACTTCAGCCAGAGATGTGTGTGGAGATTACACCTACTCTGATGTCTGCTGTGGATTAGATTAGGATCAACCTGAGAAGGGTAGGAAAATTTATCAAGTACCCTGTGCCTGTTTCATCTTCTGGAACTACCATTTACTCAATAGTTCCCAAATCTATTGTTTGCTTCTCATAGTACTTCACACCTTTCACCTCTCACAAAAATCAACTCACAGTGGATAACAGACCCATCAGTACATGAGTAGATTAATAAAATGTGGGATGTGTGTGTGTGCGCGTGTGCACACACATGTGTGTGTATACCATGGAGTTCCACTCAACCACCAAAAACAACGGTGATCTAGTACCTCCTGGATAGAGCTGGAGCCCATTCTACTAAGTGAAGTATCACAAGAATGGAAAATAACCTAAGGCATGAAACTACCAGAATTCTAGAAGAAAATGTTGGAAAAACTTTTATAGACATTGGCCTAGGCAAAGAATTTACAAAGAAGACTCCAAAGGCAATCACAGCAACAACAAAAATAAATAAATGGGACCTGATCAAATTGAAAAGCTTCTGCATAGCCAAGGAATCTATCACAAGAGCAAATGGACAACTTACAGAATGGGAGAAAATATTGGCATGTTCCACATTTGATAAAGAGCTGATAACTAGAATCTCTATAGAAATCAGGAAAATCACCAAGAAAAAGATCAAACAACCCTATCAAAAAGTGGCCAAAGGACATGAACAGAAACTTTTCAAAAGAAGACAGACTAATGGCCAACAAACATATTGAAAAATGCTCAAAAACTCTAATTATCAGGAGAGTGCAAATCAAAACCACAATGACATGTCACATCTCTTCAGTGAGAATGGCCTTTATCACAAAGTCCCCAAACAATAGATGTTGGCATGGATGCGGAGAGATAGGAACACTCCTACACTGCTGGTGGGACTGCAAACTAGTACAACTTCTGTGAAAAGTAATATGGAGATACCTTAAAGAGGTACAAGTAGAACTACCATTTGATCCAGCAATCCTATTACTGGGTATCTACCTGAAGAAACAGAAAGACATTCTATAAAAAAGACATCTGCACTGGAAGATTTATAGCAGCACAATTCACAGTTGCAAAGATGTGGAAACAACCGAAGTGCCCATCAATACATGAGTGGATTAATAAAATGTGGGATGTGTGTGTGCATGTATACCATGGAGTTCTATTTAGCCACCAAAAACAATGGTGATATGGCACCTCTTGTATTATCCTGGATAGAGCTGGAGCCCATTCTATTAAGTGAAGTATCACAAAAATGGAAAATAAGCTCCACATGTACTCACCATCAAGTTGTTATTAACTGATCAACACTCAAGAGCACATATAGTAATAACATCCATTGGGTGCCAGGCAGATGGGAGGGGGAGGAGGGGATGGGTATATTCACAGCTAATGGGTATGGTGCGCACCATCTTGGGGATGGTAATATTTGAAGCTCTGACTCAGGTGGGGCAAAGGCAATATACATAACGTAAACATTTGTAGCCCCATAATATGCTGATATAAACAAAAATTAAAAAATAAAACAAAGAATTAATTGTGAATTAATTAATTAATACTCAATTAATTCCGGGAATTCATTGTGATTATGTGTTTAATTGTGATAGGCTGGCCTTTGTTTCTCCTGACTAAAGTGACTTCCCCAGCCTGTGTTTGTCAGAAGCATCTCAAAGCAAATATACTAGCTGCAGCCACCTGTGGCAAGGGATAAAAGTCAGGGCAAGCAGAGTTGGGAAATCCTGGAAAGGAAGAGGCTGGGGAAGAAGATACATTGGGGAGTAAACGCTGGGAAAAGCTCTGTGCACAGCAGGGAATTAGAAGGCCATGATGTGCCCAGGACTGCACATATGCTTAGGGAATACCTTAGAAGACCCTAAGCTTTCACTTCAGGTTGACCTGAGGTTCCCTGAAGTAGGAAGTGAAGGCTAAGGCAGAATTTCAGATGGCCTGGCTAAGTATTGAAGAAGTGCCCCAACACAGAGCCAGTATGCAAAGACTTGGAGAATAGTTTTGTTTTTCTTTCCTTTTTTTTTTTATTCCTTGGCTCCAGGTATTTAGGGATGTCTCTGTCAAATCTCACAAGCAACAAGCAAAAGAAGACCGGGGCCCCATTCTCACTCTTCTCAAACAGAAAAATGCCCAGCCTAGAATCTTGTACCCTGAAAAACTAAGTTTTGTATATGAAAGAGAAATAAAGACCTTCTCAGACAAGCAAAGACTGAGGGAATTCAAGACAAGACCTGCCCTCCAGGAAGTACCCAAAACAGTGTTATCTACAGATTAGCACAATAGACACTCGCCTATGTAAAAATTATCCAAAAGCTAAATGTCAAAGGCCAGACACCACAATGGCTTGAGGGAGAAAACAAGCCAACAAAGTTGAACTCAATGGGATGAACAAAAACATGCCCCCACTTATCAATTCTCTCAATAAATGTGAATGGCTTGAACTCCCCACTAAAGAGACACAGGCCAGTCTAATGGACAAATATACACAAGCCAAGTATCTGCTGTCTTCAGGAAACACATCTAACTTACAAGAATGCATTCAGACAAGCAGAAGGGATGGAAAACAATATTTCAAGCAAACGAATGCCAAAAGAAAGCTGGCATGCCAGTTCTGATTTCAGATAAGTTAGTCTTCAAATGAACAAATGTAATGAAATACAAATATGGCCATTATATAAAGGTGAAGAGTACAATTCAACACAAAGATATAACAATTCTAAATACTTATGCACCTAACTCGGGTGCACCCAGATCTATAAAGCAAGTCCCACTTGGTCTAAACAAAATGATAAATAGCAACACAGTAATATCTAGAGACTTCAACAACCCTCTGACAGAACAGGACAGATCCTCCAAACAGAAAATAAACAAAGAAACAATGAACTTAAATAGAACTTGACAACAAATGGGCCTGGCTGACATTTACAGAGCATTCTAACCAAAAACCACTGAATATAACTTTTACTCATCAGCTCATGGGACATTCTCTAAGATTGACCATATCTAGGCCACAAAGTATGTCTCAATGAATTAAAAACAAAACAAAACAAACAAACAAAAAACCAAAAAAAAAAAAAAAAAACCACCAGAAGTTATACCATGCATCTTTGCAGACTACAAAGGAAGAAAATTTGAAATCAACTCCAACAGAAACTGTCATCTCGACACAAAGTCATGGAAACTAAACAACCTTCTGCTGAATGGTCATTGTGTTAAGGAGGAAATCAAGATGGAAATCAAAGGACTCTTTGAACTAAATGATAAAGGAGACACAAGTTGTCAAAATCAGTGGAATGCCACTAAAGCAGTCCTGAGAGCAAAATTTGTATCTGTAAATGCCTACATCCAAAAGACAGAAAGGTCACAAATAAAAAATCAAAGGAATTGTCTTAAAGAACTGGAAAAGAATGAGCAAACCAACCCCAACCCCAGCAGAAGCAAAGAAATAGCAAAAATCATAGCAGAACTAAATGAAATTGATAACAAAATCTATACGGAAGATTAATAAAACAAAAAGTTGGTTCTTGGAAAAAATATAGAAAATTAACACACCTCTTGCTAGATTACTGAGAAGCAGAACAGAAAGGACTCTAATAGACTTCATCAGGAATGAAGAAGGAAAAATTACAACTGATGCCACGGGAGTACAAAATTTTATCTATGAATACTATAACAACCTTTCTGCATATGAACTTCAAAGTGTGGAGGAAATGGACGAAGTCTTAGAAACACACAGCCTCCCTAGGCTCAATCAGGAAAAAACAGAATTCTTAAACAGACCACTATCAAGTACTGAAAATGAAGCAGCCATAAAAAAACCTTCCAAAAAACAAAAGTCCCAGACCGGATGATTTCACACCCGAACTTTACCAGATCTACAAAGAAGAACTGGTGCCTATCCTGCAGGAATTATTTCACAACATTGAGAAGGAAGAAATCCTCCCAAACATGTTTTATGAGGCCAACATCACCCTGATGTCCAAACCAGGAAAGAATGCAACACAAAAAGAAAACAACAGACGAATATCCCTTGTGAATATAGATTCAAAAACTCTCAATAAAAACTAGCAAACTGAATTCAGGTGATTATCAAAAAAATAATCCATCAGGATCAAGTGGGCTTCCTCCCAAAGATGCAAGGATGGTTCAACATACACAAATCCATAAATGTAATTCACCACATAAATAGAAGCAAAACAGAGACCATATGATCCTCTCAGTAGATGCAGAAAAAGCATTTGACAAAAGTCAGCACACTTTTATGATAAGAACGCTTAACCACTTCAGTAAGAGCATCAACTATAGTAGACAGCCACAAATGAACAAGCACAGCTGAGCATCAACTATAGTTGATAGCCACAGATGAATGAGCACAGAGACTTTAGCCAACAGCCATGATTTGACTTTTCTAATTTTTCATTTATCAAAATAAAATTGTGAACATTTAAAAATAATGTAATGAAAACATATATGTATATGTTACCTATTCTGATTTACATTACAAGTAAAGCTGCCTGTAGTGTAAAAGAAGCTTTCAGTACTTTAAAGCTTTCCTGGCCGGGCGCGGTGGCTCACGCCTGTAATCCTAGCTCTCTGGGAGGCCGAGGCGGGCAGATTGCTCAAGGTCAGGAGTTCAAAACCAGCCTGAGCAAGAGCGAGACCCCGTCTCTACTACAAATAGAAAAAAATTAATTGGCCAACTGATATATATTTAAAAAATTAGCCGGGCATGGTGGCACATGCCTGTAGTCCCAGCTACTCGGGAGGCTGAGGCAGAAGGATCGCTTGAGCCCAGGAGTTTGAGGTTGCTGTGAGCTAGGCTGACGCCACTGCACTCACTCTAGCCTGGGCAACAAAGTGAGACTCTGTCTCAAAAAATAAATAAATAAATAAATAAGTAAAATAAAGCTTTCCTTATCATACAAGAGCAAAACGGATTCATTGTTAATGCATAGCACAAACTATCGTGCAGACTATGAGTGCTGGCTGTGGGCAAGGTTTCATGGCTGGTGAGTGCTGGACCGAGGTGATTAAGAAAACAGGCAGAGATGGGATTTACCTAAAAATGATACAACCCATATATGACCCACAGTCAACATCATACTGAACAGGGAAAAATTGAAAGCATTTCCACTTCAAACTGGAACCAGACAAGGTTGCCCTGTATCACTGCCTTTCTTCAACATAGTGCTGGAAGTCCTAGCCAGGGCAATCCAACAAGAGAAGGAAATCAAGGGGATCCAACTGTGGACAGAGGAGGCCAAACTATCGTTCTTTGGTAGGATATGATCTTACATCTAGAAAACCTCAAAGATTCTGCCATGGGACTACTGGAATTGATAAACAATTCAGCAAAGTCTTGGGTCACAAAGTCAGTGTACAGAAATTAGTAGCATTTCTATACACCAACAACAGTCAAACTGAGAATGAAATCAAAGATTCAATAGCCTTCATGATAGCAACAAAGAAAATAGAATACTTGGGAATACATTTAACTAAGGAGATAAAAGACTTCTACAGGGAGAACTACAAAACACTGAGGAAGGAACAGCAGAGATTGTAAACAGGGGGAAAAGCAAATCATGTTCATGGGGCAACAGAAGCACCATTGTTAAACTGTCTATACTGTCCAAAGTGATCTACAGATTCAAGGCAATCCCTATTAAAATACCAACATCATTTTTCACAGATCTAGAAAAAATAATTCTACACTTCATAGAACCAGAGAAGACCTGTATAGCAAAAGCAACCTTAAGCCAAAAGAACAAACAAATGAGGAGGCATCCGTTTACCAGACTTCAAGCTATACTACAAGGCTGTAGTTACTGAAACACATGATACTGGCACAAGAACAGAGACATAGGCCAATGGAACAGAACTGAGAACCCAGATACAACACCATCCTCATATAGCCATCTAATCTTTGACAGAACCGACAAACACATACACCAGGGGAAAGAATCCTTATTCAATAAATTGTCCTGGGAAAATTGAATAGCAACATGGAGAAAACTGAACCAGGATCTGCACCTTTCACCTCTCACAAAAATCAACTCATCTTGCAATCTAAAGCTACCTGAGCTGCTGGCTCTTCCTGTTTGCTTTCCACTTTAAAGGAAAGAACTTCAGGATGGGAGTGGTGCCTCACGCTGTAATCCTAGCACTCTGGGAGACTGTTGTGGGAGGATCGTTTGAGCTCAGGAGTTCATGACCAGCCTTAGCAAGAGTGAGACCCCATCTCTACTAAAAATGGAAAGAAATTAGCTGGACTACTAAAAATATATATAAAAAAATTATCTGGGCTTGGTGGTGCATGCCTATAGTTCCAGCTACTTGGGGAGCCTGAGACAGAAGGATTGGTTGAGCCCAGGAGTTTGAGGTTGCTGTGAGCCATGCCACTCTAGTCCAGGCAACAGAGTGAGACTGTCTCAAATGGCCGGGCGCTGTGGCTCACGCCTGTAATCCTAGCTCTTGGGAGGCCGAGGCGGGCGGATTGCTCAAGGTCAGGAGTTCAAAACCAGCCTGAGCAAGAGTGAGACCCCGTCTCTACTATAAATAGAAAGAAATTAATTGGCCAACTGATATATATGTAAAAAACTAGCCGGGCATGGTGGCGCATGCCTGTAGTCCCAGCTACCCGGGAGGCTGAGGCAGAAGGATCACTCGAGCCCAGGAGTTTGAGGTTGCTGTGAGCTAGGCTGACGCCATGGCACTCACTCTAGCCTGGGCAACAAAGCGAGACTCTGTCTCAAAAAAAAAAAAAAAAAAAAAAAAACAACTCCAAATAAAGTAGTTTCCTCTTGCAATGAGGTTGAAACTGGTGGTTTTCAAGTTCAAGGCCTGCCCAGCTTTAGTTAAACCTCCATATGAACAGAGCTTGGTGAATGGGCAATGGGAACAGTCTCAGGGAAGTATGCCACAGACTCCTGATGTTTCTACACCAAGTTTAGTAGTTTTCATTTATAAGCTATCCTCGGTTTGTTGTTTATCTTTGATTGATTTTTCAGAGGGCTGAAATGATTGCTTTTGACACTTTGGGCCAATTTTATAGCTGTTCTTTGAAGATAGATGTGATCGATCTCCTCACTCGATCATGCCAGAAGTGAATCCTCTGGGTTATCTTTTATCATCCTTAAAATACGTCTCCTGAAATAATCCATAAAGACTAGATTCAAGAAAATTACAATAAAATATTGTAACAAATGTGTTTACCTCCATATCCTCTTTCCTCAAAAGGAACATTAAAGAAATTAAAAGTATCCAAAAACCAAGAAGAAAAAGAATGGAAGAGGAGACAGCAGACAAGTGATGTCAATAGAACTTTGAAAAATGGCAGGTGTATAGATTCAGCACACAACAAAAACTGGCACATCAGTTTCATGAACAGGAATTTAACAAGCAGATCAAGACTACAGAACTGTTCTAGAAGAGGCTCAGGAATTTGAGATACCAGAACTCAACTGCCCATCAACAGAAGAGCAGATAAATGGACTCTGATATAATCTTACAATGAAATAAGCATCAAGCAAAATAAAGTAACTACAACAACAGATAAATATGGATATATTTTAGTAATATATCAACTGAAATAGGTAAGTACAGGATGATTATATAGAACTTGGGAGTCCTTATGAAATTAAAAGTAAAATAAAATAATATCCATGTCATTATAATGTACATCATAGATTAGCAAATATGTCTGGATGACCAAATCTACCTGTTTTTGTATGGTGTGTTTATGCATACTCAAATGAGTGAAGTACACATTTCACTGTCCATAATACAGATTTAGTGGAACATAGCCATGCTCATTAGTTTATGTATTATCTATGGATGTTTTTGTGCTACAACAGCAGAGCTGAGTAGTTGGAATGCAAACCACAAGGCTCACAGAGCTGTATCCAGACTTTTACAGGAAAATGTTACCAACCTCTGTTTATACACATGCATACATGCATATATACATATGCATACATACATACACATATAATTACATAAAACTTAAATAAAATAAGCATGTAAGTAATGTAAACATACATATATTTATAATTACATATACATATTTAAATATGTAAATGTATACATTTTATTTATACATAGAGACATATTTATATGCACGTGCACTATAAAAGTGTATTTTTTGTTACCTATATATCATAGAAAATATATAGAAAGCAAGGGATTATATATGCAGGAATCAGGAATAGCCTCAGATGAGGGGATACCAGCAAGTGGATTGGTGGGGGACTAACTATACAGTTAGATAAGAGGTATTGTTAAAAGCAGGGATCCTCAAACTTTTTAAACAGGGGGCCAGTTCACTGTCCCTCAGACCGTTGGAGGGCTGTTGGAGAGGGCAGACCGTTGGAGGGCCGTTGGAGAGGGCAGCGCACATTCTACACATGTGCACTGTGGGCCTGGGACAAGTCGGCTGTTAAGCAGGGCAGGCAGTGGCGGCAAAAACACCCGGCAGGCTGGATAAATGTCCTTGGCGGGCCGCATGTGGCCCGTGCGCCGCAGTTTGAGGACGCCTGGTTAAAAGCTATGATTTTAGGTTGAAATGTGCTCATTAAAATACATAGATAATAGATTATAGGTATATTGGTAATAGCCAGAAAATAGGTGAAAGTGTTTTATAAATGAAGGAATAATATTAATCAAATATGTGCACCTGGCATCCATTACATTTTAAAAAATTATCTTTGTAATTTGGAAAGTATTACCCTAGACAATTTTGCCCACTTCATACAACTATAAAGTTACTCAGGAAAAAGACTGAAATTCTTCTTTGTGGAGAAATTGAAATCAAAAACAGTACCCAGGAAAAAGACTGAAGTTCTAATTTTTGGAGAAATGGGATCAAAAGCAGTACCAGGCACACTAAAGGTAAAGGACTGAAACCAAACTGAAAGTGAGAGAAATAAAAGAATTGGTCTCTTTTATCTATTGATTTATCAAATTTATTTCTCTCCAAACATGGAATAAATAATTATTCTGTGGCAAAAGTTGACTAACATCCCCCAACCAACAGTAACAAAATATCATCTAGATGCTGACACTTGGTGGGGAGAATAATGGAATTTTAAATTTCTACTATAACATCCTCCTTTATTATAATTTAATACTAAGAAGTGGGCATGGGGATGGGAGTGAGGGATGAAAATCTACTCATCAAGTACAATGTACACTGTTCTGGTGATAAGGACACTGAAAGCCTTAGTTTCAGTGTGTTACAATTCGTCCATGTAACAAAAAACACCTATACCCCCTACATCTGAAATAAAAACAATTATAACTAGAATTACTAAACACAAAATTTAGAACTCTAGAAATAAAGAAGATATTCCAAACATTTCCAGAGACAGGTAAATATGGGGCAAGCAGATTTTGGAATTATTAATAGAATAGCATCAGACTTATGAAAAATAATACTGAAATTCAGAAGCAATGCTTGGAATTATACTTTCAAGTTTATAAAAAGAAATTCAAGCTTAAAATTGTATATCATGCCCAAATATGAAAACAAGAGTGATGGCAGAAATTCATTTTTATGTACGAAAATTCCTAAAAACTTGATATCTAATTTATCTTTTTGGGGGGAGTTACAGAAGTTTTGTTTCATCAATATAAGAGAAACAATTAAAACAAAGAGGAAGATATAGAATCAAGAGACAGCATCCAACACAGGACAGAAACAAAGGAATTTCCCTCCTAAGGTCATTTTAGGATAACAGCTATGACACTATGCAGATAAATGCAACAGGTTTTATGGAAGCCGAGGATAGTGGGCCCAAAGAAGAATCTTTCCATTTCCCTACATGCCCTAAATATTGGAACTGAGAAGAGTTTTGATGTGACAATAGAGAGTGTATTTTTAAAGTTCTGTGTGTCTATTATTTAATAAAAATAAAAATTAAGTTAACAAATAAACTTTTCTACTCATTGTTCCGCTTTTAACAAAAATCCCTCATTTATTTTATATCCCCTGCAAGAACTCTTCTCATCTATGCCTACTGACTATGGACCATTTCCTCCTTTAATATCTTGAGTATTGTGGTAGTTGATACATCATTATTAATTAAACATAAGGTAGCATAGGTACAGATAAGACTTCAATTAGAAATTAATGTTACCAATGTTTAAAATTTAAAACTTTTGAATTTTTTTAAAAACTCACTAATAAACCTAATCTTTATTAAGAAATAATTTAAACTAATCAAATATTTCAGTGTTATTTATAATAATGTTCATTGACTTCTCTGAACATTCTTTGTGTACTCTGCATTTTTTCTGGATATTTTTGTAATGGTTCTTATTTTGTCTTTCATAAATGATTATACACATGCCTACACATATGAACATAAAAATCCACCTGCACACCCTTAATAACATATGTCTATTGAGATTCAATGACAAGGAGTTGGCACTTGGAAAACTTTAGGAGAATGTCCAGTTGACAATCTGGAAATCTCATCATTTACTCTCCAAGAATGTTCTTCAAACAGTCAAATCTGCTTTCCACTTCTTTCCAAGCTGCTGGCACTTGTCACCTTCCTCCAGTAAAACTAAATCCTTTTTCCATTCACCTGGCTCAGTATTGCTTCACAATATTTTCTGTCCAGCTGAAAGAAATGTTGCCTTCTCCCTATTGCCAACTATTTACTCAGCCAACACATTTTCCTCTTCTGCCTCTATACAATACTTTGCACTTATGTAATGCTTTCTTAAGCAGGATCTCAAACTTCTTCCAATTATGCTACTCCATTAGTCTTCTTGATAATCCTATAATGAATAAAGATACAAATAGTCCCAAATTTGCCAATGGATAGATTCTCAAAAGTCATTTGGTGTTGGTTGTTTGGAATCCAGAGGCAAAGTATGGAGATCGGATCATAAGGCAGTGTGAATTTGCCTCCATGCATATACAAACTGATGTATAGTTGTATATGAATATCACTACAAAGGCCATCCAGTAAATGTAGTCATGTTTCTGCCGGATTATGTATCAGGAAGTCCAACTGGGGATTCTGGAAAATTATTTTCCTCTGCTGACTTCCTGGAAACACAGCCTAGTAATTCCTTATTCAGTACTACACAGCCCTCATCCTTAATCCCCATCGTGGCTAAGAATTTGGAAGAAGTTGGATCCAGTCCTAATCCACAAGTGATAGCCCCATCTGAGAGAATGCTGGCAAAATAAGGGAAAGAGATGTGAAAGCAAAAGGGTAGCAGTGGGCTGAAGAAACTGTGGGACTGGGTTCCTAGTTTATGAGCTCGTCTTTCTTTCATTTTAAATTTAACTTTTGGTTTACCAAAAGTTGGCCTATCAGTGTTGTTTTCACCACCAAATACTTGTTATTAAATACTTTCCATCAATGTTTCTCTCTTTCTTGGTACCTTGTGATCTAGAAAACAGTTATATATTAATAGTTTCTTTTTATATTTATATTCCTGCCTGAAGAAAAAAGAAACCACTTTGAACATAGGCTAAGATTTTCTAGTAAATATTTAAAGCTTGAAAAGATAAAAATCAGCAAGATAAAAACAAAAAAAAACCTCATTAAATATGGGCAAAAAACATGGGCAGATGTTTTTCAAAAGAAGATAGGCAATGGTCAACAAACATGAAGAAATGCTCAACACCACTAATTATCAGGGAAATTAAATTAAATTTCACGACAATGAAATTATCATCTTACCCCTATCAAAATGGCCGTTATTAAAATGTCAAAAAATAGTAGATGATGGTTTGGATGCAGAGAGAAAAGAACACATACACCCTGTTTGGTGGGACTGCAAATTAGTACAACCTCTACGGAAAACAGTATGGAGCTTCCTCAAAGAAATAAATGTAGACCTACCATTTGATCCAGCTGATATCCACTACTGGATATCTACCCAAAGTAAAAGATATCATTTTATAAAAAAGATAATTTTATCAAAAAGATACTTGCACTCGAATGTTTATTGCAGCTCAAGTCACAATCAGAAAGATGTGGAATTAATCTAAGTGCCCATCAAACTGATGAGTGGATTAAAAATGTGACACATACATCTATCTATCTATCTATCTATCTATCTATCTATCTATCTATCTATCTATCTTTATATGTACACACACACACACAACATGCATAAAAAATAGTAAAATAATATATTTTGCAGCAGCAACTTGGATGAAACTGGAGATAATTATCCTAAATGAAGTATTTTAGGAATGAAAAAACAAACATCACATGTACTGTCTAATAATCGATAGATAATGGATTGGCATGCATGGGCCCAAAGAGATGTAAAGGTCATTTGAAATCAAGAAGTGGGGAGGGCAGAAAGACTGGAGGGGTAAAAATCTACCTATCAGATACAATGAACACCATTCAGGTGATGGTCACACTAACAGCCCTGACTTAAGTATTATAAAAGGTATCCATGTAACAACAAAAAAAATTGTACCCCCTTAAAATCTTGACATTAAAAAAAAATTATGAAGGTGAAAGCACAGTCATACGTTGGTTGGTAGTTGTACCTCTCATGTACACAAATCACTAAGATAATATTGATCTATATTTTAGAGAAATACTGTATCTAAATACCCTTCTAAATATTTTAGAGAAAAACTCACCTTCTGACAAATTAGCATAGTGGAAGTATAGATTCTGAAAATATAAGAAGGGGAGAAATTAGTATTTACAGAATGAATGGAATGAAGGAAGGTTGAGGTCATTTATTCACAGATATGGGTTAAGAAGAGTCAGATACTGCCAATGAATCAAGCCTAAGTGATTATGAAAAATGGCTGAGAGTAGGGGATGGATTTCACGAATGCATATCACTAGGTAAAGATGTGTGGAAAAGGAGTAAGGACTGACGGATGGAGAACATAAAAAGAGGAGCTTATATTGATATGGAGAAAGGGTAGCTGGCAAAGATGATGCTCATAACTTCCTTATTTTTTCCTATCTTATTGATAATTTTCTGGATTTTTCCCATTGTCACAAAAAAAATAGAATTTATGTTCTATGTACTAGAATGACTTTTTTTCCACAATCTGCATATCTGCTATCATGTTTTGTAAGGCCAAGAATTTGAGGTATTATGTGTAGAAATTAGTGAAGCAAGCTAAAATTCAAGAAGGGTGAAAAACGATATTCCCCACGGCACACACCTCTCTCTGTTTACTTCTTTCTTCCCACAATGAATGTCACTTTAGGGAAGAATTAGATGACCTACTTGTATTCTTCCCTTTATTGCATATAGCCATTGTCTTTACCAGATATTATAATTCTCTCTATACATCTGGGATGCTGAGTGAGAAACTATCTTTGGGTGTTTCTGGATTCCAGATACTTTCTCACTATTTGTAATAATAAGGGTCAGAGAAGAGGAGAAAGATAAAGTAGACTCCAGAGAAAGACTGGGGAGAGGTTACTGGGCCAGTCATCTTTGTTGGTCATTCCTGGGCTGCTTGTCAAATGTTTGTAACTGGGAAGGTCTTGGAGATCACCTACCCTGACCCCTCATCTAAGAGATGCATGTAGGTCAATTGTGTACCATATGGGAATAGTTTAGTATGATTCCACAAACAGTGCTAAAGGAAATTCTTTACCCTATAGCTTAATGATACTACCTTAAAACTAAGTACAGTTAAGATATAAAAATCTTCCACATAGACAGCTTTCTTTTTAAATTCCATAAATTTACTCTTAAAGGTGACTGGAACCTTCAGAAGATATCAGAGTTTCAGCAATTGTAAGCAGAGGTATCATTAATAATTACATAGTGATGCTCTAATTCTTGGTCAGTAGGTACAAATGAGGCATAAATAAGCACATCTGGAAGGTCCTGGATATAGAGTAAGTTGATTGATTGATAACAAATAATGGATCACATTTGGGCATTTGAATTAATTTGGAAAAAAAGTCAGCTATAAATAGATTATAAGGAGAATACTGCAATAGTAAAAGTAATTAATGAATTAAGCTTCAGTATAGTTTTAACAGTGGAACTGGCGGCTTTGTATATACTCAGGAAAACTGATTCTGTATGCAGATGTTATATTCTGAAAAATTACTTTATTGTGCATATACAGCTAAATTTATTCTAGGGGAAGTATCATGTAAATTCTAAAAATATAAATGATGTTACACCCATCTTTTTTTTTTCAAGAATATGTTCATCGTGCAATATAGCTTGAAACAGTTTATTAGTCAAATAACATTGCTTAAACAATGAAAACACTGTTTTCTATAGTAATTTTATGTTTTTAGAAAGAAGAGCAAAATGTTTATCGTTGAAATTTTGTAAATTTTATGAAAAATGAATTAAATTTTTTAAAAAAGAAACTGTAAATGAATCCCAGTATCCACTCTCCTTTTCATATGAATCATTTGGTTAACAAGTGTTAGCATTTATGTCTCTTGTTCAGTGTTTCAGAAAGTCATTTAGACAACACTAGGAGTATAAAATACGCTGTAAACTGATGACATGTTGCCTGTCATAGAATTGCTGTGTGTTTGGTTTGTTATGACCAGGTCACTGGCTATATTTCAGCACTGAATTTCAATGCACATTTATCCCACTTAAAAGTCTTTAGAGCATGATGATAAAGTGCTGGGAGCATAACATGTCTAAACATTATAAAAATAGAGAAACAAAAGCTGGGATCTTCATGCAATCCATTTATCTGGCAGTTCGATAATGGATCTCTTTGTATAAATGATCTGCCAATCTCTACCTTGACTTTTGCTTAACATATGAATTTTGAAATTTGCAAAGGAAAAAGGTAGAACATTTTTTGTTGTTGTTGTTGGTTTGTTTCATTTGTAGGTGAAAGCAATTCTCAGTCACTTGGCCACTAGACCTAATTCTTTGGCATATTCCTTGGACTAGGCATTGGGTCACTCCCATTTTTCATAGCTTGTCACACAATTAACTAAATCATTAAAATGGAACTAGTCCATTGTGACAAACTGAAATGACTAAAAGCCTGCCTAAGGCACTGCACTGCTTGGCTGTTTAAGAAAATTCCATCTCTTCTATGTTGGTGATGGATAATGTGACAAAAATATTCCGATTAAATTCTAACTTTGGAATACTTAATAAATTAGTAACAGCATTAGAAGTGCCACTTACCTTCACCTGTCAAGGTGGAGCAGGGCTGCACTGCTGATCTTTTTGCCCTTTTTGTCTGCCTTCGCAGAGCTGCTGGCAGCTGAGGGGGGTCATATCTTATGAAGGTAAGAGATGACAGCAAGTGATGAGGATCGTTTGTAATGCCTCTGTGCTTATTCATTTCTTCCCCTCAAAATTGGAGTACTTAAAGAATACAATGCTCTCTTTGACATATTGAAGCCTGGCATCTCTCTTTTTCATCATCGTTTTATATTCTCTTTATTTTTTCAATTTTGCATTGTGTAAAAAATTATTTACTTTTAGTGCTTTAGGGCATTTCTCAAGGAAGTGTTTCTCTGATTAAAGCACATATATACTTTGAAGCAATATTTAATATGGAATTAAGTAAAATTATAATTTCTGAAGTGTTCATTAAGTGAAAGCTTACATTTTTTGCATATATTTTCCCACTAGTGTTTTGTGGTGTATACAAATATGAAATGACACATTTATGTTTTTACACAAATTAATTACAAATAACTTTAATCATTATTATAATTACTTTTTATTGCAAGGCTATTCATATATTATTGTAGGTATTATGTTTGTGTTCACAAACTTTCACATCCAAGTCTAGAGTGGAATATTGGAACAATACACCATACTAGAAGTTAGGATATCAAGGGTTTAATACTGGTTTCAACACTAACTACATATGTGAGTCCACAAAGTCACTTAACTCCTCAGGATCTATGTTCTGTCATCACAAAAATAAGGAAATGTTTCTGAATAATCTTTAAGATCACTTCCATGTTTAACCACTGTTTAATGATGATAATCAAAATGCAGTGTGGGAGGAGAAAAGGCAGTATATATAACCTAAACCTTTGCACCCCCTAATGTGCTGAAATAAAAAAAATAAAATGCTTAATTATTAAAATAAAGGAAAATATTTAGGTTTATAATACACAATTTTTATTTTTTATATGGAAATTTATGAAGTGGAAATTTGTATAGTTATATCTACTTTATGAGGTAATGTGACTAGCAGAGTTTTCTGATTTGGTTTCAGGACAAGATTTGTAAAGACCTAATGGATAGGTGAATGGTTTGTTCTCAATGATGAATCTCAACTTTAAAGTTAGGGCTCAGGCCGGGCTTGGTGGCTCACGCCTGTAATCCTAGCACTCTGGGAGGCCGAGGCGGGTGGATAGTTTGAGCTCAGGAGTTCAAGACCAGCCTGAGCAAGAACGAGACCCTGTCTCTACTAAAAAGAGAAAGAAATTACTTGGACAGCTAAAAAAAAAAAAAAATATATATATATATATATATATATATATATATATATATATTGACCAGACATGGTGGCACATGCCTGTAGTCCCAGCTACTTGGGAATCTGATGCAGAAGGATCGCTTGAGCCCAGAGGCTTGAGATTGCTGTGAGCTAGGCTGATGCCACGGCACTCTATCCCGGGCAACAGAGTGAGACTCTGTTTCAAAAATAAATAAATTAATTAATTTAAATAAATAAATAAAATTAGGGCTCAAATCCCTGAGAAGCTTTCTCTGTTGTTTTTTTTTTTATATTTTATTTCAAAATATTAAGAGAGTACAGTGTTTTTGTTACATTGATGAATATGATAATGCTGAAGTCAGGGCTTTCACTGTGTACATCACCATAGTAGTGTAAACTGTACCAGATCGGTACATTTTTGTCCCTTGTCCCCCACTCTCCCTACTTCCTTATTAGTTTCTAATGTCCTTTACACTTTTATATGACCGTTTATACTCATTGTTTGGCACCCACTTATTAGTGAGAACATGTGATGCTTGTTATTCTATTCCTGGAATACTTTGCTCAGGATAATGTTCTCCACTTCCATCCAAGTTGCTGCAATAGGCATTATTTTACTCCTTTTTTATGGCTGAGTTGGGTAGTACTTTGGGGTGGGGGTGTATGTGTGTGTACATGCACACCTACATTCCACATTTTTTTATCCACTCATCAACTGATGGACTCTTAGGTTCCATATCTTTGCAATTATGAATTGAGCTACAATAAGCATTCAGGTGTAGGTGTCTTTTTTATATAATGACTCTGTTCCTTTGGGTAGATACTCAGTAATAGGATTGATGGATGAATGGTAAGTCTACTTTTCATTCTTTGAGGAATCTCTGTACTGTTTTTCATAGAGGTAGCACTAATTTATCCACCAATAGCATATAAGTGTTCCTTTTTCACTGTATCCATGCAACATATATCGTTCGTTTTATGATTTTTTAATAATGGCCGTTCTGATAAGGGTGAAGTGGTATTTCACTGTGGTTTTAATTTGTTTTCCTGATGATTAGTGATGTGTGAATTTTTCATGTTTGTTGGCCATTTGTCTGTGTTCTTCTGAAAACACTCTGTTCATATCTTTTGCTTACTTTTGCAAGGGGCTATTTGTTTTTTCTGACTAATTTGTTTTGTGTTCTTTATAGGTTTTGTATATTAGTCCTTTACTGGATGAATACTTTGCAAATATTTTCTCCTGTTCTGTAGATTGTCTATATATTCTGTTGATTATTTCCCTTGCTATGCAAAAACTATTCAATTTAATTAAATCCCATTTATTTATTTTTGTTGTTGCTATATTTGCAATTTGGATCTTAGTCATAAATTATTTGTCTAGGCTGATGTCTGAAAGAGTTTTTCCTATATTTTCTTATAGAATTTTTATTGTCTCAGGTCCTACATTTAAGTCTTTAATTCATCTTTAGTTAATTTTTGTATATGTTAAGATATAGGAGGGATCTTCTTTCAATTTTCTGAATGTGTCTATCCAATTTTCCTAGTACCTTTTTACCCAGTGTATGTTTTTGAATAGTTTGTTGAAAATCAGTTGATCATATCCATGCAATTTTATTTCTGGGTTCTCTATTCTGTTCCATTGGTCTATATGTCTACTTTTACATCAGTAACATGCTGTGTTGGTTACTATAGCCTTGTAGTATAATCTGAAGTCAGGTAATGTGATTCCTCCAATTTTTTTTTTTTTTTTTTTGCATAAGATTGCCTTGGCTATTCAGGATCTTTTTTTGTTCCATATGAAGTTTAGGATTAATTTATTTAGATTGGTGAAAAGTGACATTGGTATTTTGATGGACATTGCATTAAATCTGTAAACCACTTTGAGCAGTATGGACATTTTAACAACTATGGCCATACCACCCTGAACACACCCAATCTCATCTGATCTCAAAAACTTTATTTTGATAGACTTGTTTTCTGTTCTTTTGATCCTATTCTGATCTAGAGTGATTTCCTTGCCCATAAACACTGGTCTCAGGTATTCTAATCTTGACTTGGACAACCTGTGTTGATTCTCCTGTGGACTTAAAAGTTGTCTTAGGACCAGATTAATTTAGATTGGTTCCTGTTTTTCCTGTTCAGTTTGCTTTGTAGATAATCTTTTCCCTATCTCAACACAACTTTCATATTTCTGACCAAAATGATAATTTGGTGACTACTTCCCTGATATCAGTGCATCCCTCCATAGTGATTTCAGAGTCAGGGGCTAAATTCTATTTCTGGATAATTCCAACTCTGGATAATAATAGTGATATGACTATTTCTACTACTACTGATAATATTATAATAATTATAATAATACTTGTAATGGTCAGGCTATTATGAAAGTTTCACAACAGGCTAAATTTGGCATCTATTTTTTGACCTGACCATACTAATTAATTGTAACCAGGTGAGTATCTTTTCTTCAACTAATTCACAGATAATTGAGAGAGGCTTCTAAGACCACCATATACTTACTCAAAGTTACTAAGTTAAGATGTGGAAGGAAGCTCAGTTACCTGTGATTAGAAGAGTGCTATGAAAACTTTAGGAAGGAAAAAAATTTCCTGAATAACTGTTACTAGAAGGACATTCTTTACTATGAAGAGTTTCTGGATACATTTTCTTCCAGGAGTTTATGACTCCTGTTTTCTCTGTCCATTCTATCACAGCACAGTTAATGTCTGTATTTTTTGATTGTTCTACTCTGTACTATAATGTAAGTATAAAATGTGTTGTATTCAGTTTTGTATTGTAGTCTTAACACAGGGTTACAGGCATAATTATTACTATTATAGTTGTTGAATGAAAGAATGTATAGTGTGGTTGGAAAGGCAGTCAGAACACAATTCATAGGTATTTCCATGGAATGTCTAAAAATAACATACAGTGTGTATCCATATTTGTCTACCTGAAAGGTAGTTCAATTATAGTTTTAAAACAAAGTCTCAAATAATTGCCTACAATTAGGTTGGGGAATTGATGTAATTTATGCCAGCATATGAATTCCATAGCATTGTGTAATCTACAAAGTAGGTGCAAAATATATACCTGATAGATGAATGTATAAATGAACAAATGAATTCAGGAATGGTACACACACACGCAACCTGTTAAAAAATTCCAGCCACCTCAAAGATTAAAAAAATAAGGAAGGAAAGAAGAAGAAAGAAAGGAAGGAAAGAAGGAAGGAAGAAAGGAAGGAAAGAGTCAGAGAGCAAGAGAAGGAAGGATGAAAGAGAAAGAGAGTAAGAAAAGAGAGGAGAAAGAGAGGGAAGGAGGGAAGAAGGAAGAGAAGGAGACAGAGAAAAGGATCGTGGATGTTGACATACAGGTTTGGAAAGGAGCACTGAAATTATTAAATTAGAATGTTCTTAATAATTATTTAATATATCCAAAGCAGAATCCAAAATCAATAGCTTTCAAAATCAAAGATATATATGTATATATGTATAGTTATAATACCTTATAATAATACAAAGGGAAACAGGGATGTCAAAACAGGGATGTCTACATTTTTGGCTTGCTAAATGGGATAGATGGTGGTGCACTTAATGGATATAGGAGTTCCTTGAGAAGCATCAGTTTATGCAGAAAGATCATGAATTTGAATTTAGATGAAGTCTGAAGTACCTTTGAGACAGTGGAAAGGTTACACAGCCAGAGGAGAGGTGGAGAATAGAGAATGGAGATTTGAGAGTTGTTTGCAATTAGATGGTAATTAAAGCCATAGGTGAGGATGAACTAGTATGAAAAGAGAAGACTTGTTGAGAAGTCCCTGATCTATTCATTTCATGCATACCATTGTTATTCTATCTATACAAGACTAAAAATTAATATTTATGGCACTCAAAAAGTTTCTGAACAATCAATGAGATTTTATGCGTACTTTTTCCCCTCTGATTTTTACTTTCTATCATTTACACTGGTTATTTGATATTAATAACCATACCCTCTCACATCTTTCCATACCCGCAAAAAAGTGTGGTTTTTGGTTGCTTAAATGTTAAATTAATTTCTGTCTGCATTTGTGAATTTTGTTTCTTATGTAAATACATTAATTGAAGCTATTAGATAGGAATTATGGCATCACAACTCGCTGTCCTTTTAAAATTCTACTTTTTAGGGATAGTAAATTCATTGCCCCTAAATTAGTAATTCTACATGTTGTTAAAAACAAACTAAATTGGAGACAAAATTAAGGCATCTGGAACAATATCACTGAAAAAAATAACAATTTTTTTCAGAGGCTGAATTTTACATTTAAATTCTAATGAAAAAATAATAGTTTTATGTTTATCTAGGCAAGGGTCCTCAAACTTTTTTAACAGGGGGCCAGTTCACTGTCCCTCAGATCGTTGGAGGGCCATTGGAGAGTGCTGCGCACATTCCACACATGCGCACTGTGGGCCCTGGACGAGTCAGGTGCTAAGCAGGATAGGGAGCTGTGGCAAAAACACCCTGGGGGCTGGATAAATGTCCTCGGTGGGCCATGTGGTCCGGGGGCCATAGTTTAAGGACCCCTGATAGAGCCTAGGCTTGTTCACTATACTACAGTTAGAGGTAGCCTTTTCACACATGTTCTATTTTGTTCTTACATTCACTCTTTTAAATAGTCCCGTTGGAAAGATAATTCTCCTTATAGAGAAAAACAACAAAAGACTCAACATTTCGGAAACAATTTTAAGAGTTGTTTTGTTAACAACTCTCACTGAAAATAAACAATGGGCTTTTTCCTTCCCTGAGAAGATTTATTTCTAAAATTTCCTCTTTCTAACTTTTAGATTTGAAGACAGTTTCTCAGACAAGTTGTAATGTGTAAGAGCTAGGCCGCTTATCTTATCTTTAGAGAAAGAAAGGATGGAGAAATACCTAAGAAATATACTGAAATGTGCCAATGCTTCACATTTTCACAGCAAATTGTCAGTGTATCTTCTTTAATTCTTAAATTCTCTCATGCCTTAGCAGAAGATATTTATTCTATCTAGAAGAAATCTTGCTAATTATATCTATTTATTCACAATTCACTGAAAGTAGAAAAAGTAGTAAATAACATTAATTATCTTATTCACCTTCTATACCATCTTTACTATATTATTGGAAATCTGATGATTTCATTTTGTTTTATTAAGTCCAACTTTGTTATTTTTACTTTTGGATTCCCTCATCAGGATGTTGGCCTGAATTTCCTCATCTTCCATTCCTGGAAATGGAACTTTATAGTCCCTTTTTAGTACTGCACATAGCTGGATATCTCTACTGCATTGGATACTGCTGGTTTTCTTTTGAGAACTATCTATTCATTTGACTTCCATGGCAATATTCTCTGTGTTTTCCATGTGCCTCTGTAGTATTCCCCTCTTGTCTTCACTCCATGCCTGTTGTGAACACTGATATTCTCCCATCCACTTGTTCCTTAAATACTGTTATTATTTTGGGTTCTTGCTTTGATTTTTAGCATTATTTCTCTGTATTATGTTTGGATGTTCACATATATCCTCATAGTTTTAATTATCATCATTATCATATACATGTGAATGACTTTTAAATACTTCTCCATCCCTGATCTTCTGAGTTTTAGGTCATATGTGATATTTGGTTAACATTTATGTTCACTTCAATATGCCTAAACTGCTCTTATGTCTGCATTTATCACTACCACACCTAATCCTCTAACTCAGAATCCTGGGAATCACTCCAGAGTCCTTCATCTCACACCCATCATATAGCAATTTGCGCCAACTGTACCATATAAACACAAATGATAGCTTTAGCCAGGCACCACATATATATTTACCACCATAGTTTAGGGCTGATTATTTTTCCTACCTTAATTATTCTAATAATCCATTATAGAAATCATTCCTGGAAGTAACTAGTTTCAATATCATAATATTCTATGAAGTATCACATCCACTTATCAAACATAAACATTTTATCTCAGTATTAAAATAGTGCAAAAATAAGTTTACTTTGTAAATTACTGAAAATAATTCTAGACATTGATTTTAGGATTATCATACTGTTCCTTGCACTATTTTAATAATGACATTATGATATATCCATTTTCTTTTCTCCTCTATTTAGTACATTATCTAGCTTTTATTAGATATTAATAAATACTTATGGGCTTATATATTAGAAACAAATGCATATCATTAAGTAGAAACTCATTTCCAATTCTCAGAGTATCAACAATATTTGATAAAATTTTGTTGACTTAGTCTATGTGAATAGCTACCTTTATGTGATGGTGTGTGTGTGTGTGTGTGTGTGTGTGTGTGTGTATGAGTGGGAGGTGTATAAAAACCTTCGTTTTATATTTTTCGCATAAATTTTGAAAATGCCATTATATTAAGCCATGTTAGAGCAAGGGTTAAAGCAAGAATTCTATATTCTGGCACATATTTGTTTATATCTCAGAAGGGCACAGCACTAATATGCTTTGAAGTGATTATTGCTGTGCTAAAATATTAAATAAATATATAATCCAATGTGACATGGGAGAGTGAAAATCTAAATGAAAGCAGAACATGCATATTGTTTTTACGTTGTACCTGCCAGTCAAGCTAAAATTTTATGAAGAACTGAGAAGCAATTTTCACTCATGTACATTATATCATGTAGGTCATATTCTTTTATGTAAATCTCTTTCACTTGGGTGTTTAAATTTCAATATAAATGTAGTTCTAAAAAAGCATGGCTTTTGTTTCTTTCTCTCTTTAATTCATTCTGAGTTTTGGAGTGCAAATGTTTTATTGAGCATGGCACCTACAAGGAGCATTGTTTGAATAGGTGTTAAAACACGAGCTGCATCTGTTTTGGGTAACAGTGGTATTGCAGGAGTTCTTTCTCCTTCCCCTATCATACATCATCCCACTGGCAGGGGAGAGAGAGATGTGGGCTTGAAAGGTGAGTATTAATTCATAGATGAAATGTTTAAAAAGAATATAAAGGTTGTACTTTATCCCTGGGTAGAGTCTTGATATCTGTTAGCTTTAAGCAGGTTTTATTTCTCATTTCCATATTGCTGATTGCCATGTTCCACACTTTGGCATCCATATTCACAAAATGCCCTCTGATGCTTCACATTAGGAAAATCTATTTTTATCAGCAAAGTGTAACTTTGGACATAGTCTTGTGTACATTAGCCTTCTCTATCTTTACAGGGATATGATCAATAGCATTCATAGATCCTACAAGGACATGGCATTGTTGGCTTGCACCTGGGAAAGAAACAAAATAAAGCAAAGCAAAACAAAAACTCCCAAAGAGACACATAGATTATCTATAGTTATTCCTACAGTAGCAGTTTATTATATGAACTAAACATGTGAAACTCCAATAGTATACTACTAATTAAATCCAGTAACTTTTTTTTAAGTTTCAAACATCCATTTATTTCACTTTAAAAGATTTTGACATTAAGGATCCAAGAAAGTAAAAGAGTTTGTATTCATTAATCAATTATTCATATAATAATGTCATAGTCTTAGCAGGAAACAAATTTAAAATAAGGTAATTGAGGAGAGTTTAATAAATGGTCTATTGACAAAGGTGGGGGCCGGGCTAAGAAACAGCAAAAAATGTTGACAAAATATATGAGTTGTAGCAATATCCTTCTACATTTAAACTTTATCTTATCAAACATAACATGTTTAAAACCAAAATAGTATCCCCTTCCCAAAATAAGCTTCAATTGGAGCCTTCTTCATCACAGTTGAAGCCAATTTCAAACTTTGAGTGTCTCAAGCCAAAAGTCATTGAATTGTCCTTGATTCATCTCTTTTTGCTACATTCTATATCCGATCAATCAGGAAATTCTGTTGACTCTACCTTCACAATAGTCCCAGAATTGAAACACTTTTCGCCACTTCTCCTGTTACAACACCAGCATCCAAGCCTAGATTACTGTAACAGCCTATTAGCTGGTCTCCCTAAACGTACCTTTGCTCCAAAACAGACTTTTTTAAAGACTCTCAGTGTAATCTTTTTAAAGTGTGAATCAAATCATGTCACTTCTTTGCTCAAAACTCTGCAATATTTCGCAATTCACTAAAAGTAAGGTGAAAGTTTTTGTAGTTTATAGAATACTACATAACTGGGCCCCTTTTTTTTTTTAATTTCTTTTTCTGCTTCTCTCATTTCTCAGTCTACTTTAGCCACACTGGTCTTTTCCTTGAGCGAAAAGTCATGTTTTACTAAAGAATTAACCTTAATGCTCATCAATTCATGAGTGGATAAAGAAATATGTGTGTATTTATTTATTATGGAGTACAACTCAGCCATAAAAAGGAATTAAATAATGTCTTTTGTGGCAACTTGGGTGGAAGTGGAGCCTATTATTCCCAGTAAAGTATCTCAGGAATGGAAAAACAAACACCATATGTTCTCACTAATAAATCAAAGCTAAGCAATGGGTTACGCATGGGATTAAAGATATGTAAAGGATGTTGGAAACCAAGAAGAGGGGAAGCTGAGAGGGGGATGGTGGACAAAAACTTACATGTCCGATACAATGAACACTATTTTGGGATAGGCCCACTAAAAGCCCTGAGTTCAGCATGATACAATGTATCCATCTAACAAAAACATTTGTATTCCTTTAAAATTTAGAAATTGAAAAAAAGTCATATCCTTCTCTTAAAGACATTGTACTACCATTGCCTTAACTCAGAATGTTCTCCCAATCCCCCCCTTTAGAATTTGAATAGCTAATTTATAAACCTGCTTTAAGTCATTGCCCAAATATCATTTGAAGATATTATTCTAATTGCCTTTGGATTTTATTGGTTAAAAATTTATACATCTAGTCGAATTCTTTTGAACTAATTCATCTTTTTCTTTCTTGTTGCATTTATAGTCTTTTTTTTTTTTTTTTTGGTTTCCTCCATTGTCATAACAGTGCATCTGGGTGTTTCTACCCGATTGGGACTTATTTGTACCAAATTTGAAGAGTCATGTCTACTATGGACTGAATGTTTGTGATCTCCTCAAATTCATATGTTGAAGGCTTAATCCTCAATGTTATAGTATTTGGAGATAAGATCCTTGAGAGATAATTAGGTTTGGATGAAGTCATAGGATTAGAGGACCCATAATAGCATTGGTGCCCTCATGAGATGAAGAGACCTGAGCTCTCTCTGTCTCCACCATATGAGGAAATCAGGAAGAGGGCCCTCACCCAACCCAACCAAGCTGGCATCCTGATCTCAGATTTCTCACCCTATAGAACTGTGAGAAATAAATGTTTGTTATTTAAGCTACCTATTCTATTAATAATTCTTATCATAACAATTTGATATAAGATAAAGTCTTTCCTCATTTCCTAAACATAACTCCGTATTACTTCTTCCTTATGTTCTATTCACTTCATCTAGAGTAAACATTAGAATTTTATTA
Source organism: Microcebus murinus (assembly GCF_040939455.1). NCBI lineage: Eukaryota > Metazoa > Chordata > Mammalia > Primates > Cheirogaleidae > Microcebus > Microcebus murinus. Next base: position 64,009,485 of record NC_134108.1, on the reverse strand, counting down.
GAACTTATTATTCTACCCTCTATGTTTTATATTCAGTCTTTAAAAAATGCATTCCTGTTTTTATCTATGTTATATTCTGCATAAATTCTTTAGTGTTTGCTAATTTTTTTCAGCTATCTCTAATCTGTTGTTTCATTCATCTATTGAATATTTAATTTCAAAGACTATATACCACTGTGGAAAAAATATGGAAATACCTCTAAGAGCTACAAGTACAACTACCATTTGATCCAGGAATCCCATCACTGGGCATCTACCCAAAGGAAAAAAAAAAAAAGACATTCTATAAAAAAGATATCTGCACTTGAACATTTATAGCTACATAATTAACAATTGCAAAGATGTGGAAACAACCCAAATGCCCATCAATACGAGTTGATTAATAAAATGTAGTATGTGTACACCTTGGAGTTGTACTCAGCCACAAAAAACAGTGGTGATCTAGCATCACTTGTATCATCCTGGATAAAGCTGGAGCCCATTCTACTAAGTGAAGTATCACAAGAATGGAAAAACAAGCATCACATGTACTTACCATCAAATTGGTATTAACTGATCAACACTTATGTGCACATATGGTAGTAACATTCATCGGGTGTCAGGCAGGTGGGAGGGGGAAAGAAGGGATGAAAATATTCACACTTAATGGGTGTGGTGTGTACCGTCTGGGGAATGGACTCACTTGAAGCTCTGACTCCGGTAGGGTAAAAGCAATATATGTAACCTAAACATGTGTACCTCCATAATATGCTGAAATAATAAAAAAAAAAAACATTAAAAGATTCATTGGGGTTTTTTCCCCTAAAGCTGACTGATCTTATTTATCTTGTCTTGTGTTATAGTCTCTATCTAAAAGTTCTACTAAACTGAAGTTCCACTATATCATGGTGGTTCTTTTACTGACTTGCTCAAAGTAAATGATGTGCTTGTGTATTTTCTAATTTCATAAGCCCAAACCTAAAAAAAATATATACAATAATAGCTGTCCAGAGCTGGTGAATAAAGGCATTTATACACTGGACAGAAAGAAGCACAGAACTTCTCCAAAGGGAAATGCTCTTAGTATAGCCAAAAAGGTGTTTCACCAATAAAGTCCTGAATGAGGGCAGATCTAAATTAAGGCAGGGCTTGATCAAGAGAGACAAATTTCCCACTGCTGCAGGTCATCTTTTGCTTCATTTTTTTTTTCTACCTAATCAGTTTCTGAAGAAATAACCCTTGATTGTGTTTAGCTTTTTGTGCATCTTAGGTCTAATTCACTCTGCCTGTCCAAGGTCTCGTCTCGTTTGACTGCTTTTGTGATAACCACCACAGCCCTAGGTTCCTGTTGCTAAAACTCTTTCCCCACCTCCTCCAGAATTCCCTCTCGGTTTCTGGCTCATGTTGATTTCCTTAACATACTGGCAACCTTAACTGTGTATTTAATATATATTTGTTATATATTTAAGTATCGGTAAGTTATATGGTCTTCCATATTAAAATATTACAATGTGCTAGCCACTCTCTATATAATATTCTCTGGATACAAAAATGAATGATTCATAGCCCAATTTATTTTGATATTTTCAAATTTTATATCCATTGGGGTTATTAGCTTTGTTCTAAGATTAAATCATGTTTATGCAATGGACCCTGGTATTAAAACAGCAGATTCTTATATTTCTGCCTTCGATTTATTTCCATGATAGTTGATTTCAAATATACTTGATACTCAGTCTCTTTTTCAGTAAAATTGGTACAGTTTTATGAGCTTTTAATATTGTAATTTGATTTGTTTATATAAATGATTAGTATGTTTGTAAAATATTAAATGTTTATAGTATATAAACATGATATAAAAACAATTAAACATTTTCATTGATTTCTCCTAACAAAGCAGTTTTTTCACATGCCTCAGAGTTGGTAAACAACATTGGTATACATTGAAATTACATCAGACTAGACAAAAGATGCAATCCAACATCTCTGTCCTTCAATGTTATAATGTACAAATCAGCGCATGATGTCACTATAACATCAAGTTTTAAAGCAGACCACAAGTTTACAAAGGGTGTTGGTAGCAAACCTTTTTATTCTTTATGGCTCTGAGAAACATACCTATAGTATCATTTGTGTAGGGTTTCTTGGCTGTCTGTACAATGCCACTTAAGAACATCACCTTTTGATCTTATCTACAAATACTGGGTCCCAACCAAGTCCAAGACCAGGCGTGATTGCATACTTGCTACAAAGGTCCTCAGTGACCTCTAAACATGAAGAGGGTAGATTACAACTGATAGACCAAGAGGCTGTTCAAATTGTAGGTTGACATGAGCTACTTGTAAGTATCATAAGACAAACAAACCATCAAACAACATGACCACTGGAAAACAATATGGCCTTCCCACAGGATGATGCTCTTAAAATTGCTCTTTTGTTACAGCAGGTTCTTTGAATGGATTTTCAGACAGGGATGGTGTGTCAGGACAACTACACATGTCCCTCCGGAGCAGGAGCAAGGACAGCCACAGGCCCTGTGGGGGAGAGGTTTTCTGTACAAAGCCAAATGGTCTGATGAAACCAACCCCCTGTGCCTTTTGATTGTAGAGCATTCCAGCTAACCAGCTAAACTGACACTGTAATAGTGCCTTAGGTGATGCTACATAGCTGAACATTGCCAAGGAATAGTGCTAGTGTGTATATAAAAAGTGGCAGTCAGCAGGTAAAATGTGGATTGAATCAGGTGGCAGACAAGGCAAAGCTGAGCCAGAAACACAAAGAGCATTTATTCATAAACCAAGGCTATTCTTCTATGCAGGCATTGTGGGCAAGTCTGCTGTTCTCATGGTGATTTTCTCTTTTTCCTTTACATGCTGAGAAAAACACTGCCAGAAGAAGAGCTGTCCAACATGGACACTTCTGTGTATCTACACTTTGCCTTGTTTTTGTAATCCTAAATTCTAACTGCTTCTCATTTCTTTCTTCCATTTCTTTCTCCTAAACAAATACATGAAGAAGGAAACTGTCAGGCAAATGACTGAATTCGTTAAAGGGCTAAATATTCCATAATGTAACATCAACATTTTTCTAGGTCTTACTGTCTTTTTATCTTCTTCTTTTATTTTTTTAAACATTTTGCATTTCAGTTGGTATCTATGACAAGAATCCAAGTGATGAGTAAGGTAACATTCCTTGGTCTCTTCTATTTACTGACTCATAGCAACATGGATATTTTCATCCATACACTTATGAACATTAACATTTTTGTGCATTGTGCTCATTTTTTGTTGTATGTGATAAGACAGTATTTGATAGTGGCACTGTCAAGCTGATTCTAAAAAAAAGAGGAAATGATTTCATATGCCTTTATTCTGCCTTCCAAAAAAAAAATTACAAGTGATTTTATGGCAGAGATCAAAATTCTTCTGTATCCTCTTTATTCAGCACTTTTTAAAGTTTTTATGCTGGTATGTCTACCTACACACTCTCCCCTCCATGCCCAATCCCTCCTGGAAGTCACCAAAACTTTATCCTTCCCCAACACCACTCATTGTCTACTACTCTCCCTTAAAAATTTCAATAAATCCTTAAAACTGATAGGATAAAGTATGTACTTCATGATCTAATTTGCCATTCTAGCCTCATTACACCATTGCTCCCCACCCAAACACCAACAAGAATTTTGTGTGCATTTTTAATAGTCTTTAAGATTTGAAATGAGTTAAAGAAGAGGGATAAACTCAGGGATGGGCACAGGAAAGCTCAAAACTGCAAGGCAGAGACTGCCTGTCCTATAATTATGGCTGCAGTGCATAGGAGTAAAGTCTGGGGCAGTGACCAGCCAGGCTATGGGTGTTTGCACTTGTAGTTGAGAGTATTCTTGACACACTAAACATTCTGAAGATAGACTTCCATAAGGCTTAGCATGCAATGTGAAAAGAGGGGAGAAACAGAACAAATTATATTTGGACCATCTGACAGAGTATAGAGAAAACAATTCTGAATCCTATTTTTAAAATTTGATAGTAGTGCTGAGGCTCTGGTCATTACTGCTCATTTAGGAGATTCTATTATATGCTTTTAGTTAACTTTTGTATGTGTGTTCATTCTTCCAAACAACAGCAAAATCAGTGAATGGATGAATGAATTTCTAATGTCTAATGTTTTCAGTTGTTAGAGTCAAGTAATCCATTTCTTCTCAATTTTAACAATGGCATGTATATCAAACAATGTTAACCAAAATAATGCTTTTATAAAGAATTGGAAATTTTAAGTCAAAATTCAAAGAAATTTGAGAAATTATTTTATTATAATATCATAAATAAATACACTATTCCTTGAATTTTAAAACAATATAGTCAGCATCATAGTAATATAAATTAACACAATGAATTAAAATAAAACAAACATGAATGGAATAGTGAAAAGATACTAAATTGTAAGGCAAAATATACATATAACCTTTAGAGACTGACAAATGTTTTTTTTCATTCTCTGGATAGAACCGAAAAATTAAATGTCACATGTGGCTATTAAAAAGAAACATAGATTTATTCTGATATAATTTCTTAACAAATGCACAAATCACATGCACCATTTTGTTATTTGATGCCTGTTTTCAACTCTTTGAGTTTTGTTGGATATGTTTTACTGGCATGCCCAACATTCTGTTAATTAGCTCATATCAGCTCTGACTTCTGTTCTTTAATTTCCTGTCCCTCAATGATTAGTGCTCCTTCTCCATTAGTCTGTCATTTGGGAACTCAAGATTTTGTATCATGAAGTAATGACAATAAAAAGACAGTTTCATATATGACAGAATTCTCCAGAAATTAAAATACTCAGGTTATGTCCCATTTTCTTTATTCTCATGGAGATGTTTATTTTACAATAAACATCTTTGTATTTGATGCTTTATTTGATGAAGACAAAAATAGACCACATAAGCTACTTTCTTATGAGTGTGTGATTACTGCATCATCCCTTTATCCCCTAACTGCCACGTTGGGAATGGAGTTGCTTGTGGCAGATTAATAAAAAAAATTCTTGAGTGACTAGTTAGTATTGCCTGTCTAATATTTCATGTGAGTTAGATTTCAAACATACAATTACTAGTCACAGAACATTACTGCATAAAACCAAGAAAAGAAGATATACTCAGGAGGGATTTTCCTTATCTAGCATTCAAGTGATTGTTTTTGTGTGGGTAATAACAATTTGATGCTATTTGAGGGTGTTGCTTCTTTTTTTATTTTATTGCAATTCAGGAATCAGAGCACAATTATACAAAGAAATATATAGCCAGTAAATAAATATCTTCTCCATGTCTTAAAAAAAATCAAAACTTCAAATGACAGTAAAAGAAAATAATAAAGAGAATCTTGGACAGGGGCTAGAATACAGTCTTCCACTAAGAACTTTAAGCATAAAAACTTCCAAGTTGGAATGTCACTTAGAACTTATTTTAAAGTGCAAATTTTTACTCATTACAGGAATTTTTAAAAATATCCAAAGGAGACTGATCTTTAGCCTGGCTCACCTTTCCTACAAAGCAGTCTATTTCATTAAGAAAAGTAAAATCTTTTTCCCTTTTACTTTTACTCATGGATCTTGGTTCTGACTCCTTATAGTTTCATGAAACAAATCAACTCCATTTAGCAATTGATAATTCTTAAAATATTCAAAAATAGTTATCACAGTAATTCTAATTCTCTTAATTGTTACACCAGTACATTTAGAATTCTGTACAAGTCTCTAGATACAGTCTTTCCCGTGGTTGTTATTTCTTTTTCTTTTAATACTCTATTTAATTACTTTAGAGCTCCCTAATTAAATTTTCATTGCTGACTAATTTGGTAGTTTTTTTCACATGAATTTCATTGAATTTAAATCTGCTACATTGTTGTTGAAAATGTGTACACCAAAAGTGGCATATTTGCTAAGAAATGCTACCCGGATTGTACTACCCCAGGCAGTGTGGCTTTTAGGAGAATTTGCCACAGTTTAAGGTATTTGATTCTGAACTCGGCATATTGAGAAAACAGTGTTTTCAATGCCATAGTGTTGCTTGTACTCATGTAGCTATTAAATGCCAAAGATCAATATAACATTTTAAAAGATAGTTTTTTCATATACAAGCAATAATATACTTTTTTGGAAAAAAATCTAGAAGACTATACTATAATTCACCTTCTAATAAAGTTACCCATTTTACTGGTAATTGATATTAAGATCACTGGTTTAGATACCAGAAAGTAAATTTATAAGCATGGATTCAGAGCATAAAGATGAGAGAAATCCAGGAGAACATTTCATTCAAGTCAACGAGAAGAATAATGAATAATCCTTGCTTCATAACTGATATATCTCTCAGGTGAATAAGGTGGCCATGTCCCCCAGATTAAGGATTCCTCTCCTCTATAAAGTAGTGAGTATATACCACTAAGTTTTGCCTTTCTGGCTCTTGTAAATACTATCATTTTTCTATACTTTTTTATTTATATCAATTAGTATTTTTTTTTTACTTTGGAAATATGTTAGTCATATATTAATTTTATTAATCAAACTTTCAGAGTTCTCGCAGTGAATACTCTTCCCTCCATTCCTGTTCTCATCTGTGCTACTTACCTGTTTGAATTAAGACTCAAGATTTAGCATTTGTCAATATTCATTTCCATCTTGTTTCCTCCCCAAGTCCCTTAGTCAGTATTTATCATCCAGTGTAGTACTGAACAGATTTGTGTAATAGTCATAAATTACAAGCATATCCTCTATATTCTAAGTCAGAGTGATCTATGAATGCCACTAGTTGTAACTTTTCTATTGCCATCGTATGTTATAATCATGGTACAACCACTTAACATCTGCAGGATACAATTGTGAAATCTAGTCAGGGCTTATAGTAATGACTTTAACACCCAAATTTATCCCTATATCTTAGGGTCTTTTTGTGTTTGAACTGAATGTACGGTTTTGCACATGGAACAATGAGAGAAGATAGAGTGTCCTCATTACCAGCCAGATTAGCTGTAAATCAAGAAGCATTACCAGGAGAACAGCAGAACCACAACCTCGGCAGAATTTCCAAACAAGTCATCAAACAAAAAGGTAATACAACCTAAAGAGAAAATTCAGGTAATAAGGCAACATTAAAGAAAGTGTAAAAAATCACAACAGAGACAAAGATTGTCAAAGCAGAGGAAAGAATGTGAATCCTGGTTTTATTTCCAGAGGTTGCCTTTTAAATGATTCTTTAACAATAGATAGGTCTATGCCCTGAGGGCTTTACTTTACAACCTTGGACTTGACACTAAATTCTCTTTTGCATGCTGTCACCTCTGAAAGTTATATTTTCCCCTTTGATTCTCTAAAGACTTGTATGTTCCCATATATGCTTTTGTTGAAAGGTGGATTCTTAAGTTCAGTTATAATATGTATGCTCCAACCAGTGGAATAGCCACCAGAGATGGAGATGACACTGCTTAACTTAAGCATTTTTATTTTTTAATCTATTTTAAATGTATTTTTAATCTATTCTATAATCTTTAATCTATTCTATAATCTCTAAAGAATATAAACAAACCAACAAGAAAAAAATCAAGCAAACCCATTAAAAAGTGGGCAAAAGACATGAACAGAAACTTTGCAAAAGAAGATAAACTAATGGCCAAGGAACATATGAAAAATGCGCAACATCTCTAATCATCAGGGAAATGCAAATCAAAGCCACAAGGAGATATCACTTAACCACAGTGAGAATGGCTTATATCAAAAAGTCTCAAAACAACATGTGTTGGCATGGATGAGGAGAGATAGGAACACTCATACACTGCTGGTGGGACTGCAGACTCGTACAATGTCTATGGAAAGTAGTATGGAGATTCCTCAAATAACTAAAAGTAGACCTATCATTTGATCCAGCAATCCCACTACTCAATATTTACCCAAAGGAAAAGAAGGCATTCTATTAAAAAAATCATCTGCACTCAAATCTTTATAGTAGCACAATTCTCAATTGCAAAGATGTGGAAACAACCCAAGTGCCCATCAATACCTGAGTGGATCAATAAAATGTGATATATGTACATTATGCAGTATTACTGAGCCATAAAAAATTGTGAACTAATGTCTCTTGTATTATCTTGGGTGAAGCTGGAGCCTATTCTTCTATGTGAAGTATCCCAAGAATGGAAAATCAAATACCACATGTACTCACCATTAAATTGGAAGTAATCAATCAATACCTATGTGTGCATATGGAAATAACATTCATCAGAAATCAACCGGCTTGGAGCGGGGAGGAGGAGATGGGTAAATTCACACCCAATGGGTATAGTGCACACTATCTGGGGGATGGGCATACTTATAACTTTGACTCAAATGGTACAAAAGCAATTTATGTAGCCAAAACATTTGTACTCCCATAATATTCTGAAATATTAAGTTTTAAAAAAATAAGAGATTGGATAAGTCAATTGAAATCTTAGCAGTCCCTTGTTTGGAAGTGTATCTGTGGATCTAACAACTTCTAAGCTATTTCCAAAAAAAAAATTGAATATAGCCATCTGCCCAAGAAATACAGTGAATAGAGAAAAGAATTAAAACATTGGAAATACATATATTTAAGGAAAACAGAAGATTTCTTATGAAAGACTAAAAAGGAACTATTGAGGTGGTAGAAGGAAATAATGAGGTCATACAAGCAAGGGAAGATGTAATGAATCATAGTGTCAAATACTAGAACAGTGGGAACAAAAGGAAGACCACTTAGTGTTTAGTGAATTCTGAAACCTATCATTCATGACCTTAGTGAGCAATTTCTTTGGAACAATGTGGTATGAACGTTTAACTGCAATAAGCTTAGGAATAAGCAAGTGCAGATCATTTTGTCTTAAAAAGAAAGGATAAATATTCTTGAATAGTTAGTAGAGATACACAGTCAATGGAAGTTTGTGTTATTATAATTAAGTTTTCAAGATGACCAAGTCTTGGAGGTGTTTGAAAACCCAATAAAGAGGGACAGTTTGCAGATACATGTGAGAAAAGGCATGACTGATGGTACAAGTGATATTGCCTAAGGCAATTTATCTTGAAAGATAAATTTAGGTGTGTATCTGTGAACTTGAACTGAACTTTTTTTCTCTGCAAAGAAAAGGGAATTGTATGGAGACCGAACCTGTGTTCCCAGTACCTCTGGCAGGTGAACTTCTCAGATTACCTATGCTTTATATGGCACATTAACCATTGGTGCTACTAGAGTGTCATTGGTCCCACAGTAGACTATGTGAAGCTATAGTAATGTCTAAATAATTTATGTGCATCTTCAAATGACAAATCTTAGGATAATCTTATTCATCTGTCAGGTTACTGGCTATTATATAGTAGCTTTTTAAAACAGCTGATATATTTCTGAAAATAGGTTTTGCAATAAGTACTCTATTTTAAAATCATGTCCTCCAACAATCTCAAGTGCAGGAATAGAAATGTGTAACCATAGATATTCTAAACTATTTTCTATTTTATTGTGTTTAGTTACTGGTAATGTTATAAGTAAGTAAAAACATGATGTCCTATTTTCTTTGCTGCCAAGTCTGAATTACAATTTAGCCTGACAAATGGGCAAAGGTTTCTAAGCACCAAATGGCTGGTATCTGTATATTGGAATATGATGAGCCCATATTCTTTTTAAATCCATGGAGGTACTAGTCAAATGCACCCTGTGAATTTAGCAATGAATGCCTGGGAGTCCTAGGCGGTATTACTCAGTTCATTTATGAACAAATGTGGGCTAGCAGACTGCAGATTCTAGAGAAGGTATTAATGAATCATCCCCAGATAATCTACTGATGACCCGTAGGACTGCAAAATGAATCATATGACCTATTTTTTTAATTAAAAAACACATTTTAAATGAATTATTTATGAACAAGTACAGCTGTAACCTTGATAATATTAAACTGTTCTGGGCTGTTGAAAGGTATCTCATAGCAGTGACTATTCATAGTCAAACATGCAGAATGTATTAATGTAGTCAGTGAAAAATACAAAGTGGTCTCTGAAGAGGTGGAGATAAATGAGCCCATTAATTCACATTGCCTCCTCAATATAGTCAAAGATTTGTGTGAAAATATTTTATTTGGAGGATATTCATAGTCTACAAATATCTATGATTCTTTCCTTCAAGTTTTATAATGTGATTATTTAACACACTATAAGTAATCAATGAGAAGAATATTGGTTATGCCTCATATTTTCCTTAGGGATAGAATTAATGAACCTGGTATCTTATTTAATTCCTTTTAGCTACTTCTCATATCTGAGATAAATTGAAACTTACTTAGATATTGGGAAGACAAAGGAAGTATTTTCCAATTACTAGTCAAAAAAGCTACATTATTTTTCGGATGTAAGTGCTCATAATGGAGAGTGATGGTTCATCAAGGAACCACAGCTATTTGACCATCTAGATAATTTTCCCTAAATGTATTTTCCATCATCTGCCTATAAATATTTTATTTGTAAAGCTATAAATTAAGCTATTATGAAATCATTGTCTAATTTTAAAAATATTTTTTAATCAAAGGCGATGTTATGTGTAGAGATAAATGAGAAAGAAGATTTTAGAGTAAAAAAATTAAGAAGAGAAAAATGAGAATGGAAATAATAAGGAAAATTAAAACTGGTAGAGCTCAGAATACTTTCCTCAGTTTCTCCTTCTAGTCAGAAATTAGAAATTTGGGAAGTTAGGAGTAAGATAAAGCACAATGTAGAAAACTTAATTATAATTTGATACCCATTGACTTCTGATATAAAAATATTTGCAAAACTAAAGGACAATTTTACTAATTTTATTAAAAGACAATTATAATAATTATAACTAATTGCAAGCATACCTTGGAGATATTGCAGGTTCAGGTCTGGTCCAGCAAAACAAAGTGAATATCACAGTAAAGCAAGTCAGACTAATGTCTTGGTTTCCCAGTGCATATAAAAGTAATGTTTACACTATAATATAGCCTATTAAGTATATAATAATACCATTATGTCTAATAAAACAGTGCACATACCTTAATTAAAATATTTTATTGCTAAAAAATGCTAATGATCATTTGAGCCTTGTATGAGTTATGATAGTTTTGCTCGTGGAAGGCCTTGCCTCAATGTAGTCAGCTGTTGACTGATCAGGATGGTGGTTGCTGACGGTTAGGGTAGCTGTGGCAATTTCTTAAAATAAGACAATAAAGTTTGCTATATCTACTGACTCTTTCCTTTTAGGGAAGACTTCTCTGTAGCATGTGATGCTGTTTGATAGCATTTTACCCACAGTAGAACTTCTTTCAAAATTGGAGTCAATCCTTTCAAACCCTACCACCGCTTTAGCAACTTAGTTTATGTAATACTTGAAATCCTCTGTTGTCATTTCAACAACATTAATAGTATTTTCACTAATAGTAGATTCCACGTCAAAGAACCACTTTATTTGCTTATCCATAAGAAGCAACTCCTCCTCCATTAGTTTGATCATGAGATAGCAGCAATTTAGTTACATTTTCAAGCTCCACTTCTAATTCTAGTTCTCTTGATATTTCCACCACATGTATAGTTATTTTCTCCACTGAAGTCTTTAATTCCTCAAAGTCATTCATGGGGATCAGAATCAAATTCTTCCAAATTCCTGTTAATATTGACATTTTAACCTCTTGCCATAAATCACAAATGTTACTAGGACCGTCTAGAAATGGTGAATCTTTTCCAAAAGGTTTTCAATTTACTTTACCCAGATCCATTAGGGGAACCATGATCTTTGCCAGCTATAGCCTTACAAAATGTATTTCTTAAATAATAAGACTTGAAAGTCAAAATTACTCTTTGATCCACGAGCTGCATAATGGATGTTGTATTAGCAGACAGGAAAATAGCAATAATCTCCTTGTGCATCTCCACCAGAGCTCTGGGGTAACTAGGTACATTTTCATTGAGCAGTACTATTTTGAAAATAATCTTTTGTTCTGAGTAGTAGGTCTCAACGATGGGCTTAATATATTCAATGAACCATGTTGTAAACAAACATGCTCTCATCCAGGCTTTGTTGTTCTATTTATAGAGTACAGGCAGGGTAGATTTAGCATAATTCTTAATGGCCCTAAGATTTTCAAAATGGTAAATGAGCATTGACTTTAAATTAAAGTCACCAGCTACATTAGCCCCTAACAAGAGAGTCAGCCTATCTTCTGAAGTTCTGAAGGCAGATACTGGCTTTATCTCTCTAACTATGAAAGTACTAGATGGCATTTTCATCTGTAAAAGGCTGGGAAAATCTGCTGTTTAGCATATCCTTCTTTATCAAGTTTCTTAGCTAGATCATCTGGATACCTTGTACAGCTTCTACATGAGCACCTGCTTCTTCATCTTGCGCTATAATGTTTTCTTTCCCTGTAATGGTTTCTTTCCCTAAACCCCATAAACTATGCTCTGTTAAATTCAAACTTTTCTTCTGTATCTTCTAAACCTCTCTCAACCTTCACAGAATTGAAGAGTTAGGACTTTTCTCTGAATTAGGCTTTGGCTTAAGACAATGTGGCTGATTTGATTTTTCTATCTAGACTCCTGAAACTCTCTTTATATCAGCAATCAGGTTGTTTTCCATCATTCTTGTGTTCACTGGAGTGGCCCTTATAATGTACTTCAAGAACTTTTCCTTTGCTTTCACAAGTTGGCTAAATGGTGCAAGAGGCCTAGCTTTTGGCCTATCTTGGCTTTCAGTACGCCTTCCTCACTAAACTTAATCATTTCTAGCTTTTGATTTAAAGTGAGAGATGTGTGACTCTTCCTTTCACTTGAATACTCAGAAGCCACTGAGGGTTTATTAATTGACCTAATTTCAATATTATGTCTCAGGGAATAAGAAAGCCAGAGGAGAGGGAGAAAGATAGGGGAAGGGCTGCTCAGTGGAGCAGTCAGAACATATATAGCATTGATTAAGTTTGCTGTTATATATGGGTGTGGTTCATAGCACCCCAAAACAATTAAAGTAGTAACATCAAAGATAACTGATCACAGATTAATCACCATAACAGATGTAATAATAATGTAAATTTTTGAAACATCCTAAGAATTTCCAAAATATCACCCAGACACAGACAGAAATAAACATACAATGTTGGGAAAATGGTGCCCATAGACTTTCTCAATGCAGGGTTGCCACAAACCTCTGATTTGTGAAAAAACACATATCTGTGAAGTGCAATAAAGTGAAGCATGATAAAAAGAAGTATGCCTGCGTTAACTGAGCATATAGCACAATTTAACACAAGGTGTTTTCTATACATTATTTCCTTTATTCTTTATAACAAAGATGCAGGGTTCAATGACTACTTTTGCACACAGGTAAGTTGGGCCTCTGAGAAATTATTTAACAAAAACGAAGGTGCAGGCTAGTGTTAATAAACAGCAAGGCTGAAATGAATGGTCAGGTTTATCTGTGTGACCCCAGAGGCTATTGTCTTTCCACTGTACTGCACTATTTCTCATTAAGATTTCAAAGCAAAGATGCTACAGGAGAAACTTTCATCTACTGTAGAAAAATAATATTTATACTTCTATGAACAAATTTATTCTTTATTAAACTAGCATATGTGCAAATGTAGTTGAAGGATGACAGGCATATGTAGACTTACAACTCTGCAGTGTTAAATTTGTGGGCTGGAAAGATAGGGAAGTTTCCTGCAGCTGCTTTTTAAAATTTAATTTTCTGGTAATATCTGTCTAACACATTTTTGTAAATCTTAATTTGCAGAGAACATGATCGCATATGTTTGACATAAAAATGTTTAAGGAAATTGTTTTTTAAGAACTCCAAATCAAGCAGCAAGGTGTTTTTTTTTAGGCAATATGTTTCAATTTGTCAAACTTTATATGATTTTAACTTTCAAACACTGTACAGATTATCTTAATTTGAGTTAGCTAGGAATATTAATTTGACCCATAAATTATTATAATTTTATACATGTAGAAAATGGTTATCAGCAGTTGTAAATTGTTTGTATAATATTTTATGTAATTTTTGATTGTTTTTAGGTATACTCTATGTCAGTTATGTTTGTTGTAATGATAATAACATGATAATTATCAATTATAATAAATTTTTATGTAATTGACACTAAAAATCCATATTGGGAATCATTTAGATTGAAAAAATTGTCACTATTAGCAATTATCATACACCGTACAATTATCTTATATAGCTATAACTAGATCATTAAGTATCAAAATTAAGAAAAATTGTGTTCTTGAAGGTTTCTGAAATAGTAGTAGATAGCTGAAATAGCCAATTTCTCCTTATTCTTTCTCTATTTCTTCTTCCTAACTATAAAAGATCAAGATTTTCAGATGTAACAAAACACTTCTTCAGGAAAGGTCTATTTATGATATGGTCAAGCACATTGATCTTTCAGTAAGAAATGTTGATTTTAATTTATTCTTTTGGAATAATTGTACTTATGTTGAGAGAAAATATAATAGATTAATGGGTAATAAACTGTACAAATGTCTCAGTAACTACTCTGGACAGCTTTATCAGTCAATCACCATTGTTCTTCTTACCAGGTCTTTAAGTACTGTGTGAATATAGGTTAATGTGGTCTTACTGGCATAGATTATTTTTATTATATGTATACATATTATATGCATATAACCCACTTTCAAAAGACAGGCTTCCTTTAAAGACAATGAAAAGATTACACATAAGTAAAGTCTGATTAAATGAAAACAAAATATTAATGAAAACCTTCCCAGATTAACTGTCCTGCAAAACATTTATTTTTTAAGTCTCTTATCCCCTTTTATTTATTTTTTTTTATTTTTATTTTTTGAGACAGAGTCTCACTTTGTTGCCCAGGCTAGAGTGAGTGCCGTGACGTCAGCCTAGCTCACAGCAACCTCAATCTCCTGGCTCAAGTGATCCTCCTGCCCTCAGCCTCCCTCCCAAGTAGCTGGGACTACAGGCATGCACCACCATGCCCGGCTAATTTTTTGTATATATATTTTTTAGTTGGTCAATTAATTTCTTTCTATTTTTAGTAGAGACGGGGTCTTGCTCAGGTTGGTTTCGAACTCCTGACCTCGAGCAATCCGCCTGCCTCGGCCTCCCAGAGTGCTAGGATTACACGCGTGAGTCACCACGCCCGGCCCTCTTATCCCCTTTTAGTCTGTTCCTTTTCTTCCTCCTCCCCTCCTTCCCCTTTTTCCTCCTAATTCTCCATCTGCTTTTCTTTCTTCATCTTTTTCATCTTCTTTATTTTTTTCTCCTTCTTCTTTTGCCAAATAACTTACATTATTATCTCTAATCATTGCTAAATTGACCACAAATTCTCTCTTCTTCAATAGATGGAGTCTATTTCTTTACCTCTTGAAATTGAATTGACCATGTAAGTTTCTTTGGCTAATTGAACATTAACAAATGTGATGCAAATTGATCAAGTTTTCTCAGCATCAGCACTTTTGACATTTTGAATTGGACAATTCTTTGTTGAATTGGTTGTTCTATTGACTGCAGGATTTTTAGCATCCTGGCCTCTACCCACTAGATGCCATTAGCAACCTTCTCATTGTGACAATCAAAAATGTCTCTCCAGACACTATCAAATATCCTTTATGGGTAGGGGGATTGCCCCAAGTTGAGAACTCTGATGTAGAATCTTGAAAAAAGTATTCATGTAGGGGCTTACTCTCTCATGCTGCACTAGAATTCTGAAACTTCCGTGTGAGCACACCTGAACTAACTTGTTGGAGGATGAGAGACCATGCGGAAGTGAATAAAGGCACTCTGGCCAAGAGCCTGTCAGCTGTTAGGCATATGAGTGGGCCTATCCCAGACCATCCAGTGGACTATGCCCCACAGTGATCACCTGAACCATTCCAGCCCAGAAGAACCATTCAGATGACCCACAGAATCATGAGCTATATAAACAGCTGTTTTAGGTCTCCAAGTTCTGCAGGGTTTTTTGCAGCAACTCTGTATCTATAGTTATTTTTATTTAGCCTTGAAATGTATGTTTTTTTCTGATGAACATTATTTAATACTTGATTAAAATAATTAACCAGGATGGTGTAGAGGTTAATAATAGGGAGTCTTAGAGCCAGACTTCCTGAGTTCAAATTCTGATTATACCACTTTCTACATATATGAACTGAAGTCTGTTGTCTGCTACTTAAACTTTCTTTGTTCAGTTTCTGCATCTGTAAAATAAGGCTAATAAAAGTTCCTGGTACATACTAACAGTTTTGTTAAAAAAATTTAGTCTAATATTTCTTAATATAATTTTCTTTATTTTCCTGGCTGATCACAAGTTTGAAAGATCAGATATGCACATATCTTGTTCCTTATATAGCCCATTGTGTTACAGTTCTTTTTTAAAGAATACATATGATCTTTTGACTCCACACAGAATATATTGTTACAGTGGAAATCTCTTTCATAAATGAAAATAATATGTATAAATCCCAAACTATTAATAATCCTTAGTGTCCAGTTCAAATTTAATAAGAAAACTACATAGGAGTCTGGATTACATCCCTATTCTGCTCTAGTCCACACACTCCTAAGGTGCTGAAATTTATTCCAGATGTCCCTGCCCTGTCATTGCCCTAATGACCATCCCTGGCCTCTGAAGCAAATCCACCTTGGAAGTTGGAGAATATAAAGATTGGAGAATATGAAGATTTTAATATTCTTGGCCGAGTGCGGTGGCTCACGCCTGTAATCCTAGCACTCTGGGTGGATTGTTTGAGCCCAGGAGTTCGAGACCAGCCTAAGCAAGAGCAAGACCCTGTCTCTACTAAAAAAATAGAAAGAAATTATCTGGACAACTAAAAATATATAAAAAAATTAGCTGGGCATGGTGGTGCATGCCTGTAGTTCCAGCTATTTGGGAGGCTAAGGCAGGATGATCGCTTGAGCCCAGGAGTTTGAGGTTGCTGTGAGCTAGGCTGACACCATGGCACTCTAGCCCAGGCAACAGAGTGAGACTCTGTCTCAAAAAAAGATTCTAATATTCAGATATTAGGAGCTTGAGATCAGGGATCAGCTGAGTCTTGCTGCTGGTTTTCATGTTTTGTCTTAATATGGTGGTATTTGAGTCCTACGCTGACAACTCCATTTGCTTACACTGGGTACCATTTACCTGTTATAAGAAACTTCTGGTCTCAATTAAGTACTTCTATGGATCATTTCTTCCTGATAACAGACTCCCTACATCTGTTTTTACAAGGATATCCACCTGATACCAATCACCTGATTTTCATATTTTCTACCTATTGCCTACTACCAATCTCTCCTGATACCTCGTTTTCCTTCAGGAAGCCCTCTCTTTGCATACCTCTCAGGCTTCTTGCCTCTTCTGGGACATTTGTCTGAAATTCCTCTTTTTCCGCTGCCAGAACTGGTCAACTCAGCCTTGTGCAGTTCTGTTCGTTTCCAAAAACACTGGAATATCTATTATATTATCTCTATTATGTTATCTCTATTCTCCACCAGAAGCCTTCATAACAACTCTTTAAGAAGATGATTGATTAGTTGTGTAAACCAAGACTGGAAAATGTTAGGTGTCTTCTAACACCATAAAAAAGTGACTGTTAAATTCTCATTTAAAGGACACGCTTGAAGCTCTGGCATAGCAGGGTGGGGGCGGGGGGGCAGGGGCAAGATATGTAACCATAACAATATATGTACCCCCATAATATGAGGTAATGATAAAAATAAATAAATAAAATAAATAAATAAATCTAGAAGGTGGCAGTGACTGAATCAACACTCTTCATGTTGTGCTTTTCTCATTTTACTCACTCCTATTTTGGTCTATCTGTCAACACAACACTCATATTGATAGTTTGAACAAAGGTGAATAATCAGTATTTATTTTATAATTATTTGTATTATTTGGTAGGCAACAGGGTGTCACTAAATGTTAAGTAGATAAATAATACAATGGAATTTGTATTTTAGAAAGATTAATTCAGGATAGGTTGAAGGGGAAGAAGAGGTTGAGAGTAGTAAGAGTTTATAACAGTGCACCTTTAAGGTAATAATATGTAAGATCATGACACACAGCAGTAAATCATTAGAAAGTGAAGAATAAAAGCAACACTGAATAAAAGTAACACTGAACGCTGATGCCCTCTGGCATGAAAAAATAAGGAATGACACTAGAAATTACAGATTATCCCCAAAGAATTTTCCCCACATTATTGTTGTTGAAACTCATTAAAATATGTTGGTTAAGTTTTTTTTTTTAATTTATTATATAATATAATGAAACATCCTTTCAAATTATTTTAGATGCTCATAATAATTCTTTGGTAAAGTCATTAGAAGTTCAAAGTATTGCTGAATAATTAAATATTCAGGTAAGCATTTATATGGTTTTCTTATGATTCTACGGAATACGTTCTATGGTTGTCTAATTAGTTTAGTATGAGACCCTAGGTTTGGTGAACCATTTACCATATATGTTCATTTCTTTTTACTTTTGCACAAATGGTTCCTGTAATTTCGGATGTCTTTCACTCCTTTGGTTTCCATCTTCTACCATATTTTAGCTCAAATTATAGCTCGTATATGAAATCTTCCCTAATTATCCCAACAAATAAATTCTTCTTTGGTGATTCTGTTATTTGTAGAAACATTGGTTTATATTTCCATTATTGCCCTTGCCTGATTGTATTTTACTTCCTTAAGTGTTTCTGGACATGACAATGTTTTAGCAATCTTTATTTTTTAATGTTTTTACCACTTATAAGGCTGGGGTCACCAATATGTCAGGATAGGAGGTAAAAGGAAAATGGAAGTGAAAGAGAGAACTAACATTTTTGAACCTCCTGCATTCTAAATATGTTTTATAGGTAACAGGTAATCTTTGGCCAGATTTTCTTTAATGATTTTTATAGCTAAGACAAATTTTTATATATGAGTACCTTTGTGTATTACAAGCCTCCAAAAGTTTCTCAAATCCCTATTTCCTTATATCATTGGAATTTACTAATTAATGTAATAAGCCTGGTTTTGTGGGGATTTGAACTGGTGACTTTTGCTTTAAATTTATACTGTGATTTCATATATATAATACAGTCCTCAAAATCCTGCTTTATTATTTCAATTTTATAGATGAGGAAACAGAGACTCCTAGAAACTAAGTAGTTTCCTTAGTATCATTTTATTAATCTATACAGTAGAATTTGATTTTAAAAAATACAATCACTAACTTCAGAAAATTGAAAAGTAACTTGAGAAATGAAAGCTATTAGCACAATAAATTTATTCCAACTGGTTGGCACACACAGTTACATTTGAGCTACAAGCTCCAATATTTAACAGCTGGCTATAAAGGAAACCATGACCAGTATCAAGATACAGAAATACAACTTAGTTTTATGTGCTTAAGCTTTATGGATAAAACTAGCAAGAGTGGTTACATAAAGACAGTGTATACTCCGTAGGGAGTTTATCAGTAGTCACTGCTTCATAACATGCTACCTATGTTGGGAAGAGTGTCAGCTGCAGTAGCAGAAGTCCGGTGCTCATGAAAAACAGATATATTTTGGGCAACAACAGCATAATTAAAACATGGGGAGGTGTGAAGAAGGAATCAGGTATCATTTAAAGGCAGACCATCTGTACTGTGATAGTCTTCATCTCAAGAAGACAGGTTTGCTTCCAGAATCTGCAGTTTCTCACATAGCTTACATTTGAAACATATATGCTGTGTTAAAAACAACTGACAGAGACCGAGTCTTCCCAAAGGTACCAGTCTAGTCTTTGGTACTCCCAGGGAGGATATTGATACTGATGTTGGTAGCTCTACTGCCACCAGGACTGACTGATAGCTCAGTGACAATGCTGAAAGTGAAACATGTTGCTGTCCTTCAGAGTCAAAGTCAAATAAAAGATAAAAGGAGAAATACAAAGTAATACTTTTTCTCAGACCTACCTTCTATTATAATTAACTTAAATGTGAAATCTGCATTGAAAGGTAAACATCTCTATAATTATGTTAATACTGGTAATCAGTGTTCCTGATCATCTGGAGTTAAGTATGATAAATTAACATATATATATATATATATATATATATATATATAATATTTGTTTCTTTATAAAGGAAGAAAATATTCTAATTTAGGAAAATAAGCCATTGCTTTTCATTGATAATACCAATAAGTCATTTAAGAATTGAGGCCCATGAAAACAGGTAAGCTAGGGCTAAATAATGAAAGATCCATAAATTTTTCTGTGCTCTAAATGAATGGTAGTTTGGAGACAGGAAAGAGCTTTGAGGAAAATGAGAAAAGTGAGGAAAGTGATTTCAGAGAAGTATAGCACTTTGGATATTGAACTTTTAAAACATGATATCTAATACCATAATGTTGTTATCATGTTTGTGTTCTAAAACGTCCCATCTTTACAAAGCCTTCAGTAAATGTAACTATGTCTCAAGAGTCTAAAGTATTTGTGGAAGAGAATTCAACACTACATTTATGTCTATATCCCTAAAAATGAAAGGATCATGCACTGGACAGCAAATAAGTCTGTTAGGTCCATCTGGATGTTCCCTGGTGCCCCGGTTCCCAGTGTCAAGAATGAGTACTGGTACCGAGTCTACCTGATGAAGTGATCACAAATGCAAAGCAATCTCACACAAACCATTTGTTATAGGAAAGAGAAAGAAACTATATGAAGTGAAAGTGAAAGAGGAAGCTACACAAAATGACACAAAGTGAAAATATGTTCCGGAGAGAAAAGAACGGGTCAGTTTCCAGGAGTGGGTAAAGACTCTGAAGTCTGAGAACACACTGTCTTTTATATACTCACTAGTTTGTCCCATCTTTCTCCTGGCAGGATTGGTTGCCATTTCCCATTTTTGAGGGTGATTGACACCTTGGGGTTATAAAATAGATTATATAACAGGTTACATAACAGGTTGGTTATGTAACAGCTTCCCTTTCCGCACATGTGTCTTCCCTAGAATCCTTCAAAAAATTTACCCATGCTATGCTAATTGGATAGCAGTGACCTTCATGTCAGTTAAAGGTCACTAGGAGCTCCTTACAGTGTATGTTCCCACCAGGGAACAGGTCTCAGCAGCAATTCCTAGCTACAATTTGGTTCCCACTCTCCACCCTCAGCAACTTTCTTGCTACCTGTTTGTCCTCCTTACAACCTAACAAGTCCTATAAACTTCCTTGCCACCTGTTTGTGGCAGGAGGAATAAGGAGCATCAGATCAAAGACAGAGAGAAGACCATAAGCCATAACTGTTTCTTGCTTTGGGAATTTGTAGAAATTTTCAGAAGGCCATTGGAATTCTATAAGATTATTTTAATAAATATTACCTAGAACTCTGGTGGAACAAAGTAGATCTTGGTAATAAAAGAAAAGGGGAAAGAATCATATCCCTTAAATATTTTTTTGAAAGACATTAGAGGATGGACTATGCTTGGGGAGAAAAAAAATATCCAGATTTCTTACTTACTTACTTTGGAAAAGATGTCAAACTAAATTAATTTATTTCAGTAAATTTTCTGAGATTTTGACATTGGAATTCTTAATTAAATTGGAGTGCATAATAAATGATAATGATCAGTCCAACTGAAATAAAACAAAGTCTCTTTCAATTTGGAAAGAGTTAACTGTAATCAGTTAAAGGATATTTCAGCAAATTAATTGAAATTCTAATCAGAAGTGAATAAGTACTTTGAAATGAGGGCGGAGGGCAAGATATAGATGAACAGACTAAAATACTGACCTCAAAATACATCAATAGATAAAAATAGAAAGTGTTTTATCTACTCTGCTTCTTTTAATAACAAGGATCAGATCAAGCAAAAGTCTTCCTTTGCTCTTCAGCTCCTTAAATCAGAAACTTCAAAGAATTAAGTCTCTGTTCACATCATTAAGTGATATAGGAGAAATCTAAGTGGGCTTCAGCTTCAGAGGCTCGGTGTCCCTTCGTCCTTGATCAGCTGGTGAGTCCTGATACTATTTGTCTCTGTCAAGCCTGTGCATTGCAGCACCTGCACTCCGAAGTCCCTGCTTGGTCCATGTTTCTGAGCTGAAGGGATGCTCTTCAGAGTATTGACTACTGTGAGCTTGACAAGTTTGTCCTTTAGACAAGGTGAAAGAGGTCATTTTATCCACCAGTGGAATCCACGAGGCAATTCTTAAGGAGGTTTGAGCTTATATTTTTACAGTTACATACCAGGGATACTGTGGACACAGAGAAAACTTATAAACAGTGTGGAATTAAAACAACAGTTGTTTTTACAATATAGCTATCAACAATGTTTGTCTTTTTAATTGCCTACATCACTATGTCAGTAACACTAAATATGACTTTTACTGATTTATGTGAAAATGACAAAAATAATTACTGTGTCTTAAGTGCAATTCTCAAGAGATATTCTGCTGAGAAATAGCATATATTAACAAAATGTCTATTCATTCTCTAACTCCTACAACAGTTAAAAAATGTAAGCTGAACAAGGTAGAATATTTTTTCAGAACTATTCTTAGAATAAAATTAATTTCTTTCAATGATTATTGGAACATGTTTAATTTTTGAAATAAAGAATTGAATCACTGGTCTGGTCTTGACCCTGGTAAAAGATTCATAGTGCAATGAAAGAAAGCAAAAGAGAGCAAAAGTAAAATATTTTCATCACTCATTTTTAAATTATTAAAGATATTTTGTCCTCCCTATTTTCCCAACAATCAAGAGGATACTTTAATTATCTTTTGTGGAAAGTAAAGAACTATGTCACTGAAATGGATTCAACCAATAACTTGGTTTAGGATGTTTTACCAAGATTCCAATGACTTGCACTAATGCAAACATTATTTTGCTAATATTCATGGTTTAGAATGTACCAAGAGCAAGATTTTTCAACAAACCACTGGAGTCTTTATAAGTTCCAGTGGTTTCTAAATCAATATTACTTGATATTGTTGCATGGGGATTTTACATTTTTCATAGCACAGCTGTAGTTCCATCAGTATTTCACAAAACTTGTGAAAAGTAAGGTATCCTTACCATTTTTCCCCACAGAAGGTTTAAGTCTCCAGGGCACTTGCATTGGCCATGAAATATTGCAACAAGGAGCACTCCTGAGCAATTAAATTGGATATCCAAGAGAAATGTTCTTTCCTGTAGTATTTTGGGAAGACATGGAGAATTGTAATTTACTGACTTATTTATTTGGAGAGAAAAGGAAGCACTTTCAATGTGTTTGCTAAATATATCTTCAACAGTGGAAAAACTTTCAGGATAATTTTCAGGTAAGTATGAAACTATTTCTGTAGCATTTTGAAGAAAATTAGACTATTCTTTTTCTCTTCATCCTTCACCTCCTTTTTCTCATCCTTGTCTTCTATGTACTATTGCTCTTGAAGCTATCAGTGTATGGACTGCAAACATCAAGTGTTCACATATAATTTAAAATTTGTTGGACCCACACTCTGAAACGCAGATCAAAAGGAATACAAAAATCTACAAAAGAAAATTTTAAACTCAAGTCCATGATCTCTAATCTTTCACAATCACTGTATCTATAACTTTTCACAATTACTATGAAGAGGCCTCTTCACAAAATTCATGTGGGTGATATAATATATTTCATTAAAGTGGATGTGTTATTCTGAAATAACTACATCTTTAAAGATCAATTTTCAATTCACAAAAATGTCAGGTTATCAAAAGACAAAAAAATACAGAGAAACGATTCCATATTAAAGACGACTAAAGAGATATGACACAAAATGCATTGAGGAATTATGGATGAGATCCTGAACCAGAAAACAATATTCCAAAAGTGATTATCAAGACAATAGGTGAAATTTGAATATATATTTATTGTAGTTAAGGTAATAATTTTGTGTCAATGTCAATTTCCTGATTTTTATATTTGTATTATTATATAAGAGATAGACTATTTTTATTTTTAGGAAATATACATTAAGGAATTTAGGAATGAAAGGTAATCTTTTTAAACTTATTCTCAAATAGTCTAGGGGAGGGAAGATAAAGATAGATTTATGAATAAATAGATTTCCAGATAAATAGCTAGCTAGCTATAATAATTTTATTCTTCCCAATAACATTTTGTTTATAAAGGGGATTCCATTAGAAAGTCTATAAGGAAAATCTTTCCAATATCTAAACAGCAATCAGATCTGGAAGTGAGCTATCAGTTTAAATGACGGTACTGTCTTTAATCAGTAGACAGTGCCATCTCAGAGAGAGAACTTTCATTCCGCCAGGGAGAGCACTTTATGTGTTAACTGCAAAATAACAATTCTTTATGACATTCATTTGTTAGTCAATGCAAGAATTTTTTAGGATATCTAACCCAGCATTTTACAGAAATAGAGGCAGATAGAAAGCAATGACCAAATAAACAAAAACAAAATCTTAGCATTAAGTATTTACTATCTGACCGATAATGCTACGCAGAGCTTGGGGCTAGAAGAAAGAGAGGACAAAATCCAAAATTGTTTTTTCCTAACTTTAGTCTGCTGGCAAAAGATTGCAACTGAGCTGGGAAAAAAGCTGTTCATATTTGGCTGTGTGAAGTAACTGAGCAACCCATCGTATAGATGGTCCCCAACTTATGACAGTTTGACTTATAATATATTTTTGACTTTACAATGGTGCAAAAACAATACACATTTAGTAGAAATTGTACTTTGGATTCTGAGTTTTTATTTTTTCCCAACTGTAAGCTTATGTAAGTGTTCTGAACACATTTAAGGAAGGCTAGGCTAAGCTGTGATGTTCATAGGTTAGGTGTATTAAATAAATGACTTGCAGTATTTCAACTTATTAGATTTATTGAGATATAACCCCACTGTAAGTTGAGGTATATAGTTTGGTGCCAGAATGAGTAAAATAGATAAGTATACTATGTGAACCCAGTAAAAGAGGAGGTGAAAATGGGCACCCCCTCACTCACTCTCTTTCTCTCTCTATCTCTCTTTTAAACTACCAGCCCTGGCATGAATTAATAGAGGAAGAACTCATAACCACAGAGAGGGTGCCAAGACATTCATGAGAAACCCCTCCCCATGACGCTAGCACCTCCCCAGACGTCCTACCTCCAACACTGGGGATTAACGTCCATTGTGAGAATTGGAGAGGACAACTACCCAGACTATATCACACGGTCAGTGAATCTGGGCCCCTTCTATCTGTAAATCCTTCAGTCTAAGCTTAGTCCTAGTCATTTTCTAATCATTGATTTAACCTCAACTGTTTCCCTTTTTGGTGATTTAAATACTCCCTGAAACATATTAAGATAAAAAGACCTCTCTAGGACTTCCCTTCACCCTATTTGCAGAGAACAACCTTCCACCCCTACCTTGAACATGACCCACACCCATGCCGGCTGAAAGTCTACTCTTAGAGGCTGGACGTCTATTGCATGTCACCTTTTGAGTAAGATAGTATAAGATAGAACTGTTCTCAGATAGCTCCCAAATCATTTGATGGTTTCTGTTAGTACATCTTTCATATTGCCTGTATCATCCTCTCAAGCCAAGACGCCTGAGGATGGGGCATGGAACCTTGATGCAGGTGCTTGGAGAGTGTCTAAAACCTGGCCCCAGCACCGCAGGTCCTCATCCTTCTTCTTGCCATCTGGTTGAACTTTTACCATATTTCCCAGAGAAGGAAAAAACCTCTGCTTAAGTCTTACCTTGGCTTCTTCTACTGCTTTATCGTTTGTTTTCTACCCTCTATGTTAGAGGTTTTGCCTCATGATGTCCCTAGAAGGAACATCATGATGTTCCCAAGAAGGAAAAAAACCAAACAAACAAAAACAAAAACACTTTCTTTAAGACTGTAGAGGTGGAGGTAGTTCCTATAAAAAACTTTTTCCAGAAATTCAGCTGACTTCTTTATTCTAGTATGAGGCAATGTGCATAAAAAGCTAAGGCTGATGCCAGTATGGTGGAGGAAGAGTGATGAATTCAAAGAATGAAGAAGGAAATGATTTCACTTTATATTTAAAATTATCATCCTGTTACATATTTGTGTAAGTGTATCAGTGTTAAGTGTATCAATTTACACTAGTAGTCCATAAAATGCCAGCCTCATTAAAACTTTGCTGGTAACAGAATATTGTCTCCTTGTATTTTTTTCTTGTCACTTTTAGGAACATTTATTAATTGATTGTCATTTTAATTCCTGTGTGTGTGTATGTGTGTGTGTGTGTGTCTGTGTGGTTGGGCACATACATATGGTTTCTGATGAGTTTTAATATTCTTTCAAGTGTATAAGCTATTTTATTTCTTTTTTATTTATGTGTATTATTTATATTATTAATTTATAAAAGTTGATTAATAATTAGTAAAATTATTAAATTTATTCATTTTATTTTCTATTTATATAATCTAACACCCACAATTAAGGAAAATTTTGTTTCCTTCTATTCAATAACTAAATCTTTCCGGTTCATATCAGATTTTACTTACTATAATTCATAAAAAAGTATTAAAGAATAATAATCATATTTCTTGATTCCAGACCCTAAATGAAATGATTCTATTGCTTTGTTGTTAATTATATGTCTTTTGCATTATTTAAATATCCTATTTTTGGATTTCTAAGAGTTATTTTTAAATTATCAGGAATGAGTGCTAAATTTGGGCATCTTATATGATGATATAATATGCATTGTTTTTATCTGTTAATGTGATTGATATACAATATTCTTATATTTTAGATGATAATATAGGTGAATTATATTTTAGTTTACCTGGTATAAACCCTGCTTGGTTGTAATGGTTAATTGTTTTCACAAATTATTTACTTTGCTTATATATCATTTAGGATTTTCTTACTTATTTTCAATATAAAATAAGACAAATAACATTCTAATATATTCATATGTGTTTACCAAATTTAGGTATTAAAATATATATTTTTTAAATTATAAATACATATTCAAACATTTGCCAATTGGAAATATGGATATGATCTCATACCATTTTTCTGGGTATACTCCAAATCTTCTTTCAAATATTAAATGAAAAGGATTTGATGGTCATACTCCACAGTCGCAGTGTGTAGTAAACATTTACCTAGTATGTCCATAGGATTTAACCTTGCCCCATTCCCTAATTCCATGATCATAAGGCACCAAATATTAATATATTCCTGGAAAATTTTATTTTTGTGTGTGTATATCTGGGGAGTAGGGAGCATGGTCTAAAGTCACTAGGAAAATATGACCAGCTCTCATATCATAGTTCAGAACAGGAGGCTGCAGATCTCTGGCCTTGTTACCTCTGGGCTGTTTCTTTACTGGGAATGCTAGTCTCCCAGATGGAAGCAAAAAGAGGCAGCAGAGAGTCTGCACTGAGGGAGGTATAACCACCTGCAGTTTCACATATAGGTCTGAGAGTGGAAGTGTCCATGTGATTTATTGTTCTAACTAGGCAATTATATGAGTAACAGAAAACTGTGAAAATATTTAAAGTTATATAATTTTTGAAATGTGTGTATTGACTATCTTATGAAACAGTTCTGAATCAAAAACTATTTTCAAAACCAAAATTCTTGCTGAAAATAAATATCCATCTACAATAAAGCAGTATTTAAAAATTCTCTATGTTGACTCTTTGAATATTGATAATTAAAATAAGCAAAATAATTTTAGTAAATAATCTACATATTCTAATTAGTTTTCTTAACCATATCTGTATCTAATATTATGTAATTGATATATTTCAGGAAAGAAAGGATTTTTTTCCAATGATCTTTTTAAGATAAAATATCCTTGAATCTTTTCAAAGTTGCCTTTTATTAACAATAATTTAAAGTTCTTGACATCTTCAATTGACTTTTCTCCATCGATCATAGTATTTTTTAAATGAGATATACTCTCTGTGGATATTGAGGTGGTTCATAAACTCAGAGAAAACATCGCTAAATGGAGGGTATCTATATTTATTCTACATAGAAATGTTTGAATACTTCAGCCCAAATATTTCACATGCATTGTCTTTTTAACTTCATTCAGTATTTTTCTTTGACAAATATTTTTACATGACAAAACTCATCAAATGAATTGTCTCTATTTTATGATCCATTTTAATCCTTCTCCAAAGTCATTTACTACAAAATTGTAAACCCTGCCAATTTCATTCAGTTCTAGTATTTAATATAAATTCATCCAATTAAATATAAGATCTGACTATAAAAATCATTATAAATTTTTTCCTAATTTTTTTTTAGTTTTCCAAAGTGCAATTATACAATTTGAAAATTAAAAGGCTTATTTTGACTCTTATCACTTGATTCTTCCAAATCTCCTATTGCTTTTGTTTTCATCTATATTTTCCTGTTTTAAATAAACTTTTAAAGAGAAGTTTTAGATTCATGACAAAATTACACAGGAAGTACAGAGAGTTCCCATATATTCCCTCCCCCCACCACAGCCCCCATTCTATCACCATCCCACTCTGGAGTAGCGTATTTGTTATGAACCAAGATTAACACATCATTATCATCCAAAGGCCATAGTTCACATTAGGTTTCACTCTTGGTGGTGTACATTCTGTGGGTTTGAACTAATGTATAGTGACATGTCTACCACTGTAATACCACACAAAATACTTTCACTGCCTCCAAACATCCTCTGTGCTAGGTCTATTCATCCCTCCCCCCCCCACTCACCCTTCGAAACTATTGATATTTTTTTACTGTCTCCATAGCTTTAAATTACTAGAATGTCATATAGTTGATTTCATACAGTATGTAGCCTTTGAAGATTGGCTTCTTTCACCTAGTAATATGCATTTAAGGTTTCTCTCTGTTTCTCATGGCTTGATAGCTTGGTTTTTTTAATTGCTGAATAATACTCCATTGCCTGGATGTACCATGGTTTATTTGTACATTCACCAACTTTAAAACATCTTTATTGCTTCCAAGTCTTGGCAATTATGAATAAAGTTCCTATAAACATCCATATTCAGGTTTGGGGGTAGACATAACTTTTCAAGTTATTTGGGTACGTGTGAAGGAGCACAATTGTTTGATCACATGTTAGTTTTATAGAAACTGTTAAACTATTTTCTAAAGTGGCTGCACAATTTTGCAGTCCCACCAGCAATGAATGAGAGTTCTTTTTGTTACACATTATCCTTGCCATTTGGCATCATATCAGTAGTGTTTCAGAATTTGGCCATTCTAATAGGTGTACAGTGGTATCCCATTGTTCTCTATTGCTTTGTTTTAGAAATGCACTTCAGTATTTTCTTATTTTTAAGTTCGTTTTTAATAATTTCAATTCACTGAAATATGAAAATTTTAAGTTTTCTTATGCTGTTCATTGAGTACATTGATTTAAGACTTTCAATTTATTAGAAGGAAACTCAACTAAACCTTAAAAACTAATTTATAAAACAATGGAAACATAGGATTTGAGATACTTAATTTGATTTTCAAAGTTGTTCTACAAAAGCTAAAACATTTAAAAATGTGTTTGAGGATGGATAGAAAAGGAAAACATCTACTTCCACACTGATATCCTTTCTTATTTTTCAAAATCAGCTTTGTAATAAACATTTTGTTGATTAATGACCATAACTCTGCATGTATAAAATACTTATATGTTTTGATAACAGCTTCAATTTCTTATGATAGATTATTGGAGCTTCCATGAATGCAGTTATGAACTACATGAACAGAAGCATCAATTCCATATATAGTTTTGCTTCCTAGGCTTATAGATTTAGTAAGAACATTATTTTACCCATAATATTGTACTCCACCAAACTTTGTAATTTTATAATTATAGCAAACAACATATTATTTTATCTATAAAATTGAGCTCTTTACCTTACTTTTTAATAGCATTATCAATAATAATGTAGCTTACTTCTACCATGATGAATTTCCAAAAGTATTTCTTTATATACATTAATAGAAAAACAGAAAATTATCATTAATTGAAATTAATCTGATCTTTAATTTGAATTATATGACATTTATGTGCTAAAACAATTTAACTGTTTGAGAAATTATTGCCTAATAAAATCAGCACACTAAAAGCTATGTCCTCAATTTTTACACGTTGATGAAAATACTTAGAACTAAAAAGAAAGTGAAATTAAATGAGAATAGTCACTTGATCTAAATAAACAGGCATGCTTCACAGAGCCTTCCTTCTGCTACACCTAGTGTTAAAGGAATTCTTTGGGAACAATCATCTAAAAAACAGGTTTTAACTTTTGATGTTGATTAGGATGTTTCTTCAGCAGATTTACATTTTCTGGTTTTCATGTTATCGGCGATATACTCCATGGTGAGTGGCAAATTTAACAAGTATTTTGTGAGGAAATTCTATTCATATCAGGGAACAAAGGACAGTCATATCTGAGAAACAAGTAACAAATCAGGCAAGCCATATAACTGTTCCACTTTATAGCCTTCAGAAGGTTTTTCAGGCTTTAGAATGTGGCACAGGAGGTAAGGGCTCACACATAGCTGGAAATAATAACTTCCCACTAACCAGACTTAAAAACTTGATAATTATGGAGACCTAACTTGAATTCTCAGAAGAGTCTTTCTGAGAGGAATAAATGTCCCTAAGTTAAACGCTGCTCTGACTCCACCTAACAAATCATAAAAACAGGATCCCCCCAAAAGATAAAACTGCTTCCAAATAACTGTGTACCATAACAAAGCTTAATAACATTTATAGTGATACGAACATATCCCGCAATCAACATAGTAGAATTTTCAGTGTCTGACATCCAATAAAAAAGTCCTGGCATGAAAAGAAGCAGGAAAATATAATCTATTATTAGAAAGCTCAATCAATTGAAACTTACTCATAATTGACACATAGAACTAACCGAAAAGAACACTAAAACAGTTATCTTAATTATATTCCTTATCTTTAAAAATTTTTAAAAGCTCCTGGAAAGATAAAGAATGTTAATTAGGAACATGAAAGACATAAAAATGACCCAAATCAAAGTTCTATACATGAAAACTACAACATGTAAAATAAAAAAATAAAGGATGTAATTATTGGCAGATAACAGATTATTACAGAAGAAAAGATAGTGAACTTGAAGACAAAACAATAAAAACTATCCAAAATGCAACACATGAGCAAAAAAAAAATAATAATAAGACTCAAGAAGAAAAGAAAAACAAAGAAGAAACAAGCATTAATAATCTGTGAACGAATTGCAAGTGGCCTAATATACATGTAGTTGGAATCTCATAAGAAGAGAAGGCTAACAGGAGAATAATTGAAAAATTAATGACCAAATATATTCCAAACTCAAAAAAATAAGAATTTTGTACATCCAATGTTTCTTTAGAGATAAAAATTCCAAATCCAAAATGGTTTGTTGTGAAATAATAAAAATAAAATTATAATCAATAGTATAACAAATAAATAACTGCGGATTTTCAAATACAAAATATTTGGCAAGAAACTGTTCTCTACAAGTGTTAAAATAGAACTCAGCCTCTTTACACACACACATATACATATATATATATATATATTTCACATACACTTTAACCTATCATTTCCACTTTTCCTCTGGTGCAGCTCCGTGGCAGCAGCAGCCTGGCAGCTTGTGGCTGTCATTAACAGTGGCTACAGCCAAGGTACCACTGGCTGGTCCATCACACAGACAGCAGGATCATCAGTAGTTCATATTCCTTCCATTGCCATCAGAGACAGAAGGAGTAAAGCACTTAGCCACTCTTGAATGGATGCACTTTATTGTATCAGAAAGCACCTGACATGATCATATTGTATCAGAAGGTGGAGAAAGGAAAGAAAGGTTAACTTCACCCCCATATTAAAACGAGGCCTCTCTGTTCACTGTGTATGTGTCTCACACATTACTAGATGACATTTGGTATTGAGTGGGGAGCTACTAAACCCATCCTGATCTATTTTAATGCAACAATTAAGGACGACAATAATGATAATTAAGTGATAAATGAAAAAAATCAGGAACAAAAGTTAAAATGTTTTAGCTGAGATTGCTACAGGCATTTTGAGTTATATGATCATCCCCTATCAGAGCAGTAGTTTGCAATTAGAAATCACTATACGTAAGATACTCCTGTTTAATATATCTAGTAAAGAGATTTAATCATAACCTTCTTTGTTATTGACTAATATGTTACTTTTTAAGATATTTAGGAAGATATAACTTTGTTTCACATTCCAAGATTTTCAAAATGAAATTATAGATGTTTTCTCCCAGGGGTTAATAGATTTCTAAAATAAAGTTTCAGTTTCTTATGGCTTTAAGCTTTGTTATTGTGAATTGACTTTTTTGTGCCATAGTACTATGTGCATTTTTTGATGGAGGAAAAATCCAGAAAGGCACAATTTCCAGTATAATATATTTAATCACACTTTTACAATTGAAGATTCAATTGTTAATATGTTTTAATATTATGTTTTAATATTAAAAAAGTAATTTTAGAAGAGTGAATGTAGATATCTTTTTTCCTTGAAATATATCTTACCTATATTCATATTTGTCTAACTATAATTAAAGATGATGTATGCAGAGAGATAATCTATGTGTTGAAAAATACTGTTTGATATTGCTTTCCTTAGCTTCTTTTTGTTTTGGCAATTGAAAGAAACGAATGCTATGATAATTTATGGACCTAAGCATATCTGATAATTATAAGCAATATATTTTTTCACATTTTTATTTAGCATATACTCTCAGAAAATTAATGTACATGAGTTACTCTAGAAAGAGGTGTGAAAAAATAGAAAATAAATATGAGAGAAATCTTGTCCTTAATCAGCATACAATCTAAATGAGGAGATAAAACACTTATATACAGATTCACAAACATACACACACACACACACACAAACACAAAAGATTATATTTATAGAGGAAAATATTAAACAATGACAATTAAAATATTAAATATGGGTAAATACAAGTTGAGGATTCATAGTAGAAAAGATGGCCAGAGAGTCTTTTTTAATCACAAAAGACTTCCTGGATAAGGTGAGACAACTATATTTCAGTAAGATTATTCTTAAGCTATCAGAGTATATTCAAAAACTTTTCATGTGTGTTTTTATAACAGTTCCTGATGTCCTTACACAGTCTTTGGGCATCAGACTGAATAGAATTATATTGATGGACCCTACTCCTGACATTCAGCAGTACTAATACAGGGGGCATATTCTCATCCATATGACTGACAGTAAATGGGCCTTGGGCCATGGCTCATACTTATTTAGCTAACACTAGCTGACAGCTACACTCTGGAGGTCAGCCAAAAAAATTAAAAGAAGGGGGCATTACATGGACTTTCTTTTCCCTAAAATAATCAAATGGGATGGAGACATTGAGGAGAGGCTATTTTTCCAAATTTTAGTTGAGTATCTTTCACATCAAGTTGGAGAATGTTCCTAGGATTGCAAGTGATGATGGAAAAAGTAGAGCCCTTTTATGGTAACAGAAGATGCATTCATTTATAGGAACTCCTTGACTAACCTTACAATAAAGCTTCCTACATTAGGTTTTGTGCTCTCCTTGGATTTTAAAGGCTGGAAGCTGGACATGAGACAAAAGTAATACAAGCATTGCATAAAAATAACATGCTCTGTTTGTTTTAAATATCCACATTATTCTTCCCACCAGTTTGGGTATAATATGCAACATGTCATTTTTAGGAAATACTGTGTGCTAACAGCTTTCCCAGCAGGAATGTATACTGAGAGATCTTCAAAAGATTCAAGGCTTAATATTTATTGAGAATCTCTTTTACAAAGCCGAGGACATGTATTGAAAAACATAATCAAAGGGGTTATTTTTTATGGGAAATAATCAGGAATAAATATCTTTGCACATTTTCTGATATCTTTGTAATTGTGAGCACCTTGGCTAGTATAGCTGAGACAGTGCCTCCCTTTGCTCACTGTGCCTTTACTGGACTATTATTCTTCCCTGTTATCACCTCCCTTTATTTACACTCTGTAACATAGAATTTATTTCTTCCAAAAAACTATTCTAATGTTTTGATTCAATTTGACTTATATCTTAATTAGTGCCATTTCTGTATCTTTACAACAATTATGCTTATTGAGATGTCACTTGGCGATTTCTTCAGCACATTCTTTTTTTCATTTATTACATAAACATTTGCCAAACTCAGCTCTGTGCCAAACACTTTCATCAGCGCTGGGGCTATAAAGAACCATGACATGTATGTCCTATTCTTGAGCCTTCAGGTTGGAGGAACATTCCAATATTGTGTGATGGGTACTACAGAAGGGAGAAATCCAGTGCACAGCAGAGCAGCACTTCTTGTTATGGAGAGCAGAGTCAGAAAAGCCTCCAGGAAAGAGGCAACAAAATGATCAAGCTGAGCCCTGAAATTCAGAAAAGCTCAGCCTGTGAAGGAGATTAGGTAAGGGGCAGGTGATGCAGGGTAAAAGAGCAGACTATACCCCAAGAGAAAAACCTATGCTAAGTGAGTTGGAAGAGTTTGTGCAACTACAAGTCACTTTGGGTGGCAGGGGAATAGGAAATGTGTTAACCATTGGCAAAAATTCCAGTCAGGGAGTTAGATAAAAATGAGTCAGAAAAAAATAAAATACAATTTTAGAAAACCTAGCATTCCAAGGGATTAGGAATTCATCTCAAATGATATGTAAGCCATTATTTTAAGCACAATAGTTATTTATGCCAAATTTGTGCTTTAGAAGGTGATTATATCTACAAAGTAGAGAATGAACTCAAGAAAGCAAGGTCAAGGATGGGAAGAAAAGTTGCCTGAAGAGTTTTATAGGCCAGAAAGATGGTTCTTGAACTAAAGTTAAAAAAGAAAAAAGAAAGAACTTGGCTGAATTTAAGAGTTCGTAAGGATATAGAACAAATGGTGTATGTTGATTTGAATGTAAATTCTGAAGGAGAAATTCAAGAATAATTCTTGAGTTTTCCATTTCATCAGCTGGGTTGATAACCAGGTGTTCACTGAGATCAGGATATCAACAAAGAAGCAATGTTGGCAGTAAAGGTAGGTAGGGGGAGAAAATACTGCTTTTCATTTAAATCTATTGAGTTGCAAATGTCTGTACAATAATGACAAATAAATGAGTAGAGGTCAAATATGATGTCTTTGGAGATGAGAAGACTAATTGGGAATGGAAAAAGTGATATTGAAGAATTAAGAATATAAATGGTAAGGTACTTGAAATGGATAGTGTCATCTAGAGAGATCTTGTAATAATAGAAGCAGCTCAGGGATGGAGCCCTGACTTTGAAGGACAAACAGAAAAGAGTCTATGAAAGAGGCTAAGGTGCAACAGACAAGGATACTACGGAAAGAACAGCAGGCTGTGTCATTCAGGAAGAAGAGAGGGTTCAGAAAGTAAAAGTGATCAAAAACGTCAAATGTCAAGAGAATACAAGGAAAATAAATGAAAATTATCCAAGAGTTTTAGAATCAATAAAGTTTCCCTTGACAACAGTAATGTTGTTGAAGATATGGGAATGCTGACGATATTTTATCTAGAGCCATAAATGAAAGAGTTGTTGGTAAAGAAAATGCTTCTGAAGGACTTTTTTTAACACTTGGGATCAGAAGAAAGAGTGTGAAAAAGGGCAGTCATCTCATTTTTCTCATCCTTGGGTAGCCTGCCCTTCTAATGTGCAGCTACCCAAGGGTGGGGGCAGATGAGAGTACTTGACACCTGTGTGGATTCACAGACCACTTGTTTCTGACCCAAAAGTTGGGAAAATCACAGTTCTCCATTCTTTAGTTAATAATAGTATCCACCTTAAAAAGTAGTTGTGATAAATAAAATATGTAATCATTTAATGTTAGTTTTAACCTTATTATAATAATTATTATTTAATACCTATAAAAGTTGGCATAGTAATAGAGATATTAGGTACAAAGTTGATTGACTTCATTTTTCCTTTTCTAAAGAACATAAGAGAACGTAATAATTTAGTCAACAAATGTTTCTTCAGCTTCTCCCATGTGCCAAGATTGGCATTGCATGATTTTACACTATGTTATTGATGAGGCTCAGAAAGCTTAATTTCTTCCTAGAAATACACATATAGTAGATGACAGACCTAGGAATTAAATATGGTTCTTTCTGACAGCAAGACTCATAGGTGCACACTAATGTCACTTAGGACAGAAGAAACAACTACCATTCTAATCCCAGTATTATATCAATAATCCAGTATATAATACGATGAAACATTATTACTATGCTATATTGGTTGAGCAAGGTCTCTGGCATCAGGAAAGCCTATATAATCTTGAATTCAAACCACCCTTGCATTTAGTTTTATCATATTTAAAGAGAGGATAATAATAGTACTATCAAGTCATTTTAGTACAAGGATAAAAAGAGCTAATAATTAACCACTTTGGTACCAGCGTCAACTATAGTTGATAGCCACAGATGAATGCGCACAGCGACTTTAGCCGACAGCCATGATATGACTTTTCTAATTTTTCATTTATCAAAATAAAATTGTGAACATTAAAAAATAACGTAATGAAAACATATATGTATATGTTACCTATTCTGATTTCCATTATAAGGAAAGCTGCCTGTAAAGTAAAACAAGCTTTCAGTGCCTTAAAGCTTTCCTCATCACACAAGAGCAAAACGGATTCATTGTCAATGCACAGCACAAACTATCGTGCAGACTATGAGTGCTGGCTGTGGGCAAGGTTTTGTGGCCGGTGAGCGCAGTACCGAAGTGGTTAAAAGAGCTATATAGGCCCAGCGCGGTGGCTCACTCACGCCTGTAATCCTAGTACTCTGGGAGGCCGAGGCTGGCAGATTGCTCAAGGTCAGGAGTTCGAAACCAGCCTGAGCAAGAGCGAGACCCCCGTCTCTACTATAAATAGAAAGAAATTAATTGGCTAACTAATATATAGAGAAAAAATTAGCCGGGCATGGTGGCGCATGCCTGTAGTCCCAGCTACTCGGGGAGGCTGAGGCAGCAGGATTGCTTGAGCCCAGGAGGTGGAGGTCACTGTGAGCTAGGCTGATGCCACGGCACTCACTCTAGCCTGGACAACAAAGCAAGACTCTGTCTCAAAAGCAAAACAAAAAAACACACACAAAAAAAAACAAACAAAAAAAGAGCTATATAAAATTCTTCACAAGGCCTGTCCAAGGTAAAAACTCTAGATGTGTCAGTTAATGTAGTGGTGGCAGCAGCAAGAATAGTAGTAGCAGCAATATCTTGTAACTGTCTTAATTTTACCTAAAAAATATTGATTAACACAAGGAAACTATGTCTACTCTTTTGCCAAATTTGGGTAATCAAGTACGTCAACCAGCACAGCCAGCTACACATAGCATTTGATCTATAAACTTATTGATTGAGTTAAATTACTTTGAAAAGCTATTTTTTTACAAATATAAAGAATGTCATTTACTTAAATTAATGTCTTTCCTTTATCTGCAACTGTTTTCAACAAATCACATTTTGAATTTACTGTTTATATCTGAAGTTGAATTAGAAGGAATATGTGAAATGTCACTGTAGTTTTTGCCATTTTAATGTATTTATTCTTATTCTGCTCTTCAGTGACAATGCTATTTGTTTTTTCCTAAGTGTTTAATATTCATTTCATTTCTCATGTGTTTAATCCTCTTCAGTCAGTTCTATTAAAAAGGGATTAAACACTACTAAACACAACAACAAATATTTTAAAAATTATTTTTATTTTCATTAAAAGTATAAGCTTCCTGGATACCTCAGAGTTTAAGAAACAAAAATGTGCACAGAATACTGAAAAATTATCTAAATTATTACAGTGAAATCATATTTATGATTGTCAGTAACAGATATATAAGTGACTCAGGGATAGAAGAAAGTTCTTATGATTTATTAAAGAGAGGAAGTGGGCATATAACTACTTTAATTAGGGTTATTCTTCAATATCTGTGGCAAGTTGAAGAGATGGGACACATAATACAACAATGAACACATTATCACCTTCCTCCACCAGGGTGGGGATGGGGGAGGGGCTAATCTAGCACTAGTACCATCTTTCCTTGTTTGTTTACTTAAGCAAACTAAAATCCCTGCCTATGTGAATGAGAAATATTTAATTTCTATAAGTTTGTTTCTTCATCTTTAAAATTGATATACTGTCTATAAAGCAGCTTTATTTATTAAATACACTGAGATAACTGACAATGCCAGGTCCAGTACCTGCTCTAATACAGGGAGGCCTCCCCCACCATAATTAATCTTTTGAAATTATTTGTCTAAATATAAAAACATTATTTTGTGTACCATAAATTTATACATTTTCCACCTGTCAGTTAAAAAGTAAATAATTTTTAAAAGACTCTGAAAAAATTATGATTTTGAACATTCTGAGATTTAATTTCTATACAGAATATTCTAAGTCACTCGCTTGTGGAATCTCTAAATACCACCAAGTAAAGCTGAGCCTGCAGCAAAGTGACCAGTTATAATTAGGGTTTAGATCTAGACCTCTTGAGGTGATATTTGAGACCCTTTCGCATTTCATCATGTCAAGCTCTACACTGAAAATTTGCAAATACATATTAGATGTGTACAAGGCAGCTGTCCTTTGGTGCTCCTTTTTACAGTTGGTCATGCTCCCCGGTCACAAAAGCTGAAGGCCATGGGGGTTTTCCACACACAGTAAATTCAGACGGTAACAGGGACTGTTCACTCACTATGCTTGATATCTGAAAAATAGGTAGAGCCAAAACAATTTCAGTGTTACATTTTTATGTTCCTTATTGGTCAGTGGCACTTAAAACTGAAAGAGAGTGAAAAATGCATTGTGATGCTTTCCCAGATGGGTCCATGTGTCAGCAATTCCCCATCCTAAGGCTTTGGCCGTCACCCCTCAGGACCTACTGCCTTTCTTGGGTTTGATTCCACAGCTTTACCAATTTCATGATGTTTCACAGAAAATATCCCCAATGCTTCCTTTGAAGTCTGCGTAAAAGTGTTTTTCTTTCAAATACTCTTTTGATTTGCATTGGATATTATGATTATTTATTTAGAAAATAATATGTCCTGGGTGTATTTACTATTGGATAAAAAAGACACTTTTATGCATTGCTTATATAAACACTCTACAATTGGTTAATTACAGAGAAACACCTGGAGATCCTGCTGCTTCTAATTGTCACTGTCCCATGGTAGCTGATAGTCATATACAAAAATAAGAAGCGGCCATCACTTTGAATGAGACTAACCATGGAGTCCTAAAGTAAAGGCATTCATTAGCCATCTGTCCAAGGTGAGCTATAACCAACTCCTTTCTCGAATGAATAAAGCTTATCTTGGGAACTTCATTTATTATTATTCAAAACTCACTGTTACAACAGATATGGAAATATAAGCTGAGTGAATTTAGATCTAAAATATTTAATTTTATCAATGTTTTAAATAAATTTTGTCAATTTGAAAATTCAAAAGAAATGAGAATTTAAATAGTGAACAAAATAAAGGAAAGTAACATTTTAGGTATGAGGATTTTTTCTTTTTGCTATTTTTCTCATTGAAGAGATTTGTTAAAATGTGAACCAGATAATAAAATTGTTCATCAAATACATTGATTAAAATATT
Source organism: Microcebus murinus (assembly GCF_040939455.1). NCBI lineage: Eukaryota > Metazoa > Chordata > Mammalia > Primates > Cheirogaleidae > Microcebus > Microcebus murinus. Next base: position 63,969,843 of record NC_134108.1, on the reverse strand, counting down.
TCAAGCTAATGTTGAAGCATAATATAGCTACCACAAGAGAAAGAGGTAAATTGACCCATGTGATAATTCTCTGTGCTATAAAATGATCCCAATTTTAAAATCCCACATCAAATAGTGAGATGTATGAATTACTATCTTATGTGACCCTCGAAATCAGAATAAGTCTTTAATAATTTTATACTATGCTAAATATTTGTTAAATTACGTAAATTGTTATATCCCATGTAGGACAGTATCTATTTATTTATTTTGGTAGATTTAGGGGATAAAGTGTTTTTTGTGACAATGATGAATTATATAGAGGTAAAATCAGGGCTTTTAGTGTACCTGTATCCCAATAGTGTACATTGTACCCAATAGGTAATGTTTGATCCAGTGCTTCACTCTCATCTTCTCTCCTTCTTAATTTCCAATATGCACAATACCACTTTGTATGATCATATATACCCATAGTTTAACTCCTACTTATAAGTGAAAACATGTTACATTGGTTTTTCTGTTCTTGAGAGACTTCACCTAGGAAGTGTTTAGTTCCATCCAAATTGCTGCAAAATACATTATTTCATTCATTTTTATTGCAGGATAATACTGCATGGTGTGTGTGTGTGTGTATGTATGTGTATATGTGTGTGTGTATGTGGATGCCAGTTTCTTTAGTCACTCATCAGTTGATGTATTCTTAGGTTGATTCCATATCTTTGCAAATGTGAATTGCATTGCAATAAACATTTGGATACAGGCGTATTTTTGATATAATGGCTTCTTTTCCTTTGGGTAGATATCCAATAGTGGGATTGCTGGATTGAGTTTTAGGTCTACTTTTTAGTTCTCTGAGAAATTTCCATGCTGTTTTACAAATGTTTGTTGACTATTTGCATATTTTCCTTTGGAATAAACTGTTCGTGTCCTTTGCCCACTTTTTAATAGAGTTATTTGGTTTTGGTTTTGTTTTGTTTTGCTGATTTGCTTGAGTTCCTTATAGAATCTGGATATTATTCTTTGTTGTAATATAGCTTATAAATATTTTCTCTCATTTTGTAGGTTGTCTATTTATTGTGTTGCTTATTTCCTTTGCTATATAGAAACATTTTGTTTGATTAAGTCCCATTTATTTATTTATTTAGAGACAGAGTCTCACTTTGTTGCCCAGGCTAGAGTGAGTGCCATGGCATCAGCCTAGCTCACAGAAACCTCAAACTCCTAGGCTTAAGCAATTCTACTGCCTCAGCCTCCCAAGTAGCTGGGACTACAGGCATGCGACACCATGCTCAGCTGATTTTTTTCTCTATATATTAGTTGGCCAATTAATTCTTTCTATTTATAGTAGAGATGGGGTCTCGCTCTTGCTCAGGTTGATTTCAAACTCCTGACCTTGAGCAATCCTCCTGCCTTGGCCTCCCAGAGTGCTAGGATTACAGGCTTGAGCCACCTCACCCAGCCAGTCCCATTTATTTAATTTTGTTGTTGCTGTATTCACTTTGGGGGTTTTAATAATCAATTCTTTGCCTAGGCCAATGTCCAGAAGAGTTTTTACTGTTCTTTCTTCTACTGAAAGTCTAAGCCAGAGCAATCAGGCAAGAAAAAGAAATAAAGAACTTCCAAATAAGAAAAGAGGAGGTCAAACTATCTATGTTTGATGATGATATGATCTTGTATCTAGAAAACCCTATAGACACCTCCACAATACTCCTAGAATTGATAAATATATTCAGTAAAGTCTCAGGTTACAAAATTAATGTACACAAATCAATAACATGTTTTTTTATTTTTATTAAAACATTTTTATTTTATTTCATTTTTATTGCAGGAAAATATGAGAGTACAAACATTTTGGTTACATTTTATATCTTTACCTCTCCCTAGCAAGGGTTAGAGGTATGCCTCTCCCCTCCACAATGCTCATTGCATCCCTCAGTTGTGAGTCTACCCCCCCAATCCCCTAATCCCTGGAGAACACCACCACCATTTGAGCACCATAGTGTTTATCAGTCAGTACCATTTTTATATAGTAATAACAGACTGAGAATCAAATCAAGAACACAATAACATTTACAATAGCTATAGGGAAAACAAAATATACAGGAATACACTGAACTAAGGATTTGAAAGATTTCTACAAGCAGAACTACAAAATACTAGTGAAAGAAATCATAGATGACTCAAATAAATAGAAATACATCCCATGCTCATGGATTGGAAAAATCAATATTATTAAAATGTCTCTACTGCCCAAAGTGATTCACAGATTCAATGCAATTCCCACCAAAATTACAATGCATTTTTTATAGAATTAGAAAAAACAACCCTAAATTTCATAGGGAATCAAAAAAGAGCCCATAATAATTTTTTTAAAGAGTCTGAGTGGCCAAAACAATCCTAAGCAAAAAGATAAAATCTGGAGGCATCCATGTCACTTGACTTCAAATTATACTACAAGGCTATAGTAACCAGAACAGCATGGTACAAGTATAAAAGTAGACACATAGATGACCAATGGAACAGAATAGAGAACCCAAGGATAAAACCACACACCTACAACCAACTGATTTTCAACAAAGCAGAAATAAACATAAACTGGGGAAAGGATGCCTTATTCAATAAATGATGCTGGAAAAATTGGATAGCCATATGTGGAAGAATGAAACTGAATCCCTGTCTCTCACCATATAAAAAATTAACTCAAGATGGATTAAGGACTTAAATGTAAGACTAGAAATTATTTTTTAATTTCATAAAAATGAAAATTATAGCTTAATAGTAACTTATAGATGAAATTTTTAAAATGGATGTTTATTGTGAACATAATAGATTTTTAAAGGTTCACATAAGCTTAAAACATAGTAATTTATGTTTTAAAAATAAATTCTAAGAATTGGAATCTCTCCAAACTATTAAATGTTGGGAGATAGATTTTGTTCTATATAAGCTAGAAGCTATCACTTTTTATTTAATTTGAGACATAATGAAAGATAAGACACTATTATTTTACCTACATCTAAGAAATAAAAACATACATTTTCATTTAAATTCTATATAATGTTTTCACATTACTTACACTTTTATTTCATATTTATTGATAGCTTATTAAAGATTTAATTGACTTTTAAAAATCATATATCATTCTTCCAAATACATAAAAAAGAACATAAATGCTAAATGTACTGGTCTGTATGATTGTAATAGATAGAATATATCCTAGTTTCAGAGATTTTAAAATGTAGAAAAACTATGCATCTTAAAACAATGAAGAAGTGTATGATATCTTACTTATTAAATCTATATAGTAGCTCAGAGTAGAGAATAATTAGCTACATAGAAAAATAAATACATGACATTTTGTTTACAGAATACATGTCATATATTAACATCTTTAAACCCCCAAATCCACAATTAACAACAACCTGCATTTGCTCTCAGTCATCTAGGTATCTGAATTCAAAACTTGTTCCACGGATTTCTATGAGACTATTTAGCACTGACAATGAATAAATGCTACTTAAATGGAAACTACTTTGCCTTATTAGAACCTGAATTTTAGCTTATAACTGTTCTATCCCACTCACTTAAAACATCTTGTAAAGAATATTAGCTAGTAGTGGCTAGGACAATTTATATTAATAGTGTGTCAGTTATCTCTATGAATTTAGATGGAAAATATTTAATAAAGTTATAAAAACACTACAAAAGAAAGATAAAGGGTTGTAAGTGGTTTGTAAGCCTTTAAGTTTCCTGTAATAACTCTCTCTTCCTCTGTATTAATTTGTTTCTTTTTAGTCAATATTTCCCTGTCTTCTATGTCTTGATGATAAAGTGTGTGTATATGCACACGCATGGTGCTCACACACATGCACATGTGATATATATATAAAACCGATAGCCAGTTAGGGTGTTTGACAACAGACACCATGCTTTGGGATGGACTTGAGACTTTTGCATTTCCAAATTGTTAAAATGCCTTCCGAGTGGAGGGACAAAATGGTATGCCTGCAATTGGAAACTCCCATGTGAGAGAAAGTAAATGTAATAGGATTATATATAATAATAAAGATACTAATGGAAAAGAGAAAATAGGAGACAAAATGGATAAAAATGAAGATAACAAGGAGGACAAGATCCCTCCTTCCAAAAAAAAGAAAAAATTAAAGAAGAAGAGAAAATGCATAAACATGATCTGGGAAACCCTGAAAAGAAACAAACTCAACTAGAAAATGAAAGGAGTCTCTCTACCACTCCCCCCGCCCCCAACACACACACACCTGTTTCTTATGAAGGGTGGCAGCTAATGTTACTTCTCAAGGACAGTGATAAAGAAAGGAAATTGTGAAGGAAGCTGCATCCTGCAGAGAGCAGAAGAGTTTTACTAACAGCTTTCTGTGCATAAGCACTACATAAACAGAAAGAAAAAAAGAAAGAAAATAGCATCACCAGTCCTCATGGCTTTAAACAAAGTGAAAAATTTGAAGGCTACACACAGAAAACAAGGGAAGTATACAAAAGACTGCCAAGGCATCTAGATCTAGAATGGCATCTGGAAAATCTATGCAGATGAGAAAGTATCTCCTTTAGTAGTTTCACTTGTGAGGTGAGTCCTTGACAGACTTCATAAAGGAGATAACTAGATATTGGTGGCCATGTGATCAGCAACATTAAGCAGCTCTAACAAATTCATATGTGTATTTATAGAAAAAGCCCTTAGTTCTATTCTAAGCTCTAAAGAAAATAGTATTGGTAAGTGTCTTGCTCAGTGGTTTTATTCAAGTTGACTGATGGAAAAACACATAGATCAACCTCAGAGTAGTCCAGACTCAGCAGACTGTGATGGAAAGAAGTAGACATGTGACAGTGACAAAACAGTGATGAATGGGTATTTCATGACATTATGAGATATTCTTTTTAGTGCAAAAAAATATAAATATACTGTAGGGTAGAATTATTTCTCTTTTTTTTTCACATTTTGTTTTTCCCTCTCTCTTTTTAGTCTCTTTCCTTTTCTTTCTAGTCAAATATTTTTAGTCTCTACTCAACAACATAGTTCTTCAGAAGATAATCTTTGATACAGATTTTCTTTCTAATTCTGTAGCGGATTTTAGAGTGTTCCTTTTCTTCAAATGAACTTACAAAATAGAACTTCACTATTGGGACATTTAGCTACTTCAGTGATTTCTGGGTCTCTAATACATTTCTATATAGAAAAAGATTCCATCCAGGAAAAAAATAAACCTCTCTGTATGCACATGACAGTACTTGCAAAAATGTTTAAGTAGGAATCAAACCATTTCTATGACAACTGATTGAATTCAAAATATGAATATTAGGTAAATTTCATATCAACAGTGGAAAATATTATAGTGTTGAGCATTGAACCAATAAATTATGATAATAATTTATACACCTGAATCTAATATGCCTCAATTTAAAAAATAATCATCAGATATGATGGAATGACCATGTACACTTTTATGTATTTTGAAAAGTTGGGTGTTGATTCCTAGAAAATCCTATATGATTATAGATTTTTGAGGGACAAGCTTAGCTAGGCAAAACTAATATTTGTTACTATTACTGTAAAGTCATCTGTTAGCCTTTTTTTGTCTCTGGAAAAAGTTTCACATTATTAGAATGTCACAGGCTGTTAACTAAACAAATGCTTCAGGCAGGAAGCCAGAAAAAGACTGATTACTATTCCAATAAAAAAAAAAATAGGTGTGAAGTCTTAATTCAGCAATTTCTTTTTGTCTCTTAAAGCCCATTCTTCAGTATTTATCTGAATTTGGAGATACTTTAGCAGTACCATAAAAATCAGAGATGCCTATGGAAAACACAGATACTAGAATTGTATGCATCTAAATATAGTTTAACAATGTTCAATGCCTTGTCTCCAAACACTTATATATTCTATTAGTACAAAGGGAAGCTATTTCAGTTAAGATTCACCATAACTTGTTGTCATTATGTGAAAAACAAAATTAGTATCTGTTGGTATCAGAATAGTCCCCAGAATATCATGACAGTATTACACACACAGACACACACATACACACACATACAAAGACCCACACAATCTCACATATTGTCTGCTGTAACTAAATTGCAATTTTAGTAATTAATTAACTCCATTAATTAAAATGAACTCACAAGAATAGATTTTATAAAAACAAAATTTTATAAGCAGAGTAAAGGTAGAAAATGTAATTCAAAGGATTATACTTTTTCAGATATACCACCATTTCTGCAATTCTAAAAATTTTGCGGAAAAACCAATCAAATTTTCAGATTGATATAAAATTTAAACTAATATTAAAATATAGGCATCCCTAAGGCAAAAACTGGTAATACTATGAGAAGAAATAGATGAATCTACTATTATAGTTGATTCAACACCACTTAACTTCAACACCACTCTATCAGAAATAGACAGATCCAGTAGACATAAATTTAATAAGGAGATAGTTGAACACAGCACCATCAGCCAAGTGAAAATAATTGACATCTATAGACTACTTCATAGAACATCAGAATACACATTTTCAAGATTACATGGAAGATACACAAGATAGACCACATTCTGGGTCATAAAACACATTTTAAAAATAGAAATCATACAATGACTGCTCCTAGACTACAATGAAAATAAACTTGAAACCAATAACAGAAAGATAATAGAGAATCCCAAAATATGTGAAGATTAAACACTTGTAGATATCACCTAGTCAAAGTTTGAGCTAAGTAAAAATACAAATATGATATCAAAATTTGTGGGATGCAACAAAAGAAGGGAAATTTATAACTCTGAATGCACATATTAGAAGAGACACAAAATGTAAAATCAACCACCTAAACTGCCATTTAGTAAATGACAAAAAGGAACAGAAAATTAATCCAAAGTAGGTAGAAGAAAAAAATATGCAGTATAGACACAGGCAAAAAAATGAATCTAGACATAGACCTTATACCCTTCACAAAAATTAACTCAAAATGGATCACAGACCTAAATGTAAAATGCAAAACTATAAAACACCTAGAAAATAACAAAGGAGAAAATGTAGATGACCTTATGTATATATGGTGATATCTTTTTAGATATAATACCAAAGGCATGATCTGTGAAAGAAAACATTAATAAGCTGGACTTTATTAAAATCTAAAATTTCTGCTCTGTGAAAAACACTGTAAAGAGAATGAAAAGACTAGCCACACATTGGGAGAAAATACTTTCAAAAAACATATTTGATAGAGGACTATTATCCAAAATAGACAAAGAACACTTGAAACTCAATGATGAGAAAACAAACAAGCTGGCTAATAAAATAGGGCAAAGGCCTGGAAAAATACCTCACAAAAAATATACAGATGGCAATTAAGCATATAAAGAGATGCTCCACATCATATGTCATCAGGGAAATGCAAATTAAAATGACAATGAGACATTACTACACATCTATTAAAAGGGCCAGAATCCAGAACACTGAAGACACCAAATGCTAATGAAAATATGGAGCAACAGACACTCTCAATTATTTCTAGTTAGAATGTAAATGGATCAGCCATTTTGGAAGCCAATTCAGTGGTTTCTTACAAAACTAAACATTCTCTCTTATCATATGATCCAGCAATTAAGCTCCTTGGTGCTTGCCCAAAGGAGTTAAAAATTTATGTCCTACAAAAACTTGTGCACAAATATTTATAGCAGCTTTATTTATAATTGCTAAGATTTGAAAACAACTGAGATGTCTTTCAGTAAGTGAATGAATAAACTTTGGTATATTCATAAAATAAAATATTATTCAGTGATAAAAAGAAATGAGGTATCAAGCTATGAAAAGACATGAAGAAAACTTACCTGCATATTGCTAAGTGAAAAAAGCCAATCTGAAGAGGCTACATATTATATGATTACTACTATACGACACCCTGGAAAAGTAAAAAAATATGGGGACAGTAGAAAGTTAAAGATCAATAGTTGCCAGGGTACAGGGATGAAGGAGGATGAATAGGCAGAGCACACCAGATTTGTTGTGCAGGGAAACTGCTTTGTATGGTAGCATAATGATGGGTACATGTCATTATAAATGTATCCAAACCCACAGAATGTCTAACATCCAGCGTGAGCTTTAATGTAAACCATGGACTCAGGTGAAAATTACATGTCAAGGCAGGTGCATCAGTTGTTGCAAATGTACCACTCTGGTGAGGAATGTTGATAGTGGGGAAGGCTATGCATGCGTGGGTACAAGGTGTGTATACAGGAAATCACTATATCTTCTGCTCAATTTTGATAGAAACCCCAAATTTCTCAAAAATTAATTCTATTAAAATTTAGGTATTTTTTGGTTACATGCTAGATAAGTTAATATAGATTTTTTTAAACATCTCATTTCCGTCTAGATTATCTAATGGAAAGGTCAAAATAATTACCTAAATTTCCATCTTCAGACACTGGGTTGAATCTGTCAAAATACTTTTTCTGTGGTTAGTCTTATAGTGCTCTTTTGGGCTATCCAAGAAATTAATACAAGCTGTCCGTACACTTAGACCAAAACAGTAAAGGACTGTCATAAAGACTTCTATCCCATGTTGTCAAATTTGTTAGGAAACTCTGGGACATGGGTACAAAAGGACATGCATTTAATTTACTAACTTTTTCAAACAGTGTCAGTAACTTTGTGGGGATCGGACAGTCTTAGGGCAGTGATTGTGGTAGTTACCTATGGGGTTGCTAGTCTTATCCATTTATTTAAATACTCTCTTCATTTCCAAGGAACGCATGTGCTATGTCACTAAGGAAATACCTATTATGTTTTCTTGCATTCCTACTTAGCTTTCATCTGCTACTCTTATCTATGTCTATCTTGTTTTCTCTTCACACATGTCTACATTGAAGAGATACTGTTGGTTGCTTTTCTTTGAACTAACTGGAATGAGATCATTTAGTTAGCATTCAGCATTTAATGTTCTTTCAGAACATTTTAATTCTCTGAGATCAGTTTACATTGTGTTTGTATCAGGTACAAATCATTGTAGTACTTGGTGTGATATTATAAACTCAGTGCTAACTAAAGGAAAGGTGTGATTGTCCTTAATCTCTTATAGTAGTGATTTCAAAATATAATAGCTCGGCCGGGAGCGGCGGCTCATGCCTGTAATCCTAGCACTCTGTGAGGCCGAGGCAGGAGGATCGCACAAGGTCAGGAGTTCAAAACCAACCTGAGCAAGAGAGAGACCTATCTCTACTAAAATTATAAACAAATTAATTGGCCAACTAAAAATATATAAAAAAAATTAGCTGGGATGGTGGCGTATGCCTGTTGTCCCAGCTACTTGAGAGGCTGAGACAGGATTGCTTGAGCCCAGGAGTTTGAGGTTGCTGTGAGCTAGGCTGATACCATGGCACTCTAGCCCAGGCAGAGTAAAACTCTGTCTCATTAAAAAAAAAAAAAAAAAAAGCTAATAGCTCAATGGAAAGGAGGGAGGTATTACTATGATATAGACAATATTTTCATTGGCAGGTTAAAACCTTTGGATTTAGTATCCGTCAAAGATCATTCACTACAGAGCTATAATTGCAACAAGGCACTCCACCTTGGGCAATGTAGCAAGACACTGAAAAAAATACACTCTATAAAATGTGGCAAAAATAAGATTGAAACCTATGTCTCCAAGTCCAGTGTTTTTATTAATATATGGCATTTCCCAATTTAATCATTATTTTCCTACAGCCTACATTATTTTCCTGGCATTGCCATAAGAAAGTAACACATACTAGATGACTTAAAACAACAGAAATTTATCCACTTAAAGTTCTGAAGGTCAGAAGTCTCAAATTAGGGTGTTGGTGGAACCATGCCCCTCTGAACCCTCTAGGGAAGCTCCTTCCTTATCTCTTTCTGCTTCTGGTAGCCCCAGGTAATTCCCCCCCCCCATTTCTTTTCCGTTTTCTTTTTTTATTTCAAAATACTAATTAAGGAGGTACAAGAAGTTTTATTACATGGATAGCTTGTATAATATTTATGCCAAGGTCTTTTGTGTGCCCATTACCAGAATAGTGTACATGGTCCACAACAGGTACGTTTTTATTGCACACCTACCCTCCTCCCTGACTTCTTGGTTTCTCATGTCCTTTATATCGCTTTGTGCCAAGTGTTTTGTTGGCCTGTGGCAGCATAACTCCAATCTCTGCCCCTGTCTGCATTTGTCATTCTTTCCTCATGTCTTCGCATCATCTTCTCATCAGGAAAACAGTCATATTGGATTAAGGGCTTGCCCTACTTTAGTATGAAATTCATCTTAACTAATTTTATTTGCAAAGAAAATATCTCCAAATAAGCTCCTGAGAATTAGGACTTCAACCTATCTTTTGAGGACACAATTCAACCCATAACAGATTCTAAAACAGTGAAACCTATAGTTACATCTGTGGCATTGAGAAAATTTGTATGGAAGGCAATGTACAGTTAATAATCCAGAAAAGCTTCTGTATATGCTGTGGCAAATAAATTGTTTTATGATAAGCTTGATTGCAGTGTATCTGGCTTATACTAGAATGAATTCTTTATTGCCTATAAACAAGTGATCCAAGACATGTAGATATGGGAATTTCTGGTAGAACTTACGTAGAATATCATTACTCACAGGACGAATTTGATTCTTAGGTTTTATGATAAAATATTTTTCTAATATTAATGTAAGTATTCCAAAATTAACAGAGATAAAGTTAAATAGTCATTTTTTATTCTGTCTAGGAATATACTTTATTTGTCTTTTCTTAGAATTCTTGAAAAGACAAAGAACTCTACCTGATTTTAGTCAATTTTTGGAAGTTTCTTCTCTAAGTCTTGCTACCAGTCATGAACCTACTTAAACATTTGGAGATACAATGGGTAATAGCTGTTTATATGGTACTCAGTTTATAAATTTCTACTTGCCATAAAAATTTTATCACTACAGTATTTACTATTTGTGTTGCCAAAGAATCCAATTGCATCCACATTTTTTCATACAATACAATGACCTTACCCATTCATTTAAAAACAATGAGGGGAGTGGATTTTTACTCTGAGAATGGCACATTCACATGAAGACATATGAACATATGAATTCTGACAGAGATATTCAAAGTTGCTTAAAATGATCAATTCATTCATTAAACAGATATTTACTAAAATTTACAAAGTGCCAGGCAGTATTCTGGATGCTTCTGATAGATCAGTGAACAAAACAGACACAAACTCTCACCCTTAGGGACTTACATTCTACTGAGGAAAGTATGAAAGTTTATATTAATATATAAATATATATTTACATATATTTAATTAGAGAGAATAAATCAACTTAATTAAAAGGAAAATATTTCATGTTAATCATCTGATGAATCATAGAGAATTGGATCGGAGAATTTCCTTTAATATTTGAAAACTCTAAATAACATATATTTTTTTATAGTTCACAATAAAATAATAAATATTTCATAAATATTTTAACAATAGTTACTATCAACTTCACAATTTACATTTTTCTGTGGTCTATTCTGAAATTTCTATATATCTGTATATATCTTTTCCATAGTTATAATTATAGTAGCTGTTAAATTATGTTTTTGATTTTTTCACTTAAATTATTTCATAAACCATTACTCCCTTTTTTAAGGTTTCATACTTGCTCAGACTATCATATAACTATGAATTAATATGTTCCTTTTTTTTTTTTTTGAGACAGAGTATCACTTTGTTGACCAGGCTAGAGTGAGTGCCGTGGCGTCAGCCTGGCTCACAGCAACCTCAAACTCCTGGGTTCAAGCAATCCTGCTGCTTCAGCCTTCCAAGTAGGTGGGACTACAGGCATGCGCCACTATGCCCGGCTAATTTTTTTTCTATATATATTAGTTGGCCAATTAATTTTCTTTCTATTTATAGTAGAGACGGCGGTCTCACTCTTGCTCAGGCTGGTTTCGAACTCCTGACCATGAGCAATCCGCCCGCCTGAGCCTCCCAGAGTGCTAGGATTACAGGCGTGAGCCACTGCGCCCGGCCAATATGTTCCTTTTTAAATGTAGGTTTTATTGAAAACCACTTCTGAAATTGTGTTATAAAATACAGTGCTAAAAGACATTTTTATTTAAATTATTTTAAAATTTTCTTCTTTTGAGATATTTCTTAGAATAGGGTTGGAATAATTTATGTTTCTTACAATGTATTGATAAATTTCCATTCAAAAATTTACTTCATAATCTCTAACATGATTTGCATCTATCATAACACCTGTCAATCAATCAACACACATACCTATCTATGTTGACATTTCTGATGGCCACAATCTTCATTAAGGGAATTGATGCATTATCATCATCGATTGTTGAATTGAGCTTGTCTGGATGATAGCATATGTTTTTGTTTCCTCTCATTACTCATGATGTTATAGTTTAATCCTTTAAAACACATTTGTCAGGGTATTTTCTGACTGAAAAGAATTCTTCTATAAGTAAGCAAACTTTAAGCCATGGGTTTGTCCATTTTCACTGTGGAGAATATAAACAGAAGTCATAACAATTGAGAGGTTAGTGGTTGGCGAAATGGTCACCAGGGGAAAAATGTAAGCCCTGGAATTACTTGGGGAATGATGTTGTATTTTCTTGTTTTTTCCCATTTTTTCCCTAATTTGATTTTAGTATTGCTTAGAACCTTTTATTAACTAATAATCAAAGGTATTCCCTAAATGCATAATGTTAAGTGAAGCAAATGGTTTGGAAAAAGAGTCAGAAGAGAAGCCTTCCAACCTTTACACATTGAAACATAAAACAGGTTTCATAAATATCATAAAATAGCAATATCTCTTGCAATACAAAACTGGTTATATTTGCATAGACACTATATTTTAGCATTTTAAAAGTATAAACAATATAATGATGAGAGTATAAAAAAATATTGCTTTCAAAATATTAGTATAAAAATAGGTAAAATGTACCAAATGTAATCTAGAATACCATTCAGTTAGAAAAGCTAAATTTTTATTTGAAATGAGATTGTGCAATCCATTTGATTCATATTATAAGTAAAATTATATTTACTGCATATGCAGATGGAAGAGACATAGAAAAAAAGACAAATTTGTTTTATTTTGAAACAATGGATTTCTTAGAAAATGCAAAATATTTGCTGTACATATTGCTAAATTCTAACATGAAACAATATTGAGTCATTTCTTGGCCCGTATATTAACTAGGAATCCTAAAATATAGATAACCACTTTGTAAAGACAGAAAAAAATTACCTTTAAAATCATTATATTTTTGCTATTTATTTTCTCCTTTATCAGTGCTATTGTTTACAACTGAAAAACTTTGAGTCCTCTAGCTTCTATTTTTCTTCCCATACCAACGATTTGTGTGGTATTAGTTCAGATCACTGATTCTGTACTGCTGAGCTATATAGCTTATGGTAGGCAAGGGGGCTGGGTGTGTGTCTTTAAAGTGCCCTTTACTTTCAAAATTCACGTTGTAGAAATGACACTTCTATCTAGTTTTATAACTGTGCAGCTTGCACTGTGTTTCATAAAATGTTCTGTCAAGTGTACAAGGTTATTTGCTTTGAGACTAATTCTCGTTCTTTGTGTTTCAGTTGGGTTGAAAATAAGATCCTAATCTAGGCACAGGATCTTATTGCATAAGAATAAGAATCTCTCAAAAGAATATGATCTTACTGCATATATTTGCAGTTTTGATCCTGCAACTACATCAGATAATAGCAGTAGATAAGTCAAAACTTACATTACATATTTTATGATGAAGTAAATGTGCCAGGAATTTAGCAGTGGGTGCTTCATCATTTAAAGATTGTGATGATAATAATGTTAATATCAGAAGATACCAAAATTGCTATAAGATAATTTATATTGTTATATAAGCTACAACAGTATTTTCAAATGAAGGTTACGCAATTTAAAAACTCTGCTGACAAACTGTATATCTCAAAGAAGTTGCAAGTGGAAGATAAAGTGATAAATGTTTCAATTCCATCAACATAGAGATCACTATCCTATATACACAGGACTGGCAAAGGTAACTCTACCTATTGAGTATATAAATTCATAGAATCATAAGATTTTACAAATGCAGTTTTCTCTTCCTGGAAGGGTCTTTTTTTCTTTATCCCAAATTTTCCCTGGCAAGTGCTTACCTATTTTTTTCAGGTCTACTTCCTTGTGTTTTGTTTATTTATTTGTGTATTTGGTTGGTTGGTTGGGTTTTTTAAAGATTTACATTAGTTCCCCACCTGTAAATCTTCACATCACACAACAACACATTTTTGCTGCAGTTACATGCTAAATACAATTTCTCTTCCATTTATCATGTGAGGGTAGGGGTCATGCCTGTCTTGCTCATCATGATATTTTTAACTTCTGGCGCCATGGTTTGAAGTGGATCGGAACACATACTCTGGAGCTGAACTGCCTGGGTTTAAATCCTGTTTCAGCCACTTAGCAATTATGTGATATTGGCCAAAGGGCTTAGCCAGTCTTTGTGAAAATTAAATGATGTAATATTAATACTTGTACAGTGCCTGGAATAGGATCTGTCTGGCATAATTATAAAACTATAGCGAATGGTAACTATTAATATCATTAATACCATTATTATTATCTGACAAATATTCATTAACTGAATGTTGATTTTGTTTATATGTAATGTATATTTTAGATTAAGAGGATATGTCTTTATTGATATAAATAAAATATTTTAATAAACTGGATAACCAAAGTGATCTCTTTGAAAAGTGTTTCATAGGTGAAATTATTTAAGTTAACTCATTAAATAGGGTGATAGTCTGAAACTCTTGTCTTCAAGGATTAAAAACTAATGTTCAGAAAAGTTTGATATACTAAATATATTAAGTATATATTTATATTAATTTATGACTTTATTGTAGATATGAGAAAAATTTTTGTTGCTCATTTTAGATTTATTACAAATTAAAAATATTCTGTTCATACTCACTGTGTGAGAATTTTGGAGCTCTAAACGCTCATATCCCTCTATGATGGAGAAAACTACATTTTGGGGCAGAATGTAGATCTTACCTATAGATTTTTATCTAATTTTTTTTATAGAGATCTGAAATCCAGGTTAGTATTCTCAATGTACACAATGTAACTTTACATCTACTTCCCAATCACTTGATTTTCAAATTACAGTTATCTTTGAACAATAAGGGTTTGAACTGTGCAGGTCCAGTTATACATCAGCTTTATCCTGACTCTGCCATCCATGAGAAAGAGAAAATAATTCCCTTCCTTTCCTTCTCCTCTTCAGCCTACTCAACGTGAAGACATTAAAAGTGAAGACCTTTATGATGATCCATTTCCACTTAATGAATAGTAAATATATTGTCTCTTCCTCATAATTTTATTAATAACACTTTCATTTCTTTAGCATACTTCATTTTAAAAAATACAGTATATAACACACATAGCATACAAAATATGTGTTAATTGGCTGTTTTTGTTAATGGTAAGGCTTCCTGTCAACAGTAGGCTATTAGTAATTATGTTTTTGAGGAGTTAAAATTTATGCGTGGATTTTCTACTGTTCCCCTTTCCTCCACCATTGTTCAAGGGTCATCTGTATTTAAAATTGTTCTGGGATTTGTTGGCAAGTATAATCTTAAACTCTTTAATGCCTAATAATTCTCAAAAGGTCCAAAATAAGAACTAACAGCTATTGAATATGCCAGAAAGATGCACAGTACATCAATTTTTGAAGGTAATCTAATTTTATTTTTGTATCAAACTAAGTTATTGAGAACTTCCATGCCAGATTCAAATCACCTTTCTGCCTAAAGTTTTAGCGTTATATAATTAGTATACTTTAAAAAATGCATGGCAACTTAGTGAAACACATTACTGTCTCTGTTATAGAAATGTTTTAGCAGACTTTATCATATCACATGGAGTCATCAGAACGAAGGGAAGAAATATGTCTCTCATTTCATTATCAAGATTACCAATGATCCCTTTGAATAATTAATTTTTGCCTTATGGACACTGTGAATCATGTAAATAATTCACACATCTCTTCTGGGTTGGCTGCTATGAAGTTCAAAAGCCAATTTATAGCCTGTCTTGCTGTTTCACAAGATTCAAGGCATGCATTTTGTGTACTTTCCTTATCTCACTTCATCATAATCTACTCCTATTGTCTCTTTCACATTTGCTCTCACTTTCCAATTATAAATATTTTTGTTTTGAGTTCAATTGTTTCGATTATGTCAAATATATCTAGAATAAAGTGAGTTAGAAACAAATACAATTTGGGATTCTGGCTAAAAATGTGGTCAAGGATGGTTTTAGATCATTCCAGATGATAATAGACTAAATGAACTAAATCGAAGTTCCTGCTGAGTCTTATGAAGTTATTTGTTAAACACCTTAAATAGTATCACAGAGTTAAATAATTATCAACATATACATAGTTTGGCTCTTGAAAGTATTTGCTAATAAAACCCAAATTCATTTACCAAAAATACAATCTCTATATGCTCATCTAAGCTATTTTTTATACTCAGTCTCTATTACTGTATTTTATGACATCAGGAAGAATTAGACTTATCTCCATACTCTGCTCTCTAGGACACAGGTCAATCATTCTCCTTGAAGCAGATCCACAAATTTAACATAAGCTATAAATCATTTCCTATAAAAGCTAATTAACCTGTTCACATTATTTTTTCTAAAATTAGCTGAGCTATTGTTTGCCTAGCCTGTTTCCTAATTAAAATTATTTTAAATTCCTGATATTTTAATTCTGCTTTAGGATAATATTTCAAAGGATGCATATAACATAGTAACAATAAACAAACAAAAATTACTTTAAAACAATATCTCTGTTTTCTTCCAAAATAATGAGACTGCTGAAGCGATCCAAAATCCTTCTGCTACTTTCTATGAAGTCTCCTTTGCTCTTCCTAGCTAAAGTTATCATTGCTTTTTGAACTTCCTTGGCACTTCCTTTGTAGTACCTTCAGTTGTTAGCTCAACTGTTAAGTTTTGGACATGGTGAGGACAATTGGTATGTTTCACTTCATCTTTTATTATCCATGTATTCTTGCACAATGAAGGAATTAACACATCAATGAATGAATGAATGTCTTTCTTTTTAAAGGCCATACTATTTAATAACAATATTGTATCCCTTTAAAATTTTCTAGTTTTCTATAATTCTATAGGTACATACATATATTAAGATCATTTGGAACCTTAAAGACTCTATTTTATTCTTCCTTCTTGACACAAAACAGAAAGTTTCCTGAGTAATTTACTTTGCCTCCTATTTCATGATTTCTTTTTGATAAGTTTTAAGCTGTAGCCATAATAAAAATAAATAATAGAAAATGAATGAGGTAATCTTAGTTTAAAACATTTTTGCAATTATAATAGTGATAATTACATTTGCAAAATTTTATATTATCACCTTATTATCACCAATATACACACCTGTAATGTATGATATTTGTGTGTTTGAAGGTATTTATTCATTAATGATTAAATTTCATGCAGTGCAGGTACAAAAGTAAATATATGATGTTTCTGGCCACACATAATATATAATCTACTGGAGAAAACAGTAGAATTATTGTAAATAAAGGGTCTTAATTCAATATGATGGGAGAGTGTTATATACAAATTTTCATGTAAGAATAAATAAACTAAGAATACATTATTTAGTGCTACCAGGAGATAAAACATATAATATTTGGAGAGTCAGTAAAAAACTTATGGACCCAAGCAAGAGACAGAAACATCTACTGCAAATATAAATAAAGACTATTTCAATTCACTGAATGGCCTACAATTATTTTGTTTATTAAAAAGGAGGTTTATTATTTCAAAAAAATGAGTAAAGGATGTCTAGAAAATTTCTCAGCAGATTCAGACAACTAAAGGAGGGACAACGATAGCAAAACCCATTGCCCAGTAATGATTAACGAAAGGCTCTTAGCAGTAGGTAATTTTTAGGCAGGGTCTTTCCTTTAACCTTTAGAATTGAGAGTAACAATAGATTGTTAATAAAATTTTCTGTCTTCATGCTGATGAGCAAAATACAATTTGTTATATACAATGTGGGCAAATGTCTTTAATCAAACATGTTTTCATCAAGCATCATGTCTAAAATGGGTTGAGGCTGCCAGTCAGCACTAATGACACTCTATCATTTAATTCATTTCATAAATCTCCATCATGGAGCCCGAGAGGTTTCAACCTAATTAAATGTTGGAAGTCATGACAAGATTCCCTATGTCAAACTTCGATTTGTTTCTGCTCAGTTCTTTACATTTCTGAGGTCAAACTTCTGAAGGTAAGTGATTTGAGCTAGGTGATTTGAAAAAACTTAAATACTTTAATTTTAATTTTCTGCTCCCATGAGGAGTAAGATATTAAGGCATATGAGTGCGTTCAATTTTCAGTTGATTTCTGTGGCAAATCTTGCATTCTGTGGCAATACGTACATATAGATGATGCTTCTCATCAATAGAACCAACTGGGAGCTGAAGGTTTATATGAACTTGCTCTCATCTTTCAGCCATATCTGGTTCCCAACCATAAAATATTGGATGGAGACACTGATTATCTGCAGAAAAATCTATTTTAGAATTGAATGCCATATGGGTAAGAAGGAGAAGGAAAAAAATTCTTAGATGGGTGATGTAGCATTCTGTGGCATGGCTCACAGTGGTGTGAAAGAAGTGCCATATGCCATATGCCAACTGTTAACCATTTCATTAATTAATATATAATAAGAAAGAAAAGTCATCTTTGTTATCCAGTAATTTGGGTATAAAATTTCCATAGTACTCTATTTGTTAAGCAAACAATTAATCCCAATTTATAAATAGAAAGTAGAGATGATTTAGTTTATACTAAACCTAAATATTTAAATTATCATAGCCTTTCTGGTTTATCTGATTTTTCATATTATTTTCAGAAATAAAAATATGAAATCTCAAGTTTTCACCAAAATGTTCCTCTCTGAATCAAATGAATCAGTGCTTAGAATTTGATACATTCTACTCTTCTTTGTTGAGTTTTCTCAGGTTGGTGTATTTATCCAATGAACTGACTTTGGACCTAATGCGTGGCTGTAAACTGTCTGAAATTCTCATCAACTTGGCCATCTGCTCCAGCAGGCACTATACGCGTTTGTATCTGATAGACCTCATTGAGTGTTTTCTGTTTCTATTCCCATAGATCAGATATGTGTACAATTGTATTCTTTTAGCTTTTGTTTATTGCTATTTTTTTTTTGTGAGACTCACTGTAAAATGCTTTAGAAATCTCCTGGCATAATATATTAATGTAAAAAGCATATTGTAATTAAATTTATCATACTTCTTTGGCGTTTAGCTAATGTAGTAGTATCTTTTCTTTAGTTTTAAATTCAAGTTTACTTTATCTTCTTTAATAATGCATATGATTTTATAGGCAAGTAAACTTTCACGTAAAATCAAGCCAAAAATAAAGTATTTTGTTCCAATTTTTGCATGGTAAATTTGTCCCATTAGTATTATTCCATTGTATAGCATGTTTTGGGGCTTTAAATTTTGTTAAAACTGAGAATCATGATAGACACTTATGCTTTCCTTTAGTGCTTTCCAGTAAAGAAATTTTCTAGTGTGCTGAAGAATTTTAGAGCAAGAGAATAATTTCTGCGTTCTGTAATGGAAAGACTTGAACTCATGCTGGTTAATCATTTTTATTTTCTCTCCAGTTGCTGTCTCTATCTTTAGACTGCTTCAAGGTTGATCATGTGGTCTGCTGTCTGAAATCTTTTTTATGTTTACAAAGTTTGGATGTTACTTTTTTTCTGCAAAAGTTAAAATTATGGTTTTATTGACTGTGAGTTGAGGAAGTTTATGTTTTCCTCTTTTTTTTTTTTCCTGACAATGATTGATCAGAGAAGAACAAAATGATGTCTACTTCTTTTTGTCCTGATTGTCCAAATGGGCAATTTCTATAATCTTGGACTTTTGACTCTCTGTACTATTGATTGTTTTAAAATGATTGTTGGATAGAAGTTGCGACATAGCTCAATGCAGAACTATTTCTTAACTTTAATTTAGCAATGTCGTTTTGAGTTTGACAGTGGAATTGAAAGACACCCTGGGCCTCCCTGAGAAGATATGGTTTACAAATAGTTTGCTCTTGCAAAGGGAGAGAGCATTTTAAGGAACTTGTAATAGAGCAAAGTTAAATGTGTTGAATTGGAAATGATTCTAGCCTCACTGCACTGTATAATGTTGAGCTGTATTACTGAAAAGCAACCAGCAGACCAAAATTGCTTATCATTTTTTATATTTCTAAATTCTTTTGTGCAACTGATTTACTGTGACTTTTGCTATTTATGTGCATTCAGTTTTTAAGTGTCTGGAACTTGGAATGGGGCTGATGAGTCACATTAAGCATTCTCATACTCTGGGACAGCAAAGATGTACCAGCACACTTAATTGCACTCATTTAACCATTAAGCCTCGTTTCCAAGGGCTCTGCCAGTTGTCAGGTGCACTACATTACAGTCCCACATGGCATGTGACATCTTTGCTACTTGCTGCATCTGGTTAGAGCCCTCTAGTAAATGCTAGTATCTAAGCTAGTGAAAGAGTCCAGGTGTAGGACAATGATGCTCAAGTTAATGATGGTGAAGCATTAGAAAAATTGCCCTAGAGAATGCTTCACATCTGATGAGACAGGACAACACTTTTTCATATTCAAATGAATACAATCATATCCTGTAGCGCATTAATTGATTTATTTTCAGAAATGCAAGTATTGGTCACTTTTCAAAAGATTATTTCTAAAGTAATTGCCAAACAAAAAGGATTCTGTTAATTTCACAGATTTCAAATGTAAATATTTCTGATCAGAGTTGGGGAGAGCTAGATTAATAAGTGGGCTTAAAAAGCACTGATATTTTACTAGAATGCGGAGATTTCTCAGTTTACACTCTTCCCTTCTCACCAGTGAGGAAATTCTTAAATATATGCAAATAATCAATAAAACATTATAGGGATTGCTTTTCATCATTTCTCAAATTACAACTGTTTTGTAGTTTTTTAAAAAATAAAGTAAGTTGAAACAAAAATAGAGTATTAGAAGATATGGCTGTTTATTTACATCATTTTACCCAAAGGAATCTCTGCCATTCAAACATAGTCTAAATTCTTTAAGTACTTAATGAAAAGAAACACATGTCTAGAGCAGACATTAAAAGACTGTACAACTTCTAGTCCACTTTTTCTGTTCCATTTTCATGTGATTTGGGAAAACCATCAAATTAGATAGAAAATGGGAAAAATGAGTTTTGCATTGTTTTGAGAGAATATTAGGGGTAAAGTGTTGCTGGCAGCCAGCTGTTTTCCATCTTCATCAACAAATGAGCAAGAAGAAAAGGCTGAGGTTGCAATGGGAGGAATTAAAGCTAAATATAACACAACTGCGCAAGTTGTAAAATGCAAAAAATAGCAACTGGAGGAATTCATGGAATTGTTTTCTTTCCTCCCCTCTCTCTCTTTCTATATCTTTAAATATCTCAAATATATCAGACATTAAATATAATAGTTTACCTTTTAATCAACTTTATGACAATGCTGATGGATACTGAATTATTTATGAATGATATAGAGAAAGATGCAATGCCCCTTAGACTTTTCTGGTTTAGTACGCCACCCTCTATCATGCATTCAGAAATTTGAGTTTTAGCAAAAAATTTTTTCTCTCTAGTAAAGGTCAATAACATTTTCAAAAAG
The DNA here is from genome assembly GCF_040939455.1 of Microcebus murinus. Classification (NCBI taxonomy): domain Eukaryota; kingdom Metazoa; phylum Chordata; class Mammalia; order Primates; family Cheirogaleidae; genus Microcebus; species Microcebus murinus. The sequence continues at coordinate 63,948,055 of NC_134108.1, read as the reverse complement.
CTTTCGAATCTACAAACAAATATATATTGCCAATGTTAATAATTATTAAAATCTGTATATCAATTTACTACATTTAAAATTGTTCGAGTGGTTAACAACCAAAATATCCTAGCAATATAAATAACCATTGCACTAACAACCCAGAATTATAGGCAGGTCTAGTTTCAGGGGCTATATTGTATATATGTGTCTTACAATATGAAGATAGGTTTCTCACAAATACACTATGGTAAATTGTTATAAGTTTATGTATTTTTAAGGTTATTATGCTCCTAGTTGAGTTATGAAGTAATCTGTAACCACAACATACGGAAATATTGTTCTCTCTCCTTTATACCCTCCTTTCTTTGCGCCGTCCCTTCTTCAATTCTTTCAAATTTGACAAATGTTGATAATATAGTCTGACTTAACTCTTCTAGGTGGTGAGAACACAGAAATGATGTATGCTATGAAATTCAGACTCCAGAATGCTCTGGATTATGCAGAATGAGTAAGTAGCACAGACTAGAGATGTCTGTGAAATTTCAAGAGAGCATCATTCCATGGCTTGAATTTTTAACACATTAACTGCCACGTGAGTTGTATTTTACTCATGCTAGTCTTGAGCCCGGGGGCTCATGAAGCAAAACCTGGGCAAAACCATGCAGCTGGTATGAGAAAATCTTACTTGTTGATGTTATCTTTACAATTAATATTGATAATTTAATTCTAAAAAAGGGATTAAATGGATAGAAATCAATAAATTTCATTTTTCTATTTGTTTAGCATTAAATTACACTTAAAGAAAATGCTTTATCCTTATGAACTATTTTTTCAAGTTTTCATATTGCTTTTTACATTACTAATTTTTAAGTTTTTATATCACTTTTATTGAAAAAACACAGAAAACAATAAAAATAAATATTTCATTAAATTAGAAAGGATCCTTTGTTTCAAAGTTTTTATTCTATTTTTGTAATAAAACACTGTGGCCTCAAAGAGAAAAGAATCTTCTAGTGTTGCAGTCAATGTGTTAATTAGAAACTATTGTAAGTATGACTTGGAAAGGTAAGAGAACATCCTTCTCTCTGACTAGGTTAGAAGCTTTCCTAGGTGGACTTCCCTAGTGTCAATATCTGGAAAGGGGCAGGAAACCCAGGAGAACAGAATCTTCTGAAAGTGACCTTTGTAGGCTTCCTAGCAAAAGTCATTTTGGGAACTCCCCCTTTTTCCTCTGTAAAACCCCAGTAGCAGTCATTTTTATTGTGATATAAAATGGAATTAGTTTCTCTTAAACTTCCCTTTTTCTTACATAAGCAATGCATGTTCACTAAAAAAAAATTAGTATTTTAGCAATAAAATAAGTCAATAGAGGAAACAAAAGCCCATATTTTCACACATCTGTAGCACATCTTAATTTAAACACAAGAAACCATTTAATTTTTGTTTTCCTGAGCCCCTATAAATTTGTCTTGATGATTTTGACCAGAGCTTCACTTGTCCTTGGGCCACTGCTAGACAGATAGTTGTTTCATAGCTTCTGTCTATCCTCTTGTGCCTGAGGAAAGCACACAACCCTCATGAGGCTTTCGAAGAGATTTTGCTTCTAGCAACAATGGGCAAGAGGAATATTAAATGCCAGGGAGAGTTTAAAAACGGCAAAATATCTAGCTCTCCAAAAGTTGTCTCGCTATTTTAACTTGCTGTATGTATAACTTTGGGCATGCTATTCATTCGATTCTTTCTTTAAGGATTGACCAGATAATATAAACACTATTTCCAAAGACATAAGTCTATTCACTGGAAAAATAATAAATTAAATAATACATTTCTTTTATTAAAGAAACACAAACACTTTTATTGAGACCCTCACCTGCCCCCTCTGAGAAGGTTTTATTACCAGGATATAGTCTCTTACATTCTTTTCCAGGATGTGAAGAACTTTGTGATATTCGTCCCTCTATGTGTTGACAAGTTTATATGATTTCTATCATTAGCTGAATGAAATTAATGCCTATTTTGGCTTTTTGTGTGTTCAGACTAGATATGTATCTTAACTCAAGAAAATTGTGTTTTTGCAAAAAAACAAAAACAAAAACATTTTTTAGTTGGACATCCCTATTCCCCAAGGCTATCAAATATGCTCTAAGATCCAAGAAAGGGGACTCCTTCCTAGTTCCTGGAACCTTTCTTCTTTCACTTTTAGCCTCTTAGGGGAGAAGGAAAACAAAATGAAACAAAGTTCTGGGCAAGTGCTAAAGTTGTGTCATTAACTATGAAAAGTACTGAAGTCACTAAAAGGAAAAGGAAGGGCGAGAATACCTAACTTGTAGCAGCAAAATACCTGTTATTGAGGTATTCTAAAGCCACACTAGACAAGGATATCAAAGGCAGAGAAAAAACATGTCTACAGACATAGTAAGTTATTTGCATATTAAAAAAAATAAGTAGAGCATGTGAGAGGTATGAACTGCCTGTTATTTTCAACTGTTTGCCATGTAGAAGTCTCATTTTTAAGATTGTACAGTGAAAATAAAATCAAAGTCAATGGATACTATTCATAGGCCTCATAAACGTTTTGTTCTGCTTTGAAATCCTAGAAGGAGAAAACAATTTACACGTAAGGAATCTGAGTCCTACTGGTCAAGAAGGCGTTGAGGAAGGGAACATGATTTTTATTCAGAGAGCCAAGAAGAAGGTGAACTAATGTCCAAAAGAACCATCATAAGTTCATATGAACTTTAGGTTTCTTTTTATGTTAAGCGAAGGGAAAGAATGGTGGTGGGGAGGAGAATGCAAGAGGTAACAGGGGACCGCAGACATCTGGGCGTCAGTGAGGGGCAGAAGAGGTTGTAATACTGCTTTGGTCTACTTGATCAGTTAACTTTGGATGAGTAGGTCAGGTCAAAATGTTCCTATAAATCTTTAACATAGCATTGTTACTTATGTGTATACTTTTTTTTTTTTTTTTTAAATCTCCCAGGGAGTTAGTTTAGAGAAAGGGACAGTTATCATCTTTCTTTTAGAGTTGAACTATAAACTAAATTCTTCCTATAATTAGCTGGCCTACATGCAGAGCTAAGCAGAAGCTTTTAACCTAAAGGATATTACTGCAGGGGGTCAGAAGCAAAATGAAGCTAGTCATGCTAAGCCTCCCTTCCACTGTTACAGGTTCTTTGTCTTCCATTTGCCAGAAGCTTATATGCTATTAGTAGAATCAATAGCTTTTATGAAGGGAGGTCACCAAAAGATTTCTTGACTAAAAATTTTCACCATTGGCTTTCCTAGAATATCAACCTAAGCAATATTTTGTCGTAATTATTTTGTTATAAGTGCAAGGTCAACATGATTTATTAAAATGATCAAAACATCACATGTACCCATGTATATTTATATATATGACTATTATATACCCATAATAATTAAAAATAAAAATAAATTTTAAAAATAGATAAGGAAAAAATTATCAGACTCAAGTCCCAGTTTTACCATTTACTGTTTCTGAGTTTATTGAAAAGTTATTTGGTCCGAGGTTTGATTTCTTCTCTGTAAAATGGAAATAATAAACTACTTATCTTAAAAGATTATTTTAAAGATTGCATTTAATATTAGTACGATCCTTATCACAGCATCTAGAATCTGTCAATAAATATATTGTGCTATTTTCCTGTGTGTTGCATTACTAAGTTCCATGTTAAAATACAAAAGTTTATTGTATGCTATTTAATATATATATAATCTATTTACTTCTCATCATAAATTTGTCTATGAAATTATTTATCTAAAGGCTCTTATCTGCTCCAAAGTTCTTGAGATTATATGATGCATAAGTTTTAAGCCTTGATGTAAAGAGTGATGCTAGAAATATTGAGAAAAATATCTTTCATGAAATTCAGATCTGGTGATATTTACAAGTGGAAAGATTCTGATTCAAGGATGTTGAGTTGAAGAGAGACAAAATATTAGAGATGGGATGGAAAGAAGGTCAAGACTTCCTGATATTATATTTAATTTAAGTCCCATCATGCAATGTGATATCAGAATTTCCTTAATGACTAAAACAGCGGATGTGAAAACATCTTCTATGAGAATAAAGAGCTAATGCAAGAACTTTTATCATACAAGGAACTTCATCATTTTGCCAAATTTAGTTGTTTGTAGATGTATATTTATAAAAAGGTATATGCTTTTTATCTAGTCTTAAAATATTTTAATTAAGTTCACAAATGAGAATATCTTAGATTGTGTCAATATTTATTTTATTCAGCTTTCATAAATCACTAAAAAGAATTGCTTAGATAAATAGATTAGATAGATAATAGATATAAATTGATAAATATATCACATAAATATATATTCTCTACTTTGTACAAAGGAAAATAATTGGTGTGGTTACTGAGGTATTCTAAAGTGACATTGGATAGGAATATCAAAGTCTGTTAGGTGTAATTCCAAGGATTTTATCAGCAAAGAGGTATTGAGCTCCTTTTGAATACAGAAAAGCAGGCTTATCATTCATGAGACATTAATATATTTAAAACAAAACATCTGAACCTCAGAACAAACAAGACATTGATAACACAGAGGAGATAATATCTGTATAACCTTCCCAATGAATTTTGTTTGTTTGCTTGCTTTTGTTTTTGTTCTGTTTTGTTTGTTTCTATTGGCTTTTTTCCCTTTTCCTGCACTGTTCCAACATTAAAGCTTGACCATGGAGACTTTTGCACCAAGACACCAAGACTTTTGCATAACATGGCACTGTCTACAAAGAGGAATCCATACATAAGGAAGGAAAAGAGTGTATACAATGGTTGAGTGGGAATCCTTCCAGAGAGACGGGAAAACCAAAAACACTTCCATTGCTGGAAAAATGAGCTTGATGCAAAATCTTTATTGCACATTTATTTTAGGAATATACCTAAGAATACAGAACAAAGATACTATGAACTAAATTGTGTCCCCCAAAATTCATATGTTGAAGCCCTAATCCCTAATGTCATAGTATACAGAAATAAAGTTTGGAGGAGGTAATTAGAGTTAAATTAATTACATCATGAGGATGGGGCACTCATGATGGGATTAGTGGCCATATAAGAGGAAGATCTCTATATTTCTCTTTTCCACTCTTTCTCTTTCTCTTTCTCTTTCTCTTTCTCTTTCTCTTTCTCTTTCTCTTTCTCTTTCTCTTTCTCTTTCTCTTTCTCTTTCTCTTTCTCTTTCTCTTTCTCTTTCTCTTTCTTCTCTTTCTCCTCCTTCTCCTTCTCTTTCTCCTTCTCTTTCTCCTTCTCCTTCTCCTTCTCCTTCTCCTTCTCTTTCTCTTTCTCTTTCTCTCTCTTTCTCTTTCTCTTTCTCTTTCTCTTTCTCTTTCTCTTTCTCTTTCTCTTTCTCTTTCTCTTTCTCTTTCTCTTTCTCTTTCTCTTTCTCATCTTCTCTCTCTTCCCACCCAAGTATACATAGTGAGGAAAGACTGTGTGAAGACATAGTGAAAATCCTGCCATCTGCAAGCCAGGAAAAAAGCTCTCTCCAGGAAACAAATAGGCCAGCACCTTGATTGTGAATTTCCAGGCTCTCTAAAACTGTAAGAAAAAATATTCTGTTGTTTAAATGATCAAGTCTATGATATTTTGTTATGGTATCCTGAGCTAACTAAGATGAAAGGATAATAATAAAAATAATCAGATAGATTTGGTGGAATCCTAGGCTGGGTGCTTCATTGTCCTCAGATTCTCAGGAAATGGTCTAAGAAAACTAAAAGTTTTCCAGAGGAGCCTTAAGATTATGATATATCCAGGACAACATAGTACCATATAATGAGTACAATATAGTGGCTGATGAAAGTATCTCTGTAGATTGAATGAAGATATATGTATCCATATATCTCCAAAGCATCTTTAGAATCTAGAAATTTTTACATCACTGTTGGAGGATGCATAAGGGAAAAAGGAATGGTAGATGTGATTATTCCTGTGTCTGAGGAGAGGAGGCAATGGGACTTTCTGATCAGAGGTTATGGCAATCAGACAAGAGTACTAGATGCAAAATGAAGATTTTAAACATTTTGGGACCATCTATGCTACAGAAGAGGCCAAAAGAAGGCAAGGTTATATCAGGCCCCCCTCAATAATGATCAGGGTGGGGCACCCAGTAGTAACACTGAGTCAGCCAGGAAATATGTGTAAATGCTAAAACTCAACAAAGAACATGCAAATTAGATAACAGCTGACTCCTATTCCATGAGGATGAGTAGATTTCTGCATTCTGGAACCATTGTGGAATATCAAAGAGAGGGCATGGCCACGTGAGAGAGGAAAATGGCTCTCCCTTAGGATATTTAAACTTACAAACTAATTTATTCACCCAAAAAAGATAACTCTTCTGCCTGTAGCTCGAATAGGGGCATGAAAGCGTGTTGGATAACTTAAAGAAAATAAGGTCATTTTCATTTTTTTATTTTATTTACTTATTTATTTATTTTTGTATATCTAATTCTTAGTTGTCTTAATCCAGGCTTTCATAATAAAATATCATAGATTTGGTGTCTATTTTTATATGAATTTATTTTCTCACAGTTGTGGAATCTAGAAATACAGGATCAAGGTTCCAGCTGATTTGGTTTCTGATGAGGACTCTCTTCTTAGCTTACAGATGGCTGCTTTCTTGCCCTGTCGCACAAGGCTTCACATTCTTTAGTGCATGTGCTGGAAAAGAGAGATAGAGAGATCTCGTGTCTAATCCCTTTCTTATAAGGACACTGGTTCTATTGGATTAGGGCCCTACACTGTGGTGTCATTTAAAATTGATTACTTCCTTGAAAGCTTCATCTCCAATACAGTCACATGAGGGTTAAAGTTTCAACATATGAATTTGTGGAGGACACAAACATTTAGTCCATAACATTAATATATAAGTAACTATGTTAATTTGACTTCTTCTGAAAGCAGAGTGCAAGACAAGGACTTGGAAGATTTTCTTGGGAGACAAGGACTGGGACAAGAATTTGTGAGATAAGCTTAGGAAGCAGGAATAATGGGGTCGGGGAAAGTGAAGCAAGAGAGGGCAATGAAAGGGTGAAATAGGATGCACTGAGGTAAGGGTCCTCTCTCAACCAAGATATCTAAGAACTGTACAAAACACTATAGAATTTTCAATCTGAAAAATGAGAGACTGGAACATTTATCCATTCTCATCTGCTTCATTGTTTGAAGGATCAACCTAGGGAACTTAAAATTGCCTTGTGAACTGTCCAGGCAAGCTCCCTCAAAGCATAGATCTTGGCACAGATTGAGGAAGGATGTGCAATGTGAACTTGAGGCAGCGTGCTGGCACCAGAGCATGTGAGATGGAACTGCCACCAACACTATAGCTGATGTCAGAGGTGGGCTGAGAAAATGTGACATAAACAACAGAAGTATCTATCCAATATTAATCTTTGTTTAAATGGAAACAAGGAAAAAGTAAGTTGGGTTATAATAAGCTTCATATTAATTCCATTTAAGAGGTATAACTAAAAATCATATTGTCTTTCAAATTTGGAAGAATGGTTTTCCACATGGGGTGGCAGCAGTACAGGAAAAAAAAAAGAATGAATTTGTGTTTCAGTTACCTATTGATATACACTGGCTTAAAACGAAACTTATTTTATTATTTCTTATGATTCTGTGGTACTGGACTAAGCTAGATTGTTTTCTGCTCCTTCTGGTGTTGGCTACACTTGTAGTCTTTTGAGGCTCTGTGAGGTTGCAGTGGTCCCAGGGGGCTCCCCCACATTGCTGGCAGTTGATGCTGGCTGTCAGTTCTGACAGCTCTAGTGGAACTGTTGACTAGAGCACACATACATAGCCCCTCTCTGTGGTATGGATTCTCATTGCCTGGCATCTGGGTTTCAGAAGTACCTTAAATAGAAAGAAGCTGAAGCTGCCACACTTTCATAATGCTTATACTATGAAGTCTTTGAATATTCGTTGATTCCTTTGCATTGTGCTGCTCAAAACAGTCACAGAACCACCCTGGGTTCAAGGAGAAAGACATAAACATCACATGTTGATGGAAGTAGCAGCATACATGCACAAGGAGGGACATAATTATGTGTAGCCATCTTTGTGCTTTAGCCACCACAATAGAGTAACAGGGTTTGTAGATACTTTATGAGAATTGATTATTAAGCAATTATTTCTCAATGTTCTACTATTTGGTTAATACTGTGCTTGATCATCGATTCATTGAAGGGGTTTTGGAGGAGGACCAAAATTCTTTCCTACACTCAGTAAGGGCAATGAGAGAGTATCCTAAAAGATTTTTCAAAATTTGGTATTGAAGCCTACATTAGAGCCCCCTGGTATGTCTTTTAAATAATGCATATGCTTGGGTAGGGCATAGCTAATGAGACATGGCTTTGAGAATTATCCAAGATACTGGTGTTTTTAATAATACACACTAGGTATCTATGACAAGAACCACTTCTAGCAATGTATTAATACAATTCTGTGTCTTTGATCTAGAACAAGAAAAGACCAGTGGTGAAAGAGAGCTGCTCTGTATATTAAAAGCCTGAATGGACAATTCTGGTATCATTATTGAGTAGCATGTATGAAATTTTAGAACTAGACAGATAATAGTGCATTCTTGGATTAAGGCCATTAGACCAGAGGGTAGTTAGGAGAAAAGGAAATATGACAAGACTAGATTAATCAATCTAGAGTCTAGAAAGGGACAGATTGTGAAAGATTTGAGTATCTTACTACGAAGTAGACTTCATTTCAAAGCTAAAGGGAAATCATCGCAAGGTTCAAAGAGGAAGTTTCATAATTGGATATATGATGTAGAAAGGTTATATTGTCTACAGTATAGGCAATGAAATAGAGACACAGAGACCTGGTAAGAGGGGATAATAGTAAAGAACATGAGAACTGATAATGGCCTAACCTAAGGTAATGACCCATGTAAATAAAGGCAATTAAGCCATTGGTTGCTTAAATAGGAATGAAGCACCTTCCTTATAGCATGGTTCACATTCCTATTTTTTATTCTACAAGGATGCGCATTCAGTACAGAAACACAGGTGAATATACATAATGCCAAGCTCATCTGTAATTTTTAAAAATTATATTCTCCACGTGCCAGGTCTTAAGGAAAATTATAGAATGTGGTATACAGTGATCAGATACTTTTCTTTAAGACTTAGCTATTTTTCTCTCTATTGCATTTACAAAAGAACATCAGTTGTCAGTGTTCTGGGGTGGATACAAAGCTCATCTTTTCAGCTGATTTTATGGATGGGAAAAGCCACACCCCATTTGTTTCACTTTGTTTTTCCTATTTCCTTTATGGAACTTTACGAGGTGTAACCATAAAGTAATGGTTTTCTTATGTGGCTCGTAAACCAGCTCTGAAGGCAATTCCAAAAGAGATTCAACACAGTTAAGAGCTATGGCAGCACTGTTAAAATGGAGTAGAGGCTCCTCAGGTGATTGCTTTGAAGGGGCAACACTCATTGAAATGTATTTCTCGGGTATGTTGGTTTTAAAAGCACCCTTTTCTTTATCTTGACCTTCATATACCCACTGATTTTCTAGGCATTCCATGAGGATTTATTAAGTAATTTTTGGTTATACCTTATTTTAAAGGAAAAAGTTAGAGTTATGTTAAGGAACTTGTTTCTTCTCTTTCAGCAAAAGTCAAATAGGTTTCTGTCTGGAGGGCTTTTGACAACCTCTCTATCCCTGATGGACACACAGCAAGCCCGTGGCTCATTTGCACACCCAGGAGAAAAGAAGGTAGGTGAAGCAACCACACTGAGCCTAGAACAGCTAACGGCAAAAAGCAGGATCCAAGAAAATCTTGGAACAGTCTCAGAAACATGAAATATTTGCTGAGTCCAAATGTGAATTTCTATTCTTTAAAAATGAGGCAGCCCTGATCCCTTGAAGAAGAAAGTTAAGAAAATCAGACAGCTTTTATTGAATTGTGGAGGGACTATCCACAGAGGTAGTAAATCTGTGCATAGCTCTAAGCCCTTGCTTCCCTTTCCCAGACAGACACATAACAATGAAAATATTTATTCCTTCTCCTGGTGTGAGAAAGCTCTGGTCATTCTGAACTTTTTTTCCTCCCACACATCCAAGAGAAGTTGTAAGCATTACCGATATAATTATTCTGTCTCCTTCCAAATGTCTTATGGTTCCACTTTCATCAAGAAAGACCTAACTCCAAGCAAAAGTAATACTACCCCAACCAAACTATGAGAAGCACAAGCAACTCTGGTGTTACAAAATTATGACATCAAAGGAATCAAGTTCCAATCCTTATTGCAAGCTCCAATCCAAGCTTCTGTATTTTACCATGCAATTCTTGTCCTAAGGTATTCACTTCTTCAGTAGGTGGGAGCACAGTTCCTATGTGTTGCAAAGGTACTCTGTTTCTTTTGGAGTCTGTGGGTATCCACTAGAACTAATGTATACACACCCTTATGATAGTTTTATGTGCCTAAAAGCATAAAACCAGCCATACCCCTTTTCATTGCTCATGGGACAATTGAGCTTGGCACTAGAAAGTTATTGATAGTAATTTTAATGAATTATGTATAGACTGGGATGAGTGCTGTCAAGAATCAGAATTTTTAAAAAAGGAGGCTGGTATATTTTGATGCATATGCATTGGGTGGGGGTAAAAAAGCACAGAAGTACAAATTAATGATAGATGGCTTAAAACTTGCCAGTAAATGAGCCTTTTGTTTGAAACACCCCTTTATCTTTTTACTTATATGATGAAATGAAATATTCTATGCTGGGAAGATGTAAGAAAGTGGTGCTAAGAAGCACTAATAGTCTGTTCTTAATGGAGTAATTTAAATATGGCACTTTTCCAAAATATATTCTCATTTTTATGAATTTGTATTTATTTATTAGCATAAAAACTATTTTCTTGTCTACTTTATAAGTTTAAGCTGAGATCCCCAAAGAGTGTAAAATATAAACATAGCACAGACACATATACCTATGTATACTTCGCATTACCCTCATTTCCCTGATAGCAAATCTAGGGCAGAGCGATAATAAGGAGTACTTTGAAATGCAAGCACTACACAAGTGCAAGACAGGATATTTTTTTTCCCTCAAGAGCTGAGGGAAGCCATATTAAAAATCAGGAAGCTTGTAAGATAAGCAAGAGAGATGATTCTAAAGCATATTCAGGGAACAAAGCACACCAGTTTGGATATTTTCAAAATGGTAATGCCTCCATTAAAAAAGGGTAAGTGTTTTAATGACACGTTTTCTTATCAAAAACTTCATTACCTCAGAAGTCAGCACAGAAATGCGTTCCATGATTGAATTCCTCCCTCCCTACTTCACACTGGGGGATAAGCTAAAGCTACTCAGAGAGTTTAATTCCCTCCAATGTGGTTTTCCCAACCAGAGAGTTTTAACACACCCTACAGAGCCTATATGGATAATATTTAAGAGCTTAGACTCTGATTTCTGATAGCCCAGGTTTGAAGTGGGCTCTGGCACTTACTAGACCCACTTATTAGACCTAAGACAAAATGAAGTTACTTAACCTTTCTGTGCCTCAGTTTCCTCAATTGGGGGTAATAATAAAATTTACTTTGAAGGTTGTTATGATGAATAAATTAACATATTTAAAGTGCTTAAAATCATGTGTAGCACTTAGGAAATTTTGACACATTTATACACACATACTTATACATATACACACACATATATACACACATACATGTATGCATGTGAGCTACTGTGACACTACTAGTTGAGAAGGTTCTGTGGCTATGGAAGGAATTTCATATATCAAAGACTTCAAAGAGTAGCCCAACAAAGGAATATGTATTTTTTGGAGACTATCTGGGAGATACAGAATATATCTAAGTGCTATTTCCCCATGTTTCCTCTAGTTACAACAGTTCCAGTCCAGTGCTAAGGAGAACCAAACTTCATCATTATCCCAGGGTGAGTTTGTTCAAAGCAACTTTGTTCTTTAGGATTTTCTAACCTAGGTATCACTGTACCTAGATAATTGGCAAAGTATGGGCTACATTTCAGATGATAGACTGAATTTTGCCTTCAGAATTCTTAAAACATTCAGAGACAGAGATGATGACATTTTATGAGACAAATATTGATCATTTTCTTGTATTTACAGATTTTTGTGAAAACTAATATCACTACTCTCTAATCACGCTTTTCTTTCAAATGTTCAACAACCATTTATTGAGGACCAATTAAAGTGCAATCACTGATAGATTCTGAAAGTACACAGATGAAACACTTGTTCTCTACCCTCTTTGAGATGTAAATATAGTAATAATATAGTGCAGTGATTCCTGAAGTGTGTTACCTCGTTCCTTAGAATACCAATCCCATGATGCTTGAAAAATAAGTCACAGCTCCATATCAGTTAACATACTAGAATTTATCCAAGTGGAATATTGATCAACCATACACTTTTGAAACTGAAATGAATCTTAAAATGGACTCTATAAAATATATGATAGTAATCAAAACATTAATAGTAAAATAAGTCATCAAATTTCTGTTTAGAATATTTATTATTTATGGAAGTTAAAATTAATTTATATTTCCATTAGTCTCCTAAAATTTGATTTTATTTGGTGAATAATGACTTATCCTTTATATTTAGAGCTTTTCTTTTCAAAAGACCATGATAACAAACATATCTTCACTCATTTGCTGCATACAGTTTTAGATAGGAAGAGAATATTTGATCCTGAGATATTTCTGATTTATTTTAGCTTATGTATTATGCAATGTTTTATTTTATAACTTTTAAAATGTTAGTTTTGTATTAGTCAGGATTCTCCACTGAAATAGCACCAATAAGATATTTATATACAGGTATATATAAATGGAGATTTATTATGAGAAACATTGTTTATGGAGAACCAGGAAAGCTGGTATCATAATTTAGTATGAGACCAAAGGCCTGAGAACAGAAGGAGTGGGGGAGCACTGCTGTAAATCCCGGAGTCTAAAAGCCAGAGAACCATGGTTTCTGACGTCTGAGGGTAGGAGAAGAAGAATGTCTCAGCTCCAAAACAGAGTGAATTCATCATTCTCTACTTATGTTTTATCTGGACTTTTCACAGTTTCAATGATGCCTACCCATTTTGGCGAGGGCAGATCTTTATTCAGTCTACTGATTCAAATGGCTAATCTCTTTCAAAAGTATTCTCACAGACACAAGAAATGATATTTTACCATCTATCTGGTCATCCCTTGGGCCAGTCAAATGAATACATAAAATTAACCATCATAAGTTTCTTTTAGGAAACCATATTTACTTTTTAAAAAGCTATATGTTGAATGAATAACTTTGGCACAAAATTGAAAATGTATAAAATGGCAATTACTAATTCTCTTTAGCTTCTCTGCCTCCATAACTCAGTGTCTCTTTGCAGAAAGGTTTCTTACTAATTCTTTTAGAAATAAGTCTATGAATTTAAACACACACATAAACATTTTTTAAACATAGTTCAAAATATAGTATACATATGGTTCTACACTTTGTTTTTACACTGAATATAATTTTGAATTTTTTCCTTAAGTTAGAGTAAGTTAAAAATTGCCTGCCTCATTATTTTTTATTATTATTCTTTAATATTATGGGAGTACAGATATTGTTAGGGTTACATATCTTGCCCCTGCCCCCCCTCTCCCATCCTGCTATGCCAGAGCTTCTAGCGTGTCCAGCCTCCAGGTGGTGCGCACCGCACCCACCGTGTAAGTACATGCCCTTCCCTTCGTCCCCCCTTCCACCTGCCCACTTCCCGATTACAGATTTTTTTTTCAGACATTTTGGTTACAATGTATATCTTTATCTCTCCCTAAAAAGGGATAGAGGCAATCCCCCCCACACACACAATGCTCACCACTTCCTTAAGATGTGGGTCCCCCCCCATTCTCTTTAAAGTTTGCGCAATGTAGAGGACACACCTTAGGTTGACCCCCAATAAATTACACTTGCTTGAGTATAGGCAGGACTTGCTTCTAACCAGTAGAATATGACTTTGAGGTCATATTTCAAAGGAGGTGACATATTTCAAAGGTGCTGGCATGCCACTTACATGACTACTTTTCTTTATGGAAGACTCTGTCTTGACAGACTGAAGAAAGAGATAGCCCCAGTATGGCTTTGAATAAGAAAGCTGTGATGTTGTGAGAGGGCTTATTAAGGGAGCCATATGTTAAGGACTTACAGGCAACCTGGAAGCTGAGGACAGTCCCTGGTCAACAGATAGCAAGAAAGAATGACCTTAGTCGTATAGCTGTAGGAAAATTACTTTTAGCAATAACCCAAATGAGCTTGTGAGCAGATTCTTTTTCAATGAAGTCTCCAGATAAAAATATGGCCTGGCAACACCTTGTGGGGTCCTGAACAGAAAATGCAGCAAAGCCATGGCCAGACCCCTGACCCATGGAAACTGTGAGATAATAAATGTGCATTGTGTTAAGCTACTAAACTGGCTTAAACTTTTTACTTTAGGGCAAGCAGGGTTGAATTAACAAAATTTACTATTTTGTTAAATTCTATAATCATCATTTAAAGACATTATCCCCCCCAAATCCGTATATTGGAACTTAATAATCCATGTGACAGTATTAAGAATGGGGCCTTTAGAAAGTGATTAGCTCATGAGGATCCTCCTTTATGAATAGGATTAGTGCCCTTACAAAGTGGCTTGGGGGAACCAGTTTACTCTTTCTGCCATGTAAGCACACACAGAAGTTGTCATCTATGAAGCAGAGACCTCACCTGACATAGAATTTACCAGTGCCTTGATCTTGGATTCTCCAGCCTCCAGAACAGACAGCAATAAATTTCTATTGTTTATAAATTACACAATCTAAGGTATTTTGTTATAGCAGCCTGAGCAGACTAAGACAAAGGAACTCCTTTTTTTTTATACTTATTTGGTTAATTTCTTTTGACTGTAATCCTCATTCACATTCACCTCCCATCATAGGCCAATTCAGGTGCCTTTTGTGTGTGCCAATTTTGTTACATTATATTCTGCCAATTATGTACGCATATTTGTAATTTGCCTAGATGTTAGTGAGGTATAGATATGTTTTTCCTCTTATATACAACATATTTTATGATTGATCATTGTTGCTACATTAGCATCTATTTAGTTGTTTCTAATATCTGATAGAATTCCATAATTTATTTATGCCACATTCTCCTTTTCTATTTTTCCAGTGATGGATACCTAGAACACCTCTAGCTTCTCATTACCACAAACCTTCTTACACAGGAACGTTGATGCTTCTGTGTATGACTTCATTTAGGATATATGCCCAGGAATAAGACTACAGAGCCAAAGGGTCTTTGGATACTCAACTTATCTAATAATTACACAATGATCTTCAGAATGAAAATGGATACTAAATCATACCAAATATGTCTACCAGCAGTATTAAAGAAAATATGTAAGTTCCCCCACTACATAACAGAAACACTATGCTGTGCTAGCCTGGAGGGCTCAGCAAAATTGTTACAAAGTAGATTAAGCAAGTGACAAGATAACTACTGAGCCCAAAAGTATTTGTGTATTTATTTAGGACAACTTTAATTTCTATTTTTTTGCTATTTTACTGTTTCAATGGAGAAATCTTAAAATTTTCTGTGTAATTTATTTTTCAGTATTTGATATTCATTGATACTATTTTAGATAATATTATTTCTTAAATTTATGTTTGAATTTTTCTCATGAATATATAGAAATACAATAATTTGTGTATATTTCTGTGACATTTAGTAGCCCTGATAAATTCATTTATTATTTCTAGTGGTTTACAAGTTCTTTTGGATTTTCTAAATACATAATTTATGTATGTAATCCACAAAATTAATTTATGTAATCCACAAAAATTATAATATTATATAAATCCTTTTCTATTATAACTTTTATCTATTATTAATATGCTAAAATTGCCAGTAAAATTTTGAATAAAATTTATTGTGGGCATTCTTATTTATTTCTGTCTTCAGAGGGGAAACATTTACCATTAAACATTAATATATTAGTGGTTGGTTTTTTTAAGAAAACAAAATTCTTATCTAGTCTGAACTTGTTGAGTTTTCAAAAACCATAAATGGGCATTAACTTTTATTAAATATGATTTTTCCAATATTTTGTTCTAGAATTCTTATGTTTTCAAGCCTTAGGTTTAAGTCTGTTATCCATCGTGAGTTTATTTTTGTGAGAGGTGAGAGGTGGGGATCCTGTTTCAGTCCTCTACATGTGGCTATGCAATTCTACCAGCACCATTTATTGAATGGAAGTTCTTTTACCCAGTGTATGTTTTTGTCTGCTTTGTCAAAGATCAGATGGCTATATGAGTATGGTTTTATATCTGGGTTCTCATTCCTGTTCCATTGGTCTATGTCTCTGTTCTTGTGCCAACATCATGCTATTCTGTTACTATAGCCTTGTAGTATATAGTCGAAGTCTGATAAATTTATGCCTACCAATTTGTTCTTTTTGCTTAAGGTTGCTTTAGCTATATGGAGTCTTCTATGATTCCATACAAAGCATAGAATTATGCTAGATTTCCTAGATCTTCAAAAACTGATGTTGGTATTTTAATAGGGATTACATTGAATCTGTAAACATCTGCATAGGCAAAGACTTTATGAAGAAAACCCCAAGCAATCACAGCATCAACAAAAATAAATAAATGGGACCTGATCAAATTAAAAATCTTCTGCACAGCCAAAGAAACCATCACCAGAGTGAACAGACAATCTATAGAATGGGAGAATATTTTTGCATGCTATACATCTGATAAAGGGCTGATAACTACAATCTGTATAAAACTGAGGAAAATCAGCAAGAAAAGATCAAGCACCCCCATTAAAAATTGAGTAAAGGACATCAACAGAAACTTTTCGAAAAAAGACTTATGGCCAAAAAACATATGAAAAAATGCTCACCATTTCTAGTCATCAGGGATATGCAAATCAAAACCACAATGAGATATCACTTAACTTCAGTGAGAATGGCTTGTACCAAAAAGTCCCCAAACAACAAATGTCGGCGTGGATGCAGAGAGATAGGAACAACTATACATCCAGATAGGACTGCAAACTAGTAAAACCTCTATGAAAAGTAGTATGGAGATACCTCAAAAAACTAAAAGTAGAACTACCATTTTACCCAGCAATCACACTACTGTGTATTTATCCAAGGGAAAAAAAAGACATTCTATAAAAAAAGACATCTGCACTCAAATGTTTATAGCAGCACAATTCACAATAGCAAAGATGTGGAAACAACCCAAGTGCCCATCAATACATGAGTGGATTAACAAAATATGGTAATGTATACTGTGGAGTACTACTTAGCCATAAAAAATGATGAGCTATCTATTATGTTGTCCTGGATGGAACTGGAGCCCATTCTTCTAAGTGAAGTATCACAAGAATGGAAAAATAAACACCACATGTACTCATTATTAAATTGGTACTAATCGATCAACACTAATGTTCACATATGGGAAATAATATTCATATGGTGTTGGGCAGGTATGGAGGGGGAGGGGGAGGAGGAGAAGGGTAAATCCACAATTAACGGATGCATTGCATGCTGTCTAGTGGATGAGCATGCTTGTAGGGTGGTGCAAAGGCAATTTACGTAACCAAAGCATTTATGCGACTGTAATATTCTGAAATAAAAAAATAAAAAATATTTTCTTAAACAAATACATTTTATTAAATATATTTTCTGCATTTTTTGAGATGATCACTTTTTAATGATCTATATATCTTTGCTATTATAGATTATATTGATTAATTCTGAATATTAAACTAAATTTTCAATCCTGAAATAAATCATGTGTATTTAGGATGAATTCTTTTTTATACAGTTCTGAAATCAGTTTCCAAATGATTATGTTTAAAACTTTTGTGTCTATGTTAATGAGATATATTTGTCAAATTTCTTTGTTCGTATCAACTTTCAAAGTCAAGGTTATGCTAAACTCAGAAAACTTGTCAGTAATTAATCCTTCTTCCTCTGTTTTCTAAAAGAAGTCATTTAAGATTAGTATAACATTTTTTCTCCTTTTTTAAATGTTTGAAAGAATTTTACTAGTGATACCATCTAGGCCTGCAGTTTTCTTTGTGTAAAGATTTTTAACTACAGATTCAATTTTCTTACCAGATATAAGAGAATTCAGAGTTTCCATTTCTTTGTTAAACTTGGAAATTTATGTTATTTAAGGAATTTGTCCAATTTTCAGCATATCAAATTTATTGAAAGAAAGGTTTCTAAGACATCCTCCTATTAACTTTTTAATATATTTCAGGATCTATGGTTATATCCCTTATTATACATGATATTGGTGAGGAAATAACCAAATACATAAAAATTTAAATATTTCTTAAGTAAATATTTATTGAAAACCAAGTATGGACCCTGCACTACTCCATGCTAATTTGGCACTTATATTCTAATGGAGCTTGCATTGAAGTTCAAATTTATATTTGCTTTATTTACATAAGTATAGGGGCTATTTTGTCATTTGATGATTTCTTGTTTCTCCTTCAGTATGGAAAATGAATCAGATTGATATTAAGCAAGACTAGTTTTTTCCCCCCCATCCACAACCATCCACAATTTCCAGTTTAAGACTTGATCGTTCTTTGGTAAATACTCTTATTCAGGATACACTTATTATGATTAGCCACTATCCAGCTAAAAGCCTTCTAACAGCATTTGAGTAGGGGTTTTTTTGCAATTGTAGCGAATCACTTAGAGTAGAAAAAGTTTTGGTAAGCATTCTGTCTCCCTGAAGCTTATTAAAATGGGCCAGCCGAAAGTGAAGACAAGGATGTATTAAAATCTTCTGGCAGAGTTGGCTAAATGTTGTGAAACAGGAATAAGGCTGCCCTTTAGTCACCAGAGCATGCTACCAGCCCCACCCTGACATTATCTCAAGTCTTCATGGTCATGTACCCATGAGTAACGTGAAATATGGGCTTCTGCTATGATGGTATTCTTTTTTTTTTTTTTTTTTTATTTCGGCATATTATGGGGGTACAGATTTTAAGGCTTCAATAAATGCCCTTTCCCTCCCTCCCCCCACAAATCTGAGTTTCCAGCATGACCATCCCTCAGATGGTGCACATGTCACTCATTATGTATGTATATACCCGCCCCCTCTTCCCTCCCCTCCCCCCTCCCCAATACCCTATTACTGTAGTACCTAACATAGGCAATTTGCTCTATATACTTCCTTCCCTTTCCTCCACTTGCAAAGAAGGTCTATCATATATTCCCTCAGCTTTTACCAGCATTTCACTCTGCTGCATCTTTAGAGTGTCAAGGTGAATTTCCTGTCTTCTGGTTTTCCACTGTTTCCCTCTTTCGTTCTCTATAATAACACATGCTATATCTTCTGCATGCATAATATAAGCTTCCCAGAACTTATTTTTGTTCCCTATCTTAAGCCCTAAGATACTGGATGAGACTTTTACACAATCCTCTCCATACTGTACTTAAGCACTCCACAACACAGTGTGAGACACAATTTTGTACTCCAGACACTCAGGAATTCCAAGAATAAAGTGTTCCTAGACTCTAGAAAAACTCTTGAATTTCAAAGCATATTCTTTAGGGCCCTCATCTTTATTGGGAAAAATATTCATCAAACAACTTCTCCACAAGTTGTTGATGAGGGAGAGGGAAATGTTTCTATATTTAATGTTTAAAAATTCTTCATTCTTAGAAGCCTTCTATCTTTCACATAGCCCAGTTTGTTATATATGCTACAGAAGTTGCAAAACAAATAAGCTCATATCATTTACCCAATTGATTTTGTCTCATCAGATTAGCTTAATAGAGTTTATTTTAGTGTAATTTAGTGTATAACCTTCCAAAAGTCAGGGTGGAAGATGGGATACAAGGAAAAGATAACAGAACTTTTAGTTTGAGATCTCAAGTCATTGCTCCAAGTAACTATTTTATATATCATTCTATTTCAAAGATTTAAGAGTTAATATGAGCAGATAATGTTCAAGCAATAAATCAAAAACAGGATCAGGGTAAAGGTTAGGAGGCAGAAAGCAATAAGAGAGTGATGTTTGTGAATGGGGGAGTTCTGCAGAGTCAAATATCTGCTGTTTAGTCTTTGCTGCTGGGCTACCATACAGGTCAACCAGCCTTGGAGAAGGAGGCAATCCTTAATACAACATGAAATCTGTTATTTCCTCAATGGCGGAAGAATTTCAAGAAATGTCAGCTGGAACCACAGGTGGACGTGACACAATGAGAATAACAATACAAATACTACACATAAAGAGGAGAAAAAAGTCAGGGCCAAAAGAAGCCTAGATTGGGTGGCTGGAGGAAAAATAATTTGCTGATAAGGTTTTCCTCCTTGTATCCAGAAAGTAGACTCAGTGTGGTGCAAGGTAAAGAGAGAGGAATCTGAAATAGAAGACATGAGCTCAACTCCCAGCTTCCCTTCAAAGAGGCCATGATGCTTTGGGGCCTGTAATTTGATTTCCCATTTTTCTCAGAAGCAATAACAGAAATAACAGAAACACTTATTTGACAAGCTCATGTAAGAAATAGAGTATAGTTACTAGAATAGCTACTATAGTCATCTTCCTATGCTCTGACATTTGCTTACTTTATATCTTAAGTGAAAGATAATTGGTATATGAATTTATAGCTGTAGGGCAACAATAGATGAACAAATAAGTAGCATTATTCCTAAGGCTATAACCACTGGAAGGAATGACAGACATGTCCATGGATAGACAGTGGCAGAGTTAACTGAGTTAATGTCATTCTTACAAGGCTCTTTTCAAGCTTCTATTCCAAAGAACTCTGGCTAACATTTAAAAATGTATTTAATTATTTTATTCATTCAATTGCAAGCTCATGGTTTTCTTAAATCTCATCAGTTGTGCATAAAAATAAGGTGAATTTTGCTACTATCTACCCCATATCTTGCATTGTGGAAAGTTCTTTCTTTGAGTTTCCCTTCCCCATGCAATTTTTGAGAATCCCAAAGAACACTTACATTTTCTACAAATCTGTCTTTGTGGTTGGTTTTTAATTCTGTGAGATATTCCATCAAAGGTTCTAGAATTATAAAAGTTACCTCTAGCTTCATAATCGACTCTTGTAGGATCTGTTTTTGCTTACCCATATTTTCAAGTGCAATCACACGTATCATCCCAAGTGGAAATAAGACCAGGTTATATTGTTTTTTAAATTTACTGATTGACTTTAGGTTTAAAAACTTATAGCCCAAGAAAGCAATCTTAAACCTACTCTCAGTTATGACCAAGATCAAAGTCTACAGAGTTCACCCTCCTACTTTGGCCCCCAAGCAATTACTATGCTACAAATCTGTTACCTTCCAATACAGAAAGAGATACCTTTTCTGGTACTGAGAAAAAAATTTTCCAGTATTTTGCAAAGCAGAGAAATTGCTCTTTGGAAGTATCAATATATATTTTGCCATAAGGTGAAACAGAAAATTCTGTGTGTCTTCAGAATAATTAGTCATTTAGCCATAAAATATTTACAAATATTATGGTCCAGTCTTAGAACACCATGGCAATAAACATTTGTGAGAGCCTACTGTTAGGGTCACTAATTACTCAAATTCCTATTATGAGAGATTGCTCCTACTGCTCCTTAGGTGTTCACACTTTAGAGAAACAGACAAAAGCACAGATGAAGGCAGGACAGCTTGTGAACTCTGGAACAGAGACCCAAACCAAGAGTAGTGGATTCACCAAAGATACACTAAACGTTCTTGGGAGTCTCAGGAATAAAATATCCCACCCCCCCCAAATACGATGCCTTTTTAAGAAGGCATTTTAGGATTATCTTAGGGGAAGGATAACAAGATATCTCAAGCCAAGAGAGTATCTGGTTTAAAAGCACGAAGTATGTGTTATAATTTCTGATTTGAGGATAATGATAATTTGATGGGGCATTGAATATGTGGAGAAAGTAATAGGAAGTTAGGCTTCAGAGTCCGATAGCGGCCAAAACGTGATAACTATTCTAAGTTACACTTAGGAGTTTGTGTTCTAAACTCTACCTAATGGGAAGAATATTACATTCTTGCTATTCTTTACCCATTGAAATCAAGTATACTTGATAAAACTGTACCACAAACATTTTTTTCTCTTGATGGCCATAGAGAAGAGAGAAAAGACTACTTTTGAGCTATAAGAAATTGTATTAATTATTTTTAAAATTACTATGGCCAGGTGCTCATGCCTATAATCCTAGCACTTTCGAAGACTAGGGTGGGAACATCACTTGATGACAGGAGTTTGAGACCAGTCTGTGCAACACAGCAAGACTCCATCTCTACAAAAAATAAGAAAGTTAGCTAGGTGTAGTGGCATATGGTTAGTCCCAGCTACTCAGGAGGCTGAGGCAGGAAGATCACCTGAGCCCAGGAGCTTGAAGTTGCCATGAACTATGATGATGCTACTACACTTTAGCCTGGGTAACAGGGCGAGAGCCTCTCCTCCCTCCCCTAAAAAAAGGAGTATTATGAAATATTTGAGACATTTTCAAAAATACAAAATAGTAGATAAAAAATCAAATAAATATATTACAAATATAATACAATTTAAACTACTTCTGCATTTATCATTGGTAGCAGTTTCTTTACTCTTCACCTGAAGAGTAATTTTAATTTCACTAATTTAAAATTTGAATGAACTTGAATGGATATTCATTTCTTCCAAAATTTATTGACTTTTCTTTGTATATATACATATATACATAATTTTCCTCTAATATATATATGATGCTCACACAGATGTATACAAAGGTACACATAGAATTGTGTGTATGATTTTGCATGTTTTTAAAGTTTTAGGCTACATGTATTATTCTGCAACTTGTTCTTTGCCTTTCCTTCAGTATTTTATTTGTGTGATTCATTCATTTATGCAGCACAATTTTATTCCATTTTTACTATTGTGTACTATTCTATGGTATGATCATTATCATATATTATATATCCATTCTCCTGCTGATGGATATTTAGGTGTATTCCTATTAACTCCATCAAAAATGTTTTCATTAATCCAGTGTTAAACCATACATGGTGCAGCATAAAATGCATAATCAACTAATTCAATTTCAATAAATGTTCAACAATGCTGCTGTGAACACTCTTGTACATATCTCTTTGTGCAAGCGGTTATAGTGAAATTTATGGATTATGTGTGCTATATTGCTAGAATACGAAGATCACTTTTTTTTTTTTTACAAATTTGTAGATGTGTGCTTCCATGACCACATGTGAACAAAGAATTTGACAAATTTCAATGACTTTTAAAGCTTCCCAAAGGTATAACCAAACTTCTATTTTAATTTCATTTACTAAAACAAGCCACATATTCATTCTCCACATGTGTCTGAAAGATTGTCTTTCTGTGAAGGTTATGTTTGTTTCCAAGATCATTACCCACAATTTTCTTAATATTTCCCTCATTCTATATTTAATGAAGTCTAAAGACACTTAAGTATTTATTTCAAGGGTGATTGTTTAATTTATAAGACTAAGTATCATCTCCCCATCAAGATCATGATAG
Organism: Microcebus murinus; assembly: GCF_040939455.1. Classification (NCBI taxonomy): domain Eukaryota; kingdom Metazoa; phylum Chordata; class Mammalia; order Primates; family Cheirogaleidae; genus Microcebus; species Microcebus murinus. The sequence goes on along the minus strand of NC_134108.1, from coordinate 63,924,457 downwards.
TGAGGGAGTAAATTATACACCTTAGTGCCTGTAAAACCTGACAAAGCTTAATGATGAGTATTTATACTTAGAATTATTTTTACAATATTTCCCTAGACATGACTAGCCTTTAGCCATTACAGTGTGACCACACAACATATTTTTCCTGAAGAATAACAATTGAATGCTGTGATTTTCTTTTTCCTAAGTATTTTTAAGAGAATAGGGTGAAATATCACTAGGGATCTTTTTCATATCTCTACCATAGAAGATAATTTGACACATGCCACATTTTGGGAAGCATTAATCTTTTCTTTCTTATCCCAGAGGGGAATAAAGCTATTGAAAATATTATGACTAACCTCATCCAAAATACTCTAGTTTGATTTTCATGTACCCACAGCTAAACCATAGATAGTGAGGCATAAAATGCAGAATTAACTAATTCAAGTTCGATAAATATTTATTGAGCAACTTCTTTGTGCAAGGTGTTCTTCTAGAAACCTGGATGTAGGGAATAATAATATAAAGTCTGGCCACCTTGGTTTTACATTCTATAATGTTACCTTTCACAGCACCATATAGTTTTGAATAAAGTTCTAGAATTCTACCTTATATAGAATTGCATAATATTAGAGAACATATTTCTTAACATAAGTAATGGCATGTGTGAAGGCAAATATTTTTCCAGAAATGTGTATAAAGATTTTATTTTCTATCTATCATTTCATTGAAAGTATAATAATGATTGGCGGAAAATAAACTGCTAACCATATGTAAAATAACAGAAATAGAATAATAGAAACCATAAATAGCAATAGTAACTGATATTATTACACAAAATATAAAATTTCATTACCACATACAAGATATAAGTCATAGAAAATACCTACTGCAGAATCGTGTTATAAAATAGTGCAGTCACTGTGGACAACTATATAGTGGTACCTCAAAAAATTAAACAGGCCGGGCGTGGTGGCTCACGCCTGTAATCCTAGCACTCTGGGAGGCCGAGGCGGGCAGATTGCTCGAGGTCAGGAGTTCGAAACCAGCCTGAGCAAGAGCGAGACCCCGTCTCTACTATAAATAGAAAGAAATTAATTGGCAAACTAATATATATATATATATATATATATATATATATATATATATATATATATATAAAAAATTAGCCGGGCATGATGGCGCATGCCTGTAGTCCCAGCTACTTGGGAGGCTGAGGCAGAAGGATTGCTTGAGCCAGGAGACTGAGGTTGCTGTGAGCTAGGCTGACGCCATGGCACTCACTCTAGCCTAGGCAACAAAGCGAGACTCTGTCTCAAAAAAAAAAAAAAAAAATTAAACATAGAACTACCATGTGATCCAGCAATTATGCTTCTATAAATATAGCCAAAATAATTGAAGGCAAGGAATTAAACATATATCTGTATACCGATGTTCATTGAAGCATTAGTCACTATTTAACTATTCACAATTGTCAAAAGGTGGAATGAACACAAGTGTGCAACAACAGATGAATGGATGAAAAAACTGTTGAATATGCATACTATATTCATCGTTAAAAAAATAAAATTCTACTACATGGATGAACTTTGAAGACATTATACTAAGTGAAATAAGCTATATACAAAGAACAATTATTTAATGACTCCAATTACATGAGCTACCTAGAGTAGTCAAACTCAAAGAAACAGAAAGTAGAGTTGTGGTTGCCAGTGGTTGGGGGAGAGGAGAGATGGAGAGGTATTGTTTAAAAGATACAAAGTTTCAGTTAGGATGAAGGAAAAGTTCTGGATATAGTTAGTGGTGATGGCTGCACAATAATGTAAGTGTAATTAACGTCACTGAACTGTACACTTAAGCACTGTGAAGATGGTAAATTTTATGTTATGTATATTTCACCACAATTTTTAAAGAAAATGAACAGAAGGTAAGAAACTATAGGCATAAAGTTTTCATAAAACAGGAGAGAAAAAGGTCTGTAGTTAGAAGAGAATGCAGGGGGTGGCAAGGAGGTTTATTTGGTTTTAATATGAAAGATTTCAAAACATATTTAGAATAATCAGAGTACAGGGAGATATTGATTGTGAAGAGAAAGAAAACAAAACAGCAGTAACTATAAAAGCAGATTCTTTGGGAGGAAAAAAACCCAGCAAAAACTAAACTATATTGTTTTGGGAAGCAATATGCAGTAAAAATATAAAGAATAAAAGAGCAAATAACGTGAAGGTAAATTACATGAACACTAAGGAGATTTGCCTCTGTGGGTGAGGGATGGGTGATCAGAAATGGACTTCTGAGATAACTGGCCTGTTTCTTCAGCTCAATGGCAGTTATGTTTTCTATAAAGGGATTGGTATATACTTTATAATTATTTGTTAAACTTTTATATATATATGTGTGTGTGTATCTGTTCTATTTCAATTTCATAATATTAACAGTCAAAAAATTAAAACAAATTCAAAGGTGAGAAAATCTTCCTAATGTAAATAGAGTACCTACAGGTCATCACTAAAATAAATGAACAAACAGCCCAAGTTTTTAAAAAAAATAGGCAAATTATGTAAATAGTTAATTCATGAGGAAAAAATGCAACTGCTCACTAAGCATACAATATGATGCTCAACTTCACTAATTATTTTGAATGATAATTACAATGAGAAAAAATAGTTTATTTTTATTTTAATTTTTTTTATTTCATAATATTATGGGGGTACAAATATTTAGGTTATATATATTGCCTTTGCCCTGCCTGAGTCAGAGTTGTAAGCATGCCCATCCTCCAGACAGTGTGCACTGCACCCATTAGGTGTGAATATAACCATCTCCTCCTCCCTCCTTCTACCTACCCGACACCGGATGAATGTTCTTAACATCTGTGCACATAAGCATTGATCGGTTAGTGCCAATTTGATGGTGAGTACATGTGGTGCTTGTTTTTCCATTCTCAGGACACTGCACTTAGTAGAATGGGCTACAGCTTCATCCAGGATAAGACAAGAGGTGCTAGATCACCATTGTTTTCTGTGGCTGAGTAGAACTCCATGGTATACATATACCACATTTTATTAATCCACTTATGTATTGATGGGCACTTGTTTACTGAGTTAGCACAAATTTTTAAAAGATGAATACTTTTCTGAGTTGATGAAGATGTTGGAACAGAGACATTTCTTTAAATATTAGGTGGCAATTCTATTTCAGTTAAAAATGGGCAAAACTTAAGACCTAGCAAATTCACTTATAGGAATCTATCCTGCAGTAATTAAGCAATTATAACACAAAACATGGTTTTCCACTGCAGAATTATTTGCAGTAGCAAAATAAACAATCAGAAAAAAATGCTTAAACATCCTAAATTAGGAGGCTGGTTAAGTAAATGAACATATGCTTATGTAATGAAAAAATATGGGATCATCAGAAAGAATATATTATGCCTTATGTACTAGGAAATATGTCCATTTTATTAAGTGGACAATCTTTGTAAAGCCCAATTTTATTTTAGTCAAAAAAATTGTGTGTGAATTCATTTTTCTATATAACATAAAGACAAGAATAGGAAAAAATTAACCTGAAGACACTGCAAGCTACTAATATTCGTTACTTCTAAAGGATGTAATTACAAGGGTGAAAGATTAATTCCTACTTCAAATGTATCTATCAATCACTTGATCCATCAATCTTAATTGGAGGGCTTAATAGTGAATTTTTCTTTTTGTGTTGTTTAATATATTTCAAATATTTTAAAAGAGAAAAATAGTTGGGAAGTGACTTTGCATCTAAACACTGTGCCATGTTATTTTTTCCTGTACTTCGATTTGAAAAACAAATATTGCATTTTTTCTAGATTTCTATTTCTAGATTTTTATTCAGTTATACTAGTCCCCTAATGTTTTTTATATTGCTTTAATTTTCTTCTGAAATGAAACCTAAACATCCAAAGTTCTGTAGAATTTTTTTTTTAATTCTAAGGTTAATTTTAATATCCAAGATAAAGAAGATCCCATTAAATTAGGTAACTGTATGCCACAGTTTGAATGGGTCCCCTCCACAATTCAGGTGTTGCCAATGTTATAGTATTAACAAGTGGAGCCTTTAAGCTGTAATTAGGCCAATGAAGGCTCCTCCCTTGTGAAGGGACTTGACAGAGGATGTTGGTCCTCTTTTACCTCTCTACCTTCTACCAGAGCATTCCTCCCCTCTGGAGGATGCAGCCCTCAGTAGACACACCAGGTGCTTTCTTCTTGACTTTGAACTTCCACCCTACTATGATAAAAAATAAATGTATATTCTCTATACATTAGCCAGTTTGTAGTACTCTGTTATAGCAGCACAAAACAGACCATGACACTATGTTTCTCAAGTGTCGGAGCGAATTGCAGACCTAATATGGGTTAAGGTAGTAAGTGACCTATATCCAATCACTTGTGTTGATTTGACTCTGGAATATGCTCATTTTGCTGGTTTGGGTGCTGATGACCAAATAAAACATTACAATCAGACAGAATAGGCAAATTACCTCTGAGGCTATTATGATGATAAAATTTTTCATGAGCAATGCCTTGAGTGTTTCCTTGAATTATAGAATATAATTATGGTTTAAAACTCTGATTTTAAACACCTACTGATTATTTATGAAAGTGTAATGCTATTAAAATTAGAACTAAATTTTCAGAATTTCTTTAAGCTTGCCTGTATTCATAATTAAATCACCCATTCTTATGGTAAACTCACTAAAACAAGAAAATGATTTGATTACTAAACCAAATTTACCATCTTGTCTATTGCTCTAATCTGGTGACTTAACTTTCAGTTTTTTGGAGTGTTACTTAGTAGCTTCAGATATGTACTGTGGCCTGTTTTTACGAATGTAGCTTTAAGTATTTATGAACATATTCAGAATTTTTTAGTAGCACTAGCAAAATGTGATTGAATAATGCTATGTGTGGTGGCTTTGTCATGTATAAATTTTGCTAAGCTGAGCTACATTTCTGAGAATTTCCTTTACTGTATGTTTTTAGTCAGGGTGGACTATGCAAGGGATTTTTGTGAGAAATTTGGAGGGCAGATGGGGAGTAGCAGCCATTTTGAGCCCACACATATTGTTGCCAATCTGTTGATTTATCTTCTTGGTGGTGGCTGAATCTGCCAACTGCTCCACCTTCACCTTCAGCTTCTCCAACTTCTGGCCCAGCTGTTTGTGCTTAGTTCAATGAGAAAAGGCTTCTACAGGGCATTGACATCATCAATGTCAGAGGCAACCAGTACTGACATGATTTTCTTCTGTGCTAGTAGGACTCACAGCATGTTTGTGTGCTCTAGCACTTCCTTGCTATTTCCCACTACCTCATCTTCCCTTCTCAACTACCTGCCCTATGGACTTTGAGCTCTGGCATCCATCACTAAGACAGAAGCTGTGCAGAGACTGCTTAACCAGCTCCTACAGTTAGGAACCACTTAACACATAGTGGTTTTGCTTCTCTGAATGAACCCTGAATAGCATACTATGGGTATAGATTTAAATAGTTTAAATTTCAATTCAATTTCTCACCAGAAAAAAATGATTTTAATACATCTATTGCATCATCATGAATATTTAATATTAAAACAAATAAAAGTAATTAATACCTATCTTATTAGGTACTAAATGAATGCTGAATACAGGTTCACCATCCAAAAATATGAAATATGAAATATTCTACAAATCTATACTTTTGAACACCATCATGGTGCCATATGTGGGAAAATCCACATCTGATTCATACGCTGAGTTGTAGGCAAAATGAAGGCACACAGCACACAGTTTAGTTAGCCTCCCTAAGAGAAAAAAAGACCTTTTTGCCCCTTCAGCTGTGATATATCTTTTACACATGTACCCAGATTCCCTCAGGCAAGCACACCCACAGAGCGTTATAAAATGGCACGTGTACAGGCCAGATGCACTGATATACCAACAGCAAATTCCCTACAATGTCCTGAATAGGGTCAAGACCTACATGGATTACTCACTGTGGGTTCATTCTCTCCCTCCCTCCCTCCCTCCCTTCATACTTTCCTTCCTTCCTTCCTTCCTTCCTTCCTTCCTTCCTTCCTTCCTTCCTTCCTTCCTTCCTTCCTTCCTTCCTTCCCTCCTCCCTCCCTCCCTCCCTCTCTCTCTCTCTCTCTCTCTCTCTTTCTTTTCCTTTCTTTCTTTTCCTTTCTTTCTTTTCTTTCTTATTATCCTCTGCTCTGTGACATAAATATATTATTGAAAATGTCAAAAGGGCCTGTGGATACATGTATGGGTAACAGTGACAAGAAAAAGAGAAAGCATTTATGTATATCTATAGCAAAAAAAGGAAAGCTATTGGAGAAATTAGACAGTGGTAGAAGTGTAAAACATTTAACAGAAGATTATGGTGTTAGAATGACCACCACATATGACCTGAAGAAATAGAAGGATAAACTGTTGAAGTTCTATGCTAAAGGTGATAAAAATAAGTTAATGAAAAACAGAAAAACATTGTATGAATCTAAAAATGAAGATCTCAATTGTGTATTTAAAAAGTAGATCTGTCAGCATTGCAGGAAACACATGACACAAAAATCATAGAACATGTAAAGATCTATCATTAATAATTTAAAATTAAAGGGAACTGTGAATATTCAACAGGCTGTTTACAAAAATTTATGAAAATGCACAGCATTAAGTTTTTAAAAATTTGTGGTGATAAAGCATCTGTTGATCATAAAGCAGCAAATAAATTCATGATGAGTTTGCCAAGGTTATCACTGATAAAAATTGGAAGCTAGAATAAATCTATAAACCTGATGAAACACCACTGTTTTGATATTATTGCCCTAGAAAGACTACAGCTGATGAGGCAGCTTCTCTAGCAATTAAGAATGTCAAGGACAAAATAACTGCTGGGATGTGCTAATGCAGCAGGCATGCATCAGTATAAACTTGCTGTGATAAGCAAAAGCTTGAGTCCCCACTGTTTTCAAGGAGTGAATTTCTTACTGGTTGATTATCATGCTAACAAAAAGGATTAGATGACCAGAGACACATTTTCTGATTCATTTTGCAAATATTTTGTGCCACGGGCTCATGCTCACAGCAGGGAAGCTGGACTGGATCGTGGATTTAAACAATTTGTTATTCCTTGATGACTGTTCTTATCTTCCAGCTGAAATTCTCATCATAAATGTTCATGCCATGTACTTTCTTCAAAATGTGACGTCATTAATTCACCCATGTGACCAGGACATCCTTAGATCAATGAAGAATAAATATAAAAATACTTTCTTGAATAACAACATGCTAGATGCAGTGAACACAGGCATAGGTTTGGAGAGTTTTTAAAGGAAGTTTAACATGAAAGATGCTGTATATGCTTTTGCCAGTGCTTGGAAAACAGTGACTAAACACACAATTGTGCATGCCTGGAATGATCTCTGGCCTACAATTATGCTCAATGATGACAATAAACAAGGTGGTGACTTTGAAGAACTCCATATGTCAAATGAGAAAAAAAAAACAATGTCCGACCTTCTTGAATTGAAAAAAATATGTACATCCAGAGTCTGTCAATAAGCTGGAAGAAGTAGATATAAAAGAAGTTTTTAACATCAGTAATGAGGCTGCAGTTGTTCATTCATAGACTTATGGTGAACTAGCCTAAATGTTTCCGAACCAAGGTGATCATGATAATAGTGATAATGAAGATAATGTTAGCACTGTAGAGAATGTGCCTATAGATAACATGGTAAAATTGTATGATGGACTTATTGAAGGATTAGAGCCATGTACATTCATACCAGAACCAAAAAAAATCTGTATATACCAGAACCAAAAAAATCATGTCATTTTATGAATTCAAAGAGAGACTTCTAAGGCAAAAACTATTGTTAGTTAGGGAGATGACTCTGGAGTAAATACTTTAAAAAGCCATCCAGTAGAATACCTCCTTATCCTGCTTCTTGGTCCCTCAACTGCTTCTGAAATTTCTTCAGAAAAGAAGTTTACTATACACTGTAACCTCTTGATTAAAAGTGTACAGTAACCTTTTAATCAAAACACACCCTTGTAGGTAGAAATAGAAAACTTGCCATTGTTTGTTGTCGCTATTCTTTAACAGCTGATACAGGTATTCTTGTGATGCTCTGTGAGGCTCAGTTACCCTGAACACATTATTTTTTCATTGTATTATTTATATGTCAAAGTTTTTACTATTAAGTATTTATGTATGAATAAGTATATAAGAAAATGATTGTTTATCAATATCATGTAAATTCAGAGTCAGAAATGATGGTGATTCCTAACAACCACAGATTGTCTACATGGGTACTATAGCTAGTGACACCTTTGCTTTCTGATGGTTCAATATACATAAACTTCATTTTATGCACAAACTTATTAAAAATGTTGTATAAATTACCTTCAGGCTATGTGTATAAGGTGTTTATGATACAAAAGTGAAGTTCTTATGTAGACTTGGGTCCCATTCTGAAGGTATCTCCTTATGCTTTCAGGAGGGCAAACATATTTTTTTCCTATTTTCTTCACTAGTATATCTTAAATGCCTAGGACAGTTCATATCATGTTGTGGGTGACAGTTCTTTATTGAATATTGCTGCATCAGTCATTTATATTTGCAACCTATTGTATTTTGACAGTAAAATCACCTGTTTTTATTGTTTTCCTATTTTTCTATTCAACTCCAGTTGTATCTTGGTAAAGTGAAAGATAGAAAAAACAAAAATAAGCAATGACACTGGATTTAAGACAGCAGATTTGACAAACAGAGCAGTTTCTCCTCATTAACAATTGTTGGGAATGACAGAAAACATTGTCAACAACTTAATGCAGAACCATTTTGAGATAGAAAGAATAAATTTAGTGGATTAGAAACCGTAAGCTTCAATGTTGGGCTAGGGATATGTCCCAAGACATCTGACACAAAGGATAAAGAGATGAGAAGCATAAGAGAAAAATGGATACATGGAAGACAAGAGTCAAAGCCTCTTCATTTTTTAGTAGAAATATGTGGAGAGGAAGAGGAAAAAATGTCTGTGTGCTAATATTTGAGAAAATATTAGCCAAGATGTCCACCCAGTTGAATAGATGGGTGTAATAAATTTCTAAGATAAAAATATAAAGAGAAAACTCAGAACCTACTACAATCAGGGAAAAAGAAATCAGGTGACCTTCAAAGGAGAAAAACTCACTGACCAAATGTTTAATAGTAGCACTGGATGTAGAAAGATAAAGGACCAATGGTTTCAAAGTGCTAAACTACAAATTCTCAACCCTGTCAAAGATCTGTCAAGAATGATAGTGAAAGAAATTTTCAGATATAGAAGGGCCCAGGACATTTACTTTACAAACAACTTCTCTCAAAGAACCATCAGGGCAAAGAAATTAGTAATACGATTTTGTCAAATAAATATTGTTTGCAAAAAAAATTATTTTAAAATGAGAATGTGCAATTAAGTTGCAGATGGTTTGAAAATGACAGATGGGAAGAAGACCAAAGTGAATGTAGAGAGAAAGAAAATCTAAATAAAATGCTTTCCAGTTATTAGGAAACTATAAGTGTGTTATCTAACATTTTACTGCTAACTACTAGAGCTGCAGTCCCCAACTCCCCGCCTGTTAGGAGCCTGGCTGTGTCACTGCCTGAGCTCTGCCTTACCCACCCCACCACCCCTGTGGAAAAATTATCTTCCATGAAACTTAGGAAGAGGGCTGCACAGCAGTAGGTGGCGGGTGAGTCTGGGAGCTAGCAAAGCTTCAACTCCATTTACAGCCACTCCCGATCACAAGCATCAAGACCTGAGCTCCACCGCCTTCCCTCCATCCCCACCCCTGCTCCATGGAAAAATTGCCTTCCATGAAACTGGTTCCTGGTGCCAAAAAGTTTGGGGACCCCAGTACTAGGGTAGAAATGGAAGATATAACTTTTACATTGGTAGAACTGATAGAAGAAAAAAAGGAACTAAGAAATCTGATATAATTTTATATTTTATAGAAAAAAGTATTCTTGTTTAATTCTTTGACTACTGCCTCTTCTTTGGTGTTTGAAGTTTAGCTATTATGGTCAGAAGAATCACCGTACAATATGCCCCAGAGATGGCAGATATTCGTACCTTAGAAATACTCTACAACAGTGAATTCTTTCCTGTTAGCTTTTCATGATAAGGGAGAGTAGGTCTGACACCCTTTACTCTGGTCATACATTGAGAGTGTTCCACTATAAAGCAATATTCTAGAAGGCAAATAATTTTAAAATACATTTATATAGGGACATTTTTATTTAATATATTGTTTCTTCAAATCACATTCTTCCCAACCAAGTCAAACCAGACAGGTTTTCTCACACTCTAGAGATATTTCACTGAGGCCATTCTTGTTGAGATCCATAGTAACCTGCACTTTGCTATAGCTTTTGCTCAAGTCATAATTCTCACATCACTGAATTAATTAACAGCATTGAATAAAGTACTGATACCCATTTGTTAAAAAAATATATTTTATTTATGTATTTGCTTATCAATGGGGTCTCTGTTGCCCAGGATGATCTTGAACTCCTGGGCTAAAATGATCCTTCAGTCTTGGCCTCCTAAAGTGCTGGCTGAGATTACAGTTTTATTGTCTAATCATGCATGTCTAATTTTTTTATTTCGTTTTTCTCATTTTTGAATTGTAAGTAAATACAATAATAATGATAGCTATAGTCTTATATCTGGTTAATTTCACTAAACCTCCATTTCAGGAACATCCATTTATTTTCATTACTATATAGTATCCCATACTGTAAATATATTATATATATATTTATCTATTGTACTGTTTGTTGACATTTAGTTTTTTTCTAGTTTAGCACCATTTTAAATAAAGCTGTAATGAATATTGTGCAATCACCTTTATACACATAAGAAGGCATTTCCATAGGGAATATACCTAGAAGTAAAATTTACTGGGTAAGAGTGTAAGTTTATTTAAATATGTGAGATTCTGTGAATGTTTTTCTCAAAGTAGTTGTATCAATTTGTAATTCCACTAACAATTTTATGAGCATTTTCTATACTCTGTAGCAATATCACATTTTCTTAATTATTTCAGCTTTATTAATGTTTAATTTACTTGAAGAAAATCCTGCACCTTGTACTTCTTAGAGAGTTTCTTAGCCCTTTTCATTTCCATATAGAGTTTAGAATCCACTAACAATTTTCCTTATTGAGTTGAGGGAAAGTTGATAATTGGTAAGTGTAACATTGGTTTTTATGATCCATAAATATACTTTTCCATCTTCCAATTGTCAATTATTAAAATACTACTTATCTATGCAAAATTCTTGCATATTTTTATTAGATTTATTTACACTTCTATAATTTTGAAAATTATATTTGTTTTATGTTTTAACAAATTATTTAGGTTAGATATAAAATTAATTCTTTTAATATTTAAGTCTACAAATGTGTTGTCTTCTTTTAATTATTCCAATCGCTGAGTCTGTCTACTCTGAATTTGCTCTCTGGAACTGGGTAATAGGCAGTGGGCTGTTGTGGGCTCAAGGAAATACTGGGACCACTGTAAAACCAGTGTCAAAACTCCATTGCCCACCTGAAGTCCATCTCCTCTGCTCTGACTGGTGAACTGCTGCTGCACATCCACAATGTGAATTAGCAAATTTGTGGCACCCTCTCAGATGTCAGATGCAATGGTTTCCTGCAACATCTATCAGAATCATGGCTACTGCTCTACTTCTCTCCAAACCTCATGAAAATTTCTCTTGCACTGTAGTGTCTTAGTATATTACATAAAATAAAGTTCTAGCTTAGGTAAATAACATACTTTAAAACCACCCTAAAATACCAGTTTTCTTCCAGGAAAAAAAAAATAGGATTGTAGTAACAAAGTATCATGAATTGGGTGGTTTAAAACAACAGAAATTTATTATTTCACAGTTCTAGAGGTATTGCCTCTAGAAGGTATTGCCAACTCATGATCCCTCTGAAAACTGTAGCTGAATCCTTCCTTTCCTTTTTTTAGTTTCTGGTGGTTTGTTGGCAATATGTGTTGGCTTGGAACTACTTAACTCTAATCTCTTGTCTTCACATGGCATTCCCCATAGGTGTCTCTGTCTTCACATGTTGTCTTCTTAGAACACAAGTCATATTGGATTAGGGGCCCACTTCTACTCTTGTATGACCTTATCTTAGCTAGTTATGTCTACAAACACCCTCTTTTCAAATAGGGTCACATTCTGGAGTACTAGAGGTTAGGACTCCAAAGAACTTTTTGGGACATGAGAGAGGAAATGATGCAACTCACAGTGGATGGAACTTCTAACAGCCTGCCTCTCTGAACAATGGCTATGAGCAGAGCCTTATAGACTCACATTAGAAATTCAGTGTGAGTTAGAAATATGCTATTGTTTTGTTACACCACTGACCTAACCTTGCTTATCTTCACTGATACAGCACCTTTTCCTATGTCATTAACCTTGATTTAGTATCTCAGATCAAATAAATAGATAAGGATATATGAGTGTGTATATAAAACCATATAGGTAGATAACTATACATATAAAACAAAATCATTAAAATTAAAAATTTGAGATTTGAAAATAAGAAAACAAGTTAGAAAAGCAACTTTTTAAAAAGGGGATAAACAATATTTTTCTCAATATTTTTTATATTAAACTTAAATCAATAATATAAAATATTAGGTGTAATATTTAAAATGTTAACTTAAGTATTTACATAAAATGTTTATTGATTTGATTAAAGAAAATATAAGAGCTACCATCTTAAATGTCACAGAAAAAGATAACTTTAGTTATTTTAAATATTGCATTAGAACAATTTATATACTTCTAAATCTGTTTCTAGTTGGGCATTTTTCCAAATATATTAATTTAGTCTTTCTCAATGTCAAAAAATGAAGGGAAAATTGGTCTAAATAAGAGACTGTGCCATTAGAGCCAGTGTTTCAAATGCAGATGTAAAGCTTATTTGAGCCTGGTAATAATGTCAGAAAAGAACTTAATGAGCGATGTAAAATGGGATATGGTAATATGAAATATTTGAAATGTTAAACCTTGATCAACAGGAAATGCTGACTTATGCAAAATTATTTATATTAGAATAAGAAGGAACAGGGGGCATGTTTTATTTATTTGATATATGCAGAAAATTATTTTCTGTTTTTTTTTTTTTTGAGACAGAGTCTCGCTTTGTTGCCCAGGCTAGAGTGAGTGCCGTGGCGTCAGCCTAGCTCACAGCAACCTCAAACTCCTGGGCTCAAGCAATCCTTCTGCCTCAGCCTCCCGAGTAGCTGGGACTACAGGCATGCGCCACCATGCCCAGCTAATTTTTTATATATATATCAGTTGGCCAATTAGTTTCTTTCTATTTATAGTAGAGACGGGGTCTCGCTCTTGCTCAGGCTGGTTTTGAACTCCTGACCTTGAGCAATCCGCTCGCCTCGGCCTCCCAGAGAGCTAGGATTACAGGCGTGAGCCACCACGCCCGGCTGTTTTTCTTTTTAATTGTTTATCGCAATGAGGATGAAAATGTTAGTAATATTAGTCAATTTTTTGAGCAATTGCTATAGACCATGGACTCTTTAAAGAATATTCTTTTTATGAACTCATTTAGGCGTTGAATATTGTTTTGATGTGACATAAGAGGAAGCACTGTGCTCTACTGCCTTCTTACATCCACGACAATGGCAGGGGAGGGTGGATGTAGGAGTCCTCATGGACCACTGGTAGGGATGTGGATGCTGCCACTGTTTCCAGCTCAGGAGTTAGCACATCTGCTCCTGGGCGCAGATCCCCCAGGGATTCTCACAGTTCTGCATAACAGGGCTTGTATGAAGATGCTCATTGCAGCACTGAAGTGAATGGGTTTGGATATGACCTTTGTTTTTCAACAGCAGAAATCTGTGTGGGTGCAATGAGATGGAATTTCATTGTGAAGCACAGCAGTTAGAAGAACGGATAACAAAAAAGTAATAGGAATATTGATAGGTCTTAAACACAGAATGCTAAATGGAAAAGTAAAAAACAGGATATATGTTGAAAAGGCACACATGAAAAACACAAAAAGATAAGCACGTAATAAAAAATAAACACATTAGAAGAGTTGTCTAATTAGAAAGATACATGGTTGAGAGTAAAGAATGAAAAAAGGGGGGAGAAATTACTTCATTTAAATTTTAATTTAAAAAAATGAAGACATTTGCATAGACTAAGGAAGATAGTATGCAATACACTAACATATAGGATTAACTTGGTGACTTGGTGTTTTTTCCCTGAGTTCTGAAATAAAAGGCATTTAAATACAAATAAAAATATTCTACTTCAAAGTTTTTGAAGAATGTTGTCTTTCAGGTAAAACAAAACAAAACAAAACAGGATAATACCCCAGTATTGGCTATGAGATGAGGGTATAGAAAATAATATTCAATGTCAGTTTGAGTTAAATTTGAACAACTATCTTTAGAGGAGATTTTTATAAACATACATTCTCTTTGGTCTAACAATTTATCCTCCAGGAGTTTATAGTGAGCAAATGATTGGACAAGTAACCAAAGATATATATGTATACCTCTCTAATTAAAATATCTATAGATAGGCAAGCATTTGCTTTTATTGTGTGTAGCTACACGACTGTGAAAAATCAGATATATACAAGTCAAATTTTGATTACATATTATATGAAGAAATTCAATTCTCAGCAAATAAACATGTTTCAAAATTGAAAATTATATCTTAAATTTTAGATAAGCATTTCATACTTGTTCTTTGAAGTAGGTCAGCATTGTTAAAATTATTGCTTAATTGAGGTTAAATAAATTTCTTTTGCAACGTGCATAATTTTAATTTCAGTCTTCATCTCAAATTTACATCTTTCCTGTTATTATTAAACTTAAAAGGAGAAAATGTAATAAATTAATAAATGATGATTTTATAAATTTATACATAAAGAGAATGTGGAAAATATACTTCAAAAATGTAAAAAAAAAATGATCTCCTCTGTCAGATTTTGTGTTCTTTTTACTTCTCTATAATTTCTATTTTTTCCC
Organism: Microcebus murinus; assembly: GCF_040939455.1. NCBI lineage: Eukaryota > Metazoa > Chordata > Mammalia > Primates > Cheirogaleidae > Microcebus > Microcebus murinus. The sequence goes on along the minus strand of NC_134108.1, from coordinate 63,909,399 downwards.
TACAAAGCATAAATAACCTCTGTAATATAATATAACATGGAAATTCTTATTTTTTTCCTGAAGATATGGGATACAGGACTCTTTGGCATATAAGAGGTAGGAATCACTGTACTATGGAAAAAAGAGTTTTCTTATGAATGGAAACAAAGACACAGTTTACTAAATTTATAATTTTGCCTCTGAATTAGCCTACAAAAATTTTAAGTTAGAGCCTTATATTTCTACCATTCTATAGGGCCCACTCTCTATTAAACATATTCTTTCCAACAATGGTCACATTTCAAGCTTTATCCTCCATGAGGGTGGAGGCAAGTGGACAGACATCTGCCTTGTCTTCCAAAATTACAGGCAAGTCAAACCAAATTGACTCTATGCAGCCATCAGCTCATCAATCAATGTATGAGACTGTATTGATCAAGAAAATCCAAAGTCTCTCTTTTCTTTTTTTATTTCCTACTTTTCTCCAAGTTTTAGGAAAAAAATGGATTTGGGGAATTATTAGATTTTTCACATTATAGACATGGAGTTAAATCAGTGGTAGTCACTGGAGCAAGGGTAAAAAATGTATATCTTGGCATAAGAAAACTTAATGATATCTATCGGTAAATATTATAGATAATATTAATCTCTGCCTAAATAAATCTCTTAATTTCTTTTAGAATACAGATTTTCTTTATTTTCCCAACTTTTGCTACAAAATATTGCAAACACACATAAAAGTTTAAAGAACTTTACTGTGAAAAATGTTATGCCCATCATCTGTATTATATAACTACCATTGTATTATACTTTTCATTAATCCATGCTATTTTTGGTGCATTTCAAAGTTTTGAAATCAATACACTTCCACCTAAATATTTCAATATGTATATAATTAACTAAAATTCAATTTTATAGTGCTTTGGGGGTTTTTTTCTTATAAGTAAAAATGTCCTTATCTTTAAAAGTTGATTTACTCCAAAAATTGTCATGTATCTCAGAAATTTGGGCGTTAAATGGTAAATTTTTACCCTAAACAAACAACCCTATCAAAAAATGGGCAAAAGACATAAACAGAAACTTTTCAAAAGAAGACAGAATAATGGCCAACAAACATATGAAAAAAATTCAAACATCTCTAATCCATCAGGGAAATGTAAATCAAAACCACATTGAGATACCACTTATCTCCAGTGAGAATGGCCTTTATCAAAAAGTCCCCAAACAATAAATGTTGACATGGATGTGGAGGGATAGGAACACTCCTACACTGCTGGTGGAATTGCAAACTAGTGCAACCTCTGTGGAAAACAATATGGAGATACCTTAAAGAGATACAAGTAGATCTATCATTTGATCCAGCAATCCCATTACTGGGCATCTACCAAAAAGAACAAAAGACATTCTACAAAAAACACACCTGCACTCGAATGTTTATAGCAGCACAATTCACAATTGCAAAGATGTGGAAAGAACCCAAGTGCCCATCAATACATGAGTATCTTAATAAAATGTGGTATATATAACCATAGTGTACTATTCAGCAATTTGTTTTGTTTTACTTGGCTATGATGTGTCTCTTTCCAATACTTTGTCATTCTGTTTAAAAATTCATTGAAAAAGGATATAACTATGGGCAAATAAACATTAGTTTTTTCTTGGGTATTCTTCCAAAAGTTGGAAGACATGAGCTCCCTTTATTACAATTTTTCAATTAATATCTTATTCTGATAGAAAAGAAATAAATGTCCAAGAATTTCAAAAATATCACAACCTTTTAAAAAAATAGTTAATTTCTAGCTTGCGAGGCTTATCACAATTAACATTTAAGGGTATACACATAAAAAATCAGGCCTATACTGTACCAATTGGGAAGTAAGCTACTATTTTCTCTTAAAAGCCTGTCATAAATATGTCTCTATATCCTTAACTATCATAGAATGACATTTAATATCTTTGTAGTGTTTTATCTCAAGAATGTACAGTCATTTCTTTTTTAACCATTTCCTTTTGTAACTCAATTAGGTTGCTCCCAATAGCTTCCTCTTCTAAATGTACTTCATGACCATATTTATACATTGGTATTCACATAACTCTGTCTTCTTATGGATTGCTAGTTCAACAGACAAGCACATTTTATCCTTTTATTATTTATAATTGAAGCAATTTATAATTAAATGTTAAGAGCATAGGCTCTACAGTCACACCTCTTGGTTAATCACTCTATGTTTTCACTTTCTCATCTATAAGATGGGAATAATTATATTACTTATTTCAGAATGATTTTAAGTGACTAAATTGCTTAATATATTTAAAGAAACCTATGTCAATTTGGAAAAGAGTAGGCACTCTAAAATGCTCATTGTTGTTATTTAATAAATGGACTGCCAGAAATAATATACAAATTTATGCTCCAAAAAATAGTGGATACACATTCCAGTATCCTTACAACATAAGCAGTGCCAGATATTATTACTTTTATGCAATTTTAGACTTAATAGTACAGTGTTATTGACTTTTTTATTAATTTTATTTTTAAAGCAATTTTAGGGTCACATGAAAATTGAGAAGAAAGCACATAAAATTCCCACATGCCCCCATCTCCCACACACAACTTCTCCCACTATCAACACCCAGCACCACAGGGTACATTTGCTACAATTTTGAACAAACATTGACACATCATTGTCCACTTTTGGTGTTGTATATTTTATGGGTTTTGACAAAGGCATAATGTCATGTATCCAACACTGTAGTATCATACAGAGTAGTTTCACTGCCCTAAAAATCCTCTGTGCTCTGCTTATTCGTCACTTCTACCTACCCCCACCCCCTGAAAATCGCTGATATTTTAATGTTCCCCATACTTTTGGCTTTTCCAGAATGTCATACAGGTAGAATCATACAGTATATAGACTTTTCAGACTCGCTTCTTTCACTTTGTAATATGCATTTAAGTAATAAGCATTTCCTCCATGTAGTTTCATGGTTTGAAAAAGCTCATTTATTTTTATCACTGAATGATATTTCATTGTACCACCTTTGTTTAAGCCATTCACCTATTGAAGGACAGCTCAGTTGCTTCTAAGTCTCAGCAATTATGAATAAAGCTTCTATAAGCATCCATGCATAGGATTTTGTGTGGACATAAGACATAAATGTTCAATTCATTTGGATAAATGTCAAAGATTCCAATTGTCGGAACATGATATATTTTGTTTTCTAAGAAGTTGCCAAATTTTCTTCCAAAGTGGCTGTACCATTTAAATTCCTACTAGCAGTGAATGAGAATTCTTATCGTTCCACATCCTTGCCAACATTTGATGTTCTCAGTGTTTGGGATTTTGGCCATTCTAATAGATGTGGTAGCTTATTGCTTTATTTGCAGCTTTCTAATGATGTAAGATATGGAACATCTTTCAATATGCTTTCTTGCAATCTGTACATCTTCTTTGGTGAGGTCTGTTTAGGCCTTTTGCTCATAGTAAATGGTAACTAAATTTAAGGATTAATATGATGACAGTGTTTTTCATGGTTCACAATTTGAAAGACAATTATCATTCAACTTTATCTAAGGTATATTATAGCATTGAAAACTTTTAGCTGTGAAAGGCATATTGATTTTATTTAGTTTATTTTTCATTTTTTTTAATTTGATTTTTTTCCTTTTATTTCATCATATTATAGGGGTACAAATATTGTTAGGGTTACATATATTGCCCCTGCCACCCCTCCCCCCACCATGTGCCTGAGTTTCAAGCATGTCCAACCCCCAGGTGGTGCTCATCTCACCCATTATGTAAGTATACACGCTTATTTTTCTGATGAGATAAAGGTCAAAGTGTTTAAGAGACTTACCTAAGTAAACATGGCTGATTAAGGTAAAAATAAGATAGCAATCAACTTTTATAAAGTTCTGAGGCACTCCTACTAAACCATAATAATTTCCCTGGGGAAAGTTTGGCAAACATTTGCTTATCCTTATAAAGCAAGGTTCTACTATATTCTAAATGCTCTGTGCAAGCCAAGTGTCTGTAATTTAAGAAAGTTATGTCAATAAAAATCTAGAAAACTTCTAGAGATAAACATTGACATAGTCAAGGGTTCAAGCTGTAAATTGCAAAATGAAAAAAAACAAGAACTTTGGTCTCAAGGTGAGGGAAAGGAAGAATGCAATCAGCATTTTCTGATTCTTGAAAGATGGATAGATAAATAGATGGCAAATAAACTCACCCAGCAAATATTCAACTAATGTGAACACTACAATCTTCTCTTCTCTTAAGTCTTAACTATAGAACAAATATAAATACATACTATTTATCATTAAAAACAATAAGCTTATGAAATTTACAACACCAAAGGAATAGTGACAGTCTGAAAATATTTTATACACAAATATATTTATATGCATACATTTTGTTGTTACACATTTATTAAAATATATAAATGTATTTGGAATTCAAGAAACATTACATACACAAGTATATAATATATTCTTCACAGATATAAAAATAATAGGGAAGTATTTTTAAATGTTTGATGCTGTCTGGAGGGCAAAGTCCCCTAAAAAGACATAGCTAGTTGTCATACTAAAGGCCAAGTGATGAGCTGAAGAAACCATTAGGTTATGGAAGCATGACATTCCTATGCTTCCCAGCAATACATATTTAGGCCAAGATTTGTAAATCTGAAAGTTAACAATAATAATGACTATCACATTGAAACTCTGCCCTGGCATTAGAAGGATGGCTATGAATGACTTTCTGGTCCATTATACTAATTATACTTTTGGCTTTCTATAAATTATCTGGATAATTGTAGCTAGTTGTCAGATTTTAATGCAACTAGAATTGGAAAAGAGCAACCTTTGGCAGAGAAGTCACATAGAAGGTCTAAATAGTAACACAAAGTTAATAACCTCCTTCCAAAGAGAAACACATCCACACACATACAATAAAGTCCAAACATTATCTATAAAGTTAGGATTAAGAAGATGTCTAAAAACTCTTCCACATGTAAAATGTTGTAATCTTTGCACTTTCATAGATTGCTTTCTCTCAGATAGTCTTCTATATTCTTATCAAATCTCTTTTAAAACTATGAAGGTTAACAATATATGAAAATACTCATTAAAAATATATTGGTTAACAAATTAGCAAATATATTTGCTAATGGAGTTGAGAAAATAATTACTTAAGGTGACCAAATGCCAGACCAGACATATAATTTAGATCACTGCATTTTTCAAATGTTCATTTAATGTAATTATTTAACAGTTTGATGTAGGTAAGTAAAAGATAAAAATGACAATTTTTAAAAATCTTTTAAGTACATGTTGGGTATGATGGTAGTTAAATTAAATTACAGTAAGGAAATCGGAAGTGTTCTCTGTCAGTGTGCCTTTAGGGAGCAGAGGATTTTATGACTTGGTTTTTAATGACCCTAATGATTCCTGAGGGGAGTCATAATTTGTTAATCAGGCACAGCTGCCATTTAATAAAACCCAACTTTGCTAGGCTAGGTCAGTGACAGTACGTTTAATGGCTTCCATGATAGTTTGTGCATGTTTTCTCCTAAGCTTATCCACATTTCTGGTCATATAAAATTGTGATTTAACTAACCTAATTGAGCAAGGGAATAGAATATACAGGTCATAACGAAGATTTTAGTAATAGATCCTTTTAGACTTTTGGTCCCAAAATAACTATGAAACTATCCTATTAACTTTTTCATTCTGTTTTTGAATACTTCCATTAAAGACACTGGAAGAAAAAAAATAATAGATGAGCGAATGTGTTGAATATAAAGAATTCAAAACTATTATGTAAAATTTAGGAAAATCCATTTACAATAATTAAGATGTGTAGTTATAACAGTGACATTATCTATTTCTTTCTTCTGTCAGCAACTGTTTATATCCTAGTATTCTAAAAATGATCTCAAGTCTCAATGATCACAATTTTCCTTGATATTATATCATTCTTTTCTCCCTTCTTTAACCATGTTCTCAAATTTTTGCTGTATGTTCTAGCATGCTTATGCCTTTAGGAAGGCATTTTAGGGCTTTTCAGAAAGAGATAACGAAAAATCACGTATATTATTATGCCATAGTGTGGACATTACTGCTTTATCACTCTGTGTTGAGATTTCCATCTGTGGTAACATTGCTACTGGTCACTAACATTTCAGGTTCTGTTCTCCCTCCAGGTGCATGAAAAAATTTCACTTACCCAGATTGATGAAGATAGACATGGGCATATTGCATGTGTTGTTGTTAAAATATGAACAGAAGGGGAATTTGAGATATCTGGGCTGAAGTGCAAGACTCTCAAATGCTCTCTTTCTCTGTGTTGACAATTATAGAGACATATATTGAAAAGACAACATCTTAAGATAGTGATGCCTTTGCCTACTTGGATCTTGGCTGACTCTGAAAGGAAGACTGTCTCTTGTGAAAATTTTCTTTACATCTAGAATAATAAAAAAAAATACTTTTTTTGTTGTTGCAAGCCACTGAGATTTGAAGTTGGTTGTTATCTGGTATATCTTAACTAATGCACACTCTAATTTTAATTTATTTTTAATCATCAAGCTAATTATATGAGTTATTCTTCTTTTAAGATAAATGTCTATAGATGGTTGTCATTAAATTTGTATCAGTGCATTAAATTGCGTATTTCAGTCTTATCCACTATTCTAAACCATATTTCTATTTTAATTGTGAATAATGCAGCTATTTTCTTTGGACTAGTATGCTAAATTAAGAAAAACTGACATCATGCACTAAATTTAATGCTCATCAAAATGAAACTTTCCATGTCACTTTAGATGGCACTACTGATAAGGAATGAAGGCTGGGAACTTGATTGAATTTTACTGAACTTACTGTTGAGAGAATTATATAGCTGTAACCTTTCCAACCTTATTCCTGTGTCCTAGTCGACCACCTGTAGCACCATAAACAGAAGAGTCTTGTGGATGGGAGCCATCCGCAACATAACTCATCTCTTCAAAGGGTGTCTGGATTCAAGTGGTATCATGTCTTCCAATGTGCAGTATATTTTATTAATAGTTATTACTTTTAAATAATCCTGTTTTCTCTTTTGCACATCAGTAAAGACTTTCAATAACAGATGTCAACATCACTTGGTTCTTTTGCTTATTGAATTTCCAGAAATGTTAGATATGAAGATCTGCTTTACAGCATAGTGTTTGTGTGAAATAATGTAATTCCATCCTGCTTCCTATATAGACAGCAACAGTCCATTTATGAGAACAATTCTGAATGGATTATAAAAAAAATTTAGCTTCGATATTTTTGTTATTACATTTAGCTTTTCTAGGATAAATAAAAACTTCATGCCACTGATGCTGATGCCCTAATTCTTACTTTACCTGCTGTGCATAAAAAATATATGCTAGTAGGGGAGCACAAACAGTGGTAATGGCACAAAGATTCCTTATTTCAATATTTATCTTTTGTGAGTAGGTTTGGGAATTTTCTTTTTTCGTTTAATAAGAATTGAAGGTAAGCTGGCTTCACTGTGGTAATACAAATGTTAAAGTTATTGTGAATGCTATGCCATATGGTGCTTAGATAATGGTAGAAATAAGTTGTTGATCAGCAGATACATTCTCATTAGAATCTCACAATTTTTAGCATAGAACAGATGAATTATCTTTGGAGCAGTTTGTTCTAAGGATAGCTTTCTTGGCTGTCATAGGAAGTTTTATAGTTTCATGAATTGTTGCTACATTCATGAATAAAATGTCTATTGTATTTTCCAAATCACATGTCTCCAAATCTTTAAAGACATTTTAATATTTATTTGGTCTATATCACAAATTAATGCTAACAGTAAAATACATGGCAAACTTTCTAAGACTGCCCATTTACATCTTCACATTACTATCTTGTATGGTGAGGAATAACCTCTCTAATTCTCAGGTTATTAATGATTCTCATGGCTGGGAGCCGAGAAGAAGAATGATGCTATTCAGTGCCTTACTATAACCATGTAATGATTTACAGGTGTACATTGACTGTTGGACCTTAGAAGTAAGATTGATATGAGAAAAATAACTTAAGGAAGAGTGAAATATGTATTAGATATATAGCTGAATAGAATCTTATGCAAATTTGTAAATATGCAATAGTACACTGTTTGCCTGTATTTTTGGTTTTATTATTTTTACTATCTATCTGTTATTGTTATATTTATTTTAAATCTGTTTTCTACATTTTATGTATTCTGTATGATTAGATTAAATGTTTTTATTACATATATGTTTTAACTAAAAGTTAAATGTTTTTTATATATAATTTTATTTATTTATTTTTTCTCAAATTCTGTGGGTACAAATATTGTTAGGGTTACATATCTTGCCCCTGGCCCCCTCCCCACCCCACTCTGCCAGAGCTTCAAGCGTGTCCAGTCTTCAAGTGGTGCACCCTGCACCCACCATGAAAGTGGGTACTCTTTCCTTTCTCTGCCCTTCTACCTGTTCACCTCCCATTAACAATTTTTTTTTTAGACATTTTGGTTACAGTGTGTTTCTTTGCCTCTCCCTAAAAAGGGATAGAGGTAATCCTTTCCCCCCCTATGGTCATGGAAACTACCCAAGTGCCCGTCAATTCATGAATGGATAACTAAAATGTGGTATATACTCACAATGGAATATTACTCAATCCTAAGAAACAATAGTGAACTAGCACTGTTTATGCTACCTTGGATTAAGCCTAAGCCTGTAATACAAAGCCAGACAACACAAGACCTGGAAAATGGGCTACTCATCTACTCGCCATCAAATTGGTACTGACAGACTAAAACTATGGTGTTCAAATAATTGTAGTGTTCAACAGTGATCTGAGCAGGGAGACCCAGTGAAATGTTTTTATCCAAAGTCAATAAACAGAGCTAATTATGCTATAGCTTTGATTGAACTAAACAACTTTAAACATAAATAGAACGTAAGAAAATTTCAATGGCTGTGCTAAGAGAATAGACAGGATTCATTACCAAAAGTTTGATATGGGTTAAAAAAAAAAAAAACCACCTAGACCCTTTAGGTCTGATTCCTGTGTTTTGTGTTTAGTGACTCTCAATTTAAGATAAATCTGTTAAACATCATGTTTAAATGTGTCAAAATATAATTGTGTCTGCTTATTCCAATTTATATAAGGTCAACATAGTGAAAAAGAACAAATGCCTTCAATTTGTCTATTGAAGTCAAATCCTGCTTTTGTCATTTTCAAATTATATAACCTTTCAGTGCAATGGTGATAGTAATGGTAACTACTTTTGCAGAGTTTTTTGAAGATAACATAGAACACTTACAATAGGATCTAATGTATAACTATCACTAAGCCCTTTCTTATTGTTATTTTTATTATTATATTGTATCACAGGACTAGGTATTATTAAGACACTAGATCATAAATACATAATTATTTCTACATTGCATCATAGGATGGTATTGGCCTAAGAAAGTTATTAAATTTCCTTCAAATGTTCATTTTACTATAAAGATGACAAATCTTTCAAACTCCTGTATTGTTTTAGTCCAAAAATCTCTTATACATAACCTTAACATTTGTACCCCATAATATGTTGAAATTAAAACAACAACAACAACAAAAATCTCTTGGGTAACTTTTTGAGATAATATTCTGCACCTTCTTTTTTTCTTAACTCCCCAAACCTCTTCTTCCACCTTGACTCATCTTATGACCTGGCTTCCTATTTCACTGAGAAAACTGAAAGGATAAGAACAGGGTTTCTCCGTGTTCATTTACTCAAGGACCACAGGCCAGCAAATGTTCCTCTCCTTTCTGTGATATCAAATGATCCCCTATCCATTGAATCATTTATTTTTTCCTTTATTATTTCAAAGTATTACTGGTGTACAGATGTTTTTGGGTACACGGATTGCTTTTGTAATACTTGAGGCAGGATTAAAAATGTACCTGACACGCAGGTAGTAGTCATTGTACCCTTTAGGTGAGTTTTTGCCCATTCCCTCTTCCTTCGTTCCTCCTGCTTGATATCCATTGTGTTTTATTTCCCTCTATGCCCACAAGTGCTCATCAGTTAGTTCCAATTTAATAGCAAGTATATGTGTTGTTTGTTTTTCCATTCTTTAGATAATTGACTTAGGAGAATGGTCTCCAGTTCCATTCAAATTGTTGCAAAAGGCATTAAGTCATCTTTCTTCATGGCTGAGTAGTATTTCGTGGTATACATATATCACATTTTGTTAATCCACTCATGAATTGATGGAAATTTGAGTTGATTCCATATCTTTGCCATTGTGAGTTAGGCTGCAGTAAACACTCCAGTGAAGGTGTCTTTTTGATAAAATTACTTCTTTTCCATTGGGTAAATACCCAGTAGTTGTACTGCTGGGTTGAATGGCAGGTCTACTTTTATTTCTTTGAGGAATCTCCATACTGTTTTCCAGAGAGGTTGTACTAATTTGCAGTCCTGCCAGCATCTCTTTCTCTCTGTATCCATGCTAGCATCTATTGTTTCTGGCTTTTTAAATAAAAGCCATTGTGACTAGGGTAAGATGATACCACGTTGTGGTTTTAATTTGCATTTCCCTGATAATTAGTGACATTGAGCATTTTTTCATATGTTTATTGGACATTTGTCATCTTCTTTTGAGAATATTCTGTTCATGTCTTTTGTCTTCTTTTTAATAAGATGTTTGATTTTTTTCTTGCTGATTTGCTTGAGGTCTTTGCAGATTCTGGTTAGTCCTTTATCAGTTGTATACCTTGTGGATATTTTCTCCCATGCTGTAAGTTTTCCATTTGCTCTGTTGATCATTTCTTTAGCTGTACAGAAACTTTCTGGTTTAATCAAGGCACATTTATTTATTTCTGTTGTTGCTGAGATTGCCATTGGATTTTCTTTATATATTCTTTGCCTAGGTCAATATTTAGAAGAGTTTTTCCAAGATTTTCTTCTAGAATTCTATGGTTTCATGCCTTACATTTAAGTCCTTTATTTATCTTTAATCATTTTGGGGAGTGATGAGAGATATGGATCCTGTTTCATTCTCCTGTATGTGATTATCCAATTTTCCCAGCACCATTTATTGAATAAAGTTTCTTTTCCCCAGGGTATAGTGTTATTTGCTTCATCAAAGATCATTTGACTGTATGTGTATGAGTATTATATATAAGTTTTCCATTCTGTTTCATTGGCCTGTGTCTCTATATTTGTGCCAATACCATGCTATTTTGGTACTATAGCCTTGTAGTATAGTTAGAAGTCCAGTACTGTGATACCTCCTGATTAAGATTGCTTTGGCTATTTGGGCTCTTTTCTGGTTCCAAACAAAGTATAGAATTATTTTTTTCTAGATCTGTGAAATATCATGTTGGTATTTTGAGGGAGAGTGTATTAAATCTATAAATCACTTTAGGTAGTATGGCAATGTTGATTCTACCAATTCATAAGCATGATATATTTTTCCACTTGTTTGTATCTTCTGCTATTTCTTTCCTCATTGTTTGTAGTTCTCTTTGTATAGATCTTTCAACTCCTTGGTTAAGTATATTCCTAGTCGTTGAAAGCATTCTGACTAAGAACTGGAATAAGATGAGGATGCTTACTATCACCACTTCTTTTCAACATAGTGAGGGAAGTCCTAGCCAGAGCAATCAGACAAGGGAAAGAAATTAAGGGTATTCAAATGGGGAAAGAATAGGGGAAACCATTTATTTTTGTAAATGATATGATCTTATATCTAGAAAACTCCAAAGATTCCACCAAGAGACTCCTGGACTGGATAAATAAATTCAACAAAGTCTCAGGTTACAAAATCAATGTACACAAATCAGGAGCATTCCTATATACCAATAACATTCAAGCTGAGAGTCAAATCGAAGTCTCAATAATATTCATTATGAATCATTTATATTATTATATAAATATATAACACTATATAGTTTTTAAAAATCTGTTTACACTGCATTTTCATCCAGAAATATACTAGTTATCTCTTCTATCTTTAAAATATTTCTCTAAAGATCTTACAGTCACACTGTGAATATATGTAACAACTTTAACAATTCCATTAAACACTTCCCTTAAATGTTCACAAATATCTATGGCAGCCACATGCACTGTGATTAAAACAGGCTGTAGGATTTGCTGTTGGTGCAATGGCTTATTTTTATCAAGAAGACTTTTTTTTCTGAATAAGTATGTCTGTAATTCTTCAGATAACATTGCTTCCAGGTAATGTTATATGTGGCATTCAAGAACATGTATTTTCAAATGAATGACTTAAAATATTCACTGAATAAAATGTTTTTGTAAGCAATATAAAAAGTTTAGAAATTGGCAGTATTTGAAAATACCTTGATTTGAATTAAAATTATTGATATTGACCAAAAAAAGATCTTATAATCTTGTATTTTTTCTCATCTCTATACTCTCATTCTTTCTTGAACCCATAATACAAGGATTTTGCCTCTACTACACAACTAAACCAGCTATTGTCATTGTTGATAGTAACATAAATGATGCTAAATCCAATGGTCATTTTGAAGTCCTTATTTGAAATATCAGCAATACTGGAAATAGTTACTAAATCCTCTTTTCTTGAAATTCTTCCTAGTTTTTCTATGTCTTTATCATTTTCTCCTGTTAAGTCTTCATTGCTCAACTTCAAAAATATTGTAAAACATTTAAGTTTATTTTCTTCATCATCTACATCATCTCTCTATATTGTCTAATCTTTTGTCTTGACATTATAATACATACTGTTATTTTAGCTTTAGACTTCCCATCTTGATCTTCACCAGCAACTGCCCATTCAACAGGCCTCCTAGATGACTAGGGGTTATCTCAATTACTCTGCTAGTCTTCTTCTGGACTGTCTTCTATTTTCAAATCCAGTTTCTAGCATACTCTAAAAACAGCTTGCACACACAGAATGTTTTGCCATAAGAATATATATTTGCTAATTCACTTTGGCATGTGCACAAAGCTCTTTTGTCTTATGTAGGGAGGACATAAAATAGTTTATTATACAAGCACAGGTACATTAAAATATAGATGGGTTATGATTTTAACAAATTTTACATAGTAGAGTAAAACAGATTTGGTTTATTTTTAAGGAGTATTACCAATAGTATGGCTCCCCTATCAGAAACTTGTAGAATAATTGAGTTGCTTTTTACACAATTAAAATACTTCGTTGTATGTAGTCTTCATATTGTAGTCTCAGCTAGAATTTCACTGCAACTGTGTGGCAGACTCATGCCAGAAGCCAGCTGAATTCAATAAGCCAAAAAAACATGAGAAATAGTAAGTTGCTGTTGTAAGCCACTAAGTTTTAGGGTGATCTGTTATTCAACAATTACTGTCTATGACATTGGGATATTTTTTAGATGATAAGGGATACCAAAATGCATGAAATGTATACAATTTTAAAATGTTTCTTGATTTAAATGCTTATTTGTTATTTTTGAAAACTGATTTATCAATATATTTGTAAACTAATTAGGCTAAAATTATGTTCCAAGATTTTTTCCAAAACATTAAAAAAACAAATCAGTACAAGTTAAAACAAAACTTAAACCTTATTTATATTGATTACCTGAATGTTAAAAGTAACAGAAGCTGAAAAATTATTTTCAATGCACATACATCTTTATTAAACTGTTTCTTAAACTATATTTTTCTCTAATATTGTGCCACTAGTATTTTCTATTGAAATATTGTTTTAATATTGTCATTTATTTTCATAAAATTGTTCTGGTATCTTTTTATGGTTGCACTCTACAATTAACATGTACATTTGAAATTGGTGCCTCATTCATTGACTTATTTGATAAAAATGATGTTAAATGAAGGATATTCTCAATTCTACATTTTGACTGAAATGTGAACATGTATCAGTCTAATTATTTTTAACTCTCATTCTCATCACTGAGTTCTTGAGTCCTTTTATTTGAGAATTGATTTTATGTGATAAAACTTGTCAAGAAAGTTATATCAATGTATGATTCCTTTCACTATTTCACCAAATATAAATGTTGCAAAACCTTAGACCTTTTCAATTTCATTCTGTATCTGAATAGAATATAAATTTATTCAATGTAAACAAAAGCCTTATCAAAATATTCTTTCTACAAATACAAATATCTCAAAGCACAAGCACACAATTCTAAAATAAACTTTGAATACTTAGTTCTTTTTTAAAAAATTTTTTTTATTTTAGCATATTATGGGGGAACAGTGTTAAAGTTACATATATTGTCCATGCCCCCTCCCTCCTCTAGTAAGAGCTTCAAGTGTGTCCATCCCCCAAATGTTGCACATCTTACTCCTTGTGTTTGTATATACCCATCCCCTCCTCCCCCCTCCCACCTTCCCAACACCCAATAAATGTTATTCCTATATGTCCACTTAGGTGTTGATCTGTTAATATCATTTTGCTGGTGAGTACATGTGGTGCTTGTTTTTCCATTCTTGAGATACTTCACTTAGTAGAATGGGTTCCATCTCTATCCAGGAATATACAAGAGGTGCTATATCACCATTGTTTCTTATAGCTGAATAGTACTCCATGGTACACATATACCACATTTTATTAATCCACTCATGAATTGATGGGCACTTGGGTTGTTTCCACAGCTTTGCAATTGTGAATTGTGCTGCTATAAACATTCTAGTGCAGGTGTCTTTTTCATAAAGTGACTTTTGATCTTTTGGGTAGATTCCAGTAGTGGCATTGCTGGATCAAATGGTGGATCTACTTGTATCGCTTTGAGGTACATCCATATTGCTTTCCACAGAAGTTGAACTAGTTTGCAGTCCCACCAGCAATGTAGGAGTGCTCCTATCTTTCCACATCCACGCCAACATTTATTGTTTTGGAACTTGTTAATAAAGTCCATTCTCACTGGAGATAAGTGATATCTCATTGTGGTTTTGATTTGCATTTTCCTGATGATTAGAGATGTTGAGCATTTTTTCATATGTTTGTTGGCCATTATTCTGTCTTCTTTTGGAAAGTTTCTGTTCATGTCCAAAGAGTGATCTTTGATAGGGTTGTTTGATTTTTCCTTGCTGATTTCCGTGAGCTGTAAATAGATTCTAGTTATCAGCTCTTTATCAAATATGTCGCTTGCAAAAATTTTCTCCCATTCTGTGGGTTGTCTGTTTGCTCTCGTGACAGTTTCTTTGGCTTTGTAGAAGCTTTTTAATTTGATCAGGTCCCATTTGTTTATTTTTGTTGCTGATGTGATTGCATTTTGGGTCGTCTTCATAAATTCTTTGCCTAGGCCAATGTCTAGAAGAGTATTTCCAACGTTTTCCTCTAGAATTCTAATAGTTTCACACCTAAGGTTCAAGTCTGTTACCCAGCATGAGTTGATTTTTGTGAGAAGTGAAAGGTGTGGGTCTTGTTTCAGTCTTCTATATGTGGCTGTCCAGTTTTCCCAGCACTATTTATTGAATAAGGATTCTTTTCCCCAGTGTATGTTTTTGTCTGTTTTGTCAAGATTAGTTTGCTATATGAGGATGGTTTTATATCTGGGTTCTCTGTTTTGTTCCACTGGTCAATGTCCCTGTTCTTGTGCCAGTCCCAAGCTGTTTTAATGACTATATCTTTGTGGTATAGCTTGAAGTCTGGTAGATTGATACCTCCTATTTTGTTTTTATTGCCTAGGATTGATTTTGCTATACAGGGTCTTCTCTGGTTCCAAAATTTTACGAAGCGTAAAATTATTTTTTCTATATTTGTGAAAAATGATGATGGTATTTTGATAGGGATTGCATTGACTCTGTAGGTCACTTTGGGTAATATAGACATTTTAACAATGTTGATTCTGCCGACCTATGAGCATGGTATATTCTTCCATCTGCTTACATCTTCTGCTATTTCCTTCTTCAGTGTTTTATAGTTCTCCCTGTAGAGGTCTTTTACCTCCTTAGTTAAATATATTCCAAGGTACTTTATTTTCTTTGTTGTTATTTTGAAGGGAATTGAGTCTTTGATTTGGTTTTCAATTTTACGGTTGTTGGCATGTATGAATGCCTCTGATTTCTGTGTATTCATTTTGTATCCTTTACCACTTTACCAAATTCATTTATCAATTCAAGAAGTCTCTTGGTTGAATCCTTGGGGGTTTCTAGGTATAATATCATGACATCAGCAAAGAGTGAGAGTTTGATCTCTTCTGCTCCGATTTGGACACACTTAATTCTGCTGTCTTGTCTGATTGCTGTAGCAAGGACTTCCAGCAATATGTTGAATAGAAGTGGGTATAATGGGCAACCTTGTCTTGTTCCAGTTCTAAGCAAAAATACTTTCAATTTTCCCCCATTCAGTATGATATTGGCTGTGGGTTTGTCATAGATGGCTTGTATCATTTTTAGGTAAGCCCCATCTATGCCTATTTTGTTGAACATTCTTATCATAAAAGGGTGTTGAATTTTGTCGAATGATTTTTCTGCATCTATTGAGAGGATCATATGGTGTTTGTTTTTGCCTCTGTTTATATGGTGAATTACATTTATAGATTTGCGTATGTTGAACCATCCCTGCATCCCTGGGATAAAGCCCACTTGGTTGTGATGGATTATTTTCTTGGCAAGCACCTGGATTCAATTGGCTAGGATTTTGTTGAGAATTTTTACATCTATATTCATAAGGGATATTGGTCTATAGTTTTATTTTTTTGTTGCATCCTTTCCTGGTTTTGGTATCAGGATTATGTTCACTTCATAAAATGTGTTGGGGGGATCAATCCTTCTCAATGTTGTGGAATAATTTCTGCAGGATAGGCACCAGTTCTTCCTTGTAAGTGTGGTAAAATTCAGGTCCGGGACTTTTCTTTTTAGAAGGTTTTTTATTGCTGTTTCAATTTCAGTACGTGATATTGGTCTGTTCAGGAATTCTATTTCTTCCTGGTTGAGCCTAGGGAGGCTGTGTGTTTCTAAGAAATTGTCCATTTCCTCCCATTTTCCAGTTTGTGTGCATAGAAGTTTTTGTAGTATTCATGAATTATATCTTGTATCTTTGTGGCATCCGTTGTAATCCATTGAATACTTAGTTCTTACCTTTTTTTTTTTTTCATTTTTCCTGTGTTTTGTATGAAAACAATTCAATATGTTCCTGTTTTTATGCTGTTTTCAATAACTTGGTTTGCTAAAACCATTAAAAGCTAAATATTTGTGACATTCAATTCAATGAATACTTTAAGTATTTCCAAATGATTTTGATAAAAGTTCAGCCAAAATATTACAATATAGTTCAACAGAGAAAATATGGGAAACTTGATTTGATTTATTAAGTAACTCCTAATAGGTTCAAATATATCTAAAATCTAGTTACTGTTGAGCAGGAAAAGAAGTCCTAGTTACTGGAATGAGAAATTATTTTTTATTCAACACCAGTGTCATCAGAAAAATGCATAGTTAACTTATCTGAGTGTATATAAAAACTGGTCAACTGTGTCGTTGACACATTTAGGTAGTTAGAATAGTGCAGCTTGCTTGAACACTCTTGTGAAGTATATGTGTACCACAACCAATTAAACGAATAGTTCTATTTTATAATTTTTTCAATGTAAAATTTTGTATTTTCATCACACAAAAATAATTTTATTTTAAATAATGAATATTTATCTGAATTTATACAGCCAGAAAGCTATCAAATGTTTCAAATTTTTTCCAAAAGCTCAACTTTTATTTGATAAATTATATGAAAAAAATCAAACCATTATTCTGATTAGATGGCTTTCTATTTGAAGTAACTAATGACACTGTTTATCAAACTTGCATCATTTAACTTATTCAATGTTCTGCAAATACACAAAATATGTCTTTTGCTTCACTTTTTGAATACATGAGAAAAATTAAAATAAAAAATGAAAGAAATTAATTTTGAATTAGAGTAATTTGCTCTAAATAAAGTTATTTTTCTCAGAGTGGTATGCAAACACAATCCTCTGCAACTGTTTATGGTCAGTCATTTTCAGGTAAAAATCTTCTTAATGGCCAAAAAACATGTGAAGAAATTCTCAACATCAATAATAATCAGGATAATGCAAATTAAAACCACAATGAGATATCACCTTGCCCAAGCCATACCTAAGCATTAATCAACTCATGAGTGAATTAAGAAAATGTAGAGATTGTGTGTGTGTGTGTGTGTGTGTGTGTGTGTGTGTGTGTGTGTATTTACCATGGAGTACTACTCATTCATAAAAAGGAATGAAATTACATCTTTTTGCAACAACTTGTATGGAATTGGAAATCATTATCCTAAGTAAATATGAATGGAAAAAACAAACACCAGGTGTACTCTAATAATTGGGAGCTAATCCTAATCCAAGGGCACAAAGAGATGTAAAGGTGATTGTAAATCAAGAAGCAGGGGGAGGGGAGAGGTAAAAACCTACCTGTCAAGTACAATGAACTCTCTTTGGGTGATGGATACACTAAAAGCCCTGACTTAAGCATTACAAATTTTTCCAGATAACAAAAACATTTGTACCCCTTTAATATTTTAATATTAAAAAATTGGCTACTCATATTTGAAGTTAAGGATGATGATTTTTTAGCAGATTAGATCTTCTGATTTTCATCTGGTCAATGATAGCATTATAGCCCTCATGGTGGATTGTAAATGTTAACAGCAGTTTCTAAAATTTACACAGGTATATTACTTCCTTGAGAAACAGAAATCCAAAACATAACTTTTGCCTGGTTCTGGCATTCACTGGGATAGAATGACTTAGAAAAATGGAATATTGGTCATAAAGAACATTCTTGGTCTGGAGGAAATCTCTATAGACATTGGTAACATCTCCTCTGAAACCAGACATATCTGCTAAACTGGGTTGGCTCAAGCCTGGATCTATGCTTCCACCAACCACTCAGTTCTGACAAGAATGGATTTGTAAAACTTGCTTGGGCAGAACTGATTAAAAAGAGAAAAAAAAAAAGTATTAAAAGTGTTTAAAACAAAAATAATTAAAATATAAAAAATATCCATGAGAGAAATTAAAAATTTGAAAAATTATATAAATCATAAAATTAAAATAAAAATTTTAGAGAACAAAGAAAAAATAAGTAAATTGCTCACTACACATAAACTATTTATTGCTACTAAATAACTTTATTGAAATATAAAAATGTATTACCATAAAATAAAATAATCAAGTAACTATAGTTTTACATTAAATGCTAAAAGCAATCCACACCACTCTATGGGCCCAAATACCTATACTTTTATACATATTTCAAATATAAGTAACCTATATTTATCCACATGCCCCTCAGACCATGTAGGCTGATGACCTGGTATCCTTCACGCATCTTCGGGTAGTGAAGACAAGAAAACCACGGTGTTTTTGCCTAGAAGCCAGGGAGGTAACAGTGTCTAATGCTCCTTTCACCTCCTTACTCTCAGCACCCAGCACAAACACCTTCTCTCAGTGTACTTGGTTTATCAGCAAGTGCCTTCAAGTTGTTGTCTTGAAAGGCAGAGGATAGGAAAGATTGGAAAAAGAGAGACAGGCTATCATCAGCTGCTGTTCATATTTATTCACTTATTAAAATGAAAAAAAATATGTCCTGTGTACATATGTCTCATTCACTATTACAAAAAGCTAATTCATTTTTAGCAGAAGCTAAAAATACAAGTAGAGGTCTAAGAAAACCATCCCATCTTATTTTAGAGCATCAGTTAGTTATAATATTCAGCAAAAAATGGAAAAATCTAAGATAAATCTAAACTGGAATACCAAGATAAATCTAAACTGGAATGCCAAGATTGCACATAAATTGGGAAACTTCTAGGCTAACTGGGATGGTTGTATGATCATTCAGTTTCTTAGGCATGCATATGTGCTGCCCTCTTCAAAAAATGAATAAAATATTGACATAACTTATAAATCCTTAACTGACTGATTCCATTTGGCTTCAATTATTCTGTTTTCTTCAGGTTTCTTTAAGCATTTACGTGCTTAGTTCTTTGTAGATGAATAATTTGACATTTACTTTGTATAGTTTTCCATTGTATATTCTTAGTTAAATCTTTTTTTCTTTGTATTTGTATTTGTCATAGTAGTGAAGATACCTGTAAGACTGTTTAATTTCCTGGAAACTCCAGATATAGTTGTCATTTTTTAAACAGATTAATGAACATGTAATTCATATACTGTAGGATTCATCTATCTAAGGTAAATTCAATTTTATTTTTTAAATTCACAGGACTATGCAATCACTTCAATCTAACTTTAGAATGTTTTTGTCCTCTCTCAAAGCCCCTAGGTAACCACTAATCTACTTCATATCCCTATAAATTTGTCTATTATAGAAATTTTATGTAAACTAAATCATATAATATGTGATATTTTCTGATTGGTTTTTTCAATAACGTTTTCAAATTTCATCTGTGTTGTAGCATGCCTCGGTACTCCTTTCTCTTTCATTGACAAAAGATATTCTGTTGTATGCATGCAAGACATTTTATACACCCATCATTTGATGAACATTTGAGTTAGTCCATGTACATTAATTTTATGGGTATTTTTGTATTTTTATATAATGGTACTTCATTGTCCATAATTGACAAAGTAAGAGTCTTATAAAATTTGGGAAAACTAGACCTTTCCTCTATAATTTTTAAAACTTTTTACATGATAAATGTAGAGTTTTGTTGGCCACGTTTCCCAACATGTAAAGAAAGTTACTCTGTAGGAAAGGTTATTTTTATTAATACACAGATAAGAGAGATAAAAGATGAAATAAAAATTATGTAGATAACTTCTTCATTGGTTCTAGTGTTGAGAAACTGAGCTGCATCCTGCCTTTTTTATAGTTGTGCTGTTTATCTCTTCCTGGATTTTTCTACTCAATATAGTCCTTATTCTTCAACCAAAAGATTAATTATCAGGAATAAATTTCTCCAAGAGAATGGTACAAAATTATCTCCCAGACAAATAATCTGCATCTCAATGTGGAGTAACAGAATGATAAGTGAGCCTTTTCTCACTACCTAAGTGGCCTTTTCTCACTGGACACTTTGACAAAATCCTGGGGAGAGGTAGCCTGAGAGTATCCTAAAGAAAGCAGAAAAAAATTGTTACTAGTAGCATCTCAGGATGGCAAACACACCCACCCACACATACCATCAACAGAAATAAACAACAAAACAATACTTCATCTATTAACTTTCCCGTTGGTATCATAAAATAGTATAGAATTAGGACAGCAGGAAAAAAAAATTAAAAAACTAACCAAATAGGACATGTGGATCTATGAGTGAGTGCTGTGGCTTTTTCATGCTTTTATTATGGTAACTTTCCCTCCCATAAAGCCAAATGCTGAATTCCAAAAAAATTATTTGTATTGATTAAGGGAGATCATAACAAATGGTTGGACATCTACTTACACAGTAATCTTTCCTTTCAATCCATTGTGCTTATCTGAGCAAGGGAAATGAGAGGAAAGAAAATCATTAAATAAGGAGATGAAAGGACACAAAAAAAGTGAAAAAAGATACTTGTGTTTATGGAGACTTACATAAACACTATGTGAATTAGCTTAGTTTGAACCACCTTGCTGGTATTTAGCTCAAGAGGCCTACCCACCATGTAAGAGAACGCCAAGAACAAACACCTTCTCCACTAAGAGCAGGAGTTGAAAGATGTGGGAAGCATTAAGTCAGAGTAGATCTCCCTCTTCAATAGCATATACATGGAGTGGACCTTCAGGACTCCCATAAAGACTCATGCATGTACCTTCCTGAGGGCCAGCAAAAGGATGGTGGCTATGTGAAGGGCACTAGGTCATCAGTTTTGACAAGAGAAGCAGCAATAGCTAAGGCACAAGTGCACGATCAAGACTCAATTCCCTTTTGATTTGCAGAGTCTTCACTGTAGCAATAGGAAGAAGAAAGGGTGTCCTGCAAGAGGGAGGGAGGAGAATTAGAAGAGCAGATACAAATCCCTCTCGCCAAAGCCCAGCAGTAATGAGGGTAGAGGAGGAGATGAGCAATAAATTGTATGTGTGTTTGAATTTTTATTCTAGATTGAATGGTTAAAAGCAACCATTTTATTTTTTAAAAAAATAAAATAAAACCATTTCACATTTATATTGCTAAATGAACTAGTTATATATTCAGCATTTTTTCAAACATTTTCAGTAATTGCTGAGATAAAATGTATCAGAGGTGTGTGTGTGCATCCATTTCTGGAAAACGGGGCAGCTTTCACAAAACTGTGGAAGACTGTAGGCTTTGAGATTTAATG
Source organism: Microcebus murinus (assembly GCF_040939455.1). NCBI lineage: Eukaryota > Metazoa > Chordata > Mammalia > Primates > Cheirogaleidae > Microcebus > Microcebus murinus. The sequence goes on along the minus strand of NC_134108.1, from coordinate 63,887,132 downwards.
GAGATTACAGACAGTCTATTCCAAATACTCAGGTGAAATAAAGAAAAACAAATTCAGGTAACATATTCTGCCAAGGCCACATAGCCTTCTAAATGTCATGAGGGAGCCCTTCTCACAAAGGTTAAGAACACATGATGTTTCATGGCTTCCTAGCATTTTCACCTTGTTATTGTGTATTCTAAACATCGCTCATTGTCTGAGAAACCCTTCAAATATTGTGAAATCATCACGTTTTCTGGTTTAGATATAATCATGATTTTTCTCCTATCCTGTCACTTTTTAGGAAAATGGCTGTATAGGTAATAGGTGACAGCTATGACCTATTCTCAGCATTAGCAAACATTTATAGGTTCTGAGTGACCAAGGTGGTATGTTTTGAATTTACCATTTCCACATGAACAGGAATTTTCATTTGGCCTGCGATGCTTTGCTTAACTATCTTACTTTGCCGGTCTTTGGATGATATATCTTTCATCCTGCTGAAACTACATTCTTTTTTAGTCACTTGTTTAAGACTGGCCTCGTGATTGCTTTATGTCCTGTTCCCATTCAAGCAAGCTCTTTAGTAGCAATGGGGTCAGAGGTAGGTGTACAGGAGAATGCAGTTCTAAGGAGGTTACATGAGATTTTCACAAAGACCCGTAAGTGTAAAAGATTTGTTAAATGAAGTATGTGTGATGTTGAGAACGAATATCTAAACTTTTCATTGTTCACATAGTTTTCAGATACATTTTTTATAATATACATAATATTTTTTATCATTTTAAATACTGCCTTAACCAGCATTCTCTTATAAAAGGCCACATTTTAACACACAAGGGCAGCATCTTTATTACTCTACTATACAATACATAATTAATTCATAAATGATTCAGCCTAGGTAGCATAAAAAAGAATTATAGGATAAGCCTTTGTAAGTGTGTTGTAAGCTTATGGTCATTGCTACAGCAGGCTCCATGATACTCTGATATTCTTACAAGCCTTCCTGTCTTTGGGTCTGACAGGTTGTCTATCTATTTGATTCTAAATCAGAAGGTGTTTTATTCTTAAAATCTCATTACAGTTATTATTAGAAAGGCAACAAAGCAAAATAGAGCACTTGCTTTATATAAGTGCTTTAGATTCAGTCAGCAAAAGGTGATATAAAGGGAAGATGAGAAAAATAATAAAGGGGGGAAATGTATAGGAGGAAAACTGGTATACGAGGAAGCTAGTTGAAGCAAATGGAGGCAAAGAGGAGGGCAAGAAGAAAAATAGAATGAGGAGACGAGCAGGTGGGATTAGCAGGATCAGGCATGAGAGAAGGAAAGGACAGGAGGAGACGGGGAGGAGGGGGAGGAAGAAGGAAGGAAGAGAGGAGGGAAATAGAGTAGTGCATGACATGGGAGAGTCTCTGGGAATATCTGAGGACTCTTAAACAGGACTCATTGTTTCAAAACTCAATTTTCTCCTGTAATTCAAGATTTTAGAGATAGGAAAGGTGAAGCTTTTTGAAAGGTTCACTATACCTATTTCTTGGATTGAAAAAAATAATTTTCATTGTCTACTATGTTAAACTTCAAACTGGCAAAATGTTTGAAAACTTTTCGCATTTTAAAATTTTGAAATATACATTTTAAGACTTTATTCCCCTAAAAAGCATATAATTTTTTTTAAACAAAATGATATCAGAGCGAATCTTTTCCAAGTCAACACTATTTCATTTGATCTCTCATTTTATTAAATATTTCTCTATCATCATTTTAATTGATGCAAAATATTCCAGTGCACTAGAGTTCAGTGAGACATTGCTGATTTAGTCCATTCTCATAAGGAGGTTTTCTAGAGAGGCATTTATTTCCCTTTTGCTTCCTGCTTTATAAACTCAACAGTAATAGAAAATCTTTATACATATACCTGTGTGCATATAACATTTATTATTTCCTTAGCATCAATTACATAAAGTGAATCCAAGTTAATGAGTTTGTGAATTTTATGCCTTTTGTTACTCATTATCAAATTGTTCCTCAGAAGTTACTGATTTACAATCCTTCTAGCATTTCCTGAAAAAGCTCCATGGGTAGTTGTTTCTACATTTCTTTATAATTAGTGAAAATGCTGAATTATTTTACTTACCTGAATTATACAGCAATTGAAAAATAAATGTGTTGAAGAATAAAGGAGGCTATAATAACCTTGATGAGATCAAAGAATAAAAAATTCTCCCTATGAGTGATCTTTAAAAAGTTTCTTAAATAATGTTCTAAAGGCACTGTAATTGTTTAAGCAGACAAAACTGATGGTTGGTGCTGAAAAAAAAAGCCTATAGACTTAAAATTGGCTGCTATTTGATTAAAGGCCTTACTTTTTTTTCTTTTCTTCCCATCTCCATCTGCTCATTATAAACAAATTACTTGTGGAATTATATAAATGATCATCTCCTGTCAAAATTATCCAAATCAGCCTTTTGATATATTATGCTGTATATTCTTGCATATCAGCTTCATTTCACATGAAGGTACATTTTAAGGCCTTTCCAGTATAGAAGAGTTTATCTATTTGCATTCAAATATAATTCATAAATTATTTTGATATGATTACTATGTAATAAATGCTGTAACTATGTAAGTACTTAAGTATCGTTGGAATAATTAAAATACAGTCATACTGTATTTTATATTTTAAGCCTAAAAATATAAGTTATAATTATATGTTAAGGCTAAAAAATGGTAACTTCAAGTGTAATCATTTCCTTTGATTTTTGAAAGTGTCTTTTGCCTGAACAATATATAAAAGGAGAATCTGAACTTATATAATTGGTGAAATAAATATTATTCTTTACCAGGGAATTTTTAAATTGTTATTAATTCCTTAAAATTAATTCTAAAAATCACTTGAAACTTATAAATAAATATACTGTCTTTAAATAGCTTTGAAATTTGGCTATCTCAAAAAACTTCTGAAATAAATTTGATAGAAATTATATTTTACTTAGTTTTTCTTTGCCCTTTCAGACTTTCCCTAGTCTATTTCTCTTATCTATATTTTAGCATTTCTCCCGGTAGTGTAACACTTGAAACCAAAATTATCAGTTTGTCTCTAATAAATCATGTCTCAAGATGGAAATTACCTTGAAAGAAAATTCTTGATTTTAGAAATCACATGTTTTATGGAGAGGAAGAAAAAAAGAAACCTAAACTGAAAACAAAGACAGTTTTATAATCAGCCAAAAAGAGGAGAATTGCCCAAGTGAAAAATATATATCTATTGTACTGAGAGAATTTTAGAAGCTGATGAAATATTTTAGGTAGAATGATTTAAAATAATTGCAGCAGTCAAATTTAATATAAAGGGAAGAGAGATGCCAAAGTTAAGAAAAAATTTCAGGGTTGTTTTTGATTAGAGAACAAGACAGATTTGAGATCCTTTTTGTGGTAGGTGGGGTTCTTTCTACATTGTCTAGGCATTTAGTTTTGATTTTTAAAATAAAAAAATCATTTAGATAGTATTTAACTACTATCTCTCACTTGTAATGATTTAGATGAGTGGTTGGAATTTTGCAGTTTATAAGAATTAAATTTCAATTATATTAAAAAAATAATACATCTTCTTTTGTAAGGCATTTCATGTAAAAATGTTAAGTTTTCCCTGATCTTAATCTAGTCATATACTTTTTCTCTTTGTACATAGATAAGACTCTCCAAGGCACTCATGAATATTTTGGTGGCTCCCATGGGGGTCTGACATTTCAATATTTCCTGCCATGCTTGAGAAGGAAGTATTTCAAAAAATTAAAGGCACTGATAAGCAAACCCTTCATTAATAAAACAGACTATTAAGTTTGCAGCTCCTGTACTTAAAATTTCCCTATTTTATCTAAAATTAATTTGCAGGTACCAGAAACCTTTTTGAAGTCTGAAAAAAAAAAAAAAAAAAGAGAGAGATGAAGTTAAGGGCAAGATTAAAAAAAAAAAAAAGGCTTCATCTATAGTACATCTCTGCTCTACAGATCATTTTCTCCTTTATTTAATAATTAATGCCAGCTACACCAGCATGTTTAAATCCTCAACAGATAAGAAATAATTAAGTTAACACCACTCAAAATGATATGTAACATCTCAATCAGTGAGAATTTTAAAGTGGTAACAACCAGAATGAAATTATTGGAAGCTGCACTGTAGGATACTTTTTTTTTTTCAGTCAAAGTCAAAGGCACATGCATACAGATGCAAGAAACACCACACTTTAGTGAAGTTGTTGTATCATCTGCTAAAATAACTAATGTTGCTGCCAGCAATCTAATGAATACTCAGTGACACACAGACACTACTCTTCTGCCTTTTGAAGTTAGTTCTAAATTTGAAAATTAGATATATCTCTGGATGTCAAGCCTCCCTTCATTTTCCCTTTTCCCCAGTCTTACCAATACTAAATTGCTTGGATGAAATAAAGGGCTTTGATAGTCCCAACCCTCTCCTTTCAGCTCAAGGAGATATAACAGATTTGAACAGCAGAAATATCTCAGTGTCTGTCTGTCTCTCTCTGTTTCTCTCTCTCTCTGTTTCTCTCTGTGCTTCTCTCTCTCTCTCTCTCTCTCTCTCTCTCTCTCTCTCTCTCTCTCTCTCTCTCTCTCTCTCTCTCTCTCTGTGTGTGTGTGTGTGTGTCTTTCCTTTCTCCTCCCGCTCTGGGAAACCATTTATAATATGTGCCTTTGCTTGTGAATGGCTATGTGTCATAGGGGTGGTGTAAGTAAAGAAAATGCACCATAAAAAGCCAGTTTTCAGCAAACACACTCCTTGCATTATTTTTGACAACTACCTAACATTTAATTCACCCAGATAACTTGCATGCTTTAATTGGACCCCCCCACTTCAATTATTTTGCTTTATCTGAGAAATGGGAAAATGACATGAAACACAAAAGTCCACTGAAAGCAACAGCAGACAGCAATGACTTCCTCTTTTATCTGTAATTGTCTTCATCACCCAACACTCATCGTTAACATTATCATGTTTAAATTTCATGGAAGCTTATTGCATATCAGGCAGATTGTTAAATCATTTCCAAAGAGTTTTGTCTCTTTAAGCTTTCCATAAAAGAAAGCCTGGAAATTCACTTTTCCAGGCCAGTGGATGAATTTCTAAGATGCTATGAAATGTGGTTACTCCCTTCTGTCCCTAGAGGAAAGACCTAAAAGTACACATTAACCCAAAGTCACCACAGTGCAGTATAATCGTTGTCTGGAGCCATTCAACTATTTCCAAGCCAAATTCCCAGTCTAAACTGAGTGATCCAAGAAATACCTTGGGCAATTGCGAAGAGCAGGCTAATAGGTAAGTGGCAGCAAATCTCTGCTGTCTTGGTTTAAGGGCACAGATGAGGTGAAGGGACGAGGTCCTTACAAGTTACATACAGCAGGGCTGGCTGACAGGCTTGTGAGTGGATCCACCCAAATGTGGTCAGGTCAGTCCGAGCAGCAGGAAGATGGATCACAGAAAATGTAGGCATAGCTCTGCTTCCTTTCCTCCCTGTTTCTTTCAGGACTCCAACCCCTCAACTTATGACAACACTATCAAAGCAAGTCAGGCTGAGGATAGCCTCAGCAAGAGTGCTATTCTTCAATTTGTTCAAGTTCTTTCCCTCCCCATGTCCAAATCTTTAAGGATATTTAATTTAGATAGTATTTTTAGTGGTTTATTTTCCCGAAATAACCAAAAGGCATTCTACACCACAAAGAGTATATGTACCACATCATGCTGTTTGCAGTGTAATGTTTATTTATTCATCCCTGCAGTGTGACTACAATGGCCTCATGAGTACCCCAGATTTACCTATATTTTGCATTTACTACATAATATTGAGTAAATTATCTCCTTTATAGTGGAGATTCTGTCTCATTCATCTTTTTATCCCCAGCTCCTAGCACGAAGTCTGGCATAGAGCTGTATTCATCAAATATGTTTTGAAATGAATTGAACTGAGGCAATGTATATCTTATTTATTTATGTATGCATGTAAAATTTTTTCTCTGTAAGTAATAATTTGATCCATTAATGATGACACCTAAAGTCAAGGATAGGCCCACTTTTTCCCTGAGTATCTCTGAGAGACTAAACAGCATGCAAACATTAACTAAGAAGCATTCAAAAACCATCCTGAAATGTATTGGTGTTTTCTTAAACACTCATGGTCCTATGAATACAATAAATTCCTAGAATTAGAGGAAACAAAATGTATTAGGCAGAGCTTTCAAGAATAAAACAGAACCAATAAGACTGGTGTGGAGAAAGAGAAGGAGAGAGAGAGAGAGAGAGAGAGAGAGAGAGAGAGAGAGAGAGAGAGAGAGAGAGAGAGAGAGAGAGAGAGATTTTAAGGAGTTGGCTCACTCAGTTATGAAAGCTTGGCAAGTCCAAAATAGGCAGGGTTCAAAATTGCTGCAGGAAAGTTGATGTTGCTGTTCAAATCTAAGGACAGTCTGGAAGCAGTATTTCATCTTTGTTGGAGAACATCAGTCTGTTTTCTCTTAAGGCTTCAACTGATTTGATAAGGTCTACCTACATTACGGAGGATAATCTGCTTTACTCAAAGTCTAGTTCCTTAAATGTTGATCTCATTTAAAAACACTCTCACTGCCACATCTGGACTGGTGTTTGACGAAATATCTAGGTACTCGGTCTTGCCAAGTTCACATATAAAATTAACCATTACACAAATTATGGGAATGGGAATTTTGGAATTTTCTTTTTCAATTATCTCAGTTGAGTGAAGAAAATGTCAGGAAGAATTGATTAAAAGCCCAGAAGATAAATATTAAGCTTGTCAACTTACACTAAGTAAAAGTTTGCCAACCTGTACTAACTTTTTCTGCATTTACCGTCCATGGAATTTAAACTTGTGAATTTAGGAATTTAGGAATGATTGGAATTTGCATACTTTAGCGAGGCATTTAAAAATCTGCAATCCACTTTTCTAATCGCTGTCACTTCTGTTAATGCACCCAAAACTTCCACAGAAAGCTATGAACTTTTGTGTCTCACTAATTTTGCAGAATTCTTGGCCAGTCCATTTAAAGTCTAAACCCAAATTAAGATTCTGCTCAAATGCTATTTCTTATAAGTCTTCTGTAAAAATGCGTGTGGAATAAGTCGTTCCCTGTCTTCATCTATGCTTCAATAGTATATAATTTATGCCTTTATTAAAACAGTCTCATTTTATTCATTATTATTTCTGTATAAGTCTGTCTTCTGCAGTACATCGTGAGCTCTTCTACATAACTGGGCAAAGTACCAGGTTCTTGACACTCTAAGTGTGGTCCTCAGATTAGCAGCATCGACATGGACTGGGAACATGTCAGAGATGTAGAATTACAGGCACATGTTTGGCCATCTAAAAGCTATGAGTATTTTAACAAGATCCTCAGGCGATTTTTTGAGATTAAAATTTGATAAGCATTGTTCTAGGTGTGATATAAACAGAAATGACTCAAGCAAAATTTCCACATTAAAGAAACTCATGTTCTAATAAAGAGATTACTATTAATTTCTAGAATAAGCCATTTTCCTCTCGGATTGAGCATTTGTAAGATCTATTCCATATGCCAGAGATAATCGAACCTCCCTTGGTCTTCTCTGCCAAATTCCTGGACTCCACATGTTTTCTGTGTCACAGCTTAGATTTCAATGCTATATGAAATTCAAAGTAAAATGTATACTAAGCTTTAAAATAGTATTAAAAAATTCAATACATTTGTGAGCTCCCTACCAGTACAATTGCCTAACCAGGTATTACTAAGTTCAGCCAAGTGTTTGTGTATTGTTGGTTTGGTTTTGTTTTGTTTTCCAATTTCTGTGGCTTGTGCCTAGTCCCAGGGCTAGTTCTGACTGTTGGAAAACCATAAATTCTTCAAACACATGAGTGAAGTGTCTCTTTTTCACACTGCCATGAAATGCTAATGAGGACACATTACATATAATTTTTCTGCTTTCGTTTTTAGTTTACTTGTGGTCAGCATAAGAGTAGGAATCATTCTCTGCTGTACAGTGTTACCTTTAGTGTCTTATCCAGAACCTGGTGGCTGGTGGGTCCTCAATAAATATTTGTTGATTTTGTGAATGAGTGAGGAATGCAATTAGATATACAACAGCTACACACCGAAAAGGGACAGATGGAAAGAAAGAAATTTGTACAAAATCTAATTGTCAAAGTAGGGGTTCTTTCATGCAAAGGTAGGTTTTTTTCTCTCAGTTCTAACAACCATAAGGAAGAGTTTTTAAAATATATTTTATTGTGGGTGCCACAAATTTTATCTATGATAGTTTGAAATTAAATTTATCACTCTCCTCACCACCCCTGAGATTGCAATTATCAGGTAGTGAGTACCAAACAGAAGTTAGGATGATTAGAAAAATAATTTGTTCCTAATCAAATCAGTAAATGCCACCCTGGCTCTATTCAGTTATTTCACGTACTCAAGTGGCCAACTAAAATTAAGAATTTAAATCCTTAATCTCATACCTAAATCCTTTCCTCCATCCATATTGAAAAAAATTCTTGACCAAGGTTAAAGAAATACCTCCTTGAATTTGATCAAGTATTTCCATTTTAACTTCAAGAAAAAATTGCAGAGTTTGATATTTCTTTCAGGTGCTTGCAGGGGGCTTAGTCTTAATATCATTTTTCTTAATGTGTTAGCTGTTATTTTTACATAAATAGTTTAGCAGCAGGCTATATATTAAATCCTGGAATACATTGTATTCTTAGTATTTCTGAAAATAAATAAAAGCACACAGAAGAAACATTTATGAAAATTTATATACCTTCCCATATATTCAGCTGAAAAAATAGAAGTTTATTAAAGAAAACAAGAGATGCTTTTGAGTGATGGAAGATAATGTCCTGAAATAAACATGAATAGGACCAGCTCTTTGAAAAATCTCTGGATTGTGTTATGGTCAGTTTTAGCAGTTCTGGTGACAACTTTAATGATGGATTTATTATGGTTCAGATCATATTTGTACAATGCCTTTAAAAGGAAGCAGCTGGGCACAGAGCTTTGCTGAGAGGACATTTGTGTGACTACTGGCATCGGGGAATGCATGAGGAATGGCCACAAATCTTCAGGCTTGTAAGGCATGACCAATTTGGGTAAAGCACTTGAGTCAGCTCTTTCAGTGTCTATCCCTAGGCACCACAGAGATACCCATCACCACTGCTTCTTAGTGCTCAGGGAAAGATATTAGAAAGACTAACAAATTTTCTTGGCCTAATTAACTGGAATTCAAACTGGGGCAATATTTTACGTACTCTAAATTATTTTACACCTAGGTATGGCTATTTTCAGGACATAGTGAGACATTATTTTGCACCAACATAGCACTCTCATATTTGCAAAGTATTGAAACACATTTGAATTAATATTTTGTACTAGAGGGTAAAAATTTGTAATATTCCCATAGTGAAGATGGAGAAGCTGAGGCATGAATAAATTAAACTATCTAAGCCTAGTTATTTTCAATGGTGAAAAAGACCTACATAGTAAAATCTTAAATAGCAATAGAGGATCATGAACTTTCTCATGGCCAGCATTACCTGATATGTTTCCCCATGCATGACAGTGACTGACTTGATAATTCTCACAGTAATGTCACATCATCCTTCTGGGTAGTATCACACAGATGACTCTGACATCCTCACTCCTCATCTTTAGTGAGAATCATGGACCTGAAAGAATGACATTCGTAAATTCCAGGAGGGCCTGAAGTTATGTCTGTTAATTATTTAGTCTAAAAATAGTTACTACATTTTATTTCCATGTGAACAAATGAAATTTTTCAGAATTGACTATTTTTGAAATGTGTTTGCAGTTTAGTAAAGAAATGCCCAATTTCTTAGCATCTATTATGCAAAAATCATGAAGTAATTTTTAACCTGGTAGACTAGGCTAATAATTCACAAGATTTTGTCATATTGTCATGTTATAAAGCCTTCTATGACTGTCCATTTTGAATGAAACTTCAATTTCTTATGCCACAGCTGGGCTCCAGTTGCCAAGAGAAGTTACAGAACCCTACGCTGATTTAACTATTTTTTTAAAGTTCTGGAAGAACATAATTGTGCTTGCCTAAAACAAATATCCTGCTTTCTATGCCAATCATGAGCCTCACCAGCTTCAGTACCTGGATCTAAACTCACCTGTTTTAGAATGTCTTTCCTGATGGTTAGTCCCCAATTTTTTTCTCCACTCCTTGTTTGGGAACATTTACCACAGATGTATTAGTTATACAGCTCTTGGGATATTCCAGGCACTGTTTTAAGTTCTTTGTTTAAACCTCACAAAAGTGTTATGGAGATGTTACTATAGTTTTCAGCATTTAACAGATGACAAAGCTGAAATCTAGAGACATTAAGTAGCTTGACAATGAACATGTAAATTAGTGAGAGGTGGAGGCAGGATTTGAACCCAGACCACAAAACTTCAGTGGTCATGCTTTAAGTGTTTTGCAGTGCTGTCTTTCAGGAAGAGTGTAGTTTGTTATTTATTTCTTAATCTTTTTCCTTGGGATTTAGATATTCTTTCCTAGTAAAATTCATAAATCTCTCTGCTCCAAATATACCATTTAGGTGTCTTAGGCCTGCAGAACTACATTAGTATGTATTTTCTGTAAGATTTTATAATTTGATTCTGATAACTTCTGAAACTTGTCAATTCTCAAGGTCACATTATATTTTAATTCTGTCCTTCAAGGTGCTAAATACCCCTTCCCAGTCTGATGTTATTAACTAAGTAAATGAGCATGTTTTGAGATGATTGATGGAATTATTAAATAGCACTCATCCTAGGACTGACCCCATTAGTCATGTTTCTCAACTTTGATATTGAACTATTTGGACTACCACTGTGAAACAAATTATATACCTATTTATTGGTAATATGGTAAGTATTTCAGCTTCCTCCAAACCTTTCAGGAAATAAGGAGGGCATAAGAAAATATGTTAAATTTCAAAAATGTTCTCAATCACTTTTATTTATTGATGAGATTGTCAGGTTTATCAAAAACCTTCCTAAACTTCAGATAATTATTAGTTACTTAATTACAATAATTATTAATTTCTGAACTCTTGATAGTTTTTACCTTTAATGTAAGAGAAAGATTCTTTTGATAGCATTTGTTTTCTTATGAAATGATCCTCATTCTTTTACAGTACCTATTAGTGGTAGAGATTTATGCATTCAAAAACAAACCAGGTTTTTCAATTGTCCATTCATTTTTCTTTCTTCAATTAAAAAACCTATATCTGCAATTGGAAATATTTATGAAATCTATTTTGCATAAAATTCAAAATATAAATGTAATACATTTTAAGTTTGTAAGATATATTTTTGAAAAATCCACAAACAAATCTAGCCAATAACATAGTATTATTTTCATAAGATGTATTAGCTTTTTGTATAGTGGCATCAAATTTTTACAGTAAAATAGTGTTAGTACAAAACAACCTATTTTTAAACAAGTCATATTTTTCTTATGTATTAAGATATTTAGAATGTTTGATTTTATGGAAAAGCTTCAAACTACCTTGATTTAGTTACCTTAAAGTTGTTGGTTTTTGTTTGGTTTAGTTTGGTTCATTTTTTTTTTTTAAATTGAGAATGGTGATAGTCTTCTCCAACATTATTGAGTCTTATTGCATTTAATAATTGTGCTGCCCAATTAAATAAATAATAAAAAGTCTGTTTTACTCTCTATAATTCCTTATAACTTTTCACTGTGATCCTATGATCAGGGTTTGTCTGAAATTATAACTTTCCAAATCAACATGTAATAATGTCCTGTCCCCTATCTTTAATAAATTAGATGTGAATTTCACCTTGTTACCCACTACTACAATTAATTTAACTTTCAGTACATTTTGGGGCTACTGCTTTTTGTTTTCCAGATGGCATAGAACAAAGGTTGAATTGGGAACTCTACAGTACTCCCAATTTAGAATTTAATTAACCACTAAAGTTAAAAGCAAGGGCAGTCCCCAATAAGCTGACAGTGAAAGTCGTGGCTGCCCTAAACCTGATAAGAAAGAAACCGTGAGTTTTAAATTGAGATCACTACGAGCATAGCCGTGGGTTTCGGCAGTGACAAACTGTAGTTACAGATTCCAACAGCCCCTGATGAAAAGCTGTTCTCATTCCCTAATGCTTTATGGGAGAGCTGCAGCTTCTTGGAATATTTTTCAAGCAGAAAGCCATCATCATGACAACACTAGAGTAAAAGAGGGCAAAAAAAATTTCTTTCTGGTAGGGAAATAAAGACATCTTAAGCTTGACTTCAAAAGCTCTCTACAGCAAACAGTGGCTGTGGAAATACCGTTTCATCTTTGCCTCTGGGATATTATTAAGCTTTCTAGTAGCTCTAACTGCAGGAGAAGGGATTACAGAAGTTGCTGCTGTGTAGCTGCCTGCCATACAAATATCTGGAAAAGCTGGGATCATGGATTTGTATTAGGGCCAGTGATTAGTCAACCCCAAGAAACTGACCTGGTAATGAATACCACGATATATTCCTTTTCACACCATGCAAATAAAAACATGCAAGACACTTCCATTTTTTTTTTGCTGAAATGTCAAGATTTCCCTTTGGTCAAAGTTTGCAAAGCACAACTGGGCCAGGTCTAGCTCTACTTAACTATAGCATGCACAGTCCAGCAATGTGATTCACAATGCATCAGTTAAGGTTGTGTCAGCATTTCTATGATGAAACCCTACCTTCAAAGATTGTAGCTCAATTGTTTAAAAATCCACTAGCAACTGCAATGACCCATGCGGTTCTGCTATGGGAACTATACCTTATCATTTTAGTACAGAGAGCAGTAACTCAATAGAAATTAGTCATCAAAGGTCCTTTATTATTACTATTTATTTGATTTGATTGTTCAATATGTTTTCTTAAAATCATTTTTCAGCCAAATGTAACTAATGTCCATTTGATATGGATGGATTGCTGGTCATTTTTAAAAAAAAGAAAAACCAATTCCATTTTTTTAAATGAATGTGTATATGTAGAGTGCATTTAAACATGTCATCAAATATTTGTAACTGAGATTGACTGAAATTTAATTTCTCTGAGTAAATGATAGCCATAGTTATTATTTAACAAATAATTCTAACAAAATAAATCCTAATGAAATAAAATTAATAATAGATATAGAATAAGTACTAGGTGACTTTATAGTTTGGCATTTTTCTTATAGATTAGAATATAAAATAAATTTAAAGTGTAATATATATGCATATATGTTATACTAGTTGTGAAAAACACAATATACTTGGTAGTTAAATCTATCTTCTCAGTACAAAGAAATACCAGAACATACAATGATGGACCTAAAATGCATAATCAAAATTGAGCCACAAAGTATCTTGAAACAGAATAAAATTACTTTTACTCCAACCAACAGTAACATTACCTTGATTTGATTTGGGCAAGGGCTGGTATATTTGACAACCATCCTTTAGATACAATTTATTGCAGTGTTTTGGTATTTTTAAAAAGCTTCTATTAATTAGGTCTCTCTCTCTCTCTCTCTCTCTCTCTCTCTCTCTCTCTCTCTCTCTCTCTCTCTTTCTCTCTTTAGGTCTCCATAGCAGACGTTTATATTCTTAATTTTCCTATACAGTTGAAATGTCAAGAAATCATTCTATGATCATTTTCTGATTGTACACCTTGTCTAGATCATCAATGGAATACATTAGTGCAGCCTTACCATTATTATTTTCCTCAATTTTATTTTCTCAATTTCATCTTTTTAAATGCAGTGTATTTTTCATCTATAATTTCCAGTAATAAAGATTTATGATAAAGGAGTGTCACATAGTACATTTATACCTCTTCTAAATTTACTCTGAAAACATGTACTTTTAAACAAAGATATTATAAGTAGTCTATTATTTTATTTTCTTATTTTAGGTTGTCCTTTGTCCATAAGCAATGTGGTGTGACCTTGCATATCAGTATTATTTGAATAGACATTCAGTAAAAAAGCAACAATTAAAATCTTATTTAGTTCACTAATTGAAGAAAAAGGTATATCTATTTTGAAGAAAAAGGTACATCTAATTTGAGAAGAATGATACAGTTCTACAATGTAGATTAAAATTATGCACTTTTAGATTGTCATAATACTTCAGGCTTTACTAAAAAATATTTTCAAAATGTAAAGTTTATTTTAATCAAATGATCAGCTGATTTGGAACTATCTATTTAATAATTCCTTTTGATAATGCTACTTAAATGAAGTAAATGTTATTGTAAAATATACCCATATGCATTAACTTAAGACTGAGTGGTATCATCAAATTATCACTTATTTTAGGTGAGACTAAAATTACGTTAGGGTTTTTAAAATAGTTTAAAGTTGTGGGGTTCCTTTTTGAAAAGTAACTATTTGCATTCCATTTCTTGACATGAAGCTTTAAATATCAAAGTGCTTTGATGAATAATAAATACAAATATAAATGAATAAACAATCTGATGCCAGGAAAGAGGCAGATAAATATTCAAAGGAGGTGACTTTGTGTTTTGTTTTTTTATTTTATAATGTATTTTGCATTTGGCCTAGTCAACAAATAAAAGAAAACAGAAAAATAAAATAAAATATTTACTATACAGATAAGCCACTCTTGTAGTTCTTCTATTTCCTGATGAGTCTAAGGCATATAAATCCAATGTTCTGTTATGCAGGATGATAATTCTGCCTTGGCATTTTATTCTCTATAATATAGTGGGGGTGACCTATGAATTGTGAGGGTTTCCAAAGTGATTTTAAAAATCAGTCCTTATGGCAGAAGAAAGACAGTATTTAATTCCTCTGTAGCTGTTGCTGCTCTATCAAATTTATTGCCAGTTTTAGGGCCCAGCCGGGAGAAGTGCTCAGCGCTGCTCCTGCTTTTCTGATTCAGAAGCACAGGCCATATAGGCAGCCAGTTCAAGGGATTTCATGTCTGGTGATCAAGGCATGATGGCAAGTATTCTACGGCTCTGAACTAGAAGACTTCAGAGAAAGGTGTTTATTTGTATGATATGCTAGGAAAGCTAGGATATATTAAATATAAGCAGAAGTACAGATTCCATTGCTGGTTTCCTGTTTGGCTGGGAAAGTCATGGGTCAGGCTGATGAAATGTAAAAGGCAGAGAGTTAAAATTTTCCTCCTGCTGTGATCAGATGTTCTTTGGATTCCAGTAGAGGTAATCTTTAAAGGAAACATGGCAGAGCTTTGGAAGGCTTTGCATTCATGACCTACCAGTAGCCCATAGGCTCATTGGAGGCGCCAGTATGTGTGCTAGCCTGTGGTCAATTTTTATCCTGCTATTCTTAGATACTCTAAAATTACAGACCTTAATCTCTGAAGTAGGACTTTAACTCCTACCATGCAGAGGTGCCAAAAATAAGGCACCAATGATGTCTTTTAAAAATAAGATAGAAAGAACTTATATACTTATGTCTCTATAATGTTCCAAATTCAATAATAACTTATATTTTAGGATTACTTACAATTTACAAAGGGCTTACAAATGCCATATGATTCGATTCTCAGAATAACTTTTGAAGTTGATGGAAAAAATTACAAACTCTCCTTCCTTTAGTTTTCTTAGCAGAAAACAGTTTGTTATTGAATAAGTGACTTCTTCTGGCAAATAAACAAGAAATAAACGTAAGCTTCCACATCCTGGTCTTATACGTAGGGCAGACATAAATACTCATGGTGTAGTAGGATCTCTAGGAAATTCAGATCTTGTTCACACAAGACCTTTCAAAACAGTATACATGGCATACATCAAAGGAAACCAGTTTACCATTCCACTCTCATGAACCAATGAAAGACAAATATCAGTACCCACAATATCTGACTCCAGTTTTAAAATTTCAGGTAATGGGATCTAGGTGGAAGCATATCCTAATCATAAGTAAATGTAACGTCAAATAAATTTTGTCTTGATACACAGTATCTCTGTGTATGTTAATAGTCTATGTCTTCAATATAGTAAATTGATATGAAATTAAAAAAAAAACCTGAGTACAAACAGAAATAAATAAACTCACTGTATTTCATATGAATAGCACAAACACACTGAAGGAGGAAAAAGCAAACCAAACCACTGCAGAAATAAGTAGATAAATCAAATTAACGCATGTAACTTTTAAACTCAAATTTTTAACTGTATACTGTCAGACCAAGGGGAAAACAGAAGTGCAAACAAATCTTGAACTCTTTCTTGTAAGTTGTGTTTTCATAGCGGTGTGAGTTTAGCAATTCTAAATCTATTTTTTGTGTAGTGTCAGATTGAGTAAATGAGTAAGTATGTTGATGTTTTGAGCCACTTGTATTATTGTGGAAGAGGAGGCATAGAAAAACAGATGGAGGAAACACAGGCAAAACCAGGAGGTGGGTTGAAGTTGGAGGTATAGGTATAGGTATGTATTCAGCATACATACATACCCACATACATGTACATGCATAGAAATCTTAGTTTTATGCACTGAATAGGCCTAGAATTAATGATATCCTAAAAAAATAAGTATACTTAGATCTTGATTTGTAATTATGATTTCCTACTGAAAGGAATTAGGACTTAGAGAATTGTCTGGATTCATTTCAAGGCTAGAAAATGAGCCTGAAAATTTTTTAAGAATATAAAAATGTGCTTAAAAAATAATAATAATAGTGAGGACATAGCAAAAGAATTAAAGAGCCAACTGAAAGAAGTTACTAAATCCCCAATATTTGGGGAAAATCTGGAACAATAGAAGTATAAGCATAAATAAGGACAATAATGGAAGATAGTCCATTGATTGAATAAGATGTGAATTTTTGATAAGTCCACACTGATAATAAAAGATTATAAATAATAGATGATAGACAGATAGAGATAGGTATAAACAGATACACACAAACTGACATAGGAAGTAGGGAAGAAGGCAGGCTCATAACTCCAGTAGAATTCAACTAATAAATGTAAACGAAATAGTGATGTCAGAAAAATTACCATTTTTCCACCATCATAGTAGAAATTGTTTGTGGCAAGAATTATCCAAGGATGCTAAATCTAGCCATGAAAGTTTACAAGGAAAGTGTCACCTTACAGATTAGTTACTATTTACAAAATAAATAAATAAAATAAAATAGCAAATTAACATTACCTGGGAAGGACCCAACCTTACTTTTGTGGAGTGGCTCAATACATATGTATTAAATAAATTGATAGTTTCCCAGTAGGCACCAGTAAATTATGCAGACCATCCTATGAGCACTTTATAGAAACCAATTCCTATTGCTCTCTCTTAACTTCCACATATTCGTTGGTTTAGTCAGGTAGTAACCACTTCTGGCTTTTATTCACAGAGAAAATCTTTGTTTAATAACATTAAGTTAATCTGTCCCAAGTCACTAAAAACACCTTCTTTGAGTAGACTACAAATAAACCCAGGAGGACCACACAACAAAAACACCTGCTTGGGTTCAAAACTGAAAACTCTGTATCTCACAGATTGTGGAATTATTATTATCATTATCGACAACATCACAATACTCATACAATTCTCCCTGTGTGATGAGAATGTCATATGAATTATCTAATTTAACATTAAGCCGAGTAAATTGTTATAATTTGAATAGCCAATATTAGGAACATCTACACAGGTGTGCTCCTATTGTAAGGAAAAGTTTCTTTCACCTCCCTAAGGTTGCTGGCTAGGTCTGAAATAAAAATTGACGAAGAGATTAACAAGAGAAAAGCACAACAGATTTATTTAATCAGAGCTTTATATGGCACAGGAGCCTTCAGAAATGAAGAACCAAAGATACAGGGAAAATTGCTATTTTATGTTTAGATTCAATGAAATAGGAACAGCCATATAGAACTGTGATTAGACAAAAAAGGTATGACTGAAAGGTAATAGACTGGGTACACCAGAAAGGCCTTTGTTCAGACTCCTGTCCTCTCTGTGTGGCATTTCTTCCTACCAGGTATATATAGGGCAAGACCCTCTCTAGAGTGAGGGTCTTGTGAACTGCTATAAGACAAAGTAGGTAAGAAAATTTCTTTATGGCCTCCCTTACACAGAAAGGCAGGGGAAGGTTACTAATATATTTAGGTTTTAATGGTTGGATTTGGGGAAAAGAAGTTTGTCTTCAGATGAGGAATTCAAGTTTCTATGGCCCACCTGGAGGGGAAAAGGAAGCAGGAAAGTAGGAGAAGATAAGAAAGACCTCACTTCAGAAGCCCTCAGTTTCCTTAGCTCAAAGTACTAACCATTCCAAGGCACCATACTTTGGGGTATCATGCTCTGAGTCCTGACATTCCTCAAATTATTGCTCCTTTAATATGTTTGCCTGCATAAATTTATTTTTTTAAAAAAAATTGTATCTGAGGAAATTCTGATAATATTTTGGAGTAAATTAATTTGAAAATATATATGCAAGTTACTCGATCTGTTTATCTCCAAAGCAGTTAGTATTCTAATATACAGACTTCACCTCACTCTATGATGACTAAAATTCCATGCAAATGTCTCTTTCTTGACACAAGAAGGTTTGATAATTGGGACATAAGAAGCTATTAATAAGAGAACATGGGATCTGGACTGAGAAGAACCATTTTCAACTCCAGCTCTGTCAACTTTCACTGTATGACAGTAGGAAAGTTATCATTTTCAGCTTTATTTTTCTCATCAGTAGCGATTAAAAAAATGGAATAGTTGTAAAGTGTCAATTTCACAGAGTTGTTGTTGTAAAGATCAAATTATAGATGGAGTGGATGCTCAAGTTCTTTATAAACTATAAAGTAATGGCCAACAATTGATATCATTTAGAGGATCACTTCCAGTATAATCACCCTTATAATTCTAGAATCATTGTATTAAGTATCAGAAGAAAGTCATACAGGTCTCAAATGAATAAAATAATGTTACAAAATATGTGCTGAAAATCGTGGCACTGTAACAAATTTGTACTACAATGAAAACCACAGAATACATACAATCTTAATGTGATGACTTTTTCTACTTTTTTTTTTTATATGAAAGGGTCTAATTCTGGGAATATGGTATTATATTTCCTTTTTAAATGTATCAATATTATTATAGCATATCAAAACCTCTGACAGTTTAAGGGAATTCTGACAGATCTCAAACTCTGAATTACAATAGGTTTAAATTTCCATGGAAATTTAAATTAACTTTTAGTCAGACCTTAAAAAAGGCTTCATGTTACATAATAAATAACTGAACATGAAGTAAAGTACTTTAAATCAGGTGCTTTACAAAATTGAATAATAACATAATTTATAAAAGCTTTTATAATAAGATACCTATAAATCTATAAAAAAATTGAAGGTGAATATTTACCTGATTTTCAACTCACAAAAAGCTTTCTAAATACAAAAGTTATATTGAGGGATTGAGAAAAAAGTAAAATATCAAAAGGTTGCTATATATGATGAAGTTCATAAGAAATAATAATAAAAGGCAAAGAATGAAGTATTTCTAAAAATAGAAACTAAAATAATTGATAACCTTAATAGCAAACTTTTAATGCAAGCTATAATAAATGCTTAAACACTAATAGAGTAGCATAAAAATAACATGAACATATTTTGGAGAAAAAGAAATACAAAATAAATAAAAACACATGAAAATATTTCAATCTTTGTATTACTAACAGATTTTCAAATTAAAATAGCCAACAGCTACTATGGTTTTCCAACAAATCAGCAAATATTTTAAAAGTCATATTTAATATGTGTGCACTATAAGGTTCATCTGTATATTCTATTGGTGAGAGTATAAATTGGTACAACCTTTTTGGAAAGCAATTTATCAATACATAACAAGGTCTGTAAAAAGTTCATACCCTTTGGGGCAATAATTTCTCTTCTAGAGCTCTATTCCAATGAACTACAAAAAAATCCAGATAAACATTTTAATACAAAGATGAAAATAATAATGTATTTATAACATCAAAAATCTATAAGCAACTTATATGTTTTATGTTTGAATAATTTAATATATTTTGGTAGAGCTATAAGATAGAAAATGTAGTATGATTAAATGTAGATTTTTAAACAGTATTTACTGAAATGGGATAATGTTTATGATTTACAGTTAAGTTAAAAGTAAGAATGCAATTCAGTATCAAGCCTATTTATTATTACATAATGTGTGAAACATTTAAAACTTCAAATATACAAATTTAGAAACTTGTACAAATATATGAAAGTGAGTAAATGATTTTCTACATAAAGTAAATTTTGTTACATATTTCTATTTTTCTTTATGCTCTGAATTCTTTATAAACACATTTTTCTAAAGACAAAGATATCGTCAATTATAGGTACATAAATTTCAATATAATTTACCATATTTCAAAGGAGACTAAGTTTATATATCTAAATTTTTAAATCTATCAACTATAAGTCATCTAAAACCTTATAAGATTATATATATATGTACTTGAAATTATTCCATATACAAGTACAAATATATACACTATATTTTTCAATATCTACTCTTTTTGACAATAAATTATAAAACCCTTCATAACTAAAGTAAGTTTTTTTTTTACTTGATGCTATACTCTGTGAATATTGCTTGAATATTATTTGACTATGTCAATTTTTCCCTTCAAACATTTGATTTTATAGATCTGGGGGTCACCAACAGTTAGATATCAATGTTAAAACCCCCTTTTGTCATGTTTTCATTTACAGTTCCCAATTTCAAATTGAAACTTTCTAATTTCCAAACAGCATAGCAACTGTATTCTCATCTCATATGGCACAATATGGAACTGAAAGAAACATAATAAAAGAGCTCATCCAATTTCTTCATTTTAGACAAGAAAAACAAGGATGAAGAGAGTTTTCCTCATCTTTTATTTCCCTTAGATTTCCAGCAACCCTAATACCTTTACTAGTTATTTTCATCACATTTTCAATCATGTAACAATCTACAACTGTTGTATGTGCTATGAAAATGCTTGAAATGGCTTTAAATCAGTCCTAGTGGACCTACTGTGAGATTTGTGGAGTGGGATGAGGACAGAGGAGCATTGTGTAACAAACAAACAAATCCATAATCACTTCATTGAGTCACAGACCTCAGGACTTCATTCAGTCCACACCTTAGGAGGAGGAGGGATTTAATCACAACAAAGGTGTATAAACTGGTTCTTAGAGATTTTACTTTTGACATGCAAAACCCAAACTTTTACTAATCTAGGTATAGCAAAGACTTCAACTTTTTTTTTTGTTTTTTGTTTTTGTTTTTTTTTATTTCAGCATATTATGGGGGTACAAATTGTAAGGTTTCAGATAATGCCCTTGCTCCCCTCCCCCCACAAGGCTGAGCTTCAAGCGTGACCATCCCTCAGACGGTGCACATCTCACTCATTATGTATGAATAAACCTGCCCCCCCCCCCGCCCAATACCCTATTAATGTAGTTCCTATGTGTCCACTTAGGTGCTGCTCAGTTAGTACCAGTTTGCTGGTGAGTATATGTGGTGCTTGTTTTTCCATTCTTGAGATATTTCACTTAGTAGTATGGGTTTCAACTTTGTTACTTTTACCTTTTATTCTTTAAAGAATTGTGAGCAGACCATAGGAGAAAATGAGATGAGCTACAAATGAAACAACTGTGCCCATGTTTACTAAGTTGTCTACTCCAAGACTTTTTTTTAATCC
Organism: Microcebus murinus; assembly: GCF_040939455.1. Lineage (NCBI taxonomy): Eukaryota > Metazoa > Chordata > Mammalia > Primates > Cheirogaleidae > Microcebus > Microcebus murinus. The sequence continues at coordinate 63,865,420 of NC_134108.1, read as the reverse complement.
AACTCTGATTAAATTATCTCCACAGCCTGCAATGAAGTAGAATAAAAGGTCAAGTAAGAAGCTTTCACAGTTCATCCTTCTGATGTTTTTTCCCCTTTTTATGTGAGTAATCCAATGTAAGAACAAATGGATCAGCCAGAAATCTCACTATAATACAGAATAGAAATTGGTACTAAACTTTCCCTGATCTGTTTTTCTGCTTAAGGACTCTTGTCCAGCTGCTAAATATTTAATTCTTATTGTCATATGGAATAATAATAATAATAAATAAAACTTTGTTCTCAAGAAGTGGAGGTAAAGATCTAAAAGTCAGTAAAAGAGAGAGCAAGTGTAAATAATGAATTTATGAGGCAGAAAAAACATTTTTGCAACAAATAACCTACTATTCCAAATATACAATAAATATTGAATACAGGCATAATTGATCCTAAACAATGTAAATAGGCAAAGTAAGTTATAACTTAAATGGAAGATATAATTTATACAATCAATAAGAAATATAATAATTGTTTCAATGATTAGATGACTAGGTAGTTCCTATGATGATGTAGATAATGTAACTTTAAAGAGAGTTTGAGGATTGTCTAAAAACTTATTTTAGAAAACATAATTATATCAAATACATTGTTCTACAAATAGATTAGAAAATATTTAAAGTAACCTAAGCACCTCTAGGTTATGTTTACCTATACAAACAAGTCAATCATTTTTCATAGGAAGTGATATTTTCAGTTGTCTTGATCTGTTTTGTGCTGCTATAACAGGATACCTGAGATAGGATAATCTAGAAAGCACAGAGGTTAATTTCTTATAGTTTTGAAGGCAGGCAAGCCTAAGATTGAGGGGTCAGCATGTTGAGAGAGCCTTTATGCAGCTTTATCCCATGGCTGAAGGCAGAATGGCAAGAGAGCAAAAGAGAGTCCAAGAGGAGGCTGAACTTGTCCTTTCATAAGGAATTCACTTCCAGGATAATGGCATTAATCCATTCATGAGGGTGGGACCCTCGTGATTTAAACACCTCTTAAAAGTCCTACTTCCCAACACCTCTACATTAAGGATAGAGTTTCCAACACACGAACTTTGGGGGACACTTTCAAACCATATTATCTGTCTTTTCCCTCACAGGGAAATGTATTATTTTAAAACTATAAAGAAATAAGATCAAGAGTGGTTTCTGCATTACATTGACTGAAATATAAAGGTCTTTCACACAAAAGCAGAGTGGAGGACAGTCGGCCTTCAGTGCTCAATCATGTGTCATTCAGTAACCATATGATCAATATCACAAGCTGTCAAACCAGTCTGAACAGAATTTTCCAGAAATGTCATGTTATGGCTGCTGCAGTACCCCATTACTCTGAAGGTTTACCTTAGTGCCTTAATATTCACTTCTAAGCTCTCTTACATTTCTTCCTGGATGACTCTGGACATTCATTTTCTATCCACACCCTTCATGCAAGAGTTTTCTTACCATGGCTGATTTAGCTGATTAGTAGCACAAACTGTTACCACATGGACACTTCTCTGAACAGGGAATTTTTATTATTAAATAGTAATGTTTAGGCTGGGCATGGTGGCTCACGCCTGTAATGCTAGCACTCTGGGAGGCTGAGGCGGGCGGATCGCTCAAGGTCAGGAGTTGGAAACCAGCCTGAGCAAGAGCAAGACCCCGTCTCTACTATAAATAGAAAGAAATTTATTGGCCAACTAATATATATAGAAAAAATCAGCCGACCATGGTGGCGCATGCCTGTAGTCTTAGCTACTCGGGAGGCTGTGGCAGTAGGATTGCTTGAGCCCAGGAGTTTGAGGTTGCTGTGAACTAGGCTGGGCAACAAAGTGAGACTCTGTCTCAAAAAAAAAAAAAAAAGTAATGTTTAACAATAAAATAGCAATCTTCCCTCTCCCCACTTCTCTCCTCATTTGCCCCATATTTGTATAGTGTTATCAAGGTGGAGGGCCTTTGCAGAAACTTTAACAGACCATCTATGTATGGCCTAAACTGCAGGTTAATGAGAGTACAAGTTATTGAGTGTACTCCACTAAGTCTGTGCTTGTAGGTCCTTCCCAATATACCTTACTATAAATCCGTACCATGTAGAAACATGGTTATGTGTCTCTGACCCATTGAATGGCAGTCTTAAAAACTGAAGCAAGGCTTAAAGCTGGAAATGAAATATATCTATACCAGTCCAGACAAAAAAAAATCCACAAGGCCTATGCAATAGAGAAAACCTTTTCACATTTCGTACCCAGTAAATAAAATCATCTTTGATGGCAAATCACTTGGAGATGCAATTTAATGCATAAAATTAAGTGGCCAATAAGTATTCATTAAATTGATTTTATTATTTATCCTTCTTCATCCCTCCAAATTTTTTTCTATATCCTCTCTGGATTTATTATTTTCAACTTTGCAGTGCTAAATGCTATAAATATGCAGCTTTCTGTAGAACTCTTTGATCTTTTTGAAGAAAGAAGCTGTTGAAATTTGATGAATAATTAGGAAAAACTTGACAGCAATCAGTCAATTAATCAGTAAGTATATGCCAAGTGGATTATACTATGATAAGCGTCAAGTAAGATAAAGAAAGAAATAAAAGGTATGGTCTTAAGCTTTCAGGCCTTCAGGAGTTTACAACCAATTGAAGAGAGGAGTCACATATATCTCAGATTGGCAGCATATATTTGAATATCTAGTTATTTAACTAATTGAATACTAATCAATTACACTTACACTTAAATAAAATGTAAGACCAAGCTGTGATACAGTAATCTTAAGTTGAAAATTATTTAAAAGATTTTAATTGTAAATATTGAAGTACATAATTATTGAATAAACCACAATACTTTTATCAACTCTGAGTTCTAAACTATTATCACAATTAATATATTTTGCATGTAGGATTTTTTTCAACTCATCTGTCATGGTTTATAATGAAGTAGGGAGAGGAGTCTAATACTGGCTTCAAAATGTATTGTGTGCATTCTAGTTTTTGAGTAGCATTTTTTAAATCACAAAGCTCAGTGAATTTAATTAAATTTCAACCGCCTTGAAGCAATTCTTTTTATTGTACAAAATCGCACTTATCATTCTGATGGCAAAAACCATATAAAATACCGGTCCTTCAAAACAAGAAATTTACATATAGGCAATAAGTAAAAAGGTCCATAACATGGCCCAGAAATGCCATTTAAGCTTTCTGATGGATGTTTGAAAATCAATTCTGATCAGTGTATGGTGAATTATGTGGTTACCTTAGAGAATCTTTGTTATTCAAGGACCAGAGATGATAGAAGTCATTCAAAGTGTATATAGTCTCAATAACAAAATAGACAATGAATGCCAACGTGACGAAAGCTCTGAGAATATAGAAGTTTCACCATAGTGACATACATTCTTTCTTTGTTTATATTTTCATTGCTTTCTCACTTTCCTTGCCCAGTCTTAAAATCACTTAACTTGAGCTCAGTTAGGTAATTGTCTAATAAAAGCAATTGACCTCATATTTAATATGAATAACCAATGTTTTAAATGTCTGTGGTTATCAGTGGGTGTTTGTGTGTGTGTGCCTATAGATAGATACATAGATAGATATCTTTACTTCTCTTATTCATTTCTGCTTCGTGACTGTAGGATATAAGGGTTTTCATTGGGAAATGTCAGTAGATTTCACAATGGATTGTTCAGGTCCTCGGTACATTCACATGGATAAAAATAAATGGTCATGTTCAACTATTCCAGCAGTACTGCTATGATGTAGTTGTTTACAACATAAAAATACAGATATAGTAAATTAGTAAAATGCAACACAACCATACAAATGAACTTTATTAAAGTAGCAATTTCTACAGGGTGATGCTCTTTTAATTTTACTCATTCTGTGTAACATAATGCATATTTATCAATACCATCAATATTTTATTTAGTATTTTATGACAATAATTACCTGCTTACTATAACATGAAAGAAAACATTTTAAAAAATAAAACCTCCCACCTACCAAAGGAAACACTTTGCCTTGTGGTATAGTTCCTTACACGTATTTATGCCTATATTTATGCCTGCACTTATTCTTATTACCGAATTAAAATCATACTGTTTTATAATTTACATTCATTTTATTCCCTTTTTTTCATATATTTATTTGCAGTGTTTTTTTAAGGATACTAGTTTTCTGCAAGTGAAACTATCACAATCTGCTCCATTCACATCAATTATGTTCATTTTCATTGATCATCTCTTCTTCATTTTCTCAGACTCTAATAGATTTTCTTAAAACATTCTCCTTCAGATTATTAATTCAATTTTCCTGAACGATTAATGCTTTTCTTATCACCTCAATTACGGAGTTTAATTCTGCTATTGCTATTTTAGTTTCTTTGCAATAGTTCAATGTCTCACCCAAGTCTTTTTTCATCTCTACTGTTTTTATATTTTCATCTCTTTTCCTTTTATCATATAATATTTTCCTATTAGACTTTAAGTTCCTAATTCTCTGAAGCAGTATGATTTTATATTGTATTGATATAGTTTTTGCAATTTTCTTTTGTTTTTTAGAATAAATAATATATGGCAGTATGCGTTTTCTTTGAAATATCAGAAAAGCTTTGCCTTTTCTGTATGTGTGTGTCTTTATGTGTTTCCAAGTGATTTCTATGATATTTCACATTTATTTATTACCAAAAGAGAATGCTACCACTACTAAGACAACCTTTGCTTTAAAGTTTTATGGTCAAGTACGACAAGAAAGAATCCATCTCTACTTTTGGGATATTATAGAATTTTACTGATTTTATGATTCTTCTTTCCCAATTCCCTTCCATTTTATTCTGTTTCCCATGATAACAAACAATAGTCCTTAACCAATGCTGAAGCCATCACAAGAACGAAAGAGAAAATAAAGCCAGTCAGTGAGACAAACTGGGGGAATTTGTTTTTGAGACTTTCACTAATAATCTTACAGTCTCCTTTTTGCCCTTGGTGTACATAAGCACTTAGACTGGGGTACCCTTAAAATCTTAGCATAAAACAATCACTTAGACTTAACCTAAAGTTTAATTTTTAATTTTTTTGTAATTAATAATTTAAGAGTTCCTTTTAATATGGAAATTTTAGTGAGAAGATGTAACAGACTACGTCAGAGGCAGCTAACAAAATGTTCTTTTGGCCCAGCTGTTCTTGTACCAATTTTTTAAATGTATTATTCAAGTAAGATTCACTCAAACCAAAGTTTGTAAGATATGTAGATTATGAAGAAAATAATTTTTTGAAGAATTACTAAATATATATTAATGAAAAAATATAAGCTTGCACCATGCAATATACACGTATATTACATAGCTATTTAAAATATGTATATGTGTGCATGTATTTAGTAAATATCATTTTTTCCTGCTTTAAATACTTTAAAATACTGCAAACCAGCCTCTATTTTCTTAGTGCTCTGTGTTTGATTGTTTGTTTGTTGTAAAATTATTCTCTGTCTCAATGAAGTAAATGAATGTGTGATTTAAACTAGTGTACGCATATGTATAAGAAAAGTAAGATTGTTGGTTTGGCTCAAGGAGAAATGAGGAAAGCATTTAGATATGATGGAATGAGCTTAGGTATTAGGGTCAATGAGACCTGTGCTGGTATCTCAGAACTTTCATGAATTAGATGAGAAGCTTTTCATTTCCCTTAGTCTCTCAACTTTAAAAATACGGCAAAAGATTTTTTAAAAGATTAATCCAAATAACAAATTCTGGCATGGATGTGGAGAGAGAGGAACACTCCTACACTGCTGGTGGGACTGCAAACTAGTTCAACCTCTGTGGAAAGCAATATGGAGATACCTTAAAGCAATACAAGTGAATCTACCATTTGATCTAGCAATCCTACTACTGGGCATCTACCCAAAAGATCCAATGACACTCTACAAAAAAGACACCTGCACTCAAATGTTTATAGCAGCACAATTCATAATTGCAAGGCTGCAACATAATTGCAACAGCCCAAGTGCCCATCAATCCAAGAATGGATTAATAAAATGTGGTATATATATACCATGGAGTACCATTCAGCTCTAAGAAACAATGGTGATATAGCACATCTTATATTTTCCTGGTTAGAGCTGGAACCCATACTACTAAGTGAAGTATCCCAAGAATGGAAAAACAAGCACCACATATACTCACCAGCAAACTGGTATTAACTGAGTAGCACCTAAGTGGACACATAGGTACTACAGTAATAGGGTATTGGGGAGGGGGGAGGGGAGAGGGGGCGGGTATATACATATATAATGAGTGACATGTGCACCATCTGAGGGATGGTCATGCTGGAAAATCAGACTTGTCGGGGGGAGGGGGGGAAAAGGCAATTTATTGAAACCTTAAAATCTGTACCCCCATAATATGCCGAAATAAAAAAAAAGAAAAGTATATATATGGGAAAAAGGAAGAAATACATATTGCCATATTTTAATGTAAAAATATGAAGATGTAAAAAAAAAAAAAGATTAAGTGAGAAAATGTTCCACATGTATTAACTCTTCCCATGCTCACTTTTGACATAAATGTGAATGTCATGGTGTCTCTGGTATAACAAAGTCAATTATTGTCTCTGACTAGAGCATCTCAGAGAATATTCTTGCTGCATTCTTTCATGATGATTTCCATACTGGGTTAACAAATTGGCCATAAAACAACAGTAAATACAAAGATATATTTTCTTTAAGAGAACATTTTACTCTATAGCTGCTCTTAATACATTCAAACCTTTGATAATGTGGAACTGAACAGTCATCATTACTTTTCTCCTCAATAAATATTTATTGACTATAGATTATCAAGAATGTATGAATCCTGTTCTAAATATTACAAAACATACAAATATCATTTCCTCAAAAGTTTGACTTCGTTAGTATATCCCCCTGACAAAAATCAAGTGCCTGCGGTGTTTAAAAATTGTGTCAGTCTCTAGGCTCTGTGTTAGAAGCAAATAAACTTTCCAGTTTAATCTTTGTTCAAAATGGATTAACATAGCGTTAACATAAATTTACATGTGAATAACAGAATATGACATTTTAAGATAATAGATAAAACAAAGTAATTGGAGTCAAAGGGCTTCAGTTAAATTATACCTCTGCCACGTTCTTATGGTAGTGGAACTCTGGATAACTCAACGTTTGTATACATCATGCAATAAAAAAAAAAACTGTGGAACGGGACCTGGAGAATGTGGATATGAGAATAATGAACCTATAGAACACTTACTTCTACAGTATAACTCTACAGAGTTCCCTTTTGTTGTAATCTTTGACAAAATGATTAATCTGAGCCTCAAATATCTCAGGGTAAACCCAATTGTACCATCTTTATCAACTTCACTAAGGCATTGTGAAAATAAAATTAAATAATGCCTTTGGAAGCATTTTGCAACATGTAAAAATGCTGTAAAAATAATATTGTTACAATGATAAAAACACATAATCTAAGGGTATAATATAATTCAGTCTGCATTCTTTAAAAATGTTTTTGGATGTCAGTACTTGCATTTAATGTCTATGAACTGTCAAAGAAAATTTGCACCAATTGTTTATCAAAAACTGTAAGCAAGACTTTTTTTTTTTTTTTTTTTTCCTTGCGATGGGGTCAGCATTATTGCAATAAGTTGGAAACACTGAACTTCAAGGAAACAAGACAGAAGGATTTTTGAGCACTGGGGCAAACTGATGGAAAAGTAATGGAAGACTTTAGTAGGGAGGTGGGACAATGTGATTAGACCATCTGTTTTGCATAATTGGTGCTCTCAGAAGAAGTTAGGCTCCTACCCTCCCACAGAGACTGGGAGAGAGGGGTACTAACTTTCTTGATGATTGCGTTTCTGAGGGATGGCTCCCTGCAATCTTGGAAGGCTCCTGAATTGCAGAGAATTTACATCTCAAAAGAGCAGAGAAAGAGTTTTCAAATGCAAGTTTTCTAAAGTAAATGCTGTAAGAAAAGGAGGGCCAGGAGCCAATCCTCAGGAATAAGCCTTAGTCAACAGAATCAAGTTGAGGGATACACTAAGGCTGTTTTAGTCAAGCCTCCGGCCATGTATTTTTTGTTCAACTATGCTACAGAAAATGCTCAGGAAGCATCAAGTCCCTAAATGAATGTATCCTATCAACATTTTCAATTAGAAGAATTAGGCTTTTTAATTAGAAAGAGTTGTTGCCAAATTTAGATATTTAAATGATTATCAGAACATATGTAGTATTTCAATAAATATGACTGCTGAAATATCAGACTCTGTATGATTTTCACAGAAGATGGTAAATTTTTAATTGTCACACAAAATCCTTATCTTCATGTGCTTTTTAAAGAAGTGCCCCCAAAGAAGAAATATATCTAACCGACTGAATTTTGAAAAGCTAGGAATATGCACAAAAGTTTATATTGATATGCCCACACACATAGTTCTTTGTTTTTATTTACTATGTTTTATTTGTTAATTTATTTCATCAGTTATAACCAAAGTCATATACCATCCTTTTTGAGTTATTTCAGCTCCCCTCTCCCATTTTCTTTATTATTGATGTGTATATTACTTCTCAACCCCAAATAAGTCATTTTTAAACTAGGAAAGATGGTTACAAGCAATATCTTTCTTGATCATAACAATTTGATGTAGGCTCATTCTCTGTGCACCTCTAAAGAGGAAAGTAAATTGGAATTTTTCAGTCAGAGATGCACCAGCATTGCCACTACCCTGGAGACCCATTTTCAAAGGCAAACAAGAGATTTAGGTATCCCACACCAATTCGATTTAGGAAGTGCATTTAGGAGACTTGCTCAGTCTCAGAAGAGAATTGACTACCAAAGGTAATGGGACCGCCTGCAAAACAGTCAATACTTCCTATAGTACTAAGTGAGGTTAGTGTTGACAGAAACAACATGGCATGAATGCTTTATATTGCCTTATCTTTTATTTCTGTTTTTATTTTCTTTTGTTTGTCCCAGCCATTTCAAATATAATTAAACATAAGATATAATACTACTTATGCAGACATATAGACAGGAAAAATGTAAAAATATGTTTATAAAATTTTAGAAATTTATCATGGAGCTGAAGATGTATTTGTATGTTGAGAAAGTAAAGTATACACAGATCAGTGATTTTTTTCTATGAAACAATTATAGTTTTAGAAACTACTCTATGTCCAAACTGAACAATTTGTGCCTTTTCTGCTGTTCATCTTAAGGGAAACCCTTAAAAAATACATTGTTATACTCCTTTAAGAAGTATGTTTTCTAAATATTGTAAAAGTTTTCTAAATATTGCAATGGTTGTTTCAAACTAAATATACAATCAAAATGAATGCTATAAAAAAACATATTTTTTTTCTTGATGTGAATTATCCTTTTCTATTTCTGAAGCATTTAAAATAAGTTCCTTAGGGAAGTCAAGAGAAATAAAATTCTGGCTCTGCCCCTCTCTTTAATTCTCAGCTTGAAGCAGATTAGGGTACTTGGTGGCACAATTTTGGTCTGTATTGCTGCTGCTGCTGCTGCTGCTACTGCTGCTACTATTGTAGGCAAAATCTTCTGTAAATTTTGCTCTTACTTTCACAGAAATTTTCTAGTAAATTTATTCAATAAACTGCCAGTTTATATTAACAAAGTTCAACATATTTATAAATTTCAACAACTATATTTGTGTAGCAAGAATTTAAGTAGAATCCAAAAGACTCTTTTGTTAACATGTTCACTCTAGCTAACTGACATGGATAATAGAGCCTACGAAAGAGATTTGCTTGAATTACAGAGAATAGATTGATATAATGAGCATAGTTTAAAGAGGCTGTTATCAAATCTCTTTTCCTTGTTCTCTGTGTGATCATACTTGAAATAATCAGGCTAAAATTACCAGACTAATATAGAATATATTTTGTAAATTCAGACATCTGAATAGGGCAATGGGTAACATCCAAATTGATTAGAGAGTAGATTGGAACTTTAGTCCAAAATAGTGTAGTCACATAGCCGAATACTTAGGCTAAGAGCAATAAGATTTTATTAGAGTTATTTAAAACCATGATTAGCAAGTCACTACATCACAAACTCAATCATTTGGTGCCATGGAAAAGCACGAAAGCCCTATAGTTTCTAATAGCTTATATAAAAAACAATGAATCAAAAAATGAAGTATATTTATAAAATCGTATCTGTGATTGTGTGAGTTCAAGTTATATATGTAAGTTATATGTATATATATTTATATATAAAATTATGTCAGTTACAAAATACAAAAATAAAATCAATACCTTTGAGACTGCTACATAAATTCAGAACTAGGGTATTCATTACCAATATCTTGAAGCTATCCATGTATTTTTCCCATACCCCATTCATGTCATTTTTTTAAAAAAAATAACCAATATCCTAAATTTTGTGATTATCACTATGCTATTTTTAACGTTTTACTGTTTAAGTATCTACAAACCATATAGTCACTTATTTGCTTGCTTATAAGCTTTATAAAAATCATATCACCCACTTTATACTCTTCAGACTTGCTTTAATCAGAAACATCATGTTAGTAAGATTTATGCATTCATTTTAATGCATTAATAATGTGTCCATTTTCATTTCTAATATTTCGTGGTATGACTATTGCAGAATTTATGCATTACCTTTCAAGACAGAGCCACTGCAGTATGGTATTATTGTGCCATTAGACCGATTGTTTTATCTTTTTGTTATAACAAATAATATAACTATGATTGTTGTACATATCCCCCTGTGAAATTATTTGGTCACTGGATATAAACATACTTAAAATTATACAATAATGTTCAACTATTTTCTAGAATATTTGAAATATTTTTCTCATATCCATAGATATAAGAGCTTCTATTAAACTTCAATTTCAGGAGATCAGCTATTCTGCCTATTGTTCCTATCAAACCAACTCAAATACTAGATAAAAAACATATAGATTTCAAATTATTGTTAACAGAATTAACTGACAAGGTAGTAAGGGATTAAAATTCCTTAATAAGTACTAAGAGAAAGCTTAGTACTTAGAAATCAGAGAGGAGAGCGATTCATGAAGTATTTTATAAACAGCAAAGTTGCCAAGCCCTAAAACAATTTGAAATTTTGTTTGTGATATTTTATGTTCTAAACCAAGAGAAACAAAAATTAAAACCACAAGCCTGGCCAAAGAGAGGGTTATTATATAACAGTAGGCATTGCCCACAATATGCCAAATTCCTATAGAGTTAACCCATCATCATGAGAGGAAGATAGAAAAAAAATCTACCTTTCTCTCAACAGCATGCCATGAGAAGCTAACAACAACAAAAAGTGCCTTGGTGCTAAGCAAAGCAGCAAGTAAAAAGGAGACACATCTTAAGTAGCTATACCATAAGGCAGACACTATGTAGATTTGGAGCTCTAATCTCAGATGTTGAAATGAAATAGTTCTAGACAAATAGTGGCACCTCACACATATAAGAAGTAATCACAGATCTTCTCTACAGATGATCATCTTATTTACACCTCAAATAATTTCTTAAGAACATCAAAAATCCAATCAAATAAAAGATAGCCAAACACCATAGAAAAACAAGGTACTAGAAGCAATAAAAAACAAAACATCTGCGGTATAAACACACCCATAGAGAAATCAGACAGAAATTATAAGACACATATACATATAGTTCTAAAATATGTATTTTTTTCAAAATAGAGTTTCAGAAATATCTCCAAAGATGTAGAGACAAAGCAGATATGAAAAGGAATCAAAAAGAAATTTTGAAAATAAAAGTTTAATAAAAACTAAATAAAAATAAAAATTTAATAGATGGTTTAAATAGCTGATGAATAGTAGAGTCAGCTGAAGGGAGAATTCAAAAACCAAAAGATAGATCAGAAAAAAATTATTTAATATACAGTACAGAAAGAAGAAATGATAAAATGATAGATGAGTATAAAATATAAAGGTTATAACAATGTCTAATATAAATTGAAATGATATTTGGGATGTACTGGATTCTATAAAATGTATTAAAAATAATTTCACCTGTTTCTTTTTTTTTCAATTTGACAACTAGAATTATAATATTACAAATGTTGTTATCCTTACATTTTTTTAGGACACTTGGTTTAAACCTGAATTATCAAATTTAGCAACTTCAGTCTTCAGTTTTCAGCTCACTGTGCTCCTCAAACCCCAACCTCTTGAAGATATTCTGTGAGCCCACTGAATATTCAAATACTTCTTTGTATTTTACCAAGGACTTAGTTTATCTGAGATAGAGAATAGAAAAGACACCTGAGAGTACTTAATTTAAAATTTTGCTAAATATGGATGTCCCCAAAGTAAGCATTTTAAGAAGATTGAGATTTTATGGCAGCATTTGGGCAACCTGGTGTCTTTCTTAGCTTTGATATGTATATATATATATATATATATATATATAATATATATATACACATATACATATATATAACATATATACACATATATGTATATATATGTGTATATATAATTATGTGAATTATTTAACTTTTCTGTGCCTTAATATTATAATTAGTAAGGTAAGGATTTGGGTCTAGATTATCTCAAATATGCTTCAAAATCTAATAATCTATCACTGATTTAAAATTATACTCAGAATGAGAAGAATCTTGGCAAATAAAAAATTAAAAACTGCTTCCAATATATAGGTAAATCTTCTAAAAAAGCTAAAAGGGATGCGTGATCATTGCCTGAGGGAAGAAAAAAAACAGAGATGAAAAGTGAGAAAAGAATTTCATGAAGGAGAATGTATTACAGCCCTTTAAAAATATTAAAATAACTTCAATTTTGATATGGAAAAAATATTGTTGCATAAAAGTAAACATTGTGCATCTTTCAAAAGTACATGATCACAGGAGAAAAGCAGAGTGAGGCATAATATTTGTCCTCCAAAATATTGTAAAGCAGCTACTGTAGTGCAGTTTCAAAATTACAAGTGAGCACATCGTTGGCATTCATAAATTTAGAGAAACATAATGTGCAAATTGAACACTAAAAGGTGCATAATACAATAATATAGTGAGAATTCTTAGAATATATTATGTCTATTTTCATGACTATTTATAGTTTTATACTATTATTCATCATCTATAAATTTTTTTAATGTCAGGGAAGTAGGAGGAAAGCTGTCACCATATTTTTTAGGGAAAAAGATGAATTTTCTGACAAGACAGTCTTTATCTATAATTTTCTATACTTCTATATCTCTTGCATTTCCATAGAACTGTTCACACCTTTAGATCAAGAGCAAATACATATATAATAATTTTCTCTAACTACTGAAATGTTTATTAATGGTTTTAATTTCATTTAAAAATTACTTTTTTCTCACTGTTAAAATACTTATATTTTCTATTATTCAATGAAGATGCTTTCCCTAGCTTCCTCTTCATGTATTTTTATCTGACACCCCACATGCCCTCTCCCAGATATAAAATGCATATATATGATCAATGGAAAATTTCTGATTACTAAAACATTTAAAAGAATTTTAGTTAAATAATTTTTAGTATGCCATACCATACCATCTGAGGGAAATAAAAGGGGAGAACATTTTTGAACAAAAAAGATTTTACTAGGCATATTCTTTTCATATTTCATTTTGGAAGAGCTCTTAAAATTCTCATAATATGTAGTAAAAAGAGATATAAAGAAAATAGTCAAGATCATTTGTTATTCATTATAAATAATAAAATCATTACATCAGTTGTGAAGATCTCTATATATATAGATTAAAAAATTATAGTTTTATAGTAGTACATACTACATCTTGCAAAAGCATACTTGCTTCCATTCCATAAATAATTTTGAGGAAAGCAAGGGGATTTGGGGCCATAAAAGTTTAATCTCATAAGAACAAAACAAGAGTCCATTCTAGTAATCAATATTTAATGATTAGATATTAATTAGAATGTTGATATTATGCTAATATCTTTACCTGTCCATGTTTGTGGATAGGACATTTATAAAAGAAAAACAGAGATTAAATAAAATATTAACATTTACCACTCCCTTGCCTGCATTCCCTACATGATAAATTAAGTTTTGAAATAAACATTCCATTGTTAATTTGACATTGTAATGAATTTGGCTATGATAATCTTTGACTATGAAAACAGTTAAATGTTTTTATATGGTAACATTTCTTCAATTAAGGAATGGGTGTTCATTTAGACAATAAGATTCTCCATTCTCTATCATTTTGTATTAATGGACATTTTTATTTTTTCTGTTCTCTTTATCTTCCCTTTGTTATGTAATACTGTGAATTTTGACTGTTATTATTAATGATCTAAAATGCTAAGATATTACACACAAATCTTTGTGGAGAATCCAGGATATTTACTGAAGAAGAAAAATTTGTTGGAATGGAATTATTTTCACTCCTTGTTTCTCTTTCGTTTAGGCAGACAACAGTTAATTTTTTAAGTTTTTGGTGTGACTAGTAGCAAAATTAGAACTAAAGTAAAATTAATCCTTTAAAATCATATAAATGCACACAATTATTAGTTTTCATTACTCCAGTGCTCTTTGGGATGGCCAGATGATGACTAAAAAAAATACATTTACTTGAAACAAAATACGATTTATGGAGGACTTGAAAACTTTGGAAGATTCCAGGAAAAAAAATGTGATAGAAAGATAAGAAGAAAAAATGGATTCAGAGTCAATGGAGAGATCCAAAAATAAATTTGGATTTGAAATAAGAGCTAAAGTTCAGTAATGCTTGCCTGGAAGGTCTCAGGAAGATTTGGAATTGTGGTGAAATTGAAGATCCTCAAATTAAATTTCAACATGGTTTATCCCTCAAGTGGTGTGGTGGTAGATGTAAGTATGTCTGTCTGGGCTATAGTGTTTGAATAGTTTGAATGATATTGATATTTCCAGACGACCACTTGGATTCTGGCTGTGTATCTCGCAACGTTTTTTGGTTTTATTGCTGAAAAAAGTTATGGTATAAAATAGGAAACCATTTCTTTGGATGCCACAGAAATATATTTTAAGTATAGATGCAGATCTTTCCTGTTGTCCTTAAAGAAGCTTTAAAGATTCCCAAAGTTTTAACGAAAACCAAAAATTTATCTTTGGGTTTCTGCCAAACAGGATAGTAGAATGGACTCAGTTAAAGTATGGCTCATAATTTATTGTGAAACAAGTATTATGTGACATCAATAGAACAGAAAAATGAGCAACTCTAAAAAAGCTTTAACAGGTAACAACAACAAAAACAACAGCTCTGCTTTTTCTCATCTCCCATTTCTACCTAAATAATCTTTCTTGAACCAAAGCAGACAAAGAAAACAAAGTGAATTCAATGTATTTTGAGGGATAGTCAGATCTTCTTTGTATCTTTTTATTTACCCAAAAGCAAACTGAGCAATATGAATTTCTCCTGTAAATTATTAAATTTCAGCCAACTCTTCCATTATGAATTAGCCCCCTTTGTTAGTTTTGCAAATGAAGAATTATCTTCATTAAATCATCTTTTCCAGATTGTTTAAAAAAAAATAAGGAAAGGAAAGAAGTAACACTGCAGTATTTATTTCTTCCATTAAATATTGATGTACTATATTGACAAATTTAATATCTTTAATAAACATCTGCAAGACTTAGAATCTTTTTACATCTATGAAGTATATGATTTAGGATTAGGATATTTGGATATATACTAAAATTATATACTAATTTTAGGATTAGCATATATTGTGATTTAGTATTTAGTATATGAAGTATATGATTTAGGATTTAATTCTGCCAAATGAGGTATTTGGCCCCAAATAAAACCAGGCTTCTTTTCAGATTTTTCTGTTTGTTACATAATAATGCAAGTCCTAAAGAAAGGTCTACAATCACATATATATTTCTATATGTTTGCCTAATTATTTTCATATTCCTCAATAAATTTGATTGTGAATACACTCACTGTCACAGATCATTGGTGTTGGGAAGGCAGAAGCTGAAGAGTAATTTTGGTATAAATTTTCTTGGCCTTCCTTTTAAAATAAAAATAATAGAGTCAATCTTTTATATCCCATGTTACCAAAAAAATGGATGTACTAATAATTATGTATTTCACACAGATAAAGCACTCTAAACCTCCTTCTATTAATCAGATACTATACATTGTATAATAGTGATTATACAGATTTTCCAGTGGAGATTTAACTGTCATAATTCATATTTTGTTCCTGGAAGAAGTATATTCTAAGAAAACAAAATTATTTATAATAATAAAGTTAAAAAATAGACTAACAGCAAAAAACAAAAACAAAAAAAAAACATAGCAAAAAGGCAAACTAGAATGGCAGAAAATATTTGCAAACTATACATCAGATAAGGAATTGATTTTTAAAATATGTAAAGAACTCTTAAACTCAATTTCAAAAAGAAAAAGAAAAAAACAAATAACCTTGTATAAATGGGCAAAGACATAAATAGAAATTTCTTCAAAGAAGACATACAAATGACCATGAGGTATAAAAAAAGACACTCAACATCACTAATTGTCTTAGTGGATTTGGCCTGGTATAACAAATTAACATAGCGTGGGTGGCCTAAACAACAAACTTTTATTTCTGACAGCTCTGGAGAATGGGAAGTTCAAAATCAAGATACCGACAGATCTGGAGTGTGCTGAGAGCTGCTTCCTGGTTTGCAGATAACCAACTTCTCCTTGTATCTTCAACTGGTTGGAAAAGGGTGAACTAGTTCTTTAGCCTCAACTTATAACGGCACTAATCCCATTCATGGGGCTATGCCTCCATGACCTAATTACCTCCCAAATACCCTACCTCAAAATACCATCATATTTGGAATTTGTTTAATTTCAACACATTCATTACCATGGGAAACAAACATTTAGTACATAGCAGTAATATCATAGAAATTAAAATCAAAACCACAGTGAGATATCACATTACACCTGTTAGGATGTCTAGTATCAAAAAAATAAATAAATAAAAGATAACAGTGTTGGCTGGGATGTGGAGAAATTAGAACACTTGAGCACCTTTGGTGAGAATGTAAAATGGTATAGCTACCATGAAAACTGTATGAAGGGTTTTCAAAAAATCAAAAATAGAACTATTATATGACCCAGTAATTCCACTTTTGGGTATTTATCTAAAGGAATTGAAGTCAGGATCACCAAGAGTCATCTATACTTTCATGTTCATTGTGTCATTATTCACAATGGCCAAGATGTGGAAACAACTAAATATCTGTCAAGGGGAAGGATAAAGAAAATGTGGTATATACATACAACAGAATACTATTCATTCTTTAAAAAGAAATAAATTCTACCATATGGGACAACATGCATTAATGTAAAGGACCTTATGTTAAGTGAAGTAAGCCACTCACAGAAGGACAAATACTGCATAATTCCACTCAGATGAAGTATCTAAAATCATAAAACTCATAGAAGCAGAGAGTAGAATGGTGATTGCCAGGGGCTGCAGGGAGGGGAAAATAGGGAGTTGGTATTCAATGGGTAGAAATTTTCAGTTATGCATGATGACTTAAGTTCTAGGGATCTTCTATGGCTATAGCTAACAATATTATACACTTAAAATTTGCTTACAGACTAGATATTGTGTTAAATATACTGTCCATAATTAAAAAATAAACTAATCTCTCCTCCATTGATAAAATAATTTTACTTTACCATTTTTCTTATTAACTCTTTGTGATGATT
The DNA here is from genome assembly GCF_040939455.1 of Microcebus murinus. NCBI lineage: Eukaryota > Metazoa > Chordata > Mammalia > Primates > Cheirogaleidae > Microcebus > Microcebus murinus. Next base: position 63,847,670 of record NC_134108.1, on the reverse strand, counting down.
AACGAACAATCAACACCCTTTTAAAGCAAAAACAGATGTGAACTCTTCCATTAAGTACACTGGTTTGAACATGAAAACATTTCTAATGTTTTCTCTTTAAATATTAACCCATTATTTTTCAGTTCCTAGAATTCAAATCCATTACTGTCCTGTATGTACTGCATAATATATGTCATTTTACGTAATATTTTAACAATATCTTCATGAACCTAGTGTGTTGATAAAATGGTTTGCCTCATCTTCATCCTCTACATTGTCAACTTCAGAGACTAATATCAACATCAGCAATACATTTCTGTGTAAAGTTCTTAGCAAGTTAATGGACCCCTTTATTCAAAATAAAGCACAATAAACCTTGAGAGTTTAGAAAAATGGTTCATAAGAACTAAATTTGAAAAGCTTTCTAAGTGTGGGGGTAAAAAAGAAAACAGTTTTCCTATTTTATCCTAAATTAACATCAGTCCATTATTACATAAAGCAAATGCTGATTATCAAAACTCAAGGTGTCCCTAAAGCAAATTTTGTGTTGCTCACAATTTTGTCTTTAAAATCAAAAGCAGGAACAAAAGAAAGCAGGTATAAATTAAGACCCAAGTTCAAAATATGAATTGAATATCTATCTTTACACAAGTAGGAGGTCATTTATTTGTTGCTTCAAATGCAACTACATCTCTCTAGTGTTTCGTTTTATTTTCCACACTTCCAAAATTGGCTGACTGCCTTTTCAAGGGCTCGCTTCTCCTTATCTGTCATGGTCTCCTTGACATTGTACACTGCTCCTAAGAAACTCCTTCCCCACCCTGTCTCATTCTGTATTAAATACAAGCATATTGAACTTGTTCTTTTATATGTAGGGCCAGGGTATTATTTTAAAATATTTTTAAACACAAGAATATATGTACGGCAGGAATCAAGCTGCATCGACTTTATACATTTTGAGGTACTAAACGAGAATCATGTAGGATTCATTAGCAGGACAAATATTCTTGCTCTGTGTGCTATGGTGATTTTGAAAGAATGTAGATTTCTCCCCTCACAAGGTTTATTTGTATATTTTACACACACCCATATACACAGAAATCTTTTGAAATTATGCCAAAATTTCAAACAAACAAGGAAGACAGAAGGAAAAAATTATAGACTCGTAATTGTGCAACCCAAGAATGTTAGCAGTACTGTTAAATCCTTAACAACATCCTGTGTCATTCAAATTCACCTAATTTATTCTTTCCAGGATGTGGTTTATAACTGGGCTTTTCTCTATTAATTGATAAACAGCCGTACGTGCAAAATAATGAAATGTGAAAAAAGGGCTTTATATAGCCAGAAAAAATTAATGAACATGGCTCAAGCTGACGGTGAGTCAGTAAGTCCTTCCATAAGAAAAATTCTCATTGAAATTAATGGAAATTTTGTCCCTATGTGTTTAGGGTTTTATTTTGACTGAATCTGATTGCACAATGAGCTCTGGAATATAGTATCACATTTGTGTGACATTATTTTAATCAGAGAATACTATAAATACTAAGAATACTATAAACACTGGCATTTATAAATTCTATAAATACTAAGAAATATAAAAATTGTTATTCTATTTGGGAAAAAGTAACCATAATTGGCCAGCTGGATGTTTATACATTCATAAATTCACTACTTGCCAGTATGATTTTTCAGACATATCAGTAAAATTGAAAAATGAGGTTAATATTTTGAGTGCCTGAGCATTTTTTCACATGTAAAGTCTAAACAAGTTTAAACTCTAAAGGAGAGAATCTCAAATTGAAATACTAAGCTTAGATAACACAATTTTCTATTTGGAAAATTTGTGTTTCCATAACCATGGAATTTCATTAGCAAATGAAATGTATTTTGGCCAATGATAAGGAGTGTAATTGTTTTGTTTTGTTTTCTGTCTTCGTGGGGTTTTCACTACTAAAAGAAGGTAATATTTTGAGATATTAGTCTTTTTTGTAATCTTTATATCTTTTGTTTTCTCTATTATTTAGGCAAGTGGTCAGGTTGTATTTATTGTCCCAGAGAATGGAGGCACCAGGGCAAAAATGTGAAGCTCCTTCAAGACATCCTGGCTTTACTATCAAAAATCTTAAGGGGGAGGAAAGGATTCACTAGTATAACTAGACAAAATATCTCATCCAAAAACATGGGTTTGGGGAAGAGGATTAAGGATATACAAAAAGTATCTTAACCAAAAGTGGAAACAGAAGAAGAGTTTTCTCCTCACTAGAAAGATACTCCCCTGGGATTGCATTAGGATTGCATCTGTGCCCTGCTCCCAAAGTGCTGCTGTGACTACAGAAAGACTCCAGAGATGTCTGAACATCTCAGGAGCAGTGGGCATGAAGCCCAGCCTCCTTTTAACATTCCAGCAGATTAGCCAGAACCCAGTGGGAAATGAGGTGATGCATGTGTGCCATGAGAAGCTTTCTGCTTTCTGAGCACAGCCCACAAGTGGAAGAGTTTCTGGAACTGACTCAGCCAGGCTGCCTGGGATGGGAAACCTACTCATGTTGTTTGTAGGCAGTAGCAGGAGGCCCATCCCTGAAGGCCTTGCAACGCATGAACATTCCAGAATCTTCACCTGAACGTGCGAGGGGAGAGACTTGGATAAGGATATACAGGTAATAGGATCTAATAAATTTAATAGATCAGGGTATAAATCATATAAATAGAAACTGATTAGTAAGGAAACATTTTTTCACATCTGTATTAATGGAGTATGAGTCTATCCATTATGTTGCTTTAACGTTTGACAGTGGTCAAGTGGTTTGCGACTATTGTGTTGATACGGTTTGTGAGACCACCTTTTTATCTTTTTTACTTCTGCTCTCCCCTCTCCTACTACCTGCAAAACTCTTCACCACATACACATTAACACACATTTCTATGAACATGCATGTTTTTACAAATGGACCAATGCTTCTTACTGGGCTCCTTAGAAGTCTTAGTCTGTTGGTACTTTATAACAAAATACCTGAGATAGGGTAATTTATAAAAAACAGATATTTATTCTCTCACAGTTCTCAAGTCTGGGAAGTTCACGATCAGGGAATCAGCAGGTTTGGTTGTCTAGTGAGGGCTGTTTTCTGCTATTCCAAGATGGAAAACAGCTATTCCACAACTGGTTCCTCCAGTTCCAAGGTGGAACTCTGTGCCCTCACATGTTGGGAGACGGAAGGTTAATCCAACATAACTCCATATGAAGCCTTTTCTATAAGGCTCTTAATTTTGTATATGAGGAAGAAGCCCTCAAGGCCTAATCACCTCTTAAAGGCCCTATTTCCTAATAATATCATATTGGCAATATCTGAATTTTGGAGGAATGCATTTAAATCATAGCACTAGTTCGCCTTAGAATTAAAAAGGAATTTAAACTCCATCTGTCCAATTTGCTCTTGATTCTCCAACATTTTATAAATATTTCTAGTAACTCATCAGCCATACTCAATTTAAATGAATTTAGTTATGTAGATTATACTATCTTTAGAGGACATCTAGTTAATTTTTATATTGTTCTGATTATTTTAAAAGGTCTGTCTTGGTTTTAATCAATCATCAGTAACTTTCTCCCATTTGGCAAGCTCTGAACAATCAGACTACATACAATTTGTCTTTCTCTAGCAGGTTTTTTTTCAGCATCTCAAAATATCATTTTTCTCTCAAGTCTATTCTATTTGCTAAACATTACAATTTACTCTAACTCTAGCTCACGCAGTAGGTTTGAAAATCTACTTATCATGCAAACATTTCTCTAAAGAGATTCCAGCTTTTCCACATCAGTTTTAAAGTGTCAATGCAAAAGTAGATGCAAAGCATCTTTTCCTTGCCTGAATACGCTTAGGTCTATCAATTCGGCTGAAGATCACTGTCCTCTTATAGCCGCTAATCACATTATTTTCTTTGTATTAAGCATGTTTTCCTGTAAGTTTTCTGAGAGATATAAATGAGATGAAGTGCTAGCTGTTGCATTTCTTGAGACCACAGGAAGAAATACAGAGATTGCTCTTCACTCAAAAGAATATCTTCACGGGTTTCTTATTAGAATGGATCTCTGATCAACTGATGCAGGGATTCGCTTTTTGGAGTCTTCTTGAAGACCTCACAGCTGGTTAACACAACATATATGTATGTGCATTATGGTTACTAAAACCTGCACCTAACACAGATTATAAGCATTTTTATTTGAAATATCATATCAACATATTATTCTTGCATATAAAATGAATGTTTATTGTAAAAGTTTTGAAAAATACACAAAAGAAGAAAAAATATCACTCATAGCTCAACTACCCCAGCTAATAAATATTATTAATATTTGATAGAAATTCTCTTGGAAATTTTTCATACTAAATATTCCATATTTACTGGTTAGAAAACAGGATTATATTTTACCCAAAGTGTGTATCTCCTTTTGAAATTGTTATCATGATATTCAATTATATGGGAATGTAATAATTTATCTAAGTTTCCAAAGGGGAAATATTTAGATTGTTTTAGGTTTTGTATTTATAGAAAAAAATTCTACTTCATAGTAAAAGTGGTTAATATTTCCTTAGTTCTATAGGAAAAAGAAAAAACAAAACAGGAATTTCTAGCAAGAATGTTTCCTTTACCCGAAGTGAGGGAGAGAAGAATGGGGAAAAGAGAAAGACAATGGGCTAAGTGCCTATATTTAGAGTTACTGGCAACAGTCTTCAAATGATAAACTGTATCAAGAAAATGCCTAGTATAAAGCAGTGTGATAAAAAATTACATCTGTACACACACGCACACACATTCTTATATATTTTTCACCTCATATGAGTCCCTGAAATGTACCGGCTTGAGAATTCATACTATCCACTGGGTCTCCTCTTGTCTGTGATACTTCAAAGTCATTCAGTGAAGGGGGTATCTATAAAAGCATAGCTTAAATCAAAGGACTCTTTCAAATATTTTGAAAATTAAATTTCTGTTTAATCCTGTGGGCACATGTTGAGAAGCAGGCCATTCATTCCATCTACACACAGAATCAGTGCTTGATTTTTTAAAATCCTTGTAAGATTTTATCAAATATAAGACAACATAAACATAATTTTCCAGGGTACACAGAAGAGGGTGAATTTGTAAACAGAAAACCAAATAAGAATTTAAGGCAGGCTTTTGTTTCTCATAAGTGCTTATTCACAATTTGGCAAGCCAGTGGTAGAAATAAAAATAATTCACATTCACACATGAAAGCTTGGTTTGCTTGGATAGATTTCCAAAACTAAGAAAACACAGCAGTTGATTCTATGACTCAAAGAATAACACCAGTTCTTTATTGATGATAGAAATACTACTCCTATAATAGTGTATTTTACAGTTCAGAACTCGTTATTGGTTGCAAAGTACTTTTCTATATTTTAACCCATTTGATCTTCGTAAGACTGTATTGTAGTATGATATTTAGTGGATGAAACAGGCAAAAAGTCATTGGAAAAAATTACAAACGGAATAATAAGCATAAACAAGTTTTATTTTATGCTGACGTTTGAGGAAATAAACTAAATTATAGGATAAATTTATATGGAAACATGTTAGAAGACTTTAATATTATATTTCTGAGCAGAACAAGCACCATCATCTAGACAATGTGATTTCTCATCTAATATATTTTATGGATATAAACTTTTAAATGAAAGCTCAGTCTTGTGATCACCTCTCGGGGATGAGAAATTACTATGGGAAATAGTACTAGTTTGATACCCAGTATAAGGTATTATATATATTGGTGAAGTAAATAATTCTATGTGTAAATTAAGGGCATACTGTTTTTCATGGTTTATTGGGAAGAGACAGCTAACCGGGGATGGGAGAGTATTTTCTCACTTCAAAGAAGACTCAAAACATTTGTTAGAATGGGAAAAACAACATGCCTCCCACTTTTCCATGTAGGATGTTCTAAATGAGTTAACTGCTGGGAGAGGAAAATACAGGAAGAGATTTCCCGGACAGGGAGAAGTATATGCAAAGGCCCAGAGCTATGTAAATAACAAAGAACCTTTCAGGTAATGTCAAGGGTGGAGCACCAAAGGTTTTTAAGTTGGAGGAGTTAGGGTCAAATGAAAACATCATCTCAGGTGAATTTTTAGACTTCTCTGACTGCTGTGTGGAAGAAAGATTGAAGATGAGAAGGAGTAGATGCAGCTACCCTTCTACTTTCACCCATTCAATCTCATGTCAAGTATCACTCTCTCAGAGAACCATCATTTTTTTTAATTGAATGCTGTCCTAAACGTTACTTGTTTTCCCAGAATATTTTTAACATCATAATGATTAGTGTATTTACCTTATTCACTGTCTTCTCTCTGACTTTAAGTTCCGTTAATGGAAGACCATTGTACACCCAGTGGCTAGCACTGCTGCTAAGTTAACACTCATTGAATGAATTTTGAAAAAAAGGTATATTTAATGTATTTTCTTAAAAATGCAGTAAAAAAAAAAACTCAAAAGTTAAACTTATCTCCTGAGTCTTTAATTCTCCAAACTTTTTGTGTGACTGATACTTTTAAAGTATCTAATTAATTTGGTTGGAAAGAAGGGACTACTTAAGGAGTTTTGTTGACTGTAAAGATAGATGATTCAGTGCTGCCTGCAGTGGCCTGTGTATTAGGAGTGAATTTCTTTTCTTCTCCTAAAGTTCATTAATCAAGATACAAATTATTTTAGTGTAGCTTGAAAGCTTGAGAAATAAGGAAGCATATAAAACTTTAACTTACTTGCTTTATGTATACACTATGATAAATATTATCATAAAATCAAGGAAATGGAGAAAAACAGAAAAGAAGGGAAAAAAAGACATGAAAGGGTCAGATAAATAGGCCCATATAATGTAGGAAGAATCAGACATAAATGGAGGGGACCACAGGACAAATGATAGCAGTAGGGAGAAGAGCAGACAGTGGAGAAGAGAAAGTGGTTAAGAAGATAAGACCAAGTAGAGCTATTTGTTCTGTCCAGGTCCACACCCCTCTATGATGCTGTCAGTATTTTAGATGGTCATCTCTACTCATGATAGCCAAGTGACACTATAAGTAGCTAAATAAAACGAAACAAAACAAAAAACAAGAAAAACTCACCCCAGTGTTTAAATGTCCTTTAAATTGGACCTCCAGACCTTTTTCTGAATGGAATAGTCACACCAGGTGGGAGAGTAGGATGGCTGGATTGCTGTTGTTTCATCATTGTGACTTTTTAGAAGCAAATACTAACTGTAAAAATATTCAAGTTATCTGATGATATTTAATATTCTTCTTTGCATCTATGTGGTACAGAACTGGTAGAAGACTAGGATATTATCCAAAATAAGAAGCAAGAAAATCATTTCTAATGACAACGGAAATTGAATAATTTGTCTTGGAAGCCATTTTGAGAATCAGATGAACACAGAGACCAAAATGTCCATGCTTTTATATATAACAAGCACAAGATTATATTTTTAGTCCCAAGAATCTTCATTAATATAAATTGGTATATTAGATTTTTAAATTGGAATAAAAGATATAGAATTTGAGTCTGTAAATTAAAATGTTCTTAGTATTAATTACAATGTGCTATTTGCTGATAGATGGATTTTTGAAAAACTATTAAAAACAAAAATGTCACAGGCTTTCATATATTGGATCTATTCACTGAAAACCCCTTAAAATCAAATTCCTCCAGATAAAAATTTTAATGATGCTAATTATCCCAGTCTTAGTTATTTCTGGAGTAGGTCCTTAAATTTTCTTTGTAAATATATCAATATAAAGTAAACTTTAATTAGAAAAAATACTCAAAAGTCTATTTTAAAAGAATAGGAATTATCAAATAATAGAAATGGAAGAAATAGGCATTTTATTCAGCAATCATATTTAGACGACGATGAGAAACTGTAATTGAAAAGCAATAAAACAATGCTTACAATGTCTTAATGGTCATAATATTTAATATACATTGTTACTATTATTTTCAATTGTGTGGATAATACTTTTACTGAAATAGATAATGTAAGTTTATTGAATCCAAACTTCTCTGCATACTTACTTTTATACATTCTCCTCTTGTTTTTTCTTAATATGTTTTCAATTTTTGTTTGTTTGTTTCTTCTAGTCTCTGTTGCAAATAATGATTAAGTTGACCATTCATTTTTAACCAAAGGCTCCTTAGTCCTGACAAGGCTCCTTGTTATTTATATAACCAATCACATCCTCATTCTACACTCCCATTCAGAACTCCCTTAGATTACCTAGAGGCTACCCTTCATCTTGCTTCTATTTGACTGTGTTACATAAGTATGCATTCTTGAAAAAGTGATTGGTGTCTTTCCTACATGAATTTATATTTTGTATAAATGATATTGTACTATACAAATTATTATGATTCATACATTTTTTTGCTGACCACTATGTTTTGAACACTCTTTCATATTTCCATATGTACCTAGAATCACCCAGTGATAAGCACCTAGATTACCCAGACTCTATGCATCACAACAACATTGCTGTGATGAAATTTTTTCATGTGGTTCCTTATAGAATTATGTGATAATTTTTCTGGGATTTATATTCAGGAGTGAAATTTCTGAGTCATAAGGTATGCATATACTATTTGATTAAGTACTGCCAGATTGCTTTCCAAAATGGCATCATTAGTTTACAGACCCTCTTACAATGCATGAGTGCTCCTATATCTCCTCATTCTAGCAACTCTTGACATTATGCAGCTTTTTCACTTTTGTCAATTTGATGGATTTAAGGTGATGTCTCATTTTACTTGCAGTTTTTTAATTATTAATGAGTTTGAACCTCTCTTTGCATGTTTATTTAATATTCAGGCTTTTAAAAATTGCTTCTGTTCATGTTATGCTATTTTTCTGTTGGAGTCCTATCTTCTTCTTGATATTTTCATGATATATGTATATGGCAGATGTTAATTGCTTATCAGTTTTAGGTTTTGTAAATAGATTTGTACAGGACATTATCATCTGCTCACTTTGGCTATGGTGTGATTCACTGAGCAAAAATCCTTAATTTTGTTGTAGTTGATATATAAATTTAATAACATAATTTATTTGTGGAGTTTGTTTAAAAAAAACTCCTATTTTTTATTAACTTTATGGTTCATTTGTTCCATTAGATCTTTAATTCTGGTGTCCAACTCACATAGGGCTTTAGAAATGAATCTCATTTTATTTCTCATTAGATAGTGAATTAATGAATCACAATGTCAGTTATGACTTTGTAAATTTAGAGACTGACATTTTTAATGCATTGTTTTTTTGATAGTTATTTTTACTTTCTAAAAAAATCTAACCAGCATAGAACACTTTTCTTTGTCTCGTATACTTTTTTCTTGTGTTCTTTTAGATGATAAATTTATACCTCAGCCTTATTTCCCCTGGTATGTGTTTCCATCTATTTATTTTCAAACTTTCTTTGTCTTTTTAAATGTGTCCCCTGTAGGCAACAAATTATTGAGTTTTAGTTTTGTTCTATTGTTGTTGAATTCAGCAGGAATCTCTTTTTGTATCTGATATATGTAATTCTGTTTTTCTTTTATGGTGGATGTACTTGTGTATGTAATTAATTGTCCCATGCTTTCACTTTCCCTTGGTTAAAGACTATCTTATCTAGGGATGGGCATTGGAGATTGGTGAAAGCCAGACTTTATTCTCTGTTACTTCTCAGGAGTTTAAAACGAGAAGAGGAATCAGCCCCAGGTAGAAGAGTCCACCACCAACATTTTAGACAAGCCTGCTTGCTGACATTGCACCAAGCAAATACTCTGGTCAAGGATTTGCCTGTTAACATTTTTAGAAAGAAGCACTAAGGCAAGAGACAATTTGTCAGCCCTAGGAGGATTAGATAGGGAGACATAGATAAAATGCTCATTACTAGTTTCTCAACCCAGTGGGGCTTTTGTGCTGTAGTGAAAATACTACAACCACTTCCTGCCCACAAAGGTCTCCACTGTTGCTGTTGACTTAAATGGAGAAGGAAGAGGAAACGGTTTGCCCAGGTGATATTGTAGGTACAGTTTATAACTTCTCCTTAACCTATTCTTCCACTGCCTTCTGGCTGCCTCTGCCCTAGACTGGCACCCATTATCCTTGTCTAAGACAGCTTTGGATCTAAGCAGAAATTTCTTAAAGGTTTTGTTTGATTTTTCTCACCATATGTTTTCTTCTTCTGTAGTTTCCCTAGGGTTGATCTTTAGAGATGAAGCCAGCAGTACATGTGGGCTTGCCACCATGATGGATCCTAATGAGCTTCTTATCTGAAATATTGTGGTATGTTCATTGCCTTTTTTCCTGACACTAGAGTCTTTGCCCCTTTCCACCCACTGGCACACACTGATCTTTTGTCCTCTAGAGAGTTAAGCACACCCCTATCAGGCTGACATTCCTAATCTGCATCCTTCCACTTCAATTTATCTGTATCACTATATGTTTGCTCCTCTTAAATGCATGACCCAAGTTCATCTACTCCAGCCACTGGCTTAATGGATCATATGCTAGAACTGCCCAGGGAATGCCATGTGCAGTGGTGGTTCAACAGAGTGTGGGAAGAGGAGCACTTGGGGAGAAAATGTTTCCTTCATTTCAACACAGATTCTAATTCCATGACCCATATGAAGCTACCAAGTGATTTGATGTTATCTCTAAATATTCTTTGCCATATTGGCCTGCATGAATACTAGTGAGGGCATAATTTAGAATATATTCATCTCAAAGCTTTAATTTTAAACATTTCTCAATATTAAAAAGTAATAAAAGATAGAAGATAAAGCTTACATCATGAGCTATGTGAAACATTCTATGAATAAAGTCTAAATTTACATGGCAAGGAATTATTAAAATGTTAAGAAAAGTTAAAATCTTAGTAATACATAAAATAAAAATTTTAATGATTTGATTAATTTTCCATTTGTTTGCAGAATTTTGACTATGGAACACTATTAAATCATAGAAAAGGTCACTACTGGATTTAGTTGTGTATTTAGTCTGTAATTAAGAAAATGCTGGAATGTATTTGTGTTAATCCCATCAGATATTTAAGAAATATTTTATATGGTGAAGATTCATTGAAACTATGACATCCACTGAAAAATATGACTCTATGAAACTTTAAAAAAAGCCAAGTCCAATTTTTTTCACTTTTAAGAAGATTTTAAAAGATGACTGTGTTAAAATGAGGCCATTGGGGACAGGGTTCCTAATCCACTTTGATTGGTGTCCTTATGAGAAAAGGAAATTTAGACATGTAAGGAGACATCAGGTGTGAGCACACAGAAGAAAGGCCACATGGGGACACAGCAAGAAGGTAGTTATCTGCCAGCCAAGGTGAAAGGTCTCAGGAGAAACCAAACCTGCTGATATCTAAGTCTTGGTCTTCTGGTCTCGAAAACTGTGAGAAAATAAATTTCTGTTGTGTAAGTCATTCAGTCTGTGGTACATTGTTATGGCAGCCTGAGCAGACTAATACAGCTTCCTGAGACTTTCAGTTTTTACTTAGTTCTTCTGGTTTATATAAAGTCTCAAACACTATAGATGATGGCTTTGTCTATAAGTTTTTGTGTTTGTATGTATACTTATGAAGGTGTGTTTGCATCTGTATGTTACAAATGTTTATGCTTTTGTTTTTACACATCGTTGCACCATAATTCCAAATTTAACAATTATGTATTGTTTATTTCATACCAAGAAGCAAATTAATCACTTCAACAAATATTAAGCATTCACAAAATATGATATTAAAGTCTCAATTACATTTGACCCAAACAAAGAGAAATACAAACTGGCCTCTGGGGTAACAATCTAAGCTAACCTTGGCAAGCTCCAAAACATAGAAAATTTCCTGATTTGAATGTATAACTGAAACCATCCCACAGCAATCAATCTATGACTTGGTGACTTCATCAACACACACAAATTTTGAAGTCACAAGTGGAAATGTATACTGAAAATAAAAATTTCCATGACAGTTGATAAAGTGGAAAGTTGTAATATTTTCCTCCATCAATAAATTAGAATAAAACACTCATTGAATGTTTATGAGAAATTAATGTATTATTTATCACAGCACATTATAATATTTGAAAGTACATAGCATCCATTTACATATGGGAATTGTTTGATTGTGCTTTTCTTTTTTACCTCTTTCTTCCACAATTTACCTAATTTATGAAGCAACTTGGGAACAAGTTTCCAGAGAAAGAATTGTACATGGTTCATTCTAAAATTATTTGTCATTGCAGATACTTAAGTAAAATTTTCTGATTAATGTTAGAGGGAAGATGCTGTCCTAATATAATTACATTATTATATATCACAATCCTGCCAAGAAAGGAAATGATAAATGTCAGCATGCCTGGATATTCATAGTCTGAAAGATTCAGAAGTCCATGCTGCAGTGGACGAAATAAAACTTTCCATAGTGTCTGGCAGGGTGGTTCAAACCTATAATTCTATCACTTTGGAAAGCTGCAGCTGGAAAATCCCTTAAGGCCAGGAGCTAGAGACCAGCCTGAGCAAAAGCAAGAGCAAGAATATGATCCCACCTCTACAAAAAATAATAATAATACAATGGTGATATAGCACCTCTTGTATATTCCTGGATACAGCCTGAACCCATTCTACTAAGTGAAGTATCTCAAGAATGGAAAAACCAGCACCACATGTACTCACCAGCAAATTGGTATTAACGGATCAACACCTAAATGGACATATAGGAGTAACATTTATCGGGTGTTGGGAGGGTGGAGGGGTAGGAAGGGATGGGTATATACAACCACAATGAGTAAGATGTGCAACATTTGGGGGATGGACACGCTTGAAGCTCTTACTCAAGGGGGGAGGGGGGCATGGACAATATAAGTAACCTTAACACTTGTACCCCCATAATACGCTAAAATAAAAATAATAATAATGATGATGAAAGAAAGAAAGAAAGAAAGAAAGAAAGAAAGAAAGAAAGAAAGAAAGAAAGAAAGAAAGGAAGGAAGGAAGGAAGGAAGGAAGGAAGGAAGGAAGGAAGGAAGGAAGGAAGGAAGGGAAGGAAGGAAGGAAAGAAGGAAGGAAGGAAGGAAGGAAGGAAGGAAGGAAGGAAGGAAGGAAGGAAGGAAGGAAGGAAGGAAGGAAGAAAGAAAGAAAGAAAGAAAGAAAGAAAGAAAGAAAGAAAGAAAGAAAGAAAGAAAGAAAGAAAGAAAGAAAGAAAATTGGCCAGATGTGGTGGTTTGTACCTATAGTCCCAGCTACTGGGGAGACTGAGGCAGGAGGGTTCTTGAGCCCAGGAATTTGAGGCTGCAGTGGGGTGTGATGACTCCAAGGCACTCTAACCCTGGGGCGACAGAGGGAGACCTTGTTTCAAACAAAACAAAACAAAAACTTTCCACAGGAACTTCAAAGACAAAACTCTTTACTTATTGATCTGACTTACACCAATATTAAGAAATGCCTGATTACTTAATGTCCTTTTTTAGAGTAAGCTAAATGCTTTTCAAAAAGGGAGTGTAAGGTTTTTTATTAAAATAGCTAGATATTAAGTGGAAAGGAGACTCCTACTTAATACACTTTTCCATGTGCTTATAAAGGGCATTCCTGTCAAGTCATGTAGACAATTCTGCCTTTGGTAACCTAAAAGATTCTTTCCCAGAAAATGAGAAGATTAATAACCATTTTTGAAAGTACTGGACTTTAGTTACTTCAACCATCAGGGTAAAAAATAAGATATGTTAAAGGATGTCAGATCTCTCCTCTATCTTAACCTAAGATTTATGACATCTTAAAGTGTGATCCAATAATTTTTATGAAAATTAGTTTTTTTTGTAACTGGAAAAGACATAAAGATTGTCTCATAGCTAGTTTGTTTATTACACTAAGGCCAAAAGTATTTTTTCTCCAGAATTATTAAAACTTCAGGAAATATATTTTGATTCAATGTTAGCTTTTCAAATAAACTGATAAACCTCAGTATTCTACGAAGATCATAGTCATATTGCTTTTTATATAGTTAATATACTTGCAAAAGTATATTAATTGTTTTTCATCATTTTATGAAGTTATTGAAGTTCAAACACTAAAATTTCTGTCTGTACAGGGAGCAGAAACATCAGTAAGATTGCAATTGTGATAATACATTCTGTATAAATCATTTTTATCCCTTCCGTAAGTAGTTTTATTTTTTCATACAAAATTAAGTGATTTTTTTACATCTTGATATAGATATCCTATGAGGTGATTTTCGTAGCCTACATTTTTATTGGCCCTCTGCATCTCATTTTGATGTGATTATGTATGAATATGTTAAAGACCATAAATAAAACAATTCTGTAAGTGTAGAATTCAATAATACATGTGACGGCTTCTGGTTGGAATGGTCATTGGATAGAATGTACAAATTGTTAAACTTGAGGACATATTCTTGAGGATATGTTTATGAGGGTGGTTAATTTATTTACATTAGAATGTGTGTATATCTATTCTGGTATATTTTCTTCCAATTGTTTTCTAGGCTAATGCTTTGAAACAGTTGTACTAAAACTACTCAGTTTTGCAGATGAAATTTAACTTATTCTTATAAATACTTTTTATTTATTAAAAATCTTAATAAAAACAAATTTCAATAATTTCACAGTATTCTATCATTAGTATTAAATATAATTTACTTACTCTTACAGTGTTTTCAATTTTTGATAATTCTTAACATTACTATAATAATTCTTATTAAAAAATGCAATAATTATAATTATTTCCCTAATATATTTATAGAAGTGGGATAATTAGGTCATAGACCAAGGAAAATGAGTATTTTTGAGGATTTTGATACATAATATTTAATTTCTTTTCCAAAGTGTTACACAAATTTACCATACTATAAAAATATATAGTCATGTACTATTAATAGATAAGGATGCTTCAGTCAATGACAGACCTCATATACAATGGTGAGCCCATCAGATTATAATGGAGCTTAAAAATTCCTATGGCTAGTCATGCTGTAGCTATCATAATGCTGCAGTATAATGCATTACATGTGTTTGTGGTGATGTGATGTAAACAAACCTACTGCACTGACTTTTTACCATTTTAAAAAACAATATTATATAAAATAACTATAAAAGTGTCCACCTTCAACATATGAAAAAGAGTTAACTTCAAAGCAGCCTCAGGAAGTTCCCTCAAGAGGTATTCTAGAAGAAGGCATTGTTATCATTGGATATGACATGCTCTACAGAGTTGTAGTCCAGCAGCAATCGACCATACCACATACCTTAGGTGTGTAGTAGGTGATATCATCCAGATTTGTGTAAGTACATTCTATGATGTTTGCACAACAACAAAACTGCCTAAGGATGCATTTCTCAGTACCTACTGTGTTGTTGAGTGACATATGACTATACAAGTGCATATTTCTTTGGGTTTTCAGCAGTATTACATGCTTTATTTAATTTTATCATTCATATTTTGGATATTTTATTATTTTAATTTAAATATATTTGATTTCATATGAACCTGAATTTTTAAAATTTTAAATTTTCTGTCTTGTAGTCTGGAAGCTTATACTCATAGTTTTTTAAATCTATTGATGTGATCTGTCTCATGTAAATTTAGTGAGTGCTTTGAATCTCACAGATATTTATACTTTTTCTGTCATATTTCTTGCCAATATTTTTTGTAGTTTTTAATTTAATTTTTCTTTGGTTATTACATTGGATTTTGTATAAGACATCAGCATGGCTCTATTGGCAGGCTTTTATAGCATATCAACCTCTTAAGTAACAAGAATAATTTCAGTTTATCACTCGCTCAGTATGCTCAGCCAGCCCTGAGTTAATAATGGGAACTAACATAATGTAACCAGATTGATTTCTGAGCTGATTGATGGACTGATTAGTTTAATGGAAAAAAAAACAAACAAGACAGTTTTAATTTAAATAATAAATTATTTAACCTGATAAATCAATTTATCTGGGAAATCAAGGGCAGGTTTTGGTGAAGACACTACTACATCTCTTCAAAATGCTAAGGAGTCAAGCTGTTCCATGAAAAAAAAAGAGCATTCAAAAGATGATTCTAAAGCCTTCAGAAAAGGAAGTGATTTACATGACACCAAATTTTACATGAAAACTGCAGCTTGGATTGTTCTAACTGCTTCATTGGTTGAACAGGTACTAAAATTCAACTGACTTATTCAACTCAAATAATTTCTTCTTTGGTTAATAGAAGCTCTTTCTTGTTCCTTTATCTTCTTTCAAAAAGCTCCCATCTTTTCTTAAGTATGTTCATAATTTCTGTTACCACAAGATATTATAGGCAAATCCTCCATTTTCCCTGCCCCAGCCATGGACTCAACCATTTCTCTAAGATATCCTGTTTCTTTTATTAAAGAATTGTCTTTAAAAACCAAGATTTAGGCTCTGTGTGTTCTCACTGCTAGTAGGGTGTCATTGTTTTTTGATTCTCTCAGTGGACAGAGCTAGGAAATATATGTATGTAAATTAAGCCTAAGCATATATATATATTTTTTTCTCTGTCTATCATAAGTTTATAAGTAATCCAGCACAGCAGGGTTTATTTTAGGTATATTCTAGCTTTCCCATTTTATTTTTAAGTTCTTTCTCCAATAATGGGAAATTTGACTTTTATTATCTAATATGTATTTAGTTGCTTATTTGTTATTTATAATAATTTAATTTCTTAAATGCTAGTATACACAAAAAGTAATTTTCAGAGTTACTAGTCCATAACCCTGTGAGAAATACATTCACTAATCATAGTACCACATATATGTACAGTTCTTTTTGTCTTTAGCCTTACAACATAGTCGAGATATTGTTTTCCAAAGTTATTTAGTCTTAGTTTCAGTCTTCCTTTATTGCCATCAGTGTAATTATGTTAATTATTTTTTAATTCAAATATATTTATTTGTTAGCATTTGTAGTCTACATTGGATCTCCTCAATATCCCAGTTGTTTTTAATCATTTGCTCATTTTGGGGAGTATGTGAAATATTCTGGTCCTAAGAGTTGGTAATTTTGCTACTTTAAAAAATTTTATCTTAAAAAGTAGAATGAAATTTTATTTTCATTCTATGCTTTACATATATTAAGTGCAATCTGAAAAAAGTTTCAGAATTTATATGGCATGTATATTTCCAATAAAATGAAATAAAGTAATAAACATACTGGTTAATAGTATTAGGGATTATACTTTCACTATATGCAGCTTTGATTTGGGGGGGACTTATTTTATGCTAGGTTATAGCTAATCTAAGAGTATGACAGAAGTCAGTAGAACATATTGCATGTCACTAATATTTTAAGCATATCTGGAATACTTCATCTTTTTCTCACAACATTAAGAATGAAAAAGAAAACAACTATTACAAGTAGTTCAAAGCTATGATGGAGTAAAAAGCAAAACCTGAAGAAATGTACTGTGTTAAGATTTCTGCTTTGAATTTCAGCAGTTACTATTAGTATATTTTGTGCAATATGTGTAATTTTTTTCTCAATTGATATGCCATTTGTATGTTTACCTTTAAGTATGTTGAAAATTTGACTAGTTTATGCAAGTGGCAGCATAATTTCTTGGGAAAACAAGAAACAGGTAAAAAAAAATTAAGAAAACTTTTAAAAAATCCATTTATGATGTCAATATGAGACTCCAATCCTAAGGTCTACATTTATTACAAAAATAAATATGCACTTAAGTCATACTCTTTTCATTAATGTTGAGCACACAAAAACTAGTTACACATTGTATATTTAATTAAAATACAAAGTATGACTTCCATTTGCATGGAGCAGAATGAATGGATTTAGTTTGTGCACACAAATTTACATCTGGTATTCAAATACTAGCAGGAGGATTTTTTAGCCACAGCAGGTATCATATAATTCATCAATATAAACGCAGTATAGTAGTATATTTGTTAAAGTTTTAATTTTTAAAAAAATATTTTTAATTCCTCATGTCCTTGCTTAAGTTCTGACTCATAAGACTTCTCTATTAGATCTGATTCTTCTTTTAATTTGAATGTGCATTTCTAAGTTTTTCTGGTGAAAAATATACCTTGCATGTTTTTATTAGTTACTTGAATCTTATTTAATGTTTGTACAAGTGTTAGGTTTTAATCTGAAAATGTCGGTTCTTAGTGCGCTCATGGCTGAAGTATGACCAGACAGGCCAAAGTAAGGCAAGCATGAAAATGAGGTTTCTGGAGGAGAGAAAGATAGAACTATAGAGCAAGAGCAAGATATAGGGTCACAGAGCACAATACATACACCACAGATGATGACCCGACCCACCGTCACAGCAAAGGGAGAGCAAAAGGAAAGGTGCAAAAAGGGCCTGGTTATGGTCTGTATCTTGTTTTATAGTGCCTTTTTTATTGGGACCTCCCTTGTTGTTCAGAGGTCACCATGGAAGCACTTTGACTGGACACTTGGGAGTTGCATCACTATGCATGTGGGTTGTTCTAAGTCAATTTCCGGACTCTATGATACCTATACTGTTGGCCCTTGGGCTAGAGTAGAGGGTCTTCTGCATTCCTTTGCAGTTGGTGCACTAAGTTCCATTGGCAGACTTGTAGAGTGTTCCTTCCTCCCCAGGTATAGCAGTAGCTCAGGGCAGGATCCAGGAGGGGCAGGACCAAGATGGAGGCCTGGGACCCACCCTTGTCCTTCTTCCCAAGTGGGGCAATTGCACCAAAACAAAGCGCTCACTTTCATCCCTAGGACACCTGGAATACCTTGATAGCTACCTAACACCAGCACCTGTTAACAAACTCTAAGATGAGTCTATTCTAAATGTTTTATACCATCATCTTATTTTTGGAAAGTTGCAATGAGCCTGCCGAATGATTAAAGATGAAAACTCTTGGTTCTCCCATTTGGCCTTTAATTATTTAATGTAATGATACAGTGTTCAGATTTGGTTGAAAAGGAATTATTTATATGCTTGCAGTTTGGGAAGATTTTATGTAAACTCAAGTTCCATCAGACCTTGTTTTTATCTTATTGTTACAAGGATCCCTGAATGACCAAGGAAGCACAAGAAATCAACACGGGAGTTGCACTTTCAGGCTTTACAGAGAGTACAACTATATCCCATCTATATCCAAAATGCAATCACTCTTTTAGTGATACACCTGAGGCTATGGTGCCCTGGCTACTTTCACATCCCACGAGTAATGTTCACCCATTGCTCCATTGTGCGATTCTCAGTATTGGCCCTACGTTGGAATCACCCAGGGAGCTTTAAAAAATACTAATGCTTGAGTCCCCTCCCAGACATCCTGACTTAATTCTCATCTGGGGTGCATCCTGGGCACTGAGATTTTTAAAACTCCCCAGTGGGATTCTAAGTTGCAGTTGAGTTTGATAACTGCTGCCCTCATGACTTTATCATGCCTTTGGTACCAGTTTTCCTTATCACTTTTCCTCACTGCATTTCCCTTTTTCTCAGCTGCTCAGCTTCTGTTTTTCTGCTATAACTATTTTTTTTTATATTAACTTCTCTTTGTGTGTTTCACAGTCAAAGCTCTCAGTGAGAAAAAAAAATGTGATCATATCCAATTAGCTACAGCCAAGGTTTCACGGGTGTCAACTTAAAGGAAGAAGCTGAGGCACAAAATATAATTTTAAAGAATTTACTTGAGCCAAGGTTAGGACAGCCGCCTGGGTAACACTTCTAAGTTACCTCAGTAAGCACTCCAGAGAACAAAAGAGAGGCTCAAGCTTTTAAAGAAAAAAGGACAAATCAGGAGAGGGGTGATTACAAAAGTTGTTTTTTTAGAAACTCTCATTGGCTTAAAGAGATAACATGGGTTAGTCATGTTGATCTATAAGGTATGAATTATGTGTCTAGTGTATGTCATTGTTAGGCTAATTTATAGCTATTTTTGGTGACATTCACTATAGTGTTCATATGGCAGGGGGCTTCAAGACATGATTACTCAGCTCAAGCCAGGAGGGAAGTGGAATGTGACTGCTGCCTCATTCCTATGCTTCACTGGGCTTGATGATTTAAAGAGAGCTGCATTCCTCAGATAAAAAGTTTCCTTTCTTTTTCTGGGGACAGAACAAAAAGCACATGAACTTACATGCAAAGAATAGCTTATGGTTGCTTTTGTCAGAAAACAGCTGTGGATATCTGGTAGATATTCACAGTCAATAGACTCTTCCACGTGGCCAGTATTTACTTACTTGATATGTAAAGAGGTCTCTTTAATGATAATGACTTGTAAAACAATTTTTGAGTGCATCATATGAATTAAGTTGTATTTTTTTAAGTTGTATTTTTAATAAAGGGGAGTAATAGTTAAATTTTGAGAGCATTTCTTATTTGAATTCATTTTCAGATAGTCATAAAGTTATAAAGATTTTTTGTCTGTTTATGTTAGCATATAAGAAAGAACACTGTTATTTTTATGAAATTGGCTTGTTATTAATATTAACACAGTGACAATGTAGAGTGGTTATTTTTAATAGAATCACCATTGAGTCTCAGGGGGAATCACTATGATTATTACAGAGATTTCCTTCTTTATTTATACAAAGGCTTTTACTTGTAAACCTGCTTAATATAAAATACATTACATTGGAGATGATTCCAGAAAGCCCTATTTAATGTTGATTCTGCAATTCTACCATGATTTGGCCAACTGAGAAATGAAACAAGGAAATCTTTTGAAGCTTATCACTTATCACACCAAATTGAAGAACTGTGTATATGTTAGAAAACTTTTTGCTACTTTCTCTGTGGTTTAGTTTTCTGATTCTGAGAAGTCCAAAGGACCATTTGTGTTACCATACGATGATTATTCCTTCCTTCAGTATAAAGTGTACAAATAACTTAAATCAATGATAAATCAATTATATGATTTTATTAAAGAAGTAGCAGAGGAAATAAATGTTCAGTTTATGAAATTGGCATATTGCATCCTTTGAAAAGAAAATTGTGCTATCTCTCCTCATTTCTCCCCCGATGATAGAAACACAGGGATTTTGTAATAGTGGACAACTTCAACCATACAGATAAAGAAAACCTCTTCTGGAATAATAGAAAAAAAAAATGAATCTGGTGCCTGGATGACCACATGAATTAGAACTGCCTACCTGTACTGGACTTCTTGCCTACCTATCTCTGGATTGTCACAGTCAAGAGATATACAATTCTATTGTTTTTTCATGAACACTTGCTATTTGGGTTCTGTTTGTGATATCAGCATAGTCTACGCTTATAATAATAATCCAAAATAACAGATATGAAAAATTAAAATATAAGTAATTACTATTCGAAGAGTTTGCTTAACTCTCATGGTAGAAATACAACTTACAATTTCAGTTCTCAATTATCAAGTTATTAGATGACTATTTAATAGAATTATACATTTAATTTAGATTGTGTCTATTTCAAAAAAAACCTTGAACTTTCAGGTATGAACTAGAGTAAATATATTTAAGATGTCAGCATATCTCTAGGATACCTATTTTTGGGGCACATAATAGTGTTTTAATGTGTTAACCTGAGCTTCCTCAAGTTCTATTTCCCCAACCAACTATTTCACAACAATGTTTTTCTTGAACTGTCACTCTCCAGTGGCTTCTTCTGCATGCAAAACAGACAATCTGCCTCAGGCTTCCTAGAAACCCACTGTATCATTTGGCCTAAATAATTCCAGTTTGGTTTTATTTTTGCTACACAGAATAATGCTACGAGGCAATAAAAAAATGCTTGTGGTCAAATGCAATACACTCGGAATAACTGAAAAACATGGAGAACATACAGAGAGGTCAATATGCACAACAGGACTTTGGTTAGTGACATGTATTTTAATCATATTTGGAATAACTGTCTTATATTTGAATTCCAGTAAGAGGTAAGGTAGAGAAGGATGACATTATGACTAAACATGAATCTATTATTAGGTGACTTAACCTATTTTAAGCCTGGAAGAATATAATTTCAAATTCAGATAACCACTTAAGAAAAAAAATATATAGTGTTTATAGACATTCCTAAGTTCCCATATTGATATTTGCTTTTTCCGTTCCTTTGTCAGTGTATGCTTAGACTGGATTTCAGCAAAAGTATAGAAGGTTCAAATCTTCACACCTATCCAAGGCTCTGTAACACTCATATAAAATTCACATAGGTGACTAATTGGCAGGAAAGAGAACCAGGAGCTTGAGTGGCATTACCTTCCATGAGGAGCAGATGGCTACCTACCTGGGGAGCTGTAATATGCACTTAATTGAAAGGAAGTCATGGTTACTCAGCAGAGATCATATTTAGAGTAAGCTGTACTCTTGATTTCATTATCTCTATTGTTTTACCTTTGATATTCATTCCTTTTATTTAGCTGTAAATGTATAAATATTGCATGAGAAGGCAATGATATTGCATTATTATTGCATACAAATGCAATAACATTGCATAAAAATACAAGATTTTCCATATTTTTATCTCTAGAGTATTCTATAAGCATTCCAAAATTCTTTTTAAAAATTAAAGTATACAAACTGTGTGAAGAAATTAAACTTTTACAACAAACACTTAAACAGAACACTTATGAGGAAATGGAATGTTCTGATCAATTGGTTTTCTGATGAAATGAATGATTATCAATCATGTCCTGATGAGAAAGGCACTGTGCCCAAACATTATTAAGCATAAAACAAGAGCTCAAAGAGCATAAGATTTAGTTAGGATAAATGAAAAATCATTTTTGTTTCAACTGTCACTATTAAACATTTTTTCCCTAAAATGTATGGGAGTAATTCCTCGTTTAAGTGGAGAACTTGATTATCTGTATCATTATTAAGACTCTTTTAGTGCTTCTTGTTGACCATTCTGAGTACTAATCCTCATTTGTACTGTTGGAATTCAGTTCAGTAAACAGTTTGAGACATTCCAGGTTAGGTAGGATGCCCAGCATTGGGGCTTCAAAGATGATTAGACAATGTCTATCCTCCAGGATCTATTTATCTGTCTGTCTATCTATCTATCTATCCACACACTATTTGTTTATATATATATACACTAATTGTATATATATATATATATATATATATATATGCACACACATATATATTTCTGTGTATTACTTATATGCAACTTGAAAAATAGTTCATGCAGTTGCCAAGGTAGAGATATGTGATTCATATATGCTTCATGAAACCTCAGGCTCAAAACTAGCATGAGTTAAATACAACTCACATGGTAGTTAATGTGTTAAATGATCTCTATCCTCCAGGAGCTCCACAGTCTTTAGAGCCACAATCAGAGCCTAGTGATAGAAACTTCTATACAAAACCCTTTCCAGCATGGGCTTGATTCCTGTCATTATCTCAGCCATTCTCCAGCTTAAAATTCTTTAAGAGTACGTTTTGCCTTCCTTCCTAATAAAAACCAAACCCTCTGTAATAATGCTCAAGACATTTCCTATCTCAAGGAACATTTCCTGTTCTCAAGTTTAAAAAAGAGAACTGGTCATTTGAGTGGTGACTGAGAGTTGACGTGAATAAGAGTCAAGGATAAGAAGTTCTCAAAATAGGCCCAAAGAAGGCATTGTTAGATATCCTCCCTAGAAAAAACTTGGGGATGAAGGTGGTATCATACAGTCAGCTCTGCTATAATACTACATACGAATTCCCAAAAATTATTATATTATGCAACATTGTGCAACAAAACCCAGACACTCAACACTTAAAAACTTTATCAGTAACACATTAAAAAAATAAAAACAGATAGGAGCTTAATAAAAACAATAGCACAATTTTACACATATTAAATGGTCTAGAAATATATAAATCTACAATAAAAATGACACTTTAAAAAAGACTTTTAGATTTCTAGCTTCAGATATAATCAGTGGAAGAGTAGCAGCTTATAAGTTATTGTGAGATGGTAGAAGTTGTGTTGTCAGAAATCAGATGAAATTTGTAACACCAGATGTAAATGGAGGTGACTCATAAAGTACATGCTGAACTGAGATAGCTGGTGGATGTTTGAGGTGTGTGTATGCCTGAATTTGAACCCATGCAGCTGGGTTCAACTGGGTGCAGTTTTCTGAGTTCACCCAGTGTTTCCAGCAGAGAAATTCCCACAGAAGCAAATGTGAAGTTTGCATTATGCTTAAATGGTTCCCTAATATATCAACCATACTGAAACAAATTCACGTTCTCAAAACAAGTGTTATAACAGAACTGACTTCATTTTGTGATTTCAGGTATTTGAACAACTCGGTGAGCCACCTGCTCATGAATTTATAGCATTTATTTCACAATTAGGAATAAAAGGCTGAAGATACTAAAGCTGGCTTAGAAGAATACTTGAAACCTTTTCCAATAAAGAGCAATAAGTCAATCAATTCAAAAGTGTCCCGATGAGCGTCAGACAGAGCCTTGTGAGACAGGAACAGGAAACAGAGGGGTATGGATCCCTGAAACAGGAGATGGCAGAGCAGAGCCATCGAGGGGATGTGGCAGCAGAAGAGGAACTTGAGATGAAGAGCAGAACATGTCCTGTCATCCTAATTGTGCCTAGATTTGTTTCTGCTTATTTTCAACTAAGCGGAAATAAAAATAAGCTGTTCTCGGAGGTATTTTTGTCATCAGCAGCTGCAAATGAATGCAGATCTGTTTTGCATGATTTATAAAAATTTTATTTGTGTATTTTAACATATACATCATTACAAAGGTGATCCCCCACACCTACCCCAAGAGAATACATTAATTGAGGTGTGCAAAACTGGATCTGCAAAAATGCTTGAAAACAATCCGCATAGTTGCAGCCAGGAAAACCTGACCTTTACTGTCAAAAAGGAGGGGAGAATCCAAGATCTGTGATAACGTATTTTAAGCCGCTTAATCCCTTCACATATAGCTATAATATCTGGCTCTATGTGATGATATGTTCCCTTTAAATATTTGTCAGAACCATATTCTTTTGAAAATATATTTGAAACATGAATAGAAACCAAGCAAATTAATATTATCCGGGATAAGATATAATTTTTTTTACAAAAGAAATAAAACATATAAGAATCCTAAAATTATATAAACTTGCAATGAGATTATCAGATCATGTGAGGTTGAATATAACATATACATAAATATCAAGTGAGTTTATTCAAAGTTTAGTTTCTTCAAATACTGCACAAGAATTTTTCTTTGAAATCACTATGAGCTTAGTAATTATACCAGATAATTGGAAAGTATCATTTAAAAAATTTTACTGTAATTTTTTCAACTTAAATTAATTCTTGTATCCTAAAATATAAATTGCATATCACAGCCATACACAATACGATAGAAAATAACAATAAAAAATAAATTAATAAAAATAAAGTTAAAATATTTTTAAATGTGCATACACAATATAGTCTGACTTTTTTTTTAATTAACCATGCTTCCCATTTTTTCTATACATATTCTTTTACCCCAAATTTTGCTTTCTCTGATTTGTTTAATAGCTCTCTTTTTAAATACCTCTATTTTGCTAGGAAGATCTGTTGTGCATAGTTACCAAAGAAATACTTCCTAAAGTACTCTAAACCTTGAATGTAACTAGATGCACCCCTAGGGAAGTAGAGAAGTGGAGAGTTGAGGGAACTAACATTTTCTCTCTTGTAATGTAGACTCCAGGGATCAAAATGGGATCCACAGGCACAAAGTCCATCAAGAAAATAAAAGTTTAGTCAATATTACCTATTATTTCAGGTACAGAAAAAAAATGGTGCTTCATGCACATGGGATTTGTTGTTGTTGTTAATACTTTCTATGATCTATGAAAGGAACCAAATGTAGCAACGATATGAAATGATGACCGGCAACCCATTTAAATCATGCTCATATCACACAGTTATGGTGAAAAAGAAAAGCCTACTCTGATTGACTGTAAAATTATCCCTAGTGATTTAAATAATCCCTGCCTGAAAAGTTTAGGGGGATAAATACAACACACACACATATGTGCCATTAACTCTATATGTAAAATAATATATTATTTAAATTCAGCAGTCTAACCATGACTGGATTGTTGCTGAATTATAGACACATAGATCAAGAAGGCATAAGGATTCACACATCTGAAAAGTCAATATCTAAAATAAATGAACAAAACAAGCAAAAAGAAATCTCAGTGTCTTTCAAATAACTATTAATTATGATTGTAAGCTATTTTCAATTTTATTTACTACCTATTTTTTTTTTTAACTTTTAGGATCAGGGAATAATGAACCTTAGTAGCTTTTGCAGTCCAAGCTTTTTGTCAGATAAAATGTGGTCACTAAGAGAAAGGTTAAATGCCTTGTTTTATGACATAACAATTACAGAGCTAGGATTAGAACCCAGAAGCAATACAATTCCCAAGTTTCTTTAGTATATTCATCCCAATTTTACCAAGCTAGATAGTTGCGATGGTTAACATTGCATTAAATATCAGCAAGGAATTGATATTTAAAAACCCTGAACCTCACAAAATCAGCCCATCAAAAAACACTAGCTCTCTTTGCATTTCTGCCTCATGTACTTGCAACATAAGAAAAGGAGCAATAAAATATTAATGTTGTGGAATATTTGGGGTTACAAGTATAGGAAGTAAAAACACTGAAACATGAATATATATCAAATCTCTCGTGTTGAGTCCAGGCTCCTCCATTCCTGGCTGTCTCCTGCTAGGTGAGGGAGCTGAGATTTAGATTCATCTAGCAGCAGCATCCAGCTGGATATACAACTCTGCTGCTAAATTGAAGACAGAGTTAGAGTCCAGTTCCCACTTTGTTGGCTTCCTGCCTCATTGGCCTGTGGAACAATTAAATAAAGGGAGCCTGAGATTTTCTTAAATATAGAAGGCTCTTGTGATTTCCTTCCTTGAGATCACAGATTCCAGTATTTCTTTAGCATTCTGCAGCTGATTGGCTGCTGAGCAGTGAAGTAGTGAGCAAGGGTTACACAGCTTTAGGGAAATCTCCTAACAAATGGCACCTTTTCTAGATGCATGATTCTACCACGTCTTTACATATGCTATGCCAGTGGTGTAAAGTAATCACTTCATAATATGTAACCTCCTCAGTAACACTCCTACTAAACTTCTAAGACTGCCTGATTTAAGTGTCCTCTTTGTGAAAACTCCTGTAACTGCTTTGGACAGAAGTAATTGCTCCTTTCTTTGTGATGTCATAAGACTTTGTTCTCACCTCAGTTGTAGTATTTATCTTTGTGTATTGCAGTTGGCTCTTCATCTCTGCCAGATGTATAGGGCTATGCCTTCTCCATATTTGGAACTCCAGTGCCTAAAATAATACTTGGCTCACAATAGACCTTAACATAGTTGTGTTGAATGAATGAGTGAAATATTGCAAGTTCATTCTGGCTTATATATAATCGACCCTTATGTATTTGGCCTTATTGCCTTCATTTTTAATTTTAAAAATCTCAAAAATCATTTTTGCTGATTCAAAATTTATTATTCTATTAATCCAAAATTATGAATTAGGTACTTAGGATGTGTCAGGGACTGTCATAGACACTGAAGTTACCATCATTTAAAAAATAAATTCTCAGCCGGGCGCGGTGGCTCACGCCTGTAATCCTAGCTCTCTGGGAGGCTGAGGCGGGCGGATTGCTCGAGGTCAGGAGTTCAAAACCAGCCTGAGCAAGAGTGAGACCCCGTCTCTACTATAAATAGAAAGAAATTAATTGGCCAACTAATATATATACAAAAAATTAGCCGGGCATGGTGGCGAATGCCTGTAGTCCCAGCTACTTGGGAGGCTGAGGCAGCAGGATTGCTTGAGCCAGGAGTTTGAGGTTGCTGTGAGCTAGGCTGACGCCACAGCACTCACTCTAGCCTGGGCAACAAAGCGAGACTCTGTCTCAAAAAAAAAAAAAAAAAAAAAAAAAAAAATAAATTCTCTCCTAAAACTCATAAACTCATAAGCAGTATAAATAATCAAATAAATATATTCTATTGTTATACAATGATAGGGGCTGTAAAGGAGTAAAGTAGTTTATGGGAATAGAGCAGCGGTAGACAGCTATTTTGCATAAAAGGTGGAGTAGGCAACATTGCAAAGATAACAGTTGAGCTGAAACTGAAAGTGAAAGCAGTAGTTAAGTGGTCATATGGAAAAAACACATGCCAGAAGATGGAAATAACAATTGTAAATCCCCTGAAATAGAAAGTGTTTGATGTGTTGGACGTAAAACAATGAGACCACTGGAGCACACTAGTTTTGGAGGACTGCAGTAGCAGATGAGGCCAGAGAAGAAATGGTGAAGACAATGTTATTGTAGATCGGGAACATATAGGAAACTATGGGAAGGGTTGTAAATAGGAGACGTATGATTTTATTGATAATTTAGAAAATATTTGTTTGTAGCTGCTCTGTGAGGAGTAGATCACAGAGGAGAGCTGGAAGCCAGAAGACCACTTAGCATATGTGCTAACTTGTTAGGGCTACTAACAAAGTACCACAGACTAGGTAGTTTAAACCAGTAGTACCCAACCTTTTTGGCACCAAGGACCAGTTTCATGGAAGACACTTTTTTTCCATGGAAGAAGGGGGTTTGCTGATGACCATTGGTATAGATCAATCACCCTGATCTCTGCTTTCATTTTGCCATGGCGTTTTCTCTGTGTGCTTGTCTGTCGCTGCATCCAAATTTCCTCTTTTTGGAAGAGCACCAGTCACATGAGATTAGAGCTCCACTGAATGACCTCATCTTAATCCATCTACATCTGCAAAGACTCAATTTCCAACTAAAGTCACATTCTGAGACACATGGGGCTTCAACATATCTTTTGCAAGGTCAGGGGATGCAATTCAACCTATACCAGTATACTGTGGAAATACTACAATAGAAACACTGGAGGTAAAGGGTCAATATTGATATTATTTTGAAAGCAGAGCTGACAATATTTTCTGAAATTGGGTGTGGGGTATAAAGAATAGAGGGAAGAAAGACAAACTTTAGGATTTTTGGCCTGAATAATTGGTATATCCTGAGATTGAGAAGACTGAAAAGCAAATGTATGGAGGAAAGTCAAAAGTTTGTGTTTGGATATGTTAGTATGTTTTCATTGAGGTAAGATTTCTAGACATAGATATTGATAAAGAGTTTGGATATACAATTCTGATTTATGGAAAGTTATAGCTGCAAAATAACCTAATAATCTTAGTTCAACCAACGCTATTTTCAGATGTAGAATTTAGTATTTTTCAAAAAGTTTATTTAAAAAATAAAATAAGACAACTTGCTCCAAGGCCACTGAAACATGTAGTGACAGCAATAGAAAAAAAAAAAACAAAAAACTCAGCTCTTTTGATTTTTAATACAACACTTTTTCCATTATATCACAAAACTTCATCAGCATTTTGTAGTTCTACATGAAATTAGTAAGCAGTGGTTAATAGCCTTATGCAACAAAAGTGTTAAAAATTACAATGCTAGGCTCAGTGATTGGGTGAAAAAGGTGCCAGTCTATGGTCCTTGTTCTCCTATATATTATCACAAAATTTATGAACATGACAATATTTTGAAAATATTGCAAGATAGGATGATTTTGGAAATTTAACAGGTTCCTTCTTTTCTGCCCCCTATTTTCAGAGCTCTAATTCAGGATCTGATGTTGAGACTTTGCTTCCTTGTAGCACAGAAACTGAATGCCCTCAAAATCAGCCTCTCAACTTCCTTCCACCCACATATCACCTGGCAGCCGACTCAATCCCTGTTGAGTCCAGGGGGATGTTTTGTCCATTTAAAGGTTTGATTGAGATCAACTTTCTATGTTTGGCACTCTGACTAAATTTATACTTCAAGAGGTTCTGAAAGATATGATCAGTGTGTCAGTCTTCTGCTATCTTTGAACAAGGTTTGATTTTTTTTTTTTAAGTTAAAAGTCTTTATAGTTTTCCTCTGGGTTGTTTTCATTTTGCTATAGAATATTTGTCAAAAATGGCTACATAGAATGATGCAAAGCAATATTATTTATAATATACACATACATTCTACATATTTGTAATACACATATGGCTACAGAAATATGGAATAATCTTTCTTGGCTCTTTTAAAACTATTTCTAACTATTGTAGGTTGACATTTTGTCATGACTGTTGAAGCACTTTTTTATTCATTAATGCAGCAGTTAATTAGCTGAAACTGTAAGAAATATTAGAAAAACTTCAGAAAACTGAAATGTGTTCTATGCATAAGGAAGTTTATTCTATTAAGAGTACTGCAGTTATTAACTCACGGGAAGGTTGCAGCGGGTAATGTGGTTTCATTATTTGACCATTGGTAAGAGACCACTGAGCAGCCTCAGCAAATTTCAGAAACAAAAGGGACAGAGTAGGCTTGGCATGCTCTGATATATTGTAAATATTCATATGCACTTAATGTTCAGGGAGTCAAACTGAATCAAAAGCGGCACTTAAAAGTACTAAATGTCATCCCCTGTAATGCTTTCAATTGAAAAATTCCACCAATAACCAAAGGAGAGAAACAAGAGCAGGAAGATCCAGTTGAATCCCTTTAGCTAGAGTATTTGATTTGCTTTGTTTTAAATCCTGCTGATAATATTTTGCAGATCAATTGCATACACCAAAACATAATAAAGCCTGAATTATGCACAAATGCTAAATATTGATGATTATTTCATAATAAATAATACTAAATTCTGGTCTAATAATAAAGGATATTTTGTCGGTTATACTAAAATGTAGCAAAATCAATTTTATTAGAAGGCCACATGGGCTATGTACTTGTGAATGTATTCTTTTCTAGATGTTTACTATAAAAAATTTAAAAAAAAACAGATAGAAACTATGTGTCATCTGCATTATGCATATGCACCCATCACTATCTTTGCTAGCAAAGAAATGATGGAGATAAACACAGTTGCAATTTTTATGTTGCACTGATAAATTCCATCAGCCAGTAATGAAAGCCACAACATCTTTTGTGTTTAAAGGATAAAAGGCAATGTTATAGATTACAGCACCCTGAAGGCACTGGTGGCAGGTGCAGTAATTTAAGTCATCCTAAACACTCACACAGGCAGCCCAGGTATGAGGCCAGGTGGGTAAAAATACCGAGCAAAATAGTTTTGAACCACTTTGCTTTTCTAGCAGTCTTGAAAAACAGAAGAGATTTTCATGTCTCTCGGGTGGTTTGGTTATGACCCCAGTAGCAAGCAGGGATGGAATTCTCAAATCCCTTTCAGTCCTGCCCTTTCATTCTATGATTTAGAAATAAAATAGAGGCTAAGGTAGTGCAGTAGAGATACACATATTCATCATCTATAGTGTCCAGTAGAGGGCACTGGAAAGGCAGGGCTGCAATATGACAACAGACTCCTATCCTTAAATGATGAAGGTAGATATTTTAGAAAAAGAAACATGGGGGAATATTTATTTCTAAGCACAAATTCATTTACGAGGTTTGACATTTGGCCTTCAAATGCAATGTGAAATTGGCATTACCACTGTCTTCAAGTTTGACTTTTTAAATTAAGATTGCTTGTCATAATATGTTCCTTCAATAGTCAGTAAAGGGAACCAAATTCCTATAAAAGGATTGCAATATTCAGTTTACATTTGTTCTCATTGATAGGGAAACAGATACTAAATGATTTCCGGACTTCAACATTCTCTTCTAAATTTAAACACTAAAGTTGTGAATCCAAAGTTTGGCTGCTTTTATTTCCTAAGAATGATAATATTTATTGAATATTGTCAAGTCTAGAATATTATTCAAACATCCCAGGCAAGATACATGTCCTAAATGTTTATGTTTCAAGATAAGATGAGTTTCTGTATTATAAATAAATACACTCACAAAAAATACTGAAAAAGTGGTCCCTTATGACAAGTTTTCAGTTTTATCCTCTAACTTCATAAACTTTATGTAGACATATGTGGAAGAATATGGTAGAAAGGCAAGTGAATTTCAAAATATTACAAAGAAATGTAAAAGATATCCATATTAGTTGGAGGATATTTTAGATAGACAGTAGATATTGATAATCCAAAAAAGAGCACATTCTTTGATAATTCATGCTGCCCTAAACTTTTTATGGGACAAAGTTTACAAGCTCATGGCAACTGACATTTACCTTGTGCTGCCCTTTCCTTTACAATGAATAAGAGTATCGCACATATTGCTCCACATCCTTTGTAGAACCATTTGGAGTTACATCAAAGAACACCCTAAAGACAAAAACAAAAAACAAAAACAAAAACAAAAAGCAGATGTGGACAATATTAATAAACATAACTTACTGGAAAATCTGAATTTTAACAATCCTACAGTTTTGCATTAAAGACCACTCAGGATTTAGTGGACATTTGCATTTTTTCCAATTTTGTAGAATCTACAACATCTGCTACACTTTGGAAAGGTAGAAAACAAAGAACAGGGAGGATTTTTGGCTTCTATACACCTCTCATTTGAAGAAGGGCCTGGTCTCTTTATTTTTTAGTTTAATTTCATCCAATTCCATATGCTTGTGGAATGTACACAGTAATAGCGATGCATCTGTTGACCAGTTACAGCTGTGCCCATGATGGTATTTGCTAGTAATCCATCCTCTCTCTGTGGTGTGGTGGTGTTTCTCAGAAGGAAAAGTGAGAATTGTAAGAGCTATACCTTTGTTTGACGCTCACTGTTCTGCAGAATTAGTCATCATCCCAGTGGTGGCTTGGTTTCTCTAAAGTCTTATTTGGAAGCTGCCAAGATGTAGTCAGATGCAAACACCATGATATGGGCACATTTAAACACAGGAGACAAGCAGCATGGCAGCAGCAACTGAGCATTTTTATCTCAAGCCTGAGACCACAAGGCAGCAGAACAGAGCAGTTTAACTCAGGGGGACAGCAATGAAAAGTGTGGCAGCACATGAGAGCACATGCTGTAACAGGCTGACGGACAGCATTTGGCTTGCATCAGAACACGGACTCAAAAGCTATGCAAAGACAGAAAATAAGCTTCTAATTTCCTTCCTTGAAATTAGGTCCAGCTTCTGACTACTGTTCTGTGTTGGTTGGGGCTTTGAATACATAAAAGCAGACAGGCTTTAATTCATATCTGGTAATGGATTTCCTTTTTTTCTCCTTGCTTAACTTCTTCAGTGTGCTTCTTTCAGTCCAGCTGGAAAAAATCATTTCTCTTCTTCAAATGACAAATTTCATGACTCATATATAAGCCTCCATCATTCATTCATATACGCATTTCTACAAAAGTACCTACTATGAACTGTGTACTCTTTACTTGCTGGGGATAGATCAGTGAGCAAAAGAGACAGAAATTCCTGCCATCCTGGAGCTTACACACCAAAAGTATGATGATAGAAAATAAATCTGCATAAAATATATAATGGACCAGATGGAACACAGGCCATGTAGCAAAGTAAAGCAGCAAATGGAATAGGAAGTGCCAACTTGGGTTTAGGAGAGAGTTGCACTCTTAAATAAAGTGATAATTGAAGAAAAACTTGTAGCAGGTGAGGGAACCAGGTGGTGTTCAAGACAAAGGGAAGTGCAATAGCAAGGATGCTGAGCTGAGCCTATTTGCTGTGTTACTAGGTTACTCCTAACCAATGACAACCTGGTATGCACCTTGTTCCCTTTTCTTTCTCTTTGTATTCATTTATTCATTTACCAAACACTTATTGCACATCTATTATGTGTACTGTGCCAGTCACTGAAATAGTGAAACTGAATAAGATTCAATCCCTTAGAGGATTTAGGGTTTAAAAGAGTATGTAGGTAAATACATTTATCAGTTCATTCTTGGTAAAGCTTTCCTATAATTTATTTTCTACCTTGTTTTGAGTTAATCATGTATTTTCTTTTGGTCAATCAGCACTCCTGCAAATATCTGAAATCTGGGAAAGACATTTTTGTCATTTAATTATTTTCATAAGTTTACTTATTTGGAAGCCTCCTGCCTGTAAGATGAAGGTCAAACTCCAAGATTGTTCGACAACATGTGGAAAGTACACAGCTCTTGGTACATGGCTCGAGCTCCAGCTTCTGCTAACATTGCTGAGCCACATGGGGCATTTTTCCATCTGCAACCTGGTGCCCCTGCATTCTACATCTCTTCTGCTAAGGCACTGACACCCCCTAGGCTAGTCTCTCCTTGTCTCTCCTGCCCTCTTCACCATTGTGTTGCCTCCAGGAACTCAAATTCCTCTCACTCTACTAAGCAGAGTGTTCAGCTCATTCTGATTGCTATTCCCAAACTCAGCTCCAAGGCCCTATTTTGCATATCCAAGACTTACATAGCTTCCCAACTAAAATAAATGCCCTTCAAGCATGTTAGTGATTTCCTCTGTAAGACTGCCCTGAAAGGAAATTTTATTTTATAAATAAAATATTTTCTTTACAATATAAAGTGTCATCGATTCACAGGTTGTTATAGGAAATCAGTAAATCTCCTTCTTCCCATGCCCTTGCATTTGTGATCTTTTATCTGCAAGTAGACAGCTGTTAACAACATGGGCAAGCCTTTGGAGATAGCCTTCCTCACAGCCTTGGCACTCGGTCCTGTTCCCTGTGCTGCAGTCCCCAGGGATGGTTGTATTTCCCACTTGGCTCAGATCATTGCTGCTCTACTAGAAATATCTGACTGCTCAGCTGTGAGCCTCTTTGTTTACTTAGATATGAATAATTTTACCTATTACTGAGCCTCACAGGTCACTTAGGCATGGCTCAGGACCTCTAAGTCAGGCAGTTTCACTTCAACCTTTCTCTGAGTCCTCTTCATCCCAGACCAGCGCTGTCTCTGTGTACATGTCTTACTACACACAGGCTTTCAGCTGTCAGTTCACTCTTGACTGAACTGCTCCACCATTTCTGTGATGTTGCTTCAAGGTGGAAATCAGCTCTAGTAAAAAGAACAAGAACTTGGAAAACTGAACTGGATCTTAGTACTTAACTAAGATAAATGTGCAACAAATCACAATGCAAAGAAGAAGAAAGAGAAAGAGGAGGAGAGGGAGAAAGAGGAGCTAGCTTTTCTATTTTCTTATTACTCTGAATAAGAGCAATAAGTGAATGAAAACTATCCCCTAATGAATTCAAGATTCCTCCATCCAAGGGCATGGTACCAGGGTCAGAGGTGGAAGGAATCCCTCTGTGAATATGCTGGAGATAAAAGAAGAGAGATTGCCTCACAGAGATTCTCTCTGCATCAGATATGAACAACAGTTGCAAGTCAGATATTGCATGTGCACAATGGGAACTCTAATGTATTTAACCCACTAAGCCCAAGCAATGCAGAAACACACTATTTGAGCTTTCACATGGTCTGGTTCCATTTTAAAGCAGCCACAGGTAAATGTTCCTTCCAAATAAAGTACAAATATTGTCCAAGTAGATTTCAATATCATGCTCTCACTTGCTCTCCAGTTCAACTCTCCCTCTCTGAGCTTCCCCAGACTGATCCCTTAGCACCAACATTGCTGCTGCTGCCACCACTTCACTGCCTTCTAGGTTGATTACACAGGGTCATAATCAGGCCCAGAAGGAATATGAGGGAGGGATGTCACATTTGAGGTCTGGTTAAGTTGCCAAAGGTGGATCACTGCTGTCTTCTCCTTTTAACCTATCCCCCAAAGACAATGGCATAGGGGAAGAGAGAGGGTAAGAGGGAGGGGCACATGCTAAGGTCCACCTCTCTCCTCAATATGCCTTCATCAATAATATCTGCTGATGCCTAAGGAAATCTAGGTAGTTATCGGCTCTACCTCTTGGACCATCTGAAGGAGAAAGGCAGTTGTGTTGTCTACAGCACACCAGAGGCAGCAGTCCCTTTCTTCTCTGGGTACCTGACCTCTTGCTCTGCTACTTAATGGCAAGGCAGCTGGCTGACTACACTCCTGTGTTTTGTCCTGCAAGTCAGAAGAACATTTTTTCTCCTTCCTCCTCTTCTCCTTTTTCTTCTTCCTCCTCCCCTTCCCCTCCTTCTTCTTCTTCTTCATCCTCCCCTTCCACTTTTCCCTGTCCTCCTCCTCCTCCTCCTTCTTTCCTTCAAGAACCATTTATATAGAACAAAAGCGTTTTTCTCTCATCCTACCTTGGTGTGCCACCCACTATTTTATGTTTTGCTGGCATGGGGGAACTTCATGAGACCTCAGCCCTTAGATTATTTCCAGAGTCTCCTTTAAAACTTGTAGCCTTTTCTTTTTGGTATTTTTCCAACTTCATACATATGTCCAAATTTGAGCAGGACTTTTCCTGATGTTACTGAACTTGGAACTGTAGTCTGAAGCTTTGGTTATTAATTTTAAGAAAAGATGTCAAGTATAGAACAACAGCAAATGATAACTAGAAAACCCTTTTTAGAACTGATTAAGCATTGAAAAACCAGATGCGCCCCCAGCAAACATCACTCAAGTTGTCTGCCCCTACACCAGACTATATAAGCAAACAATCCTAAGTGGGCATGAGGAAGGGATCTACAGAATCTAAAACTGTCTGTCTGCTGGAGAATGCCATGGCTTTCCTTTGTGCTCCTTGAAGAAGGAAGGATGGAGGGATGCTTCTCCCTACTCCCAGAAAATTGAAGAGCCCTTTAAGATTATCCCTCTAAAGACAGAAAAAGCTGAAATAAGGGGAAGACTGACATTTCATTTTATGATTTAATGTCTCCTTAAGCAATAGATTAATTTCTCTGCTTCACATCTTAGGTAAGTGGATAAAAATTTGAAGAAAGAGGGCAGGGGGAGGGACAGCAGGGGCTCAGTGTGTTCTCTCTCCATTTGGTAAGACAAGGTTAGTTGAGTTTACTGTGGAGCAGGTGGCCAGAGCAGAGCCACCCAGCCAAGATTCCTCCCAAATAGAATGAGAACTAAGCAAGGAGACAAAACAGCAGGGGTTTGTGAGGCTTTTCACCAGTGTGAGAGCTGAAGAAGGCTTCAGGGAGGTCAGCTCAGGGTGGAGCGTCTGGATCACACTCCTGGCAAGCATCTCACGGCAGTGAGGATCGTTAACAGTTATGGCAGTCCCAGGGGGAAAATGTCCATTATTTTCTACTTTGCAATGGCAATCAGGTAAACTTTTTGTAAAAACAAAACAAAAACTTCTTAATCCTGTGGATTTCATGATCGATTTGGTGGAGAGAGAAAAGAGAAAAAAGAAAAAACCTAAAAGAGTGGCGATGAGCTCCCGAAGAGTTTGGACTAATGGTGAAATAAACAGTCAAATTGCATTTAGAGAAATAAAGGAATATGATTCTAATTATATCCTCCAAAAATGTGAATCCTTTATAACTAACTCTCAGTATATATTACAAAATAGATGACTCTGGATTCAATTATGTCACAGCCAGTGTCACCTTTTGCATGCTTTGTCCTTTTGTCCAATAGAGACCACAGGCTGATAGTTCAGTGGGCTGTATGTACTGGGCATCCAGATGCTTGATTTGGTTTGGTTGTGGCTGAGAAACTAATAGAAAGGCAAAATTAACTTTCAAAAATACTTAATAAAGAACAGCACTTCTCATCCCGAATCTGCACCCTCACTGGCAGCCATCACCAGGGACTTTACTTCACATTGTCACGTCTGGGCTGCTGAGTTTGCAGACCTCACCTTACAGGACAAATTGAGGTTTAGAGGGAAAGAGAATTTCAGGAAATCTTTTACACGTACATCTTCTCAGATGTTGTCCCTGTTACAAAAGGATGGTATCTGGACAAAATGTGTGTGAGTAGAATAAAACCCCAGCACTACTATATGCTTCATTAAAAAAACAAAACAAAACAAAAAAAAAACAGTATAGGGAAGAAATACTGAGAATCTGTTCTATTCGGTCATGAATTGTGTGAATCGTCAGAAGTAATGGGTCAGGAGGAAGTTGAAGCATGAAGGTTGGTTCCTAGAGTTCTAATAAGGACACTTCAAAGGATGTCATGCATACAACCAGACAGAGAAGCAGTTTTTAAAAGCTATCAAGTCAGTATATTCAGCCTACTCAACTTTTTTTTTTTGGTATGTCTCTGGTGTCCCATCTCCACACTGTGGCTGTCACACCAAGGCCAGTAACTGGAAGGCAGTGGGGACTTCCCACTATCCTGCCATTGAGGGGAAAGGAATCCACAGTCCCACAGACAGGGAAAGTTATGCCCTGGCCCCTTTGGGGGATTGAAAGACTGAATTAATTTTTCTACAGGCATATTAATAAACATGGTAATTAGGTTCTCTGCAGTACTGATAAAATATTCGACTTTGGTAAACTTAGAACAAATTACCCAGTTGTAGACACTCTGATGGATTGTAAAAAAAAAAAGAGCAAAATAATCCCTGTATTTCATTAGATAATCTTTGTGGCTTAAATTGAATATCTCATTGGCATTTATTCCTGAAGATGGGTTGACTGTTTCTAGATATTTGAGGTGCATATGTAGATATAAGAACTAAGACAAATAAAAAAGATATTTTTATTTTACTATCTCATTAATTGTTATGAATCTTTCATTTAATTAATCCCAGAGTGTGGGTTGGTGAATGATACAAAGGACACAATGACATTCTCTATCTTTGTGTTTTAGCCCAGACAATATCACTTAAAATTTAAGGCAATTTAAGAGTATTTTGCTTTTCTGAAAGGAAAGATATTTGGTGGTTTTGTTCTTAGAAATAAATTGTGCTCACACTTTAGTTTTTCATAAGAGACCAGAGTTTTCTAGGAGATATATGATAATCCTAGATATGTAGAGAACTGACAGTAAGAAAATATATGGAGCAATTCTTTATCTAAAAGATATCTTTTCATTTTTAAAATATTCTCAAAAATACATGATAGATCTGAAACTTCACTTCTTAATTTCCAGCTAGCAAAATAAACAGAATGAAAATTAGCATGGAGGTCTTCAATCAAAATCTAATTCAAAGTCCTATATATTGCTTAGAATGTGTTTAGTATCTAAGAAAAAATAACCCACCTACCATGTATCAGAGACATTATCTGATTCTGTCTCTCAAGTATGCAGTAAAACAATTACCTTGTTAGAGTTGTCTATCACACAAAGTAGTAGCTTAAATAATGCATTGAATAGTTTCCTTCATAACCACTATTAATAATATAAGCATAAAAGTTATCACATTATTTTCGGGACTAAAATCAATTTTATCTAAATTTCAAGATATACTTACATTCAACGAATTTTTTAAATATTCTTTTATGATCTATCTACTCCTCTAAATTTACAGAGAAGTTTTTGCTGCAGGCAGATTCATGACACTAACTGTTTTATTTAGTCCATACAATCCTAGACTAGAGGAGCTGAATTCCAGAGATTGACAATATGGCACCATGTACGAGAATTATATGCTTTTCTGGCTAAGAATGAGACTGAGGGACTAAGTTAATGCCTTTTGTGCAGGACAGGAGGGGTGGTATATCTCACTAAAGGAGTTCCCCTCAGAAGAAGGCTGAACCTTGAAGTCAGGAGTTCCAGGCAGGAAAAAAGGAGCTGTGAAAAGAGACCTCACTATCTTCGGAAGATGTAGTATCAATAGGAGTATTGTGGGATAGCAAGCCTTAGATCTTCTGATCTTCCTACAAATTACTGTAAAGAAATACTCATTTTTTTTTTTTTTTTTTTGCTCTACTTCAAAGAAGATAAGGGTGGTACATCTGAGTAGTAGCCCATTGTTAAGTTGTCTGTATACACTGTTTTCAGAAAAAGTAAGAACTGGGCCTCTGTTATAGTCAAGGTTGAGAATGTACATGTTTGAAATCAAGGAAAGGTTTTAAGAGACCAGAGTACAAATCAGTTTTCTCAGTTTAAGTGTAAAGTTAAATGCAAAATATTTCTCCTACGGGAGAAAAATTAGATATTGCTTACTCATTGTATCCTGACATTTGAGAGCAGAGTCACAATGACAACTGATGGTAAATAACTAGGCTTAGACAATAACACAGGTTACTAACAGGTGTATATTTGGAGTTTGGGAACATTGTAAAGACTTTTTCAGAGTTGCATATTTCTCTCCCAAAAAGTAAGTAGCTCTAAATTTTAATAGGTCTAATGTGTATTTACTAGAAATATCCCCCCAATTTTGCTGTACTTTATGGGCACTCTGGCTTTAGAAGTCAAGCCTTGATCTAAGGATCTGATATACATCATGGGAAATGATAACATGTTTACTGTAGAATCTCCATTTACTTCTGAAAATGTAGAGGATCTGACACAATTCCATTTGTAAGCAAACTAGTTAGCTTGTTTTTTTAATATATACATATATTGATAGATGAACACAAAACTCAAGGCCAGAGACACAGATGGTGTGTTACTCACAGCAAAAGTAGTAGTCAGAGCAATAACTTAATATCATATTTCCCCACCCAGTCCCCACAGGGCAATATGATGAGGGCAAGATGTTTACCACGGCATGCAGAAGGTTTGCATCACAGGAAAGGAACCTCTGAATTATGAAACTCTAAGTTTTTATGGGCTTTTAGCAATCTGCTTACCCTCCTTTCTAGTGAGAGAGTAATTAGTCATTACCCTAGAAAGTAAAGAGAATGTTTCCAGTGAGGAGAAGGAAACATCAGTTGACACATAAATTTAACCATCACACTTCACTATCCTGGAATGTCTCTATTTTTAGTTAGACACTTTCTATAGCTCCTCAAATGATATTTGCTATTCAAACATGTCCATTGGTCAGCAAGCCTGAACAAACAGGAACACAAGAATTCCATAGCTAATTGTTTCCCTACACTCCAGTGAATAAATTTAGGGCCAGGTGGTGACATAAGCCTTCGTATATTTGACTACATGAGGGAAATTCACTGATAAGTTATCATTATCATAGAGGGAGTTCTTTTTAACTTACCTTTCCAAATAGTTGTGATGGATTCTTTATAGCAAAGATTGTCAAATTTCTGTCTACAGTAAGCTAAGTAGAAACAGTTTATTCAGAGAATTAAAACTGCTTTGCATTCTTATCTCAGTGGACAGCTGCCTTAGTTGAATTGCTTTTTATCGTCACCGTCCTTCTCTATACACAAACAACACTACTCTTGTTTTGTTTTTTTTTTTAATGCATAGCTTTCTATTTTTAAGGTATAATTTACATACGGTGAAATGCACAGATCTTAAGTTTATAGTTCCATGAGTTTTGACAAATGCATACAGCTGTGTGCACCAAGTTATAGAACATTTCAATTACCATAAAAAGTTCCCTCGTGCCCTTTTCTAGTCAAATCCTACCCCCACGAGAGCAGTGAATATTCTGTGATTAGCAACTTCCTCGAATCTTCACTCCCCTGACTTTCACCTCCCTGAAAACATCATTCTTAAATGGAAACGATGTTTCCTTTCTTACTCCACATAACTACCTCAAAGCCTGGAGCAGAAAAAATGTCTCACTTCAATAAATGGCCCTACCAACCATCAATACTTAGTTTCTCAGGTCTATAACAAAGGACTCATCCTCAGTTCTTCTCAGTTTCTCTCCATGTCACACTTAATTCACCATCACTTCCACTTTAACACTTGACCTAATCACTGTCTTATTTCTCACCTGGATTTGTTGAGCAATATCCTAAGAGGTCTCTCTTTCTCTTCTCTTGCCTTTACAGTTCACATTTTTAAGCAGCATAAATGAGATTATGTTCCTCCCAGTTTAAGACTTTTTATTGTTTACTATTGCCATGAGAATGAAATCCAAATTCCTTCTTATGGTCTCTAAAACCACACATATTCTGGTTCCTGCTCAGTTTTCTGATTTCATTGCTTTCATTCTCTGGCCTGTGTATTACTGGCCACTCTTGCTGACCTTTCTGTCTCTTTGGACTTCTGTCTCCTCTAAATATAAATAAATGCTACCCTTTGATATATGGCAACATGGATGAACCCAGAAGACAATATGTTAAGTGAAATAAGCCAAGAACGCAAAGATAAGTATTGCATACTCTTACTCCTGTGTGGGAATTTAAAAAATTGACCTCATAGAAGTAGAGAAAAGAACAGAGAGGCTTTGAAATAAGACTGAGATATATACCTTGAATGTCATTGATTGATCACAGATTTGAGTTTTATTTACTTCAAAGCATCTGCAGACTGTGCTAAGAGTTAAAATTAAAACAATCCTAAAAATAAAATGATATATTGCATCCAATAAGTGGATGATAAAATGTTAAAACTATAAAATTCAATTATTACCACTATTACTAATGCCTAACTTTTATTAATCCAAGCTTGGTACTAGGAATTTGCATAGCTATTCTATACATATTTAATTTAGTCCTTAGAAATATGTGATGAGGTAAATCTATTTATAATCCCCCTTTTTTTACAGATGATATAACTGAAGCATATAAAAGTACATTTCCCAAATTCACACAGCTAACAAGTAATGAACACAAGATTAAAGTCTTTGCTGCCTTTTTAAACATTATATAATATTCCTCTAGGATAAATCAATCTGATGTCCACATATTATATTTATTTGTACAGAATTTTACAAAGTAGTCTCTCAAAATAATTTTCTAAGTATACTTATACTTTCTTAATAATTCATAAATTTATTTACTTTAATTTTTCTTTTTCTTGATTAAATTTTGTATGTATTTACTGTATTTTCAAAGAACCCAGTTTTGTATTTTACTATTTAATTTTACCATTTCCCTATTTTTTAATTAATCATTCTTTGTGTCTGTCTTAAATAATAATTACCTTATGTCTGGGGTATTTTTCTAAGTTTTACAAATAATTTAATGCTTAGAAATCAGTGTTTCACGTTAATAATATTTTCCTGAATATAGCCTTAGAATACTCTGTAGGTTTTGATATATTATGTTCTTGTTTTCATTATATTATATATAAATAGCTTGTAAATGCAATGTTGATTTCTCTTTAGCCTTAGAATTATTTTGATGTTTGTTTCAAATTTTCCTATCAGTTTTGGTTTTAGAATAAATTTTTGTAACAAACCAGTTTCATGAAGTATATTTTTCAGAATCTATATATTCTTATTCATTTGGATTCACATAATCTTTCAAAGTCTCACAGTGGTATGTTAAATTAAATCTGTATCTGATTTAAGTCAATAGATCTTATAGAGAGGCATGAAATTTTATATACACAAAAAAGTAATTTTGGTGTCCTTGAAATGTGACCTATTAAATTTATGATTTTTTGATTGATAGACTTTCCAGACATTTACCAGTTATTGGCA
The DNA here is from genome assembly GCF_040939455.1 of Microcebus murinus. NCBI lineage: Eukaryota > Metazoa > Chordata > Mammalia > Primates > Cheirogaleidae > Microcebus > Microcebus murinus. The sequence goes on along the minus strand of NC_134108.1, from coordinate 63,804,447 downwards.
TTGTATCTGCTGATGACATTTCTTGTCCACATATACTATCAACGAAGAGAGGCTGCAGAAATCCACCAAATATAGATTATATGCTTGGGATATGAAAGGAGTATTAAGACAAAAAATAGAATGGAAATAAGGGACATTCCCTGGCCAAAATCCCAACCTTAACCATGGAAAAACAAAATAGAATAATTTAGAGGGCAAAAAATGACTACAACCTGCATGAGCTCAAGGAAACCTCCTTGGTCTAACCTTCAGGAGACAAGGGGTAAAGAGGTACTGTTTTTACCAAGCACTGGGGGGAGGCTTTTAGCCACTGGAGTTTCTAAGCCAATAAACTAAGTGAGCCTAATTACGGAATGCAGATGAATTCTGGATCATATAAGAAAGTAACAACATCATGACCTCAGCATCATATGGAAGCCAGAAATTTAGAACTATGAGAAAAAGAGATGTTCCATATTAGGAAAAGGGAAAATAAAACCAAGCCATGAAAATTTAAGAATGTGCTTCTCAAGTTCTATTATATTTTGAATGGCAGTATTGATTAGAAAAGGAGATAGATCAGAGGGGAAATCAGAATAGCACTGAAAAAATATGTACAATAGAATGATGGAAGTAGGAAATTCAGAAGAAATTGTATTTCTTGTATTTCAACCAAGACCCTATGAAAATCAAGACAGAATGAAAATGGAGGAACTGCAAAGCATTGTGTTGTCATTTGTGTGTCACCATCAAAGAGAAGGGAGCCAGCCACATAGACAGGTGAGAAAAGTGGTTGTCATGTTTGCAGAAAGGGCCAAGGTGAACAAGAACCACTCCACTGTGGCCTGCAAAGAGTTTCCCTTCCTCCTTTTGATTGTATTAGAATGAAAGTTCCATAGGAAAATAAAGAATAATTAGAGAAAAAGCTTTTGGTGGCCTGGTTTGTTTCTTCTGCTTTGGATAGAAGTTTGGAAGAGATTTAAACAACAAAAGTTGAGGTCAGGAGGAAACAAAATGAATTATTAATCAAAGTGCTAAACTTGAGCCTGTGCAATTAAGACAATTTTGCACATGGCACATTCATCTTATCTCTCTCTCTGACTTTGGATATAATTAGTGAAGATAATAATCTGGTAGTTGCATCTACATTTTTTTCTCTTCTGTTCAGTGTATTGATATCACTAACTGGAGTGTTATTTTGACTGTAGCGTTACTGACCCTTGTTACATGGCTTTGAATTTGAGCAATTGGAGCAGTGAATTTTTTACTTCCTGTGCAGCTATAGAAATAATGGGCCTACTTAGATTGGGTAGCAGGAGTATAACATGTAGTCAACATTTTTTTGTTATAAAACACAGCCTTTAAGTTAATTATTGAACATACATTTCCAATGACTAAGTCAATTACAGTGTCTGATATTTCAGATTTGATCTCTCTCCATGATATGGCGGGATGGAAGGAGGAATGGGAAAGACAACTCTATGCCCATTGGCTTAGCTACGTAGCCGCCATTTATAACCTTGTACACAAATTCAGGAAAGTGTATAGTTGAAGATAGCTATTCTAGCCCTGGTGCTGTGGAATTTATCATCATTATCAGCATCACAACTGAAATTGATTGAGCTATGAGGTAGGCATTGTTCTATATACTTTCTATGTTTTAATGCATGCAATCCTTAAAATAACCTGGTGTTGCTGTAACATATGAATCACTATACAGATGCCAGCGGTAGATTTAACCTCAAAATTGACAGGACATGAGAGATCTATATCAGGGCGAATGGGCCTCTGGTTGGAGTTTTCATATTGTAAGGGTCATTGTCTTAATTAAACACCGAGGTCCCTCAGCTCCATTCCTCAAAGTCTTCAGGCCGTGACGTTGGAAAGGTCTCCTCAGCACATACCCTATGCTTCCTGGAGGTTGCACTAATTTGCCTCAATTTCCCTAATTATTACATATTCTGATTTCTGAAAAACCCTTTTGATGCTTTTATCCATGCACTATTATACATCAATCTTAAAAATACAGAAATGTAAACAACTTAATTTTTTTAAATAGCATGGTAAAAGATGTTTTAGTTTAAGGATCAGAATTTCATACCTATTAGTTTTAAAATACAACAATGATAAATTTCATGTATTTTTATTTATATTCTTGACATGCTTTCACATCTATTATCTCACCTCATTCTCATCACCATCCTGAGACCAGGCAGGTCAGGGATAGTTAATCTTATTTTGGTGATGGGTAAATAGCCTGGAAAATAAAATATTAGGGAGACATGATAGCTGTTTTCAGCTATGTCAAGGGTTGTCATAGAGAAGAAGAATTGGATAATTTTGTGCTGATTCAGAGGGTAGATCTGGGACTAGTGGAAAGAAGTTGCAGGGAAGCAAATTTAGCTCCATAGAGTGAACTGTTGGAGTAATTTTAAGTATAGAACGGACTGCCTCAGTAAGCAGTGCATTTTCCCAAACAGGATGCCTTCCAGCAGCTGAGAAGGGGGTGCTCTGGGGGATGGTAAAGTCAGGGAAGAAAGACTTTATCTGAGGTATCCCCAAATGTATGTCTATGAGCTATGAATTGGAAGCATAAATAAATTTAGTGACTGTTTATAGTAGTCAGATACAGAGGCATTAGTCAATGTTCTCTGCTATGGCCCAATGCTAATTACATTGGTAATCTGGACTCTTTTAAATTCACTGCTCCTTCTTATAATAAAAACTTGCGCCTAAGTTCAAATGCTAATATAGTCCTCCTCTCTAAGTTCAAATGCTAATATAGTCCTCCCCTCTGAGAAATACTGAATCACAGAATGTTGAATTTTTCTTCACTTTTATCCCTACTAGGCCAAAAGACTTAGAGGCACTTTATTTTCTGTAAATTGTATTATGAAACAATGACTTTCTCATGGTATCATGTTATATGCATGGAAATATTACAGTTGGAATGTGTCTTTTTGGATAATACAGTCCTTTCTTGGTCCTGTTTCACTTCCTCCCCCCTTTTACTTGTCTTTCCCTCTCATTGGCTAAAAAGTTAGTTATATAAAATGCACTGTCTCCCAAAAGGCAAGACCAAAGAGGATTCTTTCAGAGTAAGTATTTCTTGTTGAAAATCCTACACTCTCCAAATCGATGGCAAAACTAACTGGGTGTCATGATAACACAAGAGGAAGGAGTTATATATAGATGCCATAAACCTGAATGCAGTAAGTGCTGTTATCATGATCAGGAGTTGAGATTTAATCAAAGTGATAACGTATGAGACCTCGATCCCTGGGATTTACTTCAGTTATTAAACCAAAATAAATAACGTAACCTTTATGTTATAAACCATAAAGGTTACTTTTACAGTAGGAATATTAGGGAAGACTACATACATATGCAGAGCCAGCAACTCCTATGAGAGATTACAGAAATGAACTAAAAAAAAAAGTCCATCAATGCTAGAATCCTGTTTTCCATAATATTATAATTATAAAGTTACCTCACATAGCAATCATAATTTCAAAAGTAGAATTAGGAAAGAAATAAATTGCTATTAATTGCACAAAAAGACATTTCACGGAGAGTGCCTGCTATGGTCTAAATGTTTATATACACCTCAAATTCCAATGTTGAAATCCTCACTCCCAAGGTGATAGTATCAGGAGGTGGGGCCTCTGGGAGGTGATTAGGTCATAAGGGCAGAGCCTTTGTGAATAGGATTTATACCTTTATAAAAAAGGCCTAAGAAAGACCCTTGCTTGACAGCTGTCCATGAGGAAGCAAGTCCTCACCAACACTGGATCTGTGTGTACCTTGATCTTGGACTTCTCAGCTTCTGGAACTGTGACAAATATATTTCTGTTTATAAGCCACCCAGTTCATGGTATTTTGTTATGGCAGCCCAAAAGGCAAAAGCAGTACCTGTATTATGTTCTTTCATGAATCCATAAAAAGTAAAATACTTGGATAAGTGAAAACAATATCATTTGTGAGTCTCTTGAGTCCTATTTTCTAGTCTAGGTATGTTTAAATATTAAACTGGAATGGGGAAAAATGTTTTAGAAAAGTGTAGTCCAAAATTAAAAAAGACAAGTAGGGCATCAAACAAAATTTCAAACAAACACACACACATACAAACACAAGTTTACATATACAAGCATTGTAAATATTCATTTCCATAAATTCTTCATGGATCTCTAAAAGTTTACATTCCTACTGAAAAGAAATGAAGTGAATTTTCCCCAGATATTAACTCTAAAATGTAATATTTTCCCATAATTTTCTTATAAAAATGAAAATATCCTGAACTCTGGTAGATAATTATTATAATCTTATCATCTTTCATCCTAGTTAAAATTTCTTATAAAATTTAATATTTTGTTTTCAGTGTCCATTACTTGCATTATCTTGCATTATCAGTTCCATTTTTCTCTGCAGCACTCAGTACCTGATTAGGTTTCAGAGGGGATTTTATATATTATCCCTGCTTATTAGAAATATAAAATAAGATTATATTATTTGATGATTTATTATTATTTGATTATCTTAATTATCAAAATCATCTAAATTATGGTATCAAAAGAATGACATTTTTATAGTTCAGAAATTAGGTATAATTTGTGCTTAAATAGGTCATTTTTAATTTTAATATGGCAAGTTATATTTTGATTTCTAAAAGAAATATTTAAAATCCCATTTAGATAACTTTCTGATTTTCTGTATTCTAAACTGATTACTCTTTTCCTATTCTCCGTGAAGCTTGAGCTGTGTAGGTGGATGCTTATTGGGTAAGATGAAATTGAAATTTAGTTCTAGAGACAATGACCTTTACTCTGACGCTAGAAGGCTGCCATGGTTTGAATGTGCCCCCCCAGAAGCGTGTGTTGGAAATGTAATACACAATGGAACACTGCTTTGGGAGGTGCAGTCTAATGGGAGGTGTTCAGGTCATGAGGGCTCCCCCATCATGAATGTATTAAAGCTGACTATAAAAGGGCTTAAGGTTGTGAGTTTGATCTCTTGCTCTCTCTTTTGCCTTCTATTTGCCCTTCTGCCATAAGATGACACAGCAAAAGGCTCTTATCACATGTGGCTTCTCAATTTGGCCTCCCCAGCCTCCAGAACTATGAGCCAAATAAACACCTATTGTTTCCAAATTACACAGTCTGTACTATTTTGTTACAGCAGCACAAAATGGTCTAAGAGAGAGGCAAAGTTATTTAATGTTCATAATTTAATCTTAGGTTGTTGTGGAAATGTACTACATAGAAAAAAAATTTGATTACTATTAATTGCCTTTTGTATGACATCTTAGCTAAAGCATACTACTATAAATCTTTTAGTTCATTTATCAATACCTGGCATATTGACATATAAGAGACCTTGAAAAAGATACTTTCACTGCAAAACTGGAATTCAAGTAGGCATATTACAAATGTAGTAAAAAAAAAAGAGTGAAAACAGTCTTTTATTCACTGTTAATGTCACACCAATACTCTTAGTATGGTCATTGTCATCATCATCATTAAGAAGTACTTATTAAGCATCCATTTGCTCTTAATCCAATCTGCTATAATTGCTGGATCCCATGGATTCCATCTGATGTAATTGCTGGTGGACACCTTCCCAATTAGATGATACACATATTTCCTGCAAGGCAGCTGCAGGAAATAAACAAATGAAATATAAAGCTACAGTGTATTAGTTTCTTCTCTACCCTTGCAGCTAAATATTTTTCAGCTCTTCTTCTCTAGGATAATAGGAAGACATGGGATTATATTATTTCCTCAATGATCTCAAAACTAAGCTGATGAAATCATATTTTTACTTTCTCAATTGAGTTGGCTACTTACCTAAAATATATATGCAGCAAATGGCCTTATTTGTCAGTAGTGGGTGCCTATAATTTATTCTCTTTAGCAATGATTTGGCAGAATATTAAAAGAATTTATCCATACAATGTACTTAGCTCAGTGGCTGGCAGAGAGTAGGCAATTCAGAAATGGTAATCATCATATCACATTTGATTTGAAATGAAAAAACTCCTTCCTCTTAGGTACATCAACAGCTCCAAATAAATCCCCATATTTTCCAATCTATCCCTTCTTAGAATTCTCTTAACTTTGCGTTATCATTAATGATGTTTTAAAAAATATATCTCACATGTATCTTTGTAGATCTTCTCTTTTAGTAACAGTCTCTGACAAATTATTTATTTTAAAAACCCAGCATAGAAAACTAATATTTTCTTGTTTACATTCATATTCATTTGATTATATCAATGATTTCAGATTTTTGAGATTTTGAATTATTCTTTAAAATTATAATTTGATGTTTAATTATTTATGATGAGTGATATATGCTTTTATAAGACTGAAAAAGATATACTTAGCTTAATAATGAATTCAACTACTTAGGGGATTAAAAGACCATGATATTCATTTTCCCTTTATCTGAATATTTTAGTGTTATGAGTAAAATACTTATGAATAATATAAATGCTTTTTTGCTGACTGAGAGTGGAAGTCTTAAAAACATATCTGATGTATAATATTTTAATGACATGTGAAGCTATAACAGAAAATATTCATATGATCCCAACACTCTCTCAAAAAAATAATTGTAAAAGTTATTCTTAACCTGAACAATCCTTTGAACAACAGTTCCTTTGTTCCTCCATAGGTTATTCTTCACATAAGAGCCAGAGTAATTCTTTTAACTTAGATCATGTCTTTTTTTGGTTGTTTGTTTCTACTCTAAACTCTCTAATCATTTCCCTTATTAGAATAAAATCCCAAGTCCTTCTCACGGTATATGATGCATCAAATGGCTCTCTGTTGCCACTCCACATTTATCTTCCACCACTGATTCCCTCTTCATTCCACTTCAGCTTTTCTGGTGTTCTTGAACTTAGGTGAACATAACAAGTAGGCTAGCATCTCTAAGTGTTAGCACCTGATGTATATTATGTCTGATCTACTTTTACCATATCTGTATGGCTCTTTCTCTCTCTTCATTTAAGTACAATGAGGTAGCCTTTGACCAGAGGACCACGTATTTAAAAGCAAATGCTCTTAGTCCCTACCACTAACTCTTCACTGCACTGATTGATCTATCTATCTATCTATCTATCTATCTATCTATCTATCTATCTATCATCTATTTATCTATCTATGTATATACACATATGTATATGTGTGTGTGTATATATACACACACACACACACACACATATATATATTTGTTCATTGCTTCCCCCCAAAATGCAAGATTTGTGAGGGAATGGGATTTATTTTGCTCATTCCTATCTCTGTAGCTCAGGGACTCAATATAATTTTATAGAGGGAAAGAATAAAGAAATGAAGAATGTAAGAAAAGGGCAAAAAATAAATAAGGAAAGAATAAAAGAAGAAAGAACTTGCTAGTAGTATAGGGTTCTCCACAGAAACAGAACCAACAGGATAATACGTATGCAATGTATGCCATAATTATACACACACACACACACACACACAAACACTCTCTATATAAAGAGATTTGTTATGAGGAACTGGCTCATGAACTTGTGGAAACTGAGAAATCCTATGATCTGCTGTCTGAACCTGAGACTCAGGAAACCAGTGGCATCTGATTTCAGGGGACTGAGAACCAGGAGAACCAATGATGAGAATTCTAGTCTAAGTTCAAAGTCTAGAAAACTGGAGGACCAATAGTGTAAGTCTCAATCTTCCTGAGAACAGGAGACTGATGATCCAGCTCAAACAGTTAGATAGAGGGAGAGGGAAAGAGAATTCTCTCTTCCTCCATCTTTTTATTCTATTTAGGCCCTTAATGGATTGGATGATGTCCACTCACATTGGTAAGGGCCCATCTGCATTACTAAGTTACTCTCTTTTGAAAACTACAGACATATCCAGAAATAATTATTAAACAGATATCTGGTCATCTCTTGTCTCGGACAAGTGAACACATAAAATTAACCATTGCATTCTCCATTATATTATAAAATTTCAATTGTTCTCTAATCTTTCTACTATATTTGCCTGATGAAGCATATTCAACATTAAAGGCTCACTTCAAAACACATCTCCATCACCAGTAATTTGATAAACTCTTACTCTTTTCCTTTTATATTATATTAATTATTTAATGTTATCTTATCAGTGAATTGATAACCTATTATGGCAAATCTGCTGTCATATGGTATAGACATATATTATTTTAAAAATAAATCTGATTCTACTTTTTATTAGTGTGATTCTATAGATCTAACTTCTATGTATATTTTATATAATTTTTTCGGTAGGAGTATAATATTTGTGTAGCACTTTAAATGAAAATTTCATATACATTATTTTAGTTAAACATCATAATTACCATTTCACTCAGTAGCATCTTTATTTCATGAATAAAAGAAATACAGTGTATAGAAAACAACATTTATGTGGTAGAAAATGACTTGATATTATTATTCTAAAAGTTTCATAGAATACATACTATGAGTTGGGAATTTCTTTCCATACCAGAAATATAACAGAATAAACCAGTCAGGTTCTTGATCTCAAGAGAATTGTATGCTAATAGGGGAAGAAGATCATAAACAAGTTTAAAATAACAACAAAAACAACAACACTCAAAAATAAAAGTTTCCAACCTCCATGTTAATATATCATGACCCATCTACGGCCTAATCTAGTTGAACCTGAAATTGAACCTGGCAGACTCACCCTCCTAAATATTTGCAAGCGGGACGTAGAGAATTGTTGTGGTTACAATAGGGCACCTCTGTGCAGAAAGAAGCAAATATGAGAGACTATTTAATCTAAGAGAGATACAAATACAGTGAAATATACTGTATCTCCTGTCATTGGCTGTTGGTTTCTGTGAGAATATCCTAATTTGATATTAATAGAAAAATATCTTTACTTAGATTAGAAAGAGGGATTCTATGTTAAGCAACTATGTGATCCCTAGCTAAGAAGTGAATAATACTGGCAGAGATAGCCATAATTTAAAAATTTATTAACTGAAATTTCATAAACTATATTTGTCACTAGAAAAAAATATGAAATGTTTATATGGCAATAAGTAATCTTTTATGTCATTTTTATGTTCAGAAAATGCTTCAGTATGTGGAAATATCATATGTTATAGATTGATTGTGCTCTTCCAAAATTTATGTGGTGAAGCATAATGAATCCTCAATTTGATGTGTTTAAGGTAGGATCTTTGAGAGATGATTAGGTCATGAGAGTAGAGGCCTCAACAGTGTGATTAGTGCCCTTACAAAAGAGACTCCAGAAATATCCCATACCCCTTGCTATGTAAGGTTATAGCAAAAAGATAGCCATCTATGAACCAGGAAGTGGGCCCTCACTAGTCACTCAATCTGTGAGATGCCTTGATATAGGACTTTCCAGTCTCCAGAATTATGAGAAATAGTTTTCTGTTATTGATAAGCCACCTATCTATGTTATTTTCTTATAGCAGCCCAAACAGACTAAGAAATCATAATCTATTGAAATCTATAATGTTGGATAACTTTTTGTTATTAAAAATTATTTTAGAATACCTGTTTCTGCTCTGCTGAAGATGAAATAACAGCATAATGTCATTCCCACTTTAGCAACAAGGAAAGATGCATAATTTATAAAAGTAAAATTTTATTTTAGACTTGTCAGAGAATTGAAAACACTAAGAAATTAAAATGAATTACAATATAGAAAATGACAAGCCTCTCCTGGGATAAAAGATATCTATATTACTTTTCATTTCTAATGTAGAAGAAAGAAGGTGAGGAAGCTACCATTGGCAGGGGTAAAAAGAAATTGGCTAAAGGTTTTATGATTTTTTATGCTGTGCTTTGGCTGGTAAAAGGTTTAGAAAATTGAGCAACCACAACCACAAGAGATTCTTCACCCATCCACTAACTCTTTCTTATAGAGCATCACTCAATGTGACATATTAGATTTAGTACAGCAGAGAGTGAAAGATGAGAGGGAAGACCCTGAAGGCACAGTCATGCAAGGTCTCTTGAAGTCAGAGGACAGGAGAACTGAGAGAAACCCCCTTAGACTCTATCAGGGCTCACTGAGGAATAGGCAGCAGCTGCTTGTTACCCATTAAGGGAAGGATAAGGGAACTGAGATCAACCCTCCATAGATGCTCTGCACTGTCACTGTACACATTGCAAAAATTTTGCAAGACTGGCTGCAAGAAAGCTGGACTGATAGCTTCTGCATGACAGAGAGCTGAGAACAATATCTGAGAACAAAGAGAAATTCCCAGCAAACTAATAATCCAAACAAAAACCCATGAAGCTAGGCTACACATCAAGAATTAGATCTCAAGCAGTTTGGAAAGTTTGTGAACTGAATGTCAATCACAAAGACCTTGATACAGTTTCCTAGATGCTCTACTACCAGGATGGAGAAGGTCATAATTACATACTCAAATCTTTTCAAGTCAATGAGGAACTGATTCTAATCAAAGCCATATCAAATCTAGCTAAACTACAGGTTAGAGTGAATCAATGGTTAGTGGCTTATAGAAGAGTATGTCCTTTTCTGGACAAATATTAATTTAGTCACTTATGTTCTTTTATATGTAACATCCAGCATGCATTCAAAATAAAGAGATATGTAAAGCAAGAAAATGTGAGCCATCATCAAGAATGAAATCCAGTCAATAAAAGCAGACCTTGTGATAGCCCAACCATTGCTTCCTCCAGATGAATTTCAGAATCATTTTGTCGATACTCCTTAAAATACCTCCTTTGGGCTTTTAATTGAAATTTTGATGAGAATAAATATATATCTGAGGGGAAAAAGCCAATATTAAAAACAAGAAATATTATTTTGTACTAGAATTATGCCACACTGTATGATACTGTGGAATACTTATAAAATTAGCAACATAAAACCTATGGTCCTCATAGCATGAAGATGGTATAAGTAGTTTATTCAACAGAAGTAATATTACTTAATAATAATGACTGTCCCAATGGTTACACGTTAGTATTATTTAAAAAATGAAAAAAAATTTTCATGTAATGTTTCCAAGATTTGTAATATCCTTATCTCATTTTCCTCTTATAAAGTCATACAACATACTAACTCTATCTCTATAAAATTCCATGTTGTAATTTATTGAATAACATTGCTTGTATGCAGCTTTTAACTGCAGGTAATCCACTATTCCATCCTTCTCTTCACACAGGCCTGAAACTTAGCAGATCCCAATATATCCTGTATATATATATATATACATATACATATATATATACACACACACATATACACATATGTATAATATGTTCATAAAATATACACACACACACATATACACGCACAACTCCCCCATAGAATTTATGTAGTACTTCTTAATGTGGGCAAAGAATAACGTTTCCTGCTGTTCATCCAATTGGTGAAACTATTAGAACTTTATAAGAAGACAAAGTCTAACCATTTTATTAACTTTAAATAATTTAACAAGTAAAACAGCTGAATTTTTTCCCATATTGTCCTTTAAATTTATAGTATGCTTACTGTCGATACTTTTTGTTTTGTGTTCTAATAAGAGTCTTGAATGATATTATTTTCCTCAATATTATTTTTGCCTCATGAGATTAAATGAATTAGTACATTTTCAACACTCAATTATCTTTATTGTGCAAAAATATTGTGCAGCTAATGAAAACATTTAGCTGGTTTTGTTACATGATCAAATCATTATGTTCTGCATTACATTTTTCAGTGCATTTTGCATAATGAGGGTTAGAATCAACCAGGGAGCATACACTCCAATGCCATTTTAGAAAATGTTTGATTATGTGTTGTGTTAAAATATTTTACCCTAGCCCAATAGGCCAGTTTCCAGATTCATTTAACCTTACAATCTACAAAAAGGCTTCCTGCAGGCATGCCACTGAATATCAAAAGCAGGGTCATTCTTGCCTTGTACATATGAATGCTTCTTGACAAGAAAAAGAGATTGAGACAGACTTCCATTTCATAATTTCCACTGAAGTGCTTTCAGATGTTAACAATTATGACTCCACAACTTTGATTTGAACTGATGACCTTGGTATTGGTGTTTCTATAACCCAATTAATTACTGATTACTGATTCCTTGAGTTTTAATCTGCCCTTTTAATATTCCGTATAATAGCTCCAGGTAGTAAAATTAAAAGTATTTCTTACTGATTTCAATGATAATGCCTTACTCTGGAGATTGCTTCATGTTGCAGGATTTGTAACCATTCAACCTAAAAGAAAGGCTTTCCATGCAGATGATTAAAGAGTCTGAGCTGCTTCTTGGGCTAAGCAACTTACAGCAGAATTTACAGTTTTAATCATTAAAATGTAAGAATATTCACATTTTACTCTGAGTTAAAGCCAAAGTCCCTACAATGACCTTCCCCCTTACTATGACCTTCTAGGTCCAATATGACCTTCACCCTCATATCCTTGACTTCACTTCCTATTACATGCCCAGATGCTCTATCCCAGTCATACTTAATACCTAGCTGCTCCCGGAACAAATGAAAAGCTTTCCCATTCACGACCTTTGCACGTGCTGTTCTTTCTCTCAAATGCTATTCCCCCAGAAATGCTCATATTTAGTGTTTCCTTTCCTTCAGGTCCCTGCTCAAATGTAGCATAATATAAAATATTAACAATAATATTATGTAAAATAACATCGCTCCTCAAGCACTTATCAGCACTCACTATGCCCTTTTACTGCTATAGATTTCTCCACATAAATAATCATACTTTATCATACTATATGTCATGTTTTGCAGTCTTGTTCTGGGTCCTTGGTTCTTGGTGTGTTCTTGGCTGAAGAATGACCAGACGCACCAAAGTAACGCAAGCATGAGGGAAATGTGTTGAGGGAGAGCAAGATAGAAATACAGAGCAAGAACAAGAAACAGGTTTACAGAGCAAGACACATATGCCAAAGATGACAACTGGACCCCTTGTCATAGCAAAAGAGACCTGGTTATGGTCTCGGTCTTGTTTTATAGTGTCCCAGTAGGGACCTCCCATGGTTCAGGTGTCATCATGGAACAAATTTGATGGACAGTTTGATATTATATGATCTGAGTCTTACTGTGCATGAGGATCTCCCATGAGCCTCTCTGAAAGCCCATTGGCTGGGGGGGGGTGAGGTAAACTGCAACATAGATTTAAGCTAATAACATAATAATTAGCCTTAGGTTGTCCTAAGTCACCTTCCAGACTCTATTGTATATATGCTACTTGGCATGTGGGCTACAGAGTCCTCTGCATTCTTTTGCAGTTGGTCTGCTAAGTTCTGGATGGTAGATTAGTAGGGCATTCCCTCCTCCCCCAGTTATGGCAGTCACTTGGGACAGGATTAAGGTGGGGCAGCACCAAGATGGGAGCCTGGGACCTGCACCTTTGTCCTTCTTCCCAGGTAGGGCAATTGCTCGAAGCAGCACCAAGGCAAGGTATGCACTTTTCATCCCTAGGAGATCTGGAATCTCTCACTATCAATATAATATATATATATATATATAAACATGCATTGGGTATTGTCTTTCTCCTATTAGAATGAAGTACCATAAAATGAGGTAAAAGGGAGGGAAGGTTTTTTTTGTTGGTTTTTTTTTTTTACTATGTCTTCTTAATACCTAAAATCACATGCTTGTATAAAGTAGGAATTAAACAATAACTTGTTAAGTGAATTAATGAAGAATTGCTAACTCAGTCAAAACCAAGTACCTAAAGGTATCATATCTTTTTTCTCCCTTTATTTTTCTCCCTAACTCTCTCTTTTTTTATCTCTAGATGGAGGTTCACATAAATAAATGAAATAGGTAATGGAATCAATTAAATAAAGTTCTACTTATAGATATTTCTGATGCTTTTCACTCTAAACCTATATGTTAAAAAATAAAAGACATGTTAGACGGCTTTTGACTATGGCACTTCTCTGCACACACTTTTCTCTCAACTCCTCTAAAGCACAACATCTCAAGAAAAGTAAGTTATTTCTTTTATCTAATGATAATTTTTTTCAAAACTTCTAGCATATAATCATATTTTTCTGTAATAGCATGTTTATTCACTGATATCTCTCACCATTTTATTAGCTCATCGAGGAAAGGATTCATACTTTATCTATATCTTTAGATCCTAGCCCCAAAATATGTGAAGATTGCACAATTGAATGTGCCTCTCAATTCTGTTGGTTACAATGCCCTATGCAAACTGCCCAGATCATCATTAACTAGAAAAACACTCAGAAAATTGGTGTAGACACATGGGGCACCTCCATGCAGAGAGAAGCAAATATGAGAGACTATATAATCTAACAAGGATACACTGAGCATTTGCCTGTGAAATCTACTCTTTTCCCTGCCATTGGCTATTGGTTTCTGTGGCAATACCCTAATATAGCATTAAAAGAAAAATATCTTGACTTAAGCTAGAAAGAAGGGGATTCTATCCCATGCAATTATATGATCCCTAGCTAGGAAGTGTAAATCCCACCAGAGAAACCCACAATTTAAAACTTTATTAACTAAAATTTCATAATCTATATTTGTCATTAAAAATATAAGGTAAATCTTCTGTATTGCAATAAATAATCTTCTATATCACTTTCATGTTCAAAAAATACCCAAATCTATAGAAATATTGTATGCTATAGACTGAATGTCTGTCTTCTTCCAAAAATTATATGTTGAAGCCTAACACAAATTCCCAAATCATAATTAACCCCAAGCCTTACTAAGAGTATAAAAATAAGTTTCCTAAGTAGTTCTTTCCCTTTTATTATGCTGTATCATGGGAATTAAACTAAATTTAAAACTTATGATTGACTTAGTCCTGAAAATTTCTTTATTCTCACATATTTTGGTTTATTTGCTTATTTGTTTTTTAATCAAATTTCTCCCAAAGATGGACTTACAGAGAAAAAGTAAAGACAGAATTCACAAGTGTGATCTTCTCAATCATCACTTAAGAGAAAGAAGTGCTTTTGTGCATGCTCCCCTTCCAAACAGCACTCAGGACCAGGCAGTAGTACCAGCCCTGGACTGGAAACACAGAGCACCTGTGATAGCAAGCTACTTGCTTTTGCAGATGTTGCTGCTGCTGTTGGTGGAGCCTATTCCTCCAATCAAAATTTGATTCTACTTTTAGTCCCTTGTACTAAAAAAATAAAATCTCCATTCCTTTCCAAAAAAAAATAAAAAAGAACAAAAACATAGAAAGGCTGCTTTCCTTCCACCTCTGGCATCTGCTGTAACCCTACTGTATCCCCAGTACCTCCAGTCGCCATCACTGGTCTCTACCCAGACACACCTGATCCCTCACTGATGTTTGCGAAGGCCAGATAGTGATTTATTTTCCCCTTCTCCATGAAGGAGAAAAGGAAAACAGTCCTCTGTAAAGTTTAGGGTTTTTTTCCATTGAGCTACACAATCAGGACTGTCCAATAACCCTCTTCATTTTTCACTCTCCATGTGGTACCTAATAGCAGCTTTCACCACCTTGACAGAAAGCACCTGTTGTGCCATCCTTAGAGGTTGAGTGGGAAAGACCTCAACTCAGTCCCCTTCAAACTGACCATTTCATTATTCTAGACTTTTGGAGCTCCTCAGTTTGACAATTGGTAAACCCACCATTAAACTCATCTTAATCTCAGCTATTTTATCTTTTACTCTGTCCTCTGAGTTGGGAGATAGGAGGCACTGTTGCCTTTCAAAACCTTTTATCCATTGTCTTAGTTTGTTCAGGCTGCTATAACAGAATACCATAGACTGGGTAGCTCATAAACAACAGAAATTCATTTCTCACCATTCTGGAGGCTGGAAATTTTAAAATCAGGGTGATAGAAAATTTGATATTTGGTGAGGGCCTGCTTTCTGGCTCATGGTTGGACATCTTTCCCTGATACCTAACATGGAAGAAGGGCCAAAGAAGTTCTCTGGGGTCTTTTTCATTAGGTCACTAATCCCATTCATGAGGGCTCCACCCTCATGACATAGCCCCCTCCTAATGGCCCCACCTCCTAATATCACACTGGAGGTTAGGATTCAGCCTATAGACTATCCTAATAGTGGATCTTGGTGCTTCCGTCTCTCAAAAACAACCTGAGTTCAAGTGGTAGGACAGTGGAACACTGTGTCTAAGGGTGAGCCCAGGTTCTAAGTCAGACAGAATGAGTCCAAAACATAGTTTTGTCATTCACAGACTGTATGGCTATGGAGTTCTTACTTAATATTTCTAATCCTTAGATTTTCCCTCTGTAAATTTGGGAACATGATATGCCTATTTCAAAGAGTGTGCTTGACACAGATATAATATTGTGACCTCAATATTTTTTAGTTATCACTATATTAATACTATTTCTATTACATAAAAATATCCAAATTAATCAAGATTCCCTTCAATCATTTATTCATTGATATTGTGGCAAAAGAGAAGAAAATCAATCAGATCTCATGGCAGAAATGTGTTTTGTTTTATTTAGCTATTAACATTTTGAACTCAGGGACACTTTGATAATCTGATGAGTTGCCAATGCTCCTCATATGCTTACACCATGAAACTGAATATAAATTTAATGTGATTATGTATCTACTGAAGCTCATTCATTGACCCTGTTTACTCTAAATAAATCCTAATTTACAACTATAAAAAACATGAACCACCAAACTAAGGCAGACCATCAGGTTTTGGATTTAGAATATTTTCAATATGTTTTAAAGATCTCAACAACTGTTTCTTACAGAATAAGGTTTAACTCTGAGATTAGAAAAATAATTTGTATTAGATTTGCTAGATTTGACTGAATGCTGTAGTTAAAATGGCTAGTTCAGAAGCTTCCAGTGGGAACAAAATAACTTTCAAAAAAAGTAAGCACTTAGAGGGTCCCCACAAAATAAATGTTGAATGAAACCAAAACTGCATGAATAATGAATAAAAGCAAATATTTAATATAAATTTTTACAACGGTCTTTTGTTTGTATACTGTTTAAGGTGGCAAATTATAGAGTATATGTTCTAATAATTATTTCTACTCACATGGACTCTACTTCGAGCTACCCATTAGCCCCATTTCATATGCCACACAATAGGATCACAGTCTCAAGTGCATGGAACTCTTCTATACACTGTAACTGAGTGAAAAGTAGAACAATTCTGATACACAGAAATTTAGAATTTACTATAATTCTCTATTTATTTCCAGAACTATTTGAATTAGTTATATAATCACCATTCAACTTGGCTTTATAGTTTGATAGTTCCAGAAAAGAAAAATACAGATACCTGACTAGGAGGCTAGAGTGAATATATTATACTTCATAGTATTTGTTTGGGGGCTTAGATATAAACTCTGGTAGTAAAACTGAGTAGTTGTGTGCAGCCATGGGCCTGTTAGAAACATAAACAAGAAGGCCTATCTACAGAATTCCTCTAGCCCAAAACAAGGCCCTTCCCCTTGAGTATACTTGACCATCTAGCCCTGAAATTGCTATTGCAAGGTGGGGAAGACATAGGCATACAGTATTTATGTTCTCCATGCAATGGTCATTACTTTTCTATAAAATATAAAGTGATGTTTGTTTTAAACATTACCATCTCTTCCTTTAATAATTTTCTTGGTAAAGTATTGTGCTACTCAGAGTCCTCTAGAGAAATAGAACCAATAGGATGGATATATATGCATGTATATAGGAAGAGATTTGTCATAAGGAATTAGAGACTGGCAATTCCCATGACCTGCTGGACAAGTCAGCAAGCTGGAGATAGAGGAGAGCTGATGGCATGGTTCCAGTCTGATCCTGAAGGCCTGAGAATCAGAAGAGCTGATGGTGTAATTACAGTCCAGAGGCCAGCTGGCTTCAGACATAGGAAAACTAATGTTTCAGTTAGAGTCCAAGAGCCAGTGTTCCAGTTCAAAGGCTGTCAGACAGTAAGAATCCTCTCTTACTCAGGGAAGTGTCAGTCTATTTAGGCCTTTCACTGATTAGATAAAGTCCACCCACATTGTGGAGGGCAATATGATTTACTCAAAGCACACATTTAAATATTAATCTCATCCAAAAACAACTTCATAGACACATCTGGAATAATGTTTGACCAAATATATGGACACCATGTCCCAGCCAAGATGACACATAAAAATTAATCATCACATATATCTTTATTACTTGGAGCAATCCTGTCTGCAAGAGATAGATATGCTATAAAAATTTATTTGACAAGTACATATGTGTGTGTGAAACTCATTGATAGGATAGCCTAAGGACCCCAGCAACTCTAACACTGTCTTTAGGTCTCTTTCTTTCTGTACCTTGACTCAATGTCTTCTACCGCACATTGGCTTTTCCTGAGTGTTAGGGAAGGAGAGCATGACTGCAGATACATACATGTTTATATCATCCCGAAGTGATCCTGAATAAGAAAGAATTTAGTGATAGTCACGCTTAGTTGCTGCACAACATTATTCAAACAATTTGCTTATTTCTAGAGAATTTCCCATAGTTTAAGTCCTATCTTTCTTGGATAAGAGGGGAAGTCTCACATTCCCAGCTTCTCTTAAAGCTTATTTATCAAATATGTATACCCCTATAAAAACCTTATTTCAGAAGACAGTGATATGAAGGAAGAAGTCCTAGACAAAGTCCATTTCTGGTTTTTTTTTTTTTTTTTTTTTTGAGACAGAGTCTCGCTTTGTTGCCTAGGCTAGAGTGAGTGCCGTGGCGTCAGCCTAGCTCACAGCAACCTCAAACTCCTGGGCTCAAGCGATCCTTCTGTCTCAGCCTCCCAAGTAGCTGGGACTACAGGCATGAGCCACCATGCCTGGCTAATTTTTTCTATATATATTAGTTGGCCAATTAGTTTCTTTCTATTTATAGTAGAGACGGGGTCTCGCTCTTGCTCAGGCTGGTTTCGAACTCCCGACCTCGAGCAATCCGCCCGCCTCGGCCTCCCAGAGAGCTAGGATTACAGGCGTGAGCCACCGCGCCCGCCCCATTTCTGGTTTTATTGGGAGTAATACATACTGAGTTTTGGGGGAAATGGGACAGATTCTGGCATTCATTATATAGTGTCATAGGCACTGAGTGATTATATACTTAGTGTTAGCTATTTTCCAAGCGTGTGCAGGGAAACGAGAAGAGGGCTTCATTAGGTCTCTGCTTGAGTACTCTTAGGGTGTGGTTTAGGCATTGTTCTTGGATATATGTCATCCAAGCCTGACTCTCTGGCCCAAAGAAAGATATTTTAAAAATTTATTTTCTCCTTACAGAAGTTGCAGTTTTTGCATTAGAGCTCTGAAAGATGCAGAGAGCTTTTCCATTTCATTATCTAGCTATCAAATTTTTATTAGACTGGAATAGGTTACATGCATACTCAGAGCCAAAATATGTGGTCAGGATAATGAGTGCTAAGATTGTGTAGATTTTGGTCACACTCCTTTGCTCCTGTGGTCAGGAAGGTTGAGTATTGTGATTGGCAGCTACACACAAATCACATATAGTGAAGGAGAGGTAATTCCTCAGTTGAGGAAGAACACTGTTTCTAGAAGAAAGGAGAAAGGAATTCTGGACAACAACAATTACCCAACATAGTACTCTGTAATTAAAGTGATTAATTTTCCATTTAAATTATGTCTTTACCTTAAAGAATCAAGTGGAGACTTTTGCAGAAAACATGCAGGGCTACTCTACAAGAATTGGTATTATACTGGATATCTAAGACCTTGAGTATTGCATTAACTATGCTTTTTCAAGCATTACTCTATGGAAATAACAATGGCAGATAAAATAGACATTATAAATCTTAGAGCATCATATGAGGATACAAATAATTAAGTAGGGAACTATAGTACAGAGTTATAAATGGTATGTTAATGACAGTAGGAAAATAGCTAACACTAAGTATATAATCACTCAGTGCCTATGACACTATATAATGAATGCCAGAATCTGTCCCATTTCCCCCAAAACTCAGTATGTATTACTCCCAATAAAACTAGAAATGGACTTTGTCTAGGACTTCTTCCTTCATATCACTGTCTTCTGAAATACATACACATACATGTCTTCTGGAAAAACATACACAAAGCACACAATACCGATTCTAACGTCAAATAAAAGCATCTTAAAGGAGGTAACATTGTTTTGAATTTAGAGTCAAGCAAGAACTGGGTTCAAATTCCTGTTCACAATCAGCGATGTGTACTTAGGCAAGTTATTTATTTGCTTACTTTCATCATATATAAGATAAGTGAAACAATAATTTATTTCATACAAAATCATGATTAAATTAGATAACACATGTAGAGTTCATAGCCTGGTACAGAGTAAGCACTCAATAAACATTTGCTTTTATAAATTTATCTTTCATTATTTTTTCTAGGTAAATGTGGTGGGGCAACTTGTGTTCTTAAGAAACAAAATTTACATGATAGGACAATAATGACTCAGAAACTGTAACTGAAGGAGATCAAAAATCGAAGAAGAAAGATAATCAGGAGAGTGAACAAATAAGGAAGCCAAGTCAGAGAGTAATTGGCAATGTCAAATCTTGCTGAGAAGTTTCAAAAGTCATATATTTAAAATGAATTGAAAGATTTTTCAGGTGAACAAGTCTAGAGAGCTAACGTGTAACATGGAAATTATATACCTAATAAAATTATTTATATCCATGCCAAATGATTAAACTAGCAATTTTTGCCACAAAAACAAACAAAAAATGGGACTATGTGAGATGATGGATATGTTAATTTACTTCACTATAATAACCTTTTATACTATCTGTATGTATCCCATAATATCATGTTGTATAACTTAAATATGTACAGTAAAATTTATTTTAAAAAATGAATTGAGAGATGATTCCTTGGAAAATGGAATTGCAGTGTATTAAGGAGTGGACCAGGCCAGGTGTGGTGGCTCTGGTCTGTAATCCTAGCACTCTGGGAGGCCAAGTGAGGAGGCTTCTTTTAGGTCAGGAGTTTGAGACCAACCTTAGCAAGAGTGAGACACATCTTTACTAAAAATAGCAAAATTAGCCAGACATGGTGGCGCATGCCTTTAGTCCCAGCTACTCTGGAGACTGAGACAGAAGGATCACTTGAGCCCAGAAGTTTCAGGTTGCTGCAAGCTAGGCTGATGCCATGGCATTCTAGCCTGGGTGACAGAGCAAGACTGTCTCAAAAAAAAAAAAAAAAAAAAAAGAAAGAAAAAAAGAAAAAAAAAAGGATTTGACCAAAGAGTCAATGGTAGGTGAAAACAGGAAACAGAGGAAATGCCTCCTCTGTGATTTGAAAGGATAGAGCAGGAAAGGAATTAAAGAGTGGAATTCAGAGATTTTGTTTTGTTTTGTTTGTCAACATGTGAGGTATTTAGTATAGTTAAAAGCTGATTTGAGAGCCAGGAGATACAGTCATGATGAAAATATAGGAGATAGAAAGGTAAAGCATAGAGAAAGATCCAAGAAAAAAATTGAGCTAATGAGAACTGGAGACATTAACTTTAAGAAAGATGCAGATCTAGCTCCTATAACAGGAGGAAAAAAGGAAAAGATGAATTGGATGCAGGAAATCAATACTCATAGGTAAGGAATTCAGGGACATTTTAGAAGCCATAAAAATCATTGCTTTTTATGTATTAAAATTTCTGTGATTTGAATGTGAATCAAGGGTAAAGTGATTCTTAAAAAGAATAATGCATTATATTGACAGCTTTTTGATAACGTGTTTTCATTATGTGAATTTTTTTTTAATATTTACAAAGTCAGTTGTACCTTTGCTGCCACTGCTACTTTTAAATGATTTTAACTTGAGCCTTGAGGCATTTGAAGATAACACAAATCATCACCAATTTTCAAAAATTGTACAGTTGTACTGATCACAGTTTGCTTTTTTATGTGGATATTTAGGGGTTGCGGCGTGAGGAAAGGGAGACACCATTCATGTACCAGTATATTCATTCCTAATAATAGACTCTGAGTATTGGGTGGACACAACAATGAGAAAGAACAATAGCTTTCTGTTAAACTTGGAAATGATATCTAAAAAGCTTATCATTGTTTAAACTTAATTGGCTTCAGTTTACTACAATAATGTTGGCATCAGTGTTCAGTTAATATAACATGAATTTAGCCAGAGGCTATTAGGGGAGAAAAGGAGTTGATTTTCACATTTGAGTGTACAGTACCTTACTTTAAATGAGAACAGAAACTTAGATTTGAATTGGAATGACATTGACATGAATATACCCCTATCAACTTGGGGGTTATATCTGTACTCCCATACTCTTTTACAATTTGCAAAGGGGCTGTTATTGCAAATGTTATTTTTTCCAATAAAGAGACAGCTCATTAGATCTCATTACTAGTCAGCAGCTGTCGCAGAATATAGATTTCCAACTTGGAGCAATACATCTTTCACAAATGCTTTCACTGAAAATGTGGAAAAGATCTATTTCATCGTTAACCTACAGCAACATTATACATGGCTGCACTTACACCTTTGGCTTTTCTGCAGAGCATTTCATAGTTTAGTAACTTTAAGTTGAATAATTCAAGTTTCTTCTAAATGTAATGCTTGCTGCTTATAAATTCTAAAGGGATATTGAAAGTTATTTTTTCAACCCCAACTGGTGATATGTTATTTTCAGATCTGAATAAAGTCAAATAAATCAACAAATATGTTGTCAGTAATACATTCTTTGTGCAAGGATGTGGAGGATAGAAAAAATGAAGTATAATCTCATTTTCCCTGTGCTCAAAGAGCTTACACTCTAAATGACAGTAAAAATATTCATGCTTTCAGAGTTAAATGATGTTTAAAAGCAAGAACTTAAGAAAAGTCATAAAATAATACATGATTCTTTGTCACATGCCTTGTGGAATAAATTCTCAGAGAAGAAATAAATCATTGTGTACCACAAAATGTCTGGTAAGTCTTCCCAGGGGTGAGAAAATAACTTCATTTTTGAATATTTTGAGAGCTAAAGAAGGGTTTGTATTTGTGATGTGGTATGTGTGTATGTATGAGAGACAGAGAGAGAGATAGAGAGAGAGGGAGAGAGACAGAAACAGATGGTGGAGGAGGGGCCCTTGTACAAAAGGAGGCTGATAAAATGGGAAGGATATTCAAGTCAGAAGATCAATGTAAATAATAAGATATAAAAGGATATGTAAAATTTTATATATGAAAACTTATAAAAATTTATTTAAAAAGGACTGTGATGATGGAAGTCCATAGTCAGATCCTACATAATCCCTACAAAATGATTCTGTTAATATGAGACTTAGGTATTAAGTTGGAAGGGTAATGCAAGGTCAGATTATGGATTACCAGGCTTGAGTGTTAGACTATTACCTGGGAAGAATGGAGACTCTGGCTTACTCATAGAAAACACTGATTTCAACCAACAGTGGCCTGGAAGAAGAAACTTTCAGTAATCACTGGGGGAACAAGAAAAACTAAAGTCAGTTTGAGAATAGAAGACAATGTACATATATATATGATATATAATATATATATTATATATATGATAGTCATGATGATATATTTCAATGGCTAAAGGATAAGACATTTTATACAACTTCATAAATAAAAATGTGATGAGAATTTGAGATAGATGATTCCACAGATACTTTCTAACACTAATGAGCATTTTATGTCTATAAAATATCAAGTGTTTCAGCCAACACTCTTCATCAAACACTTTCCTCTTAGTTTTGAGCCATTATATATACTACAAAATTTTATGTATATAATCTAATATTTTCTAAATTTTACTTTACTTTTTCTTTACTTGATACTTTCAACTTTGTTGCAATTATGTATTACATAATAATAGCCTATATATTTTTTCATTCATTCAAAAAAAACCTATTTAATACCATTTGGAGGTGACTGTGCTATATTTCTTTTTTTCTTTATAATATTTGGAGTTTTGATCATTAAAAACTAACCTCTGGAATCAAAAATCTATTTTTCCCAAAGAATTAAGTAGTTATTATGGTGGGTTTTTTTTTAAATATGCACAAAAAAGATTAAAACTCATTCCGTGAAAGCTAAGTGTAATAGACTATCCTATCATTACAGGAGAGAAAAGGATTATAAAGTAGATGAGGTAGATGAGGTTAGATTGGAACCCACCCAGACTTTGTTTAAGTTACTGAAAGAAAGGAGGGTGGGAATAAAGGAAGAAAGAAAGGAAAGAAAGAAGGAAGGTGGGAAGGAAGGAAGGAAAGAAAGAAGGAAGGAAGGAAGGAAGGAAGGAAGGAAGGAAGGAAGGAAGGAAGGAAGGAAGGAAGGAAGGAGAAAGGAAGGGGAGGGGAGGGGAGAGGAAGGGAGGGGAGGGAGGAGGAGAAGGAAAAAGCAGAATGACCAAAAAGAATGACATTTCTTGCTTCACTAATTGCATGCATCTTTACCTAGAGTCCGCTAAAAGTTAGATGCCTATAGGTGCTTTTTCAGGTGCCCATAATAATAATCTTTTACATATTTTTGTGGGATGGGGCTTGGGAGCCAAGGCAAAGAGGGTACCAGACAGAATGATTTGGTAAGTTTATTTATTTTTATTTTATTTTTTATTTTTTTTAATTTCAGTATATTATGGGGGTGCAAACATTTTGGTTACATGTTATTACTTTGCCACACCTAAACCATGATTTGAGGCATACTCTTTCCCCTCTACAATGCTCACTGTGTCCCTTAGTTGTGAGTTTACACACCTCCAACCCGCCAACCCCCAAAGAATATTACTACTGTGTGAGTATAGTAATATTGTACACTAAGTGTAGAATATTAGTGTTGATCAGTTAGTGCCAATTTGATGGCGAGTACATGTGGTGCCTAGTCTTCCATTCTTGCAATACTTCACTTAGGAGGATGGGCTCAAGCTCTATCCAGAAAAATATAAGAGGTGCTAGATCACCATTGTTTTTTTTTATAATTGAGTAGTATTCCATTGTATACATATGTCATATTTTATTAATCCACTCATGGATTGATGGGCACTTGGGTTGTTTCCACATCCTTGCAATGGTGAATTGTGCTGCCCTAAACATTCGAGTGCAGATGTCTTTATTATAGAATGACTTTTGTTTCTTTGGGTAAATACCTAATAGTTCTATGGCTGGATAAAATGGTATTCCTATTTTTAGCTCTTTGAGGTATCTCCAAATTCTTTTCCACAGGTTGCACTAATTTGTAGTCCCCGCCAGCAATGTAAGAGTGTTCCTATCATTCCACATCCTCGCCAGCATTTATTGTTTGGGGATTTTTTGATAAAGGCCAATCTCACTGGGGTTAGGTGATATCTCTTTGTGGTTTTGATTTGCATTTCTCTAATGATTAGAGGTGTTGAGCATTTTTTTATATGTTTACTGGCCATTATTCTGTCTTCTTCTGAAGAGTTTTTATGCATGTCATTTGCCCATTTATTGATGGAGTTGTTTGATTTTTTCTTGTTGATTTTTTTTTTTTGAGTTCTAGATAGATTTGTGTTATCATCCCTTTATCAGATGTGTAGAGAGCAAATATTTTCTTCCATTCTGTAGGCTGTCTATTCACTCTAAGGATAGTTTCCTTGGCTGTACAAAAGCTTTTTAATTTGATCAGGTCCCATTTGTTTATTTTTGATGCTGCTGTGATTGCTTTGGGGGTCTTCTTCCTAAATTCTTTGCCTACGCCGATGTCTGAAAGAATCTTCCTTACATTTTCTTCTAGGATTCTTAAGGTTTTATGTCTTAGGTTTAAGTCTGTTATCCATCATGAATTGTTTTTTGTAAGAGATTAGAGCTGCAGTTTCAACCTTCAAGCTACATGCAGTTTCAATCTTCTGCATGTGGCTATTCCGTTTTCCCAGCACGATTTATTGAAAAGAGATTCTTTTCCCCAGTGTATATTTTTGTCTGCTTTGTCAAAGATTAGATGACTGTATGTGGATGGTTTCATCTCTGGATTCTCAGTTCTGTTCCAAAGGTAGTTACTCTAAGATATATTTTCAATAGTAAAGCATTTTCAAAAATAAACATTTACTTTTAAGGATGAATTATGCTCTCTAAGTAGCAAAATATTTTTAACAGTTCTCATTCTGTCTTTTTTTTCTTTCCAATTTACTATTTTTTTTAAGTTTTATGAATAGGAATCTCTTTGACCTGGTATTTATCTATAAACATAGTATGGAGAACATTTTGGTATCTTTGTTGTCTAGAATATTGTTAAAATTTTACACTTCAATGTTAATCATGAGGACACGTGGTATAGTTTACATTTCCTATTACATGTTTAGCCAAAATCTCCTCTAATTGACTTCCACGGTGTTTAGCTGCATTCTCAGTAAGGGAAACTATTTTCTAATCTTTATTGGTTTTCTTCAATGTGATCACATCTGCTACCTATCTAGCAGAAAGTCCTAAACTTCTTATCATGTGAATGCTACTCTTTCTCAGTTTCCAATGCTAAAGCAAATCAGAAATGGGGAAATTAGAAAAAGTTGCTGAAGCTCTCATCTAACCCAGACATCATTTCCATTTTGTTTACTCCAATTTTATTTTTAAACTTTTTCATTTTATTATAATACTGTTCCAAGATGACAAACATATATGTGAGAGTAATTACACAAAGACTAATGCTGTGAATACTAAGGGTTTACAGCAGACAGTAATGTCTATCATATCTTCTACCATGAGATCAGTTCTAGACTAAAACAATTTAAAATATATACTTTAGCTACCCTAATTATTATTTTAACTTTTTACATTACTTAATTATGAAAAAATATAGCAGCAGTCTTTCCGCTTAAAAAATATTGGAAAATTTTCTTATAAAATTGTGTGGTCCAAAGATTTTAAAGATCCTAAGATCCATTTATGCAGCTAGATTCATATTCATTACAATAAACTATTTTTTAATATTTCCCGAGTCATTCCTTTGTTAATGCAGACAAACAAAATATAATATTTTATAAGGTAAACAATTCTCTGTCTATTGTAAGGGATTCAGTATGGCATATTTTACAAATCTTAGGAAATCACTAGTTCCACTTACCATAGGTAGGGATCCTAAATGTATTTTAATGTATCTTTCATTTTGGCTGATTTCAATCCTGAGAATTTCAAAAGCAAAATTTTGTTCAAGTTGTTATACTTTAAAAAAAATAATGTATATTCCTATGGATATATTTTGTCTATATGGGGATATCATTCAGTATATAAAAATCATTATATTTGTTGAAATTTAAAATGGCAAATAAAATAAAGATAGATATTAAAACATTTCTATCAGTATTTAAAATTTCTTGACTGAGCACAGTGGCTCATGCCTGTAATCCTATAACTCTGGAAGACTGAAGCAGGAGGATCCCTTGAGGTTAGGAGTTTGAGACAAGCCTGAGCAAGAGGGAGATACTGTCTCTAGCAAGAGTGAGATACTGTCTCTACTAAAAATAGAAAAATTAGCCAGATGTGGTGGTATACACCTGTAGTCCCAGCTACTCAGGAAGCTGAGGCAGGAGGATTGCTTCAGCCTAGGAGTTTGAGGTTGCTGTGATCTAGGCTGATGCCACAGCATTCCAGCCTGGGTAATGGAGCAAGACCCTGTCTCTAAATAAACAAAAAATGAATTAAAATAAAAAATAAAATAAAATTTCTTTAAGATAATGATTTAAGAACTAGTGATTGAAACTAGCATTTGAGAAGTTGCAGTTGGATTCACAAAGAAAAGAAGTTGATATGGGTTTGTCAATTAAACATCTTTCTTTGCTTTGAGAGAGGTCTATTAGACAAGTTGGTGACATTAATTTTTATACTGCTATCTTCCATGAAAGATTAAGATCAATTGAATAATTATAAGTGCATTGTTGATAGCTTGTTATAATTTTCTTTGACTTTAAACTTGTCATTTCTAAAATACTATTTTAGTTTACTAAATTTTCCACATAATTATAATTAGAAGCAGGTATAGAAACGTGGTATTAATATGCACCCTGCACTTTTGATATCTGTTACACAAAACAAATCTAGTCATTTATTTTCATTTAAGTAACTGAGTTGGATTTTGGCCAATGAATAATGTATATTTTATTCCTAAGGCAAAGTTATTCACCTGTTGGAAATCACATAAATGCCAACCCTTTCTTTTCACAGCCTGATTGGAAATTATTTAATGACTTTTTAGTACCATTTAGCCAAACTGAGAAAATTGTATCTAATCTGTTATTCCCTGTTGTTTTGAGGTATTTTGTTTAACAGAAAAACGTTACTAATAAGATAAACGTACTGTTCCAGTATTCATGATTTCCACTATTTTCTCATACCGAGCTATAAAATTAGTTTAAAGAAAACAGCCATGTCCTGTCTGATATGGTCTTGTCTTGGTTTGGCTTGGCTTTTCTTGCCTTTTCTAAAACTTTAGGGCCTATTAGCATTTAGTATGCAGACATTTTTGTCGTTCAGAGTTAAGAAGACACTTTAGAGACAAATTATCATTAACATGATATTAAAAGTCAATATCATCTCTATATCTTGTTCAGAAATATTTATAACTGTACTATTTGACCAAAAATTTCTTTCACCTGCTGGATCATTGTAATATTTAATTTAATTTAACAGATTCTAAAACATTTGTTTCAATTTGTATCAAGTATATAGTTGATCAATTGTTAGACTACACTGTGCTCCAGCCTTTATATTTGAAACCTAATGACTGCTCTTCTAAACAAGTTTTTAAAGTTTTCATTATTAAATTCATTTTCCTTTCTCCTAAGACATTTGAAAAGCAGGGTCTACAGAGAGGTATATATATCTTTAGCTGCTGTTTATACCACATTTATCTGAACCATATTTGAGAAGTTTATAACTCTAATTCTTTTTAATGTTTATTTTTATCATAACATCTCCCTGATCGAATTTAATTCATTATTACACACATTGCGTTGACTGTTAATAACAATCAATTAAGAATCCCTTGGCTTCCTATGGTCCATGTCCTAATCAAGAGTGGCCAAAATAATGTTGGCCATGAGCTCTGCCAAATAGACCATTAGCTACTGATAATTTGTTTCAGTTAAAACCTCTATTTACTATAAATGACCAGTTCCAACAAACCACAATAAATGACATGTTATTTAGAAGCTCTGGTACCTATGTGGTAGACTAATTCTTTTACTTCAACTGTTTTCATTCTTATTTAGATATTGACTAAATTTCAAGGTTAAATAACAAGAAATCTTATAATAAACAATAGCCCAAATATTCAAAGTAGGGCATCCTTGTCAGCATAAGTACATATTGATAGAATGGTTCATAGTAGAAAACTAGTAAAAACATAAAATAGTCATTTTATCATTTAATATAAAAAATACTATCACAAAAATTTCTCCTGCCATATACATCCTCAAGAGAGTCTTTTTCATGAAAACTAAATGCAAGCATAGATTAAATTGCAAAAATTTAACTTGTAAAATAAAAAAAGCCTGGTGAGCAAACCATCCTTACATGAGCTATGTAGGATCTTGGAGTTATTAGCCCAAGATTTTTTTTTTTTTTAAATATAGTGTGACTGCAGTGCTATCTCATAATATTTGAATCCTAGTTTAGCATGACCCTCTTTCTCACTGGATTCTGAACATCTAGCGGACAGGAATTCTACAGTATGTTTTAAAGCTTTCATTGTCTGAAGGTAGTGTAGCATGTAACATGTCTTGAAGTGTACAGTGGACCTTGTTTCCTACATTCTATGCCTATGTGCACAATTAGGAAGAAGTGGTAGGGCAGGTCCATGTTGTACTCCCTGGGGCTTACTTTCTTTGGTATATAATATGACTCTTTGGTATATAATATGACTTGCTTCCCTAAATTATTTTCCTTGTGAAACTTTGGATTTTTCTGTCTCTCAAGATTAAAAATAGTTTAACAACAATAGCTTATATTACCCCAAACAAATATTCCTAAATTTGTGTTTTAAATTCCATCTGCAATCATATAATTGCCTATTTCTTATAAGCAATATGAAGCAATGCTAGTTTCATTTAAAATTATTTAAAATGTAATTGCTTCAACACATTAGTAAATCATTAACACCTTGAAGCAAATGACTTCCCAAACTACTTCCACCTCTGAGATCATCCCTTCCTACAGTCTCTTAGTTTCAAGGATCTATGAACATTTCACACCTTGAATTCTCAAGGTTACTTCAATCTCAACATCTTAATTTCATCATTTTTCCAACAAATATGATGTTCATCTTACAATTCTATCAATAGAATTATTATGCTCTTAGACATCCAAAGGCCCAAATCTTGAGCTTTCCTTTACCTTCTCTAGTTCTATGTCCAGGCACTTGGCAAACTCTTCCTCTGCTTTGCATTCTCTCTATAATTTACTCATCCTCGCAGAACAGGTTAAATTGCACTTTGTTACATTTTTTTCTTAGTCATGACCTACTTGGCTTTGTTTTCTTTTGTAATTTCTTAGAATTCTAAGGAATTTTAAAAACAAAATAAAATTATAAATCATTTTAGGTTTATCTCCAGAAAGGTGTATTGGGAAAAAAACAATATAAGATTGTTTGGGGTTTATATTAATGGTTAACTTGGAGAATAAAAGTATTCTATGTTGTAAAATTATATATTTAATTAACAATTTAGATTTTTGAAAAACTTTGGAAATAGAATTGTCTATAATTTATACTTATCTTCTAACTTGAAGTAATTGCGGTTGCAAGAATGTGCCACACTTTTATGATTTTAAAGAATTACACTGCTATTTGTGGTGCTTGACTTGATTTTCTAAAACAAACTTCCTTGAGAAAATTTGGATTTCTTTCTCTCACTTTCAAAATTAGAAGGCTTTTAAAAATTACAGCTTGTAGGATTATAAATGAATAACTTAAAATTTGGTGTTCACATTTCACTTATAATTATTAAATTTCAATTAACTTTTATCATTTTATAAACATAGGGCATTTATATCCCTTCTTCCTCCTGGAAATAATAATTAAATAATTCATAGGTGTCATTTTAAGAGTAAGTGGAAAAATTCTGATATTAAAAGCTGAAGTTATTGAGACCAGAATAACTTAATTGTAAAGCTTAGAAATGATTATTAAGAACATTCATTTATCAAATATTATGATATGCAAACCCTTATTTGGAAACTAAACTAGTTTAGGACATCATTAAACCCCTTAAAATGTTTTTGTCATGTCATGGGCCTCCCAGAGCCATCCGACTTGTATACTAATTATTTTTTCTTGGCTACATGCTGTTTTAATTACATTCATTATTTCTGTCATTCTGCAAAATCTTATGCATGGAAGTGTTGGTGGCCTGGTGCATAACCATTGCTTTTTCCCTGCTGTGCTAATGGCTTAAGTCCAAGCTGAGGTGCAAATGAAATGAGTTTAGAAGGCTAAATTTGGCCCCCAGTTAATTTGCTTCACAAACCTGCTACCTATTTTTTTTTTTTGTCATAAGCTGGCCCAATTACAAATCTATGTTCATAAAGAACTCAAAAGTTAGACTAAAATTTGGTAACTTTTATTCTTACCGATTATCAATGATGTTGTCAGCAGGAAGCTCAGGGAGAATAAGAAAAAAAATTCAAATATATCCTGATTCGTATTAGAAATTAAATTTTAGCAATGAGAAATAAAAGTATGGAAGAAAATTCAGTTAAATTAAAGGAAAAAAATTATGTCGGTACATTTTTCATAATGTGTCATATGAGTAATTTTCAGTCATATTTGATTAAAAGTATTAATCTTGCCACTTTTCTATATTCTTTAATTTTAGACAAAACGTGTCCCATTGACATAAATTATTCTCCTTTGCTTCTTGTGTGGTTCTACTCTTGGTGTGCAGCATGATACCTTCTCTTTTGTATTTTCTAAATGGAATGACAACACACTCTGAAAGTTCCCCCAATCACAAATGCTCCATAATTATAATTTGTCACTGTGATAGAAATCATCCCATTAACAATTATTAAATGTAATCACAAATACATATTTTTAAGTGAATGATATTTAAAGATGTCCATCTATCTGTATTTTTTGCATCACTTATAGACTGTAGGAATTGATAGGATCTATCAAATTTTAAAATATTAGCTCTTTTAGATATTAGACAATAATTGGTATGTATAAAAGATATTCTATTCCTGTGTCAAGTTGTTAAAAATAAGCATAAAAAGTCTTTCTTATATTTATTCATTCCCTAATATCTAGTGGCTTTGTTTTTTCTTTCATTAGCTTTACAAATAGAGTGCACATTATTATCACAGAAGAAAGATGCAAATTATGACCTCTGCTCTCTAGAAATAGACTTTCAAAAGTGCAAAACAGATAATCACACACAAATAAATCCTACATGATTCTAGTTTTTGTGTTATGGTTACTTTGGTTTTTGTTTGTTGCTATTCATAGCAAACAGAAATTACATGTGTAATCACAACAAAATAAAATTGGAAATACCTTTCAGAATAGCAAATTTGGTTTTAAGAAACTATTTAAAATCAATTTCAGATATTGTTGATTGGCTTAATAAAATAAAAAATGAAATTTAAAGGAAAATGATAAATAAAAATTAGATAAAGCAAAGAAAATCTCTAGTGTAGTCTTCAGAGTTCTATTGTTAGAATGACAAAGGAGTATATATATCCACTCTTTTTAGACCTCCAGATGATTACCCTTCTCTGGGTAAAGTTACTCATTGCTCCTATCTTTGTGTTCTTCCATATGCAGGACTGAAATTTCTACTGCATTTAGGTCAGGCAGTCAGCAAACAGGATTAACCCAACTTTGAAAACTTAAGAGTAAAAACTAAAATAATTTCTCTAGGTATGAGGAATCAAATATCATAGTATGCTTTCATGTGACCATGATTGCTCAATGAAAGCTGATCTCCTTAAGAAAGCAATTGAAAATAAATACTAAAGAATACCAAACTTAAATTCTCTGGAATTTGATTTTACACAGTATATACTTGTCTTCCTATTTTAATATCTTTAAGTGTTGTCATTGATTGTTTAACTTAACCCTGATTTTCTCTTAGGCTATTGTGAATTTAACTCACCCTAATTTTTATTAAGTGAGCCTCTTCCATGAATCCAATATACTTTGGTATATCCTGAAAACTTAGTCTTAAAAGTTCTTGCCTCGTAGGCTTTCATTCCACCTTTGATCTTTCTCTATTAAAAGAGACCTTTAACTGTGTGTTTATAGTCTCTTCGGTAAAATATCACATTCGTCCTTTGAATTTCTCTGGTTCTGTTTTATGTAGGAAAAATAAAAAAAAAGAAACAAATTTAAAGACAGAAAGAGCAGAAAATCATGTGGTAATGTCATATTGCAGGTGTTTGAAAACCTGGAGGTTGTCTTCTACCAATCAATGTTTCCTAAGATTTGATCTTCTAAGTTTTTTTTCTGAGTTTTCTGTTTTAGAAAATTCTGTCAGAACTTCTCTTTTGGTCTTCTGTCTTTCTCTACCTATAGAAAATGGCTACCTTATATCTTTCTCTCCCTATAGTCTGACCCTTTATAAGTCACAGGTCACCTATAGTTTCTAGTATAGTCTCTGGTTTAAAGTTATAACATATCACTTTAAACCAGAGTATAACTTATGAAATCCGTATCCATTAGGTAGTAAACATTTTTATCATAGAAATATAAAATAATTTCCTGATACCTTCAAATCCACATATTTTTCTTTTGATAGCAAATTGATCCTTGAATGCAATTAGTCACCTAAAGAATCTACATTTAAAAGCCTCTGTACACACATTTTTCTGCTTGGTTTCCTTAGAATAGATTATCATGCTTTATTACAAGGGTTTCACATTCCATGTCCTTTCAAGTCTATTATCTAATTTTATCTTAAGCACTCCTGATAGGTAGGTAGAAGAAAGTCATTTAATCCCCATTTTATAAATGAAGACAGGGGAGTACAGAGAAGCTAAATGACTTGCCCAAGGCCATGCACATTTTTGCAGTAATTCTGTATTAGAATGACTTTGGAAAAACCAGGCACTAGTGTAGACAATGGCTAATCTAATCTCCCATGGCAGGGTGGGCAGTTGAAACTAATGACAACCTAGAAATAAGCTAAAACTAAATATTTCATAGAAAACCAACCCTGTAAGTATTATAATTTAATAAAGCTGACTAGAGAAAAGGAGTGCCTCTATAAGTACTATCTGTCATTTGCAAATAAATGACTTCACAGAAAATAACAAAATATAGTAGTGATAACATGTATAAAAGCATCACAAAAAGATGATTCATGATGCAAAAATCATATTTGAAAATCTCAAACACATAAAACTGCATAATTATATTCTGGATATATGTTATTAAAGCAATGTAAGACTTTTTTAGGACATGATTTTAACAAATTGAGATTCATTTTCAACTGCCAGCAAATCAAATATTTGAAATAGAAGATTTGGCTTTTAGTATTATATCTGTATTTCATTGTAAAAATAGGACATGAAATAGTACCCATCCCTATTTTTAGTATTTTATCTGTATGCTTTATTTCAAAGACAAATTTTATAACAATTTTGTTACAGCTAAGAGATATTAGATGCCAACTTTTTATATGTATCAAAAAGCTGGGGTAGAATAGCTTCATGCTGAGTAAGGAATAAACGCGGAGGTGACTAACCAATGGCTGGTCTCACAAAAGGAAATCCAATAAACAAAAGTTCATTAAACATGGGAAAAGAAATTGGTAGTTACATAATACTTAAAAATGGAATATTGTTAAACTTTGGTTTACCTTGAGAAAGCATAAAGAATGAATCAAATAGCTTTATGCCTCTATGATATGGAAAATAAGGAGAATATGTGATAAAGCAATAATAAAATTCTTCATTATTTTTATGATATCAGAATACTATGTTTTCTTTCTCCTTTCTGTTGTCTTCCTTCACAGCTCTAAGGGAATTTTACAAGAAACCAAATTCAAAAAGATTGGGGTGGAAAAATATCTTGAAACTTCTAAAGGTTGCCACTAACTGCTGGATACTGAACTTATTAATATTGCTAAGCTAAACTGGAAGCCTAGAAAATTTAAATTTATTCATTCATCAAATATTTCGGGTGGCTAATTTTGCTTAATCTGTGTCATACACCATTAGATGTTATGGATATCACCCATACAAAACCAAATATGGAGCCTACTCTCATAGAGCTTACTATCTTTTTGGATTGATAGAATGAAGCTAGTAATCATGCAGATAATTACATATTAAAAATTGTGATAAGGCTATAATGAAAAATCGTGTTAGTTAGAAAAACATAGTACACAAAAACTAATTTTGACTACATAGACATGAATTATATAGCAGGCAAAGAGGGAGGTATGGGGAAGGGCAGATTCGATCAGAAAGACTTTCTAGTAAAGGAAAAAGCAAGTTTGTAAGTTCTGAGTTTAAAAGTAAATTGTACTGTCAGGACATCTGGAGAATCTTAGGAAATAGTTTGGAATGAGTTAAAAGGATGGGGATGGCACATTGTGATTACAGCCTTGTTAACAGCAAGAGCATGAGTGTAAGTGAGGAGACTCAAAAGTTGCTTCCTGCAATAGTGTACACGACAGATGATGGCCTTTTGAACTCTGAAAAGGGGTGGTCAAGGTGGATTGAAAGAAATTGATTTGAAATATATATTGTACATCTTTTGATGAAACTAACCTCATGAGAAAAGGCAATTTTTCTTCCTGCAATAAAAGCAAAATGACTTAAAGGAAATAAATAGAAATTTTAATTCAACAAAATTAGTAAAAAGTATTGTATGCATATCACAAATTTTGAAGTCCTTATTTTAGATATTCTGCATATGGAAATATATATATGTATTTTAAATCATGGATGGCCTACTCATAATTTTTATTCATGAGCACTCTTCACTCCTATGTTCTTTTCTCTACTATTTTTTTTCCGGGGCTAGAGACAAATAGGGATGCTTGGGTAGAAAAGAATTCTGCACTTACATCTTCTCTGAAAAAATAAGATTGACCACCATGATTTTGTACACTTTATCCTAAATAGAAAGTATAAAGATGTAAAATCTTCTTAGTGCTACCTCTTTCCAGTACTGAGAATATCTTCTTCCTCTACAAAGTGCAGTTCATCTTTCCTGAACTTTAGAACTTCCTCCAGTGTAGGGTGTGACCTCTCTTCTCATTTCTCTTCCTCTCCCTCAATGTGTCAGGTGCTCAGTGTGCAAGCATTACACAGCAGAGGCCAGATATAGCACATCATGTGCATGGAGTTGAGTTGCAATTGAGCAGAGAATACATCTGATGAAGCAAACATCTTACATGACAGTTTCAGCAAGCACAGAGGAGAAACTGTGCAGAAATGAAGTTCTATTGGGATTGTTCAAGTGTCGGCTATCTTTCCATGTCCCTCAGGCTAATGGATCACAAAGCTGATAATAACCAAATCTACATCAACCAATGATTCAGATTAATAACAGAACAATGACAGTTCACATTTGTTAAGTACTTTGTGTCTGGCATTGTTTGGAGTGCCTTGTATGCATTACATCCTCATTACTATCTTATGAGAGTACTGTTGTTATCACTATTTAATAGATGAAAAACTAAGGTAAAGGACAATTAAGTAAACTTTTACAGTCACATATGTAGTATGTGGTGGACTAAGACTTTGAACCGAGATGGTCTGGCTTGAGCCCACTTTCTGCAACAGCATCAGGAAATGCCACTCTGAGGAAGGTTCAAAGGAAATCCAAGAAAAAAAAAAGAAACATGATGTGAGAGGAAGTAGACTAATGTATATTTTAAACGGTACTTGGTTATGGAGTGGGAGAACAATGAATAAAATATGTACTTAATGAAGTAAGATAACTCCAAAAATGAAAACACAAAGAGCTTATTGAGAGCTAAAAATTATGATGGCAGCAATAATGAAAGGGTGTAAGAAAAGAAATAACACAGATTTTAAAATATTGAAAGCCATAAAGAGGAGAGCAAGCACAGCACATCAAATAAGTGCTGAGAAGGCCTTTGAAAGCCTCCTTCAGAATATGAAGGAAAAGGGAAAATATAATAGATGAGAATGTTCAGAGAAAAGATGACATCTTTTAAAAAGAAATAATTGAGATTCAATTATCTCAATTATCAATATTATTATTCAGTAATATTGAATATTCTAATAATGTTATTATTAAGATAACGACAACTGGTATGGCACAGAAACAATATTCAAAGATACAATAGAAGAAAGGTTTGCTGATCTTAATAAGATATAAATATGTAGTTCACAAGAACTCATCATCCATGAGACAAACGTAATGTAGATAAAGCAACATAAATATCTATATATAATGAATATATATACAGTATATTGACATATATATGTTAATAGTTTTAAAATTTCAGAAAATGAAGAATATCATTAGCACTCAGTCATAAAGAAAAATAGTAGACTACTATTCTTTGAAGAAATATCAAATTGTAGAAATGAGTTTAAATGTTCTGCAGAGCTACTTTTTAAATAACTACCCTAGAAAATCAAATTAGTGATTGAGACATTAAAAAACATGTCATCAGAGAAATTTGCTTGGCTTTTTCCAAAGAGTTTTGGGAAAGAATGCATGACACTTCATAATTCTGGGCAAAGGAAATACATTCTTTGAATCTATTTGAGATAATTTTTTGGGCCAACATTCTAGTTAGATTATTTTCTTACTTATGGGAAGTGCACTTCAGGCCAAATTCTGACAGTTGATACTTGTAGAAAGTTTCTATCAGAGATAAGAAGATGCTTTCTATTTGTGACTGGAAGAGAATCTGGCAGAACTATTTTATGAATAAATTTGTAAATACTACATACAAATACAGAGAGAAAGTAATGGGATACACTCACAAGCCATGGAGTTGCCTGTTTTTAACTATACAATAGACAAACCTAGTTCCCATTCTGTTAAAATCAATAGCACCTAATAAAATCTCTTACTGTATAAAATGTTTACAAATGTTTACTACATAAGGACTTAGTCATAGAAAATACTGTAAGTGTATGCTAAATGAATCAACATGTGTTTAAATGTATGAAAAAAAAAAAACAGGATAAAGCAACAGGGGTACACATTACATTGCTCCATCATTCTGAGGTATGAATTCAATTCCATTGTTGACTTTTCTGTTTTTTTTTCCCCATCTTAAATGTGTGTAGTCATTCTTTAAACATTTCTAGTTGTTCCTACTCTTCTCTTTATAAATCTTCTTTGAGCATATTTTTGTGGCTTCCATCTTTATTACCATTATGGACACATACACGTACACACACACACACACACACACACACACACACACACACACACACACTAGCTCCCTCTGATTTAAATAGCCATTAATCTCCATCTGAGTCTTTTACCATCAAAATGATCTCTACATTGTTATAAATAATTCACTATTTAGTTTCTCCCATCTCCCCCTCCCTATAATCAACTACTTATCATGCATATACCATTTTAAATGATTATATTTAGAAAATATTTGGAACATTGTCTTATCCTTCTTTCCTAAGAGGAATCAAGTTAAATAAAGTCTTGATTTAACTTGAATGTTTTCCTTCTCTTTACCCATCACTACATTGTACACCAGGCTAACATGAGATCCTTTTTACTATCATGAGGATTTCACTGCATGCACTCTGTCATTCCAGGGGATCTTAAGAGGATAGATTTACCCTCGATAGTACTACATTCATTTCCCTGAATATGAAACTAAGTGGAAACTGCTTTATGCACCTGCTCCAAAGCCCCTACCTGGTTTTCCTCTCCTAGCCCCATTTTACCGCTGTAATCCAAATCCTTCTTGACAAGTAATCTCTTCACTGTTTCCCCAGTACTTTGGACAGTTTTCTGTTATGAGGTTCTATGAGAAGATAGGGGCTAGCTGTTGAGGACTTGTCACATAGGAAGCATTTAAGTAAGTTTAGCTTTTATTTTTCCTTAGCGTTAATGCTAAGGTTTTCATGTATTTTAGGTTTGTCTCCACAGCCAAATCATTGCCTGAGGTCATGTCATATTCAACTACCACGGTACCTTACTGAGCACATCATGAACACTTACTTGTTTTCAATGTCTTACCTTTATACAGAAATCTAACTAATCAGGATTTAAATGTGATTAATTTTTGATCCTCTAGAGCCCACAATTTAAAGATCAAAGACTGATGACTTCCTAAAGAAATAAAGTTAAGTATTTGTTTTATTTAGGAGACAGGATATATATATATATATATATGTATATACATACACACATATTTATATATATACACATATATATGCACATACACACATACTATATATTTATTATTATTGTTTAATTATACAATCTCACTAAAATTTTCTTATTTATCCCCTTTTATGACTCTCATTTTTTAAAAAAAGAATATATCTTACCCCTATATTCAATACATATTTTCACTAAAATACAGTAATAAATGGGATTTATCTTCCCTAGAGATTATAAATCATGTTTTTGACCACACTAGAATATTGTAATTTATAACTGAATTCGAAGAAATGAGTTATAAATACACATTAAATAATGAGAAATAATATACATAGATATCATAGAACTCGAAATTCTTAAAAGACTAATGATTCTCCAAGGCACTCAGGGTAAATAAAAGTAATTGTAAAATTACACTGATAGACTTTTAAAAGGCAGCTCTTTGTGGACCATCAACATAGAGAATGAAAGAAAAACATAGCAAAAATATTACATCAATAATGAATTATGAGAATCAAAAGACACCAAAAGATTGCAGTCACAGAATTGTTAGTGTGCAAGTCAGCTTCCTAAACTAAGAAATGGAATAAAATAGAACTCATTTATATTTTGAGTGCCACAAAATATAAATAATTTTTCTGTGTCTATTTCATTTGAGGTATGTAAGTGATTTTATTTCTCTGACTAAATTTGTGAAATACAGTATTTTATCAAGCTATCGTTTTCATCACTTTCTATACATTGTGTTTGTACCATATTCCCCATTATTAAATAAAACAGCAACAGAATGAACAGATTTATACACATATAGATTTCAGTTTAAGACAGTGGTTTTATGCAATGATGGCTACCTATAGTTGAAGAAAAATAATAAACAATGTCCTAGAAATAATATCTACCTAGTAAAGTCAAATAGAATAAGCATGTCACTGAACATGTTATCTAGTGCACATAACCTCAACAAATAATAACACATTATTATTTCCATGAATTTGTAATAAGAAAGAAACAAATTATAATTAAAGTCTTTCTTTTTAAATAAATATTGTAGTTTTTTGGTTATAGGAACAATTATGTTCACAGAACACATATATGATTTACTACAGATTTATGTTTGGTTATGATTAATCAGTAATGAGATTAAAACCCAATCTTAGGAATTAGATTGATAACTGAACAAGTGGTACATGCTATCCCAATATCTGCATAAACATTAGAGGCAAATGTGATACTGTGATGCATTTTATAAAAGGAAGACAATTTTTCAGCTAAAGATGGCAGGATATGATCTCTTTTAAGCAATTATTCCATTTGAGATTTTATCCTAATGCCCTGAGGATGTCTTTCAGGTTTCTAATGTATAATATTTTTCATAAGATGAAACCTAAAAAATGAGAAGATAGAATTCTCTAGAATGTAAATATATAGGAGATACATGGTGTATCTTTCCTGACTCTTGCTCTTCTATGTCCAACCTGCATTGTGTGGTAAAGGTTCTGTGGACCCAGCTTTTGCTCCTCCTCTGCCATCATTTGAGTACAAGTGCATTTGGAATACCTATCTTATAATACCTTTCTTTGCCTTGTACCTCCTCCATTGCATCAAATTATAATAAAATGAAAGAATTCAGGTGCTTCTGATACACTGGCCAAATGAATAGCTTAAAGGAAACCACAAGCCACTAATTGCCATATGCTGTGTTTTAGTTCACTAAGTTATGGCTTAACAGTTCATACCATGAAACCTCTTGAGTCTCAATTGCCTGAGGTTGCTTGGCATGAACAAAAAAGAAAGAAAAGCTTAAAACACCCCCTGAAAAACTCTCAACATTTTTCTAATAACCCCATACTCTTACACTTAGTCACATCATTAAATATTTATTTTCATCTCTTCTAGCATTTATTTGTCAGCTGCTTCTTTTTATTATTTTTTCCCATTTGCTTTTCTGAAGACATGGCAATTTATTAGAAAATGGTGGAATAAATAATACAACTTCTTACAAATGGAACATTGTGAGAAACATAGAGGCACATGTTAGGTTGATTAGACCTTCAAAAAGTCCTTTAAGACTAAGAAACGGGTCATATGGTATTATTGTATTAGCTTACAAAGGATTTTCTTTTCCATAGATTCATAATGTCTTGTCGAAGTTTTAAGAATCCATTTTTAAAGTTCTAATGTGCTATTATGAAAACCTAATATTTAATGACTTCCCCTAGAATGTAAATTCCATAAGAACAGGGATCTAAGATGTTTGTTTCCCCACTAGGTCCTATGAAGAGTGCCCTAGTACCTTCCCCCAAATTATTCAATGAGTAGATGAGTGGATGGATATAAGACTTTCTGGACTTTATGTTCCATAATATGTTGAATAATTGCTCTAGTAATGATTTGATGAACAACTGGTTTTATTTTGCTCTTTTATTCACTAGTCACTGTAGTACTGGGCAAAGATGCCATTCTGGTAACCTCTAATAAATTTAATTTACAGAAGAAATGAAATTACTTGTATTAGCTTTGTTTGGCTGCTGTGATAAATTACCCAAAACTGGGTGAATTATAATAGAAATTCATTTTCTCACAGTTCTTCAGACCAAAAATCTTGAAATCAATATGTCAACATGGATACATGTCTTCCCTCCAAAAGCTCTAGAGAGAATACTTCCTTGCCTCTTCCAGTTTCTGGTAGATACAGGTGTTCCTTGGCTGGTGGCCACATGCCTCCAATCTTTGTTTCCATCTGCACATGATTTTCTTTTATTCTTCCTGCATGTCTCTCTTTTGTGTGCTTCTTATAAGAACTCTTATCATTGGATTTAATGATAAGATCATGATCCAGGATGATCTTATCTTGAAATCTTTAATTTAATTACTTCTGCCAAGTCTCTTCCTTCAAATAAGATCAAATTCACAGGTTCTGTGGTTTAGGATGTGGACATATCATTTGGGGGGCCATACTAGTGACACACTATACTACCCTAATATCAGGAATAGTAAAGCTCTGTTTTAGCTGAACATACAGTAGGCTTAAAATAGCACTCTCATGGAGTCCTAGGATTTCACTAAGAATGTCTAAGGGCTAATGTGGAAATAGAGTTGGAGAAGCCCATAGTTGACTCATTGGAATCCTGCCTTTCCTTCATGTCCATATCAAATGTATTATATCTCTCTCATTTTTTTTTATATTTTTGGCTTCCTTCATAAATATTATTTGGCAGGTTTTAATTTACAAATACTTTGAAAACTGAATAGCAAAAAATAAACTTATGGAGCCAGAGTTAATATTCCTCCTTTCTTTGTCCAAGACAAAGTGACAAGTGACTTGTCAACTCAGAAATATGTAGAAGCTTTTTGTAGTTGGGGAAATTGGGGAAATAATTTTTCTTTTCTTGAAGTGAAACAAGTAAGGATGATTAGGTACATTGACATGCCCTTAGTTTGATCAAGACCCCTGGGGCTTTCTAGATTTTCTTTTGAGAGGCTATAATAGTTTTTTTTCAGCTCCATTTTTTCCTTAGAGTCTACAATGTTACAAAACACCTATGAAAACACATGCAGTGAGGAAGGTCTTGGCCTCCATCTTAAAGGATTAAGAAGCAGATGAGACTTTTAACTTGCTGTTTAGAATCTTTCATAATCATTCCCTAGGAGTGAAGATACCAGTTTCTCAAATGGAACATGATGGTTACTAATGATGCTCAAAGTAGCCAAGAAAGTTATAAGGTTTTGGTAAAATTCAGGAAGATCTTTATTAATGATGATTTTACCCTATTTCCTGGAAACTGAAGGAAAAAAACTATTACTAAATCTCACTTGTTATGGAGGTCTCTAGTCTCTGAATGTGCCCGCTTATATCACACTTCTCATTAAATAGCCTGAGTATACAGAAATAAGAAGTATCTGTAAAGATACCCCCAAGTTATAATAACATGGGTATTTCTTATGGAAACATTTTAGGACATTGAATTCACCCACTTTTCCAGAATGTGTTTTTATAGGAGACAAGTTAGAATTCTTCTTTTTGCTAATACCAACTAAAAAGATAAGGTCCTTGAGTGCTCCCCTGCTTTGTGTCTAGTCAAGTCACCTTCTCTTTTTCCACTTCCATATATTCATCTCCAATTTTAGATGTCACAAGCCCCAGAGTAGTGTAATTTTGACCAACTTTCTTCTTTCTAAAGGGACAACATGCATCATACAAAGTCAGGGTTATGAACACTTTGTTTAATTTTGGTACAAATAAAATATGTGAACACTATCACTGTTAATTTAGAACTCCTGATCCAGGAAAAACTAAGAAATGTATCTGACTAAAAATAGGCTATGAATAAATAAATATGACATATATATATATATATATACATATATATATATATATATATATATATATATATACACAAGCATAGAAAACCTCAAGCTCAGAGCAAGAACAATGACATTTGGTTCTTCCAAATAGAAACAGTGGCAAAAAGAAAGCCGTTTCTCCCTTTCTTGTCTGATATGGAGAAACAGCAAAAGAATAAAAAAGACAGACAACTGTATCTCTAGAATAACTAGAAAACTGCTCACCAACTAAATCACAATTTGTAACTTGCACAGATCAAGAGAAGATTCAGAGAGTGGAACTTATAATTTTAATGAGGAGAAGACTTTTCCAAAGCTGGGGTTCCTGCATACAATAAATACCATCCCTGCACCCTATTGCTTAAAGCACACAATGGTTGTATGTAACAGTACGGGGGGGTTTCAGGAACACCTTGGCCCCTTTCCATGTCAAAGAGCTGTCAACTCTCCTGTGGCATTGAAGGATGAAGTACTTGACTTGACATCTCTTCAGGAAAAGATGATCTTTGTGGCAAAGGATTGAAAAAAAGTAGTCAATCATATTTGCACTGTTAACTAAAAAACAAAAGTTTTTACATGGAAAGATGGAAATA
Source organism: Microcebus murinus (assembly GCF_040939455.1). Taxonomy (NCBI): domain Eukaryota; kingdom Metazoa; phylum Chordata; class Mammalia; order Primates; family Cheirogaleidae; genus Microcebus; species Microcebus murinus. The sequence goes on along the minus strand of NC_134108.1, from coordinate 63,760,264 downwards.
AATAAATACAATCATAAAGTAAAAACATAAATGTCAAACCAGTAAAAAGATAATATAACAGACAAATGGCTGTTTTCCTTATTGTGTAAAGATTTTATAAGTAGTACAAAAGACTAATACACAAATTAAAAAATCAGGAAATGAATATGAACAAGCATATCATGGGCAAACAAATAGGCATGGCTTAAAAACATATGAAAATAAGTCTAATCTTAATCATAATTTTAAAATATAATTATGTTTAAATCATGACTAGTAACTTTCACTTGTGTGATTGAAAGATCATAATGCCTAATGAGACACTGTTGATAAAGAATATAGGTATTCTCTGAGTGGTAACAAAAAAAAATATAAAACCTTTGGATGGAAATTTGGCAATATCTAAAACATACAAATTTTTGATCCAACAATTCAACTTATTGGAATTTATTTTGAAACACGCATGTATAAGTATGCATATTTGTGCATCAATGTATGTAAGAATATTTTTCCTGAGACATCAATGAAACTAGGTTTGAGTGTGGAGGAAGACTCTGCTGAATCATTTATTACTAGTTTAAGTGTTTTTTTTTATAAAGTGCATGCCTTAAATAAAATAATTAAATGGATAAGCAAATATGCAAGTATGTAATAAGAAAATACATAAACAGTAACTGTACTTTTTGTGAGTATAGAAAGAAATCAAGAATAAAAATCAGTGAATATCAGGGAAGAGGCCAGGCAATGTTAACTCAGACTTGTCAGGACAGTGAGAAATGGTCTCATCAATTGGAATAGCTTATTATAAGGAATGAAATTTCACAAGCTATTTAAATGAGAGAGATATTTGAAAATTCTTTTCTCCATCAAAACAACACAAGTACACAGACACTCATGATGTCTTTAGCACAGAAAAGACATTTAATCCCCATTAATTTATCAATGTCTTTAAAATTATATTTTGGGGGAACTTATTAAAGCTGTTATTTAAGTGAAAGACTAGTGTGCTTGGGTTATTGAAGATTCTATCCTTTTGTCTCCCCAATGCCCAACACACATGAAATAAGAATGAATATGACTAGTACTAGCTATACAGGATTTTCCATGCTAAACAAGCCTCTGACAAATGGCATGTCTTTCAAGGTAGATAAATCTAGACCCAATGTTAGCAGGCACTAAAAACACCATCTTTATCTTTGACGGTTCCTATATTCAGCAGGAAAATGCTCTTTTTCAGTTGAATGCATTTAAATGATAAATAAATAGCTGTGAACTGAATCCTAGAAGAAAAGAGAAAAATGAAAAACAATCACTCTTGATTTCTTGATGTGACATATTTGTTAAAGATTTTCTTGAACTTTAACGAATATATGCCATATGCTTTATAAGATATAACTGTGGAGACCAAGTTCTTAGTAAATAAAAATGAAAAATTAATGAAAAAAAGATGATTTCTAAACTGTGAATTTTTTAATCAGAGTAATTCAGAGTTAAAAGGTATGCTAAAAAGTTTTAATTGCCTCATGTTTAATTCACCCCTTGAAAATCCTAAGAATTGCTTGTCTAGTATGATTGAATGCCTAGTAATAATCTACAATCTGGGCCTTACATGTAATACATACATGTAATTCAAAAATACCACAGATAGCCTATGGAATATATGTGTTTCTAGATCCTGGCAAATATAAAACTTGTGAAAACATTAGTAAGGTTTAACACGAGAAGTAATATTAAGTTGAGGTATTAGAGTCTATTATTTACCTACTCATTGATTTTCTTATTTCTCAAATTAATTTATGCATTTAATATTATAATAGATTATCACAATTTAGACAAATAGAATCCATGCTGTTAATGAAAACAGATCTATTGTGTTATTTGTATAATTATACAGGGATCCTAGGTAGAATTAGAAAAAGAAAAGATAAAGATACATTTAGTAAAAAATATATATATAAAAAAACAAGGAGGGGGAGAGAGAGAGAGAATACATTTAGTATATTGAATAAGGGAAGGAGAAAAATAAATAAAAATAATAGTAAAATAATTATGTAATTTCATAAATTACTAATTTTGGAGTTGGAGGAGCAACCTCTTCAACATCATTTTTTACCTCTCTGGTTTCAGCTTTCTTATTGATAAAATGAAGATAATTATATTATTTTGAGTTGTTTTTATTAAGAATTAAATTATATATCCCTGCAAAATATTTTGAGAGTGTCAGATACTGAGCACTTCATAATAATAACAGTAGTTATTATTATCACCATCACTATCATCACAACTGAAAATATTTTAATCTTTTCTCTAACTTAAAAATAAATACCTTAAGGACCATTGAAAGGTTATTTTATTTAGTCCACCTGTCCCCAACTTCTCCGGAGATAATCAACATGGATTGAGTATCTACTTTAAAGTAATGGATTATCCCTTTGGGGGTGTGTTTTCCATTTGATTCTTCATATTTCCAGAATTCTTTCACTGATTCCTTCCCATCTGGATTAGCTGCTGCTTCTTACCTTTGGATTTTCAATTGCAAAGATGTGGAAACAACCCAAGTTCCTGTCAATACATGAGTGGATTAATAAAATAAAATGTGGTGTATGTGTACCATGGAGTTCTACTCAGCCACAAACAACAACGGTGATCTAGCATCTCTTGTATTACCCTGGATAGATCTGGACACATTCTACTAAGTGAAGTGGAACGGAAAAAGAAGCACCACATGTAGTGACCATCAAACTGGTATTAACTGATTAACACTTAAGTATATAGTAATAACATTCACTGGGTGTTGGGAAGATGTGAGGGGAAAAGAGAGGAGGGAATGGGTATATACACACATAATAGGTGTGGTGTGCATTATCTGGGGAATGGACACGCTTGAAGCTCGGGTGGGACAAGGGCAATACACATACCATAAACATTTGTACCCCCATAATATGCAGAAATAAAAATAAAGAAAGAAGGGGATTAATTTTAAAAACTTAAAAAGAAATGTAAAATTCAAAATTTTTTATTCTTGTCTAAATCCTTCCTAGTCACCAACCAAAATCACCTAAAAATAAAGTCTGCTTTTCTAGGTACTTTTTTTTTCCTTTTCATTGATTCTGATAAAAATGAATGAACTTTTTTTCTGAATCTATTAAATTAACCAACACTTCATAAATTTGTGAAAAATATTAGCTGATGTGAAAGAGTCATTTTAAAAATTTTTCATAAAAATACAAAAGGAAAAACATGGATCCTTTCTACAGGCCAGTCAATCTGGATTTTATTTTATAGGAAGTGTAAGAGCCCTGTATCCTTCACCTGTTGTTTCACAACACTCCCAGGAGACAAGCAGCAATCACTGAAATAATGTGTCAGTTCATTTTATGAATTAAACAGAAAAATAGCTAAAATGATCTATTTTTATTTTTTCCATCTCCTCTTCCAGAAGCTCATAGATTTCTGACAAAAATTCAAAATTTTTGCCTTACAGTGATAAAATAGTGGAGCTGATCAGGAATATTTAAAAATTAGAGACCTCTTCTTCCAGCTAACTTCTGGTGACCTCTGTCTGAGATCCTGGTATAGAATTCCAGACAGAGTTTTCAGTGGCAAAAGGAGTCAGTGTAGCTCTCTTGCTCCTGACCTTACCTGTCAGAGACAATTAGACAAGAATTGAAATGGGTACTCATGTGTTGGAGTCTCTTGGATGGGCTATCCCACCTTAGTGTCCTCAGACCTGTTGTCTCTTCCTCTGGAGTTGTGTTCCAGGGAGGCCCAAGAAGGAATAGTTCTGCCGGTATTTTTACAGAGAAATATTCTGGCAGTTTTCTTTGTATCCTCCCTTATGAAAGCTTTTTCAAGGTTTGGATTACATAAATGAGGGAATTCAATTAGACGTTAGTGATCTTTAACACCTACTCAACCAGATTTTATCAAAGTTTGTCCATCCAGGTTCAAGGGTAGCCTTCATCATTCTATGGTGCAAGGCCCTGGGAACTCTTGATGGAAGAACAAAGCAATTAATACATTGAAACATTGACTAGATTCAGACTCTTTCTTTCTTTCTTTCTTTCTTTCTTTCTTTCTTTCTTTCTTTCTTTCTTTCTTTCTTTCTTTCTTTCTTTCTTTCTTTTTTTCATTTACTGAATAGCTTGTCTTAAATTATTCCATTTCTCCTTCTCTCTCTTCATTTCCTGGGGCCTAATCTTTGATCTGATGTTTGAAGTTAGGAAGTGAGAAAAGAAAGAAGTGTTCTTGGCTTTTTGACCTACCCAAAAGCCAGAATGAGTTCCTTATTCAGCTTGCTTATGTGAATTAAGACATTTTGATGTCTTAACCACAGTATCTTTTTTCTGTATTTTCTATAAATGATCTGAAACAACTTAAAATTTCTAGAATACATGAAAGCATGAAACAAATTTATTTAGTTTTGCATGTTTGTTTTTTCAATTGTGGACCACATTGCTTTTTCATAGTTATTTATTGCAAAGAAAAGCTCTAAACATTTGAATATGTAGTAAATAATAGTTGGAGTTGAACCTCATCAAATCATATTTTGGTTAGAAAACTTAAATGAAAATTACTAAAACTGAAGAATAAAAATGGAGAAATGAACATAGAGAGAAATACATAGCTATATATCCTAAATACCCAATCTTTTCATTGTCTGTACATGAAAACATTGTCACTGCAGTTGTATATCCCTCTCTCTTGCATGCATGCTAAGGTTATTATATATCAGACTATTGCATGGTTAAGGCTTTATCTCCGTATGCTATCAACTTTTAGGCGAAAAGTTGCACTGAGGCCAGAAAGCTTAGAAGCCAGGGCATAGATAAGCAGGAAAAAGAACTTGTGACTCTTTCTGAATTATACTCTCTAGTATTAGGATATTAACAGTCTAAGCATGCTTAATGGAATTAAGCATTAGACCTGATCCCACTACTGATCAGCACGGGAGTTTTGGCCTGCGTTGTTTCTGACCTGGGCAGGTTCACCCATCCTTAGGCAACCTGGTGGTCCCCGGCTCCCAGGAGGTCACCACATTGATGCGAACTTAGTGCGGACACTCGATCTGCATAGAGCACTACAGCGCACAACTCCTGGGCTCAAGCAATCCTCCCTTCTCAGCCTCCTAAGTAGCTGGGACTACAGGCCTGCGCCTCTGAGTCTGGCAATTCTTGAGACTCTTTAAAAAAATGATTTAAATGTTCTAGCTTCTTCTAAAATCTTCTACAGATAATTAAAAGGTCCTTGTCCAGAAAAAGCAGCTCCCTAAGATAATGGTGGTGAAGCATTAGTAAGTAATGAGAGCAGCCCAAGAGCCAAGTGGATCTCCAAGAATGTTCACATAGGGAGTCTAATATTAAAGCAAAACATATTAAGATTTGATTTTATTAAAGTGCCTAGTGGGTGGTCGTCAGTATCCAGGAGTGCTCCGGGTTTGAGTAATCAAAACACATGTAAAATCAAGATAGATTCCAGTGTATATGCTAAACAATCCTAGAATGCCAATTTATTTGTTTTACAATGAGAAATATAAGCATCATCTTCATGTAGGCAAGCCAGTCCAGTTAATATGAAGCCAGTTTATAATAAAAAATTTTGTTTTGTAAATAAAGGTACCCAGAAAAAGAGGTAGTAGACAGCATTAAAATTAGGTAGTTTAAGGAATGTCCTTTCACGTGAAAAGCTTTTAACAAAGGGGCAAAACACTTAAGGTAGTCTCAGGGAAGTCCCGCATCATTTCAGGAAAGTCCCTTTAGAGACATCCAATTTTGTATCTTATTTCCGTTTATCAAGAGGTGGTGCTACGTTTTATTGATGTCTTCTTCTATTTCTTCTGTAGAATGCTAATATAATGTTCTGGGCCACAGTTTATTCTGATAAATTTAACTTAAATGTACTCAGATCCAGTGTTTCTCAAAGTGAAGTTCTAAATCCTGCATCTAAATCCTCAGATATGTTACTGATTCAGCTTCCTGGCCCACCCAGATCCACTGAATCAGAACCAACTGGAAAAGCATCTAGGAATCTGCATTTTTAAAACTTTCTAGATCATATTCGCTTGTCTCAATAATCATTGACTTGGGAATCTACTCTGATTGCTTACTTAGAAAAAACTATACCTACCAGTTTAAAAGTCCTTGTTTGAGGTTAGTGCTTTTAGTAAAGGCCAACTTTTCCAATTACAATTGATAGTTTAATTTAACTCTTACAGAACAAATTTATTTGAGGTTCTTAGATGATTCTTCACCATGAGGCCCTCAAGTAGTAACAAATATATGATCATTTTACATGACCATGCAATTTCAAATCTGAATCTATTTCTTCCCTTTTAACAAATTTCATCATATATATAAATTGTTTTATCAAATATCTTTATTTAATTTTTTTTTTATTTCGGCATATTATGGGGGTACAGATTTTAAGGTTTCAATAAATGCCAATTTCCCCCTCCCCCCAAAAGTCTGAGTCTCCATCATGACCATCCCCCAGATGGTGCACATCTCACTCATATGTATGTATATACCCGCCCCCCCTTCCCCCTCCCACCTGCCCAATACCCTATTACTGTAGTACCTATGTGTCCACTTAGGTGCTACTCAGTTAATACCAGTTTGTTGGAGCATATATCTGGTGCTTGTTTTTCCATTCTTGGGATACTTCACTTAGTAGTATGGGTTCCAGCTCTAACCAGGAAAATATAAGATGTGCTATATCACCATTGTTTCTTAGAGCGGAATAGTACTCCATGGTATACATATACCACATTTTATTAATGCATTCTTGGATTGATGGGCACTTGGGCTGTTTCCACAGCCTTGCAATTATGAATTGTGCTGCTATAAACATTCGAGTGCAGGTGTCTTTTTTGTAGAGTGTCATTGGATCATTTGGGTAGATGCCCAGCAATGGGATTGCTGGATCAAATGGTAGATTCACTTGTATCGCTTTAAGGTATCTCCATATTGCTTTCCACAGAGGTTGAACTAGTTTGCAGTCCCACCAGCAGTGTAGGAGTGTTCCTCTCTCTCCGCAGCCACGCCAGCATTTATTGTTTGGAGATTTTTTGATAAAGGCCATTCTCACTGGGGTTAAGTGATATCTCATTGTGGTTTTGATTTGCATTTCCCTGATGATTAGAGATCTTGAGCATTTCTTCATATGTTTGTTGGCCATTCTTCTGTCTTCTTTAGAAAAGTTTCTGTTCAAGTCCTTTGCCCACTTTTTAATGGGGTTATTTGATTTTTTCTTCCTAATTTTCATGAGTTCTAAGTATATTCTAGTTATCAGTCCCTTATCGGATGCATAGGATGCAAAAATTTTCTCCCATTCTGTAGGTTGTCTGTTTACTTTCATGACTATTTCTTTGGCTGTGCAGAAGCTTTGTAGTTTGATCATCTCCCATTTATTTATTTTTGTTGCTGCTGTGATTGCCTTTGGGGACTTCTTCATAAACTCTTTGCCCAGGCCGATGTCTAGGAGAGTGTTTCCAACTTTTTCCTCTAGAGTTCTAATAGTTTCATACCTTAGGTTTAAGTCTGTTATCCAGCGTGAGTTGGTTTTTGTGAGAGGTGAAAGGTGTGGGTCCTGTTTTAGCCTTCTACAGGTGGCTATCCAGTTTTCCCAGCACCATTTATTGAAGAGGGATTCTTTTCCCCAGCGTATGTTTTTGTCTGCTTTGTCAAAGATGAGATGGCTATATGAGGATGGTTTTATATCAGGATTCTCACATCTGTTCCACTGGTCAATATTCCTGTTTTTGTGCCAATACCATATTGTTTTAATTACTACAGCTTTGTAGTATAGTTTGATATCTGGCATATTAATGCCTCCCATTTTGTTTTTGTTGCCTAGAATTGCTCTTGATATTCGGGGTCTTCTTTGGTTCCATACGAAGCATAAAATTATTTTTTCTATATTGTGAAGAATGCTGATGGGATTTTAATAGGTATTGCATTGAATCTGTAGATCACTTTGGGTAGTATAGACATTTTGATGATATTGAGTCTGCCGATCCACGAGCCTGGTATGGATTTCCATCTGTTTACATCCTCTGCTATTTCCTTCCTCAGTGTTTCATAGTTCTCCCTGTAGAGGTCTTTTACGTCCTTGGTTAAGTTTATTCTTAGGTACTTTAATTTCTTTGTTGCTATTGTGAAGGGAATTGAGTCTTTGATTTGGTTCTCAATTAGATTGCTGTTGGCGTATATGAATGCCTCTGATTTCTGTGTATTGATTTTGTATCCTGAGACTTTACTAAATTCATTGATCAGTTCCAGGAGTTTCTTGGTTGAATCCTTGGGGTTTTCTAGATACAATATCATATCATCAGCAAACAGTGAAAGTTTGATCTCTTCTGCCCCTATTTGGATACCTTTGATTCCATTTTCCTGCCTGATTGCTGTAGCCAAGACTTCCAGTACTATGTTAAACAAAAGTGGAGATAGTGGGCAGCCTTGTCTGGTTTCAGTTCTAAGTGGGAATGATTTCAATTTTTCCCCATTCAGTATGATGTTGGCTATGGGTCTGTCGTATATGGCTTGTATCATTTTTAGGTATGTCCCTTCTATGCTTATTTTCTTAAGTGTTCGTATCATGAAAGGGTGTTGAATTTTGTCAAAAGCTTTTTCTGCATCTATTGAAAGAATCATGTAGTCTTTGTTTTTGCTTCTGTTTATGTGGTGAATTGCATTTATAGATTTACGTATGTTGAACCATCCCTGCATCCCTGGGATGAAGCCCACTTGGTCGTGGTGGATTATTTTTTTGATAAGTGTCTGGATTCGGTTAGCTAAGATTTTGTTGAAAATTTTTGCATCTATATTCATTAGGGATATTGGTCTGTAGTTTTCTTTTTTTGTTGCATCCTTTCCTGGTTTTGGTATCAGAGTAATATTCGCTTCATAAAAGGTGTCAGGGAGGTTTCCGTTCTTCTCGATGTTGTGGAATAGTTTCTGCAAGATAGGTACTAGTTCTTCTTTGTAAGTATGGTAAAATTCAGGTGTGAAGCCATCTGGACCGGGACTTTTCTTTTTAGGGAGATTTTTAATTGCTGTTTCTATTTCAGCTGTTGAGATTGGTCTGTTCAGGGAATCTATTTCTTCCTGGTTGAGCCTAGGGAGGCTGTGTGTTTCTAGAAATTTGTCCATTTCCTCCACATTTTCCAGTTTGTGTGCATAAAGATTTTTGTAGTATTCATAAATTGTATCTTGTATCTCTTTGGGATCAGTTGTGATATCTCCTTTTTTATTCCTGATGGAGCTTATTAGAGATTTCTCTTTTCTGCTTTTCATTAGCTTAGACAATGGTGTGTCAATTTTATTTATTTTTTCAAAGAACCAACTTTTTGTTTTATTAATCTCCTGAATAGCTTCCCTGTTTTCAATTTCATTTAGTTCTGATTTGATCTTGTTGATTTCACTTCTTCTGCTTGGTTTGGGGTTGGTCTGTTCTTCTTTTTCCAGCTCTTTGAGTCGTTTCATTAGATTGTCTATTTGTGATCTTCTTGTCTTTTGGTTATAGGCATTTATGGAGATAAACTTTCCTCTCAGAACTGCTTTAGCTGTGTCCCAGAGGAGTTGATAACTTGTCTCTCCATTGTCCTTTTCTTCATAGAACTTTTTTATTTCCGTCTTGATTTCTTCATTTACGAAGTAATCATTTAGTAGGAGGTTGTTTAATATCCACGCTTTTGTGTAGAAATGTGAGTTTCTGTTAGGGTTGATTTCTAGTTTTATTCCACTGTGATCTGAGAAGGTACATGGTATGATTTCTATTTTTTTTAAATTTCTTGAGATTTTCTTTGTGTCCTAGTATATGGTCAATCTTAGAGAATGTCCATTGAGCTGATGAGAAGAACGTATATTCAGTAGATTTTGGGTAGAATGTTCTGTAGATATCTGTCAGACCCAATTGTTCTAGAGTTTTGTTTAAGTCCATTGTTTCTTTATTAATTTTCTGTTTGAAGGATCTGTCTCATGCCGTCAGTGGGGTGTGGAAATCTCCGGCGATTATGGAGTTGCTATTAATCCATTTGCTAAGCTCCAGTAAGGTTTGCTTTATGAATCTGGGTGCACCTAAGTTGGGTGCATATATATTTAAAATTGTTATCTCTTCTTGTTGGATTGTGCCCTTCACCATTATATAATGACCCTCTTTGTCTTTTACTACTTTTGTTGGTTTAAAAACTAAATCGTCTGAAATTAGAACTGCCACACCAGCCTTCTTTTGGCTTCTATTTGCTTGGAATATTGAACTCCACCCTTTTATTTTTAGTCTATATGCATCCTTGCAGGTTAGATGTGTTTCCTGAAGACAGCATAGTCTTGGCCTGTATTTTCTTATCCATTCAGCCAGCCTATGTCTCTTGAGTGGAGAGTTTAAGCCATTCACATTTATTGAGAGAACTGATAGGTAAGGTAGATTACTGATCATTCTGTTGGGTTGGATGTTGTTGCTATGATTTCTGTCTTGAGCCATTGTAATATCTGGCCTTTAATATCTTTTAGTTTTGGTTGTTTTTATATTCGTGGGTTATTATTATGATGTTCCGTGCGTAACGCTGTTTTAAGTACTTCTTGTAGGGCTGGTCTTGTCTTGGTGAATTCTCTGAGCTTTTGCTTGTCTGAGAATGTTTTTATTTCTCCTTCATATACGAAGCTTAGTTTTGCAGGGAATAATATTCTAGGCTGGGCATTGTTTTGTTTCAAAAGAGTAAGAATGGGGCCCCAGTCTCTCCTTGCTTGTAAAGTCTCATTAGAGAAGTCTGATGTTATTTGAATTGGCTTTCCCTTTTATGTTACTTGCTTCTTTTGTCTTACAGCTCTTAGAAGGGCCTCTTTAGTTGATACTTTGGTCAGTCTGATGACTGTATATGTTGTGACATCTTCCTGTTTGCGTTGAATCTCCCAGGGGTCCTCTGAGCTTCTTGAACTTGTATATCAAGATTTTGAGCAAGGCCTGGGAAATTTTCCTCTATTATATCTTCAAACAGCTTGTCCAACCCTTCAGTGTTGTCTTCTTCCCCTTCTTGTAACCCTATGACCCTCACATTAGGTTTCTTCACATAATCCCACAGCTCTTGTAGGCTTTGCTCTTTTCTCTTGTTTCTCTGCTCTATTTCTGTGACTGATTTATTTAATTGGAGGGTGTTATCTTCAAGCTCTGAGATTCTTTCTTCTGTTTCATCTACCCTGTTCTTGAGACTTTCCACTGTATTTTGTAGTTCCTTGAATTGATTCTTCATTTCCAGGAGTTCGGTTACACTTTTCTTCATTGTGTCTATTTCTTTTCCCATATCCTGGAGACTTTTTGTGGTTTCTTTGTGTTGGTTATTGAGTTGTTGTTGCAGCTGGGTGAGTGTTCTTATGATCCGCATACGAAATTCCTCTTCTGTCATATTGGTTGCCTGATTTTGGTCGGTGTCCGTTTCTAGGGGGCTGGTGCTCCTCTTTGGGGGTGTGTTTTCCGTTTGGTTCTTCATATTTCCTGAGTTCTTTCGCTGATTTCTTCCCATGTCGATCAGTTGTTGTTTCTTTCCTTAGGTTATTGTTTGGGTATTCACACACCTTGTTTAGTTTCTGAGGCGTTAGGTGGTGTCTGTGGGTGAAATTGGACCACTCCCTGCATATTGAGTCAGTGGGTGCCGTGGAAAGGCTGTGCAAGATGCTGTCCCTGTCAGTAGGTGGCATTTGCTTGGAGGAACAGGCTATACTGTTGATTTTGTGTCTTGTTAACAGCTTATGTTCTGGGCGGAGCTGGGTTGGGTAAGCCTGCCTTCAGGCAGTTAGCAGGGGTCAAAGTTCTGTGCTCTGCTTCCAGGGAAAGCTGTCAGGGCAGGGCTCGAATGGTCTGGCTCAGCCTATGTTTGTGGGGGTGGGGCTGTCTGAGACCCGCAGTCTGGAGCGGGCCTCACTTCTTTCCACCCTCCCCAAGTCCGCAGCTACTCCTGGGCCTCTGCCAGCAGGCCAGACCACAAGCCACCAGGCCTCCCCGGACTGTGATGCAGTTGGGGAGGTTCCCTGCACAGGAATGCCACCTGGGTTGGGCGCACGGCCTCCTCCTGGGAGGAGGGTTGCCTTCTAGGATGCCGATCCACCCCTGGAGGCACACACACCTCAGTAGGCTGTTCCCGTATAACCCTTCTGTGCCCCGGGCAATGCTAGCCCTCAGTGCAGGGGATCTGGTCTGCAGGTCCGACCTCTGGGTCCCAGAGTTCAAACTGTATCCCCACCAGGGAGAGGATTTCCGGTCCCAATTCACCCACAGGGAGCCCAAGCTGGGTCTATGTCTCTCAGCCTCTGAGTCAGCACCGTTCTCCTGGGAACACGGTGCCAGCAGCACCTGGGAGGGCAGGTGGGTAGGGAGCTCACAGTCTGAATTCCCCTCAGTCAGGTGTAGGGTCCCAAACGGGAAGGTCCCGTTCCCTGGAGGTGCCTCCGGCTGGTGGCTCTATTGTCTCTCTGGGCAGCCGCGGGTAGGGTCGGCGGAGGGGAGGAGGAGGCAATATGGCGCCTGCTGCGCGGCTCGGGTCTGTGCACACGGAGGTGCCCGGAGGAAGTTGGGAACCTGGTGCCACGTCTGCTACAGCCTCACCGCTGGCTGGCGGCGGCGGTCTCTGGGCTGGTGTCCGCAGGTCTCTCCACCCGCTGGGGAGCCCACCAGCAGTCCCGGATGCAGGGGAGGGGAAACAGCAAATCCATCTACCCTTGCCGCTGGTCTCCGGGCTGCTCCGGTGGTCTCAGCCTCCAGTTCTCCTCCGCAGTCTCCTCCCGTGGAGTCTCCAGGGTCTCAGTTACCCCTCCTTCCGGCCCTTGTCCGCTGTATGCTCGTCTTCTTGCTTCTTTCCTGTAATTTCTGGTAGAATCTGTCTTTTCTGCAGAGACACTCTGTCTGGCCGTGTTATTTGTCCGCCATCTTGCTCCGCCCCCCTGTTTTATCAAATATCTTAAGCAGCTACTGTATGTTATACCCGTTCATATTTAATCTCTTAAAATGCCTACTAAGTTTATTTACTCAGTTATTTTGTATTTCTTTTTGTTAATATTATTAACCAAATCTTTTTTGAGTGTCTGCCATATATCAGAAACTTCAGTAAGAACCAAAAATTCACTGATGACTAAAATAAGTGCTGGCATTAAGAATAATTTGATGCATGGTCCAGTTGCTATTTATAACATATTTAAATGGAAAGAAATTGCTATAAAACACAACTCTTCAAGCACTTTTGATCTCACCTATTCTAGTTAGCAGAATCTTGTAAATAATCAGGTAAGTTCTAGCTGGCTTCAATGTCTATATTTATTCAATATCAGAAGGGCTATTCTTAAAATATCTAAAAATGTTTCAAAAATTTGTTAGGAATGACAGGCAGACAAGCTATAAAGAGCAGCAAATTCAGCTTATTATGTATATTATAAACAATAAATAATAAACACATGCTTCTAATGTTAATAGATGACTCTATCACTGAGAAACTAGCAATGACCCTTGGCCAGTGTAATCAAGGTTAAATTCTGTGATAGAAGGGATCAAGGTTAAGCTTTGCTGTAGTATGGGTGCTTATGTCTTTTCTATTTTTTCTTGAGAATAAAATTTGAAAAATATATCGATAAATCCAAACAGCACTGACTGTATGGATATGGATATGTATGGATATGGATATGTAATAATAGTAATATCTAATTTGGAAAATAGAGCCAAAAATGAGACAATAAATCTCAACAAATTTTGATGAATCAATACCCTGCAGACCACATGGAAAATGGGGTTATAGAGTTTGAGTTCTAAATCTTTTTTTAATTCTAGTGTGTTTTACAAATATTAACTTTATATTGTGCTAAATCAGGCCTTATTTCTGTTTGCTTTTTTCCAACCTGAGAAAGCCCTGCTGAACTATTGCTTTATGCAAGTGGGCAAGAAGAGCCAGGCAGGGGGCTATGGAGTGAAGAGTCGTGTCCTGCTTGGGATCCTAGTTGAAATGGATTTCTACTTTGAGAAGATCTTGGATGCCAATGTATACTCTAAGCAATCCTAGTGATATGTTCTGTACACTCTCTCAGCAGCTCCTCTCAAGAAGGCATTTAAGACAAGCTCAGGTTAATTACATCAGGTCTAATATTCCCAGGATAACCCAATGTTACGCAGTATACATACGATAGAAATCCAATTACAGTTTGGCATTACATTTGATTTACTTATTTTAAAATTCTGGCAGATGTTAAATAGGTTCAATAAACTTGAGGGTAATTTTAATACTCTATATTATATTTAAAATACTTCTGAGGAACTAAGTAAAATGTCAATTTCCCCGTGATTTGTTGCTACATTGCATATTGTTTTCTACGAGACTATTCATTTTTCTGCCTCACAGCCGCTGTCCTCATCAGTCCACACTTATGTCCCTTAATTCCTTCAGATGCAGTTCTGAATGAGCTAAAGCTCCCTCTGACATGCCCAAAGGCATCAGGAGAGCCAGATTCTGACAGGAAGCCAGGAAGATGGACCAGCCATCCATTTGTTAATGTGTCACACTCGAATTACACATGGCTGGCTGCAAAATTAAATTGCTCTTTCAGGAGATCAGCAGAGACATAGATACAGCATTATATCTCTGTATTCCTATTGTTTTCGGATCAGAAAATGCTTTACTTGTGTATCCTTGCTAAATTGTGTTCACTGAAAGGGTAGATTGAAAAGGGTATTGATTGCAGCTTTTCCAAGGTCTGGAGTGGTTCTGTGATTTTAGAATTGAACATTTAGAAAGAAAAAGTGTGTGTTTCCAGTCTTGGCACCTGGAAAATTCTGAAAACCTTTAATGACAAGGACTGATAATGAGATGATGTTGTTAAACTTCCTGGTAGTTATCTGTGCAGCTGTGTCCATTCTCCCCTTCCTAATATAAAGTGTTATATTTAAGCTTCATAATTTTTCCGTATATAATACGCATGGCCTGCAAATACAGTTGCATCCATAATGGAAGTTGCTCAACATACAGTTGGATCAAGAGTGAAAAGCATGGTATAACAGTCAGTGTATACCATTAGCAATGGATAAACACTGATAAGAACAATTCAAATTTTTTCCCTTATGGACTGAAGTTTATGTCTCCTCAAAATTCATATGTTGAATCTTAATCCAATGTAATGGTATTAATATTATATTTGAAGGTAGGGCCTTTGCGAGGTAGTTAGGTCATAAGTGTGGAGTCTTCATAATTATAATAAATATCCTTCTAAAAGAGCCCCTAGACTGCTCTGCACAAATCTCTCCCACATAAGCATATGAGTGGACGGCCATTGGCCATCTGCAAACTTCAAGCAGGCCCTTATTGAACACCAGATCTGCTGGCACTTCAGACTTTGGCTTCACAACCCCCAGAACTATGAGGAAATAAATGTTGTTTCAGCTATTCAGTTTATAGTAATTTGTTAGAACAGAGCAGCCCAAACTTACTATGAGACTCTAGATGAACAAATACAGATTAAGTTGCAATCACTTGCAAGGAATTTCAATTGCAATTGAATGAATGTCAAAAACAAATTATTTCAGAGAGTACAAATGAAAACCACCCAAATGAGAGCAAACAGAGACTATTTATTCAGAGTCAACCACCATGATTTGCATTTGATAAAAGACTCCAAGGTAGGCAGAGGAGTGCAAAACCTTTAGAGGGAAGAGAGAGAGAGAGAGAGAGAGAGAGAGAGAGAGAGAGAGAGAGAGAGAGAGAGAGAGAGAGAGAGAGAGAGAGAGAGAGAGAGAGAGAGAGAGAGAGAGGAGAGAGAGAGGAGAGAGAGAGAGAGAGAGAGAGAGAGAGAGAGAGAGAGAGAGAGAGAGAGAGAGAGAGAGAGAACCTCAGGGATGCTCTGGTCAAAGGATATTGCCATGGACACTAACTTGATAACTAGAAGCAAGGCATAACATGTGATTGACCAGGAGAGAATATTTGGTTTTCTCTGGTTGGCCCTCAGTTAGAAGCAGGAGCAAAAAGTAGAGAAATTGACAGTAATTGACTAAATCCTGACCTTCCTAGGCTGGTTGCTACAGAGGTTGTGGGTCATAGTTTTGTTGTCATATATGATCTGGTCACTGTCCATTTGTATATTCAGTCTCTCAAAAATGTTTGTTAGAATAACCATTCAGAATGTAACTTTAAGCAGATTAGTTTCTGCAATGAAGCAGCATTATTAACTCCAGTTGTGGGAAGATGGTGTGAATAAACACATCAAATATTCTTTTTAGGGTGTAGGATCACTCACTAGAGAAGCTAATGATATTAACCTATTGAAAATGAGCAAAGTGCTCATAGTGTCCTGGACTTCCACTAAAGAGGCAGAAGTCTAGACAGTTCTGAAAATAAACACATAAATGAGGTGACCCTGGATTATGAGCAACTGCACACACGTGCTTTAGTGACTATAGGAGCCAGATGATGCTTTGCTTTCATCGTAGGTCACAAAGGGCTTATCTACTACAGAAAAAAGGGCCAGTGTTGAGAGGAGGAAAGGCTCTGTGTGAAGTAGCAAGGTCAAAGCAGGCTTTCATGGCGAATACATGGCTGAAGCAGGGCCAGCCATAATGAGATTTGGGCAGGGAGTGTGCAGATAGGGAAGACATTTATGTAGTGTGGATAAAATAGGTAAAGGTGTCTACATAGAGATGAGATGGTAAATTTAATTATAGGTCCCACTATAGCCAAGTAAAATAGCAGAAAGAGCAAAATGAAAGAAAATTGTAAAAGATATCATAAAAACTATGAGATACAATGTTGTTGACAGAAAAAAATGAAGTGAGGTTGCTTTAGGACAATGTAGTATTTGAATCTGGATGTGTTTTTGGAGGTGACTGAGCAGGATATTTAAAAGGAATTACTTGTAGGTAGGTAGATATCTACCTAAAATATGCATCCATCTAAAATATGCATTTTAGAATGAGAAATCATGGCAAGTATATATGTGAAGGACTCTTCAGGGAAGTGATATTTTGAAGCTATGAATACATTTTCCTTATGGAAAAACTTAGATAGAAAAATGCATAGACCTCTTGAAATAGGTAATGACCATACATGATGAGAGGAGAAATAAGAATTTGTGGAGGTTTCAGAAAAGTAAGATGAGAAATCTTCATATCATAGTGCCACAGCATCTTGAGGAGGTCCACAAAGATGGAGGAGATGGGGGTCATATTGTCTGTGAAGTAACCAGGAAGAAATACTATGAAAGCCACTGATGTATAAAATGCCCTGATGTAATAGTTTGTAATGAATAGTCTTTTATTAACTAATAAACTAGAAAGACTATATTTTAAGCATAAAATGAAGTTTAAGAGTATCAGTACAAAGTATACAGCTTTGGCTTAATTGAAAATTGAATATACAGGAGGTGAGGACTGGCTGTGTATATTTAAAAACCTGCATGCTAAATTATTTATACATAATTAAAATGAACAAATCAAATGAAGAAGCTACCATTCACACATCCCTAATAAATAAATAGCTGGTTATGTGGGAATATAGGAAATTATATTATAAATAAAAATGATTTTTAAGCCAGTAGTCTTTTTAAAATGTATAATTACTGATGTCAGAGACAGTTTGTGTAAATTTTACTGAAACACACTGAGTTGGGAAGAATTACAAAATGTATAAATCATAAATAGAATATATTGTTTAAAGAACTTACGACAATTTTTTAAGGATGAATCTTCACACAACTTTTAGAAAAGGACTGACTGTTACTAAAAACTCCAGCAATTATTTTGTTAGAAGCAAGTTATTTGATGATTTTACCTCTTCACCAAAAATCTACCTAATAAAAGATTAGGAAGGGGTTTAAAACAGTCCTCTTTCCAATCCATTTCAGGTATGTCTTTTTAAAGACTTCATCCATTATATATATATTTTTCACTGAGAAGTATATATATTTTACTCATATTACCCAATGTGATGACTGCATGAGAAAAGATACATTCTCATTTTGCTGGTGGGTACAAAAATTGATAGACAATAAATAAGAGGCTATCACAATTTTAAATATGTATACTTATGACTTAGTGTAACATTTTTAGGAATTCAACTGTAAAATTGTTAATGTGAATTGCTTATGTAAAGTAAAACATTGAAAACAACTTAAGCATTTGATGAAAAAGAATAATCAATTAAATTATATCTATATTGTACAGTAGTTTTCAGCTATTTAAAAGAATGAGCCATTTAAAAATTGAAAGTATGATCTATTCTTGAGTAAAGAATACCAATTGAAGAAAAGTATGTATAAAATGATAGCATTTTTGTAAATTATTATTATACATATGCAGAGATAATTGGGACAAAATCTTGGAAAGATACATATCAAACTGTTAATGGTAATTTGTTTAGCAATATTTAAGAAGAATAGCCAAGGAAAGGTTTGGGAAGTTTCATTTTCACTTATACAAACCTGTATTAACTTAATTGTTTGCATTTTTATATTTTTTGAAATTTTTATTTTTCTTATTTTCTTTCTTTTGCTTACATTTATTTTTGAGATGAATTTATTTACAGTGAAGTATAAAAATCTTATGTGTTCAATTCTATAAGTTTTGACATAAACTTAGATAACCAGCACCCTTATTAACATAAGGAGCTTTTCTCTCACCTTCTACTCCTTCCCAATCAACCTTTACCTCTAAGGTTCTCATTATTTGACCAAAATGTATTATAGTTTTGCCTTTTGTAGAAATGCCAGTAAATGGAATCATACAGTAAATACTAATTTGTGTTCAACTAATTTTGCTCAGCGTATCTGTGGGATTCCTACATCTCATTGCATGTACCAGTAGTTTATTCCTTTTAATGGTTGAGTAGTGTACCATGATGTGAAATATTCTGATTTTTTAATCCACTCTCTTGCTAATGGATATTTAGGTTACTTCCAGTTTTTGACTACTGAATAAAGTTGCTTTAAATAGTATCATAGGGGTCATTTTGGAGACATATTTTTTATTGCTCTTGCGAAGATAATTTGGGCATACATTCTGTTTGCTGTATTTTTTTGTAATTCTGATTAAGACCTTATTTGAGATGGATAAGAGAATATTAATGCTGTGCTACTATAGTCCAGGTAAAAGCTTTCCAATTTTAATAGATTTTATTAATTATATGGGAAATCTCTTAGGTCTGGACAATAATATATATACTAATATATGTATACACACATATATGAATATATATGCATATAATATAGTTATATGTATAGCATTGTATATATACATAAATATATGTACATATTCACATATACATATATATTCAGACACATATGCATAATAACCACTCAATTAATCAATAAGTATGATTGAGTTTATTGAGTAGCTTATTGAGTAGCTCTGATAAAACTGCTTAACTTCTCTGTATTTTATTTTCTAGTATATAAATAAAAATAACAACTTTAATCTGTAGTGGGAAGGTTACTAAGGTTAAGAAACATAATAAAATTTATTTGGAGAATCTTAGCTTAGAGCTTATGTATATAGTGTACTGGTTGATATCAAAATATAATTTTTACTATCTTCCCAAAAGTGTAGAATAATCTGCTAATTTTTTCCTAAAATTGTACAATGGAAAGGATATTGAAAACCTTGGCCATGACCTTTACTCAGATTTGTTTTTAATGCTAGGATGATTAGAATTACATATTGTTCTAGCCTGGAATAGAGCTTTGATGTTTTATATTGTTATTATTTTACATAAATACCTTTGATGGTAGGGAGTCTTATAAAGTTTTGATATGATTAGCTCCAAGGTTGTTTTCATAATGAAACAGAAATGTAAAGTCAAGGGCTAAAATCCTGGTTATCAGGTTTTCTGCTTTTATTTTCAAATATTTTTTTTATTTTATTAAGAGGATTTGTGCTTGCCCAAATACTCTTGATGCCTACGTCTTTCATGTTGTCTTTCATAAGATTCTAAGACCACAGAATTATAAATGGGAAAAGTTCTTATCTGAACAGCTTTCTGATCATCTGTTTGTTTACTATATGGTTAGCCATTCTGAATACTGTAATGAATACTATATTTTCTATTCCACTCCTTTTTTCTTTCATGCTGTGATGATCCCTAAAAGAAAGCAAAAATATGCTGATGTAATTACAGGTTCAGGGCAATAGCTCTAGGAGTTTAATGCAGTTTCTTATGCTTCTAAGGATATAAGTCTCTAAATTAATCACAGTTTGAATTATCCAACTGGTTATTATAATTTGTTCTTATGCTTTGGATATTCTTTTTTCTTTTTTCTTTTTAGTTTTAGAAATAGAAAATTTGCTCAGTGGACATCTTACTTCTTCATGTAAAGTATATACCCCATTCTTATGCTGATGTAAAATCTTAGTCTATTTTTGTGAAAAATGAGGTGACACTTTTTAATATGCATCTCAGCAGCTAATACTGAAATACATCTTTGTGAACTTTACAAGTCATGACACAATTTTTAAAATGTAATACCATCATTAATATCAAATACTTTGGAGTCAAAGCAATGATATCTCTGTGGCTTTTTCTTACATATTGAACAATATGATAATGAGTAGGTAGTACATGCACACTAGAAAGTGACAATGTGATTACACTTCCTGTCCCTACACCCTTAAATGTGACTGGCTTGTCTGAACCTGTTCAGTTTAGGTATATATATATAAATATATGTATTTATACATATATATATATATATATGTTTGTTTTGTATTTCATCTCAAGTGTTAATAGCTAAGTATTAATTTACTTGTCATTATTTACACCTAGACTGAATCTACTTTTTCTGGCAGTTAGTCCTCTCCCACAATACTACAATACATTGCTATTATTTTTGCTTTTAATAGCTATTTTTTAAAAGATTAAAAATTTAAAACATGTCTTTTATTAGTCATGGAAACAGTCATTTATGAGCACCTCATTTTGTGGAAAATCTAAATGTCTACCTAGGATCATGTTATTTTGCATGAAGAAGTTGCTTTAATATGTCTTATATTGCAAGTCTGGTGGCCTTGAAATAGTCTCAGCTATTGATTTCCATAGTCTTTATCTTGCTTTCATTTTAGAAAGGTATGTGGGCTGGGTATAGGATGGTAGGTTGGCAGCATTTTTTGTTTTGTTGTTTTATAATATATAACTGCATTGTTATAGTTTTTGTGTATTGCAAAGTTTCTGAAAGAAGTTGGCTATAATTTTTATTTTTGTTCCTCTATACATAATTTTTTTTCTTTAACTGTCTTTCAGATTTTTTTTTCAATTTGGTTATAAGTTGACTTAGTGATTTTTATCTGGAATATTTACTTGACTTGAGCTTCTTTGCTTTGTAGATCTGTAGTTTCCATACAATTGGAAAAGTTTTAGCCATTATTTCTCCAAACATTCTTTTTTTCTTTCTGTCCCTGTGTCTCTTTCTTTTGTTTCTAGGACTTCAAAATATTAGGTTAATTGAATTGCTCCATAGGCTACTGATATTCTGTTTATTTATTTAATTTTTCACTTGTGTGGATTTTTAGATAGTTTATATTAATATTTATATTCTCAAGTTCATTGATTCTTTCTTCTGCACTTAATCTAATTTTCTGTTATGCTATCTACTATCTTTTTCACTTTAAGTACTGTGTTTTTCTTCATAGACGTTCCTTTTGGATTCTATGTCATTTCCCTGTTATTCTATTTCTTTTCAAATATATGGAGCACACTTATAATAACTATTTTAAAGTCATCTCTGTCATTTTGTGATCTGTTTTTATTGATTGAGTTTTCTCATATTTATAGGTCATATTTCCTGCTTCTTAATAATTTTTATTGAATTTCACAATGTGAAAGTCACAATGTGAATTTTTACATTGTTGTTTTCTGGTTTTTGTTAGTTCTATTTACCTAGTGTTGGACTTTTTCTGGCATGAAATTAAGTAATTTGGAATCAATTTGATCCTTTCCAAACCTTGTGTTTAATTTTTTTAAAGAAGAGATTAAAGCATCCTTAATTCTTTGACTAATTACATCTCATTCCTTAGATAATATCCTTCTGTGGACTCTTCTTAGTGCTCTGTGTACCACAAGGTCTTTTCACTCTGGACAGTGGCAGCATACACTATCCTCAGTCTGAGTAAAATACTGAATATTTTGGGCTATTGTTTTCCAAGGTTCTTTGTCTAGCCTTTGGTAGTTTCCACGTATACAGGCACAGATAAATTACTTAGCCAAAGTTTTGAGGAAATGCTGCCTCAGACCTCCAGAGCTCTCTCTGTTTCTGTATCTCTCTCTCTCTCTCTGGTACCCTAATTTCCACATACGTGTTGCTTTGGCCTCTCTGTTTTTCAACTGTAATACTTATTCAATGCAGCCAAACTGTTAGGCACTGTTAGGATATCATATTCCTCCACTGTGGCCTGACAATTCTTCAGTAAAGAGTTGAAGGGCTTAACTCCTTTGTTTCACTTTTTTTCAAGGAACAAAACCCTGTTACTACCTGTTATCCAGTATTTGAAAACATTCTTTTATATGTTTTGTCTAGTTTTCTAATTATTTATGGGGAAACCCACTGCATCATGGATGAGCAAGACATCCTCTAAGAATTACGTTTAAGGATGTAATCAGGACCCAAACAGAGCTCTTTTTTCAAATTATATGTATTCTATATTCATTAACTTCCATTAAACCTGGAATTCTGCTCAACTGTTTTGTAACTTTTTACCTGAGATTTTTTTCTTAGAGGTTTTAGTAAGTCCTGTGCAGTTTTACTTATAGACAAAACTGATCTTTTGCCTTGAGATTGTGTTACCTCACCTGGAAACTCTTAATCCTTTCTGAATGTTGGCACTTAATTGTTGTTATTGTTGTTTGTTTTTTTTTCCTAAGAAATACTTAAATCATATTATTTTAAGACAAACAAAGCAAACAATGCCAAATATTTTTAAAAATCCCTTAGATTTTGCTCTGAAAAGCAAATTAAAAGTCTGAGGATGAGAACTGGGAAATCCACATATTTATGACTGCTCTCTTGGTTTTCCTCCATTTCTGGATCACTTATTGCCTGCTGGATGCTCACAGTCAAGCCCACTGTGAACTTAATATATTGTCTTTAGAAAAGGAGTTGTCTCTGTGAAGATGGCCAGGAGCGCAGATAGTGCCTTAGTGCCAAGAAAATGGTATTCCTTAACTTCAGGCTGATGTTGCCTCTGCTCCAGCTAGGAGTGTGTGACCCTAGTGCCTGTCCCAGGTCCTTTGCATAACTGAATATGGAAGTCTAAATTTTCACCTTTGTAGATTCAGAATACTTTTCGAGGGACATTTCTTAAGGTGACCTCTGTACATTAAAAAATTCCAAATTCTTAAAAAGTTATAACATACTAAAAATAAATTATAAAGAAGATATGCACATGGAAAATAGCATATAAAAAGAAGCTTCAAATCATATATCATGAGAGAAATATAAATTGAAACAACAGTGAAATACCACTATAGACCTACTGGAATGGCTGAATCCAGAACACTGACAACACCAAATACTGGCAAGGATATGGAACAATAGAAACTCTAATTCATTGCTGATGGGAATCTAAAATAGTACAGCCACTTTGGAAGACAGTTTGGCAGTTTCTTACAAAGATAACATAATCTTACCATATGATCCAGCTATTATACAAATCGATATTTACCCAAAGAAGTTGAAAACTTAGGTCTACACAAAAATGTGCAAATGGATGTTTATAGCAGCTTGACAAATTGACAAAACTTGGAAGCAATCAAGATGTTCTTCATAGGTGAATGGATAAACTATGGCACATCCAGACAATGAAATATTAATAATCTATAAAAAGAAATGAGCTATTGAGCCATGAAAAGACATAGAAGAAATTTAAATGAATATTCCTAACCTAAAGAAGCCAATTTGAAAAGGCTATGTACTATATTGTTCTAATTATATAATATTTTGAAAAGGGCAAAACTATAGAGACAGTAAAAATATCAATGGTTGCTAGGGGTTGGAATGAGGGAGGGATGAATAGGTCTAGCACAGTTTTAGGACAGTGAAAATACTCTGTATGATGCTATAATTGTGGATATATATAATTAAAAATTTGTCCAACCCATAGAATATACATTATGAGTGAATCCTTGTATAAATTATAGAGTTGGAGTGATAATGACGTGTCAATATAGGTTCATCAATTTTAGCAAATGCACCACTCTAGTAGGGGATGCTGATAATAGGGAGCCTGTATATGTGTGGATGTAGGGATCATATGAAAGATCTCTGTACCATCTCTCAATTTTGCTGTGAATTTAAAACTTTTTAGAAAGATAAAGTCTTTATAAAAAAGCTAAAATAAAAATAAATAAATAAGTTATAAAACATCTTATTCCTATGTTTTAATACTCCATGATTTCCCAGCCCAGAATTCCAATTATTTGGTTCCTTGGAGGAGGGAGATTTAAAGTCGTTTAACCACACTCTACAGCACACTGGGCCTGGGTCTGAGCTTGCAATAAACATTCTTGAAATCTCTGGCATCTCAGAAAAGAAAATGCTAACTGTTAGATACAGAAAACCTCATAAACAATGAGTAGCACCAAAGTTTGTATAATACTTTGTTGTCTAAAAACAAATTTCTGATGAAAATGTTGTATGGTAAATGAGGCTAATAATCTTTTCTAAACATGATGATTAATATTATGGGTGTCCTGTGGCTTTGATCATGGATCACATCTGTAATTACTATTTATGATGCCTTCTGAAGTGGATTGTTAGACGAATTACATGATATAATTTGTTCATCCTGTGTTTAGCACTGTACCAGCCACTGTTAGTACAATAAATGGTATCTTTGTAAAAATAAATCATCATTGTCATTGTCATGGTCATCATTGTCATGGTCACCATAAAATGTTAAATAGGTTAATTCTACACTATTTATTGAATGCCTAACATATATTCCACTGTCCTAAGCCCTGGATTAAGATCTTCAGAGTTAAGATTCAAATAATAAAATATGAAGTTTAATATCTATAAAATATATAAACATACACATACAATTCAGCAAAACTAATTATTTTGTATTTTCAAATGGTGACACAAGGTTTACAGTAGCTATACATATAAAAATAACTTATTTGATGTAGGTTTCAGTTCTAGAAAACGGTGAGGGGTTTGAAGAGGTGGAAAACATCTTTACCCTCTTTGTTACGTATTCCCCACTGTCAATTTTACCCTTCCATGTCTATGGGAGGAGGGCTTCAGGCCAGATGTTGGAAGGGGGAGGGGAGTGTCCTTTGTTCTTTGTACCACAGGGAATGGCTCAAGGAAATTGTCCAGACAGGCATAGATCACAAGATTGTTTTAGCCAAAAATGGGATTATGGGATTAATCAGAACTTTTAAACACTCCATATTTCTGCTTAGAAATATGATGGTACTTTGAGACGGGAGTCTGCCAACCTCCTCATTTGCTAGCAAATTAATAAACTTATCTTTCCTTTTTCCCAAAGAATACAAACTTTTTTGAAATTTTCAGCAAGAGATACCATACACAAATGAAAACTCTTCAGTAAAAATTAATTGTGGGAATGTTGTCTCTGAGTGACATCTCTTTGAAAAAAATTACTTTATTTAACATCAATAATGACAGGTTTTGGAGCTCTAGGAAGAGAGGAACATGCTCTGTCATCCCTTTCAGAATGATATACAGCAAATAGAACAATTATAAAGGTGGAAAATCTGTTGAGAAGTTCTTTCATACTATATGACTTGGACTCCTTTCCCTGTTCCCAGAAGAACAAATAATCATGTGATTGATAAGGGTCATTTTGGAGTTAATATTTTTTGTTAAGTATTTTGTATTGTGTATTTCACAATACAAAATCCTTCCCTAGGAATAGAGAAGTACATTCTCTTGCTCAAATTCATTTCTCCATTGCTGTCCCAAGAACTTCTGAGGCTCTTACCCTGTTAAGAGTTATCACTTATCACTTCATACATCTCTTGTTTTTTTCTTGCTGCATTATACATAGCCTCTGGATGAGTGGAACTTTAGATGAGTTTAAACTTTATTCATTTGTGACAAAATTATTAATGCCACACTAATCATTAAAAAAATCTAATTAGATACCAAGATTAATTACACTTTACTTCCACCTTCTAATTACAGATCTTAATCAAGGCCTTCCATGGTGTTGAAAATATAATTCTTTGTCTGAGTGCCTGAGAATCCTCAAACACCTTCCCCACTTTTTGTCCTGCAAGGTGATCTGGAGACTCATTTTCTGTATAACTTTCTGGGACCTATGTGTGGAGATTTCCTTGCTGAGTCAGAGAAAAGGTGGGTCACAGAAGTACCATTCAATTCCTTTAGTCACCTTCTATTTTTTCCATTCTGTTTTCCAGAGATCACAACCTATATCCCCCTTCTCCATTATTTCTAAATATCATCTGTATAAGTCACAATTCTCCAGAGAAACACAATCAATAGAATAGAATAGAATAGAATAGAATAATAGATGATAGATAGATAGATAGATAAGAAAAGATTTATAATGGGAATTGGCTCACATGATCATGGAAGCCAAGGAGTCCTTTGGCATGTCATATGAAAGCTACAGAACCAAGAAAGGCAGTGGTAAAATTCAGTCTGAGTCCCAACGCCTAAGAACCAGGAGAGCCAATGATATTCCTAGTAGAGGCCAAGAAAAAGTGATGTCCCAGCTTAAGAAGAGAGAGCAAATTTACCTTTATTCTTCCTTTTAGTTCTATCTTGCCCCTCTACCTGAATATTGGGTGATACCTGCTCATATTGGTGAGGTCTGCTCTTTTTCACTCATTCGACTGTCTACTGAGTCAAATGCTAATCTCTTCCAGAAGTACCTTCACAGACATATGAAGAAATAATGTTTTACCAGCTATCTAGCATATCTTAGTTCAGTCATGTTAACACATGAAATTAATCATCACAGCTTTTTTGTGGGCCCTCTATTTTATCCTTACTCTTTAAAGTATATTATTATTTGTCAAAGATAATGGTCATAAGAAAAGATGAAAAGATCTCAGATGACCTCCTTCTAAAATTGCACCTGCATGCATGGGTACACTTAAGGATTCTCTTCATATATATTTACTGTGCCCAAATATTTCCAAACTCTGATGTTTTCTGCAAAATATCAGAACTACATGGTGTGAACTGAGCTATAGCTTTGCAATTTGAATAAATTGCTCCTGAATTATCTAGAACTTCAAGTTATTGGCAAACTATTAATAATTACAAATTGCAATGAACTACCATTAGAGAACAACTTATACAGGGCTCTTCAGAATTTTTGATAAAAAGTAGCCTCTGGTAAGTGAATAATCACAGTAAGATTTGTTAGCTATGTAGAAAAGTAATTGATTTTATATTAATGAAACTTTATAAAACTTTTAAGTATAAATAAGGATTAATAAAATATTAAACAGAATAAATATGACAAGAAATATGCAGGACCAAAATAAAGACAATTTGAGGAAGAGAGAATCTTAACATGCTTCTGTGCACCTTATCAGTTCAAATATCACTTTCCTTACTTCATACCTTCATCACTATCTAAATTTTACTTATTTGTTTACTTGTCTATTTTCTATCCCTGACCACTAAAATATAAGCTCTGATAAAGTGGATACTTTAATTATGTTGTTTACTCATCAACTAGCACATAAGTCATGTGCTCAGTTTTAAAAAGTGATGAAAAATCAAATTCTTAATATATAAAGAGTTCTTATAATCCAATAAGTAAGAAACATACCTGCTTCAGAAAAGTAAAAGCATGAAGTGGCAACTCTAATATAAGGAAAGAAAACTAGCTAATAACTTGTTTACCTTCAATAAGTAATAAAAATTAAAATTAAAAGAATATAAGGTCCAATTTTGACCTTCATATATTGGTAAATAATTTAGAAATATGTATGAAAAGAATTTAAATGCTTTAGGACCTTTGATCCAGAACTCTATTTCTAAGAAAAAAACAAGAGATATCTGTAAAATATGTATACAAACATGAAGTACAATTTTATGTAATATGAAAAATTTAAAAAGCCACCTAAACATCCAACAGCAAGATCTTTATTAAATTAACTATACTATCTACATATTAATAATTATATGTAGCTTAGTAAAAATTACATTTTTACTAAGAATATAAAAGTATTTTGAGAAATCCACAGAATAATATTGAGAGATACAGAAGGCAAAATTGTCCATATAGTATCATCTTAATTTTGCATTATGTAAGGGTGTGCAAATATACATACATAGATATAGGAAAATGGGAACAAAACAAAAACATTAACACTAGCACTATCTAAGAACTGAAAATGTTGTTCCCCTTAAACTTTTCTGTATTTTCTATATCTTCTATGCTGACAGATGTACTATTTTATAATTTCTAAAAGTAAATAATATTATTATTGTTAAAATTAATAGATAATGCCTGGTGACATAAGAATATAGAAGTATGAATATTGGAATATCAGCTCAAGTTAGCAGCATTGTACATTTTATTCTAAATATAATTTTCAATGGATAAAACAATAGATCTAAGACAATATTTTGGAAAGTGGAGTAGACTTCAAAATAATGGGATTGAATGTCCTAAATATTTTCAAAAGTCCTTCCCGATCTCCTCTATTGAAAGAAAATTGTTAATAGTTTTCTGAAAACCACTGTCACTATCTTAGGGAAACACAGAATTTTGGAAGGA
Source organism: Microcebus murinus (assembly GCF_040939455.1). Lineage (NCBI taxonomy): Eukaryota > Metazoa > Chordata > Mammalia > Primates > Cheirogaleidae > Microcebus > Microcebus murinus. Next base: position 63,731,557 of record NC_134108.1, on the reverse strand, counting down.
ATCACATATCTATGTAATTTTAAATCTTGGGAATCATACCACATTATTTTGAGGTTTTCTGGCATTAGCAGAGTTGAAACAGCCACAAACACAAACATACCAAAAAACTGGGCCATCAACATGCAAGAAGTCAAGGACATCCTCTTGTTAACTAGGAGGAAAAAAAAAATGCAGAATTAAAAAAATTCCCCTGGCAAAGGCATGCATATTATAAATTCTCCAGAAATAATGAAGGTTGCATTTCACAAACTGAAGCTATAGTCACAGCAGCTTCAAGGCTCAAGCTAAATATAAGCACAAAAACAGTATACTTGTTGTAAATACAGCAATCAAGCAGTAGCAGCACAAATTATGCATAAGAACTACTTCAATCAAGTGAGGCAGAAGGTGAAAAATCATGAACCTTGATCATTTTTAAACCTACGAGACAGCAAGTTAAAAGAAGACAGGAACAAAAGTGTCAGATTTATTTTGAAAAATCAATTATTAATGAGTGAGTCAGATAACCCTATGTAAATATTTATCAAATGGATAGCTTTCCTACAGGTTAGGTCATCATCATTAGTCTAGCATTATCATAGTCAACTCTCTGCTCAGGCAGGAGGGTAGCCAAATGAACTCTATGTAAATACCAATGTTGTGGTGGTGACAGGGTTGCTAGATTGAGCAACTAATAATACCTATCTGGCTACCCTAGGTGTAGGGTGTAGGGGGAGGAAATAAAGAAGGCCAGAGTAATGTTACAGAAGACAACTGTGGACATGGCTGATTTTATAAAGACTCAAATCTTTTGAGATAATCTTCCAGTAAATGGAAGTTACCCTTTAAGGCAGCAGAACTTCTCCATGCTTGCTAGCTCAATGACTGTCTTTTCTAAGACTTAGCGCTACAGATTCTCATGTTCCTTAAATTTGCTCTTACCTGTCACTGAGAACCACTGAGATAATTCAAGGACAGGAGCTTCAGGTGGGGAAGAGTTGGGATTTATGTTTAGAAACAGACTCACAGCTAATAAATCCTGTTTCCATCACAGGCCATCAAAGATCCCAGGGTGGACACACTATGCCAATACTGAGCTCTCAATTTGATAGTGAAAAGCAGAAGATACCTGATTCTCATCATTTACGTAACTAGGAATTTCTGCCAACTTTCCTCTCAGCAAATAATTTTCAATAATAGTATCCATCTCAACCTACATGCAAATTATCAGCAAGGTATGACATTACAATTCCAACAATATTGGACCATTTGAGACAAATTGGCAAGGTTAAGAAGCTGGATAGAGGGATTCCTCATGAATTAAATGAGCGTCAGAATAGAACTCATCTCGAAGCTTGCCTTTCTTTGCCATCATGACATAAAAGCAAACCATTTCTACACTGTATTCTTATATGTGACAAAAATTGAGTCTTTTTGACAATCACAAGCATTCAGCACAATTGTTGGATAAAGATGAAGTGTCAAAATACAGTCCAAAACTGAATATTCATAAAAAAAATCGATTGGTGTCTGTTCGATAGTCCAGAGCTGGTATCATCCACTACGGCTTCATGAAATTTGGTCAGTCTGATAACAGCAATGTCTACTGCAACCAATTGGATGAAATGATGAGGATGCTTGCAATTAAGCAGCCAAGATTGGTCAATAGAAATAGGACAATCCTCTTGCAAGATAGTGGTTGACCACATGTCACATAAACAACCCTGCTCAAACTACAGAGCCTGAATTTGGAAACTCTCTGTCATCCACCGTATTCACCAGACCTTGCACCAATTGACTACATCTCTCTAGATTTTGGAACACCTCTTGCAAGGAGAAATACTCAATTCTAAACACGCTGTGGAAAACACCATTTGCAATTGCATAGTCACTCACTCTCCAGGCTTCTTCACTACTGGCATAAACAAGCTACCATTAAGATGGCAAAACTGAGTAGATAGTTTGGGTGCATACTTTCATTAATTGTACTGCTTTTTGTTTGAGATGTAATAAACTACACTTTTTATTCAAAATTAGATGTTTTATATTTAATGATATAATAGTTGAATTACTGATGAAAAAGAAATTCCAGACATTCTCGACATTAAACATTCCAAGGCCATCTAAGCTGCTCACTAAATGTTTGGGAATCTCCCTTAAGTAACCACTCAAGTGTGCCTGTTGTCATTAAATCACACTCTCCTTACCAATTTGATGAGAACTGTATTATTTTCTCCTGTGCCATGAAAAATTAAAGGAGCCATATTTCTAATTAACCATAGAAGTGAAAATACTAAATTAGGAAGAAAATTAGAGTTTATGAAGTCTAATCAGTTTTTTTTAAATTAGGGAACTCAAATCGTAATGAAGAGCCCTAAGAAAAAAATGGGCAAACCAACAGAATAGTAAAAATTCACTGATTTATTCATCTATGCAATCCTTCAACAGATACTAAATTCCAGGTAATATGCTGGGCTACAGGAAACAAAAACATTAGATAGTGATTGTCCTCAAGGAACATGTAGTTGAGCAAGGAGATAGATTTGCAAAATTACATTATAGTAAGAGCTTTTAAAGGCATAGAAGAAATGAGAGATACTGAACTTTACTAAGGAAGTATGGGAGAGCTTGCAAGAAAAGATGACAACATATCAGAGGAAAAGATATTCCAGGCAGATTCTAGTGGTAAAATATTTACTTGGAATTGAAAATACTATTTAGTTTTTAAATATCATTATTCTCTCCATTTTTATTTTTTATTTTTTACTAGACACTAAGATTATTAATCATTAATATCCTGGCATAAAGTGATATTTAGAGTCCCTATTATAATTCTATTAAATTTTATTATCTGGAAGTGGAGGTTAATAAAAAGAACAGGGAATTGGGGACATATTAGATGAAAAGCATAATTCAAACAATTTTCTCTGGGAAAATTCATCTGTAGTTCAGAATTAACTGCACAATACTTTCAGCCTCTTGGCTTTAGCGCTTTGCACTTTCTGTCCCTTCAGTTCCAGCTAAAACCCAGGGGCTTTAAGCTGAATTTGTTTATTTTTCTGCTAGGTAAGTCTTGTCCCATCTCAAGATTCCAGTTCTTCTAAGTTGAGTCTACATCCACATATTTTTCACTTTACTCTTGCTATATCAGGACAAAGTTTATATTTCCATGTCTTTTCCTTCTTCAATGTAACAACTCTCAGCGGTCCCAGACTTTCTATGCGCTTTGGGTTTAAGGCATGTACTTCCTCTCCAAAGGCTCCAAAGGTTCTTTCTATTATTTAATATAAACTTTTGCTTTGCTAATGAATTATATTCCCAGCAGACTGCATCTTATTCACAGAGAACAGGAAAGGCCAGGTGATTTGGATGCAAGAACTTTCCTAGTGCTCTTCTAATTTATAGCATATGCCTGAGCCACCCATATATGAACCCTACTCCAAACATTCGCTATTAATTTCTCTGTCATTCAGGAAGATATTTGGAAGTTAGTAAACTCCTTTCTCTAGATCTCCTCTTTGGGAGGGTAGGTGAAAGGGAAAGGGGAAAGGAGGTGTGTACATTTCCAGCAGTAAAAAGTGAATAATAATGGAAGCCTTTCCTTTTGCTCACATGATTTCTAATTCTATAATATTTGGGTAAAATTCAAGGAGGTATAGTAGAAACAGTGTGTGTGTGTGTGTGTGTGTGTGTGATGCTCATGCTTTATAAAATAGACAAAGCATAAGAATATTAAGAAAATGTATAAAAACCACTTGGATCATAATGTTCTGCCCAAGTCACAAAATAATGTATTTTGTTACATCCTGACACTGATCCATGCTAAATGAGGAGTCACAGTAACTATATCAACAATGCTTCTGTATTGTAATGACAAATTTTGAGAAAACATAAAAGATGAGTTTATGAGAGATGGTGAACTAAGTAAGATAAAATTATAGAATAAAAAACAAATTTACAAAAATGTATACAGTTTACAGTAATTTTCACTAGCTCATTTAAGTTATGTTCATGAATACATATTTTCTTGCAGTTTGATAAACCCTCACAGCAAAATAAAAGCAAAACATAGGATAACTATATGCAAAATGTTTCAGTATTTCAAATTGATAAAATGTAAATCTATTTCTTTTAGTCTGCACTAAAATTTGGCAAGTTTGTATTTTAAAGACATAGCATACTATTTTATGAGAGATTTCTTGTTTAAAAAGCAAAGGATAGATTCAAACAAAGCCTATTTACGGTACTGAAACTGAAAAATAACTATCTCTAAGTATAAAGAAACATTTTCAATCAATAGAGTGAAGATTTTTTTTTATTTTTATTTTTGCTGACTAAATTTGTGGCATACATGTTACTAATAAACTCTCAAACCTTTTTTTAAACCATTATGTAGTATTAATATTCCCCTACACAAATGTGCCCTAAGCATTTAACTAACCTTTACCCATAAAAATTAGCTTTTTCTTATTTTCGGTTATTATAAACAAATGTGATATAAACATTTTGTACATATACATTTGCTTACATGTATGAATTTTTAAGGATGATTTTCAGGAGTGTAATTACTGGATCTAGAGATATCTACATTTACATTTTTACAAAAGTTACTGAATCCAATGATGGACATTTCACCTCATTTGCATCAATAGTACCCCTGCAATTGCTATTCTGCTAAAGTGCTATTAAGGGAAGGAGTTGAATGTAAAAGAGAAAAATAAACAGGAAAGGTACGAAAACAAACAAACAGAAAAAGGACAATGGCAGAAAAAAAATTGCAACAGTTGGAGGGGTGGTTCAGGCAAGAAATGCATGTCATGCCATAAATTTTGATGCCAAATCCATAACTCAAGCCTGCATACTTTTCATGAGTTACAGATCCACTATTTGCACATAAATGTACGCAATTTACTTGAATATCTCATTAACAGTGAAAGCGACACTTCCAAAACAAAATAGAAATCACCAGCATCTTCCTCCAATTACTTTTTTCATTCTAACAAATGGTTCCCGATCCACCGCAAACACCAGACTGGAAAGCTGGATTTTTTCTTTGACTTTTTCTTCTTCTGTACCCTTTACATTACAGTCCATCACTCCATTCCATCTTTCTTCCACTTAAATATTTCTAGAATGTGTTGAATTTTTTCCATCTTGGCTATCACTACACTAGATTAAAATACTTACATTGTTTACTTAGACCTCAACTATAGTTTCTTTGGATTTGTATGTTTATAGTTTCTTATTCTATTTCTTCCTTTGTTTGTTTAACAACTTTACACTTATTTTTTTCACAGTTAACCTTGAAATCTTATCATATATACTTAACAAATTGTAAAATTTATTGCACATTAATTTCACCCTCTGAAAGAGGCAAGGACCTTAGGAAAAAATGTGATTGAATTATTTCTTGATGTATATAATATATTGGTGCCATATTTTAAATCCATTTTAAGTTCATAAATTTGGCATTGTTATTTTTACTTATATGGATAACATAATTTTTGCCTAAAACAAACTATATAACATATATTTATTATTTACTTTATTGACTCTATCTTTCCACACTATAATGTAAGCTCCAAAAATATAGAAATGTTTTTTATTTGCTTAGAATTCTGCCCAGTACATAGTTAGATACTCAACTTGAGTTTTGATAAAACACATATATCTATTTACATGTTTAACTATGCCTTGGCTCATTATTCTTTTCTGCATTCAGCTAAACTTTCTGGGGTATATTACTCATAAGTTTTCCATGGTGAGAATGTGTTAATGCAAAATCTTTTGTTTGTTTATATAGATATAAATTTATTTTGCCTGATTGATGGAAGTCCTACATCTAATTTGACTGTCACTCTCTTCTCAGCATTTAGAGTATATATTTCCACAATCTTCTGGATTCCATTTATGCTAACAAGACAGCTGATATCGATCTTATTACCTGTCTTGGTAGACCATCTGTCTGCTTTTATTGAAATATGTTTGTTGTAATCTTTCTCTCCATTCCTTCTCTCTCTCTCTCTTCTCTCCTTCTCTCCATCCCTCCTTTTCATCTCTTCTTCTTCATATCTCAATCTCATAAATTCTGCTTCTTATCTGCTATTACTTACATATGTATATGAGTATTTCTGTTTTCATTGTTTCTGGAAAATTTTCAGACTTTATCTCTTCAAATGTAATCTTTGTTCCATTCTCTGTATTTTCTCCTTTTGATACACCAATTAGCCATATACTCCTCATTGTTTCCTCCTTTCTCTTCCTAAATCCTCATTTCCTGTGTCTCTTTGCAGTTTTCTCATTAGATTCTTTACATTCATCTTATTTGCTTCCCTCCTCCAAGAGCTGTGTGTAACTTACTGTTTCACTCATTATTTTTCATTTTAATTGTATTTTTCTTAATATGTACTTGATCACTTTTGAAAATCTCTTGTTTGCTCATTTTGGGGATTATATACTTTATTCCTTAAATACTTTATCCATAAATGTTATGTTTTGTATTTGGTAATTCACTATTTTAAGTTACTTTGAGTCAAAATTTCTCTCTCTTTTTAATATTTTTGCTGGTTCTCATTCATATAGCTTAATTATTTGTGTTTAATCTTAAATTACATTTGATTTTAATCTATGAAAATCATGAGGGCCCATCTGAGAGGTTTACTCTGGATAGATTTTTCTACCCAAACCCAGGAGTGTGATATGGACCAGAGACCATTTTAGTTTCTTCCCAGTCTCAGACTTAAAACAGAAGGTGCAGGTTCAGATTCTCTATCTTGTCAATGGCTCAGAATTGGTCTCTACAGCTCTGACATAGTCACATGACCTTAATGCATCCCTTTCTTGTTTGCTCTCAGCTTTCAGATCTGTCACCTGCTTCCTTTGCTTACATTTACTCTTTTGTGTTTAGCTTTGGTGATTACCCTTCTGTAATGCTTAATTTTAGGTGTTAACAGAGTTAAGAAATACCCAAAAAGCTGGTAAAGCATTATATCTGGGCTTGTCTGTGAGGGTGTTCTGCAAAACATTGGCATTTGAATCAGTGGACTGAGTAAGGAAAATCCACCCTCACCAATGTGCATAGCCTTCATCCCATTTGTTGAAGGCCTGAGAACAACACCACCACCAATAGCAAAAACAAAGGAAGGGTGAGTTCACTCTCCTTTCTAGAGCTAAGACATTCATTTTCTCCTGCCTTTGGACATCAGAGCTCCTAGTTTTTGGGCCTTCAAACTCCAAGACTTAAACTAGCAGCTCCCTAGTTTCTTAGTCCTTTGCATTAAGGCTGACTTACACCACTGGCTTCCTTGGTTCTGCAGCTCATAGATGACATAATATGGGAATTCTCAGCCTCCATAATTGTGTGAGCCAATTCACATAATATTTTCCCTTTCCATATATACTTACTTAGAGATATAAATATCTCTCTACATATAAATCTATATATTCCCTCTATATACATCTCTCTACATATCCTATTAGTTCTGTTTCTCTGGAAAAATATGCTTAATACTCCTCACCCCCTGTGAGCCTAGAATTTTATTAAAAGTCTGTGAAAGGATGACTGAACCCCTGATATTGCTTCTTAACAGCTGTCTATGTCTCTAGTCATGTCTTTCTCCTATTCATGCTTCATATTGCAGTCTTCATATTTCAGATTTGTCTATCTACTATAAATCTCACCATCTTCAATATGGTGTCCCACAAACCATTGCTTTCCAGATAAAATTAAAAGTAAAAATTCTTATCATGTTTATAATATCCTCTATGATATGGTTTCTAAGAGTATTTCTAACATAATCTCTTTCCACTCAGTCTACCTTTTTCTCTCGTCCAACATACACAGTTTTCTTTAGATTCTTAAACCTGCGTGTTGATTCTAACTCCTAGGCATACATTGTTCTCTCTGCTTTAGTTTGCCTTGATACATTGGCATCTATGGAATACATTGAAATGTACAGTTCATGGTTTCCTTCAGTATGAAATATATTCAGTGGACAATATAATCACTATCATACAAAAAACTTTATGTGTTTATCACACTTAATGTGTGATTTTTCATTGAATTTATTTAAGTTCTCAAGTCAAAAACAATAATTTAGTACACAGATATAATATATAGATAGATAATATGTACTAACTATATAAATATACATTTTGTACATATATAAAATCTACCTTTAATCTACACATCCACACATACCTCCATATACATGCCCACACATACAATGAACACTTAGACTGTGACACAATACATTTGATCTTTTGGGCCATGGGAGTTGCTGTTTCAGTTGTTGTCGAATCAAATGTTAAAATGGCTGAAATGATTGATCATCATGTATGAAAGGAAACTGACATTTTTAATGTGCCTCTAACTCTGAGATCTGTTGTAACTTAATAAAAGGGAAGTGAAGTTGTAAAACCTTTTTAAAGATGGAAACACACACACTGGGTCTCTGTTTTTATGCACAACAATGGATGTCCCCTTAGGCTAAACCTACTAAAGCTGTCTTCATAATGGTAATAGACCCTCAATGGACCTTAAGAGCTTGGTTGGTGAATCTAACAGGAAGGAAGAGTTCTTCATTACTAAGGGTATATGTGACAGGTCTTTATTCTCTTGCAGCTGGTGAATTTGCTCTTCACTTTGCCGCAAGACAACAGAACTCCTATGAAGAAGTGGTTCTGTTTTTATTTTCTAACCTCATTTCCTTTTGTTATTTCCATCTGACAGTCAGTCAGTAAAAAGAAAAAAACCAAACAACAACAATAAACAAAGCCAAAATAACAAAACCAAGTTGCCACCAATGCAGCAGAAAAAGAAAAGAAAGGCTAATGTTACCCCGAAGTACTATTGCAAACAGAAAGAAAGCATAATTCTATGCCGTGGGTATAACCTGGGATGACACACTCGCATGAATTACCTCTTTGAGTTTTTGACAGAGAAGAACAGAAAGTAGCTAATGAAGTCACAAGAGACTTTGGGAGTTCAATTCATGAAACCCTTAATATTGTGACAGTGTTAGGACAGGTCAGTCTTACTGTTTCACATACAATATAGAGCATACTTGTGACCTCAAGGTAAAATTAGAGGTAAAATTAGACCTCAAGGTAAAATTAGACCTCAAGGTAAAATTAGAAAACTTAAAATGAATTCTGACACTCTTATCATAACTTTCCTCTCCGAACATGTATTTAGTTGTCCTTTATTTTAGAAATATCACATTTTAGTGAAGTCGATAATTAGTATTGTATAATTTTTTTCTTAGTATATACAATTTATGTATCTTTCTTCTAACCACAATAAAATAATAAATATTTTATGACTGAAGGAGAAAATTAAAACTGAACTTGAAAGATATGTAGATTTTATACAGATTTTTCATTGTGCTATGAATTCAGAGCACATATCTTAATGTAATACTAATAATCATCTATGTCAGTTCACATATTTCCTGGGCTCTTCAAAAATGGGACCCAAATCAGTTCTTGTTTCCAGTGCTAACTGAAACATGAAAGAAGTTTAGTCACCTACATCATGACATTTGGAAGAAAATAGAGAGGCATCTTTCCTAAAATACAACCCTCACCATGTTATCAGTATCTGAAATACCAACATGGAATTAGTGCAGTATAAAATCTTAAAACTAAATACTATTTCTATAAGATTTAAAATCTTAAAATTGTTTTCACAAACTGTATTTCAAAATGGATGATTAGGCAAGAGATGTGTTATTGCAATCATTTTTATCACAGAAGCAAGTACAATTTTAAGGTTATGTAGCTATTAAGAGTAAAACTAGACTCAAATACCAGGCCATCTGACTACAAAGGTCTTTCTACTATACTCAGAAATCATTAGTTTTAACTCTTAAGTCATTTTTCTGTGTTAAAGTACAAAAAATCTGAAAATAATAAACCTATTTAAATCCATTAGGAGCATAAATGATCTTAATATACTCTTTCAAATTAACCATATAGAAGGAAGAAAGGAGGGAATGAAGGATAGAAGGGAGGAAGGGAGGACGGAAGGAAGGAAGGAAGGAAGGAAAGAAGGAAGGAAGGAAGGAAGGAAGGAAGGAAGGAAGGAAGGAAGGAAGGAAGGAAGGAAGGGAGGGAGGGAGGGAGGAAGGAAGGGAGGGAGGGAGGGAGGGAGGGAGGAAGGGAGGAAGGCAGGCAGGCAAGAATAGAATAGATGGCAAATGATGAAAGAGCAATAGAATAGTGAGGGTAAGGAGAGAGTGAGGACCAGAGCACTGATAAATTAATCAGAAGTTTTGGTTGCAAGGAATAAAAAGTTAACTTAAACTAGCTTAAGGTCATAGGAACACTTCTGGAATATACAAAAAGGCTAAAACAAACAAGTATCTGAAGGTACAGGAAGCAAAACGGTTCTTGGACCATAGCAACTGACAACTTAAGTTGTCAAACATAGGAGTCTCTATCACTTTTTAATTTCACTTTTCACAAAAATGTTTATTCTGTCTTCTGAAGATTAAATTCTTTACACTTTAGGACTCATGGCCACCTGCAGCTTTATTTTGCTTCTCAGAATTTTCTTACTAGAAATAAAAGAAAATCTGTCTGCTAGATCTAAAATTCTAGGCAAAGCCACTGACTTGATTAGCCCTCATACCCATTCCTTGGTTTAAATATAACATTCAGTAGTCATGTAAAAAATATTTGGCCCAGCTTGGCTCAAGTGCTTGCCTATAGTGCATATGGAAATAAAACCACGTAGGTATGTGTTTTATGTAACTAGCACAGGTAGTAGAGGTAGCACAGGATTGGCTCACAGCAGCTTTCTGTGAGTGAAACAGCCACTGTAGGGTAACTGGATGCACTGCACAAAGAAGGCCAGTGCCTTAGCATGTACATTGCCCTAGACATTGAGGAATCATTGTATTGCCACCAAGAAGATATATGGAATCATAGAAAAGCTGGAAAAAAACAGAGATAATGGAAGACAATGGTGGAAAGTGACTGAAGATAAATCAGCTATTTATGTAATCGTTCCAAATGTCATACTGAGTTTGAGAAATTAACTCAAAAGCAAAATTAAACACAGTAGACTTAGAGAAAAGGAGCTTGGAGAAACAATAGCACTTTGGCAGTTTCTGAATAGAAGAAAGGGTTTTTCGTATTCTATAGATCATTAAAATAGAGATTAAAACCAATAAATTCAGATAAGGAAAAGGAAAAACAGATACATATGCTAACAAGGAAGTAAGGAACTATAATTGAGGAGGAGTTGAGGTCAATGAAGTGGTTTCCTAAAATAGAGTTCTTCTTTTCTATCAGAATGTCATGATGTAAAGAGCTTTGATTTCAAATTCAGAGAGACCTAGATTAGAATGTTTACTCTGTCACTTATTAGTCATTTGGTGTTGGAAAGATGCTAATTCTATGAATCTGTTTCCTCATTTCTACCAGAAAGTGATACTAACTCATAGATACTTTGGTAGGATTAAAGATATTATATCCTCCATTAGATTGGTATACTTCTATAAATTGTTGATATATGAAAGGAGTGGCACTGAAGATCAGAGAAGAAACAATTGGGTATCTAAAAAGCAGAAGAAAAAAAAAAAAAAGGAAAGTATGCACTGACCTTACACCACCCACAAGACAAAATTCCAAATAGATTAAAGGCCTTCACATGAAAGACAAAACCAAATGAATTTTCAGGCACATAGGATAACAATTCCATGACTTTGAGGATAAAGATTTCTTAAACAAGATATGCGATAATTTAACCATAACATATTGCTTGAGAAATTCTATAACATTAAACTAAGAGCTTAGTTCTTTATAACAAAATATTATAGGGGTACAAACAATTCGGTTACATAAATTGCTTTTGCACCACCTGAGTAAGAACTACAAGCATGCCCATCTCCCAGACAGTGCATACCCTAGCCATTAGCTCTGAATGTATCCATTTCTTCCTTCTCCATTCCACCTGCCCAACACACAGTGAATGTTACTTCCATATGTACACATAAGTGTTGATCAACTGATTCCAAGTTAATGGTGAGTACATGTGGTTTGTTTCTCCATTCTTGAAATACTTCACTTAGAAGAATGGTCTCCAACTCCATCCAGGATAATAAAATTGGTAGTTCACCATTTTCTGTTGGCTGAGTAGTACTCCATGGTACACATATAGCACATTTTATTAATTTGATGGACACTTGGGTTGCTTCCATATCTTTGCACTTGTAAATTATGCTTTTATAAACATGCAAGTGAAGATGCCATTTTTATACACTGTCTTTTTTCCTTTAGGTGAATATCTAGTAGTGAGATTGCTATATGAAATGGTTGGTCTACTTTTACTTCTTTGAGGTATCTCCATACTACTTTCCATAGAGGTTGTACTAGTTTGCAGTCCCACCAGCAGTGCATAATGTTTCTATCTCTGAATCCATGCCAACATTTGTTGTTTTGAGGCTTTTGATGAAAGCCATTCTCACTGGAGTTAAGTGATAACTCATCGTGATTTTGATTTTTATTTTCCTGATGATTAGAGATGTTAAGCATTTCTCATATGTTGGCCATTCTTCTTTGGTTGTTGGTCTATCTTCTTTTGAAAAGTTTCTGTTCTTGTCATTTTTACAGTTTTTATTGGGGTTGCTTGTTTTTTTACCTTACAGTTTTTCCAGAGCTCTATATAGATTCTAGTTAGGATGCAAATATATTCTCCCATTCTGTAGGTTGTCTATTTGCTCAAATGATAATCTCCTTGGCTATGCAGAAGCTTTTTAATTTGATCAAGTCCCATTTATTTATTTTTGTTGTTGCTATGATTGCTTTTGGGATCTTCTTCATAAGTTATTTGCCTAGATCAATGTATATAAGAGTGTTTCCAACATTTTCTTCTAGAATTCTTATAGTTTGATGCCTTAGGTTAAGTCTATTACCCATTGTGAGTTGATTTTTGTGAGAGATCAGAGGTGTGAATCCTGTTTCAGTCTTATGCATGTGGCTATCCAATATTCACACCACCATTAATTGAATGTGGAATTCTTTTCTCCAGTGTATATTTTTACTTGCTTTGTCAAAGATTAGATGGCTATACAAGGATGGTTTTATATCTGGGTTCTCAATCCTGTTCCATTGATCTATGTCTCTGTTCTTTTGCCAGTACTGGTCTATGTCTCTGTTCTTTCGCCAGTACTGGTCTATGACTCTGTTCTTTCGCCAGTACCATGCTGCAGTACCATAGCCTTGTAGTATAGCTTGAAGTCTGGTAAATTAATGCCTCCCAATTTCTTCTTTATGTTTAAGGTTGCTTTAGATATGTGAGGTCTTCTCTGGTTCCATAAGAAGCACAGAATTATTTTTTTCTAGATCTGTAAAAATTAATTTTGGTATTTTAATAGAGATTGCATTGAATCTGTAGATCACTTTGGGTAGTATAGACACTTTAACAATGTTGTTTCTGGTAACCCATGAGTATGGTATTGTTTTCTATGTGTTCACATCTTCTGCTATTTTCTTGCTCAGAGTTTTGTAGTTCCACCCGTAGAGGTCTTTGTCCTCCTTAGTTAAATATATTCCTAGGTATTTTATTTTCTTTGTTGCTATTGTGGAAGATATTAAGTCTTTGATTTTGTTCTCAGCTTAAATGTTGATGATATATATATATGCTACTGAGTTGTGTACATTGATTTTATAACTTGAGACTTTGCTGAACTTATTTATCAATTCCAGTAGTTTCTTGGCAGAATGTTTTGGGTTTTGTAGATATAAGATCATATCATCAGCAAAGAGAGATAATTTGACTTCTTCTTTCCCCATTTGGATACCCTTGATTTCTTTCTCTTCTTTGAATGCTCTGGCTAGGATATCCAGCATTAGGACAACCTTGTCTGTTTCCAGTTCTATACTGGAATGCTTTCAGTTTTTCCCCAATATGTGTGATGTTGGCTGTGGGATTGTTGTATATGGCATTTATCATTTGAGGTAAGTCCAGTCTATGCCTATTTAAGTGTTCTTATAAAAAGGGTGCTGAATTTTGGCAAATGCTTTATCTGTGTCTATTGAAATGATCATATTTTTTTTTGTTTTTACTTTTACTTCTATTTATGTAGTGAATTACATTTATAGATTTGCATATGTTGAACCATCCCTGCATACCTGGGATAAAGCCCACTTGGTCATGATGGATTATTTTTTTTATGAGGACTTGAATTCGGTTTGCTAAAATTTTGTTGAAAATTTCATGTCTATATTCACAAGGGATATTAGTCTGTCGTTTTCTTTTTTTGTTGAGACCTTTCTTGGTGTGGGATTGAGGTGATTTTGGTTTCATAATACATGTTAGAGAGGATGCCTTTCTTCTCAATGTAGAATAGTTTCTTCAGAACAGGTACCAGTTCTTTGTAGGTCTGGCAAAATGTGAGTGTCAAATCATCTGAACTGGGACATTTTTTTTGGAAGGTTTTTTATTGCTGCTTCAATTTTGGTATTTTATATTAGTCTGTTCAGGAATTTTCTTCTTTATTGAGCCTAGGGAGGCTATGTTTCTAAGAATTTGTTCATTTTCTCAGTGTTTTCAAGCTTATGTGAATAGATTTTTATAGTATTCAGACATGATATTTTGTATTTCTGTGGTATCAGTTGTAAATTCTCTTTTTTCATCCTAATTGAGCTATTCGAATCCTTTCTTTCGTTTCTGGTTAATCTAGTGCAAGGATTGTCAATTTCATTTATCTTTTAAAAGAACCAACTTTTTGTTTCATTAATCATCTGTATACTTCTTTTGTTATTGATATCATTCAGTTCTACTGTCATCTTGGTGGTTTCTTTTCTTCTGTTAGGTTTGGGATTGGCTTGCTCACCCTTTTCCAGTTGTTTGAGATTATTGATTAGATTATTGATTTGTGATCTTTCTGTCTTTTGGATGTAGGCATTTATGGCTATGAGTTTTTCTTTCAGGACTGCTTTAGCTGTATCCCACAGATTTTGTTAGCATGTGTCCCCTTTTTCATTTAGTTCAAAAAATATTTTTATTTCCATCTTAATTTCCTCCTTGACCTGACTATTATTCAGCAGTAGGTTGTTTAGTTTCCATTACTTTGTGTGGAGATGAGTGTTTCTGTTGGAGTTGATTTCTAATTTTATTCTACTATAGTCTGGGAAAATGTATGTTATCATTTCTGTTTTTTCAAATTTGTTGAGACATGTTTTCTGGCCTAAGATGTGATCAATCTTAGATAATGTCCCATGAGCTGATGAGAAGAATGTATATTCAGTTGTTTTGGGATAGAACTTTCTGTACATGTCTGTTAGGCCCATTTTTTCTACAGTTCTGTTTAAGTCCATTGTTTCTTTGTTGATTTTGTTTTTGGAGTATTTTTTATCTTCTGTAAGAGGATTGTTGAAGTCCCTGGTGTTATGGTGCTACTGTTGATCATTTTGTTTAGAACAAGTAGGATTTGTGTAAAGAATCTGGGCAAACCTTTGTTAGCTGAATAAATTTGTAGGGTTTTTAGTTCTTCTTGTTGAATTGCTCCTTTTACCATTATATAATGACCATTTTTATCTTTCATTACTTTTGTTGATTTAAAGACTAAGTTATCTGATATCAGAACTGCTATGCCAGCTTTCTTTTGGCTTCCATTTCAATTTGCATGGAATATTGTTTTCTATCCCTTCACTTTGAGTTTGAATACTTGTGTGTTAGATGTGTTTCCTGGAGACAGCAGATATTTGGCTTGTATTTTTTTTTTTTATACATTCCGCCAGCCAATATCTCTTCAGTGGGCAGTTCAAGCCATTCACATTTATTGAAAGAATTGATAAGTGGGGTGGATTTCTTTTCATCCTGTTGAATAGAAATTTGTTGCTTTATTTTACCTCTTGAACTAGTGTGGTATCTCACCTTTGACTTTTAGCTTTTGGGTTCTTTTTTTTTTTTTTTTTTTTTTTTTTGAGACACAGTCTTGCTTTGTTGTCCAGGCTAGAGTGAGTGCAGTGGCGTCAGCCTCGCTCACAGCAACCTCAAACTCCTGGGCTCGAGCGATCCTTCTGCCTAAGCATCCCAAGTAGCTGGGACTACAGGCATGCGCCACCATGCCCGGCTAATTTTTTATATATATATCAATTGGCCAATTAATTTCTTTCTATTTATAGTAGAGACGGGGTCTTGCTCTTGCTCAGGCTGGTTTTGAACTCCTGACCTTGAGCAATCCGCCCGCCTCGGCCTCCCAAGAGCTAGGATTACAGGCGCGAGCCACCGCGCCCGGCCGCTTTTGGGTTCTTTTACACTATGGATGTCAATTGTGGTGATCCATGTATAATCCAATTCTGACTACCTCCCTGCAGGGAAGGTTTTGTCCTGACAAATTCCCTAAGTGTTTGCTTTTCTGAAAAAGTCTTTATTTCCCCTTCATAAACATAATTTAGCTTTGCAGGACACAGAATTCTAGGCTGGCCATTTCTGTTTGAGAAGACTGAGAATGGGGCCCCAATTTCTTCTGGCTTATAAGGACTCAGTTGAGAAGTCTGCGGTTGGTCAGATGGTTTTTCCTTTGTAAATTACCTGCTGCTTTTGTCTTAAGGCTCATAGGAGTACCTCTTTTATGCTTATTTCATCCAATGTAATGACTATGTGTCAAGGTGTTAGCCTGTTTGCCATCAATCTTAGAGCAGTCCTTTGAGCTACTTGTACTTGTATATCTAGATGTAGCAAGGCCAGGGAAATTTTCATCAATTATTGCCTCATGTAGGTTTTCTAGCCCTTGTGTTTTTCATTTTCACCCTCAGGGATGCCTAATTCTTATGTGAGTCTTTTTTACATAATCCCATATTTCTTGTAGGCTTTGCTTGTTCTTCTTATTTTTCTTCTCTGTCTCTGACTGACTGATTTAATTGAAAGGTGTTTTCTTCAAGATCTCAGATTCTTCCTTCTGACTGTTCTGCCAATTCTTAAGGCTTTCCACTATGTTTTCTAATTCTTTGAATAAATTTTTCATTTCCAGAATTTCTGTTTTTCTTTAATAATTTTTCATTCATTTCCTGCATTGTTTTTGTGGATTCTTTGTGTTGGATTTCTATTTTATCTTATATTTCATTTAGCTTCCTTATAATCCATGTTGGAAATTCTTCATCTCTCATTTCCATATTCTGCTTTTGGTTGGTATCCATTCCTAGAGAGATAGTATTCCATTTTGGGGGTGTCCTTTCACACTGATTCTTCATACTTCCAGAGTTCTTTCATTGATTCCTTCTCATCTGGAGCAGCGTCTGTTTCTTACTTTTGGAATTTCTTTTATTTAGATAATAATACGTCCAGTTTACTTTCTGGGCCCATAGGTGATGCTTGTGGGAAAAAAATCAACCATACCCTGTATGATTGATTCAGTAAATGATGTAAAGTTTGTGAAAATTGATCTCCCTGTCAGTAGATGCCACTTGCCAGAAGAAAAAAGTTGCAATATTATTTTTGGTCCTGTGACCACCTCTAACCCCTAAGAGAAAGCACTCTAATGCTCCAGGTGGTGGGTGGGGCCCTGGAACTTCCAGGTGAGTCCTTATTCTCCACCACAATAGAGGTGGTTGGGGAGTGAGACTGGGTGATGCTTAGATGTGTGAGCTTGCCTCAAGCTCCACACATGATGACAAGGGATCTGTTTTAGTAGGGGTCAAGTTCTGCTCCCCACCTCTGGGTGAAGCTGCCAGGAAGGAGCTGAAGTGGTCTTAATCAGAAAGTCTGTGTGTGGAGGTGACACAGTCTGAGACCTAAAATTCAACAGTCTGGAGCAGGCCTCACTCCTTTCCACTATCCCCTTTTCTATGGTTCCTCCTGGGCCTTTGCCAGCATGCAGGACCTTAAGCCAGTTGAGCTCCCCTACGATTGTTTTGTAACCCAGGAGGTTCCCTGCCCAATATCCAGACCTGAGCAGGGAGCACAGCCCTCCTGGGGGAGGAGGGTATCCCATTAGCACACCACAGTAAGGATCCACACTGCACTCTCCCTCCTGATCTGCCCATGCAGATATCCACAACTTCTGAGACTGATTCACAAATATCTCCTCTATGCCCCCAGGCAATTCAATTGAGACCTGGGTGTATGGAATCCTGACTGGGAGCCTGTCCCTGGTGCCCTGAGGATTAATACCTTCCCATACCAGGAAGAAGGATGCTGCTTCCAAGTTACTCACAGGGTACCCAGGCTGGTTTCTTATTCTTCCATCTCGAGGTGTGTCCCACTCTGGAGGGGTGACCAGGCAAATAGCAGCAGAAAGGCCAGGGCACAGGGAGCTTATAGTCTGAGCACTACTCAGTCCATAGCAGGACTGCAAAAAGTGAAGGTCTAAGCCCCGCTCCCTGTGGAAGTCTCTGTGTGGTGGCTCAATTGTGTCTCTTAGCAGCAGCAGGTGGGGGAAGGGAAGGGATAAAAAGAGTCAGGGTGGAGAAAAGTCCTCAGTCTGGCCATCTCTGACATTGTCTCAGGGTGGCAGTCCACCCAGAATTGCTGGGCTCTTGAGTAATGCAGACCACCCGAGATCCACTAGACCCCTAGGACTCCTGCAGTCTGGCCAGAATTAGGAAATGTCTATGTGAGGACAAGCAAGAAGGAACCTGAGGAGTTGAAGTCCCCTGAGGAAGATAAGGGTGCACAGTGGGTAGAGAACAAATATGGTGCCTGCTATCTAGCTTTGGTCTGTAGGTGGGGGCCTGGTGCCCTATCCAAAAGAAGCTCCCCACTCACTAGTGGCAGCAGTCTCTCAGCTCATATGGATAGAAGGTCTTTCCAGCAGCTCAGGAATCCACTGTCAGAGATGTGAGAGAGGGAGAAACAAACCATTGTACCTACCCTTTTCACTGGAATTCAAGCCATTTGTGGCTTAATCTACACCAATACTTTTCTCCTTTCAGTTCTGCTCTACCACCTTTCCCTGTGGAGTCTACTGTAGTTTCAGGTAGGCTGCCTTCAGACCCTCATCTGATCTATGTTTGTCTGTCTGTTTTTTTTTTTTTTTCTCTTTCATCTAAAACTTCTCCTTTTTTACTAAAATGCTCTGGCTGGTGGTGTCTCTGGTCCAAAATCTTGGTTCCCTTCACCCAAGAGCTTATGTTTGTCAAAATATGAGATAACTACACATCCACCAAAGTGACAAAAACTTGAGGTTGGGCAATAACATGTTAGTAGAGATGTGAAACAATGGAAACCCTTGGTCATTCTTGGTAGAAGTGTACATTGCCAACTACTTTAGAAAATACTTTGTATCACCCAATGAAGACAAAGCTATACGAACTGTATGACCTGAAGTTTACATATTCCAGGGAAGCTTATGAAGATGTTCATCGATTTATATGTACAAAAATGCTCAGAGTGGCATTTTTATGATAGCTAAAAGCCAGAAACAAACCAAATGTGTATAAATAGACACATAAATGTAGGATATCAAATAATTTATAAAAGTGAAAATGACTAAATTATTTCTATATGTAACATGGAGGAATCTTTGGAACAAAATATGGACCATAAGAAGCCAGTCTTAAAAGAATACAAATGGAATAATTTAAATCACAGACATTTTCCCAACAAGCAAAGCTAAACTGTCTTATTTAAGGATAAGTGCATAGGTGATAAAATATTGAAAGGAAAAAGAAATTATCTCAAAATCAGAATGGGATTATGGCTGTGATTAAAGTGGGCATACAAGGAGTTCTAGGATGCTGACAATATTTATTTTTATCAATAGTAAATAATCTGACTCACATTAGTCTTGTTTTGTTTATGAGAAAGAGCTCTAGGTGATGTTTTATATATTTTAAAATAGCACCCTGTCAACATTAAGGTGCTTCTATAACCAACATTGATATCCGTATAATATATTTCCCATTTCCTCTTCTATATCCACCCTCCTCCCTTGTCCATCTTGGATGTTCACCCTTTTGGAACCATACTAGTTCCCTTGTCCTCCAGTTTTCAGTGATTTTGACCAATGAAAGGTGCCAACAGAAATGAGGACATGCTTAAGGTACTTTTTTCTCTATCTTTGTAGGACTACAGTCTCCTAATAGGCAATTCTCTCCTACAACCATGTTAACTTTTTCCCTTTCTAGTTAAATGCTGTTCCCTTTCCTTGTTATTGGGAGCAGTAATGGCATTCTATTTTTAGCTCTAAAGTATTGCATCATTTCATATTGGTTTTCCTTAATCCAGCTCATGCCATTATGAATAGACTCTCTACTCAATACTGTATTTGAATGTGGCATATGTTTCCTGCCGATTAGTTTCCTGACTGATACAATCCTCTTTTCTTTCTTCCTGATCCAATCAAAATGGAAATGCATTTCTAATCACTTTGGCTGAATTCTGCATTCTTCTAACACACATTGTTGATGTCTTATGATTTTGTAATCAAATAGTATCTTTATTTGTTTTTATGTTATTTGTAAGATTATACCGATATTGAGAGCAGGACCATCTAATGGTTCTATTTCACACCAAGTTTTGTTAAAGACCTGGCATTCAAAAAACATTTTGAACGCGTTTTGTTCCTATCTTTTAATTGGGTTATAAATTGACAGTAATGTCTCTCTGTGTCTTTAATAACATTGTGTAGAGTGCTAAATAGTAGTAATACAGAAATTCAATTCAAACACTTGCTGATGAGTTAATCTATTATATTGGACCCAATATTGTTTGATTTGGCCATTGGATGAGGTTTGTGTTTCTCATAAATTAAGTTTCCCCCCAAGTCTATCGCTTAATAGGTGACTCCTAAAAATTTCCATTGTGACACTTTCATTTTTATTATTATATGTTGATGTTTACATGTTATAAGAGAATAATTCTATTAGGTATCTTTTACATGCCTAATAAGAACATTATTATCTTTATTTATACTATTAAAAATAGAGAACTATAACTGTGTATAACTTAAAGTTTTTTTGAAAAAAAAAATTTCCATTATTTTATCAGAATATAATCAGCCAACATCTAGTCATATAAGCCCACATAGTATCTAATATTGTAGCAGAATAGAAATGGGTTTTATTTCTACTATATTGGGTTTTGAATAAAACTGCATGTTGGGACTTTTAAATTAACTTTTAATGTTACTTTAATAAGGCAGAATTTCTGCCAATCCAATCCCTAAGGCAATATTATTTAGCAGCTCTTTGTGTTTTAGTTTTGTATTTGCAGGAATGCCACACCACTGTTGGGACTTATTAGATGTAGTTCTGGTTTGTTCAATAGACCTACTTTTTTATATGAAGGCAGTCTAACATAGGGGGAAAAAGCTGATTATAAGCCAGTTTCTCTACGTGAAGGATGTAAATATTTCTACAATTTATGTTTATGATGTATTTATTTGATTTCATTCCTATCTTTCAATGAGTTTATAAATTAATTGGTGGTAATGTCTAAGTCTTCAATTTTTTAGTTTTCAATTGAATAGTTGCAAACTTGTGATATGGGGATAACATTGATTTGTGACTTTCTACTGTGGCCACCGACTCCTTTTTAATCTCCTTCTGTCTGTACTATTAATATAATACAATTTCTAAAATATTATCCATGCAAAACTTTACATCTGTACAGCTGATTATACAGAAAATAAAGGATTTTGATGTCTTCATGTGAGTATGAGCTTAAATGTAAAAATAATGACAGGGTAATTTGAGGGAAAACTTACAAATACAGGAATTTACCATAGCCTATCTTCTGAAATTATGAACTCTACTTAAAAAAATACTGACTTTATTATGATTTGTTAAAATATTTCTTGTATTGATTAATTTTTTTAAATTCTAACTTTATTTTAAAACCGCTAATTCTCACCCCCTCTCCTGCTCCCCCCCCCCAAATAAACATAGTTAAGGGAGAAACACTATATACCTCTAATCAAAGGGCATTAAAATTCTCTTATGAGTGAATTCAAAGAGTGGCCCAGATGGAATCATGGAACACCACAGGGATCACATGTATTTCCTGTCAGTGGTCAGATATTGCAATTCTAAGTTTGCCTGTGTATTCTGGAATCTGAGCTGGAGTGAAAGATGTGAGAACAAAGCAGAGAACTGACAAACCGTGCAGGTCTTAAACCTCTCAGAATCCAACATTCTCCTATAATCCTTTCAAAGTGAAGGCGCAAGTTTTAACAATCAGATGCTAATAGTGTTTTAAAATAACCAATAATGGGTATTTTCAAATGTGTCTTTAAGGGGAAATATGTCAAAGTCAAAACTCCTGAAAAAAGAAGAAATACTAACATACTTAAGTAGGAGCCAAGAAACTCAATTTCTTTGCCAACTTGTTCTCTTTTTTAGAACTTAAAAAAAAGGAATTGATTTTTTTTAATTTTTAGGCAGTTCACTTTTCAGTGCCTTTTTGCTTTAAAAAGGTTAATAGGAGGCAATATATTTGTCATATTTTTCATGAGACAATTGCATAGAGTAAAGAAGTAAGGGGACTAACTACTTCATTTATTTGAAGAACAGAGCCATTATTAGTGCAGACTTCCCCCCTTGCTTGGTTGCCCATACTTAGCAAGATAATGAAGAATAAATTTATTAGGTCGGAAATAAGAATCAAATTGCCAACATTAAAAAAACTATTAAATATTCCTGTTTATATTATTATAAAAGGCATAATAGAAGTTCCTAAATATTTCAACAAAACAACTTTCTAAGAACGTATGTGTGAGAGTTATTTCTATTTCAGTAGTTACCTATACAGCAAACAATCCCCAAATATCTTCTCTAGCTAGAGATTTTTGCCAGTCAGCCAAAAATTTAGACTGCCCTCACCTGGAAGGTTTTCCAATACTTATCTAGGCTCCCGCTAGGCTAGTTAGGTAGCTCTGCTTTCGGAGAGAGATTCACTGGCTGTTGCCTGGGGCACCTTGTTTCTCCTTCTTATCATCCAGTAGGCTAACTGGGGCTTCCTTTCATGGTAGCTGTGCAGGTTTTCAAAAGGCAGAAACATGCCAGGTACATTGAGGAATGGACACAGAACTGGCACGTTGTTACTTTCACAGCATCCTATTTACCAAAGAAAGATTTAAAAGGCTTGAACACACTCCACCTCTTAATGGGAAGAGTTACAATATTGCATTGCAAGGGCATAGATAATAGGAGGGGAATAATTGAGGCCAATTTTGCAATCAAACCATCCCATTATAATAGGACATATTTAAGGCCTTTTAAAAATAGATTAATTCTTTATTTGTATGACTGTGATAGGAGAATACCTAAATCCCCTCCTTGCATGTACAACTAGAATAAATATCCCAGTCTTCCTTGAAGTTAGGTATGATCATGTGGCTGGGTTTTAGCCAGTGAAATCTGAGTGAAAGTGATACATGCCATGTTTAAGCCTGGTCCATATAAATCTTTCACATGTGATTATTCATTGTTGTGTTCTATCTGTGGCTGAATGGAATGACTTTGAGCCTTAGCTTAGGAGAATTAGAGCCCAAATGTGGAGGAACCCTGTGACCCCAAAAGACTGCGTAAAAACAGTCTATATACAAACCAGAAAGTATGATTGCATTTTATGTAAGTGAGAAATATGTTTCTATGTGTTAACCCACTGAGACTCAGGAGGTGATCTGTTATGGCTACTGACATTACTTATCTTCATTTATGTAATTTTGTCATAGGCAAATATTGGTAACTGGGATTCATTTTTTATTGGCCTTAGTTTTAATTGCCTTTGTTAATATCTATTGTACTATTTATTCAAAGAATTAGTATTGGAAGAATAGCTACATCTGCAAACCCTTCAAAGATTAGTGTTAAAGACAAATAGCAATGCAGTTTACTAATCAAGACATTTGCTTCCATATGTTATGCCTGATGAGAGATTTCATTTTTCTTTGTAATACTTATTTATTTTGCCTTAGATTTAAACAATTGTCTTCTTTTCTGCTGTGCTTCTCAGTTATATGCTGGTTATAAATCAAATATTAATGTGTTCTAAATTGTTGGTTTTTATCTTTTTTTCTTGCATAGGATAATACTGGGAGAGGAGAAGCCCCAAAGAAATGCCATTCAAAATGTTCCTGCTTGCTGGAGGAGAAAAATCCTCAATAAATTAGTGGAACCAATTGATGAAATACCAATTAAATATTACCAATTTTATTAAATGTCAAAATTAAAATATTAAATTATTCTCCTAAGAAACACAAACTTAACTATTTTATAAATATTTATACTGAAGGTTTAGTTCACAGACCCCTGAGAGAAACTAGAGACAATATCAGCAATCCTTAATGTTTAGAATTTCTTCTCTCAATTATAACCTATAAATAAATAATAATAATAAACATGGCAACAATAGTACCTTTGAACCTTTATAGATTTTTAAAGGAGTTCACAGAGTTTATTTAAGTTCCTGTATCCCTGTTAACACTTCACCTTATGTGTCAGAGGTTGACTTAGGAAAATTCTTTCCTTTTATATAGCTTTTGTAAATGAATCAAATAGTCAAATAATTGAATTTATTTTTTAAATCTTAAAGTATTAACAGAGTTGACTCTATTTGGAGAATGAGTATGAAATCTCTCAGAAAAAAAAATCTGGTTATTTTTCACATCTTGCCAGTAGTACGATATGTTTATTGGACAAAAAAATATAAAAAAAGACTAGATATCAACGTCTATTTTTTGTGAGAAGGTCAATCAATCAATCCATGGAGAATTTTTATAATTATCTTGTGTTTTCTTCCATAGAAAGCACAATGTCCATTGGCTTTTTCTAATATATGACCAATGATTAAAAATGAATTTAAGAGGTACGTTCCATTAATATTTGAATTGTCTTATATCCTTTGGATACAACTACAACCATTGAGAGACTATCTTTTAGAATTTCATGATGCTGTATCTAAACAGCCTGAATTAAATTTTATGTAATAACCTTTGGGCTTTGATCTCACCCAACATTCTGACTGAGACTATGTATGAGGCTTTATAACAATGACTATGGTTTGGGGATTTTTCCCTGGTTTTCTATTTTTGAAACAAATGGTTTATTCTCTGTTTGTTAACTGTTAACAATACTTTTAAAAAATAAACTTTTATTTTAGAATAGTTTTAGATTTATAAAACATTATAAAGATAATAGAGTTTTTAAATATCCCACACTTATCTCTCCTAATAATAATCTCTCCTTAATAATATCTTACCTCAGTATAATACATTGGTCATCATATGTATTAATGAACTGACATTAATGTCTATGAATGAAAATTTATACTTAATTCATATTTTCATAGTTTTTACCTCATGTCTTTATTCTCTTCCAGACTCCCTCCCAGGATTCCATATTACATTTAGTCATCGTGTCTCCTTAGGATTCTCTTGGCTGTGACAGTTTCTCAGATTTTCCTTGTTTTTAATAACCTTGCCATTTTTGAGCACTACTAATCAGATATTTTGTAGATGATCACTTAATTTGCATTTAGCTAATGTTTTTTCTCATGATTAGATTATAAATATGAGTTTTGAAGAGGAAGACCATGGAGATAAAATGCCATTCTTATCACACTCTAGCAAAGGCTGCATTCTATCTACGTGACTTACCACTATTGATGCTGATTTTGATCACCTAGCTCGGGTGGTATTTCTCAGGTTTCTCCTGCATAAAGTTACCACTCTTCCCCATATTGTATTCTTTGGAAGAAAGTCACTATGCACAGTCCATTAAACATAGTTTGTATAATTAATTTTTATGTAGGTCTATTTCAAAATAATTTTAAGCCGCAAAACTGTATATGACATTTCCAACTCTAATTTTATTTAGGTTTTTGTTTTCCCAGATTCTTTCTGTTTCTATATAACTATTACAGAGTCACAGTGATGGATTTTGTCTATATATTTCAGGATACATGTGTTTCATAAAACCTAGATGTTAAGTGACCCAGAAGAAAGTCTTCTGTTGAAAGTTTAGTTTTGGCCAATGGTGTGCCGGTGAATAAGTGGGTTGGTCAGGATTTACTGATTGTTTACTGGGTGAAGTTATGGGGGAGTTAAGGTCTTAAATAAGACATAGCAATAGAAGAGGAGGTAAAAACATTTAATATGATTTTTAATGCATTACATGTATAAAATACAAGAAAGATTTGAAAGTTTCTTCAAGGTTGTGACTTAGTGAACTATAAAATGACCTGCTTGAAGGCAAAGGGCAATGGGGTAAGACCTTGGGGACCATGGGAAAATATGGTGAGAGTGTTGTATATATGTTTACAACAAACCATTTTATTAGACTGGAAGTTCAACAGCAGTATATGCTCTTCAGTGGAGGATATACAACTGACAAGTACAAGTTCAGGGCTCTTGTCATGGTGGGTTACCAAGTCAGACCTTCAGTCACAAGTAAACAGCTCAGTTTTCCAATTACCAGGTTGAGATACAATTGTGAATGTTAAAACAAAATCAATTTTAGAAATGTAGACTAGAAGATGTCTGGCTTTGCAGGCTTTCACACAAACACACCCTCCTCTTGATCTTTTTGTTAACCATGAATTCAGTATAAATCAATATTGTAAAATAAAGGCTAGAATTTAGTACAATTTAAACACTTGCACTAAGTAATAATAGTCCTGTGCCTCAAGTCTGTACTTGTCAAATCACACCTGAGGTTCTGTGCTTTGTTTGAGATGTTACATCATTAATAGTGATAATGAGGATGATAATAATTTATTATTATATCTATAAGGTACTTTACAGTATAAAACTCACTTTCAGATACATTATCCCATTTTAGCATACTTACTAATAACATTTTGTACATCTGTGCACCTAGGAAGGAAAGACTAAATAAGTGCTGTGGAGAAAAAATAATGAAAAGCTTTAGTAGAGATTGCATTGAATCATAGATTGCATTGAATCATAGATCACTTTGGTTAGTATCCAGGGGTCCTCAAACTTTTTAAACAGGGGTCCAGTTCACTGTCCCTCAGATCATTGGAGGGCCGGACTATAGTTTAAAAAAAACTATGAACAAATTATAATATACACTGCACATATCTTATTTTGAAGTAAAAAAACCAAACAGGCAAAAACACCCACGTGTGGCCCGTGGGCCGTAGTTTGAGGATGCCTGGTATAGACATTTGAACAATGTTTATTCCGCTGACCCATGAGCATGGTATGGTTTTCCACTTGTTTATGTCCTCTGCTATTTCCTTCCTCAGCGTTTCCTAGTTCTCCCTGTAGAGGTCTTTTACCTACTTTGTTAAATATATTCCTAGGTATTTTATTTTATTTTATTTTTTTGTTATTGTTGTTGTTGCTATTGTGAAGGATATTACATCTTTGATTTGGTTCCTAGATATTGATCATTTTTGATATCCTGTTTCAATTCTCACTAAATTAACTTTAGTTTATTGTAAGAAAAGGCCTTAGATTCTTCATAAAAATCCAATATAGATAATTTCTTCAGTCACTAAATATGATATCCTGTAAATGCAAGTATGCTAATCTATAAAAAGACCACATGAATTTCCTATTTAGAAACATAACATATAAAAAATTCAATGAAATGAAAAAAATAGGGCTTAATGCCTTGGGGCACAAATTTAATTTATTTCAGGTTTACTCAGCAGTGCTGTAATTCTATTGATGACAGGTGAAGCTCAATTTTGAAAATACAAGAAATCAAATTGAGGAAAGAAAAAAAATCAAATGAGGAGGAAAGGGTGAAAAAAAAGTCAGTAATTCTACTTATTTGGCTATTTTTGCATTTATAGCAATGGTTCTCAAACTTCAGAACCACTTGAGGATCTTATTAAATATTCAGATACATGGGCTATATAAACACACATTCTGATTCAATGTGTTATGCTAAAGGCCTAGAAATCTGCATTTTTGACAAACTCGACAAGGAATGTAAATGGAGAAAATTCAATGTTACATTTGACAAAACAAATCTATTTAGTCCATATATGAACTCTGATTAAATCATATAAATTATTCAAAGCTGTTTTCTAGCTTCCAAAGGTGGGAGTAAAGGGAATTCAGGAAATAACTCCCCAATTGAATGTCAGTTCATGTGCTTCATTTGCCAAATCCCTCAATGGAAATACAAGAAACAAGCAAAACAAAACAAATGAAAGAGAGAGAAAGAGAAAGACTCTTTTGCTTAAAACACAGGGTGAAACATGAAACACCTTTTTCTCATCTTAGTGACTCTGTCTAGTGTTAAATCCCTTATAAATTGCAGTTGTACTGTAATTGATTTTATTCTTAACAAAACATCAAATCTTCTTGGGGAAAAACAAAGGAAAGTGAGATTAGCTAAGGAAATAGAAAAAAATTCCATTTCAATGATTAAAATTTATGCCTCAGGAATTAAGCAGGCTGATGCTTTCCTGAATTTACAGCATTTCATTTGTTACTGCCATTAGCTTTAACTGCTTTGGGAAAATTTAACAACAGAGCTATGGCAAGGCTTACAACCATTATGAGCTTCAAAGATTCAAGAGCATGCGAAACGTTTCCTTACAAACTCTGCTTTAATAGGATTACTTGTGAAACTTCTTTGAATATTTATTTCCTCTTCAAATCAGGTAGGATACATTTTAATGACATATTTTAAACGTTGTCATCTTATGGTTGAAGATAATGACATCTGGAAAGGTATATTTAAAGAAAAATAAATCACAAGTTTTGAATTTTTTCGAAAATAGGAAGCTAATTCCAATATGCACAGTGCCATCTTCATTCAACATATTGAAAAGTAGAATTTATGAAATAATAGTTTTTCACTTCAGTTTAGCGATGAATTTGGAAAAATGAGATTAAACACAATCAAATAAACATAAAGCTAAAGTGGCCCTTCTAATCTTTCACAATATTTGCTGTGAAATGTTTTTCACTTCTGAAATGACAATTATGATACACAGCAAGAATAGTATTTCTCTCAGTTCTCATGCATAAAAAATAAACTGCCAATACATAATTAATGTGAATAATGAAACTGGAACAAGATCCCATGCCTTGTTCAGATTAATGCCAATTGCCTGAATTGCTCATGTTCTAATAATTTATATTGGATTTTGACTGGATTTCTTTAATATCTTCCTGTTCAAACGTCTTTAATCTAAAAAATTATGATCTGATTTGAATTTAGACATTTTAAGTGTCTGTCTGTATAATTTTAAAGTCAGAAAAACTTGCTTGAGTTTACAATCATCCTGGAGGTGACTTGAATGAAGTTGTTAACTAATGAATAAGGTAGTTGTTAATGTGACTCTGCATATGCTCATCACTCTCCTGAAGGACATTTATTCAACTTTGAGTTTCAAAGCTAATTGGAAGTCATGGTAGGTTGATAAATATTGGAAATAAGGCTAATATTGCCATAGCATTTACTCCTATTTCATTAATTTTGTAGTGAAGAAATATCTGAATGTTCTCTCTCTGTAAATAGTACATTTTTCATTACATGAGTGAACCACAGTATTTATGAAAAATTGGTCACTATTTGAATAGCATCCCCATTCCTTTGTAATTAAAGTCCTACTCATAATTAAAATTGGAACAATCATTATTCAAGAATTGTAAGGAAAGTTATTAGAAGTCAATAGAATCAAATATTTTTAAAAAAACAAAATAGTAATTTATACTGCATTTTTTTTTGTTTTTCTCTAACTAAATAAGACTTTGAAGAGAGATATTTATTTATTTATGCAACCAATGTTTAAATACCCATTTGTATTATCAGTTTTGCTGCTAAACAAACAAGCCAAACTCTCAGTGTTTTACAATAATACACATTTATTCCTTGCCTAAGTATGTGTTGGTGACTGCAGGTTACCTGTGACTACCATGGCTCTGATTCATGCAGTTTGGCTCTGCTCCATGTTCTTCCATTTTAAGACAAAGTTTAAAAGAGAGAACACCACTTAGGACATCATATTCTCTTGGCAGTGGGGATTAGCAAGAGATTAAGACAAACTCCACAATCACAATCAAAGCTTCTGCTCAGATGATGAGTATGTCAAATCCACTTACATTCCATTGATCAAAATATGACACTAAGTAAACCCAATAATAATAGGATGGGATATGCATTCCTGAGGTGAGGGGAAACAAACCGTATGTGGATAAATGTTTGCAAACACTTATAAATCTGCCACCATAGTAGGTTCTTTCACATGACCATTTCCTTCAAGAAAATTTCAGTATAGAATAGGTGGTTTGCAATTTAAGCAGATACGTATTATTCAAAGAAGCATTCCTTTAGGTTCATCCTATCACACTATTTGTATTCTGGACATGTTTATTTTAGAAAAATTTAAATCTTATTTCTGTCTGCGATTTCATTTAAGCTATATATTCTATCAAACTCCCCACTGCATACACTTTCTGTTGCTGATTCAGATTATATTTTCATAAATTATTTTAATTCCATACATGGGAAACAACCCAAATTTAGAATTCTAACTAGAGAAAAATAAAAGTTGATTTACAAGAAAGAAGACAGATATGTTGTCACGACATTAAGCAAAGGGTGAGAGACTTAAGATCACTTCTAACTCTGAGTCTTTTTTTGTGGCTCCAGGATGAGATACTTTATTTCCCCCAGGCCAGCTACATCATCCCACCTTTCCCACACCAGCCAGCTTGACCAGCACCTTGAACCTTCCCAGATTCCCTTCACAGGATAGTTTGTTTAAATGAATCAGTTGGCCTATGTGTTGGTATCTAGGTAGAGCTATACATATTATAATAACCCTTTGTCTAGAGTCATTTTTTTGTAAGGGAAACTGATGCCTTTGTAATGCAATAAGCCAAATATCTTCACTCATCAGAGATGATATTTTTCACTTGGAAATGAGAAACCAGGATTCCATCAGAGCTTCCATCTCCAACATGGGTCCAAAGCAACATAATAGCAACCATTTCCACCTGATACAGCCTGGTTCTTGAATCTGTTCTTTGATGTATTCACACTTCTGCTTCTTTTAGCATATTTATTCCATTTAAATTTTCAAGACCACATCCATGTGCCTTGCATTATTTATTTCATTTGAATTAACAAACTTAGGCCGGGCGCGGTGGCTCACGCCTGTAATCTTAGCTCTCTGGGAGGCCGAGGCGGGTGGATTGCTCAAGGTCAGGAGTTCGAAACCAGCCTGAGCAAGAGCGAGACACCCGTCTCTACTATAAATACAAAAGAAATTAATTGGCCAACTAATACATATAGAAAAAATTAGCCGGGCATGGTGGCACATGCCTGTAGTCCCAGCTACTCGGGAGGCTGAGGCAGTAGGATTGCTTGAGCCCAGGAGTTTGAGGTTGCTGTGAGCTAGGCTGATGCCACGGCACTCACTCTAGCCTGGGCAACAAAGTGAGACTCTGTCTCAAAAAAAAAAAAAAAACAAACTTGTACAGTTGTTATAAAAAGATTTCTCATGTCATCCATAAAATCTGATGAACATTAATTTAATAAGAGGGCTATTTTAACCCCTTCTCTGGCTTCCGAACCTCAGCCAATAACCAGCGTCCTCTGTTTTGTCTTGTGTAAAGGTCTTGACTCACTCACCCATTGATGTAAGGAATTCTCCCTCTATTCTTTTTGGAGGGTTGGCAGGGCTTTGTCTCATATAAAGGATGTAGTGAAGGGACAGGAGTTTGTTCCAAATTATACATGCATAAACTTTATTTATTTATTTTAGAAAGGGTCTTACTCTGTCTCTCAGGCTGGAGTGTAGTGACATGATCATAGCTCACTGTAGCCTTGAACTTCTGGGTTCAAGAGATCCTCCTGCCTCAGCCTCCAAGTAGTTGGGACTGCAGGTGCATGCCACCATGGCTGGATATTTTTCTTATTTTTTGTAAAGACAGCGTCTCCTTATGTTGCTCATGCTGGTCTTGAGCTCCTGGCCTCTCAAAGTGCTGGAATTATAGACATGAGCCACTGTGTGCAGCCTACCTGCATAAACTTTAATTATGCAAAGTAGATTTGCCAGAATTTCACAGATTACCAAGAAATTCAGATTTATCAAATTATGTTAGCTGCTGATTGGTTATTCCTTCAAATTCATTTATTTTTTAATATATCTCATACTGCTTTATAGATAAGAAACAAAAATATCTTGGCATATCTTTTTTTGCCCTCTCTTTTTATCTCTCCACATATTATAAGTATATTCATATGATTATATATACTTTTTTACTATTCAAATCAATAATATTCATTTCATTAAATTGATGGTCAACAGGTTCATGAATAAAATTTTATCACATGGCATTGATTATTTTTAATTTAATGGTAATAAATGGTCATGTTTAGGAAAATATCAACAAATATATTATTTTGTTTTGTTTTGTTTAATTATGTCTTCCTAAAGAGTTAAAGTGATTTGATAAAAATGTTTAATACTTAGGAAAAATCTTAAAAATTAATTAGAAAAGAAAAACATTAATATCTCACTAGATTCCTTTAAAAAATTAAGGCTAAATGGATTTCTTATATCATATTACCAAAAAAAATCTAGTTCAAACAAACAAAAAAATGACTAACTTTGCCTACTTTACAAAAGAGTATTGAATACTCATTGTTAATTATGACATTATAAAATGTAGACTATTAGTGTGTTGTAAATTTTAATGTCATCTTTCCTAACAATTTGGCCATATATATAAAGCTTGAAAATATTCCTATATTTTGTCCAAATAGTTATACTTTGAGAAATGTATTTTTTAAAAAAGTATTTACATAAAGTTGACTGTAGAAGAAATTTTAAGTTAATAAAGCAAAATACAAAATTATGAATTCATAAATGGATGTAAGTTGCTTCATAAAACTAGAGGTCACATCATTATTCATTTACTTATAATTAAAGAAACTCAACTCAACTGACTAGAAGAAAAGCCTGATGTCAATATATTTTACAGGGTTTACTCTCCTTGCCTTTGATTACATCATGAGAAAATTCTGGGGAATTTTGGATCTTGGTTAAA
Organism: Microcebus murinus; assembly: GCF_040939455.1. Lineage (NCBI taxonomy): Eukaryota > Metazoa > Chordata > Mammalia > Primates > Cheirogaleidae > Microcebus > Microcebus murinus. The sequence goes on along the minus strand of NC_134108.1, from coordinate 63,698,639 downwards.
AGGAGAATGTTCCATCTGCCATCAACCACTGTCATTGGAGTTGTCTTCATTCCTTGCAAAAACAGATCCTCAAGGGGAAAAATGTTGATTTCTATATTAGAGAGCCTAGTTTGATCTACTCCTGACCCAGGCTAGCAAGTTCTTTTTAGATATGGCAGCTGTGGTGAGTCAGATACATCTGTTCAAAGCTCAACCTCAGGTCTCCTTACGAAGGACCTTCAGGTCACAGTTCTAATGACCACCATTTACCAGCATCCCTAAAAGCACATCCAAGTTACTGACCTCACCAACAAAGAGAGTGGAATCTTGTTAGGCTGAAGTCTACTCTCTGTCTCTATCCTATTCCATTTCTCCCATAATCCTTTGTCTTGGAATCCAAATTCCAAGAAGTTGCATTGTTTCCTCTTCAACCACTAAAGCTTCATATGCATCTATAGTGGATAACCTGGTCTGCATATCCAAACCTAAAACCTGGAGCCCTGTACTCTTCCTTAAGAAGAATATGAAGACTCATTCTTCAAAGTCCTGTGGTTGGATTCCCTTTCATTCATTGTGTCTCGGTCAGTCCCCATTCTCTAAAAATGTTTGAAATATTTTCTCTAAACCATACTAGTTTTCTATTGTAGAGTAACAAATTAGCACAAATTTCACAGACTATATCAATACCCATTTATTATCTCACAGTTTTTATTGGCACAAAGTGGTAGAGCTTTTGCTCAGAATCCCACATGCTCAAATGGAGATGTTTGCCAGGGCTGTAATCTCATCTGGAGCATGGTGTCGTCTTCCAATATTATTCAGGTTGTTGGCAGAATCAGTTACTTGTGATTGTAGGACTAATGTCTCCACTTTGTGTGTGTGTGTGTGTGTGTCTGCTGGTTGTTGGCTGAGAATCACACTCAGTTCTTAGGGGCCACTTCAATTCCAACCTCCATAGCTCCCTTCTTAGTAGTTTACAACATGGCTGTTTGTTTTCTCCTAGGCCAGCAGCAGAACTTCCCTTTGATACTTCACTTATTTTAAAAGTGATCATCTAGTTAAGTTAGGCCCGCCAGGATAAGCTCTCTTTGGATTGACTCAAACTCAGCAGATTATTAAGCTAATTATGGTAGTAATATCCCAGCATATTTGCTGATACCCACCACAATCAAGGGGAAGGGGTGATACAGTATGTTCATATCAGGAAGCAGAAACCTTGGAAATCATACTAGAATTTTGGCTGTTACAGTCTGCCCTCTGCCTGAATTAATTATTTAATTGTAGTTTGCTCTTTTTCTGTTTTCCTTTAACACACAAATTTTTACGTCATCATTGTATACAAAGTTATATTACAGTAAGATATTAATAGAGATAATCTCTAGGTGACGCAATTTGAGACAAGCTTTGCCATCTTCATTATACATATTTATTTTGTATACTTTAGTTTTGACCTTTTATAAGCAGTAAATATTTAACACCTTGCTTCTTAAAACCAAAAGCCCTGATTTGTAGCATTTGCCAATTGCTGTTGTGTAAATACTCCCACTATGGCCAATTCTAGGCAACCAGTGTGATGTTACTAAATGCAAAGTAGTAGGAAATACACACTATTGACATTAGCAAGCTGATTTGACTAGCTCCGACACACCTATTACTATTAAATTTATTATGAAAATTAGTTATTTTCATTTTAGAAGAAATAGACAGTTTCCTTGATAGTATTTGGATATGGTAGATCTCTACATAGGGCTGAAAGTTACTGAAATAAAATCTAGAAATATCTCAAACAAGCAGCACTAGCTTTTACACATATTCTATTTGAAAGAAACTATATTTTTACATGATTATTTAGATTGACTCTTGAGGCAGTTCAAATGCATAGTAATTACTGGTCCAATCATAAGATTATCCTAAGGACTCAATCCCTTTTTGCATGCCAGCACACTTTAGATAAAGTGCAAGCCATTTGGGGGCAGAGAAAATTCCCCCATTTTTGTCAATATAATCTATAGAAATACAATTATAAAAATTAATCATTTTACTTTTATTTGAGGAAAATTAAAAATTATTATTTAAAAAATAACAATAGTGTTACAGAATCTGAAAAAGGAAAACCTGAGGGGAAAACAAGCTTAAAAATATATAGAATTCAAGATAATATTTATAAGCCCATAAAACTAACAATTAGAATGATGATAAGTTTGATACTCAAAGATATAAAATCATAAACTAGATGATACAAATGTTCAGTTTCTGTTTCACGGTTTTATTATTTTCACTCTTTCCTTTCCCTTACTTTTTGGGAAACAAGAGTTTAAAAACATGGAAGGAAATCACTAACAGTAAAAGATAAATTTCAGTTTCATTGAATTTGCCAAATGAGTTATATCAATCTTCTGCTAATGTGTCAGATTTACTTTACTAAAAGTAGAATGTTCCATTGATGGGAAGACAGATAAAGAATCAAAGAGCAGGTCTATTCTTAAGTAGAGACACCATAAAATCCCTGAAGCAGAAGCTTACATATTTGTAATCATTTGTAAATTAAAAAGAGATAAATTTCAGGAAATGATAAGATCAAATATTACTCCCTAAAGGGTAAACAAGTTTACAGAACTGTGACTGGCATACTCAGTATTGTTTCCAGGAACGGAAGCATAATCAGTCATTATATTCAAAGCACTCTGGACTCTAAAACTTGGAGTGATCTCTAGACAGGAAATGATTTGGGGAAATGTGGATAAACTAGTCCAAAAATGAATAATGAGAATGTCAAGTCAGGAAGGACTAAGAAAGAAATGACTCAAGGGACCTGAGTAGAGAGAAAAAGAAACCATTTCAAATAAATGTTGGTTTATTCAAATCCTTTATAATTCATGAGAGAAATGCTATGATTGAATAAGATTAATATTTACAGAAATCATATGTAAATTTATAAAGTTTAAAAAATTAAGTTAACATGGTTCTTCCAATCAAGTGTTTTTTTATATATTATTGAAGCTATTGGTGCTGTGACAAATTTCTGGTCACTCACAGTTAAGAAGAAACTTTTTGTCAGTTACTGGCAGATAGCCCTTCAGGGAATCCTGTAACAAAAACATGCACACTGCCCTGCCTCCTATGAAGACAATTTAATGTCATTAATTCAAAGTCATCTTTGAGATTTTTATACCTTGACTCACTTCTCTCCAAATCCATAATTTTATAAATTAAAATCACTTCTGCATCTCCCTATTGTAAATTCCTATATGTCAAAGAAAAATGGAATACAGTAGCTGCCCCTTATCCACAGGGCATATGTTCCAAGACCTTCAACAGATGCCTGAACCCTATCCTATATAGTCCTGAACTCTTCATGTACTGTGTTTTTTCCTATAAGGTACATACCTATGATAAAGTTTCATTTATAAATGAGGCCCAGTAAAAGACTAAAAACAATAACTGATAATGAAATAGAACAATTATAACAGTATGACAGCATCGCCACTCTTGCATTTGGAGGTCATTCTTAAGTAAAATAGTGTTACTTAAACACAAGCATTGTGGTACCACAACAGTGGATCTGGTAATCTAGTGACTAACGGGTGGGTAGTGTCTACAGCATGTATATGCTGGACGAAGAAAAGATTCATGTCCTAAATGGGATGCAGTAGGACAGCACAAGATTTCATCATGCTGCTTAAAACTGTGTGCAATTTAAAACTGCTAAATTGTTTATTTCTGGAGTTTTCCATTTAATATTTTTAGACTGTGATTAACTCGGGTTACTGAAACTATGGAAAATGATAAGTAGAGACTACTGTATACATTCCAGGGCTTTAGTTTATTAGTCCAGCACCAGTTCAATTTAATTGCTGCTAACTTACAGATCATTTATTACCTGCCTTCTTCTTTGGCCAAAATCCTATTTCAGTGAAAGCATCCCAGACATGTCCCTTAAGATGTAGCCATTATGTTGGTATGAGGAAAGGTATCCTGCCTCTGAAAGCTAGCCCTATTTTTGTATTGTCTTTTCCTGAATCTCCTGGATGTTGTGCTCCTGATGCTTTGTGTGAATTATACTAAATATTTATTGAAGGAGCTTTCTGTGTATACTGCTCATATAATTGCACCTTTCATATTATTCAGTTTTGAATGAACACTTTCCCTGCCTCTCTAGGGTTACTTGGCCTTTATGTTTCACTTTTTTCTTTGGTAGGCATAATCATGAATTAGTAGGACATCACAATTTTTCTCTATTCATTTCCCTCCATAAATTCTACAAACAAACTTGTGTTTCATAATAGTGGTTGGGGTAAATCCATATATACTCTTTGATAAACTTAAAAGAAATAGACTTACTAGAGAGTTTTCTGGCCAAGCTCCTTTTAATATAGGCATGTGTTTTAGAGGAAAATGTTGATATAAAGATTTGAAGTAATTTTAGGATGACAGGTGCAAGATGGGGATTCTTTGGCATTGAAAAATATACTAGGATTATCCTCCTTGCATTCCAACCATATAATCCCAATAGTGTTAATACTGTGTATAATCCTAATGTTGGCAAAGTTATATTTTGCTTGCTCCTACTGCTCTTTCACAAACTCTCAGCTCTTAAGACACATGCTGCTCATGAAGCACCTACTCTGCCTCATTCCTTTAATATAAGACTCTAAATTGCAGTCAATAGGAAGCCCAATTGAATAGCATTCTACCCTTGTAAGGGACACACAAATAAGGGTGAAGAAACATTCAAGCCTAAGAGATTGGTTGGCATCCTGTACTTCTGCTATACATTCTATCCATCCTATTGATTGCATCTCTGATTAATGGTTTGTGAGAGCAGGATCTATGTCCATGCTGTTCACCACTTTCTCACCAGTACCTTGTATAACACATGATATACTCTGGTATGTGATGGAATGTCAAGTCTACAAAATCCCCTTGCCCTATTCACAAAAACGTTGAGAATCCATTATGACATTAGTAATGAAAATAAATATAATCCTCATGAAGGTCAAGCTTGAACTCTAAAAAAAACCCTGGTATTATAAATTTAGCAGAAGTTGGTGTGAGGAGATACATAAAATATGGTACTTGAAAAAGTAAGTTTTGGACAAAATATTTTATTTCGGAGTCACAACACAATGAGAATCTAGAAATATCTTTCTGTAGTTAGAAAACACTGTAGAATAACAAATGATAACCCTGAGGATATAACAAAATGTGAATAAAGAATGCTTTGGACAACCTTTACAGTAATATACAACATAACATAAGCTAAAATTACATTTAATGGATTTTTATGAAAAAATGCATAGAAATGTGTGACATGGGTAATTAAAGCCAATGAATGTCTATATTCCACTGTTTATTAAATTTGAAATTGCTAAAACAAACAGAGTGGACAACTAAGGGAGGGTCTTGTATGGCAACAGAGAATAAGAAATTAGAATGAAATTATGCTTTGAGAACACAAAGCAGTGTTTTGAGGCCCGACTACGAAGTTTATGGGCTGAAGAGATAATATCATTAGATGGATTTTAAACTGTTTGACTCAAGAGACAAATAAAGACCCTAAATTGTTTGTTGTGCTTGGCACTGCTGATGGCTCTGGAAAAGAGAGATCAATAAAAGAAGCAAACAACCAGGGAAAAAATCAGTGGGATTGTTAAGAAATCTAAGTAGAAAGTTAGTGACAGACAAAACTGATAGTGCTGTATAAAAGCAAAACAAAACAAAACAACAACAACAAAAAAACAAAATCAGCTTCCACTGAATTAAACACTTATAAATTTATAAATGTGGAGGTCTTGAAAATACTGTGGCATACTTTCTGTGCAGCATACCTAATGTCTTTGCAAAAGACAATTGGATATACATTATATGACATTAAAAATGCCTTATCTATAATTGTAAATGTTGGAAGAAACACTATCAGTGCAATGGCTGGTTCACCACCATCAAGGTCCATGAAAGAATAATGAGCTCAAGATCTCTCTCCAACTGGCTTCAGCTCTGCAACTGAAACATTGTTCTTATTACAGCAGGCAGCTGATTGAAGTTGCTGACTGCTGAAGTTTCCTATAAGAAATTTGGTGCCTGACACCCTAGTGGATTCCCAGGAATCATGCATGCCAAGAACATTTGGATTCTGCAGAGAGAAAGGAATGAAAAATTAATTGTCAAATATTCTATTCATGGTGGAAAATGCCGGATGACTCATATACTCACATGAACTCTTGAACCAATCCACCCAGTGAGCCAGAGACCCGGTGAAGATATGACCATCCCCAGAAGCACAATTGAGAAATGTTAAGAAGTAAAACTCTTACCTAATTTCAAGGGAATCAAAACTATCTTTTAATGAAACTGAAAATTGTCTATTCTTATCATTTCCAATGCTTCTATTCATATTAATTTTGTTCTCAATGGTTCACAAAAACAGCTTTTCCCTTAGGTCTACTCCATGTTACTTTTGGGGAAATTATTTTGTTGTTGCTTTTGTTTGTTTGTTTGTTTTTTATAATGGTAGCATTTGTTTCACTCAATCATGCATTTCTTCTGAAACACTTCCTTAGCTTGGCTTCAGGGATAAAGATCATCCTCTCAATTATCTTCGTTGCCAGTCTCCATCCTCAGACTTTTTTGCTAGCTTCTCAACTCTCAACTTCAAATGTTGGAGGATGTCAGAGCTTAGTTCTTGGAAATATTCTGTCTACACATATACCCGAGGTTATTCCATTCAGTCACATGGCTTTAGAAACCATCTATTCTCTGATCTTTTGCCAAATATGCATATGTAGACTGCTTTCCTGAACTCTAGGCTTGTAGATCCAATTTTTTAATTCTCTTTATGTCTCAAATTTAATATCTCTAATTCTAAATGTGAATCCTGCTCTGCCCACTGTCTTCCTAGTCTCAGGAAATAGCTCCATTTTCCAATTGCTCTGGTTATGAACCTTAATGCTATATTTGACTTATCTCTTTCTCTCACAAACCACATCCAACCCATTAGGAAAACCTTCACTATATACCCAGAATATGATGACTTCATGCCACCTCCTGTGTGACACCCTGGCCTATGTCACTATTGTCTTCTGCATGGATTATGGCAAGTCTTCTAATAGGTTTCCCTAATTCTGCCTTCATTTCCCTACATCCAGAATGGCTCCAGTTATAAATGTTCCAATTATACTATTACTTTGGTCAAAACCTCATAGGTCTTCCCATCTAATGCACAGTATAATCTAGTGCCCTTGTATACAGTTTGGCTTCATATTCTACAACTCTTCCCATTGACTGCTTGGCTCTTGAGTTGCATAGTCCACATTATAGTTACCCAGATGCTCCAAAGTCAGGAAATATACACCAGCTTTTCCATCTGCCCAAAATAATTTCCCTGAGATGTATCCATGGCCTGTATTCTCTAGTTCTTCAGGTTTCATCTCATCGAGGTTTTTACTGATTATCATATATGAAATAATCACTCCCATTATGCTTATGACCATCTAATAGACTACATATCTACATATTTATTGTCTGTCTTTCACACCAAAATTAAAGTCTGGGAGGACAAAGTATTTTTTGTTGTTTATTTCCTTCTATTTTGTTCACTGATAATCTTACAGCCAAGGACAGTGCCTAGTAAATAACAAATCCTGCATAAGTGTTTATTCAATGAATAATTGAATGAATGAACATCTACTCAGCACAAGAGTGAAAAAGACTTCTTCTTCTCTTATTTCCCTTTTTTCATTTTTATACTAACAACTTGTTTAAATTGAAAATTAAAATATTTCATTAAATGCTTTCATATACAAAAGAAAAAACATAAATAATAATAAATCAAGTACTACTTTGTCTTCTACTCAGTTGGATATTAGACATTATTTTTATCCTTAACTTAACTTGTGCCCCTCTCCTAAATTAAATTCCCCTCATTTCACCCTAAAATAATGACCTCTGTGATTATCTTTCCTTTGTTTACCTTCATAGCTTAATATATATGATGAGCTCCTAAACAAAATATTATAGTTTTCTTTTTTTCTGTTTTATGTAAAGGGAATCTTATGATTTTTCTTCAACTTCCCTTATTTCACTCAATATGTTTTTTTAAGATTTGTTCATGTATCCATTCAGGCGTTGCCCAAATATCTTTAATCTTCTTTATGCCACACAGAATTGTTTGCTCTTAGGATGTATCAATGAGCATAGCATACAAAGATACTATTATTCTGGAGATTTCATTCTAGCAGAAAAAGACAAATAGTCAATCATAATGTAAGAAAAAGAAGTAAATTAAATATGTAGTATATTTAGGGTAAAAATTACCCTCCAGAATGAAGCAGGGAATGGGTAATCAGCAGGATTATGGAGTCAAAGAGGGAGGAGGGGAGCTAGCTGTATGAAATATGGTGGCTGGGGGCTTTTGAACAAAAGTTTGAAGAAGGTGAGAAGGCTAGAAATATGACTGTTATAGCATGAGAGCATTCCAAGCAGCAGAAACAACTAGAATAAAGAACTTGAGGCAGGAATGTCACTGGTGCTTTAAGGGATAGCAAGGAGGCTGGTGTGCCTAGGGTGAAGTGAACAAGAGAGAGATCAGGAGTTGAAGTCAGAGATTTAATGGGGCCAGAACCCACAGAATTTTGTAAACCACTGCAAGGACTCCAACCTTTTCTGTGAATGAAATGGAGAGCAACTGCAGCATTTTGAATAGAGGAGGGGCATGATCTGTCTTATATTTTATAAGTATTTCTCTTTTGAAAATCAATGGTCGGGGACAAAGATGAAGGGAGGTAAGAAAGCAGTTTCGAGGCTATCACAGTAATATGAGCCTGAGAGAATTTCTTGACAAATTGGATGTATGGGTGGGAGAAAGGGAATCGAAAATGGTTCCAAAGTTTCTGCCTGGAATAACTGGAAGAATGCGATTTCCATCCACTGAGGCACTTATACTCATCACAGTCCCATTTGACTTTGGCCTAGGTAGAAGGCTGATAAATTACAGCGAATGATAGTGGACTATCATGAGCTCAATCAAGAGGTGCCTCCAATTACACTTGCTCCTTAATGGAGATAGTGAATATCATCCCTGACACCTGGAAGATTAGCTATCAAGATGATTAATGCATTTTTTTCTTAATACCAATAAACAAAGAGCATCAGAAGTCGCTTACTTCCAACCAGCAGAGTATAACTGCACTGTTTTGCCACACGGCTTCTTCAGTTCTTGGACTTGGCTCCATAATTTAGCTCAGTGTGACTTTAATTATCTTGTTTCCTATAGGAAATCATGCTGATCCATTCCATTGATCATTCATACTGATAGGGGATATTGATTAGTAAGTAGCAGGTATACTAGATACCTTGAAAGATACAAGTATGTTAGAATTGGAAAATAAACCGAAGGACTTTTAGGTGTTTGCCACTGAAATACATTTTCTGGCTATTCAGATGTCTAGAGGCTGTTGGAATGCCCTCTCCAAAGTGTAAGATAAGTTGCATATGGGACTACCTAACTTTAAAGAAAAAAAATCACAATGTATGCTGGACCAATTTGGATTTGTAGATGTCATATAACAGAACTAATGTGTTGCTCAATTTATATACAAATTTGGAAATGCTGATCCAATGAATTCACTTAGTAACCCATAGTAACTCATACTGAGAGTTTCAAGTGTGACTCAGAGTAATATAGGCCTACCCACTGGCCCAGGCTGTAGTGCAAGAAGTGTTGCTACTTATGTTTATAATCCACTGGATTTAACAGTGCCCAGGGTGACCCTAGTCAGATTGCAATGTTCCCAGGAGAATATGTCAAGCACTGATGGGGAATTGCAGTGTAAATCAATGGTGTTTGGCAGGAAAACTCACCCCCTCTGAGTTGAGAACATGAACTTCTTTCTCATATTGAACCGAGTGTTATCTCATTCATCAAGCCCTCAAGTTGGGATTGTCCAGGACTATGCAGGTAACTCATGAAGAAGAGGCCTACGGAGTAAGTATATCTGTTTCCAATATGAACACTCAATGCAAATGAGGAGACAATCATCAGGTGTAAAAAAATACTTATCCTGTCAATATCAGTCATTTTTTTTACTATCAGCCTCAGTGCTTGTTTCTTGGACTTATTAAGTAAGAAGTCAAAAGAGATCTTATACATGAATTTTCCAAGTATCCACCTCCATTCTCATTGCTTCTCCCCAACTCCTACATTTAATCTGACTGCAGGTACCACTGTGTGCCTTATGTACCAGGAGCAAAGAACAGTCTTCAGCCACCTGGTGATAAGCAGATTATATTAGATCTCTTTTATCATGGAGAAGACTACAGACAGAATTTATCCTCAGTTGAGTAGATACTTATAATAAATGCATTTTATTTCCCTGACTTCTTCTGCCGTAAACAACTCTTGAGGTATTAGAAAGCTTTACTTATTATTTCAACATTCTACACAATATTTCAATATTTCTTCTTAACAAGGAGCTCAACATACAATGAGAGAAAAAAGGCAGTGGGCTGATGCCATGGTATTTAATGATTTTCATATATATATATCTCTCACATCACCAGAAGCAACTGACCAAGGGGAACAGTGAAATGGAATGTTAAAAACTCAGTTATGACTCTACCTGGGAGACAATACCTTGCGAGGTTGAGCTAATAAATAAAAGTGTACAGGCTCCAATAGAGGATACCTTTTCTTTCTTATACCCAAAATAAATGGATATAGAAACCGAATAGTGAAATGGAGAATTGTTCATCTGACTATTTCACTGGATAACTCACCAATATAGACAAGAAATTTATGCAAGGTGTGCTCCCCCCCCCTTTTTTAACATATTAAGAATAATATTTATTTCTTTCATTTAAACTAATAAGAGCTGGTATTTAAATGTTATATATTTTTAAGGGAAAAAAACAAGCATTTGCTTCTATGATAAACCTAATGATCACAATTTTGCTAATGTAATTTCTGGTATTTTACATCTATAAGTGACATTGGCCATTTTTTTTCTTTATTATACTGTCCTCAGAATTTTTACTTTTAAGGCGACACTTAACTCATAACTGAGGAGTGTTCCTTTATTTTCCATTCTCTGAAAGAATGAGGTTAAAGTTTACATTAACACTCCTTGAATACAAAATATCCTATAAAGCCATATGAACCTGTTTTCTTCATTTATTTTGAGAATACATTTTAAAATTATATAATATGGTTAATAATTAGATGTTTCAAGTATTCTATGACTTCCTGATCAGTCTAGAAATTTGTTATCTATGTTATAATCACTTAATTTATTGCCATGTTGTTTTTATTATAATATCTTACTTTTATTATCTGTTTTATAGATACATGTGTCCTATTTTCGTTCCTAATAAGTTTACTTATGCCTTGTTCATATTTTGCCCATCTGTCCAATATGTTCCAGAAGTTCACATTCTAAAACACTCATATACACATACAGTCATTTATGCAACTTATCCCTCAAACCAGAGCCTTAACTTCTCGCTTTTTACAAACACCTTTAAAAGGTAGACAACACTGCTAGATTCCATGGTAGTTCTATTTTTAATGCTTTGAGGAATCTCCATATTGTTTTCCATCGTAGCTGCACCATTCTAAATCTTATAAATAGTGCATAAGGTTTCCAATTTCTCCGTATTCTTACAAACACACACACATATATACACACATATGCATTTATTTATTTATTTTGATAATAATCATCCTAAGAACTGTGAAATGATAACTCCATGTGATTTTGGTCTGCATTTCCTTGAGGATTAGTAATGTTGAACACCCTTTCTTATACCTGATGGTCATTTGTATGTCTTCCTTAGAGAAAAGTCTATTTACTTTCTTTGTCCACTTTTAAATATGGGTTATTTATGTACTTTTTGTTGTTTGTTTGTGTGCTATTGAGTTGTAGGGTATTCTTATATGTTTTCAACATTAATCTATTATCAAATAGACGGTTTGGAAATATTTTTTTCCCATTCTGTAGGTTGCCTTTTCACGTTGTTGATTGTTTCCATTGCTATATAGAAAATTTTTAGTTTGATCTAGTCCCACTTGTTTATTTTTGGCTTAACAAGAATAACAAAAGACTGTGCTTGTGGTGTCAAATCAAAAAAAATAATTGTCAAAACCATTGTCAATAAGGTTTCCCCTCTGTGTTCTCTTCAAGAAGTTTTGCAGTAGCAGGACTTATATTTAAGTCTGTAATTCATTTTGAGTTGATTTTTGCATACAGTGTAAAATAGAGGTCTAATTTCATTCTTATACAAATGGATATCAAGTATTTCCAACCATTTGTTGAAGAAACTACCTTTCCCTATTTTGTATTGTTGACACCTGTTTTGAGGGCTATTTGACTGACTATACATACATGGATTTATTTCTGGGTCCTATTGTGTTCCATTGGTCTATGTGTCTGTCTGCATGCTAGTACAAATCTGTTTTGATTACTCTAGCTTTGAAATCAGGAAGGGTAATCCCTATAGCTTTCTTCTTCTTTCTCAAAATCAATTTAGCTAATTGGGGTCTTTTGTGATTCCATATTAATTTTAAAATTGTTTTTTTCTATTTCCATAAAATATAACATTTTAATTTTGATAGAAATTCCATTGATACTATAGATCACTTTGGGTAGTATGGGCCTTTTAACAATATTAATTATTTAAAATCCATAAACATGAGCTATCTTTCCATTTATTTGTATCTACCTTAATTTTTGCCAGTGTTTTATTTTCAGTGTGTAAGTCTTTTATCTACTTGGTTAAGTTTATTTATAAATATTTTATTCTTGATGCTATTATTGATAGAATTATTTTATTTATTTCCTTTTTGGATAGTTTATTATTAGTATATAGAAATGTAACTCATTTTTTATATTGATTTTACATCCACAGCTTTGCTGAATATCTTTTTTTGGCACATATTGAATAGAAAATTTACTCAACTTCAATTTTTCTAGTTAGAATTGTGTAAAATGAACCAATTGAAATGTCTGTAATGTTGGCTATTGTTTCTTCTGTTAACCATCAGTCCTCCTCAATTAGAGCAAAGACTAGATAAAGTTTCTCCTGGTAAATTGATGTGGATTATGAGCCACTGTAAGATTCATCTTCAATATCATCTCTTCCCTTCTTTAAATGAGTTAAATCCATTTGTAAACTGATGATTTCTTTAAGGCATTGTCCTCAGACTTTTCATAAAGTATCAATGATTTCATTATTCTTCCACCTAAGCGTCACCATAAATTTGAAGTTCATTCTTGCTTTAATTTCAGCAGAATTCATGATGCTATGATAGGGGCTTTTTTTCAAACTGATGCCTTATCTTTCTTAATACCTGAAATTAGATCCTGTTTAGACTTGTTATACTAAGGTAATATGAGTTTATTTTGGTGCAGAAAACATTGAAAATCCATGTATTTTTTTCATAAAACACATTTTCCATGAACTTTTTTAAAGATTAAGGAAGCCAGTTTATAGTTTTAATATTCTGTGTAGAAGTTTTCTTTGCAAGATTCACAAGTTCATTAGGCACATTTCTTATCTTCTAAGTTTTTCAGATGACATTGTTGCAAGTTGTTCCATATTGCGTGATACAGGTCACCCTTTCTTAAGACATTAATACCAATTTCTTCATTTTCACACAGAATTTACTAATTCTCTCCTTATTGATTTTGTTGTGTCTTTCTACCACCTAGTTCTCAAACTAATGCCATATAGTTTAGCTTTTTGTTATGGCAAAACATAACAAAATTAAGTATTAATTTCTGTATTGATTATTTACTGTTACATAACATACTACTCCAAAATTTAGTGATTTAAGCAACAATTATCTCACAATCTCAATTCTCAGGATTTCATGAGTTGTCTGGGTGTTTTCTCTGCATTTTTAGATTGGTAGGAAAGTGTAATATAGTGCAATTTATATGTATGAAAATTAGTGCTGGTGCTTGGCTGGGGCATTTTCATTCTGCTCCAAGAGACCTCTCATTCTCTAGTAGCCTAGACTAGATCCTTATATGATGTTTCAAAATAATATTTTTATGAGCGTAAATGTGGAAGCTGTGAGGCCTCTTAAGACCTAAGTTCCACCAGAATTTAAGGAACATTACTTCTGTCACATTCTATTTGTTAAAGCAAACACAAGGCCATCATAAATCCATGATAGTGGAAAAATAGACTCTATTTCTGGATGGGAGGAACAACAAAACATAATGCAAAGATATATGGAAACTAGAAAATAATTTGTGGTTGTTTAGAGGAAGTGTTTTGGAGCTATTTTCCCAAGTTCAAATCCTGGTTCCATTAATTTTAGGTCTGCATCCTTTGATTAACTACTTAATTTCTTCTTGACTTAGTTTTACTATTGCTAAAGTGGGACTAATAACCATATCTATCTCATAAGGTTGTTGTTGAGGATTAAATAGTCACAGTATGTAACAAGGCTTGGTATACTGTAAACTCTATGAAAATGGTTGTTTTTAGTATTTCATTTGCTGCTTTCACTTTACATCTCTCACATAGTCTTGATTTTTTGTAGTATTGCAGCTCTCACTGCTATACTGAATCAGATTCTCTAAAGGTCATCAATTGTCCCCAAATGTATTGAACTTTTTTATCATAAGTTGTTATCAGTACTTCATTCCTGTGGAATCACTTTACTGATTTTCATGATTGCTCTTTTAACAGGATCTTTTAAGGTCACCTGTTTCTATTCCTATCCTGTCACATTAATAGTTCACCAGTGATCTATCCTTTGATCCACTATCCTCCTTCCTCTGTTCTCTCTCCCTAGTCAATCTCACACAATCCCCTTATTTTAACTATCAACACATATTAATACCATTCAAATATGTATCTTTTGCTACATTACTTCAATTTCCAGCCACCTATCTGGTATCAATCAATATAATCATTAAGTTTTTATGCATTTTTAATTACCTTTGATCTTTTTTTATTTCAGTAGATTTAAGGATATAGGCATTTTTTCGTTGTTGCTGTTACATGGATGAATTGACAATGCTGAAATCTAGGCTTTCGGTGTACCTATCACCAGAATAGTGTACATTATACCCAATAAATAGATTTTTATCCCTTGCCCTCCTTCCTCTCTCCCCCTCCTTAGTTTTCAATGTCTATTAAACTACTTTATGACCATATATATCCCATATTTAGTTCCCACATATAAGTGAAAACATGTGGTATTTGTTTTTCCATTCTTGAGATATTTCCCTTGGGATAATGGTATAATTTGAAGTCAGATAATATGATGTCTCCAGATTTGTTCCTTTTGATTAGAATTGTTTTGGCTATTCAGAATCTTTTTTGGTTCCATATGAAGTTAAGGATGATTTTTTTTTTCTAGATCTGTGAAAAATGACATTGGTATTTTGACGAGAATTGCATTTAATCTGTAAATCACTTTGAACAGTATGGGCATTTCAAAATTGTTGATTCTTCTAATCCCTGGGCATGGGATGTTTTTCTACTTATTTGTGTCATCTATGATTTCTTTCATCAGTGTTTTGTTGTTCTCCTTATAGAGTTCTTTAACTTCCTTGGTTAAGTATATTCCCATGTATTTGATTTTCTTTATAGATATTATAAATGGTATAGAGTTCTTGATTTGGATTTCAGTTTGACTATTATTAATATATAGAAGTGCTACTAATTTGTGTACATTAATTTATAACCTGAGACTTTGCTGAATTTATTTATCAATTCTGAGTGTCTTTGGGAAGAGTCTGTAGGATATTCTAGATATAAGACCATGTTATCAGCAAACAGGAATAGTTTGACTTCCTCTTTCATGATTTTGATACACTTTATATCTTTCTCTTGCCTGATAGCTCTGGCTAGGACTTCTACTACTATGTTGAACAGGAATACTGACAATGGGCATACTTGTCTTATTCCGGTTCTTAGGGAGAATCCTTTAAACTTTTCCCATTCAGCATCATGTTGGCTATACGGATGTCACATATGTCTTTTATTATTTTGAGGTATGTTCCTTGCATACTTAGTTGTGGAGGTTTTTCATTGTGAAAGGTGCTGGATTTTATGCAGTGCTTTTCTGCATCTATTGATATGATCACATGGTTTTTATTTTTAGTTCTGTTTATGTGATGAATCACACTTATGGATTTACATATGTTGAACCGTCCTTGCATCTTTGTGATGAAACCCACTTAGTCATGATGAATTATTTTTTTGAGGTGCTATTTGATTCAGTTTGTTAATATTTTGTTGAGGATTTTTGTATCTACGTTCATGACAGATATTGGTCTGTAGTTTGCTTTTTTGTTGTGTCCTTTACTGGCTTCATAGAATGAATTAGGCAGGATTTCCTCTTCCCCAATATTATGGAACAGTTTCAGTAGGGTGTTTGCCATCTTTGTAGTTCTGAAAGAATTCAGCTATGAATCCATCTGATCCAGGGCTTTTTTTATTTTTATTTTTTTTGTAAAGAGATTTTTTTATTACTGTTTCAATCTCTCTACTCTTTATTGTTCTATTTAGGATTTTTATTTCTTCCTGATTCAAGCTTGGGAGGTTGCGTTTTTCCAAAAATGTATCCATTTCCTCTTGATTTTCTAGTTTGGATGCATAGAGGTTTTCATAATGATATGATAATATCATTATGAAAGATGAAGATGATATTTTGTATTTTTGTGGTATGAGTTTCAATGTCTCCTTTTTCATTTTTGACTGAACTTATCTGAGTGGTTTCTATTGTATTTATGATTAATGTAGCCAGTGGTCTATTGATCGTTTTCATTTTTTCACAGAAAGAAATTTTTATTTCATTGATCCATTTTTTTTTTTTTTTTTTTTTTTAGTTTATGTCTTTTCTTCTGCTGGTTTTGAGTTTGTTTTGTTCCTCTTGTTCTAGTTTTTGGAAGTGTGACATTAGGTTGTTAATTTGTGAACTTTCTGTCTTTTTGATGTAGGCATTTAAGGCTTCCCTCTTAGCACTGCTTTTTCTGTATTCCAGATATTTTTGGAAGCTTGTGGCATCTTTGTCATTCAATTCAAAAATATTTTGATTTCCATGTTGATTATCTCATTGACCTAAGGATAATTCAGCAGATGGTTGCTTAAATTCCCTGTATTTGTGTAGTTTTGAAGTTCTTCTTGGAATTGATTTATGGTTTTATTCCATTGTGGTCTGGGAAGCTACATGTTATAACTTTTATTTTTCTGAATATGCTGAGACTTAAGTAGTGACATGACATTTTATCTAGCTTGTAAAATTTCCCATGTGATCATGAGAAGAATGTATATCTACAGTTTTTGGGTAGAATGTTCTATCAGTATTTGTTAGGTCCATTTTTTTATAATCATGTTTATGGTCATTGTCTCTTTGTTGATTTTCTGCCTCTGTGATCTGTCCAGTTCTGTCAGTGGAGTGCTGAAGTCCCTGGCTATTATGGTGTTGCTGTTTTTTCATTGCTTAGATCTATTAGAATCTGTTTTATAAATCTGGGCACTCTGTATTTAGGATTCTTATATCTTCTTGTTGAATTGCTCCCTTTATTATTATATAACGACTGTTTTTGTCTCTTTTTTTTCCCATTGTTGATCTAAAGTTTGTTTTATCTGATATGAAAATAACTACTTCTGCTCACTTTTAGTTTCCATTTGCATGAAATATATTTTCCACCCCTTTACCTTGAGTCTGAGAATATTTGTGAGTAAATATATTTCTTGAAGACAGCATATATTTGGCTTTTTTAAAAATCTATTCATCCACATTATATCTTTTAAGTGGAGAATTAAGACTATTTATAATGTTAGTATTGATATGTGAGTTACTGTTCTATTAATCATGTTGAATGATACCTAGTTGCTTTGTTTTCTCCCTTGCTTTACTGCTTTATAAGAGCAGTGAGTTTTAACTTTTGAGTGTTTTTAGACTGGTGAATATTGATTATTCTGTTATATGTATAGAATACTATTAAGAATTTTCTATAGGGCAGGTCTAGTGGTGACACATTCCCTGAGTGTTTGCTTGTCTTGAAAAGATTTTATTTCTCCTTCATTTACAAAACTTAGTTTTGTAAGATATAAAATTCTTGACTGGCAGTTATTCTGTTTAAGAAGACTAAAAATGGGACTCTAATGCCTTCTGGCTTATACAGTTTCTGCTCAGTCTGCTGTTAGTTCAATGAATTTTCCTTTATAAGTTATTTATTGCTTTCATCTTATAGCTTATAGAATTTTCTCCTTTGTTATGACTTTGGCCAGATTGATAACTATGTGCCTTGGTGATGTCCTATATACCATGAATCTTCCAGAGATTTGATGACCTCGTATCTGGATGTCTAAGTCTCTAGTGATACCTGGGAAGTTTTCCATAATTATGTCCTCAAATAGATATTCCATGCTTTTTGCTTTTTCTTCTCCCTCAGGGATACCTATAATTCATATATTCATTTACTTTGCATAGTTTCATACTTCTTGGAGAAATACTTCGTTCTTCTTGATTCTTTTTTCTACATTTTTGACTGACTATGTTAATTTGAAAGCCTTGTCTTCAAGCTCTAAAATCTCTGAAATTCTTTATTCTGTTTGTTCTAGTCTAGTGTTAAAACTTTCTATTGTATTTTGACATTCCCTAAATGACTTTTTCATTTCTAGAAGTTCTGTTATACATTTTAAAATATAATCTATCTCTTTAGTAAATTTTTTATTCATGTCCTGAATTATTATTATTATTATTATTATTATTTGGTTGCTTTTTCATGGATTTCAACTTTTTCATCAATCCCATTGATCTTACTTGCCATCCATACTCTGAATTTCATATTTGACGTGTCACAAATTTCCTTTTGGTTGGAGTCCATTGCTAGAGTATATTGTGATCCTTTGGGGTGTGTCAATACAGTCTGTTTTCTCATGTTGGCAGATGTTCTCTCAACTGAAACACCTTCTCTCTGCTTAAGATAGACAGCTTTGTTGTATACCTGCTCTCCTCTGCTGGGAACTCTGCTGCTCATTGAAGAGAGGGAAAGGTCCCTCATAGCAGACTTGAGTCCTACACCAGAAGATTGACAAGTTGGGAGAAGGACAGGTGCACTGCTAGCCTGATACTGCTGCTCTTCTGTTTTTCCACATTCCCCCGTGGTCGAGTGGATGGTTGGTATGCATGGCATTAGCATTTGACCTGCCCAGGTCCTTCAGTTGGTCTTGCTCCATTACCTAGGCAATGACATCATGGGTACTCACTCCATTCAGGTCTGTCAGATGTGTGGATAGTCAGCACACAGTGGTATGACCATTTGCCCTGCCCAGATTTCTCAGTGATTGTGGCTTTACCCTGGCAATGTCAGTGGCTGCTGCACCACTCAGATATCAGGGGCAGGTAGAAGAGGCTGCAGGCATTCTCCCTGTCTGGATCCCTGGCAGCTGTGGCTGGGTGGGGAAACCCCAGTGGCAATAGCAGGAACTGGGTCTGTGGGTACCTACTCTGCCCAGATCCTCTGCTTACAATAGGTAATATGCACAACACCCACCTGCAAGGAGCACTAGGTGCCCAGCCTTCCTGCTCTCTCTCTCTGACTTGCAGGGGTGATGTGGAGGCTACAGCAACAGATCTGAATCCTGGGTAGACACAGCACTTTGGGGCTGGGACCTCAAAAATGGTGTCAGTTACACACCCAGGGTTCATCAGCCAGCAGGACCCTGCCATGCCTTCTCTCTAGAGCACTGCTGCTACAGTCTCCCATGAGCTCTCTGCATCGGTCCAGCAGCCTGCTATAGTGGAGGGGCACTCCCACAGCTCTGATTGCATGTTCACAGGGGAAGTGTGCAATCCTCTGTTTCTTCTCACATGTGGGCACCTTCAATATGAACCTCCTATTCTGCTGAGCTGGTTGCCTCTCTTCCCTCCTCTTCACTTTGGGAGCCTCCTTTCATCCCTCTGTTGATTCCCAATGCTCTCTCTCAGGTGAGCAATCTGAAGATAAATGTATACTCACCACTTTTGATCCTCTCCATGAGAGCTACATGTCTATTCTGCTTTGTTTTGCTACCTTGGCCCCCCACTTCATGATCAAACTTAAATGATCTTGTTCCCTTAAATCTGCCACTTTTTCTATATAATTACATATTTTACATTCAAAATATCAGTCATAATAACATTTTGTATTATAATAGATGCTCTTGGACTATTATAATATTCTTTCCCCCAGTAACTCTTCTTCCCGTATGCTGTTCCCATTATTTTTGTACACAACTCTACTATGAAGTTTTTTTATTACGACTCATTGATTATACAATTAAAATGAAAACCCTTAGGGGGAATTCAATTTCCTTCATGGTCTGTCCTCACCTGTATGGAAACATTCTTTTTCTACTCCTACCCCTTCTTATATATTTTTGTTCTAGTTGCACAGGTACACATGTACCTGGTTCTGAATACTTTTACTATGGCCATATTTCCAAGAATATTTTTTCTGTTCTTTATTCTATTGTGCCTGAAGTATGTTTCTCTGCCTTCTCCACTTCCTCTTAGCTTGAGTATGTAAAGATTAATTATCACTCACTGGAGTGTAAACTCCATGAGAGTAGGAAGATTTATTTTATACATTTGCATGTACATGACACTTAGCAATGTATTTATCCTGTAGTATCCTTGAATACTTGGTTTTAAATGGATGAAAAACTCTTGGCAGAGATTCCTTCATACCCAGTGGTTATTTGTTTCCTGTCTTTATTCTCAAAGCACTTTATGCTTCTCTCAAAGTTTTTATTGTGGCTTACCTGAATTATACTTACTGGAGAATGTTCTACCTTACCCACTAGCTTCTGATTTTCTCTGGGGGCAGAGGCTGTGCTTTACTCATCCTGACATTGCAGCATTTAGTATATAACAGTGTACACACAGTACTGAATAAATGAAATATATAACTTCCCAACCATGTGTCCTGGTGTTCACCAGTCATTTATTTGGTCAATGAGTTACGGGTCACCACATATGGCCAGTCATAATCCTCATGATGATCTTCTCTTCGAACCACTGACCATACCAAATAAAGCATTGTAGTATGTATATCAAAAATACTGAATGATTGAATTTCTTAGAAAGTGATCTTTGAGTGTATGTTAGAATAATTAACATAAATAGTTATTTAATTTAAAAAGTCAATGTCAAAATCAAAAAGCATATAATGATCAAATGTGTGAAATAATAATTTAAGTGAAAATACAATAAATATGTAGATACATATCACTAGTAGTATGATTTCAAAATGTGAAAAATAATTAAAACCAAAATCAAAATAATATATTTAGTATTATAAACTAAAGAAGATCTTGTTATATGCATTAATTAGATATAATTTTAAAATATTAAGAAAATTGAAATTGCACATTTAGAATATTGTATCATTCCATTCAGGCTTCTCCTAATGTGGAAATCAATAAAAACCAATTTAAAACATCTGTATAATGAAAGAAATTTAGGCAGAATGCTTTTCTTTTAATCTCACAGAAAATGTATTCTAATATTGTTCTCATTGGGAATACAATAACTGTATTTATATAATCTTGAATAGAAATAAATGGGTTGATGGTCATAAAACTCTCTTGATAGTTGGGCACTGTTAATTTAAAAGTAAGAAGGCAGGGATTAAAGTTAATGAGGGGGTGAGCCTCCATGCAATTTAGTTAAACTGTTTAACACAAAAGCCGGTAGAAATATGGAAAGAGAGTACCAGAGGGAGCAATAGAAGAAAAGGTTGTAAATCAGTCTACGAAAAAGAAAAGAGACAAACAGAACACCCTTTTAGAGGAAATGAGAATCACATAGTTTCATCATTTGATAGATTAGAGCAATCAAAGGAATGGGAATTGCCAAATTCAGTCATTTGATAGATTGGAGGAATAACAATAAAGACATAAAGGTAAATTTGTATTTCTCATGAGGACAATCAAAGTGGATTATTAGGTACTCCCATGGCTGTTAAATATTATGTTGACTTTAATTTTTCCCTGGGTGCCTGAGAATGTGTCTTTTCTGATCATAGAAGAAGCAAAGTTATTTCTAGACCTTTTTTCCTCAGACTGCCTGGAAGTCAAAATGGTATTATTCTCTGGGAGCGAATAGCCATTTTCAAAGTTAGTAGTTGCTATAGAGGCAATAAAATTTTCACTACTCACATACAGTAAATTGAGAGGAAGTTGGACAAGCCCCTCAGGTAGCAGTAGTGAAGTAATCTGCAAAAAGAATCTTTTCATTTCTTTCCTTCTTTCATTTAGTTATTCATTTATTTAATAACCATCACTTGCCCACTGTGAAATTATTTTAGCCTGTTATAATTCAGTGGTTAAGTGTTAACATTGAATATGGTCAAGAGCTTGAATAACCAGTGATTTTCAAGATTTTCAAGGGTCTTGAAAGATTTTAAAGCCTTTATC
This sequence comes from Microcebus murinus, assembly GCF_040939455.1. Taxonomy (NCBI): domain Eukaryota; kingdom Metazoa; phylum Chordata; class Mammalia; order Primates; family Cheirogaleidae; genus Microcebus; species Microcebus murinus. Next base: position 63,676,235 of record NC_134108.1, on the reverse strand, counting down.
TTGGCTTTTCTGAAGAACTTTTTAATATCAGTAATATTTTGAAGGTCTCCTATATCACATACAAGTTGTATTTATGTGACATCAAAATATCTTTCAGTCAATTTTAATTACACTTTATTTTAAACAAACTTGTCTTGTATTTAAAAGTATAATTTACATAGAATGAGCAAGAAGCAGTAAAATCCTGGATTTCTATAGCTAGGGAAAAGCTGGCAATGGGAATTTAGGAAATCTTGCAGAATCAGTGACTTTTGCACTGTAGCAAGATTTTATGAGGTAATAGTCAACCTGAAAGCAGTTCTTTTTCTGCCACAAGATAGGGCAGACTATAAAGCTGTTATAATCACAGGGAAGACTAGAGACCATGAAGACAAACAAGGAGAGTTATGCTGTAGTACAGTTTAGATCGAGACTAGTTGTTCCTAGGTTAGAAGAGCACTTCAATTATGTGAATTTTCTGAACATGGAAAGAGAAAAGTTACCACTATGTCCTTTTTCAGGAACAATGCAATTTAAAGAATATAAACATCCATAGAATACAGTAGATGCAAATTGTATTCAGTTATTAACATTGTGCAATTGAAGAAAGGTAGAATTCTTTGCAATTAGTAGGGGAAACTTCATAAGCAGAGGTAATAACTCTGGTGAGACTAACTTGAAGAAAGAAATAATCAGATTACAATGAATAGAGAATGTTAAAATAGGAAGAAAATTGAAATATTTATGTCAACTACATGAGTATTTTACCAGTACTTATGAGGAAGGATTAAAAATTAACCTACGCATTACATATGTAATTATAATTACTGTGTAATCATTTCTGTATGGTTCTTCATCCTTACTAGTGGAACCACAAATCCCATTACATCCTTTATTTTCTAGATATAAATCTCTGGATAAAATAACCATATTGATTTGAGTAAATATTTTTCCCAAGTTAATTTGAACTGGCTACTGTAATCAAGATTTTACTGCCAAGTCTTGTCACAATAGATGGGCAGCCCTTGCACAGATGGATAACTTTTTAAAGCTTTTAACCATCATGTATGCTTTGATTTATTTGGTTTCAGACTTACATTTTTTATGTTATATAGCAAGTGATGGAAAGATGGATTTTCTTGCTGTGTATGCCATGGCATATCTGTATAAACCAGCACATAGTTTATATGCTGTTATCCTTGACATGAATCCTCCCTGTAACAATTCTATTAATCATGTTTGCTTATTTTTACATGAATAATTTGGAGGACTTGTCCATATTACAGATTTGAGCAACTCCATATTGTTTTACATTTGTAAAAACAATATGACTAAATAAAATATTTTAAAATATGGAAACTTATAGACTAAGAATTAAAATTTCCAAATAAGACCCTTCCATTCCCACCGTCTTGCTTAGAAGTAACCTTTAACATGTCTATGCATATCTTTCAAGCTTTCTAACCCATTAAAAATTTATATCCATTTTACAGATGTGAAAACTGAGGCATAAAGATGTTGAGTAACTGGCCCAAAGCCATACAATTAGTAAATGGTGGAACTGAGAATTAAAGTGGAACAGGTGGTATAAAATCAATTGTTTTTAACCTTCTATTTCACCCTGCCTGTCCTACTTATATTTAAAAAATTTTAAATATATTTTAATATAAGTATGTTACAGTATCCTTAATGTTTTGTGACATAACTGCCATACTTAGGTTATTTTATTCATATGCAAAATATGTTATTTTTATTGATTTCCAATAGTCACATGCTATTTCAAAAGAAGCAGTCATCATATTTAATTTTACCCTATAATAACTAATGGGCATGTAGGCTATTAATATTAATAATTTTTGATTGTTACTTGTAAAAAACTCAGAAAACTATAATGAATATCTTTGTAGAAACGTCTTTGAATATATGGATATAAGACTTTTTTAGGTTAAATTTTTAGGAGGGGGATTGCTATGACAAAGAATGTGTACATTTTAATTGAGTTTCTTGAGGGCTTAGTGTATCAGAACTTGTGTTCTCAATTTTTTACCAACACTGCATATTATTAATCAGTTCTAGCATTTTGTAAAGGTAATGTGTAAAAAACAGGATTGTATTTTTGTATTTGTGATTTCCTGACAATATTTAAGATTGGCCATCTATTTATTCACATGTGAAGTATTTGAGTTTCTCTTTTATGTAATTACTTATATGTACATTTTCCTACTTCATATTAGTTTTGTCATCCAGGCTGGAGTGCAGTTGCATAATCATAGCTCATGGTAGCCTCAAACTCCTGAGTTCAAGCAATCCTATGCCTTAGCCTCCTGAATAGCTAAGACTATAGGTGTGAGCTACTGCATCCAGCTAATGTTTTCTTATTATTTGGAGGACTTCTGTATGTATACATACATACAGAAGTTTTATTATTTGGAGGACTTCTGTATGTATACATACATACATACTTTGTCAGTTGTATATCCATACACACACATATCCATACACACACACTACTAATATGTTTTCCCACCTAATCTATCTTTATAGCTTTATGATGTTTATATTTACTTATGATGTTTTTATGCAGTTAAATTTGGCAATCATTCCTTTATATTTGGTTTTATGTATCCCTATCTGTGTATGGGGGATAACAAAACACCTTCATGGAGATACTAACAGCGTAATTGAGTTTATAGACATAAATATAATTTACTCACATCAAATGGTGTTGGAGAGGGAAATTCTGCATAAAACTCACCATTTGAGCAAAGAAGCAGTGATGAAAAGTCACATGGTGTGTTCAGGGAAAATATTAACCATTTGGTGTGCTGGAGCATAAATGTAAAGTAGGCAATGGCAGCAGATGGGGTTGAAAATGATAATGAAGGAATTATGTGGTATAATAAGGTGCTTGGAAATGTATCTTATAGCAATAAAGAACCATATGTGGGGATATAAAAAGGTCAGATTTGCATTTTATTAGAAGATTTTGATAACAGTCAGAAGGATGAATTTGAGAACATCATATTCAAGGTAATGTGGTAACCTAAGGTGCTGAAGTCATAATTTAATGATGTTCACGCAAAACTAGTGTGCTAATACTTTGGAAGAAGGACAAATAATATTTTCTTTACCTAGAACCAAAAAGATACTAAATTAAAAATAAATCAAACAAATTATTTCTTTTTCTTTTTTTTATTTCTTTTTTTTACCTTTTAGTCTACCTAATTTTTTTTTTAATTTCAAAATATTACTGGGGTACAAACAGTTTGGTTACATAAATTGCCTTTGTACTTCCTGAATCAGAGCTACAAGCATGCCCATCCCCCAGACAGTGCACACCACATCTGTTAGATGTGACTTTACCATCCCCTCCTCATCCCAACTTGTCTGACATCCTATAAATGTTGCTTCCCATATGTGCATATTAGTGTTGATCAATTAGTACAAATTTAATGGTGAATGCATGTGGTGTTTGTTTTTCCGTTCTTGTGAGACTTCACTTAGAAGAATGGGCTCCAGCTCCATCCAGGATAATACAATAGGTAGTTCACAATTTTTTATGGCTGAGTAGTACTCCATGGCATATATATATATATATATATATATATATATATATATATAAACATTTTATTAATCCACTCATGTATTGATGGGCACTTGGGTTGTTTCTACATCTTCGCAATTGTGAATTGTGCTTCTATAAACATTCTAGTGCAATTGTCTTTTTTATAGCATATTTTTTTTCCTTTGGGTAGATACTCAGTAGTAGGATTGCTAGATCCAATGTTAGTTCTATTTTTAGTTCTTCGAGCTATCTCCATGTACTTTCCTTAGACCTTGTACTAGTTTGCAGTCCCAGTAGCAGTGTATGAGTATTCCTATCTAACCACATCCATTCCAACATTTGTTGTTTTGGGAATTTTTGATGAAAGCCTTTCTCACTGGACTTAAGTGATATCTCATTGTAGTTTTAATTTGCATTTCCCTGATGATTAGAGATGTCGAGCATTTTTTCATGTTTCTTGGCCATAAGTCTATCTTCTTTTGAAAAGTTTCTGTTCACGTCCTTTGCCCACATTTTAATGGTGTTGTTTGATTTTTTCTTGCAGATTTTCCTGAGCTCTATATAGATTCTAGTTATCAGCCCTTTATCAGATGTATAGCATGCAAATATTTTCTCTCATTTTGTAGGTTGTCTATTCACTCTAATGATTGTTTCCTTGGCTGTGCAGAAGCTTTTAAATTTGATCAGGTTCCATTTATTTATTTTTGTTGTTGCTGTGATTGCTTTTGGGGTCTTCTTCATAAATTCTTTGTCTAGGCCAATGTCTATAAGAGCTTTTCCAACATTTTCTTCTAGATTTCTTATGATCTCATGTCTTAGGTTTAAGTGTGTTATCCATTGTGAGTTGATTTTTGTGAGAGGTGAGAGGTGTAAATTCTGTTTCAGTCTTCTACATGTGGCTATCTAGTTTTCCCAGCACCATTTATTGAATAGGTATTCTAAATTTTAATTCATAAAAGGCCTTCAGGTCCTATTGATTTTGATGATGATATATTCTTCATATTCAACAGCATATCACAAAAATCTCAAATCTATTGGGATATTGAATATTTTCAGTTGACAGTGTTTGGAAAGCTTATACTAACTCTACTTATAATGTTTTGCATAATTTCATATACATTTGTATGTGATTTATTAATATAAATAGAAGCATACAAATTCATGATTAATTTTTCTTAATCATTATATAAGGAAAACTAGTATTTTCTGAATCACTACTGTATACCTCTACTAGTTCCTTATATTTAATATGAAGCCAACACTATGTGATAGGTGTTATAACTATTTCACACATATGAAACTTAGTCTCAAAAAAGGAAATTAATCATGGAAAATAATAGATCTTAGTTTTAATCTAGATCATTAGTTTTCAAATAAATTATTCAGCCTATTTGATGATGCCTATTTGCCTAGAGTTTAAAAGTTAATCTTGGACACCCTAAAGTAGTGATACGTAGTACTGGAAATAGCAGTCAGAAATTTTTAATCACATAAACTTATTTTTATGTTTACAAATCTAAAAAAGAGGAGAAATTTACTTTAAAAAATATTTCTACTTTTTTTTTAAAAGCATTTTGGCTATTTGAGAATTTAAATAATTTTAGCATCTTGCTTGAAATTTAACCAGGTCGAAAATAAGTTAGTTGAGCCCTTACCATCTTGTAATTTATCTCCAAGGCAACAACAGAGCAAATGAATAAATAAAATATTTAAATGATTATTTTTTAATTGAGCGGCATCCTAGCTTATCAAAGTCTTTAAGAGTTTGAATAAAGAGTGTGAATGACTTTTCTACCTTATTCTTAAATTGATTTTTTGTCTGATTATTCATATCCTCTGGAACATACACAGAAAACAAATAAAAGCATATAATTAAGTGGTCAGTTTTATTAATATATTTTAATAAGTTAATTCTTTTAGAGAAAATGTCAGCTATAAGTTTAATATGTCTTGGGTTGAAAATATTAAGTTACAAACCTTAAAATGATTTCTTAAATTACAGCATTAACAAACTATATATAAGTGCTTAAAATCATTGCTGACATTTTCCCCATTGAGTCTTTTCTGTTATGTGTTTGGCAGTCTGTGTCAGAACCTAGTTTGATTGGTAGAGTATCTGCTTTTCCCTTGTCATGAGGTTCTACTACTTTAATCAGTCTTCAAATTAAATGGATTTTATATCACCTGGAAATAAATAACAGCGTATAGCAGTTTTGTCTTAAAATAGACCACACTAAAGCTATGAACCAGAGGCATGTTTTAGAGCTTAGCATCTTCTGTTTTGATTGATAAAATTTATCTGAATTTCTTAATTTGCATGAAATATGCACATATATATACACATACACACATACCATAATTAAGCAAATAGTTTTCAAATTAATTTTAGCTCTGTTTCAATATTAATAGACCATTGCTATATCTTGTAGTGGTTTGGTTTTACTTACATGAAATATTTTTCCACATTAATGGTGCAAGATTAATATTCCATTTTGTATTTAAAGGATGAAAACAATTTATGTATTATATAGTCTTTCAGATTCTCTCTTAATGATTATTGTTCCTTGAAGTATTTCTGAATGAATTTCTAGTGAAATTCATTCATATCTTATAAGAATATGAAGTAAATGAAGGATAAATTAAAAGTATAAGTAATTTTAAGACTAATAGCCATTCATGTTTTTAAATACTGCTACCAGTCCCTTTAATTTGTTAATTTTGTTCTGATCTAATTATTTCACATTTTAAATGTTTACTACATATGGTATTGGTAAGTGTTTAATAATGTAAATAATGATGTGAATATAAAGTGTAGTGACATAAAGTAATCATACACTTTAATTGGTCAAGGAATAATACAAATCACATTAGACCCTTTCCATAATCACTTATTGTCTGACACAGAATGCATTATAGAAGAAAGCAGAGGAGAGGATTGATGGATGCCAGTTCCCCAAAGGGTGGTTGATTTGTTTGTTGAAAACAATTTTAACATTCTTCTCAGCATTTCAGCTGGAAAAGGATCAGGATATTCCCTGAAACTTTGTCTTTGGAGTCAGAAAATAGAACTGTAAATGACCTTGGCAGAGCACCTTAAGTGACATGGAAGAAATGTTACCAGATTGCTCCCAGTCGAAGGTAGGTTTGAGAAAAAAGGAAAAAGAGAAAACAAGAAGGGTAGTGCTCAGAAGTGGCCTCCAAAGAATGGCAAAGCGTTTCAGTTTTATGTTTACCTTGAAGAAGACATAAAATCAAGAGAGAACTATTTTTTCAAGATGAAAAAATTTGAGCACATTTATAAGCATAAGAAGTCATTGGTAACAAAGATGTTTTAGATAAAGCAGAGAGATGGATTATTAGCTAGAGCAAAGTTCCTGAGTATATAAACTAGAGTGGAGTCAAGCATTGGAAGACTAATTAGCCTTCCACTTGGGAGGGGAATTCCTCTCTCTATTTTAAAACAAGAATTTCTAAAGTACATCTCTGAATTGGGAGATAAGTAAAGCTGAGGAAGTAGAAAGTCAAGAAGGTAAGACTGTACAGATGAGAATTTCTTAAAATAAATAATGTTTTCATTCTTTAAGAGGAGATTAATTATGTCATACCTGAACTATGCAACCAGGACTTAAAGAATAAAATCTCCAAATGTTTAATGGTTTAAGTTTATGACCTCTTCACACGTTCAATGAACACTTTATATTTTCTTTTGACTCAACTCAAATGTTATCAAATCAGAATGGGAAAATGAGTTATTCACTGACATATGAAATGGAAAGAAAGTTCCCTTATATATTTTCAATAGTATTTTCATAATACATGTGTTATAAAATTTTATTCGTGATGCCTTCCTTTTTTTTCTTTGAATTTAATTAAACTTTCCTTAAGATGAATGACCCTTTTTCCTTTTGGAACTCGTTTTTGCTCACTAGGAAAGCACTCCATCTCCCTCAGAGCAATTATGGTTTCTGTTGTTAATAGAATCTCAGGATACGGTGGTTTATATCTTCAGGTTCTAAGAACATGTGTTTATCCTTATTTGATATGTGTTTTCAGAAGTTTTTTGAGGTGTTATCATGTATACTTCTATTACTTACTTGAAGAAACTTAGTAAAAAGTAACATTTTTAGAACTGATTTAGTGCCTGTTTTATGAAATGAGGGAATGGATAGCTCAGACTAATTTCTTTGTATTTATTTTGGAGGCTACGAGAGAAGTTTCAAGGCAAATTTTATATTACCCATTTTGGTTACTTACCAAAACTTTCTATGTCTGTTAAGAATTATTTCACCAAGAGAATAAATAAATAAAGCATGCAAAATAAACTCCCCACGCAATCAAATTAACTTTTTTTCTTTTTGCTGACACCACATAAATTCATAATCACTCCTTCCCCTCCCCTTGGGACAAAGCAAGAGATTGATACCAAGACTGTGACATGCAGCAATGACAAACATCGAGTTATGTTCATCCAGTGTGTCAGAAATCCAGTGCTCTAGATGATTTAACTTAAGCATAAGCATTAAAATTGTTTGATTTTTGTTAAATACAATAGATAACTAGACAAACAATTTTTTTCATCTTAAAGACATTCAGAACAAAATGCAGGTGGGAGAGATTAGCAACTTATATTTTATGATTAAAAACCAAATATATTTTTTTTTGTAGAGCAAAGTGTGTGTATATTTTTAATGTTAAGAGAATATGAGATAACTATAATACTAATGATCAAACTAAAAATTTAAAAAGTAACAAAGTTTAATACTAATATTAATACATCCTTCTGTAAAGCTGAAAGACACAAATCCACTTATAGATATATAGTTTATTTTGATTAGAGTTAATTTAAGATTAATAGGAAGCAAGCACTTTCAAAATAATAACATCAACACTACATAACCAACAACAGCAATAGCATCAGTACCTATTAAGGTAAGTTCCTTCCTGGTTTGTGAGAGTGTTTATTAGCAGGCTATGAATTGAGACTTTGGAACCAGGAAGATTTCCAATCCAAGCTCTTCTAGCTATGAGATTTTAAGCATGTAGCAATATTTTTGAGCCACATTTAGAGAAATGGGAATAATGCAACTCATAACTTCTGCTTTTGTGAAAAGACTAAATTAATATATGCATGTTAAAATATCTATTATAAAAAAGCATCTGGAGCATAGCAGGCACCCCAATACCTGGTTAGTCTTTTTTTTCCATTCTACTCTTTCACAAAAGTCTATTTTTTAATACCCCATTAGCTCTATCTGCAAAGAAAGAAAGAAAAATCTTGTTTAAGGTAGTATGATAATTTGGCTGGACTTTCAGAGAAAACAGAGGATCCTCACCAGATTTAGGTGTAGAGCATCTGACAGGTACAAACCAAAAATATACTTGAGTTTTAGCATAGGGCCCTATTTCCTTCCATATATCACTTACTGATTAAAGAATAATTTAAAAAATATATTTTAGCTTTCCTCATAAAGTAATTTGCAAAGATTTTTATCACATGGCTTGAGATTGAGGACTCAGCATAAATGTCAACCTTTTTAGTCTATCCAATCTGTGATTGTACCCTCTGACCCTTATACATTTTGAATCTTCATCTTGCATTTTATTCATGGCACCTATCACCATCTGAAATGGCCGTATTTATCCACGCATTTATTATTTTAGTGTCTATCTCTCCCAACCAGAATGAGGGGTAATAATCTTACCTGTCTTTTAAAAATCTGTTATAAAGGCCAGATGTTGTGGCTCACACCTGTAATCCCAGCACATTGGGAAGCCAGAATGGGAGGATGGCTTGAGCCCAGAAGTCTGAGACTAGCCTGGGCAACATGGTAAGACCACATATCTACAAAAAAAATTTAAAAAATTAGTTGGGCATGGAGGTGTATACCTGTAGTCCCAGCTACTTAGGAGGTTGAGACAAGAGGATGCTTGAGCCCAGGAGTTTGTGCAGTGAGTTATGATTATGTCACTGCACTCTAGCCTGGACAACAGAGCAAGATCCTATCTCAAAAAAAATCTATTATATGGTGATTAATAATGGTTGAATAATTTAACAAGTGACAAAATATTAAAAATGAGTTTTCAGAAGTATTATAGGTGATCAGTGCTAATATTTAATGTGTACTTATTATGTACCAAGACTATTTTAAGCATTCTACATGTATTAACTTATTCCTCACAGGCACATTCATGAGATGAATATTATTATCACTTGCATATTAGAGAAGATTCAAGAAATGTAAAGGCAGAATAAGTAGTTTGTCAAATGCCCCACAACTGATAAGTGTAGAGCAAAACTGGAATTCAGTTGGCTTTAGGGTCCATGGGCTTAGGTGCTATGGCATGCTGTGATAATCTTGTTTCTCCTGGTATAGGAGTGTTTTCTATGCTGCTGTAAATAATTTCTTATAAGATAGTGTTAATCTAAATCTGTTATATATTTTAACATATAGAAAATAACATCTTATCCTAAGATATTTTCATTGTTAAAAAAATGGAAAAAAATTGTCATTCAGCAGTATAACTTTCTGTGCTAATATTTGATCAAGCAAGTTATGGATTTCTATACCAAAATTTGTTTAAATTTAGTGGATTTTAAAATTTTATATCAGTTCCCATAATTATAAAATAGATATGGACTATCATTCAATACAATTTTTAGAATATTATTGGAAAGATATTTTGATGACTCATAGGGATTTTAATTCCAGCTCTGACATATATACGCCTTATTAGATTTATGTGAGTCACTTAATTATTTTAAGTCTCTCCAAGCCTCATAGTCCTTATGTTAAAATGGGTATAATGATGTTTGACTTGTGAAGATGAAGTGAGAAACATGCAAAAATGCCTGCACAGTGACTGAAGAATAGTAGAAGCTTAATAAAGATTAAATGTTATGTATCCCTTAGATTCAGTTTATTAAGAAAGAGTAAATGGGCTAAAACTCTTTATTATGTACAGCATATCTTATTTTTTTAGTATATTCATTCAATCAATAATTGAGATTTTCCACAAAAAAGACAAAAAGACTTGTGTTGATGATATGAAACAAAACAGACACGACATTTGTCCACATGGAGATTGAATTCTATTAGGGTGCAAAGACATTTAACAGTTGCTTGTAAAAATAAATACTTCATTAATTATGAATTCTGACATAATTTGAAGGAGAAATTAGATACATTGATGAAAAATGCTCTGAGAAAGTATAATATCTCTATTAAGTTATGACAATGTGGTTGATAATTAAATTAGTTTAAAGAAGGCCAACATGCCACTATGATAAGGTCTCAGCAACAGGATGGCCACATTTAGGGCTGGAATTCTATAGCCCCCGTTAAGGATTTGAATTCTATTTGAAAGAAAGTAGCCAATTAAGTTGTACAAGCAGAGTAGTGAAAGATTTAGCTTATATTTTTTCACATATCACTTTGTCTATAGGAGAATGTATTAGAAGAGGTAAAGAATGGAAGAGAAAAGACTAGTGGGAAGATATTGCAATATTCCAATGTACAAGATTATTGTGGCTTGGGTTAAGGTGATAGTAGTCACAAGGCAGCAACAGATCTATTAGAAATGTACTTTGAAGACAGTCTCTAGGGCTTGGTAAAAGCTTGGATGTGGAGGAGAGGTATGGTGAGTTGTAAAGAGTGCCCCTTCATAGCCTCCTGCAAAAATAACTGGATAGGTGCAGGAGTCATTTATTGAAAGATTAAAGGAAGACCTTAAATCTGGAAAGGAAAAAAAAATTGAGCATGTTAGTTTTGAGATGTTTAGAAGTAATTCAGGTAGACATCAAATACTACTTGTTTTGTTAGTCTAAAAGTGAGAAAGAGTGGTCTGAGTCAAATATAAAACTTTGAAAATATTAATTCTTTTACAGCAATTTGTTAAAACCATTGTAGGGAAGAGACCATCAAGAACAGAGATAAACTGAAAAATGAAATAGACACAGACATAAGCCTTGTCTTTGGTTTCTTCAAAAACTAACTCTGAGGCAAGGATTTAAGTGCAAGTAGTTTATTGGAAACAGTGGCAGGGGATTGGGGAGATGAGACAGGGAAGAGGAAGCAGCTGATATAAGGAGCATTACTTAAACCAGCTACCAGTTTAATCCTGCAGTGCAGCTCTTAAAAATGAGGAAAAGCACACCCGCAGAATTACTCTATTGGACAGGCACAAGATTCAGGGTATTTTCAAAATAGCTTTATTGAGGTATAACAAAAAACTGTACACATTGTTGCACACAATTTGATGAATTTGGACATATGTATATACCCATGAAGATACCACCACAATCAAAGTAAGAAACATATTCATCACCTCCAAAAGTTTCCTCATGCCCTTTGTGTGTGTTTTTGTTGTTGTTGTTGTTGTTGTTTGTTGTTGGTGGTGTTGTTTGCAAAACCACAAGGAGATATCATCTCTCACCCGTTAGGTAGGCTATTATTAAAAAAGAAAAACTCTCAAAAGATAACAAGTATTGGGCCAGGATGTGGAGAAACTGGAATCCTTGTGCACTACTGGGAATGTAAAATTGTGCATGCACTATGGCAAACAGTATGGGAGTGCCTCAAAAAATGACAAATGCCATATTGAGATAGGAGTCAGGGAAGGAATCAGAAGGAAAAGGTCATCAGGATAAGAAAGTCATAAGAATGTGAATGTGCTTAGCTAAGATACATGTAACCGATAAGGACCCTTTAGCTATTTTACTTTAGCCATAACGTTCTTTAAGATAAAAAGGGGAATTCCTTTAAATGGAGCATGCACACAGTCGAGGTGGCACTATCTCTAAATGAACTATGCTCATTAACATAGTAAAAATTATACCCACCAGGGTCATCACAGTTTACAAATACCATGGCAACTATTGGCTGTTACTCTATAAGGTCAAGAAAGGGAAGGGTTCCCAGTTCTAGGAACTCTCCAAGCCTTTCCCAGAAAATTGATGAATATTCTACCTACAGCTTAGAATATGATTAGAGATTAGCATAAAAGGAGAAATGCTAACCCTGGGAAGGCACTGCTCCTTCTTGGATCTGTCCACTCTCTACCATCTTTGAAACTGTACTATACTTTCTATACTCTAATAAATGTTTTCACTTCACCTGTGAGTCTGAATTTGAATTCTTTCTTTTGCAGAGATTAAGAACCCTCTCCACCAGGGTGGTGGTCCATGCTGGTATCAATATGATCCAGCAATGCTATTTCTAGGTATAAAGAGATATTTGTATCCCCATATTTGTTGAAGCATTAGTCACAATAAGACATGGAAACAACCTAAATGTACAACAATGGATAAAGAAAATGTAGTATATGCATTAAATGGAAGATTATTCAGATTTAAAAATGAGGTAAATGCTGTCATTAAGCCACAATGTGGATGAATCTTGAGGACATTATACTGAGTGACAGAAATCAGTCATAGAAAGTCAAATACTGTATAATTCCACTTATGTGAGGTATCTAAAATAGTTAAACCCATACATAGAAGCAGAATAGAATGGTGGTTGCTCTAGGTAGAAGAAATGGGGCGTTGTTGTTAAATGGGTATAAGTTTTCATTATGCAAAATGAATAATTCTAGAGATCTGCTGTACAGTATACAGCCTATGGTTAGCAATAGTTATTATGCCCTTAAAAATCTGTTAAAAGAGTAGACCTCATGTTAATCATTTTTACCAAAAACCAAAACAAAACAAGGGACTCGGGAATTTTAATGCCAAAACCCATCTCTCATTGAGGAGACTGTCTAATTCCAAAAGTGTTAATCACCTGGCATTTTCAGTCTGTTACAGGTGAGAAAAGGAGTTTTCTTTGTTTCTAAGGCAATTGGGTTAGCAACAGATATATAATTTCTGATCAAACAAAAGTAGTTTTGGCTCATCACGGAAGGTGATGTTTGGGAATTAATGTTGCCAGATGAAATACATGCCATATTTGAGACATATTTATACCAAAATAATTATTTGTTGTGTATCTGAATATTTAAAATTAACTAGCCATACTTTTTTGTTTTGTTTTGTTCGCCAAATTTTGCAACCCTAATTGAAATGAGTTGAAGGCTGAGTGGAGAATGGAGCATTCTTAACATAAGAGTAGTCCATATTGGCTATGTGTGGAAACAGAGATAGAAGAACAAACTCTGATTTGTTTTGTGTTTTGGACAGGCGATATTGCCATATGTAGAAATGCTGAGGGGATAGATATAATTGAGAGTGAGAAATAGAAGAGCTGGGAGCATAATAAATTGAAGTAGAAAAGCCTGGAGGGCTTTTGACTCAGTGGATGAGGATGGATTGACTTTTGATTGTAGGCGAGACACCTGCATGATCATATGAAGAAGGTGGAGAGGAAAAATGATTCTTAAAGGAATGAGAAAAAATGTCAGGAATTTTGCTAAATAGAGAGTCAGATTTTAAGAAGACATAATGAAAGTGTTTTGGAGGCAGGGCAGGAGGGATGTGTGGAGCTGGCGAGGATGCAGCCAGTGAGCAGATACCTGATCAGAAGGGCTTACACTGTAGGAGGGAAGTATAGTAAACAGGAGTGGGAGACAAGATGAAATCAGAACGGAGGGAGAGGGCAGACTTGAGCCTAGTATAGCAATGTGCTCACAAGGAGAATAAAAATCCTTTAAAATAATTATATTTAACAGCTCCTTTTAAGTATAAAGTTTTTAAATGTGTATACACACAGACACACACAAACTTATTATTTACTTAAGGATAAGTCATTTAGTCAAAATTAAAATACTTTAAGTTCTTCAGAGGTTAATCTTTTTTTAAGTTAAATATTGTTTAAAAGATTGTAAATGTAATCCTCTCTAAATATATTGAAAATAAATAAATATATTTTTAAAAGCTTGAGGTTATTAAATATTTTAGCAATTTTATTGCTGTGTACTCTTCTAATGCACATATAACTGTGGTAGAATTAACTATTGATTTTGAAATACAAAGTGATAGTTAACAGGAGGTAAGTTAATGGCTCTAGTTGTATAACGACCAGTTAAGTAAATCTTTTTGGACATAAAGGATAACAGATTCTACTTACTATCTTGAAGCTACAGAGTTATAACCATAGTTCTGTGCTTTGGGGTATGATTAATGAGCTCTATCTTTGGTGGTATTAAGAATTGAGTGAAAGTTTAACTACCAAAGAACACATGCATCACTCCAAGAAGAAACTGTACTGTGTACAATTCCCTTGGAGATAGTAGAGAATCTTAAGAAAAATAAGCACTAAAAAGTCAATAGTTGGATGTCTTCTAAGTAAAATAATTAAATAACTGTGTAATGAATCATTATAAATTGAAACTAGAAGCAAATTATAGATTTTTTTTTAGTTTTAGGCATAAAAATAATTTATTAACCAAATAATGCATGCTACTCTGAAAACATAAATTGAAAAATGTCAGTTAATTAGAAATCTACCTGAATTATTCTGGATTTTTATTTATAAAACTCTACCTAAAAAATAAAAAAAAAATAAGAATTAGAGAAAAAGGAAATTTATTGACATGCATTATTTATTTTTATGTATTTGTATGTTGAAATATCCACTGCACATTAAGGTATATGATCTTTTATTGGTGTATTTTTTTTTTTTTTTTGAGACAGAGTCTCGCTTGTTGCCCAGGCTAGAGTGAGTGCCGTGGCATCAGCCTAGCTCACAGCAACCTCAAACTCCTGGGCTCAAGCAATCCTGCTGCCTCAGCCTCCCGAGTAGCTGGGACTACAAGCATGCGCCACCATGCCCGGCTAATTATATATATATATTAGTTGGCCAATTAATTTCTTTCTATTTATAGTAGAGATGGGGTCTCGCTCTTGCTCAGGCTGGTTTCGAACTCCTGACCTCGAGCAATCCGCCCGCCTCATCCTCCCAGAGTGTTAGGATTACAGGCGTGAGCCACTGCGCCCGGCTTATTGGTGTATTTTTAACCCAGATAGAATGCTATTAATAAAAATGTTTAAAAAATTAGTCTAGACCACTATAAACAAAATATATTTACCATAATATTCAGTCAGCATACTTTTTTCTCTAGTAAGTAGAGTACCTCTTTTTACTAATATTTTGAATGATTGATTTTTACTGATTCTGCCACTAGATATAACAGTATAAAATTGATTCAACTGTAATTTTAGTGACTTAGCTCTCCAAAACCATTCTAATGTACAAAATATACAGTTATATAAGTTTTATTAAAAGTCCCTATCATCTGTACACACCATAACATTGGCAGGGGCTGACAATGTTATTGATACACCCTATGATCGTGCCTTCATAGGAAAGTGATGCCTAAATTTGTCTTTAATACTATTTTTGTCTTTCAGATGACTTTAGTTTTTAAAAACGAATACAAACTCAAATAATAAAGGTAATCAGTGCACTATGTATATAACAAATAATTTAATTTTATAACATTTACAAAAAGGTAAGTCATTTATTTATTAAACACACAAAACTAAACTCTAACCTAATTCTTGATTCAACAGTGAAGAGTTGCCTAAATTTCCAGTGACAGTGACCATTTTACTTCACATTTGCAACTAAAGGGACATTTCTCAAGCCAGCTCAACCCTGCTTAAGACAGGAATGCATGACTGTAAATTAAAAATTGAAATTGGAATGCTCATTATGACTCATTTGCTTTTCTCTCTAGGACTATCAATTAATGATTATTTCCTTAAAGTAATTACATGATTTTATTGATTTTGAAAATTTTAGCTGTTATGGTTATGTCAACTTGGGAAGTCCAGTGGATTAGAATACCAATATACTTAGTAATAATTGTTGATAAGCTGCCTATTACTTTCTTCTGTAATTTATAGAGCATTTTCCCTCTATTTTATAGTGTTCTCTTTGGTCTCTAATGTATAGAATAAATTATGATATTTTAATGTGCATACTTAAAAGAAGTTCTACTTGAATTATGATTATATTTTTTATGAAAAATAAACACATTGAAATGTCCTTATTTCATGTAACCATGTAACTTATTGTTAATCCAATGTAAAACCCATTATAAGATAAGTATGTACAGTGAAATCAGGTTGTTGACAATAAGGGGACAATAGAGACATTAAATTAACAAGAAGAGAAAAGGTTTGCTTTAATGATCTCAAAGAGTTATTTGATTTAGCTAGAAAGACTTGAGATAAGGATACTTTTCTGGTTTAGAGTACCCCAGTCTTAACAGAAAGCTTTCAGACCTTCTATATTGGTGCCACGATATATACCCAGCCCTGAAAACACATTATCATTTGCACAAAACAAAACACAACTCCCTTGTTCATAGTTTGTAGTTTGTGCTCAGCATAAGCACTACCCCTGACTCAGCTTCTTTCTCATCGTGGAGTCCATTACTGTGTATAAAACCTGGGAACCGTCCTCATTCTAAATCTCTTCACATAAGATTTTTATCAACTTTATCAGTATGTAAAATGTAACCCAAAAGGTGATTAATTTCAAACTTTATTATTCACTCAACAAATATTTTATAACATATATTTTAAACTCTAATGCCATGAATAAATTTAAAACTTTCAGGCATGTAAAAAAGATTCTATACATAATATCTGGAATCCAGTTCTGTGTATGTATCTTTCAATAAGATGAATGATGTCACAATGATCAAACAGTTCTGTCCAAGGACAATTGTTATTATGGGTAGAGCAGGCATGAAGCACTCATTGTGCTAAACAAAATAATACCTACACAATGATTTAGACATACAGGGAGGGCATTTTCTGGACTAACAGTGATTCTGGTTGCTCAAAAAGGGAGATTTTGGTGCTGGAAAACTGACCAAGGCTTCCAGAAGCTTTAGCAAAAGGTAAACTCTCTGTGTTGACTCCGTCTCATACTGGAAGCCTGTAGGCCATTGGTAGTCTGAAGCCAGGGTTGGTTGGTTGGTTAGCACAATGTTGTAAATCTAAATTGTTTCCCAGCATTCAAAAAATCAAGAGGTTTCTCATAACTACCAGGATTTCTATATACTCTTGAGAAACCAGAAACATGGCAAAACCAAGACCATTTTCTTTTTTTTTTTTTTTTTTTTTTTTTTTTTGAGACAGAGTCTCGCTTTGTTGTCCAGACTAGAGTGAGTGCCGTGGCGTCAGCCTAGCTCACAGCAACCTCAAACTCCTGGGCTCAAGTGATCCTTCTGCCTCAGCCTCCCGGGTAGCTGGGACTACAGGCATGCGCCACCATGCCCGGCTAATTTTTTTTATATATATATCAGTTGGCCAATTAATTTCTTTCTATTTATAGTAGAGACGGGGTCTCGCTCTTGCTCAGGCTGGTTTTGAACTCCTGACCTTGAGCAATCCGCCCGCCTCGGCCTCCCAAGAGCTAGGATTACAGGCATGAGCCACAGCGCCCGGCCCATTTTCTTAATTAAAAGTATCAACTGGAGCTAAGTTGGTATTTAGAAAGAACTGATGTTTAGAGCTGATTCTTTAGAAGGAACACTTACTCTCCAGCTCAGCACAGCCTCTTCTACTCGCTGGGTTGGCTCCTACACTGAGGCTGTCAGTCACCTTTACTAAAGCCTACTCTACCTCACCCATTTACAGTATGCCCAGCTACAACTCACAACCAGTGTGACCCCTTACCATAGTTAAGTAAGCTGCTATTGTAGTTACTAGGGCCTTATTAAGGATTTTAATTCCAGACTGTTTCCATCCTTCTAGAGCAGAAAATTCTCATTTGTTTGTTTGTATTGTTCTCAGGCAGTTGTCTATGCCATTGGTTACCCTTTCTCCCCAGGATTATTTCTTGTCCAAATACTTTTATGTCTATTTTAATGTTTTTCATACCATAAGGGACAAGAGAAACAAAGAGAAGTTTTAAAGAAGTTTAAACAGTTATAAGTGCTGATGTCAGAGGTAGAGATTAACATACTACCTGAGAATCTGAGCACTAGCACCAAATCTGTGCTTTGATAATGTCTGATCTTTTCTGTCAAGATCTCATATTTGTGGTGTATCTCACAAATGCTATGTTGGGAAGCATGTATATTAAGCACTTTTGCTCTTTCTACTGCTGAGTAATAGTCTATGGTATATATTGGGGGAGGTTCTTTATCTACTCATTTGTTAGTGGGCACTCAGGTTGATTCCATATCTTTGCAATTGTGAATTGTGCTGCGATAAACATTCAGATGCAGATGTCTTTTTGATGTAATGATTTCTTTTCCTTTGGGTAGATACCCAGTAGCGGGATTGCTGGGTTGAATGGTATTCCCACCAATAGTGTATAAGCATTCCCTTTTCTCCACATATGGGCCAACATGTATTTTTTTTTTTTATTTGTTAGTAATGGCCATTCTGATAGAGGTAAGGTGGTATCTCATTGTGGTTTTAGGTTGCATTTCCCTGATTAGTGATGTTGAACATTTTTCCATGTTTTTTGGCCATTTGTATATCTTCTTTTGAAAAAGATCAGTTCATTTAATTGGACAATCTTTTCCTTAATAGGCTATTTCAATATCTTTATCTATTTTGATTTATTTCTAATATATTTCTATTTTCTATGTATCAAGTTTGTTTTTCTTTGTCCTGTTTTTCTTATTTCCTACTCTCAATTTGATTGAAAAGTTATATATTTATTCTTTTTTCCATGTATCAGTTTAGGTCTAATCTTTTTAGTTACCATTATTTTTTTAAGGTACATAACAATGTTTGAGGTTAATCAATATCTTTATCCTATCAAATGATATAAACATCTTAAAATATTTTAGCTCTGAGCTCCCTAATCCCATCTTCCATATTATGGTTGTGTAGTATTGCAGAAATTTTGCATTTTTAGACTCTTCAAATTACGATTTTTATAGTCAACATTTAAGTTTGCTATCAAATTAATATTTACTTCAGGAATTAATTTCATTTATCATTTCATTTTACATGTAAAGACTAAATTTAGCATTAAAATTGTCTTCCAGAAAGAACTACTAAAGGAACTATAAAATGTGAGTAAAGAATGAGTTGCAAGAAGGGATGGTGAGCAAATACATTTATTAAGATGCATATATTTTTTTAATTTGAAATTTTGTTTATTTCATTTCAGCATATTATGGAGATACAACGTTAAGGTTACATACATTGCCCTTGTCTCCCCTCCCCCTTCAAAAAATTTTACTTATAGTTTATTGGGATCAAAGCGAGCCTTTCATAGTTTTTGAATTTATTGAAGTTGTTTCTCTGCCAGATATCTTCTCGTTGTCCTTCTAGATTCATTCTTAACCCTCTCCCTGCTGCTTTCTGCCCTAGAGGTATGACCTATTTGGAATTACATCTATGAATTTCTCAGTTTTCTGGCTCCTAGTTGGTTTTGTCCATTGGTAAGCCACAGCAGAACAATGAAGGAAAGGGGATGAGTAAAGTCAAGGTGTTTATTTCCCTGCATCCCTTCCTGAGGAGCTGTCTGTGCCTGTCTGCATCCTTCAAGCATTCCACTCTGCTCAGCTATCTCTCTCCAGTTATCCTTCTGGATTTGGTAACTTCTCCTTTCTGCTGTCCTCATGTGCCTGCTGCCTCCACCCTAGGTTACTGCAGCATTCCTTGTAGTTTCATCTACTCCACTCCCACCCTTACAAATAGTCACTTTGTAAATGAACTCTCTTTAAATTATTAAAATTTGAGTGTGGGTTTTGTTCCTGTTGGGACATACAGATTGCAATTCTTTAAGCATTTTTTTAAGGGGCATTTGAAAGGAAGGGAAGTATATTTGTGATAGAACACAAACATCAAAGATATATAAGCAAAGTTCAACCTTATTAAATTATTCAAATCCTCTATATCTTTACTTTTATCCATTTAATCTATTATGCTCAAAAACCAATAGTGCTGTGTTTCAATCTCACTGTATATTTATGTATTTGTCCATTTCTCTTTGAATTTCCAACTGTTTTTAAAATAGATGTTATTATCATATATTTAAATATACAGAGAATCTTGATTCATAAATCCTTATTACAAATATTACTTTGACTTTTACTCACCTTCTTATTTCTACTTAGTTCTCATAGATATGTAATTTTTTAGATATTAATATTTATATTCCTCTCTTTTTTCCCTATTTGACTCATATGTATTTTTCTAAACCCTTATTCTTAATTTTTGGCATCTTTCTTTGTTTAAATTTGCTTCTTATATACACAACCTGAGATATTTTGTTTCTTTCAGCAATAATAACAACAAAAAATACTTAGATTTCTATGTACTAGACAATGTTCTAAAGGCTTTTTAAAATTAAACTAAATGAATCATTATTAGTAGTCAATGGGTGGGTATATTACAATCCTTTTACATGTGAGAAACTAAATCATAGAATTAAAAATGATGGCAAACTCTAGCAAACATTAGTCCAGGTTTGAACCCTCATGTTGTCTGATTCTAGATTATGTTTTCTTAGCCACAATACTGTACTTTTGGTTAGAAAAGGAAGTTAAGAAAAAAATAAATGGCATATCTGATACATGTAGTCCATCTTACATCAATAATATTGTCTTACTAGTGAATAAAGACAAAAATAATATCATATATTTACTTCTTGCTATTTAAGATAAGAAATTTGGTATGCTCTTACTATATGTCTCTCATTTTAGACTATGTTAATTTAACTTGGGTTTTTAGTAGAAAATAGTAATTATTTTTAATAAGACACTAAATGTAATAATATTTAAATGGTATTATTTTATTTTAAAACATTCTTTTTTTCTTTGCTTTAGTTTCATTTAGTCAAGTTTTTCCACCTATTCCAAAAGACCTATATCAATGTATTTTTAATGTATATCTCCCATATATTCTTTGTTTTCAATAGGATTTTCAGTGTTCTTTCATCTTTCTTATAATTTCATAAACATACATTATCTTTATCTATATGTGTCTATATATCTATATCTGATATAATTGGAAAACATATTAATGTAGATATATATAAAATAATATAAATATATATTTGTATTCTTTATATATCTAATAATAAATTTCTATTGGCCTTCACATATAAATTATCTGAGGATAGAATTCTCAGCTTATAAGCACATTTTTCAACTGCATTTTTCTCAAAACCAATGCAGCATTTACTATTGAAAATAAAAAGGCTAGCACAATCATGTTTCCATTTATTTGTGCGCATTTCGGTTTTGAAATTTTATATAAGTAAAATTTATCTTAATTTTTAAGTACATTAAGAGTTGTTGAGTTTTAATTTCTTAATTATATTAGAAAACAACTATAATGTTTTGGGTAAAAACTCATTTTTTTTTCATGTTAGGAAAGTTTTTTGCATATTTCTACTCAATTCTTTCTGTATAGTTTTTAATGACCATATTTTAAAGAGTTATTCTTGTATTTCTAATTTCTTGAAATCTTGGTTACAGTTTGTGTGTGTATATATACCTACTAATATAAAATATATATGTGACTTGTACCCATAAGTTTGTAAGTGGGATACAGCACTTGATCCAAAATTTGATTCTTTTACCTCTTAACAATAGAATTAATGAATCTCATACTATCAGTAGAGATTGCATATTCTGACAGATTTGGTTACATAGGTCAACGCATGTTTATTCAAAGTAAATTAATGAATTATAAGGCATGTGTAAATATAGACAGCTATCTCTATAACAGCCATTAAAAAACTACCTAGACAGAAAACTTTGTCTTTTTTTCTACCTCCTTTCTCCTTAGATCCCAGACAACAGCTAGTCCTCCTAAATATTATTTATAATAATAAAATGATAGATTTTCTAAGACTAAATCTATGGCCACTCATTCAGAATTGGAGTCATTTTTCTTTCTATACTCTATTTAATGTAAAACATTTATGTCTGGAGCAAATATTCAGGAGAAATGCTTTAAAAATATTTTGTGTTAAGTTAAGCCATGCATACTTTGGACCCTTACTATCATTATGTTCTGTAAAATTTGCTGTCTGTTTCTAAATTTTGGGAAAAAACATGGAATATTTTCTGAAATTACCACTTTTTAAGTGTAACCATTTTCCACTATTAGGGAAACATATTTTTTTCTGATACACAGCTGTGGAAATCTCAAATTTTGCCCTAATGTTTAAAATTACTTTTTCAGCTCTTGAAATATCTCACAGAAGTTATGAATACAGAAGATGGCTGTCATAGATCAAGATATAGGAAAACACTAACCTAGTATGATTAATCATCTTTAATGTATACACTTAGATTTCAGTTTATACCAGGTTGCAAATAAAAGTCTGTAATGAATGTAGATGTGTGGAAAATGCTGATTGAGCTCAAGAAACAGCTTTTGTGCCATTAATCCTATCTGCTATGCGTGCTAAATATATCAGAGCTATAAAAAATATTGGGCACAATATTATATAAAAGAGACTTAATAAAATGTTAAAATTTAATTAATTTCATGTTTTTATATACATATAAATTAATGAATAAGAGAATTAATATAATCAAGTATAAAAATTTAGTGTTTTTGTTGAAAATATAATGTTTTTTCTACTAATGAAAAATATTGTTTAATAAGAATGAATCTTATAAATTAGATTTCTGTTCAATGTGTGTCTTATACAACAATCACTTTTGTAGGTGATTCATTTAACCTTTTAAACTTCTACATACACAAATGTACCCCATACTTTTAAAGTATTCTTGGAATTTTTTCTCAATACCATGTATTTCATTAGACACAAACTCATAATTTAGTTATTCAAGTTACTACCGAAACATATATTTCCATTTATTTTTATCAGGACCTCTCTCCTAGAAATGTCCTTCCATACATCTGACTCCTGTACATTCTGAAACCCTAGATCAGGCCTCCCTGCTTTAAGTTGCCTATCATTATTCACTGTCCTTTTCTATATCTGAACAATACCACTTGCCCTTTGCAAACAATTTAGCATAAAATAGCAGACAGTGTGGTGTGGCAACAGTGATATATCCATACATTTAATTAAAAGAACTTGATTAATAATTTATTATTTTTAGTCAAGAAATTTAGAGTATGTGCAAAAGCATGTAATGATGAATGTAGAAAATTAGTTTAATCCTGAAGAAATAACTGATAATGAAATTTATTAGAGTCAATTGATTAGGGTTCTAAATAAGGTAAAAAGATTATCACAGCAGGACATTGAGCAAATGAGCAAGAAAAATGAAAGCAAATGACCACGGGTTGGCACAATTTTAAGTAATACTGATACTCAGGATGGGACCAGAGGCATGAGAGCCTTAGATGGAGTGGCAGCTATATTGAGGCCAGAATGTAAGATGGATCATCTAAGCAGATATAACATTTTTCAAGCACCCTACTTGATGGGACAAGAGGATACTGGATTCAAATTATCTCTACTTTTATTAAACCTCTGCGGTACTGATTCTTTAGGCCATTTACATTAGGATTTGGTTAACTCCTTTTGTTTAAATTCAAATGTAATTTACGTGAATGCTTGATTTTGCTGATATTTTTGGAGGCATTGTTTTTGTTTATCCTTTCACAACAAAACTTCTCCAGTAGATACTTATAGAATTTTTTTCCCTTCCATTAATTTCTAGAAACTATGCTTTCTAGAGTTAAAACAATGACAAGTTTATAGCTCTTTGCTGTTCTCTTTGTACTACATTAATTCTGAAATGTGTACTCCACTCTCTCTTACAGGAAGATGTCCTCACTTAGTTAAATTTTTAAAATGCAATTTCCCTATTGTATCATATCATGACACATTCTACATTGTCCCTTGTAATATTCCTTTGGAAGTATTAGTTCAATCTTGAGGATCCGATTTGCTCTGCTGAATGGTTTCATTGTTTCCTCCCAGCAACACCAAAAATTGCACTGAACTATTTTGGTGCAATGAGATCTCATCAAGTTACTGAAATTCTTTATTATTTTTGGTATCATTGCTTTCTATAATACTGATGCTTTTTATGGCTTTAATTTAGGACAACTATCAGGAAACATTACATCTGATAAAACTGAGATAGTCAAAGAGATAAGAAACGGAATTAAGAAAACTTCTAAATTAAAAAGAAAATGATAGCTGTATTTCTGGTAAAGAAATTAAGTATAATGAAAATATAGCTCACAAAATTATCCTTCTGAAAAACAAATTTGATTAGAATACTCTATTGATTAAAAAAAATAAAAAGTACAATGATTCTCTAATGCCTAGAGAAGTTGTCTATACTATCTTTTTTGTAATATAGCCATATCAGTAAAACTGTGTTGAACAATCACCTCTAATATAGGATATGCATTTATAATTAAATTATAATCATATATTGTTCTACAAGTATATTCTAGACAATTATATATATATATATATATAAAACAGGAATTTTTAAAGGATAAAAAATAATTACAAATGAAAGTCTCCCCCCACACACATTTTAGGGGTTCATCTTGCCTAATCCCTGGCATATATCTTGTCTTCTTTGACAATCATGGACCTAGACAAGATGTGAGTCAGCTCTGGTAAAATTCAACCTCCAACTTGTTTTTGTAAATAAAGTTTTATTGAAATACAGGCATGCTTATTGGTTTATCTATTGTCTATGTCTGCTTTCATACTACCACACTGAGTAGTTATGAGACCATATGGCCCACAAAGCCCTCACCTATCTTCTAATTAGTAGTTCTGTCTTCCACTATGTCAGCTCTAACATTCAATTTCTAAAAATCTATAGTTCTCACCTTAGAGTATTCCTTTTTGCTTTCAGAGTAACTCATCTGTTGTCACATAGCTACAGTTTTGTGCACATTTTCCCCTTTGCCTATATTGCTTTCATGGAGGTCTTCTGTTTAGTTTTTCATCATATTCCTTATTTTGAAAAACAAAATGCCTTGCCTCTGTGACTTTGGTGAAGCTGTCAATTGTGCACAACAAATCTTTATCTGTCTGGTTTGTTATAAGACCTAAGCTAGGCAAATGTAACTGTGTCTCAGGGCTTTGAATCTCACGTAGAAACTCTGATAGAAAATACAGTTGAACTTGTTTGTTATTCAATGCTGGTGTTCTAATGGAATTGTTCACAAAAAATATCACTATTGAGATCCCCGGAAATGTCTTTACATCTTCACTTGGTCTGGCTATTTAGGTCTTAGGTCTTCCTTTGATTTTATAAAATGTGCAGTATCCTTCCAATATAATTATGTTTTACTTAAGCAGACCCATTCTAACATCACTTATGAATGTGAACAAGTTTATTAGGATCCAATATTGTCCATTAGAAATTACCCAAGTTCTTACAAGAAAGTTATTAAAAATCATTATAACCAAAAAATATTTAGCATATATAGCTTGTCATATAATTAAATTAGATCTATAAAATTTCAGATCAATTGCAAATTACAGAAGACTCTAAAATATTCTATTCTGTGAGTGCTTGATTTTGCTATATTTGGAAAAGGATATGGAGATGGTCAATAATAGTGTATCTGTGAAACTTGATGCACATAAGATAATGGATTGAAAGACTATCTGCCACTGAGTAACCAGGAAAAAAAATAGTACAGATTATTGGAAGATGATCTAGCAAATGGTTGTTTCTATAACCTTTAAAATTTTATGCTTAAACAAAATAGCATAGACAGGAAGAACTCAGAAAATTTTTCTGTAAATGTCCAGATAGTAAATATTTTCGGCTTTGCAGGCCATAAACTCTCTGTCCAACTACTCAGGTCTGTCATTGTAGCATGAAAGTAGCCACAGACAACATGTAAATAAACAAGGATGGCTGTATTCCAATAAAACCTTATTTACAAAATCATGAGGTATTCCATAGTTAGCTAACTCCTTGTATACACCAAAGTATGTGTACTTATACCGGCTTCTGTATCTGAGGTATAAGTTGGTATGCATGGTTTTGATGTGATTATAGTTTATTTATTTATTAATTGACTGAACAAATATTTTTGAGCCCCCCATTCTGCATCATACAGTGTGTCCAAACTCAGAGATAGCTTCAAATTATTCTAGAGACAAAAGTCTATGCCCTGAAGTATTATCCAATTCAAGTGATTCCTCAGATGAGGCACTAGAGAAATGGCTATAAAGTGCCAAATGTATATATAAATTACTTGATGGCAGTCAAAATTGGTATGCTGATTTTTGTTTTGGAAGTTTGGGTGTATGTGTCCCAGAATCTCTTTTCCTATCTACTCTAACAGCTAAGCCCAAGGCTTTCTTCTACTGTTTACTTTGCTTGTGTTGTGGTTTGTTGGTTTTGTTGTCTTAACAGAATTATGAACATAGATACATATTTAAACATAATAAAATTTCTATATAGTTTTCCCTTGAAATGTCCTATTATAATTTTATTGATCCAAGAGTTAAAAGGAAAAAAAATACTAGTTACAATTGAGCCTTGACATTTTATTAAACCTTCAGATTTGCTGGCATGCTTTGAGAACCCTTCTTCTATCAAAGTTCTTTTATGCTCTAATCTTGCCATTTAAATCCTGGTTGTAAGCAGACTCAGAGAAAGCTATATTAAGGGTCAAGATAAGGAAAGGAGTAATTACTTTCAACTCCATTTCAGAATCCCTTAACAATAATAATTGCTCACAAAGAAGTTCCAGCCCTCAAGTAGTCAAAAACAGATGCCTCTACTTTGGACATGTGGATAGCATTATCTTGTTTTAAAGATAATTTTGTAGCTGTGGTGGTGCTTAATCTATTCGATTATATATTCTTGATGCTTTTCATTGTCATCATTATCTTCCTGACAAAAAAAGTTCCAACCTGTTTATTCCTGTTTTGTGCCTCATTGATTTATTGTCACAAAGCAGTATTTAAGCATACAGATTACAAATTCTCAAATCATCATATTGTTTTGTTGGGCTTATAGCTTTAATTTTTAAGGTTAATCTTTTTTTTTCCAGCAGCTTGTGAGGGAAATGGTCATATGTATGAGCTACTGGGTTCAAGCATGTCATCTAAATATGTATCTGTCTTCTTCATTGGATATAGAGATCAGAGTCATTGCTAAAAGAAAACAAAAATGATTTATCTACTCTGGTGAAGAAGGCAATTAATTGCCCTCCAGGATTTCCTGTCAGGTGTAAATAAGAACAGGATCTACCAAAGAGAAATGAAAAACTCACAGTTATGGCTCTCCTTCATTTTATAAATAACCCATTTTCATTTTGGTGCTCCAGATAGTTTTCGTTTCAGTATTTGCTTTTCATACCTTTATAAAAAATGTTGATAGAAACGCAGTCAACATTAAAATGAAATAATAAAATTTTAGTGCATCTGTAACATTCACAAGCTTTAAAAGAAAAACTAAAATATTAATAATAAAGTTTTAGCATATTATTAACATTCACAAATAAGCTCTAAAACAAAAATGCCCTATCAGCCAAAAGAAGAAAAACTAAGTCACTGCATTATACCTGAAAATAAATTATGCAATTACAGTTTATTGCTCTGAAAAGTAAAACAACTGCTAAATTCATTTAAAATAACATATGTAGCCCCATTTTAAGTGTTGTTTCTTATAGGGGCATAAAATTTAGTTATTATTGATACCACATGAATCAGTAATTAGAACTTGTTTAAGGAAAACCCCCAGAATGGTTGTAACCATGCTCATATAATACTGCAAATAGCCTTCTAATTACATAGCTCACATTCAGGTTAATTATGGTACAGGGTTTGGCTTTGCTGTTCTACTGTGAGGTTGACACCTACAGTAAACATTGAATAGTGCAAGATTGTTTTATTTAATACCATAGATTCTAAATGACTCAAGATAGGTTAATTAAATGTTTCTTCGGTATGTTAAGCTTCATTGTCATCAGGAATAATATTTTTTTGTCTTAATGTAATTATTAATTTTGTTTTAATCAGAAAACATTGGCCATTTAAGGGAAAAATTATAGAAATAATATTCAAGAGATTTGTGTTTCTTTGAAAGAAAAAACATTCATGTAAAATGTTGGAAATAAAAATCTGATTTTAAGAAGATATAAAGAAAGACTTATTGTAATTGTTGGATGTAAAGACTACAATTGGACTATTATATGCTTATAACAAGAAGGCCACTGAAGACTTCCCAAGGTGTAGAAGACCCATGGAAGAAACCTAGGTATAGATAGCTTTCTTAACAGTATAATTTATGTCTGCATAATAGAAATGGAATATTTGACTTAATTTGCTTTGCTTGTTTGTTTTTGTGTAAAGATACTTTATCTTGGGAACTTTAAAACTGAAAAGAAAAATGAGACCCACTCATTTCACAGAAGAAGATATTATGCCTTATACGGGTTAAGCAATATGTTTTCAGAATTACCATCTGGTTAGGGCAACATCCCAATAGCACTTATTTGCCTATACTCCAGGACTGTGAGTTTTAGCATTATTTTTAAAAAGAAATTACCTATTCAAGATGGGGAAATAGGTGATTATTTATTGAGAAAATGTGTGTTTGTGAGTGTGCCTTCGTGTGTGCATGTGTGTGTGTGTGAAGCAGAGTTAGTCCAATTAGAGGCTCACTCAGCTATACTGGAAACAGAACTCCAACTTCTACCATTCAGTCATTAATGAAATGTGCATACAAATGAATGTGCATACAAATACATGTAATGCATATATAATTTATATAGTGAAATAATAAATAATACTATTTCCTCAAACTTCATTGTTTGAAATACAAATAGGAAGCTACTTGAACGCATATCCCTAGAGACTGTTTTGATTTCCATTCACATTATTCAGAATTCAATAGCTTTACAGTTTCATGTATATCACAGGCTGTCACAGATAACTTTCTGTTATAGATACATGTGAATCAAAGAAAATATGAAAAGAAAGGCATCCAAAATAAGGAAATATTTTGTAGTATGCCTTATAAAACAACATGTAGACAATTCACATGATTAAGTCACTTAAGAGAAAACTAGTCATTGGTTATAATGTTAGGCCAAATATTTAAATTTGAAAGTAGTACAGTGACTAATTTCCATAATAAGATAATTTTAAATTCCATATTATTTCAAATGAACCCAGTGGAACTCCAAGGAAAGTCCCCAGATTGAATATTTAACCTCATTAATTTTTTTCTATATGTACCCTTTAACCTATTTTCTAAGAGAAATCATCTGTAAGTTTTAATGGACTTGTACCCTAACTTTACAAAAAATATTGTACTGTACTAGCTAATGTTCTCAAAATGGTAATTTTATATATCTATATCATCTATATCTCTATCTACACCTATATATCTGCAGACTTCTTTAATCTTTACAGTGAGTAAAAACAGCTTCCTTTATCTTTACTGACAAGGACTAAATCTGTTCTGTGGATTTAACAAAGAATGCTCCTTAGTGAAATCTTTTGTCCCTTTATGGCTGTACAGGGGCTGTTATGCTTTCTTACAGTCTCCCAGTTGGCAAAATTATAGAGCAAAGGCAGACTGCATGAGACCCTAACAAAGAAGTTTCAGACACTAACAAGTGTAGTACACTGAACACACCACAGAGTTTAGTAGTTAAACCCAACCCTACAAGAACTGTTTAAACTGGTGGTACACTTTACTGCTCATGGAAATGCATTAAAAGAAAGTTCACACACTGGTTCACTTGAAATATCTCTAGAGTAAAATGCTGAATTTACTCTCTGCATTAAAATTTAAATAATTGATTATTAGACTTCCTTTATAAAACTTGACTTACTCATAATAATGGAAGGTTAGGAAAAATAAATACGAAGCCACCTTAAATTATTCATACCTTATTAGTTGATTAATATTATTAGAACTTTAGTGTACTATTTATGGCTGTTTGGTTAGGGAGGTAGTTGAATATAGTGATGGCTAGGCCACTGGTTGTTTCAAAGGTATACAATGACTATAAGTTTTGGCTATGTAATATGACCTTTTTTCACAACTCTGTCTTTTAGACATAGTTGGCCTTGGTAAAAGAGCTCTCTATTATTCATTATTGCTGTGTTGCAATATGGAAGGTTTCTTTGTGTTTGGTTCCCAAGAGTCCATTAAAGTCAGAGTGGCCCAGCTGTGTCAACTCTTAGCTAAATAGATATCTGTATTAGTGACCCCTAATCTTTATTTTCCCCTATATCCATTCTCTTCTTCATACATATTGGCCTGTATATGCATGATGGGTGGGACATATTTCTCACCCCTTAATTTTTGGTTTGGCCATATAGAGTGGACAGAAAATACCAATGCTGACCCAGGAATGAAAGATTGTTTATGTTTGTATAACTTTTTTCAACATTTACTGACTCAGTCATACAGGGTGAGGTCATTTCTCACCCATCGGCACCACCTACTGTCTCAGCGATTAAACTGGGTGTGCCATTGCAATTCACAGTGCTAAGAAGACCACAGGGCTGGGGATAGAGAAAGGATTTCAAAGGTCTCCTTCTTCTCTCATCAAAAGGCTTCCACATGTACTCACCATCAAATTGGCACTAACTGACCAACACTATGGTGCTCACACATAGTAATATTCTTCAGGGATTGGGGGGTTGGGAGTGGGTAAACTCACAACTAATGAATGTGATGAGCATTGTAGGGTGAAAAAGCATGCCTTAAATCATGGTTTGGGTGTGGCAAAGTCATAACATGTAACCAAAATGTGTGTATAATATCCTGTAATATCCTATAATATCCTGAAATTAAAAAAAAAAAAAAAAGGACAGGGAATCTGCACACACACATAGCTCACCATTGCTACAGCCTACAAACAACTAGCAACTGAGTGAAGCATCACATTAAGGATATCCATAACTAAAGAATCTATCCAGAACCTATATTGCCATCAAAGCAGCCACAACCCAATCCAAAGGTTCTTACCCAACATATGCTTCAAACACCCATACATAAGTGGGTGGAGAGAAGCAGGGGAAGTCCCATCTAAACAAAAGAAAA
Organism: Microcebus murinus; assembly: GCF_040939455.1. Classification (NCBI taxonomy): domain Eukaryota; kingdom Metazoa; phylum Chordata; class Mammalia; order Primates; family Cheirogaleidae; genus Microcebus; species Microcebus murinus. The sequence goes on along the minus strand of NC_134108.1, from coordinate 63,644,782 downwards.
CTCAAAATTAAGAAGCAACAACTGCTTCAGATAAGAAGGAATCACCTCAAGAATTCTGGAAGTATGAAAAATCAGAATGAAAAATTTCCCCCCAGAGGGAACACCAGCCCTCTAGCAATGGATACTAACCAAAATGAAAATATTAAAATGATACGTAAAGATTTCCAAACATGGATAATAGGAAGCTTAATGAAATCCAAGAGAAAATGGACAACCAAACAAAAGAGTAAAACAAATGAGAAAATGAATGAAAAATTCACTAGAGAGACCAGCATATTAAAATAGGTAGAACTTCTGGAAATGAAAACTTTATTTAAGGAAATAAAAATTACAGTGGAGAATTTTAAAAATAGACTAGACCAGGCAGAAGAAAGGATATCAGAACTTAAAGACAATTCTTTTAATTAAATCATTCAGTAAGAATAATGAACAGAAAATTAAGAGTAATGAACAAAGCCTATAAGAAATATGAGATTATGTAAAATGTCCAAATATAAAAATCATTCAAGAGGGAAAAAAAGAGGGCAAAAAAGAAAACACACAAAGGCTGGAGAAACTATATGAGGGAATAATTGAGGAAAATTTCCCTAGTATTGGTAGAGATTTAAACATCTAGGCACAAAAAGCTCAACAAACACCTGGGAGATTCATCACAAGGAGGCAATCAACAAAACACATAGTCATCAGCTCAAAATATATGAACAAACACTCAACGTATGTGGGAGTATAGAACAATTGGGCCTAACAGACATTTACAGAACATTTTACCCCCAAACCACTTAATATACATTCTACTCATCAGCACATGGAACATTTGCCAAGATTAATCATATCTTAGGCCACAAAAGATGGCTCAACAATTTTTAAAAAAAATTGAAATCATACCATGTATTTTCTCAGACTACACTGGAATAAAACTAGACATGAACTCCAAGAGGAACATCCAATTCTATATAAAATCATAGAAATTAAACATTCTGCTGCTACTAAGTGATTATTGTATCAAAGATGAACTTAAGATGAAATTAAAAGATTCCTTAAACTGAATGACGCAGAGCACACGAGCTATCAAAATCTATGGGATACAGAAAAAATAGTCTTAAGAGAAAAATGCATAGCCTTAAATGCCTACATCAAAAATAGAGAAAGGTTACAAATGAACAATCTAATAACACATCTCAGGGAACTAGAAAAGGAGGAGAGAAACAAGCCCAAAGCCAGCAGAAGAAAAGAGATAACTGAGGTCAGAGCAGAACTAAATGAAATCAAAACAAGAAAATTATACAGAAGGTCAATTAAACAAAAAGTTGGTTATTTGAAAAGATAAAGAAATTTGACAGAACTCTTGCTAGGTTAAACAGAAACAGAAGAGAAATGACTCAAAGAAACTCAATTAGAAATGAAAAAGAAGATATTACAACTGATAATACAGTGATACAAAATATCATCTGTGAATACTATGAAAATCTCTGCACATAAACTTGAAAAAACAGAAGAAATGGATAAATTTCTGGAAACACACAACCTCTTAAGACTTATTTGGGAAAAAATAAAACTCCTGAACAGACCATTAATGAATAAGGAGATTGAAGCAGCAATAAAAAAACTTCCAACCACAACAGTGAAAAATCCCCAGACCAGGTGGATTCACAGCCAAATCTGCCAAGTCTGATCAGACTTACAAAGAAGAGTTGGTAACCACTCTGCAGAAAATATTCCATAACATAGAGAAAGAAAGAATCCTCCCCAACACATTCTATGAAGCCAGTATCACTTTGATTCCAAAGCCAGAAAAGGACACAACAACAACAACAAAAAGAAAACTACAGACTAATGTCCCTATGAATATAGATGCATAATCCTCAATAAAATGCTAGCAAACCATATTCATTAGATGATTAAAAAAAAAAAAAATCTACCATGACCAAATGGTCTTCACCCCAGGGATGATGCAAGGATGGTTCAACATACTTAAATCCATGAAGGTGATTCATCACCTAAACAGAAGCAAAAACAAAGACAATGTGATCATGTTAATAGATCCAGGAAATGAATTCAACAAAATTCAGCACCATTTTTGTGTTTGTGAAAAACCCTCAACAAACTAGGCATAGAAGGAATGTACCCTAAAATTACAAAAGCCGTATATGACAAATCCATAGGCACCATCATACTCAATAAAGTAAAGTTGAAAGCATTCCCACTAAGAATGGAAGAAGACAATGTTGGTCACTGTCATCACTTCTATTCAATTACTGGTGGAAGTCCTAGCCCGAGCAATCAGGCGAGAGAAAGAAATAAAGTGTATCCAAATCGGAAAAGAGAAGGTCAAACTATCACTTTTTGCTGAGGATACAATCTTATATATAGAAAATACCAAAGGCTCCACCAAGAGAATACTGGGAATAATAAAAAAATTCAGCAAAGTCTCAGGTTACAAAAATCAATGTACACAAAGCAGTAGTATTTCTATATACCAATAGAAGTTTGATGACAGTCAAATCAAAGACTCAATACTACAATGAAAATAATGTACCTAGGAATATACTTAACCAACGAGGTAAAAGATATCTGCCAAGAGAACTATGAAACACTGAGGTAAGAACTCACAGATGACACATACAAATGGAAAAACATATGATGCTCATGAATCATTAGAATCAACATTGTTAGAATGTCCTCACTACCCAAAGTGATTTACAGATTCAATGCAATTTCCACCAAAATACCAATTTCATATTTCACAGATCTAGAAAAGATTACTCTTTGTTTGCAATTAGAAACAAATAAAGGAAAAGATCACTGTGTATAATATGTTCCCTATTGTGTAAAAATGGGAGGTGAGTATATAAACATGTCTATTTATGTACAGTTAAACTTATTCAGAAATCAACATAAGAATTCAATCATAGCCTGGCTCCTATTTGAGGGGATAGAAGTGTGCAAATGGAAAGGCAGGGTTTGGAGGGAGACATTGTATTGTATGCCTTTTTACACTTTGAAAAATGATCAGACAAGTGACTGAATATCCTATTCATTAAAATTAACTGAATAAATGTAATGGAAAATAAAATTTAAGGTACATAAAAACTGAAAGTACAAAGTATTACAACAAAAAATGAATAAGAACTAATACAATATTTATTGAATGAATATTTAAACTTTATTTTGACAATTTTACTTACTAAAATTATTTTATATATGGTATAGTAAATCAAGCATTATTTATTAAATTTTCATATTGTTCAAACTTACCTCAAAATATTCTTGAATGATTTTTAATAATTTTAATCAAGTCACCCTAAGCAGATGTTTAACAACAGTATTTGGTAATAATTTTATAATTGTATGTAATAAAAGCACAAAATAATTTTTCTTTAATGACATACCAAACATTTTTCAACTCAGTTAAATGCTTTCAGACACATTTGAGTTTTGCTGCTCAAAAATTCATTAGAAATGTTTTTCCTTTCCCTCTGTCTCTTTTTCTTGGTTTAAGGTAGCTCTTGCCTCTTTACCTAGATAGGCAGAGATAACTTCTTATATCTCTAAGATTCCATAGTTCTTAGTATCTATGAACTCAGAAGATAAATACCTTCTTCTATGTAGTCTTTCAAAACTGCCAGAGAGGAACCATTATACCTAACTCTGAACCAGAGTTTTTGTTCAGAAATATGGTATTTTTTTGTTTCAAAAACCAGAGTTTTGTGTAAGGATTGAGAATAGGGGAGATATTGTTCCCCAAGAAAACAAAATGCAAAAGAGAAACAAAAAAAGGCATGTTTATCACTATAGCTATCTTCTTATGCTGCAATATTACAAAAACCTGTCCAGATAGAGTGATATACAGAATTCTATTATGATAGAGTAAATGCTCAAGCTTTCTAAGTTTAATTATAGTATTTTCCTTCTGCACTTACTTCCTCACATTTATTTTCAGACTTCCATGTCCAAAATGAAGGAAATTAGGATATTTTTTCCAATGCAGTGTTTGCTAGATAATTGAATGCCAAGCTAACAGATTTACATTTTATTTATTAACCTGTTGGATATAAGTGGAGGGTGATGAACAAGGAAAATATGATCACCACAAAGTTTGAATGTGACTACTCTGGTAAATCTGAGTAGTGTAGATAAAGTGTAGAGAACACAAGTAGGGCTTTGTACTAAGAATGTGAGGTGGTAAATCTGAGTTTAAGATTATATTCTGAGAATTGGAGAAGAATAATTCTTCTTTTCTCCCTGGAAGAAAGATTTAACTACACATGAATTCATTTGTTACCAATTTAAATGTGTTCATATAACTTTCTTAAGTGAAATGAAGCAGTTTTCATTTCAAGGAGCCAAAGGCAATACACTCATATTTGCAACAATCACCATAACAAAACATTTTTCCAGTGGAGCCATAGTTTAAAGAATGACTCATATATTCCTTTCATAATGGATACTGCCCCTTTAAGTAGCAGAAACAGCTTTAGAGGATAATAGTTGTTATTATGATTGTCAATCTATCCCAGAGCTGCTATTCTGCATTTTGTTGTTTATAGTCATAAATAGCACTTTCAGCATGAGAATTCTATTTATCTCAAGCCAGATTGGCAAAACTCTTATGGATAGGAAAAGGATGGTATCTGAAAGAGAAATAAAGAGTAAGAGAGAAAGAGAGAGAGAGAGGGAGTATCTTTTAAAAAGTTAAAAATAATGCATAAGAGACCCCTTAAATCAAACCAATGATATTCATCTTAAGTTGATCTCTTAAAAACCAATTAACAACTTCTTTTTATTAGTTCATTAGTAAAATATGTCAAACCACTATACAGAGAATATACTGTATTATCACACCTGATATCATACCTTTGAAATAATTTATTTTCACTACTTATGAGTAACACCTTTGATAATACTCAGCTGACTATATAGGTTTAGGCACTGGTGAAATTAAGGACATTCTGCTCCAAGATGAGGCTGTGTGGCATTTGAGAGAACAGAAGAAGCAGGAAGGTCATTCTCTGAACTTTTCCTGCCCTTCTCTCCTAAAGCGAGCAATAAAACCTAGAAAAAAATTTCCTGACTTTCCTCTGAAGCAGGTCATAAGCACTGCATGTGAGAGGTACCCCCACCCCGAAACCTAGAGGAAAGGAACACCCTTATCTCTGAAGACATAGGGGCACAGGGAAGATTCTGAACAAACAGGCTTTGCTAAGCTCTCCCAAGATTATTATTATTAGACCACAACCTTTTGTCCTGTAATCATACTTGTCTATAATTATCTATTTCTTCACCAGACAGCAGAAACATACACAAGTTTACCTGCTTTTTGGGGTCTTAATTTCCGAAGGCTCCTGTGTTGTGTATACTCTTTCTTATTAATGTGTGTTTTGTTATAGGGGCCTCAGCCATAAACCTAAATGGGAAAGAAAAAAATATTTCTTTTCCCCTACAGCACCATTTTAATGATGTGAAACTATCACCTCATTAGAGTGTTGAATAAACAAGGAAAGACTCAAAGCTTTTGGATTTGCTTTTTTTTTTTTTTAAGCAATTTGTAATTGATTTGACCACAAACATGCATCTAATTTCCTTTTGTTGGTTAATTCATCTGTTAAGTGGATCTCTCAATATTTACAAAGTAATATTTGAGGATGTCCTGTAAACAAAAACACCAAAAAGTATCAGGCTGAATGCTTTAAAAATACAAAATTGCCATAATATAGAAGTCAGCTGGCTTTCCTTAAGATTGGGCCACCGATTTCACCTCAGTGTAATCTTTGTTTAATCACTAGCTTGTCATCCAACAGTGAGGACAAGTTCTCCAGGGTTTTGGTTTAATTCCTATAAATTCTATAATAAAATCTCTAGGATGAGATTTTATTTTAAGAACCCACTATCAGTATAGTATTGCTACCCAAGATGTTATTTCAAGAAATAAGAATAGTAAAATTTGAGCATTTTTTCTAATGAAAAAGATATTTATGTCACTGGGAATTAGAAGAACAAAATACATATGCTCCTCAGGAAACAAATTATATAAATGCCTAAAAATATTGATCATAGGGTGATCTAGGAGGACTATGTAGTGAATTAAAGAGAATGCTTATGGCTGAAAGAAGTTATGGCTAGAAAATATTACATAATAAACAATTAATATTAAGGAGGAGGATGTGACAGAAGCTATTCCATGGGGCGGTGTCGGAGGGAAGAATGGGATTTGAAGTAGAAATAATCTGGTGGGAACTGCTGTGCCATATTACTATTTATATTATTGGAGGTCAAATTTAGTAATCTGTGCCTCTGTCTCTGTGTCTGGAAAATAGAATAAAAGGATATCAGACACTCTTTCAACAGTTAAAAATAACCTAACTAAAGCAATGAAAGAGTACTAAGTCCAGAACATTATAGTAGCTTACTAAGATACATTCTCTTCCCTATAAAAAATAAATAATGGGACCACATGCTCAAAGATCATAAGTATATAAAATGGAGAATATGGTATATAAGAAGGCTTTCAAGTTTTGGCATATATGTTTTTTTTTTTTTTAAAGCCCTAATGAAAAACATACAGGGTTTGAGTTCTAATCCCAAAAGTGGTGCTGGTTAAACTGGGCAAAAATTTAAACTCTTCAATTTCCATAACTCCAAAAAGAAAATGTTGGCTAAAGAAATTCTAGAATTCTATCCATTTATAATATAGACAATTAGATGACTGTTGGTATGTATATTGGCTTCATTAATTTTGATTATCAGAAATTTTCCTAATGTTTGCAAAAATTTTAACAACTTGGAAAATAATGTTAGTTTGGTCAAAACTAATGAGTAATGTAATTAATATCCCTTTGTTGGGAAATTTAACTTAGTTTTGGTGTAATAGTTATAGAGAATATAGAACAAAATTCAATTCATCAGATACTATATAAAAGTGAGAATAAAATCAGTCAAATTGATGGACTCTGAGAACACAAAAATTATGCAGCTAACAAGAACAAAAATAATAAAAATGAAAATTAAATAAGATTGGATACTGGTACTAGTTTGCATAATGATTACCATCATTGTGGATTTTGACTGCGTAAAGATAGCTCATGGACAAATAATTTGACAGTGTTCTTCATTATTATTATTATTACCTTAGAATTATTACTGATTTTTACAAGATTATAGAAAGAGACTTATTGTGGAAAACAGAAGATTTGCATTCTCTAATAGTTATAATTTTTTCAGCATTGAATTATTTTCTCTGGTCTTTGTATTCTAATGTATAAAATTGATGTTTTAAGCTCATTCATTTCTAAATTGATTTTTTTTGCCCTAAGCAAGTCTTAAGGCTGATTTTTAAAATTAATTTTAATAACTTTTCATAGAGCTTTACAATTTCTAACTACCTTTCACTAAATCAATCTGTGTATTACTATTGTTTATACTAATTAATAAAGGCCTGTGGCCCAATAATTTGATACATACAGAAAAATTAATTTTTAAAAGTATGAATCTTCTCACATGTACCCATGAGTATACGCCTATGCCATGAGCTTGTGTAGAAGGTATACTACAGAGATGAATGGCTCAACTCTCTTTGACCCTGGAGCAAAATAAATGAGAGTAATAAAGTTCACCCCTTTGAGTTTTGCCTTGTTATCAAATATCCCCCAAATCATGAAGCCAATAAAAGTGAAAAAGTCTGTCAGGGGGAAAACAACAACAAAAAATACTTCCCATTCTTCCCCTCAGGCATTTTAAGAAAACTTCAATTCTAGATGTAAGAATGAAATTACTTCTAAAAATTAGAAAATTCTATCAGCTCAGAAAATGTGACTATCTTCAGCAGAAATTTAGACCTCCACCCCAAGAAAAATGGTACTGTGCCATTTCATGGTTTTCCAACCTCACTATAAACTGGGAAAATATTTTGACTTAGTTTCTCATGTATTGATTTCTTTTAATTTACTTACATCCCTATATTGAGCAAGAAAAAGAAAAGGAAAAAAAAAAAAGATTAAAGTAGCTTTTTGTGGACATCAACATTTCCCCCTCCAGGTAGAAGAAGACCACTGCTGAAGAGCCTTCAACATAGTGTTTAATGGATTACAGGTGTTCAAAAGGTCAATACTTAATGAATAGATGAATGAAGGAGTGCTATAACTGAGTAACCTCAGTGCTCAACTGCTAGCATGGCCTTGGGATGGATAATCTCCTTGTTCTTCTTTCTTTTCCCTACAGGCTCTATTTCTGGTAGCAATTTAGTAATTGTTTTACTGGGATTTTAATTCCCCTTGAGCCTCTCTGTACTCTTTTCATGTTTATTGGTCCTGCTTCTAGGCTGCCCTATCTCATGTTTATTGGTCCTGCTTCTAGGCTGCCCAATGTTGTTCAAGACACTTTTGTGAACAGAAGCCAATTCCTACCACATTTATATGTACCTCAACTTCATTTAGGAACTTCCCATCATCTCTTGTTTACTCCTGCTCCTCTTTTTATTTCACCTTTTCAAACTGTTCTATTCTCAATCTTTACACAAGGAAAAAACACTGTCTTCAACTTTTCTTTCCACCTCACATTTCCCCCTCATCTTTATTAATCTGTATCTGCTACAATCCATTATTAAATTCAATGCTTTCTACACACGCCCTGGCTTATTTTCTTTCTGTCTTCAGCATTTTGCTTCATGAGCAGTGCCCCTATTTCTTCATCTTCATTCCCTGTTTCCTCTTGGTCCTCCATCTCCTCAGTCTTTATTGTTTTATCTGTTCTACTTCCTGAATATTTCTGTTCAATTAGATAATCCAATTACTTCTCCTTGGTTTTTCCTCAATTACTAATTGCCTTTTCTACTTATGTATCTCTGCTTTTTCTTTAGTTTAGTTTTCTAAATATGTGTCCTCAAATATATAATTTCATGTCTATGTTATCCTCCCTTTAAAATCACCCATTTGCAAAAATTCTTTCCAAAATCATGACTTTACTTATTATTGCTATGTAGATAATTTCTTTGTAAATTTATGTATTTAACCCTTGTTTCTATTCTCAGCCCTCGTGCCAAATTTTCAAACATTACCTTATTATCTACAGATTCACACTTTTCCCTCTGTCTGCTATTTTGATAAAAGTTGCCTCCACATGATTCCCAATCACCCCCCTACACACAGCCTAATCAAAAGATCAGAACTATGATTCATTCCCTCTTTTCTCTTGGCCCCAACAGCCAATGAATTACCTAGTCTTGTCAATGCAATCTTAACACTACTTTTCCTGTCTTCTGAAGGTTCATGGAGTACCTGAGAGAAAAAAACAATACAGAAAGGCAAGAGTTACATAAATTAATTTGCAGTTCCTGGGTGATCAGTACATGTTTCTCATACTTCTCCTAAGCATGGATAAGGATGATTACTTATGTCTCTTTCCCATATATACAAGGACCAGAAGCCTCTTTCCTAATTATTTAAAGAACATTTTTACACTGCTATTTCACTTATAATTTAAATTCACATCTTTTATTTATTTTCTGAAGGTGTTTACTAAAGAATAGTCAAGTAGAAAGTGGATCCTTTAATCCTATTCTCAGACATTTCTGAGACAATTTTTTATTTGCTTTTGTAGAGTTTTTCTCCCTTGTTTACATCAAATTTTAAAGCCCACTATTTTCGTAGGTCTTCCTAAATTGACTATAATACATATAATTACCATTAATTACCAGTAAGATGACAGATAAAGAAATAACCACTTATGAGTTTGGATTACTTATTTTAAATGCAGTTTTCTAAAGTTAGAGATTTTACTAACCATTTTAGGTTGCATTACCCAACAATGTACTTCAAATGACTGTAAATGTTGCCCCCCTCCAAAAAAATTTTGCTTCAAAGCAGTGCAGAAAGTTAACACAACTGAAAAATTTCCAACATATTAACTTGTTTTGTTGCTATGAAAGAAAATTTTACAGCTAAAGTTCTAAGAAATGGCAAGTACAGTATATATCTTCATTTAAATTCACCCTGAACTTCTATTTTGGTATCAAAGTGCTCTGACACTGTAAGCTCCTGGAATGCATTCTTTTAAGGAGTCATCATTGATCCTATCCTACAATTTACTTACTGCCACAAAGTGGAAATTATATTTAATTGAGCTGAATGAGAAAATCTCACAACAAAGTGCTCTGCTTTATTCAATTTCCAGGTATTTCTTAGGTGGGATGACTAATCAAATATAATTGTTGGTGGATGATACATATTAATTTGATACATAGCTTCAATCATAAAAGCATATTTTATCTTCATACTAATCCAAAACATTTTCATGTACCTAACCCAACTGAGGAATTTTCAACTAATGGTAAAGATGTCAGAGAGAGGAAAAGAGTTCATTTATTGTAAAAACTACAAAGTTGTATTAAATAAATAGGATGAAAACTTTTCCCCAGTGAGGTGCAATTATTCTGCATTTTCTTCTTGTCCATTATACTGTAAGCATACATATTGTGTGAGTTTTCAATAAAATTTGATTTTTTTATTTCATTCTTTCCTTCATTCATTCATTTACAAATGGCTTCAATGGGCATGCAGTTGCCAAGCTCTAAGGTGTTTGATGGGAATACAAAGATTTTACAGTTTATTGGTATTTTTTAATATTTATAGATTATTTTGTGTATAAAATCTTTCTCGACTTATGCAAGTATAAGTGAATTCTAATTATATTATGTTCAATGACACAATCATTATGATGAATGTTTCATTTCTTTCCATATGATTTATGTCTACTATATTTGTTGCCATCACAGTAATTGTCGCAGTCTGTACCAAAGTATTTTCTTCTCAGCATTCTGGATGAGAACTTAAATAGGTGTTTTTAGATACCTTACCTAATCACAGGGCCGGTAGCTATCAAAACGATAATCAAAGAACAACCTGCTACAATTATCTTGTGCAAACCTCTATAAAAACATAAACTTGTTTCAATTAGCTATGACTGGCCAGTATAATGCAGTAGCCTTTATGGAGTGAATTGCTCAGTGCCAATGAAAGAATCCTACAGCAATGTTTTATGGACATGCTAATATATCTTAGAAAAGAATCTCCTCCATTGGATTACATAGTACTCACAACCCCTACCTAATTTGAAACTGAGAAAGACAACCTGAACATTTTCTCCCACTTTGGGTTCATGTATGAACTCTGAGACCACTATTCTACATCAAAGTGGACTCAGATTTCAAATGTCTTCTACCTTAAGTGTATGTTTATTTTATATTTCCCTGATTTAAAAATTAGGACAAAATTTCTATGTAGACACTTCATATTTTTTTTTATTTTTTGAATACATTAACCATATAATTGTGACCCAGTTGACATACTTTCCTCCTTAGTCAAAAGCAAAAAGATTTGCCTATAGCATTTTCCATATCTCTTGATACTTTATGTATAGAAAAAAATGATTCAGATGGTTTTTTTTTTTAGTTAAATTTTGTAACTTTCCAATGAAAAGAAGTATGACTCTTTTCAGGTTTTCTCCATATTTCTCAGAAATTCATATCTGTCAAATTCAACATTTGATCTTTACTTTCTTGAGGCTATTTAATACTGATATATGCGTTAACTGACTATCTTTAGTTCCTCAGGGTTTGCTTCCATCCATTCCATCAAGTATTTTAAGAAGCTTGAAATGCTCCCAAGATCATTTATCTAAAGGGACTTAAAGAAAGACAATACTAGTAGGATTTTATTATATACCATGTGAAAGGAAAATTAATTTTGCCTCAAGTCTCAAATGTACATGAGAGCTCTAGCATATAATGAAGGCTTGTCTGAATAACCTAATTGAGTGAAGGTATCAGAAATATTCAGATATTTTATGCCAAAGATGTACTTGTTTCTGAATAATTAAAATTTAACATCTAAACTTTCTCCAATTTACAAGTCACACAATTTTTCACTTCTTACTTGCATATCTATGATATATTTCCTATAGTATCCTTATGTAAATGATAAAAACAACCCCATATCATCTAAGAATTTTACAGTTAGGTACATAGATTGAAATTAAGAATGGCAAGGGGTGACCAGAAGACATACAACAAAATCGATCACAGATGATTGGAAATTACATTGTTTCATCATCACTCATTGTGGTAAAAAACCCACAATAATTTTGACAAAAAATATTTTGTTGAATGACCTACTCTTTCCAATTAATAATTAGATTCTATTATACTCTAAATATAAAAATCTCCTTTAGAATAATGGCTGGAAAAAAACTTAGACTATAAATGAGGCATCTTTTCTTTCTATTATTTTTATGCACAAATACCCAACATCTGGCCAACATCAAAATATGCAAGTTCTGGCAGCAGGTATCAAACTTTGTACAACAAATGCAGTCAGAATTTTTTCCTGAGCAGCTTCACTATACATGATCTTGGACACATGTTTGATATTATCTGGAAAAACAAAAACAATGAGTCAACGACTTGAGCTCTACTTGACACAGAAAAGGAGTTTGGCTCCATAAACTGTTTCTGAGAAGAATATTTCACTCTGAGCATAGCAACTATGGTTCCATTATTAATGTAAATAAACGAGAGGGAAGACGGAAGCCTTGATGATTACCATGGTAAAAAATTAAACAGGCCTGAGACTGTCGATTAGAGTTGACTTTAGTAACTGGCTGGGAATGCAGACATTTGATCCAGCATGGACTATTACCAGAATTCGCACTGACCAATCAATGTCCTCTCCTAAAATGTATTTGCACTCTGAGGAATTGAAAGTTCCCGGTGAAACCTATGAAACCTCATGACTTTCTGGAAAGGGGTTTTTGGAATAAGTGTTATGAAGATTTTTACAGTAAACTTTAAAAAGTTTCATTAGTAAAAAAACATTTTCTCTTTTTTATTAAGAGCTAATATATAGACTTAAATGCTTTAAAGGAGTTCTTCTGATCCTAGACTACACATTCACTTCCTTGTTGAGTTGCAGGTCCCATGATAAATATGGCTAATCTTCTTGGGCATCAATTTTACTTAATGATAATAGCACATCTACAGAATAATTTCCACAAGTGATAAGAAATCATATTTATCTGCTAAAAGTTGAAGATAAATAACTAAAAGTGATATTTTTAGATTTTTTTTCTGATCAGTCTGATGTTGAGATATTAGCCACTAATTCATAAAAGGAATAGTTCCCAAAATAAAGATGCAGACCATCTTTGCAAGTTATTTTTTAGATTAAACTTGTAGATGTGTTTTTTTTCATAAATACTGATTGTAGCATGAATAAAGTGACACATAGATGTTGTCCTAACATTGATTTTGTTAGTCCTATGTATACACACAAGCACAGATGCTCCCAGACACAAGCACATCAGTGCACACTTAAATGTACAAATTAATCATTTACATCAATTCAGAGTTAGTTATTTTCTCCTAAGTATTATGTTTATTGTGCTAATAGGATTCTACTTGCATGCTAGTGTACCAAATTGTTCAAATAAACTCATTCCCCATAAGTTCCTAAAAGGAAAAAGGAAAAATTAAATGTGAATGAAAAAATAATGATCATTTGATATTTCTGTTTTCTACTTTCCAGAAGTATGCACTTTAAAAAAATATGTAACACTTTGTGAATTTTCATTTCATCCTTGCCCAGGGGCCATGCCAATCTTCTCTGTATTGTTACGATTTTTATATATATGTTGCCAAAGTGAGCACAAAAATATAGACTTTGAAAATATAGACTTAGTTCAATAAAGTAAAAACAACATCACAGTAAGCTGAGTTGAAATATTCTCTATTCTTTTTCATGATTTTTAGTGAACTAACATATTCTACTTAAGAAAAGCATGAATTCTGGCCTATGCAATTCAGAATGAAAGGAATTAATGGACAATGAAAACTTGATGATTCAAACTCATTATTGAGTTGATCAAATAGAGATTATGTTATATATATTAAACATATTTATATTATGTTATATATAATAACTTTTATATTATTTATAAATAATATAAATATGTTATATAATCATTTTAAACTTTTTAGACTGGAAAAAAGTTAAAGGTCTGACACTAACAAATGACAGAAAATATTTAAATCCATCCTCATCTTGGGATGAGGCATACACACATAACCAGGTATCTTTTAGAAAAGTGAGAAAACTATCATCGTAGCTTTTAGCAAGGTGACAAATTTGGGTAAGGAAAGCAGAGGACATTTGTAAGATTTAAGTTTTCATGTTTAATGGTGTTTTCATGAGTGCTTATTCCATTATTAAAAAACAGTGTATTTGCCATAGTCAAATGCTTATGATTTCAATATAGTAGGCAATGCTTAAAAAAAAAAAAATTGAGTAAAGACAATGAAATGCCACTCACTAACACATGCAGGTTCACTGTATATATTAAGCCCTATAATAAAAAAATTTTAAAGATTAATTATATTTGAAAACTATTTGCTTTCACAAACACAGCCTCAATATTTTCAAAAGAAACATGAGAACACTTACAGTTAAAAAAAAAAAAAAAGGTTCTAAATGCCCTCTTTTCCTCATAAAGATTGTAAAAGAAATGAATAAATGGATAATGGTGAGATTTTGGTGTTCTTAGAAAAAACTGCTCTAAGTATGAAATTATTGCATCTCTGCAGCTATGTGATAACTGGAATTTCACAACAGAGAAAATTTCCTTTTGTTTCTTTATCTCAGCTATGCTTTCCAGGCTTCAGGAAAAAATGTTTGGGCATCAGACTTCCTGAATTTTATACCATTAATTGTTTTATCTTACATGCTAAGAAACAAAAGTGCATTCTTAGCCAGTAGCCAAAGTTAGAGGAGAATTGAAGTAATTTTGAGTCAGTAGCCAGCATCAATCCCGGCTTGGGATAGTAGCATTCTGTCCCAACTACAGTTCTCTCTGCCAATCTTAGACTTTCTCACATCATTTTAATATGACTTGGATGGGACAGATGTATATGCTCTTGTGCCCAGACTTTGTCTTGGAAAGGACAGTCTTTTGGAGAGCAAAGGAATAGAACATTGGTTGCTAAGAGTGCAAGAGCAGAATCAAAATATTATAGCCAACTTTTTAAAATAAACATATGTATTTCCAAGCATTTGGCAATCATTTCTAGTTTCTCTTTCTGGAAATGATCCGCCAGGAAGAACATCAAGGATAGGGTGACATGGGCCCACCTGCTTATCTACAGTATCACCAGCAGGAAGCAGAATTGTTCTCAAGGGCTCAGCATTAGCATATGTAGTTCTCAGGATCAGACACCAGTGGCTCAGCAGAAGGAAAAGTAGCAGACATCTCAGATGGGCAGAGCTCATCAGGTTTTTATTTTAAAAATTTTACTGAGGCAGAATGCCTTAGCATGATGAAAATGACCTTGCTCTCTTTGTAGATAACCTCTTTTCGATTTTCAATTCAATATCTACCTTAATCAAGGTAATTGGACAAATATTTAAATATTTTAATGGATCAATTAAGTTAAAGAAAAGGAATTAAATGTTTGAGAGAAACACAGTAAAATTTTAAGGTATATTCAGTGCTTCAAACTATATTTTTTAATGCCAAGTATCTGCCTTAATAAATAAACAGTATCACATATTCCAAAGCAATTCATATCTTGTGTCCAAAGCTGAGAGCCAAGAGAATTGGTTTTAAAGAAAACAACTTTCCCATCCCAGACAATTTGCAAGTCCAAGAGGAACGACCATTGCAATTGGGATTTCTTGGTGTGTTCTGCACTGTACCTCTTCTGTGACCACCTGGTGCCCCTGACATAAGCAGCATTAGCTGAGTACATAGGTGGTGCCATCTGTCATTGTACCCTGCCTGGCGTCCGGAGCCATCATCCAACACAGCCTTGGGATAGATAAATGGAAAATAAACAGATTCTTTCAAAATATTTCATCTTGTTCTGCCTAGTTTGTTTTCTCTTCAGTTTGAAGATTTATTTTAATCAATTAAGATCCATCAAAATCAATTCAATAATTTTAAATATTTTAATAATTGGAATAGTTATTCAACTATTGCTCTCTAAGAAAGAAGAGTAAGCTATTTACTGGTATATGAGTCTATACCGTGGCAAGTTTAAGAGAATTTTGGTTAAAAACTTCCTTTTTATTCTCATAGAAAAATAAAACAATTAAGCATACGACAGTCAATGTTTCAAAAATGATATTTATTAAGAACAAGTGCTATAATATACATGTCTAGTGTCTTTTTTCAATTTATTTCAATAGAACATAAAGGCAATGTCATAAATATCCTGTTCTTTCAAATAACACAGTGTTCATTCCACAATCTTCACTTGTGTACTTGGCATCTCCTGGATGGTTTTTCTAGCAACATCTCAAACATAGAATTTGTGTTTAAGGTACAATTCTTTATATTCTTCTCCCAACCTTTTCCTATTATTTATTACCCATCTTAGGTAATTACCATTCATTCAGTCTTTCAGCCTAAAATTTGGATCAATTTTATTTTCTCACTTTCCTTAATTTCTGCGTATCATTGCTCAATGCATCTTGTCAAATGAGCTTTCAAAATGACTGTCAATCCCAAGCCTTCTCTTCCATTCAGCCCTGTATTAATTGATGGATTCATCATTTCCAGCCTACACTACTATAGTCAACTTTATGCATGTAGGTTTTCACCATTCTCCTCCATGCAAAGCAGCTAGAATTTTCTTTTTAAATGCAGACTTGGTAATGTCAGACCCATGATTAAAACCATTTAATAATTCTTCATTATCTGTAAAATAAAGTGCCATTTGGGGCTGAAAGGACAATCTCAGCCTCTGTTCTTTTAATTTTCCATATCCATATTTCCTTATATAGTCCATACTAAATTACTGCTATGGCTTAAAAACTTCATCCATTTCAGGATGCTTAGATTATGCATCCAGATACCCCTGATCTCACCTCTCACGTTCCCTTTCCATCAAAATTAAATGTTTAAGTTAGGTAAAAGTAAAGTGATCATATATTTGAGTTTCCTGGGGTCAGTTTTGTTTTATGTTTATTGTTTCAGAATAATTATAAATAGTACTCCTTTTCACTCTCAGTCATGGTGGCCAGATGATAAATTAGATGATTCCCTTAGTCAAAAGTAACCTTTTCTCTAAAACTTTCCTTAAATTATCTAGGAGCGAGTAGTTATTTGGACACTACAAGTATTTCTACATGATACATATAACATGGTAGTATAATAAATTATGTATCTAAATGTTCTGACAAGTTATATATTCTATGATAGAAAAAAAGTTAATCTTTAATATCTAACACACATTAGACACATTAGACACAACTCCATAAAGACACAACTTTATGAATGAAATTTTATTAATGCTCCAGAAAAGGAAGGTGCTCTGATTGTCCCTATTTTCTAGATGAAACAATGAAAACAAAACAAGTCTAAGTAATAAGTTGGCCAAGGTCAGACATCTGATGAGTAGTAAGAAATAGTGTTGTCAGGTAACCCAATGTGATAGCTTAAAAGTGTGTATAATTATGAAGTACACTATATGTACTCATCTCTGAGCCTTCATAGTTTTATGCTAAATATCTAAATCAGAGATGCATGATAAATGCCTTTGTAAGTGCATGATTTTTAAAGAATGGAGAAATGTTCTTCAAAATCTCCCAGTGAAATACAATCACACAGCCTTAGTTTGCTGGTTGTGGCAAAATAGTAATCTCTTCTTCTTTTTTGTTTTGATTTTGCACAATTTCCACGATATTGATGTAGTAACTCTCTTCTCCCTCCTGCCCCAATAGCAAGAACAGTAAATGACTACTACTGAAATTATTGTAATTATACAAATAGCTAAATAATTATATAAAACAAATTTTGGCAGTTACAATGGCTAGTTTTTCTAGATTTAGAGCCCTTTTTGGCTTTTATTTTCACTTATTTTTTTGCTTATTTTAATAACAGTAGTAGATTGGGGGTTGATGTGGTATTAGAGAATCTTGAAGTAAGAATAAGTGGAGAAAATAATCTTTCCAAATTGTATGTTTGCTGAGAAATGAAGAGATTGCTGACACTTTGGCATCACTGGTGGAAATTAAGTGACTGTAATTCCCTAAGTGAGTATTAGACTTCCTACATGGGAGAGAAGCAGCCTCAGTAGTTGGTGATTTTTTTAACTCTTAAGCATAAAACAGGGACATTCCTTATTTTTCAATACAATTAGATTTGCATGTTAAACTTTAAAAGAGAAAAAAAATACTATGAACACTCTAGAATTTAAAATGTATTTCTTGGTAATTGAAGATGTTTAAGAAAGAGAGCAGAATTATATGCATTGAAGAATTAAAGAAGAATATTTATAAAGCATACCAACGCTCAATCCTCTCACTGTAATTGGCTTTAGGTTCCCTAGTTAATTACCTATGTATATGTGTGTGTGTTTTTAAATATATATGTGTGTGTGTGCATATGTATATTTGTGTGTATATGTGTGTATATATAAACAACACATATATACCTATGTATATGCATATATGAATATATTTATTTATGTATCTATCTATCTTTAGTTTTCTTTGGATCATAGCACAGGAAAAAGAAACTGATATATCTTGAGAAATGGGCAGGTCTGTCTTTAAGCAGACAGGTCCTCAGATCAATTAATCAAAATGAGCTTTATGAGGAAGACATTAAGCATATTTCTTCCTGGATTATTTTTCTAAAAGATAATGTTTCTGCTAATTGATACCTTGAAGCTTGTTGCTGCAAATTGAAGTTTATGTCAAATATTTGGCAGTGCTTCAAGGAAAATGGTCTGGCTCACCTTGATTGTCTAATTGAGATGTTTAGGCATGCTTTTCTTATTTTTTATCAGGAAATGTGATGACATTGTCTACATGGGATGTTTCAACTTGGGTTCTTGTTTCTTTTCTTGCTGAGTGCTAAATTGTTTTTTAGTCTATCTGGCAATCTGTTATTTTTTTTCTTCCCCCACAGGGTGCAGTATTTGTCCTTGAAGAGTTGTCAACTGCAAAACGCAAAGAAAATTGTATATCCAATTAAAGTAAGGCAAAACACAACTGTCAAATAAAAGCCATTAACCCCCTGAGTATCATAATTTTTGGTATATCTGACAGGTTTCTTCTCAGGTCTCCAACTCTATACTCATTCCCAATTCCCTTCTTTTCTTTAAAATATACTGCTTATGGGACAGTTTCATAGTTTATAATATGTGATATCAATAAAATATTGTCAAGTCATAATCCAAGTGTATGTAGCCTATTTGCTGGACACATTTTAAGAATGAGCAAATAATTCAGTTTAATGAAAAGTAGAATAGTTATTCTATTCACATTTTACACATATATTTCATTTGTATTTATTCTTTCATGCACTCCACATATATACTGAATTCTTGGAATTACTTTCCAGGGACTATGCTATCCACTGAATATACAACATTGAATAAGTCAGAAAAGGTTAAAGCACTTCTGAGCTTACAATCTAATGAGAGAGATAATCAACTAATAAATTCTGATTTAACTACAATTGCTTTAAGTGACATGCCAGAACAGGACAGAGTTCTATGAGAACAAATGATTCTGAGAGAACAGCCTTGGGCTGACTCTGAGGGATGGAAAGAAAAGAAATAAGCTGCTAAGAGATGAGACAATTCCTTTCATGCACAGGAAAAGCTTGTGTGAGGCTATGAGCAAGAAACAAGAGTAATGACAATAATGATGATGTTGAAAAGAAGGAGAAGGAAGAGGATAAAGCTAACTTTTGTGGAGGGATAACATTCATGCTGATGGTTTACAGTTATGTGTTGAGGACTGACATTATACTTTCCTGGTTTAAGAATTAAATTTATTGAGTAATGTATGTGCTCCGCCCAGGGCGTTGGAGAGTAATGTGTTCTGGACAGGGTCCTTGTGACAAACAAGGTTACTGCCTAGAAGCAAAACAAAAGACCTGAGTTTCTGCATGTAGGCAAGAGCTACCCAGCCCCATGATAAATGGAGGCCTGGAGGCCACACGATAAATGCATTGTTCCTATTATTGTTGCTTGGCCCTGTAAGATAGCTGGATAGTCAATGACAGGTAACATTCCTCAAGAAGGAACAACCTAAGACAGGCACAGCCGCCTGGAGGCTAGCCAGGAGGAATTGGGGATGGAAAGTGCCCCCTGTGGCTACCTTGCTTAATCTTGCTTATCTTAGCCTGTGACCTGTGCCTGGAAACTTTTAGTCAGTAAACATCTGTTTCCTTAGGGTACACGTTCCGGAACAAATGACTATTACTACAATGTCTGGGTGGTCATGTATAAGGAGCTAACTTTGATTTTTTGGAGTATAAAAATAAACTGACCAGTGCATTGGACACTCGAGTCTTGTACTGTCTTTGTGTGTGTCTGTTTCTTTCTTTTGTGTTCTTTGTTCATCTCCCATCCTCTAAATGGGCCATGGCAGTTATGTGCTACAGAAAGGAAGGATGCTAATTGGCTTTTATTTTAAAGGAAACATATTAGCTCTCATAATATGTAATCCAGCTGGAGGGAATGCCACAGAAGTTAGGATCACAAAAACACAGGCTTTGCATCTCTCCTCCCATTGGCCTAAGTGTGTTGTTGACTGCCCTGAGGCTGGCTCTGCTCACTCACAATTGCAAAATGGCAGCAATACGTCCAGGCATCATAATCAGACATGACAATGTTCAACAAAAGACACTTTCTCTGCTTCATCTCTCTTTTTAGGAGAGAATTGTCCTTTCCAAGATTCCCCAAACTGACTTTCTCTTGAGTTTTATTAGGCAGAATTGGGATACATTGTCCATTCCTAAGTGAAGTATTGACCGGGGAGTGGGATTGACAAGTGATATGATGAGATTTTGAATGAGAATTAGCAAGTCAAGCCCCATAACCACTTCAGATATCCTGAAGTTTTTTCCTACCACTTAATGCACAGATTGAAAACTCTGGATAAATGTCTTCTTAAAGAAGTCTTACTAGTTAAAACATATTTACAGGGTTTTTAAAATTATAATTATTTGAGAAAGAATCTTGCTCTGTCACCTGGGCTAGAGTTCCATGGCATCAGCCTAGCTCACAGCAACCTCAAACTCCTGGGTTCAAGTGATTCTCCTGCCTCAGCCTCTAGAGTAGCTGGGATCACAAGCCACCTGACCTGGCTAATTTTTCTATTTTTGGTAGACACAGGGTCTCATTCTTGCTCAGGCTGGTCTCAAACTCCATTGATCCTCCTGCCTCAGCCTCCCAGAGTGCTAGGATTACAGGCATGAGCCACTGCACCTCACCTGATTGGCAGTTTTAAAATAAATCTTCCATAATAATTTTATAGCAATTATTATTAACATATTTGCTACTTAGTAAATACAGATTCCAAGAAAAGTATAGTATTTTGTGCATTTTATTGTTAAAGTTAATTTATGCATAGTGTTCTAAATCTGAAGGAAAAAGGGACAGATTATGTTGGAAATGATATGTGCTGTCTTTCTTGTCAATCAGTGTGACAATGAACAATATGTCACATGGTTTTTACCAACATGCGAAATTAATCATAGAAGAAACAGTAAATAAGAGAAAATTAAAAATATCACAAAGACAATAGTTGTACTGACTATATTGACTACTTTTTTAAAAAAAATATTGATAGCATAATTATAGTAATACTTACCATTTATTTGGATTTGAGTGTCTGTTGGTTGTTAGACACTTTATATCTTAATTTCCATAATATCCCTATGGGGGCATTATTCCCATATCAAAAATGAGATTCTTGGGGTTCTGAAATTTACATATAGCTGACTAGAGGAAGAGGCTGGCACGATTCACACTTGTCTGTATTGTTCTAAAGCCATTGATCTTATTATATGAATACTCTGCCTGGCACTATGGCTCCACCTGGAAATTCCCTGAGGAATCAGAATATGGCTTTAACCATAAATGGCTTCTGGAAATCCCATCAAGAACTTGCACTTATAATTCATCTGTCAATAAAACTTTAGAAAGTTTACCTTTCTACCTTTCCTGAATAGCACTCTAATTAAAGTAGATTCACTATTATTACACTCTTTTTGGCAGCTTCACTTCTAAAAAACCTTACTACTTTTTTTATCTTAAGCTTAACTCTCTTAAAATTGAACAGGACATAAAAAGACATTTATTTTCCATGACTTTTTATGTTTCATATGTTGGCTTAAGTAGAAGTGTGAACTTTTCCTATGGGAAAGTTAAAAATATTTCTGATTTTGAATAGAGCACACTTGCCTTTGTATTTTTTATTCTAATATTTTTTTTCACCAATTCTTATGTACCCACTTACTGAGATCCTTCTATATGATACATCTTTCATTTTACTCTTTTGGAAAGAAATAGTAATAATATCCTAAGAGTAACTTCAAGTGAACTAAACAAATTCTAACATGGGCGGAGAATCTGTGGCCTTGGGTCCACATATGGGGGACTCATATGGATCTTTGAGTGCAGCCTTTTGAATGAATCCAAATTTTAAATAAAATTGTCATTTGAAGTTTGGATTTGGTCAAGGGGCCACACATATGGATTTAGAGGGCCACATGCCACTTTGAAGCCACAGGTTCCCTATCTCATATAGAAAACATTAGGCTGTACTTCCCTTGCCCAGGCCTAGAGTACTCCCGGCATTGAGTTTATATTTCAGAGAAGCCAGAATCCTAACCCCTCCTTCCCATAAGGCCTGACAGTTAGGATGATCTAATAAATAAAAGTACACACCAGTTAAATTTGAATTTCACATAAACAAGGTATAATATTTCAGTATAAATATGTCCCATACAATATTTGGGACATACAGACGATTGATCACCTAATAACAATGCAATATAACCCTTACCATGAATGACTCAAGGGCAAGACTGTGATCTTTTCATTTGCACAACTTATCAAAGTTCCTGACTTTGGTGAAGACTTAAATGTTGATTGATGTTGGTGATAGAAGTGGATCCTGGTGATAAGAGAAGAAAATGAGAAGAGGGAAGAATGACTTGCTTAATACATGTCTGTTAAACTGAATGAAATGTCTCAGATTCTGATATAATGGCTTGAAGATAGTATTTCTTATTTACATTTACAGGAAGCAGCAACTAACTAAAGACATTTGAGTCCCTAAAATCTCTGGGCTAAAACACCATATCAGAAGTTGTCAATACTGACAAATATCTAATCAGTTTTATAATGTTAGCACAAAAGGACTAATAGAATGACCAAAGATCGTTCAAAAAGTGGATTATTTTATGTCACCTAAAACATTATCTATTACATAATACCTTAGCATTTTTAGGGAATATCATGAAAGCTATCACTTAATAGCCAAAAAAAGAGAAAATCACTTGAATAAGTGATTCAAGTGATTTCAAGTGCGCTGACTTACCCAGCACATATTAACTTAAAGAAAATATCTGGTATAAGTTTAACAAAGGCAAAGCTTCTTTTTTTCTTTATCCTCTAGGCAAATCTTAGAGAAATATATACTGACAATATCATTAAATGTTGTGACAGGTTTTTTTTTTCTCCTATGTGGAATTCAGAGTCTGGGCTGAATAGTTCATGCGTTTTGCTTATGTGATATGTTTTGATATCTTCTAAGATGTAGAATCAGAATCAAACTAACTCATGATGTTTCTTAGTCATCCATAGCTCCTGTCACTATCCCTGTTACAATATGTGACATTTCATAGGCAGTTAGTTCATAAGTCTGCACAAAAGAATGTCCTAAATAGATGTGAAACAACAAAGACAGCTGCAGGTTATGCATGACTATAACTCACACATTATGTTTGTAACAATCTGTGATGTTTGTCTGGACTAACCACATGTCATTTAAACACTGAACCTTGGAAAATATTCAATAAAGTCAATAGATGACCAGTGACGTCTGAATGTTTCTTGGGGAAAAACTTTATAATTTATGAGTCCTAAACATTTTCTCTTTATTTATACTTTCTTCAGGCATCATTTTTAGTTAATAAAAAAAGCATATAATTTAAAATATTCCCCAAAATTTCAATTTATGGCATTTTATTATATTACTATGATAATAATGAGCAATAGGAATGTAGCATTACAATACTCAAAATGTTAATTAAGGAAAAGTCACTTTGAATTATGGAGATGACAATTATATAGTAAGATATGTTAAACAAAAGCTCAAGATCAGGAAACTGTGATTCCAGAAACATGACTGTATTTCTCTTAGGCTCAGTTTCCTCACCTATAAGTGACAGAACTGACCTAAACATTGTTAAATGTATTCATAGTCTTATATCCTAAAGGAAGTATTGTTGATTTTAAGCAATATAATAGCTTGAACTGGATCCAATATTGTTATATAATTTGTATTAATACATTAGAAAGAATGATTAATATAGTATTATAATTATTTTAGTGCTATACTCTTTTAAATAAAGATTCTTCTAAAGTTTTGAAAACTATACAAGTAATTAGTCTCTTTTTTTTGCTATTTACACGTGTTTATGTGGACTTTATTTTTCTTTCTCTCTCTCTCTCTTTTTTTTAATTTTAGCGTATTATGGGGGTATAAATGTTAAGGTTACATATATTGCCCATGTCCCCCTCCCCCCTTGAGTAAGAGCTCCAAGTGTGTCCATCCCTCAAACATTGCACATCTTACTCATTGTGGTTGTATTTACCCGTCCCTTCCTCCCCCCTCCCACCCTCTTGACACCCGATAAATGTTACTCCTATATGTCCACTTAGGTGTTGATCTGTTAATACCAATTTGCTGGTGAGTACAGGTGGTGCTGGTTTTTCCATCTTGAGATACTTCACTTAGTAGAATGGGTTCCAGCTGTATCCAGGAATATACAAGAGGTGCTACATCACCATTGTTTCTTAAAGCTGAGTAGTATTCCATGGTATACATATACCACATTTTATTAATCCACTCATGAATTGATGGGCATTCGGGTTGTTTCCACAGCTTTGCAATTGTGAATTGTGCTGCTATAAACATTCGAGTGCATGTGTCTTTTTCATAAAGTGACTTTTGATCTTTTGGGTACATGTCCAGTAGTGGAATTGCTGGATCAAATGGTAGATCTACTTGTATCACTTTGAGGTTATCTCCATATTGCTTTCCACAGAGGTTGAACTAGTTTGCAGTCCCACCAGCAGTGTAGGAGTGTTCCTCTCTCTCCGCATCCACACCAGCATTTGTTGTTTGGGAACTTTTTGATAAAGGCCATTCTCACTGGAGTTAAGTGATATCTCATTGTGGTTTTGATTTGCATTTCCCTAATGATTAGAGATGTTGAACATTTTTTCATATGTTTGTGGCCATTACTCTGTCTTCTTTGAGAAGTTTCTGTTCATGTCCTTTGCCCATTTTTTGATAGGGCTGTTTGATTTTTTCTTGCTGATTTTCCTGAGTTCACAATGGTGATATAGCACCTCTTGTATATTCCTGGATAAAGCTAGAACCCATTCTACTAAGTGAAGTATCTCAAGAATGGAAAAACCAGCACCACCTGTACTCACCAGCAAATTGGTATTAATGGATCAACACCTAAGTGGACATATAGGAGTAACATTTATGGGGTGTTGGGAGGGTGGGAGGGGAGAGGAGGGGAGAGGTATATATAACTACAACAAGTAAGATGTGCAACGTTTGGGGGATGGACATGCTTGAAGCTCTTACTCGAGGGGGTAGGGGGGCATGGGCAATATATAAGTAACCTTAACACTTGTACTCCCATGATACACTAAAATAAAAAATAAATAAAAAATAAATAAAAAATAAAATTATTGGCAGAAAAAAAAAAAAACCTTTTGTAAAAATATGGATGGAACTGGGGACCAATATCCTAAGTCATGTATCTAAAGAATGGAAAAACAAACACCACTTGTGCTCGCTATTAAATTGGAACTAACTGACCAGCACATATGTGCATAGAGGGAAGTAAACCTCAAAGGAAATCAAGCAAGGGGGTGGGAGGAGTAGGGTACGGGCAAAAACCTAACTAAGGGGTATAGTGAACATTCTCTGGGTGATGCACACACTTATAACCTTGACTCAAACATTACAAAAGCAATCTTTGTAACCAAAAACATTTGTACCCCACTAATACTTTGAAATTAAAAAAAATCAAAAATTTAAAAATAAAATAAAACATTAACTGTAAAAACAAATAATAAATAAATACATAACCCAAGAGTCAAATAAGAAATCACATAGAAAATTAGAAAATATTTTTACCTGAATGAAAATAGCACAACATCTCAACATTTGCAGAATGTTCTTCAAGCATTTCTAATAAGCTTATATAAGAAAAGAAAGGTTTGAAGACAAAAATGTAAACATTTTTAACATACCTTAAAAATATGAAAAATTAAAGTTAGCTTTATCCTCTTCCTTCTCCTTCTTTTCAACATCATCATTATTGTCATTACTCTTGTTTCTTGCTCGTAGCCTCACACAAGCTTTTCCTGTGCATGAAAGGAATTGTCTCATCTCTTAGCAGCTTATTTCTTTTCTTTCCATCCCTCAGAGTCAGCCCAAGGCTGTTCTCTCAGAATCATTTGTTCTCATAGAACTCTGTCCTGTTCTGGCATGTCACTTAAAGCAATTGTAGTTAAATCAGAATTTATTAGTTGATTATCTCTCTCATTAGATTGTAAGCTCAGAAGTGCTTTAACCTTTTCTGACTTATTCAATGTTGTATATTCAGTGGATAGCATAGTCCCTGGAAAGTAATTCCAAGAATTCAGTATATATGTGGAGTGCATGAAAGAATAAATACAAATGAAATATATGTGTAAAATGTGAATAGAATAACTATTCTACTTTTCATTAAACTGAATTATTTGCTCATTCTTAAAATGTGTCCAGCAAATAGGCTACATACACTTGGATTATGACTTGACAATATTTTATTGATATCACATATTATAAACTATGAAACTGTCCCATAAGCAGTATATTTTAAAGGGTTATGTTAACTTCATAAAATGTGTTGGGGAGAATTCCATCCTTCTCAATGTTGTGGAATAATTTCTGCAGGATATGACCAGTTCTTTGTAGGTGTGGTAAAATTCAGGTGTGAAACCATCTGGTCCAGGACTTTTCTTTTTAGAAAGTTTTTTTTATTGCTGCTTCAATTTCAGTACTTGATATTGGTCTGTTCAGGAATTCTATTTCTTCCTGGTTGAGCCTAGGGAGGCTGTGTGTTTCTAAGAAATTGTCCATTTCCTCCACATTTTCCAGTTTGTGGGCATAGAGGCTTTTGTAGTATTCATAAATCATATCTTGTATCTCCATGGCATCAGTTGTGATTTTCTCCTTTATTGTTCCTGATGGAACTTATGAGAGATTTTTCTTTTTTTGCTTTTCGTTAGTCTAGGCAATCACAACAGCAACAAAAATAAACAAACAGGACCTAATAAAATTAAGAAGCTTCTGCACAGCCAAAGAAACTGTCAAAAGAGCAAACAGACAACCCACAGAATGGGAGGAAATTTTTGCAAGCTGCCTATTACTGTCCAGTTCATCTTTCCAGAGAGTTAGTTCTTTCCATCCCCAATTCCTCCTGGCTAGCCTCCAGGCGGCTGTGCCTGTCTTAGGTTGTTCCTTCTTGAGGAATGTTACCTGTCATTGACTATCCAGCTATCTTACAGGGCCAAGCAACAATAATAGGAACAATGCATTTATCGTGTGGCCTCCAGGCCTCCATTTATCATGGGGCTGGGTAGCTCTTGCCTACATGCAGAAAACTCAGGTCTTTTGTTTTGCTTCTAGGCAGTAACCTTGTTTGTCACAAGGACCCTGTCCAGAACACATTACTCTCCAACGCCCTGGGCGGAGCACATACATTACTCACTAAATTTAATTCTTAAACCAGGAAAGTATAATGTCAGTCCTCAACACATAACTGTAAACCATCAGCATGAATGTTATCCCTCCACAAAAGTTAGCTTAACATTAACAATTAATGTACCCAAAATAAACAGGATAGAAATAATACAG
This sequence comes from Microcebus murinus, assembly GCF_040939455.1. Taxonomy (NCBI): domain Eukaryota; kingdom Metazoa; phylum Chordata; class Mammalia; order Primates; family Cheirogaleidae; genus Microcebus; species Microcebus murinus. The sequence goes on along the minus strand of NC_134108.1, from coordinate 63,616,787 downwards.
TTAATAATAATACAAGAACATTGCAAACAAGAAAACCACAGGGTAAATCAATGAAACTAAGGGCTAATTCTTTGAAAAGTTCAATAAAATTGACATGCAAGACTGATAAGGAAAAAAAGTCTACAATTATCACTTTGTGCTAATATAATCTACAACTTATTCATGATATGCAATACATTCTATAAATATTGTTTGAAAGACAGAAATCACTAAAGCTCTTTCAAGAAGAAGGAAACAAACTAAATAGCCCTATATTTACTAAAGCTTTTGAATTTGCAGGTTAAAATTCTCTCACAAAAAGAAACAAACCATACCAAAAAGTCAAATTCCAGGCCCATATGGTTTCACTGATGAATTCTATCAAAAAATAATAATAGTTCTCTTATAGAAGTATAATAGCAAAGAACAAAACAATTCATTTTGTGAAGCCTGTGTTTCCCTGATACCATTACAAGACAAAGATATTACAAGAAGAGAAAACTGCAAACCAATATCCCTCATGAGTACATCACAAAAATCCATCACAAATTTTTAGCAAATGAAAACCTTCAACATCTAAAAAATGATAATATACATGATGATGGAATGGGATTTATCCAGGAATGCAAAGTTTAACAACATTCAAAACTCAAACAAACACAAACTCAAATATCTTAACGGCTTTAAAAAAATGAAATCCATGTGACAATATCTATAGAGACAGGATAATCATTTTATGTAACTCATCACCATTCATTAAAAAGTACACTCTGTAAACTAGGAATAGAAGGTATCTTTCTTAAATTAATAAAATGTATATGAAGGGAAATGAAAGCCTTGACCCAACATCATGTTTCATTCAGGAGTATTAATATTTTCATTCTTTGTATTTTTGATTCATCTAGACAAATTTATTTTATCTGAGTATATCAAATAACTAACCTTTGCTTCTTTCATCTTCTCTTTATTGGTGGTAGAAATGACCATCTCATCTCATTGATTTTTTCACTGTTATTATTAATGGTTCTTTCTTGTGAGTTTGGGTTATATTGTGTAGCTTTTCTTTTAATTTCTTAAGGTAATGCTTAGCTTATGTTCTATCAATCTTTCTTTTCTTCCTGCTAAAAGCATTTAAATATAAAATTACCCACTTGACAATAGCTAACATTTATTAAATATTTATGAAGTGACACTTTTCTTAATGCTTTATGTGTATTAACCAATTTAATTTGCATACTCTGGTAAAGTTATCATTGTTTTATTTCATCTTATTAGTTTAAGCACAAAAAGTTTAAAATTATGTGTCTAAGGGTACACATGGTCATGGGAGAGCCAGAATTTGAAGATGATAGTATGAACCCAGCACACAAACTATACTATTATTTGGTATGTTGATAAATGAGGCAACCTAGATATTGCCACTGCAGAATTTCTCTTTCTGATTTTCCATCTTTCTACTCTGTTCTGTGGCTATATTTATTCCATTGTTGAGTTCTTTTTTTTTTTTTTTACTCATAATGTTTCTTTTCATATATAACATTTTCAGCTGGGTATGTTTTATGACTTTTTGTTTCTATCTTATATTTTCAATAGCATCCCTTGACTTTTAGGGAATATTTAATATGCATGATATAAATTATTGTTTTTGCAGTTTCATTAATTTTGTTTTGTCTAGAAAATGTCATTCAGTTCTATGTATTTCACTTAATATACACTGTCATTGCTCAGATTTATCATCATTTTTCTGTTTTTATGAGCTAACCTAAATGTTAAATGTCATACATAGGAAAAACAGTGAAAGGTAAGATGAGGTAAGGTGGGTGGTGTCAGAAAACTACCCTGTGGCAGGGAGTCTCCAATATTATATTAGAACTTAATCACTCCCTGTTTTTTATTTCCATTCCCAGCCCAGACACACTGCCTCCTTGGCACTTCAGCCATAAGATCCACTTGCACTTCAACTGTAGTATCAACTTTCCTTTTCCCAAGGAGATGTCCCTTTCTATTTCAGGGTATAAAAGAGGGGATCTGTTATCAACTTCCCACCCCAACTGGGCTCTAAAGCATCCCTTAGACAGCACTGAGGCAGAGCTAAAGTTTTTCTCTTTTGTAGAATAGAAGGGAAGTCACAACAAGTATTTTATTCAAGGTGATATAGAAAATGGAAAGCCACACATTAAAAAAAATTCCTATCCAAAAGTATGCTACATTACTGACATCTTTATCTCTTCTACTTGGGCCTGCCATTTCCCTTGACAATATAATTCAACCACTTTCTTGTTGGATTACTTGGTACTTTTCATGTGAATTTCTTAGCTCCATTAATATCTATTACTTTGGTGACATTTTAAAAGTTTAATTCAGAGAAGAGTACAAGCAGCCCATACATGTTTTCCATCTTGTTAAATTTGATTTAAAAGTTTTATTTTTTTCCAAAAATACCTTAGTGAATGAGTTAGAGCAAGTAAATATTAACCTAGATATCATTATATATAGTGAAAATTTACAGTAACATTAATTCCATTATTCTGGTTCCAGAAATGTTAGTGTAAAATCATAGAAATATTCAAGCCTAATATCAATGTTCGTATCTATTGAAATGATTATATTCATTATATACAGAGAATATAAAACAAAAGAAGTCTGAGAGCTGTGTAGACCTCTTAATGAATTCAAGGACTTGTCAATTATCTGTTTAAGCTTTAAGATATATTACAGTACTCTTGTATGAACCAGGGAGTTGAAAGTTTGTCACCAGTTCTGCAAACTTTTCTTGATTCTGCCGACCTTCCTCATACACTCTAAAATAAAAGCAACAATGTTTTTTAAAACTAAGAAATTTATTTTCCAAAATATAGTTCTCCCAAATTTACTGTTATGACTCTTGAAATTAGTTAACAGATAAGAAATCACACTAACCTTATTTCAGTAAATCCCAAGAGATAATCTTTGACCATCTTGAGATATGTCAGTAAGTCCACAATATTTAGAAAGACGTTTCTTTTCTGCTTTATGCAATTTAAGTTTATATGACTCTATTGGAACTGATATTTTATCATCAGTAGAACTGGGCAGGCTTATTGAGCTCAGGTAAAACTCAATTCCCCATGCTAAAATAGTTCACAGGTGTTTCTACTTGGCTGCATGTTCATTGGGAAACAAGCCAGATAAGGAGTTTTATAACATATTAATAATATGATCCAGCTCAGGAGAATAAATTTGGATATATTTAAGATGCAGACTGAGGGGTGATCCCCTCAGAAGAAAAGATATTTTAAGAGAAATTATACTGTGGAACAATGTGAAAAAATGGTCAATTAATAGGGTTGCTTCGTACATGATGAGATTTAGTTACATAGAATGATATTAAATTATTAGAATCAGTGCTAAACACTACATGGTAACCAACTTAATTTTCAGGGATCTAGAATAAGGATGCAGTTTTTTAAAAGTAGGACTTAGTTCCTACAAATCAGCACTAAAGCAGACCCTTAGTGGAATCATGGGATTTTATCGAGTGCCCATTTTGAAGGAATTATCTTTCATCTCTGATATGAATGCTTAGCCAAACATTAAAAACAATATTACATTAGCATTATAAAACTTATCAGGGAATGTGGCAATTACTGCAATGATGGTTTTAAAATATAGCCCTTAAATTCTTTAACACTTCTACTATTATATCTGTGTCTATATCACTCCCTTAATTCCAGGCTTTTTTACGGTTTAATCTATAGAATATGGTAGAAGTGATACTGTGCCAATTTTGGTGTCTAGTCCTTAGGAAAATGAAACCTTCTTCTCCTTTCTGACTTTTGGAATATTTGCTCTTGAAAATCAGTCCCCAAGCAATAAGGAAGCCCAAGCTACCAACGCCATGGAGAGGCTCCATAGCTAGCATAAAATTGCCAGTCAAAAGATTGAGTTATCTTAGACATGGATCTTCTAGCCCTGGTAAACTGCCTAAGCTAACACCATGTTGAATGACAATTAGCTGACTCTACCAAGCCTTGAGAAAATTACAAATTTGTAAGCAGAATACATAACTACTTTTGTGTAATAGCCTTAATTTTGAGTTAGCTAGTTGCATAACTATAGGTAGCTGAACAATGACATATTTGGTGCCTCCGGAGTTCTATACAGAGTTCAAATGTTTGTGGAAATTTCCATTTATGATACAAGTTCTAAGACAAATAGAGTAGCATTGTACTTCCTCAAGTTACTGAAGTCTTTGTTAAAATCAGCAGCCTGCTATTATCCCATTTTTATAAAACCCAACAATTTGTTGAAGGACTTTACAGATGAAAAACTGAAGACAAAACGTGCAAGAAGTTTGTTCCAGATCACACACGTGGTTAATAGCAGAACTAAACCTGGAATATGGGTCATAATTTTTTTAGATACTCTCCTCCCCACCCTAAGTTTGTCTAAACCAGAGGTCTCCAACCTATGGTGAGTTCGTATCATTATTTCATTATATATTACAATGTAATAATAATGGAAATAAAGAACACAATAAATGTAATGTGCTTGAATTATCCTGAAACAGTCCTCCCCCATCCTGGTCCATGGAAAAATTGTCTTTCATGAAAACAGTTCCTGGTGCCAAAAATGTTGGGGACTGCCATGAATTCTTTACTTCTTTCCCCTACAATCCTACAGAATCTTGTGAAGAATCCTTAGACCATCTTTGAATAACCTAAAATTATATTGAAAGTATAGTATTTATTACCTATTGTCTTTTTTCTGCAGAGGATTTCTAAGGTTTCACCAGATTCTCAAAGAAGTCTGAGATTTTCCAGACTTTGTTAGTGTTGTTGCCAATCTGTTACCATAGAAAATTTCTGTTTTTATTAATGGGTTAACAACAATAGCTGTCAATTTATGGAATAATTAACTAAAGCTATATCTGCATCTTAGTAAAAATATGATATATGTAGAATGATTGCTATGATCTGAATATCTGTGTACCCCCAAAATTGACATGTTGAAATTAAATCACTAGTATTATAGTATTGGAAGATGGGATGATTGGAAAGTGATTAGGTCATAAGGGCTCTGCCCTCATGAGTGGAATTAGTACTCTGATAAAAGGGACTTCAGAGAGCTGCCTTGCCAGTCCAATCATTTGATAACACAGCATGAAGAAACACCATCTATTCATTAGAAAACATGCCCTCAACAGACAATAAATCTGCCAGTGCTTCGGTCTTAGACTTCCCAGACACAAGAACTGTGAGAGGTAAATTTCTGTTGCTTAGAAGCCATCATCAGGTTTATGGTATTTTGTTATAGTGGCATGAACAAATTAAGGTACTCATGTTTAGATTTATAAGACATGTTAAATCCGTATTACTCAACTCAACAAATTATTAACAAAGATCCTACTATGTGCCAGGTACTCAGAAATAAAAGAGGTATGGTCTCAAGCTAGATCTTCAGATTTGACATTATCTATTATCTTCTCATGCCTTCTAGTCTAAGAATTATATTAATAGTTTGATAAACATATTTTCCACAATTGAGTACAGGCCATACTAATTTTTTCCCCACCTTACTCTGAATTTTAAAAGATTCTTTTGATAATTTGACTTTAACACTCTAATAGTTCTCGCTAGCCAGGTCTTTCCTAGTTTTTTTACCTCTTGGATGACAGCAGTTTTGACAAAGCTTCTGGTTGTACTGACTCCTTGAGCTATAAAAAAATCAAGCTGGGTGTGATGGCACATGCCAGTAATCCTAGCACTCTGGGAGGCTGAGGTGGGAGGATCTCTTGAGTTCAGGAGTTTGAGGTCAGCCTTAGTACTGAGCAAGAGCAAAACCCCGACTCTACTAAAAATAGAAAAAATCAGCTGGGCATAGTGGTGGGTCCCTATAGTCCCAGCTACTCAGGAGGCTGAGGCAGGAGGATCACTTGAACCCAGGAGTTTGATGTTGCAGTGAGCTATCATGACACCACTGCACTTTACCTGGGGTGACAGAGTGAGAATTTGTCTCAAAAAAAACCTCAATATAGTTTTTTCAAATTCCCCTGAATATTTTTTTCTATTTTCTCTCTCTCTCTCTCTCTCTCTCTCTCTCTCTCTCTCTCTCTCTCTCTCTCTCTCTCTCTCCCTCTTTCTCTCTTTCTCTCCCATTCTCTCTCTCTTTTTCCCATATCAGAGGAAACATGAATGAAAGCTAAAGAGAACTTTTCTCTATTGGGAATAGTTATTTTTACAGTTACTCTTTGTCAGATAAGTAATGCCAACCAAATGTATTTTCATTTGTGTTTTTTTTTCCCCCACTTTTTAGCAAAAGTAGGCACACAGTAATTGAATAATCCTTCCAAAAAAGTACAACAGAAGTTGTTTTCTGAGGAAAAAAAATGTTGATATTATCACAGGACATGCTGGCATTTTATAAGCTTATAATTTCACTTGCTTCATGATAGTCAATAAAAATTTGTTGAAATCCCATGTTGGGCTCATTTTGTCATTTATGTAAATAAATTCCACAGGGGAATTAATGCCACATAAAATAACTTGTAGTTTCTGTAGAAATCAGAAAGTTCTATTGCTCAAGCGTATGTCTACCCTTGGAAGAAGACACCTTCCATGGATGGTGTTCTGGCTGGGCTGACCATGCTTCTTCTGGTTTTGTCAACTTGTGCTCATCTGCCCACAGGTAATGACATGTGACTGGAACTTACTTTTTCCCTGAACTTTTTCTTTAAACTCTAAGGAAAAAAAGTATTTTTCTTTTTTATAGCTTTCAGGCTATAAACTTGAAGTTTGTTGCCCACCATGTGTAAAATTTAATCTTAGCAACTAAGGTATAACAGAGGTAGAAGGGAAGATTAAAAAATTAAAGAAAATAATTCTGTTGTTTCTTTTCTCTTTTATTACAATTACCCAGAGAACTATTTTACCCTTACCAGTTGGATTTGCAAGTAAATAAATGTTTTTTATGTTTCCTTTTTTAGAAACTTTCTCTTGGACAGAATAGGGTAAAAATATTGTTTGGGGGACATAAATCCTTTCTGCTCCTCTTTTCCTTAGCTTTGTTCTTTTTGGAGTTTGCTCTCTGAGTTGCCTGTTTGGATATTATGAGCCTAGTTTTTCTTCATAGAAGGGATCACTATGCTAAGAAAAAGGAGGCACAGGCCAAAGATAGTCTTCATTATTTCATGCAAGCCAACTTAATTCACCAGTAAACTATTAGCTTTTGTGGCATATACTTTTTAGTAATAACAGAGTTATATTTGCCTATTGTAGTTTCATGCATATTTATAGGTAACAAGGCAACCAACACTTTCTGTTTATAAAAGTTTCTGAATTTCTGAACATCATCAAGAATTTAAAATTCTGGAAAAAATTTTCTGTGTGAAATTTCATCCCAACCCCTGCATATTTTTTTCATAAGAGATTATAGAAAATGACTGTATTAGTTTCCTAGGTTTTCTATAACAAAATACCACAAACTGGGTGACTGAAAAAACAGAAGTTTTTGTCTTACAATTCTAGAGAATAAAAGTTAAAAATCAACATGTCAGCAGGATTCATTTGTTTTATCTGAGAATTGTAAGGGAGAATTTTTTACATGTCTCTCTCCTAGCTTCTGGTTGTACACTACAATCTTTGGCATTCCTTGGCTTGTAGATGTCTCCTCTAGATCTGTGTTTTCACATTCACATGGTTTTCCCCTGTGTGCATGTATATTTCTGTGTCCAAATTTCCCTTTTTCATAAGTACACTAGTGATATTAGGGTCCAACTGAATGACCTCATCTTAACTTGATCATCTGCAAAGACCCTTCTATTCCCAAATAAAATTACATTCACAGATATTGGAGATTAGGATTTCAACACCTTTTTGGGAAACACAGTTCAACCTATAACAACAACCAAAGATATGAAAGATATTTTGTCAAGTGAAGCACCTGTATTTTTTAAATCATATTTTTTACTTAATCTCTCTTTACCTGGTTATGTAGCTACTAGAACACAAAGAGTTTAGTATACAGGGTTGAAAGAGACTATTCAATTTCATTTAAATGCAGGATTTGAGTGAGTTGCTGTTTCAAAGTTCAGAGTTCCCCAAACTCTCTTCAGTTATTTAAAATCGGTTTTGTTTCTTTAAAAGATGCAAATTGATGCTTAGAGAGCATTTTTCCTATTTAAACTGGAAATCAATTGGTTATTCAGGATATGGAAGAGTAAATGAATGAGTTTTGATAGAAAATTATAAGGACAGAGGTAAAATTAACAGGTGGGACATTGCCTGAGAATAGAGGTATAAAGGATATGCTAAAATATAGGGCTCTAAGCATGGTAGGTGGGTAGAAGCAGTCCCAACAAAAAGATGCTTAGCATATTATAAAAACCCTTTGTATTAAAATAATATAATGCAAAAAACTAATGAAAGAATATTATGTATTTGTCTACTAAAGTAATCATTAACATACATGATTTACCTTGTATCTATATAGTAGACAATCAGTATTTGTTGAATGAATGAATGAAGTAATCAATTTTTAAGTAGAATGGACAATAGTAATCTGTTATTGCTTCTCTTATTTCCTTGTATAGTAAAACAAAATATAAGTAATTGAACAAGTATATTTAGAGAACTATGGAAGTAATCATGCAAACTGTTGATGGCATAGATGGAAACTCAGCTGGGAGTATAGGTGTCTGGATGCCATAATGATCATTAATATTATCCAGATAAGCAGATTTCCCAATTTTATAAACACATACACAAGGAAAATAAATCATAAAAACATTTTAAAAATTGAATTTTATCATGCCATCGAACAATGATTTATAAAAACATCACCATTTTCCCTGTGGCTTAGCATTTGGTGTTATCACACTATTAATCAAATGAAATGGAATACTGTAAACAGCAAGATGTAAAGCAGATGTGTGATGCTCACCCTACAATAATAAAATACTAAAGCAGGAAAATTTAAGGTAGAAAATTATATTCCATTATCTGCATTTATAGATTATAATGTCAATCAGAGCAGGTAGCCAAACCAAACCCAGCAAGTAAACAGAGATTAATATGTCAGCATTAGTACAACTTCTAAGAATTATGGGTTTGACAAGTACTACCATTCCTTTATGTATTTGTTTATATATTTTCTTTATGAGTAATAATTTTATACCTATAAAATATAGATAATATTTTTAGTCATCAGAATATTCTCTGTTCATTCTTGACTACAGCCACCAAGGACATTCTGAAATCCTCCTTTCAGATAGCTTCTTGTACATATATAGTGAATGTGTTTTAACTCTGTGTCTATAAAATTGAACTCTATAACAAAGTTACCAAGGTAGTGGTTTTGCTTGAGGCATTAAATTCCACAGGCACAATTAATGATGTGCCTAATGCATCCTAACTTAAATCTAAACTAATGAACAGTGAGGAACAAGCACTGCAGGACATTTACAAGTTGCAAAACTTAACGTTTATGTGTGTTCCTGAAAAGCTCCAGCTACCTCCACATTCACTGAAAGAATACCTTGAGAGGAAAGGAGCTTCATTTACCAACTAGTTCTGCAGAGTCATCCCAGCATGAGACAGAAGAACCACTAGGTATTTCTCACAGGAGGCAGAGCAGCTGTGCAAGTTCTAGTTAGGAGAGACATTGACAACTGGGCCAAAGCAGATATTTTTTTGAAATAATTTGCTCTAGTTGTTTTGTTACAGACAATGATAAGATATGTTAGACTTAGTTACTTCCAGTTTAAATGTTTACATTTCATTTTTTTCTAAATTCTGAAATATGTAATAATTCTAGAAGTATTAAGTAGTTTCTTCACTAAGGGCATATTTTGAAAAATTTTCCTCATTTTAGGTGAAAATAAATATAATACACATTTTTTACAAATAAGCAGAAAACTAAAAGAAAATAATTTAAAACGCATATGGTCCCATGTCTGTTTGCCAGCCCACAAATACGGTGTTCCAGGAAACAAACAAACAACAAAACAAATAAAAAAAAAAAAACCCTACATAGACCATCTCTTTATTTTGACCATCTATGAAATAATAACTGTATGTATTACACTTCTTCTATGTCCTTAGAAAACATGCTATGCTTTAATATGCAATAATTACACATAAAGGCATTGGGCTATACATACATATTACATATATATACTTTTAAATATTTTATTGATGTAAGAGAGTTGTCTAGTATTTTAATAAAACTCACACATATCTCAAGTAAATTTTTTACAATAGAATGTAGAAATTAAGTACATAGTGTTTATTAAGTAGCATATCCTCTGAGCATGTTCATTATAATTAAGATTTTTTTTTATTTATTTCAGCAATGCAATCTCACTTGATTTATTTGCCATGTAAAAGATCATTTGATATATGTGCTGGAGGGACTGTGGCATAGTTTTCATGTGTTCTTTTTCTTTTCTTCCTTTACTGTTTTTAAAGATGCTTCATATATGATAGTTTTCTATGGGTAAGTTGATATGTATTAGTAGCTTCCTAAAATCCTGTGCTTAGCCAGTTCAATCACTGCCTATTACTACTAACTCATCAATTATTATTATCATTATTCCTTCCATATGATCCTCAAATTACTGTTTTCTTTGAAAAACATTTCAAATTAGCAATATTTTTTAATAAATGAACACCTATGTACTAAGAAAGGCACCTAAAAATATATACTTAGTGCTTGGTGATTATTGAACATTTTAACATTATCTCATAGGGCCTGAGATTTGTAGTACTTAGTCTTTCTTATATACATGTGAATGAAATGAAGTATACTGTTAATTAAACCTAACAAATAGTTATATGTGCTAAAATATTCAATTATAACAAGATTTAGATAAACACTAATAATTTGAATAAACTTGAAGATGAAAAGGGAAGATTTGACTAAAAGCTTTAATTCGATGACTTAAAACTTATTTTAACATCTTGAATTTGAAAGATTGTAACATCAATTTTGCATGCATGCCTCCATTTGTTATTCCCCATCATTTATTCAGCATATATGCATAAGTACTTGTATATTGAGAACTATAATACCATTGAAAAAATTTAACAGTACTACTGAGCTGCCGAAGAGAGCTTTTAAATGCATTTCACACTTATTTTGATACATATAGCAAGTTAGTACACTAATCTGTTGGAATCCATTTTAGACATCGGGCATGTTGCATCATACTATTATGTTCAGATATGAAATGGGGAGCTTGTGTCCCCACTATCATTTAATTCAAATAATTTTTTGATCTCCATCTGAATCTCTTCCTTCACCCAGCAATCATTTAGCAATAGATTGTTTAATTTCCATGATTTTGTGAAGCGGTAAGGGTTTCTGTTAGAATTGAGCTCTAGTTTTATACCACTATGGTCTGAGAAGATACATGGTACAATTTCTATTTTTTTTTTTTTTTAATTTGTTGAGGTCTGATTTGTGGATAGGATGTGGTTATTTTGGAGAAAGTTCCACTGGAAAAAGTTTATTTAGGGGGAATATCCTGTAGATGTCTGTTACATCCATTTGTTCTAGAGCTCTGTTTAAGTCCATTATTTCTTTGGTCATTTTTTGTTTGGAGGACCTGTCCATTTCAGACATTGGGGTGTTGAAATCCCCGGCTACTATGGCATTACTGTATATCATGCTATTTAGATCATACAAGGTTTGCTTTATATATCTGGGTGCTCCTGTATTGGGTGCATAGATATTAAGAAGTGTTAAGTCTTCTTGTTGGATTTTTCCTTTCACCATTATATAGTGACCATCTTTATCTTTTTTTACTTTTGCTATTTTAAAATTTATGCTATTTGAAATCAGAATCACTACCACCACTCTCTTTTGGTTTCCATTTGCCTGAAAGTTTGTTTTCCAACCCTTGACCTTGAGTCTAAAAGCATTTTTGTGGATTAGAGACATTTCAGGGAGACAGCAGATAATGTTTTATGCACTCAGCCAGTCTATGTCTCTTCAAAGGACAATTCAAGCCATTCACATTTATTGAGAGTATTGATATTTGGGGTAGATTTCTGTTCATATTGTTGGGTAATTTCTTATTGTTTTGTTTTATCTCTTAAGCTATTGTGGAGTCTGGAGTCTGGGCTTTAACTCTTGATTGTTTTTAATTTAATGGGTGTCTATTACACTGTTCAATGTGTAATACAGGTCTGAGTACTCCCTGCAGAGCAGGTCTGGTCTTTGCAAATTCCATCAGTGATTGCTTGTCTGGGGCAGTTTGTATTTCTCCCTAGTACATGAAGCTCAGTTTTGCTGAGTAAAGAATTCTAGGTTGGCCTTTGTTCTATTTAAGAAGATTGAGGTTGGGTCCCTAATCCCTCTGGCTTGTAGGGTTTCATTTGAGAAATCTGCTGTTAGTCTGTTAGGTTTTCATTTGTAGGTTATCTGTTGTTTTCATCCTACTGTGCATAGAATTTCCTCTTTCATGTTTACTTTGGCCAGTCTGATAATTATGTGACACAGTGTTGGCCTCTTCATGTTGCATCTCCCAGAAGTTCAGTGTGCTTTTTGTATCTAGATATCTAGGTTTCTGACCAGGCCAGGCATATTTTCCTCCAATATTCTAAGAAATAGGTTTTCCAGCCCTTGTGTATGTTCTTCTCTCTCTGTGATGCCTATAAATCTTATATTTTGTTTCTTTTCATGATCCCACATTTCCTGTATGTTCTGCTCTTGTCTCTTGCTTCTGTATTCTTTTTCTTTGTCTGATTTGTTTAACACACAGGCATTATCTTCAACCTCTGAGATTCTCTCTTCTGTGTGATCCATTCTATTTTTAAGGCTTTCCACTGTATTTTGAAGTTCCTTGAATGCCTCCTTTCTTTCCAAGCTTTTTGTTTTTGTTTTTTTTTTCTAAGATTTCAGTTTCTTTAAATAATTTTTGTTCATTTCCTGTGTTTTTCTCATAGTTTCCTTGTACTGGATTTCTATTTTCTCTTCAATTCCATTGAGTTTCCTTACAATCCATATTCAGAATTCTTCTTCCATCAATGCAATCATTTCATTTAAATAGTATCTGATTTTGAGGATCTCATGATTTCTTTTTGGGGTGACTTTTCTCTCTGCCCTTTCATATTCCCTGTGTTCTTTCTCTGGTTCTTTCTACTCAGGGAAATTGATTGAGAACTGGGAGTGTTAGGACTGGTTTGTGCCCTTAACTTCACACCCCCAAGGGATATCCTTAATAGTGGTTGAAGAGGGTGCACTGGTCTTGTATTGCCTTAGAGGTATTTTGGCAAGTTGAGTTACCTCTGACCTGTTGTCTTCACCTCTTGCCAGTGGGTATTAGTGAGTTTGGTTCCCCAGCTTAAGCTCCCATGTAGTGAATCACACCTGTGTGTATCACCCCACTGCCCTCTTAGAGCTTGAGATGGAGGGCACTGTATTGAGCTGTGGGGTTACCCTCTCTGTCATTGGTTGTAGATTATGTGGAGGAGCCACTTATCGAGGTAATGTGATGTCTCTGTGTTGGTTTCTGGTCCCCAGGTGAGAATAGTGCCCCAATCTTTAGGAAGGATCTTGCCACTCCTGAGGGTTACTTGGCCCCTATTTCCCCTTAAAGTGGTGGTAAGAGCAAGGCAGATTGCAGCTGCTGCCTACAAGCCTGGATGTGTGAGCTTTATTGTTGCTTGATATGCCACCAGGGGGAGCCACTAATATGTTTTTCAGGGTTCTTCCACCACACTTGGGAGGCTGCTCCTGATGGGAGGGGTTACTTGGTGCACCTGCTGTGGCTTCTGGCTAGGGTTTTCCTTCCCTGACTGTGAACCCCACTATTGGTAGCCACCCGGATATGAAGATCAGGCCCCAGAGTATGGTCTCACTAGATGATTGGTCTGTTAACTATTAATCTGTGCTAAGGCCCCACAGATTCATGCCAGTTGCACAGAGAAAGTGGCTTTTCTTGCCTCTCCCTACCTCCAGGGGTGGAGCTTACCACTTCTGGCTCAAAAGTCACTGTACTAGGGGGAAGGGATGATGCCCAAGTCTGCCCAGTGCCCCAGCATCTGTGAATTCTACAGATGCCAGACTCCCACAACTGGGGAAGCACTCAAAATTCATTCATCAAAACATGCCTGACTAGTTGATAACAGGTCATGAAAGAATGGAGTCTGTTGTCAGAGTGCTAGGGCTGGAGAAAGGGTACTGTGGACCCCAAAAGTGGCAGCTGCCCACCCTAAGATCACTAGTGCTGGGGGCAACTGTTTAGGAGTTGGCAGATGCTGGATTGGGGAGCTGAGTCAACAGAATGCCCACTGTCTCTTGTGTGTTTCCTCCCACAATCTGGCGCAAGCCTGGCAGGAGATCTTGCACCTTCTGACCTGCCCTGAGCCTGCCTAATTGCCCACAGCAGTTTCCAGGATAGAGTCCCTTTTCAGTGTTCAACTTTGTTGTTCTATTCCCACTGACCACCAGAGAAGTGGTGCTTGTTTCCTGACTCCCTCAAGAGTGGTAGCTCAGACCAGTCCCTCCCGTGCCCAGTTCAGTCCTAGCACAGAGCTCCAGGGAGTTCAAGATGCTTCCCACTATTGTCTCCTCTCCACAGAGCCCAACATCTTCTGCCATGATTTTGCACCAACTTCAGACAGGTCCCCATCTGAGTGGGTGTGGAGGTCAGTGGGGAAGCAGGACATTCTCTTCTGGGTCAGATCCCAATATACTTGCTGGCCAGGCGGACCCAGCCACCCCATGCTCTATTCTCTGTTGTTTATCTTGCACTTTCCAGATTTCTGGGTCCTATCTCCCATTCACTATTTTTTCCCCTGTGTTGTGTGTCCCTTGTTGTTTCTCTGCGGTTTGAGAACGCTGTTCTTGTGGGGGAGCAATCAACTCGTGAGTAGCAGACCGAGTTCTTCACCTCTTTCTCTGGGAGCAGCGAGCCGGGAAGTCACCTTTGCTCTGTCATTTTTCATACCCTAATAAAAATAATTTTTAACCATGAAACTAATAAACATCAACATTGTCATATTACCAAAGTTGTACTTAGAGGAAAGTATATTAAATATAGAAGAAATAATGCAAATTTTATTTCATATACAACTTGAGAGTACTTAGAGTACTCAAAAATAAACCAAAAAATAACTAGATAGATTAATTTAAAACATGAAGAAGAAATAGACATAAGGAAAAATTAGAAAATAAAGAAACCCATTGCCACAAATGAAGAAAACTCTGACTCAATTGACTAGATAAATGAGAAAATGTATTATATTACAGAACATGAAATCCAAAGATAGGCCTACTTTAAACATGGTGTAGTCAGTCCTCCCATTATGGTGCTGGCTCTACCCTCTCTGTATGTTACATTTTACCAAAGGCAAGCTCTACTTACATATAAAACATGGCCATAACGCCGGGCGCTGTGGCTCACGCCTGTAATCCTAGCTCTTGGGAGGCCGAGGCGGGCGGATTGCTCAAGGTCAGGAGTTCAAAACCAGCCTGAGCAAGAGCGAAACCCTGTCTCTACTATAAATAGAAAGAAATTAATTGGCCAACTGATATATATATAAAAAATTAGCTGGGCATGGTGGCGCATGCCTGTAGTCCCAGCTACTCGGGAGGCTGAGGCAGAAGGATCGCTCGAGCCCAGGAGTTTGAGGTTGCTGTGAGCTAGGCTGACGCCACGGCACTCACTCTAGCCTGGACAACAAAGCGAGACTCTGTCTCAAAAACAAACAAACAAAAAAAAAACATGGCCATAACATTCCCAGGATCCCCTTTCCAGAAATGACATCTAAATGTGTATTTTCTGTGTCATTTTTTAAGCACAGGCAAACCTATTCAAGAGACTACCCAGCATATTTTTCTTCATATCCTTTTGGTCATAAAAACATCCCACCTATGCCAAACCAATCAATGGAAAAAGAAATGGGACAAAAATCAATGAATCAGACCAATCAGGATTCAAATCTTTGCACTAGGTTAAAAGTGCCTCCCACAAATCACACAGCTACTCAGAGGAGGCTGAACCTTTTAAAGTATAGAAACAGTGTCTGTTCCAAGAACAAATTGATGATTAAAACTAAATTCTATATATTTCTAAAAAGCTATCCATTTTATAAACATTTATCAAGTTTAATCTAGTAAAATGATCAAATGTATATTATGGATGAATGTATAACACAGAAGAGACAAAACATTAGAATGGTACGTAACTTGAATAAAGTAAATGAAATAGATTATTTTTAAAAATAAAGAAGGAGAATATTTAAACAAAGAAAATACTTCCCAATATTATTTCTAAAACTATGCTTAAAATCCAAAGATGGGGCTACTCTAAGCATTATTTCTAAAACCATGCTTGACAATTGCAGGTAAATGTTTAATTTCCTTCAAATTTAAAGAAAAGATGGAAAGTATCCTGATTACTCTTCAAAATTAGCATATCTTGTATCAAAAACATCACATAGGTTTCTAAAATGTCGGAAATTGCAGACCAATCTCACTTATGACTATGAATGAATCTAATCTACTAGGATTAGGTTCAAGCGAAGTGGCAGAAAATCCAAAATTACACTTAACATAGATGTTTATTTCTCTTGTATAAATGTAGCCCAAACCTAGGCAAGTTGGGACTTGTACATCAGCTGCAGAAACGTCAGAGACCCAGGTTCATGATACCTTTTTGTTCCACTCTTCTCTGTGAGGCTTCTGTCTCAGATCATAATCTACAATGGTGCTGGAGCTCCAAACATACAAGTTCCAGGCTGAGAAGAGAGAAGGAGAAGGACAGAGGGGTGTATCTCATAGCTAAATGAGATCTATTTAAGATTTCCTAGACGTCACACACAATATTTTGGTAATGGATAAACACAACTTTGTTACAAGGCCACGTCTAGAATCAAGAAAGTCTGAGCGATGTAATCCTTTAGCTGGGCTCATTGCTGCTCAAATAAACCAAGGCTGTTTAACAAAGAAAGCAATGTCTAAAAAACAATGTGTTAATGGGAGGTGAACAGGTGGAAAGGAGGAGAAGGGGAAGGGTACGCACTTTCATGGTGGGTGCAGGGTGCATCACATGGAGACTGGACATGCTTGAAGCTCTGGAATAGCTGGGTGGGGAGGTGGGGCAGGGGCAAGATATGTAACCCTAACAATATTTGTATCCACAGAATTTGAGATAAAAATAAAATAAAAAAACAAACAACCAAAAAAAAATATAAACAAACAAAGCATGGGGAATTTTTGCCACAAATGCAGAATTTCTTAATAAGAAGCTAACAAATCTAATCTACAAATGTACTAAAAAATTTAAAATATGATAGAGTTGGCTTTATTTCCCAATGCACAATTTAATATTCTGAAGTGTATTTGTAGCATTCATCACATCATTAATTCAAATAAGAAAAAAACACTCAACACATTGCAAAGGATGATTTGGCTAAATTAAACATCAATTCCTAAAAAAAAGTGTTCTAATTAAAACTACTATTTAACATGATAAATAAAAGCTCTAAAAACAAATAACTAATGTTATACTTGAAGTAAAACATTTAAAGTCATTTGTTTTATGTCTTAAACAATTCAGAGATGTCTACTTTCACTATTAATAATATTATTTATCACTCTTCTGAAATTCCTTTATATTTAATACTTCCTCAATCTTTTCTTATTATTAGTGCAAGTAAGAGAATTATAGAGGAGCTTATGAGATTAAAATGAAAGCTATTCATTGAATTCTTCTCTATCCCTACCTAAACTCTATGGAGGATTTGCCCTACCAGTTTAGAGTCATTTACATGAATGACAAATATGTATAGAAAAATATATGAATGGCAAGTAAATACATGAAAAACATACTCAACATCTTTAGTTTTCAGCAAACACAAAAAGAATCACAATGAAATTCCACTACACGCCTTTTAAAATCACTAAAATTAGAAAGAAAACTGACAATACCAAGTGTTGGTGATGACATGGAATAAACTGAATCAGTCATACATTGCTGATGGTTGCAAAGTTGTATAGCTAGTTTGAAAGATAACATGGCAATTTCTTATATGAAGTTATATACATTTACCATACATGTACCATATAATATACAATCATAGTCCTAGGCGTTTGACCAAGATAAATGAAAATTATGTTCATGTAAACAACTATGCAGTAATGTTTATAGCAATTTTATTTTATATAGCAAAAAATAAGACTGGGAAGAACCTAAATACCTATCAACTGGTGAATGGATAAACTATGATATATTTATACAGTAAAATATGCAATATTGAATAAATCTAAAATCATTATGCTAAGGAAAGAAGTATAGCACAGAGGCACAATTTCATTTATATGACTTCTTAAACAGACAAAGGTATAGGGATAAAAATCAGATTAGTGGTTTTCAGGGCATGAGGATCAGGAAGGAGATTGACAAAGTGGGACAAGAGAAATTTTGATAATGACGGAAATCTATATTTTCATTGCTGCAATGGCTACTCAACTGTACATATTTATCAAAGCTGATAAAATTTCACTGAAAAGTGAATTTTACTATTTGTTCATTATACATCATAAAACAAAACAGAGGTCTGCTTATTCTAAGTCAACATATGTCCTCTGGACAAACGTGGCCTCAAAGCCAACGCTCACCTCTCGGGATATCCACATATTTCTTAATTTTGCCCACTAATTACTCTCTATCTTGTGTATGCTTTTAGAAAATTGTTATGCATGTTTTGTCACCTTTTTAGTTGTCTGCAGCTACCATTACTGGAGGCAGAAGTCAGACATGTTTGTTCTATATAATCACAATAAACTATTTTACATACATCTAAAGCAATGCCATTAGCCAAACCAAGTTATATATAGAGAGACTGAACAAGAGACCTAGGGAATTGCCTATAGACATGAGGTTTTTCCTCAATCATATTTTTGGCTTGTTGTACATGATTAAAATGAAACTATCTTATTGCTATCTCAGAAGGAGTCTGATGGGATCTACCTGCTAATATGCTCAGAATGTTATTAAGATTGCACCTGCAAATCAATTAGCAGTGGCAGAGTAATTATCAAAAGCAGGATTCTATGTATGACAAAGAATACATCTGTACTTTGTTGATTTTGCCACTTCGTTAGAATATTGTATAATATTTTTGTTATAGAACTTAGAATATGAAAAAGAAATGTTAACAGATAACATTCTATTTGATTTCTGTAATCAAGTCTCTATTTGTATTACATTTTCACTCCTACATATATGCATAATTGCTTTCCTCTGTGTATTTATAAATAAAACAAAATATTCATTAAAATCCTATGTCATACAATTTGGTGGGCATCAGTAAAAAAAATATTTTATAAAAAGAAATCTTTCCACCCCTCAAGGAGCTTAAAAAATAGAGTAGGGAGACTTCCAAGCCTACACATAATTCTAAAACAATGTGGAAAATAATGTGATAGAGATGAGAATAATAAAAGAACCTTCCTTAAAATGCATACATACAATATAAGTGTTTCTAGAACACTTATATTCTCACTCAGTGAGAATATTGTTTTTCATAGCATAAAATTATTCCTCAATTATCCCCTGAAAGACTTACGTGGAAGAGATCCCCCTACTTCCAAGAGATTACCTGAGATAGCACAAACCTGAGATCACTCTAAGACATCTAGGTCCTTCCTGCCCATTGAACAAAAGTTAAATGCTTTATTGATTAAACCAAATCCAATATTTATATGCTATGCTTAAAAATATTTTCTACTATTATAACTCATCATCCAAGGCCGATTACTCTTTTGGCTGTAGTCTGAACACAAGAGATTGAAAACAACAACTTGCAGTCAGGCTAGAAACAAAGTGAATAAGACAAACTTTATTAGCTTTGTTTATTTATTTTTTTGTCTTTGGGCATAAACAATGATTCAGGCCAGTGGTGTGGGTAGAGCTGGTGCATACTAGCTTGTGGAAGCTTATCGTACATATCTTACCCCAACTCCACGCTCAGTAATGTCATGCTGAAAGCACAGGAGAAGGGGCATTTTAGAAAGATAAAGATTGAAAAAGTTGAAAGATCATTAGAGATGTTTTCAAACATTTAAATTTTTTAGCAATATATATTCCACTTGATGGCAGACTTCCCAATTTGAAAATGCATCTTAAATGAGTGCACAAACACTGACATAGCTCTTCCAAATTAGAATATTTTCTGGAAAGTCTTCAAATAACACTTATGGAGACCATATGTAAAAAAAAAAAAAAAAAAAAAAAAAAAAAAAAAAAAAAAGACAGATTATCCCATGGCATGCAAAGCACTTTGAACTCTAAAATAAGATGAGTTAGCTGTATGAAAATAAACAAGATTTGCAAGTCAAAAACATTTAAAAATACCTATAGATATCTGTTTATATATATTTTATATGTATGTGTATATACATAGGTATATAAGATTTAAACTTTATATAGTGAACTTTGATCACTATCATGAAACAACTATGAGACAAGACACATACAGATGCTTTAGGGCAAGTGTCTAAAAACTATGGATTCTTGGGCCAAACCTGGTCTGTGGCCTATATCTGTAAAGCTCATAACTAATTTTTTTTTTGTATTTTTTAAAGGATGTCAAGGAAGCAAAAATAAAAACAAAACAAACAAACAAACAAAAAAACAAATGAAAGAAGAATAAGTGACAGAGACCATATGTGACTTGTAAAACCTAAAACATTTACTACTTGGCATTTTACAGAAAAACGTTGCCACTTCCTATTTTAAGGCAAGAAAAGTAAAAGGATGGCAATTGATTTTATAACTAAAGACAGGTTGTTCTAATAATATAGAGGATTTTAGTATCTAATTGAGCCATTGAAGAATTATTTGGCAAAAAGAGAATTCTACTAAGTCAAAACTAACCCTTTTCTAAGAGGTAACGTTTTCACAGGTTTACTAAGTCAATTAGCTTTAAGTCAGTTGCTACAACTTTGCTGTCATCATAATATCTAAAATGTGAACCATCAATTTGCTTTATACCAATCAATTCAAAAGAAAAAAGACCTGAAAATAGATACAAACAGACTTGAAAATAGATAGCTGTGTTTTTTTGCAGAAAGCATTTTCTAGAAATCCATAAAATACTAGTTCCCTAAAACTATTTTATAAATCCTTTCTGTAAGGTATAAAACATCCTAACTAAAGCATCCAGGGTTTGAGTTACATTTTACCATCTACTGGTTGTATGACCTTGGGCAATATAATAGAAAGCCTCTGTCCTTTAGTACTTTTCCTTGTCTACACGAAGTAAAACAAGATAAAATCTATATCTACCATTGGGCTATAATCAAGATTAAATAATATTATGACAGGAAAGCGCAGTCACAGAATTAATGTTATTATTACCAATAAAAGGTTCACCAAATTAGCTCTTCTATTTGTAGTTATTGATATATTGAAATTTTTTCTTAATAGATTAATAGATCCATTTAGTTAGGTAGGTATACATATATTCTGAAATCAGGAATATTTCTGTTCCTCTATTTGCAATTTGATTAAAAAAATCAGCATGTGACTACTTTTGATTTTCAGTGAAATAATATGCATAACTTTTAGAATTGGTTCTTGAATTTGCTGAGAAGTTATTATGCATTTTAGGAATTGACTGTTAAAGTATCTCTGCCTTTAAAGAGTTAAAAATGCCTAACCCTTTCAAGTTTCATTCCATTAAGTCAAAAATCATGAAATTCATAGCTATTTAATGTATTTTGTTTTCAATCTCTATGATGTTTGGATATCCATGGTTGTCTTTTGTGATATCCTAAGTAGTTAAATTGTTTGACTTACACTGTCTCCAAAGCCTCTGACAATGCATGAAAACCAGAGACTAAGACACCATTATTATCCTTTCAGAGCTTTCCAAACAACTTAATGTCTAAGAGAATTAGATTGGAAAAATAAGTCAGTCTGAAGAAGTCTGCTTATCTCAGATTCTGTACCTCAATATGACTCATTCAGGAGAGAATTTAATAAGTTCCAGTACCAAAGACAATGTCACCTTGTAACAAATGACCATAATTGAAGCTTAGGGAAAGCATCATAAAGAAACATGTCCTTGCCTGGCCTGATTCTGCAACTGAAGGGGAACAAGAGTACAAGGCCCTTTGTGTATTCAAGTAGAGTAAACATCATCAGGCCATTATAAAGGGGTCATAGATTCCTGCATTTCTCTGGAGTTTTGACCATTTGAAATGAGAAACCTGTCAGGTGATGTTGAGTATTCTGAATTTCAAACTCTATTAGATTTCCAGGGGAGTGCAGTAATAAGTAGTTTTAAGTTCAGCAGTGCAAGACAGTGCCACGTGGCTTGGATTCTGTTAACATAAGAGTGATCTGGTTAGATGGAATGCTCCCTGGGATGAAATTTTAGTTTTCCCTTTTGGAGTTGAAAATAAAAATAATGCCATTTTCTCTCTCACTGAGGTGCTCTTTTGTAGGCTTTTCTGGTGAAGTTACAATAAACCCATATGGATGAAATAAACAAGTTTCCCATTCAGATCCCCTGTGTATAATCCACATCAACCTAATGTTTCCAATTGACTTAAAATAAAATTCAGATGCTTGAAATCTATAACCATGGGAAGAAGGGAAATGGAAAAGCTTACAGAATGCATAGAAGACACAAGAAAGCATATAAAATTGCATACTACATTTTCACACGTTATGACAACTTGAGGTCAAATAATATCTTAATTCTGTGCATTGAAATCTGGTGGTTAAAGCAATATGACTTATACTACATAGATTCCTTGGGGAAAATAAACAAAGTTTGATTAAACATCTAGCCATGGTTTTCCCTGACACAATAGAGATCCAATAATAGTATCATAAGATACAGAATTTGAGAATAGGAAAGGACTTAAAGATGAACTACTCCTATTTCAATATATTACAATAAAGAAATCAAGGCAGAGAGTCCTAAATGACTCTGGTTTGCTCACTTTCTTTTTAAAAATGTTTTATTTTTTGTAGGGGGGGAGAAGATTTTCCTCAACCCTTTTTGAGTTCCTGGCTGGCTTTGAATAAAAAAAAACTGATAAAGACAAATTTATAGAAGAAAAGCATACAAATTTTATTTAATAAGTTTAATATGACATAGGAGCTTTCATAAGAAAATGAAGACCCAAAGAAATGTGTAAATCTTTGCATTTTTTTATGCTAGTTGTGATGAAGAGGATAGTCTTGGAGAAGTATGATTGGATAACAAAGTATGATTTAATGGTAATAAACATGGCGCAGCCTGTTTGTTCAAATTCTTCTCTATGACCCTTCATATTTAGATGTTTGTTTTCCCTCCAGTGAAAGGAGGGCACCTCTATCACGAGGGTCTTATGACCTGCTTCAAGAGAAGGTCCATAAAATCCTTCCTAGGTTTTATGATGTATCTCAGAAGAGAAGGACTGGGGGAAGGTTAGAGTGACCTTCATTCCGCTGTTTTCTCAAATGACAAGGTGGCATATTTTAGGATAGTGTGTCTTGAACCCCATCACTTTTAAACAAATGCAGTTGTATTTAAAGCTGAATAAAAATGTAGATATTTGCATTTGGTTCAAAAGGATTTATTTTATAATTTTAGCTTAACTTTGTAATGCGGTACATGAACTTTTCATTATTTTGCATTAATTTAATAAATGCAATCTTTTGTAACACTTGAGTAAAATTAATTTATATTAATGACCCTATTAACTTAGTTGTTTTTTAACAGCTTATATTCTAGACAGAAGGAGCTGCATTTTTATTTTGGTTCTGAGCATGCAACTTCTAGAAATACATAAATTATTGTTACATAAAATGTTATTAGCTTTATCTGTTATTCTATTGCATCCTTCACTTTAAAATCCAACTTATTTGTAGGAAAACTGGTTCTCTCTTTAAGACTAACTAGTACTTTGAAAACATGTATTCTAGGATGGATTGAAATAATAGAAGCCTGTGCTTTTGGATTTGTCAACTATTTGTTAACAAAGGTTTTGTTCAAGTTTTCTAAATTTTTTTTAAAATAATGTTTTCATTCCATATAATGAAGGAATCGTCAGAATCCCATCAACGCTGACAATATGAAACAATTATTTTCACTGTTACCAATTGAAAGAAAAGAGTCACAAAAATGATTTCTCAAATTTGTTTCCAACTAACAGGTAAATAAAATGTTATGTATTGAAACAGAGTATTATTTGGCCATAGAAAGGAATGTTGTACTTATCCATATTATACCATGAAGAACCTTGAAAACATTATACTGTGTGAAAGGAACCAGTCACAAAAGATTACAAATTGCATTATTCTTTTTATATGAAATGTTCATAATAGACCGAAAATACATACTAGTTTCCTGGGAGTAGTGATGGGAGTGATTGCTAATGGGTATGAAATCCTTTTGGGAGGGGGATGATAAAAGTGTTTTAGATTCAAAGAGCAGATGAAAGTTGTACAACATTGTGAATATACTAAAAAAACATTAAATTATACATTTTAAATGGTAGAATTATATGGCGTGTGAAGTACATCTCAATAAAACTGGTTTAAAAGCATACCTTGGCAATTTTAAAGGATAAGAATTTGATTTGGTTCAAATTTTGATGTTTAATTGTTAAAAATAAGCAACAAAATAAAAACAAGTCTATTTGTCAAAATTTCAAGTTATCTGTTGAAATATTAAAAATGAGGTCATTTATCTAAATATTTAGTATTCTTGGTAAACATTTGGAAAATTTTATTTTTTTAATTTTTATAGAAATGTCAGAGAAACACAATTCCAGAACCATAGACTGAGTTCCTAAATATGCTAGACATGGTAATATTTTTCAGTTTCAATTAATTTGATTTGCTGATCTTGATCTACTAAATATAACTATTGGTGCTCAAGTTACAATATAGGTTTTTTTTTTAATTCAAATACTTGTTAAAACTAGTGTGATAACCTTGCAAATATCCGCTTGCCCACTTTTCCATGAATGCAACTGACTTGGTCTGCTCTTAAAGGTGTAGATCAATTTTATTCGGTTTAATTGTTGCATATCCAAGATAGAAGCAGAATAAAGTACTCTACTTAGCACTTATCAGGATGCTACTGATTTGTGTACATTAATTTTGCAACCTGAGACTTTGATGAATTTATTCATTAATTCCAAGAGTCTCATGGCAGAATCTTTAGGGTTTTCTAGATATAAGATTATATTATCAGCAAAGAGCGATAGTTTGACCTCTTCTGCCCCCATTTGGATGCTCTTTATTTCCTTCTCTTTTCTGATTGCTCTGGCTAGAACTTCCAGCAGTATGTTGAATAGAAGTGGTGATAGAGGGCAACCTTGTCTGGTTCCAGTTCTATGTGGGAATGCTTTCGATTTTTCCATGTTCAGTATGATGTTGGCTGTGTTTGTCACATATAGCTTGTATCCTTTTGAGGTAAGTCCTGCCTATGACTATTTTGCTAAATGTTCTTATCATAAAAGGGTCTGAATTTTGTTGAATGCTTTTTCTGCATCTATCGAGAGGATCATATGGTCTTTGCTTTTACTTCTATTTATGTGGTGAATTACATTTATAGATTTGTGTATGTTGAACCATTCCCGCATCTCTGAGATGAAGCCCACTTGGTTGTTATGAATTATTTTTTTGATAAGCACCTGAATTCAGTTTGCTAAGATTTTTTGAGAATTTTTACATCTATATTCATAAGGGATATTACTCTGTAGTTTTCTTTTTTTGTTGAGTCCTTTACTAGTTTGGGTATGAGGGTGATGTTGGCTTCATAAAACATGTTTAGGAGGGTCCTTCTTTCTCAATATTGTGGAATAATTTCTGCAGAATAGGCACCAATTCTTCTTTGTTTACCTACAAAGTTCTGGTAAAATTCAGGTGTAAAACCATCTGGATCTGGTCCAGGATTTTTTTTTTTTTTTTTGAGGAAGGTTTTTTATTGCTGCTTCAATTTTGGTATTTGATATTGGTCTGCTCTGGAATTCTATTTCTTCCTGATTGAACCTAGGGAGGCTGTGTGTCTCTAAGAATTTGTCCCTATGGTAGTAACATTTTCAGGTATTGGGCAGGTGGGAGGAGGGGGGAGGGGAGAGGTTTATTCATACCTAATGTGTGAGGTGTGTACTGTCTGGGGAATGGACACGCTTGTAACTCTGACTTTGGTGGGGCAAAGGCAATATATGTAACCTAAAAATTTGTATCCCCTTAATATTTTGAAATAAAAATATATTAAAAAATGCTTATCAGGAAAGATATCATATTATCTATACTCTATACAAAAGTCTTAGTTTTGACAAAAATTTTAATCTCCTCCATAATAGATGACTGCAATTATGTAGGAAAATTGAGTAAAAACTATCCTCTATCTTTTCCCTTTTCTGAATCATAGCAGAAATATTAGAAGGTAGAAAAAAGTACATAAAAGTAAGAATATTTACATAGTAAATTTACATCATAAAAGTATAAGAAAGAAAGAATGGGATTTATCATTTGCAGTAGATTAATGACCCCAAAAATATGAGATCCTAATCCCCAGAACCTAAACATGTTATCTTACTTGGAAAGGGGATCTTTGCAGATGTGGTTAAGGTAAGAATCTAAACATGGAGAGATTATCTTGCATTGTCTAGGTAGGCCCTAAATACAATCACAAATGTCCTTATAAGAATGAGACAGAGGGAGCTTTGACACAGACAAAAGAGGACAAAAGAGGAGTTAGACAATGCAGTCACAGAGGCAGAGCTTGGAGTAATATAGTCACAAACCAAGGAATTCTATCAGCCACCAGAAGCTGGAAGATCCCTAGAAGCTCCAAAGGGAATGCCATCCTGTAGACACCTCAATTTTGGAATTTTGGACTTCTGGCCTCCAGAACTGTGAGAGAATATATTTCTGTTTCTTAAATCACTAAGTTTATGTTAATTTGTTACAACAGGCACAGGAAACTAACACATTACTTACAACTAATTTTTTCCTGAAATAAATGTTTTGGATACCTTCTCACCTGGAAGCATTAATTCAAATAGATGATCTCAGGAAATCTCTTGGAATCATATAGGTTTGGGATTAACAGAAACCCAAAGCCACATAGTGCTGAATCCTTACCTACTTTTAATTTCCTTTGTTCTAGGCCTGTGATTGAATACCTCCAGAAACAAAGAACTCATATCCTTCAGTCAGTACTTTCTACTGTTAGACAACTCTGTTTTCAAAAGATACATTTTTTGTAGTTTTTTTTTTTTATTAAATCTGAGCTGAAACATCTGTGTGTTTTTTTTACTGATCAGTTAATTCTTAAGAAATATATATAGATAATGTAGCATATTTAATTCTTTTTCCAGTTTATTGGCATTCAATTATTTGAAAACAGATCCCAAAATATTCCTTTTATAAGACTGAATATTTGAATTTAGTTGTTAATTTACCATTAGATACCAACCTTTAACTCAGTCATTCTTAAAGTGGCTCCCATGGACCTATAATATCAGCATCACCTGGAAACTCCATAGAAAAGCAAATTCTTAGTCCTCACTTCAGATCTATTGAATCAGAAACTAGTGGGTAGGACCTACAAATCTGTTTTTAGCAAGATCTCTAGGTGATTCTGATACTTGCTGAAGTCTGAGAGCCATCGCTTTTACCTATTATATAATACTGGCTTTACTACAACTGAGGGCCCTGAAATAATCAGTTACAGTGCAAGGTAAAATTAGATAATGTTCAAGCTCTTATGTAACATTTTTTAGATTAATTTAAAAAGAAATGTAAAAGCTTTAAAATGCAATCACAAAAATCCTCAATGTTACTCATTTCCATTGAGCTTCAATTGACGTTCACTGTGTAATTTTAGAGTATATTTAAATGCATGCAATTCTCCTTCCATGAAAACATCACCACTGTCTGTTCATAAAGGTAATGATCAAGTCCATTAACAACACAGACAGGGGTACTTTTACATTTGTAAGGTGGGTAGCAGGTGTACCAATAATATTACATTGATATTATCTTAGACACTTAGTGGGTTAATGAACTGACAGCTGTGAAATTTATAGTACTAATCAGATCATACTCAAGTCAAAAGAGAAATGTGTTACATAGAAGAAAAGTAAATTCATCCAGCGTATTCAGAGACAACATAGTTTCATTTTGCATGTGTGATATACAGTCATATTCCATTGTTAAATTTCATCAAATATTTGTTGAACTCTAATTCTATTCCAGACCTATAAGTACCAGGAATAATGCAGAAAATAAAATAGACAAATATCTCTGTCTTCACAAATTTAGTATTTTAGTGGACAGAATATAAGTATTTATTAAGAATGAACTTTGTGTCAGATGTTGCTCTAAGTACCTCACAACTGGTAGTGGTAGTGGTGAGTTCTATACATTCTAGCAGATCTAGATACAGGTGTAGAGAGATTTACTAATTTCCCCACTAGTAATTGTTGAAGCTGTGACTGAAACCTGTTGGCAGCATGGATATCACATTTCTTGCCATTGTACTTTGTTTCATAATTCAGAGGTCTTTTAAAAATGATCTTATTTACATAAAGGGAAATACAATGGCCCTAGAATTGTGAACAGTTAGAAAAATGAAGATATCAATAAAATTAGTCATTAGTCACTAATTTAAATTAGTCATTTAAATTAGTCATTAAAATTAGTCAATAAGGAAGCCTCAGGTTAAAGAAAAATCTTATCTCATTTTGCATAGCAACTTCTTACTATGGCAGTATGAATTACATCTACGTAGCAAATTAAAGAATATTAGTAGAAAAACATTAGTGCATTCAAAACACAGTATAAGATTTTTGTTTTGTTTTGTTTCCAAGGAGGCATCTAGTAAGAAACTGTGAATAGCTGATTTGGGAAGAACTTCACACTTAAGAGAATGACTGAAGTGAAGGCACCAAGTTATAAGAGCGGATTACTCAGAAATTAAGTACCTAGATGTTTCTTGAACCTAATCTGATTGGGCAAACACTAGTTTTTAAGCAACAAATCATGTTTAAAACATTAACTAATGGCTAATGATTCTCAAATGAAATGTGGCAAGGGAGAAACCACAGTTTGCAAAAGCCCTCACTTAATCCTGCATACCCTCCTGTAAACCTCTGATGCTGAGGCCAATTCTGCCCCACATCCTGAGGGACTAAAAGATGTCGGTGCTGGGTTTCAAAGTTAAAGAAGATCATTTATCCCACTGAGGTGATAAAATTGAGCTTGATAGAGCAAGAAAAAAATTGGGATAACTCCAAAAGCAATAGTGAGAACTAACTAGAAGCACATGAGGTGAGTTAGAGAGGGGGATAGAGAAGTTTATGTTTTTAAATATTAAATAAAAGATTCAGTTTGATGGGAAGTAAACGTGATAACATTGAACCCCTTATTCCAGCTCTTCTAGAGTAGTTGCTGGTCTCTAGATAAAACCAAAAATATGCAGACTACGGACACAAGCCACATGTATCTGTGAACATTCTTTTTTATTTTGGGCCCCCGGTTTTCTCACATTGGTATCTCCAGCTCACTCTTGCGAAACGAATATGAACAATCTTCAGCTTCACTTCTCTGTTTTAAACTTTTTATTCATTTTTCCTCTGGTAGCATCCCTAATATTAGCCACTGCCCTTCTTTCTTTACTTTTTACACAACTTATCTCTTTGACACAGTGCATTATAGCAGAGCAGCTTATCTGTCAAACACAGTATCCTATGGGCATGTTTCCTCATTCATTCTTTGCTCCTGACCTTATCCCCCTTTTTGCATTATGCTGTACACCAGCATGTCTTATCTGCCAGTGACTACTACTATGATTTTCTGTTCATCAATGCTCCCTCATTCACATAATCCTTATTCTTAAACTACATACTTCCCTGACAGGCTCATTCTCAATTTTGGTTTCCCGCTGTACTTCGTAGCACAGTACCTTGAAACTAATAGGCAGACACTAAATATTTTTTAATAAATTAACAAGCCAACAAATAATTTCACTTATCTACACCTATTGCTGAAAGCTGGAGAACTGTAGAGGCAAAGAAACCAAACGTGAGCGGGGAGCCTTGTTACTCCAGCACCCCAGAGGATGAGTGGAAAAGGATGTGAGGATGACCTCTGCAGAGATACAAATGCTCTCTATCTTGTTTTGGGTGTTGGTTATGAAAGACTATACAATTGTCAGAATTCATTAACTCAATATCTGTAGATTGAATTATATCTTACTTACTCATCCATTAAAATGTTAAAAAGTGAAACTAACAAAGTAACAACATTCCAATCTCAACAACTCAGTAAGTTATTTTAAAATTGGACAGAGGTTACCAAACTATGGTTGGTAAACTCCAGATGGATTCAGATATATTTTAGAGCACCCATAAACCTGTAAGTAAGCTAGACATTCTCTGTAGATAAAATAAATAATATGTCAGCATACTTCAATTTTTAAAGTTAAAAAATTCACACAATTATGATTCATTATATAGAAATTCATATAAAATAATTTATAGTTTATTTGAAATTTATGTTTTAACATCAACTGATAGTGATATACAGTGGTTATATGTACATTTTTTGCATTACAAAGGGTTTATACTATTGAGATGCTGAGAATTATTGAACTTAGGTAAGCGAAACTGTTTTATTAACCACACAGAATCACATAAATCCAAAGTTGCTTTGTTCATCAGTGACTTTGGAGACTTGATGATTACTTGCACCCAAATATTTCAATTCCAGAAAGGAAAACATGTTCAGTTGCTTAGCGGTTTGGGAAACTATAATTGACAGGTTTCTGGCACTAAAAAAGACAAGATGGTATCTCTTTAGAAGTTCTGACATTATTCAACATACATTTTGCCTAGCATGTGTGTGAGAGAAACACAGGCAAATTGAGAAACAAATGGAGAATGATTTGTTCTTCTTGGTTATATTCTACATGGAGCAGCCAGAAGACCTGTCTTCTACTCTCAGTTGTGCCACTAATCAACTCTGTGATAATATGGATATGTTAGTTAAATTCTTTGTGATCAGGTTCTCCATCTGTGAAAATACATGAGATTGAAAAATTCTCTGGGACTCAAATGATTATTTCCCTACAAATTTTCTCATGTGTTCTGGGCCACCCATTTAGCTAATCCGTGGGTATTGATACACCATGTAGTGTTATGAGTAAAAGTGCTCCTGCCTAAACATTGTAATGTTTGGAAAACAAATTGTGTTCATGTTTGACTTTTAATTCTTCATAGTTTCATTTTAATGAGAAACATGCAATTCCTTTGTCTCTGGAAGCAGAGCCAGCACCGACTAAATCCACTAAGTAAAGAGGTTATAATGATACACATTCTGCAGGAAGCTGCAGAATTGTGGATTTGGTTTATCAAGTAAGATATTTTAACTGCCATTACCATATTTTCCAGGCTCAATAATCTCAAAGAGAGTTAATCCCAAAGGAAGAAACAATAGCTGTACAAAACAATTTATTTAGACACTTTTTATCTCTTTGTGCACCATTAAGATTCTGGATCAATTTGAACAAAAACATTCCTTGTATAATTTTACTTTTTATGAAATTAAGATCCCAGTTTTCTTTAATTTTAATCCAAAAATGGAGGAATGAAGAAGGTTTCCTTTTCTGTTTTCTAAGGATGAAAAATCTTTAAAAAAATTTTCTATCACAATCAAGTACTATGTTAGTTCACTCTATGGTATGTTTTTAAAATGCATAAATATTAAAAATGAAAAGATTCTGTAAATAGCATGAAGGATAATAATAATAGGAAGATTTTCATGGGTATTTACCAAGTGGAAGAGCATAGCAAAAGTTTATTTTCCTAAGGATCTGTGCAATATATATTAAAGATGGAAAAGATATTGATTTGATTTAATTTAAACATAAATCACCATGTCATTAATAGTCAAATACAGTACAGATGCAGAAGGTTTTCTAAATTTTCTAGATTGAAAATAAAGAGAAACTAAGTTACCAGATATTTGTCTCATATACCATAAAACTACCTATGTAGATTTTAAATGCGATCTTAATGTATTTTAATTGGATTTAGAGTATCAAATACTAGAATTATCCTTCCATTTGGCTTTGTAGTGAAATTTAGAAATTTTTTATAATATTTAGAGCCATTTTCTTATTGTATAAAGCATTACATGTTTATTTAAATTTTAAAAGAATATTTTCATGATGTCTAATGTGAGGCTTACTTAGAGAAAATATTTTTCAGTCAAGAAAATTTGATGATTCCACTGATGATATCTATTTAAAGGTAACAAATATACTTTATAGAAAAATGGCTATTATAGCTCATTTGCCATAATCTTTAGAAAATCAAGTATAGAATACCAGATAAATCACCTTCAGATATAAATTCAGAATTAACCTTTCTTTCTTTCTTTCTTTCTTTCTTTCTTTCTTTCTTTCTTTCTTTCTTTCTTTCTTTCTTTCTTTCTTTCTTTCTTTCTTTCTTTCTTTCTTTCTTTCTTTCAACAGAGTCTCACTCTGAGCCCTGGTTCAGTTGCCATGGTGTCAGCCTAGCCCACAATAACCTCAAACTCCTAGGCTCCAACGATCCTCCTGCCTCAGCCTCCTGAGTAGCTGAGACTACAGGCGAATGCCATCACTCCCAGCTGAGTTTTTCTATTTTTGGTAGAGATGGGGTCTCTCTCTTGCTCAGGCTGATCTTGAACTCCTGAACACAAGAGATACTTCTGCTGCAGCCTCCAAGAGTCCTAGGATTATAGTTGTGAGCCACCATACCCAGCCAGAATTATTTTTGATATGTGCACTCTATGAATTTATTTGACAGAAAGAAAGGTGCCTGGCCCAGAGAAATTTTCCTTAGTATCAGACTGGGCTTGTGTCTGTAAAATACTCCTTATGTGGTGGTATAATAATTATAATGTCATTCACAGCAATATAGTCTATATCTATAGTTAATTTCTGTCCCTTCTCCAGGACTACATCATCCTCCAGCTATAGCTAGTTTCTCAGAGTCTTAACGTATCCTTTTTTTATTTTCTGTAACCTTGCCCAATGTCACCAATTTTTTTTTTTTTTTTTTTTGAAATCCTATTTCAAAGTTTCTTCTGCTTCCTGCCAAGGTCTTGATTGACACAGTGGAGAATCTCACTGGAGGAAAGTAGTTCTACAGACACAGACCTAGATTTCAGGAGAGAGGCTAGATTTGGACCTTAGATTTCAGAAGCATGCCATATAGTAGGAGTTGAAGCCAAAAGAATAATTTTGATTACCCAGGTGGAGCATGTAGAATGGGTAAAAAGGCCAAAGAAGATATGGAAAAGAGACTACAAAAGTGTTATCATGGCACAAGGAGAACTAGTAGGCAATGGTATTTGAATGAAAATGAAGCAAGGGTTTGCAAATGTGATTGAATTGTCAAAAATTATAAATAATGAAGAAAGAGTAAATGATATGAATGTTAAAAGTAATCCTCGGAGCCAGGTGTGATGACTCATGCCTGTAATTCTGGCTACTAGAGAGGTTGAAGTGAGATGATCACTTGAGTCCAGGAGTTGGAGGATGCAGAGAACTATAATTGCACCACCACACTCTAGCTGGAACAACAGACTGAGACCCCTCATCTCTAAAAACAAACAGACCAAAAACTAATCATAGGATCTAATCATTAACACATTCCTGTTTTTGTTGCCAGAAGAGTTTCAATAGAACTAGGAAGCTGGAAAACATGTTTTATTGAATAAAGTGGGTCAAAAGTAAAAGAATAATAATATTTTACCAGCACTGGCATTAGGGGGATTGAGAGAGGTAGAATAGTGAGCTCGCAGTAACTAGGAACTAGGGAAAGAGTTTTTGATGGGGAATGAAGGATAAAACAATTTTAGGGAACATAATTCATTGTATGAATTTTTTAATTCTATCCATTAGTGATATTAAAAACCAGAAGGAAATATCTGATTTTTTTCCTCTTAACCCATCATATCTTAAGCAAGAAATCTTTATTTGGGAAAAATACCACAGGCTAAACCCAGCTTCAAATGCTGCAATATTTGACTATAGAACTTCAGAAACCATAAGAATCATTTAAAAATATAAAAGAAAGAAAGAAAGAAAGAAAGAAAGAAAGAAAGAAAGAAAGAAAGAAAGAAAGAAAGAAAGAAAGAAAGAAAAGAAAGAAAGAAAGAGAAAGAAAGAAAGAACATGCCACTGGCATAAATAACATTCTCTTAATTTGACATAATGAGGTTGACATTTTTTTATCTCATAAAACTGGTCAGCAGTCTCACAAATGTATAACAAGTGTTCATAGGCTTCCTCTACACACACATGAATTCACAGAGACATGTAAGTAATGCAGGGCTATTCTAAGATGTTATAGAAACGCCCGCTGTATTCTGATCAGGCTTCTGTCTAGTCCAGCAGGCATTTCTGATGCTCTCATCTAGACTGGTGCTGATGCATGGGCAGTCTTGTTCATGTTCTAAATGAGTCAATTGACCAATGTTTATCAACATCTGTGACTTCTTTGTGCTAGAATCTCCTGAGACACTTATATAAAAATGTGGCTGCCCAGGCTCTTTTCCAGACCATCTGAATTAAAATCTCTTTTAGTGGGATTGGGAATCTTCACTTTAATGAGTTTCTTTGTTTACTCTTACGCACAATAAATTCTGAGAAATACTGCCCTAGACTAGACACAAGTGTAGACAACTTGAAGTAGCTTGGAATCTCTATGTAATTGGTTGCTGCTCCTCTACTCTAGTAAACATTGATGTATTTTTGTTTCCTTTGAATAAAAATTCCATTAAATACTATGAAAGTCTAAGGTAAATGCCAATTATAAATTAATATCATTAACCACCACAAGTAAAAATATCCTATTTTCCTGGAAATAGGATAGAAATTAAAAAGGAATTTCTGGTTTTAGAGTTTCAAATCTCTCTCCCCTGTGACTCCTGATTCTTTACTTCACCTTCATTCTTGCCAGGGTAATTAGTACAGTTAAAGGAGACATCACGACTGAAACAACTACTGGTGGAGCAAATGCAAGTTCTTTAATGTATTCACATTACTAGTAGGCATCGGCTTTTTCAAAATTTCTAGATATTGAAGTTACTGGGGGATTTTCTATAGACCACAGATATGAGCATCATGAAGAAAAATGATTAAACAGAATGATTTTAATTATAACTCACAATAGTAAAATGTCTTCAAAACAATAACTCTTTTATTAACGGTAGAACAAACAAATGTCACAGTTAAAAGTTAAATGTTTGTACATTTAGGAATGGTTTAGGTAGCTCAAACTGATGAATGCACTATTAATTTTATTACTTATCTTTATAGTTGTCAGGGTCCATTTACTTGAATAACAAATATGTGCAGAGTGTACTGATTCCAATAAACATATCTGGGGCTTGGATGCCATGTGCAAACCATCTGAACTACTCTTTATAGTTGATGTTAACCAGAAAAACCTCAACAAAATAAAAGCCTATCATTCTTACAGTTGGTAATAGTTTATGCATTTTGAAACACATTTTGCCCTTAAATACTTGCATGCCCATTTGTTGAAGATAATGGGAATGGTCTTGGGTAATGAAAGTCAGACTATAACTAAATAGACATTAAGGAATTTCTATCACTCTATAAGCATGTATCCTCATTATTGTATTAATATAAAATGAAAATAATTTGGCTCTCTGTGATCACTTCTTGTCCTGCCTCTCCAAAAAGTTTTGTAATGTATTTTACATAGAAGATAATATGAAGAATCAGAATAATGATTACCTCCATCATTGCTGTACTATCTGCTCTGCTCATGTATCATAATTTCAACAAATCACTTATGATTGTATTCAATATGTCTAGAGTGTCTGAAGTAAAATTATCAGAGCAAAATCACTGGTTGCTGAAGCATTGCCACTGGAGAGATCTCTGGGTGCTAAATGGCCAAAGCCTTTCTTCCACTGTTTTTCTACTTCTTTGGAAACAGTGAAAAGTATTCTGTGAGGAGAGAACATGTGCAAAATGGGGAAGCATGTCTCAAGCTATTGACACAAGACAGTATTCTTCCAGCTATATGCTGCACCTCAACTTCTATGTACCTCCCTCAACTGCCTAACCTGATCCTCTTCACAATAAACACTAAATTCTTCAGAGAAAAAAGTTAATCAGCAGAAATATCAGCTCATGTCATGGCATATAAGAGCAAGAAAGCCTATATTACATCAACCACACAACAAAATTTTAACTAGTTCATGCTTTCTACTTACTTATTTTCCAAGCATTCCTGCAACAAATGTTTTCGAATGCTTACTGCATTTCTAGATTTTCCCCATCTGTTATGGTCCTTCTACTTATCTAACTAATTTATTTATATCCTTGTCCTCTCTTTTTATTTCCTCCGAAGTTTTTATTTAATATTACAGACAACTTACAAATTAAAAGTTAGGAGTACCTCATTTTATTCTGATTAAATTCTGAATATGTAAATATATATATATATATGTATATATATATTCTCTGTCCTTATTTTTTAATGTAAGATCATTTTTTAAAGTATTACAGTCCAACTAATGTTCAAGCTCAAATGATAGACTATATGTAAACACTCTGCAAAGGGAATTAAGACCTACGTATTCTACACTAATTATCCTTAACCTAGTAGTAAAATATAGAAGATTTTCAGTTTGAGTTTTCTTTGGGTATTTAAAGGCACAGAGGCTTGCTTAAGTCTTTCAGTCTTCTTTTGTCTAGAAAGCAATGTTTTCTTCAGTGGGCTAAAAACAAAACATGTTCAACTTAAAAACAGGTCAGGCTCTCATAAAAATGTGAAATAGGGAAAGATTGCCCTTAGTGCCCTGTCCCCTTAGGGGCTTGATGTTCTCCTGGCATTTTTTCCTGTGGTCTATAGAAAACTGCTATAAAGAATGGAGCTAAAATTGATGTACATGGAGGGATAAGTGACCCCACCTAATCAAGTGATTTTTTTTCTTATAATTTTTTTTATTTCAAAATAATAAGGGGGTATACATATTTTTGTCACATGAATACCTTATAAATCAGGGTTTTGGGTATGCTTGCTACCAGAATAGTGTTCATCGTAACCAATAGGTAAGCTTTTATCCTTCAGTCCTCCTCCACACTCCCTCCTTCTTGAATTCCAATGTCCTTTATATCTCTGTGTGCCCATATGCAATCATTGTTTAGCTCCCACTTATTAGTGAGAACATATGGTGTTTGGTTTTCCTTTCCTGAGATACCTCATTTAGGATAATGGTCTAGTTCCATCTAAGTTGTTGCAAATGACACTATTTCATTCCTTTTTATGACTGAGTAGTATTCTGTGGAATGTATATATCACATTTCCTTTATCCACTTGTGAATTGAAGGGTATTTGGGTTGATTACACATCTTTGCTATTGTGAATTGTGATGCAATAACCATTTGGGTGCAAGTGTCATCTATATAATGACTTATTTTCCAGTGGGTAGATTTCCAGCGGTGGTATTGCTGGATCAAATGGTAGATCTACATTTCTTTCTTTCAGGATTCTCCATACTATAAAGGTTGTACTAATTTGCAGTACCACCAACACTGTACAAGCATTCCTTTCTCTCTGCATCCATGCCAGCATCTATTGTTTTTTTACTTCTTAATAATGGCCATTCTGATAGGGCTAAAGTAGTATCTCATTGTAGTTTTAATTTGCAGTTCCCTGATGATTAGTGATGCTGAGCATTTTTATTTTCATATGTTTGTTGGCTATTAGCTATCTGCTTTTCAAAGACTTCTGTTAATGTATTTTTCCCACTTTTTGCTGGTTTTTTTTTTTTTTTTTCCTTTTTGCTTGCTGATTTGTTTGAGCTTTTGTAGATTCTGGATATTAGTACTTTGTTGGATATATAGTTTGTGAATACTATTTTCTCCCATTCTGTAGTTTGTCTATTCATTCTGTTGATTATTTCCACTGCTGTGCAGAGGCTATTTAAGGTAATTTGGTACCATTTATTTATTTTTCTTGTGCTATATTTGCCTTTGGGGTCTTAGTCAATAATTCTTTGTCTAAGGCAATGTCTAAAGGAGTTTTCCTACTTTTTCTTCTAAAATTTCTATGATTTCATACCTTACATTTAAATCTTTTACCCATGTTGAATTAATTTTCATGTATGATGAAGGGAAAGGGTCCTACTTATTATTCTACATGTGGCTATCCAATTTTCCTAGCACCATTTATTGAATAGGGCTTCCTTTCCCTAGTGCATATTGTTGTCTGCTTTGTGAAGATCAGTTGGTTATAGCTATAGGGATTTATTTCTGGATTCTCTATTCTGTTCCATTGGTCTATGTCTTCACTTTTAAAACAATGCCTTGCTGTTTTGGTTATTGTAGCCTTGTAGTACTATTTGAAGTAAGATAATGTGATGCCAATGTCTCCATATTTTTCTTTTTGTTAAGGATTGCTTTGGCTATTTAGGCTATTTTTGGGTTCCAGATAAAGCTTAGAATTATATTTTTGTAGCTACTGTTAATGTTATTGAGTCTTTTACTTTAATCTCAACTTAATTGCTATTAGTATATAGAAATGCTACTGATTTGTGTACATTTATTTTGTAACCTAAGGCTTTGTTAAATTTATTTATTAATTATAGGAGTCTTTTGGTGCACTACTTAGGGTTTTCTAGATATAAGTCATCAAACAGGGATAGTTTGACATCCTCTTTCCCACTTTGGATGCCTTTTATTTCTTTCTCTTGTCTGATTGCTCTGGCTAGGACTTCTAGTACTATGTTGAATAGAGGTGGTGACAGTAGGCACACTTGTCTTGCTATAGTTCTTGAGGGGAATGCTTTCAACTTTTTTTTCCATTCAATATGATGTGGGCTGTGTATTTGTCATATATTGCTTTTATAATTTTTAGGTATGTTCTTCTTATGCTTTGTTTCTTGAGAGTTTTTATTGTGAAAGGGTGATGGATTTTATCAAATGCCTTTTCTGCATCTACTGAGATGACCATATGGTCTTTCTTTTTGTGTCAGTTTATGTAGTGAATCACATTTATTGATTTGTGTATGTTGAATTTTCTTCACATCCTTAAGATGAAACCCACTTGACTGTGGTGAATTATCCTTTCCATGTGCTATTGGATTCAGTTTTCTAGTATTTTGTTGAGGATTTGTGCATCTGTGTTCATAACCAATATTGGTCTGTAGTTTTCTTTTTTGTTTGTCGTTTCCTGGCTTTGGTATTAAGGTAAAATGAGTTAGGAAGAATTCCTTCCTCAGTGTTATGGGAAAAATTCAGAAAGGTTGGTACTAGTTTTTCTTAGTTGTTCAGAGGGGTTGGTACTAGTTTTCTAAGTCTGATATAATTTGGCTGTGAATCCATTTGGTCCAGGGCTTTCTTTTGTTGGGAGATTTTTTTTTTTTTATTAATGCTTTAGTCCTGCTGCTTATTATTGTTTTGTTCAGTATTTCTATTCCTTCCTGAGTCAAGCTTGAGATGTTTTGTGTTGACAGGAATTTATCCATTTTCCCTAGGTTTTCTAGTTTGTTAGCACAGAGGTTTTTGTAGTACTCATGGATGGTATTTTATATTTCTGTGGTTTCAATTGTAATGTTTTCTTTTAAATTTCTGATTGAGCTTTTTGGGTCCTTTCTCTTCTATTTTTGGTTAATCTGGCTAATGTACTATTGGTATTTTATATTTTCAAACAATTGACTTTTTATTTAATTGTTCAGGTTTTTAAAATTATTTCCACTTAATTTAGTTCTGCTCTGAGATTTGTTATTTGTTTTCTTCTTCTGGCTGTGGGTTTGATCTGTTCTTTTTCTAGTTCCTTGAAATATGACATTAGGTTGTTAATTTGTGATCTTTCTGTCTTTTTGATGTAAGTGCTTGGGCTATGAACTTTCCCTTTAGGACTGCTTCTCTGTATATCCTGTAGAACTTGAAAGTTCATGTTCCCTTCATCATTTAGTTTGAGGAATATATTGTTTCTATCTTAATTTCATCATTAACTCAAGGATTATTAAGCAACAGGTTGTTTAATTTCCATGACTTTGTATTGAGTTGAGTGTTTCACTTGGAATTGATTTCTAGTTTTATTTCACTGTGGTCTGAGAAGTTTCATGGTATTTTGATTTATTTGTATTTGTTGAGACTTGTTTTGTGGCTTAATATATTATCAATCTTAGGAAATATTCCATGTGCTGATGAGAAGAATATATATTCAGTAATTTTGGGTAGAATTTTCTGTAAATATCTGTGAAGTCCACTTGTTCTAGAGTCTCACTTAATTCCAGTGTTTGTTTATTCATTTTCAGCTTCAGTGATCTCTCCAGTTCTGTAAGTGGGATGTTGAAGTCCCCAGCAATTAAAATGCTACTGTTTATTTCTTTGCTTAGATCTAGTAGAATTTGCTTCATGAATCTGGGAATTCCTAAGTTAGTTGCATATATATGTATGACTAAGTATTCTTGTTGAATTGCTCCCTTTACCATTATATAATGACCATTTTTTGCTTTTTGTACCATTGTTAATTTAAAGTCTATTTCATCTGATATAAGAATGGCTATACTTGCTTCCTTTTCATTTCCATTTGCATGGAATATTTTTCCATTCCTTTATCTTGAGTCTGTGTGAATCCTTGTGAGTTGGATTTGTTTCTTTGACAACAAACTTGGGTTGTGGTTTTTTATCCAGTAAGCCAGTCTATGTCTTTTATGTAGCCCATTTGGACCATTCACCTTGATTATTAGTTTTGATATGGGGGATTTGGTTCTGTTCATCATGTTGGATGATACTTCATTGTTTTGTTTCCACCCTTGTGTTTTTGTTTATGATAGCTGTGAACTTTAAATTTTGGATATTTTTACAGTGGTGGGTATCTATTGTGCTATATATAAAACACGTATAAAACACTTTTGAACATTTCTTGTAGGGCAGGTCTAGTAGTGACAAATTCCCTTAGTGCCTGCTTGTCTGTAAAAGTCTTTATTTCTCCATCATATGTGAAATTTAGTTTTGCAAAATATAAAATTCTTATCCAGCAGTTGTTCTGTTTAAAATGACTACAAATGGGACACCAAACCCAAAACCCTTGTAAGTTTTCCATTGAGAAATTTACTATCAGCCCAATGGATTTTCCTTTGTAGGTTAGTTGTTGAATTCATCTTACAGCTAGTAGAATTTTCTCCTTCATTTCTACTTTGGCCAGACTGAGAACCCTGCATCTTGGAGATGTCCTATTTGCTATGAATCTTCCTGTTATTCAAAGACTATCTTATATCTAGTTGTGTGAATCTCTGGCAATACCTAGGAAGTTTTCTTCAATAATTACCTCAAATAGGTTTCCCATAATTTTTGCTTTTTATTTTCCCTCTGGGATACATATAATTCATATATTGGCTTCTTTCACATAGTCTCATATTTATCTCAGTGGTTGTTCACTCTCTCTTATTTTTTTCTGAGTCTTTTATTGACTGGCTTAGTTTGAAAGCTTTGTCTTCAAAGCTTTAAGAATTTTTTCTTCTGCTTGGTCTAGCTTGTTGTGGAAGCTTTCTGCTGTTTTATGTAATTCTTTAAATGATTATTTCATTTCTTTAAGTTCTGTTAGATCCTTTCTTATGCTGTCTATCTCTTTAGCAAATTTTTTATATTTTTATTAATATCTTAAAGTTTTGTTTCTTTTTGTTGGTTTTCAACTTTTTCTTCAATCTCACTTATCTAGTTTGCCATTCATATTCTGAATTCCATTTCTAACATTTCAACAATTTCCTTTTAGTCAGAGTCCATAGCTGTGAATCTATTGTGATTATTTGGTGGTATCAAACTAGCTTGTTTTTCATGTTGCCAGAATTCTTTTACTGGTTTTTATTTCACCTGAAAGCTCTTCTCGAATTTAGGGTTGATAGGTTTATGGCACACCTGTTCTCCTTTGCTGGGAACTCTCCTACTTAGTGAGAAGAAAGAGTAGTCTCTAGATAGCACTTTTGTATCCTACTTCTGATGATTGACCCAGAGGTAGATGGGCAGATGCATGAAGAGCTAGTAATGCAGCTGTTCTGTATCATTCCATTCTGCTGTGGCCATCACAGTCCAAGCTGGTGCTGGGGAATATTGATTCAGATTGGTTGGTTGGTCCCCAGGCCACTGTTGGAAGCTTGGGCAGGCATCTGGGCAAGTCTCCCAACACAAAGGCAGTGGGTGTGACCTTGGCCAGTGACTGGAACCTTGGCCAATACCTGT
This sequence comes from Microcebus murinus, assembly GCF_040939455.1. Lineage (NCBI taxonomy): Eukaryota > Metazoa > Chordata > Mammalia > Primates > Cheirogaleidae > Microcebus > Microcebus murinus. The sequence continues at coordinate 63,574,584 of NC_134108.1, read as the reverse complement.
GAGGGTTGCAGGACTTTGACTGATGCCTGTGTAGGTTGTGAGACTTTGGCAGGTGGCTGGACCATTCAGGGAGCATTTGATGGTACCTGGGAGGGTTGTGGGATGTAGATTTGAGCCTATGTGGTTCACAGGACCTTTGTTAGTGGCTAGACATGCCAGGGTACCTTGTCCAGTACCTGGGAAGGTCACAGGACATAGGTTAGTATCTGGGCAGGCCATGGGATCTAGGTGGGTTCTGGGACCGCAGCTGGTCATGAGGCAGTTTATAGGACCTTGGTGCACACCTGGGTATTTTGTGGGACTTCAGCCAGTCATACAACAGATCGTGAGACCTTTCTGGGTGTCTGGGCATGTTACAGGACTGCAGCTGGTGGTAAGGTGGGTCACAGGACCTTCTTGGGTTCCTGTATGGGCTGCAGGACCTTGGCAGTCACCTAGGCAGGTCAAGGGGCCTTGACTGGTGCCTGGGAAGGCTGGCTCATGGGGCTGCAGTGGCTGGGCCAGACACACATTTCACACCCTGCCAGAGAGTTGTGGTGGCAGAAGGTCTCCCTCTACCCATTTCTGACTGTACCAGCCATTGCAGTGCTCCACCAGAAGCAGCAGTGGCACTATCAAGATGGCAAGATGGTGGCAGCAGGTGCTGAGAGCTGGTGAGTGGCTGCTATGCTTGGATCCCTAGGAGACTGCTGGTGGGAGAATTTTGGGGGGGTGCATGGCACACAGTCACAGTGTGCATGAGAATGCCCACTCTCCCTGGTCTTTCCTTGGCCTGACAGGGGTAATGTGGAGGCAGCAGCGTGGAGCCAACCTCTCTGGCAGACTGGGTGTTATGAATCTGAAGGTGCAGAATGAGTTGTGTTGGAATGATCTGAGACCAGAAACTAGCAGGACCTCACTGTGCCCACTTTCTGGTGCAATGCTGCTGCCCAGTCTCCAAGCAGCTCCCTGATCAATTTGGAAGTCTGCTGTGGTGGGGGAGCCCATTCATAGCTCAGGTTGTAGTGTCCCCTGGGAGAGTGTTAAGTCCTGGGGATCTCTCTGTTAGCCTTTCCCCATGTGTAGACGCTACCGCTACCCCTGGTATCTCCTGATCCTGCCAATTGGTTCACCACACCTCTCTCTCCTCTTCTTTGGATGTCTCCATTTTCTACTCTGATGATTTACAATGCTCTGTACCAGAGTGTTCCTCTGAGGTGAACCTCTACCTGCAACCTTTGATCTTCTCCTTAAGAGTGGAGAATGCAGGTTGCTTCTAGTCTGCCATCTAGCCCCTTCCCAAGTGATTTTTATTATTTTATAAGAATTTGTGATCTTTATGCTGTTGTAAACTGAATTATTACTAGTAAGAAGACAGCTCTTATTTTTACTTTGGAGTGAAATATTCCTCTCTTCATAAAGTCTAACTCTGTTAGTGAACTAGATTTGCCCCTTTCCTTGCTAGGAGAGAAGCCTCTTTATTCATATTATATGTTTTCAATTCCATCTGTACTCAAAAGTAGGTGATAGTTCACTGCATACTTGAGTTATGATCCTACTTGTAGCTACAAGATGAACAGAGATATCCATAGCCTTACTGTGACTTAGTGCATCCTTCCCAGTTTAAATTTGTAGAAAATTCTGAAAAAACTGTCATGCCAGAATAAATTTATTTTCTAAAAAATACATTGCTCTCTTTCCTGCAAAGCAATCTTTTTTTCAGGGCTGCATGTTTCTATCTAATGTAGGTAAAGTTAACATTTTCAGAACAGATCAATTTATAGATTCATAGATCCATCTCTTCTCTATAGCCTTCTTGCTTCTTCCATGGAGCGAAATGTTCTAAAATGTGGTTATAAATCAAGATTTAGGGATTAGACTCAGAATGAGAGAAAGACTGTATTTTAAAGTGTATTTTTTTATAGTAAACAGCCACATATTTCTATCTGTAAGAATGGACATCTTTTAATAAACTAATCTCTGAAATAAGATATAGACCCTAAATATAGATATTTCACACATATTAATGTAATTTACTTATACTTTGGTTGCATATCTAAGAATGCTTATTTTACTAAGAAGAAATATTATGAAAATCTAGAATTAAATTTAATTTTACTATTCAGCTCTTTTTCTTCAGTTTAGTTATTTATTTTGTATGCTTCAGAATATAATAGATTGCTCAAGTAATACCCACTCTATCACAGCACCTGTAAAGAAGTCAAGATAGTTTCTAAAACAAAGATTTCATAAAGATCTTCCTTTTAAAGAACTGTTAATTTCTATGCTTGAATGTCCTTTTAGCAATAATCTTTTAGGAATCAAGATGTTGGAAAACTTGTTTTACATGATGTCACTACCTGTTTTGGAGGAGCAATTTAAAATCAGCACTGTTTCTTGAAGCAGTTTTTAGGTTTTGAAACTATTAATTATTTAATAAGAAATGTAAGTTTTTTTGGTGCCATAGGACGCCTAGTGGAGACATAGTCTCTATTCTAACAAGATATATTTTTAATTCAAAGAAGATAAATAGTAACTTAAAAGATAATGCATACATTATAAAAAAATTTAGAAGTGCTAAAGTGGTTCTCCAACATAATTCATTTTGTGAGGTCATCGTAAATATATCATAAAATATATTAAATGCAAATAATTAAAAAGTAGTGACATGTCTTTTGCAAATTATAATTAGTGGCCTAATTAGAATATTTGGAAGAATATTTGTGATTCACACCTGTAAGAAAACGGGCAATATTAAAATACTGCTACAAACTGATGCTAAAATATACTCCATTAGTGTGAAAAATTTTCAGTGTTTCGACAGTAGTAATTCTTTCATTACTTCCTGAAAATGTCAGTTCAATGAAGTTTCTCATATGTAAGAGAAGTTCCACTCTTATATGTAAGCTAGATGCTTGGTCATCTCACTCCTCTTGAATCTGATTCAAGTTCCAGGAACAATTGTAAACTTCACCTTTTACATGAAATCTTTCTTGATTTCTCCAGTTCTTATCAACCTCTGTTTTTTTCCAGAGTCCATAATGTTAACATTTGTATATCTTCCTTTAGCCTTAATTTTATGTCAATCAGTGTTAGATGTAAATATATAACCTAATATGCAAACCAGGTTATAAAACTACTTTACAACCTAGTTAACACAGTTTGTGAAGGTAAATATTCCATCTCATATTTCAGTAGACTCCACATTTTCTAGTGTCATTTTTCAATATCCTTATTTTGATTAGCAAGGACATTACGGTTATAACCTAGACATTTCAATATCAGCAGTACAAGTAGTATTCATTTTTGTACATTACAGTTTGTATTCCTGGGCCTTCTATATTCTAAAAAAATACAGAATAAATTGTATCCTTCTTTTAAACAGCAATCATTATTATCTATAAAGATAGCTATCAAGTTATTTCTAGGCTTCCTATTTTCTAGGAAAAATTTCTTAATTTCCTTGAATTCCCTCTTTTCTGATTTTTTGGCCATCATTCTATTCCAAAACATTTTAATTCTTTCAGTTCTCTCATAAAATATATCTGGGATAACTGAACATACATTAAAATATGGTTGCCAAGAATTATGAAGGGTGAGATTTCACGCTAATTGCAAGCTAAAAAGTTAGCCTTCCATAGCATCATGGATGTTGGCAGAAGACATGAGCCTCCTATTTCAGAGCCAATGGACTTTATTCTTCACTACAGAGTGGGCCACAAGAGCTTTATATTTTTGTCAATGCTCCTTGTTCTCAGAATCAAATAAGGGTGGTGGCAAGTGGCCCAGGTAGATGCAAAGTGGGCAGTGGTTTCTGTTAAAGCTGAGAAACACCAAACCTAGGAATCACTTATTTTTATTTTGGGCTTCAAGCAGATTCTTCACTGGAAGGAGACATCCTTATTACATTAGACAGAGAATAAACTTTCCCTCTATACCAGAAGACATTGTCTGTATCTACCAAGACTCTTTGCTGTGAAACATCCTTGAAAAGATAGTTCAGAAAAAAATCTGTCAGTTATTTTGCTCTCAAGATATGTAGACATGTGAAAGCTCTCTTAACAGTGGTCTCATTAATTTAGAGCATAATGAAATTATGGATACCTTTTAAAATGTGAATTAAGTGATGATAATTCGCATACAGGAGATATGCTCCCATATGTTTGTGTAATACAGTATCCAATTTTGATTCTTAATTTATCCCCCTGCTCTTCCTTACATATTACAGTGTCAATTGATATACCAATACAATAATATTTTGCCTATTTTTTACTATAAAACAGAAATTCATAAATTCTATTTGGTTTGCATATAAACCCAATAGAATGATTTTCCATAGATTCATACAATTACACAATGCTACACAGGGTCAGTTTTCCTAGAAACTCTGTTCTAGTTAGAGTAATGGGAGCATAGGGCTTGTTTTCCAGCACGTATCACACCAGTCAAGAGTCTACAAAAATATAATTAACCCTGTAGCATTGGGGAAAATAGTGTGTAGTCTCTAACCAGAAGCTTTCATGGGACCACAGCAGGACATTTGATTCATTACAGGGGAATAATTTTGTTTTTCAAATTTTTTACAGTGATTATATATCATTTTAATTATTTATTTTCCTTTCATCATCTCAATGTCTTCAGAACCATGGCAGCACATAGAATATTTTAACACTTATAAATAATAACAATAAATTATGTTTATAATAATTTTACATTTAAGCTCTTAAATCATCATATAGGTTAACAGAAGGTTATAGGAAAGAAAAACATATTCCCCTAAGGTGTTAAATAGCCTGTCCCAAAGCAGGGATATTTCTCCTTTGGAGTAGTTAAAGCAATATTTTATGTCTCAAAAAGTTTCACAATATGCTTTGGACTTCATTGCTTTGTCAAATGTCTCCAATCTTGTGAAAATATTCCCTGATATTTAATTAACTGAAACCTTCTTCTCTTCAGATGTAACCTCAATTGTAATTAGAAATGCATGTGTCAACATTTCTAATTAGTGGTGGTAATTAATATTTATTGAGGGTGCACAGGGCAGGTGGTGATGTTCTAGACCCTTGAGTAGCATGAGCAGAATTTCAGAGAAAATAACATTATGGCTGTGTATACATGGCAAAGCACAGTCTAAGGTTTAGAAATTAAAGGATGAAGAGTCAGTTTAGTGATTGTCATGTTACTCCAAATATGTCATGATTTGACAATGGAGAAACAAGCCAGTATGAAAATGACATGGCCAACATTTTTGGGATTCTGTTTTCACCCCTCAAATCTGTTATTCACTTCTTGCAACTTGATTATCTAAAGACAAGAACTAATTAAGATTTATAACAAATTCATTGAGGCAACTGCTTGGAAAAGTCAACGAAGATTTTGGAGAAGCAAAAGCAACTACAAATAGAATTGTTTGAGAAATCAACAAACAGTGTGGATATAGAAACTGTTAAATTTAGTAAGCTTTAATGGCAAAGTATAGGTTCAATAATGGTATGTTTGTACTTAATCTTAATATCCTGTGATCATTATCTGACATTTCACACTGGAGAATATGAAGTACTTTGAGAATTCTTGCATGAGAAATTATTCTGTTGTTCTATAGTTTCATTAAAAATTTGAATGGAAAAGCAGAACAAAACAGAGCCAAAAGCAATAATTATTAACATAAACCAGATAATTAATATTCAAAACAAAATTCCATGTTAAAATAACACTAAATCAAACAAGATAAATTGGAATAAAACAAGGTACAACATTGTATTTAGGTCTAAAAATCAAACAAGCAGTATTGTACATCAAAACAAGTTTAACTTAATTATTTAAGTATATATTCTATTTTTTTTTTTTTTTTTTGAGACAGAGTCTCACTTTGTTGCCCAGGCTAGAGTGAGTGCCGTGGCGTCAGCCTAGCTCACAGCAACCTCAAACTCCTGGCTCAAGCGATCCTCCTGCCTCAGCCTCCCAAGTAGCTGGGACTACAGGCATTCGCCACCATGCCCGGCTAATTTTTTGTATATATTAGTTGGCCAATTAATTTCTTTCTATTTATGGTAGAGACTGGGTCTCGCTCTTGCTCAGGCTGGTTTCGAACTCCTGACCTTGAGCAATCCGCCCACCTCGGCCTCCCAGAGAGCTAGGATTACAGGCGTGAGCCACCGCACCCGGCCTTTATTCTAAAACCATAAAAGTTCTTGAAACTATAAGGGAATGGCTTTATATACTCTATAATTAAAAGTGATAAAAATCAAAATGATAGTATTTAAATGGCACTGAAATCAGGTTAATGAAAGAAAATGTTATACACACAATATACATTACATATATAATGCAAATATATATACAAATACTTTATTATAAGAACTATAAAGGCAAGTGACAAAAAGCAAAAATTATGAAAATGTGAAATACCAGAGGTTATCCTTAAAAAAATATTATTGTTTATTCTAAAAAAAACAACAACACCGAAATAGGAAAAATAAACCAATGAAATTTATAAGTAATTAATTAAAGAAAAAACATACACAAAACCAATTGCATACAAAAATGCACTTACATGTATTTAAATTGATAAAATGAGAAAACAAAATTAAAATAGCAAGGAATTTTTTTAACCTATTATATTAGTATAGGTTAAAATGCTCAAAATATTGTTTTTAAGTGTTGAGAACCTGCTGTGTTCATATGCTGTTGATGGGAAGCTCAAAATTGGTACCATCTTTCTGGATGGACATTTGACCCTATGTATCAATTCTACTTCTAGAAGTTTGTCTGAGGACATAATAAGCAACTGGACAAAGATGAAATGACAAAGATTGGAGAAGTGTATTTATATCAAAAACCTAAAAACAATCCAAATATTAGTCAAATAGAAAATTTATTGAATAAAGTGTGAAGTATGCATTCACTGGAATAAGATGCAACCATATTAAATATTTATAAAATAATGCATTGGTATGAAATGATAACAATAATGCATTAAGTATGAAAAACAGATTATAGAGAAATATGTATAGCATAACCTAAGCAGTATTTTTCAAAGCATGTTAATGAAATATTACTTCTACAAAAAATGAGTTATGTGATCTATAAAATCAAATTGTTTGGAAAACGATGCATATTGTGTCAAATTTTTAGAGATTTACAAGATACATGAGTATATTACAGGCTGTGAAAAATCTGGCCACAAAACAATTCTGTTTAGCTCTAATTGCTTGCTAAAATTATTTTATGTTTTTTTTTCTTTTTTGCATAATTCCTTGGAATATGTCTGGTCTACTACTCCATATTTCACTTTGGGAGACATTGTTATACATGCATAGAAATTAAAGTCTGTCAAGAGAGATACCAAATTACCAATGGCCACCCTGTAGAATGGGAAATTTAGAAATTTTAATGTTCTAGTTTATACATTTTCCATATTATACCACACTTGATTTTTTAACTTGGGTAATCAGAAAAATAAAAGTTTTATAGAGAATAAGAATGTGAAAATGAGCATAAGTGCAGACTTCTGGTTTAAATAGTGCCTTTCATACAGCCTTGTAGACTTCCCATTTAAATATCTAATAATTTTTTTTAAAAAATTGCCTACTCATGAAACAGCTGAAACTATACCTTATAGACAAATTACAAAAAGAATCTTTAGAGTATTTACCCTAACCATAAAATCAATGAAGCTGAATTGAGAAAAAATACCTATGTTTCATTTTATGAAATATAACAGAACTCTCAGCCTCAAAAAAAGGTATATATTTTGTTTCTGTCCCATTGCATACTTTCTGTCCCAGAGTCCCAGTAATCCTGTACTGTATCCATCTCCTACATTTTTAAAATTCATCTGGACACTGCTAATTCCTGGAAATAAAGTCACAAATGAAGTTGGCCAGTGGTACTTGCATATAGTCTAAAGTGTTGTTTCCACCAGTAAAATATGGTAATCCAAAAAGGGAAGGTCAAAATACTTTGGGCATGACATTGTATGAATTAAACATTATCATGAATAGCATTAGTTCACAGAATCCAAGAATCAAATACTGAAGATAGGAGAGAAGAGAAACTCAGTTTAGCAGAGGCACAAGAAAAACTCCTAACTAAACTTGTTGCTAAATGAATCTACCATACCTCATTTCTCCCACTAGTGGTGACCAAAAAAGACACTGAGTAAGGTGAAGAAAAGATAGCCATATCACTTTCATTTATAAAATCTGGGGCCTATGAATGGAAAAACAAGCAAACATGGGGCCTTTGAAAATGAAAAGGAGAACATCAGTTTTACATTTCTTCCACTTACTCTTTAGGATAATATAGGAATTATAGGAAAATTTGACAACTATTTGGCAATATGAGGTGAAGAAAGCTGGCTATTATAATGAGAAAAGAAGGATGAGGTGCACGTATCAAAATTTCTGCCTCAACTATAGCAAGATAAATTGAAATAGATAAAAATGAATTTGGTTAAGATGAGGTAGAATTGCCAGAAAGTTCAAATTATAAAAGTTAGAGACTGCATTGGACACGTAAAGGGCATAAACAACATGGCACACGTTCATTAATTGAACACATAGATCTTGACTCTAATGTGTAAGAGGCCCTGTTCTGAATATTGAGGACACAGGATAAACATGAAGAAGTCTCTTAAAACTATGATGTTGCGGAAATGAAGATCTTCTAAAATATAGAAGAAAACCACAGAGGTGACAACTCAAAGGCAAATGATAGATATGTAACCAAAAAAAAGAGTGAACCAAAATAAGAAAGATAGCTCTTTAAATGATGGGAAGAGGGAGTTGAGGGTGGATGTGAACCTATTGTCTCAGAAGCAGAGACAGTTATTTAATAAACAATTGAGCTACATTTTCCATGTATTAAAAATAATAATGCTAGACAGAAAAACATACCATGCTCATGGATCAGCCGAATCAACATTGTTAAAATGTCTATACTACTCATTGTGATCTACAGATTCAGTGCAATCCCTATTAAAATATCAACATCATTCTTCAAAGATCTAGAAAAAATAATTCTATGCTTTGTATGGAACCACAGAAGATTTTGTATAGCCAAAGCAACCTTAAGCATAAAGAACAAATTGGGAGGCATCAATTTACCAGACTTCAAGATATGCTATAAAGCTATAGTAAATAAAACAACATTTTACTGGCACAAGAACAGAGACATAGACTAATGAATGAATCAGAATAGAGAACCCAGATGTAAAACCATCCTTATAGGGCCATCTGATCTTTGACAAAGCAGACAAAAACATTCCTTTGGAAAAAGAATTCTGATTCAGTAAATGGTGCTGGGAAAGTTCCACATGAAGAAGACTGAAACAGATCTGCACCTCTCACCATTCACAAAAATCAACTCATGATAGATAACAAACTTAAACCTAAGGCATGAAACTATGCATTCTAGAAAAAGAGGTTGAAAAAACTCTTATAGACATCAGCCTAAGCAAAGAATTTATGAAAGACTCCAAAAACATTCACAGCATCAACAAAATAAATAAATGGGACCTGATCAAATTAAGAAACTTCTGCACAGCCAGAGAAACAGCCAGAGAAACAACAGAGTGCATAGCCAACCTACAGAATGAGAGAAAATATTTTCATACTATATATCTGATAAAAAGTCTGATAACTAGAATCTATAAAGAAATCAAATCAGCAATAAAAAAATTAAACAACCCCATTAAAAGGTGAGCAAAATACGTGAACAGAAACTTTTCAAAAGAAGATAGACTAATGGCCAACAGACATATGAAAAAATGCTCAACATCTCTAATAATCAGGAAAATGGAAATCAAAACAATGACAGGCTGGGCACAGTGGCTCATGCCTGTAATCCTAGCACTCTGGGAGGCCAAGGCAGGAGGATCACTTGAGGTCAGGAGTTCGAAACCAGCCTGAGCAAGAACGAGACCCCATCTCTAATAAAAATACTAAGAAATTAATTGGCCAACTAAAAATATATAGAAAAAATTACCTGGGCATGGTGGTGAATGCCTGTAGTCTCAGATAGTTGGGAGGCTGAGGCAGGAGGATCACTTGAGCCAAGGAGTTTGAGGTTCATGTAAGCTAGGCTGATGCCACGGCACTCTAGCCGGGGCAACAGAGTGAGACTTTGTCTCAAAAAAAAAAAAGAAATGACACAATGAAATATATCACTTAACTCTTCTGGTAAAAGAATGGCTGTCTTTTACTAAAAAGTTTCCAAACAACAAATGCTGGTGTGTTTGTGGAGAGGTAGGAACACTCATATACTGTTGGTGGCACCACAAACTAGTACAATCTCTATAGACGTAGTAGTGACATACCTTAAAGAACTAAAACTAGAAGTATCATTTGACCCAGCAATGCCACTACTGGATATCTACCCAAAGGAAAAAACAAGACATCATATAATAAAAACATCTGCACTTGAATGTTTATAGTAGTACAATTCAAAATTGCAAAAATGTGGAAACAACCCAAGTGCCCATCAGTACCTGAGTGGATTAATAAAATATGGTATATGTATACCAGGGAGTATTACTCAGCCATAAAAATGTGGTGAACTAATACCTTTTGTAATAACCTGGATAGAACTGGAGACCTTTCTTCTAAGTGAAGTATCATAAGAATGGAAAAATAAACACTACATGTACTCAACATTAAATCGGTACTAATTGATCAACACCTGTGTGCACATATGGAAATAACATTCATCGAAAATCAAGCAGGTGGAGAGGAGAGGATGGGTGAATTTACACCTAATGGGTACAATGCACACTATCTGAGGAATGGGAACACTTATAACTTTGACTTAAATGATACAAAAGCAATTTATGCAGCCAAAATGTTTGTACCACCATAATATTCTAAAATAAAGGATTATAAAATAATAATAATAATAACAGGGATTTAAAAATACCACCAGAAAAAAATGCCAAAAAGACACATTCTAAAAAATTAAAATGCAATGATGATGAAATGTATTATGAATACTATATACTAGCATATTACATGCATTCCCTCAAATTCTAGGTTAAAGACAATCAATTAAGCTATTCTAAGACATGAAACAAAAGGAGAATCACAGCAATTAAAAGTAGTTTACAAAATATTCGTATTTGTAAATTTATTTCTTTCTTTCCTTGGAAAAGAAGAATCAATTGGAAAACAAAAATTAATAATAAAACTAATTAAAGTGGCTAGTTACCATATAAATATATATTGTCTAAAGTTTTCTTAATTTTCTTACAAATCAGCAATAATTTGTAATAAAACTGTTTGGCAAAGAGTTTATATCCACAATTATAACATATAAATACTTATACTAAATTCAGTTTTTTTAATATACTATCATTTATCAGAAATATGTAATGATAATGAAAAGTTTGAGTTAATTAATACACCAGAAATATTGTTGAACTCCAAATAGCCATTATGAAAGACTTATAACAACATAGCCCGATATTACATTAAGAAAAAAGCAGAAACATATCACATATTTTTTCTGTTTTCTCATATAAATATATGAAACATATGTTCATAGTTAAAACAAAAATCTTTGCTATCTTAAATGATGAGATTAAAGGCCATTTTTATATTTCTTAAGTGTTATGTTCTATTTCCCAAAAAAAGTGTTATTTTAAAAATAAATTTTATAACTCTAGAGATCGAAGAGTTGTAACATGGGGTGAAGTGGCTATAAAAACATTCTAGTTTTAACTAAGGAGTAGCCAACAATCAGTCAATAGCAAATAGTCTATTGTGGTCCTTTTAAAACTAATATAATACTTTAATAGAGAAATAATTGTGGTGATTATAAAAAGTAATAGCTCCAGTTACTTTGCTCTGGTTGCAGTATTATGGAGTGTGATAGCACGGATATTACAGGATCAGAGTCATTTTCACAAATGAACTGCATATTCACCAAAAGCCTAGATGGGTAATAAAGCATATGGCAACTAAGTTCATAGAGGAATAACTCATGAAACTGTATAATACTTACAAAAAAAGAGAAAATTCAAGAAATCTTAAAAAATTTTTGGAAAAATTTAAAGAATAAAAGTTCAGAAAGGGAAAAAAAAAAGTGGTGTGGCTTTACCTTTGTATTAGTCAGAGAAACAGAGAAACAGAAACCTGTTTTCTCAGGTTTCCAGAGAAACAGAGCCTGGGAACCAGGAGTGCCCAAAACAGAAGATTGATATCCCGACTCAAGCAGCCAAGCATGGGCGAATCCTCCCTTCCTTCCTTTCTCTCTCTTTCTTTCTTTCTTTCTTTCTTTCTTTCTTTCTTTCTTTCTTTCTTTCTTTCTTTCTTTCTTTCTTTCTTTCTTTCTTTCTTTCTTTCTTTCTTTCTTCCTTCCTTCCTTCCTTCCTTCCTTCCTTCCTTCCTTCCTTCCTTCCTTCCTTCCTTCCTTCCTTCCTTCCTTCCTTCCTTCCTTCCTTCCTTTCTTTCTTTCTTTCTTTTTTTTTCTATTCAGGTCCTCAACGGATTTGACGATGTCCCCCGACACTGAGGAGGGCCACCTGCTTTATTCAGTTCCAGTTCAAATACTCTTCTTTTCCAGAAACACCCTCATAGACCTATATGTTTAACCAGAATCTGGGCAACCAGTCAGTTGAAACATAAAATGAACTATCATAGCCTATATTTTCTTTTATTTTTTTTTCATTTAGGTATTTACCTATATTTTGCCTAAATTTGCCTAGATAATAATGATGACAAGTACCAGGGTTTAAAAGCAAGGTTTGGAATGATATAATTGAAAGACAAAAATATCAACAATCTGCATGTCTAGCATAATTCTCTCCAAGACACAGGGAAAATTGAAGTGGAAAAAATATATTCTTGTTCTATAACATGGTGATGTGTCTGTATGTAATTATTAATTTATTATATGCTAAGTAATTTCAGATTTAGGCATAAATCTTTTCAAATGTAATTCAGCTGTTTGCGTATCCTTAAACAAATCTAAATCTCCTATATAACGAAATATCAAACTAAGAAGCAATTCCAATTCTAGATTATTTGTGTCAGGATATGGTGGTTTTATAAGGTTTTAGCTTAATAACACATATACTCCTATGTATAAATTCAATGACTTATCATTGTTTCCACTTCTTTCTTATATATCTTAATACTTGTTCTTCCTGTATGACATTAGAGATAGATCAAAATCTTTGCTTTTAAGAACCACTGCAATAAAATCTAATCAATTGTAGGTTTCCCCAGTCTGTAACCATAAAGATTTTAAATTTGCTATAATTTTGTTAGCCTTTTATTCTTGAAATATATAACTTGTTTAGTGGACCACTCATTAAATAGAAAATTGTATTTTGAACATAAAAAGAAAATATAAATCAAGAACATATAAATCTATCCCAATAAAATAATCTAGTTCCCTACCCTTGGCCCTTTCCCTTCTCTTATTATACCCAACTCTGCTATGTACCATAAGGATTCCCTACACATGCCTATGGAATTGGCACTATGAATACCCAAGCTCTATTCACCTGCTTGTATAAATAGCCACCCAGTGACCACCCTGGAACCTCTGATCTAACACTTCAATGCAGTAACAAGAAACAAACACCTGGAAGATGGCTCTAGTTGCTCCTTTTAGAGTAGGAGTGTGGTTGCAGACAGATATGAGATCGGAAGGAATACAGCTTGATTTCAAAGACTGGAACAAGGCATAGTTTGAAGGAGGGCCAGAGCAGAGGATCTGGAAAATATGCAGCCCACATCATGTCTGGTGTCCAAGTTTTTTTAGTATGTGGGCGTTACTTTTTTTGTGAAAATCATTTAACATTTTGGACCAAGAACTTAGGGTTTATTTAAAAATATTTTTTCTATCTATTAATAGAAGTGATTTTAAAAATACACACTTTTTGAAGTGCATGCAAATTACTATCACAATTTTATAGTTCTTTGCAAATAATTCTATAAGAGCAAAAAGGAAAATGTCCTTTAGCGTAAAGCAGTTAAGTATCAGTGAGATACATCTCAATTTAAGCTTGAGAGTTCGAAAGCTTCCCTTCTTTAGTAAGTAACTTAGAAAAACTCTAAAATCCAAACTTCTTTCACTCTGAGTTTCATTTCCCATAAACACATTGGTATATAATGTATTTCACATTTATAACATCAGATACTCCTCGAACCTTACCATGCTATGCATGAATACACTTTTAATCTAAAATTTGTAGTTAGATATTAAAATCTAAGAATCAGGGATCAGATTGGTGGGGAAATAAATCGTGTTTCATGTAAGAACAAAAAGAGAATGCCAAAAACTTCTTTCTCTTAAATAGGTTATTTTAATTCTGGGCTCAACATTCATCATTTCTTTCCTAGACCTTTAGAATAAAAAACACACACATCTAAATCTGAATATTAACATTCAGTAAATATTTAAATTAGTACTGAAGATAGGGTATTCTGCAAGCACAATAGAGTGTGCTCACTCATTCATAACTTCTTTCAGTTCTTTGCTTTGTGTCTAAACTGATTTCTTTAACTCTTAATATATTTACCATAAATTAAAAACTTTGTTAAATAATTTTGTTTTTCTACAGGGCTGAAATTAATTTCAGTCTGCCATAAGAAATGTTAAAGTGTTTTAGACTTAAAAAAAAAAATAAACCTGCAAAGCATAATAAGTTTAACTGAATCAAAATACAAGGCAACTACTTTCATAATGTATTCAATACCTAATTGAAATTCAACATCATTTAGAAATTAAAATTTTTAGATACCATAATTGCTTAAATAACCTTTTGTGCATTATATGTTAAATATTTGACTGCATGGAAAAGTATTTAACTACTTGTTGTTAAATCACTTAGACACACTCTCAGCAAATAGCTTCATAAACCAAATAAGACAATGTTGCAATATAATGAACCAACAAGTAAAAGCCATCAAAATTTTGCAAGCATTATCATTCACCCATTTCAAAAAGTTAATAACTGAAATACTTTGGTTGATACTTTAAATCTTCTCCACCTGTCTCTTTCAAGAATTGAGTTCTTGTTATAAGTCTCTCCATATACAGGAAACCTTTAATCTAAAAAATATTTGCCATTGAGTCAC
This sequence comes from Microcebus murinus, assembly GCF_040939455.1. Taxonomy (NCBI): domain Eukaryota; kingdom Metazoa; phylum Chordata; class Mammalia; order Primates; family Cheirogaleidae; genus Microcebus; species Microcebus murinus. Next base: position 63,559,522 of record NC_134108.1, on the reverse strand, counting down.
TTTGTGTCTGATTTTTGCTCTAACTATATGCATGATGCTGCCTTTGGAAATAGTTATGGCCTTGAGTCCTAAAGGGTCAAGTGCATGGCTGAGAGTTGTTCCTTGCAAGTGTGTTAACCATATTGGTGTGGGATTAGAAGAGGTTCTTTTCACAGTATTATGTTACACATTCATTCTGAACATGTTATTTTTTAATAAACTATTTATTTTAGAACAGTTTCAGATTTACAGACAAATTACAAAGATATTACAGATAGTTCCCATATGCCTTACACTCAATTTCCCCTATTTTTAATGATCTTATATTAGTATAGTCCATTTGCTACAATTAATGACTAATTTTAAAACATTATTAAAGTGAAAACTTTGTTCAGATTTCCCTATTTTTACCTAATATCCTTTTCTTCTGTCTCATGATTTTATCAAGGATATGACACGATCTTGCATGTCTCCTAGGTTCCTCTTGGCTGTGACAGTTTTTCAGACTTTGCTTGTTTTTGATGCCCTTAACTGTTTTGAGAAGTAATGATCAAATATTTTATACAATGTCTCAATTGGGATTTGTATTGTGGTTCTCTCATGATTAGATTGGAATTGTGCGTTTTGTGGGAGGAAAACCACAGCAATCAATTGCTATTTTCACAGCATCATACCAAGGGTACATACTATCAACATAACTTACCAATCACTGTTTATGTAACTTTATCATCTGGCTGAGATGGTGTTTGTCAGGCTTCTTCACTGTAAAGTTATTCTCTTTGCTCTTTTTCATACTGTATTCTTTGGAAGGAAGTTGTTTTCCACAACTTGCACTTAAGAAGTAGAGATTTATGTTCCACCTCCTTAAATGTAGAATATCTATATAAGTTATTTGGAATTCTGTGCAGATTTGTTTCTCATCTCCATTCATGTATTTATTCAATCATTTATTTATATCACTAGAGATTCAGGGATATTTATTTTAAGCTCTGGCTTAGTATCTGTTGCTACTTTAATTTATTGTTCAAATTATTCTAGTTGTGGCCTTTGGGAACTCTTTCAGTTGGATTCCGTGTCACTTTCACATAGCTCCATCAATGTGCTATTGGGTTTTGTTTCTTGCTTTGTTTTGTTTTTAGCACTTTCTCACTTTCTGGCACTATAAGATGCTTACATTCTGTCTTGTATATTTTCTGCCTCACCCTGGGATCAGGAGCTCTGATTTCTTTTATTGGAAAATGACATGAGAAATCAAAATCTAGAAGGAAGGAAATATATGTGTGCATATTAGCCCCTCAACACATACATATCTATAAATATTATGTAACCACCCACATCTATATTAAGCAGATATAATGATGTCTCCAATGCATTCATTACCACATGAATAATTCTTGCCTCCTTCCCTGGCTTATCTGTACATTCTCATTCCATCAGTGGGAGAAACCTGGCCCCATCACCATCAACTGTTGTCCATTTTCTTAATTATTCAATTCCAGTCTACATGTATGATAGTATCAGAATTAATAACCTCTACCCCCAGGAAAATAGGTTTACTGTTTCCCACAACTAGAATACAGTGCTTATATGCAGTTCTTTTTGCCTTTTACCCTTCACCTCAGTTCTCTGATTAGTCCAAGAAAAGTCATTGATTTTCAGTTCAGTTTTTACTTGTTTAATGGACAAGAATGACAATATCCAAGCTTTTTACATATTGGAGCTGAAAAGGCCATGCTATTTTTTATAGTTATGTTTATTTAATTTCACACAGAAACATATGTTACACAGAATGAGAGCTTTAAAGTTAAGGTGTGTTGGAGTATGTGCATTTAACTAATATCTGTCTCAAGGTAAAGAGAATGAAGCTAAAGTATGCAATTTTAGGTATATACAAGTTGCTAGGAGAAGATTTTTTGAGTAGCCTATAACAGCAGGCCTGGAAATTATTTTTTTGAGCTTGATAGTGGACCAAAAAGTTTTGAACATATTGATTCAATTTTTTAATAAGTAAATTATTCATTATGATTTAAATGCTTAGTTACTATTTAAATCTATTGAACAGAGATAAGAGTTTCCTGTAAACTTGTTTCTTTTTTATTCTTTTTATATTGAAGAAGGTTACTTGTAAAGATGATCCTATTTGCTTAACCGAGGGTATAGTTTTCATAAAAATATTCTGCTTTGAGGGAAAAATATTTTTATGACTTCAGGACTTAGGATTAAAGGTAGAAAGCTAAGGCTTCCAGGTCTTCAAAAAAAGGAAGGTCAGACTTTATTTGAAGCCATTCATGTCTAATAATTCAAACTAAGTAGCCATATAAAATACAAAAGATGAGCTATGCTTTGGATAAAACCACATTGTAAAATGTAGAAATTATATATGAAGACAGAACATCATATATAGAATATTTCTTAATAATAAATGTTCTCCATATATGTGCATATGTATGTATTTAATTGAATTTAATCCTGTGCCTCAAATTTAAAGACAATTTAGAATGATTTTAAATATGTACTATGTTCATATTATAACAAAATTTCTGGTTTGTAAGCCGAAACAAACACGTTCCAGCACCATGATACTGATGGATATGTAGTTACTGAATTCTGACCAGCTAAAGGAAAAATGCACACAAAATATTTAATAACACTATCTTTCATGGCCAGTTTCAAAATTTATTAGTATGCCTAAATTCTGTACTCTATTTCAAAAATCTTAAAAAAAATCTAAACAATGTAAACTTTAGGAATATTTGATTCACATTGATTCTGTCATGATCAGGTATATAACCTCTGAATGTAGAACACTCCAAAAATGCCTGCAGGGAATGTGATAACCTAAATTTCTCATCTTGATGTGGTTTTAATTTTTTAATCTCTTTCACTTTTACTCATTCTATAAACACTAGCCTTTCAATTTCATAATCAGAAAACCAGGCCCTTTATTATTATTGCCAGAGTATTTGAGGTAAAGTGTAATAGAATTGAATGTTTTAAAAATATTTGATGAAATCAAATGTATTTTTAAAGATTATGAAAGGTCTAGCTGAGTTCAAATTTCAGACTTTGGTGATAACATATACTGCTTCAGAGTGAAAATAATAGGCTTTCATTTATGGAGGTATAAGTAGTTTCATTCTTTTCAAACATATTTCTATTTAACTTAGAAAAGTAGGAAACAGAGAGTCAGAGAGATAGGTGAAAGTTTTCTCAAAATGTAACATAAGAAATTTGGTCTTTAGTGCAGTTTATGAAAAAGTTGAGATTTTTGTCTTTTTTTTTTTTTTTTTTTACTTCAGGGAATTTAGCTTTAAGTTAAAAGCCCTTTCACTGGTGAAAATTGATTTTTTTTTCTTAATCTAGAGGAAACGAAATATGTGTAGCCCAGCAGAGGAGGGAGAAGAGGTCAAGGGGTAAACAGTTTGATGCGGCACATCTTGAGCTCAATCCTGGGCATGTGATCTCTCGCACTTATGTCCTCCCAACAGGGAGAATCCAGCAGTGGTTTAGGCTTAAAATGCTTGAGAAAAACTTCAAACAAATGTCTGAGAGAGTCCCTAGAACATTAGAGTTTTCTGTCACAGTCTTTGCTGTTCAATTATTTTTCTTTTCAACAGAACAGAAGTATACTGGCAACATAGCTTAAACTTCCTTTAAGGTATCACTTTCTTGATGTAGTGAGTGGTCTTTAATTAAGTTCTGTAGGTGATCAAGTCACACTTTTACATTTAAGAAGACACAAAAGACCAAGTGGAGAAAATTTCCCTTTCATGTATTTTATTCTCATTCAAAGATTGATGTGGGCACCACGTTTTATAAACTCTACATAGCCCGTCCTAGCTAAAAGTTAATATTTCAAACCAGGTGCTTTGAGATTCCATACGTACAACTTAAGAATAAAGTTCTTCTCCACACTTTCCATATTAAGAAGTGAATTATGGGTACCATTTCTAAAATTTAATGTTTATAAATAGGCTGATGATTTCTCCTCTTTGTTTTTCTCCAATATGTTGCCATGCTACTATTGTGTTATAATTCCATAATTCCAGAAGCACCAAAAATTAGTCATAATTCTAAAATTGAAGTGGCATTCACGTTAATTAGAAATATTATTTGATTTTGTTAAAATACTCATGTTCATCCTTTTGAATTATTGTTTCTTTTTCCATTTTAATTCATTGAAGCTAGCATTTTCCAGAAAAAAAGAAAGAGTGCTACCCTTTACCTCCTGACTACAAACAAATCAAATCAAACAATAATCAATTCTTTTAGGTGTCCCTTAGATTTTCTAAAATACTAGGTTGTCAGAAAAATTTTCCAATTTTCATCCAGATGTTTTGTACTCTTTTGCATATAGCCGGAGGTTAGTTAGAAGCATGATCTACTAGCATTTACTACCAAATATAGATTGCTTGAAACTTCAAGCAGGAAACTGCCATAAACACTTTAATCAACAAGCCCCTTGAAGTAAAATGAATTAAGGCATTTAATTAAAAGAGACTTACTGGGCAATATGCATCTTGAATTTGTCTTTATAAATTATTATGTCAACATAGTTTCTTCCACAGTTCTTCACTCTTGCTTTTATTTTTTTTCTAAAGTCTGTAAATTAACATATTAATGGTTAAACTATGCCTGAAGTTTATTCTTGTTTCCCCCCCAAACCATTATTCACCCCAGTTTATCCTTTCTTGGCTTTTCTCATCTCTTTTCACATTTTTAATAAAGACTTTTTTTCCTCACTACAAATAATATCTATATATTATATCATTTATTCTTCTATAATTTTATAGAATCAATGCCCATTATATAAAAATCACATAATGCAAAGATATTAAATAGAAATGCAAATTATCGATGTGTTTCAGTTTAAATCAGTTATGTCTCCACAAAGCCTGGGCAACAGCTCTCAGTCTCATTTATGCTTCTCCATCACTAATTCAAAAAATTATAGCAAAATTCTTCTCACCCCCTCTACTATTTTAGTATTTTGGGGTCTAGGAGTGCAGATGGAAAAATGAATGAAAAAGGATTTCATAAAATATAAATATTCATTATTGTTCCCAATATCCTGCTTATTTTTCAGATCCTGCTGAGCCTGCCAGAAAAACAGAGTGTTCACTACAGGCACACATTTAATGGAAAATTCGTTGAGTTTTCCCTAATGCTGAAATTGGCAGTCTGTGTGTCATATGCTGAACACACAGCAATTCATGTACGTGCATGGGGCTGTTCAATACAATCTGGGAAATGTCCATAAACTTGATTTTCATATGTATTTAATATCTGATAGGAGAGAACAAAGGGAATACATCTTTTTATAAATAATTAGATCCAGTATGATTAATGATGTGTGCATATTATTAATACATATTTTTATATATACACATACATATGCATTTATGCATTGTATGAATATATTTCATTTGTTTAATAAGACTTATTTATTTATTTAGAATCTAAAAATAACATGAAACAGAGCCTAATAACCAAATACATCTTTAAAGATTTGTATTCAATCTTTATATTGAATATTAAATAAAGTAAATGTTTGATCAAACTACTGTTCTCATATTATAGCTTTGACTATTGTTCTCTGTTAATAATAATAACTATCAAAAACAATTTACTTACCCTTTATAATTAGCCTCAATTATGCTGAACTATAAGTTCAAACTACCTTACAAAAACAAAATAGGAATCATTTATATATTAGAAAATAAAGATTTCTTTCTGAGAAAATGAGTGTTATTACTACAAAATTAAAGAACTAAAATAATGTTAACAAAACCTTAAGTTCAGCTTCATTAAATATCATTACTAGTTGTATATTACTTCAGCATTTCAAAAATACATCTCACATACTACATTATTCCACTTACTGAAAGACAGAAATGAGAAAGAAAAACTGCCCTTTCTTTCTTAATACTTCATTTTTCCTTGGTGTTTATTAGACAGTAATCAAGTGTCTATGAATTTCTCAATTCAAGTTTCTTTTTTCAATTTCAACTTAAGTAAAGATGTGTAAGATGTTTAAAAAAATTCAGGAGGATAACACAGAATAAATATTTTAAATTAAAAGGAAAATACCAAGAAAATGTGACATTTGAAAGAAGGAAAAGAAAAATAAATATCAAAATATAGGCACAACTCAAACATGTTGCAGGTTCAGTTTCAGACCATGACCATAAAACAAATATCATAATAAAGTGAGACATATGAATTTAGTTCCCCACTGATCATAAAAGTTATGTTTATACCATGTAGGGGTGGGGAAACTGCAACCTTCTGATTTCAAGATTGTTCTTTATTAAGCGCCAAAGGGGGCAAGAAAAGCTTCCTCTTTCTCTGCTGCACCCCTTTTCATAAAAGGATTTGTTCTATGGAATTTGGATTCAATCAAAAGGCTGCCCTTGAGGACCTAGAAAACCACATGTGGCCTTAAGGCTGCAGGTTCCCTAATAGCAAATAAATTAAATAATTTATTGCTAAAAATGCTATCAATCATCTGAATCTTCAGAGTCATAATCTTTTTGCTGTTGGAAGGTTGTGCCTTAATGTCTGTAAATACTGACTGATAAGGGTAGTGCTTGCTATAGATTGGTTGTCTGTGACATTTTCTTAAAATAAGACAATATGGTTCGGTGGATCAATGGACTCTACCTTGCATGATGACTCTCTGTAGCATGATGCGTTTTGGTAGCATTTTACCTACAGTAGAACTGTCAGGTCAGCAGTCTGTTCTCAGTTCTTGGTAAGGTCTGGACGAAGAATAACCAGACACACCAAAACAAGGTAAGCACAAGGCGAAGTTGATTGAGCAAAATAAGATAAGTTTACCACAGATGGTGAACAGTTGCCTGTTGTAATAGGAATGCCATGATTATGGTCAGGGGTCCTGTTTTATATTGCCTAGGCTGGGCCCTTCTAGTTGTTCAAATGTTACCATCGAACCACTTTGATGGACAGTTGGGAGTTTTATAACCTGAGTCTTACTGTGCATGCAGATCCCCCATGAGCCTCTCTGAAAGCCCATGGGGTGGGGTAAACACCAATGTAGACTTAAGCTAATGACATGGCAATTAGCCTTAAATTGCTCTCAGTCACCTTCCAGACCCTATTTTGCCTGCGATGGTTGGCACTGGGCTGGGAAATCCTCTGCATTCTTTTGCAATTGGCTGCTAAGTTCTGAATAGCAGATTGGCAGTGTTCCTTCCTCTACCAGGTGCAGCAATTGCTTGGGGGCCCTGCCTTTGTACCCAGGAAAGCCATGGTCCCTTTCTACCTAACAGAATTTATTTCAACATTAGAGTCAGTCCTTTCAAACATTGTCACTGCTTTATCAACTAAGTTTAGTGAATATTCTGAATTATTTGTTGTCATTCAGCAATCTTCATAGCACCTTTAGTAGATTTCATATCAATAAACCACTTTCTTTGTTCATTCCTAAGAAGCAAGTCCTCATCCACTCAAGTTTTGTCATGAGATGGCAGCAATCCACTTACATCTTCTGACTCCACTTTTAATTCTGATTTTCCTGCTATTTTCACTACATCTGCATATAATTCCTCCACTAAAGTATTGAACCCCTCTAAGTCATCCATGAGAGTTGGAATCAATTTCTTCCAAACTCCTGTTAATGTTGATATTTTGACCTTCTCCCATGTATCATACATCATGAATGTTCTCAATGGCATCCAGAATGGTGAATCCTTTCCATAAGATTTTCAGTGTACTTTGCCCAGATCCATCAGAAAATTCACTATCGATAGCAGGTATAGCCTTATAAAATATATTTCTTAAAGCATAAGAATTGAAATAAGAAGTTACTTTTTGGTCCATGGGATGCAGAATGGATGTTGTGTTAGCAGACATTAGAAAAAAAGACATTAATCTCCTTGTACACCTTCACTAGAGCTCTTGTGTGACTAGGCGCACTGTCAATGAGCAATGGTATTTTATAAGGAATCATTCTTTCTGAGCTGTATATCTCAACAGTGGGCTTAAGCTATTTGGTAAAACATGCTTTAAACACATGCTGCGATCTAGGCTTTGTTGTTCCTTTTCTAGAGCATAAGTTCAGTAGATTTAGCATAATCTTAAGGGCTTTTGAATTTTCAGAATAGTAAATGAACATTGGCTTCAGCTTCAAGTCACCAGCTGCTTTAATCCCTAAGAAGAGAGTCAGCCTATCCTTGGAAGCTTCGATGCCAAGCATTGACTTCACCTCTCTAACTATGAAGGTCCCAGACGGCATCATCTTCCAATAAAAGGCTGTGTCATATGCATTGAAAATCTGTTGTTCAGTATACACACTTTCATCAACGCTCTTAGCTAGATCTTCTGGATGATTTGCTGTAGCTTCTACATCATCGCTTGCTGTTTAACCATGCATTTTCATGTTAGGATGGCAGTGTCTTTCCTTAAACCAAAAAGCAAAAACTCTGCCAGCTTCAAACTTTTTTTCTGTATTTTCTCAGCTGTCTCAGCCTTCCCAGAATTGAAGAGAGTTAGGCTTTGGCTTAAGGGAAAGTTGTGGCTTGTTTGATTTTCTATCCAGAGTACTCAAACTTTCTCCATATCAGCGGCTTGTTTGATTTTCTATCCAGAGTACTCAAACTTTCTCCATATCAGCAATAAAGTTGTTGTGCTTTCTTTTTATTTGTGTGTTCACTGGAGTAGTACATTTAATTTCCTTCAAGAACTTTTCCTCTTCATTCACAACTTGGCTAACTGGTGCAAGGGGTCTCCTTTTCAGCTCTTCTCAGCTTTTCACATGCCTTTCTCACTAAGCTCAATCATATTTGCATTTTGATTTAAAGCAAGAAACCTAAAACTTTTGCTTTCACCTGAACACTTAGAGGCGATTGTAAGATTATTAATTGGCTTAATTTCAATAGAATTGTGTCTCAGGGAATTGGGAGGGAAGAACCTATTAGTACAACAGTCAGAACACAAACATTAATCAATTAAGTTCACCATTTGGGGGGAAGCATGGTTCGTGGTGCTCCAAAACAATTACAACAGTAACATCAAAGATCACTGATCATATATCACCATAACAAACACAATAATAATGAAAGAGTTTGCAATATTATGAGAACTACCAAAATGTGACACAGAGACATGAAGTGAGCACATGCTATTAGAGGAATTATACAGATAGACTACCCTGCTAGATGCAGGGTAGCTCAAACGTTTACTTTGTAAAAAATGCAATATCTGAGAAATGCAATAAAGTTAAGGGCAATAAAAAGAGGTATGCCTGTAAAAGGAAACTAATAGGTACCTTCTAAATATGAAATTTCTGGTTATAATTTATGGTTAAAGCAACAATTCTTAACAGAAGGAGATTTTCCTCCCAGGGAATATTTAACAATGTTTGGAGACACATTTACTTGTTGCAATGTGAGGGTGGAAAATATTCCTGGCATTCAGTGAGTAGAAGTCAAGGATGCTACTAAATATCATACCATGCAGAATATAGCAAGGAATTATCTGGACCCAAATAACAATAGTACAGAGGTTGCAAAATCCAAATTTAAAGTAATAAAGATCAAATTTGACCTTGAAATAAAATGAAGATTTTGATATTGTCAAACACCAGCAAGGTTTTAAATCTGAGGTAGACTATGGAATTTAAATTTGGTTTGATAGAGAAGAGATGCCATAAGTTCTTTTTTAAAAACTACTTTTATGTGTATTTTAGTCTTAATTTATAAATAATAATTGTTTACATTTATGGAGTACAATGTGATGTTTTCATGCATCTATACATTGTGCAGAGATCAAATCCAGCTAATTAACATTTTTATCACATAAATATTTATTATTTCTTTGTGTTGAGAACATTTAAAATCATCTCTATTAGCTGTTTTGAAATGTACAGTATACAACCATTGACGATGGCCACTATGCTGTGCAGTAAAATACCAGAACTTATTTTTTTCTAACTAAAATTTTACCCTTTGACCAATATTTCCTCTTTCTTCATCCAACGTCCCACCAAGCCTCTGGTAACCACCATTCATTCTACTCTTCACTTCTATGAGTTTGACTTTTTTAGATTTTGTCTCTCTGTGTTTGGCTTATTTTACTAAGAATAATATTCTCTAGGCTAATCCATATTGTCACAAATGACAGAATGTCTTACTTTTAAATGGCAGACTAGTGTTCTCATTGCATATATACACTACACTTTTTAATCCATTCATTCATTGATGGGCATTCTAGGTATTAAAATATCTTGACTATTATAAATGATGCCACAGTGAACATGTGAGTGCAGATATCTCTTCAACATACTAATTTCAATTACTTTGGATATATTCCCACAAGTGGAGTTGCTTGATCATAGGGTAATTCTACTTTTAGTTTTTTGAAGAACCTCTATACTGTTTTCCGAAATGACTGTGTTCATTTATAATACTACCAACTGTGTACAAGTGTTCCTTTTCCTTTACATCCTTGCCAAAACTTATTATGTTTCATCATTTTGATAATAGGCAATCTAACAGTAGTGAGGTGTTATATCATTGTGGTTTTAATTTGCATTTCTGTGATTATTAAATTTGTGGAGCACTTTTTTGTGTATCTATTGGCCATTTTATTGTTTTCTTTAGAGAATTAACTTTTCCGCTCTTTTGCCTATTTTTAATAGAATTATTGTTTTGTTATTATATATTTTGAGTTCATTGCATATTTGGATATTAGCCCCTTATCTGATATTTGATTTGCAAATATTTTCTCCCAATCTCAGAGTTGTACCTTAACTTTGTTGTTTCCTTTTCTGTGCAGAAGCTTTGCAGTTTAATGTGATCCCATTGTCTATTTTTGCTTTCATTGTTTGTTTCTCTGGTCTTATCCAAGAAATTCCTTCCCAAACCAATATAATGGGATTTTCTTCTATGTTTTCTTCTAGTAGTTTTACAGTTTCAGGTCTTATGTTGAAATCCTTAATACATTTTTAATAGATTCTTATATAAGGGATGAGATAAGGGTTCATTTTCATTCTTCTGAATATAGTTATCCAGTTTTCCTGACACTTTTCGTTAAAATGACTGTCCTTTCTTCATTGTTTGTTCCCATGCTGTTTTGATGATAATAGCTTTTTAAAATCTGAGAGTGTGATGCATTCAGTGTCTTTTTTTTTTTTTTTTTTTTGGTCAAGATTGCTTTGGCCATCTTGTGGTTAAAAACAATTTGTTTATGTGAAGAATGACATTGGAATTGGTAGGGATTGCATTGAATCTGTAGATTGCATTGGTCAATATGAGAACATTGACATTATTAAGGCTTTCGATACATGATCATGGGATATCTTTTCTTTTATTTGTGTATTCTTCAATTTTTTTCATCAATGTTTCATAGTTTCAGTGTACATCTCTTTCACTTCCTTAGGTAAATTTAATCCTAAATATGTTATTTTAATGCTACTATAAATAGAATTATTTTCTTTATTTTTCAATAATTCATTGTTAGCATATAGAAATGCTAGTCATTTTGTGTGATTATGTATCCTACAATTTTACTGAATTTGTTTATCAGTTATAATAGTTTTTTTGTGCAATCTTTATGATTTTCTATATATAAGATCATATCATCAACAGAGGCAATCTTACATTTTTGCTTTTCATTTAGATGTCTTTATTTATTTTTCTTGCCTAATTGCTCTGGCAATGATTTCCAGAACTATGCTGAATGGAAGTGATAAGAGTGGTCATCTTTTCCTTGTTATGATTTCTTAGATGATATAAGCTTTCAATGTTTCACTATTGAATATGATCTTAGATATGTATTTGTCATTTTTGGCCTTTATGGTATTGAGGAACATTCCTTCCATACTTACTTTTTAAGAGTTTTCCTCATGAAAGGATGTTGAATTTTTTCAAATGTTTTTCTGCATCTATTGTGAAAACCATATGGTTTTTATCCTTCATTTTGTTAATACAGTGAATCACATTAATTGATTTGCATATGTTGAGCCATCCTTGCATTTGAGGTATAAATCCCACTTGATCATGGTGAATGATTTTTTTAATATACTGTTAAATACACTTTTCTAGTACTTTGTTTAGGATTTTTGCATCTATGTTCATCAGTGATATTGACCTTTATTTTTTTTCTTATATTGTCATTGTCTAAGTTTGATATCAAAGTAATTCCAGCCTTGTAAAATGAGTTCAGAAATATTCCCTCCTCTTCAGTTTTTTGAAGGAATTTGGAAAGGCTAATATTAGTTCTTCTTTAAATGTTTGGTAAAATTCAGCCATAATATCATCTGGTCCTGGTATTTTCTTTGCTAGGAACTTTAAGTAAAAATTCAACCTCCTAACTCATTTTTAGTCTGTTCAAACTTTCAATTTTTTTTAGTTCACTCTGGGTAGGTCATACGTTTCTAGGCATTTCTAGATTATTAAATTTGATTATATAAGATTGTTTATAATAGTCTCTTATGATCCTTTGTATTTCTGTTTGTTATAAACTGTAATGTCTCCTCTTTAATTTCTGATTCTAATAATTTGAGCCTTCTCTCTTTATTTCCTAGTTAGTCTAAGATATTGTCAATTTTGTTTAGTTTTGTTTTTAAAAACTGACTCAATTTTATTGATCGTTTCTATATCTTCCTAGTCTCTATTTCATTTATTTCTGCTCTGATCTTTGATATTTCCTTCCTTCTGCTAACTTTGGACTTCATTTGTTTTTCCTTTTCTAGTTTCCTAAGGTGTAATGTTAAGTTCCCTAAGGTGGAATATCTCAAATGTTTTATTTGAGATATTTCTTAACTGTCGATGTAGGCATTCATTGCTATACACTTTCCTCTTAGAACTGCTTTTGGAGTTTTTAGAGATTTATCTTGTTCTTTTATTTGGATAATATTTCTCTATTTCTTCATTTTCTTTGAGTCTTTGTGTTGGTTTCTGTGCATTAGATTAAATAGCTGCATCTCTCAGTCTTGTCATACTGCTATTGTATAGGACAAGGGTCTCACCAACCCATCTGGCCAGAGTTTTAAAGTGACTCTTAAATCTTTATATGTGTCCAAATTGCTGTCTCTGTTCTTGATGACCCCTGGAGAATTTAGGATTTGCCAAGACTGGGACCTAAGGCCAGTATGGTATAAGACAGACCCCCTACATGTAGGTGTAAAGGTTAGGGTGCTACATGTGTGTTCCAGTTCCTTTTATCCTCTTGATGAATCTGAGTGCAGGCATTTATCTCCCACTCTTTCTGCATTAAGCCAGGGAGAGGATCTGTGACAAATGCCTATACCTGTGTTTAATATGAGCCCTCTAATCCTGGAGAGATATCTGCTAAAAGTTGGCTTGTTATACGAACACCTCTGTTTTCTGTGGTCTAGGGCCACTCAGGAATGCAAAGCTTCATCAACTCCAAAAGCTAGCTCATTAGGAAGATAATTACATTAGTGGAAGCTATAGAAGTTGTGGCAATCAGTGTGTGGACAAACTTCCTCCTGGAGGAATGTAAGACCTGGATTTATCACTGGGGCAAGCAGGAAGAAAGACCTAGGAAGTACTGAGCTCCAGCTCAGGCTGTCTAAGAGCTACTGTTTGCACCATTAGCTCCCAGATGCAAGTTTGTTAGAAGCCAGGCCATCAGGTAGCCAATGGAAGAGTATACAGTCAACCCTTTCCAGAGAGATTCTTCACTACTCCTAGGGGATGTAGCCCCTGGAAGTGTTTGAACATTCATTTAAAGCTATGTCTCTATTCTGTCATTTAGGGAGACTTCCATATGCCTAGTCTCTTTTGCTCCTAAGGCTAGGAGGTTTAGGATGAAGTCTCTCAGGTGGTCTCTGTAAAATTGAAGTCTGCAATGCATGGATACATCTCTTTCAGGGAGAAACAGGGATCTAAGCTTTAAAGCCCCTTCTCTGCACTGTTCCTGGGGGCATAAAAGCCCTGGAAGTACTTGAATGCCTGTAGAAAACCACCACATTTTTTCTGTGGTCTAGAGAGTCTCATGTATGCCTAGTCCCCTCTGCTTCCAGAGCTAGGAAGTTTAAGATGTATTCCCTCAAGTGGAAGATATAAAAGTTGGGAAGCATGGTGTGTAGAGAAACTCCTTCCAGGAGGGATAGATAGACTTGGAGTTATCACTAGTGTAGGTGAGGGAGAAAGCTTGGGAAGTGCTATTTACTTCTCAGGCTGCTGGCAGGCTATAGTTTGTCTGCCTCTTTAACTACCCAGTGGAAGTTAGTTAGAAGCCAGCCTGCCAAGTAGCCACTGGAAGAGTGTCATAAAACTTGTCCAGGGAAAAACAAGGAGTTGCATTATTTAAGTCCTTTCTCTGTACTCCTCCAAGGAGATAAAGGCTCTAATGGTGCTTGCATATCCTTATAAAACTGTTGCTTTTTCCCTGTGATCTACAGAGACTGGAATATGTCTAATCCCCTTTGTTCCATGAGTTAGTAAATTAAGAACCAAACCATGGATAACTTTAAAATAAGAGCAGTATAGCTGAGGTCCAAATAATCCTATCCACAGAGAGAATTTGGGTGTTGGAAATTCCTTTCCCAGTTGTATGGCTCTATTCCCAAGGTAGAGTCCATGCCCCAGCATTCCTCAGTTGTTCCTGCTCATTTGATGTTGGTATTTTCTCAGTTCCTAGGTAGGAGTGTCTTCATTGTTTCCGGCTTTCTGTCAGAGAGAAATGATCCAAGAATAGATGTCTATTCAGTGTGTATGGGTGGATGGAGAGTCACCAGCCTCCTATTCCACCATGTTACTGACATCACCAGATACATAAGTTTCTAAATATGACAGCAAATATCTGAAAATAGCTATTAAGAAAAATTTCTTTAGTAGTTAAGTGTCAGGTTATTATAGAAGAAATCAGAATTAAGAGGCAAAAAGACATTGATACAAAAATCTATTGCAGTGATGAATAAACTCAAGGTTAAAATATTTGGAAAACATAATATAAGATTCAAGGAAAGAAAGAAATTAGCAGACAGAGTGATGATTCTAAGAGGATAGTGGAGTTGGAAGCATCAAGATTCTGTCTCCCTACCTACAACAAATTCACTGGCAGAATATGTTTGAGGAAACTATTTTAGAACTCTAGAGAAATTGAAAAATTACAACTTCCAGAAGGCTTTGATAGTAAATTTCAGTTAATTTTGGTTAATTTCAGCTCAGTTGAAATTAGTAGCAGCTACCCATTCCCCTCCCCTTGTTATATGACAGGCAGCTACAAACTTGTTCATGGAGCAGCTTGTGCATGCCTTGTAAAGCCATGGTGAATAAAAAGGACTCTGTCCTTCAAATACTGGGATTGGAGATCTATGCTCTTATTGGTGATTGCTGCTCTGATCACAGAGGTACAGATAAAAACAAGAGCTCCCATTGTTTTTGAACCCCAATTCTTGCAAGCCCTTTCCCCTGCAGCTGAAGTGATTTCTGTGCAATGTAACAGGATGATATTCTTACCCATTCTTTCATTTTTCTCTTTATTTCAATTTTGGAAGTAAAAAAATAAAGACTAGGACATTAAAAAAATGTGTGGGGGAAAAACTAGAAAGTGACCACACATGCCCAGGGAAAAGCTCACAAAAAACCTGAGAAGGCTTTAATTTTACACCCCTGTGTTGATCCTTGGCACAGAGACAGCCTACAAAATAAAAATACATACATACATACATACATACATACATACATACCATAATAACAACAACAAAATAAAAAGCCAGCAAACCAGGGAAGGGGGAGAATCTGATATCCAGTGTTACCACATGATCACACTCAAATGTCCAGTTTTCCAAAAAGAAAAAAAAAATCACAAGGTTTGCAAAGAATCAATAAAGTATGGCCCTTTCAAAGGCAAAAAATAAGTCAAAAGAAATTGTTCCTGAAAATGCCTGGATGGAAGCTTTATAAGACAAAGACTTTGAAATAATTGTCTTAAAGTTTTTCACATAACTAAAGAAGAATATGAATGATATTAAGAAAACAACCTATGGACAAAAATGAACATATTAATAAAGACATTAAAAACATAAAGAGAAAACAGAAAGAAATCCTGGAACCGAAAAGTACAATCACTGAAATGAAAAATTTACCAGAGAAATTCAATGGCAAATTGGAGCATACAGAAGAAGGAATAAACAAACTTGAAGATAGGACAATGGAATTCATCATGTCTAAAAAAGAGAAAAAATATTGAAGAAAAGTGACAGAGACTAAGTGACCTGTGGGACATCATCAAGCGAACTAACCTGTGTGTTGCAGTAGCTGCAGAAGGATGATAGAGAAAAGGAAGAGAAAATATTTGACAAAATAATGGCTGAAATATTTCCAAATTTGATGAAAGACATTAATATAAACATCTAAGAATTCCAAACAACTTTAAGAGAATAGACTTAAAAAGATCTACACCAAGATACATTATAATCAAACTTTTGAAAAAAAAAAAAAGACAAAATTTTAAAGAGAGCAGGAGAGAAATGACTCATCATATACAAAGTATCCTCAATCAGATTATCAGTAGATTTTGGTCAGAAATTTTGAGGCCAGAAGACAGTGAACCAATATATTCAAAGTGGGAAAAGAAAAGAAAGAAAAGAAAAGAAAAGAAAAAAGAAAAGAAAGAAAATAAAGGAAAGGAAAGGAAAAGAAAAGAAAAGAAAAGGAAAGGAAAGAAAAGAAACCTGTTAACCAAGAACACTAAATTGTTCTTCAAAAATGAGGGAGAAATTATGAATGCTTTGAAAAGAAATAGTAACAGAATTCTAATGTCTTGAGGACATTATGCTAAGTGAAATAAGCCAATAATAAGATGACAAATAATGTATGATTCTACCTTTATGAGGTACCTAGAATAGTCAAAGGTGGTCTTTTTTAGAACAGTCAGAATTTCAAACCTCATTACCAATCATATATCTCAGGATGAGATAACTGATTTGAAATATCTTTCTGGGTGATGAAAAAATGATTGGAGGCACAGTAGACTTACCAGCTAAGGGGAGTATCCTGCCAGGGGAGAGTGTATGAGATACCAGAATCAAAATGAAGAAAGAGGTTGGCTGAAAACATAGAAAAGTAAAAAAAGCATAATACAGTAATGGAGACAAAATAATTCCACAATTTTACTCATAGATAATCCTGAAAGAAAGTGAAAAATAATGTTTGGATACTATATTATTTAATTAATAAAAAGGCTCATTAATTTATTATGCAGATATTCATGCTGTCTCCTCTATCTTAGATAGTGTTCTTACCACTGGAAATATTTTAATGAATAGACACAGGCCCTGATCTCAGAGATAGTAAGTATTATAAAAATAGATCTATACATAAATTTATTTCCAAACATGAGATACGAAAGTGTTAGAAAAAAAGAGAGACTATTTGTGTAATCTTTAAATGAGAGAGGACTCTTAAGCAAGATAAAATATCTGATAAACATGAAGGGGAACATGGCATACTTACACATAATATTTTTGAATTAGAAAGGCAGCATACAGAAAATGAACATTTAAAATGCTATCCAAATGACCAATAAACATGTAAATAAGTATACTAGTAGTAGGAGAAATATGCATGAAAAACATAAACTTTAATATGTTCTATTAAATTATTAGAAAATAAAGGAACTGAAATCATCCAGTGGTGGCAGAAATGTGATGGTAGACACAAGAGAATATAAGTATTCTTTTATACTTTTGTCAGATTATAATTTACCATAATATTTCTAGAATAAATTCTTATAATATATATTTAAACAAAGGTGGGCACACCCTTTAATCCAGCATTTATACTTGTAGGAGTTCAGTCAAATTACAGGAGAAGCAGTAAATAAAGATATATGTATAAGGATATTTATTGTAGCAAAATTGGGAAACAATGAATTCCAAAATAATAGTGGGATGATTGAATTGATAATGGTACATTTAAACTGATATCAAATTATATGAAATAAACTATGGTGTAAGACATATACATGTATGATAAAATAAAATAAGGTAAAATAAAAGCACAAAATAGTTTATATCATATGTATGCAAGACAGAAAAATCCATCTTTTTGTTGCGACCAAAATACATAATATGTAAACCAGTGTCAAACCAAATTCAATCTTTACAATAGTCTGGAACAAAAGGGATTATAATAACTGCTGCTACTACTACCTAGAAAGTGTCTAATATGTAAAAGGCATATGTTATTCACTTTATATGTAAAATTTACTTCTCACAAAAAAGATTGAAGTATGTGTTATAATTTTTATTCTATAGATGAAGAAATTAAGATCTAAAGGTTTTATTTTATTTTATTTTTAAATGCAGAGTCAAGAAACAAATTCAAAGCTACTATGGATTTCATTCCTTTAAGGAGAACTAGCTCAATTCCCACCGTGAAGCCAAAAAGTTATGTATTGTGTCCTCTGGTTTGCACCCCTCTGCACTCTTGTGTCCTCCATTCTGAACTCTTCAGCTCCTTGAAAAAGCCTGTTGTTGGAACCTACTGTTCTTTCTGCCTGTATACTCACAGTCTCAGTTTCTTGTTCTGTCCATGTGGCTTCCATTTTCGTCACTAACTCCTATTCACCCTTTAGAGTTAGTTTCCAGCTCACTTCCTGAGGGACAGAATGGTCAACCATCCAAGAATAGTTAAGACCCTCTGAATTCACAGTGGAAATTGAATAACATATGCCTTTTGGTTTCCTTACTTCACAAAGCAACTGTTAATGGGGTGGTGTGTTTAGCAATAAGTAATATCTATATTACTTACTGAGGAGTGTTCTATATCAACCTCAACTAATTGAACAAAGCAGAAACAAACCACAGCAATGTCCATGATTGTTAAAATGTTCCAACAAGCCATTTTTCCTCTAATTTTAGAAATCATTCAATAAAAGCAGCCAAATGAACAATGCAAGAAATACCACTAAATATAAACCCAGAGTTTACTGCAAATCAGGGTTTGCAGAATCTTTCTATTGATTGTAGTGTAATTGCCATACAAATGTTCTCCTTAACAACACCCTTTACAGAATGGCTAATTTTTTCCTGGCTGGACTCTATATTTTAGAAAGTAAAAAAAGCAAGACAGAAAAATCCATCTTTTTGTTGAGGGAAAATTGCAGAAGATAATACAAAAGTTCCTATTTTTTCAGTTGCGCATATAGAGATGTATCAGGATCTTGGAGAGCAGATCTCAACAATATAAGCTAAGACTTGTCTGTGATGAGCTTGAATAGCCAAGGAAAAATAGATACAATGCTTGTGCTTGAAACAAATAACATAAGGCCAAATCAGTATTAGATTTAGAGAGATGGTCATTGATGATCTTTGCTAGAGAAACTATGCATTGCAAAAGCTATAATGGAATGACATGGAAATAAGGAAAATTGCTGTCCAGATCCATCTTCAAAAAAAAATTTGCTGCCCAGCAGCAGAGAAGGTGATCAGCAGGCAGCCTCTAGCATCCATGCTTAGGGGCTGGCCATCAGCTTCAGAAAGGAGACTCAAGGCCAGTCTGGATCAGGTTGCTAAGCAAAGCACAGAGATTTTCCTCCCAAGATGGGATATTCTGACTGGCAATATCCTCCTAAGATCCTTGCTGCCTTGACTTAGATTTTGACCAGCCAATATTCAGCTTATTTTCTCCCTCTTTCCAATCCTGTATTTTCTCCAACTTCTTTTCACAGATGTTGATTCCTAATTAGTATCTTGCATCCCAAACTCACTTTAGCATCTGCTCTGGATATCCCAAAATGGGAGGAATAGAAATACATTGAGGAATAGTTGGTCAATGAGAAAAATGGAGATAACTGTAGATACTGATTTCGCTTAAGAGTTTATCTGTAAAGGAGAAGACAGGGGAGATATTAGCTGCAAGAGGAAAGAGATTGAAGGAGAAGTTTTATTATTTTAACATTTTGAATGATAGGGAGAGGGAAATACTTCAGAAAGAATAAATGTTGGAAAGGATTCAGTACATGGAGGCTGCTAAATGGGGGCAGAAGATGTCAAACTATCACGCTTTGCTGACAATATGATCTTATACCTAGAAAACACCAATGATTCTGCTATGAGACTAATGGAATTGATAAACAAATTCACCAAAGTCTCAAGTTACAAAATCAATGTACAAACATCAGTACCATCCTTCTACACCAACAACAGTCAAACTGAGAACCAAATCAAAGACTCAATACCCTGCACAATAGCGACAAAGAAAATAAAGCACCTAGGAATATATTTAACTAAGGAGGTAAAAGACCTCTACAGGAAGAACTAGAAAGCACTGAGGAAGGAAATAGCAGAAAATGTAAACAGGTGTAAAATCAAACCATGCTCATGGGTTGTCAAAATCAACATTGTTAAATTGTCTATACAACCTAAAGTGCTCCACAGATTCAATGCAATCCCTATTATTATACCAATATCATGTTTTATAGATCTAGAAAACATAATTCTACATTTTTGTATGAAACCAGAGAAGAACCAGTATAGCAAAATCAATCTTCATCAAAAAGAACAAAGAACAAATTGGGAAGCATTAATCTATCGGACTTCAAGCTATACTACAAGGCTATAGTAACTAAAATAGCACTGGATTGGCACAAGAACAGAGACATATATCAATGGAACACAACTGAGAACCCAGATATAAAACCATTCTTCTATAGCCATTTAATCTTTGACAAAGCAGACAAAAACATACACCGGGGAAAAGAATCCTTATTCAATAAATGGTGGAGAAAATTGGATAGCCACATGTAGAAGTCTGAAACAGGATCTGCACCTTTCACCTCTTACAAAAATCCACTCACGTTGAATAACAGACTTAAACCCAAGGTATGAAACTATAAGAATTCTAGAAGAAATTTTTGGAAAAAAATTTACAGACATTGGCCTAAGCAAAGAATTTATGAGGAAGACCCCACAGGCAATCACAGTAACAACAAATATAAATAAAAGGGCCCTGGTCAAATTAAAAAGCTTCTGTACAGCCAAGGAAACGATCACAAGAACAAAAAGACAACCTACAGAATGGGAGAAAATATTCGAATGCTACATATATGCTGAAGGGTCGATAATGAATCTATATAGAATCAGGAAACTCAACAAGAAAAAGTCACACAACCCTATCAAAATGTTGGCAAAGAACATGAACAGAAACATTTCAAAAGAATAGATTAATGGCCAATAAACAGGAAAAAATTTTCAACATCTCTAATAATCAGGGAAATGAAAACCAAAATCACAATGAGATATCACCTAACTCAAGCAAGAATGGCATTTAAAAAAAGTTCCCCAAAACTAAATGTTGGAGATAGGAACACTCATACACTGCTGGTGGGACTGTAAACTAGTACAACCTCTGTGTAAAGTAATATAGAGATAGCTCAAAGAGCTACGGGTAGAACTATCATTTGATCCAGCAATCCCATTACTGGACACCTACCCAAAGGAAAAAAAATGCAATCTATAAAAAAGACATCTGCAGTAGAATGTTTATAGCAGCACAATTCACAATTGCAAAGATGTGAAAACAACCCAAGTGCACATCAATAGGTGAGTGTATCAATAAAATGTGGTATAAGTATACCATGGAGCTCTACTCAGCCACAAAAAAACAATGGTGATCTAGCATCTCTCATATTATCCTAGATAGAGCTGGAGCCCAGTCTACTAAGCGAAGTATCACAAGAATGAAAAAACAAGCACCACATGTACTCACCATCAAATTGGTATTAACTGATCAACACTTATGTTCACATGTAGTAGTAACATTCATTAGGTATTGGGTAGGTGGAAAGGGTGAGAAATGGATGGGCGTATTTACACCTAATGGGTGCAGTGTGCACTGTCTGGGGAAAGGACACGCTTGAAACTCTGATTCATGTGGGGCAAAGGCAATATATGTGACCTAAATATTTGTACTCTTGTACTATGCTGAAATGAAAAGAAAGAAAGAAAGAAAGAAAGAAAGAAAGAAAGAAAGAAAGAAAGAAAGAAAGAAAGAAAGAAAGAAAGAAAGAAAGAGAGAAACTACATTGTAATAATTTGACTCTATAAAAAAATACTGTCTCCTATTATGTTTCCCCAAATCAGAGGTAAACTTGCCTATTTAAAGGAATTCTCTTCCTTATGGTGGGATTGAAGATAGAATCTTGGGGAAAGAGAAATGTGCTTATTTGATGAATTGGAATTGTGAGTGCCACTTATGGACTTCTTTAACTCCTTTACCTAACTTTTATGTACTGCGCAATTCATTCAGAGATAGTCATGAATGTTTCTGCAGAATTCCATTTAGATGCTAGAAATATCAGCCATCAGTTCCACGAATAAAAATAGACATTCTACTTTACTTTCCAGGAACTCTCTTTTGGTGATGTTTAAAAAATTTCTTCCAGGAAGAAAAAGTAAATTTAAACAAAATTTTAGAATTAATGTTATGATTTGGCTCAGTATTTTTTAAGGAAAGGAAATTTGCTTCATAAAGTAACATTCATGAATGATGAAATAACTAGAAATAGTCCTCAGAAAATATGGCATTACTAATTGCACAACTTTGATAACAAGATCCTGATAATAAGAATATGCGTATCTTTAGACAATCTAAGATGATTCATTTTTGATCTAGGAGTTAAAATGCATTCCACTTGAAAAAACATGAAGTAGGTGATACAATTCTATTATCTAATCATAGGGAAACTACACAATGACAAATATATGTGATGCTAAAGAAACAGTGAGCATGAACCTAATAAATAACATAAAGCAATAAGAAATTAGCACTTTATTAATGAACCTCATATTTACAGTACTATTGTGAAAATTAATAGATGCTTAGCTTTGATATATATTTGCTATAATACAGGAATTATGTTTCTTTCTGTTTTTATTTTATTTTTAATGATGCCTGGGAAATTGCCTAGAAAAGAGAAAGCCTAGAGATTTTATACTTATTTCTTAAAATCAAAAGCATTAACTCATACTAAAATCATTAACGAATGCAATTTACTACTAATACCTCTGTTCTAATGATCTAATTGATTATTTTAATTGAGGATGGAATTGGAACCACGAATTCTCCTTTACCCCTAAAAATATGCATGTTCATGCATGCAAATAGAGATAGCATTTAACTGGCTATTTCACTAGTATACACAGTGGTAAAATCCTTGCTTTTGCTCTTGCAGTAGCATAGAGCATCTTGCTATTACTTACAGAGCACGTGATTTGTTTATAGAGGTAGATTATGATTCAGAATTCTGGGACAAATTTCACCTTGAGACTTTATGCATATAATGCTTCTCTGTTGCAGGAAAACAAAAAAGCCATTAAGAAGCAGAACATCTTTTATATATTCACGTAGGGAAATATTGAAAACAGGTTGTCCTTACTTAGACACCTCATTGCAATTGACAATTAGCTGAAATAGCACATGAAGGTGGTAAAAAAATAATTACAAATCTCAAGTACTTTATATAGCCCTTGAAGTCTATCAAGATTTTATTTATATAGCATGAATACACTAAAATAATCTATACATAGCCATATTAAAGTGCCTTGTGCCATATTCACTGTTAGTAATAAACCCAAAGTCTTTGTTTTCCAATGACAGATAAGGATGCTTTCATCAGTACTCCTGTTAGTAGCAGTTGAGAAACAGAGTATCAAGTATTCTAAAACTTATTCTAACTTAGCTGCTTAACATTATAAGCAGCTAATCCTATTCCTTTTCTAGAAGTGTTTATGGCAGAACTGTGGCAAAAGTTTATATAGTGTATGTGAATTCAGTTAATGCTCAGTATCCATGGGCAATTGGTTCAAGACCTTCCTATGCTACA
This sequence comes from Microcebus murinus, assembly GCF_040939455.1. NCBI lineage: Eukaryota > Metazoa > Chordata > Mammalia > Primates > Cheirogaleidae > Microcebus > Microcebus murinus. The sequence goes on along the minus strand of NC_134108.1, from coordinate 63,535,720 downwards.
AAATCTGTGTATGCCCAAGTCCCTGATATAAAATGGTGTAGTATTTGCATATAACATATGACACACTCCCTTATACTTTAAATCATCTCTAGATTACCAAATGCAATGTAAATGCTATGTAAATAGTTACTCTATTGTTAGGGAATAATGATAAGAAAAAAAGTCTATATATGTTTAGACTTTGCATATACAGATACAAATTTTTTAAAATATTTTTTATCCTCAGTTGAATCCACACATGTGGAACCCACAGATATGGAGTTCGGACTGTATATGTATGTGTATGTGTGAATATATATGTATGTATGGGTATATATGCCATATGCATGCATATATATATATATATTTACAAATTCATTTTGATGTTTTCTGCATGTACAGAATGTACATGTTTTTATTATTATAAGTGGCCATGCTGCTGTCTTTCCACTATGCATTTCAGAAACATTTTTCTCAGGTTTATAAAAGCAGCTGCTATTTACATATTCTGTTTTTGTTTACAACTCAGCTTCAGAGGCCACATCAAACACAAAATTTATCATGGGCATGATATTTTCTCTTCTACTTAAGCGTCTACTTTCTTCACAATTGATTAGATTGGTTGTGAAATCAATCTAAAGAATTTCTTAAGGTGTCAGCAACATTTTCCATTCTTAAAATTACTGTTTTGATTTGGTATTTTTGATTATATACAACAAAGAACTGCACGCTTCAAACTGTTTACTTAAAAAGAGTTACATTTTTATGAACATTAGTGGGTTGAATATGGGTTCCTCTTGCAGATTGCCAAAAATGACATAATATTTAAGAATTTACATTTGTTAAATTTAAATATATGGTGATGTCTTAGATTAGATTATGAATATTACTAGAATTTAAGTTGCTTGACATTTCCTCATCTTTTACCTGCTTTGATACATGGCTACAATGCTTTCCTTTTCATGTTAGCTTCCTATTTCCTTGTATTTTTTTGAAACAATGGTAAAAAAAACCCACTATATCCCTGGTGACTAAAACATTGATTTGGCATAATATGTCTTCAGTAAACATTTGTTGATTAAATAGTTATATTGTCAATCTATAGTTTTAAATATCTTTCCTACTTATTATCAACATTCTAGGTAAATTTCATGATTGATTTCAAGATATTTAATTGGACTCATCTTTATGGCCATAATATTCCACCCTCCAATTCCTAGATTGTAATTCTCAACTCAAAAATCTCAACATGGTTTGTAAAAATATGAAAAATATAAAGAATAGCTAGGAAGGGAGAAGATTCATAAATATCTTTTATGAACTCAGGATTTTTAATCAAGAGATATAGGAATTCTTGGAAACCTAACTAATTCCTATCTTATAAGTCAATGATTTTTATGTGATATGGGATTGGATTTAGCCTATATAATTTTAAAAAGCAAACCCAGACCTAATAGATAGGAATGTAGGGATAAATGTTCTGCTCACCACATAAAACACATTTCTAAGAATTAGACCTTTTTAAAGTGAAAAGCAATACATCAGTAGATAATATGTTTACTGCCATACTACAAATCAGTAGGAGTATTTTAGAGAAGTATAAAATATTAACTGTTGATTGAACAAGAAAACAATTTCAGAAATATCCCCTGCAAACCTGTTTGTAAATTTTTCTGAACTCAATCATACTTCTTTGTCCCTTCCTCTAAAACACTTACTACCATATCTCCCCTTCAAAACTTCACTATTCCTTTCTTTAAACTGCATTGATTATTTTAGCTCACCTTTAAATATATGCTCTTATTCAATCCTTTCCAAGCCCTAGAGAAAGGCAGCAGTCAGCATTGATTTAACCTGGTAGATTAGTTAATTTTGACAGTCTCTATTGCCCTTTAATTTAAGAATTTTTGAAAGTTAAACATCGTAAGCTTTCTCTTCAGAAATCAACTAATCTGGAGCCTTAAACCACAAGATAAACACATTCCTCCATAAGCTGTTCCCTGCCTATCTTTAGTATCTATAGTTGTATCTTATCCACAAACTGGTTAACATTTTTTAATGTTGAATTCCCATGAACATGAGAGTGTCAGAGTCCTGACCAAATCCCAATCTCGAATGTGTGACCTATTTCACTAATTTATATTATTACTTCTTTGGCCCAGCTATCTGAGTAACAAGAACATAATTAGATAGGGGAACCCGCTCATACTCCCATTAGAATCAGCGAGCAAAGGAGTAATATGTTTTTCTTTTTTTCAAATGTACCTTTTTGTTTTTGAGTTAGAGGTATTTTTAAGTTGTTATGGCTATGGTGGTACCATTGGTATTTAACTGAAGATTTAATTTGTATAAAATAGTGGAAAGAAACTACTGGAGGACTCAGTATATTTTATTTTCAGTGTCAAATTGTCCTATGTACAATTAAATAAGCAAACTTTCACTATTAATTTTACCTTAATAAGGCTAGGAGGGAGGGGAATAAAATAAAATAACAAGAGCAGATAATAGAAAAACATTCACAAAAGTTCAATTTTCACATTGTAAAAGAACAATACAAGTATGCTTTCCTTATTTTCCCCCAAAGTAAACATTATATTTATATTAGGACATATGGAAATACTGTTAAATGACAATGACTGGCATTATTGTTAGCATTAGCTATGCTAACAGACCTGCAGATGCTCCTTCTTATTGTAATTTCTGATCTTAGGTATCTATAGTATTGTTTACTATTAAAATATAATAAAAATATACAAAACTGACAACAAGAGGAGAGAAGGAAAAATTAATAATAGTAAAATATTAATACAAAATAAGAGAAGAGAATAAAAGAAACATGAAAGAAAAATAGGAAAGAAATATTTATATATTAATAATAGATATGAACCTATATATATTGATAATTACATTAAATATAAATAACCAAATATCTAAACAAAAACCTAAAGACTGTCATAGAGGAAAAAAAAAATCAGCCAAGCAAAAATGTGTTTCTCACAGGAGACAAATTTTTAATATAAAGTCACAGAAAGATTTAAAGAAGGGAAATGACATACAATGAAGATAATTAACAAAAGAAAACTGACATAGATGTACTAATCTGATAATATGCACCTTAAAGTAATAAGCATTGCTAGAGATAATAACCACAAAAAAGTCAGTCCATTTTAAAAATGATGTAACATTTATAAAATGACTACCTAATATGATTTCTATTTATGTAAAGCAAACAAACATTTGATGAAAATAAAGACATAGATAAAACCACATCAGACTGGGTGATTTCAACAGGCCTTTTTTTTAGTAACCAACACAACAAACATAAAATAGTCCATAAAATAGAAAAGACCAACTAGCCTATTTGACATATAGAGCATTCCAACTAACAGTGAATTACTGCTAAATACACACACACATATCGATAAAAATAAAATAATTTCTAGGTGCTCAAGGAACTCCATTTCTCATTTGTACTGGCACTTAATTGAATTTGAGAGCTCTCCACCCAAAATATGATCTAATATATATCATATGTGTGTGTATGTGTGTATTCTAACTTCATCCCAGAAGTGTTTTTCTACGTCATAGGATTAATCAGTATTGTACAAATCTCTCAAAACAAACTCTCTTATATATTTTATAATGTTCACTCCATGAATGTGTTGGATCTACCATCACACTTTATTTATTACACATTATTCTGGGCACCTTTGTTACCTATTTTTCCAAAGTTTTAGATACATGGGAATAGTAATTAATATTGTATGCATATACAGGTGTATTGTGATAATCCACAAAACAGCACTATAACTGTGCCCCAAAATTACAAATTCATTTTATGATTAAATTCTGTGTTTTAAGGCTTTAATAAGAAAACTACTTTGTATGTGTACTGTCTATGTGTGAGAGATATTTTTTATTCAGAATCATTAATTGTTTATTTATACAAGATATATCCAAAATAGCTAATAAAAGTGGAGAGTCCAAATATTTAATATTATTAATAGAAGTCGAATAAAAAATTAGCAAGTCTTTCTAAATATGAAGTAGAACCCAATGATTTACTGCAATATATTGGATACATATTTTTCCATATTGCATTTTATGTTTATATCTAAGTTGCTGACTATGTATATAAGATAAAATAAACTTATGTTCTGTAAAAAGAAAAAAATGGGTTTTTACTATTACTTTTCTTCTAGTGTTACTCTATAATTTTATTATTTGCAGCAGAAGCTAAATTTTCTTTTTGAATATAAAATTCACAAGTTTCTTGCCACAACTTGAAAATGTACACTGTCAATTATTTACTTTTCTTTATTAAGTAAACCATTTCTTTGCAAATATAGCCCTAAATAGCTAATTAGATTTTCTAATAGCAAGAGAAACTATCATGGGGATAATGTACAAGAATTGTTTCATCAGCAAAATCAAAGGGGGAAACCACCTAATCCTTTTTTTGTTTTGCTTTGCAATTTAAACTTCAATGGCTTTTTTTTTTCATATTTTTTAATATGGCAAATCATTATTCTCTCTAGAGTTTACATTAATGAGCAGAGGACCAAATTATAAGAGTAGGCTAATTTGATCCCAAGCATTTCATATTAATGAAATAGATTTATCAGATATCAGGGAATACATACCTTTCCGAAGTTATTCTTTCCCAATTCTTAGTGCAATGGAAAGTCCTATTGACTGAATAGTTTCTTTAAAACACCTTAGTAGATATAAGTAAAGTATGAACATGCCCATGAGAGGAATGATGCTGACAGCTACTGTAAATATTTATAGAGAAGTTTTTGTGATACAGTTAGAAAGGCAGAGGGAAGAAAGAAGATACTGTAAATATAATGAGATGGAAAGAGAAATTACAAAGCTTACCTAAAGGATGTCTTTGCAATATTTCCATACGAAAGTGAAGAAAACTTGATCATATCAAATTGTTTAATTTTATTTAAAAACAGAAACATGATTTAACATTGTAGTTGACAAATTATATAAACTATGTTGCACATCTCTGTTTTCTTCATTATCAGCCACCAGAATGGCTTCGTTCACATACACAAGCTGCTTAATGAGAAGCAGACAAGATGAGGGGAGGTGGGTGTTCAGTGTGGAAGAAAAGAGAAAGAAAAGATGGATGAGCCTGCTTATGAATTCCCTGCAACTATACGCAGGCAGAATATCCTCTCTCTAGCATATTAAGAAAATTATCTTAAAGTATGGACACTCACTTATTTTCCTAAATAATAATTTAAAACTGTAACAACCAAAAAGCTCCCATCAGTGTTTGGCCCAATGCCTAATTGAACTAAAAAATGAGCCTGCTTACCCCCGTAATTGATGAATGTTTTTGTTGAAGGGCAGTATAAAATTATATGTTTAAATTTTGCTTAAAAATACCCTTAATTTCTTATAATATTAAGCCTATTAGATGGACAGTGAATCTGACGTCTCGAGACAAGGGTTTGAGTATCTTTTATGGCCCTCTTCTTAGAGAAATAAGTAGTGATTAATGCAAGAGTAGTCAGAGAACACATAAAATTGCTTGGTGTGCAATATTAATACAAGTTGCAATTTATCAAAAGATTCAAAGATTTAGTGTAAAATTCTTGTAACATAAATTGCAACTTCTTTTGTTTATACCTAGAACCAATTGAGTTAATTATTTTGTATTAACTTACTGCTGAATTGAAATTGCTAAATTAGTAAGTCTCAGCAATTGCAAAATATACATACACATAAAAAGAAACTACATATTTTAGGTTAAAAATTGGTATTTCATGTAGTCAGTTTATCAGCTTATTGTCTCTAATGATAGATTTTTTTCTCCCTTTCTGTGTTCTCAGGCACCAAGTGAAAGTTCTGCTGTGCCAATCTCTCTCTCACCAGCCCTCCTTCTCTATCATCCATCAATGAGTAGTATCTAAACAATTATGATAAACAGGACATATATTAGTGCATTTCCTCAAATAGATAATAACTCTAAGTAAGTAGGTTTCTATTACTTCAATAATATTTTTGTTGCCACCAACCACAGGATGGTGTGTGGGGAGGAGGTTTCCTTCTAGAAAAAATGTCCCTAAAACTATAACCTCTGGATACGTCCTCATATTCTCCCTTAACCATGCCACGTATAACCACCACAAGCTTGTCCAAACATAATGCAAGTTTGCCGATCTTCATGACTTCAGCTAGCTCATGTTCTGAAGAGCATAAACCCCGAAAGATGAAGTAAATCACAACTGAGGCAAATACCGTGTTTTCCAAAAAATAAGACAGGGTCTTATATTTATTTTTCCTCAAGAAGACACCCTAGGGCTTATTTTCAGGGGACGTGTTATTTTTTTTTAAGTATCTTACAACAATATACATTTATTCAAATATGGTTAAGTCATCTTCTTCTGGAATATTATCATAACTCTCTAAACTCTGAATTCCATCCTGAATTTCTTGCAAGTCTACTTCATTTAGAACCATTGGCCCCAATTTCTCATGTCCTCATGTGGAGCAATAGAGCTCTCATGGGGCAGACAAGCAGGGCTGCTCATCTTCTTTACTGCTCCAAGGCAAAATACATGGGTTGTGCAGATACTCTGCGTAGCCACGCCCATCACTAGGTCTTATTTTCTTTCGGGGTAGGGCTTATATTGTGTAAATGCTTAGAAATCCTGCTAGGGCTTATTTTATGGGTAGGTCTTATTTTTGTGGAAATACGGTACTTCATTAACTTTAATTTAGATTTCAAGCACTTTATCTGTTTTTGTGCACTTTTCTAGCATATAAATTCCACTCTTAAAACAAAATTTTGATTCTCTTTATATGATGTAAACCAATCCAGGACAAAGTTTTATGGTCTTCACAAAACACCATTAACTTAGGCCATTTTTAAGTCACACATTCTGAAGTCTGTTTCCTCCAGATCCACTATTTCTATCTATTCTTTCTTGCTCTTATTTCTTAAAACATTTACTGCAGGTTCATCATTCCTAATCTGAAAATCCAGAATCTCAACTGCTCCAAAATCTGAAACTTTTTGAGTGCTGCCATAATGCCACAAGTGGAAAATCCCATACCTGTCCTTGTGTAGTACATTGTAGTCAAGACAGGTTCACAACACATAGTTAATCCAGGGTTATTAAATGAAATCTGAGCAATCAGAATAAGAAAAGACAAGGACAGTGGATTATCGATATTTCAAACCATTTGAAATTGACTTCAAATATTATATTTTGATTTTACATGGATTTTCTGAACTTTTCCTTCTCAAGTTACTAAAGAAATCACAAATAGATATAGTATGATAATGTTTAAAAATTGGTAGGAGAAACTATGTGATATTTAGGATTTTGGAGAAATTCATTGCCAGAACACGTATACATAATCCATGATACAATTTACACTCTCTCATTTTTTCTTGGTGAGTTTCTAGTGCTGCTTTTAGGGAGCTGTCTTTTGATTGAGAGGGAGAGAGAAGACTAGCATAAGTTTTTGTTCAAAAATTGGTCGCCTTAATAAGAGGAGTTCACAGAAATGTTTTCTTTGGCTCAATTAAACATATTGGAACAATCATACAAGGCATCTTAGATATTTCTATTAAATATAGCATTTTCCCACAGAATAAATTTATACCAGTTATAATGGAGAAAGGAGGGGGAAACTCACATGTGGTGCTTAAAATATCAGATGCTCTTTCCTTTATAATTGAAGAGGCAACATTTTCTAGAGGAAAACAGTTTCTTTTCAGTGAGGTTCTTTGGGAAATTTTGTCTTTCATCTAATCGTTTAATCAGAATGGAGAATATGGTAAATCTTGAACTAAAAAACACATGAAAGTTAAAACTAAATGTGAATTTGGAGACAGAGTTTGTCCAGCTATTTACTATCTGTTTGACCAAGAGACACTAGGCTATCTGAACTTCAGTTTCTTTCACTATGAATCAAGGATAGTAATACCTACCTCAAAGAGTTGTATAAGGAGTATTACTTGAGACCACCTGCAGACATCTCGGGTAAACTCCATACAGCATATTATGCACACAAACATTATTCCATCTTCTTCCCCTTCATGCTTGCACTGATAGCTACAAAGGAATATGGTGTATGATTTCATATATTCTATCGTTCATAAGATAATATAAAGTGTTGAGATTGACCCAGAAAATGGTTGCATTATGTGTTATTGTGTTAAGTAATCATTGCTATCGCCTTTCAAATTTCATTTAACAGATGATTATAATATTTAGGACCATGTAGTGTAGTCATATAGCTTGATTTGGATTAAAATATAATGCCAGAAAAAGTTACAAACACACTTAAAAATGGCTACAAGTATGTATGTGCATATATAACATGTTCATTCACACAAACATATAAAGAATCTATGTGTATGTGGATATGAACATGCACATATAGACACACAAATACACACAAATGCACATAAAAGGATATCCAACAACATAACATAGTAATACATTCAATGTAGAAACTCCAGAGTAAAGTGGCTGAATTTGAATGTCTGCTCTTTAACAATTGTGTGAATTCAGGAAAGTCATTTAAACTGTTCATTCTTCAGTGTGTTTATTGGTAGAATAGTAAAATACTAATACCTGATCATTTGAGTATTATGAAGATTCCATATTGAATGAGTTAATATGTTTAAAGTACTTAAAAGAGTGCTTAGCATACCGTAAGAGTATGTTAAATGCATAAACATCCCTTAAAATGAGGTCATAATGTGACATAACCTGTTTTTCAACTCTTTCACCTAATATATCACAATATGGAAATAGAATTACTTTTTCTCATAATATTATTTCAATGGTAGAATAATACTCAATTGCACTGCAGTGTGCCTTGCAATGCCTCCTGGTTGAATTTACAAATATTAAAAATTATATTTTTAGATAATGTGGTTTCTGCAGATCACCTTTTGCATATATTTGTCATAGTTTTTATAAGATAAATTCTAAGCTTTCTGGATCAAATGATACACACATTTTAAAATTTTCATCTAGTTTGCCAAATTTCCTTTTATAAAGATAGTGCCAATTAGTACTATCATCAACTATATGACAGTCTACTTTTATATAGAAGCTATGCACACTACAATTAAAGTTTTAGTACTTAGCATATTCTGGACTATGTTAATGAAATCATAAGTTAAAGTTAAAGAAAACTAGGGCTTTGAGATTATTTTTCATGTACATGTCTACAAAAAAACTATTGGAATAATAGATGCTGAGATTTTAGCAGTTATTTTTCCCTGAATGGTATGATGAATATAAATATCTAAGATTTTCTTTTCCTTTGTTTCCTATTTCTTTACATTGTGCCATTTTTAATAAGACAGTATAAAAATACAGACATATATTTTGCTTATTTTCTGTAATGCAGGAGGAATCCAGTGATGCATACAAGTCATATTTGATGGCATTACCTATGTTCTCAATCTATAATTTTGATGCATTTTTGATAATTAGTGTCTAAATACATAAAGCCTCATCATCAAGAGAGTGGCATCCTTCAAATATCCTAAGTGCCACATTGTATGCATTTTTAAGTTATACTGCTTAATTTGTTTTTCACTTGTTATCTGAGAGTTTTGTTTAAGGTTATTTTATTTTGGATGTGCATTTTTTTTTGTTTCCTTATGAAAATTTTTTAAAAGCCTAATTAATCAGATTTACAGGCATCTTGCCGTTACTAAATTATCATGAATTCCATTGGCTAATAAGAACTTTCCTAGTTGTTAATGAATACAGGCCAGCATGTCATGCACTGAGCAGACTTCCTTTGTTGATTTCATATTTCTTCAGTCAGTTCTGAAGGCTTTCGTTCCTTTGCTTCTCCTATACCTTCTAATTTCTGAGTAATTTTATGGTGGAAAAAGATAACAATTTCAGAAAACACTGGAGTTGGGTGATATCTCATTGTGGTTTTGATTTGCATTTCTCTAATGATTAGAGATGTTGAGCATTTTTTTATATGTTTGCTGGCCATTATACTGTCTTCTTTGGAAAAGTTTCTGTTCATTTCCATTGCCCATTTCTTGATAGGGTTGTTTGATTTTTTTCTTGTTAATTCTTTTGAGTTCTAGATAGATTTTTGTTATCAGACCTTTATTGGAAGTGTAGAGAGCAAATATTTTCTCCCATTCTGTAGGCTGTCTATTTGCTCTAATGATAGTTTCCTTGGCTGTGCAGAAGCTTTTTAATTTGATCAGATCCCATTTGTTTATTTTTGTTGCTGCAGAGATTGCTTTGGGGGTCTCTTCAAGAATTCTTTGCCTACGTTGATGTCTGAAAGAGTTTTCCCAACATCTTATTCTAGGATTCTTAAGGTTTCATGCCTTAGGTTTAAGTCTGTTATCCATCTTGAGTGGATTTTTGTGAGAGGTGAGAGGTAGGGATCCAGATTAATTTTTCTGCATGTAGCTATCCAGTTTTCCCAGCACCATTTATTGAAAAGAGATTATTTTCCCCAATTTATACTTTTGTCTACTTTATCAAAGTTTGGTTACCATATGCAAATGGTTTTATCTCTGGAATCGCAGTCCTGTTCCAAATATCAATGCTTCTGTTCTTGTGCCAATACCAAGCTAATTTAATTATTATTGCTTTATAGTACAGCTTGAAGTCTGAAAGACTGATGCCTCCAAGTTTGTTCTTTTTACTTAAGATTGCTTTGGCTATACGGGGTCTTTTCTGGTTCCATACAAAATGATCCCAAAACAACAAATGCTGGCGAGAATGTGGAGAGACAGGAACACTTTTACACTGCTGGTGGGACTGCAAATTATTGCAACCTTTGTGGAAAAGAATTTGGAGATACCTCGAAGAGCTAAAAATAGAAATACCATTTGATCCAGCAATAGAATTATTAGGTGTCTACCCAAAAGAGCATAAGACATTGTATAATAAAGACATCTGCACCCGAATTTATGGCAGCACAATTCACTACTGCAATGATATGGAAACAACCCAAGTGACCTTGAATTCATGAGTGAATTATTAAAATTTGGTATATGTTTACAATGGAATATTAATCAATTTTAGGAAATGACAGTGAACTAGCACTGTTTATATTATCCTGGATTGAGCTTGAGCCCATTATCTGAAGTGAGGTGACACAAGATCAGAAGAATGAGCTCCACATGTACTTACCATCAAATTGGTACTGACTGAAACACTATGGTGCTCAAATTGTGGTGATGTTCACCAGGAATTCAGGGGTTGGGGGGATAGACCCACATCTGAGGGATGTGGTGAGCATTGTGGAGGGGAAGGGCATATCTCTAACACTTGCTAGGGAGAGGCAAAGATATAAAATGCAACCAAAGTGTTTGTACTCTCATATTTTCTTGAAAAAGAAAGAAAAAGAAAAAGAAAGTATATAAGTACTGATAAAGAAAAAAGAAAAAAAAGTATTCATAAAACACTTCTCACTTCAGCATGTTTTCCTGGCATATATTAGTATTTATTGGCCAATAAAATAAAGTAAAGCTTGAAAATTACAAGATGTATATAAGATATGTTATAAAAAATAGGAGACTTACATGTTAATTTTAGATATTTGAGTATACATTATTTTTTTTGAAACATAGCAGTATTAATTTCACTAGCTGCTATCTTGACACATTCCCTCTATCAGTTAGCTTTTGCTGGATAACTAACAATCTAGTGGCTTAGAACAACTACTATGTTTTTAGAAGACAATCATGTTTGTTACCTTAGCTGATTTCTGCTGGGCTCCCTCACACATGTCTCAAGTCAGATATTGGTTGGAGGCTCCACAGTGCCTCACTCCCATGTCCAGCAGTTGGCAGAATGTTGGCCTGGGTGATAGTAACACCTGGACCATGTGTTTTCTTCATTCTGCAGGGTAGCCTGGAACATCCTGACATGGCACCGAGATTCCAAGTGAGAGCAGAAGCTGCAGGGTTTTCCAAAGCCTATGCTCAGAACTCACACAACATCATTGTGTATTATAAGTCACAACTTATAACAGACTGACACTTCTGTTGTCAGTCAAGCAACCCCAAGGACTGCCCAAATTCAAGGGGTGGGGAAAGAGACCCTACCTATTAATGAGAGTGCAAGTTACTATGGCGATATTTGAATTCTAAAATCTACACGTTCCCCATTTAATATTCTACACTTTTCATTTTTGTTTATACAAAAGACTATTTTTTGATTCTTCTCTTGTAAAACCAGGAATTTTGTCTGTTTACTTACTTCCCTCCTTCATTATTGTTTCTTCATTAGTTTAATCTATGAGTTTGAAATCTTTTAAAATTACCTGATTTCCTTTTTGGAATGAAAATTGCCATATGACCTTTTATATTAATAATTATGTCCATTATTTAAGCTTATAAGCAGAAATTTGTATCTTAATAGTAGTTGGTCATTTTATTTACTTATGTAAGTATCTAAAAGATCTGCTAATAATCAGTGTAAACAAATAGACTACATTTCTTCTTTAAAAGGGCACCTCTCAGGTATCTGAAACCTGCAGATAACATCCTGAGCTAATGAAGGTTCTGAGACAAATCTAAGAAGTCCTCATTTTGTGTTAGAATATAAATGGCAGATGACTGGGTATAACAGTTGACAAATTTAAGCAACATTATTCTATTGTTTCTTTGGAAGTAATTACTGCCAAAGAGAATTGAAAGGTGAATCTGATTCCAGTTACTTTGTATGTAGTATAGTAATGATGATGAAGTATCACTAAATATCTATGTGTCTACACATATCTATTTCTTATTAATACTCCTGTTGTGTTGGTAAATTGGTAAGATTATCTATTATTAGATAAGGTACTTTTTCACAATTATAAAGTATCTTCATGTTTATTGCTGCTAATTCACATTTAGTATCAACGTTTCTGGGTTTAATTGATTTTAAAAATGTTAATATATTAATGACTTCATTCTGTGTTTCAGCCTTAAAATTTCAGCCTTTGATTTGTAGCTTAGAGATGTCAGACATGCCCTGGTGGTTCGGTGATAATTCATAGCAATATATATTGCTACAAAGTTTTTCTCTCTATATATATTGATTATCATAGGAATTATAATAATGCTTTTTGGTTTCAGTGTTTCTGTACATGCTGCCTTTCCCCTATGTATAAGTACACCTGTATCAGATTTCATTTAGTTGTTTATATTTCTCTCCCTCTTCCTTTCTTTATCTGAGTGTGTGTGTGTGTGTGTGTGTGTTTAAACAGAATTCTGGCTTGAGTATTTCACTGCACATATTCACTTGATTTAAGGTAATATGTTTAAGGTATTTCTCCATCTACATCCTTTCTATTATTGAAATCTAGCCAAAACATGAGGTAGTCCAGCCAGTACTAAACACATAACATGTACTTCTTTCTGTGTTTGGCGCTTGTATGTTTTATCTAAACAATGATGTTACCAGGAATGCCATTTTGGGGAAAAATTGCTATGTTACAGTTTTCCTTTGCATTGCGATGTTATTTGACAACTCTATTATTCTCCCCTGGTTTAACTTTGGTAGAATTAAGTGTCAGCAGAAAAATATTTTGTTGTTTTTATTTCCCAAAGTACATGTTAAGTTTGTTTTTGAGAAAGTGTAGCATGATATTGTTTCATTTCATCTATGAAACAACTGCCTCTCAAACATTCCATAAGATAAAGTAAAAATCAATATCTGTTTCTTTTTACTAACTTCATATGATATTTTACTATATCGTCAGAAGTATGAGATTTTATATTCACAGTATGGTAAAAAATCCTTCAGAAATAATCATTTATAGATTTAATGCTTTGGGATGGATGGCTTGTGTATTTCAGTAAATGTACATGTGCTTGGCTGTGATTAACAAAGAAAACTCACAGGTGAAATGAGCAGGGTAACAAATGCTCATTAGGAATCAACACTCTACCCTTAGGATCATTTTGGCTCCAGTACGATTTGACATGAATGATACATATATATATATAAATGCTTAAGGTAGCAATATTTATATATGTGACTCTTCTATTTATATGGTCCTGCTAGCCAAAAGTTTGCTCCAGTTATGACTGTTGCATTTGTTAAATGATTTTCTGAGCTATCTCAGGTAGATAAATAAATTCTGTACATTGGGCTGTGTGTACATGTGAAATTAATATTGGTTAAGATTTTAGGTCCTTGCCTGCGAGAGTGGCCACTGCGTTGGTGCTCTGGGGCTTGGACCCTGGCTAGCCAGAAAATAAACCTCCTCTTGTGTGATTGCATCCTCGATGTCTCTGCTTTTCTGTCTGGTGGGGCTGTGGAAGGTCGGTCTCTAACATTTGGGGGCTTGTCCGGGATTTGCCTTCCTCACAGACTACCGGATAGAATTCAGGGCTGAGGGAGGAGTGTGAAAATCCACCCCGGACTAGCCAGGTGTGGTGTTGGGCAAGGGATGCGAATCCCCTTGCAGGACCCCGAATCAGGACGCCGGCACAGGACCTAGGCGGACGCGCTGGTGGGTCGCCGGTAGGAGCCAGGCAGAGACGTCCTCTGCCCCCGTTTGGACTCCGGAGCTGACCTTGTAGCCAAGGGCTCGGTCAGGAGGAGACCGGGGAGTAGGTCCAGACCAGGTTAGGTTGTCTGTTTACCTCACTGTCCACTTGTCTGTTGTCTGCTTTGTTTGTCGCTGGCTTTCTGTGTGTGTGTGTGAGTGAGTGTGACATCTCTTATTGGCTCGTTGGAGTCTCTGGGTTCTGTGGTTTCAGCCCGAGAACCCATCAAGGTTGCATGGATTTTCGGGCTGGGGCGTTGGAATCAGGGACCCACGAAAATATCTGCAGGGTTGACTAGAACCTCCAGGTGAGTATTCCCCTGCATGGGTTGGCAGCACACAGTGTATCTCCTGCTGCCCGTGCCAGGAGTGGCTAGTGCGGGAGGGGCATGGCCATTACCTCTGTAGGGAGTGTGAAAGGCTAGGGATTCAGATCCTTGTCCCCAGTGCCCCAACTGCGGAATATCGGTTTGCACATCTGCCTATTATTGACTAGCCATGGGACAGGCTCTAACAACGCCGTTGTCCATCCTGGTGAGCCATTTTAAGGATGTCAGGGCAAGGGCACACAACCTGTCCCTGGAGGTCAAGAAGGGAAAGTTTGTTACCCTTTGTGAGGCCAAGTGGCCCACATTTGGAGTGGGGTGGCCCAGGGAGGGCTCGTTTGATGCCTCCTTGATCGAAAAGGTGAAAGGGGTGGTATTTGGCCACCACGGCCACACTGATCAGATCCCCTACATTGTGGTCTGGCAAGACTTGGTTCTAGACCCGACACCCTGGCTGAAGGCCCTACTACCTCCCCCGAGGGGAAAGGCGGAAGTTCTGGCAGTTAAAGAGGTCAGAAAGGAGAGGGCATGCAGTCCGCGGTCCGTTGTGATGCCAGTGTTGCCGGACTCCAATCTCCGAGAATCTGAGAGACCTAATTAATCTTTTAGACTCTGTTCTTTTTACTCATCAGCCCACCTGAGATGATTGCCAGCAGTTGCTTAAGGTGCACTTCACAACGGAGGAAAGAGAAAGAATTTAGGGGGAGGCGCGGAAGCTGGTTCCGGGGGAGGATGGCAGACCTACTGCAAACCCGAGAACCATCAACTGAACTTTTCCCCTTGAACAGCCGCTTTGGGATTACAATGAGGCTGAAGGTAGGGAGCGTCTCCGGGTCTACCGCCAGACTCTGATGGCCAGTCTTCTTATGGCGGCGGGAAAGCGGACCAATTAGGCCAAGGTAGGAGATGTTCGTCAGGGGCCGGAGAGCCCAGCAGCATACTTAGAGAGGATCATAGAGGCCTTTGGCAGTACACTCCCATAGTTCCCACAATGGAGGAGAATAAGCCGCTGTTATGATGGCGTTTGTCAATCAGGCGGCCCCCAACATTAGGCACAAGGTGCAGAGAATAGATAGATTGGGCGAGAAGACTCTGCAGGACCTGTTAGAAGTGGCAGAGAAGGTCTATAACAATAGAGAGACGCCAGAAGAGAGGTTAGAGAGGATCAGGATAGAAGATAGGAAATTCCAAGCTGGGGAAGCACGGAAAGCAAACGGAGAGATGGCTAAAATCCTGATAGCCGCCACAAAATGGGGGCAGATAGGGTCAGAGGATAGGGAAAGGCCCCGGCGGGAGAGGCTAGGAAAGATCAATGTGCCAATTGCAAGGAGCATGGGCATTGGGCCCGAGAGTGCCCCAAAAAGAAAGGGGGATGAAGACTTGGAGGTCCCAAAAAAGTCATGGTTGCAGGACAGGTGACGACGAATAGGAAAGACGGGGTTCGGTCCCCCTCCCCGAACCTAGGGTAACTTTGCAAGTGGAGGGGAACCCAGTCAGCTTCCTCATAGATACAGGAGCAGAACATTCGGTACTAACGGAAGACACAGGAAAATTGTCCAGTAAGACCAGTTGGGTGCAGGGGGCAACAGGAGCCAAACTATATCAGTAGACCACACGGCAGAGATTGGATTTGGGTTCAGGACAAGTGAGTCATGCCTTTATGGTCATCCCTGAGTGCTCCACACTGCTACTGAGAAGAGACATCCTTACCAAGCTTAAGGCTCAAATTCATTTTGAAGAAGAGGGAGTAATAATAACAGGGGTCACTCAGATCCTGACCCTGACACAGGCAGATGAATATAGACTGTACTAGCCCACAAAAAGCAGAGAGGAAGGCATGGAGCAATGGCTCTGTGAATTTCCCATAGCGTGGGCCGAGACAGGGGGCACAGGATGGGCAAAATACCGGCTGCCTCTTTACGTTGAGTTAAAACCTGGAGCCGAGCCAGCCCGAGTCAGACAGTACCCCATGTCCCAGGAACCCAGAGTGGGAATTACACCCCACATTTGGAGACTCCTGGACAGTGGGATTCTCCGGAAATGCCAGTCAGCCTGGAACACCCCCCTGTTGCCGGTGAAGAAACCAGAGGGGTAAGGACTATAGGCCTGTGCAAGACCTCAGGGAAGTCAATGCAAGGGCCCTGGATATCCACCCTACAGTCCCTAACCCCTATACTCTGTTGAGCTCTCTCTCTCCCACGCTGTCTTGGTATACCGTCCTAGACCTAAAGGATGACTTCTTTAGCCTGGAGGTGGCGACAAGAGCCAGGAGATTTTTGCCTTAGAGTGGCAGGACGACAAAGAGGAATTCATGGGCAGCTGACATAGACGAGACTGCCCCAGGGGTTTAAAAACTACCTATCCTGTTCAACGAGGCCCTCCATGATGACCTTGGGTTTGCGGAAAAGGCTCCACCTCTGTATGAAGGGTGTAAGGCGGGCGAGCATGGGAGTGGACTGTGCAAATAGAAGACACTTTTCAGGCCCTGAGGGCAGCCATGCTGGAAGCCCGGGCCCTAGCACTCCCTGATCCTACAAAAGAGTTTCACCTGTTCATAGACGAGAAGAGGGGAATAGCCAAGGGGGTACTCACGCAGGCCCTGGGACCCTGGAAGAGACTGGTGGCGTACTTGTCCAAAAAAACTAGATCTGGTGGTGGTGGGGTGGCCAGCGTGTTTGCGAATCATCGCGGCCAGGGCCCTGTTGGTCAAAGACGCTGATAAGCTCACCCTAGGGCAGCGGCTGCAGATCACCACCCCGCACACCATAGAGGGGGTTCTGAAGCAGCCACCGGGATGGTGGATCACAAATGCGCGGCTGACTCATTACCAAGGGCTTTTGCAGGACGCACCCTGCATCAAGTTCCAGACCCCTGCCGCCTCAAATCCAGCTACGCTTCTGCCAACCCCCGATGCAGCCGCACCTGAACATGATTGCCTTGAGATCCTAGCCGAGACCCAGATGACCCGTAGAGACTTGAAGGATCGCCCCCTACCAGGTAGTGACCTGACCTGGTTCACGGATGGAAGCAGTTTCATCCAGGACGGACGCAGGTATGCAGGCGCAGCCATAGTAGATGACCAAGGAAAACTTGTCTGGGCGGCATGCCTTCCGCAAGGGACATCTGCTCAGAAGACAGAACTAATAGCTCCGACGGAGGCTCTTAGCCGGGCCCGAGGAAAAGAGCTGACGGTGTACACTGACAGCCGCTATGCCTTCGGGACTGTGCACATACATAGGGCCCTCTACAGGGAAAGGGGCTTCATCATGGCAGAGGGAAAGGAAATTAAGCACAAGCCTGAAATACTCCACTTACTGGAGGCTGTTTTGCTGCCAAAGGCAGTGGTGGTAGTCCATACCCCGGGACACCAGAGCGGGGATTCCATAGAAGTACGGGGCAATCGGAGAGCGGACACTGAAGCTAAGAAGGCTGCAGAAGACACTCCAGCCAAACATCCTGCACCTTAGCCTACCACCCCCAGGCATGGGACGGTTGCCTCCTCCACCGGACTATTCCAGTGTAGATGAGGTCTGGGCCTCAGAGCAGCTACCTGTAAGCAAAAGTGAAGATGGCTGGCTGCGGGACGAAGGGCATTGCCTAATAGTGCCAGAACTCTTAGGATGCCACCTGTTAGAACAACTACATCAGACCACACACCTAGGGAAGAGAAAGATGCTGCAACTGCTGGACACTGCTCAACTAAGGTTCAGGTCACAAGGACGGGTCGCAGATGACATCGTCAGAAGCTGCCGAGCCTGTCAGGTTATGCAGCCAGGGAGGATCAGAGGGACCCACGCAGGTACGATGGAAAGGGGGAGGCAGCCAGGACTATTTTGGGAAGTGGATTTCACAGAGGTCAAGCCTGGGAAGTATGGGTATCGTTATTTACTAGTCATGGTAGATACGTTTTCCAGATGGGTAGAAGCCTTCCCTATGAAAGGAGAAACAGCTTTGACAGTAGCTAAGAAAATATTAGAAGAAATAGTCCCCAGGTATAGACTGCTGGAAGGGATAGGATCAGATAATGGACCTGCGTTTGTCTGTCAAGTTAGTCAAGGGCTGGCCCAGGCTATGGGGATAGATTGGAAATTACATTGTGCATATAATCCCCAGAGCTCTGGGCAGATAGAGCGAATGAATAGAACAATAAAGGAGACCCTGACTAAATTGGCTCTAGAGACTGGCGGAGACTGGGTGACCTTCCTTCCCTTCGCCCTGTTCCGAGCCTGGAACACCCCTTATCACTTGGGTTTAACCCCTTTTGGAAATCATGTATGGCACACCCCCTCCTGTAGTTCCTAGGATGAGCCCTGAGGCTCTTCCGGGACATCCCAAAGAAGTGTTACAAGCGGTACAGGCTCTGCAACGTGTCCACAGTCAAGTATGGCCGGCCCTCCGTGCTATCTACCGGTCTGAGGAGGAGGGTGCCAGACACCCGTTTCACCCACACCAGCCAGGGGACTGGGTGTGGGTGAAACGGCTTAACAGCAGAAACCTCAAGCCGAGGTGGAAGGGCCCCTATCAAATTATTCTTGTTACCCCCACTGCTCTTAAGGTCGATAGAATAGTAGTGACCTGGATACACCACTCCCACGTGAGACCTGCTAATAAAAAAGACCAGGAGCGGTGCCAGTACCAGTATAGAAAGCAACTGCAGACCCGAAGAATCCTCTGAAGACCAGACTGACCCAAGAGGCGGCGACAGCCCAGGACCGCTGACACAGACTTGGACTGGGGTTGTGGCATCTAAAGATTGACTGAGTGACAAACATGGATGGGTCTCAGTGGGGGTTGGTTGTTGTGTTTTGGGGATGTTGTGTTTTTGGTCTAATGTTTTTGGGGTAGAGACCTACAGCTGTACTTACCGCCCCGAACCCCCACCAACCCCATAACCTTACATGGGTCTAAAGATTACTGTATAATGGTGTTAGTGTTCCCAAAAATAATATACCACACTGAGGAGACAATGTATGAGGGCATAGTAGGGCGACGAGTCACCAATCTAATTTTTGAAAGAAAAAGAGAGCCCTTCACAGCCATAACCCTGGCTACTCTTTTTGGCTTAGGGGCAATAGGAGCAGGAACTAGTATCTCTTCTCTGGCAATGCAGCAAAGAGGGTTTAATACTCTGAGGGCAGCTGTTGATGAAGATATTGCAATGATAGAAGATTCAATCTCATACCTAGAAAAGTCACTAACCTCCCTATCCGAGGTAGTGCTCCAGAACTGGAGGGGGTTAGATCTAGTATTCCTCCAGCAAGGAGGACTGTGTGCTGCCCTCAAAGAAGAATGTCGTTTCTATGCAGACCATACGGGAGTTGTTAGAGAATCTATAGCTAAGGTCAGGGAAGCGCTTGCCCGCTGCAAACGGGAATATGAACAGCAAGCAGGTTGGTTTGAGTCTTGGTTTAACAGTTCCCCCTGGTTAACAACGCTACTATCCACCCTACTAGGCCCACTCATTATGCTAATCTTAGTCCTTACTTTCGCGCCATGTGTAATTAATAGACTAGTAGCTTTTGTGAAAGAACGGATAAAACACTGTCCAGCTACTAGTATTGCAACAATATCAGCAGCTACGGTCAAGTGCTATAGAACTAGAGCACCTAAGAGACCTTGAGGACGAGCAAGAGTGCTCGTATGCTACCTAGAGAAAGGGGGGAATGTAGGGCAGAGGAATTTGTAGGACAGAGGAAGGGCAGAAGATTCTTCCAATTGTCAGGAATTTACTTGGGTGGGGCAATGAGCTAACTGCAAACTTTTGCTTCTGGTCATTGCTTGCTTGCTACACCGCTGTATGGGGAATTATGGGATGAGGTCATTGAAGCACGGGCGACTGGCCCATCAGGCAATAGAGGGCAACCAACCCGCCAATTATTTCAAAAGGCAATAGTGGGCAACCAATCATTTTAAAGGTCAACGCATGATCCATGCGTAGTCAGCTTGTGCGCAGCTTGTGCACCATGGGGATAAAAGGCATGCCGTTGTTCCGGTCGGGGTCCTTGCCTGCGAGAGTGGCCACTGCGTTGGTGTTCTGGGGCTTGGACCCTGGCTAGCCAGAAAATAAACCTCCTCTTGTGTGATTGTACAAAAAAAAAAAAGATTTTATAAGGTGCCATGGCTAATGAAAAACTAATATATTTTTTAAAGTTTTAATTATTTTTGTTTTAGCATATTAAGGGGATACAAATGTTTAGGTTACATAAATTGTCCTTGCTCAACCCAAGTCAGAGCTTCAGGAGTGTCCATCCTCCATAGAGTATGCACTGCACACATTAGGTGTGAATCTACCCATCCTTTTCTCCCCCCTCTCACCTACCTGACGCCTGATGAATGTTACTATCACATGTGCACTTAAATGTTCATCAGTTAATATCAATTTGATGGTTAGTATATATGATGTTTGCTTTTCCATTCTAGTGATACTTCACTTAGCAGAATGGTCTCCAGCTCTATCCAGGATAATACAAAACATGCTCAATCACCATTGTTTATTTGTGGCTGAGTAGAACTTCATAGTGTGTATATATATATATATATATATATATAGTATATGTGTGTATATATATATATATATATATATAAATGTGGCATATATATATGCCACATTTTATTAATCCACATTTTATTAACGTATTGATGGGCACTTGGGTTGTTTCCACATCTATGCAATTGTGAATTGTGCTGCTATAAACATTCTACTGCAGATGTCTTTTTTATAGAATGTCTTTTGCTCCTTTGGGTAGATGCCCAGTAATGGAATTGCTGGGTCAAATGATAACTCTACTTGTAGCTCTTCGAAGTATCTCCATATTACCTTCCACAGAGGTTGTAGTAGTTTGCAGTCCCACCAGCAGTGTATGAGTCTTCCTATCTCTCCACATCCATACCAACATTTCTTGTTTGGGGTCTTTTTGATAAAGGCCATTCTCACCTAGAGTTAGGTGGTATTGTAGCATTGATTTGCGTTTCCTGATGATTATAGATGTTGACTATTTTTTCATATGTTTCTTGGCCATTAATCTATGTTCTTTTGAAAAGTTTCTTTTCATGTCCTTTGCCCACTTTCTGATAGGGTTGTTTGAATTTTTCTTTTTCACTTTCCTGAGTTCTATGTAGATTCTACTTATCAACCCTTTATTGGATGTGTAACATGCACATGCTTTCTTTAATTCTGTAGGATGTCTGTTTGCTCTTGTGATTGTTTCCTTGCCTGTGCAGAAGCTTTTTAATTTGATTAGGTCACATTTATTTATTTTGTTGTTGTCATGATTGCCTATGGGGTCTTCTTTATAAATTCTTTGCCTAGGCCAATCTCTATAAGAGTTTTTCCAACAATTTTTCTAGAATTCTTATAGCTCCATACTTTAGGTTTAAGTCTGTTATCCACAATGAATTGATTTTTGTTAGAGGTGAAAGATGCAGATCCTGTTTCAGTCTTCTACATGTGGGTCTTCAGTTTTCCCAGCACCATTTATTGAATAAGGATTCTTTTCCCTAGTGTATGTTTTTGTCTGCTTTGTCAAAGATTAGATGGCTATGTAAGGATGATTTTATAACTAGGTTCTCAGCTGTGTTCCATGGTCTATGTCTCTTTTCTTATGCCAGTAAAGTGACGTTTTAGTTACTATAGCCTTGTAGTATAGCTTGAAGTCTGGTAAATTGATGTCTTCTAATTTGTTCTTTTTGTTTAAGATAGTTTTGGATATATGGGGTATTCTCTGGTTCCACATGAAGCACAGGATTATATTTTCTAGATCTGCAATAAATTATGCTGATATTTGAATAGGGATTGCTCTGAATCTGTATATCATTTTGGGTAATATAGACATTTTAACAATGTTGATTCTGCCAACCCATGAAAGTGGTGTGGCTTTCCACCTGTTTAAATCCCTGTATTTTCTTTTTCCTGTTTCTAGTTTTCCCTGCAGAGGTTTTTTACCTCCTAGTTAAATATATTCTGAGGTACTTTATTTTCTTTGTTGCTGTTGTGAGAGGTATTGAGTCTTTGATTTGGTTCTGTTTGACTGTTGTTGGCTTATAGGAATGCTACTGATTTTTGCACATTGATTTTGTAACCTGAGACTTTGCTGAATTTGTTTATCGATTCCACTAGTCTCATGGCCTTCTACTAGTTACTATAGCCTTGTAGTATAGCTTGAAGTCTGGTAGATTGATGCTTCCCAGTTTGTTCTTTTTGCTTAAGATTGCTTTTGCTATATGAGGTCTTGTCTAGTTCCATATAAAGCACATTTTTTTTTCTAGATTTGCAAAAAATGATGTTGGTATTTTAATAGGGATTGCATTGAATCTATAAGTCAATTTGGGTCCTGTAGACATTTTAACAATGTTGATTCTGCCGACCCATGAGCATAGTATGATTTTATACCTGTTTACGTTCTCTGCTATTTCCTTCCTCAGTGTTTCCTAGTTCTTCCTGTATAAGTCTTTTACCTCCTTTGTTAAATATATTCCTAGGTGTTTTATTTTCTTTGTTGCTATTGTGAAGGGTATTGAGTCTGTGATTTGGTTCTCAGTTTGACTATTGTTGGCATGTAAGAATGCTACTGATTTCTGTACATTGATTTTGTAACTTGATACTTTGCTGAATTTATCAATTCTGTTAGTCTCATAGCAGAATCTTTGGGGTTTTCTAGATATGAAATCATATTGCCAGCAAAGAGTGATAGTTTGACCTCTTCTGTCCCCATTTGGATGCCCTTGATTTCCTAATCTTATTTGATTGGTTTGTCTAAGGCTTCCAGCACTATGTTGAATAGAAGTGATAATAGATGGCAACCTTGTCTGGTTCAGTTCTAAGCTGAAATGCTTTCAATTTTTCCCCATTCAGTACAATGCTGGCTGTGGGTTTGTCATATATGGCTTGTATCATTTTGAGGTAATTCCTGTCTATGCCTATTTTGCTAAGCATTCTTATCATAAAGGGTGCTGAATTTTGTTGAATGCTTTTTGAGACTATCATATGATCTTGGTTTTTGCTTCTATTTATGTGGTGAATTACATTTATAGATTTGCATATGTTGAGCCATCCCTGCAACTCTGGGATGAAGCCCACTTGATCATCATTGATTATTTTTTTGATAAGCACCTGAATTTGGTTTGCTAGGATTTTGTTGAGAATTTTTGCATCTATATTTATAAGGGATATTTGTTTGTAGTTTTATTTTTTGTTGTATTTTTTCCTGGTTTTGTATCAGGGTGATGTTGGCTTCATACAACATGTTAGGGAGGATTCCTTCCTTCTCAATGTTGTGGTAATGTATGCTTTTGATGAGTCAGTAAGATATGGCTGAAATTTCCATCTCTACTACATTTACTCTACATATATATGGTAGGATGTCTAAGCTTGAGTTTTACAATCTGTGAAATGAGTTTTTCAATTACTTTTTAATATGTTTGTATCATTCCAGACCTTTTCATTTTATTTGCTTGTTCATTTATTTTTATTTATTATTTTGTTATTATCATTTTGAGATGAGGTCTTGCTCTGTTGACTGGGCTAGAGTACAGTGGTGTCATCTTATCTCAGTGCAACCTCAAACTCCTGGCCTCATGTGATCCTCGTGCCTCAGCCTCCCAAGTAGCTGGGACTACAGGTGCATGCCACCAAGCTCAGCAAATTTTTCTATCTCTTTGTAAAGATGAAAGTCTTACCACGTTACTTAGGTTGGTCTCAAACTCCTGGCCTCAACTGATCTCCTGCCTCAGCCTCCCAAAGTGCTAGGATTACAGGTGTAAGTCAATACACCCAGCCAAAATGGGGTTATTCATTTCTAAGTTATAGGAATGCTTAGAAATGTGGTAGGTTTATTAATGTAAAATGCTTTATACTCAGAAGACACCAAATCTTTTTTGTTTCCATTTTGTATTTATTCATGCTCAGCTATCAAAATAATTTTATATAGTCATTATTGCAACATACTAGTGTGTGATTCTTTTTCATAATGTGCAAAAGTGAGGTAGAAATTTTCATTTTCCCCCTATAATCCAGTTTTATAAAAATTAAAGGAATATAGGCCAAAATATCTTGTTAAAGAGAAACCAGGTAAACTGTATTTTGAATTTGCAAATGGCAAACTAGGTTTTGTGTTTAACAATTTTTTATATTTTAACAGAAAAATGAACTAAGGACTAGCTATTACTTGAAGATATTTCTTAATGTTTTTTTCTTGTACCAAATTTAATTATTAAATATCAACATTGTGCAGGCACTGATCTGGGTATTGCTATGTAAACTGAAAATTATACCCATGCCCAAAGGCATATGTGAGTATTTTTTCCTTATTTATAAATACATATATGAGTGTTATGTATAATATTACTAACATAAAATGTAATTCTCTTTTAATAAGTGTATAAAAGACATATATATGGAAAAAATTTATCATGGGAAATTTTACAGAGCAAGTAACATCATTGGAGGCCAATTTGGCTATATATAATCCTTTGTGGTTACTTAAGAAATGAGGCCTGCTTAAACCATTCAATAGTACTGATTCGACAACTGAATACGCTCCATACACATTAACTGGTATTTAACAATTTTTTTGATGTTGCCCCAGCTTTGTATTCTATATTTTTCTCTATGAACTTTCCTATATATATATGATACCTCAAAATAATTTGGGCTTTGTGCTATTGGACCTGCCCTGTAATTTCCTACATCTATCATTTTATCCATCCATAGTTCTTTCTAGATTACCCTGCTTCATATTATATTTTTAAATATGACCAACACATACCACATATTTATTGGTAAAAACTCAAAATCTCAGAGATATAAGAAAATTAACTTAAGTATAGACTGATAAAACTTGATTATGACCAAATTTTATAACACTGTTTTCTTTGTTCTTGCTCTTATTCTTCGTTTTTCCGGGAAATACCACCTAATTTAATGCCCATCTTGGGACTTATTAATCTTTCATTCTATCATTTATAATGCCTATTTTATCATTCCACTACAATCTAAGGTCATTAAAGGCAGCAATTGTATATTATTCATCCAATAGAAGATAAATGAAATACAGTGAAAGGATAAAGAAACCTAAAAGTTATTGCAAATTTTGAGATGGCCCCAGGCAAAATGAATAAAATAAGCCACATCCTTGTTAAATTTCTGCAGGTTCTAGAAAACAACCAATAATCAAGGATTGCTGATATACATTAAAAAACAAGGGGATATTCTAAAAATAGGATCATGGAATGTAGTTTAAAAATGTGTCAGCATCATTTCAACAAATAAGTGTATAAATACATATTTACATGCTAAATATATCAGAGAATAACAACAGAAAAAGGTCAGCTTACTACAACATTGGAATTATAGGGCAGAGCAGAGAGAAAAATATCTATTTGATTCAACAGATTAATGCAAGCTATACTTTTGTGATTGTTGCTGTTTGATTTAGAGGAGTATGGAAAGCTGCAAGTGTTCCTTGTGTTTTATTGCTTAATTTATTATTGATCCTAATCTTTGAAAAGATTTAAGGGTGATTCTTTGTAGCTATTTGCCTGGACCTGATATGTAACCTTTTGGTAGTGCTCAGTGAACAGATATTATGTCGTTGACTTTTTTTTTTTTCTATTGCATTTGCTGAAATGTTTGCCCTGTTTTTCTATGAGCTCTGATTTGATGTGTGCAAATTTTAATTATTTCAATAATTTCTATTAAAGACCTGAGAATCTTTATAAGGACTCATTTGAAGAAAATAAAAGATTCAAGGAGAATAAATTTATTCTTTGAAGAAAGAAACCATTACTCCTATTTTCAAGAATTTTTCCATATTTCATGTTTTAGATCTCAAAAAACCTCATCCTTCTTATATAAATTGGATGCATAAATTATAATTTTGTTTCAAGATTATATATTACTAGTTAACTAAACCTTATTTGAGACTGGAAATCATCCCTTTTCTTACCCCCAATATAACTTAACCATAATTGACTATAGATTGGCAGAAGGAGATGACTATGAGAGATTGGGTTTACTCCAATTTATACATTTCAGGTTAAAATAGCCAAAGTGTTTTTTGTTTCTTTCCCCAGAGAGTCAAGGAAAATTAGATGATAAGAATCTAAACATAATAAATTTGGTATTTATGAGTTTATATTTATTTAAGTATTTTTATTATAACCATTATTTATTATGCTACATATATATTTAGTAAACCTAAATAGTTATCCCATTTATCACACATATATATACACACATGTATATATATATATATATATACACACACAGTTAAAGTTATTTTCCTAAATTCACTTTTTCAGGCTTCAGATGTCTATGGGAGTCTGGAATTCTTAAGGAGTTCTCAATTCATGTGAATGCCAGAATTATCTGTAGATAAATAAATAATATGTCAAACAAATATATAAATCATGTTTTATCATGTGTTTATAGATGCTAATATGTTTAAAAAACTAGAATAAATTCTAAGTTACTAAATTGACAATAATCTTTTGTCATTTTATAATTTTTAAATCACAAATTCATACAATAGAACTACCATCACATGGGGACTACATTTTTTGGGGGAGAGGGGATCAAATAAAAAAGGGTTTGTTTGTTTTTTTACTCAAAATGACATGGAAGTACAATTAGAGACGCATTTATAGATAGTTGTGGCTTTTTAACTGAGCTTCAATAATGAGCTTTCTTTCTTGTTCAAAAACAAGGTCTAAAATGAAAAAGAAAAAAAATAAAAGAATGAGCTTCTTTGCTAGTATGTCTGCTTTTGATTGGAAATGACTTCTGCCTTTCTGTCCCATTTGCATGTAGGCTGACTTGGAATTCCTCGTTTGACATTTGCTACCATCCTTTCAAAAGTTCTTTGTGTTGACCACTGCAAAATATTCTACTCCATCAGTATATATTTTTAAAAGAATCAACAGAAGATTTTAAGCATGCTTAGAGAAATGCTTTCACCAATTTCATCTTTTATAGAATCAAGAGTTAAAATATAAACTTCTACATTAAACAAAATGGAGTAAAAGGAACCAGATTTATCCTCCTGATACAATACAACTTGGAAAGAAACATATGAAACAATGATTTTGTCTACAGCCATACCACCCCGAACTCACCAGGTCTCAGAAGCTAAGCAGAGTTGGACCTAGTTAGTACTTGGATGGGAAACAATGTTTTTGTTTTGTTTTGTTTTTTTAAGAAAACCAAAACATTGTATATCAGGCAACAGAAGACAATGATCTTTGACAGATGGGAAATAAAAAGGTAAGCCCTATGATTCAGGCTAGTCAAGAACAGTAGTAAGAAGTAGAGAAAGAGTAGAATAAAGAGTTCTAACTGTGCACAATCAATTGAAATAACTCACTGCCTTTAGAGCAGCATTTTTTTTAAATTGTCAATATGTAGGTAATATTTATAACCTCCTTTCCCCTCATCTCAAAGTATGTTGTTAGCTGTCTATCCTTTTGTGCTGAGATGTACTATTTTATTTTCTGGTTTTACTTGTTAATTTTTGGACATGTTGGTGGGAAGAAAGCATATTATGTATAGGTGTTTGTCATCACCCTAGATTGCTAAAGTATATTCTCCAGTAATTCTTTCAAAGAAAGTATTTGAGAAATAGACTTTTTAAATTCTTATATATCAAGAAATATCTTTGTTTTACCCTGAAAATCAAATGCCAATTTGGCTGGATATAGAAGTCTAGGTTTAAAACCTTTATACTGCAGAATGCTTATCACAGCACTCCATTTACTTCTAGCATCCAGGATGTCCAGAGATAAATCTGCTGTCAATCTGATTCTTATTCCTTGGTAGGTTATTTCTTTTCTCTCTCTGGAAGCCCTTAGGATTTTCTCTTTATTATTAGAGTTCCAAATTTTTGCCAAGATGTGTCTAGGAGTGAGTCTCCTTTTATCAGTCTTATTGGGTTTTTGGTAAATACTGATAATCTCAAGAGTTAAATCTTTCTTTAATTCTGAAAAGTTTTCATCAATTATTTCCTTAATTATGTCCTCTGCTCCATTTTTATTATTATCTTTTTCTGGAATTCCTGTCAAATAAATATTGTAGCTTCTGCATCTATTCTTTATAGTTCTTAATCTTTATTTATTTATTATCAGTTTGGTCATTTGTATTGTTTCTTTAGAAAATTCCTCAATTTGATTTTCTAGATTGTTCATTCTTTCTTCAAGTATGTCAATCCTGCCATTCAGATCATCTATTGAATTTTTAATTTCCAAGACTTCTGGGTGGTAATTTTTTAATATTTATAATCCCCTCTTATATCTCTCTGATGCTATTAACCATACTTCTTCTAAAGTTTTCTTCTGTTTCCTGTATTAAGTCTGTTTCTCTGGATGTTAGCTCTTCTGTTTGCAAAATTTTGTGTCTCTCTCTGTTTCATTACAAATTTTAGTGACTTCTGACGAAACACCCAAATTTGTACATCAGTGCGTTGTACACTTATCATAACTTATTTACAGTGATTTCGAGGGAGAGGCCAAGTGTAAGCTCAGACAGGCTGTTTCAACTCCTTGATTTCTAGACACAGCTGTTTCCTCTTTCTCCTGGGTTTTGTCTACCACCTGATGTTTTACCAGCTTTTTTTCTATCTGAGTCCCAAACCAAAAACTAGGGGAAATTTATTAAACTCCTCATGAAGCCTCTTTTAAAATAAAACTGAGATTTTCTTCTATTAAATAAAATTCTTGGGAAGCCATTGATTTGTACTGACTGCACTAGACCAAACCAAAATGGAATCACTCAAGCTAGAGTTCCACATCATCAAATCAAAACGAAGTTGTTTATCTGATCTTCTGAGAAATTGGAAGAGAAAGAGAAAGAGATAATAGCCAAATCCCCAAACAGGTCAGCTGTAACCAGTCCTTTCTATTTTAATCTTTATAAGAAAAGTAACCTAATGCTAACCAATCTGATTTTTGTTCCCTGTTTCTGTTTTCTTCAACCATTTTTTTTCTGCCTTTATAGGCAAACTCCTCTGTTTACCTCATTGGTGTGCCTTTTTTAAACCCTTAGATGAGATGCTCTTGATTCATAAATTGCTAATAAAAGCCAACTTGATTTTGAAACTAAATTGGTTGAAATTTTGTAATTTCCATTGGTAATTATGGTAATGGATTTTATAAAATTGATGTGGCATCAGGTGGCCTGGGATTTCAGGTTAGAACACTGACAAAATTCTGCTTTATTTATAAAAGGATACCTTATTTGTTCAAGCTTATATTGGCTGTTGTCTTACTAGAGCCCTCTTATTTAACACACCCATAATACATAAAGTCTACAAGTAGATATGTCCTTCATAGACTCTATCTTGTGACTGTACAAGCTCATGAATATTCTAGTTCAACCATAGTGACCTTCAGGAACTAATACTACATAGCATAATCCCTGTCCAAGCATGTAAGGTTAGCACTACTTTTTATAAAAATGGCAGCAAGATCCAAGCACCATCAAGGGCATAACCAGTGTTCCTGTATGATTGGCATCACACTGGGCATTGCTTATATAAGTCATTCTTAAAACGTACTGGCTTTTAATATTTAATATCCACCATTTTGGAAAAGATTGAATAGAAAACCGATAGCTCATCTTCTTAATTCAAAAGGCTTCTTCCCTTTGTAAACTGAGTCACTGAAATTCCATCAATTGATAAGTCTTCCAGCATATTAGTAGTTTTTGAAATAAATCCTTTGATAATGACTTAAGAAAAGAAACTTTAAGCTCCTTTAAGAAATACTATTTATCTGAGAGGCAGTAAGAATAGGGAGAAACACATTTTGAAAATTATAATGTAAATCAATGCTTAATTTGAAATACTATCCAAAGGTGGAGGAAAAGAGGAAGGAAGAAGATATTAAAGAGATCTGATATGAAGTATGAGACATGTAAGAATTTTACAATAGTGAGAAGTTGCAAGATCCTAAATCTCAGAAAAAGCCCTTAGTTAGGCTGTGTCCTATCACCAGATATGTTTAGATTTTAGAGAAGTTTCTTGGCTCCCCTGTAAACTTAAAATTACATTAAACTCAATGCTTCTAACAAAACACACTCTCAATTCCAAATGACTGGCTCACAAGTAAATGTTTAAAGCACTATTCATTTATAATTGAAAAATGCTTTTACTACTTTTCTTGAAAAGGTAAGGTTTGTTAGTTGTTTATCTTCTTTCATCTTAATGAGATTAAACAGGCTTCATATTTTTTATTCCACAAATCAGAATTTAACAGCTTCTTAGTTTAATCTCCTTATCAGATATGATTCTTTTCTTTTTTTATAAATATAAATATTTCTTGTATTTAACTGATCTTAAAAACATGACAACATGGCAGAAAATGTTTTTCTAGTTTTAAACTACAGTGGGTTATTGTGACAGATTATGAAAAAAATCTATCAAGATAAGTCTTTTTAGCCAAGTTCAGGCCATGTCTATGAAGGAGCAGGACCCTATTAAGTCACCTGTTCTAGATGCTAAATATCTTTATTCAGGTTTAGTCTGGAAATTTCATTAGACAGAATATTTTAACCAATAGTTAGTAACAACAGCTATCAAGAATGGCAGTTGGTCTTCAGGTAGATGATTTGAGGAAAGAGGTATCACGGAAGACCACAGATAAGTGAGGCAGGCCTAGGGAGCAGGTTGCATGCTGATGCTAATTGTATTTTACATATTGACACTAACTGTATTTCACTAACTTCCTCTCCTCCTAGAACCTGAGGGTCTGTGGGCAATTGCGTCTGTTTGCCTTCCTAGGAGGACAACACTGCATACAATTAAGGGCACAAGTAATGAAGAAAATAAATAGTTTCTAATAGAAAATGGATATATATCCTCTGAAAAATCTATAAGCTAAAATAACCTTTGACATTTTTAACTGAAATTGTGTAAAGAGCTGACCATAAGACAGACTTAAAGTTTCTGCTATTAATGTGAAACAACTTGAATAGTGACTGATATTGTCAATGGTTGTGTGGTTGTTTTATTAGATGCAATTAAAAATCAAAATGGATTTAACTGGCTGTTTTCACATCGTGTAAACACAGCGGAAGGGGACATAATCCCAATCACTCCCCTCTGGTATGTTTTATGGTAAATGTTTCTTCTTATGATAATGTATTTTACCACTAGGAAACATTACCTACACCTCCAATCGGTTGTTGTTCTCTCTCAAGCTTTATTTTCCTCATTTTACACTGCCAAAACAGTCTTTTAAATGCTTTGGTGGACAATGAATTCTGAATAATGGATCCTGAGTAACTGTAGAATTTCCAGTTGCTATTTTAAATTAATTACTTTGATAGTAAAATAACTTCAAAGGTTGCTTTATAATTTTCAATGTAAAATAAAATTATTATGGTCTGATTTCTGTGTCTTTCTGCTTCATTCTATTTCTTTCAGTAGCATTACTGAAGTTAAAAGCAAAACACAAGTGTGAAGAAATGAAACAACTCTGGTTGTTGTAAACAGAAATGTTATCATTAGAATTAGTCTGGTGACAACATTGCTATTTAAAATATCTTTAGAGCTTCTTTCCTCCTATATTCTTTCACTCTGAAAACATATATTCCATTCATCATTTAATCCCTAGCATTTAGCACTTAAAACCAGAGACATCATAGATACTCAATAAATGCTCATTAAATAAATAAATGGCACTGCAGGTGAATACTACTTTAAAGTTTTCAAATATCTTCCAACCCATCTGCTGTGGTCTTAGTGACATCTCAAGAACAGGAATAGCTCATTTACAATTAGTTGGTGGATTCTTGGCTAAATGATTGGTCTTAATGTACCTAGTTTGGGGAAATATTGGTGGATATTGACTTGACTGGCCCTTCATACAAAGACTCTCATCTTCAGATGCCAAATTTAAAGTATTTAAAAAAATCATTAATTCCCCAGGAAGTTTCTCCTTAATTCAAGTTCCCATACTCATTTAAACATGTTAAAAGGTTCTAGCTCACAAGGAAATCTTCAGGGCAAAGGGACAGGGCTAGACTTTGATTTGTGGTTGTTTTTGATGTATCATGAGAACAAAGGCTATCAGAAAACTATTAGGACCAGGACAGGTCTGAGAAACAAAATCAAAATTCTTCCAATTACCTAAGCCATCATTTTGGTAATGGTGTCTATGAGAAACATAATACTGAGTAAATCATAACCTCTTTTCACACTTATACCCACATATTCCCAAGTATATATGTAAAAAGTCTCTGAAATTCTGAAATAGCATATAGAGAAGTTTATTGGTGCTCATGAAATGACCAACATCTTTGAATACATGGGAGCATATCAGCAGTGACAGAGCCTCTTGTCCTCAAGTTGCCCCTCCACTATCATCAATTGGCATTTAAACTCACACTTTTCAGGTTATCACTTTATAAAAAGTAGCAGACCTCCAGCTATTTTATCTAAAATGCAAACATATTATCAACATGTCTATCTCAAGCTAACAATGCCAAAGTAACACAGAGTTTAGCATTTTTGTAACTTTTGGTGGCAACTCAGTAGTGGATTATAAAATCAATTTATGGAAACCCAGCCAGAATTGTTAATAGAATGGAATGAAACAGAATTCCAGTTAATAGAAAATATTATACAGTTGACCCTTGAACAATTAGGGTTTGAACTGCATTAGTCTACGTATATACAGATTTTTTTTCAACCAAACACAGATATAAAATACAGTATCCCCTGGCTGCAAATCTTGCCTATACAGGTCAACTTTTCTGTACATGTGGGTTCCACAGGGCTCACTACAGGACTTGAGCATGAAAGGATTTTGGTATATGTGAGGGGTCCCTGGAACCAATCTCTTGAGTACACAAAGGAACAACTATATTTCATTAGACACTATTAATTCAGGAAAAGTTTTTTTTTTTCAGATTGTAGATATGTGCACTGAATTGCAAAGTAAATATATATTTCTTACAATGTGTAATAGTTAAATCTTTGAATGCTTCTACATCCAAATGGGATGCCGATGTGTCCTGACAGGGCAGTATAAAGGTACTGATATATAAAGTAAGGGAGGGAGATGTTAAAGAAAAATGCAGTGAGCTCACCAAGCACAATGTTATCCAATGTGTTGTTGTTGTTTGCCTGAGCCAGTTTAATGTCAGAGAATTGAAAAGTAGTAAGTGAAAAGCAGTAAAAAAGAGAGGGAAGAATGGGGGCAGGGAGAGAGAGAGAGAGAGAGAGAGAGAGAGAGAGAGAGAGAGAGAGAGAGAGAGAGAGAGAGAGAGAGACTGAGGTGGAATTATAACATAGTTGAAAGTTAACTGCTAATCTAGCAAATGAGTCTGACATACTATAACTTGAACAGTTAACACACCATCTGATTTTTTTTTTTTTTTTGAGACAGAGTCTCACTTTGTTGTCCAGGCTAGAGTGAGTGCCGTGGCGTCAGCCTAGCTCATAGCAACCTCAAACTCCTGGGCTCAAGCGATCCTCCTGCCTCAGCCTCCCGAGTAGCTGGGACTACAGGCATGCGCCACCATGCCCGGCTAATTTTTTTTTATATATATATATCAGTTGGCCAATTAATTTCTTTCTATTTATAGTAGAGACGGGGTCTCGCTCTTGATCAGGCTGGTTTTGAACTCCTGACCTTGAGCAATCCGCCCGCCTTGGCCTCCCAAGAGCTAGGATTACAGGGGTGAGCCACAGCGCCCGGCCCCATCTGATTTTTTTAATCCAGTTGACATCCCTGCAACTAAAATGGAAAGATTATCTTAGCATAAAAGTAAATTCTTTGAGAGTGGAGAGAGCTGGGGGATGGAGTAACGAGAAATACATGAGACTGGAACCTGGCAAAGGAAGAGGTCCTTAAAGTAAAATGGGAAGACAATCTTCCCCTCTTCCTCCCAGTCCAATTCTGTCATAGACATAGTGAGGCATTTGGACTAGTAGATTTCTAAAAGTCTCAGTTTGCCTTTAAATTCTATGAATAAAATTTTTTTCTTAACATTTCACATGATGATCTTTGATCTTTAATTTATACTTTCTATATTGCTCTTTTTGTGCCTGGTGATTGATAAATCCTGGAGGTAGAGGAAGCTTATAGGTACTTCATGAATACTTATTGAAAGCATTTGACATCAAAATAGAATTAAGAGTGTGGGAAGCATTTGCATTATCTTCACTACTCTAACATACAAATTATGTTCGTTAGTCGAGAAGAATCAATCAAAATTATTCTTTTGTAGTTAGTACAAGCCACCTTTTAAATAAAAGCTCTCAGACATGCCATCATCTGCAGAATTTTTTCTCCTGTTATCCAACATTTTTTGTATGATTATCTATAGTTCTTGAAGTCCTGAACCAGTACTTCATTTAAGCTCTTTCTTTTACCCTCCAGGCACAAGGCAGCTGGACCTTGGACAGGTAAAGTTCCCACTGAAGTCAATTGGAGTTTTGACTGCCTGAGGGCTGCAGCATCGGGGCCCCAAGTCATCTATTATAAATATTTTTGACACTTCAGATTCATACACATTCAACTTCAGCTGAAAAGGTAAAAAGGTACAGACTCTCACCAGTTATTTCATGCCTCGAAGGAAAACAACTCTGCTTAAATGATATTCTTTCCTCACTTCAGATCCACTTGGGAGTTATAATGGTCGCCAAAGACCCTATCTACAAACTGCGAAGAAATGCGGTATTTCTCAGTAAAAAGAAATTATTTTTCTGCTTTGGGAGTCTGTAATGTAGCAAGCAAATTTCCGTTGTTAACCATTTATTTATTACTTTAAAAGAATGTTTCAGGTGATGAGTAGAGAGATAGCCTATACATATAGCTGTACTTTAATATATTTTTATAATACAACTACAAAAGCTGTCTGCATTTCTTGATGATTACCGAACAAGAATGACAAATAAAAGAACAAAAGAAAAATACAAAACCTGAAACTGCACAAGAGTTCCTCTTGTTTTTTTTAATTGGGCTTTTTATTGCCTGGAACTTTCCTTCCTCTTTTAAATTTCTTTTGAAGCAAGTTAATGCACAACTGATTTTTCAAACTAGATAATTTCTCATTTAAGTTCTTCATAAAGAGGAAATTCCTTTGTGGTTTTGTCTATTTTGTATTATAATTTATATCACAAAACATCAGGAAGAGTTTGGGGCAAAGAAATATCTACATATTGATTCCAGTCATAAAGTTAACTATACCCCTAAGTAAATAAAAATTAATGGGTTCTACATATTAAACTTCTCTTTAGTGACAAGTTTTATTGTACATAATTGGATTTGCTAAAAATTGCTTTTCGTATATTTCTATTTCTTCATTGATCAATATGTCTTATTTTTGTAATTCTGAATGACAGCAATATGACAGTACCACATTATTTAAGTAAATAAGAGTATTTGCCATTTAAATATTTAAAAATATTTTCCCAAGATAGATATAAAAGTATATAGTCAGATTTTAATGTAGGGAGCAAGTTTCACTCTTTACCATTTACTACACCCCCACACCCTTATAAGACTATTTCAGTTAATGAGCATTCTTTTGTACACACATATATTTTTATGTTATATATATGTGTATCATTTGGAGATTATATGAATAAATGAAGATATACACATAGAGATATAGGTATATTGTATGTGTATATATGTAGTCTTTAAAATGGAATAAATACTAAATTTTTAAAAATTCTCATTGCATTTTCATGGATGAAGTATAATTAGATGCAATAAGAAAATGTTTTCCCTGTTAAAATTTTCTGTAACCTAACTACTTAGTCCTGTGAGTGGCAGGAAACCAGAAATAATTTTGTTGCTACTTATGGTTAATGAGTCATGACAAATCTAAACAACCAAATCATTCAGTAGCATCAAATTTGACCATTCTGAGCTGTATCTACCAAAAGTCCAATTATTGAAGCAATTAAGTAAAAATGTGGCCAAACTAAATGCCGGGTACTGTGTAAACACATCATTGGAATGAATAATTGCATTTTTTAGTTGAATTGACTTTTTTGTGGCAAGTTGACACAATATAGGTTGTCAAACATCTGGTTACTTTCTTCGCATGATTTTAAGCAACAATTCAAATTAAATAAATTTATTTAAATTTGTATTCAATTTAATAGGCTTTTAAACTGAAAATCTTTAGTGAATTTATATTATATATACAAAATTTGATACCAGAGCTTGTGTGTATAAAGTTGTAGACACACACATATAATTATGACAAAATAATAATTAATAGGCTTATTTTGTGCCAAGTGCTATTAAAGTCTGTTGGATGTACTTAATTCTCACAATAACCCTAATAGATTGATACCATTATAATCTCCATTATACATATGAGAAAACTGAGGCAAAATACTATGACAAAGTTATTTCTGGAGGAGGTAGGATAAGCTGGGGTCATCTGACTCCAAGGACAATGTTAACTAAATATGCTACAGATGTCCATGTACAACAAAATGTACAAAAGCAACAGTATAGTTAATCAATATACTGAAAGAAGATAAAACTCAACTTTGTTGTTGGAACAACTCAATCAGTCAATTCAATGAGAACAGTCAATCTTATAGTTGTGTTTATACATAGCCCAAAATCTAGTCCTTTTAACCCAACAGCATGACTCACCTTTGTTCCTTTGTGTTCACCCTATAATATATTAGAAAGCGGCAAATCCCAAACAGCTCATTGTGGTGCAAAGGGAAGCAAATCCATTTTCCTATTTCCATAGAACTCTTTCAAATTATATAGCTAGAGCAGGAATGAAGAAACATAGCAATCAAAAATTCTGACAGCTTTACTTCACCATTAACCATATACTTCACAAAAATTCCAAAAAGTATCTGTGTAGATTCATTTCACATTTAGTTACAATAATGTTAAACATTTTACAACAAATTTTAGTTGACAGCAATCTCCATGTTCAAGCTTAGTGAGTATTCTCATGCTATCCTGCAACTGTTCCAGTGGTTTAGCAGGAGAACCTTTTGATAGCACATGAAAAACAAGACATTTTGCATTTAACAAGGGGATTCAGTTAACTATTTGTGTTAGATACAAAGTATAGCTCTTGTTTTGATTTCCTTCTACTCATTCTCATAGGAGAAAAATCAACTAAATTCTAACACACAAGTCTGTGGATATAGAATAACTCCATCTATTTAAATCAATAGGAGAGTTATGTAAAATAACAATGTTTTTTCTGTTTGAATTCTTATCTCATAATTCCAAGAATGTTCAAGCTTTTATATTCTTTACTGAGAATTTTGATGTCATTTTCACCTATAAATTTATATATACACAAAATCAAGCCAATGATTTTATTTACTTTATAAAGTCATATTATAAAGTAATGATAGAGGCAATGCTAAAATTTTCTGACCTCTCTTGTATATATACTTGTATAGTATATATACTTGTACAGTATATATACTTATATAGTATATGTACTATACTTGTATAGTATTTTATTCACTGCCAAGGTTAAAAAAGATGAAGCACACTAAAAATAGCTGAAGGTAACATTAGTGGACATGGCCCTATTATTGTATGGAATGAAATTATGAAAAGACACATTGAACAGCTCTAACTACATAAAACAGCCATAAAAAGATATAGACCACTTGATCAACTCAATGAACAAGATCTTTAGACAAGTTATGTGTGGTCTTAACTTGAGAATACTGACAAACCACACACAGATGAGTGAAGTTGGATTGAAGAGAACCAGAGTGGCCAAAGAAAAGGCCTAATCCAGGGGCCTAGGACAGGTGAATTAACAATAAGTAATCAGAGAGATAAAAACTCAAAATTTGTTGAAATTCTGAAATGTATTTTAGCTTCTTCTTATGGTATAAGAGGGATCAGAATAATGTAGTAAGTCTCAAAACAAATAGGCCCTTGAGATAGTTAATTGAAATTTTAGGGGTTCATTTTTTTATTTGAAAATGGAGGGTTAATATTTGTAAGATTATGATGTAAATTAAATGAGAACCTTAGTATATGGTATGTATTATATCTGACACATAGTAAAAACTTAATAGGTAGAAATTATTTATATATCTTCATTTCTTTAAATATGATAAAAATGTCAAAGCATGTGAAAAAATGTATAGTTTGAGTGTCCAAATATGAGATATTGCCTGTTTCAGGTAAATAGGTATGTCCATGGCTGTAAAGTGTTTTTTATTAACTAAGGATTTAATCCATTAATTTATCAAGTATAGATTTTTGAGGCACTATGCTATGTTGTGCTCAAAATACACACACAGACACTCACCCTCGCCCCCCACACACACATATGCATATATATGTATATATTAGTAAGTCAAGTAAACACCTGGGATTGTATGTAGTATAGTGGAAGCTGTTACAATGTAGCCTTCAGAAACTAAGATAAAATAATTATACGAGCACAAATGAAGGAAATGTCACCCATCTTTAGTGGGAGAAAGCCATGATTGTAGTCACTGACCCAATCAAAGTCTGCCCCTCTTTTATGCTAGAAATTTTGCTCTGGATATTTTTCTTTTGATAGAAGTTCACATATAGATTTCCCCATTTTCTGGTCTCAGATATATTAACTCAACCTCTTACCTGAAAAATATTTGTAAATTTTATGAAGGGACAAAATAAATCAAAGAACTGTCTTCTTATTCACATATTGATATAAAACTTTCTAGCATGAGCCCAACCCTTCACATTTAACCTGTGAATCAATTTGACAAAGAGAAGTAACCCTATCAAGATCTCACCATTAGAAGAAAGTAACAGACATTGAAATCTATCATCTTGAAGTAGAAACCAGGTTCTTAGATTCCTAGCCCATGTGATATTATTGCTACTATAACATACTGTATATGTCCCACTGAGTTAAAGCCACCCCAAACCTCAATGTCTTCTAGGCTTTATTACATTTCCCTAACTTGCATATTTTCTTGATGTTTCCATTTTATGATTATTTTATTATTTGACCTAATGCTTCTTTCTCTCTTTACCACCATATTCCACCATTACAAAGTAAAAAAAAAAAAAAAAAAAAAATGCAAATTAGTGTCTTTATGAGAAAGGTAAGTTATACATTTTTCATGCACATCTATACAATAAACATACACAAAACCAAGTGAACAGATATGTGGGAGGTCTCATCATCAGTGGAAAAATCATTCCCAGATGCAAAGAGAGAATGCAAAGAAAGTTGGTCTACCTTTAATTTAATCCAGAAGTCATGGTGGGCAGATTTGGTTACCAACATTCTAGACTTTCTTTTCTCCAGCATTGCCATCAGTGTGTGCCTGCACTAGGCTTGTGCTGGACAGTTTCCTTTCTCACTCTCTTCCCATGTACCTGTCCTGATCCCTATTCACATGTGCATATGAATGCACATAACGCACAGCAGTGATGTTTTCCCTTTTACCCTTTCTTTCCTTCCTCTGTCCTTCCTCTCTCCTGACATTTTTTATCTTCTTTCTCTTCACTCATTTCTCTTCTTTCTCCTCCTTCTTCTCTAACCTGTGTAGTGTGTCAACCAGTGAACTATTTTCAGTTCACATAAAAAGCCTCCTGATCTGGATTCAAAGCCTGAAAACAAACATTCTACTCAATAGTCTTTCTATATCTTTCTATATCTACGACTTGAGCTTAAGGAGAAAGTGTTAAGCTTAATCGAGTGACTCACGGGTCACAAAAATACCCAAACCCCACTTGTTCTGTACAGAACAAGTGAATGTATGCACACGTGAATATGAATATATATGTGAAATGAATGCAATTTCTTACTTTTGATTAATTAAAAACTAGATTGCTTTGGTAGAAAACTAACTATCCCATGTTATTTAGATAGATTTTTCCTAGCCACTGGACTAGTCACTTCGGTATAACAAAACAGATTACCTATGTACTCTGTACAGTACTTTATGGAAAACATCATAAAGGATTAAACATATGTATACATTAGTATAAGCTGTGGATTTACATCTGATTTAAAAAGACATGCGATATGCTCTGACAAGTTCTGCTAAAGTGGACTGAAAGCCTCACACCTTGCTCTGTCAGGACCTTAATGGACAACTGTTACCTCTGTTTTCTGTGCCTTTAAGTTACCTTCTCCCTTTGTTCATTCTCCTCAGTATATAAATGTGCATAAAAAATAGACAAATGCTCTGTCCCTCAGTTTCTCTCATTCCCCCCTTCTTCTAATGATGAATTAATATCTTCAAAATGTCTATCATAACTGACTTTATTTATTCTCTCTCAACCCATTTCATGGTAGCTTTCACCCCTACTGCTCTAATGTGGCTCTTTGTGTGATCTCTGTCACATCTCACATTTAATTTTTAGTCTTTGTCAGTATTGAACTCAGAATAATTCAACAATGTTGACTATCAACACCCACAAATATGAATTAAAATATAGTTGAGTTTTCTGGATTATAATACAAGCTCATTTGTAGAAGCAAATTGGATTTAATTTTTATAATTAGCATAATTTCAACATACCACAAATAGTCTTGACTTTTTCCTAGGAACATTTATCCATATGAGATAATAATTCTTATGTATTTTATATCCCATTTTTCTCAAATTATATTATCATACTTCCTCATATCATTATAAGTTCTATAAAAATATCCTTTCTAATAACTATATATTATTTTATCATATAGATTAACCATGATTTGTACATCCATTTCTCTATTTGGGCACATTTATTTAATAGTTTGTTCTCATCATAACAAATTGTGTTTGAGTATATCTTTGTGCATAATACTTAGTTAAATCTCTATTTCTGGAAGTGTACTTACCAGGTGAAAGGATATATTTTGATGATATTCAAATATATGCTAAGTTCCTTCTCAGAAAGGTTAACTTATATATATATATAATATATATTATATATAATATATATATTATATATAAATATATTCTCTGTAGCTGTGTAAGAGAAAGAAACCAGTTAAGAGAAAGTTCTTACCTTATACATAAACATTCCTGCCAGCTTAAAAAATGTTAGTATTAATAAATATGATATGCTACATATTGAGCTCTATTTCTTTGATATATAAGACAGCAATTTTCTACTTCTGCTTCTTTTACATTACTATTCTTTTTTAATACAATGAGCATAATTGTTCCATAGTGTTTTACCTGAGTCCTCTTCATGGTTTTACTCTATAGACATGAATTTTCTCATACATACCTATCACTTTAACTGCCACCTTTACATAGCTACCTTCTCACTTCATTCCAAGAACCATATGTATATAGCCAACTTTTAACTATCACCACACTGTAGAAAATTTCTTTTCTACCTGTAGGCCAAATTTTCCTGTGGCATTCATGCCTTATACAGAGATCCTAATGTCAGCTTCAGGGGCTCTTCTAAACAATTAGTTCCTTCCCTGCCCATTCTCCTTCAGCCTAGAAGTAGTGTTAATAGTTACTTTCTGCCCTTGCCAATTCTTTTACCTTTTGTAATTCTACTACTAATTTATAACCTTCCTAATTAAGAATTCTTTATATTAAATTGTCCCTGTTCAAATACTGGTTTTATTTCTGTCTCACGACTGGACCTTGACTGATACAGCACCTTTCTTACTACTGCTGTTGATGTGGCGTATCTATTATTTATTCTTTCACTTTCAACTGATTTCCAAATTTAAGGTTCTTCTGCTATTTGTTATTCTATATAATATTTGTCTTTCTTTAGAATTTGTTAATTTAGACTTATTTATGACCACTATGCTGAATATTTTTAAGAGAAGTATGATTTTTAGTTTATTGGGTGTTTTCTTATTGTTAAGATGTGAGCAATAATCTTTGCTTCCTTCAACATGTTAACTAGATGAGAATCTTATCTATAATATCTCAATTGGACATGGTGCTACCATGGAAATATCTGCCAAAACCAGCCTTTGTTTTCTAATCATAGTTTAAAACCTCATCATCTCTCAGCTTGATATCACAGTAACAGTTTAACTGGTTTCTTTCTCACTCTCTACATAACTCAATCTACCACACTGCTGCCAAAGTTATGTTCCTAGAAAGAAAATGTGAAAATGTCACTCTTCTGTTTGACAACCTCTTATGTATTCTTCTAGCTGAAAGAATAAACCCTAGAGACACCCTTTCATAAACCGAGCTAAAAACTCTTTCCACTCACCCTAATCATTTCTTCTCACTAAGTAAACCTATTATTTAACCACTCAGATCTTTTCCTGATGCCACAAATGCACAATGAATTTGTGTAAGAAGTTGTGATTTTCATACTTTTTATCTGATTTTGTATAAATTTTATGGAGTACAAATGTAATTTTGTTAAATAGATAGATCACATGGTGGTGAAGTCAAGGCACCTTTTTTAGCTCCCTCTTATGAAAATGAGAACATGTAGTACTTTTCTTTCTGTGATTGACTTGTTTCACTTAAGATAATGGCTTCCATTTCCATCAATGTCGCTGCAAAAGACATAGACATAGTTTCATGTTTTCTATAGCTTAATAGTATTCCATTTTGTATATATACCACATTTATCCAATCATCCACTAATGAACACTCAGGTTGATTTTATATCTTTACTATTGTGAATAGTGCTACAATAACCACACAAATCCAGGTATGGTTTTGATATTATGATATTTTTCTTCCTTTGGATAGATACCCACAAGTGGGATTGCTGGATTAAATGGTAGTTCTATTTTTTGAGAAATCTTTATACTGTTTCTATAGATGTTGTACTAATTTATATTCCTGCCAAAAGTGTATAAGCATTCTATTTTTTCCATATCCCCACCAACATTTATTATTTTTGTCTTTTTAATAATAGCCAATTTTGATTGGTAAAAATGATATCTCATTGTGGTTTTAATTTGCATTTTTCTAATTATTACTGATGTTGAACAATTTTTTTCACATACCTATTAGCCATTTCTTTGTCTTCTTTTGAAAAATGTCTATTC
Organism: Microcebus murinus; assembly: GCF_040939455.1. Classification (NCBI taxonomy): domain Eukaryota; kingdom Metazoa; phylum Chordata; class Mammalia; order Primates; family Cheirogaleidae; genus Microcebus; species Microcebus murinus. The sequence continues at coordinate 63,491,956 of NC_134108.1, read as the reverse complement.
ATCTCCTTTGTCCACTTTTTAATGGAATTATTTGAAGTTTTATTGTTAGGTTCCTTATAAATTCTGGATATTAGTCCCCTGTTAGATATATAGTTTGCAAATATTTTCTGCCATGCTGCAGGTTGGCTGTTCATTCTGCTGATAATTTCTTTTGACATGCAGAAGGATTGTAGTTTAATTAAGTCCTATTTGTCTGTTATTTTTATCTTTGTTTTCTGTGCTTTTGACACCTTAGTCATGAATTACTTGCCTAGACCAATGTCCAGAAAAGTTTTCTCTAGGTTTTCCTCTATTATTTTTATAGTTTCTGGTCTTACATTTAAGTCTTTAACCTATCATGAGTTAATTTTGTATATGGTGAGAGATAAGAGGCCAGTTTCATTCTTTCACATATAGCAATCCAATTTTCCAAGTACCATTTATTGAAAAAGGAATCCTTCTCCAAGGATATGTTTTTTTGTCGACTTTGTCAAAGAACAGTTGGCTATAAACATGCGGCTTTATTACTAGGTTCTCTATTCTATTTCATTGATCCGTATGTCTAATTTTATACCAGTACCATGCTATTTTGTTTACTATAGCCTTGTAGTATAATTTGCGGTCAAGTAATATGATACTTCCAGATTTGTTTTTCTGATTAAGAATGCTTTGTGTATTTGGGCTCTAATTTGGTTTCATATGAATTTTAGAAATTTTTTCCTAATCTTTGAAAAATAAAGTTGGTATTTTGATAGAGATTGCATGGAATCTGTAGATTTCTTTGGGCAGTATAGTGATTCTGATGATATTAATTCTTCCAATCTGAGTACGGGATGGAATATTTTTCCCTTTGTGTCATCTATTTTTTTACCATTCTTTTCAGTCTTGATACTCTTTTCTTTAATAAAATCTTCCTCAACTTGGTAAAAAGATTTTTTCTTAAACAAAGAGTGTTTCACTCTGTCACCCAGGTTGGAGTGAAATGACATGATCATAGTTCATCGTAATTTCAGTCTCCTAGGTTCAAGCAATTCCCCTGCTTCAGCCTCCTGAGTAACTAGGACTATAGGTGTGTACCACCATGCTCAGATGATTTGCTTTAGTTTTTGTTGAGAGGAGGTTTCTTCACTATATTGCTCAGGCTGATCTGGAACTCCTGGCCTCAAGCAATCCTCCCACTTCAGCCTCCCCAAGTACCGAAATTACAGGCATGAGCCACCATGCCCAGCCAAAGAGTTTTTTTTAATTGTTTAATTTCCATGTTCTTTATGAACCATAAAGCTGTCTTTGATCCCTTTGTTGTAGCTTACTTCTCAATGTCCCACCACAATTTTTCAGATTTCTATTATAATAATTTAGTCTAATTCAGCAGTCCTCGCTCTCTACCTTACAGCAGAATCACTTGGAGGCCTAGTTGTAATTCAGTGTTCTGGATCACACCCCAGAGTATCTAATTCTGCAGATCTGTAATAGTCCCAGAGAATTTGCATTTGTAACAAGTTTTTAGATGATGCTTCCACTGCTAGTCTTAAGAACCACATTTAAAAAAACACTAGTCAAATCAGTTTAGAAGATTATTTTAATAGTCCTGGTAAAAGTTGAACATTCGATTCGATTAAACAATTTGTTAAAGAATTGGAAAATGTTACATTTTTTTAATCCTAGCAATTTTACTTATTTGTATTAAAATATAATTTAAAAAATTACTGAGTAGAATAGTTGAGGATATGGATGAAGGCACATTAAAGGAAGAGTAATAAACCAAAGGCATTTTCACTTTTTCTGCTATATATGCCCCTGAAATATCTCCTAATATCTAATCTTCAATGTCTGTAATAATGGAAAAACATAATTTCAAAAGGAAATCATAGCAAACTAAAGTTTATTTTCAGCAATTAAGTTGCTTCCTTCTGCCACAAACCAAGAGTATTTTACAAATTGTTTCATCATTATGACTTTGTAAAGCCTTGTATATAGTATATAGGTACTGAATAATTATATTGATTGTCAGGAATATAAACGCCTTTTAGATAAAGCCAATCTATAGATAGATTTCAGGGTCTGTTGCATTTCAGTTGCCTAGTATGATTCTTTGAAAACCTCAGCTTATTAGGAAAGAATGGCCCTTGCCATATGTGCAACATTAAGAACATCTGGAACCACCATCAAAGCAAGAAATTTTTTACTTTCCACTGGCATGAAGAAGCCATTGGAAATTTCACAGATGTTTGAATCTCAGGATCCCTGGATAGAAGGAAATTGAAGCAAACTGCTGGCACTGACCAAGTGATTTCTCCTAGGAAATGCCCTTCTATTCCATGGAGGAAAATGAGAAGTTGTTCCTAATGGGAACAAGTTTCCTGCTAAATAAAGTTATGACTGAATAATCTAATTTGTCATTGAATGTCATTGTAATGTACATGAAGCTAAAATCATTAGCGTGCCCACAGTGGTTACAATTAGAATCACATGAACAATGAAATGTTAGTAAAACTCCTGCATTTCTTGTGTTTAATATAATTTGGCATTTATCTTGATGATTTGGGGCAATTCTCTATTTTCCAGGGAATATATATCCAATTTGTCATTCTACCAAAGTCAAAATTATCCATTCTATATTCATCACAAATTTAGTGAAGCCATTTTAAACTCAATTATATATTTACAGGTTCTCATCTAGAATTTGAGAATTTTGTTCATTACTCTTATGTTTGCCAAGCAGTGTCTTTAACCTCCCTGGTAAAAATGCATCATATTAGAATCATTTGGGCATTTTTTGTTGTTCTTATGGTTTGTGTTTAATAAGGTTTATTGTTATCATCATTACTTTATTGCCTGTGGTCTATAAGATGTAGCATTATTGTGCCTTTGTAAGCAGAATACATTTCTTAAAAAAATTTATCAAAATTTTCCACACATATAGCACTGCATGATAGATTGATTACAGTGTAACATTATTCTTATTACATAGTTGTAGAAGTAGAACTCAAGAGCTCAGGGTAAGCAAAAGAAATACAATCCTAAACCATCAGAATAAGATGACTTGATGAATCCTTTCATTCTAAGTCTAGAAAACACAGAGGAGAAAAAACATATATGCATACTGCAGTCATGAGAGAAACACATCAAACATCTGCTCCTTGTTAGGTACAGTTGGGGATAACTAGGACCTTATCTCTGATGGCACTGATAAGCCCCCAGCTGTTTTGGAGAAGATGCAAATAGAGAAAGTATGGGATTAGCCATGTGCGTTTAGAAATACTAGCAGGTGATTCTGATATTATTTAGTTAGAACCACCTGCTATAAATTCTCAGTACTCAAGATGTGGCAACATCAGCATCACCTAGATCAGGGGTCCTCAAACTTTTTAAACAGGGGTCCAATTCACTGTCCGTCAAACTGTTGGAGGGCTGGACTATAGTTTAAAAAAAAACTATGAACAAATTCCTATGCACACTACACATATCTTATTTTGAAGTAAAAAACCAAATAGGCAAAAACATCCGCATGTGGCCTGCGGGCCATAATTTGAGGACGCCTGAACTAGATACTTGTGAGAAACACAGATTCTCAGGCACTGAAACATAATCTGCATTTTAAGGAGAGGCACAGGTAGTTTGTTTTCACATAATATTTTCACATTAAAGTAATACTGTAAGGATAAATATCATCATTAATGTGAAGCTAATATCTTATTTCTTTTGGCCATTGAAAGGTAAAGCCCTGAATTTAAATAAAAATGAGAGACTTATCTATGAGGATTATTATAATATGTGGTACAAGTTTATACTTTCCATTGCACAGAAGGCCTTTCTTTGAAGTTTAGAGAGTCTAGTATTAGTGAGGCTACAAATTTTCCCTTACGGTACAACTCAGAGAAGTATAGCTCCTTTGTCTGTTTCAAATCTACAGCACAGCACAACCACTATCTGCCCAGTTGAGGGAAATAAAGAAAAATACCTAAATATCAAGTATAATATATAGTTTATGCTTTATTAGGTTAAATCTATTAAGGGAGTTTTTATTCTCTCTTGTCTAAAAATGCTCAGTCCTTTTCAGAGCTTTTCCTTTTCTCTTTCTTCTCTCCTTAGTTTGCTGTCATCCTTTTTATGCAACTTTGTAGATAGTGGAAGCTGATAGGTTCTAGGCTGGAATTCTCCTGCCTCCACAAATATTCTGGATAATGTATTTTACCACATAGAACTGCTCCCCCAGGTGACTCTCATGGTTGAAGTTAAAAGGTGAGTATAACTCAATCTCTTCTCAATTTTTTCAGGGTCCAGTAGCATTCCTGGTTGACTTACATTCAACTCAGCTTTCCCTGATTAGAGTTTCCTGAATATGCCAATTATCTCCAAAGAATATTCTGTGGAGAGATTGTTTTGACAGTGTGTTTAATCAAGCACAAACTTTAAATAATATCACATACTGAAAAAAACTTGGAATCCATCAAATTCACTTCACAGTGCTAGCAAACCCTGATGTTAAAATGTAACCTATATAACTTCAAATAACAGTCTCATTTCTTAATATTGATTTTTAAAATTTCATACAAAATATTAATAAAATAAGTTAAATTATTACATTAGCAATATTACCCACTGTGACCAAGTAGGATGTATCACAAGAAGGCAATGTTGATTAACATCAGCAAAATTACTCATATAAGAAATGAATTACAAGACAAAGTACCCAATTAAAAATGGGAAAAGGATCTGAAAGGACATTTTTCCAAAAATGATATGTATGTGATCAATAAACACATGATAAGATACTCAACATCATTAGCCATAGGGAAATTCAAATCAAAACCACAATTAAATAATATTTCACTCACTAATGTGGCTATAATTATGTAGTCAGGTAATAACAAATATTGGCCAGAATGTAAAGAAATTAGTAATCTCAGACATTCCTGGTGGGAATTTAAAATAGTGTAAGTACTTTGGAAAACAGCCTGATAGTTCCTCAAAAGGTTAAACACATATTTATACAACACAGCAATTCCATCCCTAGGTATTTATTCAAGAGAAATGAACATGTACACACAAAAAAATTGCACATAAATGTTTATAGCAGCATCATTCATATTATTAATATTCATATTGCCAAAATGTGTAAACAACTTAAATGTCTATAAACTGAGGAATGGATAAATAATATTGTATATCCATAAGATGAACCATTATCCAACAATAAAAATGAATGAAGCATATTGTATGTCACAATATGGATGAACCTAGAAAACACCACATATTGTATTAATATAAATATATGTAAAGTTATATGAAATGCCTACATTAGGCAAATCCATAAGGACAGAAACTACATTAATGGTTGCCTAGGGCTTGATGGGGGGAAAGTTGGGGGAAGATAATGGGTAGTGACTCTTAATGGATACAGGGTTTTTTTTGCTGTTATAAAAAATGTTCTAAGATTAAACATCTAAAAATGTTGCAATATTAAAACTCTATAAATATACTAAAATATTAACTCGTTCACTTTAAATGGGCGAATTGTAGGGTGTGTGAATTATATCTCTGTAAATCTTAAAAATTCACCTTAATGGAGAAAATCTACATGAAAATTTCCATAGATTCTCAAAAATTCACAATCTATTTATCATCATTTTTTAAAATTATTACTAAAAGAATATTTCCTGGATCTGACATGTAAGGAGCTTAGAAGTTGCCACTCCATCCTAACAAAAAGCAAAGAGCAGAGCAAACTGAAAAATAAACAATACTTCTTAAATTGATCAGAGAATTGCAGTCACAGGGCAAACCACTGCCCCTAAAATGGGAGAGGTCAACAGACTGACACTGAGAATTACAACTTGCTGCAGCAGAAACCCATAAGCAGAAACCTCTGTGGAAACCAGTGCCTGGATGGGAAAACCTGAACTGTAATTGATAAATCCTGGAGACTCAATGTGGACAAATCTGAGAGTTGAAAACTCCAGGGAACCTAGTCATAGGGGAGCCCTCATGTTGTTATGAATTTTACCTCTAGGAGCTCAACTGGGTCCTCACAGGGAATATTTGAGAAAGATCCTTTTATGCTTCTTGACAGAGGGAGGGAGAAGGAATCATTTTAAAATATGCCAGAGCAGTCTGTTCTTAGCAAGGCCTGCTTTGAGGAGAAACTATTTTACCACTTTCTGACCTGCTGGGAGGTTTTCAGAGTTTAATCTAACTGGGATATGGGAAATGACAAACTTCGGACTCCTCCAGCCATCCTGTCCTGTCTAAGTAGGGAAGGACTGGGGAACAATTGTGAAGTTTATGGTCCAGGGACATAGGGCTACCAAGAGACTTAGACCTACTCATAAGACTATACAATGCTTCTGCTCCCATCAAAACTTACCATTACATCACTGAAGGCTTATTTCTAAAGTTTCCTTTACCCAGTACAAAATGCTTGCCTTACAAAAAAAACCAAAAAAACAGAAAAAACATAGTATGAAGAGACTGAACAAGCATTTGAAGCAGGTCAGATACAGCAGGAATGTTGAAATTATCAGAACAAAAACAACTAAAACTAAACTAGAATTAAAAAACATGCAAACAAAAAAACCCAATATGATTAATATGCTAAGGGATTTATAAAAATAAATGACAAAATAACAAATGGATAATGTAAACAAAGGGCTAGAAATTTTAAAAAATAATCAAAAAGAAATACCAGACATTAAAAATACTGTAGAAATAAATAATGACTTTTTGGAGCTCATTAGTATTAATAGAATGGACACTGCTAAGGAAAAACTTTCTGGGCTTGAGAATATTACAACAGATACCTCCAAAACTGAAAAACAGAAAGAAAAAGAGGCTGGGAAAAAAAAAAAAAGAAAAGAAAGAAAGAACAGAGCAGAGTAACCACGAACTGTAGGACAACTACAAAATGTATAACATACGCATAATGAAAATAAAAGAAGAAGAAAGGGAGAAAGAAAAAAAAGAAATATTTGAAGCAATAATGATTGACAATTTCCCCCAAATGAACCAAACCAAAGTTCCTAGAACCTCAGAGAATATCAAGCAGGATGAATAACAAAAATAAATAAATTAATTAAAAACCTATGTTTGTACATATATCATGTTCAACCTACTGAACATCAAAGATAAACAAAACTTCTAGAAAAAAGCCATGCAAGCAAGAGAGAGTGGAATGAAATATTTAAATCATTGACAGAAAAAAAAACAACTTGAATTTCCTGCCCTGTGAAATTATCTTTCAAATGTGAAGAAAAAACAGACTTTCTCAGACAAACAAAATTGAAGGAATTTGTTACTACTAGGTCTGTCTTGTAAAAAATGTTGTAAGTTTTTTGGATAAAGGGAAAATGATATAGGTTGGAAACAAAAGTCTACATAAAGAAAGGAAGAGCATATTTTAAATTCTCATTTGATCTAATGTATAATTTATTCAAAAATGGTAGCAAAAATATATTCAATCATGTTTGCTTTTGTATATATACTTAATATGATTAGATATGCTGATGTATAAGTAAAATAAATGTTAGCAATGATACAAAGAATAAACAAAAAATTAAAATTATTTAGTTATTAAAACATTATTTTCATTACCCTCAAGTATATAGTGTTATTTGAAAGTGAGCTTGAATTACACATAAGCAAATATTGAAAACTCTAGAACAAACACTAAAAAAGATTTTAAAAGTATAGTTGGTATAGTAAGAAAGGAGAGAAAATGGAATTATCTTAGATTTTAAAGAAAATCACAAAAGACAGAAAAAGCATGAGAAACAAAAATAGGAACAAAGAACAAGGATGACAAGTAGCAGATAGTAACAAATGTGATAGGTGTTTATTTAAATATCTCAATAATCACTTTGCATATCAACAGTCTAAATACACCATTTATAAGAATAAGATTGCCCAAGTGGCTCAAAAACCAAGACTCAATTATATATTGCCTGTAATAAACCCACTTTAAGTATAAAAACACATATAGATCAAAAGTAAATGCATGGAGAAATATATACCATGATAATAATAATCAAAAGAAAGTGGGAGTAGCTGTATTAATATCAGACAGAATCAAGAGCAAGGAATGTTATTAGACAGAAAAAAGGGGCATTGCAAACTAATAAAAGGGTCAATACTACAGAAAGACATAACAATCTTTAATGTAGATATGCCTTATAAAAGAATATCAAAATATGTTGAGGCAAATACTGATATAACTGCAAGGAGAAATGAATTCATGCTTATAGTTGGAGATTTCTCATGTGTCTCCTAGTCATGATAAATTATCAATTATAAGAAATTTTTATTCCTATAAAACTATAAATTATACACTGATCAATTTTTGAGTAGTTAAGTATACTTACATTCTTGGAGCGAACCCCAGCTGGGCTTTTTTTTGTAATATATTGTCAGATTTAATTTGCTAATATTTTATTAAGGATTTTTACATGTATGTTCATGAGGATTATTGGCCTGTACTTTATATTACTATAATGTTTTTTCTTTTATTTTTACTTTTGATGTAATATTGGTCTTGAAGAATAAGAAAGGTATTGTGAGAGACTTTATATAAGATTTGTATGTTAACTTCTTTAAATGTAAAATTGACAGTGAAATAATCTGGGCCTAGAGTTTTCTTAATGAGGAGGTTTTTCATGAATAAAATTTCTTCAAGAGATATGTCTATTCAGATTTTTCTATTTCTTATTGTATCAGTTTAAATAAGTTGTGTTTATTCAAGTTACTAATATCTTTTCTAAGTTTTCAAATTTTTGGTAAAATGTTATAGATATAAAATCTTACTGTCTTTTATTCCTGATATTGATAATTTGTGTTTTATCTCATTTTTTATTATCCCATCTAAAATTTATTAATTTTTATAATATTTGCAAAAATGTATTTTTATTAGATATTCTCTATTATTTTTCTCTTCCTATTTCTCTGATTTCTTTGCTTATCTTTATTGCCTTCTTTTTCTTATTTTGAAATTAACTTACTCTTTATTTTCCAACTTAGTGCAAAAACATATATTCTTAAATTTAAACATATCTTCTTTATAATTCTAAGTGCTTAATGCTTTAAATTTCTCACTGGCTACTTACTACCTTACCTGCCTCCCACACATTTTGGTATGTTGTGTTTTTATTATCTTTCAGTTCAAAAATATTTTCTAAATTATCTTCTGAGTTTTTCTTTGCCTGATATTTTATTTATACCATCCCAATTAATTTATAGGTTTTTAGGTATTTTCTAGATATGATGTTATTGACTTTCAATCAATTTGTTTTGTAGTCAGAGAATATATGATGCAAGTTTTCAAGATTTTGGTATTTTATGGCCAGCATATCAACTATTTTAGTGAATGTTCCATGCTCACTTAAATGCAATATTGCTGAGCATATGTGACTCTGTAATTTTGGCGTATAATATTCTATAAATCTCAATTAATATAGTTGATAATATTGTTCCAGTTTATATCCTCATTTATTGTCTAGCTTTATATAAAATACTAGAAAGGGAGTATTAAAATGTCTAATTGTGGATTTTTCTATTTATCCTTTTATTTTTGCTTTTCTTCATTTACTTTAAATCTCTAAGGCACATATGTTTGTGTACATATGCATATATGTGACTGCTTCTTTAGTTTAATAAAATGAATTGGTTTTCCATTTCAATCCCTATATTGTCTAGCTATTTTTTGTGTTTTATTTTATTGACTGCTAGGAATTATTAAAGTATATAAGTACTAAAGTATCTAAGTTATCAAAATAAATTAATTGCTAAAATGCAGTATTTATTCTTAAATTCTCTTAATCTATGTGGAGTAAATATTGTACCACTTCACCTGAATATAAGAACATTATAGCAGTGCAATTACCTTTTCCCTGCCATTTGTGCTAATATGATTCTACTATATATTTTAACTGTACACTATATATGCTACTATAAAATGTGATAATTGTCTTGTAAAGAGTCCTTTCTGTTTTTAGGAAGTTAACAATAAATATATGTTTTTATATTAACTCACATATACCCACATATATACTTTACTAGTGTTCTTACTGTACATTTAAAGTTTCATCTGATGTACTTTTACTTTAGCCTGAAGTAAAATTGGTATTTTATTTAATACACATCTGCTGGTGAAGAATTCTCAGCATTAATTCATTATAAAATATCTTTTCTTCACCCTAATTTTTAAAATATATTTTTATGGATTACAGAAGTCTGACCTGAGTTTTTCATTTTTCTTCTAGCACTTTTGCTAAGAAAATGAATAAAGTAGAATTCAGTGAAATAGAAAATTTTAAAAGTATAAAATATTAACAAAAACAAGCTGGTTTTTCCAAAAGACAGGGAGACGGACAGATGATAGATAGATAAATAGAGAGATCTGGCAAGATATATAAGAAAAATTGAGAGCAAAAGCAAAAATAAAACAAAAAAGAAAATAATTATAGATATTAAATATATAAATACATAGATACAAATATACACATACTTATATACTTAATCAAAATATAATGAAAATTTTTCCACCAATAAATTTGAAACTCTAGATCAAATTACTAGAAAAATATAACAGTATCAATTTGGCTGAAGAGTAAATAGCCAAATAGTACTTAAATAGACCTATAAATATTAAATAATTTGAAGTGGTAGTTGAAGGCGATCTTCCCTCAAAAAAGAAGTTTGGATGGTGTTTTATGTTGTAATTTCAAGGATTAATTAATTCCTAATTTATAGATTTTTAGAAACAGAAAAAGTGTTAATATACCTTACTCTTTTATAAAGAAAATAGAATATTGATTCTAAAACTACAAAATGATACTATAATAGAAGCTAATCATAGACTCATATTTATCAATGTAGAAGGAAAGCTCTGAGGAAAATACTAACTGACAAATCCATAATGGAATTAACAAGTATGCATGATAATTAGATGGGTTTTATCAAAATGCAAACATCATTCCACTTTAAAGTACTTAAAGGAAAATAATGTTTGTCACTATTGATTCAGATAATCTTTAAGTACAACCATAATTAATTTATGTGAATATTTAATATATGATTAAATGTATTAATTTATTCAAGAAACACTTAGGAAGCTAAGAATAGATAGTGATTTCTTTAATTTGTTGGAGGCTATATACCAAAAACTTAGAGCACAAATTACATAGTAAATATTAGATGCACTCTACTAATAGTAAAAATATAATAATGACCAAACTCACCATACATAATACTGGAAAGCCTGGCTAACACTATAACAACAACAACAACAAAAAGCAAGAAACAACAAGCACAGGCATAATATTTGGAAGGGAAAAGATAATTTGTTGTTTGCCAGTGGTATAATCATCTGCCTAGAAAAAAAAAAGCAAACAAGTCAACAAATTAAGCAATTAAGAGTTAAACAGTTTGACACATAAGTTATCAGGATTCAGTAGCATTTTCTACATCAACAATAACCAACTTAAAAATATAGTGCATATGTATAGTAATCAACACATATTTTATTATTTTGAGGAATTTAATAAACAGAATTGATATGAAAAAGTCTATAAATTAGTAAGTTACCCTGAAAATAAGATGTCTCATCTTTACCGCTGCAGATATTAAGACATATTATAAAGATATTGTAACTATTGAATGCAGACCTTAAAGCAGACCTGTGAATATAAAAAAAAATTTAATATTTTAGTGAAGTTAGTCCAAAAAATCAATGAGAAAAAAGATTACTTAGTATATTATGTTGGGCAAACTGCCTCACTTTAGGGAAAACATAAACATGCATTTCTATTAGTACTCTTAGGAAAGACTCTAGGGACATTAAAAACCCCATTACTGGCCGGGCGCTGTGGCTCACGCCTGTAATCCTAGCTCTTGGGAGGCCGAGGCGGGCGGATTGCTCAAGGTCAGGAGTTCAAAACCAGCCTGAGCAAGAGCGAGACCCCGTCTCTACTATAAACAGAAAGAAATTAATTGGCCAACTGATATATATATATATATAAAAAATTAGCCGGGCATAGTGGCACATGCCTGTAGTCCCAGCTACTCGGGAGGCTGAGGCAGAAGGATCACTCGAGCCCAGGAGTTTGAGGTTGCTGTGAGCTAGGCTGACGCCACGGCACTCACTCTAGCCTGGACAACAAAGTGAGACTCTGTCTCAAAAAAAAAAAAAAAAAAAAAAAACCCATTACTAAGACAAAACTATAAAGTTAAAAAATATGAGAAAATAACTGCCACATAAGAGTAGCATAGGATTTTTTTAAACAAAACTTCAACATCATAGATTATAAAGACAAATACAAACAAAATTTTTGTCGTAAAATTAAAAGAAAATTTCAATGAAAGATTAAATAAAGAGATAATAATTTGAGAAAAAAATTTCACATGTATGAACCTTGGGTTAGTAGGTAGACTATACAAGAAACTCATTTAAACCAATAAGAAAAAAAGTATAGTGGGAAAATGAGCAAAAATGATGTTGACAATTTATAGAAGAGAAAATATGAAATGCTATCAAGCATATGAAGACATGCTCAAATTTATTAGTAATTAGTAAAATGAAAACTAAACCAACAATTATATATTACTTTATACTACTAACCAGGCAAAATTAGAAAACGGCATATTATTAAGTTTTGTTAGATTGTGGAATTGTACCTATTTTGCTCTACTAAATTTCTGGAAATCAATGCTGAACTCGTTAGTCAAACTAGTGCATCCATGCTCAGTGTTCATAAGGATGTTTATTTCTGTATTGTTTGTGCTGACAGCGATGAGAAGAAATCTGAATGTTTTTCATTTGGGTAGATTTGTACAAAATGTGGTAGATGAATACCATGGAGTACTTTATGGTGGTTAGAAGGAGTATGCTGTATATATACACACAAGAAAATGGAAAAATTTAAAATATACTATAATAATATTTTTTTAAAATAGAAAGCTATACATGACATAGAATTATTTGTGTAAATTGAAAAGATACGTGTAAATTAAACTACTAATTATTCTTTGGAATCTGTTCTTTTCTTCTTTAACATTAACAGACTTAAACTGAGTTCTGACCACGTAGCTTGGAATTTCCCAGGTCTCTAGTTACTGGAAGTGGCCATTTTGCCAAGTTCTTGACAATGGATTATGAGTGATTTCTTAAGTGTCATCTCCTGGTACAGGCCTTTAAACAGTTGGCTGATTCTTCCATACTCTCTTTCTCTTCCTATCAGCTGCAACCAGCTGTAAGTAAAATTTTCACATTAGAGTCAATATATTGCAATTAATGTGCATAGAAGTGAAGATCACTAAAAGGAATTAAAAAATAAATCTGTTGAAAGGCAAAAGCCACATTCTTCATTCAATGACCTTTCTGTAACTTTCTATTTATTGGTCCTGATAATAGTGTTTTTCAGTTGATGCTGTGGTGTTTTTAGGAACATAATTATTATTGATTTTTTCCTCTAGTCATTAGAAATAGTTATTTGTTAAATGTAAGTTATCGTTGATTAATTTGGAGGAATATAGGCATGTATACTTAACATAACTTTTTAATCAAATTTTAAAACATAGTAACTGAAAATTCATTTACCAGAGATATCAGGACCTTTCTTTTGAATTGTGGGTTGTCATTGTTTCATAAACTTCACCCATAATTTTAGCTCACCATTCCAGTGTTGTTTCCTATGATCTGAAGGGAAATCTGTGAAGCAAAATCTTATTGGCAAATCTTTCCAGGTAATAAATTCACCTACTCTTTTTCAATTATCTCACCCATGCCCATTTTAACAGTTTTTTAAAACAAGTAATGACATGCCTTTTTAAAATCTTTCAAAAGCATTTAATATAACTTTCATAGTAACAAGTCTCTCTTCTTTTTGCAGCTTTATTTGTTTTACCTTCTTAAATAATGCAATTACAATAATAAGAAGAACTGGAATAAAGCCATATACAAATTCAACTGGCATTTGTTAAGTATCACCAACTGATGAGAGTAGAGGTGTCACAGCCACTAATGTCATGAACATTAATTTTGCCTTGGCTACCAATAGCTTAATATAAACATGTTTCTATCTGCAATAATCTATACCATTTATTTGATTTTTTTTATTTCAGCATATTATGGGGGTACAAATTTTAAGGTTATGTATAATGCCCTTGTCCTCCCTCCCTAGTCAAGTCAGAGCTTCAGTGTGACCATTCCCCAGACTGTGCACATCTCACTGATTATATATACACATATATATATGTGTGTGTGTGTATATATATATATATATATATATATATATATATCCATCTCCTTCTCCCCCCTCCCACCTGCCCAATACCCAATAAGTGTAATTCCTATGTGTCCAATTAGGCGCTGATCAGTTAATACCAATTTGCTGGTGAGTATATGTGGTGCTTTGTTTTCCATTCTTGGGATACTTCACTTAGTAGTATGGGTTCCAGATCTATCCAGGAAAATACAAAGGTGCTATATCACCACTGTTCTTAGAGCTGAATAATACTACATGGTATACATATATCACATTTTATTAATCCACTCATGTATTGATGGACACTTGGGTTGTTTCCAAATCTTTGCAATTGTGAATTGTGCTGCTATAAACATTCAAGTGCAGGTGTCTTTATTGTAGATTGTCCTTTCTTCTTGTGGGTAGATGCCCAGTAGTGGAATTGCTGGGTCAAATGGTAGATCTGCTTGTATCACTTTAAGGTATCTCCATATTGCTCCCCACAAAGCTTGAACTAGTTTGCAGTCTCACCAGCTGTGTAGGGGTGTTTCTATCCCTCCACATCCATGCCAACATTTATTGTTTGGGGGCTTTTTATAAAGGCCATTCATACTGGAGATAAGTGATATCTCATTGTGATTTTGATTTGCATTTCCCTGATGATTAGAGATGCTGAGCATTTTTTCATATGTTTGTTGGCCATTATTGTGTCTTCTTTTGAAAAGTTTCTGTTTATGTCCTTTGCCCACTTTTTGATAAGGTTGTTTGATTTTTTTCTTGCTGATTTTCATGAGTTCTAAATAGATTCTAGTTATTGAATCCTTATCAGATTTGTAGGATGAGAAAATTTTCTCCCATTCTGTAGGTTGTCTGTTTGCTCTCATGACTGTTTCTTTGGTTGTGCAGAAGCTTTTTAATTTGATCAGGTCGCATTTACTTATTTTTGTTGCTGCTGTGATTGCCTTTGGGGTCTTCTTCATAAATTCTTTGCCTAGGCCAATGTCTAGGAGAGTGTTTCCAACATTTTCCTCTAGAATTCTAATAGTTTCATACCTTAGGTTTAAGTCTGTTACCCAGCATGAGTTGATTTTTGTGAGAGGTGAAAGGTGTAGATCCTGCTTCAACCTTCTACATGTGGCTCTCCAGTTTTCCCAGCACCATTTATTGAATAAGGATTCTTTTCCCCAGTGAATGTTTTTGTCTGCCTTGTCGAAGATTAGATGGCTATATGAGGATGGTTTTATATCAGGGTTCTCAGTTTTGTTCCACTGGTTAATGTCCCTGTTTTTGTGCCAATGACAAGCTGATTTAATTACTACTACAGCTTTGTAGTATAGTTTGAAATCTGGATATTGATATCTCCCATTTTGTTTTTATTGCCTACAATAATATATGGGGTCTTCTTTTGATATATGTGTTCTCCAAACAAAGTGTAAAATTATTTTTTCTATATCTGTGAAAAATGATATTGGGATTTTAATAGGGATTGCATTGAATCTGTAGATCAGTTTGGGTAGTATAGACATTTTAACAATGTTGAGTCTGCCAACCCACAAGCATGGTATGGGTTTCCATTTGTTTAAGCCCTCTGCTATTTCTTTCCTCAGAGTTTCATAGTTCTCCCTGTAGAGGTCTTTTACCTCCTTAGTTAAGTATATTCCTAGGTACTTTATTTTCTTTGTTGTTATTGTGAAGGGTGTTGAGTCTTTGATTTGTTTCTCAATTTGATTGTTATTGGCGTATAGGAATGCCTCTGATTTGTGTGTATTGATTTTGTATCCTGAGACTTTACTAAATTTATTTATCAATTCCAAGAGTCTCTTGCTTGAATTCTTGGGATTTTCTAAATATAATATCATATCATCAGCAAACAGTGAGTTTGGTCTCTTCTGCCCCCATTTGGATACCTTTAATTCCACTTTCATGTCTGATTGCTATAGCCAGGACTCCAGCACTATGTTGAATAGAAGTGGAGATTAGTTTATTTTTTAAAGTAAATAAGAGGAGAAAATGGTAGAACATTAGTGAATATGATAAGTTGTCTCAATAGAGGAAAGTTTAAAACAATACTTTCATTGAATCAACAATGATCAAACTCTATGGTTAAGATATGACTTATGGTTTTCCAAAGTTCATGTTGAAATTTAATCTCCAGTGTGGCAGCGCTGGGAGGTGGGACCTGATGGGAGGTTTTGGTCATGGGGCAAATCCCTCATGAAAGGTTTGGTACTGTTCTTGAAGTACTGAGTTCTTGCTCTCACAAGACCAGATTAGTTCTTGCGGAAATGAATTAGCTCCCATGACAGTGGGTTGTTATAAAGCCAGGATACCCAGCAGAATTTCTTCTCTTCACATGTTCAATTTCTTCTCTTCTTTTCTACTATGTCATGATACAGCATGAAACTAGAAGCCAAGGCCACACCTTTGAACTTCCCAGCCTGCAAAACTGAGAAGCTAAATAAACCTGTTTTCTTTATAAATTACTCAGTCTCAGGTATATTGTGATAGAACATAAAACAGACTAAGACCCAAACAAATTACCTATACTAATTTTCACAATTTCTTCTAAAAAATGTTTTTTGGGTAGATAAATTTCATCATTATCTTAAATCATAAGCATATTTCTTTGAAAAAGTGGTGGTTATGTAACTATTCCATAAACATAATACATCTTTGAACTAATGATAATTATGTAATTGCCTGGATGATCATTGATAATGTAATATTTGGTGATTGTAATTATCACAGTTCATAACAGCTATTCTTCATTGTTACTACTAAGATATTGTCTGATTCAATAAAAAAGAATTGATAAATGCATTCTAGTTGTTTTTTAATTTTTCTCCTTTTATTTATCATCTGATTTATTTGTATAAGCTGATATTATGCATGAAGTAAACATGCATGTATGAAATAACACAGTTTCCTTTTAGCTAATGCTACTAATCCCAACTCCAACTCTGTTTTCTTTTTTATATGAGAGAAACCATGCACTGCTATGTGTTGCTGGATCTTGTACCTGTGTGATCTCTTGTGATAGGAGGCTTTGTAGTTCCTCCCATTTCCCTTGGTGTCTTTTGTTCCAAAGATTTTAAGTCTACCCCTTTTTGCCCAGAGGCGTACTGAAGTTTATAATTGAATATATTATGTACAGAGCCTTAAATCATGCCTTTAGAGATTATAAATTCTAACTTTAGCTGTATATTGAAACTCTGGGGTACAAAGAAATAAATGCTGTAGGTTTTTTTAAAAACTTCATCACAGCTTACATTCAAGTACAATGCACTTTATATAAATATTGTTATGTGTTATTACAATTGAGCTTTAGCTTTTTTCTCTTTTCATATCTAGATTTCAATCTAGAAATGATCCTTTTCTCATTTAATACTCTCAATTTAACTCAACATTAATTATCAGTATGCATTATTTTGTAAATGTAAAATTTTTGTGAAAGGTATACACTTTACTTTTTAAAATTATTAATCATTTGTTTGCAGCTTATTTATTTTTAATGGGGCTTTTACAGGCAAGATATATTTCTATTGACTAAAATTGTTTAATGATAAGAAAAATCACTATTAAAAATTAGCTTAATTAAAATGTCTTCGAAATTTCCAAGTGAATATGACAAACATCACAAAAAGGTAAGAAGAATGATATTAATACTTTGAGTATGTTATTTGAAATTATAGAGGAAAGAGGCCCCTCTGTATTAATATTCTTACTGATGGATATGAAGATAAATTGTGGAACAGGATTACAATGGCACCTTTCATTTTACTGATGTTCATGTTTTGTCAAATATATATATACATATATATTCTACTTATTTGCATAATGCATGTAGTGTATATGTATTATGTCAGTTTGCCAACTAATTGTGATTAATCCTTTTCTAGAAGATTGGTAGTTGATCTACAATAATAGGTATATTTAATAAGAGATCATGAATACCTCAAATTACCAATAATTGTATATTTAGATCCTGTTTGAAACTTTTGAGGATTTTCTCTGTACTAGATACTATGCTGAGTGCTTAATATTTTAAGTAGGAAAAGAATATAAGATCAAGTTGATAAATAGCATTAAGAAATTAGATTGTTTGCCCTTTTACATAATTTGACAATTTACTGCTAGCCACCTCAAAGTTATATAGAGGGCCGGGCGCGGTGGCTCAAGCCTGTAATCCTACCACTCTGGGAGGCCGAGGCGGGTGGATTGCTCGAGATCGGGAGTTCGAAACCAGCCTGAGGGAGACCCCGTCTCTACTAAAAATAGAAAGAAATTAATTGACCAACTAAAAGTATATATACAAAAAAAAAATTAGCCAGGCATGGTGGTGCATGCCTGTAGTCCCAGCTACTTGGGAGGCTGAGGCAGAAGGATCGCTTGAGCCCAGGAGATTGAGGTTGCTGTGAGCTAGACTGACACCACAGCACTCACTCTAGCCAGGGCAACAAAAGTGAGACTCTGTCTCAAAAAAAAAAAAAAAAGTTATATAGAAAAATAGAAAAAGAACTTAGATATACAAAATTCAAAGAAAAGTTTACAATTAATTTATGTTATGATTCTTTTATAACTTTAAAAATTTTCCCATTAAATAAAAATAACATTTAATTAATTTCTTTTTCTAATTTGAGCCTTCATTTCATGGAGATAGATTCAGAAGACTTTTGTTTCAGTCTTAGCATTAGCACTTCTTAGCTGAAAGATGCTGATCTTTATACTTAGGGTACTCAGTTTCTTAATCTACAATGTAAAGTTAATGATATCTTTCTACCTACTTTTCAAAACTTTCATGAGGATAAAATATAGCAACAAAAAGAAACCCATTTCTTGAATTATCAGATGTCACACAAATGTAATTTTTGTTATCAAGTAGGTATCTAATAAAGTATTATGTGATAGAAGATGAAAAGGCTAGATCCAAATATTCTTTGAATTCTTAGTAACTAATATGCAAAAATTATCTGCATCTTCCTTTTAAATTGAGTTACTAAAAGTAGAGAACTAATTTTTGGCTTTCAGAAAATAGATTTCCATTTCTTTCCATAGTAAATCCAACTATTATATTAATACGACTTTCACCCTCTTTCTAGATTTCTATTATGCCGGTTCATGAAAATATGTTCAATCATCCAACACCTCTTAGTTTGTATCTATAATGATCTATGCCTTCATATTAATTTTAAGATAATGAAATAAAAGAAGTATTAAATATAAGAAACAAATGTACACAATTGCAAAATTATAGTTAATTCTCCAAAATAATGGTTGAAATGAATATTTCCTTTTATGTTGCAAACAAATAGAATGTTTTCAGCCTTTTGAAAACTGGATTTTATTTTAGGAATAAAACTTGTATTAAGTACTTATCACTGTCATCTTCCCATTGAGGTCCCATTAATATTAAAGGGAGTTCAGTTCAATACATTAACATCTCAGTGAGGATCTGTCGCATTATAATTATCATTGACCTTGTCAATTTAAAATTTTTGCTTGAGTGAAAATTAAATCTCAGCTATTAGAAAGAAAATAAAAGCAAAGTGAAAGGTAAATAATTCCTAATTAAGGGTCTTATACAAAATTAATGCATTAACTATGTAATTTGCATGTAAACATTACATGCATATATGTATGTGTGTGTATATCGTTATCATGTAGAAAGTGTATGTCACTTTTAATAATCCCATATTTGAATTGCTCTCAATCCTAGCCATCACAATTAGCTACCGAGTTTTTAAATTTGGAGATGCAAAGGTAACAAGTGAAGAATCTGATTCAGTAGATATGGCTGAATCGCATGCCCGTGTGTTTTTTCAAAAGTAACACAGATAATTCTGATTCGCCCCTGGGGTTGAGAATCTCTGTTCTATGTCATAGACAATTTAAGTATATCTACTTTAATATATAAATTTGAACCCTAAACCCAGTTGCAGTTTCAATAAGCCTCTCTAATTGCACTCAGACTTGTCATTTTGGCAAGACTTTGGGGACACATATTTTCCATCAGCACACAAATCTTGCATTGACCTCAGTGACATTTAATAAAGCTACAATTTCCAACCATTGCTCCTAGACCAGATATATAAATAACTTTTTACAGAAAAGCTTCTGCAAAGGTATCTATTGACATAGACAATTTAACTGAATTCCAGGTTTTAGAAACAAGCAGATTTCAGTAATAATTTTTTTCTCCATTTCACCTACATAATGAATGCTTATGGATTTCATATTTATACCTATGCTTAATTATTTGGTTTTGCTTCAGGGAACTTTGTGAGGGAGTGAAAGACTGTGGAAAGGAAGAGCAGAGGAGGAGGGAAGTGGGGGGGAAAGGGAAAGAGAGAGAAAGGGAAAATGATAGAGAGTGCAATTTGGTCAAATGCAGGAATTTTTTTCTGTTGATTGCCTCAATTGTTTTCAAACTGAATCTTACTGAGAACTTCTGTATACAAAGTGGATAAAAAAAAAGAGAGAGAGAAAACTGTTGCTCTGGTTAAAGTGTGTTGGGGATGGGAAGGGTGGTAGGCTAGGGTGCAGAGAACCATCTGTTAGGTCTCTTGTTCACGTGTAAGCTCTTTAGATAGCTACAGAAAATAATGTGAAACAAGTGCTCTTGCTTTCAGAATTAATGGGACCTATTATAAAATCTTGGCTTCTCTATTTATAAAATTTAGAATTTAAGTCAATTTTCTTTATAAATGCTTTGACTCAGTTTTCTTATTTATAAAATTGGCATTTTAACATTCAAATTTCAGTGCTTTGTATACAAGGTACATAGCTTGTGATAAATTCTCAATAAATAGTAGCTATTGCTGCTGTGATTGCCTTTGGGGTCTTCTTCATAAATTCTTTGCCTAGGCCTATGTCTAGAAGAGTATTTGCAACATTTTCCTCTAGGATTTTAATAGTTTCACACCTAAGGTTCAAGTGTGTTACCCAGCATGAGTTGTTTTTTGTGAGAGGTGAAAGGTGTGGGTGCTGTTTCAGTCTTCTACATGTGGCTTTCCAGCTTTTCCAGCACTATTTATTGAATAAGGATTCTTTTCTCCAGTGTATGTTTTTGTATTCTTTGTCAAAGATTAGATGGCTATATGAGGATGGCTTTATATCTGGGTTCTCTGTTCTGTTCCACTGGCCAATGTCCCTGTTCTTGTACCAGTCCCAAGATGTTTTAATTACTATAGCCTTGTCGTATAGTTTGAAGTCTGTTAAATTGATACCTCCTATTTTGTTTTTATTGCCTAGAATTTGCTATACAGGGTCTTCTCTGGTTCCATACAAAGCATAAAAATATTTTTTCTATATCTGTGAAAAATGATGATTGTATTTTGATAGGGATTGCATTGACTCTGTAGGTCACTTTGGGTAATATAGACATTTTAACGATGTTGACTCTGCCAACCCATGAGCATGGTATATTCTTCCGCCTGTTTACATCCTCTGCTATTTCCTTCTTCAGTGTTTCATGGTTCTCTCTGTAGATGGGACCTGATCAAATTAAAAAGCTTCTTCACAGCCAAAGAAACTGTCAAGATAGCAAACAGACAACCCAGAGATTGGGAGAAAATTTTCGCAAGCTACATATTCAATAAAGGGCTGATAACTAGAATCTATTTAGAACTCAGGAAAATCAGCAAGAAAAAAATCAAACAACCCTATCAAAAAGTGGGCAAAGTACATGAACAGAAACTTTTCAAAAGAAGACACAATAATGGCCAACAAACATATGAAAAAATGCTCAACATCTCTAATCATCAGGGAAATGCAAAACAAAATCAAAATGAGATATCACTTATCTCCAGTGCGAATGACCTTTATAAAAAGTCCCCAAACAATAAATGTTGGCATGCATGCGGAGAGATAGGAACACTCCTACACAGCTAGTGAGACTGCAAACTAGTTCAAGCTTTGTGGGGGACAATATGGAGATACCTTAAAGTGATACAAGCAGATCTACCATTTGATCCAGCAATCCCACTACTGGGCACCTACCCAAAAGATCAAAAGTCACTTTATGAAAAAAAAACACCTGTACCTGAATGTTTATAGCAGCACAATTCACAATTGCAAAGTTGTGGAAACAACCCAAGTGTCCATCAATACATGAGCGGATTAATAAAATGTGGTATATGTATACCATGGGATACTATTCAGTTTTAAGAAACAATAGTGATATAGCACCTCTTTTATTTTCCTGGGTAGAGCTGGAATCCATTCTACTGAAGTATCTCAAGAATGGAAAAACCAGCACCACATGTACTCACCAGCTAATTGGTACTAACGGATCAACACCTCTGTGGATATATAGGAATAACATTTATTGGGTGTAGGGCAGGTGGCAGTGGGGAGGAGGGTATAGGTATATACAAACACAATGAGTGAGATGTGCAACGTTTGGGGGATGGTCATGCTTGAAGCTCTGACTCTGGGGGGGGGCATGGGCAATATACATACCCTTAACAATTGTACCCCCATAATACACTAAAATTTTAAAAAGGTAAAAAATAAAAATAAAAAATGTTGAACACAGACACACACAAAAATAGTAGCTATTATTATTATTGCTAATAGGCTAAGATATATACATGCTTGCTATGAGTAAATACATTTATCTATTAATGGTTGAGCAGTATGCCATTTGTTTTTTCTAGTCAGACATTATTATTATTATTATTATTATTATTTTGAGACAGAGTCTCACTCTGTTGCCCAGGCTAGCATTCCATGGCGTCAGCCTAGCTCACAGCAACCTCAGACTCCTGGGCTCAAGAGATCCTCCTGCCTCAGCCTCCTAAGTAGCTGGGACTACAGGCATTCTCCACTATGCCCAGCTTATTTTTTCTATACATATATATTTTTAGTTGTCCAGATAATTTCCTTCTACTTTGGTAGAGACGGGGTCTCGCTCTTGCTCAGGCTCGTGTCAAACTCCAGACCTTGAGTGATCCACCAGCCTCAGCCTCTCAGAGTGCTAGTATTACAGGCATGAGCCACCGCGTCTGGCCTAGACACTATTTTATACTTTTTTGCTCTCGGCTCTATGCATGGGAAGGTATTTTTATAAACAACATTTCAAAAGTATTGACTTGCTAGCCACCAATTGGAAATGCAGCTAAACCTCAATTTCCCTGGAAGAGAATTATCTCACTCTTTAAACGTTCTACATAAACAAAGTTTTACTATGAGTGTCTATAGTTACCTATATTTTATGTCTATGTATATTTCCTATTAACATTTAATATAAAGGGGATAACAAAAAAAGAAAGTTCATTTTTTTAGATCTATTGCTTCTATTTACCTGAGGGGTATCAGTTACAGTATATGTTAATATTTGCTGTAGGATTTCAATGTAATA
This sequence comes from Microcebus murinus, assembly GCF_040939455.1. Taxonomy (NCBI): domain Eukaryota; kingdom Metazoa; phylum Chordata; class Mammalia; order Primates; family Cheirogaleidae; genus Microcebus; species Microcebus murinus. Next base: position 63,468,385 of record NC_134108.1, on the reverse strand, counting down.
TTTATTGTTCCCATATGATTATAAAGATAAAGCATTTGGAAAATATAAAAAAGTATAAAAAAGAACAAAATCTGAATGCTAGAGGTAAACCTCTGAGAGGAAAAGGTATTAACTTTTCAATGCTTCTAATAGATGATGACAGTTTGGTTTCCAGAAAGATTATGTTGATGTATGCCCTTATCATCGTTTTATGAAAGTGACGGTCTACTCCTAGCTGACTGAGAAATAATTTGTTTTAATATTCAAATATTGGATAACATTTATTCATCTGTGTGTAGGCCATTTAGATTTATTTTTCTGTGCATTGTTCATTCATATCCTTTGTCCATGAATATTATTGTGTTCTTTATATTGTGTTGACCACATTACAATTGATTATCTGTCTCTTTGTCACATTTATTACAACTATTCTATTTAAGTTGTCAGTTGCTTTTAAAATTTGTTAATCTTTTTAGTGCAAAAAATGTTTATAATTAATGCTTCCAAATAGTTGTAAAGGAGGAAATATTTTCTTTCTCTTAATATGCAAAGCATATTTCTCTTCAAGGATTGCACTGTATCATAATTATATGTAACTTGTTACTTAGGCCTTTTCCTGCATTTGACCATGTTGAGTGGGAGGGACTTATTTTTCAGAAATAAAAGAGGGTACACAGTTGCCATTGCATAAATGATTCTTTTTTCCACCTCTTATTCCTTGCTTTTATATTAATTAAATATCATTTGTTATTTATGTTTTAATATTTTCCTAATGAACATTTATCCATAATTCTTGGAATCATAAAAGAGACTTTTTGAGGTTCTTCAAAAATATTTATTCAGTTTTCCATATACCATTTCTAAATAATCCATTTTCATGTTCTATGGTTTATTGAAGATGACAAATAGAAGGATGGATGGAATAGATAGGTAGAAAAATAGGGCTGGAGGTATTGACTATTTCTTCCTTTACTAAAAATGGAGACTAAAGAATAAAGGGGCATTTCGCAACAATGTAATGGAGTGCTTACTAGCATGGCCATTACAGTATGTACCTCTGTGTAACTAAAGACATCGCATTCAGACAGACCCTAATTAGAAACAAACAAAAAATACATTTTTTATCATAATATAAATTAACAAGTTTATGGCAGGGGCTGTTGTTGGTCAAATTCTCAGTAAGGTAATCTCATGTTTGTTTTGTCCATGGTAGTTAACAATAACAAAATAACTGTCACATATGTTGTTTTACTCTCATAAATGACCAGCTTTGGTTGATAAGTTTTGGCGACCTAATAATAAAGGATTTATAACTACTAAAAAGTAAACTAACTAATAATGTTTAAGATACAGTGAAAGATATACCTAAATGGAAGAACCCATATACACACTGAACAAACAGACATGAAACTAAAAAATCTCCAATTTCTTATTCATGGAAATCTTGGATGTCAATAGGCATTATAGATTATCCTGGTAAAGTCCCCTGAGTATCATCCACACAGAATGAATAGAAAATTGGAAATACAGTAATATAATACAGAAGAAATCAAAGAAGCAAGTACTTGTACTAGCAGGTGAGTAAAATTTGCAAGAAGCAATTGAAAAAGTGAAGTGTGTTGGATGAACTATATGTTTAGTAACGGAGTTTAAGCCCACAAAGACAATTTTTATTTCAATGTCATGTTTTCTTTCCGGATTCTGAAAAATAAGTGGTATACAGATTTAATTGTTCATCCAATTTATAAACAATTATTAATAGTTGACATTTACAAGCAATTTGTATACATTGTACAGTCAAGTATGGAATCTGAAGAAGTTGGAAACAGCATTTTATCAATTCTATTTAGCAATCAGCAGCATACGGAGTAGTATATCAGACTAATCAAGAAGTTTTATCTGTGGTAATTTTATAATATATTTAAATATGATAAGGTCAATTTCTAGACATTCAATTGCCCCATTTTAATTATTATAATAAAAAAAAATTGAGAGCCATGATGGGGTAGTAGAAACTGAATATACCAGCCCCTATTTAAATAACAAACAAGTGAGGAAGTCACTATAAGGGTCACTGGACATCAGACAGCAAAGGAGTTGTATCTGACAGAAAACAAACAAAGCAAGCCCTATGATTGCCTTAACTTACTACTTTATAAGGCTTTGCAGTCTGTGGCAGAGGATGAAGGGAAGTCAGGAAAAAACCCAGTGCATTCTGAATTAAGGACACAGAGGTATAAGTGTGGACAAACTAAAGTAGCTATAATCTATAGAACAGAGTACAAGAGAAGAAAGGGCTACACCCAAAGAATTCTTAAGATTTGTGAAGCCCTCCCCTATAGTATTCAATTAAGTACTGATCAGGGTATGTGTGAGGAAGCTGCAAAAGGACAGGGGAAGAACCCACAGAACAATTAGAAGAAAGGTGCCTGGAAGTCACACAGGACTAGGAAATATGCCTGTTCTTTCCAGCCTGATGGGAATCGCAAGAATCAGGCTGCATTGGGTAGAACACAAAGAAGTGTCTTGCATTAGTAATAGAAAACAATTAGCTCTCAGGTGAGCACAGCCCAAGTCTTTCATAACAAATCATAAAAGCAAGACACTAAAGGATTGAACCATATTCTTATTGAGTACACAAATATCTGGCATTCAATAAGTTAAAATTCACAATGTCTGCCATATAATCAAAATTGACAGGCAAGCAAAGAATGGGGGAAATGTACTCTATAATGGGAATCTTTAAAAAAAGCAATCAGAACTAACACATAACAGATATAATGTTAGAAGTAGCAGACAAAAGCATTAAATATTCATTATAATTGTAATATTTATTACAAATTGAAATATTAATATTGAAATGGATATTTGAGTGACAAAAAGAGCCCCAAATTGAATATTTAAAGATGAAAACAATAATATGTCATATGAAAAATACACGAGATATTGTTAACATCCAATTAGAATGACAGAAGAAAAGAATAATGAACTTGAAGACATAGCCATGAAAACTTTCCAAAAGTGAAACACAGAGAACAAGTAGAAAAATTAAAAAGTGAAAGAACACATCATTGGTAAATTGTGGCACAACTTGGAAAAATCTAATATATGTGTATTTGAAGTAACAAGGAGAGGAGAGAAAGAACAGAAAAAATATTTGAAGAAATAATGGCATGAAAATATCCAAATTCAACAAAAAATATAAATACACATGTCTAAAACAGTCATATAACAGTAAGCATAAATAATAATTTTAAAAATTCACCAATTTAGGTCACAATTAAATTGTTCAACAACAATGATAAAGAAAAAAATCTTGGAGGCAGCCAGAAGTAAAAAAAAAAAAAAAAAATGTGAAATATGTTATATATAGGAGAACAAAGACAAAAGTTGAAAGCAGATTTCATAAAGTCATGTAAATAAGGGGGAACGTATTATAGAATAGCATTTAAAATACAAAAAGAAAAAGAATTATACCCCTTGAAAATATATTTCATAAATGAAGATATAATAAAAGCCTCTCAGATATCAAAAAGCTAAAAGAATTCATCAGCAACATGTCCATGGTACAAAAAATGCTAGAGGTAAATATTCAGTCAGAAAGACATTTTAACAATGGAGATAAGGATCTATACAATTGAATTGTAGCTACATCAATAAATATTCATAAGGTTTATTTTTTCTTCGACATTTATGTGTTCTTTAATGATGAAGATGCTTGTTGAGAAATACATCATTAAATGGTATTGTCATTGTGCAAACATCATAGACTATACTTATACAAATCTAGATCATATAGCCTACTATACAACAAGGCTATATGGTATAGTCAATTGCTCTTAGGCTACAAACCTGTATAACATGTTATTGTACCGAATAGTGTAGGCAATTGTAACACAATAGTAAGTATTTGTGCATCTAAACATATCTAAACACAGAAAAGATAATGTGTTGCACTATGACATTATGATCAGTACAACATTACTAGGTAAGAGAGATTTTTCAGCTCCATTATCATCTTATGGGACCACCATCATATATGTGGTCTGTTGTGGACATAAATGTTATGTGGTATATGAGTATGATTGTATTTATAAAATTTTAAGAGATAGTTGATAGCTTAACAAAAATAATAATACTGCAGTGTGAAGTTTATGAAATATCTAAGTTAAAGTTGTAACAATACTACCTTTTGGAGAGAAATGAAAGTATATTATCATAAAGTTCTTACATTATAGCTGAAGTGATATTATTTGCAGGTAGACCATGTTATGTTAAATATTTAACCTATAATTCTTATTGCAGCAAATGAAACAAGAGAGTAATTAGGCTAATAACCAAAAAATATATAAAATTGATTAAACCTTCAATAAATGTTTTAAAAGTCAGAGAAAAAGGAAAATGGAACAAATGCCAGATGGAACAAATAATAAACTTATAGAAAGATCATAAATTTAAACCTAACCATGTTAATAATCACACTAAATGTAAATAGTCTAAACACCTCAATTAAATGACAGAAATTGCCCGATAATATAAAAAACACCAGAAGAAATATACTTCAAATATGAACGAAAGAAAGATTAATAGGAAAAGGATGTAAAAAATATACCATGTTAACACTAACTAAAAGAGAGCTGGAATGGTTATGTTAATCTCAAACATGAGAAAAGTTAATTTTACATCAAAGAATATCACCAGGGCTAAAGATGGTCTTTTCATAATAATGAAGGACTAATGCATCAAGAGAACATAACTACTATAAACGTTTTGAGTTCCAGTCTCATAGCTCCAGAATATAAAAAGCAAAACCTGCTAGAACCGTGATAGGACTTGGATGTTTAACCCCTCCAAATTCATGTTGAATTTTGGTCCCCACCGTTGGAGGTGGGTGGGGTCTTGTGGTGGGAATCTGTCATGAGGACAGATTCCTCATGAATGGCTTGGGGCCATCCCATGATAGTGAGTTCTCATTTTATTAGTCCACATGAGAGCTTGTTGTTTAAAAGAGCCTGATGTCATCTCCTCTCTCTCTTGCTCCTTCTCTCACCATCTAACGTACCTGCTCCCCCGTCACGTTCCACCCTGACTGAAGCTCCCAGAAGCCCTCACTAGAAGCAGGTTCTGGTGCTATCTATGCTTCTACAGTCTGCAGAACCATGAGCCAAATAAACCTCTTTTCTTTATAAAGTATGCATTTATAGCAATACAAAATGTACTAACACAAACTTCAAAGAGAAATAAATAAATCCATAATTACTGATAGTGATTTCATTGCACCCCTCTTAATAATTGATTCAACAAGTAGAGAAATATAGAAGATTTAGTAAGATTCAATCATCTTGACCTAATTGACATTTATAGAACACTCAACCTAAAACAGCACAAAATACATTCTTTTTAAGTGTACATAAAATATTCATCAAGATAGATCATATTCTTGGCCATGAAACAACTCTCAATAAATATCAAAGAATCTGAGTCATATACAAATGGTTTCTGGCCACAATGGAATAAATTAAAAATTATAAAAGAAAATAATTGGAATAATAAAATAACACATATCGAAATAACTCATTGGTTGAAGAAGTAATTAAGAGGAAAATTAAAACTATTTTGAAATGAATGAAAATAAAATACAATGTATCAATATTTCTGGAATCCCATTAAAGCAATATATAGGCAAGAATTTATATCATTAAATGTTGATGCTAGGAAAGAAAAAAGGACTTCAATCAATAACCTCTAATTCCACCTTAAGAACTCAAAAATGGAAAGAAAAATAAGACTAAATAAGAAGACACGTAATACAGATCAGAATGAAATCAGTGATTTGGCACACTGAAAAAAAATTAAAAATCATTGAAATGCAGTTATTTCTTTAAGAAGGTCAATAAAATTGAAAAAGTTCTTTGCTGGTCAGAAAAAAGGACAGACATTATAGTAACAGGTGAGTTATTGTTATATACAAAGGTAATTTATTACAGATTCTATAGTTCTGATAGGGTAAGGAAATATGAACAAATGTATCCAATAAATTTGAAAAATTAAATGAAAATAAATAGATGGACATAACATTTAGAACAGATTATCTGAAATGCACATACTACTAAAGTTCACTCAAGGAGAAATAGGTAATCAAAATATCCCTGTATTTATTAAAGAATTTTAACTTGCAAATAAAAAATCCCACAAACGCTAAGCAGAAATGCCTCCATTGATGATTTCTACTGAATGTTTATGAAATAAATAATACCAATTTTACAAACTATTTCAGAAAATTGAAAAACTAGAAATATTTCACAAGTCATTCTATGAGCTAAGTAATCATGTAAGTTATAAAGTTTTATGACTATTATACTGGTGACAAAGAAAAGACATCATCTAATCTCAAGTATATAATTCAATGATATTTTTAGTAAAGTGACCAAACTGTGCAGCCAACACCAAGCATCAATTTTAAAATATTTCATTCTTTACAATACCATCGGTCATGTACATTTATAATACTATTAATTCTTGTTTGTCTTTCCCCTTCTCTTCAGAAAACTATTAATCTGCTTTCTGTCTCCATAAATTTTGCTTTTCTGGGCATATCATATAAACTAAATCATACAGTAATAGCAATAGAAGGCACTTAATAGAATATAAAGACAATTCACAGACTGGTAGAAAATATTCAGAAAGTTTGTATATCATAAAAGATCTGTGCCCAGAATATGTAACAAATTCTCAAAACTTAGTAATAATAAAAAACCCTAATAATAAATATGCACAATATTTGAATGGAAGGTTCAGCATAGAAAATAAATGAATTGTAAATAAACACATAAAAAGATACTCAAGATCATTATTCATTACATAAATTAAATTAAAACCACAGAAGATACTGCTATCACTAAATGTTTTTTTTTTTTTTTTGGAAAAATGAACACACCAACTCTTGGTGAGGTTGTGAAAGAGCTAAAATTCTCATACACTAAGAGGAATGCAAAGTGATATAGCCAGTTTGGAAAAATTTAGTAGTTTCTTAAAAAAATAAATATACATATATACTATGATCTCCTCCTTCTACTCTTATGTGTTTATCCAAGATATAAGGTATCATGTTCATGCGAAGACTTGTATATAAATGTTTATAGCATCTTTATCTGTAATAGGCAAAAATGGGAAAAATCTAAATTTCCATCAACAGGTTAATAGATAACCAAATTGTAGTATATCCACATACTGTAAAATTTCTCAGCAATATAAAAATTGAACTACTGAAGCATGCACCAACACGGATGAAACTCAAAATAATTATACAGAATTAAGTAGACAAAAATAAATATATGATGTATAATTTCATTTACATAAATTTTTAGGAAATGCAAATTAATATTGTGACAGAAACATATCAGTGTTTTCTTAGAGACAGCAGTGGAGTTGGTGAGATGGAAGACAGGTTTTATAAAGGTACTAAAAAAAACTTTGAGGATGATGAATATATTTATTATCCTTATTATAATGATGCTTTCTATGGATATATACATATGTCAGAACTTATCACAGTATAAATTTTAAATGTATGCATTTAATCAAATATAAATTATACCTAAATAAAGCCATAAAAATAATTAGTTTTTTAATAATTTCAACCTTTTTTAAAGCTTTACAAATATTGTTAATTTGAAGATCTCTGGGCAAAAGGTTGATAGCTGTGGGTTCTGTCACTACATTGTTTTGGATTAACATAACTACTTTAAAGCTGTATTTCTCCATCTGTTAAGAGATACATTGAACTGGATGTTTTCTAATATAATTATCGTCTGTGTAATTCTGGAGATAAATAATTATGCTACAAGGTATCATATTATTCAACAGTCATATTTATATTTTGGAATATGTGGTGGTTATACATGGGTGAGATCAACATATTTTATTAGAGGGACATTTATTTTTTTAGAATCTAAGGAGAGATAACCTTTTCTGCCAAAGGTTAAGAAAATGTATCAAGGTCAATATTTTGAGTAAGTGAGTAAACCAATAGAGGGTAAAAAAGATCCTAAATGAGGAAGACAACACAAGAATGAAGATGAAAATATGGGCCAGAAAGGTACACAGAAGAGAGGATTTAGACCTGATTACTATAGAAATTATTCCTTTTTCTCCTGTTAATATGATAACTATAAACCTACATTGGAACACCCATGCCTTACGTCAAGAATAATAACAAACCTTTATATAGTTCCTGGCCCATAACAAGCACTATATAAATGTTTGTTATTATTCTTATCATTTTCTGATGAGAATACCCCATTGAGATACAAACTCCCCCTACACTCTCAGCCTATGTTTGCCGTGGGCAATGTTTTACCTCTTCCTCAAGGCACACAACTCAGGCCAAATAAATGAGAATAGCCCATTCTTATGGTCAAAGTGATTGGCTTAGGAAAGGAAACAGGACCCAATCACAGTCAGTGAAATATAATTAGACTTTTGCAATCCCCCCAAAAAGGAATTATCTCTTTTAAATTATGTATCATTTAAGAGTATTTTAGGTTTCGAATTCCTATAGGCATCTTATATTAAAGGGCTTGATAATGGAGGCAACATTGAGGTATCAGAGCTGAGAATTAGAGAAATTCATTCTTTATGACATTATTTGAACCCAATTTAAGAGCCACTAGAATCTCTCTCTATATATATTTGATCTATTAATATCTATTTATTTATCTATGTAATCATTTATCTATACTTTGCTTAAAAGATGTGTTTTCCATTACTTAAAAACAGAAATACCCTAACCAATTCAGATATTCAGAAACATAGTGCAAAATATACCATTCTGATATCTGGATTTGGATTACCTGGAATCAGATGATAGGCAGAAAGTAATTCTGCAGTCTGAGCTGAATATTGAGATTCCTTTTCATGTAGTAGAAAAATGAAAAACCACTTTTAGCTTTTGGAAAAATCAGACCTTAAACAATTCAATGCTCCAACGGTAGGTGATTTTTAGGATGTATTCAAGATATTAAAATATGCTGTATACCTCTCACTGGCACCAATAACATTATGTGAGAAAGAAATTGGCTTAGAGAGGAAAGTCCATAGAATTTTAATAAGATATTCTCCTCCCATCTCTTTTATAATTTGAGGTGGGTGCAACTCCAATAATTTGGGTTGAAAAAAAGTAATTCTCTATCTTAGCTAAAAGTATTGTTGGCAGAGGCTGAGAGGTGGGATTATAGCAGGTTCTGGTAGAGAAGCCTGATCCACTAGCCAGAATGTAGCCAACTATAACTTGTAGGTCAGAATTGCCCCTTGACCTGCTTGTTAATAATTTTACTGCCAAAAGTTAATAATGTCTTTTGCATTTTTAATGTAAAAGAATAAAATTAAACAAAGAAAAATATGGGACAGAAACCTTATGCGGCCAGCAAAGCATAAAATATTTCCTATCTGGTCCTATATTTGAAAAGTTTTCTGATTCGTACAGGTCTCTCTCAGGAACCTCCTGTTTGGCTTTCTCTGTCAGAGAAAGAGAACAGTTACTCTAATTGACAAGGTGCAATTGGAATACACCCATAAAGGAAGGAATAGATTAGTAACTCTTTGCCACTTCAGTATATTTTTTCCCCATCTATTCTAAGTCAGAGCCTAAAATTGATAGCATGTAAATGAGGGCTTTGGGATCCACAGAGTACTCTGGCCAAGGCTGCTTTCTGAGACATAAATATTTCAAGTAAAGTTTCCATATTTAAAAGCTCAACAGGGTTTTCTTTTTGTTTGTTTCTTTGTTGTTGTTTTTTTTACTTTCTTTAATGGCCAGTGAAGTTTAAAATGTGAGAATCAGTTGAAATCATATTACTTTTTAAAGAAGATATAATGTGAGAAAAACTTCAAGTATTGACAATAATAAGTATCTGATTTCTCATATAGATAGTGAAAGGAAATAGGCTTTCAAAGAGTACCAGGCCTAAGAAGAGGCATTCTGCCAAATGTCCATTTCCCATGTGGTCATAAAGCATGACACACATGGTACCTTCTCTCAGAAATTATAGGTAGGACTTGCAAGACTGGCTGGTTGAGAAACTAAGTCCACTGCCAGAAGAATGTCTCTTCCCATTCCTGTCCAGTTTGACAGGATATGTACTGTAGCCTGTTTACTACCATGTTGACTTTTATATCCCCATTTTCCAAATAGAGTATGTCTTTCAACATTTTGACTGTTGAGATATCTGAGTATGAATCTCTTTGGGTTTATCCTAGTTAGAGTTTGTTGTTCTTAATATGTATGTAAATTAATTTGTTTTATCATATTGGAAGTTTTCAGCCTTTATTTCTTCTGAAACTTACACTTTTCTTTCTCTCTCTTCTCTTCTTATATTCTTATTATATGTTAGGATGTTTAATATGTCACACTTTTCTTTGAGTCAATGTTCATTTTTCTTCATTTTTTTTCCCTCTGTTCATCACATTTTATAATATTTGCCTATTTTCCAATTCACTGATTCTTTTCCTCTGCTAGCCAAACACTACTCCTGAGGCTCCTTAGTGGATTTTTTATTTGTGTTGTATTTTTCAACTCCAAAATTTCAACTAGCTTTTTAAAGAAATTTCTGTCTTTACTGACATACTCTATTTAATGAGACATTGCTATTACATCTTCTACTTCCTTAAACATATTTATAATATGCTCTTGACATTTTTTTCTGCTAAGTTAGACACCTGGATCTTCTCAAAGGCAGTTTCTATTACTTGATATTTTTTCCCTTTGTATGAGTCATACTTTCTAAATCCTTTCTCTCTCTCTCTCTCTCTCTCTCTCTCTCTCTCTCTTTCTCCATCTCTCTGTTTCCCTCTGTGTGTGTGTCACTATCTCTCAAAATTAGACATTTAAGATAAAATGTTGGTACAACACTGGATATTCACACAAATTTTGATGTTGTTGTTTATTCATTTGTTTAGTGATTTGGCTGGAATATTTAAATGAAGTCTATTTCCCCTACAGCGTGCAGCTACTGATGTCACTCCTTAGAGTGTGCAGTCTTGGTTATAAGCACAGTCACCCTGACCCTTCTTATTTCCTGAGATGCTAGTGATTTTAGCTGTTTTTCTTTGACTCTCTTTCTCTTATCTCCCTATTAAGAGTCAAGCTGGTTTGCCGCTATAAGTATCAGATCCAGCTGTTAGCCTCTACTAATTGCTAGTTTATTATTCCATTGTTTTTGACAACTCCTTGGAACATAAATTTTTTCTACATTCTGATCCAATTAAATTCAAGCTTTCTTGCAGAGGTAGTCTTCCTGGCTTTTTATTAATATCAGAAAGGTTCTTCTTAGCTGTCATTTTCCCTGGTTTTCCATGTTAAAGTTTTTAGCTTATTTGTTGTTTCATTGTTGCTATCATGAAACAACCAGCCTCCTTCACTACCAAAATCTTCATTGTTTTCAACAATGCTTAGGCTTCAACTTTCTCACAATCTGTTCCAATTAAAATCAATCCCTTAGGAGCAACTAAAGGCCTCTGTGTTCTTACAAACTTCATCTTTTTCTGGGCAGAAACTCTATGCCACTGCTGTAGAGTTGGGGATAGGGACTACAGCTCAGTTCTCTGAGTGTCATTACTGTGTATGAGTGGGATACTTGTGGGAATGAAAGTTTTTGTCTTCTAGGCCTGCCTGTTGGGTGCGCAATCTCAGCTTTGTGAATGAGTTAGGGTGAGAGCATTTAGAAACCAGTATACTTTGACTGGTATATGTGAAATTGGGTCATGGATCAATACCAAAGATTCTCACTGTTCTTACTGAGATTTGGTAGCTTTTTAAAATAAAGTTTTCCCTATGTGCTATATGTCCTTAAGATAATTTCTGGAGACTTTAAACAATTGGTTTTATATTTTTTAAAAATAATTTTCACCAGTTTATCATTGTTTCACTGGAGAAAGGGTTCCCAAAGCAACTCAATCACCAACCTATAAGTAACAGTCCCTGGGCGTGATGTTTTAAACTATAGAAGCCTTCTTCCTGCATGAAGGTAAAATATTGTTCACCTATTATAGAGGACATGATAAAAGATAAAAAGTGTCTTAGAATTTTCAAAATCGATGTCAAAATGGAGGTATTGCTCAACTCTAGAACTCTTTACACCTTGGTTTATTGTAATGAGTTAATTAAACATTCACATTGTTTAAGCCTCTTTTTACTGGGTATTCTATTTCTTGTAGTCAAAATTATTCTAACTGATAAAGAAGTTTTTGATGCTTCAAAGATGGTGAAAACCAAGCCCAAGAAGCACCTAAGTCATGTGGGAAACTAGGCTATGGAACCAAGAAAGAAGCCACAAAGACCAAGATGAGGTTGATAACAGGAGATGGATCATACTAAAGCAGTTCAACTGTTATCCATAATTCAAGGATTCCTCTTAATTAATTCTGTTCCCAATTTAGTAGAATTTTGATTTCATGCAAAAGCTGTAATACGTTATGACACACAAACTAGCTTTAAGTGGTTTCCACTTGTCTTACTTTTTAATATCTCTTTACTACAAGTGGTTCCAGATCCAAATTTTTCATTTTTATTGTAGTTATCATACCCATTAAATTGTAGTTAGTACCTTCATGCAAACTAGACTTTCTAAAATAAAGTAATATGATGACAATAAAGTTAAACTCTTTCTTATATGGAGCATTGAAAATAAATTGATATAAAATATATACAAAGGTATTCTCATTTATAAAGTACATATAAAATATCCTCTTACTTGCTTTGATGGAAGAAAATGTAAAAAAAACTTATCATACTGAATATTTTTTCGGATTCCAAGAGATTGTGAATATTTCTGATTGCTTTTTTAAGCATCTGTTGATCTTTCTCCATTTGAAAGAAGGATAAAAACTTTTGATTATTTAATTTATGATGGATCTATAGCATCTGTTTGATATAATTCTTGTTTAATTTTTGCAAATGAACTCAGAAATTGCCTCATAAGTGCTTTTTGGCCAATGTTAAAAATAAACATAACATAAATAATAAACACTGAATACTTTTATTGCTTTCCACCTCTATTTCATTTGTTTCTGAGAACCATTTCCTGTGTTCTCCCACAAAGCTTTTTTGAAAGGCATGAATTGCATAAGCACAATGCAGAAAACACATTGGGAAGATATTTTGTGATCCTTTAAATGAGTGCATCTAATTGTAAAATGTATTTATTCATATAAATGTTAAAATATTACAATGCTATCCTTATTGATATTTAAATGAAATTGATTCAGGGAAAGTGAAAATTAGAAGCAGTCATTCATAAAAATAATAAACATAAACAAAAAGAAATTCATGTGAACTTGAAAACACTAAGTACATTATACTAAGTCTGACTTTTTAAAATCCTAATAATGACTTCAAAAAATAATGAGCTAACATTTTTTGATTGTTGACTACCTTTCTGAATTACCATACAATTCTCACATCCAAGGAGTTTATATATTTACATATTAAGATTCATTATATTAAACATTTAGGAAGAAATTCTTTACTATTTAATGGGGGGGAAAGTATTTTTTTGTGAAAATGACCATCTAGAATTCAAAATAATTGTTTAAATTCTACATATTTCACCTGAGTTTCTTTAGCTAAATCTATTTTATCTCATTTGAGTGACAATGGAAACAGTTGTCAGTCAAAATGTAAAACTTTGTCACTACTTTCTTTAGGAAAAGTGGGAGGTTTAGAAAAAGCAGCAAGATGAATTAGTAGAGGAGCCTGGAGCTGACCCACCCCCCAAATAAAAGGACCAAGGTAATGAATAAACAACTAAAACTTGACTAAAGTTTCTGTGGGAGAGTACTGCGGTGTAGGAGGGGATTGGTAAAATCCCTGTGGACACAGAAACTCAGGATAGTAGCATAAGAGAGAAGAGCAAAGAACTTTATGTCTGTCATACAATTTCTCTCACTAGGATTTACTTGGAGCCAAGAGAGACTTCACTTTGCTGGGAAAAAGTAAGCAGGAGGCCCCCAGCAGCCACCATTATCACAGTAGATACCTGCAGTCCTTAGTACAGGGGTATCCTTCAGTCCTCATAGGTCTAAACCCAGTTTGAGGAATTGCTCAGAATTTATATGGCTGAATTACCCTAGAGTAGGGGCCCTCATTGTGCACCATTCCATCCCCATGACCCAAGCTGCAACAACATGGTGTTATCTTCAAACTCTAGCCACTGCTGGAGTGTGTCCTTATCTGGGGACTAGTAGCCATTGAATTCCAACATTCCTGAAGATCCACAGTCCCTCCACCATGCTCACACATGTGGCTGCAGCACCATGATCTTCACTTCTTAGAGCCTAGGCCCAAGAGAATGGTTGTGACTCTGGCACCCAAGTATACACAGCACCCTGTCCCCCAAGAAACAGGGTCCTACATGGCAGGGAAGCCAACTCAAAGATGGCTAAAAGCCCACACATGTGTGCCTGACCTAAGAACAATCCCAGTGTCCCAAGCCTCAGTAAACTTACCCCTAAGCCAGCTGACTTGCTTTGAATATGCATTCCTGACCTGAGAACCAATCCAATGCCCTGCCTCTAGCAAAGCCACACTGCTACTGCCACAAACTCCTACAGCCTAGGCCAATGAGACTTTCAGAAAAATCATTGACATGGTTTATAACTGAAGATATGCCCAGAGTCTACACTACAGCATTCACCCAGAACCAAAGCTAATGCGTCCTACCCAACCTGCACTCTAGGACCCATCTACAGAAATAAAATTTATCCCACAAAAGCTATTCCATGAAATTGGAAGAGGCAACTGCTCTACCATATCTCTATATAACAATACAAGTAAACAAGACATATGAAAAAAAAAAAAAAAAAAGAAAAGTGATACCTCCAAAAGAACATGACAATTTTCTAGTACCAGACAGCAAAGAAAAATAAATTTATAAAATGTCTGGAAAGGAATTCAAAATGATGAACTTAAGGAAACTCAATGAGACTATAGGAAACAAGAGACTATAGATTAACAATTGAAAAAAAAATCACAAAATAATATAATATCTGAATAAGAAATTTAACAAAAGGATAGATAAAACAAAAGAACCAACAAGGAAATTATAAGCTGAAGAATTCAATTGAAGAGATAAAAAATATAATTGCGAGATTCAAAACAGATTCAGAAGAAAGAATTTCTAAACTTGAAGACAGGTCTTCTCAAATAATCCAGTCAGAGGAAAAAAAAACCAGATTTTAAAAAAAGGAGAAAAAAGCCTATGGGATTTGTTAGACACCAAAAAGTGAGCAAATGTTTGCATTATTAGATTTCAAGAGGGATAAGACATGGAGAAAGGCATAGAAAGCCTATTTAGCAAAATAATAGCTTAAAAGTTCTTCAAATCTTGAAAGAGATATGGACATCCAGATTCAGAATGCTAAAAAATCCTCAAATAGATTTAATCGTAAAAGCTTCTTTCAGAGGAGAATCAAAATATCAAGAGTCAAACACAAAGAGAGAATTCTAAAAGCAGATAGAGAAAAGTGTCAACTTGCATATAAAGAACTCTTCTTTAAACTATCAACAGATTTCTCATCAGAAACTTTACAGGCCAGGAGAAAATGAGATGAAATAATCAAAGTGAGAAAGAACAACAGCAAAAAAAAAAAAAAAAAAAGAAAGAAAAACCCTGACAATCAAGAATACTATAATCAGAAAAGCTATTATTCAGAAATGAAGAAGAAATAAAGTCCATCTCAGACAAGAAAAAGATGAGGGAATTCACCACCACTGCCTTACTGACCACTGATCTTATGAGAAATGATTATGGAAGTTCTACAACTGACAATAAAAGTATGATAATTACTATCATAAAAATACTTAAAATATAAAACTCAATGGTAAAGGTAAATTCATAATCAGACTCAGAATATTACAGTAATATGGCAGTACATAAATCTTTCAAAACTCTAACATGAATGCCAACAGTCAAAGTGGTCAAAAATAACTGTAGCTACATAAGTTGTTAAGGAATACATAATACATAAAGATGTAACATAAGGCAAAAGATACTGTGGGCAAGGAATAAAAGTCTACAGTGTTTTTATATGACCAAGTTAAGTTTTTGTCAGTTTAAGAGATTCCATTATAACTACAAGATTCTTTATGTTAGAGCTATGATAACTAAAAAGAAAGAAATTTCAGAAGATACAGAGATGAGAAAGAAAAAGGAATTAAATCTAAGCAACAAAAAAAATTCACAAAGATAAAAAAAGAGAAACACAGGATCTATAAAACATCCAGAAGACAATTAACAAAATGGAGGAGTAAATGTCTATCTATCAACAATAACCTAGAATAGAATTAAATTAAATCCCCCAATTAAAATATATAAATTTGCTAAATGGATGAAAAAAGATCCAACTATTTGCTGCTTATAAGAGACTTACAATACCTCTACAGACACACATAGACTGAAAATTCAGGGATGGAAAAAGATATTCTCTTCAAAAGAAATCAAGATTGATCAGAAGTAGCTTTACTTCAATCAAATAAAATTAACTTCAAGTCAATAAAATAGAAGAAAGAACCTAAAAATAATTCCTCATATCTGTAGTGAACTTATCTTCACCAAAGTTGCCAAGAACATACATTGGGGAAAGGACAGTCTCTTCAATAAATGATGCTCAGTAAACTGGATATACAGATCCAGAAGAATGAAATGATACCATTATCTCTTGCCATATACAAAAATAAAATAAAAAGGGATTAAATCATTAAATCTAAGGCCTGAAATTATGAAACTACTAAAAGAAAACTTTGGAGAAACATTTAGGACATTGGTCTGGGCAAGGAATTCTTGAACAATTCTCTGAAAGCACAGGCAACTGAAGCAAAATTGAATAAAAGGGATCACATCAAGCTAAAAAGCTTCTACATAGCAAGAGTAACAATCTATACAGTGAAAAGACAATGCACATAATGGGAGGAAAACTCATCTGACAAGGGATTAATCACTAGAATATATAAGAAACTCCAACAACTCAAGAGAAAAGAAATCAAATAATCTGATTAAAAATGGGCACATGATCTGAATAAACATTTCTCAAAAGAAGACATACAAATGGCTAACAGGTATATGAAAAAATGCTCAAGATCATTAATCATAAAGAAATGCAAATCAAAACTGCAATGAGATATCATCTCACCCCAGTTAAAATGGCTTTTATGAAAAAGACAGGCAATAACAAATGCTGCCAAGAATGTAGAGAAAGGGGAACCCTTGCACACTGTTTTGGAAATCTAAATTAGTGCAACCATTATGGAGAACAGTATGGAGGTAAGCAAAATCTAAAAATAGAACCATCTTATGATTCAGCAATCCAACTGCCTTGTATGTATCAAAAAAAAAAAAAAGGAAATCAGTATATTAGAAAGATATCTGCCCTCACATGTTTATTGCAGCACTGTTCACCATAGCCAAGATTTATCATCAATCTAATTGCCCATCTATGGATGAATAGATAAATAAATTGGGCTACTTATATACAGTAGAGTATTATACAGCTATAAAAATGAATTAGCGCCATTTGCAACAACATGGATGGGACTGGAGAACAGTATATTAAGTTAAATAAGCCAAGTACAGAAAGACAAATCTTGTACATTCTCACTTATATGTGGGAGCTATATATTAAAACAAGCGATATCATGGAGACAGAGAGTAAAATTATGGTTACCAGAGACTAGGAAGGGTAGCAGGAAGGGGATGATAAAGTGGGTAAGTTTAATGTGTGTAAAAATATAGTTAGATATTCATTCTGGTAGAATGAACAATATTTTATAGCACAACAAAGTGACTATAATCACCAATAAGTTAGGTGATTATGTAAGTTAGGTTATACTTTAAAATAACTAAAAGAATGAAATTGGAATGTTCCTAACACAAAGAAATGATAAAGGCTTGAGGTAATGGATGCCCCCATAATCCTGATTTGGTTAATTCACATTATATTCTTGCATCAAAACATCATATGTACCATATACATATATATACCTATTATGTACGCATAATAATTAAAAATAAAAAATAGAAAAGTTTAACAGTTCTCCTAATTTTCTATGAGCAGGCTTGTCTCCCTTCCTTTATTTTGTTAGTGTTATCTCCTTCTACCAGTGAATATAGGATACCAGGCTTGAGTTTACATCTCATCTGACTATAATATCAATATTTTTAATATCTTTTGTTTTTTAATTGAAAAAGCTTAAAAGTAGATTTGTCTCTATCACTTTCTTTGATTAACTCTTTTTGTTCTTTACCCGTTGCATAAGTTTCCTTTCATGCCATCAGTTTTGTCCTTTATTTTCTGCCTACAAAAAATCCTCAAGATTTTTTTAATTTTAAATACAGCACAAATTTCCCCAAAGTTATCAGTTCATCAGCCACATTCCTTTTTAATGCCCAATCACAACAGCCTGAGTTTCCTTACCATTGTTGCATAGAGTGTTTAGTAAATTATCATAGTCTTCTTCAATAACAATTGCAGAATTCCTGGAAAATAAAAATGTGTTCCCCAAACCTGCCCTGGATCACACTGTGTTCTTAGCCTGCTGTCTGGTTGTAGGCCTTCATTCTGCTTGTCCCTTGCAGCATATCATATGCACCATCTTGACTCTAGATTCTCTCAGGGTGCAGTTGCTCTCCTCTATATTTCTTTGGCTCACCTGCAGGTATAAATTATTTTCTCCATTTTATACCCAGTGAAAGCTAAAGCTACACAAAACAGTTAACAAATCTATTTGAAATCTAATGTATTTTTAAAAAATTAATGACACAACAAATAAATTTGCAATTTATACTACCAGAAGTGCTGTTCTCCTATTCCAAAGGACCAAGCTCCTTATAATGCTCCACTACGAGGTGCCTATATTTCTAGTTTCTAGCTTGTCTCAGTCTAATCAAGGTCAATTTTCTGCTTGTTCTTAATTTATGACCATCTTTCAAGCTCATGTACCTGCTAACAGAAGTGACTTGTCTACCAGGCAATGGAAATGATTTTCAGCATGCCTCTTCTACTCAGAATCTAGTTCTCTTCTAAGTCCCCTAAAAATATCCCTCTTCATAGAATATCGATGCTTTCTACTTCCAGAGGAAACTTTGTTCAACTTTGTTCAATATTCTATGCTGTCACTTTACTTCTAACAATCAATATAATAAAATGTCAAAGCATCATACATGTCATGAATATCTTCAATGTTTACCTTTCAATTAAAAATAAATTAAAAAAGAAAATAAAAGGGTAGGGAACAATGAATAGTTTTATAACCCAATAGCCAATTATATTGTAGTAATTATTCTTTGCCTTCTTTATGAGTTTGAATACATTTATAGTGATTAAACTTTATGAATGTTAAAAATAATCAATATAATAACTGGAGGAGAGTCAATCCTCCACAAAAGTCTGGCTGATTCATTCTTGCATAGCACCACACAGGATGTCAAAGATCTGTGTGGTTCCATTCTTTTTAGTGGCTTCTGCCACTTTCAAAGAGAAAGTTGGGATTACCTGCTAGGGATTTGGCTCTTGTGAAAATTGGTTGAAGATATCACTCATACAGTTATTCAGAAATATTTATAAAGTACTCATTTTTTGTGAGAACTCTTGCTAGTTCTTGGGATTTAACAGTGAAAAAAATGTATGAAGATAATTACCTCGGGTCCAGCTCATATTCTGATGCTTAGTGAACATCTATAAATTTTTGAGCTTGTTGGAAGATGTTAAATAGTATGGGGGAAAAGAGAGAAGAGTGGAGTACAGTAGGGGTATAAAAAGTGCTTAAACAGGTTATAATTTTAAATAATAGTTAGACTAGGTTTCATTTGATAAGATGATTTTTGAGGAAGGATTTGAAAGAGGTGAGAGACTTAGTAGTGGGTATCTGGGAACAGAGCATTCCAAGAAGTATGTATATGAAATGCAAAGACCCTAAGATAAAAGCTTAACTGATGTGTCTGAAAAATAGTATGAAATTGAATTTAATTAATACCCAAACCAGTGTGAACAGTAGGACTCAGATAAAGATTGCTCAAAGTACATTACTGGTTGACTATAGTCAGAAGAGGGAGTGTAGAAGGATAGTGTTGGAAATTGTCTCTGGCTCATTTTGATATGTAAGCAAGGACATTTTTGTGGGCAGATTGAACTAGGATTCAATTTAGGTTTTTCATTCAAAAGCTAATTGCTCACCACAGTGTAGGATTTGTGCTAAGTACTGGATACAGTTGTGGAAAGGCAGAACTAATTATTCAATTAACATATATTGGGTACCTACTCTGTGATAGGGATATAAAATTAAATTATAGCCTCTGACTTTGAGGAACTTTTACTCCATTTAAGAAGACAGAGATGTAAACAGATCATTCAATACAAAATATACAAATACACATATGAAAACATAACAAAACAAATGCTAATCAACAACAACACATTATAGGCACATAGGAAAAAGGGTGGCACCAACTAATATTTCATTTCAAGACTGGCACAGTAAAAAAATGCTTAACCCAGCCAGATAAAATATGTTCTTTGATAGGGGCATTGTATGTAGAAGAAAATGGTTAGATAATCATTGTTAAAGTTGATATATTAATACAAAAGGAAAATCTAAACATCTTTAGATTTATCTCCTCATTCTAGTTTTCTAAGCAATTAATCAGGTAGGGAACTTATTTCTTAACATAAGGCTACCCAAAGAATCTCACTGGTCTTAATAGAAATAAAACACTAAAAATAACTGCTTACAGAGACAAGCAGACATAGAGAAAACTGCTGAACCAATTATACAATTAGCTAAACATAATTGCAAAAACAGACACAAATACACACACAAGCAAAACCCTGTGGGCAAAAAAGAAAATAATTTCCTGTAGCCAAAACATTGCTGAATATAATTAATCATTCCAGTCTTTCTAAGGACCTTGGTCATTTCTAAGTAACAATATAATTCCAGCCATGGGATTCTTCTAAATGAACATAGAATTTCTCAAATATAAAACACTGGCTCGGTATAATTAGTCATGTGATTTTTCAAAGATTGAGAAATTCTTCTGACATAAAACACTGACTAGAAAACTGTTGTTTTTCCCTGGCTTTCCTTTTAGAGACCCACAGTACTAAACCACTTCTGTAGATGTTTACTCTCAGGAGTGCGTACCTCCTGACCAAAATCATATGTCCAAATTTATAACTTGGATTGTCTGAAATTTTACAGGACATTCTTAAAATGGCCATAACATTTTGATAAACAAGAACTCCAAAAGTTAACAAAGTATTCCAAATATCAGCAAAACCTTATTGGTTAATCATGGCATCAAAAAAGGTTGGAGGGACACAAATACTCTCAACATTAGTTTGTTGTGACATTTTCCATTTAGTCACAACTAAGGCTTTACTTGAATGGGCTCTCATGAGGTGAGCAAATATTTTATAGGGTGTCCACAGCTGTTTTTAAAAATACACTTTTTTGACAAATTAATTGTTTGTATTAATACATGGCAAAGGTTGTTTCCAGCCTGCTGGAAGAAGAGAGGCCTATGCAGCCCTGTTTCAAGGTCTTTTCTTGGAAAGGATATTTTATAAGAAAAAGAGATAGCTAATAATAGTTAGGTTGGAGACTAGACAAAAAATAAGGTAAAAGATCTTTGTCTGTCCAGAGGCAGCTGGATGGGTGAACGATTAATTTCCTATTAGGTCATAGCATCATTTAATCATTTAGTTCCATCAGAGAATCAAATATTTTATCAGAAATGCTAATCTCTTCCAAGAAAATTAGAATCTGTTAAAAAGTTTTATGAGAAATGAAGTTTCAGATAATTTTTCTTCCACGGTAGTAAGTATACAAGTATTTCATTATCGTACTGAAACTATGCTGTGCGCCAGGAACTATGCTGGGAAATAGTGTTGCAAGGGAAGCCTGGCAGAAAAAATTATGTGGGTGCAAGTTGGGGGAGAAGAGAGTCACATTAAGTTTCCAAGAAGGTCCCATTTAATCTAAATTCTAGTGGAGCAAGTCATAAAAAGATTCAAGGAAGAACAACCCTGTCAGTGGAAAAGCATGAGAAAAGCCCACTGAGATGGAAAAGAATGCAGTTGAATTTGGGAACCAGAAGCTGGAAGGCAGGGATCCTAGGCTAGACATAAGAATTGCTAAGGTCCAGATGACCCAGTGCTTCCAGCTTGGCCAGGAGTTTGAATGTTTCTAAAAACAATAGAAAGTCATGGAGACCAATAGTTTTATGCAAGAGCACTTAATAATTAGATTTTTGTTTTTAAATTGATTGACTGGTATCTTTTGCTGCTTCATTGACCAACAGTTACTGGCCCTTAGTGACTTCTTTGAGGCAAGCCTTCAAATGCTGGGTTTTTTAGGGAATTACTGTGAATTCTTTAAAGGGCTCTGCAGAGTTTGTCCACTACTGTACTTCCTTCTTAAGTCTTCAACCCCACCTTCTGACCCCAAACTCAGATTCTTGCTTGTATTTCCTAGAGCCCCTTATGCTGGTCAAGCATGGTGGGTGAAATACCAGCTGACCCGGCTTTGTGGTCCTGAGGACATATTTCTCCTCTTTTTTCTGTAGCAGAGAAAAGTCATTGCAATACACCTTAGGACAACAGACTCTTGACACAAATGACCTGGTAAAAGAAGGTGGGTGGAGAAATTAATTTTGGTAATGTCAGTAATATAGTGCTTCATAAACCCTTGGCT
This sequence comes from Microcebus murinus, assembly GCF_040939455.1. NCBI lineage: Eukaryota > Metazoa > Chordata > Mammalia > Primates > Cheirogaleidae > Microcebus > Microcebus murinus. Next base: position 63,445,665 of record NC_134108.1, on the reverse strand, counting down.
CTGTAGACTCCACTGTCGGACACACTTTTCAGGCTGGAATGCCTGCTTTTTGTTTGGTTGGTTGTTAGTTTGTGGCCTCTGGCTCTGGGCCATCTTGCTTTTTCCTAAGGCAATAGTAAATGTCCCTGTTAAAAATCTTGTTACTGGCCGGGCGCTGTGGCTCACGCCTGTAATCCTAGCTCTTGGGAGGCCGAGGCGGGCGGATTGCTCAAGGTCAGGAGTTCAAAACCAGCCTGAGCGAGACCCCGTCTCTACTATAAATAGAAAGAAATTAATTGGCCAACTGATATATATATAAAAAAAAAAAATTAGCCGGGCATGGTGGCGCATGCCTGTAGTCCCAGCTACCCGGGAGGCTGAGGCAGAAGGATCACTGGAGCCCAGGAGTTTGAGGTTGCTGTGAGCTAGGCTGACGCCACGGCACTCACTCTAGCCCGGGCAACAAAGTGAGACTCTGTCTCAAAAAAAAAACAAAAAACAAAAAAAAAAAAAAAAAAAATCTTGTTACTGTTGAAAAGTTCATTTTGTTTTCTGCATGAAGAATGTCTTTAAAGAGTATAAGGATAGAAATACAGAGTGGCCAATGCAAAAGTCCAGGGGAGATGGAGGCAACTTTGACCTGGATGGCAATGGCCAATCAGTTAGAATATTATGAGCACTCACTGTATGTTGGGTCTTTTATTTAAGCACTAACAATTTGAAAATGAACAGCACAGGTAGAAGCCTTGCTCTCTAGGAGTTTGCATTCTAGTTGGGAGACATGGACACTAGAGTGAAAAAAATAATCAATTATTATAAGAATAATTGCTATAAAGAATATAAAATGTGACAGTGGATTAGAAAGAAGTGGATAGATTTGAGATCTATCGTGGAGACCTAATTTTATAGGATTCGGTGGCAGATTGTCTTGGATGGTGATGGTGAAAGATGGCTCGTAGATTTAGGATCTAAACAATGGTGTGGATGGTCCTACCATTAACTGTGGAAATTAAGACATCAGTGAACAATAACCTTTAGGGTAAATTAAAAGTTCGGTTTGGAATGTATTAAATGTGAGATCTCTGAGACATCCAAATAAAAATATTAAAGAGATATTTGGAATAAAATTCTATATCTCAGAGGAAAATTCTCATCATGTGTATGGAAATAAATATGATTGTACAGAGAATGCAGAGAAAGAAGAGAATTTTAATGTTAAAGGCATAGTACAGGGTTCTCATGGAAGTCCACTAATAATATATCTTGGATGGAGAAACCCATCTTTCCTTTTTCCCTAAAGATTGTGTTTGACTTTTGTGCTTTCTTCAAGTTTACTTTGGGTGTAATTTCCTTCAGGAAGCTCTGTCTTAATATACACCTTGGAAAGCAGGATACAGAGGATATTCCTGACTGGGAGTCTAGAAGCGGAGCTGGGAAAGAGAAAGTAATGGGGCTAGCCCGTTGCTATGGAGCATTAAGTATAGCAGAAACTTAAATGATTCAGTGGGGTGAGGCGGGCTTAGTAATCCCAGACATAAGCTAAACTTTAAAGCTTGTTGGGCAGGGCAAGATACAAAATATTAGTTAATACTGAATAGATTTACTAGCAGAGATAAACAAAACAAAAAGCAAAACTGAGAGGGTCAATAAGAGGTGGAGCTGAAAATATGTCCTGAGACCCAGATAAAAAGCCGTGTCGTTTTGAAGAGCCATTTGGCAGGATCTATGTTTAGGGGTACACTGTTAAGAGGACAGAACCTGTTCATACATGCAGAAAGAAGAACACAATCAAAAGCACAGGGGTGGAAATGAGAAGCAGTTTTTAGTCCCCTTATCTCATAAATGTTTTCTTAGGTTGTTTCTGGACATACTTATACCATATTTACATCTATAAATTATGTTGCATGGAGAACCAAGAGCCTAACAAGAAGAAAAATGTAAAAAAGAAAAAAAAATAAGATGTGGTGGCATCAGATGAGGGGCCTGAACCCAGGAATGCAGCTATGCACAAGCATGGTGTCTGTGATAGAAGATTCCACAGACTTCTAGGTTTCATGTATATATTATAATGATGCCTGTGACAGAAAAAAAAATCAAAAATCAAAACAGATTATTCTTTGAGGGTTAAGGAAGGAGTATAAAACTGTTAGTTGAATTGAGAACAGAAAAGACAACACTCCAAAATATGACCAAAATTTCAAAAATCTTCTATTTTAAAATGTCTCTCGTGGAGAATATTTATGCAGAACACTTTATTTTTCATGGCTTCAGAAATGCATGGCTGGGTACAGTTAAGCTGTGCCTAATCTGATACTGTCTTAAGGCTGGAAGGAGAGCAAATGTGCCCTGATACAATCGACTGCTTGTTGAACGTCTGTTCTATTGTTTTGGATGAATGAATTGAATCAATTATTTTCATCCCATCCCCAAATACTTAGAGCATATCTCTTAACCAGCACAATTGAGATCGGTGGATGGTCAGTTAAGCAAACAATGTGGTTGAAACAGAAGATTTTTTTTATAAAAGATGATGCAGTCTTAGAGCATTTTTCAGTTCTTTTATCCACACACACCTAATTCAAAAAAATTTTCGGTTTGGGTTTTGTTGGGGTTTTTTATTTGTTTGTTTGTTTGTTTAGTGACTTGGTTTTGAGTTTTTTCCAAATCATTAAAATCAATTCAAATAAACCTCTTTTTTAATAGTTATATGTCATTTGTTTATTTATTTACCTAACCTAATCACAATATCAAATGCTTTTGGAAAAATCAACTTAATGGCTAAGAAACATGTGTAGCTATATGAATGAGCTGCCTGCTGACTGCATTGTTGGCATTGGTTAGTATATTTTAAATTAGGAAATGTAAGCATTGATTAATTTGGCAGGTTATATAAACGGAATTTGCTTACGAGAGATTCTACTGTATTTATGTATTCTAGGATATGTTCTAGACACACATCAACAGTTGTAAATAGCATAATTGCAGCACGTAAATGACCTCTTTCTTTATTCCAAATGCACCAGCACTAGAGCACCAGCACCAGCACTAGAGTCACTGTGGGCCCAAGAGGGCTGGGAAATACAGGAACAGAATAAGAATAAGGAAGAGACTGAAAAATCTGTTAAAACACAAAATGTGATTTGGGTAAGGTACATAAATGACAAAGCACATCCAAGAAGTGTAGGAAGAAAGGTAATGGCTAGCTTCCTGCTTTACTCTCTTCCAGCATCCCGACATTTAATCCACCATTACATACTGTATGCCTTCCTAGTACTTCACTTTAAGGGTCTTAGGACTAGAACGTTGACCAATATGTCAAATATTTTCATTTATTTTTCTGGGCCTAGCTTCTTAGAAGTATTGTTATATTCATGAAAGAAGTATTCTTATCAGTACAAATTTTTCTTTCAAACGGTAAATATTGGTTCTCTGCTCTCTACCTGTTAGACAATGTGATAAGCACAATAGAATGGAGTAAAGAAGAAAAATACAAGAACAAATGGAGTTTTAAAGAGAGATAGCTGCTTTTTCCTCTTACCTCTACCAAAGTACAATTGTCTCAAATGGCATCTCAGACATTTGTTTCCCACTGAAGCTGTCCAGACTCCTACTGCTGATGGATTTCTTTTATACTTGAGGTATATGGGTTTAGAATTTGGCAATTGACTCTAAAAATGTGTCGAAATGGATATTTTTTAAAGACACATTTTAAAGTATAGTTAAAAAAAATTCTTTAGCAAATCATGGAGGGGAGAAATTGATATTAGCTTTCAAAATAAACATGATCCTAATCACTTTTTTCTCAGATTTTTTCTGTTCTTTTTCTAATATAGTCAAAATTTTCAAGGTAGTTTTTAGCCTCATTTGCACTTTATAAGTCTAGCTTCAGAACTGTTTATATATATTATACATGTGTGTACATACTCATTCATATATGAATTTTTACCCTCACAGATCCAAAGTACCTTACAAAAATGTGTCTTATTCAAAACAATGATAAATTTTTAAAGGAATCAAAGTTAAGGAGACATAAAGACTGGGGTGTAGTGAGAGTAGTGAAGATATTACATAGAATCAGGGATTATGCATTTCTTCATAGTTGTTAATAGTTGAAATGAAATTTACTATTAAGCATCATGAACCAAAAACAATGAATAAAACATGATTGGCCTCAAAATTGTTTGTCTGTTTAATACATCACAAAAATGTATAAGTAATGTTGGCAAAGCCCACACTCCCTTCTCCAAAAAGAAAAATGAGAGACACTCTAAGAAATGTTTCTCAAATCCACGAATATTGGGAAGGACTCTAAGGCTCCAAAATTAAAGGTCAATATCAGATCCACCTCAGGTACAGAGGGACAGAATGTAGAGGGAAAGGCATACTCTCTTATTGGGCACATTCAGAAATCAGTGATATTATCCACATTTTTTAAAGTGATGAAACAAAGGTTGCAACTTTTCTGAATTAATGTGTCCATTAAGTTAGAGTAGCATAAATGGTGTGACTTCAAAGGCCATGTTTTTCTCAATATAACATGTTTCCTGTTCATAGAAGAAGATAATTAAAAAAGGCACAGACACCAACTTTTCAAAGTTCTCTTATCTAATGAATTATTTATTACTCCTCTCTTTCTAATATCATGAAGCTCTCTTTCCTCTAACTCTTTCACTAAGATGTTTCTTTTGCTTAAGAAATTGGTTTTGTAATTAAAAATTAAAATAAGCATAAAGACATGAAAAATCTTTATATTAAAGGCTATTTTCTCAAATGAAATTTAGTGCCCTTTTGGATGTTGTTTCATGTTTTAATGCTCTGAATTTTAAACCAAAGTTCGGTCTTTGGTGGTTGGGATTTATAAACTGCCAAATACTTCTAAAGGGAAAAATGCATTTCAAAAGCCTAGGGGGAAAAAGGACTCACTTTGCTTTCTTGACATCAAACAGGCCTTGTAAAACAACACATTGATCAGTTAAATACAAATGAACTAGAATCATATGGATATAATTCTCTTAAATTAAATTTCCTTTAAAATAGGGATGGAATTAAACATTAAAAAGGAGAGGTTCACAAAGTCAAACTTTTTTCATTTGACATATGTCTGCACAGCCTCAAACCCTAAAAGAATAAATTGTAGCGCTATTTAATATGTGACACACTGTGCTATTTAATACATAACTGATATATTATTATTCATTATATTGACCAGGAGAGGATTTTATTTAGAAAAATATCTCAAAGTAGTTAGGGTTCCCCTTCTTATCTTGTTAGACAATTTAATTTTCAGTTTTCTTGTGTTTCAAGAAATAAGAGGAAATAGTGGTAAGTCTGAGCAGAGAGGGTAAGGTTAATGCTCTCAAGTTTTTATTCCCAAAAAGTCAATGAATAAAAGAACTGCAGGCTTGGTTCGTATCATCCAAGTATGGAGGGAAGCATTTGGATATTAGGAGAAGGGAGCCAGAAGTCACAACAGATATCATTGGCCATCGATGCCAATGGGAGCTCTTTAGTGTGATGTTCACCCAGCTATATATACAGTGATGACAAACAAAAAGAGCTCAGCCGCTTCACAGTCACCCATGTGGGATCCTTCATACAAGGCACCATTAGGCCTAATTTGAAAGAAAAGAACAGCCTACTTGCCAAGGGCAATAACAAAAGGAAATGCCTTTGGAGAGGCAAAATGGAGGCAGATGGTGCTTGCAGAAGCAGAATAGTCTTCTCTCCAGTACCCTTTTACAAGTATAGCCTATTCTGGAGGCAGCAATTAAAGATTTAAAATGGATTTACTGTGACTCAACGGTTATGGGATTTGAGAATGAATGGAGCCCACCATTTAGCATGATAAAATGTTTCAACCCAGCAGAGTTATTGAAAAGAAAATCTCTCCCTACTTATACTTAAACAAGATGATTCCAGTTACAACCTATCCTACTTTAACTCTAAGAGAGGATATCCCTCCATCTCGTATATCCTTCTGCAACATATTTAGGGTGACATTTTCATTCAGTAAATGTTTATTTAATACTTACTATATGCTAGGCACTGTGCTTTATAGAATAATATGTGTCTAGATAGGTACTTCTCTACATAAGTCTGAAAAATATATTTGCTTTTGTTTGTTTAATAATTTTGTTGATGGTTGACCATGGTTGGATGGTAAGCATATGAGACGAAAAATATTCTTTAAGGAACACAAACTCAAATGAAAATGATTGTCATGTAAACACATGTATCCCAGGCCTAAAGTGTATTATCTCAACAATTGTTCCTGAAATTCCTCTTATAAAGAAAGAATGTTTGGTATAGTACTTAGATAAGGAGTTTGGGATAGAAAGTGAGAAGATGACAAATTGGGGGTTGGCAGTAATACTTAAGACAGGAATATTGACATTCAAGCAGTGTTTAGAGTCTAGATAGTAGTGAGGGTTGAAAACATAAAAACAGGAAAGTAAGAAGGACTTAAGAAGATCTAAAGATGAATTAGATGTGGACACAAGAAAAAAAGGAAAGGCCTATGAGAATTTTCTGATTTAATTGACTAAGTAGAAACTGGGGTTAAGTTTCTACTCATTTCTCTATTCACTAAGCAGAATAGAGTATGTTAGGGGAAAATTTCTAATTCCTTTCTAATATTCTGCTTGAAGTGCCCTTGGGATATTAGCTTATACAGTCTAGAAATTTTCAATGGCAACAAAATATCTAAGCCTATCTATGCTTTCCTCATTCTGGGTAGATTTGTTCCCCATATTTCAAAGAGAAACAAAAATTCAATTTCTCAAAGTTAATATGGTAAAAACCTATTCCCAAGGTAGTGATTTTCATATCTTCTTCTATCCTCATCAATGCCCATTAGTCTCAGTTGAATTAAATACTTCTACTCTTCAAAGCTAATTATCCCTCTTATGCTTTTGATCTCATTTTCTTCCAAATCATTAAAAATCTTCCTCTCTCAGTTCTTCCCTTCTCTCTTTCTCTTGCATGTATTCAGCTGCTTCCTGACTCTTGACTCCTTTCCCAATATACTATATAAATATGCTCTTGCTTGTGTGCGTGTATATGTACACACAGACATTTATATATGTGCACACATATGTAAAAACACAAACACACATGTGCATGCATACACAAAATTTAAAGCTTTTCTTAAATAGTGAATAGGAGTAAAAAGAGAATAGAAACAGAGCAATCAGAATGAGTGAAAGTTTATAGGCTGAATAGCGCAAAATTTAACTACGTGAGAGGAAGCTGACTTAAATACTCACAAAGAAAGAGTAAGGTAAGATTTATATAAAATGGATTCATATTATGGGAAGTTTTGGATGCCAAGTTAAGGCATTACATTATTTTATTTTATAGGCAGTGAAAAGTCACTATTGAAAAGAACTCTTATTGTTTATACTTATAGGCAAATTAAGGTGATGTGACTTTGTTAATTTCAGTTATAAAATTAATTTATACTTAGCTTTAATTATTCATCCATTCATTCAATCAATGCTTATTGAACATATATCTTTTGTTACAATCTGTCTAGAGAAAGGGAGGTACACATAAAAAATAAATTTATATCTGAACATTAATATTATCCTAAAGAATTACTTAACACTCAAGCTTTCTATGATTTTCCCTATACATGTTTTCACATTTTTTCAATATCAAATTTAGTTCATTGTAATAGTCCTTAATTTAATTTAAAATCTGTGTAATACATTTGAGTTTATATTAGAAAGATTATAGACTTAGGTTGAAATACAAATTAATGAATTAGAACATAATATGCCTAAATTATCTCTTTTATTTCTTGTTATTCCCTAACATCCTTTCATATGTCCATTGATTATCAGATATTGCTCATAATTGTGACAATCATCAAATATTTGTGATGAAAACACTCAACCATGTTTTGGCAGTGAAAGAGCAAATTACATTGCATGTATAAGTAATAGCATGTGGGAGAGGAGACAAGGTAGCTGACCAAAGACACCAGATGCTAGATCATCTCAGAAAGAAGGAAAAGTCTTAGAGGAAAGAGAACAAACAAACATAGATTGGGTGTAATTCTGAGAGAAAGTGCCAGAATTTACAAGAGATTCCATGGGAAGAAATTGCAGAGCAGAATAAGAAGCAGCAAGATATCAGTAAAGATTATTCCCTGAGAGGATTGGAGTCCATGGAAAAGGGTAGGTGGAGCAGTTTGTTTCTCCCTACCTCATCTATCTGGGAATCAGCAGGCTACGAGGTATTAGAGAGCCATTTCACACTCATGAGCCAAAAAGATTTTGCCACCAGTGAAATTGGAGCCTCTTGAGTACAAAGCACTAGGTTGCCAGCCCCTTTAGTTAACTTAGTATCACCACATATTCAAAACAAGATGGCAGGGGCCATATTGCTTCTCTACCCACCCTGCACCTTTGTCCTCCCCACGGGGCTTCAGCCCCACAGTTTTTGTCATGCTTGTTCCCACACAAACATTTCCCAAATCCAGCTCAGTCTGTGGAACAAAGGGGGCCAGTGGTTCTCAGGGCAATTTTTGTGCCCATAGAGCCTGGATATTCCTTGTGAGCTGCCTTCCAGAAAGAGGGACAGGCACAACCAGAGTGATAACTTTCCTCCTTTCATATTCTTTTCTTCCACTCCCCTACCCTACCCACTGCTGCCAAGAGAGACAATGAAGCAAGGGCTCTCAGGAGCTGCTACTGACCCCCTGTTAGTGTATATATTACATCTGGGCTTCCACAGAGAGTGGGGCTGAAATCTTTCCTCTTAAAGGCCTGCAGAGGACTAAGGTGTACTCACACTGTGAACTTCCTGCTCATAGTCCCTTCCAAGTGCTGCTTGTGTGGCTGTTCCATCAGAACAGGATACACGACAAACATCAAACCAGCTTGAGCACTCCATGGGCAACTCAGGAGCAGCACACTTCTTCATGGCATAGTCAGGAATTAATAACTGGGGACTTGAGGACAGGCCCACAGGCCAGATCCCATACCCCAGGACTCAATTAGGCTGCTCAGAAGCACAAAAGGGAGAATAGTGGACTAATCTTAGGAGGTGAAGAAGCCTGTGGGGGCAGAACTGAGAAGAGAGTACAGTGTTTCCCAGCCTCAGGACACTCATGGAGCTCCCCTCCACCCATAGAAGACTTCACTCTTAGCACAGCTTGGTATCCTAGACAGAGAAGCTCCCAGCCTGTAGCACTATGGTGAAGGAGCTTAGTTAGTTTGAGTTCCTGCCTGCTGGCAGAGGTCAGAGTGGATCATGAATTTGGGGGGATGGACAAAGAATGAAACCCACTCCTGACAGCCAGATTTGGTATCTCAGATGGCCCCATACCCACAAGCAAACTTTTGGCTGGGTGGGGCCCCTTCAGCCCCTCCCTGGTGGCTATTCTCAGTGGCCTAGATCTTTGACCCAAGCCTCAAAGGCTACCTTGCCAGCTTTTGTGGAGCCACACCCAGGCCAGCCCAGCCTCACTCCCCTACCCACCTCTGCTGTGGTGGAGAATAAGAACTCACCTGGAAGTTCCAGGACCCCACACATCACCTGTGATATTCAAGTGATTCTCCTGAGGGACAAGAACCAGTCACAGGTCTCCAAAACAATACTGCAGGTTGTTCCTTCTGGCAAGCCTCACCTACCGACAGGGGGGTCAATGTGCAGAGCACTTTACAACGCTTACTGACTCAATCATAAAGGGTGTGATTGATTCTCACCCAGACCCACCACTTGCTGTCTCAGAAATTAAGGTGAGCATCCAGTGCAATTCACACTGTTAAGCAGAACAGGGAGTTGGAGTGAAAGAAAGTATTTCAAAGACCTCCATCCTCCCTCATTAAAGATAAACAGGGAATATGCCCATTCACATAGCTCAGCATTGCTATGGCCTACAAACAATGAGCAACTAAGAAAACCACCACAATAAGAATATCTATAACCAAGGCAAGCATCCAGAATGCACATTGCCATCAAAGTACCCATAAGCAAAGCCAATGGTTCTTGCCTAACATATGCTGCAAACACACCCTTAAGAGTGAAGTGGATAAAAAGCCCCATCTAAACAAAAGAGAATCAAAAAGAAGAAGTAGCACCTGCTTAAGATGAGAAGAAATCATAGAAAGAATGCCAGAAGTATGAAAAATCAGAGTGAAAAGACACCCACAAATGAGAGCACCACATCTCTAGTAATGGATATCAATTAAAATGAAAGTATTGAAATATCATAATAAAGAACTCCAAATGTGGATTTTAAGGAACCTCAATGAAATTCAAAAGAAAATGAAAAACCAACTCAAAGAAATCACAAAAACAATTCAAGAAATAAATGAAAAAAATCACTAAAGAGATCTACATATTTAAAAATACACAAATAAAACATCTAGAAAAAAATTATTTAAGGAAATACAAAACTAAGTGGAAAGTTTTTAGACTAGACAAGACCAGTAAAAGAATCTCAGAACTTGAAGACACCTCTTTCAAATTAACTCAGTCAAAAGAAAAGAACAAATAATTAAGAGAAATGTACAAATCCTATAAGAAATATGGATTATGTAAAACAGTCAAATATAAGAATCATAAATATTCCTGAGTGTGAAGAAGAAAACGAACAAGGGCTGGAAAGCCTAGTTGAGGGAATAATTGAGGAAAACTTTCTTGGTCTTGCTTGAGATTTAGACATTCAGGTACAAGAAGCTCAATGAATACCTGAGATTTATTGAAAAGAGGCAATCACCAAGACACATAGTCATTAGACTGGCTAAAGTCAACACAAAGGAGGAATTTGTGTTAGCCAGAGGGGAAAACGTCAAGTAACTTACAAAGAAAAGCGCATCAGGCTAACTGCAAATTTCTCAATGGAGACTTTACAGACAAGAAGGGATTGGAGCCCCATCTTCAGTCTTAAACAGAAAAACTGCCAGCCTAGAATATTGTATTCTGTAAAATAAAATTACACATATGGTGGAGAACTAAATATTTTTCTAGACAAGCAGACACTAAGGGAATTTGGCAAGACCAGACCTGCCCTGTAGGAAATACTCAGAAGTGCATTATACATGGATAAACATATAGACACCCACCTGTGTAAAACCACCCAAAATCTATAGCTCAGAGCTCATATAAACAATACCACAAGAGATAAAACAACATAATAAGGCATAACCAACAAGGTGTGGAGAAGAACATCCCACATGTTAATGCTATCAATCAATGTGAAAAGTCTGAATGCTCCACTCAAGAGACATAGGCTGGTTGAATGGATGAAAAAATACAAGCCAAATATCTGATAGAAAACACATGTCACTCACAGGACTCACACAGGCTCAAGGTAAAGGGATGGAAAAAAAATTCCATGCAAACAGAAACCAAAAGAAAGCAGGTATAGCCATTCTCATATCAGACAAAATTGACTTAAAACAAACAATAGTAAAAAAAAAAACAAAACAAAAAACAAAAAACAAAGAGGATCATTATATAATGGTAAAGGGAGTAATTGAATAAGAAGATATAGAGTCCTAAATATTTCTTCACCTAATACAGGAGTGCCAAGAATTATAAAGCAAAACTTACTAGATCTAAGCAAAGAGATAAAGATTAGCTTTGTAATTGCAGGGACTTCAAAACCCCACAAACAGAACTGGACAGATCATCCCAGAAGAAAATAAATAAACACTGGATTTAAATGGGACTCTAGAACAAATGGGCCTAACAGACATTTACAGGACATTTTACCCTAAACTGTTGACTTCACATTCATGGAAAATTGTCCAAGATTGATTATATCTTAAGCCACAAATCATGTTTCAACAAATTCAACATGATAGAAATAATACTGTGTATTTTCTCAGTCTACAGAGGAATCAAACTAGAAACCAGCTCCAAGAAAAACACTCAATTCAACACAAAGTCTTGGAAATTAAACTACCTGCTTCTGAACAATTATTGAGTTAATAATGATTGAGATGGAAATCAAAAGATTTCTCAAACTGAGTGACAAAGGGGATACAAGCTATCAAAATATATGTATTAGAGAAAAAGATGTCCTAAGAAGAAAATTCATAGTCTTAAATACCATAGTCAAAAAGACAGAAAGATCACCACAAATAAAAATCTAATGACATGTCTCAAGGAACTAGAAAATAAAGACTAAACTAAACCAAAACAAGCAGAAGAAAAAAAAATACTAAAGTCAGAGCAGAACTAAATGAAATGGAAAATAAACAAACAAAAATGAAACAAATAATAAAGACATCTGCACTCAAATGTTTACAGCAGCACAATTCACTATAGGAAGGATGGGAAACAACCCAGGTGGCAATCAATCCATGAGTGGATTAATAAATGTGATATATCTATACAATGGAATACTACTCAATTATAAAAAAAATTATAGTGAACTAGCACCTCTAATATTTCACTGGATAGAGCTTGAGCCCATCCTCTGAAGTGAAGTATCACAAGAATGGAAAATTAGGCACCACATGTATGTGCCATCAAACTGGCACTGACTGATCAACACTAAGGTGCTCACATAGTAGTAATATTCTTTGGGGGTAGGAGGGTTGAGGGTGGTTAAACTCACAACTAATGGACACAGCAAGCATTGTAGGGGGAGCAAGGGCATGTCTCAAATCATGGTTGGGATGTGGCGAAGTTATAACATGTAACCAAAATGTATGTACCCCCATAATTTCTTGAAATAAAAAAAAATTTAAAAAAAGGATAGATGAAATAAAAAGGTTGTTTGTTGAAGAAATAAAGAAAATTGATATAACTCTTCCTAGACTAACCAGGAAAAGAAGAGAAAGAACCCAAATAGATTCAATCATAAGTGAAAAATGAAAGAAGAGATATTACAAATACAAAATATTACAAAATAGAAATACAAAATATTATCCATGAATACTATGGAAAACTCTTGTACATAAACTCGAAATATAGAGGAAATGGACACATTCTTAGAAACATACAACCTTCAAAGACTCAATGAGGAAGAAATAGAACCTCTGAACAGACCAGTAATAGGCAGCAAGATTGAAACAGTAACAAAAAAATCTCCCAACAAATAAAAGGCCATAGACAAATGGATTCACAACCAAATATTACCAGCCATACAAATAAGAGCTGGTACCCATACTGCAGAAATTATTCTATAACTTTGAAAAGGAGCGAATTCTCCTCAATTCATTCTGCAAAGTTGTTATCACCTTGATACCAAAGCCAGGAAAGGACACAATAACAACAACAAAACAACAGGCAAATATTCCTTATGAATATAGATGCAAAAATCCAAATTCAATAGCACATCATAAAAAAATAACTCACCATGACAAAGTGGGCTTCATTCCAGGAATGCAAGGATGGTTCGACATATGTAAATCAATGCATGTGAATAACTACTTAAACAGAAGCAAAAAGAAGGACCGTATGATGAACTCAATAGATGCAGAAAAAGCATTTGACAAAATTCAGAACACTTTCATGATAAGAAACCTCAATAAACTAGGCATAGAAGGGTCATTTCTCAAAATTATAAAAGCCATATATGACAAACCCACAACCAACATCATACCAAATGGGGAAAAGTTGAAAGCATTCCCACTAAGACCCGGAACAAACAATGGTGTTCACTCTCATCACTTCTATTCAACTAGTGCTGGAAATCCTAGCCAAAGAAATCTGGCAAGAGGAAGAAATAAAGGTTATCCAAATTGGAAAAGAGGACAAATTATTGTTTTTCACTGATGACATGATCTTATATCTAGAAAATCCCAAAGACTCTGCCAAGAGAAGCCAAGAACTGATAAATAAATTCAGCAACATGCCAGGTTATAAAATCAATGTACACAAACCAATAACATCCCTATACACTAATAAGACTCAAGCTGAGATTCAAATTCCAGACTTAATACCATCCACGATAGCCACAAAGAAAATAATATACCTAGAAATATACTTAACCAAGGAGGTGAAATATCTCTACAAAGAGAACTATGAAACACTAAGGAAAGAAATCTCAGATGTCACAAACAAAGGGAAAAACATATCATGCTCATGGATTGGTAGAATAAACATTGTTAAAATGTCCATACTACCCAAAGTGATTTACAGATTCAATGCAATCCCCATTAAAATATTGATACCATATTTTACAGAGCTAGAAAAAATAATTCTACTGTTCATTTGGAATCAGAAAAGAGCCCAAATATACAAAACAATCTTAAGCAAAAAAGAACAAATCTGGAGGTATCACATTACCAGACTTCAAACTATAGTACGAGGCTATAGAAACAAAACAACATGGTTTGGGCACAAAAATAGAGACATAGACTGATAGAACAGAACAGAGAACCCAGATATAAAACTATCCATATATAGATAACTTATCTTTCACAAAGCACATCACAATATATACTGGGGGAAAAGCCCCTTTTAATAAATGGCACTGCAGAGATGGATAGCCATATACAGAAAAATGAAACAGGATCCATATCTCTCACCATTCACAAAAATTAATTCAAGAAAGATAAAATACTTAAATGTGAGGCATGAAAACATAAGATTTCTAGAAGAAAATGTAGGAAAAACTCTTCTAGATATTGGTCTGGGCAAATAATTTATGAAGAAGCCTCCAATGGAAATCATAGCAACAACAAAAATGAATAAAAGTGACTTGATTAAATCACAAAGCTTCTGTACAGTTAAGGAATAATCAACAGAGCAAATGACAACCTACAGAATGGGAGGAAATATTCACAATCTATACATCTGATAAAGGGCTAATAATCAAAATCTTCAAAGAACTCAGGCAAATCAGCAAGAAAAACAAAAGCCCCTTTAAAAAGTGGGCAAAAGACATGAACAAATGTTTTCAAAAGAAGATAGACTAATGGCCAATAAACATATGAAAAAATGCTTAACATCACTAATCATCAGGGAAATGCAAATTAAAACCACAGTGAGATATCATCCCTGTGAGAACAACTTTTATCAAAAAGTCCCAAAACAACCGATGCATGGATGCAGAGAGAAAGGAATGCTTATACACTATTGATCAACTGCAAATTATTACAACTTTTTGTTGTACAACTTTTTGTTGAAAACATTATGGAGATTTCTCAAAGAACTAAAAGTAGACATATGATTTGATCCAACAGTTCCACTACTGGGTATTTAGCCAAAGGAAAAGAAATCATTTTATCAAAAAGACACCTGCACTTGAATGTTTGCTGCAACACAATTCATAACTGCAAAGATGTGGAATCAACCCAAGTGCCCATCTATTCATGAGTGGATTAACAAAATGCAGTATATGTACACCATGGATTACTACTCAGCCATAAAAAAGGATGAATTACTGCATTTACAACAATTTGGGTGGAACTGGAACCCATTGTTCTTAGTGAAGTATCTAAAGAATGGAAAAACAAACACCACATACATTCGCTTTTAAATTAAAAGTAACTGATGAGCACACATGCACACAGGGAAGTACCACTCAATGGAAATCAAGCAGGGGCTAGGGGGAGGAGGGTATGGGCAAAAAAACTACCTATCAGGTACAATAAATACTATTTGGGTGATAGGCACAGTTATAACCCTACCTCAAGCATTACAAAAGTGATTCATGTAACCCAAATTTTAGGACTCCAACAATATTTTGAATTAAAAAAAAAAAGAATTAGCATGTGCAAGTGAAAAGAAACCAAACACCTGAACAAAATGTTTCATCGATGTTTAAAATTTTCAAAAATGGGCATGGGAAAATTATTTTGATCATTTAGAGGATAGAAGCTAGAGAAAGAACAACAATATTTATGGATATCTGGTCATGAAAAAATACAGTTTATTGGGTATTGAATGAAAAATAGCATAGCACGGTCATCATATAATATAGATATAAAATAATTAGACAGATACACCAAGACATTGATAATATCCTATGAGAATAAAGCAGTTTTTGTTCTTGGACCCCTAGCAGGAAGTTAGTAAAACATTAGTCTTTCCCAAAGATAGTTAATGTTTTAACATAAGCTTCACTATCCACTCACTCATGTTGTGTCCATCATGTCTGTCCCTACATTTTGGCTTTTAGCACATTATGACCCTAAAATCTCCAAATATGTCTAATGAAACTCCATGTATCTATTTCTAATTCTTAGGGAAGAAATATTATTGGTCTAGTTTGTATCAATATTTAGCTTAGTGGTAACGACAATCAATTTTGGACTTAAGACAGTACTTGAGTAACTTTGGCCAAATTACTTAATTTCACTAGGTCCAGGAAGTAAATTAGACAATGCATACAAAATGTGTAATATGCTGCTAGCACAGTAGTAAGTCTCAAATATATTAAAATATATTCTTCAAGAAATAAGTTTATTTCTTCAACCAATGTTCAGTATACTACTAAGTGACACATTCTGCTAAATACCAGGGATGTGAAAATGGACAAGACATGGTCCTGCCATAAGAAGTTAATTTTATGATCCTATATAAAAGGAATTCAGTACCAATCTATTCATATACTTGGCAAATATTCATTGAGAACCTATAAAATTTTAGGGACCTAGATATAATAGTGGCATAGAAATTGGTAGTGAGGGGATAGAAATGGAAAGAATGAAGCTAAACCACATTAGGATGATTTGTGAAGTAGCTGATTCTTAAAGAATAAGTAGGGCTTAACAAAGTATTTAACTGCCAAGAATATATAGTGAGAGGAGAGGAAAGACAGAGTTCAGATTATGAACGTTGCCCTTTGTGTGAGGTCCTTTGTGTGTGTTTTAGTATTTAACCATCTTGTGGAGATTCACTGTGGAAGTTTTAGCACAAACATGACATGAACTGATTTGAATTCTGCAGAAGAAAAAAAGCAGTATGATGGCTGAATGAGGTAGTTCAAAGAAGGAATAAAGACAGAGATGAGGTAAGAACCTACTGCAGTCATCCAAGGGAGATGATCAGGCTCAAACTCAGGTGGTATTCTTGGGAATGACTGGGAAGGAATAGACTCAAAAATTATATGGAATAGCGATTTCCAAATCCAAACTGTCCACACTCATTAGTAACATTATTGACCAGATGTCTCAGTTAAGATTCAGAGAAACACAACCACCATTAGGGATATAGAAGATTTATTACAGAAATTAGCTTATACAAAAGCCAGTTAGGCAATTGCAGTAGTTCAATACCATATTTAATATATGAATATGGAGCATAAGACTGAAGTGTCAATTGGGACATAGCTTGGAATAAGCATACAGGTGGTGATCATTTCAGCCATGAATGTTGATGAGAATATGTAACGTGAAAAGATACACATGTTACAATAATGAAGCTCAGAGACCAATTTAAAACAAATATTTTGAATATTTACTGTTTTTTAAAGTAAGTTTCCACAAATAGAGTTATTATTAAAATACAAAATATTTTATTTTAAATCTTAATACATAAAACTCAGAAGTTTCATAGATTTGATATTTTCTAATGAATTTGACATGTGGGACTTCTGAAACAAAAATAAAAATTTTATGTAAAATTCTAAGCAACAGCACCTTTCCAGAAATATTAAATACATTTGGAAATGTTATGGGAAATATTAAATTTTTAAAATAAGATAATTTTCCTTCAAATAAAATTATTTTAATATGCAATTATATTTTTCTTCCCATTCTCATCGACTTATTTCTTAACATTTTATTGTGACTTTTAATATTATGTTTCTATTTAAAGTTGGACTTTCACTTTTTTACCTTATGCCAACATTTTTTAAATTGTTAAGTAGTTAACTTTCTTAATTTATGAACATCAATATTTGTTTTGGCTTGTCCTGTTCTGGATAGATGTATAATGTAATCAACTCCATATATAGTCTTCATTTTTCATTTGGAAAATTTGCAGGACTTGAAGAACTGGTACAGGAAAAACATTGAGCTCTCAATACATGCTGAGAATAACAATTAATACAGTTTCAACATATACATTGTATATACAGCTGCCTGGATTATGACTCTAATAAAACTGTATGGAGGCCTAATTTATTGATTTTGATTACACACACACACAAACACACACACACACACACACTCAATTTTTCTTAAAGCCAAATTTGAAAATAAGATTTTATTTTGCATGTAAATCATGATGCCTTGCCGATAGGCACATACAATCAATTTTAATATAACCAGAAACATATGGGAATTTTTAAGATTATGGAACAATTAGATCACATGAAAATGAAACAGATATGCAGATAATATTTTGGTGGAATTAAATGATAAAAAATTGCTATTTCTATATATAAACTTTTGACTGATCTTTGTTATACTAACAGTTCTAGTGAAGAAATACAGAATAAGTTCCAAGAAAAGCTCTTCAAGAGTAAAGAGATTAATGCTGACCCAACATAATATTTTACTTCCAAGGTTAAAAACAGAGATGAAATGCTCTCAGTAGTTGACTTTCTTAGGCAAAGGTGCTGGTGGTGGCAACAATTAGCATTATTCAGCTCTTCAGAACTGTAATTATTACAGGATTGCTTTTTATACCATTGCATTCATTTGTTAGGTGTGAATATATTAAAGAATAACAATATTTTAAGTCTAGGTTATTTTGGTCCTGAATAAGCACCTTGAGCATAAAGGTCACCACAGAACACATTTTTCTTTCTCCATATGTACATTTGAATTAATCGCAACCCAGAAATTATATAATGACTTTGGAATTTTAATAAGAATATTAGTGGCTCAATATGTAACATTTTGGGAAAATTGGAAACATGTTTTGTTAATTTTACAAATTTCTGTTTGTTAAAAGGAACATAAAATATTACTTTTCTGTATATTAATTATTGTCTAAATTTTAATTTTTGTAGCAAATATCTCTAACATTTTAAAAAATCATTTTTAAGAATGATATATTAATTATGTTCAGCGTGGTAAGTCTAAAGTGTATTTTTTCTAATAAATAATATAGTAATTAATAGCATAAATCAATAAAATGATACTTCTTTAATATCCTAGTAAGTTAGTAGACTACTTTTCATAAGTGAGTCAATAATAAATACACTATAATTATAATTGCATTCTGATTTATTCAAATAACTTCTTGGTAAATGCTTACTGATGAGATTGTCTATTAAAAATGGCTTTGTAACAGAAACACAGTGGTTAAACTACAGAGAATATTGACTGATTTCTAGGTTTAATATATCTTAATGAATTCATAGGCTTTTTTGTCCATTTATGCATATTTTCAATTTGCAGGATCATTGATAACTGATTATTTTAATAACAGCATTATTGAGGTCAGTCTTTGCTCTCTTCTCTCCTGTATAAAAATTGCACATATTGGTAATTGAATTTTAAAATCTATATATAGTTTTTCAATTATTATAGAAGAATTAAAGGAAAATTCTTCTAAAAAATTCTTTCTTCAAATAAGAAATGATAAAGCTGTACATTTTGATGCTCATAAAATTCATTTTCAAAGGAGAACACTGTACAATGTCAGGTAGTAAAAGGCAAATTGACCATTTTCATAAAAGTGGAACTGAGAAAATTTAATTTAAATTATATTGAAGTTTATGGAGGTTTTTTTCTGCCAAGCTGCTCAGCACCATGCTGTATACCATGTAGACCAACAGGTGAATGTGATAATACATATATATGTCTATATAATATACAGCATGTGTATGTATACATACACATACATACATATACATACTATATATACACATATTTCCTTTCTCTTCCTTTGTAACAAACTTATAGATTGTTTATTCATCTTGTTTTATGGACAGGGAACAGAATTCAGAGAATATCACACATAGGCAGTTTTTATTAACCCCATACACCAGGAAAGGACTTTAGCAATATCAAATGGGTTTAGTTGTGTCAAGTGCCTGAAAGGTCCTATCACACAGCACGTGTGTGGTAGGAATTATTAGTTTTGTATGATACTTCTTTTAATTCTGTAAAACATCTCCTGTGTATATAAGCTAAATGCTTGTTTAATATAACTCATCCAACCCAAGGGTTTGCATCAGTGCAAAACAAAGATCAAACAACAGCAACAACAATAAATTGAAGGAAAACATTTGTTCAGAGGAACTGAGTCTTCTCATGACTAAAAATTTAAAATGTTTTCATTAACAAATATCATATTTGTTAATTTAAACTAAAAAGTCTCTCCATTATGTCTCAATGTCCCCAAATCTGTTTTCAGAAAGATAATCATGAGAGAACAAGTAATCCAGAATATGGCACAAGTTATTTCTTCAAATCACTTTTTAATGCATGTAGATCAAGAATGACCTTCAGGAAATTCCTTTTTTGCTCTGATCTCCCACTTCCCTGTTTTACCTTGAAATGTTTTTCCTTTTATTCTCTTTTCTCCTCTTTTCTCCTGTCAGAGACCCATTTCCACCTTGAAAAAGTCATCTCTGAATTGAGCATTACTTCACACCCCACCCAGGAGGGAGAATTGAACCTCCTTGACCACGAAACTAAAGAGGTGGCTTGGGTCTGTCAGATTCTTCAGAGCTCACCTGTCATTTTTCTGTCTGGAAGAGAATAACTGATTCAAGAATTGTCAGGAGACAGACACTGTTGGAGTGATAACCCACTGATTCTCTGCTGCAGGAGATGATGAGTATACACAAGTTTTTAAGTTGTGAGAAACCTTGAAATGCATAGGTCATTTTCTTAAATATCTACAAACCTAATATAAATAGTTAACTGCAGAATAGCCTAGTTCTAAACTAGGTACAGTTAGATTAATTCTATCTGTTTATAATTGCACTGGTGTCAAATATTACTATATGCTTCCAGTACACACTGGAGACCTAGGAGTAGGGTTTATGGTTTGCCCCTGCTGCTATTGGTGGTGGTGATGGTTTTGTTGTTATTTTAGTGTCTCAAAAGGTGTATTGCTCATGTTAGGCATTATTTCAATTCAATGGCTGAAGTACTTTTTTTTTTTTTTTTTTTTTGAGACAGAGTCTCGCTTTGTTGTCCAGGCTAGAGTGAGTGCCGTGGCGTCAGCCTAGCTCACAGCAACCTCAAACTCCTGGGCTCGAGCGATCCTTCTGCTTCAGCCTCCCAAGTAGCTGGGACTACAGGCATGCGCCACCATGCCCGGCTAATTTTTTATATATATATCAGTTGGCCAATTAATTTCTTTCTATTTATAGTAGAGACGGGGTCTTGCTCTTGCTCAGGCTGGTTTTGAACTCCTGACCTTGAGCAATCCGCCCGCCTCGGCCTCCCAAGAGCTAGGATTACAGGCGTGAGCCACCGCGCCCGGCCCTGAAGTACTTTTTTGAAAGTTTGGAAATATAAAATAACTGGGCATTTACTATGAAACCATTATTCATTCTAGAATGTCATTTTACTTTAGAATAATTATTTTAGAAGATAATTATGAAAGTTGAACCCTGAAAATGTTTGGCAAAACATTTGTAGTTCTTTCATGTGACCTATCCCATGGTGTTAAACCATCCATTTCTAGGATAATACCCTGGGAACAGAATATATAATAGTTTCTCCGATATTTTTCCCTTGCTTTAAGGGAAATTTGCATTTGAAAATATATTTAATCAGCTTTAAACTTTTTAGATTAATCATACTAATAATTGGAGTGTTCATTAAATAGTACCCATGATTCTGTACATTTGTACACCTATGCACTACATACTGGTTAGTACCTACATGTGACAGGTGGTGAATTCACTCTTAAACTGTTTTTTTTTTTTTTTTTTTTTTTTTTTTTTATTTTTTTTTATTTTGGCATATTATGGGGGTACAGATTTTAAGGTTTCAATAAATGCCCATTCCCCCCCTCCCCCCAAAAGTCTGAGTCTCCATCATGACCATCCCCCAGATGGTGCACATCTCACTCACTATGTATGTATATACCCGCCCCCCTCCCCCCTCCCACCTGCCCAATACCCTATTACTGTAGCACCTATGTGTCTACTTAGGTGCTACTCAGTTAATACCAGTTTGCTGGAGAATATATCTGGTGCTTGTTTTTCCATTCTTGGGATACTTCACTTAGTAGTATGGGTTCCAGCTCTAACCAGGAAAATATAAGGTGTGCTATATCACCATTGTTTCTTAGAGCTGAATAGTACTCCATGGTGGACATATACCACATTTTATTAATCCATTCTTTGATTGATGGGCACTTGGGCTGTTTCCACAGCCTTGCAATTATGAATTGTGCTGCTATAAACATTCGAGTGCAGGTGTCTTTTTTGTAGAGTGTCACTGGATCATTTGGGTAGATGCCCAGCAATGGGATTGCTGGATCAAATGGTAGATTCACTTGTATCGCTTTAAGGTATCTCCATATTGCTTTCCACAGAGGTTGAACTAGTTTGCAGTCCCACCAGCAGTGTAGGAGTGTTCCTCTCTCTCCGCAACCACGCCAGCATTTATTGTTTGGAGATTTTTTGATAAAGGCCATTCTCACTGGGGTTAAGTGATATCTCATTGTGGTTTTGATTTGCATTTCCCTGATGATTAGAGATGTTGAGCATTTCTTCATATGTTTGTTGGCCATTCTTCTGTCTTCTTTAGAAAAATTTCTGTTCAAGTCCTTTGCCCACTTTTTAATGGGGTTATTTGATTTTTTCTTCCTAATTTTCGTGAGTTCTAAGTATATTCTAGTTATCAGTCCCTTATCGGATGCATAGGATGCAAAAATTTTCTCCCATTCTGTAGGCTGTCTGTTTACTTTCATGACTATTTCTTTGGCTGTGCAGAAACTTTGTAGTTTGATCATGTCCCATTTATTTATTTTTGTTGCTGCTGTGATTGCCTTTGGGGACTTCTTCATAAACTCTTTGCCCAGGCCGATGTCTAGGAGAGTGTTTCCAACTTTTTCCTCTAGAGTTCTAATAGTTTCATATCTTAGGTTTAAGTCTGTTATCCAGCGTGAGTTGGTTTTTGTGAGAGGTGAAAGGTGTGGGTCCTGTTTTAGCCTTCTACAGGTGGCTATCCAGTTTTCCCAGCACCATTTATTGAAGAGGGATTCTTTTCCCCAGCGTATGTTTTTGTCTGCTTTGTCAAAGATGAGACGGCTATATGAGGATGGTTTTATATCAGGATTCTCACATCTGTTCCACTGGTCAATATTCCTGTTTTTGTGCCAATACCATATTGTTTTAATTACTACAGCTTTGTAGTATAGTTTGATATCTGGCATATTAATGCCTCCCATTTTGTTTTTGTTGCCTAGAATTGCTCTTGATATTCGGGGTCTTCTTTGGTTCCATACGAAGCGTAAAATTATTTTTTCTATATCTGTGAAGAATGCTGATGGGATTTTAATAGGTATTGCATTGAATCTGTAGATCAGTTTGGGTAGTATAGACATTTTGATGATATTGAGTCTGCCGATCCACGAGCATGGTATGGATTTCCATCTGTTTACATCCTCTGCTATTTCCTTCCTCAGTGTTTCATAGTTCTCCCTCTAGAGGTCTTTTACCTCTTTGGTTAAATATATTCCTAGGTACTTTAATTTCTTTGTTGCTATTGTGAAGGGAATTGAGTCTTTGATTTGGTTCTCAATTAGATTGTTGTTGGCGTATATGAATGCCTCTGATTTCTGTGTATTAATTTTGTATCCTGAGACTTTACTAAATTCATTGATCAGTTCCAGGAGTTTCTTGGTTGAATCCTTGGGGTTTTCTAGATACAATATCATATCATCAGCAAACAGTGAAAGTTTGATCTCTTCTGCCCCTATTTGGATACCTTTGATTCCATTTTCTTGTCTGATTGCTGTAGCCAAGACTTCCAGCACTATGTTGAACAGAAGTGGAGATAGTGGGCAGCCTTGTCTGGTTCCAGTTCTAAGTGGGAATGATTTCAATCTTTCCCCATTCAGTATGATGTTGGCTATGGGTCTGTCATATATGGCTTGTATCATTTTTAGGTATGTCCCTTCTATGCCTATTTTCTTAAGTGTTCGTATCATGAAAGGGTGTTGAATTTTGTCAAAAGCTTTTTCTGCATCTATTGAAAGGATCATGTGATCTTTGTTTTTGCTTCTGTTTATGTGGTGAATTGCATTTATAGATTTACGTATGTTGAACCATCCCTGCATCCCTGGGATGAAGCCCACTTGGTCGTGGTGGATTATTTTTTTGATAAGTGTCTGTATTCGGTTAGCTAAGATTTTGTTGAAAATTTTTGCATCTATATTCATTAGGGATATTGGTCTGTAGTTTTCTTTTTTTGTTGCATCCTTTCCTGGTTTTGGTATCAGGGTAATATTCGCTTCATAAAAGGTGTCGGGGAGGTTTCCGTTCTTCTCGATGTTGTGGAATAGTTTCTGCAAGATAGGTACTAGTTCTTCTTTGTAAGTATGGTAAAATTCAGGTGTGAAGCCATCTGGACCGGGACTTTTCTTTTTAGGGAGATTTTTAATTGCTGTTTCTATTTCAGCTGTTGAGATTGGTCTGTTCAGGGAATCTATTTCTTCCTGGTTGAGCCTAGGGAGGCTGTGTGTTTCTAGAAATTTGTCCATTTCCTCCACATTTTCCAGTTTGTGTGCATAAAGATTTTTGTAGTATTCATAAATTGTATCTTGTATCTCTTTGGGATCAGTTGTGATATCTCCTTTTTTATTCCTGATGGAGCTTATTAGAGATTTCTCTTTTCTGCTTTTCGTTAGCTTAGCCAACGGCGTGTCAATCTTGTTTATTTTTTCAAAGAACCAACTTTTTGTTTTATTAATCTCCTGAATAGCTTTCCTGTTTTCAATTTCGTTTAGTTCTGATTTGATCTTGTTGATTTCACTTCTTCTGCTGGGTTTGGGGTTGGTCTGTTCTTCTTTTTCCAGCTCTTTGAGTCGTTTCATTAGATTGTCTATTTGTGATCTTCTTGCCTTTTGGTTATAGGCATTTATGGAGATAAACTTTCCTCTCAGAACTGCTTTAGCTGTGTCCCAGAGGAGTTGATAACTTGTCTCTCCATTGTCGTTTTCTTCATAGAAGTTTTTTATTTCCGTCTTGATTTCTTCATTTACGAAGTAATCATTTAGTAGGAGGTTGTTTAATTTCCACGTTTTTGTGTAGAAATGTGAGTTTCTGTTAGGGTTGATTTCTAGTTTTATTCCACTGTGATCTGAGAAGGTACATGGTATGATTTCTATTTTTTTAAATTTCTTGAGATTTTCTTTGTGTCCTAGGATATGGTCAATCTTAGAGAATGTCCCGTGAGCTGATGAGAAGAACGTATATTCAGTGGATTTTGGGTAGAATGTTCTGTAGATGTCTGTCAGACCCAATTGTTCTAGAGTTTTGTTTAAGTCCATTATTTCTTTATTAATTTTCTGTTTGGAGGATCTGTCTCGTGCCGTCAGTGGGGTGTTGAAATCCCCGGCGATTATGGAGTTGCTATTAATCCATTTGCTTAGCTCCAGTAAGGTTTGCTTTATGAATCTGGGTGCACCTAAGTTGGGTGCATATATATTTAAAATTGTTATCTCTTCTTGTTGGACTGTGCCCTTCACCATTATATAATGACCCTCTTTGTCTTTTACTACTTTTGTTGGTTTAAAAACTAAATCGTCTGAAATTAGAACTGCCACACCAGCCTTCTTTTGGCTTCTGTTTGCTTGGAATATTGATCTCCACCCTTTTATTTTTAGTCTATGTGCATCCTTGCAGGTTAAATGTGTTTCCTGAAGACAGCATATACTTGGCCTGTATTTTCTTATCCATTCAGCCAGCCTATGTCTCTTGAGTGGAGAGTTTAAGCCATTCACATTTATTGAGAGAACTGATAGGTAAGGTAGATTACTGATCATTCTGTTGGGTTGGATGTTGTTGCTATGATTTGTGTCTTGAGCCATTGTAATATCTGGCCTTTAATATCTTTGGGTTTTGGTTGTTTTTATATCCGTGGATTATTATTATGATGTTCCGTGCATAATGCTGTTTTAAGTACTTCTTGTAGGGCTGGTCTTGTCTTGGTGAATTCTCTGAGCCTTTGCTTGTCTGCGAATGTTTTTATTTCTCCTTCATATATGAAGCTTAGTTTTGCAGGGAATAATATTCTAGGCTGGGCATTGTTTTGTTTCAAAAGAGTGAGAATGGGGCCCCAGTCTCTCCTTGCTTGTAAAGTCTCATTAGAGAAGTCTGATGTTATTCGAATTGGCTTTCCCTTGTATGTCACTTGCTTCTTTTGTCTTACAGCTCTTAGAAGGGCCTCTTTAGTTGATACTTTGGTCAGTCTGATGACTGCATGACGTGACGTCTTCCTGTTTGCATTGAATCTCCCAGGGGTCCTCTGGGCTTCTTGAACTTGTATATCGAGATTTTGAGCAAGACCTGGGAAATTTTCCTCTATTATATCTTCAAAAAGCTTGTCCAGCCCTTGAGTGCTGTCTTCCTCCCCTTCGGCTAAACCTATGACCCTCACGTTAGGTTTTTTCACATAATCCCACAGCTCTTGTAGACTTTGATCTTTTCTCTTGTTTCTCTGCTGTATTTCTGTGACTGATTTATTTAATTGGAAGGTGTTATCTTCAAGCTCTGAGATTCTTTCTTCTGCTTGATCCACCCTGTTCTTGAGACTTTCCACAGTATTTTGTAGTTCTCTGAGTTGATTCTTCATCTCCAGGACTTCGGTTAAAGTTTTCTTCACTGTGTCAATCTCTTTGTTGAACCTTTGTTCCATTTCTTGGAGGTTTTTTGTGTTTTCTTGGTGTTGGTTATTGAGTTGTTGTTGCAGCTGGGTGAGTGTTCTTATGATCCACATACGAAATTCCTTTTCTGTCATATTGGTTGCCTGATTTTGGTCGGTGTCCGTTTCTAGGGGGCTGGTGCTCCTCCTTGGGGGTGTGTTTTCCGTTTGGTTCTTCATATTTCCTGAGTTCTTTCGCTGATTTCTTCCCATGTCGATCAGTTGTTGTTTCTTTCCTTAGGTTATTGTTTGGGTATTCACACACCTTGTTTAGTTTCTGAGGCGTTAGGTGGTGCCTGTGGGTGAAATTGGACCACTCCCTGTATATTGAGTCAGTGGGTGCCGTGGAAAGGCTGTGCAAGATGCTGTCCCTGTCAGTAGGTGGCGTTTGCTTGGAGGAACAGGCTATGGTGTTGATTTTGAGTCCTGTTATCAGCTCTCGTTCTGGGCGGAGCTGGGTTGGGTAAGCCTGCCCTCAGGCCGTTAGCAGGGGTCAAAGTTCTGTTCTCTGCTGTCAGGGCGGGGCTGGGATGGTCCCGCTCAGCCAGAAAGTCTGGGTGTGGGGGTGGGGCTGTCTGAGACCCACAGTCTGCAGCAGGCCTCGCTTCTTTCCACCCTCCCCAACTCCGCAGCTACTCCTGAGCGTCTGCCAGCAGGCCAGACCACAAGCCACCAGGCCTCCCCGGACTGTGATGCCGGCGGGGAGGTTCCCTGCACAGGAACGCCACCTGGGTTGGGCGCACGGCCTCCTCCTGGGACGTTCCGCCCGATCCGCCCCTGGAGGCACACAGACCTCTAGGACGCCGATCCGCCCCTGGAGGCACACAGACCTCAGTAGGCTGTTCACGTAAAATCCTTCTGTGCCCCGGGCAATGCTAGCCCTCGG
The DNA here is from genome assembly GCF_040939455.1 of Microcebus murinus. Classification (NCBI taxonomy): domain Eukaryota; kingdom Metazoa; phylum Chordata; class Mammalia; order Primates; family Cheirogaleidae; genus Microcebus; species Microcebus murinus. Next base: position 63,418,101 of record NC_134108.1, on the reverse strand, counting down.
TGCAGGGGATCTGGTCTGCAGGTCCGACCTCTGGGTCCCAGAGTTCAAACTGTATTCCCACCAGGGAGAGGGTTTCCGGTCCTAATTCACCCACAGGGAGCCCAAGCTGGGTCTATGTCTCTCAGCCTCTGAGTCGGCACCGTTTTCCTGGGAACAAGGTGCCAGCAGCACCTGGGAGGGCGGGCGGGGTCCCAAACGGGAAGGTCCCGTTCCCTGGAGGTGCCTCCGGCTGGTGGCTGTATTGTCTCTCTGGGCAGCCGCGGGTAGGGTTGGCGGAGGGGAGGAGGAGGCAATATGGCGCCTGCCGCGCGGCTCTCCGTGCACACGGAGGTGCCCGGAGGAAGTTGGGAACCTGGTGCCACGTCTGTTACAGGCTCACCGTTGGCAGGCGGCGGCAGTCTCTGGGCTGATGTCCGCAGGTCTCTCCACCCGCTGGGGAGCCCACCAGCAGTCCCGAATGCAGGAGAGGGGAAATAGCAAATCCACCTACCCTTGCCGCTGGTCTCCGGGCTGCTCCGGTGGTCTCAGCCTCCAGTTCTCCTCCGCAGCCTCCTCCCGTGGAGTCTCCCGGGGTCTCAGGTACCCCTCCTTCCGGCCCTTGTCCGCTGTATGCTCGTCTTCTTGCTTCTTTTCTCTAGTTTCTGCTAGAATCGGTCTTTTCTGCAGAGACCCTCTGTCTGGCGGTGTTATTCGTCCGCCATCTTGCTCCGCCCCCTGCTCCGGCGGAGGCTCAGTGGGAGACCAGCTCTTAAACTGTTTTGTCCAAGATCACCACAGTAGCTCACAACTGGGACAGAATACAAACCAAGGTCATCTAGCCTAGGAATGTATTCTTTCAAACCTGCAGTTTTTCAGGCATTATAAAAAAGTGCTTTACATGCAAAATGCTCATGATGCTGCCAGTATCTCAACTTAATACCAAACAATGCTCTACAATTCTATATTTTTTCTCAAGTATTCTAAACTTTGAAAGTGAGAAGATAGTCCTCTTATGATGATATTTTGAGTTCCTTTTAGTTATTTTTTTTTTTTGTCTTTTTGAGGAATGTTTTTAGTGGTTGCAGCCAAAAAGGTTTTTTTTTTTTCTTATAAAAAATTGACATGTAGTATCACCCTGCTGTCAAAGTCCTATTGCTAAGGTGGCATTGTGTTCTCATTTAATACTATGATTAATTGGCAGCTTTATCTATAAGTAAGGCTGTAGATCCAGAGAGAGCTGTTAATCTTAAATTAAGATTTAGGATAAATTACAAAGAAGCATTCTAATCAAGTCAAGATAAAACCAAGATAAAAGTGGGCTTTTGTTAACAACAGCCAAAATGGGGAAAAAAAGAATTGTATAAGTAGGTCTTTCACTATTGCTTTCTGTTTTTACATGTACAGAAAACTATGTTGAACTTTTGAAGCAAAGAAATATCACATTAGATATGCAGGCTGACCTGTCAGTGAAAAATATGTTTTAGGGAGCAGGCATGTGGGGAACATGGAATTTTACTCTTCCACCAAGGCCCTGCTCCTAAAGGGTAAAAGGAGGCCAAAAACCTGAGGGGGGAAAAGCTGCCCCTTGTATATAGATATGATTATTAATGTCACATTTGCAAATAGAAGATTCACATCATTCCTTCCTTTTCATCTGTCATTTCAAATTACATAATGTAGCACACAAATATAATCTCATTGTAAAAGAAGAAACTGAAAGTAATAGTTAATAGACAATAAAGTAAACATTCCACTTTATTATCTTCTCTCACTCCATATTACCCTCCTAACAGTTTTGCTGAAAAAGTAATATACTTATTTTGAAAAATTTCTGTACAGCATTCCATCAGACAGATAAAGAGTAATTTATTTGACTAAACACTTTATTTGACTAAGAAACACTTTTGGTTGTTTCTGTTTTCCTGGTTTTGTTTTTGTTCTTGTTTTTTATTTGTTTTAGGTATTAAAATAAGATTTCATTGAACATTGATTTGATGATAATCTCTCTGCAAGTTGGTAAGGATTTCTTTAAAATATAACATTTCTAGGTCAAATATTAATATTATATATGGTTCAAAAAGTTTGATGGGTACATTGCCAAATTGCTTTACTTCTATTGTTTTACAAATTAATGCTCTTACATGTTTATCAACATTATTTAATTTCCATCTTTTAAATTATGTAAATATAACAGATAAAATGATTATTAATTTTAGTTTGCAATCCACTGATTTTTAGTTAGAAACTTTTTTCATATTTCTATTGGCTATGTATATTTATTTTACTCAGAAATGACTATTCATATTACATGCCATTTTTTTCTTTTTTAGTGTCTGTCTTTTCTGTTTATATGTAAGAGTATATATAATGATTAAATATGCAGATGACCCTTGAACAACATGGGTTTGAACTATGTGGATCCACTTATATGTGGATTTTTTTCAATAACTATATTGAAAACTTTTGAAGATTTTCGACAATTTTAAAAACATCACAGATGAACCACATAGTGTAGAAATATTTAAAAAATAATGGAAAGTTAGACATGCTATAATGCATAAAATAGATACTGAATTATTTTATTATATATTATCATAAAATACACACAAATTGATATTATAAAAGTTAAAATTTATCAAAATTTATACAGACAGACACAGACCATACATAGGGCCATTTGTAGTTGAGAGAAATGAGAGCAAATGCATCGATGCAATATTAAATCATAACTGCATAAAATTAACCATAATATATACTATACTACTCTAATAATTTCTTAGCTACCTGTTTCTGGTAATGAGGTCTACTCAAGAATTGCAAGTATTTGCTTAAAACACCATGTGATGCTAATCATCTCCATGTGAGAGGTTCCTCTCTCCAGTAAATTGCAGATCACAATAAAAAGTGATCTTTTCTGGTTCTTGGTGTATTTTTCATCTTGTTTAGTGCAATATCTTAAAACTTCAATAACACCATGGGACCTATACAAAGTGCCACTAGTGATGCTGGAAATGTTCACAAGAAGCAGTGAAAAGTCCTGACATTATAAGAAAAAGTTGAATTGTTTGATATGTACCATAATAATAGATCAAGGTCCGCAGCTGTGGTTGCCCACCATTTTGAGATAAATGAATCCAGCATAAGGAACATTATAAAAAAAAAAAGAAGAAGAAAATTTATGAAACTATTGATGCAGCTATGCCAGCAAGCACAAAAACTGTGCACTTTTTGTAAAATATCTTATCATCTCATATTGAATATGCAACTTTTATGTGGGTGCAGGATTGCTATAAGAAAGACATACCTATAGGCTATAATATGATTTGAGAAAAGGCAGAGTCACTATATGACAACTTAAAGGAGAAAGTAATGTTAACATAAGATGGTTTGATAATTTTAGAAAGACGCGTGGCTTTAAAAATGTCACGATAACAAGAGATGTAGGTTCTACTGACCGAGAAAGAGGTAGCAAATGAGTTCCCAGGTGCCATTAAAAAAATCTTTGAGGAGAAAGTATATCTGCCTGAGTGGGTTTTGAATTCAGACAAAAGTTCCCTATTCTGGAAAAAAAAAAAAAAAATCCCACAAAGGACATTTATTAACAAGGAAGAGAAGCGAGCACCAGAATTTAAGGCATGAAGGCATAGGGTAACTCTATGGTTTTGTGCAAATGCAGTTGGGTTTATGATCAGGAATTCCTTATCTATAAAGCTATAAACTACCAGGTCATGTAGGAAAGAGATAAACACCAGTTGCTAGTCTTTTGGTGTATAGCAAGAAGGCCCGGACAATAAGAACTGTTTTTTTGATTGGTTCCATCGATGATATTTTCTGAATTCAGGAAGGACCTTGCCAGTAAGGCCTTTTAAAGTTTTTGTAGTTTTGGTTGTTGTTGTTTTTATATTTGATCATGTTGCTGATTTTTATTATATATTGGACCATGACCCTGGTCACGTAGAACTGCATGAGTTCAATAACAAAGGTGCTGAAGTGGTCTACTTGTCCCCAAACAGAATGTCCTAATTTAGCCTCTAGATCAGAGGATCATAAGAACCTTTAAGGCTCATACCCATGATACTCTATGGAAAGGAATGCCAACTCCATGGAAGTGAACCCCAACAGACAGAACATCATGAAAGTCAGGAAGGATTATACCATTGAAGATGTCATCATGGTTATAGGAAATCCATGAAAGCCAGCAAGCCCAAACAACAAATTCCTGCTGGAGAAAACTTTGTCCAGATGTTGTACATGACTTCACAGGATTTGTGACAGAACCAATCAAGTAAACATAAAAGAGATTGTGGATATGGCAAAAAGGGTGGGGTAAAGTGTTTCAGGATATGGATTTTGGAGAAATTGAAGAGCTAATAGATACCACACTAGAAGAATGAACAGAAGATAACCTGATGGAGATGAGAAGTTTCAAACCAATACCAGACGACGAGGAGGAAGATAGAGCAGATGCAATGCCAGAAAACAAATTCACAATAGACAATCTGGCAGAAAGGTTCTGATTATTCAAGACTGCTTTTGACTTCTTTTATGACATACACCCCTCTATGATATTGACACTGAAACTAAAACAAACAGTGGGAGAAGGACTGGGCACATTTTTAGAGAAATGAAAAAACAAAAGCATCAGAAAGAAAGAAATTATAATGTATTTCTGTAAAGTTACACCGAGCATGCTTGTACCTCCTGCCTCCCCTTCTACTTCCTCCAGATTTCTACGCCTGCCCCCCTGAGCCAGCCTGAACAAGCTCTCCTGTGCCTCCCCCTCCTCAGTCTACTCAGTATGAAGAGAATGAAGATGAAGGTCTGTATAATGATCCACTTCCACTTGATGAATAATAAATATATTTTCTCCTTGTTAGGATTTTTTAAATAACACTCTCCCTTTAGCTGGTTTTATTGTAAGAATACAGTATTTAATATATAATGTACAAAATATATGTTACTTGACTGCTTATGTTATCAGTAAGGCTTCTGGTCAACAGTAAGCTGTTAGTAACTAGGTTTCTGGGGAGTTAAAAGTGATGCATAGATTTTCAACTGCATGGAGGGGTCTTCCCTAACTCCTATGTTGTTCAAAGGTAATAGTGTTAATCCTTTTTTGTCTTAAACCTATCCTCCCTCTTTACTCATTTTTATTGCTATTTTTTAGTTATATCCTTCTTAACAGTATTGCTGCTGTATTATGGAATAGGAACTTCTAGAGGTGAGAAACGATGTCTTTTTTAACTGCTTAAGAAAATACCAAGTACAACTAGACGAATGATAAGAGTGTGTGTGGGTGTGTGTATAAAAATGAAGATAAATCCCTAAGTTATACTTTAGTAAAGCAAAGATAATTTACATGAAGTAAGTTATATGACCAAATTTATGTGAATAAAAGCAGAATTAAACAAGACTGAATAGTGTGCAGGGTCTACAGTGAGCATTTTGTGGACTCTAGCACTCTATCTGGGTCATTTGGTCATGTTCCTTTCTGCTATACATAGGTATATCCACGTGTTAATCAGCTCATTTGTGACATATATTTATAACCTATGATTAAACTCATAATAGACTGCCCAGAACAGAGCACAAGGTCGAGGAGAGAGTTGGAAATACTAAATGAAAGTAGGGATTTATGGCTTTCCAACTTGGAAAATTCTATTCATCAAAAGTAGTCTCCTGAATTAGTAGTTCAAATAGTTCATTTCTCACTGAACTATCTAAATAGTTGCAATTACATAAATCCAACTATATTGTTAAGCATGCTTACAAAATAAAAGAAGTTTCATTTATAAATTTGAGCAGAAATGTCTCAAATTTTAGCATTTTGTAAGTCAAAAAACTATATGGGACTTGCTAGCTTTTTGAATGGATCTGTAGATAATTATGTCTAAATGTCTTTAATATTTTAAAGGAATTTGAAGCACAGTGTAAGAGATTATAAATGTTAACACTCTATAATATACTTACAAAAATATTGAACATTCTTAAAGGTATGAAACAATTAATAATTTTTTCCCTTAGAAAATAAGTACTTATACTAAAACATCAAGCATATAGAGGAAATACATATAATGCTGGCTAACTGTGATCATGGCTATATGACTATTGGAGAAATATATAAAATGGAAAATTATAAAATGTATACAACACATTTAAGTTACGTGACTATTTCCATGACCACATTCAGGACTGAACTGAAAGCAAATTATTCCACCCTATCACTTATATAGCATTTTAAAAATTGACATCAAATTACTATGACTACTCCCTCAAATGCTTTTGATTCAGCTCTGACTGAAAAAGAAAGCATTTCATCAGGAGATTTTTGCTGGTGTATGTATAAGCTAGGATCATATGAAATGATTAGTGCAGAAAGGCCATCAGAACTGTTCTTCAGAAAGGATCATGAATCAAAAATCCCAGTCTCTAGGGTGTATGAAGTTATGTCAAGCAAAATGGAATATAGTATAGAGGAAAAAGTTATTAGTAAATGATATTGACAGCTTAATGTTCCATAGAGGGCAATATTCAAGATAACTTAATTGTAAAAGAAAAAATAAGTTTTGCATTTCAGTTATTGGCAAAATAAATAGAAAATTAATTGATACATATAGTTCAGGGTTTTTTGATCTTGACACTACCGATTTTTTGGGCTAGATAATTCTCTGGTGTTTTGTGTGTGGGTGGGTGAACTTTCCTGTGGATGATAAGATGTTTAGTACTATCCCTGGGATCTACCCATTAGATAACACTTCCTCTACTTCGCAACCAAAAAATGTCTTCAAACATTGTCATCAGTTCCCCATGGAGAGTAAGATCATCTCCTTGAGAACAACTCACATATTCTATTAGCATTACCACTGTAGAGAAAATGTCTTCATGGAATGGGTTTATCTGCAGGCATAGCTAGCTGTTCTTTGCTGGTCAGTTTGCTTAAAAACAATTCAGTTGGACTAGTTTGCAGTCCTATCAACAGTGTATATGTGTTACTTTCTCTCTGCATCCATGGCAACATCTGTTGTTTTGGGACTTTTTGGTAAAAGCCATTCTCATTGGGGTTAGCTGATATCTCATTGTGGTTTTGATTTGCATTTCTCTGATGATTAGTGATGTTGACCACTTTTTCATATGTTTATTGGCCATTAGTGTATCTTCTTTTGAAAAGCTTCATTCATATTTTGTGCCCACTTTTTAATGGGGTTGTTTGATTTTCTCTTGCTGATTTGCTTGAGTTCTTTGTAGATTCTGATTATTGTCCTTTATTGGATGTACAGAATGTGAATGTTTTCTTCCATTCTGTAGGTTGTCTATTTGCTCTGCTGATTGTGTCCTTGGCTGTGCAGAAGCATTTTAATTTAATCAAGTGCAACATCTATGGAGAATAGTATGGACATTCTTCAAAAAACTAAAAGTAGACCTACCAATTGATTCAATAATCTTGCTATTGGGTATTTGCTCAAAGGAAACAAAATCATTTTATCAAAAAGACACCTGCATTAGAATGTTTATTTCAGCATGATTTATAATTTCAAAGATGTAGAATCAACCCAAGTGTCCATAAATTCATGAGTGAATCAATAAAATTTGCTATATGTATACCACGGAGTACTACTCAGCCATAAAAAATGAATTAATAACCTTTTGCAACAATCTGGATGGAACTGGAGACTATTCTAAGTGAAGTGTCACAAGAATGGAAAACAAGCACCTCATGTTCTCACCATTAAATTGAAACTAATTGATCAGCACTCAGGTGCACAGATGGCAGTAAAACTCATTGGAAATCCTGTAGGTGGGAGGGGAAGAGGGAGGGAGTATGGATGAAGTCATACCTAATGGGTCAATGTACACTATCTGTGTGATGGGTACACTTAAAACTTTGACTCAAGCAGTACAAAGACTATATAACCAAAACATTTGTACCCCAATAATATTCTGAAATTTAAAAATCTCATATAATTTAACACTAATGCACCTTGTCTGAAAAAATAATACTTGAGATTAGGCTATGTTAAAGTTAATCACAAAATATGAAGACATGATATACAAGAAAAAAACCAACTTGTTTGTATCCATAGAAATAATTACAGAGACTTATTTCCTACTTGGATAGAACTTTATGATCAGTGTACTGGATTGACTAAAGAGTATTGAGTAATTATCACTTAAACTGATTTCACATGAAGCCATTGTTTTTATTTTAGACATGCTTTTCCTGCTGGTACATTGCATGTGAAAGAAGTCAAAGTTAAGTTTGAAAGTTGTAATTTAAAAAAAAAATGTTTACTTGTCCCTCTTGAAGAAATAGATATTTCTGACAACTGTAATAACTGGACATTACTAGAACAATGCTAACACAGGGGGTTAACAGCTTGCACTTGTACAAAATACTTGAAGTCAGTCAGAAAGCCATTATTATGACCTTGTGCTGACCACATTCTATGAAGTGTTACATGATCAGGGACAGGGAAGTTGGTTAATGGAAGTTATATAGTAGCTAGATGTATCCTTGTCACACTTCATCTAAACTGATACATTGCAATGGTCCACACTGCTCAGACCTGGCAATTACTGTCCAATTCCAATCTATTCCACACTGCCACTATAATGAAAAATAATTAGGAGCCTGAAAATGAGTTTTCACATGAAATGGTTTCAGTGCTTGGACACAATCGCCTTTGGCAGATGGCTTTGGGTTTGCTTTAATATAATAAAGACAGTTAATCATCTCTAAAGAGTGCACTGAATGAATAAACTCTTAACACTATTTTCTACAATGAAACTCTTCTATTGATCAAATGTTTAATGCTCAGGGGTAGAGGTTGCTTTGGTTGAATTGTTTGGAATGAATGCATAAATCACAGCAAAATAAATGCATTAGAAAACAAGAAAATCGGTTCGAATTGATTATCTATTATTGATGGGGAAAAAAAAGAGCTGAACACTAAAATCAAGTACTTTTCCTGAACGATATAGTTATAATAGCTAAAGTTATTGTTAGGTGTATTTATTGAACATTCTGATTTTAGTAAGACTGAAATAATTTACTTCATAACAAAAAAATGTGTGTGTGTGCCTACCTACCTCAATATATACATATATATGTACTTAATTTATACATATATGTGTGTGTATAATTTTAAATGCATATATATCCCATGAATGGAAATAAATCTCTCTGTTAGAAAGAAAACCCAATTTTAACAAGCTATAAATCATTTATCAGTTTTATTTTTTCTGAGAATAAGTGTTAGATGAATTGAAATTCACATTTCTCAATTGGAAAAATCTTTCACTGAAAAATATCAATGCTTTAGAATTACATTGATTTATTAATTATGTTCTTATATGGTTAATCAATATTGAATTCCACCGTGAAGAGTCTGTATTCAAGAAATGAGTTGAGCTCTGTCTCAAAGTATTGTTCATAAATACAATCTGTCATTGTCACTGACTTAGAGGTTTTATTAGAGACTCTATTTCATAAACTGATAGCATTTAAGGGTACTCAGCCAGTAGTAATTTTTCTTCTTTAAATGATTTGATTTTATACAACAGCACTGGGCTCCTAATAGTTTCCAAAACTAAATAATAGTTTAAGTATTTATATTTGGCAGCACTATTGATAACACAACATAACTAAATTTTCTCTTACCTTTACAGATAGGCTTAGATCACATCTCTTTATTATCCTTTATGGTTATGTAAATATGATGCATTGTAATCAGTGTTTGATATTTTTTAAAATTTGTTTTACTTTAACTGCCTGTCACTGAAGAATACTTAGTATTTTCTGAAATATCTGCACTTTAAAAAATGGCAAAATGAGTCTAAAACAAAATCATTGGTTCCATCTCTAGTTACTTAAAACTTTTTATGAGAATCAAGTTCTACAAATTTTGAAACTTGTGTTTCTGAGTATATCTGTAAAAGGTATTGCATAGCTAGCTACTCAATTCTTTATTTACCGTTGGCTTTTAAATTTAATATTTCTATTTATATTATTTAGATATTTGACTACTAGCTTATGCTGTTCTGACTTTCTAAGAAACAACCAATTTTGCTGTTCTGGGTACAGGGTTTTTTGTTTGTTCATTTGTTTGTTTAAGTCTTGATGTGTATACTTCCATGACCCATGACTCATTTCTCAATGTTAGGTACTATGATTTGTTATTTTGATTGATAATTATAATACTAGCTTGAGAAAGATTTATGATTATTCTCCTTTGTTTTCTTTGTACCTTATCTTAAGATTATATCCACTTAAATGTTGATGAATACCACACTGATAGTCTCTCACTTCTGTAGAAAAGAGATCACAATGGAAAACATTTTGAAAATTTCATCACTTTTTAACAATTGAAGCACTATGGCATGAGCTGGTTCTATTCAGTGCAGGCTAAGAAAGGACACAGAATCATCCTTGTCCACAGTTGCTCACTAAGCCATGTTAGGCTGCAACTTTGGAGTTCCATTCCAAAATTTTAATGTTTCTTTGTGGCTCTGTTGAACTAATTTGAAAGGATAGCATTTTGAAGGATAATCAGAGTGGTGATTTCTACATTTGGCAACTCTATTCACCTATTCCTGAAAGACGGCAATCTGAAGTCAAGATATATTATCAGCTGGAGGAGGAGTAAGAACACTAAAGGGCATTTAATAGCAAAGTAAATTGCATTAGAATATAAAGGACGATTGCTAGAAATGGAGGTGATAATCTCAGCTATACAAGGGGATAAATTTTTAATTTTCACATATAATATGATTAGATTCTAATTAAAATGTCCATGGACAACTTAACAGAATTAATGAATGGCATGTATGAGAAATAGCATAAGCTTTGAAATTAGGTAGACGTGCATGCAAAGCCAAGATACACTATTTAGTAGCTGTGTGAACATGAACAAGATGTGCAGAAAAAAAATGACATCACCCCATTGGACTTTCTGGAAGTGCCAAATAATATATGTGCACATAATATATGTGTACATCAAATAGAAAAGAAACTATGACATAGGAAATCTAACCAAATTCTGGCTGTTATTATCACTAATATAATAATCATCCTATACTATAGGATAGTTTGGAAACATCATTTCTTTGTGGGTCTCCAGATACTTCCTGAAATTTGACAGAGAAAATGAGGCACAGATTAATGATTTATGCATAGTTAAAAAATAATAGTTTTTTGTGTTTTTTTTGTAATGCACTCCCATACAAATATCAAGTTAGGGTCAACTGACTGTGACTGCATGGAAAAAAAAAAGAAATGAAAGGTTTAAATCAGAGGTTTATACTAAGAAAACATCATAGATGAAGAAAGAAGATAGGGTTACTAACTGTAGAATAAAGTGACCTAAAATAATGTTATACATTATATAAATAAGATTATTGATTTCAATTAATTTAAAATATAAAATTGAAATATACTGGTGAAATGAAATATAAAAAGGTAAAAGGAGATAATTATTTTAGTGTCCACTTTTTAAATCACTTTAGTCTTTTCTTAGTTAAAAAAAAATACATGTGGGATTTAGGTTTAGAATTTTGTAGATGCAGAATTAATGATTCTGTGGTTGTAAGAGTCAATTCCAAACAAAAGCTAAAGGAATTTGTGTGGTTTGTATAAATCCCCACTTTCTCTTTTACTCAGTATACATATCATCTACAAAGGAAATTTAAAAATTCATCCATAAACCAGTAAGTTAAGGAGTCCCTCTTTTTCAGCAAAGGATTTAACCATTAGGTAATTTAATTAGATCTGTTGTACTCAGATATGCTGCAATTATATATTAATTAAGGATAATTTTTATACATTGTATAAAATGGACCTACAGTGCACTACAATAAGGAATTAGCAACTAAAACAGACAAAAACAGGCTACAACTTATCTAAATTATGTCAACTTAGTTAAGAATGGGGAACTATGGGAAATTCATCTACATGCTACCTATAAACCAGGGGTCCTCAAACTACTGCCTTCAGGCCACATGCGGCCCACCAAGAACATTTATCCCGCCTGCCAGGTGTTTTTGCTGCCGCTGCCTGTCCTGCTTAACAGACAACTCATCCTGGGCCCAGAGTGTGCATGTGTGGAATGTGCGCTGCACTCTGCAACGGCCCTCCAATGGTCGGAGGGACAGTGAACTGGCCCCCTATTTAAAAAGTTTGAGGACCCCTACATAAACTTTTGAACTTGTTTGTAACTTGAGTAAGTGATTTAGTGGTCTAAATTATCAGATTTAATTATTTGTATATAATTTTTATACAAATTTTATAATAATTTATAAATTATTATTTATGATTTTTGAATATTTTTTATATATCTAATATATTTTATCTCTATGCATATAGAACACTAACAAGGTGAGTTATTATGTTAGATTCATAGTTTCTATTCTTTTAAGATTTCTGTAATTTTTGTTTTATATTTTATATTTGTATCTATATATCTTTTTTTTTAAAACTATAAAACATTTTTTTTCTTTTTTTTTTAATTTCATCATATTATGGAGGTACAAATATTGTTAGGGTTACAAATATTGCTCCTGCCCCCTCCCTCCTCCCGAAATGTCCAACTCTAACCCTTCTTAGGGAGAGGCAAAGATATACAATGTAACCAAAATGTTAAAAAAAAACTTTTTAGCAGATGGTGGGCAGGCAGGAATGGGGAGGAGGAAAGGGATGTATGTTTCCATAACGTGTGCGATGCACACCACCAGGGGATTGGGTATCTATATATCTTTATTTATGCAGTTCTTTCTTTCTTTTAATAACATCTTATAGCAACCACACTGTGAATTTGATATTATTTGTTTATCAAAATATCTATTTACTTGAAACATCATTAAACTGCCCTGAATTAATTTAAGAACTCTCTAAAACTTATCCCTATGGTAGTCCAACATGTAATTCATTTAATCTTCATATTTTGCCATTTGTCATTATCTATGTTTATATGTGTTCAGCCAGCTCACTACCCTTGTGGCAGTCCTCAAATCCAGGTCAATTTTAATTCATTCTGCATGTCATTATTCATGAGATGTAGCATTGAATGTGTTTCTTTATTATCTATGTTTATATGTGTTAAGCCAGCTCTTGCCAGAAAATTTGTACTTTGGTCACCCCAACTGACTAAATTTATGTAGCAAAAAAATTATTCTAGCCAGAAAATTTGTATTTTGGTCACCCCAACAGACTAAATTTATGTAGCAAAAAAAAAAAAATGCTATTGTCAAATTAAAATCAAATAAAACTATGAAAATAGTTTGGGCCCTCTAAATAAAGTTTTTGTTTAAGTATACTACAATGTGTATTTTACTTTAAGTGCATTCAAAATGCCCCACAAATTTTAAAAATAACAAATCTATCTTTATTTTCTAGAATTTCTTCTGAATTTTACATAAGAACAAATGATAATTCAAAAAACATGGAAATATTGAGTTTTTTATAGACTAGTAAATATGAAAGTTTTATATAGTATAATATGTTTAATAATAAACCCTTAATGTTGCTGAAAGATATTTATGTGAAGAAGACTGGAGGAAATATGATTTGGCATTTAGCAAAATCCATCTTCAGAATGGTCTTGCTTTATATCTTAAGACATTTAAACTTAAACCTTTAGAAAATACATTATAGAATGAGGAGAAAAGATCAGTACTATAATCTAGAAAGTTCCCCTTATTCTTAGGGCAGGGGATAGGTTTAAGGGGAGGAGAATTGTAGCAGATATACTGGGTAAATGGCTATTTTAATAGTCCAGGCAAGAAATAATGAATGAAAACCAAAATAAATTCAAAGTAGATTAAATGTTTAAAATAAAATACATTAAGCTAAAAATAATTAAAAGAAAATAGACAAATATTTAACTTATATTTGGAATTAAAGTATTTTCTATGTATACACATACTTAAAGAATTCTTAAAGATAGACACATTTGCAAAAGTATTTATACATGCATTCATGTGAAAATATTTAAACCAAGCTAAACCTAACCAAAACTGAGAAAGCCTACTCTAAAAGTAAAAAAAAAATTAAAATTATATTTTCTAAATAAAATATGCAAATTGATAAGAAATATTACCTAGAACTTCTTCTTCTTTTTTTTATTTGTAAAAGACCTGTGTTTATTCAAAAGCATCACAAAGAAATTGAAAGCACAGGCCACAAATTGGAAGAGATTCAGAAAATTCAGAATACATATTGTGAACAATAGTATGAATATATTAAGAATCCCTACATATCAATAAGAAAAAGGCAAGCAACACAATAGAAAAACGGGCAAAAGACACAAATGTTTGTACCACATGTAGTCATTGTCTATTCATGTAAATTTAGTTCAATGAAAGCTTTAATATAAATTAAAATTCAATGAAAACTTTAGATTTTAAGTTATTTAATTTAAAAGGAACATCTAAATTTTTTTTATATCATTAAACTTACCATATGGCAAAGGAGTTAGAGATCATTACCATTATCTTATGCCTACCCACGAGTTCCATTCTGCCACTCATTTTCCTGCTTCCAGAGAGAGAATGTGTTTCTCATTCCTTTGGTCTTTGTTCAATAAGTTTATCCATATGGAATTATGCCTAAACTCTATATTAAGTACATGTGCAAGAGTTTCTTTAGGGTATACACCTAGGAAGGGTCTGCCAGATGAGAGGATATGTTAGGATATGCCTTATTTTACAAGATAATGCTAAACTAATTCCTAAGGTGATTATTCCAATATACACTTTACTGCAATGTATATTTTTTTATTTCAAGAAAATATGAGAGTACAAACATTTTGGTTGCACTTTATATCTTTGCCTCTTCCTAGAAAGCCTTAGAGGTATGCCTTTCCCCTCCACAATGATCACCACTTCCCTCAGATGTGTGTCTACCTCCCACCCCCAAGTCCCTGGTGAACACCACCACCATTTGAGCACCATAGTGTTAATTAGTGAGTACCCATTTGATGGAGAGTACATGTGGAGCCCATTTTTCCAATCTTGTGTCACCTCACTTTGGATAATGGGCTTAAGCTTAATCCAGGATAATATAAGTGGTGCTAGCTCACTGTCGTTTCTTAGAATTGAGTAATATTCCATTGTAAACATATACCAAATTTTAATAATCCACTCATGAATTGACAGGTACTTGGGTTGTTTTCACATCTTTGCAATAGTGATTTGTGCTGTCATAAACATTCAGGTGCAGATATCTTTATTATAGAATGTCTTATGCTCTTTGGGGTAGATGCCTAATAATGTTATTGCTGGGTCAAATGGTATTTCTATTTCTAGCTCTTTGAGGTATCTCTAAATTCTTTTCCACAACGATTGCACTAATTTGCAGTCCCACCAGCAGTGTAAGATTGTTCTTGTCTCTCCACATCCTCGCCAGCATTTGTTGTTTTGGGATTTTTTGATAAAGGCCAATCTCACTGGGATTGACAGAGGAAGGAAAGTATGTCGGTTTTTATTGATTTACATCCTCTCCAACACTTGTTATTTATCAACCTGATTTTTTGCCAATCAAATAAAATGGATAAACTGGTATCTTGATGTTAATTTGAATTTCCCTGAAAACTTCTTAGGAAATATTGGCAAATATAACTAACCAAGTATTCTAAAAGAAAAGGAAACATAAATTGCTAATACATAGAAAGTTTATCCATACTACTGACCAAAGGCATGTAAATTAAACAACATGCTGCTTCTAAGACTCAGAGCAAAATGTCCTTTCACCAGGTTGTTTATGGCGATTCTAAATAGTGAGCTCTTTTGAGGTTAACCAATTTGTCTATCTTCCTAAACTTTAAGGTATGTGCACCTAGTTTTCATTTATTCCATGAACACTTATTGAATGCCTACTGTGTTTTAGGGGCTGACCCAGGCATTGAGCCTATAATGAATGGTAAACAAAGTAATCATCAGCCCCACTATCAGGAATTATATATAATCCTGACTTGATGAGGTATCTGATGGGGAAAATTTTATTTCTAGATAATAAAAGTCTTATTAATTTATTTTAATTTACTTCTGAGCTTGTTGCTTCTTGATAAATTCATACATAATATGTGTCAATATTTTACTTGAGCAGTAGGCAAAATGAAGCCATAGTATCTTCTCATTTGACAATTCCCACATTTTCCAAAATTTTATGTAAAAAGCCGTAAGAGCATCAAAAAGTATTTGGAAATTTAGTAAACTTTCTGAGGACATCAATCCTCTGGTCACAAATTAGTTATGAATGTTAACTTGGCTGAGGCTTAAATATATGCATGAGAGTCAAGATTAGTAGGAATGTGCAGATAACATTGTCACAGGGATACTTCTGGATTCTCTAGCTTTGTTCAACCCTAATTTAGTATTAAACGTTATTTCAAAAAACAAAAACAAACAAAAAACCGATGCTACTATATTTCTGGACTAGTCAGGGTATGGGGGACAAAATGATAAACACAATAGCCAAGGCTCCTCCCCTCAGGGACCTAATAGCCTGACCTGGTTTCATGCTGCTCTTGATGAACTTGGGCTCTCCTTCCTGACTTTAAAAACAAAACAAAACAAAAAAGGTAAAAGTTCCTGTTTATACTAACAATATGACTTGATTACCAGGCACAAAGGCACAAGAAAAATCTTAAAATGCCTTCTAATTAGAATCAAGACCAAGCTATCAAGGAGCTGCAGAATTTTTTTCTGTGGGGGTGGGGATTGCCTATTGAATTGCTTTTACTGAATTGAAATCTGCCGTATTGGACTCAGACCAGCTACTCTTAATCCAAAATTATGTTTAGTGGGAACTAGTCAACTGATTTAATAATTCAGTTTCCTAGGAGAAAAATCTTATAGGGTTTAATAAAAGCCACATCGATTAAATGAAAAATACTATGTGTGCTAAACTGATATATTTCTATGGGTATAGTTAACATGATTTCATAATTTTTCAATCTATAATTATTATGGATTTTTTAATAACATAAAAATTCAGAAAATTTTGCTTCATCATCCTGATGTGTTACTGCAGATCTAAATTGGATTTGCTAGAAGTTTTATATTTACATATATGTACTAATGTGGTCTGCTTCTCTGCTTAGGTGGTTTAACCACCCTCTCAGTGCACTATATGTTTCAGTTTGTGCCATGTTTTTCTAAAGAGAGATTTACCCTGCTCTCCATTTAGCTCTTTATTCACAATACAGACTATCTTCATTATCTATTGTTATAATCAGAATTTTCCACTGTTCAATCCCTGTAGAAACCCTGGATATGAAACTAATATTGACGGAGAACTGTTTGAGAGACATACGCCAGTCCAGTTTTTCTTTTGGATGATAACAAAGTAATATATAATTGTAGACTTACTTCTTTTTGTTCGTGTCCCAAGTGGAATCATTTTTACTACATTGATGGAAGTTCTAAGAAGCAAAACCTACAATTCACTATTTTGTCTACTTTAGAAATATTTTTCTGGGACATTAGCCACTACATCACAGTATCCTCTATTTGAAGATTAGAATGATGATTCTGTTTAGGACCTACTATCTGCAAAAGCTATCCACATGCTGAGTAGTTGTTTTCTTCATCTTAAACTCAAGAAAACCATGAATATTTAGATTCTTGTGATTATAATTTTTTTCTCTGAAAAAAGTCTTACAATCAAACACTCCACTTAACACTAAAAACTATATAGAAACATACTACTATAGTAATTATCTACGCTGGTCACACATTCATAGTGTTTAACCCATGATTCCATTTCTATGAAGCTATCCTAAAAAAATTATCACAAATTCATAGAAATACCTGTGAAAGTATTCAACATAAAGTTATTAACGATCAAAAACTAGAACAAGCTTGAATATATAGAAGAAATTGTTTAAAAATTATGATGCATTTGCAAGATAGGATACAACTCTGTTATTTCATGATGTTTAATAGTAATTTTATTGACATGGAAAATATTATGCCAAAAATATAATTCAGAACTTTGTTACCAAGACATAAACTACTCAAAATAAAATATGTATATATAAAAAACAATGTTTATTTCTCAGTAGTGAGAATGCCATACATTTTTATTTTTATCCCTATAAGCTTATACATAGTCCAAGTTTTCCTAATGAGTATGTACTAGTTTTGCAAAAAATTTAAAAGGAATATAATTTTTTCACAAAAAGAATGTAAGGCTGTACTCAGTACAATGAATATATAGAAAAATATATGAAGGTAAATGGTCTTAATGAAAAAAATAGATAGGAAATGACTGATAAGTTATGGTAGGTGAGTGGAGAGTTAGGTGGAAGTATGGGAAGGATGTGTAGGGGACTGGAATTTCTAATAGCAAAAATAATAAATCAGGAGGAAAAGCAGATATCAGGTAAAAGAATAAAAATTCACTTGAATTGGACAAGTTCAAGGTGACATTGGGGCAATTATGAGAAGTTATATATTAATATAAGATATGAAACTGAGGAGCTTTTTGGAATATTTGGTAGATATTTTGGTCAACTTATAAAGATCCTAGTCCTTATTAAAATTAGTAAGATTAAATCTGTGAGCTGAAAGATTAGATGTGATATTATTAGAAGAAAATGCCTTTTATGTTATGCTACTCTATGAGGAAATAGATTGTAGCATAAGAGATTTAGGTAAAAAATTGATAAGTAAAACTGTTTGCGTTATATTTGGGTATATCTGTTTCCTCAGACATGGTCTTCTAACAAATAGTGCAGAGAACATTCGTTGAAAGTCAATCCTATCCGCCCATGATTAGTTTTGCTCACTTTCTAGGGCCTCTAGCTAAAAGGGTAGATACTTTATCTTTGCAGTTCAGCTGTGCTTTCTCTTTAGGAATTTATTTACTAGAATTAGCATTTTATCCTTACCTCTCCATTGTTCATGAACACAACTATTCCCAAAGACAGCACAGCTTTAAAAGAATTACAAAGATTTCTTTCTCAAGAAAATAAAACTCAGTGGCTCCTGCCTTAAGAAATATTAAAGTAGTTTACTAGGAAGTTTTAGTTTAACAATGTTTTTCTGTGACAGTAATCAAAATCATATATATGTCTATGATTTATGATTCTAATAAAGTTAAAATAGTCCTTAATTGTATATACATTACCCAAGATTTTCAAGCTTATTTAGGAAAAAAGAAGGTAGGTAATAACTTTTTTCAGTGGGTACGTGAATAACGATTGAAAATAACTTTTTCAATCAGTGCATTGCATTTTATAGAACATAAGAATATGCAGTGGAGTTATGTTTCTCTGCTTGTCACTTCACATATAGAATCCCAACATAACACCACCCAGCAAACAATGTTATGTTTGTGTAGGCAGCAATATGATACCTTTCCTAAAGTTTAAAAGGCAACAGAATTTCATATTTTGTACATTCAATTTTAAATCAATAATAGAGTTTGAGTGGGAAAAGGTTGAATATCAGATCTTGATTATTTCTTGTTACTGAGCCAAAGCTTGGAAATCATCTCCAGTGGACCTTTATTTTCACCTCCAGCCCCCAAGCATAAGTGAAATTGCTCGCTCAGGATATCTTGCACCATTCAATCAGGGCACAAAGTGAACAATTGACATCATAATTTACTAGGTGTGCACAACTTCTCTGTGAATATAACAAATTAATTTATAAATAACCGTTAAAAGTCAGACATTAGGTCAGGATTTTATGCAGTTGAATGTTTACATATAAGGAGAAATAATATCATTTTATTTTTTCTTTCTTTTTTTCTTTTTTTTTTTTGCTCTGCCATCCAGGCTAGAGTGCAGCGGCACAATCACAGCTCACTGTAGCCTTGAACTCCTTGAGCTCAAGCAAACCTCTTGCTTCAGCCTTTGAAGTAGCTGGGATTAAAGGGGCATACCATTACACCTGGCTAATTTTTCTTATTTTTTGTGGAGCCGGGGATCTTACCACATTGCTCACGCTGGTCTCTAACTCTTGTCCTCAAGTGATCTTCCCACCTCAGCAGCCTAAAGTGCTGGGATTTCAGGCATGAGCCACTGCAGCTAGCAATAATGTCTTTTTATAAACTATTTTATTTTGATGAATGAGACATATTGAATAACTGTTATTGTAGTTTTATAAAAAATCTTAAAATTAACATTTTTATTAGATCATATTATTTATAAATGCCCTCTGTTTTCTTGATTCCTTGTTTAATTATATAAGAATAACTACAAAAAGATGTTTTTATGGTTAATTTTTAAATGTACACAAAGATTTTTGTATAAAGTAAAAACACATACCTTAAATATATTTATTTATGCTTTAATACCCAGAAGAGAGTACTTATCCCTAAATAAACACATTTTAATTATGCTGTTTGTAATGCATGGTGATCAGTAGTTGTTTATGATAACAAAGTGGGAATGTGTTTTTCAAGGGAAAGAGGAATAAATGTAAAATCACATATATTTTCTTACACTTTCATGAAACAACCACTGCCTGATTTATATTGGTGTAGTGAAAAGTACATGTTCTTTCCTACTCATTTGTCACGATATATTCATAATAGATCATAAATGTTTCAAGACACGATTGGTTGACAATTCACATATTTTAATAGGTCTGGTTCCAAACTGGTAAAATAAGAAAGGAACCATGTGCATGGCTGAGGATTCACAATGACATCAGTGTGTAGTCATAGATCTCCATACAAATGAATACCATTATTGGAATGTGTGTTTTGTGTGTGTGTGTGTGTGCATGTGTGCATATGTGCATGTGGTGCAGCCCACTAGTATGAAGCAGGACTTTGCATTCATGGTGTCAGTTCTATTGTTCTGGATCTTTATCTGCCATCTGGAAAAATATACTAGTCCTTATTTTAAGCCTATTATTTGGTTTATTATAATTTTACAATGGCCCTATCGTTTCCATTAATTGAAAATATACACATTCTCTATTTGAAAATAATTTTACAAAGTTTTCACTGTTAAAAGTAAAATGATTAGAAACTTAAAGGGCTCCTGGAACAATGAATCAATTATACACAGATTAAACATAAGGACAGAGGTGATTACAGAACCTAAATGTTGCCCCTAATGTTTCAGTACTCACAGCAACAGATTCTTCATGTTCTGAATTGTCATACTTAATTCAGAGACATGCATATTAGTAGGAATTCTGGTGTCTGAAATCTATCCGTAAGGTATTTGGACTTCTTAACAAACATGCAAAAAAAATAATCTGGTAACTTTTGGGGAGCACATGGAACTAAGAATAAAGTAGATCTGATTTCCAAATTAGTTATGAGAACTGACTCGGCTTAATGAGGTGTTAACTCTGTAACCTTATGAATTGCTCCAAGATATTGGGTATGTGAAATATCTTTTGTTTGGTTTTTCAAAATCAAATTAAATCTGGCTTTGAGTTTCTACTTGGGAGAGTGAATGAGGAGGCTGATATTAGTTCTGATTGCTCCTCCTTACCCCTGCCACCCCTACATGCCCCCTAGCCCACAGTGGCTATCCCCAGTGGCCTGTGTGGTGGTCGCTGTTCCTTCTTCTCCTTAGAGCAGCAACCCGGGGTGGTCCTTCATGGAGCACCAGGTACTGCTGCCCCAGAGAACCTGGCTGCTCCCTACCTCCCCTACATTCCAATCCTCTCATTCTTTCTGATGTCCTGCCTTGCCCCAAGTGATCATGCTTGGGAGTGGAATCCTGGCCTCTGCCACTTGGAAATCCCTAAAAATTCAGGCCAAAGTTCACTGTATAGAAGGCCAGAGATTTGCCAATTTATAAGAAAAAGTCCTGAGTATCTTTCTTGTGGGAAAAAAAGAAACTTACCTTTTCATCATTTCTTGTTGAGTCTGTAGCAGCAAAAAATAAAAAATAAAATAAAATAAAATAAAATAAAATAAAAGACAAGACACCATCACTTACTCCTTATGATGCAAAAAGCAAGTGACTGCATTTCTCTTCTCATTTCTCCTGAGGAGCTGGGACTATTTAGGTGAGGAAGAACATTTCACTTTCCTTCTTTGGTTCTCATACAGTTTCCGCATTTTTTCTGCATATTTTCATTCTGCTGATTCCTTAACTCTCTATGATTTATGAATACTATTCCTCCAGCTCATATAAGAAGTTTAGATTTAAATTAAAATATATCATTCTTTGTCTTAGTATTATTTAAACACAAGTAAATAAATAACTATGCTGAACCTAACTTCAAACTGACTTCTTCCTCCTCTTCACACTTAGCCCTGAAGCAAGTGTCATATCAAACACTACAGTCCTGAATTCTTTACTGCTTTTTTTTTTCCCTATGACTTTGCCAAGAATTTGGTTACAATATGGGAAAGAAAGAGCAATGATAGTTGCATAGGTAACAAAAGGTAAAGATTATATTAGATAATTAAATAGCAATAAGGGTCTGAGTGAAGGATGTCACTAACTTGGCAGTGACATTATAAGGGAAAACTGGAATGGAAAGCCCTTGTTCATTATAAACAAGATAAAACATTTTTTAAAAGTTTCTGTATTTCAATTGTAAATAAAAATTTTTATATTATGGCTGAAGAGCAGATTTAATTGTTAAGTTATGGCAAAGATAATCATATATCATGTGGC
Source organism: Microcebus murinus (assembly GCF_040939455.1). Taxonomy (NCBI): domain Eukaryota; kingdom Metazoa; phylum Chordata; class Mammalia; order Primates; family Cheirogaleidae; genus Microcebus; species Microcebus murinus. Next base: position 63,395,530 of record NC_134108.1, on the reverse strand, counting down.
ACATGCATTTAATGTTAATAACATTTACCCGATATTGAGGATTAAGGTTAAGGATTACATGGTCTTAGTTTATGTATCATGGTCACACATTAAAATTTAGGGTTGACAATTAGGGTTAATCGGCTAAAATTAATTAATAAAACATCTTGCCAAATATGTTAATGGGTTGTGTCACTAGGTGATTCCTTTTAAATTCTAAACTTAATACCAGCAGTAAAACACTTATTTTTTTGTCTAAGCCTAATGCTGAATAAATTTCACTTTGAGAAGATGACACCCATTTTAACATTAAATCAAAGAAATTAAATCCCACAGGACTTAGGAATTTATGAAGTGCTACCTGATTGCTCTCAAGTGTTATCTTTAAGTAACATTTGGCTCACCTTAGATGAAATTCAATTTTCATCCATATTTACCTATATTAAATCAAAATAATCTTTGAATTTTCAAGATGTAGCTATGATAACAGATAAAATAAAATACATTAATTTCTCCAATCAATGACTTGAATTTAGTTCTTTTGGAAAAGCAAATCATGCAATTTTCTCTTATAAATATAACTCCTTTGCTATAATTAGCAAAGTTGTACTCCAGAAAGTCTGAAATTAGATAAATAGAAAAATGTGGCAAAGAAGCACGTTGTAGCATGGCAGTTTTGAAGTTCAGGAGATTATTAATGGTATGTATATAGAATGAGTCACAAAGACTTCAAGTATTGGTAATAAATGAGAGCTTTGTAAGAAGGACTGAGTATGGATTGATGATGCTTTAATGAATAATGAAAATATTGCCTCTCTTTCCCCAGACTAAGGTTTGTTTAGTTTTGTCTTTGCATAATATTCAAGTGGGAAAAAAAAATGTTTTGACTAAGACTCAGATATGGACTGAGTTGATTTATAGCCAAATTGAAAAAGAAGAGATTAGTGCCAAAATAATGGTAAGATAATAAAATACTGAGCTTGAACAAAATCCAGATTGCTCAAATATGATTTGAAAAGAAATTGTTGATAAGCTAAGTTAAAACACAAAGGCTGGTCACAGCTTCCACTATTAGTAAGAATTATGGGATTCAGGCTCATTTGTAGGTTGATTTCATTCAAGTTTTCTGTCTGTTCATTCAAGAGGAATACTCCAAATAGTCCTCCATTCAAGAGGATACACAAATAGTTCCAATACCTGTGCCCTTTCTTTGTTATGAAGGATGCTTTAAATTCAGTTTTCATTCCATAGCTTTCAGGAACAGAGAACTATTCAGCTTACTGCCACTAGGCGAGAGAAGGCAGCACCAACCCTCAGAACCTGCTCTGCCACCTCAGAAGAAAGTTCTTGCTTCCTTAAAACTATATATTCCCAGGTTCTATATTTCTGCATTCTGTATTTGGGCATACAAAAAGTCTGTGGATCCCCTTATCTGTTTCTCATAACAAATGAAAATTCAAATATATTTTATTTAAGAGATGACCTCCTCACAAGAAGAATAGCTAGACCTCAGAGGGCCAACTCTCATCCCTTGAGGTTTGATTAAGTTTGATGCCTATGATGATTAATTCCATCTCACTATCACTGGCTTCTTGCCAGCACAATCCTCACCCAAGCATAGATTGTAGCTCTTCCCTTTATTTCCTACTTTGTCATTTAAATCAAACTTGAATATTGGAAGCTCAATGAAATAAAAAGGAGAATAAACGTGAAGACAATACATGAATACTGTTTGTTGATGTGCTTTACAAAATGTTGGTTGTCACTGTCAGTTTGGGATTCACTCTGACAACAATGTTTCTTCAGTTCCAGCCTGCTCCATGTGACAATGGTCATCTTCCTCCACTGACAACAGTCCTCCCCTGCACACGTAGACTGTTTAAAGTCGAGACTTCAAAAGAGAAGATGAGATAAATTATGAGGTTCATTAAAAAATCCCTTAATTCTTTCCTCTTGCTTTGATTGCCTTACCTGTAAAATGTAATGGAATGAAATAAACATATTCTTCAGAAAGAAATAAAACATGTCATAACTAATGAAAGATTTTGAATGATCTGAGAAGATTGGTTCTAACATTGAGGACTCTGTCAGATTTGTTATTGAAAATCATGCTAATAAGTATTTTAATGTATTTGATTTAAAAACATATCTGTTTAATCTGAACAATATATGTTTAAGTTTAAAATATTAAGCAAATATAAACTCAGAAATACATAAAAGTCTTTTAAATAGACACTACCAGCCCATCAGCTGGTATATTCACAGACACAAATAGCCACTGACATCTGTTAGATTGTGCACCCTAGAGTTGGTGTGGTCAAGTGAAGATCATGCACAGATAAATTTTGCCGGAAAACACTTCTACATTTTACATAGATAATTGAAGATGAGATTGCTGCAAAGTAGTCACTCAGTCTAAGAATTGGGTGGTCAGAATGTTGGACAAACCTTTGAATCCCTGTTTCTCTGGCTAGGAGATTCTGTTTGGGGTGAAGCTATTAAGAGAAGAAGGGGCTATGGGTTTTCTGAATTATTGTGGGTCTTAGGCTTCTATCACCTCAGTCATGTCCCTCTGGCCCACTTACTTGAGCACTAAAATGAAATATTCCCAGCCCCTGGGAGTGTAGATTGATTTCCTCTCCCTAGCAAAATGCTCTTCCCTCATCCCAAATATTCTGTAAAAGTCAAGACTTGCTGCAAAGGCCAACTTGTTCCAGCAGAACTTTGTTCTAATATCTACCTCTAATATCCAATATCTAATTTGACTCTCTGGATTCTACTCAGCAGGTGTTGGGCTAAGCAAACTCAGCCAGGTACTTCTGAGTGAACAAATAATGTGTGTGGATTTTATCCCTATCTTGCTGCTTACTGGCTGTGATGCCAAGAGCATCATTTAAGTTTTCTGATCTCAAATTTCATCATCTGTAAAACAGATAATAATAGTAACTAATAGTGTTTTGGAGATGTAATGATGTCATGGATAAAAAATGCTTAGCATTGTGTCTCAAAAATAATGAGTTCTCAACAATAGTAGCTAACATCTTCTAGCAGAATAAAAAGACCTACCTCAGTGGTTCCCCTGAATATTATTTTCCTCCTTGATCTTTTCCTTTAGTACAATGATCCAGGTACTTCCGATTTTTTTTATGTTTCACTCTGTAATTTGAGTTGGAAAACAATGACTGGATTCATGATCTAACCTCAGAATACTACATGAGGGATTGCCTTTAAAAATATTGTTAACTTTTGTACATTGTTTCCTAAAGCAGAAACATGTCATTTTTTTTCCACTAAAGGGAAACATAAGCTAGAACCACAGCCTGTCTGGCGTTTCTTTTAAAATGCATAAACATGTGTTTACTATTGTGTACAACAGCTGTAATTTGACTGCAGTTGACTAATTCTGATTATATTTGGTTTATGTCTTTCAAGCATAGTCAAGAATTTACTTATTTGTTTTTCATATGATTTTTTAAATTGCCCTCAGAAAGCTATTATCTGTGGAAATTTTCTGCTTCCTTTTACCTTCATTATTGTTTAGAAAAGCAATTGAATCATTCAAAGTGGTTATTGATTCTATAACCTACCAAATTCATGGGGATAGTATTATAATATCTTAGAAAGTAAAAACTCAGAAGTAGATAAACTGCTTTGAATCATCATTTTATAACCATTTTAGTGCATTTACAAAGATCTACTGATGTTTTTGATGCTATAAATATATAATGTGGCAAATATTATTTCTGCTTTAAAGGAAAGAAAAATTAAAGGACTTAGTATATTAGAATGAGTCACTGGGGACTCATAAGTAAAGAGTTTATGCAAGTGTCATTTTTTCCCCTTTAATATCTTTCTTTTCATCTTTTTCCTTTCTTGGATTCTTTTATTCCTACATTCTTCTTATTTATTTCTTTCTTAAAATCATCATAGCTCAGTAATTTAAAAATGAAAGGTAAATTGCCATTCTAATAGGGATTTGAGAATAACTGTAAGGCAAATGTGTAAAATATTATTTTAATGGCTTCCATGTTCATTTTGTGGTAAAGGCATGGAATGGAATTTTTTATAAAGAATGAATTGTTGATCAGAATGAAGTGTTGATCAGGCTACTGGTGAATTTCTGGTGAAGAAATCAACAAAAAAGGAAGAGAGAATTGTGGAGTACATGCCACATTTTGGGTACAAAGACTCAAGCAGTGAGGAATGAAAGATCATGCTACAGTGCTACTTATGGATTTAAGATTCTTGGGTAGCTTTCAAATTAATATGCCAGTCCAGATTTTTTTGCATAATAAGAACATCTTTTTATATGTCAGAACAGGTTTTGATTATAACTAGATAAGCGACAGTACAGATATGTTGATAAGGTGACCTTTATCATAAAGTTTGGGATTAATGGTCTAAAGTACTTTTAGAGCAGGCAGAAGTTAAATAGGAATATAGCATGTTAGTCATAGGACCTCCTGACTGTATAATTCAGATAAATAGTAATGTTTGTGTTTGAATAAAAATAGCAATTTCAAAAACAAATAAAACAAAAGTCCAATAAAATGAAATATCATCACTTACTGCCTTTTTCCCCTCACCAAGAATAATCAAAATTACTATTTGGCTAAGCCAATCCTTATGCACACAGATTTTTTGGTCCATAAGAAATTAGAGCATTTGGAAACAGTATTTAAAATGGCTTATTGCTGTTTCACAGAAAATATTCTTTTTTTTTCCTTTATTGTTAATGATAGCCTTAGGTTTTTAAATCTCTCTTTAAAACAATATACTTTATTTTGCAGATGCAATATAAATATGCATTCACAATGGATTTATTTCTATATTTTGGTCAAATTTTGGATGTTGCATTTAGTTTGGGGCACTATATTTAGCGTGGGGTATTTTCAAGGTAAACTATGTCCAGGAGACACTGTACTTAATTAATCCCTTTTCAAAGGGCCAAGAATTGTTCAACAAAGTAGCTCTATTTAAAAATTATATATTGGAATTATTAAGTTTTGTTGTTGCCATGATTGCCATTGGGGTCTTAGTCATAATTTCTTTACCTAGGCTAATATGTAGAGTTTTTCTTATATTTTCCTCTAGAATTCTTATGGTTTCATACTTTAAAAATAAGTCTTTTATCCATCTTAAATTAATTTTTGTGGGTGGTGAAATACAGAAGTCCTGTTTCATTCTTCTGAATGTGACTATCCAATTTTCCCACCATCTTTTACTGAATAGGGCTTCTTTTCCCCACTGTACATTGCTGTCTGCCTTGTCAAAAATCAGTTGCTTGTAGGTAGATGGTCTTATATCTGAGTTATCTGTTCTGTTCCATTGGTCTATGTCTTTATTTTTGTTCAAATACCATGTGTTTTTGGTTACTATAGCCTTGTATTATAGTTTGAAGTCTAGTAATGTGATACTTCACTTTAAACTTTCGTGAAAGTGTGGAAATTGCAACCTTGAGTTTCCAAGAAATATGCTAAAACAGAATATTGAGATTTCTACTTCTGACAGAGTCTTTCATTGCTCTAGCAATAGTTTAATTAGTCAATCACAAGATAAAATTTTATGTCTCTGGACACATGGCTATTTCCTTAATTCATTCTCCATTCCTTCCAAGTATGCAAGGACAGTGCCAGAACCATAATGAGAGAATGTTAATGAGAGAACATCATGTAAGAACATAGGCTATTATCACTACAGGATTCTCATAGTTTTCTAATGTCACAGAGTGGTATAAATTTTCTAACACACAGAAGCCGAAATGCTACTAAGAATGTTCCATGTTACCAATAGAAAATAGTAAAATGGAAACCAGCATCCGTAGTTTCTTTGTATCATCTGCACTTAATAAATACTGAGTCAAATTCTTGTTTTATATTTTCCTTATGACAAATATGCTTAAGTAATTGGATGTTTCCACTTTGTGGAACTGGGAATTTTACTTTTATTGAAATCCACAATCATGGCTTTTCATATGGAAATTTCTATTTCTCAAAGTATACCAGGATAAAAGTCTAGTTTTTATTACTTTAAAACTTTGTAAAGAGGGACCAGATCTTGCTGTTACATACTGTATAATGCATCATTTACAAGTATTTCAGATAAGAAAAATTTATTTACTACAAATACTATGATGGTTCCTTTGAAAACAAGTATACTATTTTAAAATTGAATCATATTGAATCATAATGGATCTAAATATTTATAAAATATGTCTTAAGTTATGTGCTTAATATTATGTTAAATAATGTAATATATTATTAGCATTTTTAATATACCTCTTACCATTCTTCTAATTTATATCCTGTGACATAAGTTTGCTTTAGCTTAAGCTTCCTTTGCCCTGGATGGTACATTTACCACACTGTCTTAAAACTCTATTAATAATTTTTATTATATTATAGTAAGGGAATGAAGAGTTATTAAATAATAAATAGAGAAGAATGACAAGCCTACCTTTCTAATTGTTTTCTTAGCTTGTTTTTATATTGAATATTGAATTATAGACACTTAAATCATGCCATAGAATTATTGAGTTGGAAGGGTATTTAAAAGTCATCTAGCCCGGTGAGTTATAACTTTACCAGCAGAACTTTTTTTTAAATCCAAATAAAATTGTACAGTGAACCCCAAAATATAAAACAGATGGAAAGTGTAGCAGATCTGGTTTAAGGGAAAGAAGCAAGCTTTGCCTCATCCCCCTGCGGCAGAACTCTGAAGTTCCCCAGAACACATTTTGATGACCATTGATCTGGTTAATTTGCCCAGTCTGCACAGATTCTTTTCTAAAACCTTTAAAACAAACAAACAAACAAAAAAACAACAGATGATCACACTGTTTCTTCTGTAATAAAGGAGAGGGGACTTAGTATCTTACATGAGAAGTCATTGCTTTCTCTTGGAAATGTATTTATTTTGGAAATATAATTATTATAAAATTAAAAGTGATACAATAAATAAAATAAAAATAATATATACCCTATATTAAACCTCTAAATAACATTTCCTAATTACCTTGTTCTTTTTGGTGGTTATATTATACAATATGCCTTCAGATATTTGAAGACATCACAGCCTTATACACTATGTCACTCTGGGCAGAAATAAATGTTAGGAAGAGTAATCAAACTTCCCTTCTAGAGGACTAAAGTATGTTCTAGTACCCGTTTTAATCTTCCTGGGTAATACTGTGTTCAGGGGACAGAGTAACTCTGGCCTTTGGTTGTGGCTATGGAATAAAAAGGAATCATATGGCAAAAGCTGCATGAAGTTTGAGTTCTGATTAAAGCAGTCCCAGAAATATATATATATATATGTATATATATATATATATAGCATCTAATATTTTCAAGTTCTTAGAATCAGATAGAGATTAAAAACCAGATTCCACAGACAGGGCCAAAATAGTTTGGGAGATAAAATACATAGAAGTCCAAAGTTAAATCCTTATGCAAAAGGAGAAGAATATTTTATGAAGGACTTTATCCCATAAATAGTGAATGCACTAATTATGTAGGATAATATGTTTATGTGTTCCACCTGCTCTGAGAACCATCAATCTAACAATAATAGTATAATGGAGTTTTCCCATTTTTGGGGGATAGTAACTCTGACATTTCAGTTCTCAACCCAGTATCTGTCAATTGTTTTTTCAATCTGCAGTAGTACTATTGATGCAAGTAAAGTACTTCACATCTATCACTCACCTCCAGCCCTCACATGTTATGATTTTTCAATCAGCTTAGTGGATTAAGTTTCTTTCTATTTACTTTCAATTATGCTATCATTGTTTTTTTAGGAAATGAGGTTGAAGGTCACCCCAGATTGAGAAATATACCAAAAGTAGTTACATTTTCAAAGTTTAAGAATGAATAAACAAAAGAAGTCAACAACAGAAAACACAGAAGCAATTTAAGCTGTGTGAGGGGCATCAGGGCATAAAAATAAGACCAAAGCACAGAGGAAGGTGTGGGAGATCATTCATTCTTACCATCAATGTCACCATCAGTATCACAAGAGCAAATATAATGAAGTATGTATTAGGTATCTGGTTTAATTTCAAGTTTCTGAAATTATTATCTTATTTTAATTGTTAGTATTCTTTTTTTACATATGAGTAAATAGGTACAGAGTGATTAAGTGAGAAGTCCAACATCACACAGTAAGTACTACAGCCAAAATTTGAAAATACACAGTCTGACTACTGAAGTTCAACCTTTTAATCATGACATTTAATTTTAAAAAATGAGTTAATATAAAACAAGAAAATTGTATACAGATTAAATTTTCTTGTCTGAAGAGTTAAAAAAAATAAGAGATAAAATTTCTGATTAAAATGCTTAGAGAAAATTGGAACTGTAGGGAGAGGTAAGCAAAAGAAAAGGGAGGAGAAAATATCAGAATAGGATATAAAGACAAAATATTAATAAAAACAATGGCCAAATTGTCAATCATATGAGAAATTGTTAAATTAGAACTGATATCCATAAACTTAAGTTCATGATGAAGAAAGCTATATGTCTCAGGTTGTAAGAGATAGGCAAAAGTTTGAAAAAAACAGAGATTTAGCATTAAAAAGAAATGAGCTACAAGACATGGAAAGGTATAGGGGAAACTTAAATGAATGTTACTAAGTCAAAGAAGTAAATCTCAAAGTCTACATACTGTATGATTCTAACTAAATGACATTCTGGAAAAAGCAAAACTATGGAAATGATGAAAGCATCAGTGATTTCCTGGAGAATAGTGGTGGTAAGTCAGAGTACAGAGATTGTTTAGGGCAGTGAAAATATACTGTATGATCCTATAATAATGAATGCATGCCACTATACATTTTCTCAAACCCACAGAATGTACAGTAACAAAAGTTAACCCTAATGCAAACTATGTACTTTGGATGATAATGATTTGTCAATGTGAGTTCATCAGTTATAACAAATGTACCATCATCCTGACAGGGGATGTTAATAAGGGAGGCTACCCATGTTTGGGGAAAGGGAATATATATGGAAAAATCTCTGTATCTTCCTATTAATTTTGCTGTAAATTTAAAACTGCTATAAAAAGGTCTTTAATAAAAAAATGTTAAATAATCAGAGATGAAGAGGACAGAAAACAGAGATAAATCAACATATGTTTAATTGCTCTACTTGACAAGAACAAACAGAAGTGCTAATCAAGAATATTACAGAAGGAATGTATCCTAAAGCAAAAGGAAATTGAATTATCAGATACAAATTCTTCACTATACATCACAAAATAAAATTAAATACAATAGAAATGTAGATACACTAAAGTATTTTGTCACTCAAAAAGCACAACATCAGATACACTTTATTTAATTTGAATGAAAAAGCTTTGTGATCCAAGGGTTATATAACAAACAGTATTATTCATGTAGAGAATAAAGAAAGATAACAGTAGATGTAAAAGGCTGAGAAAGTAAAATTTAATGACACAGGTTTTCTGAATCAAAAGTATTTATTTAATCCAAAGATAATCAAAATAAAGACAATAGGAACATGTGAGAAATAGTACAATATGATCAATAATAAAGATTGAAATAATTTGATTTGGGATTAAATATAAATTATTATTAAAATATGGATAAACAATTGCATTTATCAATAATAACTCTATTTGTTATGATACTAACATGATGAGAATTAGTTGGGAGTATATTCTCCTATACTTTAGCTTCAAAGATCTAGAATTCTCAAAATTTGTTAAATCCAAAGCATACCTATGGTCTCAGATTTTCTGGGAGAAAATGAATAGACAGTTTTATATTTTGAAGTAAATATTAATAGATATATAGATGTAAGTATGATTTGTTTTTAAAATTTGTTAAAAAAATAACTAGTTGAATTACATAAGTAAGAATATATTCCTCCTCAATGCTAGAAAAAGAAAATGAAAGAAGGAAAGATTGAGAGCTGCTGATATGTGCTGATCAACACTTAAGTGCACATATAGTAGTAACATTCATCGGATGTTGGCAGGTGGGTGGGGAGGAGGGGATGGGTATATTCACACCTAATGGGTTCTGTGAGCACTGTCTGGGGGATGGACATGCTTGAAACTTTGATTTTGGTGGGGCAAAGGCTATATATGTAAGCTAAACATTTGTATGCCTGTAATATGCTGAAATAAAAAATAAATAAAAATGAAGTAATAATAATACAAAAAATAAAAGAACACAGAGGCTTAAAAATAAGATTATAAAAATAAAGTTATATATAAATGCACAAATTTAAAAACACAGTCTCACAGTTGGTTAAAAATGATAAATAAGAGGAGCAACACAAAATAGACAAACTGAAGCCTCTACCAATCATTCCTCCACAGGAACACTAAATCCAACAACTATCCAGCCAAGTAAACGAGCACCTTCAGAAAGACCAACCATAGCATCTGATTTTAACATTATATCAAGGAAAAGGCAAAACAGATAATCTTGCATTGCCTATGGTACGCTTTCCCTGTCCTCCAGCAGTGTCACTCTAGCACACTGAGTAGAAAGAGAATCTGTGTGCCTTAGTGAGGGGTAGGGGATAGTGAAGTGATTATGGTACTTTGCAAAGGAACTCAGGACTCCATTGTCAAATGGCAACACAATATAGGACGGGATTCTACTGGCAACCATGGAGCGAGCATTTCAACCAGACTGTACAGAGTGGAATCCTCTCTCCAAGCGATAAAAACCTGAGTTCTAGTTAGCCCTATCATTGGCTAAGGAAAGAAGCCTCAAATAAATTCATAGGGTAGTCAGGCTACAAAGGCTACAGTTCTTGGCAAGTCCTGCAGCTGTGCTGGCTCAGAGACAGTGGACATTGGGTGCATGTGACCCAATGGGATACCAATGGTTGTAGCCAAGTGATTGCCTGTGTCATCCCTCCCCCAACTGCAGATAATACAGCTTGATGAGAGGCTTCTTCCGCTTGAGGAAAGGAAAGAGAAGACTACAAACCACTTTGTCTTACAACTTGGGTATCAATTCAGGCACAATAAAGTACCAAACACACTCCTTCAGCCCCTTCTTCCAGGCTCTATTTCCTAGACAGCATTGCTAGACACACCCTGGGCCAGAAGGGCATGTGCTTCCCTAAATAGAAGGACCTAGACCTGGTAGAATTCACCACTTGCTGACTATATAGCCCTGGGGCTTTGAATAAACATCAGAGATAGCCCAGACAGAAGTCACCAAGGGCTTTGAGCAAGATTGGGCTGGTTTCAGGTGTAACCTGTTGCAGACTTAGCTCTGGTGGCCAAGAGGGTAACAAGGGCCACGTAAATCATCCCCCAACTCTGACATCCCAGCACAAATAATGAGAGAAGAGAGTGACCAATTTTGCTTGGTAATTCAGGGAGTTCTCCCATATTGTACTCAAGTTAATCAAAGCAGTAATACCAAGAATCTATAAGAGTCACAGCATTACTGGGTTTAGAGTGCCTACAGAGCTGATACTGCTGCAGTAAAAAAGGGCTTAGATCATAACACTCAATTCCCTGTGAATATCTGAAAAGCCTTCTCAAGAAGGATGAGTTCAAACATGCCCAGATTACAAAGATTAGAATCAATGCCTATTTCTTTAATACTCAGACATCAATGAACATCTTCAAACGTCAAAAACACCCTGGAAAACACGATCTCATCAAATGAACTAAATAAGGCACCAGTGACCAATCTCAAAGTGATGGAGATAGATGATTTTCAGGTAAAAAATTCAAAATAGCTGTCCTGAAGAAGTTCAGTGAAATTCAAGACAAACACAGAGAAGGAATGTACAAGGCTGTTATAGTATAAAAGACTAACAAAATAAAATAAATCAAGCAGAAATTCAGGAGCTAAAAAATTCAACTGAGAAATTGAAAAATGCATCAGAGTCTTTCAACAGCAGAATTAATCAAACACAAGAGAGAATTAATCAGCTTGAAGACAGGCTATTTGAAAATCAAAGAAAAGAAAGAAAAAGGAAAAAAAAAGAATAAAGCACCCCTACACAATCTAGAAAATAGCCTTAACATATTAACTGCCATGTGAGTTGTGTTTAACTTGGGCTAGTTTTGAGCCAAGCACACATGAAGCAAAACCCTGCAATTGGTTCATGAAAATTCTACTTGTTTGTACTTATTGTTATAATTAATATTGGTGATTTAATAATAAAAATGTAGATTGTGTTGCATATAATTCACACACAGAAAACAATAAAAATAGCAAATTAGAAAAGATTACTTTGTTTTACTAAAACACTGTGGCTCCAGGGAAAGTTTTTTTTTTTTTTCTCCTAGTGTGGCAGTCAATGTGTTAAAAGGGCACATCTAAGAGTTATTGACCTTAAGGAGAAGAGATAGTTTGGGGTAGCAGTTTTATTCAAAGAAATAATAACATAGAACTTTCCAAAACTAGAGAAAGATACCAAGGCTACCTCAAGGCATTTAATAATCAAGCTCCCAAAGGTTACAGATAAAGAAAAGGTCCTCAGTGAAGCAAGAAAAAAGAAACAACATGCAATGAAGATCCAATACATCTGGCAGAAGACTCCTCAATGGAAACCTTACAAGCCAAGAGAGAGTGGCATGACATATTCAAAGTGCAGGGGGAAAATCCCTTAACCCTAGAATATTATGTCATGCAAAAATAGTTTTCAAACATGAAGGAGAAATAAGGAATCTCCCAGACAAATAAAAGCTGAGGGGATTTTATCAACACCAGACCTGTCATACTAGAAATGCTAGACAGAGTTCTTCAATCTGAAAAAAAAGACATTAATGAACAGCAAGAAATCATTTGAGAAAATATAACTCACTGGTATCAATAAGTACATAAATGCAGAATATGCTATTGCTGTAATGGTGGTGAATAAACCACTTATATCTTGAGCAGGATGACTATATGAGAAACTCATCAAAAAAAAATAACTACAACAACTTTTTGAGAGATAGTACAAAATGTTATAAAATGAAACAACAAAAAGTCAAAAAGCAGGGGGGCATGGAGCCAAAGTGTAGAATATCCTTCAGATTTCTCTTCACTAATTTATTTGTTCATTTGTTTATAAGCATAGTTATGTTGTCATCTGTTTAAAATAAATGATTATAAAAATATTTTTGTAAGCCTCATGATAATCTCAAATGAAAACCCTACTACAGCTACACAAAAAATGAAAAGCAAGAAAATAAAACACAGAGAAAATTAATTTTACACAAAGGAAGACAGGAAGGAAGGAAGAGAGAAAGATAGGACCATTAAACAACCAGAAATCAAATAACAACATGACAATAGTAAGTCCTTACCTACCAATGATAACATTGAATATAAATGGACTAAACTATCCAATCAAAAGACATAGAGTAGCCAAATGGATAAAAAACAAACTCAATTATATACTGTTTATAAGAAACTCACTTCATCTATGAAGAAACACATAGATTGAAAATAAAGGTATAAACAAAGATATTACATACAAATGAAAACCAAAAAGAAGCAGAAGTAGCTATACTTCTCTACCAGGTAAAATACATTTCAAGGCAGAAAATTGTAAAATGAAGCAAAGAGGGTAATTATATAATGATAAAGGGCACAATTCAGCAAGAGGATATAACAATTATAAATATATGTATCCAAAACTGAAGAACTCAGATATATAAAGCAAATATTTTCAGCCCAAAGAGAGATAGATACCAATACAATAATCATTGGTGATCTCAACACCCCATTTTCATCATTGAGCAGATCATTCAGACAGAAAATCAATAAAGAAACAATTGGATTTAATCTGTACTATGGAACAAATGGACCTAATAGATATTTACAGGACATTTCATCCAACAACTGCAGAAGGAAAATTGTTCTCTGCTCATAGATTATTCTCAAGAAAAGACCATATGTTAGCCCACAAAACAAGTCTCAAAAAATTGAAAAAAATTGAATCTATGTCAATTATTTTCTCTCACAAGAATGATACAAAACTAGAAATCAATACCAAGAAGAAAATTGGAAAATACACAAATACATAGAAATTTAAAAATTTGCTCATGAATGACCAGTGAGTCAATAAAATGATTATATAGAACAATTAAAAAATTTCTCAAAACAAATAAAAATGAAAACACAACATATAAAAACCTATGGGATGAAATCATTATTAAGAGGAAAGTTTATAGCAATAAGTGCCTATGTCAAAAAATTAGAGAGCTAAATAATCTAATGATGTATCTCAAAGAACAAAAAACATAAGAGCAAATCAAACTCAGAATTAATAGAAGGAAAGAAATTATAAACAACAGAGTAGAAATAAATGAAATTGAAACAAAAAAAACAAAAGATAACTGAAAGAAAAGTTCATTATTAAAAAGAAAAAATTAACAAATCTTTAGTGAGATGAATTTAAAAAAAAGAGGGAGAGAATATCCTTGATAAATAAAATCAGAAAGGAAAAATGAGACATTACAACTGATACTGCAGAAATTCAAAGGATCTTTGGGAGACTACTATGAGTAAATATATGCCAATAAATTGCAAAACCTAGAAAGAAATAGATAAATTCCTAGACACATACAACCTATGAAGATTCAATCAGAAAGAAATTGAAAACCTGAATAAACCAATAATAAGTAGCAAGACAGTAGCAGTAACAAAATGTCTCCCATCCAAGAAAAGCCCAGTTCTTGCTAGCTTAACTGCTGCATTATGCCAAGCATTCAAAGAAGAACTAATACCAAAAATTGAGGAGGAGGTAATACTCACAAACTCATTCTATGAGGCCTATATCACCCAAGTACTAAAACCAGACAAAGACACAACAAAAAAAGAAACTCATAGGCCAATATCTTTGATAAACATAGATGTAAAATCCTCAACAAAATACTAGCCAATTGAATTCAGCAACACATTGAAAAGATTATTCATAATGATGAAGTGGGATTTATCCCAGGGATCCAAGGATGACACAACATTAGAAAATCAATCAATGTTATATATCATATCAACACAAGGAAGTACAAGAACCATCTGACCATTTTAATTGATACTGAAAAAGCATTTGATAAAATTGAACATCCTTTCATTATAAAAACTCTCAAAAAACTGGGTATAGAGAAAAACCTACCTCAACATGATAAAAGCTCTTTATGACAGACCCACCACTAGTATCATACTGAATAGAGAAAAGCTGAAAGTCTTTCTTTTATGATCTGGAACAAGACAAGGATGTCCATGTTCACTACCATTATTCAACATGGTACTAGAATGTCTAGCTATAGCAATCAGACTAGAAAATAAAATAAAGGGCATCCAAATTAGAAAAGAAGAAGTAAAGCTATCCTTGTTTGAAGAAAATGTGCTCTTATATCTACATAAACCTAAAGATTCTACACACATGTACACACACACATGCACACTCACAGCTATTAGAATGGATAAACAAATTCAGTAAAGTTGTAGGATACAAAATCAACATATAAAAATCAGTAGGATTTCTATATGCCAACAACAATCTGTAATAGAAACTGAGAAAGTAATCCCATTTACAATAGCTACAATGATAATAAAATATCTAGGAATAAACTTAACCAAAGAAATGAAATATCTCTACAATAAAAACTATAAAACGTCAATGAAAGAAATTGAGGAGGACACAAAAAAAAATTGAAAGATACCCATCCCCATGGATTGGAAGAATTAATATTGTTAAAATATTCATAATACCTAAAGTAATCTACAGATTCAATGCAATGTTCATCAAAATACCAATGACTTTCTTCACAGAAATAGAAAAATATCCTAAAATTCTTATGAAACAACAAAAGATTCCGAATAGCCAAAGCCATTCCGATCACAAAGGAAAAAACTGGAAAAAAATCACATCACCCTGACTTCAAATTATACTACAGATCTATAGTACCCATAACAGCTTGGGACTGGCACAAAAACAGACATATAGATTAATGGAACCTAATAGAGAACCCAGAAATAAATCTACACATGTATAGTGAACATATTTTTGACAAAGTTGCCAAGAACAAACACTGAGGAAAGGACGGTCTCTACAATTAATGGAGCTAGGAAAACTTGATGAATATATACAGAAGAATGAAACTAGACCCTTATCTCTTGCCATATATAAAAATCAAATCAAAATAGATTAAAGCATTAAATCTAAGACCTAAAACTTTGAAGCTACCAAAATAAAAACTTTATATAAATGCTCTAGGACACTGGTCTGGGCAATGATTTCTTGAGTAGTACCCAAAAAGCACAGGCAACCAAAACAAAATTGTACAAATGTGATCACATCAAGATAAAAAGCTTCTGCACAGCAAGGGAAACAATCTACAGAAAATATTTGCTAAGTACCCATGTGTTAATGGATAAATAAATGGAGTGTATGTTAATATAAGGACTCCAACAACTCAAAAGGAAAATATCAAATAGTCCAATGAAAAAATGGGCAATGAATCTGAATAGACATTTCTCAAAAGAAGACATACAAGTGGCCAAGAGGTATATGAAAAAATGTTACACATTATTAGTCATCAGAGAAATGCAAGTCAAAACTACAATGAGCTACCATGTCACTCAATTTAAAATATCTTTTTATTAATAAGACAGGCAATAATGAATGCTAGTAAGGGTGTGAAGAAAGGAGAATCCTTGTACTCTGTTGATGGGGATGTAAATCAGTGCAACCACTATGGAGAACAGTATGGAGGTTTCTTAAAAAACTTAAAATAGAACTACTATATTATCCAGCAATCTCACGGCTAGGCACATATCCAAAAGAAAGCAATTCAGTACATCAAAAAGATACCTGTGCTCCCATGTTTATCATAACACTATTCACAATAGCCAACATTTGGAATCAATCTAAGTGTCCATCAACACATGAATGGATAAAGAAAACATGGTACATATACATAGTAGAATATTATTCAGCCATAAAAATGAATAAAATCCTCTCATTTGGAACAATATGGATGGAACTATAGAATATTATGTTAAATAAAATAAGCCAAGCACAAAAAGACAAATCTCACATATTCTCACTCATATATGGAAGCTAAACATTAAAACAATTGATCTCATAGAAACAGAAAGTAGAATGATGGTTACCAGAGTCTGGGAAGGGTAGCAGTGAGGGGAAGATGAAGTATGGTTGGTTGGAGGATGGATTGATAGGATGAAAGAAATTTTATGGTACAACAAAGTGACTATAACTAGCAATAAGGTATACTTTAAAATAACTAAAAGAGTGTAATGTGTTAGGAATGTTCCTAACATAAGGAAATGATAAATCCTTGCAGGGATGGACACCTCAATTATCCTGATTTGGTTATTACACATTGTATGCCTGTATCAAAACATCATGTGTACCCTATGAATATATACAACTATTATGTTCCCATAATAATTAAAAATAAAAGTTTTCTAAACACTAAATAAAATTAAAAATTTTTCAAAAGATAAATATGGAACAAAAGGAGTTAATGTTTAATAAGATTAACAGTAAAAATAAATCTAATAAGCCAAGCAATTATTTTGTTTTATAATGCTAACATTCAGTACTGGTATGGGTTTTACAGAGTGAGTATTGTCATATAAATTTTGTGTTATCATTCAGTTTTGATGTGTAGACCATTTTCCAGATCTTGTGTCATCTCGCTTTGTATTACTGGCTTAAACTTCATCCAGGATAGCATAAACGGTGCTATCTCACTGTCGTTTCTTAGGATTAAGTAATATTCCATTGTGAGCATTGTGAGCACTCATGAACTGATGGGCACTTAGGTAGTTTCCATGACCTTGCAAATTAAAAAGTTTCTGCACTGCCAAGGAAACCATTATTAGAGCAAATAGACACCCCACAGAGTGGGAGAAAATATTTGCTCTCTACACTTCTGATAAAGGTCTAATAACAAGAACTGGAACTTAAAAGAATAAACAAGAAAAAATCAAACAATCCCCTCAAGAAATGGACAATGGAAATGAATAGAAACTTCTCCAAAGAAGACAGAATAAAGGCCTTCAAACATATAAAAAAAATATTCAACCTTTGTGGAAAAGAATTTGGAGATACCTCAAACAGCTAGAAATAGAAATACCATTCGACCCAGCAATAGCATTGTTGGGCATCTACCCAAAAGAACATAAGTCTCTCTATTATAAAGACATCTGCACCCGAATGTTTATGGCAGCATAATACACTGTCTTTTTCATTCTGTGAGGCAGAATGAAGTAGCATACCTTATCTAGGAACTGTTCTTGTGCTAGAAGGAAAAGTGCAGAGGAGCCATTTGGCTCTTAAAGCTTTTGCTCATCCTTAAAATTAACATTCCATTGGTCACAGCAAGTTACACAGGCAAGCCTAAAGCCCATGGATTGGAAAGTAAACACCTCCCACTGGAGGAGGCACTGCACATAAAAACAAAAGAAGCATCCAAAATATAACTAGTCATTGGTAAACACCAAATTCTTGGTAATACCCAACACACACACACATACACAAAGACACACACACTTTTGATAATGGAGATTATGACACATTGCATTGCATAACACATGGTAATGAGAGCAGGTAATGAACCCTATTACCAGAGAAGCAGTAAGTGATGTTGGACATTAATAAAATCTTCCTCATTAGTAATGTCAAAAAAGGCAAACTGCATGGAAGCTAGGTTATCAACATGAACCAAAACCCTTATAATTGCTCCACCTCTTGACCTACTAATTATTTTCATAGATTTTTATCCTAAAGAAAATAATAATTGCACATATATTTATATATGATGATTTAGCATATTTTAGGATTACATTAAAATACTACTCATAGTAATAGAGCCTTGGTTATATGAATTATATCTCCATGTGACTATTCAACCATTAAATTTATTTGATGATGAAAAATATTTATATTGTCATATGTGAACAAAGCATACAATGTGCCATGATTTCCATTATTAAATGTGCGTGTGTGTTATCACTGTGATTTCAAATTTTACCAGTGGTAGTTAGATTTTGGATGACTATTGTTTTCTCATTTGTCCTTATAGACAATAACACATTAAAGCTTCCCCACAATCCTTTAGGTTAGTGTTAGGTATTTCTATAATAACTCTCCTTCCAATAAATGAGCAAATGGAGGAAGCTCACAGAGATAGTAACAGTTTTCAGAAGCTTTATATTCACTGAGTGACAAAGCAAGGATTTGAATGCAGGTAGTCTGATTCCAGTGATTCATTGTAATACTACCCTACAATTTACTCATCTTCTTTTCAGGGAAGATCCCCAAATCACAGAATATTGGTATTATTTAAAATTTTACAAAATCCTCTTCTGTGGTAGCTTTCTACAAGTGAATGATCTCATTAATCATTAATTAAATCTCTTTTTTCCCCAATTTTATACTTCAAAGGTATTTTTAAAAATTTAAATTTGTGGGTAGCTTGCTGCCAGACACATGTATATGGCCCACATACTTGCTCCTCAATTCTTACCTCTCACATTCTTACAACTACTGCCTTAATTTAAAGAGCAATTCAACATATCTCAGAAATCAAAATAGATCAGAGAGAAGAAACAGATATTCTTATATTTTCTTTCAGTTTCCTGTTTTGTTTTTGTTTTTGTTTTCTCTTTTAGCTTTGTGTCTATGGAAGAATACACATGGAAGAATTGAAAATAGGCTAACTAAGTCACTGTCTTGGTAAACTTATGTGTGGTTTAACAAAAAACATTACATCTAGGGAGCTTGAATGGCTATCGGAACAAAACCACCAGGCTTTCTTTTTAAATTTAGTTATGCTAGGAGGTATAAAAATACCTTCATTATAGTATCCAGTGATTTTTTTTTTTACAAGCTTTACTCAAACAGTGGAAATAAAAGGAATGAGTTGAGTCAACCAATTAGAGTAGTAGCTGGGGATCATAAAGATGAAACAACCAGTTCATTGACTGCATCATTCATTGTCATCCAATTGTTTTGGCATTGAAAAGTGACAGCCTTGCCTTTTTGAAAGCGACATATGCCATTGTATGTTATGAGTGAACGTTTGTCATTCAAATTAGAAACACCAACAAAGACTAAATACATTTCTTTCTGGTCTACCCCATCTGGGTAACTGATATAATCACAGCTACAGTTGAGCAGCCTAGAATATGTAATTTCCTTTTGTAAAAATTATTTCATCTTAGGGAAAAGCAGTATTTGGCAATACATCAATTCCTCTGCTTTTGTTCATCATTTGTTTGAACAAAGGTAATTATGTTTACAACAAATTAAGCATCAGAATTTTTCTTTTGGCTTCTGGTGGAGTCTTTTCTATTCAACTACCAGTTATATCATTAAATCTGTCTGGTTTTCATTACTATCATCGGAAAACAACATTCGTGTTTTGAAATTTTAAATATAACTTGCCTATAGTTTGATTTATTAATGAAAACTAATATATATCAAAAAGCTATACAACTGTCTCAAAACAAGTTACTAAATATTCATGAATATTGATTTTGAGGTAAATTTTAAATGAGAAAACCTTTAATGAATATTTAGTAAATTTTAATTGAATATATTAGATGTGGCCAGATTATTTCACAATCATCATACTTTAACACCAGATTCAACTTAACACATTTCAAATAATAGATATGAGTTATGAGTCATATGATCACTGAAAAATTTAAGTTAGCATTCCCTAATCATGATCCATGGTCAAAACTCATGATTCAGAATGCTGAGATTTAATGTTTACATTTTATTAATAAATTTCAACTGATTTTCCACTGTCACTTTAATATGGATGGATCGAAAAGTTCTAAATTTTATTTTGAGTAATAAAAGTTCACATTCAACTTTAAAAGGGCAGTCAAAATTTCTTTCTTAAATATTTGCAAAGGTTAAAACCAAAAGTTAGGCATGATTTTTTGCAGATGTACAAATCCTCAGTTTTTGTCACAAAATTATAGGCATTTAAAAGAAAAACACAGGTAATTTTTTTATGTTCACTTTTTGTATAGGACAGATATATAAAGGTACTGTTACATATCATAATGTATCCATTATGAAAACCCAATATACAGCTTGTTTACCACCGTGTTGCCCCGAAAATAAGACCTACTCATAAAATAAGCCCTAGCAGGATTTCTAAGCATTTTCGCAATATAAACCCTACCCGGAAAATAAGACCTAGTGATGGGTGTGGCTATGCAGCATATCTGCACAACCCATGCATTTCATCCTGGAGAGGTAAAGAAGATGAGCAGCCCTTCTCATCTGCCTCATCATGACAGCTACTGTCCCAGAGGTGACCAGAAAGGTGTGGGCAGCCCCACCAACAAGGCTGGCTCCCCCTGTCAGGTCCCTGCCATCTTGTGCGTGATGCAAGCTGAGGCTTTGAGGGGAAAATAACACATCCCCTGAAAATAAGCCCTAGGGTGTCTTCTTGAAGAAAAGTAAATATAAAACCCTGTCTTATTTTGGGGGAAACACGGTATGTCTTAGTTTTTTTAAGTGTCAGATGATCATAATGATAATACCTCCTTCATAAGGCTATTACAATATTATATTATTAACATATGTAATAATCTGTCATTGTAATTATTTATTACCATTTATGAATAAAATTATATTTACTATTAAGTTAAAATGTGCAAAAATAATAATAAAGAAAAGTTCATACTTATTGAACTCAACTTATGCTGGGACTCTTCCAAGTGCTTTTCATGTTTCACTTCTACTTTATCTTTATGTGTACATTATCATCACCTAAATGCACAAATATCCCCAAAAATTTAGTGAAGGCACCAGTGAATGACTTGGGAATTTAAAAACTTATTTGATGTGTAATATTAAGTATTTTATGTTACCTCTCAAAGCCTCATTTATTTATATCTAAGTTCCTGATAACAATACATACTTCAGATGGTAGTTGGATATGTTATTTGTCATTTGGCACAATTTTTGGCCTACAACAAGCATTCCTTACAGAAGTGATTAGTGATCACGTGTCAATATTCCAATATGTAATTATATAAACCATTTTAATTCATAAGTATACCTTTAACTATATTCATATATATTAAAATTTATATCATGCTCTACATCATATTTTATATACAACTAATAATTGATTGATTTTCTTTGCATATTTTATATCTTTACAAATATACTTGAATTGAAAATATTTGTCCATAAATCTTTGAACACAGCTTTGATCATTTTCTTAGAACAGATGCTCAACAGTGAAATTATTGAGTTCTATATCAAATTTTCAAGGTATTTTCTTGGTATTTCTTGGTATTTAGTGAAATTTTCTTGGTATTTAGTGAAAAAGACAGCATTTTATTTCCCAGAAAATATAATGTGAGTGCCCATTTAATTACATTCTTAAAAGTACTGAATATTAAATTAATAAATTCTAATTAATTGGCAAAAAAGCTACAAATCATTCATTTGTCATTTTTAAATTGATGGTTATGCAAAATTATAAAATAATGTACCTATTAGTTGGTTGTCACAAACTTGTACATTTTTCTATTGATTTTATGAGTAAGTGATATTAGTCTAGAACTAAGTTTTTACTTAAAAATATTGATTTTGATTGATTTATATTGTTTTTTGTAGGATTTTAACATCGTCTTTAATGGCTCTAGAATTGAATTTAAAGTATAATCTAGATTAACCTGGACAATTTTTAAGCTAAGAAAGTTTTCTTTCTTTGAATAATAAAATTTAATTTTTAGAGAAGTTTTAGGTTCATAGCATATTGAAAGAAAAATACAAAGCCATATACAGCCTCTTCCCACACATGCACAACCTCCCCCATTATCAACATCCCACAGCACAGTGGTACCTTTGTTTATGATTGATGACCCTACATCGACACTCCATAAACCAACATATATAGTTTATATTAGACTTCACTCTTTATGTTGTATATATATTTTTAATTTGTGCAGGCATTTTATTCATTAATTGTGGGCTTTTCTTGTTTCATTTATTTTATTTATTTCAAAGTAGTAAGGGAGTACAGATGTTTTTATTTACATGGATCTCTTTTTTAATGCTTGAGTCAGAGCTATAAGTGTGCCCATAACCCAAATAGTATTCCTTGTAACCATTAGGTAGGTTTTTGCCCTTCCCTTTCTCCTCCACTCACTTGATTTCCACACAATTTTATTTCCATCAGTGCACAGGTGTGCTCACTGGTTAGTTCCAATTTAACAGCAAATACATATGATGCTTGTTTTTACATTGTTGTCATACATCACTTAGAAAAATGGTCTCCAGGTCCTTCAAAATTGTTTCAAATAGCATTAATTCATCCTTTCAAAGGGATGGGTAGTGCTACATGGTGTGTGTGTGTATGTGGGTGTATATATATATGTGTGTGTGTGTCTAAATTTATTAATCCACTCATGAATTGATGGGCACTTGGTGATTGAAAACCTACCTATTTCTCTCTATAAAAATAATTAAATAGACAATCTAGAACTGAAAAGTAAAATATCTGAAATTAATAATTTGTTGGACAGGTCTACAACAAACTGAATACAGTCAAAGAGAGGATTAGTAAATTGGAAATGAATTTAAAGGAAAATATTCAAACCAAAATACAGAAAGAAAAAAATGAAATAGCAAAAGAATTATGTAGAACACAGTTAACAGTCCTAATATAATGAAATTTAATTCCCAAGGAAGGATGAGGAAAAGAATGGGAAGAAGCAGTATTTGAAGAGGTAATAGATGAGAATTTTCCTGCATTGATTATGTACATCAACTCACTGATTTAAGAAACTGTCTACTCCAAGCATGAAAAATACAAAGATAGATATAGTTTGGCATATCTATTAAACTTCTAGGAGAAAAATAAAAATGGAGAGAAGCTAGAAAATAAAAGACACATTATCTTCAAAGAGATAGGGTAAATTAATCATTGACTTTTCAATAAAAAAAGATAAAAGGGAAAATGATGGATTTAAAATGTTGAAAGAAGAAGAAAAATCCTACTTCTCTAGAATTTTATACCTAACAAGTATCCTTCAAAAATAAGGAAATTCAAAGATATTTTCAAATGCATACAATCTGCAATAATTTGTTGCCAGCAGACCTGCAATGCAATAAATGTCAATGCTAGTTCTTTAAGCTCAAGATAAAAAGAAGCCAAGAGTCACTAGAAAGAATTAAGAACACTGAGAAGGGCAAGATGCAGACAGAGTAAATGAATACTGAAGTTTAGAACAATAATGATAGTGTCCTTAAGAGTTTATAGGAATTTATAATATACCACATATGAAGTGAAATATATGAAAAAAGCACAAAGATGAAAAATGGTAAAACATACTTAAATTCTCATAAGGTGTTTACATTTGGGGGAAATATTTAAACAATTAATTTAAGGTAGACTATAATACATCAATGATATATATTGTAATCTCTAAGATAACAGTAAAAATTATAATAAAAATGATAAACAGCTGATAGAAGAAAAAATGGAATAATTATTCATACATGATAGTTTGTCAATTTAAATAGATGAAGACTAAAAATATTTCATTGGTTTGAGTAATGTATAAAATGTAGTTTGCTCTTTTCTCTAATAAAGAACAATAAAACTTCAGTACAGTTTGATATCAAAATTCTAACTAAAGCTATTTAAAACTTTAAAAAATTTGTTTAAAATATTTTACTTTCTATTAGAGCAGTAAAGCTTAATAGTCACACATGCTTTTATAATTAAATTTGACATTAAATATGCATATTATATTGTATCTATTTGCCTAAAAATATCAAATAAAACAAAAAAATCTGGAATCCTCTTTGTTTATGCCTCTCTGTTAGTAAAAGTGAGCTACAATATTTTTAAGAGCTATTGTCTCTCCTTTCTTTGGAGGACTGAAGATGTAGCTGAATAAGTGGAAGGAAGTTTACATATTAATGATATTATTAGGATAGGGAGAAGCCATTTACCTATTAATTATAAAAGAGTCTATTGAACCCTAATACTTAATAGTAATGCAAAGCTATCATCAAACAATGTGGCATAACTTTGAAAAATATAAAATATTAAGAAAAATAGCATTATTCTGTGAAAAATAAAAGAAAAATTAATTACAAGCATTTGGATGAAGTGAGCTTATTTATGTAATTAGAACTTTTCTTAACTCCAAAGTTTACTAATCATATTTGAAATTGCTCAAAACACATGATGCTAAAGTAAGTGTTTTCACTCAATGTGTTTTCATCAGAAAAGATCTTACTTTGGGGGCTAACTAGAAAAATCAGGACTTGATACTTTGTTTCTGAATAACACCATCCACTTTCATAAATATAAATAAATATATATTTATATATAATATATTTATAAATATATTTAATATATAGTATATATAAATATATTTATATATATAAATATATATTTTTAGCGTATTATGGGGGTACAAGTGTTTAGGTTACATATATTGCCCATGCTTCCCCCCCCCCAGTAGGAGCTTCAAGTGTGTCCATCCCCCAAACATTGCACATCTTACTCATTGTGGTTGTATATACCTATCCCCTCCTCCCCCCTACCACCCTCCCAATACCCGATAAATTTTACCCTATATGTCCACTTAGGTGTTGATCAGTTAATACCAATTTGCCGGTGAGTACATGTGGTGCTGGTTTTTCCATTCTTGAGATACTTTACTTAGTAGTATGGGTTCCAGCTCTATCCAGGAATATACAAGAGGTTCTATATCACCATTATTTCTTAAAGCTGAGTACTATTCCATGGTATACATATACCACATTTTATTAATCCATTCTTGAATTGATGGGCACTTGGGCTGTTTCCACAGCTTTATAATTGTGAATGGTGCTGCTATAAACATTCGAGTTCATGTGTCTTTTTCATAAAGTGAAGTTTGATCTTTTGATCTTTTGGAGAATGCCCAGTAGTGGAATTGCTGGATCAAATGATAGATCTACTTGTATCGCTTTGAGGTATCTCCATATTGCTTTCCACAGAGGTTGAACTAGTTTGCAGTCCCACCAGCAGTTTAGGAGTGTTCCTATCTCTCCGCCTCCATGCCAGCATTTGTTGTTTGGAGACATTTTGATAAAGGCCATTCTCACTGGAGTTAAGTGATATCTCATTGTGGTTTTGATTTGCATTTCCCTGATGATTAGAGATTTTGAACATTTTTTCATATGTTTGTTGGCCATTTTTCTGTCTTCTTTTGAGAAGTTTCTGTTCATGTCCTTTGCCCATTTTTTGATAGGGTTGTTTGATTTTTTCTTGCTGATTTTCCTGAGTTCTAAATAGATTCTGGTTATCAGCCTTTTATCAAATATGTAGCTTGCAAAACTTTTCTCCCATTCTGTAGGTTGTCTGTTTGCTCTCTTGACAGTTTCTTTGGCTGTAAAGAAGCTTTTTAATTTGATCAGGTCCCATTTGTTTATTTTTGTTGCTGTTGTGATTGCCTTTGGGGTCTTCTTCATAAATTCTTTGCCTAGGCCTATGTCTAGAAGAGTTTTTCAAACATTTTCCTCTAGACTTTTAATAGTTTCACACCTAAGGTTCAAGTCTGTTACCCAGCATGAGTTGATTTTTGTGAGAGGTGAAAGATGTGGGTCTTGTTTCAGTCTTCTACATGTGGCTATCCAGTTTTCCCAGCACCATTTATTGAATAAGGATTCCTTTCCCCAGTGTATGTTTTTGTCTGCTTTGTCGAAGACTAGTTGGCTATATGAGGATGGTTTTATATCTGGGTTCTCTGTTCTGTTCCACTGGTCAATGTCCCTGTTCTTATGCCAGTAAAAAGCTGTTTTAATGACTATAGCCTTGTAGTATAGTTTGAAGTCTGGTAAATTGATACCTCCTATTTTATTTTTTATTGCCTAGGATTGCTTTTGCTATACGGGGTCTTCTCTGGTTCCATATGAGGCGTAAAATTTTTTCTATATCTGTGAAAAATGATGATGGTATTTTGATAGGGATTGCGTTGACTCTGTAGGTCACTTTAGGTAGTATAGACATTTTAACAATGTTGATTCTGCCGACCCATGAACATGGTATATTCTTCCATCTGTTTACGTGCTCTGCTATTGCCTTCTTCAGTGTAAAAGATTCCACAAACAATTCTCTCCAATATCAAGGGCAGTTTAATGTTTCAATTCTGAACACCATGGAGGGTTACCAAATATTGGTTAAACAGGAAAAAGGCCACTTAAAAGTATTCAAACTCGTTTTTGTGGAGTGGGGTGGGAATGGATAGAGAAATAATGCAAAATGCATTAATGCAGAAAGTATGCAAAATGCATAAAATTCATATAACAAAAATGAATACTAGTAAGTTATAAGTCTCAAGGTCCTAAGATGTTCAAATACTCACTTATTATTTAGAGAACTGGGTATACAATGTTTAATTGAGATAAACTGCAAGGGAAGGTTTATTTCACAATCTCACAATAATAGTATAATAGATATTTATTCTACTCCATTTTCTAGATGGGGAAATTGAGCCTCACAGAGATTCAGTAATTTGTTCCAGTTTCCACAGCAAGTAAGAGCACAAGTCAAATCCAACCCACGCCTTCTTGAGGTCTTTCTACTATGCAACCATAGCCCACATGGACAAACTTCACTTGGCAAAGGCCAGCTGTTTTTTTTTTACCAAATATTCTGTTAAAAAAGAAAAAAATTCCAAGTCCCATGTAATAAGTGAAGTAAAAAGAAAAATAATTGCATATTTCATCAGTAAAAATATTATGTAAATTCCCAGCTCCACCAATTATATTTCATGCCTGTGACCAACACTTTCAATATTTATTATTCAATACCAATTAGTTTGTTTTCTCATTTGTTTTTTGAACAAGCAGTGACTTTTTCTTGACTACTTTACTCAGGTTTTCAGCAATGACCTTTGAGGGAAGAAATTGAGGTAGAAAAAGTCCAGATGACTTTGGTATCCTTGATGTATTGCCTGCCTTTTTTCCACCTTTAATTTGGCAGATTTATTTTTTTTCTAATTTTAAAAACTTTGGTGCACTTATTTTAATCTTGATAGGATAGTGTTTGGGTTTACCAGATCAACGTCTTTTACTCATCAGGAAGAAATATTAATAAAATAACAGATTGAAAAGTGTTCATTTTCTGTTTGATTGTGCTTCTATCCTCTATAGGTTTTCTGATAAATCTTCAGCCTGGGACTTCTTGTAGTAGCACTATACTGTTTCTCAGAGCCCATTTTCCTCTCACACCAGTGTAATTTATAAGCTCAGCCTAGTTCCAATGTCTGCTCAGGATAATAAATGCTTTGAGGAAAGCATGATAATTCTAGGAGTGTGTAATTCTGCATATGTATTATCTGATGAACCTCTGTGGCATTTATTATACAATGGTCATCTTTGGCATCCTTCATCATGTGGCCTAGAAAATGATATTGTCATTTAGAAATTAGAAATTAGTATAAATAGAAATATAGTATAAATAGAAATATAACTGCAATTAACACTTACAAGGTAGATAGAGAGGCATTTCAACTCCTTTCTATACATATTTTTTATTTAACTCATTTCCTGATACTATACCCATCTTAGCATGGTTGTGGTATTTTCAACACAGATACTATAATGGGAGGTACCAACCTCCTGGGCCTGCCCAAACCTAATCCTTTAATAATAAAATATCATCAATTACTTATTTCCCAATCTATCTGACCATTTAATATTTAATCTTTTACTGTTTGTCACAGTAGAGACATCACATTGAAATTACATTGAAGAACTCATCAATTCTGGAAACACCTTTATTGTTCCTTTTTAGTTCTATAGATATAAAACTGTTTCAAAGACACATTCTGGAGGAGAGAGCATAATAAGATGCTCTTTGCTTTTGAAAAACATGGGATTCTCTGCAGGTAATGCATACACTGGGATGGATTCCTTTTACTTTACATCTGTGTGTATGTGCACATTTATCTAGGATGACTTTCAAAGAGTAAGATCTAGAGCTGTTCCATTTGAAATTCAATGCTTTGAAATGTTTTTAAGGGAAGATGGCAAAATGGGGGAAGAGCTCATTGTACTTCCCCATGGAAAGTTATCATAAGAGAATGGGAAATTTATCTGGTCCTCCAGAAACAATCTAGGGTATGGGAGCCCTTCTTACAAAGCCTCTGGATCACTTTGGAACTTCTTCCAATCAAGTCCTTCTGTATGAGTCTTAGGGTAAATGACTGTGTGTATGTGTGGTGTATATGGCAGGGAAGCTCAGGTCTATCTTGCTGTGTTATATGACTGTGTTTCATTTTGCGTGTATATGTGTGTGCTTTTGTGTGTGTTACGAGGCTAAAGAATTGCATAACTCAAATTTTTGTGTTATAATCAATGAGTAAGTAAAAGACAAGGGGATTTGTCTGCAAAGGGACGTGCTGAAATATTGTTCAAGAAAAAAATTGAATATATAGTATGAAGACAAATTATGGAGAAGCCTGAGAGGAGAAGAGAAAGTTTCAGATTGATGAAGTAAGTAACTGAAGGCAGCAGAGATTTTTAAGGTATATAAGACACTGTTAAGATATATTTAGGGAAGATTGGCTTTGTGGTGATACAAAGATTCTTGAGAAAGGAGGAAAAAATATTTAGTTTCTGTGCACCTTCATAGGCTCATTTCTGTTCACCTTGATGTCCTCATCTGTAAAATATGGTGGGTAGTAATACCTCTTGTTTATAAGGTTTTGTCTTAGAGCACATATATGTAAAGTTTTCAGTAATGTTATCATAACTACCAACAACCATCTCTGCCATCCTAACCATCATCATCATCTTCCCTTTCCAGAAAAGTATATGTTATGTTCTCACTCATATGTGGGAAGTTAAAATTAAAACAATTGAACTCATGGAGATAGAGAGTAGAATGGTGTTTGTTACCAGAGGCTGGGAAGCGCAGTGGGGAGAAGAGCATAAAGTGGGGATGGTCAATGGGTTAAAAAATAATTAAATAAAATGAATAAAACCTCCTATTTGATAGCACAACAGCACAACTACAGTAAATAATAATTTATTGTACATTTTAAGATAACTAAAAGAGTAGAATTTAAACTTTCCTAACACAAAGAAATGATAAATATTCAAGGTGATTGATACCCCAATTACCCTTATTTTATTATTATACATTACATGCCTGTATCAAAATATTGCATGTATCTCATAAAAATATACACTATTATGTACTTATAATAATTAACAATAAAAATTCAAATACTTCCCAAAAAGTACATGCTAAGAGAAAAGGTGCCTAAAAAAGAAGGAGATGATCCAGGTTTACGCTTCTTAAAATGTTTCACAGGTGATGCTGCCAATTCCTACATCAAGGCAGGAGCAGGAGGTGTTAGACAGGACAACATGGTGATATGTGCTGTGATTTTGTTTGAAACAGATGAATTTTTACATAGATCCATGTTCACATATACACACTGAAATACAATCTGAAGTTAAATTATTTTTATTGCCTATCATGAGGCATATTATCCACACTCCTTTTCTTTGCCAATGTCCTAGAGACTATTATTTTTCCTTTAAAATGTAGTTTTAAAAAAAAAATACATGGGATTTCACTGTTTAGTGAAAAATACATGGGATTTCACAGGGATTCACTGTTTATTAATACATCATTTTAACTCTTATTTCCTCCTATTATTTTTGCAATCAAATTACATACTGTGTCCCTTAACTGAGATACAAAAGAAAACCCTTGATAATTAATCTTAAAAGAAAATA
This sequence comes from Microcebus murinus, assembly GCF_040939455.1. Classification (NCBI taxonomy): domain Eukaryota; kingdom Metazoa; phylum Chordata; class Mammalia; order Primates; family Cheirogaleidae; genus Microcebus; species Microcebus murinus. The sequence goes on along the minus strand of NC_134108.1, from coordinate 63,364,793 downwards.
TGAATGGGCATAAAAGTTTAGTTGTGCTAAATCCAAATAATTTCAAGTACTCAGATGGAATACCTCATGAGTGTTTGTGTGTGTATGTACTATACTCTTGTTTCCTTAAATTATCACACAAATGTTACTTCTCCATAAAGTAGTTAAAATGTTAAAAAGTTAAGAAAAAATTTATTCTGTGTTACTTGTTTTGTAGCAAAAGTTTTGGAGGTTTTTTCTTTTTTTTCTAAATATTCACTTACTTGAAATAATAAAATGATCATCCCTCAATTTTATCCAAATTTTTAACCAAGAAAACCCACAAATTAATATATTTTGCTTTTGTGACTAATACAAATTAGTAGAAATTCAAATACATTAACACGTTTTTATACTCTTTCTTTTCATTAACTGCACAGCATAAATATAACACAATAACACATTTTCATAGGCATAGAAATTAGTCCCAACAGCCAATACCATTCTTCAGTCAAGCTCAACAGACCTTATTACCTAAATTTGGCTCTGTACCTTCAGGCATATTATGAGCCACATGAGCAGATGATTGAATAGCAAAAAAAATAAAAAATAAAAAACTCCATTAAGAAAAAAATTGAGAGTTTTGATTTGACTGCCTGTCCATTAGTGACATAAAGTGCTGACAAGCAGAACAAACAGTGAGCAATGTAATGTCAAAGCCTCTAGTGAAATGAAGTTTCATAACTTCACTAGCGTTGATGGATGGGTAATAATGACATTTTCAAGCATAGGAATATATACTATTAGAAACATCACAGAATTTTTCTGAACAAAGTAGTTGTTACAGCTTGGTTGCTCAGGGAAGATGACTCTATAGAGCAAGAAAACAGTCATGTGCTTATAAATGTTTAATCAGGTTAATATTCTGGTGCTCTTTACTGTGCCAAAGAATGCCACTTATTTGGAGTATAATAGTTCAGAGTAGAATTCCCTTAGACAGTGAAAAGATGGTGAAGAATTCTATAACATCAAATACTCAAATATTTGACATTAACAACATTATAAATCTGACATGAACAATTTATCATTTCACAGGGAAACTTTGCAAAAATGTATTATTGAAGGTGTTATCTGAATAGTAAATAATCCTTTAGGTCTTTGCAAAATGTAATCTACCCTATTGCTTATAGATTATATAACAAATACAACTATCATCTTTCAACCAGTCAATTGACAAGGAACTTTGTGTCACTAATTTATGTCACATCATCAAAAAAAAATTGTTGCAATAACATAAATAATAAAATTGAATGATTTTACTAGCTACATGTTCATACCATTTAGGCTTTAAGAATAAATCCAGGAATCTTATTCTTTTAGGGGAAAAAAAAGGCTTGCTACATCAAAATACACCACAGAGTAATGAGAATCACAAATTTAAAAATATATATTTCTAAAAAACATAGAATGTCTACGTTCAATGGGGAGAAGTTGCAGAGCAGAGCAAGAAAGAACAAGGTATCATAAGAGATCAAGCCCAGAGAAGCTTGGAGTCCAGGGAAAAACATAGGTGTGTTGGTTACTTTCTCCCTTCCTCACACCTCTGGTGGTCAGCAGACTCCCAGGCTGTGGGAGAGCCTTTCTACCTTCACAAGCCCCAAAGCTGCTACTGCCAGTGAACTGGAAGAATGCATGAGGAGAAAGCATCGGGATGCCAGCACCTTTGGGGTTGCATCCCATGAACACACACATGAGCCAAGACAGTAGGTGGCATATTTCTTCTCTATCCAACATGCATCTTTGTCCTCCCCAGAGGGCTTCAGCCCCTCAGGTTTCATCTCACTCATTTGCACACAAACATTTCCCAACTCCTGCTCAGACTTTGGGAGCCACAGATGTCAGTAAGCCCTGGGGGATCTTCATGACCCCAGAGGCTAGACATTCTGGTTGGGCTTCTTTCTGGAGAGAGAGGCAGAGATAACCAGAGTGCTAACTTTCCTCCATTCAGATTCTTTTCCTCCGCTTCCCATACCCCACACACTGTTGCTGCTGATTAAGCTGGAGCTCTCAGGAGTGTCTGCATCAACTCCGTTGACACATCCACCATACTGAGGCTTCCACAGAGTACGGTACGGGGCTAAAACCTTTAATCTTAAAGACTTACAGCAGACTAAGGGGTATTTGGACTGTGAGCTATCTGCTCACAGTGCTGCTTGTCTGGTTGCTCCAGCAGAGCAGGGTATACCCCAAAGCAAAGGGACATGAAACCTCTTTGAGCACCCCATAGGCAACTCTGGACCATCATGCTTCTCCTTGACGTGGTCAGCTAGTAATCTTTAGGAACCCAGAGACAAGCCTGAAGGCCAGATCCTATACCCTTGGGACTAGATTGTGTCGCTTGGGAACACAGAGGGGAGATTTCCATGATTTTGTGCAGATTTGAGCCTTTCTCTTGGACTTGATTTCCAGTTTTATTCCACTGTGGTCTAAGAAGATACATTGTATTATTTCTATTTTTTTGAATTTTTGAGACATTTTTTGGAGCCTGGGATATGATCAATGTCGGACAATGTTCTATGTGCTAATGAGAAGTATGTATATTCAGTATTTGGGGGTAAAATGTTTTGTAGATGTCTATTAGACCCATTTGTTCTAGAATTCTGTTATAGTCAAGTGTTTATTTATTTCCTGCTTGAATGATCTATACAGCTGTGCGAGTGGAATGTTGAAGTCCCTGGAAATTATGGAGATGTCACTCTTTATCTCTTTGCTTAAATCTAATAGAATTTGCTTTATGTACCTGTGTGCTCCTGCATTAGGTGTCTAAATATTTAGGGTTGTTATTTATTCTTTTTGAATTTCTTCCTTTACTATTATATAATGACCATATCACATTTGTCTTTCTTTATTATATTTGATTTAAAGTCAATTTTATCTGATAAGAGAATGGCGACACTTGCTTTTTTTTTTTTTTTTTTTTTTTTTTTTTTTTTTTTTTTGGTTTCCGTTTGCATGGAATATTTTTTTTCCATCCCTTCACCTTGAGTCTGTATGAATATTTGTTGGTTAGATGTGTTTTCTGGAAACAGCAGATATTGGCTTGCATTTCTTAATTTATTCAGCTAGTCTATGTCTCTTGAGTGGGGTGTTCAGACAGTTCATGTTAATTGATAGAATTGATATGTGGGATAATATTCTGTTCATCCCCTTGGTAAGTACCTTATTGCTTTGGTTTTCCTCTTGTATTCCTCTTCTGCTTCCTCTTGGGTTTTATGTGATCTCTGAGCTTTAGATTTTGGGTGGTTTTATGCTGGTGGGTGTCCATTGTGCTGATTCATGTATAATGCAGTTCTGAGTATTTCCTGCAGGGCAGATCTGGTCTTGACAAATGCCTTTAGTGTTCAATTGACTCAGAAAGCCTTTATATCTCCTTCATATATGAAACTTAGTTTTGCAGGATACAACATTCTAGGCTGGCAGTTGTTCTGTTTAAGAAGACTGAAGATTGGGCCCCAATCCATTCTGGCTTGTAAGGTCTCTATTGAGACCTTACAAATCTGAAGTTACCCTGATAGGTTTTCCTTTTTCCTAACTTTCCAAGGTAAGTTACTTGATGTTTTTGCCTGAATGTTTGCAGGAGTTCCTTTTTTTGTTGACTTTGGCCAGTCTGATGACTATGTGTCTTGGTGATTGCCTCTGTGCAATGAATTTTCCAAGTGTTCTTTAAGCTTCTTGACCTGGATGTCTAAATCTCTAGCAAGACCTGGGAAGTTTTCCTCAATTATTCCCCCAAATAGATTTTCCAGCCCTTGTGCATTTTCTTCTTCACCTTTAGGGATACCTATGATTCATATATATGGTCATAATTCATAATCCCATGTTTCTAGTGCACTTTGTTCATTCTGCTTCAATCTTTATTTATTTTTGACTGAGTTAATTCAAAAGAATTTCCTTCAAGTTCTGAAATTCTTTGTTCTACTGGCCTAGTATGTTCTTAAAACTTTCCACTGTGTTTTGTATTTTCTTAAACGAATTTTTTATTTCCAGAAGTTCTATTTTTTATTATGTTGATCTTTTCTGTGAATTTTCATTCATTTCCTGAATTATCTTTATAGTTTCTTTGAGTTGGTTTTTCATTTCCTCTCGGATTTCATTGAGCTTCCTTATAATCCACACTTGGAATTCTTTATCTATAATTTCAGTTATTTTTCATTTTTGTCCTTATCTATCATTAGGGATTGGTGTTCCCCTTTGGGAGTGTCCTTTTGCTCTGAGTTTTCATATTTCCAATGTTCTTTTTTTTTTTTTTTTTTTTTTGAGACAGAGTCTCGCTTTGTTGTCCAGGCTAGAGTGAGTGCCGTGGCGTCAGGCTAGCTCACAGCAACCTCAAACTCCTGGGCTTGAGCGATCCTTCTGCCTCAGCCTCCCGAGTAGCTGGGACTACAGGCATGCGCCACCATGCCCAGCTAATTTTTTATATACATATCAGTTGGCCAATTAATTTCTTTCTATTTATAGTAGAGACGGGGTCTCGCTCTTGCTCAGGCTGGTTTTGAACTCCTGACCTCGAGCAATCCGCCCGCCTCGGCCTCCCAGAGAGCTAGGATTACAGGCGTGAGCCACCGCGCCCGGCCTCCAATGTTCTTTCTCTCATTTCTTCTCATATGGAGCAGCTGTCCCTTCTTATTTTGGATTTTTATTTGCTTAGATGAGAATTTTTCCCCCTAACTCTGAAGGGTGTGTCTGTGGCATGTGTTTGATAAGAACTTTTGGTTTTGCTTTGGGCCCTTTGATGAAGGTCTAGGTTCTGGAGGAGGACTTTGGTTAGGTATGCTTAGTGTAGTGGTTTTCTCAGTTGCTACTTGTTTGTAGGCTGTAGCAGTGTTGAGATATGTGTGTGAGCAATAGACATGAACAGAAGCTTTTCAAAAGATGATAGACACATGAACAATAAACATATGAAAAAATGTTCAAGGCCCGTAATTACTTATGCACTGTTGGTAGGACTGCAAATTAGTACAACCTCTATGGGAAATCTCTATGCAGATTCCTCAAAGAATTAAACATTGACCTACCAATCTATCCAGCAATCTCACAACCGGGTTTTTAGCAAAAGAAAATAAGTCATTTTATCAAAAAGATATCTGCACTTGAATGCTTATCACAGCACAATTCACAATTGTGAAGATGTGGAATCATCCCAAGTGTCAATCAATTCATGAGTACATTAACACAATATGGTATATGCATACCATAAAATACTACTCAGCCATAAAAAGGATGAATTAATGCCTTTTACAACAATTTGGATGGAACTGGAGACCATTATCATACTAAGTGAGGTATCTAAAGAATGGATAAGCAAACACCGCATTTATTTACTATTGAAGTGGAACCAACCTATAAGCACACATGTGCACAGGGGGACATAAATCTCATTGGATTCAAGTAGGGTGGAATGGAGATGAAGAGATGGTCAAAAACCTGCATAACAGGTACTGTGAACACTATCTGGGTGATGGCTACACTTATAGCACTGACTCAAACATTCCAAAAGTGATCCATGTAACCAAAAACATTTGTACCTTTATAATGCTTTGACATAAAAAAAAGAAAATGATTCATATAATACTAAAAAAAAAAAAAAGTTAATCTCGTAGAAGTAGAGAGTAGAATAGTGGTTACCAGATGTTGGAAGAGTAAGAGTTTGATGGGATGGAAAGAGATTGGTCATCAGGTGCAATTACAGTTAGATAGTACAAATAAGTTCTGGTGTTCTATTTCACAGTAGAATGATGACTGTCAACAATATGTCATATATTTCAAAATCCTAGAAGAGAGTATTTTAAATGTTCTCACCATAAAGAGGAAAAATTTGAGGTGATGGATATAATTTTGCTGATTTAATCATTGCACTATTTATATCTGTATCAAAATATCACACTGTACCCCTTAAATCTGTACAATTATGTATCAATTAAAAACATAATAAAACTTTAAAAAAGTTAATGAAACAAATGTTTACTGATCTTTCAGCAGATGATATTATGAAAATTAATATTATATATATATTACAGATGCTGAAAAATTTAGTATATTTTATTGCCACAAAATCGCATTTTCCAAATTATAAGTTTTGTATTGTAAATGTTTAATTTAACCTTAAAATTAAAATATATATTTTTGGAATATTTTTCTAAAGTGCAATTGTTCAACTATTTCACTTCGTCTTAAACTAAAGAAAAAATTTCAAAAGGTAATTTAAGAATTTTAAAAATATTTTTTCTATCTATCTCTTCATTCATTTCTTCCTTTCTCCCTCCCTTCCATTCTCTCTTCTTTTCTTTTATCTTTCATTCTACTTTTCTTTGATGGGTAAAAATTTCATTAGATAATGTTACTAATGAACTTATTATATTTTTAATGAGGGAGGGAGCTATCAATGATATTTTTTTCATTTTACATATGTTGTTCTATTCTGTATTATGAAAGGTAGTTTCATATTGAAGAGTAATATTAAAGCTTGGGATATTCTACAATTTCAATTTATATTATATATCAGTCTAATGATTCTGCATGACTCCAGTGTCTAGTTTTTTCTATTACTGAACATACCAACAATGCAATATTTTCAGAATAAGCAATATTCTCAGAAGGAATTCTAGACCGGAATTGCCTGGAGAATTGTAAGCAAAGGTTTCATTGAAAGGGAAATGGAGGAAAAATAGTTTCATTGCCTAAATGAATTATTTGATTTAAGACATGAGAAGGGGGGAAAAAAGGAAAATTTTGTTACTACCAACTATTTAACTCTATCTTGAAGAGTAGGTTTGAGGTACCAAGTGTTTGAGAGTTTCCCCATCATGGGTGTTCTCCTCGCTCTTAACTCTACCTGGAGTGATTAGTGTTAACTGCTCTGGGATAGGCAGCTGGTTTCTCCCTGTTTAAGGAACCATGTATTTTTATAATGTTTACTGCTAAAACTTCAAGCTCTATTTTCTTAACAAGATCCCTAAACTAATTTCTTACTGATATCTGTAGAAGCATTTCTATAGAAAGGGCAAATTGAATCTAAAGTTAGGTTTTTGATATGACATGAAAATCACAAGATATATCTTGGTGAAATGTATCTTCTAAAAATCTACTGGTATTGACCACATGTCTGCTGATTCATCTTTTACTATCAGCCGTTTTCACATGTCAACTATAAAATGCCTTCAAACACTTTAAATGCTGTTCAGATCAGATATATGTTGAAATTTCAGGACATTGCATGATACTTGTGAAATTCTCTCTTGTAAAAAGTTAAGTGTAAAATACAACGTTTCAGAACTGTTTGATATATGCCTGTATAATAATACATATATATGCATAAGGCTTTGACATTCCTTATTCAAATACTCAGTTCACTATGAGAATAAGTTGTTATTATCGTAATCATTTTTCTACATGTAAACCTGATAAAGGAAGACAACAGATGTAGATAAAATTCTGTATTTATCAAAACAAACCTACATATCTGTTTAAACTCTAAGTGGTATTGAAAGAAAGCAAATCCAAACTTATTCACAAGGAAAATGGAAAACAACACAGCTCACATATTTCAAAAGCCCAGGGGTGCATATCTGGCATCAGGCTCATTTGAGTCAAGGTGCTCTCTTTCTTTATGGAATGTCTTCCAGTACTCACAGAGTTTTATTTGCTTTAACACTTTATAGTAGTTGCAATTGTTTATTGTTACAGATGCTAAGATTTTCATGTTTTCTCATATAAAACATCCTATAGTTTAAAATTAGGAATTATATAAAATTTGCTTAGAGAACTCACTTGCACCACAATATTCTTCACCCAGTTTGAATCTCCATCGTCTTTCATCACTCTCTTAATTGGTATCATCCATTCCCTTCAAGATTTCAAACTAATTAACATGAAATTATATAAAGTTGTAATATTTTTTAGTTTCTCTATTTCAAAGGTTATTATCTCCTTTTATTTCTCTATTAGTTTAACTAATTTCTGTCTCACTGATTTTTTCAGTCTTTACATTTATGTATTAGTGTTTTTTGCTTATTTTTTTCTGTGTTTTCAAATTCTGACTCAGATTTTTAATTCTGACTTCTGCTTACTTTGCTTTTTTCTTTTATTAACTTTATGAACTGTATGTTTAATCTGTTTATTTTTGGTCTTTCATCAAAAGTATATATCAAATATATAATTATCTAAACGTACACATTTTTCTATAACCAGTGCTTTAGCTGACTTGAGATTTTTGACGTATAAATAAATAGTGAATGATAATTATCTTCTAGAAATTTTATAGGTTTCGTTTGTGTTTCCCCTTTGACTCAAAAAATGTTTAATAGAAATTTTTTAATTGTCAGATAAAAATATCTTTTTTATTGTATTTTGTTATTAATTTCTAGTTTTATAGCATACCATTATAATGTTGTTTGCGTTAATATAATTTCTTTATTACAGACCTTATTGAAGTTTTCTTCATGCTGTGAAAGACACATAGGAAATTGAATAGATTTTTACAGTATTCCATGAGGGCTTGAAAGAAGGTATACCCACTGTCCTTCTACTGGGGAATATATAATACACATTCACACACACACACATATTCCTAAAAACTCTTCCTTACTAATTATGCTACTTAGTCCTTCTGAGTGCTAAATAACTTTTATATACTTGTCTTATCTAAGATTGAAAGACATGTATCAAAGTCCTGTCTTATTTGTTTGTTTCTCTTTTTCCTCCCATCTTCTTTGGCTTCAATGTCACTGAGGCCACTGTGTTATTTAGTGAATAGATTCATAAATCTCTATCTTCATTGTGAAACGTAGCTTTTTGCATTATAAAGAATCTTTTATACTTTTAATGCTCTTTGTGCTGAATTTTATTCTGCCAGATATATCCAGCCCTGGTTTCATTGTGTTTCATTGTCAGGTAACCTTTGCTCGTTTCTTCATTTTTAGAACTTTGTAATCACTTTTTAAATCACTTTTTAAATATATTTATTGTATAAAGCATACAGCTAACTTTTGTTTTGTGACACCTTGGTTGGGTGAAGTTCCTCTTCTATTGTACTGCTAGCCCTGCATATTTTGACATTTTGTTTCAGATTTTTGTGGGGTAGAGGGTAAGTTGTTTTATTTATTTATCTATTTATTTAGTTAATTTTGCTTTTATGTAAATAGTCACTGCTTTTTTGACAAGGTCTCAAATCTGTTCCTGGTATTTTCAGTTGGGATTGCTTTTCCTTTAGGGATAAATCCAAATTAGTGTTATTTATGTTCTACCATCACTCAGATTCTGCTGCAATCTTCCTTTATTCTGGGCAGTTTCTAAGGAAAAAGATTATTTCAAAAGATCACCTTTTTATTCTTCAATGTTCTAGCCTTCTTTAACATATAAAACTCCCAACCTTAATAGGAAAGTAATCTGTTACAAAGACTTTCTTTTAGCATAAAGAGTTTTACAAAGATTTTAATTAATATAAGAAGAAAATGGAAAGCACTAAAACTGCAATCATTTAAATTCAAAATTGTATAAGTATGGTTATTTTACAATATAAAATTTGATACTTTCAACAATAACTCATTTCCAAAGTACTCTTAGTGTTTCGGGCACCATCTGTTTACCTCAGGGAAGAAAAGTCCATATTTTCTTTGTGTTTAAATGCATAGTACACTGGTTTAAAATGTATGTCACAAAGATAATACTAATGTCTCCATTTATATTTACAGATGCTTTACCCCCAAGTGTTTTTTAAATAAGTGTGAAGGGGGAAAAGCCAAGACTCAACAAAAATACCTCAGTGCTTCTTAATATAGACATGAATCAGAATGTTTTTGGTTACTTAACTTTTCAAGGTTTTGCTCAGGTTTACCTGACACTCATTATTTTGGGAGGATACTAAAAATTTCTCATATTTATATACTAGGAAATCTTCAGATTTAAAAGTAAGTAGTAAAATATGCAATCATTATTTATTAATAATACTAAAAATTTTAAAAATATTTAAATAATAAATAGCAAAAATATTCCTGAAATCAGTGACATTTGATGAAATGCTCTGTGATTCCTTTGGAATAAAAAAAAAAAGAAACTCTCCATGTTTGTTACTGTAGGCAGCTAGAAACCTCTCCTTGCCTTTTACAATTCATACTTCATTCTCTAACATGGATCTGAAGGAGATAGCTATGTGTAAGGAATGTGCTTTCCTTTGGTTTGGAAACATGAAATGAGGAGAAAATATCTTTTATGACCTGGTGATGGACATCAATTTTCCTCGGATTACTTTGGAATTGGAAAAGGTCAATGAATAAAAGCATTCATTATTTAGGTAAGTACAAAGGTATCAATGTACATATGAACATAATAATAATATGAGGTACAGAAGTATTGTTGGAAGAGATGATTTTAGAAGAATTTCATATTTTTAAAAAGTAGTATTATAAAATGAATTAAATATGTAAAAATTTTTAAATATAATCCTTCCTAAAATTATAGTCATTGTTTAGAAAATTGAGTAGTCTTTCTATAACTAACATAGATAGTAGTATAAATCATACTAATGAACCACAAAATAATATTACTTTAGCTACTTATTGCTTCAATGACTATTACTTCAAATATGTCACTTGCATTTCATATACAGGGGTTATTTTCAGGGTCAGAGAACTATATAACCAAAATATTTACAAAGGTATTTTCAATATTATTGTCTCCCCTTCTCTTCTTCTCCCTTAAACCTAGCAAAGCAAACAAACACAACATAAATATGTTAATAATATGTTAAATATGCATATGTGTAATGTTTGTTTTAACTTTCTGAAAGTAATTGCCAGGCAATTGAATGCTAATAACCAAATTAGTGATCTAGTGTGGAAAAGGTAAGGTCATTCTAAAAACATGCTGAATGTAGAAGCATGGTTCATGAACCAAAATACTTGATTTTGATCCCAAATCATTTCCTGCCATGCTTTATGACCATAAGGCAACAACCACCCCCTTCATGTCTCAGTTTCATCACCTCTCTCTTTTTATGATAAGTTCCCTTCACATTTCTACATGTCATGGTAAATTTCATATGTAGTGACTTTTCTCAAAGCAATTTGAAAATTTAAAAGCACCCACAGCTGCTCAATCACGTTTGTGGAGTCCTTGGTTTTCTTTTGCTGTAGGAACTAACTGGATAACAGGATTCAGCCCTAGGACCTCTTTGTATATTTTGTTTTCTCTGTTTTAATATATATACAAAAGGTGCTTGGAATAATGTTCCCCTTAAGTTAATAATAATTATCTATAGATGGTGGGATTGTGGCATTTTTTTGTTCTTTCTATTATATTGTCCTGTATTTTTGAGTTGTTTTATACGAGTCATAAATTACCTGTACAAATACTTTTTTCTTAGACAAAACTCAAGCATGATTAAAGCACAAATGAAAAATTTCTAGAAAATTTATGAGAAATTTTAATTACCAGAAAGTACTCCTATATATTAAAAAAGTTAAATATTCCAATAAACAATTCATATGAAGAATATACAAATGATCATAAAAATATAAAATGTTGCATTTTTTAGCAATCGAATAAATACAAATCTAAAAAAATTAGGTTTATAATTGTAAAATTGTTGAAATACAAAGTAAAAATGTAGATCTTGCAGTGGCACGGGGCTGGACAAATTAACTGCAAATTAGCCACAACAGTAGGAATGACAGCTGGCTTTTCAACATAAACAATGAAAGCTTTAAATTAACAAGCTGATTCTAAAATTCATATGGAAATGCAAAGAAGCAACAATTACAAAGGCAATCTTGGAGAAAAGGAACAAAACTTGAAAATTTATAATCCCAGGTATTAAAATTAATTTTAAAGATATATTAGGACATGTGTAGTGCAAAGAGAAAAAATAGTCGGTTAGATAAAATTTATGAGAGGCCAGTGTTTTAGACTGAGCTCCTGCACAGTCCCCAACAGAACAGACCAAACTAAAATGGAATCACTTATGTCAACATTTTATGTCACCAAACCAAAGCGAATTTGTTTATCTGACCTTATGAGAAATCAGAAGAGAAATGATAGCCAAATCTCAATCAGGCCTGTTTTAGCCTGTGTGATTAAGCACGTTTCCTCTGTTTTAACCCTTACAAAGTCAGTAACCTGAAGTAACCTGATGTTAACGAGTTGCTATTTTGCATAATGTTGTTTCCTTGTACTTGCACAGCCTACCTTGTAAAATCCAACTCTTCTGCCATGCCCCAAAGAGCACCTGTCTAAATCTTTAGATGCGATGCTATGTGGATGAAGCACAATAAAAGCCAAGTTGATATTTAAATTCAATTTGTTAAAATTTTGTTTTTTAAGAAAGCCAACGAAAGAGATAAAACAGCAATAGATCCATGTATACAATCACTTCAGTTTCTTGTTTTGTTTTGATATTTCGCAAGTGAGGCTTCAGTGCAGTGGGGAAAAGATAGAATATTCTATAAATTGTGCTGGATGAATTTAATCACCATACTATATTGACAAAGACCTTCTTTCACTAGAAGAAGGACTCAGACTCCTCCAAGTGTTCTGCACAGGACCAAACTTAGCCTTCCCTCTCTATCCTTGTATAATCTAGCTTGAGCAAGAATCTTGTTAAATCTGTTTAACAAAAATCCTTCATTCTTGATATCTGATCACTTCATATATTATCACCCTGGCCTCCATTAAGCAAGAATTCTGCTGAGTTGGTCTAGCAATCATCTCCTTTAAACTTGGTGTTTCCTCTTAGTACATTTCCCTCCACTGACCTCACTCTATTCCTTGGCTATAAATCCCTATTGTCCATGTTGGAACCAGAGTTGTGTCCCATCTGTCTCCTTCACTGAAAAACCTTATTCCAATGGTCCCTACATTTATTGCCATGGTCTTTCTCTTGATTAGAGTCTTCCTTAATGTCTTTAACAAGCAGCATGAATAATTTTTTCTATAACAATATTCTGATATATCAAAAAAAATTTAACCTAACCCACACAATACAAAAAAATAAATTTCCTATGGATAAAATCCAATGTGAACAGTATAGCAAGGAAAAGAACATAAAGATATTTTCAGGTACTAGAAGAACTAATAAGTAAAGATTTCTTAAGAAGGATACAATAGTGCTAATAACAAAGAATATAACAAGAATGATATATTAGAGTTCTCTACAGTTAATGATCTCTTCCTATTCATTAAATGACTCCCATAAGAGAACCAAAAAAGCAAGTAATAAAGTGGGGCACAATATTTATAATACTTTTATCTAACATAGGACTCATATTGATGGCATACAAAAAACACTTGTATAAATCAACCTAAAAAAAGGCATTCCAATAGAGAAATGGGCAAAAGACTTGAATAGATGCTTCATACAAAAGAATATACAAATAACCAATATACATATTGAAAATATGTTCAAATTTATCAGCTATAATAACATTAAAACCACAATGAGATACCATTACATACTGATGGGGTTCAGGACTCACTACACGAAGAGATGGCATGTTGGAATTTGAGAAAGCAGTAGAAGCAGGAAGGTCACTTTCACTATCCATTGTCCTTTTCTGAAGCAGGTCATAAAACCTTTATTCCAGAGGTACTCTCCCTAAACCTAGGGGAAGGAAACATCTTTATCCTTGAAGACAAACAACATATCCCCTTTGCCCAATCATACTCCCCTATAACTATCCACTTCTTTATTAAAACTTAGCATAAAAGCGTACAAATTTTACCATTTCTTGGGGTTTTCATTTCTGAAGGCTCCCCCGTCATGTAAAACTTATATTAAATAAACTTGTATGCTTTGATCTTATAAATGTGCCTTTTCTTATAGGTGCTAAGTCATGAATCTTATGATGAGTGAGCAAAATAAATATTTTCTCCTCTACAATACCCACTAGAATGTCTACAGTAAGTGCAGCAGACAATACTAAATGTTGACAAAGATGGTGGAACAAGCAGAATACTCACATGCTACAAATAAGCCTTTGAGAAACTGTTAGGCATTGCTTATATATGCACCCTATCACCCAGCAATTTTATTCTGATATACACTACCAGAAATATATATAGATATATATATATATTTTTCACTGAATGGCATAGAAAATATTCATAGTATTACCATTCTTTATAAACAAAATCTAGAAATAGTATAAATGTTCATTGACAGTAGAGTGGATAAATAAATTGCATTATTTTTATTCAATGTAATTTTCTAGAGTACCACGAATGAACACACTACTGTTTCTTGGATGAATCTCATACGCATAATGCTGAGTGAAAGAAGCCAAACACAATGAAAACACAATGTTTATTTCAATTCCATATGACTTTAGGCTCAACAGCAACTGAAACTGATGGAGTTAGAAGTCAGAATAGCCATTAGTCTTGAGAAAAGTGACAGAGGTGACACAAGGAGAATCTGGGAAGCTAATAATGTTTTATTTTTGACTGGATGGTGTTACACAGGTATATTAACTTTGTGAATTTGCATGTGATTTTGCATATTTCAATTTGAGAAAAAGAAAAAACATTCAATGCAGTACAACTTTCTACCTATCAAATTGATCTTTTTTGTTCATGACAATATCGGTAGTTAGCCAAGAAGCAGGAAATATTTTAAAGTCAGCAGAATGGAATTTAATGTTGATTTTCTAGAAACAATTAGATAACTTCTACAAAAACTTAAGAAATAGATATCCTTTGCCAAATAACTCAATTTCTAAGACTTATTCCTGTAGAAAATAATCCTATAGAAAATAATCAAAGATATGAACGTATCCAGATATGAAAGAATATTTTCCACAAAGTAATTACTATAACTAGGCATTAGAAATAATCTATTTAGGGCTTAAGTAAATATATAATTGTATAATTTTTGATGGAATGCTCAGAAGCCATTTAAACTCATGCATTCAAACAGCATTTTCCAAGTTGTAATTTTAAAATTAAAATATCAAATAATAACCTAGTTATAAGGCATTATATAAAGTGATAAAAATTATACTTTATACAAGAATATATTTATTATAACACTATGTTCTATGAGTGAGAAATGTATTGGCAAAAAATAATTGTATTAGTTTTAGTATTTTTTCTTAGGTGTTTTTTAACCTTTTAAATTGATGTATGTCTTCACACTTTCAATCCATTTCCATACTGCTATACAATAACTTAATAAGCTTTTTAAAAAATATTGCTTCAATTCAAATTATTTGTAATTTATTTTTCAATTTATATAACACTGTAACAAACATCTTTCAGACACAGGTTTTGCTACTATTCAATTAGTTCTTCACTACAAATTCCCAGAAGTAGAAACCAAAGGTCAAAAAGTATAAATAGAATATCAAGCAAAACTAAATATATTGAACAATATTTAGTTAATATGTAGAAAGTGTTTAAGTGTCTCCCAGGCTCTATTCAGAGGGTATAAAAATCTGGGTGTTATAAAGTTCAGAGGATAATGGTGAGGATTATGATCAATTTTCACCATAATTATGCCAAACATAGTTGGTGGAGGAGAATATCATGGTATTTAAAAAGGAAAAAAGCAAACATTTATTGTATGCCATCAAATTAAAGCCCATTAGTACAGCTACTTTGCTCATTGCTAGAACAAGCCCTAAATAACTTATTGCTCTACCTCTGTGGATTCTACACACTAGATATTTGCCTCTGAATGTTGACTGAGATATCATTCGGTCCAATACCTCAGATACTGTGTAAAGAAAACTGTTATATTTAAGTCTTGGTAGCATGTTCCTGCCTTTTGTAGCTTCACTCTGAACTGTGTTTATTGTCACCATGTATGAAATTCATCTCAAATTTGCTATCTACTATTTTCACTGCCTCACCTATATCTTCCAGCTTCATCCCCCAGTTGAGCTATTTCCTTTAGATTCATTTTCCCCAAGTGTATTATCTTGTGTTTTCCAGGCTGTGTCTAATTTGGTTATCTTCTTTGACACCTCACACTGGCTGATCACTCAATAGTTATACTATAATTGTTTGAAATCTGGCTCTATACCTAGTTTTGGAATACTTCCCTGAACTCTAAATATCTGAACATGAAAATAATTAAGATGAAGTATTGAATACATTGATTTTCGTGTATGAAATATTCAATGTGTTCTATGGATGTAGGGCACTAGGAAGGCTGCCTCTGGGTGACATTGGAACCCATTTTGTTGTTTATGCACATTCTGTATATTCTAATGTTTACATGTTTCTTTTCTTTGACAAAAGCATAAATTTATTCTACTCATATTATCCAGAATTCCCTTAAGTTAGAACTATGTTGGAATTGTCTTACAAACTGAGTTTTGATGAATACAGTCACAAGAAATTGGAGAACAAGGATATTATTGTAGAAGAAATCAGTGTTTTCAGGGTTCAGTCACATAGCTCTGACATGAAGACAATTGTAACTCAACCAATTTGATGGACTTCTGATTTTAAACTAATTTAGCTAAATTGTGCAAGGATGAGTCAGTTAATTTTTGACATCGAAGAAGCTGATATCTTATAGCAGTAAGTTCTGATCAATAACATGACATCCCACATCAATCTAGGATAAGTACAAATGTCGTATTTCTTATAACATAAAATTATATCCAGTATTAATAAAGTATCTCTTCTTTAGTGATATATTCTTGGCTTGAGTCCAACAAAATGTTTTAAAAGTGAAAATAAAATGGAATTTTGCAATAATTATAATGAACTCTGATGAAAACCTCATCTTTCCCCTTCCGGAAACATTCATGGCCCTGTTTCTAAGATATGTCTACTCAATGCCTTCTCATGTTTCCTCTACCCAAAGAAACTTCTGATAAGAAAAAAGTGAAAGACTATTCTTAGGACAAGAGATTCTTGACCACGGAGAGGACTCCTGTAGAGACCCAGATGCTCTACTCAAACCTACTGACCTACATTTGCGTAAGACACATACAAGACATTTTTAACTTTATGTTACAAAGAAGATTGGGGAACTGAGCAACTCCTATGGTTTCTTTCCATTTTATTTTTCTTACATATAAGTTAAAGGTAAGAGAAAATCTTAAAGTCAAATATATCTATGACCTTTATATCCATAATACTAGAGATTTTATTATATGATAGTTATGCTTCCTTATAAAAAGATTATAGAAATGGGAATAAAAAACAACTAAGATGGTTTCATTCAGAGTGTAGTTCCAATAGCAAGGAACTCTAGGGAAAAACATTTCAACATTCATTTTCAACAGAATGTACTTCCAAAAGTTTTGCCTAATTCTCTCATTTGAGTTAAAAAACCAAATCATTATCAGAATCAATGTAACTTGTTTTTCTATTTGGAGTATATTATGCTATAACAAATAGCTATCATAATTTAATTGTGAAGTTATTCTTCTGCTAAGAGAGATAATATATTCACAATTATTGCCTCACTTTTCATACATATTTAGAATATGAATAAGAATATTTAGAACTTAAAATGGGTAAATTAATTTGGAAGGAGTCATTTGATCTAACCAAAAAGTTATGTTTTACAGAGTGAAATATACCACACTTTCTGCAGCTGCACATATTTGTCATTTTGGAGCACAGTTTTAAATAAGTACTAACTTTTAAAGTAATGTTGCTGCTACTTTATCAGATTTTTGTTTTCAAAATTTTATGTGCTGAGTGATATCAATATGCTCCTGCTAGAAGCCTGCTCAGGCTCTATGTCATACATACCTCCAACCAATGATTTCCCACTGACCCTACTTGCATCTCTCCAGCATGGCATGGGCCATGGCATTATTGTTTAGTAAACCAAGTGACTGACAGAGACAGCAGTGTCTATCACTCCTTTCACCATCACCTAAGATCAGAGTTGACTTCGTTTAGCTGCTTGTATTCAAGAGCAATTCATTTTATCAGTAAACACCTTTCAATGCTATCCTTGAAGGGACAAGTTAGATAAATTGCATCTGGAAAGCAATGGAGAAAGAGAGACAGGTTAATGCTGGTTGTCTTTCAGATTTAATCATGTGTTAAAGTAAGCACTCTCTTCTCAGCACATGAGTTGCACATACTAATAGAAGAAACCATAGCAGAAACTAAAAATATAAGACACCACATCGATTTTGACATACTTCTATGAAACTATTAATATTAAAATTTTAAAAATGAAAAATACAGACAAGTGCTAAAAAGGATGAGAAGCTTAGACAATAAGCATGTAAAAGGACAGTTCCAGGAAAATGAAACATATTTACTCTATCCAATACCCATGAAGCTTCTAAGTTAAGTTGTTACTTTTCTTTCTCTAAAACATGTTAACTCTAATCCCATTTTGCCTACCAGTCTGTTTTCCTAGTCACCCATCATCACTGGTCTCTGAACCTGTTTCTTATATTTTTATTTGCAAGAAAGTGATTTAATATTCCATACTTCATTATCTCTCAAATTATTACCCTATGCTTTTTAATATTTGCAGTTAATTCTCAAACTTTTCTCTGTTTCTTTAACATTTTTGCCATGATGTAGACCTGGCCCACTATAACTATTTCTCCTGAATCCCCCAGGAGGGATGATTTTTTTTTAACCCCAAATCTCCCATCTAGAGAATCTCAAGATCTGCCTGAAGTCCTTTGCTCTTTTGAATAATTTTTCCATCATCTTCCCTCAAAAACTCCAAATTTTCAAAGTTTATCATATCAAACTATAATATAATACCACTCAATTCACTTTCTTGTTGTGGTCATGGATGTACCTCCTTCACTGATGGCTTGGTATTGAATAAACACAATAGGAACGATGGAAATGCCTGTCAAGGATAACTTGGCTCAGGCATCCCAAACCTTTGACTGAAAACAAAATGATAAGAAATTTGGATAAAGAAATGTAAACATTAATTTCTTTGAACTTTAACTCATAAGGATGATAGTACATGATTTCAGACTTTATTAGATTTAAATGTTTTAGGATTTTAATTCAAAAGAAAATTTAATTCTCAAACTTTATTTTCTTCCTGGAATGAATTTGAGGATATTATATTTGAATTAGAAGCAAGCTAAATTATGGGCATTTTATTATTGGAGAGTTTTTATGCATTTATAGTATCTTAATGTCATTCAATTTAATTTTAGTATCTCTGAGGGGCTTTTTTGGATAACATGGCTGGATATAATTTGTATTGTAACATAATAGGGAATGAAATTTTCAGTCTTGGGTAATTTAATTAACACCATATTTTGACCTAAATCATAGTTTCCTGGGGCTAAAATCTATGTTACCTCAATATTATTAAATAAGAAGCAGTTGTTGATATTAGGGACATACCTAATGAAGGTAGGAGAAAGACTTTCCTTACACTTTGTTGATATTCTTTTCAGGATATCATATTTCAGAATTTTCAGGAGGAGTTGATACACCTGCCTCTAACATTAGACTTAATGGTAAAGTCCAAGTTGATAACCGAATACAATGCTGGAATATTCCAGAATACTATTACTTGCTCATAATGAGTCCTTCCATGCATAGGGATAGATATTGTCACAGTCCCTACACTTTCACTTACTTCATTAACATTTAGTGAGTGTTTTGTGCAAGGGACTTTTCTAAGTGTTTTCATTATATAAATTAACCCATATGAAGTACACAACTTGTCAGCAACATATTAAATTAACAACATAGAATGTTATTACTTCCATACTATAATGAGAACAGTAAGACACAAGGAATTTAATAACTTTTCCAAGACCACTAGTGACAGTTATGCTACAAAATAAAATCTCTAATTGTTGATTTGTGCTATATTCACCATCTTAAGAGCTTTCAAAAATAGTTGAATAATTTCTTCTTTTAGAAACACATTTTCCTATTAGTGTCTCTTATCCCACCAACATATAATTGCCCTATTTTCCCAGTGTCCAGTTCTTCTCAGTCTTCTTTGGTAGGTCCACTTTACAGCTTGAGCTGACAATGTTGGAACACACTGCAGCTTTGTCATGCACCCTTTTATAGACTTTTGTGTCTATCTATAATACATTCCTTTTCTGAGTCACCTAAATGCTGATAGCATGAATATTTGTGTTATTGGCCCTCATCTCTACCTTGAAAGCCAGAAATGAATATATCCAAATACTGTATTTCATTTTCAACATTGATATTTAAAAAGTATCTTAAAAATAATATATTCAAAATGGATCTATTTATTTTCTACCACACCTTTCCATCTCGTTCATGTCAAAACAATCTAGGAGTTATCTGTGATTCCTCACTTGCTACCATATAAACTCAAGTAAAAACACATAAAAATACATACAAAACTAATAAATGTTATTGCCTTTAGAATGTGTGTATTGGTGGGTAGACAGAGGTAGCTATATATGTATGTGTATATTTTATATGTATTGTATATGCTAGAGAAAGTATTAATTTTTAAAATCAATATACTTCTATATTACTTAAAAATCTTTAAATAAAAATGTATAGAGATATTACTTTATAGTTTAAAAATATTTTTAAAAACTAAAGATTATGATTTCTAGACTCACCCTAAAATTATTAGTCTACGTTTCCCTACAACACTTCCATTTCATTCAATTGATAATAAATAATCTCAGTTCTGTTGTAAATTCAGTACAATATCATAGATTTAAAATTTGTGTGATTGTGCTAGGTATAAAGCTTCTTATAAATCTACCACAAAGGTAATGATACAATGAATAATTTACTAAAACCAATTTCTTTTTTTCAGTTTTTTTTAAAATTTAAACTCAAAATTTGAGTTGACTAAATTCAGAATTAACATTTTTCTAGACTGTAAGATTTTAATAAATTATTTTTGTAATATAAATTATTCAAATTTAGAAATCTTTAATTTTATCATACTCTGAAATATGAACAAGTTAAATTAACCATTTTAGAGCCCAAAATGGATTATTCAGCTCTGAAAAATAATTAAAATAAAAAAATCTATTATTTGGCTATCATAGAAAATCATCTCTATATTCAATGATTTTACATGCACTTATTGTGCTCATTTTAGGGACTACCCATCATACTGCAAGTAATTTATATTGAATGAGGCAATCAATTGGCAATGCCTTTACTAAAAAGCAAATGGCATATAAGCTATTAAATTCAATGAAATCTATATTTTATATGAAATCAGTAGATCAAGCTTTGATCTAAATTTTGTAATAATAGAAAACTTCATCTTTTAGTTTTCTATATAGGTGGCTGGATTTAAATAATTACAGATAGAATCACTATTTCCTAACAAGACACCCAGTAGACTTCTATAATCTTGGTTCCCTTATTTATGCATTATGTTAAAGCTATGAGGAAAAGCAAATACTGACTGCTAAAAGAGACACTGAGGCAAATATTATTTCACATTATTTTTTTAAGCTCAGAATATAATTATAGTATCAAGAAAACTCTAGGAAATATATTGTTATTTAAGATAATTGACAAGAAAATGCTGTGATTTTTAGCTTAATATGTGATATGCTTCATTTAAAATGTAAAATTCTGCTAAATATGCATTCTGCCTCTTCTATTTTGTCAAAGTTCTAAGAGACTGAAACTTGGAAATATCTTTTTTGTTTCTATCTGCTTATTATATATTTGCTGTTTTTCTTTCACTAAAAAAGTTATCTATGCACTAAACCTAGTTTCACCATGTGTACTTTTATTTGGAAGAAATCAATATTCTTATCATTGAGTTACAGTGTATTTGATCATCCCTCTTCCTTTTAGATCTTGATATGACTTTTGACCTTGTCATCACTGCCTTAGTAGGAACACTTTCATTCCACTATTTCTGTGATTCTGCAGTCTGCAGCCCCTTCTTATACTTTTCTTTCCATATTTTTACTATCTGTTTTGCTAAGCCTCCTCCTCTATATCACTGGAGTTATTCTCCAAGATTACCTTCTTGGTTTTCATATTAGCTTCTCTATACCCTAAAATGTAAGAAGCAGTGTGATATATTTTAAAGTGTTTAAGGAAATGTCAAGACAGGAGTCAAAGTGAGCACATATGTCTATTCCTCCTCACAACAAGACATCATCAAAATGTGATAAAGGGAGTGACCCAGTAACAGTAGAGGTAGCAGACATGGCAATGGGAGATTTTAAGTGATACTTTAAAGATGGAGTATAGATAGAAGAATAATGGCAGATAATGAAGAATGGAGGAAATGGCAATTGAGGATAGGTGACCCAGTACCTGAAATGGAGGCAGGCCATTTATTTTAAAATAATCCAGGAAGGACTCAGATTCAGATGCAACAAATGAGAATGGTGGCAAAGATTTGTGGAGGACAGAGATGTACCAAACAGCCAGGCCCCTTGCTCTTCCCCTACCCAGACATGCAGGGAGGTAAACTCCCAGAATTTCTCCCCTGAGAAAATGCCTAAGGGCTCTTATCTAAAATATTGATAAAATTGACAAAAGAGAAATAAGGCTTTCAGCAGTCTTTCATTAGTGCATATAAATATTTACAGCATACTTACTCTCTGCCAGTCACTAATCTGGTTGCCAGAAATGCATTGCTGAACAACACAGACAAAGGTCCTTTCCTCATGAAACTCACATTCTTTGGTGGGAAGAACAAAAATAAATAAAATAAAATAAAATAAAAGTACACTCAAACTAATTTCAAATAATAATGTTATTAAGAAAAATTAAACAAGTTAAGGTGATTTGAATATTTGTGTATGTGTGTGGGTGTGTGTGCTACTTAAGTATCATGGTCAGGGCAAGCATAACAGAGAAAGATGGAGTAAACAAAAATTATACTGTAGAGATAAAAGAAGTAATTAATTAATGTGTTTTTTCCTGGGAAAAATCAAAAGGTCTTCCTTTCTTTCACTTTAAATGTTATCAAACAGTATATGATGAGTCCATTGACATTTTTTCAGTATAGATTTACCATTAAAATATATTTTGTAGAAAAATAGCAATAATGTTGCAATGTATTCCTATTTATAAATCTCAATGTACATGAAAGAACAAAACCTCCATGTTCAAAGATGCTTCCTCAGAGAAATAAAAAGTAAACTAGCATTAGTCAACTATTTCTGATGAGAATTTTTTTAAATGCTCAGCAATTATATAATTACACACAACTTGAATGAATACACAAACCTAAATAGCACCAGTGAGCACTATTGCAATCCCTTCAGTATTAAGTCATATAAAAATTCTAAATCACAATGAGGCAAACCTTTTGGAATATTAGGGTAAACCTTTTGCCTTGAATTCTAGCATTGCGTAGAATGCTACCGTGGTCCATAAAATTATATGTAAATACGATAGCCTTCATATATAAAAATAAAACTATTCATCAGTTATCACTAAAATGTATGATTGTTGTTGATACATTTTCTACTTGTGAATAGTGATATTCACTGATGAAATAATTGTTTGTCTTTAGATTATACATGTTTATCAAACAGATATTTCTAGTAGAGACATATGGACACTAAGAAGTATTTACTGGAATTTAGCATATTTTTTCACCAAAGATGGAATAACACAAAAACATTTAATTATGAATATTCTTAAGCTATTCAACTTGAACTTGATGACTGCTATCCTCTTTATTGTGCTCTATTTTCCTAATCACAATTCTTCTTAAGCATTCATGAAAACTACTGGTTGATATAATCTTATGATATAGAATTCCCATGCTATTAGAGCATACTTATTGCTTTCTGATGAAATTGGTCTCCTTAAGGATGACTATCCCAGAAATATTTGAAAGGACTATTGAGAAGTAAATATTTCATTAAATAAAAAAATATTAAGGTTAAAAGCATTTTAGAGCATTGTAAGACATATTGGAAGATTATATGTGTGATATGTGAACCAAAAATAATACAAAATTGAGAAGAAAACTTCATGTAAATAGTAGAGAAAAATGGCATTTGCTCCTAATTAAATCTAAAATGTGACATTTTCAAATCCTCAGACTTTTCTGAATGTTGCTGGCATGTAGTGTCACAAACAAAGAACATTTTCTTGACAAATGAGTTTATTGAAGATAGAGAAGTGATTTTTCCTATCGACCAAGCTGACCTTGTTTTTTATGTCTCCTATGCCACTTACACACTGATCACAAATAAATAGTTGCAAAAGTGAAACAACATTTTATATTCTGGTAAATCTCAGAAAGTGACAAAAACATGGCTTACAAATTTAGATCAGAAGATAGCTCTAATGGAAGCACACCCTTAGAAGATATCTACTGCTTTCATATTAATGCCAATTTTTCACATACAGATTATTTACAGTTTTAAACTCATAATCAAAAGGTTAAGAAAACTGCATCCAATATATATAGCTTGTACATGTCATGGTTACTTAAGACACTATTTCTCCTTTTTTTTGTCCATATTTATTTTATTCAGAATCCATTCTTACCTGAGCCCACAGGTGAAAATTACATAATTATGGACATGACTACAGACTGAAGGTTATATCAGGCTACAGAAGAGCAAGAAATTACATGAGATTAATGTGAGCCTTTTTTCCCCTAAAAAACCATAAGCATTACATTACATTAAAATTACACAGGTTTTTTCTGTGTTCATAGCGATGTGATCCAAAGTGACTCAAATGGTAGTTTATATGTTATAAAGAAGAGGATCAATCATTCTGAGGTAGGGGCATAACAGCTGATATAAGTTGCCTAAGAAAATAGACCTCCTCCCTTTCTTTCACAGTATCTGTAGCATTCCAAAAGGGAGTAGGTCAGATAAAAAAGACAGAAGATGCTCTCACTTTGGACAGAGGCAAGCATCATTCCCCAAGATGTCTATTGCTAACAACCAAACCTGGTACATTCATTATCTGTGAATTCTAGTCAATCCTATAACTGTTAACTGACTATTTGGAGAATTTAGCTATGGGTAAATCTAAATTTCTTCGAAGTTTCATATTATTTAACTAAGAGAACAATAAGACTAATATGTTTTTTCTGATATATGACAGTATAATATTAGCCTTATTATATATGGAATAGTGTAAGAAAAATTTGTAACCCAAATAAATTTTCAAAAGCTAAAGATTATATAAAATATACTTATCATAAGAGGTCTGACTTTCAGTTTATCTAACAATAACTTTCTATCTATCAATCTATCTATCCTCCATCCATTTCTCCATCTATCTATTAAAGAAATCATATGAAGCTAGCATTATGGAGATCTATGTAACCTTCAGAATTCCATTACTGACTCAGCCTGTAATCCTAAAAAAAAAATGTTCTTCTAACAGTAAAAAGCAATGATTAGAATTATGCTCATATAGATTTTCTTTGATATTTTGCTGCAAGCTTTCTATCTATTTCTCCAATGTGTATTAATATTAATATAATAACCCTGCCTGACCCATAGCTGCAGGCATTCCAACTGAATCTGCATCTGCTATGCACCATACTACCACTTTTACAGATGTAAAATTAGCAGCAGTTGCAATGAAATGGGGATCTGCTGTAATGCACACACTCTCTGAGCTCTTCTCAATGAAGCAAAAAAAGGGTGAGGAGAGTAGGTCCTGAGAACCAAGGTTGGAAAATATGTATATAAAAGGAAAGGAAGGAACTAAGGTAGTTCACAGCAGGTAAGCCAGATACCATGAGATAAGATCACAGTTAAGCAAGAAGTCATATAAAAGTACTGCACATTAATTTTTAATTTTTCATTCTATCATTTGTAATTGAATATGGCTACCCACAGAGAACAAACTAAAAATCAGCTAAGAAATGATTGCTCATATATCTACCTACCTCTAAATCTAGAGATGGGCATAATTTATACAAATCTTAGCTGGTTTGTTTGGCTAAACTTTTGTTTCAACTTACTGTACCTATGTCTCTTGGTTCAACACATATATTCTGTTATATTTTTCCCTCATCCCTCTAGGGTTCTCAATACCAAGAAAAGATATGTGCAAAATACTAATAATATATATCCATTTCCTCTGTGGAAAATGTCAAGAACAACTACCTTTCTGCTGGTTAGTACAGCTGTCATAAACCTCATGGGAGAAACTCTCCCTTACATTGTGGAAATGACTTCTGTGCTTGCTACACAAATAAGGTTGTAGGAAGTATAAACATATTAAAATCTAACTTACTCCCAGGAGGTTCAATAACAATTTTAAAACCAAGAGAATCACATGAAAGTTATAGTTTTCACATAAATATACAAAAGTTTAAAAAGAAAAAAAAGTATCTTTTTTTTTTTCATAAATGACTGAATATATGCCTTAGGCTATAAAGTAAACTTAAATACTGAAGAAAATATTGTAAAACCTATACAAATATTCAGATTTTGGAGATGGTTAAAACATGGATATTTTAAAAATAAATTTCCATTCCTAGTCTCCTATACACAGTGGGGAAAAAAAACCTAACATTATAAAAAATTTTAAATGGAAGGAAGGAAAGAATCTTTGTCCTCATAGCCAACATTCTTTCACTATCATGTCACATTGTGCTGTTCTGACTGTATCTGACAACCATTCAGTTGTCTACCATGGGCAAAATTTCTACTCACTACATTCCACTCAGGTGAGCATTTGGACTCCTAGCTATCTTGGTTACAGATATGTAGGCTGCCTGTTTTTCTCTTGAACCATATACACCCTATCCTACACATGCACTTGATTTCTGCAAACTTCCAAAGATTTATTTGCAATAGACTCACATTTTCCTGTATAATTCCTTATTGTTTATAAAAGAAGGAGAATAGATATACTAATTGATAAAACATTATCCAGAGAAGAAAGCAAAGACCATTAAGTGAAGAAACTATATGGATAAAGTGAACATTCCAACTGACATTCAATGA
Source organism: Microcebus murinus (assembly GCF_040939455.1). Classification (NCBI taxonomy): domain Eukaryota; kingdom Metazoa; phylum Chordata; class Mammalia; order Primates; family Cheirogaleidae; genus Microcebus; species Microcebus murinus. The sequence goes on along the minus strand of NC_134108.1, from coordinate 63,337,953 downwards.
TTCAAAAAAAGATAACTCTCTTCATTCCAAGTCTTTCCACTTTAACTGTGATGTTTTCCATCTAATCTTCCAAAAATATAAAAAATTCTTATGATATTCTAGAAACTCTATAAAAAAATTCCAGTTTTCTGAAAGTAGGTAAGGGAGTAGACACAGTAGCCTTTAGCAGAATTGCAACTACATTCCATACATGTGGGGACTATAGTGTATTTCATTTGTGTGCTTATTATATTACTTTCCCTTTGATGCAATGGGTAATACTGAACAAAAATAAAGATGCACTGCTGTATTGTTTACTATATAGTTCTTCAATTCTCAGCCCTGGCCACATAATTTAATCGTTTGAGAAGCTAATCTCCACCCCCAGAAATTCTATTTTAACTTGAATTAGACCTTTTCATCTCTAGGATTGGCATGACATATAGTTAAATGCTAAATCAATAAACATGAGAGTTCATTGGTAGTAGTACTAAAACAAAATCTAGAGGTAACCTAATATCCCCCAAACTAAAAGTATTTATTTCCACAGGGCTAAATTGCTTATTACATACCTGCTGCTTCCATATTCACTAATATTCCACAAAGGATGGTTTTCTATCTTGGTATTAACATACACAGAATAGTACCTCACCCACTCAAAGTGGTTATATCCTAATCCTTGGAATCTGTTAATATTTTAGGTTACATGGCAAAGGGATACTATTGCAGATTGAATTAAAGTTCTGAAACAATTGTCCTTAAAATAGAAAATTTATCTTGGATTACCTGAGCAGGCCAATAGAATCACAGGAATCCTGAGAAATGGGAGACTGAGACAAAGAGATGTTAATATAGAAACAGAAGCAGAGAGACTCAACATGGATGGCTTTGAAGATGGAGAAAGTCCATCTTTGGATTTGGATGGTCTGAAAGGCAAGGAAACACTTATTCCTAGAGCATCCAGAAAGGAATGCACCTCTCCTGAAACCTTGATTTTAGTCCAGTAAGAACTGTGGTAGGTTTATAACTTACAAAACTGTAAAATAACATACTGTGTTGTTTTAATCCATTAAATTTGTGGTAAATTATTTACAGAAACCTTAGAAAATTAATACAACTATTTTATCATAGACTTTTAAAATTTGCCAGCTAACATTAAAACCACTGTATAATATAATTATGGTAAGCAATTTAGAGCAACTAATAATAAACTAGGGATTAATATATGTGCCAGTTGGTGGTCTAGTCAGCAAATTCAATTTCACATTAAAAACATAGAAATTTCATATATATGAGTTATTCAATCAAAATAAAATTTCAAGTCCCATTTATTTATTTTTCTTGCTGCTGTGATTGCCATTGAGGTCTTCATAAATTCTTTGCCTAAGCTGATATCTAGAACAGATTTTCCAAAATTTTCTTGTGGAGTTCTTATAGTTTCATGCCTTATTATTTAAGTCTTTTATTCATCTTGAATTAATTTTGTAAGTAGTAAGAGATATGGATCCTGTTTCTTTCTTCTGCATGTGGCAATACAGCACTATTTATTGAATAGAGTTTCTTTACCCCAGTGTATGTTATTGTCTGCTTTGTTAAAGATCTATTGCCAGTATATGGATGGTTTTATGTCTGGGTTTTCTATTCTGTTCCATTGGTCTATGTCCCTATTTTTGTGTCAGTACCATGTTGTATTGGTTACTATAGCCTACCTTGTAATATAATTTGAAGTCTAGATATGTTATTCCTCAAGATTTGTTCCTTTTGCTTAATATTGTTTTGGCAATTTGGGCTCTTTTTTTGTTCCAAATGAAGCATAGAATTGTTTTTCTAGATCTTTGAAATATTATGTTGATATTTTGATGGGAATTGCATTGAATCTATAAATGACTTTGGGAAGTATGAACATTTAACAATGTTGATTCTACCAATACATGAGTATATGTTTACCCATTTGTTTGTATTATCAGCAATTTCTTTCCTTAGTGTTTCATAGTTCTCATTGTAGAGATCTTTTATTTCCTTGGTTAAATATATTCCTAGGTATTTTACTTTCTTTATAGCTATTGTGAATAGTATTGAGTCTTCGATTTGGCTCTCAGTTTCAAAGTTATTGGCACATAGGCCTGCTACTGATTTGTGTTTGTTGATTTTGTAACCTGAGATTTTGTGAAATTTATTTATTAATTCTAGGAATCTCTTGGTCGAATCTTTCATTTTTTCTGGATATAAGATCATATTGTGAGTAAAAAGCAATAGTTTGACCTCCTCTTTCCTGACAACCTACAGAATAGGAGAAAATATTCACAAGCTATACATCTGATAAAGGGCTAATAACCAGAATCTACAAAGAACTCAAGCAAATTAGCAAGAAAAATAATCAAATCACCCCATTAAAAAGTGGGCAAAAGACATAGACAGAAGCTTTTCAAAAGAAGATAGACAAACGGCCAATATACGTATTTAAAAAATGCTCAACATCACTAATTATCAGGGAAATGCTAATAAAAAACACAGTGATATGTCACCTTATCCCAGTTAGAATGGCTTTTATTAAAAAGTCCAAAAACAATCAGAGCAGCAACAAAAATAAACAAATGGGGACTCATCAAACTAAAAACTTCTCCACAGCCAAGAAAACTATCATTAGAGTGAATAGATAACCTACAGAATGGGAGAAAATATTTGCTTTCTACACATCCAATAAATGGCTGATAACAAGAATCTATAAAGAACTTAAGAAAATCAACAATAAAAAATCAAACAACCCCATCAATAAATGGGCAAAGGACATGATCAGAAAGAAACTTTTCAAAAGAAGACAAAATAATGGCCAGCAAACATATAAATAGTGCATAACCTCTCTAATCATTATGGAAATGCAAATCGAAACTATAATGAGACATCACCTAACTCCAGTGGGAATGGCCTCTATCAAAAAGTCCCAAAATAACAAATGCTGGTGTGGATGTGGAGAGATTGGAGCCCTCTTATGCCGCTGGTGAGACTGTAAATTAGTACAAACCCTGTGGAAAGTAATTTCGAGATAACTCAAAGAGCCAAAAATATGAATACTGTTTGATCCAGCAATCCCACTACTAGGCATCTATCCAAAGAAAAAAAAGACATTCTACAACAAAGACATCTGCACTAGTATATTTATAGCAGCACAAGGTACAATTGCAAAGATGTGGAAACAACCCAAGTGCCCACCATTTAAAAAAAAGTTGATATCATAGAAGCAGAGAGTAGAATTGTGGTTACTAGAGGTGGGGGAGGATTAGGAGGACAGGGGATAGTAAAAGGTTGGTTAACAAAGGTACAGATGAGCCGGGCGCGGTGGCTCACGCCTGTAATCCTAGCTCTCTGGGAGGCTGAGGCGGGCGGATTGCTCAAGGTCAGGAGTTCAAAACCAGCCTGAGCAAGACCCCGTCTCTACTATAAATAGAAAGAAATTAATTGGCCAACTGATTTATATATGTAAAAAATTAGCCGGGCATGGTGGCACATGCCTGTAGTCCCAGCTACTCGGGAGGCTGAGGCAGTAGGATCGCTTGAGCCCAGGAGTTTGAGGTTGCTGTGAGCTAGGCTGACGCCATGGCACTCACTCTAGCCTGGGCAACAAAGTGAGACTCTGTCTCAAAAAAAAAAAAAAAAAAAAAAAAAAGAAACAAAGGTACAGATGGATAAAAGGAATAAGTTCTAATAATGTTCTTTAGCACTATAAGGTGACTGTAATCAACAAAAATTTATTATATGTTTTCAAGTAGCTAGAAGGGCAGATTTTGAATGTTTCCAACATAAAGAAATGATAAATGTTTGAGATTATGGGTATCCTAATTACCTTAATTTGATCATTACCTATTGTACATAGGTATTGAAATAACACTGTACCCCATAGATAGGTAAAATTATGTGTTGATTAAAATAATAATAAAAGTAAAAAAGAATATTATTAATAGCTCATGTGTTAAGGTGTTTACTATTTGCCAAGTAAAAAAAAATGTGGTATATGTATACCATGGAATATTACTCAACTACAAAAAACCAATGGTGAGCTAGGACCTCTTACATTATCCTGGGTAGAGACTGAGCCCTCCCTTCGAAGTGAGGTATCGCAAGAATGGAAAAACATGCACCACATGTACTTGCCATCAAATTTGTACTAACTGACCAACACTAAGGTGTTCACATGGTAGTAATACTCACTGGGTGCCTGTCAGGTGTAGGGGTGGTTGGTGGGGGCAGTAAACTAACAACTAATGGAAGTGGAGCACACTATTTGGGGAAAGAACACATTTGTAGCCCTGGCTTGGGTGAGGCAAATGTATTACATGTAACCAAAATGTTTGTATCCCCATCATATCCTGAATTTAAAAAATATAAATAAACAGTCCAAAAACATTAGATGCCAGTGTGAATGCAAAGAGAAAGGAATGCTTTCAGACTGTTGGTGGGACTGGCAGATTAGTACAATCTCTAGGAAAAACAGTATGGAGATTTCTCAAAGAACTAAACGTAGACCTACCATTTGATCTGGCAATCCCACCACTGGGTATTTACCTAAAGGAAAAGAAGTAATTTCATCAAAAAGACACCTGCACTTAAATGTTTATTGCAGCACAATTCACAAATGCAAAGATGTGGAATCAACCCAAATCCTCATCAATTCATCAATGGATTAACAAAATATGGTATATGTATACCATAGAATACTTCTCAGCCATGACAAAGGATGACTTAATGCCTTTTGCAACAATATGGATGGAACTGGAGATAATTATCCTAAGTGAAATAACTAAAGAATGGAAAAACAAACATCACATGTACTTACTGTTAAATTAAAACTAACTGATAAGAACATGTGCACAGAGGGAAGTAAAATTCAATGGAAATCAAATGGAGGGCTAGGCGAAGGAGGATATGGGCAAAAACCTACCTAACAGGTACAATGAACACTGTCGGGGTGACAGGCACACTTATAATCCTGATTCAAGCATTATAAAAGTGATCCTTATAAGCAAAATCATTTGTACCCATGTACTACTTTGAAATAAAAAATGAATAAATAAATGAAAATAAAATAAAATCATATGGCTCTTAACAATAAAAACATAAAATTTTGCATTTATAAATAAATAAAATAATAACCACTAATTTAACAGTTTTCTTAAAATACAGATATAAAAACTAGAAGCAGAGGGCTTGTAAATCATAACCTATATTGCCACATGATACAGATTAAGGCACCAGGCTTGCATTTAAGTAAAAAATAGCTATTACATACTAGTTTTGCTAAAACTAAGAAGATATATAATTTTCTACCTATATTGGAAGCATATAAGTGCTCAGCAGGGAACAGAATGATTTATGATAGTAGAGGTAGCATAATGTTTTGGAAAAGAAATTAAGATAAAATTAGGCTGAATATCAGAAACCGTCTCAACAAAATATAGTAATCTTCCCAATAAATTGGTGAGATATTTACCACCTGAGAACTTTATAGAATAATCACTTTTAAAATAAAATACTTTTTAAAATATTGTCAAAGACTAGAAAAAAATGAGTTAGGCTCATGAAACCATATATATTCTATTTTCTGTATGGAAGTACTCGTTAATAGTCACACAAGAAGATAGAAGGTATATACACATACACACACACACATACACATTTTTGCAGAGTTTTATTTTAATCATTAAACCACTATAATTGCAACTTCTAAAAATCATAATTAGGGCATAGAACATCCTACTAAGGATATATTCCTGTAAATATTGAATATATTCTCTCCTGTTTATATAAACTAAACTGCCAAGGAAGAAAGTTTACTTTTATATTAGTTTTGAAAATCAATATTCTCCACCACTGAATAATATCCATGTTCCTGTTGAAGAATGAATGCTATCTAAATCCAAAATCACCACACATGCTCTCAAATGTATACAGAACAAAAGGGCAGTGAATAGTGCTTGTTTCCAGAAGCCATACTTGGGTAGAGTACTCTGAAGGTTTTTGTCTCAGTAGTGTTTATTTATTTATTTATTTATTTTTTCAGAATATTATAAGGGTACAAATGTTAAGGTTACATATATTGCCCTTGACCCCGTACCCCCCATGAGTCCGTGCTTCAAGCATGTCCATCCCCCAGTTGGTGTGCATCACACTCATTATGTATGTATATACCCATCCCCTTCCACCTGCCTAACACCCGATAGATGTTATTCCTATATGTCCACTTAGGTGTTGATCAGTTAATACCAATTTGTTGGTGAATACATGTGGTGCTTATTTTTCCATTCTTGGGATACTTCACTTAATAGAATGAGTTCCAGCTCTATCCAGGAAAACACAAGACGTGCTATATCATTGTTGTTCTTTTGTCTCAGTAGTGTTTAATATTTAGATGAAGCTTAAACATGTGTTATGGTTTGAATCTGTCCCCCTAAAAGAATGTGTTGGAAACCTAATCCCCAAAGCAACAATTTTTGGAGGTGGGACTTATTGGGAGGTATTTGGGTTATATAGTTCCCACTCTCATAAATGGATTAATGCTGATCATAAAAGGACTTGAGGCTTGAAGTTCAATCTCTCTCTTCGCTGTCTCTCACTCGTCTTCTACCATCAGATGACATGGCAAGTAGACCCTCATAAAATGTCAGCAACTTGATATTCAGCCTCCTATTTTCCAGAACTATGAAAAATATTTTTTAAATAAATCCCCCACTCTCTGGTATTCTTTTATAGCAGCACAAAATGTACTAAGTCATCATGGCTCCAGTCCTGACTATTAAAAATTAAAACAAGACCCCAAATTATCATTGTTTCCAAGTAACTTGAATGAATGCCAGAAAAAGCTCAAGAATATTTACAGAAACACAAAAATATTCAAAACCCAACAAAATGAAATTCACGATGTCTGGCATTTAAGCAAAATGACTAGGCATTCAAAAGGACAGAAATACATGACTCATGTTGAGTAGAAAAGGCAAATCAATTGAAATAGATCATAACAGATACATCTTAAAAATAGCAGACAAAGACAAAAAAAAACCTGTTATTTTAAGTGTCTATCATGGTCAGAAATGTGAGTAGAAACATGAAAGATGTTTTACAAAAATCCAAATAAAATGTTCAGAGATGAAAATTACAATATGTGAGTTCTAAATTAGACTGGATGGGAATAATAGCAGAACTGACATTGCAGAAGAAAAGATTGATGAACTTGAAGACATAGCTATAGAAATTAAATAAACACTGAGAGAAAATAGAATTAAAAATAATAGAAATTCCACTTCTGGAATTATGGAGTAGACACATTTTCCTATTTTGCCTCTAAATTTAGCTTAAAAACCCTAGATAGCATATAGAAAACAAACATTTAAAAAATCTCTGAAAGAGGGAGAAGAAAAGTAGACTGATTATAGACCTTCGTACAGAAAAAAGATAAAGAGTGTTGACTTCTCTGGAATTTCTTTCTGCTTCATATATTTTAGGCTGAATGCACAAATATCTAGCCATCTAGAAACATCAAGAGTAGTAAATAATAAAGCCCCCAAGAAATCTCCTTGCTGTAGCTAAAAGACCAAGAAAGAGGTAGCCTAATAAGACTTAGATAATAACCACTCTATCTCAACTAAACACCACAGGAAAAAGAACTGTGATTCTTCCCTTTACCTCACCAAGGTAGGATGAGTTCTACCATTACCAAGCTCTAACTACTTGCCAAACCCTTCTTCCAAGGTGGTATCAGAGAAGTCTGAGTAGAGAGTGAGTCCATTTATCACCACTCAGTTGTAATAATGCCATACCCCTTATCTATGGTATCACTGGTGGCCATGTGGGGAATCTGGATTTCCACACCCATCAGGTAATGACAAAACATGCTTCTTCCTCCCCAGTGGTGTGGTGCCAGAGGAAGCCCAGTGGGAAATCAAAATGTACACCAATGTTGAACAGTAATAGAACCATGCCCACACTGTTAGTGGTAGTCAAATGAAAGCAGTTACAAAACACCTGCTCTGCCCAGACAAGGTGATATCTATAGAGTCCTAGTAAAGAACTGGGACACTCAACCCTTCCCAGCAGTGATGGAATGACATAAATGACAAATACGAAGATTAAAATAACAGATATTTCTACAAACCCCACAGACAGCAAAAGATAACGAGGGAACATTATGAACAACTCTACACACATAAATAGACCAAATTCTCAAAAGATAAAAGATGCATAATTCATTTAATGTGAAATAAATAATGTGAATAGCCACCTGGCTTAAAGATTATTTTGGGGGGAGATTCCAAATAATGATTTGAATTTTTAAGGTCTTGTGGATTCACTGGATAATTGTACGAAATGTTTAAAGAATTAACATCAATTTTACACAATCTCTTCCAGAAAACAAAACAGGAGGTAATACTTTCAAAACATTTTTGTGATGTTAGTGTTATCCTGAAATCAAAACCAGAGAGAGCCAAAATAAAAAATACTGACAATACCAAATGTTAGTGAGGATGTAGAAAATTGGATCTTTTACACATGGTTTATGGGAATGTGAAATGGTACAGTGACTGTGGAACATAGTTTGGCAATTTCTTAGAAAAATAAAACACACATTTACATTAGGACCAAGCAATTGCACTCTTGAACATTCATTCCAAAGAAATAAGAACTGATATTTGTTCATACCAGCTTTTTTATCTGCAACAACCAAAAGTTGGACAAAATTAAAAAGACTCTCAGTGGGTAAATGGCTAAACAAAACATAGTATATTCATACTGTAGAATACTACCTTACAATAAAAAGGAACAAATTATCAATATACAACTTAGGTAGATCTTAATGGCGTTGTGCTCAGTATAAAAAAAATAGTCTCAATGATCAATGTACAATTCAATTTATCTAACACTCTTGGTATGATGAAATTTTAGAGATAGAAAATAGATTAGAGGTTACAAGAGGTTAACAGTGGTAACCACAAAGTGGGATGAGTGTAACTAAAATGTTGCAGAATAAGGGAGACCTTTGTGGTAATGGAATAATTTCCCTTTTTTTTGTTTTTGTTTTGTTTGTTTGTTTGTTAGTTTTTTCAAAAGGCAAGATCTTTTTCTGTTGCCCAGACTCAAATGCAGTAGCCCAGTCTCTAGCAGCTGGGACTATAGGCTTGCACCACAAAGCCAGGCTAATGTTTTGTATTTTTTGAAGAAATGGGGTCTTCAAAAGGCTGGTTGCTAAGGCTGGTCTCAAACTCTTTGCCTCAAGGAATCCTTCTGCCTTGATCTCCCAAAATTCTGGGATTATAGGTATGATCCATTGTGCCCAGGCTTCATTCTGTATCTTAATTTTGATAGTGATTATACAGATGTACACGTATGATAAAATAAAGTAAAAGCTCACACACATTTTACTAATGACAATCTCTTGATTGTGATATTGAGCTCTAATTATGAAAGATGTAACTGTTGAGGAAAACAGCTAAAGAGTACATAGGATTTTTCTTGTACTATCTTTGAAACTTTCTGTGAGTCTATTTGTATGATAAATAGAGAGCTAAAAAGTAATAAATAAATAACCTGAAAATACACAAATCGATGGATAAAGAGATGGAGAATTGATGCCTTGTGGAACAACTTAAAGTGGTGGATTATATGTGTACTTAGAATTCCTGAAAAAAAAGAGTGGGAGCAAATAAAAAATGAAGAATTACCAAAAATCATTCAAATTTAATGAAAATTATAATCTCACAGATTCAAGAAGTTCAATGACCACCAAACATAAAATCTGATAAAATCTACATATTTAGGGACATAGTAAGTGATACTTTGAGTTTCAGGATACAAGACCAATGTACAATAAACCAAATATGTTTTTATTTCCCAGCAATGATAGCTGGTATTTTAAAAATTTTTAAATGCTATTTATTTAGCATTAAAAATATGAAACCCTTAAAGATAAATCTGACAAAAGTTGGACAGATCCTGTTCACTGAAACCTTAAAACATTCCGAATATCCCTGTACTGAAGATCTGCACAACTGGAAAGATATACTCTGACCATGAAACAGAAGATTCAATATTGTTAAAGTGTCAATTCATCATAAATTGATTTATACATGCAATACAATCTGAATAAAAATCAGTGCATGCTTTCTTTTGTAGAAGTAAGAAAACTGATTCTAAAATTCACATAGAAATGCAAAGGACCTAAGAACTTAGAAAAATAACAAAGTCGAAGGATTAAAACTATCTAATTTCAAGACTAAAGTGGTGGTGAACAAGAGATTGTGGTATAGGAGACAAACTGCAAAAACAGATTAATGGAACAGAATAGAAAGTCTACAAAAAGGCTTTATATTCATGGATAACATATTTTTAGTAAATGTGCAAAGGCAATTCGAAGGAGCAAGCATAGGCTTTTCATGACATAGTACTGGAACAATTCAAGCTCTATATAAAAACAAGTTAATTTCAATCTATACTACATTCATAAATTAACTGAAAATAAGTCACAGACCTAAGTGTAAAACCTATAACTATAAAATTATTAAAATAAAAAGTAAAAGAAAATCTTTGTGATCATATGTTGAGCAAGTATTTATCAACATCAAATATATAATTGAAAATGTAACCCATAAAAATTTGATCTGATTGATTTCATCTAAATTAAAAATACTTGCTCTTCAAAAGACACCATGAAAGAATGAAAACATAAGCCAATGGCTGGGGAAAAATGCTAATCACATATACAATAAAAGACTTGTATCCAATATATATATACATAACTTTAAAACTCAATAAAAGAAAGCATGAAAACATATGGGCAAAATATTTGAGTAAACACCTCACCCAAGAGACACACAGATGGCAAATAAGCAAATAAAAGGATACTTAGCATTAAAAATATTATGTAAAATGTACCTATCATAATGCTTACATATATGCATATGGATATGAACACGATTTTGATTGTGGTGATGGTTTCATGAGCACATAAAGATATCAAAACTTGATAAAACTGTACACTTCCAATATATGCAGATTATTGTTTTTTAAGTATACCTTAGTATAGCTGTTAATAAAAATGTAAAATAGACCAAATATAATAAACAATATAAATATTATTTATAATAAATGATATAAATATTTTCCAATATAAATATTGGAAAAATATATAGAATACTTTTATTAGTCCATATATGAACTGATTTTTATAACATGTCATGGAGAAATATATACTAATGATTTATAATTATCAATCAAATGAAAATTTAATATCAATTATAGACATTATGAAAATAATAGAAAACTTGTGTGTATGCTAATGTATGTACCTACCTATAAATCAAACCTAAATCTAATCATTCCTGTAGATCTAATTACCAATTTATAGAAAACACAAATGAAAGAAAAATATAGTAGGGGATGCCAAGGGTTTGTAATCATCCACATACAGTCTATGAGACTATGAATTCTGGAACTGATAGATGTAACAAAATAATGCATGAGACAAAAACTGATGAATAGAAACCTTTGTTTTAAAAGAAGCAAACTAAAAATATGTATTTCCTTTGATGCAATAATTATATTTAATAGATATGTATAGGTGGTGAACTTGCTCACAACAAGGGTGCATGTAAAAATATTTTAGGTAATCTCAAGTAATTGTCAACAAGTACTGTTTTCCATAAAAATATAATAGCAATTATATTATGTAATGTCAAGTAATTGTGCATTACTTGGATAAATAGCAAACTCATTTTTAGCATTGTAATACCATGGAATATTATGTAGCAGTTAAAGAAAGCAGAGCAGATATTTTATTTTTTTATTTTAAAATATAAAGGGGGTACAAATGTTTTTGTTATATGCATAGCTGGTATTAAGCTTAACTCAGGGCTTTTACTGTGCCTATCACCATAATAGTAGTCACTATACATGATAGGTAAGTTTTTATCCTTCATCCCCATATCACCTTCCCCCTTCCTTGGTTTCCAATGTGCTTTACATCTCTTTCTGCCCGTGTACATCCATATTTTAGGACCCAATTATTAGTGAGACTATGTGGTGTTTGTTTTTCCATTCCTGAGATACTTCACTTAGGATGATGGTCTCCAGTTCCAGCCAAGTTGTTACAAAAGGCATTATTTCATTCCTTTTTATGGCTGAGTAGTGCTCCCTGATATACACAGTAAAATGTGATATACATCACATTTTATTAATCCACTCCTGAATTGATGGGCACTTAGATTGATTACACATATTTCCATTGTGAATTTTGCTGTGATAAACATTTGGGTGTAGATGTCTTTTTGATAAAATGATTTACTTTCCTTTGAGTAGATACCTAGTAGTGAAATTGCTGAATCAAATGGTAAGTCTACATTTATTTTTTTTCAGGAATTTCCATACTGTTTTCCATAGAGGGTGATTAATTTGCAGTTCCACTGACAGTGTATAAGCATTCCTTTCTCTCTGTATCCATGGTAGCATCTATTGTTATTTAACTTTTTAATAATGGCCATTCTGACAAGGGTAAGGTGGTATCTCATTGTGGTTTTAATTTGCATCTCTCTGATTATTGGTGATAGTAAGCATTTTTTTCCTATGTTTGTTGGCCATTTGTCTATCATCTTTGGAAAAAAATACATTTTCATGACTTTTTCCAATTTTTGATAGTATTGTTATTTTCTTGCTTATTTATTTGATTTCTATATAGAATATGGATATTAGCCCTATATTGAATATTTAGCATGAAAATATTTTCTCTCAATCTGTAGTATATCTATTTACTCTGTTGATTATTTCCTTTGCTGTGCAGAATCTTTTTAATATAATTAAGCCCATTTATGTATTTTGTTTGTTGCGATATTTGTCTTTGAGGTCTTATTCATAAATTCTTTCCCTAGGCCAATGTCTAGAAAAGTTATTCCTACATTTTCTTCTAGAATTTTATTGATTTCATGCTTTACATTTAAGTCTTTTATCCATCTTACATTAATTTTTGTAAATGGTGACAAATAGGGATCTTGATTTATTCTCCTGCATGTGGCTATTGTATTTTCCCAGCATCATTTATTGAATAGGGCTTCCTTTCCCCAATTCATGTTATTGTCTGCTTCGGGGAACATCAGTTTGTCATAGCTATATCGTTTCATTTCTGGATTCTTGGTTCTGTGTCATTGGTCAATATCTCAACTTTTATACCAGTTTCATGCTGTTTTGGTTACTATAGCCTTGTAGTATAATTTGAAGTCAGGTAATTGGATGCCTCCAGATTTGTTCTGTTTGCTTAGGATTGCTGTGGCTATTTGGTTCTAGATGAAGCTTTCTTGGTTCTAGATGAAGCTTAGAATTATTTTTCCTAGATCTGTGAAATATGGCATTGGTATTTTGATTGAAATTGTGATGAATCCATAAGCCACTTTGGGCAGTATAGATATTTTAATGATGTTGATTCTATTTTACACCAATCCATGACCATGGATTCTTTTCCCACTTGTTGATGTCATCAGTGATTTCATTCAGCAGTGTTTTATAGTTCTCATAAAGATCTTTCACCTTGTTTGTTAAGTATATTCCTAGGTCTTTTATTTTCTTTGTAGCTATTGTAAATGGTATTACATCCTTGATGTGACTGTCAGCTTGACTGTTATCAGTATATAGAAATGCTACTGATATGTGTACACTGATTTTGTTACCTGAGAACTGATTAATTTATTTATCAATTCCAGGAGTCTTTTGGTGGAATCTTTAGGGGTTTTTAGGTATAAGATCATATATCATCAGGAAACAGATAGTTATCCTCCTCTTTATTTCTTTCTCTTGCCTGATTGCTCTGGTTAGGATTTCCAGTACTATGCTGAATAGAAGTGATGATAGTGAGTATCTTTGTCTTGTTTCAATTTTTAGCGGAAGTGCTTCCAACTTTTCCCCATTCAATATGACCTCTTATATAGATTTTATAATTTTAAGATATGTTTCTTCTATGCCTAGTTTGTTGAGAATTTTTATCATGAAAGGGTGCTGGATTTTATCAAAAGCTTTTTCTGCATCTATTGAGATGATCATATGGTCTTTGTTTTTATTTCTGTTTATGGGTCAATCGTGTTTATTGATTTGTGTATATGGAACCATCCTTGCATCCCTGGGGTGAAACTCCCTTGATCATGTTAGATTATCTTTTTGATGTGCTGTTGAATTAGGTTTGCTAGTATTTTGTTGAGAATTTTTGCATACATGTTCATGATGAATATTGGTCTGTAGTTTTCTCTTTTTGTTGTGTCTTTCCCTGGCTTTGGTATCAAGGTGATATTGGCTTCATAGAATGAATTAAGGAGTATTCCCTCCTAGATGTTATGGAATAATTTCTGTGGAATAGGTTCTTCTTTGTAAGTTTGGTAGAATTCAGTTGTAAATCTATCTGGTCCAGGAATTTTTGTTGTTGTTGTTGTTGTTGTTGGGAGATTTTTTTATTTCTTCCTTAATTTCACTGCTCATTATGGGTCTGTTTGGGATTTCTATTTTTTTTTCACTGATTCAGGCTTAGATGCTGTATTTTTCCAGAAATTTATCCATTCACCCTATGTTTTCAGGGGTTTTTTATACAGACATTTTCATAATCATGGATATTATTTTAATTTCTATTTTGTCAGTTGCAATGTCTCCTTTTTCCTTTCAGATTAACCTTGAGTCCTTTCTTTTCTAATTCTGGTTAATATGGCTAATGGTCTATCAAATTTGTTTATCTTTTCAAAAAGTGAACTTTTTGTTTCATTGATCATTTATATATATACATATATATTTTTATTTCCATTTCATTTAATTATGCTCTGAGATTTGTTATTTTTCTTTTGCTAGCTTTCAGTTTTGTTTGCTTTTCTTTTTCTAGTTCTTGGAGATGTGACATTAGGTTGTTAATTTGTGATCTTTCTGTCTTTTTGATGTAGGCTTTAGGCAATTAATTTTCCTCTTAGGACTATTTTTCTGTATCCCATAAATTTTGAAAATTTGCGTCACCTTTGTTATTTAATTCAAGGAATATTTTGATTTGACTCTTATCATTGACCCAAGGATCATTAGCAGTAGGTTGTTTAATTTCCATAACTTTGTGTAGATTTGAGTATTTCTGTTGGAATTTATTTCTAGTTTTCTTCCACTGTGGTCTGAGAAGATACATGACATGATTTTGACTTTTTTGTACTTGCTGAGATTTGTTTTATGGCCTAAGATATGATCAATCTTGGATAATGTCCTATGTGCTGATAAGAAGAATGTATATTTAGTAGTTTTAGGGTAGAATATAATGTGAATGTCTGTTAGGTTCATTTGTTCTAGAGTCCTGTTTAAGTCCAGTGTTTATTGATGTTCTGCTTTAATCGTCTGTGTGGTTGTTAGTGGAGTGTTGCACTCCACAGCAATTATGATGCCAACTTAGTGAGAAGTTTTTCTCTTCTTTTTCTCTTAGATCTATTATAATTGGTTTTATGAATCTGGAAATTCTTGTGTTAGATGCATATATATGTAGAATTCCTTCCTTTACCATTTTATAATGACCATCTTTGTCTATTTTTACCATTATTGATTTAAAGTCTATTTTATCTGCTATGAGAATGTCTATAACTGCTTATTTTTGCTTTCCATTTGCATGGAAAATTGTTTTCATCCCTTTACCTTGAGTCTGTGTGAGTCCTTGTGATTTAGAGGGGTTTCTGGGAGATAGCATATAATTGGGTTATTTTTTTTATCTATTGAGTCAGTCTACAACTTTTAAGTGTGGCATTAAGAACATTCATGTTCAGTATTAGTATTGATATGTTGAATAGCTTTGTATCATCCTGTTGGACGATGTCTTCTTCTTTTGTTTCGCTGTTGTGCTATTGCTTTATAAAAGATGTGAGATATATCCTTGAGGTGTTTTTACACTGGTAGATATCAATTGTGTAGTTCCATGTATAGCACACCTTTTAGCATTTCCTGTAGGACAGATCTAGTAATGAGTGTTTGCTTGTCTGAAAAGTCTTTATTTTTCCATCATTTGTGAAACTTAGTTTTTCTGAATACAAAATTATTAGCAGGCAGTGGTTCCATTTAAGAAGACTAAAAGTGAAGCCCCAGTCCGTTCTGGCTTCTACATTCTCTGCTGAGAAATCTGCTGTTAGCCTGATGATTTTTTCTTTGTAGGTTATTTTTTGCTTTCTTCTTGCAGCTTATAGAATTTTTTCCTTCATTTTGACTTTGGTCAGGTTGACCACTATGTGTCTTGGTGTTGTCTTATTTGCCTTGAATTTCCCCAGTTTTTGATGATCATTTTGTATCTGGATATCTGAATCTCTGGCAATACCAGGAAAGTTTTCCACAATAATTCCCTCAGATAGGTTCCATGCTTTCTTCTACTCCTTCTTCCTGTGGGATGCATTAAATACATATATTGGATTGCTTCACATAATCTTATATTTTTCTGAGTGATTGTTCATTCTTTTTTATTTATTTTTTTCTTCATGTTTGACTAACTGGATATGCAAGACCCTTGTCTTCAAACTCTGAGGTTCTTTTTCTGTTTGATATAGCCTGTTGATGTTTTCTGATGTATGAAATTCATTAAGAAATGAATTTCATTTCTTTAAGTTCTATTATATCCTTTCTTTTGTTATCTGTCTCTTTAGTGCCTTTTTTTATTTTTTTCATTCAAATCCTCTTACATTTTTTCGTTTCTTTGTGTTGGTTTTCCACCTTCTCTTCAATTACATTTATCTCATTTGCCATGCCTATTTGGAATTCTATTTCTGAACATTTTGACAATTTCCTTTTGGTTGGGGTCCATTGTTGTGGACTTATTGTGATCCTTTGGGGATGTCAAACTTGCCTGTTTTGTCATGTTGCCAGAATTCTTTTGCTGGTTTCTTCTCATCTGAATTCTCTTCTCTCAGCTCAGTGTACATAGTTTTGTGTACATATTCTTTTTTACCATGAACTCTCCAACTTAGTGAGAAGAAGGAGAGGTCCCTAGATTACACTTCTTTGTCCTACTCCAGAAGATTCATCTGGCAAGAGAGAGGTGGATGCATTGAGAGCCTGTAATGCTGTTGTTACTTGTTGTCACATTCCCCTGTGATTGTTACAGTCCAAGTCAGTGCTCATTGACCTTCATGTAGAGTGGTGGGTTGTTTCTCAGGCCATTGTTGCAAACTCAATTGGGGGGGCTGAATGAGTACCTCTCCACAGAGGCTGGTGTTGTGAGAGATTGCACTGCCTGAGTCTCCACATGGTAATGGAGGTGGTAGCTGAGTGTGGCTATCTAGGCAGTGGTCATGCATGTCAGGTCCATGTGCATACATTTACCCTACCTAGGTCCAGGTGCAATGGTGGCATGCAGCTAGCAGGTCCGTGGTGGAGCACTGGACTGCAGGGCATGTTCTGCCAGGTGGCTGGTGGGATCTATGGGCACATGGCCACAGGGCCAGGCAGCATTGTGGGAGCCACGGGAGCATAGCAATGGGGCTGTGTGGCAGCGTGGGAGCCACAAGGGCCTTAAAAGCATGGTCATATAGCTAGATGGTGACATGAGATCCTTAGGGCTGGGGTGGGCTGCTTGGTAGCTGGGGATTTCTCCCTGAAGCAGGTCTTACTGAAGCAGTCACCATGGGGTTTCTCAGGTAGAGGAAGCACAACCTGCTCTGTTCAAATCCCCCATGGGGAGGAGACACTTAGCTCCCAGTTATTAGGCATGCAAGAGCATCTGTTCTCCCTCCACCCTCCAGCAGGGATGATGCCAGGAGAACTTGCAGCAAAGCTGAGCCATATGTAGACCAGGAGCTCTGGATCTGAAAGCTCAGAATGGCATCTGTTGCAGCAACCCAGGAACTTAAGCCCCCTGGTCCTTACTGTGCCCACTATCTACTTCAGTGTCACTGCACAGTCTCCAAGCAGCTTCCTGATCAGTCTTGAGGTTTGCAGTGGTGGGGAGGGCCCCCTCACAGCTCAGGGTGCAGTACCCATGGCTGGAACATGGAGCCACAGGGTTTTCTCCTGTCCTTTGCCACAAGTGGATACCACACCAAGGTACCTCTCTATCTTGTGGATTGGATCACCCCATCACCTTCTCCTTCACTCTGAGAGTCTCTTGCCACTTCCCTGATGATTTAAAATGCCCTCTCCAAAAATGTCCATTCATAGGTGGGCATCTACTTGCAACTCTCAATCCACTCCTTTAGAGTGGTATGTGTGGCTGGCTTCTAGTCCACCACCTTGGCCTGATTTCCCCCCAGAGTAGAGTTTTTATACTAACATGGATATGTACCTGGGAGAGGTATAAATCCATAATATGTTATTGTTTGTTAATAAAAAGAAAACATAACAATACTGTACACAAACATAAACATATGCATTCACACAAATGTAAGGGCATGGAAAAATGTCAAGAAAGATATACAATGAACTCATTACTGTTACGTGCCTCCCCCAGGAGTGTGATGGCTTTTAAATAGACATGCATTTATCCATAAATAGCATAGAATATTATTTCATGTTGTTTTATATATTCATAAATGATAACAATTTATACATATTTTGGAACTTGTTTCAATATTTTTATGTTCTATTTGTGTAGTGTATTCTTTCCTTTTTTAAACTGTCACGCAATATTCTATTTTATGATTAAATTGTATTTTATTTACACATTGATGATAGTGGTTTAGGCTGTTTTCAATAATTTGATAGTACAAAAATCAACCCATTGAATATACTTTTATAAATCACATTGTAAGAACAAATGAACATTTCTCTAGGCTATATACTTGTAAGTGAAATTGTTACTTACTGAGTAGTTAATGCAGATTTAACTTTGTGAATCTTACAAATTGCTCTCTAAAGGTACTATTCCAATTTACATGTCCACTAATACTGTGAAAGATCCTCTCTTCCCAAATAATCACCAAAAGTTGGTGCTGCCACCATATTTTTTTAGATTTTAAAAGACTCATGAACAAAGGCATTGTTTTAATTTATTTCATATAAATTTACTTATAACCTATGAGGTTGAGCAACTTTTCACATGGTTCTTCCTTCTACACAAACTTGAACTTTTAAACACCACTTCAATGTAACCCAAGAAGCATGAATCTTGTATTTATTTTTTTTTCTGTTTCTGACTTTATTTATTTATTTATTTCATCATATTATGGAGGTACAAATATTGTTAGGGTTACAAATATTGCCCCTGCCCCCCTCCCTCCCCCCGATGTGTCCAATCCCCCGGTGGTGTGCATCACACACGTTATGGGAGCATACACCCCTTTCCTCCTCCCCCCTACCGCCTGCCCACCACCCGATAAAAAGTTTTGTTTTGATTGTTTTTTTTTTTTTGACATCTTGGTTACATTGTATATCTTTGCCTCTCCCTAAGAAGGGTTAGAGTTATGCCCTTCCCCTCCAAAATACTCGCCACCTCTCTAAGATTGGTTCCCCACCCCACGAATCCCTGATGAGCATTGCCACCATTTGAAAACCATAGTTTTAATCAGTAAGTACCAATTTGATGGTGAGTAGATGTAGAGCCCATTTTCCATGTCTTGTGTTGCCTCACTTTGGATAACGGGCTTAAGCTTAATCCAGGATAGCATAAACGATGCTAGCTCACCGTCATTTCTTAGGATTGAGTAATATTCCATCGTGAGGATATACCACATTTTAATTATCCACTCATGAATTGATGGGCTCTTGGGTTGTTTCCATCACTGTGCAATAGTGAATTGTGCTGCTATAAACATTCGGGTGCAGATGTCTTTATTATAGAATGTCTTATGCTCTTTTGGGTAGATGCCCAACAATGCTATTGCAGGGTCAAATGGTATTTCTATTTCTAGCTGTTTGAGGTATCTCCAAATTCTTTTCCACAAAGGTTGCACTAATTTGCAGTCCCACCAGCAGTGTAGGAGTGTTCCTGTCTCTCCGCATCCTCTCCAGCATTTGTTGTTTTGGGATTTCTTGATATAGGCCATTCTTACTGGGGTTAGGTGGTATCTCATTGTGGTTTTGATTTGCATTTCTCTAATGATTAGAGAAGTTGAGCATTTCTTTATAGTTTGCATGCCATTATTCTGTCTTCTTTAGAGAAGTTTCTTTTCATTTCTGTTGCCCATTTCTTGATGGGGTTGTTCGATTTTTTTTCTTGTTAATTCTTTTAAGTTCTAAATATATTCTTGTTATTATTCTGTTATTATTCTGTCTTCTTTGGAGAAGTTTCTTTTCATTTCTGTCGCCCATTTCTTGATGGGATTGTTTGATTTTTTTCTTGTTAATTCTTTTAAGTTCTAAATATATTCTTGTTATTGGACCTTTATCAGAGATGTAGAGAGCAAATATTTTCAATATAAACATTTTTTCAGCCAATAAAATTATTAACAATGCAACAGTTATTAACATGAACATTAGCGCCAAAGCATATATTAGTTACAAGGTTAGTATGTATATTTGCAATGATTGCTAGTCCTTTTATTTAAAGTTACCTCATCATAGCACTTATAAAGCACTTGGAAATTACATTCAACTTATAGCAGTTGAAAATTCTAATATGATGTCATAATATTTTCAGGCAAAAATTAAAATGCTTTTATTTTTATTTAAAATGAATATTTAAACTCATATTCTTACATTTTAAATAATACAGCTTAAGCTAGGCATACTTAGTAGGTAGACATCTGTCAAAGGGTAGTTATTCTGGGACCTCTTCTCTGTAACATTTCTGGTACCAAGTGTTCATATTTCGTCATCACTCTAACACTCAGTAAAGAATTTATACTATGGATTCTTGAAAACACAAATATACTTCAAAGAGTAAAAAGAAGCCATAAAAAATACCAATGAAAGTCTTTTGTTGTTATGCAGTAAACTTTTATATTAGAAGCACACTATTTGCATCAGGTTGTTCATTTAACATTGCTTACTTTCATTTTACACCTCTTGTGTGACTAATGAGAAGGGCAAGGGAATGAGCAGAATAATTTTAAGATAAGCTATACTCCTTTCCAATTTTCTTTTCTACAGTTATACAGGCCACTGATATTCAGTATGATTCATATATGTGTTAAAAATTCCCCCAAGCGCAGCATTCTGTTGTTTATCTCTAGGAGTCCTGATGATCCTTTTGATTAATTCCAAATTCAATCTACAGAAAGCTTTCACAATGCAAAGGTAAGGTTTCGATTTCTCCAGATCTTATTTGTGGAAAATCTTGCATAATCTCTGCTAAAATACCAAGCCTCACTTTTGATAGGTAATTCATGACCAAGGTCAAAGAAAGAGCAATGATCCCTGAGGGACCACCCACCTTGGGCTGACTAGAGTAATACATTGTGAAAAAATGATTTGAATTATGCATGCAGCAGTACAGGCATGACACTGTCATTTAGCTGACTTTAAAAAAAGATCTGGTGCACAGTAAATACAACTGATTTTTATGTATCTTGGAAGATGACACTTTATTATAAAGTATGTCACAGTCATCCTTTCTGGCTGTTAAGACATCTAAAGTCATGTCGGTTTTACAACCTTCCTTCCAGATTACAATTCCGAAGGGCAGTTAGTGACAAGTGTGCAGTGTTTTGTCAAGCTATTCCGTTTATACAGATGGAATGTTGTTTTGCTCACCAAATCCATTTCAAGTGCAAATATGTGACTAAGTGGACCAGCATTTGTTTTAGACGTTGAGTGCAGCCAGTAACTGGAATGTTTTAAAGAGCATCTCCTGTAACTTTACTGAATACAACTCAACATTCCACATTTCTTTCCAATGATCATCTGCTCCTATTAACCCCTTTCTACCTTACATTATTTTGAATGTGGCATTGAAACAAACAGTTCCTAGAGGAACTCTCTTAAGGATAGAAACCATTTGGTTCTATCTATTAAAGGCTAAAATGGGTCTAGCACTTTAGTATAGGACTAATCTCATTTTTTCTCTCTGATTTTAAAGGATACTTTAGAGATTATCAAGCTCTAGTTTAGATGTGATGATAAAAAAAAGTTCTTTAAAGTTCTAGGGAATAAAAATGGTTTTACTTCTTTCAAAGGAAAATATTGTGTTTTACTGGACATCAGTCATGAAGGAAGAATAGTAGGCAGATCAGTCATTTAAAGCCTTGTTTCCATTATGCTGCCAACTGAATCAAGAAGCAGAGAGTAATGCAAAAGGGAAAACAAATGGTTTGTCCCTTAATAAAGAAAATGCATGGTAAGCACCATGCTGGCGGGTTCTACTGTCATTAATCTTTTCCTACAGTGCAAACTGTCACCATAAGAGCTTTAGCGACACACATGTTCCTAGGTCTGCATTAAGGATGAAGAACAACTTTGCAATGTTTTGAAAGCTGTCTAGCTTCATGAGTAGACTATCCTTTCTCTACCAGATAAAAATCAAAACAAATCCATGATAATGGATAATGGATTGGAATAGAAAAATATTTCCTAATTTTTTAAGTGATATAGCCCACATTCTTTCTGAGGCACTAAGCTCCCTGTGTCATAAATGAAATTTACATTAAAGCTTGGCAGGGTCTCAAGTAATGATATGTAAGAAATTAAAAAATTATCTTGCAAATATTTTATCTTTAGACCATATAAATGGAATCTACGCTATCTCCTAAATTCATAGCCTGGCTAATTTTTTCTTTAAATAATGGTAATGCCAAAGATTTCTCAAGCTGCTGAAAGCATTTTCCACCTGACAGCTCATTGAAAAGATTTCTTTATTCCAAAATATCCTTAACCAAATTCACAATAAATATGAAAGTGTCATAATCATAAGGCTTTTGTAAAGAATTCTGTAATTTGTCACTTTTTTCTAGTTATCTGTTTCTTTCTCTATTTCAACATTCTATATTATCAGAAAATCATCAGGGCAATAGAGACCATACTGAGTCAGACTAATGAATCTCAAAAACTTCAGAAAACCCTGCCAAAGAATATCCTTGTTTCTCACAGGGTGATAAGTGAGTGTAGTCATAGCCAAAATGGCCAGTCTTAAAGTACAATTGCATAAATCCATCACATTTATTTGTCCAGGAAGTTAACTGTGGAAAAATAATGTGATGGTAAAGTGATGAGAAAGCAGAAGAGTTGTGGAAAGAAATTGAATTAAAAATGATGAAGATAATAGAACATTTATGATAATATGATAACAATATGAAGCTTACTGGGGATATTAGCACCTGGAGAAGGTCTAAAACCTAACTCCTAGATTTCTTCACATGGCAAGTAAAGAACTCATGATACCTTGACGTGTGTGCATGAAAACAAATTAAAATTTGTTAACTAAGGGATAGAACTTGTTATGGGCTAACCAAGTGTAGAAACCTAAGTTAATGCAATTAGATCAAATTTTCCAAAAGAAGTCTATTTATCCATGTATTTCTAAATATAAACCAATCAACAAACCTAAGCATGTTTCCTACTTTCATAGGTTGGCTAGGATGAGATTTGCCTCCATTTTAATGCTTGGTCAATCTAAGAGCATAGCATTTTAAAAATACAGGTTTTCAAAGATTTTACTCTCTAAGAAAAATAAGAAAATTAAGTAGGCTTAATCTCCAAGAAAAATAAGAAAATGAAATAAAGGAAATAGAGAAATGGGGGGAGGGAATCAATGAATAATAGAGGAAAAGAAAATGCTATCTATATTTTATCTTAGGCTTGAGCTTAAATAGCTTTCAAGATGGTTTCACATTGCCTCATAGAATTACTGTGAAATATAACACATGGAAAGATTGAATAAATTATGAATTTCAGTGAAATTCAGTTGGGTACCAACCCTTGGAGTTGTGAGTTCAAAGGGACAAGGGTGAAGGTATTCCGGTACAAAGGAGAGAGATACTATTTATACTAGGGAAGACTCATTAAGAAAAAATATTTTAGGAGTCCAGGGCACAGAGGACTTCACAGTAATAAGGGAAAACAAATCATGTTTACTTAACTGAGTTTTGGTTATTAAAAAATTCAGGTAGAGGATAAATGCAGCGCATGGTCGGTTCATGCATATCAGCAAACATAGGATATAAACAAAACCACTCTTCTAGACCTGAATTCATAAGTCTAAACAGGAAGAAAAGAAAAATGTTATTTTCCCCAAATCTATATGAGTTATATGCTATTAATAGATGTGAGCAGGTGCCCTACAACACCTGGCTCCATGAAAATCAGCTTTGTGTTAGGAAAACCAAACAAACAGCAATTGCAATGCAACTCTGTATATACCAAACACATACACTCTTGTCTGTTTTTGACAAAACGGAGGCAAATGGATTAACCATGAAGTAGGTGGTCTTCCACAAATGCTCAGCCCTTCTTTATCACATTGGCTGCCACAGTGGGAAAAAAAATTGCTTTTCCTTGGGGTTACAGTATTCTACTATAAAAATAGAATAAGAACTTTGAAAACAAAATGATCCTTTTTAATTTAATGAAAAATTTGTTATCTTTTAGTTTTCTGTGTGTGAGTTATATGCAAATAAATTGTCAATATTAATTGTAACAATAAGAACATCAACAGGTAAGATTTTCATGAACCAACTGCAGTGTTTTGCTCACTCATCACATAGCATGTATGCTATAGCATGGCAGTGTGAGTTGCCTGTGCACCACATGGCTCCCAAGGTAAAGAGACGTGTGAGTTATATAATCTTCATGAGTCCCCAGGCTCCAAACTAGTGTAAGTTAAATACAACTCACATGGCAGTTAATGTGTTATTCCCTCTTTTCCTGCCACAATTTCCTCCTTAAACTGCTCTTTCCGAGACCCTCTACCTTTAACAGTCTTTTCCAACACGCTGTGGAACTATACTACACAAGAAACATGGACTTTGCCAACTTACAAGAACATTCAAAATATATAGACTTTTCTTCCTGAACCTGACTTTCTTGAGGACCTGGCAATCATAGCCAACCTAACTCTTAGATTCTTACTGTACTCTGAAGTATGTACGTATAAAGTGTGTTGTCATAAACTGTGCCCTAATAGCAACCACATTTTATTAATTTTAATATTAATATATGTCTCTTTCTTGTAACTAATGCATAGCCTAACATCTTTAGTCTTTTGGCTTTCTATATTACTTTGGCAAGTGATATTTTCAGCTTTCAAACAGTTTGAACAGTAATACATCTATCTGTAGGTTGGCAAAGGGGAATAAGAAAAATGAGATGTGTGGCATTAAACCAAATTCTCTAACTGAAGCCCAAATTTTTCGGAAGAGCTAACATAAACATTTCGGTTTCCCAAAATGTCCTGCCAAAGCAAATATAAAAAATAATTTTAAAGACTAGCACGTACATTAACACATATAATTTAAAGAATCTAAGCCTACTGGATCAGAAATATTATAAGCCTATTGTTATATACAAACCAGTGGGTAGCCTTTCTTTAATAAAATCCCTTTAATCTATGGTAACTACCTTTAGGGGCATTTCATTTGTTTGACACTTAATACCAATTATTTTTTCTAGTTTAACCACATTCCTGAGCATCTGCTTCATAAATCCAAACACCTGTGGATATTTCTAACTAGTTTTTCCGCTATAATCTCAGTTTTGACATGAAAAGGGAAAGCACCCACCGTCTTCCTAAATTAAACCGGCTCATCCTCCGGTAATCTTTGTCTTTATTATAGACAGAGCCACTGTCATTTTCGTGTGACTATAAACCAGAGTATAATCTCTTCCTATTCTTTTTAAGGCCATCATTGATGAATCTTCTGGGTATTACCTTTGTGGCTTCTCTGAAAATGTTTCATTATTTTAATTTCTAATATCCTTTTCTAATAAGGAGCTCAATTCTTCTCAGGGCATCTGTCTAAAACCTCTTTCTACTCTAAGTTACATTTGTGATACAATGCTCAATAAATATTCAATATCTACTGAATCCCTACTATGTGATGGCACGGAACTACTAATAAGTGTTGAATTAGACAAGAGATGTTGCTATCTTTGTGGAGTACAGTGTCTAGTGAGAAAGACAGACAAGGAATCTTTCACTCAACTTATCAATCAATAAGCAAGTGAATAAATATAACAATGACAATAAATGGTGGAAACTATTATGAAAGTGGTCACAGTAGCCTTTCTGAGGGTTAAACATTAAGTTGAACAATATCATGAGTTAAACAAATATAGGGAGAGAACCAAACAAAGAGCATGGATTAAGTATTATAATCAGAGAAAGAAAATACACCAAAGCTCTTATTTTTTTTTTTTTTGGCATATTAAGGGGGTACAGATTTTAAGGTTTCAATAAATGCCCATTTCCCCCCTCCCCCCATAAGTCTGAGTCTCCAGCATGACCATTCCCAGATGGTGCACATCTCACTCATTATGTATGTATATACCCGCCCCCTCCCCCTCCCGCCTGCCCAATATCCTATTACCATAGTACCTATGTGACCACTTAGGTGCTGTTCAGTTGATACCAATTTGCTGGTGAGTATATGTGGTGCTTGTTTTTCCATTCTTGGAAACTTCACTTAATAGTATGGGTTCCAGCTCTAACCAGGAAAATATAAAATGTGCTATGTCACCATTGTTTTTTAGAGCTGAATAGTACTCCATGGTATACATATACCACATTTTACTAATCCATTCTTGGATTGATGGGCACTTGGGATATTTCCACAGCCTTGCTATTATGAATTGTGCTGCTATAAACATTCGAGTGCAGGTGTCTTTTTTGTAGAGTGTCATTGGATCTTTTGGGTAGATGCCCAGCAATGGGATTGCTGGATCAAATGGTAGATTCACTTGTATCACTTTAAGGTATCTCCATATTGCTTTCCACAGAGGTTGAACTAGTTTGCAGTCCCACCAGCAGTGTAGGAGTGTTCCTCTCTCTCCGCATCCACACCGGCATTTGTTACTTGGAGACTTTTTGATAAAGGCCATTCTCAATGGAGTTAAGTGACATCTCATTGTAGTTTGAATTTGCATTTCCCTGATGATAAGAGATGTTGAGCATTTTTTCATATGTTTGTTGGCCATTCTTCTGTCTTCTTTAGAAAAGTTTCGGTTCAAGTCCTTTGCCCACTTTTTAATGGGGTTATTTGATTTTTTCTTCCTGATTTTCGTGAGTTCTAAGTATATTCTAGTTATCAGTCCCTTATCGGATGCATAGGATGCAAAAATTTTCTACAATTCTGTAGGTTGTCTGTTTACTTTCATGACTATTTCTTTGGCTCTGCAGAAGCTTTGTAGTTTGATCATGTCCCATTTATTTATTTTTGTTGCTGCTGTGATTGCCTTTGGGGGCTTCTTCATAAACTCTTTGCCTAGGCCGATGTCTAGCAGAGTGTTTCCAAATTTTTCCTCTAGAATTCTAATAGTTTCATATCTTAGGTTTAAGTCTGTTATCCAGCGTGAGTTGGTTTTTGTGAGAGGTGAAAGGTGTGGGTCCTGTTTTAGCCTTCTACAGGTGGCTATCCAGTTTTCCCAGCACCATTTATTGAAAAGGGATTCTTTTCCCCAGCATATGTTTTTGTCTGCTTTGTCAAAGATTAGATGGCTATATGAGGATGGTTTTGTATCAGGATTCTCACATCTGTTCCACTGGTCCATATTCCTATTTTTGTGCCAATACCATATTGATTTAATTACTACAGCTTTGTAGTATAGTTTGATATCTGGCAAATTACTGCCTCCCATTTTGTTTTTGTTGCCTAGTATTGCTCATGATATTCAGGGTCTTCTTTGGTTCCATACGAAGCATAAAATTATTTTTTCTATATCTTTGAAGAATGCTGATAGGATTTTAATAGGTATTGCATTGAATTTGTAGATCAGTTTGAGTAGTATAGACATTTTGATGATGTTGAGTCTACCGATCCACGAGCATGGTATGGATTTCCATCTGTTTACATCCTCTGCTATTTCCTTCCTCAGTGTTTCATAGTTCTCCCTATAGAGGTCTTTTACGTCCTTGGTTAAGTATATTCCTAGGTACTTTAATTTCTTTGTTGCTATTGTGAAGGGAATTGAGTCTTTGATTTGGTTCTCAATTAGATTGTTGTTGGCGTATATGAATACCTCTGATTTCTGTGTATTGATTTTGAATCCTGTGACTTTACTAAATTCATTGATCAGTTCCAGGAGTTTTTTGGTTGAATCTTTGGGGTTTTCTAGATATAATATCATATCATCAGCAAACAGTGAAAGTTTGATCTCTTCTGCCCCTATTTGGATACCTTTGATTCCATTTTCCTGTCTGAATGCTGTAGCCAAGACTTCCAGCACTATGTTGAACAGAAGTGGAGATAGTGGGCAGCCTTGTCTGGTTCCAGTTCTAAGTGGGAATGATTTCAATCTTTCCCCATTCAGTATGATGTTGGCCATGGGTTTGTCATATATGGCTTGTATGATTTTTAGGTATGTCCCTTCTATGCCTATTTTCTTAAGTGCTCGTATCATGAAAGGGTGTTCAATTTTGTCAAAAGCTTTTTCTGCATCTATTGAAAGAATCATGTGGTCTTTGTTTTTGCTTCTGTTTATGTGGTGAATTGCATTCATAGATTTACGTATGTTGAACCATCCCTGCATCCCTGGGATGAAGCCCACTTGGTCGTGATGGATTATTTTCTTGATAAGCATCTGGATTCGGTTAGCTAAGATTTTGTTGAAAATTTTTGCATCTATATTCATTAGGGATATTGGTCTGTAGTTTTCTTTTTTTGTTGCATCCTTTCCTGGTTTTGGTATCAGAGTAATATTCGCTTCATAAAAGGTGTCGGGGAGGTTTCCGTTCTTCTCGATGTTGTGGAATAGTTTCTGCAAGATAGGTACTAGTTCTTCTTTGTAAGTGTGGTAAAATTCGGGTGTGAAGCCATCTGGACTGGGACTTTTCTTTTTAGGGAGATTTTTAATTGCTGTTTCTATTTCAGCTGTTGAGATTGGTCTGTTCAGGGAATCTATTTCTTCCTGGTTGAGCCTAGGGAGGCTGTGTGTTTCTAGAAATTTGTCCATTTCCTCCACATTTTCCAGTTTGTGTGCATAAAGATTTTTGTAGTATTCATAAATTGTATCTTGTATCTCTTTTAGATCAGTTGTGATATCTCCTTTTTTGTTCCTGATGGAGCTTATTAGAGATTTCTCTTTTCTGCTTTTCGTTAGCTTAGCCAATGGTGTGTCAATTTTGTTTATTTTTTCAAAGAACCAACTTTTTGTTTTATTAATCTCCTGAATAGCTTCCCTGTTTTCAATTTCGTTTAGTTCTGATTTGATCTTGTTGATTTCACTTCTTCTGCTGGGTTTGGGGTTGGTCTGTTCTTCTTTTTCCAGCTCTTTGAGTCGTTTCATTAGATTGTCTATTTGTGATCTTTTTGTCTTTTGGTTATAGGCATTTATGGAGATAAACTTTCCTCTCAGACCTACTTTTGCTGTATCCCAGAGGAGTTGATAACTTGTCTCTCCATTGTCGTTTTTTTCATAGAATTTTTTTATTTCCATCTTGATTTCTTCATTTATGAAGTAATCATTTAGTAGGAGGTTGTTTAATATCCATGCTTTTGTGTAGAAATGTGAGTTTCTGTTAGGGTTGATTTCTACTTTTATTCCACTGTGATCTGAGAAGGTACATAGTGTGATTTCTATTTTTTTAAATTTCTTGATATTTACTTTGTGTCCTAGGATATGGTCAATCTTAGAGAATGTCCCGTGAGCTGATGAGAAGAATGTATATTCAGTGGATTTTGGGTAGAATGTCCTGTAGATGTCAGTCAGACCCAATTGTTCCAGGGTTTTGTTTAAATCCATTATTTCTTCATTAATTTTCTGTTTGTAGGATCTGTCTTGTGCCGTCAGTGGGGTGTTGAAATCTCCAGTGATTATGGAGTTGCTATTAATCCATTTGCTTAGATCCAGTAACGTTTGCTTTATGAAACTGGGTGCACCTAAGTTGGGTGCATATATGTTTAAAATTGTTATCTCTTCTTGTTGAACTCTGTCCTTCACCATTATATAATGACCCTCTTTGTCTTTCACAACTTTTGTTGGTTTAAAAACTAAATCGTCTGAAATTAAAACTGCCACGCCAGCCTTCATTTGGCTTCCACTTGCCTGGAATACTGATCTCCACCCTTTTACTTTTAGTCTATATGCATCATTGCAGGTTAGATGTGTTTCCTGAAGACAGCATATACTTGGCCTGTATTTTCTTATCCATTCAGCCAGCCTATGTGTGTTGAGTGGAAAGTTTAAGCCATTCACATTTATTGAGAGAACTGATAGGTAAGGTAGATTACTGTTCATTCTGTTGGGTTGGATGTTGTTGCTTTGATTTCTCTGTTGAGCCATTGTATTATCTGGGCTTTAATCTTTGGGTTTTGGTTGTTTTTATATTAGTGAGTTTTTATTATGATGTTCCGTGTGTAACACTGTTTTGAGTACTTCTTGTAGGGCTGGTCTTGTCTTGGTGAATTCTCTGAGACTTTGCTTGTCTGAGAATGACTTAATTTCTCCTTCTTATATGAAGCTTAGTTTTGCAGGGTATAAGATTCTAGGCTGGGCATTGTTTTGTTTCAGAAGAGTGAGAATGGGGCCCCAGTCTCTCCTTGCTTGTAAAGTCTCATTAGAGAAGTCTGGTGTTATGCGAATTGGCTTTCCCTTGTATGTCACTTGCTTCTCTCATCTTACAGCTCTTAGAAGGGCCTCTTTAGTTGATATTTTGGTCAGTCTGATGACTGCATGTCGTGACGTATTCCTGTTTGCATTGAATCTCCCAGGGGTCGTCTGAGCTTCTTCAACTTGTATATCGAGATTTTGAGCCAGGCCTCGGAAATTTTCCTCTATTATATCTTCAAATAGCTTGTCCAACCCTTGAATGTTGTCTTCTTCCCCTTCTGGTAACCCTATGACCCTCACATTAGGTTTCTTCAGATAATCCCACAGCTCTTGTAGGCTTTGCTCTTTTCACTTGTTTCTCTGCTCTATCTCTGTGATGGTTTTATTTAGTTGGAGGATGTTATCTTCAATCTCTGAGATTCTTTCTTCTGTTTGATCTACCCTGTTCTTGAAACTTTCCACTGTATTTTGTAGTTCCTTGAATTGATTTTTCATTTCCAGGAGTTCGGTTAAACTTTTCTTCATTGTGTCTATTTCTTTAGTGAACTTTTGTTCTAGGTCCTGGAGGCTCTTTGTGGTTTCTTTGTGTTGGTTATTGAGTTGTTGTTGCAGCTCGGTGAGTGTTCTTATGATCCACATACGAAATTCCTCTTCTGTCATTTTAGTTGCCTGATTTTGGTTGGTGTCCGTTTCTACGGGGCTGGTGCTCCTCTTTGGGGGTGTGTTTTCCGTTTGGTTCTTCATATTTCCTGAGTTCTTTCGCTGATTTCTTCCCATGTTGATCAGTTCTTGTTTCTTTCCTTAAGTTATTGTTAGGGTATTCACACACCTTGTTTAGTTTCTGAGGCGTTAGGTGGTGCCTGTGGGTGAAATTGGACCACTCCCTGTATATTGAGTCAGTGGGTGCCGTGGAAAGGCTGTGCAAGATGCCGTCCCTGTCAGTATGTGGCATTTGCTTGGAGGAACAGGCTATGCTGATGATTTTGTGTCCTGTTATCAGCTCTTGTTCTGGGCGGAGCTGGGTTGGGTAAGCCTGCCCTCAGGCAGTTAGCAGGGGTCAAAGTTCTGTCCTCTGCTTCCAGGGAAAGCTGTCAGGGCGGGGCCGGAATGGTCCCGCTCAGCTAGAAAGTCTGTGTGTGGGGGTGGGGCTGTCTGAAAACCGCAGTCTGCAGCGGGCCTCGCTTCTTTCCACCCTCCTCAACTCCACAGCTACTCCTGGGCCTCTGCCAGCAGGCCAGACCACAAGCCACCAGGCCTCCCTGGACTGTGATGCCAGTGGGGAGGTTCCCTGCACAGGAACGCCACCTGGGTTGGGTGCACGGCTTCCTCCTGAGAGGAGGGTTGCCCTCTAGGATGCCGATCCACCCTTGGAGGCACACACACCTCAGTAGGCTGTTCACGTATATCCCTCCTGTGCCCTCGGCAATGCTAGACCTCGGTGCACGTGATCTGGTCTGCAGGTCCGACCTCTGGGTCCCAGAGTCTAACTGTATCCCCACCAGGGAGAGGAGTTCTGCTCCCAATTCACCCACAGGGGGCCCAAGCTGGGTCTATGTCTCTCAGCCTCTGGGTCAGCACTGTTCTCCTGGGAACAGCGTGGCAGCAGCACCTGGGAGGGCTGGCGGGTAGGGAGCTCACACTCTGAGTTCCCCTTAGTTAGCTGTAGGGTCCCAAAAGGGAAGGTCCTGTTCCCTGGAGGTGCCTCTGGCTGGTGGCTGTATTGTCTCTCTGGGCAGCCGAGGATAGGGTCAGCAGAGGGGAGGAGGAGGCCATCTGGCGCCTGCCGTGCGGCTTGGGTCTGTGCACACAGAGGTGCCGGGAGGGAGTTGGGAGTCTGGTGCCGCCTGCTACAGGCTCACCGCTAGTTGGTGGCGGCCATCTCTGGGTTGGTGTCCGCAGGTCTCTTCACCCGCTGGGGAGCCCACTAGCAGTCTGAGATTCAGGGGAGGGGAAAGGTGACTGATCCACCTATCCTTGCCGCTGGTCTCCGGGCTGCTCCAGCGGTCTCAGCTTCTAGTTCTCCTCCGCAGCCTCCTCCCGTGGAGTCTCCCGGGTTCTCAGGTAACCCTCCTTCCAACCCTCGTCCACTGTATGCTCGTCTTCTTGCTTCTTTTTTCTAATTTCTGGTAGAATCTGTCTTTTCTGCAGAGACACTCTGTCTGGCGGTGTTTCTCATCCACCATCTTGATCCTCCTCCAAAGCTCTTAAATTTGAGGAAATCAAAGATCAGCGTGGTTGGAGTACAGAGAAAGGGAAGACCTACCAGTAAGGAAGGAGAGAGTATGAAGGGCTGAATCATATAGGATCCTATTGGCTAGATAAAGGAGTTGGTATTTTCTTACAAGTAAATATCAGGTTATTGGAGTGCTATAGAGAAGGAATTATAATCTCATTTGTGTTTAAATTTATTCTGTCTGATGTGAGAGGATGTGAAGTCTAGAAGACAGAACATGAAGCAGATAGATCAAGCCATGCAATGCTTCAAATCATATTGTCTTCTCCAATATGCTTGACTGCAACACTCAACATTCCTCTGTTATAACTAAACCCATTATTCCTAAAACAGTCCATAAAAATTACCTGAGTAATAAACTATAATCAAAATTTACATTTTTGTTTCTATTTTAATTATAGCATCTATTGCCTTTCCACCTAATTACTTGTGTTTATATGTTAAACTTAGCATCCAAGTTTCTTGTGCTGCCCGCCTCTCTCCCTACTTCCTTTATATCCTTCCTTCCACTGTCCTCTCTCCATCCATCTCTCCCACAATTTTTCATTGACTATCAATATGCTTTGGGCACCATTCAAGTGCAAGATTTTTCTATAATCTTATCTGTGTATCACCTACCACAGTGGTTTGCACATTTTAAGCAAAAATAACTTTTATTTTAAAAGTATAATGAACATTATTGAAATGACTTGTTTGGACCTGCTATTTATAAAACTGAACTATATTTTCCTCTCAAAAATATCAAAAGCAACCCAAGTAATGCTATCAACTTAATATTTTAAAATCAATATTTCACTATAATTCTTTAAAATTACATTTGATTTTGTTCAAAAGGGATCTTTGTGTATGATTGAAAAAAGTAGACAGGGAGAAGTATTTTAAAAGTAACTTTTAATTCTATAATAAATAATTGTTTTCTTCATATTTTTTCTGGCTTTACTTACATAAATGCATATAAATTAATAAATATGTGTATATATGTATATATTAAAAGTTTTGTTAGGATTGTGATATACTGAGTATATAGTTTTATTACTTTCTTTCTAACAATTTACCTTGAGAACTTTTCTAGAAATAGAATAGCTATGCAATTTTCATCATACTAGTGACTTAAATTTTACTCAATTTTCTTCTTTGTTGTGTTTTAAGTTTATGTCTAGATTTATTCTTAGAAATAATTTTTCAAGGAATTATCCTGATACACATACCTTATCTCTGTATCTTTGATTTCTCCCTAAAATGCAGGAGTATAACAGAGGTGGAACACAGATTTTCAAATCACCTTGGCAATGGTTCCCAGGTCTGCCCATTCACCTTTCTAGTCCCCTGAATTGCAGTGTTTTGGATAGACTGATCACTCCATCTGAATGAATGAAAGAGGAATAAATGAGTATTTACCTATTAAAATGTTCTATCTTTTCCTTTAAATAAACTAGAGAATAAAGTGAATGTTTCGTAGTGTCCTGACAGTATGGTATAAAAAATTCAAATCATTATTTCTAGTTTTCCTACTAATCCACTGTTACCTGTGTTCTTCCTAGTTCAGCCACTTCAATAATATTTTTTCTCTGGAAGAAAAATATCCCAGGTCCATGTTGGGTGCTCTAATCCCTGGGAAGCAGAACAATATACTGACCTTGAAGTTAGCTGATGAGTCTTCAAATCCAGGTTTTGCTGCTTTCTAGCTGTATCACCCTATTTGAGTGATTGAAATTTCCCTAAGTCACAGTTTTTCCATCTCTGAACAAAGATGACATCCACCACAAAGGAATGCCCTTGAGAATATATAGAAAAAGCTCTAAATGATATGCCTGGCTCATCAGAAGTTCTTAATAAAGAGCTTCTATTAATATTAATATTATTATATTATCATTAATGGAAAGTAAAAGATGTTATAGGGGAAGAAGGAAGGCATATAAGTATTTTCTTTGAATTGCATAAACAATGTGTCAGAGAAAAAAATCACTGAACATTTTAAAATAAGATATCTAATTTCATGTAAATCATTTTCTCTAAGATACATATGAGTGTACATATATGGAAAATTTTCTTCTGATATTTATTTTCAAGTCTATCTTTTTAAAGTATCCCAATAAATTGTTTAATGTAGGCTAAAAAGTAAAAAAAATATATTATGACTCAATATAGCTTTTTAATACCAAAATGGGCTAGTTCTCATGTAGATGAAAAATCCTCAATATATAAATTTCAATTAACATATAAATAATAAAACACTATAAATTTAAACCAGTGAAAAAATTGTTATAATTCAATTTTCATTATACACCATAGAATACATACAGAAACTGTATTGGTGAATGGATAAGGTGAAAACCTTATCCTTCATTATATTGCACTAATTTTTCCGTTTTCTTGCCTCAAGGGGAGAAGAGCATTAATAACATGGTTCTTCATTCGCTACTACAAAATTTTTAATTGTCAAG
This sequence comes from Microcebus murinus, assembly GCF_040939455.1. Taxonomy (NCBI): domain Eukaryota; kingdom Metazoa; phylum Chordata; class Mammalia; order Primates; family Cheirogaleidae; genus Microcebus; species Microcebus murinus. Next base: position 63,302,712 of record NC_134108.1, on the reverse strand, counting down.
GAAATGAAGTCTTGTCTCCTGATTACCTTGAATAGGCTCAAGAGCACCTTTCCTTTTCTTGGAAATAGGGAAACCTAAGCTTTTTTTTATTAAAACAAAAGAGAATTTCGATTTAGACAGTTAATTTCATACATAATAATTTTTTCATCACATGAGCGCTCTTTTCTCTGCTTTGCAGGATATACACTCATAATAAGGGAAAGGTGGATTAAGCTAAATTAATTGCAACATGAGTGATAAAGACAATTACAAAGGAAAGCAGTTACCATTTTTGTACTCTAAAGTAGAATTGAAGGATAGTGTTTTCTATTCTTCAATTAAATTAATTTTGACAGAAGACAAACCATATGCAATTTTTCTGGGTGGCAGAGTCGGGGGGACATCCCAGTGATTCCTCATGTTTTGGTTAGAAAAACTCATTTTCTTGTGTATGTGTATGATGAGTCATTTACTTAGTCATCTACCGAGAACCACTCGTATAGATCAACACTGTATTCTGCCTGCTCTGCCTGGCTTTCCTGCTGGGCTAGCCTTGCTGCCACTGTATTGGAGTAATGAGAAAATTAACAAATAGCAAACAAATCCCTGAGCAAACATTTGTTTTGAGAGACATAAGAGGTGAAGAAGCATATGCCTGTAAGTCACAAAAATCAAGAATAACTTAGACAAACTTACCCCAAGAAATCAAATTGAGCTAGTATGTCTTCATAGTAACATCACTGCACCCAAAATATCTCCTATGACTTGAATTATTTGCATACTTTGATATACTGCTAAATTTTTAAAGCCTGAGGATTCAGTCAGTGTCAGAAAACTCTTTAGTGAAAATAAAAATATATCTTGGAGAGTTATAGATATTTTTTGACCACTTATTTTTTGACCAGGTATTCATACAGGACAAAGGTACCATTTTGTCCAATCAGGATACATTTCTTCTCATACTTAGATAAGTACAGGAAGAAATGTGAAAGACTTAACATAGAGACATATAGCAGGTAAATTTACATACTATGTACATTGAATAAAAGGAGAATAGTAGGACACAAAAGGAGTTTCACCGAATATGACTGGGACAATTACATAATACAGGGTGCTGAAAGAGGCAAACAAATAGGTGAGAGAGTGACACAGAAAAAGAAACAGCAGTAAATGAATGACTTCTATATGTTACACTTTCAAGTTCCGTTCTATGTCCAGAAAAAAAAGGGGAGGCTTTCTTTCCTTATCACCTGCCCACATAGCATTTGTCTCTGCTATTAGGAACCAGAAGTTGGGCTAATAATATTAATATAATTAATTGAAGCTATAGATTAGATCATTTTGGGGTTGACCAAGCCCCAACCAATTGATTATGTTTTCATTTATAAGTAAAAATCATGGCCAGTATCCAAGACAACTTAAAAATTATGTTATCTGTTTTTCACAAAGTAACAATATAGTAAAATCATCTGTTACATGGTATTTTGTGGTATTTTAACTGAAGTATATATATTTTTTAATATTTTATTGTATTTACTAAGAACTTGTAAGGGAAAATACAAATTAAAAGTCAGAGTCATAATTTTCCCAGTTGAAAATAAGAGACGAGATTTATCTCTTCTATTTCTTAGAGCACTTACCTTGGAAAATTTGTGAGTATTTTCTTCTCCCTTTGAAATGTATCTATATCCTCTTGAAGTTTAGGTAGGTTTTTGTCAGCGTTTTGACCAGGAATGTTTCTCTCAAGGACCTGGGAGCTACCTCTTTGAAACATTTAGCATCAAAGGAGATGGAACTCCTATTTTTCAGTCTCTTTGGAATGGTGGGGACCTAACTTCTATGGGCTCTTTGCTCCAAGTTGCAACACTACCTCCTTTCATAAACATTTGAGAAGCTTGTTTTTCCCCTGGGTAAAACCAATTAGCTAACACAGATGGTCACACAAATTACCAGGTACAGTTAGAATGAATTATGTGTGACAAATGGTGCTGTCAAATCTTCTTACTTGAGGCCTACTTATTGTTTATACTGAAACATGTATGCAATGAGTTGTACCTGCTTGGCTATATAAGGAGTTGAGATGTCTTTATGTCTTTCCAATCTCTTAGCAGATTGCCAGTGATACATATCACATTCTGGTTTAATGCTTATTCAATATTAAATTGCTTTTTTCCCCCTCTATGCTACCTTTGTGGAGAAGATTTCTGGGTTAAGAGAGATTTGTTTTTTATTAATCATTCTCCCAACAAACTCAAATTTCTGTTATTATATAAAGGTACTGTTCTAATTTACTACACATCCTCTATTTCTTACAGTATTTGAGGTTATTTATAAGTACAAATATTTTTAAAATATTAGTAAAATAATATAATGTTTAAAAAATAAAGATGCAAGTGACATTTTTATAATGCAGAAATGCATTTTATAAGTTCCCAAAATTAAATAATTTGGATTTCCTTCCAGGCAAAAACATAATCACTTATAACATTCATACTGTCCATGAGAGAATAGCAAACCAATTGCTCAGCAAAAGTGAAAATTTTCCTAGCACAGAGATGCATTTCTCTAGAATATTTATAAAAAGCATACCAGTGATCTTGTGGAAAATAACCTCAACACCCTTGCTATAGTACAAAGAATAAAGAATTCCATGCAGTTGTTTTTATAGTGTCCATCAATGCAATTCAAGAGCATGATCTCAAAATCAAATGTAGCAAAAGCAAGTACAAGTTGAAACAATGAGTTTTAAGTCTGTACTCTCTGATCCTCTAACTTTCTGTAGGTTAAGTTTTGAATTTTAAGAACACTAGATTACTTTTCATGTGTTCATCCTTGAATTTTGTTTCTTCTAAGCAGGCAAAAGCAATTCAAGGTTATATTCTCTAGCAACAACTTGCATTGCAGACATTCTGTGCTGATGCTCAAAGTCAGATCCACTTACTTTAAAAACAAATTAATTAAAGGTTAGATTTTTATGGAAATGGTTTGACCAAATCAATACTCCTCATATTCAAATGGATGAATGGAAGAAGTAGCGGCCAAAGGCTAAGATATTCCATACCTGGCGAGATAGCAAAAATATAACCTGTAAATCTTAGTGATACACAAATAAAATAAAAAGGAGACAAAATATAAAATAAAAACCTGGAAAGGCTTAGTAAAATATATCAAATATTTTAAAAATACATAGGTGAGCTTTCATGAAGAAAATGTCCTGAGGCCCCAATTTAGAGGAAACACCAAAACAAAGAATCAACTGGTACTGAGGAGCCCCAAGAAAGGGTTTACCTTTCTCAAGATCATTGAGTCTTCAATTTAAATACCATGTGGCAACAGAAGACGAGACCATGAACCCAAGAGAGGTGGGGAGTTTGTACCAATATCATCATATAAATCTGAGATGCTTGAAAGGTTTCCCAGTATTGATGTGGTAGACCGAAAATGTCTGGTTTACAATGTTTCTCTTACTTCAAACTGTACATCAAATCACCCATCCCCATCCTCCTAGGCAACTCACCATCCAAAAGGAAATAGGAAAGTCTGGGGAAAAAGTCATGTATCAAATGACATTGAGGGCAATGATATCACTAATATTTGGATTGTTGTTTTCTAATCTCTTCCTAGAAACATCTGAAATTCCCCATTTCTTTCTTAGTGTCATCATCCTTCTTGCCAGTAAGCTCAAAGTCTAGACATAATCTTTTCAACCTGCATTTGTACAAATCATATCAGAAAGCACTGCTTTTTGTATACGTTTCTTTTCTTTAAATTGTGTTTGTGTATTTGTGTGTATATAAAACATACAATGAAGATGGTATTTCATAATTTCAAAATTTTAAAAATTACTGATGTTTTAAAATCATTGCTATGTTTAAGTAATGAAACAAACTTGTAGTAAAGTAAAATTCTAAATAGAAAATGCATGGAAATAAAAGGGGTATATATTCATTTAATTCATTGAGACAGAATTCCCATTAATATAGAATATAAGAATATCTTACCTGAAAACTGAAATTTCTTTGCTATACAGGAAATATAATAAAACCAATTTAATTTGTCATGATAAATGTCATTATGAATACATTTTTATTTCTAAATGTCTCTAAATTCATTTATTTAGGTTGCAAATTTTTCTGACTATAGAGTCTAGGGGTAGAGAGAACTTTATTGGTGTTTTCTATAGTCCTAGCCCAAATCCTATCAGCAAGAACACCTGAATTTTAAGATAAAATAATTTAATAGCATTAGAGATATTCCACTATGGGGAGAAATACAAAATTGACAATCATGGTGAAGAGTTTGGATTTTTTTTAAAGAAATTTTGGAACAAATAAATATAAAGAAGTCTGTAATCAGTGAGTTCAAGCATGTTATTATCATTAAGATTTAAGACACTATCGATTTTCTGTATTTTAATTACTTAAGAAAACCAGGCATATTTTCTGTCTTTCAAACTTTATGAAAGATGGTAGTCAAATCCACAATCTTTTTTGTAAGTCCCCAATATATGATTTCTTGATTATTTTTGAGAATTCCTGCTTGAAAAAGAGGAAAAAGGATAAGTAACACCTTGAACACAAAGCCAGTATTTGACCAACATTTGGATATGAAGAATGTCTCATTGACTGTAAGGGAGAGAGAAAAAATTTAGACCCTTGCACTTACAAAGCAAGAAAACAATAAAAGCAAATTTAAGTGACTCCTTATTTATTCTCAGGGTTATGGAAGGCCTTTCTAAAGTACAATGTCATTACAAATCTCTACAAATTTAACTAAAACAATATCTAGCCCTTATTTATTCTTATATTATTGACACAACTTCTAAAAAAAGATGCAAAAATATATATTGGGTTAACATTCTTAATTTTTGATTACTCTTATGCCACATACTTCAATAAAATCTTGATTACCACATAAGCAAGCAATGAGCAAAATCACAAATGCACCAATTATATATAAGGGCATGCAAATAACTAATAAATATGAAAAATACTGAACCCCCACCATTAGTCATGTGAAAAATGTTTTTTTGTTTTGATTTTTATAATTTTTTACCCTTCAAATTGAAGCAAACGAACAGAACAAAACAAACAAATTAAAATAAATATTTTTGTGTAATAGTTCAGTGGGAAAACCTCTCACATATTATTGGTAAAAATAAAGGTACATATTTTTGGCAAAGTATTTTGGCATTGCATGCATACTCTGTTTAGTACTAAAACTTCACAAGGTGAATTTGTAATCATATTTGTTTCTAAACTATTTTCCTTAAAATAGGAAGAAATAGATAAATAGGTAGATATAGACACACTTTTATAGCATAATTATAATGCATATTTATTTTCATGCTTTGAGCACTACCTCATGCTCTGAGCACATAAGAGTTAGCATGGAAGATACCACTGGATTTTTTTTGTCCAGTGAGTATTGGAACAACACAAACATGAATCTGTTGATCTATCCTGAGTTGTATATAATCTGAAATTTGTGGTATTTACTTCACTACTAGGCTTTTCATTCTGATATTTTACTTTTATACCATATTGATTGATAAAACTGTAAAAATAGTACAAAGAATGTGTATAAATATGTAAATCCTCATGTTAATTAAACTAGTTAAAGAGTGACATCTGCCAAGATATGAGAGAAGAGGCAGAAGATACAAATTAGGCAGAAATTAGGGTTGATTAGAATTCTTTGACATTTTTAAGCCCATCACATTTGATGTACAGCCTGGGAAGACTGACCAACAATTATATGAGAGTTGGGACACCATAGCCTAAAGCAAGTAAAATGGAAGATCAGTTGCCAACGTAAGATACCAAGATAGCATCTCCATGGCGACTATACTATAATGAGCTACATAACTCTTATTTAGATAAAGTCTCATATCCAAGAACACCTTCCCTGAGCTACATTGAAGCATTTAGGTATATTTAAAAGTCCTTTAAAATATATAAATTTCAAAACAGCTATATTCACTCATAGAAATCTACCCTAAGAAAATAATCAAGATCTATATGCTCATTAAAACATTATTCATAATAGCAATTAACTGTTTAGAAAATAGATATACAATCATGTATTGAGAGTTGAATCAAATAACTATGTACATATGATTAAATATTATAGATTGTTACATGGTACTTGGGGAAAAATAACTTCCTGAAGCAATATACACAACGTATTATTAAGTAAAAATCAAGCAGGGGATAGGCAGTATAATGTTAATACCATTTTAATTTTGCCAATATCTTATATACTTACGAAATTACATTTTCTATGATAGAGTAAAAATGTTAAATAGTCATTGCTAACAGAAAAAATTATTAGTAATATTTATATTTCTTAAGTTATTCTGAAATTGCATGTATGCTGTAATGGTTATCTATTACCAATCTATTTAGAATAAAATAACAAATCATTAGAAATGTTTGGTCAATCATTATGGTGGTGAATTTAGCAAGCAGGTCTCCTTTTAGTTATTCTTTGATTTTATTGATTGATTGATTGATTGATTGATTGATTTTTTATTTTAGCATATTACGGGCGTACAAATGTTTAAGTTAAATATATTGCCTTTGCCCAACCTGAGTCAGACTTTCAAGCATGTCCATTCCCTAGACAGTGCACACCACAGCCATTAGGTGTGACTATACCCATCTCTCCTCCCCCTCCCACCTGCCCAACAAACAATGAATGTTACTACTATATGTGCACACAAGTGTTGATCAATTAATACCAATTTGATGATGAGTACATGTGGTGCTTGTTTTTCCATTCTTGTGATACTTCATACTTCTATACTTTATAGAATGGGCCCCAGCTCTATCCAGGATAATATAAGAGGTGCTAGATCACCATTGTTTTTTGTGGCTGAGTAGAACTCCATGATATACATATATTACATTTTATTAATCCATTCATGTATTGATGGGCACTTGGGTTGTTTCCACATCTTTACAATTGTGAACTGTGTTTCTATAATCATTCTAGTGCAGATGTCTTTTTTATAGAATGCCTTTTTTACTTTGGATAGATGCCCAGTAATGGGATTGATGGATCAAACGGTAGCTCTACTTGTAGCCCTTTGAGGTATCTTCATATTACTGCCCACAGAGGTTGTACTATTTGGCAGTCCCACTAGCAATGTATGAGTGTTCCTACCTCTCTGCATCCACACCAACATTTATTGTTTTGAGACTTTTTGATAAAGCCCATTCTCACCGTAGTTAAATGACATCACATTGTGGTTTTGATTTGCATTTCTCTGATAATTAGAGATGTTGAGCATCTTTTTCATATGTTTGCTGGCCATTAGTCTATCTTCTTTTGAAAAGTTTCTTTTCTTGCTGACTTTCCTGAGTTCTATATATATTCTAGTCGAATCTGACTTTCATTTTAATCAAGTGTAATCATATCCTAGAATGTGTACATTATGATACATTTAAAGACATATGTCAATACAGTGGTTGCTTGGTATCAAGACTTCAGGTTCTTCATTTGCTACATTTGGCAGGGTTGAATTCTAAATGTATTTTTATACATATTGCATGTACTATATGCTGATCTATTCACCACCACTATTGGTGAATTTACTACTTTTTCTAAAAGCTGAATTGTTAAATTTACAGATCACTCACAAGCATAACAAATATAATGGCAAGCCTGATTGTACTGTTAGAATTTTTGGAAAATCCTTGAGTGATTCTCTTGAAAAGAATGGAACTTGAGAAATGCACAACTTTCAGTATTTCTTACCTCCCAATTCAACAAATAGAACTCCTAACACCCTACAGTTGCAAGGATGATTAAAGTTTAAATATATTTGGGGGTGAGGATTTTCTTCCTTTGTCTCTCAGTCACATTCTGAAGATATCTGACCACTTCACTTGAAAATTCCTATCCTGATACCCAAAATTCTCATAAGGGTGCTAGTATTATATTTATTTTGCTTGCTATTATCTGTTAATTTAACATTTATTTCTTCTTTTCATAAGATAGTAAATTTATCAGTGTTGGTGGTGGTAGATGTAAGATGCTGGTGATGACTCTACAGGGTGCTCCCAAAGTCACCATACATAGGGAAAATGGAAATTGTAGCTAAATGTACCTTTATTTATAAAATGTTCATTACAAAAATTTTACAAAATTTTTCCTTTGCATGGAAACTTTTGGGACATCCTGTATATTTGTTATAATCTTTCAAGATCCAAAAATAGTTTTAAAATGGTAATGTTTCAAGGAGGGCGTTATACTAAGTTATTTTCTTCTAACTTCACTTGCTGGAAGAAAACAAGTATAGTATTTTTTTCCATCATATTTGACTAATACTGAACAATCAATGCCTGATCTCTGCCTTTCCTCCCTTTCCCCAAATAAATATCACTATCAACCAACTTCATTTTATTCTGCGGGCAACCTCAATAGAGCTAAATTTTCTGTTAATCAATTTGCTTCCTCTTACTGTTCAGTGAAACTTTCCCCCCATGTCTTTTTTTATTCTCCATCACTCCCACCTCGGGGAAGAAAATAACATTTGGACAATTTTATGTCATTTCACATGGCATAGCCTGTTCCTTAAATTGCACTAAGCAAAAATAGCAATAACAATAAAAACCCTTAAAAATCGCAAATTACACAAATCTTATAAGTACAATTAGACACAATTCACTATGACAATTAGGTCACTCTCTTTTCAGTAAGTAACATGAAGGTTGGAGGAATGACTGAAATTCATTTAATATAATCAAGGAAGGCTAACATAGATCATACTTAGAAAATGCACTTGAATAAAGCCTCAACTGGGGTTAGGCAGAGCAAAGGCACACCTTATGCCATTATCTTGAGCACTTGCACAGAACAAAAAGAACTCAAATTGCTTTCCCTGAGAGTTTGGCAAACACCAAGGCTCTTGCTGTGTATTTTTCATTATTCTGGAATAATTCATTAGCAAACATTATAAGTTGGCAGTATCACAGATATGCATTAGAATAAAACAATTTTTTCTTTTACTACTTTTATTTTATAAATAAAAAGCATTTAGTCAGTAACTCCTGAAAAATGGACTATCACTTTTTTAAAATAGTGTGCTATTCACCTATTTTAATGAGATTAGTCAAAAGTAATTAACTGAATGCCTGCCAAGCCAAGTATATAAGAATATATAAGGACTTTTACTTTTAAATAATTAGTAGTGTTTATTATATTTGTCATTTATTAGGTACTATTCAAACTATGTTAAATGTATTAACTCATTTAATCTCCTCAAAGAGGTAAGTAATATTATTTGTTCATTTTATAGACAAACAATTCTGAGACCAAGAAGTTAAGCAATCCAATGCCATACAGCTAGAAAATAGCACAGATGAGTTTCAAATCTAGGCATGCTTCAAAGCTTCAAAGCCCATGATTGTAACCATAAAGCTATCCTTCTTCTCAGGCATTAATGTGTCTGTGTTTGTGTGTGTATGTGTTTGGAAGAGACATGGTAAAAAAAAAAAAATAAAAAAAAAAAAAAAGGAAGGAAGGATGCTTTGTCTCTAGTTTGTTTGGTTAAAGCATTTGCTAATAGGAAGAGAGTTTGATAACTAAAGAGGACCATAACTATGATACATAAATTCTAACTCTTTGTTAGATAAACACATCTCTTCTCAGTACTTTTTTATATATTTTTTTAAATTACAAAATTAAACATTGGTCATACCTAAATACATCACTATCTTGGCGTGTAGAATGTAACTGATCAACAAAGTTTCTGGGAGTGAGTCACAGGCATAGTAAGTTTATATAAATAATCATAAATTTGCACACAGCTGGAGCAGTAGAGACCAAGAGTGCTAACTACAGTTTCTCCCGTGATTAACACAGAACCTGATAATCAAAAACTATATATTAAATGACTGTGAACATATAATAATATATTCTGATTGGATTAGCTACACCTCACACATTCACAAAACAGATATATATATTAACCATAAACACAGTAATATGGCATAAATGTAAAGCTGCATGTAGCTACAGACATTATAAAAATATCATATGTTTAATCATATATACCTTCTGAATATACCAAACATGTCACCAGGTTTAGAAGATAATCTGTAACTTATCACGCTGTGATGGTTTATTTTGTGTAAACTTGACTGGTCCAGTCGTTTCGTTAAACCTCAAAAATTTGTTGCTTTTTTCCAAAAATGTCTAGATGTGGCTGTGAATGTATTTTTTTCAATGTGATTAATATTTATAATCAGTAGACTTTGAGTAAAGCAGATTATTCTCCTTAATATCAGTGGGCCTCATCCAGTCAGTTGAAGGCCTTAGAGAAAGACTAAGGTTGCCCAGAGAAGAGGGTATTCTCCTTAAGACTGCAACATAGAATCTTTGTAGGTTTCCAACCTGCTGCCCTGCAGAGTTCAAACTCAAGACTGAATCATTAGCCCTAACCTAAATTTCTTCCCTGCCAGCCTATCATACAGATTTTGGACTTGTCAGCTTCCACAATTAATATAAACCAATTAATATAAACCAATTCATGATACTCAGGAATTCCATATTCAGTCGTCTATATGTATTATGTATCATATATACACAGACACACACACACAAATATATGTGTGTGTATACATATGCAGTCATCCCTTGGTATCCATGGGGGATTGGTCCCAGTATATTCCCTTCCCAGTGCATTCCAACATTTGCAGTTGCTCAAGTCCCTTATGTAAAATGGCATAAAATTTGTAACATATGCATATCCTCTTGTATACTTTAACTCATCTCTAGGTTACTTATAATACCTATGTAATGTAAATGCTATGCACATAGTTGTTTTATTGTATTGTTTAGGGAATAATGACAAGGAAAAAAGTCCTTTTTGAATACTGCCCTCCATATCTGCAGATATTGCAGCCTCAGAGTCAACTAAACACAGGCTTTCGATTTATGAATACAGGGGGCCGACTGAATATCTAGTCTGTTGGTTGTGTTCTCTGGGGAACTCTAATACTCATGTCTTACATTCTCAGTTAACTGTCATCACCAAAATGCTACAGTTTCAATTCTGAAGACCTGCCTATGTAAAGTTAATCATTTTATTTCTGTACATAATAAAATCAGTAATAATAAGTACAATGAGTATCATGTTTCCCAATCAATGGAGATAATAACAATTAGTCCATAACATCAATGAGATGTTGTAAAGATAAATGAGAAAACATTAGAAATTCGTTCTGTAGTCTCCAGTGGAAAATGATTCTATATAAATAGAAAGTATCATCACATTACTCAAACATATATAAATGATTTAATACTTCATATCAAATAAAATCACCTATATCCATAGCATTAGTAGAATAGAAACTGCACCAGTAGGAAAAGCAAACTTAGATCCTGAATACCCTGAGTTTTCCATTTGTGATACTTAGATGATTTTGATAAAGTAATGTGACTTGGGATCTTTATTTGTTTCTTCTGTCTTAGAACAAACTTTAGAGGGAAGTAAAAAAGTCCAAGGAAAATAATGGCTACACATGTTAATTAAGACAATTTAGAATTGGGATAAGTTACTAACTTAACAACGATTAGCAACTATTGTTCCCTATGTACTTAGAGGACAGAATTAAATTTTACCTTGTTGAATAACTTGCATCAATATCAGGACTTTTGTTTCCTGAAAATGAACATTAGTCACCCAATAAATCATGTTCTCATCTATCTGGAGTTCTTTCATTGTGAGCATTGAACAGAACCACTGAAAATTCTCTAAACTTGTAAGCCTGTAATTGTAGGCTACAAATAAAAATGTATACACACATACATACACACACATACACACACTCTTAGTGAAAGTATATAAGAGAACTTACTTATGTAGAAACAAGTATATTGTAATAAGAATTAACACAAAATGTTCCCATTTCTCCTGACAATTGTGAAGAAAAACAAAATGGTCAAAAAACATTCAGCACACCTTTATTATTTTGTTTGAAAGTTGAAATGGCAAATTTCTAATAGTATAATTTCTACCAACAAAATATTTTTACTATTTGGCTAGAGTAGGAAAAAAACAGGTAAATTTAAAGTACAATTACATAAATGTTTATGGTATCCAAGAGGTCTTGAAGTGTTTTCTTCCAAAGCAAAGGATACTAGAGAAATATTGCATCCCTGCTGGAATGCATAATGGAAATTATAATTGATGAATCAGGAGTGGCTATCATAGGAAATCAACAATTATTTTGGACTGAAATATCAGTAGGATAGAAGGATTATTTTGAAATCAAATAAATATTAAAATATTTGGTTTTAGAGAAATAAACATACAAGAAATTACAAAGATAAATAAAATACTTAAAACCCAGGATCATGAACAATACTAGTTAAAATCTTAGTTGCAAAGAGAACACAATAAATTAGAGTCAATAGTAATGTGTACGTGGTCTATCCCTTCTTTTTAGAGTCATCTGAGAGATGGGCCAAGTGAAGCCAAGAAAATTAAAGAGGGAAATAACATTTACATCAATGCTATCTTCAATGTTGTCAATATGGATACTAAAATAACCTAAGATTAATAAGCTGTGTGATTCCAGAGAGAGTTGAGAAAGAAAATCTATACATTCGTTAAGAAAACTTGTGGTTTCTCAAAGAGGTTTGTAAATTAAAAGTGTTGCTAGAGTTGTATGCTCAAAGCAGATAGATACATAGAAAAAGACATGAGATGTTTTGATGTTATAGCTGAATACATTAAAAAAAGATTTAGCTCTCACCTTCATAGACTAAAACCAATTTTTAGTATGTAAATTAGAGATACAACAGATCTATGAGGCCCAAAACAAGATTTTAATTGCTTAATACCCTTACTATCCAAGTTAACTCAAGGCATTTTTAAAATGTTGAATTTACTACACTGACTTTGCAGTGTTGGTAATAATTATTTATTGCTCTAATATTTTATTACACTGTATTTTAAGGAACTCAATATAAAATATACAGCTTATGGGTACAAAAGTATAGTTATATTTTTAGATAGAATGAATAATATTTGATAGCACAACAAAGTGATTATAGTCAGCAATAAGTTTTGTATACTTTAAAATAACTGAAAGAGTGAAAATGTAATGAAATGCTTGAAATGCCCCAATTACCTTGATTTGATTATTACATATTGTATACCTGTATTAAAACATCACATGTATCCCATAAAATATACTATTATGTACTGGTAATAATTAAAATATTTTTAAAATAAACATAAAATATACAACTTATATAAAATTTTGAAATTATGGATATGTACATTTTGAGATTACTCTAGTGTACAAATACATCTAAAAATATCAAATAAAAGTAATTATGTATTTCATAAAATGACTTGTCTGTCTTTTTTCTGTTAATATTTTAAAATTTCATCTCTGTATCCCTTGTTTTCTTTAATAAGTATTAGAACATTCTGGCTAGATGTGAGATGGAAAATGTGCAATTCTAAATCCATAATTATAGATTATAAAAACACAAATATATAGGCACAAATATATAAAGTAAATTTACTCAAATTCTCATGGATGTTTAGTTCAGAACCAGGATTAGAGTATAGATCTATGGGATTTCATAATAGTTTTCTTTAATTTTAAAAATGCTATCACTTCCATAACCTAAGGAAGAATTGGCTTTACTTCAAATCTAGCCCACATGCCAACTACTGGTAGCTGTGTGACAATGAGTAAAGTACTTTACTTCTCCAAATCTCGATTATGTATCTACAAAATGAGAACTACTATATCACTTAATCCAGGTGGTTGTTGTAACTAAGCACTTCGTTAAGCTTTAGGGTACATGCTAAGTGCTCATTGCTTATTAGGTATGGTCATCATTACCGTCAACAACCATTCCTGGCAAATGGCCACACAACAAATATTTGTTGATTATTGGGTGAAATTAAGAAGTGATTTTAGAGTATACAAAAAAAAGTGCTTTAGAAAATGTATAATTGAACAAAATATGGAGAAAAATCTCCTAGCTACTTTGCCCTCATAGTTTCCTATTTTTAATTTTACTAGAAAAGCTTATTTTTATTCTTTTAAATATATTACATTAAAATATCCACAGGTTCTGACAGTTTATATTTGTTTATTTCCCCACTGTATCTTGCATTCAATGTTTCAATCAAGTTTATGAGTTAAAAAGATTAGTCATTCAGAAATTTACCTCAGAGGAAATCTTCTGCATCCTCTGTAGTTCATGATGCAAGGTGATCTACACTCCCCTCTTCCCCCCAGATGGGGCAAACACTTTTGGCATGAGTCACTTTAACAGGAAAATAGTTAAGTATTTATGAATTTCTTTTCAGAATTACTCTCATTCATTTTATTTTTGTCTATAACAAAACAGAATAGAGAGCCATAAATTGCCAACAATTCCGTTTAAAGGGAGGGGTAAGTATACAATTAAGATATTTTTAAAAATGTACAATACATGCATTCTTCTCTTTATTCTCCAATTTGGCTTTATTTTCTACTTCTTTAAGTCTTTTTTTTACTAATGTCTTTCTCATTCTTTTTATAGAGCCAATATAACCTGTAGAAACTTCCCTTGGTGACTTTCTTGAGTTTGTAATCTAAAATCATTTTTTCTATCCTCTTGCAGCTGTTTAATTGATTAAAAGCCCTGATTCAAAATATAGACCACTATCACCGTTTTCTAATCACTGACTGAGAGGACTTATAATTTTAATTATTTCAAGTTGTTGGTTCTTCTCACACCAGAAAACTTTATATATACACAGAAATGTCTGTGTCACTTGATTTTCTACGCAATTTTAAACTAGAAATAGTATATAAAAGAGAAGCCATGTATTTATTCCCTTCCACACCTAAACAATTAACATATAAAAAATTACATGGAATTTTAAAAATAATCCTAGTGTGGTTGCCAAATCCATATCAAATACTTTAGATTATTTGTAGAGTTAATTCACTTACTTTTGTTTATTCTGAAAGAATTAATTGCACTTCATGTGATAAAAACACAACTAAATAATGGCAATAAATATCATGCAAACTCAAACTTTTCAGAAAGTATTGGTTTTAGATACAACTCAGAAAAAATCAAAATACGTGTTTTTTTTTTCTTTCAAAAACTGTAATCATTTCAAACTTGCTTTAATTTTCCTTCCATGTTGCAGTCAGCCAGATCTGAGTTGGAGAGTAGACTGGAGAGCTCAGAGTACAACAAAGACCATCAGGGATGTGGTCTATTCTGGTGGAGAAGCCCCAGAAGTTATTTACTTAGGGTGTGTGGTGGGTGATAGTCAAGGGAGCCTCTCTTTCACAAAACTTTCATTTCAGATTATAGATATTCCCTAGTTATTCTAAGGTCTTTGCAAAACGAAAATAACTTTTGGATGGGTCATTCATTTTGTGTTTTCATCCACACATCCTAAAGTGTAAATAAGTTTGCTCATATTTGCATTCTTTCCAAACTCAGGGTCAAGACAGAGACGAAGAGACAGAGACTCCAGGGGAAGAGAAAGACAAAGTAGAAGTGTGGCTCCCCATCAGACATACACACACAGAGGCCAATTTTTTTGAACCCAGCTCAACCTAGCTAGTATCAGTCCATTGATTTTGTAGAATTGGCTACCAGATAGTTCCTAGCCAGGTAGAAAAACAAGACGGCGAGCTTAGTTACAAAGAGAATCAGGGTTAGACTCCTAGGAAAACTTACCACCTTTATTGGAGTACCAATGTCAAGGAAGGGTGTGGAGCCACAGCAACTTATTCCTATTACAAAGAACTAGAAGCTTGGAGTCTGAGGTGGGAGGGTTGCTTCAGCCTGGGAATTCAAGATCAGCCTGGGCAACACAGTGAGATCCCATCTCCAATTAAAATAATGATAATAATAATAATATAAAAAACTAACATGAAATTTAAGATATTGGAAATAGGTTTCCATTAATGAGAGATTTTGTTCCAAGAAGAAACACAGTGTTCTGGGAAAGACTCCTTGTTAGGATTCTGGAGTTCTGGTCCTGGCTCTGCTTCAACTCTGTCCCTCACCTGCCATGTAATACAGCACCATCAAATTATCATCTTTGGACATGGCTTCCTCGCCTGCAAATGAGGGAGTAAAGTTGATGCTCTGTGACATCTACGACTATGAGATATTTATGGAAAGAGAAGACCAGCAACTCTGCATTGGTAGTTATATCTGCAAGTGTCTGAATATGATAAAAGAGGCCACAAGAATAATCTTTGACTAAAACATGCTTTACCAAATAACAATAACAAAGATTAAAAATAAATATTACTATGTTTTAAATACAAAATGCAGCCAGTCCATAAAAAAAACTTGTGAACAGCTATTTAAACTACAAAATAATTTTAGGGACAAAGAGATCATACTTTTCAGAACCTAGCTTTTATTATACTGTCGCTAAGGATTATATTTTCTTTACCATAAAATTGATGACACTGAAAGAAGCAACCAATGATATGTAATGCTGTGGGGTGGGTGGGAGGGGGAGGAGGGGATGGGGATATTCACTTGTAATGGGTGCAGTACGCACCGTCTGGGGAATGGACAAGCTTGTAGGTCTCGCTCGTGGGGTGGGGCGGGGCGCAAAGGCAATATACATAACCTAAGCATTTGTACTCCCATAGTAACATTCTGAAACTAAAAAAGAAAACGTTATAACAAAAAATTTAAAAAATATGCTGTGAACTTTTTGTGGGGGTCTTGTTTCTAATTTTCATTGACATAAATAAATGTACCAGAAGAATAATTATTCTCACCTAATATAAGATCAATATGGTAAAGGACTAAGGAATTTCTCAGTTTATTCTACACTCAGAATTTAATGGAGGGTTTAAAAAAAATTTAGCTGTCTCAAGAGAGTTTACAATTAAAATTTTTTAACCATCATAAATTAAACAAAAATCAGTAAATTCCGACCTTTGAGGGAGATTCTGCTAAATTTTACTTCTAGTTCTGCATAATTTCTCTAAGGTATCACACTTTTCACTGCATAAAAACACTTCTCAGGTAGCATAAATTCTTAATAATATCTTAGCCACTTTATAAAAAGTGCCTGTGAATTTTTTTAGAGAATTTAGGATGTGATCATATAAATCACAAACTTCACAAACTTTCTAAAGTAACAGGGAAACTGATAAATATTACTGTTCAAATTCAACATGGCAGTATTTAAACATATTAATTCCTTTCTTTATTAAAATAAGTTTCTTAAAATCAAGCTACAAAATAAATAGAATTTCTATTCTTTATAAAATGCTACAATTAATATTTGTCCATGAAGACTCCTACTATTCTATAGAACATGCTATTTCAATAGCACGTTGGCTTGAGAATAAATTATTGACATGCAATAACATATGCATATTTCAAAACTCAAAAAATAACTTTGCCTTCATTCTCTTTGTAGTTTACAGTCATTGCCACTGGCATTTTTAAATAACTAATGCTTATAATCACAGTTTCAACACAGAGTACAGTTTTGAAACGTATTCGCTATTCAAAAAGCAACAGAATAGTCGTGGACTTAACGGCTTTTAAGAATGAAGTATGCTACATATATTTTGAGAATGCCAAAATACATAAAAAAATAGAATTTGTACAGTTAACCTCAGACCTAACTATCTTATAAGAAAGCAAGAACATTTATTTTGGCTGAATAATTAGGTCTGCCTAGCAAAATCTTTTAGGATAATAAAAAAAAAATATCACCATTTGTTTCATTATCACCAAAGCATCGATATTATTAATGTAACATGGACTTGGTATGTGCACAAATTAAAAATGGGAGAGTAAGAAAACAAAGTTTAGAACATTTGAAGATTCAAAGGAACAACCATATAAGAAAGTTATAAACAAATTTAGGAAATTATGTGGATATATAGAAAATTTTAAATAAATAATTTGATTAGGAATAAAATAGCTTTTCTGTTGGTTGGGATTTCATGGGGTTCCAAATTCTGGGAAGAGGGGGGTTAAAAGATAGTACATTATCTCAAGTCCTAATTTTATTTAGTCAACATATATGTAACATAAACATTTGAGTCTTGGCATTTCTTAATTATGTTTTAAATTATACATATTAAGAACTTTTAAATATTGAATCCCTTAGAGCAATAGTAAATATTTTTAGACCTCAACAAAATATGTCAGACCTCAGCATCTGGTAAGATGCAATAATACACATTTGTTTATTATTCATTTAAAAATAGATTTGCAGGTTTCATTTGATTTTCTTCTAGAAAGATTAAACCACTAAATATGTTTAGACAGTTATCTTGGTTCACCACAATTAGTAATAAGCTGTGTTTTTTCTCTGCAAAACATCAAAGGCATCAATGAATAATCTGTAATTCTTCTAGTAGCATTTCTATTATTAAAGCAAGTTGCTAAAATATTATTACATTCAGAGTTTAATATTTACTTAAAAAAGTAATGTTGGACCTGACAGATATGGGAGATTTTAGGAAGATTTTGTCATCTAATTTGAAAACTAAATAAATAAAAATTTTCTCCACTAGTCTGAAAACAGAAACATCTTACACATTAACAAGTGAAGCCCAGTTCCTCAATAATCATCTATACTTGGAGAAACATCAACAGAACTGATACTATTAGGGAAAATGACCCAATTTGGAGAATGCTAAGTGGATAACACGCTAAGATCTGCTTGATAGATATGAATTAGATGAGAGTTAAATGTGAAATAGTGTTCATCTACTGCTCTCAACTTCTCTTGTCCACTTCTGATAATCACAGCTAATTGGAATTCATCCCACTTGTCAAAATGCCTCAGCATTAAGATGGCAAGCGATGGAAGTGGAAAGAGACAATGATCAGAGGAGATGAATGCAGTGAGAGCAGCTGAGAGGGCTCTACTGTCTTATAAGAGAGGGATCAAGAGGGCCAAACAGTGAGAACTGACAGACTTTGAAGCAGTAATTTCCGGCCTTTTTTTTATTGTTTGTTTTGTTTTTACTCGTTGATAAATTTCAACGAGTGGGAGTGGCAGGCTGTTGCTCTCTTGGGAAACCAGTGAACACAATAAATATAAAAGATTTATACAGAACTCTTAAGAGAGGCCTGAGTGAGGTCAGGAGGCCTAACAGAGGAACCTGTTCAGGCTCACACCTACAGGGTGTGCCAAGTTGTGATTGGGATGAGTTTCAATTTTTTGAAGTGTATTATCCAATTATCTCTGCCAAGCCATACCCCAAAGCTTTCATCTCTTTAAGGAGTCATTGCTTTTAGAATCAATTACAAGAGAAAGGAAAATATCTTTCATTCAGAAAGAATTCTTGTTTTTGCTTTTGTTTCTAGCATAGCAACTCTAATGTACTTTCTTGCCCATAAAGATAATTATCAGGGAAACTGAAGAAGAACTGGAGTTGAGAGAATTTTTCTCCATAATTTCAAAGCTATTTGCATGAACTTTCAGTTCACTCCCTTCCTCAATTTCTCTTTGACTTTCAATAGTATCTATTATTATGATTATTCTTTAAAATAATCTTTGGTGGTTTTGGTGAACAAAATAAAATAAGTAAGGCTTTTCTGTCCCGGAACTCTTTACAAAAGAAGCAGCATGGAAGAAAGAATATAATTGGCCTGATGGAAATTTCCTACTTGAAAACCAGTCAAAGCACACTGTAACTATATTTTCAGGTATACCTGTATTCATTTTGTTTGTATTTACCTATCAATTGTATTATACTTTATTTCCTCAATTTTAAAATACTTTTTCAAATCCACTACTTTTGAATTAGTTATTGAGTTAGATGCTAGTTCAAGAGTTCTTAGCTCAGCTTTATATTACATACTTTAGAATTTATACTCAGATTCAAATTCAGATGAAGCCAAGAGACATATCATCTGATGAGAGGAATCTTTGGAAGTATATAGTTATCAGGGATTTTAACATGATATACTGTATAGGGAAGCTCTTGATAGTGTTATGTTTTTATTCCCATTTTCATGCACAATAGCAATACCTGAGAAGATTTAGACTGGCACAAGTATATTGTATGTCAAAGATGCTTCAAGATTTATTTGTCTCTTAGTCGACTCACATTACTACAAGCTTTTTGATACACAGAGCACAAAGCAGCTTAACACTGTTGCTATTAGTGCTCCAACCACACTGAAAACACTTCATTAAACAGCCTACTGCAGTGTAATTGTTTAATAATATTTTGATTAGGTTGTTTAGCAGACAATCCATGCTGTAAAACATTCTCTTGCTGTCAAGTGAATCACTGGTAAAAAGGCTACTGCAAAATACTTGAAAGTCTCTTAGAAAAGAAATCAAAACGGGGTAAAAAATAAACAAACAACTCTAAGTCACTCTTCTCCTATTACCCATTGTATTAGTCTTCTATAGCTGCTATAACAAATTGCCATAAATGAACTGGCTTAAAACCACACAAATTTATTGTTTTACAGTTCTGGTGGTCAGAAGTCTGACATGGGTTTCACTAGGCTAAAATCAGTGTTAGTAGGGCTGCACTTCTTTCTGGAGATTTTAAAGAAAAATCTGTTTCTTTGTCTTTTCTAGCTTCTAGAGGTTTCCTACATTCCTTTGCTCATGGTTCTCTAACTCTAACTTTAAACCCCAAAATGGACAATCAAGTCTTTCTCACATCACAACATTTTGACACTGATTCTCCTGCTTCCAGTCTCCATGTGTAAGGATGCTTGGGCACACTCACATAATCAAGGATATTATTCTTATTTTTAGGTCATCTGATTGGCATCCTTAATTTCTGTTTGCCATGTAACATGCATATCCACAGGTTCCAAGTATTGGAACATGGACACCGTAGTGGGGGCCTTTGGTCTGTCTACCACACCTGACATATAGCTTTATGAAAGTTAGATAACTTGTTTTCTTCGGACAGAATCACATTTCTTTAGGTGAACAAAGTGGTTATTTTAAAAGGAATGTTGTACCTTGTATTGTTGTTCCTCGATCATCTGTATTTTAGCAAAGAATCTTATTTTAAGGATTTCTGTCAAGACTGGTTATTGTGAACTCTTCCATACAAAAGTGCTTATTAGGTTCTTAACATATGAAAAATAGTATTCTACAAACCATAATGGTGAGACAGACTTTCTGTACTCAGAAGAAAAAGAGGGTTATCTCATTCCTCCATGATATTCTAACTACTGGATACAAATAAGCTGTGGTTCTAAAGAATGAGGACATAGACTTATATAGTTTTCATCAGTTCTGCTTTAGTGGCAATGATAAATGTAAACCTTTTGTGATGAGGAATTTTGCTGACTCTGATTGCTGACTTCAAAAAGTAGTAAACTTTAGCATCGTACAAAATAGTAATTTCCCAAGATTTCTTACTGTCAATGCCTGTTTACTGAAAAAGTCTGCATAATTCTGTTGAATTATGAATTTTTGATGTCATTTTGCTCAGTGAACAGGGGAAAAGTTTCTTAATTCTATAAAATGTTAAGCAAAATATGTCAATAATGGAATCAAATAAAATATTTTAGTTTACAGAATCACCAACTCCAGGATAATAAAGGTACTTTAAATATCATCTACAATAACTTACTAACCTCAGGAATTTGTGTCTAAAACTCTGGTTTGGAATATTCATACTGTAAAGGAAATTGATATTTCTGAAAACTTGTTCCATCTTCTTGTTCTGAATATTAATAATATATACCTAATATCAAAGTGAATTCCTTTTCCTTGTTTATTTATTTTATTTTTTTCATTTTGGCATATTATGGGGGTACAGATTTTAAGGTTTCAATAAATGCCCATTTCCCCCCTTCCCCCCACAAGTCTGAGTCTCCATCATGACCATCCCCCAAATGGTGCACATCTCACTCATTATGTATGTATATACCCGCCCCCCTCCCCCCTCACACCTGCCCAATACCCTATTACCATAGTACCTATGTGACCACTTAGGTGCTGTTCAGTTAATACCAATTTGCTGGTGAGTATATGTGGTGCTTGTTTTTCCATTCTTGGGAAACTTCACTTAATAGTATTGGTTCCAGCTCTAACCAGGAAAATATAAGATGTGCTATGTCACCATTGTTTCTTAGAGCTGAATAGTACTCCATGGTATGCATATACCACATTTTATTAATCCATTCTTGGATTGATGGAAACTTGGGCTGTTTCCACAGCCTTGCAATTATGAATTGTGCTGTTATAAACATTCGAGTGCAGGTGTCTTTTTTGTAGAGTGTCATTGGATCTTTTGGGTAGATGCCCAGCAATGGGATTGCTGGATCAAATGGTAGAATCACTTGTATCGCTTTAAGATATATCCATATTGCTTTCCACAGAGGTTGAACTAGTTTGCAGTCCCACCAGCAGTGTAGGAGTGTTCCTCTCTCTCCGCAACCACGCCAGCATTTATTGTTTGGAGATTTTTTGATAAAGGCCATTCTCACTAGGGTTAAGTGATATCTCATTGTGGTTTTGATTTGCATTTCCCTGATGATTAGAGATGTTGAGCATTTTTTCATATGTTTGTTGGCCATTCTTCTGTCTTCTTTAGAAAAGTTTCTGTTCAAGTCCTTTGCCCACTTTTTAATGGGGTTATTTGATTTTTTCTTCCTGATTTTCGTGAGTTCTAAGTATATTCTAGTTATCAGTCCCTTATCGGATGCATAGGATGCAAAAATTTTGTCCCATTCTGTAGGTTGTCTGTTTACTTTCATGACTATTTCTTTGGCTGTGCAGAAGCTTTGTAGTTTGATCATGTCCCATCTATTTATTTTTGTTGCTGTTGTGATTGGCTTTGGGGACTTCTTCATAAACTCTTTACCCAGGCCGATGTCTAGGAGAGTGTTTCCAAATTTTTCCTCTAGAGTTTTAATAGTTTCATACCTTAGGTTTAAGTCTGTTATCCAGCGTGAGTTGGTTTTTGTGAGAGGTGAAAAGTGTGGGTCCTGTTTTAGCCTTCTACAGGTGGCTATCCCGTTTTCCCAGCACCATTTATTGAAAAGGGATTCTTTTCCCCAGCGTATGTTTTTGTCTGCTTTGTCAAAGATTAGATGGCTATATGAGGATGGTTTTATATCAGGATTCTCACATCTGTTCCACTGATCCATATTCCTATTTTTGTGCCAATACCATATTGATTTAATTACTACAGCTTTGTAGTATAGTTTGATATCTGGCATATTAATGCCTCCCATTTTGTTTTTGTTGCCTAGAATTGCTCTTGATATTCGGGGTCTTCTTTGGTTCCATACGAAGCGGAAAATTATTTTTTCTATATCTGTGAAGAATGCTGATGGGATTTTAATAGGTATTACATTGAATCTGTCGATCAGTTTGGGTAGTATAGACATTTTGTTGATATTGAGTCTACCGATCCACGAGCATGGTATGGATTTCCATCTGTTTACATCCTCTGCTATTTCCTTCCTCAGTGTTTCATAGTTCTCCCTGAGAGGTCTTTTACGTCCTTGGTTAAGTATATTCCTAGGTACTTTAATTTCTTTGTTGCTATTGTGAAGGGAATTGAGTCTTTGATTTGGTTCTCAATTAGATTGTTGTTGGCGTATATGAATGCCTCTGATTTCTGTGTATTGATTTTGTATCCTGAGACTTTACTAAATTCATTGATCAGTTCCAGGAGTTTCTTGGTTGAATCTTTGGGGTTTTCTAGATACGAAATCATATCATCAGCAAACAGTGAAAGTTTGATCTCTTCTGCCCCTATTTGGATACCTTTGATTCCATTTTCCTGTCTGAATGCTGTAGCCAAGACTTCCAGCACTATGTTGAACAGAAGTGGAGATAGTGGGCAGCCTTGTCTGGTTCCAGTTCTAAGTGGGAATGATTTCAATCTTTCCCCATTCAGTATGATGTTGGCTATGGGTCTGTCATATACGGCTTGTATGATTTTTAGGTATGTCCCTTCTATGCCTATTTTCTTAAGTGCTCGTATCATGAAAGGGTGTTGAATTTTGTCAAAAGCTTTTTCTGCATCTATTGAAAGAATCATGTGGTCTTTGTTTTTGCTTCTGTTTATGTGGTGAATTGCATTTATAGATTTACGTATGTTGAACCATCCCTGCATCCCTCGGATGAAGCCCACTTGGTCGTGGTGGATTATTTTCTTGATAAGTGTCTGGATTTGGTTAGCTAAGATTTTGTTGAAAATTTTTGCATCCATATTCATTAGGGATATTGGTCTGTAGTTTTCTTTTTTTGTTGCATCCTTTCCTGGTTTTGGTATCAGAGTAATATTTGCTTCATAAAAGGTGTCGGGGAGGTTTCCGTTCTTCTCGATGTTGTGGAATAGTTTCTGCAAGATAGGTACTAGTTCTTCTTGTAAGTATGGTAAAATTCGGGTGTGAAGCCATCTGGACCGGGATATTTCTTTTTAGGGAGATTTTTAATTGCTGTTTCTATTTCAGCTGTTGAGATTGGTCTGTTCAGGGAATCTATTTCTTCCTGGTTGAGCCTAGGGAGGCTGTGCATTTCTAGAAATTTGTCCATTTCCTCCACATTTTCCAGTTTGTGTGCATAAAGATTTTTGTAGTATTCATAAATTGTATCTTGTATCTCTTTGAGATCAGTTGTGATATCTCCTTTTTTGTTCCTGATGGAGCTTATTAGAGATTTCTCTTTTCTGCTTTTCATTAGCTTAGCCAATGGTGTGTCAATTTTGTTTATTTTTTCAAAGAACCAACTTTTTGTTTTATTAATCTCCTGAATAGCTTCCCTGTTTTCAATTTCATTTAGTTCTGATTTGATCTTGTTGATTTCACTTCTTTTGCTGGGTTTGGGCTTGGTCTGTTCTTCTTTTTCCAGCTTTCCTTGTTTATTTTAATTTGCTTGGTGGAGTTTGTCTCCTTGATGACTGTGTAGAAAAATTCTTATTTCTGTCTTTATGACACCCTACAAATACTTAAATAAAGCTACAGTCTATGCCTTTGAATAAAATAAACATCCTTAATCTCTATTATAACTTGGAGTCTGATCACTTTATCAGCCTGGTCAAGTATATTTAAATGGAGTCCAGTTTATTTCAGTATTTCCTTTAAATTCTTGTTCATGGAAGGAAATAACTATGTCCTAGATGTGGTCTGAGCAGATTTCCCCCACCCCTCTGCTTATATATTTCATTTTCATTGACATAGCCCTATGAATGATATAAACCATCACAATTCACTTTTTATTTTTAAAGTGTATTTTCCACTAGTAGTGCTAGTGTTTTTATTTTACTTTGTACTTCATTTTAATTTGTTTTACCAGTGTTTTTATTAATTCTTCCTTATCCTCTATTGGAGCTATTGAATTTTGTCTCTTATTAATCAACTTTTCATCTTTTATTTTTAATCTAAAAAACAAAACTTTGAATATGGCTTCATTTAACTTCATCTTATTACATGTAGTCCAAGCTGACTGAGAGCTATTGGGATGTTGTTTCTCTCACCCAAAACTATCCAATTACCTTTCTATGGTCATGTCAGCTGCACAGTTGATTAAATTCCCTGGATATCATCAATAAACTAATGCATAAAAAGTTGAATGAGATCCATCCAAAGAATGTCAACATTCTCCACATACTGCTCTCTAAGTACACAAAGTGACACTCTTCCAGCAAAGGCTTTCTCACTCACCCGACTGAAATAGTACCTATTGCAATACTTTTGAAACATCAATTTATTTTTTTATTTAGGACCCTTATCGGTTTTCATATAAAATTGAATGTTAAATTCTGGTGAGAAGTACTAGGCACTTAACTATTCCTTGATGTCAATGTCATGCTGAGATATTAAACTACGACATTATCATTATATATTTGGCATAATTTCTAGCCCTTAATTAAGCATTACAATCACAGAACACAAAATTTAGAATTAGGCAAATATTTAAGCCAGAAGAGATTCTAGAGATTGTTGAGTATGATACTCTCATTTTATAGATGAGAAAACTACAGCCCAGAGAGGTTAGAAAACTCTATTAATAGCACACAACTAAACACTAACAGAAGAAAACTTCCATTTTGAATCCAGTGATTTTTTTTCATGTTCTTGTGGTATTTGAGACCAGCATTGTTTTGTTAAAATACATGTATTAGACATGTGAAGGAAGCGAAACCTGGAATACATTTGAATGTAGCTGGTTCTTCCTGCTGTCTTATAAATAATATAGAAATGTTAGTTTCCATACTTTCAGTAAATTACATATTTCAACAATAAATTTGATGAAAGTTTATAAGATCTGTCACTTCTATAACTAATACTACATTATCCTTATGTAATTTGTATTTTGATGTAAAATGTTTCTGAGGAAAGTAAGGACATACGAACAGAGGATCTGCTATCAGTTTATATGAAAATTTGCCAGTCTCTTGGGAACTACCAAGATTTTACCTGCCATTGAGCTATGCATGAGTGGAATATTTAAAAGATTTGAACTATAAAACCACTTACTGACTTTCACATAATGTCATTCATTTACATACTTATGTATATATTAACATGTGTCTTAATGTGATAGAGACAAAAGACCATTTAAAGGCACTGCACAGTTAATAATCTTCATAACAAACACATTAGCACACTCTTTCATCTATTGAAAAAAATTATTAGAGTTCTTAAGTATACATGTTGAAATTTATAACCATTAATTATTAAAATGAAAAAGAGATTTATTTTTAACATATTGTCTTCAATGGTGGCCAACAATGTTAATGATAAAATTTTTTTAATTTTTATTGATATATCCTAGTTGTACATATTGCGGTATATGTGTAATATTTTGATACATGTATGCAATGTGTAATGATCAGAGTAATTAGAATATCTATCATCTCAAACATTTATCTTTTCTTTGTGTTGGGAACATTTCATATTTTTAATTTCAGAATATTACAAGGGTACAGATGTTTTGATTACATTATTTGCTTTTGTGCAGTTTGAGTCAAAGTTAGAAGTGTGCCAATCACCAAGATAGCATGCATTGGAACCATTCCCTCCTCCTTCTTCCCACCTGCTTGGTTTTTATTGAGTTTTGCTACTATATGTGCACATGGGTGTTGATAAATCAATTTAATAGTGAGTACATGTGGTGTTTGTTTTTGCATTCTTGAGATACTTAAAAGAATGGTATCTAGTTCCATCCAGGTTGTTTCAAGAGGTATTAGTTCATCATTTTTAATGACTGAGTAGTACTCCATGGTATACATATATCATATTTTATTACATTTTTTCTATCCTTTAATGCTTCTACCTTGTTTCAAAATGTTAGACTCTACTACCTAAAGATAATCTTTCAGAAAAAAATAATCTGACTTGAGGTTCTTGCTTTACTAATATCTTTAGTGTATTACATATACTCCACAGAAGAGGAAAGTTTTGTGGGCATGTTTTCTTATTATTGTTAGAAGCAGCCTTATTTGAGAAAGCCTTATATTAGCAGCCTTATATTAGAAAGCATTATATTATCAGTGTTATATTAGAAAGCTAGAAGTGTCTGCTTTGGTTATGAGAAAGATTTAAATGATATATTTTTTTCTGCAAATTTTATTAGCATAATAAGATATAAGAAACATTACAGCATTTAGATTCATCCTTATTTACCTCCTTCCCACTAAAGTTTATCCTTTATATCTTAATTTATTTAGGGATAGTTTAATGTTGAACATGTTTGCATGAAACAGATCTGCTAGTTACACATTATTTTTGGAATCTTAACTGGTTAACAAACTTGATTTTATTTGTAAGTATATATAACATACAGTTCTAAGAGCTTAAAATATGTTTTTCATGATTAAATTGTTTAATTCATCTATTTCTTTGTATGATTATCACCAAGCATCATGTCCTAAAAGTAAATTGGAGCCAATGTAACTCTTGCTTTATCATGGATAACTATCTTGCATAAGAAACATGAATAATTAAGATTACCCAAGTCATTGCCTAACATTAAAAGAAAAAAAATGTGATAAATTGTATAGAACAATTATTAAGCTAACAAAGTTCCAGCAAAACAAATTAGCCTACAATGTGCAATCATCCTTACATGGTTATGAGCTGAACAATAACTGTAACTGCTCCCAACTGGAAGTCTTTAAATGATTGTGACTACAACTCAAAATAAAAGCAAAATGATAAAACACTTTCTGTTTTCTCAGAATCTTAAAATAGTACAAAAAATATGCTGCAGTGTTTCATTCAGTTTAATTTACTAGCCAGTGAGCAGTTAATCATATTTAAAACTCACTATTTAACTTTTACCTAATAGTCTCTAGTCTCAGAGTGCTTCATAGAATATGTTCAGTCAAAATCTAAATTTAATTACAGTAGTTCATTTAACTAAAACAGAACAAGGGAAAGGTCACCAATTTAATGTCACTCTTTCCAGTGGTAAACACATGCATGACTAATGAATATTTTAATTAATGAGCATGAATATAATTTAACAAATATAACTAAGTCAAACATAACTCTTAAGATAGGACATGATTAATCAAGCTTTGAAAAGTTCTCAGATCATATCTGCAAGCAACTTGGTATACTCTCATTGTAGAATAAGATCTTCAATATTTTTATAACATCATTATAAAGCCAGTCTTTTTCATAATTCATTTCAATTTTTATTTTCATCTAAAAGGCATGCAATCCCAAACTAAAGCAAATAAATCCATGCTTTAATCTTTACTTTGCTCTCAGCAGAACCTGTTTTTCAAAATTTCTATTTTTAAAACACTTAAGAAACAAACCAAAAAATTAGCATAATCTAAAATGCCAGGATGCCTGGTACTTAAATATTGGACTAATGTACATTAAGGAATTTGAAATATTTTCCAGAAAAAATGTTTTGAAGTGTTAGTCACCGAGTGGTTTGGGGGCTACCATCAAAAGATGCAAGTTATTCCCTGCAACCTAAGTAAATACTCAGGACAATGTAAAATCCTTTCCTTATTCCAATCTTCCGTTATCACTGACAAATGTTGCTAGAGGGTAGTGGTAAAGCATGCAATGTTAGCAAGTTACATAAGCATGGCTGTTTCCTGTGACACATCTCTCATTTACTTGATAACATGTGTCTCCAAATCAAGTCTGTTTTCCCTTAAAACATGTGCTCTATATCCTTCTCCATAGCCATCTTTTCCAAATGATATATGACAATATTAAGCAAAACTGTATCTTCTGGGGCTTATTATAAATTCAATCTATTGAAAATGAAATTTAATCTTGATTTATCTGAAAATCTAGGGAAGAAAAAGAGGGAAATAAAAAGGTGAGCCTTCAAACAGCAGATTTTTAAATGTGCCAATATTGCTATCAGCAATAAAAGGTCTTGTAGATTAGAAGCATATGGAGACACAGAACAAACATGGTTCTAGATTAAATGCTTTTAAAGGATAAATCATTTGATCTTGTAAGAAATGGAAAGAGTAAAGGAAAGGTTGCTAAGAGAGAAGTGCTTCCACTTCCCCAAGGCCCCCGAGGAAAGAGAAAGAGCTTTCGAATAATTCTTGATACCACAGGAGCCCCTGTTTCACTACCCAGCTCAGAATTCAATTTACTTGCTTGTTTTTCAGTTGGGTTAAGAAAAAAAGAGACAGATAGCTGCGTCTTCAGTTTCAATGTAATACATTTACCTGATCTAAGGGAAAATTCAAAATTGATTTTCACCCTGCTTTTGAGGTCAGATAAATTTCCCACATTCTAGAATTCATAAAGAGGTCAAGTCATTGATTCCTGTTAAATGTAAGCAGGTTAGTATCCTGTTCAAGAGATTAGGACAAATAAAGTCCTTTCTTTCTAACCATGACCCAATTGCATTTCTTGTGTGTCTAGTCTATTAATTTGAGATCATGTGAAAATTACTCTATAATTTTAAACTTAATGATCTCTGCCTCCTATGATTCATCATAGATGCCTCAAAGGTAGGAGAAAAATCAAGCTTACTTTGAAAGCACCAGAAAAGTTGTTCCTATGCTATATTACCTCATTGAGTCTAACCCTTCTTTATTTTTTCTTAAAAAAATAAACACTTAAAAATGAATATTCCAAATTTGTATATGGTCATTTTAAGACTTTAAATTACCATTTCCCTACATTGAATTATTTTAGGCGGTATAATTAGCTCATGTAGACACCTAGAGCACTATTGATTGTGTTGAAATAGCTATACTCCACTACTAAGGTTTCTGGTTCATTTTCCCAATTGCCATGAGGCTTCTAATTGTCAGAAACAATTTATATGTGAAATAAAAATATAATGGAAACAAAGAAATGAGGTCCTAAGAGGAGAATTATTTTAAAGACACAAATATGTTTGTATCATTTAAAAATTATATTTGCTGAATTCTAAGTTGATAAAAGTATTTAACTGTGTGTGTATAGATACATAATCAAATTTCGTAAAATGTCATCAACCAGTTTAAGAAATCTTTTCTATTACCATTACCTTTTATACAGCTTGTATGTCCCTTCCGAAACTGACACCCTTGTCTTGCTCCTGTAGGTATGAAAATTCCTAAGCTTTGTTCCAATCATTCTGTGCTGTTCTTTAGAATTATATTATCCATATATGTATGCATTAATACATGCTGTTTACTTTTGGATTTTTACTTTATCTAAATGGAGTTAAACTGCTTATAGTATTCAGTGGCTGGCTTTGTGTGCTCGATATTAAGAGCCAATCTTTCATCCCTGTTGTTTCTTCTAGTTGAAATTAATTTATAGAGCTATTTCTTCATATTACTGCTTATGACCACTTGTATTTTCACTTTTGTTTCGATATTAAAAGTTTTGCTATGAACAGTTCTATTCATTTCTTCTGCTTCTGTGTGAAAAAGTTTCTTTAGGTAAATATTAATACTTAGGAATAGAATATCTGGGTTTAGGGTTTTCTCATCTTCATATTTCTTAGATATATCCAATTATTTTCCCAAATATATTTTATTCGTTTATACCCTCTGAGCACCATAAGAGTGCTTGCCATTGCTCTGTGTTTTTCCAACACTTGATATTGTCAAATGTATGATAGTTTTGCAAATCTAGTGGTAGTGAAACTGTATTTGATTGCAGGCTTATACTGCATATTCATAAGTACTAATTTAATTGTGTACTGTTCTATAGACTTATATACCATTTGAGTTTCATTTTGTGTGAAATGACAATACAATATTTTTTCTACTGGGTTGTTTTAATTTTGTTGATTTGTAGGAGCTCTGCATGTTAATCGTTTGTCAGTTATAATAATATGTGTTGGAAATATCTTCCCAGTTTAGTGTTTATTTTTAATTTTTATGATGTTTATTTATTGATTTTATTTCACACTATTACAGGGATACGAATGCTTTCATTACATAATTTGTCTTTTCATTGCCCAAGTCAGAGCTACAAGCACCCATCTCCCAGACAGCAGGCACCACACTCATTGGGTATGAATTTACCCATCCCCTTTCCCCCCACCCCACCTGCCGAACACTCTATGAATGTTACTT
This sequence comes from Microcebus murinus, assembly GCF_040939455.1. Lineage (NCBI taxonomy): Eukaryota > Metazoa > Chordata > Mammalia > Primates > Cheirogaleidae > Microcebus > Microcebus murinus. Next base: position 63,271,243 of record NC_134108.1, on the reverse strand, counting down.
CTTATATGTGTACATTAGTGTGGATCAATTAGTACCAATTTAGTGCTGAATATATGTAGTGTTTGTTTTTCCATTCTTGTAAAACTTCACTTAGAAGAATGGGCTCCAGCTCCATTCAGGATAGTACAAGAGGTAGTTCACCATATTTTATGGGTGAGTAGCACTCCATGGTATACATATACAACATTTTATTAATTCATTCATGTATTGATGGGCACTTAGGTTGTTTCCACATCTTTGCAATTGTGAATCATGTTACTATCAACTTTTAAGTGCAGATGTCTTTTTCATAGAAAGTGTTTTTGTCCTTTGGGTAGATACCCAGTAGTCGGATGGCTGGATCAATGTTAGTTCTAGATCTTTGCAATATCTCCGTACTACTTTCCATAGAGCTTGTACTAGTTTGCACTCCCACCAGCAGTGCATGAGTATTCCCATCTCTCTGCATCCACACCAACATTTGTTATTTTGAGACTTTTTGATAAAAGCCATTCTATTCTCATTAGAGTTAAGTGATATCTCATTGTGCTTTTGATTTGCATTTCTCTGATGGTTAAAGATGTTGACCATTTTTTCATATGTTCCTTGGCTATTAGTCTGTCTTCTTTTGAAAAGTTCCTGTTCATTTCCTTTGCCTATTTATAATGGTTGTTTTATTTTTTTCTTGCTGATTTTCCTAAGCTCTACATAGATGGAAGTCATCAGCCCTTTATTGAATGTGTAGCATGCAAATATTTTCTCCCATTATATAAGTTGTCTATTCGCACTCATGATAGTTTCATTGACTGTGCAGAACCTTTTTAATTTGATCAGGTCTCTTTTTTTTATTTTTGTTGTTTCTGTGATTGCTTTTGGGGTTTTCATAAATTCTTTGCCTGCCTGATATCTGTGAGAGTTTTTCCAACATTATCTTCTAGAATTCTTATGGTTTCATGCCTTAGGTTTAAGACCGTTATCCATCGTGAGTTGATGTTTATGAGGTGAGAGGTGTGGATCCTGTTTCAGTCTTCTACATAGAGCTATGGTGTTTTTAGGTGAATAGAATTTCTTAATTCTAATGAAATAAATTTTTAAACTTTTTTCCTTAATGGTGTTTTCTGTCTTGTATATATTTTTTCTACTCATAAAATACAAAGATTCTTAGTGTTCATTGTATTCTAAAAGTTTTACAATGTTTCCTTCCTATTTAAATTTAAATCTGCTTCTTATATATTTGTGTATATGGTGTGAGGTAAGAATCTCTTTTCATGTATTGACATAAAAGTAATCAATTCTTTCAGCACCATATATTGACCAAGAAAGTCAGAAAACCCTAAATTTGTTAACCTTTGGTTTTCATGCCTTATTTACTATTGTAATATCAGTATTGTATCAAATTTTCATATAAGAGAAATAGTCATATTTCACTGGACTATGTGCCCATCCCTACACTAACATCAGACTCTCTTAATAGCTTTATAATAGGTTGTGATATCTGGCAAGGTCTGTTGCCTTCCTTTGTTTGTCTGTTTTAAGAGTACCTTGACAGATCTTGGAATGTCATATAAATTTTAAAACCATATTGTCAAATCAAAAAAAAATAATGCCTGTTGTGACTTTGATCAGAATTTTATTGGCTATATATTAATGTTGAGAGTTGTCATTTTTTATAATATGTGAACATGATGTGACTTCCCATTGATTTATATCTTTTTCAGTATTTTTAACAATATTTTATAATTATCTATAAACATTTATTCAAAAGCATATAATTTTAAAATTATAAATTATTAAAGCATTTAAAAAGCTAAAAAAACCCTAGTCAAAAGAAGTTGGTATGAAAGATGAATTCCATGTATATAGAGCAAGAAAAATTAGAAAAATATAGAAGTACAATTTTTAAATTGCATCAAAAATATAATTTTCTAGTGTCTCTGCATGAGTTCTACCAAAAATGGAGCCTAAAACAAAGACTTATTCTTACATAGTTCATTTGTAATTCCAAGAAGAAAGAGTGAAGTACAAGGAAGCAAAAAAAGAAGAAAGATACATTATTTAATTAGCCACTATAGAGGTGGCTTTGCTGGAACCTGCATGACAAGCATTATAAAATATGCCTCAGAACCACCTATTTGGCAAGGGAAAGGGGAAAACAGCTCCTATCTCCTTTTGTCAGGAGTTGCCCCATTGAAACTAAATTCCCTTATACTTCCATGTTGCACAAGCAGGAGGGCCAATGCGTTCCCACACTTCTGGCATAATATAACACCCACAGAAGAAATGAAAGAGTGTCAACCTGATCACAAATTAACAAAAAACATTGTATTCTACAATCCTTATATTTATCATCACTTATACACTGTTCAAATGACAAAGGCATAACATAGCCCAGTGTTTTACTATGGATTTGTCCTTCATCTCAATCCACCACAAGTAAGAAACTTAATAACTGTGATGTCACAGCTTGCAAGGAGTAACCATTAGTCCGTTTATCATTAGTTACTGGGTCCTTACTGCCATTTACTTCGTAAATAATTTAGCATCAAATCCCACCATGATGGGCTAGTTTTTAGGATTACTTCTGGTATAAACTACCTCAGTGTGAATTCCCCAAAAGCAACAACTCCGATAAAGTTGTATGTATGAGTAGTTTATATGGAAATGTGATTACAGAGACCAGGAAGGATTGACAGAGCAGGTGAAACAGAGAAAAAGGATGAATTATCAATGTGTCTATAGCACAGGCCATGAAATTACTGAGGAGCCTTGTGAAATGATCTCAGGATGATCTTACATGGAACGAAAGAGGAAAGCATTTGGCCATTGGCTTCTGTCCTCTGCTGATAACTAGAATAAAAATTTCAAGATGGTAGGGAGAGATTTGCATCTGTTTTATTCACTACTATATACCCAGTACTATAATAGGCACTGAATAAATATTCTTGGAATGAATGAATAAATTTCTTCAAAATTATAATCCACTATTTTATCAGATATTGTCTTTTTCCCTTTCCTCTGATCATAGAATTCTAATTATAAATAAGTTAGACCTTCTCATTCTATCTTTTGCATCTTTTAGTAACTCTTTTATATTTGTAATACCCTCCTGACTACATTCAGTAAAATTTCTTCAGATTTATATTTTGTTCAGTAATATACTATGTAGATTTACATAACTGAATTTTTCATTTCAATGATTATATATTATTAATAGAATTCTGTGTGATTTTTCTTCAAATCTACATGATTATTTTACAACAGTTTTGTGTTTGTACTCATACTTTTAATTTGTTTATTTTGGATATAAGCTGATCCAATTATATTCTATATATCTGCTTATTCTAATATTAGTTGTTAGTTCTAAGTCTTCTCTCTGTTTTTCTCCATTGCTTGGAGCTCATGGTACCCTGGTTCCTTGTATATTTTGTAAATTTTGACTATGAGCTTATATTTCTTATAACACCCTCATTCAAAATAATTTGAGTATTTTTTGAAGACAGGTTTCTGCCAAGAGGATTTGCATTTCCTTCTCCCAGTCCACTGGCAGCATCAGTCAGTAGTAACAATTAGCTTTAGACTAAATACACAGATTAGAAAACTGGCGTTGTATTAATATAGGCTAGATGTTAATATTACAGTCAATACGGTATTCATAAGGGAAATCTCTGTGTTTCAACTCATTGCTAAGGTTTTAAACAGGGAGTTTTCTTTTTGATGCTTTTAGGGAGTAATTTTGGCTTTAACTTTATATTGATGATCATGCCATTTTGACTCTCAGGCTTATGCAAACAGGTCTTCAATAAATTGCATAAATTTGACCACCTCTGGAATTTATATTCTATACCCCATTATCCACATATGACTAGAAAAATAAAAGCTCAGGTTCATCAGTTTGACTTCTAACACAAAAGCTAGATTGAGTGTCAGCTTACCACTTCAGGATACTAAATTCATTGAATTTTTGGCTTCTCAAAACTTTGATTTCTAGTCAGTTCGTTGATGCATCTAAAGATATTAAAATTTTTATCAGTATTTTAAGATATTTTCAAGGAGAGTTTTTTAGCTACAGTATATGGTTTGTCTTTCCCATTCCTGGAAATAAAAGACAAATGTTGAATTCTTTATAAAATAACCTAAATAATGAAAATATTAATAATAAAATAAGAATAATAAAATATTCATTTATTGAATAGATTATATATACCTGGCCTATAGCAGGTTATTTATATATGTCATTTCAATTAATACCATTATTAACATTATAAAAAAAGTATTTACAAGGATTCTGAGCTCAGGAAGTTATGTAATGAAATGCTGAATATTACACAAGTAAAATGGTAAAGTCTGCATTAATGGAAGCATGACTTAAAAAATGAAACTGTAACTGAAAATTTATTCTTTTGGAAATGATTCAATTTTTTATGAATACATTTAAAATTTACTTAAAGGCCAATAAGAAAGATCACAGGCCACTTTTAGATGGACAATGAACACATTTGATACTGCAGCCTGATTGGCATCCTAATCACCACTAATCAATTTATGACCCCTGAAATCAAATCATGTATCATTTTGCAACAATCAACATGACTAGTCTATTATATATTAACAAGTACCTCCTTGAACCTTGCTTTTCAAATCAAGTTGTAGTAAACATTCATCTATAAATGATACCAAACTTTTGTGTAATTCCAGGAAAAGTACTGACTGATGTTTAAAATCATTACAAATAATGTTTCCAAGAAAAAATAACAAAAAAAGTAATAAAAAATTAAAAAGTAAAATTCATAACCTGTATTTGCTATTTTATCCAAATATGAAAGTAAAATTCTATATGTTTTGTAATGTCATCATCCTTCATAAAAATAAATTTCTTAGAAATGTCATAGAAATTACATAACTGGCATTCATTACTTGTTTGAAGTATAGTGTCGACAGAACCAGAAATTCAACAAAAACAATAGCAGTTTCTTAAAAAAAGGACTTGAGGTGGAAAAAAAATATGTGTTGTAACATTTCATAATAGAACTATGTATCCTTTATTCAGAAATTAAATGCTTTCATTTTAAAACCTTATTCTACTAAATTCTTCTCTAACTTCTTATCCTGTATTTTACTAAAACTTGAAAATATCCAGTAAAAGAGTTACTAAAAGAATAAAATAATGACAGATTTTTAACAGAAAATTAGCAGATAGTGTGTAAAAATCACATACATGAAGCAGTATATTTTAAGGAAGGAACAAAATACCTCAAAATTCTCTGATATATCAGTAAACTAATGAATGTTTACCATCACATTTTAAGTCACTAAGAATATTTTAAATGGAGGATTATAAATGCTTCAATTTCATTTGAATAAAAAATTTAAAAAGAATCTTCTTGTTAACTTTGTTAAAATAATACTTTCATATTCATGGCATTATTGGTCTTCTTTAATTATAATAAGCATATTGTGATAAATACTTACATTGGAACTACCATTCTATCAGTTGTTCTAGGAATATTCTCTTTAGTTTTATCCACTTAGCATCTGTACACCTTTTTTAGAAAGAGCATATCATTTTATCTGAGTGCTACTTCTTTTTTCCACTCCAAACTTAAGCACTGAGTTATATGTCTTTGACCTATAAAAAGTTAGTTACTTTGGAGGAATAATCTGATCTAATGGGTTAATAATATTCTGCCTTTGGATTTTTGAACTTGGGTCCAAAAGAATAGGAGGTGTGCCCTATTTCAAGATGGTAGTCATAAGATATAGAATTTGGGCTCTTATAGTGGTCATGTTTTCCACCATTTTCAGGAAGCCAATTTTTGGCAAGGAAGGAATATCTAGTAGAAAGAAGCCAGTAAATCTTTGATAAATTAATGAGTTATAATTTTTCTCTCCTTTTTATGAGTTTTTGACTTTGTAGTCTCATTATCCTGCTATAAAATTATTCTAACATGCTTTTGCATATGGCTTTTTAAAACCTTATTCTGTAAAGAAATAATGCCTTATAAAAGCAAAATAGCCATGCCTCTTGGAGGTTACTGAAAGCAATGTTGCCAAGAAGCAAGAAGTGGTAAAATCAGTGTCATTAAACTTCCTATTAAGCATGTTGAATTATCCACATACTGTAAATGCCTTTCTTCTCTAACCACCACTAAAAGGACAATAAAAATATTGCAGTCATAAATACATAAAATCAAAGAGTAAAGGAGAGAAGATAGCAATAGACAATAGATTTTAACTATCATTGAAAAAATAGCTGATGTTCAAGGGATGATCAGCAGAGACCATCTCCTATAACCCAAAGGTGCACAAGTTTCCAGATTGAAAGTACAATAAATAAAACACACACATACAAACACACACACAGAACAATATTTTGATGTTTCAAGCAGCAGAACAAAGAGAATAACCAAAATATATAAAAGTTAAATTCAAAAGCAAAAGAATGTAAGAATGGCTTCCTAACAGCAACATTGAATATTAGCAGACAATAGTATAATATCTTTAAAAATCAAAAATATTGTTTTTCAACATAAAATCCCACACCAAAGCAACAATCAATCACATCTCATCTCTTTTCTCTGTTTCTCCCAATCCTTTCTCATTCATACTACTGTAATTTCTTCCTACCTCTTCCATCTATACATCCTTTATGGTTCTGTCCAGGTTGTCTTTTGCAAAGAAGACAGAATAATTTTTGTTTCAGAGTGATATTTTTAAAATACAAATCCAAACTTGTATACTGCCTGCTGAAATTCTTTGATGTTCTTAAAGAGAAAAATCCATGCACGCCCTCATCCTCTATAATGGTTTGGCCCAAACCCACTTCTCAGATTGAGATTAAGACTTAGTCTCAATATCTTTCTCCCTCCCCCTTTGCAACACATTTGCTGCTCTCAAACTCTTATGTTTAGCATGCTCCTTCTTCCTGCACAATTTTTGCACTCCAGGGGACAACTCTTCAGTTCTTTCTTCACACAGTAAATGCATACTTTTCCTTCAGTTATGGCTCAATAATTACTTCCTCAAAGAAGACTTCCTTGATACTGCCTGCAAGGTAACCCTCCCCCACTATAGAATTTAGTAGTATTAATGTACCTCATATATGAAACTCTTATCACATCTAAAATTTTAAAATTTTGTGTAACTAATAGCATAAAATTTCTTTTAGATACAATATAATAAGTTCCATGAGAACAGAGGCCTTGTCTATTCTCATATTTCAGAGTGCCTAAATCTTGGTAAACCCTCAATTATTATTTGAAAGAAGGATATATTAACAGAGAGATAAATGGATGAATGAATGAATGAATGAATGAATACTGACACTTCCCATACAGGAATGTTATATATCTGTATGTCCAATTCTCTTAAGTTTTTTAGAGGAATTTAGTCATTTCTTGATAGAGATCATATATATTTCACATTTAGTCTAGGATGTTTTAATATTTTGTTTATTTAATGAGTGAGAATTTCTCTATTATGGTTTGTACTTTTTAATTATCTTTGAATCATATCAGCAAACTGAAGAAATCTAGTTCTCCACCTGTTTCATGAAGTTTCATTGGAACACAGTCACACCCATTTATTTACACATAGCTTATGGCTGCTTTAGTGCTATACTAGCAGTGTTGAGCAGTTGCAGCAAAGGCTGGGTGGCCCACAAAGTCTAACAGACTAGCTGTCCTTTTACAAAAAAAAAAAAAAAAAAATTGAAAATTCTTGAACTAGAGGATAAAGATTAAATTTAGAATGGCAATGGTGATAGCAGATATTTCATTGTTCTTGATTTTAGTGAGAAAACCTCTAGAATTTCACGACTAAGTCAGATTCTCTTTGGATGTAGATTTCCAGTTTATCTTATATGTACTTCAATATTTTGAATACATTTCTCTAGTCTTCTAATGCCTTATGTAACTGATGATAAGGCTTTTATAAATATAGTTTCCATTTGTTTCAGTTTGTTTTGTTTCTAGTAGTTTTTAATTTTTTTATGTCTTTTTTTCCAATAAATGTATTTATTTTTATATTCTCCTGGGTCACTGTAGGGCTACTTCAATGTAAGTTCAATTTATTTTATATTCTAAAAACATTCTCAGCAATTAGCTCTTTGATCATTGCACCTTCCTTATTTTTTCTTTTTCTTTTTTCAAAACTCCAGAGAGAATTGTTTCTTTCTATACTACATTCTCAGGGATTTTTCTTATATGTCTTTTGCAATTTATTAAGTTCTTTTGAATCAATAGCAGTATTTTCTTTATTGGGCTTTTTATTTCGCTGACTATATTTTTTATTTCTAAATTCAGAGTTGGTTTATTTTTATATCTGGCCTATTCCCGTTCATACCCTTCTGATTTTATGTCCTGAATGCTAATCTGCTTTGATTTCTTAGATGACTTAGAACTCATTATTTTATCTTTTAAATTTTATTTGCATTATTTTGTATTGTTCATTTCCTTGACTCTAACAATGCCTGTTTACAGAGTCATGTGAGTACTTTTGAAACTGACTAAAAAGAGACATTTCAAGTTTCTTTGTGTGGTTTATAAACTGTGCTTAGAAATTTCCCTTTCGGGGGGGGGGGTTCCCTTACTTGCTTGCCACTCCTCTGACACCATTGAAAGGCTGCTTGCCCCTTGGCTCTGATATAGGTTTTCTGTTAGTAGGTATGCTTAAGTTTCTGGTGGACTCTTAGGTTTCAGCTGGTAGATTTGGGCAAGATGAGTTTTTGTTTATTTGTTCATTTGTTTTTGCTGTCTGCAATTTCAGGAAAAGATACTGGGCTATTCCAGAGGAATTATTTTTCTAAATATTATCTTTCCTTTTTTTCATTTTTTTCTGCAGAGGGCCTGGTTCTTAACCCATTCCATAGACTAAGCTCTATCCTCCCTGGCATTGGAACCCATTTATAGTATTCCACTAGTCATTTGATTTCAGTCCCAAATTACAAATGATAATATCCCCCTCTCAATTTTAGGATACTTAATTCTCCCCTATTTTTTGGCAGCTCTAGAATTTAAATACTTCCTAATATATAATATCTATAATTCCTGAGTATTCTCAGTAACAGAGAAAGAGTTCTGATAGAAATTCAGAATAATTCAAAAGCTAATTCTTGAACTAGAATTTTGTTAGTCATAGACTACAATTCTAACCTACCCAGGCAATGTACATATAACTAGGACACTGCAATAAGAAAATATATTATCTATTCCTGGAAAGACTATAACATCATGAATTAATTAGTTACAAGTCAGTTGACTTTACTAATTCATCTAAAAGTTAGAGGTATGGTCATAGATATACTTTTCTAATCCTATAAGTTTTAGCAAAATATGATAATTTTTAAAATTCATATTTCTATCTGTTTCAGCAGGAGAAGATGTATCTTTCTATTTTGTTCTTTGTTTATGGGATCACATTTGGAAAACTGGACATAAAATTCTGAGTTTTTCCAATGATCTTTTTGCATCCCACAGAGTAATTACTCGATGGCAATAGCTTCCAAGTAGAATTGAATCTATATTTAGTATATTTTATTTAAACAAGTTATGTGGTTACGTATTTAGGGTAGGCTATATACTATAACAAAGAACATGATAAATGTTTATTTCTTATTCATATCTCAGTCCAAATACTGTATCTGGCATTAAACTAACAAAATGATAATTTAGGAACAGAGGTTTCCTCAGTATAGTGGCTCTGCTATCCTATAGTCTCCTAATGTCTCTGAATTTTTCAGTTATGAAATGAAAAAGGAGACACTACTTGTGGATTCCATGGGGAGATTAAGAGACCAGGTCTAGAAGAGGCATATATCATTTCTACACACATTACAGTGGTTGGAATGTAGTCATATAGTCTTACCAACCTCAAAGAAGTCTGGCAATATTGCTCCACTAAGAGAAGTAAAGGTGATTATCTAGGCACATAGCATAATTTTTACCACTTAAAATAAATATTTTTTCATTTTATACATTTTTTAAATTAATTTTCTTAAGTTTTACAAAACATTTATTGGAAAATATATCCTACGTGTGAGATAAACCATAGTGAAAAGACCACCCACATTTTTCATTAATGTGTGCATAGCTATCTGTTCATACCACACTTTCATTCTCTAGAGATAATTACCATGGTCTTAAAAAAAAAAAAAAAAAAAAAAAAGAAGGGAAAAGAAACAAAAATAAGTTAGAACCAAAAACCAAGGACCATCATTCTTCCCTAAATAATTTAATTATTCAGAAATGTTTTTTAGTGAAACATTTTTGTTGTTCTCTGTCTTGCTCTCTCTTTCTTTCTTCTATCATTGCCTTTAATTTAAACATATTAATTGTACATAATTATAAGGTAGAGTGTTATATTTTGATACATGTGCACGATGTGTAATGATCAAATCAAAGTAATTAGCATATCCATTACCTCAAACATTTATCATTTCTTGTACTGGGAACATTTAAATTCCACTTTTCTAGCTATTTGAAAATATACAGTAAACTATTGTTAATTATAGTCACCCCATAGCTCTATAAAACACTAGAATTTATCCCTCCTATCTGGCTATATTTTTGCATATCTTAACAAATCTTTTGCTATCTCCCCTCCTCTTACACCTTTCTGCCTCTGGTAACCACTATTCTATCTATTTCTAGGAAATCAACTTTTTTGCTTCCACATTTAATTATGAATGTGGTATTCATCTTTCTGTCTGTGCTTATCTAATTTAACTTAATATTTGTCCTGAAATCTCATTAATATTGCCACTAATGACATAATTTTTGTTATTTTTTGTGGCTAAATAGTATTCCATTTTGTATACATACCAAATTTTCTTTATCCATTCATCTGTTGATGGGCACATAGATTAATTCCATACCTTGGCTGTTGTGAATAGTGCTTCCATCAGAATGGGAGTGCAGATATCTCTTTAACATATCAATGTTCTTTCCTTTGGATAAATCCTTAGTTCTGGGATTGCTGGATCATATTATATTTCTATTCTTAGGTGTTTTTTTCTTTTTTTTGAGGAAACTACATACTGTTTTTCATAATGGCTGTGCTAATAATGTACATTCCCACCAACAGAGTATAAAAGTTTTCTTTACTCCACATCCTATCAAGCATTTATGGGGTGTTTCGGGTTTTTTTTTTTTTGTACTTTTGATAAAAGCCATTCAAACTGGCTTTTATAACTCATTATAGTTTTGATTTTCATTTCCCTCATGATTAGTGATGTTGAGCATTTTTTCATATACTTGGCCATTTGCATGTCTTCTTCTCAGAGACTTCTATTCAGCTAATTTGCCCATTTTTAAATTGGATCATTTGTGTTTTCACTGTTGAGTTCCTTGTATATTCTAGTTATTAATCTCTTGTCAGATGAATGGTTTTCAAATATTGCCTCCCATTCTTCAGATTGTCTCCTCACTCTATTGACTGTTTCCTTTACTGCACAGAATGTTTTTAGTTTGATATTGTTAGGGACAGACCCTCTGGCGCCCACCGGACAAAGAGACACAGACTCTGAAGCTGCAATCACACAAGAGGAGCTTTATTTCTGGCTAGCCAGGGTCCGAGCCCAGAGCACCAATGCAGTGGACACTCTAAGGCTGAGGGACCCCGAGCAAAGCAGGGTGCGCATTTTTATCCCCTTTTCACCCCCCACATTGATTACGCGCGGCCCCTGTTCCCCTCTCTTGGCTATATTATTTGTACGTTGTCCCTTGTAAGGGACGATTCCCAGAAGCGCAGCAAGCCAGCGTTTCCCAGAAGCAGAAGTGTGCGGTTAGCCGACTGTTTCTCGCTATTCTGCCATCCCCATGCTAACTTCCTGCTATCTTGGGTTTGCACCCCGGATGGGTTTTACAAGTCACCAGAAGATATTGCCAATTCTGCAGCCCCCTGCATTCTTCAGAAATGTTGCTTTATGTGTTGTCTAACTTTTCTGTCCCCTACAATATAATCCTATTTTTCCGCTATTGCTTTTGCTGCTCGAGCTTTTGAAGTCATAGCTGTAAAATTTTGCCCAGACCAATGTCTTGAAGCATTGCTCCTATGTTTCCCCTTAGTAGTTTTGTAGTTTTTAGTCTTACATTTAAGTCTTTAATCCATTTTGAGTTGATTTTTTTGTGTATGCTGAGAGGTAACGGTATAGTGTCATTTTTCTACATATGGATATTCAGTTTTACCGACACCATTTATTGCAAAGACTATCTTTCACCAATAATTGTTGTTGGTTACTTTGTCAGAATCAGTTGTAAATATATGGATTTATTTCTAGGTTCTCTATTCTTTTCTATTGGTCTTTGTATCTGTGTTTATGCCAGTACCCTGCTATTTTGGTTACTATACCTTTATAGGATATTTCAAAGTCTCATAGTGTGATGCCTTCACTTTATTCTTTCTTTTCAGAATTGCTTTAGCTATTAAGAGTCTTTTGTGGTTCTATATGAATTTTGATTTTTTTTCTATTAGTGTGAAAAACACCATTGTTATTTTATAGGGTTTGCATTGAATCTGTAGATAACATTGGTAGTAATATTGCCATTTTAGCAATATTAAATTTTTCAATCCATGAAAATGGAAAATATTTTCATTGTTTCATGTCCTCTGATATTTCTTTTTTCAGTGTTTTATAGTTTTCTCTGTAGAGACCTTTCACCTTCTTTGTTAAATTTATTCCTAAGTATTTTCTATAGTATTGTAAATGGGATTGCTTTCTTGATTTCCTTGTCTAGTAGCTTGTTGTTGTTATATAGAAATGCTACTGAGTTTTGTATGTTGATTTTGTATTTTGAAGTTTACTGAGTTTATCAATTCTAAGAGAATATTCAGAGTGGAGTTTTTAGGGCTTTCTCTATATTAGGTCATGTCTTCTGCAAACAGGGACAGTTTGACTTATTTCATTCCAATTTGAATGTCCTCTATTTCTAGGTCTTTCTTAATATCTCTGTATAGCAATTCCAGTTCTATGTTCAATGAATAGGAGTGGTGAAAGTGGAAATCCTTTTCGTGTTTCAGTTTTAGAGGAAAAACCTTCAACATTTCTTTGTTCAGTATAATGTCGGCTATGGATTTGTCATACATAGCCTTTATTTGTTATGTTTCTTCTATACCTCACTTGTTGACAGTTTTCATTACAAAGGGATATTGAATTTCATCAAATACTTTTCTGCATCTATTGACATAATCATATAGTTTTCTTCCTTTATTCTGTTGATGTAATGTATCATGTTGATTTGTGTATGTTGAATCTTCCTTGCATTCCTGGATCATGGTGAAGGATATTTTTAATATGATGGTGGATTTGGTTTGAGAGTATTTTGTAGAGGCCTTTAGCATATATGTTCATCAGAGATATTGGCATATAAATTTATTTTTCTGCTGTATCCTTATCTGGTTTAAGTATCAGGGAAATGCTTGCCTTGTAGAATAAGTTTGGAAGAATTTACTCCTTTTCAATTTCTGGAAAAGTTTCTGGAAAAATTCTTATTCTTATTAATACTTTGTTAAATGTTTGGTACAATTCAACAGTGAAGGCATTGGGTACTGAGATTTTCTTTAATGGGAGATGTTTCATTAAACATTCAATCTTGTTACTCATAATTGGTCTGTTCAGGTTTTCAGTTTCTTGGTTCAATCCTGGTAGGTTTTATGTGAAAGTAATTTATCCATTTTCACTAGACTTTCCAATTTTTTGACCTATGGTTATTTATTATAATCTCTAGCAATCCTTTTTATTTCTGTGGTATCAGTTGTAATGTCTTTTTTTTGATTTTTATTTTATTCTTTTGGTATTTTCTCATTTTTTCTTATGTAGTCTAGCTAATTGTGAGTCCATTTTGCTTACTTTTTGAAAAATCAACTGTTGCTTTGTTGAACTTTTGTATTTTTTAGTCTCAAATTTGTGTATTTATTCTCTATATTTATTATTACTTGTTTTCTTCTACTAATTTTTGGTTTGGTATTTTCTTTCTTTTCTAGTTCTTTAAGATATACTGTTAGATTGTTTATTTAATATTTTTTACTTTTTTGATGTAGGTATTTATTACTATTAACTTCTCACATAATAATGCTTTTTCTTTCTCCCACAGGTTTTGGTATGTTGTGTTTCTTTCTTCATTTGTTTCCAGAAAAATTTATTTTTCTTCTTAATTTCTTCTTTTGACCATTGGCCATTCAGAAAGGCATGTTTTTGTTTTAATATCTATGTGTTTTTACATTTTCCAAAGTTTCTCTTACTATGGAATTATAGTGTTATCCCATTTTGGTCAGAAAAGATAATTGACTTTTTTTTTTTTTTTGCTGAGGCTTGTTTTGTCATCTAGTTTATGGTCTATATTGGAGAATGTTTCATGTTCTGATGAAAAGAATGGGTATTCTCCAGCTGTTGGAGGAAATGCTCAATAAATTTCTCTTAGGTCCATTTTCTCAAAAGTGCAGTTTAAATCCAATATTTCTTTGTTGATTTTTATTTTTTGTCTAGATGATTTTTCCAGTGATGAAAATAGGGTGTTGAAGTACCTAATTATTATTGTATTGAAGTCTATCTCTACCTTCAGATATAATATTGCTTTATGTATCTGGCTGCTTGGATGTTGAATACATATATATTTACAGTTGTTATGCACTTTTGCTGAAATGATCCTTTTATAATTATATAATAATGTTCTTTGTCTCTTTTTTTTTTCCATTTTCATGGAATATCTTTTTCCATCCCTTCACTTTTAATCTATATGTATCTTTACAGATGAAATGAGTTATTTGTAGGCAGCATATAGTTGGGTCATTTAATCCAACCAGCCAGTCTATATCTATGAAGTTAGGACTGCAATCCATTTAGTTTCAAGGTTATTATGGATAGATGAGGATTTACTCCTATTATTTTGTTAATTGAGTTCTGGTTGTTTTGTATAGCCTTTCTTCCTATTTTTCTCTCTTATTTATCTCTGCAGTTTGGTGGTTTTCTGTAGTGATAGGTTTGATTCTTTTCTTTCTTCATTGTGCATCTGCTCTACTAGTAACTTTTATGTTTTTGCATAGTTTTATGATAGTAATTATTGTTTTTAACTTATAGACTTAGGACTCCCTTTAGCATTACTTATAAGGCCATTCTAGAGACGATGAATTCCTTCAGCTTTTGCTTGTCTGCAAAAGACTATTTCTCCCTAATTTCTAAAGGATGGTTTTTCTGGGTATGGTAGTATTGTATTTTTTCCTGATAATTTTTTTTTTCTTTCAGCACTCTGATTATATTATCCATTCTCTCCTGGCCTATAGGGTTTCTGCAGAGCTATCCGATGTTAATCCAATGGAAGTTATCTTAAATGTGACAATGTTTTATGTGGCTGCTTTTAGAATTCTTTCTCTGTCTTTATCTTTTGGCAATTTGACTATGATGTGCCTTGGGAGGACATTTTGTGTTGCATCTATTTAGAGACTTTTGAGCTTTCTGGATCTGGATGTCCATATCTTTCCTCAGATTTGGTAAGTTTTCAGCTACCATTTTATTAAATAGGTTTTCTACATCTTTTCCGTTCTCTTTGTCTTCTAAAATTCTCTTAATGTTCTACAAACCAGGAGTTCAAAAATTAATAAATAAATAAAATTCCAACAATGTGGATATTTGTCCTCTTAATTGTGTTCCATAAGTCTTGTAGGGTTTCTTCACTCTTTTCTCTCGTTTCTTTCTTTTTTCTTTTGTTCTCAGACTAATTTCAATCTATCTTCAAGTTCATAGATTTTTTTTTCTGCTTGATCAAGTTCCCTGTTAAAGCTCTCTATTGCGCTTTTATTTCATTCATTCAATTTGTCAGCTGAAGGAGTTCTCTTTGGTTCTTTTTTTATAATTTCTATCTCTTTTTGAATTTCTCATTCATATTGTTAGTTGTTTTTCTTATTTTATTTAATCATCTATTTGTATTTTGTATCCCATTAAGTGTCCTTATGATCATTATTTTAAATTCATTTTCTGACAAATTAATGATTTACTTTTCATTGCAATGTATTAGTAGAATTATTATATTCCTTTGGTGTTGTCATATTTTTTGCATTTTTATATAGCTGTGCCTCTACATTGACCTCTGTGGATCTGGTGGAACAATGACCACTTCCAGATTTTCTAGAGTGGCTTCCATAGAGAAATACTTTCACCTGTGGTTGAGTTTTAGTGTAGTGATTAGAAAATGTGTGGTGACCCTGTTTCCTGATAGCTATAGTGATATAGTGTTCATAAAGATTTTCAGCTATGCTCAATGTCAACAATCACTGTAGGTGACTAATTGACGTAGGCCATTAAAGTTTATGGTGGCAGGAGTGGCAGCATATATTGTTAATGTCCTTGGTGCCAAAGGATTTTGGTGTCCTCCTATTCTCATTTTCTCCACAATAGGGGAACATAGTCAAGGGGTCCCTCTTGGTATCATGTATGACATGACCTATAAACTGTGGCAGTGGTGCTGAGCTCCATATGCAGGTACTTGTAGTGAGGCTCCTAGGCTCAGAGTCTCATTAACCTTTTGTGGCATTTGGGTCTTGAGGTGCAGGTTCAATCTCTGTGGCAGAGTTGGATGTACATTGCCCACAAAATCAGGATCTTTGAACTGAGACACTCCCTAGCACTTCAGACCCA
Source organism: Microcebus murinus (assembly GCF_040939455.1). NCBI lineage: Eukaryota > Metazoa > Chordata > Mammalia > Primates > Cheirogaleidae > Microcebus > Microcebus murinus. The sequence goes on along the minus strand of NC_134108.1, from coordinate 63,254,640 downwards.
GGGGACAAGGTTGTAGCTATGATTCTACACTTAGAGGAAGGGCACAGAACTGGCCTGACTCCAGGGAAGAGGTGTGATCTGAAGATTTTGACCTGAGGAACAAGTTATGGCTGCAATTCAGGAATCTGAGTCAATAAGATTCAATGATAACTCAGGTCCCAGCGGATGTGGAACTGTGTAGTACCAACTTTAAACCCTGGGATGGTGGGGCTCAGCAATATCCCAGACTCCATAAGGTCAGGTGGGATAGCAACAAGTACCCCAGTATGGTAGAGCACAGCTGTCATTTGGGCACTGGGGAACTACTCAGAGATGTCTTCACTCTCCAGGGAGAGGAGTATCTCAGCAGCCTAGACTCTAGGGCTAGTCAAGCTCTAGAGAAGCAGAGTACTAGAATTTGTTGGCTCATTGGGTGTTGTATTTCTGTTCAGCCTCTGCTGTTTCCCTGGGATGTAATGTACTATATTAGCTCAGCTCTAGCATATGCAACAGCTCAATTCAGCCAGGACACCATTCTCCAGAACATAATGTATCACCTTAGCTCAGTCATAGAGTGTATGACTGTTCTGGGAAGCCCAGGAAAATTTTCTTTGGCATGTAAGACACTACTTCAGCTTAAGTATTGGGGTACATAACCACTCTGGGCAGGCCAAGCACCACTTTCTGAAATGCAGGGTACTGCTTAAACTTAGGCACTAGGGAAGCTTAGGTGCTATAAGTGACCGAGGTATTATTCCCCCATGAAGCAGGATACCACTTCAGCTCTGGACTGAGGGATAAGGTGAAGTAGAAAGAATGGGTAGAAGCCGGGCGCGGTGGCTCACGCCTGTAATCCTAGCACTCTGGGAGGCTGAGGCGGGCGGATTGCTCGAAGTCAGGAGTTCGAAACCAGCCTGAGCAAGAGCGAGACCCCGTCTCTACTATAAATAGAAAGAAATTAATTGGCCAACTAATATATATATAAAATTAGCCGGGCATGGTGGCGCATGCCTATAGTCCCAGCTACTCGGGAGGCTGAGGCAGCAGGATCCCTTGAGCCCAGGAGTTTGAGGTTGCTGTGAGCTAGGCTGACGCCACGGCACTCACTCTAGCCTGGGCAACAAGCGAGACTCTGTCTCAAAAAAAAAAAAAAAAAAAAAAAAAGAATGGATAGAGATGCTCTACCTCTACTTGATCTCACAGGGAAGGCTATAACAACTGATCACAGCTTAGCTTGTAGATGTCAGGCCACCAGGCTGTTGAAGTTTGGTGGCACCTTAACCTCAGGGATGAAGGAAAGCCATAGCTACTTGCCCACAGAACATGATACACTCTAGTCATAGTTTCAATTCCAAGATGGTATAGCTCAGTAGTCACGTGGGCCACAGGGGATGAGGTATAGTCTTGGCTCCATCTCTGGAGGAAGCACAGCTGTGTAAACTCTAGGCAGCTCCCTCAGCTAGGCTTAGTGCTTATGAGGACCACAGGAGACCCTAGTTGGTGTATATGTGTCCAAAGTATTGATGGAGGTTTCTGGGATTCTCTTGCTTACCTCCTCCCATAGACAGGAGTTCCTCCTGGTTCCCAGCTGATCCCAGTTAGAAGATGGGATGGTGGATGCCTGGCATTTCCTTCCATGCTTCTGTGTAATCATTCTGAGTTTCTGTGCTTAACAGGGTTTCTGTCACTCTTCTGTCACTCTGGGACTCTCTCTCTCTGTTATTTTCATTAAAATGTAGTTGTTTATTCATTATTCTGTCTGTCTTTGTGAGGGGGACAATTGCTAGAGGTTTCTAGTCTGCCTATCTTGCTGATGTCCTGTGTGTTTTTATAGCAGACTATTTATGGCATTAAATAATACACTGTATTTAAAATATGCTTAAAATAAGAAGTCTCCTAGAGTATCAGAACAGTTTACTGACAGAAATGCAATACGTTTTCAATAATGGATAGGCTATGCTGTTTAAATATTTTGCCTATGCAAAGAGATACCATTTATCTTTCCTGCAAATTTACACAAAAGAATTACAGGAAAAGCACATCAGATTTGTAATACATCCACTGCAACTAGCCTATATAGGAAATATCAGAGGATAAAGTAAATCCTCTTGAAAACTACTTGAATCAAGAATTTTAATTGTGTCAAATAGTGTTATTTATATTCTTAAAACAATTGAAAAGGCATAATTTATGCACACAGACACAAGTTAAATTGCATCAAGTAACCACTGATGCTTCTTTTAAGGTAGATAAATCAAAGATAATAAAATGATTTGGTCAAACAATGATTTTTAGGGTGTTTAGGGGTACTATTTAATGTCTAATTACTAATTTTGGCTAAAGGTAATATGCCAGGGGCAGTTTCTTATATCTTATATATAAACCAAGCAAAATGGACAGTTAATATTTCATGCAGAAAATTTTCTTAGCAATTTTCATACAATGTGATTATTCAGTTACAGGAACACTATTTTCTTAAACATCCTGAGTTTCCAAAAGGCCTAAAATATTCAAGTATTTGTCTCAACTCTCATCTCCCTTTGTCTATGTAACTGTACACTCACTAAAATGTCTAACTGAAAAATCACTTCAGCAACACCCACAGAATAATTTATGAAGTTACCATTCCTTTTGGGCCTGGTGTATAACCAGTAAAATGATCTTCCTAGTCCTTTTTCCTTTAGGCTGTTTCCTAAGGTGGAGAATGGGTCTATTATTGTTTTACTGTAGCGATTTAAAAAATCTAGGCCCTCAGGATCTCATTCAAATTTTGTTCCCAAGTACTTCAGATGGAATCAAATATCATGCAATATTTACAAATTGTACTCAAGCTATGAAATAACACTTTGAGGGGAGAATAGGGAAATAAAGACTGAAGATAAGAGGGCATAGAATTGTAACTGCCATTCTAAAAAATGCAGGCCCTGCTTGGAAAAATTGTCTGCATTGCTTAGAAACTCACATTTGGCAGTCTCTGTTTAATGTCATCTTTTGTTGCAGGACCTGATTGCCAATGGCTGAGTGGAAGATTTCTGGTGCCAGTAGGCATTTCTGTTGTTGTTTGTGTTGGAGGACAATGTAGGGAAAGAGAGTTGATAAAAAACAGAGCAAGCCCTCTTTAATTGGAGCTGATACACATTATGTCTGTGGCTCCCTATGGAAATGCTTGTATTGAAATGATCTTTATGAAGGAGAAAAAGGGAATAGTTTATTTATGCCATTCTCATGAAATAAGAATATGGTGAGCTCATTACTGCATTGGCAGATTACTATAGAGTCTAAGTTTAAATTATTGCAACCAAAAAAATTTAAAAAGGCATTTAGACATGATTGAACAAGGCATAGTCTTTTGAATTATGAGGAGTCAGAGGTCATGCCTACATGAATTCAAAAGATTTGGACACATACTTAATGTGTGCTGAATAGAACCATACTAGGTATATGTAGATTTATTTTAGTCCCTCTTTAGCTACTAATTTTATTCTGACATTTCTAAATGTTCATTATTTTATAAATGATCAAATTAAGTTACTATCCAATTTCAAAACTAAGATTCTGTGAAAGTTTTATTTAATTTCCTTGTAGACCAGGATTATACAATAGAAATACAATGTGAGCCACAAATCAATGCCACTTCTGTAATCTTAAACTCTTTGTAGCCACATTAAATACAATGATAAGAAATAGGTAAAAATAATTTTAATAATATATTTTCTTTAACCCAATAGATCCCAAATATTATCATTTTAATATATAATCAATATTTTAAAATATTAAGGAGATAGTTTATTTTTTTAACACTAAGACTTTAAAACTCTGTATTTCATACCAAGAACACATCTCAAGTCAGGCTAGCCACATTTCGAATGTTCAGTAATCACATATGGCTATTGGTTGCCTTACTAGACAACACAGTTGCATACCATCTGGAAGAATGCAGTATATTGAAAAGAATCAAAAATAGTTTATTATTTTAGAGCCATATGGATGAATCAGGAGCATCAGATCTGATGGTTTCATTCACACAGATTTCAATGTTCTCACAATTTTATTAATAATATTTTAACATATTTCAAGGATGTACATTATATTTTATAATCAGCCCCTCCTTTTATGTTATTATGAATGTTTTCTGCAATATTTGGGGCTTTTATAGGCATGCATCACTATCTCCAAATGGTCTTATATATCCCAACATTTCCAACCTGAAAGCTTTGATGGATTGAACTAAATGGATTGTCACACAAGGTTTGCATATTGATAGAAATCTAACATAAAACATGATCTAATAGGGCTAATATTTGAAACTATCTTCCTGGAAGAAAACATAGGTATTATTTCTCATTCTAACTGATCTTTCACAAAAGGAAGAGGAGGAGGAGTAAGAAGAAAGGGAGGAGGATGAGAAAGATAATCATCAAACCCACATGTAAGAAATGAGCTTGAAATCCTTTCACTGACAGTAAGCTGTTCCTGAAGACATTCCATTTCTTTTAGTTCAACCAACAGTTGCTGAACATGTAACATCTTGAAGAAGACATGGCTCTTGCCGAGAGCAATCCAGACAAAAAGAACATGTAGCATAGAACCAAAAAAGAGTTTGAGATCTCTACACAGTGAAAAATTCCCTCAGCTGCACCCTGACAGATGTCATCTGCTTAAATACTTCTAATAAATAAGAATTGACTACCTCTGAGGCAGCACATTTTAACTGTAAACCATTGTGTTCACTCCAGAGTTCCCATATGAGAACACAGTAGATCACTCATGTGCTCACTATACACTAGTCTGGCCTCTGTAGATAACATAAATCTATCTACTCTGTAAGAGAATCCTTAAAATACTTGAAAATATTTTTCTTATCAGCATCTTGATTTCTTCCTCCTTCTCATAAAATATAATTTTAACCTCTTTGCCATAATGATCTTTGAACTCTAAATATGTATTTCGTGAATTCTATTTTAAAATGTTTTCCTCATAACTAAATATTCTTGAAGTGGACTAATAATGCACTTACTATTTTATTAGCCTCAGCATAAATTCCATTCATTCATTACAGGTATTCACTGTTAACCTACCATGTATTTAATGGACTACGTGCTATGGTAAGAAAATAAATGAAACAGTCTTTCTTCAAGTAGTTTATGATCCAATGGAATAGACAGTGACTACAATGGACACATGGCTAGTGTATTGAAGATATAGAAGAGAAAGGTGGAGTCCAGTCTGGAATAATATGGATCACATGTTGATTGATCGAATAAAATCATATTTTCACAATTTTTGGATTACTACCAATTTATAACTCGTAAAAGTATTTACTGGATCTACATGAAGAAATTTGCCTTCATTCAGGTTAAAATTCATTCTTTTTCATTTATTTCCAAGATACTTTGGAATGTGACGTAGGTACTGTGTGCTTCTCCCCACTCATTGACACAACTCTTGAAAAGTACTGGAAGGTGGAACATCAGTACAGGTAGCCCCTTAGCTTCAGGCAGAAATTAGACCACTAATTTTCACGTTTTAAACCTGGTTGTTCACACACTTCTGTGAATCTACATCATGGGTCTCTTATTCAGGCTATACTTTGCCATCTTGTTCACAAAGATAGGGTAGAATGTTGTATCAAAATACTTCTTAAAATAACATAATACTTGCTTTAATACTTATTTCACTCCTCTGGTGCACCAAGCATTCACATGTACAAGGGGCTTGGATTTTGTTTGGCAAGATTACTTTTAGTCATTCTATGCTTGATTCTTGTGAATGACTTGCAGAAGTAATGTTAGCTATCTCTCTGAAGCTGTGGTGGTTAACTCATAAAAGTGACTTCTCTTCCTTGTCTTCTTTATGTAAATATAGTCATGCACTGTATAATGATGTTTCAGTCAATGATGAACTGCACATACAATGGTGGTCCCAGAAGTTATAATGAAGCTGAAGAATTCCTATTGCCTAGTGAATGTTGTAGCACAATGCATTACTCACATTTGTGATGATGCTGGTGTAAACAAACCAACGACACTGCCAGTTGTATAAAAGTATAACACATACAGCTACATACAGTACATAGTACTTGATAATGATAGTAATTGACTATGTTACTGGTTTATGTATTTTCTATATTGTAATTATTATTTTAGACTATACTTCTACTTATTAACCAGTTGGGTATCAGCACCAACTATAATCGACAGCCACAGATGAATGCGCACAGTGTTAGCCGACAGCCATGATATGAAGGTGCACATCCAAGCGTCGACTTTAGCCGACAGCTGTGATATGACTTTTCTAATTTTTCATTTATCAAAATAAAATTGTGAACATTTAAAAATAACATAATGAAAACATACATGTATATGTTACCTATTCTGATTTACATTACAAGTAAAGCTGCCTGTAAAGTAAAACAAGCTTTCAGTGCTTTAAAGCTTTCCTCATCACATAAGAGCAAAACGGATTCGTCGTCAATGCACAGCACAGACTATCCAGGGGACTATGAGTGCGGCTGTGGGCAAGGTGAGCGCTGTACGGAAGTTGTTAAAGAAAAAAAGTTAACTGTAAAACACCCTCAGGCAGGTCCCTCAGGAGGTATTTCAGAAGAAGATATTGCTATCATAGGTGATGAGCTCCATGCATGTTATTGTCCATGAAGACCTTCCAATAGGACAAGAGGGGTAGGTGGAAGACAATGATATTGATGATCCTGACCCTGTGTAGGCCTAGGCTAAGGAGTGCGCTTGTGTCTTAGTTTTAACAAAATGTTTAAAAATTAAAATAAATTTTAAAACATTAATAATGGGAAAAAAGCTTATAGAATAAGGATATAAAGAAAAAATACTTTTGTACAGCTATAAAATGTTTATTAAGTTGTATTATTACAAAAGAGTCGAAAAGTTAAAATTAAAAGTTTATAAAGTAAACAAGTTACAGTAAGTTATGATTAATTTATTATTGAAGAGCCAGGCATGGTGGCTCACACCTGTAATCCTAGCACTCTAGGAGGCCAAGGTGGGAGGATTGTCTGAGGTCAAGACTTCAAAACCAGCCTGAGCAAGAGCAAGACCCTGTCTCTACTAAAATAGAAACAAAATAGCTGAGCAATTAACCAAACAAAAAATTAACCAGGCATGGTGGCACATGCCCATAGTCCCAGCTACTCTGGAGGCTGAGGCAGGAGGATCACTTGAACCCAGGAGTTAGAGGTTGCTGTGAGCTAGGCTGATGCCATGGCACTCTAGCCCGGGTGACAGAGTGAGATTCTGTCTCAAAAAAAAATAAAAATTATTATTGAAGAAAGAAAAATATTTTTTATAAATTTACTGTAGCCTAAGTGTACAGTGTTAATAAAGTCTACAGTAGTAATGTAGATTACTATACATTATTACATTAATGTCCTAGGCCTTCATATTCACTCATCACTCTCTGACTGACTCACCCAGAGTAACTTCCAGGCCTACAAGCTTTGTTCATGTTTATTGCCCTATGTAAGTGTACAGTTTTTTTTATCTTGTATACCACATTTTCCTGTATCTTTTGTATGTTTTCTGTATCTTTTGTATGTTTAGATACACAAATATTTTTCATTGTGTTATATAGAGTATTTAGTACAGTATCATGCTGTACAAGTTTGTAGCCTAGGAGCAACAGACTATCCCATATGGCCTACAATCTGTAAAGTACACTCTATGATGGTTATACAACAACAAATTGCCTAATAATCCATTTTTCAGAATGTATTCTCATCATTAAATGATGCATGGTTGTGTAAATGCATAAAGAATTAAGACATTAATATAATATATGTATACTATTTATAATGTATTATATAGAAAATATATATATTCTATATATATATAATATAGACTATATAAGACATTACTATAATATAGTATACTATATTACTATATTACTACTACTATATATACTATATTACTATATTACTATTACTATAATATAGTAATATAGTTAATATAAAGGTTTCAAACAGCAACTCAGAGCTGTAGAAACTATAGCCATGGCTAAAAAATGAAAAAATAAATGTGTTTCCATATCTAAAATTAGGGAATTTAGAAATATTTTCTTATCAAAAATTATAATAAAATGGTCAGATATATTTAGAATGGTTTAGCTAACACAATATTTTAAGAACATAATAGTTTAAAAGATTTTTCAGAGCTGGTCAGGGAGTTTCACCACAATTTATAGCATTATTTCAAAGAGAAAATGGGTTCTAAAATCCTGATAATAGGTTTTGTAAAATAACTCTTTAAAACACAATTCAATTACAAGTTAAAATTGCCTGAAGCATAGTTTCAGTTTCGCAAAAATCCAAACGTATGTGTAGGTGTGTATTATGAATACGTGTGGGCTTTATATAAATTTCTATAAAACATAGGTGTTAGTGAACATTGTACAGTTAACTATATACATAAATGCTGATAAAGCATAATTACAATTCAGAAGATTAATATTTTAGCTAAGATTTCATATTTAGTTTTCACTTTGAATCTTATCCATAATATAAAATCAACTTTCATTTTTTAAAAATTATCATTGATGAAAGATAAAAGACAAGTTCTTATTATACATTGGGGTATCATGATCATTGTTTTCAAAATTTAGAATTTATAAAAATAATTTCATATATTCCACATATTTTAAAGGTACCCTAAAAAGCACAATAATGGTAAATCCTAGGGCTATATATAACTAAGAAATTCTATTAAATCTACCCAAGTTAGCATTAATTTCTCTTTAGATGAGAGTAAGAAATAAGTTGTCTTGCTATCACATATAAAATATAACCAAACAAATTCCAATATTGTAATGAATATTCAATATACTGAATATAAGATCTTAAATATATATATATTTTTTCATCCCTTTGATGAAATCTTCAAATGTCCATTAAGAAAAATAATAGTTGTGCATATTCCTGTAATTATTAGTAACACTATTTATTGAATGTTTCTGTGTGCCTGACCCTATGTAATGTGGTACATGCTTTTTTTCTTATTTGATTATTATAACAAAACTACAGATAAGTATCATTATTCTCATTTTACAGATGAGAAATTAAGGCTCAAAGAGATAAAACATTTTGCATGTAGGAGTAGAGTCAGGTTTTGATCCTGGTTCTCCTTAATTCCAAAACTTTTGTGCTTAACTACCATGATATTTTACCTTTTCAAAATCACATTTGGCCAGAGAGGAAAAATTTCACTATAATGGTTATTATAATTATTTGATTGTCATTATGACATGGAGTTACATTATTAGAAAGGGTATTTGTCACTTCTTTAGTACTAGGCACTTAGAATTTGATTGCTGGAGTGAAGAGGCATTTCAAAGATAGAAGTTATGGTCACCAAATGATTAAATCCATAGAGGACAATTGTTTTAATCACCTCTTTTAGCCCATGACAGTTGTTCTTTTGCTTATTTCTATTTTTCTAACCCCTCTGACAGGCACTTGCCCATCACTAATTCCCATTAGGAGTACTAGTGGCATTGCAGTTTTTCAAGACTTTTCAAGTCTCCTGGATTCTATGCATGACATATGGTTTCAGTAGGGAACTACCGATTGCATGGTGAAGCCTGTTATTTCTTCCACTTTTCACTGCTCTGCTCACAGCTTGCTGGCAGCTGAGCTGCGAATAGGATTTTAAGGTTCAGCATGAGATCCAGGAGCCCTGAAACAACAACAATAATAAAAGTGGGCTCTGGTTTTGTGCTGGAGGCAAGTTCTGCTTTCTGTATTCAGAACTTTTTGAAGGGAAGCACTGGAAGTCAAAGAGACAGGAAATGAAAATGCTACCCAGACCCCTGCTTTCCACAAGGAAAACTCCTGCTCCTTTGAAATGGGAATTTTTTTCTAGGTACTGATGTAAGCAAACTACAATACAGCTTTATTTCCTTTTCTGTGATGTGAAATGCCACAATCCCAGCCAAAGTTTTAAGAAATGCCATGACACACATAAAAACAGTCAATTATGTTGCTGAAATAATCCAGGCACATTTTTCTCTCCAAAATCACTGTGCTATATTTTACATGAAAAATTACTACAAATGCATGTGTCAAAAGTCCTCCCCAATGTGAACCCTGGGTCTTGTGACATTGGTGGATTAACACTTGTAAGCTTCAGTTCTAATTGGAATAAAATCAAATGCCTGCCTTTAAAAAATTATTTCAAGAAAATCAGTGTACTTTTAACAACAAAGGCAGGAATTCTTTATTCTTACATGAACATGAGAAGGTTTATTTAGGTTTCTGTTTATGTCGGCTACATGAAATGATCTGACTCATTTGTTTAAGATATAATACTGACACTTAAAAACAACTCAAAACAATCAAAAGCAGTAAATTCTTGATGATTGGGCCAAAAGATAATGTAGAAAATTTCTAACTCCTAAATATGTGTTATATAATTGAGGAGGATACTAGGGCAGGCTGACAAGCAACCATATTAGCAATGAGTAGTAGGGATAGAAGCAGCAGCATGACCAAGTGAAAAAGCCCAAGTCCCAAGACTTGAGGTCATATTATGGGTTTGTTACAAGTTGTATAATATGTGACATGATTCTCAACTTTTCTAGAACATAGTTTTTTCATCCATAAAATTGGGCTTAAATTCTCTGTTTCATCTTGGGAGATGATTCACCATGGGTCTCTCCTATTTCTGCACATCTTTCAAGCAAATGCACTGGCAATTTTCATTTTGGATTATTATCTTTTTAAGAATGTTTATATAGCAAACAGCTTTAGAAGTTTAAAGTAGTGGCTTTCTTTGGAGCAGAGGGAAAATTTGTTTGCTATACAAGATAATAAAGATAACATCTCTCTCTGGGGCAAAGGTTGGACAGATTTGCTAGCAGCTTCGTTATAAAACTTTGTTGCTTCTTAAACTTGGGGTTCTTCTATGATATAACCCACTGAGTGTGCAGATGTCTCTGGCCCCTGTTGCATTGCCCTGTGGGAACTGGGGATCAAGGAACTGGCACAAATGATGTTACTTTGGCAACTGAAATTGCTTTGACTAATACACTGTCCTTTGTCTCTGAGCCAAGAGGCTCATGTTTACGGCCAGTATCCATATAACTGTGAAAGGCTAACTTATTAGCTTCAAGTGGAGTAAATTTCAACTCTTCACAGTTCTTGACACTCATAGAGTTATATGAAAATTAAAAATTAAATTTTTTGTAGAGATTTAATGAATTGTCTTACAAAATAGAAAATATTCAATTAATCTTGGTCACAATCACTATCAATATGGTGATAATAAATAGTGATTTCTATTTTGAGTATCTTTTGATGGGAAACAAATGAAATAATATACATGAACAATTAATCACACTAGAAATGTAGAAAAATCTATTGAGTTGCATGCTTAAATTAAAAAAATATTTATTCTCTATTTTTGCTATGTTATCATATAAAGGCAATATAAGAAATTTTAAAAAGTATTATAAAATTTCCTTTCTTTAAAAATTCAATATTCTAGTTAGAGAGACAAGCCCTAAACTATGAGAAATGATACAATGATATAAAATTTTACATACAATAAAGAGGAGAGTTGATGCCATAAGAAATTTTTTGATTTGGCAAATAAGTGATATATATATATACACACACACACATATATACACACACATGTATATATATGCACACACATATATATGCGCACACACACACACACATATATATATACACACACACACATGCACTAACTATTTAGGAATTTAGACAAAAGAGAAATCTGAATGCTTGCAATTTCCAAAATGCCTCCTCTGGCAGACATTTCCACATATTAGGCATTTTACTTACTACCATAATCATTACCTTGGTCATACCTTGGTCATAAATGTTGAAAAAGCTATGGTACTCAATCCCAAAGTCTTACAAGGCCTAAAATAGTGTCTGAAAGTATTAATACTATACTCTTGATGATGATTTATGAACACAAATTTTCTCTCTCAGGAAGATTTATTGTGACATATACAAAAACAGTCAGTAGATAAAAGAGTGATACAAGATAGAAAAGACACATAAAGGAAGAAATAAGTAGATACAGTGAGTTAGAAGATCCAAAATGATGAATGATGTTGAGAAAAAGAAAGTCAAGAGTCAAGAAGAGAAAAAGCAAAGGCAGGGCACTGGTGGCACTAAAATGGGGACACCCACTTCTCAGCAGACAAACCCACAAAGTCACTGCTTTGTTTTTGAGCTTCTTCCAGGCTGGGAGTTGCTGCCGTTGCATCCTGAAAAACTAGGTTATCAATGAGTTCTGGTTCTGAATCTGCTGGGATTTATTCCTGCCTTCTTTACTTGTCTCATAAAGCCCTTATAAAGCTGTCATTAATTAAAATAGTCTGGGTTGCCAGTTTGTAGCATTCTGAAACTGTCTACACTAAGGTAGTGGGAATAGTAAAGCCTTCAAAAAGCCTTCTTGGGCAGGACATTGACATAGCCCTGAATATGTAAAGACAAGCTCCAGGAACAATGAGGAGACCCACTTGTCTGGAGCAGAGCTTGGGGGGTGCAGGGTTAAGAGAGACGACTCTGTGCTATATAATGGGCATCCTTAAGAGCAACCCTAGGGATTCTGCATATTATTCCATCTATAATGAAGAGTTACAGACATGTTCTGTTTGTTTGTTATGCAAGAAAAAAATGACAAGATCAAAGACTGTTTACCAGTAAGAACGATAGGGCCACTAACCGTGCAAGTCTATAAGTAAAAGTGATGATGGCTCACAAGCTATTCTGGATGCTGAAAGGCAGGCATGTGGTTCAGATCCACTCTCTGCTAAAAATATTGTCTTAGAACTTCGTTTCCTCTCTACTTTCTATTCTCCTAAGTTTTATTTCTGTTTGTGTCTGCCCTCCTCTGCATAATTACTATGTCACACATGCTCCTAAAGCCCTCCTGCTCTTAAATGTATGAATGAAGGCATTTTCAATTGGAGTTTCCTAGTGTTCATTTATAAAAGGTTGGAAATTTTATATTTCCTTCTTTTAGGACCATTTAGATTGAGTTGCTTTTTAATTTTAGGTGTCCTTTGATCAGAGCTTCTGCTGTAAAATTTCCCTGGCTCCTTTAGGCTTACCAGGGTGCTCTTTAATTTCCAAAGAGAACCTACTTTCTTCCATCATTACTTTTCTTTAATATTAATTTCCTACCCATCTCACCTGCTAATCTATAAACTATTTTAGGTTAAAATTATTTTTTTTCATTATCTATATGTTTCCAGAGCCTGGCACGGTGCCTGCCATAGTGTAGGTACTAAATAATTTTGGAATGAATGAATTCAATCTTTCACCTGTAGTTTAACATAAAATTTAAGATGTGCCCATGTTAATAGTCTATAAAATGATTTTTAATTTGCCAGAATCAATAATCATTGTCATTTTTGTTTCTCTTATGTTAAATGAAATCAAACTGGCTAGTATTGTTTCTTCTTGATTTATATCTTCCCACATGTCATTGTCTCACAGCAGCTGGAGCAGTACAAGAGATTTATGTCTTCTCCAAAGGCACAAAAATTAATCTGATTTTTAATTATTTTTCCCAATAGCATATAAGTTTCAGTTTAATTTCTACTTAGAATCAATATTGATTTAACTTACTTTAGTAGTTTCACCTTTTTAAAAAGAAGCCATGTCACAGGCAACCTCATAAAATTATGACCTAGTGCTCATTAATATTAACCAAAAGCATTAAATTTCATTTTTTTTTCTTTAGAGTTTGGGAGAGTATAGGAATAGGCAGGGAAAACAAATCCTTCTTCCCTGAATTAAATTGTGATCACTACCTCATGGTCAGCATACTCCATGTGTCAATTGCAATACACTTACTATTCTACTACTAATAAACAATTTCCATGGGTGCTCCATCTTACTGTTTATCGTTAAGTGTAGTTAGGTACCCTATGTAAGCACTTGGAAGGCTGGAATGATTTCAGCACAGGAAGAAGGACACCTTGCAATTTTTAATATGGAAAATCATCTTGATCCTCACTGTTCAACTGAGTATATAGAAAATCTCACTGTTCAACTGGGTATTTAGAAGATATATAAGAACAAGAACTACCAAAGGTGAACAAGTCAATTTCAAGGAACAGAAGTAGCAAACTTGAAGCACTCATATTATCATGCCTTTGTTCTGTATCTATGACCAACATGCTCCTCTTTCCTGTACTCAGCTTGGAATCCCACACAAATTTTGACTTCAGGCATTTATAAAAAGTCACAACAATTAGAACAAACATATAACTCTATTTACATACTTGCCCCCACACCATCACATGTGCAAAACCTCACTCAACAAAAATTAAATCTCTCCCACTTAAATCAAGGCTCTAGGACACTCTATCACTGGGTATGTCTCTGATTTGCTCACACAATGGTGCATTATGTGATATAGTTAATATATCAACAACTTAACAACAACTTAATATAGTTGTTTGATTTTAAAACACACATGTTCAGATTTTAACATTTCTGAAATTGAAAGAAATATATAGAATGTGGTAGTGTTTTTATCATTATGTTATATTCTGCTTTCATTCTTGTGATTTGATATGATTTCATCTGAGAATTTCTTATTAAAGTGATGACTATTTATATAATAGAATAACATTGTCAAATTTGTAAATTTTTGTCTTTTTTAAAGGTAGATAGTGTGCTATGATATTTCTTCAGAAGTATGTTTTGAAATACCTAGGGCTTTATATTAATTTAAAAGAAAATAAACTTTATTATATTTAACTGTTCCAATTCCAGTATCACCATTAGGATTTATAATCTGGTTTGCCTCTAACAGACATAATTTAGCAAATAAACCACTGTAGAAACTGATATAGCATAGCTCTATAAATATAGATAAAAATCAAAGGCATGCAGATTATAGTTTAATTTGTGATAAAATAATATTATCTCCAGAATAAAAATAATCTAATAACAAGAGGGTATATGACCAAAGTAGAGATTATAAAATAGGTTTTGTAAAATGACAAAGGTAGGCAACTTCAGAAGAATGTAACTTGCCTCATCTTTATGTGTTAAGACACTGCAAGCAGAAGAGGCACTTACCTTTAGTGAATATATTAACTTTTTCTTCCTTTATCAATAGTTATGAAAAAATATATGTATATGCACCACTTTTTTGAATAAAATATATATGTGTTCTTGATAATGTTCAAATTAAAAATACATATGTTAAATTTTTTGTTGTCTTTGGAGAGATAGAAAAGTTAAGTTTATTCTTTTCCTCAGTAAATCTTATAATCAAACTGGAATATTTATAGAAATGAAGACAGCTCTGTAGCTATAGTATATCCTTTGGTTACTAAGAATAATTTAGATAATGCATTTCAAAACATGTAGAGAAGTGGGAAGACCACATTAGATATTCCATGAAATCTTTGTACAACAAAAACACCTAGAAATTCTAAGTAAAGAAATATAACATCCTATGGAAAATGTATAGTTATGCTCACAAAACAGAAAACTACCCAGGAACCAAAAACATAAACCATAAGAGCAGAGTGATAAGTAGATTCTCACAATGTGGTGACCAAGGGTACTTGATGATACCTGAAATTTAGAGTTTTGAGTTTCATGACTGCTTAGGGTTAGGAGCTAAGTTCTTTGTGATCATAATTTGGGGAGTTGTAACAGAGACTTTTGCATAAAGCCAGGATCCTTGAAAGAATACACCTTTAGGAAAAGAGAATACCGGATAAGATGTCACTGCTGTGATTTGAATGTGTCTCCCAAAAAGCTAGTGTTGGAAACTTAATCCCCAATGCAACAGTGTTGAAAGGTATGGCCTAATAAGAGGTGATTAGATAATGAGGGTGGGTGAATGGATTAATGCTGCTATCATGTGAGTGAGTTTGTTATTGTCAGAATGGGCTTATTATAAGATGGAGTATTTGGTCCCATTTTATGCTTGCTTTCACCCTTTCTTGCCCTTCCACTTTCTGCCATGGGATGATGTAGCAAGAAGGCCCTCATCAAAGGCCCTCATCAACATTCATCTTGAATGTCCTTGTCTACAGAACTGAGAGGAAATAAATTATTGTTCTTTATAAATTACCCAGCCTCAGGTATTCTTTCATAGCAGTATAAATGGACTAGGAAAAAAATTGGTACCAGACAGGTAGGGTGTTACTATAACAAATACAGGAAAATATGGAAACAGCTTTGGAACTGGGTAATGCACAGAGCTGGAAGAGTTCAGAGAAGAAAGTTAGGAAAAGCCTATATTGACCTGATTGGATCACTAAGGGCAATTCTGGTGAAGGTTCAGAAGAAAAAAAATGTAGGGAAAGTATGAACTTCTTAGAAATTACTTAAGGTGTTGTGATCAGAAATACAGAAGGTAAAGGCAATTTTGATGAGAACTTCAACAAAAGTGAGGAGTATCATATTGGATACTGAAGTAAAGACCATCATTGTTATAAAGGGCAAAGAACTAAGATAAATTGTGTCCATGTCCTAGGGCTTTGTGGAAGGCAGAATTTAAAAGGGATGAGCTAGCATTCTAAGTAAAATATTGAAGTATTTCTAAGCAAAATATTGAAGGAGAAACATGGCTTCTTTAAGTTGTTTACAGTAAAATGAAAGAAGAGAGCAATGATTTAAAGATTGATTTTATAACTAAAATGGTAGCAGAAGACAAAAATTTAGAACATCTCCAGCCTGGATGTATAAACACCAAAAAAACATGTTCCAGAGAATACCAAGTGTGTCACCAAGTTACTGGTAGGGAGATTAGTATGAATAGAAGGAAACCAGGTGATATTCATCAAGACAATGAGAGAATGAACCCAAAGCCATTTCAGAGATCTTCAAAGCTGCCCTTCCCAACACAGGCTCAGAATTTTAGGGCCTTAAGGGCAGAAAAGCCATGCTTCCCAGGGCCCCTTTAAGTCTCTTCTCCCCAAATTCCAGTCCAGTGTTCCTCAGCCACCTTAGCCATGGTTCAAGCCAGTCCAGGTGCTACTCAGGCCACTGTTCTGTAGGGTGAAAGTGGTAAGCCTTGGCAGCATCCATATGGTGCTAATCCTGCAGGCATGCAGAGTGCATGGGCTCTGGGGCTTAGATGGCCCCTCTCTAGATTTTAAAGCATATATTAGACAACCTGGAGGCCCAGGCAGAAGACTTCCATAGAGACAGAATAGCTGTAGAGAGTTCTCTCAAGGGCAACAACCACTGGAGCCACAGAAATGTGGCTACTGTTGAGACCTCAGAAATCTAGAGGTACCAAAGTACAGCCCCAGCCTGGAAGAGCTGCAAACACAAGATTCCAACCTGTGAGAGCTACTGCGGCTGAGCCCAGCAAAGCAATAGAGGTAGGACTCCGTGAGGACTTGGGGGTCCAACCCCCACCCCAATATGTCCAGAAGGTTGCACATGGAGTAAAAGATTATTCTGGAATCTTAAAATTTAATATCATCTGCCCTGCTGGGTTTTGGACTTACTTGGGGACCATTACTCTTTCCTTCTTGCCTGTTTCTCCTTTTTGGAATGGAAATGTCTATCTTATGCCTTTCCCACCATCATATTTTGGAAACAAGCAACTTGATTTAATTTCATAGGCTCGCAACAGAAATGAATTTGCCTTAGCATGACTAGTGCCTTGAGTCTCATCCATATCTGATTTAGATAAAATTCTGGACTTTGGATTTTGAGTTTGCGCTAAAACCAGTTAAGATTTTGGAGCTATTGAGAAAGAATAAATGTATTTTGCAAGGGCATAAATTTTACTGGCCAGAGTGGAATGCCATGCATTGAATGTGACTCCAGAAAAGCATGTGCTAGAAACCTAATTCTCAGTGCAACACTGTTGGGAGATTAGGCCTAATGAGATATCAGTAATGACAAGGGTGTAGTGAATGAATTGATGCCATTATCACAGTGTGGGTTCATTATTTTGGGAGTGGATTCACCATAAAAGGGGGAGTTTGCCTCTTTTTACACTCTCTCTCTCTCTCTCTCTCTCTCTCTCTCCCTCCCTCCCTCCCTCCCTCTCTCTCTTTCAACCCTTCACCCTTCCCCATTCCACCATGAGCTGACACAGAACAAAGAACCTCATTAGATGCTGGTGGCTTGATCTTGAACTTCCCTGCTTCCAGAAGTGTAAGAAATTAATTTCTCTTCTTCATAATGTAAGCACATCCCAAGGGCCATTCAGACTATAATGCTAGGCTGGCTATAAGAAAGCCATTTTTCTGCCAGTATGCTTTCAGTTCATTCTGTCTTAAAAGTTTAGAATTAACCTGCTGCTTGCTTATACAGCTGCTGAGCACAAGATTAGAAAACAATCTTGATGAAAAACAGATCAGAGGCTGGATTAAGCCAACTAGTAAGACTGCTGATGACAAGATCTACCAGATGACCTATCATTTGCTGATGACCATGGAACAAGTCATAATGATTTGAACAAAGCTTGCTTTCTGTCACTCACTCCCCTTACCCTTTCTCTTTATGAGTTGCTTGATGAACAGAGGAGATGCAATGGTCTTTGAGACAAACTTCACCATCACCTCAGGCTGCCAGGACTTGAATAAACCACCTTTCCTTCACCAACACCTTGCTCTTAATTGGTCATTGTCAACTTCTGATGGCTGGCCATTGCACTCCTGGACTTCAAGGCTCTCATCTCCTTTGCTTCTTGTGTCTGGTTCTTGGGTGGTGGTAAGCCAAACCTGCATGTAGCAACAAATCATCACTCAGTCTCAGGTATTCTGCTGTAGTAGTGCAAAAAGGACTAAGACATCCACTCATGAGAAAAGTGATATTTTTTTTTAATCTGAGAAAGGTTTCTATAAAATTTTATTACCCCAGGCTTGCACTCATACAGATTCTAGCTTTTAATATAGTCTATCTGAATGTTGGTCTTAAGGGGAACTAAATAAAATTAAATTGACCCTGGGTTGGTAGAATTTTTGTGTACCTAGCAGAAAAAAAATTAAAATTCTTCCTGGAAGGGTACTTTCGCAAAACAAGTCTTGGTATTCCCAAAGATAAACTCAGCCAAACCTGAATTTACAATCCAAAAGTACCAAATATCTAAGGAAACTAAAAGAAGCTCACTTTAAAGAAGAGCTGAGAAAAACAGTTGAATAAAAAGCAGATTCCCTTTCCCCATGACTGCAGATATTAAAATTATTGGATCTTGAATATAAAATCATGTTTTGTATATTCATAAAAAAGAAAATATATATATTTTAAAAGAGCAAGAAACAATATACCATTAAAGAAGAATAGGTAGCTCTTTTTTTAAAAAAAGAAAATATAAATCCTATAAATTAAACAACAACAAAAAGATTAAAATTTAGTGGATCAGGTATATTCATTCATTTAGACAAAAGCTAAAGAGAATTTGTGCTTTTGAAATGAGATTTTAAGAATTCAACCAAAATTTTTTGCTAACAAGCAAAAAATGTAAAAAATATATGTAAAAACTAATGGGATAAAATAAAATTGAACAAAAATCAAATAAGAATTAAAAAGTAATTGAATCAAAAAATCAGTTGGGGATATATATTCAGTGTGGCTCTACCTAAAACATTTTAGTACTTGGTGAAAGACATGAATACTTAGAACCAGGACATACAAAATTAGAATTGAGTGGAATATATAAAATAAAAATTTAAATTTCAGTTAGACAGGGGGAATAAGTTTCAGAGATCTATTGTTTATCATGGTGACTGTAGTTAATAATGATACATTATATATGTGAAAATTACTGAGAGTAGATTTTAAGTGTTCTCACCAAAAAAAAAAAAAAGTATGTGAAGTAAGCATGTCTTGATTAGATAGATTTAGCCATTCCATAATGTATATATATATATCAAAACATTATGTTGTACATCAAAAAATATATATAATATTTATTTGTCAATTTAAAAAATAAATACAGGCATACTTTGGAGATATTGTTGCTTTGGTTGCAGACCATTACTATAAAGTGAATATTGCAATAAGGCAAATCACAGGAATTTTTTGGTTTCCCATAGCATATAAAAGTTATGTTACACTATACTGTAGTCTATTAAGTGTGTGATAGCATTGTGTCTAAAAAATAATGGACATACCTTAATTAAAAGTATTCCATCACTAAAAAAAAATGTTAAAGGTCATCTGAGCCTTTGGCAAGTCATGATCTTTTGTCAGTAGAAGGTCTTGCCTCCATGTGAATGGCTGCTGACTGATCAGAGTTCTGACTGCTGAAGTTTGGGATGGCTGTGGCAATTTCTTAAAATAAGATGACGAAAAGTTGGCTGCATGTACATCTTCCTTTCATAATAAATTTCTCTGCAGCATGCCATACTCTTTGATAGCATTTTACCCACAGTAGACCTTCTTTAAAAGTTGGAGTCAATCCTCTTAACCCCTGATGCTGCTTTATCAACTAAGTTTGTATAATATACTGAATTCTTTTTTGTCATTTTAACAAAGTTAATAACATCATCACCAGGAATAAATTCCATGTCAAGAAACCACTTTTTTTTGCTCATCCATTAGAAGCAATTTCTCACCCATTCAAGTTTCACAGTAAGATTGCAACAATTCACTCACATCTTTAAGATCCACTTCTAATTCTAGTTCTCTTGCTATTTCTACCACATCTTTTGATTTAAGTGAGAGACATGCACATATCCCTTTCATTGGAACAGTTACAGGCCATTGTAGAGTTATCACTTATCTTTATTTCAGTATTTTTGTGACTCAGGGTTAGAGAGGCTCCAGGAGAGGCAGAGAGACAGGGAAGTGGTAGTCGATGGAGCAGTTAGAACACACACAGTGTTTATTAAGTTCACCATCTTCACAGGCATGGTACATGGTGCCCAAAACAATTACAATAGTAACATCAGAGATCACCAATCACAGATCATTGTTACAGATATAATAATAAAGCTTGAAGTATTGTGAGAATTACCAAAATGTGACAATAACTATTAAAAACAAACTTTGCAAACTAGAAAGACAAGATTTTTCAATCTTATAAATGGCATCCACATGAACTTAATGCAAATATCCTGTTTAATGGTAAAATATTTACATCTTTTCTTCTGAGATTGGAAATAAAACAGGACTTCTGCTCTTTCCAACTTTCAGCATTTCATGAAATTTCATATCCAGAATTTCTCAACCTCATCATTATTTGGAGGCAGATAATTCTTTACTGTGGGGCTATCTTATGCATTGTAGGATGTTTAGCAGCATGTCTGGCCTTTAATTCTGGATGTTGGTATTATTTTGCCCTCACTCAATTATGATGATCAAGAATGTTCCTAGACCTTGCTAATGTCATCTAGGAGTAGGGTGTATTCACCCCCAGTGGAAAACCACTATTCTATCCAGTGCAATTGAACAAGATTAAAAAGAATATATAAATAGGCAAATAAGTATTAAAACATTTTAATAAGTATTAAAATAGGCAAATAAGTATCAAACACATCATTATTAATCAAAATAAGAACCTCTATAATCAATCCATTTTTGCCAATGAGAAATGAGTTTGTTTATTCCTTTAGCATAAAAATCTGTGTTTCAGGATTCAATGATCACTTGGAAAGCATTTTCTGCATCCTTCTGGTTGTGGAAGCATTTTCTCTGAAAAACATTGACAAGATGCTTGAAGATGTGGTAGTTGGTTGGCGAGAGGTCAGATGAATATGGTGAATGAGGCAAAACTTCGTACCCCAACTAATTCAAATTTTGAACATTGGTTGTGTGACATGCAATCAGACCTTGTTGTGGAGAACAATGGGCCCCTTTCTGTTGACCAGTGCCAGCTGCAGGCATTGCAGTTCTCAATGCATCTCATCGATTTGCTGAGCATATTTCTCAGATGCAATGGTTCCTTGAGATTCAGAAAGCTGTAGTGGATCAGATTGGCAACAGACCACCAAACAGTGATCATGACCTTTTTTTTGGTGCATGTTTGGCTTTGGGAAGTGCTTTGGAGCTTCTTCTCAGTCCAAACACTGGCTGATTATCATCAGTTGTCATATAAAATCCACTTTTTATTGCACATCACAATCTGATCAAGAAATGGTTCCTCATTGTTGTGTACAAGAAGAGAAGAAGACACTTCAAAACAATGAATTTTTCTATTTTTGATCAGCTTATGAGGCACCCACTTATTGAGCTTGTTCATATTCCCAATTTGCTTCAAATGCTGAATGATCATAGAACAGTCAACATTGAGTTCTTCAGCATCTTCCCATGTAGTTGTAAGAGGATAAGCTTCAATGGTTGCTTTTAATTGGTCATTGTCAACTTCTGATGGCTGGCCATTGCACTCCTGGACTTCAAGGCTCTCATCTCCTTTGCAAAACTTCTTGAACCACCACTGCACTGTACCTTTGTTAGCAGTTCCTGGGCTAAATGCATTGTTGATATTGTGAGTTGTCTCCACTGCTTTACAACCCATTTTGAACTGGCATAAGAAATAGCTGGAATTTGCTTTTGTCTAACATCATTTCCATAGTCTAAAATAAATATAAAATACACAGCAAGTAATAAGCCATTAGCAAAATAACATGAAGTGAGAAATGTGCATTAAAATGATGTATAATATAACCACATTTAAGAATGTATTCCAATATCAAATGACAAAATTCAACAATGCTAAAACTACAATTACTTTTGCACCAACCTAATAAATGAGTGAACTAGAAGTGAGAATTGCATTATATATAAAATCTAAAAAACAAATGATCAATGATCAAGTCATGAAGGATTAGAAAGGAATGGTGAAGAGTCATGCCTACCAACCAGTGTTCCCTAAAGAAGAAAAAGCATAATTGGTTATAACCCTACCTGAAGTCCAAAGAAACAGGGGGCTCATACTTTATTTTCTTGACTAAAATGTATTGATTAGATCACTTCTCTAATTCTGTAGCACTATCATAAAAAAATACTACAGATAAATCAAACATATAGTGAATCTAATAGAGATTTAAAAATTCTGATCCCAGCTCCAAGGATTGGAGGACCAAAACCATGTGGTCACAAATTGTGGTCCTGTTAATAGTCAACCTACACACCTGGAAGATTTCTCATCCAACTCTTCACCTGATCAATTCCTAAACTCCTCTTTCAGGTGTCAGGAAAAACTTTGCTTTGCATCTATAGTTCCTAGAGCAAGTTCTGACACACAGTAAGGGAAAGAAGAGTAATGAATGAATAAAAGAAGGGATAGATGAGTAGGTTAAAAGTCTTTCTGAATCAATGGTTCCATGTCACATTTTCCAAACTACCAAAGTATAAGAAGTTAAAGGAGTCATAGGAGGAAGTGAAAGAATTTTTGGAGACACCAACTTTATATCATGATGTACACTTTTCTCTTCCTGCACCCTTGTACCATGATGCACAATTTTTTCTTCCTGGGGGAATTTTCAGTCCTTTTCCTCTCTACATACCACAGCTCTGGAATTAACCTCTATTGAACTAGAGATATTTCAGCTCCATACACAATGTAACTAAGATGCTTTCCAACAGAAACTTACATTCCATATTTAAACAATAAGATAGTTTCCTATGAAAAATTTCCCTTACCTCACAGAATTTCTCACTGGAAATTAGCTGCATACCAAGATTAGTTAGGACTTTCTAAATCACCAATAAGAGAAATTCAACTGAAACAAATTTATACCAAACGGAAATTTATTTATGGATATCAGGTCTTATGCATAGAGAATGAGGCTACCCCTGGTTAGCAGTGTTTCCAGTAGCATCAGAGTTCCATTTTCTTCTGCATTTCTGCTCCACTCTCTCTCTATTTTGGTTTCCATCTCATGATTCCCAAGTAGAGGGAGAAGTTGTCCAAGCTTCAGTCATGAGTCAATGCCCAAGTTCGGTGAATTACCAATGTAACGAAATGAGTAGAGATAATTTGTAAGAAAAGAGAAAATCCTTTGAAACTATTTTTAAGAGGAAACTAAACAAGGCAAAACACTGGACAGACAAAAACAATAGGTACCTTTCACATTGTACGTAATAGGTTGTCCGACTATTTTTCTAGGTGCATTGATTAATACAGAAACCATCTGAATCTGAATAAAAAAGTCATAAGCATCTTGTATTGTTTTGTCATATTAAAGACAGGTAAAGCAAAACATTTTGCAACATGCATTTGTTTTTAGCACATTAAGGAATACCACTTACAGTACTCAAATGTTCCACGTCTAGAGTTTCCCTAAATGCTGTGAATTTCTTCAGCATCTTCACTTCTTAGAGCCAGCCATTCACTGCCACAGAATCATCTCTGTACCCAGATTCCTGAAATCTATTCAGCTAGCATTGATATCATGATCCTCAGCCTTCAACACCTGGCTTGATTTCCCAAAATTTCTGCTTCAAATTTCCATTAAGCTATGAGAAAAGGAGATGGAGATGCATAATTGCTGCAGGGACTATTGCTAACATACCTGCATTCATATCAAGTACCCTTGAGTATAAATAACAAAATAAATAAAGGTAATTTTTTAAAATAATAAATTCAATAAATAAAGTATGGTTGGGCAAAACAAATACCGAGAACAATATGTAATATGCTTTTATGTCATGACTGTAGGATGCAAACAGAATCTGATTTGTCTGAAAGATTATTTTGCCTTCTGCTAATGAAGCAACACTCAGTAAATGCTTATATAGTCACTCAATATATGTTTTGTGTGAGTACAGTATATCAACATTTAAATAACATAGCTTTGCAGAATTAGTGTGCAAAGGAATGCTTGCATCATGGAAACATGTCCTTAGTGACTTGGGGATATTTATTCACTTAAAAAATAAATTTACTACAGCAAGAAATAGGTCCCAAACTATTCAATAAAAAAGGAAATTATCTTCACTAAATTTTTTGATCAATATATACCCTTTGCTGATTCCTCATTATAATGCTGTCAATATTCAGAGGGAAAAGATCAACAGAAAACAAACTGCAGGACCTGCAGCTTCAGGAGGATATTTGCCATTTGAAGATACTGCATAGCTCATAGTAGATTGGTATGTTTCCCTCTAGTGGTTAAAAGGCATTTAACTGCATAAACCAAGTCACCTTTTGAGAAACAAAGCAGGAATTGAGAACAAGGCAGCATTTAGTGAGACAAAAATTAACATGGTCTTGAACTAAATGATTTGCAAGTAGAATCAAGACTGGTTATTATGGAGAAACTAATTTGTAGTTTAAATACCTGATCAATTTCCATGGGATGAACAAGGACAGAGAATATTTTAAACTCTGGCTGATGAGAGATGCTGATGATGAGAAAGGAAATGAAAATCAGAAGGGGAAACAATTAAAATACTTAGTAAAACCAATTCATTTTAATGTGACACGAGATTAGTAATGAAGCGAGATTAGCAATTTTTAATACCATGCTGCATTACTTATTTAAACATCCCTTATCAAAACAATTTCATTTTTGAAAAATCCAAACTCCTGTGCTGGCTTTATTCCAATGAAGACTGACTGCATTTCTCTTGTGACCCTGCAGTCTCAGGGTAGGCAGTGTTCTACTTCATAAGGAGGAAAAGCAATGACACTCTATTCACCATGATCATTTGTCAAAATACAACATGAAGCCTAAAATATTCCACTAAACAAATCGAGGTAGTTTATTTTTGACACTGGTTGTATTTAACTCTTTAAAATATAAGATGATTACATAAAAGACTCTTTCTCCCTTCTTTTAAAAACCATGAGCAGGTTAGGATATTGACAATCAACTCAACAGCAAAATACTACACCAGCTCCAAATATGCACACTGGGGTTCCTTGAGCAATCAAACTTGCTGAAATTAAGGGTCAAAAGATCAGCACTGTAACTTTAGGTAACCCAGGGGAAGACAACAATCTTCCACCTTTGTTGTATTCTGTGAACTGGCCATGATCACAGAATGTGAAAACCAGCTATCAGATCACAGGATCATTTCTGCACCAGAAAGCACCTGCAGTTATTATGTACAAAAGAAGCTCACAATGCCAGACTTTCAGAAGCACATAAAGCTAGCTCTTCTTCCAATTTCTCATAGGGAAATATGTGCATGTTATAGAGCAAAGAAAATGTCTGTGATACAGACACACACAACTTTGCAACTCGACTATTCAGAGTCTGGTTTACACTATGAATTATTGAAGGAGCATGAAAGACAAGAGCTAAAAACAGAAGCTTGAAATTATCAGCTCATCATACATAAAGAGGCTATAGATCCTCAAGGAAGAAGGCTGAACAAAAAGAAACAATTATTCTACAGCTCCTCTTTGTGTTTAGCAGGTATAAACAATGTGGCCAATAAATTTATCTTGCCATTCTAAGACAAATAAACAGATAGAAATAGAACTACATGCAATTATCGATCATTTACTTCATATATTTATTCATTGTCCACAATGAGTCGTAGAGAAAACATAAGAAAACTGGCTCCAGCCTTCTAGGACATGGAATTAAAAGGACATATATACAAATCTATTTTAATTTATATTTTGTTTATATTTAATAGCAACTATACAAAAGATAGATTATACAGAGATATTGAGCACAGGTTTCATGGTTTGGTAGAGAACATTATCAATTGCAAAACCCAAAATACAAAAATTTAAAACACACATTTTCCATATTATGGTCAACTAAAGTATATTACACAGAAAATATGTTAGTGACTGAGTCATGTCAGAACAAAGCAAAGGTGTATGTAAGACCTTAATTGAAGCTCATGCAAAATATCATGTGTAAAATGCTTCAACCAATAATAGAACATTTTAACAACCTAAAGTTATTTTGATTTTATTTTATTTTTCTTCTTATTTTCCATTGAATTTAGAGAATTTTATAAAGTCTGAAACTTTTTTCAATCTCTTTGGCATGTATGAATTGTTTGAAACAGGAATAATTTTGTGTTATCTGTCCTTATATCTATTAAATAAGCTATTTCAGTGATCTGAAATGTCATTTGGTTTTTCTAGTTGACATGACATTAAAAATGAGGCCTGTGTTATTGCACACAGGATGCTTAATTTGCAACTGCATAGAATTTGATAGTTATATATAAACAGAAGCTATCACCACGTATGTCACAATCATCTTAGGAGAAATCCTACACTATATTTTAAAAATAGAGCTTCTAATCTAGGTCTCTTTTGATTGTAATGTTGAGCCAAGCCATGTTTAGAGCTTAAGTTTCTTGACATAGTCCTGCTAAAATGATTAAATAAGGAGATTTTGGTAAAATCCTATCTCACTGGAAGACAAAACATAGGTGATGGGAAAGGAGAAATTAGTAGTAAAGGGAGTACACAGATGAAAGACCAGCAAGTGAGAAATGGAAAATGAATGGCAAACCCAAAGTACTTCTAGAATATCTTTCATGAAAAGAAAAGACCAATTGTCAAGAACACATATTAGAACTGTATCATGGTTTTTTTTTTTTTTCTTCCACGGTATACTAATTTCATTTTTTGAAGGGTATGGGAAGACCTTTTCTCTCTTTACCTACTGTAAATTTTTCTTTACTGAGTGCTGCTTTATGGACAAAGGCACACAAAGAAGCTGGGGCATTAGTATTTCCCAGGATGTACATAGGATGCTTAATAGAAGTAATGCACACCCTGGCTTGGAGCCAAGATGACAAGCTGCAGCCACAAAGCAGTAAGTCAAGTTCAAGACAGCCATACAGACAAATACAGAGACCAACCAACCATTTTTGCTAAACAGAAATTTTTATGCTACCGTCATCAATTAGCAGATTTTCCTCCCCTGCTAGGTAACTATTTCCTGGGCAATTTCCTTAGTAGTGGCATTGAAATGCTGTACATCATAGAATGGAAAAGTGGGATTAAAAGTTTTAAGTGCTTGGGCATGAAGCCGCGGAAAGAAGGCAGAAGAGATGTCCTTTCCAATTATGAAATGAGACTTTTTCTCTCTGCCTTTATATTGAGATTGGAAGAACTCTAAGGATTAGTCAAAAGATTTTCTGCGTGTCAAATGTACCTCTCAGGTTTTCCCCAGCACTGATGGGACTGATTAATTCTTAACAAGTGCCAGTAAATAGCATGAAGACTATGAAAATAAGAACGCATTTATTGAATTACCTCTATGAATTCTAACGGAACTTAGCGTGCTGAGTATTGTACTGTTCAGTGGGATATCTATTTTAAAATATTACCCAATCTTCCCATCAATGTAGTTTTTCTTGCATATATTCTAAAGCGCTCCCTCTCCTTCTGTTATATAGCAGCACAGGTAGAGAAGCAAAGTGCCATGCAGACTACTAAGTAGAGGATCCTCAGCTGAACTGAACAGCATTGATGATGGATCAACACACCATGCTACACTTACTTTCATCAACAAAACTTAAGAATTCCATAAATTGGAAAAGTTGTTTTGAAAGTTTACAAAGAAAGTAAATTTCTCTGGCCGGGCGCTGTGGCTCACGCCTGTAATCCTAGCTCTTGGGAGGCCGAGGCGGGCGGATTGCTCAAGGTCAGGAGTTCAATACCAGCCTGAGCAAGAGCGAGACCCCGTCTCTACTATAAATAGAAAGAAATTAATTGGCCAACTGATATATATATAAAAAATTAGCCGGGCATGGTGGCGCATGCCTGTAGTCCCAGCTACTCGGGAGGCTGAGGCAGGAGGATCCCTTGAGCCCAGGAGTTTGAGGTTGCTGTGAGCTAGGCTGACGCCACGGCACTCACTCTAGCCTGGACAACAAAGTGAGACTCTGTCTCAAAAAAAAAAAAAAAAAAAAAGAAAGTAAATTTCTCATATTTTACAAGATCTGATTAAAATATTTATATTAAGTACCCAATTAATTATGTCATCTACCTCATGGACAATGAACACTTCAACTCTTCTAAATTATCACTTAGAGAAAACATTTACAGTAAATCATGAAAACTTCCCATAAATTTCTCCTAAGTTTTAAAAGCACTGTGTGTTTTAATCCATGACTTACAATTTTTCGACTGTAAGATAGTGAACAAGCAATATATATTCAGCAGAAACCATACTTTGGGTACCTAACAACCATTTTGTTTTTCACTTTCAGTACATTGTTAATAAAGTACATGAGATACTTTATTATAAAATAAACTTTGTGTTAGATAATTTTGCCTAACTGTAGGCTAGAGTAAGTTTTCTGAGCATGTTTAAGGTAGGCTAGGCTATGATGTTCAGTCATTTAGGTAAATTAAATGTATTTTCAACTTACGATAAGTTTATTTGAACATAACGCCATTGTGAGTCTAGGAGCACCTATACAATGTTTTGATATTTTACTACAAGTCTAAGACAGCAACACTGAGAGTTGAAGAACAGTTACTAGAGGATCTAATCTAGAAGATTTATCTTTAGAATAATAAAAATAAGATGGCTATTTTCAACTAAAGAGATTAATACTACATTTTACCAGCCACCATCCCTGTCTTCTTTCTGAACCACTGCAGAAGGATAGAAACTCCTAATGATTTCCTATGCTTGGGTGTGCTGAACAGCTAACACTTAGAACTGAGTGAGTTTCCCAGACTGGTAAGAGATCACAGGCTGAAGTTACCTGGGAGGCAGAACCAGCATTAGCTCAGTTTGAGAAGAAGAATGGCATTTCCGTTTGAGAAAAGCTAAAAGGAAATTTCCAGCCTCTCCTAACATTCTACATGGACAATAATATTCCACAAAGGTCAAGAACATGGAACCCTAAAGTTTCCTATACTCATGCAGTAAAAGGACCAAAGCATTAAATGTCCTGAGAGAAGTGAATAGTGTTGCTACTGAGGATTCCCTGAGGATTCCTCAGTAGCTATATGCAATCTACAAACTTAATGTTGGATTGTGCATGTTTTATATTTTTTTCTGTGAATTAAACCTGTTAGCATAATTTTCCAGCAGAATTATATGTTCTATAATTCACATATTTTTGAGAGTGCTGCAAAGTAGCAAGACTTGAATATGCCATGCAGCAATATTCCAGGAAACTAATTACCTAGGGGAATTCATGAAAGATTGCATAGATTACTGTGCCTCAACAATAAAGTAATGAGACTTGTTTCCACAAGACATACATAAAAATTACATCTATCTGGTGTTATTGATTTATGCACACATTTTAGAAGATCTATGCAAAACCTACCTGGCTCAATTCTTTCCTTTCTGCAAAACCTTCCTTACCAATATAGTTGAAAATCATATTTCTCTTCTCTGCACTTATTTTACATGCCACTCCTTTAAAACATAGTGTTTAGGATGCTAGTGGTAGTTATCTTGTTATGTTTGTATGCATTATCCATTCAAAACTGCCTTTTTCATTAATATGAAAACTGTATTAGTCATCTATTACTCCATAAAAACTTGCCCTCAAATTCAGCAGGTTAAAACATCTATTATCTCACACAGTTTTTGAGGGTCAGGAGTGGCTTGCCTGAGTAGTTGTGACTCATGTGTCTCATGAGTTTTGAGTCCAGAGCCCTAGTCATTTGAAGCCTTTACCTGGGCTGGAGAATACACTTCCAGCAACACTTGTGCGACACATTGCAGGTCTTAGTTCCTCATTGATTGTTGGCAGGAGGCCTCAATTCAGAATGTGGAAACAGAAGTGCTGCTCAGAACAAGGCAGCTGACTTTACCCAGAGCAAGCAGCTTAGAGAGACAGAGACAGAGAGACACACAGAGAACAAACACACACACACACACACACACACACACACACACATATATATATATATATATATATATATATGTAGAGAGAGAGAGAGAGAGAGAGAACCAAAGTGGAAGCCATAGTGTATTTTATAACCTAATTTTAGAAATGACAATAGTTTCGCTGCAATATTCTATTGGCCATACAAGCCATGTGGGAAGGGACTATAAAATCTCATAAATATAGAAGACAGGTGTTATTGAAAACCATCTTAGGGATTCCCTACCACAAAAGTGTACTTCGTTTCTTTTCACCACTCCCCCTTTAAGAGATTCTAATATGATGTATTGCTTAGAATAGGAATCAATAAATATCTGTTAGATTGACTATTATCAACATTTCCAAAAAAAATTGTCTATTCTTTTATTCTTCACCAGTTGTCACTACATTTAGACATGCTGATTATGTCAGTGTTACTTTCTGTCTGTTTATTAACTTTTAGAGTAACAAACTAGAAGTTAAATGATATAGGCACATTTCTACCATAAACAAATCTGTGACTTTTGGTTAAATTATTCAATTACATTTTGTCTTTATTTCTCAATATTTATTCATACAAGAAATATTTATTACCATTTACAAGCTTCCAGGGACATAACTGTGGAAAGGGAAATATCATGGAAAGGGAAAAAGAGTCATGTGGAATCACGAATCTGATAATATATTTCTCTATTATAGCATTTAACACAATTTAAAGATAGAAAATGAATGGTAGAAAACAAGTCTATAAATACACTAGCATTTCAAAGAAAATCATGTTTCTACGAGCTCGTAATAGTGGAATTAGACAGAAAATCATGACAATTGGATGTACAATTTGATCTCCTAGTAGAAAATTTAGATATGAGTTTCCATATACACTATTATAAGACAAGAGAACAAAATGAAAATATAGTAACAAGTGCAAGCTATATTAGCAGATATTGTTTATAATCTAACTATCCTCTATCTATTCACTTCATCTTTCTTAAGAGATCTTAATATTGATCAGATTTCACCCCACCCCATACAACTCAGAGCCCCAGGAATCATACCAATAAATCATTTTCTGAGTGTTTACTTCAAATCATCATTTTTCTATTTAATCTGAAAATTTCATGAATATAGTGACAAGATCAGCCTTAGGAAAAAAATAGAATTAAGTGAATTGTCTGTAGTGTGTTGAATGGTGCCCTCCAAAAAGGTATGTCCATGTACTAATCTTTGGAACCTGTAAATGTAACCTCATTTGCAAAACAAGTCTTTGCAGATGTAATAACTACATGAAATATATTGAGATGGGATTATGATGGATTATCTGGTGGGCTCAAAATCCAATTACAAGTGTCTTTATAAAAGAGGCACACAGAGACCCACAGAAAGTAAAGAGGGCTGTATGAAGATGAAGGCAGAGATTGAGGTTATAAAGCCATGGAAGCCAAGGAACACATAGAGCCACCAGGAAGTGAGAAGAGGCCAGGAGGGATGCTCCCCCACAGCCTTCAGAAGAGAACACAGTTCTGCCAAAAACAGAATGGAAATCTGCCAGTTTGGACTTCTGGTCTGCAGAGTGGTGAGAGAACAAATTATGTTGCTTTAGCCACCTAATTTGTGATCATATGTTACAGCAGCCATAAGAAAATAATATAACCTCTAATTTCAATAGTATCCCAACTGTAATTTACATGTCCTTTTTTGTAGCAGGCTCGGCCTTTCCCAAACCAATACCAGTAAATGCTGACACCTGCACCAACCCTTTCCACTTCCAACACCTGCACTAATTCCTCCCAGTGCCAACAACTGCAATACTCAGGATTCCCTTCTCAATAGGGGTAAGCCCATTTAGCAAACTAACTCAAGCAAATGACTAAAGATTCGTTACTATGGGCTATGGTATGATTGTGTCCCCCAAAGGCTCATATGTTGGAAACTTAATCCCCAATGCAACAGTGTTGGGAAGTGGGCCTAGTAAGGGCTGATTGGGTCATAAGGGTCCATGAGGGCTGATTAAGGTCATTATTACAGGAGTGAGTGAGTAATCATGAGAATGGCTTGCTGTAAAGATAGTCCAGCCCCTGGTGCCTCTCTCTCACAAGTGCTTTCTTGCCCTCCCACCTTCCATTATGGGATAATGTAGCACAAAGACCTTCACCAGATGCCAGCACCATGCTCTTGGACTTCCCAGCCTCCAGACTGTGAAAAATAAATTTTTATTTCTTTATAAATTACCCAGACTGTGGTATTCTGTTAGAGTAACTTAAAATGGACTAGGATGCATGTTACCCTTTACAGATAACATAATTATTAATGTAACCATTCTGAGGGCTTTTATTCATTGTATTAAAATTCAGAGTCTGAAAGCAAATCAGTGTTTAGTCAAATTTAGTTCTCCCCACTTAATAATTTCCCATTCTATGCATAGACTTAGACCCTGGAGTTGAACATGGCATAAACTGCAAAGATGAATGAAAGCAAATATTTTAGTGACAAAAAAAAATATTATTGTCTGTGAAGAAGTTGTGACAAGAGTAGAAAATAAGAAAAATAAGGTAGTTAATGATTGGGAAGCTTACAAAGCAGTGTTTTCCAGACTGTAGGTCAAAGAACAATTGTTCCAGGAAATGCTATCTAGGAAAAGCGTTATCTGGTCAAATAAGTTACTATGTAAAATTCTATTTTGGAATTAAACATGTATACTCAATTAAAAATGTTATGTAGTTTAAAAATTAGAGGAAAAACAGAGAGAGAGAAGTAAAAGGAAGGGAGGGAGGAGAGAAGGAGAGGGGGAAAAGAGGTAAGGGGATAAGAGAAGGAAAAGAGAGAAAGAGAAAAAGAATCTTGGTGATCATTCCAGTATATATACTACTAGTTACTAGCTTAATTGGAGTTAGAGTGCCAGGATAGAAGAAATTTGAAATAATACAGATAAACCTGTTTCCAATCCACCTTCTTACGAGCCAAGTAATCTTTAGCAAATTACTTAGCATGATCTTAAAAATGGGGAAATGATACCTATTAGGTTATCTTGTGTTCATTTGTTACAATTCATGTAAAATAGTTATACTTTTAACAAGCAATGTGTCCTGTAGTCATACATTCTCAACAAATTGTTACTGTTATATTTTGTTAATTTCATGGTTATAAGATGGTCAATGCTGAGACTCTAGTAGCTCTCCGCTGACACCCAGCCCAGCACTGAAATACATGTATCAGGAGGTTAAAGTTTTGAAGTCCAAACATAATTCATCCCAACAGAGATGGCAAAATAGAGCTATAAGCTTAATATAGGGAGACTGTAAGAAACCTGAAATAACTCATTAGCATATCTAAAGAATACATCAACACGTCAGATAGGGCATTGGAAAGACTTGAAAGCCTGGAGAAAGAAGCAGCATAAAGATAAAGTGTGGTACTGATGCCGGGAGGAAGAACCACAGCCGTGATTCTCAAGTACTCTGGTGTTTGAGCAAAGTCAACCAGATTGTTAAAATGATTGTGGAATCATAGTCACCCAATAGAAAATATCTTGGTCCTTGTGGCATAATGGTCCTTAGTTATAAATATTTGAACCAAGCAACCACTCTATCTTGAAATACTGGATTTATTTAAATC
Source organism: Microcebus murinus (assembly GCF_040939455.1). NCBI lineage: Eukaryota > Metazoa > Chordata > Mammalia > Primates > Cheirogaleidae > Microcebus > Microcebus murinus. Next base: position 63,220,346 of record NC_134108.1, on the reverse strand, counting down.
TCTCTACTGGGTTGAGAGTTAACATTCTCACAAAATTAATGTCCTCAATGGGTTAACATTCTCACAAAATTAATGTCCACCTGGAACCTGTAAATATAGACTTATGAGGAAATCTGGTCTTTGCAAATGTAATCAAGTTAAGATAAGGTCATCCTGGATTAGGGTGGACCCTACATTTAACTTGACTGGTGTCCTTATAAGAGAGAAATTTGGATACAGAAAGAATACACACAGAAAGAACACCATATGTTCATGATGCAGACTGAGATTGGAGTGATGCATCTATGAGTCAAAGAATGTCAAAGATTGTCAGACATCAGAAGCCAGGAAGAGATAAGGAAGAATTCTCTCTAGAGCCTTCAGAGAGAACATGGCCATGCCTACATCTTGATTTCAACTTTCTAGATTCCATAATTGTAAGAATACATTTCTCTTATTTTAAGCCACCAAATTTTTGTGTTATCATGGCAGCCCTAGGAAACTGGGTAATCCCTTTTGTTATGATATGTTCACCAAGCAAGTTTCAGGATAAGATTTAGTTTTCCAAGTAAGCAAACGTACCATGTAGATAATAATGCTCAAATGCATTAATTTGAGAATTTCTATCTCCATGACAATGATTTTTCATTTGTAAATTGGCATTATAAGTTTTATCCATCAATCTTATCAACTTGTTAAACACAGTCTACCACTAAAAGATAAATCAGCTTTTATAGAATATAAGCAATATGAGGCTTCTGAATGTCCTATCCTGTGGCAAGAGGTAATGAATGGAGCTCTTTTTTAGGTTCTCTAAGGCTTGTGGTCTTTCTCTTGTTGATCTCAGTCCCCTGCTTGACATCATCATGCCCTCAGTGGTATCTTTGCTGGCAGAGCACCAATAAATTTTTCTTCAACAAGGATATAAAATGCTTCAATAATATGGTACTTTCCCATACAAAACCCACCGATGTACTTGCCAGTAATGTACTGAAAAAATGCTAAGTGACAAAGAAGTCACAAGAATAGTTATACCAACAAATACATGTTCTTAGCATTTATAAATTTAATCACAAGATTTCTTTTTCTAAAAGTATATGCCATTTTGGTGTTTTGGACACAGTCGAGGTAATGAGATTAAGAAACAGTCATAATCATACTGACATTTTAGTAGACAATTTTCTGTTTAGACAAACCAAAATCATATTGATGTATTAGAATTTTGCATTAAATTCCCCCCCCAACAAATCACACAGTATGATGATATGGAAAGTATTCTTCATTCATTAATTTATTCATCAATCAATTAATAAATATGTTTTGAGTACTTATCATAGGCTGGGAAATATGCTAAATGCTAGAAATACAAAAATAAATAGGACATATGTTCCATATCCATGTCTTCAAAGTACTGATTCTTAGACAGACACGAATACACAATTATATTATATTGCTTCAAGAGCCAAATAAAGGTACAAAGGCATGTTATACCTCAGAAAAGAAAGCTAATCACCACTTGAGGGAGGCCAGAACTGCTCACTCAGCTTCCCAGCAACATCATGCTAAATAACAAATATAGCAGGGCCTGTTTAGCAATATATTTATAAATTTTAACTTATTTATTTAAATCAATATTAGTCATGGCCTTTTGAATGAATCAAGTTCTGAGTATTTGTTTTTTAATTAAAAAGTAAATTCCAGGAAAAATTATATCAATTAAATCAATCTTCCTTCCCATGCCCACCATTCTTCAAGAAAATCACTGATAATTCATTTGATTTATTTCATCAATTAATATTTTACCCTGCACATACATGGTAGCAATACCACAGATTTCTTTTTGTTGTTGTTCTTAGGTTTTTTTAATTTTAAAAGAAATCAGTTAAAAAGTGAAGCCATGGAGTTCTAGTTACAGTTGTGAACTCTACAGCTATAACTAGAAAAAAAAAACAAACTTAGAAATTATTACTGCCACTTTAGCAAGAAAAAAAAGCTGAATAAACTGAAAACAAATAACTCTTCCTGGACCTATTGAAAAACTCAGGTTGCAAGGCAAATAGCCATTCACCCCAAAATGTAGAGAGGCAGGTGAATAGCCAAGATCTGCCTACCTGAAACAGAAACCATATACTGAGCATTTTAATGTGGAAACCATAAACTGGTAGAAATACTGAAGCAGTAATTTTTACAAATTTTTGGAGGTCAAGGGTGGGCTGAAGAGAGAAAAATGTTAGAGGCTGCAGTCATGCAGCAATCAAAAGTGTGTGTGAGTTTCACTTCCAGAAATCTCACCAGATTTTCAGGGGAAGAATCAAAAACAATCCCCCACCACTGAATATGGCAAGGAGAATAGTAAATGCTGTGAATGTTTTACATAATAAAGGTCTACTATCCAATCAAGATAAAAGACTTTTCGAGAGCCTTATGCCACTTACAAGGAAAAGCAGTTTTCCTTTTCCAACTAACTCCAACTTTCCTGGCTCACCTAAATGCGGTTGGGGAGGATTGAATAAGAAATACTCATTAAGATCACAGTCTGGAGATGCAGGCCAACTAAGAGGCTAAGATTTAAACAAGACTCTAGTACACTTCCCCTATCCCTTACCTCACATCAACAGAGCTCATATCAACAGTGGATTACAGTGGAAAGAATTGCAAATTAAAGATTCTATTTAAGAAGCAGTTCTTAGGATAACTCAAAGACAATAGGCGAGGTAAAACAAAAACAATAGAGGCAACTGAAGCTTCTGGAATCTAAAGCTGTAGCAAACACTAAACAGAGCTTCTAGAAAAATTAACATAAATTTCACACTAAAGCTGACTTTAGAGCAAAGAAAATTATTGGGAATAAAACTGACATTAGGTAATTGTAAAGGTCTTAATTCTCAAAAAAACGCTGTAATTCATAAGGTAATTCACATAACAACAGAGCATCAAAATAGATGAGGCAAAAATTAAAAGAGCTGCAAGGAGAAATAGACAAATCTATGGGAGATGTTAACAGCCCACTTTTAATAATTGGTAGATTAAGCAGGCAGAAAATCAATAAGGAAATAGTTCAACTCAACAGACAATCAATGAATTCAATCTAAGAGATATTTATAGAATACTCCATTCCACAACATTTATTGAATATTTATGTAAGCTGTAGAAGAGTATATATAAGAATACACATGGATGATTCATTAAGATAGACCACATTTGGGGCCATAAAATAGAACTTAATAAATTTCAAAGATTAGAAGCCATACACAAATATGTTCTCAGCTGCTTGGAATGGAACTAGAAGTAAGGAACAGAGAGATAGCTGAAAGTTCCCCAAATATTTGGAGATTAAGCAAAACACTTCTAAACAGCACATGGGTAAGCATGTCCAATAGCAATGAGAAGTCTCAAGAGAAATTTTAAAATATTTTAGTTAGATTAAAATAAAAATATCTCTTATCAGAATTCATGGGATGCAGCAAAAGCAGTGTTTACAGGGAAATATATAGCATTAAATATCTGTATAAAAAAAGAACAAAGATATAAAACCATTACACTAAGTTTCTAACTTTGGAAACTAGAAAGAGAAGATCTTAAAATTAAGCATAAAGCAAACAGAAGAAAAGGAAAAAAATTGAATCAAAAGTCAATGAAATTGAAACAGGAAAACAATAGAGAAAATCAGCAAAACCACAATTTGGTCCCTTGAAAAGGTCAATAAAATTGATAGTCCTCTGTTATGAGCTGAATTGTGTCTCCAAGGTATCATATGTTAAAGCTCTAACCCCCATTACTTCAGATTGTGACCTTATTTGGAACTAAGGTTGTTGCAGATGTAATTAGTAAAGCTGAGGTCATACTGGAGTAGGGTAAGCCCTAATACAACATGACTTTTGGCCTTATGAAAAGGAAATATTTGCACACAGTCATGCACACGGAGAATGCCAGGGTAAGACTGAAATTATCCTGCCACAAACTAAGGAACTATCAGAAGCTTATATTCTTTTTTTGCAAAAATCTGTACCTGGAAGTTTATAGCAGCCTTATAGTTGCCAAAACATGGAAGCAACCAAGATGTCCTTTAGTGGGTGAATTTGTACATAAACTCTGGTACATCCAGAAAATGGAATATTATTCAGTGATAAAAAGAAATAAGCTATCAAACCATGAAAAAAAAAGGAGGAAACTTAAATGCATATTGCTAAGTTAAAGAAGCCAATCTGAAAAGATTACATACTGTATGATGCCAGTTCTATGACCTTCTGGAAAAGGCAAAACTGTAGAAACAGTAACATAATAATTGCCAAGGGTTTGCTGGGACAGTGTTGAATATTGAATAGTTAAAGCATATAGGATTTTGAAGGGGGTAGTGAAAGTATTTTCTGTGATACTATAACTGGTGGATATATGACATTTTGTATTTGTCAAAACCCATACTTCACAAAAAATGAACCTTCACATATCAAAAAAACCCACAAACTTTAGGAGATTGGGCAATTCTAGAAAGGACCGCAGACTTTGAGCAGAGACTCTATTACAAATGCAGAAAGAACTCCACTAAATAACTTGGGGTCTCGGAAAGGTGATGACCTAAGTAACTGGAAATGAGTATATTTTATGATTGGAGGCAAATAAAACTATAACACTGTTCTCTATTTGAGAAAGTTGTTTCCTACCAGCATGAAGTTAACAATTCCAATACTGTTATGCATGTATACTGGAATTGAATAATTATGTAAATGAACAGCCAGCTTTCTCACTGTTCATGTAGGAGTTTACAGACAAGCAAGAAAAGGAAACTAGAATGATCTGTGTGGTAATGGATTAGAATTGAAGACATCAGGATGAATTCATTGTTAGCTTAATATAAATACAGATATTTCTTCTGCCTGCTCCCATTCAAAGCTCATTCATTTGTTGAGATACAATTCTCCATCCACTTAATCCACAATTATTTGCCTAAATGCTCAAGCATTAATTGAATTACTGCTGTACTTACAGTTTGAAGCAATCATCTTGGAAATTGCTATGTACTATTAACATTAGATATTACATTATCTAATAACATAATATTTTAATTTTTAGAAAGTATATTACTTATTTTTTTTTTTTTGCTAATTGTATATTCCCAGAAAACTAAAATGAAGTAATTGTTTGATCCAATCTCCATTACCTAATAAAGTAGCAAACACATATTGGGCATTAAAAGAATACTCTTTGATTTATAATATTGTGATTCAATCTACTCATTGAAGAAACAATATATAAATAAAGATGTTTATATATATGTTGACTTTATATAAAAACCATGGGTTGAAACTATTTTTCTAAGTTCCTTCATAGAATATTTTATTTTAAAATTATTTTAGCAAAGGTCAAATTATATTTGAAAAATTCTCACTATTTTAATATATAAAGGTTTGTCATATAAATGAGATATGACAGTAACAAAGAATATACTGTTTCTTGATGAAAATATTAAATATTCACAAAAATAAACTATGTTTTAAACTATAAATAAAACTTCAATAAATTTTAAATATTCAAATTTATATAGATTATGTTCTCTGGCCATTATGCAATAAAATTATAAATCAATAGTAAATGTAAACTGTAGTAAAAATATTTATATTTCTGATTGCCAGTTTCAAGTAAAGGATTATTTCTTTTTTAACAACTCACCTCCTGAAAGTTAAAAATAATGAAAAAAAGAATAATTTTCATAATGGCAGAACAAATATTAAACATTAAGAAATTCTCAGCCCACAATCAAAAAGAGAATAAGAACAAGAAAGAGAGAATAAAAAAAAAATCTAACCTACTTTGCAACTAGTTCATTTGCTCATTCAGAATATATCTTTGTGGAAGGACTCCATAAAGCCTAAAGACAATCCAAGGAGAAGACGTGTTGATTGGAGAGCCTACAACATTAGTTTAGGACACTAAAGGCTACATTGTCATTGTGAGATGAAGCTGATATAAAACCTCCATGTCTTTGCAAGAGAACATGATGAAATCCATCTTTGAGTGACTGTAAACACCTGCACTGAATAGTGTTATAGAGCTTAAATTTTCTCATCAGGATTGTCTCAAAATTATCTTCATCAATAAACTTAGTTTAGAGTGATCTTAGGCTGTTAGTGCCAATAAACACTGAGAAGAAATGAATCCATTTCTTCCTCATAGAATAGAATCTCTATTTTGGTCCTTTGAGAATGCACACAAGTAATTTTTATGGTAACAAATTCAAACTGTGAAAAATAATTAAGCACATAGGAAAAACAAGGTAATGAGTGTGGAATCCAGCAGGAACAATAAAAAACAGAAATAGACCAAAAGACACTTCAGAAAATCAAATAATCAGACACAGATTTTCAAAACGAATACCCAAATAAAAAACAGGCCTTCTCTATTATTAGGAAAAAAAGGACAAGCTTAAAAATATCAGAATGTCACAAGAAATTAATTTTTAAATATATCATATTGAAAGAAAGCAAGATTTGTAGAATTAAAGAATACAGTGACTAAAATTTAAAACTCCATGAATGAGTATGGCAGCAGATTAGTCATAAAAGAGAGAATTAGCAAATTGAAAATTGAGCCAGAAGAATTCTGAAACTAGCACAGAGATTAAGAAGAGTGGAAAACCTAAGAAAGAGGCTAAAGCATGTGGGTGAAAGAGTTAGATGGTCTAAAATACATTTTATTTGACTTCCAAAAGGAGATAAGAGGGAAACGGCAGAAAATATTTAAAGAAAAAACAGTTGAGAAAATTCAACAAATGCAAACAAAACATCCAACAATTTCCAGGTTTATTGAATAAAAATAAATCCAAACTTTGACTTCTTAGTGAAACTACAGAAAATAAAGACAAAGAGAAAAAAATAAAGAAAACAACTGGAAAAACAGAGAAGTGAGAATTAGATTGATACTTAATTCTTAAGAGCAAGTAATTAATCCCAAATATTGATCCCCCCAAAAGTTGTATCAGATAAAAGTTGTGAAAAAAGTAAACAAGGTCACGTAACAACATAAGATTTTTAATTAATCAGAATATTGTTAACAGTTGAATTTATATACTTTGAAAAACATAATTTTAACATGTAGAAAAAAAGAATATACAAATACTCACTACAGGGATCATCACTATCATTTGTTATCAAAGGCATTTTGTTTCTGTGAAAGTGTAAAGCTTGGGAAACCATGAGGAGGAGGCGCAGTGCTGTCTCCTGAGTGTAAAGTGGACTCTTGGTATTGCTTTGTTGAAGCTACCATTTGCCATTGATGATCCTTCTTCTCTTCTTTTGGTGAGTAAGAGGGAGCAGTCAGTCTAAGTGGTTTCTATTTATGTACATGAAAAAAATACAAATTTGCAAACAGAAATCGACGATAATCAGAGTGGGAGACTTTAACATACCTCTCAGCAATTGACAGAATAGATAAAAGAGTCAGTGAACTTATGGAAGACATGAACACACACACACAAACACAACAATAATGGAAAAATAAACTTTCTTTTCTAGTACACATGGACCATTTAAAAAAATTGATTTTGTACTAGACTATAAAATGAATCTCAACAAATATCACAGGATTGATATTATAGTTTAATGTTCTCTTATCACAAAACAATTAATCTAGACATAATGAGATAACTTTTAAAATCCCCTGATTGGAAATTAAAAATTCTATTTGAAATTTCCCATTAATCAAAATTTTTAAAAACTCAGAAATTATAAAATACTTTTATCTAATCCTTGTGAATGCAGTTAACATTAATTACTTTAACATCCTAAAGTTATAACACTCCAATTTAAATTTATACACACTTAACTTCAACAACGTACAAAAACATTACTCCTTTAATGGTTCCATCCTCACCCATTTTGATTGTTGATGTCACAAAATGACATGCTTAGGGCCTATAGCCAGCCATACACATTATTGACATCAAATACCCATGAGTTAGCCATATAGCATTCAGAATTGGAGCACTAGAGATTTTCTTACTTTTATTCTAAAAGCCACACACAGTAAAACTTTAAAATAAAATAACTTTATCTCAAGAACTCCCTAATCCTTGACTTAGCAACCTCCACCTTTATGTCAACAACCAAAGAGAAACGTAATCCTCCTATATTAACCATAAATATCCTGGGACTCTACTTTTTCTGAGTATGCATCCATACTTATTTTCTTTCACTCTTTCAATGGTGTAGCTAAATATATTCAAGATGTTAAAGACTCAATTTTTAAGGACGTCTTATATTTTCTATCTATAAGTTAGATTTTTTATCTAAAAATAATGCAGGTAGTAATATTATATTATGTATGAGAATTTTCCTGAGGCATTCTAGGATTGTGAGTTGAAGACAAATATAAATAACAAAAATATAGATTCCTTTTCAGGCCAGCAAGGAAGGAGAGCTGTGTGTGGGGGGGGAAAGGGGTGCTTGTACCTATGTTTGAGAACACTCTGTTCTCAAATACACGTACCACTCTTCTCAATCAGGAGACCACTGGCACTTCAGACACAGGAAGGTATAAGAACAAACATATCAGTTTTTATATACATTCATTCAGATGCAGAAGCAATAAAAACAGTACAGTACCCCACCCAAAATATTAATATCATGTTGGCTTTCTTTCCCATTGTGAAAGCTCCCAAAACCCAAGCAGATGAATTTGGACACCCTCTCCCTTCACCTACATGTGTGATGGTAATCTGAGCAGTACTGTCTAATGAAGCCATCAATTTTCTCTCTCCTTCTTGAAGTTCCCCAGCATGCTTGGCTTTGTACATTTAACTTTCAGTCACTCTTGTGGACAGGGAGATTTAGTCCCGTGCCTAATTGTCTTTGTTATTAAAGCAGGTAAGTTTGAGAAATAAGAATAAAGGTAGACCAAGAAGATGGGAGGAGAGAAGAGCTCTGAGCTCATAAACAAGGTCTTGAATTCATTGCAGTTTCATTCAGCATGGCAGTGCCTTGTGACTCAAACACAAACTTCTAATGTTTTCAGCTCATCCAAAGCTTTATATAGGACGATAAGGTCATTATTACTGATTCAGTTTTAGGGTCTTCTATGTCAGAAACCACAGTCACATTGCTTTCTAACTGAACCCATGAAGTTTCTTTGATTCAGTCCTGACTTGCTTAGCAGCAACCTTTATTTTTAGGAGGTCATCTTACTCTATATCATGTGCTGTCTATTATGAGGATATCATCTCTTAAGTTTTCACTCAGTAGGGAGAGTGACTTGTTATCTTTTCCTTCATATAAGAGTTCTTCTATCCCAAGGAAGTCTAGCTTTACAATGTTCACACATTTCTTTTGTTTTTCCTGTACTATTTTTAATACTCAACTTCTGTCACTCTTACCTATGAAACTTAAATCTGGGCTATCTGTACTTTAGGAAGTTTTCTAGAGTGGCAAGGCTTATTGAATTCATTTATCAATATTCCTTTGAATCATTTCCTTATTTTCTCATGGGTTACCTGCATCAGCATTTTAAACAAAATTTGAAGAATAAGAGTTTCAATACTACCCAATGCCTCACCTATGATTTCCCATGAGAATTTGTCTCTTTCATGAAATTCTTCCTTAGAGTACCAAAGCTTCCTTACAGCAGCCAGGACCCACTGCAAAAAAAATCTGAGATCACATGAATTTAAGGTTGGCATGATAGACTGTAGAAGGTGCTGACCTATAAGATGGCTCAGCTGTTGCAATTCTTCTTAACAAGCACTACATGCCCAGGCCTCATCTCCCAAGTAAACCAGCCAAAGTTCTAGTGATTTCTTGGGTTTCTGCAACAGAAGTCATAATATCTTTTGTTTAACCTATGTGGGTACACATCTCTGTAAATGCTTTATGAAGAAGGTCTGAAACATCTACCCTCCCCCAAACAAAGCTTAGTATCAGTATTACAATGGGGCAGACCTGAGATTGGCTGCCATATTGGTTAAGAAGTCCTCCTCACACCTCACCTGCAGCATGTAGGACAGTGATTGCGTATCTTTCTTTGCACCTGCCTCCTGGTTCTCATCTTGCAACACATTTTCCCAATTTCTCCTCATCAATAGTCAATAAAGTAGAGGATCATTTGTTGCCACACAATTTTGTCTACTGATAATCATGGCCTTTACTCAAAGCTTGCTGATTAGCCCAAGAAGTCCTCAAAGGGAACTCATTTAGAAAGTCATGTCTTTCAAAGCATGTCACCTAGGTTGCCAAAAGCTATAAAAATCTTGAAAGGTCAAAGACCCTTCAAGGAAACTGGTAGTCCTGGAGCAGAGATAAAGGATAGTTTCTCGTAATAGCAGTACCAAAATTTGAGCATTTGCACCATTCTCTTAAGCCCCATTTATTGCAGGTGACGTGAATTGATCTACATGGTACCAACATTGTGTTATAGGACAGAAACACCAAGCTTAGGGAACCTGAATATTTTATATTGTACAATAAGCATGCTTGCCCTTTCATCTCAAGGGAGACAATCATTTCTATCTTCCAGGTCTATAAGCAAACTTGTCTTCAGAGGAAGATATTAACTCTATGATCCAAGGCTATTCTCTACAAAGATCTTTTAAAAGATAGTCTAGAACAAAGGACAGTGAGTGTCCCTGTTTACCAGATACACAGAAACAAAAGGGACCTACGGAGAATTGTCTCCCAATTTATCACAAGTTAAAGAACAAAATTTCAGGAATAAATTCATTTACCCAGGTAATTTTGGATACTAGAGCTATTTAACCATATCCTTTTTTGTTAGTATTATTTCATGGTACACTGAATCACATGCATGTAAAACATAACATGCAATGTACAAATACATTTTTTTCATATTTCTTTCAATAAGAAACTTGAAGCCACTTTGCAGCTACAGTTCTTCAAAGCTGGATAAATAGTACATAGTATTTAAATCAAATAATAAAAAGGAAAAGGAAGAAGAAAGTATAGGAAGAGTATAATGACATAACTACAAGTAAAAATGTGAAATGATACACAGATAAGAATGATGGATGAAAATAAACACTGGGTTAGATCAGCACAATAGAGTTAAAACCAGAAATATATGAAAGAAAAATATGCTTTGGCTTTGCAGCTAAAGTAGATTTTGGCAGAATTAGAGTTAATTCTGTATTGTGTCTGTCTTTTCAAAATAAATATGAATGTGATTCTATAATATGTGATTCTAATAAATGAAGATGATTCTATAATAATGAATGATGAGAAGTAAAAACAAATTTTGAAAAAGTCGGGATACTTCAATTTTAAGTTTTGAAGTTTAAGAGGCAAGAGAGACAGTATGAAAATAGAACAAGAAATAAGGAAACATGTAAATATTGCAATCCTGATCTTCTTTGGGAAAATCCATTAGCTACATTATAAAAGAAGAAAAAATCTCTCTCCCTACCACTTGGAAATTTTACAGACTAAATAACCCATTTTATGTGACCCTAATGAACCCTACCAAGAAACTCACGTGCTTAAAATTTGCATGAATTTAAACTAAACTGGAAACTTCGGATTCAGAAAATTATAAGGGCCTTCACTAGTGGCATTTTTCATCTCAACATCTGAGTTCTGAATAATGTGAATTGAAAAAGGGAAAAAGACACAAGATGGAGACATAAGAAGAGGATGTGGAAGAAAATGAGGAAGGAAAAGAAGAAGAAAAAGAAAGAGGAGAAAGAGAAAGTAGAAGAGAAAGGAGAAAGGAATTAATTATGGCTAATTATTAATAATTGCTCTAGAGATAAACAAAAAACTGTTTCTTGGTACGTTTTGTAAGCTCTAAAAACAGATATATACTTTGGTTTGGTTTCTTTTATTATTAAAAAATAAAAGTAGCCTGCAATGGCATATCAGTAACACAAAATGGCATCATACTAAAAGCGAATTCTCTTTGTAGTAAATGCCCAAGCCCATTTCTTCCCAGCTCTTTACCATCCAACTTCAACACACATTAAGATTATAGCACAGCAGGGGAAAGAGTTGTTGATATTTTTGCTGAATACTGTTGCTGGACTTCTTAAAAAATAAACGATTAAAAGGTTGGAATCAAATGAATTATTGAATTACATATCAAAAGTTTCCAAGCCATATTCAATATTTTCTAGAATATTAATAAGTTAATATAAATGCATTTACTTTTTATTTTTTCAAACACAATTGGCTCAATAATTTTAAGTTAAATTGTTTTATTATTTTATTCTCCTTTTGTGAGGCAGGTTGTAAAAATTGTGTCAGTTGATCCCATAAAAATAATTTTAGAAAATACTTTCAATATCAATATTATTAGAGCATTAAAATATTCATTGATAAAGCCAACATTTATTTCAATATTGTCATTCACTTATCTATTTTATAAAAGCAAAGTATTCTCAGAGTGTCTAGGTTAATATTAATATCAGAAGCAGTTGGTTGAAAGTTAGATTGTATTACGTTTGATTTTCCTTTACAGACTACACCTTTGAATTTTGTAGCACTATCCAGATGTACACAATATAAACTATTCAACACAAAATCCCTTTAATAACTTCAGAATCTGTCAGAATTCAGACATTTTGTATATTGCCTGCTATTCAAAGGAAAATTATTTGCCCATTTTGTTGTATTGATTTGCCTTTTTTGTTGTTTCCTGGAGAGAGTCTATTATGGAACTGAAAGAAATATTCAACAGTCACTTTGCTCTCACTCTCAGTAAGAAGGAATTGTTTTAGTACGTTATAAATTGAAGAATAAAGTAAAATCTGCCATAACTATCTTGGTCAGCTCCAGTTATGCTTTTCAACTAAAACTATCTTATAAGAAGATACCAACAAAACATTAAATACATAGAAACGTCAAAGTTGCACAGGTCTTCATTTTCCACTTTCAAATGAACAATTTTCATAAAACGTTTCGTGAAAACTTGATGTATACTCAAGTATTGTTTTGTTCTTTATAAGATTTTGTTTTGTATTATTCAGTATTAGGTACATAAGACTGAAAATATTGGTAAATTTGAACACATTTGTTTTATTCTGTGTGCTGCTTTACAGAGGTCCTAAAAATAGAAATGGTTATTATTTATTGTTGTTCAATGAGGCCAAATTTTCTCCACTTGGCTATGTTTCATAGAAACTTTGCACTTTATTTTCTACTTACCAAAAGCTGATTGTTTCATGCTACCTACACTAACCTAGATGTGATAGTTTTAAGATTGTTACTTCTGTATCTCACTAAATGTTTCCAACATTTTTCTTCACTAATATTTAAACAGTTTAATATAAAAAGGAAAGAGAAGAAATAGCAATGTCCTTTCAAGGGTCATGGAGGTCTTGTCACCCTTGAAATAGAATGGTGGAATGTAGGCTACTCTGTCCCTTCATCTTTCCATCAATCTGCCGAACAGCATGGCAGCAGTCATTTACACACCAGGAAGAAATAGAGTCCCCAAACAACTGCTTGTTCAGTGTGTTATTTTGCTCTCCCAATGTCAGTCGAAAGTGTTTTCATCCTTCAGTGTTTTCTCAGCTTGGCAGAAAAATGGATAATGGATGATGATGTGGATGACAAAGTGCGTGGACTCTGAAGCTGATGAAGAGGAGAGAGAATTTGATAAGAAAAGCACTTCTGAGGCTTCAACATTATGAAAAATCTCAAATAAACACACACACAAAAGTGGAGCCCTTATGTTGCATCTCTGTTACAGAATGCTTTCTTCTTTCAAGCTCATGCCATCTTATCTCTTTGCTTAGATACAATGGTAAAAAACTGCAAACACACAAAATATGTTACTAGGAAAAAACATTATCATTTTTCCAGTAAGTGTTTAAGAAAGATTTATGAATCCTTGCATTTTCAATTTCCGTTTTTTTCTCATCTTTTAGATCACTATGGCAAACTATCAATATTAACAACAATTGCTTTTCTCTAACATAAAAGTAAGTTAGATAAAAAAGTAACCCAAACTTACATACACTAAAATTTTGGTATGTTATCATGATAGGTTGCATTACACATTTTCTATGAATGAGATCAGCATAAGGCTTTTTGGATGATGAATTGTGGAATATGAAGAGCCCTGGTTAAGTCATCAGAAGAATTAGAAAAGAGTGTTAGAGAGAATATGACATTAAGGGAGCAGAGAGAACAAAACATGTTCAGTTGATGAAGTAAAAAATATTTGGTTCATTTGCCATTGTTCTTTTTTCTTTTCCTGTAGTTCTTTCCCGTTACCACTCTTGCCTGCACATTCTCATTTCCTAGTGTTTTAGTCATTGTTATCTGTGTAGTTTCCCCCCAAATACCTGATCTCTAGTGAGGTGTTTAGTGTTTTTGTTTTGAGAATGAATCATTTGTTTCTTTGCTAATGTTTCTTCTCTAACGTTCAAGTGTTCATCTTTCTGTGAACTCTTTGATTAAACACATATGATGTAACTGGCCCTTTGCTAAGAGAACAATATAATAAGGCACAGTCACATGAATATTATAACACAATACGTGCACTATTAGTTGTACATTTAAGGGTCATATTGCTTATGTCTTCCTTTAATTTCCACTGAAATATGTCCAAGTGTCTTTCTCAACTTTGCCTGGTTAAAGTTTATTAATGTTTCAAGTCTCAGCTTAAACATTATTTTCTCTAAGAGAACTCTTTTGAGCCTCTAGAGCAGGTTAGATATGTTTCCTATTTGCTCCCATATAGTCTTGTCTGAAACATGTTTGTCTTATTAAAAGCTGAATTTCTAGTACCTAATACTATTTCCAGGTGATTTGTGTTCAATATATATTTATTATCTTCACAGGCTTTTAGAAATAAGAACTGAAAAATAGTAAAGATCACATTGTTTTATTTTCATGTTTCAAAGAAAGCATCATACATATTTTAAAGCTAATAAGAACAAGAATATACATAAAAAAGATATCAAGATCCTATAATATATAATATATAAAACTCACCTTCTCCTCTCCCGAATTTTTGGTTCATTAGATAATAACCAAACTGGAGAAATTTTTAAAAAGAGAAAATATACTCAAATCCATCATGATATCTTTTCCCACTTTTTTGTTTGAACATATAAATGAAAAGTATCCCAATGGTTGAGGCTAAAAATTATATGTGTAACAAAGGTGAGAAAAGTATGTATTGATTTTACTTAATAAATTGGATAATTGCCATATCTCTAAAATTTTAACTACTTGACTCTACTCAGAATTCTCCAGCCTGAGAGTTATGAAATTACTGCAAAAGTTCCCTAAATCTAATTTGCACCAAGCTCTGTTTTTAACCTATGCAACAATCTTGGTCTTCCCTGGCCATTCAAGTCACAGCAAACCTTTGCTAACGCACTCAGCAGAATCAAAGGCAAGACTGGATATCAGTTCCTTGAGCAACAGACATGGCCTCTGTGTTCAGTGATTATAACATTGTTATGCTACTTATGTGGAAATTATGTGCTAGTAAGAATATAATCTCAAGCTAATTATTCTCCTACAACAGTGATGTCTGCTTACTATTTGCATTAGATTGTCTATCTGTCCCTCCTACCCCAAAGAATTCTTAAACTCTATTTATAGAAACATTTTTCTTCTTGAATCACATATTTAGGCAGAGTGAAGCAAAAAGGAAAATAACCTCTCCTTGTCATTTGTCTAACCTGATTACTAAATATGAAAGGTAAATAGAATAAAGTGCTAATTTAATATTTTTGACCTTCTGTTTTCTGGGATAAAAGAAAATTTATAAAATATACCATTAATAATATAACAATATCATTGTTATAATTAATAACAACAAGACAATGTGAGATTAAATCATTTTTATTTTTCTGCAAGTCAGATGAAAGATATATCAAACATTGCCTGTTTTTAGAGCCACGATAATTTTTAAAAAATGACAATTTTACTTTTAAATTTTAGATATAGCTCTTTAGCTATATATAATAAGCAGGCTGAAAGAAAGAAAATTTTCTTATGAGAGAAAGAAAATTATTTCTAATTTTGAATGGATGTTTTGTATATTATAATCATTTCTCAGGAATATAAAGATATATTACTATGGATAGGACTATAAAAAAAGATTAGGTTTCTTATGTGAATCACTAAAATAATTGAATTCCTCTATGCTTATAGTTTATTTGTGCTTTAGTGCTCATAGTTTTTAAATTAAATCCCTAATATTTAAGATAATTTTCTAGTGCCTGTACATATGCTTCATAGTTTTTGACCATGTCTCATGAAAGTTGCAGTCTAATCAAAGTAAAGATATTTGGGAGGTAATATATATTCATCTTTGATGAAAATTTTCAGTATTTTTTACTGGGACCTCCTACTTTCCACATTTACCAAAGGAAATTTTAGTAGTTACCATCATTTGCAACTTAAATATTTTTAAAGTATTTTATTATATCATTAGTTCAAGGTAAGGTTAGTAATCAAGAAAATTCTAGATTTTTTTTCTAAAAGAGCCTTTTAATGTATATAAGTATATTAAAGATTTGAAATAAAATATTGACCCTTGAAAATAAAATCACCATATAAATTCAATATCCTTCATTATTTCATGAACGTATTCCTTATTTTCTTATAATTAAGACACCTGATAGTTAAGGCAGTGTTTACCTCATAAAAAAATACCCAAATCTTGATGACTGGGGAAAAACAGTCATCCAATAGGAAGAAGGAAAAAGAAACAAGATCTTTTTATGTTTCTGACAGCAGAACACGTCACAACTGCCACTCCTCATATGTTGTTTGAAATAAATAAAAGCCAATAAATACAAGGTTACATAATAAAGAAAACACAATACTGACAGAGCACTGACGTTCTTATGTTTCTATTCTGTCAAGATCTTCTTTAAACAGAAAACGATGTGAGAGGTCATCTACCTTATAGCACAAAATTAGAAACAAACTGGTTGTAGCAGCAGTGCAAAACCTTCATGGAACTGCAAGTTGTCCATATGAAGTGCATAGCTGATGTTATTTCTACTATCAGAGACTAAGTAAAACTCTGTGATTGTCATTAACTCCAAAATGTGTTTTTTTTTTAAGTGAGGACTTTGTTTCATAGTTGCAAGTGTTGGCAAAAATGAAATGTTACATCCACAGCATAAAATTGACAGTTTTTTCACCTTTTAAAAGTGCAGACTTATTATAAACATTTTGAATACAAAACTTGCAAAATTTAAAAGTCAAAATTTGAGTGAAAAATTTATGTTTACAGATGAATAATTATGTAAATAATTGCAACAAACTACATAATAGATAATACAGTTTTTGTTAGCTGTTGTCATTTATTTCTATGTGACTGCCTTAAAAGTGAGTGAAAGATTTACACATATTTTCTTTGTCTAACTTTTCCATTTTTCTCTCCCATGTTCTCATTTGCGATTGTAATTCTTCTCTACCCTGAATTGCAAGTACCGTATTACGGAACACAAAATATTTCAGGTGATTCTGCCTACTTGTCTAATGGAATAGTAGAAGAAATTAATGATTAATCATATAACCAGATTATAAGTTTGAGTATAATTTTGAGATTTCACTAACACCTGCTTTGAACCAGGTTTGTCTTCAGAGTCATTCTGATTTTATCCAAAATTTATCTGAACTCTTCTGAGTGAGTGAAAACTTTGGTATTACCTCAGACATACATGCTCCCTGGCTAAGGTATTCATGGGGAAAAAAACATCCTTTCAAGACATAGTCACATGAGGACACTCATCTTCTGAGGATTAAAATGGAAATGGAAATTTAAAAGGTTGGTATTTTCTTAGTGGATACCACATTTAAAAATATGTTTAACATAATAGTCCAATTTAAAAGAAAATACTATCATTATAGATGTAAGATAGTAGTCTTTTATTCTTAACTATATGCTAATCTCCATGAATACAAAGTATGTTCAACTACTAAACCTGAATATTAGAGTCTTTTCATATTAAGCTTCCTGTTTTCTCCTTTGCTTCTCTCACATACTAAAAAGACCCCATAAAGAGTTGAGAATCTTTTAGGATTATAACATGCCATAAGCAACAGTCTGAATACATATATACTTTACTAAATATATAGAGTCACAAAATGCAACAAGCCCTCAAAATTTATTTTAAATCTATAAATAAATCACCATTCCTATTACAGCCAATGGAAAAGAAGAAAAGTTATTTTTCTCCACTGACTTTCCTATTGCATTACGAGGTTAATAGGTGAAGGTGGAAAGCTACTTTGGCTTTTCAGTTTTCTGATTGCTCTAGATATATCAACTATTCACCTTCATGTTAGTGACTTCATTAAATTCTGATATAGAAACTAATTTGACAGAAACCTGACCTTTGAAATACTGAGGGTAGCAACAGGGAAAAGGAATAAGGTGGGGAAGATACAACTGAGCACTTCTCAAATCATATTTACGCTCTAAAAGCTGCTTTATGAGCCATTCACCACTCACAATTTAGCTTTATAATCCAAATTTTAACTTATAAGTAGCCCCTGCTGACTCAAAAGTGTTATAACATGCAGTGGCCAGGTGGGGGCGAAGTGCAGCCTTATCCCTTTGAAGCGTAGCTGTCCAAGATCAATGGGAGCTCACAGGTGGCCACTCTTCAAAGGGGAAGCACCAGGTCTCTGTTTAGGTCCAGTCCCTGTAACAGTTATTTTCTCTCCCCGCCCCACCCCTAGTGGCTTGGAGTTGGCTTTCACGTTATACTTTCACTTAAGAAAGTAAATGAAGAGCATTAGAGGCAGATTTTGATTAAAAGAATTTTAAAAGATTTTAAAAGAAGTCAACATCTTGAGAGGACCAGCTACCTTTTAAAAGCACCTATTAATGCAATTGCTGGGTAGAAGGAAAGCTAAGCCTGCAGGGGAGATTTTTAAAAGCAACCCACTTTCAGGGTTGCATCTGACATTTTAGCAACTAAGCTACATCTCTTCAACATGCTACAATGGTTATAAGTAAATTTTTGTTCAACATTTTCTAGTGTAGTTAGATTGGAAAAATGCCCACAGTTACCAAGGCCAGGTGAAAAGAACTCAGAATTCAACGATGTTAACTGAAAAATAGCCATGACCAACTTAGCCATTAAACGTATTTCTGTACAACCAACACACAAGAATGTAGTTTTTGAGGACATTTATGCATGACATTCACTGAAATATTATTAGTTTTTATTTTATATATTGTGTAATATAGAAGTATATTGTATATGCTTTATATAAACATGGATCTGAATGATGGATAATGTCTCCCTTGTCACAGATAAATAAATCTTATACATCACAATAATTTTTATAAATAAAAACAGGAGGAATTTCCTATAATCGAGAAAAAAATTCTATGTTAGCCACATATTGAAATCACCTGGTGTGCTTTTTAAAAAAACTACCTGGACTTCTCCTGGAGATTTTAATTTAATTGATGTAGAGTGCACCTAGGCATAGGAATTTGAAAAGCTCCCCAGGTGATTTTCATGTGCATCAAGAGTCAGAAATGCTGAACTAGAACAGAGCTTCTCAAACTCTAATGTGTATAGAACCACATAGGGATCTTGTGAAACCACAATTTATTTGGGTTCAGTAGATCTAGTAAGTTTAGGCTGGGGCCTGAGATTCTGCATTTGTAACAAGCTCCCAGGTGATACTGAGCTGTTGGTACCCAGAGCACTCACTGTGGAACAGGAATTGATGTTTGTCACTTCAGGAAAAGGACAGACCTTGGAATCATTAAGATATTTGAGTTGAAACTACCTATACTCCCATAATCCCATTCTAACCAGATATCCATTGCACCACTTGCCCCAGTTGCATTAACTCCAGGTGCTACTATTTTTCACCTTTCAGGGTAAACTTGTTGTTGGAGGTTATTAAATGTTGTTTCTTGCACAATCTTAGGAGGTGGCAAGGGCACTTTAAAATTCAATCGTGATTAGAAGTTGCATACCGGTATATTTTAAACAAAGAAATTGCTTACTGCAGGCAACTAAAAAAGCAGTTCTGCATTGTTAAACTTCTACTTTGGGTATGTTGAGCAAGAATGCTAAATGGGGCCTTTACTCTGATTGGAGATATTCATGACATTTATTCAAGGAAACGATAAGCTAAGTGAAAGAAACAAAGGAAAACTTGTTATCCACATTGGCAGAAATTGGGCAGTTCTGTATACTCAGCAGGAAATATTTAACCCTGAATTGGAGTGTTCCCAGCCTGAGTGGCCTACGTGGGACCCAGGCTGCTGGCTGTGCAGGATGCCCTGGCCCTGAAGGTTTCAAGTCCTGACACAGCATTAAACACACCTTTGAACTTTTCTCCCTTTAATCATAGCTCTTTTAAATAAAGTATTTGTAAAGTTTAAGCAAGAATTATGGATATTTTCCCTCAAACCTTCTCCTGTTCTATGACAATGAGATGTTTTAGAAAGATTATAGACTTTTGAATATGAATAACTTGAGTTTGAATGTGGACACTGATACAATTTATAAGTCTTTGTGCATATTAGTATAACATTTCTAAGCCTCTCAGTTATCTCTTTGTTGAAGATCCTTCTTCCTTCTAGTGTCCTAGCTACCTGGGAGCCTCAATACTAGCTTTTGAAGTTGTTCTCAAACAATGCACTGGATTGATGGGGTTTAGGAAAGTTTTCAACACTCACCACAAATACTGACATAAACACTTAGACCCATTCATCACTTAACCAGTCGGTAGATTAGATTTCTTATTTCAGGTACCTATTTTCTTTTGCCTTTTTTCCTTGCTTTGGGAAACCTTAATTTTCCCTGACTAGTATTCCTTACTCTGAGTCCAGGGAACAAGAATTGAATTTTATTCCCTTCCAAGAGATCCTGAAGAATCTTATGCAAATTGACCCACCTGTCCCCTAGATCTTAATAAGACAAAATGAGATAGATATTGCTAATGAAAACAGAGAAACAAATTTTGTTATACTTTGCCCCTTGGCAGCATCTGATTTATGGTTCATTCATCATTTAATTACTTGTTCACTTAACATGTGCTAGACAACCTTCAAGAAATTGAGGATTTAGAAGTTAAAAAATAAATAAATAAAGACAAAGTCCTTGTCGTTGAACTGCAGATTCTCTTGATTAGGGAAAAAATACCATATTATAAGAATGATAACTATATTTTATTAAAAATCAACTATTTTACTAGGTATCATATTAAAGATCTTTTGTAGATTTATCTATTTAATCCTCCTAGTAGTCTTTTGAAAAGTGTGCAGATGAGAAAAAACATCTGTGTGCAACATCACCCAGAGTGCTTGCTAATGGACAGCTTGCTGATCCTCTACCCGAGAGTTTCTGATTCGGTACTTCTAGGGTAGTCCTAGAATTTTCATTTCCAGAAGAAATTTTCAGGTGATGTTTATGCTACTGATTTGGGAACCACACTCTTACAATTACTGGATTAGATAAAATTTATTCAACAAGTAAATATTGTTTATACTTAACGATAACCTAGGGCATGAAAGGCACTGTTTTAAATGTTTTACCTGAGTTATCGCATTTAATTCTTACAACAGCTCTGAAATAGAGGTTATTAGTATAAGCTCAATTGCACAGATGGGGAAACTAAAGAATACGTCACTTCAGTTACCTTCCCACATTTACATGGTTTGAGTCTGTATTCGATTGAGATTTAAAACCAGCTTGGACTCTAAACTCCTGCCTCTGTGTAAATAGTTGGGTGCCCCCATGTGCTTGTCATATTTTGGGTAGAAAGAATCCAGTGTTGAACAAGACTAACAATATCTCTGGCTTCAGGAGAGAAGAACTGGATTTGTTTTACTTTAGGATGTGAAATACGAGTTGAGGCATGAAGAATGAGAGGGAGCCGGCCACTCAAAGAGTCAAGAGAAAGTTTTCACAGGCAACTAGAACAAGAGCAAGGGGACTTAGGAGACACAGGCTTAATCTGAACAACAGAAAGCAGATGAGTAAGAGAAAAGTATTAATAGATCTGAATGGCATCAGAGAGTTATGCATGGGCCAGATCACATAGAACTTTGAAGGTCATATGAAAGTGTAAATTTTTATTTTCAACGATGCTCAATGTTATGGAAGAGTTTTAAGAAGTACGTGATATAATTTTTGCCTTTAAAAAGATTATGTTTATGGATGCAATCTGGAAAATAGACTATGGGAATGTCAGTCAGGAGACTATTAAAGGAATCTGAACAAAAGATGATGGAGCTCAGATGATATGTCAGAGGCCGCACAAAACACCTGCTGACATAAAGTAAGTGCTTAATGAATGCTAACAATTATCATCATAATTAGTCCAAGGAAGAGCTCTATGGTCCCTCTATGAAGTCCTTGTCAGGCCATGTTAGAAAACATGGCCACCATTGCTACCTTGTATCTGACTAGCTTGTTGTAGTCCTTATTTTCCCAGTTAGCAGAAAGCATTTTCTCAACTAAAATGAGATTGTTAGAATTATAATAGGTTTTCTAGAAATGTGTTTTAGGCAGCACATTGCTCAATCTCATTATTTGATACTAAGCCCAGTATTTTAGAGATTCGTCATTAGCATAAATTAGTAAGTATAAATAGATAAAATCCTCATTTTCTCATTATTTGCTATTAAATATAAAGTTAATGGTATTTGTGAATAAGCCTGGTAGTGGACTTAAGTTACTCTATCCCTCAATTCCAAGAGGCTTCTCTTTGTTTTAAATCACATTTTAATGTGGAAAATGTGGAATCGAAAACTCTTTTAGAATGGACAAGCACAGTTTATGGATAATAAGGTTTATTTTCTGAAAAATCATTATTAAATAGGTAGTATATCTTTCAGTTAATGAATTCTTGGGATCATGAAATAAGTGTTTTAAAATAATATATACATACATAAAAAAATACAAAACCATCATACTCTCAAAGCATTAATGACAATCAAAACAGCTTTCTCAACAATGGTGAGACATTATTGAAAATGATTTTTTATTTTGCAACATACAATGAATAGAGGAGACAAAATTTATGTATCATAGAGATTCACAATATTGAAGCACATAGTTATAATGAAATTTCTCTAGTACTCTAAAAAAGCTTGCTTCTCATATAATTTAGGGAGAAAAAACGTCAGATATTTAATTTAAGCTATGGTTTCTATAAAGATATCACTAGGGGAAAATGTCCAAATTTGATAAGAGAATAAAGAGGATGAGCACACCAAGATGTTGAAATAGTGTGATTAAGCTCTGGCTTAGCGAAAGACTTAGAAGTACTGTACTATATCATTGCCAGCAAGGCCCATGAACAGGTAATTTATCTGAACTGTTATCATACCCTTTAAGTATTAAAAATTGAGAAGGTTGGGCAAATTAAACAATACTTTTTATTTTATAATATAGCAAAGAACTATAGTATGGTATAATTAAATTATAGAAAAAGCTATAGATTACATAAATTATGGCACTGTTTTCAATAAATTATAAATGGAAGAGGACCGCCAACATGTACATTATCATAACAATACTAGTCAATTTTCATAAAAGTACAATTGCATTATGTTTTCCCCATTAAATGTTTCTAAAAATTGACCTGTGAAACATTCTTTTAAAAAGGTAGAAATTTCTCTATTGACTTTCATTATAATATCAGACATATAGATTTTTATACCAGCTATCTTCTGTCATTTTAGCTTAGTTTCTTTGCTATCTAGTCTCAATCTTTTAAACATGTATATAAATACTTTATATAAAATACATATCACCAATACTTTTTAATATAAATAGGTACCACTACTTAAATTTCTTGTATTACTTCTGACACTTAAAGACACTCTTAAATGAGCTAGCTAATATATTTGATAACTGGAGGCAGAGAGCCTCTTTTAACAAAATGACTTAAATTGTATTAGAAGAGAGTCATTCTTGCCCCCACACATTCAATGTTCCAGCCATGCACAGGAATCGTGAACATTATTCGAATACTTTAGAGGTTGAAAAATAACTATATCTCTATTTGTATGAAGTACTGAATATTATTAAGAAAGTTCACCTATATACTCATTCTTTCCACTTGAGAGGTATTGCACATGGTTGTTCTTTATTTCACTTTTCAATTATAATATAAACAATTGATTCATTACATAGTATGTTTCATAAAACATATTTTACATTTAGATTTTCATTCTTGTTATTTCCATAGTGTGTTTTCTAATCCACTACAGAAAACAAAAATGAATGACCTTTCCTGCCATTCTCTTTATGATAGGTTTGAATTTTTTCTTTGGTTTCCCCAAGAGATGACTAAAAGGGACAAATTCAAGAGGTATAGATTAGAAGGCTGATTCCTAGGATAATGGTTCCTGCATTAACTCAGCGAGTAAATCAGTGCTTCCCTTCCAAAACAGTAGGTTTCCTTAGAAAAAATAAATGGGCTCATTCCCTATGCAGAGCTAGGAAAGATTATAATGGAGAACCTGTCAACACAGTGTAGATTGTTAGCAGAGATGCCAGCAGAAGCATTAAGGGGTCGAGTACAGAAAGAAAAAGAGAATAAGTGAATAGATGAAGTGAGCAAAGTTATGAACTACAGCAGAAACAGTGTGTAACACAAAAGCCATTAATAGATAGAATAGAAAACTATATAGATCAGCATAAAACTTAGCTTTCTTAGGGTCCTCTTGACCTCACTCCACTCATCCAATCAATTAGGAAGGCCATGACTGGTACTCGTATTCAAGTTCTATCCCAAATCCCATTCTTCTCTTAATTTCCTTCAAACCACCTGTGCATGAATCATCGTAATCTCTTCTTAGCTAGTTGCCTTTCTTCCACTCTGACATCTGGAAGTAGCCATATCCATCACCATCCCCAAATACATGATCTATGCAGGAGCCAGATGTCTTAACCTTACTGGATATTCTCACTCCCTTTGCAACAAACACTTTCATGGCTACAGATGCTAGTTAGAATAAAATCTAAATTCTTTACCAATCTTTCAATCCCAATATTATCTATGCCCATATTCTTCTGTCTTCATCTCATATCACTTTTCATTTATCTCTTAAACTCCAGCCTTGATGACCTCTTTTCTAGTAGTAGAACATGAAAAGCTATGTCTGCCCTGAGGTTTTTCACTGGCTATTTCTTTCCTGAGATACTTTTATCTTCATTTTTGCATTGCCCTGGAAGGTTCTTCCTTCAGCTTCTTCTTGTCATTAGATCTCAGCTTAATCTTTATCTTCTTAAAAAGACCTTTTCTGACCTCTTGATCTTAAGCAGCCCTCTGTCTTAATCCAGCACATCACTCTATTTTGTTTCTCTGCATGACAACAATTACCAACATATATTTTCTTCTTTACTTCCTGCTTTTTATTTAATTATTGCCTGCCTTTCTTCTTTTACTAACTACCTTCAGGCCTAGAATAGTATCTAAAATATAAAACATGCTCAATGACTATTTATTGAATAAATGAATAGTGCACTCTTTCCTCTGGTCTTTATCCCATCACATCAGAGTTGTTTGTGATATGCCAGAATTTCCTTTTGTTATCCCCTATGAGCTTCATCTTTCTCTTCACTTCTAGATAGAAATGCTGATTTGATTTGTAGAATAGTTATAATTTCTAATTTAACTATTTTGTTTTTCTTAATTCATTGCAATTTTAATTTACTGCAGGTAGAAATATAGAAATATTAAATATATAATATTAATAAAACCTCTCAAATTCATATAGTAAAAAATTCCAACCAAATTGCATTAATATTTAGTCCATGTGCTTAAAAATCATGCTGATATTTGCCAAATAATTTTATCTTTTCTTCTGTGTTAATTTACGACTATAGCTTATTGCTGTCCTGTACATCTGTGTATATTTATCTGTCACATGAAAACTAAAACTTTGACTATTTTACTTACGTGCATACTTAGTTTTTTAAGTACATATTACATTTTAAAAGTTTTATTTATTTTTATTGTATAGCTATTGTAGACAAATCCATTTTGGAATTCTTCCTATTATATATTGAACACCTCACCTTGGAAGTCTGACAAGCTACAATTTCATCTCCTATAGAGGATATAATTAGAGATAGTCTTACACAAGTACTGTATCTGATGTCCCTCTAGGTGTCCACCCAATATTTATGAGCTACTGTCAACAGTCTCATCCAATATTGTTACAATAAATTCTTTAAAAGGGGGATTTTATATATTTTAAACAAATTTAACATCTGAAAATTCCAAAAACACACAATATAAATAAGGACATGATTATATAGTGAATAGGTCCAAACAGAATAAAACAAAGTTTTTGCCTAAGAAAGTACCTTAGAAATCATCTGATTTAACTGTCCCATTAGATATTTTAGGAACCAGAATTCCAAGAAGAAAAAAAGTAGATTGAAATAGTTTGGGAAAATAATAAAGATTAGTATCTAAAAACTAGGTCTCCTGATGTTCATCCCTCAAATCTGATAATTATTCAATAGTTTGACACATAGTATGTACTCAATAAATGTTTGTTGAGTTACTGTTGAAGGAGTATGCTGTCTTCATTCTATGTTAAAACAAATTACAGATATTTATCATGTAAAGAAATCTTTGAATGCTTATAGCATTGCATGACTAATATGTATTTTCAAAGAATATTTCTGAGTGAACCATCCTAGATTCTCATCCTGATCTGCCAGCATCCCATCTGAACATGCCAAAACTCTGTAATTCAGGATTAGCTTCTCAATTGTTAACAGTTAACAAATCCCTTTTTAAAGAAATTGATCATAGGTGTGCTTGAGGCTTTACTGAAATTACCAATGGTTCATTCCACGTAGCACACAGGGAAGTATTATCCTTGGGCTTAGAGCTATAGCACTCTCTGCAGAACCTGGCACAGTTTGCATCTCTGCCTTTTTGAATCATGGTCAATGCCTTTGCTCAAAAAGAACCACTCCATTTCCGGTTGCTCAATGCCAGATTGTTCCCGCTGCTATTGTCTCCCAGCAGGCCAAAGCCATGTAGCATCATTTAACACGGAGGGGTTTGTCGACATTGTCAGTCCTCCATATTTATGAAGCATTGCATTTGTGAGGATGAAATATAGCCAAATTCATGTCGTTTACAGGCTGCCTTTTCCATAACTGTCATTTATTTGGCTTGAAGTAAGTAATGCTTACTTTCCAGGGAGCAAATCTAGCCTTCTTTCAGAGTGGTGTTTGGAAAGGGATTTACATTCTCACACTAAACAGACTCCTTGTTCTAAGAGTAACAAAATTCAGCAAGAATCACAAGAAAGAAAAAGAGGGAAAAAATACTGAACAGTCCAGAAATGTTTTTAAGCCTTTCAAACTCAGTGGGATTGAACCTTTAGACACTAACAAATATATATGATATTTGCTATATTTAAGATCATTTTTAAAATAACAATACATGCTTTGGTGCATAAATACAGTATAATTCAATTCTGCAAAATGTTATGACATTCAGATGCACATATGGTTTTCACAACATGGAATTTAAGAACTACCTGCATAGGATAGAGGAACTGCACAAAATTATAAGAAATACAAGTTTAAAAAGATGTATATTCAGCAGCCTAGAACAGGAGCAATAGAGGTCTTAAAATTTCACCCATTAGTAATTCCTGACAGTGAATTCTAAATAAATAACTGTCACAGAGAAAATCTGTATCTTTAGATAAGATTCCAAGAATGCTAAATCATAATAAAACCCATGAGCAGTTATAGGGAAAAAACACAGTTGACAGCTTTCTGTTTCAGGTTTATCAGAAGTGAAAATGACAAAAAGTCAGCTTACAACCATGATTTTATGAATCAAAGTCTATTTCCCATTTTTTCAAAATATTCCTTTTTGATTTTTAATAATACAATACAGTTACACATGTATAATTGGCTGTTTATTAAGAATGTAATATTATTAATACTTAATGAACTTTTTCATTGGCTTCATAAGAAAACACAGTATTATGGATAAGCCAAGTTATTTAGGGAAATAAAATATGAAGTAGGTTTTCTATTATTCCAAAAAGGAAAGTCCCCCATTTCAAACAGTCTTTAATCTAAATTAGGTTAGAACTAAAATATTTTAGAAGTGATCTGCTTGTTTCATAGGCAATATTTGGTAACTATTTTATTGTTCTAGTGTAATTTTTCTTTGAGATAGTCTACTTTCTATTTAACTTCCAGGTTGTTTTGATCAAGGAAAGAAAAGCTAAAAACATACAGATGTAGGACAATAAGAATGCAAACATTATAAGAGCATTAATCATGTAAATAGTTCAGCAAATATTATCTGAACCATCACAGCTCATTTGTTCTTTTTTGTTGTGTTTTATATCACTGTATTATGATAAACTATGGTTTCACATCATTCATCAGCAATTGGATTATAGCTGTACTGCAATTTGCTTAATTGGTATCAAAGCAAAAATTATGCTGTACTGGACAGGTTGTTAACAGAATGTAACAAAGGGAGAAAAATGTCGTCTCTAGCAAATCTGAACATCACATTATAATGCTATCCCTATCAAAGCAAGTGGATTGGTTTTAAATGTCATGATGAATAATTAGGAACTGTGAGCATGATCTGTGATCATTCAGAAAGTATTCTATTAAGATACTGTACACTTCTGGCTAGAAACTTCGAATTTTTAAACCACCTATTAACAAAAAATACTAAAGAAAAGAGATAATATTGTGCCATCGAAGGTATAAGTTTTCCTGTCTTAGAAGCAAAAGGGCATTTTTAAACTGAATCATTCAAAATGAATGCACTTACTCCAGCATGAACAAAAACTACATTTTTCACAATCAAAATTCAAATTTCTATCAACTTTGAAATGTAATTTAAGAAGCTAGTAGCTGATTTAAACATAGACATATTCTAGTTGGATTCTTCACTCTCCTGACATCATATAATTTTGAAAATAATTTTTAAAATGCATTAGTTGAGTAAAGATACACTTTCAAAGGTATAGTTTACACACATACACACACACACACATCTTTACTTAGATCTTTCTACTCTTATTCATGTAAACACAAAGCCAAAAGCCAACTTTGTAAAATCTGCTTGAAAATAGAATGTCAAATCTGAAAATAAAATAATAAATTTCTCATACATAAATATAATTATTATAGTATGTTTTAACTAATTATATTTTCAAAGCATAATTTTAAAATAAACTGCATTCTTTCATCAGTGAATAGTGGAAAAAGGAGATATAACAATCAACTTTGTGACATCTGAAATTCAACTTGTATTTTAAAATGGAAAAGGTAATTTATAAAATGGTATGTCTCACATAAAGTCAATATAATTGTGAGATGTGTCATATAACTTATATGATTTTATATACACATTATGTTAGAATATGTCTGTGTACAAGTAGATACCTATAAGTTTGTGGAAGCAAATGTAAGCACCACTATTCCTTTAATAAGTAATGGCTGGGTATTGCTAACATGGCTGTGTGCTATTTCATTTACAAATCAAAAAAGGGCATCATAGATTCATTGAATATTATGGCCAAAAGGGAATTTTGAGACTTTTAGTTCAATCTTATGCGGTTCAAATGTCAATCAAAATATATTTAAATACATTATAGATGAATATTTTCTTCAAACTGAAGTTTGTTAAAGGCACAAAATTGAGCAGGTTTTATGATGAGGTATATATACTTTGAGACAGACATAAGGTGCTCTCAACTGTGGCTGCATATTAGAATCATCTGAAAAATTTAAAAATACCCATGCTCAGGCACCTCACCCCCAGAGAGCTTATTTAATTTGTATGAGTGAAGTCTCGCCAGCAGTATTTTCTAGCACTTACCATCAGTATATTTCTAAAGCACACACTAATGTACAGCCAGAGTCGAGGACCACTGACTCACATGGGTCGCTGTTAGGAAAAGATACCAAAATTCAAATACAACATGTCAAAAATGAGCAAAGTCTACTTCAAAGTTAAAACAAATTATTAATACTGCAAACCAGATTCACACATGTAAATTCATATAAACAGTTCTTTCCATGTTTATTAAATGAATCATTGTGCATACATATTTTTAAATTTTAAATTAAGGCTATTTTACATTTCTATGACACTGAAGTTGTTAAAAAGTACTTTACAAACATTAATTGTGCTTCACAATACCCCTATAAGCTACATATTATTATTTCTGTTTTCCAAATGGGAAAACACAGGCATGAAGAGGCCAAACTAATTGCCCATAGTCACACAGCTAATGAATGTTAGAGCTGGGAATGCAGGGGAGGGCTCTAGTTTTTAATTTCCTTATCTAATAAAGTTTTCCATAGGGGTGTAGAAGACAAAACCTTGCAAAAATATTTAAATTTAGTGCTTACTTTATATTAAGGCACTTTGTTATGGTCTACCAACATTTATTATGTAGCTTCTATGCATAGGGTACTATGACAGACACAGAGAACATGGAATAGTATACCATCGAGAACCTCCATTTCATACTAAACCAAGAATTTTCATTCTAAATATAGGACTGTAAATTAAAATAAAATCTTAAGCCCCTCAGCTGACTGAATAGACCCCCTCTTGGCTAAGGGAGAAAATTT
The DNA here is from genome assembly GCF_040939455.1 of Microcebus murinus. Taxonomy (NCBI): domain Eukaryota; kingdom Metazoa; phylum Chordata; class Mammalia; order Primates; family Cheirogaleidae; genus Microcebus; species Microcebus murinus. The sequence goes on along the minus strand of NC_134108.1, from coordinate 63,189,814 downwards.
AAATCTGAGTTGCTGGCACTAAATCATTAACAGGCCTAAGGCTGTGCAAGACAAAACTTAAACCAGACCTGCAGGCCACCAATTTACTTAACAGATCACTTGAGTTTCTGTAAGTGTTAAATGTCCAGTGACTTGTCTCTGATTAACAGACATCCTTATCTTAAGTTGAAACATTCCAAGCCTTTAGACAAAACTCCATTCTTTAACCAACTATAAAATCAAAGAATGTAAGCCTCCCCCTCTTTGAGACGCCCACCCTTTCCAGGCTAAACCAATGTATGCCCTCCACATATTAACTTATGATCTTATGTGCAATTCCTGTCTCTGTGAATGTATAAAACCAATCTGTAATCCAGCTATTGCTCATACATTTTCCCAGGACCTCGTAAGTCTATGTGCTCTGGGCTGGTCACACACATTTGGCTCAGAATAAACCTCTTTAAATTACTTTACATATTTTGAGACTTTTTTTCTGTTAACAGGACTAAGAAATTTTGTCTGAGGTGAGCAAATATAAAGTAAACAAGCCATACAAATATTACATGTGCTAAAAGCCAAATTTGCAGCAAAAAAAGAAAAGAATAAGAATTTAGAAATAATTTTTGCAAAAGTTTAAAATCAAATTGGTATAAAGACATGAAAACATTTAAGGCAGAAATATGTCTAAAATGTTTGGAAACAATTGCTTCATGTCTTTTGATCTCAGTATCCATGGAGGAGAGTGTGAATAATGAAGTTCGGAAATGGCAAGGGCCAAAGGGTGAGAGTACTGAATAGCAGTCTAAGAAGTCTGGATATTACTCAGTGGGGAAAGGGGAATACCATCGATAATTTTTAAATTGAGGGGTTTCAAAGGCAAAGCACTATTTAGGGATATTAGTCTAAAACATAATTTGTAGATTGAAATGGGAGAAACCAGAGGCAAGGAGGCCAGTTAGGAGACATATTGTCAGGTGGGGTGGAAAAGGGCCTGGTCATTAACAAGTGTGGGAATAGAAAGATGAGAGTGGATGAGCAAGACGTTAGAAAGGAAACATTAAAGGACTCGGCAATTAAATGAACATGGGAAGCAGTGGGAAAGAATTTGAAGGTGACAGAGATCTGTCAGCATACAAATACTCTTTATGTCTAGCTAGGCCTTGAATATATCTGGCGGTGCAAAACTCTCTTTAATATGTAGTAGCAGCCTCAGTAGCAGCCCATTTTCTATTACAATGACCCTAATTACTAGAGAGTTTGTTTTATTAGGCAAAAATGTCACCCTAATGTAACTTTCATCCATTGGTTTTAGGTTTGTTCTTATCATCACTCTAACTCATAGACTGGCATTTTTTTTTTCTCTCTATAGGCTAGGATAGTAAATATTTTAGGTCTTGTAGGCCATATAGTCACTGTCACAATTATCCATCTCTGCTGTAATAACATGAAAGCAGCCATAGGCCATACATAATAGGAATGCATGTGGATGTATTCCAATACAACTTTGTTTACAAAAACAGGTCACAGGCTAGTTTTGGCCCAAGGGACACAGTTTGCTGAACCCTGTTATAGCTCATTACCATGTTTAAAAATATTTAAAAAATATTTTATTCTCCAAACTGTCTACAAAACATTCTCCTCTCCAACCTAAATAGTTGAGGGACCAGGTCCCTCAATTATTCCTGATATGACATAATTTTGAATCATACTTTCATGCTTTTCAGTAATGTGTCTATATGTTTCTTAAACTGTGGCACTCATAGTTTAATAAATCCCTCTCAAAATGATCAAACAGTAGAGTGAGGTTATTGACTCCATTATTTGAACACTGTAGGCTACTAACAAACTTTGAGTTAATAGCCACATTACTCTTCTGACTCCTATATCAGATTAAGGCCCCTCTTTGCACTTGGAGGAGGTGGCTGCTATGGAGGCTTCTACTCTTGCTCTCTGTGATTCTCACTTTTGCTAAGTGTACATTGCAGGAATAGGATTAGTAAAAGTTACTGTGTTCTTGGAGCTCTCAAAAAGCAGATGCAACTACTCTGTGCCTAATGGATTGTCTCCTTACCCTCAATAACCTAGACCCTTCTCTGTTTTAGATATTTGATTTCTACTTCTGATGATTTCCTCATTGTCCTATGAGCTGGAAAAAATCTGCAAAGGAACGGGCTGTGTGGCCAGCGCTCATATCAACCCCCATGGGGCCCTGTTCAAACTGGCAGTAGGTAGAGGAGGCATTTGCTGAGACAGGAGGACTGCCGTTTTCATTCCCTAGAGATCATGAACTCCTTGTAGACTTAATTCAATGATGTCGCTATTGTATCTGTGGCCTTTGGTCAAAAGGTGGAATTAGTAACTACCAATGTCCCTTTGTTATACATATTCTTTATTTTAACTTGTGCTTTAGTAAAGACCATCCTCAGAACAGTTGCTGCTACGACAACCAGCCACTCTTTCTCAAGTCACCCTTTGCAATTGTCCTCATGGCACTTATCACTATATAAACTATCTTATTTGTTTATTCATTAATATACTTTTTCCCACAGCAATGTCCCAGGAACTGTTTGGTGCTAGAGGATCAGTGGTGAATAAGATGTAGGCTTTGCTCCAAAGGATATAACCTTTTACTGGGAAGCAAGAAAAATATGAAAAAAATTATGATATATAATTATTACTAATATTTGGCATTAATGTCATGACCCTATGCTTTTTTACATGAGCTACTACATAATAACTTCTCTATTTTTTATTAATAAATTTAACTTTTTATGTGTCTTCCATTTATCAGTTTCCATGTTATAAACATCCTAAAACTTGATTAAAACAACATTTATTTAGCTCCTGAATCTATAATTTGGACAAGCCTCTGTCTCTGTTCTTTTGGCATGAACTGGAACAGCTCCAAGGCTGGACTCAAATGAAGGCCTATTTACTCACGTGTCTGAGGGTTGAACTCACTGGGATCTTGTCTGTGGCTCTTTGGCCAGAATGCCTAAATGTGGCCTCTCCATGTGGTCTCTCCTACCTTATGACTGATTTCAAAGGAGAACATCCCAAGACAGAGCTTGGCAGAAACTGTGTGCCTTTTTTTAAAGCCACCCTCATGGCCATACAGTCTATTGTTCCAAGTTCTGTTCATTAGGAGAAAGTCACTAAAGCTAGCCCATATTCAAGAGGAGAGGAAATACTCTCTACCTTTATTATGTGACGAGTATGGATATTCTTGAACCACCATAGTCCTTCCTCTGCCTGGCCATAAATTAATTATGTCTCTTCAACATGAAAAATATCTCATCCCCTTTTAAGGGCTCCCAGAAGTCCTTAAAACATTGAACTCAAGCTTGAGGCCCAAGGTTTTATCACCTGTATCGGGTCCAGGTATAGACAAGATTCCTGAGGTACAGTCATTGGAATACAGCTCCTTGAGTAGTTTCTCTTATTCTGAAGACTTATGAACTAAATAAAAAAACATATATATCCAACCACTCATACACCCAACGTACAATGATAAAACAAGCGTAGGATAACCACTGTAGATATGCTTATTCAAAAAATTAGAAGAACAGGAAGCAGACAGCAGTCAGTGTTCCATAGCAAGGCAAAATTTCAACCAGACACATATTGCCATGTCTAATTTCTGGGAACAGTTCTCAAAACTCTTGGTACTGCCCTCTGGACTCTTGGCTCCACCCTTTGAGGTATGTTTCCTTTTATGTGAAGCATGGCCAGTGTTTGTACGTATGTATTTTTCTTAGTCTTTTTACTGCCCATAATAGTTCAGAAGCTCAAAGGACTCTTTTCAGTTTTTAACATCTCTGTCCCTTTTAGTTCAAGCTGATAAAATTTTTTAAAAATTAAATGCTTAGACAAAAGCCACCCCCTCAAAAAATCTGAAGATAAGTCCTGTTCCACCTTAGGTTCCCTAGAATGCAGCTGTGGAGACAATGCTCTCAAGATTCTTAGAAGGCCTTTTGTCTGTTTGAAAGGATCTATAAGGCACCCCCTTAAATCCTTCTGAGGTCCTAACAAAGGGTTTTACAGTTACATCCTTGGTTTTATCTTTAGACCATGTTTTTCTAAAAGTGCCCTAGATTTGATCTTTGCCTGGAAGCTACTTAATTATAGCATCTTTGCAATCTGGAGAGTCTGGGAATGAGAAACCATTTTATTTTTGAACCTAGCAAGCCCAGGCCCCTTTATATTTAATGGTTCTTTAGCTTTTCTCTCTCCTCTCACATTATACTATTAAGCAACTGGAAGAAACTGGGCAGCACTTTACATACTCTAGCTGGAAATCTTCTCAGCTAGGTCATTTAATCCCTTATGTACATTTTCTCTTTTTCACCTTTTGATGAGAGGAGTTTCAAAGAAGTTGCAGATATCCATTAAAACTGCCACAGTATCCAAGTGCAATGACAAACATGGTGTTAAGGAGAGACCACCAACCAGCAGTCTCCACACTAACTAGTTAACTAGTTATACTAGTTAACTAATTAGACTAGTTAACTAGTTAGATTCTAACTCCAACTTTATCATTAAGTAACAATATGACCTCATCCAGGTTGAATTTTAGAAAAGAGCTTTGTAATAAAGGAAGGGTTATGTGATTATTTGCATACAAACTAAGCAAATCTATCAGGCAAATAATTTTAATAAAAAGAAAAACAGAATGAGTATTATTCTGAACATGTGGTTCATATTGAAGCTATGATGACTTCTGGCAAAATTTTAATTTTATCAAATATTCCCCAAACATCCAGTAATCATCATTTCTGAATATGTCAGAAATTAACACAAACATTTTTGTTTTTTTAATCTTGTGCAATTGGCCATTTACAGTTTTCCAATAATCTTCCAGGGTTCCGATGGTCTTCAGAGGATAGAGATTGCAGCTTGATATACTTAGTGGAAGCTTCTCAGCACCTAAGATGGAACACATCACATACAGCAATAATGAAGTTATAAAATGTAGTTAAAACTTTAATTATTGTCTCCCTATCAATCCTGATCTTCCATTCTATTCCAAGGAGATAAAATTATATCATTTCAGCATTAGAAAGAACCATTGTGGTCATCTAGCACAGCGATATGCCAATGCTAATGCTAAAGAACATAAAATAGGAAGTAGGATATGATAAAGGATAGGAAGTAGGATAAACCAAGCACATTAGCCTTCATTCCACTTTTGCTAAAAGGTTTATGAAAACCTTTCAGGCATTATTTAGACAATGGAAAAATCATAGGAGTATTTTGAGCATAAAAGTATTAAGGATAAAATAAATAGGCAACTATATGATTATTGAATGATAGGAGTGACAAAGTATTATATGTATAAAATATTTAATAGTGTTAAATTCAATTTAAAAATCAGTTTTATGTATAATTTAAAATATTTTCAAGAACAAGCCTATGGTAATAATGCCAACATAATTGGTTCAGAAATGTGTAATTGGTGAAATTCGTTGAGGATTTTTAATGACTATGGTGCATAGTTTGCATTTCTTACTAGAAGAAAGGGACTCAACTGTGCCGAAGAGACAAAATACTCTGGAAATTTTCCAGGATCTGCCAAAAAATGGGGAATTTTGTTAAAGCACACACTAAATTTAACAATTACTCTTGGTCACCTCACTGGGAATGTTGACCAATGTCACTGCAGCTGTGAGAGGTAGTATAGTCAAGCTGTGAGATGTACTGGACCTAGCAACAGAATATCCTCCTACAGAGACCAAGTCAGTATCTTGGAGAGGAAAGGAAATTCTTTTTGAATTTATGTTAACAGGCTAGAGTTTGGGGTATGCTCTGTTGGTTGCTATTAAGAGTGTTAACAAAGTATCACAAGAAAAGAAATGTAATAGTGATTATTTTACTTTAAAAAGAATTTAAAATTATTGTTTTCCTAAATTTAGACAAAATATGTGTAATAGACAACAAAAGTGGACATTTGCATGACTATGAAGTAAAAGTTTCACATACAAATAAGTCCACAACTAATTTCTATAGGACTTTTTTCTAGCCATTACTGATATAGTGTAATTTTGAGTGAAGAGATATTTGAACACAATGAGCCATTTTACCCACCCAATAAATCACTAACTTTTGTTTTCCTTAAAATATCCCAGCATTTTAACATTGGACAAAAAAGAAATGAAGAGATAATATATGAACTAGATACCATATTAAGTGTTGAAAATCTTACTATAATTTATGCTTTGTAATATTTTCTGTGTAAATAATTTTAACATGATCTGTAAAATTCATGGTTTATGTTTGAATTCCAGTTGCTACATTACCTGATAGAAAGCCAGTCTAATCTGACATTACTAATACTAGAACACAAATTATATTAAAATTCTAATTACAATAACATAATTATTGCTATTGCCAAAAATATGTTTAAAAGAATAAATATATATTACTTTATTAAGTACCTATATCATAGGTAATATATCTAAGATATACATACTATATAATAAGTATATATTACTTAATATATACTTTATAATAAGTATATACTACTTTATTAAGTACCTATATCTTAGTAGTATATCTATGTTATACTACTAAATAAAAAGTTGTTGAGCCTTCAACAGAATACCTAGACATGTACAATAATAATGAAATTCAGTGATATTTTGCCAATCTTCAATCACCTTTGATATCTCTACTAACTTTAATTTAAAAATTATGGCTTTTTGTGCTTTTATATTTTGTTACTATGAAGGTATATTTGTCAAAGTAGCAGGGGAACATATTATATTTAACAGTGTTTTAATTTACACACACATATATACACAGTATGTGAGCCCCCATTCTTTCCCCTGGTTTTACACATTTTCTAGGCAGAACATTTTTATCTCTTCAATTTGGACCCTTCTTTGCAACTTCAAACCCTAGCTTCCTGCTTGACATCCCCACTTAAAAATCTCATATATATCTCAAACTTAACATATCCAAAATAAAACTTCATTTCCTCCCCCATTTATTATTCCATCCTTCATTTACAGTCATGCACCACATAACAATGTTTTGGTCAAGGATGGACCATATATATGCTGCGTCCCCATGAGATTATACTGGACCTGAAGAATTCCTGTTGCCTAGTGACATCATAGGCATTGTAACACTGTAGTGCAATTCGTAATCCGCATGTTTGTGGTGATGCTGGTCTAAATAAACCTACTGGGCTGCCAGTTGAATGAAAGTATGACACATACTGCATAATTATGTACAGTACCTAATACTTGATAATGAAAGACTGTGTTACTGTTTATGTATTTGTCACATTTTTTATGATTATTTTAGAAGTATATTCCTACTTATCAAAAAAAAAAAAAGTTAACTGTAAAACAATCTGAAGAAGGTCTTTCAGGAGATATTCCAGAACAAGGCACTGCTTTAAGAGATGACAGCTCCATGTCCCTGAAGACCTCCCAAGTGGGACAAGATGTGGAGGTGGAGACAGAGATATCGATGATCCTGATCCTGTATGAGCCTAGGTGAATGTGTGTGCTTATGTCTGAATTTTGAACAAAAAGGTTTAAAAGAAAATTAAATAAATAAATACTTTTAAAAATAAAAAATCTTACAGAATAAGTATATAAAGAAAGAAAATATTTTTGTACAGCTGTACAAAGTGCTTGCGTTTTAAGCTAAGTGTTATTACAAAACAGTCAATAAGTTTAAAAAATTGAGTTTATAAAGTAAAAATGTTGTAGTAAACGAATGCTAATTTATTATTGCAGAAAGAATTAAAATGTTAAAAAAATGTATGGTGTGTCGGGCAGATGGGAGGGGGAATGAAGAGATGGGTATATACATACATAGTGAGTGCCATGCGCACCGTCTAGGGGATGGACACGCTTGAAGCTCTGACTTGAGGGGGGAGGGGGGCAAGGGAAATGTACGAAACCTTAACGTTTGTACCCCCATAATATGCTGACATAAAGAAAGAATTGTTTTTTGTGTAAATTTAATATAGCCTACGTGTACAGTGTTTATAAAGTCTAAAATAGTATAGTAATGGCCTTCACACTCACTCACCACTCACTCGCTGACTCATCCCGAGCAACATATAGTCCTGCAAGCTCTATTCGTGGTCAGTGCCCTACATAGGTGTGTGTGTGTGTGTGTGTGTGTGTATTTTTAACTTTAAAAAAATATCAGTGGTCCTCAAAGTCTTTTTCACACCAGGGACCGACTTCGTGGAAGACGGTTTTTCCATGGGAGGCGAGGTGCTGCGTCCGCTCCACTTCAAATCATCAGGTGTTGGATTCTCACTCCCTGGGAGAGCAATCTGGATCCCTCGCATGCGCAGTTTGCAGTGGGGTTAGTGCTCCAGTGAGGGTCTGTTGCTTCCACTGTACCTGCGGTGGGGCGGGGCGGGGGTGGTGGTGCAAGAGATGCTCAGGTGGTGATGCAAGAGATGGGGAGTGCCTGTAAATACAGATGAAGCTTCTCTTCGCCACCAAACCACCACTAGCCTCCTGCTGTGGGGCCCAGTTCCTGGCGGGCTTCAGATCAGTGTCGTTCTACAGCCCAGCAGTTGGGGACCACAGTTTGATATTATATCTTTCTGCACTTTTTCTATGTTTAGATATATTTAGATAAACAAATACTTCCCATTGTGTTATTGCATACTGTATTCAGTACAGTAACATGCTATACAGGTTTGTAGCCTAGGAGCAATAGGCTATATACCACATAGTCCTGGTGTGTAGTAGGCTATACCATTTAGGTTTGCACAAGTACATTTTATGGTGTTCATACAACAAAATTGCCTAATGACGCATTTCTCAGAGTGCATCCCCATCATTAAGGGAGGCATGACTATACGTCTCAGTATAAAGCACCTCTATTTACTCAGTTCTTAATACCAGTAAACCTCAACACACCCAGAATCTACATCTATAGAATCTACAGAATCTACAATCATACAGAATCTACATTCAAGATGTATTTTAAAACTCTTTTTTTCCATTTCTGCTACTATTACTTTAATCCAAGCAATGATCATATCTTTCATGAAATTGCTTCCTATGTGTTCTTTCCATCTGTGCTCATAACCCTTCAATCCATTTCCCCCCAAACACTCAAATCATTTATCTAACAAGTCAATGTCTTGAATAAAACACTTCAGTGATTTTCCATTGCCCTTAGAATAAAATCCTCCAAGCCCTGTGGTTGCTGATCCTTCTTCACCTCCCCAGCCTCATCTTGAAATGTTCTCTCTGCCTCAGTTATAGCAATCCTTCCCTACCATTCCTTAGGCTTGCCAAGCAGCTTCCCTTTCAAAGCATAGCACAGTTCAAAGCGTAGTTGTATTTCCTCTGCCTGGTACTTGCTATGGCTAGCTCCTAATCATCATTCAAGTTCAATGCCCTATTCTCAGAGGGGTCTTCCTTGACCCACATCTAACTTAGTTCCCACTCTTCCACATTTTCATAATGACATACAAACATTAAAACTCCATTCATAAAATAAACATCACATTGCTACAGAAGCCAGTATCATTTTATGATTAGTTATTACAATTTGTCTTTGGATAGTAATTTGTGTGGTTATTGATTTAATTACTGGTTTTTTCACCAAAATAATAGTTCTCATGGTCTTCAGGCTCTTAGGGGTCTCCGAGGCTCTTTGAGGGGATACACAAGGTCAAAAATATTTTCATAATAATGCTAAATGTTGCTTGACTTTTTACTCTCATTCTCTCATGAGTGTATTGGGAACTACACTGGAGTATGCAATATTGTTGGTTTATAAATATAAGCTTATTTATCTCTTTATTTTCCAGGGGCTTCTTGAAATATGATGTCACATTAAACACAGAGCAGCTATTAGAATTCAGCATCTTCTATTGCATCATATATTAAAGAGATTTGCCTATCTTCCACTCTTCCACTAAATTTTATAAAATATTGTTATTTCTTATTGATGGATGTTAATTTAATAGGTTTATTATTAGTTCAAAATATGTTAGTAAATATGTATTTTAAATATATATTTTAATACAAGTTCAGTAAAGATTGTTAGGTATAATCAACATAAACAAAAGCTCTTTGGAGGCCTCAATATTTAAAACCAAAACATTTGAATGGCTTCCCTAGACTGTAAGCTCCATGAATGTGAAGATCATCTGTTTTGTTCACCACTTAGCATTATGTCTGGCACAAGTTATTTGTTGAATGAATAAATGCATGGTTGATGAAACAGTTTCAGTGGAGTTTGGGATGAGAACCAGATTCCTAGGAGTAAGATAAAGAGCAAGTAAATAGGAAATGTCATCAACATAAGTAAACAAGTTATTCCAGAAGTTTCTTGGCAAATAAAATGAGATAAACAGGAAAGGTGCTAAGGAAGGAGGCAGGGCCAAGAGATTGTTTCAAGATGGGGCAGGAATTTTTGCTTGTTTAATTTGTACATCCCCACAGTGATATGCTAGAGAATATGATCCTTCCACGTGCTTGAATTCTTTTCATCTCATGTGTCATGATGAGTGTACACTGTATTTAGGATCCTTTGATAGACCTCTTCCAGATGCCTCCTCTTCCATGCCTCTGACATGCAGTCATAACATGTGGATTAAAAGCATTTTGTAAGTCTGATTGCCTTTGGGAGGACGTCAAATTACAGAATTTGCTTTTGGCTCCTTCTGTATCATGCCAAATAAATAAATAAATAAATGAAAGATACACCAGTTGGACAAGCTGACATATCAACTACTGTTTTGAGATATAGTCACAAATGAAAGAAAATGTCCTTCCTCTGGTTTGGAATGGGAATGAGATAGCACTTACTGATACCACAGCCCCAGAAAATACCAATGAGAAATGGAACACAGTATGAGACACAAATACTGCCAAGCCAGTATGTGCAAAGCTGAGAAGGGAGCAATCTGGGTGAGCAGCTTCCCGTGGTACAATGACATTCACTCTTTAGAATAAAACTGGACATTTAAACATTATCTTTTCCCTCGGGTATTGTTTATCTGAATTTCTTTCTTTCTCTCTTTTTTAAAAACTCTGATTTTGAACTGCCAGCTCCCATATATGTGATTTTGCTGCTGCCTTAATTCCCTTGAAGGTCAGTCCTGCCTGACCATTCAAAACACATGTGGCTATCTCTCTCTGCTGGTTCCCATCTGGCAACTTAGAAATGGTCCTTCTAGAATCAGAGAAGAAAGAGAAAGGATTTAAAGATGAAAAGTAAAATCCGTTATATAAATGTAATAAGCATACTGAATGTAAAAGAAATGATGGATGTTAAAAAATGACTATGTGGAAATCTTTTAGTGTGATAAGGACTGAAATTTACAGCTCAACAAAATGCATGCCCTTTCCATCAGGATAATCGAATTAATAAGATATAGAGGCCAAATGGTAGCCCCTAAAAAGGTGGACCATGCCCTAAGCCCCGGAGCCAGTGAATATTACCTTATATGGCAAAAGAAATAGTTAAATTAATCCTAGCACTTTGATAGGCCAAGGCGGAGTATTGCTTGAACCCAGGAGTTCAAGACCAGCCTGTGCAATAATAGTGAGACCTTGTCTCTACAAAAAATAGAAAATTAGTCAGGTGTGGTGGTGGCGTGCACCTCTCTCTAGTCCCAGCCACTTAGGAGACTGAGGCAGGAGGATCGCTTGAGTCCAGGAGTTCAAGACTGCAGTGGGCTATGACCACACCACTGTACTATACTCTAGGCAACAGAGCAAGACTCTGTCTCAGGAAAAAAAAAGAGTTTATCCTGGATTATTCAATTGGGCTTCAAATGCAATCACATGCCTTCTCATAAGGAGGAATTTTGAGACAGACACAAGAAAGAGAAGAGAGAAGAAGAGAAGGCAACAGGCAACAGGCAGTATAATTACAGAAGCAGAGACCTGACTTATATGACCACAAGCCAAGGAGCACCTGGAGACAGCAGACGTTAAAGAGACAAGGAAGGGATTCCCTTCTGGAGTGTCTGGAGGAAGCACAGCCCTGCACACACCCTTGACTTCAGATTTCTGACCTCCAGAACTGTGAGAAAATACATTTCTGTTGTGGTAAGTCACTCAACTTGTGGTAATCTGTTAATGGTAGCTCCAGAAAACTAATAAACAAGATAAACATTGCAGCCGCATTACTTTTGTTTTCTTCAGGTTGAATTGACATATGTATAAATTGCTACCCTCTTGCTAAGGGAACAGGAAATTCATTTGAGGAAATGTGAAGCCCAAATCATATGGCATGTGAGTAGGGGCTGAGCAGTGAATACGTACTACATCTTTCTCCTGTAGACACGCACATTTATGGTATGTGAAATGCCTCAGTGGCAACAAGTGAATGTTTCTAATGTTGAGGGAACTGTTGATTACACCCATGTAGATGTTAAAACTCCTTTCACAAAATAAATACCCCTTTGCAGCAGAAGGCAGCAGCATTCTATGAATGTATAAGTGGCATGTGATCATGATCATTGTACTGTAAACATCTGTTTGCATTTCCCAGGATCTTGCCACAATTCCTGCATTTTGTCTGATTTGACACTACACCATCTGTTTGAAGATGGATTGATCACTGGTGGTTGGATTATTGGGTAAGTAGTGCTTATGTTTATTATCATGTGCATAACAATACCTTAAAATTATATTTAATGTGAATTAATTTTTAGGTGACAGTGGTTTTCCCAGAGGTCCCATTTGTTTACAGCAGCGGGAACCATAGTAGAACACAGATACAATTGTATAATCAGCTAAATGTAAACATCCCCAGAAATGAGATTTCAAATTTGATCTCAAGCATTTCTAGATGAAAAAGCTCCATTTGGTACCTTTGATAGGACACACCCCACAAATCTTGTGACCTTGATACTTTGCAATGATAGAATAAGTTTCTGGCTGAGTTAAGTATCCATCTGAACTGTGGTTGCTCTGGGCAATCCTGAGGCTGAGGTTCTCAATCCTGAGTTTGCCAGAGAGGTACATTTGTCAGTGGGGACCAGTTTTGTGTCTATAGACACAGTACTGTGGGTAGGAATCATGAGCTATACCTTGATTTGATCTCTGGAAGCAGTCTTTCAATTTTTCGAAGTATATTTTTAAAATTTAAATTTTTAAATATGCCATTAAACATGAAGGAATTAATTTTGATTACTATGCTAAATTTCAGATTATTTAAATTCAAATATTAAATTTTTATTTAATGGCCAAATTAATTCTAATAAGACTGAAATTGCTATGTGATTGTAAAACTTGCTATTATAATCTGCTTAAACTTTTAAAGATTTCTATGCATCCTTTAATCCTACAGACTTAAACGCTGTAGGTCTTAATGGACATAATTAAAAATTTACCCCAAATAAATTAATTTTGAATAATACCTATTCAACATTATAACACTTAAAGCTAAGATTCTATATGTCACTGTACCACATATGGACATATGGTTAAAACTAACACATATTAAGACTGAAATCAAAAGTTCATGCACACACATAATCACACTTGAGCATTATAACAAATGATTATGTTTAGCTATTGATTTGCCTCATACAATACCTCCATGCTAACCAATATTAAATTTCCCACCTTCAAACATTCTTATGAATTTCAAGTGACAGAAATACTTTACGCATATAATTATAAAGTAAAAAGTGACTATTATGAGCAAACATAGGACATATTTATTACAAACACGGGTGAATTAGGTAATAGTAGGTGATTTTTTTAACTAGACACAATAATTTATAACCATATCTTAATTCTTATTCTGCATTCTTTTCCATTACTGTCAATATCAAAATGGCATTTTTCCTGACAACGCTATTATCAAATCTACAGGTTTGAATGTCACCCTCCCCCCATGGATTCAATGAGGATTTGTTCCAATAGCCAGTAATCCCAGTAGTCCCATCACCTCCAAGAACTTTGGTCAACCCATCCAATCCATTTGTGCTTGTTCATCTAGGCTCATTACTGAACCAATCTGAGAGTCAGTTACAGCATGTGTTTAATAAGGTATGTGCATAAAGTGCCAGACACTGAGTAGGGGTTCAGCATAGTTTATTTTCCTGTGCCCTTCCTCTCAACTTTGTACTTACCCACTAAAAAAAAAAAAAAAAAAAAAAAAAAAAAAAAAAAAAAAGTAAGAGAAAGTAACAGAAACTACAATAGATCTTAGAATAGGAACCTATTTGTGCTTGGACCAATCTACATGCTAAATAGCTACAACTCCTCCTTAGGCTCTGAGTAAATTGTGGTGCCTGGGGGAAGCAGCCTAGGCTACTTAAGGTTAATCACTGGTGCTTAGACTTAATTGTTATCAATCGTATTCAAAGGCTGCTCTGTTGGAGTTCCCATACATAACAATCAGTTCCAACAACAGCTCCAGGCCTAAATGAGTTATATATTTTTCCCCATAATCAATTATCAAAAATAGATCAAAGAGAGTAAAAATGGACTTCATCACTAAACTTGTAATCTAGGTATATAGTTTTTCAAACATGACAGTACATCAGAATCACCTGAAGGGATTGTTACAAGAGATTGCTGAACCTCAGAATTTTTGATTCAGCAAGTCTGTGGTAGAGCCAGAGAACACCAATTCCCAATTGCTGCTGCTGCCACTATTCCTGGAAAAGAAAAAAAAACAAGTTTATAGGGTTTGGGGCATTTGTAAAAGCTGATGACAAATCTCTGAGGAGAGATCTCACTGGACTACAAACTGACGGGGTCCTTAGTCATTGCCAAGCTTTTGCTGATATCTGTGCATTCCTACCCACACAGCCCAGTCTCTTCCACAGCTATTTCAACCCTCTCTCCCTTACCACATCACGTAGGAGGTTGCTTCTTTGCTCATCAAAGAATATGCAGAACATGAAGTCAAAATCATCTCGAAAGCAGAGGTAGATCCCCAGAGGCTGTCTTCTCCCCTGGACTACTCAATGTCAGAGTTTCATAGTCCTCTCTGCCTCGACCTGAACTTTAAACCTGATTTCCCTTTTCTTTAGAGAACTTTTTCTTTGCCCCTTTGAATTGTAAATCTGCAAGGTAAGAATGTCTTTCTTAGGACCTAGGAACCATCCCTTTGAAATGTAGTCATCAAGAAAGACAGCGCCTGCATCTCTAACCCTCTGTGGGAGTGTAGGAGCCTAACTTTGATAAGCACCAATTAGCAAAGATGGCCTAATCACATTGACCAACCTTCCCCCTAAGGCCCACAGGTATGTTTTCCCTTAGCTCATCCCAGCATTTCAAAATTCTCCTGCCTTTTATTTCAGCAAAGTTGAGTTCATTTTCTTTCTCAGATCTCAACAGTCTTGTGTATAGTTTCCTTTGCCTCTTAACTCTGTCTGGTGCATTTTCCTGTGAAAGGGAGACTCTCCCTCCCTAACTTGAATGACAATGCCCCCTCTCTGACTTACTAAAAAAAAGCTTGTCTTTTGCTATCAACCTTTACCCAGTTTTCTGTTCAGTTATTCCTGGACTTGAGTCTGAGATTCTCCAGCTTTCAGCCCAGTTATTAAATAAGGAGGGAGTTTCAATGGCACATTATAGCATTTGTGACCACAGCCCTGGTCTCCTGATGGCATAAGGAGATAAAGACATTTCTCATAACTATTGCATGATTTTCGAGCATCCAATGCCAAGCTCTGGTAACATAAAGACAAATAATGTGCTCTTGATTCTCGCTGTCAAACATGTTTCCTTGGAGCAGTGAAGAATAATATCATACCCAAATGCCATATCCAGGTAAACTAGCTGTTTGTGATAGGAAAGTGACTAGCTACTCAGATTTCCCTAATGAGCAAAAAGCAAGGAACAAAATAAGTTAACTAGCTCAAGACCACTTATTTCTTTGTTTTTTGTTTTTGTTTTTGTTGTTTTTGTTTTTGTTTGTTTTTGTTGTTGTTGTTGTTGTTGTTGCAGGCCCAGGGTGTCTGTGGACTTACACTGGCCCTCTTATGGGAACTTCAAATCAGGTTCAAGCACAGAGCCCTAGATGTCCTCCAGTCCTGGGCCTGGGTCTCTGTGCCCAGGTATCCGAGACCTGGGCCTGGGTCACCATCCACTGGTCCCCAATCCATAGGCCCGAGTCTTTGTGCCTGGGTCCCTCGGTCCCAAGCCTCCATTCCCACTCTATTCCCAGAACCCAGTCCCAGGGCTGGGTTTCCATCCCTGGATCCCTCAGTCCCGGTCCACGTTTTCCATTTCCATCTCCCACCCCTGGTATCCCAGTCCCGGGCCTGCGTCTCTGTTCCTCTCAACCCCTCAGTCCCCCTACTCGGGTCCCTGCACCGACCCCTGCACCTTCCTCACTCGCCAGATTCTCCTCCAGGCGGCCCCTGAAGTCAGCACCAACCACCCCCATTAGACCTAGGGGTGGGAGGAGGGTGTGCATCTGCTCAGCCAATGGCCGCGAGACTGGCCTGAGTCACACCAATAAGAGCACGGGGGGGCGGGGCTAGCCAACTCGGAGAGCTTGGCACAGAGGTCAGCCAGGGGCTCACAGCAACCTCAAACTCCTGGGCTCAAGCAATCCTGCTGCCTCAGCCTCCTGAGTAGCTGGGACTACAGGCATGCAACACCATACCCGGCTAATTTTTTGTATATATATATTAGTTGGCCAATTAATTTATTTCTATTTATAGTAGAGATGAGCTCTCGCTCTTGGTCAGGCTGGTTTCAAACTCCTGACCTTGAGCAGTCACCCACTTCAGCCTCCCAGAGTGCTAGGATTACAGGCGTGAGCCACCGCGCCCTGCCCGAGGCCACTTATTTTGATGGAAAGAGTGACTAAAGATTAAGAAAAGATTGACCTTCGCTGGCGGCCATTTATTCCCTGTGAAGCTATCTACTTATTCTTTAATACTAAGTGAACTTTTAATTTATTGACCAATTGTGACACTTTTGAGAATGGTGGCATGCTACTAAACTCATTGGGACAACACATACATATATAAACAGGATTGTCCTAGGCAAGCTGTAATTTAGGATAACCCTATCTGACAATAACCATGAAGACATTTGCAGTAATTGGTGATTAGAGGGGAAAAAGTTTAATTTCCATCCTCGCCAGTTCCCACACACATGCACAGAGCCATGAATAATATGAATTGATGTCTCATTTCAGGGTAAGGTTAGCATTAGGATATTGCATGCAGGCACCACTGAGGGACCCACAGCTCAATTCCTTATCAGGCAAATTTCCTCCTGGACCTTCTTCCTCATGCCCTTCCCCCCATAAGACTTCCTTTAAACCCTTCTTTAGATGCTAACTGCCCTACCTTCTCTTCAGTCACAGTCCTCTGGCACGTGCTTTTTCTCTGCTGATGGGGAGAGGTGGTCTGGTCTCAGACAAAATATATGAAGAAAAGAATGAAAAGAAGATGCTAAAAGAATGGCCATCTCGTATTTCCAGGTTTAATTGCCTGCTAGTTTATCTTTGAGCATTACTTAAATGGAGTCTCCTTTTCTAAAGCCAAGTTAGATTACAAAAGTCCCTCTATTACCTCAACCTAGAAAAATCCTAACTTGGAGGAAGAGAGGAACTTATCACCACCATCCACCCTTCCCACTTTGATCTGAAACTTCCTGACTCTCAGAAGACATTGAAGCAGCACTAATTCAAGCTCTGCCTCCCTTCCAGGGTATGTGCAAATACAAACTCATTAATTCTGTCCTCACTACCATTGAGCTATGAAAACAACTTAATACATGCTTTTGCATTCTTATTGAATGAGTCAATTATCTTGCCTAGCACAGATCACTAGAAGTAGATGCCACTTCATCCATTTTCCCAGCACTGGTAATGGGCAGAGGGCCCCGAGAATCAGGACCTCTGAATAAGAGGCTCATGTTCTTTCCTGAAAAGCTAATGGGACCAGCTCGGTAAGTCATGATTCCATGGATCTGAGATCTAGGGAAAGTGCTCACTTTGCAGAAGCCACTAGGAACAGGTGACTGTATGGTGTGGAGCTGAGCAAAGGTTCCGATGTCAGAAAGCCAGGACTAGGGGCCTGATTATGGAAGAGGTTCAGATGCAGCTCTCAGTACTCAGAGCACTGCAGAAGGTAATCTAAAAGCTGCAGAAATATAAGCATGAATTTAGTAGCCAAGCAAGCCAACAGTTCAGAACAAATGTCAGAGGTCCAGATGTTTCTCACAGTTGACTATATAAGGGCCTCTGCCCAAACCGTGAAGATAAGCTTCTGTTTTCAAATGCTCAGAGGTACAGCAACAATATCTGTTAAAATTGTTGAAAATCTTCCCATTTCCTTCAGGTTAAAGGTCAGAAATGCCTTATCCCAGCACTCAAGTATATCATGTCCTAATCTATTAATATATCAAACTTTCTATACTCTTGGGCCTTTTCCATGCATTCACTCAGTACTCCAAGAATTCATAAGTCTATTCATAAATTCTTGAAAATACCCTATTTATTTTTTATTGCTGAATGACTTTGTCTATGCAAAGCCATAGTTAACACTACTGATCTGAAAGCTTGCAATAGCTATTGTACTCTTCTATTTCTAACACCAGAAAGTGTTTGGCAGGTAGAAGGTACTTGATAGAATTAACTCACTAAATCCATGAATGATGCTGTTCCTTCTTCTCCTGCATATGCTCTTGAGGCCTGAATGGTCAGATACATGGATGCTGCTTCTTTGATCAGGATCTCTGTTATAGTTTCCATTCCAATAGCGCCGTGCTTACTATTTATATGACTATTTTCACTCCTAGACCTGTGGAAGGAAGAGGCCATGGTTGTTCTGTGTGATGGTTAATTTCACATGTTCATTAAGCCATGGGATGCCCAAATATCTAGTTAAACATTGTATATGGGTGTGTCTGTGAGAGTGTTTCTGGAACAGATTTGTGTTTAGATTGGTGAACTGAGTAAAGCAGATGGCCTTCCCCAGTGTGGGTGGCCATCATCCAATCATTGAAGACCTGAAGAACAAGAAGGTAGAGAAGTTTGAATTCACTCCTTGCCTGACTGATGGAACAAAAACATTAATCTCCTGTTTTTCAGGCCTGCGGATTACCACTAAAATCTATCCTACCAGCTCTCCAGCTCTCAGGCCTTCAACCCACACCACTGGTTTTATGGTCTTCAACTTGTTGTAGAAGGCAAACAGTTGGATTTCTCAGGCTCCATAATCACATGTCACATGTGCCATTTCCTTATAATAAATATTATTTTATACATAATGATATTTATATCTGATTGTAGATACATGTGCATGTGTATGTGCACTTCTGTTTCTCTGGAGAATCCTCACTAATACTGTTGGTAGCTCTGGTACCTAGCACATTATTCTTCCATAGAAGTTGTTGCTTCATCAATATTCACACATAAAGTTCATTGAGCCCATGTTGCCTAAAAATAAAATAAAATACAATACTATGGCATCCTAATATTCCATTATGTAAATATACATTTCACTTAATCATTCTCCTTCAACCAACAAAAGTATTAATGGCTCTGTGATTAATATACTTACAGCTACCTAGTCTCTTATTTTAAGTTGGTCTAATAAATGTGTTCTTTAAAGACATTCAAAAAATAAAATAAAACAAAGTATAAAACAGAATATACAAATCTATGAGAGCTAAAAATATAATCTAAAATGAAATTTTAACTATATACATTTATTAAAAATAAAAACATCTAAATAAGGGAGTTATAAGTTATATCTAAATAAGTTATAAAAGTATTATTTAGTTATTTTCAAATGAATGCCCATTGCAAAGAGTCCTATTAGAAAATAAATTCTAGAATTTTAATGGAGTGTAGGTCTGGCTGTAGAAATAAAGAACAATAAATATAGAATTATGGAAAAGGTAAGAAATGATTGAATAAATAAAATTCCAAGAAGAGATCTGTTTTATTGAGAATAGTTGTTAGAATTAAGTAGACCTAGGTTCAAATTCTGTATTCAACATACATTAGCTGTATTTTGAAAGAGATTTCTTGAATTTTTCAGAGCTTCAGTGCCTTTGACTGTAAAACTAAATTAACACTACCTTTTCTTGATAGATCATTCTGAGAATTAAGTAAGGACTCTATAGCACCTGGCACATAAATGGATGTCCAATAAATATTATACCCCATCCACATATCTGATATTAAAATTGAGACATATATGAAGATGATAGTATCATTAATAAACAAATAATGAAATGTATTCAATAGATAAAATTGATGTTACCTTGCAGAGGCAGATAATTACCACATATTTCTTAAAGGAACAGTTTTTTATCCCTAAACTTGATGCCAAATAGTTAATTTCTAATCACAATTCAAAGATTTATTCTGTTTTTACAACAAAGCCTATAACCTCTTTCCCCTTATTTTTACTCTTGAAAAATTACATAAACCAATATCAATAGGCACATACTCTTCTCAAGTTTTAAATTTACCAACACATTATAAATCATAACAAAAAATTTAAATTTTTATTTTTATATAATTAAAATAGACTTAATATGAGACTTTGGTAAGAAAAGCAGATCAGAAGCCTTAAATGTTTGGATATCTTACTTTGTTGATTTGGAACCAGCTCCTTCAAAGATGTACCCTCCCTCCAAGTGATTTACACTCACTGTAACTCCTCCTTTGCTTCCCTTGCTTCCCTTGCCTTTCTGCTCTGCATACTCAACCTGAAGAAGTGAACATTAAATGGAACATCACATCAAGAGGGCTGGAAATATATCATAGATAACTGTCTTTCTCTTGGAAAGATAAATTCCCATTCTTCTTCTAGGTCACATGTAAATATGACATTTGAGATTTTATAAATAGAAGCAATGATTTTGAAACAATGCAGAAATAAAGCATAATAAGAAGCTGGTGGTGAGAAACCAGAAGGGAATTATTATTTCAATTATTTAGTAAACTGAATTTAGACTAGGAATGACACTCAAGATACATCCATTACCATATTTTCCATTAGCTACATGCAACCCTAAGCAATATCACACTGGTCTTCCATTGTTAATATTAGCTTGAGTAATATAAATTATTTCTTATGTTCAATTTACTTATTTGATCTGACAATTTAAAAGAAAAGTATACCTCTGAAGTTAGTGTGAAAAATGGCATGCAATGTGCCTATTACTGGCAAAGGAAAAGTCTGTTTCAATCCTTCCTGTCACCTCTGAGGTAGTTGTAACAGTTATTGCTTTCCCAGGTTCTGCATTTTGCTTCTTGTTTAAACCAGTGCTGCTTTTTTCTGTAAACTTGTTCAGTTCATTCTGTACATTTTTGGAAAATCAGTGAAAATTAGAGTTACTATTAAGAAAAAAAATAATTTTAATAATGCTGACATTATAAAATATATAAAATACCAGCTGTAATTGATGTGATTATCTTTTGGTAGGCAATTTCAGTATTTTGGTGAATATTTTTATTTTAGAGTGAAATGAAAGAATTGTACACTTTTTAGATAGGTATTGAATTCAGAAACAATTATTGAAACGTTCATTTAAATGGTCTTTGAATAATTTGGGAAATGATTGTATTTATTAGAAACATAATTTGGAAAAACGATTTTGCCATTTTTAATTTGTGAAGTGGAGAATAGTTCAACAACCTTGAATATAATAAAACTTCCTTGATAAATAAGTAGTGATTTATGAAAGGGGAAAATATGCAGGATCAATCTAACACATTTATCCTGTGACATTAAAAATATTGTCCTAATAATGTAGCTATTTTATTTTAAAATATAAATTTTCAAAATATTATATAAAAAGAATATATTTCCCATAAATTAACATTTAGATTCAGCTTAAAAATAGCATGCCTTCAGTTAAATTGCCTTTAAGAAAGAAGCATTTATTTCTTCTCTTCTTTATAAATGAAAAACCAATTACAGAGGTAGTATGTATATTCCTTTAACGTCAGCTCAAAATCAAAACTATTTGTTTGGAGAAAAGTTCACAAAATCATAGCAAGTACATTGTAAGCCACATTCAATTATAGTGAGTTTCATCGATACCGTAAAATTGGTGTTTGAAAAAATATTGTTCAACTACAGGTTTCTAAAATCTCAAGATCTTAAATTAAACCTTATATTTTATAACATTTAATAATGGTTCCCTCTCTACAAGACCCAAAGGTTAAAAAGCCATTTAAATTTGTTAAAAAAAAAAAAAAAGGTATCATGCACTGTAGATTCCCTGAAACATAAACAAAGGTTTTTAAAACTAGGGTGTAAGTTCAATGAAAATAAATTTATTTTATAATTAGAAGTCTGCATACAATGCCATGACACAGAAATTAATTTATTTAAAATCTTTAATTAAAAATTGTTTTCAACGTTCTTTTACCATATAACACAAATGAACATGATACTTTGGGTTTATTAAACATTAGCATGTAAAATATTGATAACAATTACGTTCATAGCTGAATTAGGAGAGTATTAACTAGAATAGGTAAATTCCAAAGATTTGTCTCATATTTTTGTTAGCCATTTTTCATTACTGGAATACTAATACCTACTTTGCAGTAGTACACATTATGTCTAGGCTAACACTAGGTACTCTTCATAGACCAAGGCTAAATTCTGAGTATGCTGTCCTGTTAAGCTCACACCAGAATTCAATATCTCTTTGATTAAAAATAATAAAAGTAATAATAGTATCTTTTATCAATTCTCCAAAGAGATCACAGAATGACATGATGATCGAGCGAAGTCTAGTTTTTTACCTACTGTATTGGTGAGAATCCCATCTTAACTGAAGCTTAGTCGTGTCTTAGAAGGGGAACTTAAGGCTAATATTTTTAAGGTTCAAGATCTCCTTGCCAGTGGTTTAGGGCAAATCTTTTAATGTGGAATTGAATTGGAGCTGAGCAAAGTTCTTCATGCAATAGCTTAGAATTGGAAGACAGGCAGAAGTAAGGAATAAATCTTGGTAAGTGAATAGTTGTTTGATAAGTAAGTGGATTTGACAAGTTCAGTGATCTATTGTCTCAAGAAAGGGGTTGGCTGAAATCCTTATTGGTTGTATAAATGAATTTTTCTGTAATTCTATAAGCAAACAATAAAGTTATGCATTACAGCTTTATTTTCCTTGGTAGGGAATCCCTGGAATAAATTTTAAAGAATTGCAATGTAAACTTTGTCCTGAGAGTTTAACTCTGGAATCCCAGGAATATTAGTTCTCAATATTTGGAAATGATAGCAATCTCACTGGCTATATACACCAAGAGCAGAACACCCAAAAAAAAAAAAAAAAAAAGACAGAGTCTCTCATGAAAATTTAAAAATAATCATATATTCATATGCTATAAAAATATAAAGATAGTTGCAAGGTAAGCACATTCACACACAATCCCAGAAGCATTCTACCTTGGAAAAAGTATAATATGAACCGCTTAAATAATCTCTGTCACATATATCTTAAATTATTTTGTCTTTCTGAATTTTTGAAGAGAGACATTTTAAGGATGCACAGTGACATTTATATTGGGCATTATATCTCTGGTCCTCACTTTGTTAAATTGTATCTTAGATGAAACTGAAATACATACCTATGAACTCTAAGATATTTCCAAGTATTCAAATGTGTTTGAATAGAAGATCTGAGCATCAGTATGACTGAAAGGACACATGGGGTTTGCATCAAAGAATCAGCTGAGTATTAAAGTAAGTAGCCATGGCATTAGTGTATTTTTAGATCCATTGTCTGTGCATAAGCAATATAGATTTGTGAAATAAAATGGCATTTGGACTCCTAGCAATGTGCTTGAAATTATTTTCTTCAGAATACTCCTTATATTTAAGAAACAGATTAGATGTATAAATACTTCCTCTCCCTCTTTTTCTCTTCCCTTTTCTCTTAGTGCCCTACTCTTCCTCCTTTCCTTTTATCTCTTAATTTCCTTTCCTTTTCGTCCTACAAATAGATATGTCCTCAGCTATGCAAGCCCCTGTACCAGGGCTGTTGAGAGCAATAAGGAGATGAATCAGAATTATGTGTATAAACATATCACTGCCTTTAATAATAATAATATATAATATATATAGGGTATTTTAAATTTTATTAAATACAGGAATGAAAGCAACACCTGTAATGGACAGCTATTATTAATAGTTTTCAGGTATTTTTGACATCTTTCCAACGGGACCACAGGCATTGACTTGTTCTGAAACAATACAAAGAGTTTGTTCTATGATGTCTCCTAATCAAGGGATCATTGGAATCAGTTCAGGCCTATCTATCTATGTAAACTATCTATGCTTCTTGACATTACAGGTTTCCTTTTGATAAGGAATATCATTTAAATGCTAAAGTAAAATCCTCATCAGAACTTTCAGAAATCAGGCCAATCTAATATGTAAATATGTACTTTACATGTCTTGTATAAAATGGTAACAGTTACTTCAATGCTTTTCATTTGGGCTTTTTAAATTTATGGGTAGCTATAAAAATTTAATAAAAAGGAAATGTGTATAAAAAGAGAAAATTAAAATCTATAACTATTTAGGATCATTTATCTAAGTATAACTTCATATATGATCTATAATTCAAATGACGCATCTCAATCATTGGTCTCTCACTCATTCTACTGCTATTAATACCAAATTAGATGTTAGTTCTTTCCACCTAAACTGGCGTTTGGTAGTTACTTCAGCAGAGAGTGAGATTCATGGGATGTTAAATGCTACCACTATGATCAATTAGTATTATTCTCTGAAAATACTGAAGTTTCCATAAACACCCATTATTGTACTCTCATCTTTTGTAATAATTTATAAAGTAGAATTATTGACATATCATTTTTTTCTTTGAGAAATAAATGCACTAAAGGAGCATATAAATTTGCTATAATAAATATCAGTATTTTAGTCACCCTATTATTTGCTCGTATCTGCTGGTTGCTAGTTCTTGGATAAAGGAATCAGTTCACCACCATCATACAGTAAGGCTTTCAAAATCAGTGTGGTGACCAAATATATGGGACATATCAACAGTGTAGTATCTGATACAACCAGATGATACTGGTACATGAAGTTGTTTCGATTAAAGTTTCAAATGAAAAAATGCAAGGCTATCAAAGTCTTACAGATACAACCACATAAGCTTGGACAAATCACAATCAATTTTGAGTAAAAATAAAGTTAATAGCATATCCCCTTCTTTTCTACTTCACGGATGTCAAGAAATATAAAGCAAATGCCTCAGAAAAAGACACTTTTAAAAACATAGGCTGTCATTAAGTTTTAAAATGATTAAAAATCATATTTTCAAAAATAGAGTGAATTTCTAAATATAACTATAAAGTATGTTCAGACTTCAAACATCTGTGATCTACCTATATAATCAAGGAAAGTAATCAGAAAAAATGAATATTCCTAGAGGCTGAAGCAAATCACTCTCAAATATGCTATACTTAGCAGTATAAAATGAAATACAGGTCAAGATTCAGGAACCATGGGAAGGCTTACATTTCTATCTGGTTATTAAGAATATTACAGAAAGATAATATCATTGAAAGAAGGCAGAATTACTAATGTTGGGCAGAATTCCCATTTCACATTGTTAAATTTTATGCCATTCAGCTGTGTTTTAAAAATAAAACTAGAATTACATTTTTATCACCAAGGCAATAACGTTAAATATAATAATATGAAAATTATGTTTGAAAATTCTAATCAATTTTAGCAGCTTACTAAAAGTATTCAATTTTGCAAGTAGAAAAACATCATAATGAGATTTGAAAACTATTGGCATGAGAAACAAAAAATAAAGTAGCAAATTAACAAGCAGTTCTAGTACTTAAGTGATATATGCATATATATTAATATATATGTGAGTATGCTTATATATGTATTTTCACAAAGTTTAAAGAGAGGAGATTCAACCTTTGAAAGATAATATACTAAGTCTATAAGTCCACTATAAAAATGGTCATATCAACTTGGGCAAATTGCAATCAATTAATGCAGCTAGTATATCTATTGTAGATTCAACTCATGAGTGATGAATACAAAAAGACAATAAAACCAGAGTCTAAACCCTCATCATCTAAAAAGGGAAACACATTCCATCTTGTTTTTCTATTTTTACAACAAAAAATTCAACCCTAAAACTATAAGTCTCTTAATTAGGTTCCCCTCAGTTAAGTGCCAAAAAGAAAAATCTGAAGTCTTTTCCCAGAAAAGTCAGTTTTGATAAATATTTTGACTCTAAGATAAGAGAACCTAACTAATATCAATATGAAAACAATGCTAAGAAACATTCTTCTAAGACATATCAGTCTGGGAGGCATTGATATTAGACATTAATACAAGACTTGAATCAGAATTAACAGCATCTATTAAATTTTCCATAGCACAAATTCAAAGGACTAAATGCATCAATAAAACTTGGATCATTAACCATTTAATTCTAAACCCTTTAAAAAATATGTGGTCCCCAGACAGTGTTCTACACCTACCTTCCATACCTTCTTTTTTTGTAGGTTTGAAAATTTTAACACTGGGCAGAGAATTGTTATACAAGAATCTCAATGCATTCTAAAAACTAAGTATACTTTGACTTGCTGTAACTGTAACAGAGTTACCCACTATTTAATTAATTTTAAGACCTGTGGTTTACAGTTGGGAGATTCCTTTTATCCTATTCCTCCCTGAAGGCCCATAGACTAATATATATCTCATATTAATGAATCTAAGGTATTCTAGGAAGCTTAGGAATATTCTTATGCTATATTATGGCAAGCTAAAGCCTCAGCAAAATTAGTTTTCACAGCACATATATTTTCCCATGACATAATACGGAAAATTGTGTAAATGCATACCTTAATTTCATAAAAAATCATGAAATGATCTTTCAAACAAATGGCCATATCTTTTTATATCATATTTATGGGTTTTTAGGAGGTGCGCAATAATAGCTAATGCTTAGTAGCTGCATGCCAGACACTGTTCTAAGTGCTTTAACGCAGCATCTCACATAACCTTGCCTGCAGCTCTATGTGAGAGAAGTACCTTTACTGTCCTCATCTTACAAATGAGGAACTAAGGCACATGGAAACTAGGAAAATTGGCAAAGTTTGCAGAGCTATAATTGCCAGAATCAGGATTTAAAGTGAGTTAGTCAAACTATAGAACCTGTGCTCTTAACTATGACAGTGTTATTCAAAATCTTAAACATTCGTTGGCCCACACTAGAGCACTTGATTTATCTAAAGAAGTGTTCAAAATAACTACCCATCTCATCTGCATAAAGAGTGTGACATATTTTGCTTTCACTATTGAGTACATAGAAGCCAGGTTTGCTCTTTGCCCTTGGCAGCTGGACAAGATGTTGTAAAGCAGGCAAGGTGGCCATACCTCCCCTTCTCCTTCAGCTACTCTCTAGGCGTTAAGACATTCTCCTAAAACTCTAGCTCTTTTTATATCAGTGTTCCTTTGATCATAGGCCATTATCAACTAATCCTTCTAGATAAAAATTGTTTTAAAAAATCCTAATATATTCTGTCCTATTTAATTTTCCATCTAATTAAATTGTTCAAAAAAACCTCAACCATTTATAAAAGTAATCACTTTCTTCAAAATCAAGTTATCATTAATCTTTAGTTTTTTAAAAAAGGTTTAGATTAAAAAGCAAAATAAAATGAACTTTATATGGCCCATTCTCTTTCTGACTTGCAGGGAATAGAGTTCAAGAGGGGAGTGGGAAGAATTAATGTTACACTCCTCAAAATGAAATATTAATATTCCTACACTACAGTGATAGTCTGTAAGTGAGGGAATGTGGGTGCTAAAAACCATAGATAAATATAATTTACTTTCCAGAAGCATAAATTTTACTAGGAAGTAATTATTTAAAACATTATTTTTCATTTTAAAAAGAGGTGTCATAAAATCAAATGCAACATTTACATGTTTTTTAAGGATAAAACAGAGACTTGAGATAAATTTTATCTTTTCACCTATAAAAGCCTACATACATAAATGCCTCCCTTCTTTTCCCAGGGCAAAGTCAGGATTTCCTAACATCAGCATCTTTAAGACTACAGATTGAGAATTACATGATCAGGAATACATGGAAAATGAGAAATACAGATATTCTAAACTCTGATTGAATGAAATATACTTGGATACTGACAGTTTGATAAGTGCCATCTTCTGGTCTCTAAATTTATTTAATTATCATATTGAATTAATTAGTAAAGGGGGAAACTATCTTATACCATCAATATTGGCTTTTCCAAGAATGATCACATTTGTTAAGAGACATGATATTTTAAAGCTAAGAGAAAAACTAAGGATCAATTGGTCCAACTTCGTATCTTTCAAATAGGGGTAAAAGTGAGATGAAATGACGTGATTCAAATTATGGTACACATTATGGTTAATGATGAAGTGAGCACTAAAATCCTGGTACCCCTTCCAATCTCTTTCATTGTATTATGATTTGAATTCTTGTAATCAGGATAATTGAAAACCTTATGCACCCAAAGCTGCATGTTTCATTTTTTTCTTTTGAAATCATTTGTTTCCAAACAGAAAAAGAAGTGGCCAGGAAAAGAAGCTAGTATGTATTGACAACACAGGGTGTCCACATGGCCCCTTACTAGTGTAAACAACTCTAATAGCAGTAGGGAGTTAGAATAAAATGAAAAGAACAAAATAATAACCCTATATACTGCTATTAGTCATCTTCAAACAGATGAAATCGTGGGAGGGAGTCTAAAACTAGGAAAATCAGAAGAAAGCTTCCACCTCTGTCAACTCTTGGTAGTCAGACATGATGTATTAGATAAAAGAAACTGCTGGAAATAGGCCTTCAGTAATGTGACAGTGGGGAGGGGAGGGAGGGGACATGGTCCTTTGTCCTATGATTAGGTCTCACTCATTCAGTGAGCCTATGCATCTTGACTGTGAACTGCACAGGTGTTTCTACGTTTTTTTTCTCCCCCCTTAGAAGATACAGAGTGGGGAGAAAATACCCCTGTGTCATTTAGTTTGAGTATTTCCCTTCTAGAGTCAGTTAGGTTTGGGTATTTCCCTTCCCCCTCATAGGTTTGTCTCTGATAAAACCCCAACGGGTCAAGCTTGGGTTAACTAGTTTCTCCTGAGCACAAACCTTGGTAGGAAGAACAGAATGCCCTGGTATATTTCAACATGGCTCCTCTTCCTCTCCCCCTGCCAGAAGTATGAGGGGATTTTTCTCTATTATTTACTGTGAGAAACTAGTTGAGCTCCTGGGGGTAAAATACAACAAAAAAAGCATGGAGGCCTTCATAGAACTGGGTCCCCCTGGAGCTTTTAACTCTCAGACTTGTCCACACTCAGCCTCCAGCAGTTCATCGATTACAGTTCAGATTTTCCTAAAGTGGCACTGGTTCTATGGGGGATTCTGCTCTGGTATGTGGTGATTCTCTGTGCCCATCTTTCTGTTTTTCCAACTTTGGGGGCAGTGGTTTGTTCTGACAGATCTAAGAAGAGTTGTTGATATTTTCAGTTTGTTCAGCTTTATACTTGTTAGAATGTAGTGGCATCTTCCAAACTCCTTACAGTTGGAACTGACAACCAGAAATTCCCACCTCTATCAACCCTATCTAACTTTGCACTGAGTTCAGCCTCTGCCTGTCTAGACAGACATAAAGCAGTGAATTAAATTCTACATACTTTAATTTGTCCATTTGTAAAATAGAGCACCTGGACTTGATATTGCACTTAAAAGCCCAAGAAGCGATAATTGTTTGCCAATCCCTGTTATCTTCCTCTTCTTAAGAAACTTCTGTAATGCTGTGATCATAAATGCCTTCTTATTTCTCCAAACATTTTGATGTTTTAACAGTGTCCTATCATTTAAGAGTTTAAGAAAGGATGCTTGCACAATCCCCTATGATACCTCAAATATAAATATAAAACATGCCTAAAAAACATGGTTAAAGTCAGCAATACCTAAATGGTCACCTAAGGACCACTGCACAAATTGAAATAGATGATCTTAAAGAATTAGATATGTTATTCTGTGTTAAGCACTCCCGATGGACCATCCTTCAAATAAGTTTTCATAATAACAGTTTGAAGTTTGTGCATTAAAAATGAAGACATTTGAAAACCAAAAGCATTTGTAATTATAGCTGTGGAATTTTAGGCATATTGAAAACTGTCAGGAAAAATATTTTTGCTAGGATTCTTTTCTCACTATATAGGGTGATAACCCTATCTGTTTACATGCATGTGATGGTTTGGTCAAAGGGCACAGTTTTTTTTTTTTTTACAAAGTAGGGCCTAATTTTGTCATAACCAGCAAGAGCAGGCAAAGCATAATTTTCTGATTGGCAACTGTTCTTCTTTGGTTAGAAAAATACCAACATGTTCCAGAGGCATCACCCTCTATCCTCAATGCCGAGGTTAGCTAACATTTATTTGGGGGATGTTTTAGTTGTGCCAGATGCAGCCAGAAATACCAATCTTCACATGATTTATATTCCTTCACCTAAAATTTCAGGATATACCAGACCATGAATTAATCACTTAATGAATATGCAACCAGATACTTTTATTAATCAAGTGAATACTTACTGAGTCGCTGTAATCACGTGAATACTTACTGAGTCTGGATTCTGTGATGCTGAGTACTAGGACTACAATAACAAATATGACAGTCCTTTTCTAACTGTTGCTGCCAGACTCATAAACACCATTATATCAGCTAGATCTGTCATCTTTGGGGATCTGAACAACATGAGTTGTGAAACCTCTCCTCCTCACTTCTAAGACTTAGAGTAGAGGTAGGCGCAAGGAAGAATCTCATCTGTTCTCTCTCCTCTGTTCTTACCATTTTTCTTATATAGATAAGAAGAAATAGACCTTCTCCCTTAAAACTTAAAGCAAAGGTGGTCTCCTCTCTTTACATTGTTTTTTTCTCCTACTGGTAGGGGGCATCTCTAAGCAGGAAGTAGCTCTAGTCCCATCATACTACTTCATCTTCATGAAATAGAAGCCAGTAGAAAGGAAGAAGCTGACCATAAGGAAGAATACATATTTACATTTTATTTAATTTTGTCTTTACCATCAAACTTCAGCACTATTGTCAATTTCTTTAATTTGCTCCCAGTACATGCATGCATGTTCAGGTACCAATGGAGGAGGAGGGGTGATGGGAGAAAGGGAAGGAGTGGGAGGAGCAGTGGCCACTCAGAGGCCCCGGGGGCCTTCCTCCAGCTACGACTAGTGCATTTGGGCTGCAGTGTGTAACATGCTCTAGAGGCAGCCTGAAAAATCATGCAGCCAGCTTAAGGAAAGATGCCAGGAAAGTGATGAAGATGATTCCCTTCCCCTTGTATTCTAGACAGCACATTATTCATGCTGTTGCCGGCACCAAAGGATAAATTAGACTGTCTGAATATTCTAGGCAGAACAGAAGTTATAATAGCAAACTGAGTTATACAACATTCTGAACGAAATGCAATAAGAGATGTAATCAGCCAAATCAACTCCAAAGTTAAGCTTAAGAAATAGTCCTCTGCTCTTAGTTGTGTGTTTGTGTGGTATAATCCATTTTCTATGCTGGAATAAAGTCAAAGTGAGAGTAGCTTTGACATTACGAATCACCTGCATCACAGTGAGCTCCGTCACGCGGACAATTTATATCAAGGAATGTTGTTTCAGGGAGGGTTAAAATGAATTATGGAAGGAAACATGTGGTCGGATAATGAATTTATCATGATAACTGTCTTCTTAATCAATATTGTTGAACAAAGACATAATTATGCTGTTGAGATATTTTAAGTGTCAATTAAATAGCATACAGCTATGGATCAGTAGTCATTTACATCAGCAGTCCCCAACCTTTTTGGAACCAGAGACTTGTTTCATGGAAGACAATTTTTCCATGGAGAGGGAGCAGGAGGGATGGTTTTGGGATGATTTAAGCCCATTGCTTTTATTGTGCAGTCAGATCTCTCTGCTAATGATAATCTGTATTTGAAGCTGCTCCCCAGAGCTAGCATCACCACCTCAGCTCCACCTCAGACCATCAGGCATTAGCTTCTCATAAGGAGCATGCAACCTAGATTCCTCCCATGCACAGTTTACAGTAGGGTTAACACTCCTATGAGAATGTAATACTGCTGCTGATCTGATAGGAGACGGAGCTCAGGCAGTGATGTAAGTGATGGGGAGCAGCTGTAAATACAGGTGAAGTTTCCCTCTCTTGCCCACTGCTCACCTCCTTATGTGTGTTCCAATCCATGGCCTGGGGGTTGGAATCTGCAGATTTAGACAAATAAATAAGGTCTTCTGTTGTGATACTCAGTTTTCTTCACTCTAAACCAAAATACAGCTAATGTAAAAATTGATCACCAAGATATTCTCATTCATTTTAAGTAGTTATCTACATTTGTGATTATTACTTGAATTCAAATTCTATTTGTTACATTATAAAAAGTGTTTGCTATGCCTACATATGTTTACATGTTTACGAAAACTACACTTAAACCCTCATTAAACCTAGATCCTCAATTCATTTTACACATTGTTCTGTTTACACATTGTTCTTTTGAAGCACAGTGTTCTGTGCTTCAAAAGTGTATCAGTCTCAAAATTGTCAGTAGTTATTCCCAAAAGACAAATTATAAAAACCTAAAGCAAGGTGAAAAGCCATATTTTGTGGGCATCAATATCTGATCATTTAAACTTGCGTTCAGTCACTAATGGAAATATTGTGTCAGGATGTAGGCAGTTTTGTACAGTTTCTTTTGGTAGAAGGTTTTAAAAACAGAGGAAAAGGAACAGAAAAGTTGATCAGTAAATTCATTTTCAATGCACAATTTGCATTCTATTCTTTAAGTTTTTGCTTAGTAAAATAGAATAACTCAATAGGATTTCATAGAAATTCTGTTGGAGAGCAATTACCTGAGGCCTGTGTAGGAGGAACAGGTGTGGAATAGCTCAGGATGATCAACAAATGAGCTGTTTCATTATTCAGTCATGACATGACTCGATACTAAGAAGTGGTGGAAATTTTGAAAAAAATTGTAGTTTAGAAGCATTCCAGAGAAGGGATCAGTAAAATCAACAATAAATAGCAAGGGAAATGGTATCTTTATGTATAAAATTCAGCTGCAGACTTGCATGTTTAATTGAAAAAGTGCCTCCAACTCACTGTATCCTTAAAATGAATATATTATCTTCCCCAGAACAAAAATACACCTGCCTCCTCTCATAAATTACCTATAAGTAAACCAATTCCGCTATCTACTGTGTTGCCAAGCCCAGAAATTTAAAGACTACCCTCAATTCTACCCTCCCTCTCACCCCCTACATCTAAGCAATCACCAAATCTTAGAAAACAAATTCCCCAAATCTTTGGACTCTGCCTGTTTGCCTCATCCCAACTACCTCTACTAAAATAAAGCCATGATCTTTTTTTTCTTGACTATTGCAGTAATTGCCTTACTGGTTACCCTCCCACTGCTCTAGTTTCCTTATGTAGTGAGAAGGATCTTTTTTGAAATGCAAATCTGATATCCTGTCAGTCACCTGCTTAAAACCCTGTGCTCTTTGAATGAAATAAAATCATTCCTAACAGGGTCCTACCTTTTTCTCCATACTCACCAAGCAACACCAACGATGCAAAGCTTCTGGGTTCTTGAATGTACTGAGAGCTCTATTTCACCACTGACAATTGACCAGGATTCAATCTGTACCTCTAATATTTTGATATCATTTAAATATTTAAAATTTGTCATTTAAAATCTTCATTTTTATATCCTGTCTGCACCTGGCTGAGTTGGGTAGAAGAACCCTAATGCAAACATGGTGAGAAAATTGTTTTCTATTATTGGGCCACTTTGCTTAAACTTTACTTATAATTTGCATATGAGCCAGTAAGCTATTTGGGTCAGCCTCACTGTTGAGTTATTAAATTCAAAGCTATTAAATTCAAATTTATTTTTTATTCACAGAGTGTGAATCAAAAGCAAAAATAATTTCTATCATTGCTATCCTCTCTCAGAAGGCATATACAGGAGACTCACTATATGACCACCAATTCTACTCCTTTTCTCCCTCCCACTCTTCACCAGAAATCTACAAGTACAACATTTAATATTCTCTTATTTCCACAACCCTACTCTCTAAGCTCTGAACTATGTCAGTAAAGCTAGCCTCTCTGGGCTTCTCTTAGTTTCACTTGTTTCACCCATTATCCTGATTCTCTACAAGATACAAGTCCAAGGATTTGATGGAGCAAGAATGTGAGTTGGAGGTAGAGAAATCCTGAAGACTCACACATTAAAGGCTTTTCTCCATGATGTATTTATATTTTTGTCTTTGTTATATATGTATCACAGTGTTTCAGTGGTGTGATCACAATTTTTTTCTTCAGGAGAAATGCTTATCAAAGCGTTGTCTAAAATATCAATGGAATATCAGTAAAACCTATTGAAACTTCACTTTGCTGAGAAACATGTGGACAACAAAATGGAAGAAGGAGTTGACAAATGCAAAAGAGTGACACCCGACTATAAAAAGATATTATAAAGGAAGTTCAGATCTGAGTGAGCTAAAGTCTGCCTTAATGTTAAGGCGAACAGCAAGTATTTCTATTATAAACCTTTTTTCCACCTTCCCTCATCTTAAAAATCACGCTTGTCTATTGCATTGGAGCAGATATGGTAAATAGACTAACTCCATGTCCTTCTAACCTCCTCTTGTGTTTTCCTGTGCTGCAGAATCTGGGGGACTAAAAACTACATTTCCTAGGTGCCCTTGAAGCTAGTTTTCAGGATGATATAGGTTCTGCCAATCAGGACTCTCTTTTGTAAAGGTTGAATGTGAAACCAAAGACAAGTATTAATATCATAGTATTATTTTTAAAGCCTACGTTAGCTACATTTTATGTTTCCCGTCTGTTATATTTCTTTAGTTCCCATTGTTTTTTATGCTATTTTTTGTTTGTGTATTTTTGTAAGCCACTTTAAGAACTTTCAAGATCATCCAATATCGAGCATATACTTTTAGAGAATTTTGAGCACTCTTATGTTCAATAACATCATTAAAAACTTATCTCCAATATCATTGTAGAATTTTTTCAAAAAGTCTTGGCTGTTCTGATACTCAACAAAAGACATCTTCCTGCTCTTCTAATTTATACTTACCTCATTCTTGGATGTGGGAGGTGTTGAATTTTTTTTTAATGTTTTTAAGCCATTTATGGACCTTCTTTAGAAAATTGAAATTTATGTCTGCTATGGTTTGAATATATCCACCAAAGTTTATGTACTGTAAACTTAATCCCCAATGCAACAGCGTTGAGAGATGAGACCTTAAAATGTGATTAGGTCATAGGCTCTACCCTCATGAATGAATTAATATATTTATTGCAGGAGTGGATTTGTTATTGTGAGAGTAGGTTTGTTATAAAAGAGAATTAAGCCCTCTCATGAGTGTTCTCCCACCATGGGATGACACAGCACAAAGCCCTCACCAGATGCTGGCACCTTGGTATTTAACTTCCTAGCCACGGGAACGATGAGAAATAATTTTTGTTCTTTATAAATTACACAGTCTGTGCCATTTTGTAACAGCAATATAAAACAGACAATGTCTTGTGTTCATTTATTTATTGAAACTTTCTGTTTATATGAAAGTATATTGTTATTATTTGAAGGATATTATCTATTACTTTTATTGAATATATCTGTCCAACTTATTTTTCAGATTTTAGTAATAGTTTTTTTGTTTGTTTTTTAAGTAGTGTTCAAAGGAGTTCTTGTGGAGTCAGGGCAACAGGGTAGGGGATATTGTTAAATATTACAATGAGCTCACATAAACCAAAACTGTTCAACACTTTAGACATTGTTTAGATATTTCCTGTTTGAAAGATAGAATGAATACAAAAAAGAGTTAACTGAAGGCTAAAAAAGATGAGGAAGAAAACTTAAAATACACCTGGTTATTTTAAATGAATACTAATTTCCCAACCATTAAAAGTTTTGAATCAATTATTACCACATAACTGCTTTTAGTAATGTTTTAAGAGCTGTGAAGAAAAAGAGCTGACAAAAGACTAGAAATGGGAAAATAATGCTCTCATGTTCGCAAAAGGAGAAAAAGATAGCATGTGAAAACTATACAGGGAGCTTGATATTATGTCCTGGAATAACTTTAGCTTTGCTAACTAAATAGATGATTTGTAAATATTTAAGAGTGACCTATAAAACCCATCACTGTCCTAAATTAGTATATTTTCTTTTTCTGATCAAATAAAAAACTAGCAAATCAGTAAATTCCAACTTGTTGAGTTTCAGTTGAATATTTGCTAACTGTCTCTGTACATCATTGTTGTCAGGAGAAATAAGAATGGACTGCTTGATTCATAGCTGGATAAACAGTATTAACCCCAAAACTTGATCATTTGGTTGAAAAAAGTTGCTTCAAGTGTTGATCATAAAAATTTTTGCTTGGGACATGGAAAAGGATATAGAAAACAATTTTGAATATGCACTCTTTATACATATAGAAATTATGTATGTACTTTTAAAAAATATGTTTAACTAACAAATAAAAATTGTGTATATTTACCATGTACAACATGTTTTGAAGAATGTATGCATTGTGGAATGGCTCAATTCAGCAAATTAACTTACACATTGCCTCACATTCTTTTCTTCTTCTTTTTTTAGTTCTGTCACTTCTTTTTTATTTTTTATTTCAGCATCTTAAAGGGATACAAATGTTTAGGTTACATGTATTGCCTTTGTGCCTTTGCCTTGCCTGATTCAGAGCTTCAAGTGTGTCCATCCCCCAGATGGTACAAACCACACTCAATATGTGTGAATATATCTATCCCCTTCTCCCCTCTCCCACCTGTTCGATAAATGTTACTGCTATATGTGCACGTAAGTGTTGTTCAATTAATACCAATTTGATGATGAGTACATGTGGTGCTTGCTTTTCCATTCTTGTAATATTTCACTTAGTAGAATGGGCACCATCTCTATCTAGGATAATACAAGAGGTGC
This sequence comes from Microcebus murinus, assembly GCF_040939455.1. Taxonomy (NCBI): domain Eukaryota; kingdom Metazoa; phylum Chordata; class Mammalia; order Primates; family Cheirogaleidae; genus Microcebus; species Microcebus murinus. The sequence goes on along the minus strand of NC_134108.1, from coordinate 63,152,842 downwards.
TAGATCATTACTGCTTTTTGCGGTGGAGTAGAACTCCATGGTATACATAGTATACCACATTTTATTAATCCATTCATGTATTTATGGCCACTTAGAATGTTTCCACATCTTTAAAATTGTGAATTATGTTGCTATAAATGTTCTAGTGCAGATGTCTTTTTTATAGAATGTCTTTTTTTTCCTTTGGGTAGATGCTCAGTAACAAGACTGCTGCATCAAATGGTAGTTCTAGTTGTTTTGTAGATCTTTTGTTTCTTTCTTCCTCTCTTGCTGTCATCCTGTATGATTAGATGGTTTTCTTAAGTGGTATGTTTTATTTCCTTACATTTTATCTCTCATGTATCTACTTTAGGTTTTGCTTTGTGATTACCATGAGCGTTATGAAATTTAGTTCAGGTATGTGACCTCAAAGTGAGTTGTAGGACAGCAACTACAGAAAGTATACAGGTACCACAATAACTGCTGCTTGCTCAGAACAATCTCCACCCTCTTGACTAGATTCTAGGGAACTGAAACAATCCCTTTAAGCAGAGAGTAAATAGATGAAGAAAGCAACCAGATGGTTTACCACACCATCAGTGACTTTTTTTCCTCTTTCTTTTTCTCTTTATTCCTCAATGTATAAAAAGTTAGACAGGCATGCATTGCAAGCATGGAGATGTACCTCCTCTTTCTGCCACCCCAAACTGCATTGTATGTAAGTTCTCCCTTAATAAATCTTTGACTGCCTACCAACCTGTAGTGGTAAACCTCTTTCTTTGGTCTGAGCTTGTCCTCCACTTACAAAGTGTAGTGTTATATTCCAGCAGGGAGTTTTCCCAACCCATGAGGCTTATATGAAACATCTTATAGTTATAACAGACTGTTGTAAACCAATAACAACTTAAATTTGACATAAAAACTCAATATTTTTCTACTCCTCCCCCACATTTTATGATTTTGATGTCAAAATTTACATCACTTTATATTGCATATCACTTAATAAATTAATGTAGTTATTTTAATAGCTTTGTCTTTTAATCTTCATACTAAAGATATAAATGATTTATATACCACCATTACTATATTAGTTTGTATTTGACTATGTATTTAGTTTTACCAGTGATGTTTATACTTTCATACATTTTCCTGTTACTAATTAGCATCCTTTTCTTTCAGCTTGAAGTTCTTTCTTTAGTAATTTTTATAAGACATATCTAGTGGTGACAAACTCTCTCAGCTTTTTTGTCTGGAAAAGCCTTTATCTTGCTTTCATTTCTGAAGGACAGATTTGCCAGGTAAAGTATCTTTGATTGGCAGGGTTTTTTTTTTCTTCAGCACTTTGAATATGTCATCCCAATATCTCCTGGCCTGTAAAGTTTCTATGGAGAAGTCCGCTGCTGGCCTTATTTGAACTCCGTTATCTGTGATATGCTTATTTTATCTTGATGCTTTCCAGATCTCCTCTTTGTTCTTGACTTTTGACAGTTTGATTATAACATAACTTAGTGTAGTCTTGTTTGGATTGAAATTTATAGGAGACTTTTGACCTCTACCTAGATATTTATATCTTCCCCCAGATTTGGAAAGTTTTCTGCTTTTATTTTTTGTTTTAAAGTTTCTGGCCCTTTGTCTCTTTCTCTCTTCTTCATAAACTCTTATAATTTGAATATTTGGTCTTTAGATTCTGTCCCATAAGTTTCACAGGTTTGTCTCATTTTCTTTTCATTTTTTTCTTTTTTCTGCTCTGACTGTATATTTTCAAATAATGTGCTTTTGAGTTCCTAGATTCCTCTGCTGTTTGTTGTATTCTTTAGCTTATGAATTTGCTTGATTTTTTTAAATAATTAATTCTCTCTGTTAAAGTTTTCATTTTGGTCACTTATCATTTTCCTGATTGTTTTGAATTCTTTTCATATATTTTCTTGAAGTTCACTAAGATTCCTTTAAAGAATTATTTTGAATCTTTTGTCAGGTAGTTTATGTATCTCTATTTCTTCAGGGTTACTGGTTACTGGTTATTGGTTATTGGTTACTGGTGCCTTATTTTGTTTCTTTGGTGATGTCAAATCTCCTGATTGTTCTTAATCCTCATGGCTGTGAGTTGGTGTCTATGCATTTGAAGCAGTAAGAACCAATTCCAGTCTTTGCAGATTTGCTTTGTCTGGGAAAGACATTCACCAGTTTGTCCAGAAATTTTGGGCAGGACATCTGGTATGGTCCATGGGCTGGCTCCTTCTGCTAGAATCCTTGAGCAGGCTGGCTTGCTGCCTAGGTCAGCAGGTGTGTGAGCCAGGTACTTGGGTTTATCGAGTTTGGAGCCTAGATGCACTGGGGTGGACCTGCTGATTGGGTCCACAGGGCAGGCCTAGAGCCTGTATCCACAAGAATTGTCATAAAGCCTGGGTCCATAGGGCCTGACCTGGTGTTTACATGGGTCTTGAACCTGAGTCTGTTGGAGTGGGCCTGGGACCCTGGGTCCACAGGGACTGGCCTAGACACTGGTCTGCAGGGATGGGCCTAGACCCTGGGCCCACTGAATCCTGGGGTCACTAAGACTGGCCTGTTGCTAGGACAGGGCTAGACCCTAGAGCTACGTGGGCCGGCCTGGCTCTGTGCTTGTCTGGAACCTGGGAGAGACCTGGAGCTTAAGGCTGTAGGGACTGGCCTGGAGGTTGAGTACATGGAGCTGGCGTAGGGTTTCAGGAGCTGGCCTGGTACTGTGGTGGGCCTGAATCCTAGGGCTACTGGAACAAGCCTGGGGCTGTTTTGGGCCTGGAGGCTGAATTGGTGGGACCAACCTATAGCAAGGGGCCACAAAGGCTTGCCTGGAGCCTGAATCTGTGGGGGGTGGCATGATGCTGGGTGGATCTGAAACCCAGGAAACTGGGTCTAGTGCTGGGGCCCATGTGGAGCTGGGACTGCACAGTCTGGTGGTGAGGTGGGCATGCCTGGAGATGGACTATGGGATCCAGCCTTGTGCTGAGGTGGGCCTGGACGTTCATTCTGTAGATAAGAGAGGCCTGTCTGTCCTTAGGTTTTACTGGGACAAGCCCAGTGCTGGCTGGAGGCAAAGGCCTGTGCTTACCTCTCTCTTGTGTCCCCAAGCAGTGGGTATCTCTTTCCATGCTGTGCTGCCTGGGGTTGGGGGAGGGGTGATGCAGGTAATCTAAAACTGTCCTTGCCACTCTCTTCAATGTGCCTTTTCTTATTTCTGTGCTACATTCAGGTGCTATAATCTCTTACTTGTGAAGGTATTTTCAAGCATAGATAGTTATTCAAGTTGATATTTCTGTAGAGGGGAGAACACTGAAAATTTCTACTCCATCATCTTGCTGATATATGGCTTGCAACTCATTTACGTATTTATATGTTAAAATTATGTTGATTATAAAAGCTATACAAATGGTGAAATTGAAAAGAATGAGATAAAGATTGAGTACATAACATTTGATTCATGAACACACAAAATTATTCTGAAAATATATTATTAACATTCTAAATGCTTGTTCTTTAAATGTCTTGCTTGTAATACTTGCATTTAATTTAGTAATATTCTAAGGCAAACATATATTTATTGCTGTGTTTATTCTCAAGGATTCATTATATAAAAGTATATTTGGAATGATCTTCTTGATAATTAAAAAATTTGGGGCTAATTTCTTGCTAAATCTGCTTAGATTCTCATGATGTATAATACTTGTGATTAGGAGGCCATACTAGATGAAGTGTATCAGTGATGCCATTTTATTCTTCTTTGCTTAAAGTTGCAAAATAATATTATTTCCAGTTGTAATTTCTTAGAAGAAATATTTTAAACTACTTTTATTCACTTAAGTAACCAGGAAATCCACTTACAGCACACAAACTGCAATGCATAGCAATATACTGACTATGAACAACAAACCCTTCGATTATTATCATCAAACCCTCTATGTGAAAGAACTCACATTTACTGTACATCGAAACCTAGTTGGATTATGAGTCAATTCATCTCAGAAATATTAGTGAATATTAATATTGTGTCATTGTGTAAGTAAAAAGTATATAAGTAAAGGTTCTCTAATATTTTCTCCATGCCAATAGCTCTAATCATCCAATCCCAAATGAGAACATCTCACTTTATAGACTAGCATTTTTTACATGAATGACTTAGCTGAAGACATATGAAGCATGATTGTTATATTTGCAGGTGACACAAAATAGAAGGTACAATTAACATAATGGATAGTTTGGGGTTTTTTTCATGTTCCTGGAATTTGTGATATGGATAAAGTTCTAATTAAGTCCAAGTCCAAGCATAATACTTGTCAAGATGGTAGGAAATGGGAGAGTACAGGTAGAATCCACCAGTTACTGGAGATTCAGACTTTGTTGTGTTGAATATGAGATAAATCTCAAAAGAGACTCATCTCAGCTGTTGGGTGACAGGTCAAATAAGTAAATACCTGGAATGATAGACATTCCTATTGATACTGGGATATTGAGCATTTGGGAGGTAGAAACTATAGTATAATGTATATTTAATAGTTTGTTTTGCTATATAAGTAGGAGCCATTTGCTATGTTTTTGTACATCTAAGCATATTTATTTCATGATGGCTGTGAGCCTTATGATGTAATAAAATTTCCTTCAGCTATATCAGGTCTTACCTATTTATATAAGCTTTCTTTCTCAAGGCACAACTTTTCATTCTTTCTACAGACTTGCACAGTAAGTAAAAGCTGAATTTGTTTATGCTGAAAAAATGTGAGAAAACACATTATGGTCTTAAAATATGTGAAAGACTGTAGAGTAGAAAAGAGATTATGCATAACATGAAAATTTCCATAGGGTAGAGTTAAAATCAATGAGTGAAAATTCATCTTAAGGTAAACATTTTTCTCTTAAAAAATGTTTTTCTAAGTCTTACAGTGCTTCCTATAAAGGTAGGATTCTCTGCTGGCTTGTGAGGTAGAGAGAAGTCTTTAAGCACAGAGAATGGTCACTTTATCAGAGAATTTATGTAATCATTTACGTGTGGGAAGAATTTACTCATCATAAAGAGCGTTTCTTGCTATTAGATGCTATGATTCTACAGACCAATTTATACTTGAAAAAACTTTATTTTCATATTAGTCTTCTGGAAGTCCTCGTTAACTTGTTCTATGTTTAAAAGATAAGCAAATTTTTTTTCAAGCTGTATTACATTATGCATTAATTATTTTATTAAATACCATGTAAATAATTTAAAGTAAAATATTATATTTTTCTGGTTTCACTACTACATTTTTCTTACCACCTGAATAAACTCATATAAATTTATTTATTTCATTTCTTTTGGTTTATATTATGATATATACATAAGTGAAATAAAAAATACAAAAAAATTTGTACACATGATTTTTTCATATTAAATAAACTTTAAGAATAACAGTCAGAAATATAAACTTATTTTTCATCTAAAAGCACACCAAAAATAAGTTTTTATGTATCTTGCTTTGCATTTCTATATAACATGGAAATGAAATTCAGAAAATTTCACTCAACCTATCCTTACTGATGATAGTTTATTCAAGTACTAGTATAGAACTTTTAGTCTAAAGTTATATAATTATATCCTACATAATTGAAATCAGAAATACATAAAGATGTCTGAAAAAAAGTATGATTTATTAAATAGGTACATTGAGTAGATTGTTTTATTTCCCATAATTAATTTACTCATAATATCTTTTATGTCTTAACAGAGCAGGATTTTGATCATTAATGATTATCACACATGGGTTAAAATAGAGTATTAGTAAATATTTGCTGAATGCAGAGAACTTCCTAGTTATTTCTCAAAATGGACTAACTTGTAGTTCTATTCTTATGTACAATCAATGTACATTATTATCAGCATAAACAAGCTGTGTAAGAAATCAAATTGGAATTAAGTTCTGATATATGAAAATTAGCTAAGAGCTCTTAGGTCAACACATGAGATGTTTATAAATTGAATTTTCCTTAGTATTCAGAAAATAATTTTCCATTAAATTTTTTAAAAATGTCTTTTAAAAAGATTTCCTGCACACTAAAATAAAACAAAAGTACTAATTATCAAGTTTCTATTTCAGTGAAACTCTACAAAGTATACATTAAATTTTAATTGTTGGAGAAGAGGCTTAATATTTATTTGTTTTTTGTCAAATATATTTTTACCTCAGAGATTTAGTCTCTGAGTAATCTGAAGAAGACACTATCATGACAAATTCTTCAGAATGTGCTTTCCTCAACTCATAAAATAATCTTTAGAATGTAATTTGTTAAGTTTGTATAAAGTTCAGCTCCCCTCTGAGTAAGTTCTATTTTCTGCTATATATAGCAATGTAGTCTAATTCCTCAAGATATGATTATTAGAACCAACTATTAATGATATCATTACAAATTATACCTTTTAGTATAGTCACTTCTGTTCACTCTGGAAGCAAGTAGCAAGTTTTTAAGTAGCAGAGATTTGTTCTTGTTTTATAAGAATGTTTATCTTCCAGGAATGTTTATATTCTGAGAATGATTATATTCTATTCTAGGTACTGTTTGTTTGGTTGTCCTTAGCTTTTCTTTCTCAATAACTATGCTGCATATTTGACCCTAAAGCCTTGTTGTTTCATCAATTTTTTTTTTCAAATTGGAAAAATTTTAACTCAATAATTAAATTTGACAGATTCATCGTACTGGAAATTTTCTATTTAATTATATTAACAATTTTGTGGGGTTTTTTCATATCATTAATGATCAAATCCTTTAATATACCACGACAGTCATGATTTTGCCAGTGCATAGTACTTTGTTAAATGACCTGCGGTGTCCTTAGTAAGTTTTATCTGACATAAGAAAAGCTTATTTTGACTTTAATAAATTTTTCACATTCATCTTTAAGAAGACAATGTAAAACTTATTAAAAATTAGATTTAAGAAGGCTGATAAGAAAAAAAAACACCTAAATAAATCATACACTTTACATTCAATTTTAAATAAAAATCCTTGAACCTAATTTCAGAGTGGTACTTTCAATTTTCATTAATTTCTTAGAAACTTTTTAAAAATGGAAAAGATAAAATAAAATGATGTTTCTGTGGGAAAAATGAATAAATCTAGGGTTAAAAATTAAAGTCATTTTGCAATACTTTTGCTAGGGACAGTATTACCTCTTTTGTCAAGATGGGAGAAAAGGATGCCAAGTTCTGAAGAGTTAAACTGTTTTTCCTCAAACATGGCAGAATTGTTGCCTTTTAGGCTGCAACTGACACTGGAATTTTTAGTAAGCCCTAATCAATCACAACTCTTGAAAGCAGCTATTACAATATGATATGAAAGTCAGACTGTGTGACATGAACTTTCCAAAAACCAGTGCTGACAGCAGCTCTCTCTAAGGGCACTCATTTTCTTCCTCTTTGCTTGAAAAAAAAGTGAGAGAGAGGAAGAATGTGAATGCTTCCAAGTTCCAAAAATGGTACTTGTCTCTATACATAATTTGGATATATAGAATCAGTATTTTATAAATAAGAGCATTTGCAAACTGACTTAATCCACTCAAAACAGAAACATATAGGCTAGCAAACATTGACAAATCAAAAATAATTAACATGACCCGGTTCATTTAAAGGAATCCATTTAGACTAATATTAACATAAATGTATGTTAATAAATAAAGTTTCACAGAATTGTGTATAATGAAGTTCACAGATACAGGATCAATTTAAAGCTGATTTTGATTAGGATGGGTACAGTATATGTTTATGCATTTTCTATTTCTCTTCATTAATCAAGAAAGCCAATCATACTACTTACATAAAATTTGGATAATGGAGATGGTTCAGCACAGGTGTTTATATGTAACAATAAATAACCAGCTGGAAATGAAAGAAAACAGACTTCCAGCAGACTATCCTTCTAAATAAACACATGGCTCAGTGAAAGTGTCCATAAATAGTAAATCTCAAACATGAGAATTTTTTTCTTTTAGCAATTGTATTAAGAAAACCAATAGTTGTTTTTTTTTTTTAATTACTATCTTTTTTTCCTCATTCTCCTTTTATTCTAACTGATCACATCCACAACAGGAGTAGAAGGAAGATGTGATAGATTACTTTACTACTGAAAGGAATCAGAATATACCATCCTAAAATATACCACTTTGGCATGAGGATTATTTTGAGCTGAAGATAATTGAGAAACATCAAACACAGAAGGAGCTTTCTGCCCTCCCCCTATCTGCCTAAAGGCAGGGCATAAGTTTCCCTTTGTAAAGGTGACACATGTTTTCATTTGTAAAGTGTGCCCATCTCCTGTACCAAGAAAAGGAGAATGTCTCAGGATGATTCTTATTACTGAAGTTAATTTCACATAAATAACTGGATATTTGAGTACTTGAGTCTGCATAACAAACTTTATTAAACATTTATTTATTATAAACTTCCTAGTCACCTTCCCATAATTAACTTCACCTAAGAGTTCAAACACTCCTTTTCTTTTGTCTGGTCACTTTTCCACAATGTATTGCACTTTGTTAAAATGACATATAAGCCCCAAAGTCGATACTACTTCTTTGGGTTTTCACTTCTTTTTTGTGATGTCCCCATGCACATAAAAATGTTAATATACTTATGTGCCTCTTCTGTTAATCTGTCCTTTGTCAATTTAATTCACAGAATTCAGGAACAAACCAAAAGGATACAACAGGGTTTTTTTCTCCTCTCTTACACTATCATTATTTAACCAAGGTTACATGGTATTAATGTCATGAGAGGATGAGAACATGTTCAGAGTTCTATAATTTTGAAAAATTTACCTAATATACTACCTATTAAATATGAGACTTCTTTTAAGTTTAGATTTGGAAGCATTCATGGAAAAGATTATTTTATAAATGTTTAGTATTTATTCCCTGTGGAGAACATAATTTAATAAATCTGATATTTTGACTCATAGAACAATCATATGGTTTCCTTTATTGCTCATTAACAACAAAAGTATTTTTCTATTTGCACTGAGGTATAATAAATATAAATAAACATCACAGACTAAAGTTGATTGACATTTTTAAATAATTTTATCTCTCTGTTGATTTTGTATTATGTTTGCTTTTTAATAAAATAAATGCTGACCAAACAGTGAAAGTTAATTTTCACATAAATAACTGGATATTTGAAGGAAAATTAAAGTCTTTTTTTTTTAATTATTTTTTTTATTTTGGTATATTATGGGGGTACAGATTTTAAGGTTTCAATAAATGCCCATTTCCCCCCTCCCCCCAAAAGTCTGAGTCTCCATCATGACCATCCCCCACATGGTGCACATCTCACTCACTATGTATGTATATACCCGCCCCCCTCCCCCCTCCCACCTGCCCAATACCCTATTACTGTAGCACCTATGTGTCCACTTAGGTGCTACTCAGTTAATACCAGTTTGCTGGAGAATATATCTGGTGCTTGTTTTTCCATTCTTGGGATACTTCACTTAGTAGTATGGGTTCCAGCTCTAACCAGGAAAATATAAGGTGTGCTATATCACCATTGTTTCTTAGAGCTGAATAGTACTCCATGGTGTACATATACCACATTTTATTAATCCATTCTTTGATTGATGGGCACTTGGGCTGTTTCCACAGCCTTGCAATTATGAATTGTGCTGCTATAAACATTCGAGTGCAGGTGTCTTTTTTGTAGAGTGTCACTGGATCATTTGGGTAGATGCCCAGCAATGGGATTGCTGGATCAAATGGTAGATTCACTTGTATCGCTTTAAGGTATCTCCATATTGCTTTCCACAGAGGTTGAACTAGTTTGCAGTCCCACCAGCAGTGTAGGAGTGTTCCTCACTCTCCGCAACCACGCCAGCATTTATTGTTTGGAGATTTTTTGATAAAGGCCATTCTCACTGGGGTTAAGTGATATCTCATTGTGGTTTTGATTTGCATTTCCCTGATGATTAGAGATGTTGAGCATTTCTTCATATGTTTGTTGGCCATTCTTCTGTCTTCTTTAGAAAAATTTCTGTTCAAGTCCTTTGCCCACTTTTTAATGGGGTTATTTGATTTTTTCTTCCTGATTTTCGTGAGTTCTAAGTATATTCTAGTTATCAGTCCCTTATCGGATGCATAGGATGCAAAAATTTTCTCCCATTCTGTAGGTTGTCTGTTTACTTTCATGACTATTTCTTTGGCTGTGCAGAAGCTTTGTAGTTTGATCATGTCCCATTTATTTATTTTTGTTGCTGCTGCGATTGCCTTTGGGGACTTCTTCATAAACTCTTTGCCCAGGCCGATGTCTAGGAGAGTGTTTCCAACTTTTTCCTCTAGAGTTCTAATAGTTTCATATCTTAGGTTTAAGTCTGTTATCCAGCGTGAGTTGGTTTTTGTGAGAGGTGAAAGGTGTGGGTCCTGTTTTAGCCTTCTACAGGTGGCTATCCAGTTTTCCCAGCACCATTTATTGAAGAGGGATTCTTTTCCCCAGCGTATGTTTTTGTCTGCTTTGTGAAAGATGAGATGGCTATATGAGGATGGTTTTATATCAGGATTCTCACATCTGTTCCACTGGTCAATATTCCTGTTTTTGTGCCAAAAACCATATTGTTTTAATTACTACAGCTTTGTAGTATAGTTTGATATCTGGCATATTAATGCCTCCCATTTTGTTTTTGTTGCCTAGAATTGCTCTTGATATTCAGGGTCTTCTTTGGTTCCATACGAAGCGTAAAATTATTTTTTCTATATCTGTGAAGAATGCTGATGGCATTTTAATAGGTATTGCATTGAATCTGTAGATCAGTTTAGGTAGTATAGACATTTTGATGATATTGAGTCTGCCGATCCACGAGCATGGTATGGATTTCCATCTGTTTACATCCTCTGCTATTTCCTTCCTCAGTGTTTCATAGTTCTCCCTGTAGAGGTCTTTTACCTCTTTGGTTAAATATATTCCTAGGTACTTTAATTTCTTTGTTGCTATTGTGAAGGGAATTGAGTCTTTGATTTGGTTCTCAATTAGATTGTTGTTGGCGTATATGAATGCCTCTGATTTCTGTGTATTAATTTTGTATCCTGAGACTTTACTAAATTCATTGATCAGTTCCAGGAGTTTCTTGGTTGAATCCTTGGGGTTTTCTAGATACAATATCATATCATCAGCAAACAGTGAAAGTTTGATCTCTTCTGCCCCTATTTGGATACCTTTGATTCCATTTTCCTGTCTGATTGCTGTAGCCAAGACTTCCAGCACTATGTTGAATAGAAGTGGAGATAGTGGGCAGCCTTGTCTGGTTCCAGTTCTAAGTGGGAATGATTTCAATCTTTCCCCATTCAGTATGATGTTGGTTATGGGTCTGTCATATATGGCTTGTATCATTTTTAGGTATGTCCCTTCTATGCCTATTTTCTTAAGTGTTCGTATCATGAAAGGGTGTTGAATTTTGTCAAAAGCTTTTTCTGCATCTATTGAAAGAATCATGTGGTCTTTGTTTTTGCTTCTGTTTATGTGGTGAATTGCATTTATAGATTTACGTATGTTGAACCATCCCTGCATCCCTGGGATGAAGCCCACTTGGTCGTGGTGGATTATTTTTTTGATAAGTGTCTGGATTCGGTTAGCTAAGATTTTGTTGAAAATTTTTGCATCTATATTCATTAAGGATATTGGTCTGTAGTTTTCTTTTTTTGTTGCATCCTTTCCTGGTTTTGGTATCAGAGTAATATTCGCTTCATAAAAGGTGTCGGGGAGGTTTCCGTTCTTCTCGATGTTGTGGAATAGTTTCTGCAAGATAGGTACTAGTTCTTCTTTGTAAGTATGGTAAAATTCAGGTGTGAAGCCATCTGGACCGGGACTTTTCTTTTTAGGGAGATTTTTAATTGCTGTTTCTATTTCAGCTGTTGAGATTGGTCTGTTCAGGGAATCTATTTCTTCCTGGTTGAGCCTAGGGAGGCTGTGTGTTTCTAGAAATTTGTCCATTTCCTCCACATTTTCCAGTTTGTGTGCATAAAGATTTTTGTAGTATTCATAAATTGTATCTTGTATCTCTTTGGGATCAGTTGTGATATCTCCTTTTTTATTCCTGATGGAGCTTATTAGAGATTTCTCTTTTCTGCTTTTCGTTAGCTTAGCCAATGGCGTGTCAATCTTGTTTATTTTTTCAAAGAACCAACTTTTTGTTTTATTAATCTCCTGAATAGCTTTCCTGTTTTCAATTTCATTTAGTTCTGATTTGATCTTGTTGATTTCACTTCTTCTGCTGGGTTTGGGGTTGGTCTGTTCTTCTTTTTCCAGCTCTTTGAGTCGTTTCATTAGATTGTCTATTTGTGATCTTCTTGCCTTTTGGTTATAGGCATTTATGGAGATAAACTTTCCTCTCAGAACTGCTTTAGCTGTGTCCCAGAGGAGTTGATAACTTGTCTCTCCATTGTCGTTTTCTTCATAGAAGTTTTTTATTTCCGTCTTGATTTCTTCATTTACGAAGTAATCATTTAGTAGGAGGTTGTTTAATTTCCACGTTTTTGTGTAGAAATGTGAGTTTCTGTTAGGGTTGATTTCTAGTTTTATTCCACTGTGATCTGAGAAGGTACATGGTATGATTTCTATTTTTTTAAATTTCTTGAGATTTTCTTTGTGTCCTAGGATATGGTCAATCTTAGAGAATGTCCCGTGAGCTGATGAGAAGAACGTATATTCAGTGGATTTTGGGTAGAATGTTCTGTAGATGTCTGTCAGACCCAATTCTTCTAGAGTTTTGTTTAAGTCCATTATTTCTTTATTAATTTTCTGTTTGGAGGATCTGTCTCGTGCCGTCAGTGGGGTGTTGAAATCCCCGGCGATTATGGAGTTGCTATTAATCCATTTGCTTAGCTCCAGTAAGGTTTGCTTTATGAATCTGGGTGCACCTAAGTTGGGTGCATATATATTTAAAATTGTTATCTCTTCTTGTTGGACTGTGCCCTTCACCATTATATAATGACCCTCTTTGTCTTTTACTACTTTTTTTGGTTTAAAAACTCAATCGTCTGAAATTAGAACTGCCACACCAGCCTTCTTTTGGCTTCTATTTGCTTGGAATATTGATCTCCACCCTTTTATTTTTAGTCTATGTGCATCCTTGCAGGTTAAATGTGTTTCCTGAAGACAGCATATACTTGGCCTGTATTTTCTTATCCATTCAGCCAGCCTATGTGTGTTGAGTGGAGAGTTTAAGCCATTCACATTTATTGAGAGAACTGATAGGTAAGGTAGATTACTGATCATTCTGTTGGGTTGGATGTTGTTGCTATGATTTCTGTCTTGAGCCATTGTAATATCTGGCCTTTAATATCTTTGGGTTTTGGTTGTTTTTATATCCGTGGATTATTATTATGATGTTCCGTGCATAACGCTGTTTTAAGTACTTCTTGTAGGGCTGGTCTTGTCTTGGTGAATTCTCTGAGCCTTTGCTTGTCTGGGAATGTTTTTATTTCTCCTTCATATATGAAGCTTAGTTTTGCAGGGAATAATATTCTAGGCTGGGCATTGTTTTGTTTCAAAAGAGTGAGAATGGGGCCCCAGTCTCTCCTTGCTTGTAAAGTCTCATTAGAGAAGTCTGATGTTATTCGAATTGGCTTTCCCTTGTATGTCACTTGCTTCTTTTGTCTTACAGCTCTTAGAAGGGCCTCTTTAGTTGATACTTTGGTCAGTCTGATGACTGCATGACGTGACGTCTTCCTGTTTGCATTGAATCTCCCAGGGGTCCTCTGGGCTTCTTGAACTTGTATATCGAGATTTTGAGCAAGGCCTGGGAAATTTTCCTCTATTATATCTTCAAAAAGCTTGTCCAGCCCTTGAGTGTTGTCTTCCTCCCCTTCGGCTAAACCTATGACCCTCACGGTAGGTTTTTTCACATAATCCCACAGCTCTTGTAGGCTTTGGTCTTTTCTCTTGTTTCTCTGCTGTATTTCTGTGACTGATTTATTTAATTGGAAGGTGTTATTTTCAAGCTCTGAGATTCTTTCTTCTGCTTGATCTACCCTGTTCTTGAGACTTTCCACAGTATTTTGTAGTTCTCTGAGTTGATTCTTCATCTCCAGGACTTCGGTTAAAGTTTTCTTCACTGTTTCAATCTCTTTGTTGAACCTTTGTTCCATTTCTTGGAGGTTTTTTGTGTTTTCTTGGTGTTGGTTATTGAGTTGTTGTTGCAGCTGGGTGAGTGTTCTTATGATCCACATACGAAATTCCTTTTCTGTCATATTGGTTGCCTGATTTTGGTCGGTGTCCGTTTCTAGGGGGCTGGTGCTCCTCCTTGGGGGTGTGTTTTCCGTTTGGTTCTTCATATTTCCTGAGTTCTTTCGCTGATTTCTTCCCATGTCGATCAGTTGTTGTTTCTTTCCTTAGGTTATTGTTTGGGTATTCACACACCTTGTTTAGTTTCTGAGGCGTTAGATGGTGCCTGTGGGTGAAATTGGACCACTCCCTGTATATTGAGTCAGTGGATGCCGTGGCAAGGCTGTGCAAGATGCCGTCCCTGTCAGTAGGTGGCGTTTGCTTGGAGGAACAGGCTATGGTGTTGATTTTGAGTCCTGTTATCAGCTCTCGTTCTGGGCGGAGCTGGGTTGGATAAGCCTGCCCTCAGGCCGTTAGCAGGGGTCAAAGTTCTGTTCTCAGCTTCCAGGGAAAGCTGTCAGGGCGGGGCTGGAATGGTCCTGGTCAGCCAGAAAGTCTGGGTGTGGGGGTGGGGTTGTCTGAGACCCGCAGTCTGCAGCAGGCCTCGCTTCTTTCCACCCTCCCCAACTCCGCAGCTACTCCTGGGCCTCTGCCAGCAGGCCAGACCACAAGCCACCAGGCCTCCCCGGACTGTGGTGCCGGCGGGGAGGTTCCCTGCACAGGAACGCCACCTGGGTTGGGCGCACGGCCTCCTCCTGGGAGGAGGGTTGTTCTCTAGGGCGGCGATCCGCCCCTGGAGGCACACAGCCCTCAGTAGGCTGTTCACGTATAACCCTTCTGTGCCCCGGGCAATGCTAGCCCTCGATGCAGGGGATCTGGTCTGCAGGTCCGACCTCTGGGTCCCATAGTTCAAACTGTATTCCCACCAGGGAGAGGATTTCCGGTCCTAATTCACCCACAGGGAGCCCAAGCTGGGTCTATGTCTCTCAGCCTCTGAGTCGGCACCGTTTTCCTGGGAACACGGTGCCAGCAGCACCTGGGAGGGAGGGCGGGGTCCCAAACGGGAAGGTCCCGTTCCCTGGAGGTGCCTCCGGCTGGTGGCTGTATTGTCTCTCTGGGCAGCCACGGGTAGGGTCGGCGGAGGGGAGGAGGAGGCAATATGGCTCCTGCCGCGTGGCTCTCCGTGCACACGGAGGTGCCCGGAGGAAGTTGGGAACCTGGTGCCACGTCTGCTACAGGCTCACCGTTGGCAGGCGGCGGCAGTCTCTGGGCTGATGTCCGCAGGTCTCTCCACCCGCTGGGGAGCCCACCAGCAGTCCCGAATGCAGGGGAGGGGAAACAGCAGATCCACCTACCCTTGCCGCTGGTCTCCGGGCTGCTCCGGTGGTCTCAGCCTCCAGTTCTCCTCTGCAGCCTCCTCCCGTGGAGTCTCCCAGGGTCTCAGGTACCCCTCCTTCCGGCCCTTGTCCGCTGTATGCTCGTCTTCTTGCTTCTTTCCTCTAGTTTCTGCTAGAATCGGTCTTTTCTGCAGAGACCCTCTGTCTGGCGGTGTTATTCGTCCGCCATCTTGCTCCGCCCCCCTTAAAGTCTTTATAGTAATATATCTACATAATGTATGTGATATATTTCATTTCTCTACTTATAATATGAAACCATATACATATCAATGTATGCAACAAATATAGAGATTTGTATTTGAATGATAAATAGTTAAGTACAAATACAGCCATGTGCTGCATAATGATGTTTCAGTCAATGCCTGACTGCATATATGTTGGGGGCTCCATAAAATTATAATGAAGCTGAAAAATTCCTATCGTCTAGTGACCTCATACCTGGTCATAACATCATAGACAATTCATTACCTTTTCTATGTTTAGATATATTTAGATACACAAATGCTCACCTTTGTGTTACAATTGCCTACAGTATTCAGTACAGTAACATGCTGTACTGGTTTACAGCCTGGAAGCAATAGGATATATCATATAGCCTAGGTACGTAGTAGGCTATATCATCTAGGTGTGTGTAAGTATCTTCTATGACAGTCAAACATAGATGAAATTGGAAAACAATGCATTTCTCAGAAAGTATCCCTGACGTTAAGTGACACATGACTGTATATGTCCTAAATGTGATGTATATCATATGTATTGATATATATTACATTAAAACATTAAAATTTAATTATTTTTCATAGTTATTTGTTATATATTACATAGAGATGTGTAATATATACATGTATTTGTATATTTCATATATACATATATTTGTATATAAATGTACACACATATATAATATATGGTAACTATAATATGTTTTCTACTACTTACAGTTTTATTTTACTTTTATTACTAGTTACAATTTTCTTTTAGAGGCATATTTTTCTCTGAACAAAAACATCAATGACCGAGGGCTAAAATTATCTGTTTATCTTCTGTCATACTATTTTCAGGTATTAGTAAAATAATAATTACATATTTATAAATGGATAATATTATTTTTTTAGTTCCACCTCTTCCTCTCTATCAATGTTTTAATCATTATACGAAATAAGCAGAAGCAATTAGATGGATGCTAAATAAATGGACTGAAATTGAAAAAAGGTGATTAAATCAAATTGTTAATCTGAACAGTGTAAAATGCAACCATTTGTGTGAGTATGAAGAAAAACGGTAATATAAGACAGTTGCATCCAGGGTGGAAGGTAGAGGAGTTTAAATCACTGGAAACAAAATAGAGATCTTGAAAATCAAATATTCGTACAAAAAAAAAAGTTACTGGTTCTATAGGAAATTTCTTCCTGGGTGACAACTGCTTTAATATTAATAGCATTTTAGCAATTGTGTTTAAACAATGATAATTGTACTGCCCCGATTTATCCTCAAGAATGGTTTTTAAAGTCATTTCTGTATTTCTAAGATTTCTAGGAGAGTAACTTTGCTCTATAGCTATAGTTAACAAAATGTTTGCATCTGAGTGGGGAATTATTAGGATCTTAAACACTCATAGGGACGATTGCATAGAGGTGTGCTGATTTCACTGGACTTGGATTTCTCCTAATACACGACAGAGCCTGTTCTCTAAGAAATGATTCACCGGTTACAACACATTCCCACAACTAAAACACTAGAAATTATCTTCAGTGTTTTATTTTATATAATTGAATTTTTGGCCAATTTTTGCCAGTTTCAAAAATTCATTTTTGCTGTGCAAGAATATTTCTTCTTATGGAGGTTCATATTCTTTATAAGAAAATTTTATACAATGAATATATCATGTCCTTTATATTTGATGAATTCATTGTAATTCTATTTTAATTATTATGGGAGAATTATCATTTTATAGTTGAATATTAGCTTATAAGACTATAAAAACAAGCACTACATCAAACTATTTTATAGCATTACAGTTTGGATTAGACTAGCATTTAAGGCCTCAAATTCTTTATACACACAAAATCAAAATCTATTCTTGATTCTTTATATCAATACATGCAAGTACAATGCAGATATCCCCCAAAAGCAAATCTGTACCATTACCTTTGAAATAAATCTTTACAAAAATCTATAGTAGAGAATAATATTAACTATTAGTTTTTTTTCTTTTTTCTTCCCACTTTTCACTTCAGCTCATTCTCCTCTTGAAATCCAATCTTAGGAAAGGCAAGTCACCCTACCCCATTAACAGGCAAGTCCAATTCAAAAATTTTTCAGCAGAGAAGATGTAGTTAAGGTAATGGCTTATCTTGGGCTGTGCCTGCTGTCAAGCAGTTGTAGTCACACAGAGAACACACCAACGCACCAAACAAAGGAGACAAATCAGTAGAAAATTGGTTAATTTGAGAATAATGTTTTGTTGGTTTGAAGTAGAAAACCTACAGAAGAGCTAGGGCTTATTTTTGGCTTTTCATTTTATATTTTTGAACATGCTAAGGAAAAGGAAATATAATATTTTAACATCTCAAATTGCAGTTGTTCACATTGATAATTAGAAAAGTATTGCTACAGAATATCAGATAGGGTTCTAGAGACAGACAAGTTCTTTTTTAACTGTGGCTGACTTTGCTCTATGCTTCAGTCTGGTCACAACTGCCTCAAATCTGAGCTGTGAAATCAAGAGCATATTCTGCATGATCTCTGAGTCTCCCTAGCTGCAAAATGTCCTTGATTAATTTACTGAAAGGGTCATCACTAAAAACCAATTAATATTACTTGGATTATAAGGTTAGTAATTGAAACTCCAGTTTTCATATTGTAGGGAAATCAAATGATATGAGGCATCTTTGTGGCTTTTTTTTTTTTTTGAAAAATAATTGTAGTCTCTCATTTGCTGTATAAAAGTTTTCATTACACTCACCAAAATTGATTGTTAACAAGAGAAATTCTTCACAAAGTGTAAAAGTTGACTATTTTAAGTGAGATACACAGATGGTCAACATGTTTGTCAGAACGTATTACTGTGGTAAAGAAATTATATTTCTCCAAATGCTCATGTGATTAAACTATGCATTGTGATAAATGAGCATTATAGAAACAAGACATTCTATTTCTAGAAATGTGTTCGACTCTTTAAAAAATCTGCAAGCAAGAGTCCAACAGCTTTTGCTTATCTGAAGTATTAATAATTAATTATAAAATTTAAAGTAGACATTTTCAGTTAAGCATACTATAAGGTTTTGCCTATCTTATGTAACGTTTTCCATCAATGTGATATTTTAACTGATATTTTTCTTGATTCTTCATTTTGTAATCATAACACTAGAGCTTAATTCCTTTTTTCTTTTCCTATAAAAACTTACATAATTACATAGGGCTAGTTTTTCCTGGATATACTGAAATTTGACAAATAGGATTCAA
The DNA here is from genome assembly GCF_040939455.1 of Microcebus murinus. Classification (NCBI taxonomy): domain Eukaryota; kingdom Metazoa; phylum Chordata; class Mammalia; order Primates; family Cheirogaleidae; genus Microcebus; species Microcebus murinus. The sequence goes on along the minus strand of NC_134108.1, from coordinate 63,133,863 downwards.
ATGGATTTTTCCTATCTGAGTAGAGAAATGCTCATAATCAAAGAAAGAGCAATGTAATGGGGTTTCTTCAGCAAACCTGAAATATGTTCAAGATAATCATACCAATATGTTACAAATTGAATACTCTTTCTGCCTCAGTGAGAAGAAAACCACAAGATATATAAAGTCCTCAGCACTGATGACATTTTGGTTTAAATTATTTTCTTTTGTAGACCATGTGTGTTCCTTCTCCTGACAGACTGCAGATCCTATGAAGGCTGTTCTGTCTTTAGATTTGCCTTCTTTGGGGTCAGCGGTATAATTACAGGAGGTTGCACAGTTAAACTGGTAGGTGGTATATTTATTTAATTGTTTATCCTTGACTGTGAGCCAGCTTTAGCAAAACAAAAGCCTGGTATGTGTGGACAGTCATGGTCCATCATAATTTACAGTTGCTTGGATTTACTGCAGCTGTATCATCTGCGAGAACCTTGTCACGGTGACCCAGGAATGCCTAGGTCTTGGCATATGGCTTGGTCGTGTTGTCTAATAAACAATGAAGCTTACTAGTTCATGAACCTCTCAGTGCTTGTTTCCTACACAATTGAGGTATTCTAGTCACCGTATGTGTGTATAAGCCACAGGAATACTATTTAGTTATGCAAAATCAAATATCAAGTATATATGATATTGTTTCTGAATTAACTTTGTTAATACTTAGAATATATATGTGCATAATGGGTTCCTTCTAAAAGAATGTTTGAGACTATGGCAGGCATCACACAATGTTGGGTTTTTTGACTATTTCTTTGTTCTTTCACAGACTTACTCATATAACTTGTTAGATTTGTCCTCTGTTCCTCCGACTCAAAATATATAAACATTTATTGAGCTCTTATTTTGAGCACAGATCTGTGGTAGATATTCAGGGTGCTATAAAAACAGACTGGCAATGAATAAACAAACAAATAAATAAATAATAAACTAACAGGTAACTATGCTATCAGTATACCTAGAGCAAGAACCATGTAGTGGACTTCGTGCCTAGCACTTAGTAGGAATGATAAATATTTGTTATTTATTTATTTATTTAGTATAGATCAATAAACATTTGTTGAATGAATTCACTCAATGCAGATTGCCAGTTTTAAATGATCATAAAATGAATAATTTTCTCTTGGAATACAGACTCAACTTTAAGGGTGAATTAAGCACCATAAGCTGCTGTAATGGCAGTTAGTATAAGAGGACTTATATTAGCTTATTTTTACTGCTTAACAAGTCCAATATTGTAAAATGAGTAAAAGGATTTCACACATAAAGAGGCAAGTGGGATTATGAGGTCTGTGTAAAATACTATTGAACTTGGATCAGTCTTTTGTTGCAGACACATGAAAATTTCAGACCTGTAAAAAATTATATATTATTCATAATGGAGGACTGGGATTATTGCCTTTGTGGTTTGTAGAAATTGTCTTATTAATGAAGAATAATAATGATTGGTTTCCATTAAGAATGTCTTTAACAAAACTATTAACGTTTTTAAAAAATAGCTACCTCAGTCATTTTGGTTAGCTGCTTTTTAATATTTGGTTTATATAGAAATAGGTAAGCATATCTTCACAGCTAATGAGAGGATGTGTCATTGAAAACTAGATCAATAGAGGCCTAAATTGATTTTAGGAGAAGAAAATGGAACAAATATAGTCAAATATTATTCTTTTCCTGACACTGCTTGATTGTGTTTTGACCTCATTTCCAAAGCATATGTAAACTATAAGCACCTGGCACTAACATTCAGGAATGAGAATCCAGTGGAAATTACAACCTAACAGGAAGAAAACAAAATGCTCATCATCCCTCTACTAAATTATTTTTCTACACGAATTTTTCTCCTTTAAATGTGCAATGCCACACAGCATCCACATCTATAGCAAGGAGTCTTGAGTTTCTGCATTTCTCATATGTAGTCTGTGAATATTTCTGGTTGTGATTTCCTGCAGGGTTGTCCCACTTCTGTTCTTTCCTCACATGTTTAATCTAGGCCCCGATCTTCTTGCAGGAGAATGGCTGGAATCTCATGAACCTTTCTTCTTCTCCACATAAATTTCCTATAAGCAATTTCCAATTTCAGTTTGAGCCATGCTCTCTGCTTAATTTTTCAATTTAAATTTTCTCCTAAAATATTTGTTGAGTTATAACATCTGCATCATAGTTCATAAATTGTAACTATGCAACTCTCTTTATATTTTTACAAAGTAAACACTTATGAACATGTTCTATATAGAAATAGAACACTATAGGGTGTCCCAAAAGTCGTGATACATAGGGAAAATGGGAAATTGTAGCTAAATGCACCTTTATTTACAAAATATTAATTATAAAAATTTTCATTTTTATGGATATGTATATAATCCATATGGGAGATATAATATATCTCCCACATTTTTTTTTATCTACTCATCTGTTGATGGACACAGGTTGATCCCATGTCTTTTCTATTTCAATTAGTGCTGTGATAAACATACAAGTGCAGGTATCTTTTTCATATAATCATGTCTTTTCCTTTGGGTAGATACCCAGTAGTGGGGTTGCTGGATCAAATTGTAGGTCTACTTTTAGTTATTTGAGAAATCTCCATACTGTTTTCTGTAGAGGGTGCACTAATTTACATTCCCAACAACAGTGTATAAGCATTTCCTTTTCTCCAAATCCTTGACTACATCTGTTATTTTTTTACATTTAATAATAACCATCCTGGCTGTTGTAAGATGGTATATCATTGTGGTTTTAATTTGCATGTCACTGATAATTAGTAATGTTGAGCATTTTTTCATATGTTTGCTGGCCATTTCAATATCTTCTTTTAAAAAATGTCTGCTTGTGTATTTTGACCACTTTTTAATGGGATTATTGTTTTTTTGTCATTGTTGTTGAGTTCCTAGTAGATTGCAAATATATTTTTCCATTCTATAAGTTGTCTGCTCACTTTGTTGATTTTTGCTGAGGTAAAGAAAGAGATTGGGGTAGAAGATGTATTCAAAGAAATAATAACCGAGAACTTTCCAAATCTAGAGAAAGATATCAATATTCAGGTAAAAGTAGGTCATAGAACACCATGGAGATTTACCCCAAACAAGTCTATCTCAAGGCCTTTAATAATCAAAATCCCAAAGGCCATGGATAAGGAAAAGGAAGGGAAGCAAGAAAAAGAAACAAAATACAAAGGAAATCCAATACATCTGGCATCAGACTTCTCAGTGATAATTTTACAGGCCAGGAGAGAGTGCATGACATATTCAAAGTACTGAAAAGAAAAACCTTAACCCTAGAATTATATATTTGGCAAAAATATCCTTCAAACATGAAGAACAAATAAAGACTTTCCAAAACAGAAGCTTCACCAGAGCTGTATTACGATAAATGCTAAGAGGAATTCTTCAGTATGAAAGTAAAGTACATTAATGAATAATAAGATATCATCCAAATATATAAAACTCACTGGTAACAGTAAGTACATGAGAAGAGATTACGTTAGTGTTGTAATTGTGTTTTATAAAACATTTATATCCTGAGTAGGAAGACTAAAAGCAAACCTATCAAAAACAATGACTACAACAACTTTTAAAGAGATAGATAGTATAAAAAGATATAAATGGAAATAATAAAATTTAAAACAGGGAATGTAGTTAAAAATGTAGAATTTCTTTTAGACTTCTATTTGCTTGTTTGTTTTTTGTAAGCAGAGATATGTTGCCATCTGTTTAAAATAATTGGTTATAAAATGTTTCCAGCAAGCAGCATGGTAACTTCAAATCAAAAGACCTACAATAGAGAAACAAAAAATAAAGCAAGAAATTAAAACACACTACCAGAGAAAATCAATTTTACACAAATGATGAAAGGAAAAAAGGGAGGAAGAGAGGACCACAAAACAACCAGAAATCAGATAACAACATGGCACTAGCAAGCCCTTATCTATCAATAGTAACATTCAATGTAAATGGATTGAACTCTCCAGTCAAAACATATAGAGTAGCTGAATGCATAAAATACAAGACCTAACTATATATTGTCTACAAGAAACCCACATCACCTATAAAGACATACATAGACTAAAAATAAAGGAATGGAAAAGAAATTTCATGCAAATGGAAACCAGAAAAGACCAGGAGTAGCTATACTTTTATCACATAAAATAGATTTTAGGACAAACAATGTAAAAAGAGACAAAGAAGGTCATTATATAATGAGAAAGGAATCAATTCAGAAAGAGGATATAACAATTTTAAATACATATGCCTCCAACATTGTAGCACCCTGGTATATATAAAACAAATATTATCCAAGCTAAAAGGAGAGAGAGAGAGAGAGAAACTTCAATAAAATGATAGCTGAAGACCTTACTACCCACTTTCATCATTGGACAGATCATTCAGACAGAAAATCAACAATGAAATATTAAACTTAATTTCCACTATAGACCAAATGGACTTATAGATACTTATAGAACATTTCATCCAATAGCTCCAGAATACACATTTTTCTCTTCAGCTCATGAATCATTCTCAAGGATAGACCATATGTTAAGCAACAAAACAAACCTTAAAAATTAAAAAATATTGATATCAAATCCAGTGTCTTCTCTGATGAGAATGGACTAAAACTAGAAATAATAACAAAAGGAACATTGGAAACTATACAAACATATGTAAATTAAACAACATTCTCCTGAATGACCAGTGGGTCAATACAGACATTAAAAAGGAAACAAAAATTTTCTCAAAACAAATGAAAATGCAAACACAACTTATTAAAACCTATGGAATATAGTAAAAGCATTAATAAGAGGAAAGTTAATGGTAATAAGTGCCTACATCAGAAGAGTAGAAAAATTTCAAATAAACAACCTAAGAATGCATATCAAAGAACTAGAAAAACAAGAGCAAACCCAAACCAAAATTAGTAAGAGTAATATTAAGATCAAAGTGAAAATAAACAAAATTGAAACCCAAAAATACAAAAGATCCATAAAATGAAAAGTCAACTTTCTGAAAAGATAAAAAAAAAATGACAAACTTTTAAGCCAGATTAAGTAAGAAAAAAAATATGGCAAAGATTCCAATATGTAAAATCATAGATGAAAAAGAAGACATTACAATTGATACTGCAGAAAGTCACAGGATCTTTACAGATCACTGTGAGCAACTATGTACCAATAAATTGGAAAACTCAGAATAAATAGAGGAATTCCTAGACATATATAACCTACCAAGATTGAACAAGGAAGAAATACAAAAGCCAGGAGCAAGTATTAAGATAGAAACAATAGAAAAAAAAAGTCATCCATGACACAAAATCCCAGAAACCAATGGCTTCACTATTGTATTCTGCCAAGTATTGAAAGAAATAATACCAATCCTACTCAAAGTAATTTTGAAAATAGAAGAGAAGGGAACACTCCTAAACTCATTCTACAAGGTCTGTATCACCCTGTGACCCAAACCAAATAAAGAAACAAAGGGAGGGAGGGAGGTAGAAAGAAAGAAAACTATAGGTCAATACCTCTGGTGAACATAGATGCAAAAAATCTTTAACAAAATAATAGCAAACTGAATTCAACAGCACATTAAAAAGATTATTAATTTATCATGCTCAAGTGGGATTCATCCCCAGGACACAAGATGATTTAACATATACGTATCAATCAATGTGATACATCATGTCAAAAATAACAAAGGGCAAAAAGCATATGATCATTTCAATTGATGCTGAAAAAGCATTTGTTCAAAATTCAACATCCCTTCATGATACAAACTATCAAAAAATTAGGTATAGAAGAAAAATATCTCAAAACAATGAAGGCAATATATTGCAGATCCACAGATAGTATCATATTGAATAGGGAAAAATTGAAAGTCTTTCATCTAAGATTGGGAACAAGACAAAGATGGCAACTTTCACTTATTGAACATAGTACTGGACATTCTATCTAGAGTAATCACACAAGATAATGAAACAAAAGGCATCCAAATTGAAAAGGAAGAAGTCAAATTGTCTTTGTTTGTAGATGATATGCTCTTATATCTGGAGAATCATGTAAACTACACACACACACACACACATATACACAAAATCTATTAGAACTGATAAACAAATCCAGTGAAAGTGGCAACAACAAAAATCAGTATGATTTCTGTATGCCTACAACAAACTATCTGAAAAAGAAACCAATAAAGTAATCCCATTTATAATAACTGCAAATAAAATAAAATATCCAGGAATATACTTTCCCAAAGAAGTGAGATATCTCTACAATGGGAACTATAAAACATTGATGAAAGAAATTATAGGGGGCACACAAAAAAATTGAAAGATATCCATGTGCATGGATTGGAAGATTTAATATTGTTTCAATGTTCATACCACCCAAACAATCTATATATTCAATGTAATCTCTATCAAAATACCAATGACATTCTTCATAGAAATAGAAAAAAATAATTCTAGCATTTATGTGGAACACAAAAGTTCCAGAATAACTAAAGCCATCCTGACAAAAAGAACAAAACTTGAGGGATCACATTACCTGACTTCAAATTATACTACAGAGCTACAGTAACCAAAATAGCATGGTACTCGCATAAAATAGACACAAAGACCAGTGAATTAGAGTAGGAGAAGCCAGAAGTAAATCCATACATCTCTAGTGAACTTATCTTCAACAAAGTTGCCTAGAACATACAATGGGGAAAGGTCAGTCTCTTCAATAAATAGTGCTAGAAAAACTGGATATTCAGATGCAGAAAAATCAAACTATACTCTTATTTCCTGCAATATACAAAAGTCAAATGAAAATGGAATAAATACTTTCATACAGCAAAAGAAACAGTCAACGCAGTGAAAAAATAACCCAAAGAATAGGAGAAAATATTTTCAAATTACTCATCTGATAAAGGGCTAATAACTAGAATATGTAAGGAGTTCCAACAGTTCAATAGGAATAAATCAAATAATCTGACTCAAAATGGGCAAAGGATCTGAATAGACATTTCTCCAAACAAAACATACAAATAGCCAACAGGTATATAAAAAAATACTCAACATCATTAGTCATCAGGGAAATGCAGATCAAAATTACAATCACATATTATCTCATTCCAGTTAAAATGGTTTTTATAAAAAATATAAGTAATAGTAAACACTGGTGAAGATGTGGAGAAAGGAGAATCCCTTGTACACTGTTGGTGACAATGTAATTTAGTACAACCATCATGTAGAACAGTTTGGAGGTTCCCAAAAAGACTAAAAATAGAACTAGAATTACCATATGACCCAGCAATCTCACTGCTAGGTATATATACAAAAGAAAGGAAATTACTATATTGAAAAGATATCTGCACTCCCATTTTTATTACAGTACTATTCACGATAGTCAAGATTTGGAATCAATCTAAATGTCCATGAACAGGTGAATAGATAAAAATGTTGTGTTACAAATATACAATATAATATTATATAGCCATAAAAATAGAATGAAATCATGTCATTTGAAACAACATGGATGGAACTGGAAAACATTATGTCAAGTAAGAAAGACAAGCACAGAAAGACAAATCTTGTATATTCCCTTGTATAAGTGGGATGTGGGAACTAAATATTAAAACAACCAATCTTATGAAGACAGAGAGTAGAATGGTGGTTACCAGAAGCTAGGAAAGGTAATGGGGAGGGAGGTATAAAGTGGGTAAGGTTAATGGGTACAAAAATGAAGTTATAATTATATATAACTATTATATAGACTAACCAATAAAGGAAGAAAAGAATCACAATAAATACAATCAATGAAATTTCCAATGAAATAGGAAACATTGCAAATGAAACCACAGAAATGTAAAAGATCATCAGACACTACTATGATCAACTTTATGCTCACAAACTATTAAATAGAAAACATAGAGAAAATGAGTAAGTACCTGGAAATATACAACCTCCTAAGATTGAACCAGGAAGAAATAGAAATCATAAATGGACCAATAATGAGTAAGGAGATTGAATAATTAATTGAAAAAAAATCCACCTCCTCCAACAGAAGCTTAGGACTGGAAGGATTCACTGCCAAATTCTACCAAATAAAAAAAGAAGAACTGGAAGAAGTCCTTCTGAAACTGTTCCAAAAAAATTGAAGAGGAGAGAATCCTCCCTAACTCATTCTAGAAAACCAGTATCATCCTGATACCAAAACTAGGAAAGGACACAACAAAAAAAGAAAACTTCAAACCAATATACCTCATGAACATAGAGGCAAAAATAATCAACTAAATTCTAGTGAACTGAATTCAACAGAACATCAAAATGATAATATACCACAATCCATTAGGTTGTATTTCAGGAATGCAAGGATGGTTCAGCAAATGCAAATCAATAAATGTGATCTACAACATAAACAGTAATAAAAGCAAAAACCACATGACCATCTCAATAGATACACAAAAGAATTTGATAAAATCCAGCATCTGTTCATGATAAAAACACAAAATAAACTAGGTATAGAAGGAAAATACCTCAAAATAATAAAATCTATATTACAAACTCATAGCCAGCATCATATTTAATGGGGAAAAATTAAAAGTGTTTCAGCTAAGAACTGGAACAAGACAAGGATCCTCACTTATTTTTTTTTATTTTTTAATTATTATGGGCCTCTTGCATATGGATGTCTAAATCTCTAACAAGCCTAAACAAGGGAAATTTTCCTCAATTATTTACTCAATATATTTTTGAAACATTGTCCTTTTTCTTCCCCCTTCAGAGTACCTATAAACATAGGTTTAGACACTTTGCATAATCCTATAGTTCTCTAATCCTTTGTTCATTTTATTTTATTCTTTTTTTCTTTATTTTTTTGTGACTAGATTAATCTGAAAGATTTCTCTTAAAATTCTGAGATTCTTCTTTCTGCTTGGTATAGTCTATTTTTACAGCTTTCAAAAGTATTTTGTAATTTCTTCAATGAATTTTTCATTTCCAGAGCTCTGTTTGGTTTTTCTTTAAAATAAATATCTCCTTGGTAAATTTCTCATTCATATCTTGAATTGATTTTCTGTTTTTTCATACTGCCTGAATTGTGACACTGGTTCCTTCTCATCTGGAAAAACTGTCACTTCTTATGTTGAATTTCTTTTGTTTGGATTGAAATTTTTCCCAACCCCTTGAGGATATGACTGTAATATATTTTAATTAGTATATATTTAATTAGTATTTAGCTTTGCTTCTGGGTGCTCTTAGGAGGCCAAGTCTCTGTACTGGTTGGTTATAGATAGCCTTAGTGCAGTGGTTTTCTCAATTGCTGGTTGTATTGGTGGTATATTGTGCCTGTGAGTAGGCTCTCTTCCTCCTGTGAAGACAAAGATGCAGAGGTTTCTAGAAGCTTATGTTCTTCTAAAGCAACATGCACTTGTGTCAGCACATTGTAGATTGATTTGTGCAGTTTGACCTCAAGGCCAGTAGGTGGCACTTTCAGGTACAACTGGAAATAAAAGTAGGCTATATGTTTGATCTTTTTTTATCTGGAGAAGCATTCTGATGCCCCAGGCCATCAACTGGTCTGTGGAATGCACAGTGACCTGGGTTCCATTATCAGCCCCAGATGGGAGAGAAGCTGGGTAGAGCTGGACCAGGCTGGTCCACCCTTGGGTCCCCCAGTGGTAAGTAACAGCACCAGCCCTGATGAGATTATGGGGGATAGGCGTAGACTCTATAAAATTTCTTTGGTTATAAATAGCTTTAGTGTGGTGGCTTTCTCAAATGCCAATTGTAGTAATGCACTGGGCAGGTGAATGAACTCAAGGCCTCCCAGGTAGTCAAGGTGGTATGGATTGTGGTGGTAGCTCTGAGGTCATGCAAAGCTTTTCTTCTTCCCAAGTGCTATCAATTGTGTCCACAGATGTTGTGATGGGCTGTGCATGTTGACCTCCTGGCCAGTAGGTTATGCTTGCAGGAGAGAGCCAGCTGTGGTGGTGGCTGTGGGATTTATGCTACACCTTTGTTAACCAGGAGGGGTACTTGAATCTCCCAGGTGATGGGTGGGCGGTGAAACTCTCAGGGTTCTCTATCCCATGCTCTGCCACTGAGGCAAGTGGCAAGGGGCAAAGCTGGGGGGAGGGGTGGTTGGATCAGGCTCCCTGATGGTGGGTACAATTGGCAGCCCTAGTCGGGGTTTGAAGGGCAGTTCCCTCTTTGGCTACTGAGACAAAGTTCCAGGGAGGAGCAAAACCACTTCTGCTGCACCAAAGATCCTGCACATGGAGAAAGGAACAGACTGAGCTCCGCAGTTCAGCAGTGAGTAGTGGGACCAACTCAGCTCCCATACCCTTGACCTGGCAGGTCTCCTTCCTATAGCCTACAACTGACAGCAACCCAAAATGACAAGCTGAGTCCCAAGCAGTCTGTGTTCAGATCATGAAATTGTCCTAGTCTACAATACTCCCTGCCTGGGAGGAGACAGAAACCATGGCTCCCAGGCCATATCCCTCCTTGATTCAGGCCCACAAAGAAGGGGGTACATCCAACTTCTGCACCCATGACAAGAGCTCACTCCCTGCTCACCTCTCAGTTCTAGCTGTGGGGAGTTATTACTGCTCTAGAGTAGATTGCAAATCTCAGTTGGGATCTTTACTCAATCTGCAACCACTGCCAGAGTTGGCTGGCAGATTTCTGTGAGATCCTCTACGAGTTAGGATTAGGAATAGCTTCCTTCTATCAGCATTGGTGTCTGGAACTGATGCAAAGCACTTCCTGATGCCGTTCTTTCTAACAGACTTCCCACCACTCGCCAGCTCAGATCTAGCACTGGGTAGGGCCAAGGACCTCCCCCTTGGCCTGAGTTGCCTGGTTCCCCCGTGGGAATCTGTATCATAGAGACCAACTCTCTCCGCTTTCATTCCCCAAAGACCCACAATTTTCCACTGGCCACTCCTTTCAGAGTATCTGAGGTTTCTTTCACTTTTTCTATTGAATTCCTATTTTTCCTTCTTGGATAAAAGTGCACAATGTGAGTCTCTACATCCTATTTTATTTTTCCAAGTGGCTGATACATGCTAAACAAAGCCTCCCATCCAGCATTTGGGGGAAAAAAAATCAGGAACAAATCACTTTAGTCCAATTAATGACAGATGTGTGTCAAGTATGTGTTTGAGTTTTTGTAAGATTTAATTTATTTTGGCTTGTCCTGTCTCCTGAGGCTCAGCTCTTTAGTTCCTCAGGCAGAGAAAATCCCCAACAACATCTCCAAAGAAATGACAAAATCTCACAGAAAAAATTAGATACGTTCAGACAGCCCCACAAAAGATTTTATGTGTGAAATACAGCATAAAAGTAGCAGAGAATTATGGGTCCTGAGATTATCTTGTCCTCATAAAAAATTATTTGAAAGAATATATATGCCTTTGGAACCTTTGTAATTTCTCTAAGTTTGCAATTATTACTGTAATCCATATATTTCTCTGTCATAAATGGCACTTTGAAATGGGGTTGAGGAGAAGCTTCATATCATGGTGGTTTGGGGAGACAATAGGGGAGGGTAAAAGGAAGGGTTCCCTAACATACCGACTCAGTGTCCACGGGGAGGGGAAGTTGGTTGTATTTATCAGGGGCCTAGGATTTGGTCCTCAGATGGAGGAGGGTCTACCCTGGGCTCAGAAGGGACCCGGGGTTCAGCAGGCCTCCAGATTTGGAACCTGTACAGATGACACAATCCTCAGCAAAGAAGATGAACATTCAAAATGGAGGGTGATGTTTCCCCCTGAGAGATTTGTAACAACTTTCTTATGTAGACCTAGATGTAATCAAGAAAATTCTGAATGTAATAAATTTTAATTTAAATTGCTTAGGAAGGCAAGACTGCCTAGACAGCTTATTATATATAATATAAATTTATTTTTATTTGTTAGAATCAGTCTAGCATAATGTGTAAGCAGGTGTTCAATAAAATGATTGACATATTTTAGGAACATTTTTCTTACCATAATATCTTCTAATTTATAGTTGAGCTCTATTTTTATGGGCTAATTTGTCAGATGTCTTAGTTCACTTAGTGCTGTGAACAGAATAATCTGAGACTAGGTAATTCAAAATGAGCAGAAACATATTGGCTCTCAGTTCTCAAACCTGAGAAGTCCAATATCAAGGCACCAGCAGACTTGTTGTCTGGTGAGGGCCCTATCTCTCCTCCCAAGATGGCATCTCGAATACTGCATTCTCCGGAGGAAAGGTACACTGTCACAAATATGGCAGAAGAGCAAATAAGAAAGGGCCCACTCCCCAAAGTCCTTTTATTAAGGAATTAAACTGACCTACAAGGATGGAGTCCTCATGTGCCAAATTACCTTGTAAAGGCCCCAACTCCCAAAACTGTTATATGATAAGTAAACTACAACAAGACTTTGGAAGGAACATTCAAACCATAGCATCGGGTTATGCTATTTTCAAACCCATTTTTTCCATCTTTTTAATATCTACTGGTTTAGAACTCTTGTTAGTGGGATTATCACAGAAAGTGGAAAAATTAAAACTTCGGACTAAGTGTCTTGGAAAATAAATATGAAGTTGCCTCTTTGGAGTTTTATAAGTTATTGTGAGAAATCCTATTAGATGGAAATGCCTCCTCTCTTGGCATCTGCAACTTTACTTTCTACCTGTCAGACTACTTCGCAGTAGTCTTTTTCAAGGAGATGTCAGTCATCCATTAAATGCTTATGCTGCCTTGAGAATTTTCATCTTCCTTGGCTGATCCTTGAATGTCTTTACATCTTTGCTCTGAGGGCAGCCTTGAATAACTAAATGACAATCAGATGACTTTTTTTTAGAAGTTATGCAAACATATCAAAGTTTGTCTTTCTGAATTAACATTTATCTATGCCTTAAACCTGTTTGTCTACCTATCTACCTATTGCCTATATATCTATCTATCTCTATGTCTATCTATGTCTAATCTGTCATGTCTTTTCCCTCTCCTTCCCCATTGCTAATACCTAAGTTTAAACGTCATTACCTGTCAAGTGGGATAGTCTTGTAGTTTCCTCAACAACCCTTCTCTCTGCTTTCAGCCTGGGCCTAACTATAATTTATTCTCTAGAATGCTCCTACAATGATCTTTTTAAACACTCAAATCTGACCATTTTATTAGGTACTTTAAAATCCTTCACTGATTCCCTGTATCTTTCAGGACAATATTGAAATGCTAATGCTTAACATTGAATATCATTTGTTATTTAGCAATTGTTACATTTATGCTACTTCTTTTTTTGAATTCTCCCAAAAGCCCACTCTCTTCTACCATTACTTCATTAAATAATACCTACCAAGTTCCCAATACTCAGCACTAGCTTTCCGTGGTCACCTATGTGGATTTAGAAGTCTTTCCTCAGAGAAGCTTATAGAAAACTTTATTAGAATAATTACTGTAGTCTATCATACCCAGATAAAGTTGTCCTTAACAAATTTGAGGACAGTGATTTTTCTTTATTGACATTGTATCCCAGGAAAATAGCATAATACCTAATACATAATTGATGCCCAGTAAATTTGTGTTGCAAGCATGAATGAATCAATGTTTGAATGATACATATTTGACACATACAAAAATAATCAATTTATAATTTGAGAAAACAAAATGTTTTCAATCCATAGAATACTTGCAGTATAAATTATGAAGAGTCAATAAATCAAAATGAACTGTTTATCAAATGTGATCACAATGTGATGGGTGATGAAGAAAGAATATTTCTTTTAAAATTCTATATTTAATTGTACAATAAAAATGCATAGGGTTATAAAGTTTATTATACGCTTTCTTATTTTAATAACACAAATGCCAACTTTTTAAAAAGATACTTGAATAGAGGTGTTTTTATAAGGTTCCTTTAAATTTGTCTCCTATGTTAGGTCTGTTAATGGATTCAATAAGTTTTGCAAATCAAAAAACAGCCAATGAGAAGTTGAGTTGTCAATTGCCTCTTAATTATAGTGATTTGGAGAAGTCTGGAAGATGACCCTGAGGGTACTTGGAAACAGATTTTCTTTACTGCATTGCTGTGGTTTTGTTAATGTGGCTTGTGGTTATTTTGTTAATTAGGAAGAATAGTTTATATAAACAACAGGCTTTCTTAATAAAATATTTCCTGTCACTCTAAAGGCAAAGATTTATTGCTTTTGGTTTTTACAGTCATAACTGTACATGATAATTAAGTTTTTGGTAACAGTTCTAAAATTCCAGTAGTAAGGTCAAAAGAATCTTACCTTTGGTCAAGTCTAGACATAAAATAGGAAACGTTGATGTCTTATTTTCAAATGATTTCCAGAGGATATGCTTGCGTATGTGTTTATATGTATGGATTCATAGGTAAAGGATCAGAGGGATATATACTTAATGACAGTGTATCCAACATTTTCTTCCCTTTGATTTATAACCTACCTCTATAAGAATGTTCACAATAAGTTTTCTCTATATTTCTTATTCCCCACTTAAGTTTATTTAATATGCATAGTAAATGTTTTCTCTATATTTCTTATTCCCCACTTAAGTTTATTTAATATGCATAGTAAATGTGTATATGCATATGCTATTATTTATTATATATAACTTTAATTATTCTCATTTTACATGCTTTAGAACATCAGGAATTGAAGTCTATTCATTTAAAAAATCTCCCTCCAATAGGATATATTAAAATGTATGTTTATAAAATTCAGAGCAGGACTTGTGCAAAAGCCTTCAAATTTAAATATGTTAAAGTTATAATTATAGTAAAATGAAGGCAAATGCAAGAATGGCTCTGAGAGGTTTATCCTTTTAAACTGCAGATTTAGCTCTTTTACATAGACAGGTTTAATTTCAAAGATTTTCACAGTGTAGGAACTAATTAATTAGTTAATAATGCATGAAGCCAGAAGAGCATTATCAGTGCTATATCCCAGATGGAAAACCAGAACAAATGAGGAAACTTACATTTAATTTGACCCTTTTAAACATGAAAAGTTTTTGCTTTTATTGTTGTCTTACTATATTTTCATCAGGTTGTCCTCCATGTCTCTGGTTGCCCCTTGCTCTACCCTGCTAAAATTATAGAATTCTTAGATTTCTGAGGTAGAAAAGGGAGGTAACAATAGTTTGACAATGGAAAATCATTTAATGGACTTGATAAGTTAATTTTAAAAACTAAAGTGATTCTTCACTTTGATAGCACATTATCTTGTATGGGCTGCTAATGCCCATTTGCTAAATGGCCTCCTTTATTATGACAAGTGGAAACCTAGTGGTCAGAGGGAGTTAATGCCCCTAACCCTGCAACCACTACCACTCGCTGCCTATATATAATACATACTGAAAATATCATGTATTCTGAGCTCCTCCTCCTTCCATTCCAGGTTGTACTTATTATTACCAAAGTGTTATATAAAAGCTAAATAACAATATGATTTTAATCAGCAAATGAATTTTTTCACATCTTTTTTTATCAAGCCATGATGCTGATTGGACAGGTGAAATATTTCTGAATGCTATCACTGTTCTGTCACTTTATGTGTTTTTATGACTGATTTTCTTTTATAACCCCAAAATCTACAATTTAAAATCTGTGTTAATTAATTAATTTTTCCTTTGGTTTAGAACATAATTAAAGCCTTTTCAGTTCTGTTTCATTTACCCCAGTAACAAATAAAGCAATGTGTTTCAATGTAAGTATTAATGCTGATAGTTTGTATTAAGGGATATTCCATCTCTGAAATATCTAAAATGGAGAAAGGGCAAACTTCCATCCTTAGGAATGGGAGGTTACATTGTGTATCCTTAAAAGTTTCATTCCAAATAACAGAAATGTTAGGTTTCAATCTGAAACCATCAGTTCTTGGCATGCTAATGGTCAAAGAATGACCAGAAATGTCAAAGTTAGGCAAGCATGAAAATGAGGTTTATTGAGGAGAAAAAGATAGGATTATAGGGCAAGAGCAAAATATAGGTCTACAGAGCATGAAACATAGGCCATGGATGACTAGTGGACCCATTTTCGCAGCAGGGCAGGCTAAAGGAACAGCAGAGAGAGAGCTTGGCTTTGGTCTGCATTCTATCTCATAGTGTCTGGTTAGGGATCACCCTTGTGGTTCAGAGGTCAACATGGAACCACTTTGATTTGACAGCTGGGAGTCACATGAACTGAGCCTTAACTACCACATGGGTTCTAGGTTACTTTCCGGACTTTATGGTTGGTACCCATGTGGCTTGGCCTGTGGGCTAGAGAATCCTCTGCATTCTTTTGCAGCTGGAGTGCCAAGTTCTGATTGGAAGATTCATAGAGTATCCCTCCTCCCTCAGATATAGAGAATCAGGGTTGGGCAGGACTAAGATGAGGGCAACAGCACCCACTTTTATCCCTAGGAGACCCAGAATCCCCTACTATCTACCTAACAGAAACAGAAAACCATAGGTGTTCTTTCTTAAAGGTGCCCATGTTTTATTCTATTAGTTGAATGCTGAGAATTGTGAAAACACAGTTCGAAGCACCGTTCTGAAAAGGCATCCTGTAAAATCCTAGATTCTTCACATGTTCCTTTACCAACAAACAAGGATTTATGGGAAGTCAAGAGATATTCTGTAATTTCAGGAGTTGTATTGAAATTCAAGATCAAATGAAATAACCTAAATTCCAAGTAGCTTTCTCATAACAGTGCAAAAAAGTTAGTTCACCTCTAATTTAATGAAATCAATGAATAGTCCATTTCATATTGGGAAGTACATTCATTACATACATTTACTACTTCATTTAACAATTATTTATGTAATTGCTGCATTAATTGCTGGAAATACAAGTGTTTTAAGTATCACAGACCAAGTTTCTTCCCTCACAGAGCTTCCAATCGAGTGTGTGAATCAGATAATGAAAGAAGCAATTACAGTACAGTATAACAAGTACAGTTTAATGCAACAGGTCAGAGGGGTTGTAGGAACACAAATCAGAGAAAATAAACCAGTATTTTTTTTTTTGAGAGAGAGTTAGCAGTGAAGTATTCCTCCAATAATATGGCAGCTAGACTATAATCTGAGGAATGAGTCAAGTGTTAATTGCCCTAGCAGGAAAAAGAAAATTGTGTCAGAAAGAGCTTTGAATGAGATATTGATGGTAAAAGAAGAAGCAACTCACATTCAGTAAAGAGTCATGATGAGTATGATTGAGACATGAAGATGAACCCTGGGATGAATGATAAGAGATGGAGTAGGTATGATATGGATATTAATATGTCAGTTATTAAACTATCATTTTTTATAGTTATTTTATAGTGATGGCAGAATTGTGTATTGACTATAACTAAGTCTGAATCCTAATTACTCTTGGACTCTGACAAAATGCTTAAGCAGCAAGATCAGATGTTGAAACATTGGAAAAATGCTAAGGTAATCTCAGCCGTATCTTGAGAGATCCTTTCACTTGAACTGTAAAACATTTTTCACTATGAGACTTTCCTCCACCTTTTTCTCTCTTCTCTCAGTCTCTTTGTGTCTCTCTGTTCAATACTTGTCAATTAAGTGGAATTTTCAAAGTACAATCAGAAACAATGATAGATTGTTTTTTCCCCTCAATCACCTAACTTACTACAATTCTTGATTTCTTTTGCAAAGTTTAACTTACTCTAGGCTAATGTTTCATTTTAAAAGTGGAAACTTTGTTTTCAGATGCCTTCCCCATGTCTAAGTGCAAATATTTGATTTCAAATGTTATTTCCCAGTACTTTACTGATAGCTTCTCCCAGGAGCAACAGAAACCACAATCCTTTGGGTTAATAATTGTAAACTAATACAGTGAAAGCAACAACAGAAGTATTTTCTGTACATTCAGCACTTGGCATTCGTAGCATTTTCAAGTAAATCTTATGAAAGAAATGGGACACAGTTTGGCTGTCGTTCTTAAATGAGGTCTTGTCTTTAAGTATTGTGTGCTTTATTGTTGTTTTCCTTCAGAGGTAGGGGAATAATAATTTGGCAAAAGCAGAAGTTTATAATTTCAAAAATAAACTAAAGCTAGGTTTTCTTCTTTATCCAACATTATAATCAAATTTTAGCATGTGTGAATGACATCTTTCCTGAGTCAGGTCTTCCCATAGATATGTGTGTTAGCTAAAAGCATAGAAACATAACCTTAACTCTGCTTTAATAGATTTGTGATATTTGAAAAGCTTAAATGCATCAAACTTTTTTTCATCACACGAACAAGTAGGTCGTTGGCAACATCAAATGAAGCTAAAGATGTAGAAAGATTTTATTTTATTCGTTGGGTCAGGGCCTATTCGTCCATATGTGCTATTCATGCAGAAATGTACATTTGAACATATCACCACTTTATTTCTGATATCATCCCCAGTAAAATGAGGCAAAATTATAATTTCTTCAATAGTTTATAACCATTTCTCTACAGGTGAATAAATACAGTAAAACTACAAACCAGTAGTATTTATTGGGTCACTTAGTTTCTCATCCCTTAAGAAATATTCAACTATCAAATTTGGATAGAAATTATATTTCTTCAGATTTTGATCTAGCCATGCCTACATTTTTCCATCTTCTTAGGTAAAATTTTCTGTTTTTGCTTAAGGTGAGTAGACTTTTTTGTTACTTATAACTAAAAAAGCCTTAATTAATATCTCAGTGTCATTCTCACGGACAGGACTATAAACTCCCCAGAAAGGAATGATCTCTGGCAAATCTGTTGAGTATGTCTTTAAGAAGTAGTTCTAGAAATCAGAAATATAACATGGATATATGAATACAACATATTTACATATAGATATGTGAAATAAAAATCAAGTCTATGCAAAAATATATAACTATCTTGATCTTGACACAAAAATTATATGAGGAATGAAAAAGAGAAACTATTATCTATATTTAAAAAGATATTTTAATTCCCCTTCTTCTCTTGTACATGCAAAATATATCTTATAAGAAGATGGGGAGGATTAGTACCCTGAATTTTCTTGGAAATTCACCACTCCTTCATCCTAGTTCTATGCAGTGGAAGTAAGCTTGAAATTATCAAACAGATTTACAGGTAGGCATGTGCCCAAAGCTAGGTTAATGAAAATTCTAAAACTTGGATGGAAAACCACTGGAAAAGAGAAGTTCTCTTTCCACTTTTGATGCTCAGCTGTGAAAATATATACCTAAATCTGTTTGAGGCTTCTGGAATGAAAGGGCTTGCCTAAGAATCAAGCCAACAAAGGGGAAATGGCCAACAGATGGAAAGAGATGGTTCCTGATAATATTATTTTAAGACTTTGATCTAGCCATGCCTACATTTTTCCATCTTCTTAGGTAAAATTTTCTGTTTTTGCTTAAGGTAAGTTGAGTAGACTTTTTTGTTACTTATAACTAAAAGAGCCTTAATTAATATCTCAGTGTCATTCTCATGGACAGGACTATAAACTCCCCAGAAAGGAATGATCTCTGGCAAATTTGTTGTCTTTAAGAAGTAGTTGTAGAAATCAGAAATATAACAAAGCATATTTATATGAAGACTAAAATTTAAGAAGCACTGCTCTAGAAAATAAGCTCAACTTCTTATTTATCTTTGTATTCCCAGAGCCTTGTATTTGGTCTTGCATATAATTAACACTCAATGGTCATTGAATAAAGTTTCCTCAAAGTTCCATACATTAATTAGGCAGTGCACAGAGGTACAAAAACAGGTTATTTTCATTTTAGAACAGCAAAAAAATCATGTGGTTAAAGATAGATTATATAATAATTAATAATTCACATTTTCTCACTTGTCCATGAGATATTAAAATACAGTCTCAAAAATAAAAAAAAAAGATTATAGGCTGAAGTAAATTTTGGAAGTAATGTCTATTATTATTATTTTCCTTTAAACATATCTCCCAATACATTAATGCATTAAATACACCAAGCAGTCTTGCAACTGAAGTTTAATCAGCCAAATTTGCAAATTAAAAAATTAAAAAAATGAAACACCTATTAAAATCTCACCTGACCATTCCACATATCACCATTAGAAAAGCTACAGAATAACATGGTAAGGACAATATATTCATAATGGATGGCATGACTGCAGTGAAGTTGTAAGAAGAGAATATTTAATGTGGCTCTTGAGCTATTTTTGAGAGAGTATCAGGCGTATTAGACACAGAGGGCAAAGTATGCGCAAAGCTATGGGATTCTGCCAGCACTATAAATATAGAGAAAGGAAAATAACCTGATCAAAAGATGGGCAAAGGACCTGAATAGACATTTCTCCAAAGAAGTCATGCAAATGGCCAAGAAGTATATGAAATAACACTCACCATCACTAATAATTAGGAAAATGCAAATTAAAACCACAATAAACTATCATCTCACACCTGATAGAATGACTGTAATTAAAAAGTCAAAGGATAACAAGTGTTAATGAGGTTGTGGAGAAAAGGAAATGCTGTTGGTGGGAATATAAATTGATACAACCATTATGGAAAAACAGTATGGAATTTCCTCAAAAGATTAAAAATATGACTACCTCTGATCCAACCATCCCACTTTTGGATATATATACAAAGGAAATTAAATCAGTATGTTGAAAAGATATCTACAACTCCCATGTTCATTGCAGTATCATTCACAATAGCCAAGGGACTTGAAAATCTCTCTAGTCTACTCTGGTTTAAATTTTGTGTATTGCTTGTATGAATAAAAATGGGCAAAAGTACATTTTAGAACAAGAAAAGAATTTAGAAATAATCCAGTTAAAGGCTCTCATTTAATAGATGAATAAATTAAGCATCAGATAATCCTCCAATGGCTGTTTTTGAAGCATTATGATTTTACTTCTGCATATAATTAAGGGAGTTTGCAACTGAGTCTAGCCCCCAGATAAGAAGATTTGACCATATTATATCCTTTTGAGTAACTCTAGAAATTCTAGTTCCCCCTAGAGTAATTTTCTGACTGTATTTACCAGCTTGTTTCATGACATACTAAAGGGCTATGCTATATTACACTGTCCTGATTTTAATCCAAGCAAACTGAAATTAAAAAAAAAAAAATGTCAGGCAATTGGATCACTACTACTCTAGACATCCTAGATGTGTCTGGAAGATATTTGGTTTCTTACCAAAAACACAGTGCAGTACTCTAATTGTAGTTATTTTCTTTTGAGAAATGGATGGTAAATGACAAGATGATACTAAACCCTCATAACACAAAGTCATGAAATTTATTGATCCTCCTCAAAACTGCTGGAGTTTTCATATATCAGGGCTTTCAAGTAGTACTATAATCTCTGTATATTATGCACATTAAGGTTTTATTAAAAATTCAATGAAATATTTATATCTCAGTTATAAATCCCTAATGGTTAGATGAATGCAATCAAGACATAGTGATTTTCCAACGTGAGTTTTATAGATAGGACATTTTGTCATGGCAATGGAAATATTTTGTTTTTTAAAAAGACAATAGTTTTTAAATGTTCTACTTCTTACATGGGAAAGACTTATTTGACTACTGTTTCAATTTTTCTCTTTCTCTACCCCATTCTCCAGGCCCCTCTCCAAGTGAGGAATAAAATTGATTTACAAGAGCATTCCCAAAGGACCTATTTCAAATTTCCCTGGGCAATTCAGAAATAATTTCAAATTTCTCTAGATAATTCAGAAATAATTTCATAATAATGCATAATAAAATTCATGCAGATTTTAAAGTAACAATCTTTTCTGGTAAAATTCCCAAGATAATATTTCTTACAGTAATTCCATTGTGTAAGTACAAAGGCACTTGTCAGTTATTCCAAATTATGTCGATATTTGAAGATAAGAGATACCTACATCTCCTGAGTTCCACTAGCAAAACTGCCATCTTGCTCATCTTCAGGGAGCAGATTCACAGAGAACATAATGTAAATCATACCCAGGGAATAGAGATACTGAGACCCTGGCCAAGGGACTCTCCTTTTGAAAGAGTCACAATTGGATGATTTAGTTATAGGTTTAAAATTATTTAAATGACTATATCTTCCTAGAAAATCTCTTAAGAAATCGAGAGTGTTTATGTGATGACTTAAGTACCAATAAAATCTGAAATAAAAATTATTTCCAAAAGGTTTTTTTTTTCTTTACAACAAATACCAGTATTTAATTTGGGAATGTTTTGGCTAGGTCTCCTTTAAGTACTTTTAACAATATTCAGTGGTATGGATACTGAGACAAAACATAACAAAATCAAAACGAAGAGCAGTAAACTCAATATCCTTTCCCAAGTTATTGGATCTTGAGTTTCTTCATAAAACACAAGTTTACAACATCATCACTGAAGCCTGGTTTACGAAGGACAGGAGGATTGGAGGAACCAAAAATCATCTCTAACTTATTTCTGTCCCATCTCTGAATATGTCTGCTGATAATCATTTACCTTTCAGTATTAAAAGGTTGATAGTCATCTAACAAAAATAATACCCCTAATTATATCTTTTGTCAAATAATATCCAGTGCTTTTTAGAAATAGAAATCCACAATTCACACATACAAAGATTTAAAATATTATCATTATTATTGCCCATCTTTCATTAGTAGAAATGATAATGTCTTTTAAAATAATAATGTCATGATTTAATATGCCTAATGTTCTCTTCTACAATATGGTTCATTTTTTCAAGTTCATTTCAGTAGGCATTTCTTTATATTTTTGCAAACCTTCACCATAATCCCCATATTATCAATCTGCTTTTGTACTTTTATAGGGTAGATACTGAACAACTTTTAGAGACCGTCTAAGTAGGCATGTTCGGCCACTAAGATAGCAATAACTTAATGTACAAATCTGCTTTAAGAAACACATAGAATTTTAATTAATGACATCCCAAAATTCTCACAAGAAATAATTCTTTTCCACTGTTGTCTTTATTTAATTCTGTCCTTGAATTTTCTGCATTTTTTAGGAAAGAGGAAAATAATGAAGAGAAAAATAATGTAACTGTTCATGAGTAAAGATAGACTGAGTAAGCACATTTGCAGTGTGTGTGGGAGGGGTGGGGGGTGCAGGTGTGGTGTAAGGGAGGTAGGTGATCCTGGGAAAAAAATTCACAGCAGGATCATCTTTATATCACAATTTAAAAAAATACCTTCTAGGAGAAATGGGTGAGGACAATAGGAAATTATAAAAGAAATTTTAATGGAGATAAGAAAACTCACCCTCTCTTAATAGTGCTCTTTTATTCTTTAAACACCCAAGGAATAGAAGTTTATAAAAGTAAGGCCAAATATTGTGCATTGTTGGCACTGCCCCTTCAGAACTGTCCCTCCCTTGTCCTACATTATGGTAGTGTCATTGCAGAGTAGCAAAGTCTGACACAGACTATTTTTCCTCAAGACCCACATAATCAACCTCTGTAAGTGTTGTTGATGTAACTGGCCTTCCTTGTACTTCTCCCATTTCCCTTCCAACCTGCATTATAAATTAAACTGATTTCATCTCAAGTCTCACCTTTCCAAGCTGACTCTTCACAGATTAATTCTAGACACAACAGAGTAGTGGTTAAGACCTTGAAATAAAACTTTAAAGTAGTGAGTGAAATGTATAGGAATTCCAGATTTTGCATTTCTCTTTGCTCTTTCTTTTTGTCTAAAAAAAGAGAGAAATCTCAAACTGCCTTCATCCAATACTGGCATTAAAAGAGTCTTAGAATTCCTCTGAAAACATGAAATTACAACTTCTAGTATAACTCAAATCAGTACTTCTTAAATCTGATTCCCCTTGACACACTTTTCATTTTACGATTGCATAGCTAGATATCTCCATTACTCTACTAATTATCTCAAGTCTAGCAGAACTAAAGAAAAGTGTGCTTGCCACCTCATGAATGATTTTTGTGGAGGTCAGAACAAGGAATTGTATTTGCTGGAAGTGTGCTAGGTTGTCATTTATTTAGCTTAAAGGATGATGAAGCTTTAGAATATAAAAGCAATTCCTGGATGAGCATGGGGCTCACACCTGTAATCCTAGCACTTTGGGAGGCCAAGGTGGGAGGATTGCTTGAGGCCAGGAGTTTGAAACCTCCCTGAGCAAGAGTGAGAACCACCCAGTTTCTACAAAAATTAGAACAATTATCCAGGTGTGGTGGTATGCACCTGTAGTTCCAGCTACTCGAGAGGTTGAGGCAGGAGAATCACTTGAGCCCAGGAATTTGAGGTTGCAGTGAGCTATGATGATGCCACTGCACTCTAGCCTAGGCTGCAAAGTGAGACCTTGTCTCAAAAAAAAAAAAAAAAAAAAAAAGCAACTCTTGCCTTCGTTTCTCAGCATTCACTGCATTCACTCTATCAGAAAATTGATGGGGAACTTGACTCTTAGGATAGCTGTTATTTTCCTGAACAATTTGCAAAATTTAGATGATCTGTTATTAAAACTAAAGTCTGTCTGGTTTACATAGACATAAAAGTTCTGATTATACATCTTGGACAAGAATTGCCAAAAAACCTGTGATGCTTCTGAATATTTTGCTTAAAAATTAGCCCCCTTGTTAGACACATAATAAAATAACCTTAATTCTTCTTAAAGTTTCATTTATCTAATATACTACATTAAAATATATACATGTTTAAACCTGAATGAGAGACAAATATAAATTCATGATAGTTGGTATTATTACCTGGATAAATGAAATTAACTTTCCATTAATTATTCCTTTTTTCTCTGTTCTATGTTCCTTAAGTAACTATTTTCAAACATTGTTAATGTACTAACTCTAAAGCACAGTGCTAGACATTGCAAACACCAGGAAGACATATGAAGTGCAATGCTTGGCCTCAAGTTTCTTGCATTCTGTTAAAGGATAATATGGCTCATGAAAAAGTGATGTAGAATGCAATAAATGCCACCTGAACAGTAAAAACAGATACTATTAATTCAAAGGATGATTTTCAGTTAGGAGATTCAGGGTGATCAAGGCATATTTTTTTACTAAGCCTTAAAGAATATAAAGACCTTAACAGGCAGAAATTTCAGTGAGTGGCATTCTAGGTGAAGAAAGAAGCATGAACAAGGGTTTAAAAAGCAGAGGATGCACATAAAATAGTGAGTAGTCCAGTTCAAACTCCAAAGCCTGACATATGACATTGTTGAGGTTAGCTATTGCTGTGTACTATGTAACAAATCACCTAAAAAATCAGTAGCTTAGAAAAGCAACCATTTTATTGTCTATGATGGTTTTCGTAGGTCAGGAATTAGGGAATTGTTTGTCTGGACCGTACAGGCTCAGGATCTCACATGAGGTTATTGCCAGAGAGTGGCTGGAGCTGGGAAGTAAGGGGCTGGAGCAGCTAAGGGCTGACAGGGCATCTGCCTCTCTTCATGTAGTAGCAGGTCCTCTCCATGTTGGTCACTCCGTATGGACTAGTTTGGGCTTCCTCACAATATGTTGGCCCCTAGGTAGTTAAATGGCTTACAATATGACTGAAGGCTCCATGAGAAATTATTCCAGGGCACTGTGTGGAAGTTGCCTCACCTTTTATAACTTAGGTCTGAGAAGTCCTGCAGAAATCCTGCAGTGTTACCATGTCACATTCCACCATTTACCAGCAGGTCACAAATCTTCCTAGATAGAAATGGAAAGGAATTAGACTCCCTTTCTTTGTGGTGGGTGGGTGGGTGGGGAGAGGCGAGGTTTTATAAGGGTATGCGACACATAAAATTGTGTTTTTTCCCTTTGGAAAATATAATCTGCTGCAAACAACTCATAACCTCATCCCAGCTAAACTTTTCCAGGTTTAATTTCTTCCACTTCCTAGTATAACCACGTACCTCATATCACAGAGAACTATTTGAGATTCTAAAATATTGAAATATTGCCATGCTTTGCATATCTCCTTGCCATTGAGACTATTGTTATTCTGCATAAATTGCCCTTTCGTGCCTACAGAGCTGAATCCTACTCAGCTTCAGCAAACAGCTGTCCTAGCTACACTCTTTCCTGATCCCCCCATCACAGCAGTGTCCTCCTCTGTGATCCAGAGAGCTTTTTTTTTGTTCTTTTCCTTTTTTTTTTTTTTTTGTACTTTCATTTTTTGGATTTATTGGGGTAAGATATACATAACATAAAATTTACCATGTTCACCATTTTCAAGTGCACAGTTCGGTGGCAGTAAGTATATTCCAATTGTTGTGCAGCCATTACCACTGTCCACTTCCAGATCTTTTCATCATCTCAAACAGAAACTCAGGACTTATTAAAAAATAACTCCCCATTACTCCTCCCTCCAGCCACCCCTGGCAAACACTATTTTACTTTCTGTCTCTATGAATTTGGACATTTTAGATACTTCATATAATTATAATCATATAGTATTTGTCCTGTTGTGCCTTATTTCACCTAACATAATATTTTTCAAGGTGCAGCCATGTTGGAGCATGAATCAAAATTTTATTCTTTTAAGGCTGAATAATATTTCATTGAATATATATCACATTTTTTAAGCTTTTCTCCATTGATGAACATTTGGGTTATTTCCACTTTCTGATGATTGTGAATAATACTGAAATGAACATTGAGGTACTCCCATGGTATTTTGCATTAATTTTCTGAGGAAATTTAGCACATTATATTGTGAGCATTTTCCCATATGCTTGTTTGACCATCTTTCAAACCACTCAAATTTCTTAAGTTTTAAGTTTAGAAACTTTTGAATTATTAATTTCCATATCTCCAGAACCTACAACATAGTAAGTGTTCAATAAAATTATATTAGATACAGGACAGTAAACACTGAGAGACGTCCATAGCATAAGACCCATTTGTGGGCTTCAAGTTATTTTTGCCTAAGGCTTTCTCACTTATTTGGTATGAATTCGAAAGCTTCATTCTGTAGATTGATCAGAATGTATCAGATGCTGTAATAAACACAGCTAAAAGAAGGCCTGATTTTCAGGAGTTCACATTTTAAGATTGAGTTTAATACCTTGATAAGGTTTAAGAGAAAAAAGATTCACACAAAGCAAGTGTACATTTATTTCTTGATAGCTTTAAAATACTATAGCTTTCTTGAAATTGGGTTATGATGGACTAAATTCTCAAGTTATCTGAATGTAATTTGTCTTTTCCCCATAAATATATGTATTACAGTAAGTTGCACTATATTTAACTTGGTCATTTATCACTCTTTAGACTAGAAGAAATTCCATCAAGCATGAATACTTTGAATTGAAAAGTTATGCCATAATTGAGTTCTGATATTAAGGACTCCACCCTGTGTAAAAATAAAAAGGCAAAAGTACGATTTTAAGAATCTGAGGGAAATTATTATGGTGGCTATAGGATATTCTACATAATATACTGGGCCACTAATTAAAATCAACAACTGCAAAACACCACTTTGTAGGGTTTTTACTTTCACGGTGTCCAGAGCCAACAATTTCAGGATTCTATCACATATAAAGTACATGTATAGTGAGGAAAAGGAAGCATATGCTTTTAATTGAATTTACTGAATATGAAAGAGAAAGTATTTTCAAGTAAAGTCTCATGATATGAAGTTTATTCTTTATTTGGCTTGCTGAGCTATCAAAATATTCTGATAAAACATTATATAGAAAATATAAAAATTAAGAGGAAGTGGCAGCTAAAAACCTCCTGATCCTCATTCAGATTCATCTTCAAAGCATTCTTATGTATTTTTGTTTATTTCTGCCCCGTACTTAGTATCTAGTAGACTGCCTAACAAATCAAAAGAATTCACCCAATATACCAATAAATTAATTACTGATTGAATAAATAAATTCTTTAAAAATAGACATTTTATTATTTACAGTAGTGAAAAACCAAAAAATTTAAATACTCAACAATATAAAGTAATCAGGTAAACTATGGTACATGTACAAGCTTAAATATTTTTGGAGTCATTCAATTTATGTTATTGAAAAATTTTAATAATGTACAGCATTGTCTAAAAGGTAGTATTAACTGAAATATATATAAATACACATATTGCAAAGGCTATAACTTTATTATAAAGTGAGTGTATATATACAAACATACATGGATATTTTAAATATATGTGTAGATGTTCACAAATATTTCTATATCTGTGTATATGTCTATACACATATTGTCTACATATATCTGGATATATTTTACATGTATTTAAAAAATTAAAGTTCTAAGTCTTACAATACCATGCCATGTAACCAATTCTTAGATATATGTTGTTATCATTATTTTACTTGCCAGTAGAAATAAGAAACAGCAATGTATTTATATCAATATAGCTGTTCATCCTGTAAGAGAAATATTTATGGAAGAGTATTTTTTCAATGAAATTCAGAAAATGAACTCTTCAGGGCTGAAATTGCAGATAGAACTCTCTTTTTACCACTTTAAAAATGCATAAATCATTTATAAGTTTATTTCTTTGTAAGAAAAAACTGAGATTATATTGAAAATACAATAACTTGAAATTAAAAAATTAACTCATATCACCTGATTCCACGCAGATTGTCAGCATAAAGTGAATCTGAATTACTATTAAACGTGTTTTTACAATGGAAGTAAATGATATTTCTTATCATAAGAGAATATTCTTTTGGACTAAAATATTAAATTCTCTGTTATGGGATTCTTATTTAGAATAATCACAACCCTGAAGAATTATACTTCTTGTTTTCTTATAACAATGAAGAAATGAACAAAGCGATATAGCATTAAGATTGGAATGGGTCAAAAGTGAATATTAGATAACAAAATATATTACAATATGACAAAACTGATGTGAGCAAAAGACACCCTATGGTGAGTGTGCCCCACACAAGCATATTGCCATTTTATTTGTAGTAGTAACAGAGCAAATACATATAAAATGGTAATATGCTTTTATGAATTGTAGGCCACTAATTTGGTTATGTCAAAAGAACATGATACTAATGTTTGTGATTGTTTGGTGTGCTATCATACATGAAGCTGATTTTTGCCACTGAAAAAACAATACATCCTAAGATCTTAGGTAAAATGTGCTATATGTGCTCATAAAAATAAATGAAATTTAAAAGATTTCCTAATTAAAGATGTAAACAAGGAAAAACGTCACTCTCAACTTTGTAAACACATTTGAAAAGTTAGGATAAATGTAACAATAGTAAAATTAAGAGTCAATAGATGGTTCTACATTTTAAATTAAAAGTAGTATAATTATGAAACTATGATCATTTTATATTATTAAAGTTTCCCATAGTGCTACAATAACTTCTTTTTTCTGTCTATTTATTAATATAAAGATTGTAAATGCTTTTTAAATAAAAGCTGCTTTTTAGTATAAGATTAAAACTTAGATCAGTTATATTCTCTGAATATAGAATTTCACTATGTATATTTTTACTATGTATATTTTATACCTGTATTCAAAGCACAGGTATAAAATGTTGAGGTTTATCAAAAGACCATAAAATAGGCTTCTACATTTTGGTATACAAATTATAAAGCTTATTAAACTTATTAAACATTTCTCATAAACTATTTTGCTGTAATTTCACATATATATCTCAATTATTAGATACTACGCCAAAATTTAAATCTTTCTATAGAAAAAGTCGCATATTGATTTTTAAAGGATGATGCACACCAATGACTTAATCTGCTATACTGACAGCGGCAAAGGAAATCAATACAGCCAAGGTACAAGGTTCAGGAAAAAATTTAAAAAGAACGACACTGCTAAGCTAGTCGTCATCCCTTAAGTTGCACAATTTTTATATGAAAAGAGAGAGGAGGAAAAAGCCAGGGATGTTGATGAACCAGCCTCAAAGCTTTCACAGCAGCACCACCAACAATACTCAAATATGTCAAAGTCTGTGTGAAAAATGAAAACCAGTGACAATGAAAGCATTCAGCTTGAAAGATATATTACCTCTTTCCCATGTCACACTTCAGAAACAATACAAAACACGATTACTAGTCCCAGCGGAAGGAAGGACTCTTTACAAGTGATATTACCATTTCAAAATATCTTTGTATAAAAGCAGAGCCAAATAAAGACTCTGAAACATCAGGACTTCTGAGACAGAGCTAGAATTTCTGTATAAGAGATATATTCTCAGACAGAGGAAGGATGGCAGATAGGAGTGGAAAGGAGTCAGTGTGTACATCAGGCGTTCATGCTTAGTTGGGATGCAGTAAGATGAATACAAATTTGTGATTACAAAGGCTGTACATATATTTTTATCATGAATACTGTGGATTTTATATAGCATAATATTTAAATCAAATATTTGTATGCCACTGTCAGATGAGTCAGTGCCCTCAAAAGTGATACCTATTCAGAACCCAAAGAGTGAAGTGTCTGCAAATCACTTGAAAATTAACATGGAATTTACTTGGTGATGAGGTTCCATTTCTGATCTGTGCTGGCCATTTTCTAAGACCTCAAGGAGGCTAAATGGGAAAGGATAATATTACATTTTGAGTGCTGTTTTCCTTTTTTTTCTCCAGGCGCTATGCAATATGAACTCACTTCTCTAAAAGTAAGGACTTTCCTATGAACTAAGGAATAAAGTTCAACTTTTTCATGAACTATCTTAGTCTGTTCAGGCTCCCATAATAAAATATTATAGACTAGGTGGCTGAAATAACAGAAATTAATTTTCCTACAGTTCTAGAGGCTGGAAATTTCCAGATCAAGTTCTGGCAGGATCAGTTTCTGGTGAGAGCACTTTTCCCTGTGTTCTCACTTGGTAAAGAGAGAGTGAGCTCTCTGGTATTTTTTTTTAAATAAGAATACTAATCCTATTAGATCAGGCTCCCATCTTTATATGACTTCATTTCACTTTAATTAACTCCTAAAGACTCTATCTCCAAACATAGTCACATCAGGGGGTTAGGGCTTCAACACCTGATTTTGGGGGGAGTCACAAAATTTAGTTTATAGAATGAACTATGAAAAAAGGCTATATAATCTAACCTAATAAACCTAAAATAAGGTGGGGGAGATTCATCACTTTTAAATTCTTTTTAATAATTTTCAGGCTTTAAAAACAATTGGTGATAAAAAATGAATAAACATATTACGTCTTAGGCCGGGCGCGGTGGCTCACGCCTGTAATCCTAGCACTCTGGGAACATATTACGTCTTTCTCAAAAAAAAAAAAAAAAGGTGCTTTGTGACAGAAAATATGACAGGCCTTCAGGGGAGGAACCATTAAGCCTGGTGTTTAATTCTCCCACATAATTTTGTTTATAGTCTGCAAATTCAGCTATTAGGCTGTATTCATCAGTGGTGACTTCTTTGTATTTAAACACAGGTTTACAATCATATTTTTATTTATTTATTTAGAAACAGTTTCACTCTGTTGCCCAGGCTGGATAAGTAGTGTTATCATAGCTCACTGCAGCCTCGAACCTGGGGCTCAAGTGATCCTCCTGCCTCAGCATCCTGAGTAGCTGGCACTATAGCCACCCACCAGTGTGCCTGGCTAATTTTTCTTATCTTTTTAGAGACAGAGTGTCACTGTGTTGCCCAGGCTGGCTTGGAACTTCTGGACTCACGTAATCCCCCACCTTAGCCTCCCATGTTACTGGGATTAAAGGTGTGAGCCACTGAGCCAGACTATATCATATTTTATAGATTTAGAGGATACATGTGCAGTTTTGTTACATTGATATATTGTGTAGTGGTGAAATCTTGTTTTTTTTGTATAACCATCACCTGAATAGTGTACACTGTATTCATTAGGTAATTTCTTATCCCTCATCCCTCTCCCACCTTCCCACTTCTCAGAGCCTCCAAATGTCTATTTTTCCACTCTCCATGTCCAAATGTTCACATTATTTAGCTTCCACTTATAATGAGAACATGGAGTATGTGACTGTTTCTAAGTTATTTCACTTAGGATAATGGTCTCCAGTTCTATCCATATTGATGTGGAAGACATTATTCCATTCTTTTTTTATGGCTGAGTAGAATTTTATGACTGAGTAGAATTTTATCTAATCATCCATTTATAGACATTTAGGTTGATTACATGTCTTTGGTATTATGAATAGTGCTGTTGTAAACATACAAGTGCAGGTATTTTTTGATACAGTTATTTCTTTTCCTTTGGATAGATATCCAGTAGTGGAATACCTGGATAAATGGTAGTTCTATATTTATAGAAATCTCCATACTATTTTCCATAAAGTATGTACAAATTTACATACATATCAGCAGTATATAAGTGTTGTCTTTTCTCTGCATCCTCATCAACATCTATTGTTTTTTGCCTTTTTAAACATAGCCATTCTGACAGGAGTAAGGTGGCGTCTCATTTTGGTTTTAATTTGCATTTCTCTGCTGATTAGTGATGTTGAGCATTTTTTCAAATGCTTGTTTGCCATTTGTGTGTCTTCTTTTGAAAAACATCTTTTATAACTACTTTTTAAAAATCCTTTGGTAGCATCTACTAAAGCTGAATAGGTGCTTACAACACTACCTAGAAGAAAATAAGTACTAACATGTTTATTGTAACATAATGCTCAATAGGTCCAAACTGGTAACTTCTGAAATCCTTTTTTTGATCATTAGCATTAGAATGCATAAATACACTGGCATATTCATAGAATGATGAAATATATAGCAATGAGAATGAATGAGCTAAAAATACATAAAAATTATGATGACTCTTACAGGCATGATATTGAGCAGGAAAAAAAGGAGCTTGAACCAACACTTCAGACTGTATGATTCTATTCATGTAATGCTCAAAAATTAACAAAGCAATCCATAGTTTTAGAAGCTAGTATAGTGGCTACTTTTGGATGTGATACTTGACATGAAGGCAAATGAGGGAAGCTTTTGAGTGTTGATAATACTTTTTCATCCTAGTGCTAAACAGTTACTTTTAGCTGGAGAAAATTCAATGAACTGTACAGTTATTATTTATATGCTTTTTTACATGTTATGATATAATTTAACAGAAAGTAAATATAAAACAAACAAATTAAATACATAATACTTTCAAGGATGATTATGTGTAGGGGTGGTTAAGATAGCTTGAAATGTTATAAGCTCAGTTTAAGATGTATAAACAGTAAAGCTTTTAAGCATCTGGTTTATATTTCTTATAGATGCAATTTTTAAAAATCTGAAATTTTTATAACAATGAATTGGGTCATCTTATATATATTTAGATTTATATAACTATCTTACTAGTTTTTCAATTAATTGTTTTATCTTTCCAAGAAATACTATAGTAATATTATATGACATGACTGATTTTCTCCTCTTTGTGACTTCTGCCCTATGTTTATTCACCCTCCCACTCCTGTTTCTTTCGTTTCAGTTTCAGATTTCCAGATGTTGAATTCCTTGACTTTGGCTTCTTCAAAAATTCCTTGAAAATATATTTGCTATGGACTGAATGTTTGTCTCCTCTCAAAATGCATATGTTGAAGCCTAATCCCCAGTGTGATGGTATTTGGAGGAGGGGCCTTTGCGAGGTGATTAGTTTATGAGGATGGAGCCATCATGAATGGGATTAGTACCCTTGTAAGAAGAAACACATGGGTGCTTGCTTCCTCTCTCTCTCCCTCTGACATGTAAGGATACAACCAGGACGCATGCATCTGCAAAGCATAGAAAGGTTCCTCGCCAAGAATCCAATTAGCCAGCACCTTGATATTGGACTTCCCAGCCTCGTAAGAAATAAATTTCTGTTTTATCCAGCCTATGCTATTTTTGTTATAGCAGCCCTAACTGAATATGACAGTATTCTTAGAAAGATCACAAAAATACATAGCATATGGGTCAAATTCAAAATCCTAAGAAAACACCAAAATCAATGATTACCATTGCTTACCAATTTGTACAACATAGAAAACAGATGCCATCCATGAGCTCTATCCATATTCTATCAAATTTATATTTCTAAACCTAAAAATGATTCATAAAAATTCTAAAAATGAAGGTGACATAAATAATTCTTAAATTAAATTAGGGTATTATAATCCAAAGGAGCCAGTGTGGTCTGCCAAATAATTCAGAGATGATTTTGCTGGTTAATATAAACCCCGCATGAAACAATCTCAAAGGAGTCTATCTGGCTTCTTTGAGCCTCAGTAAATAAGGATGAATGTAGTTAAAATGGATGCAGTTCTAGAACATGCTACTTCTTCTATCATGGTACAGTAAAATGCTCATGACAGTGCTAAATAGAGAGTGAAGGAGCTGTTCTATATTCATAAAAGAAATTTCCTGGATACATTTTGGACTATTTTTCTAGGCTTCATGTATAATAGAGACCAGACCAGGTTATGAGTTTAGGTCAGCCCTCAAGTCAATATTATTTTCTTTTTCTTCTTCACCTCTGTATTTCTACAGCCCAGCATAATGCATATTGCATAGATAGGCAATGCAAACATCTTTAGACTATATGCATGCATAACATGAAGAATGAATGGAGCAAAAGGGATTTAAGAGTAGGTCATTTGCTCTGGGCCTAATGAGCAGAACCATGAATGGCCTATAAGAGGTAGAGGCATGTGGGTGTGCATTAACAGATACTTAATGAGCAGTTTAATTACCATGCTGAGTCTGGCCTATATTACAATGCATTATTGTAAGGCTATAAATTATTTATATGACTTAAACATGTGTATCTGCTTTCATCCTTTTTTTTCTAAACATTTTATATTAAACAGCATCTTGACAAAAAATACAATTATATGTATTTCCTCAAGATAAGGGAGAAAATATATCTAGGATGGAAAAATCAATTCATTAAATCTATATTTTTCATGTTATAAAGTATTTTCACTTTGAGAATTACCAGAATTAATTGCCCTCGTTTGTTCTCCATGTGGCAGTATTCAGACCTTCCAATAGATGTATTCCCCCTGCCCCCAACGAGTGCACAATAATTTCTTACAGCTTCTTTTGGAAACATTCCCAGATGCAAGTAAATATGCTGAAAACAATAGAACTGAGAAAATAGTGTTTTTCAAAGGGAAATTTCATAAAGGTAACTTTTAGGTGGAAACTAATTTTTGTTGAATTAAAGAAGAATGTTGTTACCAGGGGCCTGTGAAATACCAGCACAACAGTGAGTAGTGAATGAATATGTGGTTCGTGAAGACTGTAGCAGGAACTTCAAACATACTTTGAAGATGGAAGTGGGTAAAATTCCACACAGTTTTTAAAATAAACATACTTACGTTCATTGTATGGGCCTGAGTAGCATTGCCCTTAGTAAAAACATAGACGAACTGGGATTCATCAACTTATAGCCACAATTGAAAGAAAACCAATTTTGTTAATGGACACATGTTCCCAGGAAGATTGCAAGATATCATAATTAACTACTTAAGAAAGACAGGCAGAATGTTAATAAGTGTGCTAGGTTCAATTCTAAAGTTGTGACAGAAGCAATAAGCAGTCAAAATAGCAAATTACTCTGACTTTTTTTTTTTTTAATTTGGGGGAAATGGTTTTCCTGCACTGCTAAAAGTCAAAGAAAAACATTAGGATAAAGTCTACATTTGTTACAGCAAACTCATTGGCATGAAGCAGAAAAAATGGTCCAATATGTATCCAGGAAACTTCTTTTATGCATACTGAATGGCTACTGCACTCTCTAGCAATTTCATGACATTTTGAATGTACCATGCTAAGAAGACCAAAGAAGCAATCTCAGTTTGAACCACTAAGCTCCAGACTCTTATAAAGTCACAAACTGAACACCCCTAAATGTTTAATATTGTTACAAGAGATGAGGGATGCATAATAGTAGACTGAAAGTATGTGGCTATTGATGGTGTGCCAACTGTAATAGATACATATGCATGCAAATGTAAGAACTTAATCATTTACCCAACGTCCATCTGTTGAACAATCCTTATGTTAAGCATATGGAAAATTTCTAAAGTGAAAACAAAAAAGATGATTGACTCTGCACTCAATAATCTCAGAGATAATATTATAGTGAGGCCATAGACCAGTGACTTCATGTGCAGGAAATCATATATACCGTTGAGAATCAAATAAAAATGATGAGACCTTTTCTTTAGAAAGAAAAAAAAACCCACTTACACAGCTATCCATTTAATTCTACATGCAGTTTTAGGCTGGTGGGGAACCTGCAGCCATATGTGGCCTTCTGGATCCTTGAAAGCAGTCTTTTGACTGAATCCAAACTTTACAGAATCCTTTTTCTAAACAGAGATTGGTTCTGTGAAGTTTGGATTCAGTTGAGGGGCCACACTTGGGGATCTGGAGGGCCACATGTGGCCTTGAGGCAACAGGTTCCCAACCCCTGCCTGGGTCACCTGTGTCTAATGCTCAGCCATTGGCATAAGGTTTCATGGCTTATAGGTCACAATCCCTGCTCAGATGGTCTTCCCATACCTAATTATCCATCATAATTCTTCATTTGATAGCTGCCTGACATACTGAAGAAAATTTTTACTGTCACATTGTATTAGTTTATGTTGTTGCATAAGCCTTAAGTACACAAAAACCTAACAGCTAAAAACATGAAAATGTAATATCTCTCATAGTTTCAAAGATTTGATCAGGAATCTTGGAGGGGCTTAGCTCAGTGGTTCTGGCTCAGAATCTCTTATGAGGTTGCCGTTAAATTTTGGCTGTTATTGCAGTCATCCCGAGATTTGACTGTGTCAGAAATATTTGCTTCTAAGCTCACTCACATGGCTGATGTCAGGAAGTATCAATTCTCTGCTGGATGTTGGCAGTAGTCCTCTGTTCATCATCACCTAGACCTCTTAATAGGGTCGCCCAGACATGGCAGCTGGCTTCTCCCAGGAAAAACAAGATGAGTGAAGAGAAATGCACAATTATGACCTAGCCTCAAAAGTGAAACAATCTTTTGTAATCTACCCGTCGTACACAAGAACCTTGATACAACATGGGAGAGAGGATTTCTCAAGGGTGTAAATTTCAGGTGGTGAGGATCCTTGGGGACCAGTTTAGAAGCTGGCTACCACAATATTCAAAGTAGAATAATGAAAATTATGATTGAACTATGGGACTCAGAGTGGTCAAGGATCTTGGGGCATGTTTCTGAATTTAGTGAATAGTATGATATTGACCAAGTCAGTTACCTTCATATGCAAAATGAGAGGCTTTGATTAAATAAATTCTCAAGTCTCTTCCAGCTTGAATACTGACTGATTAGATGATCTCCCCATTAAAATTTCAATGTATAGCAAATATATGGCTATCAGGGAGGGAATCCTAAGATTCAGTTAAGCCAGGTATAGAGTCAAGCAATAAATGCTCCCAATTTCTGTACTCAAGGAGACACAATACATTTTACCTTATTATGAAATATAATCATTATTGATAATAAAGCTGCTAACCACAAACAAGTTTTTTCTACTATAAATTTTCTTATCTAGCTGGTGATTGTTAATAAACTGGCAAAGGAAAAAATGTCAGCTATGTTTTCTAAAAATTTAATGTTGTGGAAACTTTTTAAATAATTTTGTTAGCAAAACCTGGTATGTTTTAAGACATCTCCAGCTTATAGGCAACTCCTAATACAGGCCTACAAAGTTTTCTGAACTCTATTTTGGATCATCTTGCGTATATTGTCATCAGGAAGCAGTAGTTCATGAACAACTGCCTCAAGGACTTTTGAGGAGGATTGCAAGTTATTGAAGTGTAAAAGCCTTTTAGGGGATCAAAATATATCCTAATATCAACCCTGAGGTCTCTTGTTGCATAGTCAAGCATGGCTGCATAAAATAGATTGAATAAAACTGGAACCATTAGATATCCCTGCTTCCCAGGATTAGTGATGGATGGCTCCAGCCAGATGCCATCAACACTAAGTTGACCAGTCATTTCATCATGAAAGTTTCAAGCTGCTGGTAAACTTCTCTGGAAAACCAACTTTATTGTAGTTGTCAGAGCAGAGATTCTCTGCTGTCAGCAAAAGTTGTGGTAGATTAATAATCACAACACTGACAGCTGAAGGGATATAATATTCCTCTTCATGTAAAATGGTATCACTGGAACTAAGTGACATATCCCTAACAAATCTTCAGGTGAGAAATTCTTGATTTTTCAAAAAAATTAAAATTAATAAAATATAATTCAATGTGATTCAACAAATATTTAATGTGGATATTTCAATAACTAAGATCAGTAAGATCTTTGTCCTTAGGTAGCTTACAATCTAACCCATGAAGGGAAGTAGAATGTAAACAAAAAGTTGATGAATAGTAGTTACCATAATAAGTTTTCACAATTCTAAAGTCACTCCTAGTGCTCAAAATTAAAAATTGACAATTAGAGAATAACATTTCTGTCATCATGCATTGTCTCTATCTCTCTCTCAGGCACATGCTCTCTCCTCCTCCTATCTACCCCTATTTCTCCCTTCCTCCCTCCCTCCCTCTCTCTCTCTCCTTTTTTCACCTCCTCTCCCACCAATAGGCTCCTCTGCCTTCTGGCTTTCATTAGGGTTTGGCTAATGGAGAGCCACACCCAGGAGTAAAAATAAGGAAGACAATTGAGTTCAAGGTATTTATTCTCCTACTCTTTACCTAGCTGGGTTACCTCTACTTGGCTGAGTACCTTTACCAATGAGTCACAAAGTCTCTTTAATCTCTTTTGTCCTAGCATGGTAATAGCCCCAGAATATTGCACTATCCTTGTGGTCTCTCTACATATGGAGATTACACCCTTTTAATGGATATATTAAAGTGCCCTTACAATCCCATAAAAAGTCGGCAAAGACATAAACAGATATTTTTCAAAAGAAGATAGGCAAATGGCCAATAAGCATATGAAAAAATGCTCAACATCACTAATCATCATGGAAATGCAAATTAAAACCACAGTGAGATATCACCTAACCCCTTTTAATGTCTTTTATTAAAAAGTCCAGAAATAATAGATGCTGGTGTGGATACAGAGAAAAAGGAATGCTTATACATCATTGGTGGGACTGCAAATTAGTACAATCTCTATGGAAAACAGCATGAAGATTCCTCAAAGAACTAAATCTACCATTCAATCCAGCAATCCCACTACTGAGTATCTACCTCAAAAAGGTACCTGCACTTAAATGTTTATTACCACACAAATCACAATTGCAAAGATGTAGAATCAATCCAAGAGTTCCTCAATTCATGACTAGATTAACAAAATGTATATGTACCATGGAGTACTACTCAGCCATAAAAAGGATGAATTTTACAACACTTTGGGTGGATCCAGAGACAATTATCCTAAGTGAAGTACCCCAAGAATGGAAAAACAAACACCTTATGTATTTGCTATTCAATTGGAACTAACTGATGAGCACACATGTGCACAGAGAGAAGTAAAACTTAGTGAAAAAAGCAGCAGGGGGGAGAAGAGAAGGGATGGAACAAAAACCTAATAGTTATAATGAACACTATTTGAGTGATGGGCACATTTATAGCCATGACTCAAGCATTACAAAAACAATCCATGTAACCAAAAACATTTGTATACCCTTAATAATTTGAAATAAAAAATAAATTATAAAATCCTCTTACATTATTCTAATTTGAGTATTTTGTTTTCTGCTGGTGTTAATATATAGAAAATGTCAGCAAATTTCTCCTCCCCTTAACAGAATTCCTGCCCCTTAAGTCCTTTTTTCCCCTTATATTAGTTTTGTCACTGAGTCATTTGTCATTTCTCCTCTCCAGGCCAGATCATATCTAATTTCAAAGATACACAAAGCAAAACAAAACAAAGCAAACAAACAACAAAATGAGCTCTGCAAGCAAACATCTGCCTGAGACACATCATTTACCTCACTGGCCAGTGATTCTTTAGTACTTTTTCTTCCACCCTGTTGTTTCTGCTTTAGTGAGGACTAGGAGACGAAACCAGAGTAGCAGTGAGAGGAAAGAGAACAAGGCAAATACAGAGTTAACAAGATAAGTGCTAGATATGTAATTCTGCCATAGTAAATTTAGCTTATACTTCATTGGTGAGGATTTCTATACCGAGGGAACTCAAACTTGGGGCAAGGGAGAAGAGAAAGTGGGAGGCTTGTGAGAGGACAAGTAAATTCTAAGAATGCAACAGGAGAGGGTAACCCCTCTCCACACTTGAAATGAGAAAATAAGGGCTTATTTACCTTTAATCAAGCAATTAATCATTGGATTCATTTGAGATAAAACTAAAGAATAATTACAATAATCTTTTAAAATAATTTATAACATTTCTATTTGAATTTACTTTCAATAAGACATTATTGTATAAAGTGGGGAACATTATGCCATTGAAATGCTGAATGACAAATGTTTATAAGGAAAGAGAGATTTTAAATTCTATTAAAGCTACACACAGACAGACACACAGGAAGATAATGCAATTTCATGTCAGGCTATCTACTCATTGTGCCTGTCATTAGTGCTTGTTAGTAAATAAAAATATATATGCATTTCATGTACATACTAGAATTTTTCATCTAGAATGGATCTCTTTGCAGAGAATGAAACTTATTCAAAACTTTTTGTGTGTAGGTTACAGTAATCATATTTCATTATAAACATAGAAACAGGCTGTTGTGAAACTAACAGACAG
This sequence comes from Microcebus murinus, assembly GCF_040939455.1. NCBI lineage: Eukaryota > Metazoa > Chordata > Mammalia > Primates > Cheirogaleidae > Microcebus > Microcebus murinus. Next base: position 63,093,303 of record NC_134108.1, on the reverse strand, counting down.
AGATGGCAGTTGGGCAAACCAGTACTTCATGACAGAATAAAACTTAATACCTCTTTTTTATTATTCTTATTAAAACAAATTAATGCTTATTATAAAACAGTCATATAGTAAAGTGTGTTGAATTAAATATGGCCACAATTTGTTGCAGCTCCTCCCATTAAGACATGGAGATTATTTCCTCATTCTTTGAATTTGGCTTTGTTATTTGCTTTGACCAATAAAATAAAGCAGAAGTAACATGGGGTGAGACCACCAAGCCTTGGCCTCAAGAGGGCTTGTGGTTTTTATTTTTTGCCCTTTTGGACCACTGCTGATCTGTGAACAAACTTAGATAGAGACCATGGGGAGAGCAGCCATCTCAGCCATGCCCGCCCAGGCCTCAGACAGGTGAGTGAGGCTATTTGGGACTAGTCAGTGCCTAACTAACCTGACAACTGTTTGTAGACACAGGAGTGAACATCATATAGAACAAAGACAAGACATTCAAATTGAACCTTGCCCAAATTTCAAACTACACAGAATCATGATCAAATAAATGGTGGTTGTTTGAAGCTTGGGGGTGCTTTTGTTAAACAGTAATAGACAACTAATACATATAGAAAAGCATAAAACAATCGGTAAAATTCTCCCTACTCAGATTCTCCTAACTTCATTTGCCAGGAATTATGATGCATTATCATGGTTAACATTTTTTTCTTATCCTTCTCCCCTTTATGTGCCTTGGTGAATACATAAATAAATGGAAAGATAGATAAATAAATAGGTAGATAGGGGAAAGAAAGAGAGAAAGAAAATAAAGAAGGAAAGGAAAGAAAGAAAGAAAAAGAAAGAGAAAGAGAGAGGGAGAGAGGGAGGGAGGGAAATGTCACAACTGGTATACTATAATGTAGCCTTATAGCTTTTACTTTAAGAATACGTCTTGGAGAATGTTTCCATACCAATACATGAAAGCATTGCTCATTCCTTTCAACAACTGTGTAATATTAGTGTTGTTTTTATTATCATTATTATATTTTTCGTTTTTTAGAGACACGGTCTTGCTCTCTCTCCCAGACTGGAGTCATAACTCACTGTTGCCTCCAACTCCTGGGCTCAAGTGATCCTCTTGCCTCAGCCTCCTGAATAGCTAGGACTACAAGTGCATACCACTGCATCTAGCCAATATTAGTATTGTTATATCACACTGTAACATTTCCTTATTGGTGAACGATGGGATGGAAGACATTATTTTCCCTAATACAAAATGTTACTGCAATTAATTTTATCATGTACTTTTTATGTTTTTAAACTTATACAGGAATGTTGGGGAAAAGGGCTATAATTTGTAAATGCTAGTTAGAAGAGTTTACCTTTTTAACTTTTGATAGCAAGTTCCAAATTGCAATCCTAACAACTGCTATCCATTTAGGGGATGTTTTCCTGGATTTTGGGACTGTTTTTGCCTGCTGCTGACCAACTTGTATGGAGATGCACACGCTTGTTTCCATCACATTTATATTTCAAACCATGCTGATTATCATGGTAATGTTGCCTTTCTATAATGCTTGAGCACAACCTCAACTTTCAGTGGTTTGTACATTCACTTTTCCTGTGTTTCGAACAACCAGTTTATCTATCACACATAATCTATTTAAAACTGCATTCAGAGCAAATGCAATTCACCTAAGTGCATACAGTGAAATCTGCTGATGGCCAGGAAAAAGTTTAGTGCTCTGCCAAATCCATTCAGCTTGAAGTCACTCAGCCTGTAGTCATTCAATGAGTTCTAATGAGATAGTACGTTAGGGAAAATGATAAGAAAGGATGTAGAGATTTGTAGGAATGCCTGGGTAAGATATATAAATAAACAAAGTTCATGGTTAGCAGAGAACTATCAAACTCGACACAAATAAAAATCTCAAACTTTTCAGAAGAAAAAGAAGATCCACGCTATTCACATATACACTGAAATTTAGAACATAAAAAAGAAAAACACAGTAAACTTTCTGAGATTTAAACTCCAGGTGTGTCGTTCCTGCTGCTTTCCTTCCAGATGTGTTATCCATCAAAGAGCTACCCTATTAATTCTGGTGGATAAGTCAATTCTATGAAACAAGGGGTAGTTATTTCCTTAGTTACACAGGGATGTCTGGTAGTTAGGCTTAATGCAGAGCTTTGAGGCCTGCCAGTGGCTGAATTGAAATGTTCCTCACTAGGCAGACTGGGCCTCATATGCACCATGAACTCACCAGATCATAAGCCTCAGAAGGCAGCTGCAAAGAAAAGATGATTCTCTCCCTCTGGCTGCAGATGTTCAACCCCTTCCTTGCGCCTCCCTTGCCTCCTGCAGCTCCAGAAGGGGCTCAGCATAATTCTTGTCCAGGTGCTTTTGTGGGCTACCTGCAGCTAGGGAGCAATCCCACCATTAAGTTAAGCTTATATTACTAGCTCATAAATCCAGTTCCAACTACAGATGCTCCTTGACTTATGATGGAGTTGTCTTCTGATAAACTCGTTGTAAACTAAAAATATCCTAAGTCAAAAATGCATTTAACTCACCAAACTTACCAAACATTATAGCTTAGTCTAAGCTACCTTAAATGTGCTGAGAACACTTACATTAGCCTACAGCTGGGCAAAATCATCTAACACAAAGCCTATTTTATAATAAAGTGTTGAATATCTCATGTAATTTATTGAATACTGTTTTTCACTGGAAGTGAAAAACAGAATAATTGTATGGATACTTGAAATGTGGCTTCTACCGAATGGTTATTGTTTTTGCACCATCATAAAGTTGAAAAATCATAAATTGAACTATCCTAAGTTGGAAACCATCTGTATAATACTTTTGCTTGCCTTTTAGTTTATCTGATACATATTCTTGCCTTGGTACATGGTCCAAGCTTGTGAGAAACCATGACTACCTTGTTCAGTTGTAAACTATTTTTCTGTATCAGTGAGACACACAAGCAAAATAAGTAAATAGATCCTTGAAAAGAGTTTTGTTAATACCAATAACTAAAAGTTGAGTTTTGTTTAAATTGGAGAATATTAAGAGTTATATCAATCAATGAATATTCAGGTTAATCTGAAATGCAAACCATAAAGTTCAAATAACTTCATCTTCTTTAGACATTGCTTCATAGGATGGAATCAAGGAAGTAGCTAAGGTCCTTAATTTTTTTTTCAAAACAAATATATTCTAAAAATGTGTCAATAAGAAAGCCCAGGTTTAAATGAAATTCCTAATTTTATATTTGTAGGTGTACAGTTCCAAGTATTTCAGTTTAGCATAAATATTGTTTTATTGATAAGCATTTTTAAAATAGTATAATAACAAAGACAGTAAGTACTTCATAAAGGTAAGCAGTTTATTATTAATTTTAACACAATTCTATGATTTTTGAAATATTATTATTTTTACTAAGATAACTAACTCAAGATCAAAGCATGAGTAAGTGTCAGAGTCAGAATATAAATGTGCATAATTGATTAATTTACAAATGATGACTTGTTACAGATATTTTTTTAAAAAAATCTTATATAGTTCTTTAGGGCAGTTACAGTAAACTTCCACATTCATTATCTAGTTTGCTTTTCAAATAATCTCTTGGGTTAAGTTCAGAGCTGATATCTCTACCACTATGTAAATGAAATAGATGAGGCTCTAAAGATTGACTTTCTCAAGGTTATCCAGTTAGTATATAGAGGTATATTTGGCAACCAAATCTAGTTCTTCTGAAATGATTTTTTTCAAACCATCTCAAATGTTAATCTAAGTGACATTTGATAGAAAATAAGTTATAACTAATGTCATGGAGGAGATGAAAATTAAAACATTGTGACCAATTGATAGGCAGTAAATTTTAACTACAAATGGTGAATGAAGACTATATATTATTAGTGGGAAGTTTATTTTATACATGATTTTATTCTTAGCTCCAAGAATATGTCCTAATAGGTAACAGTTCATAAATACTTGTTGAGAGAGTAAATGAATAAATAAATGAATTAATCTATTACACAACTTCACTGTACTAAAATCTTTTACTTGCTATTGATTTTATTTAAACCACTAAGAAGTTATATACTTGTGAATTTAAATTTTGCACATTTAAAATTTAGTCCAAAGTTAAGGAAAATATTTTTCTGAAATAATCTAAAATTAATATAGGTTTATATATTATGAATTCTTGTGAAGGTAAAGTGTTAGACACATTATCAGGTGCTATGCTATTATAAATTATCAGTACTCAATTTAGACATTTATGTGTTTTTCAAAATTAACCCATATTGTCATTTTGACCAAATCTCAAAAAAGATATATTAATATAAATGACAACCAGGATTCTGATCAATCTAATATGTAATAATTCTGCCCAAACATTATAATTTTAAAAAGTTTATACAGTAGTTCACAAACTTTAACATGCACTATAATTACTTGTAGAGCTTGTTAAAGTGCAGTTAAGTAGGCCTTATTGGTAGTGTCAGGTACGGGAACCAGATGTCAGGTCCGTGTTCCTTGATTCTTGGTTCCCAGTACTGAAGAATGGTTACTGGACGACCAAGCAAGTGCAGACCAAGCACATGCAAGCCAGCAAAGTGCGAAAGTTTCTTAAAGCATACTACATTCCAGAGGAGGAATGGGTCAACTCCTGCGAGTGGAGACCCTAAGTTTAACAAGATTTTCCCTTTTATGCTGATTCCCTAATTTTATGTTAAGTGGGGGTAGAATATTCATGTGGTTTTTTGGAAAAAATGGAGAATTCTTGGAATGGTGAATCCTCCCCACTTTTTTTATTTCGACATATTACGGGGGTACACATGTTTAGGTTACATATATTGCCTTTGGCCCACCCCAGTCAGAACTTCAAGCATGTTCATCCCCCAGACAGCGTGCACTGTACACATTAGGTGTGAATATACCCATCCCCCCCTCCCATCTTCCCGACATCCAATGAATCCTGCTATTATATGTGCACTTAAATGTTGATCAGTTAATACCAATTCGGTGGTGAGTACATGTGGTGCTTGTTTGTCCATTCTTATGATACTTCACTTCTTGGAATGGGCTCTTCCCCATTTTTAACCTTGTAAGGCAATTTCCAGGGGTTGTCATGGTATTTGTAAACTGTCATGGTGCAGGTGGGTGTGATTTTTACTACGTTAATGAGGGTAGATCACTTGAAGATACGGTCACCTTACTTGTATGCATGCTCCAGAGACCTTCATTTGTGGCCTTGGTCATATCTCTACTTTGTGGTCTTTCCACCTCTTTCTGCTTGGTCAGTCCTTGGAGACCCTGTATCAGACCAAATATCTGGTCAGTCCTTGACACATCATCTGTTCCTTCTTGGAAGCCCCCCTTCTGGTCAATTTTTTCCTCCTACTAAAAAAAGCAACTCCTAAATTCATCTATTTCTCAATAGAAACCACCCCCCAAGACAAAGCATCTGTTTCCCTTCCTCCTTTTACCAACCTAACAGGTTTGGTGCACAGCCTGAGAATTTGCATTTCTCACCAGTTTCCACATGATACTGATACTACTTATCTCAGGGCCACATTTTCTGATTCACTGTCATAATGGGAAGCTCTAAGTTTACCTTCAAATTCTGGTTTAAACATTAAGAATGGAAGATACCAGAGTGTTATAAGTTCACAGCTCTTCCCCATCCTCCCTTCCCACATTAATCTCCAGATTTGGTACACATGATTTATCCACATGCCATATATAATCTGTGTTTGTAAGAATCAATAGCTGCAGGGTTTTAGATAGAATGTAGAATAAATTCAGCTTATAGTAAAATATCCAATGATTATAAAAATAGTTTAAGGAGCCCAAAAGCTAAATCACTACAATTGGTCTTTCTGTCTGTTTTATGCCTATTTTATGAAAGGTACATAAAACTAAAAGTGCAATATTTTACCATTACCCAGAAAAGGTGCATTAGTATTGCTAGTGCTGCTGAGTCAATCTAACAGAAGATATCAGCTATTTCAATTTCATTATATCCACAGAGACATCGTGTCTAAACATCCACTGCCACTTAAATCACTAACTGGAAGTAATTAATATGACCTTGAATATTTGACTTCATTTCAAATGGCTTGCTTTTGTTGTAATCAAAATGATTCTGGCCATAACACCATAAAATCTGTGAAACATATGCTATGTGACTACATGTGACTACAGAGGGAGGACTGTGTTCAATTCAGGGTTTAAATGACACTTAGGTTAAAAAAACTTAACAAGGAGAAAAACTAAATTATGTAGAACATTGTTAAATGTCAGGATTAGTGAAAAATAATGAGGATTTCAAAAAGCTATGTTTGGAAAATAAAGAGATTTAAGGTAGGGATTGCTATTTGATTAAGAAAGTAATAAATAAATTACTAATAATAATGGGCAATATACACGCATTTACTGTATTAACATTGATTCTTGTAACAACCCAGTTTTCAAATGAAGAAACTGAGACCCAAGTATTTGGCTTGTCTAAGTTCAGTTAGCTGGTGTGCTAGATAATTGCTAAATATTTCCAATGCAGAGTTAGGCCTCATATGTTACAACAACCTGTATTACTAAACAAGCCTGTAGAATTAGAAAAATAAGTTATATGTCAGTCAGTTTCAAATATAAGCTCTTTAAGTTTAACATCAAAATAGTTACCAGTGGGTCGTTTTTTACTATGTTCTTTCCTCTATTTTTTTCTTGACTATAGATTGGTATCCCCAGAGTAGAATTTTTGTACTAAATTGATTAATGCACATTATTTATCTACCTTCTTTATTTATTAAAGCAATAACAATAGGAACTACTTGGAAACATTATAAAATTGTAACACATCTATTTAATGACTAATAACTCAAAATTATCTTTCCCTTTAAGAAAATGTTTGCAGTTGAAATTTAATCTTTTTTCTCCAGTGGCAATTAAAGAATAATGTTTTTTATCTAATCAAAGGAATATATTAAGCATTATGAAGTTAACTCATGCAAAGTCTACTTGCTTTCCTGAAATCCATGCAAAATAAATTATTTCAGTGCACTTTACCCACCTTAGCCAAGTTTCTCAAGTGTGCATTACCTGCTTTTGTAAGTTTTTTCTTTTGTAAGGTTTGTATCGCGTCCTAATTACCCATATTACTTTTTTTCATCTCTCTTGTCAAAGTAGTTTAGCATCTCAGTCATTTGAGGTTATTACTGATTTCTTTAATTTCATACCTCTCCTAATTTATTAGGGAGCCTATTTTCTATCTCTTCCTTTTACTGATATGATTATAAAACCTCATCTTTTCTCCTCAATTCCTTTTGCTTTCCTTATCTCAGGCTCCTTTCTGCATGTTATTAACTTTTCTTCAAGACTTTTTCAATGAAATATAGTCTTTCTTGGTTCATATCCTACTTCTCTGATAGTAAGTCTTTTAACAGAGCATGTGCGTGTGTGTGTGTGTGTGTACACACACTTTGTCCTTGTAGAAAGGAGAGACTTTTTAAATTAATTCAATTCACATGATATAATTACAGAGACTCATCACTCTAGTCTTCTATCTTGGGCTATTATTCTCTATCTATCTTCCTATATTTATTACTGTTCTTCATATCATGATGTTCATTTTATTTTTGCTCACATATTCCTTTAATATTGCATTCAATCTCCTTCAATATTAAATGGTTAAATGGAGTAATGAATTGGACCCTAATTATTTTTATGTACTTTTGGAAAACAAGAGTCAACACTGTAAAAAATAATAAGACTATAGCTTATAAAAATTAATGTAATCTTTATATTTAAAACAGATGTTTAGGGATAAGTTTGAGCTTTGAAGGTCCATATACCATTGTAATAAAAGCTAAAATTTCTTTGCTTCCTAATAATCATTTTTCACCTTATTGGGGACAATATTGATACTGTTGAGAATGTGTTAGCTATAGCTACAAAACTCCAAAAGCTAAAAAGCCAATAAAAACTGAGTCAAACTGCTCACTGACTATATGACTGGTTCTTGGGTATGCCACCATTACTACAGAGCAGGAACTCAAACAGACAATTTAAAGCCTGATGATAGATTAGTGTTCTGAAAAAAGGTGTGGGTAGCAACTGCAAGAATTCTGGACAGAGAGGCAAATGGGGAGAGATGAAAGAAAGAGAGAGAAATTAAAAGTTAAAACATCTTATGCAAAATTACTGGTAAATCAAAATGCCAAACACCAAAAATTGGTTGGTAAGAAAGCCAAAAAAGTTAGCAATCATGAATTCACTCTGGAAAATTAATTTTATACAACAACCTGACAAAGATCTTAAATTATAAACATTGAGTAATTATAAAAAAAGAGATAATGCAGTACAAGCTCTATTAAAAAAGAATATTTTTCAACAAAAATAGGTAAAAATGAAATAAGAATAGATGTATATTTAAAAGAAACAATTAGAAATTTATGTAACAAAATATATTGATTGAATTAAAAAATATAATTAACAAAATTGGATTGCTCTCTCTTCTAGGTGGGAGGGAGGGGTGGATAGATAGATAGATAGATTTATATAGTAGAGACAAAACATGGAAGATAGATTCCAACATTTTAATAAATAGGAGCTCCAGAAGAAGAAAGTGAATGAATGATAAGGAAGCAATATTGAAGGAAATCATTGCTAATAATTTTTCAGAATTAAAGAGGAAAAATCTGATGTATCATCAGATCACTATAACCCAAATACTAAGAGAATTAATACAAATAAAACCTAATGTGAACACACTAAAATGAAATTGTAGAAATCAATGGTAAAGAAAGTCTTAAAAAACTATCAAAGAGAAAGGACAAATAATCTAAAACAGAGTAACTATACTACTGACAGCGGACTCCTTCACAGCATCAGACATCAGATGTCATTGAAATATCTTAAAAGTACAGAAAGGTAGTCATCTAAAGTATTAACACAAGGAGAAAATGGGTGAGGAGTATACAAAAACCATATTCTCTTTTCAAGTTTTCTATAAATCTAAAAGACTTCCAAAAAAGTTTTTTTTTTTCAATGTGCAGAGAAGGGAGAAAAAACTAAGCTGGAATTTTATAGCCAGCTAATCCATCTGCCAAAAGCATGAAGATATTTACTAAAGGATATATAGCAAGAACATAGAAAAACACAGAGAAAAGTTGTAGGATTAAAAAAAAATGATGAGCCTAAAAATTGATATATTTATTTCTTTTTTTCCTCCCCCCCTCCCTTCCTTTCTTCCCTCTTTCCTTTGTTCTTTCCTTCTTTCATGAATAATTCAATCCAAAATCCATTGGGTGAGGCCAGGCAAGGTAGGGATCCTGAGTGCCATGAGGAGAGAAATAGAAGCAGTTCAGCATGAGTTGTTGAAGCTTGAGCAAAATGGGGAGATCATCTGTGTGGCCCAGCTAAAGCAAGGAAGAAACATGTCCATTTGGTAATAGCCCAGCACACAATAGGAAAGCCAAGGAGAGAGAGGAGATCATGTGAGTGGAGAAACCATGTTGGTGGAGAAAGATTAGTTATAAGAAGTAAATATATTGATAATAATAGAAGCTATATTTTTCACTGTCAGAGAAGAGAATTGAAAATAGAGTTACAAATAAAAAGAGAAACCTAGAATAAAAAAAATAATTAATGTAAACTTTAAAATGGCAAACTTCTCCATAGAGAGTAACTTAAACCTTAGCTTATCATTTTGAAAATGTAAACACTCTATCATTAGAAACTCAGATATAAGATTTAAAAAAAAAAAACCCTCTTTGGAAAGCAATATGGAGATACCTTAAAGCGATACAAGTGGATCTACCATTTGATCCAGCAATCTCATTACTGGGCATCTACCCAAAAGATCCAATGACACTCTACAAAAAAGACACCTGCACTCGAATGTTTATAGCAGCACAATTCATAATTGCAAAGCTGTGGAAACAACCCAAGTGCCCATCAATTCATGAGTGGATTAATAAAATGTGGTACATGTATACCATGGAGTACTATTCAGCTCTAAGAAACAATGGTGATATAGCACCTCTTGTATTTTCCTGGTTGGAGCTGGAACCCATACTACTAAGTGAAGTTTCCCAAGAACGGAAAAACAAGTACCACATATACTCAGCAGCAAACCGGTATTAACTGAGCAGCACCTAAGTGGACACATAGGTACTACAGTAATAGGGTATTGGGCAGGTGGGAGGGGGAGGGGAGCGGGTATATACATACATAATGAGTGAGATGTGCACCATCTGGGGGATGGTCATGCTGGAGACTCAGACTTGTGGGGGGAGGGGGGAAAGGGCATTTATTGAAACCTTAAAATCTGTACCCCCATAATATGCTGAAATAAAAAAAAATAAGCTATTTTTTTATCCTTAAGTAACATTTCACAGGAAATGTGAACTAACATTGAATTAGTTAAGGTATTAGATCATACTTAAAGTCACTTCTGTGGGAGACTTCTCCACCTGCAGTGTCATTTGAGGGACCATCATTTGTAGATCATAGGAATGCTCCTTCTCTACTCTTAGCCAAAGAGCAGCCAAATCTTAGCTTGGCTAGTTACTTATGGAGTGGCCTGGTTTCAAAATTCTGCCCTGATTTCATTGAGCCAATCAATCCTTATTGTTCAATCTAGAAATCCAAAGAGAGTTAAACCGTTGGCTGTAAAATCTGAAATGGAAGCAATGCATTTAGAGAGGCAAGATGAGTTGAAATTTAAAAAAAATAGGTAGAAACCAGAAAAATGAAATATTAAAAGAGTACATATATAGTGGTCATCAATGGATAGGAGTGTGGCATATACTTTCTGAGAAAGAAGTTTCTCAGGGCAAAGGTGGAATAATCTTGAAAATGTCTTGTAAGAGCTTCGGAGTAGACAAAGAGACAGCTCAAGATATGTAGACCTTTTGGAAAGTTGGCAAGAAGCAGTTAATAGTGTGAGGCATTAAAGTCAAGATTCATGAGTTCCTCCTGTTGAAATTGCGAGAATTGCCTTAGACCTTTTTCTAGTGTCTCTACGTCCACATCTAACATAGTTTGCAATCTAAGATTTCAATCACATTTATTTTTATTTTAAATTATCACCAACTTGAGCTATCTTCAGTGAGTTTCTTTTCCTTATAATAAGTAGAAGCCCAGCAAAAAAAAAAAAAGTTACTTTTATTTCATTCAATAAATACTTTTTGATCAGCTGGAATGTACAATGTCCTGTGATGATGATATGGAAGGCACCCATGTGTATTCAAAGATGAATTGTATACAAGTGCTATTCTTAAGGAGCTTATCATCTAATAGAAAAAAAGCCTTACAGAAATAATTTTGAATTTAGTTAATATTAATTTATAAGACACACCTAAAAAGGAATGATCTTTATTTTTCCTGTATTATGTTCTGTTGAGCGTTCTTCATTATACCTCACATATGATAGATAGAAGTAATGTTTGATCTCAAATGCCAAACTTAAAAATACAGAAAAATTTTTAAAAAGAAAAATTTAGTTCTTAACTCTTATCCAGTAACTGATAATAGTAGAAAACTGACTATATAGCCTTATAGCATGATGTTATTTTCCAGAAAATAAATGTGATCACTGTGACAATTCAATTTAATGGCAAACATATCTAAGTTTTACACATTAAAATTCTAACATTTTGTTATTACATCCATATTTTAAAAATTACATCACTTAAAAAAAACAGTCTTCACAAAAGTCTTTTTAGCAAGAGGGGACTCTTTTGTTCAAGACGACAGTTGTTCAGAGTTTGATATCATCTATCTGAGGACACTGCAGGAATTATCTGAAGTCGTCACAGTCATGAGTAATTACGAGTGAGGACTATTCTTATTGCACTGACAAGACAAGGAGAAGTAGGTTAAAAGAGGAGCAGATGGGATTCAGATTAAAAAATTACAATGACATTTCAACTTCAACTGAAACATGTTTTTTTGGCAACAAGAAGGAATTCTTTTTTCCAGAAATTTCTGAGAACAATGAAGACTATACTCTAGTGTTTCTCAGAAGCAGAAAGCTGGATTTAGGGTTTCCATTTGAATTAACTTCTGATTCTGATTCTAAATGTATATTTTTAAAATAAAAGTCACTCATACACTGGAGCAAATAATACTACACTTCCCAGCAAAAAATTAAATATCTGTGCATTGATCCACATCTGTAACTATGTATCCAGCTTTTCAAAAATTTTTATACTTATTTCCTGAAAGTACAGTGTTTGTTTTAAATGTTCACTAATTCATTAATAAAATATTCATTGAATTCCAGGTATGTGTTATATATCAAGACAGTTGGTGTGAGGATACAAAAGTAACCTGTGCTATATTACAGGAAAAGATTATCAACTAAACTTAATCCACTAAGATATTCTGCTTTTATATATCACATCTGGCAGTGAATTGAAGGACCGATTTTATTGAAGTATCTTGGGTTTACTTTTTACTTGTTTGTAAATTATGGCATTCAACAAACAGTCCTATTTATGCACATAGAAGAAAAAATAAACATATATTCTTTATTGCACAAAATCTCAGGATGTTTCACAATAAGGACCCCCTACAAGCAAAACAAATTGATTCAAACTAAGTTAGGATATCGATTATATTTGTTTATTTTTATATAATCAACACTTCTTTAACTCTAGAGTCAAGCTAGTGAAATGACTAATTAAAATTTTATTAAATTGGTTCAAAAATGGAATGGTGCATAGATCTAAATTGGCTTCTAATAATCTTGGAATTTTGCCTTATTTTCTAAAGCAATAAAAAGTGAAAAATGTGTATTTAACTGTACTCAAACACTGCACAATGCAGAGTTGGAGTTAGATAGTTTCTGAAAGCAATCTAACTTTATATAAATAAAAACAGTGGTGATGATGAGTTCCTTAAAAATAATCAATCCGACAGATAATCACAATTTAGTATTCAGAAACGTAAGCCATAAAAAGAATCAACTGGATAAAATAGTCTCCCCACTGAGCATCATATTTTGTATTATCTTGTACAGGAGATGAAATTTACAGAAGAAACATTTTACCTTTAATGAACTCTAATTTTGATAATCGAATTGCCAATTAACAGAGTAATTGCAAGGATAGATTAATGTCACAATTCTCATTCAGTTATCTTACAGCTATTCTCTATATATGTGGTAAATAGAGTACATTTTTTTCTTAATATTTCCTCAACCCTGACTTTACCTTAACATAATTGACAAATTTGGAGGGCACATTTTACTACAAGAGCCTGAGGACCTGATCCTATCATTAAAAGCACCCTAGGAAAAAAAATCCAAATGCAAATTTCAACTGACCTTTGCAGAAACAACTCATATTATTTTGCATCAGTAGCCACTAGAGATTTGTCTGGCTATATATGGATTTCCACATCTGTCAGCTATAAGTGCACTTCATCTGTCTGCTAAATCAGAGAGCCAGAAATAGATGACAGTGATCAAGCCTTTGAGCTTCTCTTAAATTAGCCACGTCGTTAGGTGAAGTTAGTTTCTCCACTGGGCTTTCACTCTAAAGGTTTACTCCTAAGAAACTTAGAGAAAAGAACACATCAGAAAAGCAAATGGAGTCTTACTTCTTCCTTTCTGTAATTTTTTTCCTTGAAATGGAATGGTGACCAGACAGCCTGTCTAGGGGTAGGTCCTGCTGGGAGAACTGAGCATAAATTACTCTTGTTTGCAGCAACCTATGCTCTGCTACCAAAACACAACATCAGCAAGAAAGCTATAATGAACTTCACCTGTGCCCAGGTTCCTCTACAGATCCCTGTTACTAACCCCCTACTGTTTCCTTTCTTTGTGAACTGATTTTGAAAAAACTAAATAAATAAATAAAACCTTACTCACCCTTGGACTTGAGTGTAGGGTGATATGCACACAAGCTGCTAGTGTGGAAAATGCATTGATTTCTTTCCCTTACCCTTTTCCATCTCCACTCTTCATTAAATGAAGGGTAAACATGATCAGATAGGGAAGCACAACCACCTGTATTAGACAGCACACCTCTGCCTAACATTTGGCTTCCCCATTTGACCACTAGACTTTAGAATATATCTTCTAAACTAGGGTTAAGGAAAAGCCAGTTATCTCCAAGTCATTCTGTGTATTATCTGTTTATTTTCCATAGTGTGGTCAGGTGGAAAGAAAGAGGTGATAGGAAGAAACATGTGGAGAGAAATATCATTCTATAGAGAGTTCAAGAAAAAAATGTTTTTCTCTTAGTGTGATAACTAGAAATGCTCCCTTGCCCCTTTATTATTAAAGCACAAAAGAGAACAAAATAAGTTTAAAACCTGTATCTATGATTCGAAACTCCATCCCTACTAATGTGTTCAGTGCTCTCTGGGAACAGGAACATTATCCCAATGGTAAGACTGTGTCTCTTATGTCATCTGACACTTAGAGGTGCTGAGTGTTGAATATCATTTGGCCAATTACAAACCAGGTACCTTAGCAAGAAGCCCCACAAGTCATATGCTCAGAGGCTTCTCTTTGTCCTATATGTATAAAAGTGAAACACCACAGTATATAATCTTCACTCTCCCGAAGATGTTCAACTTATTCTTGATGGCCTTAATTTTATGTTAGGTTTAGGGAGTTTCAAGGAAAAATATGAGTATGTAGTACATAACCAGCTCATTATAGTGCATTATATAGGTGTTAACATTGTACCTCTTGGCAAGCCAAGGAATTCTTGATGCATGCCAAATGTCATTTTCTAGCCAAAAACTCTTAAGTTAACATCATCAATTCCTTCTATGTTAAGGTTAAGAATTAATTCGGGCTTTCAATTCATGATAATATATTTAATATGATTACTCAGAGCAATTTTACATGAACTACAACCTAGTACCTATTGCCCTTACAAAGTTAATATCTACATTAATAATATTTCTGCCCTTTTTCTAGTGGTAAAATTAACTTTATTATTTTCTGTTAGTAATAAGAATCTTCAAATATCCACCTTTTAAGCCAGTTTGAATTTAACTTGGGTAAAATAGAAAGAAAGAAGAAGAAAAGGAGAAGTAGAAGAAAAATCAACTTACAATAACTCAAATGCCTTTGTGAAGTGCATCCAGTTTTACTTCCCTAAGGATGTTTTCTCTAACATCCATTCTTATTCATCTGATATTTGCTTTCAAAAACAGATAAGAAGTTTCTGAGAGAGTTTAAGAGATATTCTGCAGTTTCTCAGAGGAAGTATGTCTTCATCTGGGAGGGCTGGTAACAGATGATTAGTGTTTCTATGATAACCAGAAAGGACTTGGAAATTATATTTACTTTAGATACATGAGTCAGAAAAAGCACATATATACCCCACAATCCCATTTAACACATGTGTTGCATTTACATTTATATAATAATATATATGCTTTATAACTTTATTATATATTTAATAAATAATATTTCCAAAATTAAAGTAATGTTACCAAATAGGAGGTTCCAGGCTGACTGTAGAACACATAGTCTGTTGCTCCATAATATTAAAGATGGGAAATGAAGGTAGCTCTGTGTCCTTAGGCAAATTATTTAAACTGTGTGTTTCTTGCATTCCTCACCTATATGATGGAGAAATTAATAGCCATTTTATAATATTATTGTGAAAATTAAATGGAAGTCTTATAATCTCTTAGTCCATTATAGTCAATTAGTATAAAATCTTTTTCTGTCCTTGTTTACAGCAAGTATTTTTAAAAAACAAAGACAAAAACCTGGTGATTAATCATCTCTATTATGTCTTCTTTTTGTGATTATTTGCTTTCTTCTAAAGATTTTTGCAGACTAAATTCTTGAACTATGGTCCCACCATTTCCAATTTGTGTTGTTATTATTGATACAGGTATTAACTATTTTTCATTGCCACTCACTCTGCCTGCTAAAAAAAAAAAAAGAAAAAAAAAGCTTGTTAATATCCTCTCCTCCCAAATGATATCTCTTTCTCTTCTTCCTCTCTCTCCTTCTCTCTCTCTCTCCCTCTCTCTCTCTTCCCCCCGTGTCTCTCTCATCCCAGAAGTCATATGCTCAGAGGCTTATCTTTATTTTTGTAAGATTAAATCAGAATTTCCTTTTATAATAGACTTAGACTCTCAGTTTTGAATGGTATCTCTGTAGGCGGGTACAACACAGCATCTCCTAACATGAAAAACGAAATACTCCCCCTGCCAAAAAAACAAAAAACAAAAAACAAAAAACAACAACTTACAATAAAAAAATATATGAGAACTCATAAAAGAAGGTAAAAGCCAAACCCTTTATGTTATGCTAACTTTTATGTTACGCGGAGATGGATGGAAAACCTAATGCCAGAATCAGGGGCAAGTGTAGGTCGGCATGCAAGCTAACCTCTACTCATCATCTCAGAGTCTCTGGAAGTATCAGGCAATCAAGTGAAGGAAGCAGAGCATCCCTGAAAATGCAGTGCACTTTGGGAGAAGAACAAGAGCTGTTCACATCACACTCTCTTCCAGCTCTTTATCTGAAAACATTTGATAGCCACCCAAGTTGGCAATCTGTATAAATAAAATCTGTACATCATTATCTGATTCAAATACCAAGTCTGCATAGAAATTATTTACCCATATACCCCCTAAATTAATATTTTGAAATAAAAAAAAGAAATTATTCACTCAAGAATTTATAAAGAGAAATGTAAAGTGACACAAATGATAACATGGAAGGAAAAATTAACTTTTATTTATATAATTAATAAAAGAAAATAGAGTATTCATATACATTTATTTAAAACAATTTATTGAAATAGAATCTAACCTAATAAGATATAAAGCAAAATTAATAGTTCAAGAATGAAGAACATATGCTCACTGGTGATGAACACTGAAACCAAATTTAAAATTTTAATTCTAAATAGGAATTAGATTAGAAGAAAAGTCTGTAAAAAGAGATGGAAATAAAAAAGATACCATTTCCCGAAATTTATCCTAGCAATTAAGAAAATGAATATTATTGACTGTTTTTGAAAACTAGAAAAGTAGGCTATTCCTTATAGAATTTAAAATGCAGCCATAAACTTCCAAAACATTAGAAAGTACAAAAGCAAAAAAGGGGAAGACCATACTTAAGAAAAATAAAAGGATAATACATAATAGAAATAAACAAACCAAAGCAAAATTGAGAAGAAAAAGCAAATGTAAACTAAAAGAAAACAGGGATTACTATTAGAGAAAATATTATTAAATAGGCGAAAAAGGATAATTTCACACCAAAGGTAAAACAATCCTGAACAAATTTAATATATCCAATAATATGACATTGGAACAAATAAAAGAAAAAATGGGAGGAAGAAACATGAAAAAAATATCAGAAGTAGAATAAGAGTGGGAGATTTAATAAATCCTGTCAGTCTTAAACAAGTTAAGGTATTAATAGCAAAAGCAATTAAGGATGTGCAGAATTTGAAGAATAGCTTTATTAGATTTGATTTTAATAGTTACAAATTAAATATGTTTATTCCTAAACCTAAAACAAAAATCTATTTAAAATAAACAGACCATTTTTTCTGAAAGCATAATCCCATAATTAAAAAGTTCACAAAAGGAAAATAATGTTCAATGTTTCACAGTGGACACCCATGTAACCATTATGAGGCCAAAAAATAAAAGCTTTTCAGTACTCTGAAAGTTCACTTCATAGTGCTCTGGAGTCATTACTTCCTCCTTCCTCCCCAAAGAGATATTCTTGCCAGTTTTTAATACTGTCAGTCTTTTGATTTGAGACTCTCAAGTAGGAGCATAATACTATTTCCTTTAGTAGCAACATTGTGATTCCTTGACAACTAATGAAATTGAATACCTTTTCATATGCTTATTTTGTCAAGTGTCTGTTTATGCATTGTATCTATTTTCCTATGGGGTGACTATATTTTTCTTATTGATTTTTGAAGTTCTATATATAACCTGTGTACAAGACTTCTGTCATTTGTACACATTGCAAATGTCTTGCTCCACAGGGTGCCTTCTTACTCTCGTAAACTTTCATACAGTATGTTTTTAGTTATAGTACAGTCCAACTTAACAATCACTACCTTTAAGTTTAGCGCTTTTTGCATTCTGTACAATGGTGTGCAATAGTACACACAGGTTCTGTGTGTACTGTTTATTGAAAGGGCTATTCTTTCCTCATTGCTATGTAATACAACCTTTGTTATAAATCAAGTATCCTCAAATGTGTGGGTCTAAGCTACCTATTCATTCCATTGATAAGTTTCTCTTCTCTTATACTAGTACCATGTATGAGTACTTATAACTATAATGTTTTGATATATAGTTGTGTAAACCTTCCTCTTATCATTGTTTTTCTTTTACAAAGGGTCTTGCTTATTCTTGGCTCATCTGTATTTTTATATTAATTTTACATTCAGAATGTCAATGCACACACACACACATGCTGGCATTTCTATTGGGATTTCATTGATACTATAAAACTCTTTAGAGAGTGAAATTTTTTCAATACTGAGCCTTCTGTTCCATGAACATAATATATCTTCACATTTATTTGGGTCTTTTAAAATATATCTTAATAAATATTTTATTATACTCTTCAGAGAACAGATATATCATTTATTAGATTTATTAGATTTATTTTTAATATTTTTAATTTATTAGATTTATTCTTAATATTTTTAATTTTTGGCATTAAAAAAGCAACATTTTAAATTTTATTTTACTCTTCTTTTTTCTAGCAAAGTGCAATACATTTTTGTATATTGATCTTGAATCAAGCAATTTTCCTGAACTCAATTATTCATTTTATAGTTTATAAGATTTTGGATTTGCTATTAGGTTGGTGCAAAAGTAATTGTGGATCTAACATTGTTGAAATTTGCCTTTGATATTGGAATACATTCTTAAATAAATGTGGTTATGTTATACATCATTTTAATGTGCATTTCTCACTTTATGTTTTTTTGCTAATGGTTTATTACTTGCTGTTTGTTTTATATTTATTTTAGACTATGGAAATGATGTTAGACAAAAAGCAAATTCTAACGATTTTCTTATTCTAGTTCAAAATGGGTCATAAAGCAGCAGGGACAACTTGCAACATCAACAAACCATTTGGCCCGGGAACTGCTAACGAACATACAGTGCAGTGGTGGTTGAAGAAGTTTTGCAAAGGAGACAAGAACCTTGGAGATGAGGAGCACAGTGGCAGTTGAAGTTGACAACGACCAATTGAGAGCAATCATAGAAGCTGATCCTCTTATAACTACATGAGGCATTGCTGAATAACTCAATGTTGACCATTCTACATTGATTCAGCATTTGAAGCAAATTGGAAAGGTGAAAAAGCTCAATAAGTGGGTTCCTCATGAGCCAACTGAAAAATCAGAAAAATCATCATTTTGAAATGTCCTCTTATTCTATGCAACAACAAAATATTTCTCAATCATATTGTAATGTGCAATGGAAAATGGATTTTATATGACAATCAGCGATGACCAGTTCAATGGTTGGACAGAGAAGAAGGTCCAAAGTACTTCCCAAAGCCAAACTGGCGCGAAAAAAGGTCATGATCACTGTTCAGTTGTCTGCTGCTGGTCTTATCCACTACAGCTTTCTGAATCTTGGCGAAACCATTGCATCTGAGAAGTATGGACAGCAAATTGATGAGATGCACTGAGAACTGCAAGGCCTGCAGCCGGCATTGGTCTATGGAAAGGGCCCAATTCTTCTCCACTACAAGGTCTGATCACATGTCATACAACCAATGCTTCAAAAGTTGAAAGAATTGGGCTATGAAGTTTTCCCTCATCCATTATATTCACCTGAACTCTCAACAACCGACTACCACTTCTTCAAGCCTCTTAACAACTTTCTGGAAGGAAAACACTTCCACAACCAGCAGGATGCAGAAAATGCTTTCCAAGTGTTCCTCGAATCCCAAAGCAGGGATTTTTATGCTACAGGAATAAACAAGCTTATTTCTCATTGGCAAAAGTGTGTTGATGGTAATGGTTCCTACTTTGATTAATAAAGATTTGTTTGAGCCTAGTTATAATGATTTACAATTCATGATCTGAAACTATACTTTCACACCAACCTAAATACATATGCAAATATACCATCAGGAGATAATGAATGTTTTAATACTTATTTGCCAATTTATGCATCCTTTTTCCTCTTGTTCAATTGCACTGGACAGAACATAACAGTGGTTCTCAACTAGCGTATGATTACCCCCCCACTCCCAGAGGACATTAGCAAGGTCTTGGAACATTCTTGGTTGTCATAACTGAGTGAGGGCAAAGTAATACAGGCATCCAGAAGCAAAGGCCAGACATGCTGCTAAACATCCTACAATGCATAAGACAGCCCCTCAGCAAAGAATTACCTGCCCCCAAATAATGATGAGGTTGAAAGATTCTGGATATGAAATTTCATGAAATGCTGAAAGTTGGAAAGACAGAAGTCCTGTTTTTTTTCCAATCTCAGAAGAAAAGATGTAAATTTATCAGCATTAAACAGGACATTTACATTAAGTTCATGTAGATGCCATTTATAAGATTGAAAAAAATCCTTTCTAGTTTGCAAAGTTTTTGTTTTTAATTATTAAGAGTTACCAAGGCCAGACATGGTGGCTCACGCCTGTAGTCATAGCACTCTGGGAGGCTGAAGAAGGTAGATCGGTTAAGCTCAGGAGTTGGAGACCAGCCCGAGCAAGAGCAACACCCCATCTCTACTAAAAAATCACAAAGATATTAGCCGGACAATTAAAAATATATAGAAAAAATTAGCTGGGCATGGAGGTGCATGCCTGTAGTCCCCACTACTTGGGGGAGCTGAGGCAGAAGGATTGCATGAGCTCAGGAGTTTGAGGTTGCAGTGAGCTATGATGACACCACTGTATTCTAGGCCAGGCAACAGAGCAAGAGCCTGTCTCAAGAAAAAAAAATGTAAAAAAAACAAAATCCTAGTAGTCAAGGGTTAGTGGAGTGCAGCAGGCCTGTGTGTAAGAGTTGTGTGGTTGATGAGGCAAAGGAAAATAAAATCCCAGCAAGCTTCCCTTCTGTCACTCCTCACCGTGTCCTACAACACTACAGAAAGTGGATTTAAAGCAATACCTTTAAATCCCCTGACAAGTACACAAATACTTTATTATTGTCATTGTCCCTAGGACCCAAACAAGTAGTGATGGATGTCAAAGAACATTCACACATATTTTTATGGAAAATTAAGCAATTGACATATCTGCCTATTGAGCAAGAAATAAATTGAAAAAACAAGATATTGAAGTTATGTAAACATATTACAGGATATATAATAAAGTATCTTAGAAAGGATAATAAAAATAACATAAAATAAGCCTATACAACTTTCTTGCTAAGAAGAGTCCAATAAAAATATGAATTAAATAAAATAGGGATATTATGAAGAAACTAATATAGTTGAAAAATAAAAATAAAACAATGTAATTATTAAACTAATTGATAATTTTGGCGCATGCCTGTAGTCCCAGCTACTCGGGAGGCTGAGGCAGTAGGATCGCTGAGCCCCGGAGATTGAGGTTGCTGTGAGCCAGGCTGACGCCACGGCATTCACTCTAGCCTGGGCAACAAAGTGAGACTCTGTCTCAAAAAAAAAAAAGAAAAGAAAAAAAAACTAATTGATAATTGGATACAACACCGCCTAGAATAGAAACAGTTAAAAATCAAATTATAGGCATAGGCAGAAGGCTTGAGGTAATCACAAAGAACATAAGAGAAAAATACAAGTATTGAAGTATTAAAATAGGGTTGTTGACACACATATTTTCATATGTATGTATATGTACATATTTATGAACATTTGCATATACATAAACGTGTGTATGTGAGTGTGAAGAGAGACAGAGATGCTGTGATAAAAGATAGAAAACTCAGCATTTTGAACAGAACATATATTTAGGGATATAGTACATATATTTAGGGATATTTATTTTCTATAAATAAAGAAGGAATGACATATGTCAAATTTGAATATTTACAGAATAACTTGTGTTCAACATAAAAGAAAAAAGATAACAATTTAAAAAAATTGTTTAAAAAACAAATTAATACATAGATATATCCTGATTTTTATTCAATGAAGAAAAAAATTGTTTAGACAGAAAGAGAAAATATCTACAAGAAGGGAAAAATAGGGTTATTTTCATATTATACTTTGGCAGCACAGCTCTCAACACCAAAGAAAATTGAACAATATCTCTAGGTTTTGAGGAAAAGACAATTTGATCCATGAGAATTACACTTAGTCAAATTGTCATTCAGGGTATAAATCAATAGACAAATATTCTAAATATGAAATAACTCAAGGAAATACCACCTGTAGGTCCCTATTGAAAAACCACTTGGCAATGAAGTCAGCAAAATAAATAGATCAAAATATTTCATGTATAACTCAGAAAAGAAAACCAATATCCCTTTAAGTAGAGAACTTAAATAAAACAACAGACATATTTGCAGAACAAAATCTAGGTGCGATACATTTTGACAAATCATTCTATATCTGGAGTAGGGAAGGAGCGATGGAAGAAAGTACCCAAGAACTAGAGATCAATCTAGTGAGCAAGAGGTCACTTGACGCTGACTAAAATGGATACATACAATGAATAGAAACACAGAATGCTCTCCAACTCTTTTATGTTCTTAATATTTGAGACAGTAATATATTTTCTTGTTTAAACATTTTTTAGATTCTTTCAGTTTTACAACTGTCTTTTTCTTCTATTAAATGCAAATGAAACTCGTGTAATATTTTCATTAAAATCCATATAAGTGTGTACCTACTTTTATATTATTAATGGGACCTTCATGTCTGTCTGTTTATACTTCAATGTGTAAGTTTGTGTAGATACACCTCTGAAATGTTGCTTACCCAATGTTAAGAGTAGTGAGTATTTGTGGTAAGATAATAGTGTCTGTTTATTTTTTAATACTTTTCTGCATTGTTTAATTTTTAATAATAAGAATTTTTCACTTTGTAAAAACAATGTCCTTAGGAGAATATAACCAAAAATATTTGTTCACAGAGACAGAATAATACAAAATTCCTTGCAACATGAAAGCATATTAAACATACACACACGCACACACACAAGCATTGTACTATAGGACAAAACAAAAAGAAGCATATCATGTTAGCAGATGAGAAGTTTTAATAGCATCAAAAGTTAATTTTTCATAATTTATAATTTAAATGTGATCTCAGTCTAATCTGTTTGACAGTTTGGAAATTATTCCTCCTCTTTCCTGGAACAGAAAGATAAAAAATACATATTTGAAAAAGCAGATTGGAGTGGGAGAAAATACTTGGAACTATTTTTACCAACAACATACACAGACAAACAAAAATTATTATAAAGAAACAATATTTAGCAGACTATAGTATTGCTATAGTTAAGCATATCAATGGGCGGTATTTATGCCTAGAATTTTTTTAATTGCAATTTTTCTCATTGTTAAGAAACATTTATTTAATCCTCAGATATGATATTTGAGGCTTTTGAAAAGATATAAACAAGTTATTTCTCAATGTACAAGCAACATTTATAAAATTAATTAAATAATTTTAAAAGTTAAAATGAAATAATTGAAGAATTATAAGAAATCTGTCTGACTTGGGTATGATTTCATTGTGGGAAAAACCATTCCTAAACAATAGTAGCAGTCGTAAAGAAAAATGCAATTTTTCTGTTTTCCAGGAAATAATGAAGGACTTTGTGCCAGGATGGCTTTGAATTTCTCCCTCAGCTTTAAACATAGCAATAATAGATGACATTGTTAGAATTAGAACATTAAAAAATAAATATCCTTGAAACAGTCATGAAAGTAAACAGACAACCTACAGAATGGGAGAAAATTTTTGCATCCTACGCATCCAATAAGGGGCTGATAACTAGAATATACTTAGAACTCACGAAAATCAGCAAGAAAAAATCAAATAACCCTATTAAAAATTGGGCAAAGGGCTTGAACAGAAACTTTTCTAAAGAAGACAGAAGAATGGCCAAGAAACATATGAAAAAAATGCTCAACATCTCTAATCATCAGGGAAATGCAAATCAAAATAACAATGAGATATCACTTAACTCCAGTGAGAATGGCCTTTATCAAAAAGTCTCCAAATAACAAATGCTGGCGTGGATGCGGAGAGAGAGGAATACTCCTACACTGCTGGTGGGACTGCAAACTAGTTCAACCTCTGTGGAAAGCAATATGGAGATATCTTAAAGCAATACAAGTGAATCTACCATTTGATCCAGCAATCCCATTACTGGGCATCTACCCAAAAGATCCAATGACACTCTACAAAAAAGACACCTGCACTCGAATGTTTATAGCAGCACAATTCATAATTGCAAGGCTGTGGAAACAGCCCAAGTGCCCATCAATCCAAGAATGGATTAATAAAATGTGGTATATGTATACCATGGAGTACTATTCAGCTCTAAGAAACAACGGTAATATAGCACATCTTATATTTTCCTGGTTAGAGCTGGAACCCATACTACTAAGTGAAGTATCCCAAGAATGGAAAAACAAGCACCACATATACTCAGCAGCAAACTGGTATTAACTGAGCAGCACCTAAGTGGATACATAGGTACTACAGTAATAGGGTATTGGGCAGTGGGGGGGGGTGAGGGTGGCGGGTATATACATACATAATGAGTGAGATGTGCACCATCTGGGGGATGGTCATGCTGGAGACTCAGACTTGTGGGGGGGAGGGGAGAAGGGCATTTATTGAAACCTTAAAATCTATACCCCCATAATATACAGAAATTAAAAAAAAAGAAGGAAAAAAAATAAATATCCTTATTCAAAGAGTATGGTTAACATTTCTAGAATAAAATAGAAACACATAGTGCTATATGAAAGCCCAAGCCAAGAGCATCTAGCATTTATGACCATTAACAGAAGCATATGGAAGTTTGGTCCTCTGCGTATAGGAAAAGCAGAGGCAGGTTTACTGTTTGATACCTAGGCCTGAGATGGGGCTAATGGACCCTTGAAAGGAGCCCCAAATCATCATGAATGTTGCTATGGAGGAAGAACCAAAGAAATCATCTCAGACAGTACCTGAGACAAGCCATCCTCTGGTTCTGCTTTCAGGATTCCTAGGTCCAGGTGGAGATAAGCAAAACTACTATCAGAGAAGAAGTTAATGAAAAGAAAAAGAGAATTAGTCACCCAAATTAGCTCAAATATACCAAAGCACTAGAGGAAAAACTTTACTAGGAAGGCTATCCATCAAATTTAACAATCAAAATGTACATTTATTTTGAATGAATTGTAAGCAATAGAAAAGTCTCAAAATAATTCTTGAACTATATATTGAGATATATTCATTAGAAAGTCAAGAAAAATGCAAAATAATTAAAAACAGGTAATATGTATTAAAAAGACATACAGATTATATAAAAAATAACCAATTAAAATTCTTCAACCTAAAAACCATCCCCCAAAATTATTAAAATTATCAAAATATTGAATAAATGGGATACATTCTAAACTCAAAAAAAGCTGCAGAGAAAATTAGTGAACTGGGAAAATACATCTAAAGATTTTATGATTAAAAGCAGCACAAAAATATATTGAGTAAATGTAAGTGAGAGAACCTGAGATATAGAATAGAGATATAAATTTCCAATACAAATAAAATTGTAGAAAAGTAATATTTGAAGAGATAACAGCTAAAAGATTTTCCATTGTAGATGAGAGATATGATTTCATTGTGGTATGATTTCATTGCGGGGAAAACCATCAAATAGGCTCTCTAATTCAGTCCAGCATATGCCAGTGATGTATTTCTATTCCAAAGTTGAGTTGTCTTCAGATATTATTTGTCTGAAGAAATAAAAATTACAAGGGACACAATAAGTTATTTACAGAAGACAGAGTAGCCAGTAAACGTATGAAAAGTATGTCCAACATTACTAGTAATCGGGAAAATGAAATGAGCTACCATTTTACACCTGATTACACTGAGATTTCAAAGAGGAATCTACACACGTGGTGGTAGAGATCTCTGACCAGAAGAGAGTAAGATGATTTATTATTGACAGACATTTGTGCTTTCCTCAACCTTTCTATTGTAATAACTGAAACTAAAGATCACTCTATTCTCTGAGAAAAAAAGTATTTATTAAAATACCAGCAAATAATTAAATACCACATTTTGTGGAACTTCTGTAGTTAAGGAAGGACAGAGGCTAAAAAGAGACAAACAGGGTATAGACAGAAATATGGAAGGGGAGGAATGGAAATATAATGGCTTAGAGTTTCTAGAAAGATGTAGTGATCAATATTATCATATTTCTAGATGACAATGAGGATGAGCATTGAGGAAACATCATTGAATCTGATAACTAGGGAAAGTCTTTGGCAATTTTGAAGGACAGTTTGACCAGTTTGCAGAAGTCAGATTCAAGAAGCCTGAGGATTAATTAATGAAGAAGTAGTAAAGGTCACTCATTTGAGTCATTTGACCAGATTGTGAGTTATTTAGGGAGAGAGATTATGCTTTATTCACCTATAAATTCTCAATTTTTAGCCATTTCTTGGCATATTGTAAATGCTCAATAATATTTTATGAATTAATCAATTAGAGAAATAAAACATGGGATTGTCTATACTCACTCTCCTTTTCCTTACCACTCATTCCTCAGCCTCCTCCAACAGAGCTTCCTACACAACCACCTCTCTATAAAAAGCTATTCTCTAATCACTTTCAGGTCACTAAATCCAATGTTGGTTTTTTTTTTTATCATTATCTTGACTTTTCAACAGCTTGCAATCTTTTGAACACTCACTCCTTGATACAACCCTCTTTTGTTGGTTTTCAAAGTAAAACAATCTCCTTGTTTTCTTCTTCTGATCATTCTTCTCATTCCTTCGTAAGTTCAAACTCCCCTTCTAAGCTGTTAAATTTGAGATTCCCCAAGAACCTGGGTTATAAATAAACACAACTGAATATGACTATGGTGAAAAACCTTCACTTTGAGCTCTAAATACATATTTCCATGCTTTGATATCTCTTTTGGGATTTTTTAAAGAAACTTCAAACACAACATATTTAAACTTTGAATTTTACCTCAACCCCAAGTGTTTCTCTTTCAGTGGTCCTTCTTCTGATAAAGGGCATAGTCATATCCATGCAGTTGTGTAAGACAGAAACCTGTATACATCCATGGTGTCCCTCTGTTACCATCAGTATCAAATCCATCCTCAAGTCCTTTTGATTTTACATCTAAATATCATTCTATTTCTTCTGTTTCACTCCAACTTTACCACCCCATCTAGGTCTAAGCTAATATCATCTCTAAACCCGAGTGCTGCATAAACCCTCCTAATTGTTCTGTTTGTGTCTCATCTGCCCACCTTCTAATCCATTTCTCACATTGTAATCATAGTTATTTTTTTCTCAAAATATAAATCTAATCATCTCATTATATAAAATGTTCCAATAACTTTCCATTCATCTAGAGGTAAATTCTTTTTTAAAAAAATGAGTTTTTAGGAGACCTAAGTGACCTGACTCATGCTTACCCTGTTACAGCTGTCTCAGTCTTCCCTATTTTCTGTTTTGTACATTATCCACACTCGCCCACATATGTCCATGTGTGAAAGAGTTCTTCCTGAGAGAGCTCTCTTATCCTTTCCTCAATCATTAAAGTCATCTCTTCTTTCACCTCTCACTTTAACTTTCATTTCATCAGGAAAGCTTTCCCTTGGTCCTCCGATCATGTCAAATTTTATTTTATAGGTGCTTATAGCTCCAAACTCCTGATCAAGGTGAACACTATTGTAGCGTTCGTTGCATCAGTTCATGTAATTATTTAGTTAATTTCTGTTTCTTCAATTAGGCTGTTAAATCTGTGAGGGCAGAAACAGCATCTGTCTGCTATCCATTGGATCTCTAGTACCTGGCACATAGTATATACTCAGCAAATATTCATTAAATAAGCATGAAATGAAATTTGCTAAATGAAATAAACATTGCTAAAAAATCAACAGGACATGTGAAGGATCAACCAATATGTGAAAAACGTTCACAAGTTGGAAAAAAGACAAAGAGATTAAAAGAAAAGGAGATGTTAAAGATGGCAGAGAGGCCGGGCGCTGTGGCTCACGCCTGTAATCCTAGCTCTTGGGAGGCCGAGGCGGGCGGATTGCTCAAGGTCAGGAGTTCAAAACCAGCCTGAGCAAGAGCGAGACCCCGTCTCTACTATAAAATAGAAAGAAATTAATTGGCCAACTGATATATATACAAAAAAATTAGCCGGGCATGGTGGCGCATGCCTGTAGTCCCAGCTACTTGGGAGGCTGAGGCAGGAGGATCGCTTGAGCCCAGGAGTTTGAGGTTGCTGTGAGCTAGGCTGACGCCACGGCATTCACTCTAGCCTGGACAACAAAGTGAGACTCTGTCTCAAAAAAAAAAAAAAAAAAAAGATGGCAGAGAATAGGAACACGGGAGGAAGGAATGGATAAAGATAAACCACATAAGGGAAGCCCATCACATTAGCTTAATGCCTATTTAATGATTGAATGAATGGTAGCATTGGAGACTAGAAATGACTGATTTTTATTTGGAGATAAAGATGGAAGAAATATTATAAAGACAAATTCTACTTGAAGTTCAACTCATTTTCTTAGTATAACTTTTCTCCTCAAAAGTAAAATGTTTCTTTCTGTCTGGATTACCGAGACATCCATCCGCTTCTAGTCAAAACCTGCTGTCCTTGCAGCTACTCGCACTGTGTTTGGTAACAACTAATCAAATGTTCCAAAATGAACACTATAAATTAACTTTCTTGTTGTGGGCCCACAGCAACATGCTCCACTTTCCTGAATGAAGTATTTCATTTTATTTACCATATTCTAGCATTTCTCTATTCTAATTCCTTTAACTTCTATTACATCAAACCAACTGACAGTTCTGACCCCCCAACTTGATTATCAGAGATTCCTAGTCTCCCATTTGTGATTGCCACACCCCCACGTCCACCCATCATACTTCTATGTTCTATGTAAGTAAGCTATCGGCAGTAAACCCGATAACTGTTCTGCATCTTAATTATAGTACTATTTCTTTAGTCTCATCCAGACTGGATACCTCCCTTAATCTAAAATGACTTTAAGGAAGGAAATTCTTATCTCCTTCAAGTGCATACTCTCTTGGTTGTCCTCAAGGCAAACTAATAGAGCTAAGTCAAGATACGTACGCTGCCCTTCTTGATGCCAAATGACTTGTATAAATGGCACACAACAGATCCTCTGGCTAGTTCCTAGCAGCATTCCTTAGGGTTAAGCCACATTAAAAATTAAAATACTTCCAAGTTCACATAAATTGACAAAAACAACATATGATGAGAGAAGTAATTGGAAAGTATCTTTTCCTTCATGTCAATACTATTTCCTGAATTATTCTTTTTTTTTTTTTCTTGGAATAATCTAGCTTACAAGTCTCTGGAAATAAAATGCTTTGAAACAGAAAAAATCCACAAATTTTCATAGTCAGCTGCCAAGGACATTGAGAAGAGTGGAAAGGTTTCACCCCATCAATAATCCTAAACATATAGATCCCCGCCTGAAATACCAATGAAATTCTTTGAGTGCACAGAGGGAGATATTCATATTATAAGGCTTTGTTTCCTAATAACATCCCTGTAAATGTGGAATTGAGATTTCACTTCTGTTCATCAGATCACGATGACTTTCTAGCTTTCTGATAACATATGATTTTCATTTCCTCACAAAATAATCCCTTTAAATGTTAACAATTTTTCAAGTTTATTATGTGTAGAGTGATTCTACATCTTTGTTTGCTCAGGACAGTACTAGTTTAAGATTCTTGTTTCTGTGTAGTTATTATTGGCACCTCCTTCTACCCTCATGAGGTTATGTTATAAATTAAATGGTCACCTAATTATAAGACTTAATTAGGCTTTGATGACTAGCACTAAGTATTCCAAAGTAACTTCCATAAATAGTGTGCCATGAAATATATATTTAACAGTATAATATTTATCCATCTAAAATCATACAAGGTGTTTGTCTATTCAAAGAGCACTCTTTCAAAGAAAGAGAGAAAAAAAATCTCTCAGTAAAGCCTTGGGTGTGACTATTTAGAATCCATGATTAGATTTCTTTGAAAATGTCACATTAGTTATTACCATTGCACTGTGCAAATTGCATTCATCTCCCTAGTGGTCATGAGACAAGAAGAACAATAGTTTATCATCCACTTCACAAATAGATGTGGTGCACAGATAACAATTTCCTAGGGAATTGTCTCACATACTTGGTGCAGAAAGGACCGACCCATGTCAAACCTTGTAACCTTTCTGTGTTTGAGTACAAAGTGTGGCAAACTAAATCTTTGTTTTTTCTGGGGATAAATAAATATTAAATTGGTGAATTAATGGAAAGACATTTAACTTTCAGTTTTCAAGACAAAAAATATATCTATAACAAATTTTATTGCAAAGGTATTTAAACCGTATGTTAATGACTCCAAACATCTGCAATACTGTAACGTGCTCTAAAAACCTTGCTGGTTTTAAGCAGTGATGGGAAACAGCATGTAAGCTCAAGGGAAAACTGCTCTTTGACAAATATCACCTCCCCCTTGAACTAGTTTACCCTCTTCTCACTTCAGTATACCCATACCATACACAAAGTGTTGTTAGATAGGAAATTCTAATTCCTCTGAGTTTGTTAATCTGTGAAGAAGCTAATTTGTACAGGCCACCCTCTAAAGCTAATAAAAAATTCTAATACAAGAAATAAAAGTAAAGTCCGAAATGATTTGAAGAGTTGAAACACCTGACAGTCTTTGCTTACATAAGTTTGTGATTTAATCAGCACGTCATAATACGTTATGATTTCAAAGTAAGGTCTTCTCTAATAGGAAATAAGATATACATAAATAAGTTGGTCTAGGCAGAAAAGTCACACTTAAACATAGACATTTAGAAACTTAGAACATAGAGAATTGTGACAGTATGACTAGTATATATTATATTTGTTTTATATAAAAGGAAAAAAATGGTTTATTTAGGAAACCGAGCATGAATTCTTAACCAAATTTTCTATGTATGAACTAGAAGGAGACATGCGGTTTATATATATATAATCTAGATATTAGCAACATAAAAAAAGAAAGCAAAAACAAGACAGGCCATAAAGTCATAAAATGGTTGTTTGGATACTTCATTTATTTATTTATTTATTTTGGATACTTTAAATAATTTTATGATGTCAAGCCCGCCCACATTTTTTTCCAGGGACTTTGAAGAATCTGTGACTAAAAGGCTACAGAATGGAGACATGCCAGAGGAGTAGAAGCATTTATATGTGCCCTGGTCTTTCATTGTCAGCAAAGGGCCAGTTCTGGAAATTGCCAAAAGGGGCTTGATTAAAGCTCCTGCCAAAAGTCTTTATTGAATTACTTCACATGTACAAGACTAGAAAACCAAAAGTATAAATGTTAAGAATGTGCTGAAGTCCTAGGCTTTATGCGTTCAAAATAATGTTGAGGCCCCACAAAGTAAAATTAGGCTGCTGAACAACTGTATGCTTATTTTTATGAGATGTCCCTTAATTCCACACAGGGTTGAAATTGCATTTTCCTTACCTTCTTGTGACACAGAGTTGCTTCTGGGGAGAATGATGCATAAGGGAACAAGAGATGCTGTAATTGCCAAGCCCAGAAGCTTCACAACTTGTATATATGGTTTCCAACATGTCTCTCTCCTGAGTGCATCTCTCACACAAGCAGGGGAAGGCATTGTTCTCCTTGCTGTAAGAAAAGGCTCAGAGCCCTCCTCCCTGAGTGTTAGTTTTGGGAATGATCAATCACAGCCTGG
This sequence comes from Microcebus murinus, assembly GCF_040939455.1. Classification (NCBI taxonomy): domain Eukaryota; kingdom Metazoa; phylum Chordata; class Mammalia; order Primates; family Cheirogaleidae; genus Microcebus; species Microcebus murinus. Next base: position 63,061,429 of record NC_134108.1, on the reverse strand, counting down.
CTATTAGCCAACTGATAAATCCCTCATATGCTTTCTCCTTGTTACCCAAGATCAGCAGTACACTTATCAAAAATTCTAACTTAGCTTTTCAGGTCAAAAATTTTCCATTCTCTTTTTAGTTCCAGAGGTTATGAAGCATATGATAGTGGATTCCTTGTAGGCCTCAACCCCAAATCCCAGCTTCTTCAATGGGTGATTTGCAACAGTCCCCAACCTTTTTGGCACCCGGGACTGATTTCATGGAAGACGATTTTTCCATGCAGCATGGGTCGGGGGATGGGAGAGTGGGGGAGGCGGAGCCCAGGCAGCGATGTGAGTAGTGGGGAGCGGCTATAAATACTGATGAACCTTTGCTCCCCACTCCTGGCTGCTCACCTCCTGCTGTGCGCCTCCCTTTCCTAAGTTTCACGGAAGACAATTTTTCCATGGGGTGGTGGGGGACAGTGGAGCTCTGAGGCCCGGTCCCTAACAGGCCACGGATCGCTACCGGTCTGCACCCCGAGGTTGGGGGACTGCAGCTCTAGAGGCCTTGGAACCTTTATTTCCTGTGTGTGTCTGGTGCTAGAATTTCCACAGAAGTCTTCTATGTTGCCCAGTTACACTGGTCCTTCTGTATTTGAAGTGACCAAAATCCAGATAGAGATTCTTATTTTTTAAATCTTTCTCTGTCCCTCTGTCTTTTTTTTTTTTTGTCTCTCTCATTTGGGAAGGAAGAAAATTTCCTCCCAAACAAAGTATCCTTCACTCAACAAACAGATACTGACTACTTACAACGTTCTGGATACTGTGCCTTTGATCTTCTAGCTACAATAAGCATGTCCAAAGTGTGAGGCAGCCACCACTAGTGTGGAGGCATAAAGAACTCTGAGGTAAAGATATTACCTGGGAAGTCAATGAACAATTTTCCAGTAATTATTTCTTAAAGTTGAGGCCGTGGTGGAAAATGTGAGCTAAATGATCAAATGATCATGTAAAAACTATGCCATGACCATAGGAATCTTTGATAATGAAATAATGAGGAATTAGGGATTATGAGTAAGATGAAGAAGTAGGAGTTCTGAATAAGAAGGATCTCAGAAGTAGAGACCAAGTATATAGACTTAGAGAAAGAGCAAAGTATCCAGTAGTGATAGAAGAGTAGACAACAAAGAAACTTCATGACAGGTATGTGAGTACTAAGGATGACAGTGTTTGGAGCTTTCATGGATTTTACTCCTCCTGAGACCTGTTACAGTCTAACCTTTTTAAAATGTTATTATTTTTTATTTTCATACATATGTATCCTCAAAATTAAAACTTTACTAAAACAAAACCTTCCAATATTTATTAAGCAATCAAAATGAACCAGGTGGGAGCTTTTTCCATTATATATATTATTTATTTTAAATTTACAATATAAAATAAATATTGTCACTGCCATTTTTATAGTGGGAAACTGAGGATCAGATTGACTAAAAACAGTACAATGCTTAAATTGAAGAATATTTTACTAGTGATTAATTTTATTCTTTACTGAGAAAATTGTCAGTTCATTTCAATTTTGGTTAAGACACAAAATCAAATTTAAACCTCTGAGGATAGTCTTCAGAAAAGAGACAGTAACACAACCTTTTAGTTTTAGTTTTTATTTTATAAAAAAGAAATTTTCTTATCTCTGAAATGAATCAACTTCAGGAAGCAAAGGGACTAACTTTTGTGTCTTTAGGGTGGAGGATGCTGGAACTTGTTCAAAACTTGCACTCCTATGGCTAGTGAATTTCCTGATAGGTGAAATGTATTAATATGTGAACTGAGGGATTTATAAGCTTATCATCCAAGTGTCCCTTTTGATCAGACTTACTCCTGAGAGTAGGATAACATCATCCCTTGATAAACCAGTGAGCTCTGAAAAGGTCTCTCAATTAGCAATCATGCCTTCAAAAACATGGAAATGCATCACCTACAGGATATTTAAAAAATAAACTTCAAGGGTGAGATGAATGTTCAGAAGCTTAGTAGATTCTAGTTTCCTGTAAGACTAGTATGGAAAAACCTTTAGACTGAGTAAACTCCTGGGAAAAGTGGGAAGGCATGACTCGAAGCTAATGTCCTGATAAGAATGTAAGGAGATAAATGATTAATTAGAGAAATATAATAGATATCATGAGATTCTTATCCTTTCCTGCAACTCCAGTTTGTATACTGGTTCATAGTGGTTTCACAAATAATTTGCCAAAATTTGCCCAAAGTACAAAGCTAGTAAAAACAGAAGCTAGAATTTATTTCCACATTCCTATGATTACATACTCAAACATTTGAATCATTTGCATCATTCTGCATTATCTTTCATTAATTTAAAAGTGATATAAATATTTTGCACACAAACATTTATAAAATTATAAATGTACATTTTGGCTTTGGTTGTAGAAGTGGGAAAATAGGATATTAATAGCATAAGTTGATTACACTTGAAAGGGTACTATGAAATGAAATGAGCTCAGAAAAGACTCAGACAGACTACAAATCTATTTGTAGGATAATTGAGAAAGTTCTGGAGTTCCAGGGTGTACAGGGCTAGAAGATGCAAGTGGTTGTTATTTCCAATAAGTAAAGGATGTAACCAAGAACCTTTGATAAACAATCACTGATCACAATTCAATCTCCCTACTAATAGGGAACAAATCAAGACACACAACTTTATTTAAAAAGACAAAGGGAAAATATTTTAAAACCCCTCTAAATCTTGGAGTGAATCTTTTTAATTGGTTAAAATGACTCAAGAAAGAAACTAAAAGTATAGTTATCCTAAGAAGACTGATAGACCTAAATCACCAGCAAATACATTGAGGGAGAGAGAGAGAATAGGGAAGAGAGAGAGAAATTTGTTCTGTTTTATTAAAAATGTAGATTTTGGCTATTCATATAAAGAGTTGATTGTAACTAAATAGATTTTTAAAAACTGACTTGATTTCTTAAGAGAACTGAATGGTCGAAAGGACCATCAGCCAGGACTAAAAGACATAGCAACTGATTCACTCAAAGAACAACTTTTACATTCCCAACCTCCTACTTGCAGAAATCCCTTTGAGAAATCTGCTCAGGCTCCAAGGAAGACATATTCTTTAATTTCCCTTGAGACGTGACCAAGAAGGAAGATGGAAAGGGAAAGGACTTCCAGACAGTAGAGCCAACAGCCATGGGAAAAATTGATTAGGAGAGCTACTCACAATGAGCAGAACTCCAGCTTAGTCAAGAAGGTCTCTGCTCTCCTCCCTGTCTAAAACTATTACCTCCTCAACACTTATCTCCAATTCAGAAAAGACTTTTCTTTACTACCAAACTTGGTCTGGACTCCCGTTACTGTTCTCCCAAGATTATGCACTATGCTACATCTTTTATTTAATTTTCTAATAAGACATTTATTTTTGAGATTGTTTCATTAATTCATGTCTTATGTATGAAATTATAACTTTTATTAAGGCAGGAACCCTGTGTGGCTCACCATTATCTTTCCAGAACCTAGTTCCATGCCTAGCACATAATAACTGACAGATAGTCATTAAATGTATGTGTTTTCCCAACTTTGTTCCCATAAGCTCAGAGTGTTTTGAAGATGGAGTTCTCAGTGTAGCCCAGGCTTGTAGGATCAGGTTTATGAACAGGTTTGGTAGCTGATTTGTGAAACTCCTTTTCTTTTCCTCATGCCCAGTTTAATCCAGTTTGGAATTGTACGCTACAATCCTTGCCTTAGAGTTTTGTAAGTGTGACTTTAAATGCTGGTCTATCTGTGATAAACCTGGCTTTCATGTGATGACCAAGCATAATTATTATTAACAATGCCCCTTTTCACTCTTAAAAGTGCCCAGGTTTAGCTGGTAAATTACTTAGTACCCCTGCTCTAAATTACATCTATGCTGCTTGAACCTTTGCACACCCAGTCTAAAATATCAGCATTCCCCAAGTTCAAGATAAGGAAATGAAATTTACCTCTATTAAGATTTAGAGTGCCAAAGGGAGACAAAAGCCCAATTACAGACTTTGTCCCATGAGTTATTGTGGTTATTTAACCTAGTCTATTAAAAAAATAAAACCCGTTGGATACAACTTCCTCAACTGAAGGAAAAAAGCAAAGGAGGTCAATATCAATAATAAATTGCAATGAATGCCAAATCACTCTCCATTTTTAGGACCTGAAGACTCTCAAAAGGTTCCACAAGACAAAAAGATATATGGGAATTCTCTGCCTTGGAGAGCCTCCCACACAGAGTTCAATTGTGATGTCTCTGTATTATAGGTCTTTATAGCTAGAGCAAATAAAAATGCAATCTGATGGGAGTGAAAAACTTGGAAAATCCCACACTGTTAGTAAATTAGGTCTTTTAAAAAAGGAACATCCTGGCAGGCTCAAATAAATCAATGTGACTCTAAGAAACAACACTAAAAGGTAAGTGCACTTTCAGGGTTACATCTTTGTTCTCTTTCTTTCTTAGCTATTTGACTCATGTGGTAAAGTAAATTTCTCTTGATTTTTTTCTTTCATGATCTACAAGTTACTGAGCCTGTCGGACTTAACTCACCAGAGTTTTAATTACAAAGCAATACAGTTTCCACAGAGAATGGCAACGTCATGTTATTGAACCAACTGGGCCCAAGATGTGTGGCTGGAATCTTATATTTCCTTTGCTTTATAAAGATGAGAGACTGCCCATATGCCCTAACAGCAGGGCTTCTTTTTGATAAAAGGTAATTAAACCTTACAGACAAATGCAATGATTTGAGTTCTTAAGGAACCAAGCCAGTTAAAATATTAAAAAAAAAAAAAACAGCATAATGATACACAAAAAACTGAATGAGTCACTCTGATGGGATTTTCAAATATTTCTCTTTCTTTTCATTATTTCAACAAAGTAATTTGTTGCCCTACTCTTTTCTTTTTGTCCAAATGAAAGAATAGCTCAAAATTTTTAAAAATGATGAACCTGCTGAATCATGTGAGGATAACAGGTCTCAGAAATTAAAAATGTTCATACCTATTTAGGGCAACAAACCTGCCTAGTTTGCCTCGAACCATCCCCATTTTCACAGTAAAAGTCCTGTGTCCTGATAAACCCTCCTCAGATCTGAGCAAGATGAATAGTTGGTCACTCTACTACTTGTTTTCAAGGAGATAAATTCAAGTCTATATATTCAATATTATGAAACCTCTCTACAATTTTTATTTCTATAAATTTATGGGGTACAAGTGCAATTTTGTTACATGCATAGATTTTATAGTGAAGCCAGGGCTTTTAGGGTATCCACCACCCAAATAAAGTACATTGTACCCATTAAGTCATTTCTCATCATCCACCACCTCATTCCCATTCCTTCTAAGTCTCCATGGTTTACCATTCCACTCTCTACCCTCTGTACATTTTTAATGTATACTATATATGTATAAAGTATATAGATCTATTTAATATACATAGGCCTTCATACACTTAATGTATCAAAATGCTATCAACTTTCTATACATTTTGGGTTTTTTCCCTATTTTTAGTCTATTTTTGTCCTTCTAATTGGAAAGATATTTTTGAGGATTGTGAGGTATATTCATCAATGCAGAAGTAGTAGATTATTATTGCACACTGATACATTGTGTAGTTCTTTATATAAGATTTCCACATTCAGGATTAGTGACCCCAAATTGGCAATGGAAAAGGAAAGGCATGTGGTGAAAGCAGAAACTCCTTTTCCTCAGTGACACAAGATTATATGAAGATAGGAGGACAAAGTTGAAATGCATTTTATGCAAAGTTTGAGTAAGGCTGGGTTTTATTAATCTATGAAAATTTCTTGGAGGAATCATATTTTTCTAGTACCTGTGCTACTATCAACTTTAAAATGTCTGATGGAAGCTAGAGTATAAAGGTAAGAGCTTTAATAAAGATGTATTTTTGTTAAGACACATAATAAGTAATTGTAAGGAAGGCTTTCTCTCTCTGCTTAGATTCAAAAAGATGGTGCAACTAAATTTGGAAATACACAGACAATAGAGACATCTAAAAGTTTTTTAGCAAAACTATGATTTTAACCTCATTATAATAATATATGAAAGCAGAAATGACAAATCAAATTATATAGCAAAAACACTCTATATACAAAAACTCAACTGCAAAAGGTAGATGGCGTGCATAGATGGATATCTCATTATGTATGACAATACATGGAGGGACTCTTTAGAAAATTTGTATGAACAACATAAGTAATCTAATCTGAGTGATTTAAAACATAAAATAAAATCAGGAACATATATAGTACAATTAAAATATAAATATACCTAACAAGATTAGTATATATAGCTGTTAAATAATCAAATATTAATAGCAATATATATTTCCTACTTACTCACTAAAAAACTAGAGTAAGCCAGTATTATTAGGAATGTTCTTCCTACTTATTATTAGAAATGTTCTTCCTACTCCTGCTCCATGAGTATTCCTCTACTTCTTCCAAGTTCTGCTGTCTTCTCACTGTGTCTCATACTTCTTTCACCTCTGCTGGCTTGTGCTTTTCTGTTTCTGTTTATGAAGCCCATTGTCTTGCTGTCTATTTCTTCTCATTGTCTTATGATTCCAATCAAATTAATACTATTGGAAAGGGAGGTATGTTTTATAATATTTTGAGAAGCAACTAACTTCCTAATAGTATTCAAATTGAGAACTGATTTTCTCCTTTAGCCAGAACCATAGAAACCATTGTATGTTCTATGGAATTGTGTGATAGCATTAAATAGACATTTTTGGCCACAACAATTCTAGATGGATCTCTTTTTAATGATTTTCCACTTAGCATCATGTGTGACAAATATACAGTGCAAGCCTCTAAATACATATTTAAACTTACATGTATACATATTTACATCTTATGTTTTCTTTTTATACCAGATATATTTTAGTATATGATTGAATGGTTATTCAAAATATTAGTTCAATTTTGTAATTTTCCATTTAGAGAAATTTCCATTTCTCTAAAAGTAGACTTGCTTTTCTCTCTATAAAAAAAGATGAACATTCTATAGAATAAAATCATGTTTTATTACTCGTAAAGCATTTGAAGCATTTGTATTTCTTTTTTAATCTTCAGTTGGTTTCATGAAAATAAAACATCCTGCCAGACACACATCCCCACATTATCAATATACAATAATTATATGGTTATTTTAGAATTTGAGTATTTTTAATTTAATTTTATTTTATTAAAAGTAATTTTAAATAAATATTAAATCTAGCTATCTTTTGTTCTATGTCTTATGGGTTTCCAACAGTGAATATTTGTACTATGTTAGAAGATTTTGAATTGGCTTTTAAACTACATCTTAGTAAAAGATTAACATTTTGATCGTGATTTAAGTTGGAAAATGGGGTATGTATAAAAGAAAACAATTTGAATGGTAAAATTTGGTATAGGCAGAGAAGCTTTAAAATAAATGTAATACCCTATGAATTTAATAGTCATTTAGATAAGACATGAAAAAATGCAAACAAGCAAAAAACCTTAAGCTATCCACTTGACTCCATATGTGTCATTGTAGAAGTGTATCAAGGCAGAGGAATTGATTCAGGGTCTTTTTTTTTTTTTTTTTTAATCTTTTTTCTGTGTAGTTGGAGAAGATTTTACTAAATCTAAGAAATTTTTCTTTAAAACAAACAAGCACATAAACTTGTATCGAAAATGTGTTACTCTCCAAACAGGGAACATAAAGCTTGATCTATATCAACAAATGTTGATCTGTATATCTTACTCATACACAGAATATGTATAGGGTTTGTGTCTCTCAGGGGACATGCGTAGGTGGCTTGACAAGTAAAAAGAGGGCAATTATATTTCCCAGATCAAATTACCATATGGAAGTTTTATGAATTCTTTTGTTTATGCCTGAAGATTTCTAGACTCCTTTAAAAAATAGTCAATAGGACATAGAGCTGTTCTGCAAATTGATGTAGCTCAATTTGCCAGACTGAGAAGAGTTACAAGATCATAGAAGACATCAATATGTAGTTGTAGCTATGGAGAAAATGATCCACAGCACATTAATTTTAACCACTAAGACAGCAGAAGCCCTTATAAACCCAACAATCAAAATGAGCTCCTCAGACCAGCAGCCCAGGATCACCTGGGAGCTTGTAACAAAGAATCCCAGCCCCACCCCACACCTGCTGAATCAGAATCACCGGGACATGTTAAAAAGCTTCCAGGTGATTTGAAAGTACTTATAAAAGTTTAAAAAAACATGGCTTTAAAACATTGCTTTAAGGGGGAAAAAAATCTATATTTACTTTCTCTGCATAGAAAAGTATGATGAAATTTATGAAGATAATGCTTAATTCTTTAAATTTGTGGTTTGGAGTTACCATCTCTTCAATGAATCATTCTGAAATTGAAACACAAACATTGCCTTTAAAAGATAAAGGGGGGGGAGGAGGGGAAGGATATATACTTACAAAATAGGTGCAATGCGCACCACCTAGGGGTAGGACACACTTGATGTTTTGGTAAGGTGGGGGTGGGGGAGGAATGGCAGGGGCAATATATGTAACCCTAACAATATTTGTGCCCCCATAATATGATAAAAATAAAAGGAAAAAATATATAAAAAATAAAATAAAAAAGATAAAGGTTTTTGCCTTTAAAACTGCTGTCCCCAACCCTGAAGCAGGCCACTCAGCAGGAGATGAGCCACAGGCCAACAAGTGAAGCCTCGTCTCTATTTACAGCTGCTCCTCATTGCTTACATCACGGCCTGAGCTCCGCCCCCTGTCAGATCAGTGGGGGCATTAGATTCTCATAGGAGCTCAAACCCTTCTGTAAACTGCACATGTGAGGGATCAGGTTGTGCGCTTCTTATGAGAATCTAATGCCTGATGATCTGAGTGGAGCTGAGGCAGTGATGCTAGTGCTGGGGAACAGCCGCAAATACAGATTATCATTATCAGAGAGGTCCAACTGCACAATAAATGTAATGTGCTTGAATCATCCCAAAACCATTCCCCACCACCACCACCACCATCTGTGGAAAAATTGTCTTCCTTGAAATTGGTCCCTGGTGCCAAAAATTTTGGGGACTGCTGCTTTAGAAGACCTCCCAGGTGTTGCCTCCTAAAAAGCTTGAACATTTGTGGAAATAATTCTGTTTCTATGGCTTCACCTGCAGAGTCTTCTTGTGTTTCAAAATGTATTAGCACTATTCAGTGTGGCCTTGTAGTTCTGCTTCTTTATTTCCATATTTCTTGCTTTTTGCTCTACTGCTGCATATGTCCTATGTTCTGTAATACTAAGCAACCCAGTATGCAATTTTAAAAGCATCATTCACAGCAAATAACTGCATAAGTCTAATTTGAGAAAAATACTATAAATGTGCTCTTCTATTCCCCAAAGAGCTACAAGATAGAAAACACCCCTGAAAGTCATCTTCTTTGCAAATCACTTATTCACAGATTTAGGGAGCTTTTCGACAGCAATAACCAGTTAGACTATGAATGTCACCAGGCCATTCTCTGAAGTGAGCAAGTGGAAATCATGGCAAGGCAAACACATCCCCTCTTACTTTAGCATCAAGCTTGCCTGCTTTCTCAAGTCCTCTGGCAGTACTTGAATTTGTGACTTGAGGTTTAAAAATATGACAAAACTGAATATTTTAAAGATATCTAATCTAATAGATATTATAAATGTATTAAAGATTTAAAAGTATAACTTAGAACAGACTTTTCACCATGTATCTTTTTATGCTTTTCTAAATAAATCAAAAGAAACTATTTTTAATATTCTATCTCCTAAGTGATACTGAACAATAAAATGGGGAAGTTTTGAGAACTTGTGGTATATTATTAGTCTATGATATACACCACAATTTTGCTTTATGAATGGACATTTTGTTAAATACATTTTATTAAAAAAAGGTAATTTAAAATTACTACTTAGGTAAGGATCCTTCTGATTTTAACCATATTTTCTAAATTGAAAATTGAACATAAGAACAAGTGAAAGGGTTCTCTTTCTGTCTCTGTTTAATGAGGGGAGGTGAAGCCAGAAAGCTAGTGGTTGCTGAAGATTGACACTGTTGGAAAGGATCCATGGCATGGTTAATCAATCTGGACTTTCTGAGAATGTGGTCACATACTACATTTTCTCCTTACTTGGGTAGGTGAAGACTATAGCAGGTGCAGATACCTTTTTTAATTCTCTTAGACAGCTAGATTGCTAGGAGCTTTGCAATGTAGCCTCATGAACGTCAGTCTTCTAGCAGTAGAAAATGGCTCCTAGATTGTATTCAGAAAATCAAACACTGATAATAATTGCATCTGGCTAGGTCAAGACCCTTCCAATGTTAAAATAATCAGAAAAGATATAAGTATCCCAGTAATTATAATAATTTAATAATCTAAATTTAAGTTACAACATTAAAAACGTTTCCATAATTTATTTGAAAACCACTGGAATTGTATTAATATTCACTGTTTAAACTATTAGCATTTATAGATTTTATCTAACCTCTCTAAAGTGTTAACATGTTCACATTTCAAGTAAAAATGATGTAAGTCCATGATAGAGACTGTTAAAGGAAATGTTCTAGAATTAGAGCAGTGACTGCTCTCTCTCCCACTCCCAATGTAACTACTCCAGCTGTGAGTATCATGCATGAACTTTCATCCTTTACAATGTTTAAGGGGATATATGCATGTAATATCCATAAGCGAAGGCTTTCTTGTGTTCTCAATAAAAGAATTCAACTTTGCAGGAAATTGAAAGGAAAAGTTGCTCTTAAAAAAAATAAAACATCACTGTATAGGTAAAACCTGTAGGGATTCAACAGTACTTGAAAGATGACTTTTAAGTATTCTTGATCTAAATGATCTAAGGGGATTCTGAGAATTAATGAATAGTGGGTTGCAGACTAGGTCAAAATAGAACTTCTCTACTCTATTACCCCCAAAAGTTTTTATTGTAGTAGCACAGATTTAACTCACTATTTGGGGTTCATTCAATCAGATATTTGCATTTCAAATAGTCATTTAAATGCCAGATAGTTTATGGAAATCTAATAAAATTACGGAAGTAAAGCCATTCACTTTCAAAATATGTCAGGATTTTACCTATTAGAGAAATCTATTTGAAATGTAAATGATATAATTTCAATACGTATTGAGTTTAGGTTATATGTAAAGCACAATGTTAGGCACTGGAGGCTGCATGACAAATATTAAGGCTTAGCCACTGCTCTTTGCATGAAACCTCCTAGTCAAGGAGAAAGAAGAGCATAAATTATGTTAATTAAAATTCCAACCATTAAGTACCACTAAATCTATAATACTAAATATTTCTCATTTAATAATTATGAAATGAAAGGAACCAGAAGTAAGTATCATGAGGACACATAATTTTGACAAATATGATTAAATTGAGCTCTATGTACACAGGGATACAGTATTTTGGATGAGAATAGCAAGCCAGTCTTGATTCTCTTCATTTAGGACCACTACACCCAGATTCAGCAAACATTCTCTGCAAAATACCAGTTTGGAAATATTTTTGGCTATGTAGCTCATTTGATTTCTGTCAAAACTACCCAACTCTGCCATTGGAGTGTAAAAGTGGCCATAAACTATATGTAAAGGAATGATTGTGGCTGTGTTCCAATAAAACTTTATTTAGAAAAATAGTTAATGAGGCTGGATTTGACCCTTGGGCCACATATGGTGAATCTCTGCTGTACACAATGCTTAAATTACATCTTGAAAATCAAATTTATGTATGAGAGTGTCTGTTGGTTGTATTAGTAACATTTATATATGTGATAAACCAATCAGCTCAAAAGGTGACTCTAAAGTTTGGGACTCTGTCATCTCCACATTGCAATTACTTAGTATATAGGGAATAGGGTGATTTAATGGCTTAATATGAGGGAAGATAAAACACTAGAACATATATTTCATGGGACAATTTTATTATAGCCTCAGGGGATAGACTAGATAAGTTGCAGAGTGTTTCCCCTTTTCCATTTTCAGTATTTTTATGATGTATTAAAGATGAATTAATGCAATAATTTTTTACTTTAGATTCCATATATTGAAGTTTAATAAGCTACAACCACTAGTCAGAATATTTCTTTCAAATGACAAACACATTATTTTCACACTTTCTTAAAGGAGAAATAATACACTTCCAAAAAACCACATACAAAAAATTAACTAAAGGTACTATACCCCATCACAAATACCAACAGGTATCATAAATTAGAAGATATATTTGCCATCTCTAATTTAATTCAGAGTTTACCACATTGACTACATTTTTTGTTCCCTGGGAAACTGCAGAATAAGATATTGTAGCTTTTATTCAAAGATGATTGTTCATGAAGGGTGAAAGAAAAACTGTATGAAATACTTGCAATAAAGAACTCAATATCTATTCTGTAAGTATAGTAATAAAATTGTGCTTTGCATTGCAAATGGAATCCTCTGTGTTTCTTGCAAGCCAGTTTTCAAATGTTCAAAAGGCAACATTCTACCCTCAGTCTATAAGATATGATTAGCTAAAATGTAATTTTTAAGTTGACAACTGTAAATGTTTAGTGCTCATAAATTTTACCAATAAATAGCACAAAGCCTGTGATTTACCAAGTATAATTTATAAACTGATGAGATGTTTGTTTATATAGATTTACTTGTTTGGGAGCTTTATACTTTATATCTAAAGCAATGATATATTTTTATTGGATTCAGAGCTATGTCATAAAGCTAATTCATACACTTGCATTTACAGAGTATCTAAGACTGATCTAATGTAGGTAAAGAATATATGTACAAGGCAAATAGAAACAATACCATGGCTTATACTTCTAATGAAGAATTGTTTGTCCAGAAGGTGTGCATAGACAGTCTCTAATTAGAAACAATTTGGTTAATCACTCTTTTCTTATTGATTGAATTTTGCTTCCAATATCTGTCAAGATCTAAGGGAAAATTAACTTTTGAATAGGATGTTCACATTCTTTTTTCTTATTTTTAGACATCTCTAATACTGTTAATTGTTTCAGATTAGAAACTATTTTATATTTAAAGCCTATTGAATGTGTGCTTATTCTAAATATATCTTCAGAACTGACATTAATCCTGAATAAAGAAGAGTAGAATATTTGAAAATTATAACATTTTTACATTTTTCTTATATGTATGATTTGTGATGAACGTTTATTTACCAGACAGAAATTTATCACTTCTAAATACCCCCAGAATTATCAATTACATGAGGAAAACATAAAATGAACTATTACAATTTTACAGTTAATTATTTTCAACAATGTTTGAAGAGTTTAAGTCCAAATCCCGTAGTCATCTTCAATTCTTAGATATGTTTCTAGATGCAGATCTGTTTCTCCAGCTGGCTAGCTAGAGAAACTAGCTGGATAAATGTTGACACTTTAATACTTTTAAATATTATCAGTTCAATATCTGGTTATTTATTATTTCTTCATGAAATTCAAATAGGTATGCTTTATTTGGGGGGGGTTATAATTTAATTTTCTTGCCAATGACCTCCAAGTAAATCAGAAAACACTCTTTTATTGAGTCATAAGAAAACTAATTACTCCTTAAGAATCCAATTATCTCCTATCATATGGGGCCAGAAAATTAGTAAAATATCATAAGGAAAAAAATTAATATAGAGAATAGCAGGAATTGACATTGGGCTTATATTGGCATGGATTTTGAGATGTAACAAAAACCTTATCTGAATGCTCAGTACTTAGCTTCAACTTAAATGTTATAAATAGCTCCAGAGCTAAAGATAATTTATCGAATAAAATAATCATAAAATTCTGACATATTTATTATATGCAGTAATGCAGAAAACTGTTATATAAAATGATCTTTCTCTATGTATATATACTATATGTAATATAAAACTTAAGTATAGAATAAAATTATTATATAGAGAATGATTATATTAAAGAATACAGGAAAAATATTCTATATCAATATATAGAATAAATATGTATAATAAATCCTATTATACATGAAAATGGGGAAAAACTATTATATATAATCAATTTTTAGTTATATATATATAAAATAAATGAACTACTTCTGCTTTTACTTAATAAACTTCGGCTAACAGAGTGTTCTTGGAGAGACATTTCCATGCTTGTTTTATACTCACTAACTTAACTTATATATCCATTAGCATTATACACTAACTTATAAGAATATCCTGGCAGCTTATTTTAGTTATACTCAAGAAAATTAAGTTTTCTCTTCCTAGTTAAGAAGCATATTTTATTTTTATTGTTATGCCAACAGCATCAGTTGGTGTGGTTCTTGAAATGAAGCTAGAAAAGATATTTCACAATTATTATACATATATCATCCCAGAATGGAAAAAAATAATTATGAATATCTATGAAGAAAAAAATCCTATTACAAAGTCAGAGGAAAACAGTGCCAAAAGTATACAACTAATACAAGTGTTTTCTTTTTGATGATTATTAAATTTAGTGTACATACACATGCAAGAAAAAATTGTTTTCTAATAGCAAAGCACAGCTTTGACTATAATTTATAAATTGTTTTTTGAGGATTTTTCCATTGTTTGTCACAGTAGTAAATTTTTATTCAATTCAGATAAATGTATGATTTAACTAATAAGAAAGAGAATCATAAAAGATTAAAAGAAAGTATAATTGTCATATAATTGTTTCAACAATTACCAAGATTTCATAATTCTTTTCTATCACCTCAGGAGAGTGAACATCAATAGCTCCCCAATGTAGAGCACCCGTACTATGGATGGAGTATATTTTCTGTGTTACCCAAACCCAATTTCTTTCCAAAGCAAATTATTACATTTTAAATCTAGTTCAAGAAATGCATCTTGAAATAGAAAATATAAAATGTTCAGGTTTCCACAATAGCATTGGAAATCATTAGATCCATTTGTAAATGAATGATTAATCCCAATGATACAATAATTGGAGACTACTTTAGCAGTCAGGCTGGCCTGCTCTCCACTTGTGAGAGATGTCGTGAAGACACATTTCATAGGGTTTGAGGGCAGCACACTCCAAAGGGAAACCGGCAAGCATCTGATTCACTCATTTTAAAACTAAAAGTGGCATCTGGAAATAACTTACAATGTAAATTGTGTTTTTGGTATGGGGAAGGCTTTAATTCAAACTGATTTCAAGTTGAAATGGACAGATAGAATGCAGTTACTTTGTTATTATACCACTTCCTATTGATGATGACACTGTCTTAGTATGTAAATTCAGAGCACAGAGGCAGCATTGTTCTAATAGAGAGTTTCCAATATGTTTGCCATTTGTCACATGTAGCACATCTGCTACAGTCAAACTATGGCAAATTGATACTCTCCACTTCATTAGGGACCAGGGTATAGGAGGTAATTGGTGTATTCTCATGAGCAGCAGTAGCATTATATTTCATGGCTTCCAATCAGGAAACAGAGAAAATGTTCTCAGGATAACTCCTTTCTCTACTTCACAGCTGATGAAAAATCCTGATAGATATCAATGGATTGGGTTATATTATAGCATTGCCATTTTTATAAGTCAAATATTGGGAATTTCATGTAATTCAAAGTTAAGATGAATCACATTAAATTCTAAATGGGATTCTGTTTTTGAGAATGAATAACTCAGATCATATCTGAGAACAAGCAGCAAGAGGAATACTACAGTCCAAGTTTTGAGGGTGACCTGTCCTTGCTGAGAGGTGCTAGCCCACCATTAGGGGACTAACACTGCCATGGGTCACCACACTCCTTGGACAGCACAGGAGGACTAAGAAGAAGATGACTGAAGAGCAAAATCACATTTTAGTGTTTTTGAAAAGAGAATCTTCACTCTCCTCACATCCTTGCTGAAGATGGAAAAATTGGTACATCTCCTCCACATAATACAGTCAAGTAGGGAGTCCACAAAAAAATCAATTTTCTCATAAAATTAGAGAGTAGAGCTACTGATCTTGTATTGCCCAATTGGACATCTCTACGGTGCCCAACATGTTGAGGGCTTCTGGCAGAGCAAGGGAGCCTTGAAAAGAAATGATGAGATAAGGGGTGGGAGGAGGAGATGGCAAAGAGAGGTCAGAGCCATCTCCTCAATATTTCAGTTTCCAATTGATATGAAACATAGATCTTATTTGTGCCCATTGTACACAAATTTTGGGACCACAGAAGGTGAGTAATATTGGAGGCTACAGTCTTGCTTGGATTCACACAGCACAATGAGACCGCCAATAATGAGGCCCTCAGCTGAGTTTCAGTCAGTAAATGTAGCCATAGGACCACCAATGATGGACCACGGCTCTCATCAAGAAGTATACTGGAGTAAACAAAAATTAAATACACAATAATTCTGGATGATGAAAGCACAGGGAAAAGGATGCATCTAAGAACAGGTAAAGCCCTACAGCATACTCAAGCTGTTGAAGGCACAAGTCAGGTGTGACTCAAATGTTAGATGGATGATTTTAAAACAACAGAACTAAGTTTTTAAAATGAAATTATACTATTCTCATAAACAAACAAACAAAAATGAAAAATTAGGGAATCAGACTGATTGATTTATTATTAATGAAGCCTGCTACCCTGAGCCAAAGGGTGTGGACACATGCAGTTGTTGGCAATTTTGGGGAAAAATAAAATTGTTCCAAATTAGTACCTTAACAATTTGAAGTCCTTTTTGAAAGCAGTTACTACTGTTTGGAGCATAATTACATTCTGACACTATGGGTATATTTAGGAACATTCATTATTTATCATTCTTTTTATGTGTAGTATGCTAAATTACCATGGAATCTTTTCTCAGGGGATTTATACTGGACTTATAAAAGCAAGTGTGACTATTTTGTATCAAAAAATATCATTTAGTCAGTTCCTGTGACCAACAAACATTAATTGAGTACTTATTGTGAGCTGAAGTTTCAAATAAGAAAAATCATATAGTCCCTGACATTAACAAGCCCAAGATCTCCTAGGAAAGACTAATAATCATTCAAACAATTAATTTCAACAATGGAAGATTCACAATATAACTTTTATTTATTTTCTGATTAAATACATTTTGTTTATCATCCAATTAGAATTATATAATTCTATTACATTGTTATTTAAATTGTTTATGAAAGCATGCTAATGATAACACACATTTCCAGAAGAGAAATTATATTTCTTTTAATTCATTATTTTAGAAAACCAATACTTTGCACATATATAACAAATCTTGATTTAATATCTCACTGCAAATAGTTTCTAAATGAAATTACAGGAATGATTAGGCACAGAATCCATGATCAAGATCTTTATAATTATTTATTCTCACTTCTATTTGGTCTATTTTTCCTATTTATTTCACTGCAAATAGTTTGTAAATGATTGATAACAACTCAAAAATTTTGAGTGACAATTTGTGATATTCATTTATGAGGTTTATGCCTTTCTTAAATTAGGCTAATAATTTCCCTGAATTTATTCTACTGTCTACATACAAAATGATTTGTATAAATATTCCTAAATTTTCAGGGGCTTGTAAATTCACATATATTCAGTTAATGATTTTTCTCTGTTACCTAATGCAGTTAATTTTACTAATATACACACTCAGTCAACACAAGAAGAGGTTATAGAGATGATTTCTTGTTTTATATCTTTCATGTATCCTATAAATTTAACTAAACATTATATTCCTTCAATACTTTGAAGCCTTACTAATTCTTCCCCTCGTATTTCCCTTCATATTCTAATATCTTTTGTTATTGTCTATTGCAAGAGCTTCTTTTCTACCCCAGCTACACGTCATTCCTCATAAATCCACTATGCCAACTATCTTCACTAAAATGCATAAAATAAATTTGATGTTTTTATGTTGCATATAAGAAAAAAGTCCATACTTGTCATAATAATATTCTGGGTTGTTCATGGCATTGACAATTTCATTCCCAGATTTTCAACAAATCTCTTTCCCTTATTATTCTAACCACACTTAGTCCTCAAATATGTCATGAATGAGGCTGTATCAGTCAGGATTGAATAGAATACACAGTGGTAACAAGCAATCTCTTAATCTCAGTGACTTAAAAAAATGAATATTTATTTCATAATAATCAAAACTTGACTGAGAACTCTATTTCATATCCTCCTTATTCAAGGATGCAGGCTGACAGTACCTCTAGAAAATTTATGGGGGGAATGAACACAGAACATTTGTACTGGTTTTATATGCTTCTATTCAGAAATGACACATATAAGTTCTGCTCACTTTCTATTGTCAAAGTAAGTCATATGATCACAACTAGGTAGAGAAGCCAGAGTATATGCAAAGTCACATGTTTTTATGACTCTGATTATTTCAGTCATTCTTCTCCTCCCCCCCATTTTACCCTTTTTCATATAATAAAATTCTTTTTATCTTTGTATACCAAGAATTATGCTAGGTACTTTACAAATATTATCTTATTTGAGCCAGGCAATAACTTAGCTATATATATAGGTAATATTTTCTTTTTCTTTTTTTTTTTTTTTGGCAGAGAAGCAAGCATTGGGTCATGAAGGCTAAGAGAGTTCACTATATCTACATATATGATAAATGGACTATTCAAGATTTTATTCCTAGGTTATGTGGCTACAAAGACTTGCTTAACATTCTATAAACCTTAACTTGCATAATTGCACTCTTGAGTTGTTAAATTAAAATTGGCCTGAGGCTGTCTTTTTATCTTGAGCCCCTTCTTAACAAACTACTTAGTAAGTAAATAAACCAAAACCTAATTGATGAATATAGTTTTTGTAACAAATACTAGATTTCAGCCAATTACAAGCAGCCAAACTTCAGCCAATCACAGGCAGCCAACTATCAGACCATGTTCAAACAAAGCAAACACCTAGCTGTAACCAATCAAGCTAATTCTGTACTTTATTTTCCTGTTCTGTCTATAAATACTCACTGCCCACATGCTGAGAGGAGCTCTTTGAATCTCTTCTGGTTCTGAGTGCTACCTGATTCATGAATTGTTCTTCGGTCAAATATACTCTGTTAAATTTATTTTGTCTAAAGTTTTTCTTTTTACAGAGTTCTTTAAGTTCATGGCTATCTTTGTGTTTCTTCCACGTATGAAGTACTCAGTAAATATTTGGTGGATTATTAGGCATCATTATTGTATTTCTAAGGATTCCATAGTCCTGTGTTTCTCCTGTAGGGACTGGTAATATCAGTGCTATGTTTCTCCTCCTGTATGTTTAGACAGTCCTTTAAACAACTGGTTTGGTTTACCTATGGGCAACAGACTCCAGGAAGCCCAAATTTATATTTATTCCATAAATCTTGTTAATCTTTGCTTGCCATTAAGCTACAGATGAATCCATTGGCAGAACAAGTAATGCCACTACCTCTGAATTTCAGTTGCACCATCGTGAAAGTACAAAAGAACAATAGTAATTTAAAATGGATTCTGAAACATCCTTGGAGGGTCGTTTTAGAGTTGAATGCACAGTACAATTCTGCCTCTAAGAGGCAAGTTGGCTGCAATATTTGAAATATATCAAGTTTCACTGTACTTTAGCAGCCCATTTACATGTTATGAACCCTGACTACATTAATTATAGCTGCCACTTTCTATAAATAAATATCAGTAGCAAATAAAACTAGTATTCAATATTGTTTTGTACTTCTCCAGGCATAGCCTGTCAGTAAACGGGTTAGAAAGTCTTTGATAGTCATTTTACACTGAGCTTGGTTAGCACCAATATAATTGGTGTGAAAGTAATGAAATTACATCATAATTTTAGAAGCAATATAGCTACCATATGCTTGCATTATAATATAATTGTTAGTTTTGTTTGCAGATTACACATGCTCCAGGCATTCTTTAGAGTCATTTCAATTTATTTAGAGAAATTTCTACATGCAATATATTGGAATGGTGCTCAGTGCAAAATTTAAAGCAAAATAATTGCTTAATTAAAAAGTATATCTATGTTTATTTCTGCAACTAATAATTGGGAAAAGCAAAGTCCCTTAATTTTTTGTAGTGAAATTATAGATAAGCAAACAGAAGATTCTCAGCTTGAATCTAATACAATTGAACAAAGCAGAAAATATGTTTCCCCCTGTGATGGCCATTTGTATGATAACAGAAATCAATTTTAAAATTATAGTAATTCAAAATCTCATGAAATAGATCTTTGGATCTTTTCTCTTTATCAGGCTTCTTGTGGTGTCAGATCACAATTGAATATGAAGACTAAAAATTAAAATAAGTGGAATTAAGTGCTCATAATGATAAAAAACAATTCTATGGATTAAAATGTTGACAGGTGAGTTGTCCTGGCTCCCTGAATCTTTGTAGTTATCATACCACTTAATGCATCATAGAAAATATTATGACATAAAAGGAGAGTAAGTTTTTTTCTGTTAAATTACTTGATTTTGAGTCGTTTAAAATTGTTATTTTCAAAAATGTAGTATCCATAGCCATATACTTTAAATGCATTCATCAGAGTTTATTAAATATTCAATAATTTAGGAGATAGTTTGTTGCCTTATAACAACCCTGCAGAAGTCATTTATCATGGGCCCAGAGTTCAATATGGGCTGTCTTCTAGTGCAATTTCAGAGGCATATCTCCTGGCTAAACTTGTTCAAAATGATTTTTACCAGGAGAAAAAATATTTAAATGCACTACTAGAGATAAGGCTGAAAATGCAAATATTAATGGCTTGAATTTATTAAATAATATTCTTAACAAGGTGCAGATGATGGCTTTCAGGTTTTACCTAAGTATAAACCCAAGAGTAGGTCTTTACAGCTAAAGAGAGCAGCAGTGGATTTGAAATTGACACCAGAAGCACTTGATACCCTCTTTAACTCTACTGTGATATATTTCCCACTAACCCAGGTGGAAGCTGGGTGGTGACAAAGTGGAACCCTGTGGACATAACACTAGAGAAACTGAAAGGACAATGAACATTGGAATCTAAAAATAATTTCTTGGCTTCAAATTTTGGTCATTCCCAAATTAGAGTGACTCCCCCCACCCCAGATAGTGAGATATTACTCACTATCATTTACATGTATTCTAGATCTACTGGACATAGGCACCATCATCTCAAACTCAATAGACTTTAAAGGGCATTTTGGTCCTAAAATCATTATGAAGAAATAATACTTGTCCAAATTATGGAAAACCATCTTGACATCGAAAGAAAAAGATCCAACACCTCATTTCAATCCAATTCCAAATTCTTTCCACTCAGGTTTTAAACATTGAAAATACAAGTTATCCCCCAACCCATGCCTTAATCACTCATATGTAAGGATACGAAGTCTTGCATTTCTTTCTCTAAAATTTTATATTTCATTTTCCTTCTCCATATTCATTTCCATCATGTTGTCCCAGTCTTTATCATCCCTTGTCCAGATCAGTTGGTAGCCTCCTGTGTGTTCTTCAGTATCCTGAAGTTGACCAGTTGAAGTCATGTATTTTTCAATTTTAAACTGAGGCAAACTTTCTTAAAACATTCTTTTTATTGGATCAGCAACTTGCTCCAGAATGTGTAATAGCTTTCGATTTTCCTTTTCTTCCACAAATAGTTTATTTTTCATTATTTCTCAATATGCAGATTATATTCTTACTATGTGCTATGATGCACTATAAATGTAATTCCATATGTATACATATATATCCATTCCATTAATTTGGTTGTAAAGATTACTTCCTCTCAAACTTTTATCTAACAAAAGTTTTCAATCCTTATAAGTCCAATTTATATCATTCTTCTTCCATGATATTCTAGCCCACTTAAACTTTCCTTTGCAGTTTTGTTCCATTGGCTGCCCATAGTACCCATAGTAAGCTAGCTCTTTCTCTAATGGCTTCAAACGTCATAGTTTCCTTTTGTTTTTCTTGAAAACAAGGGTGATATCTATATTACTTTGTGTAATTAATAGCATATAGTCAATAATGGCTATGTGTCATGAGCTGGTATTTATTATCTTATATATGGGTTTCTATTGAGTTTAGGACTAAGTTATTTGTGTAGATTGAAATAAATTGTTAAATAGCTTAATATTTTTTAACTTCCATGTAGTTGTTCAATTCAAATTGGTTGATAGGTCTTGTCATTTATTTATAACTTATAGCTTTGCTTCCACCTTTTTACTCCAAAAGATAGTGGGTTGTACTAGGTGATTACTAAATTCCCTTCCATTCCTGAGATTTTGTTATTTTAGAACCAGATGGCTCATATGAAAAAGCAAAATTGAAGTCAAACAGCTTGTGTAAGGCTAATGTGATCCATATAGGTAAAATTCTGAGACAGCGTGCTGGCAAATTTGCAAAACAAATAACAAAAGCCACATACACACAAATACATTTGAAATAAAAATATAATGATATGTTAGGATGATTGCTAACAAGAATGATTATAATGAGCTAGATTTATGGTGCTATGTGAGTCAAAAATTAAACATAAAGCATAATCACTATTATTACACATTTGTGTCCTTTCAGAATTATGTGTGCTCTAATCAATACTATTGCTTTAGAAGTTATAGGAAGTATATTTGAGTAGGAGTTCACTTCACTGCTAAAGGATGTACATGAAAAGACATGAAATTTACTAAAGTTTTGGGCTAGTCCAATCTAGAAAGCACTGTGGAAATATTTTCCCCAGAATCTTTTAGGGTTTGGGGATAATTGGTAAATCCCAGTTGAAGCTTTTAGGACCCAGCCTAAACATGTGTTTGGATAATTACACCTGAAGGCTGCCCTCATTCTGGGAATGTGGAGTAGGCTGCAGAACTACTCCAAGGTGCTTCTCTAAGGTCAGGGTTTCTAAGAAACCAGTCTGTACATGGCTGGCCTCATCCTGTAGCTGTACAATTAAGCTGGCTACTAGAGATGTGTAGACAATAGAACGCCAGATAATAGAATATCTATCTGTTCCTTTTCTACTCAATGTTTTTTTTCTCCCATGTACGTGCTACTACTCAGTCATGTCTTGCCTTCTTCCTCCCCATCACACATGCTACTCTGACTCATCCATCTCATTTCCTACAAAGAAAATTATTTACATAACATTGTCTGTATAAATATTAAATTTGTGAGGGAAAGTTAAAAAATTGAAAGAAATCAATATTTTCCTATGTAAAATTGATTCAAACTCATCTGGAGTCAGCAGGAGGTCAAATCAAACCACCATCTTGTACATCTCCATCCAAGAAATGACTCCTAAAAGTACTGTTGGAATAATTGACATAGGAAATTCATGGGTGAGATTTTAGAGATGGAAATTCAGTGATAAAAAACTACTATTTGGTAAAAGAAATACTTAAAAAAAAACCAAAATGATTGGATAAAATATTTTAACAGATAACAAATCATTTTAACAGAGGCCAATGTTACAGATTAAAGTTTTATTATTTTTTAAGGCCTTGTGGTATTCTTTATAAGATCCTTTGTATTACTTTCAAGGAGGAATGATCTCATGCCAAATTCTGAACCTGAATGTCTAGGGCAGTTTGGTTAAAATAAGCATCTGTTTCAGAGAGAAACAGATCCATGCATATGGATGTGGGATTACTTTCTTTGTGGCTGGATTTATTTTTCCCCAGTGATAGGTGTTAGGGACATTTTGTGTTAACTAGATTGTAGGTTAGGAGGGAGACCAGGCAGGTTCTGACTGATATGTTCACCATGTAATTACTTACATAGCTAATGAAAAGGCTGCCAATGGAGGAATCTTTGTATTCTACTGCAAATGAATCCTTGGAAAGAAAGGATACAATGAACAGCAGGATTTTTTTTTTTTAAGATCAAACGCGAAATTAAAGAATGTAAAATGTTCAATAAACATAAAATGCCTAGTTTTTCTGGTACCATCTCTCTTTTCTTTCCTATTATAAATTGTCAGGGATTATTCTCAAATTCATAGTCATCAGAGCTTCTAACAGGAGTTTCAATTCGAAGAAGTTCTAAAATGAAAGCAACTTCATTACAGTAGATGAGAGCTAGTTGTCACGAGTGCTTAGTGTGTTGTTTATGACCATTAGTAACGTCTGCTGATTTGCAAAGCATGTTAAGAGGCTTTGTGCAGAAACAACCATGTGGTGATGAACTGGAGTAGGTAGGTATTATTGCATTCTGATATTAAATTATACCTTTCAGTGTATCTGTAGGGTTGCATCTAATCCAACAATATAACATTTGCTAAGCAAAAGTACTCTAATGTCTTTTCGAGGCAAGTAAATGGCAAAGCAAGTGCACATTATTCTCAACAGGGAAATTCAAGTACATTTTGCTGCTGCTGACAAAGAGATTAAATAAAGAAAATCCAATTTAATATATCAATGTTCCAGCACTAAGGGGTAGTGAAAACAAAATTCTGAAATAAGATATTCGTCACTGTCTTTAGGAATATGGAATTGAACAATTTAAGGTAGTCAAAGTATCATGTCCTTTTTCATTTTTAAAAAAAGTTATTTGCACTAAATTAATTATCAAATGACTACACTTTAACCCATGGACAATAGATGTAGAAAGAAAGATGTTTTGCCTCTCAGAATGGGAATATTGTTTGAGCATTTACTAGGTATTAAACGCAAGAAAAAGTACTTAACAGATATCTAATTAAAATATCCTAGCAACCTTATAGAGAATGTTATTTTGTTGGAGTTTTACAAAAGAGAAAAGTAAGATTCTGAGAGTTTCAACAAATAATCCACAGTTGTAGTAAATTGCAGAGCCAAGATTCAAACTTCTGTCTACCCTGCTTCAAGGCCAATCAATGCCTTTATCTAGATGCTGCACTTACTTATTTCATAAACTTTTTTTCAACTCATCTAGCACTTTTTATATAAACACATTATTATTAATAATCATAACAGGAAAAATTGAAAATAATTCTCTTCTGTGATATAAAATAAAGTTGCAGGTGCCAAAATATGGTGGTCTTAATTTAGGAAATTCCCTTTAATATTTTACCAGTGATTTAACTGTTTCAATGACAGTAAGACAAGAATGTGGCAAAAGTCAAGAAAGAATTATAGCTACTTTCTATTTTATCTTTTAAGATTACCGGTAATTCTTCAGTGTTTTCTTATTTAAACATGTATTTACATATACATACACATATTTGAATTGGAGTTAAGAACTAGACTAATCTAAACATTTTAATAATTACTTTGTAACCCAAGAATGGAAAAATAAGCACATGTACTCACCAGCAAATTGGTATTAACTGATCAACACATAAGTGGACATATAGGAATAATATCTATTGGGTGTCAGGCCGGTGGGGGGGGAGGGAATGGGTATATACATACATAAAGAGTGTGATGCACACCAAGTGGGGGATGGACATGCTTGAAACTCTGACTTGAGGGCAGAGGGGGGCAATATAATCATTTTTAATTCATTTCTTCTATTAAATATCATGCAGATAAACTAACTTAGAAATGATTTAGAAATACACTTGCCCATCTCCAGCTATTAGTTTTCCAAACTGTTTAGCTGCCCTAGATATGTAAGAACATATTAAATTAGATGACTAATTTCCTGGCAAATTAATACAACCCAACTTAACCCCCTAAAAAAACAAAAACGACAAAAAAAAAAAAAACTTCATTGAAAAAAATATCTGTGATAAGGCTGCTAATTTGTTCCTTTAATAACTTATTAGCTCTTTCGCACTTTGTAGGAAATCAAATGCAGCCAATTTGTGATAAGTGCTATTCCAAAGACAGTAAAAATAGAATTCATATGAACATTTTATTGCAATTTCCCTCATAGACTATGTAACATTTCTGTCTGGACAATTAAGTACTCAACTTACCTAAACCTTGTGGAGGCCTTGGTCAATGTTTTTCTCACCAATCTCTTACACAAAGCTGGAAGCTCAAGCTTAAGTCAGGAGGTTGATTTCTACTACATAAGAAACAGTATGCTTCTTTTCACACCCCTGCCAGAGGCAATTATGGCTGTATTTAATTCCTGAATATACAGTTCTTTGAACTTTTATTCAAAATCTCAGAGGGGAAAAATAAATCCTTTATGTCAAAATACAGTGTCTATTTTATAGGATAGTCTTTCTTTGGCTTCCTTTCATACTTTCTATTCACAAATATACATTGTATAATGGTGTATAGTGATCTTCCCATTGATACTTTTAACTCCAAATATATATGGAATAGATTAGTATTCCAAGGTCGCATAATAATAAGCTATAGGAGGAATATTGTGGCTATAAGATTAATGATAGCCATAAGGCTTACTCAAAATCTCACAGGGTCTACACTATGTGTCACTTAACAGTATGATGGCTCAGGGATTTCCAACTCTGGCCCAGGAATTACTGGGTCTCTATGACAACAGGCCCAAAAACCTAGTTGTCCTAGAGCACCTCAGCATAGACACAAACTTTATGAGCCTTAAAACAAAGCTTACCCTTATAAGAATAGTTTAAACACCCTTTATGAAAGAAACACCTGGGAACTGATCTGTACTGAATACAAGTATTAAGAAAAGTAGAAGAATCCCTTAAACTCTGAGAATGGTCCCCGGTTAGGTGGTAATCTGACCCTTGACTATATCTGGCCTGTAACCCCAGCCTGTTCCCACTATCCTTCTTATAAAAGTGCTGCCAGGATAAACTATCTGAGTATCAGAAGATGCCTAATGTTCACCTTTATTTTTATTATTTCAAAATATTAAGGAGGTACAAATGTTTTTGTTACATAAAGACCTATTATAATGCTTAAGTCGGGGCTTTTAGTGCACTCATCACCAAAATAGTGTTCCTTGTACTCAGTAGGTAAGTTTTTATCCCTCCCCTCCACTCCCACTTGTTTTGATTTCCAAGTGTCCTTTACATCTATTTGTGTCTGTGTGAGTCCATTAATTAGTTCCCAATTATTAGAGAGTACATGTGATGTTTGTTTTTTCATTCCCAAGATTCTTCAGTAAGGATAATGGACTTATGGTTCTATCCAAGTTACTGCAAAAGATATAATTTCATTTGTTTTTTTATGACTGAGTAGTACTCTATGGTATATATACATCACATTTTCTTAGTCCATTCATGAATTGATGGACAATTAGGTTGATTCCACATCTTTGTGACTGTGAATTGTGCTGCAATATTTGAGTGCAGATATCTTTTTGTTAAAATGACTTCTTTTCCTTTGGGTAGATACCCAGTAATGGGATTGCTCAGTTGCATGGTTAGTCTACACTTATTTCTTTGAGGAATTTCCATAGAGTTTGTACTAAATTGCAGTCCCACCAACAGTGTATAAGCATTTCTTTCTCTCTGCATCCATACCAGCTTATATTGTTTTTTGACTTTTTAATAATGACCATTCTGACAGAGGTAAGGGGATATCTCATTGTAGTTTTAATTTGCATTTCCCTGATGATTAGTGATGTTGATCATTTCTTCATATGTTTCTTGACTATTTGTCTAACTTCTTTTGAAAAATTTCTGTTCATGTCTTTGCCCATTATCTAATGGGGTTAGTTTTTTTCTTATTGATTTGTGTGAATTCTTTGTAGATTCTAACCTACAAAACGGGAGAAAATATTCACAAACTATACATCTGACAAAGGGCTGAGACTCATCTTTGATGTGAATAGGATCAAAGGGAAAAAGTAGTCCCTGGAAAACCAGTTAACTCAGACCCCCCAAAACCCCCAAATGAGAAGGTTTTATTTCATTTTAACTTTTTTAGCATTCTTATATTAAAAATTAATATTTCTTAAAATTAAAGGTATTATTTAAATCATTTGTTTTGCATTTTGCAGATATAGAAAAGTATAAAGCCTTATTTATATTTATTTTCCAAATTATCATCTTTAATATTGTCAAATTGGAGAAATGTGAAGAAAATTTCATACCAAAGCAATTTTTGGCTCATTTTACTACATAGTTGGACTTACTTGGCATGAATCATTAGATCTTGTCACTCATTTCCATGTGTCTGTAAAGAATAATAGGAAATGCTTTCTCCTTCTTCATCTATATCTGGAATTAGCAGGTGGTACCTCCCCCCCTCAAACAGTTCCTTGTATTTGATCTTATCCTTTAAATATATATTTATCTATAATATTTATTACAAATTATGTATACTTAAATAGGTTCAATAATTTAGTGTGAAGAAATCTTTTAGATCATAAATAAATCTTTCAAAACCCACAAATACCTCATTTCTAAAGCAGTGCACAGTATTGCCAAGTGTTTTTCCCCTACCCAAAGGTTTGTTGCTTTCTTAATCTCTTACCTAAATTCTATCTCAGTTTTACATTTTGTTGATGCAATGCCTTAACAGAATCTTTGCCACTCGATCTGTTGTTACACAAAGGAATTGCCACATGAATCTGTGATTAAGGTCATTTCTTATAAGTTGCGAGCAAAACTTATAAGTTCCCCTGCTCGGTACCAGAGAAAATGCCCAAGAGATTATGGTCACAGCACAGGGGTTTGCAACAGTGAAACTGAACATTATATTCATGGCTAGGAAAAGGATAAGTTCTTTGACATTTGATATATTTGCTTGCTTGCTTTTTCATAGAAGTGAAAGTTAAACATCTTTACACTCTATCTGTGAAATAGATGTAGAGTTTAAAGAAAATGTGTTAAGAAAGCAAGCAAAATTCTACTTAATGGTACAATGGTAGCAACCAATACCAAATAATATAGTTCTTGACCAGTGTTTAAATCATTGACTATGTTTTCAAACATGAGTTTAATCCATGAATATGCTTTTCTGTTGTTTGCTTCCTAAAACTCTAAAGACTCTAAATTGGGCATAAATTGATTTAATGGTAACATTCTACATCATCGTGAAGCTGCAGAATATATCAGTCCAGAACATTATCCCTGGAGCCAGAACACTGAGATTTGCTTATCTATGAAAGAAAAACAATCATAGTACCTACCTGACAGGAAGATTGTGGGGATTAAATGTGTTTATACTGTTGAAGTGTGCTGGTAGTGCATTGGAAATACATATTAAATACTTTGCAAATGTTGGCTCTCCTTTTGACTGCTAGAGGTGGGATGGATTAGAAAGTAAGAAAGAGAGAGTCAATAATACCATACCTGATGCTGTGTATTATGGGTTTGTTCAAACCAAGCTTCATACAACAGTGCCTTTTCCTGTTAATAGCAAATAAAATAATCATCATAAAGAAAAATTGCCAATTGCTATAGAGAGAAAACTGATTTAAAGCAGGCAAAAGAAGTAATTTTATCAAAAAGACACCTGCACCTGAGCATTTATTGAAGCACAATTCACAATCACAAATATGTGGAGTTAATCTAAGTGCCCATCAATTCATGAGTGGATTAAGAAAATGTGGTGTTTATATACTATGGAGTACTACTCAGCCATAAAAATGAATAAAATATCTTTTGCAGCAACTGATAGCCACTGAGAATTCATCCTGTATTCTTTTGACACCAGGTAAAACAGGGAATTATGAATTTGTGAAGCATATTTAAAGGACATTTTACATAGAAATAATAATGATTCAATCCTGAAAGTTAATGTATTGGGAAAGTACAAAATAAGGTAAACTTTCTGCAATTAATAAAAGAGATATGAAATGAAAGGGAAATGCTAACACCATTGATGTGGCAGGCAGAACCATGGTCCCCAAAGATGTCCACATCCTAATCCCTGAAATCTGCAAATATGTTGCCTTACATGGAAAAAGGGACTTTGCAGATGTGGTTAAATCAATCATATTGACAGGAAGAGAACATCTGAATTACCAGGTTAACATTGACCCAATGCAGTCACAAGAATCCTCATTAGAAAGAAGAGTCAGAGTGAGCAAAGTGTATGTGGTTATAGAGACACAGTCAGAAACAGGGAACGATTTGAAGTTGCTACAACTGGCTTTGAAAATGGAAGAAATGGTCACAGGCATGGGATGCAGGCTACCTTTAGAAGTTAGACAAGTCAAGAAAATGTATTCTTCCCTAGAGCTTCCAAAAGAAACACAAATCTTCTGTCACCTTCTGACCTCCAGAACTATAAAATAATAGATTTTTTTTGCTTTGATCCACTAAAGTTGTGGTAATTTGTTACAACAGTAAGAGGAAACTAACACAATTGGCTATCCAAGAAAAATAGTTTAGGTATACACATTCCCACATGAACACACCACACACACACACACACACACACACACACACACCCTGTTAGACTGGGATTATTATATCACTGCATAATGCTACTCACAAATTCTTTTGTGAGAAATATCTAAGAGAGTAGCCACTGTATATTCTTTTTATGTCATTGTGTGTAGAATAAAATTTAAAAATATGCTTCATTTTCATCAATAAAGCATTCTGTTCTGTTTACCTTCACCTGATCACCAGCTTGAAAAATCGATGAACAATAATGATAACTCGTAGTGGGTGTAATTCCTGAGCAATGAATCAAGTTTCTAGTTCTCTAAGTGAGCATTAGATGTTAAGGTTCACAGAGCTAGAATCCATGCATGACTATTCTTTCTAGCCCTAAAAACCTAGCAGGGATTATGGCACTGAGTAAGTTAAGGTCTCATTGAAAATTCGTTGAACTCAATTGAGCAAGGTAATAAAAACTAAGTGAATAAGGGTTCTCATACAGTTTTTCGTTCAATTGTTCTGAGTTTAATCCATGTTCTCCTACGTGTGCATGACTATGTGAATGTGTATTTGAATATATATGTGTGTATATGTGCTCTCTCAGTGTGCATATATTTGTGTTTTTTCTTCTTGTATTACAGGTTGTCTTCCTTTATGACAATATTTTATATTTATTTGATGCCTGGCTAGAAGTATGAGTAAGGCTTATGTTTATAATTTAGAGGAAAGAAATACAAACTAGTCTTCATCAGAGTCTTGCTCATATAGTACCCAGAACAATGTAGTGATATCAATGCTTATAAATGAAATGAAATTATATGATGATGATAAAATAAAATTATTCCTCTTAGTTACTTGTTATTAAAGTGTCTATGTGCAAAGAGTCAAAGCCTTAATGCATTTGCAAGTAAAAAAAATCACATGGATTAAAAAAAAGATTGATTAAATTCATTAATATTCAGTAAATATATATTCTAATCCACACTGAACCTGTAATCACAAATGCCTGAGTTATTAAAGACAAAGGGTAGTGAACTATGTACATGATTATTGTCTGGTAATCCAGCTGTCCAAATAGCTCTAAAATAAAATATAACAAAAGAGATCAGCATTCTCCTCTGAGTGCTAAATATCTCATTGCAATATATAGCAGCCAAGGAAGCCTCAAGGTCTTCCTTCTACTGGGAACTGAGGGAGGTAGACTAAATTTGAAACATTTACATTTTCAGTACATCAATTCTCTGCTACTAAGAATTGTCCAACTGCTGTCCCATTTCCTCCACTAAAATCACAGTTCTGGTCACTCTATTCTGTCTTCAGCAATAAGCAAGTGATTAATCAAACCCTAAGGAATAATTAAAAGGAGTCTCTTTATAAGTCTTTGCCTGCAGTATAATTATAGGTCTTCCCTATGCTGCCGTTTTTCTCAGGCCCTGTGCACTCACATATGTGCAGGGACACTAACTGCCCTCCTGAAGAAGCTGGGACACGCTTCTGAAAGGATTCCAAGACATATGTCCTCCCAGACCCCTCCTAGCTCTCCTGCCCTTCTTGAAATTCTGTTGTGTTCCTCTTTATATTCTTTCATCCTGTCTTTTAGAATATAGCGTGATGAAACATTCTTTAGATAGGATAGCCTCTTCTGGGCCACAATACTCTGGAGCAAAAATTCTAAGGAAGGAAAGGATTGGGGCTGGTATGCTATTTTTTATTTGCATTTAAGTCACTTTTACAATGATCTAAATAACTTGAATACAAATCTATAAGCCATGAGAAATAGTGAAAAGTGAGAATAAAGCTTATTTTCAAAGAGACCAAAATAAAGCACAAGACAAATAAGAGAGAGTAAAGTGAAAGTCAAACATTAAAAATTTGTATTTTGCCACTGTAATCCGGATTGAGAATTGTTTAAACCAGCACATATGTTGGGGTAGGAGGTATAGGAGGAGAGAGAGAGAGAGAGAAAACATAATACTTTATTCAGTCTGAACACTACATGTGGGTTTGGCTGATGACCCTTACCAACAGACTTGCAATCAAAGGCTGCAAGAATGGACTAACCAGGGCCAGCCAGTGGCTTAGTTCACATCAGTCCCCACCTCAATCCCTGGCTCACATCCTTATGTGCCAGTTTAGGCTTCTTCTACATTTACTTAACCTACTTATTGTAATTTGCAACACAATGTAAGTGAAATTAACTCACCAAATCTTTTATTTACAAAATCCAAAGCACATTTTATGTAGTACTCCTTGGAGAGCTAAAATACTAAACTTATGCTACAATTTATATGTTAACATGACCACCATGCATATTTAGAAGAAAAGACATTCTCAAAAATGCAATTAAAAATATTTCCTTCTTTGAAAGTGGTACTTATTTCTTAACACAGTTATATATGCATGCATGAGAAATATATAATTCACATATACTCAATACTTTTCAAATTTATGTAAGAAATAAAATTTTATGCCTACTCTCAGCCCACATTTTTCTGCAATCCATTCCACTCCACAATCATATATCCCAATATCAGTGGGAATAGCTTGCCATGCTGAAGATGAAACTAATGTTTAAAAATACCTGTTTTCATAAAGCATAGCCCCAACACACCATTTAAGTGCTCATTTTGGTATTCAGATAATGAATGGGTGATTGATTCTCCAGTAGGACTTTCAGACGAATTGTCAAGAGGGCAAAGTAGTGCCTAGCATAGTCGGGATCCCCTGAGATCCAGTGGACCCAACCAACGAGGCTCTGCACAGACTCTGTTCCTATAGTTTCCTGAGTGTGCTCATGCTCCCACAGAGCCACTTAAAACAATTTCTGATGATGCTAGAGAACCACTAAGAAGCAGCTGGTGCTACAAAAGTGCAAAGCAAATTGGGCAGCCTGGCTGGGCAGAAGCAGCTTCCCATTTCACACTGCAGTCTAGGTTTAAACAGTAGAGAAAGCCTCTCTCTAATACAGTAAAACAAAGGGACAACATTAGGACACTGGGAAGGGATAGCTATCTCCCCAAAGACTGAAGATGCTTGTCAAGCTTTCCTCTGTAGCTCTTAAGTGTTCTCAGTCTTTTTACTCCTTTGTCAGGAAAAATATTCTGTGGATGTGACATCATGAAATTTGTTCTAGTCTTAAGTTATTTCTAAAAAGTCTACTTAAAAGATAGCATAAAAAACAAACAAACAAAAAACGACTTGCAGAGCTGACTTTTTATTGTATGCCAGCCCATTCAGCTGACAAGTAAACAAACTTGTTCTCTGTAATGGTTATTTCTCCAGGATAGCTGCAGAGGCCAGATGTAACTGACTACAGCTATTTCACCTTTCAGGTGAAGACACTGAACCAGTATGTGTGGGTGATCATTGCTAAGTACTTTTATGGCCTGTGTGGAATCACTCCTCCTACCATGATCAGATGGAAAATAAATTCTGGCTTTGCTTACTAGAAAGGTCAACGCTAAAGTGTAAAGGGCCTCCAGATACATGTGGCCAGGGCAGGTGGCAAATGCCTACATGAACTGAACTGATAGTTTGGTGGAAAGATGAAAACTTCATGACTTAGAAAGAGGAAATACAGACAGGGAAAACTCAGAAGCCTAGAGGAGAAGTCTTGTTAAAGTTTTTGTCCTAAAAAACTGGTGTGTCAGGTCAGAGCTTAGTTCCAGAAAAGGTCATACTGACATGCCTTCCTGATCCTAGTTGTGTGGTTTCACAGCAACAACTCAGGCAAAGAGACCTGAATGTACTAGTCCCAACACTTCTGGAACGATAAGAGGGGATGAGACCTCAGTGAAAGAGGTATGAAGGATCCAGTGAGATCCAGCAGCGGTGTTGCTACTAAAATAGTAATTCTTGGCAGAAGAGTTTGACTTTTTCAGAGTTTGATGAAGTTATTATTGGCTATCCAATCATAAAAGGGAAAGTCTTCCTGGAAAGACTCCACAGGAGAATTCAAGAAGCCCAAGGACTACAGGGACTGCCAACATATGAAAGGGCCAAGTGTAAGACCATAACAAGTGGTAGAAAATAAGGTGAACTGGACAGCTTGTATCTGTCTAGAGGTGGTAGCCTCTTTTTTGATCCAGAAAATTGTTGTCCTGAGGGAATGCGAAGGTCAACATTTGAAGATTTTGTGATTTTTTTTCCAAAAGAAGAAATCTAAATCATATGTGAAAGCTTCTGTTGTGTGTCTTTGTTATACTGTGCCCTCTGATGAAAACAAGTAGTTTCAATTTGCCATTTTTGTCTATATCCTTATTTCCTCTTGGGTGACTGCTTAATCAACATGGCGTTTATACAGTCTTGGTGGGAGAATCAGTTAAGCAAATTTAACATCATCTTATGAAAAACTTCTTCCCTTATGCTATCTCTTACCTTCTCGTTGCCCTTGTATAGGGAAAAGGTGTATGTGTTACCTAAATCTGCCTAATTGGACCTTTTCTCCTAAGATTTTGCATCTTAAGTAATTGGACCAAAAAGAAAAAGAGTTGGCATTCATTTATTCCAGCAATAAAGCTCAGGAGAAACTGTCAAGCGATTTCTTCTTTGAAGGCCTTTTGGTAACTCCCTGATCACTGCCTCTTCCAAGCCTGGTTCTTCAGCCTTCTTTTCCAGCCATACTCTTCAAAAAATGCTCCATTTGCTTAAGTTTACAGTTCCACAGAGTTTATTTCAGTTGCTTACAACAAAAGAACCCTAGCCACTACACTCCCAGGGTAATCAACAGAGCAGTGGAGAAAAGGAGGGGGCGTCACCTAAAATTCTACTGACTGTGGTAGGCATGTTCTTAGATGCTTATAACTATGGTCTCCAGCACCTTCTAAAAGGGTACTGCTGTGAAATTCCTGCCTTATATTTTCATTAGGGATGACCTTCCTGAACATAGTCAAATTAGTCTTTATCAAAGCATTTCACACAGAACAACCTCTCTGGCTAGGGCTTGTAAAACTAAGCAATAAAAGAGATGCAAGGAGGATCAGGAAGATAACATAGCAAGAGGACGCCTCATATCCTGCCCATTTCTGCTTTTCCTCCTCATGGGTCCCCATGGTCTCTGCATGATTCAGCATCAACTAGCCAGTGAGCCTCAGAGGGAGGATGCACAACAGTGATTAAAATCATGGCTTTGCAGAAAGATTCACTTGAGTTTAAATTCTGGGTCTGCCACTTACTAACGTTGAACCACAGGGTGAGTTATTTCATGTCTGAAGCCATTTTTCTCATCTGTAAAGGAGAAAAATAATGACTACCTCACTGAGCTCTTCTGAGGACTGAATGACATGCTGTCCATAAAGTGCTTAGCACAGAGTCCAGAACATGGTATGGAATAATGAACTAATCTGCAGTGGTATATAAGCTTCAGGATATTCAT
Source organism: Microcebus murinus (assembly GCF_040939455.1). Taxonomy (NCBI): domain Eukaryota; kingdom Metazoa; phylum Chordata; class Mammalia; order Primates; family Cheirogaleidae; genus Microcebus; species Microcebus murinus. Next base: position 63,025,887 of record NC_134108.1, on the reverse strand, counting down.
ATCCTATGTAAAGTAGTCAAGTACCAGGTTAAAAGCTAAGGGTTCAAAGAAAATTATAGGCCCTTTTATGGGCTCAGTCTAGTAGGGTCATCCTAACTTTTATAGAGAAAGTGGTTATGCTAGCAAAAATAAAGTTTTTCTGGAGCAAGAACAGACACTGCTTGGTATGTAAATATTTATTTTTCTGACTTTATTCACAGTGTATTATTTTATGTTGATCTTATAATCATTTTTAATAAAGCACAACAATAATTAAAATACCATGACTCATTGATAATTTTAGTTTAAGAGAATATAATAGTATTTCTAAAATTTAGCTACATATTAGTATTACCTGGAGATTTCTTAAAAATATTGATGCCCAGGCATTGCCTCAAATCAATCAAACCAAAATCTCTGGAGGCCTTAGGATTTTTTTTTAAAAAAGGTCCCCAGGTGATTCCAATATAATCCTAAATCGAGAACCTCTGTAGTACAATGGAAATAGAAGAAAACATTCCCCAAACGTTGCAGAAGAAATGGAAAATTTCAGAATCAATGAGAAATAAGAGTAATTTCAAAAAATAACTTGATTTTGGACTACTTTAGGTAGTTCTGAAAATAGTAGGACAAACAATAGAAAAGCTGTTAAAAATGGAAAACATCATTATCATGTGACAGTCATGGATATTCTGTAGCCATCTGTGCTAGACAGGTTGTAATGAAAAAAGACAAGGCTGAAATGCCATGAAACTTGTCTACAAAGCACAGGGATGACTTTGATTCAGTAAGCGATTTATAGTTCCACCTCTGTTTGAAAATCAAATCTGCCTAAATATTCATAATAGCAGTCTTTTCCCTTCAGTTTACTAAGGGTTTCCAAACTCCAGCACTATGGATATCTTGAGGTAGATAATTCTTTGTTGAGGAGGTTGCTGCCCTGTGCATTGGAGGATTTTTAGCAACATTTCTGGCCTCTACTAATTAAATGCCAGCACCACCATCACCCCCACTTGTGACAACTCAAAATGTTTTCATACATGACCATTTGTCTCCTAGAATAGCCCTGGCTGAGAACCCCTGTGTTAAATGGACTACACAGATGCAGCTCCTATCAGTGTTTGTCCTGTCTCTATTTAAACATATTTCCTAGACTCAAAATGAGAAATAAAAAAACAAAGACTGATTTCAATTTTAAAATTTTGGCTTTAGGGGAAAAAAATTATAAAGGAATTTTAAGAAAATGCTAACACCAAGCTTTTCTGAGGAATAAGAGTGCACACTGCAGAAAATGCTTGGCATTGAGTCTCTCTGAAAGAAATGTATATTCTAGGAAAAAGAGAAAGGTTTTAGGATCTGTATACATGTCACATACACGCACACACATATATATATGTAGGTGTTTATGTCCATCCATACACACACACACACACATATTAGAAATCAGGAGCCCATAACAATACCTCCAATTCCTTCCCACCCCCACAGATTCTTTTGTGCCTTCCCCTGACCCTTATTTGAATGCCCCTTCTTCCATAGCAAGACCTCTGACCTACAACTCTTTTGCTTAATCCTATAAAACGATCTTAAATAGTTTCAGAATTGCTTTGCCTGCATAATTTTAAAAACTGCTAAAAAAGAGTTCAGGATTTGTTTGCAGTTTTCTCTACCAACAGGTCACTGAAGATTGAAATGTGTTTATAAATTACATGGATTAGATTTTTCCTCTTCCTTTTCCCTCTAGTTTGGTTAAGATTTATTTGAAATACAGTTATGTTGATTTCAGTTTTCTTTCAATTTTACTTATTTTCCCCAAAACAGAAACAAAAACTAATATCTAACATAAAATTAATTTTACTATAAATAACCCTTTATAATATAAATAAGCATTGTTATTATAAAACTATTGTCCCTCATTTGTTTTAATTTGCTAAAATAAAATCACCTTTCACATTAAATATATAGTCTTTAGTTCTAAAAATGAGAAGTGACTTTCCTTCTTGCCATTGAAGGTTTTGACTTCATGGATCAGGAAGATATTTAATTGAATAAATATTCAATTAAATAGAGTCTTCTGAGGCCCCCCTCTCTCTAAATGAAAGTATTTTGCACAAACTGTGGTTTTTAATCAGGACACATGGGTGTCTGACCCGGGAATGTTTGCTGACAAGCTCAGGGTCTCCTTGGCCCCACTGGTTCTCCTAATTCAGAAACTATTAATAGTGCAAAGTTAATTAAAACTGGTGGCATATTATAAATGCAGCTGTTGTGATTTCTGGGTCAGTCTGGGATGTCAGTATGTTATATTGTAAAAAGTCCCAGATTTGGCATTTGGAAACTTTGGATTAAATTTTTATCTCCAGATTTTAGGAAATGGCCATTTCCTAACCTATATAATTAGAGTTACTATAAATATTAGAGAAAAATGTATATCCCTTTGCATTCTTACTAATATGACTATACATGCATTTATTAGACATTTATTGGTTCTATCTTATTCCTTCTTATCATCAGCTTTACAAGAATCTTAATCTCTCTTGGCCAAATTTTTAACCCAAGAAAATCAAACCTTGGTAAATCTATCTCCACATATAAGTAGTTACTTCTGTTATATCCTGTAGTTGTAAAACATGGACAGAAATTTTATCACTATAGCTTTTATTTTCTATATCTCACATAATTAGGACTAAGAAAGCTCACTTAGTTTTCTCCTTGGGCCTTCCCCAAGTGATTAATTGGGGAAACCCCATGATGATTAATTGTAGAGACATCATTTTTCTTCAGGGTCAGTTGCAAGTTTTATCAATAAGAATATGGCCAATTCCCCAAATGCTGCCTGGGATCAATACACTACTTTAAAAAACTGGTATTATTTTCTCTCTGGCATGAACCTGATAGACCCTGAGTGGGCCACCCAGTCTGCTGATGCTGGGGCCAACCTGACTGGAAACATAATCCTGACGCCATCATGTCAGCAGATTCCAAAATCCTCAGATGGAGACCTTACATACAAAGCTGAAACCCCTGGACACCATAATCTCAAATTGAGCACTGCACATACACTGCAGATCATTTCCAGCTAACTCGAGCTTAAATAACAAACAAACTCAGATACCATTGGCCCCTCAGAAACATGGAGAGACTTTGCTTTCCTGATATGGGTCAAAGAGAGTTTGCAATCCTTTGGATTTAAAAGACTCACTACACTTCTCCTACCCATTTTCCTCATCTTCAAGAACTTGCCTAAACTCCATGTTAGATTTTTGCTTGGCAGTATTTTTTTTTTCCTATTCAGAATTCAATCTTTGTCTCTATAGCCTTTATCTTTTCTTTAATATATGTCTATATCTATATCTATATATCTGTATACTAAATGCTGTTTACTGTGACACTGTGATCCTCTTGGCCTGAAGGCTTTTTCTTGGTCTTCTTGTTCAGCTCCACCAAGGGCAAAACAGAAGTGCCAATAATTAATATTCTTCAAATCTACCCTCAACCAATAATGGACAAGGTGTTAAAAATAAACACTTCAGCTTCTTCCTCCTCAGGTAGCTTTGATGTATGTTCTATATTGTCTCCGAGATTTTGCCAACAGATTTGAGCTTCAATTTTCTTCTTGATTGCTTTTTTTTTTTTTTTTTTTTTCATTTCCCAAATAAACTATTTACTTGCATTTAAAACTTTTTCTTCAGGGTCTCTTTGAAGGGGAAACCAAACCAAGACAATTAATCGTCTTCTTACAGGTTGATGAGATTAAAAACAAACAAACAAAAAAACCAGTTGAACCCTCACTGGCATGTCTGATTTTAACTTCCAATCTTTGCAATAACAAATGACAAAAAAGGTACAAGTATATTCTAAGAACAATTAGTCACCTTCAGGCATTTGGGAAGTCAAATGCCAAATATGAGAAAGGTAAATCATTCTACATCTTCAGAAGCACTCAATTTGCCTCATGAAATTGAACATACAACTTATTTTTTACCATCTATATTTCAGAAGAACCTTAGAAAAACTGAATAGGTATTGCTTTATTTGCTTTACAGCTAAATGAATAAAAGGGCTCAACACTTTTGTTTATCTTGCAGAAAGGGCTCTGGCCCAAAGTTAAATACCAGTCTCCATTACCAGAGACAGAAAATTGCTGCAGCTTTTTTCATAGTCCTCCAGTAGCATACTTTCTTCTTGACACTACTGTTTTAAACATGTTTACAGATAGGGATTAAAACTGACCCATCCTTATTCTTCTAGCATCTTCCAGGCTCTGGTCTGTTTAAGAAATGTGTGTTAAGCATAAGCAAACTGAATTGAAATAGCTTCTCTAGAAAGCCTGTAGTTACAATGTGTTCTACTAGCCAGTGCAACAATGGGGTCCTTAAGGTAAAATAACAGCTGGGTTTTGTTTGATTAATTTTGAAGCCAATCAACAATTAATAAATGAATTGGCCTCAGATTTAAAATCAAATAGATTTAAAATCAAACATATAAATGTTAATAATGCAATTGAACAGTGCAGTGATTGGTAAAGTAATGTAAATAAGGATTATATAGTGTAGTTTTAAAAATCAGATTCCAAATGTATGCAAAGATGATTTTACCAGATCTCATTTTAGTTGATTAGTTGGTTAGTAGAGTCAATTATGTAGTGTGAAAGTGATTACAATAAATGGGAAACTCAGTAAAGAGTTTTGCATAAATACACAATTAATGTATATTTGCAAATCATTATTATGTACATTATTGCTTTCTCTATAAAACCTAAATGAACTTGTTATAAACTCATAGTAGGCATACGTGTTAGTGTGGGTATTTGTGTCTGTGTATACACACAACACTGGTCTATTTCGGGAAGAAAAATCTTGTGATGAGATGATAAAGTTCTAAATATATTATTAATGCTACTCATAATTAGGGTTCTAGTTCTTTAGGGTATTAGTGTGTGACACACTAATTTATTTAAAACTGTAAATGTATTTTCCCTAATTATGTCCAAGTTTTGTTTTAGCTACTCTCCCAGAAATGCAAACTTTTTTGTTTATACTCAGATCTTCACAAAGTATGTTTTAACTTCAGTAGTTTCCCTGGTTTATTAATTTTGTCAAATAGAAGAAGGCTTGGTTAGATAGCTAAAATTTATTGATCTTTTACTACAGCTACAACCTGCCATATTTCATTTCACTTGGCTTTACAAATATAACTAATGTTTATAAATTCTTTTAAGAATATATGGAAATTAAGGGCAGATTATTCTTCTATGAAAGCGTATAGGAACGTGTCTAATTCAGCATTTTAGAAAGACTCATCATCTCCAACAATAGTGTATACAAAGAATATATGACCTTTAAGAAATAAGTATAAAGGAGAGGATATTACACTTTGGAAAATATAAATCAGGATCAAAGATGAGTAATTCTTATGAAATACGTCAATACTGCAAAACTGTTAAATTAAAATATATTTTAATTGGAATTCTGTAAAGAATAGACTTTTCAATGGAAAAGAAAAAATTACAAATCAGTGGTAAATTATGAGAAAAGGTAAGAAATACAGATATTGAAATGAAAAATATTTTCATGTATATGGGTAATTGTTGGGAAGTCAGGAAAGGGGTAGAACATACTGTAAAGACACTCAGAGCTGTGCTTTCAATAAAGACAGATGTTTGAAGACAAGTGTCCCTCCTTTTTCTCCTGCCTCCCTCAGACTCTGCACATAGGTCCTGCTAAGATCTCCTCATTATTTGCTCAGAGGAGCTTTCTCACTAGCCTGTAAGCCTACGGGGGCAGCACTGAGACAGTCACGTCTGTATTCTCAGTCCTGGGAGCATAGGCTGTGCTCAGGCTCTCTTGAGGGATTAAAGCTGGATTGAACTTATTTTTCCCAGGACTTTTAAAATGCCTGTTTTCCTAATTCTTAACGTGCACTCTAATGTTAGTATATCACAAATGGATTCACACTTATGCATAAGAAAAAATGCATGGAAATTAATTTTGAAAACCGCAGCAATTCTAATATTTGAAAACCATGTATACTGAAATTTACTAATAACGTTACCTTAAAATCTGTTTTTTTCTTTTTACTTGCAGGATAATATACAAACCTACACCATGCTCTGCTATTTTCTGTTCATTACCTTAGAAGTCCATTCAGTGACACAAGAAGAGGAGAAGTGGGAAGAAAGAAGGGAAGAAAATGCATTCCTATATATTGACCTTATATGACCTTGTATTGACAGTATAAAACTTACAGCTTTTCTTCAGTGAATATATTTTGTTCCAGCTTTGTCTTATGAGTACTAAATGGGTCAGAGGCATGGGAACAATTCCTGGCTTGGTTCCTATGAGAAAGATAACATTGTTTATTAACCAACAAATATAATGACATTCTTGTTTTTGTTCCCATATCATTTTTCTTTATCTTCTTAATTATCATTTTCAAAAAATTTTAACCCTACATTTTTCATTACGTATTCAAGTTGATGCAAGTAAAGCACTTACGATAATGACTATAACCTCCCTGAAATTCAGCTTTCTTTCAAAAGGAGGGCATACACATCTATATTTTATCTTTGATTTCATGACATCTAAAAGTTACAGCATAAAATGAATATTAGTGGGCCGGGTACGCTGGCTCATGCCTGTAATCCTAGCATTTTGGGAGGCCGAGGCGGGAAGATCATTTGAGCATAGGAGTTTGAGACCAGCCTTAGCAAGAGCAAGACCCCGTCTCTACTAAAAATAAAAAGAAATTAGCTGGACAACTGAAAATATATAGAAAAAATTAGCTGGGTACGGTGGCACATGCCTGTAGTCCCAGCTACTCGGGAGGCTGAGGCAGAAGGATTACTTGAGCCCAGGAGTTTGAGGTTGCTGTGAACTAGACTGACACCATGGCACTCTAGTCGGAGCAACAGAGTGAGACTCTGTCAAAAAAAAAAAAAAAAGAATATTAGTGAATAATAATTTTAATTCTTATTCTAATTTTTATCTTCAAGAGAATGTAAATGTGATGGAAGTTTGGAAATTACTTCCAATGGAAGTGCATCTATTGATGTATTCAATAGACATTTTTGTCCTATGATACCACTTACCATTGGATTTTTTAAATTTAGCAGTGGTGATTTGATATAAAAAGTAGTTTTATAGATGTTAACTGAATTTCCCATTCTGAGTACTGAAGAGCCACACCAATCTTTCCATTAGTGAAAGGGAGTTATATTTTAGAATATCAAATTTGTTTTGAAGACACTGTAAACAGAATTAAGTGTATTGTTAAGTATTCTTTCTTCAATATAAGTGTAAATTGTTGACATGTGGAGAGAGGAGATGCCAGACTACAGATCATTCTTGTTGGATGAAGCATGTACTGAAGTATCACTTTCTAACAATTAAGAAATTAGCACTAACAATTATGTGTCATCTTGTCTCTAGAGCTCACAGCATGATTAGTTTATGCCTAATTAAGGGCCTAAATCAGCAAAGAATGTCTGGCTTCAGCCTTAGGGGGAATTCCTGTAGGCTACTTTCTAAGCTGTCTCTATTTAAATTAGAATGTAATTCAATTTTAACTGATAATCTGAAAAAACTTCCTTAACTGTTTCACAATTTTCTCATTTCAAACAAATCTTTGATTTTCATCCCCTATCTTCTTTACATGTTGTACTTTTAACTTATAAACAACAACAACAAAAACTTGAAGGAAGTTTGTATAGACTTTCTTTTGTATTCCAACAGGACATAATTCTCTACAATTTCAAATTCCTCAGAAAATCTTTTAAAACTGAAATCTCTAACTCAGCACCAAAAGCCACTCTTTCCCAATAAAGAAAAAATAAACATTTTGTCTGATATATTTGAAGTGTTTTATTGATTATTTAATTCAAACACTTAATTAAAATAGTATTGAAAGAAAAGGAACAGAGACAAGATTACCAGAAAAATAAATGAATCCATAAATGACACGTATGCACATATACCCTATGTATGTGTGTGTACGTACACACACATCATTATATACATGCATTTATATGTATACATTTGTATAAGTGCATTTTATGTGTGCATATACATACACGCATACACTATACATATGCATTTACTGTGTATGTACTGTATATATGGCAGTCACACGTACACATGGAATTTATTATGCTTTATATTCTTACATGCATTATTTCATATTAATAATATCATCTCTATTTTACAGCTGAGGAAACTGGAAACTGAAGCTTAGAAGTGTTTATTAACTTTCACGCAGTCATACAGCCAGTAAAATGGCTGAGACACAAAGTAAAGAAAACAGGACAGACTAATATAAAGCAAAGGTCAAAGGAGTGCAAATAAAATTCCTAATTTAATGTTGCCTTTATGATTAGTTATGCCCTTTCAAAACTAATTTAACCCTAAAGGAATGTCTTATTCAAAAATATAAAACAAATGGCTCTAACAGTTTATCAAAACTAAGAAAAAGGTTCTTAATGCAATTTTCTTTTTCTTTTGGCATTTTTGTGCATGACAAATTTAGAAAATATGACTAAAGAGAAAGCTGTTTTCTCTAAAAGAGAATAGTAAAAAAAAAAAAAAAAAATCTTAGGATATCAATATGGTAAAAGAAAGAAACCAGGAAACCTCGATCTTGTGGACAAACAGCAATGAATATATATTAGAAACTGCTCACAAAAAATTTTCCATGTTTAGCTAAAACTAGTTTTATCCTCCTCCAGTTTCCAAAGTGGAAATCAACAACTTCAAAGGAATAAAAACAAAAGAAAACTAGAAGAGGAAACAAAAAAGAAGCAAATTATATTTCTTTAATTAGAAGGCAAACTTGGAAGAGGAAAATGTCTTTATATATACACCACACTTTAATCCTATAGGCTCCCCTTCACTTTAAATTTATGTATTTGGTTTGCCAGAGTATGCTTGGATTAGATGATCCTCTACCCATGTGCATAAGTGAGCAAGAAAGTGCTTCATTTCTCTTTTCTCTGAGAAAGTAGAAAACTAAAGCGGGCCAGACTAAAATCTGAAGATATACTTATCTCTTCTAGTTGCACAATTTACCTCCAAACTGTTTTCATAAACCTCTGAAAGATTGGTTACTGCTTCTGGAGTAGGGTCACAGGGACACAGCATTACCGATGACAGCTGATAGATTGTTTTAATTTTGTTAAGTATTTCAAATACATTTATTATTGGGGGAACATTGTTAGAAATTGTTGTAATAGCTTTGGAAGATTGATGTGTGGAAGTACATGAATGCATATACACACATATACATGTATATATTTATATGTAATATTTACACACACATAGATATATGCAATCTAAAATGCATCCATTGTTGGTAGTCAGATTTTGTCATGAGCAATGCTTTGATCCTGGGGCCCCTGAAGATCCAAATGGTATACAGTACAAAACACATTTACATAAAACCATAATCAATAACCAAATTACTAGTATAAAAATAATCAGAATGGATCTAAGAAAATCAGAGATTTTACCTAAAACTATTTATATAGTGTTATATTTTATTTATCTCCCTGGGAACATAAAGTCTGGATTAGTTTTTATAGGCATCACCTCCATACATGCAAAAAATATACGTAGCAATAATGTAGTACAATATATATTTTATCAACCACCAACAACTTTCATGCCAAGAAAAAAACAGGTTCTTCCAATTTAATGTATGTAAGAGAGCAATATAATAGAATGTGTATTCTATTATCATTTTATAATTGGTAATGGTACTCATGAAAATGCTGATTTATTGTTATTCATTTTTAAAAACTTACAGGGCAATTTCTACTTTATATTTATAATCTTAAATAAATGGATTCTTATACCTGAGAAATAGACAGAAAATATCACATATCAGCTTATTCATACTTACCAGTTATGGTTAAAAAATATTTCTACAATATTCTGCCATTTTTATATTTCCTTCAGAAAGCATCCTCTATTTTTAAACTAGTGAAACAAAGCTTACCTTTGTTCCTCACAAGGGCTGTAATTTTAACCTTCTTTGTTTTCACTTTCACAATACCTGTATTTCCATCAAGTTTTGAAGAACGGGGTTGGGAGAAACAATGGCTTATTTATTTTACTCAGAGTCTTTCACCTATTAAAAAGCCCCATACGATTGACCCTGAGGATTAGGTTATAGCAAAACTTCAGTGGACCTTTTGTTTTTAAGCAGAAGTTTTAAAATGCAAATAATAACTAAAACTATTTTTGTTTTTTAACAGAAATATACTACTTCAGATCATAATACTATTGAAAGGAAATGAATGAAAGGAAAGAAGAAAAGAAGAAAGGAAAAAATACTTATTTGGGGAATATGGGATTAAGATTCACGGTAAATAACTACCTGTGCTGGCATTTTTAATTGTTATTTTTCTCCCACCTTTTCTCAGTCTGACTTGAGAGCAGTTTGTAGTAAGGCATTACCCATTACATGCATTCAAACAAAAGGCTTCTTAATGACAAGTTTCTATTCTATGGTAGTATCCAATATTCATTTGATTTAAGAGCATTATCCAGTGAACGTGGCTACTTTCTAATGGGTGAATCAATGATTTATGTTAGATCAAAATATTCATCAATTAATAATAAAGAATACTATCTTCTCTCTCTGAAACTAAATGAACAACAAATAAACATACACTGACACAAACATAAACCTTCAAAATCTGGACGTTTTCATTTGTTTCTGTCATGGGCATTTTATTCTAAGATATTAAAGGGTAATATTAATCCTTAATAAGGAAAATGAGATGTTTGTAAAATATGAAAATAGAGGAAATAGTCCCCGGCTTTTCCTACTGATCTGTCCACACTATTGGAAAAGATGGTTGTCTCTTCAAATATTATTCTAAGTAAAATTGTAGTTACCCAAATAAATGGCTAACCACTTTTCTTAAACTGTGTATTAATAATTTATAGAATAGGCATTAATAGAAACAGAATCCAAAGTTTTTTGTGATCACTTCCAATTATTATAATTTGAGGAAATAATTACATAAATTATTTTATGGTAAATATATATCTTTAAGACAAATGACTAAAAATCCTAGGCAAAATAGGAAATCCCAGGAAATATGCAAAAATGTAGTTTAATTAATCATCAATATATTAACATCTTCTACTAAGTGAGTTATGATTGCTTAAAGGGCCACATCCTAGGAATCAGAGATATACCACAGTTCTGTAAGGAAGTGTAAAAGTAACATAAGCATTTGCCTCCTTGATTTTGGCCCCCTAAGTAGAAGGAGTTGGGTTGAATACAGGTGTAATGACCTTGACCTACATCATAAATGGAAGCTCCATGAGATCAGGAAACTGTTCTTTCATGTTTGTTGTTTCCTGGTTCCTAGCGCTGTATCTAGCACAAAGTTGACAGAATCAAAGGTGTCTGTGATCATTAATAAGAACCTTGAATTAAGAATTAAGCATCTAGTACACATTAGACTATGTGGATTCAGTGCTCTACTAATGACATAAAGAAGGTTCAAGAGAAGATCTTGCAGAGGGTCTCAGAGTCCCACTAAATACTTTCCAGTTCTAGAACATACAAATTTGGAATATCAAACTGATAACCAAATTCAATGTCAACTATTTGAGTAGATATTAAGTGCATAGGTAATGCAAATAAATGTTAGCTTTTAAATTGTGGTGTCAGACAATAATTGCCAATAAACCCTTGCATCTTTTTCAGAATGCCCAGAGGAAAAAGAAGAAAGGTATTGTTATTGGTGAAGGTAGATCCACCCAAGGAGAAATATCAAACTTTGAGTCTTTGGCCAATTTACTTCTATGGATCTTAATTTCCTCATCAGTAAAGTGTGCAAGTATAAAGCTTGTTGGTTGTGTTATGAGTATTAATAACTTAAAGTTTCATTTGAGAATGATGATTACCACATATTATGTGATAATATATGTTAGATATCTGTTATTTAAAGTTTGAGACATAAGGGTAGAGATCTAAAGATAGCTCAAGGGTGGCACATAGATTTAAGATACTAAGATTTAATATTCTGTAACAGTTGCTAAATCCATGAGAATATATGGGTTATGTGGGAAAAGCAATACAATCAGAGAAGCACATAGGTCAAGTCTAAGCTGTCAGATACATAAACATTTAAGAAGGAAGAAGGAAGATATGTGGAAGAGTAAGAGTGTGGTAAAGGAGAGAACACCAGCAATGAAGTTGGACAGGATCTGAATTCAAATTCTAGTTCTTATTTACTAGCTGAATTGTAACAAATAATTTATTCTCTCTGATCTTCACTTTCCTAATCTGTAAAGTGGGGGTGATATCAACATGTCAGACTTAAAATGGCACATAGCAAATAAAGAGTAAGTATTTATATATGTAGTTATTATTATAGCTTTTAAAAGTAGACAGAGTGAAGAAGGAAGGAAGGAAGGAAGGAAGGAAGGAAGGAAGGAAGGAAGGAAGGAAGGAAGGAAGGAAGGAAGGAAGGGAGGGAGGGAGGGAGGGAGGGAGGGAGGGAGGGAGGGAGGAAGGAAGGAAGGAAGGAAGAAGGAAGGAAGGAAGGAAGGAAGGAAAATTAGTATTTTCTACATATACTTTTTATAACTTTCTAAACATATTTGTGCTTGTGTTTTTGTATGACATCTCATAAAACATATTTTATTGCACTATTTTTTATTTAGCAATATACTTTCCCCTTTCATTCTAAATGATTTCATAGGCTGTGCTATGCTTTTTTAAAAAATATATTTTTAATTATTATGTGGACCTAATAGTTGTGTATCTTTATGAAGTACGTGTGATGTTTTGGTACAGGCATACAATGTGGACTAATACCCCAATTACCCTGATTTGATTAATCCACATTGTATTTTTGTGCCATGATTTATAAACTAAGTTCTTGTTGGATAATTTGCTTATTTCCTTTAGGTTGCTACTGAAAATAAAACTGCAATGAGGATACCAACGCATAAATTATCTCAACAGAATATGTTTTGAAACATGAAATATTTGCATCAAGGCATTTTTAAAGTCTTTCTAATTCATAAGTAATCATCAAAATTGAATCAATTTAAAGTGAATTGTAAGGAAAATTAATACTGGTAAAGTAATGGGTGTCAATATGAAATACAGTCATCATCGCTTAATGACAGGAATACATTCTGAGAAATGCATTGTTAGGTAGTTTACTCATTGTTTCAACACCATAGAGTGTATTTACACAAACCTAGTTGAAAAAGCCTGTCACATACCGAGCCTATAAGGCACAGCCTGCTGTTCCTAGGCTACAAACCTGTATAGCATGTTACTGTACTATCATAGGCGATTGTCACACAGTTGTAAATATTTGTATCTCTAAACATGTCTAAACATAGAAAAGATATAGTAAAAAAATATAATATAAAAGATTTTAAAAGGGTACACCTGTAAAGGGCACTTACCATGAGTGGAGTTTTCCGGCCTGGAAGTTGCTGTAGGTGAGTCAATGAGTGAGTGGTGAGTAAATGTGAAGGCCTACTACTATAGATTTTATAAATGCTGTACACTACCTATACTTATAAAAATATTTTTCTTTCCTCAGTAATAAATTAACCTTAGCTCATTGTAACTTTTTGAATTTATAAACTTTTAATTTTTTTAACTTTTTGACATTTTTGTAAAGCTACTTAGCTTAAACCACACATTGTACAGTTATACGAAAATATTTTTATATTCTGATTCTATAAGATTTTCTCTATTATTATTTATTTTTTTATTTTAAAACTTCTGTATTATAAACCAAGATACAGACACACACAGCAGCTTAGGCTACACAGGGTCAGGATTATCAATATTACTGTCTTCTACTTCCATACCTTTTACCACTGGAAGGTCTTCAGGGGCAGAAACACACCTGGAGCTCTCATCTCCCATAGTAACAACACCTTCTTCTAGAATACCTACAGAAGGACCTGCCTGAGGCTGTTTTAGAATTAACTTTATATCTGTAGAAGGGGCCAAGCAAGGTAGCTCACATCTATAATCCTAGCACTTGGAGAGGCCAAGCTGAAAGGATCATTTGAGGCCAGGTGTTTAAAATCAGCCCAAGCTAAAGCAAGGACCCATCTCCATGAAAAAGTAGAAAAATTAGTTGGGAGTGGTGACATGTGCCTGTAGTGCCACCTACTTGGGAGGCTGCGGCAGAAGGGTCACGAGAGCTTAGGAGTTAAAGGCTGCAGTGAGCTATGATGACAACACTGCACTCTAGCTTGGGTGACAGAGTGAGTTATTGTCTCAAAAATAAATAAATAAAATTGAAAAATAAATAAATAAAGATAAATAGAAGGAACACTCTAAAATAATGAGAAGTATAGTAAATGCATGAGCAAGTAACAGGCTTATTATCAGCATCAAGTATTATGTAGTATACATAATTGCATGTGCTATATTTTTATAACATAAAAATATTTAAAATACATAAACATTTTTAATTTAATTTAAAAGATATATAATTTTTTAATAAAAAAATAGTCGATTTGTTGACACCACCATCACCACAAACTTGTTAGTGATGCATTGTACTATGATGTTAGACAGCTATGATGTCACTAGGTGACAAGAATTTTTCAGCTTCATTATAATCTTAGGGAACCACCATCACACATGCAGTCTGTCCCTGACCGAAATGTCCTTATGTGGTGCATGACTGTATTATAAATTAGGGAGAAAAAGTTTGAAGATTGACATGTAATGGGCAGTTCAACATATACAATTAATACTTAAAGAACAATTAATTTTTCTTTCTTCAGTAGAATCTCAGGAAGGCAAGTAAACAGGAACACAACATCACTTGTCCACTTTGTTTTGATTGTTTTATCTTGTCCTTCCCAGCAGAAGTGGAGAAGAAACAGCATCATTAGCTCCAGACAGTGACGCCTCTTCCCCTCTTGCCCCTCTACTGTGAGTTCTAGCTTTGGAGTCAAGTGGAGAGAACTTGAGTTGTGAAGGACGGAAGGAGAAGAAATGTGACAACTGAGCAAACAAGAGGAGAATCCAAAAAGAGGGCAAGGCAGGAAGCTGTGAGGAAAAATCTGAAGTGGCTTGCACCGGCTCAGAAGTGGAGAACAGAACTAAGCCTGCCAAGAGCTCCACTTCTGAAGGCATTCACAGGAGTCCTTTCAAAAGTTTAGGCATGTTCCCTTCCCTACATACTTTGATCCTTTTTGATGAGAGAAAGAAACATATTTACCTGTTTGAGCAGTCTTTTTAGAGTATTCCTAGTCCTCTTGAGCTATCAGTACTGTAGTTCTAAGGAGACAAAATAGCTTCCTTGCTGGCTGAGAGATATTCTTGAAAACAGGCAACATTTTAGTTTAAATGAATTTATAAATTTCTCTAATTTGAATTTATTTCTAGTTTAATTCCACATATTATATATAGTGGGAGAACAAAAACATATTTCATATTTATTGGATGTATAATAGGGAAAGTTCCAGATAGTGGCTGCTCTAACAGTTGGGTCCAAGCACAATAACCCACAAGGACATGTAGCAGGAATGAAAAAATAAATCAGAACAAAAACCTTTGTCATCAAAAGCTACTGCAGCAAAACCTAGGTTAGGCTGAATGATGCACATCTCAAGAGAAAACAAAGAAACAACCAGGAAAATCACATAAGTGAGATATAGATGACATATGTACAAATAAAAAAGCTTTACCCTCACAAGTAATAAAAAAAAGTTAGATAAATGATTGTGTACTTGTGTATTATATATTTTTTTAAATGAAAACCAACACAATGCTAGTAAGGATGTGGTGAGCTAGCCAATGAATTATCTTTCTAATAAGTATTCAAGAGCCTTAAATAATCAGACCTGTATTCAACTGTTCCTTCACAATGTTATTTAGTACTGTGAAAACACACAAAAACATGCACATAAGTCATTGTTTCACTATTCTGAACAATAAGAGAATGGCTTAATATAATTTTATACATTGCTATTATGACTATTATGTAGACATTAAAAGTGTATGTTTGAAGATGAGAAAGTAGAAGTATGGGATTTTATATGAAGCATAAACAGTTGTATAATTTCCCACACTCTGTGAGCCTCTGGTGTGTAAAAACAAATGTTTTTGTGCAGGGGTGTGTGTGTGTGTGTGTGAATACCTTCTGTGGGCAATGGTTTGTGACTCCAGGATTTAGAGGTTAAGACAGAAGAGGGCTAGAAGGAGCAACCTGGGAAGACAGGCTCTACTGTGAATGTACTAAGTGCTGTGCTCTGCCTGGGCACTCTGGCCCATCCCAGCAAGGCCCTCCATCTTCAGTTAGGTTCTAAAGATTCTCATGAAGAAATTTCCTGTAAATTTTCTAAAAATTTTCACTGTAACCATATGCTCCTTAAGTTTGAAATATAGGGGATGTTTTCTAATGTATTGAATTGGTATCAAGATTAGAAGAACACTGAAAAGTCACTCATGAAGTTAACAAAAATCTGGGTAGGATAATACAGATGTTCATGGAGCTATTACTTAGGGGCAAAATTATAAGAAGTGAATACATTTAAATATTCACAGTGAAATCTCTGGACGGTATGATTTTAAGGGATTCTTTTTTATTCTTTATCATAGTTTCTAAATATTCTATAGTGGGCCTATATAATTTTATAATCAGAAAATGAATGTATCTTTTTGATGAAAGTTTTTTAAAAGCAACCTTATTGAATTTTCAGTATACTCTGAAAGTTTTTATTGTAGAAATTAATTATTATGTTAAACAACTACAAATAAATATTTGATCATAAATTCTTTGAATTTAGTATTGGTGAAAGGTTAGACTCCTCTAATGAATTAATTAATTGCATTATGTTGAAGAAATATCATCTCATTTTCTTCTTTTGTTTTTAATTTTTGCTGCCAGAAAACTCAGAACTAAGTTTTTTGCATATTTTCAGCAAAATCCTTTTTCTTGAATTTTCTGTTCATATCTTATTTAAAACATATTTTAACATTTTTATTCTTATTTTAATAGTTTATTGTACACATCATATTGTAAACTGCCTTCACCTATTTTGAAAGTGCATACTTTTGTTATGTTTCTCTTTGCATTGTGGTAACTCAGTAGACAGCTCTTTAAATGCTATGTACCTCCATTCCTATACATATACTATTCTCTCTACCTAACATCTATTTTCCTTTATGGCTGGACTGCTGAAATCCTTCTGATTCCTTAAGATTTAGACTGATTATTAGTTCCAATGGGTTCAGGAAGAATTTGTATATTACTCCCACAGCAGTTTGTATAATAAATTGTAATGAATTTTATTCTTTCACCAGGCTTTGAGTTTCTTGTGAACTGGAGCTACCTTATTCATTTTCTGAGCATCACTGCACACCACATGGTGGATGTGCAATAAACAAATAAGGTTAAAATATAAAACAAATAAGTTAAACTAATGAGCTCAACCTACTACTCAAACAATTGCATTCAGCTTCCTATTTTAGGAATTTATTTGCAATTTCTTTGGAATTACAGATAATGAAAACCATGTTGCTTTTTATGAAAATCTGGTTTCTATTTCTGTGGTTTGATAGCCATGTTCTGTTCCATTTATCATGTTTTCATTGATCAAATGCTTAATGGGCTCCTAAGCTGTGCCTAGTATTGAGCTAGGAACTAGGGAATAGAAGGAAAATAACATAGGCATGATAAGAGCCCTCATGAAATTTCATTAGCGCAGCAGAGACAGATAGTAAACAATTTATTACAAATTTTCTTTTTTTATTCATGGCTACAAAAATTGCCAGGAGAAAATGCAGTATGTTCTATGAATTCACAATGGAGGTTGAGGATGTTGGATTCCGAATAATGAGTAGGAAATTAGTTTGTAAAGGTTGGAATGTGGGAAAATAGAGGGCTGATGGGGCTGTAAGGAGTATAGCTCTGAGTCTCCAATTACTTTTAAAGTCTTGAAACAAAGTGGTAGCCAAGAGATAAACAAAACATTTTAACACTATGACTATGAAAACATATAAATCTAATACTTGAACTGTATGGAAAAACTAGGTACACAATAAAATTCCTCTTCACTGGACACCTAGGTAAGAAGAAATACTTTTCTGTCTCTGTGAGCTTAATACCTTGCACAGTGCTGGGCATGTAGCAGACACATAAGTATTTCTTGAGCTAGTTAATCTATTGTGAATGAGAAATTCATTCTTTTTTCTAGACTAAACTAAAGAAATTTTTATTCATTTTTGAAGAAAGTGTTGATATAGAACTCTTTAATATAACACTATGATGAACACTTGACAACAAACACTTAAAAGCAAAGAACTAACAAAAATGTGCAGAAACAGTTATTTAAGAAGTAAAGGAGCAAAATCATATTAATTACATATAAGGGGAAAACTAAGTTTTGATGTAACATGCACTTTCTTTCTACTATAAAATTTCTTATATTTGTGTGTGGTTTCTGTTCAAAGCCCCTTAGCATAAATTATCTCTTTTGATAGTTACAGTAACTCCTCCTATAAAACATTTTCAAATTTTTCTTTTAAACTCCTGGTAAAATATGATTTATATTGTTTTAAGTTTATCAATACTAAGCAAAGATCATATATACTTTATTACATTATACCCTGATTATTTTTGCTGCTTTCTGTTTTGACTCCAGTTCTAGAAATTATCTCTCTCAGTGAGTATCAATACTTGCTTACATGGAATTGTCAATCAATAAAAATCTTCTGATTGATTCATTGATCTTGGTTATATTTTATTTCTGCTGCTGTCTTGATCTTATAAAACTCGCTTAGTATATTTCCAAGTTTAAATTCAATTTAGCAGAAAGTTATTTTTTTCTTCTCACATCTTTTCCATAAGCGTATAAAGCCTATTGACAGGTCAAGTTTCAGGAAACATAGTAATATGTACCAAATTATCTAGGACTAAAACATATTGCTCGCCATCCAAATTTATGTGATTTTGCATACTGTGCCTATTTTTAAATGCATTAATTATTCAATAGACCATAACAACTTCAAAGTCACTACAGTCTATCATCTAAATATATATGCATATACAAGAACTAATTTTGACAACAGATTATTTATCCATTAGACTGAAAAAGCTTAACTGCAGCTGTTACTCTCTAATTGTAGAGTCCCATATTTTGGCACTTTTTATAAGGCTTTTGACCCAAAACAGTGCAATGGCTTTTTTTTGTTATTTAGATAGGGAAATATTGACATAATACTTCTGTGAGTAGTGTGAAGGCTTACAATATGTTAACTAATAACAACAATAAGCAATCTGCTTTCTGCTTCAGTGGAAAAAAATTCTCCAGAGAAGTAAAAGGTTGAGCCAAAAGAAAAAAAAAATGGAGGAAAGTAAAATTTCTAATGTAACTCAGTAAAAGATCAGATTTAATTACAAAAATAATATAAACTTAAAGTTTTACATATGCATACACAATTCTTATTTAGAAGTTTAGAAATAACTGCAAATAAATCATGGAAATACTCACAATTTCATTAAAAGTTATTTGGTGTTACAGAATATTGAGTTTGCACCAGCAGTCAAGCCCTGTATTTTGAAAATTCTGTTGAAATTAATATTGCTTAAACATTCTGCCTCCTATCAAGGAATTTGTGAGCCAATGTTTTCTGCATTGAACATGGGAGTTTTTTTTAGCAGATTGTCCATATTATGTTATAGCATTTATTAACAGTAGTAAGAATAAAATTATTATAATCATCACTATGGAGGGGAGAAAGCATTGAGCAGACCATGCAATATATCTCAGTTTTAATATGACATGGCATCATGTGGAAATCATTCATTAGTTAAAATTAATTTTCAAGTCTCACTTGAATGTCTCCATATCCACTAAATCAACCCCCATGTTCTTCTCCACACTCTCACTTATGGTTTCCATTCTCCATACTCCATTTGGGGCGATTTTTCAAAATACAGACATTGTTATATCACTTCCCCTTTCAAAATCCATTGCCTTCAAATATTCTCCAATTACCAAGATATTTACCTTTGCCTGCTTACTTTTTCTTTCTGAAATATTTTCTTTTCTACCCCGTTTTCACTATTAACATATCAGCTTAAACATCCCTTCCTATGCACCCTTGTAGCTGCCATCCTTGGGTCCAGTCTCTTACCTATATCATGAGGCATGCATATACCTTTTCTTCATTATACTTATTACATTTATCTTTTTAATTTTATTTTTACTCTCTATTTCCTTTAATAGACTCACGAGGGCAGGAATGGAGTCTGTTTTGTTTAGAATTATAGGCTGGTGCCTAGCTCAGTTCCTGGCACATAGTTACACACGGCTCATTAACCCAGGCTACATTTGAATGAGGACTGAACAAAAAATTCGAATCTCTGCTCTCTATTTCTACTTTATTACCTACTATCACTGTAAACTTGAACTAGTGTGTGTGTCCCACTCTCAGACCACAGAAGGGGCACTTCTGTGACTCTCAGGACTGTAGATAATTGTACCTGAATAGAACATTTCCCATGTTTGCTGGCTTATCCAAAGGTCTTGGCTTTTGATACCATAATTAGAATCAAAGGCTTTATTCAAATGATGCTAGCCTCTAGTCATATGGAGGCCATAAAATCCCCATTTGGAACCATAACAAAGCAAATATACCAGGAAGCCAAAGTCAATGAGAAATAGCAACCCAGAGAAAACAGAAAGAGTTCTTCTACAGAAAAAAGAAATAGATGGAATATTAGAAATAATAAGAGAGATATAACGAGAGAGAGAGAAAGAGAGAGAGAGAGAGAGAGAGAGAGAGAGAGAGAGAGAGAGATGGATAAAAAAAAAGAGAGACAGAGAGAGAGAAAGATGTTCAGAGGGACAAGGAGGACAGAGAATGTGTCATTAACTATCTTAATACTTTACAGTTTTCCCGGGATCTTGTCTCTATTCTCAGTTTTTCTCTTCCTTGAAATTTCATTGTATACTCAGAAAAACTTCCATTTTTGTTTAGCTAGATTTCATGAGTTGCTGTTAAGACATTGAGAAACTTCTAAGACGTTGGTTTCTTAAATTCCTTAACCTGGAGTTGTCTCATTTACTAAATGGGTTTAATAATAGGTCTACTGCCTACCTTATAATGGTACTATTATAGTAAAATGAAATAATGCATGTGAAAGCATATGCATTTATACAATTTTTAATTTATTTGTTCATATAGTCATTTAATAAGCATTAATTACATGCCTACCATAGGCTAGATATTATACTTATTAGGATATTCAAAGATGAGTAAATCTCTATGATACCTTTGAGAAGCTCAACATCTAATGAAAAGCTCTAAACACAATTACTTATTACTGTGGTTTGAAACTATCAGGAACATTTTACTTTCCACTGTTTTTGCAGAAAATTACCTAAAACTTTTTTGTGTCATTTACTACCTAATCAGTCAAGGACAAGAAATGCATTATTTCATTAATATCTATTTTGTCCAAATCCTAAAACTTACTGGCATTACTGTATGGAATATTGTGTTACTTAAGTAAATAAGTCATTAACTACTCAAAAAGATCCAGTTAATCACTAATACATCGAGCTGGTTAATTTTTTTCAATGTAAAGCACATATGGCAAATATTATCTTTATTCAAAGATAATATAGGCTTAACCCTTTAGAAAGCATTACAGTTATGTTCACTATCTGAGCACACACTTTCAGATTCAATTCATTGTTGCTAAAATTCTGCTACTAAGACCTTAGCATTTTGCAAGATTTAATAGGTATTATGTAAAAAACTGTTCTGAGGTAAACAACTAAATCTCATACACACACACACACACACACACACACACACACACACACTCCTAGGAATATTATATCCCCAGAGCAAAATTTTGAAAATACTAGTTTGAAGGGTATCTTATTTTTCTCATTCACTCTTACCACAACAGGGTCCCAGCAAACAGCAAGAGTAAGGTAATCATTCTTTTAACCATTTAAGCCGGGTGCTAGGCATTGGAGACAAATATACTGGCAAACAAAACAATGTTGCTCATGCCTTGTTCCTTAGAAGGCAAAGAGATCAACAGAAATTGAGAAACATAAGGTCAAAAAGTTAGTAAATAAGAAAAAATATATAGATATATATATAGTAACAAAGTAATAAGAACTATAAATGAAATAACAGGGTATCATGTAAGAACATCTCTGTAGGGAGGGCTGCAGTCTATGTTAGAATGGAGAATAGGAAAGTTCCATCCTAGGGAGTAACATTTAAACTAAGAGGTTAAGCCATTGTTACAGATTGCTTCCTCTGGGGAGTAGACTTTGGAATACAGATTAGCTTCCAGAAAGTTAACATCTGAACAAGAGAAAGAAGGTGCCAGATTGTGCTGATACTGTCTCAGTGAATCCCTCTGTTGTCTCCAAAGAAATCTCTGAATTTGGAGTGGCCCAATAGAACTGTCCACTGTTGGAAGAAAAAGAGAAGTTAAGTAAGGTGGTCAGGACAAATGTCCACTGGATTTTTAGTGACATGATATTCATTTAGGTGCTAAGAAGAAAAATGAAAAGTGTAACTGATTACAGTATTAAGGTCCATTTGAGATTAGAGATTATGAAATGATGTCCATATGTGTATTTCCTCTAGTAGTGCTAACTGTAACCATAGCAGATAAAGGTTAGAAAGATATAGAACTGGGATTTTTTTTTTCTAATTAAGTATAATAGACAGGAAAAAAGATAAGGGAGATCAGTGTATTTTATATAAAAGAATTATAATGATGAACTATGGATCTAAGAGTGGTGAGGAGAGAATTAAAGGCAAGAAGAGGCTAAAGAGTAGTGAGGAAGTAGAGCAAGTTAATTAAAATACTCAATTATGAGTTCTAAGAATATAACAATCAGTGCTTTAACTGAAGAGATTGGAGAGTCAAATATTTAGAGGAATTATATTCCCACTTGCTTAGGATAATCTTGTTCAGGCATATGATTAGTGGAAATATGAATAGCAAGTCTTTTCATCAAAGGCTTTCCAATTTGGATAAATTATATGACTACCCTAAGAATATTTGAATTCTTTATTTTTAGGGCAGTATGTATTCTGGTGTTGACAATCCACCAAATGAGACCATGATGTGTTGATAATGCCAGACGGAGCAAAGAATCATTGGCAATGAAGAGGCAAGGAATTAGAAAGCCATGACATTACCCACGTGGTTGTTGAATTATCAAGAATCATGGGTAATAAGGAAATTGCTTAGATGTCAATGAATTGGAAAATTTAAGGAATTAAAGCTGCACTAAAACTTAATCTTCAAAATAAATTTCAAGATATGCTTTGTGGTGATTATTCATCTCAATTATTCGGAAGTATATATTACATCATATGTAACAGAAGCACGTTAAAAAGATATTTTCTTCTAAGTTATCTCATTACTAATTATCATTAGTAATAATTGGCTTCTTGGAATGAGAAAGTGTACTCCTTATTATTCTTTTCCATATAGATAATAAAAAGACTAACATGGAATCACGATCTTAAGATATGATAAATAATGGGGAGCAAAAGAAAAAGAAACATCTTGCCTGAGTAAAGGAAGTTACTATTCCCCAAATATCTGTATGCTGCCCACATTTCCACATCCCTTTCAGTTAGGTAATGTGGTCTTTTCTGTGAACAAAAAACTAATGTGTATCATTTATGAGTCAATACATTTAAGTGAAGATATGAGTTCCTTACTCCATCTTTTTTTTCGGCTATGGTGACCTGGAAGCCACATATTGAGATCATGGAGTGGAGCCAAAAACAGAAATAACCTGGATCCCTGAGTCATCACTGGGGAGCTACCCGTAAAAGCCTTTGGACATAGCAGAGTTTGCATGCGCTCCTATGTGCTAATTTAGTGAGACTTCAGTTATGCAATATAATCTAACCTATCTTGACAAATACAACATGGGGATAAGAAAGGAAAGTCCTTGATACACTCTTCCTTCTAGACAAGGAGTATTGGTGAACTACACACCTAAAGTAGTCCAACAAGACTCTTCTAAATATTTGTCTAATGCACTGTGACATTTTTCTTCAAAACATTCATTATGCTACATCCTTCTGCCCTTTACCAAACAGGTCTGCCTTTGTAAACAGTGAAATGTCCTGGTTGTAGTCTGAAGAGATTATGGAAACAGTGATTTATTGTTCTCCTGGATTTTGTGTTCCTTGGATAAATTGTGCAATCTCAGCTCCTTAGCACCTCCTTATATTCTCATGCCTGTTTGAGAAGCTGCTGCTTGGATGGGAAGCAACTGATCACAGACTCTTTATGTTTCTAAAGTCCAGAAAACAAGGTTCTTTTTTGCCCTAATTCTCACAAGTTACTGATTTGAAGAATGACTGCAGTGCTTACTTAGAGAAAGAAGCAAGTGATGGTGGTGGGGAAGGGGGAAGGGAAAGCAGGAGGGCAAGGATGATTGGGATTTGGAGACTCCAGAGAGATCCTCTTGGGCCTTGCCAGAATCATGAATTAGATCTACATGTCACCTGCCACTGAGCCCTCTGATTGCCCTTCCCAGAAATTCTGTGGAAAGGTGGCAGAGGCAGGACCACAGTGCGATGGAAACTGATGAGTGACCCCTCCAGAAGGCCAGAGGGCCAGTCAAACAACATCTGGAATCTCTTTGCCTGCAGTTAACCACATATTTTTATCCCCACTACTTGGTATCCTTTCTAAAAAATCTAATAAATATCTTGTTTTAGGGCAATAAATCTAACAAACTTTTTATTTAGGAGAGATTGTTACTTTATTTTGGCAGACTCCAAAGGGGTAAACATACCCACATGCTGTGAAAGGGGATAAAAGGTCAAGTATCAGGATGGGAAATCCTAACTCCTTAGTGGCCAGGAAGGAGTAAAGAAAGAGGGCCCATGCTCCAACAGAGGTTTACATATGGGCCCTACGTAGACTTAATGTAGGACAATTGTGAATCGGGCTAAGTCTTTATTTAATATAATTCTTGAAACTATCATAGGTCCATGCTATATCTGCTTTGCTCATTTCACTCCAGATTTTCAGCTCTTTGCTTTTTCAGAAAATTCAATGCCTTCAGGCTTCCCTAGATCCCTACTGACATAAAGAAAGATAATTAAATGACAAATCAATTAACATTAACCTGTGATTACTAAATGACTCAACATTTCATTAAATATTTACATTTTATAAAGAACACTGTGAGCATACAATGGCAAGGCCTAACACAATGGCATAAACTCATAATCATAGATACCTAAATTTACTACGGGACCATGTTTGAGGAAAGAGGGGGTATTTCCAGCTTTCCTCGTGTGACACTGGACTGCTGATCACATACTGTTTATGGGAATAACAGCAGACTTAGAAATGAAATCTGGTACCTTTTGCAAACAGGATCTTAATTAACATCAATAAGAATACATATTATAGTACTCCACCCTTCCAGAACCTATTAACAGAATAGTACCTAAAGCACAATAGTCATTTACTAAATATTATTAGAATGATTCTAATATTTAGAAACTAACTTTTGTCAATTGACATCCAGGTTTTGACCCATACCTATACAGCTATTCTTGTTCTTTTCAATGATTCAGTCATAAGTATTTTAAAAAGAATTAAACACTGTTTTCCGTATAACAACATACATCTGGGAATTTAATAAATCTTAAATTCATAAATGGGAGAGCTCTTCCTATTTACCAATCTGACCAAAACCCACTTTTTTATACTACCTTATGCTATTTTTAATCCACATAAATGTACACTAGAAAAGTGAATAACCTCAATTGAGCATCAAATACAGTCTATGTAATGTTCCAACTTTTATATTTGTTATATATTTTCATATTTCCACAAAACATTGACTAATTACTATTATAACCACATTTTACAGCTAAGAAAACAGACCCAGAAAAAGTTAAGTAACTTGCTCAGATTCTCAAAGCTAGAGATATAAAGATATAGAATAATTTAAGATTTCACAATCAACAGTTCTTTTCAATTCTAAAGACTGGAGATTATCTACCTACCATATTATATAAATTCTGCTTTGACACTTGATTATATTAGAAAACTAATTCTTAAATTATGTTCACATTCTAATCCACTAACTTACCTTCAACTGATATTTTAACTTAATACATAAAAATTAAACACATTCTTTTTTTTTTTTTTTTTTTTTTTTTGAGACAGAGTCCCACTTTGTTGCCCCGGCTAGAGTGAGTGCCATGGCATCAGCCTAGCTCACAGCAACCTCAAACTCCTGGGCTCAAGCAATCCTCCTGCCTCAGCCTCCCGAGTAGCTGGGACTACAGGCATGTGCCACCATGCCTGGCTAATTTTTTCTATATATATTAGTTGGCCAATTAATTTCTTTCTATTTTTATGGTAGAGACGGGGTTTCGCTCAGGCTGGTTTTGAACTCCTGACCTTGAGCAATCCACCCGCCTTGGCCTCCCAGGGTGCTAGGATTACAGGCGTGAGCCACCAGACCCGGCCCACATTCTTTATTGTAAAGACAATATAGAACTTTTAAATAAACGTGCTCAGGTAGCCATGAACCCTCTAAAAGTTGCAAAAACCTAGAACACCCATTATCAGTTTCTGCCACCACAAACATGCCTGTGTTTTCTCCCAGCCTAAGGTAAGCTCCCACACTATAACTTATATTCAAAAACAAGTAAGAATTCTTTTAGAAACCCAATACTAGCAGACAAATAAACACCACAAAACATTTGAGGAAAGCCAGCATCGTAATAAAGAAGTATAAAACCTTTGTAAAAATACTAAGGAAATAAACTTACAAAGAAAAAAGGAATAATTGTTATCCTCAGAGATATTCAAAGAGATATTTCATTTATAAATAAGATAGATAGATTGTAAAAGAAATAATTAGTGATAATGGAAATTAAATTATTTGATTAGCAAAATAAGTAAAAAAAATGAAAGGTTTAAGAAATAGATTGAGAACAATAGAGCCAATTTGTGAAGTGCAAGATAATCTTTCATAATGAATCATAAAAAGATAAAAGGGTTGAAAAATGGGAGAAAATTCAAAAGATTCAGAGAAAAAAATCCAGATTTAATATATCTATAATAGGATTTCAAGAAAGAAAGCATAGAAAAATAGCAGAAAAGAAAAAAAAATTATTTAAAAGAGCAAATAAAGAAATGCTGTACTGATGAAAATATGTTGGAATTAAAAAAATATCAAAGATCAGGAGGGCCTACCAATTTCTATGCAAAATGAAAACAACATATATAGAAATATGAGTGGGATTTTAAAACATTAATAATATACCAAAATATTAGCACACAGATAAAAAAATTTAAAAGGCTATCTTCAAAAGATAAAAATCAGACTAATATTAACTTTCTCATTGACTGGAGGCTAAAAGGAAAAAAAAATAGGTTACTGTTGAAAATGATTTTGAATCTCAAATCCCATATAAAGTCAAATTGGCATTCAAATGTGAGGATAAATTGTAGACATTTTTTGAAACAAAGGAACCTATTATATTTCTTACAAATAGACAACTTTGAAAGAGTAACAAAACAAAACAAATTAAAATTTAAATATGAATTCAAAGAAAAGGAAGAGTCAACTACAAGAAACAATAATGAGGAAAATATTAACATCAAATAAAATTTATATACTTTTCTCCTATAAATCTGTTTTTTGTCAGTTTAATATTCAGGCTCAACCATAGAACTAAGAGGGCAAAAGAAAAGGCTTTCCTCTCCTACACAGACTTTGTGATAATTACATATAAACACTAAGATAATCCCCTGTATTTTTTAAATTACTTTTCCATGAAAATTTATGAATAGTCTATACCTTTTTTAAGTTAACACTTAAAAAAAATAGCCCCAGAGTTCTCATACAAAAACCTCTTCCATTTAATGCAGAACTCTCTATTAGCTGACTTTATAACTGAATCTATGTGTTTTGCTTTAAGTAGTGAGCAATTAAAGAAAGAAAAAGAAAAACTCACTGATAATAAGATAAACGTTTTCATACTTATAATACAGTCCTACAGGATTAAGGCAATTGAAAATCATTTCTAAGATGTCATTATTCCTTTATCTTGAGGAGATTCAGTTCACTGACCTTAGGGGTGTGTAAAATGTATGGAAATCTAAGATACTAAATTGCAGCCTGAGAAAATGGCTTAATTATTATGATACTGGAATAGCTCTATATTCATAAAAGACCTAAAGCAGTTGCCATATTCTTCTTGCCCATTTCTCTGCATGCTTAAGCTTTACATATTTCTACTCTGAAGACAAAGCTTATTAAATGTTTATCTTGTTATCCTCAAGCTTCTTAATCTTTAATCTCATCCTAGATTCAAATGCTTAATCCAGTTTAGTAGTTACAAGGATTCCGGGGATAAAACTGAAAGATTATAAGGCTGAAGAAGAAATTACATTTAAGGGAAAAAAATCTCCTAAGAAGTGAAATTCTGCAATTAAAAAAATCAAGGATCTCTACTGAAAATAGAAACAAATTAATTTGCCAATTAAAAATATACATAGAAAAAAAAATTAGCAGGGTGTGGTGGCACATGCCTGTAGTCCCAGCTACTAGGGAGGCTGAGGCAGGAGGATCACTTGAGCTCAGGAGTTTGAGGTTGCTGTGAGTTAGGCTGATGCCACGACACTCTAGGCCGGGCTACAGAGTGAGACTGTCTCAAAATAAATAAATAAATAAATAAATAAATAAATAAATAAATAAATAAATAAATAAAGGAGGTACTGTACACTACCAAGAAAAAGTTAATAAAATATAATTCTTAGCTTATTGGGAGGTAAAATAGCCTTGTGAATAAAAGTGTAGAATATGGTACCAGATTTGGACTCCTTGGATCCTCTCGAATTCTAACTGGCTATTTGACATTGTTCATTTTATATAACCTTCTGAATTGGAGGCTTTATTTTCTATAAGTTATAGTAAGTAACACCTCAAAGCATTGCTGAGAATTTTTAATGGCACCTGGTTTCTGATTTATGATAAGCAATGTAGGTAACAAATAGCAGAATTTCGCCATCCCAACACTGCACAAAATGAAGTATGTGTCACAGTGTATCATAACAGGTAAGATACATTTTATTAAACTGCCTTTGATTTAAAATTAAAATGTTACATGTCCTCTGTGAGATGACAAACCTATATCAAAATTAACTGTACCCACTTGACGTAGGTATTGAGCTTAAATTATGTATGCTGGGTAGCATCATTAAAAGGAAATATTTTTAAGAATACAAAGAATTTAGTGGTATTCCATAATATATTATAAGCCATATTTTTCATGTAAACCATTAATCTGCATATGATAAATGCATTTTCAAGAAAGAATGAAACATGTAGAGTTAAAATTTTAATGTAGTCCCTAGTCTTCTATTAAATTTGGTTATGGAACAAATGGGAGTGATCCCAAATTGCTGGGTCATGACTGCTTTTGCCTGATTTTATTCTATTTTCTTCATAGTAATCTTAGAAAAATTTGTTTTGTATAATTACCTTTATTTTTTCAGAAGATATTCTTATAATCATTTTACACAGTTATATCCTTGTGAACAGATCTTGTGTCACACTACTCAAACAATTGTCTTTGATATATTATAGAAAAGAAACAAGAAATGCATAAACTCCTGCATCCTGCCACTCTGTGTTTTCCCATGGCCTAAAAAAAAATCCATCCATGAGATAGCATTCATGAAATCTTCAACTTTCATGAGACTAGAAAAAAATAGGTCTTAAGATATTGTATGAGTATCTATGCTTTTATCAAAAGAAACTGACCTCCCTTCACAGTAACTTATGTTAAACAAACAAAAATATTTTTTTTGAGAAAATAACATCACAAGTGTGTAAGAATTCCCAGCTGCAATCATGACACATATTAATTTCATAAGCAATACAATCCAAATGTCAGCATGGTTTAGGGGTTCAGTGTCCAGGCTTTGGACTCAGACCAACCTGGGATTGAATGTTGCTTAGTCAATTACTACATTTGTGACTAAAAGAGCAAGTGCTTAAACTTTCTAAGCCCTACATGCTTCATCTGAAAAATGAACGGTAGCTACTTGAAGAGCTGTGCTAATTAGTGAAACAATGCACCTACGTAACTTAGCTTACTGTTCTGAACACATGGTCAGAACTCAGCAAATATTAATTAATTAATGCTAATATTATATGGATGAGTGTTGGGTGAAAGAGGAAAGAGAAGAGATGAGGTGGGGGTGGTAGTGGTATAAGAATATTCTAGTAAGTTTTTCTGTTTTTTAGCCTTACTTTAAAGATATATATAACACTGGAGATTTGGGAGCCCCAATAATAATACTTTTGCTTTACACCTGGACTTGAAGCAAATTTAAAATAGAATAAGAAAATAAGGAAAATAGCAAAAAAGAAAACAACCAAAAAACCCTTATTATTTATTACCAATAAAGCTGAGATTAGAGAGACACAGCTTATATATGTAGATAGAGCATTATTGAGACTTCTAACTTCATCAGAGTTAGGCTTGCTTTCCCTGTCCCTGAACACAACCTCCTTTTCCCAACCACAGGCAGCCCTGTGAGTGTTAGCCTGGAGCCCACTGCCCACTGCCCACTGAAGGGGCTGAGTTAGCCAAGCATGTGTTTTGTAAGCAGCTCACTCCCAAAGAAAGGAAAGACGAGCAACCTGGCTATTTTATATGAGCTTACCAGTTAGGTCTAGTAGGTCCCTCTTTTCTCTAGGGAAGGAATGTGAAATGGGGTAGAGAGAGACCAGTAGTGTTATGCTAATATATATCTGTATAGATGTTAAGGAACTTTTAGGAAAAGGAATTAAATGTATCTCATTAGGATTCCCCAATTTAACTCATTGATTGGATTATGATATCATTTCAGCCTACTATCTCCTAGGAGTGTCTATTGCCATAGGGAATGGGACGGAGAACAATACACTATCAGGACAGCTCTTCTCTCCTTCCTGGGTCCATGTTTGTAATGTCAACCACTACTCTTCTGGGTGCTCTCTTGGGGAACATATAATGGAAAATACAGACTTTTGCCCCCCAAAAGTGCTTTAAAAGGTTTAAAATGCCACATTTGGTCAACAGCAAGACCATCTGTACCCAAAGCTAAAGTATATTGTCTACTCTATTTCCTGTCCTATGTCTGTCTATGTTTTCCACAGATAGATATCTATGTTCTCACCAGAGATTATGCAACATGAAGCCTAATAACATTAGAGATATTTTAATAATTATATGTATAAACATATTGTAATATGTCAGAAACAGAAAAAATCCTGACATTTTAATAAAACACCTTTCTTTATCGTATTTCCAGAGAGATCAAATTTAAAAACTGCTTGTTAGACCAAGTTCAAAGACCAAAGGGAACTAAGAGACAAAATAAGATAATTTTATCTTATGAGCTAAAAGTCCAAGATACTGTATATCCCTCCACTCTACCCACCTTTATCCTATCCTAGTCTATGTTTTAGCCATAGGGATTCTTCTTTTTTTATTTGTGGTAAAATATACATATACATATATAATTTACCATCTTTACCACTTGTAAGTGTACAGATCAATGGCCATAAAAACATTTATATCCTTTTTTCCCTTACTATTTCCTTCCCCCACACCCAGCCTGTATTAACCACCAATTTACTCACTATTTTCATAAGATTCACTTTTTCTTTAGATCCCACATATGAGTGAGAACATGAGATATTCATCTTTCTGTTCTTGGCTTATTTCACTTAGCATAATGGTCTCCAGGTTCTTCTATGCTGTCTCAATTGACAGTTTTATTCTTTTTTGTGGCTGAATAATATTCCATTGTATATATATATAAAACACATTTTCTTTATTCATTCACCCATTGATGGGCAGCTCTGTTGATTCCATATTTTGGCTATTGTGTGTAGTGTTACAATAAACATGGAAGTGCAGATATCTCTTTGATATATTGATTCCTATGTTTTAAATATTTCCCCAGTAGTGGGATTACTGGATCATATACAAGTTAGCCTTAGGAATTCTTGATGCCTAGGTGGAGTTGAAGTTCCTTTATATGTTTCCTTAAAGATTTCAGAAATTGAATTAGCCCAATATCAAATCTCTGACATCCCACACATTTTAGAGACTGCAATAAGTTAATAGAATTTGCAAAATGATCATATCCCTGGCCTCAAAGCAAGCGAGTCTCCATAGTGCGTATGTGCAATTTAATCTTATTTATAGAAGATAGTACATATGACCCTAAAGACAAATCAAAAACTCAGAAGTGTTTGAGTGAGTAAGACAGATGTAAATTTTCCTGGAGATAGCCTCATGAGGGTGCCATTCAGTCTGTGCTAATTGTCTGAGAATTTATTTAACTGGGAGGATTCTCTGAACACAATGTTAATTTTTGTACCATTATTGTTACCTAGTCTAGAGAAAATTTTACCTGGGCATGTCTCCTCTCTCTGAAAGTAGTATTTGAGATATTGATGCTCTCTTGCAATATTAATAAAATTTGTAATGACAAGACCTCTTTGAGGTATCTTCTTTTCTCCACTAGCATCTTGAGAAGCCCTTGATTTCCACTGCCACTTTGTACTGCCTGTGTCTGACACTAAAAGTTTAATTCTAGAACTTCATCTGTGCTTTGTGTCAAACATAGAACTCAACATCTGTATTAATTAGTTTGCTTGGGCAGCCATAACAAAATACCATAGACTGGCATTGTGTTGATATTTATTTTCCACAATTCTGGAGCTTAGATGTCTAAGATCAAGATACAGGCAGATTTAGTTCCAAGTGAGGGCTCTACTTAGTGTACACACATCCACGTTCTCATGGTATCCTCACATGGCAGAAAAGTAGAAGATCTCTGTTCTCTCTTCTTCTTCTTATACGGACATAAATGCCATTGTGGGACTCCACTCTCATAACTTTATCTAAATCTCATTATCTCCAAAACACTCCGTCTCCAAATGTTATCATATTTGGGTTTAGGGTTTCAAAATATAACTGGTGCAGGGGGTGGGAAACATTCAGTTCAAAACAGCATTTTTGGAATTTAAAAACCATAGATTCTATATCCCATCCACTAAGGCCTAAAGAACCTGTTTCAAGAAACTTATCCTTCATAAAAGCCTTTTCTCCTATGAAATTCTTGCCTCCATAATTTATTGAGGCCTCTAGAGCAAGCCTGGGTCTGCACAGAAAGTTTCCTGAGGAGCCTGAGCACATATGTTAGAAAGCAGCCAGCATCCATGAAGTTCAAGATCAAGCCATAGAAATCTGTGTTATAGCTTTGCGCAGTGGCAGTATCGTAGCCAATGAGGTTTATCCGAGGCGCGATTATTGCTAATTGAAAACTTTTCCCAATACCCCGCCATGACGACTTGCAATATAGTCGGCATTGGCAATTTTTGACGGTCCCCACGGGGACTGGATATAAAAAAAAAAAAAAAAAAAAAGAAATCTGTGTTATAAAGTCCTCAATGTGGGTATTAGCTCTTTTTCCGTGACCAGTGTAGCTCATCCCAGTTTACCGAGTCCCACAATAACTTGCCTACCTCTTGCAGGTGAGGGGGAGGTGAGCTACCATAAGCATTCTACTAATAGATGGAAGAAATTACTAGGATCAAGGAAGAATCATTCTCTTTCCCTTTCTTATAAGGTATATATACATATATATTTTTTTAATAGAGAAATCACTGTCATTATATATTTACCTATAGGGTCTATTCACATACAAAATAAAAACACTTTATTCAGAAGTAAAACTAATTGGACAGGCGCAGTGGCTCATGCCTGTAATCCTAGCACTCTGGGAGGCCAAGGCAGGTGGATCGCTCAAGGTCAGGAGTTCAAAACCAGCCTAGCCTGATCAAGAGGGAGACCCCGTCTCTACTAAAAAAAAAAAAAAAAAATACAAAGAAATTGGCCAACTAAAAATATATAGAAAATTAGCCAGGAATGGTGGCACATGCCGGTAGTCCCAGCTACTCAGGAAGCTGAGACAGAAAGATTGCTTGAACCCAGGAGTTTGAGGTTGCTGTGAGCTAAGCTGACGCCACGGCACTCTAGCCAGGGCAACAGAGTGAGACTGTGTCTCAAAAAAAAAAAAAAAAAAAAAAGAAGTAAAGCTAGTTAATAACTTTATTATCATGAAAAAATATTGTATTACATTTCAATACTAGAGTGGTGAATTTAAAAACTAAGTTAAGTTTGAAGTTTATTGAACTAAACAAAAAATTTAAAATGATAAACTGTAAAACTTTTATTTTGAGAGTTTTATTAGTCAACCTTTATTTTAACTTGCCATATTTGAACTTAATGATAATAAGTATTTCTTTTAATATATTTAATTAATGTTTAAATCCTGTGTTTAGCAATGTTACAATGGACAGTAACAGGTTAGTAATAGTGCTGGAGAATAATCACACAACAAAGGTTGTGTAGATTGCTAAAATCAATAAATTATTTTTAAAATGCCTTCTGTTTTTAATTCTAAATGATGTGAGATTCATTTGTATAAAGAAATCCGTGTTGTTCCACAACAATAATAAAATAGACCAAAAATGACAACTGTTTCCCTTATTCTTTCTCACTTTGTTGCAGGAAGTAGCAGTTTTGTCAATGTGCTCAAATTTTACCCAGTGTTGGCCATGCTTATTTTATTTCTTTGAAGCTAAACATTAGGGTCCTTTAGCCTCAGACACCTATTAATGATTTAAGCACATAGAGTTTTCCTTTTTTTGCCAACATGCCACTTTTTTTTTTTTAAATCAAGATCACTTTATCCTGCAACCCAAAAATGCTGTGGAGGAGGTAGTTAACTAAATGTTGAAGAGTGTGTTATTATGGTTATCATCATCATTATTAACACTCATTAGAGCTTTTCATCTTCAAAGTGCCTTGTATGCATGAGTAACCCCCCCTTCTCACCTCCTGTCCACCTTTCCACCCTTTTTCAAGAACTGTGATGGATCTTTAACTCCACATGACCTTTGAATTTTTAGAAAATGCAGTCATTGATGATGACTTAAGGGTCAGTCTTATCTAGTGGTAAGGAGGAACATGTGCCTTGAGGTTCAATATTAATAAGAATAAAATGCTTTCCAAGTGGAATTCAAGAACTCCTTTGAAACACATCTCGCTTTGCTCACCTCTCCATGTACTCCCACTTCAGGTCTTTAAAGTAACGCAAACATGCCCACTCTGCTCCGTGATGTGGGGTCTGTACACAGAGATAAGTGAGCTACTATGCCTTAGTTCAAAAGACTCATTACTGAGAGATAATCTAAAAACCAATGTACGTTTTTAAATTTAAAAGCCAATGTAAATTTTTAAGACTAGGACGAAAAGAATTCAGCCAAACATTCAACAGGATGTGGAATAGGTTAATGCCAGAAAATATTATTTGTGAAGAAAACATGTTTAGAAGAAATGGGGCATAAACTGAATCTGTAGAAGGTCTCCTTGCTGTTGTTCATCAATGTCTTTCTCTAAAGGATTATTCATAAAGGAGAAGCAATTTTAAATGGCCACACAGGGAAGATCAACCTTAGACATATACACATAATCAACTCACTAGCTGAACATGTGGAGGCTGAAAACAGGCATGGATATAAGAAAATGCTAAAGAGGCATTCCTGAAATACAAGCAGGTTTTGTTTTTGTTATGAAAAGTCACCCGTACAGATTCCCACCTGTTAATCACTAAAGCAGGGCAGAGACCTTGTCAGCAAAGCAAAGGACTCAAAAGGAAAGATATGACAAAGATTTTTTTTTATGTGGAATGTTTTAACATAAATGATGACTTCAGACTTAGACTGAAAAAGTACTACTGTTTATGGGTGTGACTGGTGATACTCTTTTGATATTTGGAATGGTAACTATGAATGCGAGGGTCTAAACATTTTAAAGGTCCTGTCTGAATTATGTTTTTGCATTCTCTTGGCCTTCTTCCCTTAATTCTGAGGGGATCACTCTGCAGTAGTGCAAGAATGAGGTTCTCCTTTTTGAAAGAGAGGGATGGGCCTTATGTTTTCTTTTTTAACTGATTTAATCTGGGGTAGGTTAGACAGGGATGTAAAGTGTTTGCCTTGGGCAAAAGAAAGAAAAAAACCCTCAAATATTCAACATTCACATTGTTTGTAAAACTTCTCAGCAATGATTTAATGTTTAGCAAATGGCAGTTCTAACTAAAAGTTAACTTTTGATGAAGTATTACAGTGTTTCAAAGAACACTCACAATTACAGATTTTTGTATCCTTTGTTTTGTTTCCAGTGTCTTTTTTTTCTTCAATTTTCCATTCAAGAGAAAATATTCAGCCTTTGTTAAAGTCTCTTTGATAAAAACCTATTGCAAGTTAATCAGTTCCACATTTTTAATTGTTTTCTTAAAGAAGCAAAGGGTTATTAATTTGGTGAAAGTTGTAAATGTTTGGCACTGGAGTTTCTGGGGAAATACTTCGGTAAGATTTGTTGGAACCATATGTTATAAACTATGCTCTACACTCTACACTGATAGAATAACAAGATCCAACATTTTTAAGCGTAATTGCTCTTTAGGGATCAAAGACATGTTACTTACTCATCTTACGCTAGGTCTTGGGACCAGAAAGAAAAGTAGCTTGATCCCCTCCAAAAAGCTGTTATGAGGCAAAATGGAGTGCAATAACCCATATTTGAGCCAGGAAAAAGTAGAAAGCATAGATTTCTAGTCAGTTTTATGCAATGGATAATATAGAAAATGTATGATCAGTAGAAAAAAATAAATGTAACACATAATTTGGCAATTATAATCAATGGGTATACAACGACATGTTGAAAAGTTGTTTGTTTTTTATTAAATGACATGCGTATTAACTGAGTTTTAGATTAGCCTTCTTTTCTCAAAGTTG
Source organism: Microcebus murinus (assembly GCF_040939455.1). Classification (NCBI taxonomy): domain Eukaryota; kingdom Metazoa; phylum Chordata; class Mammalia; order Primates; family Cheirogaleidae; genus Microcebus; species Microcebus murinus. The sequence goes on along the minus strand of NC_134108.1, from coordinate 62,988,988 downwards.
ATCATTACACTAAAATCTAGATAATAATAACTGGCATTTATCGAGCACTTGGTAAACAATACACACTGACTTAAAAATTTCACACACATAATTGCCTTTTAGCCTCAGAATAAGTCAAGAGGTAGAATTATAATTATCTCCACATTACAGATGAGGAAACCGAATCACAGAGAGTTCAAATGATTTGCTCAATGTCAGCCAAGCAGTCAGACTTCAGAATTCATGCTCTTGATCTTGTCCTCTAGTTATATAAAATCAGAAGTGCCATTTCTTTCATTTATATTATGATTCATATGTGGATCCAACTTCACCTAAATTATTTCTCCTTTCTTTCAATGTTCTTATTTGCATATTTGGTCTTCCTCCCTGACTCTACCTTATACCTATAAAACATCCATTTAATATCTTTGGTACCCCCATGAAATACCAAACATTTGCAAGCACAAATCAAATATTGTATGTGAAACTTATTTTATATACTAAAAAGCACCGTAAAAACCATTCTATTCAAAAGATTCTCTGATATTCTATCTAATAGATTACAAAAATACCAAGCTTCATTAACAAGTAAGAGATTCTTCTCCTCTTATTCTTCCAAATATGCAACTTCTATTGTGGTTATCTTTTTCTTATTCTTCACATTTATCCACTAAATTCCTTTGCTAGCCCCACATTATCCAAAGCAGTAATTGTCTAACTTTATGGTAATTTACAACTGTAGATCGGTTAACAGAAATAATCACTTAGGATATAAATGATATTAATAATAATTCACTGAATGCTTAACATACTAAAAGAAAACTTTGTCTATCATTCACATCTACTCATAAACATAAAGACAATTATAGTCTAATTTAAAAGTAACCAAGCTAAAGAAAATTCCAGCATACCATTATAGTATCTTTGTTAACAGAGTTGGAGTTTTGATTTGTATTTGAAATAAAATCCATTACTGTTAAAAATTCAGAGTCTTAATTTAATTCCAACTGGCAATTTGATCTCATCTCACTAGGCTTCCTTGGTTGTCTTTTCACTATCCTGTGGGAAATTTTCCTTAGTAATTTTCCATTTCTCTTTATGCCTTTAATATATTTACTGAATCAATTTAACATCTGTTTAATTGTAAATATTCAAGACAGGGATTTCCCCTTTAACTTGCTAGACTAGGATCAGATATGCCTAAATGTTTAATAAAATGCTTTTGATGATGATTATAAGGATAACAAAAATGACAATAATAATCTATGTTTAAAGTTTTAAAACTCCGGGTTTGTATTTTAAATTTTAAAAAGATTCTGAAGACTTAAAAGCAGAACAGAATGTAAAAAAAAAAGAAATTTTCAACACTCTCATTTTTACCTTTCCAATTTATTAATAGTAAGTATTTATGTTTGAAGTATTCTGATTATGTATGTAGTCAGCTATTTTCAAATCCCATTTCCCCTAGTTTTTTAGCTTAAAATAACTCTTTTTCCATGGTTTAAAAATAGAGTACACATTTCCTTAAGCTTACTTGGGATAGGAACCACTTCACAAGGACTGTATGGCCATTGGAACTATCCCTATTCAAGTCCTGAGATGGCTAAAACAATATCTATCCTGCATCCACTTCATTTCCAACAGGCAGCATGTATTTGGGAAGCATTAATGATTTTAAAAGGCTCTGGCTCTTAGAATTTTTCTTCTTAAGATCCTTTGCATTTTTCTTTTCAAAGGGCTTCAATATGGGGACCTGATAAAGAAGGATTAATGTAGTTTAACAAAGTGAAAAACTAATTGAATCATTAACTCACTATTCAGATTCAAATATCTTCATTCCAAACCACATTCACTATTTACACTTCTGCTTTGCTCCTCTGCCTGACTCTTTTCTTCTCCCTTATTGGTAAAACTTCTTAGTCTTAGTCCTAACCCTGAAAAGGTCATGTGAAAATGCACATCGAGCATGTCAGCGAGAGTCAGGGCTGCTGGAAGTGAATGCGCAGAAGGCTTTTGCTCTACAAATTTGAAATCTTACATTTCAATGCTTCTCTAAATATCTTAGAGCCCTATTAATTTACTTGAATCGACACAAAAACAGGAATGGCTATAACAACTTTTAAAAATTAATATTTGGTAATTTAGAGTCACTTTTTATACATGTTGAAACATCTTCCTACTTAATAAAACAGAATTTGTATGCAAAATTACAATTCAATTTCTCTGAAATTTTGTATTTGACAGTAGTTTCTTCACATAATAACACTACTGGAGATTTAATATCACAATTTAAAAACTAGAGTAATTTAAAATGCACCTAAGGTACAGTGTGAACAAGTAACCATTTCATATATATAGAAAGAGAGAAATTTTGGTGTGAAAAGGTGTGTTTGCAGGAGACTATTTAACAAGCTCATCCTTAACGAGACTGTCTCAGTAGTTATTCTCCACATCTCATCCTTATCCCACCAAATTTTATTAGACTACTGGCAAATTTTAATCTTAAACACTAAACCATCGATAATAACACAACCATCCTAACTGATATGTTCCATATATTATAAAAATTATTATGTTTTTGTTAGCCTGATTTATTTTAAGTTCACTGATTCTTCTAGACTTACACAGACCATCACTAATTTATATCAATGACACAATACAGCATTTAGTTGAATGGAAATAAATTATTATCTAAGAAAGCAGTTCATGGGCTTTTATAAATAAGCAATTTTCTCCTTGATCACTGGTAGACTTAAGTCTATTTCAGTTAATTCATCTTCATACTTGATAGTTATAAAACAAACATTATGAGCAATTACTCAGATTTGTTTTAATCCCATAAATGGAAATGGTTAGTCCTGAACTTAAATTTAAGATAAAATTCACTCTAAGCAATGTTTATTCATTTGAAGAAAAAAAAAAAAAACCTGCTTTCTTAAATAAGATCATGGCAGATAAAAATTAAGTTTTAATTAAATGCCTTCCATTTGTGGAAGCACCTTACACAGTGCCTGGTTTATAGTGGGTGCTCATTTGGTGATAATTACAGTTATTAGCAGGATTGAAACTAGGCCAAATGCTTCAGAGCTCCCAGTCCCCATTCCCCATATCCTGTTTCCTCCTAAACACCTCTAGCACCTTGTTCTATGCAATTTATCATTCTTGCATTAATCACACTCAAACTGCAGTTTCCAAGAGCAGGAGATGAACAAATCCAAAGGCTTCTGCAGTGTTATCATAGAATCAAGACTTTCCTTAAAAAAAAAAAAAAAAAAAAAAAAAAGAAGAAGTTGTTCTTGGTTTCACATCATTACCATATAAACTATAAATAGCCAATATTTTCTTCTTTCACTGGCCTCACTCTCCAGAGGCCAAATTTATAGCTGAAAATCAGCACAAAAATAGCAATTTAAAACATTAAAGTATTTTTATGTTTGATGAAGTAAAGCTTCAAATCAGCCTAGAATTTTGGGAATCAAAGATAATGAAATTCACTGCCTTTTTGTATAATTGGGTGAAAAGACAAGGGGTCCAGACTACAATAGTTCTCTTCTTGATACACCTCAAACCCAAGGAGATGATAGAAGACAGACAGGAATAAGATTAAAAAAAAAAAAAGCAAGGATAAAACAATGACAAATCATGAGTTTTCCAATATAATATTTCTTCTCCAAGTTCTTTTTCCTAATTCAGTACCCTTCACTAAACAAAAACCAAAGGAACTTTGACACAGCAGCAAAACCTTAGAGGAGAATTTTTCTGATCTCCCTACGCTGTCTTGAACTGCTCCAAGCCCAGATCTGCCACTGAAATCAGTGACATGAGGCCAGGCCAGGAAGGGGTTCCGATAAAGTGCCCAAGAGTTGCATGTAAAGTTTTACAATTAGTAAATTAGTTTCTCCACAACTAAGACTATTCCTTCTGAAAGCAGGTATCTGAGGCATATGCTTCACCCTGATGCTACACAAAGGAAATGGAATAAACTGCTCCCTGTGCTTTCTCAGGCTTGGTTTCCTGATCTAAACAAAAGGAGGACGCAATTTGGATTTACCTCATTCTCGCCCTCCTTGCTGAGGCAGATGTCTTAAGCACTCTATTTTAAGGATTCAAAGCCCATAATATTACTAATAACTCCACATACTTGTTTGCATTTCCCATGTTACATATAAATGTCAGGAGCAATGACTTGCAGCCCCCTTTAATCTCGTGACAGCTTTATTATCATTGGTTGGCTGAACTTCAAGAAAAGTTATGACAGTGGCTAAGTTCTGCAAACTGCAGCACATATTTTGGTAATTAGGTAAAGGAGGGAGAGCTACATTTAGAACGCACCGCTGAAATTATTTGCTAAACACATAAGATGCTGAGGTATATCACATTCCTCCCAGGACAGCTTTTGAAGAGTGATTTATAAAGCATTTCTTTTTACTGTTTTACCATTTTTTTCCCCTCCAGTTAGGCTGCTTTTGCAGCAGCTCTGACTTGAAAATGGATCTTCTGATAATGGAAATATTGTATTTGCAATATGAGAAGGTGGAAGGAGGGAGTGGTCTGAGAGGCTGTGTTTTTCATTTTCTTCTGTTTTGAACTCACTTTTCTCCAATGGCTGCATCTCTCTCATGAATGCTTTAGCGTTGAATATTGAAGCTAATTTTTTTTTTTTTTTTTTTTTTTGTAGTTCTGGAATCAGGCCCAGGTTTTCCAATCCTGGAAAAAAATAATATGAACTGCTTGAAATACATTTTTGATCTCACACAAAGAAACCCATTTTTTTCAAACTTAGCTATCAGTAAAGTTCATGCTAACAATTACCAGTAATAAAGTTGCTGTTTCATTATATCTTGCTAAAAGGTCATATATTTTAGCTATTACCTTAAGAGATTTATTTTCCAGTATAGTAATGGATTTCAACAACACACTTCTTCATTCAGTTTCCTTTATAAACCAAAATCATGAAGAATACGAGAGGGTAAAATCTGTGACTAAAAATAATCCAGATTTTGCTTAAGTACAAAATTTACATCTAATTAACACCCAATTTTAATTCCTAAAGTTAGCTTGCCCAGACACATAGTTAAATAAACTATTTAACTATCTAGTAAAAAAACCTATGATAAAATCCTACCTATCAGCTACTAAAAAACCCTCCATTTTTCTTCTTTTTTTTGTTTGGAGACAGAGTCTCACTCTGTTGCCCTGGCTAGAGTGCCACGGCATCAGCCTAGCTCACAGCAACCTCAAACTCCTGGGCTCAAGAGATCCTCCTGCCTCAGCCTCCCGAGTAGCTGGGACTACGGGCACTTGCAACAATGCCTGGCTAATTTTTTGTTTCTATTTTTAGTTGCTCAGCTATTTTTTCTATTTTTTGTAGAGATGGGGTCTCGTTCTTGCTCAGGCTGGTCTCAAACTCCTGACTTCAAGTGATCTTCCCACCTTGGCCTCCTAGGGTACTAAGATTACAGGAGTGAGCCACCAGCCTGGCCCCTCCAATTTTTGTTTTGATTTGAAATTCATACTATTTTGATCCAATCCCAAAGATTTCTTGAAAGTTAATCTGAGTATAATTCAATAAATTGACAAAAATTCCTTAAGTTTTCACAGGAAAAAAGATATGATTATTGTTAACTGAAGGAGAAATCACCAATTTTATTTCTAAGTATCCCCTTGGTTGCAAAGGACGATGACTCATGTTATGAGGAATACAAAACAGAATTCTTGCATTTTCACTCCCTTTTGTCCCTTCCCTACTTTTCTCTTTCCTTCCATTCTTTCTCTCTCTCTTTCTGCCCTGAACTATGTATCTTAAGCCTTGATCCAAAATAGATGGAAAGAAACTTAAAATATTTGTGAGAGAAAACAAAATAAAATAACTTATAAGTAAATAAAAGATTAAGTCAAGAAAAAAGATCAAGAGCAGGCGGGGCAAGGTGGCTCACTCCTGTAATCCTAACACTCTGGGAGGCCAAGGAGGTGGATCACTCAAGGTCAGGAGTTCAAAACCATTCTGAGCCTGAGCAAAAGTGATACCCTGTCTCTACTAAAAGATAGAAAGATATTAATCAGACAACCAAAAGTACATAGAAAAAAATTAGCCGGGCACGGTGGCACATGCCTGTAGTTCCAGCTACTCGGGAGGCTGAGGCCGAAAGATTGCTTGAGCCCAGGAGTTTGAGGTTGCTGTGAGCTAGGCTGATGCCACGGCACTCACTCTAGCCCGGGCAACACAGTGAGACTCTGTCTCAAAAAAAAAAAAAAAAAAAAGAAAAGAAATATCAAGAGCTAGAAATGGTAACCTTATAAAATGTATACTAATATCCAATATAATTGCTGAAAGTGGGCTACATACTAACTTTAAACAGAATGAAGAGTTTGGCTAGTGATATGATTGGATTATCAATGTTTTTAAGCAAAAGGAAAAACAAATACTTAGGGAAGCACAGATATCTCTGATCATAGAATGAGAAAGAAATTTCTTTCAAGGATATTTATGAAAAGGACACATTGTTACATCATGCAATAAGCAGTGTTATCTACCATACACTCATAATAAGCAGAACAGAGAGCTTTATACATTTATTTGTGATATTGTCTTCTCTTTAGTTTCATAGCTTCCTACCAAGACCCAATTGGGTAAATGCCATCCTGCAAGTGGGCTGACACGCTTTTGGATGCTTGGCTAAATTCAGGAGTATAGTTTTGATCTAAAATAATAGGTGTACTGTATATCTTTTAAATAATTTTGCATCAATATTATTTCTTTCAGAAGAGCTCTTGTTAGATATTGGGAAACACTGAATGCAATATTATACTTTGACCAGAATCTAGACACTAGCTAGTCTATATTGATGCATAGTACAGATTCTTATGGTTTAACATTCACAAGAATTATAAGAGATTTGATCTTACTCTTGTTTCATCCTAATTAGAGACCTCCTAAAAAAAACTAAGGGTTTACCCATTGCCCATTTTCAAATTTACCATTTTTAAGATTACCAGAAAGAGTGAGAAAGCCCAAATATGACATGCTTTTCATAAGAAAAAGATAAGTAGAATTTAACAACTATTAATTTTTCTCCAGCTATTACATGAATATTGTAAATTTAAATACAATTTTTAGTTATATCTTAATGTTTTAGATAAAAATTTTCTCATAAATTTATACATGGAAAATTATAATTTTGCTTTTCATTTTCTGAAACATCTAAAACAATTATCTACTTACCACACTTTATTTAAGTGAAATGTGCTTTTGTCAACTATTTTTATTTTTGATACTTGGCTTTCAAAATAAAGATTATCATAATCTATATGCAATAAATATTGATTTAAAATTTATATCAAAAGCAAATATGTTACAAGACTACACAGATAAGTATTTGATTTCTCTGAAATCCATTTATCTAAAGCTTAATCCAGTATTTGTTTTATTATTAAAATTCATTAGCTATCCAGTATTTTTAAATTAGAAGTCAGAACTAATATGAAAACCCTCCCTGAAAGTTATGGGGTCCTGGAAAATTACAAAAATAAGTGTGGTCAATAATTTAAATGCTCCAATATAACCTTGACAAAAGAGTATTTGTTGATGAAGTCTTGTTTCTCTAGTCTTTTTAAAAAGGGAGGGAAATTAGGGGGGAAAATATAAGACAAAAAGGGATTAAAGTAGACCCATGAGTTTGAGTAAGAAAAGAGAAGCAAAAAAAAAAAATAGACTTGTTATTTATAAGTCTATCACTCAAGTCACTTAGAGCAAGTAAATGTTGGCAAAATCACTTTAATTTCAAAATCAGGAGTGTGTGTTTTATTAAAATGTTATGTTCCATTTTACAAAAGACACTATTTTATTATGTGGGATATCATTGCTTTTTAACAGACTACTAGAAAGTTAATTATTTCCCTTGCAACCTTTTTTATAGCATCAATTTCTACAGTTAAAAACAATTAAAGACCAACTTTCCCTCTATATTTAACTGACTAATGAATCAATCACCCAACCATGGCATAACCTCATAAAGAATCGACTGAAAGCATGCCGCATTTACCTTTCTGCGTTTACCCCAGTAAACACTGGGGAGAAAGCTGCCAGACACCTGAGGAGAGCTTTTGTCACAATGGGTTAGAGAAAAATGGTATATTGCAAAATTGTTGAGGATTGTATTTATAAACTAAGGTTCATTTGCATTGTATTCTTCAACTACTAAATGCAGGGAATATATAAGTGATAAAAAGGAACCCAGCAACTGTTACCACCGAGCTTTTGATTTAGTAGGAACACAGGCACTCAAGCAAACCAGCCTTAGTGGAGTAGATACAATGGAGAGTTTGTGGACAATGTTGGTTGCCTGCTCTATAGTCATTGTTTCTTTCTATAGCCTTGTTTCTTACTTGAGCACTCTGATTTTGTTCAGATATTAGGTAGCTCTCTGTTTTATTGTTCCGTCCCCAACTCCAGGGGTAGAATGTTGATTAGTCTAAGCTAACCAGGGTTATTCTATTCCACTTGACAATATTAGCATAGGATGATATGTAATATAAACCAGCCCAATGACATGATGGGACCACAAGATGGGAAAATTTTTCTCCCAAAAACATATACAAATTGAGTAGTCACCCTATTCTTAATGTTCTCTCATGAGTTTGAGGTGCCTGAACTTACTTTATCTATCTCAAACTCATGAGAGAACATTCAGAATAGGACGAATAGGACAGATAGGACAGCTGTCCGCCCTCCTGTGACTTTCCTCCCAGAAACACTTCATGGCAGGGATATTCCCAGTCTCATTTACCTTACATGACAAATCAATGTGATAAAGATAAATTACTCTTAATGACCTTATTCAAAGGTACATTTGCATGTATAGATTCAAAAATCTATGAAATGATTCTTATAGTGGAAAATTAAGAGATTGTGGCAGGCAATGAAGGAGATAGTTAAGTGATTCTATAATATCAGCATGTAGATGACCTCCTTATGGAGTTGAGTCTAAGTATCTTTTTGTTTGTTTTATTTTTTAGTAATTTTGCCTAAATCGTCTTCATTTCTTTCCTTGCATTGACTCTTTCTATACCTTGGATTGAATCTTTCTGTGCCTTTTTCCAAGTTCCTATGAGGACATTATTTGCACACATAAAGAGATTATGGATGAGCCGGGCGCGGTGGCTCACGCCTGTAATCCTAGCTCTCTGGGAGGCTGAGGCGGGCGGATTGCTCAAGGTCAGGAGTTCAAAACCAGCCTGAGCAAGACCCCATCTCTACTATAAAATAGAAAGAAATTAATTGGCCAACTGATTTATATATGTAAAAAATTAGCCGGGCATGGTGGCACATGCCTGTAGTCCCAGCTACTCGGGAGGCTGAGGCAGTAGGATTGCTTGAGCCCAGGAGTTTGAGGTTGCTGTGAGCTAGGCTGATGCCACGGCACTCACTCTAGCCTGGGCAACAAAGTGAGACTCTGTCTCAAAAAAAAAAAAAAAAAAAAAAAAGAGAGATTATGGATGGAAGGCTTTGGGTTTTTGTTGTTTGGTTTTTTGTTTTGTTTTGTTTTGTAATCACTGGGGTGATGTATTTGATTCTGTGCAACTTGCTCTTCTAAATTAACAAGTTGTACATATCTATAAATCATCAGATATAAATATAAAGAGCTGAAAAAATATAATATAGTGGGTATTAACAATTTCATGATTTCACTATTGAAGAATATTGAAAATGTTCTCTTTTCCCCCCACTTGTAAATACTGCTACAGTAAAATCCTTTGTTTACATATATTTATGTGTCACATATAGTTCTATCAAGAACAGATCCTAAAAGTAGAATTGCTGGGTCAGAGGTACAAGACACACACACACACACATACATACACAGAGTTTAGTTGACCATGGAATATATTTTATGGAACTATTTATCAAAGGGACTATTACCTTCCTGAGATTACCCTTTTGAATTTCATTTTACTACTTCATTAGCAGAATCAAATAACAAATAGAAAAACTGAGTTTACAGTACTGTGCTTCAACTTCCTCAATTCTGGGATTGCATTGTGTTACATTTCTCAGTATTAAACTATTTTGTAACCACTACTTTGTTATAGTGAACCTACAACTCATAGTTCAAGCTTTTTATTGCCATTTTATTTTAAAAACAAGCTGACCTCAAATCTTCTTGATATTTAATCATTTTTTTTCCAGTTTACAAAAGAGGCAAAATAAAGTACTCTCTGAATGATAAACGGTAGGTTTCTTTTTTCCTCTCTTCCATTTAAAAGTAAGCGTTCAGAATGAACACTATACTTGTAGGAGGCATCTATTTTTCTTAAGAGACAGGTGTGTAACATCAGCAGCCAGATCTGCAGTGGAACTGGCAGTGTTTCTGAAATAGGTTGCTTCGGTAAAACAGGAGGACATAAAGATAGTCAGACTGGAGTCCAAGGAAACTTTTTATTAGTTTATTCCTTCTGTATTAGTTCTGGAGCGTGAGACTAGCCGACACATAATTACAGCTGGCATTCAACAAGACACTACTGGCAAACAGGCTTCGGATGGAGCGTCTCTCCTTCTCTGCCAGGAGCAGCCATGCTGGCAGGCTACTGCGTAGAGGGTTGCCTGCCTCCTCTATTCACTCCTTAGACAGAGATTAGTTTCATCTGTCAGTCTGGCACTTTTCACAAGCACAAAAATCCACATGAAAATCAGAGATTGAGAAGGATTTTCATCAGAAAGTGACTGTGTGTAGCAGTAACCTGGGGAGATGAGACTTCTGGAAGATACAGGACATAGCGCAGTGTGGAAAATTGAAGTGATAGAGTTGTTGAAAGTGTTCATGACTAATGCTGAAGTGACTTATGATACATTAAAAGGAAATACAAGACTAAGGCATATGAACAAAGTTAGAAAAAAATGGAATAAGCACTTTAGTTCTGACATTGTGCTGTCCAGTCTGAGGTTATCTTTACAGGAGATACATTTTAATGAAATTGTGGCTAACATTGAATCTGTCTGATATCTGAATATCTGGAGTATGAAAGTAGAATCGTTCATTACATAATGCCCTGTTGAGCATAACAGGCAAAGAAATATTAACCCTAACATTTTTAATATTGACTTAGCTGTCAGAGAGCCCCAAATTATAGGACGAACTTTACAGTTATCTGCTGAAAACCCAGGGAACTGACACTTTTGTCTTTTTTTAAAAAATCAACCTATAAAATTCAAATATTCTTTAAAATTACAAAGATAAAATATAATGATTCAAATACTCTCCTGTAGGTATTTATGGATGATCTAAATTCATTCTGACATCTCTATTCAATGAATTACACAGAATATTAAAAGCCACAGTTTTAACAGGAGGTCTAGGTCAAGGCAAAACTGTATGTTAGCTGCAGAAGACAGTGGAGATTAGCAGTTCAGATTTCAGAGTTTGGAGTGAGTCAATCTCAGTTAAATTTCTAGTTTCATTATGTATTTGCTGTAGAACTTTAAACAAATATCCTTTCTGTGCCTTTATTTCCTCATCTGCAAAATTTAATTGAGAATAATTATAACACCTGCATTAGAGATTGCTATGAAGTTATAAGACTTAATCAATGTTACATCTTAGAAGGAGGTCTGGGGCATAACAGGTATCCAGTAACTATTAGCAGGTTATCAGTGGACAATTTGTCTTCCTTCACATTGTTTAAATACTTGATTACCCTGCATCACCATCAACATCTGTAAGGAAAAAAACATCAAGAAAGACTGCATCCTTTTCTTAGAATTTAAGTCAGTGTGTTAACTCTCAGAGTGCTACCTAATCTTGAAGATTTTCTTTTTTTTTTCTTTCTTTCTTTCTTTCTTTCTCTAATTGTGTAATCTTTGGGCTTTACCATCTGTCACAGATATGGTGGCAGATCTGAATGAGTTGGGAAGGTAATTCAGGCCCAGAGATATGATTTCATTCATATCCCAGAGTAGATAGCCCCATTCTACCACATCCACCTACACATACAGCCTGCCTTGTACTCACAAGAGTGTAAAGCAGATATAAAAGCCTTAAAATAAGGATTAGTACATATGTTTCTGGAAAAAAATTCAGAGATGAAGATTTTTATTTGTGCCCCTTTTTAAAAACCTTTTATATCATTTTTATTCTAAATAAATAGACATTTTCAATAAGTTCTACTTCCCCTTTTCTTCAGCCTTAAGATATCCGGAGAAAATAAAACACAAGAAGTTAGTTCACAGAAATATTACCAAAAGTGGCAAAGTCTTTTCAAAATATAATTGAACTCCTTTTTTTTTTTCCAATTTTGATTAAATCTACTCCTTCTTGGCTATCTAGATCTGCATGTTCAGATGAAGTAGCCACTTAACCATATGTGACTACTGAGCACTTGAAATATAGGTAGTCCAAACTGAGATATAGCAAAGTGTAAGTTGCATACCACATTTCATAGATTTAATTTGAAAGGATAGATGTAAAATATCGATTTTCATAAATCATCAATTTTCATATCGATAACCTGTTGAATGATAATATTTGAGATGGTTTGAGTTAAAGAAAATATATTACAACATTAATTTCACTTTCACTTTTTGAAATGTGGCTACTAGAAAATTGAAGTTTACATGTGCCTTGCATTTGTGGCCTCCATTTGTTTCTATTGAATAGTGCTGCTCTAGCCTTATAGAAGGGAAACATTGCAGTTACCAAAAAAAAAAATTTTTTTAGAAATAAAAATTCAGTATAGATATGTAAATCCAGAATTCCATTTCTAATTGTAATGGAGTATTGCTCTTACTCAGAACAACTAGGGGAACCATATTTATTATGGGGAGAAAAAACTAAAAATGTCTAAAGGCACATCAGAAATCTACTAAGGCAACCAGCACTTTAGATATGAAAGTGTCCATAGAGAGGCCAATGCAGAGATACGAGCTGAAATAAGAGTTAGAGAACCTAGAGAGCTCTGTTAGGAGGCAAGGATACCTAGAGAGCTTCTGGCAATATTAAAATGGTGGGCAGATAAAAATTGGACTGTAGGACTTCCAAACATCTAGGACTTGAGGTCCAAGATCTTGGAGAAGTGGGAATGACAAGGAAATGAATTCAACACTAGTGGATTTCCACTTCAGAAGTTAGTCAAATTCTTAAACTGTTCAAGGGCAAAAGACTACAAAGTTAAACAGAAAGTCTCTGAAACATAGTATACCAAATACTCCAGGTTCCCTATTGGGATCCTTAGAAGCCCACACCTTATTGAGGAGAACCTTGTGGAGTCTTGATAGATAAAGACCCCATTGTATATACCTGCCAGAGGTGAGCAAACTCTCTAGAGGAAGACAGTACTATTCAGAGCCTCTACATTTTTTTCATACAAAAATGTTAACTATTTGATTAAAAATTACTAAGCATTTGAAGAAAGAATAGAACCCAAAGAAAAAATATATAATGAACAAATGTACAAATGACCTAGTCACCAAAGTTATTAGATATGGACTATGATTAACATGTTAAAGAAATTAAATGACAGATATAGAAATAAAGAATCAAATAAAAACTCAAGAACTAAAAATACCATTGCAGAAATTAAAAACTCAATACTTGGGTTTAATAGCAGGAGATAGGATTAGTGAACTAAAAAAATAGGTCAGTGGGAAATATTGGGATTACTCAGAGAGAAAAAATTGATGGAAAATATGCAAAAGACATATGGGTGTGAGTAAAATATTCCGATAAGAAATATCACTGGAGTTCTGCAAGGGGAGGAGAGAGACAACAGGCAGTAATCACATTTGAACAGACACTGGCTGAACATTTTCCAAAACTGTCAAAAGATATCAGACTTCAGAGTCAAGAAGCTCTATAAACCTGACTAGGATAAATATAATGGAAATCACACTAGGTACATCATAGTAAAACTTTTGAAAAACAAAGACCAAGGGATAATCTTAAAAGCATGGGAGTTCAGGGTTGGGGGGGGCAAGAACTAGCAGACTTCTCACTTGCAAGAAGAAGAAAAGAATACAACTTGGCAAATTGTGAAGCTGGATGAAATTAGGCATCAAAAGAATCTTGCAAAGCTCATAATTCAACATCCTTGGAAAGGCTGATGCAGATTAACATATGCCACATGCAATCCCCAAACTAATCCACAGAGCAAAATGGTCAGTTAGCTGTAACAAATTATAGTAATTACATGGGTCCGCAAGATTGTTAGTTCTCTATTAACTATGGGGACAATATCTACCAGGAGAAAAGAGCAATAATAAATGGAAATTTAATTCATCCTTAAAATTGTCCATAATTTTGGCTTAAGTTACCAATAGATAATGTAAAATTCCCTTGAGAGATGTAAGAGTAGGATAGCTATTGTAGTGATACAACTCTTCTTCTCGCTTACATGAGAGCAGTAAACTAGATAGATCAGCCTTACAAACAATATTATAACCTAAATCATTTATAAACTGCAAAAATTATGCCAGACTTACTTTTTCGTTCATATTTGTTCACATCTCTCCTTTTTTCTAAATCACCAATAATAAAGGTGAGAAGAGTCCCTATTTACTGACGTAAATCAATGCAAGCAAAAACAGAAAATTGCTTCTATCAAATATCACTGAGAAATACTAGTGATAGAGAAGAAAAAGAAAAGGCAGGATTTTTATACACATATATGTATATGTCTGCCATTGCACACTGTGAGAGCACTGGTTCCATCACTGCCTGATGTGCCTTGATGCCTAGACCAGGTAGGTGGTCCACTGTGAGGTGTATTTACTGCTTTAGTGGAATAACCCCTTATGATGTTGACAGTCTTCAACACCTCTTCCTCAGCCATTTATTCATTCATTCAGCCATTTTTTTTCCTGTAGATATTTATTAAGCACCCATGTGTGACAGGCATTATTCTAGGTATGGTGCCTACATGGAAGAGACAAGGTAATTAAGTAACTAATTAGTGCTAAAGAGCAAACATAGGCAGGGAGGAGGTCAGAAATTGATAGGATGCAGTTTTAGATAGGGTAGCCAAGAAAGATAACAGTATAGACATAAAGTTAAAGACCTGACAGAAGATAAGGGGTGGAGACGTTGGGGGTGAGAATTATAGGAAACCAGTGATTCCAACCAACACAAAGGCCATGGGTCGGGAGCAGGGCTGATGTGTTGAAGAACAAGGAGGCTTGAGCAACTGGTATAGAGCAGGAAGGATATTAAAGGATGAGATCAGCAAGGGAACGGGGGCAAATTCACAAAATTAAACCATCTAAGAACTTTAGCTTTACAATGAATGTGATGGGATGCCACTAGATAATACTGAGTAGAGGATTATATGACTGAAGTAAGATTTTAAAGCAATACTCTAGCTATGCATGGAGGACACATTTTTTTTTTTTTTTTTTTGAGACAGAGTCTCACTTTGTTGCCCCGGCTAGAGTGAGTGCCATGGCGTCAGCCTAGATCACTGCAACCTCAAACTCCTGGGCTCAAGCGATCCTTCTGCCTCAGCCTCCTGAGTAGCTGGGACTACAGGCATGCGCCACATGCCTGGCTAATTTTTTCTATATATATTAGTTGGCCAATTAATTTCTTTCTATTTATAGTAGAGACGGGGTCTCACTCTTACTCAGGTTGGTTTCAAACTCCTGAGCTCAAAGGATCTGCCAGCCTCAACCTTCCAGAGAGCTAGGATTACAGGCCTGAGTCACCTCACCCGGCCAAGGACACATATTGAAAGAGGCCAAGAGTAGAAGCAGGGAGACCAGTGAGGAGGCTGTTACAGTAATCCAGGAATAAGACAATAGTACTTTAGTTTAGAGTGGTACTGAAGCAGGTGGTGAGAGATCACTAGATTCTGAATATATTTCATCCATGACTATGTTCTGAATGTCTGTGTGCCCCCAAAATTCATATGTTGAAATTCTAACTCCCAATGTGATGGTATTAGGATGTGGGCCTTTTGGGAGGTGATTGGGTCATGATGGCAAAGCCTTCATGAATAGAATGAGTTCTCTTATAAAACAGACCTAAAGGAGCTCATTCACACTTTCATCATGAGAGATCACTGTAAGATGCCGTCTATGAACCAGAAAGCAAGCCCTCACCAGACACTGAGTTTGTCAATGCCTTGATCATGGACCTCTCAGTCTCCAGAACTGTGAGGAATAAATTTCTGTTGTTTATAAGCTATCCAGTTTATGTGCATTTTGTTATACCAGCCCAAAGGGCCTAAGACACTCACAAAGCCAATAGATTTTGCTAATGGATTAGCTACGAGGAAAGAATAGAGTGAAGGATGACCATAATGTTTATTTTTTCCTAAATAGCTGGGGGAAATGCAGTAGGTATCTGTTTAAATGAAGATTGTGAGAAAATTAGATTTGGAGAATCTCAGTTTGGGACATGATGAGTTTGAAATGCTAAAACCGTATCTGAATAGTGAATCTTATTCTGTGTGCCCTGTGGCAAAGAAGAGTCCAAAAGGTAAAGCAATGTGTAAGCGAATTCTCTGTAATTTCCCACAATTACTTCTTCAGATTAACAATGTGTTTGGAAAATACTTTCTTCACTCAACACACTATTTCCCACCTTCTTACAGTGTTAAAACTGTTAGAACTGTTTACAGTGTTAAGTTCTATGTTAGAAAAGAAGTCCATATGACCCAATGTGGATTAATCATAAAACCTTATGCTCTTGTACAACATGATGTGAACTAATCAAACTGCTTCCTGCTATGGATATACAGGTACTGATATATTGGGTTAAGAGAAATAAATTATCTTTCTCCAAAGTTAGAAATTTGGGATTATATAAATCTGCAGCTGCCAGTGACCATCATCCCTGATTACATTTCATTCTATGGTAGTAGATCATGAGGACCATATACAACCAGAAAGGCTGCTGAGAGATAGAAGGCAGGGTTTGTTGTCCTATACCAGCCTTGACTAAAGCAAGCTTCAACCTTGGACTTCATAGTTACTTGAGTCAATATTTTTTTTTTTCAGATTAGACAATTTTGAATTGGACTTCTCTCATATAAAACAAATAAGAGTTTGTTTGTTTTTTTTTTAATGAGTCTTTGGGGATGAATTCATTTCTATATGTAAAAACTGAGGTACATCAAACTAATAACATTTCTTTCATTGCTTCTTTTCAGAATTTCTTTGGGGAATAATTAAGATTGTACATTATAAAAATAGACACTAATTTTGAAATCAAAATGTATTAATAGGTTTATCCTGTTAATTCTTAGAGCCAAACTTTAACCATCCATGTAAATGAAATACAAAACTACTAAAAATAAAATCTATATCCCCTAATTCTTAATGTACATTGACATCAACTATTTTCATTCTCAATCCTAAATATCATTTATAGAAATTTTAAGTTATGCATTAGTTGTATTTTCCTAATTTTACTATAGTCATTCATCCTTTGTTGAAAATATCAAATCTAAAATAGCAATGACTATATAGAGAAAATATAACCCATGGTTCACTTAACATGTAGATTCTATAATTTGCCTTGCACAACTAGGAATGTATTTTATTAACAATCAGGAGCTCAGGAAATACTTCAAGAAAAATTGAGTTAAAATTAAACCACTAATAGAGTCTTGGACAAACTTTGGATTTCTATTCTCAATCTCCAGTGTTGTCCAGTTTATAATTATGTATAATTTACTGTGTTAGCTGGTGGATAACTTATCTTCTAAATTTAACCATTAAGCATACACTTGAAGTTTCCTTATACATGTGCCAGCTTTTTAAATAAATGTAACGATGGCTTTAAATTAGTCCAAAAATCTACAAACTTTATTTCATGCTCTTCGCAAGCTACCAAAAGGGGTGTATTTATTTTTATCAGTAAATTCAGTATTCACTAATAAAAATTTTAAAAATCAAATATATAAGAAGAAATTTTCTTAGAAATATTATCTCATCTTTTGCTGGGACAAAACCCTAATTTTTTAGTTTTAAAAATAAACTTGCTTCATCCCCAAAGAGAACTGCCAGATGAGAGCAAATTAAAATTTAAAAGTATTTATATTATATCTGACAGATAAAATATCATCAAGGGGAGGTGATTCCTGCCCAGGATTCAGAATAAAGATCATTCACAGTCTCTCTAATGAAGATGCTTAGCACAAGTACAGTTAGCATCTGGAGGAGAAAAAAACACGGTACCTTTATGTTAGCATTCCATGACTTAGAGACATCAGCATTTTCTCCTAATTTAGTTTATTTAATTCTTGTGTAACTCTAAGCCTAAGGATTAAAATGCCAAAAAGAAAATGAGAGGAGGCCTTAAGATAGAGTGAGCTATCTTCTAAACAAGGAGAGAAGCCATGTGCTTTATCCTCCTGTGAATGGAGATGCCTTGGATAATGCCTATAGATCGGACGGGGGAAAAGGGCTTTGCACACAGCCACTCATTGTTCAATCTTTGTTAGAATCAAAATAAGTAGAGACTTGCTTTTCAGGCCCACTCTGTGGGGACTAAAGAGAGGAATGCCATTGGATCCCAACAGAGTGTTTGATGTCTTCATTTTCCAAGACTCCTCGGAGAGAGACCTGGCAGGCAAGGGTGGCTGACATAGAGAAAAGGCAAATTCTAAACCAAGTCACTGCCCCAGTAATGAGCACTAGAGCATTTCTATTATGATAGTGTGCTTTTATTATCAGTGTAGAGTTAATAGAGCTGTGATGACATCACATGTTCTGTGATGAAAAAAAAAAATAGAAAAAGGAAAAGAGAAAAAAAAGCCCTCGGGAATTATGAATTTCCCCAGAAGCCATAATTAATTTTTGCAAGAATACAACAGACAGATACATGACCAACAGTGACATACTACATTAGGACAAGAAGGAAGAAATTACTAATAAATCATCATCTCCAACTTCTCTCCAACTGGCCCATCTCCAGACAAGTAGGAAAAGAGAAATAAATACAGGAAAATTAAATATTATAAATTTTCTGGGTTTGCTGTTCATCAGAATTAGCATTAGTTCCTTTGGATGCAGGTTTTCAGTATGCTTTATCCTTTATATGACTATTTATGTATATTAAGATTTTTTTTAGTTTTAGAAATATGAACGTATTGAAATTTAAAATATATTCTAAGGACACACTTCTAAAAGCCCCCAAATTGTGTCAAACAGCCATTGTACAGCTCTCTAGATTTCCACTAATCAGCAAAAGTTACTGGCCTTAGAAAAAGCCAAGTTCATTGTCTCGTAAAATACTGTGGGTATTTATATCACAGCGTGATAAATCTCAGAGAGAAAAGAAAGCGGGGTAAGAGATTTTTAGATCTATTACACCATTTAACTCAAAGAATGTTTATATGACCCACTGCACAAAGTTTAAATACATGAGGCAGTTTTGATTGTTAACTCCCTGAACTTGCTGGCGGAGCAAAGTGAGACAAGACATTTCTAAACAGTGTGCTCTGGTATTGTTATCTACCATGAGGCACTTTCTGTCTTGTCAGCTGCTTCAGACATCTGCTCAGCTCCATAAAACCTGTACATAAGCAAGGGTCATTTTTGTTTGTTTGGAATTGAGGAGTATTAACTATTAGCTGGTTATTAGTTAGCTCTGTTACTCAAAGTAGATAACAGAGAATTTTAATGATAAAGTCAGTTTCCAAGAAAAAGTTTTGCTTAACTCATTCAGCCTGTTTCCTAGTTATATTTTTATTTAAAAATATATTGTGTCTATCTATTATAGCAACATGAACAGTAATGAAACCATTTCAACCTTAATTTTCCACATAACTACTAAATTTTTTAGAGTATTTCTTTCCAGATTTTTAAATGGAAACTTATACATAATTTAAGGATATAGCAATAGAAAAACTTGCATTATTTTACTTCCCCTTATTATGTTATTTTTATGTTGCTTTATTCATTCATAAAGCATCATTTCAAATTGCTATTGCATAAGGATATAAGAATATTCACTTAATTATTATCCTATGGTTGATTATTTCATTTATGCACTATTTCTCTAGGCCCAGTTGTGAAGTTAATCCTATACTTGTTTCTTATATTTTTGGTGTTCTTTCCTGCATTGCATACAAAACCCAAGCAAGTTTCTCTTCATTTTATTGAAAAAAAGCCTAACTTACATAATAGCATTTGGCTAAATTGGTGCGTTTATTTTTGATTAGCTTTAAATATATATCTATATGATAAAATGAACCCAAGATACATGTTAGTGTTTCATTGCTGCAATTGTGGTACAGTTCTGTCCTCGGGGCCCACATACACACCTGGACCCACTCAATATGTTCATTCTATCAGCATGAGCCCTTCTAGAGAAAGAAATAAATTCTTCTTCGGGGGATGAGGCAGGATTATTATAAACAGGGTCTTCTTCCCAGGCTTAGGAAGAGAAGGACTAGTCGAGCTATAGTTCTAGAGAAAACTTGCAAATGTAAAGAATCTAAATTTAGAAGAAACACACCATTAGTCTTTTAAGGCTGTAAGGATAAGCTAACATTTATCTTTTGACCTCTTCCAACCGTCTCCCTCCATGCCTTCCTTTTTTATCCTCTTCACTGGCCACTTTCCATCTGTTGATTCCTTAGCCCTGCTATTAATATTCTTAGGGAAATCGAAGGCTTGGCAGAGGTGAGTTCCCACTCAGTCATGATCCTACTACTGCCAGGCCTGGCTCAAGCTTTCTCTCCTTTGAGTCAGGTCTAAATTTAGCCCACTGATGCTCTCACTATTTGTTCAGAAGTGACTAACCACTAGGGATCTTGGGAGTAGGGCCTGGATAGAGCTGGGGTGTTATTCTGGAGACTGATAGCAAATGCATGTCTCCAGCTTATCAGAATGCAGTCGTGAGGACACCGATATGTCCCCAGACCACATGGAAATAGTGTTGAGCTCACATATTTTAAGCTAAGATCACTACTATAGCCTTAGAAGCCTTTTGTTAACCAACTAAGATAATTTTGATTTAAAAAGATATTTTATTCTATAAAAATGGTTTAAAATAAAAAATTGTTCTAACATAATGCCTTAACTGTGTAGGAATGCAAGAAATTCCCTACTATTTGCCAAACTGGTAATCTGTTCAGCCTAAAGCTTTGCCTCTGAAACTGTTATCTCATGAACACTGGACGTCAGCACTAAAGAGCTTCAGTAAGACAGACTCTCAAAACTTGTAAAGAAAAAAGAATAAAAAAAGTGTGTTAACATTCACATCCTATAGCAAAGAATAATCTTTTGGCCTATTAGCAATCTCTTGATCTACTTTCTCCTGCAGTCACTGAACCAATTCTTTGCTCCCCTTTTCAGCAAAACTTCTCACTGTAGTTGTTCATACTTGCTTTCTTCAATTCCTTTCCTCTCATTCTATCTTATGCACATTTTAGCCATCCTTTTAACCCCAGCCCTAAAACTGCTTTTGTCAAGGCTACCCATGACATCTAGATTGATAAATCTCATGCCACTTCTCAACTGTTTTCTTAAAAGTCTAGCAGCTGCATTTGGTTCACTTTTCCATGCTTTTGTTGTGAAATGTTTCTTCACTTGTTTTCCAGGACACAATATGTTTTTGGTTTTCTTCCTACCTGACAATATCGCTGGTTCCTCTTCATCTCTCAGACTCCATCTCTCCCATTAGAGTACCATAAGATTTATTCCCTAATTCCCAGGCTTTGTTTAGCTATGCTCCCTCCCTCTACTCATCTCAGTTAGTCCAAGGTCCTTAAATAGCATCCATGCACTGGTGACTCCTAATTTCATACCTCTAGTCCAACCTTCTTTTGTTTTCCGGGATCAACCACTCCACTTGAAAGAACATAATCATAAAACATAAATCAAAATTAACATATCTAAAGCCAAACTCCTGATATTCCCCTCAAAATTTCCTTCTCCTTTTACAGTCTTCATTATTTTAATAAGTGACAACTTTTTCCTTGTATTAGTTCAGCCAAAACACTTGAAGTAATCCTTGATTTCTTTGTTTCTCCCATCTACTAAATCCAAATCTGTCAGCAAATCATTTGCTTTTATTGTCAAAATATATTAAGAAAATACCACTTCTCATAACCGCCACAGTTACTACCTGATTCCAGTCAACATACCCAACCTGGATTATTATATTCCTGTGACAGGTATGGTCCATGTGAAATAATTCAGATAAGTAAGATAATGTAAGTCTGTCAGATGATACCACACATCTGTTCCAAACCCACAATTCTTTCCCCTTCTTACTCAAAGTCCAGATTCCTTACAATGGTTTAAAAGACCATTTTCTACTTTCTTGCACTTGCCCTATTCCTTGCAAGACTTCCTACTATTCCTAGAACTCCCTTGGTGCAGAGTTTTATCCTTATTGTTTTCCTTAGTATTCTCGCAGAGCCACATTGCTCCCCTCCTTCCTTCCCTTCCTTCAGGGGCTTTATTTGAATGTCACTTCTCAGGAAACTCCTTTGATCACTGTTTAAAATGTACACCTTCCAGCAACATACTCACTTTGTCCTTGCTTTATTTTTTACCATCTGCCATACTATATATTTTACTTACCTATTTCTCTCCACTTAAAAATACTCTCCATTGAGTATAAGGGCCCTCCTTTCATTCATTACTGTATCCTCACAGCACAGCATGATGCCAAACATTTAACAAGCACTTGATATTTATTAACTGAATATATAAATAAACAAAAGATATAGACAGAGAGTTCAGAGACTATCTCAATAGGTCAAAGTGAGAAATTAGTAGCTGAAACAGGGGCGATAGCACTGGACATATTGATAGATTGCAGCAAACATGAGTATTGGGATTCCTGATATTGCTATTTTTCTCATCATATAAGAAACAAATCTGCATTGTAACTGAACACATCAATATTGAGGACTCATTAATGTGAGGCTCCCTCCAAGGACTTGATCTTCTTTCAATGTGCCAATAGACTTCTGCTTCTAAACCTAGAGAACTGAGAACCAGATCTTGGACTGGCGTTGCCAGATAAAAGACAGGACACTCAGATAAATTTGAACTTCAGATAAACAAGGAATAAAATAAAAAGTATGTCCTAAATGTTTCATGAGACATAATTATACTAAATATACTAACTATATGTGTGTGTATTTGTCATTTATTTCAAATTCAAACTAAGTGTATAGTATTAATTGATCAACATTTATGTGCACATAGAGTAGTAACATTCATCAGGTTTCAGGCAGTTGGGAGGGGGGAGGAGGAGCTGGTATATTCACACCTAATGGGTGTGGTGTACACCATCTAGGGGATGGACAGTCCTGAAATTCTGACTTGGGTGGCACAAAGGCAACCTAAGCAATCTAAACATTTGTTACCCTGCAATATGGTGAAATAAATAAATAAAAGTAAATTGATGTTATAAACAAAAAAACTAAAACAAACCAAGTGTGTGCTTTTTTGTTTGTTTTCTTTTTGGCTAAAAATGGCAACCCTAACCTGAACTACTGTCAGTTCTCTGTCGGTTCTTTCCTTGGGGAAAGCACGCTGGCTTTCTACTGGTAAGAATAAACTAGTGAGCCTTATTTTTTTCCCTATAACTTCATTTTACTTTGCAGTGATAGGGGCTATGAAAAGCCAGAACCATAGTTCAATTGTCTTTAAATTCACTTACTATCCTTTTCTCACTGAAGAATATTTTTCAGCCAATAAAAATATCAAAATAGAAAAATAACTATGGCTGTAATCTAGTTAATTACTACCAATTTGCACCTAGTAAAATTCAGCTTATTTTGTAATTACTTTCTGCCATATGATTAAATATCATGCAACATGAAGTATTCAATAAAAGTGTTTGTCTAACAGAGTCCCCCAATACCAACTAGGCCTAGACTGAACTTTTCAGCAAAGAGTGGCCAGACCTAAGCTCTGCCTTTTCCCAATACTCTCTTAAGTTGATGTGATGTACAAATCATGCACTGCATCATGATTAGGTAATAGTGCATAGAGACAGCAGTGGATGGACACCCTCTCTTTACCAGGTGTGACTGGTAACACCTGGAATAGGGTGTACCTGTTCCTTTAACTCCTCCATTATGACAGACCACAGGAATAGTTAGCAGGTGAAGAAAAGTTACCGAGGAAGGAGAGAAGAGCATTTCTGATAACAGCATAAACAAGAAGATAAAGGAGAATTCAAAACAGAATGCTTGAATAAAACTAACATCTCCCTATATTTATATAACCCTTATATATTAAAGATGCTTGTCTCAAATATTATATCATTCACATACCTATTTTGTTACAAATACAGACGTTGAGTCCAACATTTGGAAATAGTGAATGATCAGGTCTCTGTCACATTGCAGAAATATGGTCAGTGGTTTACATTCATGTCTAGAGTGCTACCCTTTCTCCGTCATCTCTGAGCCCTCTGACAACTGGTACTGAGTGACAAGGAGGGAAACTCTAAAAAACAATGTCTCCTCACCCAAAAGGAATTCTAGACAAAATGAAAACTTAACCTAAAATCCATCAATGTATTGAACTTTTAGAGATAATAGTTGTCTCTCTTAGACAAACGTTTCTAGAGAAAAGAAAAAGAAAGGAAGAACATTAACTTAAAAAGTTACTAAAGACTTAAATCTGTATTCAAGAACTATTATAATTTCATACATAATCACACTAACAGAGTAGTAGACAGTATATATTTTGGAACCAACAGATCTTACAATCTAGTCCTACCCTGTATATTTAGGCAAATCTTTTCTCTCCACATTTAATTTTCATTCATTGTTTAATCAGGTTTTCCTGTGCTAGAATGTTACCTTCATCCCAGTATCTCAAGAACATCACGCACAACTTTGTTCGTAATAGTTGCTCAAGATGAATTTCCTTAACAATGAATAAATTAGAGAAATTACTATGCCCCACAAGAAATGTCCTCTGAAGACAAGCTATATAGACATCCTATGGTGATGTCTACTCTTTTTCAGCTATTTTAAATTGCTATGTTGGCTCCATCTGATATGCACTCTCAATTCTTTTCTTCCTAACCAATTTCTACTTATCCTTCAAATTATTGCTCACATTCCATTGGCTCTATGAAACCTTCACTGATGTTTTTAATGTATGCTGTTTACTCCTATTAATAAACTTTTATGTCACCTATGAACTTAGCATTTAATTACACACCATCTCCTTTTGTTTCTTATCTCTTCAACAAGATTAATGACTTCTTGAAATCAGACCATCTGATTCATTCACTTCCACCTATCTCAAATATCTCTAATCAAAATCCTTATAGATTTAGTGATGAGATAAACTGAAAAAATGGAGATGTAATTTACTAAATGCACAAGAGAGGAGTGAGACCAGTGAAAAGCACAGGAATTCAGAGACTAGCAATGTAAAGCTAATGGCACTGCTGGGTCTGTGGCAACCCTGGGCTACAATAACAAGAGTCAGATAATAGCCTAGTGCTGTGCATGAAGTAAGAGTTCAATAAATATTTATGGAATGCATATATTAATAAATTAAACCTAAACGTATGTCCATACTTAATTACGTCCATGCTTACTAACACCAAAAAATACATTTTGGGGCCATTCAAAAAGTGGAATCACTCCTTTTATTTTCTCTTGCATCTAAAGAAGCTTCATCAAAAAGAGTTGAAATATGTCAAAATAAAAAAAAAGAGTTGAAAAATGTATGTGATCCCTGTTAGGCTTGGTATCAGCAGTACATCAGAAGCTATTAGTAGGAAGAGGGGCAAGATATCTGACTAGAGACATCGCTT
Organism: Microcebus murinus; assembly: GCF_040939455.1. Lineage (NCBI taxonomy): Eukaryota > Metazoa > Chordata > Mammalia > Primates > Cheirogaleidae > Microcebus > Microcebus murinus. The sequence continues at coordinate 62,963,270 of NC_134108.1, read as the reverse complement.
GCCAGACCGTCTTGCAGGAAAGGAAAGGTTTCAGATAAAGGACAGGAGAGAGGGGACACACTCAGGTTTAGGTCATAGACAGAAGTGCTGAAACCTGTCAGGGACCTCACAGAAGAAAACTGAGAAGCAGAGAAGGAAAAGATTAAAGGAAAAAAAAAAAAGATATCGGCAAGGATCAAACCCAGAGAGGCTCAGAGCCCAGTGAAGGGGTAAGGTCCCCCTTTCTCTCTCCCACACTCCTCCAGTGATCAGCAAGCTACCAAGTTACTTGGAAGCTTTTTCATGCCCATGAGCCCAAACATCGTGGTCACCATGGAATTGGGGGGAGAATTCGCAAGATCCCAGAGCTTGGACATTCTGTGTCAGGTTCCCCTCCTTAGAGAGTGACGCAAGAGGCCAGAGAGCTAGCTTTCTTCCATTCAGCCTCTATTCATCCCTGCCCCTCCCCAACCCACTGCAACTAGGAGAGCAGTTTGAACCAAAAAATTGGGACCACCTCTCCCCAGCTGGCATGTCCTCTAGTCTAAGGTTTCACAGAGAGCATGCCGTATCTTCCCCCATGAGGACATGCAGTGGACCCTGGGTGCCTGATCTGGGAGTGCCCTGCCCACCTGCATTTCTCAGAGATGCATGCCAGTGGGTCAAACACACAGGCTAGACACCATGCCCCAAGGAATCAAGTGGGTTGATGGCAAACACCAAGGGGAGGTTTGGGTGCTGGACTTGGGAGGCAAGGGGGCCCATGTGCGCAGAACTGATGAAAGAATTCTGTGAATGTTGGAGATGTGGTGATCTGGGAGAGCTCCTATCTCCCTACAGAAAAGCCTAGCAGTTGGACCAAGGCAGGTCCTCCATCGGGAAGAAGATCCCACGCCAAGGCACCGTAGCAAACAGGCATGGCATAATCAGGCACCCAGGCTGTTTGGGAATTGCAGCCCCTTCCTCATGAGCAGCCTTCCCAGTTTAGGGAAGTTTGCCATGACCCTGTTTCCTGTGACTTTCCTTAGCAGCCAGAAAAGCCAGCTTGGAGCCCACCCTGCTGAGGCTCAAAGTTGTACTATCAAACTAGGTAGGGTCCCCAGCAGGGAAGATCACAGCCTATGATGCCATAGTAACCAAGCAAAGCATGCTCAGGAGCTTGGGCTATAGGAAAATTGTGGCCCCTTCCTCTTGAGCAGCTTTTCTGATCTGGAGAGCCTGCCTTGACCCTCCTCCTGGCTCTCCCTAGCAGCAAGAAAAACAACCTTTGAGCCCTGCTGAGGCTTTACAAAGCCTTCCAGACTCACACAATCTAACCACACCTTGCCTCGCTTTTCCACCCAGCTCTGCTATGGTGATCAATCAACCCCCTGGGAGCTACAGGGTCCCTCTTAAAGCCTGGGGCATTCAAGTGTTCCACCTGAGGGAATGTTTTTCACAAGCACAAAAGAACATCTAGGAAGTTGGCTCTTTTCTGCAAGTATCAACCTACAGAAAAGGAAACCAACTCTATAGCTCATCAGAGCATCTACCAACTCAATCATACAGGGTGTGGCTGATTCTTGCTCACATGTACCATGTTTCCCTGAAAATAAGACTTACCCGTAAAATAAGCCCTAGCAGGATTTCTAAGCATTTGCACAATATAAGCCCTACCCCTAAAATAAGACCTAGTGATGGTCATGGCTACGCAGTGTATCTGCACAACCCATGCATTTCATCACCTAACGGTAAAGATGAGTGTAATTCCTGGGGACCTCAACACCCTGTCGTCAGAGCTTGACAATTCATCAAATCAGAAAATAAAGAAATAACGAACTTAAATGAACTCTAACTCAAAAGGACTGAACAGACATTTAAAGAACATTCTACCCAAAAATTACAGAATACACATTCTTCTCAGCAGCATATAGAATATTATCCAAGACTAATAATAGCTCAGGCCACAAACAGGTCTCAACAAATTTATAAAAATCAAAATCATACCATGTACCTTTTTAGATCACAGCAGAACAAAACTAGAAATCAATCACAAGAGAAATACTCAAACATACACAAAGTCAGGGAAATTAATCAACCTATTGTTGAATTATTATTGGGTCAAGAATTAAATTAATATGGAAATAAAAAAAAATCCTTGAACTGAACAACAAAGAGGACAGAAGCTATCAAAATGTATGGGACACAGAAAAGGCATTCCTCATGGGAAAATTCATAGCCTTAAATGCCTATATCAAAAAGACAGAAAGATCACAAATTAACAACATAATATCATGCTTCAAGGAACTAGAAAAGGAAGAACAAATCAGCCCAAAAACAGCAGAAGAAAGAAATAACAAAGGTCAGGGCAGAACTAAATGAATTTGAGGAAAAAAGATACAAAGGATTAATGAAACAAAAAGTTGGTTCTTTGAAAAGATAAACAAAATTGACAGACCTCTTGCTACATTAACCAAGAACAGAAGAGAAAGAACCCAAGTGAGTTCAACCAGAAATGAAAAAGGTGACATTACAACTGATACCACAGAAATACTAAACATCATCCATGAATATTATGTATATCTCTACATGTATAAACTAGAGAATGTATAAGAAATGGAAAAGTTCCTAAAGACACACAACCTCCCAAGACTCAGTCAGGAAGAAAAAAACCTCCTGAACAGAACTATAACAAACAGGGAGATTAAAACAGTAATATAAAACATCACCCCCGCCCAAAAAAAGCCCTGGACCAGATGGATTCACAGCTGAATTCTATCAGACTTACAAAGATAGGGAAAGGATGCCCTATTCAATAAATGGTGCTGAGAAGATTGGATAGCCACATGCAGAAGAATGAAACAGGACCCCAACCTCTCACCACTCACAAAAATTAATTCAAGATGGATAAAAGACTTAAATGTAAGGCATGAAACCATAAGAATTCTAGAAGAAAATAAAGGCAAAACTCTTCTAGATAGCACCCTAGGCAAAGAATTTATGACTAAGACACCAATGGCAGGCCAGGTGCAGTGGCTCACGCCTGTAATCCTAGCACTCTGAGAGGCCTAGGCAGGAGGATTGCTGGAGGTCAGGAGTTCGAAACCAGCCTGAGCAAGAGCAAGACCCCGTCTCTACTATAAATAGAAAGAAATTAATTGGCCAACTAATATATATAGAAAAAATTAGCCAGGCATGGTGGCGCATGCCTGTAGTCCCAGCTACTCAGGAGGCTGAGGCAGCGGGATCACTTAATCCCAGGAGTTTGAGGTTGCTGTGAGCTAGGCTGACACCAAGGCATTCACTCCAGCCTGGGCAACAAAGTGAGACTCTGTCTCAAAAAAAAAAAACAAACAAAGACACGAATGGCAATAACAAAAATTAATAAATAGGATTTGTTTTGTTTTTTTTTTTTTTTTTTTTTTTTGAGACAGAGTCTCGCTTTGTTGCCCAGGCTAGAGTGAGTGCCGTGGTGTCAGCCTAGCTCACAGCAACCTCAAACTCCTGGGCTCAAGCAATCCTCCTGCCTCAGCCTCCCGAGTAGCTGGGACTACAGGCATTCGCCACCATGCCCGGCTAATTTTTTGTATATATATTAGTTGGCCAATTAATTTCTTTCTATTTATAGTAGAGACGGGGTCTCGCTCTTGCTCAGGCTGGTTTCGAACTCCTGACCTCGAGCAATCCGCCCGCCTCGGCCTCCCAGAGAGCTAGGATTACAGGCGTGAGCCACCGCGCCCGGCAATAAATAGGATTTGATTAAACAAAAAGAACTTCTATACAGCTAAGGAAACAATCAACAAAACAAATAGACAACCTACAGAATGGTAGAAAATATTCACAAGCCTCACATCTGATAAATGGCTTAATAAATTCTGGCTTAACCACCAGAATTTACAAAGAATTCAAGCAAATCAACAACAACAACAACAGCAACAGCAAACAACCCTATTAAAAGGTAGGTGAAAGACTTGAACAGAAGCTTCTCTAAAGAAGAAAGACAAATGGCCAATAAACATATGAAAAAATACTCAAAATCACTAATCACCAGGGAAATTCAAATTAAAACCACATTGAGATATCATCTTACCTCAGTTAGAATGGCTTTTATTAAGAAGTTCAAAAACAATTGATGCTGGCATGGATGTAGAGAGAAAGGAACACTTATATACTGTTGGTAGGACTGCAAATTAGTACAACCTTTGTGGAAAACAGTATGGATATTTCTCAAAGAACTAAAAGTAGACCTACCATTTAATCTATCAGTTCCACTACTGGGTATTTACCCAAAGGGAAAAGACTTTTCATCAAAAAGACTCAGCACTTGAATGTTTATTGCAGCACTATTCACAATCACAAAATTGTGGAATGAACCCAAGTGCTCACCAATTCATGAGTGGATTAATAAAATGTGGTATATATGTACCATGTAGAACTACTTATCCATAAAAAGGTGAATTAATACCTTTTGCAACAACTCATATGGAACTGTAGATAATCTCCTAAGTGAAGTATCTCAAGAATGGAAAAACAAACACAACATGTACTCACTATTGAACTGGAACTAACCAACGAGCATACATTTGCACAGAACAAAGTAAAACTCAATGGAAATCAACCAGGGGGGAGAGGAGAGAAGAGGAGGGAAATAAACCAACCTAATAGGTACTACAAATACTATTTGGGTGGCTGGCTCACCTATAGCTGGGACTCAAGCATTACAAAAATAATATAAGTAACCTAAAAAATTTATTCCCTCTTAATATTTTGAGATTAATAGATAAATAAATTTTAAAAGCTATTAGTAGCAATAACTTTCAAACAAATTGTTGTCATCCATTGACAAAGGCTGAAAATTCATGAAAATACCTAAAAGTAATAATTAAATATATTATTTTGAAGCAAGAACCTGGACATAGAATTGTCTTAGTTGTACTTTAGTTCATCAACCATAACTTAGCATTTCTTAATGAACACTGGGTCACAATTATCAGTTATTATTATGTGCCATAAATACACTTGCAGATGGAATTAAAATACTAGGAGATATGGGATTATTCAGGAAATCTAGCAGTAACCACAGACATTTCATTTCATCTTTCATATTTGCTAGACTTTGAGTCATTTTGCCTTTTTTTTTTGAAGAAGTATGATAAATGTTTTGCAGCTGCATTTCTTTCACTAAAGTAATGTGGCTACGTTTTACCAAATTAGTGAAACAGGAGCTGAAACAATCTCCATCCATATGTGTATCCTTCACTATAGAGAAAACCTTTCAAATCACCATTGCTCTGCCCCTTGCCTCACCCTCTTTCCCAGATTGAACCATCTCAATTTCATTATCAGATCTGCTTACTTGTTCCTTTGAAATTATATGTACAAATGGTACACACTGAAGTACTCTTCATCTACAGTTTCTTGCCAGAGGTGACAACTTACTCTACATTCTGAACATCTAATGTCCACCACTAGAAGGCGATATACCTGCTATCATGACATCAAACTTTCTCCAAGCTCTGTGTGGCTTTTTGAGTATTTCCTACCAGGCAACATTAAAAATGCATTTTATGTTATAGCAAAATGTGAAGCATTGCAAAGTCTTTGCTTTCCCCATATTTCCTATTCCAAGTAACATCCTAATTCCAGAGGAGCTGGGTGTGAAAGAAACCAAACATTTCCAGGCATTAGACCGGCTTCCTCAGATTGTGCTCCACAGTTTTCTGTAATGGAATAACAAACAGAGTGTTCATAAATCACTTTGCAGTTTATGATGCATGTTCACATGCATGCCATTTCTACCAAAATAGATTAGTAATGTTCAGCTGAATTCAGGATTCTAAAATAATCGTTTATCACCAGAATAAAATGATTGTGGGACAACTCAGATTTTTAAACAAGGAATAAAAGGGGAAGATTGTGCAACTATGCATTGACTCACCCTTCCTGGGCCACATTTTTATAGACGATTCCTTTGCCAACTTCATATTAATAGATTGGGTTCTTAATTGGATGTTCCCATCAGAATTATCTATAAAGCATATGAAAATTTGTCACTTTCAGGGTTTTATTTTATGGAAACAAACACTTTTCATATTTAAAAAAAAAAGTAAGCCTAGGGAAAATTAGTTGACATCTATTATTTAGAAGTAGCTGATAAATAACAGAAAATAGACTGGTTCTTTGAGTATGGTAAAACTATCAATGGGATAGAATTTGCTTAATTGCTATTTTCATAAGTACCAATCAATAATATTTACTTGCTATTTTTGGCTATCTCCACCCATCCATTCTTTCCCTTTTTTAAAAAAATATTTATTTTTCATTGAACCTGAAGCACACCAGAGAGAGAGAGAGAGAGACTCTCAGAACTTTCCAATAAGAACCACCCCCCAAAATACTCTAATTGTGCAGTCTTTGAGGAAATCACATCACTTTACTTCATCGAATGACTCAATAAATGCCTTTTCACTTTAAATACTGAGATCATTTAGATTAGATGACTATGAATATCTTCTCCATTTCAAGTCATATCAGTATTTATTTTCACTATATAAGTAGTAGATATTGGAATTGTATATGATACTCCTTGTTTTTCATTAGAAGATTGGAATTCACATATATATGCATATATGAACTGGCTGCTAAACCCTGGATAATTTCCTGTCTTGCTTAATCCTTAGACCAGAAGTTCTAAAATTGTATATGAGAAATATTTCACCCAGGGTGGTGAACTCCATTGACAGGCATACTTTTGGCAAGGGACACTGATGTCTTAGTGAACAAATTTGATGACACAGGAAACTACCTTCCACCTTATACTCCAGGTCTTTCCACAAATACACATACAAAAGCACAGACACACATGGATGCCAACACACACACTCACACGTGCACACACACACACATACCACTCTCAGTTGAGGTGTTTCAGATAGTATTTCAGATGGATTTAAGCATCTCTTTACAAATAACCTCTAACTTCTAGAAAAATAATTATTCCATTTTCGCCGTTTTTCTGATCGTCACCTCCTTCATCAATGTGAAGTTATTTTCTGCTAGTTTTCCACATCACAGGGTCAAATCTCCCTCACAAAAATGACTGTCTCTGGTACTCAGATTTCTCACACTTTCTTGGTCTTTGTTTTTTCCTCATTCTTTAGCCCTGCTCCATGCCACTTTACCTATCTATGTTCTCATAGTCCTCCTGAGACTTTTTTACTTCCTGCTCAGAGAAGGGATCATTCACAGCCCAAATGTCCACTTCAGTTTTTTTCCTACCCTATAGGTACTGGGGAGCTAGTGCTATTTCTACCAAAGTTTGTTTCTTTGTTATCTTTTTTTTTTTTTTCTGAAGTGTAAAATAAAAGAATAAGAAGCAAGGACAAGTGGTGTTTCTTCCAGATGTGGGACAGAGGAAAACTAGTCTCAATATACCTGTGGTTAAATATGACTGTCTTTGATGGACAAAATTAAGGTTTATTTCTAAAAAACAGTTCCCAAATAATTTGATAAATTATTATAAAACTAGAGAACATTAAAGCTCAAAATGACCATAAACACCATCTTCAATCTTCACATTTTATATGAGAGCAAATCTTGACTTAATATCTATAAAGCACCTAGTCACAGAGTATTCACTTTGCCAAATACAATCAATCATACTGTATTTGTTCTTTTGTGTCAATGCATATAGTATTGGTTAGCAACCACCTCACATCACAGATTTCTACCACTAATCATTATCTAGTTTGCTAGTAGCTATCAGATGATCAGTGGAACACATTAATGAATCCAAAATCAGATTCAAACACTATACACACATCCAGATATTTAGCATGTACACAGAATAGTGAAGGTATTTCAAAAAGATAGTTTATCAATAAGTGATGAGTGTACAATAACAAGTGGATAACTAACCCAAAATGATAGAGTTGCCTCCATACCTCTTACTTTACACTAACATTAATTCTGACCGGATTACAGGAAATAAAAATATAGAAGTAAATAAAAATATAAAAGTAGCAGAGGTAATCATTGCAAAGTTTAAAAAAACCATCATGATTACAGAAGGACTTTCTAAAAATGACACCATAAAGCAAATAATGTATAAAAAATTTAATTATATTACAATAAGAAAAAATATCCACATTAGAGATCCACCAAAAGCAAGGTTAAAATCAAAACAAAAAACTAGGTATAAATATTTGTAATTCATATCATAGACAAAGGGACTAATCTCTGCATACCATAGAAGGCAATAAAAATGACAATAGTGTATTAGAACAATGGCAAAAACTATAAACAGTTTATATAAAAGTAATTAAAAAGTAATTTAAAAAACTTAAATAACATATGTTAAGATATGCAACTTGGCTTTTATTCAAGGAAATAAACATGAAAAAGTTTAAAATATAAAATTTTCACTTCTTTGGAAAAGGTCAAATTTTTGTTAATAAAATTGTGTTGGTCAGGTCCTTTCATGTACTTAGGTGGGGGAGTAAAAGTTGTTACAATAGCCGTGGAAGACAAGTTGTCACTAAATGAATCCTAAGTAACAATCATTATGTTTAGAGACTTAAAGTTGAGTCCTTATTCCAGCATTTTAATTTTAAGAATTTATACTTGTATTACTCATTACAGATTAGTAAAATTATATTGATTCAAGACTATCAATTGAAGCGCTGTGTTAAACTGGCAAATATTTGGAAAATGCCCTATATGTCCATCAATAAGGACTGATAAAGTGCATTTTGATAGGTCTTTGCAATGGCATAATACACAGATTATTAAGTGACAAAAATAGCAAGGCATTAAAATCAGTGCTCATTTTAAAGTTTGTGTGTCTACATGAAGTATGCATCGCCTGTATATAAGAATTTCTGTGTCTGTAAGTGCATTTGCTTGATATGCATAAACTATCCCTGGAAATATGTCTAATTTACTTCTTGGGAAAGATCTGACAGACGCAAGGCAAGTGTATGTTTTCTAAATTTTCAATTTTATTTTTAATTTCAGCATATTATGGGGGTATAAATGTTAAGGCTATGTATATTGCCCTTGCCTTCTCTCCCCCCTCGAGTCAGAGCTTCAAGTGTGTTCATCCCCTAGATAGACACCTATGTATACGTGTCCATTACGTATGTATATACTCATCCCCTCCTCCGCTCCCACCTGCCCGACACCCGATAAATGTTATTCCTATATGTCCACTTAGGTGTTGATCAATGAAACCAATTTGCTGATAAGTACATGTGCTGCTTATTTTTCCATTCTTGGGATACTTCACTTAGTAGAATGGGTTCCATCTCTATCCAGGAAAATACAAGAGGTGCTATATCACCATTGTTTCTTAGAGCTGAATAGTACTCCATGGTATACATATATCACTTTTTATTAATCCATTCGTGTACTGATGGGCACTTGGGTTGTTTCTACATCTTTGCAATTGTTAATTGTACTGCTATAAACATTCAAGTGCAGGTGTCTTTTTATAGAGTGCCTTTTGTTCTTTTGGGTAGATGCCCAGTAGTGGAATTGCTGGATCAAATGGTAGATCTACTTGTATCGCTTAAGGTATCTCCATATTGCTTTCCACAGAGGTTGAACTAGTTTGCAGTCCCACCAGCAGTGTAGGAGTGTTCCTCTCTCTCCGCATCCAGGCCAACATTTATTGTTTTGGGACTTGTTAATGAAGGCCATTCTCACTGGAGATAAGTGATATATCACTGTGGTTTTGATTTGCATTTACCTGATGATTAGAGATGTTGAGCATTTTTTTCATTTGTTTGTTGGCCATTATTCTGTCTTCTTTTGGAAAGTTTCTGTTCATGTCCTTTGCTCACTTTTTGATAGGGTTGTTTGATTTTTCTTTGCTGATTTTCATGATTTATAAATAGATTCTAGTTATCAGCCCTTTATCCGATGTGTAGCTTATGAAAATTTTCTCCCATTTTGTAGTTTGTCTGTTTGCTCTTGTGACAGTTTCTTTGGCTGTGTAGAAGCTTTTAAAAAATTCTTATTCAATAAATGGTGCTGGGAAAATTGGATAGCCACATGTAGAAGACTGAAGCAGGATCCACACCTTTCACTTCCCACAAAAATCAACTCACGCTGGTTAACAGACTTAAACCTAAGGTGTGAAACTATTAGAATCCTAGAGGAAAACATTGGAAATACTCTTCTAGACATTGGGATAGGCAAATAATTTGTAAAGAAGAACCCAAAGGCAATCACAGCAACAACAAAAATAAATAAATGGGACCTGATCAAATTAATTTTTCAATTTTGTAACCTATTTTTGTAACCTATTTTTAACCTATACATTAAGTCAAAACACAAACTCAAATCTGGTTTTCAATAACATAATCACATTTTTGTAAATATTTTGCTGTTTTAAGTGTAGCTAATAAAAGTTTTTGTATTTGTATCTCACTTAACATAAGTAGTCTGTATATAGAAATAGAATATGATGTAAAGTAGTCTCTGCCATTAATTTCAGTTGATTCTAGAAAGGCGTCCCTAGGAACTTCACTTCCTCTGGAGCTTAGGATAGTCTAGGCAAAAGACACTTTGTAATGAGGATTTTTGTATCTGGTTTCCAGATCTTCCTAGTAATAATTAAAACCTGAGTATTTCAGATAAAAAGTTTATTAATGACATCTTTTTATACTACTAATGCTTGTATTTAGATAAAAACTTTTATTTGTAATGAAAGTGTAGGGTAAGTATTTAGCTATGATTTTGGTTTTTGTTTAAGATTGGTGGGTTATATTTGCTTAGGGACCATGCATAAATACTTGGTCTCCCAAAGTGTGCTTAGGCAGCCTGAACGCTAAACACCTGGTCATCACTGGTCCAGCCCCTCCTTGCATGGACTCCCTGATTAAGAGTCAGACAAACTCAGCTGGCCCTACAAGGGCACTGGGCCACAGCAGGCAGGGGCATGTTGGTTGATTTTCTCTGGATCAGAGGGGAGCAACCAGACAAATACTCATTTGTGCTATTCCTGCCGATGTTAAGGGCCACAGATAGAGTTTCTTTCTTTTCTCTGGCCTGAAAAAAAAGCATTCCACTTTCTGAAGGCAATACATAGCACCCCTTCTCAGGTGTATGTATGAAACTTAACCTTAGAATGAAGAAAATTACTAAGTTCTAGCACCTCTCTTTAGCCAGGAATCTCTATTTTTTTTCTCTCTGCTGGTCTCAGAGCAACAAGAGATGATGTGAAAGTTAGCTTTTGATTTTATTCATATATTGGGTCCATGACACTCTGTGAAAGGTTCCTCCATCTAGAAAGGAAAACAAATCTATTCGGTTTTATGCCTGAATCTGAAAAATTAATTTCACTTGAGACTGAAGGATATTTGCACCATTATTTTCATTTAGTGAAAAGCTGAGCTATGTTAATGACATTATGTGCAGAATAGGAGTAAAATTTTTTGTTAAATTAAACAGAACATAGTTGGGACCAGGCAGATGATGCTAACATCATTATCATACCTACCCAAACAGAACACTGGCAGTATAAAACACAAAAACCCCCCTCCACGTTTACATTCATTCTCCTTCATAAGGACAAAATAATCTCTAATTAAAGCACAGCTTATTTATATTCAAGTAGAGATAATATTCAGACCTTAACCTTCACCCCCGACAAAAAAAAACTAGCACGGTATGATTGCAATAACATCTAATCAGTTACAGTTTCTGTGATTTCTTTTTTTCCTTTTTTCCAGAAAGCTAACTACATTTACATGATCAGCATGATATATACAAAAATACTTGCTAATGTGAACTCAATCTGAATGATACCAAGGGCTATAAATTTCATGGAGCTGATTCACCAGGTAGGAGTACTTGATTTTTTTCCCCTCTTGCAATTTTTTTTAAAGAACACTTTGGCATTTAGGAGATAGTGATAGGCTTAATTAAAGCAAAACAAAAAAAAAAAAGCATTTAAAAAAGTTACGATGACTAAATTTCAGTAAGTCATTATACCAAATAATTATGGGAGCTAAAGAGATTTTCAAACTTTCTAATACTCATTTGGTATCTTCATTATTTTTTTTCTTAAATATGATTCCAAGATTTAAGTTCTTTTTCAAATCTGAAAGTAAATTTTTGGATTTATGTAATTCTCCCACTTTGACTTTTTTGAACAACACTTCTAGCCAAGATTCTACTTCATGGAGTGATGATATTCAAGGCAGGCAGACATTACTGTTTCCATTTTCCACTTTACACTTCTAGCCATAGGACCCCCTGGTCACATGTCTATACAGATTGAAACATTTTTTAGTCACCTTTAAAATAAAATGTGGTCATATGGATAAGTTCTGGCCAATGAGATGCAGGTGGAAGTGATGAATATAATAAAATACCTGGACTTTATCTTTTTTCCTTCTTATGTAGCTGCAAACTAGTTTTGGCCATGCAAAAGAAAATAATATCTTAGGGAAGGTTGGATCACTAAAAAAGAAGAAATATGAATCCTTGAAAGATCACAAGAAACATAGTACCCCACTTATCTGAACCAACCATCTTGATATTTATGTGTGAGAGAAATAAACTTTAATCATATTGAAGACATTGTGTTTTTAAAATATCTTTATTACAGCAGCTTAGGTTTTGAACTACAAAGTTTATTGTAGATTTATTGTGCGTGATATAATTTATCAGAAATCATAGTTTTAGCATTAGCAGTATAAATAAATGGCTTTTCTTTTCTATATATTAATTAACTCTTCTGACTAAGGTCCTGGGCACAAGATTCTATTCTTTCTTCTGTAAGCTCCAGCCTACGCCTGAGTAGGCTGTACTAACGGATCCAAGGCAATTCTTGATGCCTTGTATATGTGCATCTTTGTCTTTCTTCTACTTTTAAAATTCTTTTTGTTGTTTCCTTTTTGTTTTTCTTTTATTTCTAAAATATAAAGTTTATTTTTTATATAAAATAGATATCACAATTACATTATGATATCTATAAATTAAAGATTCCTTAATATCATTAAATATCTAATCAGTTCTCAAAGTTTTACCAACTGTCTCATAAATTAATTTTATACTTCATTTATTAAATTAAAATAGAAATAAGGCCCATACATTAAAATGAGTTGATATATCTCATAAATCTCTATTAATCTATAGATATCTCTTCTCATTTTTATGCTAGAATTTGTTTTTTAAGAAATTGCATCAGTCTTCTTGTACAACTGTCCATAGTTTGGATTTTGCTGGTCACATAGCTACACCACCATCCCCTTAGATATTACACTATTTTATATGCTCTTTATCCTCTTTATTTACTATATATTGCTATATTCATGATGTTTCCTTTTTGTTTTGACAGTGTCCTAAATCAATTAATTAAAATTTCAAGGGCAGTATTTTTCTATATACTTAGAAAAAAGATTCTGAAATACTTCCCTGCTTAAGAGGAATTGACTTATTTTTTCATATGAATGTCAAATGTGTTAAAAATATAGTGGTGGTAATAATAATTGTTCATAACATCCACCAATAAAACAGGCTGTATTAGATGCATTGGATTTAGTAGTCTGGTCTTTTTAGTAGACGTTACTAAGGAGCAGTTCCACAGACTGCCTTGGTTCACCTGGCAAGCGCTCCTTTTTCACAAGAATCTTAAGACTCACTACCAGTTGTGTTTCCCTTTGCTTAAATACTTGTTTCAATTTACAACATATAAATACACATTTGTTAAATGAATGAATAGACTAATAAATAAATTTACATGGTTAGCTTTATAGAATAAAGCTTTATAGAATAAAGTTTTCGTAATTGATCAGGAAAAAAAATAGGAGTTTTCCACTGTGTATGGAGATGACAGTCATATTTTGCCTTTCCATTTGTCACTTAATGGCAAATTATTTATTATACTCTAAGACTTCATTCTGTGAACATAGTTTTGTGAAGTTGAAATTAAATCTTAATGAGAAATCTCATTTAACATAACAAGAAGGCACTGCCTGAAGAAGCAGAACAACGTTATTAACACAAGTGTCAAAATAGGTGGTATTGGTCCTATTGAAAAAAGGTAAAGATGAAACCTGTATTCATAGCATGCTTTACGAGAATTAAATATTGGTAATAACTTTTAAAATATATTTTTCATTAATTATTTACTATTCAATTTAAGTGATATTGCAAAGGGCATTGATGTTTTCCTGAACCTCTTAGGAAGTATCTTCTGTTTGCTTCTTTCTTTATGAGAGGAAATTAATTCTGATCGAAGTGTTTTTAATTACAACCCAATTATTGGTAACTTATTCTTTCAAGATAGGCTTAATGACATTAACATTCTTCATATTCTTTAAGGTTAGAAAACTCACACGATGCCTCCCAAACCCTAAATACTTCAATGTATTTTTCTTAAGGACAAAGATAATCTTCTAATTATAAAACTACACTAACTTTAACTTTTAAAATAAGAAAGGTAACATTGGTGAAATACTGTCATCCAATCTAGGGATGTTATTCAATTTTCTTCCAATTTTTCCAATAAAAGAAAAAAAATCTGGTCCAAGATCCAATTTACTATCATGCATTAGATTTATTTATTCAGTCTTTTAGTATTTTAAATATGGAGATTTTGTTGATTTTAGTGACCTTGAGATACCTGAATAATACAGAGCAGTTATTAATATTTTGTAAATGTCTCTGAATTTGAGCATCTTTGATGTCTCATCATTATTTGATTCTCATATGCCTATTTTACAATAATATTGAAGTGATGTTGTATCTTTCTCAGTGCATCATACAAGGACACACATGACATGAATTTGGACCATTTGGGCAATAATCATTACCATTGTTTAAAATGGTGTCTACCACGTTTCTTAACTATAAAGTTACAATTTATTCTCTTGGTAAATAATAAGTACATTGTAGGGGTATGTTTTGAAATATGTAAATATCTTATTCCTCATGAAATTTTACTCACTAGTTTGTATCTATTAATGGTTATTATTATGGTGAAAGCTAAATGGTGATTTTTGCAAGTATCTTTCTTCTAAAATCATTAGTTGGCATTCTACTGTAATGAGGAGGGTTTTATTTCCCCCTTTCTCCCACATTTATTCATTCACTTATATTAGTATGGAGTCATAATTTGATGAGTTTCAATTCATTATTATCACTATTTTGAGTTTCAAATTGTCCCACCTTGGCCAGTAGAAGCTCCTGGGCATTTGTTTTTTTTGTTGTTGTTGTTTGTTTGTTTGTTTATTTGTTTGTTTTGGTGAATTAATAACATTTTTTAAGTATTTTTTTTCTTCTTTTTTTTAATTTCAGCATATTATGGGGGTACAAATGTTAAGGTTACATATATATTGCCCTTACCCCACTCCCCGCTCCAGTGGGAGCTTCAAGAGGGACCATACTGCAAACGTTACACATCTCACTCATTATGTTTGTATATACCCATCCCCTCCTCCCCCCTCCCACTTACCCGACACCCAATAAATCCACTTAGGTGTTGATCCATTAATACCAATTCGCTGGTGAATACATATGGTGGTTGTTTTTTCATTCTTGAGATACTTCACTTAGTAGAATGAATTCCAGCTCTATCCAGGAAAATACAAGAGGTGCTATATCACCATTGTTTCTTATAGCTGAATAGTACTCCATGGTATACATATACCACATTTTATTAATCCACTCATGTATTGATGGGCACTTGGGTTGTTTCCACAGCTTTGCAATTGTGAATTGTGCTGCTATAAACATTCAAGTGCAGGTGTCTTTTTCATAAAGCGACTTTTGATCTTTTGGGTAGATGCCCAGTAGTGGAATTGCTGGATCAAATGGTAGATCTACTTGTATCGCTTAAGGTATCTCCATATTGCTTTCGACAGAGGTTAAACTAGTTTGCAGTCCCACCAGCATTGTAGGAGTGTTCCTATCTCTCCACATCCATGCCAACATTTATTATTTGGGGACTTTTTGACAAAGGCCATGCATACTAGAGATAAGTGATATCTCATTGCAGTTTTGATTTGCATTTCCTCAAGTCCCCATCATTTTTTTACTACATTCTTATATTCTGGTACAGGATATTCTAGGCTTATCTTGTACTTTTCCTGTGCCAGCCATTTTTCTCTTTGTTCTATTTTGTGGAAAATGGTCTAGACACCAAGATATGGTAGATATGCTCATTGTTACTGGAGAAATATTAATTTCAGCCACTTTCAACAGATGGGGCTCACAATTCTATGCTTTCTCCTGCCCCGCGCGCGCGTGTGTGTGTGTGTGTATGCACACAACACAGGCATATCTATTATTTCTACTTCATCTATCCATCTACCTATGCCATTCATATATGCTGATACCTCCAATTCCATCTCAAACACCAGAGTTTATTTTAGCATTTTTTCTTTCAATATTTATATCTCCTATCTCTGACAGTGAGAATCATGGCTTCCATTATCCTCAAAATATTTGCTTGTTTGTTCAGTCTTAGGATACACTGAAAGTAGTTTTAAAACTGCCAACCCTACCCAGTGCAAAAATCAAACTTGGTTCAATGTTTACTTACATTTCTTCCTGTCTTTATCCTAATGTGATATAGTCAAAATACTGTTTGGAACATTATTTTGTTTTGGTTATTTTGGTTATTTTTCTAACCCTTCAATGTGATTATATTACTGTTTTGACTAGAGTTAAATTTATTCATTTCTGGTAGAATTTAATAATTAGAGATTTCCCCACTTTTGTTGATATTATAATAATTATTATAATTTTTATTGTTTTGGGTTAGTATGTAAAACATTAATATGGTTCCAGAAAACCTTATGCTAAAGGAAATACTCAGAGAGTGTTCCTCTCACCCCTCACTTTCACATATTCTTAGCCCCAATTTCTTTCACCCAGTTCTGTTTTCACTCCCTATCCCTCCTACCACATATTGAAGCACTCTTTTTAGGTAAATAATCTCCTGAGTTTTTGTTTTATTATTCTGGTGTCTTTTTTTTGAAAAATCCAATTCCCTCCTTCTCTTTTTCTCTCTCTCTATATATAAATAATTCATATATAAAAATATTTTTCTCCTTTCTTACACAAAATTTTCTTACTTTGGGTACTTTTTTAAAAATTTTATGTTTTTAAAGCAGTTTAAGGTTCACAGAAAAGTTGAGAGGAGGGGCTAGGTGTGATGGCTCACACCTGTAATCCTAACACTTTTGGAGGCTGAGGCAGAAAGATTGCTTGCGACTGGGACTTTGAGACCAGCCTTAGCAAGAGCAACATTCCATCTCTAAAAAAAAAGAAAAATTATCTGGGCATGGTTGTATGCATCTATAGTCCCAGTTACTTGGGAAGTAGAGGCAGAAGGATTGCTTAAGCCCAGGAGTTTGAGGTTGCAATGAGCTATGATCACACCATTGCACTCCAACTTGGGCTACAGAGTGAGATGCTGTCTCAAAAAAATAAATAAATAAATTGTGAGGAAGGTACAGAGATTTTTCTATATACTACAAGCACTACTTATTAAAAAACTATATTTTTTCCATTATATTGCCTTTGCTCCTTTGTCAAAGTTCTGTTAACCATATTTATATGGGTCTATTTCTGAGCTCTCTATTCTGTTCCATTGATCTAGTTGTCTACTCTCTCACCAATACTACACTGTCTTGATTATTGTAGCTTATGGTAAGTCTTAAACTTGGGTATCGTCAGTTTTCCAACTTTGTTCTTCTCTTCCAATGCTGTGTTGGTCACTCTGGGTCTTTTACCTCTCCATATAAACTTTAACATAAAATCAGTTTATGTTAATATATATCCCCAACATAATTTTCCAGGATTTTTATTGGTATTGCATTAAATCTATAGATAAAGTGGGGAAGAACTGACATCTTGACAGTTTTGAGTCTTCCTATCCATGGTCATGGAATATCTCTCATTTTATTTAGGTCTTCTTTGATTTTGTTCAGCAGATATTTATAGAAACAATATAGATATTTTGTTAGATTTATACCTAAGTATTACATTTTGAGGAATGCTAATGTAAATGGTAATGTGTTTTTCATTTCAAATTCCATTTAATCATTGCTGGTATACAGGAAAGCTAATAGACGTCTATATCCTGTATCCTACAAACTTGCTATAATTTTGCTTATTTGTTCCAAGAGTTTTTTTGTTGATCTTTATGGGTATTCTACCTAGATGATCATGTTATCTGTGAACAGAGTTTTATTTCTTCTTCCTAATCTGTACATCTTTTATTCCTTTTGTGTGTGTGTGTGTGTGTGTGTGATTGCATTAGCTAGGACTTCCAGTGTGATATTGAAAAGTAGTGGTGAAAAAGATTTTCCTTGCCTCGTTACTGTTCTTAGTGGGAAAGCTTCTACTTTCCCTTCATTAAGTATGATGTTAGCTGCAGGGTTTGTAGATGTTCTTTATCAAGTTGAGAACATTTACCTCTTTTCCTAGTTTACTGAGGTTTCTTATCTTGAATGGGTGTTATATTTTGTCAAAAGATATTTTTGCATTTATTGATATGATCATGTGATTGTTCTTTTTTAGCCTTTTGGTATGATGGATAACATTAATGAATTTTTGAATGTTGAATCAGGCTTTCATGCCTGGGATAGGGATAATTTCCACTTGGCCATGGTGTATAATTCTTTTTTTTATGTTATTGAATACAATTTTGCTAATATTTTATTGAGGATTTTGTGTCTATGTTTATGAGAGAGATATTGGTCTGTAGTTTTCTTTTCTTTTAATGTCTGTCTGGTTTTAGAATTAGGATAATTCTGGCTTCAGAATGAGTTAGGAAGTGTTTCCTCTGCTAACTTGCTTTTCTATACTTAATATATCCTGCAAGCGATTCCATTTAGATTTATAGATTTTTTTTTCATTCTGTTTTACATTTACATATTTCTTCATTCCACTATAGCTTATTCAATCACTCTTCTATATATGCAATTTACAGTGTTCTAAAAATTTTGCAGTTTTAAATACTGCTACAATAAATAACTGTCTGCATCTATTTTTCAATTGTTGGATATAAAACTTGAGGACAAATTTCTAGAAGCTGGATTCCTGGGTTAAAAAGCATATGCACATACCATGTGTTATAGATTGCCAAACTCCCCTCCAGAAATAGTTGTGCTAATTTTCATTCCACCAGCAGAATATGAGTGTCTATTTCCTAATAGCCTGGCCTACAAAATGTGTGTCAGCTCTTAGAATTTTGGAAGGCAGCTATGATCACCACTATACCACCAACACACTTTGCTCTTAGAATTTGGTTAGTGTGTTAGGAGAGAAATTGTATAGTAGGGTAGTTGTATTTTCATAATCTAAAAATTATTTTTCATATTTTTATGATTTGCTCATATTTTATCTATTTAGTGTTATATTTTTATTTTGTTTTATTTTCCTCATTTTAAGAGTTCTTTGTATAGTGTAGGTATTATCCCAATATTTATATATATGATATAAACATTTTGTCATTTGCCTTTTAGTTTTCTTATGTTTAGTCTGTTTTGTTTTTGTTTCATTTTTAGACTACAAAGGTTTGGGTTTTGTTTTTTTGTTTTTTTGTTTGAGTTGAACTTATCAACCTTTTTTTTTTAATTGCATCTGAATTTTTCATCATAGTTAAAAAGGCTTTTCTTATACCCAAGTTACTGAAGGATTCATCCTTTTTATATACTTGGATGGTTTAACTATTTATATTCAGATATGTGAACCATTATAGTTTATTTTGGGGAATTATATAAGGTTTGGGTCTAGTTTAATATTTTTTCAAAATCTATTCAGTTGCCTCAATACCATTTACTAAAAGGCCTATTTTTTCCCTCAGTGATTTAGATGCCACCTTAATCATACTCAAAATTTCTCCATCTACTTGGATCTCTTTCTGCTCTTTAAAAAAAAATTCCACTAACCTATCTCTCAGTTTATGCATCATTATGACACTATTAATTGTGGAGCTTTCACAGCATGTTTTAATATCTGGTAGAAAGAGTCTGCCCTGATGGCTTTTCTTTTTCACTGCTTTTCTAAATGTCTTTGAATGTTTGTTTTCCATATGAACTTTAGTATCGACTTGTCTAGCTCCATAAGAAGTTTGTTTATTTTTTCTTGCTCTGTCACTCTCTTTTAATTTGGATTGTCTTAAAATTTTACATTAGTAGGAAGATGTGACATCTTTATGATACTGAGTTGTGCAATCCAAAACCAGAATCTTTTTCAAGTCAACTTTTTCATCTTTCCGGAGCATACTAAATTTTTTCTTATTTTAATAAACAGTTTTCAAAATTGCCTGTTTCTTTCATTTTCCACTCTTCATTGGAAGTATTATCTTATCAAAACTAACTTATATAATCACAAGCAACTTTAAGTCCTTTCCTTATAGTCAGAGATCTGATCTATCAGGTCTCTTTTTCACATTTGAGGTTGACTCTCTTTTGAAGGTGATTTTACTCAATCCTTTCTTATTTCTCACACACAACTTTCCTAAACTGCATTAGCTCTCTTTAAAGGTTTGCAACAAGAGATCAAGAATTAACTCTACTAGAAATTGTTAGTTTTTTAACTTATATAATTTAAAGTCTTTATATTTTTATGTTATTCTGTTGCTCTTTATATTTTTTATTAAAATGCATGGAGAGATTTGGATTTAGACTACTAACATACCTTGTATATTCAAAACAAAAATCACTTTTAATTGTCAAGTTAGACATGACTAACTCACAGTCTTTACAAAAGGATGTATGTTACAGAGTTTTACCATAATTAAATAATTCAATCCAGCTCAAGCTTGTCTTCAGGATGAATTTAGAACCTTCTTTTCATCAGTGATTTGTAACATATTGTGTTTCCTTTCTTGGAGAGGAGGGGGATTCTGGTAATCAACATTTGTTGTGTAATTTGGGTCTAAATAAGTTAACCTCAGATTCAGTGTAAATATTTCTTTCTAGTCTTCAAATCAGCGGTTTTAATTTTGTGCTCTGTGGAGTCTTAGTGGTTCTGTGGAAGAGAGGGAAGAGTGGACATGTGGTCAGGCCACACATTGCTTCGTCAAAACAGCTCAGCTTTTAATGTCTTTATATGGGGTTTGTTATAAATTATAATAAGACTATATGGTTCAACTTCTAAAAAATTATAAATAAAAAGAGATAAAAAATATGTTCCTCTAAATGAATTTTATGTTTCCTTTAATACTTCTAAAGATGCAGTGATTTATAGTTTATGTATATTTTCTTAGTAAACCACTTCTAATCCCATTTGGAAGTAGTTCAGTAGAAATAGAATATATGGATAAAGATTATATACAGTTAGCATGCCATATTCTACTCTGTTTCTTAAAACTAGATGCTATTGTTCTATTATATGTTGCTGAAAACGACACAAACCTGAAAGTTTGTGTCTTAAAACAACAACGCTATCTCTTGCAGTTCTGTGTGTTTACTTGGTCCATCAAAGCTGTTCTCTGCTCTTCTTACTTGGGACCTTATGGGGTGGCATGCAGATGTCTGCTAGGGGTGAAGATATGTGGACTTTTCCCTGGAATGCTTAGATGGCTGGCCCAATCTCTCTCAATATAGTCTCAGGGACTCTCTCCATGTGGTTGTTTTGTAGGGCAGCCAGACTCCTTACATGGTAGGAAATTCCCAAAATGCAAAAGTGAAAGCTGTCAGGCTTTCTTAGGGTGCAGCCCAGAATTGACAATGTTACTTTCTCCATAACCATAGTTTATTAGTTAAAGCTAGTCAGGGGCCCAAACTATAATGAAGGGGAAGGGACAATAAAAGACATAAACACCAGGAGGCATGGTTTATTGTGGCCCATCTTTGTTGTGCTCTTCAACATCCCATTTATACTCAGAAACACTAAACAAAGAGCAGATGATTTCTCTTAAGTTCTGCTATTTTCACAAAACAAACCAATCTTCGAATGATTTCCCACTTCTTTACATGCGTCCTGATTTACCATGTGCTTCCACTCTATGATTTCTTACTTCGTAGAGTAGAGATTGCCAGGGCCAATGGCCAAACCATGAACATTTACTAGGCAAGTTTTGTTTTCTGCAGAATGTCTTTTAATATAGTGGATGTATCCCAAAAATATGTTTTATTTTTGACTTTCTTTTCTTTGGTATAGATAGAAAGTATGTGAAAGTCAAAAGCCTTGACAGCTGGGAATCTGCTTGTTTGTTATTGTATCCCTTGCCTTGTACATAGTAAGTGATAAAACATACTCGTTGTATTGAAAACTGAATGGATTCTACAATGAAATCCTTATGTCCCATATTTTCATGAAGTCCAGTGAGAAATTTGGCATGCACAGCATACTGCTTTCTCAAAAATTGCATGCCTCCTTCACAGCAGCACAAAATCTATATTTGTGTTATGAGTCCCCCGTCCTAGACATCTTGGTGTGGAAGCCCTGGAATGAGATCCTGCCTTAAACTTGGAAATCTATAATCAAAAGGTCTCAGCCTAAATGTGGCTCTTTTTGTTTTCAGCAATTTCAGCAATTACTATTAGAATTATTCTAGTATTGAATATGCTAGAATTTCACTAATAGATTCTATTTTTGAGCCAACTTTGTCAAATTTCGTTACTTGATAATTAGTTAATGTAACAAAAACTCAAAAAGATTAATCAGTTTAGATTCTATTTGACAATTTTTCCAAACTTTATTATTTTAATCGACAATATTAAAAAGATACTTCTTGAACAGTTAATTTTACAATTCACTTTCAACCCCCAACTCCTGCCTACAGATTAAGAAGGTAGGGGTGTGCTACAGCTAGATTTTATCTGATGGCTAAATTTTCAGTCTATGTCCTACTAAATCATGATCTGTGCTCTGTGGCTCCTTTAAACTGTATCAAAGAGGTGCCTACCAAAAACTGAACTAGTAAAATCTGTATAGAACTTGTCCCAGTAGGACTTTTCTCTACTGAACATTTTACAGCAGCCATTCATTCCATGTGTGGGCATGTGCCTATTTTAGCAATTAGGAACTTGTAATATTTAATAATATGAAAAATAACTTTAAAGTAATACTAAAAAGTTATAAGCTATATGTGAGCTTTCTTCCTGAAAACACTTTTTCTATGAATATAAGAAAGAGAAAGCAATTATCCTCCAGTAGGAGAAAGAACACTGTTCCATGGCTCATTTCTCTTCACAACAGCAGTTCTAGACTAGTTAGTCCATCACATGCACATAAGCCTTTTCAATTTTCCTTTACAACAAAGTCAGCTGCAAATACAACAAGAGCAACAGCTAAAAATTCACATTCGGAAGTGGATATGTATGACATGTTTCATTATTTGAAATATATTCATTTATAATTTTGAAGATTTATTTATGCATCTATGCAAATAATCAGAGACAGTTTAACTAGGTACCAAGTACTACAGTGCAGAACCATGTGTAGAATACATACCAGTGTCTGAAAATTTTTTGTTAAGAAGAAAATTCCAAAATAAGTCAGAAGAGCTTAGTTACACTAGGCAATCTACACAAACACACAATTTATGTAATTCTTTATAATTTTTAACTTTATTCATCTTGAACCTTAATCCCATTTACTTCTCTGAGAGTTTTTTGATCTTCCTTTCCAAGTTAATTTGATCTTCAAAGCCTCCCTAACAGCTTTATCCTGTGTTTTGACTGTGGCTAGGTCCCTGGACCACCTCAATTGATCATAGGAGAGAATAATTTTCCTTTTGAGTCAACAAGATTCTGCTTCTCACCAACATTTCTCTGGTTTACTTTCCCAGAGAAATGGGAAAATTAATGGGCTCAGCTCTATTTCTTTGTTTTAATAATTAAACAAAGAAGAGAAAAACACAAAAACAAGAAATGAAAATTATCACTAATCAATACTTCCTATATTCTTAGACAGCTTCAGAATTACTCATCAAACTAATTTATTCTGCATTAGTTTATATTAGATTACACTAAAACACATGCTAGCAATGCTAAAAAGAAATATTAGCATAAGCAACTATAATTGAAAGAGAAACAAAGTGTTATACTCATAAAAATATAGCCAATTTTTTATATTTGCTTTCTTTCTGTCAAGCACAGATCTATGGACTTTATTTTTACTGAGTGATTTAATTCTCAAAACACCCCTCTCAAGTAGGTTTATGTACTATTCTCTTTTACAAGTGAAGAAACTGAGATGCAGAAAAGTTTAGTCACTGGGCTGAGATCATCCAAGAAGGACTGAGATTTGAAATCTGTTTCCAGAGCCCATGACCTTAACTTCTAGTTAAGTAATGTTAAATACCATAAGTAATGGCATACCTTTGAGATATTGCCAGTTCAGTTCCAGACCACTGCACCAAAGCAAATATTACAATAAAGTGAGTCACACATATTTTTAATTTCCCAGTGAATATAAAAGTTATGTTTACATTATACTGTTGTCTATCAAGCATGCAATAGCATTATTCCTTTAAAATGATGTATATACCTTAATTAAAAATATTTTATTGCTAAAAATGGCTAATGATCATCTAGCC
Source organism: Microcebus murinus (assembly GCF_040939455.1). NCBI lineage: Eukaryota > Metazoa > Chordata > Mammalia > Primates > Cheirogaleidae > Microcebus > Microcebus murinus. Next base: position 62,938,798 of record NC_134108.1, on the reverse strand, counting down.
CTCAGTAGGTCATAATCTTTTCACTGGTGGAGGATTTTGCCTCAATATTGATGGATGCTGATTGATCAGGGTGGTGGTTACTGAAAGTTAGAATGGCTCTAGGCAATTTCTTATAACCAGACAATGATGAAGTTTGTCAAACTGACTTGCTCTTATTTTCATGAAAGATTTCTCTATAGCATGTGATGCTGTTTGATAGCATTTTACCCACAGTAGAAATCTTCTTTCAAAATTAGTTAATCCTCTCAAACATGTCCACTGCTTTATCAGCTAAGTTTATGTAAGTAATATTCTAAATCGTTTGTTGACAGTTCAACAACACCCAAAACATCTTCACCGAGTATAGATTTCATCTTAAAAAAACACTTACTTTTCCATAAGAAGAAATTCTTCACCTGTTTACATTTTATCATGAGATTTCAGCAATTCAGACACATTCTGTCGGTTATCTACTTTTTTTTTTATTTCTTTTGCTGCGCAGGAGCTTTTTACTTTAATTAAGTCCAGCGTGTCTATTTTTGGTTTTGTTGCATTTGCTTTTTAGGTCTTAGTCATAAATTCTTTCTCTAGGCTAATGTCCAGAAGAGTTTTTCCTAGGTTTTCTTCTAGAATTTTTATGGTTTCAGGTCTTACATTTAAGTCTTTATTTGTCTTGAGTTAATTTTTGTATTTGGTGAGAGATGGGGGTCTAGCTTCACTCTTCTACATACAGCTATCCAGTTTTCCCAACACCATTTAGTGAATACTGTGTCCTTTACCCACTGTATGTTTTTGTCTGCTTTGCTGAAGATCAGTTGATTGTAGGTATATGATTTGATTTTTTTTTTTTTTTTTTTTGAGACAGGATCTCACTCTCTCACCCAGACTTGAATGCAGTGGCCAGATAATGGCAGCCTCAAACTCATGGGCTCATGTGATCTTCCTGTCTTGGTCTTTCCAGTAACTAGGACTAAACGGGCACATAACCATGTACCACTAATTTGTTTTTATTTTTTATAGAGACAGGGTCTCACTATATTGCCCAGGCTGGTCTCAAACTCCTGGCCTTAAGTGATCCTCCAGCATTGCCCTCCCAAAGTGCTAGGATTACAGGCAAAAGCCACCATGTCTTGTCTAATTTTACTTCTAAGTTTTCTACTCTTTCCTATTGGTTCACGTATCTACTTTTATGCCGGTACCATGCTGATTTGGGTACTAAAGCCTTGTGGTATAATTGAAAGTCAGGTAATCTGATGCCTCCACTTTTGTTCATTTTGCCTAGGATTGCTTTGGCTATTTTGGTTTGGGCTTTTTTGGTTTCCTGTGAATTTTAGGATTTTTTTTCCAATTCATTAAAAAATGACATTGATTATAGTTGCATTTATAAAGCAGAGGCAGAGTAGATTCAGCATAACTATTAAGGATTTTTAGAATGGTAAATAACCATTGTCTTCAACCTCAAGTCACCAGCTGCATTAGCTCCTAACGAGAGTCAATCTGTCAGCCTGTCAATAACAACCAAGCTCCATGCATTGACTTCTCTTTGGCTACAAAAACCTAGATGGCATCTCCTATCAATAGAAGGCTGTTTTTTCTCTATTGAAAATCTACTGTTTAATGTAGCCACCATCATCAATGATCTTAGCTAGATCTTCCGGATAACTTGTTGCAGCTTCTCCATTAGCACTTGCTGTTTCACCTTGGACTTTTATGTTGTAGAGATGGCTTCTTTCCTTAAACTTCATGAACCAACCCTTTGTAACTTCATTACCTCTCTCAGCCTTCATAGAATTGATGACAGGTAGAGCCTTGCTCTGGATTAGACTTTGGCTTAAGCAAACGTTATGGTTAGTTAGATCTTCTATCTAGACCACTACAACTTTCTCCATATCAATAAGCCTGTTTCACTTTCTTATCATTCCTGTGTTGATTGGAGTAGCACTTTTAATTTCCTTCACATCCACAACTTAGCTAACTGTTTGGCACAAGAGGCCTAGCTTTCTACCTGTCTCAGTTTTCAACATGTCTTCCTCAGTAAGCTCAATAATTTCTAGCTTTTGATTTCAAGTGAAAGACATACAACTCTTCCTTTCACTTGAGCACTTAAAGTCTACTGTAGGGTTATTAATTGGCCTAATTTCAATATTGTTGCATCTCAGGGAACAGGTAGGCTTGTTGAGGGAAAGAAACAGGGAATGTCCTGTTGGTAGGTCAGTCAGAATACACATAGAATTTATCAATTAAGTTTGCCATCTTACACGGGTGCAGTTTGTGGTACCTTAAAACAATTACAACAGTAACATCAAAAAATCAATGATCACAGATCACCATAACAAATATAATTATAGTGAAAAGTTGTGAAATATTGTGAAAATTACCAAAATGTGACACAGAGATACAATGTGAGGACATACTCTTTAAAAAATGGCCCTGATAGACTTGCTTAATCCAGGCTTGCCACAAACCCTCAATTTGTAAAAATCACAATATGTGCAAAGCACAATGAAGTGAAGCACAATAAAGCAAGGTAAGCCTGTATTAGGAAAGGGAGTAAGACATTGCTAGCATTTGTTAAATAACATCAGCTATCCTGATAAGTACTTTGCATCTATTATCCCATTTCCTCCTCATAATAACTATATTATGGAAGCCTTACTATCCTTATTTTGCATATAAAAACAGATTCTTGCACCTCAAGAAAATTGACTAAATTCAATAACTATTAAGATGTAGAACCATGTTATGACTTGGGATTTTCTACTCAAGAGTTCCTTTCAATTGCACCTTGTCATATTGATGAGTTTTGAGGTAACTATTAAAATTACATATTCAGTATTAAAAAAATGAATGTGTGCATTGGGTGTGGGAATCTTAAAGGTAAAGATAATAATGTGCTGTGGTACAGAGCTGCAGATGAGCAGAACATATATCAGAAACAGCATTCTTTGTGTGTTTTTTCTAGGAGGCAGTAGACTTACTGAATGGTTTCAAGCAGAGAGTAGCCAGATGAGATATGAACTTTTTAGAAAGACTACTTTGACATCCATATAGAAAACTGATGGCAAAGATGTATTGCTAGAAGACTGATGCATAAAGATATGTTAAATATGCCATATTTTAAAGACTTGAAGCCTAATTGTATGTAGGGTATAAGAAAAAATGAATTGTTTAGTCCAACACTCAGTTTTCTGACTGGCTTACGGGATAAAAAATGAGGCTGTCAACAAATGTAGACAATCCAGGTAGAGAAGAAGATTTGGAGAAAAAATGATGAGTTCATTCTTGTAGATGTATTCATTTGAGGCAGTCTTAGAACATCCAGTTGCAGATATACAACAAATAGTAGGATGTGTAAATTTGGCTCTAGAGATAAAGATTATCAGCCTGGAGGGGAAGTGGAAGTTATGGAACTGAGTCTGCTCAGAAAAAAACATGCAAAATAGAAGGGTTATATAAGTTAAATGCAACAAAATAGCCTCAGTGAAGTAAAATAGATAAAAGCCAAGATATAATAAGTTAATAGGTTCAAAATTGACCAGCGAATGTGAAAAATGGAAATACACAGATTAGAAGTTAGACAGAATGAGGGTCAGGATAAGGCCAAAATTTTGTCATATTTATGTATTTTTGTGTGTGTGTGTGTGTGATAGTGATGGTTATTACTTTGCTTAATGTTGCCATTTGAATTTTTAAAAATCTGAGATTATTTGTAATGTTGGTGAAAGTGGCAAATAAAGAGTGAGATGTTGAAAACTGGAAAGATAGGGAATAATTCAGAAAATGGTAGAAAACTGTTGGGAGACTGAGTCAAAATGCAGGTGGACATCTGGGGGATGGTCATGATGGAGACTCAGACTTTTGGGGGGAGGGGGGAAATGGGCATTTATTGAAACCTTAAAATCTGTACCCCCATAATATGCCAAAATAAAAAAAAAATTTATTCAAAAAAAAAATGCAGGTGGAGGTATTATCCTTGAAAAGAAAATTAATGATTTCTTCATTTGAGGCTAGAAGAGAAGAAAGGGATGAAATAGAAGAATGATAGTTATGGAGGTAATAAATTGATATAGTTCATATCACATACCCTTAATTTTTCTTGAAAAAGTTGGAGGAAAACTTATCTGTAAGAAGGTCTAGAGTATGATATCATATAATAGGACTTTAAGTATATTCAATATTAGCAGCAATAATCAAAGGAAGCCACTACCTCCTGGCATAGGTTATCAAATGAAAGAGCAGTCTCATGTGTACCTTCCAATTAAAGAAGGATTAGAAGGATAACTCTTGAATTCAGTGGTATTTCAGTTTCCTACTACCTGACAACTGTTTTAATTTTGTAGTGCAGAGAATCTGGGAAACATGAAGACAGAAATTGAAAATTATTTTTGGTCAATAAATTATGAAAAGTTCTATGTAAGTTATGTGGGCTACCTTCTCTTTTGGGAAGGTTCACATTTCAATCTTCACTAATGTTAAGAAAATGTGGATCACCAAATATTGATATATAGATTTCTCAATCTTCCATATCTAAACTACATTTATCTAGGAAGTTCTATGATTTTTGAGATACTCTAGTATCTAATGTCAGAACCCTTAATGATTATATTTTCCATAAAATGTATTCTAAAACATGAGATTCACTTAAAACTGGGATAAAAATTTGAAATGGCTCTGAGTTAATATGAAATAATGACCAGCATCTATGATTCATTAAATGGAATTTTCCACCAAACAAAATTCTGATTTTGTGTAAATGTTTGTTTGACTTTGTAACTAATGCAGTAACCACATCACCTTTGGTGCTTACAAATTTCTGAGTGGCTCTCTAGAATATCCTCAAAGCCTTAAGTGATAGCTACATGACACAGCTATTTCTGGACAAAGTTGAACCAGCCAGTGTGGGAGTAGGTTTGAAAAATTATTTCCTTAAAGATTAAATTTTAAACATAAATTTCTAAGACTTTGGAATTTTTACCATAGCAAAAAATGTATATGCTTTAATGAATTTGTGAGAGTTTTGATCTGTACCTCAACAACATATAATTGATAATATATAATTTAATTCTATCTGGTTGTGTTTTTATTTAATTTGCTGGATAATTTGGGACAAACATCAAATTTGACTGGCATTTTCACTAAATTGACAGTTGTTTTATTTACACAACTTGTTATTTTGGCATTGGATATAAACAAAATCTCCCTAGTGAATCTAAGATAATATATGATAGCATTGTACTTCATGTTGTGTCAAGCCAAATCTTATTTAACTAGCTATTTCATATCCAGTGACAACAATTGGCATTCCTTAAACTCCTTCCTTAAAATTCAACATTGTCTCACATATGAAATCGCCCTATTCCTTAACTCTAACATAAACATAGACTTTGGATCTAAACAAAGCACACATATATGTGTATTGGTATTACAAATACTTTTGCAATGACTTTTCTAAGTAATTCAATAAACCATGTAGAGGCTAAAAAGAACTATTTTCTGGAATGACTTAGGAGTGTACATGAAATCTTTATAAGAATGGAGACAAATTTGCTTTATACTTTTTTGGAGCATATTTAGGAATAATAAATGACTGGGTCAAACTCAATCACTGATGATATACGTTCTAAAACTTACAATAATTATTTTTATTATTTGGCTAGTGAAAGAAGAATTTTTTATAGTTTAGCTTTTGTGTATGTGTATGTGTGTGTATGTATATATAAATACATGTGTGTGTAGGCATGTATATACTTTCTTTGTTCCCATCTGTTACAAATTCATTACACTACTCTTACAAATAAAGAATTCTATCAGCATCTGTTACTTTAGTAGTAGATGCTCAATCCCTTTAAGACATATAGTGAGAAAGACAACTTAACAATGAGTATCTTATATTCATTGTTTTGTTTAGGACCACTTTAAAGCAAATCATTTCCTTGTCAACTCTTCTTCCTAACACCTAAATCATATCTGCAAATAGCTCCCATGATAACCAATTGCTTACATGTCCACTTGAAAACAATGCAGAACATTTTCCAGTTGCTTATTGGGAGACCCCAAAGTAGAAACCAGAAGTTTTTCTGTTATCAGACTAGTCTGTCTCCTATCTTTCCCCTTATAAAAGACCTTTTAAGTAAGCCTATTTTTGTCTGTAATCAAATACTCAACAAATGACCCTCCAGAAATGTGTGTGTACTTCCTTCCCTTCTTAGAACTACTCCCTAAAGTCAAAAGTACTCTGTTAACTTTTAGCTCAACAATCTTCTGCAAACTACAACTCCCATTTGGCTGTTTTGGATTGATAGTAATCTCTCTGCACATGTATTCTAATATATACTGATGTGGTCTCCAGTGTTTCAAATGCCAACGGAAATGCAATCCACTGCTAGAAGGAAGCACTTATGAACTGGCAAAGAATAAATGGCTGCTATCGGGAATAAGTGCTTGTCATATCAAAGCTTGGCAAACATCTATGCTTAGAAGACTTAGTCTAATGAATTTCATCCACACATACCAGATGTGATATCTAGAATTTTGCCAGGTGTTTGCACAAATATATATTGCCTGAAAAATCTTAGGATGGATGACATTTACGTTTGAAATTCATTGAAATTTTATTTTGATAAATGGGGCTGGTTTAGAAAAATCTAAAAGCATGTTTATCCATGCTCATTATCATATGTTTTTGCGAAGTTTTCATTGATATTTTAACACAGAATATAATTCTTTTGTAAGGTATTTTATATCAGAATTTCCTGGTATGTCTATGGTACAACCAAATCAAATATATTAACAAAATGAAGAAAAATACATATGAATGATGACACCCAGAAACTATTTCCTAAAAAGTATTATTTTTTTAAAAATTCTAGAAATTTGGTGTTAACTTTTTGACTATTTTTGAACTTCTCTTTTTTAGGAAAGATCACAAGTTGCTTAAATTAATATGTTCTTCCTCAATTAAAATGCTAAATTGGCCCGGGCGTGGTGGCTCAGGCCTGTAATCCTAGCACTCTGGGAAGCCAAGGCAGGTGAATTGCTTGAGGTCAGGAGTTCAAAACCAGCTGGAGCAAGAATGAGACCCCATCTTTACTATAAATAGAAAGAGACTAATTGGCCAACTAATATATATATATAGAAAAAATTAGCCGGGCATGGTGGCACATGCCTGTAGTCCCAGCTACTGGGGAAGCTGAGGCAGAAGCATTGCTTGAGCCCAGGAGTGTGAGGTTGCTGTGAGCTAGGTGGATGCCACAGTACTCACTCTAGCCTGGGCAACAAAGTGAGACTCTGTCTCTAAATAAATAAATAAAATAAAATGCTAAATTGGTTTCTTGGATGCAGTGTAACAGTATATCCGATAATTAGAAGAGGAAAGGGGAAAGTAGACTGTCTTTTTAGATGTTAATACTAGAGAAATTTTATCATCCAATAAAGAACAAAACCTGTCTAGAAAAGACTTAAGTTGAATTACCTGTTGCTAACAGTTCAAAGAAATCAAAGCACGATTAGTAGTAATGATAAAACAAAAACGTTGCATTGTCTTAAGCACAAGTAGGGTGCAGAATATCTATACCCACTGAAGATCAAAGTATAATTTTCAATGAAAGTGCAGCATGCTTTCCAAAAAATCATAAGAATCCTAAATGGAGAAGGAGTTCAAATTTCATTTTTTTTCCTACTGTGATTCTTTAATAAAAGTGTCATATTTAGGTGTTGAAATGTGTAAGCCTATTATTATAGACTCTGCAACAGTAAGGTATCCCTTTTAGTGTATGTTCTGACTTGTTAGCATTTGAATGGAAACATTGTAGGAAGAAATATTTAAACTATCAGAGTAGAATAATAGGGAAACAGCTAAAGGCCAGCAGATGCTTTTGGAACTTGAATTTTACCACTCTTCCAAAGTGGGTAGCTGGAGACAAGGGTGTTTTTCAGAGCACCCTCATTCTGAGAAAGCCAAGACAGAAATACCCTTAAGAATATGCCTTTAGACCCCACCAAAAGGAGAATGTTCAAATAAGGAGGAAGTTACTTGATCTTGAGAACTTAGCTTTTGGAACCTCTTCCACACTATACTATTATGACATTCTTACCTGTCAATGTAAATGCTATCTCCTAAATGTACCATATTCTCTTACCCCAAGTTGGTTTAGACGGTTTCAAATGAACTACTCCTTCTCCACATCTTTTTTTTTTTCTTAATATTTTGTCCATTATTATCATCTCATTTGAGACAACTCACCTTCCCTAGACTTGGATGGGTTAGTTGCTCCTCCATCTTTTATCCCATTTATTCAATATTATTACCATTGTATGTTTACCATTATATGTTTGCTTATCACATTCCCCATTAGACTGTGAATTCTTTTAGGGCAGTAGCTGTCTTTAATCATTGCAATTCTCACATCCTTTTGATAATGTATGTTTGATAAATGTTTCCTGAATGTCACAAAGTAAAACTTTCATGGAAGTATTCAGTCCTGTCCCACAAGTGGGGTCATTTCCACCAAATCATCCCAGTTTTGCTATGGATCTTTTAGAATTTCTGGGAGGTAGAGATTGGGCATATTCAGTTATTCAGTATAGGTTCTTTTCTAGACTTCTGGTGACCTGAAAAAAACAAAAAGTATAATCAATATCTAATAAGGTGATAATAGATATGGAAATAATCAAATGTTTGGCTTTGACTTCACATTGTCTTGTTGCCCTATGAATCTTCCAGTGTTTTAACATGTACGTTAATAGAGATAAAGATAAAAACCAAAAGTCAGAAGGCAGTTTTTTTTCACCTTATGAGAAAAACTGAGGCTAAAGTCATCCCAAGTTCAAAAATGTTCCCTTCAATACTTATAAGCCCAAATGGAAAGGAAAAGAATTTGATAAAACAAAAACTATTTTCCTAAATACAATACTATGTACCAATACATGGCCAATGTGCAAATGTTTTTGACAATATTTTCCCTAGTTCTTCTTCACACTTTACTATTACATCCACAAAATTATATTTCACCTCAGAGTTGCTGATTAGTGTGTCCCCAAATCACTAACCTGAAAAAAATCCATAATTATTATAAAATATATTATTTGTAAATCCATCTACTGCTATTAAACTATTCTCAAGTTCAGTGTCACTAAAATAAAAACTATAGCTATGACAAATATTTTATATTTTAGGAATATTATAAGATATTAATGAGGCAAAGAAGAAAATAATATAAATAATATTTATTTATATAAAAATATATATATATAAAATAATATAAAATAATAACACAGTGATGGACAAGAGAGCTATCTTATTACTATTAAGTATTTTAAATTATGAAATACGTGGTTAAATATTTGTGAAAAATCTTTTCTCTTAGATTTTACCTGCTATAAATTACTACTATTGCAATAGAGTTAATATTTGTGTAGAAGTTGTCAGAAGAATACTGTGAATAGTAGATAATGAGCTAATGTGGAGGGGCATGAGACTGAACAGGAGACCAGGAACAGGGCCAGAACAGGCCAAGACCAGATCACGCAGCATCTTGCAGAAACATGATAAGCAGTTGTAACTGTATTCAAAATACAATGGGAAACTATTGGAGGGTTTTAATTAGAGAGAGATATAATCTTATTTACACCTTAAAATAAATACTTGAACTAATGTATACAACATGAGTGAAAGTGGAGGGCACAGTTAGGAGGTTATTGCACCCCAGGCTTGGGTGAGTGAAATGTCAGTGAAGGTGCATAGGGGTAAATGGGTTTAAGATCTCTATTCTGGGTATAAGTGATAAGACCTGCTGACTAATGAGATGGGTGTGAGATCATAGAAGAATAAGAATCAAGGATTTGGGGTTAGACAAATAAATGAATACTGCTGATGCCAGTTTCTGATAAGGGAAAGATTGAAGAGAAACAAATTGGGAGAGAATATCAAAAAAATATTTATTAGACATGGTACATTTGAAATATATATGAGAAATCCAAAGGAAATGTCAGATAGGACTTGGCATGTCCAATATGTCCAGCTACTTTTCTCCACCTAATTTTTATTACTACAGTCATCTCTCACCTGGGATATTTCAAGTAACCATCACCTCCGACCTATTTTCACTCTTGCCCATTACAATTTATTCCTTAACATAGGAACAAGATGAAAGTATGGAAAGTTAGGTGAAATTTGTTCTAAACTCTCCTCAGATTAAAACTTGAATTTCTTACACTGGTCTGTGAGACTCTACCTCACCCACCTCTAAATATTGGAATTCGATGGAGCCAGCCACAATGCTCACCTCACTACTGCTTGAATCTGCCAGATGTGCTCATGCCTCACTGCCTTTACTGTTGGTGTTCCTTCATTCTGGAACACTCTTTTACTGTAGGTGTGCATGCCTCCATTCCTTGCCTCCTTCAAGTCTTTGTTCACATATTATTTCAGTGATTCCTGCAACCACCCAAGACAATCCTTGTATAGTCAATCTTAAAAGGGCCCAATGCTTGGTTTACTGTTCTTCTGTTGCTATCTTGAAATTCTAAACAGTATTTAAGCAAGGAGCCCTGCATTTTTAGTTTGCACTAGACTTCACAAATCATGTAACTACTAGCCCCAGTCCTTTCACTCCTCCTTATCGTGAATTGTTTTTCTCTATGTTACATATTAACATTGAGCCCATTGTATTTTATTAGACTATCATCTCCCTCCATCAAAATTCCATAGTGGTATCTACCCAAAATAGGTGAAAATTTATGTCCTCACAATAACCTGCACACAAATATTTATAGCATCCTAATTCATAATTGACAAAACTTGAAATCAATCAGATGTTCTCCAGTAGATGAATGGATAAATAAATTATGGTACATCCAGGAAATGGATATTATTCAGTGTTAAAAAGAAATGAGCTGTCAAGCTGTGAAAAGATACCAAGAAACCTTAACCACATATTAGTAAGTAAAAGGCATCAATTTGAAAAGGCTACATCCTGTATGATTTCAACTACATGAAATTCTGGAAAAACCAAAACTATGGAGGTACTGTAAAGATCCTGTATGATTTCAACTACATGAAATTCTGGAAAAACCAAAACTATGGAGGTACTGTAAAGATCCGTGGTAGCTAAGGGTTAGGAGGGAGGAAGGGATGAAGGCAGAGCAGAGAATATTTATAGGCCAGTGAAAATACTTTTTATGATACTGTAATGGTGGATCATGTCATTATACATTTATCCAAAGTCATTGAATGTACAACACCAACTGTGAAACTTAATGTAAACTACAGACTTTGGATGATAATGATGTGTCAATGTGGGTTCATCTGTTGCAACCAATGTACCAGTGTGATGGGAGATGTTGATAAGGAGGGAGGATATGTATATGTTTTGGCAAAGAATGTACCTCCCTCAATTTTGCTGTCAACCTAAAACTGCTCTAAAAATAATTCTTAAAAATTCCATGAAGGTAGAGTCTTGAAAATATTTTTCATTTATGTGTCTCTAGTGCCTATATGATAGGCACACTGTAGATGCACAATAAATAAACGAATAAATGATTGAATAACTTCCAACATCAAGAGTTAAGATAGAGGAAGAAGAGCAAGCAAAGGAGACTGTGATGGAGTAGTCGATAAAGTGGGGGAAAAATCAGGAGTATTATGCAGTAGAAATAGAGCGAATAGTGTTCTAGAAGGAAAGTGATCAAATGTGTTGCAAAGTACTGAGGGGCCAAGTAAGGTGAGGCCAATGCACTTGCTGTGGATCTTGAGAAGAGCAATCTGTATTAGTGTGCTGATGGAGATGGAAGACAGATGGGAATGAATGGAAGAGTATTAAGGAAAATTTTAAAAAATAAATTTGAAAAACCTCTAAGTTATTGATCTATCTACGTTCCATACATTTACCTATCTGAATAAAGGACATAATTGTATTTATGTGAAACTGACCCCACAATATTTATTTTTCCCTGGACCAATAAAACTCCAATGGATACAATACCTTTATCTAGGCTCTACTTTAATTTCCATTATTTTAAAATAATTTTGAGCGAAGAGATGAAAAAGTATAAACCCATTCTTTATAGTTAGGAGCTTTCAACAAAATTATAAAAGAAAGATAAACATCAAATTAAAAAATAACTGAATTTAAGGGATATTGGTCTACAGTTTTCTTTTCTTGCTGTGTCCTTTCCTGGCTTTGGTATCAGGGTGATACTGGCTTTGTTGAATGAAATAGGGAGAGTTCCTTCCTTCCTGATGTTATGGAATAGTTTCCATAGAATGGGGTGCCTATTTTTCTTTGTAGGCCTGGTAGAATTCAGCTGTGAATCCGTCTGCCCTGGGGCTTTTTGAACATTGACAGTTTTTATTACTGTTTAAAACTTGTCATTCATTATTGGTCTGTTCAGGATTTCTATTGCTTCCTGATTCGAGCTTGAAAGGTCATGTAATTGCAAAAATTTACTCATTTCCTCTACATTTTGTAGCTTTTGTACATAGAAATTTTCATAGTACTCATGGATGATAGTTTGCATTTCTGTGGTATTGGGTGTAGTGTCTCCTTTTTTTCATTTCTGATTGAGCTTATTTGGATTCATTTTCTTCTATTTCTGGTTTAGCTAGCCAGAGGTCTATCAGTTTTGTTTATCATCTCAGAGAGCCAACTTTTTGTTTTGTTGATCCTTTGGATTATTTTCCTTTGGCTTCTATTTCATTTAGTTCTGCTCTGAGCTTTGTTATTTTCTTTCTTTTTCTAGCTTTGGGCTTGGTTCATTCATCTTTTTCTAGTTCTTTGAGGTATGACATTAGGTTGATAATTTGTGATCTTTCTGTCTTTCTGATGTAAGCATTTAAGTCTATGAAATTCCTTCTTAACCCTGCTGTTGTTGTATTCTATAGATTTTGGATAATTCTGTCAAGATTTTCATTGAGTTTGAAAAATCTTAATTTCCATCTTAATTTCATCATTGACCCAAAGATCATTCAGCAGCAAATTGTTTAATTTCTATGACTTTGTGCAGATTTGAGAGCTTCTCTTGGAATTGATTTCTAGTTTTATTCCAATGTGATCTGAGAAGACATGTGGAATAATTTCAGTTTTCCTGAATTTGCTGACACTGTTTTATGGGCTAATATATGACCTATCTTGGAAAAATCCCATGTGCTGATGAGAAGAATGTATATTCTGCAGTTTTGTGGTAGAATGTTCTGTAGATGTCAGTTAGGTCCATTTCTTCTAGAGTTCTGTGTAAGTCCAGTGTTTCTTTGTTGATTTTCTGCTTCAATGGTCTGTCCAGTTCTGTTCTGTCAGTGGATTGTTGACATCACCAGCAATTATGATGTTGTTCTTTATTTCTTTGCTTGGATCTAGTAGAATTTAACTTTATAATCTGGAAACTCCTGTGTTAGGTGCATATACATTTAGAATCATTGAGTCTTCTTCCTGAATTGCTCACTTTATCATTATATACTGGCCATCTATGCCTTTTATTCTTTTTTTTTTTTTTTTACTATTGCTTATTTAAAGTCTATTTTACCTGATATGGGAATAGCTATTCCTTATCACTTTTGGTTTACATTTGCCTTTTTTCCCATCCTTTTACCTTGAGTCTGTGAATACCTTTATGAGCTAGATGAGTTTTTTGAAAACAGCAGATACTTAGGGTGTGCATTTTCATACATTCAGCCACCCTGTATCTTTTAAATGGAGCATTAAGGTTATTTAAATTCAATGTTAGAATTGATATGTGAGATTCTGCTCTGTTTTCATATTGAGTAATACCCAGTTGCTTTGTTTTCTCCCTTATGTTACTGTTTGATAAGATTTGATAAGAGCTTTATCTTGGGTATTTTTACATTGATGGGTATCAAGAGCACTTTGAAGCATTTCCTGAGGAGTAGGTCTAGTGATGATAAGTTTCCTTAGTGTTTGTTTATCTGGGAAAGATTTTATTTCTCCTTCATTTATAAAACTTAGATTTGTAGAATATAAAAATCTTGGCTAGCACTTATTCTGTTTAAGAAGTCTAAAATGGGTCCCCAATTCCTTTAGTCTTGACAGGACTCTTCTGAGAGAGGTCTGTTGTTAGTCTGGTGGGTTTTCTTTGTGAGTAACTTGTTGCTTTCATTTCACAGCTTATAGGAGTTTTTCCTTCACTTTGACTTTCATTAGGCCGATGAATGTATGTCTCAGTGATGCCCTATTTGCAATGAATCTTCCGTGTGTCCGATGATTATCCCATATCTAGTTATCTAAACTTCTAGAGGTACCAGAGAAGTCTTGATCTATTATTCTCTCAAATAGGTTTTCCATTTTTATTGCTTTTGCTTCTTCTCCTTCAATGATAAGTATAATTCTTATATTTGTTCATTTTGCATAATCCCATATTTCTTACAATAACTGTTCATTCTTCTTTTTTTCTTATCTTTCTTTCTTTTTTTTTTTTATTTCAGCATATAATGAGGGTAAAAATTTTAAGGTTACATATAATGCCCTTGCCCCCACCCTCAAGTCAGAGTTTCAAGGGTGACCATCCCCCAGACGGTGCACATCTCACTCACTATGTATGTATATACCCACCCTCTCTTTCCCCCTCTCACCTGCCCAATACCTGATAAATGTAATTCTTATATGTCCATTTAGGTGCTGCTTTGTTATTACCAATTTGCTGGTGAGTATATGTGGTGCTTGTTTTTCCATTCTTGGGATACTTTACTTAGTAGTATGGGTTCCAGCTCCATCCAGGAAAATATAAGATGTGCTATATCACCATTGTTTCTTATAGCTGAATAGTACTCCATGGTATACATATACCACATTTTATTAATCCACTCATTTACTGATGGGCACTTGGGTTGTTTCCACAGCTTTGCAATTGTGAATTGTGCTGCTATACACATTTGAGTGCTGGTGTATTTATTGTAGATTGTACTTTGTTCTTTTGGGTAGATGCCCAATAGTGGCATTGCTGAATCAATTGGTAGATCTATTTGTATCACTTTAAGATATCTCCATATTGCTACCCTAGAGGTTGAACTTGTTTGCAGTCCCAGCAGTTACACCAGCAGTGTAGGAGTGTTCCTATCTCTCCACATCCACACCAACATTTATTATTTGGGGACTCTTTGATAAAGGTCATTCTTACTGGAGATAAGTGATATCTCATTGTGGTTTTGATTTGCATTTCCCTGATGT
Source organism: Microcebus murinus (assembly GCF_040939455.1). NCBI lineage: Eukaryota > Metazoa > Chordata > Mammalia > Primates > Cheirogaleidae > Microcebus > Microcebus murinus. The sequence goes on along the minus strand of NC_134108.1, from coordinate 62,923,643 downwards.
TTAGAGATTTTGAGCATTTTTTCATATGTTTGTTAGCTATTATTGTGTCTTCTTTTGCAAAGTTTCTGTTCATGTCTTTTGCCCACTTTTTGATAGGGTTGTTTGATTTTTTTCTTGCTGATTTTCATGAGTTCTAAATAGATTCTAGTTATCAGCCCCTTATCAGATGTGTAGGATGTGAAAATTTTCTCCCATTCTGTAGGTTGTCTGTTTGTTCTCATGATTGTTTCTTTGGCTTTGCAGAAGCTTTTTAGTTTGATCATGTCCCATTTATTTATTTTTGTTGCTGCTGTGATTGCCTTTGGGGTCTTCTTCATAAATTCTTTGCCTAGGCCAATGTCTAGGAGAGTGTTTCTATCATTTTCCTCTAGAATTGTAATAGTTTCATGCCTTAGGTTTAAGTCTGTTACCCAGCATGAGTTGATTTTTGTGAGAGGTAAAAGGTGTGGAACCTACTTCAGCCTTCTACATGTGGCTATCCAGTTTTCCCAGCACCATTTATTGAATAAAGATTCTTTTCCCCAGTGTATGTTTTTGTCTGCTTTGTCTAATATTATATGGCTATATGAGAATGGTTTTATATCAGGGTTCTCAGTTCTGTTCCACCAGTCAATGTCCCTATTTTTACAATAACTCTTCATTCTTATTTGTTTTTGTTTTCTTCCCTACACTTTTTACTGACTATGTAACTTTGAAATTCTTATCTTCAAGCTCTGAAATTCTTTCTTCTGCTTGTTCTAACCTGCTGTTAAAGCTTTCTCCTATATTTTAAAATTCCCTAAATGACTCTTTCATTTCTTTAAGTTCTATTATCTCTTTTCTAATGTTATCTATATCTTTAGCAAATTTTTCATTCATATTCTGAACTATATTTTCAGTTCCTTTCAGGTTGTATTCTATCATCTTCTCAATTCTGTTTATCCTACTTGTCATCCATAATCTGAATTCCATATCTGTAATTTCAATAATTTCCCTTTGGTTTGAGTTAATTTCTGGGGAGCTATTTTGATCCTTTGGGCATGTTCAGACAGCCTGCTTTTCATGTTGTCAAAGACTTTATGCTGATTCATTCTCATCTAGGGCCTCTTCTTTTAGCACAAAACAGGTAGAAGATACAGTACAACTGTTCTCCATTACTGGGATCTCTGTGCCTTTGTGAAGATAGAGATGGATCCCTGGATAATGTGCTTGAATCCTTGGAAACTTGACCAGGTAGGAGAGGGACAGATGCACTGAGAGCCTTTAACACTGTTGCTTCACTGCATCTCCCCTGTTGCCTTAGCAGACTGAATTCAACAGCATATCAAAAAAATAATCCACTATGATCAAGTCAGATTCATCCCATGGATACAAGGATATAATGTATTATATATATATATAATATATGTATATATTATAATATTTGTATATATAACATAATATATGTATATATAATATATAATGGATTATATATAATATATGTATATATTATATAATATATATTAATATATAATATATATTATATTATATATAATATATATTATAATATATATTATAGATAACATATATAATAATATATAATATATAATGTATTATATATAATGAATATAATTATTCAATGTATATAAATCAATAAATGTGATTCACTACCTAAGTAGAATGAAAAACAAAGACCATATGATCAACTTAATAGATGAATAAAAGGCAACCAATAAAATCTAGTACTTCTTCATGATAAAAACCCTCAAAAAACTAGAAATAGAAGGAATATACCTCAAAATAATAAAAACCATATATGACAAACCCATGGCCAACACCAAACTAAATGGGGAAAAGTTGAAAGTATTCCCCTTAAGAGCCTGAAGAAGACAAGGATGCCCACTGTCACCACTTTTATACAACATAGTACTAGAAGTTCTAGGCAAAGTAATCAGGCAAGAGAAAGAGATAGCAGACATCCGAATCAGAAAAGAGAGTTCAAACTATCCCATTTGCCAATTATAATTTCTTTTATCTAGAAAACCCTAAAAACTCCACCAAAAGACTCCTAGAATTGAAAATTTTAGTAAAGTTTTAGGTTACAAAATTAATGTACAGAAATCAATAGCATTTATTGTATTAATGTACAGAAATCAATAGCATATATACTGATAACAGTTAAGAACTCAATACCATTCACAGTCACAACAAAGAACATAAAATACTTCGCAATATACTTAACCAAGGAGGTGAAAAATTTCTACAAGAGAACTACAAAACACTGATGAAAAAAATCATAGATGATACAAACAAATGGGAAAACATCTCATGCTCATGGATTGGAACAATCAGCACTGTTAAAATGTCCTTACTGCCCAAAGTGATTTATAGATTCAATGCAATTCCCATCAAAATTCCAATGTTATTTCTCATGAATCTAGAAAAAATAATCCTAAACTTCATATGTAACCAAAAAAAAAAAAAAACAGAGCCCAAGTAACCAAAGCCATCCTAAGAAAAAGAACAAATCTGTAGACATCACACCTGAATTCAATTTATACTACAAGGCTATAGTAACCAAAACAGCATTTTATTGGTATCAAGGTAGACATATAGAACAATGGAACAGAATAGAGAAATAATAAAATTCTCCAAAAATAAAACCATATTGCCACAACCAACTGATTTTTGACAAAACAGACAAAAACTTACACAGGGAAAAGGATGCCCTATTCAATAAATAGTACTGGAAAAAAACTGCTTAACCATGTGCAGAAGAATGAAACTGAATTTCTCTCTCTCATCAAATACAAAATTTTTAACTCAGCATGGATTAAAGATTTAAATGTAAGACCTGAGACCATAAAAACTCTAGAAGAAAATGTAGGGAAAATTCTTGTAGACTTTGGCTTAGACAAATAATTTATGAGTAAGACCTCAAAAATAAATATAGCAAAAATAAAAATAATAAATTGGATTTAATTAAACTAAAATGATTCTGCACAATAAAGGTAATAATCAATAAAGTAAATAGACAACCTGTATAATGGGAGAAAATAATCACAAACTATACATCCAACAATGGGCTAATATCCAGGATCTACAAACAACTGAAAAAAAAAACAGGAAGAAAAACACTAATAACACTACCAAAAAGTGGCTAAAGACATGAACAGAATCTTCTCAAAAGAAGATAGACAAATGGCCAACAAATATATGAAAAATTTTCAACAGCACTAAACATCATGGAAATGCTAATTGAGACTGCAATAGGATACCACATTGCCCCTACCAGAGTTGACATTATTAAAAGTCAACAAATAATAGATGCTGGTACAGTTACAGTGAAAAGGGAATGCATATACACTGTTGGTGGGAATGCAAACTTGTACAACCACTATGGAAAGGAGTATGAAAATTACTCAAAGAACTAAAGTAGACTTACCTTTCGATCCAGGAATCCCTCTACTGGGTATCTACCCAAAAGGAAAGAAGCCATTTTATAAATAAGATGCTTGTTCTCTAATGTTTATCACAGCATAATTCATAATAGCAAAGATGTGGAATCAACCTAAGTTCCCATCAACTGACGAGTGGATAAAGAAAATTTAGTACACATATATATATCATGGAATATTACTCATCCATAAAAAGGAATGAAATAATGTCTTTGCAGCAACTTGGATGGAACTGAAGATAATTATCCCAAGTGAAGTTATGTGGAAACTAAACAAAAGATATATATATATATATATATATATATATATATATATATATATATATATATATATATATAGCCATACTGAACAGTAATGGGCATTGAAAAAGGGGAGGTTGAAAGGGGGAGAGGAATAAAACCCTACCTGTCAAGTATAATGTACACCATTCTGGTGATATGTACACTGAAAGTCCTGACTTTAACATGATAACATTTTATTCACATAACAAAAATCACTTGTACCCTTTAAATGTTTTGAAATAAAAAAACAAAAGAAAAGAAATAACTTAATATAAATAATATTTCAAGATAACATAAAAAGACAGAATTTTATACATAATGAATAATTTATAACCAGTAATAATTACAGTTAAGCATTCAGAGGAGAAAAGGTTTATTATAACTCTAGTGGTTAGGCAAAGCTTTGGAATAAAGTTGGACTTAAAAGTGATCTGAAAAAAATGAAATACCATAAAAAGAAAATACTTCACATCTTTAGGGACATTAGAATGAGGAAAAATTAGGAGATAAGAAAATATAAGATTGATTGACGGAGACAGATTTTTAACTAAGTTAGATTGAAATAATGAGTTTAGGGAGGTGAAAAATTATTGATAATATAGATTGAGTATGTACATGTGACTATAAGAGCTGCAGGGTGTAGTAAAAGTAGTATTTCTTTGGAGTGTTAGAGATCTATATTTTTTATCTTGTTCCTATTCCCCATAAACTGAGTAACTTCAGGCTATGTGGAAACTCAGCAACTTCAACATAAAATATGGAATAGCATTATTTAACTTGTAAACTTGATGTAAGAGTTTAATTCATTAAAATGATCAATTGAATGCACTTGACATATAATTGGTCCTCAATACATATTGGTTACTTTCCACACACATCCAGTATCATGTTATAGATACTTTAAATGTTTAAGGTTTGCAGTTTATAGGTAGAGGGAAAGGATTAAAGATTTCTAAATAGGCAGGCAGCATGATCAAAAGTAGGGTATAATGTTAAGAATGAACTGCTTTAATTGTGCAAGAAAAGTAGAAGTGAGACTTGCTAGGAAGCTTACGGAAATATAGACATGGATTAATAAAGCTTACTGTGAACTAGTATCTTAGTTCTATTCCATATATCAATAATATTCTTATATTTATATATGCCTAAAATATTAGCTTCAGTAAGTATTTACTTTTCTTAATACATAATAATGATTGAGAGGGGAGATTTTGTGTGTAAGCATTGATGAATTTTTACCAAGTTTACAGAACTCTGAGTACACTACCCAGAGATAAAGAAGATTGACAGACATTTGGATATCTTCCTGATGCCTGTCCTCAACCCTTAACCTTTTCTTCTCCAAAAGATAACCACTATTCAGTTATCAGTCTTCATGATCATCACATTTAGTTTTGAATTTTACGTATGTAAAACCACACAGCATTTACTCTTTTGGTTTTGGCTTCTTTCACTTCATATTATACTTATGAAATTCACCCATGTTGATCCATGTAATAATAGTTCATTTTTTCTCCTTGCTGTGTACTATTCTATTGCAAAAATATATCACAATCCATTTCAAAGCTGATGAATAGTTTCTTCCAATTTGGGGGCATTATAAATAGTTCTGCTATAAACATTCTTGTACATTTTCCTTGGTTCACAAATGTATGCATTTTTATTGGAAATATACGGTGAAACTGAAGTACTAAATCATAGCATATGTGCCAAGGAATACCTACAAAATAACCCAGATAGTTCATAGATAAAGCTTATAGAGGATAACAAAGGAATGAATTTTTATAAACTTGGAAGAAGAAAATATTTCTTAAACAAAAATTTAAAACAATATTAACTATAAAGAAAAAGGTTGAAAAATCAAACTTCACTAAATTTGAAAATTTAAGTTTATTTCAAGTCACCTTTAAGAGAATGAAAAGGCAAGACATAATGAGAGGACATGCTTTGAATTCATTTATCCAAAGAAAGACTCATATCTAGAATATCTAAGGAATTCATTAACACATCAAGAAGAAAAAAACAGACATTCCAACTTCCAAAAAAAAAAAAATAAGCCAAAGGGAAAAAAAAAAATCAGATACCTCACACAATGAACTATCCAAATGCCCAAAAGATATATGAAAAGGCATTTAACTTTATTAGACATCAGGGAAATGCAAATTAAATCCATAATGAAATATTACTATAAATACACCAAAATATCTAGAATAAAAACAGTTGATGATATCATGTATGGGTGAGGATTTAGAGTAACTGTGACTCATAAGCATTGCTGATGGGAGTGCGATTTGATACAACCATTTTCATTCATTTTTTTTAATACCATGTGGATAAAGCTAAACATATCTGTGGGCTGAATCTAGCTATGATTGCCGATTCAAAACCTCTGACAATTCCTTCATGTAACAGATATAGGCCCTGAGGCACAAAGAAGTTAACTGAAGTTTAATTCAAGGTCAAAAAGCTAGAACCCATGTCTTCTGACTGCTCAATTGGTGTTTTTTCTGCCACACAGTGTGGCTTTCTCCAAATGACTAGACAGGAAATGAACAGTAAAGTATAATGCTTTGAAATTAAACATATTTTACATTGTCCAAGTAAAATCCATTTCATGCAATCATAAGTGAATAAAAGGAATTTAAATCAAATTTATTTCAATTCTACCAAGGAAGTTTTAGGCTTAAAATAATAATAATAGTAAGCCCAGAACCACCTATTAGAGATTAGAATTTAGACAGTTCAAATACAAAAGCCTTTTATAAAAAGATTTCTGGGTATTAGTCACTATTGTTTTCATACATTTGAAAGAACTTAATAACCTACTTTATTATTTTTTTCCTGGAGTACAAATGAACTGTTCCAAAAAGATCAATTAAATAATAGGACTCAGAGGCATCTTTTTATCATAGGGGTTTCTTGTGAATTTACTGCATTAAAGTTAATTCCCTTGCTATTATTGAGGAAATAGTATGGTCCTGTTGGAGTTTTAAAACTTCTACTGATGTAGAAACAGAATTTCTTGGCAGATTAAACAATAGAATCTTTGGAAACACCAAAGCAGTCTTTAAAAAGATCCTCTTGTTTAAATTGATACATCTTTAACCAGAAAGAGAAGTTTTGTCCCACTGCAAGAAAGCTTTTAATTTCACGTCTAGAAAGATGAACCATTATTTTCTCTTCCATAGGAATTTTATGTACAACAACTTGAACGATACAATCATATTTTAAAAACATAGATATAAAACTAGGTGTAGAAATGACTGCTTCTTCAGACTCTTTCTAGCTACATGTCTCTCCTGTCCACTGTGGTGAAGTTTCATGTACTTTTAATTAAATAAATTATCTGAAGCTAGTAAATCAGAGAGACCATATAAAAGTACTTAAAATGCCCAGTGAGCTTCTCTAAATTTCTTAGGTCGTGTTTAAATATTTCAACAATACTAAAGATTTTCAACTCACTGATGAAATTCTACCAATCACACAAACAATAAATATAAATCATACATAATTAATTGTACCCATCATTTTGCGAAAAAAATGATTATAGACTGTTTTTTTTTGTGGGATAGTAAAAGGGCATACACTTTTCTACAAATATTAGTTCACATATAAAATGACCTATTGTGCTTTCTCCAATTTGACAAAACTAAATGTGTTAGCTGTATAAAGGGCAAGAAGCCAAAACATCAGAGAGAGGAAAAAGGAGGAAATGAATTTTCATAGTACATTGTGTAAAAGTTGGTAGAAGACTTTTATTCACTGCTATGAATCCTTCACTTTGATGAGAAATGTATCCAATCGTTATTCCTTTTTAAGAAAAAGCTTTTTCCTTTTTTAAAAAGCTCTCAGCTTTTTTATACAGTAATTGAAAGACTTTTTTTAAAGATTTTAAATATCTTCTTTAAAGGGCTTAAAACAACTGGTTACATTTATTTGAATCCTTCTTTCTCCAAAGAGTTAGAAGGAATAAATATCAGCCTAATAGAGTTAAATAATTTATTTCCTTGAATATTTACCAAACAAACATGCAAGAAAGGTATAAAGACAGATTATATCTTTAGTTTCTTGCCAGTACTTTCAACATGCTAATGCTTCTGTAATATATACATAGTTTCAGATAATGTCTACAATTGGTCAATGTACTGAAAGGAGCATCACAATTTCACTGAGACCTAAGACTCTGATTCTTTTCTTTTTCTTTTTTTCCACTGCTCCTTCCACCCTTAAGAACTACCCAAGTATATAGCCAGAAATATAGTCACATACTCAATACAGGACTCAGCATGTTAAATCAACTAATTCCATTATCATGCCATATCATCTTACAGGTTTCTTTCTGCTTAAGAGGACAGATATGTGCCTTTTCATCAATGGTTCCTTATGAGTTCATACAGACTTATAAACTGGTTTTTTTCAGAGAAATGTTGGTGAACAACAGAGAAATGTTGGTGAGAAAAACTAAGCATGCTTAAAGTTACGTTTTTCTCTGTCCTTCTTTAGTTTTTAAACCATAAGAATCTTTTTAGTCATGAATTATATCTGTAATAATAGAAATATGAAGTCTTCACTAGGAGTGACTTATTTAGAATAACCATAACAAAGAATGGAGAAGAGAAATGTAAAGTTTATTTATATATATAAAACCTTCCCTAATATTAGAGCTTGGGTTAAGGTTAAGCCAATTTATTTTGGATCTTCCTTAAAAATATTTAGCCATATTTATAGACTAGGAGAGTCTAAATACCCTGAAACATACAGTCTAGGTTTTAAATTAGTAAGCTGGGATCTTCTAAGCATACTTTAAAATAAAAAATATCAAAGGGATTCCAATATGGTTTCTCATTCAACCCCTGGGAGGTTCTGAGAAAAGTTTGATATGATTTTCAGAAGAAATCTGGATTCCTCCTGGCCTTCTGAAAACCTGCCAAGTTTCTAGAAGTAGGCTCAGGTAAGATTTTTTATAACCAACCCTCTCCCATGGATTTATTCCCAATTCTGAGCTTTCTTTTATTTCAATTACTGTTAAACATGTTCTGTTCCCCTCTGGGTAATTGAGAGCGATACAGTATTTCATCTGTGCTTGTATTCTCAACAGAGCTTTGGCATTTAGGGAGACAGGGATTCACAGGGTTCCATGAGTATTTTGGGTAATATAATTGGATAATATTATTTTTATTTATTTAAGTTATATTCTATTCTTCATACTTCTGCTGAAAATGTTTTTCATTAAACAAACTAGTTACATGCTTTATATTTCCATTCAGCAGCACATAGAATAATGATGATTGCTATGCCAAAAAAAGTATTTTAGTTACTCACCTTATGTTAGCAACAGTAGTAAATCTGACCCCCCTTGCATATTCTCGCTGTTTTTTTTTTCCAAGTATTGAGTGTGGCAAAAAACATGATGTAGTAAAAATAACTGAGGCAATTTTAGAGCCTGTTTTGCCAAAATCCATCCCTAGTTCTTAAGCCCATCTACTGACACCTCAAAAATTTTTTCTCCTAAAGGAAAAATAAAATTTCACAGGAGGTGGATCTATATTATAGTGAGAAAATAGTTGAAAATGAGTAGTAGGACATAAAATTCTACAAAAGTATTAAATATTAAAATTGTAGTTGGGTGGCTTTGGGCAAATCACTCAGTCCTCTGTATTCCCATTCTCTTATTCATAAAATATGAAATGGTTGATCTATACGGTATTTTTTAATACCAGCTCCAAATTTCTACTTATATATGCTTAAAATTTGATTCACAACTAAATTGAAGGGCAGAGAATAGAACATATATTTGGTCATCGCCAGATTTTACATGACTCAGATCCTTTGAATAAAGTAGAAGTCTAGACAGAGAGGAGAAATAGAAACAATTCTTGAGTATCTGCCCAGACCCAAGTCTGGACTCACACTAACCAAGCATTAAGATACATCTAACCAGCTGGACTTATTACCCATTCACTGCTTCCCATCTCACTTCTTTCTATTCTTTCAAAATACAATTCATTTGTCCTTATCCCCTTGACAAAATATTTTTGCCTTTGACTACTAAAAAATAATGCTTTTCACATTGACTGAAAAACTATGGCTGTTTACATCAAATCCAAAATTTTTTTTTTCAATATTTTTTCAACCTCTCCTAGCCAATAGGACTTCTAATGTTATCTTCACTGAATGTTTTCTGACATCTTTGGGCAGTTGTTTTCCATAAGTGTTTATAATTAATATTTATTTATTTTATGAATCTTGTCTTATATTTCCACCAAACAAGACTGTGTGTGCTATTACTGAAGAACTGACAATTTTATATTTAATCTTTTATTAGTCAAAAAGTCAATGTGCCATTCTTTGATAGATGAAAATTGATAACAGAGGACACAAAAGGACAAGGAAAAAATGCCATTAACCTTCACTCTTTCAACAAAAAGTCAGGCCTGATCAGATAACCAAAGTATAAATCACCTGCTGTAGGAAAGAAGACAAAGTAGAAAAGGAAAAGGAGAGTAGAAAATGACTTTTAAAATGTCATTTCAATTTAAAGAAATATGTGGGATTGCAGTGTCTTAAGGTACATATTATTGCTGACCCATCAATCATTAATGGTGGATTTTATGTTTACATACAAAAAAGTATTTTAATAATTTTATTATATAATTATACATGATTAATTTATATATATAAATTATTACAATAGTTGGGGGATTCTGGGGAGGATACGAGTACCTTTTCACTAGGAAAAAAGGTAGATGAAGTACTGAAATTTACAAAGAAAAGTTAGAAGCATAATGGGCTAGTTCCGTTGTACAAATTATTTTCCATAACTCTAATAATTGAGTGTGTTTAATGAAAAATTCATATTATTACTATAAAATCATTGGTAATAATTTCTTTTACAACATTTTCCTGCTTCTTGTAGCATCAAACAATATTTCAACAGAGAGGGAGCATCACCAGCCTGTTTGTGCAAACATCCATTAAAGTATTGCCACCACGGCTAACATACGAAGACTCGCACATGAGGACATGAGGTGTAGTGATAACTTCCTTCACACTTAGCCTCCACTTCAAAGAGAGTGAACACCTACATGGGAGTCTCATCCATTAAACGGTGCCAGGACATTGAGTCAACAATTACCACAGGAAGAATAACCATAGCCACTTTTTCCTTCATCTGTGCCTCCATTCTGGATTTTCATCATAGAACAATCATACTTATACTGCCTGTTTAGTCCTACAAAATTTGGGGGAAGAGAGAAGATTAAGTGAACAAGCTTAGCTATAAGTTTAAGGGGTTACATGTGTGGCAGTTTATCCAGGTCAGCATACTCTTCCATGCAGCCAGTCAGATGACCCCTTGGCACTTTTCCAATGACTCAATTACCAGAAGCTGCATAAGGTGTACTGGAGAATTTTAATCTATCTGCTTCCATCATAGCTTATTTTACATGGAGTGTTGCAGGGGTTTTAATTTGAAAATGTCTAGCATTATGTCTACCAAGTGAGCCATAGCTTTTTATTATTCATTAGGTACTATAAATATACAAAACTAGGCATTTATTTTTAATGAAAGATAATGTTTTGAATGGTAATAATAGGCCTAGACAATGCATATGTTTTTAATACTTCTTTAAAATAATGTTTTACATTTTTATTTTTTAAAACATATTCCACCTTGCTCTAAGAGGTAGCATATCACTCAGGTGGGATGAAAGACTCTGGAAGTGATGTCAGAATAAAATGATTTTGTAGGCAGTTGAATTTAGCTACTTAGAATGGAATTTATCTGGAGGAAAAAGTCCTCAAAAACTTCATTCCTCCATTCATGTTTACTTTATACATATGCAATATGCAATAGAAACATCCATATTCATTACCCACCTACTTCATCAGAATGTTATCATTAACATTAAAGCTAAGTATGCATTATATAATCTTTAAGTCATTTGGGTGTACTTCTTTAAACTTAAAGCAGAACTGTCTTGCACATGGGACATCATACCAAGGATCAAGGGTTTTGCTGTGTTGTCCCAAAGGATTTTTCTGGATGTCACTTCACTGCCTCAGTTCCTTGCTCAAGAAAAGTATAAATCTACATTTAAAATTAATAGTTAAGATAAGTGGGCATTTCTTTTTGTAAGATTTATCCTCTTCATAATTTTCTCTATGGTAGTGACCCTATCCTACTACTTTCTTGTTCCCAAAGGGTGCACATAGTCCTATAAGTCAACCAATAAATACTATGTAATCAGTAATTTCGTTTTTGAACTTAAAGGCTAAATAGAATTCTTTATCTTACAATCATGATATGTTTTAAGAATCAACAAACAAAACTAATATCATAAATGAGAAAAGAACAAAGTAGGTGAGAACCATAACATATTCTAATTTAAATTTGGTGGATTCTATAGTTTTAAAATAGTCTAATTTAGATTAGTAGGTAATAGCATTCTATGTTTCCATACAAAATGTAAGGATTTAAATCACCATATTATGTTAAATCAGATCTTTGATCAAAAATTTCAACTGTCAAATATAAAAATTAATAATTATATTTCTCTTTGAGATTCAAAGTCACTCAGATCCTGAATCTTTTAATTGGTGTTGGTGATTATTTCTTAAGTTACAGTTTTCTATTTAAGATTGTATCTTCTAAAAACTAAGAGACATGCACAGGAATAGACACTATACTAGATAATGGAAATCAATCGCTGCAGTCTGCTTTAAAAAGCGTAATGATTACTGACTGGCTTTATCCCCATGCTAGGTAGTTGCATGGGTAAAGCACAGGGATAATCAGACACACTTCTTTCAATTCTTGTTTCTTTTCTCCTAATTAAATATCTTTGAAAAGAAAATGCAGAAATTTCACTCCCACTGCAGTGATAATGCTACTATTTCAAAATGAACAAAGTTAGAGAGAAAAAGAAAACTTCAAGGAAAGAAAAATGGAAGCAATATTTAAAAATATAAAGAGCATTGAGGTAGAAGGTAAAATAGGGAGACATTGCCCAAAAAGTTTAGTTATAACATTTATTAGATACTAACACAGTATTGAAATTAAACTTAAACTCTCCTTACTATTTTTAGAGAAATACTGCTTTAGTAAAACCTAACAGTCTATCCTAATAATGTACATTGTGATCTCTAAACATTACCACTTAACATTATTATAAAGATGTGACCTTAAAATTTTTTACAATTGTCAAAGGGCTCTCATTAGGAAAAGAAGAAATTCTGAATATTACAGAGCCATATGTTTACATAGAATTATTATATATAAAGTTGAGTATAGGGAATACTTAAGTATAAAATGTAGAAATATACCCTTTTTGACTGTGTCTATATAAATAAGACTTTTTCATTGTAGGAGAACTAATTTAAAAATAATTAATGCATTTTTCCACAAAGAAAACAATTGCAAATGTGACATTGAGCAAGTACCTCAAGTCTTAAAATAACAAAACATATTTTGTATCTCTATTTTGTAACATTCAAGTAGATCCTCAAATTTTTCATTAGTCTCCTCATTGCCAAACTATGCATTACAGTTTTTCAGTTGAGGCTCAATGAAAACAAACTACAAGTAAACAGCCATCCAACACAATTGATAGACTCAAAAAGGATCTCCGGGAATCAGATTGTCTAAAATATTTACATTAGTCAGCTGTTCACAGAATCTTAATTGCAATTTCCTTTCTTTAATTTTTAATTTTACAATTTTATGGTTTGCTAAAAGGAATTTAAACTAAAATGAATTGAGGATACTTTTTTTCTCTTTTCAATATTCATTTAGCAGTTACTATCTTTCCTACAGGCTCTGACTAGAAGAGAGTATTGCTACCCTTGCCTTTGGGATCTTTCTACTTGTAGACAGTTCAGGGCTCAGAGTTCTTTAGGCAATGTCTTTATGATCAGGATACCCTAAACATGGAGAAAAGATAAGAAACAGAATTTGTTGACCAAAATGAGAATTAAAACCATTGAGACTTTTTTTAAGAAGTGAAAAAGGCTAAGTAAGGGATCAGATTGATCTGCAATGTCTTAAATTAGAAATAAAGTAAAATTTGATGTATATGGATGCTGAAGAAATGCTTTTCATTATATATTTAGTGGGTTACATGTCATGTAGATTACTGGAAATCTATTGATCTGCATATGTGAACAAGAAGGTTAAAATCCAAAAAACTATGTTCCAGTTATACACCAATGAATTTCACAAGAATGGTTTATGTGCAATCATAGAGGGCAAACTCCTTCCTCTACTGAAAAAGATATTATAATAAATACTATAAACATGATAGAGAGATAAAACAAACTCTATTAATTGCTTGGGGAAAGGATAGAATGTGATATATAAAAGTATACTAGCTGGCCAGCTTACAAACATCCCTCCTATTTATAACTTTATCCTTCATTAGCCATAAACTTGTCTTTGCATTTCTACTAAAAAAATCTACACTTACATGTGATAACCCTTTAGTTATTATTTCCTTTTCTAGAGTGGGAATGAGTTGGTGGGGAGGTGAGGGAACGCATTCATATAATGCTAGTTAGTGCTAAATACCAATAGGCACCAGACACAAATAGGGAATTGTTATTAATGTGCATTGTTGATTATCATTCTTATGTTTCTATTATCTATATTAAACCTAGAAAATAAAATTAAATAAAGCATATTACAGATGCTGTGTGTTGTTTACCATCAAGAGACTTTAGAAACTTCCACATCTTATTTCCTAACAGATAGTCAAGGCTTTTAGAGCCAAAGATAGAATGTAATAGCAATTAAATGATTAGCTTTTCCACTAGATAGCCATGCTTTGTTAATTTACAACAAAATATAGCTATTTATCTTCCTACTCACAAATAATCACATATTCTTATTTCTTCTTTTTTCTAGAGGTAGCTAAAAAGTTTAAATAGAACATTCATATTTTGGGGATAATCAACTTACCTCTCAACTTGGAATTCTGCCACAGAGATCACAGTGCTATGATTCCACACAAATGAATCTCCCTGACCTCAACTTTTAGAATTGTAGTCCACTAATAATGAACCTCAGTGGGGCCTTTGTTGGCAGAAAGATTTTAAGACATCATAAAAAGAAAGGAAATGTTAAAGGAAGAATAGCTTTGAAGCTAAAGTATCATTTTTTTTTTCAAAAGTCAAATTATCCTCCAATTATTGCCATTCATGACTTGACCCATCACAATTTACTGTAATGTAATCAGGCTGTTGAACAGACAAAAATCAAAGGTGTAAATAAGTTGTATTCTAAGATTATTTGCTTATAATTAAAATATTACAAGTAGTTTCTGGCTATATTAAGAGTGAAGAAAATAATTTGTGTCATTGTCAAAAGTCTTTCCAGGTTAAAATACTTAATAATACCAGTAACCACACTGCTGATTTTATATCTATTGTAAATGCACACTTAACATATTTTCAGTAAAGTAGCAATTGGTGTTTGCTGGGCACATAGCTTTGTACTTGCCATACTACAGCAGCAGCCAACCTTATATTTGAAATATTAATTTCTCATAAAAGTGGCTTATTCCTGCTATTGAGGTCTTCATTTTTATATATTCTTTTTAATAACCTCATGAAAAGTTTCACTTGGACTTTGCTTAATATCTCTCTAACCTGATTATGGTATTGCTTTTCTTATACACTAATGAAATAACCATTCTTTTTTTCCCATTCCCTGTTTATATGAAAACTAATAGAAAAAAATGAAAGTTAGGAGGTAAAAATTTTGAGTGCACTAAGAGAAATCATACATTGTCAAACATACATTTGAAACATGCAAGGCTCCGGTGAATACATGTATATTTGAACTACTTATTCAGGAAGTTTGCTTCAAGAATTTAAAAATTAATGGATGAGAGAAAATTGATGACACAGATTTCCTCTTCTGATACTTTTAGGCATGGATTTCTCTTGCCCTAGCATTGCTGCAGTCTTGAACACAGGATTCTGTGACATGTCCTCATTGCCTTCTCTGATCTCTGTTGAAGTTAAATGTGTATCCCATCCAAGATTAATAATTATACATCTGTTCATTTAACAGTGTAGTAGGTTTTTGATCAATAGATCTGCATTGTATCTGAAATAATCTGTAAAGCTGAATGAAGCTAACCATATAATTACAAAAAATAAGTCTTTTTTACAAGTCATCTGTGTCACTATGTTAAAACAGTGTTGACTATCATAATGCAGTATTGAGATGATTCGAAAATGAATGCAATGAAAAAATCAAACCTGTCTGGTTAGACTAATGATCTCCTATAACCTTTAAACTGTCAAGATGAGAGATGTAGTCTTGTTAAAAACCTCCTTCTTATTATTTACCATTCTAATAAGGGATTGTGTTTTTTACAAACAGTCCAAATTTCCTTTAGCTTCCAGATATTACCTTCAGATTCTTGTAAATTAAAAATTACAAAATGTCTTAAGGGTCTTTATAAATGAGAATACTAATGTGATTAGAGAAATTTGGGTTCAACTGATCAAAAAAACAAAAAGTTGTCAATTATCTTCCCAAAAGACATCTCTAATTTAAATCCCCAGCCAAAAAAATACAGGGAGGCTCATCTAAAGAGTGTTGTTATGAGCATAGTCTCATTGAGTAAACATGTTAATTTAACTAACATTCAACCAAATATTTCCTTACATTTCTTTAGCTATTGATTCTACTTTTACTATAATTTTTTGCAAGCAATGTAAAATAATTTTTAATTAATTCATAAATAATAAATAAGAAACTACATGTGTATGTTTTGGGATATGAGTATGTTTTGGTCAAAATAAATGTTCCATCCCATTTTCCTTTTACATTACAAAGTGTTTTCATACACTCTAATGATTATTATTGCTATCTTTAACTAAACTAATGTTAATCATAATTTATCTCTATTCCTGACCATATTTTTGTGCTAAAGACTCATATATATCTGACTGCCTTCCAGATATCCCAACTCATTCAATACTGGTTGCATCATCTTCCCACACTTAAATCATTTCCTTACTTTACGATATTTAGAGTCTACAAATGAGACACTTGTAATTCAACTATGATTACTCTCTCTTTTCTTACAACTAGACAATCTTTATGCCATGTTTAATTGTTTCTTAAAAGTATCTTGAAATTTATCATTATTTGTGTTTATAATTATTATCATTATTATTTTATTCTGTTTAGTTCTCTCAGCATGCCATTCCATGTCTCCATGCATTTGTTGTGGCTACTGCCCCTACCTGAAATGCTATTCCCAACTGTCTTCACCTGATTGTTAAAGGACACAGGTTTGAAGTCCAAGCTAATTCCACCTCTGTCACTAATTTGCTGTATGTCATTAGACATTTTGTTCATCCTTTTTTAGCCTAGTAGCCAGATCTGTTAATTGGGTATTTTTCAAAAAGTAGATAGGTAAGTAGATATATATTTCATGGAAGTTTCATGAGGATCAAATTAGTACATATAGAAAAATAATCAACGTATGATAAGCAACCAGAAAGTTTATTATTATTAATATTATTGACAAAACTTGGGTATTATCTGCACTACCGGGCCTTCTGTGAATTCTCATGATTATCACATTGCTTCTTTTCTGGGCTCCCATGCAATCTTGTGCCCATTTCTTATATTATTTACTATCATAAATTGTACTTTTCTGTTTACATGCCACTGTACTATTAATTCCTCTGGAACAGAATATGATTCTGTCTTCATCACCTAGGAATGCAGTTAGCATAACTCCTGGTACAGAACAAGCATTCAATAAGTATTAGTTGAACATAATTATATAACCACAAAGTGATCAGGAGATTCTGAGAAATATCACCCATCAAAAGATAAATAAATGAATGAACAAATGAGTAAATAAACATTTATTTAAAAATTTTGTGACAGCTGCTGTGCTAGATACATACCAAAGGAAATATGGTGATCTTGTGAGGTAATTATTGTCACTTACAATTTCCAAGTGAGATAATTCAAATTCAGAGAGTTTATATGCTTGGCTCGTATTGCCACTAAGAGCTATGAATCAAACTTCAACTTTCACCTATAAAAGGAAATATTATATTATGAAAAACATTAAGTTAGGGATTCAAGTCAAATTATTGAAAAAAATTGGTAATTTCTGTTTTATTCTGGATCAAGATTTTTTAACCTCGAGTCTGAGAATAGCCTTCAAAAGATCCATAAATCTTATATGAAACCATGTACAATGTGTGTATGTGCAATTTTGGGGGAATAGTATTCATGGCTTTTATACTAGCCACAAAATAGTTTGTGAACTGAAAAAGGTTTTTAAGTAAGGTTCAAGATGATATTTTTTTCATTACACAAAATATTTGATTAAACTATAGTACCCTATTTTTTACTACTATTTATTCTGTGTCAGATTATATATAAAACCAGTGTCCAATGATAAAAGTGTATGAGTAACACAATTTTGCATTTCATAAGTGTGGTAAAATTAATTAATTTGACACCAATTTTTGAAAGTGATATTCAATCATAAATATTACTTGACCTATTAAGCAATTAATAACTTTCAAAGTAAATGCATATTCCAATGAACTAAGCCAATTAATTTTTCAAGAATCACCTCTTTACATAAAAGAAATGTGTAAATTATATATCATACTACTTATTAAGACATGTCCCAAATAAATTTATTTGAAAATGCTTTGTTAGTGGTTATTATGCATGTTGGTAAATAATATCATATTTTAAAAAATATTTTAATGGGAGAGGTTCAAATAGCTGGCCTCAAAAGCCACTTCCACTATGAAAATACTCTTTAATTGTTGATTCTTAATTCTTGTGGATAATTCAGACTTTATAAACAAACAAAAAACTATACACAAATATATCACACATGTGGTCCTAATAAATGTAAGAAAAACAATATCATCTATTTTTCCATAAAATGAGCCTATATGTCCATTTTTTTTGCCATGATCTAGCCGTTGATGGTTTCTTTACATACCTCTCCTCTTTTTCATGTCTGAAAAGTCAGCAATAACACTTTTTGTTCATTGATAGCTCTTCCCTTTTAAAAAGATATTTTCCTGCTAGGATTGGCTACTTATTTTCATGTCATAGATGTCGCAGAGTTTAAAAACTGAACTTCTCAGACTCCCTTGCAGATTATGGGCAGGAAACTCATCCAATTCTCCCAAGAAGAGGAATCCACACAGAAGACCTCGAAGCAGTAAGAATCTTGGGGAACTTTTCTAGCTCAAAAGGGGATTGACTTTCTGGCAAATAAAGTAGGGAGTTTCATTTGGTTCTTCTGGGGTTTCTTTAATGGACTATAATGGAGTCAAATCATAAGTGTCACATGGCAGGTAGTGAAGACGACGTGTCTTCAAAGCACTGTTACTTAACGTGCACATCTCAGACAAGAATAAGAGCTTGCACCCAAATATAAACACACTGCTTCTTTAATTAAGAGGTCTGATTATGAAAATATTTTCAACTAAACTAAACGGTGTGCTTAATAACATAGTTGGTTTGCAATCTGATACAATCACTTTTTCTCATCTCAGACTAGAATCAGTATGCACATCAGCAGTTGGCCAACAAACCACACTTGAATTACACTACCCCAGAATAACTCCATGATGTAGTTGAATATTTTTGCTATTTGTGTTTTTCCTGTGTGGTTTTCAGTTGTGTGGTATCTAAACTTTTGACTCTTTTAAAGATTCTATAAACTATATAGTACCTCTTAATAAAACCCTTTTTATCTTAGCGCTGCAATGGACACTGTTTCTGCAACTAATATAGTCCTTGCATGGGAATTTGTTCCTGATAATATTACTGTATGGCCGTGGAGACAAGCAGACTTTAATCCACACTATTATTATAAATGCAAGCTTTGGCCTGCATTTTGCATGCAATTTTAGGCCTCAACTTGCTTTCAAACAAATCCTGTACTTCCTTCTATGATTACCTCAGCTTAGTACCTTTTTGCTCATGCAGATAATCCTTTGAAGAATACTGAGTTATTGAATTTCCTCCATAAATCTTTACCTTCAGCCTTTTAAAAACTTTTTTTAAAGCTTAGAGTAGCAATTGTTTCATAATTATATTATATCTAAAATAACTATGGTTATGTAGCTTTGTTAAGGATTACATTCATATGACACTATTCATATCTAAAGAATTCATAATATGTGTCTAAAAGAATAAAAAATTATATATCTTCAAAGTGAGCTAGGGAAACAAAAGCCTGGATAAGGTCAGACACTCCTAAATTAGCTAACCAAAGACAAATTGGCATTTCCCTGAAGCCATGTGCTGTGGAAATTTACCAAGCAGCTTTCTCTTTCCTACTGTGAGTACTGAAAGCCTGTGACTTTTTAGGGCTTTATCCAACTTATACAATTTTATATTCTGACTTTCTCAATTACATTAAACATAAAATATATCTGAAGTTATCATTGGAAACATTCTCCCATAGAGATTTAATATCTCTCTCTGATGAAACTCCATTGGGATTCATGGAGGACTTACCAGACAGACTTTAAAACAACCTCTGGTTATTTTATTCAGGACTTATGAGCAAATCAGATATTGAGAGTCATCGGTATACAGAAACAAAGCTCAGAACTTTTTAGTCATAGAAAAAAAATTATAACATTACACAATTTTAAGTGAGAAAGAAAACTAAAAGGACAATTCTGAGTGACAGTCTCAAATTCATATAAGATGCTAAACTAGTCATATTCTTTTTATAAAAATTAGGCTAGAGGATTCTTCTGTCCCTCAGGGGTAATTATTAAGCATCTATAGAATTTAAAGTATATTTTAATTATAAATAAAGCAATATTATTTTAAAAACTAAATTATTTACATGCAAATAAAACCATTCCTGGCCACTTCTCTTTCACTCCCTCAAACTATCTACTCTTAACAATAAGGTATGTCTTTTTTTAAACTCTTTCCTGCTTTGGAAATACAGGATGCCAAATATTCCATGTGCTTCCCTACATTTTTCAGTCTCTTTGCAGTTAAGCATGTCCATTTGACTAATTATGCCCATGAAATGTGAGTAGAAGTAAAATTTGTCCCTTCCAAGCAAGGACAGTGCAAAGCCCCAGTAAAATTATTTAACTGTTCTCTGTCTCTTGCTGGAACAACCAATCGACCTTTTGCTCAGGTAGTAGAGCAGAGAGTGGAGTGGTCAGGGTCAATGAGTCACTGGGGAGGACCACTGCCCACTGGAGTCATCCAGACCCACAAAGAACTCACAAGAGTGAGCCATCAATTCTTGTTGCCTTTAAGTCTCTGAAACTTAAAGATTATATATTATAAAGAAGACCTTTTGCTACTGTGACTAAAATGGCTGTGCAGGTAATATATATAATAACAATTGGCAAAAAAGAGTAACTAAAAATACTTTCTTGTTTCTCAAAAAGAAGTATGATAGTATAAATACTAATTTACAACTTGTTTCCCAAACAACACCTTTTGCTTTTCCCAAGGAGAATTTAATACCTTTAATATTAACTAAGCATGTAACAAGCAGCTGATACCCAGATCAAATATTTACTTTAATAATGGATGTATAACTACCCTATAAAATTTATTCAAACTATATGATGATCTGTGATAATATTAATAATCCAGGCCTATCTTATAGTTGGTATGATTCATTATATTAAAATATTAGTATATACTGGCAGGGGAAATGATGAGAAAGTACCACGAAATAGAGGCCCATATACAAGAAGAAAATCCCCAATTTTAAAAAGTCTAATCACTGTATCAGGATTAAGTTTTTATTGGTTCATATTTTAAGTAACATGATCACAAAAAGAGCACCAATGTCAATTTCTATTCCCAAATCTTGAGTTATCATAGTCGTGAGAATCTAAACACTGTCTAATCAATTGTGAATGGATCTTATTCAGTTTTGTGAGAATGCTTGATAGGTCTACATATAAGTAACTGCTAGCTTTAAGGTTAATTGGGCTAGGCCAATAACATGTTTGACTTTCCACACAAGTGATTCTTTTATAGGAAAAGTGGGAAGCAAAATTCACAAAGTCACCTGACCAACCAGTTTGGTTAAGTGGCAGCCTTTATACCTGCCATTCAAGTGACTTCAACAAACACCATTGTAATTGCTAGTATGAACTTGACCTTGAAAAAGAAACAGCTTGAGGATTATCTTGGGTATTGTTCAATAACTCTGTATGGTCAAGCCACCCAGACTTTAAAAGCAGCAGGATGTTATAGCATTGTTTTCAAAGCCTGTTTTTTAGGATTATCAAACATTTCACAGAGCCAAACTCAGAGATTTCTCTTTCTTTGGCACATTATTATATCTCAAGAATGATTACTTCATTCCAGAGGACTATATTTTATAGTTCTTATCTGTTCCATAAGTTTGGAATGGGTTATAGTTCTGCCAACACAAAACATTTTACTTTCTTTACACTCATACAAAGAAATGTTGGCTAGCTCTGCCAACTTTGTACATCCTCTAAAAACTTCCTAAATAGGAAAGACTTATTTAAAGAGATAAAGAAAAAAAGACACACAAGAACTAAACTTTTTAGTTTGGGGAAGAAAGACTGAGGGAGGACCTAAAGTATAAACCAACCATATTTGTTTAAAACATCATGGTTCTTTCACTGAGCTCACCTGAGGAAATTCACATGCTCTGGTAGTAACAGTCAATTAAGTGAACTGACAGCTGCTTCAGTCTGTTTCCCAGTCAGGACTAAGACCCCTTTGTTAAAAGAAAGAGCACACTTTCTCCATTGCTTTATAAACACATGCGAGACTACAAAGTTCTACCAAGTAAAATTGCAAAGAGAGCTATGAACAATCACATTGCATTGTAGTTTATTTACTTTAATGACCCCAGCATAAAATTTATTTTTCATTTTTTATCATGTAATTAGTTTCTGGTATTACCTTGTAAGAAGTGAGGACAAGTTTATTGCAGGAGTGACTAAACCGTCACTATTCAAATTGGGACTGGGATTCCAGCAACTTTGGCATCAGCTGAGAAGTGGTTAGAAATGCAGACTCTCAGGCCTGGCGCCAGACCTAATGAATTAGAATCTGCATAGTAAAAAGATCACCAGGTGATTTACAAATCACATTAAAGTCTGAGAAGCACAGTACTAAACAACTTCATGCTGATTTCTCCATAGCAAACCTGCCTCTTTGTTCATTGGACCAACAGCTTAGGTTCTCACACAAAACTACTCCTAAATACATGAATTAACTGAATCAAGACATTAGTACTTAACAAATGCCAGACATTCTTCTAGGCTCTGCCCAGAGCAGACAAAATCCTTGTTTTAGTAGAGTCAAAGAACTTAAGTGCTAGTGTCCTTAACAAAATAAAACACATTATTTCTATAGAAAATTTTGATGCTTCATCCTTGTCAATTCTTTGGTGAAGCAGCATAATTTAAACAAATAGTGGATCCTTGCTTTCAATAATTACTTATTGATATTCCATATATTACATTAAATTTTTGCTCCTTATCTTTTCAAAATGGATAAAATGGAAGTATTACCTAAACAGCCATGAATATATCAATATTTTATGTAGAGTAATCTTTTTTTCTGGATATCTATTTCCAGGTTAATCCCTGGGGAAGAAGCATTAAAACATTTAACCAGTCACAGAGCACTAAATAGGAAAATAATTGCAAAAGTATACTTCATAGAGAAAATGATTAGTTCTAGGGCAAAAACATATAGTTATATAAATTGTGAGTTAACTTCTTTGTCACCTTTAAATATTGGTCATACATTTCTAAAAGATGTTTTATATAAGGTTTTACACAGTCAAACGTATAAGAAAAACTAGAACAAATTAGTGATGTTAGTCATTTATTAACCTTAAATACATGGTACACAGAATTTGTATGGCATTGTTAATATTTCAATAAGTATTTGACTGTCCAGTAATGAGCTAATTCATTCATAATTCTCAGTGTCTAACTTTAAGAAGAGTAGTAATAGCACACACTGAAAATGAAGATAATTTTTCTCTTTTTATATATACATATACACATTTACATGTATACACATGTACATATATATGCATTTATATACATATATAGACATGCACATACATAAGTATTCTGTGTAAGTATATTGCTGATTATGTTGGTAATGAATGGGAGAATTAGATGTTTACAAATTATGAATCATGGATATAGAAATGTGAATAAGTGAATAAGAGTTTAATAAGTGAAAAGTGAATAAGAGTTTCTAGAAGAGCCTCCCTTATCCACATCTGCTATTGATATCCATGTTTCTTTCTTTCATTTTTACTATTGGATCTTCAGGAATCCTACTTGGTTTCAGAAACTGCCACATTTGCAATTTCAGCAACCATGTATTGAGTGCCCCTCCTAAGCACACCAGCAAGAGGTAGATGAAGGCATTTGAATTGATATACGGTCATATACTTTGCTAAGTATTCCCTTAGACTTGTTTATCAGCTACATTTGCAAAAAATGGAAACAGTGGCATAAAGAAGATTGTGGTTGAATTTGGTGGTAGTAGATCTGTGTATCAGGTTTCCTAGTAAAAATAAAGAAATTCCACATATGTAGGAAAACACTGATTGTTTTCTGCAGCTTGGTAACAAATAGCCACTAACTAAACTTATACAAATGATGTCAACCCACTTGCACTTCTGAATGTTTACCACTCCTGACCTCCATGTTTCCCTAAAACTCCATATGAGTTCTGTCCTCTGCTTTTCTCTGAGTCTGTGCCAGACCAGTGCAGTTCAGGCACAGTTGACAGTAAATTCAACTTTGTGCTTTTTATTCCAGGTATTGTGTGATGGTCTCTTCATCCTTTGACAGTAGATGGCATAACACGTAAGAAAGGAACGGTAACTGCTAAGTGTCTTTCCGCCACAGGATCCCGTAATGCTCAAGTGTATGACCACTACATCAAGCATTTCCTGGGAGCTTGTTAGAAATGCAAATTCTTGAGTCATTCCCAGCTTTACTGGACTAGTAATCTCTTTAACAAGCTCTGCAGGTGACTCTCATACGTGCTAAATTTAGGGAAGCGTTAATAGGAGGTGCAGAGCCTATGTATTAGCCAAAATTCAAATCCCTGGATTACCACCTCCTAAATATTTGACCTTGGATAATTTACTTGACTATTCTGTACTTCAGCTTTCTGTATTATTCAAGGATATAGCACTTAATTTCTAGGGTTATTGAGAAGATTAAATGACATAATGATTTTAAAGTGCTTAACATGGCATGTCATGCGTTGTATAATTTCTAGCTATATTTATTATATTTATTATTATTAGTTTTATAACCATCCATGTGTGGCTTTATAAATCACTAATAACATATTCAAGTATATGCAAATTATTTGCAAGGAAAATAGATATCATTTTTGTATAGACTAATTCTGATTGGTAATTAGCCACAGTTTGGTTTAATCATTTAAACAAATACTAATAACAATAAATAAAAAATAAAAAGTAAATCATCTTGACCTAAGACTACCATCCGCCTTAAGTAGTTTAGTCCCACTCAAATTACCCCAGGTGAAGAACCAGTTTGTATTCAATTTTTTTCCTACTCTGTCTTGGACAAATGTAGGTAAGCAGCTCAAGCTGCAGGTGAGTCACATAGAAGTTAAAACAGAAACTGGCATATCCTTGTTCAATTACACAAGTTCACTCATCTTAGGTTTTGTATGTCAAATTGCCCTGAAAGTTTCTAAACTCTCACACTCAATTTTTATAACTATTTCATCAGAAACTGGAAACAAACAGTTCATAGATCACAATTTGAGTTGCACTGAAATAGAAAATAAAGATAGCTGACTTCAGCCAACAAAGTTTTCTCCCTTTTTCATGTTCCCAGCTAATCCACATGCACTGAGCGTTAATTCAAACTCATATCAAAATGAATGAATCTTTAAAATTATCAATAATATTACACTGCTCTTCACATAATGAGTATTTTTATGCCAAAATTAACAATTAAGATGAATTATTTCTAGATCTTTGAACATAATGAGTATGCCAGCCCTAGTATGAAGTATTAAGTTTAGGAAATTAAGTGAGACACTTGCTTCAGGACACTTGCAATCCAATGCAACAATTAAATTGCACAGTATTGAATATAGGTATTTCAGGGCTTTAAGCAGCAATACTTTTAGTAAACTAAAGGCAAGTTCTCACTACCTTCATTTCCTAGCCACCCATGGCTTTGACAATTCAACCTTTGAAGTATTCATTCTTTAAGAAGTTATTTTTTTCTAATTGGTTATCTAAATATATCTTGAACATTTGAATGTATGAATGGTAAAATCAGTTTCAAATGGGAATGTATCAACTTATCAATAATATAAAAATCTGTATAATTATTAATTATAATTTTGTTATAATCTATAATTAATGGCATGTATTTATATTGTTGATATTAGTTATTGAATACTTACATTATGATGCTATATAACTAATGTATTATAATACATAATTATATTAAAAAACATCAGCAGTTGTAACATAAAATGCCAAACCAAATTCTGTCTATCCAGTGAAGAAAGTAATTATGGGGATAGTGAGCTTGCTTATTCTTATTTGGCAAAGTATGACAAAAGGAGTGTAATTACTAGCCTTACTATTCAGTGTTATCGCCACACCAATATGAATGTTCATGGATCTTTGAACAACCACTTGAGATTTATGCCAACCACTGTAATCCAGTTCTTCATTGTAAGTCCATTGCTGACTATTCACCACTTTCCAGCATAGATTAAGCCAATGCCAACATCTATAAAACTTAGACTCTGCATTCATTTATTTAAAAAAAAAATTCAGGCAGATTTTTTGTTGGACTCCTCTATATACTCTTTTGCTTTAAACTATTCCTGAATGTAATATGCTAAGTGTGAATAAAGGAGCCAAAAGGAAAGATTCATTATTTTGTTTTGTTCTGTTTAAAAAAAATCTAAGAACAGAGAGTAACACTGTGCTACCATAACACTACAATATATAAGTTTGGAATATTTTGTTCTTAGATGTCCACAGGACTTATTTACCAACACATAGTGAAGAGTAAAATTGATTATATTATTAAACAATATGATTTTCTGGACGTACTTTGTAATTTTTTTATGGTCACCTTAATTCTTAAAATAGAATGTATAAAGATAACTTTCATTTTCCTGTAACTGAATGAACTTTGTTCCTTAGTCTCCATTTCTGCTGATTTTGAGGAACTTAATTTTGCTAACTCATGAATGGAGTTGCATCTAGTTTAACATTCTGTCTCTAGTCACTTTAAATGTGCTTGCTCTCAGATTGTTCCCTCTTCTTCTTCCCTTATCCACTGAAGTGATTTAACTTACCAGGATTTTTCTTCTGTCCTGGAATTAGGAGACAATAGTCTCATCTGAGAGCCACGTGTCTTGTCTTGCATGGAGATGGCTGGTTTAGTCAACTAGAATAGGTGAGGTGGTACTGCCAGACCAAAATTTCAGCACTTAAAATCACAAAATTGTATTTCTTTTCTATGCTACATAACAAAAATGGGTCAACAGGAGACTTTGCCCTAGATGTCTTCTCACTAGCTTTGTACCTCAATTGATAGATGCTCCATCAGTTTACAATGGTGACATTTAAACACATTTACACAATTGCCATGACTGGGAAAAAAGAAATAGCAATAAATCCTGTCCCACAAGTAACATATATCAACAACTGTCACACTTTACTTGCCAAAGAGAACTAATTGACACATCTAACTTTCCTATCAAAGGGACAGGAAAGTGCAATCTTTTCCAGTGGTCCAAGGGAATAGAGAACTAAATATCAGTCAACAGTGGTAATTTCTGGCACAAGAATCCTGCCTGACTTCTAGGAGTCAACTCATGTTCTTGTCATAACCTTTGCCATTCTTGAAGACTCTCCACTGTTATCTCATCACCCATTTTCTGGGACTTCTCCCCCAATCTCTGTTGCTCTGTCACTCATACACCATGTTGGACTTGCCTTCCTTTGAGACTTATAATTGGATTGTATGCATGAAAGCCAGGAACCTGTTCTTTTTGTCCTAACACCACCCAGATTTCATAGGGCTTTATGTGAAATTTCAATGGACATCAATGGAATTACAACCACTGGAGGGAGAAGTATACAAAGTCCTTCCACAGGTACTCACCAGGGTCTGTGATTCTATGAATCACATTCTTCTCACCTTTGCTAACTGAAATTTTATTTCCTTTTGGGTAGAAACCAAGGCTCTAATATCATTACACAGTCTCAATAATTATAAGGTTTATAGTTTAAATTTCATATTCTCAGTCCTCTAGAATTTAGAATTTTATCTTTTACACTAGGATTTTAAAGGAAATCAAAAACAAAAAGGAAAATAAACCCTTTACTTTTTTAACCACCTGATTATTAGGATAGAAAGAATAACATAAAATATTGCTTTCAGCACTATTGTTTCATCATACATATAAAGGTTATGCTTCAATAAAATGTTTTACAAAACCCATTTGGGCATTCAGCAATTTATTCTTCCTAGATTCCTGCTTACTCTCCCAGGATGATATTACCTATGGAAGACCTTCTGAGGTACCTGAACAAGAAAAGGAGAGTATTTCATACACAGCTATTGAGGGAGCTAGCTCAATAGCTGGAGAGAGCCTCCTCTAGAAAACTTTTTAATATTTCCAAATTAAATAGAACTCTAAATAGAAATCAGAATCAATTTAAATTTGGTATCCCTAAATATTTAAAAAAAAAGAATTTTTAAAATTCCCCTGGGTTTCTGCAAAACCTCCAGTTCTACCAATATTTTTAAGATTTAAAGAGTTTATAGAGTAATCAAAGGTTTAGAGAATGACCTCAGGAACTCAGACTTAGGACATTTCAGAATCCATGGAAGGAAGTCAGAGTTTTATTTCATTTTTTAAAAATTTATTTTATTTTATATTTTATTGTTATGGGCTGAATTGTGTTCCCTAAATTCATATATTGAATTTCTTACCTCCAGTATGTCAGAATGCCATTGTATTTTGGAGATAGGGGTTTTAGAGGGATAATTAAGGTAAAATGAGATCATATGGGTAAGCCTAATCCAATATGATTGGCTGCCTAATTTAAAAAAAGATTAAGACACAGACATGCACAGAGAAAAGACCATGTGAGGACACTGGAAGAAGATGGCCATCTACAAGCTAAAGAGAGAGGCCTCAGAAAGAAATCAACCCTGCCAGTGCCTTGATCTTATACTTCTAGTCTCCACAACTGTAAGAAAATAAATTTCAATTGCTTAAGCTATGCAGTCTGTGTTACTTTGTTATGGCAGCACTAGAAAACTAATACATTTATTTTACCTGTTTAGGAGCCAGAGATAAAAGGAGAAGAAAGAAGAGTGTCAATTTATTTAATCACATGGAGAACAAATTTTTAAAAGGTATAGAGTGAATGAGTTTGCACTGCTATGGATTTCTGCTCTATCTCAACACTGGTTCCCTCCAAAACCACACCCCTACAATCTTTAAAAGTTGTGATGTGTTGGTCCATCTATTTGTATTTGAGGTCAGAAATCATTTTTTAATAATCACCAAGTAAATCCACTGGATCACAACTTGGTGTTACAATATAATATATAAAGAATAATGTATACATATTATATATTCCCCTATTTTGTCTGAGTTGATGAATTTGCCATACATCCCCAAATTAGAATTTCTACTCTAATTCTTTACTCAGTTATTTTAGTCTTTTTCTCTTCTCTTATAATCAAGCCATAAATATCTGCTAGTAGTTGTTTAAGACTTATTCTTTCTTCCCTACCATCCATAGTTCCTCTTTTTTTCCCACTTATCCTCCCTAACCTTCAATTGGGTAAGACCCTTAGAATACATTTTCTCCTCTTTCTTCTTTCTCCTTCCTCTCCCTGTGCCCAGTGAGACAATTAGAACATTTTCAACCTCTCTCTTCTCCCTCCCACTCAACCCCAACTCCTAAGTTTTGCTGGGATAGCTTAGTGATTATTTGAATCAGTTTTGCATTAAGTCCCTTAGCTTTCAAAACTCCTCATATCTGCATTTACTGAATTTACATATATTAAATGTCATAGCTCTCCACTATTTCTTCTTCCTAAAACTTGTAATCTCTCTTATGGTTAACTTGTCTTTGTTTATGGTCTTTCCACAAGTATTTGCTTAGATAGTATGGCAACCACTTGAGTTTTTGTAAGTTTATCTATATATTTTTGTTTCCCTTTTTTTTTTAAGGTATCAATCTGATACTTTTTACTTTAACAAGAAAATAACCGAGGATGAGATTCTTTGCAAGCTGTTTGTTTTTCTCAAGAGTATTAAATGATCTATTGCCTATTAGCTTCCAATGTCAAATAGTAAAGCCTATGCCAGTGTGGTCATTTTTCCTTTCTTGGTAACTTGTTTTTTTCAAGCTGGTAACATAATTTTTTTTTTCTTTATCCTTGGAGTTCACAGGTTTCAAGGATTTATTTGGTTGTGTATATCTTCATATTAAATCGATCTGGAACTTAGTCCTTTTAATTTCTGGACTCAAATCCTTTCTTGGTCCAGGAAAATTTATTTCTAGAAGTTGTTTAATAATTACCTCCAACCCATTTACTATTTTTTCCTCCTTTAAATCACCATCTAGTGTCCTTTTCTTGGAGCTATTCTCACAGCTTCTTTTTTCTTCATGATTTCTCTTTTTCTTTCTTTTTTGTGCTTTGAGATATTTCTTGTACTTAAATCATTTAGTCATAAATTCTGGTTTCAACAGTAACTGTTCTCCCCTCTAAAACATCTATTTAATTTGTCTAGTTTTAAGATAAAAAACTTGGGGTGTGTGTGTGTGTGTAGCATTTGAATATCTTTAGGTATATTATTTTTTCTTCTTTTCTGTTTTTAAAAATTCATTTATTTGTTTACATGTCACTGGGCATGCATCCTGAATTGCAACGTGATCCTTCTCTCTCTGGCTGCTTTGGCTCCTTACATAGGCAAATATTTTCTCAACTAGCACACTAGAACTCAGTTTGGGTGGCTCAGTTTATTTAGGGCAGGGATTCTCTAAAGGATGAAAGGCAAAAAGGTTATCTCACCCTGCCCTCCTGTCTTTAATGGTAGGCTATCAACCTCTTCCTGAAATATCCCAAAAAGGTCATTCTATTTTCTGGTTTCCCTCCATTCTCATAGCCTCAGGATCATGGAAGACTCAGCAAAACTTTAGTTCTATTCTGGTGTTTAATGGGTCAAGTTCACTAGGATCACTTAAAAGAAGCGATCATATATCTCCTTTTGTGAAAGAGTCCATGCATTAAACACCAAAATACCAAACCCTATATCTTCCCAGGATCTACTACTCACCTGCCCATTCATCTGCTCTTTGATGCCACTTTTAATTAATTGAATAGCCCAAATGGGAGGGACTTAAACAGACTCAGGGATTTCATCCATCCTTGGTCACCTGGAAGTCTAAAAAACTATCAGGCTCAGAAGCAACAAATAGTTTGTCTTTTAGAGCAGGGTGATGGGGCAGTCTTTAGGTTGCTTCTTTTTTCTTATTGTTGTTTAAGTTGGAAAGATGTGGACTAGTTTAAAAATACCATTTAAAGTACGTTAAAGGTTATTAAATGTATAATAAACTAGGATATTAGAGTTTATAAGAGCATAGCACATAAAAGGCAGCATAAGATAGAATGGTAGACAAAGTGTGTTGCCTATTCAAGAAGCACCACCACTCTCCTCTCCCTCTTGGTGCCAAAGCTCTATTTTTGTCAGAGGATCACTCTTTTTTCATGTTCAGGGTAGAAGACCCCACCCTTCCCAGGGTGAATCATGTCTAATATAGGTTAATTCCAATATAGATGTCAATTCTCTTGCCAGTGTCTGATTGAGGCTTGCAAATGTGACTCCAGTCCAAAAATCTGTTTGGTGGTCTCTAGAAAACATCTCCTTATTGATAAAAATACGTATGGTCTTCGGATACTTTCAGCTAAAATAATTCAGATACATGTTATAAAAAATAAGTATGGATTTTGGAGTCAGACTCATATTTGAATGGGAACTCCACAATTTACTTGGTCACATGAAGCACACTCTTTCATGAGTGGTTTACCTATATCCTTGGATTTTGATGAATATTATATTTGATAGTTATGTGATATTTCTATAGATGTCTGCATATATTTGATACTATCTTGAGGTTGTCCCACAGAGGTGGCAGGATCAACTTCTTGCCCAAAATTTTGTTTCAGTATTAGAACAGACGACACCACATATGCACCAAGAAGGTATAAAAAAAGTTTATTATTCACACAATGAGGTCCTATGAAAAGGTCTTATGGAAATGACAGGGTAGCTACCACACAAGTCTGAAAATACCTTGAAAGAGCAAGGAGGAGCAGTTCACTTGGGGATTATATTTAGTGGGTGTATCCAGGGTGAAGGATCTTAAGCACAGGCAGGGATTGGTGGTTTGGACTTCCCACTGGCACAAAGCAGGGAGCAGGAGAGACTTCTTATGGATTTTGCCAGAAGTGGGGCAAGAAAATAAAGAGGCGGGAGTGGATCTTAAAAGCTGTCAGCAGCCGGGCGCTGTGGCTCACGCCTGTAATCCTAGCTCTTGGGAGGCTGAGGCGGGCGGATTGCTCAAGGTCAGGAGTTCAAAACCAGCCTGAGCAAGAGCAAGACCCCGTCTCTACTATAAACAGAAAGAAATTAATTGGCCAACTGATATATATATATAAAAAAAATTAGCCGGGCATAGTGGCGCATGCCTGTAGTCCCAGCTACTCGGGAGGCTGAGGCAGAAGGATCACTCGAGCCCAGGAGTTTGAGGTTGCTGTGAGCTAGGCTGACGCCACGGCACTCACTCTAGCCTGGACAACAAAGTGAGACTCTGTCTCAAAAAAAAAAAAAAAAAAAAAGCTGTCAGCAACCAGACATTAAAAAGAGTCAGATTCCATTACAGATACTGATTTAATGCCCTCTTTACACCAATTTGTTATTTTCAATGATGCACCATGGAAAAACGATTAGGGATACCTTTTAGAGTAGTAGAGGAAAATGTGTTATTGATAGAAAAAAACAATCCATATCCCCATTATTTTACCTATTTTTTGCAAAAGGCATAAAACATATGAACTCATTTGACTCTTAATACTGATTTTAGACTTCTCACAGATCTCATTTTAGAATAAGTTCTAATATGTGGATCATCAAAGACAAAGTAGATAAATAAATGAAAGAATGGAATGAGTGAATGCCTTATTGTTAGTACCATGTAGCTCCCACGTAGGCCTTCTCCATATTGACAGTTAACCAAAATTATTTGCAAACTTAAAACCAAAGTAAAATAGCATATTTAGAGCACTGGTGTTTCTCTCCTCTTTCTGCAGGTTTATTTGGTTAGATGCCAGCCAGCGCTGGCAGGGACAGCTAACAACACTGCCCAGCAGGAGCCACGCACTTGCTGCCTGAGTCCTCACAGAGCAAGGGGAAGCAGCTCTATTTTGCACATTCCTCTCCTTTTGCTATAAAGATCAAAAAGAAGCAGGCACAATACTGTATATTAACGGCACAAAGATGAGTTAATTATGAGCATTTTGGCTTTCTATTGCCTTGGAGAACATATACCTAACATACTGAATGTTTACAACGTTGGTGACTTGGTCAGCCCTTCTTCACTCAGTTCAAAAAGAGACAAATGCTCCTTACGACCAACTTCTCCAAAATTGACTACAGACGTGTGCAAAAATTTTACTATGTGCATTTTTCCAGGCTATCACACAACCTTGTCAGTGCAATTTTTTTTACATGTTCTCTTTGCTCTCTATCTTGAAAAAAAAAATTAATCTTTTCGGTTCACTGCCATGAGCTCTTGGAACACAAAAGCATATAGAACAAGCTATTTGACTTGCTATGCTCTTGATCTCAGGCAGACCTTTATTGCCAACATACTCTCCGCTCTCAACAATGCCTTGCCTTGGCTACCTCAAAAACAGGTTTAAACACCTGCTCACCAGTTATGAACAACTCGCAGGCCCACTACAGAGCTATTTACACAACATCCAGAGGTCTGTTTCTTATTTCATTAGGGATGAATAAGCATCAGTTTTACTTCCCCAGCCAATCTGTAGTCACTCAATCAGTTACTGATTTTTCCATATTTAGCTTTGCAAGCTATGGTCCAAACATTCTTCAGGTTATAGTGAATATATAGTGAATTGTAGGACCTAAATATTGGGCTGGAGGTTTGCCCTCAGCAATGACAAGAATAGGCAAAGCTCAGGTTTGTATGAGCAGTTTAAAAGCCTAAGATGTTTTAAACCATGTGACCTCTCCTCTCCCTTACACATCAATTAGAAGAAAGACAATTTGATTTAGGGAGAAAGGCTTAGAAGCGGGAGCTGCAGAAAAGAGATCCAGTTCCATATTTGCCACTAATTAGTTACTTGTGTGAATATCTTTAAGTTACTGCAAGGCTCTGGGCCTTCATTCCTTTCATTATAGAATGAGGGTATCAGATTTCTAAAGTCCCTTTCAACCCCAACCTTCAATCAAAGTTGCGGCATCTTCTGTCTCCATTTTTCCATGTTGCCTCTTGGAGCTTTGGTGTCTTCTTTTGTCCTTTCCTTCATTCAAGGTTGCTGTTAGCTTGGTATCTCCTGCAAATAAATGTGGGAGAGATGGAGAAAGGGAAACAGAATCTCCAGAGAAACAGCCCTGTCTCCGCACCAATGTACCAAACTCTAATGTGAAACACAAAGGACTGTCTTTGCCTTTGAGAATTCCCTTTTGCAAAATAGGAGAAAAAAAATAAACACAAATACACATAAAGGCTTTCACCTTGGCTCTAGAGTACTCTAATAATTTTCACAGATTTAGAGAGACTAGCAAGATTTATAACGGGTTTAAAATTTTTTCTTCTGAAAAAACCTAATAAAATCTTAAAGCCAATTTTTTTTTCTCAGCAACCTTTCATGAAACAGGGCCAATACCTCACATGAATACACACGCATAAATCAGGGAACAAGCTGCACGTTAACATAGATATTTGATGATTTCCTTGTTTTGCTTAGATGTTTGCTTTACTCAAACCACACCATGTGATCACTGGATTTTGTTTGACTTTATGGTTATTGCAACTCTAAAAACTGAATACAAACACTTATGACAAAAATCCTTGCTCTCTGTGGCCAATATCAAAAATTTTTCCCTGTTTCTTTTGGTCTAAATATAGTTTTAAAGGCCTCTACTCTAATAGTTATGGCTATTTTTTTTTTTGAATAACATAAGAAAGTACTATCTTAAATTGTAAAAAGGCCTATGAAGAAATATTAAAGAAATATCCAGCAGAATTCTTTATATTCTCTGAAGTACCTATACCTATTGCTTTAAATTGTGCAGACTACGAAAACTTACCTCTCCTAAACGATTCTGCAGTGACTTGCCAAGCTGCCTGGCTGTGGAGTCACTTGACCTATCAGAAAAAAGTTTATCCAGTTTATTGCCATCTCTGCCAGATTCTTCTTGCAAACACACATCATTCTTGAGTCCAACACCTCAGAGTATCTTGTGGATACCCCCTTAAACAGCTGCACACTGATCTTCACCTATGATCTCTCTGTCTTGTCTTAATTCATCCCCAAATATATATTGATAGCCTTTGTCTATGTAGCCACCACTATTCTCAGTCAGTAAATATATATTTAAAAAAAAAGTTGTATTTATATCCTCAAGGAGATCAGAATCCGTTTGGGAAGACAAAATTCACATATATTAAAAAATTATTAATAAATATTGATAATATTAATATAATACATAGCCAATCCTCAATCATGTAGTTCATACAGTAAAAGTGTTATGAATTTGGGAAATTAACAATCAATAATAATTATCCTTTAATGATCTTTTCACTGATCCTAGGGGATCCAAACTTTTGGTTGAGAAAAATTGCAATGCAGGTAGTTGAGATGTGTGTATTATTTAATGGTAAATATTAATATCTGTCTGATTTACTTATCTAGGTTATGTGAAATAAAATATTCAAATTCTATATTTTTCCTTTACAGATCAACTTCTTTTCTCTTTTCCTCTCCTCTCCCTCTCCTATTTCCTTTCTCTATTTTTCTCTCTTCCTCAGCTGACAGAGGTTTGTCTAAGAACAGTTTAATGACCTGTGCTAAGTTGGATCATAGGGTAGCACGTGCTTTCAGAAAAATGATTTTAAAACCTTCAATGCTTAACTTTTTTCATATTAAAATCAATTTTTACTTTCTTTACTTAAGGTTTTACTATCACAAAGTGCTCTCGCTCTCTCTCTCCCTCTTTATACTTCATAGAAAAGCAGTTTGAGGCATCACAGTAAAGCATTTCTAGGTGTCACTAGCATGAGGTCCAAGTGTGAAATGTGAACCAAGCAGGGCAGTTCCAATAGCCGGATATCTGAAAATAGAAAGGAAGAAGAAAAGCTATCAGACAGGAAAAGCCAGTTTTAGATAAGAGGAGAGGAGAGAGAAGATGGTGATTTAGAGTAGTGGTGGTATAGGAAAGTGATCTTACAAACAAACTAGAAAAAATAAGAGTAATCTTCTACATTGTACAAATTGAGACTTTATAATTCCTTTAAGCTTTATTCATTTTATCATATTTGCTCTCCATTCTTGCAAAAAAAAATCCCTATCACCAGCAAGGATGCATATTATTGTGTTTTTATTTGTTTGTTTTATATTTTGTTTGTGTTTTGTTTTGTTTTTATGCTCAGAGAAGGGAATGATATATCTACCAGGATTCTGGCATAGAGCAGTTGGCTAAGAGATATAATACATAAAGTCACTAAAAGTGTGTAATATTAGAGAAGAGTTGCATAGATTGAGATGAATAAATACACACTTATACTCCTTAATGCTTTAATGTCATTTAATTTCAAATCCTTAGACATCAAAGCCAAATAAGGCAGCAAATACTGTTATTTCTCAAATGAAAGTAATAGTGAATTTGCGTTCACACCATGATTTACTTGTGCCACAAAATTAAGAGTGCTTTGCTCTTCTTTTCTAAAACTTTGTTCCACGTAAAGAGAAGCAAATAATTTGGCAGCTCCGCTTAATTATTGCTGCGCATTTATTTTAAGAGTAATGAGTTATATTATCATAGTCCTGAATACCAGTAGAACCAGGTAAAATGTCATAGTGGGAGTCTGTTTGCACCTGGGAAATTTGAAATTGATATCCAAAAAACATTATGTTAAATGAGAGAGAAATAAAATTAAAAAAAAACAACAAAAAACAACTGTGCCATTTCAAAGGGAATGTGCCTACTGATATATACAAAGCAAACAATGACGTGTACCACCTGGCTAGTGACTTAATATATATCTTCAATATACATGCTATCAAATTATGTCTCACCTAAAACTTAATTTTAAGTAGTTTATGGAATGGCATGACTTTACAAATTCAGATCTTTTAAAAATAAAAAGTGTTAAGAAAGTTTGCAAAATTCACATTTAAAATACAGAAACAAGTCCTTTAAGAGAAGAAGCTTTCACATATGCTGGAATAAATCTTATGGGTATTTAATTTTCTAGTTAGAATATAGACACCGACCTAATATTTCCAGAGAAGAATCAAGGAGCCATTTGGGAAGCCACCTACATACATGCTTTACTATGAAATATGCCCAAAGGAAAAAGAATTGCAGAAGTTGTAAAGTTAGATATTTTTCTTTTCCATCATTTCTGCCATTAGCAATAGCTTAGGGAAAAAGCCTCTAACTAGGATTAAAAATATCAAATGTTCTATTAGGTGACATAAAGTGTAATAGAATCTCAAGGTTGAATTAATTTTGTGACTTTCTTTATAACTCGAAAGATTACTATCTCAATAACTGGCATCCATAGTCAACACAAGAAGACTAGAATAATTGGTGATTAATCATGACAATTGGGAGACCTCATCCTTTCCAAAGCTTAAAACCTTAGTGATATTATTGAGAAAAAGTAAATCAAAACACATATCTAGGTATAAGTTTAATTTGCCTGTTTGAAAGTACAGTCTAACCTTGCATTTCAAATTTTCATTATACTATGCTAATAAGCACATGAGAATTTTATGAGCTTGGTAGTTACTCATTTAGGAATGTTTCATATCACCAAAAAGTAATACATTTAACTACTAGTCAAACAACCTCATAAAATTCTCGGAGATAAGATTTCATAAAACTTGGACAGCAGAAGGGATGAAAAAAAATTTATCTTAATGAAATTCCAAGACAGGCATCATATTTCCATGGGAGATAATTTCACATAGAAGATACTTCATATCAAAGAACCTAAATTAGGTTGAGTGCATCTTGAAGTGGGAGCCCACCATTGAGGGGGGCTTTAACAAATTCTCTTTTCAAGACCAGCCCTCTATGAAAATAAAAATATTTACACATCTATTTAGTCAGTGACAAACAGAGAGGAAACCATCTGGCCATTTGAATCAGTGTAAATTGCCCAACCACTGTTGTGAAAAGAGAAAGCCAGTCAAATTAAATGCTTATTTTATTTTGGAGCCAAACAATTGTCCTAAACTGTAATCATAAAATCCACATTTGCAGTATCAAATAAACAAAAGCAAATCAGTGAAGAAAACTTGTTTTTGTGTAGTAATTGGCAGGAGGATTAGCATTTCAGTGGATCCGATTTCCTAAACCTCCTCATCGCTGATAACAGCTTCAGTGGTGAGGTGACACACCAAAAAGCATAAATTATCTAAAACTGGAGATAAGCAGAGGCCATTTGGGGGTTCTGAGTGCAATATAAATAGATGCAAAACAGTAGGTGAACCAGCCCATTGAAAACCTCCAAAGGATTAGCTGTGTGAGCTCTAACTCCTTTGCCGTTGTTAGCTGTGATTTATCATCAGACAGTAAGGAAAACTCAGCCTTATCTGTGATAATTCAATGGCTTAATGGCAGTACCTTTATCTGGAGGTCATAATTAAGCTTGTTTGATCAGGCTCAGAACAAGCACCTATGCTGTGCTTTAGCCCTAACTATTGCTTTTGGTGTCAGGGGTATAACATAATAAGAACATCATTGGAAATGGCATTAATAATTTTGCTCAAGTGCTGTAGCAAGTTATTACTTATCTATAAAACTGAATCCCCCAAATGGTAGCAAGAACAACATGTTCCAAATTTAGAAAGTTCTGTATAATTTAGAGTTTAAGAATACTAGTTAGCTTTGGTCTCAGGTGCTTAAACTTAAAACCAATTTGAATATAAAGCTGAAAATGAAGAAATCTTGTAATACTACTTTCCACTAATAAAAACACATGCTATTAAGAGAAATATGAATATTTATTGTATCCTACAATTGAAACATCTTAACAAACACCAGCATCTCTTCAAAAATAATAAAAATTATAGGCATTGATTGAAATAGATATAATAAAACCTCATTAATCAGGAACTATTGGATGGAAGTATTACTTGATTTAGGGAAATAGCTACTACTACATATTTTTAATGAATTATATTTTATTAATTTAAAATCTTACCATTATTTGAACTACCTATGATATATTTCTAAAAGGAGGTCATATCAGGTCTAAATTTAATCAAATGCATTTGGATTTAGCAGTACCATTTGGTAGCAAATAATTATAATGTCAAAACACAAGGACAGAATTTATGCTTTAACTTTTTAAAATATATCACTTATGGTTATTTTACACACAATTGTCTTTTCTTAAAAATGTTCACAGGTGAATTTTATCTAGCCTAGGTATAATTAAT
This sequence comes from Microcebus murinus, assembly GCF_040939455.1. Taxonomy (NCBI): domain Eukaryota; kingdom Metazoa; phylum Chordata; class Mammalia; order Primates; family Cheirogaleidae; genus Microcebus; species Microcebus murinus. The sequence continues at coordinate 62,884,126 of NC_134108.1, read as the reverse complement.
TACAAATTCTGAATTAAGGTATTATAAATTTATGTTGTCTTTCAGTATTTGATTTCAGGTTTATGCCACTTCTGATTATTTTATGATATTAAACAAAAACTTTTTTTACAAAGTATTTTCATATAAAACTGAATTGTTTTGATAGATACTTCATCCTAGCTCTCTTTGTATATAATATGATATTTTAAAAAGTTTATCTTCTTCCAGTGTTTAATAAGTTTCTACAGACCAATGCAGCCATGCCAAAGTCAGATGCTCTGGGTTCAATTCACAGTTGTCACACACTATGTGATCTCCCTCAAATTATTTAATCTCTCTAAAGCTTCAAGTTCCTCCTCTGTAAAAGAAAGGTAAGTGTAACACCTAATGGAAGTATTGTGAGGCTTGAGTAAAAAATTCACATGCATATTTGACAAAGTGCCTACTATATCATAATTCATAATGAATGCTGAGTCTTAGATTAGTCCTTCTCCTCCTCTACCTCTTTCTCATTTTCACATAGCCAAGAACATGGGGTTAATTTCTTTAAAAACAAGGATAATAGGAATTTAGAAAAACTAGGTGTTAAGACTAATTAAATAGATGCAGCCAAGACAATAGTTAAAAGTAGCAAATCAACTCCACCTTACTATCTATGCTGCTGATTAATAACCTATTTCAAGAACGTGGGAAACTTTCTTTTGGTGGTCACAAATCTCCATCCTAGTTCTCCTGTCAATAATTGTACTTATAACCTTATGGAGTGAATTAAGCAAAGGAGCATACACGTGGATCATTTCTTTTTCTTTCTTTCTTTCTTTCTTTTTTTTTTTTTTTTTTTTTTTTTACTAAATATTGTAAGGAATTGTCTTTATCCTGAATAAAAAATGTCATTATATATACAATAGTTGAAATACATAAATCATATAATGAGGTTGTTTGGTGGTATATGATTATTTGCCTCGAAAACTTCATTCTTGTCAGAACTCAAGTAAGAGTTTCAGTGTATAGTGTCACAGAGGTTAGTTGCCTTTGTTCTTAGTAAGCAACTGAAATGTCATAAATATACGGTTTTTTTAGGCACACATTGTCAAACCTCCTGTCCTGTAAAACACCGTGCCCCAGTGTTCCAAAGCCTCCAAAGAGCCAAAGAGTTGCCAAAGGGAGAGACCTGACCTCTGCTGCAGGACCCCAGTAGCCATAGTCGGAATGTTTGCCCCTCCACATTTGTAGGCTGGGATCCAATCCCCAATGGAATAGCATTAAAAAGTGAAGGCTTTGGGAGACAGTTAGGTCATGAGCCCTCCACTCTAGTGAGTGGGATTAGTACCCTTGTAAAGGAGGCCTGCGGGAGCTTGTTCTCAGCCATTTGAGGACACAAAAAAGGTGCCATCTATGAGCAGAGAGCTCTCACCCGACGGGTGATCTGCTGGCAATTTAATCCTGGGACTTCTCAGCTTCCAGAACTGTGAGAAATCAATTCCTGTTGTTTATCAGCCACTCATTCTATAGTTTTCTATGACACCAACCAGGATAATATACCAGTGTCATCTAGAAAGGTGGAGAAAAATCCCAACTCTATTCCAACATAGGGAGTATTTTGTTAAATGTACCTTGGTCAGGGTAATGTTTCTATTTTCCATCTCACTACTTAATTAGAGACCAGTAAATTAATTTATGTAGGATCAGGAATTAAAAATACACAGCCACCTTCTAAGTTATGACTTCTTTTATTTTCCAAGACAAAACCTTGGGCCAGGAATTCTTATGAAGGAAAAGAAGGTGGTAAAATGGTGAAAAAGAAGATTCAGCTTGGACTGTAACCAGCTTTTCAAGTGTCACATCTGTGTCATGTTACGTCATCTATTTCAACTACCAGTCCAATAACCTGAATTTTTCTCTGTAGATCCTACTACGTAACTATCCAACATGTGCTTGAACACTTCCAGTAATGTGTAGCTTTCAACCAATAGACCAAGTCTGTCTCTCTTTGAACACTACTGCTAAAAGTTTTTCCTTATTTTTTCTGTCACTTTCATTTATTAGGACTGATGTTTCCATAAGAGTCACAATCTAATCTTCTATCTAGCATCTCTTTGTTTGAAATTATAAAGCACACCCCACATGATATTTCTTTGCTCAAGGCTAAATCATAGGCACAGTTTTGAATGTTTATAACAATTAAATCAGAAAGCTTGGATGGGAGCCAGGCATTAGTAAATTTTAAAGATCTTCAGGTAGTTTCAATGTGTAGAAATGTTTGAGAATCAGCACCCAATAGCCTTGTCAACACACAATAACATTAGATTTTATAATTTTTGTTAATATAATAGGTAAAAAATGGTATTCCATTGGTATTTTTATATTAATAACTCTAATTTAATATTAACTTTTAATTAATATATAATTAATCTCTTGAAAATATAGTTAAAATTAATTTTAATTTTAGAAGTTGTTCACATGTTATCATTCTAATGTCTTCTTTAATTGCCTTTTCATATCATTTGACCATATTTTTATTGGCTTGCTTTTATAAACCAATTTATTGGAATTTTTACACTTTATTAATAATGGTTCTTTTCATTATGACAAACATTTTCTAGCTGTCATGTATCTTTAGATTTTTATTTTAAAAATAAAGATATCTCATTTAGTATGGTAAAATAAATATAGATTTTTCATTGCTTATGCTGTTGTGGCTTATTTCAAAAATCGTTTCCTATTTCCAAAGAAAATTGACTTCATGACGTTGTTGGCCAATTTATGAACACAGTGTAATTTTCTATTTATTCAGGTCTTCTATTATGTCCTTTAACAGCATGTCAGATTAATTTCTAAATATATATTATACTTTTTATATTATATTATCTTTGGTTAAAATTATATTATCTTTGCTGGTATGGGGAGATACTGCTCAATTTTGGCTACCTTTTTCAACCTAACAATCTTACTGAAGTTTTTGTGTATGTGTGTGGTTTTAAAAGCTTATTCCTCTTGTTTTCTAGGTAAATTGCCAGATTATCTAACTAATAACAATGTTATCTTTTCTATTCCATACAGTTTATCATATTGCTTTTGCAGGACCTTGCATAATATGTCGTACAATACAGGCAACACCATGAATTCATGTCTTTTTCTAAACTTTAAAGATAATATTTGTAAAATTCCTCACACACTTGTTTTATGTTTTTGGAAGACAACTTTATCAGGTTAAGGAATTTCTTGTCTATTCCTACTTTCTATGAACTTTTATCATAAGTAAGTGTTGAAACTTTTCAAATGACTTTTCTGCATATATGAAAAAGCCTATGATTTTTTTCCCATTAATGTGATGGAAATCACTGAGAGATATTCTGCTATTTAACTATTCTTGCATTTCTAAGGTAAAATTTACTAAATTATGATGAATTATCTTGTTAATACTCTGTACTTTTTTATCAGCTAATGTTCATTTAAAATTTTTGCATCTATATTTAATTAATATTTACATATAATTTTATTTTCTTAGTGTAAGGATCAAAGTAATACATAATTAAATGAATTGGATACTTTGCTCAATTTAATATATTGATTCAATTTGCAGAAGTATGTTGGGAAGGAGAAATAGAATCTTTCCTTGACATTTTGATAATGTTTACGTGTGATACTCTCTAGGCCTAGAACTATTTGAAGAGAATGCCTTTTTATTACATTCAAATTTCTTTATTGGTTATCAATCTATTTAAATTTGTTATTTCTTCTGCACAAATGTGGGCATTTTGTTATTTTCTCCAAATATACGCATATCTTCAAGTTTATTGACAAGTAAAATGTACATTATACTCTTTATGATTTTAAATATCTATTTTACCTAAGTTTATTTCTCCTTTTTATTCAATATTTGCTCTATTAAGTCTGTTTTAGTATGTGCATAGCATATTAAATATGCTTCATGGGGCATTCCATGGAATTTTTAATGTCTTTTTTATGATATCAGCCCCCTTTGTGAGGCTGATGATTCTTGGTTATAGGCCAATGTTATGAACAATGTTATCCTATCCTGGCCTTTGGCCAACACATAAATGGCATATTAAGGTTCTGGTTCAATTTTAGGGTACTAGAAATCCTTTGCTTTGGAAGCTTGTTCTTAGGAAAACTGCAAAACTGCTTTAATTTAGACACTACCTGCTATTAATAATAGCATCAATCTTGACTGGCTTGAGTTGTAATTTGTCAAATAACCTTGGCTGGATCCACTGGCTTGTAGACATGAGCAATTCTATCTCTTCTCTTTCCTTTAATGGTTTCAATAATTAAAATTTGAGGGTGAGGTTCTTGTATTTAGTCAGGGAAAGTTTAAAATAGCACAGTAGGACTTTAGATGGACACTGTCAAAACTGTTAGAAATCAACCAGAACCAGATTATATGTTCTGTTAGTTATTCAGGCCTCTGGATTAAAATTTCTAACCTTGGTAAAAATGTAGGCATCTTATATTTTTCTCCCTTAATCAGCCTTCTGGTAAGTGTTTAGGACATTTTTTTTCCCTGGAAAGTCCTTTTCTTTTTGATATGTTCATAAATCTTTTTTTTAAAGTGATAAACCATTCATTCATAAGTGCTAAATTATAATTTATTTCATAAGTCCATTCACTAAACTGAGCTGCTCAGATCATATTCTATTAGGTGGGATGAATTTAAATATTTGCCCTTGTTGCAGCATTCCTACCATGGCTTGCTAACTTTCAAATATCTTTTCTCTATGGCAGAAGTTTTATTTTCAAAATATAATCTTGATTGCCAAATTGTACATATATTTCCAAAGAGCATCATTTTCATTATAGAATTAGCCTATGCCAAAAACTTAGCTCGGTAGAAAGCCTCAGATGGTATGTCCAGGCAATAGGTATGAACATATTTCACAGAACTCTGGCAGCATTATCATGTAAAGTTCCAGAGTTTCAACTTTTTTTTTTAATTAATTCTGTGTCTGAACTATCTAGGTCTGTTGCTTCATATGCAACCCCCTTTCTGGTTGTACTTCAAGAGAAATATAATATTTGATGTTGTAGGAAAATTCTAACAAGTCTCCATTGTGCCATATACTTATCACACTGTGTTGGGTTTATAACTGGACATCAGCAGAGACACACAAAGAGGATTGTTAGAAAACCACAAGCAAAGTCTAACATGCAACAGGTAGGTTCTCAGTCCACAGTTACAGGTATACACCAGAATGGATGTGCCATGAGGCCAAATATTTTTGCGTGATTTTCCTTCACCTCTATTTCCAGCACCTAGCACAGTACTAAGAACACAGTAGACACTTAATAAACATGTTTTGATTGAATAAAGTATCACTTCATTTTCTTCCACCTAAACTCTAATTTCAAATGAGATGGTTGAAAATTTAACCTCAGTCATGCTAAGCACTTCTCTACCCTTGGATTTGCATCAAAGGGCTGGGATATATGCAGAGCCAAAGCATGTTTTCTGTTGTTGTCATTGTTTTGTTTTGTTTTTTCCCCGAACTAATGTTTTAAAACATGCACATGGTCACAATAGAACTCAACTAAATATCAATATCTGCTAAGTTCAAATCTAGATAATATCTCGCTCTTCTCTATTTTGAGGGTAATGAGAAGAGGATTGCAAGTAGACAAGGAAGACTGATGGAGCCTGGGGCGAATGGGATGTTGAAACTGGAGGAGTCTTGTTCCTGTATCCGATGAGTGGGACAGTGAGGCCCTCTCCATGTAGAGTGATATGAATGGCGACACAATTACTGTAACAGGAATGTGCTTATCACACATACCGCCACATATCTTTTTCTTTTTAACTATTTGTCTATTTCTTTATAATAGGCAGGACAAAGAAACCTATGTGGTAGTTAACTGTTTCTTGAAGTTGAAAGATATAGTCTTGACCCAGTGAAAGTCAAAGAAGGTGATTTATGACAGCTCTTTTTTTTTCATTGCAAAATTTAGAAAGGAACAAGAACAAAGTGCTCTGGCACCTCTGAGAGAATAAAACATCCGCAATTTACAAAATAAGTGCTTCAAATGACCTATGACCAAACTGACAGCCTCTTTAAAAGAAGATATAACTTGCTAAGATAGACAGAAAAGTTATGACCTGTTCAGAAGGGTACAGGTCTCTTTAGCAGGAGGAGATGACATTTTTGACACCAGCAACATCAAAGACATTGCCCTAAGAAAAGACAAGTTATTTCTCTGTAACATATATCTACATTCAAGCGAAATAATTGATTGTCATCAGACCTTTTATTTTATTACCAGCAGTGCTGATATTTTATGGATCAAAATGGAAAAAGGTAAAGGCGGAAATATATGGTTGAGGTTTGGCTGGGGATACTGAATTCGAGGGTTGTCTCTTCAAAGATTGACTTAATAAGAATGTTTAAAATATTTTTTCATTGATGATGATTCAGTTCATATGAGCAACAGGTAAATCCATTCTACATATTCTCATTTGGTAGGATATTCATATTCAATGAATAAAATAAATGGCATTTGAAGAAGAAGGAGGAGCAGGAAGAGGAGAAGGAAGACGAGGAATGTGAAAAAAGGAGGTATAAGAGATGTCAAAGGACAATACCATGATCACAATGAACTTTAGGACCTGAATTCCTTTCATAAACATCAGAAGCATAAGAAGAGCTCTTACACTGTTTTGAGGATCAATCGAGACAAATTAATTAAAATGATAATATAAAATAAAATTAATGAATCTTCCTCTTTCATATTGTTGGTTTAGATCTTTTCTTGTAAAATGGTTGAAAAAAAGAAATTATGGTAATTATATTTGCTCTTATTGTTTAAGGAAGACTAATTGCAAATGTCAAAATTGCTTCTTTGTATAGGCAAATTAGACTTCTGAAGAAAATCTTAATCATAGGAATGTTATTTCATTATTCTTTTTAAACAACTAATTCAGTTTGTATTTGAGTCTTTGATTTTTCTTCCAGTAGCCATATACTCTGCAAGACCTGGCTTAAAGAAGAATCCTTCTCTTGACCAGAAATTCTGAGTGTTGGTCAATCTTTACATTAAATCCCTGTAAGAAATATCAGTGCCATTTTTTTATTATTCATTATTTTTATACTAGAAATATATGCATGCATTTTTCTTTAAAATATTTGATCAATATAGAAGTAACAAGAACAAAATATAAATGTCCCATTCACTTCTACCAGATTCCCTCTTCTGTCCACAGAGGTAATCAGTATCAAAAGATTAAGTACCATCTTCTCACCCCTATTCCTATCCATTTGCACATGCACACACACGTACATATATCCTTTGTCCTTTGCTTTTTTACACTATTTGATCTACACTGTGGTGTCCTGAGACTTTTTTTTTAGTCTTCTTGAGATCGCTCCATGTTAGTATTTGTAGGTCAACCTCCTTAATGTTTATTTACTATTGCATATAATTCCATTGCATAGATGAAGTATATCTTACATAACCACTCCTTTCAAATCATAATTTTTTTTTTCTGGATTTCAAGCAATGCTGAAGAGAGCATCCTTGCATACATATCTTTATGAGAACATCATTCAGCTGTTAATATTCACAGAAAAGAGAAACCACATCCTATTAATACAAGGATATATTAATAGATTATGATGTGAACATGGTTATGCTTTCCATTTTCATTTTATCAGAAAATGTAGACATTTTAAAAAATAAATTCATTATATATTTTGAATTCTCAGTAAAAATAAATACTACTTATTAAATGTTAATAAGTTATCTGTGTTTTAAAATAAGTATATATCCAACATTTAAATTTTAAATAATTTTATAGAATAAGTGAAGAGTGATTCTATATCATTTTTTAAACTAATGGAACACAGATATTTTTTAAACTAATGGAACCCAAGTTTGAATTATAGTACATGTTGATGCCACAGGTGGAAAATTCCACCCCTGATCTCATAAGACAAGTGCACAAATTATTAAAGATGTTATATAAAATTACCTTCAGGCTATGTGTACAAGGTGCATATGAAACATAAATGGGTTTCATGTTTATATGTGGGTTCCATCGAGAAGATACCTCATTATGTAAAAGCAAATATTCTGAAATCTAAAAAATATTCAAAATATGAAACTTTTCTGGTCCCAAGCATTTCACATAAAGGATATTAAATCTGCATGTATATATTTTGTCTTGGTAATAGTGATATTTAAGCATGTATTCAGGAACAGGCTGAAAAGTAAATATTATGTTTTGAGCCAAGGAGTGAAAGATCAGAGTGATATTTATGAAGTTCCTATTATGTGACAAGCACACAAAGTCTTAATCCTCAAATAAACTCTATGAGGTAGATGTTTTTATTCTCCTTCATACGTGTGCCTACATTTAGCTACTAAGTATTCTCTTTTATTTATTTATTTTTTTGTTTAGGATCAAGAGCCCCTGTTAGATGAGAAGAAAACATATTTATATCAGCTAAAAATTTTAAATCTCCTTCCAACTTGTCATCAATCCATTTAATCTAGATTCTTGGGCATTGTTTATTCAGCCAGGTTATTTCCTTCTAATTGATCTTCAAAGTGATATGGAAATATTGTAAAATGTCTTGCTGAAATCAAGGTGTACTTTGCACATAGAATTGTCCTGATTTACCTGTTCCATAATTCAATGACAAAATGAAGCAAAGCTGTTAATATGATTAGTCTAATTGGGCATGTGCTAAGTAGTTTCATTTTTTGTTGTTCTAAGGGCTAAAATTTATTCTCTAATTTTACCCAGGGTTGTTGTCATCAAGGCTGTAGAGTTTCTGAATTCTGCTGCTGCCATGTCCCTTTCAATATTAAGAAGGAAATTGACATCTCTAGTTATCTGGCAGTTTCCTATTCCCCATGACATTTCAAAGAGAAAATATAATGCTTTTGCAATCACAATTACAAATAAAAGCACTTTGAGGGTAGGATCTTTATGTGTTTTACTCCCTACTGTATGAATAAACACTTAGAACAGTATAGATCCTTGGTAGGCACTCAATAAATATTTACTGAATCAATGAATAAATTGTTACACTAAACTGGGATTGAATTTGTTTCTGCCTAAAGACATGAATTTAAAATATTTAAGTGCTGTCTTATCATCATGCATAATGTTTTCTTTCTTTCCTAGTCTGAATTTAAATTCACTTTTAACACTGTTTTACTATTTTAGTTTGAAGATTCTCTTTTGTAGAAAAGACATGGCACCGATATTATAACAAAATGAAATCATGTTAAGGGAGCTTTTAGGAAGACAGCTCTATTTACCTTCTCAGGTGCTTCTCTCAGCAAAGGTTTCTCAGCTCCATAGCCACATGTGACTGGTTATTCTGAGCAGATTTTATCCCTGCTTAGTTCAGTATAAGAGATCAGACCAGGGCCATTTATTTCAGACTGTCAGGAAGGTACAAAGTTAATCCTTTCCCCGTAGACTACTCCCTAACCTTTAAACTAGAGTGCTATGGTGGCCCTGAACGCAGGTGTTCCCTCTCCCAGGCAAGGTGATCCTAGGGGCAAACATGCAGAAGGGTCCCTGTTTTCTTGTCATGATACACAAAGATAGAGATACTTCCTATTGGTCCAGGTCTTTAGTCCTCTAAAAATGCCTTTAGAACCACACAGAAGGATTGGAAGTCACATAGCCCAAAAGGACTTTTAGATGTTTAAAGCTGGAGAATATCTTAATAATCAGGAAATCAGGGCCCTTTTTGTTAGAAGAAGCCTGTTCACCACTCTGTGGCGAACGTATCTTGCTCTCACTCTCTAAATCTATATCTTGCTCTTGCTTTATAAATGCATATTATCCTCTTTCAATAAACTGTTTCATGCTTGCCTTACTAAATGAATGAATGAATAAATAAATAAGGAAATCAGGACCTGAGAGATAAGTTATTTGTGTAATTATAAGGGTGATTAATTAAGCCTATTACTCTTCTAGGTTGAAGGTAGTGATAAATATAAAAGAAAAAATAGAATATATATATATATATATTCATAACCCTCTCTGTCACACAAACACCCAAACACATGCAGCACTTTATTGGGACATTTCCACTTTTACATTTTTTTTTTTTTTGAGACAGAGTCTCGCTTTGTTGTCCAGGCTAGAGTGAGTGCCCTGGCGTCAGCCTAGCTCACAGCAACCTCAAACTCCTGGGCTCCAGCGATCCTACTGCCTCAGCCTCCCGAGTAGCTGGGACTACAGGCATGTGGCACCATGCCCGGCTAATTTTTTTTTATATATATATATCAGTTGGCCAATTAATTTCTTTCTATTTATAGTAGAGACGAGGTCTCGCTCTTGCTCAGGCTGGTTTTGAACTCCTGACCTTGAGCAATCCACCCCCCTTGGCCTCCCAGAGAGCTAGGATTACAGGCGTGAGCCACCGCGACCGGCCACTTTTACATTTTTTGAGGGCAGAACTTTTTAGTTTAAATCGATGAGTTTGGTAGAGAGGAAATTTAAAGAAGACTGGAAAATTCGTATTAATTTCCATTAAAAAGACAGATATGTCAAACCATATAGCTTGAAGAGAGAGATAAAAAAGTAGGGAGAAAGAGAGAAACTTCTATTCATGCTGGCACTGGGGATAGTTCCAAGAGCAGAGTGGGCACAGGGTGGCTGGTGACTTGGGGAGATGAGTGAGTTATGAATGAAATTCCTCTCTGGCACTTCTTATGTCTCTGTGAAATCTTCAGAATGGCTTCAAATTCTCTTTTCAACACTGGATAAGTTTTAGGGTTATATTTGTTTGTTACATTTGTTTGTTTTCTTCATCTAAAACCAATAAATGACAGTTTAGCTAGACTGGCTAGAAGGGGATATTGTTTTCTAACTTAGAAATGAAAAATCCAGGACTTGTGCTTCAAGTCAAAATGGAACAGGGAACAAATTTTGTATTTTTTACTGAAGCCAAAAAGAAAAGGAGAATATAGCTGAAACAATGGACTTTAAGGTACTAGTCATCAAGCAACAAAGAACAGTGATCCCTGAGAGCTGGGAAATAAACAACATTGGCCCTATAATTACATCAGCTTTCTGGCATGAGTGAATTTTCAGGCTGTGGTTCAGGAAAGGGAACTCAGAAAGAACCTGGCAGATTCCCTTAGTTGGAGAGACAAAGCTAAAATTCTTTAGCGACCAAGGTGCTAGAGCTTGTGGAAGGGAATGCTGCAAAGACAAAGAACACTGGAGACCTCATGATGGTACTTGATTATGCAACATAGTATAGCACACCTGAGTGTGTCAACCACCCAAAGCCATGGAAAGAACTACCCTAAAAGATTAAGAGAACAGTTCCCAGAGCTTATTCATGACTGGGAACAGTGCTTACTCCTATCAATCAAACTGGAAATCCTCATAATTCCTGGGGCATTGCTCAGAAATGTTTGGTGGGGGAAAGTCAGACTTACACTAAATGCAGATCTGGTACCTACTCACAAAACTTAACACCAAAACCTGAAAGAATTAGATTTTTCTAGTGGTGTAACTTCATTGTGTTCCAGAATAAAGCTCAAAGATATTTATAAGAATACAAAAACATCCATAACTTGATAAAGGAAAGTTCACAACATTTGGCGTTTAATCAAAAATTACCATGAATGCAAAGAAACAGGAGTATAGAATGTGTAATAAGGAGAAAAGTTAATCAATTGAAAACAACCGATAATTGAAACAGGTGTTAGAATTAGCAGATAAGGATGTTAAAATAGCTTTTACAACTATAGACCATATATAGAAAAGCCATATATAGAAAAGCTTTTCTAAAAGCTATATAGAAACATGGACAGTAAAAAACACTCATCAAATTCTAGATGTGAAAACTATAATATCTGAGATCAGATTGACAGCAGATTAGACATTACAGGAAAAAAGATTAATGATCTGAAGACACAAAAATAAGACCTATCCAAAATGAAACATGGAGACAGCACAGCCTTTTTTAAAAAAACTGAATGAAACATCAGCTTTGGACAACATTAAGCAGCCAAATATATGTATACTTGAAGGAGAAGGATGGAGACAAAAAATGAAAAGAAATAATGAACAAAAATTTTCCAAATTTGATAGAAACTATTAACCCACACACTAACACAATCACTAGTAGGAGACATAAAACTACACCAAGGAAACCATATCAAATTGCTTAAAATCAGTGATACAAAGAAAATCTTAGCAAAGAAAGAGAAAGAAAGATATCTCATAAACAGAGTAGCAAAGATGATTGAAATAGGGCAAATGAGAAGAAGGAAGACCAGCTTTAAAGTAATGAAAGAAACAACCTGATGACCAATTAAATATCCAGTGAAAATATATTTCAAAAATGAAGGCAAAATAATGACATTTTCACTATACAAAAGCTGAAAGAATTCATCACCAGTAGATTTACTGTCCAAGAAATGTTAATGGAAATGTTTTAGGCAGAAGGAAAATAACTCCAGAGAAAAATGTGGTTCTTCAAAAGTAATGAAGTGCACCTGGAATTGTAACTATGAGAGTAAATACATACGATTTTTCCTGTTATCTTTAAAAGATAACTGGTTAAGCAAGTATAATGATGAGATTGTAATGCAGCAATTACAATATATTTAAAAGTAAAATGAATGGCAACTGTAGCACCAAGACTTGGGGGGGGGCGGAGAAATAAAGTATACTAATGTAAGGTTTTTATAATTTACATAAACTAAAAATTGATGAGCTGATTCTAAAATTCATGTGGAAATGTAAATTACTTTGAATATCCAAAACAAATTTGTAAAGGAAGAATAGTTGGAGTACTAACACTATCTGATTTTAAAACTTATTATAAAGCTACAGTAACCAAGACAGTGTACTGTCCTGGCATAGAGATGGACAAATAGATCAATGGAACTGAATAAATAGTCTCAATATTGACCCATATGTATGGATGATTGAGTTTTGACAAAGGTTTAAGGAAATTGAGTGGAAAAAAAAGATAGTCTTTTCAAGAAATGGTATCAAAACAATTGTACATCTAAATTCAACAAATTTTGAGACATAACTTGTACCATATAAACAGTTAACTCAAAATGAATCACCGATCATAAAGGAAAAGCCTAAACTATAAAACTTCTAGAGAAAATATTTGTGTCTTTGGATTAAAAAACAACTTCTTAGATACGACATCAAAAAACATAACATTTAAAGAAAAGTTGATAACTTGGACTTCCCATATTCTGCCTTTCAAAAGACATTGTTAAGAGAATGATAATATAAGCTACAGACTGCAAGAAAATATTTGCAAAGCATATAGCTGCCAAAGGGCCTTTATCCTATATATATATATATATATATATATATATATATATATATATATATATAAGAACTTTCAAAACTCAACAATAAAAATCATAACCAATAGACCAGGTACAAAGTTACACTTAGACTGGAAGGATAAGTTCTAGTGTTCTGCCTCACAATAGGGTGACTATAGCAAATATAATGTGTTTGTATAATAATGTAATATATATTTCAAGACAGCTACAAGAAAAGATTTTGAATGCCATCACCACAAAAAAAATGATAAATGTTTAAAATGATGAATAGGTAATTACTCTGATTTGATCATTATACAATGTATATATGTATTGAAATATCACACTGTACCCAATAAATATGTATAGTTTTATTTATCAATTTTAATTAAAAAACAATTTTAAAAAAGAATATTCTCAATAAGTACAATCGGTCAAACATTTGAACAAATGCTTCATCTAAAAAGTTATATGGATGGCAAATACACACATCAAAAGACATCTAGCATCATTAGTCCCTTGGAAAAACCAAAATAAACTACTATTATAATATACATGTTAGAATATCTAAAATTAAATAGTATGATCACATTAAATGTTGGTGAGAATGTGAAGTAGCTAGAATACTAATGCATTACTGATGGGAATGTGAAATGTTGCAAACACTTTGAAAGACAATTTGACCCTTTCTCAAAAAATTAAACATACCCTAACCATATGATAAATCAATTCCACTCCTGATATTTACCCAAGAGAAATGAGGGCATATGTTCATACAAGTATTCATATACAATTATGTATAGTGGCTCTATTTGTAATAGCCAAACCTTGGCAACTCAAATATTCTTGAACAGGAGTATGGATAAACAAAATGTAGTATACTCATACAACAAAATGCTACTTATTAATAAAAGGTAATGAACTAGTGATATACCCAATATTATAAATAAAAATCAAAATAATGCATGCTGAGTGATAGAAGTCAGACAAAAGGAGTACATTCTGAATGTTTCTATTCTTATGAAACACTAGAGAATATGGATTCATCTATAGTGACAGCAGATAAATGGTTGCCTAGGGATGGAGGATAGCTGAGGTTTTGGAGAAGTTACAAAGGTATGTGAGAAAACCTTTTGGAGTGATGCAATGCTCATTATTTTTATTATGGTGATGGTTTCATGGACGAGTCATATGTCACATGTCAAAACTCATCAAATTTTTTACTTTAAATAGGTGCAATTTTTGTATGCAAATATACTTTAATACATATGTTTTTAAAGACATTGTTAAAAACTCTAAAAGCCTTCAAAAAAAGTTTAAAAAAGAAAGAGGAAGAGGAAGAGGAGGAAAGCCTATAAAAGTAATACTCCTAACTCCTAACTCAATGGTAGAATTTCTGACATTGTGTTTTCCAAGTCCCAGGAGTCCTCTACTTCTACCTATATACATAACTATCTGATCTCTTATTCTCATATTGGTAGTAGGTCCTGCAAGCTGCTGAATCCAGTGTGAGGTTTTATTCCCTAGAGTTACCTTAGCCTGGCATTTTACTGGACTAAGGTAAAATTAGGTTTATTTCTAGATGGTATGCATATCAGTCTAACATACTTACATATAAAATATTCTTCATTGTTCTTATTGATGAATGCCATGGTAGAGAAGAAAATCCCAATAAGTATATCTTACACATTCTGATTTTCATTAGATAACATCAAAAATGCAGTTTTCTGAAGAACGTGGCCAAAAATAATTTATAATACAGGAGTAGATAGTATAAAATAAAGAAAATAGTATATGCTATTTAGACATTGGACAAAGTATGAATGAATTTTGACCAATGAGATTAAAAGACAAAAGCTTAAAACAAATTTTCTCTCATTCCTTGGTTACTATAAAATGTTACCAAAATATTATAGTTTAAACAGAGAGAAGTGTTAACTGATTTGTGTCCACTTCATAATAACATCCTCTCTAAACCCAAAATTGTGTTTTGTTTCTATGGTTAGTTTATACCATTGCTTAAACAAATTATTCTTAAACTCACAAGTTGAGAAAAATTAAAAGTCACAATTTGAAGTTACAATAATATATGTAGATATATGCTGAATACTGTGCATTTCACAGATTACTTGGCAATATCCTGATTGTTAAAGTGTCTTTAGAAATAAATGCAGATGGCCAAATTATATCTAAAAACTATTGGATTTCTCTTTTCACACAAAAGCTTGTAAATACTGTTTTATATCACAGGATAGCATGGTATGTATACGAGGATCAAGGAAAGGCTTGAGCTCATTTCATAATAATCTTCATGCTCTCCTAATGTTTTATCGTATTTGAGAAGAATTACAGATGACCAAATTTTTGATGGAGCACAGAGCCTACTTTTAACATCTAAATTTTATTCTTAAAAGTATCATCATAACAAGGTCTCTATTTTCCATTAAATGATAATTTTATGTTAATTGGGATATCAATTTTTAGTTGTACTTAATGAGGTGGATAGGTAGTAGAGATACTGTTATGAGACATGTTGGAGTGAAGATTTTGGCAAGAAGGGCAGAGAGAGTGGCAGACTTTACTTTTCAGAGGCTCACAACTCTATCTCCTTACCTACTTCCTCTTCCACAATGACACTTTGGCCTTTTCCCATCAAAAAAGTGCTGTCTGTTTCATTGATGATGGTGGAGTCTGTGACTTCTTTCACTAATAGAATGCAGCAGATAATGCTGTGCCATTTCTGGACATTGACTTTATCTGGTCTGGGAGCTTTTGCTTTCTTCCTCTTGGAAGATGTATGCCTTATAATAAGTGGTGCTACCCTAGAGCATCATGCTATGAAAAGCCTAAAACATGCAGCAAGGCTGTGGAGGATGAGACACCACATGGAAAGGAGAAAGAGACCCAGGAGCATTGAGACACCAGATATAGGGAGTGAAGAGGCATTCTCAGAAGTGCATCTTCTAACCCAGCTGCTGCAGATGATACCTCATAAATCTGTGACAAAACTCCCAACAAAGTTCTTCTCAAGTTCCTGACATGCAAAGCTGTGAGCAAAGTAAACTGGGTGTTACAAGCCACTAAGCTTTTAAGTAATTTGTTTTTAGCAATAAATAGTTAAATTATGAAATTATGTCTTTGAAATGTGGTCCTGCTGTAATAAAAATCTGAAACAAATAGTATTTGATTTGGAACTAGAAGGCAAGCAGAAAACAGAGAGCCTTGAGAAGACTGTTAGTGAAGAATGAAGGACATTGTTATCAGAGCTGTAGAAGAGTCAGGCTCTGTTACATAATGGAGGGATGTTTGGCAACATAGTTTTATCTATGATAACATGAAAAATAGAATATACCTACCTGGTGTGCTTTGCTAAAGATATTTCTATGCAGAATGATGAAAATGACAACTTTTTCTTAGCAGCAAATAATGAGAGACAAAAAGGAGTTTAAAATATAATTGTGGAGGTCCTAGGATAGTCTTTCCAGCCAGTGAAAGTTTCTCAGAGTAAGAAATGGCTTCTTGATAAAGATAAAGTCAACTCTAAGATCCTTTACTGACAACTCAGAAAGATTTAAGGATATGTTTTAAAGATTCTCTGACAAATAAATAATAAGACTTCTAAGAATCTTGAGACTATGCCTTATATGCCTTTTACTTTTTATTTTTATGGATGCATAATAGCCATGCATATTTGTGGGATACATGTGATATTTTGAAACAGGCATACATTGTGTAAAGATCAAATCAGGGCACTTGGGATATCCATCACTTTAAACATTTATCATTTCTTTGTGTTGGAAACATTCCAATTCCACTCTCCTCATTATCTTGAAATATACAATAAATTGTTGTTAACTATAGTTGCCCTATTGTGCTACTGAGTACTAGATCTTATTCCTTCTATCTAACTGTATTTTTACACCCACTAGCCAATCCCAGTTTTTCCTTACCTCCCTGCTACTCCTCCCAGCCTCTGATAACTGTCATCCTCCTCTCTAACTCCATGAGATCAATTTTTTTCAGCTTCCACCTATGAGTAAGAACATTAGATCTTTGTCTTTCTGTGCCTGGTATATTTCACTTAGCATAATGTTCTCCAATTCCCCCCATATTGTTGCTAGTCACAGGATTTCATTCTCTTTTAGGGATGAATAATATTTCATTGTGTATATTTATCACATTTTCTTTATCCATTCATCTGTTGATACTTATTTGATTCCATATCTTGGTTATTGTGAATAGCGCTGCAATAAACATGAGAGTGTAGGTATTTCTTCTTCATACTGATTTCCTTTCTTTTAGATATATTCTCAGCAGTAGGATTGCTGAATTATGTGATATTACTATCTTTAGATTTTTGACCAAATTCCAGACTATTTTCCACAGTGGCTATACTAATTTACATACCCCCAAACAGTGTGTGAGTGTTCACCTTTCTACACATCTTCAACAGTATCCATTATTTTTGTCTTTTTGATAAAATCTATTTTAACTGGGTGCAATTATATCTCATTTGCATTTTATGGTAATTAACAATTTTGAGTATTTTTTCATATAATGTTGGTCATTTGTTTTGAAACATGACTATTCAGATCTTTTGCCCATTTTTATTTGGATTATTTGTATTTTTGCTATTCAGTTGTTTGTGTTTCTTATATGTGCTTGTTATTAGTTCCCTGTCAGTTGAATAATTTGAAAATATTCTTTCCTATTTTGTAGGATGTCTCTTCACTGTGTTTATTATTTCCTTTACTGTGCAGAAGTTTTTTAGATTGATGTGGTCACATTTGTACATGTTTGCTTTGGTTGTCTGTACTTTTGAGATCTGAATCAAGAAGTCTTTGCACAGACCAATGTCCTGGAGCATTTCCCCAATGTTTTCTACTAGTAGTTTCATGTTTTCAGGTCTTACGCTAAAGTCTTTAATCCATTGTGATTTTATTTTTGTATATGGCTAAATTCCTAGATACATACAGCCTAATAATATTGAACCATAACCAAATATAAAACTTTAATAGACCAATAACAAGTAATGAAATAAAAAGTCATAAAAAGTCTCCAATCAAAGGAGAGCCCAGGACCTGAAGGCTTCATTGCAGAATTCTACCAAACCTTTAAAGAAGAACTAGGCCAGGCACAGTGGCTCATGCCTGTAATCCTCACACTCTGGGAGGCCAAGGCAGGAGGATTTCTTGAGCTCAGGTGTTTGAGACCAGCCTGAGCAGAAATGAGACCCCATCTCTACTAAAAATAGAAAAAAAATAGCTGATTGTGGTGGTACATGTCCATAGTTCTAGCTACTTGGGAGGCTGAGGCAGGAAGATCACTTGAGCCTGGGAGCTTGAGGTTGCTGTGAGCTGGGATGATGCCATGGCACTCTAGCTCAGGCAACAGAGCGAGATTCTGTCTCAAAAAAAGAAAAAAAAAAAAGAATAAAAGAAAGAAGAACTAAGAGCAATCTTACTCAACTATTTAAACAATTGAGGAAGAGGAAATACTTTCAAACTCATTCTATGAGGCTAGGATGACCCTGATACCTAAACCAGACAAACAAAACACAAAAAAAGGAAAGTATACCTCAACATTTCTGATGAACAAAAATCCTCAACAAAATACTAGCAAACTAAATGCAGCAGCACATGAAAGCTATATATAACACATTCACCATGACCAAGTGGGATTCACCCCAGAGATACAAATATCTCTGGGTTCAACATAAACAAGTCAGAGAACATAATATATCATATCAGCAGAATGATGAACAAAAACCATATGATAATTTCAATAGATGTAAAAAAAAATTCAATAAAATTCAACATTTCTTCATGATAAAAACTCTCAACAAGATGGGTATGGAAGGAAGATATCTCAACAGGATAAAGGCCATATATGACAAACACGCAGCTAGCATTATACTGAACAGGGAAAAATTAAAAGTCTTTTTTCTATGATCTGGAACAAAACAGGAGGCCTACTTTACCACTTCATTTGATACAGTGCTGAAAGTCTTAGCCATAGCAATTAGACAAGAGAAAGAAATACAGATCAGCTAAATTGGAAAGGAAGAAGTCAAATTATCTTTGTTTGCATACAATATAATTTACGATTCTATGTAATCTCCATTAAAGCCCCAATGTCATTTTTCACAGATCTAAAAAAAAAATAATTCTATGTTTTCTATAAAACCAGAAAAGACCCTGTATAGTTAAAGCAACCTCAAGCAAAATCACTAATTTGGAGGCATCACTCTACCAGACTTCAAGCTAAACTAAAAGGCTATAGTAAACAAAATAGCATGGAACTAGCACAAGAACACAGACATAAACCAATGGATCAGACTAGAGAACACAAATATAAAACCATCTTCATATTGTTGTCTGAACTTTGACAAAACAGACAAAAACATACACCAGGGAAAATAATTCTTATTCAATAAATGGTGTTGGGAAAATTGTATAGCCACGTGTAGAAAACTGAAACAGGATCCACACCTTTCACCACTCACAAAAATCAACTTATAGTGGATAACAGATTCTTTCAGTCTGTGAACATGGAATATCTACATTTTTTGTATCCTCTTCAATTTTTTTAATCAGCATTTTCTGATTTTCATTGTAGAGATCATTTTTTTGCTTAAGTTTATTCCCAGATATATTTGTAACTATCATAAATGGGGTAACTTTTCTGGTTTCTTTTAGAAATGCTAACTGATTTTTGTATGTTGATTTCATATATTGAAATTTTACTAAATTTTTTATAAGTTCTAATAATTTTTGGTGGATTATTTAGGCTTTTCTGAATATAAGATCATATTGTCTACAAACAAGGATAATTTGATTTCTTCCCTTCCAGTTTGGATGACCTTTATTTCTTCCTTGTGTCCACTTAAAATCAAAGAACCATGTATAAAGCCCAAAGGTACATGCAAAGTCCACATATATGTGTTTTACTCAATAGTCTTAGAGGAAATCTCAGCCAACAG
Source organism: Microcebus murinus (assembly GCF_040939455.1). Lineage (NCBI taxonomy): Eukaryota > Metazoa > Chordata > Mammalia > Primates > Cheirogaleidae > Microcebus > Microcebus murinus. The sequence continues at coordinate 62,863,878 of NC_134108.1, read as the reverse complement.
CCTGACTACACTGCCAGCCATGTGGGTGAGCCATCTTTGGTATTCAAGCCAGTCAAGGCTTAATATGACTCTAGCCGCAGCTATCATCTGTCTGCAACATGAGAGACTCTGAGTGAGAACTATTCAGTGAATCTGTGAACCATGAGAAATAAGAAAGCATTGTTCCTTTAAGCCACTAAAATTTAAGATTGTTTGCTGCATAACAGTAGATAACCCATACAAAAGTTATGTTTTGTCAGAGGAAAGGAATTATTACTTCAGAGATGTGACAGCTGAAACATATCCACAGCTCAAATTGTAACCCAATGTTCCCCCACTTCCTTTGCTAAACGTCATTGACTGAAAAGCCAAATTCTTTGCATTAGGGAAGATAACACATTCTTCAGTTGAAAAAAAAAAAGGATAAATTATTAACTATTTACATGATCTGTGGTCTGGGTTGTACAAATGTTTGCATATTTAATACTCATAAAATAACAAAGATAATATATTTTAAGGTCACCCTCCTTGATTTTTATTTTAAAGTGAGATAGGTATGGAAAACACATGAGGAAAAATATTTGCAGTATAAGTTGTTGGAAGGGCAAATATTTAAATGCATACATTTTAAAAGAAACACCTTTCATTATCTCTTTTTGAAATATGATAGATAAAAGGTTTTAGAATCTGTCCCACTGGCTGTTTTCAACATATGAAAACTCTCCCAAGATGATTGCAGTTCTTTAGGAGTGAAACCAAACCAGCCCGAGGTAAAACGTTTATTTTTGGTCTTTGGGAATCTTAGCAATCCTCTTGCTCTTGCTATATTGGCAGTGTTCACATACACTTTCTATCCCGTTATCTTTCCGTGTATTAGTTGTGTATGCCCAACCGCACTACTCTTCCTGCAGGCCACTGAACGGAGAGGAACCTGCTTCTTTGTATTCCTTACAGAGCCTGGCTTAGTGATACACTCAAAATAGCTGCTTAGATGGCTGCTGAATGACAACATTTCTTCAAAGTACAGAGAATGGAAAGCCACACTGCATTTTATTTCTACCTTGCATGAGGGTTCTTTAGTTGTGCTATGCCTGTCAGTCTCTGTTCCCAGAGAAGCATCTCACATTAGCAAGCATCATTACTTTCGAAGAAAATCCCCAGCGTTCATGACATAGTTCCACTGAAAGAACACAAATGAAGGTTAGGGAAGGAGAAGTGACGGGAAGATGGTTGTTTGAAAGAAAGATTGGTTTGGTCGCTGAACTTAAAAGTCACAGTAATAAAAAAGGCTTGGGAGGCCCTGGGAAGCAAAAATCCTGGAAGCAGGGATCGGAGTGTTAAGAAACAGGTAGGAATGAGAGGCTAGAGAAAGCAAGAAGCCAGATCCTGGGGAATTAGCCAGAGCCAGAGGAAATGTAAATAGTGACAGAGAGAATTAGTTATAGGTGGACAAGGAAGAGCTTGCAGGAAAGTAGTTAAGGTGGGTAGTTCAAAATAATTTTATACTGTGTGTATATATATGGAATATATCAATATTATAATGTGAAATATACATGTATGTATATATATACATAGTATATATATATACACTGTGTATATAATATATATTATATCTATATATTATTATATATTATATTATATGTACATATATTTTTTATATATACAATAACATTACTGTGTATATAAATATATTATATGTATATATTATTATATATCATATACATATATATTTTATATATATAAAATAACATTACTGTGTTCTGAGGTCATATTTATATATAATTATAATTTATAATTTTTCAAAAAATAAAATTAAAAACTAAAAAAAGCCACAAAACAAACAAAAATAAAAACCAAGCCAGAGGTAAGGAGCTTTATGCAGATTCACAGGAACTTAATGACAGGTCTTGAAATAGTGTACCACGTGGGTAATGCCAATCCACCAACCAACGAAAATTTTAAAAGCCTTCCTTTAGCCCATCTATTCATATAAATATATATTTATCAACTACCTGTGATGAACTCAATGCCAGGTTTCTGGGGATATGGACATATTTAGACAGATCCAGTTATTGCTTTTGCAGAGCTTACATTCTAGAAGAGAAGTAGAGTTGAGTGCATACCACTGGCCACACAGGGGTTACACAGTTCCTCAAGGGTTGTCAAAGAGAGTTCTTCTAGGGAAGTAACTTACTCCCAGATGAAGGGTCTATTCCACCTACATTTGTTCCGTCCAGAAATGATTGCTTAGTACATTTTCAAAATATGGAATTGTAACCTCATTCATTGTGACAGGAGCAAAACTGAGGAGCCAGTGGAAGCCAAATAAAGACCCCTGCTCCATGAGAGCTCACGCTGCACAACGTGGGGAACTCACACGCGTCTTAGTACAAGAGGATCTGCACCAGCGGGCAAGCAGCACCTGCCAGCGGTGGCTGAGCTAGATATAGATGGCTGCTCTCAGTAGCGTCTCCTAGCAGAACTTTCTCCAGGGATTTTTGAACATGGAGTAGGAACAGGAACATGGCAATGTTAAGTAATTTTGTCAAGAATGAAAAAAGCAGAGTTTGTTGCCCCCCGTGAAAGATCAACTATGCCTCCACATGATTCAGAGGCTCATTCTGTGTACCTGGTATGCACCTTAAATCTCCTTTAAACTCACCACTTTGATTTCGATGTACTCAGACATGACTATTGCTCTCAACATTTTACCAGGCAGGCAGAGTGTGCTTCTAAATGATTCCCTTGTTGGAAAGAAGGAAGGAAAGAACAAAGGAAGGAAGGAAGCAATCCTATGAGCAATGAGCAATCACTAATATTTGCCATATACTCGGTTTATAATGACAGCCTTGCCTCCTTCACGTGCATCGTTTGGTAGCTCCTCTCATTGTTGCCTGAATACTAACAAGAAACCTGCTCTTAAGATCACAGCAATAAAGTGAGTGTTTTGAAATTGGAATACGGCATAGAAAAGGTAGCTGCCCATAGCAAATCAGATGTAAAGTAATGAGATTGAAAAAAATCACTAAATAAATATAAATATATATATATATTCATATTGTATTTATGGACAAAAAGTGATATTCTTTCAATTTTTTGTAATTTAATGTTTTAGCAAGCCATTTAAGTTCTCATTCTGAGAAATAATTAGAATATATGAGCATATAAAATTTGGAATCAGACCTGGATTTGAAGAAATTCAGCTCTGCCACATACCAGTTGTGTCATTTTGAGCAAGATATTTAATCTCTCTTTATGTATGTCTCAATTTTACCATCTAAAAAATGAAGGAAATAATCTTACCATGATTAGGGAGAAAAATAATTATATATAAGAATCCTTTGACGTATATTAAGCCTTCAGTAAATGGTCATTAAGTTGCTATCTTAAGAGCCACGTGAGTTGGAACTAAAGGTAGCGCTGCCTAAATTGAACGTATTCCACCCTACATCAGCAGTTGGCAGATGCAGTGAACAAAATCTCTCATAGAGTCCTGCCTTCAAAGGGCCTGCAGACCTGTTTTTCTCTTATGCATCTCCTCATTACATGTCATAATTACCACACAGCAAATGAGCAATAAAGGAAATGTTAGAATTTCCAGTTGCATCGGTGTGTGTCTTAATAAAACAGAAATAAAGAAATTTGAGTATGCTAGTATTAATAGACACTTGAACTGGCACTGGGTTGTCCCACCCAGTAGGATTGGACAACCACCATATCATGGAGGGTCTACACGGAATTTGATAAAAGGTTAGGAGGTAGGATGGAGCACCCTCACTGCTGTCTGCTGTTAGAATTTGTAGTGTTTGCAGTTTATCTATGGTCAATTACATGGATTTTCGATTTATACAATCTACCTTTAACAAAATCAACACTCACAAAATAGACAGGGCTTAAAAAAAGATTTCTACAAAACAAGTATGATTGTTGATAAAACTATTAACGCCAGCACCAGAAAACAAGAAGAATGATGCAGGTGAGTCCGCTAATGTGGATCCCCTGGAAGGCAACCCAGTATGATGTCGCAGCTGTTTCCTCTTCTATGCCTGTTGCAGGCAGGGAGGTGAACCTTTCTGATCTTCCTTTCAAGGAGGAGCTTGCTGTCAAGCTGCAAGTAGTACCATCAGCTGACAGTCTCCGGGTATCTGTGCTGCATCATCTGCTTCTGCTCTACCCTGACAGCCCCCAGTAAATGACTGATCACCGTGGGAGTCCAAGGGTGGCAGCTCAAGGGTCTGGCCATTTCTACCCAATGTGCGCATCCTCTAAGGGCAGTATTTTCTCTGGAGTTCCCTGTTGGGCTGGCAGAGACATTTTCCAATCTGCAACTCAGCATGAGGCGCAGGCTGCCCAATCCTGCCTTTCCCCACCTCCACCCTCTGCCTTCTCTTTCACACTCATCAGCACTGTAAGCAGTGTGATGCATTGAGGTCTGAAAGTCTTTTTCTTTCTTTCTTCCTTTCTTCCTTCCTTCCTTCCTTCCTTCCTTCCTTCCTTCCTTCCTTCCTTCCTTCCTTCCTTCCTTCCTTCCTTCCTTCCTTCCTTCCTTCCTTTCTTTCTCTTTCTTTCTTTCTTTCTTTCTTTCTTTCTTTCTTTCTTTCTTTCTTTCTTTCTTTCCTTCTTTCTTTCTTTCTTTTTCTTTCTTTCCTTCCTTCCTTCCTTCCTTCCTTCCTTCCTTCCTTCCTTCCTTCCTTCCTTCCTTCCTTCCTTCCTTCCTTCCTTCCTTCCTTCTTTTTTCTCTCTCTTTTCCTTCCTTCCTTCTTCCTTCCTTCCTTCCTCCTTCCTTCCTTCCTTCCTTCCTTCCTTCCTTCCTTCCTTCCTTCCTTCCTTCCTTCCTTCCTTCCTTCCCTTCCTTTCTTTCCTTTCCTTCTTTCTTTCTTCTTTTTCTGCCCTCTTTCTTCATTCTGTTTTTATCATCTGTGGATGTTATACTCCAGTAAAACTCTTGAACTCCTAATCCATCTTAGCATCTGCTTCCCAGAGAACCCAAACGAATAGTCTCTGGAAAATGTTCCAGAGCTGAAGCTTGGGACCCGGAAGTTGGGTTTCCACAGAAACTGAATTATTATGGAATGACTTCCCTTTCGTTTTGCTTATTTAGTTGCCTAGTTTTGTTTCCTTGTATCTTTAGTAGTCAACATTCCACTGATACTGTCTACACTTGTTGCACTTGTTTTCACATCATTGTTCACAAAGAATCTTTGGCAGATTCATTATTGAAATATATTTGTACACTGCATTTTTACAATTCTTTCCTGACTTATCACCAAACTTTTTCAGAAGATAAATATAATACTTTTCAAAGATTATTTAATCAAAAATTTATTGAATTTTTACTCTGTAACAGACACTTCTAAGGTACTGTGATACCTGCAGTTAAGGTGGTACCTGGGATTCCCTGTATTTGTAGCACTTATGTTCTCCTCAGATAGCCAGAAACACAACGACGAACCAACTGCCTGCCTCATCAAACCTTCCCAAGGCTTTGTCCCTCACTTTATTTTGGTCTCTGCTCCAGCATCTCTGACACTCCATCTCAAATAGCTCTTTCCTTTGTATTGTTGGATGTTTCTTGTACTTATCGCATTAGAGTTCATGTTTATTTATTCTTTATCCATATGCCCCACTAGAATTTAAGCATCATGAAGACAGCAACAACTTTTTCTGAATCCTAGAAAGGTTTCAGAAAGTCCTAGAGCAGTATCTTTCACCTAGAGCACAGCTCTTCTCCAGCATGGTATGAGGTAAAAAAAATGACAATTTAATTAAAAGTTGTCCCCATTCTAAAATTAAATAAGTAAGATGAAACTGTATTTATTATTGATTGGCTAGGCCTCTTCTTAAGTGCAGGTTAGATCTTGAGAAACTAGATAACAATAGTATGACAAAGAGAAAATATTTAATATATTTCATCTTTAGGCCATTCTTTGAACTGCACACATTTGTGTGTGTTTCAGACATTTTAATTTATAAATAAATAAATGTTCATGTGTGTGTTAAAAAGAATTTTTTGATAGGCTATACAAATATATTCAAGTACCCCTGGCTCTATCCTTTATTATTTATTTATTGGATATTGACAAATTATGATTGTATATATTTGTGGAGTACAAAGTAATTCTATGATATATGTATATAATGTAGAATGATTGACTCAAGCTAATTAACACATCCATCATTTCAAATACTTATCATTTTTTCTTCCTGTCTAACATTGCACTCTTTCACCAACATCTCCTGATCCCCCTATACTCCCCAGCCTCTGGTAACCACCATTCTCTGCTCTCTGCTTCTATGAATTCAATTGTTTCAGATCCCACATATAAGTGAGAATAAGCTGTATTGGTCTTTCTGTGCCTGATTTATTTCACTTAGCATAATGTCTTCCAGGTTCATACATGTGGTTGCAAATGATGTAATTTTCCTGTCTTTTAAGGCTGAGGAGTATTCCATTGTGTATACAGACCACATTTTCTTTATCCATTTATTAGTTGATGGATACACATGATTTCAAATTGCTTAATATAATAGAAGATGTTATGGGCTTAATTCCCTTCCCCCATTCATATGCTTAAGTCCTAACCCCAAGCATCTCAGAATGTGACTATATAGGGAAATAGGGTCTATAAAGCAGTAATTAAATTAAAATGAGTTCCATAGAGTAGGCACTATTCAATATGATGGGTGCCCTATAAGAAGACGAAAATTGGAACACACAGAGACACAGAGGGTATACTATGTAAAGACACAGGGAGAAGATGGCCATCTATAAGCCAAGGAGAGACGAAACCAACACCAGTTTGATCTTGGACTTCTAACCTCCAGAACTGTGAGGAAGTAAATTTCTTTTGTTTAAGCCCACCAGCCTGTGGCAATAGTTGTGACAGTCCTGGCACACTAAAACAGAAGACTATACAGGTTTTTTAAAATAAAATTCTATATAAATTTGTCCTTATTCTTCCCATAATATGTATCGATTTCATTTTTATATATAACTATACTTAAGCTATAGATATTTCAAATCTGATATTTAAAATTATTGTACCACAGTAATGATACATCTAATACATCTAGAAATCCCAGAAATAATGTAGTCATCATACAGCCTCAGATCACAAGATATTTATATTTTAAAACATACACGTTAAATTCTTGTAACCTATATAATCATAAATTTGTCTACTGTTATAATCACTGTCAGTGGAAAATTTAATGCTTAAATGGAACATTTAGGAAGAAAGTAAATATTCTTCCTTAAATTGCAGGGTTTGTTTTGTGTGTGTTATTGAAATCCATCTGTTTATACAAAAGTTAAAACCAAGTAGATTTCTAGGGACACATTGTTCAGAATAAATAGCTGACCTTTGTTTGTCTGCCTGGTGATACACTGGAATCAAGATTATGAATGTGTGTTATCAAAAATGCTCAACAATGGCTCAGTCTCAGCCACGACTCAATATCAGACATCTTATAGATGCTATTGAAATACTGGCGTTGCCAAATGAAACTGATATCCAGAATAAAAGAAAAAGATTGGATTTTGTTCTACTTTCTATGACAAACCAGTAACGAAAGCTGTAAAACAATACAGCTCCAGAACTGATGGCTTCTGGCCAAGATTTAATAAAAAATATATATACATATGGTTATGAATGCTCCAACTAAATTATTTGCAAATTCCTAGGTGAAAAGCAATTTACTACAGACATTGAGATGAGCCAAGTTAGCACTAATACTAAAGAAAAATAAACCAGCTTAGGAATGTTCTTCTTACCCACCAATATTCTTAGGACCCAGTCCAAGGTATTGGTTAACATTTTGGCTCACAGATTAGAAAGTTATTTAATGGTGTGAATCAAAAAGTAGATTCTCATTCAAAAGGATAACATTATTAATAATTTTATTGCATGCCATACATCTCAATCATTGCAGTGGACAAAAGGCACAGATGTTTCATTAGATGTTAAGAAGGAATTTATTAAATTAATTGCCACATACGTTTTACATTTAGTAAAATGTCTAATAGCAAGTAAATCTTTCCAAAAGATTAAGATATAAATTTCAAGGAGGAAGCCTAACATCAATACTCACTATCTCCAATCTCTCTCCTCCCATTCTTCCCTGAATCTGTTCCAATAAATATTTCATCTTACTCTTCTGCAATAGCTGCTGCTGTCAGGGGCCCATTGACTGATTCCCAGTCCTCATCTTATTTCACTTATCAGTGCCAGAGTTGATCCCTTCTTCCTACATGAAGTCTCCCTTTTCATTGTCTTCTAGGACAACATTCTCTTCTGGTTTTCTTCCTACCTCAGTAGCTGCTCCTTCTTATTCTCCCTTGATGGTTCCTCTTTCCCTCCCTGGACTCAGGAGTATCCCAGGTTTGTCCTTGTCCCTTTTCTCTATCTACACTCATTCTTGATTATTTCATCAGTTTCACACCTTTACTTGCCATCTGCATGCTGATATATTTCTGAATTTATATTCCAGCCTCAATCATTTCCCTAAGAGTCGCACTTACCAAACTATTTCTTGCTACCTGCACTTGGATATCCATTAGCCCACAAAGTTAACTTCTCCAAACACAAACATATTTCTACCTAGCCCCAAACTGACTCCTCTTCTAGTCTTTCCCATCTGTTGATAGGATCTTTCTTTTTTCAATTGCTCAGTCCTTGTGGCCACTCTTTACTGTTCTGCCTCTTTAACTCAGACTCTACTTCCAAACAATAGAAATTGTTGTCTCTATCCTCAAAATATATCCATAATCTAATTTTCCTTCCCAACTCCACCACTCCAACCCACTGCAACCTACTTTATCTCCCTCTTAGATCATATTGTTTCATTGAGTGGTCAGGCTGTGCTGCAGTATTGAATATGAGTGTGACCAATGGCAAAAGGCAGATAAGTACTATGCAGACCAACGCATGATTTGAGGTTGCTGAGAGCAGACTACATGCATGTTAGGCCTACCTTGCGCAGATTTACTTACAGCAAAAGGAGAGAGTACACAAGATCCAGCAATGAGTTGGTCCTGCATGGTGAGCAGATACCTTCCATAGCCAATGTGGGTACCGTGGCTGAATACATCCCACTTCGTGCTGCAGGAAAAGGGCCCCAACCCTTGTCCAGTGGAGTGTAAAATGCAGAAAGTTGGGGATGTGCATGAGAGCCATAAATAAGCAGTTCTGCGAAGGTTTACACATGCCCTATACAGAGGGAACAGAGACATTTTAACTGTGCTGTGAGTCCATTGCATGCAAAGTAATTGATGAGCTTGTCAGCATGTCCAGTACAGAGCACAAGATTCTTTTGGGATCGCGGGGTGGGTGCTGGGCTGTGTGAGGATTCTTCCCTCACGAAGCTCTTGACTTGTTCCTGTCCTTGCGTCTCTTCTCCACAGAGTAGCCCAGTAATCCTAAAACAGGACATAAGATCACAATGCTTTTTCTTCTCAAGCTCTCCAGTGCTTTACCATCTCACTCAAGATGAAAGCTGTTACAATACCCAGAAGGTTCTACTTAACCCTACGACTTTTCAGATTTCCTATTACCTACTCCTTACTGTTCCTTAAATTTATCAAGCTTGCTCCTACCTCAGAGCTCTGCACTTGCTCTTTTTGGAATTCCTCTGCCCAGAATGCTCTTGCTGTTTTACCTCCATGAATAGTTTGCTTAAATACCACCTGCTCACTGGGGTCTTCCCCAACTACCCTACTTAAAATTGATGCACATATACCCTGGCCCCACAAAAGAACTTATAGTTTTCTGCCTTTTTTCTGCTGTATTTTTCTTCCCAGCATTTATTAATAACTAACAAAAAATATATTTTACTTAACCATTTTGTTAGTTTTTGGTATCCCCCTACCAAAATGTAATATATATAAGTTTGTGTGGCCTTTTATTCACTGCTATAGCCCCATCTAGACACTAGAACAGTGTCTTCTTGCACATAGTCAGCTTTCAATAAACAGCTGATACATAAATGCAAACAGAAGTATCTTTAGAATATATGACTGAAACTATTATCATATTCAGTTCTGCCAGATGGAAACATGAGTTATATCAGAAAGCCTTTAAAATAATTATTTAAAGGGAAACATTAATAGTTATATTTATTGATCACTAAATATTTTCTAAGCATATATATGTAATTTAACTCATTTTATTTTATTTCGGCATATTATGGGGGTACAGATTTTAAGGTTTCAATAAATGCCTTTTCCCCTCCTCCTCCCACACGTCTGAGTTTCCAGCATGACCATCCCCCATGTGGTGCACATCTCACTCATTATGTATGTATATATCTGCCCCCCTCCCTCCTCCCACCTGCCCAATACCCTATTACTGTAGTACCTATGTGTCCACTTAGGTGTTGCTCAGTTAATACCAGTTTGCTGGTGAGTATATGTGGTGCTTGTTTTTCCATTCTTGGGAAACTTCACTTAATAGTATAGGTTCCAGGAAAATATAAGATGTGCTATATCACCATTCATTGTTTCTTAGAGCTGAATAGTACTCCATGGTATACATATACCATATTTTATTAATCCATTCTTGGATTGATGGGCACTTGGGCTGTTTCCACAGCCTTGCAATTATGAATTGTGCTGCTATAAACATTCCAGTGCAGGTGTCTTTTTTGTAGAGTGTCATTGGATCTTTTGGGTAGATGCCCAGTAATGGGATTGCTGGATCAAATGGTAGATTCACTTGTATCGCTTTAAGGTATCTCCATATTGCTTTCCACAGAGGTGGAACTAGTTTGCAGTCCCACCAGCAGTGTAGGAGTGTTCCTCTCTCTCCACATACACACCAGCATTTATTGTTTGGAGACTTTTTGATAAAGGCCATTCTCACTGGAGTTAAGTGATATCTCATTGTGGTTTTGATTTGCATTTCCCTGATGATTAGAGATGTTGACCATTTTCTCATATGTTTGTTGGCCATTCTTCTGTCTTCTTTGGAAAAGTTTCTGTTCAAGTCCTTTGCCCACTTTCTAATAGGGTTATTTGGTTTTTTCTTGCTGATTTTCATGAGTTCTAAGTATATTCTAGTTACCAGCCCCTTATCGGATGCGTAGGATGCAAAAATTTTCTCCCATTCTGTAGGTTGTCTGTTTACTTTCATGACTGTTTCTTTGGCTGTGCAGAAGCTTTTTAGTCTGATCATGTCCCATTTATTTATTTTTGTTGCTGCTGTGATTGCCTTTGGGGACTTCTTCATAAACTCTTTGCCCAGGCCGATGTCTAGGAAAGTGTTTCCAACATTTTCCTCTAGAATTCTAATAGTTTCATACCTTAGGTTTAAGTCTGTTATCCAGCGTGAGTTGATTTTTGTGAGAGGTGAAAGGTGTGGGTCCTGTTTTAGCCTTCTACAGGTGGCTATCCAGTTTTCCTAGCACCATTCATTGAAATGGGATTCTTTTCCCAGCATATGTTTTTGTCTGCTTTGTCAAAAATTAGATGGCTATATGAGGATGGTTTTATATCAGGATTCTCAGATCTGTTCCACTGGTCAATATTCCTATTTTTGTGCCAATACCATATTGATTTAATTACTACAGCTTTGTAGTATAGTTTGATATCTGGCATATTAATGCCTCCCATTTTGTTTTTGTTGCCTAGAATTGCTTTTGATATTCGGGGTCTTCTTTCGTTCCATACGAAGCGTAAAATTATTTTTTCTATATCTGTGAAGAATGCTGATGGGATTTTAATAGGTATTGCATTGAATCTGTAGATCAGTGTGGGTAGTATAGACATTTTAATGATGTTGAGTCTGCCGATCCACGAGCATGGTATGGATTTCCATCTGTTTACATCCTCTGCTATTTCCTTCCTCAGTGTTTTATAGTTCTCCCTGTAGAGGTCTTTTACCTCCTTGGTTAAGTATACTCCTAGGTACTTTGTTGCTATTGTGAAGGGAATTGAGTCTTTGATTTGGTTCTCAATTAGATTGTTGTTGGCGTATATGAATGCCTCTGATTTCTGTGTATTGATTTTGTATCCTGAGACTTTACTAAATTCATTGATCAGTTGTAGGAGTTTCTTGGTTGAATCTTTGGGGTTTTCTAGATATAGTATCATATCATCAGCAAACAGTGAAAGTTTGATCTCTTCTGCCCCTTTTTGGATACCTTTAATTCCATTTTCCTGTCTAATTGCTGTAGCCAGGACTTACAGAACTATGTTGAATAGAAGTGGAGACAGTGGGCAGCCTTGTCTGGTTCCAGTTCTAAGTGGGAATGCTTTCAATTTTTCCCCATTCAGCATTTTATTTTTTTTAAAAAACCCATGGAGGTAGTTACCCTTATTATCCCATTTTATAAATGAGAAAACCAAGGGACAGATAAACTGAGTGTGCAAATCTCAGAACTAGTAGGTGATATATATTTGATATGAATTCAAATAGTCTAGTTTTAAGGATAAAACTTAAAACATTGAGATACATTATCTCTTCATGGTGGAAAATTAAACCTTACGTTAAAAACGTAAGAAGCAATTACATATTTTAGTAGAAATTGACAGAAATCTAAGTCAAATTAATTTATACACCAAAAAGAATGTATGGTCACATTTAACAGATAAAGAAATGCCCCCAGTGATGAAAGGGACCCAAATTCTATCTTCAGGGCTTTCCTCTTCCCTCTATAAATCTGCTTTTCTAAACAGGTTTGTCTATTTTTTCCATGGTCATACTTTCTTCACAAGGTAGCAACAGATGGGGCAGGGATCTGCAACAGCTTAAGGGACATAAAATTCCTGTTTAGCAACTCCGCAGGAAGGAGAGAGGAGAGGGTTACTATCCATCTCTCAGCATCAGTGTGTAACATACCGTCCACTTTTGATAAGTAGACCACCCTTGGTCCACTCACATAGGACAGTAACATAGGACAGTAACATAGGACAGTTTGCCATGATTGTCATGTCATATGACTGTGATTGCCCATGAGTGAAAAACCCATCCCTGTGGCTGGATGCATTGGGTGTTTAGCTGGCAGATCACCAGAATCAGAACATGAGCAAGGGTCAGTTCCCCAAAGCAAGGGCTCTGGGTAGTAAGAAAACAAAAGCTCTTTGTACACTATCACATGTTTTATCAGGTGGTCAGAGTGTAATGCCGATATTAATTTGACTTTTGGTAAAATCAGTATGAGAAATAATGACCAATGTAATAAAAGATTCATTTAGGACTTTGAGATGTTGGTTGGGTCCATGCGTTCTTATTACAGTATTAAACCAACTAAATTTATGAAAGTAGGCCATTCTTGGACCAATGAAACAAATACATCCAAAAGCCAAGGGTCATGACTAATCCAAACCTGTATATCTAAGGTTCAAATAATAACATTCAATTTAAAAGCCTAAATAAAGAAGGTCTTACTCTTAGAGTTGGACTGCATGTGCAGCAGAAGTGGATACTTTTCTGAAAATAAGAGGATTTATCCAGGAAGATGAGACAATGAATGACAGGTAGGCAATTGATAAATGCCATGACAGGATATCATGAAGGGTTCCTCAATAGGAAAATCGAACCATTTATGGACAAAATGTGCAGTTTTCTCCACTTGTCTTTCTCTTGCTATGCTCTGTTATTCCCTTTCCCAAGCCTAGGTATGTGCTGAGTTACTATGCTTTCACCCTCTGCCATTTCTCTCTGCAAAGCTGCTCAGGAGTAGGCTCTGCATAATGAGCCATATATACATCTGTGCCTGTTAACTCAAAGTCTTACCTTCCACAAAGGGCTTTGAATTACACATGTTATTTAAAGTGGTAGACTGTATGTCCTCACACTCAGATGTAAGAATATTCACAAAAATATGGGAGGAGAAATTTTTCAGTTATGAATTTTTTTTCTTAGCATAGTAAAACTCACAAAAAGCACATGCATGTACACATGCTCACACACATGTGTGATTTACCTTTTGATATATATGACTGACTAAAATGTATAGTAATTAACTAAATATTCTAGTCCAGACATTAAGGGGAATTTATAAACAGTCTTAAATATGAAGATTGACTCTCCTGATTCTCCACTCTGTTTAGTATAAATGTGCTCTATGGTAACAATTACAATCAAGCCTCACTATGCTTTCACTAATATGATGATAATTAATGGGAGCATACCCTGACACCAAACAAGAGCGGAACTGTCATTTCTCCGGGTTCTTTGCTATTCTTCCCACCACACACAGGTCAAAAACCTGTTGATAACTGAGGGACATTTAAAGACCTATGAGTTTCCCTCTCTCAAACTCTATCCTAGTGTTTCAAATCAGCAAACAATTCTTAGTTATGTTTTTCATTATTTATTATACCATTTTATATAATAAGGAGTTCTAACTGCCTAGAAATAGAACATTTTATGAAATATTTCAAAGGCTAGGTGAAAAACCATAATACCAAACCTTAACAATCAAAGTCCAAAGCAGTACCCAGGAGCAAGAGTAGAGTATTGGAATGTCAAATCAAGTGGGAGGACAACATAAAGACTGTGGCTGGATGAATAAGGCTTTTTTAACTCTTTGACTTCTTTGGAAGGTAGCATAAATTACCACCTCACCCTGCTGGCTGAGTTAGCCTGGTATGTAGGACCAGACCAGTAAAAGTCTCACACCTGCCTTAGCATATTAGAAAATAATAAAAAAAGACTCTTGTCCTGATGAAAAATATCTTAAATTATTCCTGTGTTCCCCATATTGAGAAGACTTAGCATAAATTCAGGTGCCAATAATTTGTGTGGATTTATTATAAAAGGGTGGAAAAGGGATATAACATTTTCATAGCAACCTGCACATGTGGAAAAACTAATTTTGGTCTGCCATGAGGAAACTGACCATAGCCTTCTGAGCCCCATGGCTGCAGTGAGAGAATAACCCTTTCATATATAAGTCTGCCCTTGGATTCCTCCTCTGGCTCTTTGCTGACAATTACTTGCTAAGTATAGCAGCAAGAGCTGGGTGACAGGAGAGCGCCTGAGATATCAGGCAACTATATAACCTTGTCCCAGCCTCATGACTGCTAAAGAGCTCTTGTTGAACTTGTCTCTTTGAAAGGAAAAAAAAAGCATTATGGAACTGATATGTATACCCAGAACTCATATCAAAGCTGACACATCAGATACACATTCAAACTACTATGCTGGGCTGTGATAATAATTATTCTGACTGTTGGTATCATTGTGTTCACACTATTACCCAGAAAAATTGCACCTTGAGATTGTTGTGTTGATTCAGATTTGAATCTATTCATGTCTAGAGCTCAGAGAGATACCAAAATAATTTCAAAATCCTTCCTCAGTAGAAGATATAATATCAGACACATCTCTAAAGCGAGATTGAGCTAAAGCATAATTTAGTGACCCAGGGGAAAAGAATTTGAGTTAAACTTGGGGATTTTTCCTTACTAAGATTTGAGGAAGTTAATTTCTCTGTGCTTTTATCAATGTTAATAACAAGAACATTAGGCAAAAGACAATCGGTTAGGTGTTGATTTCATTCCTAAAAAGATATTAGAAAAGACTAAATAAAGCCTATCTATGAGGGTCTTTAGACTCTATGATTATAAGGATATGTTTATAATAGTATTTGTGTAAAAACAGATTGAAAATGTCAATATTAGCTATGTTGTTGGAAGAAAAATTGGGGAAATATTTTGAAATCTTTACATAGAAAAATTAGAATGTTACACATAATAGTGACCTCAGAGGTCATCTAATTCAGTAGTTCTCAAGGTGTAGTCCCTAGACCAGCAACACAACACTTGGGAACTTGTTAGACATATAAATTCCCACACCTAGCCTCAAACTCAGTGAAGCAGAAACTCTTGAGTGTGGAGTCCAGCAGTCTGTGCTTTAACAAGACCTCCTGGTGATTGTAAAGCCCACTAGAATTTGAAATACCCTGACCTAATTCAAGGTCTTCACTTGACAGATGAGGAAACTAATCTCAGAGAGGTTACCAGATTCATTATTTGAGGACTTAGGTAAGATTAGAAACCAACTCTATTTTGTTATTGCTATTTATTCCTCTGCCACTAAGCATTTCCTTGAACTCTCAACTTAGTCATGATTTAAGTAATCATTTTCTTTAAAGACTAGCAGGGAGAACTTAGAAGTGTGACAGGTCTGCAGGGTTGAAGAAGAGAGGTGGAACCATAGCTTCAAAATCATGTGTTTTTTGAGGACTTCAGTCTTGGATCATTATCAGACAACCCTATGGACCTAGGTATTACCTTACAACTTTAGAGCACTAATAGAATAAATTTTAGGTGTTTGTAATTCAGGACTTTAAAATCTTTTCTACTTTCCAAAGATTTTTTTTTTAATTGCATGGAATTTTTCTCATATTTGATACTATTTATACCTGTTTTTCAAAACAGTATAAAATGCCACACCTCCCAGCATCTGAAAACTAGGTTTAAAAGAATGTAATAACATAGATTAAGAAGACAATTATTTTTATTCATTATTCACCATTCCAAATGCTTTCATGTTGCCTGCTGAATTTTATTGAAATATTTATTTCAATATTTTACAACTATACTTTTAATTTGGGAACAGCAAGATAGTAATAATATTCCTTTATTTTATAATTGAAAGCTATTTAAAAAAAGTTAAACCTGTTCCTAGACAAGCCTGAAATAAAAATATTTTAATAAAAGTATTTCTTAATTTACAATTTTTTTATTTTTGACAGTTTAATGGAAAATGTAAGACATTCTTCACATTTTATGGTTCTAAAAAGCTTTATGGCAGGATTCCAGGAATATATACCTGCATTTCTCACCTGCTCAGATGGGAAAACTTAGAACCAAGAAGACAGAAATATACAAATAATTTTAGTAAATATGGTATGCAGGAAAGAGTGTGATGAGTCACTGATGCTGTAAAACTTTGGATATGTTATTTCCTGCTTTAGAACCTGGCTTTCTTGGACTGAGAATTATAATATCTGCCTCGTAGAATTATCATGATAAATTTTTAAAAGGCAACATATTGAGTGTAGCAACTAGACTCCCCCATAGATGGCCTAGATATAATGGTGTCATCAATAAATATCCACCTAAGTTTAGCTGTTAGATTTATATGTTCTTTATTCTTTCAGCAAAAAACTATATGACCCTGTGCTGTGCATTACTAACATGTAAATTTGTGCATGTGTGTGAATTTGTGTGTGTGTTTGTGTGTGTGTGTATGTTATTTTCTGCACCTTCAACTATCCCAGTATACTCTCTGAATTGGGGGCAGTTCTTATTCTTATAATTATATTTATGTTCATCAATACTTTCTGATATTGTTTTTCTATCTGTACCAAAAAATTTAGTGTATTTGTTTTTAAAGATTAACTCTTCTCAGAGTTTGTAGACAATTAACTTATTTGACATTCTATCTAAAAATTACACTAATTTCTATCTGCAATTATGGAATGCCAATAAATTACAAAAAGAATTGTTGCCTTTTAGACATTACCTTAGTACATCAGAACACATATCACCTTCTCAATGTAGCTACTAGAAAACCCTGACGGTTGTTTGGGGTATTTATTGACAGTCCTTGAAAGGAAGCAGTTATAGATTATGCCATTTGAATTTGGTGTGCTAAAGAGCCTGGCCTCTAATACTAGTGTGGTTATCAAGTAATAGGAGGGTAAAGCAAAGATATGATGTTTATACTCCAAGTGGGCAATAAATATTCCCCTTGTATTTAATGTAAAAGTTTTTATTTTTTAAGTAAAGAAGTTTCATTAATTTATATTCAGATAGTAATTCAAATAGAGTCTTTAGTTTTTAAAATATTTATGTGCTTATTCTGAAAAACTATTTTGGATTTTGTTAGTCGTCAATACAGATTATGTAAAAACAAATTGCAAGTGACACCTAGTCTTTGGTTAACAATAAAAAACCCAATATGCATTATGTTACGAAATATCTGGATAGCACGTCACATTGCCCAATAAAGAGTGGCCAATGAATGTTTAAAAACTTTTCTTCAGGATGTTTAGATGTTACATACCTGGCTAAGATTATTACATTGTATTGAATGTGGATTCTGGAAATAATCTCCCTTGGTTTGAATCATGGCTTTCACTGTTTATTCTCTGTGTAATCTGGGCAAATAGTTTAACCTCTCTATTTTATACCTAGAAATAGAGATAACAAAACTCTTCACCTTATTGAATTTTAGAAGACACAATTGAGATAATTCACATAAAATATTTAGCATATTTCTGAAAAAATATGATTCTGTTTATGTTTACCAATATTATTATTGCTATCAGAACATTAACTATTATTTTTGTTATTGTATATTTAAATATATTTGAAGATAATGTTTAGTTAATGCTAGTTAAAGAAAAAAGAAAAACATAAATCTAGTAGTGCTGCTGACATAGTTGGCAAATTAAATTTACACTACTGATTATATATCCATATATATCTATAGATATTACATATCAAAGGAAGACTTCTAATATTTTAACATCTAACATTAAATATGTAAAACATCTAATGTTAGAACATTATCTAAAACCAATTTCAGTACTATGAAATCTCTGGAAATAACTAAATCTTTTTTCTTATTTTTAGACCATGTAAAATGGACCTATACATATTTATTAACCTCACACATGTCCAATAAAAATCAATCAAACCGCATATTCATTTTCTATATTTTTTCTTATAAAGATATTACAAAGCACTATTATTATATGTCAGAAAATCATCATTTATTTGAAAGTCTTGCTGAAGAGACATAACCAAGAATATTTTCCATGAAGAGGCAAAATCATGATGACTATTAAAGAGTTAAATTGATGCAATCATGTAGAATCACTTAGAATTCTGAAATAATAACATTGAGAAAAATAAAACAAGTCTTAGCCTTTGGTAATCTACATAGTATATAGTGAGCCACAGAGAAGCATACTGTTATTCCATGAATCTTTTACAAACCTGAAGGATAGATTCAGATTACTCACAAACAATTTTATAGCAATGGTAAATTTATCTCTGTTGATCCATAGGGATGATCTCAAGGTACCATTTCTTGGCTTAAGAGGATTAACATAATTAACAGAAATAGCCTTCCCTGAACATTCCTCCATTGTAGACATGTCTAAACTTTAAAAATAAAATCATAAGACAGAAGCAACTGTTTCATTTTTCCAGAGGGTTATGAGGGATGGGGGTAGAAAAAAGGTTTGAAAGCTATCATCATTTATAAAAATTCCTGTATGTGAGGCCAGAGCTGGAAGTGTTTTTTAGTCCTGCTCCAAAGCCTACAAACCATAGTCCAAGTCAATGGTTTCCAAACTCTTCTGCACAATCAAATCACCTTAATTTTAAAAAATCTTGATGTGTGGGTTGTACCCCAGACCAATTACATCAAAGTATTCAAGGTAGGAAAAAGGCATCTTTTTAAAGACCCTCAGTTAATTCTAATATGCACCAAATTTGAGAATTAGTAATGTGTTAGCTTAGAGACTTCAGCCCTAGTCTCAGCTCTCTCTCTCTTCTTGTGTATAATATTAACATCAATGTACAAACTAAAGACTTTTTATTATCAAATTGGTATTAACTGACTTAATTGACCAACACTTAAGTGCACATATCATAGTAACATTCATCGGGTGTCAGGCAGGTGGGAAGGGGGAGAAGGGGATGGGTATATTCACACCTAATGGGTATAGCGTGCACCATCTGGGGGATGGCTACACTGAAGATCTGACTCCAGTGGGACAAAGGCAGTACATGTAACCTAAACATTTGTGCCCCGTAATATGCTGAAATAAAGAAGTAAAAAATGAAAATAAAATAAAATAAAAACCAAAAATTTTTACACTAAAGAAAATAGGTGAAATCATTTGTGTTTGGCTGTTTTCTATGATGTTGGCTTTTAAAGAAGTAATAACTAAGAAAAATGGGAAATAATAATAATAATTCAAAAATATACTAGTATTTGGCAAGATTTCAAATTTGGCAATCACAATGATCAGGGCTAACACAGAGGATGCTAGTAGTCATATAGCTGGCAAGAAAATTATAATGAGTGGGTTTAGGTTGCTCCTGAGGAAAGTGAGCCTTACATTGATATATAAAATATTTTAACTTATAACTTACTAAGCAGTGAAAACTTTGCTTTGAAATATAAATAAGAAAACTATTCTTTTATTTATATTTCTTTTTTTTTATTTTGGCATATTATGGGGGTACAGATTTTAAGGTTTCAATAAATGCCCTTTCCCCCTCCTCCCACACGTCTGAGTTTCCAGCATGACCATCCCCCATGTGGTGCACATCTCACTCATTATGTATGTATTTACCCACTCCCCTCTCCCCTGCCCAATACCCTATTACTGTAGTACCTATGTGTCCACTTAGGTGTTGCTCAGTTAATACCAGTTTGCTGATGAGTATATGCGGTGCTTGTTTATCCATTCTTGGGATACTTTACTTAGTAGTATGGGTTCCAGCTCTAACCAGGAAAATATAAGATGTGCTATATCACCGTTGTTTCTTAGAGCTGAATAGTACTCCATGGTATACATATATCACATTTTATTAATCCATTCTTGGATTGATGGGCACTTGGGCTGTTTCCACAGCCTTGCAATTATGAATTGTGCTGCTATAAACATTCCAGTGCAGGTGTCTTTTTTTGTAGAGTGTCATTGGATCTTTTGGGTAGATGCCCAGTAATGGGATTGCTGGATCAAATGGTAGATTCACTTGTATCGCTTTAAGGTATCTCCATATTGCTTTCCACAGAGGTGGAACTAGTTTGCAGTCCCACCAGCAGTGTAGGAGTGTTCCTCTCTCTCCACATACACACCAGCATTTATTGTTTGGAGACTTTTTGATAAAGGCCATTCTCACTGGAGTTAAGTGATATCTCATTGTGGTTTTGATTTGCATTTCCCTGATGATTAGAGATGTTGACCATTTTCTCATATGTTTGTTGGCCATTCTTCTGTCTTCTTTAGAAAAGTTTCTATTCAAGTCCTTTGCCCACTTTTTATTAGGGTTATTTGATTTTTTCTTGCTGATTTTCATGAGTTCTAAGTATATTCTAGTTACCAGCCCCTTATCGGATGCGTAGGATGCAAAAATTTTCTCCCATTCTGTAGGTTGTCTGTTTACTTTCATGACTGTTTCTTTGGCTGTGCAGAAGCTTTGTAGTTTGATCATGTCCCATTTATTTATTTTTGTTGCTGCTGTGATTGCCTTTGGGGACTTCTTCATAAACTCTTTGCCTAGGCCGATGTCTAGGGAAGTGTTTCCAACATTTTCCTCTAGAATTCTAATAGTTTCATACCTTAGGTTTAAGTCTGTTATCCAGCGTGAGTTGATTTTTGTGAGAGGTGAAAAGTGTGGGTCCTGCTTTAGCCTTCTACAAGTGGCTTTGAAGTAACACTATTCCTTCTTTTAAGTTCCAGGTTCTGTCAAGGTTTTTTTGACAAATGATTTCCAATCTGCTGATGGTGTGAGAAAGTGCTAATTCTCATAGGAATTTTGACCAAATGTACTTATATTTATTTGTAAAGATTGATAAGAAATTTACAAATGCTTCTTCATAGTATTATCAAAGTTATGGAAGTAAAAATGGAAATTGTACTTGTCTCGAGATGATCTTAGGCTACCTAGTCTATGTTATTTGCTTAAGTGATTATTTTTGTTTATTTTAAAACAAGGCCAACCTTTCTTCCTTTTTCATCTTTAAGATCTTTACAAATAAATTAGCATGAATTTTCCCTAAGCAATAGGTAAGACACTAAAAGTTTAAAAAAATTATTATTTCAAGCAAGCTACTATTCTCCAAATGAAAGGAGTAAGTTAGAAAATATTCAGCACAGAAATCTTGACAAATGAGTGAAAATACTTCCTAATATGTAAAAACTCATCATTGGAAGTCTACAAGATAGAAGTCATGAAAAACACTTGGTTTTAATTTCTTTAGTAAAATCAGAAAAGTCTAACTACTAGAAGCTGAAAGACAACTTTTTAAGCTTTTCATAGTATTTCAAATTTGGATATTGTCCACTACAACATCATCCTGGCTAGGATTATAATTTCAATGTCTATCTGCTATCTAACTAGAAATTTGCATGCTACTATTTTAAAACATTCACATAAAGATAAGGGTGTATATACTTTCTTGACTTGGATTTTGTTGTTTAGCTGAAGCTCTTTGCCTAGTTATTCTGAAGCTCTTTGCCTAGTTATTCAAATAGTTGCCTTTTATATGCTGAACTGTGCATGAAGACAAGATATTATTTTTCCTGCTGATGACACAATATGGAATGCATATCAAGATAAAGTAGAGGAAGATTGTGTTTTTCTATAATTTTCATGATTTTCCCTACAGCTATTTAGAAAATAGAAAAGAAATTGGTTGTAAACCTATGCAGTTTTATAAAGCCAGGTTGTTGGTATACTTTCTTGAAAATGAACTTCCAATAGGTCATGGTAGTGAAAGAAAAGGGTGTTTGGGGCAAAATGGGAAATTAATTTATAAAAATAACAATTAGGTATTTCACCTTCTTTGGCTTATAAATTCCCTATTAAATTACATCAAGTTTTGAGACACAGTTAGACTATTGTCTCACCCATATTACCTGTAGTATTGAATTGCATTATGATTACAAATGCCAGGGTATCTTGTATGCTCACAAACACCCCATTCAATGAACTTATTTCCTGTGAGTGTCTGTATTGCATTAACTCTTAGCTCATTTTTATTGTTCTACCAATTACACCTCTGCCTCCGCAACTAAATGGTTTTTTCTCTTTTAACTTGACGTTTTTTTATTCTACTTAGATTCTGTACATTTGGGATGGCAGCTGAGTTTTAGAATACACTGTTAATTCTGAGTATTGCATCTTTAAAATTTTGCATCCTAATTATATCCTGGGTTTGGGAGACAGTGGTGGAGACTGAATGCTTTGTGTCCCAGATGTGGTAATAATAAGGAACACTGGCTGTGTCATATCCTGGTTGATTCTTACTAGTAAGGCAATTTTGGGTGCGTACAGGCTGAAAAAATCTGCTCTTTAAGCTTCCTTGGGAAAAAGAGACTAGCTGGGGTTTACATGTACACTGTGGAAGTGTGGTCACTACTACATTTGTCTTGACTGCCAGCATTTCTATCTCTGGATCTCTGGGGACAGATCCTAGTAAAGCAAAAGAAAAAAAGAAAAAGAAAAAAGTCATACTCTATACCTCTGCATGTCCTATCAATCTCTAGGTTTGGTTAAGAGAAGAAAGTAACTAGTTTTTTAATATTAAAGACAGTGTGGTATATATTTTTTTTTCTTTCTTTCTCAGAGAAGGTATTTGAAGCAAGTATTTTAGCCTCACTTGGCTAGGGAGGAAATAGGTTCAAAAAGGGCTCTGAGGCCTAGAAGAATGCTTGACATTTAAGTTGCTCTCAGTGAATCTTTTTGAATGCTTACAATGAAATATTCTTAGATAGGCTCCTGCCCTGGTAACTTATAAATACTAAGGGATCTTTAATAACAGAGTTTAATGCTTAAAATAATAATAATAGGCAGGCCCTCTTCTAAGAGTTTTACATGTATTAATTTATTTATTTCTAACAACAACTTCATGAAACAGGTACTATTTACCATTCTCATTTTACAACAGAGAAAATGAGGCAAAACAGGATCATGTAACTATTCTAAGGTCACACCACAAATAATTGTTAGAACTGGGATTTGAAAGTAGAAACAGAGTAGTTTCCCACTTTCTTTACACATGGAAATTACTAATCTTTTCTTCCAGCCAAGTTCAAGTGTGTGTGGATGTCTAGCTTGCTAAACTTGGTATTATCTGACTGAGAACAGAAGAGACTTAATTGTTATATCTTGGAATCCCTTGAAGGGAATGATTTCACACATCTACTTCTTTTTTTTTTTTGAGACAGAGTCTCACTTTGTTGCCCAGGCTAGAGTGAGTGCCATGGCGTCAGCCTAGCTCACAGCAACCTCAAACTCCTGGGCTCAAGCAATCCTCCTGCCTCAGCCTCCCAAGTAGCTGGGACTACAGGCATGTGCCACCATGCCCGGCTAATTTTTTCTATATATATTAGTTGGCCCATTAATTTCTTTGTATTTATAGGAGAAACGGGCTCTCCCTCTTGCTCAGGCTGGTTTTGAACTCCTGACCTCGAGCAATCCGCCCGCCTTGGCCTCCCAGAGTGCTAGGATTACAGGAGTGAGCCACCGCTCCGGGCCTCACACATTTACTTCTGAAACAAAACAGGGACTGTCCTTACATTTTGCCACCAGATTTTGTAAAGTTAAATTGAAAGAAGATGCTGCTAACTTGATAAGAAAATGTGAGAGCTTTGGGAACCAGAATTTCAGGCTCTTTAGGAAACAGCAAAATGCAAATTAAGATGCAATATGTCATATATTATCAGAAATTATATGGGTCTACACCTTATAGTAGTTATACTTTTCTAGTCAAAGATGGAGAATTACCAAGTAAGTCAAAGTGTTTTTTCTAATAACTCTTTAAAATGTATTTCTTTAATCTCTATCTTTTATATATTTATGTATTCAGTCACAATAGTCTTGAAGTGGTCAGTTTTAAAGCATTACTATTTATACACATGCAAATTTTTTTCTACCTGTCTGAAATATATTAAAATCAAAAAGTGGTAGTGCAGTCTGTCATTCTGCACTGTTTTATTTTAAACAGAATGAGCCATTTGAAAATCCAAAAAGTAAGCCCCACAAAAAGTTTCAAAAATGCCAGTCATTTTACATGATTTTCAAATTATCTGAGACCTTGTAAGAGTTAGAAAAGGCCTGCTATGGCTGAGTCTGATGTGATTATTTACTTCCAAGTTCTAAATCTCTAAAATTATACAGAACCTAAAAGCAATATTGACCAAAACTTAGTCATGTTGTTTCAACTCTAGATGTTCTGCTCCAGTTCTATGCTGACGTTTTAAGACCAACAAACCATCAATAATAATATTACCTAACACTCTCCATACAGTGCTAAACCAAACAAGCATAATCATATATGTGTATAAACAAGATTGAAATAGAGAAATCAAAGTTTACTACGCCCTGGAGCACTACTGAATAAGCAAACATCATTTATTCATGCAGAAGTTACAGTTGTTAAATTCAGGCAGCTTCTACAAGTGCTGAGTAACACCTGCCTCCCATAACCTCAGGGCCAACACACAGAATTCATGATGGCCAAAATACTCCAGGTAGGCTGTAAGAGCAGACAAATAGTATGTAGTTTGGGGAATAAAGAACATGAGTTAGAGTTCATGGGATAGGAGACCTTACAGGTTATATGCTGCAAGATCGCTGGAAACTTTGAGCTAAAAAGAAAAACCTTGATCTTGAGCCTGTGCTTGACTAGAAGGCATTGAAGGGAAAGCAAAGCAGGAGCTACAAGGGACTTCTTGGACTATGTAACACGCAAGTTATGCAGCTTGAGAAGCCATAACAAAGTTAGAAAATGGCAATTTAGATATGAAGAAAATATACCAAAATCATTAATAACTAAGAAAGCATCAATATTTTTTCCTACATTCGTATATTGGAATTTAGCAGGTAAATCAAATACATATGAGAAGGCAACAGGCAAAAAGATATGTTCTTTTCAAAGAGATAAAATCATCATGTTATTTTAAGTGTTACTTACATTATTTAAAGCTTATTTGTTTAATTTCATGTCATCTTCATACAATCACCGAAGAAGAAAAAAAAGCAAGGCAGTTATCTTCAATCTGATGGATGAAGAAGCTAACACTTCTATTGGCAAGGTTGTCTAATATTGAGAGATTCTAACTTTTTTCTTCACCTTGTTTGTTTGTATCCCCTCTAGGTGTGACTTTTTCCTTTGATATCAAATTTATATAAATTTATACATGAGCATTATAACTTAAAAGTCAAAACTGAGATACTGCCAAGTAAGTGAAAAATTATACTTCAGTTAAAATTGAAATGTATTAGGCCGGGCGCGGTGGCTCACGCCTGTAATCCTAGCACTCTGGGAGGCTGAGGGGGGCGGATTGCTCGAGGTCAGGAGTTCGAAACCAGCCTGAGTAAGAGCGAGACCCTGTCTCTACTATAAATAGAAAGAAATTAATTGGCCAACTAATATATATAGAAAAAATTAGCCGGGCATGGTGGCTCATGCCTGTAGTCCCAGCTACTTGGGAGGCTGAGGCAGGAGGATTGCTTGAGCCCAGGAGTTTGAGGACGTTGTGAGCTAGGCTGACGCCATGGCACTCACTCTAGCCTGGGCAACAAAGCGAGACTCTGTCTCAAAAAAAAAAAAAAAAAAAAAAAATTGAAATGTATTTATTTAGCCTCAATGGCAGCTACATAATTTTTCATTCGCTCAAAATTATTGATTATGTACCTACGACGTGTAAGGCATTGTTTATTCAGCCTGTATACAGTGCTGAATGAGTATATAGAACTGACGATCCTTTGTAATAATTCCATGGCCAGGCTTATGCAGGGAGACTCTTTTCACTATTATAATGGAAAGTTAAATCTTTACATATAAAAAGAAAGAAACATGGTGATATGTTCACTCTTGAATGATGGCAAAAGCATGTCATTAAATGCATGTTTCTAGTAGTGGATTTTGGTTCTTATTATTAGCACATTGAATATATGAAGGCAGTAGTTGCAAACCTCTTTGGCTACATTCCCAGACACATTGCTGAAGCAGATAGCAAGGTCTGCTGCTGCTTTGGGAACAGAGAATAGAGGTAGAATGGGAATCATAGCAGCCCAAGGTTAGCCTATTTAACTCAGCATACATAAGTAAATCAATGATAGAGCATATAGGTGTGCATTTTAAGAATATTAAGCTAAAGAAAACAGGGTAAATACTGAATGTGATATTGCCTTGTATTGAGCCATACAGACCTCTTGCTCAAGGAGCAAAATAGCTACAAGACTAGGAAAATACATGCAATGTTTAGCTTGATTATTTGGAAAAGGATGGGGAGAAGAATATATAGATGTTATGGCAGTGGCCATATTTTAACTAATGTTGGTATTTTGGAATGATGATGTTGTAATTACATGTTTGTTTCTCAAGCAAAAAGTTTGTAAGCAGTTAATGGAATATAATTATGATGTTTTTATCCAATCAGAAATTGAGAGGTGACCCTAGATTGCTGATATCACTCGGATTATGTATTCCTATGAGGTGAGTTGATCATTGTGATATTGTGGTCATGAGGTTTCAGATAGGATTATGCCTATCTCTCAGGTCAGTGAGGATGAGAGGTAAGTGAAGAATGGCACAGTGTAATATCTGGGAATCTTTTGTGACATCGGAAAGAGACACACATCAGGAGTATAAGAGTGATTAAAAGTTTTGAGACTGGAGAACAGTCCTTATGTACTAGGTTAGGACCTACTACTAGAGTATCAGAGAGTCCCTGGGTGAGAGGATCTTGTGCCTCTCAATCACTCAGTGTACACCTATTAGGAATTTGCAAGGCACCAGGCATTGTGCCAGGCTTTGGAACATAAACGTGATTTAAATAAAAATTCTACTCCTTATCTGTGAGGCACCATATTGATAGATAAAGAAAACAATGTAAAATATATATAGTATAATTGGGTAATGGGAAATTAGACAAGTTTTCCTAACTTCTTGAAAAGATGGCAGAATAAAGTCATGCAGAAATCTCCCCACCACTGCTCCAACAAATCACAATGAAAGATAAAATTTAAAACATATACTCAGATGAAAGAAAATATAAATTAGCATGCTATATATTTTCCATTAGAACTCAGTAGTTATTCACAAAGTAACTTGTGTTGTCCAGAGGTGTATTCAAGTTTATTGAAGGAGATGGATGCAAAGAAAGTGAAGAAAACTGACATTGTGAAATAAATTATAAATGGAAGAGGAATTGTGCGTTTTTCCTCAAATTTAACTTTTTTTCCAATAGAATATTCCTAATATAAGATGAATCTTAAAGACATTTACATATTCTTACTTCAAGCTATAGGAATAGAAGCCATTCGGGCTTTAACTCTGTTTTGGCACTACATGGGCTCAGTTTATACTAAGAAGAACAAAATGCATTTGCTTAGTCTCAGAGAACTCGTAATGAATGACAAGGGGGTGTGAGAGAACTTTCTATGCTTTGGGAGATGCAAGTAGTCCAATCCCAAAAGGAGCATCGGTAAAAGGGGAGAATGGTTGAATTACATATGGGCAGGGTCCTAATTGTTGATTCTGTATTACATAATTGACTGTGATTCTCTGATCGATGAGGGGCCATCAAAATCTTTTAAACTGAGGACTAGCATGCTCAGATATGTGTTAGAGAAATTACTCAGGAAGTCATAAGTAAAAAGGATTACAGGCAGAGAAACAGCCCCAGTCCATCACAGAATTGGAGGATGTGGCATTAATCTAGGTGAGAGACGATGAAAACCTAATTTAGGTCAGTGGCTGTGGAAATAGTGGTAGATTCAAGGAAGCTGAAAAGCTAAAATCAGTGGAATGTGGTAAAAAATTCTTTACGGCTAGATGAATGAAGTTTGACTCTTTGGATACTGATTTGAGAGATGTGATTAATGATTAAAAATAAATAAATAAAATAATAAAAAAAAACTAAAAAAACCTGAGTAAAGTGAAAGGATTAACTTTAGGACAAAAAATTAATTTAATTCCAAAATTCATTTGTGAGTTAGATGTTCAGAAGTCATAATAGTGTGTGTATAAGTGTTTGTTAAGTTTCTACTTAACAAATTCAGACAAAATATTATAATTCCCAAGGAAATAATAAGAGCTAACATGCATTTCAGCACCCAATATTGTTAAAAGTACTTTCTGAGTATCCATTAATAAATTTAATAACTCTGAAAGTAGGTAGTATTTTTGCCCATATTACAGCTAAGAATGAGAATATAGAGAAATTAAATAATTTCCCCTGGGTTACAGATGTAGTAATAGGAACAAATTCCATATGTTCTGGCTTCAAACCCTCTGCAATCACCCACCACCTGATGCTGTCTTTTCATGATATAAATGCTAAGTAGACTTATAGGCTGGCCAACAAAATCCTACTTTATTACCTTTTTACTTAACTATAGAATTACTGATATAATCTTGAGTTTGAAAGCTGGAATGAAGGCATTTTATTTTTCCTTTACAGAAGAAGAAAAAATTATTTTTCCTTGTCCAGGATTAATTTTAAAATAGCCAAAGTCACAGTTTACATGCTTCTGCATATTACTGGTCCTTCAAAAGCATGCTTACCATGTCTTTGCCCCATTAAATGAAAACTTGGTAAATAACCCTTCTTCATTGTTTCTCATCAAGTCCAATTTCCTCCACTTGATTTCAAGTTTTTTAATCTTTCCCTGCTATTTACAGCCAATGAGACCTCCTATTCCTTTTCGCCATCTGGAAGAGACTGCTATTTGGTACATTCTGGTCTTGTTTACTAATCAGCTCCTTCCACCTTCCTTTCTCGCACAAGTTCACATCACTGGTGCCCCCCCCCCCTCAGCCCTCCAGGGGCATTCCTACAGCCCCAGTCCATCACAGAAGCATCCATCCATGATCTGAAATTAGTTTTCTCCGTCAACACCCATTTTACTAACACTTTAACTGCACCTTGTTCATCCTTCAGAGCACCTGATCCTTGCTACCTTTTAAGAAATAAAAAACAATTTGAATTAATTTACACTTCAAGGATTCTAAAATATTTATAGAGTGTCTACTGAGTGCCAGAAACTGCTAAGTCCCAAAGGACATAAAACAAAGATTTCCATTTGGCTTCTGCCCTCCAAGAGCACTTGATCTAGTGGGAGAGACACACACAAATAATCTGACAGAACGAGGTAGGATAATCGTAGCACCAGCACTGTAAGCAAAGCACAGAAAAGAGAATTAATTCTGGTCCTGCATGTCAGTAAAAAATTTGAGGAAATAAAATCTGAGTCATGTCTTGGAGAGGGGGATTTCCCTCATTTAGAAAAGTGAGAGGGAATGTGAAGGTGGAGTGCAAAGTGTGGAAGCACAGAAGTACAGACAGTCCCTGACTTATAATAATTTCACTTAGAATTTGTCCACTTTACAACACTGTGAAAGTGATATTTATTCAGTAGAAACCAAAATTCCAGAGTAGTTGCAAGGCTCTCCATCACTTACAATGGGGTTAAGTCCTGATAAACCCATCATAAAGTTGAAAAATCAAGTCTTGGACCATGTGGCGTGTTGCCAGCATTAAATGTACTTTCCACTTAGAATATTTTCAACATACTATGGGCTTATGGGGATATAACCCCATCATGTCACGGAACACTATATATTTTTATTGATCTGATTCAGAAATAAAGAATACTGAATTCATATTTCACACATCATTGCCAGACTTTGGGTCCTTAAACTTAACTTTCACCACATCCTTTTTCTGGTCAAAATTGCCAATAGTTTTTCAGTGGCCTCTCCCATTAAACTCAGTTCCACCTATCTGACTTTCAAGATTTCTTGTAATTCATCGCTGCCTTTTATATATAATTTTTGATACAATATTATTTGCTCCTCTTCAAAATATGAAGGATGGTATTATTTGGTGTTTTACTGGTTTTGTTTGTGAGTAGATCAGAGGAGGTTTAATTGTATCGTATTCTGCTGGCTCCACACTGAATGTAACATACAAGGTACTCCTTTATTATCAGAGGAGCCAATGAAGTAGCAGCAGTAACTCATACATTAACTCAGCGGTACCCAACCTTTTGGCACCAGGGACCGTTTTCATGGAAGATAATTTTTTCACAGATTGGAGGGGTGGGGAGGTGGTTTGGGGATGACTCAAGTGCATTACACTTATAGTGCACTTTATTTCCTTTATTATTACATTGTAATATATAATAAAGTAACTATACTTCAGGGGACCCCTGCGATTAACTCATGCTCATTTCTCAGGTAAAACTAAGCATGACTGTTTGTAGTGTCAGCTTCCTGTAGTTTCAGTTAAGTTGGGTTCTGGTGAATACGTGCTCAATGTGCAACTGGTGAGGATATGAGTGAAAACACAGAATTACAATAAGGTCTGCTTAACAGATCTCCAGCCTAGCAGATCCCTGAAATCAGTTCTGCAAATGTCAGGGCTGAAGAAATCCGGGAGTTTCTTTCAACTGGAAAGAATACATTTAGCCTCATATTCTGTCTGGTTTTAATGTAAACAGTACAGATCTGTAGCAAATTGACAGAGGAATATCAGGATAAACTTAGAACTTTCTGTTGTAATTTGCTCTGGAGTCTATGTTGTCAGTGTAATACGTATCTGCAAATTCATGTTACATTTTAAAGGTGTTCTTAAGTTATTTGCCTCATTTCTATGAATTGTGAAATATTTTTAAAATCATACAATTTATATTAACATTAGTTCTGCATAAGTAGTTTAATTTTCTCTATTTGTTTTCTAGAGTTTGTTGTTTAGTCATTCATTTTATTTAGTTTTGGTTACATGAAATGATGAGACTTGAACAGTATGTTTGTCTTTTGCTAAACTAGAACCAACATTATTTAAAACAGATTTGCTCATTGTTTTCCTCTGAGCATCTTCAAGTAAGATTGATGATTAACCACACATTGAAAAAGATACTGTGCATTTTCAGTTATATATAAAATCTACAAATATACCTAATTACAGGTCATGTATTTCAAAGGAGAGACAAAAATAATTTTTAGCAGTAGATATCTGGGACATTTCATTATTTCATTTGAAATAATGAAATACAAGGAGATTTATTTGCTATTCTTGGAGGTTTAAATAGACAACACCTCAGTTACTACTATTGCCCAATTATCAAATTTAGGAATTCCTACTAACTGTTACATACCTACAAAACACTAGACTAGCACATCACTACTTACAAAACTTTATTCAATAGGTCCAATTAAATTGGATCAATTAATTACATTTGTTTTAACCTCAAGGTCAATCACAAGAGGTCTTTCATTGTTTAATTACAGATTTAATCACATTCAATCACTGAACTTGGAAAAAAGCACCCCTCACCGCACTTAACTCTAATGAGGCTCACAGAAGCATTCCCAATGAAATATTTTATCCTCTTGCCCACCTTTTTCAAGGTATGTTGAGATGCATTAGACAGAGAGTAAGAACAGCTGATGGTGTGTGTGTGTGTGTGTATGTGTGTTTGGAGTTGGGGGGTTCGGGAGGGACATCAACACAAAACTAAGAAGATGCTCTTCCCTTCAGAACAGCTTGAAAATTTGCCAGTCACTATGCACTGTCTTTTATCACTTTACTAACTGTAGCTATGGGTTTTGCATTTAGGAATTTGATCATTTGTCTGACTTGTGTTTTCCTTTCAGCAGGTTTCTTCACAATTGATATTGAGTTTTCCTTGTAGCTAACAATATGAAACAAAGTGTAAAGGTAGGAGATAAGTGGATCAACAAAAATTGTTACTGATGTTTAACATAAACCTTAAAATATAATTTTTAGTGATGGAACATGTGTATCTTTCATAATGGCTTTTGATAGGATAGTATATTTTTGTACCACTTATAAATCTAGTACTCTAAGAGATAATTTGATAATTTCAGGGATCTCCTTTAGTGTTTCGGCTATGTAATTATCACTGTGTGAACTTAACATGAGTGTTGTCTCATGCCTTGCATCTTTGACCAACATGTTATTTGTTACCCTGTATATCAGGGATGGGCAGGGCCAGGCCAAGATTTCAAGATTATCTTTGAATTTCAGTTCAGCCTAGCGTGAGCCTCAGCACTTCAAGTATGATAGCTAGTGATAAGCACCTTATCTGGCATTTGACTATTATTCTCATTTTCTTGAAACATGTTTGGATATTTGTTAAGAGTTTTTAGAGCTTAAGATAGTGATATTTTAGAAATACAGAGTATTTAGTTTTCTTCATTTCAGGTGCAATTTAGAATAATCATTTAGTCAGTATCAATATTAAGCAACTCAATCAGACAACTGGATTTCACACTTTGCCCATTTGTTTTGGATTCTATGTTTGCATTGTCCAGGAGCCTAAATGCAAAAAGTCTCCATGTAGACCTATTATATCAAATGTCTAAAATATGTCAGGGTCCAATGACAAAATACCTCCTTTTTTCATGCAAATATTCTTGTTAGTACCAGGTAGTAGTAGTTTCAGAAAGTAACAAAAATGTTTTAATTAAAATGTTTGACAGTGTGGCTCTTTGAAGGCATAGTCCTGTTATTCTGCAATAACTAGACTGGAATTAAGTCAGTGTGCCAGAGGACAAGGGGAAGCAAGGGATATTACTTTTTCTTCATATTCTGATTGGTCCACTGAACTATTTTAATAAAACTTTATCTCTTCTCATAATATTATGTAAGAAAATAAAAAATGTGTTAGGGACATAAAGGAATCCGCCAATGATTGGAGACAGGATTTTCTTTACATTGTCTAATAGACTTGTTTATTATTTTAAGCTGGTAAAAAGAGACTTATGATTCGTGTTGAAGAAAGAGTTATTTGTGCTTGATACATTGAAGACACTGTTCAAAAGCAGTTTGTCCTTATAAAAGGATGACCCCTGTAGTAATTCTTAGGCAAGGAGGGACAAATTCAACCAACAAAAAGCACATCTCACCCCGAGTTCCCCATGATTTCTCCACATATAGCAAAAAAATACACATCAGTAATTTATTTGAACATGCACATCAGTGAGTAGCATAGTTCTAGGCTACTCAGGAAACAAAAGGGAGAATATCAGCATTACCTAAATAAAAAAGAGAGGTGAATTACACCATTTTAATTGTCTTAAAAACACGGATAAGAAGAGCAATAAAATATAGTCCTAAACAGTACTAGCTAATGTAGATTACATAAGTATACAATATGATTCAACTAATAGTGCTCTGACAAGCATAAACCACCAGTTCTAGTAAACAAGGCCCAGATCAATTGCTGAGAAAATGTTAGATTCAGATGTAATAAAGTTACTTTTATTTCAGTACTGAATGCAAAACACAGGTCAAGTGTGAAGACAGTGTTCTAAAAAAGGTGGCTCTATTAAAGCAAGGAGGCCATTTCCTTTTGCATTTCTATAATTTTGGAATTCTGTTTTTGCCGTTCACCTTCTCTACTTTTCCTCCCCTGAGCACTAATTTATCAAAAAATGATTTCAAGGTGCAAGTTGTACATTCTTATCATTATACCATCTCATCTCTTTCTGGAAGAGAGTATTACAATCAGCATTACAATGTTAATTCTTTTGTCTCTTAATATTTGTTTCACATACATGTATTTCAAAATCATAATGTTGTTTGTGAAAAGGAACCTACAAACGAGAATGATGTAATCATACACTTCCTATTGTGCTGTGTGTCTTTCCCATCCATTCTCCCCTTTCCCTGTAAAGAGCTGTAAAAAATTTAAGGCAGATGAGGTATATTGCTGAAGGA
Organism: Microcebus murinus; assembly: GCF_040939455.1. Lineage (NCBI taxonomy): Eukaryota > Metazoa > Chordata > Mammalia > Primates > Cheirogaleidae > Microcebus > Microcebus murinus. The sequence goes on along the minus strand of NC_134108.1, from coordinate 62,829,441 downwards.
AAAAGTTATTTTTGAAAAAAACTCAAAAAAACTTTTATTCTGCCCTTCTACTCAAGAAAGACTACTCAACTATAAATCTAGTGCTAGAAAAAAGCAGGAAAGACACCGTTTGCGTATACCATACTATGTCTTCTATTTCTAGAATGGCTTTTTGTTAATTTAATTTTAATAGAAAAAATAAGCACCTTAAGCTATGAACAAGAAAAGAATTTCATTATTAGTGAGTCTAGAATCCAAACGGAATTAAGAACACTCACTCAAACTCTTTCACTCATTCTCACAAAGGCCAATACTACTGATTAGAATTGTAAAGTGCTGTACTTAGTATAAACACTTGTATACACTGCAGACACTGAAAAATAACCCTCAAGCACATTGTGTTATAGTTCCAAAAATATATTTACAGTCTATTACAAAGATTACAAATGGAAGTGTCTAGGTGACTGTATTATGCTAATTAAAAGTACTTTTACAGATTATTTTTCCCCAGGGACAAAAAACATTTTAGTGAAATTAAAATGATTTTTCTAGTCAATCAAAAAATAAATTAAAATATCAAATAACACTGTACAGTGATTTAAAAGAAAAAGAAAAGGGTGGGGAGGGGTTTGGGAAGCAATCCATTTGAGTTTTTCTATAGCCATCTTTGGTCCTAAATGTGGGAAAACACATTATGTAGCACTGAAAATACCTGTTCTTTTGTGATGCTCTGCAAGTAAAATAGAAAAATATAGTGCATTTTCAATGTATTCAGAGCCCACTACAGAGAAATGTGTGTACAAAACAAGACAGTATAAATAAAATTTACAAGTTTTACAAAGGAACATTTACAGATTTTGTTCTGTTATTTGTTTGTTTGTTTGTGGATGCCCACATTATCAAACAAGACCAATTATGACCGATCCCTGGGATCTTTCTCTATTAAAATCATTATAAACAGCCCAATTCTCTTTGGAAGTACAACAGTTCAATTCTGGGGTAGTTCATGATTTTCATAACTTTTGAAAGCATTACTCACAATATGTATACATTCCTGCAATATCTATAAAGACACATTTAATTATTGCTTATGAAATTCTAACACAGTAATCAAATAATATGGTTTAATAAATAAAGCTTAAAAAAGAAAAAGCCAGATCCTTCACCTCTTCTTTCTAGGGTAAAGAGTGCTTTCATTTAACAAGCTTCTTGCATCAGTGTTCACAAATAAAAGACTTTTTGTTTTGTTTTGTTTTTAACTGCAATGGTGATATTCTGTGCAGCAAATTTATTTTTTAATGGTGAAAATTGTGAACTGCCCCTTTGATCATGCTTCAGAGTTCTAATAGAAAACTTAATTTCTTTCCTTTCATGTTTGGACTGCATTCAACAGAAGAGGTTATAAAATATATGTCAACTATTTCTCCTAAATTTCCTAATGTCACAAGACTGAAAAAATCTCAGATGTGCTCAGATTAAGTTTTAGGTAACACTGGATAGTTCTTGCTTTCAGAGACTTGTCTTCACCAACATTCTTTAGATGAAGTGCCTCAACTATTTTGTTACATAGTCATAAACCTAAAATTTGAGTATTTTTTTTTAATTCTGTCTAGTAAAATCACTCTATAAACAATCTGTTAAAAGTGCCTTATAGTATTTATGGATCATTATTGCTTGTTTCATTGAAAAGATAGTGTGTTGTCTGATCTTTACAAAAAAATTTCTTTTTAAAAAATATCAGAGCTCTTGGCAACTTGCATTTTCTTGACTACCTGCCAATTAGCAAACAATATCAAAACCGCACTGATTAAACAGAATAAAATGGCACAAAAAGGATACCAATGTTCTGACAGAGATATATCTTCTTCAATCATGCTAAGTTTTTTTTTAAATTTGAGATTCTTTCAAAGGTACCCAGTGTAGTAATGTGTTATAGATTTAACACTAAAAAGGTCCAAAGCTATAAACAACTTTCTAAATAAAGTCCTTATGAAGAATAAACACAAATGATTTTAAAAAGGAATAGTCTGAAATCACATATTTAAGGAAAATATTTCATTGATTTTAACAATAAGATCATGATTTTATTTGACAAATATATTCTTTCTTAAATTCTTTATGTACATTTTAAAAAGTCTATAAGATAAAAAGGAGGTTAGAGAGCTCAAGGTGTTTGGATGTTTTTCAGGTAGTACTTTGTTTATTGTCACTGCTGTTTTTCCTGGCCACCAGTGGTGGATCCTAAATTCCCTTTTTATATATTCTGGTGGCACTTAGGAATTCAAGTCTATAGGTGCTTCTAAAATCTTCTATTCACTGTAGGAAGGACCCAGGACATCAACTGTCTTCTAGCAGCATTCTATGCATATACCGAAGGCCAGTACTGTTCTCTCGCAGTCCATGATCTCCCTTAAAAGGGAGAAATGCTTATCACACTTGAATGCCAGTTCCATGTAAATGTAGCATTTGTGCTCTCATAGTCTGAATGCTGCTCATGATTTTCTTTTGATGGCCAACCAGTGTGATCCCTAAACTCATCACATCCCTGAAAAAGACAAATGCATTTTTTATTAGGTACCTCACAAAGAATTATATGGTTCTAAACTGTCATCAACTGTTTAATTACATAATCTGTTTATATTTTAGGCAGCCAGATCTTATCGTAGTGTTCTTGGGTATCATGATCATATTCCTGCAGTGGATCAGATGGGTAACTTGCATCAACATTCTCCTTTGTAAAAACCTAATTGCTCAAGCTCTCAATTTGCCTTGATAGTTATTTTTAAAAAGATTTGAAATTTATATAAGAAATTATTAAGGTCTTAAAAGTATTATTAACTTAAAGAAAGGTTAGGAAAAGTTATTTGAAGTTAGTTCTTGACGCTAATTTGGGTTTAGAAGTTTTTAATTGGAAAAATAGGATATAGTATGAATGGAAACACTTGTTGGGATCTAGAGGAAAGACTGGGAATCACCAATGATCCTGCAAAATGTTATACTTAGTTTAATTATCATGTGGTAATTCTGAGCATATTATTGGTTGTATACTTACTCCAGTTCAGTTCAATCATTTCACTACAGGTTAGGAAGAAAGTAATATTTTTGGAGTAATACTTATGTTTAATAGCTTAAATTTGAAATAAGTTAATTGTATCTGTTTATATACTTCGCCTCTCTTAATAGCCTGAAAGGTTGAGTTTATGTATTTACAAGCAGCTAAAATATTGCAAGAATCTAGTACTATAGTATTTCATAGCAGTGACTTTGAGAAACATGGTTTTTAAGGGTAAAGATCGTTTTGTGATCTAAGTATAAATATGACAACTTCACCCATGTGGTGACTAGAAGAAAACTGAACAAGATAGCATGTACATGATTAAATTTATCTACATGTCATTTTCTGACATATACCAGGAAAGATTATTTGTTTGCTGGTGTCCATCCTATCTGAAAAATGTAGAAGCCTTTTCATGACAGCACATAAACAGTATCCTACAAGAAGAACCATAATTATTGTCTCCCATTTTCAAACCCATTGACTGAGATGAACTGCATTACCCAGGAAAGTTGGATATTAAATATTAAAAGATTATACAAGGCCACATAATCGGTGGTGAAATCAGAAAAGAAAATTAAATTCTTTTAATTTTGAGTTCATAGCAATTTTAAATATTATTTCATCAGGTCATTTTTTAGGTTAAAAAAAATGAAATCAATCAATCATATATCTTCTAAAAAGTAAGTTAAACTCTTAGCTATAGTTAATTGAATGTTTTGATCTCTTCAGAAAGCAGTCATATTGGATATCCTAATGCATTTTGGTATTGAGAATGAAATTTTGAGATTTTTTAAAGTCTAACACAAACATGGTGGAACAAATCCTTCTTTGAAATGAAGAAAGTTTCCCCAGTGAATAGGAACCTAAATAATACAGTGGTTAAGGAAAGAGGAAGCCTCACACTGGGTGGTGTTTAGAACACTGGCTATGGACACATATTAGCTGTCACTTACTAGCTGAGTTAGCTTAAGAAAAATACTTAAATGAATCTATTTGAACATTCAAATATTTAAATGAAACTAAATATTTAAATAAATTTTAGCTTTACTGTCTATAAAATGGGTATAAAATTATTGACTTATTAAAATTGTTATTGTGAGGGTTAAAAAGATAATGTGTTTAAAGGTATATTTAGTATAATGCCTGGCACATAGTAAGCACGTATTAAAGAAATGCTTTTCTTCATGATTCAGGGGTTCATATCCCTTTAATATAAAGAAGATAACATAATGTATAAAGCATGGATTGTACCTCGTTCATTCTTAAATATAATTTTAAAGTTTAAGCTTACTCAATAGTCATCCTGGCCACTGATTCAAGGGAGTTGTAGCCAGCTGCTGTGAAGTTATCTTTATATCTTTCCATCTTAATAGCTTGTAGCCATTCTCCAACTGAACAAAAGGTAGTGAAGTCAGGAGTGTTTTGATCCAGAAGAGGGCTTATTGGCCTATATAAAAATGAAACATAAAAGCAAATATTCCCATGAACTACCAAAGAAAGAATGTCCTGGCCCATCCAAAAATAAAGGAATGCAGAATGAAATTAGATATTTTAATTTACATATATGATAAAAAAGTAAATAGATATACTAATAAAAACCTAAAGCATACATGTGGCCCAATATCTACAAACTCTTAAATTTACATTTTATTTAGATGTGATGACCACCAGCTTGCATCTTCCATATGTTTTTAAAGTATAGCCAACAGCATTTGGAATCAGTAAATATTTGTTCATTTGCTTTTCCAAAAGTCCCTAGGAGTAAAGGGAGCACATTTGGCTGTGCTCTCTTTTGTTCAGGCCATGAGGGTGCTATAGAGACATTAGGCATCTGCTGTACTGATGGCACTCTTGTGAATGCCTGGGGAGTTAGTAGGTGTATGTAAATACCTCACTTGCTATCAGTACAAACCAGAGCATCCAGCTTACCTGGCAGCTGAGGCTGAATAAATACTAATATACATTACAATGGTGTAAGCCAAGTGCAAAGAATGAATGGACTCTTTTTAAGAGGTATACCTCTGTAATCATGTATTGAATTTCTTTTGTAAACTTAAACTTTATAAAATCATTTTATTAAATAACTCAAAGCAAAACAATAAAATAGGTAATATGCACATAACGAATAACCAGGGCAACAGTAATAAAACAACATGTAATTATAATATCAGTCTGAAAATGTGAAATGCCATCTTATCACAAAAATCCAGTTTAGAAAGCTTTAAAAGAAAGATAGCTAGTGATATCTATAACTTTTAAGCAAGAATATAATAATTAATAGATTTTCTTTAAACACAAGTAAAATTAAACAGATGGCTCGATTAAGGTAAGCCATCTGAAAAGAATAAAATAAACTTGTATATACAAGTTTTATATATAAAATATATATTTATATATATATTTATATTTATATATTTTATATATAAAACTTGTGTATATAAAATAAACACGTATATACATGTTTAATATGAGTTTATATTTCAACACTGAAGTCAATTTGCCATTGGGATGGTTGAGGAGATAAATCATTTACGTGAATATATGAATTTCTTCCATATTCCATTTCCTTAGGGATTTCTTACCTACTACAAGTTCCCAGAGGTGTTTTCAGACTATTTGGGTTTCGAATCATTTTGTCTAGAATTCCAACTATCTGTTCAAACTTTGGCCTTTCAGCACGTTCCTTTTGCCAACAATCCAGCATTAGCTGGTGAAGACCAGCTGGGCAGTCCATGGGTGCTGGTAAGCGATAACCTTCTTCTATTGCTTTGATAACCTAATAGCCAAAAGGACATTACATATGTTACTGGCTGAACTTCAATTGTAATACAATGAATTGCCTGGTAGGGCAAATGATTTATCCAGGTAAGAATGAGGCACATTGCTTTACAAAAGGCTGACTTCCTTTTTCCCAAAACTTCCATGAGTATTAAGCATGCTATTAAGGGGTGCATGAAGTGCAGGGTATGATGACATTTCCTAGTTAATTCAGCAATACAGAGCAGCAATTAAGTTCACCCAGGGTATAAGAGATGGAAACATTTTTAATGTCATCCCAGAGGTTTTCAAAACAGAACATGTTATGGAACTATTTCACTTGTATAGAGTTGTGAGTGTACATATCTGCCCACAAATTGAAAAAATTCTGCAAGTTGTAAAAGGAAATTTTGAGTGATCCAAAATGAGACAAAAAAGATTCACTTTTTGCTAAGTTCAGATGACACTTTTAAACAGGATATCATAATATGTGAATGTACTATGACAGAAAATATTACCAGGTACATTATTAAATAATATGAAGTCTGGTGTTAGTGCTATAAGACACGGTGGTATGCTGGAGCCAGTTTGTACTGGTTCAAGAGAGATGATGGCATCCCTTCCCTAATCAGCCTGGGGAAGGGCAGGTGTCAGAAGAGTTACAACAGAAATTGGGAAATCCAGGCTCTCCCACTCAGAGTGCTGGCTTTCACACTTTTATCAGCACACCACTGCCTATTTATATCTAATAACAGCCTCAGATACTGCTTATATAAAGCTTTGAATGCTAATGAAAAATAGGTCTCCATAAATATCTGTACATGTAAATCAGAAAGTCTAAAAGTTACTTATCATTCAAACCTGGGTTTTTTATTTATATGTAAAGCAAAAATAGGTCTTAAAAATCAGAAATTGTTACAAATCTAGGTAGCACAGGGAAGATAACAGGAAGGCAAACCACACAAATAAGAAGAGATTGGAAGACATTAAAATATTATTCAAGGAGGAATAACAAATCCTTTGACACTGACTAATATAATAGCAATAGAAATGTAAGGCAAAATGTCTCTTTGAATAAAAAAGAGGTATCTTTGAGTTTTTAAAGAAAATACAGCTAAAAGTAGGCAGACAAAAAAGTTGGCTTTTAAAAAAGTTAATGACCGTAATATTTTTAGGGAAACATATTCTTAAGATGCATGTTGACATTCAAGAACAACATATTAAAATGTAAAAGGTCATAGGGTATAATGAATAAAGTAACTGGCATCAATAATTTTTGGAAGAAATTCTTTTATATAAGAGAAAAAAGTAAAAGTCCACTTTTTTCTTGAAGAAAAATCTATATATAAAAATTAAGTTTAAGAGGTAAACAGATGAACTAATTCAGAGTAATTTTTGAAAAGTAAGAAAATCTTAGCCCAAATTCTTCCCTGTTCACTAAGTTATATTTCCATCAGTTTATTGAACATCTTCACATGAACTTTCCATAAGTACCTCACTTTGCATATATTTAAAACTGAATTTATCACTTCCCCAACAATCTTTTACTATTTCAATTAATGGCACTTCCAATCTCAGTCAGAAAGCTGAGAACTGCCCTAGATTCTTTCTTTCTCTCATATATACAATTAGTCACCACTTTCTGGAGGGTTCTACTACTTCCTAAATATAGGATATGATCAAATACTATAAAAAATATTTTTCCATACTTACTTCTGTATATCTATTAATATATATCTCCCTGAAGTGAGAGTGATAGAGTCATTATCCCATAAGTCAGTCTTTACAATTTGTCAGGGGTGTTTCCTTATGTACTTTATTTTGAACAACAATTATAGAGAAAGCACCTTAGCCTTAAGTGACCACAATTAGTGTTGCTACTGAATGCAGTAGAGGTCATATGACAGAATTTTAAAAATTTCCCTGTTTAGGACCTCATGATTACAAAAGTTGGGTATCACTGTAAGCATTCCTCTGAAATATCCCTTTAAAAAGCTATACAACACACAAGCAAACCTACCCATGTGGTAATTCTGCAAATATCTCAGGTATAGCTACAGGAGAAATTATATATTTTTAAAAAAACTGTTATAAATGCAAAGAATTTCATGTGGCTTTGTACAACATTCCAGTAATAGCACTGTACTTGGATTCAAAAGTGCCAAACAAATTAGGTAAAGCAAAAATAATTTACTTATGGCAAGTTTAGTTAAATGTTTTGAACAGTGGTTCAAGTTGTAAATAAATAAACAAATAATTTCTATTAATAAAACATTATATGTTCAAAATCATCACACGGTAAACAATTGGAGAGTATTTTTTTCATTAGAAAATGAGTGGTTTTCCTTGTATTTGAAGGTGCTTATAAACATATGCAGTTCTTTTTGATTTGACAGGACTTCATGAATGCTCAGAACATTAATTCAGTCCTCATTATTTCCCATCACCTCCTAACCTATTTCCCTGTTTATAGTTTATCTTCAGGTGTACTGAAAGATAGAGTGATCTTTCTTTTTTCTTTTCCTCCAAAGAGTCTTTTAAAATATAAATCTAAATCTTATCATGGCCTTCCTGACATAACATTTTTCAATAGCACTCCCAGCTTTCACAATAACATTTACAATTGATTCTTTATCTTTGAACACAATATATTCTTAAGTCTTTGTGCCAATGAACAACAGTACCATTAAATGACTTTTACAGGATTGAAAGTTAATGAGCTTCTGTAGTTGTACTGTTGCATCACAGAAATTTGATGATTCCTATTTTTATAGCAGAGAAACAACATTGATCTCAATACAAAATGAAATATCAGGCTATGTTCAAAGATATAGTGGTTTGCAAATTTTTAAAGAAATAGCAACAAAGTATAAAATTTAAAATAATGCATGTTCTGGAGAATGGAATGGAATTTGAGAATGGAATAAGAATGGAATTTGAGACCCTAATACTTCCATTAATATCCACACCCCTATTGACAGGAACTCTAAAAATACTGTCTAGGAACTCTTTGGCCTTTATAGAGCAGTTTGGCATAATCCAAGGTGTGCTTTTTGAGGATAAGCCAGCCAACAGGAGATGATTTGGGAACAAATGAAACCTTAAGATTCTGTAGTTTTTATTTGGTTAGCCTGGGAGAAAAACACTTATCTGTTAAAGACACAATTAATAATCACAGCAAATATTTATCAAATACATACTATATGATTGACATGGTTTTAAACTTGAATTATCCCATTTGATCTCTATAAAATCCTTATCACATGAGTATTGTTATTATATTGATTCTAGAAATAAAGAATCTAAGACACAGATAATAAAGGAAAGGGCCAATTAATATCATGTTGCTGTCAGTAGAGGAGACAAAATTTGACTTGGACTATCTAACCAGAGCCCATGCTGTTAAGAACTGCATTATATTTTCAATTAGGAAAATATATTTTCCGGAAATAGTTACATATATTCTTAGAAACAATAATGCACAGAGGTAAGATCGGGGAACCTCCACTTCTTAAAGCACTATGTAATTATTCACTAAGTTCATTTAAAATATCTCTTTATAAAATTAGTAGAAGCCCAGATCTGCCCTTAGTATTCTAATAGATATCAAAGAAAAACATTCATAAGCAACTCTATATCTAGAAAGTTCCCAGAAGATTAGGAAATGATTAGGCTAAATGAAATTTTTCAAAAGATCTTGATGGGACACACGAAAAGATGATTTCTTTGGGATATGCCGTCAAGTAAAACATAGCAATAAAAACAAAAGTTACTTGCTGAAAAGTAGTTCCATATTATTACCGGATGGCCATTGTAATTAAGAGAAAAAGGAACATAGAAAGACCCCATTATAATGGGCCTGTAATAACTCAAAATGGGATATAACATGATCAGCTTCTGTCCTCTGCTCAATGCTCATTTTCATTTCATTAGCCTCACAATAATATGACCACATTTTATGCAATTAAAAGTGTTGGATTCCACTTACAGGATTATGACAAAGTTTTACACACACACAAAAAAATCATTGCACTTTTGTTTCTATCTTAATATGAAAAAATACAAAGCCATAAATCAGCAGTGACTTTTAAAAGGAAAAATTGAGGGCTAACAATTTAGCTGAGAATAAATCTAATTACAAGTGTGCTATATTTTCAGAGCTCCTAAATAACTTTTAATAGATGACTTTAAGGAATTATCTTTATGTCCCATATCTTTATGGAAGCTTAAATATTTTATCATCCTTATGACTACCTACTAGTAAAATTAACAATTTATTGGCCTTGCTTAAATTAAGAAAAAAGAAAATATTTTGTTGAGTACTAGTAACAGAAAAAATGAAATCTACATAGTAAAGAATTTCAAACTTTCATAATTTGAAAGTAAAAATAGTATCTGGACTAGTAAATATATAAGTTCAATTAAAAAACAACTACTGTGAAAGCCAAGAGAGTACTTTAAATTTCCAAACTATTTATTATGTTTGACTACATTTACATACACAAAGATTTTCTGTGAAAGGCCATTAATGGAAAGGGCTAAAAAATATCTGCAGATTTTTCAGAAGAATGAAAGTTTTGTTAATTTATTTGGAAAGCTTAACCTCTTGATTTTAATAGCAAATAACCAAATCCAATTGCTTCCTTTGCAGTTAAAATTCAAGAAAGTTATAGGCACATGAAAATACAAATGAGTGCTCATGCAGGGGTTAATCAAGTGATAACTTATTTGGGTGCAGGTCTGGTCATGCGCATGCATATTATCTTTTCCCAAGGTTTCTTTTTCACTGCCTTGTCTGGAGTGAAACTAAAGCCTCCTGACAACTAGCTCACTCATTGACTTCCACACCATTCCTTTTTTATTTCTTCAGATTATAAAAACCTCATTTTATTCATTATTCAGCCTGGAATTCTGTGGACTTGCTTAGAAACGTACCCATTAATTTATATCTTGTTTTCATGGCGTCTTATGAAAAATCTTTTTAAAATCTGAGGCATCTGAAATGTGAGGGCTTTCTAAAGTCCTTGACAAATTCCTAGCAGCTAAATTTAAACAATGTAAAGTGAATTGGTTCATTCAACAAATCCATCTAGACTAATTTTTTAAAAAGTGGATACACCTGAAAGTCTGATGAAGGTAAAATACAATATATTTGCAAATACAAAGGGGTTCCCACATGGATCAGGGGGTTCACAGCTCCCTTAAGTCTCTCCATGAACTCCTACTAGAGACTCCAAGTAAAAAAGCAATTATCTAGAAAATTTATCCCAGAATGGAATTCATTATCTTCAATTATTCAATTTTTTTCCATTGACAATCTAACATAATTGGTCAAATAGCACTTGAACAACATAATTATAAAATAGTGAATAAGGCACAATAAGAAAAATGTTAATATCAATTTCACTATACAGACTGAGCTATGTACTACTATATACTACTCTTACTACTATATAAATCAGTGTCCAAATTTATTAGTTAATTCAGACCTTCAAAATAAAAAAAATAGATGTAGCTAAATATTTAATTAATAGGTCAGAACTAAACCTCACTGCAGAAATAATTTCATCTGATCAATAAAAATATTTATTAATCCTTGTTATAGAAATTCTATATTTATGACTTTCATTTTCAAGAAGAACAAAGAAACAATACTTAGGAAATTTTAAAAATTAAAATTGGAGAATTTTTTTTCCTCTTAACCATTTCCATTATTTACTTTGGGAAGTGAAGTGAACTTTGAATTTAAGTCATCGCCGTCAGTCCCTTTATGTTTGAATCTAGTACAGAAGGAAGGTGTCAAAAGAAATGAAACTCCATGGAGTGTCTAGGGAATGTAAATATTTCTCTTTCTCTGCCCCAAGGATTTGTTTGCCCACATTTTGACAGTCCATGAAATCTTTGACACTGAGCCCTGTCAAATATTAACAACTTTGCCTCTGCCAAACGGATTCATCATTTAGACTTTTGTATTTGAAAAACAAAAACAAAAAAGCAAATGAAAAAGTTTCATTTCCTCATCCAATTCAAAAATCAAAAGATTTAGCTGATTTAAAACTTGCCCCTGTTCAGGCTGTGAACTTTTCAATTAATGCAGAAAATTGTAGGTAGATGTATCAAAAAATAACTTTATCAATAAAATATGAAGTCTTACTTCAGTTATCTAAAAATAATGACTTAGAAGTTTTAAGACACATAGGAACCTAATAAAAATAATTGCAAATTAATAATAAAGATACTGATTTAATATAATAATTTGCGTGTCTTTTTGAAAAAATAACTCCATTGTAACCATAGTCAGTTTCTATTGCTGTCCCTGTTATAATACCTCAAGAGTTAACTCCTCCATACCAGTTTGCTGGTCACATCTTTTTTTTCTAAATGATAATGTAGACTTTCATTAAGCATTACTTATTCTTTTTTTTTTTTTTTTTTTTTTTGAGACAGAGTCTCGCTTTCTTGCCTAGGCTAGAGTGAGTGCCGTGGCGTCAGCCTAGCTCACAGCAACCTCAAACTCCTGGGCTCAAGCAATCCTACTGCCTCAGCCTCCCGAGTCACTGGGACCACAGGCATGAGCCACCATGCCTGGCTAATTTTTTTATATATATATTAATTGGCCAATTAATTTCTTTCTATTTTTATAGTAGAGACAGGGTCTCGCTCAGGCTGGTTTTGAACTCCTGACCTTGAGCAATCCGCCCGCCTCGGCCTCCCAGAGTGCTAGGATTACAAGCGTGAGCCACCGCGCCTGGCCAGCATTACTTATTCTTTTACTCCACTCTCTAAGAACTTGTGTATCATTTCTAAACTCCTTCAAAAAAGCCTTTCATCACCCCAACCTAATCTTCATTTCTAATTACCACAAGTGTACTGCATTTCTGTTACATGAAAGTGAGTCAAATTTTTGGTCTCCATACAGCTGGCTAAACCTTTGCTTCTGGACTTTCTAGTATACTCTTTTGGAGAATGTTTTCATCATCTATGAATGAAGGTATTCTCCAGATTTCTAGTATAATCCAGGGTAACTTTCTAGGATGTCATACTTGCTCTACATTTATCTAAATGTCACTCGTATTTTCAATAGGTTGAACTATATGAATCTGTCAATATTTGAAAGTTCTTGACCTAAAAATGGTAATTTTATATAATTCAACCTAATAAAACAAGTATTCACTTGCATCTATGCTACATTGTTTTATAAATGGTCTGTTGGTGTGAGATGTATACCCCCCAAATGGACTGGCATCAGCTTCTTTTGTCAAAGGAAAACAGTATGTTTTATGTTTTAGTACGCCCTCCTGGCAACAGAATATACACATTTAGTCAAAGCCGCCCCTCCACCCCCGTTTTTAGGAATTTCCAAGGATATGCCCACTGAGATTACATTCTAAAATATCACTATGAAACATTTACAGATATTGATCATAAAAATCCAGACTGTCCCATGAAATTAAAATTTAATTAAATCAAGCAACAATAGATAATTTAAGCAGATTTTCTGAGAAACCTTAAAAGAAAAAGAAAGGTAAGCTTCAAAGACAAAACAAAACACAACCTTCCTCTCCCTCCTCTCCACAATGATTATTTTACTCATATGACTCTCCCACTACAGCTGTATAAGGACAGCATCCTTAACTTTACGGAAGGGGAACAATCCTCTGTAGGCTTCTATCATGTACACAGAATTTAAATAAAAATGAAAAAAGTAATTCTTCAAAATGAAACAAAAATAATAAAATTAATAGAACCACTAATTTACAGTAATGTTGTGGTCATTTGTGTTAATAATTGTGGAAAACCATACTTTTTATAATTCTATAAAAATTTGTTCTTAAGGAGCCATTAGCTATGTGTTGCAATAATAATGCATATTTGTGTATTAAATTATTATTTTAAACAATGTAACACCTACATCTTGATTGGACATGTCCCAATAAGGTCTTTCTCCATAAGACATAACTTCCCACATGACTATTCCATAGCTCCATACATCACTGGCTGATGTGAATTTCCGGTATTGGATGGCTTCAGGTGCTGTCCATCTTACTGGAATTTTTCCACCCTGTTAGAAAAAGAAATTGACATTTTTAGATATGTATAACAACTTACAAATCATTTAAGGCAATACCATAAATCAACAGTTAAATATTTGTATTTTTATTTTGCAATTCAGCAGCATCAGGACTATCCATCTTGCTCTCTAAATGTATTTAAAGTTACTAATCTGTTTTTTAGAATCCCATTACAAGTTTTCTCATTTCAAGTTTACAAGGCAACTCAATTTAATGGGCCTTGTGTGGTCTTAGGGCAAGAGTCTATTGAAAAGACAATGACAAATTAGGCTAAATTACTAGTAAAATGGAATGAAATATGAGGTATTTAAATAAATCCTCACATATTTTCCTTTGTTCTAGTTTCATAAAAGGTATAGGAATTAGCATAGATAATATTCTTTTAAATCTCTGTTTAAAATGTGGTCATATTTTTCTGCTACAAATAAGAGTTTTAGTAACTAGATGTCACTGTATGTAACTTTATACTATTTACTATGAACATCTCAACATAAGGTAAGCGTGGTATCATTCTTATCATTACTTTCCTTCTTAGATTATGTATAGATTTTGAAAACAACAAATATCCTTCCCCCCCCAAAACAAAACAATAATATCCTTCCCCCAAAAAAGCAATCACTTAGGGGTGGGGAACCTGTGGCCTTAAGGCCACATATGGCCTTAAGTGAAGCCTTTTGACTGAATCCAGATTTTACAAAACAAATCGTTGTATTAAAAGGGGTGCAGCAGAGAAAGAAGAAACTTCTCTTGCCTACTTTGGTGCTTAAAAGAAAACAATCCTGAAATCAGAAGGCTGCAGGTTCCCCACCCATCAGCTCTGTTTTCTTGGTAGGAAAATCTTAGGAATATGAATTAAGTGCAGTAAAAGACTTTTTCTTACCGTAGTTGTATAGACAGCTTCTGGATCATCCTCTATAACCCGGGACAGGCCGAAATCTGACACTTTACAAACAAGATTGCTGTTGACAAGAATATTGCGAGCAGCAAGGTCCCTGTGAACATATCCCATATCGGCCAAATATCTCATTCCAGCAGCAATTCCTCTCAGCATACCTACTAACTGGATCACTGTAAATTGTCCATCATGTTTCTGCAGAAAGACAAAATAAAATTTCAGTTAGCTGTACCAGAAAAGGGATGAATCACCATGAAAAATTTCAGTATATTAGCAATTAACTATTGTATATTAGGAACTGTTAATTAATTTTCTATATAATATAGATACTTTTGAAAAAACATAACATGCTGACTTAACTGGTCAGCCAAACAAAATAAGATATAATTTTAGTAATCATTTAATTATTTATAATAATTAATTACTTTAATATTAATTAAAAATTGTTTGAAATTATTCAAGTCCAAAAGTATAGAGGCTGACTTTTAATTCAAAGTTTGGTAATGGAATATCCAAAAATATTACCCCTGACCAGGTAAGTGTTTTTCCCACATGCCAAAAATTTTATATAAATAATATAAAAATACATAAAGGAATTAATGTGCATATAATAAGATTTTTTTTTCTCTAAATGCTAACAAAAGGGAAAGGGGAAAATATTTAAGTCAAAATGAGAAACTAAATAGAGAAACTAAGAAGCAGAAAATGATTATAGTGGCTGATTTTGTTTTTATTTCATTTTCTTTTTTTTTTTAAATTTTCTACTGGTAGGAACATTACTCGTAACACAGATTCTCTAAGACATTTTTAACCCACGGATCTCTCCAGTCGAATATAAATATGCTGCATGAAGGATGCTGATTTGAGTTGATGAATTTCCTAGGTGATGCTTATGTCATAATGATGCAGAAATAAAAATTTCTCTAAAGCCTCTGATTGCTTATAAATCTGGGTTGAATTTGTAATTCTGGATCACGTAAAACAACTTGGCATGTCCTCTGATTCTTTAGATTATTTCTCTTTGCCATTTGGAAAAATCTTAATGTGTGTTCATAGTCTTAGGTAAAATGTCTCTGAGAGTAAAACTATTTAGGTTTATACAGTTAGGGTTCATCGTTTATAAAAATCATATACTATTAATTTAAAAATAGTGATGATAATCATATATTTTATGCTTGATGTTCACATAACAATATAATAGAAATGGTTTTTTACACCACAGAGTTGGGATCATAGTGTCAATGCCAAATGGTTGTCTCCCTTTCTAGTCTTCCCTGTATTACTTCTATATTTCATTTATGATTGTATATGTTGTTTTACATTATGTACAAATTACAGGGCTTTGGGTATCTTCTATACTTCAGGTGATAATATTAATGGGAATCATTTTTTTAACATTGTGTCACATAAATGCTCAAAAGATTCTAGTTTAATCCAGTCTAGAATTCTGAGTATTGATCTGATCTTCAAAGATAATTTTCTCACCTTTTACAGTTTACAATGTACATTTTATATTGCAAAAAAATGCATAAAATTATATTGGGAACACACATAGTATATTTAAAATGAGAAAATAATTCTGATAATTCTAGTACTTACTCTAAGAAATGCATCTAGGGCTCCATTTTCCATGAATTCTATTACAATCATGACTGGTTTTCCTAAAATTTAAAAAAATATATATTGTTTCAGAAGCTGTAACCTAAACTTCAGGGTTATTTCCTCTATCATCCCCTATAAAATACATAATGCTCTTCTAAAAGAGTGAATGGGTGAGATAGAAGTCTTTGTAATGTTTCTAGTGCTGCTGCTAAGCTCTAAAAGTTTAAATATCTGCTTGGAACATGGTTATGACCCTTAAGATTAAACCATATAAATAAAAGTTAATGTTTTCTTCTGATTCCTGCTTTTTGAGTAAAACTCAGAGAAAACAACACTTTACATAAAACATGAAGACTAAACTGTATCACCATTATGGCTTTTGAAGCTAAATAAAAACTTTATCACTCATTCCATGTATCTATTAGATTTATTCTTAAATTCTAATCCTACATTCATTTTTTCCAGTTTTTTTCTTGAGGTGATAGCATAAAAGAGTAATTGTTTTAATTGGTTTTGTACCAAGAAAAAACATTCATTTAGACTATGCAGCATGGTCACAATTTGGTTGTTTTATTATGTATACAATAATAGTAATTTCTGACACTCAGCCTATTTGATAACTGAAAGATATAACCAATATCTACCTCTGGTAACAACCCCTTCCAAATGGACAACATTTGGGTGGTCAAACTGCCCCATGATGCTTGCTTCACATAAAAAATCTCTCCTTTGTTTTTCTGTGTAACCAACTTTCAGGGTTTTTATGGCTACGGCAACATCTCTTTTTCCTGGAAGTTTCAAACGACCACTGCAGACTTCTCCAAATTCTCCTGAATTAAAAGAACAAGTAGGTGTATTTTAGTGTCTGAAATATTTCCTTTATCAAAGTAAATGCATTAAATTCTTTAAAATAATTTTTAAAAAGTATTTTCATTAATACTTGGTACAGCTTTCTAAGTCATACTGAACACATTACCATAGATAGGTGATTCTATTTCCTAGATACAAAAGTTGTTTATGAAAATAATGGCATAAATGAAATTAAAACTTGAACATACAGTTAGCTCATTCATGAAAGTTAAGCTTTTCTTTATCTGTTAAACAGGCTACTATTTTTCAATTTGACTAACAAACACTGTTTCAGAGTCAACATTTAGATTTGACTTATGCTGTATAACCCATACCTCCTACTAAAGCATAAGGGCACATTAGCAAATTCTAACCATTGCTATTGCTTTTAAAGTTTGAGAAGCAAATATTTATTAAAGATTTAAAATTCTGAACTGCACATGCAGTATGTCTGCTAGATTTAAGAGAACTAGATTCAGAAATGTATAATTATGATGAAAATACATACACATAGAAAATAATATTGTCTTTAAATAATGCATACATGTTAATTTTCTATGTGGTTTTAAATAGTACAATGGCTAATATCTATGAACATCCCCAAAAGGATAAAGATGAAAGTTTTGCAAAAGATAGTAAATCATGTAAAAGGAAATGTACAGCACAGCAAAAGTCAGGAAAATTCAGATTTTTAAAAAGTAGTAAATCATTTTTTGAACAGGCCAGAGTTATTATGAAATAGCTTGTAGTAGAACAGTATCTTAAAAATCCAACAGAAGACAAAATATATACAGATTCGCTGTGCCATATGCTTTTTTTTTTTCTCACGTTTTTCCTTAAGAATTCATAAACAAGTACAGCCTCACTGCTTCCAACAGTTCAGGTAAATGCAAAAGTTCTATACTTGAGGGATAATTATTTGCCTGTCATTATGATGTATGACTTTCGATCTTGGCTAAATGGAACAGCTGAACAAGGAAGCTACAATAGCCTTACCTGCACCAATCACACGCTCAATTTTAATACAGGAGGCATCTAGCTCCTTGGCGAATTGATGGACAGCTCTATTTGGGTCCTCATAGGTTTCAGGGTCAATGTAGGTTTTGGTGCCTGGAAATTTAACTGTAATGATGTAAGAAAGCATGACTGTGATGAAGCAAAGCACTTATTGTGCAGTCAGCCCAGGAATTTCATTATGCAGAGTGCTCCTTGGAACAGTGAACTTGCTTCCACATCACCTGATTCACAGCAGTTTTAACAGACTACTTCAGTCTGCTGACGTATAGGTATTATCTGCAAGCTTCTATAGGTAACGTAGGATCCATAACATAGGTTACTAACTGAATTGCTTTTCCAGTAAATCAACAAAAGACATCCACCAAAATTTCTGACAAGCCTATCAGACTGGAGGTTTAATTAAATTCACTGCTATCATGGCATAGTTCAAGCCATATGGAGGTTTGTAATGGACTTGGAAACACATTTGTAAATCTATCAGTCAGTCAATCAATCAAATTAATACACTGGGAAAAGAAGACATTTCATTTACAGGTAGCCTACTACACTGACAGCAATATTAAAAACATTTAGACATCTTACTTATTCTTTTGATTTATTTTTTTAAAGACCAACCACTGTTGACATATACATAAAATTAATACAAGATGTGAGGGACTGCTATCACAGAATCAAAGAGAAATCTTCTAAAGACATAGTTTCTTCTTCACCTTGAAGGGCAATAGAAGCCAGATGTACAAAGTACAGAGAAAAGTTAGAAAATTTTACAATATTCCTGGGATTTGTTAACCAAGTATGACAGCGATTTGAAAGAGGAATGGTTTATAAGAACTTTCAATTATAAGGCTCTGGAAGATCTTAACTGCTATAAGGAGGTAGCCAAAATGCCTCACAAAAGGTAGTTAAAATGCAAACAACATAGAATCATCTTAAAAGTTTAAAATCTTAAAATGCACCCCAGAAGCATGCAGGTAACAAATAATGCTATGTCAATTTTAAATCAAATTCAATTACAATAATATATTCCAAATCTAATCATTTGGTTAAAGACAAAGGTAAGATAGATAGGCATATATTTGGTTATATTAATGCAATGAAAAAAATTACACTATATCCTCAAAAAAATCTTTATTGTTTTAACAAAGCCACTGAACAATCTTTTCATCAAATCTTACTATTTGCAGAACAATATATTTCCTTATATATTACACTGCAGCCTAACTGTGCTTATGTCATCACATTAAATTAAAATTATATTTAAAAAATAAACACATAACAAAAAGAAGCAGAATGTATAAAGGAAAATGGGATTTAAAAATCTTGATTTATTCTGCTGTAGTTGATTGTTTATCCAAAATTGATTGTCTTAAACAATTATTGTTGCAGTTTATAAAACTGACAGATGCTCATTTGTTACTAAAGCTGAACATGAAAAAAAAAAACAACACGAAGAAAAGAGAGAGGGGATAGAAGGAGAAAAGAGAGAAGAAGGAGTACAGGGAAGAGGGGGGGAAGAGAAAAAGAGAGAAGGGAAGAAAACAATAGGTTAACCTCCTAGATTGGCAGGCAGATGGAGAATGAGCCATCTTCTCCCTTTTAATTCTCCCTTTCTTTCTTTCTTTTATTTTTTTTTCTTTTTTGTTTGTTTGTTTTGATAAGGGAGCTAGATTGGAGGTAACCTTCTGCATCTCAAACGGTCTCTGATGGTTCTTTATTCAAGCTGTCATAAAACATTTTGACAGGCCAGAGCTATTTTGGCATAAAAACATGAAATACTGCCCAGCTTGTATTTGAAGATATTGTTAGAAGAAATGGTAGGAGGAAACAAAATGTAAATTGGAATTGCTTCACTAAACTCCTCCATTGTGTTTATGTCTTTAACTGTAGCACTTGGGGCCATGGAGAGTTGAGAGCACCTGATACAAATGACTGGACATTCTATTAAATTCAGTGCTCTAAAAGCTAGTTAAATGGTTGCTTTCAAGTTTTTGTAAAAATTCAATCTGGTGTCTTAGCACCTAGGAAAATTGTCCGTGTACTAAAGGAATAAAAGGATGCCAACTTGTAAATCGCTGGTGACCATAGTGTTATACTGTATGTATTTTAGATAGTCATAAAATCAAATAAAATGCCTGGTTCCCATCAAATGACAAGAAAAGATATCCTTGGAAAAAAAGTGATTTGAAAACATTAAGCATTTACCAGGATAGCATATGTTAAGTGCACTTTAGTCTTTCATTACTCATTTAAAAATGGATGTTTTAAAATAAGGAAAATATTGGCATAGTTTCTGAATATTCTGATGTGTTGTTTATCCCAATTTAACAGCATGAGCTTTTTGTGTTATAATATTTTATTTACATTTCCTATGAAAGTCAAACATCTTAAAACCACCATTGATATTTTGCTCTAGAGATGGAAACTGCTTAAACACAGCAAACTTATCTTGTCTATATTAGCAAGTAAGACATGCAGCTATATTTTTTTCTGATTAGAAATTGGATGTGAATGAAATGTGAAAGAAGTGAATGACACCAAAATATTAAAACTGCATGATGACAAGCATAGGCTATACAACAAGTTTTAGATAAGCCATGTTTCAATTTACCTTCTGTGTTAAACTGCAACTTAGAAGCAAATAAACTATTGTATGTGATAATTTGGGGATGTCTCAGATATACTCAATAAATGAAAGAAAAGTGACATACTGATTATGTTTATATTAAATGACTGTGCCTTTAAAATTATTCACATATGGGTAGGAACAGGGATCCTAAGAACTATATAGCCTTATGGTATTCTTCTATATACATTTTACACTAGAAATACAAATTTAAGCATTTAAGTTTCAATCCTCTCCTTCCTGTCTGAAGTGTTAAAAATATTCTCTCATGTAATGAAAGAGAAAAAAAATGTAACTTCCACGTTTTCTGTATATCCTGTTGCTATAAACTATTTGTGGTGCCGTCTTCACTGAGGGTGGTCTCAGGAGAATCAATGCCAGATTAGCAAAAGCAAGCTCTGACATTGGGAGCATATCAAATAACTCCAAGTGGGATGAAGAATCACACATATTCAGTCATAATCAGGGGTGGATTCAAGTTTTGTGTGGCTTGAACCTTATACAATTTGGGATACCTTCTTAGAGGGAAAGGATATATGATTACATATACAAAATTGTTAGGGCCTTCTCATGGCCTTGAAATGGTCCATGAAAGTAAGGGGCTCTAAAGATTAAACTTCAGGACAAAGTCACCCCTGGTTATACCTTTAACTTTAATTTGTAGTAATCTGTAATAGCCCACATACCCTTCCTGCCTGCAGTGGTTGTTATTCCACAGAGTCTCATATTCGATTTGGATGTGTATCATGCAAAACCACTTTTCTTTTGAAAACTTAAAGTCAAAGTCACTGTTGGTTCAAAAATATAGACACACTGAAAAAATTTAGCATGACGGCATTTACTGTTTGTGTATTTAGACCACACATTTTCATTTGAGCTCTTTAAAAAAAAAAAACAAACAACATTCCTGATTGATGGTTAGATATTCTAATGACTTTAGGGACAAGATAGTATCTTTTTAGATACTAACATAAGAATCTATCAAATAACACAATAGAAATATAATTCTGTCATAGGAAATTTATCTATGCATGAGAAAATTTAGTAAAGATTATAGCTAATATGAAAAAAATAATAAAATTGGTTTTTAATATTTTCAAGGATTAAAAATAGGAATAATGGGTTTGGGTAAGAACATTATTAATTATCCAAACTGAACTCACTTGATTGTTAGGTTTCTGTTTTGCCTGCATAAAGTAATAGCATTTACTGACACAGGTCTCATTTTCACTTGCCATCCACATTGCAATGAGAATAATATTAATGTAGATGGGTATCTATTTTCGTTGGGTTCCTAAACTCTCTTCTAAACATGACTTCTAAAACGAACTTTTAAGAATCAACTAACTCAAAACCACAGGAAAACATCAGAGGATTGTATCCTATTACCATACTATTTATGTCCTGTGAAATATCTTTGGTGGTGGATACTTTATAGAAGCCATAGAGAAAGATGCTCCTTAACTTTGCAACTCATGGTAGCATCACTAATTGGAAAAAAAGTACCGATCCTTATAATTTGAAACAACATTCCTATGCTACATCATGGGGACATGTAACATTTAATGGATTATTATTAGTATGGTAAGAAACATTTGGGTTAAGTTTGTAAAAGGAAAAATTGTGATGTACAAGCAGCTGAATACTCTTGCAGTTTTATTACATTTCTGAATATATGTTATTTTTTCAAATTCATATCACATGATTGTCATTCTAAATATCTTGTTCAAGTGCTTTAAAGCAACATTTTGAGCTCATTATATAATTCCAAGCATGCTGCATGAGGAATTTGTTAATGCCAATACTACAACCAGATTTCTGTATTAATCGGGGTACATAATAATAAGGAAAAGCCAAACACTTACAATGAAAGTAAAGTTCTTCATCGCCTTCTTGGTCAGCTTTACTATAACCACAGTGCCTGGAAAAAAGCAAATTTGTGAATCTCAATGATCTTACTTTATATATTTAATATACCTTAGTTACTTAACAACATACTTGTTACAGCTATAAACTAAATACAAAAACTTCCTGCCCACAGTTATAAACCCAGTTAGTAATAATACAGCAATTCACATGATTTAAAAAATGCACAGAAACAATGTCTTTGTGTGACACAATGCAAAAGAAACATTTTTTGGTGAATATGGATTTATCAATGAGTGAATATTTACTTATTACATTTTATGAAAATAAAAACAGATGCTAAATGGTTTCCACAAACTTTCATTTTAATAACTAAAAGAGTAAATCTTTCTCCGTTATCTTCTATATTTATTATGGAAACCTAACTCTGAAAATAATCAAAAAAATTCACCCAATAGAAATTACAGTACTCATTTCCCTTAAACTAGAAGCAGTGTTCAAACTGATATTGTATTTTTGTCTTGGGAGAATGAATATTTATTGATCTCTAAAATTTAATATCAAAGAATGTTTGCATTTACTATGTAAAATTCTAATATACTAAATCAATAAGTAATAGGCTGACATAATTCTGAAAAGTCAACATATTTTATGATAGAAATTAGAACAAATTTATATTCTACCTTCTTCCAATGATGAAGCCAAAGACCATGAACACCAAAATGATGGTCCCTGCCACAGCAACCACGGCAATGATAATAACTGGATTCTGTTCACTGGAGACGGCTGTTGCTGTAAACAGAGAAAACAGGCTTAGAACCACTTGATATCATGCAAGAACTTGAGAGGTTAAATAAAATAAGAGATATCTATTCTATTTATTCACTTCTAATTTCAAATAAATGCATTATATTGTAACTAATGTTAACATTTTTTTTTTTTTTTTTTTGAGACAGAGTCTCACTTTGTTGCCTAGGCTAGAGTGAGTGCCATGGCGTCAGCCTAGCTCACAGCAACCTCAAACTCCTGGGCTCAAGCGATCCTTCTGTCTCAGCCTCCCAAGTAGCTGGGACTACAGGCATGAGCCACCATGCCCGGCTAATTTTTTCTATATATATTAGTTGGCCAATTAGTTTCTTTCTATTTATAGTAGAGACGGGGTCTCACTCTTGCTCAGGCTGGTTTCAAACTCCCGACCTCAAGCAATCCACCCGCCTCGGCCTCCCAGAGAGCTAGGATTACAGGCGTGAGCCACCGCGCCCGGCCTAACATTTATTTTAAATAAAAGTTTATATCTGCATTTTAAAAAAGTGGTAAGGACAATGCTTTCATTATTTTTATTTATCAGCTATCAAATAAACCTATAAATGCCTTATTGAATGACTATACCCCTGGTTAGTTGCTGGAAGCTTAGTTATGAATCAAGAGGTAGACACATTTGATCTGCAAGTGCTATTAAATCCCCATTTGTTCCTCAACAAGGCATTTGATCCCTCTGTGTCTGTTTTTTTTTCCTGGTATATAAAATAGGAACCAAAATACATACCCCATGCATTTTTTAAGGCACCTTAATGTACACTGACTGCTTTATCTCTCATATCACCAATTTATATAAAAAGCATCATGTAATCATAGCAAAACTTCATGAATTTGTAGTCCACTATAATTCAGGAAAAAAGATGAGCTAAATTACTTGTATTTATTCTTATAAAGTATCCGGTAAACGCATTTGAAAGTTTAAGATTACAGAGCAGCTAGCCTATTTATGAAAGACCAAACTTTCTGCAAGTACTTTTAAAGAAAACTTTATCATTATCTAATTATAGATACTTTCCACTGTACAATACTAAATGATTCTTCTATGTTCATTAAAGCAAGCCCAGCTAGATCTTTCTGAAAGTCTCTTTGGGAACAAGTATATGTTTGCATGTTCTTTAAAACAGGCTCTGATTTAGATATTTCAAAATGACATGAACTTATCACTTTCATTTTTCTGAATTAGTCATATTTTCCCCAGAGTATATTTTTAGCACTAGTATAGACTTCATAAAATCATCAGACACACAAAACAATGAAATATATATTCTAATAAATAATCCAGTGGCAAATATCATATAATATATAATGTCAAACTAATATAATTTGCTTACTCTCAATCAACAGCTGTAATCTTTAATTTAAGCAGGATGGAAAAATAACACTCCTTCTTGTTGGTGGCAAGGGACTGGGTCTCTAGAGCAGTAAATCATATGTAGGCAGAATATATCTAGCTACAATAGACAGCATAAAGCTTTTTTGGATTGGCCTTTCTTTAGTTTATCTATGTCTGTCTCCTTTTGACAACTTATCTCTTAATTTTGCACATCAATGCTAAGAAGAGATAGCTCCTGTATTGAAAAACGGTAAAAATAGCTCTGGTTTATGGATGGTTTCTGAACAAAGATATTATACACACTCCCTAATTTACCACCTGGTGATTTGCTCCCTGAGGGAACCAAACAAAGGTTAAAATAAAAAAAAAAAAAAAAAAACAGAAGTAGAAGAAAACAACTTTCAAGCTTTAATTTATGCATTATAGCCTATTATCATACAACAGAGAAAAGATGGCTTCAAGCATTTTTGTTTGGTCTAGGTTTTTTTTTTTTTTTTCTCTTTACCTGGCTTTTTCTATAAATTAAGAGAGGAAAAAGAATGGAGTAGCTCTATTCATGAGGAAGGAAAAAAATTATACACATATGTGTAGAAATTCTTTCCATTCAATCAACATGTCCCATGGGTCTAATTCTTTGCTTGTCTTAGGCTCAGTTCTTCCCTTACCTTTAGAAACAGAACTCCAGAGAGAACACTAAACTCAGGTGGATGTTGAAACAGAATTTGTGAATGTTTATTTATACATTTTTATATATAGTAATGGTCACACTTTAAACTTTCCATAGGTAACATTATGATTAATATTTTCATTTATTTTTATGGATAATACATTTTAAAAGTAATTTGTAATGGCTGTATTCAGAATACCATGGTTTAAAATTGTAAAAACACCAGATCTGACTTTACATAGAAGGGGATTTTAGGATGTATTTAATATGTGCAATGGAATAGACTGTTAGTTAAACATTTTTAAGTTGATATTTTCATGTTTTTATCCAAACTAAAATTACATAACAATAGAAGTCATTATATTATATGATATTATTGTGTGCTATTGTTACATAATTTTAAAAATTATTATGGTACATAATGTTGTATATCTTTATGGAGTACATGGATGTTTTGATACAGTCACACAATGTGAATTAATCAAATCAGGGTAATTCCATCACCTCAAGCATTTAACATTTCTTTGTATTGGGAACATTGCAATTCTGCTATTTTAGTTATTTTAAAGTATACCCTGACTTCCTGTTGATTATAGTCACTTAACTGTGCTATAAAATATTGTAAGCTTCTGTTTTCAAACAATGCTCAAGTGACTTCTCCTCAGTGGCATCTTCCCTCTTGCCCTGCTTTCTACACAGTGAGTCACTGCTGATAACACTGGGTCATGTCCTCCTCCAGGTCTTAACTGTGTGGCCAGAATCTGTGTACCTGTCTCTCTTTCACTGAATTTTCAATAGGGAGCATCAACTGTGCCATGTGTCTCTGTGCATCCCTAATTCTTAGCACTGTCCCTCGTGCTAACTCCATGATTGTCAATGGGTAGCTTGGGAATCCATGAGGGTCCTCAAGAGCTTTTCAGGAAATCTGCAAGGTCAAAATTATTTTCATATAATAGGAAGATGTTATTTGCCTTTTTCACTCTCATTTGTTCACAAGTACTCAGTTAAGTTTTCCAGAAGGTATATGACATGTGATAATGTCTCATTCCTCTCATCGCTAATGAAACGTGTGTGTGTGCTTGTGTTTTTAAAGGTTCTGTTTTAATTTCTAATGTGTTGAATATCCATAGATATAACACACATAAACAAAATTTGTGGTGGATCCTCAGCATTTTTTAATAGTAAAAGTGTTTCTGAGATGAAAATGTTTGAGAATGGCTGTGCTAAACAATAAGAGCTGATACTTGAGACTTTTCCTGCTAGGAACTATCCTTGGCAGCTTGTGTATATTAACTTATTTAATCCTCCAAATATGCTGTGAGTTGGCTACTGCTATCCTAGCAATTAGGGTACAGAGAACTAGCTCATTCAAAGTCCTACAAATGGACATGGCAGAGCTGAGATTGGAAACCAGGCATCTGTCTATAACACTGCTTGATACTTATAATATATTCTATGTCAATGAATGTGAGAGATTCATTGATTGCTTATGGACTTAGTGCCCTCTATGTGCTAAAACCCATACTAGATATTGGCAAGACAAATAGCAAGAGACGGAGATATGAATCCTACATCAACTTTACACGCCAGTGAGAGAGAATATTCCAATGATAAAAATCACCAAGTTCTTCTAATGCAAAAATCCATTTTTAACATTCATTTCATGTGATTATTCAGGCCCCACTACTTCAACTAATTTCTGTGAGTCTTGGTTACTTCTTTGTTAAATAATGAAGCACTCAATAAATAATAGTTTGACCCAATAGTCTCAATTTACAAAGTCAGGAAAAGGCATAAATTCATTTCGAAAATTTTGAACTGTAAATGTGTTTAAATGATATGGAATGTTTGGGTAAATGTTAGATAACTAATTGACATTTCTAATTTAAGTTTAAACTAATCATTATAATATGAAAAAAACATAAATTGAAGTACCTTACTATATTTAAAATCTCAAGGTGATATCATGACATAAGTCTGAGTGGAAAACCATAACAGCACATTTTAACACTAACCACTCAAATGTTTAAATGTTGAAATCTCAACTGAAAATACTTTAATGTTTTTGGGGCCACTAAATTTAGATACTCTCATTGTTGGTCTTACATACTCCATTTAAAAATGATAATCATGAATTATAATGGCACCAATTCATCACACCAACTTATGTGACAAATTTTTAAATTGATGCAAATATGTTTACAATTCTATGTAAATGTTTTGTATTTCAAATTGATTTCCACATACTTTTTAAATTTGTGGCTATGAGAGTTATGGATTTATTTTAAACTGTTACAAAATATTTTGGAAGAAGAACACTGTTAGCAAACTTAACAATCATTAGTTAATGCAAAGTATATTTATCAATTTAATCCACCTTTTACAGATCTATAAAAATCTTTCTCTGAAGTCAAAATATTTTTTATCAAAATTTATGATCTGATTTTTTTAATTGAGGAAAGAAAATCATGTAACATTTTTTCAACTTGCTTTTGTTTAGAATTTTGGAGGAATGCTGGATTGGCAAGAAGAAGTAACAGCTGGGGGAAGCTTGAGTCTGAGCAGTAACACCAGGAGGAATCAAAAACTGCAAAAGACAGAAACACACACTGAGACCTCAGCCCAGCTAAAGAGCCACCAGCAGGGCACTCAACGTGTTCTGAAATTGCAGTCTGACAGTAAACTGGGGCATGTATCCCAACATATTTCTGTTTATTTGTTTATACATACATGCATGTTTACTATACAATCTTATGTTTCATTAGAAAATGTAAGCAAAATTATAAAAGGGCTTCAATAATATTGTTATGTTCTATTTTTAGTCTGAATAGTGGGATATTCATTTAATTATCTCCTTTATAGTTCATATATATTTTAAATATATCTTTAGTAGGTTTGAAATATCTCATAGCAAAAATGAAAGGAGAAATGGAAAACATAAAAAGAAATATAATTTCTAAGATCTTCTTCCTGAACTCCAATTTTTGAAATCATTGCTACAGGGCAAGTAGCTTAAATTAACACAGGTTCTTAGATACCATCTTTCTCTTGTCCACCCTGGTGTACATTCTTGCCTCATTTGGAGTTTTCTGGTGACAGAGAAACTTTGATGGACACAATTAGAGTGAGAACATTTTGAGGGCTACAAAAATATCTTGCGTCAACCTATAAAATGGATGAGTCCTGCTTCTAACTTCACCTTTTTTAAAAAAAAATCCAATCTGTGTAAAAGAGACTAATTTAAATCACAAGGTATAAAGTTACTAAACCTACAGCAAATGTTAAATTGATATTATGAACAACTTTTACAAAGTACATATATATGCATATATATTTACCTGTATATGGAAAAAAACATCTTGCTGCAAATCATCACCCTTGATATTGAAAATAAATATATGCTAGTGTTAGGGAGTAAGAATCCAAACCAAAGGTATAATTACCTTCAAACATTTTACCTGTAGCTTCCTCTAGTGTAGCAACATCAAGTCTAGGACTGTAATTTCCATAACCAGCAGCGGTAAAAGCTCGAATCTGGAAAACATACACTGTTCCTGGTTTCAGATTATTAATGGAGGCTGAAGTGGACTTGGTTTTTACTGTTGAGTATGTCCGTTCCCTTTGATCCTAGAAACGATATTTACAGGAAATATTTAATTGTGATTGAAACCAGATAATCCGACAGCCAATTCTTGCAATTTATTTCAGTTTTCTGCATTATTTTTGTAGAAGCTACATTGTAGGTTGTGGAATATTATAGAGTTGTTCCTAAGTTAATATAGAATATAAATGTGAAATACATGCCTTTGTTCTATAAACTTCAAGGAAAAATAATTTTGTTAAGACATTTATTATGTTTTGAGTTTTTGCTTTTTAGGACAGGGGCATAGTGGCAAGAAATATTTAGCCATAATATAATCAAATGTCCTACTGGTCAAACACAAGTGCACCTGTAAAATCTATGGTTCAGTAGAGGTGCTCTTGTCTTAATTTTTTTCCTGAATATTATTCAGCAAGCAAAAAGCCATATGCTAAAAATTAAGAAAGTTATTAAATCAAGAAATTCAGCTTATACCATCACCACACTGACATATTAATTATTTTCAATAAAAACTACATTTCTCACAGACTAAAACCACTTTTGCAATGTAGTATTTGATGAAGTATTTCAAAATTAAAATTATCAATATAAGCATTACAATCATATTACATGATTTATGGCTGGATACTATTTTAAACATCATTTAGTTCAATTTCCTCATCGGATGTAAAAACTGAGGTGTACAGAGTTATCAAAATAATAAAGTTGTGTTTTTATTATCAAGTTTTTAATCCTATAAGCAACAAACACATTTTATGTACATATATATGACAAGTATAAGAATTAAAGAAATATAAAAATCAAGCATATAAAAAAACTGTACCAAAGTAATATATAAATGAATAAAAATTTAAATCTTCATTAATGTGACTCTTATAGACTATTTATGAATGACACTTATAAAATTATATTTCATAATATACAATTTTAGATCTCATTTGTTCTATAATAAATACCTGCGGTTCAACTTGATAAGACATAACATTATTCTTTGAAATCTGAAATTGTCATTCTGGTTGTTTAATTTGGTATCACAGTGATATTTGCAAAAGTGTAAATAAATATATACTTAAACTCAATTTAGTGAAACTGATCTTTGTTTTAATTATAATCATGTATAAAAATGATAGTTGGTATTATATATATTTATCTCAAAAATAAAACTAGGCATAACTCAGATGTCACAATGATATATAGATCACATTCTTGGACATATTACAATACAATGTAATATGATACTATTATGTCTTCTAATGATTGCCTAGGATGCATATTTTGCAAATCTAGATACATTCTATTTCTGTCAGGCAAAATAATAATTATTTGAACAGATTTATTCGAAAATAAGGATTTGCAAAATATTTCGGATTTGTATTGTGAGAAAATTTACTATCACCACCTAACTTATATTTTTTAAAAATGTTTTATTGCTTTTGAAATTTGATATAATTTCATCAGGGACCTAATAACTGTTATGGAAAAACAAATATAACAAAAAGAGCATTAAAAACAATGATTCCATCTGAAATACATTTGGTGGGGTAAGAGATAAAGCATATAAAATTGAAACTTTGACCATGAAGTTATAAATGTATAATGTAAATAATAAGCAAAATATTTTAAATTTAAAAACTAACCTTATTTAAAACTGTTTTTCTCTTCTAAAAGTTTCCCTTATCAATGGCACTATATACATTTAAAATCATTCAATCAAATCAACTCCACACCAAATTTTTCCAAAGCTTTAGGCCTCTATTTTGTAATTCTATCAAAAACGGTTAAATGGCTATGTATATTACAGCTTCAACTAACTCAATTAAGTCATAATAGTAATACTTATAAAATTACTATTTCTGTTAGGACTAGTAATAGTTTTCATGTTTCAAACCTTGAACCAGGTGTTTCTGTGAGGTTGAGCTTGGGATCATAAATTGTGTATAGGATATATATTGTATATAAGTATTATATATACATATATTTCTCTTTCCAAATGAGAGAAAAATAAATATACTCATATACTCAGATATATCACTACTTGCTAAAGTTTAGCTGTTATAAGGAGATTAAAAAGGTAGCACTTGTTTTTTCAGTCATACTATTTTTCTTGGAGGGAGGGGAGTAAAGAAATTGTAGACATGATAAATATAACATATATGAAGTAAATTTCAGGAAGACTTTGAATGACTGAAATAACCTCATCTGATTCATAAGTTTGGAAAATATTACATTTTTATTATGTAAAACATTCTTATTATTTTATATTAGCAAATAATTTGAGGAAATCATCATTATCACTGAAACCATACAAATTGAATAAATCATTAATGGCCCAGACACATTAAAAGAAACATTTGCAAAAATTCATTTGGCTGTGTGATTTCTGTGGCACTAAAACATCCCACATTTAATTATTATGATATCAAAAACTGAATAAATACATACACTACAAATGGAATATTTTCATTTGTGTAACACAGAAACTTAACACACAGAAATCACAATGAAAATGATGAACCAGAAATTCAGGCAGATGATTATTAAAAGTGGCTAAAATTAACCACTAAGTTTGAAGTAGCTCCAAATAGTTGGCTTAACGACCAACTTTAGTCTACAATACGGTAGGATGACATGAGACACAACGCACATTTCTGTACATTTCACTTGCTCTTAGCACTTACTTTCTCGTAATACTTGATTTCATATTCTGTGATGACTCCATTGGGATGCTCTGGTTCCTGCCAGGAAAGCTCGACACTCCGCTGCAGCACTCTCTCCTTCATTACTCCGCTCACTTGCGAGGGAGCTGTTTGGACAAGATGTGTCAATAAACAAAGAGAAAATTCACTGGATGCCTCAAATCAAATGTCACAACTGATCAGTCCCATGCTGTGCCAGTTTCATTAAGGTAAAAGAAAGCACCTTTTCATAGCTCACAATTCAGAAACTAATGAATATTCAAACAGGACCTTATTACTGTTCATAAACCTTAATAGAAATTTAAATTAAAGTGCAAACAGGAGAAGATAGCATTGTTCAAGTTAGTGAAAAATGGAAATGATGGGGCTGAGAATGACAATTAAGCAAATGAATGCTAATTAGGGCTAGAAAATATGATTTCAGATTAATCTCCAGTGATAAACTAAGTCCAAATATTTATTTCACATGCAAAAGCAATACACATTTTAAAAGAAAAAGAAGAAATAACTTAATATTATGAAAGAAAAAGTAAACAAAATAGCTACTTTAATCTTCAATTAAAGGGTCATACTTTTTGAAATGTTTTCATATTTTACTTTGTGCTGCTGTGTGTGAGATTGTGTGTGTGTGTGTGTGTATGTGTGTGTATGTGTATTCCCAAAGAATTCCAAGTAACCTTGGAAAAAACTGTTATACTTTACCAGGTCAAGATTTGAGAAAATTCCATAGCTGCTTCTACTTAATACATGTGGATGAATACACATACATACACACACAGACTCTTGCACATGTAATTTATACCTACGTAACCTAGGCTTCAAGCTTTGAAAGGAGCAATTCCAAGCGACAATCTTGCTTTCTCTTTCTATATAGATAATAATATGCTTAGAGTTCTTTCATTCTAATTAGCGACATATACTCTTTTTGGTAGCTAAGTCTGTGGAATGTAGCAAACTAATTTGCTCTGTCTAATTTGCTCAGTGATGATTAACTAGTTGTCTACTCTGTCTAAATGAGTAGCTGCTCTGGCTTGGCTGAATTTCAGTGGGGTCATTATGTTCCATGTATCATGCTCTATCTCATTTTGTAAAATATTTTCAGGCTGTTAATTTAATTTTCAGATGTCTGAAATTGTTAATAATCCTGCTGACAGAAAAGCAATTATATGGGACCAAAGCCGTTTAAGCAACCTTCCAATGTTTATCCCTTTGGCTTTATTTTGTTTCTTCTACTTCTTAATATTTTCTTGTATCAATGTTTGGAAAACACATTTTTCACTTCTTTCTAGCTTGGCGATTTTGAAGGAAGGACATGGAAGATGCATGACTCCTATTTCCTCCCAGATTAGTAACAAAAGCATAACTAGAGCAGATTAAGTGGGACAGCTTTCCCTTGAAGGGTATGCAGCCAAAGTACTCAACAAACTGTGTTTACAAGCTAAATGCATTTCTGATATATTTTCAATGAAGCTGCTTTCTAATAAAAACATATTATTTTTATTTCAATTTTTTAAACCTGAATATATGCAGTCAAAAACTTGTCTCTAAAGTGATATGTCTCCCCACCCATAGCATGCTCAGCACATATCAGCAGAGTGTAAATTCAAGAGGCTGCTTCTTTAGGCTGTTGCGTTGGGACACATAAATCCCAACTAATTGTGAGGTGAGATTCTACTTAACAAATAACCTCTAAGAGTATAACTTAAGGAAATCATTAAAAATTGTATTTTAACTTTAATTAGTAAAATAAAATAGAATGCAACACAGGCAAGAATACTGCACGAGTCAATACACTGAGTTATCTAATAGGGCTGCTGGTCTCCGATCAGGGTTTACAATTTATGTGTGCCATTTAAAAATAGGTTAGCAGGAAATAGGTTAAAGAGTTAGTCTGTGTAATCTCTAGGTCTCTTTCAAATAACACACATAGTTTAATGTGATTTTCAGTGTAAGTAAAACTATAAGACATTTTTCTTGGTTTCTATTTCTAATAGTATAGTGAAAGAGGCAGGAGACACTGAATTCTTCAAGTTATGGAAGAAACTTGGGGTATAAATCTACCTCTTTTAGTTTCTGATACATTAAAGGAAGATCTAAATATAAAACAAAATGATTTCTGCAAGATACAAACTAAAATTATATTCATTATTTCATCTTAGAAAAGAAATTTTACCAATAAAATTATAGTAATTAGAGATTGGGGAAAAGAAAGGCACCCTAAAACACATTTGAAATAAATAATATTTTGAAACTCATATCACAGTGCTAACAGTGTAGTATACTACAATGTATTTTCCCTCTTTTGCACAAGGAGTCATGTCTGTAAGTGACTATACTTTTGATTTCTTGTATATTTCTTTTTTTTTAATTCCTTGCTGATTCTACATCAAGTCATACATTTTAAGAGGGTCAGAAATGGAAGTACTAGCTCATGGCCCTTGAGAATGGATAAACCACAGGATAGGAAAAATCTCTCTCTGTTTTATTCCTTCAAATACATCATTTGGTAAAATAAAATGGATTAAATTTTCTCTTGAGTTTCAGTATCTTAGGCATAAAGAATATCACAGGATACACAGCTTATAAACAAAAACATCTCTAATCTAGTCAGATACTAACAAAGGTCCATTATTTGCAGATAAAGTTATACATTGAAGTAAAACTGAAGTGGTATAAGGTATGCTAATCTTAAAACACAGTGATTTCTATGGTTAATATATAATACTTGACCTAAATTAACAACATCATAACAATTTCACTAAGAATGCCCTTACTTTTACACCAAAATATTCCATTAACTATAATCTAAATTCATTTCTCAAAAGGAAATGTACATAACTAAATCATATGCATATTTAAGAAACAATTAGGTGTCATGACTCTTAAATTATAATTTTCATAATTATAAAAATGAAATTAAATATATTGTAATTGGAATTGATGTGAAGTTAATAAATAGTAACCAATACTAATAAAGTTCCTGAATTGAAAAATGTAGGAAAACAGATACTATATATAGAGAAGTTTTTTGATATGAATTTTTAGTAGGGTTTCTAACAATGATTAAGTCATTCACTTAAGTTTCTAGAAATATTTAAATATAAAAATTTATTTCAACTGAAGAAACAGATGGAACTTTTGTTGCCCATAAGGATCTTCAAGATTTATGAGGGACACAAGACACAACAAATAAATAAAATATAAAAAAGAGTAAGCCATGGAGCACATTATTAATGGCAATGACAGATGATATTAGGAAATTAAAAAAATGGTTTCCAGAGTTCAAAGTGGTAAATCTCAACAGCATAAAAAAAAAGTTGATAAAGTTGATGAAAAAAGAAAGCAAAAGTCTAATGAAAGGAAAAAAAAAGTAAATGTGTGAAGTGGGTTTGTTAGTATGATGTTTTGAATTGAAAAATAATCAGTAACAAGAATAGTAGGTTTATATACTGACCTGAACCAATCAACATTTTAAGGATTTTGAGCTTCAAGCACGCATACGTGATCTTTGATTTTAATAAATTTTCAATTAAAATCCAATTACAAAAGATACTTAAATTACAGGATGGGATACATTCATAAGGACTACATTCCACCCACCCCCCCCAAACATATTAAGTTTACTTATATGTAAGGGCAAATTTCTTAGCATAAAATAGAAAAAAAGACAATTTTATTTTATTTTTTTTGGCTTAAAACAACATAAATTTATTATCTCTAAGTTTCTAAAGGCCGAAAAAAGGACAATTTTAAAATACAGCATAGCAGGCAGAATGGTCCCACAAAGATGTCCAGAGCCTAATCTATGAACTTGTGAATATGTAAATGACATGGCAAAAGCAACATTGCAAATGTTTAAACTTATAGACCTATTTAAAATAAAGAGATTATTCTGAATTTTTCCTAGTGGACCCAATCTAATAGCACGAGTCCTTAAAAGTACACAGAGGTGCTGCAGAAGTCAGAGGAATGTGAATCATGATAGGGAATAAACCTGCCATTGCTGGTGGGGAGGGGGCAAGGAAAACATGAGAAGACATAGAAGCAGCCTTTAGGATTAGATTGGCCTTGGCTGACAGGCATGGAGATGGAGACTTCAGTTTTACAAGAGCAAAGGAACCAAGTCCTGCCAGAAACAGGAATGAGCTTGGAAATGGATCTTCCCCAGAGCCTTCAAATAAGAGCCCAGACCAGCTAACAACTTGGTTTTCAGCCTTCTGAGGCCATCAGCAGAGGATCCAGCGGAGCCTTGCTGTGCCCAGACTTGTGTTCCATAGAACTGTAAGATAATAAATGAGTGTTGTTTTTAATTGCTAAGTGTTTATGGTAGATTGTTTTGGCAGCAATAGAAAACTAAGACACACAGTAAAGACAAAAGTATACCTATTGAAATTTTTATGATGTCTAAGAAAAAAGGTTAGTGAAAGCATGGTTAAACAATGTGACATGTCAAATTTTATGCTGAAATGGCATGGAATCAGAGAATATTGATCTTGAGACTAAAACATAATGTTTTACAGGAAAAAATCGCTGTTATACATTTGGGAGGAACATACTTTCGTGGTAGAACTTTTATGAAGCTAATGAATTTGATTTTGGATTAGAAAGTAATTCATTTATACAGTCATCATTTTTCCTACACTTAAAAATTCTGACAGAATTTCAACAAAGAAAGAGGATGGAAAAATATATATACATATATATATATATTTCAATAATACAGTGAGTTAAGATGGATCAACAAGATCATCTTACATATATATATATTTCAATAATACAATGAGGTAAGATGGATCAACAAGACGAAATAACCTTTCATCATCCATATCAAGTTGTTAGGTATATTGACATTTGTTAGATTTCCATTAGGTAAATGAAAAAAGTAAAAATGAAGATATCTTTAGAATAAAGTTAAAGGAAAACTAAATAGTAATAAAATAATAATCTTTTACTGACCACTTTTGTTGGTATACATTATCAGCATTGAATTTATTTTTACTAATTCTTTGAAATGACAAATATATGTGTTATTAGGAATTGTGTATTTTACAATACACAACTTTTGGCTTTCTTACTGTTCCCCACGGGTGTTTCATTTTTGTTCTGCAGGACAAACATATAAATTTATTTCAATAACAAAAGTATACATAGTGTAGTGTATCATGTGACATAGCAATTCTATTTCTAGGTATGTAGATATATGTATAAAAATGCTAACACAAAATTGTACTAAATTTGAATTTCCTGGCTTTGAAAAAAAAAGGTCAGTAATAATAGTATCAACAATAAGTATACAATTTTAGCTAAAAAGAAAAGGCACAGGGACTAAGGGAAATTGAGTCTGTAGCAATTATGAGCAATCCATTTGTAATAGATGTCTGTCAAATTATCTTTGGTTGGAGAGAAGGATGATACGTGGCTAAAAAAAAGTTTCAGTCTAGAACAAGTAGTCGAAAAAATCAGTAAGAAATGAACGATTTTTTTCAAAATTAAATTATGTTATTTCCATTACTGCCTACTTAACATACCAATTAAGATGGTAATGTTTTAAAAAATGTAAAATACATAATATAATAAGCTAAATGACAATAAATATTTAAATAAATTCAAAGAACAGTTACTAAAAAGACAACTTGAATAAGTGATAAGATCTTAAAATTCTGTGAAAAAATCAATTTTATGTTGAACTAACAAAGCAGGAAAATGAAGTAGATAAGGGCCCCATTCAAGAATATATATGAGTTATGTCAATATATAACATATTTTCAGTAAGGTAATAAAATACATAACAGAAACAACAAAAGTCACTACTTCACTATTTGATCAACTAATAGCAGTCCTGTTCTTTAAATAATACAATCATTTTAGATGATTGTAAAAATGATCTAATGATACATCATTCTGAGAATAAATTTTTCTTCTCTGTTATCAACAGATAATTAGCAATCAATTGTTTGGACATTTAATTAATCACTATAGGAGTTAGCACTTCCCAGCAAAATTTCTAAGTAAAATGCTTTAAGGGGCAAAGAGGTGAGGTTTGTGGAAAAAGCTACCATTGGCCATTGGTTTTAAATATATATTGGAACTCCTAATCTCTGCTAAAGTACCGACCAGAATGTCAATTGATGAAAGGGTAAGTTGTAACTCCTGGTACAGTTTTATTTAATAATAATTCTCTGAATGTAAAAAAAATATATAAAATAAAATTTTGAATACAGTAAGCATAAATTAGGCAAATTCCCAGAACTAGCTTTCCTATTCCTAACAGTCCTACTCACAAAGGAATAACTAAATGATGATCTAATATGAAAATTCAGAAAGGTTATAAGCTCTTAATATTGACTCATACATGTTATCTATTTTTTCAATCAACAGGTAATGCTACTTATTTATTTGTTTAATTCTATTCAACAAATAACCCTATGAGGTAGGTATTGTATGTTCTATGTTATTGGTGAAGAAGCTGATTCTTAAGAAATTATTAATCAGTAGTAGCCTCTCAGAAAGGGGCAGATTTCAGATTTAATACATGTTTTTAAGTCCTAATTTCCAGCTATCAACTACACTGCAATAATTTTAGGCTCTGGAACTTCCTGAGAGAAGACAATAGAAAGTGGAAAGCTGAGCAATCATTCATTCATTTAATATTCCTTGAGAATCCATGATGTGTCAGGACATTAAGTTTCGGGATATAGTGATGAGAAGACCCTGAGGGATTTGCTCAACAAGCAGTGGTCTTAGAGCCTGCAGATGTAAGAATAGATCAATCTGAGCAGATACTTTTTACATTACTCTTTTTTAAAATGACAAATACATGTATATGCTACAAAATTCAAAAATTAGAAAAGAATAAAAATTGAGACTGTCTTCCAACCTGGTCCCCATGTCACAAAGATATCTTTCCCTAAAGCAAATATTCTTAGTAATTTCTTTGGCATCCTTCTAGAAATAGTCTAGGTAAATACAAATGTATTCAGTTTTTTCCATGAATGGTATTATTCGAATATTATAGTTCATAACTTTGTTTTTTTATTTACACTGTATTTTATAACTTGTATCATTTAACATATACAGATCTGCATCACTCTTTTATCAGCTGTGTTGTATTCCAGTATATAAATATACCATTATTTATGTGAACAGACCCTGATCAATAAGTATGTTTTTTCCCCATCTCTTTCTCTTACATATTTGATGCAAAGAAATTGCTGACAAACTGGTATTTATATGAATAGGATAATAAAATATTTCAAAGAAATCTAGTGTCCACAAGTCAGAAGAGGTGGGTAAGGTAATATGAATTGAATAGGCAAAATGTGTCCATTATTAAAATTTATTTAAAGTTTTGTTTTAGAAGAGGAAATGAGGACTAAATAAAGTTTATTGTTATATAGAATATTCTAGAGCACTGCCACACAAAATACAGATTGGCTACTCAAAGTGCAGCTGAAAGATTTTGGTCCATAAGAAGGTGAAAAACTTGTGTCAGATGCACATCAACTATGTCATTAGCAAATTTTTGTTGTTGCTGAACTGACATTTTTTTCTTAGCAAGGTTTTCTTGATGATAGAAGCATTTCTTTTTCTTTGAAGTTTCCTTGATCATTTTCTTTCTGGGACAAGCTACTTATCTGTCATACATTGGTACTTTGAGTAGTAGTGTCTTTTAAAACTACTCCAGCATTAGTCTTAGGTATCCTTCACTGTTACACCAAAATGCTCAAAAGGTAAGATCACTATAACAACATTTTTACTGATTTCTGATAAAGCTGCATTAATTCATACCTTCCACATGTAATTCTTCATAACTGATCATAGCATAAAGAAAGTTCTATGGACTACAAAGATGATGAGAACTCATGTCTACCTTCCAGGATATTTTAATCCAGGAAATAAGTTAGAATGTGCAAGTGTACAAATAATTTAATTGTAAAACTAAATATTATAATATAGATGAAATATAAACCAAGTGCCTGAAAATTCTTAGAAGGCAGTAAAGAGCAAAACACACAAAAAATTTTTTCTGCCAAAAAATCACTTGTAATTCAGTGTATGTGTGGTACAACAATGTATTTAAATGAATTGTCAGGAATATTGGCATCATATCTACAATATGCAAGAGATAACATTATATCAATTAGTTAATAATAGAACCAGGTTCAAGACTGAGACCATACTCTTCTCTCCAGTAGCTTCTGCCAATAAGTAACAACACCTAGAATCATTCTCCCTCTGTGACAGCTAATAATGAGCTCTTTTTTGTTTATAGTTGAGTGGGTACACAATGTGGCATTTAATGATTTGATACTTCTCTATCTCCTCAGCTATTCTGATGCTCCTTGAAGGCAGGAAACTTACAGATAGATGCAATAGAGTGTAGGAGTGAAGAGCATGGGCCAAAGAGCCAGCCTACTAGTTTTGCATCTGGGGTACATTGCTTACTTGTTGTGTGACCTTGAGCAAGGAATTGACCCTCTCTGTGCCCATTTTCTTCTCAGCTTTAAAATAGAGATTATCAGAACATATACTTCATAAATAGTATTGTCATGGAAATTAAATACTTAAAACCATTCCTGATACATGATAAGAGTTACAAAAATGTATTATTATCCTAAACTTACTTTGTATTAAAATTGCTGATGTGTGGGACCCATTCTAAAATATTCTGATTCTAAGATCAGATTCAAGCATCAGTATTTTTCAAATAAATTGAGAACAATTCTTTGAACCATTAGTAGGAACCTACATTGTGACTTGTCATTTCAAGGTGGGATTCCAGCACTCTCCATAATCAATGCGGGCAACATTAGATTTTTAACTACTATAGTGACAGTTTTTATTCAATATCCATTTCAGTAAATGACTGATTTATATAATTTATACTGTATATTATATATACTAGCTAGACAGAAAAGTAAATACATCAATGTTAAGTCATTTAGAAGGGACACATCATTGTAAAAAATTAAAATAACTACCAAAATGAGAAGACGACCAACAATGACATCCTTTTCAATATGGGATAATATATATATATATATATTGAATAGGGAGAGACATACTGATGAATACTATTTTGAGTGATGCGAAAACTAGTAATTTAAATGATTTTTAACCACTTTCATATCTGGATTATCAGGCAATCTGGCTCTATCTCTAATTTTTTCCACGACTCCATAGCAAAAGTATACGTTATTTATATGGTGAACTTTATTGCTATGGTGCTTTAATGACAGATTATTTATAGAAATGATTTATCAGGAAGTAAGGGGCAGCCATGACCTCTCTTGGAGGTACAACACTTCAAGTTGTACATATTTTCTTTGACCTTGGATAATGTTGTATTTTTAAATATAAAAAGAATTACATTGTATTCTAATCACAAAAATACTGTAATTCCAGTTGACAGTTTTTGATATGTTAAGTTAGTCCAAATGCCATGTTATAGGTATCTTTAACTGCCATTTTCATAGCTATCTATTTGAATTTTATACATGAATTTCTATACTATACATTATTTTATATTTTGATACACGTAACTGTATTTTCTTACAGGATGTACATCAATGTAATCCTTCATGTAGATAAGGTTTATTTATATTCTATGATATCTACCATAAAACATATGAATGATTCCTATATTATATAATAATATACATAGTAATTTTATGTTTATATATTATTATATGATTAAGTTTATTAGTTCCTCTTCCTAAGTATCTACACAATGTTTAAAATATTGTCTTGTATAACATTCAGGAAATTCATAAATTTGGTATACTTTCCAGAAATAGTAAAGCATGCACTTAAACAACATATACATTGTTTATTAGGGACAGAGTCACTGGAAAGAATATTAAAGAAAGAGGGTTATGAGATTTGCCTTAAAGGCAAATCATATACATGTGTTAATCATATACATTCAGAATAAATAATATTTCTTCATTTGAATAAAAATTGCATAACTGAACACCAATTGTATTCTTGCTCTGTGAGTACACTGCATTTATAATTTCCTAAATAATTTTCTATTGTACTAGGATTTTTCATTATTGTAAAATTAATAATAGTTTGCAACCAAATTTTTACAAAATGAATGAAATAGAATAAAAAGTTCATCGCAAATAATAGTTTCATAAAAATTTGTTTCACATTTGTGAATATGTGCATATGGATAGATATATATCTTTTGTAAATATATACACTATGCATCTGTAAATTATTGTTGATAAATATGTTTAAATGTTTTTTTTATTTTTTATTTCAGCATATTACAGGGGTAAGAATATTTAGATTACATATATTGCCTTTGCCCCACCCAAGTTAGAGCTTCATGTATGTCCATCCCCTAGACAGTGTGCACCACATCCATTAGGTGTGAATATACCAATCTCCTTCTCCCACTGCCATCTGCCTGACACCCGATTAATGTTACTACTATATGTACACTTAAGTGTTGATCAGTTAATACCAATTTGATGGTGAATACATGTGGTGCTTGTTTTTCCATTCTTGTGATACCTCACTTAGTAGAATGGGTTCCAGCTCTATCCAGGATAATACAAGAGGTGCTAGATCACCATTGGTTTTTGTGGCTGAGTAGAACTCCATGGTATACACATACCACATTTTATTAATCCACTCATGAATTGATGGGCACTTGGGTTGTTTCCACATCTTTGCAATTGTGAATTGTGCTGTTATAAACATTCTAGTACTGATGTATTTTTTATAGAATGCCATTTTTTCCTCTGGGTAGATGCCCAGTAATGGGATTGCTGGATCAAATTAAATATAATTAAAATTTTTAAAATTCACTGCATTACATGAAAAACACATAAGTGTGTATCATAGAGTGATATCCATTTAAGTTGATATAATACAAAAATAATACAGTAAAAATGTTTGATAATTTTATATTATACTGTTCATTTACTCTATGTCAAAATTCTTGATAATGGTTGAAGAGAATGACCAATTCCGTTATATTTTGTCTGCTATCAATCTCACACTTTTTCTACTTTATTATTTCTTTTCATTCTATTTTTCTTTGTTTTCTCTACTCTGATATGGATTGCTTATGAGTGAGTTTTTCCTGGCCTAAAAGGCATATGTGTCAAAATGAACCTACTTACTTAAGTATGATTTAACAATATTATTTTTTGCAGAGATTGTTCCTTGTTAGTGGTATTGTTCATTTCATTTTATTTATTTATTTATTCAAAATCATCACTTTGGTGTTCCTCAAAATTAATTTTAATTTCCCATCTTATTGTACATTGAATTATTCCAGAAGAAGAAGAAGAAGAAAAGAAAAGAATAAAGAAAGGAGGAAGAAAAGAACAAGAAGTAAGAGCCGGAGCAGGAGGAGGAGTAGGTGAAAAGGAAGGAAACCTAAAGTAGCTCAAGACTCATTAATATTACCTTATTTAAAATGTACAATTAAAAAAAGCTATCATCTGAATTGCTCCAGTAACTCTGAACACATTCCATCTTAAAAGTGCATAAATTTAAGAAATACATATTGCTTAATAGTAACTTCTCAATACCAGTCAAGACTTATTACTTATTGCAATAACCTGTTACAAACTAAGCACTTAGTTTAAAATAGTCTTCTAAATACATTTTGATTAGCTTTGCAATTTATATTTTAAAGTTGTTGCTTTACAAAGTAGAACCTACTGCCTAGGAAGTCAGGGATAAATGAAACTTGCATTAAATTTCCTAAAACCATATTATACCAATGGTGCAATGTGGCACTAATTTACTATATACAGCCAGGGGCAGTGGCTCATGCCTGTAATCCTAGCACTCTGAGAGGCTAAGGCAGGAGGATTGCTTGAGGACAGGGGTTTAAGACCAGCCTGAGCAAGAGCAAGGGGGCTTGTCTCTACAAAAAAATATATATATGT
This sequence comes from Microcebus murinus, assembly GCF_040939455.1. Taxonomy (NCBI): domain Eukaryota; kingdom Metazoa; phylum Chordata; class Mammalia; order Primates; family Cheirogaleidae; genus Microcebus; species Microcebus murinus. The sequence continues at coordinate 62,785,692 of NC_134108.1, read as the reverse complement.
AAAACCCAGCCAGGCATGGTGGTGCACACCTGCAGTCCCAGCTACTTGGGACACTGAGGCAGGGGGATCACTTGAGCCCAGGAGTGTGCGTGAGATTTGATGGTGCCACTGCCCTCTAGCCCATGTGACAGAGCCAGACTCTGTCTCAAAACAAACAAACTGTTCTATATAATATTTTAGTACCAGAAGAAAATTAATGCAACTTCCTAACGTAGCCAATTAATGCTCGAGGATTACTTTTATGTGCTTGGAAAATATGTCTTATAATGCATGGCTATATGTAGAGAGAGTTACCAATTTATCAATAAATTTGATTCCAAAAGTTAATTTGTAGTTTAGTTGTTTGTAATTTGGACTTAATTTACCACAGACACAATATCATAAATAGCAGATTGCCAAGCCAGCTCACAAATATGTATTTGACCCAGAATGTTGTTAAAATACCGTATATTTGCACAGAAAATAAGTATTGAAAAAATTCTGCTTTAGTACTAATAACTATGCAAAACAGAAAAAAAATACAATTAACAAAATGTGTTTGCTATTCCTACTGAATGCAGGTGCTTCAACACAGGAATTAAGATCTTCCTGAATCCTCCCAACATTGTTGTTTTGTAGCCAGAGACAGAAACTGATCAACTTTTGGATATTGTCTGTCCCTCCCTTTCTCTTGCCACAAATGGAATTTTGACTTTATTCCTAAATAGTCTCCAACCACTAAGAAATAAGTACCTCAAAAACTAAGTGGGACATAAATACAAAGAAGATAATGTTCCCAGTTTCACCTTTTATCAATTAGAGGGAGGGGCATCTATGGCCCATGGGCCAAATCTGACCAGCCACCTGTTTTTGTAAATAAAGTGTATTTGGAACATAGCAGCATCCTGTTTACATGTTGCCTATGGCTGCTATTGTGCTAAAATATGTGATGTGAGGGATTGTCACACAGACAAGAAGGCCTACATAGTATGAAATATTTACTATCTGGTCTTTCTCAGAAATAATTTGTCTTTTTCTGAGTTAAGAGTCTGTTTGGCTGCAAGTAAGAAACCCCAAATAAACAGTAGTTTAAGATTGTTGTTTTATTTTTCCTTATGCAAAAAAAAAATGTATATTTCACAGATAGGCATTTGCTATATTTTACTTAGTGGTTCGATATGGCTGCTGCTGCTGCTATTACAGCTATCACATTCACGTTGGAGTCCTGGAGAAGGAAAAAGCTACGTGGAATGTTTAGAACCTAAATTGAGAAAGCAAATATTTTCAGCAAGTTCTCACAATCTTCTGCTTATATATCATTCATCTAATTCTCTAGGTTGGGGGATGGATTTTTAAAATTTAAGGTGGGGTGTACCATTGCCATACAAAATAATAGTAAATAAGAAGAAAGAACTCCATATTAGGGAGAAAACTGGCAGTGTCTGTCACCTCATCTTTCCAATAACAGGGGAGAAAGAGATCATGCACTTAACTTGATTCTCCCTCATCCTGAATTAATTTCCTTTCTGAATATAGAACAAAAAGGACCAAAGAAAATGATTTAGATTTCCTAAGTGAAGGCACTAGATCATGGATGAAAAGTAACATTTTGTAAACTAGAATTTGGAGAGATATTTATGACAACACTAAATTCCCATCTATCAGTTTTAAAAGCTAGTAAGAATAATAATGTAAAATGTAAAATGGTGCAGCCACTTTGGAAAAGCAATGTCCTTAAAAGTTAGATATAAATTTACCATATGATCGAGAAATTTTACCCTTTGCTGAAATAAATGAAAACATAGGGGCACACAAAGACTCGAATGTGAATGTTCATAGCAACATTCATATAGCCAAAAAGTAGAAACAAACTAAAGATTCACCAGCAGGCAAATTGATAAAATGGAATACATACAAAGTAACAAAATTAATAAAAAATAAATGGACACACTATATGGTACAACATAGATGCACCTCGAGAACCATTATGCTAAATGAGAGAAGTCAGATAGATAAGACCTAGATTATACGATTCCATTTATATGAAATTCTAGGAAAGACAATTCTATAGAGACAAAAAGCAGATTAGTGGTTGCCTAGGTATAGGAGTGGAAACGAGAGTGACTATAAATGGGCACGAGGGACCTTACTAGGGCAATGAAAATATCCTAATACTGAATTGTGGTGATGATTGCACAGAATATTTACTAAGAATCATTGAATTATATACTTGAACTGGGCGAATTTTATGGTATGCAAATTATACCTAATGAAAGCTGTTTAAAAATATTTCATTTATTTTCCATGGCTTTTAGAATAAGATCCAAAATCATTAATATGACATGCTGTCTGAGCCCTATGTATCTTTCTAGCCTCACCATGAATAAATTTCCCCTCATTTTGTGTACCCTAGACTCTTTTCTGTTCCTTAGCTGTGCCAAACTCCTTTTCACACCAAGTTGAGATGTCATTCTGACTGTTCTCTTAAAATAACTTTCCCAACTTCTTCAACTGGGTAAAATTCACCTATTATGAGTATTTGTGGAATTGGGAAATATTCCTGTATAGCAGCTTACAGCTGCTGATTGACATGTGTTTGCATGAGTATTTGATGAGTGTTTATTTCCTTCACTAAACTGCAAGGTCCATAAAGGTGGGAGGCACATATTTTCCTTTGCTAACTGATATGTTACCATTATGTATCATACCACCCACCTAAAGGTATATGTTAAATGCTGGTTTAATGAATGAATAACAACTCTCAATTATCTAAAATTTTCCTCTGAGATAAGAAGCAATTTTTTTTAGGTTCTAGGTTAATTATTCTCTCAAATTAATGTCCTAAAATATCTTGTAGAACTTTGTAAGGTTACACATATATCTTATGATCAGACTATATTTTTGGACTAGTGCTTGCAATGTTTTAATGCAGTTCTCTAAGGGAGAAACATCATAAAATCTCAAATAATAAAAAGAGAAACAAATTAGTCATATCATTTATGGTTAGAATTATAACTTGAAAGTCAGCAATTAATTTTTGATAATTTTCAATATATCACTGAGATAAATTTTGATACCAATGACTTCAAACTATTAACTCACATAGCTTTTAAACTGATAGCTTTTAAAAGTATGTAGAATAATTTTCCCAGCAGTAGTCTGAGGCTTTCTTTTATTTTATTTTAGACAAATATTCCAATGCATCCAAATTTTCTCATTACATTTTGTCTGCTTATCTGCACAGGAATCTGGAGGTCAAATAAGACATATAAAATCACTGGTTATGTATAAATGCTTATTAATAAAACAAAGCCCATCAAAATGTCATTTTAATCCCCTGAATTTTAATTTAAATGGTATCATGATGAAGGATTTTAATTTATACATATTCACCTAGTCTTAAAACTGTTTTGTACAGAGAAACAAAATGTTCACAGATTATAAATTAACAAAAAAAAACTGATGCATACTATATTTACATATATCATGTATCTTCTTAATATTTATTTTAAGTAATTTTCCATATAATAAAATGCTTGTAGTTCTTCATTTATGGTATCTAAGCCAAGAGTTTCCTTCTAAACATGTCATATATATATGTATGCACATATATAAACCTATAATGATATTTATACAAACATTTGTTCATATTTATAGTCAAAAAAATTGAGGACCAACATATTGTGATAATTCTATGACTAGCAAATTCCATAATGTGATCACTCTAGAAATGTATTGTGAAATAAATGACTTTAACATTCTCAAAGATATTTCTTATTTATATAAGATGGTCTTGGAAATTATATTGCAGAAATATCCTCTAAAATGAATTCTGTATCCAATAAATGTATGGGATTGATCAGCTTTCTGCTCTCTATTTGAATGATAGCCAATACATAAGAAATTTTGGCAAAAGACATGAACAGAAGTTTTTCAAAAGAAGATAGACAAATGGCCAACAAACATGAAAAAATACTCAACATCACTAATCATCGGGGAAATTTAAATTAAAAACAAAATGAGACATCACCTTACTCCTGATAGAATTTTTTTTATTAAAAAGTCCAAAAATAATAGATGCTGGTGTGGATGTAGAGAGAAAGAAATGCTTATATACTGTTGATGGGACTTCAAATTAGCACAACACCTATGGAAACAGTATAGAGATTTCTCAAAGAACTGAAAGTAGACCTACCATTCGATTCAGCAATCCCATGACTGGGTATCTACCCAAAGAAAAAGAAGTCATTTTATAAAAAATGACAGCTACAAAAAGACACCTGCACGTGAATATTTATTGCAGCACAGTTTGTAATTACAAAGATGAGGAATCAACCCAAGTGCCCATAGATTCATGTGTGGATTAACAAAATGTGGTATATGTATACCATCCAGTACTATTCAGCCACAAAAAAGGTAAATTAATGCCTTTTGCAGCAACTTGGAAGGAGTTGGGGAATGTTTTCCTAAGCGATATATCTCAATAATGGAAAAACAAAGACCACGTGTATTCACTAATAAATTGGAACCAACCAATGAACACACAAGTGCACAAAGAGAAGTAAAAGTCATTGAAAATCAAGCAGGGGGAAGGCGGGGGGAGGGGAGTGGCAAAACCCTACCTAATAGGTATAGTGAAGTCTATTTGGGTGATAGGTACATTTATAGCCCTGAGTCAAGCCATGTAACAAAAACATTTGTTTTTGTTACCCCCTTAATATTTTAAAATAAAAAAAAAATATTCTTAAAACAAGGAAAAGAAAAGAAAAAAATGACTTCTGAAAAGAAAAAAAGGAAAGAGAAAGAGAAATAGCACTGATGTTTCTTCAATTCTGTGGGTCAGTTTGCCAGGTCAAATTCAGGGGAACTTAAATTAGTCCCTCAGAATTAGAGGAACTTCTGTTATAAAAATCTGATATCTTTCAATTATCTAAATATTTCCTCTGTAATAGAATTTATTCCTTCTTTCCTCTCTCTCCTTCTCTCTTTCTTTTAATTTTAGTTTTAGGTTAATTATTCTGTTGAGATCTATTTGGCCTATTTGGCCTAAACCATTAAATTATATAGAAACTATCACCAGAGCTTGGCAGCAATATGTATTTCCTGAGATGTGAAGCAATACTGGGTACGAGTGTCTTCTATTACACAATTTCTCACTAACTGCTTCAGCAAGGCCCTTCAGGATGCCCAGTATCCTAGCATTTGAAGATTAGTAGCTCAGCAGAAAGACACATGAATGATGACTTAGAAGGCGATTCTACCTCATAGCTAATATAAATCTGATTCTTCATTTCATCATCATCATCAAAAAAACAAAAACAAAAACCCCAAATACAACAGCGTAGTTTAAGCTGCAAATATTATTCTGTAGATGTTCACTAAATACTTGCAATTTACTGACCAACAAATGCTCAAATGCTCTTTAAAATGAGTACACTTTCTGTTTTGTCCAGTAATAAAATTTGTCCAATGGTACCCTTCTCTGGAAAACCCTATTGTACTTATGAACACATCCCCCATTTCTGTCCTAAACTCTCTTGGATGACAAACAAAAACAATTGTATAACATATTTTATCTAGAATTTGCCACATATCAGTGAAAAATGAAAGACATATTCCCTGTGGTTTGTACTTGTTAAGAATTCATTTTGAATAGATAGTTTCTTATGCTGTAATTTTAAGTAAGAACTTTTGAGTTTAACAGAGTTCTAGTGCTTTTATGGTTTTTGTTTTATAAGTCAAAGACAATAGAGAATTAGTATAAAGCACCTAATCACACTGACAAATATATTTCACATGAGTTGAAAAATAGATTAATCTTCCTCCACTAAAAAACAGACAAGAAATACTTTGTAGTGCCAGATTACCAGGTTATGTGTTCTAGAAACAAGAACATTTGTTAGCTGCTTCCCACTGATCAATTTTGAAAACTGTACATTATTCCTCTAATACAGTGCCAAAGGACACATGGCCACTGAGAAAACACATACACATGTATATACACACATGTGCTGTGTATGTAAAATACATGGAATGTCATTCCATTATATCTGAAAGTTAGAAAAGTATTTTCAAATCATTCTAGATTAAATTTTATTTCCCAATTTTGAAATTAAACAACGTATGATTGAGTATTGTTTCATATGCATATATAGTTAATTACACTAAACAGAAAGAAAGTGTATTGCTAAAGAAGTCCTCCCACACTCCTTCACAAGCTTTGAAGTAATGTAGAAAAGGTTCAATTCCAGCTATGTCACTTATTAGTTATGTCATCTGGCCCAAGTTGCTAAACTATTCTTAGCCAGATATTTCTCACCTGCAAAATGGGAATGATAAAGGTGCTGAAAGGATTTATAGAGATTAGAAATGTGAATCATTTAGCATTATGCTTACCAATTAGAAATCTTTCAATAAATATATTATTAAGAAAAATGGATTAAAAGGGAAATAAATGTGCAAACTGACATTAAGAAGAGCATATAAACACTTATATTCAGTTCATCTACATTATATTCTTCCAATGAAAACTAACATTTGAAATTCAACATAAATATCTTAAATACAACATATCTGAATGCTGATTATGTTAATTTAGGTCCACAGAGAAATACTGTACTCAGACTTCTACTGAGCTGCAAAGCTGTATTGTCTCATTTAATTATTATGTTCTCTTATTTAATTTCTTTATATTTTGTGTGTTATTAGAGAACATGCCTTGGTAAATGCTTTACAAAATGTCAAATCCCCCATACAAACAAATTCTAATGTAAAGATAATGTCTACTATAGAAATTATTTTATGGTAGGCTCTAGATATAAATTATAAACTAATGTTTGCTGATTATAGTAAATTTTCTTTGCTAAAAGGCTATTATTTTATTATCTTAAGTAACTTGAAAGCTTGACATAACACATCTTTATTATATCCATTGGGACTTTTCTGAAATATATTTTGATTATGTTATACTGATACATTTAAGAAGCTTTAATAACTCATAGTGTTGGGTACCTTAAGTTATGCGACTTTGGACACGTTATTTCATTTCATTGTGCCTCAGTTTTGTCATCTCTCAAATGGAGATAATAATACCAAGTTGTAAAAGTTTGTTAAAAGCATTAAATAAGAAACAATGGGAAGTGTGCAGCATAATCAGTATACAATAAGTAGATGGTAACTATCATGTTCGCACAGCTTACAAGGTCTGTCAAGTAAACGTGATCTGTTTACTTCTCTAACATCAATTACCTGTTATTTCCTTTTCATACCTATATGCTAGGACTGCAAAACACCTTGAATTTACTTTAGCAGATAAAAATCTCTCTATTCCTTAACTGTCTATTCCATTTTATGGCACCATGGCCATAATTTCCTAATTTGTTCTACATGGAAATCCTTATACCCTAGCCTGCTCGTAAATTTCTGCTCACAATTTCAAGAGAACTGAAAGCTTGGCTTTTTTGTATTTGGTAATACTTCAACTAGGGAAATGACCTGTGTGTATGTCTTTACCCCTTATTAGACTATGAAGTCCACTGGAGTAAGGGCTATATTTGGTTTATGGTTACATTTCCAGACACTGCATAGTACCAAAAGCAAGCCCTTTACACATGTTTGTGAAGTAAATAGAAAGATTCTTTGACATTTAGGCAATGTATCTACTTAAAGAAGCTTTAAAATAGTTTTCACCTGTGAACGCAAAAGTATTCAAACCTATATTTTCAATGCTACATAATATTTCGATTTTACCTTAGTATTTTAAATATCTACGTTCAGATGCCAGTTAGAAAAATAATAGCAGATACACTTGTTATTGGAAAACTGCTGATTTAATAAAAGACAGGCACTCTTACTTACATTGGAAAGTTTTTTTTTTTTCTCTTAAGTTGCCATATGACAAAACTGACCTTGGTAAGAGGTTATAGAATACCACTGTATTATGCTATTAATACCTATTGCTTTAGATCAATATCCAAGAAATTCCCTGCTGTGTTCGTAAGCTCAGCATACTAATGTAAGCATCAATAAATCAGTATTTTACACTAACAATAACCTACAGAGAAGCAACTTAACATCCTCAGGCAAACTTTCATTTTGTAATATAAACATAACAGAATGCTTACAACTTCTGTACACACTAGATAGAGAGGCAAACAACTCACTGAACCACAGGTGATAGGAGCAGTAGATAGTGATGGAAAGGTATTCAAGATAAATCTACCCTCCTGCCAATGCTCCGTTTCTAATCTTTTGCTCTCATTTTGAAGAAGATATAAACTCTTTATACTCATACTCATCAGTGGTAGCCAAGGATGGTAAAAAAGATGTTATTCTTTTAAGTTAGAATATATTTGTAAATCACATACATGAAAAATAACTTTTGACCTTGTAAAATTCAAAAGAAATTATAAATTCTTTTTTCTAATAAGTTGAAGATTTTAAAAAATGATAGATTTATGTACTTTTAAGAATTAATTTTTTTAAAAATTAGGTACTATGTAAAAAAGACTATACATGTATAGACTAGACATGTATAGACTATACATGTAAAGCCATACATGTATATATAATGATTTTTTCTTATTCATATTTTAGTTTGTAAGATATTAAATCTGTTATCATTTAACCTTATTTATATTTTCATTAAAGCAATAACAATTTTGGTGAAATTTAAGAATAATTTTTCAGAATCCTCAGGTATTTTAGTATTTAATAAATTCTGAAATCTTTTTCTTTGGTTTTAAAACATGAGTATTTAACAATATGAACTAAACTTCAGAAAAAGATATAAAGTTAAATAAGCCATTTAGGAAAATTAGATAGGAAGGTTTATCTGTCATGTTTTTACAGTTAGTGTTCGCTCCCAAGATAATCTTTATAAAATCCCCTGTTTCTTTCTTTGACGTTTGAAAGAAAATATCGTCATTCTTATGTCTTTTAAAAACCAATCTGTTGACACTGGTATCAAACAACTTTGAACTGATGTTGAATTGTGTAACAAGTGACAATATCAGCTCCCAAGACAGCCAAAATGCTTGCTTCGTGAATGCATTTTGACAGGTCAGACACCAACCTGATATTTACAAATGTGCAGTAGCAATAAGAGAGCATCACAAATAGTAAGGAAAAGCTTCAATTTCCTTGAAAGATATGTTTCAAGGGAAATATTTTATATTAATTATGGTTCCTTTGTCTTGTCTTTGTTGTGACTTAGCCTTGGTATTGTATTTTTCAATAGTAAAATTTTTGCCACCTGCTTGAGGATAAAAACTGGCCCGCCTATAGGTACTGCTGTTTGTAAATGGCTCCCAAAGGCAACAAGACATCATTTTCCCGGGTGGGCTACTCATTTACTTTCTGTTTTCTTTCTCCCACTATTCATCTATGCTGACAAGTGTCAATTATGGACAGGAGATTTATGGGACAGGAAAGATAAAGCCCAATTTACAAAGCATTTCCCGTGCAAGCAGACAGGTGCAATGACAGAGCTGGCTTGCTGTAATTGAATTTCTTGCTGCTATCTACTCAGTCACAAGAAGATGTCAACCTCAAGGATGTTAGCTGTGGAAAAAGTCTTAATACACTATGATTTTGAATGTAGAGATGACAATATAGTCTGGGTTTTAACTATGGACTCTGAATGAAATATAATAAGTACTTTTTCATGAAATAAGGATTCTCCTTGTCCCGTAAATGGGTAGTGTATCAGGAATAATGTATCAAGGTAGTCTAATTCTCATGACAATTATGGTTAATTAAGAATATGTATACTGATATATCAAAAAGTTGATTTCTATATAACTACTTATATACTAAAACTGAAGAAGATTTGCTGGAGAAATAATTTTTTTTGATGAGTAACTAGTTTGATCCTTTTAAAGGAAAATGTTCTCCAATATCTACAGATTAAAAAAAATAAGATTACAATGTCATAAATTCATAGTTAAATGCTGCTTTGTTTCAAAGAATATATAATATATATCATCATAGAAAACTCTCTATTTATATGAATTACAGTTTACCAGTTCTCAAAATTAATTTATATACCTCTGTTTATTATTTTTACATATGTAGATCAAATGCAACTTTTTCAATGTATATGTTAATAGGTAAGGATTCACATATGGCATTGATAATAAGTTAAAATTATGGAGGGCTACAGAAAGTAGAATAAAATCAAAACCTTTGCTTTGCTTGTACACATATTACTAAATTTATCTGAAGTATGTGACAGCTCTATTTAAAACCAGATTGGCTTGTATAATGGTCATCTTCCCAAAGCTTACTATTCGAAAGTTTTGAATTGACTTTTTTCTAAAAAAAAAAAAAAGCCTAAATCCTACAGTATGTTTACTTCTTGAAATTGACAGGAAAGGCAGGAAGGGGAGGAGGTAGGGAGAGAGAGGAGAGAGAGATACAGTTACTAATTACAGATTACAGATACTAATTAATTAGTAATATAATTTTCAGTTTAATAGATATTGCTACCTTACATATAAACAGTTTTATAAATTTATAGTTTGAACAGAAATTTATAATATTTCCCCTTTGGGGTAAGTGTTCTAGATAATACTTGATATGCTACTATATTTTTAATAAATATTTTATATTTATGTGTCTTAAGTGGTCTTTCATTGCTGTATATTTTTGCAGTTTACTAATTTTATTGATTTATTATCCATTCTTGTTTTTACAGTTTCACACATTTGAGTTGTTTTTCTTTGTCTTAGGGTTTTGTAGTTGTTCTTTTTAAAAAACATATACACTAGACACTGGTCCTGTGTCAAATATATAGGACATTTCCTCCCACTGTGTGGCTTATATGTTCATTCTCATAATCAATAATATCAAACTTTCTTTATGGACTGGGTTTTCTGGGAATTCCTTTTCTAATTAAAGGTCATAAAGATATACTATATTTTCTTCAAAATTGTTATTTTTTTCCCTTTACAATTGTCTTTATAGAATTGATTTTTATTTGTTACATGTAGTAAAATGAATGATGTTATAGTATTATTTATTTATGTCACTTCTGTCATATATACTTCTATATACATTTGAAATTTCTGTTCTATTATTCTACTTACCTATATTTTTGCTGACAGTGTATTTTCCTAACTTCAGGGCTTTATAATAGATCCTCACATCTTTTTCCTTAAAGTCGTTTTAGTTATTTCTATCCATTTTTCTTTTTCCATTCAATTCAGCAATCTGATTAAGTTGTACACACAGACACACATACACATCACATAATATCCTATTGGAAATATGATTATAATCACTTTTAATATATAAATTAAGAAGACTGTATATAATATTAATACTTCTAATATTAATTAATATAATATTAATACTTCCAAGCAGTAAATCGTTTATACTTTTCTATATTTTGAGGTCTTTTTGATGTCATTTGAAAATATTTTTCAGTTTTCTATATAAAAATTTGCATATTACATGGTCCTTTATAGATTTTCATCTGCTTATTTTTAAAACTGTCAATAAAATTTTTAAAATTATGCTTTCTCAAGGAAACCCTTGTATTCTTTTGTTGAGAATGTAGACTGGTGCAGCCACTACAGAAAACAATATGTAGATTCTCAAGGAAATTAAAAGTAGAACGACGATATGACCCAGCAATCCTTCTTCCCGGCATATGTCCAAAGGAAATGAAATTACCACCTTGTAAATATATTCTCACTCCCATGTTCATTGCACCATTATTTACAATAGCCAAGTCATGGAAGAAAACGTATGTATCCATCAATGGCCTAAATGGATAAAGAAACTTGATATGGAGTGAGTGTGGGTGTGTATCAGTGTGTGTCTCTCTGTATATATATATATATATATACAAAATGAAATATTATACAGCCTTAGAAATAGAAATCTTGCTATTTGCCACAATGTGGACGATCCTATAAGACATTATGCTAAGTGAGATAAGGCACAGAAAGAAAAAATATGGCATAATTTTACTTATATCTGGAACGTAAGGAAATAAAGTGAAAAATACAGAGAGAGAATAAAACAATGGTTCCCAGGGATGGGGGGTAGGCAGGGAGAAGTGAAAATGAGACTTAGGTCAGAGGACACAAAGCAACAAATGTATAGATGAAGAAATCTATAGATCTAATGTACAACACAAGGACTATAGCTAATAAAATTTTACTGTATTTGGAATTCCTAGTAAATGAGTAGATTTTACCCATTCTTGTCACAAAAAACAAACAAAAAATGGGTAACTATATGAAAAGATGGATATGTTAATTTGCTTCACAATTTTACTATCTATCTATCTATATATATCCCATGACATCATTTTGTATATCTTAAATATGCACAATGTAATTTATTTTAAAAATAAAAATATGCTTTCTCACTGGTCACCATTCATTTCTCAACTACTGTATGCCACACACTGAGGAAGGTACCCTATATAACTAACTAATTTAATCCTTAAAACTGTCATCAGAGAAGGCATTTTCACCATTTTATAGATAGGAAACAGATTAAAAAAACTAAGTAACTTTCCCCAGATCACCAAACCTGTAACAGTAAAAGCTGACAGGTTTTACTGTTACCAAAATGTGACAACCAAAATGTGAATTCTACGTGGATTAGGCATAGCTTATTTTTCTTTCTGAGGAAAATGGGTTTACTTATTTGCAGGTTATTGTGTTTTTATTTTAAGCGCAGCATGTTTTTTGACTAAAGTTCTCTTTGCTCAATATAGCTGTAAAAACTCCAAACAACATTTCATAACAATAAGTTATAGTTCTCTGTCTCTATTCAAAAACTCTTTTTCTTTCATGTCCCATTTAGTCCTTTGTTTATAATTGGTTTAGGTCTACTATCTATGGGATAACTGCAATGCTGTATAGCCCTTCTGAACCAGAGAAGAATTTTGAGAAATGCAAGGTTCTTTATAAGTGAAAGTTGCCACTGGTTATTAAAATAAAAGCTTTCTCATATACAACCTTGTCAGCAATAGCACTTAGTGACCTACAGGGCAGCTATTTACTAAAAACAGGAACTCAATAATTGAGGCCCACACATACTGTATCTCTAAGCCTGCACTAAGACATATTACAAAGGCCTGAGCTAATTGCTTTTTAAATCACTGAAGTTTCTACTTCAGCACATGTCTCTGCCCAAATACCGGAGTTAGCCCATGGTTCTATTATGATATTTTGTATGTAATTCCCCATTGATTAGAGATGAAATTATCCTTAGTGTGGGTGGGAACAAAAATTAGCCCGCAACTAAACAAGCTTTACCTTTAAATATGTGTCATTTCAAAGATTCTCTTTCAAGGAAATATTTGGTAGGTCAACATCTTATTAAACAGAGACGTTGCTTCTGTGACTTATGTCTCCTCTGTTTCTGACCTTCTATGATTTTTTATGTGGAACTCCTAATATAATTCACAGGTAAAGAAAAGTTCCAATTTTAGTAAAAACAGTATGTCGAACAGGGATGAATATTATCATTTATTGAGCATAACGTTGTTTTTAGGCTCTCTATTAGAATTTCACATATATTATCTCATCGACTCCTCAAAATACACCAGTGGTGTAGCTTTCATAGAATCATTTTACATTGAGGCCCAGAAAGATAAGGAAACTTGTCCATGGAAACATGCAGAAGCAGGGTGGACTGAATTTAAATAAAAATATATAGGTTAAAAAGCCTAGTATATTTCATGGTACTATTACCTCAGCTTCTTGGTTTAGGTAAAGGTTACCAGAGATTTTCTTGTACTTGAATTCCAGTGACTACAATAATTTTTGTAAGGCCAGATTCTCCCCCAGACACCATCACAATTTGTATTACAGGCACAGAGAATATTAGACTCAGAATGATTCTTAGTACACTAGAATCTAGCTCACATAAGGACAGAAATTTTGCCTTGTTCATTGTCACATATCCAGCAAGGAGAACAGTAGTGGGAATACAGTGGGAGCAGAGACAATAAATTAAAATACTCTTTCTAACAGCTTGAATTTCATAGCTGAGGGCACTGAGACTCCAAGAAGTTAAGTGACTTGCCATAGGTAAATGGTAACTTAGTAGGAGAATGGATTAAAATTCAGTTTTTCTTATATCATAGTCAATGGGTTTTCCAGTATGTCAAACTGCTCCTAACCAGGCAGCCACAAGACAAGCCTTTTCTGATCCATGGATTAGAACTACAAAGGACAGAAACAAAGAACATTCTCACTCATAGATGCCTTTTTGTTAAAGAGTTTAAAGAGCTGGACCACTGGGCATGGTATGAAGCACTTCATATACTAAGAAGAAACTCTCACTTGAATAAATTGGCTGAAAGAGAGAGTCATGATCAATTGCTCATAGTGTACTATTTTATGACTTTTTAAATACAGCACATATTGACAAATTTTATGAACTGAAAAGTTGGTTTTCTTATGATAGACCTAGTCTTGGCTCTGAAAACCAACACGTATTTTATTTTCCTTCAGACACATAAAGTCTTTAAGAATCATCACATAGGAATAAATCTAAGAAATTAATAACACCTATATAAAGAAAATAATAGTGCTACACTGAGCAACAGAGAGACATATGCAATTAAATAGAGGAATACATGATGTTTTGAGATGAAAAAACTCAAAATGTTGGACAGGTATTCATTTTATCCAAATTAATGCATAGTTTCAATATGGACAACTAAATATAAACCCTAAGAGGATTTAAAAATGAAATTATGAAAGATAATTTTAATTAGATGGCACAAATTTTAAAATATAAACATCCAAATCTATGATAAGTAAAACAATGTCATATTAGCTACAAAATAAATAATGAAAAATTAAATAAGATTAGAATGTTCAAAAACAGGCTTCAGTCTCTACATGGTCTTAGAAAAAAAATTAGCTTTCAAAATACCATGGGAAGGAAGGATGCATTTTATGATAAATAGTATCAAAGTCACTGAAAAGATTAGTGGGAACAGAGAGTAAGAAACACCCTCACATTGTACACAAAATACATTCTTAATAAACTAATTTTAACAGAAAATTTAAGTCATTTAATAAAAGAAGAACAAATAAAGAAGTATGTCCTAGCTTAGTTATGGATGAGGTTTTTCAAAACATGGTATGAGAAACATCAAGCAAAAGAGAGACTCAAAAAAATATAAACTTCTCTGTGTCAAAGAATAACATATATAAAATTAAAAGATAAAAAACTTTAAACATTTATATACATAATTACACTGAAATATGCAAAAAATTCACACAAATTTTTCATAAATAGTACAGCATCCCAATTTTTAAATTAGAAAGGAGGTCTAGAAAAAGTACATTGATGCACACTTGTACACAAATATACATAGACAAAAAGAAAATTAAAAATATTAAGCCTTAATAGAGATTAGCAATAATATTTTAAATGAGATGTTATTTTGCCTAACACACTGGCAAAGATTGGAACACAAAAGACAATGCTCAATATTGGTAAGAGCTCTTGGCAGTCCAATCTTTCTGCAGGATAATTTGGCAATCTCAAATAAAACTCTAATACCTTTTAACCAAACAAGTCTATTTCTAAAAATTAATTCTCAAAGAACATCAAAGATAGGCATAGTGATTTATGCAGGAGGTTATTTCTCACATTTCTCACTGGTAACAACTGCCTAACATGTGATGATTAAAAGATTAATAAACAATGTTACAACCATAGAATAGAATTCAATGAGAGTTGAAATCATGCACTCAGAGGATAGTTAGTAACATCTGTGGCAATGTGTTGATGATATTGTTGAATGAACACCAGACGACACATTCAAGATGATGCCAATTTTGTCAAAAAGAAATATAAACATATATAAAAATACAGGAACAGTAGAGAGCCATATAGGACATTCACAGAAATATGTAAAAAATATGAATAGTGGGAGTTAGGACAATTTTTATTTTCATACACTTTTCTGTACTTTTATGAATGTCTAAACATGTATAAATTTTATAAAGAATGATTATAAATCAATGCAAATAAGAAGTCCTCAATATTTAGTCATATTTTGCTAAAAATACTTCAGCTTTTTAACTACAAGGCAAATAAATACGAAAACTCTCACAACTGACTTTTACATTTTAAAAATATGTTAAACAAGTATTTCAAATTTTAGACATTTTAGTCAGAAAAAATAAAAGGAATATTTTTAATTTGATTTTTAAGATATCTCAATTTCCTTTGCTGCATAAAATAAACATACAGATGCATCGCTTAATGACAGGGATACACTCTGAGAAATGCAGCATTAGGAAGTTTCACTGTTATGCGACAAAAATAGAGTGTACTTACACAAACTTAGATGCTATAGCCTACTACACTTCTAAGATATATGGTATATAGCCTACTGCTCCTACACTATAAACCTGTACAATATGCTACTATACTGAATACTGCAGGCAATTGTAACACTACCAGAAGTATTTGCGCATCTAAACATAGAAAAGTTACAGCAAAAATACGGTATTACTATCTTATGGGACCACTGTAGTATACGCGGTCTGTCATTGACTAAAATGTGGTTATGTAGTCCATGACTCTATTCCTTATAGAAGTTGATGAAGTGACCATCAGAATTTAAATATCTGACCACAATAAATATATTGTCTCATCTGGTCTAAAGTGTATTTTAAAAAAAAAAATTCTATTTTTTAATTGATATAGTTGCACATATTTTGGGGGTACATGCGATATTTTGATACATGTAATACAGTATATAATGATCAAATCAGAGTAATGGAGCTATCCATCACCTCAAATACTTTCTTTCTTTCTGTTAGGAACATGAAACTTCTTTTTTTCTACCTATTTTGAAATATACAAGAAATCTTAAATATATTTTCTGCCATAAAAATGATCTTACAATTTGGGTAATAGAGACTTAATATTTAAGGAGTAAAATGTATAGAAATCAATTCCAGTTATTAAATACTTATAATGTTTATATGATAAACATAAAATAGATTTTTACAGACAAATAAATAGAAAGTATTTCAAATCATCACTTCTAGTAAAAATTTCAACATCATTCCTAGCTTCCAATAATAGCAATTCTCCCTCACCTCTGCATCAGCAAAACTGATGATAGAGGACCCAAAGTTCTGTGTAATCCTAGAAATACCTTTGCTCCCTCCTTGCTCCATACACTTGCGGTATAGCTAATGCAATCTTTCTCAAAGACAAATTTTTGTCCTTGATACATCAGTTGCCACAAGTACCCAGGACAACCAAGTCATCCTTCACCATCTGAATTCTCACCTCCACATAACTATGCCTCACTCTTACCATCACCGATCAGCAAAATCTTCACCCTCTTCTTGGAACACTCCTTTACCCTCTTGTTCTACAGTTCACACAGAATCTTGCTTACTTCTGAGTGCACATAGCTCTTCTGAAAGCCCTCTCAGGTAGATTTTTTATTCTCCCACCCTTCCCCTGCCACTGGGCCTGAAAGTAGGGTAATTCTCCTTGATCTTCTTTTCCACAGGCTTGAAAGTCATGTCAATTCTTCACTTCCACATAAAAAACCCACAGCTACGATACTCATGCCAACAGATTATGTGACTTCTGTCCCTCTAAACTATCGTCATCTATGAACTCCAGGTCAGGCCTTCTCATTCATTGCTTGAAGATTTTAGCCCTTATATCATTGACCTTTTTACTGATACTATTTCTATCATAATATTTCTGTCAAAGTTCAAGTAGATAATTCTTACTGAACTATGACTCTTGGGTCCCTTAACCTCCAGTGCCCCAGTGCTCACATCTCCAAATACCCCAACCATCCCCTTCCATAGCATAGCCTAGATCTCACCAGTATTCTTTCCATAATTACAATGCCCAGGGTCCCACTCTGTCTTACTGCCTATCATCCTGACCTCAATCCCTTTAGTACCTTGATTGTCATCATTCTCTAACTGCATTGGCAGTTACATGTTATTCTCAGAGAATACATATTATTCTCTGAGATACAGACTGCTCTACCTGCTGTTTCGATTTGAAAACCATATAAATCTGGATCTGAGACCAATAGCATATATCTGAAATGGAGGGAATTTATGAAATTGTTTATACAGGTGGTAGAAGAGTTGCCAAGTCTCAGGCAGTAGTAGATGCTTTTGTCATCTTTACACTGGAAAGGAAAATGGAGAAGGCAGTGTTACTGCACAGGGTTAATGAGGAGAAACTGGAAATATACAGAGGGACCTGGAGTGATGGAAGAGATATAGCTACTGATGGAGACTATATCTCAAGCAGAGAAAGGGAAGGAGAGAAATGCCCTATCTTTATTCCTTCTGGCTTCCAAGTTCCAGCTAGTTATTATCATGGGCCACATGCAGCCAGAAATCTGACAATGTAGCCTGGGACACACTATGTGCAGGGGTGAAGTCCCAAGTGCACACAGAGGAAAGGAACAGTGAAGAATGGATCAGGGAGGCCAGGCGCAGTGGCTCACGCCTGTAATCTAGCACTCTGGGAGGCCAAGGCAGGCGGATTGCTCGAGGTCAGGAGTTCGAAACCAGCCTGAGCAAGAGCAAGACCCCGTCTCTACTATAAATACAAAGAAATTAATTGGCTAACTATTATATATAGAAAAAATTAGCTGGGCATGGTAGTGCATGTCTGTAGTCCCAGCTACTTGGAAGGCTGAGGCGGCAGGATCGCTTGAGCCCAGGAGTTTGAGGTTGCTGTGAGCTAGGCTGACGCCATGGCACTCACTCTAGCTGGGGCAAGAAAGCAAGACTCTGTCTCAAAAACAAAAAACAAAAAAACAGAATGGATCAGGGAGCACAAAGCCATGACTGCATAGGTATAGAAGAGTTGTTTCACACTGAGCATGTGTAAAACCTTACTTGCTGATGCCTATCCACATACCTGCTTTACTCAGTTACTGCTATCCCAATGAAAACTTCATTTTTGCAGTTGCTTAGATAGAAAACTTGGAGTTATACTGAACACCTCTCTGGTTTTACACCAAATCCTACTGGCTCTGTCTTCAAAATACAGCCAGTATCAACCACTTCTCACTACTTTAATGGATAGCACCACACCCTCTCACAGTTTGCTGACTTGCCTCTATGCTTCCACCTGTGCCCACTTCAATCTCTTCCTAGCAGAGTCCAAGGAGCTTACATCCTAATAGGGGTGGGAAGAGGTAGACAAGAAATCAGATAAGTAAAATATATACTATGTTAATATCAGGAAGTACTAAAGAGGGAAAAAAAAGAGCTCTGTGTAGAGATGGGAAATGTTTGGTAATGGCTGCAATTTTAGATCTAGCATTACAGATTACCTTAAGTAGCAAAACCTTACCATAGATTTTCCATAGAAGCAAAATGGAAATAAATGGAGACAAAGGCATACACAAGATCATACGGATCAGCATAGTATCTACTTTGCATTTTTAAATTAAATTAAATAAGCTTTTACTGGAGATTTTCAATGTTGTAATTTCATTAGTAGATAGATGATTTATTATTCTGGAAAAATGAGAGGTGAAGTTGTATTTTAAAAGTATTAAAAAAGCAAGACAATTGAACACTTTTTATTCTATGAATGTCCATAGGAACTCCACCTTTCTTCTATAAGCCACCTTTTTTCCATGAATTGCTCCCCCCTGATTTCTCTTTGATTGAATTGTCAAGCATTATCTGTGGAAACCTTTCTTCTATTACCTGACTACCACTTAATATGCTTCTCACATGCTACAAGACATAATGTATAAGAAATGAATAGGAGAAAGATGATTTTGCATCTGTTGTTAAAGACAGCCTTCACTGCACTCAAAGGAGAAGGACAATGGAAATTTTTCTGATTAAATCACAGGATCCACTAAAGCAAAGTGTAAAGACAAGTAGGCATTTTAGGATGGAGGGACTGTTACGCCTAAATTCTAAACTTTAGATACTTGCTCAAATTACACAATTGGAAAGACAATACAGATGCACCAAAGGCGTTTGTTATTAATTCTTAGTTCTAGATTGAAGACAGAAAGTCGGTTTCTTTTGGAATACGTATTTACAAGGTAAACTAACAGATCTGTGCAGAAAAGATTTCTGGAGCTGCCAATGCTGGCAGCAATGTTTATTTTATCCGTTTTGCTCCAGTCTCCCCAACTAAATCAATAATTCTTTACTGAAAACCACTACACCGCCTACGTTATTCTAGGTGTTCCAGGGGATATAAAAGGAGTGATTATATCTTATGCCCTTGACTAAAAGGAGCATATAATCAGGTTAGGAAAGTAAGAAGTAAGTACAGAAAATGAGATAAAAGTGCTTGCTTTAATAAAGGCCGTGGTTTTATAGAAGAAGGATTCTTTCAACCCAAAGTTGGATTATGTCACTCCTCTGCTGAAACTTCCCATGGTTTCCTATCTACCTCAATAAAAAGCTTGACTTCACTACCTACTGCTTATCCCTTGCTTTTCCAGCAATGGTTTCCTTACTGTTACCATAACTCCTCAGGCGTGCACCAGCCTCACGGCTTCATATATGCTGTTCTGTTGGTTCAGATTATTCTTCCCTTAGATATGAATACAGTGTGCTCACTTTTCTCCTCTGTAATTAAATGTCATCTTACTGTTACTTAAAATTGTCAATCAATCCTCACCTCACCTCACCTCACCTCGTTCCTACTTCCATTCCTGTTTATCACCTTCCAAAACACAATAGGTTTATTAACTTATTTGTTTGTTGTCTCCCCCATCTCCCTACAATGTAAGCTTCATACGGGCTCCAAGTTTTGTCTGTTTTATTCTTATAACTATTTCTATAGCTTCTGTATTACTTTCCGGCACAAAATACACATGTAGAATCAATGTACAACTGAAAGTGTTCATGGACGAAAAGCATGAACTGGACCTTACAGGATAGGAAAAGATTTTATTAAGCACAGTGAACATTGAAAGTGAAAAATAAAAGAAAAGATGGTGATGGTGAAAAGAGAAATTATGTAGGTAAAAGTCCAAGGAATAACATGAGCGGCTGAAGCAATTCTGCTACACAGAATTTAGTAGATTAAAATTCCCTAATAACACCATAGATCTGGTTACAAATAACTTTTTACACTTTCATAATAACAACAAACAAAATAAAATATCTAGGAATATATTTAAGTAAGGACGTGAAAGATCTCTACAGGGAGAACAATAAAACACTGAGGAAGAAAATAGCAGAGGACATAAACAAATGGAAACAAACACTATGCTCATGGACTGGCAGCATCAACATACAGCATCAACAGTATAGACATTGTTAAAATGTCTATACTACCCAAAGTAATATGTAGATTCAATGCAATCTCTATTAAAATACCATCATTCAATTTTGCAATCCAGAAAAAAATAATTCTACACTTCATATGGAATAAGAGAAGACCCTGTATAGCTAAAGCAATCTTAAGCAAAAAAAATAAATAAATAAAAAAAATTGAGAGACATCAATACCAGACTTCAAGCTATACTACAAGCCTATAGTAACAAAAACAGCATGCGATTGGCACAAGAACAGAGACAAGGGTCAATGGATCAGAACAAAGAGCACAGATATAAAACCATCCTCATATTACCATCTGATCTTTGAGAAAACAGCCAAAAACATACACTGGGGAAAATAATCCCTGTTTAATAAATGGTGCTAGAAAAACTAGATTAGCCACATGTAGAAGACCGAAGCAGGATCTGCACCTCTCACCATTCACAAAAATTAATTCACAATGGATAAGAGACTTAAACCTAAATCATGAAACTATAAGAGTTCTAGAAGAAAATGTTGGAAAACTCTTACAGACATAAGTCTAGGCAAAGAATTTATGAAGAAGAACCGAAAAGCAATCACAGCAACAACAAAAATAAATAAATGGAATCTGATCAAATTAAAAAGCTTCTGCATAGCCAAGGAAACAGTCATTAGAGCGAACAGACAACCTACAGAATGGGAGAAAATATTTGCATGCTATACATCCAATAATGGGCTAATAAGCAGAATCTACAGAAAGCAAGTGAATCAGTAAGATAACATCATACAACCCCATTATAAAGTGGGCAAAAAACATGAACAGAAAGTTTTCAAAAGAAGATAGGCTAATGGCCAAGAAACACATGAAAAAATGCTCAACATTTCTAATTGCCAGGAAAATGCAAATCAAAACTACAGTGAGTTATCACATAACTCCAGTGAAAATGGCTTTTATCAAAAAGTCCCAGTACAACAGATGTTCATGTGGATGCAGAGAGAAAGGAACACTCATACACTTTTGGTGGGACTGCAACCTAAAAAACTAGTACAACCTCTATGGAAAGTAGTATGGAAGATACCTCAAAGAACTAAAAGCAGAACTATCATTTGATCTAGCAATCCCACTACTGGATATTTACCCAAAGGAAAAAAAGACATCCACACTCAAATGCTTATAGCAGCACAATTCACAATTGCAAAGATGTAGAAACAACCCAAGTGCCCATCAATACATGAGTGAATTAATAAAATGTGGTATATGTATAGCATGGAGTACTATTCAGACATAAAAAATGGTGAACTAACATCTCTTGTATTAAGTTGGATTGAACTGGAGACCATTCTTCTAAGTGAAGTATCAAAGAACGTAAATAAACATGACAGTTACCATTAAATTGGAACTAATAGATCAACACTTATGTGCACATACGGAAATAGCATTCATAAGAAATCAAGCAGGGGGAAAGGAGGAGGCGATGGATAAATTCACAGCTATCAGGTACAATGCAAACTATCTGGGTGATGGGCACACTTATAACTTTGACTCAAATGGTACAAAAGCTATGTATATAATCAAAACATTTGTACCCCCACAATATTCTGAAATAAAATTTAAAAAATTTACCAGTTGATATCTGTGTGCTCCTTCTAAGAAACAAAAATAAAAACAAAATTTGGGGAAAGGTCAGCTATCTGTATATTGAATGATGTCTCTTGATATAACTAAATATGGCTTTTGTTTTTAAAAAATCATTCCTCCTACACTTCCTATACAGGCCATTACAACCTGAGGTTCCCATGTGAGAAAGAAATGTATACTGGTAACTAAAAAAGCATAGCATGTACAATTAAGTGACCAAAAACTAGTGATTCTGAAAGTGGCTATTCTTATCATTCTTTAATAAATTTTAATGCTAGTTTAGACAACTAGGCATATTTAGATTACTGTGAAAAATAATATATGCTAAACTACCAAGCAAATGAAAACCACAACTAATTAATTTATTCTCTTACCCATGGAAATAGATGTTTTGTTTGATGTTGTCAATATTTCCATTAGTGCCATCGTTGCAAACTTATGTTTCACCAGAAAATAAAAGATTTAAAAAAATTTTACTCTCATATATCCTGAATGTTCACAGATATACAATATTTAAAAAGTCGCTGTTATTCTCATTAACAGATATCCAGTTATTACCCAGAACCTTCTTACTTTAAAATAAATCAACCTGTGTGATGAGTGTCAAAATAAAATATCAGAATATAATCTATTTGGGCCTAAAAAGTAGAAATAGTAGTTAATATTTTTAATTGAAAGGAAAACTAGTGTGAAAAACACTGTTTAAGTGAGAATCATACTTA
The DNA here is from genome assembly GCF_040939455.1 of Microcebus murinus. Taxonomy (NCBI): domain Eukaryota; kingdom Metazoa; phylum Chordata; class Mammalia; order Primates; family Cheirogaleidae; genus Microcebus; species Microcebus murinus. The sequence continues at coordinate 62,762,080 of NC_134108.1, read as the reverse complement.
TTTGAATTAAATTAGTCCAAATATGTCTAACTCTATAGAACAATTTTAACAATACAATTTGAATGTAGAATTTTGTATGCAGCCAACAATTTTTTTGCACTCTTATAAATTCTCCCAGTAATCCCAGTTGAATGATTCTTTATTTTATTGATATTCCAAGATTATTTTGAGAAGTTTATGTTTTATCTAACTTAATGGGATAAGAAAGCTATAATGTTAGCTTCTGTGGGAATGAAAATATATATTTAAAAAAATGCCTTTAAGGAGTTTGCCAAAAGTATCAGGTTTGTACCAAGTACTAAAAAGTTTTAGGCACATATTCCTCAAATATCCACATGGATTTAATTAAAGTAAATAATTTCTGTTGTAATAGCCAAATGTGTACGTGGCACAGTAAAATGGACTTAAACATTACAAAACTAGAGGATTTAGAATAAAACAAAAGACCTAAAGCTGGTGGTATTTCATGTAACATACATTATGATAAAGTGAATATATTTTTTATGTGAAACTAATTCCAATGCTTAATAAAGGTTTCAATGTAAATAAGTTGATTTTTTCCTTTTCCTGATTTCTAAGCTCAATCCCACGTGTAGTTCAAATCTATTTATCATGGGATATGTAAGTAATATATATCCTATGTGAATAGTATAACTAAATTTTCAACAGCATGAGAGCATCAACCCTCAGTTTCCTTGACACTAGGATAAAATTTGAACTGAATTCTATAAATGACTGTGGAAAGCTAGGTTTTGGTTCATGAGGTGAAACAAATCAATTCCTTGAAGGAGAAAAACATATTTGTATGAAGATGGACTGAATAAATTAATTATTTTAGTAGCAATTATGATTTATTTTAACAAAAAATATCACAGTGGATAGACACAGTTAGAATCGCTCATATCTCCATTTAATTTTAATGGAATACCATTTTGTAAAAACTGCTATAAAACAATATACTGTAGAAAACAACGATGATGATATATGCATGCACTTATGTTATATACTGATATAGACAAATATTATGACTGTGTTCTTAAACCCTGAATGACTGTGTGGACATGTCCTGTTCTCTTTATTTTAGGGATAGCATTACTCATTTGTGCTTTGAGTAGTTTGGATGAAAGCAGGAAAATTTACTAATAACGAAAGTACCTTTTATGGTTATTCAAAAATAGTGAAGGTTGTTCTCAAATATCAGTACTTCTTTCCAATGAATGTGGATTTGTGTATTTTTGTTCAGATGTCATCACTATCAGAATAAAGAGAGAATGTGATCCTGAATTCTCTCATCCATAGTGTTCTTCCTGAAGGGTGTACAGTGAAAGAGATGTGGTGAAAAGAACAATCTAATGTACCTGGGTAACAGTATCAGAGTCACAGAAACCTGACACTGGTCAAATAGAAAGTATATTCTTTGTATCACATGAAATGTTGACCATTTTTAATCTTTTGAGGTTTAATCACTATTGAGTGATATGGTACATGATAATTCAACCTCTGTTTCAGACTGTAAGCATCACCTTTCCCTCTTGCTTAGGATACTAGAACTTCTCCTCTGTGACTTGATGATCAGAGCACACACACCCGTCAACACCTGCTCTGGCTTCTCTGGAACAAATTTCAAAATATAAAAAGAAAACACACTTTATTATTTTTGCTGCTACAATTAAAATCAGTGTACTATTAATTCTGATGATAGTTAAGAGTTCATAGCTAGTTGAATACCTATTATAGATTTTAAAAGACCCAATTCGTTCTACAATTATTTATAAATAATTCAAATATGTTTAAATAAATAGATTCCAGAGATCTCTTTGCCTTGACAAGTAACATATAAATAAGACAATTTCTGAAATTCTTCATGATATGAAGACTACTTTAAAAATGTTCTCTATATGCATACATACTTTATCATATGAAATGCTAATGTTAAGAAAATATAGTCATCTAAGTTCCAAAATTCTTTGCCAGCATTCATCAAAATGATAATTTAAATGAGAAGCTAATCTTGATATAAAATAATGACTAATAAAGAAATTATCACTTTTATTTAAACATTGCAAAATACACCTTGTACCCAATAAGTCTAATCAAAATGTCTTTATTATATATGCTATTCAAAAGAAATATATTTGCCAAATTTCATAAGCTGTGGTCCTATAAAGTTTGCATAATTAAAAATAATTATATGAGAAAATTAATATATAACTATTAAAGTATTATAATGCCATTATAAAATATTTTATCATAAGACATTTTATTCTTGAGATCAATGTAAATGAAGAACAAATGTTCATGTAGAGACTAGCAATTAAAAGCATTAACATAACTTCTGATATTAAAGGCCATGAGTAGTTGCACAATTAAATGAACAATGGTGAGAACTGCTCTGTTAACTTTCTCACATCCAAAAATAACATTTTTCAGTTTTTACTTTTTAAAAAGGCAAACAAAGAAAGTAATATCAGGGGCATGGAGAATTAATTTTTAAGAGGTAGATTTGAATCACTTTAGTCATTTTATATTTGCTTCACAGTCCTTAGTTCTTTGACAGTTTAATTGCTTTATCAGGCATCTAGCAAGTGCATTTTAAAAGATTAAGACTAAAAGGAGGTATGTTTTTGAACAGTCTTCAATAAAGATGAATTATTTAAATTAACTTAATTTTCATGGTGCTAAAAGGTTTTAGAATAAATTATTTGGCCTATGACATGAGTCAAGTTCATATAAATTTTGGTTATGACCTCAATAGAGAAAGTTCCACTACCACTACCATACCAAAGTTAATTTTTCAGTTTCACTGTGAAAAGCATTAAAAATTAAATGAAAATAAGCCGTGGGAAAAATCCCCCAAATAGATGACATCAATGTTTTTACACAGTGTTTCACTTTATAATCACATAGAAGGTAAAAAAATAAAAATTAAATAAAAGAAAACTTAGAAAAGGTTCTCTCTCTCCTCTATGATATTGTTATATATATTGTACAGTGAAATAAAATCTTTGTAAATGTTTTAAAAGATTAGCACCAAGTCTCTGGGTAATTCAAATTCTGTAAATGAATACTAAATAGATGTCAATGTGGTAAAAAATATATCTTTAAGAAATAAGGTCAGGCACAGTAGAACATATCTGTGGTCCCAGCAACTCAGGAGGCTGAGGTGGGAGGATCTCTTGAGCTCAGAAATTTGAGGGTATGGTACACTCTGATGATTGTGCCTATGGACAGCTACTGCACTCCAGCCTGGGCAATACAGTAAGATCCCTGTCTCTTAAACAAAAAGAAAAAGAAAGAAAGGGTGGGGTTTAAAGAAAAGAAAAAAGATGGAAAATAAGGAAGGAAAGAAGAGAAAGGGATTATCAATACAGGTATACCCTTGCTCATAAGAGAAAAGTTAATAAAAACTAGAGGAGCTAATAAGGTTTGACTAACAATCAGAAGTTTAATACTTCATTTTGTAAGTGATAATTCATGTTGTAACTAATATTCCCATGCACTTCTAAGTGGGGTGCAAATTAGTACATTCCCATAGACGACAACTATGAAAGAATTATCCCTATTGCAAATACAATACACTCTTCGAATAAGTAATTCTACTTAAGATTTTTGTCCACATGAAAAATGACAAAATTCAAAGTTATTCATTTCAGTACCATGTGCAATAGCAACAGCTCATTCTCATGGGACTGGTTAAATAATTTGGTACATCCATGCAATGGAATACCATTAAGCTACAAACAAAAGAATAAAGAAGCTCTTTACATATTGATATGGAAGGCTTTCCAAGATCAACTGAAAAGTGAAAAATAAAGGTATAGAATAGTGAAAAAAAATACAGGCATACCTCAGATATATAGCAGGTTTGGTTATAGCCCACTGCATAAAGTGAACGTCACAATAAAGTGAGTCACATGAATTTTTTGGTTTCCCAATGCATATAAAAGTTAGGTTTATCCTATAGTGTAGTGTATTAAGGTGTATTAAGTTTGTGATAGCATTATTTCTAATAAAACAACGTACATACTTTAACTTAAAATGCTTTATTGCTAAAAAATTGTAAGGGTCACTTAACCCTTCAGTGACTTATAATAATTTTGCTGGTGGAAAATCTTGCTTCAATGTGGATGGCTGCTGACTGATCAGGGTGGTGGTTATTGAAGGGTGGGATGGCTGTTGCAATTTCTCAAAATAAGACAACAATGAAGTTTGCTGCATCAACTGACTCTTTCATGAAAGACTTCTCTGTAGCATGTGATACTGTTTGACAGCATTTTATCCATAGTAGAACTTCTTTAAAAACTGGGGTCAATCCTCTCAAACCCTGCCTTTGCTTCATCAACTAAGTTTATACAAATAATATTCTAAATCCTTTGTTTTCATTTCAACAATGTTCACAGCACCTCTACCAGGAGTATATTTCATCTCAAGAAACCACATTCTTTACTTATCTGTAAGAAGCAACTCCGTACCCATTAAAGTTTTATCATGAGATTTCAGCAATTCAAACACATATTCAGGCTTCAATTCCAATTCTAATTCTCTTGCTACTTCCATCACATCTATAGTTACTTCCTTCACTGAAATCTTGAACCCTTCAATGTCATCTATGAGGATTAGAATCAACTTATTCCAAACTCCAGTTAATGTTGATGTTTTGACCTCCTATGAATTATAAATGTTTTTAATAGCATCTACAATGGTGAATTCTTTCCAGAAAATTGTCATTTTATTTTGCCCAGATCTATCGGGAATCACTATCTATGGAAGCTATAGTCTTATGAAATATATTTCTTAAATACTAAGATTGAAAATTGAAATTATTCCTCTATGGGATGCAGAATGGATATTGTTTCAGCAGGCCTGAAAACAGACTTAATCTCCTTGCACATCTCCATCAGAGCTCCTGGGTGACCAGGTGTATCGCCAATGAGCAGCAGGTCTCAAAAATGGGCCTAACATATTCAGTAAACTATGCTGTAAACAGATGTGCTGCTATCTAGCCTTTCTTGGTTACTTTATAGAGGATAGACAGAGTAGATTTACTATAACTCTTAATTTCCTCATATTTTTGGTATGGTAAATGAACACTGGGTTCAACTTGAAATCATTACCTGCATTAGCCCCTAACAAGAGACTCAGCATGCCCTTTGAAGCTCTGAAGCCAGACATTGACTTCTCCTCTCTAGCTATGAAATTCTTAGATGGCATCTTCCTCCAATAGAAGGCTGTTTCATCTACATTGAAAATCTGTTGTTTAGTGTAGTCACCTGCATCAGTTATCTTAGCTAGATTTTCTGGATAACTTGCTGTAGCTACTAGATCGGCACTCACTGCTTCATCTTGTTTAAGTAGTTTAAGTTTTTAAGTTGTTTAACTTGTTACGTTATGGAGATGGCTTCTTTCCTTAAACCTCAGGAACCAACCTCTGGTAGCCTCAGACTTTTCTTCTACACCTTCCTCATCTCTCTCAGACTTCTTTTATTGAAGAAAGTCATGGCTTTGTTCTGGATTATGCTTTGGCTTGAGGGAATACTGTGGCTGGTTTGATCTATCCAGACCACTAAAACTTTATTCCCAAATCAGCAATAAGACTATTTCACTTTCTTATCATGCACGTGTTCACTAGAGTAGGACTTTCAGTTTCCTTCAAGAATGTTTTCCTTTGCATTTGCAACTTGGCTAATTGGTGCGAGTGGTCTAGCTTTTGGCTTATGTGAGCTTTCCACACGCCTTCCTCACTAAGCTTAATTATTTCTAGCTTCTGATTTAAAGTGAGAGACATGCTACTCCTCCTTTTACTTGAACATGTAGAGGCCATTGTAGGATTGCTAATTGGCCCAATTTTAATATTGTGGTGTCTCAGAAGAGGGAGGCCTGATGGAGAGGGACAGAGATGGGGGAATAGCTGGTCTGTGGAGCAGTCAGAACACACACAATATTTATCAACTAAATTTGCTGCTTATACAGGCAGGGTTTCTGGCACCCCAAAACAATTACGATAATTACATTAAAGATTATTGATCACAAATCATCATAAAAGATATAATAATAATGATGAAAAAGTTTCAAACGATGTGGAAATTGTCAAAATATCACACAGAGACACAGACAGAGCACACGCCACTGGAAAAACAGCACTGAAAGACTCGCTCGATGCAGGGTTGCCACAGACTTCAATATGTAAAAAAAAAAAAGGCAATAACTGTGAAGTGGATTAAACCAGGTATGGCTGTAGTGGTGTAGAGTTTAAAACAACCTAAATACTTTATTATGTTAATATTATTAAAACAGTTTCAAAAAAATAGTCATTTCAAAATATAGTCATATTGAAATACACAATCTTATTGTATTCACATTTTTTCCTGAGGTTAAACCAGCATATCCCAGAGGACCTATTTCTTTTCATTCAGAAAAATATATAAAATAATTTGGGTGTTTTATATACTACACAAAAACAAATTACATCACATAATAAATATTGAGAAATTTCATTTTGTTAATTTTTTTTCCTTTGAAGTGTTATATGGTAAAAATCCTGTATGATACGCTCATTACCACTGCTATTACATTGTTCATAATGATTTATTTATTATTTAACTCACACAGTAATCATCTTAATTACTATTGTGATTGCAACTTTGGAGATGAAGAATTTCAGGCCTAGATGATTAACTAACAAAGCAGTATAGAGGATTCCTGACTGCAAAGGGGCCAACACTTTCCCTGACTTACCTGGCCTTTACATCTCTACTGACTTGCCTCGTAAGCCTTAATCAAAGCATCCACCTGCGGGGCATTTATAGAGCTCCTAGTTCAACCAACAGTTATAAGTCCTCCTTATGTACACGACCTACAACCATGACCAAACTTCAGAGCCACAATTTGAAAACCATATTAATAGCCATTAATAGGCATTATTATGAAGAATACAAATTATCTTATGAAGATAAAATGCTCACTTAAAAAAACTGAATTTATATTTAGACCTTTTAATTGGTAAATATCTAAAATTAAAGTATGAATTTTACTAAATATTATCGTTATTTTAATAAATATTTTAACCTTGTTTGCAATTTTTTCTTAAAAATATTAAAAGTCACTATATTTATATATTAAAAATTTGAAGATTAACATTAAGACTGACAGATTTTCTTGAATAAAAGGTATTAAGTGATTAGTAAGTGAATATACATATTTTCAAATTCCAAAAAACCTGAATATTAAATTATTTCATTGGGTTTAAATCTCTAAATAGAATATGCATCACTTAGGTATTAGCACCTAACAAAAGCTAGGCTAATTTATTCTAAACTATGCATCATTTAAGCTGTGCATCAAATATCTCAAAGATCAAACTATAGAATAAAAAACATAATCACAGAAATATTTCTCAGTTGTGTGGTTTATCTCTGTCTTCAAATGGCCTAAATCATGAAACTTCAAGAGAAAATAATGGTCTTTTGTCTGTGTTTTGTTTTTTTTTCTTTTTGAGACAGAGTCTCACTCTCTTGCCTGGGCTAGAGTGCTGTGACATCAGCCTGGATCACAGCAACCTTACAAGTGTGTGCCACCACGCCTGGCTAATTTTTTATATTTTTAGTAGAGATGGGTCTTGCTCTTGCTCAGGCTGGTCTTGAACTTCTGAGCTGAAGCAGTGCTCCCTCCTTGACCTCCCAGAGTGCTAGGATTATAGGCATGAGTCACCGCGTCCAGCCAGAAAATAATGTTTAACAATCCAAAATGACAAAAAAGAAAGAAAGAAAGAAAGAAAGAAAGAAAGAAAGAAAGAAAGAAAGAAAGAAAGAAAGAAAGAAAGAAAGAAAGAAAGAAAGAAAAGAAAGAAAGAAAAGACAAGACCCAACCTGCTTTCAATAAAGGCTTACTCTAATTTCAGCTAATTTCTCTGGTTGTGAAAACTAATGGTCAAATTTTTTTGTATTTGAAAAATCTCTAAATTTTGGTTTTACTTTTGTGGATAAGTAAGTTATTTGACTTCTTCTGTATACTTTTCAGCAGAAATCTATCTTTGAACTTTAAAATCCACACCTTGACTTTCTGCTGACCTTTCCTCATTCAACTTTTACCATATTTTGTCTTACCAATCTCATGGCCTAAGAAGCTATTTAAGCTTCTCACAATGTGTTCTTTTACTTATAATAAATGTGCTAATAATTCAGTGTCAGTTTTTGATCCTTTCTTCAGAGAACCACAGTTTGTATTTTATCATATGAACCTTGCTGTAGGACCAGACCCTCTGGAGTGTGCACCCTAAAATATACCTCTAAAGGTTTATGAAAAGTCAATTTTGTTATTCCTGTTGTAGAAATTAAAATTTTTTTAGTGAAAGAAAAAATGACTAAGCTAAGCTCTTATCTTTTTTGAAAGTGATAAGAGGGTACAATGAGAACACAATTTAAAAGAAAGCAAATGATTTAGTTATGCTAATATACGAAAGTTCTGCACTGCCATAGTTATAATAATAATTAGAGGGAAGCCAACGGATCATTGGAATGAACCTACTTTCCTCTCTCAAACCACCACTGGTAAGGCAGGCAGAAACTGATTTTTAAAATTCCTCGTATTTAATAATGCGTAGGAGATTATCTGTTTAAGAATAATTGCATAACGCCCATTTTCCAACTTCCTAATTACTTAATGTTTAAAATTAAATCCTTATAAGTTTTTCATTTTGCTGAACTGAATATGTCAATTAGCTTATAACATGAGAATTTACTTTTATAGAATCAACCTGAAAATATTTAGAGTCTTTCCCTGTGGAGCTACAGATATTTTCAGAGACTGTGAAAGCTATTGTTCTAATATTGTTTGTGTTAGATTACACACTGCAATTATAGAATTTCTAGATTGTGTGAAAAATAATTTCAGTGCAGACTTCTATACTTATTAAGCATTATCTACTCTTTTAAATGTCTACCTATCAGGTACAAACTGCTTATTTGATATGCAATTAATCATTTATCTGTAAAAATATCAATTGTGCAAAGCAATTGCTATCTACGTTGATTTGTAAAAATGACTAAGGAAACCTAAGGCATAAATTTTTACTATGTCTGATTATATTTCAGAAGGATTATACATTTTCAAGAATGTCCTGCTGATATTGAGTTTCTACATTATATAAATTAATGGTATTCATTTCAAGATTCTCTGAACACATTTCCTATATGCATGGCTTCTAAATGTACAAGTGATACAGCAATACAAACAAATATTGAAAACATTTAGAAACCAGATGGAAAATAACAATTAGCTTTGACAAGTGGAAAACTAAACCACAGTCCTAAGATGGAATGTAGTAATTTCACATTGTACACTTAGTAAAACTACCTGCTGTGTTTACTAGGGTCATTTCTTCCTGGCTGCTCTTCACCAAACACATAATAATAATGTGCTGGACATTTTAGATTTCCTCTCTTTTCTCCCCTTTCTTTCTTTCTTTCTGCTAGGATACAAGCAAGCTTACGGGCAGATGCTCTTAAGAGCTTTATTCTCTAGTGTGTGAGCTGTATGTTTGCCTGGGTAGATATAAAATAATCTTGCAGAAACCCTACAACTTTCAGGCTTTGTAATTTACCATAGGGATTTTAAAGAAGATTTACTATTTTAATTATGCCTTAAATAAGCTAATATAAAAAAGAATTTGCATTCCCCCATACATGATAGGTGGAAGCATGTCCTGGGAATGCATGGTATAAACGGCAGCAGAAACTAGCCAAGAAAAAAGAGTTCTTCAAAAAAGTACGTGCACATGGTCTGGGGGATGGACATGTTTGAAGCTCTGACTCAGGCAGGGCAAAGGCAATATATGTAACCTAAACATTTGTACCCCCATAATATGCTGAAATAAAAAAAAAGTAAGTGTACTAATTTGGGGAACACATTTATATATGTCCCACTTTTGTCACGGCCCTAGATACTTTTATGTATGAATTATAAGCCATGGATGATTCTCAGAAACACTTTTCAGGTCACTCTGTTTTCACATTAGCAAAGTAATTAATTCAACTATGAATTTTCATTTAATAAGGCCTTGCCATATAGAGATTTAGACTTAAGCTGCATTTAAACTTGGTCACAGACTTACACATAATCACAAGTTTAAATATTAACTGCTTGGATAGAACCCATTTTTACCAGAATTAAAACACAGCTAAGTTGTCTTCTCTCTCCACATCAACTCACCCCACCCCCAACCCACTCAGCTGTTATAAAGGCAGAAATCCTTGGTCATGTCTAGCACCTACAATATGTGAAACTGGCTCCTGCTGCCATCACAGCTGGCTTAGGAATCCCTTGGAGAGTCATTAGTTACACAAAGAGATGAAGTAGCCTATTTAATGAGGTTACATATGAGCTGGAACTCTTCATCCTCCTTTAGGTCAGCCATCCAATAATCATAGCTCTCATTCTTACCTACATACCTTCTTCATAATAATTTTCTGTATCTGGAATACTCAACCATTTTCTTTTGAGCAAAATATTAAACTGCACGAAGCTCGAACGACTAACTCAATTATGGCATTACCCTTCTCAAAAGAAAAATGTACTTATAAGACATGCTGTACTCCTATGTGTTAATATATATCTCTTGCTAATTCAAGGATTTCTTGAATGAAATAATGTATATAAAAACACTAACACAGTGGTTGGTATATGATATGGCTCTCAGAAAGTGTTAGTTTCCTACTCTTGCTTCTATTTTGCCCACAAATTCTAGCACAGTTTTCAGTGCATGGCAGAATAACTTGGCCTGTGTGTCTCCATAGCTTGCCACTATGCTGCCATCTGCTTGGTGAGAAAGTGGAAGATATGTAGAGAAAGAAAAAGAAGCTACTTGGAACCAGGCATTTTTAAGCCAATGAGTTCACCAATCCCTGGTATCTAAGTGCAAGTTTGCAGCTAAGTACGATTTCTTGATGTAGTTTTCACCAGATATTTTAAAAAAACAAAAAAACAGAAAATGCTATAAATTAGTGTGTTTTAACAAAAGTAAAAGATATCATTACTCTTCCAATTATAGTTTATGCTTATACAGTTTTTAAACACAACTGCTTTTAAGAAATAGTGGAGAAAAAGTACACCATTTATATTGTTTTGTTGTTGATTTAGCTTTTTTTGTCTATGTCAACCTTATGGCAATGATGCCGTAATGAGATTGGTTATTGAAGCTTCATGTAGTTTCATTAAAAAAATAAATAAAAAGAAGTATGAATCACTTGTCAGCTCTTCCTTTTTAAAAAATATTTTCTTAATTTTAACATTATCTAAAATTCTAGAATCAGAAGACTATTGCTGACATGGAAAAAATGGTGGTGTTTTCTGAATAAATATAACTGATTTTTCTGGTGTTTTCACCCTCTGAACATTTGCTGTCACTTAAATTCAGACTTAAACTTTTAAGCATAAGTAATATGCATTTAATAATTTATCTTCCTACTAATATCACAAGCTATAATTCAATTCAGTTCGACAATTTTTTATTAAGGGCTTCATATGTTTGCACCACTCTTGTAAGTGTTAGGGAAATAAAATCAAAGAAATATCTATCCTAATGAATCATACATTCTCCAGAAGAAAAACAATAAAGCTAACACTGGATAGTGTAGAAGGTGAGAGGTGTTCTAGAAAGAAAACAAACAAACAAACAGTAGGATAGGGTAAAAGGGTCAGGAATGTCGAGAAGTTACAAGTTGTTATATTAAGTAAAGTTGTTAGGAAACATCTCATTGAGAATATAGGGTCGGAACAGGGATTTGAGGAAGATTTGTGAGGAAGCCAAACAGAATCAGGTGAAGGTAATTCTAAGGTCGTGGGGCTAGCTAGAAAAAAGTTCCAAAGGTAGGAGAATTTCTGGTGTGTGTTAAATACCAGCAGAGACTGGCATGGCTGGAATATGTGAGAGAGGGGGACGATGGCAGGAGATGGGGCAAGAGAGATCAAGGATGGGGATAAGTAGATCCTGTAAGGCCTGGCAGACTTTCACTCTTTTTCTGAGTGAGATGGGGAGTCACAGCAGCTTTCTCAGCAGAGGAGAACGATCTATGCTTTACAAAGGACACAGCTGCTGTGTTTGAAAACTCACTGTAAAGGGCCAAGTATAGAACAACAGGCATCCTTTAGGAAGTTTTGTGGTAATCCAGAAAAGAAATGCTGGGGGTTAGATAGCCAAGAAAGTAAAGAAAGTGGTCAGATTATATATATATATATATATATATATATATATATATATATATATATATATATATACACACACCTATGTGCATGTGTGCATATCTAAAATAAATATATTAAGAGTAAATTTAACAGGATTTCTGAGAGATTACACATATTAACAATCAAATATTATAATAATTTTTGCTTTAATAATCAATAACTAATAATTATAAATTCACATAGGAAATAGTATCTATAAAACAATAAAATAGTTTATTTTATAATTTTTTTCAATTTATGTGGTAAGCTGAAATATAAATGTTCTCTGATGAGACTCTCCTACTAGTACATATTTATTATATATTTAGTATTAAACTGGGTAAAATATTGTAATAAGAAAGTATGATAGATAATTAACACTTTGCCAAACTGGAAAAAAAATTTTTTTCCTGGGGCCCCAGTGTTCTATTAAAACAAAATGATCCTTTCTAATTTGTCATTTTTTATTGTTTATTGTGCATGAGTTATATGTAACACAACCCATGTTTTTAGAATTAAATTGTCAATATTAATTGTAATAATAAGAACGTCAACAAGTAATATTTTCATGAACCAACTGCAAGGTTTTGCTTCATGGGACCCAAAACTAGCCTGAATTAACTACAACTCACATGGCAGTCAATGTGTTAAAGATGTGACTCTGTGGTAAAATCTCTAGCTTGTATTTTGTGCTAGTATTAATGGGTTGCTCATTTAAGGAATAGAAATCACTGATCCATATCATTGATTAGCTAACCTCCTTGTGAAACTGCGGAAATAGTATCTGATATTATATTTTCATGCCTGGTTTTATTTTACTCAGAAGTGCTTTAATAAATGTAATATTTTAATACTAAGAAGCTTCAGCATGTTGGAATATTCTGCAGATTTAACAAAAGCTCAGCAAAGCATTTTAATATATGAGTAAAATTCGAATAAAGATTCAGTATATTAGTTCTTTCATTCCAAAAGAGAATTCTTTAAAATTAACATCATATTACAATGATAGGCAAAGTGATTAGAGAGCAAATATGCTTGGCTATTTTAAAAGAATACAATCATTAGCACAAAATGATTTGTAGTGCAATTTTACTTCACTTGGGAGAAAAACAATTCCCTTTCATATTTAGTAAATATATTTAAGAATTTAGCTAGAAAAAAACAGGTTCTGTAGAAGTATAATGCTTACTATTTTCTTTTACTGTTTTTAAGATGCTATTAAACACAGGTCAGACGTGCAATTAAAGCTAGGGGAAATAGATATATTTTATAATAAAGAAATGTATTGCATTTTTGATAATCTATGAAATTTCCTAAGCATTGGTTGAAAAATTACATTTAAAGCTTACACAGCTTTGCCAATACTTAATGCTTTCGAGACAAGATAGCCCAATACAATTAACCACGTCCTGAGGCAGCATTAAAATGCTGAAATATGGGCTTATAAGAGCTTACCAAGTCAGAAGTTTTCAAAAATAATTTTGATTAGTTAAAATATAGTTTCACTTATAAACTGTCCCATGGTTCACAAAATAATCTGTATATATTTTGTTCTCATATAATAATTGCTAAATAAAATAGCAGTAAGTTCTACTTACTTATCCTTTACCTACAGAATCAAAACTTCCTGATGTGAGTCCCAGCATTTGCATTTCTAATAAGCACCTAATATCAAGTTTAGGGGGATGGAGGTGGTGGTTCATGCCTGTAATCCCAGCACTTTGGGATACCAAGGTGGGAGGATAGCTTGAGGCCAGGAGTTTTAGACTACCCTAAGCAATAACATAGCAAAATCTCATCTCTAAAAAATTTAAAAATTAGCTGAGTGTGGTGGTGCACATTGGTACTTGGGAGGCTGAGGCAGAAGGAGCACTTGAGCCCAGGAGTTGGAGGTTGCAGTGAGCTATGATCACTCCACTGAGTTGGAAAATATAAAATTTTAAGAATCAAATAATGAGAAACAGTAATACATGATTGGCAGATGACATATATATCAATCACAGTCTCAGAGTCTGTTTAGAACACAACCTGCAATGCCTGGCTATGGCTAAGCTTAAAAGTTAATGCAATTCTTGTTTTCTTCCTATATATTTGTTTTGTTTGATATGATGAGAGTGTTATTTATGTTTTAAATTTAATTATTAGACAAAAATTATAATATCTGAAATTTTCACTAAAAAATCTTGATTTCTGGGATTGACATGTCTAGCCCCACTGGGCATGTATGCATTCCCAACAAGAACTAGGAGGTGACTATTCCCATAAAGGAGCTATTTCCTTTCCATGTCCCTAAGGTTCACACAAATCTACATTGGCCTCAACATTCTTTGGTCAGTTCTACGGGAATTTGTTAGACTAATTGGTCAGTTACTGCGGTAAATGTCTAAACTACCCTCTTTAAGATTTGATTTTGACTTTTAGAAATAATAGAAAATTAGAAGGGACTTAAGGCATTGTGATTAAAAGTGTGACTGTGGGTTTGATTCCCGCCTATGTGCAACCTTGGGTTATTTATTCAAACCCTCTACACCTTCATTTATTCATCTTGAAAACGAGAAAATTAACATTACTTACATTATAGGGCAGTGTGAGGATTCATTGAAATAATGAATGCAAAGAACTTAATATAGGGCTCAATATGTCATAAATTAAGCACACAGGTTTTTATACCACATAGATGCATACATTTTATATATACACATAAATATATGTGCATACACACATATATATAATATAGATATATAATGTATAGTATAGGCAGTTTATATATTCTATATCTGTAATATATACTGTAATATATACAGATATATATATCTGTAATATATAGAGAGTATAAATTACAGAGTATAATTTATACTCTAGGAAAGTGATATAAAATAAGTGGAATTTAAGATGGATATTTGATAAAAGATAACATTGTATTAAATAGTATTCTTTTTAAAATTTAGGAAAAATATTACAGTAAAGACATGGGAATCAAAAGCAAGTATTTTTTATAGTCTATTGCTAGCAATTTTTTTGTCGTGTTTTACAAAATAAGCTCCCTGGGGAGGCAAAAAGATTGATTATTTCATAGAGGGGTGTTTTCTGATAAATGTACTAGAATTTTGCAGATATACACTCTTAATTAATTTCTAAGTCTCTTACTGAATCATGCTCACTAAGGAGCATGCTTATCCAAGTCCAAGGTTTTGATAAGGGGATATTTTAAAACAGTGGGCTTAGCTCTGGTTATACTGATGCCTCAATCAGAGAGGTACATTGGTGATTATTTTATTGTGATTATACATTTAAAATTTAGTACCCTTCTTCATGAGGTCATTGGATCAAATTGGGATCAAAAATTCTCTTGGATTCAGTGATTCAAGTAAATTCCTAAGCCAAACCTTACAAAAGTCACCTGCAGGTATTTTTACTCACTATGGTAAACAGTTCTAAGGATTTGGGGAGGCATTATGTCCTCCAATGTGTATGTTATCAGTTTGTATGAATAAATATATTAATCAATGCTATTTAAGGCTCATATAAAATAGCAGTTAATCCAACTGGACATTTTCAGTGAGCTTAATTTAAAAGTTTGAATTAAGATTTTACTAATGTGGTATCCAAAGGGTAAACCAAACACAAAACATGATGGGAAAAATTTTCTTTAACTGCAGTTAGATTTTTGCCCAATTCCTCTCAATGCAAACAATTTCAAGTGCGTAATATAAAACTTTTTGAGTATATATATATTTACACATTTTAACAAAATAGTTTATTTCTAAATAGTCACTTCTCTAGGGGAAAAAATTTGTGCGTACAAATAAGTAGACTGTAGTAATCAACTAAATGCACATGCTCCAAAATTTAGGAGTAAACTCATTATTATTCCTTACTGGGCTAGCCTTTTATCCACCTCAGTGGGGGCTTAAATACTGGCATCCAATGGGGTAAAATGTTTTCAAATGTATTTAGGGCTCCTGTCATTCTTACCCAACTGCTTTCCTTCATTCTCTCAATACTATTCTCATTATCATCTACCACTTCTTACAGTTTAGCTCAAGAAACCAAAATAATGATTTTAAGTATATGGAATATAGAATTCTGGGAAATGTGCGTGTTTATTGTACACTTACAAATATATACTATTCATTAGGTACTAAATTTCAACACACAAAGTAGTCTGTTTTTCCTGGCCTACTATAATCAAGATTTTGGAAAGGCAGCTGTTTGACAATTTTATTTACATTTTCTCAGATTTTATTTTTAAAATTAAAAATTCCATCTGGATGAAAATGTATTCATACAAGGTTAGGAAATCAAAAATGAAAGAACTCTACCCCTAACTGATCATACTGGCTTTCATACAGTGCTGCTCTTTAGCATCTTTCAGTTTGATATCATTTTTGGATGTAGCTAAATGCCAGATACCCTGACAAACATATATTCTACCAGCTGGATCTCCATCTGCTCAACTAAACATTTTCACACCAAATCTGTATAAAAAGCTATGTTTTCAAAGACAGTTATCTACAACTGAAATATTAAAATCTTAACTCCAGGAGTCTTTCCACTTACATATTTCACATGTATTTAATCATGAATACAAAACTACCTCCAAGTATTATGAGTGGTCTGCTTCATGTTGCCAAAAATTATGTTAAACCATCCATGAAGGGGCAGACAGACTTTTTGGAGCACAAGAAATATTTTTGAGATTTTTTTGCCTAAGGCAGAAGTATTGCTACTATCTTTTGATGTGTTTGCTTAGAAAAATGCTGCAAAATTAATGTTAATGGATAGAATGATTTTTTTAAAATCTGCATTAAGTTTGTCCTGGGATAACTTCCTTTGCCTACATATGAATATATTAACTGATATGAATTATGCTTATAATGATAAGCCTTATAAAATTTATCAGAACCTTATGACTTAGGCCCCAATTATGCAGAGTAGCCAAGAAAGTCTCAGGTAATTTTTAAAAATTTCTACCCCAATATCAAATTCATCTAAAATGATGCTAAGGAATATTCCGTAAACCTCAGTGGCTATTAGATTTCTGGCTTGGGGATGAATAATCTACAAACCATTATTAAATTGTGGGAGACCCAAGAACAGATGAAAGGCATGAAGTACAGCAATATAGCAGGATTGGCACTGAGGCAGAAATGGGATAATAGAACTCATATAACACAAATATGAACAACGGAGAAAGTTCGAAAGAAGGAAATGATCCTCTCAAAATTTTGCATACTACTACCCTTAAATAATATCAGTGGCCACACTTTAAAAAATATGTATGCAAAAAAGGAATCAATGGTAGCTTGAAGGTATAAACAGAGAAACATAGATCTTCATTTCTCATCACCTAGGCAAGCAAACATACATTAAGAACTTCACAATTTCTCACAAATCAAGACCTTGATTAGGAAGCAGAAGAAAATGTTTCTGTGTGTTCATAGCAAGAGTAGAAGTAGGCCAGGCACGGTGGTTCTTGCCAGTAATCCTAGCACTCTGAGAGACTGAGGCGGGTGGATTGCTCAAGGTCAGGAGTTCGAAACCAGCCTGAGCAAGAGCGAGACCCCATCTCGACTAAAAATAGAAAGAAATTAATCGGCCAACTGAAAATACATAGAAAAAAAATCAGCCAGGCATGGTGGTGCAAGCCTGTAGTGTCAGCTACTTGGAAGGCTGAGGCAGAAGGATTGCTTGAGCCCAGGACTTTGAGGTTGCTGTGAGCTAGGCTGACGCCATGGCACTCTAGCCTGGGCAATATAGTGAGACTTTGTCTCAAAAAAAAAAAAAAAAAAGAGTAGAAGTAAAAGAGGTTTGTATTACAGGAGGGAGAGGGGTATTTATAAGCCTTGTATCCATAGATTTTTCCACTCATCATTCAATTCTCTATTATTTATTAATAACAATCCTGAAGAAAAGCCTTATTTTCCAGTGAACATATCTTTTTTCAAACTCGGGTTATGTGGTATAAAAAATGGGGGCGTATGTGAGGTGAATGAGGAGAGGAGAGAGAGAGAGAGAGAGAGAGAGAGAGAGAGAGAGAGAGAGAGAGAGAGAGAGAGAGAGAGATATGAGATTCTACCAGCTAAAAAATTTAGAATTGCCAGGAATAATATATGCACATAGGAAAACCCTTACATAAAATGTGACATAGCTCAACTTTAATCCTAAACACAAAAGCAGAATACCAATGGAATTTAGAAAGAATTAGTGCTAAATGGTTTTTATATCATGGAAACTTCAACATCATCTCATTTACTCTTTCTGTAATAAAACTCTTTAAGTAAAAAACTCATTCCCTTATCTTTCTTAAAAGACACTATGCCCCTTTATTAAAACAAAAGTCAGGCCCATCTAGCTGCATGATACCATTGGCCAAAGCAGTGATGAGCAACTGACTGAATTAAATGTTTGCTAGATAAGTTGTTTAAAACTTTTTATAACTGCAAACTTTGTTTAAAAAAGTAAAAATCAGGATAAATCATCCACCTATTCTCCACTCTTTCCCACCCTCTATAGCTACTTTTGGTCTTGCCAAAATTTGTCTACCTAAAGTACCCAGGTAAAAAAAGAAGATGGAATAAATGAAGGGAATTTTAAATTTATTCCAACAAAATGAACTACCACTTTTCTTAACATTGAAAACAGGTGTACATTTAACCAATGCTGATTGCAGTAAAAACATTGTTTTATCTCTACCAGTATACTTAATACTTTACATTTATTCAGACACACTTTGAAGAATTTGAATATATCTAATTGGCTAAGAAAAAAAGGACTTTGAATCATGGAAATATCAATAGAGAAAACTTGCTTAATTCAAGCATTTGCCAAGAAAAACTGTTATCATCAAACACATGAGATTAAATAATTATCTGTTTTCTTTGCTGGCTCAAGATAGATGTAGTGCTGATGCCTACGCTTACTCAAAAAAACGACACAACATCCTCTCTTTGCCATCAATAAGATCTATCAAAGACTCAAGAATAATAATTCCAGATTTATAAATTGCCTGCTGTCTTCATAAAACATTAGCTATACAGCAAATAATTCTATTCATAGCTTAAGATTCATGTAATGAAAATCTCCTAAGAACACTCAAGAATAATGTCATGGTAATAGTGGAAGTAAAAAGGGAAGAGATTGATACCTATCTCTTCCTTTGGTCTAAGTTCCAAGAGAGGTTATGTCCATTTCACCACTGAATCCTCAGCCCTCAGCAAAGTGACTGGCATACAGTAGGCATTCAGTAAATATTTGTTTAACAAATGAGTAAAACCACAACTCACCTTTTAATATACCACTGTACAACATTCAGTATAATCTTGAACATATTAAAGAGTGATTTTAAATGAATGCTCTATTTATATAAAGCATGTGGAGATCATTTCTTATGAGTGGTAAATATCTAATATAGCATAACTGGAGCTTACTTAGAAGGCTGACTAGCATGTGACCTAAAATCATCCATAATTGATGATTTCCAGTCATTCACTGAAACTTGTAAGTAGAAGAAAATATAGAAAACAACTTATAAAACTAAGAAATTATTTGTTCATTGAATCGCTATGGTATAATTATACTTACTCTTTCCTCTTTATCAAGTTTAGCAAGTAAGTTTTCTGCTAATGCAGAAATACCAGAAGTCCTGGGATCTCATCATGGCATATAACATTCTTGGACTAAAATCTTTCAGACAATCTACTCCAGAACACAGGAATCTTGTCTTCTTGGCATGCTACAACATTTCTAGCAGCTAGCAGAGTGACACTTCATGAGCACTTAATATTTATTAAATATATCAATAAATGGGCAGAAACAACAGAGAGACATATTTCAAATGATTATAAGAATTTTCTAAGATTAAAAACTGGAGAATTTTTTGAAGATTACTGTTATATCTTCCTAGTTTCCTCCAAGTTAGCTGAACTCAATTCTCTTAACTGGGTTTCATATTATAATACATGCTTGTGAGTCACCTCATATTTCTCATCACTTTAAAATATATTATTTCTCTGTGTCACTGTTAACCTGTGGTATCTAGAATTGGTCACAAGGCTCCCAACTAGAGTTGACATGAGCAGGGAAGAGCTGAATATCAGACACCCTTAGCCTATAGATCAGTCCCTTCTAAGACACATGAGATGTTCTGATGGCCACCAGACTCATAATGAGTTGATTAGATCTAAAGTTCAGTTCTCACTCCTCACCTTACAGGGCTATCAACAACATATGACACAGATCACTGCCTCCTCCTTGAAATACTTTCTTTTCTTGCCAGTCACCAAACACTGAACTTTCTTCCTGTCTCCTGGCCATTCGTTCTCTGCCACATTTTCGGATTATTCTTCATCACCCAGTACTCTGGCACTCAGCTCTCAATACCCTTTTTGATCCTATTTATACTCACTTTCATTTTATCTCATTTAGTTTAATGCCTTTAAATTACATGTCTAAGCTGAAAACTCCAGATTTATAACACTATCCAAACCTTACATATAGACTCCAGGTTTGTGTATCCAACTAGTAAACTATAGCATTTTCAACTTAGTATGCCTCAAATTGAGTTGCTAAACTTCTTCTAAACCTGTCCGTCTCACAAATGTCTGTGACTGAGTTACCAGCAATCTCATCTTTTCAGTTGCACAGGCTAAAATACTAAAAGCCACCTTTGGTCTCTTCTTTCCAGCATATCCCACATTTAGTCAGCCAATCTTGCTGACTCTATATTTAAATTGTATCCAGAATTAACCACTCTGTACCATTTCATTGCTACTGTCTCAGTGAAGCCATGTTCTCTGTTTTAGAGTACTGCAATAGCCTCACAAACTCAACTCCTGCTTCCCCCCATACCCCCTCTTATCTTTTCTTAACACAGCAGCCAAGTGATATTGTTAAAATGAAAATACATCATGTCATTCCTCTGTCCAAACCCCTCAAAGGCCTTCCATCTCCATCTAAAGGCAATGACCATAATGACCTGAAAACTTAATACAGTATGTTCTACAACCCCATTAACATCCTGAGTTTCGTTTCTTCAACTCTCTTTTATCTGTCCCTACCAGCTACACCCGTCTCCCCACTGAACATGCTATGCATGCTTTTCCCTAAGGACCTTGCACAGACTGTTCTCTCTGTTTAGAATATTCTTCCTTCTTTGGGCTTTGCTTTCACATCTCACTCAGGCTTTTATTCAAATGTCATCTTCTCAATAAAACATTTCTTTACAACTTTAAAAAACTGTAATCCCTCTGATACCCTTTCATGCCCTTCCTACATAATTCAATTTAACATCATCTAATTTTTATATTTTACATATTTAATATATTTTTGTCTCTTCCATCACCACTTCACTGCTACAAGAAACTTCTTAAGGACAGAGATTTCCGGGGATGTTTTTGTTTGTTCATTTTGGTTTGTCTACTGCTTGTTCCTAGTACCTAGAGCAATGTATGAAACTTATACAGAATAAATATTTTTGAATTATACAAGAATGAACGTTGTAAGGGAAAACATTTCACTAGTGAATTTTATGTATCAGATAGCTGGGAAGTGTTTTTTCATGACAGAATCCACACCTTTCTAAAAGTGCATCATAAGTCACACTTTAATGATTTTTCTTTACCCAAAATATGGGTAAGCCGGTCTTTCTTACCTGACTTTGTTATCTTTGGATACCAAGATTTCTCCTAGAACATTGGTTTCTGAGGTATAGCAATTTTAAAGCATAAAAGGGACATTATTCAATCTGGGTAATAATATATTCTCATTAGAGAATTTCCATGGAAGCCCTACATGATCAACGTGCCCCCTCCAAGCACACAACTTAAATAATAAGGAGAAAGATTCACTGGGGGAAAGAGGAGTATAATATGTCATGGTCTCCTTAAGAAGACTACCTGAGCAAAATAATACTTTAATTATACAACAAAACATACAAAATATGCAAACTTCTCAGTTTCTAATTTAAAGATAACAATATTAACAAGGAAAAAGAAAAAGAGATCAAGTCAAGGTCACATTTTGTACAGCAAATTAACCAAGATTGCATTATAAAAATCCATATTCATCTTTCATTATCAAAAACAACAATGACATTGTAATGATCAGTTTCACCATATTATTAATAACACACACATAAATAATTCCTCATGGAATTGAAATGAATAAAGTAGAATAAAGTAATGCATATTTTTAATTACTAATAATTTTTAATTTTTGTTTCTTTTAGGAATTTTATATTTTAATGCCAGATTAAATGAAAATCTTATTTCAGATGTGTTATAATGACATAAGTAATAGACCCCTAAGATAAATAGCTGCAGAGTGTGACCTAGAAGTTCTAAATGAGACACTGGCCACTTCACATTTACCATAGTTGTTTTAAACAGAAGTAACTGAGATTTTTAATTGCCAATCATTAGCAGTCTTCAAACATGAAAGTTGAAAGATTATGCCAATTTACATCTAAGCCAGACTATAAGCCATATTAATGAAAATATAAAAATCAACTTGTCATTTTTAGACATATTAACCAGCAACAGCATATGATCCAAGAGCTGTTCCAAGAATTTTACTCCATACCCAATAAACAATACCATGAACTATGAATCCTGACATACTTGATTTTTCAAATCCTTTTCCAACATAGCTCTTCTTTGTAGACTTTTGAAAATAAGACACTATCTCCCAAAGAATACACTCCATCCATTATAAAGCATGATTGAGTTTAAACAAAGTTAGTGATTTTGTGGATTTTCTCAAATATCCTTGTTATCTCAAATATTTTTGATAATGGCATATATAAAATAATTTTGTTCTATGCATATTATACTTTACGCAATGAGAATCTGGCAGAACTAGAAAGTGAAACCAGGTCTCTTGCTCCAGGTCTGGTTTTCTTTTCACCACAGTTAACAGTTTAAGTGAAATAAAGAAAAACAAACAAACAAAACCCAAAAGACTCATGCTTGGTGCAGCAGATACTGAGCAATACCAATTAATTAAATTATCACCAATGTAAACTCTCATCTAAAGTATAAGCAGATCTATCACTTAATACTAGTTAGAAGAAAAAGTATATTTTCAAAGAATGGAGAAAAACACCATAGTAGAATGAGAGTAGGAGATGATTAAGTTAAAATAACTTTTTTATATAATGTTAAATATAGTAATTAAATTTGTTTTCAAACAAGGCATAAAATGGTAATCATAGAATAAAGGTGACTTTAAAAAATTGAAACATAATCTTACATATTATGGAGCATGCAGTGGTATTTTGATACATGTATATAATGTGTAACGAATGATCAAATCAGGGTAATTAGCATAACCAACACCTAAAACATTTATCATTTCTCTGTGCTGGGAATGTTCAAAACCTTCTCTTCTAGCTATTTGAAAATACACAATAAATTATTGTTAACTATATCACCCTACAGTGCTATAGAAAACTAGACCTATTCCTCCTAACTGACTGTAACAAAATTACAACTAGTTAACCAACCTCCCTCTATCTTTCCCTCTTCCCTACATTTCCCAGCTTCTAGTAACCACTATTCTACCCTCTACGTCTATGAAATCAACTTTTTTAGCTCCTACATATGAGAGAGAACATATAGTATTTATCTTTCTGGGCCTGGTTCATTTCACTTAACATAATGTCCCCTAGGCTCATCCATGTGGCCACAAATGATAAGATTTCATTCTTTTTTGTGGCTGAGTAGTATTCTAATACAGATATATACACATATTACATTTTATTTATCCATTCTTCTATTGATCAACACTTAGGTTGATTCCATATCTTGGCTATTGTGAATACTGTTGCAATAAACATGAGGATGCAGTTATTTCTTCAATATACAGATTTCCATTCTGAATGTGGCTATTTATCCAAGGAAATCAGTGCCATTTTCTCCAAGGTTAAAATAATTACTATTCCTCCTTCCATCTTAGCTTGGGTATCAGCCAAGAAGGCATCTCAAAAGGTGTCAAGTATTTATTGATTCCTTATTCTAGTACTAATCTTAGGATTTTGCTGTATGGAGAACATGCACACTTAACCACAATGTTTAACATTTCTTAAGTGGCTTTTCATTAGACAATCTATCTGTTCAGGTTCACAATCAAAAGTGGGCATACATGTCAATATTGTGATAATGTAATAGCTATTTGAAGAAAAGTATTGCAGATGTTAGAGCGTAAAGTTAGCAACATAGCAAGGTAGTAAACCTGTAAGTTTAGTTATAACTCTGTCAAAGAATATATAAATCGTAGTACTACAAATGAGGGCTATCACTGAATTTAAAAAAAAAGAAGTAAACGGAAATGGCCTAACAGATTTTCTTTAGTTTTATTTTCCACATGTATAGTCACACCACTATAATAAAACCATGTTTTCTAAGGTCTCCAATAATATCCTTGTAGCTAAATCCAAAGGTCTTTTCTCAGTTTTTTTTACCCTTAAACCCTTTCCAAATTCTGCAACTCCTGAACACATGCTTTCCTGAAATATACAGATCATATTTTTAGCAGAAAACAAATATAAAAAGCATGTTTGGGAGCTCCCTTATATCAAACATAGACATGGCTTTTTTTTTTTTTCATTTTTAACTTACTTAGAAACAGATTCTTTCTAGAATACATATTAAATTTATTTCATGTATACTCATAAACATTATCAAGGGAATGATAATGGAGGTTAAATAACCGGAATAACTAAGGACAAAGAATTATTTCACTTGAAATATACAAACAATTGAGGCAATGTTGCTATCCCATTTAGTAATTTCCTCAAGGTAATTTGTATGTGTGCGGCAAAGAGTAATTCAATCACATTACACTGTGTTTAGTTCATCAATTATTTCTTCAAAGGTAGGTTTTTTTTTACTTTTCAGCTGGTAATATAAACTGCTATGTCATTTTATCTTTTCCATATCATCCAGAAGCCAAGATTGAATGAACAGGCTTTCCTTTTATACTTTTGCTTTAAGGCAAACATAGGCAACACAAAGTCACTATTGCCTGACATAGTTCAATTCATTAGAAATAATGTATTAATCTATTTTCTCTAGAAATACCTATTATACAACTATTATTATGTATCTGGCATTATTAGGTGCTTGAATTTTGAAAAACTTTTACTAAGAGCACTTTTTAAAAAATATTCTCACAGAATTGGATTCAAAGTATGTTTACAGTGAAGCTAAACTGCTTCTCGGCTTTTTGGCTAAGACCAAGTGTAGTACAGTGGAGCTCAGTGAACCTGGTAGGAGGTGAGGAATAGAAGTAAATCAAGTAAGAAAAATAAATAAGTTAAAAATCTTGAGAAAATGAATAAATGTAGAATGTTCATAAAGGTCAACTCTGGCAAGATATATTTCTGCTAACTCTGGTCATAAGTCTAAAGAGAACACACTATAAACAATAAACAGTTATCTACAGAACATGAGCTCTGTATTTTTAATCTTATATGAACTTAAATGGTAAATTCCATTTCTCTCTTTGCTAAGTGGCTTATATTTTTATTATATTCAGTTTCTACTTAGGAATTCAATTACAATATTGATAAAATTTCATTTCTGTGCTATACTGTACCATATTTGTGGATGACAAAAATAAGCAAGTTTATAAACATTAATATTGGTTTTTGTGCACATCACATGAATATATCTTAAATTCTAAAGGAAAAACAAGTGATATTTCAGAAAATATCTTAAATTTTCAATACAATTATATTAAAACTATTATTTAGGATATTTTTGAATTTCAAATTTGCAAATAAACTGATTTGATCAACAACGTGGATGGCAAAGCTATAAATCAATTAAATTCTTCAAGGTGTTATTCTGAACATGAAAAAACCTGGTTGAAATTTATGAAAATAATATAAATTAATTTTATATTTCTATTTATATTAATTTTATATTTCTAGAGATAATTTTCTAACCTGCATTACAATACCTACAATTTGAAACACTTTTCAACTACTAGAAATGTACAATGTTGGAAAAAAATGTCTAAAGAAACATTTAAGATGTTACCATTTCTGCTACTCTGCCTAGAATCTGTATCCTTGTGGCTTTTCCATGTATTATAACTAGAATATTCTGAATTGAATCCACAAATATCAAGGTTAAAAGTGTGATTCAAATCCATTTCATTCCCTGATAACCATGAATATATTTGCATGTTTCAGTTTTACACTTAATCCAAAACTAGTATAGTTTGTGATGCCCATATTTAAAAATTTTCCAATATGAGTATGCATCACGTTTGTTAGAATTGATTTTTTTTTTACCAGAAATAGGAGAACACAACTATGAAAATCAAAGATGGGAAGAGATAAATTACCTGAGAAATAAGAATATAGACCACAGGGCTAGACAGATAGTCTCACCCAGACACTTTTTCAGCCTTTTCACCTTGGGCAATTTGCTTACCTTCTCTGTGCATTCTGAGTAATAACATATTCCTCACAAAACTGTTGCAAGTTTGATTCTTAGAGAGCCAATTAAGTGTTAACAGGCAGGAACGTATCCTTCAATATCTTTTATGTAACTTTTTCTGCTTCCAAAACGTATGGAGATACTCAAAAAATAATACAAAATTTCTCCCTATTTCTGTTTTTAGTATTAGAATGAAATGAGACTTTTCATCTATTGTAAAACATAATCATCAACATATGGGATATATTATCTGTCTAGGGTTGTAATATAAGCTTTTTGCCCTGACCAAACCTGGGACACGAATTCTATTTAAAATTTTACAATTTCATTGGTATTTACATTATAATTCCAAAGGATTTGTTAAAGTTCTGGGTGTCATTAAGGACATAAGGAAGTACTTTAAAACAAAAAGCAGTGAAATAATTATATTTCTAAAAAGCACCTGTGTTTTGCAAGGAAGACCACCAGCAAAGATTTAGAAGAGAAAGAAAAAGAAAGGGGCAAGATCCTGTTGGATCTATACAATAACCAGTAATTTGGTAACTTTACAATAGCCATCTAAAGTTTTCATTTTTATTGTATTTTTAATCTCATGTCTATCTATCTATAGCAATTAAGATGGATTCCTGAAAACTATACTTTCTGAATTATTATAAAAATAATTGTTTACTGAAATATGAATAACTATGAATCACATGTTTGTATTTGTTGAAAATGTAAATGGAGAGAAATCATTTTTCTAATAGAGATTGCCAACATTAAAATATCACACATAAAGAAACTTCCTTATTCATGTCTTGACAGAGATGATTGGCTAGAGATCTGAACATGTGTCCAGTATATAAGAGACATATAATGCATCTTTCTTGCTATAGCCTATAAAGGAGGCACAAAACCTCTCCTGGTTACCTAATACAAATTAGATAATATTTTATCATAATTTATATAACTTTGAAGGCATATTTAAAGCAGTATTTTAAAAGAAAAATAGTTCATGTAGTATATTGAGTACTAAAACTTCCAAGCCTTTCAACTACTATGAAGCCTTTTAATATAAGAGACAAAAGTAATATAGAACTATCACATAACTTTATCTACAACCTGATTTTTAGGGTTGTCCAGAGGAATATTCCTTACACTCTGTTCAATGAGTTTAGCATCAATAAACCAGGCAAATGCAAGGCATACATGAAAGAAAGTTTCATATTCTATCCATATGCCATATGTTACAAACTGCTTGCATATAGTGTGAACATCACTTTGAAAGCACAGTGAGCAGTCAAATGCATTACTGTTCAAAGTCCTTTATGCCTTATAAGAAAAGAAGTGAACAGTTCATCCTCAACACCAGCTCCAACAGCTGCTACTGCTTTCAAGTACCCAAGAGTAAACTTACTTTGAATGACATCCTTCTTCCAACTTAACAATTTTGCTATAAATTTGAAGGATGATTAGAGTGATATAACTTGGACACCCTTTAGAAAACATTATTTTAAAAAGAAAAGAAATAACAAGCTTATATCAGCCAATCTATTATTTTTGTTTGCCAACTATAGGGGTAAGGTTAGGAGTAGTTGGAAAAAAGGCACAAAAAGAAGTATAAATGAGTAATTAAAAGTGACTGATGGTGTTATTTTACTGTATTTGGTTAGAGTCTTCACAGAAAGTCCCTTAAACAACACAAGAGTGTATTGCTGCTTTGTTTTCAAATCCACAATTCAAAACCTCACTTTTCTCCCGTGGGAGACTGACCCAGAACACTAGAGAGAGATCCTCAAGGATCAGGTTGCCCAATAATGTCAAAGATTACCAGTGATCAAAAGCAAGGTTCCAATGACCGCACACCATTTCCAAAAGGCCAGAATCACAAGATCTTTTAGTAAGTGAATGTATTTACACACTGATTGAACAAGGCTGTAACAAAAGACTTTATTTTTATTCTTTGAATTATAGATTAGAAATGAGGCCTGATTTTCTGTGGATAGTTCTTTGACCAATTCTACCCTCAGAATAAAGCTACTTTTATAAATATAAAATCTGTTTGGGCATTTTGCTGCATTTTATTTACAAGGAATTTTAAGTGTCAAAGGTAAGAAAATCTCTTTTCAAAGACTTTCAAACAATTACTTTAAAAAATCTTATTCATAATTGTATAATCTATTCAGTAGATAATTGAGTGATTTCTCTCATAGAAAGCTGTCAAAAAAATTCCTACATTTTTCCATATCGAACAGCAGAGTATCACAGACAAGCCTGCTGTTATTCTCACGGCTGATCTTAAACCTGAAGCTCTCAAGTTAGATATACCTCACAAAGAGAAGTAAATATCACAGGGCTGAAAAGGCAGCAGCATCCTGGAAGCAAAGAAATGAATTCTCACGAAACAACTTGCTCTTTGTTCACCATTTATATGATTCTTGTAACATAGGAATATTGATTTCATATTGTAGTATGCTTTTTCCTCTGCACCTAGTTGCTTACCACCAAAACATAAAGAAAAAAAGGAAGCAAGGAAGAGAAGGAGGGAAGGAAGGAGGGGAGGGAGGGAACCAGTAAAAAAGGGAGAGAGGAAGGGAGGAGAGAAGGGAGGTGGAGCAGAGAGAGAAAAAGAAAGAAAAATAACTCATCAAAGAGAATAAAAGCCTTGGACAGGAAGCCCAAGAATATTGTCATGTTGCCAAAAATTCCCACCAACCACACCTGGGAGTTGAAATGTAAAAGACAGACAGAAAACAACTTTCCCAGGTAAAGGAAGGTCTGGGACTGCTGTCATTTATATACTATTCCATCCAAATTCAGAATGCATGTGGAAATCATGTTTCATCCTCTCTCTTTTCTTGTGTTTTACGTCCTTTGGCTTCCCAAGTCTTGCTTTCATTTAATAGTTTGAAATTACTTAAGTAGGATGTATGTATAAGTGTATGTATTTAATAGCTAGAAACCAATAAAATATATTAAATGGGAGAATAGTTTTCAGGTACCTAGTAAGCTCCTCCAGAGCTACTAAAGGGAATATTTTCCTTGTGATCGCATGCCACCACTGAACTATTAAAATTCAACTTTCTCCCCAAGTTAGTATTTGAATAAATCATATTTCGCTTATGCCCAGTGGAGCCATAAATGGGGTTAAATTTTAAATATATATGCTCCCAAATATTCAAAATTTCCTCAAAGTAATCAACTACATCTGAATATTAAATAGTAATCAAAACCAAAAGTAGGTCATTTTTTACGCTCTGATTGATTACTGGAGATCAATACAGGACATATCTTAGAAGCTTAAACAACTACAAATGGTTAATCTTTAGAATCTTTTCAATATTCTTGTTATAAAATCATTATCTTCCTACTTTATATTCTCTAACCCTCAAAACAGAATATAAATTGACTGCAATAGAAGAGGCTATACATTCTGTTAAAGTAGTAGAGGAAATCATATATGTTATACACTACAATATATTGTTTATCAATATATCTCTATGGTTAGTGATTATTAAATTTTATTGTAAATTAAATAAATGTCAAATTTTATATGTGTACATATAATATACATATATACATTTATATAGATATATACATTTATATATATTACATATACATATAGTACAATAAAGTACCAACATTTTATTATATAACTTAGTTTCTCAAAATGCAGAGGAATAAAATATTACATGAATATTTAGCATCATTTCTGAAAAAAGTATAATATGAAAACTAGCAATAAAAATAGGTTTTTAATTTATTGTGTGATAGTGTCTTAAGAATTGAAAGTTCATTTTTAGAAATTTATTACATCTAAAACACCCCATATTAACTCCTGGAATTTTGCCCAGAAATTGGTTTTTAAAAATGTCAACATTATCTATTTAAAGAATATGCAACAATTTATTCTCCTTTTGTAGTCCTGGTTCTTGAGAGGGCTACATATTGTCAAAGTGAAGTTAATCATGTAGAATAATCAGCATTATTTTGCTAATTTTTCCAAGACTATATTTTGTCACAGTTTAAATTTATAGCATGGCTGTGAAAAATTCCATTCTAGTCTATCAACAGCAACAATTCACAACTGCAAGAAGTTTTATTTTATAAAACACTTTTCTATGTATTGTTTTTTGTAATACTGAGATTAACTAATAAGGTAGTGACATTACATTACTTGCCCAAGGTCAAAAAACAACTTGTTCAACTTGGGACTCAAACACTGATTCTAAATCCAGTGTCCAAATTCTCTGATATGTTTTTTATGTTTATCTTTCTCTAAATGTACTATTACATAGAAAATGATTTTATTTTGATATAGGAAAATAATCTGCTCGTCTTAATATATTTATTGACTATGTAAACAGCTCAAACAGTACATGGTATGTCATTACATTTAAAACAATCTATGTCTAAAAAAATATATAAAAGAGAAAGCAAAATAACTCATGGTTAATGTTCCTAGTTAAAATATAATTCCTAAATACTAAACTAGACCCTATTGACTCATTATATGATTTTATATAAATAGTCTCTCTTATTTAAGCCTCGATTACTTTATTAGTATAAAATATATTAATTATATTTTACATTCCAACTCAAAATGATGTTATAGGGAACAATAACAATTACTGAAAAATATAAACTCTCATGATTCTGAGTTTCCAAAAGAAACTAAACATACAGACAGATGTTAAAAAGCCATAAACTATTTGTTTACTATACATGCCTGATTATTAAGGGAAGTATATGTTGATACTACATTTATAAAGGACACACTTCCTTCAAAAATGTATAATATGAATTCATACTTATTCATACAACATGATATATACATATCTGAGTGTGTGTGTGTGTAAATTCACAATAGTGAACCATTCAATAATGAATCTTCCGAGCCAATTTAAATTCTGATTTAACCTACTGTGTTATTTGTAAATAATTATTATGAACATATGTAATCAAAGTATTATTAAATTATTGTATCTTCATTCTAGAAATATTATGAGTATACATTAAGTATCCCTAATCTGATCATCTGAAATCTGAAATTCTCCAAAATTCAAAAATTTTGGAAAGCTGACATTATGCCCAAAGGAAACAATCATTGTAGCATTTTGGGTTTTGGATTTTTGGATTAGGAATGCTCAACCAGGAAGTATAATGCAAATATTCCAAAGCCTGAAAGAATTCAAAATCTGAAACACTTCTGGTCTCAAGCATGTTGAATAAGGGATACTCAAATTATAGTAAAATGTTCCTATATATTCTTACAATTAAACTACTGAAAAAAATTGAAGATCCATTACTAACTGACAAGGGAAGCTAATACTTGGATTTAAAAAAAAACAGGATTTTTACAAAGAGATGTTAAATGCTTCAGGAATCCATATTTATATATTATACTAAAATGTGTCCAATTACTTTTGTGAGAAACAAAGTGTCAAATTAAAGTTACACATTAAGAGATTTTTAAAAACATAAAGTTAGATTTTAGCTGTGGGAAGTTTGGTTTGATGGAGAAATACTTATAAATACAATCGTAACCTATAGCCTTGTGGAGATACAGGCAGGGATTCGTGTGTGAGGTCAGAGCTAGGGGCAGAGATTTATGGAGTTATCTCTATAGGGGTGATAATGAAAGGTGAAAAAGTACTCATCCTTTTTTGCAGTATCATCACTCCAAATTTTCCAAAATATCTTACTGTGTACACATTATAACCTATTTAGTCTACTAAAGATTGTACTGCCTTTACAGCCAAACCATTTTCTCTATATGTTAATTTTATTTTCAGGAAACTCCTAGTGTTTTTTGAAATGTTTCCAAAGTAGAGAAGTAAAATACTATATATACCATAATCATAATTTCCAAATCTGAAAAAGCAAAAATACTTATGTGTTTTTGCACCAGTTATAAAACAAGACTGTAACAGAAAGGCAAATTATATATTTCAGAATTAGTTTTATTGTGTGTGGGGGGCATGTGTGTAACCTATGTTTGTAAGATCACTACCTTTGATATTAATCAGTGTAGGAAATTAAGTAATGAAAGTTGAAGGGTGTGGTGGCCCATGCCTGTAATCCAGCACTTTGGGAGGCTAAGGTGGGAGGATTGCTTGAGTCCAAGAGTTTGAGACCAGCCAGGGCAATATAGTAAGACCCGATATGCACAAAAAACAAAATAACTAGCCAGTTGTGGTGGCAAGTACCTGTACTCCTAACTATTCAGGAGGCTGAGGTGGAAGGATCACTTGAGCCCAGGAGTTTGAGCCCCTACAGTGAGCTATGACTGCACCATTGTCCTCCAGCAACAAAACGAGACTCTGTCTCTAAATAAATAAATAAATAAAGCTTTTGAAAAGAAAATTATCAAAATAAAAATATGGGAAAATATAAAAAGTAAGATATCCATTAATTCAAAATAAAGTTATAGAAAAGAGTATATAATGGAATACAAAGTCGAAGGATAGTCATGTTTCTAATTTTGATCTAATCATCTTCAACCCACATATTTATCTCAGTTCATACTAACTTTAAATCCTGAACTAAAATAATGTACATGCTGAATTTTTTGGAGGTAACTGTTGCAAATTTACATCAGCAGACTGATACAGATGTTAGCTACAGTTAATAAGTTACCCCTTACATACAAAATGACATGCAGATTGGCTACACAGAGAAGTGAAAGGTGACTCAATTTTAATATCATTTTCATGATTATAATAATCTATAGGTTTCTTTGAATATGGAAGCATACTTGTGTTGCCAAATATAATTTATTCACAGTATATAAGAGAAAAAAATTCTTAGGCATAGTGCCAGGATTTGGAAGGCCCCAGATCTCTTTCAGGGTCTATGTGCCTGGTGAAAAAGACCCAAGACCTATTCAAGCACACATAATTCAGGAGGTCTGCCTGCCAGCAATAAAGGCCGAAATTGGATACTTGGTGAGATTAATTACCTAGATAGGGCTTGATAATGCAAGTCAAATGGGAATGTAATTAAAGTGCACCTTCCATGAAAATTATTCATTGCTGATGGATCAGGTGACAGATAAATCAAAAGGCATTTTAAAAAAGCCTACAGGTTAACTTGAAGCAAGTCTTTCCTCTTTTTAAAATTCTGTAATTGGAGGTGTGAAATTCATTCTTGCTGTCCTATCCTCATCATGATACCATAAGACAAAAGATAGACTGTAATATAATCTATTAGAAAAAGAAGCCAACAGAAAAACCATTAAGACCATAGTTACAAACAAAAAGTCAGC
This sequence comes from Microcebus murinus, assembly GCF_040939455.1. NCBI lineage: Eukaryota > Metazoa > Chordata > Mammalia > Primates > Cheirogaleidae > Microcebus > Microcebus murinus. The sequence goes on along the minus strand of NC_134108.1, from coordinate 62,728,171 downwards.
TAGACTGGAACCAGTTGGCTGGCAGCTTTCCGAAGTGAATATCACTCTATGTTCATATTATAATGGGGATTGCAACCATAAAAGAAGGCAAGTGATGAATTAATAAGTTGACTGGTCTCCAGGGTGCAATTCTTATAGATAAAAGGCATGCTGGAGTAATCAAACAGAGTTATAAATTAGATAAATCGAATGGCACAAGAAGTATTTTACATCATCATTATTAAATAAAGTTTTCCTGGATGTGCTGTTAATTCTTTACTGTCAATACATTTATTTACAGTCTAAGAACAATATAAAAAAAGTGTTTTATGACAATGGCACAGTAATTTCAGTTACCCAGAGGGATACTAAATCTAATTTCTATATTGAATCTTCTTGTATATGTTGGCTATATACCTAAGAGCAGATAGATAAAAAAAATGTCCAGCTAAATGATAATTATTAGAAAATGTCTTTATATGTTATTCATTTGCCTACTCTAACTAATGTACACATCTTGCTTTTACTCACCTATATAAAGAAAATGCATATTATCTATAAGAATAAACTTAATATTGAACAGTAAAATCACATGATCTAGTAGATGGCATATGTAATTCACAAAAAAAGATAATTACTGTTAGAAAAAATAATAATAACCTTAGCATAAAAGTTTAAAAGATTTTGTTCTTTGGAAAACTTTATATAATATTGATTTACTACAGTCATTACAAACAACAAACACTCAAATAACTATGAGAGTTCTCCAAAAATTTATACTTTTAATTTAAACTCAAAAAAGCCAAAATTTGACTTCAAATTCCCTCAACAATCTATCCCAATATCACATAAAAATCTTTTAAATTAAATGATAATCAAAATAATAACTTATTTTGTACTATCACCAATAAGCAATTAAGAGAATAATTGCTAATATTTTAACTAGTTGTATGAATCATAAATATTTCTAAAATTATTTTAAATAAAAAATAAATTTTACATAGCAGTTCTTTCCACATAGTAAAAACTCCAGAGATAAGAAAATTCATAGGCAAAAACATAATATAAATTTTTAGATGTGTAAATTTGATACATAGGGTTTGCTTTTGAAGTGCTATTAGTAAGTACATAAAAATACATCTGTTAGAGAATTATCTGTTTATAGTTCTCCATTCCTAAAGGTTACGAATTAAAATTGAAAACAGGCATAGCAAATGCCCAATGCATTTTATCAGGAGACACTGCTCCTCTGTACAGTCCCTGCAGGTTTCAGTTAGTAACTTAATCCTAACCAAACTATAAAGTAAACTGCTCATGATTTGGCAGATTAGCTGATGCTTGTCCAGAAAAATGGTCTGAAAAAAAGAGTCACCAGGACACTATAATTGAGATCCATTCATGCATTTCATCCCTGGATTGAGGAAAATAATGAAACATCAAAGTAGTCAGACAACAGTCTAAAAGGAGGTCAGTTAGTATCTTTTCAAACATAACACCGGTATTTAATGCAGCAGGTGTACCAGAAGTGACTTACAAATTATATTAATATCGAAGGTCTGTTAAAATAGCATCCTGGCTTTCTGTTCTTTGTTTAAGTAGTTTTTTTTTTTTGTTTTTTTTTTTGAGACAGAGTCTCACTTTGTTGCCCAGGCTAGAGTGAGTGCCGTGGCGTCAGCCTGGCTCACAGCAACCTCAATCTCCGGGGCTCAGCGATCCTTCTGCCTCAGCCTCCCGAGTAGCTGGGACTACAGGCATGCGCCACCATGCCCGGCTAATTTTTTTTTTATATATATTTTTAGTTGGTCAATTAATTTCTTTCTATTTTTGGTAGAGACGGGGTCTCGCTCAGGCTGGTTTCGAACTCCTGACCTTGAGCAATCCGCCCGCCTCAGCCTCCCAAAGTGCTAGGATTACAGGCGTGAGCCACCGCGCCCGGCCTGTTTAAGTAGTTTTGAATATAAAGAAAATGTGACCAAAAATAACAGCTAAAGGTTTTATTAATATTAACAACAACCGAAAATAGCAAAAACAAAGTTTCCAAACTTTTAGTTGGTTCTACTTTTTACCAGGTGATCACATGATATGGGGGATATAATTGAAAATGTCAGGGATAAATAAGAAGAAAAACTAGAAAGAGAAAATATGAAAACAAAAAGCATAACATAAACTACAACTATATATACATATACACATATGTACATATATACATACATATGTGTGTGTGTATATATATATGCTAATAGCCGACCTCGTCTCTTTATGAGAAGTGTGTAAACAGTCATTTGATTTTATAGCATTTTGTATTAAGAATGACAATCAATAAATTACAGGAGAGACAGTTATAAATGCATAGTTTATCTTTGTAGAATTAACATCTTTCCTTTTATGACCTTTATTTCTGAGATTATCAGGTTTCTAAACAATGAAATTTATGTGAGACTAAATTGAGTTCTTGATGATGTCAGGGATGTGAGAAAATAGGCTGACATGTCAAAACAAGGAGAAAACAAGGTTATGATAATGTATTAGAAAAGAACAAAGGCAGTAATATTTTCTGAACAAAAATTCAGACTCATTCTCTGTCTTAAAGCCGTTACCAGTTTGATAAATGTTGTATGAAATCAGCATAAAAATTAATCCACTACAATTCAGTCTAGCCAACATTGAGCACATATACTATATATGCCATAGTGTTAGGCTTTGTTTTCAACCATGGAAAATATAATTATATTTTCTACCTCCAGTTGTCTAGCAAAACTTTTTCTCATGGCTCCAAATTTTCAAATGCAATGGACTTTCTTCTACCTTCATTCTATTGACCTATAACATTTGATTCTATGATTAACTGACTCTGAGAAAATTTCCGTTCCTTTGGTTACTGTGACAGCTATCCTATTCAACTGGCCTGGCCACTCCTCTCTGGTCTTCATCATGTACTTTTGATATTCTGCCAGCTCCCAACTGTTGGTGTTCTCAAAACTTTGTTGTCAAACTTTCTAATTATAGCTCCAACTCCTCTTTCCAGGAAAGATCATTTGTTAACTCACCATCTATAGTTTTTTAATTCCTAAATCTGTAACATTTAAGCACTACCACCATCCAAACATCCGTTTTTTAGGAATGTATATGTACTTATAAAATGTATGAAGTTAAGTACATAACAGTAATTACTGACTATATACATGTCTATACATGTAAATACATTAGATCAAATGTGGGATAGCCTGATGTAACTAAAATTAAGGGTGCTGTGTTTAAGAGTTTCAGCAATACTTTAATAACACAATAGTACTATGACTTAACCAGTATCTTTATTTTTTATCATCATATATAATTGCCATTATGAATGCCATGCTCAGACAATGTTCTTCACCCTTCTATATGCTGCAGTTAATGATCAATATTATTAAAAATTGGGACACTAATTATCTGATGTCAACATGCTATGGATAATTAAGGACTGCCGGCTTTAAAGCTATGCTAATTGTTTTTCACAAATCTCCTTTTGTAATCCTTGTGTCTTAGAGAAGGCAAGCAGCTACAGGTCAATATGTACATCTCTGCCATGTATTTTGTCACAGAACATACATCATCCACTCTGCCTTGTACCCGATTAATTTTGTTGGGTTGCAGCAATTATCGCTCCCTTTGTGACTGACCTTTTTGTAAATGAAGTGCAGGACATTTGGATTTTTTTTCCCTGGGTTTTTACCTATTAATTGATCCATGTTCACTGCTTACAATAGTGCAAAGGGAACCAAAATCATAAAAACAGTTGAAATTGAAACAAGTAACAATCAGGCTTTTGCAGTTATAATTGAAAGATCTGAAAAGCAAGATCTTGATAGTGTTCTCTCCTTTACCCCATTGCTTGGATCAGTTGGTTAAAACTGTTAATGATCCTCGTGGATCAATGTCTGTTCCTTGTAGCCCTAATTTACTGCATTGGTGGATTAGTACAGATGTTTTTTTGGATGGCTCTGCATCATTCCACCAGATTGCTTGTCTGAATCAAATTTGCTTCAATTCATCACCAACGAAGCAAGGGATAAAATAATCAACATTTACTCCCTCTTAACACTTGTACTGAAAACAGAATAACAAGTAAATGATTGTCTAAATTTAAAGACTAAGATACCTTTTTCCTACTTTTCATAGCTTTCAAGGCTATGTCCCTCAGCTAATCTAAGGCTTAATATGGCAGGTGTGGTTGAAGATAGCAATGCATAAGAATTGTAACGGGCGGCAGGGGAGAGTCAATATGTACTTCAAATTTATGGTCCCAACTTTTTATTATTATCATAATTACTAACATTATGTGCATTTATCTTTACATGCATAATGTATAAAATTACCATTCACTGGCTTTTTATAATCTGAAATGTAGTTTAACGATCTCTCATTGTTAACTGAAATTTTTCTGAAACCGTGTCTGTCTCCACAATGCTATTGCTTTAATAACACTTAGAGAAATGGACACAATAGCTTGCTACACAAGAACTAATTAACAACTCACAGATCAAAACCTGTTTATACAATGGAACTAAATAAATTAGGCAACCAGTTTCAGTCAATGAAGGATTAACCAAAAATCACTTCGTGATTCAATTCATATTGGAAATTTTTTTACAAATGTGTAGTGTGTATTCTTAGTATAGCATTCCTACTGTATAACATATTTGTTATTTTTATGATTTATAATTATGTAGTACCTCCAGAAAGAGAGAATTAATTCAATATATATTGACCTAAAGTTATACACTGAAACAACATACATATTTATTATGTCCCTGCTATTAACTTTCTTTTTATATTTTTTCTCCTAAAAGTAAAGAGCAGGTAGTCTGATTAATCACATTTTAGTTAAAACAGATTTTCTATATCTCACTTGAACAAACTACTTTAAAAGTAAAGTTGTTATTTCTTTATAAATATTATTTTAGTGGGTGAATTTTCAGTCCACTACAATATCCACCCCATAAACTGACAACAGCAAAATGAAGGATCTTCCCTTAAGGGCAATACATATAATAAAAATTGCTCTACATAATTCCATCATTAGGGACTATACTCCAGGATAATGATCCTAATGGGAAGTCATATTTTTTGATGAGAAGAAAGCTTACATTTAGCAAGTCATAAACTTAAGTCCAAAATACAGGGCTGTAAACACTTTTTTACAAGAAAATCCTGAAAGGGCACTCACTTCTTAATCATGTAGAAATTGCTAGATTAAAATTGCCAAGCATATGACAAACCTGCTCAAGCTTCAAAACTCAGGGACAAAACTCTTAACTAATTTTGTATTGAATGTTCTGTTACCATCAATGTAGTAACTTCCATAATTTATTAAATAATGAATTGGCTCTGTTAAAAAAACAACAACAACAAAAAAAACTACCTTGAATATTGAAAGGAAAACATTCCTCTTGGCCATTCTAGCACTTACCAATCCATTACGCTAAGCAACTTTAGTACTTTTTAGAAAGGGAAAAAATCATAGAAATGCATGAAATTTCTACAACTCCCAATCTTTGCCCAATAAATAAAAGTGTTTATGACTTAGCTGTCCTTATGTATATGGAAAACAAACACTTTCCTTCAAAATAGTAGGAGAAAATTAAATTATCTCAGGGATGAGTATTAGTCTGCATTGCCTGCTATAATAAAATACTACAGAGTGGCCTAAACCTGCAATCTCCTCCCCCACCCCCAGTCCCTGGCCTGTTAGGTAGGCACAGCAGGAGGTGAGCAGTGGATGAGCAAGCAAAGCTTCATCTGTATTTACAGCCTCTCCCCATCCCTGCATCACCACTTCAGTTCTGCCTCCTGTCAGATCAGCGGCTGTGTTAGATTCTGCGTTATGGTGAGTTATATAATTATTTCATTATATGTTACAATGTAATAATATTAGAAACAAAGCACACAATAAATGTAATGCACTTGAATCATCCAGAAACCATCCGCCATCCCTCTCTGGTCCATGGAAAAATTGTCTTCCATGAAACCGGTCCCTGGTGCCAAAATTGTTGGGCACTGCTGGCTGAAAGAGAAATTTATTTTCTCGTATTTCTGTAGGCTGGCAGTCCCACAGGGTTCTCTTTCTGGCCTGAGGATGGCTGTCTTCTAGCTGTGTTTTTCATGCAGGCTTTCCTTCATGTATATACAGGAGGAGAGGAGGGGGAGAGTGAGAGGAAAGCAGTTCTCTGGTGTTAATTCTTAATCACTACTCTAAGACTAATCTAATAGTGACTATTCTCACAGGGTTTGAGAGCCCCAGCCTTATGACTTCATTTAACCTTAATTACCTCCTGTATAGGTAGGACCTATGTCCAAATACAGTCGCATTGAGGGGTAAAGCTTCAACATATGAATTACAGGAGAACACAATTCCATCATAAAAGTAGTATACTTGAGTTATTGCCAAAAATTAGCTCTTGCTTCCCAGATACTGAAACATTATTGTTCACAAGGTAGCAATTCTGAGATCAAAGAATTTAAGAAAGATATAAAGGCATTAAACCAAAAATATGAGCGGCTACTTGAAACACTCTATACTAGGTTTCTTTCAAGTGTCCATCTATAAAGAGCAGGTCCACTGAACAGTATGCAAATTTGTCACCCTAAACCCCAACATAAACATAAATATTTTATTACAAATATTTACAACATCAGAAAAGAGTGGATTTGAGAACTTAAAAGGGTAGTGGGACTGGAAAACAGGGTGTAGAGATAGTAAGGTTAAGGTATGGGGATGAGAACAAAGGTTGCTCAGAGGCATTTCCTTATATATGTTTTAATTGAGAAAAGGCATAGCACAGTTATGTGCTGTAGCCTTAAGCTCCACATAACTACAAAAAGCACAAAAATATTAAAACTACAAATATACAAAACTACAAAAATATTAAAATAACACACAAAAAGCTGGTGTCAAGGGTAATAGTCACTAATGAAAGCATCTCTAATCTTGGTCTCTGTTCGTGCTTTTATTAATTCAGCGTTATGTAAAAGGTAGAAATCAATTATATTTTCAGCAAATTTTCAAAATATGAAAAATTGCAAAAGTTTTCAAAGTTAGGTTTATATCTTTACTATTTTGCAATATGATTAAGATTTTGTTCTCAATTTATGCTTAAATTTGGGGCTGGAAACACAATTTAAGTGTTTAAATATACCTACAGTTTCAAGACCAAATTAACAGAATTTCTGTACTTGAAATTATTATTGTATGTATTCACTGTACAATTTCATTAATGCTATATCATTTGGGTTAAAGTAATGTTCTCTATAATAATCTAAATAATCTTAGAAATTCTGTTTTCATATTAAAATATACAAAGTACTTATGTATTCAACAAGTACTAAGCACCTACAGCAGGCCCAAATGGTATAGGGCTAAAGAAATAAGATCAAAGATACTACTATTTTCTTATAATGTGAAGTCTAACAGGAAAGACAAACATTTCACAACTAATATGTGAAGAATGTTGTAAATATATGTGTACTTACTGTAAGACCACATCACAGAAAGATACATCCCAAATTTCCATTACCAGTTTGGAAGGTGAAGATACTGTATAAACATATGGCCCCTTACATGTAAGTGATAAATATCTACTAAACACTCAATAAATCCCAGTTATTAGTATTAATGTCAACATGAAAATTATCTTAAAATAATACCAAAAACATCTTCTTTAGATATATGTTTTAATTACACATAGCTACTAAAGAAAAAATATAAATGTATCTATATGTATATTTTAATATTGATGTCACAAAAATACTTGAATATTAAAGAATTAAATTTCACTGTCTAAAATTTCTCCTTGCTTAAGCAATGCATATGAATTACTAAAATGTCATTCCCTATGGCATGAATTTGCATGACTAAATCTTGCTCTTTCAGATACTTAAAATGACTAGAAACAACAGAAATTTGTATTTCGAACAGTTTACTGTTAAAGGAATCTCATTTGATTGAATTTTCTGGTGCAGATGGCATAGATGTGCATATGTATGTGTATTTTAATAGCATTAACACTATCGCTATGAATGCTTTCTTTTTGCATTTATATCTCTTTTTACCTACTGATTAAATAATTATATCTCCACTTTGTGGAGATTGCTGCATTTAATCTTATTTTATAGATTCAGTAAAAGACTCAAACAATAAAATATATATTCTTAATATCACGTTAAAGTATGTATCAAGTTTATAAATTCCTAAGAAATAAAAAATACAAACTTAAAATGTTATTTATTTTATTAAAGGACACATAACTTGATGTATGTCCATTTAATCACTGAAAAGAGATGATCCAACTTAATTTATGAGAAAGAGTCACAGCTGAGTCACATTAATTTATGTGAGTGATGTTAATTTTGACACAGGAAATGATTTTTGGTTTTGTCTTTTTGGTTATAATTTTGCCCATGTATATAATGTTATATTATATGACTCTATGGTTATATTTCATCTGAAAGATTATGTAAACATTACAAATCAAAGTAAATGGAATACTGATGCAAATCTTCATTTTGGCTGATAAGTTAGATCTGGGCATTGAAAAACATAAGAAAATTAGCCAAATTAAAATATTCAGGGCTATTTTTAAAGTTTCTTGAAGAAGGATAATAAATCATATCCAGAAGGCAAATTCTATATTACCAATGTTATTCCTCAGGGATTATATTTGTTATTAATATTCTCAGGAAATAATACTTCTTAGTTGGACCTCTTTTCTCTTAATAGTTTTTATCATTGACCATTAAGTCAATCTGCAAATTCTCATGTGATGGACTACAAGGCTAAGTTTTTTAAGACAGCAGTCTATAATAAGATTACATGAGTACTTAATAATTCTGAGGTAACCAGTGTATTTGACTGCAATCAACTGAGTCATCACTGTGTGACCTTTGTAAAGTCACACACTCTAACCTTAAACATTTTACCTGTGAAATGCTATCAACATTTGTCTAGTCAACTTTACACATTTACTTCAAATTTTAATAATATATTGTGTGTGAGTGCTAAATAAACCAATCATCCGTGCACAACAAAATTGATGATGAGGGAAAGAAGATGTTTTTGCCAGACATTCTATAACATATCTTAGAAGATAATTAAGATGCCATCATACAATATTGGCTGATTCTCTGATGCCTTCTCATATTTTCAGAAAATGTCTTATTTATACTTTTTTTTTACCCCACAGGAATTAAGGCAAGGTAGAAGAAATATATTTTTTAACAACTACTATATATAACACATCAAATGTACTGTGGAAGGTACACAAAAGTTTAAATTAAAGCAGGATCAATTATGATGCTTGCTTGTTCAAAACATCCAGGTTTCCTCCCCACCCCCCCATTCAGAAGGTCTGTTTCCCTAAAACTAAGCTTTCCCACTAAAGATTCCTACAAATCTATATTCAATCAGTGTATACCATTATTCTCTAAGCACACCCTGAACTTGCCCCTCTTATTCTTTTGCATGATTTAACTATCTGTAATGGATGTTGTGATGGAGCTGCTCATATTCCTGTTGGTGAAAAACTGAAGAAATTATTGCCCAGCTGCTGAGATAGCTGCCAGAAAACAGACCTCAGTTCCCTGCCCCCTTTAGAATTGCCTTGTCTGAAAAACACCACCTTGCTTTTTCCTAGGGAAACCTGCAGCCAATGTGTAGAAAACAGAGATATAAAACTCTCAACTCAGGACAACCTGGGGGTTCATTACAGGTAGATGGGCTCCCATGGAGTTGACTGGGGATTCCAGTGAGATTGCATCACAGCTCAACTTCCCCTCTGCTCAGTCCTGCTTCCTTTCCTTCTCTTCGGGTGTTATTGATCCCAACCAAGCAGTCTCCCTATAACACTCCTGCACACTAATCGCCATGAGGGTGTTGCTTCCTAGAGAGCCCAATTTGGGAAACTACCCCTATCTTTTTTCAAGAGGTTTCAGTTTTCATGCTAATTTCTTTCCAGTGCTTTCCAGAGTATTAAAACAATCAATAGTCCCATTAAAAATTATAGTATATGTACACATATTACTCAGCTATTAGTAATTTGTAGTGAACAGTATAGCAGAGTAATATAGTTTGTATTATATTATTACTTTATTTGTCTAGTTATAGATGCAAGATGAGCTCTGAGAGGTTTTATGTGCTAAATCTCTTGGATGCTCAGGAGGACTACATGAGCCCTCAAAGTTAGATGACTCAACTTTGATGCTCTTTTCATGTACATTTTATATTTAAAAAGTACCAGGAACATGGTAAGTGTTCAATAAATAGTAATTGTTATTATTGCTTTTATTATTATAATTGTTGAAGTCCCACAGCACTTATTTTTATTCTCATAAATGTAACTGGTCTTAAGCTATAAGCTCAGTTTTTAAAATATGTGGGGTCAAATAGTATGATACAATTTTAGGAAAAAATTCAAGTTCAAAGAGGTGAAGTAACTTCCCTAAAATCATGGAATTATGTCATCTAATGTCAAATAGTATGTCTTTTCTATTAATGCCTCAGTGCTTTCACTCTTGTATAATCATTTAATTTTTCTAGTTTTCCCATTGGCCTTAATTCCCCAACATTCTCTGTACAGCTACTATGCAGAAAGAACTGTGTTTTACGGTGGTGACACAGATAAACATGACACAGTTCCTGACCTGAAGGATAATTGCTAAGTCCCCTAAGTCCCTTTCAGGAGAGACCACAAATTATAATTTTGTATTGTCTTTTTTACCAAAGTTAAAAATTGTCTAATTGCTTAAATATTCCCAGAGTGAATGAAGGTATTACAGAGACAGTAATTTTTAGGTGATCCATTTTTATTAACTTTCATACTTCTGCAGACCATTTTTTGTGCTACCATACTTGGTTTGAGGAAGAAATGTAGTGGTAATTACAGTGCTTTAATTGGGGGAGAAGGGTGGTCTTCTTGAGGGCCTAGAGTATACCTTAATTTGTCCTCCATCTGGCAAAATCATATCCAATCTTAAACTCTAGATTCACTGGCATCTTTTCTGTAAGGACTCTCTTTTTTCCAAAGATAGAATGAATAGAATGAATCATTCATTTTTCAGGGTTTACATATCTTGTTTCTAAGGCTGTTCTATAGCATGTGTCACATTATAGTCAAGTGTGCTATTGTTAGATGTGTAACTAGATGTATGTTTGCTACCGTACAGACTCCTCATCAGGAGAGGGCCACTCTTTACCTTCCTAACCTCAGCAGCCCTCAGGGTGCTTGATACACACTCCATACTTAGTACAGTTGGCTAAATTAATATTAAAAAGCAGTCTTAAGACAACCGATGACTAGACAACAAATTTTTTATTTTTTATTTTTTTGAGACAGGGCCTAACTCTGTCGCCCAAGCTAGAGTTTAGTGGCGTCATCGTAGCTCGCTGCAACCTCAAACTACCGGGCCTGAGTGATCCTCCTGCCTCAGTCTCCTAAGTGGCTTGAACTATAGGAGCATGCCACCATGCCCAGCTAATTTTTCTATTTTTCTGTAGAGACAGCGTCTTGCTCTTGCTCAAGCTAGTCTCTAACTCCCGGCCTCAAGCAATACCTGGTCTCAGCCTCCCAAAGTGTTAGGATTACAGCCCTGAGCCACCATGCCTGCCCAACAGTCATAGTTTTTAAAGGCCGAACAAAATTAATTTCTCCCTTCTCCAATGTTATAACATATAAGTGCCAATTCTGTGCTTCCATTATTTCTCCCCATTTGCATCAGATAAAGAAATTGGTGTATTTTGCCTTGACAGGTTCCTAAAGAATTACATAAAAAAAAAGAATAATCACCATTTATTTTGCTATTCCATGCAATAGCAATTTTATGAAAATAAATGTTTTTAAACTTAACATTATCTCATTTAACAGGATAATACAGGAAAGTAGATATTATTTTATCCCTATTTTATTCATGTGAAAGTTTGGTAGTCCACCCAAAAAGCTCATACCTCATAATAGCAGACAAAAAGCTAAAATTTAGGTCCTTTAACACAAATGTCCCTATTCCTCCCCTGAGCAAGGGACAAGGGGTGTTCAATGTACTTCCATTCACACAAACACTGGTATGGGGTCTTGAGCCCCAAACTCTAAACAGAAAAGGAACTACAAAATGCACACACTTCCTTTCAAGGACTGGCTGATTATTTTCCATCCTTACTCTCCATTCTTTCTCAGATACATGCAGGTTCTCTTAATAAATCTTTTTTATACTAGGCATCAGTGGAATGCTAATGGGTGGAATAACTGACCAAAGATAAAGATTTAAATTCATTATTGAAGTGATTGCAGCATAAACTAGGTTGGAAGTGATGCTGTTTGGTTAACAAAAAATGACAATTTCAAAGATTATTGCAGGTTTCCTTGGATATTCACGAACTTGGACAAAGTTTCAAATCATTTCCACTTTAGAAAAAGCAAAAATATTGATGATGAAGAAAAATGGATATACATATGCAATAGAACAATAATCACTAATATATTCCAAATTTCCTCTGTTAAAAAAATAAAACTCTTAACATTACTACAGTATACTGCCTTCTTTATATACATTTCTTTTTGAAAATAAAAAAACCCAACTGTAAATTCATGGGTTTTAGCATTTGAGATATAGTCTGGACTAGGTGAATATAAATTACTGTTTTAATCTGAATGTAACCTTATTTAATTTTTATCGTTTATGTTTTATTATTTTTAATAAACATTATATTTGTTCTTTTTATAATTTTTTCTTTTTATTTAGGTACAATTTAAATACCATAAAATTGATTCATTTTTAAGTATATAATTCGATATTTTAGACTATTTAAAGAATTGTGCAACCATCACAAACTAATGTTTGAACATTTAAATTACCCTTCTCACCTCCCAAAAAAGCAAAAAAAAACCCAAAAAACCTCCCAAAACATAAAGAAACCCACTAAAACTACCAAACCTACTTTGTTCTTAACCAGAAGAAAATCAACATCCAAAGCCATTTAACTAATCACTGTGAGATATTTGACTAAAGATTTTACAGAAATTTGATGACCTATTAAACCAGTATAGTATTAACTTGAAAAATTAAAGAACAGACATTTAAATAACAAGAAAAGAAATCCTCAAAGTGACCAATTTGTCAAAGTCTATTTGGGGTATCAGTTCAGCATCTCTTGGTCATCTTCAAAAATGAATAAAAATATCACTTCTTGATATCAGCAGGAATAAAACATAAAGTTATTCTAGTTCAGTAGACCTAAGAGTTTCTTTTAATGCTTTTAGAGCTAAAGATAGCTCTCATGTAAAAATAATAAACCTAAAATGTTGCAAATCCACTTGCTGTAAAATTATGATGATAAATTTCAATATAAAGCAACACAAATGAAACTAATGACAACGGCATTTTAAAAAGAATGGTTAATAGTTAATGTAAATATTGTTAACAAAATGAATAAATATGAATATCAGTTACATCAGTTATTTTGTCTAATTATTGAAGATTTACATTTCTATGTTTTCTCTTCAGATACCTGCTCTTAAATGAGAGATCTGATTTGAAATAGCCTTTTAAATAAACATCAGAATGAAACCTTTAGAATAAGAACCCACTAATCTGTTCAAAATGGTAAGCATGAGACCATATGCATAGTTTCATTATGCAGATATAATTTAAATAGATAACATTTTGTTAAAATTGGCATGGAAATGAAGAATAGATTAGTCTGTGCACAGGAATTTAGGATAATACTGATTGGTTTTAGACAGCCAGCCAAAAACTAAGAGGACCTTGTTATAAGCCTATCACCATGCTGACACAACTTGCCAGTATAGTGCAGGTTCAATTTTATTACTGACAATAACATAGCACTTGGCTACATCTGCTACATAGCATCTACTCTCAGAAACAAGAAATTTTCAAAAGGTTGAGAATATCCCCAATTTTCAAAACTTTCTTCAGTAATAAGGTTTTTCTTTAGGCTTAGAAAATCTCCAATTTGTATTTTCCAAAATACACTTATCAAAACAAAGAATGACAGAGGAGGGTATCTCAAATGCCTGTGAGAAAATGAATGAAAAGTGTTTCTAGGCTATGCTACAAGTTCACAATTATCAAGGTTATGCCATTTCTTTTGAAATTCTCATGAAATCTGCCAAGTATTCATCCCAATATTATAAAAATTAAATGATCACAAATCTACTGATGAATTTAAAATTCCCTCATGCAAATTTTGAATGCAGATTTTTAATATGTTAAAAAGATCATAGTCTATGTACCAAAAAATTGGTTAACATTAAGTGAGATGGTGCAGCCAACTCTTTCATTATTCCTAATTATGTAGATTATTATCATGAGCAGATACCACAAAAGGTAAAAATATGAAAAATATCCTACACCTCATTTTAACCAATATTTTCCCTCTCCTCCTTCTCTAGATCTTTCAACAGATTTTTTCTGTCTTAGAGCATAATAAAAAGTTTTACAATTTGTCTCCTTTTATTTCTACTGCCGGATCTCTGGAGAAGTTAATGCGGATAGGGACTGTTTAACAGGTAACAGGAGAAATGCCAAGAAAAAGTTAAAGTTGTCAATAATCAACAGGCTAAAAAAAAATCCAGCTCAGTATAGAGAAGTTAATTAAATATTCAAGCAAGACACCTCATGTATGCAGTCACATTATTCATTCAATGAAGATAAAAACCAAACATACCTGCTTGACCAGTAGTGATACTGACAGCCGCAAAGAGCCTCTGGGATCGGCTTAAGTCAGAAACTCCATTTACAGCTTCAACTTCAAAAGTATAATTAGCGTGGGCTAGCAGGTCCATGACAGTGACATAGTTATCCTCTAATCCAGTCTGCTGGGGCATGTATCCAATGTTACTCCCACAGGGAACACATTCGCCCTGCTCCCAACTGCATCGCTTACACAGTATTCTGTAGGTCACATCGTTTCTTCCCCCATTGTCAGCGGGAGGACTCCATTCCAAACTCACTGTGGTTTGGTTGATGTTGAAAATGAGATTCTGTGGTGCAGATGGTGGCCCTTGGGAAACCAAAAATAAATAAACAAATAAACAAAAATAGGAAAAAAAAATACAAACAAAAAGAACAAAAGGATCTATGTGGGACATTAAGCTAGTGGCTCAATTATCAAAGAGAAAACTAGTTGAAATGGTTTCTTTCACATAAACATTTCATTCCTTTACTAGAGAAGCCTTATAAAAGCCTCCTTGAATTCACTTGGCAAGAGGCTTTATTTATTTTCCTTTTAATATATCAAAACGAAAGCAGGATAACAACTGTCTTTGTACTTTTGCCACAGTGTTTAGATATTTTTCTTACAAGTAATTAAAAAAGAACAGCTAATGTACCTAAAAAGCAGTTATAATGGTTGTTTAAAAATAGTTTGCCTTTTACCACATGACAGAGAATACATTTATTCATTCTTAATGTACTCAAGAATGACTTATAGTAATGTCTGGGATTGGCTTTGGATTGGGGTCTCAAAAATATTCATAAAGTGAAGAACCCATATGTGAGATTTGCTCTATTTAGTGTTGGAATTTTAATTCAGAAACCATTACTTTTTAATCGCATTTTGTATCCATGCAAGACTCCAATAACTTTAAACTTTATTTATGATTTCGATTAGATACATGGGAAAACATCATTAAAATGTATCTTAATTTTGCAGACAGGAAAATTACACTGAAGATGATATAAGAGAAATCTATTTTTCTTATTGATTTTATTGACTTTATTGATTTATGGAAACATTTAAGAATATTTAACGATAATTAATGCATTCAAAAATTCAGTATCTATCTCAATGATGTCACAATAGTACAAATGAGTGGAAGGGATCTGAAAGTCCTTCTTTACTTTCATATTATCAACTTACTTGTGCATGCGACATACGGTGGGTCAGATGGAGCCCGGTAATACCCGTCTTCACATTCACATCTGGCAGAGCCCTCTTTATCAGAAAAACTGTGAGTTGGACAACGAGAGCACTGAAGATCTTGAGAGGAAGATTTGTAGAACCCACGGCCACAGGCTGGGTAAGCAAAAGAAAATGAAAATAGGAACATGAGAGCAAATAGACCTTTAAAAAATGCATGTAATATTTAGCAAATAATAAAATATTAAATCTGATTTATGAAAAACAAGTTCTTTATGATAAACTGTGTTTTAATGTATATCAATAATCCAATATTATGACAGTTCATTTTAAACAAAGTGATACAGCAAACTTGTACCTTCAGTTGGCATCAATCCAAGTCTGTAAACCCAAAACTAAACATGAGTATAATTTATTTAGACAAAATCTCAGGATATTTATTTCATATATTTAATTCAAATTTAACTTTGATTTCAACAAAATTGTTAGTCTGCATTAGCACATTTCAAAGTTATGTTTTCTTAATCTAATGTAGCTATAAATTAACTTTTTATATGTTCATGTTGAAAAATATTGATATGACTTTGATTTTCAGACTAGAAATAATAATAATGTAAAAATGTTCAACTGAAAATGATAGAAATGTATTTGCCCAAAATTTCAGGTAACTACAAGACATAATTTCAAACACTTTATGTTGTAAGGCAGGCTGCTTTCCACTAAGTGAACTTCTTTGTTACTAAAAACAATGAAATTCTATTACTAGAAGATGGATGCATGACCAGAAACAAGGGGAAAGTCATCGCCTGTAAATAGACTGTGACCCTGTTTCTCCTATGCTGAGAGAGTTTAGGGTGCAATCACACTAACACAGCAGTTGCTCTCAGCAATGAAGAGAGATGTACTGAGAATATTTCTTCCACTTCCTAATGAAGTTGCTCTTATTCATTTAGATTCTGTTATTAAATCAGGTAACCACGCACCATTAATATCACTTGACATTTTATATATTTATATTTATCTTCAATTAAAATTTAACAAGTTAAATTTTCATTATTTCAATAGTTTATTAATTGATAGTATTATAAATCGAATATATTGAATAAATTCAATGTATTTCTCATATTTATTAAGTGAAAGTCTTTTTAAGTTTTAGTGACCTTGAATTTAATAAAAATGAATAAATAATATCTATATGGTTACTGAATGTTTAACATAAATTTATTTTTAACTTTTAATTTATTACTTAAAAGTTTATTAATATTATCCACTTGGGCATTAATCAAAAAATTAATCACATTTCACTCTTAGGGGGTGGAAAACAGGAACAATCCTATAGTCTCTAGAAAATGATTGAATCATTAATTTTTTTTCACATACTGAATATTTAATGCATAATTGTGATACATCTGAGAATTCAAAATCACTTTGGGAGCTTCAAGAAAATAAGACTTTTACATGAATAATATAGGTATTTAATATAACTGAGAAACTTAAAGACATATTATATTGAGATAGGTAGATATTTATACAGAACAACAACCATTTCATTGTAAATATATGACCCACTACTGCCCTCAGAAGCCAGTCTCCTTTGTTGTCTTTAGTTGGCATCTCAAGACAAGAGGAAAGCAGCACAAACACTTTACACACAAAAAAAGCTTAATGCATTTTCACATGTCCTCAGTAGCAGATATTACAAATCTAAGACACAGAGAGAATAATAAGATGGATTACAACATAATATAACAAAAATAAAAAACCATAAAATGTTTCTAAAGGTATGATCTTGCCATATAAAAGAATGGTTAACCAGTAGGATAAAGGATTTAGCTTAGATTTCTCAGGATGAAATTCTTCTTTCTTTAAATATTCACTGTAACTTGCCATATGTATTATCCATAATTCAATGATCATATATAAAACAGAGAAGGCAATGCTTTACTCACAACCTGCAGCCTGAAACATTAGGGTCCAGAGAAGGAAAAGAGAGAGAGAGAGAGAGAGAGAGAGAGAGAGAGAGAGAGAGAGAGAGAAACAGAGAGAGAGACAGAGACAGAGAGACAGAGAGAGACAGAGAGAGAGAGAGAGAGAGAAAGAGAGACAGAAAGAAGAGGTGTGTGCTGACAAGTCTTTAATGACATTATGTGTATATTTACTTACTATTTTACCGGGAGAGGAGGTTAGGATCAGGGAAATAGAGAACAACAATGGCAAGATGATTTGGCATTTACTAGGTAAGTCTTCCAGAAGTAGTAAGCAGCAAACTAATTATGCCTACTAGTGGAATCCCTCAGAATTCTCTTTCTTCCGTTACAAATAAAAGCCTCTAAATAAAGGCTTATTCCTATTTTTCCCACAAATAAAAGGTACTTTTCTTGTTCCACTTAACATGATTTTTAGAACGTATATGATACCTAATGCAGAATAATACAGAGAAATTTAAAACTCTTATCACTCAACTTTCAAATTACATTAAATTCTGTTACCCTTTTAACAGATGGGAAAACAGATTTGAAGCAAAAGTAACCTGAGTTCTTCAAATAATTTTGTTGGTCTAGGACAAAACTGGATTTAGAACACAGGACTACTGACACAAAGCCATATGCTATTCCACCAGACTTTTACTATTGAATGAGCCAAAGTTTGGCACTTATTTAATGGGTCTTAGAGCCTTAGCAACCCTAAAAATTAATTTCAATGAACCCTTATTATTTTTATTATACAATTTTAATAATTTAGAGCTATTAATTTAATTTAGAAACCTATGAAATAATATCCTACCACAACTTAAGAAAATAAATTAAAGAAGTATTCTCAATTTCATTGTGAATTTTGGCACTGATGGTGCCCACAAAATTATGGAGTTCATGTATGGCTATCATTAAATAGATAGAGGTAATACCAGAAAAAATGTGATCATAAAAGTCTTAACATTTTTTTCTTTGAAGTAATATTCTGTCTCAGTTCAGTTAACATTGAAAATAATAAGTTGTAGCAAGCCAGTTTTCATTTAATCTCTAAGGAAACTATCAATTTAGAGTTATTAAAAATAAGTGCAAAATCTTCAGAGGAATGGTATTAAGAGCAAAGTCAAGACCATGTGAAGACAAAAGCTGTATCTTTGAGGATAATGGTGAGCAATTGGGTGGTAAAAAGCTTGGAAAGGCAGTAACAGATGCTCTTAAAATTAGAAATTGTGATAAGATATCTACACGAAATAGCTACAGTTAAATACCCAATGAGATAAACCGGGGGAAAGTCGCATATCTGAGAGGCATACACATAAGGGAGAATTAGATGAGCTCTCCAACTACGCCCAAAAAGGCTCCACAGAAATCCAGGCAATTTCTCCTCTCTATAAATGCAGCTGATTTTCCAGAAAGTACTAGTAAAAAGTCTTTAGAGGTAAATGCCTTCTGAAACCTTAAACATAAATTTCCTTTATATATAATTATGAAGTATACAAAAATAACTTTTCAGGAATTGTACAAAACTAATTTTACAAAATTTCCTCCTTTGCTTTATTTCTTAATTTGTTCAATAAACACTCAAACTCAAAGCAAATGTTAATTGGTATGTATTGTACTATAGTTAAAGTTACAATAAGAAATATACCATTTAACTTTCTGCATCTTGAGCTTTTTGGTTTTTTAACTGAACATTGTTTTAAAAGTAATGTTTCACTATATTGATAAAAATTGGGGATATTTATAAAACTTGTTTTAAATATTTACTTTTGTAAAAATAATCTTTCACTTATTATTTTAATAACAGTATTGTTCATTGTTACCATAAAGACCTGGGATTGATTCTTTTGCCAATTCTTTCAATCCTTAGGGCCTTATGAATAAAATAAATTCATTATCCTAGAGCCAAGAATTGTAATCTTGTCAGATTTCATATGCTAAGCAAGTTTTTGCTTAGTCTGTTCTTTAAATGGAAAACCACCAAAGAAAAAGGGAATCTAGGAAAACATGAAACTTATGTACACTAGATATTAACAATATTTTCTACTATAATATATCTACTAAATCATATTACAATATAGTATATCATAAGATATACTATATTGTTTACTACAATGAAATAAAAGTAATTTATTATATTAAATTTCAACTATTTTAAACAATAATATATTATACTTATAGGACAAAATTGATTCAAATAATGTTTGGGATTTAAATTCCTTAACAACACAAAAGGCAACAGGATGTCCCATTTATAAATTAATCATTTAAGAATAATAATATTGCACCAAAATTCTGAGAACAAAGATTCTTAAATATACAAAAGAGATGATACTAAAATCTTGCATTCTGATTCTTAATTAAACTCTCCTAATAATCATGCATTCTGTACTTGTCTTCAGTGGATTCGCGTTTAAGCAATAGGATACCAGGCCTCTGAGTCTATATATGTCTGATGTAGTCAGTGGAAGAGTCAAGGCACTGATAAAACAACTCTGTTCCAAATGTGTTCCAAATGGACAATCCTAAAGACCATCCAAAAGTCACAAATTTCCAATCCTCCTTAGGCTAAGCAGTTAGGTAAAGCAGAATATCTCTTCTTCCTGAGTGGGGGTGCAGAACTCAGACTTGCCGTTTCTTTAGATTTATGACCTGTAGGGGTAAGCTTGGGGGAAAGCCACTATATTTCTAAAAACCTCCTTCCCATAATCTTGTCCTAGAAAATCAACATATCCAAAAAGTCCTCCTGGTCCTTAATCGTCATTATTTTTGGATAATCTTAAGTTCTAACTTTTATTTCAAACATACTAAACACCATTCCTGACACAGAGACACTAACAATCCACATCTTAGTCAGCTCTCCTCCATGGCTGCACATTAGGAAAGCTTTGAAAAGACACTCATGCCTTGACTATATCACAATAATTAAATTATTGTGGGTTTGGACATTTCTATATCTTAAAAGTTTTTCAGGCATCCAAAATCAACATCTTGGAGGTTCCAGATATTTTCTCAGACTATTAAAATCTCCAAAGAATGCATGATGTGGATAATAATAAAATATCTCCACTGTAAGAATTACGAGGTAAAATGACATACTAAGGAACTAAAGTAGAATTTTAAGAGAAATAAAAATGCAAAAAAGTAAAATCCATTAATAAGCCAATCAAAAAATAGACAAAGAATCTAAATTGATGTTTTCTCCATGGAAGATATACCAATGTCCAATAAGCATATAAAAAGACGCTCACCATCTTTAGCCATTAGAGAAATGCAAACCCACAATGAGATACCATTCACATCCAGTAGGATGGCTATAATCAAAAAGATAATAACAAATGTTGAGGAAACTATCAAGGAATGAGAATCCTCCTACATTGCTGATGGGAATGTAAAATGATACAGCCACATTTTGAGAAAGACTGGCAGTTCCTCAAAAGGTTAAACATCATTACCACATGACCCAGCAATTCAACTCCTAGGTATATACCCAAGAGTAAGGAAAATATATATATATATACACAAACTTACATATTAATGATCATAGCAGAATTATCCATAATAGCCAAAGTGTAGAAACAACTCAAACGTCCATCCACTAATGAATGAATAAAAACAATGGAATATCATTCACCAATTAAAAAGAGTTAAATACAGATACATGGTATAACGTGGATGAACCTTGAAAACATGCTACATAAAAGAATACAGTCATACTACATATTGTACGATTCCATTCATATGAAATATCTAAAATAGGCAAATCTATAGAGCAGAAAGTACATTAGTAGTTGCCAGGGCATGGCATAGTGAGGAGAAATTGTAAATGACTGTTAATGGGTACAGGGTTTATTTTTGGGGTGATTACAATATTCTAAAATTGATTTGCAGTGATGGTTGTATAACTCTGTAACTATGATAAAAAACAATGAATCATACACTTTAATAGGTGAATTGTATGGTATGGTAATAATATCTCAGTAAAGCTCTTATAATAAAATCCATTAATAATGCAATTTCAAATCTTCACTTAAGCAAGTATTAATTAAAAAATAGCCAGTTTTTCTATCTATATTAATTTGTCTTTCTAACATAAACTTTATTTTCATCTATTTTTATAAATTTGCATTTAAGTGTAAGAAATTAAATTACTGAAAAACACTGGAAATCTATAGTCAATATACTATTTTTTACCCATTTGTTAATTTGGTGTGTACCTTTAGAGTTTCATAAATAATAGCTAATCGTTTATCTGAATAGTATTGATTTTATCACTTAAAAATAGTCTTGTCAATACTAAGATTATATTTAGGGAGATTTTTGATACATTATATAAAAAAAGTTAGTTGTGACTGAATCTGAATAGATCTTAAACATTCCTACTATTTATCCACATTACTTTGACAGACAGGTCTGTTTCCTTCCCCCACCTCTCCACTTCTTCCCCACAAGTTAACTGGATACAACTAGACCCAGCTTCCTCAGGTCTTACTCCATTTCCAGACCTGTAATTTTAAGAACAATAGAACTTTTTCTGAAGGAGTTATGTATGTCTGCGTGTAAAATATAAGGCTATGCAGATGTTTCCGGCCACAATTATGCAGCTGCAAAGAGTTTATTAATTATAAACTATAAGTGGATTGTTCTGTAATTGAAGCTTTCTGGGATTTAACGTTGCTGCAGAATCTAGGTACATAGCTAAGGATTCTAATGAATGCTGCTATTTTATTTATTGCGGATAAACATTTTACTTCATTCAAGCAAAGCCGGTCTGTTTCCACAGGAGCTTTCAAATATTTGTGTCATATTAATATCTATGCTTCTATAAGGCAAAGAGGAAAGCGCAACTTGTAGAAATAGTATTCCCACTGCTCAAAGTGCTGACCTCATCTGGGATGGACGGATCCAGAATCTGTATTTTAATCCTATTGACAGTGCCTCAGTGGGAATAATTACAAAAGTCCACCTGAAATACAGACCTCCTGTCAGAGATATGCTATGATTTTTCACATTGAGAATGAACAGCAGCAGGAAAGATAATAACAACATGATGTAATGAGTATATTACAGTTCATGATACACCATCCATGACACCCTACAGCTAACTTGCAAGAGTTTAGAAAAGATACCAAGCAGAATATAATTTTATTTTTATGTCTTTATTATTTTTCTATTTTCAGTTGGCCAATTAACTTTTTTTTTTTTTTTTTAGTAGAGACAGGGTCTCGCTCTTGCTCAGGCTGGTCTTGAACTCCTGAGTTCAAATGATCCACCTGCCTCCACCTCCCAGAGAGCTAGGATTACAGGCGTGAGCCACCGCACCGGCCAGAATATAAATTTTTGATAATAGGTACTCAAGTGCCTGAAAATAATGTGGGGGATTTTTAAACTAAAAAGAAAACTCATTTCTGGTCATTATAAATTTGTGTATATGTTTACTATAATTTGTGTTATTTAATTGAGTCCTTAAATTTTTTTTGTTATATACTGGGAAAGACACATGTAAAAATAAAGAAGCCTTTAAAAGCTTTGTTTTTAATATTTAGAATGTAAAATAAAATGAAACAAAGCATTATGTAAACACATTTATAATTAAATGATCATCTTGAAATATTCTAAGAATTTTATTGAAGTCTGGAGCTAAAAACACTCCTTATTTTACCAAAATATCACTGTAATGCCAATGTGTTTTTGTCGCCAAAATAATAAAAAAAGGAAAAAAAGTCAATTTAGAACATTTTAGATCTCTTTTGTCTTATTACTTATTCTACTTTATAAATATTTGGGTATTTGAAGAGGTAATGTGACACAGGAAAAGAAAAATGGATTTTAACTCAAAGGACCTGTGTTCAAATCCACTCCACCACATACTATTATATAATTGGGGCAAAGTCACTTCACATTGGGTATCAATTTCCTTATTTCCTTGTTATTAACTCCACAGTATTATGGACACATTCATTATTTTTTTATATTTCTATCTGCAAATTTTTTTTAACAATAACACAGTAATCAAGTATCTAGCTGTTAAGCTGCCTTACAATTATTTCAACTGAAGCACTATCTTTCAGACCACGTATATTTCTACCAGCACCACCCTACATCCCTGCAAAAATACCACATACAAATGTACAGTACACTTACTTAGGTTTTTAGTGATGCCTCAGTAAGAGTGAGGCAGGTTCTAAAAGGGCTCTCCTGTGTCTGCATGGCATCCTGGGTGGTGCCTGCTGCTGCCTGTCAGAGATCCCTCTGCCAAACGATTTACCTCTAGCTCTCACTGTGTCATTGTTGCTGAACCCTGTCTGTATTTCCAAAGATGTTCACAGTCATTTCAGCACATGCAGATAAGGATCCAGAAATAGAATTTTTAAATCATGTAAATTACTGAAAAAAAATTAACTCTCGTATACGGAAACATTCAAAATGAAATGCAAACCCTTCTGGATCTCACTCAATATTGTTCTCATAGACTCACTCTGATAATTCACCCTATAGATAAAAAAATTGAACTATGACATCTCAGAATTTAGTAATAGGATTGGAAAAGCACTAAAATAAAGTACCATGTTTCCCCCAAAATAAAACAGGGTCTTATATTTATTTTTCCTCAAGAAGACACCCTAGGGCTTATTTTCAGGGGATGTGTTATTTTCCCCTCAAAGCCTCAGCTTGCAGCACACACAGGATGGCCAGAATCTGACAGGGGGAGCTGACCTTGGTGGGGCTGCCTGCACCTTCAAGGTCACCTCTGGGATAGTAGCTGTCACGATGGGGCAGATAAGAAGGGCTGCTCATCTTCTTTACCGCTAGGTGACAAAATGCATAGGTTGTGCAGATACGCTGCATAGCCATGCCCATCACTAGGTCCTATTTTCAGTGTAGGGCGTATATTGCGCAAATGCTTAGCAATCCTGCTAGGGCTTATTTTATGGGTAGGTTTTATTTTCGGGGAAACATGGTAATCTTAACTCTAACTCAAGACTGTGACAAAATGGTATGCTTATGGCATTCTCATGGACTAAAAACACTTAAAATTTTGAAAGCTAACTTAATAAACTCAGATATTTACAGTGAAATGCTATTGTATTCTACTGAAAGATTTCCTTGAGGCATGCCTTTAAGTGTCATAAGAAGAGTTCTTAAATCACAATTGGTGTTAGGAAGATTTCAGAAAGTGGGCACAATCTACCATATCATTTATGCCACTGTCAAGTTTATTTTCAAATATTTCTCTTATATTTACTATAAAATCATAAATTTTGCAAATTCAGTTTTATTACTTGTTTTCATTTTGAAAATATATTGAGAAAGGTCAGACAATGTAGGCTTTACATACAAAAAAAATCTAAATTATATGAATGAGAACTCCTCTTTTTAAGGATCATTATTACTCTGGGTTTTACATAGCAATTTAAAACATTTCTCAAAAGATAAAATGCATATTTTGAATGATAGAAACTGTTAGTTTCATTACATAAGGTCTCACTTCAATGATCCTAAAGAGGCAGTTCAGCTTGTCCTTTATATAAATTATGAGTTTGATTGCTCTCCCAGTGTTTATCTGGGTAACCTTTGCTAATTTGTTTAAGTTTTCTGGGTCCAGTTTTCCTGTATCTAAAATAAAGTAATAAGACCACCTTATAAAGTTATTTTAAATTTGAGAACACAGTTCATTTGAAGAATTTATCACACTGCCTGTCATAGAATAAACAGTCAATAAACATTTAACTGTTGTGATTGTTTTAAAAACAATGTCAATTTCCATGCAAAGTTTTTATCTCACTCTAGTTTCTCTACCCCTGATAACCTTGAAACCATTAATAGACGTGTATGTAAACAAGAAATGCAAATTAATTACTAACCAAATATACCCAAATTATTCAATCCTGACCAAATTATTATTATTTGCATGCTGTGTATCTATCACTGTGCCAGGTGGTAATGGACCAAAAAAGTATATCATCTAAAGAACAAATATGATAATCTCTAAATACTACACTATCTTTTTGACCACTAGACTCAAATGGTACAGATAATCAGTTGATGATGAACTTAAGCTAATTAAATTTCTGATATTTCATAGCAAATTACTTATATAACTTATAAATATTATGCCTTAATTTGTATCTTTTACAGCATGCTTAATTATCTCTTATTTCAGTGGTGAATAAAAACTCTAAAGTCACCTTTCCTGCCAAAGCTGTAGTATTTCATCAATGTGAAGTGAGAAAACTACTCAGCACAGGTGGACATGCAGGAAGTGTGTAGGGACACATTATTGACCAATTATATACAAACTGGAGAGCTATTTGTGGCAGTTATTGGCTTACTTTTCAATGAAGCTAATGATGGATACGGCAATATCAGAATATTCTGTAAGGTTAGTTTACTTCAAGTTCATAAAAACTTCAACTGGAGAAGATATATGTATATAAATATTAATGTTTTATATTTCATTATATTTTATAAAGTCAAAAATTTTCGTTCAGCTCAACAGATTAAAATATGAGACTATTTTGTGAGTGGTCCATCAATAATTGGTTTTTCTCCAACAATGTACTTAAATCTATATATTTATAGAAAAACTTGCAAAATCTATAGCTAAAAAGAGAAGATTTAATTCCATCTTAATGTCTTAAAGAGCAGCCTAAGACATAGGCTTTTCACAGTAGTTTTTTGCAATAATTTCAAAAATGATTAAAACAAAATCAGTTAAAGCAATCTTTCTAGCTATTCTGTGAAGACTTTGTTTTCCTTATTTTGTCAGTTATAAAATGTAGATCAATACTAAGTCTTGTGAAGCAAATAACCCTAAAGCAGTTTAAGGCAGTTTGAACATGTGGGGAGATAAATAATCATTTCTGTTATGTCAGTGGAAAATTTTCTGTAGATCATAAAGAAATCAGTTTACCCTGAAGCATGACATTTTAAAAAGATGCATCAGGACAATGAGTAGATTCACTCAATTCTTAATTCTTAGAAATAAAAGAAAATCACAGGCAGAATAAATCCTTACAAAAAAGGTTGAGCTCAATCCTTTTTTTAAATAAAAGAGCTAGCTACCAAAAAAAGGCCACACACACACACACACATACACATACACAGTTGTGAGATAAATACAATTGTCACAGAGAAACAAAGTGTAAGAATTCTCTACCTGGATTTCCATATTTTCTATTCTATAAAAATAGAAAGACAGTTAATTAATTGTTAATTTCAATCTCTACACCAAATAATCTGAAACCGCTTTATCAATAACCTATTAACTTTGCATTCATAGCATTTTGCAAAGAGACAATGTAGGCTGTTAATAGAATATTATTTAATATTTTTAAATAAACTCTTTAGGAAAAGTAGCCAATCTACATATGTAAAGAGACACCCTATATAGTTTAGTCCTTTTTAAAAGAATAACTAATTAATCTCTCATGAATCAGTTTCTTCTTCTATATTTTCTGACCTCCTAAGGCTAGTTAGAACAGTTTTACACTATACAACAAACCACAATTATGGCATTAACACTGCCGTAATTGTTTCTTTATGTGTGTCTTGTCTATCTCTCTGTGAACCCCTCAAGGGCAAGAATTATAAAATATGTATCCATGGATTCCCAAAGCCTAGCACAATGTCTAGCACACAGCAGGAGGTCAACCTATGTTTATGGAATGAAAGAATGGAAAAATCTTCATTTATCCCACAGCATTATGCATCTGGCAATACCATCCCACTTACCAAAGGTTAATTCACTGACACCATTTAGTAAATTTTTCATAGTAATCAGATCAATGGGACTGATGTGGCACCTTCTTAGTAGTGGACAGTGCAGCACTGGATACATCAGTAAGGAGAGACATTTCAGGAGCTTTCGGTCTTAAAGGATTTCCTTGTTATGCTGCACAGGGAGACAACTGCACAGCCACCTTGATATTAATGCTTTAGATGATTTTTGACATGATTCTATTAGCATCCTTAACATAGTAATATGAATAAGTACATGAGTGAGGAAATACATTTTACAAATGTGTAATTGGAATATCTCCTTTGAACATAGGAGAGAGAAGGTTCAAGAGAAAGAAAACAACTAGATTGAGAATTATAAATTATATCAAAACTATCTGTGCAGGGTTCTTTTCCAAGGCAAAGAACTAGGGAATAATAGTTCTCCCTGCTCTGGATTCTTAAAAAAGAACATTTTTCTTCAAGTATATGACCGATCCAAACTCAAAAAAAAAATTCTAGTTTTAACAATAGTAGTTTGAAACTAGACAGGCTGCTAGTTAAATAAGTTCTTCTAATTAACATTTCTATTGGAAAACACAGAAATGTCACAGATGCTTTATGTTATGAAAAATAATTTCAATTTATTTCTTACTTGCTCTAGGGAAATAATCAGGTAGGGCTACACGGAGGAGGTAGAATGTGAACTGAGACTTGAAGAATGGAAACATATCTTTATAAATTTTTTAAAACCATTATTATATAGTAATCAAAAACTAATTTAAATATAAGGGGCTATTGCTTCTTTTATTATAAGCATAAATACACACATATATTCACATACCCTACTGTACATTTGTGTTTTCCCATTCAATTTCATGTGTCTGTAAGACAAATTAATTCATTTGAACTATGACAAAACTAAAAGTTAAAGTATTTATAAGGATATATTCTGCTTTTCTCATGTTAAAACTTGAATCTAATAGGAAAAACTGGGTAAAACCATAAATATTGTAACATAGAGCTCAGAAAAAGTACAGTCAACCCTCCATATCTGCAGATTCTTCATTTGTAGATTCAACAAATTGTGTATAGAAAATATTTAGGAAAAAACAATAAAAAATAATATAACAATAAAATATAATACAAATTTAAAACATAATACAATATAACAACCATTTAAATAGCATTTGTATTATGTTAGTTATTATAAGTAATCTAGAGATGATTTAAATTATTTTAAAGGATGCACATAATTGATATGAAAATACCATACCATTTTATATAAGGGACTTGAGCACTTTCAGATTTTGGTATGCAAGGGAGTACTGGAACAAGTCCCCCATTGATACTGAGAGGTGACTGTAATAGGAAGCACTGCAAAGTATTGGACTCAACACCTATATGCATATATACTTCAATCTGGAATAATTGATAAATTTAGAAGTGAAATACTGTTTTCTCATAGGAAAGAATAATAATGTAAATTTTTACATTTCCTAATAAAAATGTGTTGGAAGTTGTTACAAAGAAAATGATAAACTAGAATATAATTATTGATTCTATCTCTATACTAATGGTATAATAAAACAATATTTTATATGGATAGCTCATAGTGTCTTAAATCTTCCTAATTAATTCATATCAAATCATCCCAAAGCCTGATTAATATTTGGAAATGTTAATTTATACTAACCAGAGGATAGGAAATTAGAAAGGGAAAGAAGCAGTTCAAAGATTGCACCTAAATGAAGTGGTTAAGAACAAACAGAATAAAAGTAGATGACAGATTGTAAAGACATACTGTCACAGATGGATACCAGGTGGAATGGATCAGACAATATTTTTAGAATAGACTTTTATTCAACATTTAAGTTGAACTACCCTTTTGGGTAAATGTTCCACAAAAGACTGATAAGAAAACTAGTTGTACATGTGTCTAAATAAACGGAATATCTAAAAGCCAAAGGGTGACTAACTTAGTCCTATCTAATTTAGGAATAATTAAACGTTGAATAAGAATATGTAAAATAAACACTTTGTGAGTGGATGAACACCAATGAAAAAATGAGGTATCTGACACTTGAAAATTTCCATTGTGCTTTAATTTTGTTTCATCACAATGAACACAATACCTACATTGTGGCAAAAAAAAAGGCAATCCTTGCCAAATGTCAACAACTAAAAAAGGAGAGGCCTAACCTTGTAAGAATATGACTATTCCTTTTAAGATTTTCAGCATGATTATTTTGTAGTTTAAATTAGTAGTCCTTTAAGCAAGAGGCTAAAGAGTGAATCTATTCAAGCTACAGATGTTAAAGGAATAAGTCTAGACATGGTGTCAATAAAGGTTTTAAATTCTTTGATTTTCCCAGACTGAAACCCTTTTCTTATCATACAAATTGTATTTAGTCCTCTAAAATTTTTCACAAAATTAGAATTCAGAGAAAATAATTTTATCAAGATAACATGCATTGCTCTCATTATTTCTATTATGTCTTTGCTTTATAAACTTCCCTTGTAAGTTATGTCCTCAAATGGCATGCAATTTGTCCAAACTTTCAAATAGTTTTCTGTTCATTAATGAAATATGTTGAGTACTATTAAATATTAACATATTAATCCATTAATAAATGGCATGTTTATGTTAAACTTATGATTCTCCAAAAGGGAATACACCAGAAGAAAAGGAAGATGACAAATATAGCATACATTTTTGTCATTCTACATAACTAATTTGGGAGATGTTGGTGAATCCTGAGTGCTAAAAACACCACAAATTTTGATACTGTCATCTAAGCTCTCTTATTAAATGATCTCACATAACCCTGTGTGACAATCCTATGTGGTAAACAACTGGCAAATCAATGAAATATCAGATTCCAAGAATCAAAAATATAAGTTAATGGCAAGATTGAGAACCTATTCCGTAGTATTTCCACAAATGATACTGAATAAAAGAAATGTGAATTAAAAGCACTTTTGTACATGCAAGGCTGCCACACAAAAGTATTAACTGATTGAAGAAATTTAGCTGTGGGATTCATTGTTTCTAAGAAATTTCAGAAGGTTTCTGTTTTATATTTGACTTAAGTCTGTTTTTCACTTGACCAAGTTCCTAAATAGCAAGTTTATATGGAATGTTTGGATTTTAAGAAAAGATGAACAATAATGGCTCTTAGAGTTTTCTGTTAAGTTGTTATTTTTGGTTTTTCATATAGAAGCAAAAAAGTACAATTATTGATTATATTAATAAAATATAATATGAACTATAGAGAAAATGTGATTTCTGTTGGTTTATTTCAAAGATATATTGCTGTAAGTATTGACTGTATGTCAAAATGAATATATTTCTTTTATCATATAATTATGCATCCCAATTAAAATACTTAAATAGAAAACATATAGAGCCTAATCTAGACAGCTATTTCCACAATTGTTTTAAGATATATGTGCTCTAAATTGTAAGTTTGTATACTATAATTCAGAACAGAACATTAGGTTTTAAGAATTCTATTTCCTTTGCAATATACCTTTAATTCAAAGAGTAGTGAAGAAGTAAGTTCATGAAAAATTAGTGAATTTGTGACATAGATATTAAGGTAATGCCAATGTATGAACTTACTCAACTATTATATTTTCTCTGTGAAAAGTAGAAAGTTTAACTAACTATATTAAATAGCAAAAAGGCTATTAGAGCTAGAAGCACAGTACTTTGCAGTTAAGTACTTAAGGCATGTTTTGCAAAAGGTAAAAGATTTCAATCCAAAACTCATTTTATATATCATACTAATATATGAAAGGATAAAGTCTTTCAAATATACCTCAGTGTTTCATGATTACTATTAAGTTTCAAAGAAATACAGTGCAACAATAAATAAAGAAGAATGTATCAAATGTCAGAAGAATTAATAAGAAAGTAACATAATTTTTAATTCCTAACCAAGAGAGAGCCCCAAAATAACATGGAATCACACGAAAGAAATTTAAGTAGATATATATATATATATATTTTTTTTTTTTTGAGACAGAGTCTCGCTTTTTTGTCCAGGCTAGAGTGAGTGCCGTGGCGTCAGCCTAGCTCACAGCAACCTCAAACTCCTGGGCTCGAGCGATCCTCCTGCCTCAGCCTCCCGAGTAGCTGGGACTACAGGCATGCACCACCATGCCCGGCTAATTTTTTATGTATATATATATCAGTTGGCCAATTAATTTCTTTCTATTTATAGTAGAGACGGGGTCTTGCTCTTGCTCAGGCTGGTTTTGAACTCCTGACCTTGAGCAATCCACCCGCCTCGGCCTCCCAAGAGCTAGGATTACAGGCGTGAGCCACCGCGCCCAGCCTTTTTTCTTTTTTTTTAATATTCAGACACAAATCTGGCCATGGTGATATCAAAGAGTAAGTCATGTGGTACTGAATTTTCTGAAAGAGAGTCATTACAAGTATTGTTAAAATTCCAAACCATATCACCTCCTTAGTGAAGCCATGTCTGACCCCTGGTTTAGGTAACTGAGTCACTCCTCTATCTTCCCATGCCTCTATTTTAGCATTCTAGATAAGAATTTGGATATAAATGTAGATATAGATGTAGATTTATCCATCTATCTTACATTACACCCTCACTAAAATCTCGAAGATAGTTATCATACTTCTCTAATTACATGTAAAAGTGTCAAATATATTTCACAATTTAATTTTTCAAAGTCTTTCTTCTAAGGGTCATACCTTTACTTACTTGCAAATCCTTGACACTGCCTAGTATGCTTTAGATATATTTATATAGATTGTAATTTTATTTGCCAAAATAGAAGAAACTTGTATCTGTGAGTACATATTGACAGTTAAGAAAAAAAATTATAAAATAGTAGAAGGTAGAACTTTAGACTGCAGGCTAAGGAGCCAAATACCTTGAGTTCAAATCTTGGGTTCAAACGCTAGACCTACCATTATAGACCTACCATTAGACTATTAATAGGAAACTGCCTTGATTTTCTCATCTGTAATACAGAGATGATAACAACAGTTTCCTCATAAAATTACTATCAAAACTAAATTAAAGAATTTATAAGAGTGTCTGATACACAGTTAATACATGTTAGTTAATATTATCATTATAACATAGTAAAGGACATTATTTTTAAAAGTTAAGACAATATAGCTTCCTCCAAAATGTAAAGAAATCCTGGAATAATCTCCAACCTTTTGCAAACAATCTGTTTAACTGCCTCATTATATAAACCTAAATGTCTGAAAGTTACGACTAAAAATCACTCTAATACTATCAACAGCTAAAGAAGTATTATATATGGAATTCTTTAAAATAATATTTTAAAAAATCTTCATTTGAAAATTAGCATGTTTTCCTTTCTATTGTTTGGTCTGGATAAACTTACTGTGCTTAATATGTTATTTTGGTAGAGGTAAAGCACTACCCCCTACTCTACAAGGAAAGGAAATATGCTCAACATACTTTTCAATACATGTAACTTGCAGTAATACCATAGAAAAACAACAAAAAAACCCAATAAAAACTCAGAGATATGAAAGGCTCAAGAAAAAATCCTAAAAGGTAGTTATTACAGATAAAACATTCGCTGGGGGGGGGGGGTAAGGAAAATAATGAAAAGAGAACAGATTTCTATGATAATACAACCTCTATTTCAAGTCAGTCCATGCTTTTTCTTTGCTATCCTTAACAATGATGTAAGCAGTCATGCACAGTTCAATATCAATCTGCTTTCTATCCAATCTGCAAAATCATTTTTTTTTTTTATCTAAAGACAACTAAGAAAAATGAAAGCACCCATGTTCTTCCTTCATGGCAACAGAAGGAAAAATAAAAATCCACAATATTACAGAGTTTCTTCCATTGTTATTTCTCTTAGCCAGTATGCTCACAGAAACTTCATTATGGGAGATTTAGGAAACACAGGTAGAAGGTAGACAGAAGGAAGTGGAGTGGGTCATCTCATCATTAATATGGAATCTCAAGATAAGCAAGAGATAAAGAGAGAGGAGACTCCAGGAAACATGCTATACTGTCACCAGCAGCAATCAGGTGATGAATTCTCCTTGCAATTTCATTTTCATATACTAACTCAACACTGTAAATCTGCAACCAAACAAGTCACATGAATTCTTTGAGAACATAAGTGATTATTATGTATGAGAACAGAAGACAGAAGATGGTTCTCCCATCTACAGGAATGTGTGTAGCTGATTTTCTGAAAAATTACATCTTCCATTAAAAGGTAAACATTCAGTACCTTTCAAACCAATGCATTTGAACAAAAATAAACTAGGGTATAGGCATAAATGCACAGCCTATAACTGAGCCCCACATACAAGGAAATGTAAGGGCTCTTTCCTCTTCAACCTTTCAAGTCAAGATTCAGGAAGACTCAGGCACTCTGTTCTTCCAACCTTGAGGCAGACTATCAAAACACAAATTAATAATCTTTCTTTCTGTAAGTTCTCATCACTTAATCTATTTCTTAGGTGTCTTTGCTTTCTGAGACAAGGAGCCTAAGGTCCTCACCACTTCAACATTCCTGGCATTATCTGAGAGTAATCACCTTGATGCTTTACATTTTATTAATAACTATTATGAGGAAATATAACACTATACAAAATTTATATGGGAATTACAAGGTTCCAATATATAAAAATTTTTTCTATCTATGGATCTAGGGATATGATTTTAAATTATCCAGTGCAATAGTTTTCAAGTGAGGATGATTTTGTCCCACAGGAAACACTTGACAATGTCCTGGGCGTGGAGGGAAGTTATTGGTATCTAGTAGGTTAACGTTAAGGAAGCTACTAAACACCCCACACGCCCTCCACAACAAAGAATTACACTGCATAAAATGTCAGTAGTGCTACTGTTGAGAAATCTTGCTTTACTACAAACAGGTATCAGTTTTATTTGGAAGCCCTAGGTATCTGCTTGTTAATGGAGCCCAGTCCTAACTAAACAAAATAAATAATGGTTATTGTTGGGTTTTGCATAATTATACGAAAATAAAATATAATTTCGTAAGAAAAGTTAGTTTAGTCTCATCCTTCAAAACTTAGTTTTTCTTCAAAGTTCCCAAGTTCCCTAGATGGTTTTCTTGGAAATTAACTTTGTTTAAATAATTCTGTTAAAAAATAAAAGGCTTTGAACAACTAAAAAAAGTTCTATATAGATTTAAGTTGACAAAAATATTGTTATTATAACTGTCCCTTATCTTACATCAATAACCCCTATTTCAAATTTCAAAAGAAAAAAAAAACTTGGCATTCCTTCAATAGCAAAAAATTTGAAGTTTCTATTTTCCTCCATCTTTCATATTGTTAATCTTTGACATTTTCATTGCAGTAACTCTGTCAAATGTTTATAACAGCTAACCTCAGTTATTGCCCTATATTGCTTATTTGTTTCAGTCATTTGCTGATTCATTCAACACTATTTTGAAGACTTTTTGTGTATTTATCATTCTAAGAACTTTGTAGAAAAACACAATTCCTACCTCACAGAGCTCTCAGTTTACAGAAAGCCAATAATTAAATAAACAATTCTATTTATTTGATAGTAAATCATTATTTATTATGAAAAAGTAGCATCTCCTTTTGTATAACTGAAACCTGCAGAGTAAGAGACATTGAAAAGAGAGCTGAAATAGACTAGTCATAGGCAAAGAAAGAGCAGATGGGAAATAAGATCGTGGCACATTTAAGTCAATGATCATGGTACATTTGAGGCAATGTCAGTGTGGCTGATGTGTAGAATACAAGTGGAAAAGAAGCAAGGGACAGAGCTGGAAAAAGAGACAGGAGAAGGGGTTAGGATGTGTTTTTTTTAATTTTTTTTTCTAAGAGGGATAGGAAGCCATTGAAGGATTTTAAGAAGATAATGTTATGATAAGACTTGCATTTGGAAAGATCACTCCTACTACAAAGGATTAGCAGGAGGCAGAAAAAGAAAATAGAGAGAAGGCTTTTGCAGTAATGCAGGATGACATATAAAAAGATGACAGCCGGCTGAAGCAGGGTGCATCCGTCAGTTTAGAGAGAACTGGACATTAGAAAGATCTTTGAAAGTAGAATTAGGACATTTTTGACTCCATATTCCCCATTTTCTAATCTTGTACTTTCCAATTCTCCAGCATACACTAGTAGATTCAATTTTAAAATACTAGAACTTAAAACACAGCTTATTTACAATAGCAAATAGGGGCCTTAAACATAAGATGAGCAAGACAAGTAAAGTTCTCTCATTCACAGATGACCACAGTGGAGGCTCAGAGACATTAAGTAACTGACTCTCAATTTTGAAATGTTGCTAGGTAGTAAAAATAGGCTTAGAACCTAGCCATCCATTTCTGAATCCAGTCTGTTTCTAGAAAAGTGTATTGCTTCAGAGTCTGGAATTTTAGATTCTGGATTCTGCTTCTAAAACTCTGCCAAAGTCCTGCTACACAATCTGGTACTTGATTACTGTCAGGTATAATTTTCTAATCATTTCATAAATGTATATGTTTATTTACTAGCCATTACACATAGAAATCGAGATAAAAGCATAAACATATTGGCTATGATTGTAGTAAACAGAATCACAAATAAATACTTATATTAATACAAATAATACAGGAAAAAATATATTAGCATTGTTTAGGCTAAAATTGTGTTACACATGGGATAGTTGGTGGTGTGATCAGAACATAAATATGTAATGAAATATAAAAATAAAATTTGCCTTAATACAGGCTCACTCTAAATGCACATTACTTTCAGAGAAGTAAAAAAGTTCAATTGTCTCTTCCTCCAAAACATAATTTTTCTTTCTATTTAATTGCATTTGGCAAGTAATTCTATAAGATGTTTTATATTTTCAGTTCTAAATTTGACTTCTGAAAAATTATAATTAGTCAGTCTGTTATCATGAAATATGAATACCTGAGTCACAATTTAATAACTAAATTTTAGTGAATTATAATTACTTTTGTTAGTAGAAATAATTACCATTACTTATATATCAATTTAATTTTGGATATGATAGGTAACAATAACATTTTATATTAAAGAACATAATATATGCAAGAATATATTTAGAAAAGTGATCATTTTGGAAATATAAAATGAGTGTTAAGGAAAGTCAAAAGGTATATAAAGAAGGTGACGATATAATTTATCATCTAAACCAGGACCCCTTCATGAGAGAAAGAGAAGCAATTAATAATGACAACAGAATGTATGTCGTCCTTAATTTAAAGGGAAATGAACTTTCTGAAAGTTCTTGAAATTACAATGCTGAGTTCCTTAGCAAAAATTCACTTTATGATATAACAACTAAATAACCTAGACATTCACCAAAGTTCTTAAATTTGGAGATTTTGTGAAATTTTGCCAGTGCATCTCCTCTAGCAACGTTTTTAGAAATAGTTAGAATCAATATATTTCACAGTACCAATTTGTTCAAAACTGAGTTTAAAACTGTGAGGTTTTTTGTTTGTTTTTAACATTCCTCCCTGCCAACTAAAGCATCCTTGCTTCATGCTAAGAACCTGGATTCCTTGCTCCAGTTTTAAACAGATTTCAATCTCCAGTAACCTTTAAAAAAATCTATTATTAATTCCATTTAACCCTTGTCAGTCTGTAATAGCATACCCAATTTACTTAAAGAAGCAAAGAGCAATGGTCAAACAAATTAAATCCAATTGAATCTCTCATAATTTGTGCACTTCAGTACTGAACTCTTAATAAGATAAAATAAACATTTTGGTAGGGGGAAGGAAAAATAGTTTAACTCAAACTACTAAAGCTATGAGTTGTGAACCGTAACCATTTACAATATATAATACAAAAACAATGTGTGACCATAAAAGCATTCCTCCATGGATATCAGACATTTTAATCTGTTTTCTAAAAAACATGAGGTATTAAAGAGTTGAAACATTTTTTTTAAGATGCGTGGAGAAAGAAATATCCATTAGTAAGTGGCATTCTCACTGGGATTACATTTCTTGAATATTCTCCATCAAGAAGATGAGAATATCAGTTTTTACACGTTAGTCCAGGAAAGTGATAGTCTGAAATTAGAGCTGCTAAAAACAGGCAGGTACTGTGAAATTCAAAGAAATGCTGCATCAAAAAGCTAAAGGAACGAAAAAAGGATAAAATTCTCTTTATTCTTACAAAATTGGCACATTATTCCAAGTGAGGTAACAGGCAGAACCTTGCAGCAGATTAAAAGGAATTTGAGGACAAATGTTTCATTCAGTAGGCCTTTCTATATAGCAGATAACTTTCCACCCAGTAAAGAAGAGCCTTGTCTTTTATTAACTCCATTTGAAGGTTTGTGTTACTATATAAAACCCCTCTTTTTTTTTCATTTATTCATGAATGTATTGGCAAGGACCTCTGCATCACTCATACTTATAAAATTCAACATGGCAGGTGGTCCTTACTTTTTCACTGAAACTATTAAAAGCTCTGCAGAAAGTGACTGCCTTGTTTCCAGTTGCCTTTCATTTGTTTCAGGTGCCATTAAGCAATGCCTCTTGAACATTTTCATAAAAGCTCCTCTTTAAAAATAATGAAGGCTGCTTTAGGAACAATATATAGTAATTTTTCTGAAATTTTTTACTGTTATTGCAGATATATTTATTTCAAAGGATCACATCTGCTATTTAAAAATTCATCTATTTTCAATGTTCCATGCACATTTGTCCTTCACAACACACTTATAACTTGAGAAAATTCTAATATGATAAATTTTAACTTGAAAGGGAAATAAGCAATAAAAGTTATTAGTTTAAGTTATTAGTATGTAAGTGATACATATTCCATTTTCATAAATCTAGAACTGAAGAGAAATGGTGGGGAACACAAGTATGATCTAATGCAATATGCCTTTAAAAGGTCATATTGTGTTTTACTACCATCTCTGAAACAAACTAAAGGTTTCTATTTTAGAAAATCCTTTTCATTTCAAAATATGGTCCTTAAACACTAGAATTTTTGAGTTATGCTATAAGGCAAATAAGCTGCTTTTTTGGTACTGTGATTATTATACATATATTTAGTAATTTTCACAACTGAATAATTAATAAATAATATCAAATTAAATTAATCACAAATTGGAAAGCTTTGAAACTTTGTATCAATGGTTGATGGAACCAATAAACTAGTAAGTTAGCAGAAAAAAATAGTTACATTCTGGAATTCTGTGACAGAGTATTCTTTTCTTTTTCTTTTTCTTATATCTGTGATCCTTTCATCCCAATTCCTTTGCTCCGTCTTTTGGGAGAGATAAATTGATAGCATCTCCATCTGTCAACAAGTACAGCCATACTTAAGCCATCATCAGCAATCAGAATTTTTCATTTCCCAGTCACAAACTCTGAAATTCCCCACTTTGATCTCAGCCTTGTCTCTTGTTCGTTTCTCACTTTAATTCTATTTTCTATACCCTTCTCCTTGAGGAATCTAGATGATCATTTCTCTGTGTTTGCAAACATTGCTCTAAATACTACTAAGAGTTACATAAAAAGTATTTTTTTCTGAAGTTACTATCCATGTTTTATCAATCAAATAATTTTAGGTAACTTTGGGTAGAAAAAATGCTTTAATACAGACCTCTCAATATCTTTATCTCACATCATAAACCCCCTAAAAGAGGGTACATCCTTTATTATGTGGACAATAAAAATAACTAAAAATAAACTTTTATCCACTCTACTAACAAGTTTACTTTGTCATTTCTCTCTTTTTTTTTTTATGATGCCTTTCTATTCTCATCCCAGTCATTTTCTCACTTTACCATTCATTCTTTGGTTCTTTTGAATTTGGTTTTCTCCCTCACCATTGTTCAGGTGATGGAATGAGATCCTACTTGCCCCAATGTGGTTCTCTCTGAAAAACTCTTCCACCAAGATTTAACCCAACTTGTGTTTCCAGCTTTTTCTACCACTGCTATTTCAAAAAAATTCTCAAAAAGTTCCCAGCATACCCAAGTCATTTCCATGACATATCACTATTATTGCACCCCGCTGCTATCTACAACCACATTTATTTTAATATACTGCTGGATTTTATGACCTGATGTAGGATTCGATTTTAGGAGAAGTGAGTTTTTGAAAGTATTCCTTTCTTCGTCCACTGACCCCAATCAATAAATCTTTGTTCTGTTTTGATAGCCTGGCATTAAGAAGGCTCAATTTGACTGCCCATCATTTGATAGGAGAGTCTCCTTCCCAAATACCTTAAATCTTCTTCAAACATCATCTCTCACACACAGCCTAAAAATTAAAATAACATTTACTAAGCCTGTATTTTGTTTCAGGGATATTACTTAGTAATGTATGTGCATTATTTAATTTAATTATTTTATTTAATGTTAGTAATAATGTTGCATATTACTCAGAATGCATAGATTATATCATGATTCATTAATTTAAGATGAGGAAATTGAGGTTATATGAGATTAAGTACCTTGCCCAAGGTCACAACTGGTAAGTGGTAGAGTAAGAATTTGATTCCTAAACTCTTTTGCTTCACCATGAAAATCTAGTATCTTAGGCAATAACTTATTTGTAACAAAAATATAAAAATAAAATATTCTGGGACGTCTAGGAGAGGGGAGATTATGATCATGAAAAGGGAGATTTTAAGCCGGGCCCGGTGGCTCACGCCTGTAATCCTAGCTCTCTGGGAGGTGGAGGCGGGCG
The DNA here is from genome assembly GCF_040939455.1 of Microcebus murinus. NCBI lineage: Eukaryota > Metazoa > Chordata > Mammalia > Primates > Cheirogaleidae > Microcebus > Microcebus murinus. The sequence goes on along the minus strand of NC_134108.1, from coordinate 62,687,884 downwards.
GATTGCTCGAGGTCAGGAGTTCGAAACCAGCCTGAGCAAGAGCAAGACCCCGTCTCTACTATAAATACAAATAAATTAATTGGCCAACTAATATATATAAAAAAATAAAGTTAGCCGCGCATGGTGGCTCGTGCCTGTAGTCCCAGCTACTCGGGCGCTGAGGCAGCAGGATTGCTTGAGCCCAGGAGTTTGAGGTTGCTGTGAGCTAGGCTGACGCCACGGCACTCACTCTAGCCTAGGCAACAAAGCGAGACTCTGTCTCAAAAATAAATAAATAAATAAATAAAGTTATCACTTCAGCATAACCTTTAGTATTATGCCTTCTTTAAAAACTCTACATGATTCCTTCATAACTACAAAAAGTAGTACATATTACCTAGTATGGCACAGAAAGCCCTCCAGACTTTAGTCCAATTTATCTTTCTATTTTCCCAGATTTATCACTATAATCGTTCTCACACAAATCCCAGCTATCTGATCACCAGATAGGACCTGCAATTTCATACATACCACATGTCTGCTCAATTCATGTTCACTGTGCCTGGAATTGACTTCATAGGATCTCACATTTGTTTATTAAATCCCAGTATATATAACATCTCCTGGAAGCCCTTATTTTTTCCCCTGGTTGAAGTCTATTTCCTCACTTAAAATTAGAATTCATACCCAGTTTACCATCTTCTGACTTATATTATAACTTGTTATTTAAACATTCATACTTTGATGAAAATATAAAGTCTACCTGAAAAGTACACAGAATATGTGCTCAATATAGCTTTGTTTTGTTCTTACGGTTTTGTTTTGTTTTTCAACTACTGAGTGAGGAGATAAATTTAGGAGGAGATTGCCAGTGGAAGCAGAAGTTTTCCTGGTAGAAGTATAATGCTGGGCAACAGCTATTGTGATGGGAAAACACAGGCTGTGGGAAGCCTTTTCCATCCAGTCTACTAATCACTAGTTTCCTGGTGCTAGCTACAGAAGCTTCTATCTAAGATTGAGACTCTGAAATAATATCCATCTCCCCTATTTGAGTAGAGAAGCCCGTTCCACCAAAGATTATACAGGTATAAGAAGGGTTAGAGGCCACATATTTTTATATCCTTAAAAATTTATTCTAAATTAGACTCTATTTTACAACTCACAGAAGATTTGTCTCTCTAAAATATTTTCTGTGTCAAGTATGAAAATTAGTGTTAATTCCTTAAAACATACCTACTGAATGCATGAGAATTTAAAAATATATTTCTGATGGAACTAGTAAGCCCAGAGATTGTGGATATGCAATATCAGACAATCAAAAATTAGTTGTACTACAAATACAAATAAATGTGTAATATACAGGATATGGTAAGATTCAATATGGCATTTAAAGAGATTATAGTAATATATTCACTTCCTTTTAGTAAAGTTATATAATTTATTTGTTCTCTTTTATGGAATTAATATACAATTATATACCAATTTCTTCCTTACACACCAAAAACCCATATTTACCTTTGGAGAATTAATATATAATTCCCGTTAGAACTCATGCTGCCCATTTGCACCTTATTGTATAAATGATATTCATTGCCACAAACAAATGCAATCGATTGCAAATGTTAATGGCTTCTTAGTAACAGCTGCAGCTCAAGGACTAGTAATATGGAAGCATAAAATATACGTGTACATGCATTTATATTTGCATATATAGAGATATAATATATTTTATACATTATAATGTTTTTAAATAATCCATTTCTCTCTATGTCTTCTAGCAGTCAGAAGGGCATCAAAAATTAAATGCTTCATACTTTTAAATCCCACAAAGCCCATTTTCCTTCTACATTTATGATATTACATTTATTAAATTGGTCCAGATTTTATTTTTAATTTATACTAAAATATTCTTGAAAATAAGGAACCCTGTATTGACTAACTGCAATGGTATCCTATATTTTTTAACAACAACCAACAAAGCACTTTTACTCTACATGTTAGTAAGACTGAAAAACAAGGCAAGGGTGGGTCAATTTTGTCATGTTCTAATCACATGACCCTTTTTTTTCTTTGTAAAACTATAGGTAGATTAGACAAATGTAGAGATGTGTATATATGTATATACAGATACATACATATTATATATAGCAATACATGATCCATGCAGAAAATAGTAGCCCAAATTGTCTACCAGCCATAAATAAACCACATTAAAAATATCATATATTTTCAATTATTTTCCTAAAAAAAGGTATCATATTCTTTTGTGCATTTATTTTTATTTAGCCTAATATTGTGAACATTTTTCCACGTAAACAAATATAATGACATGATTTAAGAGTCTCAATGACATCTCACCATATGGATACTCATGATTGTCTTAAGCCCTTATTCTTGGATATTTAAGTTGGCATTTCCTTTTCAAGAGTAATAGGACATTTTCTTACCTTCAAAGTGAGTCCCTATTATTATCAGAATTATCATTATCAAAATTTCTTGTTGGCACTTAACTGCAGTTTGGATAAGAATATGTAATCTCTGCTTCCTGCCTTACAGACTTTAAATAACTCCATTTATATGCTTAATCATTCCTCTTTTATTTACTGAGTAGGTAGGTAAGCCAGGAAGGGTGCTAGCTGTGAAGGATATAGAGGAAGGCCATTACTCTTCAGTAACCTATAATCTAATGGGGCATATTACAGTAAAGCTAATGCATCTTGGAAAGCTGTCTAGCCAGCATGGCTGTGGGCTTGTTAGGAAAGGAATAGAGAGGAGAGTGAAGGGTGATCCGATGTAAAAAATCCTTCAAGAAAGAGATGACAATCCAAACAAAAATTATGATACATGAAAATCACAGGGGAAGTAAAGCATTTAGGAAACTTTAAATTATTCAGTATCATTGGGTGATGCATAAAAATGATAAGCAAAGGTAAGTTTGAAAGGATTTGGGATTAGACGTGAAGGAAGATCTTAGAAATTATGAAAGGAAATGATATATTTTAAAGAAACTCATGACATGATTGAATTTGCATTTTTAAAATGACTGGAAAGTGAGTAGAAAACATATTGGGGGGGGGGAGCAAGATCAAATGCAAGTAAGTAAATTAGGAGGCTACTGATATTCTGTAAGATAGAAAGGATAGATTTAAACTAAAATAGTGCCAGTAGGTTATAGAGAAATTGATAGGATTGATCAGAGAGATTTTATGGATGGAGAATCAATAAGATTTCTGGATCACTTCCAGCCACATTCACCAAAATACAAACATAGAATGCAATTCTTAGAAAAACAATTATAGCTAATGTTTATTGGTTGCTTATCATGCATGTGTTAGTGTGTTAAATGCTTCATAAGCATCAACTCATTTGTATGCATATATATTGTCCACTTTCTATGCGCTAGTGCTTTACATATATTAGATCATTTGTTCATTCACAATTTCTTGAAATAGATATTGTTAGTATTCTCCACTTTGAAAGTAGGAGACAAAGAGATTAAGTAGCTTGCCCATTCACACAGCTAATTAGATGGTAGGTTCTGGACTGGTACTTCTGTCTATCTCTATTCTAGAATAAATATTCTTAACTATTATTTACCTACTTTAATAGATATGCTGTCATTCTGAAAAATGACTCAAAAGTCTTCTGAGAATGAAATACTTATTCACTCATTACAAAGGATGCATAAAAATAAAGATGAATTGAGCTTCAGAGGAAAAAAATGTAATAATAGAAGAAAGGTTGGAATAACTGAGATAGAATTTCAATCTTAAAAATTATGAACTGACCTAAAAGTAAATTAATATTCAATTCCATTCTCTTTATGTAGAAATTAAAGAGATGGGTTTTAAAAAAAATAATCACTCTTTTATTAGAATCTATGACAACAACAAAAAGTTGAGACTAAAGAGAGAAAAAACTTTTTATACAGAAGAAAACAAACTACTAAATATATTAATAGAAGCAATAAAGAAAATAGAAAATTGACAGTTTGCAACTTTCATTTTAGAAAATACCCCACTTGACATCAATGGATGATAAAACACTAGATAAAAGATTGTAAGGGAATTATAAAATTACAGTGTTTCCAAGTATCAATGAAAATGGTAAATGTGTAACAGATGGATCTGGTATACATAACCTTATAACCAAGTCATTAAACAGCATCACAAATAAGGGGACAAAGTGGCATGATGTGATGAAATGAAAAATAAACCACATCAAATATGTTGTATCCTTGCCAAAAAAATTAACTTGAATCTAACAACAAGCAGAGATAAACAGGCAAATCTAGAGGTGTTATATTTTAAGAGGTAACTGGTCTGGATTCTTAAAAAAAAAATCCAGTAAAGTAAAATAAGAAGGTAAGGCAAAGTTCTAGATTAGAAGAAAAGAAAAGAAATATGGCAATGAGACAAATACAGGATCCTTAACTGAATCAAGTTTTGAACAAAATATCAGTTACAAAGGACAGTTTGAGGCAGGTGGGAAATTGGCATATGGACTATATGTTAAGATAAACTTTTCAATAAATATTGAATTTCTTGGATTTGAACTATGGCATTGTGTTGATGTAGGAGTATATCTTTATTTTTAGGAACTATGCTAGAGTCTTTAGGAGTTAACTGTCATGAGGCCTGTACCTTACTTTCAAATGGTTCAAACAGCACAAAAATGTTTATGAACATACATACACACATATGGGGCGAGGGGATATAAACGTGGCAAAATTTAAACAATTGGAGAGTCTAAACACGATTAGGATGTTCATTATACCATTCTTTCTACTTTTATGTTGATTTGACATTTTAAAAGGAAAAAGATTATAAGGTAGAATTTAATTTCTTAAATGGAGTTAAAAATGCATTGCTAAATTGTTAACATTATTCATTTTAAGTGTTTTTGGCAATCTATAAACTCATGTAAGTTTATCTCTCCCCAACAAATTTATCATAGTTAATCTGTAAACAAAAAGCACTCAAGAAATGTTTGTTGAACTAAATTGAATTGGTTTTATATTCCAAACATTTTTCCCCAGCAGTCTTTTTAGTACTGAATTCTTGTTAATGCCAATATTTTGTTGTGTTTGATCTTCTACTCTCCATGCAGCACTGAAGAATTCCTAATCCTCCCACATATTATATTCCTGTCAGTTTCATAATTTTCCCTCATTAAAATGCATTAAATTTTGGTAATAATTTAAATTGTCAACAAGTATTTAAATCTAGCCTAATAGTACTTGTAGCCTTGTTATGAGTATACTCTAATAAGAACAATCCCCTGAGAATTTTCTACCAGACACTAGCTCCCCAGTGGTTCATAGATATTCTGAAATATGCCTCTCTACCTTGAGGGTAAGAAAGGTCATTACTGGTAAAAAAGTATGAATGGAAACTTCAGTGTTTTCTTCACTTGAGAAACTACTGATATGATTCCACTGTCTAAGAAATAAACCAAAACAGACAACCAGCAAGAGAGGAAAGAAACTGGAAAATACTTCCCAATATTCAAATGGTGAAACATAATTATTAATATACTATATGATATTACCAACAACAAACTGTTCTTGTACATGGACATGACCTCTTTTCATGTTAATATTTATTCCTTGATAGAAAAGGAAGGAGGAGGGCCCAAGGGAAGTAGCCTGAACAAGGCAAATCTCACTGGACAATTTCCTCAGTCACAAAGGAAAAAAGGCGATAAGAAAACACTTATTGCAGAATTTATTGAACTGAGAAAATTATCTCTATATTTGTGAATATATCTATATGTTTATAAACTATCAGAATTATATGTATGAATATAAATAAATGATGGAAAAGAGGAAGGATGAGAGGGGGAAATAGAAGAAGGTGAAGTGAGTTAATTAGTTAACTGGATAAAAGATAAAGGCAGCAGAATAAAATACTGCACTTTTCTTACATATTACTTAGTAATTTACCTTCCAGCTGGTTAAAATTAGAATAAAAGTTAAATTCTTCATGGTTTAGAAGTTAGAAAACCTAAAACGAAAAATCTAAGATCTGGTTTGTAGTTGTTTTTTGACTCATTATAATGTTAATACTTTGGAGCATATAAGACAGCGTTAGACTCAATTTCCTTAAATATAAAATGGCATAATCTAAATTTAAAAAAAAATCATATGGTATAATCTAAATTTGTAAAATTATATACTATAGTCTCATGCTCTACAGAAGAAAGCAATTTTTACACTCAATTCCTTCCATCTCAGGATTCTTTTACAACTGTCGAAGAATGCCACAGCCCTGCTGACAAAGCAGGGCAGAGTAAACTCCAATCTACACATAACTCCAGAGACCTGCAGGGACAGAGAGTGAAAATCACCCACTTTTCCTGACAGCAAACATAGGTCAAGCTTCTCAAGATATCCTTGACCCCTGCAGCACAGTAAGTATCAGAAGTAAAATCAACCATGCCCTCAAAGGGATGGCTACCTTTTCAGTGGTCCTGTGTGCTTTTACCTGGCTGCCACAATAGGAAAAGATGGGAAATGTCAGGCCAGGTATTAGAACTACCAGTTTATCTTTCCCTCCCGATTAACACAAAGGAAAAAACAGCAACTTATATGGCTCATAGTTACAGATGTCACAATTTACCTGATGATTCTCCAGTTGATTATACTACATAAACCTGTCCCACTTTATTAATATAATTTTCAAATAGGAAAAAAAAAACATTTAAAACTGAAAAATGTTCATTTACCTTATTTTTTGGTAAATTATTTCTTAAATATACAAAGTAACATTTAGTATACTTTAACACAGCACAGAAAATTCATACCAAGGAATAGACTGACCTTTATTTTTGGCTTAAATGTGAAATATTTTTTTTCATATTTAAAATTGTAAGCATGTCAAACCTATCCATTACATAATAAGTCACTATTTATTACTTAAAAATAACAAACATAATGTGCATTTTGATATTATATATTTCCAAGGTGAGGGCTTAAAAATAAACACATGTTAATAAAAGGTAAAATTAATAATTAATGTACTTAAAATGTTTTTCAATATTTTTGAGAATAAATAAAAATAGAAATTATTGGAAATAATTGTTTAACATTTACATAAACTTATTTATTAAATCATTTATTGCAATTTCTGACTTTCTATAGCATGATGAAACTAATACTAGTTAAAAATATATATCATTTCATTTAATAATAATATATAGCAATAACTGCAATCAACTCTGAATACAGGTGCTTTGATTCTACAGTGTTACTGAATTTAAAGATATTTGAAACTCATTTTAAGACCTGTTCTAGCAAATCACTATTCTTACTGAAGTGGTGTGATTTATTTAGGCATCTTTAAAAATCCTCTCTATTGGCATCTTTTCTCAAAGCATAGCCCTCAGTTACTATTGCTTTCTGACTGATATCTATAAATCCCAGTTAATTCAGGCATTATTTGGCTCCTAAAGTCCGATACAAATCACTATTGTATGTGGATATAGTATCTAAATAATCTCAAATAATGGAGCTCAATCAATGATTATTAAATTAGTATATGAATGATATTTAGTATCTTCCTGGTCTTGGAATTTCCATCCAAACAATGCATCTAAGAATAAACCAAGAGGTCCTATGAGACGACATCACTGGACCAAATGAGTCAATGTCAAATAAATAATTTTAGAAAGCTACCAGATGCCTTTTTGATACCATAATACACTGATTCACATATACATTAATATTAATAATAAAAAAATCTACACTGGGTTAGCAAGATTGAACTGGACTGAACTCTGTAAGCTCTCGGGGCAAGGACCTGAAACTTACTTAACAGCAGCATGAAATGCCACTTCGGTTTCTAAACCTCAGTGTTGCTAATCTAATATGACTTTTGCAGATCATAAACTACAATTGGCCTTTTCAATTTAGATTCAAACACCTGGCTAAATCCATTAACCACTGAGTCCATGAAACAAAATCCATTGCTTTTTAACTAATTCTTCTTTTTTTCCCTTTGTTATAGAAACTCTTTGAATAAGATTTCTGAAAAAAAAAAAAAAAAAAACCAGAAAATCCATGACGAAGTACTGAAAAAAATGCACAAAAAATTATATCTGTACTCCAGACAGCTTTTTCATAATTTTTTATGAGGAGACTGTGTAGATCACTTATACAAAATTATCTCCATAAGAGGAGGCTTCTGCCATTTCTGGAGTGTATGTGTTTATGTGAATTTGTGTCTGTCTCCACTGGATTTATCTCAAAGACTTTTTGAACAAACTAACTATTGCAATTCAAAAGATTTGAAAATCAGCTCAATGTAGTCTACCACCATAATCACCATCACCACCACTAACAAAAATAAAGGTTATTAAGCTATTCTTTGTCAGGGTACTGCTTCAAAATTAATTGCTTCACTGACTGAACTTAATATCTGTATGTGCAGATAATTCATAAACAAAGCTACAACTCTAACACATGATATATATATATATATATATATATATATATATATATATATATATATATATATATCATAGTTAAATCCTGCAAAGGATAAACAACTGATGAGAGAGAGTTATCAGAACTCAGTAAAGTTACTATCAACACAGATAAGTTTTCTTTGGTCTTTGAGCTCCATTTTACTTAGAAGAGTTCTTAGATTCAGGCAAATGTGGGGAAAAGAATAAGAATTGACTAAACACATGTTTAGTGTCTTTGTATGATTAGGTTCAGGAACATTGCCAGGAAGAAACTTTGTGTACAAGCTCATTTGATTTTAGTTACTTGTCAAAAAGGAACTGAAAAGAGAATATCTCACTGATCAGATGCTGTCTTTTTAAATTTGGTAGAACAAAAAACATGTTCATTCCTTTAATAAGAACAAATAAATGAGACTGATGAGGTGAACAAAAATCAATACACAGATTCCAAAAATTTTACAACTGTTTATTTTCAGTCCAAACATGATTGATGTCAAATTAGATGCAGATCTGTCCTGGTGATTCTCATGAAATCTACCATGTCAGATAATCACCTTTCATGAAACTCTGAAAATCCACCACTATCATTTAATTTATCTTTTCCTTAAATCCTAAAATTCCACACTTTCTCTAAAACTATTCTTTTATATTTTTCACGGCCACTTTTCCCATTTCTGTTAATGGTAATATTTTACTTATAGAATACAGAAGTGACTTAATATTATTGATTTAATGGATATTTATATGAGTGCTAGCATATTTTAACCCTTATTTTCATGAGAATTTTTAAAAAGTACTATGGAAAATCCTTCAGAATGAAATGCACAATATTCAATTTAAAATATACTCTTCAGTAAGCAAAATATGAAAACCGTGATTTACAGACTAAGAAAGACTATTAGATTGTAACAGACATTACTAACTAGAAACAAAAAGAGCTTTTTATACAATGCTTCAAATATGACAAAAAATTACAGCCTTTCGTCATGCTCTCTGAGACAATACATTTTTTATATTCATAAAGAAATATATTCTGCTTTATTATGTCTTGAATGTGAACTAGTAACTCAGAATTGTCTTTGAAATTTACAGCTTTTATTAACAGAAACTGAATCTTCTCTCTGTGTGAGGTGCTGCATTTAGAGACAGAAGGAAGCCAAACAAGAGCTTGTTCTGCAGCATAGTCAAGCTCTGCATGTAAAATGTCATGGCATGTAAATGAAAATAATACAAAATTAAATTTGTGTCAAAATGGTAAATCTGTGGTTACTGTGAAAATCAACTAAATATATGGAGTAGCTAAAGGATATGTCTTCACTTATTTGACCAAGACATACACGCAACAAACACACACATACTCTGTCCATCACTCACTTTTTGAAGTGTCAGATAACGTTATTTCTCAAATGACACACGGGGCTTCATTTGCTATGCATAAGGTCAGTGAATATTAGCTTCATTTACACTTGGCTGAGAATTGGTTGGTGTCAACAGAAGAGGCTTAGTTCCTCCACTGAACAGGGTTAGAATCTGACAGAAAGCTGCCACTGAAGAAGATGGATGATCTTCCTTGCTGACCCTGCTCCCCTGAAAGTGTCATAGTTTGGGTCTCTTTCTATCTCTACAACAAAAGACCCTCTCTGAGCTTCCCAGTGGCTTTCAGCTTTATTGGTGCTAACAGGTCCAGACATTTTCATCGATTGGCTTCTCTACCTTTTAAACACAAGAGCTTGCCCTTTTTGGCTAGCTAAACTTTGGCACAGATGTCTTTTTTTATAATTGCATCTCTGCTGTCTATTGGAAAGGATGCAATCAGACAGGCAAACATCATGTCAGCACAGAAAATGCTGAACTATTTATCTCAGTTTCTCAATATCATTTTAATGAAAGTGATATGTTATTGATCTGTCAAAATTAACCCTTAGATAATCTATAGTATATTTCTAAGTGGAAGAAAAATCCCACACCATTTTGATGACTAATACACAAATAAATATTACTTGAAAACTATTCAGAAGGGAGGAAAAATGTGCTTTTCAGTCATTTTATATAAAGTTATCAACAACCATATTTTAAAATGTATATACCTGAAAAAATTCTACATGATCTTCAGAACTCTATTTTGCTTTCTAATAGTGGCATACCCTGTGATATATGGCCAACTCTGACTAAAAAAACACATAAAAATATTTAATATCTAACAAAGATGCTATAATGGAAAAATAAATTACAAGCTGCTTTAAGATCCTGGCTGTCAGCTATTTTAGTGTGTTGGAGATTGTTATTATTGGTACTTGAATAATTTGAAAAAAATTACATAACCTCAAATTCCAATGTTCAAAAACACAAACACTAAAATGATGACAAGTTCTTGCAAATAGATTTACATGTAACACACTTTAGGAAAAATGACTATTTTGAGTAAGTATGGATTTATAACTCAGAAGCTCTAAAATATTATAATATATAACTGTCAATATTATTTATTTCACACAAAATAATATTTAAGATTTTCATATTTGGAATTACAGATTTAGCCAATAAATATATGTTCATATAAATATAACAATCCCTAGTATAAAAGGGTGAATTAAAAAAAAAGATTTCAATAAAAACAAAGATTGTACTAATTCTAACTCAGGTTAACCTTTTTGTTAGACTGCAGAGAAAACATAATTTTTTTGCACTCTGAAATAAAAACTATTTTTAAGCTTATAATAAATGATTCAAAAACTGCAATTATTTTTTAGTATTCTTGTTTTCATTAAAGTTGAGAAAATTAACAAATTATAGTTGAGAACAATTACCAATTAAAATTTCTACAGTCACTTTGTTCTAGATATATCACTTACAACTATCCTTAAAATAAGCATATTTATTGAAGTGGAAAAATCCATTAAAAATACATTACTGACAGTTATTTAAGGAGAAATACAAGAATATAATTCCCTTTTATTTTTAACTCATATAGACTGTGCATCAATGACTCTTCATTTCTATTCTCTCAGGTAAATAATATTTCCGCAAAAAAATTCCAGGAATCTCAGGCATGTATACACAAAGCAAGTAGCAATTTTTATATAGAATTCTTTCTATAAAATGGAGTGAACAAAATCAAAATTATTCCTCTAATACACGAGCCAGCGGCACCAGGAACCTGGTTGTATTTAAAATCAAAGCAGTCAATACTCTTATGTGATAACTATGGTGCTAAAAATCTAAAATTAATCTTAAGAATCAAATGCGTTCTTGATAATATGTAATTCTTTTTAAGAATTAAGAAATGTAGCAAGAAGATTCCTCATCTCCAAAGTTGGGTCCAGGATGGTTTATGTGTTCAACTGACCTAAGCAGTCTGCCTGTGCATATTGTCATGAGTACATCCATCAATCAATGTCAACATTCTATCAGATTCTACTCTGACTGGCAAGTGACAGCCAGTTATCTATTGGCATTAATGAATAATAAATAACCATGCCCTTTAGGTTTATATGAATAAAATGTATATTGTTTTCCATGTAGATTATCTTACATGCAAAAGCAGACTTGTTATTTTTTTGTTTATTTTTTCGTCTTATTATACATTAGGAAGTGGTTAAAAAGAAAGAAAGAAAATGAAATAGAAATAAGAAAATGGCTGCAATAAAAAATGTGTGCTTAATGTGAACTCTGGTATACATCAGTGATTTGTTTTCCAAAAAGTCAACCTTGTCTCAGTTTGTAATATAAGCTTAAATGAGCTGTATTCACAGGCTCCTGAATATTTATGCTCTTTTACAGACCTAACATGCAGTTTGTTGTATCGGCAACAGAGTATATAATGACAGAAAATCCTTAAAAACTAAAGATTAGAAGAAGTTGTGTCAGTATTCTAACCTTGTTCTCTCTTACCTACTCACCTTAATCTGCCTTCCTGGCAGCAAAATCTGTTTATATTATTTTTATAGTCTCATTTGTTGTTAGTCTCTCTTTCTCTTTTTTCAGATTTAAACATACTATAACAGAACTGTTACAGCTTTTGGAATAAATAAGGATTAAGAACTTTGACTGTATACTCTTACATACATCTTGATTGAGATCGTTTATGGCACTAACAACAGTAATTCTGGAATTATATAGTCACGTTCCAAATGTTACAAAAGTAACTATAACTTTCAGCATTGATCAAAGTTTGCCATACATTATTATGATTTACAATTTTTATTTTAAAATTTACCATTTTACCTTGCCATTATTAAATGATTTTCTAGGTTTAATTTATAAGTTGTTGTTAATAATGAGCATTATCAATGATTTGAAGAGGTAAAAAGTAGACTTCTTGTTATGCCAAACTATGAATTCTACCTGAAACAAAAGCATGGATTGCAGTTCAAAATAGAGGTATTTTCCATAATTAGATGAAAACTTTGCAATGATAATAAGTAATAGTTAATAAAGTTTAATTTTTTATTATTTGACTATTAATATGTATAGCACTGAATTATAATATGTGAAACCATTATCATATAAAGAAGGGAAAAGGGTAAAATGTTGCCAGCTATCTACTTATATTTCAACAAATAAAGACAGAATGAAGAAGCAAGATGTACTTTCACTATTTTGATCCATTTAATAGATGGAAAGGTATGTTCTAAAATGTCTTAAACCAAGAAATAGTGTAGAATTTTCTGAAAAATACATAAAAAGCTAATGCCTAAGTCTTAAACACTGTAAGGAAAGATGTGGAAGAAAAAAAAAAAAAAAGAAAGAAACCAGAAAGAGGAGGGATGGAAAAGAACATCCACTTTACCAGAATTAAGAATGAGGTATACTAGAAAGAAGGATGAATACATATACAGTGACGGCCTAGTAAATAATCTCAAAAATCAATGAGAGAGCTGTTTGCAATTGAAGTGAGTGGCAATGTGGTCCTATTGGAAAAATTTACGAAGGGGGCAATGATCAAACTATTATGTTTGGCCATGAAAAACACAGTTCTCTTATACAATAGTGTTTGTGCAGAATAAACAGTAGCCACAGTAAAAAGCACGGACTCCATCATGAACTTAAAAAGTTCCTGTGAGGGTTTTTTTTACAAACTAAAGTATGGCCTCAACTTAAACCTGGAGCTACATGTTTTCCCAATTCCAGCTCGCAGCCTGAATGTGTAAGCTTAACATGTGTTCATTTTAAAAGTCAGTTTCAAGAAACAGATTTTGCAGAAGCCTGATTGCACCTCTTCCCTTTCAAGCACTTAGAGGCTGAATGAAGTCTGAAGATTTCTCAGAGATCTAGTCAGAAACCACATGGTTAAACAGCAGAGTTTCTGCTCCTTCCCAAATCCTAGGTTTTTGATAATTAGGAGGCGCCCACTATTCTCATTTTAAAACATATTTACACATAATAGTCTCAATATTCAAAACATGCTAAATGCTGAAATTCAGCTTCTTCAGTTCTAAAACAGTACAGAAATTTAGAGTATGGAAAAAAGTGAAATTTGCTTTCTCTTCTCTTCCTAGACATAAATAACTTTCAAGTATTCCATATAATAAAAGAAACCTGGGCATCTACTTGAAAATAAAGATGTTTCTTTATAAATCTTGTTTTGTGAAGCAAAATTTAAAGATATTACTAAGGAAGCTTTTTTAAAATTTTTATAATATGCAATAATTCGAGAATATTCTATAAGAGTTTTAATTATTATTTGAGATTTCCACAGAGAAGAAGATATTAATTATTCAGCACTTGTAAATTAAGTAATTAGTACATAGCAATTTAGAAATTTAAAAATCGGTCAAGAAGAAAGATAATTTTTTTCTTTTTTCACTATGTTAACTGAGTTTTTTTTTTTCCTCTTGGTAGGGGTAGGAGTATGTGTGTATGCATATAAATATATATGTGTGTGTGCATATGTATACATATATTTATAAATGTATGCTTATGTGTATATATGTATATGTAGTGTCTATGTATTGTGTGTGTGTGTGTGTAATGTTGAAGTAGGGAGGAAACTGGAAAGAATAAATTGTGATTTTACTTTTGGATTTGTCATTAATGAACTGTTAGGACTATAAATAAGGACTTTAGTTGCCTCATTTATATAAAAATAAAAAGACAAAAAAACCTCTCTAATTTATCTTTAAGGTATACTTAAATCCTAAGAATTCATCATTCTAATTGTCTTGTAAGGGATGATACCTTCTGGCAGTACAAGAATGTCCATAGAACATTTGTGTTATAAAAAGTAAGTATATTATATTTGAGTGGGTAACAGGCATATCCCATCTCATTTCTCTTGTCAAGGGTAAAACTACTTTATAGAAAAATGTCAACTAAACTAGAAACATTATGTAGTATAAGTTATTTCACTTTGTTAAAAGTAGAAGATATAATGAAAGGTTTTAAAAATCCATTAGGTTTGTTTATTTAACCCATATTTTAGTTTAAATTAATGTCATTAGGTAAATTAATGTCATTTGGTATCATTATTCACATGGAAACTATAATAGTAAATGACTATTAAAATAAATATGTAATATATAAATCACTGGAAAATATAGAATAGTATGGTGAATTTACTAATCTTCTGTTTATTTTTCTCATAATAAAATTTTATCTAGTGATTCCTCATATAAACATATTCTTTAGATATATTCTACCTCTCTACATCTATCCATTACCACTCTAATCTCTCTCCTACCCTAACTCTCTTTTAGAAAGAATGATCTTCTTAAAAAGTAGAGTAGGTTATATTAATATAATAGATTGTTGACCATTCAACTTCAGTAATGATAAATGTATGATATATAGTTAATATTATATCAGATTAACATTATACTTTATTAATAAAAGCATCATAGTGTTCTAGGTTTTCAATGAAAGGCTGTAATTCAGTGTTAATGGCTTCAGAGCAGGTCTGAGGCTAACACCACCATAGGTGAGGGGCTAAATTAGGTGTTAATTGGGTGACACAAAACAAAATATAAAACACAGTATGTGTCCTTTCAAAGCCACCAGATTTTATAATACATTGGAAGCAAGAGATAACATAATCATCAACAGTAAATAAGTGAATGAGCCAAATTTAAAAAATTCAAAATGCATACCGTAAGTATATAAACATTAAAAACTTTGAAACTACTGCACCCACAATATATTTTCTGTATGATTCTTGGTACCACTACCTTCATACACACTAGACTAAAAAAAGTAAACAACATAATAAACCTTCCACACTTCTTCACAGTATGAAAGACTTTGAGAGAAATAATGCACATTTATTTCAATTGATGTATATATTATTCTGGGTTCCCAAGAAACAGTGTCATTTGTGATTAATACTGTAACATATACATGTGGATTCTATAACTTTTAAGGAAATTTATAAAATGGGTAGAAAAAAAGAAAATAATATACATAACTCATTTATTTGACCTGACCTCAAAGTTTTTGCTACCAGATTAAAAAATAAGAACTTAAATGATTAAGTACATTTATTTTGCATATATTAACCTCCCATGGATACTCTATTGAAGAGATGCAGCCATAAAACTAAATATGTGAGATATTGTGCAGGGGATAGGATGATATAAAAAGTGATGCCAATTTGAGGAAAACTGAAATAAAAGGATTTTCTGGTTCACATATCATATTTTTAGGCGCACAGAGTAAAATATCAAAGATATAGCTGTGTTAAACTTCTCCCATGAAATAATATTATTATTTACACAAAATAACTAATTATAATCGATATTATCGTGAATAAAATATTTGATAGTGATAATTATCTCAAAGGAAATGGCTAGAGATTGTGTAGAAAAACCAAATCAAATGGAAAATGTTAAGGCATCATTGCCTGCCAGAAACTGATGCCAATTTAAACTTCCACAAAAAGTATAAAAGAGTGACTGTATACTTGCCAATATTAGGTTAATTAGAATGCTCTGAAGTCATACACTAAGATTATAAATCATAGGAAACTAAATCAGACATGTCAATTTCATATTTCCTTTCTCCTTTCCTTATTTTCTCCTCCCTTTCATTAGTTCTCCCTTCTTTTTAAAATAATTTTATTTCAAAATATTAGGGGGTCCAAGTGTTCTTGTTACATGTAGTTCTTCTTTCTATCCTTCTTTATTTACTGAATAAGTACCATGTTTAACGAATTGTGGGTACATACAAAGATGACTAAAGTTGAATAAAAAGAATTATAATTTTAAACAAAGCCTACAATGTTCTAACAGGAAATTTTGAGTTGATCCTAATTTTAAGAATCACAGTGCTCTTTCTCCATAGTTTTAAAGAAATTATGAGAAAGTATCACTTCAAAATACACAAAAACCTGATAATAGTAGTTGTACCTGGGGGAAGGAAAAAAAACTGTGGGATTGGGTCTCAGGGATGACATTTGTTTTAGTCTATGTGTATTACCTATTTAAAAATGTCTTAAAACAAGTATTGTGAGCTTCTGAGCATGAATAATCTTAAAAATTGTAAAGGTAACATATATAGGTATAACTCAAATAAGGCAAATACATTTTGATATAATACAGAATTTACGTAATTTCCCATTTAATATTAGCTTAGGGATTGATTTTCAGATTTTGCTTCTTTGCATTATTTTTTGTTTGTTTTGAAGTTCAACTTAATATTCACTAAGTATAATTTGGAAGCAAAACAACATCATTTTATAACCAAGTCACTTTCCCATATAAGATAAACATAAACACACTTCAAGACCTCCCTAATTTAGAAAACGTTATCAGGTTCTTGGATCTCTCTGTTTCTCAAAACAGAGATAATGGTAAAGAGGGTGAAATGCCTTTCACTTCATCAAAGGCGGGAGACGAGAAACTAGGGAGAAAGATACACAAAGACAGGGACAGAGAATGGGAATGTGACAATGAATAAATAGAAATCATTATTTTCATAGAAATTTCTCAAATCTGGAGCAGAATCCTGCTCATGTTTGCTAATTATAATATTAGTGCATCATCCTGCTGTCTGCTATGAGGAAAATAAAACATAAGTAAGGGTTTTCATACTCACAAAGTTATGGCTACTTATAGAGACCAGCCATAAAAACAAAGAATTAAACAGTGATATGTATTCAAAGTAAGAAAATATTTGTCTGAGTAGTGAGTAGTTTATGAGTAATCCTTTAAGAAATTTGGTAAATATTTATTGAAAGAGTAAAGTGGTATCAAGAACTATGCTAGGGACTATTGTAAGTAAAAAATGTAAAGTTGCTAAAAAACCTAAAAGTTGTAAATGGAAAATATAAATAATGAATAACATCAGACACGTGTGATGATTCCCACAGGGAAAGGGCAAAGTACAATTATTCAAAAGGAGCCAGGTGCAATGGCACATGCCTATAGTTTAAGCTACTCAGGAAGCTGAGGCTAGGAGGATCACTCAAGCCCAGAAGTTCAAGGCTATAGTGTGCAATGATGGCACATGTGAATAGCCATGCCATACCACCTGGGCAACACAGCAAGACCCTGCCTCTAAATACGTACATAAATAAGAGATTATCTAACAGGGTGTAAGCAGTATTCAATTTGAAATTGAAAAGAAAGGCAGAATTTCAACAGCAAGGAGACTGTAAGAAAAGGTACGGTAGTAGAAAGACGCAAGATATATTAAGAATCAGAAGAATGGTACTACCATCAGAATTTGAAAAAGAACTTAGGGATGCTTCTTCAAGAACATGTAAGATTAAGGTACAATAGGTAATTGTGAGAGGCATAACGGTTAATTTGTTTTTCTGTTTCTTTGAGGCCAACTATTAAATAATGAGGCATCACAGAAATATTTAAGGACATGGTTAAGGGAGAGTGAGAGACCAGTCCCAAACAAAAGGAGCAGGGACTTCAGCTATGACGAATATATGACTGAAAGTTAGAAAAGATTAGGGTCAAGATGAAGAAATTTAAATGCCAGCCTAAAATATGGGGAATTTTTATAAGTAATTAGAAGCATAAAGCCTTCTGAATAATAAAGTGATACTATGTTGTGTTTTATGAAGTAATTCTGACTGCTGACTGCCACTTGAAGAAAGACCTAGAATAGAAGAGAGAATGGCCACGCATGTGAAATATTTAGAATGTTAGGAAAAGTAGAGATAGATATTTTGAAATTATTATAAATGAAACAAAATACTCAGATTTGTATCACCTTTTAAGATATTCTGGAAAAAAGTTTACTCTTAAACTCTACAACAGATAAAAACGTTCCCCTGTAAAGAGGTGGCCCAGGATATTGGTTAGGGACAAGAATTCTAAAGCCAGACAAACTTGAATAAACAGCAATACCAGTCTCTGTGATTATTGAGTACTTGACCCATGCTCACTGTACTGTGGTTTCCTCATATACAAAATGTGTGTGTGTACATATATATAGATAAATATACACACATATATATCTTATATAAATAATATATCTTATTGAAGTATATTATTAATACTTCAATAGGAGTATTTTTCTCTTTTAAACTGGGTAATAACAGTGCCTATTAGATTAAATGAAGTAGTAACATCTGTGTTAAGATTAAATTAGTTAATACACATGAAATACTTAAAACAGGACTTACTATCTACTAATAAATAAAAAACAAACAAAATATATGAGCTGCTTTTATTGAATGCCTTGAATCTCCCCCCTTTTATATCATTTAAACTACAGTTGCTATTTACTACTGCTCTACTTTGTGAGTCCTGTGTCTTATACATATGCTAACATAATTTAAAAACCCATATTTTGAGATACAATTCAAGTTGTCTTTGCATGAGCTATCAGGTTACTTATAACTTATATTGTAGAAAAATAAAAGTTAATGTTCAAGGTATTTTAAAAGTATGGAGAGCAAATGATCACCCACAATCTCACTACACTGACACATTCATTTTTATATTTATGCTCCCATCTATTATTTTTTCTGAGTATATTTTGCAGAATTTTAAGCATAAGTGTATAAGCATCAGTGTATATAAAATTTTATTTTTTCATTCAAAATTATTAATAAAAATTCAAAATTCCAATATGGCATCATTGATAGTTTATGGATTAAGTTCAGTCAAGGTGATACACCTTAACTTTGGACATTCAGATCATTTCCAATAATTCAAATCATATACGTTCCTGAGGAAAAATAAAGGTTATATACAAAGTTTTCTTTTATTAACATACCTTTATAGATAAATTGTCAGGGGTGGGATTACTAACTTAACTATTTGTATCCTAGGAAATATACATTCATTCATTCATTACCATGAAATTTCTTTACTTAGCAAACTTGTTGTTGCATTATTAATAATAAGATAACATCAAGCATTCATTGATTATTTGCTATGTCCTAGATATTATTCTTAGGATTTTTACATGCATTATTTCATTCAATTCTGATAATAACCCTATGAGGGAGGTACTATTTTTATTAGCCCCATTTTATGCTTGAGGAAATTAAGGTTTAGAGCGATTGTCCTACTTTATGTACCAGATAAATTGGGGAACAAGGATTTTAAACCTCTGTGACTCCAGCATCTCAGCTATTAACCTAGTAGTGTATCTTACATACCAGTATATCTATTTAATTATAAATACTATATATTTGGAAGACCCGTTTTTATTACAGAAATTTGATGGTACAAATTACATGTCACTTGTCTGTGAAATTAGAGCAGTTTCCAAAAAAATTAATCAAGAAATAGATTTTAAATATTGTTAATACTATTAAAGTGAAAGGATGTTTTAACTTATTAAATTATACATGTTACACTTACATAAATATATTATTAAAATAATGATAGATCTGTTAACTCAAAAATATTAACAAGTAAGTATTAAGGAAGTGCCTTTTAAATTATAAATCTATGATTATTTGAATTCCACTTTACATGAAATCATCACAAAAGAAAATTTTAAATCTTTGCCTTCAGAAAACTTAAATTAAGCAACATAAATAATTCAATGAACCACATTTCTATGTTCTGATATATGTACATGTAAATTGTATTATATTTTTGAATGTTTTTTAAATAGGTTGACCAAGTATTTTATCATCTAAATCAGAAAGAACTCTTTAGAAACCAAAAAGAAGCAGTGTTAATAAGTAAAACAATTATCCCATGCAAACTGAACATGTGGTCATCCTATTTAGAATAAAGTTTCATTAGTTCTTCATTAACTAAATTCTACTGATTCAAGTCCAAAACAAATTTTCAGGAAGTAATATGGTGTAGTGTGGAAAAAAAGACTTAAACCACTAACCAGGATTTTGGAATTCTCATCCAATTTTGTTACTTATTAATATCCCTGAGCTTCAGTTTCTTTATATGATGAAAGAGAGAAAAATAATACCTTCCATGTCTTAGTGATGTGACAAGGTTTAAATGAGAAAACGAACATGATTATTCAGTGTAAACTGCAAATTCCTTATCCAAATCCAACTTATAATATCTAACTCCATACTTTGACAAACATTATTCTACTTTCTAAATGGAATAAAACTTTACAAAAGTTATAAAAATTCAAAATATATTTTAGTATTCAATGTTATTAGTCTTCCCAGAATATTTATGTATGTAAAATATAATATAATCTCTCAAAGTTTAAAATGGCTGTACTTTTTGTCTAACAAAAATACTGGCTAGTTCGCATTAAAGTTGTTACATAATTTATAAGGTTACTTCAAAAAGGACTTTTGACAATAAAGGTATGCTAACTGGAATTCTATAATATAAAATGACTGTAAAGAGATGTCTTCATAAAAATACTACATTTAAGAATTAGACAGAAGATCTCCATATATCAGCAGACTTAAGAAACATTTCTTTTCAAATTGAGTTTTTCTTTCAGTCATGAATAAAAGCTCTTACATCAACTGATCGAAACTGTAATCAGTTTTCTTAGTTATCCATATTTCATATCATCCTTTAGCAAACCTCACAATGGGCTGCCACTTCAGAAAGTGCCCAGATAAACTTGCCTTTAAGTGGCTAACCACTCTCATTTGGCTAGGGAATCACTAGCATCCTCTCTCAAACACATTAGTTTTCCTCAATATGGGACTGGAATTTGTTTTCAAACTCTTAACAGGATCATTGAAAAGAAACAGGAAGAATACTATAAAGGCAAGCCTGGAATGATTCCAGAGGCAAGTACTCTTGCAGCAATGCAATGGAATTATGCCAAGGAGGGAATGGTTTTGCAAGTGAACATAGTTCCACAGTTAAGTATAAAGTATTTAATTATCCTCTGTCAACAACACCAAGGCTAAAATTTCAGAAAATTATGTCATAAACAATTTACTTGACTTGCAACAATGAGCACATAGTCTTTTGGTTAAACCATAAGGACGCATCCTGCCTCCTTTAACCATGCTTTTATTTTTTATTAACACTTACTATTAATACCTAATTCCACCTATTCCAATGCAGAATTAATGAAGATGATAGAGGAGTCATTGTATTTTATTTTTAAATATCTTACTATGGTTTTCAGGGGACAATAATTTTGGTACTCAAATGTTTCAATTCTTGAAACTAAAATAAATACAAGTGAGTAATTTTAATAGTACAATATTTAATGAGATGATATTGCTCATTTGAAAGAAACTGGTATCTTTTCTTCACGGTAAATATATTTGTTCACTGTGGTTAAAGACTGCTTTTCTTATTAAATTCTATACTTAGAAGTATAGAACTCAAACAGTTCCTGTTTGGTTTTTCTTACCAAATAAATGTGGAAATCATTTGAGTTAAATTATACAAAATGAAACAAAAAATTATAATCTACTTTAAAAATCTTTAAAAGAGCAGAACTTTTAATGTTATTTCCTAGTCTTTTCCCAGTAAATTTAATTGTGCACTTTTATATGTATTTCTGCTTTATTTGTTATTTTTCCAATTTTTAATTATGAAAACTTTTCAATTCTACTTTCACAACAGTCAAGATCTTCACAATATTGAAACTGGCTGCTTTTACAGCTAAAATGTAATAACATTCTTAAAATTCTCTGTAATAGTGACTCCACCGGCACTCTCAGGTAACTGTTAACTTCTGGTCAATTAAGAACATTGCCTTTCATTGAATTGATTAGTTCACTAAGAATATTTCTATACTTACCCAGTGGAATAGGATTCTGCCTACTAATAGTGATTAATTTTCATCAGTTTTTGATTTCCACTTACATGGAACCTGCAGGATTTTCTACTCAGTTAGAAATACTGCTAGTGAGGAATGAGGGAAGAAGACAATGGGAGACAGGTTTGACTCCTTCAGGGGATATAAAAGGACGCTGCTAAACTGGCCTAAGGGAGCTGAACCTATAGCATCTCCATTTGTTTTGCTCAGAGTTCACTTCACAATGTCAGCTATGGTATAGATAATAATTGAGTACAGGGCCACAGGTAACTTTACATGCTTAGTGACCATCCACCTGAGGTCTTTAACTCTTCAAACAGGATAGAAAAATATATTTACTCAGTTATTCCATCTAAAAAGTGTAACCAATAAAAATATTGTGTGAGCCACAAACACAATTTTTAAATTTCTATTAGCTGCATTAAAAAAGAGTAAAAAGAAACAGTTGAAACTAATTTTAATATTATATTCTATTTAAGCCAACATATCTAAAATTATTTCAACAAGACACATTAAAAAATTACTAACAATGTATGTTGCAGTTTTTTTTTTTTCTGTAGTATGCCTTCAAAATCCAGTGTGTACTTTACACTTATAGCACATCTCAATTTGGAAGAGCTATTTTTCAAAACCTAAAGAGCCAAATGTGGCTGCTGGCTACCGTATTGGACAGCGAAGACCTAAATATACTTTTAAGTATTATTTCTTTTTAAACTATTCTACTAGAATGAGAATTCTATGGGAAAATAATATAATTTATATACAATATATATGTGGGCACCAAAACACTACCAGTGAGACATTTACATTAACACTAAAATAGAGTATTTGCTAGGATTCATCTTGCTTTGTGATGAAAACTAGAGTTATATTGTTGCTAAAAGTCTAGACTCTAGAGTCAGAATGCCCTGAGTTTGAATTTAAGCTCAGACACATATTACAAAAGTAACCGCAAGTAAGCTATTTATCCTTGATAGTCCCAATTTTCTATTGTGCAAAACAGAAATGGCAATGATACATACTTTCTAAATTAAGCTTGCATATGTAAAAAACACAAGGCAGAGTATGTACACATAATAAGTTATCAAGAAAACTTAAGTTGTAACAACTATTATTAGTGGTATTCCCCTCTTACTAATTGCAAATATTAAAATTATGCTGCTGGCTTAGGAGTACAAAGGATATATAAAAATTATTTTTTGAAATATACTATGTTTTATAAGCTAAAAGAGGCATAAGTAATATAACCTTAGTATATTTTTCAGGATATGTGTGAGCAGAAAAAATATTTGTCTATTTGGAAGATTCACATGACAGTTTTAAATATTTGACTACATAGCTCTATTAAGAGAAAAATCCAGTTTTATGAAACAAAGAAAAAGCTTTATGAATTCATACGCTATTATTGCTTCCAAACAAAAAGAAAACATGTAGCTGATGTACTGAAATAACTAAAACTTTACTTTGGCCCACTTCCACAAAAATGTGGTCATTTTATTATTTAGTCCAGAAAAGAATTATAGCTTTGGCAGAAGTAACCACAGAGATTTATTAAATGAAATTTGATGATTTTATATCAAAGTTTTAGTATTTATAAAAGATTATAAATGTATTTCTTTATGCCTTTGCCTGTCAATAGAACTCTGCCCCCTTAACTTGCCATTTTCTGCTATTTGCAGGCCCAGACAATATGGGTTTAAAAACAGGAGAAACCACATCTCATTAAATCCTAACTAATGCCACCTCAGTCTTTCCAGGCTAAACTCTGCCTACCAGTCTCCTTTCTTAAACTCTGTAGTGCAGTGTGTAACTGTGGACTTCCATGTCAGGCATAGGACAACTTACATTTTAGTAACAAATACCATTATCACCAATGTTTATTGCACATCTTTGGTACACATACGACTGGATAATCACTAAGTTCAATAGTGAAGTGACTTTGTTTAAGATCTACTGAATTGGACTGCTTGTCTAGAGCAGATTTACTTGTTATTTTTATTGATATAGAAAAAATTGCAAAGTAGAGTTTTAATAGCACATATTACTTACGTTCACAAGTGTCCCCTTTTTGCTGGTAGCCTGCTTTGCAGATACATTTTCCAATGGGCACTAACCATTCTCCTTCTGCACTGCAGTGCATCCTGGGGGAGTTTTCCGCCTCTTCTTCTGCACTGCTGACACATGTCCCTCGAACCTCGACTAAAGAGGAAAATTCTGAACCAGTCACTGTATCTGGAAAGATAGCTAAGTTCTCAATAATGGACCAGCACTTCTTGTAGTACACTTTGACAGAAACCAAAGCTATGCAAGCCCCTACATCCTGAAAGGCAAGATAGAATCCCTTTTTGGACAAAGGTCCAATCTCTCTCACCTCAGTGTTAAGCTTCATCTTTCTTTCACCAAGGTCACCTTGGGTAAAACTTTCATCTGCAGCAATGGTGTCTATTTTTACATAGAGGTTTTCTCTTATATTCCTGCCAGTGTCATAGTCTGTTTCATAATAGTACAAATTAAAGGTTTCCTTGCAAGTTCCCAGTACTCCAGGAAGACTGTTACAATCCCTCAGGGTGAATTTCAATTCTACAAAAATCCTTTGTGCATTGCCTTTCGAAATCCAGTTAGTCCGCAGCCAGTTGTTTTGGTTGGGCTCCATGACCTGGCACACCTGGTATGTTCGTATTGGGGTATAGTTCTCATCCAAACCACTAATTTCTTCCCACTGTAAAATTTAAAAAAGGCCATCAGTCATTCAGCAAAAAATAACATTTTGCTTTTGAAAGTGCACATATATCCCAAATACTGATCTTTGAAAGAGTTAGGTTGATTCCTACCCTGACCAATACTGTAAACCAGAGAATGTAAGATTCTCGGTTTTCCTTCATCCTGGTGGCAGAACATCGCTTATGTTGCTCGCATTGTTTGTACACAGAGTTTCATTTTGTTTAATATCTGCTTGCAAGTGCATTGGTATTACTTTTTACATGTTTGTTTATATCTGTGTACTCCATTGAGATTAGAATTTTGATAGACTAAAGCTCACAATTATTTCAAATTACTGGTTAAAGCATATATATATATATATATATATATATATGTATAGATGAATGGAAGAATTTTTGATAACTCAGTTTACATTTTAAGTGTTCATATTATACTTACAACTAGAGAGTACCTAAAAACACAAAGAAGAAAATGCCAAGAGTACTCTAAAATGTAAAAGCATTCAACAATATGTTGATACTTATAATGTGGAATATTTTACAATCTTTTCAAAATGAGGTATAAGGCAGTAACATCTTACAGAACTATTTATTTGTTCAGTATCATATATAATATTGTTCATAAAGCTACAAAACAATAAATAAGTGGCTATAAAAGTATGATTCATCTTTATAAATAAATTTCTTTCAATAGACAATCAAATGTACATGACAAATCTGCATGCTGGATCATATTTAGTAAAAGCTTTCTGATGGAAAAATATCAGATGCTTAAAAATATACATTCATATGCTGATACAATGTATATTACAAGCAAACCAATATTATGTATTTTAACAAAAAAGGAAAAAATAATACATTTAGCAAAATTTGCAACAATTCCAAAGACTATTAAACCATATATAATACTCTTTATTGCTCATTAGCGAATACATTAATTTCATCTAATAGACTTACAAGCCTAAAATAATAGTTTATATTTTTTTACCATTATCACAGAATTCCCCACTTTACATTTATGATGCCTTAATAGTGAAATTGTCATCTACTTTTATTCATTTCCCCAATAAAAATACGAAATATAGAAATATATTAATGCTCAAGACAAAAGTCATATAGCACATAATAATTTAAACCACTGTTTCAAGAAAAGCAGATGGGAAAATAAACTAATAACCATGTGGTAAAGAGTTTTACTTTTTAAAACTTGATCAGAGTATAATTTGTTTAAATATTCTGCATAATATTAATATTTACTTTTAAAACTGGTTCATAGAAAAGTAAAGAAAATGACAAATTAGCAATATACTGTAATTCAGAAATTCCCTGTATGATATTATATAATATTTGCTACAATTTCATTATACAAAGCCTGATATCATCAAAGGTACTCAAATGCAGCAAAGAACCCATTTTAATGTTCAGCTTTTACTCAGTACAACTTGTATTTGTGACTAGTTAACAGTGGGCATATATTTCCTTTGCTTCAGTTAGATGTTTATAATGTGATTGGTCTCAGCCAAATAGATACAAATTCATCCATTTGGATGAGTAGATGTGAGTCTCTTAATTGGATTGAAATTATTAGAAGTAAAACTAGTAATGGAATCTACCAAAAAAGCAAAAGCTCCAGAGGTCAGTGTGTTTGTTCTTTTTAACAATTCTCTACTTTGAAGAAACCAAAGCTATTTATTATAAAAGAATATATCCCAAGAATTCCTTTAATTTCAAGGACAATTATATTATTTTATTCTAGGTAAGAAAAATCAATTTTACTACCCTTGAAACCCAGTTAATTTTAATTTGTATTTAAAAAGTTTATTCCAGAGGGGAAAATACAAAGAAATCTATGATATAGATAACAAATAGGGAGACTATATAAATGCCTTTAACACAATTCTTATTTTATTACCTCACTTTCTAAGAGACTGTAATCATTTCCACAAATGACACCATTGGGAAAAATGTCTTAATTCAGATACTGCATTATATATACTATTTTTACAGTATGCTTACAAAAATATTTTCTCAAAACTTTTGTTTTAGTAACATTTTCTTTCCAGTTAAGATATTTAATCACATGTGAACAAATTTATTTTAAACATGGAAAATGCTGTTGATCATTATTTTCTAATATTATTTGTTGATTCCTACAGATATGTAGGGCTAACTGTTAACTCAAGATACTTTGGACTGATAAAATGCCCATTTGAGTCCAAGATAACATTACCAGTCATAATTTATCATTTTGTGGATTACATAGATGAAATACTACAATTATATATCAGTTTACTTCTCCTCAGAGATATAGCCATCTTCTATCTCTATTTGTTTTAATTGATGGATGGTAGAAAATGGGCTACATCTGTCATTGGCAAGAAAGGTGTTTCATTTTTTATCATGAATGGCTTTCTACAATGTATATTATTTTACTCACAGAAACTACTTCACTTTAAGAAAAGTATTACATTTGTACCGCAAACTCAGTGAACTTTTTATATTTAATCTGTAAAATATTTGTCATTTTTTTGTAATTTATTGTGATGAATAGATAATCATAAGAACTAAAGCAATCTTTCAAAACTTATATTTAATGAAACGTCTGAATATTTTAAACAGATTTGCTTTGTTCACATTGTGCATTCTTAAACTGACTTTCAGTACCTGACATGCTGATTTTATGATGTTGTTCTTATACTGAACAATGCCTTTCCGACTTTCATTCCTATCTCTGCAAAATCTGCTACAGTTTTTACATCCCCACTCACACTTCACACTCTTTTAACTTCGGATTTCTTAATGTGCAAAATATAACTTAAGTAACAACAGAATATATTCTCCTTTCTCAGAGTCTTCTTCCTTAATACAGGATGAAGATTGTGTCCTCTCTCACAATTAAAAATAAGATCTGAAGACATGAAAATTGAACTACATTTAAGTAATATATCTTTCTGGATATATAAAACATAATAGTCAGTGTTTTTTTTAGGATTTACTTATATTTTGATAGATTTTTACTGGATAACTCTCACTCATTTTTATTGTAACAGGTTTTTACTGTAATGTGTGCATGCTATGCCATCACTTCTGATTAATAACAGCAGATAGCACATGATATAAATTTGGTGAATCTAAAAAATATATCATAGCACATTTTATGCCATAGTGTTAAGCATAGTACATTTTTAGTTGCCTTTTAAAGTACATTTTGAATGATGCTAAAACTGTTGTTAAAAGAGAAAAACAGATTACATACTGTTTTAGAGAATTACACACACCCTACTTGGTGATTATACTTCAGAAGTATAAAGCAACTAAAGAGGTTTAAGTGAGTTTGTGAAAGGAAAGTTTGCTGTAATTAGTTAGCATTTGTAGCCTGGACCCTGAGGTATGATTCCACTCACAATGAGGACTCAAAAGACTATGGTTATGGGGAGTTCTTGTCCCCCCCTCATTTCCCCAAGTTCTAAGTATACCTTCTTTACTCAGAGAACTCAATGTCTCATTATAAACACAACAAAATATTGAACAAGATATTTGGAATTAAAACAGTTCAAATATGAAGAATGTAAATAATTCCCCTGCAGGAGTAAGGTTTTGTTTCTTTCTTTAAAAAATAAAGTGGTATTTTATGAGGAAAAGCACTTACCCCATTGGGCGGAGAGGAAATCCATTCCAACTCTGTTTGTTGTGCTTTAGAATCCAGCAGTAGTACTGAAAAAGAAAGTTCATTTCCAAATGTTACATTAACAATTTAAACATATTTGTAAACATTTTTAAGATGAATTTAACTTTTTATATAATTATCATTTTATGACTTAAGATATATATATATATTTACTTATGTAAATGAATGGTGAAATGAACAGCCACTTGATACAAGTATATTTCAATTTCTTAAGGGGAAAAGATGTTAAAACGCCAGTATTATATATGGTACTCTTTAATTAAAGTATTGAAATAAATTTTAAAATGCAATAGTAGAATGAAGGTGAGGGTAAAAAATTGATATGTGATATATTGATCCTATAGCAATTATATACTATATTTCTGTAAACAACTGAACCCTCTAAACTTTGTCAAATATAACATAAGCATAATGAGGTATAATGCCCATATTACTCTTCAGCTATTCATTAATTTGTAACATTATGCCAAGAGTATTTCTTATTGTCTTTTGAGAATTGGAGTTTACCTTTTTAAAAAGCTTTCCACACATAGTGTTTTCTCTTAAGCCAGAATCAATATAGAAAGGTTAAAAACCATGTTAAGCAATGCAATCAGGAGAAAATAAATTGCATATTATTTATAAGATATATTTCTGGGTTAGTCAAACATCAGTTTTCAGTATACATTTTTTTAAATTTCTAAATATTTCAAGATATTAGCTAATTCTCAAAATAGTATGTGTAAACTCTGACTTGACTTCTAAAAACAGTTGTATTCCACTTTTAAGCTATCAAAAAGCATAGTGCAATTTAATATTTACATAAAGTGTGAAATGCTTCTAATAGTATTAATATGAGAACACGTTAGAAAGTCATACATCAATACACATCATTCTCCCTATTTTATATATTGCATTGCTTATTTTAGGACAATTTACTCTCCTAAACCACTGACTCTTTTGGCCAAACTGGTTACAGAGTTACATGAGTTTTTGCACTTTAAAAATATTTACCTAACTCTACAGCATTTTGACAAACACATCATTTTACCAGAAATAATAGTGAATATATTTTAAGTATGTAAATATGCTTAACATCAACCTCTGCAAATTGTTAAAATTTTGACTTAAATACTTGCTATGTAAACTTTTAAATATTGACCCTCAATGTGGGGGAATGAGTATTTGAAAGATAATGGAAACATGTTATGCTAAGAAAACAAAGGAACTGTTGATTACGTGTTTAATTCCTTAGCACTAGTCAAGGTTATTCCTTGTAATTGAAAATATAGAAACACGGGGTTTGGAGGGATTTTTTGTTGGCTTGTTTGTTTGTTTACTAAGACTCTCAGGGAGTCTATAACAGGAAAAAAAAAACCTTAATCACAAACAGTTGACTCCCTTTCAAATAAGAAACACACACACTTTAAAAGTATCAGTTTGTATTTCAACTTGGAACATCAATGCGTCGTTAAACTAGTGAATTTATATGAAAAGTAATTTTTAAAGTTTATTTTTACCCTCAACAATAAAGACGAAGCACAGGGAAACAACGTGGGTTCCAGGCACTCTTTTTTGAGATGTCCTTTTTCGTGTGCCTTCTGTACTGAATACAGATAACTGGATTTGAAATCCAGGTGACATTCTTGGGTCGTTTCTCAGAGTGAAATAAGCACTGCAATGATTGTTTATTGCCGTTCTGCTACCCCTCAGCTCTGCATGAGGGTAGAAGCCAGGGACCGACCGAGGCAGGGCAGTGATAGCAAACAAGTTAAAAGAGAAACACACCAACAAATTAAAACAAAACAGAAAGCAGCCCGACAGCGTTTAATCAGAAGCAGCCCTCGGGTGATCAGTGTGTCCCTCTCCCCGCCGTCCGCTCTCCGGACAAACCCGCAAGTGCGCGCTTTCCCCCTTCCCTGTCCGAGCAGAGTGCCAGCCCTTCTTGCCGCCCGCGGACGCGCAGTCCGGCCGCCCACCTGGACGCGGGGGCACAGGCCCGGGACTCCGGGGCTCAGCGGCCTGCCGTGCGGGGCAGGCGGGGGCGAGGGGGGACGGGCGAGACGCGGGGCGCGCCCGGGCGAAGCCAGTGGAGGGCAGCGCGGGCAGCGCCCGGCTTCCCGGGGCCGGGGCGGGGCCGGCGGCGGGGCGGGGCGGGGGCTGCCAGACTGGCGCGCCGAGCGAGCATCCATTACGCCTCAGCCAGCCAGACCTGGGCACTCCAGGGAGCCGGTGGCGCCCTGGCTCCAGAAGGAGCCGGAAGGAGGAGAGAGGCTTTCGGGAAGCATCTCCACTGAGGGAAAGACGGCGGCGGCATTTACGGAAAGGAAAAGCAGCAGCTGCACTTCGCCTCCAAGCGTCAGACTCTGACAGGCGCTCCCAGTAGCGGCAACTGACCTCCCCAAGAGAATGTGCACAGGGAAAGTGGAGGGAGAGGGGCCCTTTCTGCCTCCAGCCACCTCCAACCACCCTAGGAGGCCGGGCACCTGCTCGAGGCGGTTCCCCGCGCTGGCCCAAGTGATCCGCCGGCTGCCTCAGGGCTTGCATGTACCCAGAAAGCCAGCTCTTGATCGCCGCTGCGCGCTGGGAGCGTCGCCACCGAGAAGTCGGGCGCACTCGCCACCCGCCGCCACAGAGCAAGCCCCCCCAGCCCCCGCCTTTCAAACATCTCACTTCTGTATCTAAAGAATTCAGGCTCCTAGAATCAGAATCCTCTCCACGTAGCGAGCACCCAGAAGAGCAAAGTGAGAGAGACATTCTGGCTGCAGGAACCTCTCCCCCTAGTGATGCAGTTATTTATAGCCCAAACTCCTGCCCGAGTCTGCGTGTGTTCGCGCGCGGGGCTTCGCAGCGCCGGTGCAAACTTTTCCTCGGGTCTCGCTGTTCCGGAGGAATAAGGACAAGGTGCCAGGCCTGAATGTATCTGATCGCTAAAGTCAGGAGAGTAGAAATGTGGTTTTTGGTTTGTATCGGTGTGCGTTTCTAACCGACTTTCATCCATCTGCAAACACGTAACCGTTAGCTCGGAGGCATGGGTTTCTCTGAATGGGTTCAGCGTCAATACAGGTTGCAGACGTGAAAACTGGGGGGTCACAAGGTCTGGGTGGGTGAAGGAATAGAATATGGCTTTGTGTTGGGGATCTGAGTGAACGAAGAAAGGTTCGCGAAGAAAATAAGGAAAAGCAGCGCTAAATGACTAAGTTTTCAGGAATAGATGAAACAAGGACTGATATGTACCCCCCCATCACCACAATGACCTAAATTTGGTAACAGATTTTTCCCCCCTCAACACTTCATAAACAAGTAATTATTCGTATTCTGCTTTTAAAAGATCGGAAAATCAACCTTCAATGCACAGCCTGGAAGACGGGGGAAGGGGGCTGAGGGGGACTGTGGCAGTGCTCAAAAGCAAGACTCTTCCATTGACAAGATTTATTTTTCCCCAGCTCCAACTACAGGCACTGAAAGGTATTTTACCTTCTGTCAATGGTTAAAAAAAAAGAAGAAGCAAAAAATAACCATTTACAGGCGTATCTAGCTGGCCGAATGAAACCTGCTCTCTCCCACCAGAACTAATCCTCAGAGTCCAGGTCTTTCGCAAGATTTGGCCACTCAGACCCCTCAAGTACCGGACTGTGAGGCAAATAATTGGCGGTTCCAAGCCGCCCAGGCGGCATCTCTTTACAAATTGCACAGCCCCAGCCCGCCCCCTGCTTGCCCGGCCCGACCAAGCCGGTGGACTGCCGCTGACCCCGCGGCGCCCGGCCCCGCGCGCAGCGCGCGCCGAACGGAGACATCCCCGGCCCGCGGGGCGCGCGCCGCTCGCCCTGCTTCACCTCCGCGGCGTTATTGTTCCGCGCTGGCGGCCGAGCGCCAACCGCAGGCCCGCGCCGCCGCCTCCGACGCAGTGAGCACTTCATTAGTAACCCGAGCTTTCCGAGCTCACAGAAGTCTCGGCCCCTCTGGGAAGGCTCCGGGCTCCCGCCGCTCGCCCGCGGGCTGGCGGGGACTCTAGAGGTTGCACTCCCCATTCTCCGACCCAACTCCGGGCTGCTCCCACCGGACACGAACGCGGAGAGGAGGAAGACCACAGGGCTAGAGGAAAAGAAGTGACCTTCCCGGGGTCCTAGAGAATGAGCTCGCTGGCCGTCCCCCAAACCCCACCCCGGCACCCTCAGTTGCTGCTCACGTCCTCCGGACTGCCCGCGCCAGGAATCCCGCACCCGTCGGATGGACGGCCCCGGGAGCGCGGTTGCAGGCGGCTGAAAGCAGCAGCGGTTCTCAGCAGCCCCGGCTTGCCACCCGCCAGTCCGGCAGGAGCGGCCCAACCGGTGAGGGGGCGGGGAGCCGGCGAGGGAGGGTCGCCCGGAGCCGGAGGCGCGGCCGGCAGCGCGGCGGACGATCTGGCTCGTGCAGGTAGACAGCTAAATAAATAAGTCAGAACAAACTTTGCTTTCCCATCTCCTTACCTTCCTTCGCAGCCTGCGCCTCCCCCGTGTGTGCAAAGCGGAGCAGCCAGATGTAGCATAAAATAATCCATGAAGGGTACCGAGTTTGAAAAACCATGGTGCATGAGCAGGTTTTATTTTAGGTTTCAGTTATCTTGAGTCGTAGCTTTTTAAATGCTGTTTGCTCCGAAGTGGGTTTTTTTTTATTGCCCTCCTTGCATCAGTTCCCCTTCTCGGTCCCTGGCCGGCTGCTCCACGTTTAGGTTTTTTTATATTCCCCCCCTCCAGTTCGTTCGCACCGTGTTTGCTGCCTGCAAGTCTCCGACTGCAGACCGGCCGATTGCTCCACACTCCAATAATATCAATTAGGGGGGAGGGGGCGGGGCTCCGAGCCGAGAGCCTCCGCCACTCGGGCTGAGTGGCAGGCACAGCCGGCCTGCCAGGAGGCGATTCCCAGGGCCAAGGGGCGGGTCCTGGCGATACAGCCGCCCCGGCCTCGGGGGCGGGGTCCGAAGCCTGAGCCAATCGGTGCCGAGCGGAGTCAGGTTGCTGGTCCAGGATTCCCTCCAGGTTCTGAGCTCCGGGTTCCCGCTGGATGCTCGGAGAAGGAGGACGAGGACTGTGGCCGAGGGTTCGTGCTGCTCTGGGCGTTCTGCTTTTAGCAACCGCAGCTTTCGTGGAGCACAATCAATTCGAGAATAATGCTCCCAATTTAGACTCCCGTCTATAGCTGTACTCCTCGCGGTCTTTCAGGAGCCAAAGGCGAAGCAAGCCTTCTCTCAGCTACCAAGTACGGAGCCCGGACAGGGAAATGAACTGTACCTTTAAGTAAAGTGCGTTTTACTTTTATGTTGTTACTCACAACCTCTGTGGGTCGGGTAACTTTTTTTTTTTTTTTTTTGCCTTTTTTGAAAAGTTTCTACTTCTCTTTTTCTGTTACTCCAAAGGCAGTCAGCTTTGGGCACCACCCACCACAATCCTTAGAAGAATAAAATTAACCAAATGTATTAGGTTTAAACAATGTTTCCAAGAGTTTGCAACAAGCTCTGGCAACAGAAACAGAGGAAAAGGGAGTGGGGAAAGGAAGTCTTTTGTTTTAGGCGCCCATTCACCCCCGCCCTATCTTTTCACTATAGTTTGTTGAGTGAAGTGAGACGTTAAAAGAAAACCTTTAGACGGTTCTATATCATTTTTTTTCATGTTTATCATTTTCTGAGGTTTTCTTTGCATCGCTCCACTTTGATCGTTTTACATTTCCCTTTATTAATTATACTTAATTTTCAAGAATGCCACTACTTGTTAAATTCATAAACAAGACCTTCCTCTTTCGCAAGTATTTACTTTCAGGAATTATTCAATAATTAACTTTCAAAGGGAAACTAAGAATAAATAATGTCACCAACATCTCCAGTTGAATTCATCCAACCCGGACAGCAATGATGACTGCATAAAGAAATCAGTTTTCCATTAGGCAGTTTTAGACACTTAACATTCAAGAGGTGGGTAATAAATAAGAGGAAAAACTAAAAACCGTAATTGCCAAATCATCAATTTCAAATGTTTAGCAGAGTAACTTGATCACATTTTTAAGATTATGTTTTCTTCTTGTACTGCATTTCTTCCTTTAAGAAATTTTCAGTCATTCATGACTCCCTTTATTTCTGATAGGTACAAAGTTTGTCTCACTGTAAGGCTCCAAACTTTTCCCATCCTTTCTTCTGGAAATATACAGTAAGTTGAGTTGTTTCTGGTATTTATAGTAAAGACTTCTCAGAGATGACAGTCCTCAGATATTTTTATTTTATGGTAAATTGTCTCATGTAGTTTTTACTTGCTTAATAAAATTACACTGAAGAAAGAAATGAAATTTTATTTCCCTTTAAACTCTTTGATTCTGCAGTTTCTGTAATATTTCTTAAATGTTAAATGTTCCTAGCCATTATGCCTATTAAATATTTTAGAAATTGTATCAAAAAGCATCTTAAGTGCCCTTTAAAAGACAAAAGGAAATGTAAATTGCTTAATAGATTAACCTTGCAAAGAGAAAAAATATATATAGGGAGAGCATACTTGTTATAGAGAAGATGAAGTAGTATTTACATGAATAGATACTTAATGGTAAAACTTATAAACTAAAACATTAAAATTAAAAACACAAATCCCTACATATAGGCTTTAAAACTCAAGGAACTACAAACTCACAAATATTAAACCACTTATAATAGCTAAAATAAATTTTCCAGGATTTCAACACTTTCCCCAGGGTCTCATCCCTACTTTTTAAAGTGACACTGAGGTAGACTTTAAAGTTTAAAACATTCCTTTCATCTATTGAATGACTAATACTCACTGATGTGAATACAAATACTTTCCCATTAAAACCAGGAAACCAAAGAAGTAACATCCTTCACTTCTCTGATGAGTGTAAGTGGTATAGCAAGTCCCCTTATTGTGTCCTCTCTCGCTGTCAGACTGAGGGGCATGTGCAGCCTCACTCTTATTTTTAGAGACAAGAAGCTTCACATTAAATGCACGTGTGCCAGGCTGCTGACAGTTCTCCCTGCAAAGCTGCACAATTATGCTCATTTTAGGTTTACCAACCTTCCTTCTTTTGTAGAATCTAGGAATATTGGTAAAGAATTCACAGCACTTAAATGAAAATAAATGACTGAGTCAAAAAGAGAATGTTTGTCATACAGTGTTACACAGCACAGTTTTAACACATAAATTTACATCAGACTGTATTTGACTAACAATAAAACATATAAACCTATTAGTACTGAAAGCCACTGAAATAAACACTAATCAATACATAAAACGTCCACATTTTAAAATAACAAATAATAGTATATTTCTTCACATCCTTGTAGCTTATATTGCCTTGACATCTATGATTTATGTATATTATTTCTAAAGTAATTTTAAAAATAAAGTGTTTGTATATAAAGTGAATTGGAACTCATTTTACTGAGCAATACTAAATAGCGTATGCAACCAATACACGTGAGCCAAAGCAGAAACTCTGAAAACTATTTTTCAATTTTTATGTATTCTTTTTACAATGCATTCAACAGAGTAGCCTGCTTATATTTAACAAATTTTAAGTAATGGAAAAAGAGACTAAAACCATAATATTTCCATTTATATCCCCTCTTTTGAAACATGTATCATATACTATAAAGATGAAAAATGCCTCTCTTCAGATACAATGAAGATATATCCAATTTTAATGTATTTTGTATTATTCTATCAGTATAAAATTACTAATAATCACAGATAACTGTACACAGATAAAAGTAGATGCAAAAATTCAAGACATATATCCCAAATGAGGGTACAGCTGTTATTTTCTTTTAACTTGCTACAATACTAATATTTACCTCACTGTTTACCTCAGGGAACTATCCTCTGATTTTAAGTGAGAAATAGTTGCTTAGGAGTAAATTATAATGACTTTGGGGAATAAGTTCTATGAATTTTCAAATAAAAGAAAAGGCTATGTGTGTGTGTGTGTCTAGTATTCGGGCCTCAGAGGGTAAAGGAAAAATTGGAGACTTTAATGTGTTACCAATTCAAGACTGTCAAACTAAATAGTTAACAACAACAACAATGAAATCAAAGGGCTGTTTCTGAACCTACTACTTTTGCACTTACCGTATAAATGCATTCACAGCTGGTAAATGTGAAAATGCAAGTTCATCACAGAAAAAGGGGTAATTTAAACTGAATTAGAAAAGGTACTGTGCAGAAGAAACTGATTATAAACAGAAAAGAAGCATTATGTCTCAGTTAATAGATGTCACAGAAAATTGAGTTCTCTGTGATTTCAGTCAAAATAAAAACAATATTTCCACTATGTAGGAAAATCATTTACATATTTACATTAGCATGATTTATGTGGTATATATAAAATATTTATTTGCAGTCTAATGTAAGAAATGCACATAAGGTAAACTCATTAAAAACATATTAATAATTTCATTTATTTTTCTAAGCTTCAGATTAAGGTGACAGAATAGGAAGTCAGAGGTCAGGAATTAAATCATAAGTCAAGACTCCATTTTGTGCTTTTATAAAATTTCACCTACTTTTGTGAGGTCAGACAAATGGGTAAAGTTTAGAAGATTTCAATTATAATTCTTTACCCACAATTACTCAGTTAATTTAAGATAGCTTAACAAATAAAAATATAATCTATATATAAATTGTAAGAGTCCACTTAAATATTGCTAAGATGTCACTGAAATTTTCTAATTACTTAAAATATTCAAAGTGTTAAGGTAAATCACTTTTATTATTTAGTTAATATTAAAAGAACTAAAAATAGCTGGGAAAATGTGTCACATGATACTTCAAATCATTTAACACATGTTCAATTTTTTTTTTTTCAAATTTGATTTTGCCTGGTGAGGTTCTTCCCTTCCATTACTTACACTTCATTTCGCCATAAATTACCAGCACTGATAGGAAGAACTGGCTTAAATTATGCACAACACTTCTACATATTTTCCTGGTTTCTCATCTTGCAAGTGTTTCCCTCTTCACCCAGTGGATGGTTTCTTGTCAAGGAAATATATGGTAATTCAGTGACCACCAGGGGGCACCAGGACCTCTGAGTGTCCTAGCCAATCAAGTTCACACTGAATACAGACTAGCTAATTATGAAATTTTGTGTGTGTGTGTGTGCATGTATATGTACATACTACATATGAATATATAATATTTGTTCCATTGATATTATAATTTCTTATCCTCCCTGTACCTATGCCAGCCTATTAAAGGACTTCATAAAAATGTGTGAGATGTCCTATCACCTATTTTAGTCTATAGAGGCCAATTTAACTGAATAGACTTAAAGATAAATTAGACAGTGAATTATATTATGGGAAAAAAGCTCCGTTCGATTTTTCAAAAACTAAACTGAAGAATTCTGAATCTCCAGATATACCTTAGATATTCTCTCTCCTACTTTCCCCCCACTTATCTTATGGTCTTCTACCCTAGGAACAGGGCAAGGTTGGGATGGAGTGTGCTCTGGGACTTGACAGTCCAGAGTTTTTTAAGGATTCTCTAAAGTTCCCAGAGAATTCTCTTGCTTGAGGAGTATTTTAGAGACCACCCCTCATCAGAGTCTTCTGAATAATTAATACTAAAAATGAAATACTGTTAAAATTTCCCTGGCTAATCTCAAGGAAGTCTAAGAAGAATTCTTAACAGTATGAGTCTCTCTATATTGTAATAACTTAGAAGAAGCATTTTGTGTTATGGAGAAGAAAAGCATGAATAATGCCTGCTAGTTGTGAAATTGGAAAGCTGTGAGCATTCTCTCCACTGAAGAAGGGTGAAATTCTATGCACTGCCAAAGGTAGTGCCATAAAATACCCCTTGACTTAGCATGCAGTTGTTCTCTGTGGAGAAAGTTGGCAAATTTGTGTATGAGACAAGAGTCTTTCTGGGAGGAGAAGACTCCAACCCAATCCCATTTGACTTTTCAACAGTATTAGAAGCTCTGAAAAAGTGGGACAGTTCTGACTGAGAAAGAAGTACCTCAAGAAAGTGCTCACTGAGAGGAAAGGAACATTATGAGCCTAAAAATTGCCGGCTGAAGACATGTGCCTGATACTCAAAGGTCCTTATAACCCAGAAACAAAGCTTGGGTATTTGTACTGATTATGTGATTATGAACTAAAAGAGCTATACCATTGTAGCTCAGATGTCAAGTGACATTACAGTGGGGGGGGGCATCTATAGAACAAGGTATCCCTGTAGCAATACTATATAAAGCCAATTTTCAAAAGTTATACAATATGGTAGTGATGAAAATAATAAATGTTCAGTAGAGGACTGAACATTGTTATCATTTGGATAAAATCTGACCCCTTTGGACTAAGTGTACTCCCATAGATTCTTAGACAATCGAGGACAGGAAAAAGCCTCAAAAGGGAGATGTTAGATTCCCCCTAAATTTGGGCAAGCCAACTATATAAGTGATCATATTTCCTTTTGATTTTGAGGCTCAAAATAATTACAGATTCACAATATGAATAACATAATATTCCAGAAAGAGAATGCTGACCAAAACCTCAATTAAAAAATAGGCTTTTCAAGTATTTATTAAATATTTAGAAAAGTACTGGGGGCATATGTAGATGAATAAGGCATAATCCAATACTCAAGAGACCTAACACCCAGGATGCCTTTGTGACTCAGGGAGCAGATCATATGCTTTGAGAAATAGGTAACTAGATAGTTAGTCTCAGTGTTGATTTCAGCCATATCAAAAGTGATGATAACTTCATAATCATGCTACTAACCATAAACTGCAAGACAATTCAATGCACAATAAGGATTTTCATCTTCTGGCTTGTCTAAAGTTGTTTTGTTTTCCCCTCCCTTCACCCAGATTAGAAAGAAAGTTTTCTAAAAATTTTTTACTCCTTCTCAGATTCTATTAGTTTATCCTTACCATTATTTGTTTTCATAGCTGTATTGCTGTCGATAAAACTTCAGAATTAACCTGGCACATTCTCTAGTTGATTTTAGATTGATGAAATGACTAAGGTCAATCTCAGTTTAATTAAGAATTTTAATATCTGATAGTCACTTTTTCAGCAATCTTTTAACAGGCAGGCTTTGGTGGCAAAGTCTATAAAATTTAAAGACATTAAAACCTTGCAGAAAGTTGCCTCATTTAAAGATAGATGATAACCATAAAAGAAAAAAAATCTACTTTATTTACTTCACAAACACAGAGAAAGGGAAAATTCTCCTGCATTCCAATTAACAACAGGATCACTTGTAAGACTTCTTTCAACTTCAATTTAATTTTTGACTACTATCACATCTGTATTTTTAATAATTTATAGATTACCTGCATATACCTTTGATTTAAACTTTTCAGGGAACAATTACTTTCTAAGTTTGAATAAAGCTATACAGTACTTATAATAACATGCATACCCTCAGGTGCATTGGGGAAAGTCCAGTGGATCATTACATTTCAGATAAATGGTAGTTGTGTCCATTTTACAGAATGAATAGCTGTGACTTGATCAGTTATACTGGTTCCAAGGCCCTAAAACAGTGTGAGGAAAGGTACTGAATGAAAATAAAAGGAGAGTAGTAATGAGTTAAAATCAAAGAGTTCTACCTATTCACATACATCAAAATATGATTAATATTTTTAAATGCTCTATATTCAGACATCTAAATTTTAAATCAAATTTAAGACATAAAGAAATACATTGATTTTTTTGACCAGAAAATGAAAGTATATATTTAGTGTTAGAAATATGTTATAAAAAAGATCTTTAAAGTTATAGTTGAAATTTGAGTATGATAGTGTATATTTTTGTATAATTGTACAAAATGTATAATTTTGCATTTCATAGATTTTATAGATTAGCATGAAATATATATATTCTCTAGTAATACTTGTAATTTAAAATTTTAATTTTTCAGAATTCACCATTATAAGGAATTTATCCCAATGTTAAAAGTAAATGCTTATCATGTCACATTTATTTATGTTGTCTGATTTGAATCACAAACACAGGCCCAGAAATATTCACCTATTCAAATATACATAACATGTATCATTTCCAAGATCTACTTGACTCACAGATTTTGGATGTTTCTCTACACCCAGTACAAGCAGAATGGCCTTTATCTTAGTATCTATCCAAACTAAGTCTAGCCCTAGGAAGGCAGCATTCAAGGAGCATGAGTTACATATTCAGAGGACTACAGTTTCATTTTTAAATCAAAGTCTATATCTGGTTTTCTGAATTTGGTATTCAAATCTCTGTTTAGACCCATAGTGCAAGTCCTGTAGGTCAACTTTCAACTTTGCACTACCCTTGTCCCTCTAATAGAATTCCTGTCTAGAACCTATATATATATTAATGTGCGTGTGTGTGTGTGTGTGTGTGTACATATCAGAGCAATAAATCAGACTGGGGAGAGCATGCTGAAAGAGAATGACATTTTAGATGGACCTTGGGTTGCAAATAATAATATCTGGTCAGACAAAGGTAATGGGAGAAAGGAAATTTCAGAGAGGAAGATAACATGTAAAGGGTACAGGAGAAAGTATATGTATTACATTTTATTGAGGAAACAGACACCACCCTAGACATTGTAAGCTAAAGAAATTTAATTTGTAAAATTAGATGCTCACAAAAATTTTTGAAAGTTCTTGTATTAGTTAGACAAAACTGCATAACAAAGACCAAAGTCAGTGGCTTAACAAAACCAATATTTATTATCTCGTAGTTTCTGTGGTTCAAGAATCCAGCACAACTTAGCAGGGTCCTTTGACTCAGGGTCTCCCACATGGTTGCAGTCAAGGTGTCAGTCTGAGCTATGATCATCTTAAAACTTAAGGGAAGGATTTGCTTCTTAACACACACAGCTGTTGTTATACCACAGAAGAGATCTACTTCCAAGGTTAATCAACATAACAGTGGCAGGCCTCATTTTCTCACTATCTGCTAACTGGAGATGTCAGTTCCTTGCCTTGCTTACCTCTTCATAGGGCTACTCACAACGTGGTAGTTTGTTTACATTCAAAGCCAGGACTGCAAAAGAAAAAGTGTGAGAAAGGGGAAAGTAAGATAAAAATCACAGTTTTTTCATAACTTTAACTCAGAAGTGATACCCCATACTTTTCTATCTATTACAAACCAATCAGTAGGTTCTGTCCACTCTTGAGAGGAAGCTGATACACAAATGAAACCACCTGTATCAACATAATGTAAGGCTGTGAAGCAAAAAGTGTGGTAAAGGTCTGGTTTCTACAGAAATATAGAGTTAGATAAACATAACCAGCCATTGTTTCTTAGCTTGCCTTGCTATAATTACTTACTGCTTAAGAGTCACATATCTTTGGCTGGTGTAAGGTTTGTGACTTACCCAATTGCTTCTATAGATATTAATAACATTGCTATTGTAAAATGTAAAATTGGCCTTTGAGATACTTTTCAGACTTTGCATTCAGGAGGACTAACTGACACCAAATGGACCAGTGGGCATATGTGGGAACTGACTCAACAGGTCCTGTGACCCTCTACCTAGGAACTGTCTTAGCCAAGATGACCATTTTTGA
Source organism: Microcebus murinus (assembly GCF_040939455.1). Classification (NCBI taxonomy): domain Eukaryota; kingdom Metazoa; phylum Chordata; class Mammalia; order Primates; family Cheirogaleidae; genus Microcebus; species Microcebus murinus. Next base: position 62,645,374 of record NC_134108.1, on the reverse strand, counting down.
GGTAAGATCTTTCAGAGGCAGAGGGCTCTGATCTCATGAATGCATTGATGCCATTGTTGAAGGAGCGGGTTAATTATCTCAGGAGTGGGCCCCTTATAAAAGGATTTCTGCCTGATTCCCCCTCTTGCATGCTCACTTGTCATTATTCTGCCTTCTGCTGCAGGTGGTGCAGCAGGAAGGTACTTGCCGGATTCCGAACCTTACATTTGGATTACCCATTCTCCAGAATTATGAGCCAAATAAACTTCTATTGTTTGTAAATTACCCAGCTGCCTCTGGTATGCAGTTATAGTAGCAGAAAATGGACGAAGACACTCTATATATAAGTAAATTAGAAATTTAAGTGAAAAATACAACATTTAAACTTAAATATATATTACTTGTCCCATAGATTTTGGATTAGTCTGTTAAATTGGGCTCTCTGTAGCATTGCCCATCCAGCTAAATTCATCTTTTTAAAATATATATCAGAACACATAACTCTTGTGGTAGAAACTCTACAGTGGCTCCCAGGTCATTAGTAAAGAAAGTCAAGCTCATTAACAGCTTATACAATCTCACCAACTGTTACCCCCCTCTCCTATTGCCTTTTCCACTTTCTCACCCTTTCTTATCACATTGGCTCCCAGCTCTTCTAAAGGCCAAGCATGCCTTTGGCTCAGGAAATGTGCATTTCCTCCCCAGGAGTATGGATCCTCTCCATATTTGCATGGATCATTCCTGTACTTCCTTTAGATCTACACAATTGTCTCTTCTCACAAAGAGTTTCTTTAGACTTCTCCATTCTCTTTGTTCTATTCCACAGATCTTATCACCATACAATATGTTATATATTTACTTACCATATTCATTGTCTCTTAAACTAGAATGTAATACTCATGAGGACAAAGGAATTTTCAAATTCTGTTATTCTGGTGCCTAGAGCAGTGCTTAAATACATACTAGAAACTTAGTTGTAAAATAAATGAGTGAATAGTTATCAATTAGTTTGGCCATGTTTTTTTATAATTAGGTTTATAAGGTTATTTCTAGAGAAATGTTCTACAATAACATTTCCTGCCATTTAGATTATCTGGAGGCAAGATTTTTGGCAGTGCCATTAGTAATAATAATTCAAATCTTTGAAGAGTATTAGAGTAACTAATATATAAAATTCAAAAGAGAGAAAAATATATCAGAGGATGTATATTCATTTTTAAAGAGAACTATAAATATTAAAACATAGCAGATAATTATTAGGAAATAGGCAGAATTAAGCAGGATAAGTTCTTATTATACATGCTTAGTAAATTTTAAAAAATCATCTCTGGCAGGATCAAGATGGACAGCTCACCTTAGTCCTAGCTTGCTACTTAGAAATGAACTGTGAAAAATAAAAGGTGTGGATCTGAGGACATGAAAAAAAAAAATTCTCTAAAACCCAAGTTTTCTTTTTTTTTTTTTTAAATAAATCATGTAAAGACTCTAGAGCAGGAGTTCATTAGAAATACCTTGAAAATACATGCAAATTATCTGTGAATGCATTTTTCTGGTGGATAGTTTCCCAAATACAATTGTCAAAGAAATCATGGCTGAAAAAATTAAGAACTCTACCTTAGATCAGTGATTCTCATACCCGGTAGCACATTAAAATAATCTAGGAAGCTTTTAAAGATTATCAAGGCCAGGGTTCTATTATCAACAATTTGATGTATTTAATTTAGCTTAGGGTATAGACATTATGGATTTTATTTTAAGCTCTTTCAGTGATCCTACTGTATACTCAGAGCTGAAAATAAATGCTCTAGAGCAGTTTTGTTCAATAGACATATAATGTGATGTATAGTGGTAATTTAAAATTTTGTTGTAGCCACATTAAAAAAATAAAAATAAATGTGTGCAATTCATTTTAATAATACATTTTATTTAACATAACATATTAAAAATATTATCATTTAAACATGTGGCACTAACCATATTTCAAGTTCCCAATAGCTGCATCTGACTAATGGCTGCTACATTGGACCAGTTATGGTTTATCTCCCTATCCAAAATTTATGTAAATGTCCCCTCCAAAATTTATATTGAAACTTAACCCCCATGTGGCAATATTGAGAGGTGAGGCCTTTAAGAGCTGATTGGGTAATGGGAGCTCATGAAGGCATTAATCCAGTCATATATTAATGAATTAATGGGTTAACAGACAAATGGGTTTTCATGGGAGGAGAACTGGTGGCTTTATAAGAAGAGAAAGAGAAATCTGAGCTAGTATATTAGTATGATCAGCTTCCTCACCATTTGATGCCCTGTGTCACCCTGGGACACCACAAAGAGTCCCTACCAGCAAGAAGACTGTCACCAAATGTGCCCTCTTGATCTTAGACTTCCCAGCCTCCATAAATGTAAGAAATTAATTTATTTTCCTTATAAATTACCTGTTTTCAGGTATTTTGTTATAAGCTACAGAAAAATGGACCAAGGCAGATATTATCCATCAGAATGACCTAGAAATCTTGTTGAAACCCAACACGCTAGTTCCCAATCTAGGAATTTCTGAAGCAGTAGATCAAGGACGGGGCCAGAGAATTTGTATGAGTAACCAGTTTCCAGGTGATGCTGATGCTTCTGATCTGGGGATCGCACCATGAGAACCAACGCTGTGGAACACCAGTTTTCAATCTTGGCTGCTCATTGGAATCACCTGGGATGTTTTCCCTTCCCTACTACCCACATCCCACACCCTGATTTTGTTCTGAGATGATGCCTAGATTTGGTTTTTTTAAAAGATTCTCAGGTGATTTTTTTAAAGAAACTGTTAATTTTGAAAGAGTTATAGATTTGCAGAAGTTGCAAAATTATGCAAAGAGGAACTGTACACCAGTCATCCAATTTCCTCCAATGTTAACATCCTTAAAATATTAAACCATAAAATTGACATTGGTATAATCCAGAGAGTATTCAGACATCATTAGTTTTTCATGCACTCACTTATGTGTGTGTTTAGTTCTATGCGATCTTATCCCACATTTAGATTAATGTAGCCACTACCATAACCAGGATACAGAATTGTTTCATCATCTCAAAGATCTCATATGCTTCCCCTTTATTGTCACACCTACCTCCACTCCTCAACCTCCCTAAGCCCTGGCAACCACTAATATCTTTTCTATCTCTCTCATTTTGTTATTTTAAGAATGTTTTACAAGTGGAATTGTATAGTATGTGACCTTCTGAGATTGGCTGTTTTCGCCTAGCATACTATTCTTCATCCAAGTTGTTGAGTATATCAATAGTTTCTTCTTTTTATTGATGAGTAGTAGCATTCCATTCTGTGAATGTACCACAGTTTATTTACCCATTCACTCCTTGAAAACAATTTGGATTATTTCTAAGTTTTTACTATTACTAATAACATTGCTCTGAAAGTTCATGTATAGCTTTTTGTATGATCATAAATTTTCATTTACTGGGATAAATTCCCAAGAGTATAATTTGTGGGTCACATGGCAAGCACAAGTTCAGTTTTGCAAGAAATTGAAACTGCTATATTCTCCTTCATAGTAGCGGTATCACTTTACATTCAGATTAGCAATGTATGTTATCCAGTTTCTCTGCATCCTTGCCAACAGTTGAAATTATGACAGTTCTTTAATTTAGCACTCATTTAGGTATGTAGTGATTTCTCATTGTGGTTTTAATTTACATTTTTCTAGTGGCTAATGATGGTGAACATTTTCCCAAGTGATTGTTGGCCCTATACATTTAAAAAATGATCACATTTTTAAAATGTTTTTTAAAATTAAAAGAATCTTAAAAATTTTAAAACATTTTAAAAAGCATGATCATTTTTAAATGTATATCCTCTTTGGTGAAATGTCTTTTCATGTCCTTTGCTCATTTTCCAGTAGGATCCTTTTTTAATTGTTGAGTTTTGAGAGTTCTTTGTATAGTCTACAATAAATGCAATACCTTTTTAGATATGTGGCTTACAAATATTATCTCTCCCAATCTATAGCTTTTAATTTTCTTCACAAAGTCTTTCACAGGGAAAAAATTTAATTCTGGTGAGGTCCAATTTATCAATTATTTTTTAAATTTTTTTTATGTATTTCTTTGCTTGCCCTAGATATTAAAGACTTTTCTCCTATGTTTTTTATGAAATGTTTGATAGTTTCACATTCTACATTTAAGTCTGTGATCCATTTTGAGTTAAGTTTTTTATAGATGTGAGGTTTACGTAAAGATTCCTGTTTCATTTCTCTTGCCCATATTCCAATGGCCCCAGTACCATTTTTTCAAAATATTTTTCCAGCAAAGTTTGAAACTACAGCGAACTTTGACAGAGTAATACCACCGCATTTACTTCCCCACTCTGGTGCATTACACAGGTTATTAAGAAGTATGCTTCAAGTGCCTGGGAGTCTCAATTTACTAACACATCTGGGTTTTGTCTAATTCTAGTATTCTGATTTGAAGTTCAGATATATCAATAAATTTCTTCACTTTCTTCTCTACCTCTCCTCCTCCCTCTTTTCCTTTTATTTTTCTCTCTGTCTCCCTTTTACTCTTCTTTAATATTAATTCCTTTTTCCTTCTTCTCATAACTGCTAGGGATGTAGAAATGAATAAATTCTACTTCTCTTCATGAAGTTTATATGCTGCATGATGGAGGCAAATAATGTGAACAAATAAAAATAACATAGGTTCAGAAAATAATAAGTGTTTGGAGACTAGTAAATGTTGGAGGTATTATAAAGTTGATTAGAAGAGAAGGCTATTTTAAATCATGCTGTAAGCAAAGTCCTTTCTTAGGAAGTGATGTTCATGTTGAATCCTGAATAATGGAATGGAAGGAGGGAATTAGGCTAAAATCTAAAGAAATAGTGTTCCAGGTTGAAGGAACCATTGATACAAAGTTCCTAAACTGTCATTGAAGTCAATAGTTTTTGAAGAATGCAGAGGTCAATGTTGCTGAAGTTGGGAAAAACAGTTTGGTTCTATTTTGGGTTAGCTGACGACAGGCAATCATGTGGGTTTTTGCAGGACCTGGTGGGGAATTTATATTTTATTTTCAATTCCTTCAAAATACATTGGTGGTTTCTAGACAGAAAAGTCATGTGATTCACATATTTAAATGATCATTTTGGTTAATATGTTTGTTTGAAAAGGCATGTGGGAAACAGGCAAACTAGTCAGTAGATTTTTTGGAGAAATCTAAGTGACAGATGACGGTGATGTGGACCATCACAGTAGAGATTGGGAGAAGTGCTTGCATTCGAACTATATTTTGGGTAGAGTCAAGAGGACTGCTAAATATAGTGGATGTATGGAGTGAGCACGAAAAAAGTATCAAAGATAAATTCTTGATCTGAGAAAATGGGTCAATAATGTTATAATTTACTAAGATAGGTAAAACTAGTGGAAAAATTGATTTGGGAGAGTGATGAGTATCTAGTGTCTGCTTTGGACTTGTTCATTTTGAGATGCTTACAATACATCCAAGTTGAGATACCAAGCAGACAAATACAAATACAAATCTGGAGATCAAGGGAGAAGTTATATACAAAGACACACATTGGTGATATAGCATTCACATCACATAGGGAGAGTTTATATCTATATATACATCTGTATCTATATCATCTAAAGGAGGACTCAAGGGAATTCTGACCTTTAGAAATTATCAAGGAGTAGAGCAGCCAGTGAGGAAGGGAGCAAACAGAAGAGGAGTGCAGTGTTCCAGAATACAATAGGGGAGTGGTCAGCTTTGCCAAATGCTAACAAGAGGTCAAGAACAATAAAAATTTGAATCAAACAGAGAAGTTGTCTTGGGTTTCAAAGGGTGGAGATTGTTAATGACCTTAGCAAAGCCAATTTGTATGATTAACTCTTCATTACCAAAGAGGAAACTAAAGCACAAGATTTTAAGTGCCTTGCTTAAAAATATACAAAGAGTAAATTGTAGAGCTAGGAATTGAACCCCATTATTTCCTAATTTTTTGAAATCTAATTTTCGAACAGAAGGAAAAGGCTCTATACATAGGCACTTTATGATGAAGGAAATGTGAGGACAGAATCTTTTTGCATTTCTGGTCCTAGTGTCTGAAGGAAGGATAGAAGCAGAAGATGAATAATTTGACTTTATTAAAACTTTTTTGGTATTGTGGCACATATAAAGTTGGAAAGTAGTTTGGAAAGCAATGTAACTAAATGTAGTTGAAAATGTATTGGCTCATCAAAGACATTTAAGAGTTAGGATTAGTTTTAGGGTTAATGGAGGTAGGAAACCAGTCTCTCCAAGGCTCTCTCTCTGCTTATGTCTTTACTTTCCTCCCTGCTTTGTTGGATTCCTTAATCTATTTTCTGGAGGTTCTTAGACTTAGCTAGGGAAAGGCAATTGCAGGGAGGTGGTATTTCTGCAGGAGTAGATTGAGACAATAACCAGGATAAGATGGGCTGCAATAAATTATATAAACACATATTTCAACAATTTTTCCCTTTCTATCCATAGAAAAGGCTACTAGAGAGTTGGCTGTATCATCTCTCTCATGTATATATATATATATATATATATATATATATATATATATATATATATATACACACACACACATATACACACACACATATATATACACACTCACAGAGTATAGCATATGGATATAGAGATAGATACAAATGTCTTACGGTGGGTTTTAGAGTTTTTATAAATTAAAATACAGAATGTTTCTGAAAAGTAGATAATAATGTCGTTCTAATAAATACCTCAACTGCAACTTAAAAGAACTAGGCAATGGTATTTTAATATGAAGCAATCGCAGGAACACATTCAAGGCTAGAATCAGGAACCTGTTTAATGAGACTGCATGTCCTTCTGACATAAATCTAGCTTTACTTTTTAATGTTCAAATTATGTTCATAACAGACTGTCAAGTGCTTCTTGATCACTGTTTTCAATATGTAGTATAATAGATCAAAACATGTACCACAATAGATTTAAAAAGACAAGAAAAGGTAATCTACTAAAAGAAAAATAGATACAAAAGTGAAAACACACTGCTGTTTTAAATCTCATCAAGCCAAATTCCTAGGGTCTAACCCAATTCCTAAGCCATTCCTGAGATGAAAGATGGTCGAATGCCACTGACAAACTCTCTTTGCATGTGCTATGGCAAAGATGAAGTTCCTAGCAAGGAAAACATCTTTAAAGGAAGTATGCAAGGCTGAAGTTCCCAATAGAATTTGCTGTCAGAACTTGATGGAGCAAGATCCTTTTAGCTTATTACAGAAACTTGTGCCAAAATAGAAGTACATTTATGCATATATACGTACTTTTATGAATATATATTTATAGTTGACCAGAAAAATGCATTGCACATTCCTATAACAGGTTAAACTGTTCTTTATACCCATAAACAATTTCTCTCTACATATTGCAGATCCCACAGTTTATGAGTCATTTTTAATATCCTTATCTGAACTCAGTTGGGCAAGAAAATATAGTTGCAAATGCTGAAAATATATCATCCTCTTTCAAAGACAAAGAGACTTTTACTTCTGAGAAAAGAAATTATTAAATCAACCCTTGATCTGCCATGTACACAGAGAAACAAGTACTATTTTAATGTCATGCCCCCCAGCAGGGTTTATGGGTTTTTGGTGTAAATTTCTTGGTAGTGTGTGTGATATTTTTCTCAAATCAGAGGGTGTTTCCATGGAACAGCTCCCTTTCTGTTTCTTCTTTAGGGATCTCTTCTTCAGATTGTATCATGACACAATCTCAAATATTGCTTCATCAAATTTCCTGGGCACTTGTTCTTTTCCTTATGTTACCATTATGTAGAAGTTGATAATGAATTTTCTATTCTGTCTCACTATTTGCTTTCATCAATTTTCCTTAAAGGTTCTAAATTACTATAGCTTCAGTATCTCAGTCCTATCTAGGTTCTAAGACTGGACTGTTTGAAAAGTCTCATAAAAGGAGCAGAATTGGCAGTGCCTAATTGAATGTGATTTTTGTAATAAGTCAAGATCTTAATTCTAGATATATACCTTGGAAATAAATACTGTTTAGGGAGCACTATCAAAAATGTATTACAGTCTTAGTCTGAGGTACATTGTTATATAATACATAATGACACTTTCATGCATATCTAGAGTTAAATCTCAGTCCATATTCTTATTTATTTTGTGATTTAGGACAGGTACCTTCTAGTTGTTGAGTGTCCGTTTCCTCATCTGCCTAACAGAGATGAAAATATGTATTCCCAGAGATATAATTTGCAATTATGTATAAAATTATCTTATTAATTGCAGTTAGTAGTCTTTAAACAAATTTTACAGAAGTGGTCTTTTAGCAAAGGGACTTAGTAGTGTTTTAACAAATTATTGTTAATAATAAATATTTCTGATATTACTGTGGACGACTTACTAGTCTAATTGATATGTATAGCAATTTGCTAAATAGGTCCAGGTTCTTACTTTATTCCAGAAATCCCTACTGAGTGTGTAATCCTCTCCAATAAACCCTGTCCCTCACCTGGCACCAGCTACAGATTTTTGCCTTGCTGTAACCCTCAGTGTATCCGTGGTAGGACAGGGGAGCCTCAATCTCTGAATACTCCTGTAGAATAGACCCTGGGTTGATCTGTGCCATTTTGCCTACATTTCCTGAGAACCTGGTACTACAGATTTATTTAAGTGGTGTTGGTGCCTTAGAATGGTAAGAATGTCCTATATTCCATTTCCTGGCCTGGGCCTAATAAATGTTTTTCTTCATTCTACCAGTTCAAATTTCCAATGGCTTATCTTCAGTCTCAATCTTCCACTATTATGTCTCTTTAGCCATACATCTGTTTTAGAAGGATTTGCCTCATGTTATTTTATTGTAAATTTATTTTCAAATATTATAAAAATACCATGAGCTTACTACAACGAGATAAAGCAATGATTCATAAAGAGAAATTGATAAATTTCCCACTACCCTCTTCATTGCTTCCCATCCCCCAGTGTGATGCCATATAAACATGTTAACATTTTGGTGTGTACCTAACCAGAGCTTTATTCATCTTCTTACAATGTGGTCACTTCCTTACGTTTACAAAAGTGTTTTAAAAAAATCATAACATTTGAATCTGGAACTTGTTTTTCTCACTTAATACATCAAAGGAATCTTTTCATTTTTATAAAAATAAATTGTTCTTCTAAAATTTATATTTAAACATTTAATTTATTACAAATTAATTTTGCATATGGTGAGTTCTGTCTTTATTTTAGTCATTCAATTTCATTCATTCTCTCATCTTTCTTGCTTGTCCCCAACCCAACTCTTTCCTCATCTGTTCTCTTCTCAGCGCTACTCCTAAATCTTTCCACTGTTTTCCTGCTAATATTGGTGGTATACCGTCAGTAAGTATTTCAACCTCTTTTAGGAGAATTTCCCCACCTTGGCACCTTAATAGATATGGTCCCTAGAAGATACTATTCCTGAAATTGAAAGTTTCAACCCCATATACCTTAGCATTGAGAAATGAAGTAGGTGTCCTCCTTCATCCCCCACATATCTTCCAGAACATCAATCTTCTATTTACAAATCTATTGGTTTTTTTATAATTTTTTCTTGAGTGTATATAACTGTGTAAATAGCTACCCAGTTTGTAAGTCATCATATATGCTTGATCAGACAGAATTCTCTGTTCTGATTCACTGATTTATTTCTTCCCAAACTAAATTTTCATGATTAAAGTTTTATAATAATCATTTTTGGTACTTAGGAAGCTAGTAATTGGATTTTAAAATATTATTTTTCCTACTCATTATTTTTCTTAATTTTATTAGCTCTTTATGGGCTATGTATTATTCCATATAAGTATTTAAATTTTGTCACCTTAAAAATTGTGTTGAAATTATTTTTAGGCTTGCATTAAATTAATAAAAATGCTATAAAATATTCTCACCAAGATAAATAGTCTATTTAACTGCTCAGGTGTTGTCTGACTTCTTTTAGTAATATTTTATTATTTCCTTCACATTGTTTCTATACTTTAAAAAATTTATTCTTTGTACTTTGTAATTTTTAAATTGTAAATTGGATATTTATTTTTAGTTCTATTTTCTGACCTATAATTGAGATTTATCAATGAAACTGCACATTTATTAGATATCCACTGAACTTATTGAATTTCATATAAATAAGGACTTTTATTCTTCCAACGTTTTAAAAAAAATTATTGTTAGGTCTGATTGCATTACTAAGCTCTACAAAATAATTTTAAATCACAACATTTGACATGATCATTCTTATCTTCTTGACTTTTGTAAAATTATTTTAACATTTCATCCTTCACTCTAATGGTAAATTTTTGATAAATATCTGCTATCAAAATTAAATTGTTTTCTTCTACTTCTATTATATTTAGAGTTTTTATTAGTGTTGGCTGTTTAGCTTTATTTAGATTGAGTAATTGCTATGGTCTCAATGTCTGTATCCTCCTCCAGACTTCTATGTAGAAGCCGAATCCATGATGTGCTGGCATTACTAGGAGGGGTCTTTGGTGGGGTGGCATCCTCATAAATGAGATTATAAAAGAGGCCTTTATAGAAAGGAGCTTGTTTGGCCCTTCTACCATCTGAAGACACAGCAAGAAGATTCCATCTATGAGGAATGACACTCACCAGATATAGAATCTGCTATGCCCTGATCTTAGATTTTCCAGCCTTTAGAACTGTGAGAAATAAATATTTGTTGTTTCTAAGTCACCCAGTTTATGGTATTTTTTTATGTCATCCCAACAGACTAAGACAGTAATTATATGGATTTCTCAACTAAGTAGATATCCTGATCATCCTTTCTGGAATGAGCCCTATTTGACTATGGGTTATTATGTTTTTGTCTGTTTCTTTGCTTGTTTTAAGGTGAAAGTCACATAAAATACAACTGGCCATATTAGGTGAGCAATTTCATGGCATTTAGTACATTCCCAATGTTGCTCAACCTCTACCTAGTTTCAAAATATTTCATCATCCCAAATAAAATCCATTAAGTAATTACTCCCTATCCTCACTCTCCCCTCCTCCCACTGCCTGGCAACCTCCAATCTGCTCTCTGTCTCTATGGATTTTACCTGTTCTGTGTAGTTCCCATAAATGGAATCACACAATACGTGGTATTTTGTGACTTGGCTTCTTTAACTTAGCATAATGTTTTCTAGATTCATCTAAAATTGTAGAATGTATCAATACTTCATTGCTTTTTAAGGATAATTAAAATCCTATTGTATATCAACGTTTGTTTTGATGGGCATTTGGGTTGTTTACACCTTTTAGCTATTCCAAATAGTGCTGCTATGAACATGCATCTACATATATTTATTTTAGTATCTGTTTCCATTTCTCTTGAGTGGTTTTGCTGAGTTGTGTGGTACTCTAAATTTAACTTTTTGAGGAATTGCCAAACTGTTTTTCACAGTGCCTGACCCATTTGACATTCTCACCAGCAATATACAAACATTCCAATTTCTCCACATTCTTGCCCATTTTTTTTGCATATAGTGTATATTTTATTGCCCTTTCTTTGATAGCTGCTGTAGTGGAAGGATAGGAACTTTAGCATTAGTTGTGGGTTTCAATTCTGTCTCTGCCAATTGTGACCTTGGACAAGTTGGTAATATCTCTGATTTTTTTTCTCATCCATAGAATGAAGACATCATTTCCCACCTTGGGTAATGGTGTCTGAGGCTTAAATTAGTTTTTTTTCCAGCATTTATGGGGGTACAACTGTTAAGGTTACGTATATTGCCCTTACCCTCCCTACCCCTTGAGTCAAAGTTTCAAGTGTGTCTATACCCCAGATGGTACGCATCGCACTCATTATGTATGTACATTTTAAATTGTCATCGTAGATAATTTGAAGTGATGGCTTATTGTGGTTTTGATTTGCAATTCCTTAATGCCTGATGATGTTGAAAATCTTTTCATGTACTTGTTGGCCATTTGTATCTTCTTTGGAGAAATGCCTATTTAAGTTATTTTCCAATTTTTTGGATTGGACTATTTGTCTTTTTTTTTGTTGAGTTCCAGAAGTACTTTATATATTCTGAATATTAATCTCTTATTAGATATATGATTTAGAAATATTTTTCCTGTTCTGTAGGCTATATATTTCCTTTATAATATCCTTTGATGAGCAACAGTTTATAATTTTTATGAAACCAAATATATCTATTCTTTTATCTTGTTGCACATGATTTTTATGTCACGTTTATGAATCCATTGCCAAATCCAAGGTCAAGAAGATATACTCCTTTGCTTTCTTCTAACAGTTCTGTAGTTTTAGCTCTTATGCTTAGATTGTTGTGCTATCTTGAGTCATTTTGTATATGGTGTGATATAGAGGTCCTGCTTTATTCTTTTGCATGTGATTATCCAGTTATCCTAGAGTATTCTTTCTCCATTGAATGATCAATTGGCCCTAAATGTATATGTTTATTTTTGAATGCTCAGTCCTATTGCATTCATGTAGATGTCTAATTTCATGCCAATACTATACTGTTTTGATTACTTAGCTTTGTAGTAAGTGTTGAAATGGAAAAGTGTAGATCCTCCAACTATGTCTTCATTTTTAATATGGTTTTGGCTATCCAGGGACCCTGTAATTCCAAATGAATTGAAAATCAGCCTTTCTATTTCTGCAATAAAGGCTATTGAGATTTTGATAGAGATTGCACTGAATCTGTAGATCACTTTGGATAATATTGTCATCTTAACAACATGAAGTCTTTCAGTCTATGAACACCAAGATGTCTTTTCATTTATTTAGGCCTTAATTACTTTTAGCAATATTTTGGACATTTTAGTGTGCAAGTTTTCCACCTCCTTTATTAAATTTATTCATAGGTATTCTTTTGGATGCTGTTATTAGGTTGGTGAAAAAGTAATTGTGGTTTTAGCATTGTTGAAATTTGTCATTTGATATTGGAATACATTCTTAGATATTAACATAAATCAAATTGATCTTATGCCCTACAGCTTTGTTGTGTTTGTTTATTAGCTCAAGTAGTTATTTTTTGTTTCATTTTGGTTTGGTTGGGGTGTGTGTGTGTGTGTTGGGGGGTATATGTTGTTTGTGTGTACATACTTTGCAAGTTTCTATATTATGTCATCAGCAAATACAGATAGTTTTACTTTTTTCTTCCCAATCTGCCTGCCTTTTCTTTCTTTTTTTTCTTTTGTCTTTCTTTAGTATTATTTATTTATTTATTTTTGCCTGATTGCTCTGAATGAAACTTCCTGTACGCTGTTGAATAGCATTGGTGAAAGAGGGTATCATTGTCCTGGTCTTAATTCAGGGGGAAAGCCTTCAGTTTTTCATCATTGTTATGATGTTAGTTGTGGATTTTTCATAAATGTTATTTATTGTGTTGAGAAGGTTCTATTCCTAGTTTTCTGAGTGTTTGTAGCAAAAAATGGTATGAGATTTTGCCAATTGCTTTTTCTGCATCAATTGACAAAATGATGTGTTTTTTTTCTCCTTTATTCTATTAGTGTGGTATATTACATTGACTGATTTTCTTATGTTGACCCATCCTTGCACTCCTGAGATAAATTTCACTTGATCATGATATGTTTTCTCACCTATAAAGTAGAAATCATCACTGTACCCAATTCTTGACATTATTAAGAGACTAATGTGCTTAGAACAGCAGTTGTCACACAGCACAGTAAAAGTGCTTGATAATATTATTTTTGTATTTACTCTGTCTCCGGAGAGACAATAGAGACCTTGCTCCCATGTTCTCCCTCGGGGCCCACAATGCCAATCAAATGAGCTGGCTTCTCACTTCATGTCCCAATTTAAAGTAAAATGATAGATTCTACTCATTGAGTCTCCTCCACTAAGAAGTAGTCAATGTTTAGAGATATTAATATATTTTATGACTTACCTCTTATAATTAAGCATTATATCATAATTAAATGTTACAAATACATGAGTCTTACTATCAATTGTTTTAGTATATGTTGCAGTGTCAATGTTGAGTTTGTATGATCAGAAATATTTAATATATGCATCATTGAATGAATTCTTCTTCCAATTGAACCTATAACTTGCTAAATTATGTTTTACAGTGAAACATGCTCTAAAAAATTTTCAGGAAAAAAAAGAGTACCTTCTTAGACCAGAAATCTTGGTGAAGGATTAAAGAAAGGAAAGAAATAAGGAGGAAAAAAAAGAACAAGTAAACAAACTTTGCATTGTATATCAGCATGTGAGTCTGCTCTATCTCTCATATTTATTTTCCAATGTATTCACAACTGGGCCCCACTACATATGGCTGTGCTTCAGAGAATTTGACCTTCTCTTACTGCCCTCCCTGTTTGTCATCACTACTCTTCACTTCTCTTTTCAAATATTTATTAAACACTCTTCCCTCTTTTATACATTAATCTGCCCAGCATAATTCTCATACAATGCTAAGTATTCCACACCAAAAAATGCCCATGGACTTGAATTTTGATATTCTTGCTGTGACAATGGTTCAGTAGGCTGTTCAGATATTCAAATTCCTTAAGAAGCTAAATCTGCTATTTGTTGTGAGTTCAGGTATCACAGCTGTGTAGACAGTTAAAGAGCAGTGTGAATTTGGTCTGTAAGCTTGATATTATAATGGCAATGGATTATGTGAGTCTCCAGAGAGGCAAGACTCATTTTTACCACTCTTCTGTACCTTCAGGTTGATAACTACTATTAATATTTCAGCCACTACAGGGGTAAAAATATAAAATATTCAATGAACCATTAGTTCCTTATAAAGAATTCTTATATAAAGTAAAACATAAAGATCACAAATTCAAATGTCACAGACACCCCAGAAGGTGAGGCTACAAGCAGGGCTGGCACAGTGTGACAAAGCACACCATGGGATGCCAGGAAACCTGAAAAATCCTTGTTTTGCAAAAATTTTCACCAGAATAGGAATACACTTTTATTAAGTTAGCACCATTTCAGGATGAATATATGTCTATTTTTTTTTAATCTCCAAAAATTCAGAACAATTTTGGCATTAGAAACCATTTTAGGCTACTTTCTCCAGCTTTAAAAAAAATACCTTATGGTTTCAGCACTTACATTTAAGTCTTTTATACATTTTGAATTGACTTTTATGCATGGTATAATATAAGGGCCTGAAATCCAGCATATTGGGAAGTTGAGGTGGGAGGATTGCTTGAGTCCAGAAGTTAGAGGTTACAGTGAGCTGTGATCACACTACTGCACTCCAGACTGGATGACAGAGCAAGGCTTGTCTCTAAAAATAATAACAATAATAATATTTTAAAAAATAAAGGTATATTTCATTCTTTTGCATGTGAGAATGCAGTTTTCTCAGTACCATTTATTGAAGAGACTTTGCTTGCCCCATTATGTCCTCTTTGGTGCTCCTGTTAAAATTTAGTTGACCATATATGGTTAAATTTATTTCTGAACTCTTTATTGTGTTCTGTTGGTCTTTGATTATATTTTTATGCCAGTACTATACTGTATTGATTAGTATAGCTTTGTAGTATAATTTATTTTATTTCATCATATTATGGGAGTACAAATATTGTTAAGGTTACATATATTGCTCTTGCCACCCTTCCCGCCCCCCAGCAAGTCAGAGCTTCTAGTGTGACCATCCTCCTGCTGGTGCACATCGCACTCGTTATGTAAGTATACACCCATTCTCTCCTTCCCCCTCCCACCCACCCAACACCCTATAAATGTTTCTTTTCTTTCTTTTTTTTTTTTTTGACATTTTGGTTACATTTTATATCTTTGCCTCTCCCTAGGAAGGGTTAGAGGTATGCCCTTCCCTTCACAATGCTCACCACATCCCTAAGATGTGGGTCTACCCTCCCCCCCAATCCCTGGTGAATACTACCACCATTTGAGCACTATAGTTTTAATCAGTCAGTACCAATTTGATGGCAAGTACATGTGGAGACCATTTTCCTGATCTTGTGTCACCTCACTTTGAATAATGGGCCTAAGCTTAATCCAGGATAGTATAAGCAGTGCTAGCTCACTATCGTTTCTTAGAATTGAGTAATATTCCATTGTGAACATATACCAAATTTTAATTATCCACTCATGAATTGACAGGCACTTGACTTTGGCCATAATTTTTTGAATATCACACCAAAAGCTCAGGTTACAAAAGCAAAACTAAATAAGTGGGACTGCATCAAACTAAAAAGGTTCTACACATCAAAGGAAACAATCAACAAAATGAAAAGACACCACATAGAATGTGAGAAAATATTTCTAAATCACATATCTGGTAAGGGCTTAATATCCAAAATTTATAAAAAACACTTACAAATCTATAGCAGAAAACAAATAACCTGATTTAAAAATGTGCAAAGGACCTGGACAGACATTTCTTTTTCAAAGAAAATGTAAAATTTGGCAACAGTTATACGAAAAGATGCTCAACATCACTAAGCATCAGAAAAATATAAATTAAAACTAGGATGAAGTATGACCTAACACCTGTTATTATGGCTATTATCAACAAGACAAAAGGTAATAATTGTTGGCAAAGGTGTGGAGAAAAGGGAACCTTAGCACCTTTCCAACAGGTGGAAAAGTAGATTGGTGTGGCCATCATGGAAAATAGCATAAAAGTCCCTAAATAAATTAAAAAATAGAACTACAAAAAAAAAAAAAAGACTTTCAACATCCTCCTTCTGAGTTATCATAGAGAAAAAGTACTAAGTTAGCTCCTGATCATGCACGAATAGTTCTCTCTCTGCTTACTTGTCTCTTTTTTATATGAAGGAAAAACTTTCTGCTTCACCAGGCTAGACTCAAACTTAAAGAAGACAGGATATCCCCAACTTTATGTGGGTATAGACAGTTGGTAGTGTCACCCCTCAGGGTCTCTGAAAAATTTTATAATTCAGCCTTTCTTATCAGAAGAGATTATTTTCTTGTGTGGCTCATTTTCATTCTGGGCAGGAAGTTACTGTAAAAATTTGTTTTGCTTCCAACTCTTGTCCATTGACTAGTCTCACTTCCAGCTTACTCTCCATCCTGTTTCTTACAGAAATTTATACCTTTCTTTCAGAATCCATATTGTAAAATACAGTTCAATAGAAAAAAATATGTATATACACAGTAATTTCTGTGCATTTAAAGAGTATTCCGTATATCATATTTCTAATTATTTTCTTCTAAACCAACATTACATTTCTAATTTAGTAATTCAGATTTAGATTGCTTGCCTCGACTTTCTCAGCCCCCACTAAATTGGTAATAATTAAAGAAAAATTTATTGGAATATATACTACCAGTTAAAATTTCATGTTTGAACATCGGTATGCTGCAGACATTCAAAAGAAGGCTAGGTTTTAAAAAAGTTGATAAAATGAGTCTTGAATGTTACTTTTGGGTGTGCATATGACTGATAACTTTCCTTCACCGTCAGAATTTTGAGATATTTATCATAATGTGCATGCATTTCTATCTTTTTCCTCTGATTTATCTAAAACTCTCAAATAGAATTCTATATAGTCACAGCCGGTTTTGAAAAACATCACTAATCCGTAATGTTTTGGTGAACGGGAATGAGAAGCTCTTCTAAACATGAATATTCAATTAGTTGAAATCAAAAGTATACTACTTTCAGTATTAGGTAAAACTAATATATAACAATAAGAGTTGGATCAATGTAAACTTGCAAAGAGTAAAAGAGATGAGCTTTAGATGAACTATTTAATGCAGCCCAGAAAGGCAAATCCCAACCCATTATCTGACATGAAGAGAAATAAATGAAGGAAAACTGAATGATTAAATGCTTTCATCTGGAAATTTGATTTCAATATTCAAAAACCCTACAATTCTCCTAATTCATCATGGTCTTTGTTTATTACTAATAAATTAATGTGCTGATGGAAAGAATTCATTACCCTTTCTATACACTTCACTAGTTGCAGGTCATTTATTAATCTGTGTTATCTGGTGAGACTAAAACAGCTGTAATTACATTGTTAAGCATTGATTAATAAGCGACTCTCATAACTAATAAAAGAAACATGTAAAATGTGTATTCTTTCAAGTATTTAGCTTAAAGTTTTACTTTCCTCTCAGGAATAAGGAATTTCAGGATGCCATTAATATTCTTTCTGAGCAAACTTGATTTGCTTTTGCAGCTGTTTCCAGTCACACCTATGAAACTCGATTACCAAAAAGAATTCAATTACACTAAAGAAACTCATCTTGTTCATGAAACAATATTAATTCCCTAAAATTAACATCCAAAATTGAAGTATATTTTTATAATTTTCAGTTATTTTTCTTTAATTTAATGTTAAAAGGCTATTCAATCAAAGCTGTGCTTTTATTTCCTCTATTTTGATTATACAATCAAATTCACATCCATTTGCGGTTTGGAATTCAAATATTTTACAGATTGGCAGTACTTCAACAGCCAGAAGCATAATAAAAAACTCTGTAGTTACTGTTTATTAAGTTTCCAGTATAATCAGTTTGATTTAAGTGTTACCAGAACATTATTACATGTCAGATATGTTGATTATCATTAACAGTAAACAAGCAGACTACCTCTGACACATGAACAAATTATGCAATTTCCTTTTCATCAATAGCATAGAAAAAATAGTAATGTTAAGAAATGGTTTTCTAGTAGATGTTTTAAGCCTAACCCAATCAAATTCATAACTTCTTAATAAAACGCCTCTTGTGCTGTCAAAAATTCATCTTGAAATTTGAGGTGCCATATAGTTTCATGTACTTTTGTCACTAAACTGACTGCTGCCACTGATTCTCTCACATTCATATTTGAGTGTTAAGATCTGTAAAGAGGTAGCTGTCATTTTTAGGCAGGCTGGTGGTGTGGCAGGAGTTGAGGATGTGAGTTATAGGTTCAATTCCCAGGTTTTCACTAAATAGCCATGACTTGAGGAAGTTGCCTAAACTTTCTGTTTGTGCAACTGAAAGCAGATAATGTTTTCAAAAAGCAGCTAGCATAATGATGTTGAATTACAATAGACAAGTGTAAAATGTTATTTTCCCACCTTTCCTTGCATTGAGATTTTGTAAGCAGAGTCAGTCATCTAACTGCTGAAATTTGTAGCTTGCCAAGATGGCCTTCCTATTCCCCAAGTATCTCGACTAACAGCTGGCCTCTGACATTTGAAAGTCCATTGGTTATCCTATCAAGCTTCTATCAATTATTCACACCTATGTAATTTTATTAAAACGTTCTCAGAGATGAGGATTTAGATTTTAAAATGCTAGTAATAAAAAAAGATCATTGGAAAAGGGAAGAGGACAGAGTTAGGGCAAAGAAAGGTCTAGTTGAGACACTGGTAAGGGTACCTAGTGGCTGGGTAAGGAGGACAGGAAAAATAGGGATAGGTCCAGGTCACAGAGGCAAAGGAAACACTTTGCCTGCTCTTCGGGAGAACCTAGTGTTGCCCAGCTGTGACTCAAAGCTGTAAATAGGAACCAAACGTGTTAAGATGCTCTTGTGTACAAATAACAGAAGCCAACAAGTGCATTTATTAGGAGGATTTTTGTAATCGCAGAGAAGCCCCAGGCTAGTTTAGAGAGGTAGATAGAGCTGAACACTTCCTGATAGTAATAGTACAGGAAAATACTAAGCGTGTTTTTAGCAGGATTAATCTGACCAGGCTACTGCTGCTACTGCTGCGGAAATGAGCACAGCTTCCTCTGTCTAGAATAAATCCAAACTCTCTAGTTAATTTTGCTTACATCCTCCAAGTGTAGAGTGTTGGGTGAGGACGTATTTCATTCAGTGCTTTTAGATCCAGACTTACCTTACTGGGCAAAGGGCAGAAGGAAGGAAAGTCTGTTTCTTGGGCTTGCACAGGCAGAGGCAGGGGCTCAATTTTCCCAACAGATATAATAAACAATGATGAATTTCCTCAAATAAGAAGAGGCTGGGTGCTGTAAAAGAGCAACCGAACTACTATGCTATGGCACCTGCTGTTATGGAAACTACAAGGGAGTTTCCAGCCTAGATCCAGTTGCTTGGTACATAAAGATCCAATTATTGAGACGATGAGGATTGCCAAGGAAGAAAGGAATTTTAAAGTAAAAGATGTCTGTTGGGAGAATGGGAGAAATAGTCTCAAAACCATCTCCCAGACCAACAGAGATCATGGGCTTTTTAAGGAGGGGCCACGTGTATTGGGGCAGGTCCTGCGGCATAGTGATTTTAGGAGTCAGGAATCTTGCTTCCGGATCTTAGAAATCTCAAATCCTTTGTCTTGTAAAAATTCCTGGGAAACAACTTAGAAAGCTCAAGTAATTGGCTTAGGAGGAGATTATAAAAAATATATATAGGGGGTCATTGGGATTTGTTCATAGAGCTGGTTGTACTGTCTTATGCACAAGTCTTCCAACCAGTAAGAGAGAACATGACACACGACTATTGTTGGAATAGAAGTTCCATCTCATATCACTTGAATAAAATGTTATAATGTTATAATGTAGGGCCTGCGCAACTTGCTAAAGGAAAATGAATTTGTTTTCTTTCTAAAGGATGCACTAGAGAAGTCTTTCTGCCTCTTCTCTATTTTGCTTTGTCCTAGGGAAGGCTGACTTTTATGGCCACATCAATTGATCTCCCTTATCCTCTGGTTGAACTCAGAAAATGGGAGACTAAGGTTGAAAATTGGAGATCAGGAAGACAATCAGTTTGAAATACTCATTCTCCTAGCTACCTTCTTGTCCAAGTTATGTTGGCTGTAGCTACTGGTCTCTTGAAGGCCACTGTTCCTGTCCTGCTCGTTTTCTACAGTTACATGTTTACCTGGATTCTCTAAATACTTCTCTCCTTACTTACTCAAACCTAGGGCTGAAGCTTATTCCCACTATCACAAGTCCTTGGATGCTTTACCATTCTTTATTGTTTTCCCTTAATTATGTCAAAGGCTTAGTTCCTTTTGTAAACTCCCTTTAATCACATACTCCTTTCAAGTATGTCTTTGGTTTCCAGCCATAACCTGACTGATACAGGTAGGCTGCAGAACATGTTATTGATTGTGGATGGACTTGCTGCTGTTTCACAAGTATGTTTATTAGTATCTGGATGAGAAAATTTGTATAAACCTTGAGCATAATACACTCTTTCAGTCATATTTCAATCAATATCAAAGTCAGGTCAAAAAAATCACTACGATCTTAAGTTGTGTTACTTTAAGTCCTCATCTATTCTCATATTCAGGCAATCTTCACATTCTAAAATAAAGTCCAGTCATTTTTCTTTTCACCAATATATATTCTCATTGGATATGTGGATCCCAGAAATAAAAAAAAAAATTAATGTCAAGTTTAAGGAATAACATATAATTTGAGACATTAATTTCTAATGTTTCATGGAGCTTTAAATATAAAATATTGAACAAATCAGTTTTAGAATGTACTCTGTCTTATGGATTAAACTTTTCAAAAAAATAAAAGAAAAATCACTTACTGAAAGCACTTTTTGAACATTTTTATCTTTTTTCTCACGTTACTTTCTTTTAACTGTACTGTAATCTGACTCTTATTCAAATAGTAATGATCTCCAAAATTCCAAATTTCTTTGAATGGAGCCTTTTGACTGCATGGGATTTCTCAAGTCTTTATTGGAAATATCTTCTCTATTGGCTTTCGTAACAGTGCAATCTCATTTTTCCTACTCATTTGATCATTCTTATAATCCTTTCCTGGCTCTCCTTTCTCCTCCAAATTCTTAAATATTTCTCTGAGCAAATATCATTCTTCTTCCCTCCTCTCCTCTCCCCTTCCCTCTCCTTGTCTCTACTTTCTCTTATCTCTTTTCTTTTCTCATTTTTACCCCCTAGACTCCTCTCCTATAAGTGATTTCATTAACTATAAAAGCTTTAAGTTCCTGAAGGTAGACATTTGTGCCTCCTTTAATGAGTAATAGAGTAAAGGAGATTGCCAATCTCTTCCAACTGGGCAGCCCTCACTTAGGAAGTGGAATATTTGTCATGTAATTTGACCCAGGGTTCTCTGAACTTATAGTATTTCAAGAAAAGTTGAAATTAGTCTATAAATGCTTAACTGTTAGTGCAGAAAAGTATTATATTTCAACATGGTACAGGTCAAAGAAAACATTTGTATAGATCAGATTTGGTTTATAGGTGGCTAATTTTTGACCCTTAATCCAAACCTTTGGGTTTTTTCCCCAGAATTCATTCCTCTGGAAAATTCTACTTATATCTATGAATTCCTCTTGAAATTTACACAATATGCTCACAAACTACAATCACTATCTTTTATCCCAAATCTTCCACTAGATTTTCAACAATATCATCATTGAGACCCATTGCCTAGGATAGAAATCTTGAAACTATCCTTGTCATCTAATGCTTCAGTGGACTCCCTAACATCAAAGTACTTCCTTCTGTTCAATTTTATTTTGTATATATTTATATACACATTTAAGCCTTTAGCTCTTCACTGCCTCATGGGACTTTTCAAATCTGCTTTTAAAACTTCCTGGGGGAGCATGGTTTCTTGGATTATACATGGGAGCTTAAGATGCTCCAAACTAACTAAGGTTGAGCTTACTGTGATATTCATTTTACTCATTTGTAAATGGGTCAAAACACTTTTTCATGTTATTACAAATAAAAGAATAAAATGTAAAATTCTCATTAATTTTCACAGTAAAGGATAAGACTTTAACACTTGTTTGGCTTGCATCAGATTACTGCTGCAGATGTTGCTGACAGACCTGTGGGGGTACAAACTCATGTTATGCTTTTTGTATTATTATTTTGGCAAAAAGTTTGAAAAACGTTCTCTTAAGGACAAAATTCAAGCTATTTTCATGGTACACAAAGCCTTCATAATTCGATCCTAATTCATCTTTTCTGTCTGGTCTGCATCTTTCTCTCTCACTTACACTATGCCCATATCATTCTGAGGTTTTAGTGGTTTCCCAAACATACCAGATCCTCTCAACTTCTTGCTTTTGCACAAAATCTCTTCTCTATCTAGGGTAATTCTTTCTTCAAGACTTAGGTCAAAAGTTGGCTTTTTGTGCAGGCTTCCCAGTTCTGAGGTCTTTAACCACTTTTCACTTACATTGTATTCTAATTACTTGCTAAATTTGTCTCTTTCATTACATTGTGAATTTCTGGAGAGCATAGACCTCCTTTTTAATCCCTAGTGTCTAGCAGAGTGCATGTTAATGATTGAAAAAATGAATGATGAAACTAGCTGTTGAATATATTAATTTTTTAAAAGTGTGTGTGTGTGAACAAAATCCCAGAAAATATCTTCTCTAACTGTAATTTATTGAACAGGTTTGTGTTAGAGCAGATTGTGAACTCTGTTAATAATGGTAATAGAAATGAGAAATAATTAAACCAAGTACTTGTTGGTGGTAATAAGTAATATAAGTAATACTGTTCAATATTTTTTTATCATTTAAACACCTTGAATATTAGTTCAGGAGAACATTTTTAACTATGCATTTTTGATTTGTTCCTCTAGATCCTCTGCTCTTCCTTCTCCACCTTGCCCTCTGTCTGAGGAAATTGGACAACTTGGACTGTGGCAGTAGGGCTCTTGTGTCTGGCCAGTGGGGAGTCCTGTGGATGATCTGAGGAAGGGAAGAGAATGAACTAGGTGTATTTAGTCTCTTAGCTCTCTGCAGTGGTCCAATATCTGCTCTCCTGCTTCTCCCTTGGGTTCCCATTGCTTTTAATATTTGATGTTTAAGTGCAGATATCAAATAAAATAGCAGCTTCACAGTTACAACTAAGCCACAGTTTCTGTCCTATACTTTGTGGTTCCTTTACACCCCTATTTCCATAAATAGCTCACATTTGAGTAGTTTGTCCAATTATCCTGTTTTGACTCATATGATTCTCTTCTATTTCCATGATTTCTTATTTTACAGACAAAATTCAGAGTGAATAAGAATGCCTTTTTTCTGTTTGTTTTTTCACTACTTATAACAGTAAGTTTTGTTCACCCTTAGGCAAATATGTGTGAAAGACTAACTTAGTGATGAACAATGGTATGTTTTTACAAATATATCTTTATTCTAAGCCATAGTTCAATATTATATAGATTGAAGTTGAACAGCATTTATATTTAAGAAAATACCCTATTAAATAAAATTATTTATTCAAAACAAAAATAAAGTTAAAATAAATTAAAATATTTTTCAGGTTACAAAGCTTTCATGAAAATGTTGTGCCTAAAACAATTAAAACCTAATTTTAAACTTTCTGAGGATAACAATTAATATCAACAGGAGAAAATACATTGACAATTTAGATAATTTAAAAATATTTTTACATAAAATTAAAAATACACCAATAGTGATGTAATTATGAAATATCAATTAATTAATCTTTAAGACTATGAAAGAAAGGATTTTTCTTTTATTATTCTCATCATGGTTTCTTAATGTGGACTCTTAATGATCCCTGAACAAATCATTCTAGATTTTGTTGCAAAGTATTGAAATACAAATATTTATTGAAACTTTGCTAAAACATTATATTCAGGGTTCATGCACTGAGACTGCTTATAGGTGAAATTATTTTAAGATCCCTTTGGTATTTTCCTGAAGAATCCTTCTCCAGATGATGCCCAAATAGACATGCTTTTTCTATAATGTGCTTTATAGTGAAGGGCATTGCAGTGAAGTTTTCACATATAGCTCTTTAAGATTCAATGCATCATATTTAAAGGTAACTTTAAAATACATTTTAATACAGAAATGAAATGAAATGAAAATACACTTTCAACCTGAATATTTTTCCTACATTTATTTAGTCTCATTCCTTTCATTTTTCACATGTCAAATCTGTTTCACAAATTGTACTCTCTCTCTTTTAACCTTCCCAAATGATTGACCACATTCCACTGTCTCTAGGTTAGTGACTGCCTTGCCAGGTTTCTGTTAAGTATGGCCTGTAAGTGAAATTGATTGAACTTTTCATAGAGTCCAGTGTAGATTTTGTTTTCTTTTCTTTTGTGGCACTTTAATATACTACAGAAATTTTGACAGCACTGGTGCTTGTAATGTTTTGAGGAACACTTCAAGTTTGCTAAGAATAACACAAGTCTTTGAAAATGCTAACCCATGAATGGACATTCTGATGAATGTAGTCTAGAAGTCTGTCTGTAAAAAGAAATGCAGGTGATTAAATCATTTGGTGCAGTCAGGTTGGAGATATGAACTAACAGAAAACCCGAAGACAGCCAACATCCTGAATCAGTCACAACTAGAGAATTTTACTGGCTGCTGGCTCCAAATTCTAACAATCTCCTACTCCTGATGCTAAAACTTTTTTACTAAACCATTTCTACTGTACCTTTTCTCACATCATCTACCTCAGTTCTCTTACTCTACATTTCCAAGCTCCACTAATGGAACTGACACACATCCAATACACCTTGGTGTTCCCCCACTTCTGAGACCATCTTGACTTATAAGAGAACCACTGAACAGCTTCAGACACTAATCTGATGACAGTTAGCCTTAGCTACTCTTCTAGCCAGAGGCCCTGGAATGTAGACCTCAGAGTCACACTTACTGTTATCCCTAGGGGATCCAGTTCCCAGAGCAGGGCTAATTAATAATTCAGTTCCTTTTAGCCTGTCTCCTTCTTTTTCCTCCTTTCTAGATGTACAAAAGTGTTGCTTCTAAACATCCACCTACTAATTGGGGCCTTATTTTCCACCTAAAAACCTGTTCTGAATAGTGACCATTTCTTTTTTCTTCCTAAATTTCCTGGGCCATCAACCCGATTAACATCCACCTACTAATTAGACCCTTATTTCCCACCTACAAACCTGTCTTTGAATAGTGACCATTTTTTTTTTCTTCCTAAATTTCCTGGGCCATCAACCAGATTATAGCTGTGCTCTGCCTTCCTGCTGGGATCTAACACCTGCTGTTGCAAACCCCTTTTTGACTTTGTCTGCATCCAAATTGGGTTTATCACATTCTTTGTACATTGTTCATACTACCTCCTACACCCCTGCCACTTTCAACTGCACTTTGTAGTCAGTCTTACAATAAATTTAACTATTGCATTCTAAACATAATCTCCACACCTGTTCTGCCCTGTTGGGCTTAGATTAAGGTCCAAGTGGTTTTAGTCTTTCCACTCTTATGTTTGCCTCATCAGAACTCCACTTCTCACAGCCGTCCAACGTAAGACATAGCCAAACACCCTGTGTTTCCTTGTTCCCTTCATCAACTCCACAACATATTGTGTTATTCTAAGCACTCTGAGCTCTCTCTACTTCTGTTGCCAGTGTACTTATTATTGCAAAAAAAAAAAAAAAGTCACAAAATTGCCGATGAAATCAACTTCAGATTCATTGTTGTTCTTCAGATAGACTTTGATTGTAATTTCTGTGTACATTAGAGGCTTTTTCACACTTTTTGGCTCCCTTCCAACTTATAAGAACATTTCTGCTGCTGCCACCATTGCTTCCAATCTCCTATCTCCCCTGCCTCCCACCTCTGTTGTACTTACTCTCTTAGCAAATAAGCAACATAGCTTTTACTTTTGCTAAGAGAACCATGGATATCTCTCCAAGGGGACTCCATGAAAAGCCTTTAATACTCCTAATATTTTTTACAATTAGATCATATATATTTGAGACAGGGTCTCTCTCTGTTGCCCAGGCTAGAGTACAATGACACAATCATAGCTCATCACAGCCTCAAACTCCAGAGCTCAAGTGATCCTCCTGCCTCAGCCTCCTAAGTAGCTGGGACAACATGCATGTGCCACCATACCCTGTTAATTTTTTTTTTTTTTTTGTAGAGACCAGGTCTCACTATGCTGCCCAGGCTGGTTTTGAATTCTGGGGCTCATGTGAAGTGATCTTCCCATTTTGTCCTCCCAAAGTGCTGGGATTACAGACATGAGCCACTGTGCCTGACCTTCTCTCTCTCTCTCTCTCTCTCTCTCTCTGTCTCTGTCTCTCTCTCTCTCTCTCTCTCTCTCTCTATATATATATATACATACATATGTATACATAGATATGTATGTATGTATGTATGTATACATATATATTTGTCTATACATACATATATATTTGTCTATACATACATATATATATTTGTCTAACAGAAAGAAGTGCCTGCCACCATTCCCAAGAACTTCTTTATCATTCTCCAATTTTCATAATTATATTTATTGATGTAGTTATCACCCTTTAATTAATTTTCAATCTACATATTTCATCTTGGTCACCAGACAAGTTGAAGTATTTCCTTTATTTAACTTTGAGTACTCCTTGACCTTCTGTGAAATCTCTTTTCTTCCCTTCATCACCAAGAAAGACTGTAGTTTTCACTCATTCTACTTCTAACTCTTTATATCTCAGCCACTTATTTTTTTCCTTTATGTAATATAGCCTGTAAACAAAAAATATATATAACTAATTAAAAATATTATAAGCATACATATGCCCATCCAGTTTAAGAAATAGATAATTACCAACATATTTGAATGAACTTTTGCCAATTGCCTCCCTTTCTTCTGTCTTAGAGGTAGCCACTATTCTAAATTTTGTGATCATTATTTCCTTGTTTTTTCTTTATGGTTTTACAATGTCTATGTGTGCATCCCTGATTAATGTATTGTTTATATTAATGCAATATTTGTCATAACATTTTTTTCACACCAGCAGACAGCCTTTTGGTGTGGTTTCATAACTTTTGTCCTTACTGTCATAGCATTTATCACATTTATTTTCTGCCAATCCCTTAGACTATGAGGTCTTTGTATATTTTATGTCTTTATTCCCAGAACTTAATCAGTGCACAGAACATAGTAGGCATTCCATAAATATTAGTTAAATGAATTAGTAAAAGAAGAAATTGGGGGCACAACCTTCTTGCAGGTTCAGAGTTTCTGAATTTTTATATTAAAACATTTAGGTAGATTAATATATTTTTAGCATAAAGATTTTCCATTATAAGGATTGAAACAAAAAGCATGTTCTAGTTAAATTTCTCTTAAATAATCCCAGTTCTGCCACTAATTGATTGCCACCTTGGGCCATTTACTTAACCTCTTGGTCCTCTGTTACCTAATCTGTAAAATGAGGTTGGACTAAATGATCTCCAAGGTCCTTTTCCAGCTGTGAAATTCTATGATTGTCATCAACGATTGTATAAATAAAAAATTCAATTAACAGGAACATCTTAATCCCTAAGCATTATCATTAAATTGAAATTTTACTTTTTCAAAGAGCAATTATTTTATATACACAGTAGGAAAAGAAAGTGTTCACATGTCTTCCTTTCTAGACACAACTCTACTCCATCAGCAAATTCCTTTTAATATAATGTGAATGATATGCTTCCTCATCTAATACAGGAACTTCTTTCCCTTTGAAGGGGCTTCATTGAAAGGTCTCGTCTATATTTAATCAATGAATTCATTACCTAGCTCAGAATAGATGTGTCACTTGTCTTTTCCAAGTCTAATGGGATCTGCTAGGCTCTCCTAAAAAATCTAATGAGACACTGTGGACTATATGTAGTAGAGGGCCAGCATGAGAGAATTTCTTGGATCTTGGACTACTGACCTTGGCCTTCCTGTGTTCCTGGACCATTCCAAACCCATTTTCTCCAACTAACCCATCTTTTTATTTCATCATGCTCTATTCTTTGATCTATCTCCTCCCTCTTGCTACTCTGTCTTCCCTCCTATCCCTAAATTCCATGGAAAGATTTCTGGGTAATGTCCTTTGCCTTATTAGCCCACATAGGAACTTCCGTCTATGAATCTTTCCCTTGAGGGAAACTCTTCACCCTGTATGTTACTGATACAAAGTAAGACTCTGGGCATGTATATAATGTAATCACAGAACAACAACAAAAAATAATTTAAATATAAAGAGTAATACATGGTCTTTCTAAAATTTTTAACAGCTTTATTGTGGTATAAATGACATACAATAAACTTTATATATGTAAACTGTACATTTTGATAAGTTTTGACATATTTATATACTTATGCATCCATCAACAGAATCAAGATAATTAATATATCTTTTATTTCCTGAACTAATCTCATGTTCATTTGTGATTCCTATTTTTCACCCTTCCCCACATTTGTCTTACCTTCCCCACAATCCATAGAGTTCCTATCTGGTTTGAAATACTATAAAGTATCTTGCATTTTCTAACATTATATGTAGGTTGAATCATAGAATATGCATGCTATTTGTCTGGCTTCTTTCATTCAACATAATTATTTTGAGAGTCATCCACATTGTTGCAAATATCAGTACACAGTTCATTCCAGTTTGTTGTTGAGTAGTATTCTATTGAATGGAATTATCACAGCTTATCTGTTCCTCTGTTGGTGGGCATTTGAGTTATTTCCAGTTTTGGCTATTATAAGTTAAATTATTATGAACATTTGTGTTCAAGTCTTGGTACAGATACACACTTTTCTCTCATTTGAATAAATACTAGAAGTGGCATGGGTAGAAAATATGTTAATTATTTTAAGAAATGGCCAAATAATTTTTCCAACTAGTTATACTATTTTACAAGCAGCATTTTATAAGTGTTCTAGTTCCTCCACATTTTCCTAATACTCAGTATTGTCAGACTTGATTATAGCCATTCTATTATAATTGCTGTGTAGTGGTACCTCACTATGTGCTTATTATTTAGAATATATAAAAAATTAAAACTTCAGTAATAAAAAGACAAATAACTCAATAAAATGGAGAAAATGTTTAAACAGACACTTCACCAGTGAATATATACTGACAGAAAATATGTACATAAAATGATATTTGGCAACATTAGTCATTAAGAAACTTCAAATTATCATAGATATTTTCATTTATATAAGAACCAATTGACATGAAAAACCGCTTACAAAGTTTCCTACTATTTTCCTACCTCATCGTACATTGTTAATGTCATATGACATATGCAATTTAATTCTGCTTTTGCCCTAATGTAGTATGGATGAATTTAGTGTATAAATATTTATGTTTTAGATTATGTCCTTGTTATGGATTACCAAGAATGAATTATGTGTATGAATGCATATATTCAAGTTACTTTTCATAAACATTGTACCATGTATACAATTTCCATCAACTGAATGAGACTTCCTCTTCACAAACTTTGTAAAATTATTAATTTCTAAAAATCTTTGCAAATCTATTTGTTGAAAATTTGAGTTTAATTTTAATTAAAATGTCTCATTACTCTTAATAATCAGATTTTTATATATTTATTATATCAAATTCCTTTTTCATAAATTGTGTACCATGTCCTTTTACTCATTTATCTATTGTCTCAATTTTTCCTTGATTGATTACATAAACTTCATGCTTTAAAGTCATTAAACTTTTTCCATTGCAAATATTTCTCAAGTTTATCTTTTAATAATGTTTGTGATAATCCTTTAATTCACTTTTAAAATTTCAAGTTCCCAATATATTCATTGTATCCCTCATGGTTTATGTCAATAGTTTTAAACATAGAAAATTTTTATCATATGCTTTTTGTTTTTTATTGCTTGATATTTTATATTTAACTTTTAATAAAATATAAAGTGTTTTATATTTTATTTTTGTTGTTTGTTTTTTATTGTTGTTTATGTTTTATTGTTTCATGGAATATGGGACAAAGAAAGAATCTTAATTCTTGTTTTTCTATTACCTAGCCATGTGTTCAAGGTCATTGGTAGATTAATCTATTATTTCTTCATTGTTTTCTATATTTTCTTTATCACATATTTGTTTTAATAAACTAGTTTCTGTTTGGGGACTATTTGTTCTATGTACTCACACTGAATTATAATACCTTTTAGAAAAGTTTTAATCTCTTAAACATATCTTCTCTTATGCACACACTACACCATTTTATATAAAAAGTTGAACATCCATGAATTTTGATATCCACAGGGGTTTGTGGAACAAATCTCCAATGGATACCAAGGGACCACTATACTTTCAATTATTTAAAATGATATACAGAAAAACTATGCCATTTTGTATGTTTATTTAATTTTAAGCAATCTCATTTAATTTTCTTGTTCATTTTAGTAGTGTTTCTATCAATTCTTTTAAATTTCCTATCTATATAAACATATTATCCAGAAAAATTATTTTTGTTTATTTTATTATATTTAGACTTTTACTCCTTAAATTCTATTTTTGATCGATTGTATTAACTAAAATTTCCAAAAGCATTTCAAATTATAACTATATTATCAGTAATTCTTGTTTTTTCCTCTATTAGTCTTTTACATTTAGCATTAAATTAGCAAAGTTTTTGATCTCCCTTTTTAAATTTAAAATTTTAAAGCCAGTAGTAAAGTTTACTCAAAATTACTTGAAATACCAGAATTCTTCCTCACTTGATCAGTTGGTGTTTGTCTAACTATCATGTGTGGATAATAAAAAGAACTATAGTATTTCAAAATGTCAATTATGTCCTCCAAAATACCATTACCTTCATAAATTGAGTTTTTATTTCTAATCAAATCTATAAAAGGGTCAAATAAATTAACTAATTGATATATTCAATTAACAAATTATTTATTTCCTCTTTGTTATGCAGAGTTATGAACACCTACACTACCCTACAACTGTTATAACAGATGACTGTGAATGATAAATAGCGTAGTCTCTACTGTTAAGTATGTCGATTTTGGTGAGTCACTCACCCTTCTGCCTTATTAGATCATTGAATATTACATATTTCTTTATTTAAAAAGTACATGGGATATTTAGCTAAAGTCAACACCTTTGTGAATTTGAGTAAATGATTTCCCTTTTCCTAGTTTTCTTACTTCATTTATTCATAAAGGATTCAAGATAGGTTATCCTACTATCTTTTTCATATAAACATTCTTTCATTTTATAATAATCTATAAATAATAATCCATAAATATGTGAAATATATATAATAAAGGAGTCAATATGGTATCATGGACACATCAGAGCTTTTAGCTCAGACTATTCTATATCAAAATTCTCACATTATCTTTTCCTTTATGTATACCATTATATTAATTATTTAAACTCTATGAGTCAGAATTTTATTAGTAAAAATTAAAAATATTAATTCATACTTGTTATGTTTGTGATGCAGATTGCATAACAAAATATCTTGTACTATGTAGAGTTTTATCTGGTAGAGTCCCAACAGGAAGCAGATGACACACTTGAAATAGGTTAATTCTAGGAGGATTTATTTACAGAGGTATGAATTATAAAGATGTAGGTGTATGGTAACCACGATGAATATTTCCATAACCTAGAGCTTAGTAGCAGCCAAATTATTATCACACCTAGGCCTAGGAAGAATATGGGAGGAAGCAGTTTTGGGAGCCTGGAGGGACAGAGTAATATAATCTTGGCCTTGAGGGAATAAATGACCATTGGTGGAGGGACACAGTCTAAGACAGAAGTAAACCTCATTCAGAATGGTATAAGGTGGGTTAACTGACTAATTACTCAAATCTGAGCTCCAACATTTTGACTCTAATAGTACCTGTGTTGTCCATATATCTTCATATAAACATATCCAGAAGGCTCTTTATATTGGAATTTAATGTAGGTGGCAAATTTATTTGTCCAGAGTAACAGAATCCATTAGCCAAAGGAAGACTATATTCAATTTTTAGCATACTCAACAAGATCTATAATAGATGCAACATAGGTTCTGATATCACTTTCCAGATTCCCCTCACATTAAGACTTGTAATATTCATTTAACAATGTGATGTGGTCCAATTTGGGTTCTGATTTTTCTGTCCCAAGTTTCTTTTTCTGGAATCTGCCTGAGCAAGCTTCAGGCTTCATAATACAAGGCTCTCAGTCTTTTCCTGTCTTTTCTCCTTTTCCCCCTCAGCGTGTAATCTTTAAGTACTGGATCTTTATCAATTGATTTCTACAGAAAGCTGTGCTTCACTTCAATCTGTTCTGGAAACTGCTGCCCGGGAGTAGATTCCAGCTGCACTCTGCCCTTCTATTCTGAGTGCTCTGTGTCTCCTGGCAGCTGCTTTCTCTTCGTAGAATTAGCATTCTCTTTTTCATTTTGATGATGCATGAGGGGTTTTCAGACCCTTGTGTTTAAAAAAGACACTTCCCGTGTGGAGTCCGAATGAGATCTGCTGTTGCAGGAAAACACGGGTGCCATGATGCTGTTTGGGGCAGCAGACGCTTAAGGCACCATTCTTTAATTACTTCCTGTCATGTCTGTCAGGAGGAAATTAACAGAAGTGAATGATACAATGAAAACAATTCTGGGGTAAAATTTTAACTCTGGGCTACAGTAGGTTTGTCTATTTTCTAGCTGTGCAATTTGGAAAAATTACTTAACTTTTTGAACCTCAGCTTTCTTTTTCCTCATTTGGAGAAATGAAGTAATACACTGCTTAACCCACAGGATTGTTAGATGGCTCAAATAAGATAATGTATATGATGTGATTTGCAAACTATAAAGTAGAAGAGATTATAACTCTCTGGAAAAATGCATATTCTTGAGCCTTTGGAAACAGCTCACAGTATGTTATATAAATTGATATTGAGTGTGTGTTCATGTTTTCCCACCTGACTAGCCAAGTGAAAAAGACATTTATTTCTCATGAAATCCCAAGGCATTTTAACCAACTTTCTTTGTTATAGTTAGTATAATTCTAAGAATTAATAAGCAGCATTTAGAGTAATTGCAGATATAAGACTGTACAAGTCAAATCATAATCATGTTCATTTTACACTGATAAATTTTCTAAGAGTAGAGTGTACCTTTGCTATTCATGACTTACTTGAACAGTTTTCATGCCTGTATGTAATTTTCCCTAAGGTATAAAACTTCAAAAATTATTATATTGGCTTGAATCAAGAAATTGTATGACCTTCATTAAAGGCAATGACTACTATTAATATATTAATGCTGGAATTGCTTTATACTGTTCAAATGAATCAGCCTACTGCATGCTTGTTTGGATCTTTAAAAGTTTATGTGAGTTAAAATTTTATTAGAGAACATTATTTTGCTTATATTTCTTTTTTATAAACCAAATCATAATAATTGCATTACTATTGCTTAATATTATATATCTACTATTGGTAATTAGATTCTGTACTATTTCTCAATGTGTAGCAAAGAGGATGTTAAAAAGGATAATAAGGATATTAAATCAATACTTAAAACACTAAGATTTCTACCACTGTTTTAGAATTATAAAGTAATTATCTCACTTTACTTTCTCTATTTCAATTAGAACACTTATATTTATGAACATATGATAATTTTCACACAATATTCACATGTTTTTGTTGTATTTTTGTCATCTGCTATTTTGAAGTATTTAATAGCATTCAGCTAGTGCTTACTATGTATTTGGCAGTAGACACCAGGCACTGTGGGAAGTAAATTAAAAAAAAAAATGTTTTTTTCTCATGAGAGTTACCTAGAAAGAAATTGAGGGAGCAGATAGAAACATACACTCAAATAATTAAATAAGGCACTTTCATATAGTAATATGTTCTGTAATAATAACACTGAAATATAGTATCAGAAGTGGCCGTGGGAGACAGGGAGATAGAGCTGCTATAAGTGAGATAGCTGATGAAGGTAGCTTTTAGCAGGTGACATTTGAGCTGAGATATGAATTATTATAAAGGGCTAGTATTTTGAAGAACTGGGGAAAGGAATATATAGAATTTAAAAAGAATATAAAAAGTCCTTGATAAGAAAATGAGCTTGGCAAAAAATGTCTGTTTAGCTGGAGCGTGGTGAATGGTTACGTATGGTATATAGACCAAATCAAGAAGTATAAGATAGGCTAAGACAGTGAGTTTAGATTTTATTCTAATTATAATGAAAAGCCATTGGAATGATTTAAATAGAGGGGTGATATGACTTGTTTTACATTTGTTGTTGCTGTTGTTTGAGATAGGGTCTTGCTCTGTTGCCTGGACTAGAGTGCAGTAGAGTCATCGTAGCTCACTGCCACCTCAAACTCTTGGGCTCAAGCAATTTCTCTGCCTCAATCTCCCAAGTAGCTGGGACTACAGGCATGTACCACCATGCCCAGCAAATTTTTCTATTTTTTTTAAAGACGGATGAGAGAGCTTGAAGGTTTAAATTTAGGTATGTTATACTCCAAACTTCATTCCATTTCCAATAAAATCCACTGACTTCCAAATATTATTATTATTAATATTTGTGTTCATAATACTTATTTAGCAGAAACTTGAAAATACTAAATAAAGCTATTTGGTTTTTTTGGCATGATGGATCTACTCCTCTATAATAAAGCTACTTTTGCCACCATTTCCACAAACTAACTGACAGACCATTTTCAAGTTTCCTTGCACTTTCCCCAGTTTTACATTTCACTACCAATTATATAACATGGTAGCTAATATGGATTCTGAGAAATATAATTCATCAAAAGTACAGCTAATTTATAAACATTCAAGTTTAAGTGTGAATTTTAGAATGTAATGTCAACAGTGACCTTAGAAGGCATTTATCTTTTCTTCTACCTGTTTAGTAATTTGTTCTGTGGTATTTTTTAATAAGTAAGAGGGAACTGAGAAATAGGAAAAATGAGAAAGTTAGAATACATATTTGTATGGTATTTTTTCATATTTGAGTTTATTCACTTAATAATTAGATAATAAAATTTATTATAATAGGTTTTGTTACAGCCCCGGCACAATTATCATTAACTGATAATCCGTTTAATACCTATATTTATTATTACTCTAGGAATTTCATGTGGGAAGATCAGGGCACTATTTTGTTTTTTTGTTTTTTTTGTGTGTGTTTTTCTCATCACAGCATTTCTTGCATTAGTAGAGTTCTTGGCATATTGTAAGTCCTGAATAAAGACTTGCTGAATTAATAAAGAGAATAAAAAAAACTATATTTTCTTTTTACTTCCACTTAGTAGTCCATCTTCCATACATTATCCTTCAAATATTTAATGAAAATACTGTGTAAGTGACTATAGTGGGTTCAATGGTGGCCCCCAAAAGATATATTCACCTTCCAATCCTAGGAACCTGTGAATGTGACCTGATTTGGAAAAATGGTCCTTGCAGATGTGATTAAGTTAAAGATTTCGATAAGATCTCCTAGATTATCCAATGACAAGTGTCCTTATCAGCGACCCACAGAGGTGAAACAAAGAAAAAAGAAAAGAAGACCATGTGAAGACATAGGCAGAGATTGGATTTATGCAGTCACAAGCTAAACAATTTCTGGAGCCATCAGAAACTAAAAGAGCAAGGAAGGATTCTCCCTTAGAGCGTCCAAAGGTGTATGACACCTTGATTTTGGACTTCTGGCCTCCAGAACTATAAGTAAATAAATTCCTGTTATTTTAAGCCACTCGGTTTTTGGTATTTGTTGCCGCAGTCTCAGAAAATGATACAATACAATGACCAAGCACCAAGTTCAAGTTTGGAAGGATTTGGGTTCTAATAATTATGGCTCCATCTTGTATTGGTTCTCTGACCTTGGCATAGCCTATTGAACATCAAATTCCTCATCTGTAGCAGGGTAACAACAACTACCATGTACCATGCCCAAGTATAAATAAAATAATCCATATTAACATTAAAAATCTATGCAAAAAGTTTTATACAAATAGAAGTTCTTATATTCTCTTCTCAGAGCTGAATCTCTTTTTCTCATATGGCATAACATCCAAATTTATCATCACAATGGTTATCTTCTTATTAAAGGATAAGTGTGTTCTGAATATAGAAGGATTTTGTTTCGTTTTGCTTTGTTTCATGACAGGATCTCACTCTGTTGCCTGGGCAAGAGGGCAGTGGTGTGATCATAGCTCACTGCAACCTGTAACTCTTGGGCTCATGTGATACTCCCAGCTTAAGCTCATGAGCAGCTAGAACTACAGGTGTGTATCACCAAGCCAGGTTCATTTTTAAATTTTTTTGTAGAGATGGGATCTGGCTATTTTGCTCATGCTGGGCTTGAAATCCTTGGGCTCAACCAATCCTCTTACCTCAGCCTCCGAAAATGTTAGGATTTAGGCATGAGCCACTGCATCCTGCCTGAAAATAGGTTTTAATTATCAGAATATATGAGATAAGTCAATTTAAGTTGAGAGAAAGTGAGAGAGAGTAAAAGAAGGTAAGAGAGGAAGAAGGAGGAGGACGTGGAGGAGGAAAAAGAGAAAGATGGACAAGGAAGAGGAGGAACAGGAAGAGGAGAGGGGAGGGAAGGAAAGTGGGAGAGAAATTTATAAGAGAAACAAGCCTGACATTTGTGCCAATGTCACAAAACTATAATAGAAAATAAGTACTAATTTTATTTTCATTGATAGTTTAGAAATTGCAAAAAAAAAGTGGAAGCAACAAAAACACTGGTCAATAGGAGAAACAGAAAAATAAGTGGTATTAAATTTATGCAATAAAACACTATTTAGAGATAAAGCAAAAGAATTAGATCTTGTACCAAAGGGACTGAATTTAAAAAATGATATTTAGTAAAAAATAACAAGGTGCATAATTATACAAAAATTATGGTGTCATTTACATAAAGTGTATAAACACAGAACAATGTCATGTATTATATGTGAATACATGCATGTGTATTAAAAGAATTTTTAAAAAACGTGGACAGGACTAATGTACATCAATTTCTGGAAAGTGGCTCATGGAACAAGATTAAGAGAATGAGATTAGCAAATGTTAAAAACAGGCTTGAGCTGTTAATATGATGTGTAATTATAAAGTAGCTATTAATATGATGTGTAATTATAAAGTAGCTATTAATATGATGTGTAATTATAAAGTAGAAGAGAGAGAGTGAAAGAAGGAAGGGGGTGAGGAAGGAAGAGAGATAGAAAGAAAAAAGAGAAGGAAAGATAGCTAATGCAAACATAGAAAACATACAATCGTTAAATCCAAGTGGTGAGTTTTTGGACATTTTTGGAGCTTTTTATATCATTGAAATATTTTTATCATAGCTTTAATGGGGCAGAATCAGAATATATGCTTTTTGGGCTTAAACATTTATTTTTTTACTAAAATGCTGTATATTGTATTATTATTATACATAGAATGCCAAATCAGTATTAAAAATACTCTCAAAATAGCCCAGTCCATAAATAAGTTTATCTTTAGTCTTACTTTTTCAACATATACCTTAGTTTCATTTATTTCTAATAAATGAAATTTCTTTTGTGTTTCCTTTCTGTTGCAGAACAGGGGAAGCCTTTACAGTCTAAGCACTTTATTTATTACTGTGTTTTAAATGATTTATTCAAAAAAGGAGAGGACACATACACTGGTTTATACTTTTCATTAATCTAGTAAATGATACTCTCCATTCATCAAGTGGAATTGTCTTTGAATTTGACTGTGCAAGAGGCACATAGACATAATGTGATGTAAGCAATAGTATTTTTGAAATACAATAAATTTCCAGAAGATCAAACACACTCATATTCACATATAAGCTTTTAATTTTGCTCCAAAGTCTATATAATTGACATTTGTAACTGTTTTCTTCCTGTAATCATATAACACATTCCTCCTGTTGTGATAGTCTTTACCATCGATACATGGCTAGAGTTACATCATGGATTTGATGATGTGGTTATAATTCCTACTTCATTTCCCCTCACTCCATTACTCTAATTTGGTTTCTTTCCTTAAGTGAATGATGCCCTGAGTCAACATAAATCTGTGTTTAGGATATCATTTTGCTTATGAATGTTGTAAAGTGGTCCCAAATAGTTGACAGACAGCATAATACCGATTTTAAATTTTATAAAATCTGATTACGAAAACAATTTTCTAAAAGTAGTTCAACTTATTGTAACTGTCCCTACCAATGTAAGAGGCCACCGTTGCTT
The DNA here is from genome assembly GCF_040939455.1 of Microcebus murinus. Lineage (NCBI taxonomy): Eukaryota > Metazoa > Chordata > Mammalia > Primates > Cheirogaleidae > Microcebus > Microcebus murinus. Next base: position 62,606,485 of record NC_134108.1, on the reverse strand, counting down.
AGCAGAGAGTCATTATACGTCTCGTTGAGGTTGACCTGCGTATTGCCTAGTAGAGATATTCATGTTGCTCCCGTTGGAAGGCAGTAAGGAAGAAGGGGAGCTATAAAAGAAAAAGGCCCTCTACCAGAGATGTGTTTGTTTTAAATATAACAGAGTTACATGTCTCATTCTGACACTTTTACTTGGAATCTGAAGTTGAAACTTATTTTGGGGCACACAACAATTAACAGATTAAAACTTATTCATGTATTTATAAAAACAGAAACCATAAGTTTTATATGAGTACTATATAAATTTGATAAACTTGTGCAACTAAAAAAACTCAGCAAATAAAGAAAAGAACCTGGAAAACATGATATTCATTTTTTATTGTTAATTTAATGTAATGGGCATGTAACTCTATAGCTTATTGTTGAAAGACCAGACATTACAGGTAAAGCAGAATTAAAATGATTTAATATGTACATTAATACATTGTTAGTGTAATATTCACTTTCATCCTATGTTACTTTCTTTATGTTTGTGAGAAAAAAATCCAAAAGAAGCTTGTTGGCATTGAAGAGCAAGATGGCTAATTGGCATGCACAATGATGGTTTTTCTAGCTTTTACCCTTAGTTGAATTTTTTTCTCTTCAGTCTTTCATTGTTTATAAAATATCATTAATCTTTTATTTAAGATCTCTTATCTTAAATCAGGCTTATAGGAAATACTTTCATTCATATATACATATATATGTGTATAATTTTTTTTGTAGTGGATTCACTTGTTCAGTAAATGTGGTTGATGAAAGAGTTTCTGGCAATTCATAAAAGAACAGGCTGTGGGGATCCTCATTAATCTTCTAATAGTTTCTGCTGTCGTCCCTCTCTAAAGTTCTTTGCCTTGTAAAGCATTTGTGGTAAAGCAAGAACACTTTTGCTTTCCACTAAGCAATGTCATCCAGCCAGATCCCAACAAAAGCCACAGCTTCCTTTCAAATAGTTTCAGCCTCAGCTGCATTATTGGCTGGGGTTTTGAGCCCTGAAAGGGAGATACTATTTGTTTAACTGTGCTTCACAATACAAACAAGCCGAGAAAATACAACTCTTCTGGTCTTCTTTTGTGTCCCTTGATAGTAATATGGTTTTACTCTCAGTGACTTCAAAATTATTTTGCAAACAGATGTTAGGCTTTTTTTCTTAAGTTTGTAAGCATGTTGTTAAATACTGTACCTTGATAACATAGCTGTGTTTAGAGTTATAAGACTAAAGAGAGTATCCTACCAGTTACATTAACAATAACATATAGACAGTCTGAAAATGAGTTCCATATTAAGTCACAAATGTGAGTCACTATAAATTAAAATCTAATAAAGTATTTAAGAAAAATAATTTCTGACCAACTTTCAGTGTATTTCCTGTTTACACTATTAGTCATAAACACCTTTAATTGCAAAGCTTATAGGGTAAAAGGAAAGCATATCTAAACACTACCAAAAATTTGCCCTCAAGACCTGAGAGGAATTGTGATATATAAAACTTTAGTTACAATGTTCTAAGACCATTGAAAGAAATGACAATTTATAAAAGAGAAAACAATGGGACTCATGTAGAACAATGCCTTAGTTACTTTACATAGTCTCTATATGCTCTGGAAAGCTGCAGATGAGAATTCTTTGTAATATGATCTCTTTAGGAAGAAGATCAACTTGAAACAGATTACCATTTTCTTGAATAAAAACAAAAACATACATTGGGGCAAAACCACCACCTAAAATTTGTTGTAATGTAGGAAGGATGATTTACATATGCAGCTGTAATCCATCACAACATTTTGCATTTCTATTTTTTTATTTTATTTGGGACTCAAGTGCTCAGGAGACAAGCATTTATAGGGCAACTATCCTGGGGAAAAGGGCAGTATAAAATATATATGTACACACACACACACATATCAACCAACTAGCAAATATTAGATAGTATCAATTATTTCTAAGAGAGAAAAATAAAAGACTTTACAAATGATATGCAAAATCCAAATGATTGATGCTTGCTTTTAAGATTCATGTGTAGCACACACTGAATTTTGGTTTTCAAAGTGTGGTCTTACAACTAGCAGTCTCAGCACCACCCGGGAACTTGTTAAAATTGCAGATTCTTCAGCCCTATTTGAGGACTACTGAATCAGAAACTCTGGGGTGGGGTTCCCAGTAAGCTGTTTTAACAAGCATCCAGATGATCTGATACACACTAACGTCTGAGAACTATTGCTTTATGTAGCATATAAACTTGACAAGAACTAATTCTGAGCCTAAATCAGTGTAGTCTTCTTAAATTTGAAATCCAGAGGAAGTGCAAGCCAACCCTTGCTTACTTTATAATGTGAAGATAAGGATCTCTTGCTTCATTATCCATCTTGTATTTCTGAAGCAAGCATATTTTGGAAATTACATGAAGAATATATTTACTATTCAAAGACAAGATGTTATTTTGTAAATCTCTTTAATAAGAGGGTGACTTGGATATACACTCCTTCAAGATCACTTTAGCAGTGTCTGTGGAGAATTTTAGTAAAAAATCAGACCTGGTTCATTGTTTTCTTTTATTTCAAAATATTACAGGGATACAGATATTTTTGATTACATTTATCACAATTATAATGCTTGAGTTATATGTGTGCCTGTCACACAAATAGTGTTTATTGTACCTATAGGTAGGTTTTTGCCCATCTCCTCCTTAACCTTCTCCCCTGCTTGATTTCCATTAAGTTTTACTTCCCTCTACGCACATGTGTGCTCATCAGTTACTCCCAATTTAATAATGAGTACATGTGGTGTTTGCTTTTTCATTCTTTAGACACTTCATTCAGGATAATGGTCTCCAGTTCCAACCAAATTGTTGCAAAAGGCACTAATTCATCCTTCTTCATGGCTGAGTAGTATATTTCTACTAGACACAGACTATAATCTAGTAATAAGTACGTTCAAAAACCAATTTCTTTTACTCTGTAGGTGTACATTTAAATGTTTTCTGTTATGCTAATGATTAAATGTTAATACTAATTGCCATATAATAGAGTAGATTATTTATAAACCTAAGGAACATGGACAAAATACTTAATTTGCTTGTGTTTCAGTTGTCTCATCTATAATGGAGATAAATTTATATCTAAAAATTTATTTCCTGATATTGAGTATCCCTTGAGCAAAAAATGAGATTTAGAAAAACACAGCAGTTAAAATAGTGCCTAGCACAACCATTCACTTAATATTAGCTATCACTATTACAAGTTGAGTATTCCTTATCCTAAATGTTTCTGATCAGGAGTTTTTGGATTTGGGATTTTTTTTTCAGATTTTGGTATATTTGCAGGTACATAATGAGATATGTCAGGGATAGGACCTAAGTATAAAAACAAAATTTGTTTATGTTTCTTGTACATAGCCTAAAGGCAATTTTAAATAATATTTTTAATAATTTTGTGTACCTGTCACATGAGGTCAAGCATGGAATTTGCAAATGTGGTATCATATTAAGATTCAAAAATTTGGGGATTTTGGAGCATTTTGGATTATAGATTTTTAGATTAGGATGCTCAACTTATATAATTTTTATCTTACCATTTCATAATTTATTTCTCAAATCAGGAACTTAAAGAAGTATCCTATCGTGGTGGGATATTGAGTCTTATAAAAGCACCTTTTAAACATTGGAAAATAGGTTTTTATTTTTAAAATATTCAATATTAAAATTCATTTATAGTTTATAAAATATTGATTATGATGGGCATTTGCATCACTTGATATTAATTTACTTTGTTTTCTACCTAAATTTGTCCCATTACATGCTGAAACAGAGCTAGGAATAGCAATAGTTAAAGGAATACTGCACAAAATGGTCATTTCTCAAGAGATTCAATTCACACACCTACTGTACATTTTCAGAATATACTTTAAGTCATTCTTTGAAAGTATTATAATAAAGTGCACATCACGAATGGGAATGAGTCCATTCTCACCATCTGTTCCTAATTTTTTTTTGAGCTGAGGACTGTATTATTAAACCACTGTGTAAAATGTTAAAATGGCATTAGAAATCTGAGTTAAATACAGAAGAGTTCAGAAAACTTTAGGTTCTTTGAAAAGATATCAATAGCTTCATTACAATGATGAGTAAAATAAAGCCAGCCCCTTATTCTCAGGTAACCCTGAACTTCATTTTCTAAATGTTCCACAACTTTAAAGTTCTTAAAATATATTGTTAGCCAAATTGCATGTATATTTTATTTCTATGTAAATATGTACAGTTTTGTACCCTGTTTCCTTTACTCTCATTTAGTTCCTAAGAATTTTAATGTATCTTTTATCCACCGAATTACAAAATTTTAAGAGCTCATGCTATACCAAGATAGAATTTTGGTGATTCTCTCAAGTCCTCACAATCTTAGACTGTTTTCTCCACAAATGGTTAACAATTTGACTTATTTTCTCCAGGGAATGGGGACTACACTGCTTTTAATATTTTTGGTGACATCCTTGGAAACCCTAAAACCTTCTAAAAATACTGTGTGAAGAAGTGGTCCTAGGAAAACATAGGTTTAGGTTTCAATGGGATTTGAAAAGATGGAATATTCTGTTTGTTTTCAAAATATTCTCGTCTTCCATCCTGCCAATGTACTATCAATAGAAACTCCCCCATCATCACTATCCTATCTTGGGCTTATAATATATATTAAAATGCAAAGGTACTCTGGCTTAAAGTCAACATTTATTCAGCTTTTATACTGAGATAAGTATTATAGTAAGTGGGTTCACAGGAGTGTACATGCTTCAGCATGTGTGGGGCCAGCACTATCTTAGCCCCCAGTCAAGTGGGTCATATGGACATTCAACTATATGGAGGGATGCAGTGCTCATTTTCTTAAGAGGTAAATGTGCAGTTAATTAATTCATCATAAAATGTTCTTGGAAACATTTTACTATCTGATTGGGTGGCAGTGATCTGTATAAACCTCCCTGGGAAGCTAGGGTGGTTACTCTATCCCCTCCTTTGTAGGTTTACAGCATATTGATTCCTAAAGAACAAGCATGTCTTAGCCCCTTTTGACTGGAGTTATGTGTCTCTCTTGTTTTAGCTCAATTCACTTTCCATGAACTGAAACCTAAATATTGTCCACCCCTGATCTCCCTCAATTTTATGATGTGTTTCCTAGGATGACCTGAAGCTCTATCTCTGCTTTGTATTTGACGTTGTTTCGCAGCTCACATATTCTTGTCAGAGAAGAACCATTATTTCTTACATCCTTCTTCTCTGCAATCTTAAGTGTATGGCTTGGAACTGGCTTAATTATCTATGCCATTTTTTAGGGTCATCTTCCATGTGCTGTGACTTCTATTTGATATCATCTTGCTTTCCTACTTACTCTGATTCCATTTCCACTTAGGCTCAATACCTCTTTTTACCCTCTCACCATATTACAGTCAATGTAATACGACTCCCAAGTCAATGTACTTTGACTCCCAAGCTGGAGTCAAACACTGAACTTATATACTTCTATACTCATGGATATGAGATCTTCCTTTTCCTTCCAGTAGAATGATTTTGCATTTTTTTCCTTCTTTCCTATTCATTTGCAATCTCTCATCTCAGTATAGGAAACATTGTCTTCTCTCCATCCCATCTCACACCCTCACACAATCCACCAGCTTTTTATTCTGCCTTAGCATCAGTCCAGGATACAGCCAATAATAAAAACTAAAATAATGATAATAATCATGGCTAATATTATTGAGTTCTTACATGTGCAATAAATTGTTTACAGTGTTTTACATTTAGTATCATGTTTAATTTTCACAACAACTCTATGAAGTTGGTAATACCATTATCCCTATAATGAGGAAACTGAAGCACAACTTCTTTGGTAAGATTAATGTTGATCTGGGTGAGACCAATGGAATAGAAGGAAAAATAACTCTAAAGTTGATCTTCCAGTAACCTCTTGCTACTGCTTCTGGTAAGCTGTTATCTTCCCATCTTTGCCTCCCTCCTCTATTCAGCACTTTACCCTGAGATCCTGTTAGCCCTTGACTCCCAGCTCTGGCAGAGAAGAAATGCTCACATATTCTCAGAATTATTTTTCTCTCAAAGTCAATAGGATTTGTTTCTATCATTTGTGTACCCAAGTCCATTAGCCCTTACAGAGGAATATTGTTTTTTTATTGTTCATACATGGTAAAAAGGAGAATGCCATTAGAATGAAGTTCTTAATTTTTTGCCTTTATTAATAACAATAGAATTATAATAAAATCTTCAAAATGTTATGTATTTGGTTTGGGAATAGAATGAATGAAGACAGAAGACAGGAAATTATTTTCTAACGCATCATGAATCAGAAGGTAGAATACTTGACAGGGAAAGTTGTGACAGAAAGAGTATTTGCCAGGAAAACACCTGGAATGCTTAAAAAACAAGAAAGGGAGAAAGACAAAGAGAGAGAGAGAGAAGAAAGAAACTAAGAAAAGTACACCAACAAGAGGTGTGGCCCCTATGTCAGTCTTACAATGTCTGACCTGCTTGAAGCAAATTATGAGAACTGGGACTGATGGCTCAGAGTCTGATTAGGCTGCAAAGATGTGTAGGGGAGACTTGTATTTCAAATTTCTTCAGTTTCTTCTGCACACTTTTTCCAACACACAAAATATTGCACCAGTTGGTTAGCTCCCATGGTATCACTACCAACTTAGTATAAATATATAATTATTTTATAGACAGGGGTGGCTAACATTTATTGAGATCTTACTCTCTATGCCCTTTACAAACATAACATTGTGTAATCTACACAACCATCCTTATGAGATAGGTATTTTTGTCTTTCTTTTAATATTGAAAAACTTAGTTTAGAGAGTCTAAATAATTTGTCTAAGGTCACACTTAGGGCATAGCAGAGTATGTTCCCAGGTCTTCTTTTGTTCAAAAAGCCTATGCTCTTAATTCACTGGTAGTTCTTCATTTATTTTTGTCATCACAGCATAGTTTAGAAAACTGGAAGTTTTGATAGCACACTTAAAGTGCTTAAAAGACTCAAAAGAACACTAAGCAGGTTAGCAACAATTACAATGCAATCACTACCACAGCATAACAATGTCTCACAATGTCTAGAAAAGAATCCACTGTTCCCTAGCACAGGCCACAGTTGGAGTTGGACTGTTTACTGCCCATCTAAACAAGTACTGTTATATACACACCAGGGAGGGTTCTCGCACGTCACGCTTAACCTGAGCTTATTCTGTCACTGCTTAACACTAAACTCTAATTAACTCTTCCAAAGAACATCTTATATCCAGCTCTGAACCATATTGAAAGACTCTCTTAGCTCGATGTTCACACAGTAGACACTGTTTAACATTATGTATACTCTGTTTGAGCAAAAATTAAATTGGATACATTGATCAAAATATACCAGTGCATTAAAGCCTCAAAGTACATTTTGTTCCAATGGCAGACATAGAATAAACAAAATCAGAGGGGCAGAGAGGGGGTCATGGAAGACTTGAAAGAAGCAGTAACCTTGGATTTGGGCCACGAAGGATGAATAGGATCTTACCAGATAAGGGGAAGGAGAAAAGACATTCCACATAAAAGAAATAGTTTTGACGAATGGCCAGAGAAGACAATAAACATGCACTGTTTGGAATTGCTGAGTTGAGTATATTGGGTGGAGATAAAGGTGAAGGTTAGAGAGTAGCAAGGGATGAGAATGAAAACATAGGTAACAGGTAGATCATGACTGTGATGACAGTATAATTTTTTAAACTGTAGCATTTTCAAAGTCAAAGGGGGTTCTATAAATAATTACACGGAAACAACAGACATAAACTGTCACTTTCTTGAAAAAAACATAGAATAAAAACAGGATAAAAACAGGATATAGGTTCACCATAGTCATAAAGGACCCTAAGTGCTATGCTAAGGAACTAATTGAGATATTTAGTAATAGGTACTTTTTTTTTTTAGAAATATTACTGTGGTAATAGAGTGGAAAGAGGTGTCAGTAAAGAATTAGGAATGACAGAAACCTCTTAAAAGACAATTCAAAGAAACAGGTGAGTTCTAGGGGACTCTTCTTTCTCCTCATCCCACATCTTTGAAATCCCACACCCTTCATGGAGATTTCTGTGATCACCTTGCTAGAGTTTTTGAAAGGGCCACTACTTAGAACCCTCTTGTTCACTCAAGTTCTGAACCAGATGAAAAAATAGAAGGGAAATAAGCATATGGTAGCAAAAATATCACCTTTATTATTGATAAAGAATAGACTGAAGAATGTTATATATTGAAGAATGTGACTTAACTTGATATGAAGAAGCCTTTGGCAGATGTGCTTCTTAATATCAAATCCCAAAGCATAGGCAGCTCTGGGCTGGATCAAGATCCCTCTACACCCTGGGATAGAACCTTATCTTGGGAGAGCAGACCCACTCCAGATAGGCAGCTCATACCCAAAGGGAAGAAAGGAAATGTTGAGCTCAAATTTTCTGATGGAAAAGGCATTCTTTCGCCCTGAGATGAGAGAGGCAAAAGGGTAACATGATAGGAACTGTTAGGAGTAGAGAAAAATGGTTAACTCTTAATACTCTTAACCTTGAACAGTTCTGAACTCATTATTTACCATATGCTGTCAATTCAGTTATTAGACAATGTGTTATATATATGTTTGTACTTTCCTTACATGGTTCTATAGTGGTTTCTACCATATTTTTACACATTTGTTTATATGCTAATGTGTTATATTTTCCTAAATAGAGTAGAAGCTCTCTTATCCAATATATTTAGCATAACTGCTGGATTAACAGGCATTCACAGTCCCTCTGCAAATGATACTAGCTTTTGCCCAAGGCTTTGTGAACATTCATTACTTGTAGGTGACTCTTTAGTGTACTGTACACTTTTATTCCCACCAAGGACTCATATACTTAATAAGAGTCAGTTGAATTTGTTCTCAAATCTGCTTATAATAAATGTAAATATAACTTCATACTAAAACGATAATGAAATATAATGTGAAAATACTTGGATCTATGTAAACTAAGTCAAATGCTTTCGAATGACTCAGTAACTAGTTACAAAAAATCTATATTTTTATGTATAAGTATTATTGTAATAAATTAGAAAAGAAAAAACGTCAGAAAGATTTTGCACTCATAGGTCTTTAGAAAGTATTGTAAGTTTTCATTCTACTTCAAAGAAACAAAGGCTAGAATTTATAAATAATACATTATGGTCTAATCAGTAGACCTATATACTTTTTTAAAAGTTCTGAGATCAAAAGTTTGGGGAATGAGTGGTTATTTATATATATTAGGTTAAAATAAAATATTTGATCTCTGTATTATCATTATTTACAATCTGTAGCAGTAGTTGTAATGGACTAGATTTGAAAAACAGGAAGAAATTTTAGAAATTGTATCACTTAACTGCAGTCATAACAGATGAGCAAACTGAGACTCACAGAAGTGATTTAAATCATTGTCACATACATAATTAACAGTTAATGTTTAATAAAAAATAAATGATTGGATATTGTCCCCAGTTGATTTTAGAATTTGAACATGCATAGAAACATTATTAAAAATAGAACTATTCTTCAATCTCTTTTTCTCCCTTTATGTAACATTATCCTGTTTTTTCGCCCTAGTCTGAACTCCCATAACCCTTTATATAGACCATGTGCCCATTTTCTCTATGATGACTATTCCTCAACTTTTCTGGTTCAATTATCACCAGGAATTATTTAAAAAAAAATAATTTTCTGGCAAAACAAATGCTCACCTCTGGAAGAAAGAGACTTTTCCCTAATAAAAAAATCACAAAGATCTAATATGGGCCTTAAATGTATATATATGTTGACCTGGGATATTTTATGTTTACTTGCAATATTTATATAGGACAATAAGTAATGCACTATATGTATCATTTTGGAGAGGAGAACCATTACTTATGAAAAGAACTATTGCTATATGGTCAAGATATTTGTAGGAGTCCAGACTTAAATCTGTTCTCCTTTAAATTATTCACAGATAAGAATGACTATGGATGAAAGACGTAGCCCTTCTTCCCAAATGGTTAGAAAATCTTCTTATTTTAAATATGGAGAATTACATATACATGAGCATTGTTATAATATGAAAAAATGCTGTTATATTATAAACACTTCATGAAGATTTTATTTTCTTAAAATTGTTCTATGATAACTCATTTAAAGGAGAAATAGAAAACTATTTAAGACTGCATGATCATACGTAGAGGAGTAAAATAAAGGTGCACATTTTTTATATACGGGGTGTATGTGTGTGTGTATGTACATGTACATGTAAACCATATGAAAACATACACGTAAGAAACAAATATTAAAATTGAAATAAGCCAGAGTTCCAAATAATTGTGTTTGAGTGGATTTCTTCCACTCATATGGAAATGGATTTCAGTGATTTTTTTCCTTCCTCTATTTTCTATATTTTTTTTGGTATTGGATTATATTACATTTATATTTTTAAAATTATGTAAACATTTTTCATTATACTGGGCAGAAAAAAATGCCACCTTAGGTACTATTTTCTCACATAAGAGCAGAGTGCTCTGGCAAACTTTATAGCTTGAGCCTGTCAGAATAACTTTTGACATTAAGGACTAAGATTAACCAGTGTTTCTGCTTGTGACCTATTATGTTCCTCTGCTTATTATAAATGTTGTACTATGTTCCTGGTTTGTGGAGCATTCCTAAATGGTGTTTTTGCTCTGATTCTGTCACAACCAACCCTGTGGCCACATAACCTCATAGAGTTTCAGTTGTTCATTTATGGAATTACGGAAGTAGACTAGCTTATATAAAACTCATTCCAATATCAACATTATATCATTATATTCTTGGACAAGGATTACTATGGATTTTCAAAGACTATCAGTGGGTTTCTCCAGAATATTCCTCATAGATTATTGTTAATCTTTAGTTTGAACATCTCCAGTGAGAAAAAAATTGGAGTTTACTTGTAATATTTGTTGGGTGCTTAAATTCTCATAACATTAAAATGGAAAACTTTGTAAGTTTAAAAATGTTCCTCCTTTCCTTGAGCTTCTGAAATATGATCACACATATTTTACATTGTGATATTCATTTCTTTCCCCTAGAGCTGTGAAAATTAGTTGAGTTTTCCCAACTCATAAAAACTTTAAAATATTCAAAGACTGTTATGGTATATTTTCTTCTTTGCAACTCTTATCTGAGATATGGTTTTTTGGACTCTACCTCAATCCAGACACTCTTCTTTGGGTACTTACTGGCTAGGTGTTCATTGTCTACTTTAACTATATTATGTAGAATGGAATAAAAATCCAGAAATATTTACTTCATTGTGCAGTGCACCTGCTACAATGAATAGATGCCACCTGGGGTTTGTCCAGCTTCTAGGACCATGACTCTATTTCTAGTATTGTACAGGGCTAAAGATGATTGCTACAAAGCATAAGGCCTTAATCAAATCTTCTTTTCTGGGAATTTGAAACCTTACAGAATGCTAGGAGTCACTGGACCTGAATCACTTCAATAGCAAACACCTAAAGAAAGGTTCTCAGGTTTCTGTTATTGAGTCTTGAAAGCTTCTTGGTTTTATACTTTCCTCCATAACTCCTTTTGGTTCTAGAATATATTCTTACATCCTTTCTTTAAATTCTTCTACCTTCTTTTTTTTTTTTTTTTTTTTTTGACTGAAGATTGAACCTTAAAGTATGTGCGATAGAGACATAAAGAGCATACTGAGGGGGAAAAAACGTCAGAAAAGTGATAGGAACAAAATCTAAGGAGTATAGAATGAAAGGAAGTTGAGGATAAAATTTTAAGTAGAAAAAATGGTCAACAGTGGTGATAGTGTCAAAGAGAATGTGAAAAACTAGGCAAGGTTTCCTGAGTGTGGCAATTATATCATGCTGAACTTTGAAAATGAAGTTTCAAAGAACACAAGCTACATTGTAAATTGTAAGTAGTGAGATAAGTTGAGAGGAAATAAAAGCATTTTGGGGATGTCAGATGTAAAATAAATACAATTTTAGCTTGATGCATTAACAAGTCAAGATAGAGCCTCTCTACTCACTAAGTTGCAGTTATATGGTCACGTTTGAGGAAATTGAACTAGGGAAAAATAATGAAGTATTCAATAAAGGAAGATTTTTTAATAACTAGGAGATCATGGAATTAATAACTTGGCAATAAACTTTCATTGAGAAAAATAAGTGAATGAGAAGTAAGGGAAGATAGAAGTTATCAGTTATTTTGAATTGATGTAGCAGGTAGACATGGCAGCTACTACCAAGGGCATATTGACATCTTCCTGGGGACTCAGAGTGCTACATATTAATAATTTGGGTGGCTAAGTGCAAAACAAAAATGAGCAGTTCATGGTTCAAAAATAAAGAATTTCAAGATAGCAACAACAGAGTTTTAAATCAAGTATGAGGCCCTTTTGTGTATAAGGCCCTCTACAATTGAACAGGGCACACATCCAAGAAGCCCCGCTAGGATATTATGGTTCTAACAACCATCTTGATTATAAATATACCAGATCATTATTAGGAAAGCATTGTTCACTAAATCAGGCTAAGAAATGAAGAATGATTATATATCTCTTATTCCCAAATGTATGTTTTGTTTGTATGCATTTATAATAGTGATTTTATCTTGATATCCCTCTCTCGATAAAACACATTACGGTCAAAAATCATGCCTTAAAATTTTTATTTATGAATCTGAGTAGCTCAAGACAGTGTCAGTTGACTAAGTCTACATCTACCAGTATTTTCTTCAAAAATGAAACAAAATTAAACAAAACTATACAAAACAATTCATTTAGTATAACATAAAGACAGAAGATGCTAAAGATTTAAAATAAATGTAAGAAAAAATGACAAAATATCTAATCCTAGCAAATGACTGCTCATGCAAATGTCCTGATACAAATCTTTATGTGATTAAGGGTGAGTGGAGAAAAACTGTAAGGAAAAGAGAATGAAGCTAGTAGCAGGCCTGAGATTGAGAAAAAACTATCACCAGAAAGAGCAATTTCACTATTAGTGTGAAAATATCATAAAAAATTTTTTGAAAGATAAAAGTATAGACTACAGAAATATGCCTTAAAAGTATGCATAATTTAAGTATTAGATTTTGAAAGAGTTAGCTTCTGGAGGCAGTACAAGGTATAAAGGAAGAAAGAAGAAGGTTTTGGAAATTCCATGTAAAGGAAGAAAAGAAACAAAAGAAAACAATCCAAGGCCATACAAAACATGGAAAGACCAAAATATCAGAGACATGAGACTCAACCCCCTGCCCTATCAAAAAGCAAAACCCAATAAAGAACCTGAACTTTGATACACTGAGAAAGGAGATTTTCATTGAATTCAGAATCGTATTATTGACCCTATGCCACAGATTTGAAACATAAAAATTCAATAAATCTATAAAAAGATATTTTAAAAAATCATAGACTGATATTTAAAACACTGAAACTGGTGAAAGTCACTTCTTTACTTTCCTCCCTTTATAAAAAAATCACAGAGTAAAAGACAATATTTAAAAGTAAAATATATGAAAACTAGATTTAGGATTATGAAAAACCATCTTGAATCATAAATTTAAAAACTAAGACCAGAATGGACAAAGAACAGGATGAAATTAAAAAATAGAGTTGGTTGGATTCAAGAAAGAAATAGAAAAAAAATAGATTGATCTTAAACATAAAGACTAAACTACAAAATTACAAATAAAATGAAAACTTGACAAGAAAACTGAAGAAAGGCAAGGAAACAATCGAGAAAATAAAAATAAGATAAGGATAGAAGTAAAAAGAGTGGGATGGCATAACGTTTATATAATCGGAGTCCCTGAAAAGATTAATAACGAAGAATTAACAATATGCTAAACTATAATTTATAAAAACTTTCCAGATAAACTAATAACTTAGTCTACATATTAAAAAGACCCACTCCCATTAAATGCCTGGAAAAACTTAACACAGAATGTCCAACATCAAGACACATCCTAGTAAAACAATCAGACTTCAAAGACAGAGAAAACATCCACAAGCTCTCCAGGCAGAAAGATCATATAAGAATCCAAAGAATTTGAACAGTATCAGACATTTTAAAAGCAACATAAAAAACAATTGAGTATATTTTCAAAAAACTCAAAGAAAAAAATGTGATCCAAGGATTATATCCAGACAAATTGTCCTTAAAGTATCAAGGCTATATAAAAACATCTTTGAACTTATAAAGCACTTAGGGATTTTGTACCTACGATTCCTTTTTGAGGAATCTATTGGAAGATGATCTTCATTCAACTGATATATCACTGAGAATGCTTCGCCAAAAAGACTGATGGTAAGCATCTCAAAATATATGATTCTAGATTTAAAGCAAAGGTGGGAATGAGGGTGGAGTAACAGTAATGCACATTGTTGTATGTTGTGTGAAACTCAACATAATGCCTTTAAAAATGGAACAAAGAAAGAAAAAATAAATTAAAATAGGCACATTGATTTTTCTGTAAGCAATAATTAGAAATTAAAACCTGAAAAATCAAATAGTAAGATGTTAAAAAGTTGTAACTAAAAAGAAAATCACTAGAACAAACATACAAATCTTACTATATATCAATATTTTTTTTAAATAAACATACACATTTTTATGAAAACATTTCAAATAAAATAAAATTTACATCTGTCATCCATCGAGAGTTGATACGTGTGAGTGGTGAGAAGTGGAGATCCTGTTTCAGTCTTCTGCATGTGGCTATCCAATTTTCCCAGCACTATTTATTGAATAGGGATTCTTTTCTCTAGTGTATGTTTTTGTCTGCTTTGTCAAAGATCAGATGAAACCATAAGAATTCTAGAATAAAATGATGGAAAAACTCTTACAGACATTGGCTTAAGCAAGAATTTATGAAGAACACCCCCAAAACAATCACAGCAACAACAAAAATGACTAAATGGGACTTGATCAAATTAAAAAGCTTCTGCACAGCCAAGAAAACAATCATTAGAGTGAGTACACAACTCACAGAATGGGAGAAAATATTGGCATGCTATACATCTGGTAAAAGGCTGATAACTAGAATCTATAAAAAAACAAAAACAAAAACAAAAAAAAACTCAAGCAAATCAGGAAGAAAAAATAAAACAAGTCCATTAAAAAGTGGGCAAAAGGCCGGGCACGGTGGCTCATGCCTGTAATCCTAGCACTCTCAGAGACTGAGGTGAGCAGATCATTTGAGCTCAGGAGTTCGAGACCAGCCTAAGCAAGAGCGAGACCCCATCTCTACTAAAAAAATAGAAAAAAATTAGGGAGACAACTAAAAATATATAGAAAAAATTAGCCAGGCATGGTGGCACATACCTTTAGTCCCAGCTAGTTGGGAGACTGAGGCAGGAGGATCGCTTGGGCCCAGGAGTTTGAGGTTGCTGTGAGCTAGGCTGACACCATGGCACTCACTTTAGCCTGGACAACAAATTGAGACTCTGTCTCAAAAAAAAAAAAAAAAAAAAAAAAAAAAAAAAGTGGGCAAAAGATATGAACATAAACTTTTCAAAAGAAAATTGACTAATTGCCAAGAAAGATATGAAAAAATGCTCAACATCTCTAATTATCAGGGAAATGCAAGTCAAAACCACAATAAGATAAGACTCCAGTGAGAATGGCTTGTGTGGAAAAGTCCTAGAACAACAAATGTTGGCATGGATGCGGAGGGATAGGAACACTCATAAGCTGCCGGTGGGGCTGAAAACTAGCAAAACCTCTATGGAAGGTAGTATGGAGATACCTTAAAGAACAAAAAGTAGACCTACCATCCAGCAATCCCACTACTTGCTATTTGCCCAAATGAAAAAAAAACAACATTCTATAAAAAAGACACCTGCACTTGAATATTCATTCATAGCAGCAAAAATCACAATTGCAAAGATGTAAAAACAACTCATCAACACATGTGCTCATCAACAGATGAGTGGATTAATACAATGTGGTATGTGTATATACCATGAAGTACTACTCAGCCATAAAAAATGGTGAACTATATCTTGTATTATCCTGGTTGGAGCTGGAGCCCATTCTTCTAAGTGATGTATCACAGAAAAAGCAAACACCTCATGTAATCACCATTAAACTGGAACTAATTAATCAACACTTATGTGCACACATGAAAATAACATTCATTGGAAATCAAGTAGTTGGGAAGGTAGAGGAGGGCATGGGTGAATTCAAACATAATGGATACAATGCACACTATTTAGGGGATTGGTACACTTATAACTTTGAATCAAACAGTACAAAAGCAATTTATGTAACCAAAATGTTTGTATCCCCATAATATTCTGAAATTTTAAAAAAAGACTAAAGAAAAATAAAATAAAATAAAATTTATATAATTATTAAATATTATAGAGTTGAAAGAAATCATCTTAGTCACATAATAAATGTGAATATACTATGGGAGAATCAGTTCTTTGTCTCTTCCAGTTTCTGGTGCCTATAAGCATTCATGATTTGTGGTCCTGTCACTCCAATCTCTCTCCCTGTAATCACATTGCCTTCTTTACTTTCTCTTTTATCTGTCCCCAATCCCCTCTGCACTTATAAGGAAACTTGTCTTTTAACTTAAGGATACCTGTCTTGGAATTTAGGGTCACTTGGATAATTTATGATGATCTCCTCATCTCAAGATCCTTAACTTTAATATACATGCAAAGACTCTTTTCTCAAACAAGGCACTGTTCACAGATTCTGGAGATCATCAGGGCATGGAGATATATTCTTAGAGGCAACCATTCAACCCACTGCATCCAACAATCTGGCTTCTAGGAAATCACCCTAAAGATAAACCTCCAACAATATGAAAGTATACATTGATAATCTTATTTATTACTGCATTGTTTATTGTAAAATATCAGAAGTGACCTAAATGCTCATACATGGAGGATAATTGAATAAACTGTAATATACCTTCATACCAGAACATTGTGCAACTATAAAAAAATAAGAAAGGTCTCTATGAAATAACATGGCACAATTTCCGGGATGCATTGTTACGTAAAAGAAACAAAAATGAAAAAGATCTATAGTTTTCTATCTTTTATCAAAGAAAGAAAGGGCATAAGAAAATATACGTGTATCTTCTAATTTTTGTAAACAGAAATTCAGGAAGGATAAAGCAATAATTAATGATATTAGTTAATTATAGGGTCGGAATGAGATGGAAAGAATGAGGGATGGAAAATAAAGATGACATGAGTAGGGAGTAACACTTCTCTGACTATTCCTGTTTGTATAGCAAGCCCTGGCTTTTAAAACCATGCTACTGTTTAACGTATCCCCCAAATGTTAACATAGTCCCATATTATTTCTTTTAACCAAATAATTAAATAATTAAAAGGAACCAGAATTTAGCCAGAGGAATATAAAATATCATACAAAGAATTCATAAACGAGCTTAACAGTCTTACAAATAAATAACATAACCACCCTGGAATCAGCCACTTCTCCAAGAAGTCTTAGTTCCATTTTTTGGACAGTAGCGTTAAGAAATGAAGATTAAGGCATTGGATACGCTCATTGCTACTTGGCTTTCATTGTTTACAGACCCTTTCAGTAGACAGAGTTACATGTGTATTTTCACACCAATAGACTAACATCTATATTTTATTTGTATATAGGGTGTATACGTATGTTTGTTTTCCTTCTTTCTTTCCTTCTGGGGTTAATATTAATTATCCATGGATCCCATAGTTCTTATAATGTGATTGCTTTATACTTAAAATATAGTTTTTAAAGTGTAGCTTTTCTTAAAACTCCAGGATCTGGATCCAATTTGCTTAATATAAAATTCTAACTCCAGACCCCAATACCTATGTGACCTTGAATGACTTGATTTAACCTGTCTGTGCTACGGTCCCTCACGTGTAAAATGAACTAATAGTATAACCTATCTATTAGGATTATTGCAGAATATAATGACTGATTGGAGGTGAGTCATTTAGGATAGGCCCTGGCACATGGTACAGGGTAAGCATGAGCTAATATTATTTCTATTGTAAACTGACATCTTGATCAAAGGTGATCTCTAAATGATAGCAATAGCTCCATCCCTACATTGATATTTATTTTTTGAAAATTTTTACTATTTTCATATATTTGAATGAGAATTAACTACATTTGTATTCATTCTAAAAGCTGTCTTGGCATAGTTTTTAACGCATCTAACCCTTTAAAAGGAAATGCCTTATCTTAATACTTATTTAGAACTTAGGGTTGGGAAAATTTTTTTCCATAAATTATCTGATTTTAGTTTAAACTTCACGATTTGTTTCCTACTAAATAATAGAGTCCCTAGCCTATAGGAGTGCTAATTACTTGAAAGAGTTCTGTACATTCAAACTCTAAGTTACAGTTAATTAACTTAATTAATTTTTCGTCATAATTTGATCTCTTAAGCCCCATTTCATTTGCAATTTCTTATAGTGTTCTGAGCTAACGAACGAAGCACTCAAACAATATAGCATAATATTCCAGCTGTGAATTATATCCTTGTACAAGAAGACACAACAAAATAAAATTATTACTAATAGATAATAAGTTACATGAAATGTGAAAAAATAATGGGAGAGAAAAGAGCTGGCTGATATTGGAGATAAGTAAAGAGAAGGAGGTGGCCCAGGAAATAACAGATGAAGACACAGAAGGATAGAAGACAGCCTCAAGGCAGCAGAAGGCAAGCACCTGCATAAAACTCAGCACTCTTCATTTCTCCCTTTCTTCTGAAAAGCAGTAAAGGAATTTCTCATCTTTTTCTATCTCTGAAGGAGAAGTGTCACTGAAGAGAAAATGAAATCCCAAGCTTATCTTCCATGTGCGTATGGAATGATAATGTACGTACACTGCATGGTTTGAGAACAGCATAGGAAAAGTCAACATAAGAATTGGTCCAGGATTATTGAAGTCCTTGAAATTCTCTGAGTAAACAAGCCAAAACCACTTCTGAAGTGACATTTTCACAACTCTAGGGCTTCCAAAAGAGATAGAGAGACCGATACTATAGATAGATAGAATTTTAACTAATTATAAATTACTAATGCATAGTAAGTAAACCAACATGAAAGTTGGCAAACAATGAAAAGGATGCCAAAGTAGAAATGATATTAGAAATAAGAGTACTGAAAATGATTTAAGAGATCAAAAAGCAATAAATCCATTAAAAATTATAGCAAAATGAATAGCCCTAAATTTAGAGTGAAAAAGTCTTGAGATTGACTGAGTTACCAAGAAGTAGTTGAATAACTGATGTTTAATTTCTCTGAACATTAATTTTCTCATGGTGCTATTAGCATATCTATCTCATGGTATTGGTAGACAAATTAAATGAGAAAATCTATGTGAAGTTCCTAGAAAATTAGAACTCCTCAATACATATCAGTGTTGGCCCTACTTTCCATTTATGAAAGATTAATTTAGGAGTTGAAGCTTGGTCAGAGACATTATCTCCTCTTTTTTATTTGCAATTCTACGTACAAAGTTATATTTATGAACATTAAATTTTGAAAGATGAACTGCCTAATTAGCAGCACAGTAAAAATTCAGTGTGTAATACAGTGTTATCAAGACAATATCAAGACATGCATTTCACTAATGATAGTCACATACAACTTTTCTGTAGGTGGTATCGACTTTAGTGAGGTGTGAAATATGGTCCTGAAGCTTCCCTCAGGCATGGTCTTCTGTAAGGGGAGAAGGCACATCATTTCACAATTTATTTTTCCAGGTAGCTTAGAATTATTTTTGTCCAATTTGAAATATATTTTGGGGGTTATAGATTAGAGTTTCATTATATTTATAGATAATTTTGGGAAAAATAGATACATTTATAGCATCCCATCTTTTTATCCAGAAATCTGGCATATCTTTTATTTATTTACCTTTTAAAATATTTTTCTTCCATAATAAAGATTTTTTTTTAATTTTTTAATTTTTATTTTAGCATATTAGGAGGTAAAATGTTTAGGTTACATAAATTGCCTTTGACCCACCTGAGTCAGAGCTTCAAGCATGTCCATCCCCCAGACGGTGCATACCGCACCCATTCGATATGTGTATACCCATCCCATTCTGCCCCCTTCCATCTGCCCGACACCCAGTGAATGTTTTTACTATATGTGCACTTAAGTATTGATCAGTTAATACCCATTTGATAGTGAGTACATATGGTGCTTGTTTTTCCATTCTTGTGATACTTCACTTAATAGAACATAATAAAGTTTTATAGTATTATTTGTAAACATTTCTTAAACAATAGTCTCTTGGTATCAGTGGGTGATGGGTTCGAGGACCTCTGTGGATACCAAAATCAACTGACATTCAAGTCCCTTACTTAAAATGATGTAGTATTTGCATATAACCTATGCACATCCCCCCATATACTTTAAATAATCTCTAGATTACTTATAATGCCTAATACAATATAAATTCTATGTGAATAGTTGTTACAACGTATTATTTAGGGAATAATGTCAAGAAATAAAAATATGAATATGTAAGGTAAAATGCAATTTTTCTTTTTTTTCCGGAATATTTTCTATTTGTGGTTGGTTGAATCTGTGGATGTGGAACCTGCAGATATGGAGAGCCGATTGTACAGTTAATTTCTATATATTTAGATCTTGGTTGCTATAGTGATTGACATCTTAGACAGCATTAGGTATCCAAGAAAACTTTTAATTTCCTTACATTTATATTTTACAGCCAACATATAGAGTTCTCTTATTTTAAGTGGAAATTATTTTTTTTTTGTATTTTTAAGCTAGGTAATGGCATGTTCTGGAAATTTTACTTTATAATAATGTCTACTATTATGCATTAAATTGACAAGAACTTTCACAATAATGTGGCATGGTAAGTGGAGATCATAGGCCTCCTTATCCTTTACATGCTGAAAAATGTCATTCTATATTTAATTTTCTAATGATGATACTTTCTTTGGTGTCTTTTTTGTCATTTTTCCAGGTGATAATTTGTTTTCTTCTTTAATGTATTGACGTGAAATATTTTATTTGATTATTTTTTTATTTCAGAATATTATGGGGTACAAATGCTTTGGTTACATATACTGCCTTTGCACTACCTAAATCAGAGTTACAAGCATGCCCAAACCCCAGACATTGCGCATTGTACCCATTAGGTGTGAGTTTACCTATCTCCTCCTCTCTTCTTCCACCTGCCAGATGCCCTATGAATGTTATTTCCCTATATGCGCATAAGTGTTGATCAATTAGTACCAATTTAATGGTGAGTACATATGGTGCTTGTTTTTCCACTCTTATGATACTTCACTTAGAAGAATGGGCTCTAGCTCCATCCAGGATAATACAATAGGTAGTTCATCATTTTTTTAATGGCTGAGTAGTACTCCATGGTATACATATACCATATTTTATTAATCCACTCATGTATTGATGGGCCCCTGAATTGTTTTCACATCTTTGCAATTGTAAATTGTGCTGCTATGAACATCCAAGTGCAAATGTCTTTTTTATATCTGTGGAAATTACCATGAAGATACCTCAAAGAACTCAAAGCAGAACTACCATTTGATCCAGCAATTCCACTACTGGGTATTTACTCCAAGGCAAAAAAGACATTCTGAAGTGAAATATTTGATTAATTACATTACTATCTTGAAATCACTCTTTTCTTCCTGTATATACCTTAACTATATCATTCTTTTAATAAACTTCTGAAAAGCAATGTTCTTGTGTTTTGGATAACTTCAAAAGGGTTATTATAGCATAGTTTATCTGCATGTATTGTGTGTCACTTTGGTATGTCTGAGTTTTAAAGCTAAACTTAGTATTCTGGGAATAATGTGTTTCTTGTCAGTTTGATGTAATACAAGTATAAAAATGTATTGGAAGCTCTGTGAGGGCAAGAGATTTTCTGTGATTAACATAACTCAGAGGTTTACAGAGATATGCATGGAATAGATTAAATCACAACATAAACATGACACATTTTATTATCAATTTTACTAAAATATTTTTTCCTGCTGAGGAATCAATACCTTTATATTTGAACAAATGTGGATATTTATTGAAGTAAAATTCTTAATTGTCTTCTGCTGTTAATGGTCCTTAGTGGGAAATTTTAAGATGTTGTGGTTGATTCGATTTGTTAAGCTATTTTACTGCACTTGTACTTCGCTCAATTTCTTTTTTGATTTGATGCTGCAACATATTCAGATCAATTTACTTATTTAAAAAAACTATTCTTTAGTAATAATTTCAGTAATAACTTATAAAGGGTAAGTAAGTTCCTTTTATCTCTCTAATGATGCCTTTATTTCTCCTTTGGTTCTAAGCAAAAGTTTGACTGGGTATACAATTTGATTAATAAATTCGGCATTTTGAACATATAGCTTCTGCCTTGTTATTAATAAACAATTCTGTTCTCAATCTAATTATTCTTCAAATGCAGTCAATCTATTTTTTCTATTCTTCTGAAGCTTTAAACAAATACTTGTATTTGAATTTATTGTATTCATCTTGTACCTATCTTATTGTCTTTTGTTAATTCAAGATCCTTATCTTTGTCTTATGAATTCTTAATCATTATTTTTATAGTATTCTCTCTCTCAAGAATTTTCTTCTATTACTCTTACGAATTCAATAAATATGTATTTATTGAGAGCTACCACATTTCAAGTACTTTTCTAGGTATTGTGGTATTAGTAGGCTTGGATTCACATAGAACATTATCCTATCCTCCTTATCTCCTGTCTCTCATGTTGTGTATTTATAGCTCTTTGTGCTATAGTCTGGATTATTTTGCCATATCTAATTTTTCTTCTCATTAATTTTATTTTCACCTCTGCTTTTATCAGAGATAGATTTAATTTCAAACTACAATTTTCATTTGTAGAAGTATGATTTCTTTTAATCAACATATTTTCACACCATGCTATAGTTTTCTTATGAGATATTATTTATTTTATGTTTTTTTAGATTCAATTCCATCACTGAACTTAAGGCTAAAAATCTAGGAGTCATCATTGATTCCTCATTTTTTTTATTCACTTCTACATCTAGTTCTTGATTTTCTTCAATATATATCAAGAATTTGTCTACTTTCTACCACTCTTTCTGCTTCCACCCTTGTTCACTGCCCTCTCATGTATTCTCAAACTCAGCCAGAGTGAATGTGTTAAAATGAGAATCAGATTATTTTATATCTGTGTTTAAAATTCCCCTTGGCTCCTCATCTTCCTAAAAGTAAAAACAAAATAGTTTTGGTTTTTAGGGCTATTCAGCTTATACCATCTGGCAAGAGCCACCTTTGTATGCAGACATGCAACGGTTTGTGCAGATCATTGTGAAGTAAGTCTCCTCCTTATATAGAGAATGGTTCTGAAGTTTCTGTGTGTGACTATTATTTTACCAGGTTTTCTGTTACGAGCACAAAATTTTCTATATTTCTATACTTAGATCATTATTTTAATATGATTATGAGACAGGTGTGTTTGTTCCAGTCATTATTTAATGAGGAAAATCAGCATCATATACTTAACATTAGGTACATAGTGAGGTTATCTCTGACTGTCCTATCCATCTATCCAAAGAAGTTCCCTTCTTTTAATTTTTGGCCATAGCCACTTTTATTTTTTCCTTAAAGAACTTAAACAATTTTAAATTGTTTAAGTTTAAATTTAATTTAAAAATTAAATTATTTGTTTATTTATTCGTTGCTCTTTTCTCTTTTATGTTGAAAATTCTATACAGTTAGAAAGGCTGCCTGTTTTGTTTCTCATTGTGTTTTTATTGCCTATGATCATATGTGGAGGCCAATAAGAATTTTAAATATATATATTTAAGAAATAAAGGAATAATTGTAATTTTAGACAAAATGCCAGGATCTGATGTGAATGAAATAAACCGCCTATTTAGTTTATGCTAGATCAGGTCACAGACTTTCACAACTCTTGGTTTTAAATGTGCCCATTTTGTAGTATTGATTTCTTAAAGTGGTAGGGAGAAATATGAAAATACAAGGAAATGCATCTAACTCCATTTTGTCAGGAACAAGTAAAGGAGTGAGCGTTATTGAATCTGGCAAAAATACATGATTTATGAGATAAATATATATACTATAATAAAAATATAACAACAAAGCTGATTGTATTTTTTTCCATATTTATTAAAGGCTTACTAAGAAGAATTGGCCATTACTTGTGTAGAAAAATAAAAAACTGAACTACAATGAATAAAAGCTTCACAGTAAGATCATTAATGGAAGGAAAAATTGCCAAAGGGCATGACAGAATATACGTTTTTTTAATATCCTCTGGAAAAGTAGTATCAGTTTGGTGTAATGGATACAGGCTTTGTAAAGGCAAATCATCTTTTAAAATTTCTTTCAGATGTAGAAATCAACCAGAGTAAAAACATTCAGATACATTTTTGACATAAGCTAAATGTAAGCCTAGAATAATTTGCTAAATGTCACAAAAGGGGAAAAAATTAGTTAGAATAAATAGCTGCCTTTAAGCTTAACTGCACTATTTTCTTGTATCTGTGTTTAAAAAGTCACCCCAGCTAGCTAACAGAAAACAGTAAATCAAAAGGATTTAGCATTGTGGTTAATGTCTTATTCTTTATGATTTGCATGGGCCTAGATATTGCAGCACATATTTTACATATGTAATTCTGCTTTGGGACTACTTTAAAACCAACGTACAATATGCTGAATTAATAATGCTTATAAGTGTAATATATATAGGGAGAGTTTGAAAAACTCTTGATGAAAGGTGATATATATTTATGAGGTGCCAGATGTTTTCCTTTAAAAGTAATTTTTATTAACCCACACTATTGAGATTTGTATTGAAGTGGTCTCTTTGTGGTAGTATATTGTTTAAAATATGTTCTGTGAGACTTAGGCACAATGGGGTGAATAAAAGAATAAGTACCTGTCTAAATTTTATGTATTTTTAAAAATAGAACCATGGGGGTACATTTTTAATGCAGGTGCAGTGGATTAGACAGCTCACAATAAAAAGAGTTATATATTTCACATACAACTGCAGGTGTTAAAAATGTACATATTATTGTTATTTTAAATATTTTCTTTTCTTTTTATTACAGAAGTAACCATGATATCATATGCTTATATATCATGTTTCTTCCAAGGTGTTCAAAACACATGACGGTTATTAATGATTTTACATTTCATAACTTTCCTAGAGGAAAGCAAAGGCAAGTATTATCACCCCATTTTACAGACAAGGTAACTAACTGGTTACCTAGTGGCTGCTCTCTGAATGTCTCCAGAATATTTTCAAGCAATTTGTTTGGGGAACTTTTTCTCCGGCCTTCCACATGATGTGTCCACGAGGCTGTTCCTGATGCTATTGACCAAAGGGTCACTACTCCTTTGGTGACTGCCCTGGCTACTGTGACTAGCACACTTAAGAAAGAATTAATTTCTTCCCAAACACAAGTCAGAGTTCCCAAACACTGCAGATTTTAATGAAAGTTTGCTAAACATTTGGGAAAGTAGAATGTGTGTATAACAAGTGACTACATTCAACAACTGCCCAGGTGCAGACCCATCAGAGGTCCCTCTTACTGGCTTTCTTCCTGTCCTGCTTCCTTGTGGCTGGAGCAATTCATCTCCTGCCACGTCTGAGAGTCTGATATATATCTGCTCTAGCTTCTAGGAAGAGTAGAATAATTTTTCTTCCCTTAATCTAAAATCCACTTTCATAGGCCCCAGGATTAACTTCTTCCCAAGATTTAAATGTCCATTTCTCTTAGGGGAAACACCCTCTAATCTTCAGGAGTGTGTCCCATAGTATGATCATAACACCAAATCTACGTAATAGTCAAATTCACTATGTCTGGCTTATTTGGCCTCCAATAACACTATGTATGTGACATAAACAGCCTTGCCAGATGGACTGGCACTTAATTTTATTTCTCCTCATCAGGGACTTAGTATATATTGGTGTTCAGTCTCACTCAAGTTTCCTTATTTTTGTGACTTGTGATCCTAGTATGCATGACAGCAGACACCTCAGCAGAATCTAAAGTTCTAAGGCCCATCTATACCCTGGCACATGTGTGAGTCTCATGTATCAGTCACTTTATTCATTCACTCAATCAATGACTCTTTAAACAAACATTTATTTTAATGTTTGTGTGAGTGTGGTGGTTACTGGGCCACATCACACACACACAAAAATTAGACAGGGTTCCTGCCCTCAATTATCTTACGGTTTACATAAAGTAAACAAAAAACAATTGTCAAATTTTCTCTTTTTTCAAAAAGTATTCCAGTTTCCATATATAGATTATCTCTTCTCCGCTGGATACCATCTGGAGGGATTGTTAATCAGGTGTTCCGAAAAGAAATAGACATTACTGATTACCTTGATATCTCGCCTTTTCTCTCTCTCTCTGACTCTCACAGCTGCCATCCTTCTTCCTGTAAAAACTGAAGGCGTTCTTTCAGAAGTCTCTTTACTCATGCAATAATTCATTGCATCATTTATAGCACCACTTGCTCCAACTTATACAGGGAAATAGAGACAAGAGTATGGGCATTTCTTGTATCTGTGAATTTTTCTAAAGCAAGATAAAGGGTTTTCTGAATGTTACCCTAATCATTAAATTTAAAATGAATAATAACAAAATATTATGTGAAAATAAAGAGTGAGTTCCTTTTATGGAAATTCTTAGGAACATTCTTGATGGCAAAAAGTGTTTTCAAATAGTACCATCTTTGTGCATATGCAAATAAAGCCTTACCTTTGTGCACATTGATCACAAATATATTTATTTAAAAAATTTGAGCATTAGGTAATTCCATTGTTTATTATGACAATAATGAATTAGAAATAGGGAAAATATTAAAAAATAAAGGTTCCTAACTTTGTACAATAATCACACACCATTATAATGAAATATTAATAATATGATTTCTTTTGAAATTTTTCTGTGTAATCATTTCTTTTTTCTTATCATGTCAAAAGAATAGTTTTGCTTTCTTATCCTTATATAAATTTAGGGATTCATGAAACCTTAAGAGTTGGAAGTTGCCTTAGAAGGCCTTTCATTCTAATCTCACCGAACATAGAAATAACTTCTTTCCCATAATGGACAACTTTTTATCTTTATTTAAACACTTAAAAAATAAAAAAAAAAAAACACAACTCCTTGCTGACTTGATTGAGTTCTTTCTAGATTCTGGTTATTAGGCCTTTATTGGATGTATAACTTAGGAATATTTTCTCCCATTCTGTAAGTTGTCTGTTTCCTTTGTTGACTATTTACTTAGCTATGCAGAATCTTTTAAATTTAATCCAGTCCCATTTATTAATATTTATTTTTGTTGCTGTGATTGCCACTGGGGTGTTTTTCATAAATTCTTTGCCTATGCCAATACATAGAAGAGTTTTTACTACATTTTCTTCTGGAAGTCTTATTGTTTCATGTCTGATGTTTAAGTCTTTTATCCATCTTGAATTAATTTTTGTGAGTGATGAGAGGTACAGATCCTGTTCCATTTTTCTGCATGTGGATATCCAATTACACCAGCACCATTTATGGAATAGGGCTTCTTTTCCCTAGTGTATATTGTTGTCTACTTTGTCAAAGATCAGTTGGCTATATGTGGATTTTTTTTCTGGGTTCTCTGTTCTTTTCCATTGGTCTATGACTTTATTTTCATGCCAATTTCATGCTGTTTTGGTTAATATAGCTTTGTAATATAGTTTGAAGTTGGCTAATGTGATGACTCCCAATTTGTTCCTTTCACTTACTATTGCTTTGTCTATTCAGGCTCTTTTCTGTTTCCAAAAAAAGCATAGAATTTTTTTTCTAGATCTGTGAAATATGACATTAATATTTTATAGATGGGGGTTTTATTTTATAGATGGACATTTTATTAATAACAACGATTCTATCGATCCATGAACATGATATATTTTTCCATTTGTTTCTGAAATCTGTGATTTCTTTTCTCAGTGTTTTATAGTTTTCTTTGTAGAAATCTTTCAGCTTCTGGTTATGTATATTCCTAGGTATTTTATTTTCTTTGTAGCTATTGTGAATTGTATCGAGTCTTTTATCTGACCATCAGCTTGACTGTTACTGGTGTATAGTAATGCTACTGATTTGTGTACATTGATTTTGTAACCTGCGATTTTGCTGAATTTATCAATTCCAAGAGTCTTTTAGTAGAGTCTTTTGGGTTTTCTAGATATGAAATCATATCATTAGCAAAAAGTGAGATTTTGAAATCCTCTTTAAACAAACAACCCCATTAAAAATGGGTAAAAGACATAAATAGAACCCAAACTCAAATGGCCAATAAGCATATTAAAAATGTTCAATATTACTAATTATCAGGAAATGCAAATTCAAACCACAATGAAATATCACCTTACCCAGTTACAATTGTTTTTATTAAAAAGTCTAAGGACAATAGATGCTAGTGTGGATGAGGAGAGAAAGGAATACTTATACCCTGGTGGTGGGACTGTAAATTAGTATGACCTCTATGGAAAACAGTATGGAGATACCTCAAAGAACTAAAAGTAAACCTACCGTTTGATCCAGCAATCCCACTATTGGGTATTTACCCAAAAGAAAAGGAGTCATTTTATCAAAAAGATACCTGCACTTGAATGTTAATTTCAGCACAATTCACAATTGCAAAGATGTGGTATCAACCCAAGTGCCCATCAATTCATGAGTGGATTAACAAAGGTGGTATATGTGTACTATGGAATACTGCTCATCCAAGAAGGATGGATTCAGGTCTTTTGCAACAATTTGAATGGGACTGGAGACCATATCCCAAGTGAAGTCTCTGAAGAATGGAAAAAAATACCACATGTTTTCATTATTAAGTTGGAACTAACTGATGAACACATATGTGCACAGAGTGAAGTAAAACTCAGTGGAAATTGGACAGGGAAAGGGAGGAAGAAAAATGGGCAAAAAGTTACCTAATGGGTGCAGTGAACACTATTCGGTTGATATGCACACTTATAAGCCCGACTCAAGCATAACAAAACTGATACATGTAACCAAAAACATTTGTACCCCAATAATATTTTGAAATAAAAAATGTTATATATCCATAGAATATTATGTAACTATAAAAATAATGAAGTATTGCAACATTCTACAATATTGACGACACCTGAAATCATTATGCTAAGTAAAAGAAGCCAGACACAAAAGACTACATACTTTATGATTCTCTTTATGTGAAATGTTCAGAATGGGAAAATCCACAGAGACAGAATGTAGAGTAGTGGTTGACAGTGACTGGAGGTAGGATGGGAAAGAGAAATGAGAGTGACTACTAAGGGGTTCAGTATATCTTTTTGTTGTGATGAAAATGTTCTAAAATTAAATAGGGCCACAGTTGCACAATTCTGAATATGGTAAAAACCACTGAATTGTATATTTGAAAAGTTTGACCCTTATAGCATGTGAATTATATATCAAAACTACTATTACCGATTAAAAAACCAAAAAAAAAAAAATAAAAACAAAAACTCATATTTTGAGGCAGTTTGTTTCAATATTA
The DNA here is from genome assembly GCF_040939455.1 of Microcebus murinus. Lineage (NCBI taxonomy): Eukaryota > Metazoa > Chordata > Mammalia > Primates > Cheirogaleidae > Microcebus > Microcebus murinus. Next base: position 62,576,824 of record NC_134108.1, on the reverse strand, counting down.
GGTGGTCCTTTTGGGCATTAGGAATTCTACATTATAACTGAAATTCTGTACTTTTAGTCTTCCACACAATGGCTTATTTGGTCCTACCTCTTTATTTGAAGAGAGAAATAATGTACTCTCCACTACTCCTTTTCTACTTTTTTTTTCTACTCCTTTTTACTACTCCTTTTGCTACTCCTTTTTACTAATTTTCATGCCTAAAATCCTCTATTTATGGTAAGAGGAGAATTTTTTTTCAGATAGAAATAACAACATAAACACATAGATCAAGCACTTTATGAATTAAGATAACAACACTGGCTTGAGCATGAAATTCATGAAAAGAAATAGAAAATAAGTTGAAAATGAAGGTTGGGGTCTGGCTGTTGGTAGTTGTAGGCAAGGGGATTGTCAATGGATTGTTTTCAGGCAAGGTAGTGTTATGATCAGAGATCTGCTTCAGGAAGATTGATTGGATATGACTATTCATGTAGAGCATAATTCCCAGTTGTATAAGAATTTTTTGTCAGTTATTCCTTCCGTATGTCAACTTTCCTACATTTCAGTCCTTATGCCATCTCTTCTCTGAGTGTGGGCTGGACCGGGAAACTTGCTTCTAACCAACAGAATATGGCAAAAATGTTGAGATGTCACTTCTATGATCAGATTATAAAAGATTATGACTTTCATCTTAATAGCAGACTCTCTCTGTTACCCTCTCAGTTTGCATGTTTTCATGAAGCAAGCTGGAACCTTGGAGAGGCTCTTATGCAATGAACTGAGAGTGGCCTCTGGCCAACCACCAGTGAGGAACCGAGACCCTCGGTCCAATAACTTACAAAACACTAAATCCTGCCAACAATTGTGTGAGCTTGCAAGTGGATTGTCCCCCAGGTAAGCCTTGAGATGACTACATCCCAAGTGACATATGGATTACAGCCTGTAAGAGAGCCTGAAATAGAGCACCCAGTTCAGCCATGCCTGAGTTTCTGAGCTATGAAACTCAGGAAATAAATATATGTTGTTTTAAGCTTCTAAATTTTGTGATAAAGTTGTTACATAGCAATAGAAAACTGGTACAAAATGCTAACTCAAGTAGCAATGATAAATCTCCTGGAAAGCTGGAGGAGATTAACCTGATGCACAGGTTAGAAGAATTGCTTAGGGAATAGATATGTAAACATTTTTTTAAAAAGTGTATAGTGTTATCCAGAAATAATGAGGAATTACAAATATTTGGCTGAAGGATTTGATTTTTGGGTTCTGATATATGTATATTTATACAGTTCATTCATGTTCAATAGTAAAACATATAACTGTGTCATCTGGACTGGGGTATTATTGACAGTAGGAGGGGATACTACTGTGTCCCTAAAGAGTACACTTCATGAATTTTTAAAGAATTTTTTATAGATGCAAAGCATGTGCCAGGCTAAAATGCTGAAGTTTTTTTTTTTTTAAGCTTGAAGAAGAATAGCCAAATGAAGGCTTTAATTGGGACCTCAAAAAAATTTAAAGAGACTTTCTCTCTTGTATTTTAATGTGTTGTTGCTACAATTTTTTCAAGTGAAAAATTCATTCCAATACTTGAACTTGCAAAGATCTTTGACACTGTAGCCAACAGCATAAAATTAAAACAACACCCACAAAATGAAGTGCTGTTAAACCAAATCTGACTATTTATTCTGCCTAGTCCAAAATATTATTTTATTTTTCTTGTGAAAATAATTTATTAATGATTTTTTATGATTTTGCATTTCATTAAAGTCATATTGACTAAATAATGTGGTCAGGTTTCCTCATTGGCAGAACTAGAAAAGGTGAGAAAAAATTAAGAATGACTCCTTTAAGACACTAGACACTTAACAATGCATTCAGAATTATGGGGTCAAGATCTGGGAATGGATAGAAATAGAGACAAATAGATAGAAATAGAAATAGATGGAAATAATAAGTAAGCCTAATATTTGGAGATGCTTAACTTCTAGGTTTAGGGGCATCTGCAAATTCTGTTAGAGATAAGTTGATCAAAACTTTTGATAAATTTGTAATGCCAAGGAACAGAAATTCAAGTCTATGCTGGATGAATGAGATGCCCTAGCAAAACCCTATCATTAGAATTGAGACTTCTAACAGGCTAAACTGCAGAACAAAAGCCAAACAAGAAATAATAAATAACTATCCTGACCTTCACAGTAATTGAAGCCCAAATTTGAACCATCTCAATATCAGTAACTATAGTAAAGTGATCATCCATTGCTAGCGCCCTGGACTACAAGTCTATGTCAAATACAAATTCTCAGGCAGTGTCACCTTTGGGTAAAACAGAACATTTCAGTGAAGACAAAAACAACTAGAAAATCATTTATTTAAAACCATCAGAGAACTCCAGAAGCCACAAGTACTAAATAGACCAAAATTCTAGCAAGGGGAAAAATTTACAGAAGAGAGCTAAGGATCTGCAGCAATTCCTAAAGACATTTGTTGGTCCTAGGTTTGAAATATCTGAGACACCTGAGTAAACCCACATATAGGGCAGATTTCAGGGAATAAATTGGCAAGCAGATATTTGTGGAATCCACATGGGATTGGATTGACAGAATTAGAGTTTTTAGGTAGCTCTAATGCATGGCTGGTTTCTTCCTGCTGTATTCTCTGAACTCCAAAGCTGCACAGAGCTGGAGGCTGAAAAGCTAAGACTAAAAATTGAAATGCCTAAAACTCAAGGAAGTATTGTATGTTCTTGAATAGAAAGGATAAGAATTTTTAATATGTCAATTTTTATAAGCTTATTTAGAGTCAATACAATCTCAACCAGAACCCTGAAGAGTATTATTTAAAGAAAATAGAAAAATTGATTAAATAATAAATGTAGAAATGCAAAGGACCAAGTTTTGAAAAGAAAATACCAAAGTAGAGAACTTACACTGTCAGATATCAAAACTTAAGGTCTGTGTATTGATTTTGTATCCTGAGACTTTACTAAATTCATTTATCAGTTCCAGGAGTTTCTTGGTTGAATCTTTGGGGTTTTCCAAATATAATATCTTATCATCAGCAAACAGTGAAAGTTTGATCTCTTCTGCCCCTATTTGGATACTTTTAATTCCACTTTCCTTGTCTGATTACTGTAGTCAGGACTTCCAGCACTAAGGTATGAAACTATTAGAATTCTAGAGGAAAATGTTGGAAACACTCTCCTAGACATCGGCCTAGGCAAAGAGTTTATGAAGAAGTCCCCAAAGGCAATCACAGCAGCAACAAAAATAAATAAATGGGATATGATCAAAATAAAAAGCTTCTGCACAGCCAAAGAAATAGTCATGAAAATAAACAGACAACCTACAGAATGGGAGAAAATTTTTGCATCCTACGCATCCGATAAGGGGCTGATAACTAGAATATACTTAGAACACATGAAAATCAACAAGAAAAAATCAAATAACCCTACTAAAAAGTGGGCAAACGATTTGAACAGAAACTTTTCTAAAGAAGACAGAAGAATGGCCAACAAACATATGAAAAAGTGCTCAACATCTCTAATCATCAGGGAAATGCAAATCAAAACCACAATGAGATATCACTTAACTCCAGTGAGAATGGCCTTTAGTAAAAAGTCTCCAAACAATAAATGCTGGCATGCATGTGGAGAGAGACGAACACTCCTACACTGCTGGTGGGACTGCAAACTAGTTCAACCTCTGTGGAAAGCAATATGGAGATACCTCAAAGCGATACAGGTGAATCTACCATTTGATCCAGCAATCTTATTACTGGGCATCTACCCAAAAGATCCCATGGCACTCTACAAAAAAGACACCTGCACTTGAATGTTTATAGCAGCACAATTCATAATTGCAAGGCTGTGGAAACAGCCCAAGTGCCCATCAATCCAAGAATGGATTAATAAAATGTGGTATATGTATACGATGGAGTACTATTCAGCTCTAAGAAACAACGGTGATATAGCACATCTTATATTTTCCTGGTTAGAGCTGGAACCCATACTACTAAGTGAAGTATCCCAAGAATGGAAAAACAAGCACCATATACTCACCAGCAAACTGGTATTAACTGAGCAGCACCTAAGTGGACACATAGGTACTACAGTAATAGGGTATTGGGCAGGCAGGAGGGGGGAGGGGTGCGGGTATATACATGCATAATGAGTGAGATGTGCACCATCTGGGGGATGGTCACGCTGGATACTCAGACTTGTGGGGGGAGAGGGGAAAGGGCATTTTTTGAAACTTTAAAATTTGTATCCCCATAATATGCTGAAATAAAAAAAAAAACTTAAGGACTACTATAAAGATTTATTTGAACTATAGTTGATAAACAATAAACTACACAAATTTAATGTATACAATTTGATAAATGTAGATATATGCATGCACTTATATAACATTATAATAAGGTAATAGACATCTCTATTACCTCTAAATGCTTCTTTATATCTATTTACCGTGTATGTGTGTGTGTGTGTGTATGTAAGAGAAAGAGAGAGAGAGAGAGTGATAAGGACACTCAAGATGAGACCTACTCTCTTGACCTTGGGAAAAGGAAAGGTTGGTTATATTAGTCATAAAAGTTTCCAACCATAAGAAGTAGTTCAAAATTAGATTAAAATGAAAAGTATTCTGTTTATCAGAAGATAAAGATATCATTTGAAGAACATAAATGCAAGCTCCTTAGAAAGGATGAAATGATTCTAAACATATTTAATTAAGAGAATCCAAATCCAGAATTTATTAAAGATTACAAATCAATAAGAAAAATAAAAAGTATCAGAATAATTGGCTAGACTCTAGAGTGAAGTCAAAGGACTCTCAACCACATTACTTATTAGGGAGATATAATTTAAATCCACACTGAAGTATCATTGCTGCTTCAGCAGAAGGACTAAAATTAAAAAGTGAAAACAGCAAAATCTGGTGAGGATGTGGGACAATGGGAATCCACTGCTAGTGGGATTGTGAATTGTACAACCACTTTAGAAAACTCTATTAGTATTTACTGATGTTGAGGATATGTGTGCTTTTTGATATAGACATTGTTTGAAAGTTTGTACTTAGCAGAATTTTCACAACCCATAAAGAGCCACAAGCTCAAGCTATATATTAATGAAAATTAATTTCATGAGTATAGTGCAGAGCAAAAAATACCCAGGCACAAAGTAATATAAACAGTATTATTGGATCCATAGAGAGTTCAAAAGCAGAGAAAACAAAACTTAGGAGTAGGGACAGTGGTTGCTTTTGGGGAGGGGAAATGAATAGGAGGGAATATGGAGGAGCCTTTTGGATGGAAATCTATTAGTTAACTATTGTTGTATAATAAATTACTCCAGAACTTAGTAGCTTGAAATAACTAATATTTATAATATCAGTTTCTATGGGTCAATAACAAGGCACAACTTAGGCAACTCTGGCTCAATATCTTTCATGAGTTTGAAATTAAGGTGTCATGATTGCAGTCATCTCAACCTGCTATTAGGGATAGAGTATCTCATTCTAAGTTCACTAATGTGATTTATGGTACTTCTCAAAAAATCCACTTTCAAACTCACTCATGAGGGTCTCTTCCCCAAATGGCTCATGATATTACAGCTGCCTTCCTCCAGTGTGAGTGATTTAAGGGAGAAGAAGAGGGAAGTCACTGTCTTTTTATTATCTAATCTCAGAAGCGACATCCTATTACCTCTGTCTCATTCTATTTGCTAAAAGCAAGTCATTAAGCCCATAAAACTAGTCCTATAAAAGAGCATGACTAACAAAAGGCAAGTATTATTGAAGTTCATCTTAGAGGTTGCCTATTATAGATGGCAATTTTAAACTTCTTGACCTTGGTAGAGATTACATAAGCCATTGCTTTATGTTATGTACTGGGCTGTGCATTTATGTTTTGCGTACTTTTCTGTATATGTCTTACAATAAAATATTTTTATTCCAGAAGAAATTTAAATTTTTTAAATAAAAAATACAATCATAGAAATTTCTTCAAGCTTCATGTCCTTATGGAATGGAATCAAGATATTATATAACCCCAAAGAACTACTTTTTTAAATCATTCCCTTAGAATACTTTAAGAATACTTAGTAACTTAAAGTAAGGGGTTTACTTACAAACAAGTAAACCCATCAATGTTCAAAATAGAAATTGATCAATTAAGTTGAACTGATCTTTTCCTTGGGAAACAACTGTTCTCAAGATGCTTATTCAACTGTTTCTTACTTACTATGTTTTTTAATTGCTTGTGAACAAATTATACCTAAAGTCTCAAATTTCAAGTTTTTCACAAATATCACTCTCAATATGATCCTATTAATAATAACTTTCCTAATGACATACTTAAAGTACAACTTTCTAAATTTCAAACTGAAAATATTTTCTTTTATAATTCATGGAAATTGCTCCTATTGATTTGAACCAGAAAAGAACTATTCTGGTGACATATAAATAATGAAAGAAAACATTTTCATTAGTACTTTGTGCTTAATGTAGTGCTTTTAATTGAAATATAAACAATGCACATGACATTAATAAAAAAATCAATCATTAAGTTTATACTAGTCATCCAATAACAATACGCACATATAAATAGATTCTTTCACAAATAAGAGAGGAGCAGCTTACATCTAAACGTACTGCTCACTCGTTCCTTGACAAACTTGACACATGGCACAGCCCAGATAGTCACCTTGCCCTTCCTAATGGGGAAGTGCACAGATGTGAACATGGATACGAAGCACTTCTGTCACTTTATCTCAAGTGGAGAATTCCAGAGGGAAATTGAGAATAGGTTACAGCATATTAAAACATATGAAGTTCTTTTTAATATAATTGTTTAGTAAAAGTAAAAAGGATGAAATACTAAGATTGATAAAAATGATAATGTACATTAAGCTTGATTTTTTTTAAAGCATTTATAATATCATGAAATCTAAATCCTCAGATTTTTAAGGAGAATTTCACAATAGTAAAGATAACAATGTCAGTTATTGAGCTATTCTTTCTCCTAACGCCAGTTCTGCCTTTCTTTCTGTGCTGTGATTTTGTGGTAGGGATGTTCCAAACCATATTGTTGACTGCCTCCTGAGGGGTTCCACCAGTAGGGGGCACAAGAAGGGGCCTGGAAAGCGGGAGCAGCAGAAAGGGCTTGCTCCATCCTTTTTTGCTTGTTGGTTCTGATATGTGGCCCTAGCTATGATCCTTTTTCCTGACAGCGACAATTGATTCCAGGGCTTACAGTTCTGTGCACTCTCCCAGACCCCTCAGAGATACAAGGAGCCATGCCGCTGCGTAGGCTGTTTGAGTATCAGCTCTGGGGGACCCGCCACTCCCCTCCTCTCTTTGTTTTCCAAGCCAGGAAGATCTGGCTTCCAGCAGGTACTGCCTCTGTGTTACCTCAGTATTTCCTTTTTCCTTTTCCAGTTATCTAATATATGATGATTAATTCTTTATATTCACTTCTTTGTGTTGAGATATCAAATATAGTTTCCCTTTCCCTGACTGGACCTACACTGATATAGTAGACTAAACAATAACTAATAATTATGCAATTATTACAAAAATGTATTATGACCATGTTTAAGTCTATATTTATTGTGATTTGTTGGAAAGGAAGCTATTTTTCCTCTGCTTATTTATTGAAAATAATTTCATCACTTTAATAAGAAAAATATGGACTACCATATATTCATAGATTTATGGAAATCTACATACAAGCAGTTTTTACTCTAGTTACCTATGTGACTGCCTGAAAAAAAATCACAAGTGGTTGTGCTTTTACATTGTAAGAATAAAATTTAGCTAATAATATTATGTATCCCTCAAAAAAGGCACATTGTCATATTGTACATAATACATTATAAATAATCTGTTTGTAATATAACTAGAATGATAGAAATTACTTGCTTAATTATAGGCAAAAAGTATACTAATTTCTCTTCAGTGATTATCAATTCATAAAAATCATTCAAAAATTATATCAATATTTGTAAGTTGATCACCCTAAATACCACATTTGACTGGAGATTTTTTTTTGAGAAGTACTAATAAAAGTTTGTTTTTATTGCATAAATATTCATTTAAAAATAGTTTTAAATGGTTGTGATGACCACTATAGTGCTGTATATAAATATTTATGATGAGAGGGTTAGTGCCTGTGAAAAATGTTTGTTACAGAATTCCAGAGACCATAGTACACACAATTTTTTTAATAGAAGGTACTTTCTCCCTACAATTTGAAACTTCCTTATGATTTTTCATGGATTTTTTTGTGTTTTGAGAAAGAGTACAACAGCAATTTTGAAAATAAAAAAATTATTACAAAATATATGTCAAGGAATTGGCATATAGAACTAGAAATTTTAGAGTTTTAGTCAGCTTTAGTCAGATAATTGAAAACATTTTTGAAATTGAAAAAAACTGTTTTTTGCAATTATATATTAATAAAACTACAAATATACTGAAATACAAAACTATTTTAATATAATTACAGATATGAAATGTGGTAGGATGTGAGACAGTATTAACTCACTTAGTAAACTATTTGAGAAAAAAGGTAAAACAATCATTTCACATAGTATATGGATTGAATATTTCTGTTTCTGGAAATTCTAAATCTGTTGGACTTTTCCTATACTGGAAGGAGGGCTCTTGAGTGAAACCTTCTGCTTTGATTGCTCACTTTATCACAGCTGCTTTCTAAATCTTCTAGTACTTTCTAATTGCCAAATGTATTATCTTTTTCTGATTTTCATCTTAGAGGAGAATTGGTAATGATTTTAAGCCTATACAGTCAGTGTTCTTGCCATCTATTGGGCCATGCAAAGATTTAAATATCTATGTAGACATCATGATATGTTTGTCAGAATACTAATTCTGTGGCTGGAGTATGGAATATGTAGTGCTTGGTACCTAGGGTTGCTATTGACACTGACCCTAAAGAATTCTTGCATTAAGTATCTGGTAAAGGAGTAGGATTTCATAGCTATCTGAATTAATGAAAACTACCAGATAGCCTGTGGTAACTGAGAAGTAGCCCACCAAGATATGCCCCATAATATGCCAAAACTCACTCATGGACAATTTGAGTGGGCATGTTAGAGATTGACATTTGGCTTTTATCAGCCAACCAACCTTCCCATGTCTTTCAAAAGGCAACCTGATGGTTGCGCTGGAGGTATACTAATGGCTAGATGAACAAAATGTTGTTCTTTTAATTCAAGCAATATACAGGTGGCAATTCACTGCTGTCACCCTCTGGAAATTTGACCACAAACTGTTTTTGTTTTTTTTTAAATAACCAACTGATTTTGATCCAGGACCACAAAGAGATGTGATAGAGAAAAAAATTTGGTAGAAGGTACACTGTGGTTCATTTTCCTAGACTAACAAAAGTAATATTTATATAAACAATTTTGCCCAGGATAAATGACTATTTCCATCTCTTTGTCACCAGGAAAAATGATAGAAGCATATGAAGTAGCAGTTCATTGAAAGGAAAGGAAGGGGCTAATCTTGTACTTGTGTTGAGATGCTGTGCATATGTGTATATCCAACACATGACTACAACTGTCAGGAAGGCTCCTTGAATTAATAGTTTCCTCCCATGAAATATACACAGAACCACCGGTTTCATTATATTCATTAATACATATGCAAAGAGTAAAGACTTGAGGCCATAGAATCAAGTTCACATTGAATTCATCACATTCTTTATATTTGCAGATAAACAGATTCATTCTTATTGTAGTTGTAATTTCTATTTATGATAACAAACCATGTTTTCAATCTCAAAAATATGAATATATAGCACATTATTGCTGCAGATTGCTTTTTCTTTGTGCAAATGAGAAGCTCCTTATGTGGGCAAATCAGATTGAAGACCACAGTTGCACTGGTGGTAATGATGGTAATGAGAGGTCTATAAAGATGCTGAAAATTGATAGGTAACTAAATATTACTTGCTGAGTGGTGATTTAGACTTGGAAAGATAATCTGCAATGACTGTACTGCTCTGTCTTTCCTCCCTTATGAAATTTTGAAAGCACAGGTTGAAAACTATTGACTTGCTGCCTCATGAATTTATTTGAGGTGGTATATATTGAAATAGAAAGCACTATTACATGAGTAGCCCATTCCATTCATTGTACATGGTGATAAGGGAGCTATTACTTAATTTTGCTGAACACCTGTCAAGAATTGCTCTTGAAATCAGATCTGTGCACACTTGTGCTCTACTACAAGGAAAGCAAACTTATGCTTTATAACATGGATACCAAGTCATGCTCCAGAAACATGTACCTGTCCCCGTCTCCATACTGCTGTGAAAAAAACTTTAGGGCCATGTGAAAATTAAGAACTGGACATCATGGAGTATAAAATAGGAATAGATAAATTTTTTGGATAAATTATTGCTACAATTACTCAGAGTTAATAATTGTGTTAGTCAGGCTAGATTAAGCAATGCTGTGATGATCCCCAAAACCTCAGTGGCTTTAAAGAACAAGGATTTATATTTTTGCCCGTGTTATACATCCACAGGCAGCTGTGGCTCCTTCCTATGTTCCTTTTCCTTCCCAGTTTGGAATCCAGTGTAACATAGAAGCTCCTTTTAAGAATATATACTGTCATTCTAATGACTGAGGGGGAAAAAAGCAAGGTAGGGAGACCAGATGATAGTTTTTAAAACCTGCTCAGAAGCAGTATATGGTATTTTCATTGACCAAAGTACCACTCGTGACTTTGTTCATGGGCCCTTTACACAAGCATGAAATGGTAAAGAACTAAGGCTAACTGTTCTTAAACAAATGAGTCATCCTAGTCTTCTTCGTGTTGTCTTCTCTGTGCTAGATACTCTTTAGGCAGCACTAATATAAGATAAAAAGATTCATACTTTTCTGACCACTACCACACAAACTTGATGAGGTACTGGGATTTTTTTTATCTGTATCAGCTGACATCAACTTTCAGCTCACTCTTATTGATTTTCGTACTTACAAGATAACAGTACCCATGTTATTTCTCTATATATCTCACTCCTAGGAGCACAATAGTTTGTTAGACATCATCACAGATCCTTGCAAATCAGGAACTCTGGTTGCCATTTTGAAATTATTGCTTGTTACAAAAATTATGAACACCTTGCCCCTGACAATTATTTGCTGTCATACTGATTTCTGCTGACTTGTGGTATTCCAGAATCTTATCCTTTCTCTTGCCTGTAAAGAACCCAGCACCTTTCCTTACTATCAACTCTGACCCACAAAGGAAACTCACAACTGAGCTTTCTGGATATGCCAGGGCACTCACCATTTGATCCTTTCTTATTGCTTTCATGAAAGAAGTGTCCTCTAGGTCCTCCTGGGGTGCATAGACAGCCTCTATAGAGGTTATATTAATTAGCAGTCCCATCAACAGTGGCTAAATGATTGTTTCTCTCTGCGTCCACATGAGCATGTATTGTTTTTGGACTTTTTAATAAAAGCTATTCTAACTGGAGTAAGATGATATCTCATTGTGGTTTAAATTTGCATTTCCCTAATGATTAGTGACGTTGGACATTTTTGCATGTGTTCATTGGTCATTTGTCTATCTTCTTTTGAAAAGCTGCTGTTCATGTCTTTTGCTCATTTTTTTTTTTTTTTTTAAGGCTGGTCAAGTGGAGCAGTGGGAGTGGAGAAGGAACAAAGGAATCTGTAACTGGTTGTGATCAATTAGCTGTAAACACCACTGCACTCGGACCAACCTCTTTTGCCCATTTTTAATGGAGTTGTTTGGTTTTTTTCTTGCTGATTTGCTTGAGTTCTCTGTAAATTCTGGTTATTAGACCTTTATTGATGTATAGCTTGTTAACATTTTCTCCCATTCTGCAGGTTGTCTGTTTGCTCTGTTGATTATTTCCTTAGCTGTGCAGAAGCTTTTTGATTTAATCAAGTTCAATTTACTTATTTTCATTGCTGCTTGGATTGCCATTGGAGTCTTCTTCGTAAAGAGGACCCCAATATTTGCTTAGGCCAATATCTAGAAGAGTTATTCCGACATTTTCTTCTATAATTCTTATGGTTTCATGCCTTGCATTTAAGTATTTTATCCATTTTGAATTAATTTTTGTGAGTGATGAGAGTTATGGATCCTGGTTCATTCTACTGCATGTGGCTATCTAGTTGTCCCAGCACTATTTACTGAATAGGGTTTCTTTTCCTCAGTGTATATTGTTGTCTGCTTTGTCAAAGATCAGTTGATACGTGGATGGCTTTTTTCCTGGGTTCTCTGTTATGTTCCATTGCTCTCTGTCTCTATTTTTGTGCCAATTCCATGCTGTTTTGGTTACTATAGCTTTGTAGTATAGTTCAAAGTCTGGTAATGTGATACCTCCAGATTTTTTTTCATTTTGCTTAAGATTGCTTTGTCTATTTGGGATCTTTTCTGGTTTCAGATGAAGCTTAGAATTATTGTTTTCTAGATCTTTGAAATATGACCTTAGTATTTTGATGGAGATTGCATTGAATCTATAAATCACTTTGAATAATATGGACATTTAATAATGTTGATTCTACTGATCCACAAAAATAATGGATTTGCTTGTGTCATCTGTGATTTGTTTCCCCAGTGATTTATAGTTGTTTGTAGCAATATTTCACCTCCTTGATTATGTATATTCCTGGGTATTTTATTTTCTTTGTATCTATTGTGAATGATATTAAGTCTTGAATGTGACTCTCAGCTTGACTGTTATTGGTGTATAGGAATGCTAATGATTTATGCACATTGATTTTGTACCTGAGACTTTGCTGAATTGATTTATCAATTCTAAGAGTCTCTTGGTGGAGTCTTTGGGGTTTTCTATATATAGGATCAGATTGTCACCAAAAAGTGGTAGTTTAACCTACTATTTTCTGATTTAGAAACCCTTCATTTTTTTCTTTTGCCTTGTGGCTCTGGCTAGGACTTCCAGCACTATGTTGAATAGAAGTGGGGACAATGAACACTCTTGTCTTGTTCTAGTTCTTAGTGGGAAAGTTTTCTTTTCTCCATTCAGTTTTATGTTGGCTGTGGGTTTGTCATATATGACTTTTATAATGTTGAGATATGCTCTTTCTCTGCCTAGTTTGTTGAAAGTTTTTTTATCATAAAAGAATGCTGGATTTTTTGAATTTGTTTCTCCATCCATTGACATGACCATATGGTCTTTGTTTTCACTCTGATTATGTGGTGAATCACATTTGTTGATTTCAGTATGTTGAACTGTCCTTGTGTCTTTGAGATGAAGCCCACTTGATCATGGTGGAATATCTTTTGATGTCCTTTTGAATTTGGTTTGCTGGCATTTTATTGAGGATTTTTGTATCTGTATTTGTAAGTGATATTGGTCTGCAGTTTTCTTTTTTTGGTATGTCTTCTCCTGGCTTTGGTATCAAGGTAATACTGTCTTTGTAGAATGAGTGGGGAAGAATTCCCTCCATCTCAAGGTTATGAAATAATTGCTGCATTATGGGTACCAGCTCTGCATTTTAGCCCTGATAAAATTTGCCTGTGAGGGCCGGGCGCAGTGACTCTCGCCTGTAATCCTAGCACTCTGGGAGGCTGAGACAGGCGGATTGCTTGAAGGTCAGGAGTTCGAAGCCAGCCTGAGTAAGAGTGAGACACCGTCTCTACTATAAATAGAAATAAATTAATTGGCCAACTAATATATATAAAAAAAATTAGCCGGGCATGGTGGCGCATGCCTGTAGTCCCAGCTACTCGGGAGGCTGAGGCAGAAGGATTGCTTGAGCCCAAGAGATTGAGGTTGCTGTGAGCTAGGCTGACACCATGGCACTCACTCTGGCCTGGGCAACAAAGCGAAATTCTTGTCTGAAAAAAAAAAAAAAATTGCCTGTGATCCATCTTTTCCAGGGCTTCTTTTGTTGTTTTTGGATGATTTTTTTATTATTGCTTTAATCTTTTTGCTCATTATTTATCTGTTCAGAAGTTCTATTTCTTCCTGAGTCTTGGTGGGTTACATGTTTCCAGGAATGTGTTCATTTCCTCTATGTTTATGAGTTTCTGTGAGTAGAGGTTTTCATAGTACTCACAGATGATATTTTGTATTTCTGTGGTATCAGTTGTAATTCACACTTTTTATTTCTGGTTGAGCTTATTTGGGTCTTTTTTCTTCTATTCCTGCTTTTTCTAGCAAGAGGTCTATCAGTTTTGTTTATCTTTTCAAAGGAACAAACAGATTTTTGTTTCATTGATCCTTTGTATCTTTTTTGTTTTGTTTTCTATTTCATTTAGTTCTGCTCTGACCTTAGCTATATCTTTTCTTCTACTGGCTTTGTGTTTGGTTCACTCTCCATTTTCTTGTTCCTTGAGACTTATCATTAAATTGTTGATTTGTGAATTTTCTGTCTTTTTTAAATGTAGGCATCTAAGGCTATGAATTTTCCTTTAGGACTGCTTTTGGTGAATTCCATAGACTTTTGTAACTTATGTACACTTTGTCATTCAGTTCAAAGAATCTTTTGGTTTCTATCTTAATTTCATTACTGACTAAATAATTATTCAGTAGCAAGTCTTTTAATTTCCATGATTTTGTGTAGAAGTGAGTTTAAGTTTTTCTCTCAGAGTTGATTTCTAGTTTTATTCCAGTGTGATCCAAGAAGACACACGGTATGATTACCATCTTTTTGTATTAGTTGAGGCATATTTTGTGGCCTAAGATATGATCCATCTTGGAGAATATTCCATGTGCTGATGAAAAGAATGTATATTCAGTAGTTTTTGGATAAAATATTCTGTAAATATCTATTAGGTCCATTTATTCTAGATTCCTATTTAAGTTCAGTATTTAGTTATTTTCTATTTGAATGATCTGTGCAGTTCTGTCAATGGGGTGTTGAAGTCACCAGCAATTACCATGTTGATGTATATCTCTTTGCATAGGTCTAGTAGGATTTGCTTTATGGTTCTGGATACTCCCACATTAGATGCATGTTTAGGATTGTTATTTCCTTTTATTATATTGCTCCCTTTACTATAATATAATGACCATATTTGTCTTTCTTTAATATAGTTAATTGAAAGTCAATATTATCTGATAAGATAATGATTATATCTGCTTTCTTTTGGTTTCCATTTGCATGGAATATTTTTTTTTCATCCCTTCACCTTGAGTATTCTGTGGATCACTGTTCATTAGATGTGTTTCTTTGAGACAACAGATGGTTGGGTTGTCTTTTTCATCCATTTAGCCAGACTATGTGTCTTGAGTGGTTCATTCAACTGTTCATACTGATTGATAGATTTGATATATGGGGTGGTGTTCTTCTGTTCATCCTATTGGGTAGCACTTTATTGACTTTTTTTTCCTCTTGTGCTATTTTATATGGGCTCCAAGCTTTACCTTTTAGGTGGTTTTACCCTCTTTTTAACAGCTCTTATAAAATTTGAGTTCAAAGGCCGAGTTATACTTAGTGTTGTTACTCAAGGCTTTCTCAATGGATCCTCATATTCTAATTTTCTAAAATTTTGAGACAGAATGGCATTAATGATCATGGTTTTGAATCAAAGTTGCTTTTTACTCCAAACTCTCCGACTAACTAGGTATATTATCTCCATTAAGTCATGTAATTTATCTCAGCCTATTTCTTTCTCAATAAAATGTACATCTTAATTGTAGTTATCCCCACAGAATAAGGGCTCAACAAATTAGTATTAGTACCATTTTTAGTATTTTGCTGATTTATTTTTATTTTTTAATCATTGTATATATTTCTGGCATACAATGTATAATGATTAAATTAAGGTAATATTTGATTATCTCACTTACGTATTGTCTTTTGTGGTGAGAATATTTGAAATTTACCCTTGTAGCAATTTTTAAATGTACAGTACATTATTGTTAACTGTAGCCACTATATTGGTAAATAGATCTCAATAATTCATTGCTCCTATCTAACTATAACTTTATATACTTTGACCTACATCTCTCCATTCCACATCCCATTCCTCCCCCAGTTTCTGGTAACCTCAATTCCACTGTATATTTTATGAGTTACACATTTTAAATTCCACATATAAGTGAGATTATGAGATATTTGTCTTTCTACACATGGCTTATATTTCACTTACCATAATGGCATTCATGTGGTTGTAAATGATAGGATTATCTTATTTTTCAAGGCCAATTTTTATTTCATTGTGTACATATACCATATCTTCCCTATCCATTTATCCACTGAAGGACGCTTAAGTTGATTCCATATCTTGACTACCATGAGTAATGCAGCAATGGGCATGGCAGTGCAAATCTCTCTTTGACATACTGATGTCAAATCCTTTGGCTATATACCCATAGTGGGGTTGCTGGATCATATGGTAGTTTTATTTTTTGAAGAACCTCCATACAGCTTTCCTTAGCATCTATACTAATTTACAATCTCACCAACAGTATAAAATGGCTCACTTTTTTCCCACATCTTCACCAATACTTATCTTTCATCATATTTTTGATAATAGTTACTATAACAGGTATAGTATTAATTTGCAATTCCCTAATGATTAGTGATGTCGAGCATTTTTTCATATACTTATTGGATCTTTGTATGTTCTTTGAGAAATGTCTATTCAGATTCTTTGTCCATTTTTTAATTGGGTGATGAATTGTTTGAGTTTCTTTATATTTTGGATATTAACCCCTTATCAGAGGTATGATTTGCAAATATTTTCTCCCAATCCATAGGTTGTTTCTTCATTCTGTTAATTGCTTCTTTTGCTGTGCAGAAGCTTTTAGTCGTAAGACCGCATACTGAAAAGAAAATGTAGAGGAAAAGCTCCACAACATTGGTCTGGGCAATGATTTTTTTGGATATAACCTTAAAAGCACAGGCAACAAAAGCAAAAATAGACAAATGGGATTATATCAAATTATTACTATTATTATTATCATCATGATAATAAAAGAAATAAATTTTCCAACATTATCCTGTGTATAAATAGGCTTACTGTTCTTTTCTGTATAAATGTATTTCTTTTATATATCTGCTTTTATTTTTTTGTTTTTTTGTTTGTTAGGCTAATGTCAACAGTGATGTAAGAATTTTTTTTTTTAGTTTTAGGAGGTTCTTATTTTATTTAAAAATAATGAATTCAAGTAATATGATAAAATTAAGAAGATTCATATAGTTGGAAAATAAAGATGTGTGATGTGATTTACTTAAGCAGAATGATGAAAAGTAATATTAATTAATACTAAGTATTGTAAATGAATCTGCCTTAGATGGTGGATTATATACTAATGATAAAGGACAAATATGTATTGTCAGACCCACAATCAGTAAGTAGCTTTAATAAAGTTGACAATAAAGGGGGAAAACCCCAGTCATTACAGCATGACTGGATTTTATGTTAAGGGAAATCAAGAGCCAAATGTTTGTTCTCAAATGATCTAAACTATGTACATCTGCTTGAATTACAATGAATACATGACAATAACTCCACCCATTATGAAATTACTATTAGACAAAAGACTCATAAAATAAAGGAATCTGAATTAAATATATATTCATATAAAGAGTAGCTAGTTGAGTAACTCTTGCAATCGTACTTTATTCCAAGCTATGTGTTTCAATAGAAATATTTTCTAATACAAACTGGCCTCATGTATACCAGTGTAATTTTAATATTAGAGTTTCTGAGATTTGAGTGAGTTTATAAGCTCAATACTAGTCATTTTACTGAAATATGATGCACTAGAGATTCCACAGTAAGAAAATTCTCTCAGGCATACTTACAACCACTGCTTCAGGGATATTTTTGAAAGCACATCTCTAGTGAGTGGTCTTTCACAATTTCACTTTGATTATATTGCCTCAAAGTTACAGGAAAGAAGTTGAAAAAAATATTTAAGTACAACTGCACATGAATCATTCCTAACTAAATTGCTAGCAAAAAACAAGGACAGAAAACACAAATAGGCACATGATAATCAGAGATAAGATACATTTTCCGAAATAAATAATCACTTAGAATATGATGCAGAATAGTTTGATGAAAATAGCAGCATGGTTGCAGCTTCACACTAAAGAATAATCTTCACAGGTATATCACGTAGTAAACTATGGAAATGCTTTGACAACTACACTACTAATTTTCAATGAATCACAGAAAATAATGACAGTTATCATATGTCTGAGCTGGACAAATCTCAGTTCTTGTCTAAAAGATAATTTATACAAGATTTTGAAGACACTTAACTTTATATGTTAAAACTGGGAAATAGAGGATGCTCCTTTCTGATCATTTCTAATAATTGTCTGTTAAAATAGTAGGAGTGTTCTGCTGATTACCTATCTATACTACATTCTGTGGTACATAATAGTGAAATTCTTTTAGAAGTAGATGATGAATCATTGATCAAATTTTTGTGTTTTTTATATTGAAGCAATGTTGGTTGTTAGAGATTCTGAAATATCCATATATATATCTAATAAACTTATAATCTATTTGGTCAAGTTTCTTAAAATCAAATAACTTCAGTTTTCTCATATGTGAAATGGCCAAAATAATATCCCTATCCAGTAAAATATCAAGCTATCAGGATTCTTATATCAAATTGGTGGAAACTGTGAAAATTCCTTGGGACCAAACATTTTGTGGAGTGTGTGCATATATGTGTGTGTGTTTGGGAGTTGTCTGCTGAGAATCCAAGAGTGTAAGTTCAGATCCAAGGAGTGTCATAGTTGGGGAAATTATTTTTTTATTTGTGCCCTTATACTTTCTCATATAACATGGGTATATCTTTGCCAATTAGATTGCTATAAAATTTTTGAAACAACAGGGTTGGGGAATATATCTTATCATAAATTAAAATTTATATTAAAGCAAAACTTATTAAGGTAATGTAGCAGTTGTTGCTGGAGTAGAGAAAATAATCAATAAAATAGAAAAGAGTGTCCAGATATAATCTCACACACATATTGAAATTTGATATATGACAGGTGGCATTGTACATCTATAGTAAAAGGAAGGGTTACACACTAAAGACAAATAATTTTAAACATTTGAAAAAGAAATATAAGAGAATATCTTTTAGAAAAGGAACTTTTATCCAAATCATATAAATAAAAAACATAAAATAAAGTTTTAAATACTATAGAGAGAATAAAAGATAAGCCCCAAACTGTAATAAGGTCTTTGGAAAACATATAATTTACAAGTGGTTAATGCCACAATGAATACAAAATTTTCTATATATTAATTTTTAAAAAATACAATAGAAAAATGGACAAATGTTATAAAGTGAAACTTCACAGAAAAAGAACAAATTATTGATAAAAAATGAAAATGTGTACATAGTAATTAAGAATTATTTATTTCTGAATATTTATATTCAAATAATGTTAAGCATTTTAGATACAGCTTACAGTGACAATCTCATGTGTTTATATGTTGAAATTCTATTAGAGTACTTAATATGTTTACTATTACACAAGCAAAATGCTATATTAACTAATAAGACTTAAAAGTTGTTTATGATATGTACAAAAGCATTTGTTAAGAACTTTCAAATATTTAAAAAATGGAAAAATCGTGGTTATGGAAACCACTTTTGTGGAAAAAAAATGGTTAAAAATAAATGTTCAGAAGTCCATAGCTAAATAACTAGAGATAAATGTACCTTCTCCTACTAAAAAAGAGCTAATACAAATATAAATTACATAAGGCATATTAATATAAATTATATTAAATCATAGTTCTAATATTTTATTCATAATATTAAATAAAATATTATTTAATAACTCTAATCAGTGGTACAAGTTTCTCAAGAAAAAATATTATTTGAAAATTTCTCATCTTACATGACTGAACTAAAAGCATAATTTTCCAATTCAAATTTTATGAGGAAAACAATTTTTTAAAATTCTGAGAATAAAACCTATAAAAAATCATCTTTCATCATCTCCACTCATGTAGATAGATCTGTTCCCTCTCTGTAACATACTGTGCTTAATAAATCTTGGTGCTTAAAAAAAATTCATCTTTGATGCAAACATGTTCTGGTTTATGAAGAATATGAAGAAAAAGAGTAAAATGAGGTACCCTAAGCACACTTCTTTCACTAACCAATTCAATAGATTTGTATAAGAAAGCTTTAAAAAGACAATTTGTTAAAGCTCACACCCTCAACTGCTCTGACTTCATTGACTTCACTGGGGTTTCCAATTCATTAACCCTATCAACTCTTCACTGTCCCTTATTCCATGTACATATTTACTTCTCTTATTGCCCAAATGAAATTCCAATTCTATGGTCCCATTGATATAATCACTTTCACACATATAAACTTGACTCCCTTGTCTCTCTCTTGCTTTCTCCTATTTGCTTGGTGAAACCTCACAGTTGATTGAATCCAGAACTTTACATTCATAGCCAGCTGAATATGACTAGATAAAAACATCCAACCTCATAAATGTGTCCTATATTGGGTTCATGATTGTAAACCTGAAAGAGTCCCTTAATACTCCAGGACAATCATATTACATGTCTCTGATTCACTCATTCAACCGCTTTACTAGGTAAATATTTCACACCTCCTCTCTTCAAACTCCAACATCTCCCCTTACATTGTCTTTATTAACTGATTACCTTGTTTCCTACTTGACTGAGAAACCTGAACCAATCAGAAGAAAACTTCTCCAGACATTCTAATCATATCTACTCACCTTTAGGCATCTACAGCCACTGACTTCCTGTCTATGAACAGAGATGAACTATTCATATGTCCCCTCAAGCCTATTTCCCATCCTCTCTTGCCCACTGAAGACAACATTACTGTAATCCTACCTTTTCTCCTCTGTATCACCACTGTTTGCTCTCTACTGGATCATTCCCTTGGATGGAAGAGAGTGAGGGATCAAAAATTACTTATTGAGTATAATGTATACTGTTCCAATGATGAGTACAATAGAAGCCCTGACTTCACCACTGTATAATTCATTCATGTAACAAAAAATTTTGGACCCTTAAAATCTACTGAAATAAATTTTTTAACAATGTTACTATTTCTTCTTCTTTAAAAATAAAAACTACTTTTTTAACATTTAGCTTAACTTTAACGCAAAAAAACCCCACAACACAACAAAACAAAAAACCAAAACAAAAAACAAAAAAACTTTACTTACCACATGCTAGTAGTATTTCTTCTATCTTCTATTAGCAACATTCTTGTGTGTTTAATTGTCCTACTTCCTCAATATTCATTTTCTCCTTAGCTATTTAAATTAGAATTTTCTCCTCAACATTTTACTGAATGCTCCTCTCAAAGTCCTTAGTGAACTGGAAGTAGCTGAATCCAAAACATATCTCTCATCTGCAGTATTTGATCAGTTGATCACTTCTTTCTTCCTGATAACCTTTCTTCACTGGTTTCCAGTGCAACTCATTGTACTGGGTGTGATAGTGGCCCCTCAAAATTCACATCCACCTGAAATCTGTAAATGCGAACTTATCTGGAGAATCTTTGCAGATGTGATTAAATTAAGATAAATTCATACTAGATTAGGGTAGGCACTAAATCTAATATGACTGGTATCTTTTCTAAGGAGTGAGAAATTTAAATACATAGATATGGACAATGTGAAAACACAGACACACAGGGGATAAGGCCATGTGGAGATGGAGACACAGATTGGTCTGATATACCTGTAAGCTAAAAAACACAAAGAATTGCCAGCAACACTAGAAGCTAGAAGAGACAAGGAATGATTCTTCCCTAAAGCCTTTGAAGGGAGTGTGGGCCCACTGACACCTTGATTTTAGATTTCTAACCTCCAGAACTCCGAGGGAAAAAAAAATTCTGTTGTTTTAAGGAACCCAGTTTATGGTACTCTTGAAGAGTAGCCCTAGGAAACAAATATACCTACTCCTGGTTCTACTTCTTCCTGACAGGTTACTGTTTTTGTCATCTTTATTGGTTTTTGCTTTTCTCTGATCTTTAATATTGGTTTTTCCTTAGGCTCAATCTTTGATTTTTGTTTCCTACATGCATTTTGTAGAGGATTGTGTCAGTACTCTGCTGAGATCCTCTCAGCTCTCTTTTTACTGTAGTCATGTGTTTGGAGACATGTGGAGCTGGGGAGCTTCAATGTGCTTTCATTTTCAACAGGCAACACCTGCAGATCATTTTTTTTTTTTTTTTGGCAGAATTGCCCTTGAGTTTTTTGAGGCTGCTTTGTCTCTACTAAAAGGACTTTGAGAAATGTATTGGCACAAATATGCTTATATTTTAAGTGGATCACTATGGCTGCTCTATTGAGAATAAAAGTTAGAGGGGCAGGGATGGATTCATAGAGATCTATCCATTGCAATAATTCCTCCCTTCCCCAACACACACATGCACACACATTTAACCTGTCACACTACAGGGGAAAATGATGGAAATTATTCTACCTAATTCAGCTTCCTGAGTAATACTTGGAATCCCTAATCATTGCCTGGATGTCTTGCAGATCCATTTTAGTAGTGGTTTCTCCTTCATTTTCTATCCTTGCTTTGTAATGAGCCTGCACCAGAATTTTAAAAGAAACATTTTCTGTTCTATAATTGATTTCTCCAGCATGTTTTTGTTTTTATCCTCATTGTTTCTCCCTCAAGCATGCTCAGTACCCACTTTGCTCAACCCTTTAATTTTTCCAAATAGCTAAGACTAGGCTATAGTTGTAAAATGTAAGGAAAAGTACAATAAATAACAGATGATTAGAAATATTATCATGTGTCAATTGATATGGAGCATGATAAGTAAATTATGGTATATACGTGCATATGGAGAATCATGCAATCAAAAGAAAGGGACAAAGAAAGATCTCTATGTCCTGATATGGAAAGTTATCTAAAGTACAGAATTGAATAAAGCAAGCAAGGCACAGAAGAGTACTGGTAGTAATCTATCATTGTATTGATAAGACAAAAAGGATATATTAATAATTGCCTGTAGACATAAATGGGAACTATAGTCCAGTCTAGATTTGGTGTCAAGCTCATTTCTGTTCCATTTTTTCATTCTTTTTTTCAATGCTCTTTGGAATCTTATTAATCTATGCAAATAATTGAGAAAAAGATACACTTGCTTCCCAAAGATAAATAATAATTTTCTGGGGCAATGCATACACATTTAAGAAACAACAGAAGCAAAAACAATGTATTTCTTTAATATTCAAGGGAAGTATTCTATTAAATATATACCTAATTTTATAAACATTAAACAGAAGTCTTACCAATGCAGTCTGAAGCATTGCAAATCAGGTTCATAGTGAGTTTTAAGTTATTATTTTGTAATAAGTGATACTTATCGCTTTATAAATAAAGAGTCTATTTTATGATTTTTCTTTTGAACCTTTTAAAACCTATTCAAGAGAGAATTGATTGCTCTCCTCTAGAAAGAGAAATCTATAAGGGATTTTTATTTTACACTATATCATAAATATTTTAAAATTCAAATAAATGTGATTGAATAATATAATTAACACTCATACAGTCATGATTGAGATTTAACAATTGTATATTTTTGTTATATATGCATTGTTATTCGTGATGAATTCTTTTAAATAAATTACAGAAATTATTACTACATTTTCATCTTAAATATTTTAGAATATGGCTCTAAAATGTAAGAATATCTTTCTATGCAAATATTATTAAGCAATAAATAGTTAACAATCAAATCTATGTTATGTTGTAAAACCACTGCATATTCAATTTTTTTCTAGTGGTCCCAAAAATATCTTTACAGTTTAATTTGTTCAGATCAGTATTTAATCCAAGACCATTAGTTGCATTTAAGTTAGGATATCTTATGTTTCTTTTAATCTAGAACCTTCTCACCTGTTCTTCATTTGTATTTTTCATGGCATTGGCCTACCAAACATAATAAGTTAGTTATCCTGTAGAATCAGTTAGCAAATTATAAACGGTACTTATTTAATATAAAAAAATTGAAATATAAAAATGCCTAATTACATATACATAAACTTATGTATGTATACACATATATCTTTTTATAATAATTAATCTCAATTATTTATAGTGAGCATTTTATATATTAATAATTCTTGAAAACATAATTTTATTTAATTTTCTTACGAATGTAACCCTTTCTGTTTGAGATGTTTCTATTGTAACTTACATTGGAACAAACGCCTGTGTATGTAAATATCACCTCCTCCAAGATCTATTTATTTCTTTATAATAGTTTCCCAAAAGCAGAATTACTAATCAAAGATAAGATGACTTAAACATTATCATATAATTTTCCATAAATAGAAACTTCTTCAACCAATGCTGGATGTTGAGTACCTGTTATCACATTCTCCCAGCATTGAGTACTATACTTCTAGAGTGGTTACATTTGTGTGAAAAATAAAACTATTTTTTTTACATTTTGAATTAACTTTACTACTAAAAAGGTGTTTTTTCATAGCCCTATTATGCATTTTTATTTATTCTCTTTCTCCTATTACTCATCATTCTTAGTCAATTTGGGCTGCTATAACAAAATACCATAGATTGGATGGCTTATAAACAACAGATGGCTTATAAACAACATTTTATTTCTCACAGTCCTGCAATCTGAGAAGTTTTTAGTCAAGGATAGGGCAAATTTGGTGCCTGATGAGGGTGCATTTTTCCATTTCTTCATGTGGTAGAAGGGGTAAACAAGCTTCCTTGAACCTCTTTCATAAGGGGACTAACCCCATTCACAAGAGTTCCACCTTCATGGTCTAATCACCTCCCAAAGATGCCACCTCTTTATACCATTGTATTCAGGATTAGGTTTCAGCATATAAATTTGGGGGCAGAGGGGACACAAATGTTCAGACCATAGCACAATTTTCTATTGACATGTTACTGTTTTCCTTTTAATTGATATAAACTCATTTTTAATAATCAAGGACACTATTATCTTCTTGTCATATTTGTTAGAACATTTTTTAAGTTTGTATTTGACTTTTAATTTTGATTTTATTTTTGAATTAAATATTGATACTACTTTATGTCCCTGTTTTATTAATTTCCTTTAAAGCTCATTACCATAGTCATATTCTGCTCTGGGCATAGACAATCATTTTAATATGTTTCATGTGTATGTTTTTATTTGAATGCATTGCAAAGTGTGTAATATTTTGTGTGCATAAATAGTATTGTCATATGGGTAAATAGCATTATATATTCCATTCTGTTTCCCACTTAAAAAAATGAAACACTGTTACTAGGATCCATCCTTTTTGATCCCTGTATTTTTGCATTTAGTCAATTGCTGCTAAATGCTGCATAATACACTATGGTTGGCATTTGCTCTATTTTTCCTGGTCTATTTCCCCATGATGTTCACAAAGGTTGCTTTTGCCTTCTTTATTCCACATACTCTAAGGACCATCTATATAGATATCTCTGTGAATCAGAGAAGATTTTACCAGGAATACATATATACAAGTCACCTTGATGTTTCACTGGATATGTACACATACAATTTGACTAATTATTACTTGAGGCTTTCCAGAATTGTCTCACTGAACAGATGTACCCCATCAGGGTGTAAAGGCTGCTATGTCTTGATATCCCTGCAAACACTTACCATTATGAAACCATTTAATTTTTTTTCACTAAAGTTTTAATTTGAATTTTTCTGATTACTGGTTCTCAGTGTTCTATCAATGACGGATTGAATGGAACTATATGACATTGCTGATTTCCAAACATTTCTGATATATAAAATATGGCAGTAACATATGGCTTAATAGTTTGTGAGGTTTTCCCTAATATAGGTAACTTGTTTTGTTCCCTTGCTCATTTTTCTATCAAGTTGCTATATTGTTGTGGCATTTTTGCAAACATTTGTTATATTGTAAGGGTTTATTACTTGTGAGTTCTAGACAAAACAAATACCTTCACCCATCCTCCATCTTATTTATTATCTTGTCTGTGGTATCCTTCCTCGATCAGAAATCTTTCATTTAGGCACAGTAAAAGTAGTAGTAGATTCTTATTTAGCATATATTGTATGCCAGGCATTGTTTTAAACCTTTTGCATATATTAAATTATTTATTAACCATTTTAAAGATGAGGAAACTGAGGCACAGAGAAGTTAAAGGATTGTCCAAGTTCACTCAGATAGTATGTTATAGAGTTCTTACTATAATCTATAAATTTCTTATCTTATGGTTTGTGTTTTTGAATTTATTTTAAATGACATTTTACCTGTACCTACCATTATTTGATTTCATCTAGACTTCACCTTTATATATGGATAGGGTGAAGACTCCATTTTATTTACCATCTATTTGCACAATCTGTCCTTTCCATTTTGATTTTGGTGTCATTTTAAATCTTTGTTAAATTCTCCCATATATGGACTTATTTCTAGTTTATTCTATTTGTTTATTTGTCCATTCTTGAGTCAATACTACACTGATCTACTACTATGGTTTTGAGGTGTGTTTTGATATTTGACACAGCAAATTCTCTACTTTTCTTTTTTTATAGTTGATTTTGCAATTCATGTGTCTTTATTATTCCATATATATTTTATAGTAATTTCAGAAATATGGTTTTCATAAAAAGCAGAGGAGGCACACCTAAGAAATTATTATAACAGTAAAATATAATGCTTCCAAAATTTTGGAAGGTAAGATTTTGGTAATCTAGTCAACCTAGAGAATAGTTAGGTCAAGGCTTTCCTGAATCAGGTTCATCCTGTAAAATCAAACAAATGGCTGCACCAGTGGCTGATTGAATACTTTACATTATCAAAGAGGAGGAAGTCCCTGAGCTTGGAAATTTATTATGACCCGTTTCTATTCTTACACAGGAAAATACCAACAAGAATTATGATCATATCTTATACAAAAATATTATAATAAAACATGAAAATTAAGCACCTGATATCTCAGCAGTATAGAAAAATTTTATTAAAATTTTGCCACACAGAAAATTAATACAGTATACTAATTTTTCAAAGTAACTTAAAAGATATTAGGTAAATTCTCAAAGCCTAGAAAGAATGATATAAATCAGAACAGCTAAATAATAAGATAACAGCAGAAATAAAAGGGAAACAGATGGAATCCAAATATAAAGTCAAAAACTGGAAGAAAAATATTTTATGTATGTATTTAATTTAAAAACATTTAGGAGGTATACATGTTTTTTTGTTACATGGATGAATTATAATATGTTGACCTCAGGGTTTTCAGTGCACCCATTACCAGAATAGTGTACATTGTACCTGATAGGTAGACTTTTATCCCTCACTCCTTCACCTTCCCCCTTTTCAGTTTCCAGTATACATTACACCTCTTTATGACCATATATATCCTTTGTTTAGCTCCCACTTTTAAGCGAGAACATGTGATATTTATTTCTCTATGATAATGTTCTCCAGTTCCACACAAGTTGCTGCAAAAGGCATTATTTCATTCCTTTTTATGGATGTCTAGTATCTCACATTTTCTTTATCCACTCATGAGTTAATGTGCACTTAGGTTGGTTCCATATCTTTGCAATTGTAAATTCTGCCATGATAAACATTTGGGTGAAGGTGACTTTTGATATAATGACTTATTTTCTTTAGAGTACTCAGTAGTGGGATTGCTATATTGAATGATAGGTCTATTTTTAGTCCTTTGAGAAATTGCTATACTGCTTTCCGTAGCGATTATACTAGTTTACATTCCTACCAACAGTGTGTAAGCATGCCCTTTTTACTGCATCTGTGCCAACATATACTGTTTTTTGACTTTTAAATAATGGCCATTCTGACAAAAGTAACAGGGTATCTCATTGTGGTTTTAATTTGTATTCCCCTGATAATTAGTGATGTTGAGCATTTTTCCTATTTTCTTGGCCATTTGTCTATCTTTTGAAAAAAATCCATTCTTTGCCTCCTTTTAAATAGTGTTAATTTTTTTTCTTGCTGATTTGTTTGAGTTCCCTGTAGATTCTGAATGTTAGCCTTTTATTGAATATATAGATTGTGAATATTTTCTCCCATTCTATAGGTTGCCTATTGACTTTGCTGATGATTTCCTTTGCTATGCAGAAACTTTTTAGTTTAATAAGGTACCCTTTATTTATATTTTGTTGTTGCCGTATTTGCTTTTGAGGTCTTACTCGTAAATTATTTATCTAGGATAATGTTTAGAAGAGTTTTAAAAACATTTTTTTCTAGAATTTTTGTGATTTCAGGTCTTACATTTGAATCTTTAATCTATCTTTAGATAAATTTTGTATGTGTTGAGATAGAGGGAAGCAGTTTCATTCTTCTGCATGTGGCTATTCAATTCTCTCAGCACTGTTTATTGAATAGGGTGTTCTTGCTCCAGTGTATGTTTTTACCTACTTTGTCTAAAATCAATTGGTTGAAGTTATGTGGTTTTAATTCCGTGTTCTCTATTCTGTTACACTGGTGTATGTGTCTCACCAGTATCATGATATTTTATTTACTATAGCCTTGTAGTATAATTTGAAGTCAGGTAATGTGATGCCTCCAGTTTTATCCTTTTGGCTTAGGATTGCTTTGGCTATCTTGGTTCTATATGAAGTTTATGATTATTTTTTCTAGATCTATGAAAAATGACATTGGTATTTTTATGGAAGTACTATGTAGAAATTCTGATTTGTGTACATTAATTTTGTAACCTGAGACTTTATTGAATTTGTATATTAATTCTGGAGGTCTTCAGTGGAATCCTTATAGTTTTCTAGGTATGAGATCATATCATTGGCAAAACAAGGGTAGTTTGATCTCTTCTTTCTCAATATGGATTTCCTTTCCTTCTCTTGCCTGATTGCTCTGGTTAGGACTTCCAGTATGATATTGAATAGGAGTGGTGACAGTAGGCATCTTTGTCATATTCCACTTCTTAGGGGAAATGCTTTCAAACTTTCCCCATTGAGTATGATGTTGGCTGTGGGTTTGTTATATACAGCCTCTATTATTTTGAGTATATTCCTTCTATGCCTAATTTTTGCTGAGGGTTTTTATCATCTAGGGGTGCTGGATTTTATTAAATGCTTTTCCTGAATTTATTGAATTGTTCATATGGTCTTCGCTTTTAATTCTGTTTATGTGGTAAATCACATTTATTGATTTATGTATATTAAAGCATACTTGCATTGCTGAGGTGAAACCCACTTCATCATGGTGAATTATCTTTTGATGCACTATTGAATTTTGTTTGCATGTATTTTGTTGGGGATTATTGCATCTCTGTTCAAAAAATATATTGGTTTGTAGTTTTATTTTGTTGTTGTCATTGTGTCCTTTCCTGGCATTGATATCAGGGTGTTATTGCCTTCATAAAATGGGTTACTGAGGATTCCTTCCTTCTCAATGTTGTGGAATAGTTTCAGTAGAATAGGCACCAGTTCTTCTTTGTAGATCTGGTAGAATTCTGCTGTATGGGATATGTCTTTTTTTGTCGGGAGATTTTATTTTTTATTACTGATTGGGTTCCATTTTAGTTTTCTGAAACAGAGTAACTGCCAGGCAAGAGTTTTGTGTCCTATAAAACTAAGTTTCGTAAATGAAGAAAAAATAAAAGTCTTTTCACGAAAATCAAACACTAAGGGAATTTGTCATCACTAGATGTGCCATAAAGGAAATGCTTAAAAGCACTTTATACTTGGAACAGAACATATCCATCACCTGAAAGTTAAAGCTCACTACTCTTATAAAACAGTGATACAAGGAGAAAACAAAGTAACTAGATATCATTTAACATGATGAACATATATCAATAGTAATATTGAAAGTACACAGTCTTAATGCTTGGCATCAAAAGTACAGACTGGCTATGTGTATGAAAAAAACACAATCCAAATTATATGCTGTCTACAAGAAACCTGTCAAGCTTGCAAGAATTCTTACAGACTGAAGGAGAAGGGATGGGAAAAAATATTCCACACAAATGGCAAACAAAAATGAACAGGAGTAGCTATCAGATAAAATAGACTTTAAATCAACAATGGTAAAAAAAAAAAAGACAAAGACAGTCATTATATAAAGAAGAAAATTCAGCAAGAAGAAATAATAATCCTAAATTTATATGCATTTAACACAGGAGCTCCTAGATTCATAAAACAAATTTTACTAGATTCAAGCAAATAAATAAATAGCATCATGATAATATCTGGGAACTTCAACAATCCATTGTCAGAACTAGATAGATCATTGAGGCAGAAAATCAACAAAGAAACACTAGACTTAAATGGGATTCTGGAAGAAAATGGAACTAACAG
This sequence comes from Microcebus murinus, assembly GCF_040939455.1. Classification (NCBI taxonomy): domain Eukaryota; kingdom Metazoa; phylum Chordata; class Mammalia; order Primates; family Cheirogaleidae; genus Microcebus; species Microcebus murinus. Next base: position 62,546,560 of record NC_134108.1, on the reverse strand, counting down.
ACATTTATAGAATATTCTACCTAAATCTTCAGAATACATATTCTTCTGATCAGCACATGGGACATTTTCTAAGATAGATCATAACTTAGGTCATAAAACAGTGTCAGCAAATTCAGAAAAATTGAAGTCATATTGTGTATGTTCTCATACCATAGTGGAGTAAAACTAGACATATATTCCAAGGGGAACTCTCAAATCTACACAAAGTCATAGAAATTAAACAGCCTGCTGCTGAATGATCCTTGGGTCAATGACAAAAATAATATGTAAATCAAATGATTTTCCACACTGAACAACCAAAGAGACGCAAGTTCCAAAATCGATGTGATGCAGAATAAACAGTGCTAAGGGGGAAATTCATAGCCTTAGATGCTTACATCAAACAGAAACAAAGTTCACAAATTCACAATCTAATGTCACAACTCAAGGAACTAGATAAAGAAGAATAAACCAAACTCAAAGCTAGCACAAGAAAAGAAACAACAAATCTTGGAGCAAAACTAAACAAAATGAAGACTAAAAAGTAATACAAAGTATTAATGAAACATAAAGTTGGTTCTTCGAAAAGAAGCAAAATTGATAGGCCACTGGCTAGATTAACCACAAATAGAAGAGAAAGGACTCAAATAAACTCAATCAGGAAAAAAGAAGGAGACATTACAACTGATACTACAGAAATACAAAATATCATCCATGACTACTTTGAAAACCTCTATGCCTACGAGCTAGAAAATTGGGAGGAAATGGATCAGTTTTTGGAAACACATGACCTCCCAAGCTTGAATGAAAAAGAGATAGAAATCCTGAATAGACCAATAATTAACACCAAAATTGAAACAGTGGTAAAAAAAAATCTCCCAATATTTTTTTTAATATTTAAGAAAATTACTTTGGAAGAAAGATAAGAGTCACAGTAAAGTCACAGTAAAGGGATTGACATAAAATGGATGTATGATGAAAAATAATGTAAAAAGGCTATCAGTAAAGGTGGTAGATATAGCAGTCAAGTAAAAGAGATGTATGATATAGTTGTAGCATACTGAGAAGAGAACCAAAGCTATGGGATGGAATAAATATTTTAATCTATAATCTATAAGCTTCCCTGAAATAATTATGATTACAAATTGAAAAGGCAAAAATTACTGGGAATTTGAACTTACATGGCAAATTCTGAGATGTGATCTAATATTAATAAGATGACTGAATTCTAAAGATTTTGAAAGCATATTTTAGGTATCTAGAAAAATGACAAATAATGGCCAGTCACTGGTTAGAAAACATTCAGTATATAAAGGAAAGAAAATAAAATTAGTATCAGACATCTTGGCTATGATATTTTATGCCAAAAGAACTTGGAGCAACATTATTTATATATTTAAAAAATAAGATGTGAGTCAGGTATTTTAAATTTGACCACCATTTCCTTACATCAAAAGTGAACACTTACGAACATGGAAGAACTTTGAGAATATTGTTCACATGTGTCCCTACCTATGGACCAACTAGGAAATTAGATTCGGCTATCCAAGAAATGATAGCTGTAGTTTTAATTGGTGAGTTATCTTTATTAGCATATAACATATTTAACTTTATCCCTAGGATTAAATAATGAGCATAAAGATAAAAAAAGTATGATAATGGATAATTAATGTCCCTAACAAACATAAGAAGAGAATTAACAGAATCCATGGAAAATAAAATAAGCTCATTGATTAACTCACAGGTATAAATTGAGACTAAAAAGTAATCAGTTTAAATTTGATACACATTATGTGACTCAGTAGTGACTAAAAAAAGACAGAACTAAAGTTTACTTATTGGGAAATTAAAATAAATATATTCAGTTAAAAACAGTGTACTCGTTCCTAAAAATCAGAAGAAATGCACATGGTGAAAGACTTTAGAGGGGTATGTGTATGTGTGCAAAAATATGACAGAACTAACACCAACTCACCCTACCAAAAAACAAGGTTCATGGGGAAATGATTGACTTTTGTTTTAAGACAAGAAATGTGTAAGATGGATCTGGAATGTCTTTTTAGTTCCATAAAGCAAATAAGCTCTTCAAAATTTAGATGGCCAAGTCACAATGACAAAAAAAAAAAAAAAAAAAAAAAAAAAAAAGCCATGCTATGAGTGAAAGCTGCTGGTTTCCAAAGTTGAGATAATTTAAACATAAAAGAATGGCTACTGTTGGATAAAAACATACCCAATACATAAAAACCATGAATTGGCTGGAAGGTACAGAGTAATTTTGAATAATAGCAATAATAATTGCTATTCTTCCTTTGTTCCTAATTGTACTGTTTTTATTGGCTTGCTGTTTTTTTTCTATGTTTAATATGCTACTAAAATTTGATTCAAAGTTAGGATTTTTTTGGATTTTCTAAAAGGACTTATAAGTTCATTAATATGCATATAACTTTAATTTGTGAAGAAATAAAATGTACTCTACTAGTAAATTTATTAAATTTACCATCTATTTACTCTTAGAATAAATGCTGTTCTATAAAATTATACATAGTAGTCCAAAAGCCTTTTTGATATTGCTTTCTGGATTTTGGTCTATTCATATATTTCTTCCTATATATTTCACTCTTTACATACTTGTATTTTTTTAAATCAATAGTGATACTACTTTTGGTGAAAATAATAACAATTTGTAGTTTGTATTTATTTTTACTTACACACTTGCTATCCCCAAATAGATTAGTTAGATTTCAATTTTACTTTATCAGATTTTATGATTTATTTGATGTTATTTCACAATAGTCATGACATACCAAATACTGTTATTATCATGGTCTTCTTTGCACCTGATTACATGTTGTACCATAGGAAGGTAAATAAGTTGAGTTTTAGAGGCACTATAAAAATACAATTATTAATCATTCATTCAAGGTGCTGTAAGTAATTGAATAAGGGCCACTTTATAAGAAAATATACATGAGTCATCTATAAGGTGATTGATAGCTGGGCCATATTTTTCAAACTTCCTGTTAAGAGTTCTGATTCCTTGAACTATGTAAGAAAACACAAGAAAAAAGAAGTAAAAAATCAATTGTTTATTATTCTTTCAATAAAGCAAAGTATTTTGTGATTTAAGAAAGTCAGAATGCATACTTGTGTACTCTACTCCATCGACAAGGTATTTATTTACAAATCATATTTTTCACAAGTTATCGAACCCTGTTGCAAAGCCCCTTAAAAAGAATATTTTATTATGGTAGTAGAATGTAGAATAGAATCATGCTACCTCTCTGAATGTTGACAAGGCTAGTGTTTATATCAGTGTCACAATAGTAAGAAAGATTGATAATACAGATCATTTTTCCTATATCGATTAAAACACCTTCATTACTGCTTTTTGTATTCATAAATTTTCTTTAATTACTACATATACATGAACTACTCACCAAAGCTGGAGTGAAACCTTTTCAGTAGTGATATTAGAGATCCACTGACATCCCTAGCCTATCTTATAAATATAATAGACATTTAACAAACACTTGCTAATTGACTAATTTTATGATTATAAATTCTAAAATGTTTTACTGGAAAACTTTGTCTTTTGACAGCACAAATAAAAATGAATATTTTCCTTTTATTTTATCATCGTACACTTTCATCGTCACCTCAGCATCAGATGCATTTCCTTCTGTGGTACTTCTCAGGATACCATTAATATGAATGTATTCAAATGATGTTTACTCACCTCAATCTATTGCTTTCTGACATTGCCTTTTGATCTCTTCAACCTTGGTAACTATTATCACATTAAGCAACCTTTTACAATTATTAGTATTTAGAAAAGAATAACCCAAGGAGCAATTAAATGTGTTGGCCTTCTTGTAGTCTGTAATTTTCCCTTTTCCTATTAAGTAGTGGACTTACACTCTTCAGTGACATTCTTTTGATTCTCAGGCACTTACAGTAAGTGTTTCCTTATTTCTTTTTATAACCTCTGTTAATCGGGTTTCATTCTGTGACTCTGTCTCATGACTTTGCCCTAACACTGACCAAGTAATTACTACTCTTACATTTTTACCTTGTAACTACATTTTCCTGACTTTTTAATGTTATTTCAATAGTGCCCTATACTCAAGTTAGGGCACTCTAGGTTTCTGAAGGTGATTTTCTGAGATGAGACATATAATCAAAGTCCTAACTACTTCTGTTCATAGCACTTATTGGAATACATTGTACACCAATATTTCTGTACTTAAAAACATCAGAAATTTTAAAAATTCATTTTGAACAATAAGTGAATACTATTATGAATATTTGACTTGTTTTTTGAAGAGCAAGCTTTTGCTAAAAGACCATATTTGAATACATACGTATAAGGATAAATGGGCACAAAGAAGCTTAAACAATGTGATGATAACTGACAAGAGCTTTTGGTTGTTTTGTATATATGTGTATATATATGTGTGTATAAATGATGTATTTTATACATATATGTGCATGTATATATGTGTGTGTATGTATACACATACATACATATATTATATACGATTGATTATGCAGAAAAAAAGAGAGAAAGAAACCTCAGCATAAAACGAAATTTTTTTCATTGTCAAGTAAAGTCTATGTTTCACACAATTCTAGATATAGTAAATTGTTCAAGTTTACTGAGAAGTGTGTGCATGAAGAACTGTGGTAATGAAATTGAAGGTTGAGCAGTTTATACACTATAAAGGGGCAATCTTGTCCCAACCTTATTATTTAACATGACCAGCCACATATCTGGCATTGGAGTGGGAACATCATGAAATGTCATGAAATCTATTGTTTATAGCCAAATTAATTGCTCCAAATTAGTAAATCCATGATTAGTATTTCCTTGGATACCCTAGGATTCTAGGACTTACAAAGGTGATGTCTTGGGTAGTAAACATCTACTAGGTCATTTTGGTTCACGAGGGGAACATATACACCCACTGCATTTAGAAATCAATTTTATTAATAGATTCACTAAAAGTCTATTCATTGTAATGCTAAGCTAGTGCTTGTTGTTGAGCTTTACTTTAACTTTCAGATTCTCTGAAAATTCTATTTGAAACACTGACAAATACCCCTTATTTTCTTGTGGAAAATGGTAAGTGGGATTGATCACTCAGACTAAAATAGAATGTGCAGAGATATATATTTGCTTTGATTTATGGCAATGTGTGTATTTCAGCTTAATGAAGATTTTACTCTTGGGAACAGTTAGAGAATGGGTTGTAGTGTTTTGATGCTGAAGGGCAAAAGGGATCTTGTTTTGTTCTGATTGGTTTCTTTCCCTGTTTAATCTCAGACAGTCTCAGGAACTTGTGAAGTAATAGTTAAATACTCTTTAAAAGTGAGTCAAGTTTTTGAAATATGCTATATAGAAACTAAAACAAGGAAACTTGCTTGGATTGAATTATGGAATATTTGATGTATTAAACATTTGCAGAGTAACTCACATGGGAAAGAAATACAATTGTCCAGCAAAAACTTTGTCCCACTAGGCATCTTTTTATATTATGAATTTTTCTCATTCTTTGAAAATATAAAAGAATCATGATTGACAACTTAAAACCTAAATATGCTGCTGAGGCAGCACCAGGGCAGCAATGGCGCAGAAGAGAGCGAAAGAGAGTGAGTGACTGTCAGTGATCATAATTGTGTGCATAGCACTGGTAGCTCTGTACGTAGAGTCTAAATGAAATGTCTCTCTCCATGGGTCTTAGAGACTGACGTGATCATACTGACAACCAAAAAGAGGGCTGCCTTACTTTTTCCTCTGAAACAAGAGTTTCTCTTTACTTTCCTTTGTCAGCCATTTAGTAATGGTATCTTCCTGACTGACAGGAATTCATGAACAATGTCTAAATGATCAGCATCCAAAATAGAACTAAGTAAACTTTGACTTCTGATGTAAGCCTTATCGTCTTTTTGCTACCCAAAATTAATAATAGTCCATTTTAGAAAATTCACACTATCACAAAATGAAATTTTTAAAATTTTCATAACCACATTACCAGAGATAACCTCTGTTAATATGTTATTTCTTTCTAAACAATTATGTATTTATCAAACATACATTTAAATTTAATAATTTAAGAGACAGTTTGGGGCCATTGTCTGTATTTTTCATAAATTGTCAATTTTTAACTCAACATATCACTAGCAATTTCCAATTGTTTTAAAGATTCTTCTCTATGATCATATTCATAGTTTTAGCAACTCAATATTACAGATCTCCAGAGCTTATTCATAAATCAAACTTCTAAGAAAACACTTTATTTCTCAGGGTTTAGAATAAGAATGTCTGAAATTGTAAACATTTCAGTGATAAGTGGAGAGCCATATTTCTCATTTTCTTCTTCTTCTTTTTTTCTGCCCTATTTGCTGAAATCACTCAGGTATCCTACTTTTTGTATTCTATAACATTATACTTTATTGTGTGGTTTTGTATCCCTCATTTCAAAAGGAATCAGATGTGCATTCTTCTTTCAGCAAGTAACTCTCTACCATAGTCTTTTACAATTTCTTCCTGATAATTTTATTGAGGTATCCTTTGGGGAAAAAAAGATAAAATTTATTTATAATAAAGATACTTAGATATAATATGCTTTAATATTTAATGACTGATGATACCTTAAGAAGCATTCTTAGTGTTCTTATTATTTATTAAGGGGACATATTTATTTTTGCAATCCATTTCTGTTCATTCTGTTCATGATGAGTATGCTACAGTAGCTCAATTTCTTTTCTTCTTCCTTTTTCTTTCTTTCTTCCATTTTTAGTCCCCAATAACCATAGGAGTGGGTTATACATCTTTAACAAAAAGCTATTCAGAAGCCATAAAGAAGTGATCCAAACATCATCCAGACATAACATTACCATACAGCATATTCTTTTATTCTCTCCTGAGGCCTATACCTGGTTACTTACTTAATAATATTTATTTACCACAACCTTATTTCCAAACACATGGATTTCTGATGTTAAATCTGAATTGTGTAAATATTTGTATTCCCTTGGCCATAGTTTATTTAATGCATTTTCCTTGTAGTTAATGAGCATGTAACATCCTAAAATTCTATCTATATTATAAAAATATAATATTCTGACATTTATTCAAAAAGTTATTTCATATAATTGATAAGTATTTCTTTTTCTCTTGGTTTCACTCAAATACCATGGCTTTAAATATTTTTCCATGATTAAATGTTTGTCAAATACCTCAACACAACTTTGATTAAAGATTCTTATTTATAGAAATAAGCAGGGTATTTTCCAGGTTCCTAGAGGAAAGCAGAAAGAGGAAGCCAAGTAGGGCAAACATTGGGTTTAACATAAAACTTATAGAAGTACATTACAGAGAAGAAGAGGGAAAATTACATGAAATAAAGTTCTGCCAGGGTGGAAGAGTAGAAAGGTCACTTAGCTTGAAATTAGAAAACCTGGGGTTCAATTCCCATAACTGCTACTTATTCATATTATGATATTATAGAAGCCATTTAATCTTGCTTAGCCTTTGAGGTATTGTGAAAATCACTTAACCTTTTTAACCTCAGTTTCCTCATTTATAGATTAAAGATAAATAATATATATTTTGAATAACTGTTATGAGAATTTACTGAAGTATTATACATTTAAGTCATTTATTTACTGGCACTGTTATTTTTAAATAAGCATTTATTGTTTAAATGGTGAAAGGCAAATAGGTGCTATAGATATAGACATAGCACAGAGATGGGTACAGAAATCAGATGTAAGACACAATTTAAAACTGAGTCATCACAGATAATTCATCTTACAGGCAATATGGTACTTGAATGAACTCTATAATAAAGGCAAAGGAAATGAAGAAGAAAAAGACTTTGTTTAGTGGAGGTCTTAGATATTTTTCCTCATGTCATATTTTATTAAATAGTTAGGAAAACTTGAAAGTAGGTTTTATTATCCTTATTTCATAGAGGATTAAATAGGTACAAAATAAGTTTTCAAAATAACTTTAATATCACACAGCAAATGAAGAGGAAAAACTGGGACTCAATCAAACTTGAACCACCATGCCAAAAACATATTCTTCATATCACACCACCGTGCCAACACAACTAGAAAAAGACATGCAGACATATAATAGCAGATTGTTATTTTATTTGGTCTTCTGTTAGCCAATAAGACAAATAAGGGGGGGGGAATCTCTTTATAAACCCTCCTCATTATAATTCCTAAGAAGAACAGGTTCTTAATAACATAGAAGTTTAAATATTGACATCTTTGATGTGTTGTTTTCATGACAATATGTGGGAACCAAAAACTAGAATACTGTACATTTCAAAAAAATTATTCATGCTTTCTAATGAAGAGACAGTGTCAAAAAATTACCCAAAGGGTAAATATTCGAGGATGATGGTAAAATAAAATCATCCATAGAGATTGCGATGTGACCAACTCACCTAAAATATCTCTGCCCCAAATGGGAGACCTATTCCCCTGATTATTTACCCATTAGACTCCTGGGAAATAAAATGACAAATCAAGAACAATGAAGACCAAGGGGAGATGAATATAAGGAAAAGCAAGAAAGACAAAACAACATACTAGGAATATGAAAACTTGCATTAACACTTCCATAAGAATATTATCTTATATTCCCCAATTTAGATTACATAGGATTCCTTTTGCTTAAAGTAGCTGAAGTGTTAAAAATTTATATGTGTAAGAAAAATTAATTTAGGTCACAGTCTGGATTCCATTTATGAGCATAAAACTTTCTATTTGTCTCAAATTATTAAAGCTAAGAATTCTAAAGCAATCAAGGAACTAAATGGGTAGATCATTTCTGCATTACAATTTCTCCAGCTGCTGGAGGCCTAACTATTTGGTACCATGTCTGAGAATGTGAAATGAACATATGATATGAAAGCATTATGATGTGTGATTATTTTGCATGTGGTGTGTGAGAGAGGTTAACAGACTCGTCTTTCCATTTGGCTTTTCAGCTTTGTACATACTTTCAAGAAAGGTTGACAAAAAGCTTTCTTCTTTTTTCTCTGCTTCTAAATTTATTTCTGCTAAGAGGTGAATCTTTACATGCTTGACTCTAATGCAAAGATCATAGTTACAGTACCTTTCCTAAGATTTGCAGGAAACATATGGAGAGCAGATTACTTAGGTTGTAAAAATTACCACTTCAGATTTGGCTCACTTGACTTGTCATCCTTCCTGTCATCCAGTATTCTCTTTACACCTATCATGTAAACATCACTTTGGCACAAGGTTTCACTTCTTAAGTTGATGAGATCTCATGGGCTCTTTGTGTGTGTAGGTGTGCATAAACATGCTGCAAAAATGTGAACTTCTGTTTTGACATGAGAGGAAAGAAAGAACTGGTTCTTTATTTTGTAGATACATACAAAGTTAACATTAATTTACTTTTAATTGAACTCCAAGTATATCAAAACAAAAGGATTTGATGGGGAGAGGGGCAGAGACAAAATTGATGTGATCATTGACATTGATGAACATGTGTCTACCAGCCAAGAAAAGATAGATGGATAAAGAAGTTAAGTATAAGGTAGAAGGTAAATATCAAACAAACAAACTACAAAGTCTTCTGGAAAATTAAAGATTGGGGAAAAATTCTCACTTGGGAACCTAGAAGGCTTCCTGGAAAAGGAAGACTTTGAAGGGAGTCAAGAAAGACATCCAACACAGACTGGGGTTTGAGAAACATAAAAGGATGATCTTGATATAAAAAAATTGTGATCACAGGCACAAAGACAACAAAGCACAGAGAAGCTTTGTTGAGTTGCAATTGTGATTGTAAAGTGAAGGTATGTGAAGCCCAGTTGTACGAAAAGTGTTGGAAAGCTCATATGGGGTATGTTGCAGAATCCTTCAAAAGCCTTGCTCAGGAGATAATTTATCTCTCAGTCAATGGAAATCATCAAGATTTAAAAAACAAACATTAGATAAGAAGTATTTTTTAGGGAAGCTATTTTTTGTAACTGTGTAAAGATAGGTCAGACATAGGGAAATTAGGGTGGGGAAGACGTATTAGTAGGCTATGTCAATAATCCAGAAAAGAAGGAATTAAAACACAAATTTGCATGGTTATGCAAGGAAACAACAGAAGAGGTTATAACAAAATTATTGCAGTGAAAGACTGCACAACAACACAATGTGCTGGATGCAAATACAGTTGGAAAGGGATAGAAATTTTTAAAAAATGACTCCTGCTTAATACCTGGGGTGAGTGGAGGATCTGGATCGCTAATAAGTAACTGGTATTTGAGATCAATTCAGTTTACCTTATAGGTTATATTCTGTCTTTAGAAGGAGGCAGGAATCAAGAAGTGTAGATTTTACAATAAGAAACATCACTATTTTACTGTGTAGAGAGAAAGGAACAGTGGAGTTGTTGATTAGCTTGAAAAGGAGGAGGGTTTTTTCTCTACGTCAGTGGAGAAAGGAGGAGAGAACGGATGAAAATATACAGATATTTTCAGATGGGATATAATAAATTGGAGAGATATAAATAGCCTAGATCAGAATAAAGTTTAGGGTGAGATGATTTCCTAATTGCAAGGGAACTATAATCGTGGCTGGAAAGAGAGAAGTGTAGGTAGGTAAACAGAGAAGACTCACTGCGGAGTGTGCGAGCCCCTGCAACATCACGCACAAGGGCTTACAGCTGCATACCCTTCACGACGAAGTTCACACCAGCTGGGGGAAATTGGTTTCCCTCACTCTGTCTATATCAACAGTTTTGCTACAGCTCAGATGGAATTTGAATGCACTACACTGAATAAGTTATAACAGGTTCAGGAAATATGTTTATTGCTCTATTTCTTAGGAGTGATTTTTCCTCCATTTTAATTATTAATTTCTTTTAACAAATTATGTTTAGATATGTAAGTTCCTTTAAATTTATTTCGGGAAAATGTGATATACACATATATACGTCTTTTGGTTTAATTAAAGATTTCTAATCCTATACTCTTTTGATCAAGTGTTCTTAATATAAAACTCCTTTTCCTTTGTAAAGTAGAGATAATCATGATCATTACTTTAATTTCTTTTTTTTTTTTTTTTTTTTTTTTGAGACAGAGTCTCACTCTGTTGCCCGGGCTAGAGTGCCGTGGCATCAACCTAGCTCACAGCAACTTCAAATTCCTGGGCTCAAGCGATCCTCCTTCCTCAGCCTCCCAAGTAGCTGGGACTACAGGCATGCGCCACCATGCCCAGCTAATTTTTTCAATATATTTTTAGTTGACCAATCAATTTCTTTCTATATTTAGTAGAGATGGGGTCTTGCTCTTGCTCAGGCTGGTTTCGGACTCCTGACCTTGAGCATTCCTCCTGCCTCTGCCTCCCAGAGTGCTAGGATTACAGGTGTGAGCCATTTTTATGGAAGAGTATATACGTGTAAAGTTGATTTGCTGTTGATCACCTTTTGTAAATAATCGTACATACTTTTTATTTGTATTGTGCTTTCAGTTTACAAAAAGTTTCACATATATCTGATGGCAGGCTCGCAACAAACCTGCAGTAGATATTGCTTTATTTACACTTAACTTTTGACAAAACTGAAGTATACTGAGTTTAGGTAACTTCCTCAAGGTCTCTACTTTGACTTCACCTGGTGAGTGGGAAGAACCAACTTAAACTCTGATCTTCATACTTTCTATTGTATGTTATGTCTATTCAACTCAGTTGAAGTTCAGGGGTCCATATGTAATTATTAGTCATTATTGGACTTTATTTTACCTTTGATTTCATTAGCAGATTGCTAATTTATTATAAGGTACACACAACTTGCTGATTTCTATCAGAAATGAACTACTTAAGTAGAAAAAAAATCACTGTGTTCTTAAGGAATTGGTATTCTTATTAGGAAATTAATACATACATATGGCCAATCTTCTCAGTGAAGAAATATGTAAAGAAAAATTGTCTATACTATTGATTCATTATTCTCTACTATTGTTTTATTTATTTATTTATTTTTGTATTACAGAATATTATGGGGGTAAAAACATTTTGGTTACATGTAATGCCTTTGTTTTGCCCAAACCTGGGCTACAAGCATACCTTTCCACCGTACAGTGCACTCTGCCTCCATTAGTGGTGAGTTTACCCATTCCCAACCACCCCCCTACATCTGACGGGCACCCAGTGAACATTACTACCATGTGAGCACCTTAGCGTTGATCATTTAGTACATGTGGTGCTTGTTTTTCCATTCTTGTGATACCTCACTTCAAAGGATGGGCCCAATCTCTATGCAGGATAATATAAGATATGCTAATTTACCATTGTGTTTCGTAATTGAGCAATATGCCATAGTATACGTATACTACATTTTATTAATTCACTCATGTATTGATGGGTACTTGGGTTGCTTCCACATCTTTGCAATTCTGAATTGTGCTGCCCATATACATTCGAGTGCATATGTCTTTATTATAGAATGTCTTTTTTTTCCCCCTTTGGGTAGATGCCTAGCAGTGAGGTTCCTGTATCAAATGGTATTTCTATTTTTAGCTCTTTGAGGTATCTCCAAATTAATTTCTACAAGGGTTATACTAAATTGCAGTCCCAACAGCAGTGTAAGAGTGTTCAATCTCTGTACATCCATGCCAGCATTTGTTGTTTTAGGACTTTTTGATAAAACCCTTTCTCACTGGAGTTAGGTGATATCTCATTGTGGTTTTGATTTGCATTTCCCTAATGATTATCACTATATATTTATGTGTTTCCTGGACATTATTCTGCCTTCTTTTGAAAAGTTGCTGTTTATGTCCTTTGCCCATTTATTGATGGGGTTATTTGATTTTTTATTGTTGATTATCTTAAGTTCTATATAGATTCTTTTTATCATCACTTTATCAGATGTATAGAATGCAAATATTTTCTCCCATTCTGTAGATTGTCTATTTGCTCTAATGATAGTTTCCTTGGCTGTGTAGAAGAAGCTTTTTAATTTGATCAGGTCCCATTTATTTATTTTTGTTGCTGCTGTGATTGCTTTGGGAGTCTTCTTCATAAATTCTTTGCTTAGGCCAATGTCTATAAACATCTTCACAACATTTTCTTCTAGAATTTTTAAGGTTTCATGCCTTAGGTTTAGGTCTGTTCTCCATCGTGAGTTGATTTTTGTGAGAGGTGAGAGGTGGGGATCCAATTTCAATCTTCTGCATGTGGTATTCCAGTATTCCCAGTACCATTTATTGAATAGAGAGTGTTTTCCCCAGTGTATATTTTCGTCTGCTTTGTCAAAGATTAGATGACAATATGAGGATGGTTTTATATCTGGGTTCTCAGTCCTGTTCCATAGATCTATATCTCTGTTCTTTTGCCAATTCCATGCTGTTTTAGTTACTATAGACTTGTAGGAAAGCTTGAAGTCTGTTAGACAGATGCCTCCCAATTTGTTCCTTTCACTTAAGATTGTTTTGGCTACACAGATCTTCTCTGGTTCCATTCAAAGTGTAGAATTATTTTTTCTAGATCTATAAAGAATGATGATGGTATTTTGATAGGAATTACATTAATTCTGTAGATCACTTTAGGTAGTATAGACATTTTAACAATATCAATTCTGCCAATCCATGAGTATGGTTTGGTTTTCCATCTGTTTACATCTTTTACAATTTCTTTTCTCAGTGTTTCTATTATTTATTGATTCTTTCTATTTGTTCATTTCCTGTATTAAGAAAAACAAAACTAAAACTGTACTTAGATGGAAGAGATGTCTGGTCTTAGAGATATTAAATGACCAAATTATTTTCTTTATTCAGCAAAAATTATTAAGCAATTTGTTTGAATCTAGATGGGGGCAAATAAAGCAAATATCTGTTAAGATAATCATGTTACATTGAAAACATATTTATGAATAGAAATAATTTCTCTTATCTGACTTAGTGTACATAATTTCTAACCCCCAAATATACTTTTCTGTATTTTTTATGCCAGTGCTAAAACTGCATTGGCAAAGAAGAGACAATATATAGCATAAAAATTATTATCAACATTATATCTTTTGTACATAGAGATTTGCTTTTAAATTCCTTTAAAATAAGAACTCTTGAATTATTATTCATTCTGAAGCAGTTACTTCTCCTGCTAGCCTCCACATTCTCATGAATGCCTATTACTACTTTTTATCCTTTTGAGAACAAAGGAAAAATAAATAAGTCACTATCTTCCAAAAATTTAATGTTAACCACTTGGTATCTACTGAAATAAGCTTTTAGCTTCAGTAAAATTTCATTATAGTGTGTTCAATTTTTCTTCTTTACTATTGCTTAACTTTCAGGACACTTAGTTTAGAGTAATGAAGACAAAAAAGGACATCCAAAATGATATTGATTGCTTAATGTTCCCAAATTTGAAGGGAAAGGCACATTCTCTCTTGAGCCAAAAATTGATTTGCTTTTCATGGATTCTACTTTGAGTGCACTAGAGAAAAGATAAATTTGCATGTTTTATATATTGCATAATCCCAACCTTCTTGGTTCATCTAGGATTTAATTCTATGTACTTTGGTTCAACAATACCCAGGTCATACACAAAGTATCATTTAGTAATAATTTCCTGACATTTATGTAATCTTTTATATCTTCTGACATCAAGACCTTGTTTTATGTCCCTTTTAGCATTTTTCAAAATGTTCTACAGCAATTGATCTTGACCAGAAAATATTTATAGTAAATGGCCCTAAGCCAATAATATGCCTTTTGCTTAATAAAATTGCACTCTGAATGGTTTAAAAGGTGCCTGTATTTAATGGCAAATATAACACCGGCTGCTCATTTCTGTGCCAAGTTGCTGTCTAGTTCAAGGTGTTAAATAGCATAATGAGTTTGGTGTCTTCTAATACTGAAAATAAAGACCCAAGAGCCCTTCCACTGAGGAGTTTTAGAATGGAAGATGACAGGTCATTGTGAATATGACTTTTCCAAAAGAGGGGAGCTTCTAACTTTTCAAGGCCATGTGCATTCTCCTAATTCATTAGGTGGTCAGAAAGCTTTGTCAGGCAGAATTGTCAATAGGCTAAGATGTATTTCAAATTCTGATGTCCAAAAATGTTAATCTTTTCCTTTCCAATTCTGCCTGTGTGAACAGCGCTTTACTCAGAGTAGGTGACTTAGTAAAATAGCTCTTTTACTTTCACAAAATCAATTCTGTGTAAAAATTATGAATTAAATCCTTCAGAAATTCTAAATTTCAATTTTATTTGGATATAATAAGGTGTCTTTTAGTCATTGTGGATTCGTTTTGTTATCTTTTAAGGAGGGAAATAGTGATTCTAGGGTTTGACTTAAGATTTGAAAATAATATCCATGGACATATGCTTTGTAACACTAAAATAAAATTCTGTTTGAGTTTTGATTTTGATAGTTAATTATTAATGGTTTTAAGGGAATTACTAGTCTACAGCAAATATCATAAAAAGAAAAATCTATTTACTATTTTAAAGTAATTCTTATATCTTTTGGATATATCTTAACTAATTGGAATTTACTTTTTCATATGCTTAAAGTAAGATTATTAATTTTTTACATGAAAAAGGAAATTTACAGTCAAGCAGTGAGAACTAGTGTAGGAAATTTCTGAAAATAAATCTCTCTGGTAAACAATCAGAATGATACATAATTTAAAGACTTCTATTGCTGTTTATATCAAACTAAACATTGTAGAATACACTAATATCATTTTAAAGCAGTTATTTACAAACGTAACTTAGAAGATTAAATATTATTTTCAAAACTAATTTCTGATGAAATATATTTGGCAAGAACTTAGTTAAACAAAGTTAAACAAGTTTTACATTTTACTGCGGGAGTTTTTAGAGCCTACCTATGATAAAATTCATTGCGATTATCTGAAAAAATATCTATTAACTTAGAATGCAATTCTTATATTGTCTAATTAAAGAATGCTTCATTCATAGAGCATTTCTTGATATATTATGTCCAAAGGATAGACTTAATCTTGTGATATTCTCACCAAAAAAAAGCAGAATGTCTTCCCTTGGCCTACAGTGTACAGTTCAAATTCTAGCATTTCTTATAATCTCCTACTGAAATTGTCCCTAATGCATTTTAATTCTCCATTTGCAGACATTTATCATATCTTCCCTCTTTCCACTAGAAGAGAACAGAGGATCACCATTTTCCAAACAATTCAGGCACTCATGCCTCCTGTTTATTAAATAATTAACTTTTATTTTTTAGTGAAGAAGAAATTATACAAGGGAAACAATATAATATATTCTTCAGAGTATGCCGTGTGAGACTAGCATTTAAATGATAATCTAAGGCTATTTGGTTGAATTTATAACAGATGTGCCTATAAAAAGTTTTTTGTGACAATAAGTGACATTACAGCAAAATTCTAGTTGGTGTGTATGTGTGTAAAACTGATATATTCCACTGATTTAATTAAGATACACTGAAATTGAATTTTAAAAAACCCATTATCTTTTTTTGCTTGGTGAATTCCTCAGAATAGGTACCAGGATCATAATGCCAAATTTTTATGAAAATAAAATAACTTAAATGCATTAATTTTTTAATTTAATATAAATTTTCTCTGTAGGAATTCTATAACTGTAATTAAGCCTAAATTGGTAAATAAAACTTTCCATGGAGCCAACAAATCTTCATTTATTAAGTCTCTATTAATTTATGATAATGTGTTCATTTCATTATATTTATGAATAAGAGGTTTTGTATAATAAATGATGAAATAGTTATATCTAGTCATTTACCAGTAATTGTTAAAAAGTCCTTGAAAATACTTTGCCGATTAATTCAGGTTATATAATTTAAGCTAAGTTCAAAGTTATTAGGTTATTTATATTTGTCTCTATGAAATTTCCATTTTAGTTAATTTTAGTTTATCTATTATAAATACTATGTATACTGTCTGATTGTTATGTAATGTTAAACGGCACTATATTACTTCTTTTGTTGGATATCATTCAGATGCCTTTTCTTTTTAAAAACTGACCTTTTTATAATTGATGTTTTTCTTATGTATTTAGAATATTTGCTTTTATCCTAAAAAATTCTGTATGTTGCAAATAATTTCCCAGTATGCCACTTGCTTTTAACTTCATTTATAGAGTTATTATAACATAGAAGTTTATATTTTTAATCTGAGTAGTAATTATGTTATCCCCATTCCTCCCAAACTTCAGGATCACTTTTGTGCCATTTTGCCATTTTTACATTTTGTTCAGGTGTTCACATCTAGATGACAAAATGATACTGATAATAAATTACTGATCAATTGAATCCTTTATAGATGGAAAAATTGATAATTTATATCTCCTTCTACCCCCACGTCCAACTCCAATGAGTTTTGTGGACCGGTCTTTATTTTCTCTATTGCTTATTATTTGATCTTTAAACCTATGGGTAAGAAAGGGTTCTTGATTTCCTTGTTCTGTAACTTGTAAATGAACTTACCAAGGATTCTGCTGTCTCATTTGCTTTCTTTCCTCCCTCACTTCTGTATTTTGTATACCTTATTAAATGTTTATTGCTTTATCTAAAGGTTGGTTCTTAAAACTGAAATCATTCTTTGAATAAAGAAACATTATTTATGTGACTATAACTAGATAGATATAATTCACTACAAAGCCATATAGTTTTCTAAAAATACACCTCCTTCTTTGCTTTCACAATCCCAGTGCACTTAAAGAATTCTTATTTGTTAAAGCCTAATTGATGCTAAAATTGTAGTTTTTTTCCTTGAATTGTAGGTTTCTCCTGGAGTTACTAATTGCTTTTCTTTAGTTTTGCTGAGGAAAAGAAATTAAAGCATGCTTTTTTCTCCATAGCTGGAATAATATTCATATTTATAACTATGCCATTCTATTTTACTTTTACTATACCTATTCCATTCTCCTTTTTTGTTTGTTTTGTTTTCTTAAACCTCAGAGTCTTCCTGTGTTTTCTTGGACTGGCTTTCTTACAATTAATCTGTGGCTTTCAATTACAATTGTTTATTTTTTTCCTAAAGTTTCTGATTGCTTGTTTCTCACTCCTAGTATTTTGTGCCATTTTTGTATCTTGTTTCTCCTAATGTTTCCATCATAATAACTATTTTTTGTGAAGCATCTCTCTCTCTCTCTCAAAGTCTGATCTTTTAGTCTGCATTAGTAGATCAAAAAGACGAGATCAACTTAATCTTGGATCCCATAGTTGCTTCATGTCTATTGTATTCCTTTGTTAGAATATATCCTCAATATCTTTCTAAGAAAGGTACCAAGAAAAGCCTTTGCAAGAATGAAAAGCCTTTGTTCTGCCTTCACATTCCAATGTTTGAATAAAGAATTCTATTTCTAAAAGTGTGTGTCCTCAGCAAACAATACTTCAAATTTTGATGTACTTAGATAAACTGATATTTTCTTTTATAATATCTTCCTCTGCTGTCATATTTAGTAAGTATTTCTTCATTCCCTCAAAACAGGTAAAAAGCCACCTCGATTTTCTGTTATTTAATTTTTAGATTTAATTTGTTATTCCAAGATGTAGTACAAAGATTAGGATCAAGGTGTTTTTTCCTCAAAGGTATGTATATGCATTTCTCTATACCATTTTGTGAATAATCTATCCCTTCCCCAGTTTATCTGTGATATGTCCTCTGACATACTCTAAATTTAATTACCTGTATGTAAACATCAAGAATATCAATTCTTCTTGACCTGTTTGTTGATTTTCATATCAGTATGACATTATGCAAACTATTAATACTTTGTACTATGATTTAATATCTTGAAGGCAAGTCTTTCATTATCCATTTTATTACTACTCATTTTACTTATTCTAATTAGAGATATTTAGGTGATTGTCATTATACTTTTAATACATTAAAAATAGGAAATGAAAATAAAATCATTAATATTTAGAAAATGTTAATATTTTGTGTATAGTTTACATTTATTGTATGTATAGGAGCATAATGGAAAGTGCACACATCCATCTCTCTGTGTATCATGACTGCATAGACTTTCCTGTGAGGATACACTGACATTTTGGAAATGGTTTGATATCGATGGACATTTGATATCGATGGACATCTGTATCTTATTTTGTCTATTAAAAAACGCCCTAGTATGAATCACCTTACACATGTGTCTTTGCGCTTGTCAGATAATTTAATTGATACACATACCGTAAGTAGAATATCAACATATGGTCATTTCCTAATTGTATTATATTTTCAAATGTCTACTTATGAATTTATGCCCCAAACACTATTCATAGTTTATTAAAAGGTTTGATTTCCTCTTCTGTTATTATCATAATCATTATATCATTATTATTATTGAAATAAGAAAAACATTTGCTTCTGATAGGCAAAACTTTTATCTTTGTTATAATTTGCATCTATTTGATAACTAATACTAATTATGTGTCATATACATTTACTTTTAAGATTATGTATTCATATTATTTTTCTATGTTCTATTAGACAGTAAAGATTGTGGAAGCAGCTCAGAGTTGGCTGCCAAATGTTCAGCACTTACTTTAGTTTGTCATTTGTTAAAGTTGCTGTTGTGTTTTTACTACATTATTTATTTTCAAAATTGGTTTTGTGGGTTTTTTCTTCATGACTTTATGTGACAATTAGAGAGGCTTTGAGAATCATAAGACTTGTTTTATTTCCATTTTCATTTTCTTCTAAAACTTTTAATAATGTCATTTTTATGTTTTATTTGAAAATAAATATGGAATCTATTCAGATGTAAGAAGTACATATTTAAGTATTTTAAACAATGGCTAGTCATTATTACTAGCCATATTTTGTTCTAAAGCTATATTTCCTCTGCTGATTTAAAATATATTTATCACATATTATTTTAAAATTTGGTCTGATTTTGGACTCAATTCTGTCCCAGTAATCCATATTTCTATTTTTGTTCTAGTTTGAAGTTTTTAAATAATATTAGGTTTTTAAAATGTTATATTATTACCAATTAACATGTTATGCCCCCATTGCTATTTTTTACAATTTATTTCAATAGATTTAGGGGTAAACATGCTTTTTTGTTACATGGATAAATAGTATAGTGGTGAAGTCAAGGCTTTTAGTGAACCCATCACCCAAATAGCTTACATTGTGCCCAATAGGTCATTTTTCATCATTCACTCCCTTCTCACCAACACCTTTTGAGTCTCTAGTATCCATGATATCATTCTGTATGACCATGCATACCAATTGCTTAGCTCTCATTTATAAGTGAGAACATGCATTATTTGTTTTTCCATTCCTGAGATAATTTAGTTAGGGTAATGGACTCCAATTCCATTCAAGTTGCTTCAAAAGATATTATTTCATTCTTTTTTGTGTGTCTGAATAGCATTCATGGTGTGTGTGTGTGTGTGTGTGTGTGTGTGTACATTTTCTTTATTCACTCCTCAGTTGATGTGCACTTAGGCTGATTTCATATCTTTGCAACTGTGAATTGTGCTATGATAAACATATGAGTACAGGTGTCTTTGTAAAACAATGACCTTTTTTCCTTTGGGTATATACCCAGTAGTGGGATTGCTGGATTGAATGGTAGATCACCTTTTAGTTCTTTGAGGAATCTCCACACTAATTTCCATAGAGGTTGTACTAATTTACATTCCCACCAATAGTGTGTAAGAGTCCCCTTTCACTGCATCTGCACCAACATATCTTATTATTTGTGTTTGTGGGGGGGATTTTTAAATTTAATTTTTTAATTTAATTTTTTATTTTAGCATATTATGGGGGGACCAAATTTAAGGTTTCAAATAATGCCCTTACCCCCTCTCCCCCCACAAGTCTGAGCTTCAAGTGTGACTGTCCCCCAGACAGTGCACATCTCACTCATTATGTATGTATATACCTGCCTCCTCCTCCCCTCTCCCACCTGCCCAATACCCAATAAATGTAATTCCTATGTGTCCACTTAGGTACTGATCAGTTAATATCAAATGCCAATTTGCTGGTGAGCATATGTGGTGCTTGTTTTTCCATTTTTGGGATACTTCACTTAGTAGTATGGGTTCCAGCTCTATACAGGAAAATACAAGATGTGCTATATCACCATTGTTTCATACAGCTGAATAGTACTCCATGGTATACATATACCACATTTTATTAATTCATTAAGTCCCAAAACAATAGATGTTGGGATGCAGAGAGATAGGAACACTCCTACACTGCTGGTGGGATTGCAAACTAGTTCAACCTCTGTGGAAAGCAATATGGAGATACCTTAAAGCAATACAAGTAGATCTACTATTTGATCTAGCAATCTCACTACTGGGCATCTACCGAAAAGAACAAGGACAATCTACAAAAAAGATACCTATACTCGAATATTTATAGCACAAGATACCTTATTTTTTGACTTGTTCATAATAGTTATTCTGACAGAGTTAAGGTGGTATTTCATTGTAGTTTTAATTTGCATTTTCCTAATGATTAGTGATGTTGAGCATTTTTCATGTTTGTTGGTCGTTTGTATATCTTCTTTTGAAAAGTATCTGTTTATATTTTTGCTGGCTTTTTAATGAGGTTATTTTTTTTTATGATTTGTTTAAGTTCCATGTAGATTTTAAATATTATTTCATTGTTGGATGTAAAGTTTGGGAATATTTTTTTTCATTCTGTAGATTATTTACTCTGTTGATTATTTCTTTTTCTGTGCAGAAGATTTTTAATTTAAATCCCCTTTATTTATTTGTTTTATGTTGTTGTAATTACTTTGGGATCTTAGTTATAAATTCTTTCCCAATATCATTCTTTACAGAATTATAAAAAGAATCCTAATTTTTATATGGAATCAAAAAAGAGCCTAAATAGCCAAAGTAATCATAAGTAAAAAGATAAAATCTGGAGGCATAACATTACTCTATTTCAAATTATACTACAAGGCTATAGTAACTGAAACAACGTGATACTGGTATAAAAGTAGACACCTAGATCAATGGAACAGAAAAGAAAACCAAGAAATAAACCATATACCTACAACCACTGATCTTCAACAAAATAGTCAAAAACATATACTGGGGAAAGGAAGCCCTATTCAATAAATGTTGCTGGGAAAATTGGTAGTCACATGCAGAAGAATAAAACTGGATTCCTGTCTCTCTTCATATACAAAAATTAACTCAAGATGGATTAAAGACTTAAATGTAAGACCTGAAACCATAAGTTTTCTTCTTTCTAGAAGAAAGCTTAGGAAAATCTTCTGGACATTGGCATACCATTTACTAACTTTTTAGGAAAATCTTCTGGACATTGGCATACTATTTACTAACTTTTTAATTTGGAGATTTGAGGGTTAAGTCCCTGTGCCAGTAGACCTGGCTAGTTTGCTTTCTTTTTCTTTTTTTTTTCTTTTTCTTTTTCTTTTTCCTTTTCCTTTTCCTTTTCCTTTTCCTTTTTCTTTTTCTTTTTCTTTTTCTTTTTCTTATATTTGCATATGGACATTTTTGGCTTCCTTTGGTCTCCTGGATCTTGTGCTTTTCACAGAGTTGGGAAACTTTATATTCCTTTAGAGTAACCAAACATTCCCACTCAGTTTCCCCAAAGCTCGTGTAGAAGTTATAGAATATTAGTCTAACTGATAATACCTTTTCCCATTGATTTACTTGTTAATATTTACAAAATGCATATCTATACCTGTAACCTCAGAAGAGAGAGATAACTGAGCCACATTAGAATTCAAGTTTTCTTGCTGGCTCTCCAAGTCAATACCAGACATTCCCAGACCACATCAATACTCATAATTTATTGGCATGTTCCACAAGAGTGTAACAAAATGCTGTATCAAACCTTAATCTTACTTACATGGTTATCTGTATCATACTCAGCCATTTTGCTAAATGTTTCAAGTAGGAATATTTTCTTAATTTTATAAAATGTTTTAAAAATATCTACCTCAATACTCACATATTTTCTTTTAACATTTGTATGTAACCAATTATATTTACAGATTTTCTAATGCTGAACCAATCATCCTGCATTATAGAATAAGTTGTAATCAGTTTATGATCAATTATCTCTATAATTCATTTCTGTATTTAATTTATGATCATATAAAGTACATATGATTATTATAGTTACAATGAAATGATTTATTATTTTCTAAGTTATATCCATCTAAAATTTTTACATATCTATTTGTAAGTGAGAAATAACAATTACAAGTATCTATCCAGTGCCTACTGTGTGGTAAGCAGCAATCAAAGCATTGAGGTTTCAGCTGTCCCTCAAGGAGCTAACTATTGGTCAGAGATGCACAATAATCATGTTTTAAAAAAAGTAAAATTAGTTCATATTGTGATGCAACCAGTAAAATAAAATTGATTGAATTGGTTAGAGAGTGCCTGAGGCAGCACAGTCTTAGAGTGTTTAATGCAGGACTCTGAAGGTTTGCCATTTGAGTTGAAACCGAGTGATGAGAATTCAACCTTATAAACATCTTAAAAATGTTCCAGGTAGAAGACATAAAAAAGACAATTTAAATAAAGTGGTTTTTAATTTTTTTATATAATTTTTTAGGTTTGGTAATTCTAACATTATAAAGCTATTGGGGGAAAGTTTTGAATTTTCTGTTTACTGGGATATATTTCAATAGAATAAAGATTTTTTTGTTTGCTGAAGGTGTGATATCATTTACCAGAAAAATCATAAGGATCTGGCTGCATTTTGTTAAGTGTTTCTTTGACAGCTTTTCTACTTCATAGATATTGGTTAACTCCCAGTTTTTCTACCTCTTTGGCAAACCATTTAAATACTTGTTTAAAACGGACTTGTATTTTCATTATTTTCATTCAGATTTTCAAATTTATTTTCATTGTGTATGGAGTATTTTCTCATGATGTATATAGACCCTTTGTGATTACTAATTCTTATTAATTACTGTTGTTAGTTTTTGCTTCTTAATTCCTTAACTTATTTCTATAAGTATTACTTTCTTGTACTTTTTAAAAATAAAACATGGTCTTCTCCATCAAAAAATCTTTTTGACAGCATCCTATAAGTTTTAATATGTAACACTGTAGTAACCAAATTTTGTTTTCCCTTTGAACTCATATTATTTAATATAGTCAAATATTTTTAGGTTTAGATGGTTCTTTTGAATAACGCATTGAAGCCACTATTTAACTTTTCTGTGGTTTCTAGTCTGATTGGCCTTATAATTTGTAGAAATTTCCTCTAGGTGCTTATAATGAATGGATATTGTTAGGTAAGTTTTCAAAGTTTATAAAAATTTATATACTATTTTATACCCATAATTATATTAGTGGAAATTTAATAAGTATTTCTGTGTTAGCTATTAGCCTGATTTTTCATTTATTCATTCGTTCATTCAACAAGTATTTATTGAGCCCCTACCTTGCACTAGTTATTCTCCCAAGTAATGAAGATAGAGCTACAAATAAGATAGAAAGAAGAACATGGCTTTATTAAGCACTATAAATGTAACTTATAATGTAGAAAATTGAAAAGAATTACACATAACTAGAGAGATACAAAATCATCCACAATACTATTTCACAGAAATGACCACTTAACAAGTTGGTGAATTTATTTTCTGTTTGTTTTTTAATAAAGTCTAAAGATAAAGATTTGAAAATGAGATTTCACTCTGCTTTTAAACTTTACAAGCCAAATTCTAAAGACAATTAGATTTTAACAGTCTTAAGGTGGGTCAAATAAGAAACCTAAACTACTTAAATGAACATTCTCAACCTTTTTGAAAACTGGAAATAAGCCAGGCTTTTTTTGTTGCATGCTTTCCATTAGCTGTTGCTTAACAGAGAACATTTCAGATGCTTCTCTTTGCATTGCTGTCTTGATTTTCTTTTTTTTTCAATTTCAGTAGAGTGGCTCATAAATAAACATGTTCACGGCTCAGGTTGGGAGTGACAGTTTATTCCTACTATTTTGATGGATTGTACAAGATATCTACAGTTCTCTTCTCTAACTAAACATCCATGCATGGACTGTAAAATTAATCATAACATGGCAGGATGCCTAAGAATTTGGAACTGCCTCTCTCTTGGTGACTCTCAGTGTCAAAGTGAAAGTTTCATTTTAGTAATGATAATTAACAAAACCTACTTTAGGAGATGTATTCTACAAATTGTATGTATATTACTCTTCTGTGAACCCCAGCTTATCTCATACACACTATCACATGTGTTTAGCTATCTATAGGTTCTATTAGAAAGTGAATATCTTCCTTTGGCCATTGAATCATTGTTGATGCTTTTCATAGAACTATGTTGTTATATTTTTCACATATCTGCTGATGACCTTGATGTCTGTGTACATAGGCAATACTGCATCATTAAAGATTGGCACCCAAGTGTGGTAATACCATTCTGTGAACTCCACCTGCTCTGTACCTTGAGAACAAGCTTCACACTAATTGCAGGGGAGATGGGAGGGAAAGGGAAGGCTGTTTGTATATCACTTACCCCAATACAAGGGATGTCACACTTGTTCAAATGTTTACCCTCTCTTTTTATTCTTCTTCCAGCTGAGTCCTTTCAACTCACTGGGAAGAGGCTGGTGCTTGAGATCTGTAGGTCATGAATTCTATTGCACTGGCGGCTTCATGGATGTGGTTAGCAGATGACTGTGATGCCTGTATTCTTTGTATATGGGGTCACAGATCATTAAACATCACTTCCATTAACATCTGCTTCTGTCTTTCAACTATAATGTATGCAAACCAATGGATGTCTTAACAGGGGAAAGGTAACAAATTTATCAGTCTTGCTCTACATGCATATTTGCACATAGATACATGGAAGGAATTACTGGTTGTACATTAATGTAATCACCACAAGAAAGATTTTCTCTTTGTATGCTAATTAAAAATATGACTAAATGGGGAATTAAAAATAGTAGAATCCCCTTTCTTGAGAGCCTGCCTGACTAATGCTGCTTTCATCATCTCTCTTTCCCTTCTCTTATGTTCTATTACATACCCTTCACTGATAGCCCTGGACTATTGCATAACCTTTTAACTCAACTCCACATCTCTGATGTGCTCTAATGTGTGTGTGTTATATTGGTATGTTTTTAACACTCTTTTGTTCTAATCAACTTCCTGCTCAAAATCCATCAATAGCCTCCTTATTATCAGAAAGCATCCAAATTCCTTAGTCTGATCCAATGTCTTTGTTAATATGAGCTAAGCCTGCCTTTTAATTATTATTTGTTACTTCTAAGTAAGTCACATCATGTGAGAGTGTTGCATAGTCAGTATATAGGGTAAAAATTTTAATAGGCCTGTAGTTTTAATACTAATCTTGCCTCTCACAATGTACTTTTTTTAAATGATTAAATTTTGAGTCTCTTCTTCATTGGTTGCAACTACCAACTTTGCTATATGATGAACTAATTAAGGTAAAGTTCCATCATGGACCTTGAGAAAATGGGAGATGCTCTATAAACAAAGTTAGTAGTAATAGTAATTATGGCAGCAAATTCCGCTGGCTAGTAATTTCCAATATTCTCTTTACTTAAGTCCAAGTCTTCAATTAAGTTACATCAGTATTCTTTCTTGCCTTATAAATTTTGTCATGATTATTACTAATATAGTGAGATTTTTGCCCTCCCAAATTCTATAGTCTAATTATCTGCATCATTAATTTGTGTTTTAAACTCTCTTATTGTTCTACTCCCTATTAAGATTGGAAGATGCTAGAAGGGAATTTCCTATGTTACATCTGTTTCAGTTTTCTACTACAATGGCAACTTACACAATTTCATATAAAATTTAATGCAGCTTTGTTGATTAATTTATCTACTGATATAATACTGAGTCAATGCCATATACCTAGGGAATATTGATTTGTAGCTGTATCAAATTGAACTTAATATTTTTATGTAAACTTTTACTAATATCCTGAGGCAAACTTTAATTTTAACAGAAGTAAATGAAGTTTATTAGTTGGTGACAGCAATTTCAAAATGGCCAAAATTTCCCTTCTTTCTATTTCAGCTAAATTTCTTCCATCCTACCGATTGTTGTTGAACTGATTAACACCACTAGACTATTTTATCCAATCAATTTTGTGTCAGAAAAATGCTAATCCCCTCATACATCTGAAAATGTTATATTTTTACCCCCATTTTACAGATGATGTTAACACTGAAACTCAAAGACGAACATGGAATGTACCCAGATGTGGAGAGTTACTGTGATGGATTGGAGTATTGTTTAGCAAATAGTCACTCACCTCGCTGCTCCTCTCTTGGGATGCAGTGCATTCTATGCCTCATTTGGATTTGGCCATGTGACTTTGGCAACAGAAACTGAGTGGATGTTATGTGAGCAGGGAGTTTAAATATGTTATATAATTTAGCTTGCTTTTGTCTTTCTACTACTTACTATGGTGAAATATATCTTTCGTGGCTACTTATCCATGGAGCATGGACTTAAATCTGACCTGCATTGAGGATTCAAGCCACCCTGAACACTGCTTGAGTCAGAGCTGCCTAGACCCACATAGCCTACAGAGCCAAATTGTCTTGACCTGTAGACCCATGAACTAAAAAATTAAATACTTGTTGTTATTGAGTTTGGGATGGTTTATTAGGCAACATTAGTGTGGCAACAGCTGAATAATCTACTAATAATTAGATGAGCTAAGATTTGAACTCAAATCTGTAAACATCTGTGTACTTTCCACCACACCGCACTTCATTAGCCAAAACACACAAAGAAGGACTGCATTTGAATAGTTACTCAAAAACCGCAGCTCATATGATTCCATATTGATCAAAATAACATTCTGCTTTCCTTACATTGCTATGAGAACATACTCCTATAAAAAGCACTCTGATTGTCAAAATGAACATCATTAGAAATACATTCTTAATGTCTGCGAATCTATTTTCAGCATACTATTTGTGTAGTTACAACATCCAAACCACAAAACTGTTGCTTGAAATGCTTGCTCTCATATATATATACACTACTCTAAACAAATCCTGCTTTAGGTGAATTCATTACCACAAAACAGTTCTAAATCAAATCTAAAGTTTAAGAACTGATTATGTATTCACAAATGGTAAACCATAATTTTTATGAGGTAGAAATTCAAACTGAGAGTGGATGATTAACAAAATGTTAATTACCAAATATGGTAGGTACTTGAAAATGTGATAATTGACACATAATTTTGGCTATTAGCACATCATTCACTGCCTCTAATATCTGTATGTCCTTCTTATGGAAATATTGAGTCCCTAGAATAGATTGCCAACACAACTGAGCTAGCTGAATCAGAAGTATTTGAATAATCGATGTTAACTAGTAACTTCTAGTTGGCATTTAACTTTACCAACATCTCAACATGTTTGTTCACTTTAAAAATTTATTTTGGTATCTCAGCATCTTAAATAGCAGGAACCTTATATAAAATGGTTGGGTTTTTATTTGATGTCTGAAATGTCACACATTAAAAATTCTGATTAATCATCATGTGTCTACCCTTAAGTGCTAACTCTGATGATGATTGCAGGAGCTGGCCATACAGATGGCTGCCAGTTATTTAGCACATTCCCATACATGTATGTTCTACCTCTCATCAACAAGGTGGAATCTATTTCCTTTCCCCCCAATCCATGTTGACCTTGTGACTTGCTTAGATCAACAAAATGTGGCAAAAGTGGCATTCTGCTAGTTCCAAGTCTAGGTTTTACGAAAACTGGTTGCTTTAGTTTTTGCTTTTGTGGCATCAAGCTTCCCTGTAAATACTTGGTAAGACTTCTGACTGATGGAAGACAACGTGCACAGAGAGTCTCAGACATCTCTGAAGCTCTTCCAGCCACTCTATCTGAAGTGCCAGACATGTGAGGGAAGCCATCTCGAATACATATGCCCTGGCTAAGCCACCCCAGACAATAGCATGTAAAGCAGAGATAAGATATTCCTAAAAACCCTGCCCAAATTGCAAAAATATAAGAAATAATAAATGGTTGTTGTTGTTTTAAGTCACTAATTTTGGGGTGTTTTGTCATGCAACAAAAGATATTAACACTGATGTAAGATATAATGCAAAACAGAACCTTCATAATATATTTTAACCTTTTCTATGTATGATATGTTCTAATGAAAGCATTTCATCAATATCTCTTTTTCCAGTTTAATTAAACTCATTAAAAAGTCATGCTTTATTGCATTATTTTCTAATTTTTATTATTTGCATATTTGGATACCTCAACTATATTTCAATCATAAGTTTTTGTAAATGTATCATCCACATTTAGCAGAAAAATTGAAGACTATATAGTATAAAATATAAATAATAAATAATAAAATTTACTTCAATTGATTTTAATTTGGTCTTATAATAATAGATATCAAAAATGAGTTATTTAATAAAGTTTTCAGTGGTAAAGTCTAATTACCCAAACTTGGGAAAATATTTACTTCAACAGAATATTTGGATGTTCTTTGAATACATTATTTTATGCCCAAATCTACCATAACTAACTGTTCTTTCATAATGACTATGTTTAAAAGTGAATTATAATTAAGCACAATTAAATAGCAAGTAGCAACAGAGAGAATAATATTTTAAACTTGGTTTAAACTTAAAATATTTTTTTCTTCATAGTGTGAGCACATACATAACTGAAAAAGTATTTATAAAAAACTCTGTACAGATAATTAGGACAATAGTAATCTTAGTATATTAACTTTAAGTTAATGTCCTTCAAATAATTATGTCTAATGAAAGAAATAAAACTATCCAGAATAAATAGACTATGAGTATGTTGCTATATTCACAGATTGAATTGATCATCATTTTACTTATATTTTTAGGATTAAATAAGTCCCTATTAAGTATAAATGTCAATGACAAAAAAGGCAGAATATCTATATTAAAGCTAATTTAGTCAATGTTTTGATATTACTTTGGATCAAAAGTCAGCATCACTCATGTAAAGGCAGTAGAGGTAGATTGGAGACTTAAACTATGGTATAAGTCTCCTGATTTGACATGTATATTGAATACAAATTATGATATTGGAATTCTTGACTCAGATTGCCTAGATGAACTTGAATATTTGGAACCTCAAGAGGCCTAAAAACACTAAAGGAAATTATCAACTTGGGTTCAGAATCTGAAATATTTGACTTTGACTCTAACGAAAACAAGTCCAAAGATTAAATGGCTTTAAATGTTTCAGTACCTCAAAGGATCCTCCCTTTTTTTAATAGTCATGAGCAAAGGAAAGGGTCTGGGAAATCTATGCTCACACTAAATGATAAGAAGAGGTGGAACCAACATATATTTACCATCATTATTTCAGGCACTAAAATATTAAGAATAGTGTAAGAATACTGGATTGCTTTCAAGAAATTGGAAGCTTGGTCACATTTGTATAGAGTGGAGTTTGAGAATTTAATTACCTAACTGGCTGGCTCCAGAATTTTAACATAAGGAAGAAAATTGTCTTTGTTTGGAGGAATTACCTTTTTAAGCATCTTGAATGTGAAAAATGAGACCCTAAAGGCCCCATTCTACAGAAGCCATACTGGTAAAAATATGTAATATTGCCCTGCCCTGACTATAAACAAGTATATTAGGGATATGTGAGAGGGTGAAGAGAAGAGGGGACTACTGGGCAGCCTGGTAGGAGGATGAAGCCTGAACCAAAGAAATAGCTGTAAGGCTTTAAGAGCAGGGTATTTTCAACGTGGTCTTTTAAGTTGTGAGCGTTGCTGTGTGTTCCTATCTTCCTAACCCTTAATAAACCTTTGTACACAAAATATACTGAATTCCTCATCAATGTTTGTATTTAAAAACAGCATATGACAATCAAGACACTGAGCCTATTCCTAAATTTATATAAGAGAACAGTTAAAAGTCAAAAAGACCTTTAGAAATCCATAGACATTTTGAAGAAAACATTTGATTCTCTGTATGTAGTCTACAGAATGGAGATTTGAAATAATTTTATTGAGATCCAAAGGAAAAAGTTTTAGCTGACATCTAAATTAAACAAGTCACAAAATATTATGCACTTGTTGATAAACAAAAATAGCCTTCAGTCTTGTGCGAGGAGGAGCCATTGTAAAATTATGTAAATTGCAACCTCTTTGTAAGATCAATCAAAGGACACTCAGATCACCATTTCCTCAGAGTCTAACAGAGTTCTGCACACATGAACTGGTCAATCAAATCTTAAGTGGGTAAGCCTTGAAGTGATACTTTTGTTATTTATAAAGAGCTGACAATTTTTAACATATGGTTTTCTTTTATTTTCTTTCTTTTTTTTAGGTGGGAGGACTTTCAAGTAAATAGCACAGGACTTGAGAGCACTAGTCTCTCTGGGAACATTGCTAAAAATAAAACGTCAACAACAAAAACTTAAAAGAATCTCTTTTTTATTCAAAGAATAAATTTTTATGAAACAAACATATTCATTCAAACCATAGATAACTAAAATAAATCAGAGAATGAGCCTCAATTTGAGGGGAGACGGGAATTTTTGATCCAACAGCCTTGGGAGTGTAGACTAAGTAGAAAAATGTTAGCAGAGAGAGAGGGAATAGTAATTCATTTTGTGTTAAAGCTGCACAAGTGATAGGAGAAGAGAAGAAAAATAGACATGGCACAGACAGCAGTAAGAGAGAAGAAACAAAGACCCTATCAAGTCTGAGTAGATCATTACGTGAAGTCTGTCTCATATAGAAAATAAAAGGGTTAAAAATACATGTGAAGGGAGAAAAACAGAGGAACATTAAAAAACACACACAGGCCGGGCGCGGTGGCTCACGCCTGTAATCCTAGCACTTTGGGAGGCCGAGGCGGGCGGATTGCTCAAGGTCAGGAGTTCAAAACCAGCCTGAGCGAGACCCCGTCTCTACCATAAAAATAGAAAGAAATTAATTGGCCAACTAATATATATATATAAAAATCAGCCGGGCATGGTGGCGAATGCCTGTAGTCCCAGCTACTCGGGAGGCTGAGGCAGAAGGATCGCTTGAGCCCAGGAGTTTGAGGTTGCTGTGAGCTAGGCTGACGCCACGGCACTCACTCTAGCCTAGGCAACAAAGCGAGACTCTGTCTCAAAAAAAAAAAAAAAAAAAAAAAAACACACACACACACAATCATATGCAGCAAGGAGAGCAAATAATTAGAATAATAGTAATAACTGAACTAATGTACAATAGACATAATTTAAACCAGAAAGAGACACTATACATGATAGGGTAGTGGTTCTACAATCAGTGCATGTGTGTTCAAATGCTGATGTCATCACTATTGGCTGTGTCAATTTGGGAAAGTTACTTAACCACCCTGTGCCTCAGTTTCCTCATCTGCCAGATGGGAATTTGAATAGCATTATTTAGTTTATATGAGCTGTTAGCTTATATGGGCTGAATGAGTTAATACACATAAAGCACTTAGAATGGCACAAAGTCTATAGTATGCCCACAGTAAATATTAGTTACTAATATCTAATAATGATAATAATGGAAAATAATAACTACTTATATGTGAACTCACTGCATGATAAAAAAAATGCTTGAAAAGAGACAAGACAAGATAATGGCTAATTGAACAAGAGGAGAAGAGACAAGACAATGGCTAATTGAACAAGGAGGTTCACTAGGACAACTTGTGACATATAAGAAATTAACTCAAGAGCAAAGGACAAAAAAGTAAGCTTTTATTTTGAGTGGAGTTTCCTGTTCCAGTTCCTAGCAGGGAGCCACACCCAGGCAGCCTCAGTACAACTCATTCATATATTTCTTACAGAGATGTCAGAATTTTTTATATATAATTAATAAAATGGCTTAGTAAATTAACATATCTTTATAGCCATTATGTACTCACGGGACAAGTTCAATTCTGCTTTTGTTTGCATATCATTTCAACTTAAAAATCCTAAGTAGGAAATTCCATAGAAATGATGCCTGAATCAAGCTGAATTCCTTTCATTTAGCACAGGAGTAGACCTTCCAGGATAAAAGAGCCATATTGATTAAGTCTATATCCACGTATCCAGATACTTCAATAGTACCAAAAATGAGTTGAAAGCTCCTTTCTTGATCTACCAACCATTTGCACTTGGAAGAGTGTTATCCACATTCACCATTTACTGATGTGGGCTTCTCTGTGAATGAAGTTTTTGATATTTTAATCATTCTGTGATATTACATGTGAGAAATGACTAATTATAAGTTTCCTAAAATAATGGGAATTTTTAGGTAAGAAAAAAATCATAAACAATATGTAGTTGTCTCACTTAATAAACTAGTAAAGTAGATGGGTACAGAGAGATTAGTTGGATTTTCTAAGATCTTACAGCCTAGAGATAAAACCAAGACAAGAAACTAAATAGCTTTTTTACCATTCTTGTACACATTTAACAAACCTCTGTTGCTCACAGGATGCTTTGTCTATTCACAGAATGATGATGGTTTTCAGAAGCCAGAATAAAAATGACAATACAAAGTCATCAAAAGGAGAAGGAACAAGACAATAGCTACTTAAGTTACAGAAATCCTATCATGCTTATTATGGAAATGCACAATCATGAAAATTATCATGGAAATGCATTCATAAGCAGTATTCACCTGAATTGCATAGATTGCTGCCCAGGATGTGAGTGTGTGTGTGTGTGTGTGTGTGTGTGTGTGTGTGTTCATTCTATTATTTTACTTTAGTTCAAATAAAGTAAACTTCAGTTGAAGTATCTTTTGATTCCCATTTAATTAATAACGATTATGTTTTACATTTAATGAGTGGTAACATTTCATTTATATTGCATGAGTGGTACCATTTCATGAGTGGTAACAACCAAAAAGAAGTGTTGCAAGAATGGAAAAACAAATACCACATGTACTCACTATTAAATCGGAACTACCTGATTAGCACTCATGTGCACACATGAAAGTAAAACTCAATGGAAACCATGCAGATAGGAGGTGGGAGGGAGGATGGATGAAATTATATCTGATGGGTACAATGTACACTATCTGCGTGATGGGCACACTTATAACTTTGATTCAAGCAATACAAAAGTAATCCATGTAACCAAAACATTTGTACCCCTGTAATATTCTGAAAAATTTTAAAAAGCACCCTTTTCTATTCAAGTCTTATTTTGTTATTTATATGTGGAGTATGTGTGTATATGCGTACTATATATGAATATGATGTCTATATCTGTATATCTGCATCTTATCTATAGGTATTTTTTTTTTTGAGACAGAGTCTCGCTTTGTTGCCTAGGCTAGAATGAGTGCCGTTGCGTCAGCCTCACTCACAGCAACCTCAAACTCCTGGGCTCAAGCGATCCTTCTGCCTCAGCCTCCCAAGTAACTGGGACTACAGGCATGTGCCACCATGCCCGGCTAATTTTTTCTATATATATTAGTTGGCCAATTAATTTCTTTCTATTTATAGTAGAGACGGGGTCTTGCTCTTGGTCAGGCTGGTTTCGAACTCCTGACCTCGAGCAATCCGCCCGCCTCGGCCTCCCAGAGAGCTAGGATTACAGGCGTGAGCCACCGCGCCCGGCCTATAGGTATTTTTGTATTGCTCAATCTTGCTTTCTATCTGTGTGTATTAGAGTTTCATGTATCTGTACAACCAAATGTATTTTAGGGAAAATATTTTAATGGGTCTGTAGTCCCATAGACTAGAACTAGACAAAATGATAGCTTTATATGCAGAGCACATTAACAGAGATGTAGGATTTGGGGGAGAGAATGCTTGGGAAATGTGAGAAAGATGTCAAAGGTAAGAGGGAGGTCTTCAATCTTGGAATAAAACTGAATTCTGATGTTAACAAACAACCAGTGTGGAGATTCCATGGCAGAGATGCTGAAGAATATTTAAGAAAAAATAATTTCACACAGTTTATTTACATTTTTTTCTGAACTGTGATGCTCTGAAGACTATCGCTTCCTTTCTTTGTCCAAAATTCACACTTAAGGTTTGCCACATATACATTTGTGTCATCTGAATGGAGGTTTTCTCAAGTTTTGGGTGTTTAGTGGGAAAAGAATTTTAGGACACATCATGTAAGCCAAGAAACGGAAAGCCTTTATTGAAAGTGAAAGTACACTCTCAGTGAAGAGAGTGGGCAGTCTTGAATAAGAGAAGCTGAAGTGAGAGGAAGTGGTTTTAGGTCTTTTGTAGTCTTATTACTAAATAAGAAGAGGAATATTCAAGGACAAGGGGTTGGCTTTTAATAAGAATTTGGATAGCAATTCCTGGAATTGGGTGCCTCCCTATTTTCATGCTTTATATGGTTTTCTCAGAACTGTCATGGTGATTTCAAGGGCAGAGAAATTTTAAAGCCACAATGTAAATAATATGCTAATTAGCCAAAGTTCATGTAAGATGACAGCTGACAAGCCAGTAGAAACCAGTTCTTGCCCATGGTTATTAGCCCCCTTTGAGGGTTGTTTACTTTAACACCTGCATTGAATCTTGTCCCTGCATCTGGTCTGAGCCCTTCTCCCAATTTCCTACTATAACACATTTATAAATTGGTGGTGCTTTTAAGAATATAATGATCAAGGTTGTACCTGGAAATACAGATAATGTATAAAATGAACACAGTGAGTGGGGGCAGTTGTGAGTAGAAGAGCTACTGGCAGGTGTGTGGCTGAGAAATGGAGACAAGATTCCTCACTTTGCCCAAGTATATTAGAGAAAGAGAACCCTGGAAGGAGGACAACAGACTGACACTTCGGTTGTGAAATGAGTGACTATTAAGAGTCCCTATAGAGCCAAGTGCTAAAACTAAAATTATGTATATTCTCTGTTATTGTACTTTATTTTGCAAGGTTGGATACAGGCTTCAAAAAATATAATCAGTCTCTCACTACTTTTATACTAGCTGTAACTTCATGAGAGCTCCATAGTGAGAGAAGCTTATGTTTCATATTTCATATAATAATAATAATATAGTTCCTGCATAACTATATGACTAAAATAGTACCATATCTCTGTAATTGCTAGCACAGTTGATAGTCTTTGTGCATTAAGCAGGAATGTATCTCATTCCACAAATGATTTATAACTGCTGCAGTGATCCAATAGTTTATCATCTTAAGCAAATAATAATGAACATCTGTCTATTCCCTAAACAACTCCATGCAGATACTGACCCTCAGGTCTTCTCCAATTTGAATTTTGCTTAAAACAAGGAAAACAAAAGTTTATTTTGGAACTTTTAGTGTTCCTCTAGTTTTCCTTTAGATCTTTATCTCCAAAGTGTTAGAGAACTCTAGTGGGTAATGTAATGTGACTGCCCTAAAGTATGTTGCAGAAAGGCTTCATCTTTTGTTCTATCACATGAATTAACACATCATACTTGACATAACTGGATTCCAAAATTTATAACATTTACTTTAGGATCATGTTCTTGAGTCAGAATAATCACTCTAATATTTGACTAGTTTGATTATTTTAAGTTTATCTTGGCCTCAGTGAAAGGATGAAGTTACTAAAGAGAAAGAAAGGAAGGAAGAAGATACTAAAGAGAGAGAAAGACAAATTAGAGTGTGGAAATCTTGGCTTTCCTCTTTCTATTACTGTGTAGCCAAAAGGACAGGAGGTGGTAAAGAGTTTTTATTTTCTTGATGCCAAAATGCCAATTTTTACCTTAAAATATTGCTTCAAAAATAATTTATTTCTACTATAAGCCATTCAATTATACTGATATAACTGTTCAAAACCATACACCGTTATGGAAATGTCTGTGATGCAAAATACTCACTTAGAATAATTTTTTCCCCTCTGAACCAACTAAAGGAATGTAGTGCACCCTGTTACCATTTAGCCAGCCCTTTTCTTGTGTCTCTCTCCCATGAGTTGAAGAAACCTATATAAATTGGTACAGGTTGAACGTCCCTAATCTAACAATCCAAAATCTGAAATTTTTTGAAAACCAACATTAGATAGTGACACTATGCTTTCTGTTGATTCAATGTACACAAACTGTTTCATACACAAAATCATTAAAAATATTGTACAAAATTACTTTCTCGGTTCTATCACCAGCATCTCATTATATATATATTCAAATGTTTCAAAATCCAGAAAAATATGAAATCTGAAACACTCTCATCCCAAGCATTTTAGATAAGTGCTACTCAACTGAAGTAGAATTATACATAATATTAACTTTTTGCCTAACATGTTATAAGTATTGAATAAATATTTGTAGTAACATATGTAGTTTTTACTGGACCAGCTTTGCAACTGTTAGCAGCTGGTTTTTCTTTAGGATTAATTCCTCATTCATACTCAGTACATGTTATTTGAGTGAGATTGACCTTACCCCTGAGCATATAGGATAGACATATTACCCAGACCTGCCACTTTGCACAATTCTTCACATGCCTTGGTCCTAGTCAAAATAAATATTTAAGCCACAATCATAAAGACTCAATTCTATGATGTTCGTTGAAATTTTGGGAATAAAATAACTCGCTTTCTTATTTATTTATTTTTTTTATAAATGAAGTATTGCAAGAATGAAAAAACAAGCACCACATGTACTCACTGTTAAATTGGTACTAATTGGTCGCGGCTAATGTGCACCTATAGGAAGAAAGATTCATAGGGTGTTGGGCAGGTGGGAGAGTGGAGTAGGGAATGCATAAATCTACACCTAAAGGCTGGGATGAATATGTGCTGTCTGGGGAATGGGCATGTTTGTCAGGTGATTCAAAGGCAATTTATTTAACCAAAGCGTTTGTACCCCTGTAATACTCTGAAATTAAAAAAGTCCAATAAATAAAGCCAGACATTTAACAGCAAAAACAAAACAAACAGAAAACAACAGCAATAACAAAAATCTCACTTTCTTTCTTTTATGTATTTATTTTTTAATTTCAGAATATTATGAGGTACAAACACTTTGGTTACATATATTGCCTTTGTGCCACCTGAGTCAGAGATACAAACATGTCCATCCCCCAGAGAGCGTGCAGGGCACCCCTTTGGTATGACAGTACCTATCCCCTCCATCCCCCTCCCAAAATCTTACTTTCTAATATAAATACTGGCTGTAAAAATTATATGAGTCTACAAATGTTGAGATTCTCCACGTCAACAATGTGTATTTGAGAAAAAAATTCAAAACAACAACAACAAAAAATAATAGTAAAGGGGAGAGAAAGTGAGTGAGGATAAAGTGGCTGAATTCCCTATATTCTACCATGCCTAAAGACAATTATGCCCCTATTTTTCAGGCACTCAGTCAGATTTTTAAAAACTTTTATTTATATGAATACAGTTATAGTTACTTGTAAATGAAAGTGTTCTTATTAGTACATTTTAAATTTCTTTGATATTTTCCACAAAGTGAATAGTGTGGTCCATTCATAAAACAAAAATGTGCCAAATTGAGTATGTCATATTTCTGAGATTGTGTTGGAGAGCTGAAGATAAATGTGTTTGGACTGATCAAGTACAACTACATTAGAGAAGTCAGAAGAGGGCTAAAACAGAAGAAATTACTTAATTTTTTCTAACTCTTGTTTTCTCATAAATTGGAGAATATGATAAGCAGCTTCTATGATGGCCCTCAATAATACCATCTCCTGGTATTCAAGTCTTTGTGGAATCCCTTTCTTTGAGTGTGAGCTGGATTTAGTGACTCACTTCTAACCAACAGAACACTGTACAAGTGATATGATGTCACTTCTTTTATTCATTTTTATTTTTAAATTTTTAATTATTAGGTGTACACACTAGTTGTATATATTTATAGGATACATGTGATGTTTTGATATAGGCACACAATAAATTAATCAGATCAGAATAATTGGAGTATCCATCACCTCAAGCATTTGTCATTTCTTTGTATTTGGAATATTCCAGTTCCACTCTTAGTTATTTTAAAGTATATCTAAACTTATTGTTGGTTACAGTCACTTTGTTGTGCTATCAAGTATCATTCTATCTAACTATATTTTTGTAATCATTAACTATCCTTACTTTACCTCACCTCACCACTACCCTTTCCAGCCTCTGGTAAACAACATTCTAGTCTCTGTCTCCATGAGATCAATTGTTTGTAATATTTATATCCCACACATGAATGAGAACATATGAGATTTTTCTTTCTGTGCTTGGATTATTTCACTTAATATAATGTTCTCCAGTTCCATTTTGTTGCAGATGACAGGATTTAATTCTTGTCATTCATTCCATTGTGTATAATGTATCACAATTTTTTTACTCATTCATCTGTTGATGAACACAGGTTGATTCCAAATCCTGGCTATTGTGAATAGTGCTGCAATTAATATGGGAATGCCGATATCAATTCAATATACTGAATTCCCCTTCTTTGGATATATACGTAAAAGTGGGATTGCTTGGTCTTATGGTAGCTCTATTTTTAGTTTTTTTGAGGAACTCCCATACTGTTTTCCATAGTGGTTGCACTAATTTACATTCCCACCACCAGTGTATGAGGATTCCTTTTTATCCACATCATTGATAGTATTAGTTATTGCTTGTCTTTTTGATAAAATCCATTTTAACAGTGATGAGATGATATCTCTTTGTAGTTTTGATTTGCATTTTTTGATGACTAGTGATATGAACATTTGTTCATATACCTGTTGGCCATTCGTTTGTCTTCTATTGAGAAATGTCTCCTTAGATCCTTTGTCTGCTTTTTAAACCAGATTATTTTATTTTTTCCTACTGAGTCATTGGCAATCCTTATATATTCTAATTATTAATCTCTTGCTGTATGCATAATTTGCAAACATTATCTCCCATTCCTCTCTTGCTGTGTGCATAATTTGCAAACATTTTCTCCCATTCTGTAAGTTGTCTCTTCACTTTGTTGACTGTCTCCTTTGCTGTGCAGAAGCTTTTTAGCTTGATGTGATCCCATTTGTTGAGTTTTGTTTTGGTTACCTCTGTTTGGAGGTATTACTGAAGAAATCCTCCCAAAGACCAGTGTTCTAATATATTTCCCCAATGTTTTCCTTTAGTAATTTCATGGTTTCAAGTCTTAGATTTTTTAAGTCTTTAATCTATTTTTATTTTATTTGTGTATATAGTGAGAGATTAGGGTCTAGTTTCATTCTTCTGCATATGGATATCCAGTTTTCCCAGTAACATTGATTGAAGAGTCTGTTCTTTTCCCATGGTATGTTGTTGGCACCTTTGTTGAAGACAAGTTCACTATAGATATATAGATTTATTTACGAGTTCTCTATTTTATTCCATTGGCCTATGTGTCTGTTTTTATTCCAGTGCCATGCTGTTTTGTTTGCTACAGCTCTGTAGTATAGTTTGAAGTCAGGTAATGTGATTCCTCCAGTTTTGCTCTTTTTGCTCAGGATGCCTTTTGAAATTCTGGGACTTAGTGGTTCTGTATATATTTTTGGATTATTTTTTCTATTTCTTTGAAGAATGTCATTGTATTTTGGTAGGAATTACATTGAACCTGTAGATTGCTTTGGGTAGTATGGACATTTTAACAATATTGATTCTTCCAATTCACAAGTATGGAATATCTTTCTATTTTTTTGTGT
The DNA here is from genome assembly GCF_040939455.1 of Microcebus murinus. Taxonomy (NCBI): domain Eukaryota; kingdom Metazoa; phylum Chordata; class Mammalia; order Primates; family Cheirogaleidae; genus Microcebus; species Microcebus murinus. The sequence goes on along the minus strand of NC_134108.1, from coordinate 62,506,005 downwards.
GGCCTCTTCAATTTCTTTCACCAATGTTTTGCAGTTTTCATTGTAGAGATTTTTCACTTCTTTGGTTAAGTTTATTCCTAGGTATTTTATCTTATTTGTAGCTATTATAAATGGAATTACTTTCTTGGTTTCTTTTTCAGATTGTTTGCTGTTGGCATATAGAAATGCTAGTTATCTTTATATGTTAATTTTGTATCCTGAAATTTTACTGAATTTGTTTATCAGTTCTAATATTTTCTCTCTATATAAGTTCTCTCTATATAAGATCATATCATCTGCAGACAAGGATAATTTAACTTTTTCCTTTCCAATTTGGATGCCCTATATTTCTTTCTCTTGTCTGATTGCTCTAGCTAGAGTTTCCAGCACCATGTGGAATAATAGTGGTGAAAGTGGGCATCCTTGTCATGGTCCAGATCTTAGAGAAAAGGCTTTCAGTTTTTCCCTATTCAGGAGGATATTAGCTGTGGATCTGTCATTTATGGCTCTTATTGTGTTGGGGTAAGTTCCTTCTATATCTAGTTTTTGAGATTTTCTATCATGAATAGAAACTGTGGATCTGTCATATACAGCTCTTATTGTGTTGGGGTAAGTTCCTTCTATATCAAGTTTTTGAGAGTTTCTATCATGAATGTATGTTGAATTTTGTCAAATGCTTTTTCAGTATCATTCTAAATGATCTTTTTTTTGTCCTTTTTTACTGTTGATATGATGTATCACATTGATTGATTTGGTTATCTTTAACCATCTTCTATTCTTTTTTCTTAGTCTGGCTAAACATGTATCAATTTTGTGTTGTTTTTTTTTTTTTTTTTCAAAAAACCAACATTATGTTTCATTGATTTTTGTATTTCTTTTAATTTCATTTATTTTTGTTCTGATCTTTATTATTTCTTTCTTCCAGTTATTTTTGGTTTGGTTTGCTCTTACTTTTCTAGTTATTTAAGATGCATTTTTAGGTTGTTTATTTGAAGCTTATAGTCTTTTTTGATGTGGGCAATTATTGCCATAAACTTTCCTGCTTTTTCTGTATCCCAGAGGTATTGATATGTTGTGATTCATTTTCATTTGTTTCAAGGAATTTTTAATTTTCTTCTTAATCTCTTCATTGGCCCACTGGTCATTCAGGAGCATATTGTTTAATTTCCATGTGTTCTGTATCTTCCAATGTTCCTCTTGTTATTGATCTCTAGTTTTATTCCATGTGGTCAGAGAAAATATTTGGTATGATTTCAATTTTTTTGAATTTTTTTAAGACTTGTTTTGTGGCCTAACATATGGTCTATCCTTGAGAAGAACGTGAATTCTGCAATTGTTGGATGAAACGTTCTGTAATTATCTATTTGGTCCATTTGGTCTATAATGCAGATTAAATCCAATGTTTCTTTGCTGAATTTCTGTCTGGATGGTCTGTTGAATGTTGAAAGTGGAGCATTGAGATCTCCAATTATCATGTTGGGGTCTATCTCTCTCTTTAGCTCTGATAGGATTTGGTTTATATATTTGGGTACTCCAGTTTTGGGTATATGTATATCTATAATTGTTATATACTCTTGCTGAGTTGATCCTTTTATCACTATAGAATGACCTTCTTTTTTCTTTTTACAGTTTTTTTCCTGAAACCTATTTTATCTGATAAAAGTATAGCTACTCTTTATTGTTTTTCATTTGTATGGAATATCTTTTTCCATCCTTTATTTTTAGCCTATGTGTATCTTTATATGTGAAGTGGGTTTCTTTAAGACAACATAAAGTTGGCCCTTGTTTCTTTAGCCAATCAGTCATTCTGTGTCTTGTGATTGGAGAGATTAGTCCATTCGTATTCAATGTTAGTACTGATAGGTAAGGACTTACTACCACCATGTTGTTACTTGATTTCTGGTTGGTTTGTGGTCTTTTTTTGCTTTCTTCCTTACCTCCTGTCTTGCTTTGTTAAGAGTTATTTTCTCTGGTATTTATTTTTATTTTTATTTATTTATTTTTTAATTTCTTTGTATTTTTTGTTTATTTGTTGTAGGTCTTTTGATTTGAGGATATCATGAGGCTTACAAACACATTTTATAACCAATTATTTTAGTCATATGAAAACTCTGCTTACAAACAAACAAATAAACAAACAGAGAGAAATCTAATAGTAATTCTGTTTTTTTAACTCCAACCTCATCCTACTTTTTAATGTTTTTTTTCTATTCATATCTTTTTAAACTGTTAATCTCTCAAAAATTGTCATACTTATTTATGGTAGGTTTGTCTTTTAGTCTTCTTACTCAAGATATAAGTTTATACACCACAATTACAGCAGGAGTATTGTGTATTTGTGTACTTACACTTACCAGTGATTTGCATACTTTCAGCTGATTACTTATTTTTCATTAATGTCCTTGACTTATATAATAAAGAGCTCCTTTTTAGCCCACTTGTAGGGCAAGTCTGGTATTGATGAAATCTCTCAGCTTTTGTTTTGGAAAGTCTTTATTTCTCCTTTATGTTTGAAGGATATTTTTCTAGGAGATAGTATTCTAGGGTTAAGTGTTTTTTTTTTTTTTTTTCCTTCCTCATCATTTTGAAGATATCATGCCACTCTCTCCTTACCTGTCAGGTTTCCATTGAGAAGTCTACTGCCAAGTGTATTGGAGCTCCTTTATATCTTTTTTTGTGTTTTTGTTTTGCTTCCCCTAGGACCTTTTCTTTATCTGTGACCTTTGGAAGTTTGATTATTAAATGCCTCAAAGTAGTCTTGTTTGGCTTAAATCTGCTTGGTGTTCCAGATCCCTTCTTGTACCTGGATATTGATATCTTGCTTTAGGTTTGAATAAACTTTCTACCCCAATGTCTCTCTTTCCCTCCTCTTTAAGGCAAATAATTCTTAGAATTGCCACTTTCAGGCTATTTTCTAGATCTTGTAGTCACACTTTATTCTTTTTTCTTTCCTCTCTTCTAACTGTGTATTTTCAAATAGCCTGTCTTTAAGCTGACTAACTTTTTCTTCTGCTTGGTCAGTTGATAGACTCTAATGCATTTCTCAGTATGCCAATTGAATTTCTTAGCTCTAGAATTTCTGCTTGATTTTTATTATTATTATTATTTTAATCTCCTTCTTAATTATCTCTGATAGGCTTCTGAATTCTTTCTTTGTGTTGTCTTGAAGTTCACTGAGCTTCCTCAGGACACTTATTTTGAATTCTTTGTCTGAAAGGTCACCTATCTCCATCACTCCAGGATTGGTCACTGGCACCTTATTCAGTTCATTTAGTGAGGTCATGTTTTCCTAGATGTTCTTCATACTTATGGCTGTTTGTTAATGTCTGACCTTTGAAGATTTAGGTATTTATTTTAACCTTTGTACTCTGGGCTTATTTGAACCTGTTCTTCTTGAGAAGGCTTTCTAAATATTCAAAGGAATTTGAGTGTGTGATTTAAGTCTTTGGTCACTACAGCCATATCAGCACTGGTGGTGTCTCAATCCCAGTGATACTGTGACTGTTGAAGACTCCTGGTGATATCACTTTGGTGGATTTGGGTAAAATATGAGAGAATTCCATGGATTTCCAGGCAAATTGTCTCATTCTCTTCCCTCACTCTATATGCTGGGTTGCTAGAGTTAGGGAAGGAGAGATGTGGACACTCGTTCATGGCCACCAGAGTCAGCTCATACCTAAAGCCAGCCCAGTCTCACACAAAGCCTGTGGCAACTGCTGTCTCCCAATGTTTATTCAAAGCCCCAAGGATCTTTAGTCGGGATGTGGTGAATCCAACCAGGACTGGGTCCTTCCTTTCAGGGCAGTGTGTTTCCTTCTGACCGAGGGTGGGGCCAGAAATGCCTTCCAGGAACTAAGGCCTGGATTTAAGGACTTCAGGAGTCTGCTTGGTACTTTATTCTACTATGTCTGAGCTGGTACCTAAATTGCAATAAGAGGCATCTAAACTCTTTCCTTTCCTTTCTCCTAGTGGAAGACGACTCTCTCTGAATTGCACTGCCTGAGTTTGGGGGAGGGGGTAGTGGAAGTGACACAAGCATTGGTTTGGCCACCACTTTAGTGTCTCACTGGGTCACATGTGCCTCAAGTCCACTGGCTCTAAGGCAGCACAGCCACAGGAATTACTCAAGGACTATAGCCTTTGTGGACTGACTGCTTTATAAATTTAGTCCAAGACCCAGGATACTTTTTGTCAGCTAGTGGTGGAGGTAGCTGGAACTCAGGTTAAGGGGCAGAGGATTTCCCTTTGGCTGGGCTAGTCTAAATCCTCCTTCCATAGGCATTGGCAGAATCCTTCCCTGTTCTGTGTTCCCCTATGCCAGGGCAGCCCTGAGTTTCAATGCAAAGCCCCATGATCAATCTATTCTCCCTCCCCCAGGCACAGAGATTCTCTCTCCACTTGGCATGCTAGCAGGGGATGGCATTGGCAATGCAAGATTTTATTTTCTTACCTCTTTAGTGCCTCTTTCCTTGATATACTATTAAAACAATATACTATTTTGCTCACATGATTTTTGGTTCTTCTGAATGTACTTGCTTGCACAGATACTTGTTGAATTTGGTTTTCCTTCAGAGGAACAATTGCAGGAGGTTTCTATCTGGCCATCTTCCCCTGCTCCTTCCTGATGTCACTTTTGAGATTAGCTTCTAGAAATATATTGGCTTCCTCTTAAAAGCTTTGCTCTGCCTGGGAATGCCCACATGTCATGACGCAATCCTGTGCAGAGGTCCATGGGAATGAGATTGGAATCAGAGCATCCCCAAGTCAAGTCTTCAGGTTACATTGTGGCTCCAGATCATAGATTGGCTGCAAACTCATGAAAAACTGGAGGCCTAGACACCTTGATAAACTACCTCTCAATCCTTGAACCCATAGCATATGTGGGATAATAAATGGAAGCGTTTTAAGTGCTAAGTCTTGGAATAGTTTGGTATGAAGAAATAGATAACTAATACATAGTAGAATCAGGATCAGTGATTATAAAATTGAATCAGAGGTTCTATTGTAAAACTGTAGCCATCTTCTGCCACCAATTAGCAAAAATCAATTAGACAAGGGAAATTTAGCTTGTTTTAGTTTCACCTGAATTTATCAGCAGCTACTGTCACCATGCAGGACTTAGATAAACTTATATCTTCTAATCGAAGTGGACATATTCAGCATTTCTGGCTTTTCCCATTATGTCATCAGTCTGTCACAATGTCATTCCACGTAGTGTTTTGGAGCTTGGGCATTTGAACTCTCTATTACATTACATGAAACTATTACCTTTAAAATACAAAAAGATCCTGAAAAGTAATTGCAAAGAAACTTCACTTTTATCAGTATAAATAAATGAAATGAATGCTGAAAAATGTGAAGGCTATCCAGGTAAAAAGTTGCTAATAGTTCTCCTACAGGACCTTTATGCTCAACTATGGTCACTTATCTATGTTCACTTCTAGGATTAAGAATTTTATAATGGTTTTGTGAACTTTCTTAAAGTCCATGTGTACTGAGCTTCTAAACTTTGATTATATGCCTGAAAGTTCAGAGCCCTTAGATGTAATCTTGCTAAAATAATAAATCTTGGGAGCAAGTAAGGAAGCAATAGCAGTAAGAATAAAATGATGTTTCCCTTTTGGCATTATTGAAACAACTATTTATTGAATGAAGTTTATTCTAAATTAGTGAATTTAGATTATTTAGTATATTTTTAATATGGTTAAATTTATAATTTTATTCCATAATTCCTATTAATTTATCTTTAAAATAACAAATCACAAAGCTGTCATTAGGAGAGAGTGGTCTACTTGCATAGTCCTGTATTTTCTGGAATGAGGACCTGGGATTTTTAGAGAATTTCCAAAACATTCCACCTTCCCACATAATTCCTGATAGCTGCTCTGAAATAATATTAATGTGGAGAAAGTTTGAATAGGGATTAAAGAGAGAATTAAAGGCAGAGTGTTGTAATATTTGTGACACCATTTGAGTTTTGGGGTAAAAACTGAGTTTTGTCAATCCATAAACCAGTTTTGGTTCTTTGACTTATTTCACAGTAACAGAATTATTTGGCCATTTACTTAATAACATGCAACACTATGGAAATCAGAGTAGAGGAGAAATGGATGAGAGTATCAGAGAGAGAAAGAGAGAGAGATAAATTTCCAGACTTGTATTTCCAGGCACCATTTCCTGGTAGAATGGGCCCAGTAGCTACCTGGCTCTTTCATATATCACCAAGAAACTTGGGAAGGTCAAAAACAGGGATAGCACATCTTAACCAGTCCTCTCCTCTTAAGAAAAGCAGAAATCCCTGTTCCATCAGAGTATGATGGAATAAGTAACACTCCTAACAGATAATTTTCCTACCGCATGGTGCCGTCTGCTATCGAGAGCTATTCATTTACTTGCTCAATGGTGCTTCTCAAACTTGAATGTGCATACAGATCACATAGAAATCTTGTAAAATGCAGATTTGATTCAGTTGGTCTACATTGGAGTTTGAGATTCTGCATTTCTAACAAGCTCCCAGATAATGTCAGTCCATGGACTATATTTTAGTAGCAAGAGTTTGGAATATCTGATATTTTGCAAGACTCTCTTTTTAGCTACTGTGGAAATATATGCAGACACTGTTCTCAAGGAGCCTACAGTATATTCAAAAAGAAAAGTCAATCTGTGTGTAAAAATAGCTCGTGCATTAATAAAATTAATAGCAATTAGTTCATAAAGGAGGTGTAGAAAGGGCTGTCTTCTACAAAGGGCATATGACCTTTGCAGTCTCATGGGGCTCCACACTTAGGAGGGCCCATGCTTGATTTAATGCTCTGCTATTGCTGTCTTGCAATTCTTACTAAGTTTTAGACAAGAGGCATTTCATTTTCATTTTGTACTGGGCCCCACAAATTGCATAACTGGTCCTGGGTACAAATAAATTCCTATGGGGCATGAAAAAGAGTAAAATCACCTCCTACTGTAAGGAATAAGAAATAGTTCCAAAAGGAGGAAGCATTTGAGCAATGCCTTGAAAAATAGGCAAAATTTGAACTTTACTATGTGGTAAAGTAATGGAGGAGTGCAATCTAGGCAGAGGTTGGTACGATCAGAGGAATGAAGACTGAAAGGATGGCATGTGAGAAGAATGGCAAGTAGTTGAGTCTGACTGACTAAAATGCTGAGCACATAAGAGGTGCTCAATAAATTTTTGTTGAATGAAGTTCTGCTGAATGAGCTTCCCAGAGATCAACATACTGTCTGTATTGCCAACCTAGCAGAAACAGTGATACCACTGTATTAAAGTGTAGCAAGTAACCTGGACTGTACTTTTAGAGGTTCAAAAGTGGAGATGGTTGAGAGTGAAGATTCAAATAAGGTTTGCTAACAGATGTGTTTTCCAGCCCTACAAAATGGTAAGCTCTTTAGCATGTTACCAAATGAACTGTCAGTGATTGGGAATAGGGTAGTGATTTTCTTTTTATGAAGACATTATAATTTAGTTTCCACCCATCTGGAGAAATTTTGCTGTATGTTTTTGACATTTTAAAGACAGCACTCACTGAAACAAACAAACAAACAAAATGTTGCCTTTGAACAGAGTTAGAAACTAAGGCAGCCACTTGCAGTGGCTGATGCCTGTAATCCTAGCACTTCGGGAGGACAAGGCGGGAGGATGGCTTGAGCTCAGGAGTTCGAGACCAGACTGAGCAAGAGCCAGACCACGTTTCTACCAAAAATAGAAAAAATTAGCCGGGCGTCATGCATGTCTGTAGTTCCAGCTACTCAGGAGGCTGAGGCAGGAGAATCGTTTGAGCCCAGGAGTTTGAGGTTGTTGTGAGCTAGGCTGATGTCATTGCATTCAAGCCTGGGCAACAGAGCCAGATTCTGTCAAAACAAAAAGAAAGAAACTAAGGTTAAACCATTATTATTTACATAATTTTAAAAACAGACAAATAGGAACAAATATTTATATTACATGTGGAGAAACTCATGCTTAAGAGGGAGAGGATCAAACTAACCACAAAACAGTGGAAGAGTAGCTGTAGTGCATCATTTTCGCTAATTTTTTTCCTTATTAGAAGTCAATAATGAACATAAATTTTGTCTCTTTTTGTACAAATAGGGCTAGAACTTTTTAATAAATTCACTTAGGGACAGCACATGACTTGCTAAGGCTTATCTTTTTGCTTTAAAATTAGTGTTTGGTGTCCAAATTGACAGCTGGGGAAGTTTTCATCCCTGAACTGCAATGCTGCTTTGCCTCTTTGCTCTTTAGGCCTCTCTGAACTTTTCCCGTGAACTCATCCTCAGTGTCCTCCTCCTCCATCCCTGCGGGGACAGATTAAGTGGACAGGAAAAGAGAACACTATGGACGTGGTCACCCAGTGAGTTCCCAATTGAGTTACTGAACCCATGGGCCACAGTGTTCTTTATGTAGGCACCACAATACTATCTCCAGGGTTAACTCTGTCCCAAGGATCCCCTTGAAACCAAGAACAAAAGTGACAGACATTGCTTATGGTAGATCTCACAGTAATGAAATATGCCCTTGATCCCTAAATCCCCTCTGCTGGCTACTTGATAGGTATTTTTGCATGATGTGATTGGCTTTGCAGAAATATTTCATAAAAATCTTACTTGCATAAACTAGGCCTGATACTTTGCATATGATGTATTAATCTAGTCTCTTTCCTTTTCCATTTTGTAATTGCCACAATTGTTAGTATTTTCCTATCCCTAAGATAACTTCTCAAAATAAGACCTTGAAAGGAAATAGAGTGCATCAAAAGCTTTTAAGAAACCCAGAATGTTTAACTTTACAGTTTATTGCTTTTTTACTGATGAAAAGAAAAATAAGACAAAATCCCAGCTGAAATGAAATTTCATTTTTTTTATTCCAGAAACAAAAGTCTTTCCACAAATTATGTGACATAATAGATATTTATAATTCAGAAATTAACAGATGAAGTACTCTTGAACTGGAATGAAAGAGAGCCATAAGTAAAATATTTATTTTTTTATCTTCAGAGTCTTTGATCAAAAAGCAAGTACTGTTTTTGTCTTCTATTAGTTAGTGTATTATCTATCTTGCCAGCCAGACTTTGCTGGTACTATATATATATGAATATATAGTGAGTATCAGAATAAACTACGAACTTGGTCATGTGGATCAGCCTTTTCCTATATGATCTATATTGTAGGTCTTCATTGCTCCCATTAATGAGATACTTTCTGTGTACTATTTTCTGTTCATGTCATAGAGATGAAGTGAAAGTTCTCAGTTGAGGAAACAGGTTAGCTGCTTGGTGCTAAGTCTCTTTGACTTTTAAACAGAAGTAAAACAGGCTCACGTTGCCATGCGGTTGTTTGGATTATCTATGTATGTTCTAAGTAAGGTACCTGGAATAGTCATTCTTCAGAAAGCACATTCCTTGCTATAGAGATATTTGCATGCACAGAGGACAGACTAATGTCATTGAATTGGCAAGTCTCTATAGTCAGACTGAAGTGTGAAGTGCTATAATTTATTGGGCTGTTTCAGACAGAAAACCTATTAGCCAAATAGTTAAAGGAATTGTGTGAGAGGGGTTTGTTTAGTTATTCAATAATTACTTTCAATTTCATTTTGGCTATGAACATAAGCCAGTGTGATACCAGATTTGTGTCATTTTGGCCGGAGTAAAACAGCTAGCACTGTTGCCATAGTGAAAGATTTAGGAATTGGGTACTCAACTGGTGTGTAAGAATAGGGGACTTCTAATTTTTGTTTGTATCCCTGGAGACATGTAGGTACTTTTTTACTCTTACAATTAAACCTTTTATATTCCAGGGATCCTAACCAAAAGAAATATGTCTAGATGAAATAATTGGTGGTTTAACAAAATATAAAAAAAACTCAATGAGATAAAACATGACATGGCAACATGTGTCATTGATGGTGGTTAACATATTTTTATTTGCCTCAACATTAACCTCATAACTTCTAGGAAAACATCTAAAGATATGCAAATAAAAGTTAGATCCTTTTTATGGTAACAAGATACTACACATGCAACTTGAAAGAATGACCAAATCCATCACTGAAAGTATGAGATTCTCACTATTTCATGAGTGAGAACCTCACTAGCATGAAGGAATTAAAAAAATTAACCTAGAAAAAGCCAACATTATGCTAAGAAGCTAGGCATAAAAGAACACATATTATATGCCTCCATTTATATTAAATGTCCAAAATAGACAAATCTACAGAGACAGAAAGCAGAAGGGCTGGGGAGAAGGTGTGGTGAGAAATAGGGGAGCAATAGCTAAAGGGTACAAGGTTTCTCTTTGTGGTGATGAAATATTTTAAAATTGCCTGTGATGATGGTTGCGTAGATCTGTGCATGCACTAAAAATCATTAAATTGTATGCTTTAAATGGGTGAATTATATGATATGTGAATTATTTATCCATAAAGCTGTTTCATAAAAAAACCCTTTAACTAATGTACACTTTCTATTTAATCATTTGCTATACAACTCCTCTAAGGTAAGAATGTTCCTATAAAATTTAAATAGCCAATATCAGGGTGTTTACCCAATTCTCAACTTCTAGGTGGGACTGGTAAAAGTAGGTGGGAGAAAGGGGAGTGGTTTTTCCTCCACAGGGCTCTGATTTTAGTCCAAACAGTTATGTAGACATCAAAGAGCACCCCAGGACAACCAGGATGGAACAGCTGCAGACTTCCTTTGATCTCTGCTCAATGACCTCTCCATCACATTTAGTGTCCCTTTTTTGTTTGGGGTATTTTTTGAATTCTTATTCCCTCTAGGAAAGCTACTGCCTATAGACTAATGCTAGTTACCAAACTGTTTTCCATAAGCAAGAGACCTATTTTCATAAATGCCTTGCTTGTGAACTGTGTGTGTGTTCTCTGTGCTTATTTGATACTGAGATTTTTGGGTTATAAATCTCCACCTTTAGACATAGCAATATCCCCATCTGTTATAATTGGGCTGCAATGAGAAAGAGAACCTTGATAATTCAGAGCTCATCATCTGTGGTCTTGCTAGGTCTTCTGTTTCTTAAGTATTTGATCATTCCACTGAGGTTATTCCCTTTATAACATAAATTAGTTGGAGCAGAGAAATTTCAAATTAGACAATTATTACAGTTATCACTTCTAATAAAGAGGTTAATAGGGAAAAGAAGATGAAATAAATAATTTAGAGATTTTGATTTTTTTATGTCCCCATGTTCTATAGAAAAATAATTACAATCATGGTTCAGATGTTTATGTAACTGTGGTCCTTCTGCTCAGTGTTCAGGCATGTTTTCTGAGACCTATTATTTCAGAACTGTTAATATGACTAATTCGATAGACATTTCACTTAAACTCATTACATCCCAAATAAACCACCAAAAATATATTAAGTATTGACTACAGAACAGATGCTGTGCTAGGGTTCCTGTGGGAAACTTAAGAGGGGAATAAATAAGCACTCAGAACAGGGGATCCTCCAATGAAATAGACTGATATGCACCCAAGGAAAAAACTCTGATGCAGGCTGAACATGTGATACACATTAAGTGATTTAAAAAGTAGAAGATAGATTTATACAAATTTGTAGGTGGAGTGCTGGTTTAATGCTAAAGGTGAAATTTGAACAACTTAGTATTTTGCTGCAAAAATACATTATCCTGATAGCATCTTAGGGACTTGGATAAATTATGAACCTATGTATTCCCACATGTATTTATATGAAACTAAGAAATATCTACAGATTTCTTGTGGTATAATTTCAAATTATTTATCACTTCAGTGCTTTGGGGAACACATGATGAAAAGAGCTGAATGCCCTTTTGTCCATTGACTTTTTGGTTCATTTGATTTTTGTTGCCATAAGCACTTACAGCAATAGAAGATAATCAGCAAGAGGAATGTGTTATTACACATTAATCAATGCAATCAAATAGTCAATATATTTAGTTTTCAATAATATAGTGCCTGTCCTAAAAGAGAATTAATATGGGGATCATACTGATCATTTTCTCTCTGGTGAATTATAGGCAGGCTTATAAAAATGGATTATGGTTCTTAAAAATTGGCATATTATTATGTGAAATCACTGTTCATTCTCTACTTCTTCCTGGAGGCCTGGCAGGGTAAGGGGTATCTATCATATCCCATGTAACCAGCCTTTCTTCTATGTGATGCATGGCATCTTTTTGATTCCTGGTCAAAGGTTGTTTTCATTCCTAAACTGAAAACTCCATGAAAGCAGGGCTTTCTTCACTGTTGCATACCTAGAGTAATAGTATGTAAATAAGTATTTCCTTAGTAAATGAATTAATAAGAACCATGGTAGAGTACACAGAGAACAGCTTTTAAAAGTATGGCAAAATCTTTTTCGTTTATATGCTTATTAAACCATTTGATGTATTTCTTCTCTCTATGCCATAAATGCACTTTTCAGATTTCTACTGAATAATATACCACATTGCATGGTTTCACTTCCTTTTTATATATCTGTTTCTCTTATTTGACTTTAATATCTTGCTCAAGCATTTGAAGAATGAGTGCTTTAGGGAAGTGCAGTATTTGGAAGGGCATTCTAAGGGCTGGCATCTGGTAAATAAAAAAAGTTTACCCAGGATGTCTGAATCATGAAACAGTACATCTAAAAGAACTTGAACCACTGTCCAGCAGGATCTATAGTTAGTTAAAAAGTGGTTATCTTTCATGCCCAAACTTAAGATAAACCAAAGGCAAGGCATTAGAATAGTAAGGTCTGAGTTTAGAGACCTTACTATTATGAGAAGGAGGAAGTGAGAGTGAAAAACAAAGAGAAACAATGGGACCTAATCATGGCCATAATTGGACAAGGAACACAGTGGGAGGTTGGCTAAAAGACACCATATCTAACCAGACTATCAGCTGTGAGGATTCTGTGTTATTTGTGTTTGAATTTCTTGCACTTTTCACAGTCACTGATTATGTAGTAGATAACAATAAGTATTTATTGAGTTAATGGATAAATCAATGAATCTCAAATTCCAGACAATTTTGGCTTTTTTATTCTATTAAATTCTTTTATCTTACAATAAGCATGCTTCCAAAACAATTTGACATTGTGAAAATCATAAAGATTATTGCCAAAGCAATTAACTATTGTGATTCAAATGTCTTGTATAAGTAGAAAATAATCACATTAAGTTATTACTCAATATATAGATTTCTTCAAGAATGAAGTGGTAACATAAAATTCAATTTATTTCCCAGATTAACATTCTAAGCTTAAATTTTATGGTGTCAGCAATATGATCATTTACTAATTGATGCAATCTAATATTAAACACATTTGCTTTCTAATAATGTATTGTCCCAAAAGACAATTAAAATGTGGATTATGCTATATAATTCAGAGAATCTGAGTAGACAATATTATTCATTTTGTTTTGCACTTTCCAGGTACTCTCATTTTCCAGTTAATGTCTCATTGGTAATGACCTTGATTGATCATCAATAACATTATCTTTATACAGTAATGATTGCATTATAAATTTTGTATTTTATCCATGCATATTATATTGATATGATTATAGTTTTGTGAGGGTAATGTCCCATGGTAAATTTGAGTTGATAATTAGGACATTTAAAATGTATTTAAAATTTTCCTTTTAAAATGTAATTACTTGAGCATTTGCAAACGGGACATGTAATATTCCAGACTAGGAGATATAGAGATGTCAGAAAAAAGTTCACACAGATGTCACTAGGGCAGAAGAGTATTATAAAGAACTTCAGTTACCCAGTGTCCATGCAGGGGACAACTTGCTTCCCGGCTGGCTCGAGGAGAGTTTTTAGACTATACAACAGCCATGAGAAAGATCTCCTCCTCCTACCACACATACTCTCAAAATCATGAATCCCTACATGAACTATTAAATATTAATATTAAGTTGGAAACAAAAAGCAAATGAAACAAATGAAATAATGTGACCTTATCATTACCAGGAGAAGGCAGTAGAGAGTGGCTTTAGGTGTGTGATTATCCTGACCCAGGGAAGTTTCCTGGAGAGTGGAAGCCCAAAGGGTGGGATGAAAGAATCCAGGCAAGTACAAACTCTGGTGAGTGGGAGCTCTGCCACTCAGGCTGGGCTCAGATCATGCTATCAGAGAACCTCAAAAGTCCACTTGTTCACTTTGCTTAGTCTTTATCCAGAGATAGAAGCAATAAAACAACAATAGGAGGATAGGATAAAGTAAGCAATAAGTAATGGTACTATGGTAATGTTAAGGATGAAAAAGAAATAAAAGAGATAGATACAATAAAAGGATTTTTTAAAGATAAAAGAATATTTGTATTTTTTAAAGGTCTATTCCTCTAATTTTAATCATAAAATTCTCCTCAATGGTCAAAATTTAAACACACCGTATTTAGGCAGATTCTATTTATTTCCCTGTATTGGTTTAACATTGTAAGTTCAATACTAAAAACACTAACTTTGGGTATGTTGAGACCAGTGGTTCACTGTGTATATCCAAATGTTTGGGATACCAGGCTTTCCTAAAAACATAGTTAACTAATAAAGAACCATTTATTAAAGGTAGGGGACATAACAATTATTTGCTTTAAAAGGTAAATATCACTATGAAAATATAGTTCTTAATACTGGAAAAGATTTGTCTTTTTATATACTGAATATAATATCTATATACAACTTTATTACATTTTGACTCTGATCCTTAATTGTCATTAATGACTAATTCTCCTAATAGCACTTTACACTCTGTTTGGAGGATATGGTTCTTTCAACCATCTTGAATATTTTGAATTAAAGTTAAAATGTTTTCAAAGTGCATACACTGCTCCAGGGCTTTAGGCCAATATCCATCAATTGCTTTGCTCTTTCGGTTGAGTGCGAGTCTCATCCATGACAGCTTTCTGTAAATTAGAGATAAAGCCTTATTCTGCCTTTCTAACATTTTCCATGCAGCTTGATAACTTCTGCATCTTTTCTTTTCCAGGGCCAAAAGAGAACAGAATTTGTGTTAGATTTGCTTCTTTCATCAATTATTGTCCTTATGTTTACATAAAGTTTTTTTTTTCCTTATTAGCAATCAGATTAAAGCCACAAATTGTGTTCAGATGCCCACTGCTTTCCGTTAAAGAGAACATGTGTCTTTTTATAAGACAAATTATTTTTAAAATCACTTTTAAACATAACAAGATTTAAAAAGTGAGATATCATTGATTTTACCATATGGCCTTTGTCCTAGCTTTGCAAAGCTATCAAAATATCTTACAAAACCATATCTCATCCATTAGCATATACCATTTATTCTTTGTAAGAAAAATATTCTTCAATAATTTAAGGTTATCTTTACAATTCAAATTATTATTACTATAATAAGACTTATAATTATGTTCATTTGAATATATCTTTTGATTATTTTTATTAATCAAGATATTCTAGTTACTAAGTATAGAAATATAATTTTCACACTAACAGTTTAAAAATATAACAAGTTTTATATTCTGTAGTGTAATGATGAATTTTTATTGTACTTTGTATAGAATTCACATTTCTGTGACATTTATTTTCATATTGGCTATATTTATTTTTTATTTATTTTGTTTTTTTTATTAATGAAATAGTTTTCAGTTGATGTTATTAGCTCTTACTATCTTGTCAAGATAAATTAACAAAAATAAGTCTCTTATTCAGGATGGACTTTGACACTTTGTGCTACATGCACAACTGCCAGATCCCAAAAGTGACCCAGTTGCTGCTCAGAATGTAGAAAGAGCACAAGTCCTACTTCTCATGATCTTCTGGACTCTGATGTACATATTCCTTAGTTCCTTAGGTCCTGTTGTAGGAGTTATATGTGCCCACATTGCCTCCCCACTCAGCATTATCCACGAATTATGTGTGAACCTCCTATAGTCCCTGTTTCGAGTCACTGAAGAAGGTGATGAGCCAGGCAGGCCCTTACAGATTCCACAAAGAACTCTCAGAGTCTCCCCAAGCACCTATGTGCCTACCATGCCTAGCTATGCTGCTATTTTCTTTATGTGTAGTTTCACATGTGTTTCTCATCTGTTTCAATAGTTATACCTACTAGACGTACTTTAAAGTACAATTTCACCAGACACTATATCAAATGCTTTACTAAAGTGCATGTATTCTATTCATCTTCTAGTTTTGTCTATACTGAAATGTAGACCCTCCCTGCTGCCAGATGCTTCTTCTATATCTCTCTCATTAACCAAAAAGAAGTCTGCAATTCCCAACATCTGTGGCAGGCTCCCCACCCCACTCTCATTTCAATTTCCAATCTCTCATCTTTACACTACCCCTCTATATGGAGAAGCCCACTAATATATTCCCCCTCTCAGCTGCACAAAACTTCCTGGAGGAACTCCCAGTAAAAAGCTTAAAGCTTACTTCCTTCAGTCACTTAGTTTTAAATCCTTCCCCAACCGGAGGCAGGTCACCTATCTTTTACCCTAAAGAAGTATCCTTCTTTTCTGCCATTCATAGTTAACAAGATGGGGATTCTGGCTAAAAAATAGGATCATTACCTTCATCGTATAATAAGCCCATGAAACATTATGAAAATGCCACCCACTATGTCTTTAATGTAATCTTATAAAAATTTAAATTTGTGAGTATCAGGGATGGGGAGACACAAATTTGGGAAGAGGTTGTATAAAATAATGCATGCTGAGAAGAATATTTTTGGGAATGCCAGTCACATAAACAAAAAGAAGAAACTTGGTTTTTTAGATAGTATGGACATTGAGCCTAGAAAAAAGGCTGTATTTACACAATATAAATACCTTTGTGAAGAGCAAATCTTCTATTAGTCATCCTCATGTTTCTAAATAGCTGGGTATTTGACATTAGCTGGTTATTTGATATTGAGTGGTTACGTGTGAACAGTTACATTTATAGTTATTCCCAAAGTGTTTACCAAAAATAAACATAATAAAAATGAATTTTAAAAGGGAAGATGAGAAATACTGGCCAAATTCAATACTACCACATTTCAATACAGATTCTTTTTGTCCCTTGAGGATCTGTGAAATCAAACACTGCTCTGTAGGCAAGCTAAAGCAGTGTCCAGAATATTTTCCAACATTAGAGGACACATGGATTCAGTTTCAACAACCTTGACAGATGTGCACATCTCCATTATAGAACTAGGGCACATATATAAGTAGATGCCCTTGCCCTTGGTTACTTCTGCTTTGTAAATGCAAATACCAGTTTAATTAAATCATAGAGTCAAATGGGCTTTCCAGAGTACAGAAATGAGCCTCCACTGAAAGTATCTTGCTTTGAAAACATTCAGAGGAAAACACATCTATTTAGTTTAAGAAGTATTTAGAAGGTCATGTTGTCAGAAAAATCAGTGACCTGCTGCAAGTCTTTTTCTAATTTTAAGCTGTGATGGATTATCCATGCACAGGCAGCATGCACTTATAAACCAAAGCACAGATAGGTTTGATATGATACAGTGGTTTTAAACTGTGCTTTAATTTGCAGCTATTTGAACTACTTCCATTTTTTACAGATATTGAAAATTGGAAATGAGTCAAGCAGTAGCATGTTCCAACATATTGCTCCAAGTAACAGCATATCGGTTCACAGTGTACAGTGAGAGTCTAAAAATTAATAACCTAGTAAAAGACACTTAGCTTAAAAAATCACAAAATAAGACACTAGGATAGGATTTTATTAAAATCTGACTGTTGGGAGAAAAAGTGCTAAATAGATAGAGTCCAGAAGTCCTGGCAGTGAAGGTTGCTAACTCTGCAACATTGGTCAAATCCATATCTTCTCTAAGCCTCATTCATTAGATGGGAAAAATAACAACCACTTGTATCCATAATTAATGGGAGATTCACATGAGATAAAAGAGTTTTTTAAAATGATAGAGAGTTCTACATTTTCTTGCCTTACTATTATTTTTGTAACTGTTATTAGCCAGTGCAGTCTAGTTTCATTGAAATAATTATGTATATAAAAATTCTTTTTTAAATATTCCTTTTGCTTTATCCTTTCACTCATTTATTTGTTAATGAATATACATTTGTAACACATATATTAATCATGATTTCTTTCCTCATGAATCTTATATCTGGTACGAGAGATTGACCCAAATAACTGTAAACACATATATAGATAAAAATAGAGGCATGTAGTAGATGTGTTTGCAGCATAATGAGAGGATAATCAACTAACTCTCTCTGGAGGAGTGAAGAATTACATCATAGTGTGAGGGTTAATTTTCTGTGTCAGTCTGGCTGGGATACGTGGTTCCCAAATAGTTGGTCCAACTTTATTTTGGATAATTCTGTGAGAGTGTTTTTAGACAAGGTTAAAACTATTTAAATTGCTGGATATGGATAAAGCAGATGGTCCTCCATAACGTGGGTGGACGTCATCCCGTCAGATGAAGGCCTTAGTAAAACAAAAAGACTGACCTTTCCTCAACTAAGAGAGAATTCTCCAGCTGACTGTCTTTGGACTGCATCTGCACCACTGACTCTTCCTACTCGATGGTCTTTGAACTGGAACATTGGCTCTCCCTGGATCTCCCACACATCCAGCCCACCCTGCAGATTTTGAACTTATAGCTTCATAATTGTATGAGTCTATCCTTTATAATAAATCTATCCTCTCTCTCTCTCTCTCTCTCTCTCACTCATTCTGAGAGAGAGAAAGAACCCTGTTTATTTAGAGAACCTTGTTGAATACAAACACTATTCCACTTATGCATAATAGGTGAGTGGGAATTGGAGATGTGGATGATGAGGTAAAGGACCTTGTAAGTAGAGAAACAGAACGTGAGAAATTCGAGTTGGGTTGTGTGGAAACTACAAATTCAGTAGGGGTTCCTATAGAGAGTACAGAAAGAAGAGATGAGTTTGGGTATGAGATCATGAAAGGGACTTGTCTGCCACACAAAAACATTTGATTTTAACCTATAGAAAATGGGAAGCCATTTGAAGGATTTAAACAAAGAAGTAAGATGATTAAATTTGCATTTTAAAAGATTACTAGAGCTGTGGTGTCAGATATGGATTAGAGAGGGTCAAGGCTGCTGGCAAGGAGATTACTGAACCAGTATAAGCCAGGATAATGAGGTCCTGTACTTAGTGACAGAAATGGAAACGAGATGGATATAAAAGATACAAAAGAGATAGAATCAACAAAATTCAATAAGTGGTATGACATGGGGATAAAGTGGGGGTTAGACAAATTATGCAGGATGCCCAGTATTCAGGCTTGCTGAACTGGATAGAATTGATACTGTACTACAGATTGAGAGGAAGTTTGGGGAAAGTAAGAAAGAATTGGTTATATTTTGAGCATGCAACATTTATGGCACATGTGGTAGCCCCAGAAAAAGATGTCTAACAATTATAATAGAAATGAAAAAATCAAAAATAAGCATTGTAAAAATAGAGACTTGGGAGGCTAGATATAAAAATTATAGATGATGAGATTATTCAAGAAACCGGTGAAAAGTAAAAAAGAAAAATAGAAAGAAAGATGACTGAGACAGAACCCTTAAGTGTTTTGAAAATGAATACTCAGTTTGCTAATTAAGAACATTTCTGGAGTTAGAATTAGAATAAAAGGCCCTTTACAAAATGTTCCTTGGAAAATAACAAATATTTAAACTTAAAATATTAGTTATCTGTATTATTATGAACATGTAATTTGAAGCTACTTTGCACACCATCATCTATCTTTTAACCTTGTTACTAATTATTTCTACAGAGTCAGTATTTTAGTGAGATGCAAACACTTTAGAAATCTTAGACTAAGATAATTGGCATTGATTTAAAATTGATGCTCTAAAGTCTACCTGTTATCTTAGGAGATAATTACAAAAGTCAACATATAGTCACATTTTTTTTTCTCAGAGTATGTTTCCTCATCTGGAAAATAAAACAACTTCTAAAACAAATCAATGTTTAATGGATTACTCTTTAAAGTCATTTCTAGTAATAATAGCCAATGGTTCTGTGGTTAGTATCCTTCTAATGTTCTTAAGTAAGCAGTTCCTCAGTGCTGTGGTATTTTAATGTATGGGAGAGAATCTCTGGGCATTTTAGGCATAATCAATCACTTATGGTTTTAAATACAAAGATCTCATAGAACTTTATGTTCATCCTCATCAGTGGTCATGAGGAAGATACTTCCTGACAGTCTGTAGAACTGTAAGTCTTATAAAACTATAAGACAAGGTTTGGCAACCTATGACCTACTGCCCAAATCTGTTTCATGGCCTGCATTTATACAAAAAAGGAGCTAAGAATGATTTTAAAATTTTTGAAGGATGGTAGTAGTAAAAGTAGAAAAAGGAGGAGGAGAATGAGGAAGAGGAGAGGACAAAGGAGAAAGGGGATGGGAAATGGCAGTAACAGAGGCCATATGTGACCTATAGAGCTAAATTTGATCTACCCATCTATCATCTATTTATCTACCATCTACCTATCATCTCTATTTAGAGAGGAAAATTGCTGACACTTGCATAGACAATACATGTGTAAACAATGTCCAAGGCTGAGAACGCCCCAGCTAATTAACTTAACCAGCAAACAAGTAAAACCCACCACCATAAAAATGTTTTATAAAAAGTTTAAGTGACTTTTTTAAGTCACTTTTTAAGTGACTAGCAATTTGTATTTGTTTCCACTTGCTTGAAATATCTCCCTTAGTGCTAAAAGGAGTGCTTGCTAGGCCCTGATTTTCATCTCCAACAGAAGACCAAAATGTTCCAGATTAGCTCTAAAAGTAACCTCAAGTGGGAACAAACAGTAAATGCCCCTTTTAGTCATAGTATCACTGGCCTGTGAAACAATCCTGACTCCCACGTTAGTTCTCTGCTATAAAAATACAATACTGATTTGAAAATTTAAAAAACAATCTACTGCTATTGTTACTGATGCGAACACAAAACTTTTCTGAAATGAAGGACTCCAGGTTTTATTTTTAACTGTTGTTTGTTTTTTATTTAATAGTTTCCCACCAACTTAGATATAATTTTGTTTTTCTTCATTTACTTCTCAGAAAAATTCCTCACATACACTTCTCACCTGCCAGAAACAGCAATAAAATGCACAGACACATGCACAGAGAGCCCCCCCACCCCCACATTCTTTCTGCTCCTGTCCCTTTGTTTGCTTCCCATCTCATCTATGATAACTTTCTTTTTTTGGTTTATTTTCTTCTCTAGCATAAAGAGTGATTATTCTGCTCTTTTGAGAACTATTTCTCTGTCAGATTTTTTATATTTCTTAGAATTTTGAACAGAATAATGATGTTTATTCTTATTGAGAAAAATATTTAGGAATCTGTAACAGAAAAGAACATATGGAAATGGCACTATAGCAAATGGTCACATTCATTCAATAAAAAAAAAATAAAAAAATGTCCAAAGAAATGCAATGTCTCACTGAATTTACCAAAACTATAATTCAAAATCTAGCATTGCTAGATTCCTAAATTATCATATATGCATCCAGGAAATGAAGTATTTTCTATTTCCTTGATTTCTAATTATTTCAAACTCAAGGAAAATTAGATTAGCAGTGCTCTTCTGTGTGCTCATCATTTTTCTCTTTAAGTTTATCTTGTCATTTAAAGATAGCTAGGTCGTACCTAGGGAGACACACTTATGCTGCAGTACATAGTACACAGAGGATATGAGGAAGCGACAATTTTATTTTTCTTAGCTTAATAGGCTACTAACCCAATTTGTTGATGCAATTTTGTAAAGTATACACAGACTGCTTAAACAAAGGAAATGAAATTAATCACTGAAACATCAGTCAGGAGAAATGACCTTGAGCCAATGTCCCTTTTGAAAAAGAAAAATTTCAAACTTCTAGAGAATTATAAGAAGCTCTGAGGTGCAGAAACTGTTGTGCTTTTCTGAACCTCCAGTGAAGCCTGTGAATGTTACTCAATCCCACAGTAGTGAGGTGGATCGTCTTACTGTTTCCACAGCTGCCAGGGTATTAAATTCTGACTGCATCCAATGCTGTGATCATCGTACTGTGTCTAACCACACACCAGTCAAGTGTTGGATCTAGTGCTGGCAAAGGACCTTTCCTTCCTGGAGGCTGTCGGGCTCTGATAAGTGCAAGTTTTCTTGTTCTCCAATTATCTTTGTCCATCAGCCACAAGGGATCCTCACTGGTCACCACTAGCCTTTCCTGGATTTTTACATATACTCTGAATTCCTATTAGCAGCAATTCTTTTTTAAAAAATAGCTATTAATCCTATCATCTTAAAAATCAAAGGTTTACTTATCAACTGACAGAAGCTCTTTTTTTAAGTGGTGAATGGCATTCTCCATCACCTTCAAACCTTAAATAGATATCAACCAATAAAAGACAGAGAAAATGGAGATTAATGGCTTGCACCTGTTCTTTACCACACACTGTATCCTGACTGTAATTTCAGATACTACCCCTTGAGAATACCAGATTTTGTTTACTTTTTATTTACTTTACATTGTCACAAAAAAGCTAATATATATCAATTACTTACAAGAAATAGTATTGTAGATAATACTATGTTTTAAAAAACTATTTTATATTTTTTAAAAGTCACCTAAAGTTGTCCTAAATGGTTATGAAGTTTTTGTGTAGCATTTCTAAAGTGGTACCACTTGTATGTATATGAAATTGGTTCTGTTATTAGTTTAAAAATCTATAAAATATTTTTGAAAGAAATTGAATTTTCTTTATTATTGATAAATTAGCATCATTCAAAATATTAATAATGTTCTAAAATAAAACATATATAAACAATATCTTTATATAAATGTATGTAAAATTTCACAGAGTATCTCATTTTTCACAAAAATACATCTTCACTAATTTTTATTTTCTGAGAACTATGGGAATTCAAAACTTCAGATGAGATTTTTTGTAAATTATGAAAATGCTTTTGATTTCTCCCTCATTAGTAACTGTATAGATTTTGAAAGTACAAATAATAAAAATATTTGCGAGAAATGCATTTTGGAGCAGGAAATGCACAAGAATCAAGAGAATAATCCCTTGTGAATTCTACCTATCATTATTCTTTTACAGTTCCAAAATATTTCTTAGGAATAAAACCTACTAGATAAAACTTTCAACTTTCCAATAACTAGTTTCAAATACAGAAAGTAAATACCATAAAACAAAATAATTAAAAGTAATACTAGAGTTAACATAGAGATATTTTAAGTACAAATTATGCTTAATTTGTAGCAAAAAATTAGTGTAACACTTGGAGATAAAACCAAGATTTACATTGCCATTAGTTGTTATGTTGCAATTAATGATGTGTAATTTGATACCATGGTGTTTTTTAAGGCAATTTCCCTAGTTTTTCACACTAAAATTCTGTGACATAAGTTCAAATAAACTCTTTCTGAAGAAAACTGTAAGAAGTAAATATATTGTAACACTTTCTAAAACATATGGACAATTCCTGATTCTTTTGTTTATAACTTTACACACATTTTATATACAAGTAAAAATGTCTCTTGTCTTAAAAACTTTATATTCAAGGAACTAAGAGAGGCTTATGAAGGAGTTTCAAATGTGTGGTAAAAGATAGCATATGGCCATTTAGATTTTCCTTACAGGCAATTTGAAATAATAATAATAAACCAATGAACATTTTTGAATGCTTATTTTGTGCTAGGTAATGTGCTAAGAATTTTATGTGAATTGATTGTTTTAATTTTGGCAACAGTATAGGAGTGATATTACTATCATTTCTATTTTACATGAAAAAATTTAGGTCTCAGAAAGATGAAGAAATTTCCCTAAAGAGATACAACTATTCTGTGATAGTTTTTTCGGTGCCAACATCTCTGCTTCTAAGCACAACTTTAAATAAAGGTGATGATAATCACCCAGGTGTACAGAACAATGTTTGCAATCAAATTGAAAAAGCAGTACCAAAGAAAATGAATATTTTCAACATTTTACCTAGAATTAAAATTTTAGCATTGTTGCCAATTCTTTCTTTTATTTCAGATATTTTCTTTACCTCATTTAATTTGACTTTCATAGACATAGGCTATGCATTTTAATTATGCTATAAGTCTTACCAATTAGAACTTATGGGAGATATTATTAAATTCATTATACATATATATAAAATCAATTTATATTATAAATATCACATTTGCAGAGCATGATTATAGGGTGAGAGAATGGGGGATGGAAAGTCAAGTTTTAATATTAAAAAGTTGCCTGATGCTTCTCTGAGCCTCAGCTCCCACTCTCTACTGTGGGTGCTACGGTTTAAATGTTTTTGTCCTCTCCAAATCTTATGTTTAACCTTAGTCCCCAGTGCAATGGGGTTGTAAAATGGAGACTGATGGCAGGTGTTTAGGTCACTAGGGCTCCACTCATGAAAGGATTAATGCTGCTATAAAAAGAGCCTGCAAGTGGGTGCAATGGCACATGCCTGTAATCACAGCACTTTGGGAGACCAAGGTGGGGAGAATGCTTGAGGCCAGGGGCTTGAGACCAGTGTGGGCAACCAGTGAGACCACGCCTCTGCAAAATTTAATTTTTAAAAATTAGCCGGATGTGGTGGTGTTCACCTGTAATCCTAGTTACTTTGGAGGCTGAAGTGAATGGATCTCTTGAGCCCAGAGAAAGAGTCCCTATCTCAAAACTAAATAAATAGCTTGCAGGAGAAAAAAATGGCGGAGTAGAGGTGCCCTCCTGGCTCTCTGCTCCCAGAGCGAAAAGTGAAGAAAGCGGATAGCCACACTCGAGCGATCTGCACTTCCACGAGACCAGCTTCGCAAGCCTGCAGACATCCAACAGGAAACGGAGGGATAAGACCATTTGCAGCCTAAAGCAAAGGTGAACCAATCATTCTTCCGAAAATCTCGGGGATTCGGAGGCACACAACAGGGAGGGACTGAGGCGTGGGTTAAGCTGCTGCCAGCTGGCAGTGGCGCCAGCCTTACCCGGTGCTGAGAAACACCCCCTCCCACACCAAGCTCCACTTCCACGTAGGCCAGGAGGTGCCTGAAGTTGGTGAGAAGTGGCAGCGCGGGACTAAGCCGTGTGGAGAGGAAACTAGAGCAGGGAACGCGCTGACTCGCCAGAGCACACAGCGGCCGCAGTTTAAGGTTGGGGAGGGTCCGAGCGCAGCAACCGCTCTCCGTGAAGCAGGAACCAGAGCCCACTCGGGCATCTCCCTGCAGAACACTCCCAGATCAAGGTCAAGGGGAGTTTACACAAAAGGAGGCTTTCACTTTGGATATAGAGGAGGTTTGGGATAGCACTGAGAGGTCAGAGTGTACAAAGTTAGACTCCTTGATCCATTAGGAGCCCCCTCCTTCTGCCCCTCCGGCACCGCTCCCACCCCTGCATTCCGGCGCTGACTCGGCATTCCAGCTCTGACTTGGGCTCAGGGTTTGGAGAGGAGGCGTAGAGAGAGCGCTGGTACGAGCCACTGCTCCACCAATTTGATATTGGACCGTCACTTGCTGCACAGGTGGCACTGACTCTGTGCTCAGAGAGTGGACCATGCCTGGACGGGGCAGTGCTACAGGGGAGAATGCCCTTGGCGGATTTAAGGCAGAGAAACATTGCCTTCCACACTCTCCTGCAACCCGGAGCCCGGCCCTGGGCTCCAAAGTCTCTGTCCCAGCCTTGGGGGCAGAGTGGAGATAGGAACTGTTCCCATTCCTACGCTTATCTCCACCTGTGCAATTAAAGAGACAGAAGACGGGGATCTGTGGGTTTGGCTATGGGCCTGCCGGCTTCAGGTCAGTCTCTATATGCACAGGTCTTATGCACTCGGTGTCCAGGCCCGGGAGTTTGCCTGGGCAGGAATGAGCCTAGTAGGTGGCTGCCTTTGGTGAATACAAGACAGAGAGACGTTACAACCCACACACTCTGGTGATGTGGGGCTGGGCCTTCGGTTCCAAAGTTTCTGGCCCTGCCTTGGGGGTGGAGCTGAGATAGGAACTGCTCCAGTTCCTGCCATCTATCTCCACCTGTGTAATTAAGGAGGCAGAAGACGGGAGGCTGCCGGAGCAGCCCGGAGACCAGCGGGAAAGGTAAGGTAATTGGCTGTTTCCCCTCCACTACATCTCGGACTGCTGGCTCCCCAGCGGGTAGAGAGACCTGCAGACACCAGCCAAGCGACGGCTGCCGCCAGTGAGCAACACCACCTACTGGCTCAGAAACTAAACAAGACTTGTGAATACCCAAACGAAAACCTAAAGGAAAGAAACAACAGCTGAGCAAAATGGGAAGAAATCAGCGAAGGAACTCGGAAATATGAAGAAACAAATGGAAAACACACCCCCAAAGAGGAGCACCAGCCCCTTACAAACAGACAACAACCCAAACCTGGCAACCAAAATGACAGAAGAGGAATTTCGAATGAGGATCATAAGAAAACTCACCGACCTGCAACAACAACTCAATAACCAACACAAAGAAACCACAAAAAGCCTCCAGGATATGGAACAAAGGTTCACTAAAGAGATCCACACAGTGAAGAAAACTTTAACCGAAGTCCTGGAGATGAAGAATCAACTCAGGGAATTACAAAATACTGTGGAAAGTCTCAAGAACAGGGTAGATCAAACAGAAGAAAGAATCTCAGAGATTAAATATAACACCTTCCAATTAAATAAATCAGTCACAGAGATAGAGCAGAGAAGCAAGAGAAAAGAGCAAAGCCTACAAGAGCTGTGGGGTTATGTGAAAAAACCTAACATGAGGGTCATAGGGTTAGCAGAAGGGTAAGAAGACAACACTCAAGGGCTGGACAGGTTTTTGAAGATATAATAGAGGAAAATTTCCCAGGCCTTGCTCAAAATCTCGATATACAAGTTCAAGAAGCCCAGAGGACCCCTGGGAGATTCAATGCAAACAGGAAGACGTCACATCATGCAGTCATCAGACTGACCAAAATATCAACTAAAGAGGCCCTTCTAAGAGCTGTAAGAAGAAAGAAGCAAGTAACTTACAAGGGAAAGCCAATTTGAATAACACCAGATTTCTCTAATGAGACTTTACAAGCAAGGAGAGACTGGGGCCCCATTCTCCTCTTCTGAAACAAAACAATGCCCAGCCTAGAATCTTATTTCCTGCAAAACTAAGCTTCGCAAATGAAGGAGAAATTAAGACATTCCCAGAGAAGCAAAGCGTCAGAGAATTCACCAAGACAAGACCAGCCCTACAAGAAGTACTCAAAACAGTGTTACACATGGGACACCATAATAAAAACTCACGAATATAAAAAAAAAAAAAAACAAAACCTAAAGATTAAAGGCCAGATATCTCTATGGATCAAGAGAGAAATCAAAGCAACAGCATCCAACCCAACAGAATGAACAGTAATCTACCTTACCTATCAGTTCTCTCAATAAATGTGAATGGCTTAAACTCTCCACTCAAGAGACATAGGCTGGCTGAATGGATAAGAAAATACAGGCCAAGTATATGCTGTCTTCAGGAAACACATCTAACCTGCAAGGATGCATATAGACTAAAAGTAAAAGGGTGGAGATCAGTATTCCAGGCAAGTGGAAGCCAAAAGAAGGCTGGTGTGGCAGTTCTAATTTCAGACGATTTAGTTTTTAAACCAACTAAAGTAGTGAAAGACAAAGAGGGTCATTATATAATGGTGAAGGGCACAGTTCAACAAGAAGAGATAACAATTTTAAATATATATGCACCCAACTTAGGTGCACCCAGTTTCATAAAGCAAACCTTACTGGATCTAAACAAATTGATTAATAGCAATACCATAATCACCGGAGATTTCAACACCCCACTGACGGCACGAGACAGATCCTCCAATCAGAAAATTAATAAAGAAATAATGGACTTAAATAAAATTATAGAACAATTGGGACTGACTGACATTTACAGAACATTCTACCCCAAATCCACTGAATATATATTCTTCTCATCAGCTCACGGGACATTCTCTAAGATTGACCATAACCTAGGACACAAAGTAACCCTCAAGAAATTTAAAAAAATAGAAAACATACCATGTATCTTCTGAGATCACAGTGGAATAAAAGTAGAAATCAACCCTAACAGAAACTCACATTTCTACACAAAAACGTGGAAATTAAACAACCTCCTACTAAATGATTATTTCATAAATGAAGAAATCAAGATGGAAATAAAAAAATTCTATGAACAAAATGACAATGGAGAGAGAAGTTATAAAATCCTCTAGGACACAGCTAAAGTAGTTCTGGAAGGAAAGTTTATCTCCGTAAATGCCAATAACAAAAAGACAAAAAGATCACAAATAGACAATCTAATGAAATGACTCAAAGAGCTGGAAAAAGAAGAACAGACCAGCCCCAAACCCAGCAGAAGGAGTGATATCAATAAGATCAAATCAGAAATAAATGAAATTGAAAACAGGGAAGCTATTCAGGAGATCAACAAAACAAAAAGTTGGTTCTTTGAAAAAATAAACAAAATTGACACACCACTGGCTAAACTAACAAAAAGCAGAAAAGAGAAATCTCTAATAAGCTCCATCAGGAATAAAATAGGAGATATCACAACTGATCCTGAAGAGATGCAAGATATAATTTGTGAGTACTACAAAAATCTTTATTCACACAAACTGGAAAATGTGGAGGAATTGGACAAATTTCTAGAAACACACAGCCTCCCTAGGCTCAATCAGGAAGAAATAGATTCCCTGAACAGACCAATCTCAACAGCTGAAATAGAAACATCAATTAAAAATCTCCCTAAAAAGAAAAGTCCCGGTCCAGATGGCTTCACACCCGAATTTTACCACACTTACAAAGAAGAACTAGTACCTATCTTGCAGAAACTATTCCACAACATCGTGAAGAATGGAAACCTCCCCGACACCTTTTATGAAGCGAATATTACTCTGATATCAGAACCAGGAAAGGATGCAACAAAAAAAGAAAACTATAGACCAATATCCCTAATGAGTATAGGTGCAAAAATTTTCAACAAAATCTTATCTAACCGAATCCAGACGCTTATCAAAAAAATAATCCATCATGACCAAGTGGGCTTCATCCCAGGGATGCAGGGATGGTTCAACATATGTAAATCTATAAATGCAATTCACCACATAAAGAGAAGCAAAAGAAAAGACCACATGATTCTCTCAATAGATGCAGAAAAAGCTTTTGACAAAATTCAACACGCTTTCATGATATGAACACTTAAGAAAATAGGCATAGAAGGGACATACCTAAAAATGATACAAGCCATATATGACAGACCCATAGGCAACATCATACTTAATGGGGAAAAACTGAAAGCATTCCCACTTAGAACTGGAACCGACAAGGCTGCCCACTATCTCCACTTCTATTCAACATTGTGCTGGAAGTCCTGGCTACAGCAATCAGACAGGAAAGTGGAATTAAAGGTATCCAAATAGGGGCAAAAGAGATCAAACTTTCACTGTTTGCTGATGATATGATATTATATTTAGAAAACCCCAAAGAATCAACCAAGAAACTCCTTGAACTGATAAATTAATTTAGTAAAGTCTCAGGATACAAAATCAATAGACAGAAATCAGAGGCATTCATATATGCCAACAACAATCTAATTGAGAACCAAATTAAAGACTCAATACCCTTCACAATAGCAACAAAGAAATTAAAGTACCTAGGAATATACTTAACCAAGGAGGTAAAAGACCTCTACAGGGAGAACTATGAAACACTGAGGAAGGAAACAGCAGAGGATGTAAACAGATGGAAATCCATTCCATGCTTGTGGATCGGCAGACTCAACATCATTAAAATATCTATACCACCAGCACTAATCTACAGATTCAATGCAATACCTATTAAAATCCCATCAGCATTCTTCACAGATATAGAAAAAATAATTTTACACTTTGTAGGGAACCAAAAAAGACCCCGAATATCAAGAGCAATTCTAAGCAACAAAAACAAAATGGGAGGGATTAATATGCCAGATATCAAACTATACTACAAAGCTGTAGTAATTAAAATAATCTGGTAATGGCACAAAAATAGGATTATTGACCAGTGGAATAGATCTGAGAATCCTGATACAAAACCATCCTCATATAGCCATCTAATCTTTGACAAAGCAGACAAAAACATATGCTGGGGAAAAGAATCCCTTTTCAATAAATGGTGCTGGGAAAACTGGATAGCCACCTGTAGAAGGCTAAAGCAGGACCCACACCTTTTACCTC
Source organism: Microcebus murinus (assembly GCF_040939455.1). Lineage (NCBI taxonomy): Eukaryota > Metazoa > Chordata > Mammalia > Primates > Cheirogaleidae > Microcebus > Microcebus murinus. The sequence continues at coordinate 62,475,794 of NC_134108.1, read as the reverse complement.
TCACAAAAATCAACTCACGCTGGATAACAGACTTAAACCTATGGTATGAAAGTATTAGAATTCTAGAGGAAAATGTTGGAAACACTCTCCTAGACATCGGCCTAGGCAAAGAGTTTATGAAGAAGTCCCCAAAGGCAATCACAGTAGCAACAAAAATAAATAAATGGGACATGATGAAACTACAAAGCTTCTGCACAGCCAAAGAAACAGTCATGAAAGTAAACAGACAACCTACAGAATGGGAGAAAATTTTTGCATCCTATGTATCCGATAAAGGGCTGATAACTAGAATATACTTAGAACTCGTGAAAATCAGTAAGAAAAAATCAAATAACCCTATTAAAAAGTGGGCAAAGAACTTGAACAGAAACTTTTCTAAAGACTACAGAAGAATGGCCAGCAAACATATGAAAAAATGCTCATCATCTCTAATCATCAGGGAAATGGAAATCAAAACTACAATGAGATATCACTTAACTCCAGTGAGAATGGCCTTTATCAAAAAGTCTCCAAATAACAAATGCTGGCGTGGATGCGGAGAGAAAGGAACACTCCTACACTGCTGGTGGGACTGCAAACTAGTTCAACCTCTGTGGAAAGCAATATGGAGATACCTTAAAGCGATACAAGTGAATCTATCATTTGATCCAGCAACCCCATTGCTGGGCATCTACCCAAAAGATCCACTGACACTCTACAAAAAAGACACTTGCACTCGAATGTTTATAGCAGCACAATTCATAATTGCAAGGCTGTGGAAACAGCCCAAGTGCCCATCAATCCAAGAATGGATTAACAAAATGTGATATATGTATACCATGGAGTACTATTCAGCTCTAAGAAACAATGGTGATATAGCACATCTTATATTTTCCTGGTTAGAGCTGGAACCCATTCTTCTAAGTGAAGTATCCCAAGAATGGAAAAACAAGCACCACATGTACTCACCAGCAAACTGGTATTAACTGAGTAGCACCTAAGTGGATACATAGGTACCACAGTAATAGGGTATTGGGAAGGGGGGAGGGGAGAGGGGGGCAGGGATATACATACATAATGAGTGACATGTCCACCATCTGAGGGATGGTCATGCTGGAAAATCAGACTTGTGGGGGGAGGGGGAAAGGGCACTTATTGAAACCTTAAAATCTGTACCCCCATAATATGCCAAAATAAATAAATAAATAAATAAATAAATAAATAAATAAATAAATAGCTAGCTTGCATAGGCTTGTTCATTGTCTTCTGCTCTTTTCTGCCCTGTGAGGAATAATGCTCCTCTCCTCCAGAGGGTTCAGCTTTCAAGGCACTATTTTGGAGGAAGAGATCAGACCCTTGCCAGACACCAAACCTGCTGTTGACTTGATTTTGGTTTTCCTATACTCCATAACTGTGAGATATAAATTTCTGGGTTTTTTAAATAAATTACCTAGTCGCAGGTATGTTATTGTATTTTGTTGTAGCAGCACAAAATGGACACTAGGTTACCTTCAGTTTCACATCTTCGGGCTTTGCCTTCTGCCTGGATCCTTCTGTCAGAGCAACTACCACAAATCATTCACTTATTTTTTATAGAATTAGACTGTATCTCCCTATACATAGTAAATAGGCAAAATTATACTCCCCTCTGCATCTTCTGTGTTTACCACAAAGAGTTTATATATATAATTTTTAAATGAAAAATTGAATAAACAAATGATTGAAAGATTAGGTAGTAGATTCTTAATTCAAATGTAGAAGAAAAATTTGGAATAGGAAACTCTGTAAGTATCTTGTAATCATGAGCCTAATATTACATGTCAGTTGAGAGAATAGTGCTTTGTGCCATGGTTATGAATTTGGGACCTAACATTGAAGAAATTATCTGCTCTTTGACCTTATTATAAAAATCCTTAAATATGCAAAAAATAAAAATGGAACACATGCTGATGTATTCACCACTCAGCTTAATCAATGAAGCTTTTCCTCTACAATTGAAGCCCCCTTCCTTCTAACCCTTAACTCTGAATTACAGATTTACCACTTCCATGCATTTCTATATGTTTTTATCACACCTTAATGTACCTCTAAAAAATTTGTAATATTGTTTTCTCTGTTAAGAATTTCTAATAAAATGATGGCAAATCATACATTCTTCTGACTTTTTGCTTAATATTTTTGAGTCTCATCAGTCTTTGTGTGTAGCTCTAATTCATGAAGTTTTATTTTTAAATGATAAAAAATAACACAGCATAGACTGAGTACTTGAACCATTGGAAGAGAACAAATAAAAGTATGATCGGGAGGATTTAGGGCTCCTCAGCTATGTTTGGAGCTGGTTATGGACTGGCACACAGAAGGAAGAGTCAACTCCATGAAGCGAGAGGGGTGAGGGGGGAGCTGATGGGGATTCAGTGACTTGAAAACAGGGAAACCAAGGTTAATTTTTTCTGTGACTTATAACTTATTGACCCTGTGCTGAAAACGGGGCACATTGGATGGTAATGAAAAATTAATTTAGTCAGAGATGAGAAAATGGATGTGAGCCCTTGAGGTAAGTGAGAAGAGTTTAAGTATGATATGTTTGGTGATGGGCAGTAGGTAATTATATAGGGATTTGAGGGAGAATATTATAATGATTATGAGTGGAATATATTGGAGAGGATATAGAATCATGTCAGGAAGGTCAGTCATTAAGAGTGTTCATTAAGTTAGGTATCAGTCATGGACAGCATGTGCTACGGGGGAAGCTGAATCAAGGTAGGAAGGGATAAAACCAAGAGATAATTGGTGGGAAAAATAGACACAGCATCTTGATTAATCTCTCATGCAGGAAGGATGAAAAAAAGATTAGGGGTAATACACACCTTAATGTTCCAAACCTGAAAATGAGCATTTTTTTAATACTACAAATTATGCAAACTGGGGAAACTATTCCAACTGATAGAAAAACTTACTAGCTAATGACTGAGGATGTAGATGATTGAGAATTAAAGGAAAACAAAAGACTGGACTATTTCATCCTAGGTCTTAACTGTCTTAGGACTGAGGGCTTTGGAGATTTGCAGGCAGGGAAGAACAAAAGTAAACAAATGAGGAAAAGAAGGTGAGAATGCACCCTGGAATAATAAGCTCTGTTGAATAAATTAATTTACTTCAAGGTAAAATCAAAAGGATGAGAAAAATGAGTTACCACCCCTACCCCATCAGCACTGGTTCAAATTCTAGCTAATCTGCAACTTATGTTGCTTTAAAGTGTTTAACTAATTTATCTGTGGCCAAGTTAGTCCGACTGCTTCAAGCATGACATTCTCGAGGTCAAAGTCTTGGATTTGATGCTTCTACAGAATAATTAACTTTGCTCTAACCTGTGGTCACAGCTCATATCCCAAACCCTGACAAATTGTCTTTGTTCATAAGAGGGAACCAGATGAAAGAATAGCACTGTGAGAATAGCAACCCCAAAGCACACTCAATGGACAGGAATCAGAAATGCAATGTTTATTTATAAAAGAAGTGATTTGAACACCCAATTTTCATCATGTATTTTTTTAAAAGATGAAAACAAAAGTTGATATAAAGCATGCTGTCAAATTGAATCCTTCTAAATTATCAAACGAAAGAATAAAATTAAAGATAAAAGATATTAGAGCAATCTAAAAATCTCATTTACCATCATTATTTACAACATTTCTAGAACCACTCTACTTAAATAATATAACTGATGATTATACAAGATAAAACAACAGCTCATATTATAAGCTTTGTTCAAGAAGATTAGCATTATTTGGGATATTTAGTTAGATTTAGGGTTTTCCATTTTTATTATATTTCACTTATTTTTGCTACAAAGTCATTAGAGTTGTTTAAAGAGACGGGAAAATCTATTATTCATTCCAAAGTAAAATGGAATTATTTAAAGATTATTTTCATGCTTGAAAGTCAGATAAAATGAATTTTTACATATATTTTACATCCATTTTAAAAGATTATAAGTATTTGTGTGTATAAGTACATGCCCTTATAGAATTCTTTTTGTTTTCTAATATTTTTGTACTTTAATAAATCTTTAATTTTGGAATATTTTGTACATTGCTCTATATTCTAACCAATCATTTTATAATTTAAAAATGTATGCATTTTTCTATTTAATCTATTTGCTGACTTTAAAAATACAGTGAAAAGGCTGTATGGCTCCTTTTTATTTTCTGTAATCGACACACTTATGCATAACACATTTGTCATGCTATTGACTTGTAAAACTATTCTCTGGCTTTCATGATGACATATTTGTACATTGAATATATTCTTCTTCCATATAATCTTACTTGTTTATCTTGATCTTAGCAGATTTGAAAATGAAATTTTAAGGTTTTTTCCACATTAAAAAATATATCATTATCAAACAATTTTTATTTATCTGCCTTTTCTCATTTGTGTAGTGAGGGAGAGAAAATGAACATGGCTTTCACCATGCTTGTGAACTCATTTTCTTATCAGCATCGCTGTAAGCTAAACTGATCAAAAAAACTATATGTGTTAACCTCAACTATGGAAAATATCTGGCTTAGGCACAGAAAGCATGGCAGAGTCAGAGAGGATATAGGTCTGAATAAATTAATATAGGAGTCATCAAATATATTTCCATGTATTTTTTAAAATATATTTTATTCCTATAACAGTTTTTTATCTTTTACAGAAAAACTATAAAGATAACAGAGAATTTTTGTATATCTCAGATTTAATTTCCCCTATTATTTATTATTTATGTTAGTATGATATATTAACTATAATTAATGAACTAATATTGACAGATTATTGTTCACTGAAGTCCATACTTTATTCATATTTTCTTAGTTTTTATCTAATGTTCTTTTTTTGTTTCCAAATCCACAATACACATGACAATTAATTGTCGTTAATTATCTATTTAGGTTCCTCTAGGCTGTGGCAGTTTCTTAGATTTTTTTCTTATTTTTGTGACATTAATAATTGTGAGAAGTACTGGTTAAGTATTTGATAGAATGTCCCACAGTTAAGATTTGTTTTTGGCGTGATTTGGCTAAGGCTATGGGTGTTTGGGAGGGAGATCACAGAGATAAAGTATAATTTTCATTATAACATATTAAGGAAACAATATCATTATGAATTATCACTATTGCTGTTTACCTTCATTATCTGTCTAAGGTAGTGTATTAGTTTGCCAGGACTGCCATAACAAAGTACAAATTTAAGCAGAAATAAGTTTCTGCTTAAACAACAGAAATTTGCTGTCTCTTTTATAGAAACTAGAAGTCTGAGATCAGGATTCAACTAGTTTAGTTCCCTCTAAAGGGTATGAGGGAGAATCTGGTATATGGCCTCTCTCCTAGGATCTAGTGGATGCTGGTGATCTTTGGCATTTCTTGACTTGTAGATGCACCACCCTGATCTCTACCTTCATCTTCATATGTGATATAGAGAAAGAAGAGCCTGGAAGTGAACACATCAAATATCAAGGGTATTTATCTCCGCAGTTAGAAACAACAGTATATTATAAGAGGATTTCACAAATTCTCAATGCCACACCTTCCTACCTTTCCTTTTGTACTATATGAACAGTCTAGGCTCTCATTTAAAGAAAATCCATCCATTTTTCTGTCCTATTCAATGATTTTATTCTTGAAATTTTGTTTTTTCTCTCCTGCGTCACCAGCCTTTTCCTCACCACTGTCATTCCTTACTACCATCCTAGCTCAAGTCACAATCATCTCTCTCCTGGACAACTGGAATAGCCTCCCGACTGGTTTTCCTACATTCATTTTTGTCTTCTTATTGTCTGTTATCAACAAAGTAGTAAGCAAGATTCTCTAAAAACATCCCTCAGATCATCTTTACTCAAAAAATCCTCTTCTATTAATAGCTCCCCATTTTATGTAAATTAGAAGCCATAGACCTGCTAGCCCTTGCATAATTAGCTCCCACTTTTGCTCAATGTACATAAGTCTCCAACACTTTCCCTCACTTAGCCTACTCCAGGTAGCAGCCTCCTTGCTATCTTGATCACAACAGGGACATTGGCGTTTCAAGTCCTTTCCACTGGCTGTTTTGCATGGCTCACTCTGTCATGTCTGTTAGGTCTATGTTCAAATGTAACTTTCTCAGTTAGATCTATCCTTTCCCTACTGCTTAAAAGTGCAATCATCTGCATCTCAAGTAGCTTTTATCCCACTTATTCTGCCTTACTAATATCCATAGCATTAATCACTTAACATACATCATACCCACTAATTTTTATGTGTATTTTCTGTCTCTTTATATTAAAATATAAACTCCATGAAGCAAGGAGTTGAGTCTGTTAAGTTTATTTGTATATGTATATAGACTAGACCAGTGCAAAGCACATAGCAGAATTTCAATACATTTTTACATAAATTAGTTTTTTATAATAATAATAAGGGCTAACACTTTGAACATTTCCTATGTGCTAAATAGTCTTTTAGGTTCTTTATACACATTAACACATTTAATACTGAAAACAATTTTGTGATATAGGTACTATTAGTTCCCCATTTTATAAATTAGGAAACAGGCCAAGTTTCCAAAACTAATAAGTGGAGGGGCCAAGATTACTGGTTATTTTCTTATCCATTATATTTTCCATTTTTCAAAGTTTTACATTGAATATATATGTCTTTTATAATATATAACAATACATTTAAAAAAGTAACCCCAGTTACTCTTCCAATGTTGCCTCACTCAATAATTCATTGCAAAATATATTAGCTTGAAATCTATAATTCCTTTTCTTATATAACTATTTAAATGTTTATTTTCTATAGATATTTTATCCCTATAATTAGCTCCTATGGTTATAACTACTTAAAAAAATACATCCCCACAGACTTTATTTGTAGTACTCATTTATTGATGTCTTGAATAAATATTGAGTGATAAATATTTGGGTTTATCCAACTTTGATAAGAATGTGTATGTTTGCACATGTGAATTTTAAAGATAAAAGTCTATTTTGAGGGGGAAGGGGTAAGTAACATTTATTAATACATTGGCTTCTGTTCTTTTAAATTGAACTGTATCATACTGGATGCTTTTGGCAAGCTAAAAAGTCTCTAAGCAGCCCCTTAAAACATGTCAACAAAATGATTCTGGGTAATTATTTTGTTCTATTTTTAAAGATGGCACATAGCAATTTTCTTGAAAGCAGAACATTTACATACTGTATTTTTAATTAAGCATATTTAATTACCTGTGCTATTTACCCCTAAAATTTTCATGAATGTACGTATGGTTCAAAAGCTAGCAACCTGATGATTTAGAAGGTGAAGATCAACAAGTTTGTGGCAAAAAAGATAAAATTCACCAAAAACCATTATGATGTCAATCTGCTAAAATGGTCTAGTGATTTGTAATTGTAGTCATTATTTAGATGAACTGAATAATGAAGGTTAATTAGAAATTAGCATAGTGTAAAGAAAAGCAAAATTTGGATTCGTTGAACTAATTTTTGGAAATCAAACTTCTATAGCAGATTAATCTCTGAAAATCCATCTCACCAAATGAAATAGAAGTAGTTAAATGCTACGTTTTATTTAGTATTAACGTATGGTCACTATCTTAGCCTGTTTTGTGCAATTATCACAGAACATCAAAGACTGGGTAATTTATAAGGAACAGAAATTTATTGGTTCACAGTCTTATAGGCTGGAAAGTCCAAGATAAAGGGGCTTGCATCTAGTGAAGGCCTTTTTGCTGCATTATTCCATGGCAGAAAAGCAAAAAGAAAGCAAAAGAGAGAGAAAGTAAAAGGGTGTTGAAATTCCCCTTTTATACCAAATCCACTCCCTCGATAAAGACATTAATCCATTCATTCTGCCCTCATGGCTTAATCATCTCTTCTTAGTCAACAACTCCTGACACCCTTGCATTGGAGATTAAGTTTCCAACACGTGTTTTTTTGAGGGATACATTCAAATTATATCAGCCACTTATTAAGGGAGTAATCTGTCATAGTATTACCCTATGTCTTCCTGGTGTGTGTGTGTGCGCACGTGCGCGTTTGTGTGTGTGTGTGCGTGTGGTGTCAAAATGAGGCTCCTGTATATGTGGTAGTTTTTATAAAATAAAAAATAAAAATGATTTAGCACTTGACAAATTGACATATCTTTTCTTTTTCTAACATGATTACTAAAAGGTTAGACAGAAATTCGTGAAGACAAAGAAGTTATCAGAGGACTGAAGTTATGTGACTTTTGTCTGTACTATGGTGCACTGATACAGAAGAGAAGCCTTTATTAAATAGTGCTGCTTCTCTAGTACACCCATTCTAGGCATGATTCCTCTGCTGAATTTATATGCATCTTCTGTAGTAGACAGTTTCCAAAGTGAGTACCATCATTTTTTGCCTCCCTATGTGCACATTCTGCTTCTCATTTGCTTCTGGGCTAGCGTTAGTGAGTTGTTTGCCTGACAGAATGTGGTAGAAGTAACATTCTTGATGTTCAAAGATTAGGTCAACAGAAGTCTTCAGACTTCTACCTAGGCTGCTTGAATGTTTGTTTTTGTGATATTTTACTTAGAAACCAGGCCCCATACTGTGAGAAGTCAAAGCTGCATGGAGAGACCATGTGTAGCTGCTCTGATATACAACAAGGGTGAGCTCTAAAGCAATAGTTAGCATAAACTGACTGCAGTATGAATGAGCCATCTTAGATATGTAGCCCAGTAGAGCCATCAGACTGCTCCAGCCCTGGCTTCCAAGTTGTTACTTACTGAGAAATCAAAGTAATAATTAACCAGCTGAGACCAGTCAACCTATAAAACCATAGGAAATCAAAATAAATTGTTGTTTTTAACCACTAATTTTGGGGATTTTTTCCCATAGTAATAAATATTTAGAACAAAAATTAGTACAAGAAGTAGAATGCTACTGCTCTGTTTTGAACATGCCCTCTAAAACTGAAATTTATTAATAACTGCCATTGTGAAGGCACTAAGAGATGGGACCAAAAGGGTAAGCTTCAAAGCCCTACCCTTCTATGGGCAGAAAGCAAATTCATACTGAGCTGCAAACACAGGTCATTTCTTATGAATGACTGAGATTTCAGAGCCAAAAGTCCAGAGAATGGATCAAGATCTATATAGAATCACTCTGTTATGGTTTGGATATGGTTAATTTGGCCCTGCCAAGTAAGAGGTGATTAGGCCATGAGGGCTTTGTCCTCATGAATAGATTAATGCCATTATTCCAAGAGTGGATTTGGTATCATGAGAGTATGTTATTATGAAAGCTAGTTCAGCCTTCTCTCTCTTGCTCTCTTATAGATGCTTTCTTTCCCTTCAACTTCTTGACAGAGAATGATGTAGCAAGAAGGCTCGTGACAGATACTGGCACCTTTATTTTGGACTTCCCAGTCTCCAAACTGTGAGAAATAACTTTCTTTTCTCTATAAATTACCCAGTCTTTGGTATTTTGTTACAGAGACACAAAACAGAGTAATAGATTTTCCATCACAAAAACTTAAAATGTGGCTGTGACTGTGAGACTGGAGGCAGGCATAAGCTGGAGGGGTACCAAATAGATTATGGTAGATGTGAAGGGCATTGGGGAAAAATTATTATAGAATTAGATTATCCATTTTACATAGTAGCAAAATACTCAGCAACATATTACCTGCAGTTAGGTGGAAAATAGAAACTATGCATAATTAATTGATGGGTTTGTTTAAGGAAATTTCCAGAGTCATAAAAGTGACTGTTTTTGAAAGCCATGTGTGATGAGGTATAGATAAAGATAGGATAAACAGTGAATTATTTAGTTTGTAGATAAATTTAGAGAAAATAGAATCTAGAAATATTGAGTCAAAAATTAAACTATTTCTCATTTTCAGAGTTTCAAGATGATAAAAGCTTTCAAAATAAGGAATAAACTCATCAGGTAAAGATCAAATACAAGATGTTGCCAGTAAAATGAGGCCTGCAAGTAAGAATGCTCATATTGAGGGTATAGTTTCAAGATCCTTTGTTAAGACCTCAGATATGTTTAAGGCAGTTTTTTTGTGTATCATATGAGCTAGACAAAAAGACTTCCAAAAATATTAAGGATGTATGTCCCAGAAAATTTAGCTGGGAAGTCTAATATTGATGTATCTTTTAGGTTCTCTTTCTAGACAAGAAGATTTCTAAAATCTTAAGGGCACTGTACCAAAACACCATGACTTTCAGCCATTGCCAAAAAGGAACTTGTCTAAAATAAATTTTTAAGTATGCCTTTGGTCAACTAAATCAAACCCCAACAAAATTTATAGGAAACCTCTAAATTTTGGGATCATTGAATTAAGAAAAATGTTGTCACTTTAGAGTAAAAAATGCAGGAACAATTTAAATTGATAGGCTTCAAAGCCCTACCCTTCTATGGGCAGAAAGCAAAATGAGAGCTATTAATACTGAGCTGCAAACACAGGGCATTTCTTATGAATGACTGAGATTTCAGAGCCTCTGAGTCCAGAGAATGGATCAAGATCTATATAGAATCACTCTGTTATGGCTTGGATATGGTTTATTTGGCCCTGCCAAGTTGTGTTGAAATTTTATCACCAATGTTGAAGATGAGGCCTGGTGGGAAATTTTTGGGTTGTGGGGTTGGATCTCTCATAAATAGGTTGGTGCTATTGTAGAGGGAGTGAGTGAGTTCTCACTCTTAGTTCCCATGAGAATTGGTTTTGATGAGAGCCTGGCACCTCCTCTGCTCTCTCTTGCCCTCAGCTCTGTCATCATTTGATTTCTACACACTAGCTAGCTTTCCTTAGCTTTTTGCTATGAATAGAAGCAACCTGAGTCCCTTGCTGGAAGCAGATTCTGTTGCCATGCTTCCTGTACAGACTACAGAAACACAAGCCAAATAAACCTCTTCTATTGATAAATCACTTAGTCTCAGGTATTTTCCTTATAAGAACATGAATGAACTAATACATACACCTAGAGAGTAGATTTTAACCTAACCAGGCAAGTCATGATATGGCCTAGCTGGGTTTCAGAATTGTTATGCACTGGCCATGGCTATGTGCCAACCTGTCCTCTCTCCCACTTTTGAAATGGGAATGTCCATTGCAATTACTTTATATTTGTATCACCACTTAATATTCGGTACAGGATGGGTACAGAGAAATTATTCCCTAGTTCACAAATTTTTAGAGTAAGAGGAGCCATCCCCAATAACTTAAACCCAATTTATTAATAAATTCTGAGATTCTGGATTTAAAATCAGCATTGTAATGGAATGAGTTTCAAACTCTTGGTTGAAGAATAAATAGATATTGCATGTGGGAGAAACATGAACTATGGTTCCCATACAGTAATCTGTGGAGAATAATCTTGAAGATATTCACACCAGTTATATATATATATATATATATATATATATATATATATATATATATATATATACTGCTTCTCATATTAAGAGATCAAATTCCATATTCCCCTAAATTAGGACTTATCTTAGTATCTTATTTGTCTAATATAATATGGCAAACTTAATATTCTGGTGCTATGTTAAAAGTGCCTTAGAACATTTACTTCAGTTTCATGAAAAACTGACCCTTGATATGAACCCTCTTAGAAACCATCCACCACACTGTGTGAAGCACAGCCACAAAGTGTAGCCACTCCATCAAACAACACATCTTAGCTTTAGTCAAATAATCAACTATATTCAACTATCAGCCATGGGAATGATCTATCTTGGATATTGAGTCTTCAGATGATTCCAGCCCCAGCCTCCTTCTGGCGGCAACTGTGTGAAATACCTCAAGCAAGAACTTACCAGGTAGGTCTGTCAACAAATGGAACAGTGAATGATTCTAACAAAGTAGTGTTTTAAACCAGCAAGTATTGGTTGGGATGCTTCATTTGCAATGATAGATAACTGGAACACCATCTCTGTAGCAATTTTATTGCTGTAGTTTGAAAATTAAGACCCCCTTAATCCAAATAACAATTAGGACTGACAATCGAGGTGACCTATGTCAACATGACTTAGATATTTGCTACTGGAAAATCCTGTACAGCAGATTAGACTGTATATCATTGAATAACTTCACTATTTGCTTCAGGAAATCCCTTTGAACAAACAGTTTTCTTATATGGGCAAAAACCTCTCCTGTCAGGAAAACAGAGCCTTTAAACAAATACTTTTCTCATATGAGCAAGAAAGCTCTCCTATTAGGACAATAGATTGTTTACTTGCACTAATCACTCGATTATTAATTAACTGTTTACTCATCAAAACTCCTTTTAAGACACTTGCCTTGACACATCCAGTAATGCTAAACTGTCATGCCATTCATTTTGTTCATTCCAATCAATTCCTACCTTTAACAACTTGATCCAAGACACCAAATCCTTATAAATATCCTTCCCTGAACTTTTCTTTCTGGGAAACTATTAAGACTTTGTCAAGACATCTATATATTAAGATTGCATTTTCCCTTATTCAGTACTTCAAGTAAAATTAGATTTGCCTGATGAACAGGTTTTTTGGCAACTTGGAAAAATCAACAATCAACAATTATAATTGTGAGTTTGCAGATATTAAAGGATGTTACACTGACACTCTTTCTATCATAATCTCACTGAGGGCTTCAAAGGACCATAAAATGAAATAGCTGCAAAGTCTCCTTTCATACTGACTTTGACTCTAAGAAAAACACAAATCTGATTTTGTAGCTTCAGTAATCATGTATCTCCAGTCTATTAAAAGGAGAGTTTATAAAAGCCTGAGGATTCCCTTAGATAAAGTGTTTAGGTGTTGTGGCTTTTTACTCAGTACTCACATCTATACCCTTATAAAAGTTCTCTCCTCAATAAATAATCTGAATTTTACTACAGGAAGAATTAAATATTTATTGACCATACACTAGGCTACATAAAGCAATAGCCTTAAACATCTGGGAGAATGGCAAATACTTTTAGCTCCTATATCTTATATGCACACCAACCAGAGGCTTCCTACTGCTGGAGGAGGGGTAGCATACTCCTACCTAATACAAATCCCAGATGAAGATTGTGTTGGGCTGCTCTGAGGTGGTGGGATATCAACTGCTTTCCTAAGACTGAAATGAGACTGGGTTAACAGAACATGCCACTTCTAACAGAAGTTAGTGCATATTAACTAGCAATAGCAGTCAACCATTAGGATGGCCATAAGAATGTAGAAAAAGAGGCTTTCTTTTGCATAGGTGTGCATGAATGGTGAAAGCTGAAGGTGGAGCACAAACACTAAAAAAAAAAAAAAAAAAAAAAAAACACATGGCACCCCAATTCCACCAAAATGAGGCAATGGTTGATCAGTAGATCAGTAGAGGAATTGAAGGCTGTGATTTACTGACAATAATTATAGAAACAAAAAAAAAACCTCACCTTTTAAATTTCTGAGTAGATTAACTTAATACCCCACACTAATGACCTGAATAATGAAGAGGAATGCTCATATACAGATTAAATATTTTTTACCTCAGTCTTTATTAAAATAAGAACAATGTCTGGTATTTAATAAAAAATTACAGGACACACAAAGAAAGTAAGATAAAACAACTTATTGACAAGTGATAAGTAGTAGGACCAGATTCAGGTATGATTCAGATGTTGGAACTCCAAGATGACTACAATATTGGGACTTTAACACGTTAACTGCCATGAGAGATGTATTTAATTCACTCTAGTTTTGACCCAGGGCCACATGAAGCATATATAATGCCTTACTTGTTGATGTTATTGTTGATATTGTTGATATTATTGTTATAATTAATATGGATAATTTAATTCTAAAAATGTTGATGAAATGAATAGAAGTCAATACATTTCATTTTTAAATTTGTTTTTACCTTTAAATTACACTTGAATTTTTTATTCTATTTTCATAATAAAACACTGTTCCCAAGAAAAAGTTTCTGGGTTTTTTTTTGTATAGCAGTCAATGTGTTAAAGAACTATGATTAATATGTTAAAAAATCTAGTAAAAAAGGTAGACAATATGTATGAACAAATGAGGAATTTCAGTAAAAAGATAGCAAGTACAAGAAACCTAATAGCAATGCCAGAAGTAAAAAAGATCACTACCTTACAGATAAAAAATGCCTTCAAGGTGCCCATCACATTTACAGAGATTTGACATAGTTGAGAAAATAGTCAATGAACTTGCAGATAGTTCAGTATCTGCAAGTGTATTGAGAAAAACTGAGACAAAATGAGAAAAATTAAAAGGTGGGAGAAAAAAATAGAAGATCTAAAAGCTGTAAAACAACAAAGAACAGTCTAACACTTGTAATTTTGTGATGCAGAAGGAGAAAAAAATAGAGAATGAGGTAAATAAAATATGTGAAGCAATAATGGCTATGAATTCTCTAAATATAATAAAAGAAACTATAGATCCAAGAAGCTCAGAGACACCTATGTAGAATGAATAGAACAACAATATCCACCAGCACTACAACAAAAACAAATATATTTTCATATTAGAGTCGAACTTCTTAAAAGTAAACATAAAGAAAAAAATTTGAAAGATCCAGAGAAAAATAATATATTATAGAGGGAAAATTTTAATAATTACAAGAGAATTCCTGTCAGAAACTATGCAAACCAGATGACAATAGAGTTATGTTTTAGTAGTGCTGAAAGAAGTCAACTGGCAACCCACAATTCTATATCCTATGAACATATCTTGCAACAATGAAAGAAAAGTAAAAATTTTTTAGACAAAATCCTGACAGCATATTTTAGCACACCTGCACTACAAGGAATGTTCTTCACACAGAAGGAATATTATACTAGAAGATACTGTTATATACACCAAAAAAAAAAAAAAATCAAGAGCTAAAGCAATACTAAAAATGAATGTGCATATATCTACCATTATGCATCACTTTTCACTACTCCAAGTTCTTTTGTCTTTACTGCTCTCTTCTTCTGGAACACCAAATTACATAAAGGATGAAGGAGCCTCTATATTCATTGTTCTTACTTTCTCCTCAATGCTACATGACAATAACTATCTCTAAAGCGTCCCTAGTAGTCCTTTATTTGGAGTTTTGGAGGACGATAGCTCCAAGTGGAGCATTCAGCCACATTTGATACAACGGATGGCTAGTTTGATAGGACATCCTAAAAAATACTTTTTTCTTTTCTCATTCTGCTCTCTCTCTTCATCATTTGTGCAGAATGAGACTGTCCTTCATAAAGGAGTATGTATTTATGTACCTCTGCTTTCTATGGGACAGAAACTGGGCAGCTGTAGGGTTGGTCAGTTAAACTGCACTGCCTATTGGTACATAGTTGTACATGGAGGTACATTTTTTCCTACGTTTCTGCTTCACCATCATCAGGCTAGCTTTTCTTTTGATTGTAAGATGCTTATGGAGTCTGTTATCATAAAATTTAAGATCAAAAAAGAGTTTTTTATTATAGTGAAAAATCTTTCTCAAATGCCATCCAGCAGAATTTCCCTCATGTAACATTGACCATAACCATGTTGCATAGCAAGTCTAAAATAATCACTGGAAAAGAGAATAAGACTATTGTGATCCATTTGGATAAATAATGACTCATTTTTGGGCCTTAGAAGAGTGATCATTTCTTATGCAACATATGAAGGATTTAATAAGTGGAGCTTAAGCAAATCACTTGGTTAGAAAGGAGAAATGTGTCTTCTTAATCAGGCAAATACTTTTTTCTCTCTTGGTCCAAGAATTATTGCAAACCCCCTTATTGAAGGTTGATAGAGAATTCAGTATATAGAGAGCAAGCAGGGATTTCTAAGTTTAGAGAGCCAGGCTGAATATATAACACAAAATCCATCCATCTACTAAGTAAGCAATTCAAGTCATTGTGATTTTGCAGTATGTATTGAGGAGAAGCAAAGCTCCTTTGGCAGCTATAACTTGTCTTAAAATGATCATTGAGCAAATATGGAAGTAAAGACTGATACAATGTTTCTTAAAAGAGGAGGGTTATCAAACCAGAATAGATTAGAATGGAATATAAATAGTGTGAAAGGTAAGTAATAGAATAAGCTAAAGTGGTACAGTAAAACAATAGGAATTCAGACCAATCAGAACATGAGAACCATGTAGAAATTTAAAGGTCGTTGATTCTAGTTATGCCCAGGTTAGTTCTCTATTCAATGCATTTTTATTCAATAAAAGATTGAAACTCTCTCTCTCTCTCTCTTTCTTTCTCTTTCCCTCCTTTTGTCTTCTTTCTCTTGCTCTCTTTCTCTTTTGTTCTCTCCACCCTCCCTTCAACTCCCACTTTCTCTTTCTCTTTTTCTGTCTCTGTATCTCACAGAAGTTTACAAAACTGGATTTATATCTGGTAGATATATGAACTGAGTAGAAATTATTTTATAATTTTATTAAAATTATCATACCCTTACAAAATATTGCAATGATAAGGCATATATTCTATTTGAGAATTTACACATTACAACAGCACATATGCTTTTCACAACAACCACAACTACAATTGCCTAGTGTGCTACATTTGGCTTTGCAGTTATACACACATTGCTGAATCCCATAAGCGTGACATAAAAAACTACTTATAGTTTATTTTTCCTCTGTTAAGACTTGTTTTTTACTCTTTCATTGATGATCTTTTTACTTTTTAATTTCCATTAAACTTCTATATATGTGTATTGTTCATTTATCTTTCTGACTTCAGTTGTTTTTAAATTTGACAGACTAAAAGGCCATTACAATATTGAAGTTAATAACTCAGAAAATGGCATGACTTTAGAATTTATACTTTTATTATGGTAATATCTTATGCTTTAATGCACCTAAATATACAAGCAGTTTATTCTTATATGGAAATTACTTTTAAAAGGATACAATAACCAGGGTTTACATTTTTCCAAATATTAAATAGCAAAAAAGTAATTAACTTAGTAGCTTCATTTTTCCAAAAGCTTTTATGCAATAACTTGCTGCTATTTATTTTCTTTACAAAATTATATACTTGAGATATTCAATCATAAAAATTTCCATATATTTTATTTAAACAAGTGTCATCTTCTAATTGTCTAAACCACTGAGATTAGGACTACATTATGACACTCAGATGAATCATTTAGAAAGGAAATTTATACTAACAATCTCAGGATTGTTATTAATATTATATATGTTTTTGAATGTTGTATACTATATCTATGGTAACATATCTACAGTGAAAGCTTTACTTTCCAACAGACAAACAAAACAAATTCTCTTCCACTGATGCCAAGAGCAGCTTAATTAGTTTTGTATAACAAAGTGGAAAAATAAAGGTATGTTTTTCCTCTCATCCCCTCCCATTGACATTTTGTCTTATGAGTTAAGGTCTTAAATTGCCAAGATTTATTTCTCCCTGAACTAGATACATTTTACTTCTCTTCTATTTTTGTCTTTTATCTATTCACGTCATATTATCCTTGGTGTCTCACTCTTCCTACTCTTACCAGTGTGATGATTATTTTTACCTAAATTGAAACAAATGAATACAGGTCAGTCAGCATGTACACAGAATAATGGGCAGGACGGACAGAATCTGGGTAAATTGATTCAACATCTGTAGGAGCCAATCCCATGACCATTCCTCAGTTTTTCTTTCTATATCATTATACTTTGTTTCTTGAAGAGAATGGGACTCTTTTAATAATGATAGGTCAGCATGCATTATTTTTTAAAAAGTTTCTTTAGTAAAATATTATAGGAATGACCTGCTATACAGTGGAGAATAACTTTGATTTCTAAATTTCCTAGTAGAACCATCAATTTTTAAATTATTGCTAATTAATCTCATAGCATAGTCGATATTCTCAACTATAATAAAAGTTAAATAATTTTTTCTGTAGTGAGAAACTTTAGTGAAAAATAATATAAATACTAAAATTATGTTAAATATAAATAATTAAAAATATTTAATATAGATACAATTTTATGATTTATCTTAAGTATTCAGTTTCTAAAATATTATAGGTAAAAATAAGATTTATGTATTTAGAAGCTCTCACCTAGGAGAAGCAACCACATATTTATCATACTGTCATCAATATTATATCAATTTACCAATCTGTCTAATTCTTGGATTCTTGCTTATCCATGGTTTTGCTTTCTGCAGTTTTGGTTATCCACAGTCAACCACAGTTTGAAAATAGTTGAGTAAAAGTACAATAAGATATTTTGGGAGAAAGAGAAGGAGGGCACATTCAGATAACTTTTATTACAGCATATCGTTGTAATTATTCTACTATATTATTAGTTATTCCTGTTAGTCTGTTGCTGCACTTAATTTATAAATTAAACCTTATCATAGGTGTACATATGTGTAGGAAAAAAACCCACAGTATATGTAGGTTCACTACTACTAATATCTGCACTTTCTTGCTTCCACTGGGAGTCTTGGAACAAATCCCCTGAGGATTGGGAAAGCTACTGTACACATTTGTGTGTATGTTTCTATATGGGTCAAATATACTGGCATCTAATTGTTATATGACTGGGATATTTTTTGTTCAGTTTACCTAAGGTTTTTTTAAAAGTCCTTTTAGTTCAATAAGTTCAAATCCATCTTGCGACAAAGAGAAGAGAATTGGCAATCAGTGAATTAAAAGGAAGAGATTATATTCCAGTGCACTGAGCCAAGGCATTATTTTATTATTTCCCTAAATGTAAAAGCTGAATAACTTATTTCATTAAAAATTATGGTGCAGTAAGTTCACAATCTACTTGCATATTACTTCTGTATCTATGAATTAGCATTTGATGTACTCTCTTTAGTCAATTGGTGCATATGCACAGACAGATTTTCATTAGATCTGCAGCAAGCTGCTGCTTGAGATCTTTCAGGCAGTCAGAGGACAGATCCTTCTCAAATTGTTTAGAAGAAATCTTCATGATTAACAAAATGGTAGTTGAACCTTCTGGATTTTAAAAAAAATGTAGAGATGAAAGAAGAAAACAGATAACAAAAGAAAAGGAAAAAAAAATACTAACAGTCGGGTTTTTCTGTGGTGAGCTTACTGAGGCAATTAAATATTGCTCCAGAGTGGAATATACAAAGCTTAGAAAGCCACTAAAAGTGAATCGACTTTAAATATAAAAAACATTCTTTAGGAAGCAGTGGTGACTTACTTCAATGACTTGTTTGAAAACAAACAAAAAGTAATAAAAAGGGAGTATTAACATTGCCAAGAGTAAACACTTTAAAAAAATCGTTTCAGTGGAAAATTAATGATTTCCATAGGCAATAAGGGTTGTTTCTCAAGGAAAATTACTTTTCCTTGTCTTGCAGTCCCATGCAAAAACTGGGCAAAGTGCCCTGACTGATTTCTCGCCATTTGCAGGTAAGGTGACTGTAAACTCACAGGCTTCCTTTTTACCTGTGAATAACAGGCTTCTTTGACTATATTTCTTACAGGGCTTGTGCTTGCTTAACTACTTTAAACACTGGGAAATGAAGATTAAAACAGCTAGGGTTCTAGATTAAAATAAAATGTATAGTTCTGATGCTAAGGGTCCCAGATTCTCTACAGGGGGTTTTCTTGGGGGAACTTTGCTTTAGTGCTTTCCCAGCACAGAGAATGGAAGTCACAATTCAGAATTCCTGTTTGAACAGAGGAGTCTCAAAAATTCAGTAGTTTAGTTTTTCTAGCAGTGTACTAAAGAAATTGACTGGTCAGCATTAGTTTTCCAACAGTTTCATGAACAACTGGTTTATAGAATAATGATGCCACCCTAAAGGGTGACTAAAGTGCTCATAGTTTAATTGTGGTTGAATTCATTATTAAAACATTATACACATAGATATTCAAAACCTCCATTTTACAGAGAAGAGAGTAACCAGGAAGACTCAAAACTCTCAAAATGATCATCTTTGCTTTTTAAGAATAGGAGTGGGCATCCAGCAGAAAATAATTCTGGAAACAGCTAAATTTGGTTCCTTTCTCTGAACTGATATCCACCCAAGAATATTGAACTAATTTGTAAATTTAGAAAAGACCAGAATATATCCCAATTTTTAAAAGTTAACATAATGAAATTTGGCATACAATGTGAGTGGAGATGTTGATGGTTAGCTTGAGGAGGTTTTACATTTTATTTGAAGAATTAGACTACTGAGGTTAGCCAGTAATCACAAATACCAACATCTTGAAATTGCAACTGGGCTAAATTTTTTTTGAAACTTCAAGCTTTTTTCAAGTAAGAGTTCTCCTTAATGTAATTAGATATTGTAGCTGTTTGGGTTTGTTGAAACATGTTTCTTATCTCTTTTTTTTTTTTCACCCTTTTTATTTAAACAAAAGGATTATGCAGGCTTTGGAGAAGATCTGGGAAAAACACAACAGATCTAAAGTCCTTTCATCTCCATCTTAGCAAATCTCTAGCCTGGACAGGACCAAGAAGTGCTGCAGCTTTTTGTGCTTATAAAGAGGTCCTAGTGAACTAATCTGCCAAGCATGGCATAAAAAGGCAGGAGCACAACCTGGTTCTCACTTTGCCCTCACGCTGTTGGATGCTGTTGAAAGAAATTAATCTGAGCAGATTTAGGACTAAGGGCTTTATGTCCATATGGATTGGCAGTTGGTGAGACCTCGCTATTAACGGTGCACAATTAATAAATAATATGTCTCTGTTTGCTTCGGTAGCTGTTCAAGCAATAAAAAGCTTATAAAAAGATTGCTTAGACAAAAACCCCACATATGGGCAAGGTCTTGATCCATGCTGGATGTCTTCCATTCAGGAATCCCATTAGCATTTTGCATGGTACATCGCCCCCCAATTTGTTATTCATTTTACCAAGATGGACCAAATACGTTAGCTGCAGTTATTAATAATTCTTTCATATAAATAAATACGGAAATAAGCAAATAAATAAATAGTATTAAAAATAGAAAAAAATAACAATGTTATCCTAACATTAACAATGTTAATGTTGCAGAATACAAACAAAGATTGGGATGAAAGCAGCTACAACTACAGGGTGAAGCTGCAGCTTCAAAGGGCACCTTTGTTCTCCTGGATGATAAATGACTCTAAGACACTACTTCAGTTCTGATTTCAGAAGCAAATTAAATTTCAAAATTAAAACAAACTTAATTTTAAATATCTCTCTTATAACACCTATCTATACTAGACCTTATCAAGAAAATCTGCAGGCTCTGTGATACTGAGAGATTTTTGACCCGATTTAAATTCTGGGACTAAAAAGATGAAGACAGCAACTAATGAAGGCTTCTAGTAAAATATCTCGTCCAGAAGAATGATAAATCATGTTCGAGTACTACTCTGTGTTTGCAAAATCTTAGTTCAAATCATATCAATTATAACACATAAATGATACATTTCGATTATGTTTATTTTGTATTGATGGAAAATGATCATGTGCAAAACTGTTTAAAGAATAATAATTTGACCACCTCATATTAATAGTAACCTTGGAAATGAAGTGGAATGAAAGGAAATGGAAATAAAAGGACCTGTACCCTATGTCTTCAAAGATTGACTCAAATATCACAGACACAGATGCATGTTAAAGAATATGGCATTACAAGGATATCTTCACTTTTTCCATTTTTCTGTAACTCTTCTAGGAGAGAGAGGTTATTATCTATGAGTACATGCCTGAATTTCCTTTTTTCTTTTAATGTTTTTGTAGGGGAACTATCACTCTTTTACAAGTAAAATTTTGCAGGAAAGCCGATCTGGCATTGCTGTTACATGAGTGACATTTGCAAATATTGAGCATAATTCAGTTACTTTTTAAATTGGTCACAGCTTTTTCTACAAGAAATTCAGTTTAAAAGATAGATTGTAGTGAATTTGCAGATAAATCAGTTAAGCTATTTTGGATGTGCTAAATAAAGTCCCCACATTCTCTTATACTCTTTATTGTATTATTCTATAATACATGCAGTTAAGGCTAGCATATGTTTAAAAGTATTACACTGTATTTCCTTCAAAATTAGTACAATAATTTCATTATTTTAGTTGATTCATTAAACTTATTCATTGCCATAAAGTCTGGGAAAATGAACAAACACAACCATTAAGTGACAGAAAATAAAAATAACTCTATAACTTCTTTTTCTGAAATAACATTTCCTGGGCTTTTGCAAGGATTATTGAAATAGTTGCCTTATTCTTTTAGAAATTACACAGTTGTGTGCAAACAAGACTTCATGCAGGATTTTAAAATGCAGAGTAACTTTTGTTCAACTGGGCCACATCCTGGGATTGGGAAAAATTACATTTTATATCACAATGTAGATTTAATGTACGGATAGCAAGATGTGGCAGGCTAGGAATCCTGTCAGTCATTGATTTACCGCTTAACTGTTGGGAAGCACTCTAGAACAAGACCCCCAGGACTGTCATAAGCTCTTTTTTATTGTCAAGATGTCAGAATATCCCATCAGGTAGCCTCTGACCTTAAAAGTGATTTATGATTAAAAACTCAACTAGAGAATAGTTTAGTTTAATCATCTTTAAAACTATATGACAAAATCTTTAAAATTATCTTTACTTTCTATTCTGTACAATACAACCCACAACAGAATAGTTAGTTCATAAAAAGAACACACATTATGAGAATGTTCTAAATTTTCACATTTTGTTTATATTTTATTGCTCTTACTTAGGTTAACATGTGGTACATTCTTACAAAGCCTGATTGTTCACATATTTAATTTCTATGCTCATAAAGCCATATATTTTTAATACAATCCAACCAGCAGGAAATGATCAGACTCTACTAAATATTTTAATATTAGCCTGAAGTTGTGAAGTGAAATATAAAAGGGAAAGTGGTTTTAGAGCCTGTGACATTTCACACTATTCCATCAGTAATAAAGATATATAAATCAACCTTCTGGAATGCCATTTGGGAATTTTAAAATTCTAATACCTGTGCTATGAAATAATTAATGAAATAAGATATGTAAAGTCAACAATGAACGTAACACAGGAGTATATATCTTTTTGTTACTAACCCTTTTTCCATTATTAGTGCAAGAAAATTTCATTTGAAGAGACGATGCATTTGTTAAAGAAACAGAGATCCTTGTTCTTTGTAAATTAGAACCCTGTAGTATTTTTATACTTGCTATATAAATTTGCTGATCAATTTCCATCCTAAATTTTAGACATTTTTAAGAAATCACACCAAAATCACTATATTTACAATCCTTTTTCTTTTCCTACTTGTAAATTACTTGATTTTCATGCTGTAGCTCTGTAGCATACTTACCTTGCTGATCATTCCAATGATACTTTAAATGAAGGATTGAAGCAATCCCTGTATGATAAGCAGGAAACAGTCAAATACAAAATTCCAAAAATAGATATACTAAAAATTATTAACTTCTGATGCCAGGCTGCATTTGAGAAGAATAATATCAAAAAAGAGAAGAATAATATTTTTGACTTTTTAAAAAAATAATGAAAGAAAATCATCTAAGTGGTCTCTTTAAAGACTCCTTTTTTCCTGTTGACCCTAAAATAGACATTATTGGACATTTTGTAGATAATCTTCACAGATGACATTTTGCAGATTGTATTTATATTGGAGAAGAGTCACATCTCCAAAGTTATTACATGGAATTGGCATGTGTAAGAAAATAAAAACAGAAAAAAAGAGCATTTAAAATAAAGAGACCAAGACACTATGCTTCAAGGCTTTAAAGTCTAATATTTTAACAATGTCAGAGATAGCAGCAGTTCAGTTAGGCTCAGTTCTGTTACATGGGTAATCTGTATGAGATGTATAATGAGATCTGAGGTACAAAACCTGGGAGAGGACAGAATAGAAGAATCTGAGCCAGAATTTGGAGAGAGGAATATCTGAAGATTGCTACTCTGCTATTTAAAATTTTTCAGTGTCTTCCTAATTTCTGAGATATGACATACTTGGCTTTCTATATTGTGTTCTTTAACTACCTCTCTAACTTACCACCACTTCCCCAATACAACATAAATTCACACCTTGATTAACTGCTTATAGATGCCTCACTGTTAGCAGTCTTTGTAGCTTTGCATATCGATACTCTGCTCTGTGTTTGAAATGTCCTTTATCTCCTAGGCCATAGGAGAATAGTTAGACATGTTTTTCCCACCAAGTTTTAAGCTTCTAACAACAATTAACTTATTTTTATCTTATTTCTATAACCAGTGGATATAATTTATTTATTGTTCTTCTCTTTCTTACAGAATAACTATTTCAAATTTTATAAATGGTATTTATTATATTATTTTGAATTTTATTGCATATTGCATACATTTATTCCTTACTTTTGAACCCTGACTTGGTTTCTGGGCATTCTCCCTGGTCTGCAACTGGCAATTAGATCTTCAACCATTACATGGTTTTCAATTAGCTGAAAACAAATTCACTATCTTTTCCCAAATATACTTCACATATCAGATCATTTTATTTCTGTAATTGATATAATTCTCCCAAGGTCCTCACTTGAAAACTTGGAGCCATGCCTGACTTTGTTCTCAGTGACTGCTCTACAGACATTTAATCACCATGCCTGTTTCTTATTTACTTCTGTGTTCCTTTTCTTTGCCATTTGATCTTACTTGGTCCAAATTCTACCACGGTAGCAGAAAATAATGCACATTAACCCTTTTACAAACATTTTGACATCTTATTCCTTTAAACATTTAAAAGGAATATAGCCAATGAAATGATATCCCATTTTTCAGCCTACTATTAATATTTAGCATTCTTTACAAGTTGGCCATTTCCTACCTCTCTAATACTCTCCTAACAATTTCCTTCCATTCCAGCCTCATTTTATTTCTAGTGCTGCACATTAATTTATCTCATTTTGGTTGTTTAAAATGCCCTCCTCTTTCTTGTCTTCCCTTGAGCATCGTTTTGTCCTGATAGTCTAACTTATTCCACAAAGCTCCACAACCATTCTATCCCATCTTTTCTTAGCTGCTTTCCCACTTATTGTTCATGTCATTCATTGAGAACTCAGCATGCATAGCTCTCTACTTAAACTTATGGTTATATATGAAAATCTCATCTCCTGAATTGGACTGTAAAGATGTAAAAGCAGGATTATTTTTTAAGTGTAAGCTCTTTAGTCTTATACCTTGTATTTTTATTCATAATTACTATGATTGATTGAAAGATTTTGTTCAGGAATATGATTTCCATTTATGACAATAAAGTACTTTATATTATAGGTTCCATAAAAACACTATAGCCTAGACAGATCACTGAATGTAGTTCTCCAGATATGATAACATATCAGTTCTCTGATATGTTATCAGTAGGTTACTTAGCAACACTGCTCATTACTTACTACTGTTCTCTACTTCATACCCCCTGGACTCTGCCTTAGCATTAGTCCTAATTGTCTCTTACCTAGAATCTCAGGATCTTCTCTATTGCCAATTTTTCCCTTCTACAACATATTTATTGAGTATTATTGAGTATGCTCTCCTTTTTTTCCATTACTATCCAAGTAATATTTCTTAAAACATAAAGTTTTATCAATTTACACCATGTATATCCTCAAAAATCTTCAATGATTTCTAATTGTCTGTAGCAACTAGTTCTGAGTGCTCTGCTATACTTTGTCCTGAGTATAATATTTCTTTTCTTAAACATTTGCAATAGTCAGGTTCAAACACATAATGCACTGACCCCTCTATGCCAGATATACCTGTATGATTTTCTGCCATTACTAATGAGTTTCCTTTGTCTTGAAATACCATACACCTATAAAATACTAGTAAACATCCTACACTTCACTTCCTATAAAATATTAGTAAATTTCCTAAAATGATTTTATTTTTTTAAAGTATTTTCTTTCTCTATGTTGCCAGAGTACTTTGCTTGCCCTCCTATTATGGCATTATTTCATTCATCTTTGTGTTATAGTCAGCATGCATTCATATTACTGTTACTGAACTATACTGTAAGTCTCCTGAGGTCAGTTGCTGTGTAAAATATGTTTCTATGCCCCCACTAATGCTGATCTCCATCATCGTAGTGCAGTCAGCATGCAATAAATTTTAATAAATAATGTATTCTCCATAATTTAATATAAGATTCTATTTCCTAATTTGAGTCCTCACACTGAATATCTCAGCCTCCTATTCATATGTAGAAAGGGTATAATAATGCCTGGTATTTGTAACTGAAGTATGTTTCAGAAAACTAACTCATTCACTTCTTTCTCAGCACTCTCATGTCACCCTCTCACTAATGACCGTTGTTTGATTTTTTGTTTGTGTAAAGCAATACAACTTGATCATGTTTTGTTGACATTCTGGCTGCTCTAACTGCCAGTTTGAGCAGAGGTAGCTTGCAAGAACATTTTTAGTTGGTTCTTGGAAGATCGGGAACTTTATATGCAATTCCATGAGATTTTAGGAAGAACAAAAACTATTTCTAAGAGCAATATACCTCTTCAAGTTTTAATGAGGTTCAGTAAGAGACAGAAGGTTTACATTTGCTGCTAGGCATTTGCCATGCTTATTGGGGTAATTCCACTGGTTTTATAGAGTACAGGTGAAAACAATAGTTTTCTTCATGTGCCTTCATTGAGTCATTTGAGAAGACTGCAATACATTCCATTGTGGTGAGAAATGCCATCAAATTCAGTCCTGCCATTTTCACTCTGCTTAATCAATACATTGTGCCAAGCAAAAATAAAAAAATTGAAATATCTGGAGGAGGAGGGTAGTCATTTAGACAAATAATTTCTGTATCTTGGGTTTCCATTTGGAAATATACTAGACATAATGATATCTGTCCCTTAAAAATTTTACAACCACCAATATGCAGACTGATGTAGTCAACATAATATTTGACTAGCACATCATTTGTCATCAGATTTGGGGCTCAATATAAATATTGTATTAGGGTTTCTAGGGGAAGATGGAAGACTAGAAACAGCCTGTGTGTGTGCCACTCTCAAGGAGAAGATCAAAAGTTGCAAGCAGATGCCTACCTACAGATGGCTGCTCCCAGAAAGAACAATGTAAAACCCTGAAGAAGCGACTTAGGACATTCAAAGTGAAAGAAAAGGTGACAGGGTGATTCATTCAGCAAGACCGAAGCAATCTATGGGGAGGCATCCACACATGGGGGAGGTCAGGAAGAGAGAGCCCTGGGGCACCACACTTGCCCCACAGGCACTGCAGCTTGAGTTGTGAGGGGGCCCTCTCCCCCACTTCAGATCTCTGGACTGATGGGGAGCTGCTTAGAGTCTGTACAGAAACATTGCACCAGAAAGCAGGCACAGCAGGGATCTGGTGCCTGATGAGCCTAGGTTTCTGCAGCTGACACCATCCTGAGCTCTCAGGTGCATGGCATCAGGTCTGGATGGGACTTGGCTTTCCAGCAGCAGCTTTTGCATCATCTCTACCAGGCAGCTGAAAGAGCAGATGCTCCTCTGTGCCATTCTCTGTGATTGGGAGCCAAGTACCCCAGTGCAGTATCTGAGCAGAGGAGGTACCTCAGGCACCTGAGAACCCTTGGGTGACTGCCTCAACAGTAGTTATGTAGGGGGAGAACCCCAGCCATCCAGAAACCTCAGCCCTCTTCCATGGTCCCTGGGACACTGAAACCATCCCCCACCCATGTGACTTTTGGGATCTGATGTCCATGTGCCAGTGTAACAGCCCCTCCTCCTGTGTAGTCCTCAGTTCCAGATCTCAGATTCTCACTGCAACCAGGCTCGATGTTCCACCCTAACAGCTCCAAAACTCCCACTGGCTCGTGACACTACCCCAAAATTCCAGCATTGCACCTGGAACCCAAGACCCCATCCTTGAGTCTCCATCACTGGCACTGGGCTGGCAGAACAACTCTAAGGTCCACCACTCTGCCAGGGATGCCTAGCCTCAAGCTGACATTACACTTTGACCTGGTTTGGGCAAATGCTTATAGCCTGGACACCCATAACCATTGCCTAGATAGCCTCATCCAGCTGCCAGTGCCACCTCTGTGGGAAGAGCCTGGACAGAGCAATAAGGCTATAGGCTATAATACCAGCCTTCATGGAGAAGGTCTTTCCCAGCCCCCAACTCAAACTTCCAACAATAATCTGGGGAAAACCCACCATCCTCCACAAAGATCATCCAGTATGAGCCTGAGCTGTGGCAATCACAGGGAAAGGGACAAAACAGAACAGCTCCACTGTAGTCTCTCAGTGTACCCACCTCTTCCCTGCTGGGTCAACATTCCAGAATATGACACTAAAGTGCCATCTACAGCCCACCTCTTCTAACTAAGCAGGAGAGTTCCTAGCAAAGGAGAACAGGAGACCTGCAAACCTGTTAGCATTGAGACAAGAGAAGAGAATTCAGATGAGAAGAAACTAGGAAAAAACCCTGGCAACATGAAAAAATAAAACAGTTTGACACCCTCAAGGGATCAGAGTGGAGCTATAGTAGCAGATGCCAACCAAAAGGAAATTGTCAAAATGGCAGAAATGGAATTCAGAATATGAATTGCAAATAAGGTGAATGAAATTGAAGAGGAAGTTGAAAACCAACAAACAGAAGCCAAAAATATATTTCAGAAAAATCAGTGAAAAAGTCACCGAAGAGCTAAATGATATAAGAAAGGATATAATAGAACTTAAAGAAATGAAAGAGTCATTTAGGAAATTTCAAAACACAGCAGAAAGCTGCAACAACAGACAAAACCAAGAGGAAGAAAGCATCTCAGAGCTTGAAGACAAGACTCTTGCACTATCCCAGTCATTCAAAGAGGCAGAAAGGAAAATAAAATAGAATGAACAATCATTTAGAGAAATATGGAACTATGTGAAGTGAACTAATATACAAATTATAGGTATCCCGGATGGAGAATGAGAAAGAGCAAAATGCATGGAAAATATATTCCAGGGAACTACTGAAAACACCCTGGTATCACCAGAAATTCAGAAATCCAAATACAAGATGGTCATCAAACACCAGAAAGAGTCAGAGTTTATAGAACATATCCAAGACACATACTAATCAACCTGGCCAAAGTCAAAAGAGAAGGAGAAAATTCTATAAGCAGCAAAATGAAAGCAACAACTAACCTACAAAGAAAAACTCACCAAGCTAACTGCCAACTTCTCAGTGGAGACCTTGTAAACCAGAAGAGATTGGAGCCTCATCTTCAGTCTTCTTAAACAGAACAATGGAGAGCCAAGAATATATTGTGAAAAACTACATTTCATAATTGATGGAGAAATAAATACTTTTCTAGACAAGCAAACACTGAGGTAATTTTTTAAGACCAGACTTTCCATACAAGGAAACCAGAACTGGATTATACATGGATCAGCACAATAGACATCCAGCAGTGTAAAATCACCCAAAAGCTAAAGCTCATGACTCATACAAAAAATAGCACAAGAGGTAAAACAAATAAATAAGGTACTACCCAACATGATGAACAGAACAGCATCTCACATATCAATACTATCACTGAAAGTTAACAGTCTGAATGCTCCACTCAAAAAACATAGGCTGGCTGAATGGATGAAAAAACACAATCCAAATATCTGTTGTCTTTAGGAAACACATTTATCCAACAAAGACTCACACAGACTCAAGGTGGAGGGATGAAAAAATATTCCACATAAATAGAAACCAAAAGAATGCAGGTATAACCATAAAATTGACTTTAATTAAAAATGGCAAAGAAAGACAAAGATGGTCATTATATAATAGTAAAGAGAGCAATTCAACAAGAAGACATAACATTCCTAATATATATGCACCTAACACAGTAGATCCCTGATTTATAAAGCAAATTCTACTAGATCTAAGCAAAGAGATAAACATTAGCATTATAATTTCTGGGGAACTTTAACACTCCATTGACACAACTAAACAGATAATCAAAGCAGAAAATAAACAAAGCACTTAAATGGGACTCTAAAACAAATGGAGTTACAGATATTTACAAAACTTTCTATCCAAAAAATATTAAATATACATTCTTCTCATCAGCACATGGAACATTTTGCAAGACTGATCAAATCATAGGCCACAAAACATGTCTCAAAAAATTCACAGAATTCAAAATTATACTATGTATCTTCTTAAATTCAACAGCACATCAGGAATATTGATTATAGAGAAAAAGAAGAATAGATGGCAAAAAGGGCCATATAAAGTTGAGGAAAAAGTTTTATTTTGATTTATTATTATAAGAGAGACTTGAGCAAAGTTAAATTCAAAGAGAGAGAGGGAGAGATGGGGAGAGCAAGAGACATGAGAAAGAGAAGATCTGCAAGGCAGTGATCCCTGAGTAATTTCTGGAATCCAAAGCAGCACAGTGATGAGTTTAATCATAAACCTAAAGAAAAGAAAGGAAAATAGAGAAATTTTCCCCTAGGGAAAGGCTGCAGGTCGGGTGTGCGAGAAAGTAAGAGGCTTCAGATAAGTTTTAGGATGGAATTAACTGTTTAATAACATTTACTAAATAGATGATGTTATTAGCTAAAGATGAGGAGGAGGATGAAGAGTGGAAGACATAGTAAGAGGGGAAGATGGGAAGAATGAATACTGTAACCAAGGACTTGCTAATTTTCAGGCACATTCTTAGACATGATGAGCATCAAGCAAGTCTGCAAAGCATGTCTTAAGCATGAGAAGAGCTTTGAAACTTTGCTTTCTTTCTACCTCAACATTATATTTTACATGATATTTATTGTCAAATCCTCAAAAAGGATACCCTTGGTCCAAGACAAATAGTAGGTCAGTTATCCCTCTCAAGTAGTCCTCTGCTTCTTTGCCTTTTTAATCTACATAATTTCTCCACTGTTGGTTGAAATGTCCTACTTTTTGATGGTTATTTCATTCCCAAAACTTTTACATGCATGATTGAATTAACGTGCTTACAGTTAAGGAAAGCCTTTAAAATAGAGTGCCTCCAAGGCATTGGAAGCATCAGCTTCACTCTCTGGCTTTCAACTTTCTCTTCATTTTTTGCCTTGGAGGAATCCCCTTGATTTCTCAAGGGCTAAGATGTACATTTAAAATGTTGTTTGTTATATATTATCCATAATTTTTAGTGTTTTGAAGCAAAGCAGGATCATATAAATAATATCTTTATCTTCCATATTATTAGAATTAAGAGATCAAGATCTCTTAATTCTAATAGTATTTTCTCTTTACTTGTATCCTGTGAATTTTCCTAACCTGAAGTATTCTCAAATTTTAATTTTAACATGTAGGCATCCCCATCAGAATTAAAACACATAAGAAATTCCAGGAGGGGACATAGGGGATACTAGCTGAAATTCAACTAGTACCTTAAATATACATAGAAACAAACATTTCCTTGTCTCCAAGAATAAGAAACAAAAAGAGATAGCTTAGTCTTGGCAGTAGCAGCTTTCATTTACTGAGATTCCATTATTTATAAACAATTTTTCTGGGTGACTTACTTTATTTAATACTTGTAATAGCACTGTAAGGAGTATATTGCCACTCCCATTTTATAGAAATAAAGGCACAGAAACTAAATTGCTACTTGAATGAGTGGCAGAGCCAGAATTTGAACATGGTATTGTGTGACATCAGTTCAAAAATTGGTA
Source organism: Microcebus murinus (assembly GCF_040939455.1). Lineage (NCBI taxonomy): Eukaryota > Metazoa > Chordata > Mammalia > Primates > Cheirogaleidae > Microcebus > Microcebus murinus. Next base: position 62,444,215 of record NC_134108.1, on the reverse strand, counting down.
TGTATGGCATATAAGCAGAACACAAATTGATTAAGGGACAAATTTAAACATGGCTGAAAGAAATGTTGAAAACCTATGATAGACAGGATTATTGGACTGAATTATGCTTCACAAAAAGTTATGTTAGAATCCTAACCCTCAGCGTCTCAGAAAGAGACTTTATTTGTAGGTAGCGGCTTTACAGAGGTAATCAAATTAAAATGAGGTCATTAAATGGGCTCTAAATCAGTACTGATGTCCTTATGAAAAGGGGAAATTTGTATATAGAGACAGACTTGCACACAGAGAGGATGTTATGTAAGTGTGGAGGCAGAGAGTAGGGTGATGCTTCCACAAGCCAAGGAATGCCAGAGATTGCCAGCAAACCACCAGTGGCTAAAGAGAGGCATGGAACAGAGTCTCCCTCTCAGCCCTCAGAAATAATCAACTCTGCTGACACCTTGATCTTGGATCTAGCTTCCACAACTGTGAGACAGTGAATTTCTGTTGTTTAAGCCACCGAGCATGTGGCACTTTGTCATGGCAGTCCTAGACTAATACTGAGGATGATGATGATAATGACACTGATAATAACAAAAGCAACTGTAGTTATTTTTGAAAATTAGTATTCCACTCATTATCATTATAAAATAAAAACCATAGTTCTTAAAAATCTTTTTACTATATTTACTAGTCTACCAAATTGTAACAATCACTTTAAATAAAATTTTATCTAATTTTCCAATTTAATTAAATATCTACAGCCATTATAAGTGGCATTTATATAGATAATATACTCTATTTCCTTTTAAACACTTCACTCGTCTGATTTAAACAAAATCTTCTTGAGTCTTTAACTTTTAATAGATTAAGCTTATAGATATGTTGAATCCTAAAGGCTATTAATGTTCCAACACTATATATAAATGGTAAGATTTCAGCTTAAAATTATAAGCCTAAATCAAATACTTAGTTAAACATTTTAATTTAATCTTATGGGTTAAACTCTTTTAAACCTATCAGGCACATAAAATACCCAATACTCACTACCTGCTTAACCCACATATATAAGAGTTATGGGGTAGACTCTCTCAAACATTCTTCTACTTAATTCTTAGTCTTTCTCAGGCTGAAAGATATAAGGGACCAGAAACGATATATCATCCCAGACAATTCTGGGTATATCAACCCAGACAAGAAGGGTTACCTTCTCAATTTCCTGAGGTTACTTAAAGAAGAAGAGGTTGTGGTTGAGGCATGACTGGGCTCATATCTATGTACAAATGGAAACTCTAAGTCTTATTCATGGTCTGCAACAGGCTCCTTTAAAGAAGAAAATGATCTTGTGTTCCATATGCCTAAGATTTGATTCAAATTCTTACTTTTCAAACCAAAATAGATTCTTAACCCCCCTGCTCTCAACCCCAGCAATGTGGTAAACCAATTGATGGGTTTTGCTTTTATTTGGCTCTTAAAAGCAAACGTATAATATGATGTTAATAAAATGCCAAGCACAAATATAAGTGCTAAAGATATATTAGCTCATTTTTAGTCTGTGGATTGTGACTCTAGCTCCCTGTGCGAGCTCTGCTGCTTACTAACATCAATGAATGAGGAATGCCTACTTTGCATAACCAAAATATCCTACAGCTAGGTGGGTGGAGTAGTAGAGCCAACATTTGTTCAGTAATCATATCTAGGATCAATGCATTAGAGTTCGTTTGAATATAACCAATCCTAGCAAAGAGTCAAATGAAATAAATATACCAGGGAAACAGATTGCAGTCAGAGAACAACAGGCATCCTTGAGGTGGCCTGACACAGGATTGATACACTATAAGCCTAGGGCTAGAGAGGACATTCATAATGAAAAGATAACTAATAGGCCATTACATGAATCTCGCCTAAAGGTTAAAGTACTGTCCTTTACACCTACCCCAAAGCATCAGTGTGTGCGGTGTTTATTGATTAGAATATTTATTTTGTATGGATTAAATAATTTTGTAATGAAAAACATTTATGGCAAATATTCCAAATATACATATATATGATTTTGAAACTTTATCTCTTGTAATTTCCTCTTGAACATACAATGTAATGAGCTGAATATAATATGGCTTAGTATAGCTTTCCAACCTGATAAATTTGATATTGTTTTACGTATATCCTATAATACAATTCTTGCAAAAACACTATCAGTAATACCAAATAGTAACTGAGTCTTACAGAAGTGAATGAGAAGGCTAGCTAGTAAAGCAAAGCCATGATTTGAACCCAGAACTGTACAAATCCCAAGCACTCGTGAATCCACTTTTCTCTCTACCTAATGATTTAATGGGTTTTTAGAGTTTTCCATTTTGTCTGGGAATAAGACCTCTTCTAGACCACTATGTCCTGAAATTATTAAAAGAAAAAGAGTGGGAAAACTTTGTAAAATCTATTCCTATTTTCCTTTAGAAATGATAAAATTTTTGGAATTTATGGTTAATAGGAATTAATAATAGAACAACAAATAAAAAGATATATCCAGGCTATATTTTCTTAAGATTGGGTGGGAGGATGATTATAAAAAGCAAAGGAAAGTGTTCAAAGTTTGGCATTTCACATGATTAAACTTGAATAATGACAGCATTTCTAATCATGGCCTCACAATGGCTGCAAATCTTGATGCAAATCTTCCCATTACTCAAATGATTTAATACATACAGTATCCCAGCAATGTGCATTTCAATAAAATGACAATTTATTGCTGGATTTTTTTTTGTTTAATATTTGAGTTACCATTATGCTAAGTGAAAAAAGCAGAATACAAAAAGTATAGATGCAGAAAAGGTCTACTATGCATAAAAACAGACAAAAGTTTTACAAAAGAAGAATCACTCATCTATGTGACAGTGTGCACGAATGCCTATGAAGGAGGTGCATCAGCACGAGGCTAGAGACTTCTCTCTCCCTTCACAAAACTGAAATAGGCTGCCCCAAACTGCTTTTCACACTACAAGTTACGACCACTATTTATTAATAGTATCTTGACCCACTGAAAACTTCTCCCACCCTTGCTCCTAAAAGAAGACCTGAGAATACCATCAGTACCAAAATAAGCTGGGCAACAACACTTGAATACCATTCTTCACACATTCACGCGTCTACCTTTATGCAATATTCTGGGATACCAGTCCCTCACTGAGTGGGTCTCTTCGCATCTGAGGGCCTTTCTGGTTCTCTAGTTCAGGAACCTTTTCAGTTGGCCACTGAGAGAAGAGCCAAGGAGCAGCAGGAGCTGAATATTTTTTGAGCTATCTTTATTTCTTTTCCCCTTTCGTTAGCTGTTGGAACTACAGCGATCAGTGTGTTCAGTCCTTTCCTTCTTAAGGCAGTGGTACATGCTGCTGTAGTTTGTAGCTTTTCCTTTGCTTAAGGTCAGGGAACATTTTCTGGGTAGTTCATTTTTATCATTCCTTTAAAAAAAAAAAAGAGTTTGTGTTCAATTTTAAAGAAGTAAGCTTTATTGTTTTTTCTGCCAATCTTCAAATTCTAAACATTCCACAAAAATTATTGAACGTAATGAATGCAAACTAAAACTAAAACTTTAGTTTACAAGATTTTCCAAAATGGTGATCCCTATATTTATTATTTTTAGCTTGTTTAATTTAAAACATGGTTAGAGTCAACATTTATCATATTTCAAATTTACCCAAACATAATTTTTTCCTCCTAGGCAGTCTGTGATCTCGCGCCAACCCTACCTTGAAGCAGGATCAGCATTTTGGTGGATCCAGCTTCACAAGATATTAGACTTTTCACTGAAAACTTCATGGGGAATGGAAGACATTTAATAAACTCTCTCTGGTCGATGTTTCTGTTTCCCCTGAAGATCCGTGTGACTTCCATCAGACACTTTACCACCCCTTTCTTAGATATGACACCCAAATAACACATTAAATGACTTTTTGCAGTAAACAATTTTGAAAGGATTGTTATAATTTTGCTTTTGAAGTTATATTTAGCTAGAAGTGACATTAAATTACATTTGGCTCTGATTGTACTGTATTAATTATGATAACTCATAGATTTTTACAAAATGAAAATATAATCTAAACTTGTTCTCATGCATCATGACTATGAATTCAAATTTTAACAATTAATGAAGTTGACATAAGGTTATATATTTGTAGAAATTTAATTAAAATTTAATTAAATATTTATTAATTTTCAATTTGCAGTTTTCTTTTTGTGTTTGGAAGCTGATGCTTTTCTCAGGTCTGGCATATTTTCAGTGAATCCATAGATCTTCTTATCCTTGGAATTGTGCCTTTGAGTGCTAGTGGATAAAAAGACCACACCACTAGAAAAATTCACCCAATATTCTCATCTTTTTAGCCCCGGTTCGCAACTTTTATAACACACTCAAAACAAAGCCAACTCTATGCAATGAATATGACAGAAATAGAATTCACAAAGTCTGGAGACTGGAAGATAGGGGTTGGTTTCCACCTGGATCCTTTTTATGCATTTAAAAAACAGCATTGGAGGGATGTCTGTTTGCTTCTCCTTACTCCAGGTTCTCTGTCTTCAGTAACTTCAGGAAGCAAGATTTATTGAGATGCTTTGCCACAAGGATCCACTTCCTTAATAGGTGTGAAAAACAGGCAATTATTTTCATCTCATAAAGTCTTAGTTTGTTTTTGTTTAATCCTAAACCCACTCCTTACTTTTAGGGATGAGAGGTTTCCAGAGGGTGGTACCAGTTGGATGCAGTGATCCATGTGTGATGAAACTTACCACACCTAAAGCACATTTTATGCAAGTATGGAGTTTGTTATGAGACCCATGGTCAAATGGTGGCAGGGCATCTGCTTATCCTACCCTACCCTAGTACCTTACCTGTGGAGGACCAGACTTCAAAGGTGAGCATCATCTCCTGCTTTTCCAGTCTGCACCACCACAGCCAACATGGAAGATCTTATTCTTGGTAGAAAGCATGTGTTACCTCCTTATATTTCTCCCCCTGTTCTCTGAGAGCAATGAGAGTCCAGGAAATCCTTGGTTACATTTATGTTCAGCAATGTATCCATAGCCCACAGAAATCTCTCACACAGTGATTTGAACCTCTCAGGCCAGGCTCTTCAAAGAGCTCTCATTAACACTTTATACCAGTAGGGTCCCCGTAATATTCTGCAAAACTCTTCTTTCTCAGAGCCATCCTTTCTCTCTTGCTTATGGAACCTCCATTGCTCTTTAACAGGGCTGACCATCTCTGTGGTTCCTCTGGGACACAACTCAAATATTTCAAAACATGGAATACTCAAAAAATATAATTTGAGAAAAGTTTACTTATATAAAGGGAATTTACTTCAAAAGTGTGAGTGTAGAGGAACCTCAAAGTGTAGCAGAGTAAGAGAGGGTTAGCAACTGCCAAGCTATTACCACCACTCAGCCTGAAGTGGATAGGAAGAACAGTTCCAGGAACCTGGAAAATGAGTACAAGTTGGCGGCCTTTCCAGGTGCATGACTTCTGATGAAGTGTCATAAGGGAGCCAGGGGAACAAACACATTTTCCTCTTCCTCAGACTTCCTGCTGGGGTTTCCATGGGCCCAACCCAGTCGGAAGTCTAAGGGCATGGGATCCCTCAGTCTCTTTGTGTTAATTCTCCTTGAGTAGACAGCAGGGTAGAGAAGAATGGGGAGTGGATTTTGAGGGGAGGGCACAATAAGCTTGCTTATAATTCTGCAGTAAATTTTCATTCTTCAGACAGTGATGTCTCTCAGTGTCTTGACAAGACTACACCTTAGAAGAGAGACCTTATGCTCATACTTTTTACCATCTAATGAGATTTCAAAAACAAATGCTAGTTAATAAATGTTAGTTATTAAGACAAAAGGGAAATTCGAAGAGAGCAAATAGAAAACACTATATTGAACATTTTAGAACAGGGGATTAAAAAGATAGATAATCCCATAGAGAATTTTTGAGATTGAAATTTTAAAATACATTGAAATGACCAAAGATTGATTTCAAAGTCTGTATGTGTGAAGATTATTTTTTCTTTTTAAACTTTCATTTAGGTGTTCAGAGTTCAATGTATTGCTTATGGGGAATAAACTGCAGTCGACAAGGTAGTGGGCTGGACTACAGAACTCTGCAGTTTTGAGTTACATCACCAGATATCTAGACTCTGGATTTGTGAAGAAGAACCTTGTGGAGATTCTTGCTGAATTACAAGGTCCGCTTTGCGTATTGACACTGAGTGCATAAATAACAGAAATAGATTTTCCTAAGTGTGCATTTTTATATGAAACAATATGTACTAGACAAGTTAAGCCTTTTTTAAAAAAATTATTTTTAATTATTATGGGTACATAATAGTTGTATATAATTATGGGATACATGTGATGTTTTGATATAGGCATACACTGTGAATTCATCAAAGCAGGAGAATAGGGGTATCCATCACCTCAGACATTTATCATTTCCCTATATTAGAAAGATTCCAATTCAACTCTTTCAGTTATTGTAAAGTATACTCGAATTTATTGTTGATTATAATCACTTTTTTGTACTATCAGATATTGTTCGCTCTATTTTTTTTTGCATTAACCATTCTAACTTAACCCCCCTTCCCATCCTCTGATATCCATCATTCTAATCTCTATCTCCATGATATCAATTATTTTTAATATTTAGCTTGCACATGCTCATGAGTGAGAACATGCAAGATTTGTCTTTCAAATTTGGCTTATTTCACTTAATGTAATATTCTTCAGTTCCATCCATGTTGTTGCAAATGGCAGGATTTCATTTTTTGTTGCTATGTAATATCCATTGTGTGTATATACCATAATTTCTTTACCTATTCATCCATTGATGGACTCTTAGGTTGATTCCATATATTGACTATTGTGAATAGTGCTTCAGTAAACATGGGAGTATAGATATCTTTTTGATATATTGAATTCCCATCCATTGGATATATGCCCAGCAGTGGGATTGCTGGTTCTATGATAGTCCTATTTTTAACTTTTTGAGGAACTCTATGCTGTTCTCCATAGTGGGTGTACTGGTGTACATTCCCACCAAGAGTGTACAGAGCTTCCCTTTCTTTAAATCTTTGCCAGCATTCTTTATTACCTATATTTTAAAATATTTTTTTTAACTTTCAAAGTGTTAAGGGGGACAAATATTTTGGGTTGCCTAGATCCTTTTTGTAGTGCTTGAGTCACAGCTATAAGTATGTCTGTCACCCAAATAGTGTTCATTATGCCTGTTAGGTAGGTTTTCGTCCCTCCTCTTCTCCCCACTTCTCCCTGCTTGATTTGCCCTAAGTTTTACTTTCCTTTGTGCACACATGAGCTCACTGTTTGGTTCCAATTTAATAGTGAGTACTCGTAGTGTTTGTTTTTTCATTCTTGTGATACTTCACATAGGATAATAGTCTCCAGTTCCATGCCAGCTGCTGCAAAATGCATTACTTCATCCTTTTTTTACAGCTCAGTATTACTCCGTGGTATTCATATACCACATTTTGTTAATCTACTCATGAATTGATGGGTACTTGGGTTGACACCACATCTCTATAATTGTGAATTATGCTGCAATAAACATTCCAATGCAGGTGTATTTTTGATAAAATGACTTTTTGTCCTTAGGTTACATACTCAGTAGTGGAATTGCTGGGTCATATGGTAGTTTTGTTTTTACTTTTTTGAGGAACCTCTATACTGTTCTCCAAACCAGTTGCACTACTTTGCATCCCCCCAACAGTATACTAGGGTTCCCTTTTCTCTACATCCTTGCCAGCATTCATTATGGCCTATCTTTTGATAAAAGCCATTTTAATGGGGCTGACATGATATCTCACTGTAGTTTTGATTTGCATTTCTTTGAATACTAATGATGTTGAGCATTTTTTATGTACCTGTTGACCATTTGTATGTCCTCGTTTGAGAAATGTCTGCACAGATCCTTTGCCCACTTTTTAATTGGATTATTTGACTTCAAATTATACTACAGAGCTGCAGTAATCAAAACAGTATAGTACTGGCATAAGGACAGACACATGCACCAATGGAACAAAATATAGAACCCAGAAATAAACCCATACATCTATAGTGAATGTCTCTTCAACAAAGTAGTCAAGAACATACAATGGAGAAAGGACAGTCTCTCCAATAAATGATGCTGGGAAAACTGGATATCCATATACAGAAGAATGAAACTAGACCCTTATCTCTTGTTATATTAAAACATTAAATAAAAATGGATTAAAAACTTAAATCTAGGACCCAAAACTATGAAGTTACTAAAAGAAAACATTAGAGAAACTCTTCAGGTCATTGTTCTGGGCATGGACTTCTTAAGTAATACTCCCAAATCACAGAAAACCAAAGTAAAATTGGAGAAATGGGATCTCATCAAGCTAAAAAGCTTCTGCACAGTAAAGGAAACAATTGACTAAGAGACAACCCACAGAATGGGAGAAAATATTTACAAACTACCCACCTGACAGGGGATTAATATTAATAACTAGGATATATAAGGAGCTGTAAAAAGTGGATAGGAAAAAAATACATAATTCAAGTCAAGCCTATTTTAAAAACAGAAAAATATTTTTTTTTTCTAAAACCATTTAGTAGGAACAAAAAAGAATCACAATCCGGTTAGTATAATGACAATTTTAACAAAAACTGAATTGCTGATTGGTTTGTTTTACAGATATATGTTTAATTTTTCTCTGTACAAATAAACAGATCTTTGTTTATAATTTTGTAGCATTTTCCATTTCATGGTTTGATGGCAAGACTCACTGCTTTGGCTTTACCATTAACTGAAGTGTTTTTGTATTAACCTACTTGGAAAGAACAAGAAGAAAAGAAAAACTGACCTCATGTTTCAGAAAAGAAGCTGTCCAGGCCAAACTTCAAAGTCACACTTTGAGTTTGCATGGTAAGCAATTTTATAATAGTGTTGCTATTCTGATGCATTTGAGATTTTAAAAATGAATAATAGCACTTTCCATTTTACTTTGAGTGTAAATTTGCCAAAATGTTGCTAAAGTTATCATATCTTAGTCATGTTCTTTTTCTGTCAAGTCTGAAGTTGTCTTTGGTATTTTCTACCTATGTCCTATTATATGATGACAGGTTGTTGTCACAATGTACCTATTTATTATTTTGGAGGACATCGTTGATATAGCCAATAATGATTCATTTTAACTCATTGTAATTTTATGTTTGCTTTTGATACTAAATTTTAACTTTGGCCATTTGGACTCTAAACTAGTTTTTGTAACACATCTATAATTTTATGATTTAGCAATCAATTATTTAGTCTATATTTTGTTTTTTATGTGATAAAAACATTAAATTTTATTTAGGGCTTGGAATGTGTCTTAATCAATTCAGGCTTCTACTCAAAGTACCATACATAGGATGAGTTATAAGCAACAGAAATGTATTTCTTACAGTTATGGAAGCAGGAATTTTGAGGTCAGGGTGCCAGCATGGATAGGTTCTGCTGAGGACCCTCTTCTAGGTTGCAGATTTCCATCCTCTCCTTGCATCCTCACACGGTGGAAAGAGGCTGAGAGAGCTCTCAAGGTCCCTTTTATAAGAGCACTAATACCATTTATGAGGGCTGCACCCTCATGACCTTATTATATCCCAAAGGCTCTATCTCCTGAAATCATCACACTGGTGTTGGGATTTCAACGTGTACTTCTATGGGGGTCACAAATGTAAGACAGTTACAGGGAGTATTTTCTTTTTAAGTATTAAAGGGAAGATTGATAAATTTTGTTACATTCAAGTAAAAATCTCTATACAATAATAGATATGGTTGATTCAATTAAATATAAGCATCAGATTGAGAGAATAATTTTTCAATGTATACAGTTACTTTCCAGAATATAGAAACTATATTCTCTTAGAAATCAAAATGAAAATATCAACAATTTAATTAGAAAATGAGCAATGAACACACGTAATTTTTTTAAAAAGGAAACTGGTATTGATAAAAACATTTACAAATGCTGAATTTCAATGAAGTTTTAAAAATGTAATTTTCAATTAAGATTGTGCTTTTCAGCTATTGAATTGGTAAAAACTAAATGTCTGGTAATAGCAAGTGCCAAGGAAATTGTGAAAAGGCAGGAATCCTCATATACTCCAAGTATATGTGCAAATGCTAAAGATTTAAACAGAGTCTAGTAGAATTATGAATGTTTATGGTAGGCATAATTCTAAAATGGCCCCTATAATCTTTGTGCCCTGGTGCTGTGTTTTGTATAATATCCTTCCTTTGAATGTGAAAGGGAGCTGTGACTTGTGTGTAAAGAATGGAATTTGGTAAAGGCGATAGAATGTCATTCTTATAATCAGGGTATGATATACTTTGTCCTTGTTTTGCAAGGTTTTAATTTGTACAAATTCAGTTACCATGTTTTAGAAAAATAACACCGGTCTCCAACTATATGATACAAATTTCAGTTATCATAGTATATTAACTATAATTGCAGAAATACAAACTTTGCTGCTAGCTCTTCAGACCACATATCACTATGTAAATAACATGATGTTCTTCATGATCAGTGACCAGTTATGTCACTATTTTCAAAGTTTGTTGGTAATTGCCATTACATCTGCCAGTCACTTCATGCACTGACAGCAACACATGTAGTTGTATTGCCTCCTCATCTTCCCATGATAAACCACTAGCATTTTATAGAGATGGATAACTGATACAGAAAATTGACTAACAAAGATGAAAGTAAAGTGGAGAAATGAAAAGTGAAAATATTGAGAGTGAAATTGTATTTGACTAGACGGGAATATGGAGAGAACAAGGCAAAAATAGGACAAGACTTTTCCTGTATAAAGCATCTTTTCATTTATATTGAAAAAGTACAATAAAAATCAGAGAAAAGTTGTTGCAACATCTTCAGTTTAAATTGAACAAGGAATGAAGCATTTATTTCCACTTGGGAATGAAGACCATAATAAAATAATCCCAATCAGTTGTCTAACATTCAGAACAAAGTGTTGAAATTAGTTGCCTCATTGAAAAAGAAAAATTTAATTACTTGGGCTGCATGAGTAATTTTTACTTCCGGTAAACACTGATTTAATTGCTATAGAAGTCAAATAAATTGATTAATATTAACCTATATGGTTACAGTTCCAAACAGGAATGCTTTCAATTTTCCCGTTCAGTATGATGTTGGCTGTGGGTTTATCATATTTGACTTTTATCATTTTGAGGTAAGTCCTGTCTATGCCTATTTTGTTAAGCCATTCTTATTATAAAATGATGCTGAATTTTGTCAAATCCTTTTTCTGTGTCTATTGAGAGGATCATACAATCATTGTTTTTACTTCTATTTATCTGGTGAATTACATTTATAGATTTGTGTATGTTGAACCATCCCTGCATCTCTGAGTACTAATTGATCAACACTTACATGCACATATGGTACAGACATTCATTGGTTGTCAGACAAGTGGGGAGGTGAGGAGGGAATGAGTATATTCACACTTAATAGGTATGGTACACACTGTCTGGGGGATGGGCTCACTTGTGTCTATGACTTGGGTGGGGCAAAGGCAATATATATAACCTATATATTTGTACCCCCATCATATTCTGAATTTAAAAAAATAAAATAAAATAAAAATAACCTATATGGTGAAGCTGCTAGAGCCAATAAGGATGCGGCTGTGAAACTTGCACACAAAAATGGTTAGGTTGGGTATAATGGTGGCCAAATATTTAATGTTGATGACAAAAGTCATTTTGAAATGTAACTCCATTAAGAACTTACATGAAGAAAGACACGGAATTGCTAAGAGACGATGAAGAGAATCTAGATACTCACCCTGAAGAACTTAATGAAGGTGATCTTGTCAATCAATATAAATGAGGAAAGCGGTTGTGATAAAAATGCTGGAGATGTCCAGAGAAGTGACACTGGGAGGACACTTCACATTAAAGGAATTCTTGGAGACATCTGATGATATTGAAGTTGCAAAGGATAAAATGCTGGAAGCTGACTTAAACTTTGAAAGGACTGTGACATTTCATCAAAGCATAGAAAAGATGCTCATTTTATATAAATATATAATAAAAGAAGAAAGCAAGCACTGTTCAAACTACCATTGGCAAGTTTTTTTTACAAAGAAATAAAATATTTCAGTTTGTAATGTTTCTACTGTTTGAAATCATAGTTCTAAATACATTTTAATTTTACTTTTTAGTTTTTTCTACATTTTTCAATGTATCATAAGAGAGTTTTCAATGTTTTGACAAATTTTTAATGGTCACAGAACAGTTGTAAGGAATAATGTAATTTCTCATCATTTGTTATGATTGCTTTGCATTGTTTCAGTGTGCACCATTACTTTTATATTCCCACAATTCCATGCAAATAGAGTACCGCCTGCATATGTAAGACTCAGTTTCTCTAGTATACACACTGGTGACACTCACGCTGGCCTCAAAGAATTAAGCTACTATGTTGTGGATTGACAGTGCAGTAGGCCATATGAAAGGGAACTGTGAGCTTCAAACCTACTGCAAGGAACTGAATTCTGCCATAAATATGGTCAGTGTGGAAGTGAACCCAAGCTCTAAATGAGACCACAGCCCCAACAGACACATTGATTGTAGCCTGTCAGACCTTGAATAGAATATCCAGGCAAGCCATGTCTGCACTCTTGACCCATGGACATAGTGAGATAATAAATGTGTATTGGTTTAAGCTAGATTTAACCTTTATGTGTATTAAATGTACTATATTTATATTTATCAACATGAATAGATTAAAATACATGTTAATAGACAAAATTAAAAACTAAAATGAAACATATAATATTATTTATGGTAAATAACAAAAAACACTCAAATGTTATGTACTGTCTATGAGCATATGTATATATAATATATAAACGTAAAAAAAAATGGCCTAGAAGGATACATATTCCATCCCAAATGGGGATAGAATTAAGGTATGGAAATGGGACCTGAAGTGTCAAACACTAGGGATGTCACTTCAACTGGAAAAATTACACAATGCCTGTAACTATAAATTTGAAATGTCAGTTTCACAGGTATTTATTATTTGCAATTTTCTACATTTTTGATTGCTAAAAAAAGAAGAACTGTCAATTCCAAAATCTGGCACTTATTTAAACTCTAATTTTTATCTAGTTATGAAAGGAGATGCGAAAGAGCTAGTAAGGAAAATGTTCAAAACGTTTCATTGAGGGTAGGAGAAATTAATTATTGAGTTCTAGAAAATAAAAACAAAATTGAATAGACTTTCCCTTTTTGCCTTCAAATAGCTGCTGAGACATAGAAAAAATATTTTTTTTCTTCTAACAGCATGCACTTACACATAGACAGAAGCCAGACTTGGCTGGCTTCCCCAGAGAGGAAGCTCAAAAGCGCTTCAGTGTATCTCACCAGGTAAATTGCTGATGATCAGTTTCAGAGTAACCCAGAGTGCTTGTTAATGATACACATTCCTGTGCCCAGAGTACATTTACTGAGTCAGAATTTGGGGGTATTGTGGCCAGTAATTTTCATTTTTGCAAGCTCTCTGGGTGATTTTCAGGTGTTCTCATTTTTAAAACAGTAATTGCTATTTTAAAGTAAAATAGAGCTCATCAAAATACAAAATATTTGCTGATTTTGATAATTATTATAAATATAATATTTATTGATAATTTATTATTTATTTAAAATACATCTTTTAGGAGATAAAGTTGTTACACTTATGGTATCATAATTAAAAATGTGTAGTTTTCCTTTTTTTGATAGCCCCCATACCTACCTTTGCCCAATGCATCAGAGTAATATTCAGAATGAATGTAAAGTTCCCCTACCCCTGTTCTTTCCCTTCTTTGAGTTTTAAATTTTAAAAAATTACAAATGAACATAAAATTTGCAAGAAGCTCTATTAACTTTCTTATTTTCTTCACCCATATTCACCAGTTGTTAGCTTTTACCACATTTACTTTGTGCATGTGTATGTGTGGGCATGTAGCATATTTTTACAATGAACAGTCTTAGAGTGTATTGAAGATATTATGAATCTTTACTCCTAAATAGTTTAGTATGTATATCTCCTCAAAAAAGACATTATTTTATATGCAGTTCAACTATAAATGTAGAAACTTTAATATTATTAAAGTACTATAATTTATTATACCATTTATATTCAAATTTTCCAATTTTCCCAATAAAGTTCTATGTAAAATCTTTCTTCTGATCCAGTCATCATACATCTTTAGTCTCACTTAATATAGAATAGTTCCTCATCTGTTGCCATTCATGACATTTGCATTTCCTACCAATACTAGCTAGTGATTTTATTTAATTTATCATAATTTTTTTGACTGTTGCCTCATGAGTAGATGTAGAGCATCCATTTTTGTTGGGAATACTATATAAGTCATTTTTTGTCATTCTCAGAGCATCAAAACAAGAGACATATTATGTCAGTTTATCCTATAATTTGGTAATGTTAACTTTGGTGGATTTTGGCAAGATATTATGTGCCAGACTTCTCTCCTGAAAAATTTCCATTTTTCTTATAACTAATAAGTTATAACTGTAAATATCCTATTCTCCGTCAAACATGTTTAGCTTTCATAACCATAGATTTTTTTTTTCTGGAATCAGTTATTTCTATAACTGCAAAAAAATATTTTGTGACTATCATTTCTTCTACATTTTTTCATTCATTTATTTATTTGTGTAGTATGAACATAGGCACATAGACTCATCTTTCTTTTTAATGAAGCATAATTACAATAACTGTTCATTTTATGCTCATATTGTTCAAGATTTAGTCATTGAAGCCCTTTTATATTTTTGGCATAATCCACAAGGGTGTAATCCTTCCAGATTTTCATGATGTTCATTCTATAGGGGGTGTCTTCCATAGCATTGCCAGTACTTTTTATACAGCACTGTGTTTAGTGAGGCTTAAAAGGTCCTTATGGTCGATCTAGAGGCTGAGTTACAGATGTGTGGTTGAGAGAAAGAAGACCACTTCAACACCTTTAGTGTTGACTCGTGAAGCTCTGAATGGCCAGAGACATTGTCAAATATCAAAAGAACTTTAAAAGATAGTCCAGTCGATTACTGACTAGGTACTTACTGACTTCAGGGACAAAGCGTCACTGGAACCAATGCAGAAAAAGAGTTCTCAATCAAAAGACTGGCAGCTGGTGTTTATCTTTTGCCTTCAGGGCTCTGGGATTGCAGCTTTATAGATAAGGGCAATCCTGACCATAAACCCAACTGCATCTGCACAAAACAGTAGAGTCAGCCTATCCCTTCTTGCCTTAAATCCTGGTGCTCACTTCTTTTCCTTAATGATATATGTCCTTTGTGACCTTTTCCCCTCTTTCATCTGCATTAAACACTTCTTCAGGGAGATATCCTTTTTTTTTTTAATATTTTTTTACTGGCATCTGGAAATTGTGTGCTGTTTCTTGGTTGGCAGAAGTTGTTTCTCCTGTTAGTTTAATATTTTTTGAGCTAAAACCCTTTCTAAAATTGTCAAACCATCCTTTGCTGGCATCAAATCCTCCAGTTTTAGATGCTTTACCTTCCTTTTGCTTTAAACTGTGATATAATGACTTTTTCTCCAATCAGAGTCTGCAGGTATGACTTTCTCATAATAATCTTGCACCCACATAAAAGCTCCATTTCCAATATGACATAAAAAGGTATTTCACAAAATGTTGAAGGTTTTCTTACCTACTGACATAACTGCAGTGATGAGTTCACAAATTTCCTTTTTTTTTTTTTTTTAAACAATGATTCTTATACTGGACTCATTTATCATTAAGTGATGGGCTACCATAACTGCAGACCTCAATCTATGGCATATATATCAAGCAATTCAATTTTTTCTTGTTATGTCATGACTTTTGTCTGCTTCTGGAGAGTTTCCTAGGAAAATCATTTATAAGATAATGTCTGCCTTCCAGGTCCAATCACCTTCCCTAAAATAATTTACAACTCCTCAATTTGCCTACATTTCCCCCAGATTCTCTCTCCTGTGAAGCAGGTATAAAAGCCTAAACCATCTGGTCCTTCTTTAACTGTCATGTGTTTGGGACTTCTATATCTATGTGCACATTAACAAATGTATATTCATTTTTCCTATTAATCTATTGTCAGGTTATTTCAGTGACCCTTCAGAGGGAGCAAAAGTGAAGTTTTCTCTCTGTCTCTACATTATCTAATAACTACAGAATATTACTAAGAAAGTTTTTGTCAATATTTGAAAGGTAAATAAGGGATCATTGCCTTGTGAGAAACTATTCTGGGCAATCCAGAGCTAATTTATCTTCCTTCTACCAGACATAGAGTCACATGGAAAAAAGACAGAAGTTGATTTATATACTGTATTTTATGCAGTATATAATAAAAAGCTTGTAGCTTTATATTTCAGTTTTTAAATGACATTTTCTTTTTTTTTTTTTTTTTTTTTTTGCTTAAATGACATTTTCTATATGAAAGTAAGCTAAATACTCTCCACTGTCAGATAAGATTTTAATAAAAATCAGAAAACAGATAAAAATGAAAATAAATTCCATTTATTTTACTGAAAATCTCCATGCATAGTTGTAGAAAGGCAAAACTAACAGAAAACATGGAAATAAGTTTTTTTGAAAAATAATTTACTTCAGCTGCCTAAATATTAAAAACAAAACTAATTTTATTTGTAGCTTGTACTTTTCTGTTTTCCTTTTAATACAGTAGTTGTATAATTGCTAAAATGTATATACTAAGTAAAAAGCACATCATATGCATTATCATAATTAAGTTTTGAAACAATCATGGTTAGTAGAAATTGTTATATTCACCTTATAGACACAGAATTTGAGATATAGAGAGGTTGAATGACTTTCCTAAAGCTACACAACTGGTAACTGCTCAAGGTGCTAGTCATACATGCTCTGTCCACTTGAAGCCATTATATGTTGATATAATATGCTAATGTGAAAATCAATGATTATAGTTCTTTGAAAGTAAAGAGAACCTGGTGTATCTAATTTTTGCTCCTTATAAACTATGAAAATATTCATTTTAATTCACTACTTTTGGAAAATGAATTTTTTAAATTCGACAGTTAATAGGAGTAAAATATGATTTCCTATCTTTCATTGTCATAGTCATCACCATCTAAACATAGAAAGAAACATTACATTAGGCTGGATTCAAAGTACTCATCATCATTAGAAAGCACTTAACAAGATTTAAATATTATTTGAATAAATAGTGTGTATTCTAGAAGCTCAGCATCAGTGTCAGTCTAGAAATAGTCATCAATTAGATTAAATTAAGATTTAATATTCCTCTTTATTGAATTGATATTAAAATATTTCTCGTAATTGTGCTTTAAGGGTTAGTTAAAATTTATTTTTATACAGAATTGTTGTAAATCCAGCCTGCTCTTGAAGAAATTGCCTTTTCAAACAGACTCTTCTAAAAGGAGTAAATCTTAAGTATTCTTTTTTCCATAGGTCACTTCACTAGTCACCTGGCCAAGAGAAATGCATTCATCATTTATCAGTTTGGGATGAGAAATATCCTTAGTGTTGTTTGGCCAGGTGGTGAGTTCTGAGGAAACTTTTCTTTCTGTATTTCCTGGGAGAGGAGTCTTTATAATACATTCTGGTTTAAATGTAAAATATCACCTTTTTAAGGTGATAATTTCAAGGTCAATTAAAAGGCTTAACTATAAATTATCAAAAAAGAAAACTAGATAGGAAACTCACTCAATTCTTTGGGTTCATACATTACATTCTATAATAATTATTATAAAAATGAAAACACTTTATATTTTGAATTGGACATCTAGAAACATTTTCATTTCAGTGTAAAAAGTGTTGGAACTTGTTCTTTTCTGTAAGAGTATGAATGGTAAAGATGGTAAATTATATATGTATATTATAGTCAATCCAAATAAAAAAAAGAAATGCTATTTTCTTTCATTTTTCTCAATTTCCCAATTTATAATGGCTATTACTCCATCATCATCATTATTTTGTCACTGTCTCCTTATCTTCCTAGCATATAATATTCTGTCATTATGTACTTATTTGTGTATTTAACTGCTTCATGTCTCTAATCTCCATGTGTTTGGGAGCTACACTCATTTTATTTATTCACCATAACCTACTCAGGGCCTAGTCAATGCCTGGCATATATGGTAAATATTTCATATTTTTAAAGAATTAAAACAATTTAAAAAAATGAGAAATAGTCATAAATTGTTTTCAAGGCAACTTTAACTGCCTATCATGTTCCTTTGATTATAATGTTAACATTTTGAATTATTTATTTATTTTCCTTAGCACCATTAGTACTATCTGGTCTTGTTTTAGCCTGAGTGATTTTAACCTCTGACATAGTGTCTTAAATAAACTTGATTTTAAAATTTGCATAATATCTTCTATGGCATGGGCATAAAAGAAAGATAAAAAATTATGAACTACAACTAAATGGGAACTATTTCCATTCTTTTTACTAACTCACTTGTGCCATTGAAATTTAAACACTAATAAGCTACTGTTTTAGAGATGCTCATATTTCATAAAATAAAGGTGTGTAGATAAAAAGAAATGCAGTTAGTAATTTTTCTGTTAAATTATCATGAAGATTTTTGTTTAAAAAATGAAAAAAATGTTTATTTTCATGTGTTGGGGTTTAATTGTTCAACTCAAAGTGTGAATGGATTTATTGAGTATTACCTATCATATTATAAGTGTAGATTACTCTAAGACCTTGATGGTGAATTTTTATCAGCTTCACAATGCTTCTGAGTGTAGCTATGTAATTTAGCAGTAAAAGCATCAACTGTGGTGGCAGAGAGATTCCCTGTTCCCCCCCCTTCCTAATTAGCTGTGGAAGCTCAGAAATTTTACTTTATCCTCTGAATCTGAGAGTCATTGGTTGTGTAATAGGGATACTTATAACTAGCTTCTAAAATTGCAAATATTTGCAATGCGCTAAACTATCTTCACATAATAGGTACTCAACTAATGGCATCTATTTTAAAGCAGAAAGCAGCACTCAGCTCATAGTTACTATATGAAATAGATACTGTGTGATGTAGAGCTTGGCCTCTCAGCTAAAGACCTTTTTTGGTGGACTGCAGGAAAACTAAGCATTACAAGATCATTTTCTTTTAACTCTTCATTATCTGGAGTTTCATGTAAAAGTGATGTTATTTTCATCTCTTCTCAATCCTGCAGAATAACAACTAAACTGCTGATGAATAAATTACTATCCTTTGGACATATCTATCCAAAATGGTGAAGCACTGATTACTATTGAACTTGGGTCAAGCATGGTGTTTGCCACATAACATATGTTCAATATGCATTTGTTAACCAGTTAACTGCCACCTCTTTTTAAAAAACATTTATTTCTTAGATTTTAGCCCTTTATCTTTACTCTTGGGACTCTCTGTTCCATATATATATATTATATATACATATATACATACACACACACACACATATGTATATGTGTGTGTGTGTGTGTGTGTGTGTGCTCCATATTTTTTCCCATATAAAAAATTTGATGGTTTCTGATTCAACTTCTTCAGGATCATCCCAGTTATAAAGGTACACATTAAAGATAGTTCAATATTCTCTCAAATTATGCCAAAGAAACAGTAATAATTCTGTACACAAATACATATTAAATAAACCACTATATATTTGAATAACTTAAGAGATCTTTGACTAATTAGTAGTAACTGAATATTAATTGGTTGCTAGCTGAGTATTTCTATGGCATGATCAGTATGGCCTGGTCATTCACCCCAATTGATACTAATCACTCTACATATATGAATGTGATAACATTGCTGACATTGGTGCTTTGGAATTTAAAAATACAGTCAAAATTTTAACCAAATTCTGTAGAAAATTAATGTTTATAATAGAAAATTAATGTTTATAATAAAGATTAATAGAAAGTTAATGTTTATTAATAAAGATTAATAGAAAGTTAATGTTTATAATAAATAGAAACAATGTTTATAATAAAGGAATATTAGGGCCTTTTTTCAACGTATATATTGCAACCTTAAAATCTTCATATTACTTCCTACTATATCAAGAGAAGCCCTGAGTAAACGTTTGTATACTTTATTCTTTTTGAGCTTTTTGTATTCTGACATTAGAAACTGATCTCTAACAAACACATAGTCTCTAGGCAAAATAATTGTTAAATGTGAAACTGCATTAAAGAACCTGCTTTAAAAATGTTCTATCTGAATATTAGTGATACAGCAGAAACAGATTTATGTAAAAAAAGTAATTTGGCAAATGTAGAGAGTAGTAAATAATCATCAACTAAAGAGTTATCTGGTGTCCTTAAGAACTATTAAAATTATTTGCAGGAAGTTCTCACATTTTTTAGGTAGTCTCTACAATTCTCTAGATAAGATCTTCATGACATGTTACTTTTGCATTTACTTAAATTATCTACTTTGCTGCAATCCTGATTACTTTTAATGGAATTACACTACACTTTAAAAATACAAAAAAATTACCACATAATTTGTTTCTTGTGTAATATTTGGTCAAATATCAAGACAAGCAATTGAACTTTTGGCTTTCCATACTTTCTTGACCATTGTAAAATGAAGCTACAAAGTAAAACTCTAATAGGGTAAATATATAGACATGTTGCTGATCTTATGTAAATAGAAGAAGGAAGACTACACTGAGCTATTTGTGAGTTTATCACAATTAAGACAGTTGTAATATTTTCCAAAAAGCAAACTCTAAGTAGTTTACTAGGAACCAACTCATGGCTGAATTTCTGAAAGTGTAGATTTCCCAAGGAAATCAATAAAAGCTTCAAATTAGAGGCCTTTGGAATTCTATTTCAAACTGAACACTAAGTATTTCCCTCAATTTATCTTTATGCAAAAACAGTTGATATCATCTTATGAAGTTTTAGGATTCTCTTTTATCTTTGGAGGATCTCTGAATTGGGAGTGGGTGGGAGTGAACTTACACACACAGGCAATATAGGGAAGATTGAAGTGCCCATTGGCTCCTGAAGGTCCCAATTATGAAGGTCCCAATTATGGATCTAATATAGTTGCTCTGGGATTTCAGAATGTGAATTTCAAGGTCTAACGTCCATTTACAGTGGAGACAAACATGGGATATATAGGCATATAATGCTAGTTGACATATTAGTTTCATCAGTGAAACCTTGTTATCAGGCATTTTCAAGAAAGTTTATACGAAGCACCTCTCTAACAGTGCTAGTTATCAAAGCAGAGTGGAACAAATATGCAATCAAACTTTATTTATTTAGCTTGAATATATGAATTAGTTCCTGCTGTTTTAACAAGTATCCAACTGGCATTTGTTAGAATTAAATGATGATCTCCAAGTGAGAAATATAGTATGTTGGTAATCATTAGCATTTTATTGACCAATTTGAAATCACTGACTAAAACTGACATCAAACAAATGGTTGTTTGAATAGTAAATAAATATAAGAAAAAAAATAAAAGACCTTTCCCCTCTGGCACTGTTAATTCTTTTCAAGTGATTAATGAGAAAGTAATAATGAAGTCAAAAATAACCTACCTATCAGATTTAGCATTAGCCCCTAAAGGGCACAAAGCATAAACTCAATTACTGAAATTCTTAGAAGCTTCCAGCTCCTGTTTTATATGTGGAAAACAGTCCCCCTAAAATTAACAGAATTGAAATGTGCAATATTTATGATCTCTAATAAAACTTGCTTTCAATTTGTTTACATAGCTAATGTTATAATACTTTGTATAAATATTTGAGTGATTATTTTTCCAAAGTATTCAAAATTCTTTAGTAAAACCTCCCCTAGTAATGTTTTCCCTATTTGGGGACACCACAAAGACATACAATGGTGTCTTCAGTGTTTTTATATTTCCTTAATGTCTGAAAACTTGGAAGGTTTTGAATCTGTGAGTTGAAGTATAGACTATAGCAATAATGTTTTGTGAGATTACAGTAAGGCAGCTAAAAATGGGGGAAAATAAAGAAAACAAAGAGAAAGATGGAAAGGGGGAGTGGTCTGGAAATAACAGTGGGTACTCTTGCACACTAGGACATGTGTCCTTTCATTTACTCTTTAATCTTACCAAATATAAGAAGCAGTGCTCTGATTTTAGCAATAAAACAAATGAGGCAAAGACAATTTAAATAACTAGTAAGACAACAAGCAATTCTAATAGAGGAAGGACTTAAACTCAAATCTCACATAAGCTAAAGCACATGCATATCCACTGCATCCTGGATAACAAATATGTTTCAGAACTCTTTGATATTTGGCAGCTCCCTGGACACTGTGTTGTGGGGAGATATTATGAACCAATCTAGTTTTACTGTTAGAGTACTAGGATTAGTTAGTGATGTCTATTGTATATGACATAGTGGAGTGAGGTGGAGTGTGTTTCTAACTCTATCATGTGAGCCTCACAGCATATAGTCCTCCTGAAAGACTTCCTAGCCATGATCAGAACACCTTACAGTCCATGTGAAGCTAGTTTCTGTTCATCGCTGTCTTCTACCTTAGAGAAGCCATCGAAAGCTCAGAAGAGCTAGGCACTAGGACTATCACTCTTCCCCTTTATGCAGAGAAGTATATCCCCAACCCCTACATCTATGAAAAAGACGATTGTTTTCACATTTCCTTAGCCTGGCATTCAATGACTGCTAACAGGTGGACTCCACACAATTCACAACTTCTCAACATAACGCTCCCCTTTCCTCACTTCAACAACCTGGTTTCACTATAGTCCATAGGCAACGTAATGGATTTCTATGTCAGAGAATGGTGCTTGACTAAAAATATTAACATCTGCTCTTCTCTTCTTCCTTAGTAACAGAACTCTAATTTTATTTGGGATGGCCATACACTCAGCTTAAAGACCACATTTTCAGCTTCTTTTGTAAACAATTATGTAACAATTATGTAAACAATTATGACCACCTGATCATAGTAATTGGGTCCAAGTGTGTCTTAGTCCATTTGGTGTTGCTATAAATGAATACCTGAGAGTGGGTAATTTATAAAGAAAAAAGATTTATTTGGATCATGATTCTGATGTCTGGAAAAGTTCACGACTGGACATCTGGTGAGATTCTCAGGCTTCTTCTACTGATGATGAAAAATAAAGTGAAACTGATGTGTGCAGAGATCACATGGCAAGAAAGCAAGTTGGGGGGAGATGCCAAGCTCTCTTTAACAACCAGCTGTCAGCTGTCACGGGAACTAACAGAGCAAGAACTCACTCACTACCAAGATATTCATGAGGGATCTACCCCCATGACCCAAACACCTCCCATGAGGCTCTACCTCCAATGCTGAGGATCAAATTTCAACATGTGGTTTGGAGGAGACAAATATCCAAACCACAGCAAAGAGTTATTTGGGAAAAATATTTTCACAAAAATATTTGTGAACTGTTTTTTAAAGAGAGGGATGGTTCCACTATTTTCCCCCTTTGTTTTCCCACTGCCTAATATATGGATGTTACAAGTATAACCCATGTTGCTTTCTTGAACCACAAGGTGTCCTTAAGAATGGAAGCTGATGTTGGGATTAGGCACAGATTGTTTTTCATTTGCTTCTTTAGATCCATTTTTTGCTCTTGTTTTAGATCCTGTTCTCTTCTCTAGGAGGCTGACATCTATTAATAGCAACACATGGGTTTATTGTTTTGTTAGGACTATATGGGATTAGCCAATGAAAGGTTCCAGCAAGATATTGGAGGGTGAGGGGAAAGTAAGGTAGCAGCATTTGTTCCTCTGCTGTTTTTCTGTCTGGAGATAGGTGGGCAGGATCAGTGTTCCTCTCACAAAGCCCTTAGTTACTATCAATCTAGCCCTCTTCTATAGCCTTATCTCTTGTTGAGCATTACTAGCAGCCCTTCCTCTTTCTCCTAGTAGTGGAAGCAACTGCCCATTTATACTGATCTCTATTAGTTTAATCTCTTCCTCTACTGTATCCAGGAGCAAAGAAATGGTATTCTCAAATTGGATAGTTTGCAGAGAACTTAAAAAAGGATGCTTGACAAAGATGAGGGCAAGGTTTAGAAGAATTAGCTGTTACTCCTAGACCTGAGAACTGAGGAAAGGGAGTTTTTATTTAGCCTGGAGAAAGAGAAAGCTGATGGGATGGAGAGGGCTGCCTGAGAGCAACGTTTTAGTGTTTGGTAGAAAAAAACATAGAACCCATAATGACTGAGCAGGGAGGGAACCAGGGGACTTGATCCTCAGCCTCACTCTTTCCAACCCTCTTATGTATTGCCAGTGCTTCTTACTAGTTAAACTAACCAGAAACTAGAAGGCAAGGGGAGCCATTGGTGTAGAGCATGTGTCTGAATACCCATGGAGAGGCATGGAAAGTAAAGATGGAGGGGCATAGCGAAGAAATATAGCAAGACATTCCATATAATCCAAACAGCTATTTCTATAAACACTTATTGGCTACCCCTTTAAGTTTGCTACCTGTTTCTTTCAAGTGCCCTAATTAATACAGTAATGGCTATTTGAAGTAGACCCTCTAAATATGATGCTGGAATTGGGGTGTTAATATATTTCCAGCTCAGGATGTGGGTGGATAAATCCCCCAAGTCTTATGGTTATAGGGTAAACAGGAACAAAGCCTGATAGTGAAAGCTGTGGATTTTCAAAACTAAAATGCAGAATCTAGCTAAGTCTCTGATATTAAGGTAAGTGTTGTGGTTGGGAAGGACCAGGACCTTGACATATAGCTTAGGGTCAAGTAGGCATACATGAATGAGGCTGAGAATTTATACTCTCAATTCCTCCTTAACATGTTTTTATGATGGAGATGGCTTTTCCTACCATTTTATTTCCCCATTTCTCTCACACTAAAAGAAAATAACAAAATAAAACAATCAACTTTACATGGTGTTACTGGTGCAGATACTTAATAAAGAGACATGGATCCTCTTGAGTGGCTACTCCCAACACACGCCACCCCCCCCATTGACTCTATGCCCAGAATAACAGATCCAAGCATAGCACAGGGAAATAAATCAAAGCTTCATCTAGCAGGAGATTGCTTCTACACCAGGACAATGGTCACCTTGTAGAAAGTTCCCTTCCCCAAAGCATTAAGAAATACATTATTGAGGGGATCACCAGAATTCATGAAAAAGGCTATAGTGTATATTGTCTATAGGCTAGAGATGACAGTGAGCTCTGCTGCAATGGAATTATGTTCTCTAGTGGAAATGATTGGATCCCATAGTGGAAGGGGTCAGGTAGTGGCACGTAACCTTTAGAAATATAGTGGGCACAATTACCATAATTAGCCACAGAAGTCTATAGCTGTGGCTAATTATTCCTAGGCTCCTGGGAATTAAATAGCTGGGAAGCCTCCTAATGTGTTGTTTAACTTATATAAGTAGAAAAATTTCAGGTCTACTGAGCAAAAAACAAGACTTGAGGTACTGTAGTGGAGTTCATGGCCTCTCATTCTATTCTAAAACTTAAACTATCTCACAGACCCAAAATGACTTGATTGACAGGGAGGCCAATCCCCTTTGAGAAAAGACCCTTGAAAAGAGCCTAAATTATGTGCTGTGAATCTTTCTCCACATTCTCTCCAGAGGCTATAATCCCTTAATAATGTGACTGAGAAAAAGCAAATAACCAGACCTTATGTGGTTATTAGGTACTGGCTTTGAATGAAACCATGTGATCCAGTGGTCCAGTTAGGGACTAATGAAGATCAGGTGAGAGATGAAATGAAGTCTTGGCAAAGTCAATCTTACATTAAATTGGCTCGAATTATTTTTTTCTGTTTTCCTAGTTTTTGAATATTTGGAGAAAATATGAATACTTAGTAAATGACAGAGTCCTGTCATTGGTTCTTGCCCTATGGTATGAAGGTTATTATTGTAGAAATGTGCCATATAATTTCTCTCATGGTGTCCTTTCCTAAGTTACTAAATCAAAACCAATACTACATTCTTCATGGGTAGAGCAGAGATTAGTGCTACCATTCAGGACATAGCAGATAGTGGAGTGGATATTTTTTATTTAATTTTAAATCAATTTACCTATTTTATCCCCATTTTACTTTTCTATTTTTACTAACCTTCCTGTTAGTAGGAACTTGGAGAATGGCTATGGTTATAATAACCTTAATCAGATAATACAATTGTATCTGTTGTTCTGGACATGGTGTGGTATCTTTACTGGAGCAAATAAAAAGATGGCCTGGCCTCTAGTATGCTATTACCCTAGAAAACAATATTGAACTGCCAGCCAGTTGACACAACCAGAAATAGTCTTTCTTTCTATTTTTATTTAATGAATCAAAACTTTTTTTTTATTTCGGCATATTATCGGGGTACAGATTTTAAGGTTTCAATAAATGCCCTTTCCCCCCTCCCCCACAAGACAGAGTCTCCAGCATGACCATCCCCCAGATGGTGCACATCTCACTCATTATGTACGTATATACCCGCCCCCTTCCACCCTCCCACCTGCCCAATACCCTATTACTGTAGTACCTATGTGTCCACTTAGGTGCTGCTCAGTTAATACCAGTTTGCTGGTGAGTATATGTGGTGCTTGTTTTTCCATCCTTGGGATACTTCACTTAGTAGTATGGGTTCCAGCTCTCACCAGGAAAATATAAGATGCGCTATATCACCATTGTTTCTTAGAGCTGAATAGTACTCCATCGTATACATATACCACATTTTATTAATCCATTCTTGGATTGATGGGCACTTGGGCTGTTTCCACAGCCTTGCAATTATGATTCGTGCTGCTATAAACATTCGAGTACAGGTGTCTTTTTTGTAGAGTGTCAGTGGATCTTTTGGGTAGATGCCCAGCAATGGGATTGCTGGATCAAATGGTAGATTCACTTGTATCTCTTTAAGGTATCTCCATATTGCTTTCCACAGAGGTTGAACTAGTTTGCAGTCCCACCAGCAGTGTACGAGTGTTCCTCTCTCTCCGCATCCACGCCAGCATTTATTGTTTGGAGACTTTTTGATAAAGGCCATTCTCACTGAAGTTAAATGATACCTCATTCTAGTTTTGATTTGCATTTCCCTGATGATTAGAGATGATGAGCATTTTTTCATATGTTTGTTGGCCATTCTTCTGTCTTTCTTAGAAAAGTTTCTGTTCAAGTCCTTTGCCCACTTTTTAATAGGGTTATTTGATTTTTTTCTTGCTGATTTTCGTGAGTTCTAAGTATATTCTAGTTATCAGTCCCTTATCGGATGCATAGGATGCAAAAATTTTCTCCCATTCTGTAGGTTGTCTATTTACTTTCATGACTATTTATTTGACTGTGCAGAAGCTTTGTAGTTTCATCATCTCCTATTTATTTATTTTTGTTGCTACTGTGATTGCCTTTGGGGACTTCTTCATAAACTCTTTGCCCAGGCTGATGTCTAGGAGAGTGTTTCCAACATTTTCCCCTAGAATTCTAATAGTTTCATACCTTAGGTTTAAGTCTGTTATCCAGCATGAGTTGATTTTTGTGAGAGGTGAAAGGTGTGGGTCCTGCTTTAGCCTTCTATAGGTGGCTATCCAGTTTTCCCAGTACCATTTATTGAAAAGGGATTCTTTTCCCCAGCATATGTTTTTGTCTGCTTTGTCAAAGATTTGATGGCTATATGAGGATGGTTTTGTATAAGGATTCTCAGATCTATTCCACTGGTCAATATTCCTATTTTTGTGCTAATCGCAGATTGTTTTAATTACTACAGCTTTGTAGTATAGTTTGATATCTGGGATATTAATACCTCCCATTTTGTTTTTGTTGCCTAGAATTGCCCTTGATATTCCATGTCTTGTTTGGTCCATACAAAGCGTAAAATTATTTTTTCTATATCTGTGAGGAATTCTGATGGGATTTTAATAGGTATTGCATTGAATCTCTAGATCATTTTGGGTAGTATAGACATTTTGATGATGTTGAGTCTGCCGATCCACGAGCATGGTATGGATTTCCATCTGTTTACATCCTCTGCTATTTCCTTCCTCAGTGTTTCATAGTTCTCCCTATAGAGGTCTTTTACCTCCTTGGTTAAGTAAATTCCTAGGTACTTTAATTTCTTTGTTGCTATTGTGAAGGGAATTGAGTCTTTGATTTGGTTCTCAATTAGATTGTTGTTGGTGTATATGAATGCCTCTGATTTCTGTGTATTGATTTTTATCCTGAGACTTTACTAAATTCATTGATCAGTTCCAGGAGTTTCCTGCTTGAATCTTTGGGGTTTTCTAGATATAATATCATATCATGAGCAAACAGTGAAAGTTTGATCTCTTCTGCCCCTATTTGGATATATTTAATTCCACATTCCTGTCTGATTGCTGTAGCCAGGACTTCCAGCGCTATGTTGAATAGAAGTGGAGATAGTGGTCAGCCTTGTCTGGTTCCAGTTCTAAGTGGGAATGCTTTCAATTTTTCCCCATTCAGTATGATGTTGGCCATGGGTCTGTCATATATGGCTTGTATCATTTTTAGGTATGTCCCTTCTATGCCTATTTTCTTAAGTGTTCATATCATGAAAGGGTGTTGAATTTTGTCAAAAGCTTTTTCTTCATCTATTGAAAGAATCATGTGGTCTTTGTTTTTGCTTCTGTTGATGTGGTGAATTGCATTTATAGATTTACATATCTTGAACCATCCTTGCATCCCTGGGATAAAGCCCACTTGGTCATGATGAATTATTTTTTTGATAAGTGTCTGGATTTGGTTAGCTAAGATTTTGTTGAAATTTTTTTCATCTATATTCATTAGGGATATTGGTCTGTAGTTTTCTTTTTGTGTTGCATCCTTTCCTGGTTCTGGTATCAGAGTAGTATTCGCTTCATAAAAGGTATCGGGGAGGTTTCCGTTCTTCTCAATGTTGTGGAATAGTTTCTACAAGATAGATACTAGTTCTTCTTTGTAAGTGTGGTAAAATTCGAGTGTGAAACCATCTGGACCAGGTCTTTTCTTTTTAGGGAGATTTTTAATTGCTGTTTCTATTTCAGTTCTTGAGATTGGTCTGTTTAGGAAATCTATTTCTTCATTGTTGAGCCTAGGGAGGCTGTGTGTTTCTAGAAATTTGTCCATTTCCTTCACACTGTCCAGTTTGTGTGCATAAAAATTTATGTGGTATTCATAAATTATATCTTGTATCTCTTTGGGATCAGTTGTGATATCTGATTATTGTTCCTGATTGAGCTTATTAGAGATTTCTTATTAGAGATTTATCTTTTCTGCTTTTCGTTAGCTTAGACAATGGCGTATGAATTTTGTTTATTTTTTTTAAAAAACCAACTTTTTATTTTATTAATCTCCTGAATAGCTTCCCTGTTTTCAATTTCGTTTAGTTCTGATTTGATCTTGTGGATTTCACTTCTGTTGGGTTTGGGGTTGATCTGTTCTTCTTTTTCCAGCTCTTTGAGTCGTTTCATTAGATTGTCTATTTGTGATCTTTTTGATTTTTGGTTATAGGCATTTATGGAGATAAACTTTCCTCTCAGAACTACTTTAGCTGTGTCCCAGAGGATTTTATAACTTCTCTCTCCATTGTCATTTTGTTCATAGAATTTTTTTTTTTTTTTCAGACAGAGTCTCACTTTGTTTCCCAGGCTAGAGTGAGTCCCGTGGCGTTAGCCTGGCTCACAGCAACCTCAATCTCTGAGGCTCAACGATCCTACTGCCTCAGCCTCCCTAGTAGCTGGGACTACAGGCATGCGCCACCATGCCCGGCTAATTTTTTGTATATATATTTTTAGTTGGTCAATTAATTTATTTTTTTTTATTTTTGGTAGAGACGGGGTCCTGCTCAGGCTGGTTTCAAACTCCTGACCTTGAGCAATCCGCCTGCCTTGGCCTCCCAAAGTGCTAGGATTACAGGCGTGAGCCACCACGCCCGGCTGTTCATAGAATTTTTTTATTTCCATCTTGATTTTTTCATTTATGAAATAATCATTTAGTAGGAGGTTGTTTAATTTCCACGTTTTTGTGTAGAAATGTGAGTTTCTGTTATGGTTGATTTCTACTTTTATTCCACTGTGATCTGAGAAGATACATGGTATGATTTCTATTTCTTTAAATTTCTTGAGGGTTACTTTGTGTCCTAGGTTATGGTCAATCTTAGAGAATGTCCCGTGAGCTGATTAGAAGAACGTATATTCAGTGGATTTGGGTAGAATATTCTGTAAATGTCAGTCAGTCCCAATTGTTCTTTAATTTTATTTAAGTTCATTATTTCTTTGTTAATTTTCTGATTGGAGGATCTGTCTCGTGCCGTCAGTGGCGTTTGAAATCTCCGGTGATTATGGTATTGCTATTAATCAATTTGTTTAGATCCAGTATGGTTTGCTTTATGAAACTGGGTGCACCTAAGTTGGGTGCATATATATCTAAAATTGTTATCTCTTCTTGTTGAACTGTGCCCTTCACCATTATATAATGACCCTCTTTGTCTTTCACTACTTTAGTTGGTTTAAAAACTAAATCGTCTGAAATTAGAACTGCCACACCAGCCTTCTTTTGGCTTCCACT
Organism: Microcebus murinus; assembly: GCF_040939455.1. NCBI lineage: Eukaryota > Metazoa > Chordata > Mammalia > Primates > Cheirogaleidae > Microcebus > Microcebus murinus. The sequence goes on along the minus strand of NC_134108.1, from coordinate 62,413,638 downwards.
TGCCTGGAATACTGATCTCCACCCTTTTACTTTTAGTCTATATGCATCCTTGCAGGTTAGATGTGTTCCTGAAGACAGCATATACTTGGCCTATATTTTCTTATCCATTCAGCCAGCCTATGTCTCTTGAGTGGAGAGTTTAAGCCATTCACATTTATTGAGAGAACTGATAGGTAAGGTGGATTACTGTTCATTCTGTTGGGTTGGATGTTGTTGCTATGATTTCTGTCTTGAGCCATTGTAATATCTGGCCTTTAATCTTTGGGTTTTGGTTGTTTTTATATTCGTGAGTTTTTTTTATGGTGTTCTGTGCATAACACTGTTTTGAGTACTTCTTGTAGGGCTGGTCTTGTCTTGGTGAATTCTCTGACGCTTTGCTTCTCTGGGAATGTCTTTATTTCTCCTTCATATATGAAGCTTAGTTTTGCAGGGAATAAGATTCTAGGCTGGGCATTGTTTTGTTTCAGAAGAGTGAGAATGGGGCCCCAGTCTCTCCTTGCTTGTAAAGTCTCATTAGAGAAGTCTGGTGTTATACGAATTGGCTTTCCCTTGTATGTCACTTGCTTCTTTCGTCTTACAGCTCTTAGAAGGGCCTCTTTAGTTGATATTTTGGTCAGTCTGATGACTGCATGTCGTGACGTCTTCCTGTTTGCATTGAATCTCCCAGGGGTCCTCTGAGCCTCTTGAACTTGTATATCAAGATTTTTAGCAAGGTCTGGGAAATTTTTCTCTATTATATCTTCAAATAGCTTGTCCAACCATTGAGTGTTGTCTTCTTCCCCTTCTGGTAACCCTATGACCCTCACATTAGGTTTCTTCACATAATCCCACATCTCTTGTAGGCTTTGCTCCTTTCTATGTTTTGTCTGTTCTATCTCAGTGACTGATTTATTTAATTGGAAGGTGTTATCTTCAATCTCTGAGATTGTTTCTTCTGTTTGATCTACCCTGTTCTTGAGACTTTCCACTGTATTTTGTAGTTCCCTGAATTGATTCTTCATTTCCAGGAGTTTGGTTAAACTTTTCTTCATTGTGTCGATTTCTTTAGTGAACTTTTGTTCCAGGTCCTGGAGACTTTTTGGGATATCTTTGTGTTGGTTATTGAGTTGTTCTTGCAGGTCGTTGAATTTTCTTATGATCCACATTTGAAATTCCTCTTCTGTCATTTTGGTTGCCTGATTTTGGTTGGTGTCCGTTTCTAGGGGGTTGGTGCTACTCTTTGGGGGTGTGTTTTCCATTTTGTTCTTCATATTTCCAGAGTTCCTTCTCTGATATCTTCCCATGTTGATCAATTGTTGTGTCTTTTCTTTAGGTTTTTTTTTTTTTTTTGGTATTCACATGCCTTGTTTAGTTTCTGAGCTGGTAGGTGGTGTCTGTGTGTGAGATTTGACCACTCCCTCTTTGGGTATTCACATGCCTTGTTTAGTTTCTTAGCAGATAGGTGGTGTCTGTGGGTGAGATTTGACCACTCCCTGTATAATGAGTCAATAGGTGCCGTGAAAAGGGTGTGCAGGATGTCCTTCCTGTCAGTAGATGTTGCTTGCATCGAGGCACAGGCTACGTTATTGTTTTTGTGTCCTTTTATCAGCTCTCTGCCTGCAGAGTGGCACTCTAGTGCCTCAGGTGGTCGGTGGGGCCTTGGGACTTCCAAGTGTGTCCTTTTCTCCCCCTCAGTGAGGGCTGGTATAGGAGAGAGTCTGGACAGAGTTGGGTTGGGTAAGCCTGCCCTCGGGCGCCACCAATGCTGTTAGCAGGGGTCAAAGTTCTGTTCTCTGCTTCCAGGAAAAGCTGTCAGGGAAGGGCTGGAATGGCCTGGCTCTGTCAGAAAGTCTATGTGTGGGCTTGGGCTGTCTGAGACCTGCAGTCTGGATCGGGCCTCGCTTCTTTCCACCCTCCCCAATCCCGCATCTACTCCTGGGCCTCTGCCAGCAGGCCAGTCCACACACTACCAGGCCTCCCCGGACTGTGATGCCGGCGGGTGGGGAGTTCCCTGTGCAGGAACGCCACCGGGGCTGGGCGTACGGCCTCCTTTTGGGTGGAGGGTTGCCCTCTAGGACGCTGATCTGCCCCTGAAGGCACACGCAACTCAGTAGGCTGTTCAGGTATATCCCTTCTGTGCCCCAGGCAATGAGAGACCTCGGAGCACGGGATCTGGTCTGCAGGTCTGACCTCTGGGTCCCAGAGTTCAAACTGTATCCCCACCAGGGAGAGGAGTGCAACTCCCAATTCACCCATAGGAAGAAGGCTGGGTCTATGTCTCTCAGCCTCAGGGTCTGCACTGTTCTCCTGGGATCACTGTGCCAGCAGCACCTGGGAGGGCTGGCCGGTAGGGTGCTCGCAGTCTGAGTTCCTCTTAGTCAGCTGTAGGGTCCCAAAAGGGAAGGTCCCGTTCCCTAGAGGTGCCTCCGGCTGGTGGCTATATTGTTTCTTTGGGCAGCCACGGGTAGGGTCGGCAGAGGGGAGAAGGAGGCAATATGGTGCTTGCCGGGCGGCTCAGTTCTGTGAACACGTAGGTGCCCTGAGGGATTTGGGAGCTTGGTGCTGCGTCCGCTACAAGCTCACCACTAGCTGGCTGCGGCTGTCTCTGGGCTGGTGTCCGCAGGTCTCTCCACCCGTTGGGGAGCCCACCAGCAGTCCCACATGCAGGGAAGCGGAAAGGTGACTGATCCACCTACCCTTTCTGCTGGTCTCTGGGCTGCTCTGGTGGTCTCAGCTTCCAGTTCTCCTCTGCAACCTCCTCCCATGGAGTCTCCCATGGTCTCAGGTACCCCTCCTTCTGACCCTCGTCCGATGTATGCTCATCTTGTTTCTTCTAATTTCTGCTAGAATCTGTCTTTTTTGCAGAGACACTCTGTCTGGTGGTGTTTCTTGTCTGCCATCTTGATTCCCCCCTCCCCCTAGAAATAGTCTTTCTTCACATACAGGGACAATAGCCCTATTTACCATCTTATCTCAGGTCTATGTCTACTATTTGATCTCTGTCATAACCTAGTATGGTGGAAACTTCTTCATTTGTTTTCGGCATTTTATAGACTACATGCTAATCTATTACATTGTGCTAATTGAAGCAGGTAAGAAGGAAGTAGAAAGCACCATAGTTGATTTAGTAAGACAGATACAAGCCTAAAAAATCCATGGTGTTCCTAGGAATCCCTTAGGAAGTTTCATGGGTGGAGATACCACCTTAAAGTGAAAGACGGTGTGCTTCATTTTTCACTACCCTTCAAAAAGAAATAAGCATAATGTCTTTTTTAGAGTTTAGAGCAAATATGTAAAATATTTAGGCACATTTTTTGATATATTTACCAGGTAGCATTCAAGGCTGAATTTTTCAGTTGGGCCCAGAGCAAGAGAAGGTTATGAAGCAGGTCTAGTAAGCAGTATACATTTTCCTGACATATGAACTTTAGGAACCAAAAGATAAAATAGTCCTGAAAGAAATTGAGGCAGATAGAGTTGCTTGGTTAGGTCTCTGTTAAGTTCAAACATGAGAATATCCACACAGATCTCTTGGTTTCAGATTAAATTCATGTCCTATGCTGCCATTTGAAAAGCAGCTCATGGCTTACAACTGAGTTTTAGTAAATTCTGAATGCTAAATATGAGACACTAAGTAATTTTGTGTTCCCAAATGACCAAAATGGAACAAAGGCAAGAAGAGGCAATGAGAGATAAAAGGACTTAAATGATTATTCTGTGTTTATTCTTCTTACTCATTTTTTTCACTCTTCTTCATCCTGTTTTATGCCCTGAAAAGCTAAAAGTATCCCTTGGGCAACCTTGTTCTCTAGCTTCTAATTTTATTTGACCAATAGCAGATAATGAAATAGAGGGCAGTAGTAGATTATTTATTCATCCCCTATACTTTCTCTCTGCTGAACTGAGGTTTAGGAGTGGTGTTGTTTCTCTCTTTAAGGCAATAGATTTGTTTTGTTTCTTTTTGTATGGCCACAGCTCTAAGTTCTCAAAACAGCATGTCCTTCTCACCTCTTCAAGCCTAAAGATAGTGGTGGCTTCCCCCTGTTGCTAGTCCTTGGAATCTTCATCATCCTCACCTGTTGCTCGTTACCTACCCATACCACTAAACAGTATGGTTCAACTTGCAACCATTACCACTCTGAGTATTCAATCATTCCTCCCCCCATAATAAATAACAGAGCACAAAGAGGACTCTGGGAAGATATTAGATCATTTTGCGATGAATTTTTATAGACTTTTTACTAAGAGATAAATAAAATCTATCTCTTTTAAAGACACTGTTACTTTAGGGTTTTCTATCATAAACAGCAAAGCATAATCCTCAATGATACAACTCTTCACTTTAATTCCTCCTCTTGTCTATTTGGAATGTGCTGCTCATTTTTTTCTTGGTCTCATCCCAGTGTTCCCTGTCCAATGGACATCTCTCCTTCCTCTTATTGTCAACATCTAAATATACCATTATCTATTATTCATGAATCTTCCACAGTCCCTCACCCCAAATCTAGCAAACATGCTCTAAACTCAATAGGTAATCAACATATATTAATACTATTGATAAGAATGATACTTTCCTATTTATTTAGAAAGAGTCAAACTTTGTAGCCTTCTAAGTACTAGAGACTGTAATAGTTCAAATGTTTTCTTACTGGATTCTTGCCATAAGCCTATCTTAAGACAAGCTGGGTTTTTTGTTTGCTCATTTGTTCTTGTTTTTTGCTTTTTGGTTTTTTTATTCTGCTTAGAAAACAAGGTGGAAGAATATTATTGGGTGATGCTTTAGTAAAGAGCAAAGAAGGCTCATGGCAGAGTCCCAAGCTCTGTTTTGTCCTTCAAGTTCATGTGTTGGCCCAATGTTTGGAGTCAATAGCTCCCAAAAACCTTTCTGCAGTGTTTGGTCTGTCAACATCTTCTCACTTGACCCAAGTGAAAGCTGTTCTTGCCTACACCCAGCTACCCCTCTGAAAGCTTCAGAAAATACTGTCAGTCTCTCACTTAGGAGGAATTTTGTTTGTGTGTGCATGAATGCATCTATCTCCTGGGATTAGAAGCACTACAGGTGCAAAGACATTTCTTATCTTGTGTATTTTTTGTACCCTTAGAAGCTAAGTACATGGCTCACTTATAGCAAAAAGGCAAAGAAGTAATTCCAAAAGATTAATAAACGTATGTTCAAGACCTTACTCAAAATCCTATCATGCTTCTTCAAACATGTGATAGTGTTTACTCCCTCGGTGATTCCATAGTAATTTGTATAAGTTTCTGTTATAGTATTTTTAGTATTTTTCATGCTACCCCATATATATATATAGTTTCTTACTAGCCTATATAATGATCAAGCATAGTAGCTATACAGCTGGGTGTTTAAACCTTAGGCTCTGAATCACAACTCTGCTGTTTCATAGCTATCTCATATTAGTGAAGTTACTTAATACCTCTATTTAGTTCTCTTATTTACAAAATGGATATAATTCATTCATTTATGTAGAGAATATTTATTATGTGGCTAATATATGTCAGATGCTAATGCAAATATTGGCAATAGAGTTAGGAGAAAGAGAAAGACAGAGAAAGACAGAGAAAGAAAGAAAAAGAAAGAAAAGAATAGAAAGAAAGAGAGGAAGGGAGGGACGGAGGAGAAAAGAAAAGAAAGACAGAGAGGGAGATGAAGGAAGGAAGGAAGGGAGGGAGGAAGGAGAGAGAGAGAGAGAGGGAGGGAGGGAGAAAAAAAAGGAAAGTATAGGGTAGGGAGAAAAAAAAAGTTGGACAACATATTTACCATCATGGTGTGTATATTCTAAATATGCATGTATCCATATTTTCTATGTGCATGTCCATGTCTCCAAAATAAACAATATAACTTAGTATATTAATAAGAAATCTGAAGAAAATAAAGCAAGTTAAGGAAATAGAGCCTGACAGAGATGGTAGAAGGTCCTAGTGTTTATTAAAGAAGCTGATTTGAGAACTGAAGAAGTTCTTCAAATTAATAGTTCAGTGCAAATATTTCTGTTCTTTCTTCTTGCTGTGTGGTAGGATTGTACTGTCTACTCTCCTTGGAGTTAAAGTATAGCCTTGTCACTTACTTTAGCCCATGAAAATTGAACAGAAAGGAGTTGCACACAGAAGCTTTAAGGAAAAGTATAAGATTTGCCATATCTTCTTTACTTGCTGAAATTATTATAGAAACATTTATTGAGAAGCTTAGGGCTTCATGTTGGCCCACACTGGACATTTGCCTGAAATTTAGAGATTGCTTTACTATAGTATAACCCACCTTATCCTTATGATGCAAATTGTACCATGATGCTTGACACCCAAAATCACTTGATAAAACTGTTGCTATTGCTGTTGCTGTCATTATTATTATTATTATTATTATTATTATTATTTGAGACAGAGTCTTGCTTTGTTGCCCAGGCTAGAGTGAGTGCTGTGGCATCAGCCTTAATTTTATTATAGTAATATTTTTATGACCTATGTTGAAACATAGTAGGAAGTAAATATCTTTCTCTTGAATGAGGATGAGTTTTAAGGCATTAAAGTACAAGTCTTTTGACCTTATCTTCAAATTATCTGTCAGAGGTGGTAGAATGGCAACACTTAGGTCCAAAGAGGACCCCTGGTGGGAAAAAGTTAATTTTATGTTTTGAATGCTAGTTTTCTATTGATTAGCAATACAATACTGGGTACACATACTGTTAAAGTCATTTAGCTTGAAGACCTAATGAATCTAATTATGAATGCAGAAAAACTTTAAAAATCAAGTCTATAAATAAAAAAAGTTAGCTCATTGAAATACTATTAGGAATAGTAAAATTTGTTTGAAATAGCAAAGGTTATTTATTTTTAGGCACAGAGATTACAGTTTAAAAGAAATAACTAACTTAACTGGACAGAAATTTCAGTTTGAACTGAATGTAGCTCAGTTTCTCTTAAACCTTTGCAAGGGAGACACAGGAAAAATATATAACTTTCTCTGATGGCAGAAATTGCTAACAGCACCAGAGTAAATATGCTCATTTTGAAACATGTAAGGACAGATCTGGAGGGGTAGGGAAATGCAAAACACGTCAGGGACAATTTTTCAGTGAATAGAATTAAATCAAAGCAGAAAGTAAGTTTACTGGAACATAAATATAAATGATAAAATGAGAACTACTTTTTATAAAATAAGAATGTGTCCCTTCAATAAGTATTTCAGTGGTATGTACAAAATCAACTCCATGATTTGAAATTCTATAAGTGAAATTCTAAATATCCTATTTCTGGTGCATACTAAAAACTAGTGACTTAGGTATATTGTTTCTTTTCTGGAGCTCACCATCTACTACAATAGCTGCAGGAAAAATTAATTGAATTTGTATTATATATCAGTAATAAATAAATTAATAGTGTAATCACAGTAGTAGCCTTAATAGGCTTGACTTGAAATAATGTACTTTAAAAGGCTTGATTTGAAAATATGCAAATATTGCTTTTTCTAAGTCATTGAAATAACCAATGCAACTTCCTCTGCTCTGGGAACTGAAGAAAAAAAATTATTCAATGGACTAGGTTATAAAGTTACTGTACTTTTAATTTTCCTGTTGTTTAATGTATTAACCTAAATAGATTTATGAAATGTGTGCTAGTAAGAATGAGAAATAACCTTTTGTTTCACTTTGAGATTTCTTTCTTTATTCAGAGCTCATAGTACTATGTGCTATTAGAAATAGCACTTGCTGGAAGCTAAGTTTCCAGCAAGTGGTATCTAGATACTGCATGGTTTAGTTTGTGTTGGTACTAAAATATCACACATACAGTGATATCATGCAGTGTTTGTCCATGTCTGGCTTATTTCATTTAGCATAATATCCTCCAGTTTCATCCATTTCATTGCAAATGGCAGGGTTTTCTTATGCTTAAAGGTTGAATAATATTTAATTGTATGTATGTACCACATTTCTTTATTCACTTATCTGTGGATGGCCATTTAGGTTGCTCCCATGTCTTAGCTATTGTGGATAATGCTGCTATGAACATATCTATGAACAAATATTTCTTCAAGATCCTGATTTCAATTCCTTTGGTAATCCAAAGGTATTCCTTTGGTAATATCAAAGGAATTGAATACCCAGAATTGGGATAGCTGGATCCTCTGACAGTTCTATTTTTAGTTTTCTAAGGAACCTCCACACTGCTTTCCATAGTGGTTGCAACATTCCCCTCTCCTCGGAAAACTCAGAGGTATTAGTGAAATGGTATAAGCTTTCAGTTATGCAAGAAGAATAAGTCTGAGAGAGCTACTGTACTACATAGTGCCTATGCTAATAATATTTTGTTGTATACTTAAAATTTTGCCAGGAAAGTAGATCTCATGTTAAGTGTTCTTGTCACAATATAATAATAATAATAGCATTAATAACAATAGTAAGTAAAGAGGGTAAGAAGAAAATTTTGAGGTGATGCATATGTTTATGGCATAGATTGTAGTCATAATTTCACAGGTATACACTTATTTTCAAACTTACCAAGTTGTATACATTAAATATACATAGTTTTTTATATGTCCATATATCTCTCAATAAAGTGGTTTAAAAATTAAAATAAAATAAAACACAAACACAAATTACTGCATCAATAAAAAAACTTAATTCTTAAGGTTACATCAATAAACCTTATTTTAATTAATCCATGTACTCATTCCAGTTGGTAAGCAGCTTTTATATTGAGGAAGTTAAATACAATAATAATATGTTCAAGTAATAAATAACAGAATAATAATTATTTTTCAATGTGAAGCTATGGACATATATATTATATCATGGTGGGGTGGTGTATGTGCATGTGTGTATATGTATTAATATATATGACTTAAATTTTATGATTTGTGCATCATACTAGAAACAATATTAACAAAATTCAAACTAATTTAAATAGAATAAATATCACATTTTCTTTTGTTCTAAAGTGAAAATACAGATCATATTCTTTTCTTCAGTTCACCAAGGTTTCCTCAAAAAGCTTGACACTACTGAGTTAACTGAAGTAACAAGACTCCCCTGAATTTTTAAAATACATTAAAATAAAAATCTCTTTCACTAACACATCTCCTAGAATTATCAAATCTTTGCCACTGAAGGATAGTCATTAGACAGATGAATGGGTTTTTACTCCTTCTATCATTTTTAATTGTCAAGGAATTACATTTATCCTCCCTAAACCAGTACAATGTATGCTTTTCTTGGTTCAGTTGAAAGGGATGCACCCTAGGAAAGATAAATTATTCCATTATCACCAAAACATTTATCATATGTCCACATTTTTAGGAGGCAGTGCTGAGTGTTATAAATGGAAATTAATTAGGCTCAATTCCTGCTTCTTTGGAGGCTACAGTGTGAGATGTTCAGACAGTAATGATACAGGAATTTTAAGGTCATGCGTTCAACATGGAGATGCAAAGAGATGAGTTAAGTAAGTTTTTACCATGAGCATTTGTACTCTTGAGCAAAGTGTATCAGTGAACTGGGTGAAAAGGGAGATGCATGTCATGTAGATTAATGGCCCCTCCACCAATCATGTAAAAAAGATCCTTGCCAAAATCCCTTCCAAATGAGAGCATGATAATAAGGGATAGGCACAGTGGAATTTTTGCCAAGTCTTCCATATCTCATCTCATAAATTACTGAATGAAATGGATTGTCAGCTTGCATCTTCTCTATGCCTTTTAAAAATCCTTTAGAGGCTGGGCACAGTGGCTCACACCTGTATTCTTAGCACTCTGGGAGGCCAAGGTGGGAGGATCATTTGAGCTCAGGAGTTTGAGACCAGCCTGAGACCACATCTCTACTAAAAATAGAAAGAAATTACTTGGACAGCTAAAATATATAGAAAAAATTAGCCGGACATAGTGGCGCATGCCTGTAGTCCCAGCTACTCATGAGGCTGAGGCAGAAGGATTGCTTGAGCCCAGGAGTTTGAGGTTGTTGTGAGCTAGGCTGAAGACACAGTACTCTAGCCTGGGCAACAAAATGAGACTCTGTCTCAAAATTAAATAAATAAATAAATAAAATAAAAATCATTTCTATACTGTGGGGAAGAGGATTAAAAAGGGAATAAACTAATTATTGGTAAATATCCCTGAGAACCACACTAGAGTGGTGGATATTTTCATACTGGTAGAGATTTAAGCACATGTTTAGAGAATTATACCCATTTCATATACTAAACATCTTTAATACACCAACATATCATTACCCTACCTTTACTTTCCAATCTTTAAATAGGGATATCTTATTAGTTCTATCACATCTCTCTCTTTCAAACTCACTTACTATTTCTTCACCTTTTCCAGGATAACCAAATTAACAAAAGTTGTTAATCTTTTCATTCTGGATAATTGTAATAACCTCCTAGAAATTTTTCTTGATCCCTCATTACTATATTCCACAAAGCATTGCTTCTGACCAAGAAACTCACTTCACAGCCAAATAGGAACATCAAAGGGCCCACACTCATGGAATTCATTGATCTTACCATGTTTCCCACCATCCTGAATCAACTGGCTTGACAGAATGCTGGAAGGGCCTTTTGAAGACTTCTTGCAGGGCTGGAACAAAATTCTCTGGATGGCTCTGTATGCTTTGAATCAGTGTCCGATATATGTTGCTCTTTCTCTGATAGCCAGGATTAATGGGTCCAGGAATCAAGAGGTGGAAATGGAGTGGCATCACTTACCATCATCCTTAGTGACCCAGTAGCAAAATTTTGCTTCCTATTTCTTCAGGTTTATGCTCTGATAGCTTAGAGGTGTTAGTTTCAGAGAAAGGAATCCTTTTACCAGGAGACACGACAATAAATCCTTTGAACCAGACGTTAAGTCTGCCACCTGGCAATTTTATGCTCCTCATACCTTTTATTCAACAGGCCAAGAAATAAGTTATGTTGTTGGCTGGGGTTATTGATCCTGACTACCAAGGGGAAATGGTACTACTGTTCCACAATGCATGTATAAAAGAGTATATCTGGAATGCAGGAGATCTCATAGGACATCTCTTAGTATTATTATGCCCTGTGATTAAAGTCAATGGAAAACCACAGTGACCTAATTCAGGCAGGACTGAAAATGTCCTGGACTTTTCAGGAGTGAGGGTTTGGGTCAGCCCATCAGGTATAGAACCATGACCAGCTGAGGTTCTTGCTAAAAGCAAAGGAAATACAGAATGAGCAGTAGAAGGTAATTATAAATAGCATCAACTACCAAGTGACCAGTTACAGAAAAGAGGACTGTGATTGTTATGAGTATTTCCTTCTTATTTTGTTGTTTATACATTTGTATGTATATATAAACATTGTGTGTGTGTATATATATATATATATATATATATATATATATATATATAGAGAGAGAGAGAGAGAGAGAGAGAGACAGAGAGACAGAGAGACAGAGAGACAGAGACAGAGAGCACCCAGATATCTTTGTTTTCCTTCATCTCTTTTTGCCTTATCTTGTAACATAAGATGTGTTGACTTAACATCACTTTTTAAGCCTTGTTAATTTTGCATCACAGTATTTAAGTAATGGGATTATCAGGAGAGGAGTAAACATCAGTCAAAGAATTTACCTCTTCTTCTGGGGAAGTGGTTAGTATAATATGTTTCCAGCTATACACAAGATAGTTTTATCATGTTCAGTGGAATTATGACTTTGATATTTTGTCTTTATTTTATGATTAAGTTTGGTTTATGGCAATGTATATGAGTGCCAAGTTGACAAGGGGTGTCCCTGTGGTGGTTAGTTTTATGTATTAATTTGACTAGGCGAAGGAATGCCCAGAGAGCTAGCAACATTATTTCTGGTGTGCCTGTGAGGACGTTTCTAGAAGAGATCAGCATTTGAATAAGTAGACTGAGTAAAGAAGTTTGGCAGGCATCTTCTAATCCATCAAGCATCCAAATAGAACAAAAAGGCAGAGGAAGGGCACATTCATTCTCTCTCTCTCTCTCTCTCTCTCTCTCTCTCTCTCCCTCTCCCTCTTTCTCCCCCTCCCCCTGCCCCTCCCCCTCTCCTTCTCCCTCTCCCTCTCCCTCTCCCTCTCCCTCTCCCTCTCCCTCTCCCTCTCTTCCATCTTCTTTGGCCCTCAGACATCAGATCTGGTTCTCAAGCCTTTGGACTCTGGAACTTATATCAGGGGCCTATCCCCCATCCTCACCTACTTCTTATTTCTACCTCAGACTGGGAGTTACACCATTGGCTCCCCTGGTTCAGGTTTTTGGACTCAAACTGAAGTACACCCTGGCTTTCTGGGGTCTCAGCTTGCAGATACAATATTGTGGGTCTTTTTAGCCTCCATAATCAATCATTTGAGCCAATTCCTATAATAAATATCCTCTTATATACTTATCTCTCTATATATGTTATTCATTCTAATTTTTTTGGAAAACATTGAATGATATTCTCCTCATGTCTAAATGGTTATTAGAACTTATTAATTTAACCACAAACTCATCTCTTCTTCACCTTTCTCAAGATAAACAAATTAACATATGTTGTTAATTTTTTCAACCTAGATAATTGTGATAACCTCCTACCTATTTTTCTTGATCTCTGTGGCTACTAATCCCTTGCACAACAGGGCCACACTATTGACTTGATAGTATATTCTTTTCAAAAATATACATCATATAATAAAGTTTTCACTGTAAAAATATCAGAGATTTTCATCAACTAGACACTAAAATTTTGACTCATCATATTAGCACATAAATAATGCCAATCCAGACTTAACATCATTAAAATGTCTATACTAGCCAAAATGATCTACAGATTCAATGCAATACCTATTAAAATCCCATCAGCATTCTTCACAGATATAGAAAAACATAATTTTATGCTTCGTATGGAACCAAAAAAGACCCCGAATATCAAAAGCAATTCTAGGCAACAAAAACAAAATGCGAGGTATTAATATGCCAAATATCAAACTATATTACAAAGCTATAGTAATTAAATCAATCTGGTATTGGCACAAAAATAGGAATATTGACCAGTGGAATAGATCTGAGAATCCTGATACAAAACCATCCTCATATAGCCATCTAATCTTTGACAAAGCAGACAAAAACATATGCTGAGGAAAAAAATCCATTTCAATAAATGGTGCTGGGAAAACTGGATAGCCACTTGTAGAAGGCTAAAGCAGGACCCACACTTTTCACCTCTCACAAAACTCAACTCAAGCTGGAAACAGACTTAAACCTAAGGTATGAAAGTATTAGAATTCTAGAGGAAAATGTTGGAAACACTCTCCTAGACATCGGCCTAGGCAAAGAGTTTATGAAGAAGTCCTCAAAGGCAATCACAGCAGCAAAAAAAAAATAAATAAATGGGACATGATGAAACTACAAAGCTTCTGCACAGCCAAAGAAATAGTCATGAAAGTAAATAGACAACCTACAGAATAGGAGAAAGTTTTTGCATCCTACGCATCTGATAAGGGGCTGATAACTAAAATATACTTAGAACTCACGAAAATCAGCAAGAAAAAATAAAATAACCCTATCAAAAAGTGGGCAAAGAACTTGAACAGAAACTTTTCTAAAGAAGACAGAAGAATGGCCAACAAACATATGAAAAAATGCTCAAAATCTCTAATCATCAGGGAAATGCAAATCAAAACCACAATGAGATATCACTTAACTCCAGTGAGAATGGCCTTTATCAAAAAGTCTCCAAACAATAAATGCTGGCGTGGATGCGGAGAGAGAGGAACACTCGTACTGCTGGTGGGACTGCAAACTAGTTCAACCTCTGTGGAAAGCAATATGGAGATACCTTAAAGAGATACAAGTGAATCTACCATTTGATCCAGCAATCCCATTACTGGGCATCTACCCAAAAGATCCAATGACACTCTACAAAAAAGACACCTGCACTCGAATGTTTATAGCAGCACAATTCATAATTGCAAGGCTGTGGAAACAGCCCAAGTGCCCATCAATCCAAGAATGGATTAATAAAATGTGGTATATGTATACCATGGAGTACTATTCAGCTCTAAGGAACAATGGTGACATAGCACATCTTATATTTTCCTGGTTAGAGCTGGAACCCATACTACTAAGTGAAGTATCCCAAGAATGGAAAACGAAGCACCACATATACTCACCAGCAAACTGGTATTAACTGAGCAGCACCTCCGTGGACACATATGAGCTACAGTAATAGGGTATTGGGCAGGTGGGTTGGGGGAGGTGGCGGGTATATACATACATGAAGAGTGAGATGTGGACCATCTGGGGGATGGTCATGCTGGAAACACAGACTTGTGGAGGGAGAAGGAGAAAGGGCATTTTTTGAAACCTTAAAATTTGTACCCCCACAATATGCCAAAATAAAAATAAAATGCCAATCTACCAATTTTTTTCTTCAGCCAACTCTTCTTCATCACCTTCCCATTTCCCCCTCTCAGCCCTAAGCTTAATGAATGTTTTGTGATTTTTCATGCTTATTTGTATATGTATATATTATTCCCTCTATTTGCAAAATTGTTTTTTTCTCCCACTTCAAGAGACTTCTCCTGCAATATCAAGTCTAAATGTTATCCCTTTGTGTTTTTCAGGTAGTTCCAAGGCAGCCAAGCATTGTTTGTCTCATGATGTTTTACGTATCTGATTCTTTCAATATTCTGGGAGGTCTTAAAAGGTAGATAGAGGGTCTTGTTCATATTTTCTAATTTTCTGACACCAACTTAGTTAATATAATCCTCTAATTACCTGTTGATTTTGATTTTCATAGTTTTTTCAAGAACATTGTTTCATTTTAACTTTCAATAAGTTTGTAAAGTATTGCAGAACAGATTTTGTTCCTCTATAATAGACAAGAAAATTGAATCTTCAAGCCTATAAATATCTGTGAGTTTTAGTTTTGTTTTAAATATTCACTTTGTTTTTCTTATACCTTAATGTCTTTCTATTAATAGTATATCATAGTCTTTGTTATTTATAAACAGTACATTAAATCTTGTGTATGTGCATATATGTGTATATAAATATATTTCTTCCCTGTGTAGTAGAAAGAAAACCCTTCGCATATGACTTTGACTATTCATAAAGATTAGTATATATTACAAGACAAAAAAATCCTTAGCCTTTATTTCTTTCATTTTGCATCCGGTCTCATCATACTATAAACTATGGCTTGACAGATGATCCAACCAAGTTATTATACTACATTTTAGATAAGTGCTTTAGGATAATGATATTTATGAAATAATCATTGGGTCAACTACCATGATTCAAGCATTCCAAAAGTCTTGGTACAAAAGTTCTAATAGATCGTATCCTTTGTGCACCTTAAGTGGGCTATGTATAAATTTATTTTGATAATGTCTATATTTTTATTTTGCTTCTATTCAAAATACTATGTCAAAGACAAACCAGATGTAGTTGTCTTCCTACATGAAGCTGGGGATGGGATAATGATATTAACCAAATATGCAAACCTATTTTTATTCCAGAATGAGAGGAAAAACATTCAGCCATTTTTAGGACTCTCTAAAAGGCCAAGCAAATAGCTAGGCATTTGTTTTTATAGGATAATGCTGTATATATACAACAATGGCATTCCTGCAGCTTTCAGTGTGGCATATTGCTTCAATTGCTTCTATAGTGGCTGCTGTGATTATGTCTTGTTTCATTCATGTTAAGTTGTCCAATCCCTACTTATGTATAGCCTTGAATTTATAAGTAGATGCTTGGAATCCCTTAGTGACCTTCTACTGACCAACTCTGTTTGTACAAAAATCTCTTCTTATCAGAACATTTAGAGCAAAGTTCGGTAAATAGTGCAAGATTCAGGAAAGAAAACATAAATCAAAACTAAAATCATAATTCAATGCCTTGAACTCTTGCTATATATTTTCTTTCATTCTTGAGAGTTATTGAAATGATTAAAGAGACCCAAACTATTTGAAATGCATGTCTCTAAAACCTAATTGGGATGCAACCACATTTGAGTAAAGGGCTATTAAAATGATGAAATTATTATATTGTATCCAAGGATAAAAGACATTGTAAATATTTAGTCTTTCACAGTCACAAACCACTTAAATGAATGAATATAGTCTATTCATTGGTTTATGGTTCTAATAGCCGCCAGGAAATGTCAAATTCACATGCTGTCCCAGAACACAAGATTTAGCTTTTGGATTTTTAATTTAGCTAAAAGATGTGTAAAAGCACACAGTCATTCAGATCCCTAATGGTTCCACATCTGTGTAAGATTATATGCAAACAATAGTTGAGCTAGTATTGGCAGTCACATAGGCTAACTAACTTGAATGTAATTAATTGTATTTTTTTTTAGGTAGAAACCAAAAGAATGAAGGAACACAATTTAGAGAAGTGCTGTTTTCAGTAATAATCTTACATATGAGGTAAGGCTCAAAGTTGCCAAAGTGAAATCTGGAAATAAAGATCCATCAGCCTTACGTCTAAAGTAAATCATAATTGTTCTGAAAATGATTAACGCTGGGTGACAGCCAGTGTTCCTTTGATAAAATAGTACTTAGTCTTATTCTACAATTGAGTAGACAGGAAATGGCTCACCTTTTGGTAATGAATTAACTCTTTCATACAGGACTATAGTAATTCCAAAATATAAGTCACGGAATGTCTCAATGCCAGGAAATTCAACAGAGTTTCCACAGGTAGCAGACAATTGCTCTTTTTTTCTATCACGATCTTACTTTCCTCTTTCTTTTACTCTTTTTTTTTCCTATTTGCAGATTTTGGTAGACAGTGTGTGTACCTATTGCTCAAGGATCTTCTTAAAAATTCTCTTTACTGATTTGGCTCCATCAAAGAAGAAGTTAGTAAGCAACAGCATGATAGTACTCTTCAGTGACTTTTTAGCTTGCAAAATTACATAAGATATTTTCAAGTACTTTGTAATAACATGGGACACAGGCAGAGCAAATCCTTACAATTTTTTCAAAGGTAAGCATTAAAATTGTAATAATATCTTGAGACTTCTTGATTTTTGGAGTGCAAAAATTTACTAGGCTGGGTCTCTGCCATCATATAGTGTATTTAAATGCTTCCTTTAGACACATATCTCCACATTCCACACCACACTCCCTATATGCAATGTTGCCAAGCCCAGGCTCTTCCTTCCCATGGGCATAACTTAAATGCATCTAGAAAATGATTTGAACTGCAGAGTGCATGTCATTTTAAACTGGAGACAGGAATAAAGCCTTGGAGACAGCACCGCTTGTGGTTATAGTAGTTCAAGTTAAAAATGACCAGAGCATCAACAAGGGATTTGGCTGCTAGACTAGTGTGGTTATTAATGGACTCATGCTCTTTCCTCAACAAGGGAACTGCTTCTACACTTTGTGGTTATGGGAATAGGAAATGGAAGGAGACAACACTTTACTGGCAGACACATTACTGACCCTGCCGAGGCAGCAAGAATAATAAGCAGAGAAGGCTTCAGAAAAGAGAGTTCTGCCAAGCAGAATAATTGCTGTAGAAGTGCAAGGTTCCTTGAACATGATGGTGACCGGGTTGGATAACCCTTTATCAGAGTAGAATGGATCAACCAAGTGGATTATTGAGTCAACTCATCCTAGAATGCTGAAACCACACTGAGTATAAAGCAAAGGCATCCTGGTTCCTACTCATTTATGAGTGATGGTTTGAGGGAACCAACCTATCATTTCACTTATGTATAGATGGTAATTTGCTACCCTTATGTTTGAGACACTCTTGAGTTCACATATTTATTCTATAATCAATCTTGGCCGGGCATGGTGGCTCATGCCTGTAATCCTAGCAGTCTGGGAGGCCGAGGTGGGAGGATCGTTAGAGCTCAGGAGTTCAAGACATGCCTGAGCAAGAGTTCTGTCTCTATTAAAAATAGAAAGAAATTATATGGACAATTTAAAAAATACATAGAAAAAATTAGCAGAGCATGGTGACGCACACCCATAGTCACAGCTACTTGGGAGGCTGAGGCAGATGGATTGCTTGAGCCCAGGAGTTTGAAGTTGCTGTGAGCTAGGCTGATGCAACGGCACTCTAGCCTAGGCAACAGAATGAGACTCTGTCTCAAAAAAAAAAAAATCAAAAAAAAATCTTGATTTTTTTTTTGTTTCAATAAGCATGACTATTAACATAGAATGCAATTTTTAGACCAGTGTAATTCTCTAAGATAATGCTTAAAATAAATAAATAAAATGGTTAGGCTTTTTTAAAAAATAAAAAATTTAGAAAATATTTTTTAGTTAGAAAGAAACATATTAAATGTATGGTTTTAGATTTGATATTTTGCTTATTTCATATCTTAAAATAATTTACTTATAACAATAATCAAATCTCTATGAAAAACATATTTGGAACTAGAGTCAATAAAATAAAATGCATAAGACAGATGAAGAAGGAATAAATAACAGAAGAACATAAATTAATAAAATTAAATAAGAAAACAAGCCATGTAGCTAAATGTTAAATAATATCCAGAAATGGTCTTGCCTTAGAAACAGACATTTTGTTTAGTGTTGTTCTTCCTCGTTTTTTCACTATGACTTAGGGAGTCCAGAGATAGTTTAGCCTGGGACAATGACATAATTAAAGGAGTCTGGAAGAGGGAGAAACCAGTACTCAGCTCTGCTACTTTGAACTTGAGAGATAAGTGGAGAGTATCTCAAGTAAGATGACTTTTATAGAATTATATTTTTGAGATGCTTAAAATTCTTCCACTAATGATGTGTTCTTCTACTTGTGATATATTATTGAATTTCAGAGCGGGAATTTATCAAAGACTTTTGGGTCAAAACATGATTTATTTAAATGAAAGTGCCCCCTGAAAGGGTCAGAACATTATCAGCAGATACTGGGCAGTCTTCTTTGTAATACTGTTAAAAAAAATCTTGCTTACTGTTTAAAAAAAGAAAGAGGAGAGTTTTCTAAGGAGTCATAGGAAAAGAAAATCAGGTACCTGAATTAGGGAGAAATGGAAATAGAAAAGTCTCAAGAATGGACTTTCCCGGATCTGTGCCTTTTCTGCAGTTTGCTCCACTCCGTGTACAAAGGGGTCCAGCTCTAGCTGCTCTTCCCTGATGATATTATTGGCAATCACCTGAAAGTCTGCACAGAGAATGTCACAGTCACGGCAGGATTTTTTCTGTATTGAAAAAGCAGAAACCAAGTTTTTGGCACTCCATCAGAAGAGATGTGATTTCCTAACTAAAGCGGAATGCTCAATCAGAAGAGTTTTTGGAACTTTTCCCTCTGCCATGGAACCTGGTGAATGGTTTGTATTTTTCCAAAATTACTTGAAATTTAGCTGCTAAGAGGCTGTGCCGACTGTTCCAATTCTCCTTTCAATTTTGTATTTTGTTGGATGCTTCCCTTAAGTCTTCCAGTATAGTTCAGTCATTAGTCAGAGCTGGAAGGTTTTTTATTTATTTTGACAGTCACCAGCCTATTTTGTCAAACAGTACACATTACTGCTCCATTTGACAGGTGTTACTCTTAAAATCCTTCAGTTTCTTTCTCTCCTTTGTGTGAGGCTTCTGTATCTGCTGCCTTCTTTACTTTCCCAAAGAAAACACAATACGTTTTCTGGTTGGTAAAAGCTTTGTTTTACTGCTACATTTTAGTGACACATTAGGCAGCCATTGGTCACAAACTTTTTTTTCTTGATTTAATATAAATTTTGGTAAAGTGCTTAAGCTGGAACCAATAGGAACTAAAATGTTAATATTAATAGAAGAACAAAAGAAAAGACAGTGAATGCAATGTAAGTAGAAGTGAGATAATACTGCCATTTCACCTACACTATACATATTGCAAGGTATACCAAAGTTAGAATTGCAGTCTTTGCTCTAAAAGAACTCTCCGTTTAATTATGTGAGGGTTAGGGGAAAAAGAAAGCGACATAATGTGTTCCAAACGCTCATAGAAAAAAATACAGGGTGCTGTGATATCATAGAATAGAGCACTAACTCAGATTAGAGAAGTTGGGTAGATCTTTCTGGAGATGATATCCAAATTGATTTTAAAATATAAATAGTAATGTAGACAAAAAAAAAGATGATGGGAAAGGCCTTCTGTATGAATGTCAATATAGGACGAATGGTGAATTTGATTTTGGATATATTGCTTATGACATATCATGCAAATATTTGGATATTACTCTTTTTGCTGATGTTCGTGATCCATGATTGTTATACATTCAGTTCTCTGACTTTCTTGTCTGCTGAAATGTCACCTCCTCAGCCAACCTTCTTTGGCCACCAATGTAAACACTTCTCTACCACCTCCTTGGTAGTTTTCCCTCTTTAAGAAATGATTTGTTTCTTAATGTTTTTTTAATGTTTTTTTTTTTTTTTTTTTTTTTTTTTTTTTGAGACAGAGTCTCGCTTTGTTGTCCAGGCTAGAGTGAGTGCCGTGGCGTCAGCCTAGCTCACAGCAACCTCAAACTCCTGGGCTCGAGTGATCCTTCTGCCTCAGCCTCCCGAGTAGCTGGGACTACAGGCATGCGCCACCATGCCCGGCTAATTTTTATATATATATATGAGTTGGCCAATTAATTTCTTTCTATTTATAGTAGAGACGGGGTCTCGCTCTTGCTCAGGCTGGTTTTGAACTCCTGACCTTGAGCAATCCGCCCGCCTCGGCCTCCCAAGAGCTAGGATTACAGGCGTGAGCCACAGCGCCCGGCCTGATTTGTTTCTTATTAGAATATTTCATTGCCTACCAGGAAGAAAAGTATTTGTTTAATTAATTATTGTTAACCCTTTGTTTCTTTAAGCCATACTGTGCAACACACTACCTTAATGCTTAGTGGCCTAAAATACAACCAGTTTATTAGTCATAATTCTGTTGTTCTGGAATTTGAGCAAGATTCATCAGGGATTGCTCATCTCTGCTCTGTGTGCTGGTGGCTGGGATCATTCAAGTGGTAGCTGGGCTAGAGGATCAAAGGTGGCCTCACTTACTTGTCACGGACCTTAGTGCTGGGCTGCTGCTGTGGTCTCTATCCACATGGCCACTGTCTCCAGAGGAGCAACCTAGACTTCTTTTCCAGGAACCTCAGGATAGCAAATGAATGAAAGGAGCAGCTAGCCTGTCTCTTAAAATATGGGCTTGGAACTAGTGCAGCTTCACTTCTACCACATTCTATTGGTAAAATCAAGTCCAATGCCAATCCAGATTCAAGGAAAAGATAAATAGATTCCACTTTTTAACATGAGAAGTAGCATGTACATACAGACAAGGGAGGGATTGTTACAGCCATCTTTGCCAACTATTCATCATACTTTCTAGAATTCAAACTTCCGATTGCATCATCTGGTTGTGTGGAATCAAGAATAGTTGCTCACTTACACATTTTTTTCATCATGTCTACATTGAAACACTGTTGAGTACCATATCCACATCTCCAATCCTGACTTATTTCTTTTAACTAAACTCTTTTATCTCTATCTGTTCATTGGACATTTCTTTTTACATGTTCTAGTAACACTTCAGAAAAAAATGCCACAATAAACTTATCTTTCCTCCCATTCCATTTTTCTCTTAATTCTTCTATTTTATAAATTGTGTTATCTCAGACTTCTATTATCATCAAAGATTTAAAATGTAAAGTTAACTTTCTCTCTTCCTTTTGCAATTAGATGGAACCAGAACCACATTTAAAGATTGGCTCTTCTACATACTGGCAGTGTAGAATTGATTAACTCAACCTTTCTGATCTTATTTATTATTCATGTAAGATTGATATGATATTCTCATCTCAGTGTCATTGTGGAGATTAGTTAAGAAACTAACTTTGAGAGGACCCAAAGATGTTAAGCACTCATGAAATGCAAATTTTTGAATTCATGAAGTTTTTCTCTAGTGCTTGTGTGCTCCATGCATTATTATTAACATTTATGCGTATGCTGTATCTCTACAACTGAAGAGTAAACTCCTTGAAAATAGTGACTCCAGAATCCCTGGCATACAGTCATACACATTTAGAATTTGGAATATGATAAAATCTGTTGATTCATCAAAATTGACATTAATTAAAAAGTATAAACATCATTTTGGAGGGAGTAAATATGAACTCACTGGCTTTATTGAAAACAAAGCAATATATATTAATTCATTTTGTTGTTTTGTATTCAATGCAATGCTGTGTTCTCTATAAAGCACACTCTATTTTAAAAGAAAAGTCTATAAGAAAATAAGAGGGATGATATAAAGGGGCCTACTGATTATGATAGTCAAAGGAGTGTTTTCAAGACCTAATACCAGATGTTGAGACCATTTTGGTAATCACATCCCTTTTAGGCTTGCATTAAGATCTTTATACCTCCTTTAAAAAAGTTATATAATATTGTAGCAATACAGTTTTAGGCTATACACTTTGAAGACTAAATGGTTTTTTTCCTTTCTCTGTCTGAAATATGATTATTTTAATTTCTAATAGCAACAATTAATCACTGACTGGTTCATCAGCCTGCAGCTGGGATTGGAGAGCTGACTTCCTTTCTTTATTCCTATTTTATGTTCTGCTGTGCTCAGCAGGAATTGAGGAAACTAATAACCTTTTCCTACACTCAGTACCTTTTTCTAATACTGGCAAAGAAGAAAATTTTGAATATTTTTCCCTAATACATATTTCCCCATGTATTTCATTTTTTCAGTTTTATTGAGGTAAAATTGACAAATAAATATTTTATATATCTGTATACATATAAATAAAGCAATATGATGTTTTGATATACATATAAATTATCAAATGATTTCTATAATCAAGCTAAATTAACATAGCCATATACTTAAGATCTACTCTTAGTGAATTTCAAGTATACATTAGTATTAACTATAGTCACCAGGTTATACATTAGACATCTAGAATTCATTTAAATTATAATTGCAATTTTGTACCTTTTCACCAATATCTTTCCATTTTCCTTACCCCCAATCCCTGGTAATCACCCTTCTATTCTCGATTTCTATAAGTTCACCTTTTTTAGATTTCCAAGGTGAGACAATGCAGTATTTGCTTTTCTGTGTCTGGTTTATTTCACTTAATATAATGTGCTCTAGGCTCATCTATGTTCTTACAAAAGGCAGAATTTCCTTCTTTTCTAATACTGAATAATATTCCATTGTACATATACATACCACAATTTCTTTATCCATTCATCCATTGATGAACACTTAGGTTGTCTCCATATCTAGCCTATTGTGAATAATGCCTCAATGAACATGGGTGTGCAGATATCTCTTCAAGATAGTGATTTCATTTCTTTTGGATAAATGCCCAGAAGTGAAATTGCTGGACCATATGGCATTTCTATTTTTAATTTTTTGAAGAACCTCCATACTGTTTTCCATATGGTTGCACTAATTTACATCCCCATCAACAATGTATAATGGTTCCCTTTTCTCCATATCCACACTAATGCTTGTCTTTTGATTTTCAATAATAATCAAATAAAGAGTGTTATTTGATTGGTGTTTTAATTTGCATATTCCTGATTATTAGTGATATTAAGCACCTCTCCATATAACTGTTGGCCACTTGTGTATTTTCCTTGACCAAATGTCTGTTCAGATCCTTTTCCCAATTTTTATTTGGGTTATTATTATTATTGTTTTGGCTGTTGAGTTGCATGAGTACTCTATATGTTTTGGATATTAACCTTTTATTGGATATATTCTTTACAAATATTTTCTCCCATTCTGTGGGTTGCTATTTCATTTCATTGTTTCCTTTGTTTTGCAGGAACTTTAGTTTGATGTAGTTTCACTTGTTTATTTTCATTTTTGTTGCCTGTACTTCTGAGGTCAAATCCAAAAAATCATGGCCAAGACCAATGTCATGGAGATTTTTGCCTATTTTTTTCTTCTAATAGTTTTATGGTTTCAAGTCATATGTTTATATCTTTAATAATTTTGAGTTGATTTTTTGTATTGTATAAAATAGAGATACAACTTCATTTTCTTGTATGTGGATATACAATTTTTCCAACATTATTTATTGAATAAACTATCCTTTCCTCATTGCTCTCATGCATTCCTAAGGGAACTTTAGAAGTACAACTGTTGATCCTGTTGGTTATAATAGTAAGACATTTCTAGAAAGATCTGTTTCCTTAAGGTTTGACCAGCCATCCTTTGATATTTTTCATTAAACAATTCATGCTACAGAAATGGTTGTATTACTCACTCTGAATAGATAATAATTTCTATTTCATTTTGAACTTTGTGGGAATTGACATGTAAAACACTGCATTAACAGTGTAAAACACTGCATTACATGTAAAACACTGCATTAACAGACAGAACAACTATTAACAAATACATGAGTCAGATATTATATATATTTTAAACTTTGAAATAAACTTTATATTTTCAAATTCAAGTATATAAAATCAAAATTAGTTTAGAAATTGATCTGAGTTACGTGACTTCAAGTCTATACTATATAAGTGTATACCATCCACATACCAACAGATCATCTTCTACTGCTATTATCATTATGTTTCATTTTCTAGAATTCTATAAGTGGATTTGATAACCTATTTGGGTCACTTTTGGGTGGTGCTACAAGGTTGGTCTTGGAGCAACATACTCTCTCTCTGTTCCAAGTAATAGAGAAGGAGTGAGTTCATTTAGAGCAAGTGTTTTCAATTAAATAATCCATAGACTTTAAACTGTCTATGAATGTCAAAACATAGTTTATATCATTAGGCATTTTTTATACCTTTCATCAGTTTCTCTAAAATATTAAAATAAGTTCCCTGAGTGGAAACCAGAATTTCTCTTCAGGACAGTACTAACTTCCTTCCTACATAATTATGTTCATTTATTCACTTAATTATTTTAAAGTCCAGCAACCCTTGGAAATGGTAGCTGTAAGATCTATAGACTAAAGTTTTTTTCTACTATCTATAATGTAACTGAAATCATAATTAGTACTCATTAGTAATATTATATCTTTCAAGAACTTGAATTTGAGATTTTACCTTACCTATGTGACAAATTCTCTTACCACAGTTTCATGTGTAGGCAAAAGACACAAGATTCCTGGGTCAGAAACAAAGGACTTTATTATTCACAGCAATCACAATAGTCAGAGTATCAACATTTATTCTGGTGTCTCACAGGACAATACTAGTAGGCCAAGTGCCTTCATATGCACAGTGGTTTGCATTCCAGGAGAGGAATTCCAAGTTTAGGGAAGCCAAATCTTTTATAATGGGCAGTAAACTTGCCTGAACTTTCCCCCAGAGGAAAACATTATTTTTGTTATATTTAACAATAAACAAACTTGTCTTTTACTTTGTAGGGAGAGATGATCCCTACCTTCCAAGTCTGTTGTTGAACAAACATCCTTGAAATGATAGTCTAGAATGATGGCTGTCATTACCTCTGTTCTCAGTATGTGCAGAAATATGTGAGATGTATAAAGAATTGTTTTCTGACAACATTCACCCCTTTACTCAATGCTATCCTGACTTATAGCTAATTTTTAGATGAGTACATCAGTCTGACAGCCACACTAATTAATCTGATAGCAGTTGGGACTAAATCCATTTAATTTTTATTATATAGCATTTAATTAAGCTTACTATCAACAAGACTCTGAGCAGCAGGATGGGGTAATCTGTAGTATTAACATCAACTGTGTTCCCCAGAGTCTCAGACTCAAGGAAATGAACAAATCTTATAAATCCTCAAGATTTGTATTAGATATCTGGGTGGTTCTCTTTGTAAGTTTCCATATTGATGTTTCCACTTGGCTCAAGGCATTAATTCAGGAACAGCAGAATTTATTAGAGAATGAGCTTATTCTACCTTGGTATGGAAAGAGAATATAGGGCCAAAATTATCTATAAATACTATGCTCACTGAGTTAAGGCTAACCTGAATACATTCCAGGACCAAGGTGATACATTTGATCACCTCGACTAATATCAAAGACAAATTTTATATTACCTCTTCTAATTGGATGATTCGTATTATAGGGAAAACTGCCTACCAGGTGGGTATAAATAGCAAGACAGCTTCCCTGGGAAGCTTCCCCAAGTAATCAAGTGTAGCTCATTTTGGAGAGAAAGTGAAGTCATCCATGGGCTACATGATCCACTAGGGGACACTTCCACAAATACTTGAGTGTCTATTATGACAATTTCTAAGGTGATAATCACTATTTTTGGGGGGGAGATAAGCTAATGTTTGGCTTGCACACAAGAAATATGGTCCCAAGAGTACTCATGGTATCCCTAAAAAGAAAGTGCTGTTTACAATATAGCTGTTTACAATCAAAGTGCTGTTTACAATCTACAATGTAGATCCTGAAGCAGGATCTACATCATCTAGGAATACAAGCTGACATTTTTGCAATGTGGCCTCCTGGCCATCTAGTAGCCCTTGAGTTTTTCAATTCAGTTTGAATAATTAAATATAGTAATTGTTTTTGGAGGTAACATCAGAGGGCAGTCTGTCCTCTCTGTCCTGTTTATCCTCACCATTAGCCAAGCAGCCTTTAACCACTCCATAAAGTGACTAAGCTACAGCAATGGAGGTGGGGTGAAGCAGATAACTAGAGGTATTGACCTGAATTGTATTGGGAGGTGAAGGGACTGTGGTCATTACCTACTGTTTTGATAGACTTTTTGCTAAGGATAAATAAGAGGAATATCAATCAATTTGTGGCCAGAGCTGCCCATAGGGGATTATAGACCCCAAAATCAATTAAATTTAAGTGCTTGTTATAGTTAGGGAGAGCCACATGAAGGAATTTTTCTTGAAGATGGTGCCAGGGGTAGTCAGGAAAAAAAAAATTATGAATGTCCCTCCCTCATCCCTGCCTCCTGGGGTCTAAGATGTTCACTCCTTAGATTCCAGAGTTGTTACTCTTCCCCCATGACCATAACATATCTGTGTCTTATTACAGTAGCTATAACTTCACTTTTTAAAAAGCATCCCCTACTGACACTCCCACACTTTATATTTAGAATGGATAAGTGCAAGAGTGACAAAGAGAATTCAGTAAAACTTAAAGAAACCTGGTATTACCTCACTTTGACCAGTGTAGGCCATTTTAAAGGAATTTGGCAAGCAGTATACTCAACCAATTGGCCATTATCTTGATGATTTAAATACTAATTTTTGAAAAGAATCCAGGTGGTTGAATGAGAATTAAGTTTGAATCTCCCAGGCCTCCTTTTGACCAGGCTTCCACCCAGGACGTGTACAAATTAGGCCATCATGGAGTTGCTGTTGGGGGAAAATGGCACATACCATGTCCAGTACTGATCAGGATAGAATCCCAAACTTTCAAAATACCTTTATATGATATTCTGTCTTTTTTACCCTGGTCATTATGGAGGAAATGACTGGAAAGTGATGATGTGTTCCTAGGGAAAGATGCATTCAGAAGTCAAACTTCTTTACTAAGGTATGTGGATGAGGAAGAGTTGAGAGGTATAGTGAGAAATCTTTTTGAGTTGATTTTTGAGAAGGCCATTCCAATGTTCTCCAATATCAGATGCCTGTGGATATTAGGATGTGAAGGACTCCATTGTATAACTTGATTATTATCCCATTGTTATGTGAATTTTTGATAAAAGATATAATAGGTTCAGACTGTAAATGGTCTAGAAAGCTGAATGCATGATATAGACCAGTTTCAAGAGCCACAGTAGTGTGTTGACTTGGCTGATCAAACCATGGTCCACAACACTGTAAGATAAAAAATATCACCAGCTGTGAGGCACTGCTGATACCGTCAGAGGGGGCTATAGTGCTGTCTAGTCAATGTGCTATAAGTAGATGATAAAAGTGTCCATTGTGATGTGGACTCCCGTACCATGAAATAAACACATTAACTTTGGAAAATTCATATTCCTGGTGTGCAGTGGTAGGCTGTGCATCATAAATTAAGGGTACTTTACTTTGCGCCCAATCTGTAATGATGTATATGTTATCATGTCTAGCATAAGAATGGATCTAGGCTGCAATGGTGGCAATCTGAGCAGTGCAGGCTCAATCAGCAGATTGACTCCACTTGGTCTCATCAGAGAACAGGCACTCACTGTGGGTATTTCTGTAAGTGACCCAGATGGCTCAATCAACATGGTGATTTGTTTCTGCAGTCTGTGGTCCTAAAGAGAGGCATCTCAAATCTGTCAGTCTATAGTTTACCAGGTGGCAATATAAGTAAGTAGTTTTGACCACTGGCAACAGCTCAAGAGATAGTAAACATAAAACAAGCTTCATCAAAGGGCATATCAGTCTACTAAATTGAATAACCACGTCCATGTTCAGTTCTGCAGAGCTGGTACTGTGGTTGGACAGCTGCAGCAGTTCAGTGAATGCCATCAGGTTTCCTTTAATGTGACCCACTAGTGAATCAGGTCCACACATTCAGTGCAACCTCTATGAACTAAGAATCCTATTATTCCAATAGCTTTGCCTCAGTTAGCAGAGTGAAGAATCAAGAGTTCCCCAAAGAGATAGTTACCACTTTTTAAAATGGAAAGTAAAGTTGCCATTGGGTCCAAGCCAAAGGCCTTCTTGAATATACCATTTCCACCTGAGAAGTGAGGTTTGTCAGACCTTTGCTTGTTAGCCATTTTAGTTACTGAATCCATGCTAACCCAACTACAAATGATAACATTAGTATGGGAAGTCACAAAGCCTTCATGGATCAAATATACAGTTTTGATTAGCATCTCATAGCAAGCCAATTACTACTTTTCAAAAGGAGTGTATGTGCACCATCTGGGGGATGGACACGCTTGAAGCTCTGACACTGGGGGAAAAGGAGAGGGGGGAAGGCAACACACATAATCTAAATATGTGTACCCCCATAATATGCTGAAATAAAAAAAAACAAGCAAACAAACAAACAAACAAAATAAACCATTTCTCCAGAGAGCAGAGATTGCTACCAGTACAAAAAAAGGGAGGGTACATGATAGCTGTGTCATAGAGGCAATGAATCCATAAGCCAAGAGGCTCCTCTGGGTATAGGGTACTTCACTTCTCTAAATAGTCCAATCAGCAAAATCATCAGTCACAGATACCTGTAGGTGAAAGAGGTCAGTAGTACAGAGAACATGCAAAACTCACTGAACAGCTTCAAACATACCCTTTTGGTCCGAGCCCCATTCAAAGGATGCTTATTTGTGGACTAGCCAGTATAATGTTCCAAGTAGAATCCCACTTGAAACATATTCTCCCTAATACTCAAAGATTCAATAAATTGCTAGGTCTCTCTTTGAGAGTGAGGTGGAAAAGACATAGCAGTTTTTTCGTTGACTGCCAAAGGGATTGAGTGTTTTGACATACACTCACATAGTCCCAAGATACTCGTTGGCTACTAGGACCCTGAATTTTACTGCAGTTTATAGCCACCCTTGGTAGTAGAAATGTAATAACACTGCATTCATGGCCATGGAAACTGAAGATTCTAACTTACTAGTCATCAAGATACCATCTACTTAGTGAAATTTTCAGACATGGAAAGATAGAGCCATTGATGTTATTCTGGCCCATCCCCTGATGGAAAATGCCAAGGGAGCTGAGGTGCCCCTTGGTAAGTACTGCAAATGTATATTGGAGACCTTGCTGCATGAAGTATCTTAGGAATGGAAAAATAAACGCCACATGTACTCTCAAATAATTTGGAACTAATTGATGGGCACACAGAGAAAAGGAAAAGTCATTGGAAATTAAGAAAGGAGGAGGGGGAGGTGAGGATTGGTAAAAACCTACCTATCAGGTACAATGAACACTATCCAGGTGATGGGTATACTAATAGCCATTACTTGAGCATTATAAAAGCTATCTACATAACAAAAACATTTGTACTCTCCTAATATTTTGAAATAACAAAATAAAAATTAAAAAACAAAAATAAGAGAAATGCAAATTTGATCTATAATGAGATACCATACCATTTCCTAGCCATCATTTTGGCAAAAATTGAAAAGCTTGATAATAAACTTTGTTGGCAAGATTATGGGGAGACAGGCACTATTATTTGCTGCTGGTGGGAGTGCAAAATGATATGACTTCTATGGAGAAAAATTGGCAATATCTAATAAAACTATACATGCATTTACCCTTTGATATAATAATACCACTTCTAGAAATATACTCTGAAATATACTCTGAAGAAAATCTTCCAATATGAAATATATGTGCACATGGTTATTTGTTGTAGCACTATTTATAATTAAAGAAGATTGAAAGCTACCTAAATATCTGCA
This sequence comes from Microcebus murinus, assembly GCF_040939455.1. Lineage (NCBI taxonomy): Eukaryota > Metazoa > Chordata > Mammalia > Primates > Cheirogaleidae > Microcebus > Microcebus murinus. The sequence goes on along the minus strand of NC_134108.1, from coordinate 62,383,387 downwards.
AACAGGAAATTAGTGGAATAAACTATGTGTATATACATATATATGTATACATATATATACATATATATGTATACATATTTATACACAAAAAAAAAACAAACACAATTTGACCATTGTGTCAGATGAAAACACCATCTCTACCACTTGAGGTTATTTGCAACATCCTTGAAATATTTGTCCAGAACATAGGCAATCAGTTCTCTGCTTATAAGACATGAAGTGTGAGAGACTCATGGAAAATTCTCTCTCCAAAACATTATCTTGTAAAAATATATTAAAGTGCATTCTCTCTCTCTCTCTCTCTCTCATGCTCACACACATGCACACACACACACACACACACACACACAGAGCAAATGTTGAAGTGTTTTGGGGGTGTCTTACAGCTTTAAAACAATCCCCCAAAATTTTACAATGAAATATCAGGAGATTCATTTGATGTGAACTTTAAATTTATAGTTGATAGAAAGAAAATCTCTACTTTTTCAGTAATTATTGATATTAAATGAAATGAATTCTAACCACATTAATAAAATAGATAAGAATTATGACTGTAGAGAATAAATGGGAGACTGATATGTGGCAATAGTAAAAGACACAGAATTAGGAGCATTATGTGTAGCTAAGCAGATATCAGGCTGAGGAAATAGGCTGGAATGAGAAAGTTTGAAGAATATTTGAAAAAAGAAAACAATTTGAGTTAAATTTATAAATGAAAAGAAATCCAGTCAGTTAAGGTGATGAAGGAGGCGTGAGGGTGAAGCAGTCCCGCTTCACTGAGCAAGATAATAGTCTGCTCAGAGTATTCTGGACCCAGGAATTTTAGAGACTAAAGATTTAAGGTGGCTATAAAAGAATGAATTGTAGTAGTTGACATAAGAAGGATGAATAAGGATATCAATTGAAGCCTACTCAATGTAAGAAAAATCTGGCAATGTTTCAGAGATGATGATAGTCAAAACTATATATGGAAGAAGAAAACATTCTTCTTCTTAGAATTTTTCAGTACAAAAGCCATTTAACTAACGTGGAAGTGAAGGTCTTTGAGACAGCCAGCTATTTCACAGGACATAAAGATCTGCTCTAGTGGGAGGTAACAGATATAGCCCTCCCAGCTTCTGTCTGAAGATATATGCAGCACGAGTTTAGGAAATGCCTATTATTATATTATTTTTATTGTACTATAAATATTCATAGCATCATACCACAGAGGAAAATTGTGCCAAAGGAGAGATAGAATTCCAGCACCAATGAGCTTATGGAGTAATGTAATATGCAGAAGGAACAGAAGGAGAAATGTAATATACTGACTTTTAATTTTTATTTGAGACTGATGCTCATGGCTATCTAAAGCCAGCCTCATTAGAGGAGGAACAAAATAAATTATGTCAGTAGAGGAGGAAAGCACACTACAGATTCTAAACCCTATTTTTGACAGACTTATTTATTGCATAAATATGATGAAAATGTAAGTATTACCATTTATAATTATGCTTTGCAGTCAGGTTTTGTTTTTCTTTTTAAAAATGCATACATGTAAATGTGGAAGAGATGTCAAATAAGACCAATTTGTTCTTTCAAGAACAAATATCTTTATATGCTCACACCCAGGGTGTACACAGAGGATGGGTACTTTATTTTTTAATATTTCCATTTGGGCCTGCTTTGAAATTAAGAACAAAAAGGGCCGAATGCAGAAGTTATATTAAGACTTAGTTTTTCCTAAAATGCATTTTGCATCACAAGCATAACCCCATACTGAGATACATTTCATTTGGGCTTAGCTATCTCAGAAGCCACCTACTGTAATTGCTTCAAATCTTGATGCCTCTGCAGTTGAACTTGGAACATAATCTAAGATAATTGTGTCTGTATTTTAGGAGCTAAGCATATCTTGAAGGTGGGCCTGTGAAGAGACACACCTTGTATTGTCAAGTACATGACAAAGCAGATCTTCTGTTTTGAATCACAGCTTTGGAATCTCATTCCATCAGTAGCTTCGTGTAGACATGAGTAGACATGAGAATATGGTGTAATTGACTTTGAATTTTAAGAGTGTGAGTCAAGTTTTATTTTATTTGAAGCATCTCCAGGGAAATTATTGACGGAAGTTGCATTGTCAAATAAATACTAATATAATGACTAACAGTTATTCATTTTTTTCCACAATAGGTATCGTTATCTATCATCTCTATTACATAGATGAAGAAATGCAGGTTTGGAAGGTTATGTAACCTTTCGGAACTCATAAACCTGTTAAATGATATTATCAGGATTTAAACCAAGTTCTCTCAGACCCTGGTGCCCAAGTTCTTTATCAAGATCTATGCATGACCTTGACGTGCACCTAAAACATATTCTAGGGCCGGGCGCTGTGGCTCACGCCTGTAATCCTAGCTCTTGGGAGGCCGAGGCGGGCGGATTGCTCAAGGTCAGGAGTTCGAAACCAGCCTGAGCAAGAGTGAGACCCCGTCTCTACTATAAATAGAAAGAAATTAATTGGCCAACTGATATATATATAAAAAATTAGCCGGGCATGGTGGCGCATGCCTGTAGTCCCAGCTACCCGGGAGGCTGAGGCAGAAGGATCACTCGAGCCCAGGAGTTTGAGGTTGCTGTGAGCTAGGCTGACGCCACGGCACTCACTCTAGCCTGGGCAACAAAGTGAGACTCTGTCTCAAAAAAAAAACAAAAAAACATATTCTAGGATTCTACAAAGAAATAAATCTAAAATTAATCAGAAAACAAAGATGAAGCATGCTATTCAGTTAATTTGTTAAAGTATATTAATAGAAAAAAAAAGTTTTCTATTATGCTCTCCCACATTGGGAAGTCATCTTCATCTAGAAGCCAGAGTCACAGAGTGCAAACTCAACCTGTAAGCCACCTTGCAAATAAAAGCTACTACTTTCAAATGGGATCTAGTATCAGAGTGCATGGTTCAGCATGAAGCATCAGCTTTTTCAGAATCTCTCATACATTTTGTTATTATAATCCAAATGGTAACTTCAGTGTTTCAACTTTATAGCTTTGTATCTCAATAATAGATTCTTAAAAATAATAATAATAATTTTGAAAGTTAAAGAGGTACTCAAAAAATTCAGTATTCCATGTATAGGGATGTCATTGCATATATTTCATTGCATATATTGCATATAACCTAAGCAGTTATACTTAGGAGTCACTACATGTTCATCAGAAATAATAGTTTTTAGTTTTGCAAAATAATTTATTCAATAAAATGTTTAAATGATCTATGTGATAAATGTACTTGAAAGCTGAACAATTACATTATTTAATCATGCAACAATATATGAATCATTTTCCTGTTAAAAGGAAATGGACTCCAATTAAAATTTTTTTTTTTTTTTTTTTTTTGAGACAGAGTCTCGCTTTGTTGCCCAGGCTGGAGTGAGTGCCGTGGCATCAGCCTAGCTCACAGCAACCTCAAACTCCTGGGCTCAAGCAATCCTCCTGCCTCAGCCTCCCGAGTAGCTGGGACTACAGGCATGCACCACCATGCCCGGCTTATTTTTTCTATATATATTAGTTGGCCAATTAATTTCTTTGTATTTATAGTAGAGACGGGGTCTTGCTCTTGCTCAGGCTGGTTTCGAACTCCTGACCTTGAGCAATCCGCCCACCTCGGCCTCCCAGAGTGCTAGGATTACAGGCGTGAGCCATTGCGCCCGGCCTCCAATTAAAATTTTGATGGAAAAAATTAATCACTACTTTTCATTGATTGAAAAGATGCACTCATGTTCATTATTCATTCAACAAATATTACTTGCACATGAACTGCAACCTGGCTCTATCCTAGGTGTTAAGGACATAATAGTTAGCAGAAGATAGACTTTTTCTTAGGAAGCTTACATTCTAGAGTGAGGAAGACATAGAATGATTATATTACAATAAATAAAAAACTTCATGTATCCTGTGATGGCAGCTTGAGAGCTTATAACACACAGATGACAAGTGGGATGAGATGTAGTACAGAGATGGAAAATGGTGACATCATACACAGTTTTTGAAGGAAAGTAAATCTTTAGTCTTTAACCTGAGAGCAATAGAAAATGAATGTATATCCTTAACCAGAAAATGGCATGATCCAATTTAAGTTAAATTTTATTTCTCTCTGGCTGCCATGTGGAAAATAGAAAGTGGGAGGAATGGTAAGAACGGAGATAGGAACAAGGCAATTGTGATGTCCAAGTAGAGAAAATCAATGGTAATATGGAAGATGATTGTGGCTCAAATTAGGTTGTTTTCACTGCAAATGAAGGCATCGAAAAAGAGAGGCTAAAAAGTTAGAAAATAAAAATTAGTCATGAAGGGGAGGAAAGCAAACTGAATTAGATATGGATTATGAGGCAAGGAGAAATTGCTAAGGACAACTTCTGAGCAACTGTATGTACAGTGATACTGTTTACTAAGATAAAAAACTTTGAAAGATGACCAGGCTTAGGGAAGAGAAACCATAAATTCAGTTTTTAATTGTATTTGAATTGCTTTGGGCATTGCATCGTCGGAGAGTCGTGCAATATAGCAGACTTGCGTTTGAGATATTTAAGTGACTATATTGAGTAGGCTGTGGGATATATTGGTCTAGATCTCTAAAATGAGTTTTGGAATACTGACTGATAGGAATGAACCTCCTATAAAAAATAAAATTAACTTGGTGCTATGTAAAATTATATTATATCCATGAAAGTCATCCTAGAAAAGTAAAAGGAAACAATTTTTAATACTTCTCACTTAGTTTAATACCTATTATAAAAAGGACAGGAAAATCTCAATGTGTTGGGGAAAATTAACAAAAAAGAAACCTTTTTATTTAAAGAAACAAACATTTTAGAGACAATATCATACATTTAGAAATATATTGCAAGATATGATGCTTTTCCCATTTTTGAGTTGTATAGCTATGAATATATACTCAAATAGCATATCTTATTTGGATATATATTTTTATCATGAAAAGATTAACTATAGTGCTTGTGAAAATGAAAGTATGAGATGCTAATAAAGAGTACCATTTTGCAAATGTCACATAGTTCCAAATTATTCTCTTAAGATTTTCAATTGTTCTCAGAAAACCAAATATATAGAACCAATAAGAGATGATGGTGGATACTCCAGTAACACAGAATGCAGAGTTAAACAGAATTCATATTTTACAGGTTAGTAGCTGGGCTTTTATGGTGCTTTCAGAATTAATGTCCTAAACCCCTAATCTCAGAAGGCTACAGATAAACCCCAGATTAACCATCTGTTTTTACCTACCCATTGTCTTTTGTCTTTTATTCAAACATAATAAGGTGTGAGATATAACTTTGCAAAATTATCGAAGTAGATGAAACATGATGTGATAAGCTAAAAAAAAAAGGAGAAAAATAAAATCATTAAAGAACCAAAACTTCATTAGAAACAGACCAAAAAAAGACAGGTTGCTGCTAAAAGCAAAATAAGGCTCCTGGAAGATGTGTTTGATAAAAATAAGCAAATATGAGTTCAAAAGATTGTCAAGGATATAATAAGTAGGTAAGAGAGCAAAAAGAGAGCCCTGATGCTGGTGAGTATCTCTTCAGGCTATAAGAGAAACACCATGTCCTTGGGAAAGCTCATTTAGAGAAATAGTGTAGTGAACTTTCTGGACTACAAAAATAAAGTCCTTCTGACATTCAAGCAGAAAGTCCATTCCCTTACTCAGCAAGTATTTACTGACTGCTTACTCTGTTTTAGGCATGGTTCTAGTTGTTGTGGGGAAAAAAAAAAAAAAAAAAAAACAGTGACCAAGACAGATAAGTCCAGGTTCTCATGGAATCTACTCAGAAGAAGAAAATAAGTTTGGCTTCCAAACCTTCTCCTGGTTGTAATCAATGCCTGACTCCTGTGGCGCAATATCCCAAAAGACCACTGGGAAAGAAAATGTGCCTTAAGAGCTCTATATGCAGCCAAACTGTCGTTCAGTATAAGGAAAACAAATCATTTTGAACCTTCAAGAATGCAGATAATATAGTTTCCACAAACTGTTATTGAAGAAACTATGAGTAGATGCATTACACACAAATAAAAATGAATAGGGAAACTAAGGCAAAAGGGCTAGCAGGTGAGCATTGAACCAAATAACTAAATAACTGAAAATAAAATAAATATGGTGATTATTGTGGAAAAGAGGACATAAAATATGTAACCCCCCCAATGAGAAAATAAAACAGCTGACCAAATCTAGTAAATATGTTACAAAATCTGGATAAAATTTATTTTTAAAGAATATAATTTACTATATGTGATCTCTGAGTAGTTAAAACATTTATACTGACCATTAGTAATAATATGAATTTAAAGAATCATAAAATACTACCTCCTAAAATAGCACCAGGCACAACTGATTTCCTGTATAATTTCAAATAAACCTTTAATAACTGGATAATTTAATGTTATTTAATGTGTTTCAAAGCATAGAAAAAAAATGGAACACTTTCATATTATGTTGAAACTATCGTAATGACACTGATACCAAAATATAACAGAGCAAAAATCTGTATAACTTTTACTGCATTATTAGGGGAGGTTCATATCAGAAAGGCAAGGGTGATTCTATATTAAGACATCAGCCATGCTGAATAGTTAGTTAGGGTCTCTCCACCCACTTTTATTTCACTTTCTCAATATTTGGAGAATTTAGAAAGCAAGCAAAACATTCCCAAGACTCCTTGTAATTAACGTTCTAGATGTCAATTTGATTTTTGCCAATATGGAAGGGAAAAAGCAGGAAAGTCAATACCATCTGTTTGGGGTAGGGTGAATAGAAAATCAGCCTCTGCAACAAAAGGTATGAAGTAATGCCTTTTGCAACAATATGAATGGAACTGAAGACCATTTTCCTAAGTGAAGTATCTAAAGAACGGAAAAACAAACACCACATGAACTCACTATTAAATTGAAACTAATCGACGAGCACACATGCACACATAGGGAAGTAAAACTCCGGGGAAATCAAGTGGGGAGTGGGGAGGGGCAAAAACCTACCTAATGGGTACAGTGAACACTATTTGGGTGATGGGCACACATAGAGCCATGACTCAAGCATTACAAAATGATCCATATAACCAAAAACATTTGTACTCCTTTAATATTTTGAAATTAAATTTAAAAAAAGGTAGGCTCTGGTAGGAGTGAGTGTTGTAAGCAGATGAACTCCACATTCCACTGTTGGGTTGCCAGTTGCATTGCTGTGGCAGCAGTAGTGTCCTGACTGTCGCACTGAGGCAGGTATGAGATGTTGAAACCCAAACAACTGCTAGCTCCTTGACTCTCTCTTTTTCTGTCTCTATTGTGGATATGTAATTATTTACATTCCCCTTTTCTCCTGTTACAATAATGTGCAAGTTTCTTTTCTTTCCAGATGCTAACTATGCCATGTTACCTTAGCATGTCTCTCTCATTCCTTCCCATCTCTGAGTTATTCTTCATTCTGCTTCTACCATGATTTTGAGTCTATCGAAACCTCCCTATGAACATTTAAGCATGTTCAAACAAATTTTAGCATTAACAAATTGTCATCTGTTGGCTCCTTAGGAGCTGCTAAAAACCTTGTTGCTCAAATCAAGCTAAATTTACTAGACAGTAAGTACTCTCGCACAGCGAGAGAGGACACTACCTAACATCATCTTCATAGTGTTCCAAACAAGTTAGGGAATGCATTTATAGAGTTTTAAGGCAGAGAGAACAGGCTGGAATTGGGCGGAGTTTATGACCAAATAGCTGAGCAAAGCAAGTCAGATCTTAAAGCACATCTTGAGCAAGCTGTTATTCTTTCTTTTTTTGTTTTACTTTTATTTTTTAATTCAGGATATTATGGGGGTACAAATATTTTGGTTACATGAAATGCTTTGGCCTCACCCAAGCCAGAACTACAAGCATGTCTTTCTCTCAGACAGTGTGCCCAGTTTCCATTAGCTGTGGGCTTACCCCCAACCCTCTCCACCCTACCCCCTCAGCCCCCTTCCCTGACCAACACCCAATCAGTACTGCTACCATGTGAGCACCTTAGTGTTGATCGATTAGTACCAGTTTGATGGTGAGTACATGTGGTGCATGTTTTTCCATCCTCATGATACCTCATTTTGAAGGATAGGGCTCAAGCTCTATCCAGGATAATATAAGAGGTGCTAGATCACCATTGTTTTTTATGGCTGAGTAGTATTCTATGGTATACATATACCATGTTTAATTAATCCACCCAGGTATTGATGGGCATTCGGGTTGTTTCTACATCTTTGCAATTGTAAATTGTGCTACTATAAATATTCACGTGCAGATGTCTTTATTATAGAATGCCTTTTTTTCTTTTGGATAGTTGCCTAGTAGTGAGATTTCTGGATCAAATAGTATTTCTATTTTTAGTTCTTTGAGGTATCTCCAAATTACTTTCCACAGGGGTTGTACTAATTTTTAGTCCCATCAGCAGTATAAGAGTGTTCCAATATCTCCACATCCATACCTGGCATTTGTTATTTTGGGACTTTTTGATAGAGGCTATTCTCACTGTAGTTAGATGATATTTCATTGTAGTCTTTATTATTATTATTATTATTAGGTGGTTGAATGCTGGTCTGCCCTACCAAAGTGTTTTTATTTTTTTATTTATCTTTTTTTATTTCAGCATATTATGGAGGTACTTGATTTGCATTTCCCTAATGATTAGAGAGATGTTGAGCACATTATTATGTGTTTGCTGGCCATTAGTCTGTCTTGTTTTGAAAAGTTTCTGTTCATGTCCTTTGCCCATTTATAGATAGGGTTATTTGATTTTTTTTCTTGTTGATTTTTTAAGTTCTATATAGATTCTTATTATCATCCCTTTATTGGATATGTAGAAAGCAAATGTTTTCTCCCATTCTGTAGGTTGTCTATTCACTCTAATGATAGTTTCCTTGGCTGTGCAGAAGCTTTTTAATTTGATCATGTCCCATTTGTTTATTTTTGTTGCTGCTGTGATTGCTTTGGAGGTCTTCATAAATTCTTTATCTAGGCTGATGTCTAAAAAAGACTTCTCAACATTTTCCTCCAGAATTCTTAAGATTTTGCACCTTAGCTTTAAGTCTGTTATCCATCGTGAGTTGATTTTTGTGTCTAAGGCCTTACCACCCTGAATGTGCCTAATCTCATCTGGTTTTGGAAGCTAAGCAGGGTTGAGCCTGATTAGAACTTGGATGAGAGCAAGCTATTATTCTTAATAAACTATTGGTTCATAGTCATATCTTACAGAAGCAAATATCTAAGTTATTATTCCTTGTTATCAGTATTGTTTTACATAGTTTAATCTGGTCCTAGTATTGTTTTACACAGAGACAGAAAATTTGAAAACATGAAAGAAACAAATAAAAGCTCTCAAATTAAAATTTCTTTGATTTAGCACATTCTTTCTCTTCTTCTTCATAATTAAAGTTTTTGGAAATGCTACCTATTTTCCTGTTCTCCCCTGATACTACAATCTATTATCTGCTACTCTGGTAAGCTCACCAATGACTTTTAACAAGTCTACAATTTTCACTCATTGTTCTTATTTGATCTCTCACCTTCAGGCATTGCCAAACCCTTGTTTTAAAATTCCCCCTTTTCTTAGCTCTCAGGATGTCATCTTTTTCTCATGTCTTTCTGCCCCTACTGTTTCATTTACTGCCTCCTTCACCTCTGCCATGTACTACATGTAGGTGTTGTCCAGGGCTCTGCCTGATAAATGAAAATCTACCTATTGAGATCATCCATTTAAGAGAATTCATTGGTAATTTTCAACTTTTCTTCAACCATAACTCAATATATCTTACTTTGTAAATCAAGTTTATTACAGACAATTATTATAATACTATAGAGGATACAAATTTAATTTTTATTACTTTTTCATGATACGTTAATCTTTTTCAACAAATTTTCCTCATCTCTCACTTCCAAAATATTTCAAGCCTTGAAACTCACGTATTTTGCCAGAATATAACTAGGATTTTCTCTTTTTACTCCTTCCTTCCTTCCCTTTTCTTCCTTCCCCTCCCTCCCTCCCTTCCTTCCTTCCTTCCTTCCTTCCTTCCTTCCTTCCTTCCTTCCTTCCTTCCTTCCTTCCTTCCTTCCTTCCGTTCTTTCTTTCTTTCTTTCTTTCTTTCTTTTTTTCTTTCTCTCTTTCTCTCTTTCTTTCTTCCTTTCTTTGATTCTGAATGGACATTATTAATAATCAGAATCAGCCTTCAATTGAAGAAAGCTGTTGGTCTTATGTCTAAAAACCTTTTTCAGTAAAATGATATATTGGATTGGGAGTCTCAATACTCTAAAGATGTCACTTCACAGTAAATTAATTTATTTGTATGTTATCTCAAGCAACGTTTGAATAGGATGTGTGTGTTTCAAAAATCATCAAACTGATTCTAAACTTTCTTCCTTTATATTATCATTTTTTTCTATTGATGTTATTTTCTTATCACTATATAGGAACACTTTATATTACTGGTATTAATCATTTGTTCATTTTTGTTCCTTTTCTGCATGCTGCTTTTAATATTTTATGCTGTCATTATATGGTTTAAAATATTTTCATAGTCAAATCTGTCATTGTTTTCTAATTTTTTCTTTCTAAGGAAGGTATTGCTCACCAGCTTTTCTTTAAATATTCTCCTATAGTTGCTCCAGGAGGTTACTTATTTAATTTTTTATACTTAGTGTTTTTTTAAGACATTTGGACTCCTTCTGTGTGAGGTAGATCTGTAAATTGATTTTTGTCTTTGACATTATTTATATATATGGTCCATTTTTTCCTCAATGACTTGAAAGATCATTCTTACTATTAGCACAATTTCTCTCTGTATATATAGATTTATTTCACCCTTTCTGTTATGTTTTACTGAACTATTTTTTTATTGCTCTGTGTATATTTCAGTGTTTTGCTTGTTTGGCTTTATAGTATGCTTTGCTGTTTTTCAGACCCCCAATTCTCAATCTTATGTCACTCCATAGAAGTAAGGGAATATTTGGAAGTTGTAGCTTATTTTATAGTGTCACAATGTCTGAGCGTTAGTCACTAGCTTTAATAAATGAAGGCCAGATATGTTAACATATTCCAATATGTGAAAGAATTCCATCCAACAAAGAATCATATTAACCACAATTTTAACAATACTTTTACTTGAGAAATCTTTTTAAACAAACAAAACCAGTTTTGAATCAATTTGTCAAGTATAATTTAAAAATTGAATTTGATTGGAAATTCTTTAAACTCATTAACTGATTTGGAGGAGAAATAACAATTAAGGAGAATTAAAGTTGATTCTGATCATCCAGGAGAAAGAATTCTTCATATATTTTATGTTGTCAGCAAAGTTGTATTTTTTCTTCACTTAGAGTTTGCACATTTTTGTTAAATTAAGCAATAAGAATCTTATAGGTTTTCCTATCACTGTGAATTTTCCACTATAATTTTATTGTACATAACTATTAGATTTTCTAGTGGTTATGGCTTATGTATATGATGAGCAAAATCATCAATTTTTCTTTGTTGAAATGGTACTCAATTTTGTGCCATTTGGGATTTACTTATTTATTCATTTTTTAAATAAATTCTATTGTGTGTATTTAAGGTAGATAACATTATGTTATAAGATATATACAGTAAAATGGTTGCTATGGTGGAACAAATTAACATATCCATTATCTCACATAATTACCCATTCCCCTTCCTGTAATAAGGCTAACTATAATCTATACATTTAACATAACTCCTGAATACAGTACATTATTATTATTAATAACTATAGTCCTCATGTTGTACATTCCATCTTTCAACTTGATTATCATACATATTTGTTACTTTACATCCTTTGCTATATATCTCTTTATTTCCTCTCCCTCACTCCCAGCCTGATTATCACTGTTTTATTCTTTATCTGTATATATGTGACTTTTTTTTTATTCCACGTGTGAGTGAGATCATGCAATATTTTCTTTTTTGTGTCTGGCTTATTTCATTTAGCATAATGTCAACTTGGTTCATCCATGTTTTGATAAAGAGTAAGATCTTCTTTTTTTAAAGCTGAGTAATAATTCATTGTGTGCATATATACCACAGTTTCTTTATCCATTAGCCCATTGACAGACACCCAGGTTTTTCTAAACCGTCACTAGTGGGAATAATTCTGCAGTGAACAAGGTAGTGCAGATTATCTTTATAAGGTGGTGATTTTATTTTTCATGGGTATATACACAGAAGAAGGATTGCTAGGTCATATGGTAATTTTATTTTTTAATTTCTTTAGGGCCTACATATTATTAAGCATAATGGTTGCACCAATATCTTTTTCCATCAACAGCATAAAAGGCTTCCCTTTTCTCCATATCCTTGCCAACATATGAAATCCAAAAACTTGTAACTTAAAAAAACAACCTGATGACACATTTTAGAGAATTAGAAAAGCAAGAGCAAACCAAACCCAAAATTTGTGGAAGATAAGAAATAATAAAGATCAGAGCAGAAACAAATACAATTGAGACAAGAAAATTGGCTTTTGGAAAAGATAAATGACAAATTAACAAATCTTTAGCCCAACTTATTAAGAAAAAAAAGTGAGAAGACCCAAGTTAATAAAATCAGAGATGAAAAAAGGGACATTACAACTGACACCACAGAAATTCAAAGCATCATTAGAGACTACTATGAGTAACTGTATGCTAAAAACCTAGAAAAAATGGATAAATTCCTGAAGGCATACAATCTACCAAGATTGAACTCTGAAGAAATCCAAAACCTGAATAGACCAATAACAACTAGCAAGACAGAAGTGGAAATAAAAAGTTTCCCATCAAAGAAAAGCCTAGGACTTAACTGCTTATGGCTTCAACCAAAACTGGTTATGGCTTGGCCAAAACCAGAAAAAGATATAACCACAACTAGAAAAAGGAAAACTATAGGCCAATATATATCTGATGATCATAGTTGTAAAAATTCTCAACAAAATGCTAACAAACTGAATTCTATGGCACATTAAAAATATCATTTATTATGATCAACTGTGATTCATCCCTGGAGTGCAAAGGTCATTTAACATTTACAAATCAATAACCATGATGCATCATATCAACAAAAGAAGGACAGAAACCATATGATCATTTTAATGGATGCTAAAAAAGCATTTTATAAATTCAACATTACTTCTTGATAAAAACTCTCAAAAAACAGGTTGTAGAAGGAACATGTCATAACACAATAAATGTCATATACAACAGACCCACAGCAAGTTTATATTAAATGGAAAAATACTTTAAAAGCTTTTCCTTTAAGATCTGGAACAAGAAAAAGGATGCTCACTTTCACTACTCTTATTCAACACAGTACGGAAGATTTCGCTAGAGTAATCAGAAAAGAGAGAGAAATAAAGGGCATCCAAATTTGAAAACAAGAAGTCAAATTATCTTCATTTGCAAATGATATTATCTTACATTTAGAAAAGCCTAAAGACTTCACCAAAAAAACTCTTAGAACTGATAAACCAATTTAGTAAAATTTTAGGGTACAAAATCAATATACAAAAATGAGGAGCATTTCTACATGTCAATAATGAACACTAAGAAAAAGCGCTCTTTCAAAAAATTGATTTCTGATCAAGATGGCAGATAAGAAACACCGCCAGACAGAGTGTCTCTGAAGAAAAGACTGATTCTAGCAGAAATTAGAAAAAAGAAGCAAGAAGACAAGCATACAGCAGACAAGGGCCAGAAGGAGGGGTACCTGAGACCCCAGGAGACTCCACGAGAGGAGGCTGAGGAGGAGAACTGGAGGCTGAGACTGTCGGAGCAGCCCGGAGACCAGCAGCAAGGGTAAGTGGATTTGCCTTTTCCCCTCCCCTGCATTTGCGACTGCTGGTGGGCTCCTCAGCAGGTGGAGAGACCTACGGACTCCAGCCAGAGACGGCCACCGCCAGCTAGCGGTGAGCCTGTAGCGGACACGGCACCAGACTCCCAAATCCCTCCCGGCACCTCCGTGTGCACAGACCTGAGCCGCGCGACAGTGGCCATACTGCCTCCTCCTCCCCTCCGCCGGCCATACCCGCGGCTGCCCAGAGAGACAATATAGCCACCAGCCACAGGCACCTCCAGGGAACAGGACGTTCCCTTTTGGGACCCTACAGCTGACTAAGGGGAACTCAGACTGTGAGCTCCCTACCCGCCAGCCCTCCCAGGTGCTGCTGGCACAGTGTTTGCAGGAGAACCATGCCGACTCAGAGGCAGAGAGAAACAGACCCAGCTTGGGCTTCCTGTGGGTGAATTGGGACCAGAACTCCTCTCCCTGGTGGGGATACAGTTTGAACTTGGGACCCAGAGGTAAGACCTGCAGACCAGATCCCATGCACCCAGGTCATCATAGCCCAGGGCACAGAAGGGATATACGTGAACAGCCTACTGAGGTGTGTGTAACTTCAGGGGCAGATCAGCATCCTAGAGGGCAATGCTCCTCCCAAAAGGAGGCCTTACGCCCAGCCCAGGTGGTGTTCCTGAGCAGGGAACCTCCCCGCCGGCATCACAGTCCGGGGATGCCTGGTGGCGTGTGGTCTGGCCTACTGGCAGAGGCCGAGGAGTAGCTGCGGAGTTGGGGAAGGTGGAAAGAAGCGAGGCTCGCTCCAGACTGCCAGTCACAGACAGCCCCACCCCCACATGCAGACTTTCTGGCTGAGCTGAACCATTCCAGCCCCTCCCTGACAGCTTTTCCTAGAAGCAGAGAACAGAACTTTGACCCCTGCTAATGGCATTGGTGGTGCCTGAGGGCAGGCTTACCCAACCCAGCTCTGCCCAGAACAAGAGCTGATAACAGGACACAAAATCAACAGCATAGCTTGTTCCTCCAAGCAAGCGCCACCTACTGACAGGGATGGCATCCTGCACAGCCTTTCCACAGCACCCACTGACTCATTATACAGGGAGTGGTCGAATCTCACCCACAGACACCACCTAACGGCTCAGAAACTAAACAAGGTGTGTGAATACAAAAAAAAAAACCTAAAGGAAAGAAACAACAAGTGATTGACATGGGAAGAAATCAGCAAAGGAACTCAGGATATATGGAGAACCAAACGGAAAACACACCCCCAAAGAGGAGCACCAGCCCCTTAGAAACGGTCACCAACCCAAATCAGGCAACCAAAATGATAGAAGAGGAATTTCGTATGTGGATCATAAGAACACTCACCGAGCTACAGCAACAACTCAATAACCAACACAAAGAAACCACAAAAAGCCTCCAGGACTTAGAACAAAAATTCACTAAAGAAATAGACACAAAGAAGAAAAGTTTAACCAAACTTCTGGAAATGAAGAATCAATTCAGGGAACTACAAAATACAGTGGAAAGTCTCAAGAACAGGGTAGATCAAACAGAAGAAAGAATCTCAGAGCTTGAAGATAACGTCCTCCAACTAAATAAAACCGTCACAGAGATAGAGCAGAGAAACAAGAGAAAAGAGCAAAGCCTACAAGAGATGTGGGATTATGTGAAGAAACCTAATATGAGGGTCATAGGGTTACCAGAAGGGGAAGAAGACAACACTCAACGGTTGGACAAGCTATTTGAAGATATAATAGAGAAAAATTTCCCAGGCCTTGCTCAAAATCTCGATATACAAGTTCAAGAAGCTCAGAGGACCCCTGGGAGATACAATACAAATAGGAAGACGTCACGACATGCAGTCATCAGACTGACCAAAATATCAACTAAAGAGGCCCTTCTAAGAGCTGTAAGATGAAAGAAGCAAGTGACATACAAGGGAAAGCCAATTCGAATAACACCAGACTTCTCTAATGAGACTTTACAAGCAAGGAGAGACTGGGGCCCCATTCTCACTCTTCTAACACAATGCTCAGCCTAGAATCATATTCCCTACAAAACTAAGCTTCACATATGAAGGATAAATAAGACATTCTCAGACAAGCAAAGTCTCAGAGAATTCACCAAGACAAGACCAGCCTTACAAGAAGTACTGAAAACAGTGTTATGCACAGAACACCATAATAAAAACTCACAAATATCAAAGCAACCAAAACCCAAAAATTCAAGGCCAGATAATACAATGGCTCAAGAGAGAAATCAAAGCAACAACATCCAACACAACAGAATGAACAGTAATCTACCTTACCTATCAGTTCTCTCAATAAATGTGAATGGCTTAAACTCTCCACTCCAGAGACATAGGCTGGTTGAATGGATAAGAAAATACAGACCAAGTATATGCTGTCTTCAGGAAACACATCTAACCTGCAAGGATGCATATAGACTAAAAGTAAAAGGGTGGAGATCAGTATTCCAGGCAAGTGGAAGCCAAAAGAAGGCTGGCATGGCAGTTCTAATTTCAGACTATTTAGTTGTTAAACGAACTAAAGTAGTGAAAGACCGAGAGGGTCATTATATAATGGTGAAGGGCATACTTCAACAAGAAGAGATAACAATTTTAAATATATATGCACCCAACTTAGGTGCACCCAGTTTCATAAAGCAAACCTTACTGGATCTAAGCAAATGGATTAATAGCTACTCCATAATCACCGGAGATTTCAACACCCCACTGACGGCACAACACAGATCTTCGAAACAGAAAATTAATAAAGAAATAATGGACTTAAACAAAACCCTGGAACAATTGGGTCTGACTGACATCTACAGGACATGCTACCCAAAATCCACTGAATATACGTTGTTCTCATCAGCTCACGGGACATTCTCTCAGATTGACCATATCCTGGGACACAAAGTAAATCTCAAGAAATTTGAAAAAATAGAAATCGTACCATGTACCTTCTCAGATCACAGTGGAATAAAAGTAGAAATCAACCCTAACAGAAACTCACATTTCTACAGAAAAACGTGGAAATTAAAAAACCTCCTACTAATTATTACTTCATAAATGAAGAAATCAAGATGGAAATAAAAAAATTCTATGAAGAAAACGACAATGGAGAGACAAGTTATCAACTCCTCTGGGACACAGCTAAAGCAGTTCTGAGAGGAAAGTTTATCTCCATAAATGCCTATAACCAAAAGACAAAAAGATCACAAATAGACAATCTAATGAAACGACTCAAAGAGCTGGAAAAAGAAGAACAGACCAACCCCAAACCCAGCAGAAGAAGTGAAATCAACAAGATCAAATCAGAACTAAACGAAATTGAAAACAGGGAAGCTATTCAGGAGATTAATAAAACAAAAAGTTGGTTCTTTGAAAAAATAAACAAAATTGATACACCATTGGCTAAGCTAACAAAAAGCAGAAAAGAGAAATCTCTAATAAGCTCCATCAGGAACAAAAAAGGAGATATCACAACTGATCCCAAAGAGATACAAGATATAATTTACGAATAGTACACAAATCTTTATGCACACAAACTGGAAAATGTGGAGGAAATGGACAAATTTCTAGAAACACACAGCCTCCCTAGGCTCAACAAGGAAGAAATAGACTCCCGGAACAGACCAATCTCAACAGCTGAAATCGAAACAGCAATTAAAAATCGCCCTAAAAAGAAAAGTCCCGTTCCTGATGGCTACACACCCGAATTTTACCACACTTAAAAGAAGAACTAGTACCTATCTTGCAGAAACTATTCCACAAGATGGAGAAGAACGGAAACCTCCCCCGACACCTTTTATGAAGCGAATATTACTCTGATACCAAAACCAGGAAAGAATCCAACAAAAAAAGAAAACTACAGACCAATATCCCTAATGAATATAGATGCAAAAATTTTCAACAAAATCTTAGCTAATGGAATCCAGACGCTTATCAAAAAAATAATCCATCATGACCAAGTGGGCTTCATCCCAGGGATGCAGGGATGGTTCAACATACGTAATTCTACAAATGCAATTCACCACATATACAGAAGCAAAAACAAAGACCACATGATTCTTTCAATAGATGCAGAAAAAGCTTTTGACAAAATTCAACACCCTTTCATGATACGAACACTTAAGAAAATAGGCATAGAAGGGACATACCTAAAAATGATACAAGCCATATATGACAGACTCATAGCCAACATCATACTGAATGGGGAAAAATTGAAATCTTTCCCACTTAGAACTGGAACCAGACAAGGCTGCCCACTATCTCCACTTCTGTTCAACATAGTGCTGGAAGTCTTAGCTACAGCAATCAGACAGGAAAATGGAATTAAAGGTATCCAAATACGGGCAGAAGAGATCAAACTTTCATTCTTTACTGATGATATGATATTATATCTAGAAAACCCCAAAGATTCAACCAAGAAACTCCTAGAACTGATCAATGAATTTAGTAAAGTCTCTGGATACAAAATCAATACACAGAAATCAGAGGCATTCATATACGCCAACAACAATCTAATTGAGAACAAAATTAAAGACTCAATTCCCTTCACAATAGCAACAAAGAAATTAAAGTACCTAGGAATATACTTAACCAAGGATGTAAAAGACCTCTACAGGGAGAACTATGAAACACTGAGGAAGGAAATAGCAGAGGATATAAACAGATGGAAATCCATACCATGCTCATGGATCTGCAGACTCAACATCATCAAAATGTCTATACTACCCAAACTGATCTACAGATTCAATGCAATACCTATTAAAATTCCATCAGCATTCTTCAAAGATATAAAAAAAATAATTTTATGCTTCGTATGGAACCAAAGAAGATCCCGAATATCAAAAGCAATTCTAGGCAACAAAAACAAAATGGGAGGGATTAATATGCCAGATATCAAACTATACTACAAAGCTGTAGTAATTAAATCAATCTGGTATTGGCACAAAAATAGGAATATGGACCAGTGGAACAGATGTCAGAATCCTGATATAAAACCATCCTCAATAGCCATCTAATCATTGACAAAGCAGACAAAAGCATATGCTGGGGAAAAGAATCCCTTTTCAATAAATGGTACTGGGAAAACTGGATAGCCACCTATAGAAGGCTAAAACAGGACCCACACCTTTCACCTCTCACAAAAATCAACTCATGCTGGATAACAGACTTAAACCTAAAGTATGAAACTATTAGAATTGTAGAGGAAAAAGTTGGAAACACTCTCCTAGACATTGGCCTAGGCAAAGAGTTTATGAAGATGTCCCCAAACGCAATGACAGCAGCAACAAAAATAAATAAATTGGACATGATCAAACTACAAAACTTCTGCACAGCCAAAGAAATAGTCATGAAAGTAAACAGACAACCTACAGAATGTTAGAAAAATTTTGCATCCTATGCGTCCAATAAGGGACTGATAACTAGAACATACTTAGAATTCAGGAAAAACAGGAAGAAAAAATCAAATAACTCTATCAAAATGTGGGCAAAGGACTTGAACAGAAACTTTTCTAAAGAAGACAGAAGAATGGCTAACAAACATATGAAAAATGCTCCACATCTCTAATCATCAGGGAAATGCAAATCAAAACCACAATGAGATATCACTTAACTCCAGTGAGAATGGCCTTTATCAAAAAGTCTCCGAACAATAAATGCTGGTGTGGATGCGGAGAGAGAGGAACACTCCTACACTGCTGGTGGGACTGCAAACTAGTTCAACTTCTGTGGAAAGCAATATGGAGATACCTTAAAGCGAAACAAGTGAATCTACCATTTGATACAGCAATCCCATTGCTGGGCATCTACCCAAAAGATCCAATGGATGACACTCTACAAAAAAGACACCTGCACTCGAATGTTTATAGCAGCACAATTCATAATTGCAAGGCTGTGGAAACAGCCCAAGTGTCCATCAATCCAAGAATGGATTAATAAAATGTGGTATATGTATACCATGGAGTACTATTCAGCTCTAAGAAACAATGGTGACATAGCACATCTTATATTTTCCTGGTTAGAGCTGGAACCCATACTATTAAGTGAAGTTTCCCAAGAATGAAAAAACAAGCACCACATATACTCACCAGCAAACTGGTATTAACTGAACAGCACCTAAGTGGTCACATAGGTACTACAGTAATAGGGTATTGGGCAGGTGGGAGGGGGGCGGGTATATACATATATAATGAGTGAGATGTGCACCATCTGGGGGATGGACATGCTGTAGACTCAGACTTGTGGGGGGAGGGGGGGAAATGGGCATTTATGGAAACCTTAAAATCTGTACCCCCATAATATGCCAAAATAAAAAAATAAATTAATAAAAATAAAAATAATAAAAAGCAAGAAAGCAATGCCATTTATAATAACTACAAATAAAATAGAATATTTAGTAATAAACTTAACCAAAGAAGTAAAAGATCTCAACAATGAAAGCTGTAAAACACTGTTGAAAGAAATTGAAGAAGACACAAAACAATAAAATATTTTGTGTTCATGGATTGGAAAAATCAATATTGTTAAAATGTCCACACTACTCAAAACAATCTACATATTCAATGTAATCTGTGTAAATATATAAATGACATTATTCACAGAAATAGGAAAAAAATCCTAAAACTTATATGCAACCAATAAAAATGTAGAATAGTTAAAGCCTTGAGAAAAAAACAAAACTGAAAGAGTCACATTATCTGACTTCAAGTTACATTACAAAGCTAACATAACCAAAACAGCATGGGATTGGCATAAAAACAGACAAATAGATCAATGGAACAGAATAGAGAACCCAGAAATTAATCCACAAATTTACAGTGAATTTACTTTCAACAAAGATGCCAAGATCATATATTGGGGAAAGGATGATCTTGTCAATTAATAGTGCTGAGAAAACTGGAGCTACATAGGCAAAAATATGAAACTAGACCCCTATCTTTTGTTATATACAAAATTTAACTCAGGATAGATTAAAGACTTAAATCTAAGACCTGAAACCATTAAACTACTAGAAGAAAACCTTGGAAAAATACTCCAAGACATTAGTTTAGGAAAAGATTTCTTGAGTAAGATCTCAAAAGTGAAGAGGGCCAAAGCAAAAGTGGACAAATGGGATAACATCAAGCTCAAAAGCTTCTGTGAAGCAAAGAAAACAATCAAAAATATAAAGAGAAAACACACCGAATGGGAGAAAATATTTGCATGCTACCCATCTGACAAGGAATTAATAAATAAAATACATGAGAAGCTCAAACAACTTAGTAGGATAAAAATCTAATAACCCAATTAAGAAATGGGTCAAAGGTCTGAATTGATATTTCACAAGAGACAATATATAAATGGCTAACAAGTATATGAAAAAATATTTAACATAAATAATCATCAGAGAAATCCAAATCCAAACTACAGGGAAGTATCATCTAACTCTAGTTAATCAAATCTTTTATCCAAAATATAGTCAATAACAAATGCTGGTGAGAATGTGGAGAAGGGGGGGCATTTATACACTGTTGATGGGAATGTAATTTAGTACAGCTAGGGTGGAAAACAGTATGGAGGTTTCTCAAAAAACTAAAAATAAAACTAACATATTACTCCCAAATTCCACTGGTGGATATATATCCAAAAGAAAGGAAATTAGTATATTAAAGACATAGCTACACTCCCGTGTTTATTGTAGCAGTATTCATAATTGTTAAGATATGGAATCATCCAAAGTGTTGATCAACAGATGCATGGGTAAAGAAACTATGGAATATATACACAAATAGAATATTATTTAGCCATAAAAAGAATGAAAT
Source organism: Microcebus murinus (assembly GCF_040939455.1). Classification (NCBI taxonomy): domain Eukaryota; kingdom Metazoa; phylum Chordata; class Mammalia; order Primates; family Cheirogaleidae; genus Microcebus; species Microcebus murinus. The sequence goes on along the minus strand of NC_134108.1, from coordinate 62,361,711 downwards.
ACTGTCATTTGCAACAAAATGGATAAAACTAGAGGACATTATATGAAGTGAAACAAATCAGGCACAAATAGACAAATTTCATATGTTCTCATATATGGGAGCTAATTTTTTAAATTAAACTTATGAAGATAGAGAATAGAATGATGTTTACCAGAGGATAGGAAGGGTAGAGGGGAGAAATGTATAAAATGAGTATGGTTAATGGATACAAAAAACAGTTAAATAGAATGAATAAGATCTAGTATTAGGTAGCACAGAATGACTATAGTTAAAAATGAATTATTACATATCTTAAAATGACTAAAGAATGAAATTGGAATGTTCCTAACAAAAATTAATGGAAAATGCTTGAGGTGCTGATACTCCTGATTCAATCATTACACATTTTAACCTGTGTCAAAATATTTTATGTTCTCCATAAATATATACAACTACTGTGTACCCATAATAATTTAAAAACTTTGTGTTTGACTACTGACAGTTTAATTATAATGTGCCTCAGAGAGGACCTCTTTGGATTGAATCTGTTTGAGAACTTTTGAGCTCCATATATCTGAATGTTGATAACTATTCCAAAATGTGGGAACTTTTCAGCAATTATTTCATTAAATAACCTTTTTGACCCTATCTTTGTCTCTTCTTCTAGAGCTCTCATAATGTGAACGTTTGTTCACTTAATGATTTTCCATAAGTCTCATAGGCTGTCTTCATTCTTTTACATTCTTTTCTCCTTTTCCCCTTTTACTGGGTGATTTCAAAAGACCTATCTTCAAGTTCAGAGACTCTTTCTTTCATGTGATATAGTCTGCTGTTGATGTTCTCTATTGTATTTTATTATTTCATTCATTGAATTCTGCAGCTCCAAGATTTGTGTTTGGTTCTTTTTCATAATCTCTCTTTCTCTCATTCAAATCATGCATTACTTTTCTGATTTAGTTGAATTGTCTATGTGTAGTCTGGTATCTCACTGAGTTTCATTAAACTCATTATTTTGAATTCATTTTCAGGTAATTTTTAAGATTTCCTTTTCTTTAGGGTTGATTACTGGAGAATTATTGTATTCCTTTGGGAGTTGTCATGTTTCCTTGCTTTTTCATGTTGCTTGTGTCCCTATGCTGCTGTCTGCACATCCAGTGGAGCAATCACCTCTTCCAAACTTTATAGAGCGACTTTCTTAGGGAAAATTTTTCAGCTGCTGTTGTATCTTAGTGTGTTAGTTGGGAAAGGTGTGGTGGCTATTTTCTAAGTAGATGCTGTGATATATCTTCTGTGCAGCTTCTTCAGCTGCAATCAACATCAATGATGACTCTGGGTGCCTCAGTGGCCTAAGTTGTATGAATCTGTTGAAGTGGCTGTAGCAGCATAAGTTGTCAGGGTCCTTGGTAACAAGAGCTTTGGGAGTACTCCTGTTCTCAATTTCCCACAAGAGACTGTCTTATCTGAAGGAATCCCTGCTGGTGTTGTTTCTGACACAGCACACAGTCAGCTACAGTGACTCTAGGTTCTAGGGTGTAGGTGCTCAAAGTGGTTGTGATGTTGGAGTCCTGGCTTCAAAGTCTCAGGAACCTATTGTGGCACCTGGTTTGTGCAGTGCAGGTTTGCTCTCTGAGGCAAAAGTGGGATGCATATTGCCTACAATGCTAGGGGCTGTGATTCTGAAGCACCTCTCCAGCAGCTCAAGCCCAGGAAGCTAGCTTGTAGCTATGACTCTGACCCTTAGGGGTGGGTCATAACATGCCTTGCTCCAAGGAACAAAGGGCACTCCAGAGGTTTGAGCTCAGGGAGCAGAATATAGCTGCAATTTGAGCACAAGAGCCATGAGGCCACAGTAGCAACTTGGGCACCAGAAGATGTAGTACAGTATAGTGATGCCCCTGGAATCTGGGATAGTGGGTCATGGCAGTATCCTCACTCTGTGAGGCCAGGTGGAAAAGGGGGGCGGGAGGGTAGGAGGGGCAAAAACCAAGAATGACAAAACACAGTTGTTGCTTGATCTCTGGGGTGGCAGGCAGCAGCATAGTGATGATTCTATATCCCCGTGAAGGGGTTGTCTCAGCAGCTGAGAAGTTAGGGGGCTAGTCCAATTCCAGAGGAGCAGGGTTCTACAGTTGTTTAGACTATAAGGCAAGGTGTGTCAGCTCAGCCAATGCTCTGTTTCCCTGGGATATAGTGTACCACATCAGTTCAGCCTTGGCATGTGTGGCTGCTAAGGCACCAATTCCTGGAGAGGTAGTGTACCACTTCAGCCCAGGCCCTAAGGAATGGAGCACACCAGTGACTGGAAGGAGTAGATGGAATGGCTTTGTGGCAGCTCTTCCTCATGGGGTAGCATGCATATCAGCTCAGCTTAGAGATGGCAGGAAACCAGGTGGGTGTGGCTCAGCAGCAGCATAGCCAGAGACAGAAGGGTTCATGTCCCCAGAGCAGAAAACAATCCAACAGTAGTTCCAGTTTCAAAATGGTGTGGTGCAGTAGCCACATGTGCCATGGGGTGGAAGATTGAGAGAGGGGGGAAGCACAATGTCAGGGGAATGCAGCTGGGGAACTCCAGACTGCTCCCTTAGTGGGGCTTAGTGCCTGTGTAGATTGCAGATGTCCCCATTGTGAGGACTGTAGGTGTTCAAAGTGGGGATGGGTCTTATTATGTCCTCTTGCTTAGGAAGGAGGCTTTTCCAAGGCTTTACCAAGTGGATCCCACTTGGAAAGGAAAAGGCTCTCCTTTTTCCAAGTGGATCCCAACTTGGATATGGGGTGGTGGAAGCAAGTGTTTCCTTCTGTTTTCCATGTGGCTCCTGGGTTTCTGTGCTCTGAAGGGTTTCGGCCACTCCTTTGATATACTCTGGTGCTCTCATTTAGTTATTTTCATTAAAATGTACTTGTTTATTTATTTTTTGGTTGTCTTTGTTGGGAAGATGAGCTCTAAGGACTTCTGGTCAGCTGTCTTGCTCTCTATCATTTTTAGAACTGTTTCGTTAGGCCTATGTTTAAATCTTTTTGTTTAATTAAATCTGCTTTTTTGTTTGTTTGTTTGTTTTTTGAGATAGACAATCATGTTTTCTGCAAGGGTGATTTTTTCCCTATAATTTTTATATCTACTATATGAATTACTTTGTATAATCGCATGAGCTAGAAACACAAGGGGTAGCAATAGTGGCATACTTGTCTTGTTTCTCACTTTAATGGGAGTGCCACTAATTTTTTATTGTCAAGTATATTGTTGGCTCAGTTCCTATTAGATATGCTTAACTAAATTTTCTTTCTATTCCCAGCATATTAGCTACTTTTATAAAGAAACTTCAATCTGAAGACAAATGTATTAGCTCTGAGAAAAACTCTCCTGCAATTATTATGTGTTAACTTGTTTAAGATTAGATAAAAAGTGATAGATACCTAATTGACCAAGTTGTTCAACGGCAGTTTTAAAATTGATCACAGTAACAATTACACAAACACTCTCTTATTTTTGTACTTATGTATTTGTATTTCTTTTCTTCAAACATGAAGTAACTTTACTGTTGCCCCTTACCTCAATACTACTACTAGTAGTTAACTAACACTTATAAAATGCATATTATGAGCTAGGTACTTTTCCAAGTGTTTTGTGTATGTTAACTCATTTTTCCCACATGATATCTCATGCAGTAGATGTTATCTTTATTATAGGAACAATGATCCAGTCACACTAAGGAAAAATCACTTTCTCAAGGTCAAGCAACTGATAATTGATCATAATGGAACATATTGGGTGATGATGGTACATTAATCAAAGCCCCTTAAAACTCCTTCCCCCTTAAATCTCAAATAAGGATTTCTTCTATTACATTCATGTATATCAACAAAAGAGATGAACTTTTGTTTCTCTCCTGTTTGCTTTGCAATCTTTCTCATACTTACCAATGATTTGTGTTTGGATTTGTGTCATTTGAATCCACCATTTATTATTTTCTGTTGTACACAGCAGAGGTATTATCCAGTGGCAGAGCTTAGCATTGGCACTGGTAGTACCTATGGGGTATCCAAACAAGAGCATTTCTTCAGCATAATCTTGGCTGTGGTTCCCCTACAAAGCTTCTGTTGTTTTCTGCCCATTTTCCTAACAGTCTCCCCATCCTGCCAGCTAATTCTATGAGCTACCCAACATTCTTTCAACAAATTTATTTTTCCTTTTATTAGCGAGAGCTGCTTTTGCTGCTCACATCCAAGATTTCTAACAGAGGCCAAAAAAAAATTTACCATGGAATGACGTGCATCAGATAACTTGCAATGAAATGTGGGGATTGTCAATTGTTTATCTGCATAGCTGGGTCAGAAACTAGTTGAAATCTTGCTTAAATGCCAAGATGGGAATTCAGCTATAGTGAAAAAGCTAATCAAATCATTGCCTGTAGTCACCTGGCATCAAGTGCTTATTGCAGGAATGACTTTTGGGAATCGAGTTGCCCCTACCACAAAATAGTAGGTTATACATGAGGAATTTATGGACTTAGAGAAGGGGCAGCTGTTTTGAACATCAATGAACAGCTTAAAGAAAGAGAATGACAAGTTAAACTCCTTGAATTCTAGGCTCACAGCACTGACTGAAATCCAGGGAGTTTTTCAGATCAAGATAAAAGAATCTCTTATCTTTTGTTGCTGCAGGGACGGAGCTGGCAAAAAACAAAATGTGGTCTTAGAGATAGTAAAATTAGACTATCAATTGAATTCAGTGCTTTTCCTTGTCTCTTATGTGAAAATTAGAGAATCAATAGGGAAAGAATATTTTGGCACCCTAAACACCCTAACTCCCATTGAAAGCCCATTGACACTGAAGAACATACTATGAAACTTCCTTATTCCTCTCCCTATAGGTACCTGTAGCCACTTTCTAGGGTAAGAGATTCCTGTTGAAAGTGCAATGCACAAATCTTTTGGAGATGCTCAGACAAAAGCATTAAACACATTAATTGATTTTGTCCATTGAGAGGATTTTCTTTTTCTAAAACCTACTGGATCACTTGCGGAACTCATGGGCAAAATAATGTCATAGGAAATTCAATCTTCTCTAATGCTAGTATATCATGTAGAGCTTTGTAATGATTTCAAATTGCTTTAAATATTAACCTACTAGAATGTATGAGAAGTAGCTATTGGTTTGCCTAGATAATAAGGAATTTCAAAGGCAGGGTACTGAACTGAAAGATTAATGACAAGGATTTGGGGGGTGGGGGAGAGAAGCATGGAAAATTTTCTTGGAAAGGGCTCACAACATAAAAAATATCCATGCTACATGTTAACCCAGAGGAGAATTCCAGCAGAGTAGGCTCATAATAGTTAGCTGGACAAGAGAACCTAATCTTTCAAAGTCAGCCATCTCCCTTCCACAGCAACTTTAGAACTTATTTATTTAAAAAAAATGGCTATGGTGAAAAATATTAAGGCTATTCATAAGTGCAGCAACACAGGATTCCCCTTACCAGTGTACCAAGATATTTTACTTAAAGTAGTAAATCTGAACCTTATAATATTATATCATGTGTTTGGGCATCGGATGATGATTATTTTACTGCTTTTCTCATGGAGAGTTCCTGCAATGCCTCAAGTCAGCATTGTCATGAATGTCTGTACAACAGAATGCCTTATTCTACATCATGATATTTCTCATAATTTCTTTTAAGCAAGAAACTCAATTTCCTATGAAAGAAGCAAGACAATGGGATACTGCCCTTGGGTTTCTTTAGTCTTATCATATACTTTATTGAAGTATTAAATTGTGATACCAGATCATAAGATACTACCTATGATTTGAAACATTGACCAATATATGTTGCTATTTCTTTAATAGTCAATATACATAGTTCTAAAAACTAAGAAGTAGAAGAGAAATTATTGCCTCTTCCAATTAAATCTAATCAGCCATTCACAATTATTTTATTCCCATCTCTGAGTTTATTGGAACTACTGACTTAGATATTACTGATATCCAAGGGGTAAATGTTACACCAGGGTACTCAACAATGGTTGCATGGAAGTAAACAGTACCATCTGGCCAATTCAGAGTCTTATGACCCGAGTCAGCAGAAAAAACAGGGGTTACTATATTGAACAGGGCAATAGATCCTGAAAATCAAGAGGAAAGAGGTTTATGATGCATAGTACATCAGGAAGGGTGGATATCCAGCTGGTGCCCTGGGAAATTTTCACGTGACCGTGACCATACAGATAAGACTAGGAAGAGTTCAGAACTCCTTGGAATGAAGGATTGATATAAATCTACTTCTCATTTCCTTTCAGCCACTACTGTGATGGGTACGGGTGATTGTTGTTTATAATTTCAGATACATTTTAACAATCAAGAGTGGATCCAAGAAAACTAGGATCAGTACAGAGATAATCCAAGGATTCTGGTCTTGGAACTGGATTCAGTAACTGGAGAGGTTTAGCATAGTTTTCCTTTTGGATATTGATGAAGTGGATTTTTGCTATTAGAGAAAGTTGCATAGAATCAGACAGGAGGTTCGATCAGTCCAAATGAGAAGATTTTATATGAATTCTAGGTTGCCAAAGAGACAATTTCTATTGGGCATGATTTAATTCCCTAATACAAATTCTTATCTTATTTGGGATTAAAGGACTGACTATGTGAATTTTGGAGGAGCTAGGGTTTAACGTCAGACTGATGGGGTCATATGTTCTTCTTTCTTTCACCTAACACCTAGACCAGGGCAACTGACCTAGGTTCAAGCCTACTGTATGATTCACTTTGAATTTTGAGGAAGTGATACAAATAAAAGGGGCCTGTTAAAAATTGACCAACTATAGTTTTGTTCATGGCATCTGTGCCCGGTGACAACAAGTCTAGTGCAGTGGTGTCCAGAGTTAGCAGAGTGAGTGGCTCCTGTCTTCTAACCAGAAAATTCCTCTGGTGGAATTACCCTGATTCTTGACCATCCTGTTTTCAAAAATCTGATTATCATTCTTTTGAGTTATTCTGGTATCCACTCAGTAGCCTCCTATATGCCTATTCAATCTTTTCAGAATTCAGCACCAACCTCAACATCACCTCCAATAGAATACTCTCCCTGACCATACATTGCTAATTGAAATGCTCCTCCAAAAGCTTCATGTTCTCACCTTTAGCATAGTACTTCTCACATTATGTTTTAATTGTCTTCTTTCTCATATTAACTTCCTTAGTTAGGGCTTACATTTCCCTAAGGATAAGAGAGTTTAGCCTCATACAAGGTTTGGTACAACCTTGGAAATCTGCAACTGTGTCTTTAATCAATGAGTGTGTGTAGTTGACTTTTGGCCATTACCTTATGCCAGTTATTAAGTTATTGCCTCTCAGCTCAAACTCTTCCTTCTAGATTCTGTTCTGTGATGCTAAATCTGCAAACTACATGCCTGCTCTGCCAGCTGCCTTCCTGTTATTCTTGGCCAGCAGAAAGCACTAGAGGGAGCTGTGAGGATGGAGGAGAGAAAGTGACTTTCTCTTCTTGTTTGTTTGGTGCTGGCTTCCTGTTTGCTTTCTGTCATTGAGCATCACCTTAGCCTCATCTCACCTTGTCCCCCTGGTAGCAGCAGTTTGTTTCGGTAGAGTGTTTAAATGACTTTGCACTTCTTCAACATTTGCAGAACCAGTCTCGACATGCTCCTGCAGAAACTCCAGCCCCTGTTGCTATCACTTTTAACATCCCTCTTCAAAGGCCTGGACTTTACTCCCATAAGGTATCTCCTCCAAGCTAAGAGATACCAGCATGGGTAAAGCAGCAGCCCTTCTCTGAAGTTTGAGTTTCGTCTCTGTAGGGCCCCTCCTCCAGGCTTGCATGTTTGCTAGTAGGGTAGCTGCTGCCTGCAGATGCTCCTTCCAGAATCATGTAATTTTCTTTTTGCCCTTTTAATTCTTCAATACCTAATTAAAATTATGTATACAAAACTGTTATTATTAAAATAACTGATTTTATTTTGTCTTATGACTGGACCCTGACTGATACAAACTCATACCTGGGGTAGTATACACAAAAGCATGCTTGATGGTACCCTGAACTTCTGTTCTGGCCTATTTAAATAATAACTAGCGATGAAAAGTACATCTTTCTGCTTGTGTTTCTGTTTATCATGTACTGACTCAGGGAACTAGAAAAATCCAGGTGCTTAAGCCAATTTGAATTGTATTTTCAGTGTTCACAATCAAAAGATATAATGAGGGTGTTCATGCTTTACTCTCTCTATTTTTGTATTGTTTGAATAATTTATAAAAAGAATTACATATTAGTCAGGGCCTTGCTGAAAACAGATTATGTACTCAAATTGGCTAATTTGAAATGAATTTAATAAAAGGATAATCTACAAAAGCTAGAGCAGGGTATAGCGAAATCAAAAGAGATAATGCAGTACCTTAGAGCCAGTTACAGTGGTGAGACCTGTTATCACCCTTAGAGCTGAAAAGACTAAAACTCATAGCGAGATCTGTGTGGCAAGAATCGCCTGTCAGGAGCTGTGACCTTTGGTGGAGGTACACAGTCAACCTGCAGAAAAGGAGCAAGGGAAATAAATTTTCCTACCTACCTCTGATCTCCTGCCAGGGATCCCCATTAGCCGAGCTCAACTGGAAACCGGAGGGCAAGGGAACTGCTTGATGCAGTTCATAGAGGTCAGTCTCCCACTGGTCTAGCAGGGTAGGTGGGGGAACAGAGGAGCTGGAGGAGTGAACGAAGGATACCTTGCACAAATGGATTAATTACAATCATAATTTAAGTGTTTTTTAATAACCGCAACACTTTCAGGAAGAAATCTTTTTGAATAAATGTCAAAAATCTTCTGAGGGCAGGAAGGGAATGAGGTGGGAAGAGGAGAGGAACACATTTACAAAGCATTTCTGGGAGCACAGAAGGTAAATATCAAAGAGAAACAATCTGTCATCTGAAAACATGAGAGTGATTGGAAATATAAGTGTTCTAAATGACAATTTTACTTTTAACAATTAAATATAGATTTTTAACAAATCTTAAGTTTGATTCTGGAAGGGATTTTAGTGGTAAGTAGTATAAAGAAACTCTGAAACAGTTTGACAGATACCTCCTCACACATATAGAACATGTGTATATATGTATGTTTTAACATTTCAAAATATAATATGTGATAAGTTGCAGAGCATTTATAATTAATTAAGCTGCTTCACAGCCCTCTAGAAGAACATTTTTCCAGGATAGCTGAATGCATAATGCTGTGCATGATTTATTTATAGACTACTAATGAAGACATATATAATCATCATAATTAATTGGTATTTTTGTGCTTTGGGGCCTAATCACAAAATCTTTCATATGTTGGCTCAAAGCAAACCTGGCTATGGGGCAAACATTTAGGACAAACTCTGCTTGTTGTTTTTAATATACAGCTCCACTGTATTGATTTATTTATTCAACATTTCTGGCTGTGATTATACAATGCCAGGATAAGTCTCTCGCATTTGGTCAATCCAACTTTTTAAAAGATTTTCTTGAATAAACAAACAAACAAAAAGAAAACAGAGGAATAATACTTGGCATAGTAGATAAAAACCAGTTTTTTAATTTATTTATTATTGTATTATTATCAGATAATCATATTGTTTATAAGAATAATCTTATAGTTAAAGCAGAATTTTCCTCTTTAAATTTCCTTATTAATTTCCTTTCTCTTTTACTTATATGAAAAGTACCTTGAACTCATTGTTATGAGACAGATGAGGATTTTGTTTTACCTATTTTATTATAGCTATTGGATATTTCTGAGAAAAACACTCAAGAGTAACTGCTTTCATATTTGGATACTGAAATAGTAGGAAATTACACAAAGAGCAAAGAAGATGGCTATCAAATATCTTTTTTATTATGAATAAAAGCCAGGTTTAGAATATGGCTTTTATTTGCATCAAAGACTAAAATTAGGGTAGTCCTTACTCTTTGTCCAAAGACAGCAACATGTGGGAGGCCTTTCATGGAAGAACAGAGAAGAACTTATGCTCTCTTTGGGCAGCTTCGCCAGTGCAAGGAGAAAGACAGAGTAGAGCCAAATATGTCCAACTAAACTCCACCTCACTCTTTGCTTCAGAGAACTCAACCTGTGACAGGTGCCCATTGTTCTATGAATATGAATGTGTTCTCAAAATGAACAAGAATTCAAAAAAAATTATAAGGCAATGTTTGAATATTAATAATGATGATAAGAAATTAGAATATAACATTATATATTTAGTTCTTATTTAAACTTATTCAATTTATGAACATTATTTTGCTTTTCAACTCTAACTCCATTTGTTTGATCTTCTGAAAAGGACAATGCATCTTCCGGATGCACTGAATATTCTAGAATTGGAATAACTCTTTTAATTAAATCAATGAATAAATTAAGTTTATTTTTTATGATTTTTCTGTATCTATGCAATTCATTTAAATGGACTACCTATTGACTCAATGTTATTTACTTACTTTGGAAAAAATATAATAATTAAATCATTCATAATGAAGCCCTCCTGAGAAGCCACTAGGAAGACAAGAAAAACTAAATATTCCATCAATACGAAAGAATCAAGCAAAATGAGATCTAGATTAACATAAGAGCATGAATGAATATAATGTAATTTTTAAAAATTTTAAGTGTTAGAGAAATTTGGGGCAGAAAAGAGTCATATTTCTAAATTAATGAATTTATGAAGATGAGAATTGTATAATGGTACTGGTCAGCTTGGGCTGCTATAACAAAATATCATTAACTGAGTGGCTTGGCAACAGATGTTTATTTTTCATATTTCTGGAAACTTGGAAAGTCCAAGATCAAGGTGCTTCCTGATAAAATTCCTGGTGAGGGTCTTCTTTCTGGCTTATAGGCAGCCGTCTTCTCCCTACGGAGAGAGAACAATCTCTTGATCTTCTTCTTCTTATAGAACCAAGAATCCCATCTAATTGTCTCCCATAGTCCCCATCTCCAAACATCATCACATTGTAAGTTAGGACTTCAACATAATGAATTTTGGGGAAGGGGACACAATTCTATTCATAGCAATATTCACAAAGACACATTTTTATACAAGCAGAAAAATTAGTTTTTAAGACTGTGGAGAAACATTTGGATTTCTGCATGTAGTGTCATGAGAGTGCTGAACTGAAAGTAAAGAGATTTGAGGCTGAGTTCAATTGTAGGGCTAAATGCTTGCATGCCTTGGGACGGGTTAGGAAATGTCTGTGACTTTACCTTCCTTAGGAGTAAGATGAGGCTACCAAAAGATTTTTCACACGGTTATGTGTATTTCTACATGAGATAAGGAATATGTTATAAGTTTCAAAACAATAATGGAAAATTAAAGGTAATATATCATTAATGTAATTTCTTCATTTTTCAATATTGACATGATATAAGAACTATGTTTTTAAAGAAATTTATGATAAGGATCAACTCTGAGAAAAGAGAGGCTAGTCTATAAGAAAGATATCTGGGGAACTATATTTGAAAGCTTTAACTTTGTCATATTAACCTTTCTACACCCCTTATTGGATATTACTATTCCTGAGAAAGTTAGATTTCCTCTCTTTAAAACAGAACCTGTGAAATTTTAAACCGTACTTTTGCATTCAATTGCTTGAACCATTTAAATAGAGTTGACTGGTTTCACAAGCACTGCTTTTAAAAATGGTGGGTAATTTGTTAGGAAACAAAACAAAGCAAGAGGAAGAAAAACAGTGAGGTTGGGAAGAGAAACAGGGCATATGAGGAGATTCTCGGATGGTTTTAGAGTACAGGGTTAATTATTGCTTTCCAGAAATTAATGAAGAGAACAATTGGCTTAAACTTGTGAGTGAGAAAAAGCAACACAAATAAACCCAGTAGTAATTTATTCTGCAAATGTGGGAAACTATTGTCTTCTTAGAACGTGTGTATTTATTATTATGGGTTGATAGATAACCTTTAGGGACTAAGTGTGCCCAATCAGCATTAGAAATTGATAATGAGTGGGCTGCAACACATCTTTAATTACCAAAACCAGATATTTTTCTCTAAATGAATGCTTCACCTAATTTTTATTAAATATAAACACTCATTTTCACTGTTTCCTCATACCTTCTTTTACTTTGTAAACATTTGCCCTACATTTTTATAAAGGAAGAAGACACAAAAAGCTTTTTACAGAGTGAAATGTACATAGGAGATACACAAGTTTAGCTAGAGCAAGACAAAAAGACCTGCTGTGTTTTATGCCATGTTTATTTATTCCAACTCTAAAAATAGAAATGATCCCCAAAGTAGTTTGATAGATAATGATGGAGTTTGCAAAAATTATTTTAACTAATCATGTTTACCATTTTTGGTTAAGCTAATTGAAAATCAAGGTAGCATTGCCCCTAGATAGATTCTATATTTTATTATATTTATAAAACCATAGAAGAGTTACATCATTCTCAATTCTCAAAAATAATTATATTGTTTTTGAAACTGTCAGAACATATTTTCCAACTGTGTATTACACAAACAGGTAAGCAATCTGATACGGTGACCTAAATGTTTTCTGTTCGGCCCTTACAAGAGTTGGCAGTTCCCTGGCTTCTGTCTGGAAATAGTGTTTTAGTTACATCTTATAACATGTTTGCCTATAGTGAGGGATCAGAAAGCATGCCAAATATTGGAGATTTATATACTATGAAAGGTCTCAAGAGCTTAACCATTAGGGTTACATTTACATAAACTTTGATGAAAGTAATATCTTTTTTTCTTCCCAAAATAAGGAGAAAAATTTAAGTTCATTTTGAGAATTCTAAACTTCAGTGGCCAGTCTCCTTTTGTCCTTCAAGTTTGTAATTAATGAGGTTTAAACAAACATTTAAGTTAGTAAACAAATCGGTTTGGGCTTTTGGCTCAATTGATTGATCAGTTTAAAAATTGTCACTTAATTACTTTGCTTCCACCTCTACCCTCCAACCCCAGATTCAGCTCTCTGTTTATCTATTGGCCTGGTTTTGTGTATTAGCACATGCTCGGGTGAAGAAGTTTATCCAAATATATGCACTTTGATAAAGCACTTGTTCAACAGACGGGACCATAAAGGTACTTATCATACTTCTGATATGTATTAGTCAATAAAATAAGTTATCCATTGAAATGTAATTAAGTGTAATCTTAGATAGGGTGCAAGCTTCAGTAAAAAAACTAGGGACATTTTCTTGATAGGGAAAAAAGATATATCCACGTCTAGCACTATCCAAGTTGTGGGGATGCTGAGAAGCAGGCAACTGGACGAAATCCTGAATCTCATCTCTCACAGCTGCTGCTGCACTTTCTGTAAGAGCAGGGTTATGCTGATTAAGCCATGAGTATTTGAAGAGGTTATTTTTTCTTTTCTTTTCTTCTTTTCTGGCCATCTGTAAATCAGAGAAGAACAGGAATAGGTGGCTTTCTTCCTTCAGCAACAGATCATCAACCAAATACTCCTCTCCCCTTCATCATTTTGCCCAAGTCAGACTATTTCTCATTCCTTGATCAAACTCTACATTTTCTCATATTTTTATCTTGCTTCTTCTACCTAAAATTATTTTTCTCAAGTATTTATCAAAAAGCATCAACAACCACTTTTTTTCATTGAAACCTTTACTTGTCACTACAATTTAACTTGTTTTTATATATTTATGATTTCTTAGAATGCTTTGCCTATACCACTGTTATGGAATTTTTCATATATAACCATGTATAACTTATTGTAGTTATTTTAAAGATATGTCCACAAATTCTTTACTCTCCTCATTGCAAAACATGCAGCTTAATTCAGCTCTTTTGCATGGGGTCTGGAATTAGTGAACAAAATATGGCAGAAGTAATTGGATATCACTTGCAAGATAAGCTTATAAAGATCTGTGGGTTCCTTCCAAGATGTTATTTCTCTCTCTTTCTTTCTCTCTCTTGAGTTCACTCTTGCTCTCTCCCACTTTCTCTCTTTCTTGAATCATTCATTCTGTGGAATGCCACTATTATTAACACTCAGTCTATCTTTGAAGAGGCCCACATAGTGAGGAACTGAGACCTGCCGATATCAGTTAGCTTGGAAATGAATCCTCCCCAATGAACCTTGAGATGACTACATGCTCCAGCCAAGGAAGAACCACCAAGCTAAAGCACTTGGATTCCTGACCCTCAGAAACCATGAGATAATAAATGTTTATTGTTTTATGCTGCTAAGTTTGGGGTAATTTGCTTTGTAGTAATAGAGAACTAATGCTCTTCTATATTCTTACTTTTTCTTTTACTAGATTATGAACTTTTTGAAGAGAAGGATATCTACTATTTATTGAGATTCTATTTTTAGTCACGATAATACATGCCTACAGATGTAAAAAATAAAATCTCTAAAGTTCAATAAAAATTTATTTTTACTAATATTAAGTCTGATATGAGTGAGAAGATATAATGAAAAATAAACACATACATAAATAAGATAATTTCCAATAGTAATGGATTCTCTGAAAAATACAAAAATCTAGTTACTGAACAGAATTACTGAGGAAAGGAAGAATGCAGTGAAAATATAGACTGATCAAAAAGGCCTCTATGAGAAGGTGATATTAGAGTTTAAATCTGAAAATGAAAAATTGGCTCTCCAAAGAGCCAGAGAAAACTAAAGAAATAGCAAGTACAAATGCCCTGAGGAAGGACCTTTCTTAGTTGGTTGACAGGAAATGAAGTCAGATGGTAGACAGGCACCAGTTACCAGCAGTATTTTGTAGTCAGTAATGAAGAGGTTGGAATTCATTGGAGAGTTTCATTGGAGCTCTCATTTGGTATAAGTCTCATTCTCCAGAGAAGACCAAGGTCAGTTTTGAATGATAATCAGCTATCATAACAGCTGGGAAATGAGTGCCCCAGCTGGAAAAGGAGATCAAAATGGGTCACCAAGAGCATCTATGACAATCACATTGACCAATGAATGGAGAACTAATTGTGGTGGTGGTAGGGTTGAGTAAGTGGAGAGTAAGAAGCCAGTTAGTAGACTGTTGTAATATTAAGAATGAGAGAAAAGAGGGAAATAAGCTGGGATTGGATGTAGAAAAGAGGATTTGAAAGAAAAAGAGATTTATAATGTATTTTGAAAGGAGCATAATGAAATAACATGCATCAATTAAGAGAAAGAGGGGAATTAAAGATGCTCCCCCCTTTTTTGGCTTCTGTCTATATAACTAGATAATGCCATTTACAGAAAAAAAAAATCTATGGAGAAATAAATAATAAATATCATATATCTTTCTAAGATGTCCCAAAATAATTTCTTTTTAAGAAAGGCATACTTTGTTTTTGTATATCACTTGGAGACAACAGGGTAGAGAAAATTTCAAAAGGAGGAAGAAAAAGTGGAGAAGGGAATTAGAGGTCACCAAGGAAAAGGGTACTTAACAAGTTAATAAGGTAGACAATAATAAGGAAGGGAAAAATAAAAACATGTCAGACATGAAAGGAAAAAAAGAAAAGAAAGACCAAGGATAGTCAGTGTGGAGGGGTAAAGAAGAAAGAAAAGTTAAAATGAAAAGATACTTACAGAGTTGGAGGTCTCTTAGACCCGTTAGGGGATCTGTAAAGTCCTTTGTCCCATTCCATATCTGTCTTAGGTCAGACTTTCTTCATGTATTTCAACTAAACAACATATTGCAACAGATTGAATGCAGAAACAGGTATGAGAATCTAGCCATCTTCTAATAAACCAGACAATGCAGAGATCTACAAAAATGAAAAACTATTCCCCTTATTTCCCTCTTTTCTCTCATTCTTAATATTACAACAGTCTACTAACTGGCTTCTTACTCTCCACTTACTCAACCCTACCACCACCACAATTAGTTTTCCATTCAGTGGTCAATGTGATTGTCATAGATGCTCTTGGTGACCCATTTTGATCTCCTTTTCCAGCTGGGACACTCATTTCCCAGCTGTTATGATAGCTGATTATCATTCAAAACTGACCTTGGTCTTCTCTGGAGAATGCTATTCTCACCATCAATTTTTTTGAACAATAGAGTTATTTTTCATAAAATACATCATATTTATTTTAACATGTAATGGGTTTATGTTATTTTTATAAGAATATTTTAAAACTTTCTACATTATATTTTCTAATAAGGAGAATATCAATAGATATAAACTATAGAAACAAAAACTCTTTGGAGATTTTACAAATTTTTAAGAGGAAAAGATTCCCTCTGACCAAAAAGTTTGAGAGCCATTGCTATAGTAGAGGTTAATCTAGATTTTGTGGCAAATGTTAATTAATATGCTCTTCTATAAGCTGCTCCTCCTTTGGAAAAAATGTGTTCTCACCTGGTTATTTAGAAATCATAATACAGAATTTTGATTCTGAAAAAAATAGCCAAAGTTGCCAGACAATAAGTAAAATATAGTCAAGCATTGGTTACTACAGGGATACAGTTTGAGTAATTGCACATAGGGGTGAGGAACCTGCAAACTTAAGGCGAGATGTGGCCTTCAAGGTCCTTAAGTGTGGCCTTTTGACTGAATCCAAATTTTGCAGGACAAATCCTTTTATTAAAAGGAGTGCATCAGAGAAAGATGAAGCATGTCTTGCTCCCATTTGTGCTTAAAAAGGAAGAATCTTGAAATCAGAAGGCCTCACATTCCCCACCCTAGACTGCACATGATTATCACACAATGGTATCTGTGTATTTAAACACAAAAAGATGCAGCAAAATTCAGCCTAAAAGATAAAAAATGGCACACCTGTATAGGGTGCTTACCACGAATAGAGCATACAGGAATGCAAGTTGGTCTGGGTGAGTCAGTGAGTAAGCAGTGAGTGAATATGGAAGCCTAAGATATTACTCTACACTAGGCCACTATTGTAGACTTTCTAAATACTGTCCACTTGGGCTGACTTAAATTTATAAAAATCATTTCTTTCTTCAATAATAAATTAATTGTAGCTTATTATAGCTTTTTACTTTGAAACTTTTTTTAACTTTGTCTCTTTTGTAATAACACCTAGCTTAAAACACAAATTGTACAAGCTGTACAAAAATATTTTCTTTCTTTACATCTTTCTATAAGCTTTTTTTTTCTATGAGCTGTTCTTTCTATAAGCTTTTTTATATTTTATTTTTATTTTTAAACTTGTTAGTTATGAATAAAACTAAGACACAGACACACACCTTAGCCTAGGCCTACACAAGTGGGATCATCAATATCACCTTCTTCTACCTCCACATCTTGTCCCACTTAAAGGACTTCAGGAGCAATAACACACATGGAGTGGTTGTCTCCTATGATAATAGGGCCTTCTTCTGGAAAATCTCTTGAAGTACCTGCCTGAGGCTGTTTTATAGTTAACTGGTTTTTTAATAAGTTGAAGGAGCATACTCTAAAATAATGATAAAAATGATGATAATATAATGATAAAATGTATTTAGATATATAAACCAGAAACATAGTCATTTATTGCCATTATCAAGTATCAGGTAATATGTTTGATACAATGTTTCATACTTTTACTGTACTGTCATGACTGGCAGCACAGTAGGTTTGTGTACACCAGCATTATCACAAACGTGTGTAATGCATCGTGTGTGACATTAGGATGACTATGACATCTCTAGAACTTGTCAGCTCCATTTTAATCTCTTGGGACCACCCTGGTATATGTGGTCTCTCTTTGACTGAAACATCATTATGCACATGAGTCTACTCTGACTGTCAGCAACTTGCCCACCACTGTGTTATCTCAAGCTCTACTTAATGAATGGAGTAAAGTCAATCCAGGATGAGCCCAATATAACAGACTTCTTCTGTTTCTCCCCTTTATTTTCTTTTTCTACATAGTATTCCATAACTGCAAATGGTAGTTATTTTGTAGTCTAAGAAATGGAAGAGTGGAAGCTATCCAAAATTCATTAGTGAACTAAGAAATTCTTTGAACCAATGCCAGTGCTTTTGATGAAGCGTGAAATTCATTTAACACATCTTAAGAAGAGTTTTTAATATAAGGATATATAAGGTTATAAACTAGAACTGTAACATCACTATGAACAGAGGATATTCTATGGACTAGCTAAACATTGATGCTCACTCCTGGATCTTGTTGTTTCTCCGTATTTCTTTTTATCTTTCTTTCATTTGTCTTCTTTTCACTGAATGATATTATTCAGGTCAAATTCTGTGGAGAACCATTTGTTCCAATCATCAGAGCCCTCAGGACAGGCTTCCTCTGGGGCCATTGGCAGCACTGTGCCCACCCCCAGACCATCTTGGCTGCCTCTCTCAAAATTCACCTCAGGTCTTCAGAAAGGGAGGTTTCAATGAGAAGGCAGAAGATACCACAATATTTCATGTGTTTTGCACATTTATTTAATTTAATAATTTTTGAAAGAAGCTAGAAATTTTTTAAAAATCACAAAATTGTTAATTTTCTTGAAAGCTCTTTTTGTGGGAACTCATTTTTAATATGGTCTTTGTTGTTATTAAGGATAACTTTTTTCCATTTAATAGTGTTTTAATGTGGCCTTTCATGCTTTTAAATTAGAAGTGGATGAATCCAAGATTAGAAGTGGATTGAATCCAAGATTTTTCTTCTAGGTCAACTCTTAAATATCTTAAAGTTGTTCCTCTTCCTTGGTTTAAAATATCCCTTATTCATTCTATCAAAGTGCAATTTTTTGAAGAGGGAATCAGAGGAAAGAAAATGGATCCAAAAGAAAGTAGAAGAATTTGAAAGAATCCTTGGAAGTAGATGCTGTCATGATGGAAGGTAGATATCAATAGAAAGTGTAACAAGTTATCTATAAAAAAATGCCTACCAATCAGTGCTTAAAAACAGCTTCTATAAATGTGAAGACAAATCTTTTGCCATAACCAAGTACTATAGTAAATTCTGACAAGGAAATATTCTGATGGATGTGATAGGAAATATTAGTTATGTGTGATCATTATCACCTTGATCCCTGATAAATAAAAACATATAAACCATAAAGATACATGTACATAGACACAAAAATGTCATTGTTCAGATTTGCAAAAGGAGGAATCTTCCTGTTGTATTGTACTAATGGAAGGGTTAGATTATCTCTAGAGCAGATGTGTGCTGTAAGTGCACAATTAACTTCTACTGAGATCCATAATCATGGATTGTTTCTAGTTTTATATTCAGACTGTCAGATGATGCTTTTGTACACAATTTTAAGCCATGAGAAAGGATTCTTTTTGGGGGGCATAAAAATGATTTAGAAATTAGAGTGAGGTTTCATTTTTAGAAAAATTTTTTAGACATTTTGATACATTTCAACATATTTCAACAAACATTTTTCCATTTTTTATTTTCCTGTATTCAAAATTTTTTGATTTATACCTTTTAGCTTTGGGTGGAAAAGCTTATTAATGTGACAAAGAAATTATAGGAAGAAAATTCAATTAGGATTTTAAAAAGTTATTCTTAACAGTAGATACACAAATATTCAGGACCCTATTCAATGAAAATTTGATAGATAGAGATCATGTATCTTATATAAGATTAATTTATAGTAAATAATACATTATTATAACAAAATATATTTTAAAATACATTAAATTTCTTCCAGATATCTTCTTTGCCCTATTAGTATGCTTAGCTTATTACTTTTTTTCCCTCTTTAATTTCAGATCTCATTCTATTTAAGTCATCCTAAATTCTCAATTAGTGAAAAACTGTGTTGCAAAGATTTTACTGAATTGTGGGGGATATCGGTCCATTTTAATTTTGAAATTAAATTATAAACTGTTTTGTTACATAATAATGAGAGCTTACAGAAATTGGACGGTGATCAAGTAATTTTAAAATATGTATTCAGTAGTAATCTCATTAATTCCCAACTCTAAAGCGTAGCTATAATACCACTTTTTCTTTCTCTCCTCCCCCCCACACAGACACAGACACACAGACACACACACACACACACACACACACACACACACACCAAATTAATAAATGTGGAGATAGAGGCTCAGCTAGGTTAAGTAACTTTGCTAAAATCGCCCAAGTAATCTCACCTCAAACTCTGCTTTACATAAATAAATGAAATTTCTTATTGCTTTGAAATTTAATAAGAAAATATTAATTAAAGAGAGACTCTTAGGGATAAGATTTAGCTATAGTAGTGTGTGTTCCTAAAAAATAGAAAAATCCCTGAACCTCTCTAAACTCTAACTTTCTCTCTGCACAGCAGGTTAATATTATCTACTTTGCAAAGGTGTGAAGATTATATTCCAAAAGCCTTTTTTAACCTGGGTATTTTTTCCCCTTGTGCTTTTAAAAAGGATTAGGGCATATAATGAGAAACCAGAAGGGGAAAGACACTCATTTGATACATTGTATAAGTGTGAAGGGAACTATGCTAATGATGCATTTTGGCTGTAGGAATTCAACTGGAGTAAATGTCTCGGTCAATAGCCGTATGTCAGGTCTCCATGACAAAGAAAAGGGGTGCCACACTCTTGGAAGCTAGACAAACAACTATATTTATTTCTATTGCTGTGTAACAAATTTCCCTAAATTTAGTGACTGAAAACAATATCCATATATTACCTTACAGTGTTTTTTTTGTTTTTTGTTTTTTTGTTTGTTTTTTTTTTGTTTGTTTGTTTTTTCTTGTTTTTCAGATCTGAAATTTAACCACAGCTTATGGGGCCCTCTGTTCTATGTCTCACAAGGCAGAAATCAAGGTGGGTGTCAGGTGGGGCTGTAATCTCATCTAAAGCTCAAAACTCTCCTTCAAACTCTCTGGTTGTTGCCACAATTTACTTCCTTGTAGTTGTAGGGTAGAAGCCCTTGATTCCTGGAAGTCTTCCACTATTTCCTGCCACAAGACTCTCTCCACGACATGGCAATTTGATTTTCCAAGGACAACAGGAGCAAGTCTATTACTGCTTATCTTTTACCTCCACATCATTTTTTAAAAGGTTCACCTGATTAGGTCAGACCTACCTGAGATAATTTTCCTTTTGATTAACACAAACTCAATTCAATAGAAATCTTAATTATATTAGTCATATTCATGTGTCTCACCCACAACTTAAGGAGAGAGCTTATAAATCAAGGTCATGTTACAATTTCATCATTGTGGTTGATTTCTCATTACCCATTTCACTCCTTTCCCTTATATTGCAATCATGTGGTTTGGGGACAATCCTTTGTCTCCTGGAATAAGTCTTGATCAGGAAAACCAAGTGTCTTTCAAACATTTTTAACTTCAATACATGATGGTAAATGCATATATATGTTGCATTGCAATCTAATGCAGACATACACATATATATAACTAAAAACATTTAACATTGCTATGTGCAATTCACTGTATCCTATTTTATTCTGGTCTACTTTAATCTATTCCATTCCATTCCACAAACAAATTCTAGTTAAACTTTAACAAGTTGTTATCATAAACCCATCAATGTGTTGTCAGAAAGTTGAAAACGCTGGGCTAAGCCAATCATTATGATTCTATTCTATGGCCAGTGACTATTTTAAGAAAGCTGAAGACTACTCTTCTAAATATTGCAAGAATTGAAAAACAAATACCACACATATTCACTATTAAATTGGAACATATTGCACATATGGTAGTAAAACTCAAGAGAAACCAAGCAGGTGTGTATGTGGGGTCAATATGAACCTAATGGGTACAATGAATGGTCTCTTAGTGATGGACACACTTATAACTTTGACTCAAATTGCACAAAAGCAAATCATGTAACCAATGTTTGTACCCTCTTAATATTCTGAAATAAAAAAAAAAAAGCTGAGCAATTTTACCCCTCAAAATAAGAGCAGACTAAAAATTCAGAGGCAATGATTTTTCCAGTGGGATAATTTGTGAGTAAATTTGGGCATAAAAGCAAAGACATCAGCCAGAATTCAGAATAAATGAGAATACATGTAAAACACTTGAAAATATTAGGAAAGACATGTTACAAAGTATTTTGTTATCCTACCATGGCTGCCTCAGATTTTTAGTAAGCATATCAGAGTTTATAGTGTCCTTATTCATTCTATATACTCTTTTCAAGTGAGTAAAGTGAGATTGTGTCTGAAGCCTTGTCTCCCTTCATTTATTTTATGTTACCCTGATTGGGAATATAATGGGAGACTTGGAAGCTAAGCTGGTGTCAGAGTTTCATGTGCACAATGGCAGTACCAAGTTGTCTGAAATTCAGGTTCAGAGGATCAGATTTGTGTGCTATGTGAAGACTAATTGTACAAATGTCAATCTTTTCTTGGGTTCATTAAATTATGATACTTAATTAACATCAATGTCAGTGAGAGAAAAAAATATCCAAAGCTTTCCTAAAAGCTGTTCATATTCAAATATATGTTGATTGATAGAAGCCTATTGTTTCCCAGTGCCTAGTAATGTTCTTCACTGCATATATT
This sequence comes from Microcebus murinus, assembly GCF_040939455.1. Taxonomy (NCBI): domain Eukaryota; kingdom Metazoa; phylum Chordata; class Mammalia; order Primates; family Cheirogaleidae; genus Microcebus; species Microcebus murinus. Next base: position 62,339,309 of record NC_134108.1, on the reverse strand, counting down.
ACCTGGAGACTTCTCCAAACACTGAGATATTTGGAAATCTAATGAAAAAATAGCTTCTATTGTTAGATGGAAAGTGCAATTTTATGAGCAGATCTAGTGCCTCTCCCTATCCATCCATTGAGCGTGTATCTACAACTTGATTGATTTCGACACATTCTTTACCAGCCAGTTATTGGTTACAGAATCCCATGAATAAAAATAAGAATCTATTTGTTGGTTGGCATATCAGAACATGTTAGCAAAGCATGGTTTCAATTTATGAAGTACAATATTGACTTCATTCCTAGGTAATAAGGAATAATAATAGAAATGCAACTATGTGATTTATTAATTTAAATAGACTTATTCAGCATAATTTAGAGTAACTTTTGAAGTAATAAGCAAGTGATTACTAAATAATGAAAACTATTAGGCCAGGAATAGGGTTAGATATTACAGAAATCGTGCTGCTGTCAAGTAAGGGTGTTAATGGAAACATGAATCTAGTCTTATCTTTCTTTCTTAAGTCTTATTATTGGTTACATAAAATGCATTAGTTCTATGATATTTATAAATAGAGAAATGATTTTAAATTCTTTTGCAGAATAGGAAGCAACATGAAGTGATAAAACATATTGAACAATCCTGTGTTTATGGTGACTATTCATGATTATTTTCGGTGCATGTTTATATGACTCGAGATGAGAAGTTTTAGTAACAGTGATGCTGTGGCAGGATAGGTGGGCAGTAGGGTAAAGGACAAAGAGAAAAACTAAATGAAAATCAAATATACTCATTAGGAATAATAAAATGTACGGCGTATTTTTATTTAGCATGTGAATATGTTGTTTATCAAGACTTCAGCATATTGCAAAAATGAATTATTTCTTTTCCTCTTCCCCTAAATGCCTTTAAAATTGTCAAGAATAATGCACTAGAGAATAGAACTAGAAATAGAAAACAGAAATGGAGAAAATCACAAACAAGAGAATCTACAAACCAGTAATCTAAGTCCTGAAGAGAAAGGAAAACTATAAGAATAGATTCAAATAAAAGCTACAGTTGTAATATAATGTTAACCTCCAAACAAAATGTAATTAAGTATAGAGGCAAGATCCAGTTCCATAAATAGCTATCCACAATCATATACAATTGGCATGCCATTATTTTCTATTAGGAAAAAATGAGAATAAAATGCAATATTAAATGTCTGATAGAATTGAGCTCCTAATTAAGTCTTCAAATGAATTAAGTAAGCATCTTCCTTTCACTTTTTCTTTATGTCTCTTGTATAGGCTGTTAAAGATGCTCAGCATAATTACAGTCAAAATAGATGTATTTTTGCCTGTTCTGAACAACATGAAGTTTGGCAGGAAATTAAAAACCCAAATAACAGCCAAATTACTGAATTATTGAATTGTTCTTGCAAGCAAAAAAACCCTATGACCTCCTAAGCTGAAAAAAATAATTATACATGTGTGACCTCTCCCCTCTCCAACATATAGTTTACAACAACTTCAGACCACATAAAAAAGATCTATTTTGTTGGCACTCAGCCATAGCAGTAGTTTAACTTACTTAATAAGTATTGGAGGATCCTCATGAACATTTCATCTATTAGTAAATTTGATAGAAATTATTATATCCTTTGCCGTTTGTAAAGGGTCACTTTTCCCCTTCAAATTGGTCACATTTCATTGCACTGTTACATTTTGGACTTTCTTAATAAGCTTGAAATCTATATATTTCAATTTCTACAAACTCTCAATTTTGTGGGTGAGGGAACACATAATGGAATATGAAGACTTTTGCCTCTAAGTTTTACATGTAAATACAGTGTTCATTTTCAGTGATCCAGTATTGTTGCATCTCATGACCATTCTAGAACTGCTACAAAAGATTTAGTTTTCTCAATTGAATTCTTAGTGAGCATGCTTTTTTATTACAACAAACTAAACCATGATTGCCTGAAAGTTCAGCTGGGTCAATAAAGAAATCAGTCAAAGAATAGGCTGTGCCATGCGTCTTTGTTGTGTATGAAAGTTCTAATTCACTTAGGAAATTTGTTCTCTCTTCCACATTTTTCATGAACCCTAGAAAGACACAAATAAAATACTGTAACTCAAAATTTTTCAATGATATATTATAAGAATGTCACACATTGATTAAGCTATGAAGTTTTATAGAAAACTATGATTTATCTATGCTAAAATAAATAATACAAGTTCTGCCAGGATGAAGTAGCTGCTATTATACTTAAGAAACCTTATCATCATATCATAAATAACTGTACATAATGGAAATGTGTATGAAACAACTTTTTCAAGCATCAGGCAGCAAAACAGAGGGCAACAATTCTTGAAAGAGGGTAAAAAAACGTGCTTATGAGATGTAGTCTTGTGTTAAATATTCAAAGTACAACAGCTACAATTTTAAAAAATTAAATAAGAAACATATTTTAAAGTCTAGTTTCCATTTCCATGTTTGAGTAGTTACCATGTAATTTATTGTGTTAACATGCTATATTATTATGAATAGAGGATAGATGGAAAATATGGTTACTATCGCAGAAAATTCAATTGTTCATAGAGGATAAATAGTTTACAAATTTCTGTATTTGTGTCAAGAATATTCTGCATCCTTCAAATTTTGCCTTAATATTTTTACAATTCAATAATTTAATAAGTAAGCATTTGTGTACTAGTCACTATTTGTGTGCCAGTGTATTGCTGCTGATTAAGCAACATAAAACACCTGAGTCTGGCATCCCAGAAAGATGGTGTCATAATGTGATATTGATATAAATCTGTTGCATGAAACAGACGCCACAGTGTAAGAATCAGTGTGGAGTTTTAGTCAATGGCCCATACAGTAAACTTGTGAAACATACAAAAATCTCTTCTATAAACCTTAATCAAAATGATCTTCATTTTTCAGTCAATTCAGGTCTTAATCTGCTAGGACTTAATATCTCCATAGGACCCTCTGAATGTTTCTTACTGATTTCTATATTTTAGGATAGAAAAATTCTCAATTCTTCCCATAAGTGCAAATTCTCAATTTTTGCTAATTACATTTATACAATTATTATAATTTAATGAAAAAATGTAATTTTAAATTGTGAATATAATTTACTTTTTTCTCAATGGATAGATATTAAGAAATTAGAAGATAATGCAAGCAAAACAAAAAAGTATATAAATAAAATAAAGGAATCAGGACTTTGCAATGTTTAGAGGCAGATTCTTTCTTAGCTTCTTTTAGCTTGGTAAACCAACTTCTAATCTGATAGTATATGACTTCTCATTGCCTCAGCAAAACTATTTTTGAATCTACAAAGCCTTTGCCACCATCCTATTCAGGGAATCTATCACAGTTTTGCAAATCACTCAAATTTTGCAGAAAATTATAATGCTGAAAATGATCCCACAAGGCTTCATTTTAGCTTCAGCCTAGTTCTGTTCATGGATATCAGAATATATTGCAGGTGCTTAATCCTAAAATGACTCTACAAAATTTGCTTCTTATTAGCAATGAAGTGGTCATTTTCTTTTAAAAGTAAGTAATCTCATGTCAGTCATATGATTATATTTTATATACTCTTATATTAAAACATTCATGTTTCTAATTTTTAAAAGTCAATATTTTTATAATTGTTGCTAAAATTTTAATAGTAAAATATTACATTATGAGGATATTCTAATTCTAAATTTATCTGCCTTAAGATTGAACAACTTTATTACAATTTCCTAGAGCAGGGGTCCTCAAACTTTTTACACAGGGGGCCAGTTCATTGTACCTCATTGGAGAGTGCCACTGTGGGCCAGGGAAAAGTAGGCTGCTAAGCAGGACAGGCAGCAGTGGCAAAAACACTGGGAGAGCCGGATAAATGTTCTAGGCAGCCCGCATTGACCCACGGGCCGTAGTTTGTGGACGCCTGTCCTAGAGGGTAAAGTAAGCTAAGAAGTTTGAAAGTAAGGAATAGTTATTGAATTCAATGCGTAAAAGATGAATGGCAGACTCAGGAAATAAGACGTAATCTGTATAAGTAACAGCTACTCTTGTTTTCCATGGTTGTGCATACAATTTTGGAATTACTTTAGAAAGAACTGAAATTTTTGCCAGTAACTACTTACTTCTACCAAAAGTTGTAACTTATTTTAAAGATATCATTTATCATGTACTTTCAAATTGGTTTTGAGCAATTGCATATTTTAAGATATTTAAAAATTTCTTCTCCAAATATAGGTCTGAAATGTTCCAATAACTTCATAAAGCTGCATAAAAATGAGGAAATGGTCCTAGAAGGGTACTGAGGTAAAATTAATAGAAGTTGGCATTTGAGATACTAAAAGTTCTTGGAAATAGAGGTGTTTTATGTGGAATATTTGACTCTCAAAACATTAATGTCATGATTACTTAAAAGTTTGAGAAAAACTGCATGTAAAATTTATAAATCAAAAACTAATTAGAATTTGCTATAATTATACATATTCTTATGTAGATTCTCACTTATCTACCACAACCATATTTCTGTTTTTACAATCCAGAGACGAAAATTTGCCAAAATTCCCATATGAGATAGAAATTGAGTCAAGCAAATATGGTATAGCTTTAGTTCTCTCTCCTTTTCACTCTCACTGATGTGAAAAACTTGATGTTGAGAGAGTTCTACTCTTCTGAACACCGTAAAGAGCAAAAAAATCTTCTGGTCACTTTCCAACAACTCCTGCTGCTGGGTTGGTATCATTGGAAACAGACCTATTTTGATGCTCATGCCTGTAGTGATTCTTGCATATTTACTTTTTTAATTGTTTGGGTTAATTAATTATAAAAGTCCAAATGCATTTGAGCTATGGCTTCTCACAATTTTGCAGTTTCCAAAATATTCACCTTTGCTCTTAATATAAATTTTCTACTGGCCAAATAATCTTATGCAGGGAGAAAATCCTAGCACCACCCTTAGTTTGAAACCACAGAGTCAAAATAAGCTTTGAAAATAAGTTCTTGAGATCATGTGGACAAATCAGAAATGTCTGATTTTTTAAAAGAATCATATCAATATAATGTGTTAGTTCCTAGTTATGATAGTTGTAAGATTTGTGCTGGTTTTATAACAGCACTAATACTCAGATTTGTCAACATGAATACAATTTTTTTCATTTAGCAAGGACTTCATTACTTTAAAGAAAAAAACAAACAATATAAATAAAAAACTAAAGGAAGGAAGTGTAGTCATGGTAGAATATTAAAATATTCATTATTAAATATTTCTTATCAAAATATTTCATAGTACAGAAGAATGAGTTAAGCAACAGGTCTCCAGGTATTAGAAACAAGGACTTAGACATCAATCAAGAATTAATTGGGGGAGGATCAAGATGGCGGACGAGAAACACCACCAGACAGAGTGTCTCTGCAAAAAAGACAAATTCTAGCAGAAATTAGAAAAAAGAAGCAAGAAGACGAGCATACAGCAGACGAGGGCCGGAAGGAGGGGTACCTGAGAACCCAGGAGACTCCATGGCAGGAGGCTAAGGAGGAGAACTGGAAGCTGAGACCACTGGAGCAGCCCAGAGACCAGCGGGAAGGGTAGGTGGATTTGCCGTTTCCTCTCTCCTGCATTTGGGACTGCTGGTGGGCTCCCCAGCAGGTGGAGAGACCTGTGGACACCAGCCCAGAGACGGCCACCAAAAGCTAGTGGTGAGTTTGTAGTGGACACGGCACCAGGCTCTCAACACCCTCCGGGCACCTCCATGTGCACAGACCTGAGCCGCACGGCAGGCGCCATATTGCCTCCTTCTCCCATCCGCCGACCCTACCCACGGCTGCCCAGAGAGACAATACAACCACCAGCCAGAGGCACCTCCAGGGAACAGGACCTTCCCTTTTGGGACCCTACAGCTGACTAAGGGGAACTCAGACTGTGAGCTCCCTACCCGCCAGCTCTCCCAGGTGCTGCTGGCACAGTGTTCGCAGGAGAACCATGCCGACTCAGAGGCTGAGAGAAACAGACCCAGCTTGTGCTCCCTGTGGGTGAATTGGGACCAGAACTCCTCTCCCTGGTGGGGATACAGTTTGAACTCTGGGACCGGGAGGTCGAACCTGCAGACCAGATCCCGTGTACCAAGGTCTAACATTGTCCGGGGCACAGAAGGGATATACGTGAACAGCCTACTGAGGTGTGTGTGCCTTCAGGGGCTGATCAGCTTCCTAGAGGGCAATCTTCTTCCCAAAAGGAGGCCGTACACCCAGCCCAGGTGCGTTCCTGCCCAGGGAACCTCCCCGCCGGCATCACAGTCCGGGGATGCCTGGTGGCGTGTGGTCTGGCCTTCTGGCAGAGGCCCAGGAATAGCTGTGGAGTTGGGGAAGGTGGAAAGAAGTGAGGCCCACTCCAGACTGCGGGTCTGATGCCACATGCAGACTTTCTGGCTGAGCGGAACCATTCCAGCCCCACCCTGATAGCTTTTCCTAGAAGCAGAGAACAGAACTTTGACCCCTGCTAATGGCATTGGTGGTGCCTGGGGGCAGGCTTACCCAACTCAGCTCCACCCAGAACAAGAGCTGATAACAGGACACAAAAACAACAGCATAGCCTGTTCCTTCAAGCAAGTGCCACCTACTGACAGGGACGGCATCCTGCACAGCCTTTCCACAGCACCCACTGACTCATTATACATGGAGTGGTCGAATCCCACCAACACACACCAACTAACGGCTCAGAAACTAAACAAGGTGTGTGAATACCCAAACAAAAACCTAAAGGAAAGAAACAACAAGTGATTGACATGGGAAGAAATCAGCAAAGGAACTCAGGAAATATGAAGAACCAAACGGAAAACACACCTCCAAAGAGGAGCACCAGCCCCCTATTAACAAACACCAAGCAAAATCAGGCAATCAAAATGACAGAAGAGGAATTTCTTATGTGGATCATAAGAACACTCACTGAACTGCAACAACAACAAAATTACCAACACAAAGAAACCACAAAAATCCTCCAGGACCTAAAACAAAAGTCACTAAAGAAATAGACACAATGAAGAAAAGTTTAACTGAACTCCTGGAAATAAAGAATCAATTCAGGGAACTACAAAATACAGTGGAAAGTCTCAAGAACAGGGTAGATCAAACAGAAGAAAGACTCTCACAGATTGAAGATAACATCCAACAACTAAATAAAACCGTCACAGAGATAGAGCAGAAACACAAGAGAAAACAGCAAAGCCTACAAGAGATGTGGGATTATGTGAAGAAACCTAATGTGAGAGTCATAGGGTTACCAGAAGGGGAAGAAGACAACACTCAAGGGTTGGACAAGCTATTTGAAGATATTATAGAGGAAAATTTCCCAGGCCTTGCTCAAAATCTCGATATACAAGTTCAAGAAGCTCAGAGGACCCCTGGGAGATTCAATGCAAACAGGAAGATGTCACGACATGCAGTCATCAGACTGACCAAAATATCAACTAAAGAGGCGCTTCTAAGAGCTGTAAGACGAAAGAAGCAAGTGACATACAAGGGAAAGCCAATTCGAATAACACCAGAGTTCTCTAATGAGACTTTACAAGCAAGGAGAGACTGGGGCCCCCTCTCACTCTTCTGAAACAAAACAATGCTCAGCCTAGAATCTTATTCCCTGCAAAACTAAGCTTCCTATATGAAGGAGAAATAAAGACATTCTCAGATAAGCAAAGTCTCAGAGAATTCACCAGGATAAGACCAGCCCTACAAGAAGTACTGAAAACAGTGTTACGCACAGAACACCATTATAAAAACTCACGAATATAAAAACAACCAAAACCCAAAGATTCAAGGCCAGATAATACAATGGCTCAAGAGAGAAATCAAAGCAACAACATCCAACCCAACAGAATGAACAGTAATCTACCTTACCTATCAGTTCTCTCAATAAATGTGAATGGCTTAAACTCTCCACTCCAGAGACATAGGCTGGCTGAATGGATAAGAAAATACAGGCCAAGTCTATGCTGTCTTCAGGAAACACATCTAACCTGCAAGAATGCATATAGACTAAAAGTAAAAGGGTGGAGATCAGTATTCCAGGCAAGTGGAAGCCAAAATAAGGCTGGTGTGGCAGTTCTATGTGCAGATGATTTAGTTTTTAAAGAAACAAAAGTAGTGAAAGACAAAGAGGGTCATAATATAATGGCGAAGGGCATACTTCAACAAGAAGAGATAACAATTTTAAATATATATGCACCCAACTTAGATGGACCCAGTTTCATAAAGCAAACCTTACTGCATCTAAGCAAATGGATTAATAGCTACTCCATAATCACCGGAGATTCAACACCCCACTGACGGCACAAGACAGATCCTCCAAATAGAAAATTAATAAAGAAATAATGGACTTAAACAAAACCCTGGAACAATTGGGTCTGACTGACATCTACAGGATATTCTACCCAAAATCCACTGAATATACGTTGTTCTCATCAGCTCACAGGACATCCTCTAAGATTGACCATATCCCAGGACACAAAGTAAACCTCAAGAAATTTAAAAAAATAGAAAACATACCATGTACCTTCTCAGATCACAGTGGAATAAAACTAGAAACCAACACAAACAGAAACTCACATTTCTACACAAAAATGTGGAAATTAAACAACCTCCTACTAATGATTACTTCATAAATGAATAAATCAAGATGGAAATAAAAAAATTCTATGAAGAAAACGACACTGGAGAGACAAGTTATCAACTCCTCTGGGACACAGCTAAAGCAGTTCTGAGAGGAAAGTTTATCTCCATAAATGCCTATCACCAAAAGACAAAAAGATCACAAATAGACAATCTAACGAAACGACTCAAAGAGCTGGAAAAAGAAGAACAGACCAACCCCAAGCCCAGCAGAAGAAGCGAAATCAACAAGATCAAACCAGAACTAAACGAAATTGAAAACAAGGAAGCTATTCAGGAGATTAATAAAACAAAAAGTTGGTTCTTTGAAAAAATAAACAAAATTGACACACCATTGGCTAAGCTAACAAAAAGCAGAAAACAGAAATCTCTGATAAGCTCCATCAGGAACAAAAAAGGAGATATCACAACTGATCCCAAAGAGATACAAGATACAATTTATGAATACTACAAAAATCTTTATGCACACAAACTGGAAAATGTAGAGGAAATGGACAAATTTCTAGAAACACACAGCCTCCCTAGGCTCAACCAGAATAAAATAGATTCGCTGAACAGACCAATCTCAGGAGCTGAAATAGAAACAGCAGTTAAATATCTCCCTAAAAAGAAAAGTCCCGTTCCAGATGGTTTCACACCGAATTTTACCACACTTACAAAGAAGAACTAGTACCTATCTTGCAGAAACTATTCCACAACATCGAGAAGAACGGAAACCTTCCCTGACACCTTTTATGAAGCGAATATTACTCTGATACCAAAATCAGGAAAGAATCCAACAAAAAAAGAAACTACAGATCAATATCCCTAATGAATATAGATGCAAAAATTTTCAACAAAATCTTAGCTAACCAAATCCAGACGCTTATCAAAAAAATAATCCATCATGACCAAGTGGGCTTCATCCCAGGGATGCAGGGATGGTTCAACATACGTAAATCTATAAATGCAATTCACCACATAAACAGAAGCAAAAACAAAGACCACATGATTCTTTCAATAGATGCAGAAAAAGCTTTTGACAAAATTCAACACCCTTTCATGATACGAACACTTAAGAAAATAGGCATAGAAGGGACATACCTAAAAATGATACAAGCCATATATGACAGACCCATAGCCAACATCATACTGAATGGGGAAAAATTGAAATCATTCCCACTTAGAACTGGAACCAGACAAGGCTGCCCACTATCTCCACTTCTGTTCAACATAGTGCTGGAAGTCTTGGCTACAGCAATCAGACAGGAAAATTGAATCAAAGGTATCCAAATAGGGGCAGAAGAGATCAAACTTTCACTGTTTGCTGATGATATGATATTATATCTAGAAAACCCCAAGGATTCAACCAAGAAACTCCTGGAACTGATCAATGAATTTAGTAAAGTCTCTGGATACAAAATCAATACACAGAAATCAGAGGCATTCATATACGCCAACAACAATCTAATTGAGAACCAAATTAAACACTCAATTCCCTTCACAATAGCAACAAAGAAATTAAAGTACCTAGGAATATACTTAACCAAGGAGGTAAAAGACCTCTACAGGGAGAACTATGAAACACTGAGGAAGGAAATAGCAGAGGATGTAAACAGAGGGAAATCCATACCATGCTTGTGGATCGGCAGACTCAACATCATCAGAATGTTTATACTACCCAAACTGATCTAGAGATTCAATGCAATACCTATTAAAATCCCATCAGTATTCTTCACTGCTATTGAAAAAATAATTTTACGCTTTGTATGGAACCAAAGAAGACTCCGAATATCAAACACAATTCTAGACAACAAAAACAAAATGGGAGGCATTAATATGCCAGATATCAAACTATACTACAAAGCTGTAGTAATTAAATCAATCTGGTATTGGCACAAAAATAGGAATATTGACCAGTGGAACAGATGTGAGAATCCTGATATAAAACCATCCTCATATAGCCATCTAATGTTTGACAAAGCAGACAAAAACATACGCTGGGGAAAAGAATCCCTTTTCAATAAATGGTGCTGGGAAAACTGGATAGTCACCTGTGAAAGGCTAAACCAGGACCCACACCTTTCACCTCTCACAAAAATCAACTCATGCTGGATAGCAGACTTAAACCTAAGGTATGAAACTATTAGAATTCTAGAAGAAAAGGTTGGAAACACTCTCCTAGACATTGGCCTAGGCAAAGAGTTTATGAAGAAGTCCCCAAAGGCAATCACAGCAGCAACAAAAATTAATAAATGGGACATGATCAAACTGAAAAGCTTCTGCACAGCCAAAGAAATATTCATGAAAGTAAACAGACAACCCACAGAATGGGAGAAAAATTTTGCATCCTATGCGTCCAATAAGGGACTGATAACTAGAATATATTTAGAACTCAAGAAAATCAGGAAGAAAAAATCAAATAAACCTTTTAAAAAGTGGGCAAAGGACTTGAACAGAAACTTTTCTAAAGAAGACAGAAGAATGGCCAACAAACATATTAAAAAATGGTCAACAAATCTAATCATCAGGGAAATGCAAATCAAAACCACAATGTGGTATCACTTAACTCCAGTGAGAATGGCCTTTATCAAAAAGTCTCCAAATAATAAATGCTGGCGTGGATGCAGAGAGAGAGGAACACTCCTACACTGGTGATGGGAGTTCAAACTATTTCAACCTCTGTGGAAAGCAATATGGAGATACCTTAAAGTGATACAAGTGAATCTACCTTTTGATCCAGCAATCCCATTACTGAGCATCTACCCAGAAGATCCAGTGACACCCTACGAAAAAGACACCTGCACTCGAATGTTTATAGCAGCACAATTCATAATTGCAAGGTGGTGGAAACAACCCAAGTGTCCATCAATCCAAGAATGGATTAATAAAATGTGGTATATGTATACCATGGAGTACTATTCAGCTCTAAGAAACAATGGTGATATAGCACATCTTATATTTTCCTGGTTAGAGCTGGAACCCATACTATTAAGTGAAGTTTCCCAAGAATGGAAAAACAAGCACCACATATACTCACCAGCAAATTGGTATTACCTGAACAGCACCTAAGTGGTCACATAGGTACTACAGTAATAGGGTATTGGGCAGGTGGGAGAGGGGAGGGGGACAGGTATATACATATATAATGAGTGAGATGTGCACCATCTGGAGGATGGTCATGCTGGAGACTCAGACGTGGGGGGAGGGGGGAAATGGGCATTTATTGAAACCTTAATAGCTGTATCCCCATATTATGCCAAAATAAAAAAATTAAAATTAAAAAAAAAAAGAGTTAATCAGGGATATGCTCTGTGATATCTAGGGATCTATTGTCTCATACCTTCACTCCCTTTTCTCAATCTGCTTTGTTATTTGTTTGCTCTGCAGATTTTTTTTCTCTGCCTCACTTGTACAAGGTAGATGTACATCATTCTCTACTTGTATTATTAATAAAATAATATTTTAAATAATCTGGAAAATAATCTTACACTTTACTTAGTAGTTTACTATTCATAGTGATATTGATAATGTAATTTGAAGCCTTTTTATAACTGTTGTAGGATAAAGCAAACAAATAATTATATTAATATTATTAGGAATTAACGTCTAACTGTAACGAGAGATATGAATATAAGTTCAAAGAAATTAAGTAAAACCTGTAATAGCAAATTTAATTTGGATGTTTTTAATATGAACTCATAATATTTGTGATATATAATATAAACATATATGTGTACTCCCATGTTCCTTGCAACATTGTTTATAACAACCAAGGTATGGAATTAAGTATCTTTCAACAGGTCAATGGATAAACAATATATATATGTGTATATATATATATGTATACAAAAAAAATTGAGCAATATTGAGCCTTAAAAAGAAAATCTTGCCATTTGCAACCACATGGATGTGAACCTGAAAGATATTATGTTAAGCGAAATAAGCCAGCTGAATACCTCATGATCTTACTTATTTGCAGAATCCGAAAATATTAAATTCATAGAAGCAAAGAGTAGAATGGTGGTTACCAGGGACTGGGAAACGAGAGGTTGAGGAGATAGATGAGATAGATGTTGATCAAAGCATATAAGTTTTAGTTAGGAGGGATAAGTTCAAGAGGATAAAGTGAAGATGGTTAATGGGTACAAAAATATAGTTTTATAATTAGATGTAATGAACAACATTTGATAGAACAACAAAATGACTATAATCAACGATAAGTTAGGGTATACTTTAAAATAACTAAAACAATGGAAGTGGAATGTTCCTAACACAAAGAAATGATAAACGCCTGAAGTGATGGATATCCCAATTACTCTCATTTGATTAACGCTTATTTTGTGCCAATATCAAAAGATTGCATGTACCCTATAAATATATATAAATATTTGTACCCATAGTAATTAAAAATTTAAAAACAATATTTCACTAAAAAATTAATGATCATCACTGTTGCTCAGATCTTGCTTTCTAAATACCATTCTAGTGGCAAAGCATCAGGAAAGTAGCTGGTTCTAGGTCTGGGGCGATAAAAGTTCAAGATGAGCTTAAGATATTTATAGTGCCAGAAAGCAAGGAAATATTCAAAGACTGATGGAGGCCTTTCAAAGAAACATAAGAGACAGAATAGAAGGGGCATCCCATGGTCAACAATGTGACAATTCAAGAATAGAGTGAATAAAAGAAAAGAAGCAAGGAAGGAAGGAAGGGACAGAGGGAGAAGGGCATAAAGAGAAAAGAAGGAGGAAATGAGGGAAAAGATCTTCTAAAGAGAGAAAGCAAGAATAAATAAACAAACCAAACTAAAAGAAAACACGATAACTTTTCTATTGTCAGAGGTAATTCTAACATTAATTTCTTACTCTAAAAGGTGATAATTAATGGGAAACAGTTAAGACATTTACTTTTTTTAAAAGGATGAAACACAGTGAATCCCAAGTGGTGAGAAAAATCTTTTTACAAAAGAATATCAGCTAATAAAATTTTTTAAGTCAGCATTTTCAACCCTTAATGAAATAATTAATTCAGTCAAGTGTTGATGTTTGCTAAAATTAAAAGGTGAATTTGTTTTAAAGAAGAGTATTCATAAGATTATAAAGTACCGTCTACAGGTTACTTGCAAATTGAAAAGCATTTTTTTTAAATAATGGAGAACATTTTCTCGTCAACACCTTAATGAAATGATCAAATTGACCATCACTAATAATGGGACAACCTAACAATATCTGTGTTCTGCAAAATTCAATAAAAACATATTTTCTATGAAATATTGTCTGGTCTGCTACATTTTGCATTTTCGTAAGGCAAATTAACATATACTTGATTGATAAAGTGAAGAAGAATGTCAATAAAACATAGAAATAAGGTATGCTGTTTCATGTTTGATTTTTCCTAGCCAAGAAAAAACAAAATAGCAGAATTACTACCTCAAGCAATATTGCCAGAGAAAATCCTGACACAGAGAAGAAAACAGACACGGTGCTTGAGACAAGAAGTTATCAGCATGTACAGAACCATTCAATGATAGGTATAGGTTTATTCAGAGGTGGGCTAGGAGATAGGAGTGGTATTAATATATCATCAGAGTTTGCTACAACCTTGAATATATATTCTTCCTTGATTCCTTCCAAAAGCATTTTAGCTTTTTATTTACACCTAGGACTGCAATCCATCTGGAATAAATTTCGCATACGGTCTGATATAGGTGCCAACACTATTTTTTTCATGTATATATTCGGTTTAGGTATGCATCATTTATTGAGAAGATCAAATTTTCTCCATGACTCCAAGTTTCTCCTTTGTCATAGACTAGTGCAATGTCTCTATTTATGTGGATTTGTTTCTAAACCCTGTAATCTGTTCCATTGGTTTGCTTATCAATCCTGGTCCCAATCCACACTGTTTATTTAGTAAGGTGTTGTAAGAAGATGTTTACCTAGTAGTTTAAAATCTACAATTTGTAGTTATTAAAGATTGGATTTACTATTCTTCCCTGTTTACAGTTCTATATAACTTTTATGATCAATTTATCACTTTACACCCCCTCTTAAAAACACTAGGATTTTTCTTGGGATTATATTGCATCTGTATCTCAAGGAGAATTGTTGTCTTCTAATTCATAAACATATGTCACCACTTATTCTTATCTTTTCTAATATCTCTCAGCAACATGTTGTTTTCTACATCAACCTCCCACTTAACCTTCATTAGATCAATGTTACTGTATATGGTATCATTTAAAAACTTACTCCATAATGGTTTGTTGGTAGTATATATAACTCCAATTGATTTTAATATTAACCTTAGGTCCAGTACAGTGATATAGCTCAATTAATTAATCCTAATAGTGTAGAGGTATATTTCTTTGAATTTTCTATAGGAAAAAATATATTGTCTGCACGTAAGTAGGTTTTTCTTTCTGCTATTATTATTATCATTGTTATTGTTATTATTTGGCTTCATCACTGGCTACACTTTCCAGAAAAATGTATAAATAAGTCATAGGAGGCATCCTTATCTCATTCCAGAACATATAAATCTCGCATTGTTTCACCATTAAGTCTGATGTTAGTTTTAAAAATAAATACCCAGACTAAGAAAGTTCTGTTTTATACCTAGTTTTCTGTTATTTAAAATTATGAATGGGTTTTTAGATAATTTTTATAATTCTTTTCATTTTTTTGTTCATTTAGAAAATTGCATTGATTGATTTAAAAATTTTAATTCACACTTGAAGTCCTGAAATAAAGTCAATGTTTTTAAATGATATATGATATTTTTTAATAATTGATAAATTTCTTTTGACAATATTTTATTTAGTCCCTTTATATCTATCCATAAGAGATATTAAATTTTTAGGATATTGTTATCAAAGTTATGCTGGACTCATAAAAAGATTTTGGAATGTATTCTCACTCTTGAGTTTGTGGAAATGGTTAAGATAGATATTTTCATTTATTTGTTTATATAAAGATTTGCATGTCGAGTTTTATCTGGAAGTGAAGTTTTATCTATAGAATTATTTTTAACAGACTCAATTGTAATAGAAATAATTACAATTTTTTCTATGAATATACAATTATTCCAAAATTAACTTTATTTTTCAGAAAAGACATATCAACCTATTACAATATATGAATCTTATTTGAATCCTGATCTAAAAAACTAAACAATTTTAAAAATGACATTGATGAGACAATTAGAAATTTAACACTAATGATATTTGATGGTATTAAGGAGTTATCATTCTTTTGTTTGTAGGTATGTATGATGATGGCATTGTAGATATGCTTTAAAAAAAAGAGTACATTTGGGGTTGTTGTGGAATACATAACCAAAGAAGTAAAAATATTATAAACAAATTTAGAGAAATATTTCTTCTATCAGTTTTGAAAAACTGTATTTTTCTACAAATTTTATTTAATTTTCATATACATTGGCATAAATATGTTTGTAATATTTTGACTTTCTGGGGGGGTCATGTATTCCCACAACAGCCCTGTGAAATGAACTACCTTAAAAATTAATGGCTTAAAACGATATATACAGCTTTTTGTGCATTGATTTTATGTTTGGTGAATTGTATACAGTTATTAATTTTAGTAGTTTAAATGTAAATTTGTTTGGATTTTTCTACATAAAAATATTATGTTATTTGGAAATAATAAGAATATTGGTTCTACCTTTCCATTATTACATGTCTATTTATTTATTTATTTTTCTTGGATTTGCATTTTCTTCTTATCAACTTGGCACTGTTTTTATAGTGTAAGCTGTGCTTGGAGGGTTGTTCATGCATCAGCAGTCAATTGTGTTAACCTTGGTAGCCCTGCTGATCTTGGCTGGGCCTGCAAACATGTCTGGAGCCTAGCTGTGTCTTTATGGCTCATTCAGCTTTGCTGTACATGGTTTCTTATCCACTCAGACTGACTTGATCTTGTTCATAAGGAGAACCCAGGAGTCCAACAGGGAGAGAGAGTAGAATCATTGAAGCCTTCTTGAGACCTAGGCTTAGAAATCATACACTATTGTTTTCCAGCACATTTTGTCAGTCAAGAAAATTATAAGAAAAGATCTACTTCTAGGGTATTAAAATAGACTCAATCTTCCTATAGGAGGACCTGCCACGTCATACTGTGAAAAGCAAAAATAGAGGGGAAAATGGGGATAGAAGCCATTTTTGCAATCAATTTACCATACTCATATGCTTCTCATATGCTTTAACTGCTGTGACATTTTCATCTTTTACATTTTTAATATTGATATTTATGTCCTTTTTATCTAGAGTTTTTGTCAATTTTATGGGGTTCTCAATGTTATTAATCTTTTCAAAACACCCAAAATTTAATTTTGTAAAGTTTTTTCTATTTTGTGTTTTTTTTTTCTTTTCTTTTTGAAAGCAAATATTAACATTTTTTTTCCATTTTTTAAATTTCAAAATTTTACAGGGGTACAAATGGTTTTGGTTGCAAGAATCATTTTTTGATGCTTGAGTCAGGGCTATAAGTGTGCTCACACCCAGATAGTGTTCACTGTACCTGTTAGGTTAGGTTTTCACCCATCCCCTCCTCCCTCCTCATCCCTGTCCAATTTCCCCTGAGTTTTATTTCCCTCTGTGCACATCTGTGCCCATCAGTTAGTTCCAATTTAATAATGAGTATACATGATGTTTGTATCTCCATTATTTAGATACTTCACTTAGGATAATAGTGTCCAGTTCCATCCAAATTGTTGCAAAAGGCATTAGGTAATCCCTCTTCCTGGCAGAAGATTATTCCATTGTATACATATACCACATTTTGTTAATCCACTCATGAACTGATGAGCACTTGGATTAATTCAACATCGTTGTAATTGTGAATTGTGCTGAAATAAGCATTTGAATGTTGGTGTCTTTTTGACAAAATGAGACTTCTTTTCTTTGTGTAGATATCCAGAAGTGGGATTGCTGGATCAAATGGTAGGTATACTCTTTTTTCTTTGAGGAATCTCCATAACTGTTTGGAGGTTGTCTTAATTTCCAGACCCACCAACAGTGTATAAGCATTCCTTTCTCTCTTCATCCAAGCCAGCATCTACTGTTTTGGGACATTCTAATAAAAGACATTCTCACTAGTGTAAGGTGATATCTCATTGTGGTTTTTAATTTTCATTTCCCTGATGGTTAGTGATATTGAGCATTTTTTCAGATATTTATTGGCCACTTGTCTATCCTCTTTTGAAAATCTTCTGTTCATGTCTTTTGCCCATTTTTCAATGTGGATTTTTTTTTTTTTTTTTTTTTTTGCTGATTTGCTTGAGTTCTGTGTAGATTTTGATTGTTAGCCCTTTATCATATGTATAGCTTGCAAATACTTTTTCCTTTTCTGTAGATTGTCTATTTTATCTGTTGATTATTTCCTAGTCTAGCAGAACCTTTTTAATTTAATCAAGTCTGATTTATTTATTTTTATTGTTACTGTGATTGCCATTAGGGTCTTTTTCATAACTTCTTTGTTGAGGCCAATATCTAGAAGGATATTTCCTAAATTTTCTTCTAGAATTTTTATGGTTTCATGCCTTACACTTAAGTCTTTTATCCATCTTGAATTAATTTTTTTTTTTTTTTTTTTTTTTTTTTGAGACAGAGTCTCACTTTGTTGTCCAGGCTAGAGTGAGTGCCGTGGCGTCAGCCTAGCTCACAGCAACCTCAAACTCCTGGGCTTGAGTGATCCTTCTGCCTCAGCCACCCGAGTAGCTGGGACTACAGGCATGCGCCACCATGCCCGGCTAATTTTTTATATATATATCAGTTGGCCAATTAATTTCTTTCTATTTATAGTAGAGACGGGGTCTCGCTCTTGCTCAGGCTGGTTTTGAACTCCTGACCTCGAGCAATCCGCCCGCCTCGGCCTCCCAAGAGCTAGGATTACAGGCGTGAGCCACAGCGCCCGGCCTTTGAATTAATTTTTGTGAGTAGTGACAGGTATGGGTCCTGTTTCATTCTTCTGCAGGTGGCTATCCGTTTTCCCAGCACAATTTATTGAATAGGGCTTCTTTTCCCCAGTGTATACTGTGTTCTGCTTTGTCAAGAATCAATTGGCTGTATGTGGATAGTTTTATATCTGCATTCTCTGTTCTGTTCTATTTGTGCATGTCTCTATTTTTGTTCCATTGCCATACTGTTTTGGTTACTATAGACTTGTAATATAGTTTGATGTCTGGTAATGTGATGCCTCCAGAATTTTTCTTTGTGCTTAAGATTGCTTTGGCTGTACAGGCTCTTTCCTGATTCCAAATGAAGCATAGAATTATTATTTCTAGATCTATGAAATATGATGTTGGTATTTCTGGCTCATGAATTCCTGCTCTTATCTTCATTATTTTCTTTGTTTAACTTTTTTATGTCACTAATAAGGTGTTTTAACCTTTTACAGAAACTCTTAAATAATTAACTCTTAAATATACCTTTTCCTAATATGTTTATTTCAAAATGTTTTCTACTTTCCAAAGTGATTTCTCACATGACAAATAAGCTACTTATGTGAGTTTCTTGTCCTACCATTATTTCAGATTTCCTTATTTGTCTTTTTTATTAATTCCATCAGTTTTATCTTAAACTATTCAATATCAAAATTTTTGTATGAGAACTGGTTATTAGATTACTTTAAGAAATTATTGCTAATTCTGTTAGGTTTGATAATAGCATATATATGTAGGCAAATATATTCTTACAAGATGCAGGATGAATGATTTAGAGATATAGAGATCCGTCATCTGTAACCTATTAGCAAATGTCTGAACATTTTATGTTCAGTTATGCTAAAATATTTGAACAAGTTATGCTAAAATATTTGAATATGTACATGTGTATAATATAATCAAACATTAACAGTTACTGAATATAGGTGTTAAGTAAATAGGTGTCATAGTATATTTCTTTCAATTTTCCTGTAAGTTTACAATTCTTGTAACTAAAAATGTTGGAGAAAAATTTAGAAATGTTCTAATTCTGTTTCTGAACTTGCTTTAAAGTGTTCTCATCATGTTGACTAGAAGTAGAAATGGCTTCTAACAACAAGATGGATGTGTTTCTTTTTGTGTAACACCTGGCGCTCCAGTTTTTAGGTTAATCCTTTTCTTAAATTCTTGTCTAATATATTAATAAGTAATATTCTAAACCACATATCTCTATACTATGAATCCTTTTTGACTAGTCTATTGCGGAAAGTATTCGGCTCCCCAAAGTGACAACCTTAGTGAACATTTACGTCAACTAACTACAGATGAAGACCTCTGGTACATATGATACTTCCTATACAATTTAGGACATTATAATTAATTCTAACTTGACTCAATAGCAATTTTCTGTCCTCCATATTTTTCTCTGAGAATCTATGGCTTACAATTCTACTCAAATAATAAATATCAATATTGGGCCTTGTTTAATTCCAAGGAACATAAGCCTACTCAAGTTCACTCAAGTGAAGAGGGATTTATTATGCAGATATTAATAAAAGAAAAGTTGAATATGGCTTCAGAAAGAAAGGAAATGTGGACTGTCATATCTTCATAATAACTTGGTTTTTGCTTCTTCTCTGTATCTTAACTTTGTCTTCTCTTGTTTTCTTTATCTTTCTTTATCTCCAATTTTCCAGAAGAGACTATTTAATTGAATCAGTTGATTGATGTATTGATCTTCTTTAAAGCAGTAGTTTTTCTCAACTATTCAAATGCACTTAGGTGAGAGGGAAGACGTATGTCCCATATCTGAATGGGAAAACTGTAGCTGTTACTTGAGAAAGCCTTTTAGGAGATAGTGTGAGCTGGAAAACAGTGATCATATGTCCAAAAGATCTTATCAACTATAGTATTGTCAAGGCCATTAGCAAATGGAGACAGTTTTTAACAATGATTCTAACTTCAAAAATCAAAATAAATATGTTTACATTGCAGTAATTCAGTTAATGTTTTGTAATAAATGATAGGAGCATTTTATCATGTCTTGTATGTGTCCTGATCAACTTTCTGGAAGAATAGGCTGCCCTGAATATGTTACCTCACTAGTATTATAAGAAATGCCTCAGACTTTCATCAGTGTGTAACAAAGTGTTTAGATAAAGTAGCCAACCTGTAATTACAACAATAATATAATCTGCTCTCTTATGTGATGGATGAGTTTACCACAGGAGATTCCTTGAATTTATGCAAAAGAGAGGAGAATACATTTACATTCACATCTACTATTCCACAGAGACATGAGTCAAAGGAACTTGATATATTTTTCAAAAGGATTCTAATGGATGCACTTTAGTTGGATCCACCTGTCTCTTGGAGACAATTCAATTTAGAAAACATGCATCTATTGTAACCTAAGAATTCTAAGTTTTGTGGGAAAATTAATAAAAATGTTAATATCCTAATAAAGCTTAAAGTATTTATGATTATAAAATATACATTAATTTGTGAACAATGGTGTTAATTTTCAATAAAATGTTAATATTGGTGATATAAACTATGTAAATGAGTAGTTCTAAGCAAGAGTAATTAAACTTTTCCAAATATGATGAGTAATGAGCTTGCCAAATGAGTAAATTTGGAATAAATGGGGAAGAGAGAGGCAAATATAGACTGGAGGAATACCATAAATAAAGTGTAGTAGATTAAAGATGGGGTTAATAAGAGACTATTGGCTGAAACTGTTTATAATTTTACAAGACATTTTTAAAGAAGGGCAAATAGAACATATCCTCTCCACCATAATTTCATGGAGGATGCTGTTACACCTTGTGGAACTAGGACTGGAAAATATGCTGAACAACTCTGATGAAACTGAAAAAAGATGTTTCATTCTTTGCTAATCTAACTGAATATTTAATGACTCAGTCAAGATGTGTGTGTCACTTTTGTGATTCAATATTATCTATTTTCACAAATACCATCTAAACACTGAAACAAGCAAAAAGGCAAACCATGGATTATGTTCACTGCTTCTTGGCAGTAGTACAGTAAATTGTTTTACTAAATTATATGTTCATTGTCTTTCAAATATTCTAATTAAAATCTGATAAAACTATTAAATAATGTGTTTTCATTTAAAAATTACATTTTATAGGGGTCTTTTTATTTAAAGCATTTAGGCTATTTTGATTATTTTTTCAAAAATCTAAAACTCGAAATTATTTTTCATGGGAGATAGTAAGTTCATATTTAGTAAAATGTATAATTTATACTTAAAGCTTACATATTGAAAAATGATTCTTACATTTATCTCACACCAGCACTTTAGGATTTGCAGATTTTTTATCACTATCCCCTATATTTGTATCTATCAAATGGGGTTGGTGATATCTTTTATACATCTTTTAGTTGGTGATATCTTTTATACAGGGTTTAGTGAAGATTCAATGAGATATTTGAACAGATTTTAATGTGTGAATCAGAATGAGCATTTAATACATAGAAGCTGCTATAATAATGCAAATAAAAATCTAATAACAAAGTGTATGCATATGGTGCAATTTTAACATTATTAATACTGTATGAAAGATATTATAATGTAGTATCATCACATTATAATCCTGCCACCTCCCTACTCTGCTCTTTAGATTTTATTTTATTCACACATAGCTAATCATATGGTTCTATCAATGTTATTTTTAAAATATCTTTTCTCTCCACTAAAATTATTACTCATCTAAAAGTGTCCATTAAATACTGAAAAATGATCATTTAAATACCAAGTTTTAAGTGGTTCAAAGTATATCTAAGTTCTTCATTGGAACTTGAAGATGTGAATTGACCTCAAAAGATTTTGAACAAATTGAGAAATAATATAACTTCAGCAATGGTCTAAACACTAGCTTCTTTTATGGACTGGAGAATGAGATGCCACTACTCTACGATGAGGAGAGCTTGTGAGAGCTAGAGAAAAGGGTGGAAACTTTTGCCCATATTGTTCTGGAACAACAGAAATTATTGGGAGAAATTTCTTTTTCATGTGCTAAGGAAAGAATGCAGAGAATAGAAAAAACATGTTCCCCTACACCGGGATACATGTTCAAAGTTGAGAGTTAAGATATATCCTGTTTCTTAGTGATCAAGAGAATTTTTTACCAAAGGAGATGCTGATATTCCTCTAAGAGTTGAAAATGCATAATTCTTGTTGCATGACTGTCATAATTCTACTCTCACCTTCTGTCCCAATATTGATGTTTCCAGCAAAATTAAATCTCTATACTATTTTAATATATTTCTGATCCTCAAACTATAGGTGTTTCTTAGTGAATCTATAATTTATTCTTTTGTTCAAAGACCAGATAACCTTTTCTTTGAGAAGAGCCTAAGGAGTCCCACTATATAGCAAGACCCATTTTGAGTATTCTTAGATCTTATAAGTATTCCCCAAATTAGAAGAGCTTCATGATCAGTTAAAGTAGGCTTTTCTTTTTACTTAAATTTTTCAGACCCTTCCTGAGGATTTTGCTTAGAGATTTTATTAGGGAATAGTCCCATATTATTTGGAACCTATGTGAACACAAGATTAACATTTCACAGAATAAATTTTCATTGTACTCTACTTTCCTCCTCAATTTCCTAGTTAATGTGATTTAACTATTTTTGTTTGTCTTATTGAGATATTTTTAATTTTTTCTCTTTATTAATAATTCGTCATTCATTTATGGTTATTCTTTATACACTGTGGATAAACCTACTAATAACCTAATATGCTTAATTTATTATTGGTGATTGTATCTGATAAAATGACTTCAATTACATGTCTCAAAAATTTGACTCAAACTGGCTCCAACAATCAAGAATTTACTGGCTCATAAATTGAAGTCCAAAGACAGAGTAATGGCCGGGCGCGGTGGCTCACACCTATAATCCTAGCATTCTGGGAGGCCAAGGAGGGTGGATTGCTTGAGGTCAGGAGTTCCAAACCAACCTGAGCAAGAGGGAGACCCCGTCTCTACTATAAATAGAAAGAAATTAATTGGCCAATTAATATAATTAGAAAAAATTAGCCAAGCATAGTGGCTCATGCCTGTAGTCCCAGCTACTCGGGAGGCTGAGGCAGGAGGATTGCTTGAGTCCAGGAGATTGAGGTTGCTGTGAGCTAGGCTGACACCACGGCACTCACTCTAGCCTGGGCAACAAAGTGAGACTCTGTCTCAAGAAACAAAAACAAAACAAAACAAAAAAACAAAGACAGAGTAAATTTTAGGGCCAGTTTATTTCAGTACCCTGGCTCCGTGTGTGTGTGTGTGTGTGTGTGTGTGTGTGTGTGTGTGTGTGTGTGTGTGTGAGAGAGAGAGAGAGAGAGAGAGAGAGAGAGAAAGAGAGAGAGAGATACCTTAATTTTGATCAACCTGTTCACTACAGTATCCTCTCTTGAACCATAACTTTTGTCCAGTGCCCTTTCTTCATGATCAAAAATTGTTTTACTCCACATTGTACAAAAAGCAAGAGTTGCTGTGTGTTACTGTGGAGAACTTTTTTTGCTTTACAAGTCTTACAAGTAAATATTTAGTTAAATATTATGATACTTTACATTCTTCTTAAGCTCTTGGGCTGCTTATCTCAAGGGTGATCCATTAGATGATTAAGGACAACATTTAGTTTATTAAAATCTATTGATTATTTTTCCAATTTATTCACAGTGGTAGAATTTCTAATCCTTTCAATCAGAATATGGTATCTTACACTTGCTAAAATTGTGTTTTAAAATAATATTTTATTACCTCCCTTCAAATATTCTGACATTTCCATTCCTAGAAAAGGCAGTGTAGGTTGAAAAGATGTATATTGGATCTGATGTTCCCATAGAAACAATATTTTAATAGAAAATTACATTCCAGATCAAGGGCTTAATGCATTTTTTGTGTTTTTTTTTTTTTTAGAAATGACTACAGATAAACTATTTTAACAACTCTTAAATCACATGTAAAAATATACTTGTAAGACCAATAGTATGATGTTTTTCAGTGTATTTATGAATTGGACAATATAGTATTCAAGTATACAACATTTTATGAATTCCAATATATAAATCTAGAATTTTTTTGCTTTTTATTTTAAGAAATTAGAGGTATAAGGAAAATATTAATTGGGAACATATAATTTAAACAAATCCTTTGAAATAATTTTTTGCAAGAACTTAAGGAACTTTTAGGACTCAGGTAAAGCTACTGGACTTTGAATCTTTCTTGCTTGCTTACTAAAAGCTGATTCATGAAGGCTTATTTTTACAGTTTCTTTTGATCATTGCAATATTATCTGCAGCAAAAGTCAAAAGTAAGCTTAGATTCATTCTTTTGTATTTAATATTGTATGCTTTTCTTCAACAGTGACTGTGTAACATAATTCTTTTATACCTACCCTGCTTCAGAAAAGTTACATAAATTTAAAGCACAGCATTATAACCACAAATATTTTAATGATCTTAATTATTCTACTATTTTTTCATTTGTTTTTAGCTTATTTGGGAAAAACAGGTCAGAGAGTTTGAAGGGAACATTGAAATCTCCTGTCCAATTGAAAATTCATTGTTAATTTCTTCCCCACAGAATGCACAACTTTGTTCAGATAGTAGTCAAAAATTGAGTTCAGGCTAGCTGAAGCCAACAATGGGGTTTCTATTGCCTCACAGAACTAAGAAAGTCAGGACTGGAGCTGGCTTGAGGCAGAAGTGTACACTAATGGGACACCTTCCATTCTGATTCTCTGAGTGCTTGTTCTATTCTTTTCTCCTTTAGCATTGCTTCTTTCATGATGGTGAACCTGGTTACTATCAGCTTCAAGGTATAATCATATTAATTCCAGATTACACGAAAGTCTTTTCCGTGTATCCATATATAAAACATGAGGTAGTAAAGTCTAATTAGTCAGACATGGGTCATTAGTCCACACCCTAGATTATGAATCTTCACCTATGAAATGTGACATAAGCCAAAGTTATGTGCACAATCTTGTTTCAAGAAGAAATGAAGAGCTATGATTGAACCCCTCCCATCAGATCTATATGGAATGGAGGAGAAATATTTTATAAAATGGGGGTGCTCTCAGTTCCAATAGAATTGCTCACTACTTCACAAGGTCATGGAATTAAACAATCTATTGCTAAATGACTGCTGAGTGAAGGGAGAGATTCAGATGGAGATAAAAAAAATTCTTTGAATTAAATGATAATGGGGACACAAGCTATCAAAACCTGTGGGATACAGCAAAAGCATTCCTGAGAGGAAAACTAATAGCATTATATGCTCACATACAGAAGACAGAGAGCTCACAAATCAACAAACTAATAAACCATCTCAAGGAATTGGAAAAAGAAGAGCAAATTAATTCTAAACTTAGCAGAATAAAGGAAATATCTAAGATTAGAGCAGAACTAAATGAAATTGAGAACAAATGAACTATGCAGAAGATCAATAAAACCAAAAGCTGGTTTTTCGAAAAGATAAACAAAATTGATAGCCCTCTTGCTAGACTGACAATAACTAAAAAGGAAAGGACTTTAATAAACTCAATCAGAAATGAAAAAGGAGAGGTCACTACAGACATCATGGAAATAAAAACATTATCTTTGAATGCTATAAGAATCTATATGCCCAAAAGCTACAGAATGTGGAGGAAACGGACAAATTCTTGGAAACACACAACCCGCTTAAGCTCATGCAGGAGGAAATAGAACTCCTGAACAGATCAATATCAAGTACAGAAATTAGAGCAACAATAAAAAATCTTTCAAAAAAAAAAATAGTCTGAGACCAGATGGGTTCACACCCGAATTTTACCAAACATACAAAGAACAAGTCATACCTATACTGCAGAAATTATTCCAAAACATTGAGAAGGATGGTATCCTTCCCAACTAATTCTATGAAGGCAATATCACCTTGATACTAAAGCAAGGAAAGGATGTAGCAAAAAAAGAAAACTACAGACTAGTGAGAATGGCCTCTATCAAAAAGTCCCAAAATAATAAATGCTGGCATGGATGTGGAGAGACAGGAATACTCTTACACTGCTGGTGGGACTGCAAATTAGTGCAACCCCTGTGGAAAGTTATTTAGAGATACCACAAAGAGTTAAAAATAGAAATACCACTCGATCCAGCAATCCCACTACTAGGCATCTATAAAAAGGAAAAAAATACATTCTGTAATAAAGACATCTGCACTCAAATGTTCATAGCAGCACAATTTACAATTGCAAAGACATGGAAACAACCCAAATGCCCATTAATACATGAGTGGATTAATAAAATATGGTATATGTATACCATTGAATACTACTGAGCCACAAAAAACAATGGTGATCTAGCACCTCTTATATTGTTCTGGATAGAGATTGAGTCCATCTTTCAAAGTGAGGTATCACAAGGGTGGAAAAACATCCACCACATGAACTCAAAATCAAACTGGTGATAATTGGAGAACACTAAGGTGTTTGCATGGTAGTAATACTCATTGGGTGCTGTACAGATAGGGTGGTGGGAGGGTGGGGGGTAGAACAGGTGGGGTGGGTAAACCCACAGCTAATGGAGATGGGGCACATTGTATGGGGGAAGGACTAATGTGTGGCCCTGCTTGAGTGAGGTAAATTCATTTCATGTAACCAAAATGTTTGTACCTCCATAATATCCTGAATAAAAGAAAAAAAAGAAAGCAAACAAAAAGGGATAATGGGAGCACCACATGTACTCACCATAAAATTGATATTAATTGATTAACACCTATGTGCACATATAGAAGTAACATTCATCAGGTGTCAGGCAGGTGGGAGAGGGGTGAAGAGGATGGGTATATTCACACCTAATGGGTACAGAGAGCATCATGTGGGGGATGGACACTCTTGAAGCTCTGATTTGGGGGGTGGGGGGGGAAAGTCATTATATGTAACCTAAACATTTGTACTCCTGTAATATGCTGAAATAATAAATAAATAAATATATAAATGTAAATGAATTAAAATTGAAAAAAGGTAATATCACTGAATTTAACCATTTTATTGAATGTCATAAAGATATATTTCATAGTTTACTGTAATAATTTTAACATTCACATTTAGTCCATTTGTAACATAATGTATTATATGGTAGGATTTTAATTTTTTTCATATAGATTGCCTTGTTCTCAAGGTTTTGACATGCCATCTCCTATACATATACAGTCATGCACCGCAAAAAAAATATTTCAGTCAACAGTGGGGTGCATATACATGGTTAGTCCCATAAGATTATAAAACCTTATTTTTACTGTTCTTTCTCTATGTTTAGATACACAAGTGCCTGCCATAGTGTTGCAGTTGCCTGTAGAATTCACTACAGTAACATGCTGTACAGGTTTATAGCTTAGGAGTAATAAGTTATACCATATAGCCTAGGTTTGTAGTAAGCTTTACCATCTAGGCATATGTAAGTACACTATATGATGTTTACACAATGACAAAATCACTTAATGCGTTTCTCAGAACATATTCCTGCTGTTAAGTAATTCGTGACTGTGTGTCTATTTATAGATAGACTCATTTATTACATTGCCTCTTTCGAAACTCTTTTCTATAGCATTTTTAAAATTAGTCTAATTTTGTAGTAAGTTTTGATATATTGCTGCATAAGTCTCCGAAGTTGGGTGGGCTATTCTTTAATCTTAGTACTTATATATACACTTTAACATAGTTTCATAAGTTCATAAAATATCATGATGAGATTTTGATTGAAATTGCATTTACTTTCATATTTAACTTGGGAAGAATGACATCTTTATGATGTTGAATCTTCTAATCCATGAATAATTATAATATCTCCATTTATTTGCCCTCTTTTATGCCCTCCAAAAAAGTTTTATAATTTCTTCTATAGAGAACATATGCACTTTAGTTGGGTTAATTTTCATAAATCCTATGATTTGGGTCTATATTGTAAATGGTATCTCTATTAATTATATTTCCTAATTATTTTATTGTGGTAAAATATGCTATTGACTTCAGAAATTGTTCTTAGATCCTTCAAACCTGATTAACTCTCTTATTATTTCTAATAGATTGCCCATCAACTATGAAAAATGATAGTTTTTTTTCCACTTCACTTCAATTTTTTATTTTTCTATTGTACTGACTAGGACCCCCAGCACAATGTAAGTAGATACAAGGATTGTGAACATTCTTTTCTTGCTTCTGATTTTAAAGACAATGTTTTCAGAAATCCAACAGATGTATATTTTCTATTTTTTATTGTTAGTAACATATTATCAGGCTAAAGAAGTTTATTCTAATAGTTTTCTATGAGTTTTCATCATAAATGGATATTATATTTTATGCACTTAGTGACATTATCTTTTGATTTTCTCTTTTAATCTATTAATATGGTGAATAATATGAGTAGACTATCTAATATTCAATATTTGAATTCAGGAGATAAATCTAGAAATTTAGAAGTGTATCCTAAACTTTCCAAATGCACTGGAATCAGGAACATATTCTCTTTTCTTTTTTGTAATAAGTTTGTATATTATTACTTCATGGACAAATAGTCTGGCCAACCATTCCAGTTTTCTTGTGACTGTCTTGATTTTAACCCTGAAAGTTCTACACTAGTGAAACTCCTCCCTGGAACTCAAAAACTCTCTTTTTCATTGTTGGGTGTGAAAGGTTGAGAGAAAAGCACAGAATTCCTACAGAAGCCAAAAAATAGGAACTAAAATTAATATTGTTTTTTTAGCATTAAATGGATGCCACTTATATAATCAATCATTCTTTGCAGTTCCTAATAATGGACTATCCAATGTTGTATGACTTGACTGATATAAGTTAATTTTATAACTTTAGTGTGTTGTATTCGTGAGCATTAAGAATTTGCCCTTGATTTTGGTGATAGATTAACTATCATACTTTGTATTAAGATATTGCTAGTTTAGTTCTTAACATTATGAATATTGTGACCAGGTTTTTTAACAGTTCAGATGATGGAAATGAAAATGAGTATAACACGAACATCAGCATGACCTTTTTCAATGGAAAAGAAATCTGAAAGACTGTATAATTTAATGCCAGATGTAAGAACACATAAAAGAAGATTCAGAAACTAAATAACCAAAACAGAGTTTACTATAAAACATATAGAAAATAATTTGAGGTTGTGTAGGTGGAGAAAGCAAATGTGAAGACTGAATTTCACAAGTCAAGACCAGACAGTATTAATACTTCTAAATCAATCAAAATATTTTTCATCTCACAAAAGACACAGATACTCAATTGAAAAAGGGGCTGCTTAATTAGCTTGGGCATACCATACGCAGGAATATACATTATTATATCTATTCCTGAGTGTCCTATGAAAATGAGTAAATTTATATTTCCTGATGCAGGGGTTGCAACTAAAATGTCTGTTATTAACCCCTTATAGTGTAGAGCTGATTATGTCAGATCTCACTTATGATCATGCCTTCCTACAATATATCTGGTGATATGTTAGTTTACTTCAACAAAAACAACAACAATACAGTGTTCCCCTAGCTTTTAGGTATGTCAGTTTGTAAAATCAAATAGAGTCCTTAATTTTTATAAAAAATTTAATAAAACCACAGAAACTATGAAAGAACAGATTGCTTATACCTTGTTTAAATACAAATTACGCTATGCTCATGTATCTGTGCATTCAGCAGAAAGCTCAAATTTTGGCAAATTCTATTCCTCCATAAATTGCTAACCAAAACAAATGAACAAGTCTTACCTGTTAAATGTCCACCTTGTATACAACATTACTAAAAAGAGGTGCAATTTGCTTCCCTGTGCTGTTGAGGCTTTCATAATGAAAGTCTTTTGTCTCTTTTCATTTCTTCAAAATGTACCAAAGCACATAATGAAATTTTTGATTTATAGAAGTAGAAGTAAATAGCCTTCTAGACACGTTGCCTACAAGATGTATATCATTGTTGGCTATCACAGAAAAAAAAAATTTAAAATTTGCTGTAAAAGCACATTTTCAAAGTGCAGAAGAAACAATGTCCCCTTTAATTTGGAAATACATTGCTGATGAGAATGGAGAAAACAATTAGAATAAAACAGAAAGTGATGAGCAATTTCTCCAAAACTTATTGATGGCATTTTGAAGAGGCCATAAGCAGTCTAAAAAAGGATGAAGTAACTGCACCTGAAGTGTTTACTGTTATGTGTAGGTTTTGGTAAAAACTCACGCTGGGAAAAAATGACCTTTTAAAAATAGAAATAAGACTGCTACAGAACCCAAAAATGTGTGACTAGAATAGAGCAGTGAAGGCAAGCAGGATTTTCTCAATTTTACTAAAATTGTCCCTTAATTGGAATTTGATTTTGATTTCACAAGCTGTAATTACCTTTGTACTTTAAAGCTACTTTTCCTGAAGAAAGGGGGTTTAAATTCTGATGACATTCAATACTAGTTGGTTTCAAAATTGTGGATATGTAAGAGATGGATACCCTATATGATAAATTTATAAATACAAAATACCTGATTGCAAAAGTTGGTCTACCGATATAAGCCGGTGGATAAAGTATATGGGCATCTTTTGAGAATCAAAGAGTAATTCCAATAAGTTTAAATATTTGCTATCAAAGGAAAGTATTTTGTGAAAATCCGGGACAGTGTAGAAATACTGCCTTGGAGTTTTTGGGGCCAAGAGACCAAAGAAATGACCCAGACCAACCCACCTTGGCAAGTTATTAATAAATGAGTTTATTAGAGGTTACTTAGGGCTGTCATTCCTAGTCAAGATAGGAATTCTCTTAGCACTCACTCCTAGGTGGCAGCAGGAGTTCTTCCCAGCCTAAGATCTGCACTGCCTGCCTGTTTGTGGAGGCTTAAATTTCTTGCTAGCAAGTGATGGCAGAGCTCTCTCTGGCTCTCTCCACATCATTGTATATTTATATATGATACAGATTAAGCATACACAGAACTTCCCATTAGGCATGGGCTTTAGTATTACAATTAAATAAAAGATACTAAAGCAACTAAGAAAGCTTAAAACAGTTCAAACTGGTCTTCAGACTTATGACCATCTACACAAAAGGAGCTACTTAGGAATACCTTTTGTGTTTTGTATTTCTTTCAGCTGTTTTGTTTTGATCTATATGTTTAAGCTCAAAGAAAACTGCGTGAGTTCTGCTATACATTAAAAACTAGCAGTGGGGAGCTTGTATTCTTCTCTCAGAAGGTAAAATACAAAGTATTTCATGTGCAAATACTTTTGCTGAGAAGCTATTTAGTTTGATGTTATCAATCAGATTGACACTAGAAATCACTGCAATAGGGAATTGATAACAGAGCTGGAAATCAAAATGCATCTTATGATTGATTATATTCACTTTCACCTCTAAATAAAAGAAAAGAATGACATCCTAAAGGCTGTCCTCCCATTATCTGCTGTTTTGTTTTGCTTTCCATAATTTTATTATTACAGGAAATCACTAACCAAAACTGAGTATAGTACACTAAGATATTTTGTGAGACAGAGAGACAACATTCATATAATTTTTATTACAATACATTGTTATAATTGTTCTATTTTGTTATTTGTTATTGTTGTTGATCTCTTACAGTACCTAATTTACAAGTAAATTTTATCATAGATATGCACGTATATGAAAAAACATAGTAACGTTGTTCCTCAATATCCACGAAAGATTGGTTCTAAGACCCCCAGAAGATACCAAAATTCACAGTGCTTAAGTAGCATAGACAGCACTGTGGAACTGCAAATATGAAAAATTGACCCTCTCTATCTTCAAGTTCCATGTTCTGTCAATACTGTATTTTTGATCTGCAGTTCATTGAATCTGCAGATGCAGAATCCACAGATATGGATGGTTCACTGTACTGTATATGTAGGGTTTGGTATAATAGCATTCACAATTTCAGGCATCCACTGGGGGTCTTGGAACATGGATAAGAAGGAACTACTGTATTATTAGAAAAAGAAACAGAAAGGATAAAATTATTGTACTGTATCATGGAATAGAAGGCACTATGTTAGTATATTTTATTAAATATAGCTAAGATTTAATTAGTCTTACTGTATTTTGTTTTCCTTTTAAAAAGTCATATATTTATGAATCAAAGAAATAATATATTCTATAAAATTTAATATATAAATTATAACTTTAAAAATGCTGTATCAGAAAACAGAAACATAAAATTTCAAATAAACCCCAATTTTTTATATTTTATGTTAAAGGGATAACATATGTGTGTATAATTATTATATAGTATTCACTACTATTTTTATTGCTGTTGTAATTATTATTATTGTCTGGGATGGCTATGTCTTGAGTTCACTCTCTAAAGTATTGTCTGCAATAGGTGAAGTCCATATATGATCCTTGATATATATTGTAGTTTAATATATGGTTAATTTTTGCAAATATTTGTTTGAACTTTATATATTTACTAGTTGTAAGGATCAATATTTTTATATGCATTACTAGGTATGGAGACTAAGCATGTTATTTGTTTTGTTTAAGTCATTTATGTTCTTATTTTTGTTCTGGTTGATCTATTAGTTTCTGAAAGAGTGGTATTGTAATCTCCTGCAGTGATTTAAGATATGTCCAGTTCTCTTTGCAATATAGACAAGTTTTGAATGATCTGTTTTAAGGCTTTGTTTTAAGCTCATACCTGTTCTGAATTATAGCACCTTGTCAAATTGTTCCTTTAGTCACCGTGTACAGCAGTGACTTTATCTATAATAATGGATTCTGTCTTAAATTCAAAACTGCCTGATTAATATCATTATATCAACTTTTCTCTCCTTAGTATTTTCCTACATCATTTTACATCCTTTCACATGAAATGTTTCTCTGTCATTTTGTTTTATGTGTGTTTCTAGTATATATCATAATAGGATTTCTTTTTTTAATTAATTTTGAAAGTTTCTTTCAACTGATGACAGTAGCCTGTTTCTATTTATTGTAATTACTGATGTATTTGGATATATTTCTGCTGTCCTATTTTGTAGACTATATTTGACATGCTTTTATTTCCTTTCTTTCTTGCTTTTTTAAATTTAATAGACTTTATTTTGTCAGAAAGTTGTAGGCTTGCAGCACAATTGAGCAAATTACAGAGAACTCTCATATACCCCCTTGTCCCCACAAATGTAAAACTTGTACTATTGCCTTCCCCTGCCATAGTGGTACATTTGTTACAACAGATAAGCCTACATTGATACATCATTATTACCTAAAGTTCATAGTTTACATTACAAAGGGTTAACTCTTGGTATTATATATTCTATGAGTTTGGACAAATGTATAATGATATGTATCCACCATGACAGTATCATATGGAATATTTTCACTACCCTAAAAATCCTCTGTGCTCTGCCTATTCATCCCACCTTTCCCGTTGCCCCTGAAACCACTGAAATTTTTACTGTACTAATAGTATTGCCTTTTCTAGGATGTCATATAATTGGAATTATACAATATGTAGCCTATTCAGATTAGCTTCTTTCACTTAGTAATATGAATCTAAGTTTCCTTCATACCTTTTCATGGCTGAATAGGTCATTTCTTTTTATCACTGAATAATATTACACTGTCTGGGTGTGCCACAGTTCATTTATCCATTTACCTAGTGTAGCACGTCTTGATTGCTTCCAACTTTTGGCAGTTAAATATAAAGCTGCTATAAACATCTACATGTAGGTTTTTCTGTGGACTTTCATTTTTAAGTTAAATCCCAAGAAATGTGATTGCTGGATCATATGGTAATGGCATAGCTAGTTATATAAGAAATGACCAAATTATTTTCCATAGTGATTGTATCATTTTGTATTCTCATCAGCAATAACAAGGGTTCCTGTTGCTCCACATCCTCATATAGCATTTGGTGTCAGTATTTTGTATTTAGACCATTCCAAATAAGTGTGTAATGGTAGTTCATTTTTGTTTAAATTTGCAATTCTGTGATATGATATTGAACATCATTTCATATGCCTACTTGTCATATGTATATCTTCTTTGGTGAAGTTTTTGTTAAAGTCTTTTGCCCATTAATAAATTGGGCTATTTGTTTTCCTATTGTTGAGTTTTAGGAATTCTTTTTTATATTTTAGATAACAATCCTGTATCAGATGTGTCCTATCCAAATATCTTCTCCCAGTCTGTGACTTGTCTTCTCATTCTCCTGACATTTCTTTAACAGAAGTTTTTAATTTTAATGAAGTCCAACTTACTGGTGATTTCTTTCATGGTTTGTGTTTTTGGTATTATATCTAAAAAGTCATTTCCAAACCCAAGGTCATCTAGATTTTGTCCTATGTTATCTTTTATTAGTTTTATAGTTTTGCAGTTGACATTTAGATCTATGATCCAGTTTTAAGATAAAGTCTGTGTCTCAATTCTTGTCTTTGAATGAGGACTTCTAGTTGTTCCAACACCATTTGATGAGAAGACTGTGTCTTCTTTATAGTCTTGCTCTTGGTCCTTTGTCAAAGACCAGTTAACTATAATTACATGATCTAATAGATCAAATAGATCTGTTCCATTGATCTATTTGTTTATTCTTTCTCCAATACTGCACTGTCTTGATTACTATAGCTTTATAGTAGACCTCGAAGTTGTGCAGTGTCAGAACTTTGATGTTGTTCTTCTCTTTCAATATTAAGTGGGCTATTCTGGATCTTTTGTCTCATCACATAAACCTTAGTACCAGTTTGTCTACAAATTATTTTCTGGGATCTTGATTGAGATTGTATTAAATCTGTAATTCAAGTTGGAAATAATTGACATCTTGAAAATATGGAATCTTCCCATACATGAACATTGACTATCTCTCCGTTTATTTAAGTCTTCTTTGATCTCTCTCATTAGAGTTTTGTCATTTTCCTCATATCTTGAACATATTTTATTAATTTGTACATAAGTGTTTTTATTTTGAGGGATGCTAAATGGTATTGTGCTTTTGTTTTCAAATTCCTCCTGTTCATTGCTGATATGTAGGAAAGTGATTGACTTTTGTATATTAACCTTTGTTTGATATTTTTCATCTCTTTATCACTCTGTGTCCCACTCAGTCAATTTTTTACATTTCTTTTAAGTTTATAGTTTCCTTTTCAATTGTGCCTTAACTGGTGTTTATCCCATCTGATGTGCTTTTAAATTTGGTTAACATTTTTTATATTGAGAATCATACAAATTTAGTTCTCTTTCAAATGGAGTTGTAACTCCTACTTCCCTTTTTGTAGAGATTTTATTAAAATTATCATATTAGCCATTTTAACATATTTATTTTATAGTTTTTTTTATTTTTTATATTATACTGAGTTTTTAGGGCTTACTCCATCATATAATAGTCCGTCATATTTGTGGGGTCTGTTGATTCAGAGGCCAAATAAATTGTTTCCTTTTATATTTTGTAACTTTTCTTGTCATTGCCATTTATCTTAACTTTATTTCTTTGTGTCTGTGTGTGTTGGTATCCCTATAGTGTTGGTTGTGAGAATTACCTTCTGAGTGCCTTTTCTATGCTTCTGCCAGATATTCCAGATTTATTACCAGAGGGGACAATTTTTAATGTTAATTTTTTATTAGAGTTATCCAGACCTCATGGATAATTCTGAAACCCAAATGTGGTCAAGATAAAGTTCTTAAATTTTGATTTCTCAGGAGAGACATTTTATTTATTTATTTTTTTACTCAAGGCAAAAAGCAAAAACAAAATAACATGTCTTATCTTTTACTTAAATCAAATGTTGGTTATATTTCATTACTTTCCTGCAAGTTTTTTTTTTTTTCTTTTTTGAATGCTGACTTTATTCAGGAGCTCATGAACACCCAGAGGTTAGTCCCCATATGAAAATTAGACAAAGTTCCTATGTTTTGAGACACAAAAACTCTAGACTAAAAATATGGAAAATTTTGTAGTTATCTTTTCTATCCAGTCTACAGTCCTCCACTCTACCAGCTGAGCTATAGAAGGGTACACTCAAGTTACCTTTTCTTATTTTTAACCCTTCTCTTCAATTTTTCTATCTTGAGATATCGCTTACATTTTAAGAAACTCAGACATGCATTCAAAATTATTTTGATTAATTATTTTATTTGAAAATTTTGTAACCATTTGGGAAAATAGTTTTATATTTTGTCAATTGGTCATTTCAATGGAACTGAATGTAAAACTCAAAATTCATAGATATCACAACTAAAGGATAAATCTTGATGATCACATAAAATAATGTTGCAAAAGCTCTACTATGACTCACAACATAATAATAAATATGCAGCTTTCTGAGGTGGACTGTATAAGACTTCTTTTAGTTTGTTGGCAACTGTCCACTGTTTCTGCTCAGTTATGAGAAACACTGGTAAGATTATGACCCCAAATCTCTTTAACCCGTTTGTAAGTACACTGTGTTCTTCAGCACATGAGTTAGAAAACTCTGATAGATAAGATTAATGTTTCATCATCTCCATTTTTGCTAATTTTAACAATATAATTTATTTGTGTATTAATAAATCAGCTAAAACTAGAATTCTTATACTTATTTGCTTATAGTGGAACAAATTTTATCATTACTATACACTTTAAAAATAATTTTCCCTACTATACACATCATATATTTCCTTAAATAATATCAGTTCATTTTACATTTTGAAAAGAAAATCTCAAAATACAAAATTAACAGTAATCCCAATATCGAATGACAAAAATTACTGGTAGCCTCAGTGTCTAAAATATGTATCTGGTTGAGAATATAAGCTCAATAGTATTTATTTGTATGAATGAGTTCTAAATTTTTGTAGAATTGAAAAAATATTTTAGTTTGCATATTTCATATTGTTGCTGTCTTTATACATGTAAATATAGCTTTATGTTCAATTGTCTTTTTTTTTTACCTAACATTCTAATAAGATCAAGTCAAGATACACTTATGTGCAAGTGAGAAGTTAGCAAATCAAACAGGTTTAGCAGAAAAGAAGCAACTGTTGGAAAGAAAGCAGCTTATATCCAACAATTGAAGGTCAATTTAACCTTCAGTGTCTGAAAAGATGAGTGTTCTTGCTTACATTCAAGAACTACCAGGCACTTGAACCATCCAAGGAATCTCTCTGTCATTTTTTCTTTTTTTTTTTTTTTTACTACTTCTTGTAGATCAGCTTCACTCTAGCTCTGCCCATTGTGTTTCCCCAGGTAGCATAAAACACGTATACCAAAGACCCCCAAGCAACCCTTTTTAAAGCTTCCACCAGAAAATACTGCTATTTATGATCTCTGGTCCCACATTTTAGAAAGTAAGCCAGGGAAGAATTCTGATAGATCATTTCACAGAAGGTAAATATTCATTCCATAAGAAAGGAATAGTGCTTGAAAGGAACAGCAATGAATGTATTATAAAGCATAAATTTAAGCATTTTAGCAATATGTTTTTAATGACTATATAATGCATATTGTAGTGGAAGCCCCAGAATTTGCTTACCCATTATTCTGTTTGCAGGTATTACATTGCTCTAATATTCTACCATTAAAATTAATGTTGTAATGAAGGCTTTTTATATAATATTTGTCATTATCTTGCACAATTTCCTGTGTATTTTCACAGGGAAATACACAGAGAATATACAAAAAATAATGTATGAAATTTTATTTACGTCTTAGCCTTGAACAGTATATTTTAAAGTCTCCTTTCAGCGTTTATATTGACTCTCTCTCACTCTTTGTTTTTCTCTATGTCTCTTTATTTATATTTTTTAGGAGGATGTTTTACCCAATGTATCACTTTGTTAGCACAATGAACATAACTAAAGATGGACACCAGTTCAATATGAATTGTAAAGAAATATTTACCATATATTGAAACCTATATTTATATACAGCTGTATGATAAAATAAGGCTTAAAAAGCGTGCAAGATGCCAGAGAAAGTCTTGCTAAATGGCCTATATTTAAAACAGATGAAACTTAAGATCTATTAGATTGACCATATGAAAGTATTATTTTTACAAGTGAAAAATGGTTACAAGCAGCAATTCTATGTGGTTCAATATAGCATATCAGTTGGTAACTTTTTAACCTGCAAATATGGAATAACTGAACAATAATAAATTAAAACAAATAGAAGCAGAATTTTTTTCTCACACAACAAGAATTCTGGAAGTGGTTGCAGATGTTGGTTCAGCAGAATAGTACCTGGAGAGATACAGATTCTTTCCATTATTTTTACTCACTGTCTTTTATGTGTTTCATTTTTATGCTTGTTCACCTCACAGTCACAAAATTGCTACTATAACTCTAGACATCATGTTTATATAATGGGAATAAAGACAGGGGACAGTGGAAGAGAACCATGGTACCAGCTTTGTGTATTCCTTTTCATCAGGAAAGAAAATATTTTTTTAGTCCCCAGTAGACTTCTGCTCACAACTCCTTGACCAAAACAATGTGTGTCACATTTGTCTGCAAAGGAAACTGGAATGTTAATTATTAATATTTAGCTAGGTGCATTGCAGTCCTAAAATAAAATGTGGTTTTGTTAGTAAAGGATAAAAGAGAATAGTTATTGGGAAGACAATTCACAGGGTCTTCCACAGGGTATTTTCTCACTAAATCTAGTACCATAGAAAGCCAGAATAACTTCAAAATCTCTATAGCATGATAAGTATGGCAAAGGACTTTAAACCTGAAAAGCATGATTTTTGGTAATAATAAACATATCAATAAGCATAAATAAGGCATAATTTTATATATTAATACGCATATGCTTTATCATCTTGAACTTTGTGTATGACAGAAAGAAAGAGAAGGTTATAAAGTTGTTTCCACGGCACACATAGTGATGTTTTTTCTTATTGAAACATTGGTGTCATTGCTTATAAAACAATCCTGCAAAGTGGGCAATGAGGATCAACCATTAGCTAGGTGACCAATATAGTTCATAAATGACCAGAAGAATTAAGGAGGTGACCCACCAGAAGTCAATTTGCATAAGGAACTTTGAAGCCTCCCGAGAAATGAATATCATGCTCAGGGTAAAGAGATTCAGATACAAGAAGTTTGGCCTTCAAACAAAGCCTTTGTACTGGGTAGGAGTGATAAATCAGTCCAGGATTCTTCTGAAACATGGATTTGTTTCTCAGTACAGCCTAACTCCTTACCACCAGTCGAGTCATTAATGTCTGAATCTTGAAGTAGAGATGGCAGGGTATAATTTATAAATAAGAAATGATTTTCAAATAGATTGCAGTCATTCTTACTAAATTAAGTTATTGGAATCCTAGTAGCTCCCTTTTGTTGAATGTAACATAAAAATGAAGGTCAGGAAGTCTTCTCTACTCAGCAGCATGATATTTATAAAGAATGACAGTGCCTGTAATGTAGCAGGTAGTGGTAGTGACTGGTGAACTCAGAGATACCTGAGAAAAGCTGCAGTTCATGGCATGAGTAGATATGTATCAATCTAGGCAACAATACCAGATGCCAGAGGAAGAGCAAGAAACTATGGCTGTATCCAGCACACGTGACACTGGTCAAAAGCAGAGTGCAACATGAGGAATGGGGAGACTCAGCAGACAGCATTGCTAAGTGGTCGTGGTGGCCTCCAGGAGATTGAGCTATAGTTAAAAGGTAAGAAATGGGGCATACCATGTGGTAGCTGATTAGGAAGCTAATATTTGTTTATGAGTGAGTAATATACTCTCAAGAAATTCTTACAGGCGCTTTTTCAGTAGTTAAGATTTACCATTAGTATGTGCTAAAAGTAGAAGTCATTGGAAAATATACTACACTTGCAAATGAATATTTAAGTCCTAGATGAACTGGTCACAGTCTAATAAAATCAGGATAGAGTAAGAGCAGAGATTTAGCTTTCTATGTATGCCTATGGATTTATAGCAAGATCCTAAATATTTATCATTCTTGTTCTTTGAGTCTTTCTTTCTCTCAGATGGATTCTCAAATGAGAAAGGAAAAAGTAAGGAAACTAACATTTTTGGGGAGCATTTTCTAAATGCTCGGCATCATCCTAGAATAGGAATCAGCAAAATTTTTCTGTAAAGGTCCAGGTAGTAAATACTTCGGCTTTGTGGGTCATATGGTGTCTGCTGCAACTGTATAGCTCTGCCATTATAGCAGAAAAGCAGCCGTAGTCAATACCTAAACAAAAGAGTGTGGCTGTGTTCCAATAAAACCTTATGGACATTGAAATTTATATTTCATATAATTCTCACATGCCACAAAATATTCTTATTTTGATCTTTTCAACCATTTTAAAATGTGAAAACCATTCCTAAGCTCTCTGGCTGTACAAAAACAGATGGCAAGTCAGATCTGGCCCACAGGCTGTAGTACGCCGACCCTTGTTCTTGAAACATAAACTAACTCATTTTATAGATGTAAGAATTCCGTGGAGTAGTTATAATTCCTATTTTATATATATTAGTAAACTGAGGCCAACAAACATCTATCTTACTTAAGGACGCACAGTAAGTGGTAAAACCCGCATTCACACCAAGATAAGTTTGAGAAATTCCATGTTCTTTTGATATATGGACAATTGTAATAATTGGCAGTTTTTTCTAGAGCACTGTGCTAGTATGGACAGCATGGCCTCACTACAGCTCAGCAGGAAGAATAGTGATGAATGAGCAATGTCTTCCAGGAGTAGAGAAGGTAAGGGTGGCAGCAGAT
The DNA here is from genome assembly GCF_040939455.1 of Microcebus murinus. NCBI lineage: Eukaryota > Metazoa > Chordata > Mammalia > Primates > Cheirogaleidae > Microcebus > Microcebus murinus. The sequence goes on along the minus strand of NC_134108.1, from coordinate 62,298,038 downwards.
ACTTTATATAATTATTTCTCCATTCCTAACAGATGAAAATAGGACTAACAATGGTCTATGATTTTGAGCAATCCAGAACGATTGGAGTTTGATCTCCTTTCTGTGCAACTTCAGCTACAAGGCAACTTTCACAAGTGAGCTGGTTTGTTGAGATGTCCAAGTACCTACATCTATTTTCTTCATGTTTGTTATCACACAGGGATGGCTCACCCTGTGCCCCCTGTGACTGCCCATATCCTCACACCCCCGCTCTGGCTACCAGTACCGTCTTAGGACTGCTTACAGGTGTAAGATAACAAATGTTCTACTGCTTCTGATACCATATTTCTATTTGACACATAGTTCAGTCTCAGGCCAACTCTTATAGGATTGGTGAGAAAGAATCTGTGAGACTGCTTCAGACTATTTGCCTAGAAAGTCCATGCCCTTATTTTTTCTCTAATGCTCCCACCTCATGCCAAAGTGAAGAAATTCTGTGTCATTCCCGAAGAATTTGGTAAGTAAGAGGCAGGGTGCAAGGATGAGGGGAAGGAAAGGATCCTCATCTTCTTGAATTTTTGTCAACTCTCTCCCCAATTTTATTATTCTAGGCCTATTTAATTTTTGTACTGGCTTTTATGTCACTTAATATTCTTGTTAATCTTTGGTTTATGACATAAGAGTCCTTCAGTGTGCTCAGCTTCAGTTGTTGCAATTCATGCAATTCTACTGGGCCCACTGTGAATAATCCAGAATAATCTCACTATTTTGAGGTCAACACATATATTATCTTAATGACATCTGCAAAGTCCTTTTTGCCATGTAACAAAACATGCTCATAGGTATAACAAAGGCTTCAAAGGCCATGGGGACCAAATTTCTGCCTACCACACGTGTGTTTATACAATATCAAACATTTTTAAATGGCACAGTGTGTAGCATAGTTGTGTTCCAAAATTTTCAACATTCATACACTATAATCTTGTCTTGAACAAGGATGTTGAAACCTGGCCAAGTAGAGGAGTAGAAAAGCCTCTTGTGGTCCGTGCTTGAACAATATCGGACTTGAGATACCATTTAATCTCTCAGTGCCTCTGTATTTTCACCTTATATCAAGAATAATACATTTTACCATACCTAACTCTCTGAACTGATATAAACATCACAAGACATAAATAAATTGTAGTCAACAGAATATTTCAAAAATTTAGTACTCATCTTTTATTTCTCATCAGTGAGAATAACACCATGATTAGAACCACTACTCTTAGTTTGAAAAAGGAAAAAAAGTCCATGTTTAGAAGAGAGTATATTTAGAATTATTTAACTCTAATGAACTTTGAAAATCTTATGGAAAAATCCATATGGTGTATGCAAGTGCAAATAGATCGAAAAAAATTCAGATGAGGAATCTATTTCTTTTCATGTTTCATTATGCCAAGAGATAATGTAGTGCCTCGCTCTGGAATCTCATCTGTCACACTGTGCACCATAAAGTGACAGGACATGATGTGACATATTGATGAGACTCAATGTGACACAGGGTATGGTTTGTGGTCTGTGTGTAGGTATAGATAATTAGGAAAACTCTGGAAAAGAGCAGTTTCGGAAGGATTTAATGAAGAATTATTATGATAGATAAATAAAAGGTAAGACTAAGCATACCTTTTTTAATAAAATAAAACCTACAGGATATTAGATGTTATCCTCCTGACTGCTAAATTTTATAATCATCTGTTTGGCATTTAACCTTCACATATGATTAAGATAGCAAGCCTCATACCCACGGCATTCCCTTGTAAGAGGAGAATATGGTGATAGTAGGTAATTGAATTTTGTTCTGACCCTCTTTGGCCTCTTTGCAGAAGCAATTTGTGAATTATTTAGGAAAAAAGGAAAAGGATATTGCCTCAAGAGAGAAATGCTGGGTGCAAAGAGGAATTTAGTTCAGTGGCGCTGTCTCTTAGAATACATCTGCTTTCCCAGCTTGAAATGAAAATCGAAATGGAAATTTCTATTCATCCTTATGCATTAACAAGATCCCTTCCTTTCACTGCCATGCTTCATATGTCCCAAACTAGACTAACAGCAGATCTAAAACTTTACAAATCATTCTGGGACCTTTGTTATTAAGATGGCAATCTGTGACTGAACCAATAAAAGAAAGCAACCCCACTGTAAATAAATTTGACATGAACATTTCAACGTCTCAAATGCCGACTAAAGCAAATTAAGAACAGTGTAATTGTTAATCTTAGCATTTCTGTTGCATTATATCTCCTTATATTTATACAACTTTATTACTAAAAGAACTACAGCTCATAGGCATAAGAATAGTGATGAAATGAGAAAAAGAATTGCTTTTTTCTTTGTCTCTTTATTTGGTTTTAAAGTACTATTTTACATTGTTATTACATAACTTACCTGAAAGAATGAAAAATGCTGATATTATCATTGAGCTTTAAAATAAGTCATAAATGTGTCTAAAGATCACTATTCTCCAAAGATTACATATATGCTACTTTTTATTTTATAGCCATCAACAGTATTGGCATGTATGTGACAGCCAAAGAGTCAGAATGAAAATGATTTAATAAAGAAATTCAAAACTAATGTAAAAAATGAAATTGAAACTGGGCTGTCACAGCCTTAGAGAGTTGTGGGGTCAGTATGAAACATTTTGTTTTATTTTTAAAGCTTTGATTGGCCTGCCAACATGTATTTGTGCTGTCACTCTGAGGACCCTTCTAGTAGCACTGAAGTGGCAGGCAGCTCTTGATTGATGAGTGTTTGCATCCATTTTATTATTTGTTGTTTATTTCTTGCCTGACATGTTTAACTGAAAAAAATTCATACAAGAACCTTTACAATTATGTGAGTCAGCCTGCACCAGAATTCCATTTTCATGTATTAAGAAAACTGCAGCAAAAACAAACATGCACGCAAACACAACAGGTTGTTTTGAGATAAGGAAGATAACGTCAGTTCCATAATATTAATATGTTCCCATTGATGTAAGGGGCAATAAGTAATCAAATACCAAGAATAAAAAAGTTATAAATAAGTCAGACTTGCCTAAGAACTTTATGAAATTATTTCAAACATAAAACAATTTCTTTGGTAATGACTACTTTGTTATTTCCCCATTGTAATTTTTACTTGTAAAGGGCAAAGGACTGCCAAGATAGAGACTTTATATTGCAGCATTTGATTGTCTAAATAGAGGTAGGCAGTGTTTAAAGACAGTAATCCCATAACCAAAGATTCAGCATTCTCATTTCATGAGCTATTACAGGTATGTACAGTGCTTATGCCGTAAGTCTGAGGTTGGCTCATGATGCAGGTGGGAACATACAATTTGGCTTTAACTTGGTGTTTTAATTTGTGCCACCCGACTGAATAAAATGCAGGAAAATTATATTTACCCCTTGATTTTTCTACCCCATAACAATTAAGCCAGTTTTTATATCTATTAGGGCGTTATGTTTCGGTTAGAAGAAAAACACTTCAAACTGGTTGGCTTTGTAACTGGAAGATCCAGGCATAGGATGGAAGTCAGGACCGACTTGCTTTGACTGCTCCTGGAGTCGTCACTCTGCATGACTTGTGCAGGGTCAGCGACATCTTCAGACTGACTTCTCTCATAGTGATAAAATGGTAGTATAGATTTAGACTTTACATTCACCTACCAGACAATTCAGTTTTCTCAATTGAGACAGATGTTCTTTTCTTGAACCAATATAAAGGGGAGAGTTGACAATAATCAAAATATCAAAGACAAACAAAGTAGTTAAAGGAAAATTTAAGGCCCATAAGTTAAGTATTAACACATTGACTAGCTTGATGAAGAAATTTTTGTTCGAGTTGAATTAGTCTTAGAAGCCTTTTGGGAGCAAATTATTTATAAGAGATATTTGAAATACAGGGAGGAAGAACGTGATGAATTGGGAGGGGGGATTGGAGGTAAGTGTGTAATCACCTCTACTTTAATATCTTTGTACATATATCTGTGATGCACTTAAAAATAGATACCCTATCAAACACTTCTTCTAAGCCCCATGCTAAGCTCATCATAAATATTATTCCACATCGTACAACAACCTTGTTAGAATTACATAGTAATATTATTTCAACTAGTTAGTAGATAAGGCAACTGGTTTTTACAGAGATTAACTTTTCTAAGATCATATTAAAAAGTATTGGAGGGTGATTTGAATTTGCATTTTACAATTTCAAAGTTCATGATTATAACCACTACATTATTATTATACTCACATTTTTTGTTTGTTTGTTTGTTTTACAGATCAGTCTCTTTTTATTGTGAACTCTCTTCGGGCAGAAAAAATAGGGATTTTTTTCCTGCTTCGCTCACTACCATATCCTCAGTGACTAAAATAGAGTCTGGCTTATAGTAAATGCTTAATTAACATTTAAACATTGTTGAGTAAAGGATTATATCCCTCTGCCTGGAAAAGAACATTTATCAATTGGCTTAGGCCGATCCTGGGACTGGTTGCTTTGCAAAAGTGGAGAGAGAGAATTTACCATAGGAAGAATAAAATAAATATAATGTCCACTACATTTATCGGGAAAAAATTCTAGATTTAGAATCTTGCACCATTTTTTTAACCTATCTAACGTAAATATTATTTTATGTGTCTCTGTTTCCTCCTTTGTAACATCAGTGTAATTTATAATATATGCCTCATTGTCTTACTGTGGATTACTGCGATGATTAAATATGGTAACACATATGTCAGTCACCATGCTATTCGCTGAGCATAAGTACTCACGGAATTTTAAGTACTATTATTCTTATTAACCTCCTCTTCCACTTCATTGTTATCCTTATCAGCATCATCACCATCAGGTTAAAATGGCTCAATTATATATATCCTGAGGATGTTGTATTTACGATCTATTTTTAAGTGTAAAATGATCTTTAATAACATCAACAACATATACTATTTGGGTAAGTATGGCCAAGAAGAATATTCATTCCTGTTTGTCCTAAATCAGTTACTTGCAAGGAATTGTCCTCATCAGAGGTTATTTTGCCAGTAGCAACACACAGAACTGACAGGATGTCTTTGGTATCCAAAGAGAATATTCTTAAATCTTATTTAGTAGACCCAGGGAGCAAAATCAAATTACTTAATTTTTCAGTTTCTGGTAAGGTAGGATTTAGAATTCTCTAAAATATATTTTGATTCTGAGGATTTAATGAAATTTTATTTTTTCTTTGTAAGACTGATCTTAAATTCACCTCTGCCTTAGAAATCTATTTTTAAGCACTCTTCATCTACTGAAATGTTCATGATTGTATTTTATATTTGTGGGTATTTATCGCATAGAACCTGACAGTATTTATTAATTGTTTAATGTGTATTAGACATCTTTCTCTAAAATGTTTTTCTATTTTTTTTAATCATTACATATTCTCATGATGACAGCATCTCCAAACCTTAACAACTTACAATATAGTTAATTCATTAATATCTCTACACACACCTTAATACTTAAGAACATTTTTTAAATGCCCCCCTATTACATAGTTAGGACAAGTAATTTTATTTCACATGGATAAAAATTTAAATTTCAGAGTAGCCATTTATTCAAAGTCACTCAGCAGGTACTTTTTCTTTATTTTGTACTTTCAGAATGTTCAATATATTTTTCAGAGTAAACATAGTGAATATTAAAAATTATGATTATTGACAAGAAAGTTAATATGATTATTAACAAATGAGACTGAGTGTCAAGGCTCTGAACTACTATGTGGGGCTCTTTTTATTACTCCATCCTCATCCTCCATCAGCTATATCAGCTGAAGAGCAATCATTTAGGCAAATTCTGTTCTTGGAAACTGAGGATTATAAATATTCACTGCTTCTTTAAAAGTTTTATTTTTAAATATTTATTATACTAAATTAGAATATGAGAGTTGAATGTTACCCCACTGACCAAAACTGGTTCTGCATGTTTTGACAGTCTTAATAGGGATGTGCTTTTCCTTATGCTCCTATTGCATGCTTCCTAATATTCATCTTCAGACAAAGACGGCCATCCACGGAGATGAGGGTGCAGATCTTGCTAGAGCCTTTCAACAATTAAAAATTATTTAACCAACTGGTTATCAACCATTCATTCATCCCTTTATTTGTTCATTTATGTAATACATATTTATTCAATTCATAGAATTAGTGGGGATATAAAAATAAGATATATTCTACTAGTCAATGGGATACAGAAGAAAACTGATACACAGTTTATAGTCTGGTGGAAGAAAAAGAGAAGGAAATTTAGAAAATCACAGAGATATATTCATGTTTGATCTTTGGGGTTAACATTGGATATCATGAAAGCACAGTATGCACTAGTCTGTGTTCTAAATAGTTCACATTTATGAGCTCAGTTAATATTCACTCATGTCTAAGAAATAAATCTTATTTTCCCCATCCTACATATAATACAAGGATACCTAAATAAATTTGTGGCTTTATTTGAGACAAAGTACTTTGTATGAAATCAAGCAACTTTCTCAAGGTGGATATAATTATATAGTGACCAAAATAGAGCTTGAAACTCTGTTATCTGACTAAAAATCCCAAGCTCACATTCCTCCACCTAATAGAGTACTTTGTGTATGCTATTTTGTCATTCACAAGATTCTAAAATATACGTGGTCATTTGTGTACATGTTCCATTTTTTTCTGCTACATACTTTACCTTTTGGAGACAGGAATCGTATTTCATGTATTTGAGACTTACCCATAGTATCTAGCATCATGTTTTAAAAATAATTGCTTTAGAAACATATTAAGACCACATCTCTTTATAGACTTGTAATTAAATAAAATGTATGATTAATATGAAATATAAAAAATTGACAAACACACTGAATATAGATGTAATAACAAAATGTGGACTCTTGTAGTAATGCAGAAAGATCTCGACACTCAAAGAATAATCCTGTTCTATTGTTAAATCAAATAGGATGTCTAATTAGCTAAGCACAGATTTTTCTTTCTTTTTTCCTCCCCCAGAAACCCATTCAATTTTTAAAATATTCAAAATTCCTAAACGAAACAATTTTAATCATCTACCTGAAAGTTGGTAGCACTATAGGAAATTGACAGCCTGGCATCAGAGTTAAACACCCTTTTAATTCTTTTTGCTCCTAATTTGTATCATTAGCGTATCTTAGTCTGTCAAAGTAATCAAAGCCATCAGTGGGGGAGAAAAGGTGACTTGTACGTACAAGTATCATGTATTTATTAATATGATTATTTTAATCATTTAGTTGGGGAGAATTTATTTTTAACGAGTACAGTGGCTGACCATATTTATATTAGCATCCTTCCACCATATCAAAGGTTCTCAAGTGAGAAAGCTGTAACTAACATCAAAGAATGTTAAAATAGCTCCGAGTAATGTGCATTCGTGTACTATGAGGGCCTATATGTGTGGCCTCTCGGTAAGGCACAAACAGGGTAGTAAGGTCAAATCAAAGTATCTGGGTAACATTTCTTATTTCATTCCTGTCCAATTAGAATAATATGAGTCTTTGTGGGCACATTATATAGAAAGAAAAATATCAATAATTGTCTTTGTCGCTCTGTTACTTTCCAGGGGCTACTGCATGGGGCTGGGGAAGAGGTTTTCTCTCTAGTACGGGTTGAAAAGTTGGGACAATCTACCTGCTTTGCCCTCTCTGCTTCTCCTGGATTGTGTGCGATTCTCTCTTGCCACTGCAAGTCTGATAATCCTCACTGTATCTGGCCAGTGCCACTCACTAGAATTTTAAAAGCAGTTTAAAGAAACTAACATTTACTTTTTACGTTTCTAGCATGAGCTCTTTTTACCTCTTTCTCTTGTCCACTGCCTGACTCCCAGCAAAGGAAAAAATATAAATATGCATGTAAGTGTATGAACTGTATGCATGAAAATAATAGTCATATTTAGAGGAGAAGCACACACTTAACCATTTAGAATTCCCTTGGAGGAAGAGCACAATTTAATAGAATGCAGTGTTTTGTTTTTAGTTTTGAGAAAGTATTCATTAAGGGTAAAACAAGAAAGACGATCAAAGCACATGAAAGAGAAGCTGTATTCTTTGTACTTTCCTTGCTGTCTTGCCTGAAATTTAGTCCTCTCACCTCTTGCCCCACTGGATTCACTAACTTCCAATTTTCTTCTCCCTATTGTGCTAAACTCAGAAATGTGCCTAGAAACCAAAGAATAAGGTTGCTTGTGACTTGTGTATGTTTGGAATAGGGAATTAGCATTCCTAAATTTCTCAGGGACTTTAGAAATTATCTTTTCCCCCTCAAAAAAAGAGAATTTCTCTTTTTTCTTGTTCTCCCCTCCCCGTTTTCCTTGTCAGTTTAGACGCTGCCTGAAACAGGCACTGTAAAAACACTGGGTGGCAGTCCCTCTCTCTTCCAGCCACCAACACCAGAATGGACTGTCATCACGAGCAATTCGGCTATATAACATCATATTATTTCCCTGCATTTGCTGGCTGACGCTGAAACTCTAATTCCACCGAAGACCCAGCGGTTCAGTGGAGACAGGGCAGTGCAGAGCCGCAGAAATAACAGGTTTCCCTGAAAGCATATGTCACAAAGCAAAACCACGAGCTTTCCTAGATCAGCCAAAACATGAAAATTGGAAGTGAAAATGTCCTGTTCGGTGATTTAGTTGATGGAATTAAATCATAAAGCGCCCGGCAGTGGTTTTTAGTAGTCTCACCTGTGATTTTCTGAGTACAGATACATGTCTTGGGATCCCCCTTTCACATCTACTTCCGTGTATCGGTATCATTTATATGAGTTTCCTATAATTAAAGCATCTGTAAACTCTAGCATCTGGAGTCTTCTGCCACACTCCGTCTCTTTCCTTTCTCTCTCCAAGTACGCCCCTCTGTGCTCCGGATTCAAGACATGAGTCTGTGTTTTGGAACGCCAAAGTACACACAGTACAGCTCGCCCGCTGAGACCGGCGGTGTCCCAGCACGTGGCTCATGACTCAGCTCCTCTCTAAACTCCTGAGCACTGATGAAAGGAAAATAAAGATTTTTTTTTCCAATTAATTATAATGATTAAAAATATGACAATTCAAGACATTTAGAAAATAATTAAATAGTTTTGTGGCAGTATAAATATTATAAGCAAAAAACAAAAATTCCCGTATGATATCTCTGATACAAAATATTTAATTAAAACAGACAGAATCATTTAAAAATCCTGAGTTTTCATAACAAAGAAACAGGTAGCTTTAGCTGGGGGTCGTGAAATAGTATACCTAAATGAGAGCTATCTATATCTATTCCTAGCTGTTTTTTTTTTTTTCATTGTTGATGCTATGCTACTGATTATCTGAAACTAAAAATAAGTTAAATAAATAAATAGATAGATAAATTCAAAAGGCAAAGACAAGTTTTCGTAACTAAGAAAATTCACCACAAAGAGGTCCATGTCTCAAAAGTCTTTTTTCTTTGTCATCAATAGCCCATAAAGAATTAATAGGAGCAATATTTCCTCAGTGTTAATTACTGCAGTTAAGTAAAACTACTGAACTAATAATTTAGGTAATAGTCTCTAAAATCATGGATGACAGTCAGAAAAGAGGGGTAATAATTTATTATTCAATTAATTTTCAAAATAATAAGAATTAAGTAATAATTCTTTCCTTTAACAAATATTTCTTGTCTCTTCTATGTGCTAGATTTTGTTTTGAGTCCTGGAGATTCAGCAGTGAACAAAACAAATGAAGCCTTGTTCATAGGGTATATACCTCACACATAGAGCACCTGCCTCTGATTCCATATTAGAGAGTGAGGTGGCCATTTTTTATACATCACTTATGTCATAAATTACTTAGTACCTTATCTTAGTCATTGGAGGTGCTCAAAATTTTATTTTAAAAATAAATTAATTACTGATGCCTCTGACAAGAGAGTCAGTATGCCTGTTTCTAAAATGATCATCCATTTTTTTAAAAATTCATACTTAATTATAAAGAAAAATACATTATAATCTGTATTGCAAAATTAATTATAATGTGTAGCATTTTGATAGCACATTTCTAGAGAGGCATTAAATATTTTGCTTACTCCCCTGCCTAGAATTTAAGTTAAATATTCATAATAATATACACAGAAACACTAACATTTTACTTTTACCAGAAATTTAATATTGAAGTTTTTATATATAAGTGGAAAATCTTGCCCATGTGACTCATACATTGTGCCTGTGACTTTAATGCCTTTAACAAGACAGCCTAATGGCCCATTATTGTTTTTAACAGGCCACCTTAAAATAACCTTTCAGCAAATTTTCTGACATATTTTATCTTAGCCTCCATTTATTTCATTTATATTGACCCTGGTCCCTTTAAAATAGCTGGTTTTTGAGAAACATTGGAGTAAGCACAGCATTTCTGCAAAGACTTTCAGATTGTTCCAGTAATTCCACGTTGATGCTGCTTAGTTTTATGGGTAACAATCTGCTCTTCTTTTGGAATCTGTCAGAATCAGAAAAATGCACATTAATCATTTACTATAGGAGCATGTACTGCTCCAAATGTCCTCCATTTCAAGATGGCAATTGGGCACTTGTCAGTAATTACCCACAGCCTCACAAGTAGGGAATTGGCCGTGTATGTGGTGTCAACCATGGACAGCACCTCCTCCTCCAGATGATGTTCCTAGAGACTCCAGGATGGGCCTCCACGGGTTGTGGTGTGAAGACAGGTCTGCCTTATAAATATTCTTTGTTTATTGACACACTGTAGGGACTGTTTCACTTCCACGTTGAATTTAAACCATGGGACAGCTCCAAAGGAGCGAGGCAGCTTTCAAAGTCTTTGGGGTGGGAGCAACACCACCTGCAAAAGACTTTTTCGGATTAGAGTTAGGCCTAGTAGTTGAGAAAGACGGGAAGACTATGATTCTAAACTGGACAAGTAGTGGTGTGGGAATTCAGTGGGAGATTTAGTTGGTTTCTCCCTCAAAGCTATAAAAACACCTCTTTGACTATTTGACATTGTGTGAAGATATGTAGTCCCAGGAAGTCATTAAACAGAAGCCTTCTGGAATAATTTTTTACCAACTGAATGTCTTTACATTGCTATTACCTTAGAGACTGTGATATCTTCCCTAAGATTCTGGCCTACGTTCATAGGCTTTTAATTTCCATTCCCTTCTCTTTCTGGTAGGATTGTCGATCAAGGGAAAGCACTTCCTCATTGTTCCTAGAAATGCAAAACCTAGTGTCAGCTATTTGGAAGGCAAATACAACTTTTCTGTTTTTTTAAAGCCAAATACTTCTTATTTTTCCTACATAAAAATTAAGTACATTATTATATGATGAAATATTCCATGATCCCAGTATAAAATGCCAATAAGTTATATAAATAAAATATAACAATATGTAACACAAATGACAATACCTATATTAGCTTTTTTTCCCTAGTGCATGATTACCTTTATTTGTTGGAAAATCCACCAATTTATTTGAGGTTAGGACAATCAATCAAAAATCTCTGTTGTATCTAGATTGAAATATATTAATAAATCAGTATCTCTTAGAGATATTTTATATTAATGATAACTAACATTCTTTCTTAGCAAACAAGATAGGCAAAATAAGCAAGAAAAATATGCATGTTATTTCTTATTTAATTCTAGATCATTTTTGGATGAAAACATAAAATTTTTATGCTTTAAATTTTGACTTATGTTATCCCTAAGATTACTAGGTCACTTATAGTATAAGTTCCAGCCATACATCCAGATATGGTTCAGATTGAAAGTGAGAGAAAACAGAGAAAGACAATACCACTATTCATTTCTTTCTGTCTATTCATATTTCATCCACATTTATTTCATTTTATCCAGTAGCAAGAGTTTAAAACTAGAACATAAAGATTTAACATTCAGTAGAAAGTAAATTACAATATGAACTAGTAATTAAGTGTAAAATTAAAATATTACATAAAAATGTCCAGAACTTATGAAGGTTTTTGTAATATGAATTCAACATTGTAAAATATGCCTGAGAAGTTAAAAAAAAGGCTATCAAGAATAGTGAACATTTGGTTCTTTAAAAAATGGCTTTGAATAATTATGACATGATCTTTTCAATAAAAAGGATCAAAACATTAGTTTGAATGTTGTATCCAAAGTATATATGCAATGTAAATATGCAGTAGGTGTTCACAAATTTTGGTGAATAAGTGAATGAATGAATAGATAAATAGATGATAGATTAGATAGATGATAGATAGATAGATGGAAGAATAGTTTAGGAAAGGTTACTGATGTCTGGACTTCCTGAAGAATCGATTTAAGACTTGAATGAAATAAAACTGAAAATAAGATATAAAACAAAGGGTATTATATTAAGATTAATATTAAAATGTGAAGATAAGAATAAAGACATCTTCAACAAATGAGGTTAAGAAAATAGGGAAGTTTTTTTTTTTAAGTAAGTGATGTATTGAAATGATATTCAGGAAAAATTAATTTGGCAAAGTAAAAATATAAACTTATCACATTTTTTTTTACAAATTTATCTTGAGACTGCTAAACATACACATGAATTTATGGTTAAAAATATTTATTTTTTTCTTAATTAAGAAAATAGAGACAGAAAATGGAACAAACCAAATAGCTATAAACCAGCTATCAGTTAAATAAACTGTGATTCATCCATTAAATGTGCAATTAATTTATTGATGTAGAAAAAGTGCTCATACTAGAGTTAGTGGAGAAAAAAATTGTAGGAAAAATGTATTAAATCAAATGTTAAATATATATATATTTTGCTTTGCTTTTTGCTCAAATTGTTTCCACTGTAGTGCGATATGACATATTTATGGTATTCAATGATTTATTTCTTTGGCTTGAATCTGCACTTCTAATCATCTGTCTATCTATCTATCTATCTACCTACCTATCTAATTGCAGTCTCATTTATCTCTCTTGTTTCACCATGCTGCTGATTTGCCTCCAATATGATTACCTATCTCAAATATTAAAATTATATTTCTCTATCAAAGTCCTGTTGAAGCTATTCTTCATCTTTCAACCCAGACATGATATATTTCTTCTCAAAAGTTCTATAGCACTTTGACCACAAGAGAATCCTGATATTCACATTAATGCAACACAGATTTGAACCTCAACTCTATTGCTTATTAGCTCTGTGGGTTGAAGAAAATGAACCTTAGGCTTCTCATCTTTAAACTAGGGCCATTATGTGCTAATTCAGATCCTTGTGTAGAGAATGTATGTAGAGCCCTCAAATAGTATTTAATTCAGGTTAAAGCTCTACACCTGTGAATTTTTCCTCCAGGACTTTTGCTTATACAGTGGTTCTCTAACTCCACCAAACATGTTTCAAGGATGAATGCTTGAATCATTCTATCCATTGTGGTGTGATGCAGCACCATGTATCAAGCAGTTCAATAAATATTTATTGACATTGTGAATACAAATTCACCATAATGGAAATTTGAAGCAACTTTTAAATATCCTCTTGGGAGACATACATAAAATGGGGTATTTCCCAGAGTATATCCTTCTTTCTCTTTCCAGATGTCTTCATCACTCTAAAATAACAGAAAAATGTTTGTTAATGCTATGGGCAATGTATACCAGTAATCTTGGTTAAGTGCACATTAGCAATTTTCTAGGTGGTCACCTAGTTATCTGGTCAGACTAATGGTGAAAATCACAGAAGAGACAGGAACAAGGCTGACAAAATATGAGAGAAGTCAGTGAAAAAAGTTATGTATTTTATCAAAGTTCGGAAAATATCTTACTTTTAAGAACTATAATTTCTTAGTTAGCTAGAAATGCCTTCTTGGGCAAGGTGAGGTTAGTTGGGAAGATTACCATGGGGAATTTTTTCACATGTTCAGGAATTTCCTCTAATGCTAGCAAACAGCCAAGCACTAGAACAAACAAACAAAAAATTCCTGAAAGAAAAAAATATGGGATTTTTCCATTAAATTTCCTATTAATTACATAACAGACATAACAGCTAGGGACATTGAGACCAAAGCAGACAATTGTGACCTTATAAACTCATTTTTTAAAATTGACAGTCAACGCCATAACAACACTTCAATCATCACATGGTTAAAAAATAGATGGTGTTACTATTTTTAAGGCATTTACCTGGCTAAAATATACTGAGAAATAGCGTTAGAGAACAAAACAAGCTGTGCTGGTATGAATCTGTGTAAAAAAAAAAAAAAAAAAAAAAAGCTTTATTCAAATAACTTGAGAAACTAACTACAAACTAAATTGGAAAATAATTGCAAAACCTGGCTTCCACTTTTAATCAAATGGTGACTATCCCTCAGATAGGAAACTATAAATGAACACTGTAGCATTATTAGTAATTGTAGCATTACACTTTACAAAACAAGCTAAAAATAATAGTGATGTGTAAATACCGTTGCCATTAAATTCTTACTGCAGAAGCATTTATTGTGCATCATATGCTCACCAAAAAAAAAAAAAAAAAAAAATCAATAGAACTATCACTGAGTCATCTACACTTCTTAACTCTTCCCTCATAACAGATGCAGCACCTGCTGTTGTTTCTGGTTTTGCACTCTCGCTTGCCTTGCAAGTGGTGGTATTTACTAGCAATTGTCGGAACCAAGCAGGATCTGACTCAGTGTCACTGAGGCCAATATATCATGCACCCCGTAGGTAAGGAGAAACTGCCAAAGAAATGTTCCTAATTCACAACGGACAGATTATGAAACTGAAACATGAGCACTAGCACAGAAGCTGTGTAGGTGGAAGAAGGAGAAAAGAATGAGGAGTAGAAGGAGGAAGAAAGTGGCAGATGTAAATTCTTTCTTTTCTTTTCCTTCTTTTGGTTCCCAATCCTGGGGTTTTGATAAACCATTAATGATCAGAATATTTTAGCCGTCTTTTTAAAGACTGTGCTTAAAGGCTCATATCTGTCTAGGAGGTGAAGAGATTCTACTTTTAATTCTGGAATAAGAAGGATGTCATTATTTCTATCTTTTTTCTTTTTCCTCCTCTTTTCATCCTTAGTTCTTTCCCTCTTCCTTCCTTCCTTCTTTCCATTCTTACTTCCTTCTTTTTTCAAAGTGTGTAATCCTTGAAACAATTTTTGACTAAATCTTTAAATGATTTTTCTCACTATGTGTGTGTGTGTGTATGTGTGTGTGTGTGTGTGTGTAGGAGCACAGTTAAACCACCATTTTCAAAACTGTGCCTTTGTTAATTTTAAATCCTTCCCCTGAGATTTTTATTTTGCTATAAATTTAGTTTTTACTCTTCATCAACATGAAATTATTTAAATTTTTGTTTTGGAACATATATACTTATGGTAGTTTTTTATGACCTAATACTTGAGAATTTTAAAGGCCCTGTTCATAAGTAGGAAAAAATTAAAAATGTGACTATATCAACTCTTACTTGGGATAATTAAATAACTTGTGGACAGTGGAAACAGCACAAATTTAATCTTTTTTGACAATGGGAGAAAAAATCAGCTCACCCTTATTTTACTAAAATAAATTCTTCCTGCAACATACCTCTTGTAAAATAACAGCAAAATCTGAATATAAAATGTGAAGATTTGCAAGAACTCTTTTGTGTTCTTTGGGTCTGGATTACATAAATATAAATTATAAAATTATTTGATATATAAAATATTTAGTAAATGATCTTGATTTAAAAATAAATTATGTAAGATAGAGCTGTTTTCTAAGAATCTTCTAGTCTACAATATATCATGGATGTGAAAGTGACTTTATGTGTTAAATAATTGGCCTTTAACAATAAAAAAAAATTTAGACAATTCTAAATACAAAGCTATTAACTGGCTGATTTCTGATCCCTGACACAGGATGTCATCCTTAACCCAGTGCCCGGCTGCTCAGCATCCTGTGGGAACCACAGGCTTCCAAAGATTCTTCTTTACAAATAGCAATCAGTTCAGACAGAGGAGACACAAGGAGAGCCAGTTAAATCTTTCACATCATTACCAGCCTCATTGTTTTGCAAATCAGTAGCATAAAGTAGAACACGTGCATGAATCCTCTTACAGGTTTCTGAGTGTTTGGGATTCCAAACATGTGAATCCTGGTGATTAGCAGTAAATGAATAATCCACATGACAAATCATTACCTTTACCAGCTAAGTGGCTAGTTTAAATTAAATATTGTAGGTTATAGTTGGAATTAATTAAGATTTGTCTATCTAAAATAAGCTTTTCCCCTATTCATATGTCAGTCCATCATTATCAAGAAGTCTGCCACATCTGATCACTAACTCACTTGAATATCTCAAAACAGCATTTTTAAAGTATCCTATTTATAGTGGTGATATGTAGAATAATCCAAAATACTGTCTGTTTTAACATGCTAACCCTCTCTTGGCAAGAAATTCTCGGGAGACTCCAATTTCTGAAATGATCAAGCGCCAAAACTGAGTGCCACAACAATGGGATAAAAAGTGATTTATTTGTATTTTAACTGGCTGCCCCCCCCTTTGTAATTTGCCTTTACAAATGTAATTATTCATTTTCTTCAGTAGGTGACTAAGTTGATTATATTTCACTTGTTGGTATTTAATATTCATTTTCTTGTAATGGTTTTTCAGTACTATTTTCCACAAATGTCAAAATCCTGAGTTGTTTATTTGAATCCTGAGTTATTGCTCTAATAATGAGAAGCTCTAATTATAGAGTGCAGTGAACTAGGCAGCAGTGAGCTTGCATCCCAAATATTACTACTCATATAAAAGCATATGAAGAGCACTAGTAACGTCTTTAAAACATTACTAGTGCTACTTTTTGTTGTTTGGATATGGACTATTCTGTTACTTTTGAAGAGTTACAGCAAGCTCTGGAGTAAGAATGTTTTCATCCTTTATTTTTACTCTTTATTGAAACTGACCTTCTTCTTGATTTAAGCAAAATACCTACGAGAAGCTTATAGTTGCAGAACACTATAGTCCTTGTAGTTGCAGAACACTATACTTTCTCAATCAACTAAAATAGGAGCATAGAAAATAGAGCTAGTACCAACCCTTACCCTCATTTATTCCTGTGGATATTTCAATGCCACTCTACTTCCAAATACATTTATTTGTTATGTACATCCAGACAATATTAGTTATAGGGAGCACACAAGGAAAGACATGATTTTCCCTTCCCACTCCCCATCTGTTGTGCAAAGCGTACAGGTTTTCCTCCACAGGTTGAAAACAATCTCATGTCCTTGAAGCCCAGACTCTGCATTGTAATAACAGTGTGAACCTTCTTCCCACTCTTCAACCCACAGACCTATTTTTCAGCCTACATTCTGAGAATAGCCTTCACTGTGATGGTACTGTTGGAACATAAGCTACCATGTTAAAAAACCATGGCATAAGCCTGACTAGTCCTGGTGAACTGAGTGGTTAAATAGCTCCTCCATATATGAAGTAGCAATTACAAGCCTTGCCCTCCGTCTGCAAGTCAGAATACCTTCACTGTTCTTCCAAAGGTAGATGTTGCAAAAACTGTTCCTTACCAATGCAGGGACTTAATTAATTTTATTAATTAATTTATTTGACAAATTTAATGTTTTCATTAAATATTTACTAATTTTTGTAGGTAAAAATTAAATATAATTTCTATATCAATTGTTAAGTTATTGCCTCATCCATGGACTCAATGATCATAAAATACAAATGAAGGATACAAATGACCTAAATAATATAGATATAACTAAGAAAGAACATTGAGGAAACAGCTGATTAAGTAATGAAGATCAATTAAAACTCAGGCTTGATGTCTCTCTCTCTCTCTCTCTCCTGAATAGCACAAATGGTTTAAGCATGGAGTGACATGTAAAACAAATCAGACTGGGTCCTCTGACTACAGAACTACAATGGCCTAAATTCTATTCTTGCCTTATTCACAGGTAGTTTTTAGAATCTTTCCTAAATTATTTTAAGCTATTTATCCATGTTCACATAGACTCAAAATTCATTTAATTGTCATTCTTTTACTTAAAAAACCATTTATTAACAACTAACTCTATGGCAAGTTTGGAAGACAAGATGGGCATAGTCCTTATGGATCTTAATATCCATTATGTTCCAATACATACTTAGTGTTAAGCAAGAATATACACAAATGATAAAGCTTGAATTAAAATATGGACTTACAACTTCCAGTGGTTAATAATGTGCAATTTATGTTGCTATTAATAATTCTACTTCAAAATTTAATTAATGAAATTTTAGATAGTCAAATAAGTGACAAAAGTCTACATATAACATTATCCACAATTAATTTTATTATGAAACTTGAAATTAATCTCTAGTTATAAGGACACCATTAAAAAGAATGATGATATGATCCCCTACCGATTTCACTGGAGAAAAAGACTTGAATAGAACATGGACTCATTGCTGATTCCATTGCACATGATATCAGCTTATGTATGTACCCAGGAGAATAAAACACGGTTCACTTTTCCATAGACTAAACTGGTAGTGAAATTTTAAGTTCTGAAGAGAGAATTAGAATGATAATTATTTCATTTTTCTCAAGGTGACTTTTATTGAGAAAAACTAACTCTTCATTCCTAAATGCTATACCTCTAGTGAAGTTTCTTAAATATTATCTTTTCATAACTAATTCTTCCTAAATAAGCTTTTATAACTATCATAACTACTTGGTACCTCCCTGTACCCTTTGTGCATGAATGCAGTGCTGACTGATGTTCTACTTTTGACACTCTGAAATCTAAGCCAAGTTCTCTCCTTGTAACTGTGCCTGTGAAGATTTGAGTCCTTACCTCAAAGGGCTCTTGAAACACTGCTAATTACAAGGGGATAATGAGAACTCACCAATGGAGACCATCTCAATTAAACAAAAATCAGTTTATATTGATACAGCAATTAATTATATATGTCAGAATAATTGGAGAATCTTTCCTTCTGTACTTATAGAGAACCTAAACTTATGTGAAATTAAGTATTAGTTGTAGAGAATTTAATTGAGATTAAAATGAACTTCAGCAGTAGCCTTGATATAAAATTTGTGAAAAATAGATTAAGTGGTGAGAAAATAATGAAAGTTTTCTGTGATGAGTTTTCTTTTATCCAGAGTTAGAGTGGAGATAATATATCTCAATGTCATTTGTCTGTCTTTTTTTTTTTTTTCCCCAAGTTAATGAGGAATATGAACCAATCCTCAGTACTGTGTTGGGCACTTAGAAACCCTAGTGGTTTATTTGAGTTTACACTACATAAATTTATGTATCCCAAAGAACTTGTAATACTAATGGCATTTATAAGGTATTGTTTGTAAAGGAAATGAATAATAATAGTCCATCTGCTATATTCCCTTTTCAGCAGAGGAATCATACAAATTAATGTTGGCCTGGATGTAATCCATTTAGGATGATTCATGAGAGTCATAAAAATGACCTCTCTCTCTTTTTTTTTAATTTGCTAGCAACTATTTTTGCATTAGTTATTTTTCTGCTTCTTTTTGTAAGGTCCACTTTAAGTTCCTTGAACTCTGTCAAATATTTTATGACTATCTTGGAAAAATAACTCACATCAAGGACCACCATAATCAAAAAACAATGTTAAATTTTATAAAAGTCTCATTTTATGCTCTGGTGTTTATATAAGAAAAATATTAAAAGTATATGAAAGTGCATCAATATAACAACATAAGATAAAAGAAAACTAACATATATTGAGTACTTAAGAACTATTTTAATATATTTGAAATATTATCTCCTTTGATTTTAATGGTATTTCTTTGTGGCAGATACATGAATTAACCCCATTCTACAATTGAAGAAACAGAGCCCTAGAGAGCCAAAATAGCCATTTTGATATCCTCTATCTAGGACATGCCAGAGCCAATATTCAAACTGTGGTCTGTTTTCCACTAAACTTACGTCCTTAATCATTATAATTTTATTTTATTTTTGTGCATGGGCCAGTGGAATGAAAACTTAGATAATGAAGTAGTAAGGAATGACATTGCATGCATTTTACTTATTAATTGTCAGTGTCATCCATATGTAATACTTTTTAATATCAGTAAAATATATACACCAGGTAAAATGTATGTTATTTTTATTCATCAACCAATAGTTTTCCCAACAATTTTTATGGAGAGAACAGTAAACAACTTCAATTTAATTATATGTTAGTATTTTCTGATAAATGGCAAAATGAAAGACTGAATAATAGCTTAGAAATATAAGAAAAATCAATGCTTTGACACTTAGGAGTTAACCAGATCTTAGGAGAATTAGGATACATGTAGCTTTGGGATATATTCCCATTAATAGACACTGTGATCCTCTCTTCATTTTCTTTTCTACCATATTTTCTACATTGTTCCATCTTCTCTTTATTTTCAAATTGGTCTAAACTCTTCCTAGTTGCATTACTACCTTCTTTGTTTAACTTATTCACTACTAGTTTCATCACAATGTAAGTAGTAGAAGCAGAAAGAGAAAGATTAGAGCACATGGAGTTTTGGGTTCAAAAATATTGAACCTATTGCCAAAATGACTTCCTTTTGGGCAATTAAAACTCTCCTACTCTTTCTTACTAGATAAAATTGTGGTATAGTACATACAGCAAACACTACAGGTTTATACAAATTAGGGGTTAAAATTTAGCTCAACCATCTACTTGGTAGAAACATTTAAAGAAGTAATTCTTATGGTCTCTGTCCATCTCTAAATTGGTGTTGCTAATACCTATAGTTATTTTTTAATGTGTTGGAGATAATTTATACATTTAATTCAACTTGAAAATGCATTGAACATTTCAATTCTATTCTTTTAATTATTTTAAAATATATCATAACTTTTTGTTAACAATAGTCACTTTGTCATGCTATCAAATATTGTTCATTGTAACTATCTAACTAGATTTTTGCACCCTAATGCAAAGAAATGATAAGTGCCTGAGGTGATGGATACCCCAAATACCCTGATTTGATTAATTCACATTGTATGCTATTTCAAAACATCACACGTACCCTATAAATATATGCAACCATCATATACCCATAATAATTAAAAATTAAAAAAATTAAAAATCTGTCGAATACCTAGTATGGGTCAAATACTGTTTGTTGTTGGTATGTACCGTGAACAAAATAAACAATTATCTCACAGTTCATAGCATTTACATTGTAGAGAAAAGAGTCAGAAAGTGAATAAATGACATAACTAGTAAATAAATTGTT
The DNA here is from genome assembly GCF_040939455.1 of Microcebus murinus. Lineage (NCBI taxonomy): Eukaryota > Metazoa > Chordata > Mammalia > Primates > Cheirogaleidae > Microcebus > Microcebus murinus. The sequence goes on along the minus strand of NC_134108.1, from coordinate 62,276,781 downwards.
CTTTTGTTAGAAAGTGATTGGCAAAAAGGAAAAAATAGAACCAGATAAAAGATTTGAGGCACACTGCAATTTTAATATTCACTGTTGGTAGGTATCATGAGAATATGACAGAATTGAGGAAAATAAGAAAGACTGAATTTAATAGTCTTCTAGCTATAATTAGCTCATTAAGTAGGAATTTTATTTTAAATTTGACCAAACAACAATTTTGTGATTTTGCTTTCTAAATCACATATTGTAGGCATCCTTCTTTTTTTAGTGTTGGTGTTTTATTACCTCTCAAGTTCTTCCTACTTGCATTAGCATTGATTTATGCAGTCATCATATTTTAGACATTTTTTTCTTTTAATGATTTTACTGTGTTAAAAAAGAATTATCATTAGTTTTCTGTTTAAATTTTCACTTAATAATATGCCAATATAAAGTCAGATTTTAATGTTAGCAATATGTAAAATGAAATAAAAGTATAATTACCTTATGCTTAAATGGCATAACTATTACATGTTCTTTCTTTTCAAAAATTATCTCTTCCCTATTGTCAATTTGATATTTTCAAAATTTGCTAGAAAAGAAACATAGGTTCTAATATACCTTCTAAATCTAGAATGGCATATGTTAATTAAAACATATTATTCTAAGGTTAATATCTATTAACCACAATATCTCCTTGTTTTACATTTCCATATGATTATCAATATCATGGTTTAATATTTATATTTCCCCAAATTTCATCCCTCTTGTTTCTAAATTTACATGCTATTAATATTAACAAAGAAAAAATTAATAACTTACTATGGAGGATTTAAAATTCGAGAAAGTGTAAAGAATCAAAATATAAAATAATACATTTATCAGAAGTATACAAGTTTGTTTGCTTTGAGAGCTTTTTGATAGGTCATTGAATTTTCTACTCTTAATCTGCTTCTCTTAGAATGGTATGGACAAACCCATTTTTATTTTTTTAAGCAAGGGTAATATGATGTTTCAGTATACTGAAGGGTCTCCCCAGTGCAGCAGTTACAGAATCTACAATTTTCAACACAGAGTTTTGTGAAGTTTTCTCCTTGAAGTGAGTCTACAATACCTAGAATAACAAATGAGATTAGCTGTGAAATTCTGATCTCCTCCCGATTCATGAACCCATTGTTTATGTACAGTGCTGCTGTGGTCTTAGCCTTGAACTATTAAAATATTGACTAATACAATTTTAAAGGTTTAAGAAAATTAAGAGTTTACATGATCCAATCCTATTATTTTACAGATGAGAAATTCTCATAAAAGAGGAACTCGACAAATATATTTTTGATCCAAAACCTAAAACAGTTTAAGAACTGATGTCGCATGAATGTGTCAACCAGATAAATTCATTGATTTTTAGCATGTGAAAAGTGCTGAAGTATTCAATTCAACCATGGCAAATACTCATGCTTTAATATCAAAAAATATATTATTGGCAAAAAAATCTTTAAAATCACTTATGGTTCTTGATAACAGAATACACAAAATTTTATCCACCTTTTTGAGTTTGGTACCTATAACATTGGGATATATTAAAGCTAGTGGCAGTGGGAGGTGAAAAAGCCATGGCATTATTGAGATGAATCAGTGCAAATTGAAGATCTAAAAAAGTAACTTAAATGTTCAATCAAATACTTTACCCAAAGGACAAAAGGATCTATCATGTTAAAATGAGAAAGAAAAAATGTGACATGTTGAATACAGAAGAAAAAAATTTAAGAAGAACTTTAACTACTTCATGTCACTCTGACCCTTTAATTCTACTAGAGCACTGAGGATAAATCTTGTATGAAGAAATTAAAACAACGACATATAAGCAGCTATTAGGTAATATCAAGGGATTATGTTTGCAAATTTTTTTCAGGTGAAGATAATCCTGTTCCAACAAACCCTCTTCTATTCTATCACAATTTTATTCTATGATTTTCCAGAATCTTGTATTAAATAAAGGATGCTAACAAGAGGTGTTTGTTATCCAATGTGTCATTTAAGTCTTAATTTGTTTTAGGAAAAAAATCAGTATGGGCTAATGATAAATATTGCATTGGGTTTTGAAAAATGAGCCACCCACCACATATTTTACAGTATATATGAGTACATTCGAATTATTTTTTTTCTAAATAGTTTTATTGCTTTTACGGTATAACATGAAGCTACACACTACCAAATATTTATGACTTCAAATAGTTCGGCTTTGTTTTACTTTGTTTTGTTTGCTTTGTTTCACATTTTTAAGTGCCAAGCACTTCACCTCTAAATTTCATTTAATTTTACTTCTAATATTTATGATAATTTATATATTACCACTCATATTTTACAGATTAGGAAACTGCTGCTCATAGATTAACTGATTTGTTAAATATTACTGAGCTTATTTGTAGAATTAAAGAAATCTGAACTCCAGAGACCATGATTTTTCCACTATATGAAATTTTAAATTATCACACATATTGTATAGAAATATTTAAAGATTAAAATATCTAGTCTATTGTTAATGATTTCAATTTCATTTTTAAGCAAGATCTTCAAGATAAATAGTTAATCTTTTACATTTCCTAAAACAATATCTTGGAAAGAAATGAACTTGTATTCTTAATTCTCTGACCCACAGAGATTACAGGCTCCATTAAGAGCTTCTTGTCTTATAGAAGCAGAAATGTAATCAATGTAGGTTACTGGTCATTTTCCCAAAAGATTGAAAGGGTAGTTCAGAGTTAGAAAACACAATTAAACTGCTAAAATAAAACTTTCTTCACTGTGATATACAGTATGTGTCAGGCATGAAAGCAAAATCAATAAAATCTACACTTTACATGTGTTAGGAATCTAATACATTTTAGTTTTTATTTGATGCTTAAATGATTTTTCTTTTGCATAATATTGTGCTTTTTTTTCTTGGACCACTTCCAATTTGAGAATATTTGCATTTGTATGTATTATATTTCATAATATATGAAAATTAAAATTATGTTTATCTTTTAATATCTAAATTAATATTTTCATTTTTCAATCATTGGGTTTTATGCAGCTATTAATATAGGTGGAGCATATGCTAAGTTCTAGGAACTCAATTGTGAAACAGAATGACAATCCTTGTTCCCAAGGAATTTTTGTTTTGCTGTTAGATATAGACAAATAAATGTGGAGGACAAAATAGGATACATGTTACGAATGGAAATGTATGGATTCTTTGCTGACAACTAGACTAATCAACAAATCTTGACCTGGCACATTCAGAATTTTTTTTTCAATGGAAGCAATATCAAAGGTGAGTTCTGACAGGCAGCACAAAAACTGTTAGCCAGACAATGAGGAAAGGAGAAAGAATATACTGAGCAGAGGAAGACAAGAGCCCAATGACCAGAGGGAGTTGGGGAGCACTAGAGAACAGGGAGTCAGACACTGGGAGAATAGTATTGTCATTCAGTGTGTAGGAGAAGAGCAAAGAGGAAGAATGAATTTGAGATATATTTACTTTAGTTTTGGACACATTGAGTTTTTGGTGAATATAGGTTGCTAATTAGGAATGTATGTATACATATACATACATATATATTTTACTGCTTCTAAGAAGCACATTTTTTTCACATTTCAGTATTGCCAAAATCCAAATGCATAGCACAAGCAAAAGCATTTAAAGACTATAATTGTTAGTAGGTTTTCTTTTTAATTCTAACTTTTATGTAAATTATCAGTGCATTTTACAATAGATAGTATCTCAGAGTGAATTAAATATTATAAGTCATGTATTTCAGTCTTATCCTACAATATTTATCTTGAGACTGAATCATTCATAGCCAACTTTCAACTGTTAGATATTTTCTTCATCTTTAGTGAACTTCAAACTCTCTTCACTCTGAAACCAATTCCAAATCCAGACAGCACAGCACATTCAAAACCATGCTTAGAATCCTGAAAAAGATATGCTCTGATCTTTCTGTTTAAAGGAGAGTGATTTAGAGCCATATTATCTTTTCACAATTCTCTATCTCTAAATCTCCACCATGTATCTTGGAAATGAAGGAATATAATTACATGACAAATTGTCAAAGTTTGCTATGCATACACCATATCCTACAGGCAGAGCCAGGACAAGAATCATTGTCTTCCTATGTGCCTCTTGCTCCCACCAGCAGTTTGTGAGCCTGTGTGCCCACCACTTTAGTTAAGACTGCTGGGATTCAGAGCAAATGTCCCCTAGATTTCTTTTCAATAACATCTTTTCAATTTATTTTTTAAAAGAACTACACAATAACTCTGAATAATTTTAAAAATGACCTTCTCATCTAGCAACTCTGTAAGACCTTATGCTAATAAAGGGTTTAGGGGTGATAAACTCATATAAAATATATTTCAGACTTGGTCTCTCTTGAGATTCTAAGGAATGTGGTTAGTTGAAGATTAAAGCTTTGGCTGGAATGTTATGCTTGAATTTTTGTGAGTCTTCTTGTGGTAATCAGAATGAGTAATGTTTATTCAATGAACAGAGGTTATTTAATAACTAAGATAACTTACTTGAAGCTCCAACTTATTATTTAATAGCACTAATCATGCTTGAGTGTGCACATGTGTGTGTGTGTGTGTGTGTGTGTGTTACAGTGAGGATACAAATAAATAGAACCAGGGAAAGCAGAAAGCAAACAATATGTTTTGGGAGTACAAAGGTATCAAAGATTTAATCTGAAGGTGAGAAGGCTTTAAAGAAGAAGGTGTAGTTGACATATTCTTGATAGATAGGTGATGAGGGGAGGACATCGCAGGCTGAGGAATTAGGTGTAGATGCCTGGAACCATATGAGGTATGCAGGTAGTGACAACAGTCCTCAGTGTCCAGGGAAGAAGGTTTGTGGAGGCTGAAGTGAAAAATGTAGCTTCAAGAGAGCTTATATAGTTAAAACCAAATCATTGGACTGTAATGAGTAGCTTATTATTTTGAGGGGAATGTGGAAACTATCTAAAGGTTCTGGTAAGTGGAGATTCATACCTGAACCCATGGCAAGTTTTTTTTTTTCACTTTTTTTTATTTTGGCATATTATGGGGGTACAAATTTTAAGGTTTCAATAAATGTCCTTTCCCCCCTCTGTCCCCCTCCCACCTGCCCAATACCTTATTACTGTAGTACCTATGTGTCCACTTAGGTGCTGCTCAGTTAATACCAGTTTGTTGGTGAGTATATGTGGTGCTTATTTTTCCATCCTTGGGATACTTCACTTAGTAGTATGGGTTCCAGCTCTAACCAGGAAAATATAAGATGTGCTATATCACTGTTGTTTCTTAGAGCTGAATAGTACTCCATGGTATACATATACCACATTTTATTAATCCATTTTTGGATTGATGGGCACTTGGGCTGTTTCCACAGCCTTGCAATTATGAATTGTGCTGCTATAAACATTCGAGTGCAGGTGTCTTTTTTGTAGAGTGTCATTGGATCTTTTGGGTAGATGTCCAGTAATGGAATTGCTGGATCAAATGGTAGATCCACTTGTATTGCTTTAAGATATCTCCATATTGCTTTCCACAGAGGTTGAACTAGTTTGCAGTCCCACCAGAAGTGTAGGAGTGTTCCTATCTCTCCACATCCACGCCAGCATTTATTATTTGGAGCTTTTTTGATAAAGGCCATTTTCACTGGAGTTAAGTGATACCTCATTGTGGTTTTGATTTGAATTTTCCTGATGATTAGAGATGTTGAGTATTTTTACATATGTTTTTTGGCCATTCTTCTGTCTTCTTTAGAAAAGTTTCTGTACAAGTCCTTTGCCCACTTTTTAATAGGGTTATTTGATTTTTTCTTGCTGATTTTCATGAGTTTTAAGTATATTCTAGTTATCAACCCCTTATCAGATGCATAGGATGCAAAAATTTTCTCCCATTCTGTAGGTTGTCTGTTTAATTTCGTGACTGTTTCTTTGCCTTTGCAGAAACTTTTTAGTTTGATCATGTCCCATTTATTTATTTTTGTTGCTGCTGTGATTGCCTTTGGGGACTTCTTCATAAACTCTTTGCCTAGACCGATGTCTAGGAGAGTGTTTCCAACATTTTCCTCTAGAATTCTAAGAGTTTCATACCTTAGGTTTAAGTGTGTTATCCAGCGTGAGTTGATTTTTGTGAGAGGTGAAAGGTGTGGGTCCTGCTTTAGCCTTCTACAAGTGGCTATCCAGTTTTCCCAGCACCATTTATTGAAAAGGGATTCTGTTCCCCAGGGTATGTTTTTGTCCTCTTTGTCAAAGATTGATGGCTATATGAGGATGGTTTTATATCAGGATTCTCAGATCTGTTCCACTGGTCAATATTTCTATTTTTGTGCCAATACCAGATTGATTTAATTACTGCAGCTTTGTAGTATAGGTTGATATCTGGGATATTAATACCTCCCATTTTGTTTTTGTTGCCTAGAATTGCTTTTGATATTCGGGGTTTTCTTTGGTTCCATATGAAGCGTAAAATTATTTTTTCTGTATCTGTGAAGAATGCTGATGGGATTTTAATAGGTATTGCATTGAATCTGTAGATCAGTTTGGGTAGTATAGACATTTTAATGATGTTGAGTCTGCTGATCCATGAGCATGGTATGGATTTCCATCTGTTTACATCAAATTTTAACATTAAATAAGACCTAAGATACATGGAGTCCTACTTCCCTCCACAAATGAGGGAACTAAGGTCTGGAGAGAAACTTACTCATTATTAGTGTTGTTTGGTCTACTACCTTGTTGTTTCAGAAATAACAAATTGGTCTTAATAATACCATTACTAATATATATATATGTGTGTGTGTGTGTGTGTGTGTATTATATACACATATATACAGATATGTGAATTCTAAATGAACAAAAAAAGGTTTCAAGGACCTAATATCTAACTATATAAATTTGTAAAATATTTTTAAGTTAGATCACAAAAGTATCTTTATAACAGAAGAATCTTCTATAATAGAATTCACAAGTGTCATGGTAAGTGTGAGCACGGGACGCTTCACTGGGTCATAAGAAGACTGGGTTTACACCTGGTCCTTTTTTTCTCATCCCTCCTAACCTTCTAAATATATATATATACATATATATGTATATATATATAAATATATATATATGTATGTGTGTGTACATATATAAATAATCTCACAAAAACTCATGTGAGGGGAAAAAAGAGGTGAGTACAGTGACTATTCAAGCCTACATCTGGGAAAAAGTGCCTATGTGGGTGATGGAAGAAGTGAGAAGGAAGAGGAGACATTGAATGTTACTTCTCTTTGACTACTTGTTCTAATAATCCTTGCATTATCCCCAATTCTTAATTTAAAACATCTATTTTTCTATTGAATCAAATCATTGAAAAAAACTCATAAATCAGAAGAGTATTAACTTTTAGTAAATAACACCATTAAGTATGCTATAAAACTGATTTTGTCCTGTTATAAAATGAACACATGCTTAAATCAGCTCTGGCTATTCTAAAAAAATCATAGACGGGGTGGCTTAAACAATGAAAATTTACTTTCTCTCTGTTCTGGAGGCTGGAAGTCTGAGATCAAGATACGAGCATAGTCAGATTTAGCTGAGGGCTTTATTCTTGGCTTGCAGATAGCCCCCTTCCTACTGTGTGCTCACAAGGCCTCTCCTTGGCATGTACATGTGAAGAAAGAGAGATAGATCCACTCTCTCTTTCATTAGATGGCCACCAATCTTATCAAATTATGATTCTTATGTCATGACCTCATTTCACCATAAATGTCCCCTAAAATCCCTATCTCCACCATAAATGTCCCCTAAAAACCCTATCTCAGTCACATTGGAAGTTGGGGCTTCAACATACAGCTTTGGGAAGGCATAATTTAGTTCATTATTGCATTCTGCTTCTGGTACCCCCAAATTCGTATCCCTCTCTGCAAAATATATTGATTCCATCTCAACATCCCAACAGCTCCATAAGTTTTGTTGTTATTGTTGTTGTTCTTGCTGTTGTTGTTGTTAAGAGATAGAGTCTTGCTCTGCAGAAGTCATAACTCATTCCGATATTAACTCTAAAGTCTGAAACACAAAGTCTCATCTAAATCTAACTCTTTACTAGAGCATCTTTTAATTTTATCTTTTATACTGTATTCATTGTACCTTTTTAATGTTTAGATATGTTTAGATACATAAATACCATAGTGTTAAAAATCACCAACAGTATCCAGTACAGTAATACTCTGCACAGGTTTATAGCCTAGGAGCAATAGGCTATGCCATATAACATTACTTATGTAAGTAAAATCTGGGATGTTCACTCAACAATGAAATCACCTAACTATGCATTTCTCAGAACAAATCTCCATCCTTACGTGATATATGACTGTAGATTAACTTAGAGTTTAGTGATGTAAAAGAATGATTATGGAAAATGTGAAGAAAAGTTGAGTCATTATGGTTTAGTAAGAACATGTCTGAATGTTAGAAAATAAATTTCACCACTGTTAATGGTAACAGCAATAAGTGCTGTTTTTGAGTACTTATTCTGAGCCATGAGGTGTTCTAAATGCTTTATTAATTGACTCAATCTTAAAAAAAAACACTATGAGATAGGTACTATTATTAGTCTCAAAAGAGAAAAGATAGTTAATAGAGAATGTCTAAGGTCAGAAGTTTTTAGTTGGCAGAATAGACTTCTAACCAGCCAGTCTGGCTCTCTATCTCATTATACGAACTACAAGGCTTGCCATTAAATTATGTGATTGCCTTATAAGGCCAGATGTTAGTTTTGTAATACAGGAAATAATAAAAAAAATTCCTGTAATCAGGAAAGACATGACTCATAATGTACAGACAGTCACAGCTTCTTGATAAAAGTTACTAAAAGGGCACTAAAGTTAAAATTGCCAAAAACTTTTATTTAAATGTGTATTGTGGGATATACAATCCTTAACTGCTATATGCCTGCTTAGTATACATTAAAAATGCTAATTTTAAAGAAGTAATCAATACCATCAGAATTTTTAAGCTAAATGTATATATTTCCCAGTCAAGAGAACATATACTAATGAAAAGGTTCACTGAGTAGTTCACTGAAGTGGAAAAAATCAGGAATTTCACTGAAGAGAAAAATCAGGGATTTTTAAGTGCAAATGTGGGAATTCATTAACATTATATTAGTTTGGTTATACTCTTATGGTTATATTATCATGAAGATTACAATGTTATGAAGGTTATACCATATAATCATTTTTATTTAGTTGCCTATCTTACTATTGATTTTTTAGATATTATTTATGTATTTCAGAAACCAGTCGTTTGCCAGAGTTTTATATAGGGAGTATTTTTACTGGTCTGTAGATTGCCTTCTCATTTTCTTAGTGGCATATATTAATGAGTAGATTTCAACTTTCATACAGTTCAATTTATCAATTTATTCCTCTATGTTTAGTACTTTTTGTATCTTATCTAAGATATTTTTACCCCTTTCAAAGTCAGAATCCTCATAGTCTTCTTGAAGAAATTTTATATAGTTTAATCTTTGATTTTTAAGTTTATGGCCCATCTCAAATTATTTTTTGAAATGGTCTGATATAGGAGTTGAGATTCTTTTATCTCTACATGAATATCTAGTGACTCTGACACCACTTATTTAAAAACGTTTCCTTCCTTATTGAACCTATTGAATTATTAGCTTAATGGTTTTGTAGAAAATCAGTTGAATATATACATGTGGGCCCATTTCTAGACTCTTGTTTCCTCAAAGATCTAATTGTGTATCTTACACTAGTCCCATAGTCTTGATTGCTGTAGCTTTGTAGAGAGTCTGGAATCAAGTAGCATGCATTAGTTTACTTTTTATTTTTTCTTGCTATTCTAGATTCTTTGTATTTTACTTAAAATTTTCAGAATCTTTTTTTTCTTTTTTTGAGGAAAAGGAAAGATGAGTTTATTAATTTGCTGGCAAATGAGGAGGTTGGCAAACTACTGTCTCAAAATACCAATGTCCTACTTCTGAGCAGCAGTACAGAACTTTTACAGGTTCTGATTCATCTCATCTTCAGCTTAGACAATCTTGTGACCTCTGCCTGGATTCATTCCATCTTCAGCTAAGACAATCTACCGACTTCCACCCAGACAATTCTGTTGAGCCATGTTCCATGGTACAAAGGACACTCTCCTACACCTCCTGACCACTGGCTTGAGGCAGGAATATAGGTTTTAGTTCTTTAACAATGGTGAGAGGGCTTTGAAGAGACAGAAAACACTTTTACCTTTTTTTTAGGCTATTTTCTCTGTTGCATATTCCCCTTACTGTCAATTGTACTCTTTCATATCTATGGGAGGAGAAGTGATGTAGCCATCACCCAACTCTCTGCTGAATTAAAGTTATGTTTTATATGGAAGATTTATACTTATTTATTTCATTACAATGTTCTGGAGGTTGGTTTACAATAATAGATTACCAGGCAACAAAGGGCATAAACAACAACTACAACTCTGGGGATTGACAAGAAGAGATAGAGGATACCCAATAAAAGATTTTACCTTGCTTGGTATGTAAAAGACCAGTAGGACTGTGGGTCCTTCCTGTCACCTTGCACATAATGCTTAACATAGGGCTGGGTCAGAAAGAAACATGGGACCTGAGTGTGGAGCTATTAGTTGCACAACCTCTATGGAAAGCAATATGGAGATACCTTAAAGCGATACAAGTAGATCTACCATTTGATCCAGCAATTCCACTACTGGGCATCTATCCAAAAGAACAAAAGACACTCTATAAAAAAGACATCTGCACTAGAATCTTTATAGCAGCACAATTCACAATTGCAAAGATGTGTAAACAACCCAAGTGCCCATCAATACGTGAGTGGATTAATAAAATGTGGTATATGTATACTATGGAGTACTATTCAGCTTTAAGAAACAATGGTGATAGAACACTTCTTGTATCTTCCTAGATAGAGCTGGAATCCATTCTACTAAGTGAAGTATCCCAGGAACGGAAAAATAAGCAACACATGTACTCACCAGCAAATTGGTATTAACTGATCAACACTTAAGTGGACAAATAAGAATAACATTTATCGGGCATTGGGCAGGTGAGAAGGGGGAGGAGGGAAGGGTATATACATACATAAGGAGTGCAATGCACACCATCTGGGGTATGGACACACTTGAAACTCTGATTCCAGGGGGAAGAGGGGGAAAAGGCAACACACATAACCTAAACATTTATACCCCCATAATATGCTAAAATAAAATTAAAGTGTAAAATTTCATTTGAAAACTTAAATTTAAAAGTTAATAATTAGTATTGTGTACACGTTTGCCAATTTTTGTACTCTATTCCTGTCTAGGTCAGAGTTTCTGTCTAGTGTTATTTTTCTTCAGCCTGAAGAACTTACTTATATTTTTGGTATAAGCCTGTCGGCAATAATAGCTGTCAAACCTATTATTTAAGAATAGTTTTATTTCACCTGTTTTCTTGAATTAAATTTTTGGTTTATATATGAATTATAGTTGAAAGGATTTTCCTCTAGCACTTTAATGATTTCATTACATTATTTTTCAGATTCCATTATATCCAAGAAAAGTCTGCCATCATTTGTATCTGTGTTCCCTTGTAGGTAATGCATCTTTTTCCTTTAGCTGTTTTCAAGGATTTCTCTTTATCTTTGATTTTTAACAAAACCTAAGTGTAGTTTTCATTGTATATAACTTTTTATGGGTTTGCTGGGTTTTTTGGATCTGTAAGTTGGAATTTTCACTTAATTTGGGAAATTTCTGGCTATTATGTTTTCAAAAAGGTTAATGCTGTATTTTATTTGTCTTCTTCTTTTGGGACTTTAATTAAATCTGTTGTAGAACTCATTTTTATTTACCACATGTGACTAGTATCCTGTGCAATTTTTTATTTATTTTGTAATAGCTATTATTTTGCTTTTACAAATCAGTTAAGTTAAAGCATGACTTCTTGCTACTTAATTTTAGATATGGTACATGTCAATACTGAAATTTCCAGGTTTTTATAGTTATGTTTTCATTTAGAATTTATATCAGTTTATTTATATTTTCTTTTAAGTCCTTGACAATATTTATAGTAGCTGATTTACTATTTATATATACAAAATCCAATATGTATATATCCTGGGAGTACATTTCTATTGACTTTTTCTTTTGTCTATGAGTCATCTTTTCTTGTTTTTTAACATGGGTAATTTTTTTAAAATAGTCTCAAAGTTACAGAGGATTTTCAGATTCAGTGCTAATAAATTAGTCACTTGAATCTTTTGAGAGCAAGTTGTTAATATGCTGCCTCATCAACTTCCAAATACTTCAGTGTATATTTTCTATAAATGATAACATTCTACTGTATAATCATAACACAAACATAAAAGTCAGAAGGTTAGCATGGATACAATAGTATCTAGAATAGATAATAGCTTCTAACATGGAGATGCCATTCAAATTTTGTCAGTTGTTCCAATGTACCTTCTAGTGAAAAGGTTGTTTAGAATAATGCATTGAATTTAGTTGTCATGCTTCTTTAGACTCTAGAATTTAGAAGAGTTCCTTATTTTTCCCAAAGTGTTTATGATCTTGACATTTTTTAATATAACAGGCCTGTTGCTCTGTAGAATGTCCCACAATTTGAGTTTATCTGATTTTTTTCTCAGATAAAATTCTAGTTGTGCATCATCGAAGGAATAGCAATGCAGTGCTACTGAGTTCTCATTGCATCCTGCCAAGTAGCATGTGATTTCAATTTACATGGATTCGTGGTTTTCTTATTTTATTCAGTGAATCTTAATATATTACCATCGTTATTTATTTTACTTCTCAAATTTTCAGATATGGAAGCCTCTTCAAGCTTGACTTTTGTTTCTTATGAATTAGCTCTACTGATCTTTAAGCACATCTGTATTTCTAGCTCATCTTACACATTCTATGTCCCAACTCTGAAATTATCCATTTACCCAATGATTTATGGTTCTTTTTAGTGAAGTCTGGTGTTTGGTGGATAATATCTATTATAATGTCACTGCTCTCAGAAATAAATATCTGTTATATATACATGTGTAAGTATATATATTGTGTGTCTGTATATATGTATATATAAATACATGTACCATTGACCCTTGAACAACATGGGTTTTAAACTGTGCGGGTCCTCAAATAGGCAGATTATTTTCAATAAAATTACACTAATTGTGCTTGTCCCTCCTGTCTCCCCTAGCACCTTTTCTATATCTTCAACCTCTGCCAACCCTTACCCAGCAAGGCCAACCTCTTCTCTTTCTCCTGCTCCTCAGTCTACTCAACATAACAACAAATGATGTCATGATAATGATGATTCACTCGCTGATGATTCACTTTCCACTTAATGAACAGTAAACATATTTTCTCTTCCTTATGATTTTCTTAATGATACTTTCTTTTTTCTCACTTCATTATAAGAATATAGTATATAATGCATATATTATATAAAATGACTTTCAATTGACTATTTATATTATCAGTAAGGCTTCCAGTCAACAGTAAGCTACTAGTAGTTAAGTTTTGGTGGAGTCAAAGTTATATGCAAATTTTTCACTGTACAGGGGGCAGTGCTCCTAACCTCTTCATTGTTCAAGGGTCAATTGTGTGTGTGTGTATATATATATATACACACATATGTACCTATATTTGTATGTATATTTATAAGTGTATATATTCACATATATACAATATGTATTTATAAGTGTGTATATATACATATATACAATACATATGTATAACATAATGAATTCATACCACTATCTCTAATCCTAATTCAACATTAAAAGACTTATTCCAGCTTTTTTCCTTTTTGTATTTGTAACATAATTCTCTGGCAGTTATAAACCTGACTCTTATTATTAATATTTTAATATATTTGATTTGTTTAGTCAAGCCCCCAAAATGTAACCAACCTCTTGTTACTGGCATCATCCATATGGATGTCCTCTACATACCATGTTTCCCCGAAAATAAGACAAGGACTTATATTTATTTTTCCTCAAGAAGATACTCAAGAGCTTATTTTCAGGGGCTGTTTTATTTTTTATGTATGGTACAACAATCTACATTTATCCAAATATAGTTAAGTTGTCTTCTTCTGGAACATCATCATAACTCTCCAAACCACGAATTCCATTCTGAATTTCTTGTGACTCTATTTCCTTTAGAACCATTGGCCCCAATCTCTCATGTCGAGCAATAAAGCTTTCATGGGGCGGATGAGAAGGGCTGCTCATCTTCTTTATAGCTCTGCGACAAAATGCATGGGTTGTGCAGATATTCTGCATAGCCACGCCTATCACTAGGTCTTATTTTCGGGGTAGGGTTCATATTTCACAAATGCTTCGAAATCCTGCTAGGGCTTATTTTATGGGTAGGTCTTATTTTCAGGGAAACACGGTACTACTCATGGTGTAACACCCTGCATTGTGCCATATTATCTATCTCATTAAGGTGCTCTCCTTCCCTTGCCATGATTTCAATTTCTTATGGACTAAATTGTGTCCTCCAAAATTTATAAGTTGAATACCTTACCATTAATGTGACTCTATTTGGAGGTAAGAAATTTAAGGAGATAGTTAAGATCAAATGAGATCATAAGGGCAGGGCCCTAATCCAATATAGCTGGTGTCCTTATAAGACAATAAAGGAGCATAAGGAGATGTGTGTGCACAAAGAGGCAATGTGAGGATACAGGTAGACAGTGGCCATCTGCAAGCCAACAAGTGAAGCCTCAGGGAGAAACCAAACATGCTGAAACCTTGATGTTGTACTTTTAGCTTCCAGAACTGTTAGAAAATTAATTTATATTGTTTAAGCTGGTTTGTGATATTTTGTTATGGCAGCCTTAGAAGACTAATATAGTTGCCTTCTCTCACTGCTTAGATTCTAACACCCCATGCTTAGTCAATCACCATGGAGAAGTCCTTCTTAATCTCTCAACTGAAGTTTCAACAATTCCCATCCAATCACTCTACCCTATGGGCTCCTTCTATATCCTCCCAGGCTGCACCCTCACATGGAAGTTTTATTTACACCACTTGTATTCCAACCCTCCGTAGCAAAACAAATGTTGCAAAAAGTATTTTGAAATGGAGATTTTTCAAATTCTATATATCAGGTAATATGTTTCACCCTCATATCCTTTCCCCTCTTTGTGATGTGGTTGTTTGATTTTTTCTTGCTGATTTTCCTGAGTTCTATATAGATTCTAGTAATCAGCCCTTGACTGGATGTGTAGCATGTGAATATTTTCTCCCATTCTGTAGGTTGTCTGTCTGCTCTCATGACAGTTTCCTCGGCTGTGCAGAAGCTTTTTAATTTGATCAGGTCCCATTTATTAATTTTTGCTGTTGCAAGGATTGCTTTTGGGGTCTTCTTCATAAATCCTTTGCCTCAGCCAGTATCTAAGAGTTATTCTAACATTTTCTTCTAGAATTCTTATAGTTTCATGCCAAGTCTGTTATCTATAGTGAGTTGATTTTTGTAAGGTGAAAGGTGTGGATCCTGTTTCAGTTTTCTACATATGGCTATCCAATTTTCCCAGCACCATTTATTTAATAAGGATTAATTTCCCCAGCATATGTTTTTGTCTGCTTTGTCAAAAATTAGATGGCTATATGAGGATGGTTTTCTACCTGCGTTCTCAGTTTTGTTCCATTGGTCAATGTCTCTGCTCTTGTGCCATTCCCATGCTGTTTCATTTACTATAGCCTTGTAGTATAGCTTGAAGTCTGGTAAATGGATGTGTCCCCATTTTTTCTTTTGGTTTAAGGTTGCTTTTGCTATATGGGGTCTTCTCTAGTTCTATACGAAGTGTAGAATTATTTTTTCTAGATCTACAAAAAATGATGTTGGTATTTAGGGATTGCATTGACTCTGTAGATCACTTTGGATAGTATATATATTTTAACAATATTGATTCTGTCAACCAAAGAGCATAGTATGGTTTTCCACCTGTTCACATCCTCTGCTATTTCCTGTCTCAATGTTTCATAGTTCTTCCTGTAAAAGTCTTTTATCTCCTTAGTTAAATATATTCCTAGGTCTTTTAATCCATTTTGATTTAATTTTTGTATATGTGAGAAATAAGTGTCTAGTTTCATTCTTCTGAATATGGATATCTACTTTTTCAGTGCCATTTATTAAAGAAACTGTCCTTTCACCTCTGTATGTATGTTTTTCACCTCTGTATGTATGTTTTATGCAGCTTTGTTGATGATAAGTTCACTATTTTAATGAATACATATAAATTATTAAATTTATTTAGCAATTCAATATCCTTACTCTATTATTAGAAATGCAATTTTTAAAAATATTTATTTCACTTCTTATTCAACAAATATTTATTTCACATATGCCAGTACTGTTCTAGGCACTGAGAATGTAGTAAATAACACAAAAATCTCTACATTCACTGGTTAGTGATCCATGAAATCTTTGTATATGTCAGGAATCAGGGCTTTTTAATCTGATTTCCTGAGTTTTAATTTTACTTAAAAATTTCTTTCTTGAGCAAGATATTTCACTTCACTAAGCCTCAGTTTTCTCATCTACAAAATTGGAATGATAACACAAAATTCATACCCTTGCAGTGAAGATTTCTTGGACTAATGACCATAGAACACTTAATATGGAGTAAATGCTAAAAAACAGTGTTAAAAATCAGTGTTAAAATTATTTGCTGGATACAAAGAAGTTTTCAGTATCTGCCACAATTGTACTTATACAAGCTTCCAAATTTTGGCTTTTTGTTGATTGTGATCACCATCCTTTATTCCATTACTTCTCTGCCACCAAACTTAAAAATGGGAGCTCCTGGTCGATCATTTTAACTCAATCCCTGTTGCCTTGGGATACCAGTA
Source organism: Microcebus murinus (assembly GCF_040939455.1). Lineage (NCBI taxonomy): Eukaryota > Metazoa > Chordata > Mammalia > Primates > Cheirogaleidae > Microcebus > Microcebus murinus. Next base: position 62,259,902 of record NC_134108.1, on the reverse strand, counting down.
AACTTGCACATTTTTTAAAGGGAAGAGTTCCGTGTTACTTGACACTTTATATAACTAAGGATCTCCTTCAACCTTTATAATGCAGCTAAAGAGATTTCAAGGAAATTTTCTGACACAATCTATGGAAATATGTAGCCACTTCTTTAGCTTTTTAAAAGAGAAAAAAAAATGTATCTACTTTTCTTAGTAGATATAATGTTGAATAGCAAAGAATCTACTACAATTTCAGTGTTATCCTCATTTGTGGTTCTCTATGATTACCTATGCATACTTTATTTGTTCCATTTAAATATACTGGTTTCCATGTTTTATGGGAAAAATTATACACTATAATGAAGAATTTACTTGACTCTCTTTTTTCCTCTCTTCCCTCTACCTATCCATCTTTCATATGTATAGATATAATTTCTCCTAGTGATGATATTGTTTTTAATTATTTACTATCTATTGCCTATTTTAACTTATCCTTTAGATGCTATTCAATTTCAAAACACAGTCCTTAAGTTTACACTTCACTTTTTTACCTTTATTTTTATTTTTAGAGCAGAGATTTAAGTGCAGTTTAGTTTCCATTCTGTATAATAGGAATGCTAAAAGGCATTTTAGGTCTAAACAACTATTTCATTTTCCTTACATTTATTATTATAGGCTCCCTTAATCTCAGCACTTTTAAAGCTTTATTTTTAGAGGCAAGCCACTCTAGATGGCAGGGGACTATTATTTGGCACTGAAACAATGAACTGTGTCCCATTCTTCTTTGAGACCTTTCTAATTTTTTTTTCCAATTGTGAAGGATCTATTTTTCTTAGTTTTCAGTTCCAAAGTCCCATCAATCACACTGGTCCTGAGGGGAGAAAACATCATGTGTACACTAACATTTTCAAGCCCAAAGCTGTGTTGTTGCTCTCTCTAGCAGTACCATCTGCTCTGAGCCAAGTTTAAAGCCAAGGGACTCCAGTAAACCCACACGTCAAAAACTTCCCACTATGCAAGGAAATCATCCTAAAGGATCTGTGTGAAATGTGAGCCACATACTTCAAAAAGAAGGCGACAATGTTTGGAATAACACCATAGAATTCAAACAGAGAGCCTATTACAGAACTCACAAAGAGGCAGCTAGACCAGGAGGTGGCTCTATATAAAGAAAACTGCAAAAATTAAAGGGGTAGAAAAAAGAAAAGAAAAGCTGATTATAATATTATCACTAAATGGATGTAAGCAGACTTTAATGATACTGGGAAAAAAAAGGACTTTCTAATTTTTTTAAGTAGATAAAGATTTTTTTGACAAAAGTTTGCCTTATATTACTTAGAATCATATTTTAAAGTTATCTTTAGTGATACTCAATATTTATAATATTTTGAAAACATCTGATTATATTAACTTAATGAAAATTAATGAGGCAGCCAAAGATTAAAACTAAGTTGAAAAGGTTTTAAACTCATGAGGTCATGGAAATTTAAATTAAATACTAAAAATTTTACTTTTATGCAGTTGCTTAGAGCTATAACATGTTTATAATTTAATAACTTAAATGGAGTCATAAATTTTTTATTTTGAAATATATTTTCCTATAGAAACAAAAAATAATAGAACTTAAGCTACCATATGAGTAACCTCTATACTATACAAAAAAGAGCTTACTATATAAAAATCTATATAAAATGAATATATATATCATATTTAACTATGATATATCTTTTTATACCTGAAATTTAGCATGGTAACACAATAATCAGGTATATACTCTTTATTTTCTTATAATTATTTAATTTTATCTCCATTTTTAAAACATTGTCTTTCATTGAAAGCCCCTGCCGCTGCTTGGGGGAAAAACTGTAAGGAATAGAGTTTTTGGTAAAGTAGAGAAAAACAAAAACAAGAAATCTTCAAGAAAATAGCAATGTGGAAATTATGAGCTTAAAAGTACCCCAGGAAAGGAAAATTTGAAAGCAAGAAATTCTCTGAAAGCCCCAAAATGAGGAGGATATTTTATGACAAGCAACTGAATTGCCCAGTAATGTGGAGTTGTTTGGTTTTTGCTTTCTGCTATGAGTGTTTAACATTGTTTCGGCTACCATTTTTCTGTAGAACAAATCACTCCAGAACTTATTGGCTTAAGACAATATTTATGATTCTCTCTCATAGTTCTTTGTGTTGACTAGGACTAACAAGATGATTTTCACTCAGAGTGCTTGATGCTAATGTAGTTCAGAAGGCGGATGCGGCTGGAGCCATCTAAAGAATTGACCAGCTGGATATTAAAAATAGTTCACTCTCATGGCTTCTAGTTGGTGTGGCTGCTGGGAGCTCAGCAGAGTAAGTACAGTGGCCTTCCCCATATGGCTTGGACTTCTCACAGTATGGCAATCAAGTCCTGAGAGGAAGTGACCTAAAGGCAAGTTTTCAAAAGATTCATGTAGAAGTTGCAAGTTTTCTTATGATCTAGCCAGAAAAGTCTAAGAATATTGGACACTTCTGCCACATTTTAATGTTTAATCAAGTCTTGAAGGTCAGTCAAATTCAAAAGGAGGGAGATAAAGCTACCTCGCTGGGTGAGAGGCATGATCATACCGAGAGAGAAGGAGTTGATAGTGACCCTCATTAGACACTATCTGCCTCAAATATTAATACAATAAATGTTAACCATTTTCATAAACCTATGAGAGTAAGTATTCTGCTAAGTTTTGGTTATTATAATATAAATTTATGTTTTTATTATTGTAAGTATTTATTATATGTTTGTTTTGTATTAGGAATTGTACTTAGTGCTTTGTGAGCATTATCTAATTTAATCTTTTCAACCCTGTGGGGTAGGCACTGGTTCTTTTCCCCAGTTTGTAGTTGATGAAAGTAAGACATAGAAAATTTATTTTTTCCAATGTCAGAATACTGCTAAATGAAGTTTTGCCCAAGAAGCTGGAGTTTTATCTTCTTTCTTACAGTATTGCTACATCTATGACTTTATTGGTGACTTTCCTAGCTACTCCCACTTTAAAATTAGTGGTTTTTTTTTAATATTCTGTGGTGGATTTTTTTTTACATTTGTCAGTTTTATTTATTTATATGGCTTAAGTGACAGCCTCTGTGACTTGATTTTCAATGCCTGAATATCAAGTCCTGATTTTTTTGCTTTTAGAAGTAGTGCAGCAGCTCTGAGTTCTTGTTGTGCATTAGCATTTGTGTCTTTTTTCATGAGAAATTAAAAGCATCAGAGTGTTATTCTGCCAGATACCCTATGAAAACAACTTGTACCCAAAGATTTTCTATATCTGTTGATCACTTCAAGAGTCCCAGTATTTCAAGAAGTCAAGTCTTCAATGATCATTTTCTTTCATACCATTCAAGTACCTTTTTCTGGTATTCCTTCTTTCTTAATACCTCTTTGATTCATATATTTCCAATCCTACTAACATCAGTTTCTCCATCTACCATATATACTGTTGCCTAATTTATTTTCTTCAAATACTCTTTTGATTATGTTACTATTCAAATTAAACAAATTTTGAAGCTATATTTTATGTGAAAGAAGGTTTAACATTCTCAATGAAACAAAAAATACTCTCTTGAATTTGTTTTGTTTTCTGCTACAAGCTTGCCAAAATGTCTCTTCCTTAGCTCTTACACCCTTGTAACATTTGAATATCTGTTTCTGGAATTATTCAAAGGGTTATGCATTTTCTAAAACGAGTGATTAATTAAATCAAACTCTCGGCAAACTTGACAAAAATCATCCATTCCATTTTTTTTCAAATAATATATTCTTAAGCCTCAGTAAGTTTTTCTGATTTTCTGGTTACTTCTTTTTAGACTTATATATTGCTTCACCTTTCTTCAAAATCCCTTTCTTAAATTTCAAATAATATCTAGGCACCTATGATTCTTGACTGTACATTTCCAGACCAGAACTCTCATTTGGCCCCAGGCTTGAATGTCTACAAAGAAACACAATTATTCCGTGGCAAAAATGAAATGAATGAGCACTACATGTCCCCACAAAATCAGCTTTACTCTGACATTTTTCCTTATGAGTCAGCTCTTGCTTTTCTAATTTTTATACATGCCATTTCTAACTCATTAACAACTTGTTTTAGCGCTGTCATCAAAAATATCATGAACCTAACTACCTCTCACCATTTCCATTATCAAAACTCCAGTTTATATGCCATCATATCTCTTCTGGACATATGCAGTGGCCTTCTCATTGGTTTCCCTTCCCCTTTGTATGCTCCTCTGCAGTCCATCCTCCACACAGCAACAGAGTGAGCTCTCTAAGACATAAATCATATCTCATCACTCCCTGGCTAAAATCAACCCAAAGGCTACCAATTACATATATAACAAAACCAATCTTCTGAATGTAATTAATTAATATGAAACCTTACCTGATCTTGTCCCTGTTTGCCTATTCTATTAAACATAACATACTCTCTCTCCCCATGTTCTCTACCTTGTGATCAAACTGGTTTTCTCACTACATTTCAAATGTCTAAAGTTTATTCCTACCTCAATGTCTTGTATTAGAAAATTTATTCTTTATATATTCTTTTAAAATGATTATTTTTAATAAGGTGTGAGGTAGTACTTAAGATTTAATATTTTTTTCATAATGATATCCAGTTGTTCCATTAACACTTGTTGAAATTACTACACTTTTCCTATTGAATATCCTTAATGCTGTCATCCAAAATTCATTGTCTATGTGTGGGTCTATTTCTAGACTCTAATCTGTTCCATTAATCAATGTGCCATCCTTACACCAATATCACACTGTCTTGATTTCTGCAGTTTTATTATAAGAGTTGAAATTAGATAGATTAAGTTTTCTCATTTTGCCCTTCTGTTTCAGGATAGTTTTGCTTCTATAGGTCCTTTGTTTTTTTCATGTAAATTGTGGCTTTGCTAGTAAATTACTGTAAAAAATGCCTGCTTATATTGGACTAGGAAGGTATTAAATCTAAAGATTCATTTGGGAGAATGAACTTCCTGTTAATATTGAATCTTCAAAATAATGAACATATCCTTTCCATTTATTCAGGTTATTTTTAATTTATTTCTGCTTTATAGTTTTCTGTGTACAGTTTTTACATATATTAAATGTATTTCTAATTTGTTATGGACTTTAATGATGTTAAAAATAGTTTAATTTTTATTTTCTAATTTTTGTGCTAGTATATATCAATAGAAATATAATGATTTTTAAATATGCATCTTTTATACTGAAACACTGGTAAATTCATTTATTAGTATAAGTTCTATTGGGTTTTATTTTTGTAAATGTGTAGGGTTATTTAAGTTATGTATGTGAATACTTGTTTATTTTTCTATAACAATGAACACTTTTTAATAGGCCCTTCTTTCATAATTTTCCAACTTAAACTGCATCTGTTTTGGTTGTCTACATCTATGGCAACCTTCTACACTACAGAGTGTGGATCCTATTCAGATCCTGTATGGAGGTCAACATGTGAATAAAGATATTTTTACACATTCCTTTTCAAAATTTCTGATGCCTTATTGCCTATATATAAATTCCAATGCAGTGCTGATTAGAAGTAGTAAGAATAGACATACTTGACTTTTGTCAAGTCTTTGTCAAGTCAACAAAAGTCATACAAGACTTTTGTTTGTCTCAAGAAAAATTGTCTTGCCATTAATTATTGTAAGATAGCTGTAGATGATTTTAACAGATAACATTTCATTAAATTTTGGAAGTTCCCTTCTTAGTTTACAGATAATTTTTATTGTAAATCATTGTTGAATTCTGTCAAATATTTTTTTCTGCATCTATTGAGGTAATCCTGTGAGTCTTTTCCCCTTATTCTTCTAATGCAGAAATTTATTTTGGCTGATTTTCAAATGTTGGCTGATTTTCAAATGCTGAAATAACCCTACATCGCAGAGATCAATCACACTATATAGTGATGTACTATCCTATATATATATACTAATGGATTCATTGCATTTGTTGATATTTCATTGACGATTTTTCTTTTATGTTCAAAAATATTATCAGACTGTAATTTTTCTTTCTCATAAAATCTTTGTCAGGTTATGGTATCAGGTTATTCAGGCTTCATAAAGCAAGTTGGGAAGTGTTCCCTGCCAACTATTGATATTTTTCCCTTAAATATTTGGTATAATTTATCATTTTAATGCTTCTGGTCCTAGAATATTCTTTATTAAAAGGTTTTAAATTATAAACCAAACTTTTGATTGTACATAGGGCTATTGAGATTTTCTATTTTCTCTTTATTAATTTTGATAATTTGCCCATTTTATCTAAATTATAGAAATTTGCGTAATGCTTTTCCTAGTTTTTATGGTTGAATGTGTCTATTCAAAGTTCACATGTTGAAATTCTAACCCCTAAGATGATAGTACAAGGAAGTAGGGCCTTTGGGAGGTAATTAGGTCATAAGAGCAGAACTCTTATGAGCAGAATGAGTGCCTTTATAAGAAAGGCCAGAGGGAGCTTGGTTGCGTCTTTCACCATGTGAGGAAGCAGAAAGTAGGTCTTCACCAAGCACGGAATCTACCTGTGCTTTGATTGTGGACTTCCCAGACTCTCAGAATGACAGAAATAAATTTCTGTTGTTTATAAGCCACCTACTCTGTGTTATTTTGTTATAGCCCAAATGGACTTAGCTCAAATGAACTAAGACACTGTTTCCTTATCTTTCTTCTAATGAGTGTAGGATCTATAGTGATGGCCATTTTATCATTCCTGATATTGTTAACTTGTATTTTCAGCTTTTTAAAAAAATATTCTCTTATGGCTTTTCAATTTCATTATCTTTTTCAAAAACTCAATTTTAGATTGTTAACTTTTTCTATTGTTTTTCTATTTTCTCTTTAGTTTCTATTTTAACTTCTATTTTTTATTCTCTTTACTTTGGATTTAATTTGCCCTTTATTTTCTAGTTTCCAAAGGTAAAAGTTTAAAATATTGATTTTTACATCTTTCTTCCTTGCATGTAAAGCTTCTATATTACTTCTAAAGATTACTTTAGCTATAAGTAAAATTTTGGTATGTTGTCTTTTCATTTTCATTCTTGTGAAATAGTTTATAACTTCATTTGTGATTTCTCCATTTACTTATGAGTTATTTAGAAGTGAGTTGCTTAATTTCTAAATATTTAAGAATTTTCTCAACGTATTATTGTTATTGATTTCTTATTATGGTATATGTGGTTAGAAAATATACTCTAAATGATTTCAAACCTTTGAAATGTATTGACTTGTTTTATGGCCTAGTCTATGATCTACCTTGATAAATATTCCATGATCACTTGGAAATAATATATATTTTGAAGTTGTTGAATAAATATTGCTATAAATGTCAGTTTGATTAAATTCATTGAAAATATTCTTCAAGTATACTATATCTTAGGTAGGCTGAATAACAGTTCCCCCAAAATTTCCATGTCCTAATCTCAAGAACCTGTTAATATGTTAATTTACATGGCCAAAGAGATTATGCAGATGTGAGTGAATTAAGGATCTTGAACTATGAAGATTATTTTGGATTATCCAGGTAAGAAAATGCAAGTACAAGGGCTCCGGGGAGGAGGTAGGAAAATTGGAGAAGGAGATGTAATGATAGGTATGTGATGACAGCTAAAGTGATGTGGCTATGAGCCAAGAAATGCTGAAAGCCTCTAGACCCTAGAAAAGACAATGAATGGATTCTTCCCTTGTGCATCCAGAAGGATTATGTTAATAGCTCTGCTGACACCTTAATTTTAGCTACCAAAAAGTCCATATTTTGGACTTCTGACTATCAGAATTGACAAATAATTTTTGTTATAAGCCACTAAATTTGTGGCATTTGTTATGGCAACAACAGCAACTTAATATATTTTCTTACTCATATTTTGCCCACATATCAATTACTATGAGAGGAATATTAAAATCTCTAATTCTGTCTAGTTTGATATTTCTCATTTAGTTATGTCAATCATTGCTTTATACATTTTTTATAACTTTGTAATTGATGGCATACACATTTAAGGATTAATACTTTTATCATTTTGAAATGAAGCCTCTGCACTCCTTTCCATTTTGACAATCTCAGTCTCGTAATTGGAATGTTTTTGTCCATTCTGTAATGTAATTTCTGATGGACTAGATTTAAGTCTAGCATCTTATCTTCATTTAAATGAGAAATCTTTAGTATTCCCTTCGATTTAGTATTCCATTGGCTTTTTAGCTATAACCCTTGGTGGGGATGGTGTTGTTGTTGTTGGTGGTGGTGTTATTATAGGGATTTAAATATGCATTCATAATTGTCACATTCCATCCTGAATTAATATGATAGATTTCACATATAAGAAATTTAAAACCATATCATTCCACATTCTCCTCTCTTTTGTGTTATTGCTTTTTGTGTTTTGACTTAAAATATTTATAAACTCACAATATCATAACTTTTGCTTTAAAGGGTTTATGAAATTTTAAATAATTGAATAATATAAAAGTTAATATTCATTTATATTTTCACATGTTCACAATTTTCTTATTCTTTCATCTTGGCTATTGATTCAAATTTCCAATGATGTAACTTTTCTTCCTGAAAAATTTTGCATTAGCATTTTTATAATTCAGTATGCAGCTTCTGTAGATTATGGTGACAAAGTTATCTCAAACTTCATTAATTTGATTTTGCCTTCATTTTGCCTTCATTTTTAAAAATTATTTTTGATGCATGAAGAACATTAGGCTGGCAGTATTTTCTTTTGCACTTTAATTATATCATTCGTCTTCTGATCTTCTTGTTTCTAAGAAGAAATAAGCCTTTGTTCTTTTGTGGTTCTCCTGTGTATAATTTGCCTTTTATCTGGATCTTTAAAGTTACTTTTTAAAATTCGTGATTTTAGACTATTACAACTATAATCTACCTAGAAACTGTTTTCCTTGATTTATCCTACTTAGTGTTTACTGAGATTCCTGAATCCAAGTGCTGATGTCTTAGATCAAATTTGGAATTGTTCAACCAATATTTCTTCAAATATGATTGAAGAAATATTTTTCAATATTTTTTCCATATGATCCTTTCTCTTTTGTCCTTCTGAAATTCAAACTTTCCTGTCTTTGTTTTAATCATTTTTTTAAATTCACTGATCTATCTTCTTTCTTCAGTATTACATATTTTTGATGCTTTAATATAGTCTCCAAATCATTTCTTTAGTGGTTGATATATTTGAAACATCTGGACTTTTGTCTGTTTCTAGTGACTAAATTTTCTTTTGATTTAAGGTTATATGTTTCAATTTTTTTGCATTTCTAGTTCTTTTCTTAAAGTATATATTGGACACTGTGGATGATACTATTCCTTAATTTTCTATATATATCATTATTGATGAGTATTCTGCTATAACTATGAACTTTCACATGACACAAAGGACTTGTTTGAACACTGTGCTAAGAGACTTGACCAAACTTTAGCCTGGCTCCACCTATACTAGGTTGTGTCCTGAAGTGACACCAGACCCTGTGCTAAGACATTGCTCAGGAAAATGCAATACTACTAAACTGCAAAATGTACATTGTCCTAACCCACCTTGCCAAACCATTGCCAGTAATTATCCACTTAACCCCTTTCTATAATTTCGTATTTCTCTATATCCCTCCTGGTAGCCTTTCTTATTCCTCTTTTTTCACTTCCCCATCATCTCTGCTGTTCCCTCTGTTTTCCATTTAAAAACATCACTCATCTTTGTCTTAGTTGAAGTTGAGCTCAATTAATCCTGGAGTCTCTCTCTCCAACTTCAGTAGTCTAAAAAGATCTGTGTTGCTGCCTGTAACAACTGTCTGATGATATCTTTCTTTTATGTCACAAATTCATAAGCAATATATCTTTTTTCTCTGGGAACATTTAAAATTACCTATGATGTCCCATAATTGTGGTACTGTATGTGGTACTAGTATGTGGTACTAGTTTTTAAAAATTATTAATATTTTTCTTCTACTTGGTACTCAGAGGGTAGCTTTGATAAGTCCTAGGAATATTCAGAGATCCACTATATCAGCAAAGGTTTTAAGGGTCAATGTTTTGGGAATGCTAGGTTATTTCCATTCAAAGTAAATAATTATTTTATCTCACAAGCTCCATCACTTGAAGAAGAGGTAGGTTTCTTTGTGTTCTAGAACCTATATTCCATACTTGGAATAATTCTCTGACATTTTAATCTAGTAAGTTAGATGAACGTCATGTTTTCACAGGGCCAAGAACAAGAAAATGTTCTGCAGAAGATCAAGGCCTCAGAGAAAGTAGTCTTGAATCTTGGGCCCAAAAAGCCTGCACAACCCTATGGTGTTAGAGGAATTGGTGTGGAAGGAGAGACACCACATGGAGTTTATGGTAAGTCCTAGTGAGAGAAACATAACGTAGGCTTCTAAGTGTCTTGATCAAAGCAAAGCTATATAAAACAGAAAATTGCAAAACATAATAAAAAGCACTCCCAGCATACTAATGAACCCTGGAAGAAATTGAGCCTGTGACTGGGGAATTTAAGTGACTCCACATCTAGATCTCTACCAGTCAAGTTTGAACAGAATAAGAAGCAATGTAATATATGATGAAAATACTATTAACATACTTCTGAGGTTGGGCTTGAGCAGATTCAGTGGGCATAAATAAGCTTCAAGAGCAAGTGGGCAAAGGTATCTCCCTCAGTTTATGTATAAAACCACAAGTGGGAACCCCAAATTAAAAATGGAACTGATATATGATCAAGCAATCATTTCTGAGTATATATCTAAAATAATTGAAAGCAAGGGGTTGATGGCAGCATTAATTACAACAGCCAAGAGACGGGAGCAACACAAGTGCCTTTTTATGGGTAAATGAATAAACAGAATGTGGCATATACATAGAATCCAATATTATTCAGCCTTAAAAAGGAAGAAAATCCTGTCACATACAATAGCATAGATGAACTTTGAGGACATTATGCTAAGTGAAATATGTTAGTCACAAAAAAACAAATATTGTATGCTTTCATTTGTATGAGGTAACTAAAATAGTCAAATTCATAGAAACATAAATTAGAATGGTGTTTATCATGGACTGGACAGAGGTGGTCCTGAGAGCTGTTTAATGGTTATATAATTTTAATTTTGCAAGATTAAAAGCTTTTGGACATCTGTTGCACAATAATGTGAACAAACCAAATACTACTGATGGTGTTAAAAACATTTTTTAACACTCAAAATGATTAAGATGGTAAATATTTTATGTGTTTTTTAAACCACAATTTAAAAAACATGAATGGAAGAATTAAACTTGAATTTCATGCTTTAATCGTGAGGATGGGTGTTCTAACTTTGCATCAGAGGTCAGAGATTATAGATAGCAATTGTGTTAACAATGTCTAGCTATATATATATATTTATATATATATAGCATATATATATGCTATATATATAGCATATATAAATGCTATGTATAGCATATATAAATGCTATATATAGCATATATAAATGCTATATATAGCATATATAAATGCTATATATAGCATATATAAATAGCATATATATATATATATGCTATTTCAGTTGTTTCTACAATTTAGCATGCTACTCAGTTTTGATTCACCATTCTCTTCAATCTGTGGGAATTCTTCAAATTATCCATTTGCAGCAAAAATTTGCTGAACAGTGAAAATTTAAAACTTCATAATGTATGAAATAGAACAAATGACCTCTCAAAAATTATGGACAGGATGGACTGGGAATGAGTCATGGATGATCCTGTGGCACTGACGCAATGATCAAAGTTTATTGTATCTTATGTTAATACCCACCAGAGAGTATCTTCTATAAAAGAGACACTAAAAACTCAAGTAGAAACAATGTCTTGACCAGTTGCTATTAGCCATACCTCATACTTAGCTATCTCAAGTTTGGCACTAGGGACATCAATGGAGTAGCAATGATGACATGAAGGGATGTAATAAACAGGCCCAAGAACTTGAGCTCCTATTTACTAAGGCTGATTCAGTTACTGCCACTGTCAATGACCAATGCTGAGAAACTCAGGGTTACCCAGAGAAACAAAACTAATAGATAGGATGTGTGTGTGTGTGTGTGTGTGTGTGTGTGTGTGTGTGTGTGTGTGTAATGCATATGTAGAGAGAGTGAGACAGATTGATTTACTACAAAGAATTGGCTCATGCAGAATTGGCTCATGCAATTGTGGAGGCTGAGAAGTCTTAAGATCTGCAGTCTGCTGAAGAATCGGGAGAGCTGTTGGTGGAGGTTCTAATCTGAATGTCAACAGACTCAAGACCCAAGAAGAGCCAATGTTTCAGTCAGAGTCTGAAGGGTAGAAATCACCAATGTCACAGCTCAAACAAACAGGCAGCAGAAGTTCCCTCTTAATCATTTTGTTCTATTTTGATCCTTAATTGATTGGATGAGGCCCATCTTCATTAAAGAAGGCAAATCACTTTACTCAGTCTACACATTCAAATGCTAATCTCATCCAGAAAAACCCTCAGAGACATACTGAGAATAATGTTTGTCCAAATATCTGGGCACCTCATGGCTCAGTTAAATTGACACATACATAGAATTGTCACATCACAAAACTCAATATGGTGTTATCTCTCATGAAAACAAACCAGCTTTTTGATGGTCAGTTTATTACATTGGAATCCTTCTACCCTGAAATAAACAATGATTCATCTTGACTAGAATCAACATCTATTCCAAGTAGAGGTTTGACATTCCTGCCTTCAGGACTTAAGGGACAGCCACTTTTTAAGGGCATTCAGCATTCTAGATCCACCAGCTTGCAGAGAACCAAAGAACATTTTTTACTAGAAAAGAGATGCACTATTGAACAGCAGGTCACTACTGTTTCTATCATGAACCTCACCTCCCAAAGCTGTTAGACTAATAGACTAATAGAGACATTTCTGAGAAACCAGTTTGGGAATGATACCCTATTAGGAAAGAGAGCCATCTGCTAGGACTGTGGTCCACAACCCTGGGGCTGCAGACTGGTACCTGTCTAAAGCCTGTTAGGCCACAGAGCTCCACCCTTGCCTGTGGAAAAATTGTCTTCCATGAAACATGGAGAGGGTGGTATACAGCAGGAGGTGAGCAGTAGACAAGCCAGTGAAGCTTCATCTATATTTATAGCTGCTCCCCACCCCGTCACTCCCATCACTGCCTGAGCTCCACCACCCTTCAATCCCCCTCATTTGTGGAAAAATTGTCTTACATAAAACCAGTCCCTGGTGACAAAAAGTTTAGGCACTGCTGCTCTAGGACACTGAATATATCCTAAATCAAAACTAATTATATAGTGGTATATCCCTAATAAATTGAACATATGAGTACAAGATCTGAGGGATATAAGCAGGAGTGACTCTACTGATAATGACTCCCAGTAAGATACCTGGATAATTTGTGGTTTTTCTCCCCCAAAATCTAGGTTCTGCAGGCTTATATGTCTCTGTTCCCAGAGGTGTATGCTTCCACCAGGGGAAATTACAGAAGCTATCTAATTACACATTAAGCAATGGCTACCATCCAATCTCTTTGAGCTCTTCATGCCAAGTGACAAGGATGTAAAAAAGAACTCACAATTCTGACAGAGGTAATTGATTCTGGAAATCTGTGAAAGATAATGTTGCTGATTCATAAAGGAGTCAGGGAAAAATATATATGACACCTAAATGATTCACTTGGGTGTATCTTGGTGTTTCTTTGATTGAATTTGATAAATAGATAGATATAAAATGATAGCATGAAAAGGGCATGGTGACCTGGGATCAGAGCCCTCAGGGTCTTAGTTTGAATATACCACCAAGTAAGCTACTTAAATCAGCAGAGGTGATAGCTGGGGATGAAGATCTAGGAGGAGTGATAGAAGAAGTAGATGACAATTGTCAGCATAGCTATGGAATTAATTGTGACAGAAATGTCTGTAGGTCACCTCTCTAGCTCTGCTCTTAGTTTTCCCAATGAATGAAAACAACCATGGCCCTGAAAGGGATATTCCCACAAATGGTGGACATTGGTCCCCACTTTTGGACTGAGGCATTCATTCCCCCAGTTGCTGGAAGGGCTGACTGCTGACAGCTCCCAGTTGGGCCCCTGCCCATGAATTTCCCTTAACCAAATACAACCAAAATACCAAATAACAAATACAACTGCCTCTCCTAAATTTATGGCTCTTTCCTAGGGGCACCCTTATTCTAGTGATTGTTGTATGTGCGCATAAAATATTTGAGCCCCTTACCTTAACTTGGAACAAGTCTAAGATGCCATTTTAGCTCCACAACCTCCCTTGGATTTGACTAAGTTGTTTTTTTGGCAAAGGCATCACTGTTCATTTTGCCCAATCTTACTTCTTTTTTTTTATTATTATTTCAGCATATCATGGGGGTACAAATGTTAAGGTTATCTATACTGCCCATGCCCTCCTCCCTCCTCAAGTCAGAGCTTCAAGCGTGACCATTCCCCAAACGTTGCACATCTCACTCATTATGTTTGTACATACCAATCCCCACCTCCTTCCTCCTGCCAGCCCAACACCCGATAAATGTTATTCCTATATGTCCACTTAGGTATTGACCTGATACCAATTTGCTGGTGAATACATTTGGTTCTTGTTTTTCCATTCTTGAGATACTTCACTTAGTAGAATGGGTTCCAGCTCTATCCAGGAAAATACAACAGGTGCTATATCACCATTGTTTCTTAAAGCAGAATAGTACTCCATGGTACACATATACCATATTTTATTAATCCACTCATGTATTAATGCGTACCTAGGTTGTTTTCACAACTTTGGAATTGTGAACTGTGCTGCTATAAACATTCGAGTGCAGGTGTCCCTTTTGTAGAGTGTCATTTGAACTTTTGGGTAGATGCCCAGTAGTGGAATTGCTGGATCAAATGGTGGATCACTTGTATCACTTTAAGTTATCTCCATATTGCTTTCCACAGAGGCTGAACCAGTTTGCAGTCCCACCAGCAGTGTAGGAGTGTTCCTATCTCTCTGTGTTCCTATCCATGCCAACATTAATTGTTTGGGGACTTTTTGATAAAGGCCATTCTTACTGGAGATAAGTGATATCTCATTGCAGTTTTGATTTGCATTTCCCTGATGATTAGAGATGTTGAGCATTTTTTTCATGTTTCTTGACCGTTATTCTGTCTTCTTTTGAAAAATTTCTGTTCATGTCCTTTGCCCGTTTTTTGATAGGATTGTTTGATTTTTCCTTGATGATTTTCCTGAGTTCTAAAATCTTACTTCTTAATGGCCCAACAAGTGCTGTTTCCAAGAGCATTCCCCAGTAAAAGGGCTGCATTCAAATAATTTCATATCCTAATTCCTGGGGAATATAAGCTAAGATACATACTTTTTAACATGTATTTGTTTTTATTGGAATAATCTATATAATTATTTCATATGAAATAGAATTCTTGTTCTAATCTTCTATGTTTGATAGTCTTTTAGCATTAGATTCCTCCACATGTTTTGGAATATTCGTTTTCTATTTATTGTGAGTTGGGAATTCTTTACTTCCTTTCATGCTCCTCTCCTCTTGTTTAACCTTTGCCTTCATCACAGTCATGTCCATCTATTCCCTCCGTTAAAGTTTTACAATCATTCTGTGGCTAATGTTCTGCAGTGATATCGATGCTATTGCACATCCAGTTTTCAGGCCAACAAGAGGCTTGATTCTGTCCTGTTATCAAGGTTATACATGTCTGTATGACTAGGTACATCTATAGTGTGCTAGCACCCATAGCATTAGCCAATGACCAATAGCACTGTTTTGTTGGGGAAATAAAAGTTTGCACTTAAGAACGGGAAGAGTACACTCCTAACAACTGACTTCCAGCAGTAAGCCTGGCTCTGAGCCCATTGTCTTGCCCTGAGCACATTTAGTTCCTTTACCCACAGGAGTCAAACTCCTGGACACCAGGAAGCCAGAACCCTGCAGGACTGCAGCTTCGGACCAACTATCTGCTTTATATTCATGTTCTCTCTGTAGTCCACAAGATTGTCTCTGTTTTTGAATGATTTTATGTTTTGTTTTATTTTTTCTATTGATATATCTAATGATATATCAATATCATTGTCATGTGTATGGGGCAGGATCTATACAGCAACATTTTGACGGGATATCTTCCAATTTATCTGACAGCTCTTCCTGACAGAATCAGCTTCTGTATATTTTTAGTGTATAAATTCTTCCCTCAACATCACAAGTATAAACCCATATTCAGTTTTTATGTATTTGGAACTCTCAATATGGTCAAAATCTTGCATCCTTCACAATTTTTAGCACAATGACTTCCTTAGGATATACTCAATTAAATATTTGTTAACAATGGGTTTAAGAAAAGCCCCATATATAGAAAGAAAAGAACAGGAAGATGTTCCTTGGAGGATCCCAAAAAAGGCAAAGTCACCTTTAAAATCTACTCTTTCATTAATGTTTTATCTCCCAAAGCACTCATTTAAATTCTACATTAAATTGTTTTAGAGCAGTACAGAGAATACAGCATCTAACAATATGGAATGGGAATTGGATTTTCTAAATAACTCTTAATAAACAGAAAGATTTTGATAAGGGACAAATATTGCATTTGGAAGACATGGTGCCAGGAAATGTCTATGCATGGTGTGTTACTTATAAACAAAGTTTGCGATGAGTTGCCTCTTTACATATGTGTGTATTGACTATGGGGTAAAGGGGATCTCTTGGGCATCAGGAGCCCTGCACAGGGGCTGGGTATCCAGAGGAACACAGAGCACAATGGGAATCATCACTGCCAACACTGTCAATGTCTCAGTTTTGCTGAGAGCTACCTTGAGCTGATTGTAATGCTTATTTGCTGTTTTGTTTCCCTTGAATAGTACAATTATAATAATATTTTATCCTTAAGAAATTATATATATATATATATATATATATATATATTCTTTTAGGATTATGAGGGAGGTTTCGGTTCCATAAATGGGAGAAGAAAAAGAATAGAAAAAAATCATAGAGAACAGAAAGAAGCTAGTCTCCAAATATTGCTCCTAATTTCTATAGTGCTTAAAGCATTTTTGGCCGGCAATCTCAGCATATGACCCACATCATTTTAATTTTGCCTCCATGGCCTAATGAATTATATTGTAGTGTCAGATTGTGAGCTTATTAAAACATGGTTCTTCAGTAGATAAACTGCTCTTCCTGCTTTTTCCTTCTAAATTGGGCTCAGTTATTTGCTATGTATTATGACTAACCTAAAATTGTTCATTTAAATATTATTACATATTTAAAATGAAGGTTTTATTTTACTGCAGCTCTATTTTCATGCTTAATTTGTTTATGGCCACCAATTTTCAATTGCCCAATAATCCCACTGTGGTTTTTATATTGTGATAAAAGAACTAAAAAAGACAACTTTCGCAACCCACCACTTACCCGAGTAGGTTTACACAGCTTCCAAGTTTAGATCCCTGCACTCATAGGACCTAAAATTCATTTTGAGCTTTAAAAAAGTCATGACACTGAGATGAAAAGAGAATCAATTTAGAACAATATTTGAAAATATAATATTGGATTAAAATGTAGAAAATTTCTCTAAGGTATCAAATCAAATATCCCCATTTTTATAAACCAAATTCAATTTATTAAAAGTTAAGTTTTAAAGATTTTATGACTTTTAATGTATCAGCCACCTGTCTAAACTGATATTAATTCAATTAATATAGCAAAACTTGTTTCATAATGCTTTTTCAAAAGGGAGAATTAAAGAAAACATATTGAAAATGTGTTAACCCATGACATATGTTAATATAAATTTAAAGATATAATTGTGCTAGAATATTTTGAGGGAACGTTCATATAATCTTAAATGTGCTGTATGATGATTTTGGCCTGAGTACTGAGAAAAGTGCCTGTTGATAGCATTCATCAGAAAAACCTGGCAGTGTCATTAGCCCCAAGGCAGAAACCATCAAAAGAAGTGAGAAGGATATATCAGAACATGGCTCAACTGCCAGGGTTTGAATCCTGGCTCTGCTACTACCTAGCTATGGAAATTTGGGCATGTCATTGAACTCTCTCTGTTCCTCAGTTTCCACATTTATAAAATCATGATGGTAATAATAGAAGTACTCAGCTCAGAGAAAACTTGTGAACATTTAAAAAGTCAGTATGTTAATATATATAAAATATTTATAGTAGTGTCTGAAATATTGTGTGCTCTCAACAAATGTTAGCTATTATAATTATTGTATGTATAAATTATTAAAATTCAAAGTGCAAAGAAAAAGAGGTATGTCTATGGTGGCTGTGGAGGCCTTTGCAGTATTTTCCCTGATGCTAGCTAGCATTGGTCAAAAGCTATTTGCAGGCCTTTCTTTGAAATCAATTTCAAGGCCCTCAAAACAAAGCTCATACTGAATACCAGACATACATTATAGGCAAGATGCTATTATTGATGTTTGCTATGAAAAATAAGTAAGACACAATTTCTGCCCTCAAAATGCTTATAGTCCAGTAAGAGAGAAAGAATTCACAAATAAACACAGTAGCATAGCGTCCTCTAGTTATTTTAGTACAGAATTTTTTACCTTGAACCAGAATGAGTGCATTTTTTATTTTCATAGGACTAAAATTTATGCAGAACAGGGATTGCCCAGAAACTAGCATTGGGACTGACTCCAAGTAAACATTCAATAAATCATTGTTAAAGAAACGTAAACTGCAATAAATATACATAAAAGGTGGAAATGTTGGTGAAAATGGTCAAAGTGTCATAAAAATAGCTAATGTCATTAGGTTTGAAGTGTTAAATAAGAGTTTATAGGGTAAGGAAATGCAAAATGATGTTTTACATCCAGAGGATTGTAAATAGTTTGGAATTAATTTGATGAAAAATCCATAATTTTTTCTAAGCCATCAAAAGAATTAGATCACCTTCTGAAGGAAGGTTGTCTGGATAGGAGACAACAGCATTCATTCAGGGAAAAGAATGTGAAAGTCAAATCAAAGCTGAAATAGTTGAGAAGGAGAATACAGATTCTGAGCAATTTAGGCACTACTGTCTGCAAGATTGGAGATGGATTGAATATGAGGGTTGAAGGAGAGAAGGACCTAATATCTTTTTTAGGCTTCAGTCTAAGGTAAAGCTTTGAATGACTAGAATGGTAATAACTTCCTATTTTAATGGCAGATCAAATTTTAGAAAGTGCCAACATTTTTAGAGCCATTGTTGTGTGAATACAGGGAATTCTCAAATTTTGTAGTATCATTTTTATTGTTCAGCATAATGAAACCTGCTTTTCTTGTCTGGCAATGGTTATATAGCCAATGGTTATACAGACATTTTTATCAGAAGAGTTTCTGTGTATTTTAATTAATGGAACCATACAGGAATTTGAAGAAAGACTGTATGGGGTAATCTTAAAGATTAAATTTATTGAATAAATAAGCACCTATTAATTTAATATTGCCTTATGATTACATTATCATATCTTATACCTTATATTTGTTATTGTTCTATAGCAATAAGAACTTGGGAATATACTATGGAAACTCTCACTCACAAAAAACTACTCATTGTCTTGCTTAATGCAGAGTTGCAGCATGCTAATAGAAATTAAAGGAACAATATTTGTCACTTGTATTGATATGCACACTGTGACTTTGGCACTTTTGTCTAAAGAACATAATACTGGGATCTAAGCTACCTCTCTACCTATCACCTATATCTTAGAAATACTAATATGATATTTGTTAGGCACTTAGTTTTCTAGTATCATTAGCAGAACTATTTTAAATGTTCATAAGTCTCTCTTAATTTGTTTGTTTAAAGCTTATTTGTTTAAAGCTTATTTAATTTATTTGTTTAAAGCTTAATTTGCTTAAAGCTTATTTCTTAAATTCTTAACCTAAGGAAAATAGTATCTTTGGAATATTTTGGTGCTAAGGTTTTATAAAAGTCTGTACAACTGTAATTGTCCGAATCTAAAATTATAGGAGATTTTGTGGGGGTTAGGGAAATACTTCTAAAATACAGAAGAATTGCAGAGACTATCGTTTTTTTTTTTTTTAATTTTACATCATTGTACATATACTATACATGTAAGAAGATAAATTCCAGATAAAAATCTAAGTTAAAGTCTTAGGCTGTTGACATTTTTATTGTTCATTTACAATAACTTTCATTTATTCTTCATTTACAAAGTATTGCCTTTATTAAAAATAAATGCTGATAAATGAACCCAGTTACCACGGGTATTTCTTAAAACTGCCTATGCATGTGAGGCATTTATATGCAGCCCTTAACAAAACTATGTAATCAACACCCACTGTGGAACTGTTATATGCAATACAATTATCACAGAAACACAGGTACATTCAGTATGAACAAAAACTACTTATACATCTTTTCTAAAAAAATGCTTTTTGATAATTTTGGGGGGAGGTAGATAATTGCTCTCAGTTCCAGTTAACCAAACCACATAGCTCATCCCAAAATGGGACTGTGAATGAATCAGTCTGTTTCATATCCTTCTTATTCAAATTCCAGTGATTTTTTTTTTTTTTTTTTTTTTTACTATATTTTATGGAGCAGCTGCAGGGCCTGAGCTTCTTTTTGTCTTGGAAAAAAAAAAAATAAAGGCCTCATTTAGCTCCTGGTCGA
Organism: Microcebus murinus; assembly: GCF_040939455.1. Classification (NCBI taxonomy): domain Eukaryota; kingdom Metazoa; phylum Chordata; class Mammalia; order Primates; family Cheirogaleidae; genus Microcebus; species Microcebus murinus. The sequence goes on along the minus strand of NC_134108.1, from coordinate 62,239,229 downwards.
GCTATGAGCTGCAATGTGTTTGTTAGTCTAATGCATCCGTTCTTTGTGTAGCCACTAACTCCAGACAGCATTGCGTTTCCCTTCCCTGCTAAACTATGTGAGGAGACAGTAGGTCATTTCTGCAGTCTGCCATCCAACAAAAGAAAGAGAGGTGTGAAGAAAATGTTTGTGTACATTTTAGATGCTGTGACTACAGCTAAGTAATTAGCATAAGACTGAAGCTGGCCCATAACCTCAGGAAGGGTAAGAAATTTTACTGACAGCTAAATTGGAACTATGTTAATCTGACAAAGATTGTGTAGAAAGGATGCTGTATTTAGTTACCGGTGCCACACTATGTACAGTTTTCTTTATTGTTAGGGGATATTTAAAATTCTCTGTGAAAGCAGCCGGTGTCCTGATTTATGTGGTGTGAAACCATGGCCAGTTGTAACCATGACTACCCTGTCATGGAGAACTCTGACAGACAATGGAATCCACTAATTATAACTTTATAACCCTACCCTCCCTCTAGTTTACAAATTTTTCACAGGATTATTGCATTTAATTTGTATCTTAGTGAATAACCTGGAAACTCCACAGGTCTTTTACAAATCTTACCCAAAGAGGTATATTACCATTTTCAAAAACTTTCCTCATCTCTAGCTGCAAGTCCATCTGCAGACCTTCCTCTTACCTAGAGATGTCTTTTCAAGCAGTTCAATCCTCTTTCTAGTTGAAATTTACTTCACCCATTAATCATGTGTAATTGTTTCCATGTTACAGAGTTTTTAGTACAATCTCCATGATGTGATTTATTAAATTTTTTGTTAAAAATGACTTCGTTATGCTCAGAAGCAATAAAAGACATGCATGGCGTATTTGGGAAACAATGCCCAGAGTTGCAGGTGGTAATTACCTTAACATACTTGAGTGATTTCTTCCATTTCAGAATCATAATTCATAATCATTTTTATGAACTAATTTTAGGATATATGGAATAAAAAGATTAATTTTTATGAGTCCTTATACTTTTCAAATGCATATACCTACATATTTGTTAGTACTATAAACAATAGTGATAGATTTAACATTCCTAGATAATAGGAAGAAAATTCACACTATGATTTCACAGCATGACTTTTGCTAGTTAGTTAGCAACTTCAATATCTCTAAAAGTTAGACTAATATTATATATGAGTTGTGAAGTAACCATAAGACAAACCATGTTTGAAATAGTTTTAAGGTAGAAGAGTATATGTTTGTAGTGTTTGCAACACATGGTGGTTCAGGTAGTCAAACTACAGAACATCATTACAGCTACAGAAATTGCTAATAATCTTAATATAGATAAATCATAAATATAGCAACCAAATCAGATACTAGATAGAGAAAAACTTAACTAAAAGTCAAATAGAAAAATTACATTACAAAATTATATCTAAAATAATTTAAAAAACTCAAAATGTTATGTAAGAAATTATAAACCATAAATAAGTCATAAATTTTCTTTTGGTCTAATGTTCTGTTTTGCTATAGATGTAATGCAAAATTTCATTTCATTTATTTTCATTTACTATATATAGCTTTATAAATTTCTACATTCTTTTCTAATAGTTGGCTATTACTTGAAAATAACGCCATGCAGATTTGGTGGGGAGGGCGATAGTGCTTACCAGGACCCAACAGTGTTGACACCCTGACCTCGGACTTCTAGCATCCAGACTCAGAAAATAAATTTCTGTTGTTTAATCCACCCAATCTATGGGGTTTTGTTTGTTTGTTTGTTATGGCAGCCTGAAGTAACTAAGGCAGAAGCACAATACTTAAATTATTGATTTAAATCTGAATAGTTTTTATGTCATGGAAACTGTAAAGTCCTATCCATTGTATACTTAATTAAGAATGCTACTTTTATTATGGAGCAGAGAGCAGAAATATATGGCATGGATCACCGTATCACTTTGTAGCAAGAGATTTTCATAAGATTTTTAATATCAGAATCTTGGGATATAACATTTTTACACCATCTTCTCTATTTTTCTCAACTTTCCTTTCACATATCTGAAAAATGAAATGGACACATATTTTACATTAAACATTCTAAGTTATATGACACTTCTTACTGAGAATGTTTTCGAAGATCACTGTTAATATATTTTCCTTATTCCTTCTAAAATATACATAAAGATTATGATAGATAAAAAGAAATAAGTAGCAGTGTATAAAAAAATGATAAAGTTATTAACAGAACTGCATGTACGATAGACTATTACTACTCTTTTCCATAAAGGAAACCTAATGTGTGCTTTTGATGATATTTTTGAATAATTTCCTTAATTGAAGTTATTTGCATGAAGCACAGGGTCCCCTTTTAGGACAAACTCATTCCCATAGCTGGCTGGAATTCTTGCTGCTGACAAAATGCCTGTCATCCCTTTCTGGGAATTGCCCTTGGCCAAATGGAACTCCCTCACCTGAGGGCTCACCCTCTCCCAAAGAGCAAGCCATATAATATGACTGACTTATGCAGGGCACAAAGGCTTGTTCTCCTACTTTAATTTGGAGCATCCTTGAAGGAGCTATTTCAGCTTCAGATCTCCCTTTTGGTGAGCTGATGACTGATGTATCTGTATCAGTGTTGGAATTCTCCATGTACTCAATTTTTCCTCCTACATTCCCTTAAACATATGGTTCTCCAGAGAATTCCCCAATAAACCTCGGAGGGCAAATCTTCATTTCAAGTGTCAATTTCCCAATATCTTATTGAAAAGCATTTTTTTTTTTTTTGCATAAAAAGTCACTTGGGGGGATGTTTGGTACATGTCAAGAATTTGTGAAAAGAGTAGCCTGGGAATGGTGATGTTTGCAATTATTTAAGGGTAACCCAATACCGTGTTTAAACATTTGTGAGTAATGCTGCAATGCACTACCTTGTTCCCCTTATAGGAATGAGGAAACTATTTTCCAACCTGTTAGAAGAGTTGTCATAAGATTGTCTCTAAGTGTTAGCCTTCTTGGTGATTGCCTCAGATGAAGAAAATTGCCTGACCGAAGGCCATGCCTCCTTCTTTGGGCAGTATGCATCCAGGGACAGATTAAGGTGATAGATAAACTCCAGATGACCATCTCAGCTCCAGAGTTACCAGTGTGTTTGGCTAATGAGTGAGAAAGCTCCCTTAGGTTAAGGTCAGTTCTCAGAAAGGGGTGGTCCTTTACGTTGTCAGCAGCCAGCACTGTCTCTGCTAAATCTTCCTTTCCTTTCCATCTAAAGGTATTGGGTATTTATTCCAAGAACACTCCTGAATAAATGTTTTTCATGCTATTATTTTCCTAAAGTCTTCTGTCCAGGAAACCCAATTAGTGATGAGATATTATATGTTTATATAATAAATATATATATATTCACATATACACGGATGTGTGCATAAAAACATATTTTATCAGACATAATTCTATTATGTATTTAGTTAGCTTATGTTTCCAACATCATATTTTTTTTGCTCTTTTTTCACATCATCAAGTTTATATTTTGCAAAATTCTGCGTGGTTCTTTGTATACTTTATATTAGAGTTGACTTATACTCTTTCTGTTTTCCTTTCTATCATTCACTTGTTTTTTAGATAAACCCAATGCATTTCTGTAGAAAACCTGGTTGTAGAATCAATTATAATTCTGTCCTCAGTCTTGCTATCACATAAACAGGTGACTTAGTAACCCTCTCTCACATGATAATTATGATATCTCCATAAAAACAGTGTGGATTTAGCAAAATCTCATGCTCTCCTTATTGAATAACTTAGCAAATCAATATTACTAAGTTTTATGATGGTAATGATGATGCAAACAAATTACATATCTTTAGTACATAAAGCGTTTAGCACTTGCTAACTTCGTAGTAGGAATACGAGGAAATGATCTTAAGTAGTATGTTTGGCTTTTGCCCTGTTTTTTCTTACTGAACTACAATAGTACTAGTAGCTTCATATGGTGAATTACTTTCATAATTTATTTGTCAGTTACCCAACCAGCCAATTTAGTGGAATACTGTCTAGAATAGATACAAATAAGGTGACTCACACACCAGTTGTCAGGTAGAGTTCAATGTTATATACCTATATAGGCTTATGATGGATATGGGCAAGATGCAACCTGATTCAGAATGCAACTATCAGAGATATCAGATTATAGTTGGAATCCTTATGAGAGTTAGAATAGTGATTTTGATAAATAGAGTTTTGATGTGCACATATGCAGCATGTGATATGATGCTTTTGCTCTAGTGGAGTACACAGAAAGGTTCCCTTAGGATGGATGGGTTCCTAACGTGACCACCAATCAGGGAAATTAGAGTGAGTCTTGATGGAAGGAATGCAGAGAATATAGAAAATCAGTAACTCTGATGGGCGCAGTGGCTCACGCCTGTAATCCTAATACTCTGGGAGGCCGAAGTGGGCAGATTGCTCGAGGTCAGGAGTTCGAAGCCAGCCTGAGCAAAAGCAAGACCCTGTGTCTACTATAAATAGAAATAAATTAATTGGCCAACTAATGTATATAGAAAAAATTAGCCGGGCATGGTGGCACATGCCTGTAGTCCCAGCTACTTGGGAGGCTGAGGCAGCAGGATTGCTTGAGCCCAGGAGTTTGAGGTCGCTGTGAGCTAGGCTGATGCCATGGCACTCACTCTAGCTTGGGCAACAAAGTGAGACTCTATCTCAAAAAAAAAAAAAAAAGAAAAAGAAAAAAAGAAAAGAAAATCAGTAACTAGCTGGTTTGTTGGCTTATAAGAAAAATTTAAAGTTAAAAATATAGCAGTCAGTAAACGGTGGAAGATTACTGCCACTCTTACACAATGAAGCAAAGAAGAGCTAAAATTATTGCAATGGTCAAAAGATGCTTCCAGATTCAGAACTAACCTGGTTAAGAGAATGCTACCCTTAGGAAGAAAAAATTAAGAATATTGCTATTTTATGGAAGTTAGTAATAATAGCTGTAGTATCCTTTTGTATAATTGTGCTGTGGAGGCAAAAACTAAAGGAAAAGAATTGTAAAAAGAAGGACAGAAAGAGAAAAATACAGGACTGTTTTTAATAAGGAGACAAAAATTTGGGAAAACATGTAAAAGTGGGTGAATATTAATTGAGCTATAATTAACAATGGGAGAATCAAATGTGGAAATTTATTTTATAAGTAGAGGATGTCATTTTTAGAATTAAAATAAATTAGGATAGAATGCTCAAAATTAAAGATATCAGTGAAACTCTGTTGAGAAAATACAAACAATAATAAGGTGGTGAACTATAAATATTTACATTCTCACAAATAAATAATTTAGGAGGATAGAGGAACACCAATAAGAGTTTAACCACGTAGAATGTAATAATCTTGCAAAGGCCTGGAAAATACGACCCCCACTTTATAAAGATGGCATTATAATGAGAAGTATCACATGCAAATGAGGCAACCAGAAACTACATGCTAAGCCATAGCTGGTCCAGCTAGCTCTACTCTGAGGAAAGGAGTGAGAAAGAATCTGACTTTGTAAGACAGTTAAAGTGTAAATTGAAAAGGAGAGAATCTGCATAATGCATAAGAGGGTTAAATTTAGTTTGCAAATTTGAGAGTGCTTTTGGGTACTATAAAATTTAAGTTTCTCCCACTGAATTTGGTCAAGTCAGTGCAGTTACATATTCAAATAGTCCCATGTGCTCTGCTTCTTGACATGATATCAGGGAAGAAAATCACAGGGACCCAAGACTGGGAAAATAGAGATGCTTCATCTCCTGGGGACTTGGATGAATTAACTTAGGGCCAGAAACTGTGACAGTGCTGAGATTCTCTCTCTGTCCTTGCTACACCCAGGAGAGCCATAGTGGAAGTACAACAAGAACCAAACAAAAACATTAAACTAACTCTGGGCAGACACAGACTTCTGGGCTTAATTCCAGTATTAAAAAAAAACTCCTTTAAGGATTTTTTTCAAACCCCTGATTAATTATTTCAGGATTTTGGACATTAATGCTTTCATGTTTTGTTTTTGTTTTTCCTTTTTAAACATATTGACAAACTGTGTATTTTATTTTAATTGTAAGAAGTCATACAAAAATTTGGCAATAAATACATTCTTAAACTTCCCATATTATTGTCTTTAGCTTATATTACACTTTGAATTATATATTACAGTTGTTTTTCTACATGTGTTGTTTTACAATCAGAATATAAGATCCCTGAAGGCAGGAACTAGAATAACAACCAGCAGTTTGTCTTTCAAGCTATGTATATGTATGTAATACATGTGCATTCAGGGAAAACATTTGAAACATCACCAATAAGAGGATAAAGAACAAGAAGGGGCTACTATAGCCTGTAAGAAACAAAGCCTTTAACATTTTGACAATTCCTGACATTTATGGGCCAACTCCTGAGGGCCATATTGGTTATAATGTCAAGTTGAATACACTATTAATATACTTCACTGGATAAGTGTGAATGCTATGGTTTTTATCATCAGTGTGGAGGGCCCATAACTCAAAAACTGTAAACTCAGTTGAGTTATTAAAGGATTTCTCTTAGGGAAAAAAAGCCAACAAAGACAAAAGCTTTGTTTATGATGAGATCTTTGTTGGTGAACTGCTCATTTTAAAAATGGGAAACATAAAGTCTAGACTTCTAATAAAAATGGAACATTAGGAAAGTATTTCAAGAAAAGTTCAAATAGAACTGGTTATAAAGCATTCAAAAAATTTTACCAAGCCCACTGAGGAAGGTAGTGAATGATTTCATGAGGTTTCACTCTTAAAAGAGACTACAATTTATTATTTGAAATATCATGACATATATGTTCAATTGCATCTGGCATGATTAACATAGGTAAGTGCTAAAAAGATGTTGCTGGATAATGACTTTAAAGACACTAACTAACCTCCATGAAATTTGCTTTATGAGAGTGATTCAATGTGTCCTACCCAACTGGTACAACAGAGTCAATATTAGCATGTCGGTTTCATGAGCCTCTGCAGAAAGAAGGCTCTGGTTTGTCTTCAAATTAGATAAAATGCACGCTATGTCTGAAACAATTTTAAAACACTAAATATGAAGGATTTTAAAATTAAAAAGAAGTCATAGTCTTTGTAAAAATGTTTTAAATTTGAAAAAAATGTTTTGGCATGATTTCATAATTGGTGTGATTTTTATCTGTGCATTTTTTTACTACTTTGAAATCATAGTATGTAATTACCATTTGAATTTTGCTTTGTTAAATTAACTTTTACTTACTATTTCCCATTCATTACTTGCGATAAATAACATATAGTTTTCAATCCTATCATACAGGTTACTTATCATTTCCCTACAGTGGAAGTTCAAGGTGGTTTTAACTTTTGTTTGTCTGTTTTTATAGCTATTTTAAATAACAGAATAAAGTTCTCATTGCATAATTTTGCCCACATTTAGAAAGTGATATATTACTCATGATAGATTCATAATAGATTCCTACATTTCTGAGTCAAAAAGAGTAGATATTTTTAAGATTCTTGAGGCATTTATGAATGTATTTGTAACTTCCTTTTGAAAACTCTTGTTCTCCCTGATTCCATCTTATTTAACGCTTACAGTGTGAATTCTGTTTCCAAACTAGAATCCTTCATTAATCAGCCAGATCTGTTGCTTTTGTTTCCTGCTTAACACTGTTTATTCTAAGTAGCAGAAAATTACTGCTTACCATTTTATTTAATGCACTTATGTGATGGCACAATACGTACTCAATAGATTTTTGCAGAATGGAGGCATTAATGCCATGCAATGTCACTGCTGAACTTAGGTTCTATGCATGTCCATTGTTGTGGTGATGCTCTTGTTGATCCAGCATCTTGCCAATAATGTAATGATGCCTCACTCTAGTTTCCAAGGCTCATACTTTTTAGATTATCCCTCATTTCTTATGCTATGGTTGTCCAAAGTGTGGCTTTGTGACCTAGTGACTGGTTACAAAAAGACCAGCCCACGCTTACCAACCCTCAGCACCTTTGATTTAAACCAGCACACAGCTCAGACTTTCCATTACCTCTTGAGGCTTTCCACTCAGGGAACTTGGGGATCTTTTTTGCCAAGGAACTGAGAGCCTCCTGGAATTCCTATAAACTACTTTCCTAAACTCTGACTTTTAGAAGCAAAATTCAGGGTCATTGTCCTTTACCCTTGTAATTTTAGAACTTTTAATGCAAATTGAAATTTGCTCTCAGTTCTACATACCACAGGCAGAGAAAGATCTTATTAAAACCTGCAAACATATTCCTATATGGTTATTAGACTTTTTCTGGGGTTTTAATTTTATTTATTTATTTATGTATTTATTTTAATTTTTTATTTCAGCATGTTACAGAGGTACAGATGTTTAGGTTACATATATTGTCTTTGCCCCATCCAAGTCAGAGCTTCTAGTGTGTCCATCCCTCAGATGCTGCACACCACACCCATTAGGTGTGAATATATCTATCCCCTCTTCCCCCCTCCCGCCTGCCAGACACCCGATGAATGTTACTACTATATGTGCACATAAGTGTTGATCAGTTAATATCAATGTGATGGTGAGTACATGTGGTGCTTTTTTTTCCATGTGGTATATTTATACCATGGAGTACTACTCAACCACAAAAAAAAAGTGGTGATCTAGCACCTCTTGTATTAGACCTTTTTATTTGGATGTGGGTGATATATTTACCTAACTACAAGGATGCCTCAAATGAATTTTATTAGCTTCAAACAACAAACATTTTATTTATCTCATGATTTTGTGGATCAGAAATTTGGGCAGAAATCTGCTTTACCTAACAACTACTACAGTCACTCAGTGGCGTTTAAATGGTGACTAAAGTCTGAAGGGTCCAAGATGGTTTATGCACATAAGTGTCCAATGCATAAAATATTTTTATTTTGATATATGCCATAGTTTTTAAGCTTGGATGTCCTCATTCATCTAGATAATTTATAAATATTTATTTTTATTTCCATCAGATTTGCTTTGAATGCCGTATAAAATTAATAAATCTATGTAGAGTTATTTTTAACAAATTAATTCCATTTTTTTTGTAGTCTGGATGTTACCTGCTACTGAATTTCTATCTATACTAGAGTCTGATTCACTGACACCTCTCAGTAAGATAAGTTTTATGTTAATAGGGGGTTTGGAATTTATTTAAAACTATTCTTTTTTTTTATTTCTCAGTTACATACTATAATTTTCTTTATAAATGGAACATCCTCAATTTTAATAGAAATTTACTCTCGTACTTCCCCCCACCTCATCACAAACTCTGGTATAACTTGGTTTTTAATGCCATTGTGGATTTTCAGTTTTGTGTGCATGTGTGTGCTTCCCTATACTTAATAAAAATTTAGCAGAGAATTTAGTGGAGACTAAGGGATGCTACCATTTGAACTTGGGAATTTAAGGAATTATTATTTATTATAATGAAATGTAAAGCTGCCCTGAACTTAGTTGAGCTTTCCATTCAAGTCTTCCTTTGAAGTTTGGGGTCAGCCAAAGTGTTCTTTTCTTTACTACTTTTATGCAGTTCTCTTATTGGAACTATAGTCTCTCTATCCCTATTTGTACTATTATTATAAGATATTACTCATTTTTATTCCTTAGCTTTACTCAACCAGGATCAGAATAGTCTGGCATAGTTGATAACCCATTGACCGCCTCCTCTGAAGTAAGTGCCAGTCTATGTCTTTAATTTTCTATTACATGTAGGTGCTAGGCAATTAAAGTATGATGTAAAATATTAAAAATTAATTTCATGCCACAAACCATTAAATATATAACCTTGGGCCACTATATATCATGGTCAGTGCTAGGAAGTCATTTTTGCAATTAAAAATGCAACATTACTGTTCACAGATATAAAACAAAATTCAGGATTAGAGAGGTTAAATAATTTCCTAAAGACTAATAAATTTCCAGGCCAAAGTTTGAATCTGAATGTATCAGATGCCAGATTTTAATTTCATTTCTTAATCATGTACAAGTCACCTACTATATATATATATACTGTTTGCATAAAATGATAAATGACACTCCTTACCCTAGAAGGTAAATTACGAACATTGTATGTTATATCAAGTTTTGCCAGAATTAGAGAAGATTATGAAAATCATGCACTAATAATGGCTGGTATCTAGGAAATATGTAACTTAACATTTACTATCATGTTATTCCACATATGTAGACTTTAAATAAAGATAGGAAAATTATTATAAGAAAACTATGGGACAAATAAAGACTAGTTTTCTGCTCAGTAATGGAATCGGTAATGTGTATTTTTCACTATTATAATATTATGCATACAGTAGATAACCAAAAAATATATTCGGTTAAACCTTTGCCTGGTTTGATCAAAATTGTTAAAAATATACGTGTGGAGACCTACTAAAAGAATAGAAAAAATATATATAATTCAGTAAATCACATTGAAATGACTGCTCTGCAATTTATCAAGAAAAATCATATAAGCCCTTTACTTCACAACTTATATCAAAACAAATTTCAAGTATGTTGAATATTTACTTATTTATAGATACAGAAGAAAACAGAATATTTATTAAATCTGGATGGAGATAGTGGAAAACAAATTTTCTAAGTTCAGATATAATGGGAAAAAGTACAAAGAAAAGGCAAATAGATTTAAGTACATTGTAATAGAAAAATCCATGTGTTTAATAGGGAATAAAATTAATGTATTTGAAAATTACTTGTTGCAAATGTAAGTGGATAATTAAAAATAATTCATACCAATTTGCAAGCAAAACCATAGCTCTAAAATATTAGAGGCCAAAATACCACTAAAATTATCATAACTAACAAATAACTGACTTGAAAATCATAATACTTATTAGTAAGTAAAACTTGCCAATTAAACTCCAATGAAACTTGCATTTTCCCTTTCAGTTTAGGAAAAACTAAAGAACACTTTATGTGGATAAAACAAAGGTAAAATGTGTAGTGTCTTACTTTGCTGGTGGAAGTACAGTTAAATTATCAATTTTATTTTATTTTTTTCTTTCTTTTTTTTATTTCAGCATATTATGGGGGTACGAATTTTAAGGTTTCAAATAATGCCCTTGCCTCCACTCCCCCCACAAGTCTGAGCTTCAAGCGTGACCATCCCCCAGACGTTGCACGTCTCACTCATTATGTATGTATATACTCACCCCCACTCCCCCCGCCCACCTGCCCAATACCCTATTACTGTAGTTCCTAGGTGTCCACTTAGGTGCTGCTCAGTTAATACCAGTTTGCTGGTGAGTATATGTTTTCCTTGTTTTTCCATTCTTGGGATACTTCACTTAGTAGTATGGGTTCCAGCTCTAACCAGGAAAATACAAGATGTGCTATATCACTGTTGTTTCTTAGGACTGAATAGTACTTCATGGTACACATATACCACATTTTATTAATCCACTCATGATTTGATGGGCACTTGGATTGTTTCCACAACTTTGCACTTGTGAACTGTGCTGCTATAAACATTTGAGTGCAGGTGTCCCTTTGGTAGAGTGTCATTTGATCTTTTGGGTAGATGTCCAGTAATGGGATTGCTGGATCAAATGATAGATCTACTTGTATTGATTTAAGGTATCTCCATATTACTTTCCATAGAGGTTGAACTAGTTTGCAGTCCCACTAGCAGTGTAGGAGTGTTCCTCTCTCTACGCATTATCGCCAACACCTATTGTCTTGGGACGTTTGGATAAAGGCCATTCTTACTGGAAATAAGTGATATCTTATTGTAGTTTTGATTTGCATTTCCCTGAAGATTAGAGATGTTGAGCATTTTTTCATATGTTTGTTAGCCATCATTCTGTCTTCTTTAGAAAAGTTTCTGTTCATGTCCTTTGTCCACTTTAGATAGGGTTGTTTGATTTTTTCTTGCTGATTTTTGTGAGTTCTAAGTATATTCTAGTTATCAGCCCCTTATCAGATGTGTAGGATGAGAAAATTTTCTCCCATTCTGTAGATTTTCTGTTTACTTTCATGACTATTTCTTTGGCTGTGCAGAAGCTTTTTAATTTGATCATGTCCCATTTATTTATTTTTGTTGCTGCCTTTATTGCCTCTGGGGTTTTCTTCATAAATTCTTAGCCTAGACCAATGTCTAGGAGAGTGTTTACAACATTTTCCTCTAGAATTCTAATAGTTTCATACCTTAGGTTTAAGTGTGTTATCCAGCGTGAGTTGATTTTTGTGAGAGGTGAAAGGTGTGGGTCCTGGTTTAGCCTTCTACAAATGGCTATCCAGTTTTCCCAGCACCATTTATTGAAAAGGAATTCTGTTCCCCAGTGTATGTTTTTGTCTGCTTTGTCAAAGATTAGATAACTATATGAGGATGGTTTTATATCAGGGTTCTCAGATCTGTTTTACTGGTCAATAATCCTATTTTTGTGCCAATACCAGATTGATTTAATTACTACAGCTTTGTAGTATAGTTTATTATCCAGCATATTAATACCTCCCATTTTGTTTTTATTGCCTAGAATTGCTTTTCATATGAAGGGTCTTTTCTGGTTCCAAACATAAAAGGGAGATACCTAAAAATGATACAAGCCATATATGACAGACCCATAGCCAACATCATACTGAATGGGGAAAAATCGAAAGGATTCCCACTTAGAACTTGAACCAAGCAAGGCTACCCACTCTTTTCACTTCTATTCAACATAATGCTGGAAGTCTTGGCTATAGCAATCAGACATGAAAATGGAATTAAAACTATCCAAACTGGGGCAGAAGAGATCAAACTTTCACCGTTTGCTGATGATATGATATTATATTTAGAAAACCCCAAGGATTCAACCAAGAAACTCCTGGAATTGATAAATGAATTTAGTAAAGTCTCAGGATACAAAATCAATACACAAAAATCAGAGGCATTCATATACGCCAACAACAATCAAATTGAGAACCAAATCAAAGACTCAATACCCTTCACATTAGCAACAAAGAAAATAAAGTACCTAGGAATATACTTAACCAAGGAGGTGAAAGACCTCTACTGGGAGAACTATGAAACACTGAGAAAGGAAATAGTAGAGGATGTAAACAGATCGAAATCCATACCATGCTCGTGGATCGGCAGACTCAACATCATTAAAATGTCTATACTACCCAAACTGATCTACAGATTCAATGCAATACCTATTAAAATCCCAACATCATTCTTCACAGATATGGAAAAAATAATGAATTATCAATTTTAAAAATAATTTAGCAGTATTTGTTAAGTGCCTTAAGCAATTTCACTTCCTGGATTTTGGAATAAGAAAATTATCATATGTGTGTGGCAGGGGAAGTGTTAGACAAAATGTATTTATTGTGGCATTATTCACAATGGTAAAAATTTTAAAATGACTTTAATATTCAATAATTAGAAGCATATGTAAACCGTTGAACATTCATCAATATTGTTCACTTCTAAAAATGATATTTTTGAAGATGTAGTGTTATCTAAATTTTCATGTACTTTTCTATTATAATTTCAGGGAATCTAGTTCAATTAAAAATAAACATGGTCCACTGTGACATAGGGTTTTCTTAGCATGATGGATTGTCCTTTTTACTCAAATAACATTGATAGAAAACTTTAAGAAAATAAATTATATTTTCAATTGTTTTTATGTTGATAGATTGATTTTTCACTCAATGCTCTGGATGCAAATATTTTATAGTAACATAACTGAAAATCTTTTGGAAGGTACAACTGTCTAGAAAATGTTGGAACTCAGTTTTCATTGCCCACCCCACCACCCAACCTGGGGTGGCATTGCCTGGCAAGCTTTCAAGAACTTTGGGGAGGCCGGGCGCTGTGGCTCATGCCTGTAATCCTAGCACTCTGGGAGGCTGAGGCGGGCGGATTACTCAAGGTCAGGAGTTCGAAACCAGCCTGACCAAGAGACCCCATCTCTACTAAAAATAAAAATAAATTAATTAGCCAACTAATATATGTAGAAAAAATTAACCTGGCATGGTGACACATGCCTGTAGTCCCAGCTACTCGGGAGGCTGAGGCAGAAGCATTGCTTGAGCCCAGGAGTTTGAGTTTGCTGTGATCTAGGCTGACGCCACGGCACTCACTATAGCCTGGGCAACAAAGTGAGACTCTGTCTCAAAAATAAATAAATAAATAAATAAAATGTTTAAAAAATAAAAAAAAAAAAGAACTTTGGGAAGTGCTCTGATTTCTGCACATAGTCATGACTAAGCCCACTTCTGTTGGGGTTGCTTCTTCTCTGCTGGAGCCATATTCCATTTTCTGTGCATGCTGTTCCACAGTGTATGCTATTGGTTGACCAAGTCCAGCCATCTCCACTGGGGTCATCATGGTTTTACCATTGTTTTAGATCTAACTGCTTTTTATCTTCCTTGTCCACTGAGCATTGCAGTTTCTCTTGCTCTTTTATGGGTCCTCAAAGTTGTCTTGATTAGGCTTCCTGACTTCTGCTTTCCAGGGCACTCACATCTGTTCAGATACCCCAGTGCTCTCCCAGACAGTTTAATATTTTCACCAAACATCTGTACCTTTTCACCAAGTGCAGGGATACTTTCACTACTTTGCCAGATATATCCGATTGTGTTCTGTGTGCCTGTTTCTATCACTTGGCCCTGCGACCAAAGATGCTAAAATAGCATGACAACTCTACCAAAAGGATTGTAGCAAGGAAGAGAAGAAAACTTTTTTCCCCTTATGTCACATCCCACTACAGGGTCCCAAAGCAGTGCTACTTGTTATCCAAGATTTTACAGAAATATTCTTTTTTTGTTCCTTATAGCCATTTTCATTTCAAAGATTTCAATTCAAGTGATAGCCACCATGCTATATTCTTAATAGCTAGTCTTTTTGATGACTGAAATATTTTTACTGGATTAGAATTCTCGCATCTGGTTTCCACATCCCCCTAAGAATCCAGCTGTTCACTCCCAGTCCTTCTCACCACTACCAAGCAACTTTCTCGAGCAGAATCTAGATGCTAACTCTCTTTCCTGCACATCCCACATATATTTGATTGCAGCAACAGCTTCTCCTGTGTGTTGCCATCAGTATATTTTCTCAAATCATTGTGCAGCTTTTAGATCTTTGCAGTCAGGATTCAGGTGAAGAATTTCAGAATTAGACAAACAGTTCTCAGAACAGTTTGAATATATTCACCTTCACCTCTCCTTGTAGCTTCTATCCATCATCTTATAGGGTCTCAGCAAAACCTCCCCATTAATACAAAGTTACATATTCTAAACAATACCACAACTAAATTTAGCCAAATGACTGATCTTTTGCATGTAAAGGTAATAAATAATTTGATGTGTTTTATTGTTGTTTGTATTTTAACTGAACAGATTATATTAATGGGGCTAGGTCTGCATGGTATCTAAATAACCAATATGTTTTCCCTGACACTTTCATAATCGCCCTCTAAAGTATATTACAAAATGCATACATTGAATTATGGCAGGCTCTAGTACTTCAATCTTTGTGAACTTCAATCTTTCACAAAAGTGTTGCTTTGAGCAAGAAATTTATGCTAGAAGGTTTCTTAAAAAATAGATTTCTTAAATTAATACAATATCATAAAGTATGTTTAAATTTAAAATAGTTCAAATATATATTTTGAATATAACTTTTGTGCTTCACCTGGATTTGTCTTTTGGGTACTTTTCATAAATAATAATAACAAAAGTGCTAATAATAATAACACAAAAGGAAATGTATCTATTACCA
This sequence comes from Microcebus murinus, assembly GCF_040939455.1. NCBI lineage: Eukaryota > Metazoa > Chordata > Mammalia > Primates > Cheirogaleidae > Microcebus > Microcebus murinus. The sequence goes on along the minus strand of NC_134108.1, from coordinate 62,223,479 downwards.
GTTGTTACCAAATAAAGGTTATTCTAAAAAGTCCTATGGATCAAAGTAACACTGAGTTACTGCCTAACTTCTGGACAAAGATCTAAGATAAATTAAATGTCCAATTTTTCCCCGGAAACAGGTGTATTGATTTGTCTTTCACATAAAGTGATTTAGCTCTCTAAACCAGGATGTTTACAAGAACTGTTTCATCCCTAACAATTGTAAAAGCAATGGCCATGGATTTCTACTTCATCTTGGAATATATGTGTGTATAAATGGTGTGTGTGTATGTATATATATATGTGTGTGTGCATGTGTAATAAAACATATATTAATTTCATATATATGGAATATATGTATTCTATACATGCAATACCACATCGGTATGTATGTATAGAATACATATTTTATGTGGAATACAACACACACACAAGGAGAATGTATATATAAATACATACTCTTCTAAATAAACAAAATTGAACTAAATAATGAATTCACATGAAATATTTAAACATCCTTACTTTCTGCCTGTTGGTCTCTTAGCTAATTATTCCCTAGTTTCCTACCTGCATTCCTTAAAATGGTAAGTAAATTTCTGTTGCTATGGTTTAGAATTTTGAGCAGAAGACTGACAATTACATGATTCAAAGTAGATGACAGTTTGCCTTTTTGGAGGTAGTATTTATAGTCTAAAATAATAATTATCTGTAAGATTGTCAAGGGGTTACAAAGTTATTACAATTATTAAACACTTTTATTCATCATAGTAATTTGGAATGCAGCTCTAAATGGTTAGTCTCTACCTTTGTAGTAGAAATTTATACATTTCTCGTATAATGAGTGAGGTAAAAAGATTGAAAAGAGAAAAATCCAAATAATTCAGGCAATCACAACTAGAAAATGGATACCTCAGTATAGAAGACTTTTCATAGTGACTGGGCCAATGATCTATCATTTCTCTGATTTTAGTTTTTTGTAATTTTGGCCAGAATAATTTATATAATGGCAGAGTTAGGAGAGCCCCACAAATGCCATTAAGACTTGCTTTTTTCTATCAAACAGAAATTTAACTTAACTGCTTATTATGCCATAATATTTGGTGGTACAGAAATTTATAAACTCCCTACCTGCTTGTGAAGAATCTTTCACTTTACTTAGTTTAAATGGGCTCTTTCATAGTTCATAAGAAACATATTTATTAGAGAAATTTTAGATTTTATATATGTCTATGTAAATCATAGCACTAAATTACAGCATTCTATATGTATAGAATCATAATAGAACTTATACAATTCTATAAGTTTAACCCATCTTTCTTCAATATTCATATTTCCTAGGTAAAAATCTTTTATGATCTTGTGTCATAGCAGAATATATTCTACCTTCTTGATGAATTTTCTTATTCCTATAAATAACTTTCCTTTTTCTGTTTTTATTTTTTTAATTTTTATTTATTCAATCTTTAACTAAATTAGTTCAATCTTTAACTAATCTTTAATAATTAACTAAATGTAATCCAAAACTGTCTTCAAGCATTCATATGTAAAGATTAGTGTATGGGAGGACTCTGTCAGTGTGGTTTAGTTGAACAAAAATATTTGTTCAGGAGTCAGTAAGTTCTTCATTAAATCCTGGCTACCTTTATTACTATGTATAACCTCATGCAATCTTTTTTAGCCTCTTTGACCGTTACTTTCCCTACTTGTAAAATGTAACATTTTCCTTATTTACTTTTTGTGATGTATAAATGAGGTAGTATATGAATAACATTTAGAATGGTGTCTGGCACATTTTATGCAACCTCAGTGAAGGGTAGCCATTATTATTAGATCCAAACAAGGAAAGCATAACTACCCCACCACCTGGCCCCAGGGGTTTATAATGCTGTATTTTGATCTTCCTTCCCCTCTCTATTCAATTCCCAAGGAAAAATACTGATATAGACAGTTCAAGAGCTATGTCTGTGGTATTAGATTCATGTTGTTTACATCTGGAAATCCATTCTTTGGGAGTGTTTCTATCTCTTTCACTTATGAGCCTTGCGTAACTTCTTACCCTAGATGATAAAGTCTAGAAAGATCCACAATTCAGTAAAGCTTGAGGAGAGCTCTCCTATCTTTTCTTACACGTGAGGATATGCTTTTCTTTTCACTGATTTTCTCTTACCATGTAAGTCTTAGAATAGATGTGGGTGCAGAAAAAGTGGAAATAGGGTCTTTAAGTTTGCCTTTAATCTTTGTCTTGTCAAAGAATGGCTCATCAGCCTAGCTCAAAAAAAAAAAAAAGAAAAAAGGATCATATTGGGTTGGGGTGGCAAATCATAATAGTAATAAGAATGTGTAGGTTTGGTCTTAAGCTCTGAGTATACTATTTCTTTTGGGGACCTTGAAAGAACTGACAGTAATAAACAAGACTCTGTTTTTACACAACTTATGAAAACCCATGGTCAAACATTTAATATGATACAGTCATTTGGTTTGTCATTTGTTCCTGTTTTACTCTGTCCATAGCTAGGCTGGCGAATTCTCAAACAGCACTGTTGATCAGTGATTAGTGAAAATACACGTGGAATCACTTTCAGCATCTACTCTTGCTTGCTACTTTTTCCATTGTTAGCTTCTCTAATGTTGTGTTTGTCTCAGTGACTGAATTTGACTTCCTTAGCTTTGAACTTTGATACACACTCTAGGGTATAACTTTCATTTATTCATTTAGTCTTATAAACAAACAAAAGCTAAAGTATGATTAAAAGTTTGACCTTTTGGGTAACCACTGCCAGATCCCTGAGCTGATACACCTTGGTAAATGGCCCAGATGGACATGGAGTGGGTCTCTTCAATGAGTGATCTAAATCTTGTTGCATTTTAACACCCATTGTTACATTTATTGTAAAAATATAGCACACATGAAGATAGGTATACAAAACAAAAGTGTAAGCTTATAAATTATTATAAAGTGAACACATGTCTTGACCCAGATAAAGTTATAGAATATTCCCAGCAGCCTTAAAGTCCATTTCCATCCTCTCCAGTCACTTTCTCATCTACGTTTCCAAAGATAACCAATATCTTGGCTTTTAAGATAACCTCTTATTTGATATTCTTTATTTTTTCTATATAGTTATACATTCTTAAATATTAGAATTAAATTTCCCAGTTTCAAACTTCATTTAGAAAGAAATATACGGGGCTGGGCGCTGTGGCTCACGCCTGTAATCCTAGCTCTTGGGAGGCCAAGGCGGGCGGATTGCTCAAGGTCAGGAGTTCAAAACCAGCCTGAGCAAGAGCGAGACCCCATCTCTACTATAAATAGAAAGAAATTAATTGGCCAACTGATATATATATAAAAAATTAGCCGGGCATGGTGGCGCATGCCTGTAGTCCCAGCTACTCGGGAGGCTGAGGCAGAAGGATCACTCAAGCCCAGGAGTTTGAGGTTGCTGTGAGCTAGGCTGACACCACGGCACTCACTCTAGCCTGGACAACAAAGCGAGACTCTGTCTCAAAAAAAAAAAAAGAAAGAAAGAAATATACGATATGTAAGATTTTTTATTTAGTTTTTTACTAATTCTTTTGTGTGTCATTTATTCTTATTGTGTGGAGTTTGTTGATTACTCATTATTCTTTGTGGATTATTTCACAATTCAAATATTCATTCAAGTTTGTTGGACATTTAAGTCACTTGCTAATATTGTCCATTATGAAAATCACTGTTCTGCCTATTCATATTCATGTACTGTTGTGCCTGTGATTACACAATTCTTTTGGGTATCTTCCCAGTATGCACTTGCAGATAACAGACGAAGTTCAATACCAAACAGCTATTCCAGTGATTATATGAAGTTATACTTCTACCAGTAATCTATGAAATTTTCCATTATTTTACCTCTTTTTCAACTCTTAGAATTTACTTACTTTTTAATTTTGTTCATTATGTTGGGTTTTAATTGGTATTTCCCTAATAATAATATTAAGCATTATTTTATATATTGATTGACCATGTAGGTATCCTATGTTGTGAAACACTTTTTCACATATTTTGTCCATACCCTTATATATTCTTTGTATTTTCTTAATGGCAGGAGAAGTTTTAATATTCTTTGTATGTGAGCTCTTTCTCTGTCATATATGCTAAATATCTCCCACTATGTGGCTTGTGTTTTCACTTTTTAGGGATGGCTTTTAAAGAATAAAATCTTCTTAATCTTAATGTAATATCATATATATTTCCATACATATATTTTTAATTCTTTTACTTCAACATATTACATGAGTACAAATGTTTAGGTTACATATATTGCATTGCCCCACCCGAGTCAGAGCTTCAAGCATGTTCCTCCCCCTGATGATGTGCACTGCACCCATTAGTTGTGTATATACCTATCCCCTCCTGCCCCTTCCTACTTGCCCAACACCTGATGAATGTTACTATTATATGTGCACATAAGTGTTGATCAGTTAATAACCAATTTGATGGTGAGTACACATAGTGATTGTTTTTTCATTCTTATGATACTTCAGTTAGTAGAATGGGCTCCCACTCTATCCAGAATAATACAAGAGGTGCTGGAGCACATATGTATGTATCTTTTATAATCACTGCAGCTATTACAAATGTTTTCATGTTTAAACGCAGTTCATAGTGTTACACTGATAATGCCTTATTCATTTTGTTCTATAAATAGAACCTGAGTAGATGTAAAAGTGGATATATGCTATTGCACATGTAATCAAGAGAGCTAAATTACATCTGCCTTGTGTACATTGTGTTCTATATAATAAACAGTTGATCAAAGTTGAATAATAATAATTGAATATGAGGCATGATCTCATGAAAATATTTTACTATGAATTTTTTTAGTTCTTATTGTAAATCGTGAATACTATCTTCATCTTTTTGTGCTAATGAATGAGAGTAGTTGAGGTCTATTTTGTTGAAGCTTTTCTTGTAGCTGCACATCTTTAGAAACACCTCATAGAGAAATTGTGATTTTTGCTTGACTCACAGGACTGTTTTGTTAGATCTGTGGGAAGGAACTATAAGACAGAGTAGCTAAAAGTATAAAAGACCAGGTAATATATATTTTTTTTACCTTAGATATTGGTATATCCCACAGATCTATACTATTCTTGAGTGTGATAGCTTAGGAAGAAATATGATTTGAACTCACTCATATTAAGAGATTGAGACCCAAGCAGTCTGTCTACTCTAGAAATGACCCAGAGTAAATTGCTTAAAGAGATTATATCCTGAAGATTCTTGGTGAGAAATTTTTGAAGTTTTCATCAGTATGTCCATATTCATATGGAAATAATAGAAACTAAAATAAAACAGTTATGGGGGTGACAGGACACCTGTAGATTAAGCATTAGTTCTTTTAAAAAGGGCTATCTTGAAGATAAATCTTGACTTAAGCTTTATAGGAACTAAGGTGAACTTTATTGGCAGTGGAAAGAATCACACATGAGAAATTCCTTGAATGAAAATTTATTGATTTTTAAAAAAGAATGAGTGTAGCTTTTTATAATTTGACAATTTAAATTTTGAAAATTCTATTGTTATTTTGCAAACTTCTGAAGCAGTGAAATTAAATAGTAACTTTAGATTGATGGTAGGTTTAGATATTGAAACTATTAGTATTAGCAATTATTTTTATCTATGTAAGTTAAAATTTTCTCCATATTCTGCAAAAGATAAGCTGAAAAAAAATCCAGAAAGAATGAAACTAGAAAACTATAGTGTATTCTCATAGTATAAGGTAGATGATTATTTAAAAAATTACTATTAGGTATATTGATATGACAAAACTTCAGTTTTAGAATTTGAGGCTCATCAAAAACAGCCACATGGATTAATTAACATTATAATACATAAATATCATAAATTTGAAATTGAAATAAACATATACCCATAAAAACATCTATTTTCCATTTTGTTTGTTATGATTTCTATTTAACATTTTATTTAAGCACTTAAATACAGAATATCACTATAAGCAAAATTTGAAAATTTCTGAACCTAGAATAAAAAGCAAGCAAACAAAAGTCATACTAGTTCATGTAGCACAGATAACATTTTTCTAGATTGAGGCTAAATATGCTACTTCTCTCTGAAAAGACAGAAATTTTATGATTTTCTCAATTATCTTTTCAAATGGAGTTTATTAACTTCTCGACCATGGATCTAGGGAAATCCCCAAAATAGCTTCATGATGTTTTTGAATCCCCTGGAATTCTCTGCAAAATTTTGTATCTGTGTTTTTGGGATGTGGGGGATGGACTGAATCACCAATTGCAATTTTACTTGTTTGAGTACAGTAAGTAAAAGCTATTACAGAATCAAAAAAATGTGTTCACCTCCAGTCCCAAACAAAAGAGAGCTGCAGGAGGAGCTATGGCTTTTCTGTCTTTACATGCTTTGTATATGTTACAGAAATGTTCCATATTTCATATGTGAATTTGAAATGCCTTTTAATTCTTTTTTTCCTTTTTTAATTCCAATATATTCCAGGGGTACAAATAATTTTGGTTACATGGATCACTTTGTAATGCTTGAGTGACAACTACAAGTGTGCACATCACCCAAATAATTCTTTTGGTGTCATTGAAGGAATCCCACATTGGTCATCCTTCTGGATTCTGTGTGAAATATTAAACTTCTGTCCTCAGGGAAGAAAATAAACCAAATAAATGTTTAGTACTTCAGAATCTGTCATCATATCAGATTGATTACAATAAGTTCCCCTAAATATGTCACTTCATACATGTGCGCTTTGAAGGTTTGTGGGTTTTTTTTTTTATTTATTTAAGGCAATTTTAGAGCTTATCCATGAACCTGCACTCTGTTCACACTTCTGTATTGACCTCTGTTTTCCTCTGGTTGATGGAATCATTACTTTTAGTATAAATATTGTTCTTTCTAGATTTTGTTTTAGATGGAAGAGTATGTGAATGTTCATGTTCCAATTCCAGTAATTGGTACCTAGTTGCCTTCCTACCCACATTTTTTACATAGTTTCTCAGAAATGTCTTAGCTCAGTCAGTTATAATTCCCTTCTTAATAAACAGAATTACTTTTCTCCTACATATCATTATATTAGATGAGTGGTGCATGACACTGGGAATTTTTATATTCTATAAGCTTGGAGTGGATATCATTAGTTACCTGGAACAGGATTGTTCAATAGAACAATGATGACAATGTTCTATATTTGAGCTGTCCAATTCAATAGCCACTGACAACATGTGGCTATTGAGCATTTAAAATGTGGCTAGTACAACTGAGGATCTGATTTTTAAATTGTATTTAATTAATTTAAATTTAAATAACCACATGTGGTCAATAGGTACCACTGTCAACAGTGCAGGTATAGAAAGTTACCTGCATTTCTTCTAGTTGTACAAAGCATGTTGACAAGCTCTCATTCTTCAAGCATAATAGCATTTTCTAAAAATTCCAAATTCTATGTAACATTTGAAACTTTATACTGATATTTCTTAAGATATCCTGGCCTTTTGATTTACATATATCTATAATGTCGATGTCTAATTTCCTAATTAGGATTAATAGAATATCCCAAACATTTGCATGACTTTATTAATTTAATTTTCTTATTTATTACCATTTTCTAAAGAATTACTAAAAATACTTCACCAAAAAAACTTCTTCATTGAAGATGTGGTAAAAATAATTCACTGGGTTTTACTCCTATTTCATGTCACTCTTTTTGCACAGTGTTTAATAAGTGTTCACATCTTAAAAAATAGCTTGTTTTAGAACTTGAATGGCTACACTTAAAGAAGTATATTTTTCTTTTTGAAAATATTTCCCCAATTTTACACATCTATTTCATAGCATTTTGCTGTCATGTTTTATTATACTTTTTAAATACAATTTTTTATTAATATCAGCCTATCTTGGTAGTTGACAATTTGAGTTGTAAAGAGTGGTTTCTTTGTTTCAACATTTCATTTTTTGGTGTAAATAATAAGCAAAAGATTGTGTTTTAATATAATCTATTCAGTTTTCATTTTAAAAGTAACTATTATTATAAACATTTTCTAATTTATTATATTTTACCATGGTTTCCTTTTCAAAAGTTGATAAGCAGAGAAGTGATACTTTAAATATTTACTCATCTTAATGTTGACTTGTGTTGTGATCAATATTTATTAGAGCTAAATTGTCTGTACTTGCTTCTGCTCTCTACTCAAGTCAAATTCAATGTACTTGCTTGCTTTGTGTGTCTAAATTATTTGTTTAAGAAAGCAGTCCCTAAATGTATCTTAAAACCTTACCTCCACATTTTATCATAATACAGCATTCTATGAAATTTTGTGTGGAAATGATAATTAAAGTTTCTCCGTACTTTACCTGCAATTTCCCAAGTGTCATTAACCTATCCAGACAGTTCATCCATAGAATAATTATATTTCTGCTGTTACTGTTAAAGACTATATCTCCCATAATTATTTAATTGACAATTGTTGAAATGCAGAATGCTTAAAGTATTCTCAGAGCTAGTCAATTTGGATCTCTATAAGAGGGTTAAGAAAATTATTCTCAAACATGAATTCTGAGAAAGGGCAGAATATAACTTGTTTAACTACTTAGTAGGAATAAGTGCTGAAAACTACAAGAAAATAAGATCATGAAATAAGAACAGTTAGGTGAAATGTGACTAACAAAGTATCAGTATCACAGAGGAGTAAGGATAAAGAATATAAGCTTTTTCTGTGAAGGTTGGTATTTTTTCAAGATTTTTGTTTTGTTGTGTTATTGGATCTCTCCTAGTTCTGAACTAATTCATACTCAGAAAGTTAATGATAATATCAGTTTATTAGTAAACTTTGTTATTCTATTTATATTAAATACTTAGGGGAATTATTCCTAAAAGCCAGAAAATGTTTATCAAATAAGCCAGGCAACCAATCAACAAACATGTGCACTAATTGAAAAACAATTTTTTAATTTGCAGACTTTACACTTATTAATCATTTAGTTAAGAACTTTGAAATAAAGGAAACTATAATAATAGCTATTTTAGAAAAGAATAAACCACCAAAACTTAAAATATGTAATCCTTAAGTCATTCAATAAGTTGAAAGACCTATCAATAAATAGTATCACTTTTCAGTGACTATTCAGTAGATTTGTGATAAATCTTAGGCCATTGGTTTGCAAGATTTTACACTGTGTTGACAGAGGAGCCACATTATATATAGATATATATATACACACACACACACATATATATATAATGTGGCTCAGCATTATATGTGTTGACAGAGGAGCCACATTATATATATATTATATATATTGTTATATATATTATATATTATGTTATATATTATATATTATGTTATATATATTATATATTATGTTATATATGTTATATATATAATGTGGCTCCTCTGTCAACATAACACATAAATGTGTATAATATTTATATGATATATAATTTAGTGCATAATTATTAATATTTATTGAAATGCCAACATAAATTTTACAACTATGATCTGTTTTGCTACATAATAGTAATAATAAATGTTTAAACACTTATTGTCAGCAAGTAAAAAGAAAGCCATAATTTCTACTAATCCTATCTCTTCTAAAGTAGTTTTGTGTTCTCAACAATTTTCTTTAATCCTGGAATGGCAGTGGTGGGGATGCTTTTTGTCTCCTTACTTTTCTATTTATTTCTTTTGTTTTTCTTTGGCATACCTTCTGAAGATTCTTAGTGAAATTGATAATTCAAAAATAAAACTATTGGAAGTTATCAAATGAGATAAAAAATAACATATCACATGCACTGATTTCTCACAATCTCTCATGATTTCTTTAATGATTCTTACTGAAATCACTTTTTCTTCCTAATCGTTACAACATGCAACCATTAAATTATTTAAAAATTAAATACATTATTAAAAACTGTACTGGGAATTTTTCTTAAAGGAATAGAACTTTTTAATAGATCTTAGAGAACCTCAGCAAACAGAACTTTCCTTAAGTTCACATCAACATTCTTTTTGTTGTTAAAGGCAACAATCAGTGATAACATTGGCAGCTAATCGCATAACAGTGAAGATTTGACATCCACCTCTGAAAGCACATTTTAGCTTTCATTTATTACTAAGACATCAGCTAACAGAGATTGGAAGGGACAGTCTACCTCTCCCACCCCTACTTTGGTGTGTTACAGAAAAAGAAAATTGATTTAAGTGACAAAGTTTCAAATACCACTGTTATTTTACCCAATGGTTAATGGATTCTAAATCTGTGCAGAGAATCATCTCAGTGTTTAATTCTAAACAGCATTCTCACCATAAAAATGTGGCTTCTCTGTCAGCACAACACAGACCTCCTATGGAAGATTTTAAAAGAACCATGCATAGAACTGCAAATATTTCATTTTAACTTCCATACCATCCCATGCTGTGATGTTTTCCTTGTTCCTTATGTGCAGGTCAGTCTGCATATTTCCCACAGAATTCCCGCAGAGGACCTTTGACATGTACACAAAGTTATAAAAACATTTGGTTGAGCCAGGATACAAAATATGGAGAAACATTCCAAAACTTTACACAGTAAAATCCTATTAAAAGAGTTACAAAGGGAAAGCTGATTACCTTAGTGAGAAGTTGCCTTTATTCAATATCTTTATTATATGTCTTTAAATGATGTTTCCACAAACACCAATGGAAACTCCAATTGGTAACTTAAAATGAAAACACACATATTTAAACTTATTTTCTTTGCCTTCTTTGGTGGCCTAAGAGGGTAACAACAGAAAGACTGTGTCTTGAATCATGTTGGGTATGGAGAATAGTACCATATCTTCTGAATACACAGTCAACAATATTCCTTTTCTTAAAAGCTACTCTGGAATTAAGTGAACTTTAGTGTGAACAAAAACTACAGAGGCAGCAGTTACTACTTGATGTTTATTATATGGCTCTTTGGTTCATATTATTGAAACAAGCATCTTTTGTAAGTGAATATATCAATTAATTAATTGTGGCAGTGTAAGCCAATACTACAGTTGTATCTATGAATATACAAGGATGTATAAAATATGTTATAATTGGAAGGCACACAAGATTTGTTTAGGAAGCTAAGTTCCTGGACTGGAAGTAATATATTTGGATTACAGCTGATTCTGCTAATTTTCAGTTTCAACTTTTTAACAAAGACAGTATTCACAGACCATCTTAGTGATCTACTTATCTATTTTTATGCTGAATACAGTGACATTTCAAAAATAATATTGATTTTTCAAAACAGTTTTAGATTTACAAAAATTTGCGAATATAATACAGAGTTCCCATATACACACAGTTAGTTTCCCCAATACTTTATATCTTACATTAATATGGTGCATTTGCCACAATTAAATAACCAATATTGATACAATGTTACTAATTGAAGTCCATACCTTTTTAACTGCAAATACTATTTTTAGTGAAAAGATATTGGAGGCCCTATGAGGAGTAGAGAAAGCTATAGGAATTATGACCTGAGCTTTAATTAGCATTCATTAACTAGCATACTTTGTGTCTTCATTCACTTTCTGGCTTCAAGTTTCCCATCTGTAAAATTAAAAGATTGAATACTATGAACTCCATTCTGCTTCCTACTTCTAAATTATCTAGTCAGATAATTATGTACAATACATCTACACAATATAAATTTAACAATACATTATTTAAACAAGTACATTAGTTAAAGTTTTGCTTGTTTTTTAAAAATAAGAGTATTAGAAATGACCTCATGGGAGCTTTTTGTCAACCCACTTACCTTTAATCAAATTATCTCATTCAATAAATATTATATATCAGGTACTTTCAAGGCACCATTGTTAAAACTATTAATGAGATAGGCAAAAACTCTTGCCCTCATGGAGCTTACATTCTACTGAAATAATTTAGAATAATGTCCAATAATTTTAAATAAGTTTGCATCTATATCATATCATATATTTGGACTTCAGAAAATACAGATGAAGAAAAAATGACATCCCAATGAAGGATAAGGAGATTATTTTAGGTTACAAATAATAATTCTGTGGTAAAATATGACTAAGAGAAACTAAAAGCAAAAATAATTCTTCCCCCATTCTTTCACATACATTCTAAAAAAAGAAGAAAAAAACAAATAGAAGTATATTTTATCTATTTGGCCAATCTCAGTTTAGAGCAAGTTGTTCAGTTGTACTTAAAAGGACCTCTTTTCTCTATTAAACTGTTTTGGTTGGGCCAATAAATTATATATTTAACCTACCAAAAATTAGCCAAAATATAGGAAGTCAGATGCAAATGCCTTAAACTTCACATTAGAGAATCTTTACTATGTGTGTAAATAATCGTGGGCCACTGGATAATTACAAGCAAGTATGTACTTGATCAGTTTTAACTGATAGTGAGATAATTCATTTGTAATGATTATATATATATTTTTTTTTTAATTAAAATTATTTGTAGGCTTCCAGCAGCATTTCCCCACTCCCTCCCTATTTGCTGCCTGTCCACTACCATCATGATTTCCATGTGAGCTCCTGGGAAGGGCCTGTCCCCAGTCCACTCTCCCTGTAGCCACAGCATCCCCACTTAGCTGAAGTTGACATCTGGCTATGCGAAGGAGCAAGTTTACAAACTGGCCAAGAAGAGCCCCTGACTCCCTCACAAATCAGTGTGATCCAGAGGGACTCATATGGTGTTGTACAAGTACATTTTGTGACAGGCAATAAAATCTTGAGAATTCTTAAATCTTTAAGCATCTTGAGAAGAACAGAAAGGTTAAGGATGCTAAATTCTGTCTGACTCTGATGAGAGAACCAAGTTCACCAATTAGCTTGATATTACAAGATCAAAGAGTTCTCCCTCCCTTTTTAGATAAATTTGGAAGTATGAATCCTCCACAGCCTCTGCCTTGCTTGCATAAATTTGTCTATGAACTCAAGCAATAAAATCATTATTTAACTAAAATCAAAGAAATAAAAAAAAATCCTATTTGTAATTGTAAAAGTCTTGCAATGTATAAAAAAGTACAAGGAAATTGACACAAATGATGTGAATCATATCATTCACCTAGCTTTGAATGTGTATCATTCCAGGGTCACTAAATTTTTATATGTATATTTATTGTATGAACATACATATAGACACCACAATTTGATTGCTGGCCCTGAGTGGATGTGGACAAATATTAGAAATAGCAAGACCAGAAAAGTACTATTGCAATAGATTTTATTTAAAAAGGAGGGATTGGAATAAGCATTAGAAATAGAAATGAAGAAACAAGAATTTCAGATACATTGAGTAGGACACACCGACGATAGAATTCAAGAGGATTATTTAATACGGAAGCCTAAGGAGAGAGAGAATTCCAGAAGGATTCCCATATCTCAGGATGGGGTGGCAAAGGATTCTTTGAATGGAAGGGTATGTATGCTATGCAAAATAAGAAGTGCTCATTGATTGATTTATTCTTGCAAATTGAGTCATATAGTGAGGCTTTAACATTGTCTATTCCTTTACATGTTCTTAGAGTTCTTAGAGTGCCAATCCTGTGGTTTGTGGTTACTGATTGGCTCAAATCATGCATACCAAAGTCATATTTTATGGCAATTTATTAGTTTTTAAAACTACTTTCAAATATGATCTTACACCTTTATTTAGAAACTGGATATCGCTGGATTTTAAATCAAAACCTGTCAGTAAAATTAACAAATCATGTTCTGACTTAAACCAATTAAAAGCAGTGTTTTACAGAGTGTTCTTTTAGTTTTCTCAAAACCTCATTCTCTAAATCTGTTCTGTATTTAACTTGAAAAAGCAAATTGTTGGAATCCTGGCATTACCACCTGTGACACCACCACACACCGTTTTTAGTTTTCTACATGAGGTGATTAAGGATAATATTAGATTGGAAGCCGATTCACTCAGTGCACAATAATGTGTGGTGCAGCGAGGAGCTAGAACATTCACTGACCACCTTACTAAGCTCATTGGCTTCCCCATGTCTTGCCTTACAATGGGGAGAGAGTGATTAGTAAGATCAACATGGTAGCATACTCCTTGTGTAGTAGATTGAAGAAGTTTGTCAGTGCTGAGTTTATAGAGAGTGGCAGGTCTCTCTGATCCCTATCCCACGTATTTGGTGCCCTTTCATAAATAACTTCCCTCTCCATAATGTTTGATGAAATAGTTTTCAGATAAAAAATGAAACTTAGACATCATGACCCATTGCAAACTATTACCATCCTTCTTCCACCTTCCTGCAACCCTCCATAGGGAGTGAAAGCCTCTAGAAAGTATCCTGCAATGCCGAATTTCCAGATAGTCTGCAAACGCTGGAAAGCCTGAAAGAACACCATACCCACAACATAAACTACAGAAATCTATGCTTTTTAGGTTGCCATTTTTGTCCAATTCACTGTTTCTCTCACTTTAACATTTATCTCTTTTCTTATTCTATTTCCTTTGAATTTCTATTCAATCACAAAAGTTTCCAAAATTTATCTTTCCTAATGTGTCCCTAATGTAATAATTTTTTTAAAGTAGGAGAAATAGTATATATGATGACTTTCTTGTTTTTCCTATAAAAAAAACCCTGAATATACATATATAAACTCAATTTTATTTTACTTCCTATTGATTTCTATGGCTCCTGATCCAAATGCAAAATTTTTATCTTTTTTTTTTTTTTTTTTTTACCAATAATGACCTACATTTGTCTCTCTCTGGAGCTTAAACATGGGACATGTAAATGAAACTGTTCTGAAAATTTTTCTTTCCCTAAGGCACTGAATGAGGTGTAATTGTTCTGATGATCAGAGTCCCAAATATTCAAGTTTGAATAAATTTTCTTGACTTTTTATCAGATATAAATAGTAAATAATATCTGTTCATCAAATACTACCTGCTCTTCTTTCTGTTGCATTAATATATATATTTCTGACAATATATAAATTTTTAGGCATGCTACATCATAACATAAGATAAGATTTGAGAACATCTTTAATCTCAGGAAGACCCCAATATTCATGAATATATTCATTCAGTAGTAAAATAATATTTATTAATCAATCAATATGTAAAGTATATTGTAGGAGGCCACTCTGGGTAATAAAATGATATCTGGACTCTGGTTCCAAGAAGTTGACAATTTAATGAAAAAAAAAGTTAAATTGTGAAATAATTATGAGATAAAGCATATAATAATGTTGTAAATGTCTGTGAGGACCAAACTGTCACAGAGTTGAGCTCTGTTTAAGAAATACTAGGTGTGTCAAAGGAAATAACATCTGAGTTAGACCGGGAAGAATGTGTAGGAACCCAATAGAAAAGGAGTATTATGAGCAAAGGAAAGTGGCGGAAACAATTGTTCAGCAACATAAAAACCCTTGGCAGGAGAAACTTTCTTTGTAGAGTGGTGGCTAAATCTAGTAAAAAGATTGACCTGGACACTAAAAACTTGAATTTCAAAATCATGTGTCCCTATACAGTTCAGTAAGCAATAAGGAACAATTAAATGCTACTGGATTTGAAGTGAGTTTCATTGATTTTAATTCTACATAATGACCTACATATTGCTTTTAATTTAGAAATAAGTTATTATATATCAAAGGGAATAATACAATAGTACAATACAATAATAAAAATTACATCTTTCCTATTAGAGAATCAATAGATATTATGTTGAGTAGATAAATTAATAAAAGAGGAATAACTGTAATATTTAGAATTATGGAGGTAACCACGAGAAGAACAAAAAAATAGAACCACTAAAAGGTCATTTCAGGGAAATAAAACTGAAGGTAGTAAAATGAATGGACAGTTATACTTCATAAATTCTTATCTGGAGGAGAATAATGAAGATATAAGTGACTCCCAAATACATATCTGCAGCACCAATATCTTCATTGCAGTATAGACTCACACATCCAAATGTTATAAGATTATAAACTTAAATGTCTCAATCTCACTAAAATATACATTCCATGAGATGGGGGACTTTGGGTCACTAATTCCTGGTCCATAGTAGGTAATGAATAAGCCTTTTGCCACTAAACAGTCATCTCAAATTTAATGTGTCCATAAACAAACTCATTTCCCTCATCCCAGATGAGTTCCTAAACTTTTGGTCTCTCTAATCTCTCACAGTAGTACATGGAAAGTGACCAACAATGTTTTAATAATAATTTAATTTAAAAAAAGAACAGAACATGAAGTGTTTAGGCACTTGCAACTAAGAAAATTTACTTTAAAAACTAAGAGTCATTTTCTAAGAAAATGTCCAACTACCCATAAAGTTTGATGCTTTTCTTTTCTTTTTTCTTTTTTTTTGTTTTTGGCTTGGAACTCCTCAGTGATTGGTATCAATACCTGTATTTACTTGTTTGTGATATAATAAACAAAATAGAGTATGAAAGGAAAAGAAAAATATGGCATATTTAGCAATTACTTTGTGACAATCAGAAAAATTTAATTATGGTTACAAAATCATTATTTTTCTCTGAAAAAGTTTTCACAGTTTCTCACATTAAATGGAATTGACACAGTTCCTAGTTCTAAGTGTGGGTATGTGGCAAAAGCCACATTAAAGCATTTATTTTTTTTTTACCTTGGCATTAGAGGAAATAATAATCTATCTAGAACCTCTGAAATACAATAAGATTTGTGGAAATTTTTTAAATAGAAAAAAAGAGAGAGGCAGGGACTGAGCAAGACAGTTTCCTGTTTATTCCACAGCACTTTTAATTCGCCTGAGAATGAAGTCAACATGCAAGAACATAGCAATAAAAAAATAAACAAAGAATGGCTATGAATGATAGGATTTTACTCTTGGATCAAGCAAGAATTGAAACTGTAGTTTTTAGCTTCAAGAACCATTAAATTCTTGGTTTGGCTCATGCTAATTGTTTGAATTGGGTTTTCTGCAACTCTCATCATTGCAAATATTCTCACATTCATTTCTATCATTATTGAGGGCTATTTATTATTTTCTATATGGATATAAAAATGAGTAAAACAGATCTTGACCTTGTGAAAAGGTCTAGCCTGAGAGACAGAGATATAAACAGATAATTAAAACCTGATGCAGACATGCAGTGAAAGGAATGTGAACATTTATGGCCCTGAGGAATTATAGGAAAGCCACCTGAACTCAGTGGAAAAGAAGCAGTTATTTGTGTGACAATAGAAAGGAAGAACAACTTTCTAGGTAAAAGAGAGAGCAGGAACAAAGGCACATAGGGAATAAATGACACAGTGAGTGCAGCTTTGTTGTTGCTGGTGTGTAAAGCATTTCCTCTCTGCAGTTTTCTGTAATTCCTTGGTCTGATTTCATGCCACTCTTTTTATCTATTGCAAACATCTACTGTTCTCTAGAATATTTTTTGCTTCATGGGTCTACCTTCCCTATAGATATTAAGCTCCTTGAAGACAAGAAAGAATGAGCTAAAATTTAGAAATTAATATTTATATTCATACATTGAATTTCACTGGTCTAAATATTGAAATCTGTTTCTTGCCTATTCATACTTTATGAATTTTCTGAAGAATAACTAAATGGTCAATAAATCTAGTACTAAGAAGATTCAAAGTCAGTAAGGAGAAATTAAGTATATGGTGTTTGACTTAGTTATCAAGATGCTGATATTTCTGAGTATTGTTTAGAAGACACTGAAATTATTATAAAAGCTTTATATATTTTTTTTATTTGATTGCCTTTAAAAATGTTTTAAATCAAGCAAACATAATTACTTTGGACTGAAATATAGGCCATAATGTTTTCTGTTCTCAACAGATATAGCTACAACTTATTAGGAAAACAAATCATATACTTGTATACATAGTTTTAGAGAAAAGTAGCATATTCAAAAACATTTTCACCTTGTTTTCTACTCATTTCTTCTCTTAGAACTCATAGGGAAAGTCAGAAACATGAGCTTCACAAAACACTTAAAATTTTAATATTATATAATATCCTTCCATCATCTTTAAGAAAATAAAATATTGCACTTGTAACTCCTGGCATGTCGATGGCACATTTATAAGCATGGCTGACCCTTAGCAAAATATAGAAATCAGTGCCAGCTTAAGACTGTCCTGATTTATCTTTTCACATGCTTTATATCTGTCCTTGGCCAGCTTCGTATCTATTATTTTGCTGTGGCTTGTGTGCCTATGCTTCCAGGGCTCTGTGTCATTAATATGGGCAGGATCCAATGCTCTCTAGGTAGATCTAACTCTTCCATTCCCTGTGTACTAAATATTGTCTCTCCATCAAAACATTCTCTTAAAACCCTGTAACTGCTGGTGCTTGTTGAATCAACTAAAGGTACCAAATTTAACCAGGAAAGCAATAATGTACCATTGTCCCCCTCTTATCCATGGTTTCACTTTCCATGATTTCTTACCCATGGTAGACCACTGAAAATATTAAGTGAAAAATTCTGGAAATAATATATAAGTTTTACTTTGCGAGTGCACCATTCTAAATAGTGTGATGAAATCTTGCACTGTCCTGTCCAGGATGTGAACCGCTCCTTTGTCCTGAGTATCCATTCTGGATAGGCTTCCCACCTGTTAGTCACTTTAGAAGCTGTCTTGGTTTTAGGACAGTCTGTCCTGGTTATCACAGTGTTTGTGTTCAAGTAACCCTTATTTTACTTAATAATAATTCCAAAGCACAATAGTACTGATGCAATTCAGATACCGAAAGAGAATCGTAAAATGCTATCTTTAAGTGAAAAGGTAATCATTTATCATGGGTATGTACATAGGAAAAAACATAATATATATGACTCAGCACCATCTGTGGTTTTGAGCATCCACTGGAACATATTCTCTGCAGATAAGAGGGGGGACGGGACTACTGTATGTCAAACTCAAAGCTGACTAAATATACCTCGTAGATAACACAATCCTTTGCCTCTCTTAAAATAAAAAAATCTTCTCAATATGTGCCTGAAGGTTGATATTACTGGTGAAGATTTTTAACATAAAGACAAACAAGCAGAATAATATGGCAGAGATATTTTAAGTACATTTTTAATATCATTTAAATCCTACCAGTGGCATGATTTATTCTGGTTCTACATGAAACTAGCCCTTCTCATTAGGTCAAAATTCAACAGTGGACTAATTTGCAGTCCCACCAAAAGTATATAAGTGTTCCTTTCTCTCTGCATCCATACTAGCATCTGTTGTTTTTAGACTTTTTAGTAAAAACCATTCTGACTGGGGTAAGATGATATATCATTGTGGTTTTAATTTGCATTTCCCTGATGATTAGTGACCTTGAGCATTTTTTTCATATGTTTATTGGCCATTTGTGTTTCTTCTTTTGAGCAGCTTCTGTCTCTATGGAAAATAATATGGAAATTACTCAAAGAACTAAAAGTAGACCTACCATTTGATCCAGCAATCCCACTATTGGGTATGTATCCAAAGGAAAAGAAGACTTTTCATCAAAAAGACACCTGTACTCAAATGTTTATTGCAGCACAATTCACAATGACAAAGATGTGGAATCAACCCAACTGTCCATTGTTTCATGAGTGGATTAATAAAATATCATAGAGTACTACTTAGCCATAAAAACAATGAATTAATAACTTTTGCAACAATCTGGATGGACTGGAGACCATTCTCCTAAATTAAGTATGTTAAGAATGGAAAAGCAAACACCACATGTGCTCATTATTAAATTGGAACTAAGTGATGAACACACATATGCATGGAGGGAACTAAAGCCCAGTGGAAATCAAACAGGGGGAAGACTAAGGAGAAAAAGATGGGAAAAAACTACCTAAAGGATACTATGAATACCATTTGGGTGACAGGCACAGCTATAGCTGGGACTCAAGCATTACAAAAGCAATCAATACATGTAACCTAAAACATTCATATCCCCTTAATATTTTGAAATTTATACAATAAATAAGTAAATAATTGAACTGAGCATTCATATACCTTTAATATTTTGAAATTTTAAAAATAAATAAATAAATAAATGTTGAACAGGGGAAAAGAGAACATGAAAAATTGTAACTGTAATCCATACATAAAAGTATGTATTCAATTTGGGAGATAGAGTTCAATTTATCTTTTTGTGTAATTAATTATTTTTTTGTAAATTAATATTAATGTTTTAGTATGCTATTTGTTCATAAGAACTGGTACTGGCAAACAACAACAACAACAATAATAATAATAATATCTGGTATTCAACAAAATATGTACCGGCATAGATGGATTGTAAACTACATGTGACTAGATTTGGGCTGAAGAAGGGAAATGGGGTTGGGAGAAGTTGCTGCTCAGACCTGATTGTCTATAAGTCTGAATCTACACCTTGATTTAAGACTTGGTAGGTGACGTCAGGTTATATTCTTTCTTTACACTGTGACTTTTTTCCCCATCAATTCATACCATCCTTGCTGAAATTCCAACAAGAATTCTGAACGCAATGAAAGTTGAAAGCAGCTGGTCAGCAATTCATAAAATCACTGCATGTATTCTAGAAGGCAGTTACTAAATCACTCCTCATACTTCTTTACAATCAAACAATTGAAATCATTTCATTGCTCCTTTGGAATTCCAGCTTTCTAATCATTTATTCTTACTTCTATCTTTTGAGCCCTCTATAAATTCTTCAGATTTCAATAGTCCAAGGTTTGACACACTGTTTTAGTATTAAACTGATAAATGTAAAATGTAGTTGAAGTTTTATCTTACAATTTTTTACTAGAATAACCCTGGTTTTTTATAGCACATTTCACCATGTGTGCAAACCTCTAAAATAATGCTACTGAGCTGAATTATGTTCAATTCCTGTCCCCTGTGATCTCTAGTTTCTTTTCTGCCACATTCATGCCTAATTAGTCATTCTCTGTCTTGTATGTATCATGTTTTTTCTTACTGTAGTTCCTGCTTTGTACCTGACCTCAAGATTTTCATTATTTCCGACTACTCTTCCAACTTGTCAAGGTCAATTTGAATTATAATCTTCTCCTCTACAGGGCTAGCCAACCCACACATTTATTCTTCTAGGTCACCGATAAATTATATAAAACTGTACTTAATCCAGAACCTATGAAATAGTCCTTACTACTGATGTACAGCAGTTATTAACAGTACAATGTTAATTGGAAACATGCCTGTGTAGCAGCCAATTAGTTGAAGAATGCAAAGGTTATAACTCTAGTCTTACATCAACCCATTGGCTTTCCTATACTCCATAATCACAGACCATACTTCTGACCTTTGCTCACAGTTCAATGTTTATAAAATAAATTAAATGTCAAAGAACATTAAATATCATATTACTGTTTATAAAATATGACCTGATGTACAAAGCTGATATACCTACTAGTATCAAGATACTGACTAAATATGAAGGCAAAATGTAGGCAACCAAGGCCAATAATTCAGGCTGATTATGGCTACTTAATCCTAAGGAAGAATCATAGGATGAATAGTTAAAAGAAAAAAGTTATGAAATAATGTATTTATGTCATCAGCCTTATGATTCTCATCATACATAGAAAGTGGTCCTTAGAAAACTTTGTTAAATTGTTGCTTTTAATCTTTTAAGAAAATGATATGATAAACTTGCCTTCCAGATTAGCCACCATTGAGTGTGCTAATTACTGAATGGTAGCTACTTTTCAGACTCTTTTTCTAGGTCCTCTTCATCTACCTGGCCTTTTAAAGTTGGATGTGTTCACTTGGTAGGTGACGTCAGGTTATATTCTTTCTTTACACTGCGACTTTTTTCCCCATCAATTCATACCATCCTTGCTGAAATTCCAACAAGAATTCTGAACGCAATGAAAGTTGAAAGCAGCTGGTCAGCAATTCATAAAATCACTGCATGTATTCTAGAAGGCAGTTACTAAATCACTCCTCACACTTCTTTACAATCAAACAATTGAAATCATTTCATTGCTCCTTTGGAATTCCAGCTTTCTAATCATTTATTCTTACTTCTATCTTTTGAGCCCTCTATAAATTCTTCAGATTTCAATAGTCCAAGGTTTGACACACTGTTTTAGTATTAAACTGATAAATGTAAAATGTAGTTGAAGCTTAGTGAATGCGTTTCTCCTATTTTCTATCAACCTTCACTTGTATGAATTTATCCAATCTCATGCATTTATATAATATCTATATCTCTAGATTAAACTTTTTTCTTTAACTCCTCCAAAACTTACTAATAATTCTATCCCACTCCACTTAAAATATCCTCCTTGTTATCAGCCCCTTATCAGATGTTTAGGATGCAAACATTTTCTCCCATTCTGTAGGTTGTCTGTTTGCTCTCATGACTGTTTCTTTGGCTGTGCAGAAGCTTTTTAGTTTGATCAGGTCCCATTTATTTATTTTTGTTGCTGCGATGTATACCATGGAGTACTATTCAGCTCTAAGAAAAAATGGTGATATAGCACCTCTTGTATTTTCCTGGATAGAACTGGAACCCACACTACTAAGTGAAGTATCCCAAGAATGGAAAAACAAGCACCGCATATACTCACCAGCAAATTGGTATTAAAGGATCAGCACCTAAGTGGACACATAGGAATTACATTTATCGGGTATTGGTCAGGTGGGACGGGGGAGGAGGGGATGGGTATATACATACATAATAAGTGAGATGTACTATCTGTGGGATGGTCACACTTGAAGCTCAGACTTGAGGGGGGAGTAATATGCTGAAATAAAAAAAAAAGAAAAAAATGCTCCTTGTAATTCTTCAAATACCCAGACATACTTATACCTTAGACATTTTTACTTGTACTTATACCTTAGACATTTGTACTTGTTTTTATATCAATTTGGAATTCTGCTACATGAGATATGAACATGCTAGCTTTGTCTCCTTTTTGCAATACTCATTCAAGTGTCACAGGAAGAATGAGCACCCAATTTAAAATGTCCACTCCCAAACACAACTCCCTATTCCTGTTACATGATTTAATTTCCCTTTAACATTAATGTGAAAATAATACATAGTTATTTCTTAATGATTTAGACTCTCCTTACTAGATCAAACCAATTTTGTTTTAGATTTGTTTACTGTTGCATTTCTACTACTTAGAATGTCACTGAACATATTATAGCATTTCAACAAATACTGACTATGAAACATGTATTAGGACTATATATCAGTCTATGAAGAATAGGAAGTAGTTTAAATGTATGGAACTAAAAGTCCAGCTTCACCACTTTCTAATTGTGTAACTCTGGAAAAGTCATGTAAGTACATTGGTCTTTGGTTTCCTATCTTTTTTTTTTTTTTTTTTGAGACAGAGTCTCGCTTTGTTGCCCAGGCTAGAGTGAGTGCCGTGGCGTCAGCCTAGCTCACAGCAACCTCAAACTCCTGGGCTCAAGCAATCCTCCTGCCTCAGCCTCCCAAGTAGCTGGGACTACAGGCATTCGCCACCATGCCTGGCTAATTTTTTGTATATATATTAGTTGGCCAATTAATTTCTTTCTATTTATAGTAGAGACGGGGTCTCGCTCTTGCTCAGGCTGGTTTCGAACTCCTGACCTCGAGCAATCCGCCCGCCTCGGCCTCCCAGAGAGCTAGGATTACAGGCGTGAGCCACCGCGCCCGGCCTTGGTTTCCTATCTTTAAATAGAATAATGATAGTTGCTACCTATATTAGTTTCCAAGGGCTGCTGTAACAAACTACCACAAAGTAAATGGCCTAAACAGGAGTCCTCAAACTTTTTAAATAGGGGGCCAGTTCACTGCCCCTCAGACTGTTGGAGGGCCAGATTATAGTTAAAAAAAAAAAAAACAAAAAAAAAACTATGAACAAATTCCTATGCACACTGCACATATCTTATTTTGAAGTGAAAAAACAAAACAGGCAAAATCACCCGCATGTGGCCTGCGGGCCATAGTTTGAGGACGCCTGGCCTAAAATATCATAAACTCATTCTCTCATAGATCAAGAGGCCCAAAATCTAAAATCAAGGTATTTACAGGGTAATGCTCTCTCTCAAGGATCTCAGGGAGAATCTCTTTCAAGCCTCAGGTTGTGGCAGCCCTTGGTGTTCCTTAGCATGTATGTAGATGGTGCAGCAATCGAATCTTTGCCTGAAATGTCACATGGACTTCTCACTTGTGTCTCCCTGGTTTTCCAATCTCCCTCTCTTTATAAGGACCACAGTCATTGGATTTAGGACCCACCCAACATAATCCAATATGATTTCATCTTAACTAGATTATATCTGCAAAGACTCTATTTTCACATAAGGTCACATTCAGATCATGATAATAAAATGATAATAATGAGAAAAATAATATTAAAACAGCTAACCTTAGTTCATATTCTATTCTAAGCACAATTGTGTGATTTACATGAGCTAAGTCTTTTAAACCTCAAAACAACTCAATTGGTTAAGTAGTCTTATTTTCTCTTGATTACTAACTGAAAATAGAGACAGAGAAGTTAATAAATAAATCACTCAATGTCACATAGTTAATAAGTGATGGAACCAGGATTAGAACCCAGAAGTCTAGTGCCAGCACTGTAGCTTTTTTCATTATACTACACTACCTCTCACTAATATAATCCCCCTTCATTTTCTACATTCCTTCTAGACTGCAAATTGCATAAAGGTGGAACATCTGCCTCTCTTGCTCACCAATGTACACTCAGGGTCTAGTAGACTTCCTGCCAACCAATAGGTGCTTTAATTTTTTAAATAAATGACTGGCTATGTTATCAACAGGATAGAAACTAATACATTCTGTATTTGTAAATAAATATTGACCAAAAATTTTGATCCTGATTTCTCTCTAAATTAGAAAAGCATAAGCCTGAAAACATTGGTCCTTGTCTGAATATTATGTGGCTATATTATCAATTGATCAACCTTGAAAACTATTTAAGGCATTTTATAATCAATAATCCATTTAGTAACTGGTATGAAAACATCTCTCAAATATTGATTTCAGAAGAATTACAATCACAAATGCAATATTTCTATTTGATTGTATCTCTTCTCCTAAGGTATTTTATATTCCTTCATTTTAGCATTTCTTTATACTAGGAATAATTATGTCTCTAATCATTGAGCAGTATTGCACATTTGAATTGCTCAAATCTTTTTAGGTGATTTTCAAATATAAAAAAGCAGAATATGCCCTTGCTATGTGCTATAAGCAAAAGTATTATTCATTATGCCATGCTGTGCCTCCTTCTATTACTTTACATCAAAAAGAATAAATATATGTAAAATACTTACAAATTCAAAATCTCTCAAATTATTAGAGCATTACCTCTAGATATGAAGTAAATTGCACTTTCTAAAAATATTATTTTGGTAATGTATAATATTGACATTACAGGTAATAGATATTACATATGAACATACATTTAAGTGTATCTACATATACTCTGAATCTACAAAATAATATACAAAATACTCAAGATTAAATAAGAGCCAATACACAAGAATAAGAAGGAGAAAAGTAAGTCTGTCTTTATTTGCAGATATTTAACATGATTAAAAAGAACAGAGAAATAGAAAAATTGAACAAAGATCTGAGAAACAGATCTTTGTATATATGAAAATTTATGTGTAACAGAGGTAGTAAGAACTCAATGGAGGATGGGTCTTCAACAATTGTGCTAGGAAAATTTGTTTCTTACATGGAAAAAAAGATCCACTGCCATGCATTAAAATGGATTACAGATATATACATGAAAAAGTTGCATGATGAAAACAAAACTTTAAAATCTTAAAACAGGATGTTTTAAAAATTCTTTATGATGAAAGGAACCATGAACAAAGCTAAAAAACTAGGTGCACAGAAAAGTTTACAATACATGTAATAGGTAAAAAAAAAAAAATAGTACCTATATACATGAATATATCTTTACAATCATTCTTTCTTTAACACTTATTCATTGTTTTATATCAGACACTTTTATAGGCTCTTGGGATAGAATAGTATATGAAGGAAAAAGCGATTTTAACATTTTGGGAGTTTACATCTTAGCTAAGAGAGACTGAAAATAATATGTAAGTAATGTATTTTTCTGCGTAGGAAAGGGGAGAAGAATAATGAGAATGGTGAGTATGAGGTTGGGTGATGATTTGCAATTTCAGGCTGGGTGGTCAGAGTAGGCCTCATTGAGAATATTACTTCTGAGCAAAGACTTATGAAATTGTGGTATTGGCTTTTCATGTACCAAATTTTCTGGCAAACAGAAGAGCTGTTGCAAAAGCTCCAGCATTGGAACTTGTTGATATATTTGAGGAATTAATAGAACCCGGTGTGACTGGAGTGGACGGAGGAAGGAAGTGAGTAATAGTTGAGATGTCAGAGAAGGTAATGGGGACAGAGTCTAAGCTATGTAAACCCTTGTAGGGATAGGGCTTTTGCACTGAGAGAATCAGGAGCCTTGGTAGACATTTGCTCTGACTACATATGGGTTGTGTTTTAAGAGGAACAAAATTTCAAATTAATAAAGGAATTACAAATATCGCTATCACACAGTGAGCAACGGACATAAATGAGCAATTCACAAAATAGAAAAACAATTTAGTTTATAACCATATATTTAATTTTAAATTTAATTTATTTGAAAATGTTTGAGATTCAGCTAACAACTCCTCAGAAGAAAATGCATAGCCTTATTGTTAATAAAATAAACATATGGATATGCCGATTATCTTAATTTAATCATTCCACAGTGAAAACATATAAATATAAATTTTAAATACAACTTTTTATTCTCTTAATGCAAAAGTTATACAGATGACTATTTATTGCCTTTTAAATTTTTGAGGTCCATTAATGTGAGTTTATGTTTGTGTTGTCATAATGGCTGAGCCCATAGATACTTGAACCACTTCTGAATCCTTTTTCTTTCAATTAAAGCTATGGGATCTTGAGCAAATAACTTCTCAGGCATTAGTTTCTTAACTTATAAAATGGAGATTATATTAGTACATATTCTAAGATAGATATGAAAATTAAATCAGTTGATATGTATATCTTATTTAGAATAATACTGATACATAGTGGGTGCTCATAGTGATTGGTATTAGTTTTATTATATAACTTTAGATATGATGAATACATTTTATATGATTTATTACATAATTAATTGACTCCATGAACCAAAAAGAATATTGTTTATTTACTTAAGATTTCTCTACTTCATCTTTCAAATTATGTGAAATGTTTTAAGAATCATCATTATTTATTTCTAAGAGATCATTTTATTTAGGTTTTGCCATATCATTGATCACCTTTTTTTTTTTTTTGCCAATTATACCAAGTGTTATTGTAAAATATCCTTTATTTGCTCATATAGCAGGTTTGGTTTGAAGTCCATCTTGTCAGATTTTAACATCGCTGCTCTTGATTTATCTGAAATTATTTCACCTGATATATCTTTGTCTACCCTTTTTTTCCAGTAGAATTTTAGTGGAAGAGTAGAAAAGATGCCAGATTAATTCAGTCGATTTTTTGTTCTGTTAAGAATATTTTAACAATGCTTTTCTGCATATTTCAATAGACATGTTTTAACGAATGTTATTTTACCTATATATTTAAATTAAATGTTTACTGAGCCCTATCTCATGTTTCTAGGGAACTTTCACTTCCTCACTTTCCTATTCTTTCCTTAACTAAGGCCTGTTTATTAACTCAAATTTGAAATTTAGTTTCAGACCATTAAGTTTTTTTTACAGACTTTTCTTTCAATTATATGAATAACAGTCATATTATAATTTCAAGTGATATTATTACCAAGTTTTATGTAACTATATAATTTATTAGGCTTGTCATTTATGATCTTTTGTACTGTTTGTTTCCCTATCTTGAAATACATCTTCAATTAGATTTTCACTTTGTTGGAGAATTTCCTTTGAAAGGGTGGATAGATTATATGTTTTCTGAGCCATGGAATGTGTAAGCATACTCAAGAGCTAGACTGCCTGGGTTTAATAACAGCAATGCTTCTTCCTAGCTTATGTAACTGCATAGTACTTCAATTTTCTTTTCTGAAAAACGTGGGATTTAAATAAAGCAATATTTGTAAATCACTTAAAACACTAGGCATCAAAGTAAGTAATATGTCAGTTTATGGTTAATATTGTGAAATATTTCAGAATCTTATATCTTCCAGTATTGCTGATAAATAATCAACTGAATGTCAGCCTCATTCTCCTTTTTATAGATAATGTGCTCTCTTATCTGGAAACTTTAAGATTCTCTTTGTGCTAGAGTCATATACTGAATGTTTGTGTCATCCTAAATGTCATATATTAAAGCCCTAAATTCCCTCCCAGTGTGGCAGTATTTGGAGAGTTAGCCTATAAGGAAGCAATTAAGGTTAAATGAGGTCATATAGGTGGGGCACTGATCCAATAGGATTAGTGTTCTTATAAGAGGAGACACCTGAGAGTTCTCTCCACCCTCTCCCCACACACATGCACAAAAAGTCATGTAAGCACACTGTAAGATGACAGCAGCCACCTATAACCCAAAAAAGGTCTCAAAATGAAAGCTCTTCTATCAGTATCTTGACTCGGATGTGCTAGTCTCAAGACTGTCAGAAATAAATTTCTATTATTTAAGTCATTCAGTTTGTGGTATTTTGATATGGCAGCCTGAGCAGATTAATACAGGTAGCAATTAAGAAAAACTCTAGGATATTTCTCATTCTGTGTCTTAACACTTAGTGAACCATGTTGATATGAGTACTCAAACCATTCAAATTTTATTTTATTACTTTCCATCCATCTGTATCTTCTATTTGTAACTATCATAATTTTTCCCCATTTTTGTCTTTTTTACCTTGCTTTTTATCTTTCCTTATTTTTTTTTGTTTTGTAATTTTACTCATACTGTGAGGTAATTCCTTTATTAACTCTTCTGTTACTAAAAATATTTTGTTGATGCGATTTAATTTGGCATCTCGTCTGCTAAATAAAAAATTACCTAATAATCATGATGTTTTAATTTCCAAAATCATTTTCTTAATTTCTTTGTAATATTTTATTGTTTTCTTAATTGTTCTATTTCCTGATATTTAATATTAAATTTCCCTCTATACAAACCCTCTTGTCATTTGTTTTGTTTGGTTAGTATCTTCAAGCTGCTGAGCTTCCTTAAATGGTATGAAAACTTTATTCTCATACTCATGAGCCTGAGTTCTTTCAAGTTTTTTTTTTCATTCACATTAGATCACTGGGTCTCTGAGCCATTGTGGGACTGGAATATTGGTTGAGTTTTGGGAGAATTTGCTTCCTCTGTCAGCCAGAGTTAATGGTTTGGAGGTTCACCTTTCAATGTGGATCATCCGTGTAAAAGAGAGCTGTAAACAAGGAAATGCCAGAATTTCTTGATATATAGAATTAGAGTACGTCATGAGAGCAGAACAGTGACTCTTGAAGGCAGCAAAAATGAGTGGGAATGTCGGGTTTCTCTAAAGGTTACATTAAGTGTCTTGATAGAGGCAGTTCTTGATGTACTAATGGAGATCTGCTTGACTCGGCCATGAAGGAACTTAAAATAATTGCAGAAATGGAAATCTTTCCACGAATGTGCCATAGCCTGCTATGTCTGTCATACTTCTCTCCATACTCATAATCCCCTGCTTTAAAAAACAAAATAAAAAAACCAATAACCAGCTGCACCAAGAAGTCTCAGAGACGTGGGAACTTCAAACAAAGGTTGTAACATACTTTACTAATTTTGTTATCTCTTTGAGAAATTGAAAATTATTATTCCATCAAAATACATGTAAGTTATTAATAATATTTTAGAAGAGACAAGCAGGGGAAGCACATGATGTTCAGTGAGTCTTTGGGTCAGTATTTGAGATAATCCCTTAGATAAGAGGGAGCCATAAAAACAATACGCCACCCAGTTCACACCTTGGTAAGTGGCTACTGAAGTGTACAAGGAGGCCTCAAAAAGTTCATGTAAAAATGGAATTAAAAGATAAAAATTAGAACTATAAACTTTATTTCTCAATAGAATCACCATCAAGTTTCGGATACTTTTATAAGAGACAATATCAGCTATTTAAGTCATCCCTAAAGAACCGAGGCTGCTGGGAATTTAAACATGCCAACACAGTCTTTTGTACATTATTAACTGAAGAAAAATGGGTGCCCTTTATGGATTTCTAAGATTAGGAAACAAAAAGAAGTCAAAAGGAGCCAAATCAGGACTGTAAAATGGATGCTTACTGATTTTCTATTAAAACTTTAACAAAATTGCACTTGTTTGGTGAGAAGAATGAGCAGGAGCATTGTCGTGGTGGAGAATAACTCTCTGGTGAAGCTTTCCTGGGAATTTTTCTGCTAAAGCTCTGGCTAATTTTCTCAAAATGCTCTCACAGTAACAAAGTCATAATAAGCTGATGTTATCATTCTTTGGCCTTCCAGAAAGCCAACAAGCAAAATAACTTGAGCATCCCCCAAGAAACTGTTGCCATGATCCTTGCTCTTGACTGGTGTACTTTTGCTTTGACTGGACCACTTCTACCTCTTGGTAGCCATTGCTTTGTGTTTTATTTTCAGGATTATACTGGTAAATCCATGTTCTATCTCTTGTTACAGTTCTTCAAAGAAATGTTTCAGGATCTTAATCTCACTTAAAATTTCCATTGAAAGCTCTGTCTTGTATGCAGCTGATCTAAGTGCAATGGTTTTAGTACCCATCAAGTGAAAAGTTTTTTCAACTTTAATTTTTCAGTCAAATTTGTGTAAGCTGAACCAATAGAGATGTGTATAGTATTGATCATTGTTTCTGCTATTAATCATCACTCCTCTTCAATTAGGGCATGAACAAGATAAATTTTTCCTGACAAATTGATATGCATGGTCTGCCACTTGCAGGCTTCATTTTCAACATCATCTCATCACTTCTTACAATGAGTTATCAATTGGAAAACTGCTGATTTCTTTGGGGCATTGTTCTCATAAACTTTTCATAAAGCATCAGTGATTTCACCATTCTTCCACCCAAGCTTCACCATAAATCTGATGTTTGCTCTTGCTTCAGTTTTAGGAGAATTTGTGTTGTTTTAATAGAGGCTCTTTTCAAACTGATGTCTTATACTTCCCAGTGCCTCAAACTATATCCTGTTCAGACAAGTTATAACAAGTTAGTATGAGTTTATTTTGGCACAAAAAACATCTTGAAATCCATGTATAGCTTTTTCATAATATGCATTTTTCATGAACTATCTGAAGTCCCTTAGATGTGATTGAGCATGTTTGTGTATATTCATATGTACATGTGTGTGAATTATGTGTGGGTAGGTATGTTTGAAAGAGAAATCTAATATTTCCAATATTTTATTTTACTTTTAGGTATAATCAATTTGCTTTTTATTATAAAAACACTCATATAAGTAAAAAGTAAATCATAAGTAAATAAAATAGGATTTTAAATATTCAAATTATATAATATAACATACAGTCATTATGTCTTACATATACGGTTCTAAATATAATCTATTCAACTATTTAATCAAGGCTCTCTCTGACTCCCATCTTCTGGGACTTAGCAGTGTTTTAAGCCCCACCTAACACAATTCTATGTGGACTTGGGCCTATTTTGCAATTACAGTACCTTATCTCAAGATGCTGCATGTCTCATTCATGGTTCCAGGATGCTTTGCGGGATGCACATATTCACATATGTTTTGGAAGTGCAGGTTTTCAGCTCTTAAGGTAATGCTAAATTAGCAAAAGAGTAGACTCTCTTTCATCCTTTGGGTAACAATTTTAAGGTGCATTCTGTACAGCTTTTCAAAAGTTCCTGGCATGGTTAATTCACAGTTGGCCACAGAAGAGAACACAACTCAATGCCACACCTTGGCATTATCTCTCCTTCTTTACCTGTTTCACTCTTTTCATAGCTGTTCACTGAGCTCACATCCCCAGATAAATTTTCCTTCTGAAGACTTGTGTTATGTTGTGCTTTCTAGGGAGGGTGAATGTCAGGCTAAGATAATTCATTCTTATTATGAAAATATTATATTCAAATATAATATGTATAAAGAAAATGAATGTGAAAGGAAAAATAAAGTACCCATAATCCTGTAAGACACTGATAATACCTGTTACCTGGTTTTTTTCTATGCAATTTGTGGTAAATTTATTATTAATATTTTTCCAGTTTATAAAATAACCTTTTACAAAATGTGACATTTTAATTTTATAAGTAAAATTTAATTAATATATTTATTAAATGTGTTGTGCATATTTTTACCATACATTTTTAGATATTCAGCATTCAGGTCAAGATCTGACTACATATAAGTTCTTACACATATTGTAAAATTGTTCTCTTGAAGTGTATCAATTTATTCCCACTTGAAATTTATAAAAGAGCTCATTAAAGCCCTCATTTGCCAACACTATTATATTTTATTCTTTTAACAATTTATGGATCATAAAATGGCATTTCATTCATTTAATTTAAATATCTGTAAAAACAGAACTGTATTTTAATATGCTTTGTGAACATTTCAACTTTTCCTTTTTCATTTTATTCCAGTTTATTTTATTTAATTTGTCTTTTATTATTATAACTAAAATAGTCTTAACTGAAATAATCAGTTCATCCCATTTTATTTTCAATTTGATTTTATGCTTACTTATTTCATTTTTTAATCTCTGAATTTATGCCAAATTAGACTAGGATCTCTCTACCCTTTTCCCCCAATGGACTAAAAAGATGCACACTCTCCTCCCACTCAAAGGATGGTTATGTTCATACTTTCTACAACCATATATTCTTCATTTTCCTCTAATATTCAACTTCATAGAAGAAACAAAACCTATAGACTGTGGTAAAATAAGATGAGGACTAGAGTATGCTTTTGATTCTCCCCATTCCCTTTCTATTTAGAGATTTCACAACATAGAACTGTTCCTTTTAAAACTTGTGATACACTCTCTTAATCCACTCATGAATTGATGGGCATTTGGGTTAATTCCACATCTTTGCAATTGTGAATTGTGCTGCAATAAACATTCAACTGTAGGTGTCTTTTTGATAAAATGACTTATTTTTGTTTGAATAAATATCCAGTAGTAGAACTGCAGGATTGAATGGTAGATCTACTTTTAGTTCTTTGAGGAATCCCTATACTGTTTTCTATAGAGATTGTATTTAATACTAATTTGCAGTCCTACCAACAGTGTATAAGCATTCCTTTCTTTCTGCATCCTGACTCAAGCATTACAAAAGCACTCCTTATAACCAAATCATTTGTATCCTTATAATATTTTGAAATAAAAAAAATTGTGATATATTTTTTGATCCTAAACTCATCTTCTTTCAATTGGATTTTCAGATATTTCTAGTAAAACTTTCTTTGTACTATTAATATATTAGAACCTCCAGAATACCACATTTTATGGCTTCTCTCAATTCAATAGCTTTTTTTGGGTTACTTCCTTCCTTCACAGCTTAAAATCATAGATCAGTTATCGCAATCTTCTTGTAACATACAAAGTTCATTTGCCCTCTGCTTTTGTTGCCTCAAAAGTCAAAAACCTAAGCCTGGATTAATGCAATTCCTCTTTTTGTTTTAGTTTTTATTTTTAACTGTTTCAAGAGCAGTCAAACACTACTGGAATGAATCACACAAAAGGGAAATATACACTGTAAAACTATAAAGACTCAATTATCAACCTCATTTCATCCCTTGCAATCTTAATATGAATCTTTGCATAACTCATATATTTACCATGAACTATAACCATTCCCAATTTATTAAAACATTTGAACCCTCCTTGCATTTCCTCTTGTCTTGCCTTATACTTTGGAATAAAAAACAGAAGTCATCAAATATACCACAATGGCAACTTACTCATATATGTATCTGTTTTGTTCTTCTTTCTTGCTAAAATTGAAAAACTCCCTCCTTCCCTACTTAAGATCAATTCTTTATTTGGGCTCTTTAATCACTTTTTCTCAAATAGATTCTTTTCATTAACTTTAAACAGGCTTAAAGCTTTTTCATTAAAAAAACAAACAAAAAAAAAAAACCCTCTCATATTCTATTTTTCCCCTGGTACCTCTACCTCTCAGTCAACCTGTCTTTATTTCTATATAGTCCATTGTGTCTCCATTTCCTCAAATTTAATAATTCTAAGGTAATTAGTGGCCTCTACATTGCTAAATACAATAGGCATAATTTAGTCCATATAGTGAAATCTCTCGTTTTCATGGGCAGATTTTTAACCACTTCCTTCTTCTAAACCTTAGATCTTCTATTTACTACAAAGAATTTTTGCTGTGAGATTTAGTTGGAGTTGATGCTACCCTTGAAATTCTAATGATAAACAGGTTTACTAAATTGTAAAACTTCCTCTATGTTGCTCAATGGCTGGGCAAAGAACAACCACAAGATTCTATCACACCTCTGTTGCTCTATGAGATTACTTTCTATATTTCGGCTGGGGAAAATGATAAGAAACAATACCAAGCATAATTAAGAAATTTTGCTCCTGAACTTGGGTGTTGAACATTTTGTAGTCTCTGTTTCATAGAAAGGAGTAAATATGCAATCTTTAAGTTCTGTACATGAATATAGCTAGATCATTACTGGGAGCAGAAGAGAAGGAATACAACCTCAGTTACCTTGGAAAGCATAATGTCTATGGTGAGAGAGTATATGTTCACATGGGTTGGTATATCTGATAGAGTCCAATTCTGGCTCTAAAAGTATATATGGGTCTGATCTTGATCTTCCACTGTCATTTTGTGGTCACATTGTTTTATAAACTTTATGCTAGCCACAACTTGATTAGTTCAACTGTTTACTTGCTGCAGATAATAAAGTTCATCCTTGGTTCCAGTGACATGGTTAACTCTTATTCTTTATTCTTGTTTTCACTGTGATTCTTTCACTTTTTGTTTACCTATATATTTATTTGAGTAAGAACAGACCCCATGCTGTTAACTAGCTGCCATCACACCTTATATTTCTCTATTGCATATGTCAGTTTCTATCATTAGTATTAATAATGGTAATTATTTTTATTATTATCCTTAATTGATCTCTAAATGTAAGTATAGTGCTAAGCACTTAATATGCATTGCATATTTTATCCTCCTATGAAAACTTCAAGATTCAATTTATTATATACATTTTACTAGTGAGTAAACTGAGTTTCAGCAAGGTTACATAAACAACAATGATCACATAACTGATTAGTAGTAAAGAGAGATTTGAATCAGATTTTCTGCTCTAAAGTTGATGCAATTTTCATATTGTGATGTTGACTCCCTTTTAACCATTTTCATACATATGTCCTAGTGTATATATGTCACGTTGTCCTTTTAGAACTTTTTTTCTTTTTTTGGAAATCTGACTACTATACTTATTCATGACTATTGATAGGGATAGAAAATAAATCAATAAATTTAACTCCATAGTATAAAAAAGTAATAATTCACCTCTTTTTGCTAACAATTTTAAAATTACTATTGTTTTATTTATATATTATTTATTTTAATTTTTGTCTATTATATTTATTTGCTACTTACTCTCCATGACAGAAAAACAGAAAATTCCACTCTTATTTTTAAATAATTGCAATAAATTTTGGTATTATATATCAATGTTTTTCTTCTCATAGCTAAACATTGTTTAAATCACTCATATTTTTAGACACTAGCTTCATTTTCCCAAAGCAAGTTTTTCAACATAGCACATTTTCATGTCCATAAAAAAAAACAAATGGAATTTAGTCACATTTCCAGAGACAAATAGATTCATGTAGTATTGTGATTGAATAAGATATTTAATTACAAAGTGATAAGTGACCTTTGAAAACTGCAATTAAAGTTAATTTGATATGATTAATAAGCCAAACAGAGGAGGATGAATTGAGTGTAAAGAACTCCTTCTCTAGTGATTAAATACATACAGGTATTTTTAGGAATGATATCTATTCATTCCTAGAACTGAAATCACTTACAAATGAGAATTAGTCAAATTCTTTTAAAATAAATGGTATGTTAAATGTTCTTTTTTATTGTATAAAATATTTGTTTAATTTTTCCATAAATAAAAATGCAAAAAGGAAATAATTACTTTGCACACAGTGTACTTATACTAGGATGGACCACAAAGACTCTATGTATAGAATCCAGAATTTAAATATTAACTATATTCTATCCATTAATTTGATCTGGGAATAACTGGATACTTAGTTGTTAAAGACTTTGAAATATAGAGTTAAAAATGATGCCTCTTTATTAGGTTTCTGTTGGGGCTCAGAAAAATACCCCAAATTATGGTGCTTTGACATCTGAACTAAAGCAATGACAAGGTCTCTCTGACCATTCTCCTCGCCCCCCTGACCCCACCTCTTCTATTTCTCACATAACCCCCTGTCTCTCCCAAAGCACAGGATGATGTTTTCCTCTGATACTCTCTTATCTGCATGAGGACTTGACCCACCAATGAGAACTTAATTGCCTTCCATCCCCTTTCTGAAGTATCATTATCTATCTCAGAGAAAGAAAACTGAGAATGCAACCACACTTGGACTGACTTTTTCACAAAATATCTGCCTCTACAGATCATTCAAATTTCAAAGAGCATCATTTATAAGTTAATTTCTGTTTCCAAGTTTCATTCATTCTCCCTAATAATCATTCACTATCTTCCAAAAGAATTGTCTACATTCTATGTCTCCCCTTTCCCCTATGAAGAAGGGTATATAATAATCTTTACATTACTGGGTTATTGGGTAATCATTCTTTTGCAATTTTCCTATGGTAGGCATGTTAAATAAACCTCGTATTAGTCTGTCTACTGGCAGCTCATCTTCAGCAACCCTTCAGAGGGTAGAGGTGAAGCTTTCCCTTGTCTACTAACTTTCATTTTGGTGTGTATCTAATTTGATAAGCCTATTGGAATTTTATTTTGCTTGTTTTAGATTGACAGATTTAAAAATATTTCAGGTAGGAAAATTACTGACTGAGAATAGAAGAAAAAAAAATATTTTTAGAAAAGGAATCTTTCCCCTCCAGGTATTCACAAGTCAATTATAGTAACCCCATTAAGCTTCAGAAGACCAAGAAATTAAAAAAAAGAAAAATCTGGTAGCAATCATGTTAGGCAATCATTATAAGAACCTCAAGATGTGGGTGGAGTTGAGAACAGTAAGTCACATTATCTTTCTTGTTTTATAATTTAATCTTTTGGTACACAGAACCAGGAGGCACTTGCATTTGTTAAGAGAACATTTTGTTGCTTTCTTGTACTGTGAAAAATACAGACATTAACTACATGATATTTTAGCAAAATAAAAGATCTAAGGCTTTTTTTTTTTTTTTTTTTTTTTTACAAATTCATGTTTGGTGTTAATTCAGGTAAACTTACTAAAAATCAAAGGCTACAGAACAAATTTTAAGTCAAAGAGAATGAAATTAGATATCTGTTCTTAAAAATTGAGATAAAAGTAGAAGTTTCTACATGGATCTGGCCATTATATCAATTTGCATATATCAAGTTTAATAATAAAATTGAGGATAAATAAACTCTTGATAAAATTGAATTTGAACTGCATAGCTGCAATTATTCCTGAACTTTTGCTGCCAGGAAGATGTTTAATGATGTTATACCGGAAGTGCCAAGTCACTTCCCAGTACAGGGTCAGCTTTACTTCTAAGTGTGATGATAGATTGCTTTTCCCAACAAAAGGACCAAGAAATACACTGGTGTCTGTCACTGCCATATCAGGGAGAGTGTGGATTGCGGTGTAGAGCAAAGATTTTCCAGAAGCCTTCAGTGAGATGAGGAGAGTAGCTATTTGCAAACAACAACAACAAAAAAGGTAGAAAGCTCTTCACAGAGCATAAAGGGAAGAAAAGTTTTTGAGGAATTAAGGTGCTGAAAGTTTCACTTTAACTTAAATTCATTATGAATATATTAGTAGCATCTGTGAGACAAAACAGCCACTGTCACAGGGTAAAACAGTGTGGATCAAGAAACTTTATCAAAGACTGTCAGGAGAGCAATAGTAAAACTTAGGCAGTAAAGGGGAACAGGCCAATTTGACCACAAAAATGATAACTTAGTAACTGAAAAATGATAGTATTCATAGTTTGTGCTATAACAAAATACAAGGGAAAATATTTCTCACTGTAAAGTACTAGTTTATTCCATCTCACAAATTGCATTTTTCCTTAAATATCCCAAGTTTTTCATTTCAAGTATTATTGTCTGGAGACCATTGGCTAAGGGAAATCAAGATTAAAAACTAAAAAGGAAACAGTCAGGTGCTGCTGGTGACATTATCTGAAGTGAGATGACACAAGATAGGAAGAATGGGCTCCACATGTACTCGCCATCAAATTGGTACTGACTGATAAACACTATGGTGCTCAAATGGTGGTGGTGTTCACCAGGGATTTGGGAATTGGGTGGTAGACCAAGGGACGTGGTAGGCATTGTAGAGGGGAAGGGCATGCCTCTAACCCTTGCTAGAGAGAGACAAAGATATAAAATGTAACCAAAAATGTTTGTACTCTCATAATTTTCTGAAATTAAAAAACAAAAGATAGAAAAAGATAGTACTGTAAACAATTGTGGGCCAACACATTCAATAACGTAGACAAAATGAAAAAAAATTCCTGGAAATACAATTCTGGACAAGAATTAATCATGAAGAAATAGAAAATCTGAACAGACTGATAACAAATAAAAAGATTGAATCAGTAATCAAAAACCTCCTGAAAAAGAAAAGCCCAGGCCCAGATGGTTTCATGGGTGAATTCTACCAAACCTTTAAAGAAGAATTAGAACTCATTTTTCTCAAACATTTCTAAGTAATAGGAGAGAAGGAAACAATTTTTAGCTCATTCTGTGAGGCTAGAATTATACTGATACTGTGCTATACAAAGATATCACAAGAAGAATAAGACTGATATCCTTCATGGATATAGATACAAAATTATAATAATATACTTGTAAATTAAGCCCAGAAGCATATGAAAAGGATTGTGCACCATGACCAAGTGGAATGTATACCAGGAATGCAAGGGGGTTCAACATATAAAAATTCATCAATGCAGTTTAGGAAAACATGTTAAATCACAATATCACCATACTTGTCATGCCAGACTTTTGAATTTTAGTCACCGTAATGGCTATGTAATGGTATCTAATAGTGTTCTTAATTTGCATATCCA
Source organism: Microcebus murinus (assembly GCF_040939455.1). Lineage (NCBI taxonomy): Eukaryota > Metazoa > Chordata > Mammalia > Primates > Cheirogaleidae > Microcebus > Microcebus murinus. The sequence goes on along the minus strand of NC_134108.1, from coordinate 62,184,281 downwards.
TAATCAGTAATGTTGTTAACCATCTTTTCATAGCTTATATCTTCTTTGATGAAGAAGCTGATCAAATTTTTGCATTTTTTTTGTTGTTTTTCCCCTTATTATCAATTACATCCTCAAAGTTCTTTGTATATTCTGGACATAGTCCCTTTATCTGTTGTATGCTTTATAAATAATTTCTCCTTAATCTGTGGCTTTTCCCTTCATTCTTTTGAGGGCATCTTTCAGAGAGGAGAACTTTTTAACATTAATTGAGTCCAATTTGTAGTTTTTTAAATATAGATCATGCTTGGGTGTTTTATATACAAAATATTTGCATAATTCAAGACAAAAATTTTCTCATATGATTTTCCAATAAGTGTTATGGCTTTAGGTTTCATATTTTGGTCTGTGATTTGAGTCTATTTTGGCCTATGGTTTGAGTTAGAAATTGAAGTTCACTTATTTTGCATATGATATGAAATTGTTCTGAAATACCTTCATAAAATTATCTTTGAACCTTTGTCAAAAGTCAGTTTTTAAGGTATACTGCAGGCCTATTTATGGACTCTTTGTTATTTTCCACTAATATACTTTTTGCTGTTATAGCAATACATACAGATTTGATTAATATAGCTTTTTAATAAATCTTCAAAACAGGAAAAAAAAAGAAATGCTAGAGATAATTTGGCAATAAGTGAAAAAAATATTAGTCTTTCAGATCCTTCAATAGAGCAATTTTACTTCTGTATTCAAACTTAAAAAATAATGAGGCTAGGAACAAATATTTATATATTAGGATGTTCATTGTAATTTTTAATTATGAAAATATGTGTGTGATTGTTAATTTTATATGTCAACTTGACTTGACCATAGGATGCCCAGATGCTTGGTTAAACATTACTGTGGTTGTGTCCATAAGGGTGTTTCTGGATGAGATTAACATTTGAGTAGGTAGACTAAGGCAGATTGCCCTCCTCAACCTGAGTGGGCTTCATTCAATCTGCTGAAGGCCTGAATAGAACAAAAGGGCTGAGCAAAGAAGAATTTGTTCTCTCTGCCAGTCTTCAAGTTGGGACATTGGTCTTTTCCTGGCTTTGGATTCAGACCAGAAATGGAACTTACATCATTGGTGCTCCTGGTTCCAGGCCTTTAACCTTGGACTGGAACAATACTAGGGTCTCAAGCTGGGTTTCTTGACTGCAGAACTTGAAACCTCCAGCCTCAAAAACCATGTGAGCCAATTCCTTATAATAAATTTTTCTTTCACTCTCTGTGACTGTCTATTATATCAATCTATAAAGATGATTATTCAAAAATAGGTAGTGTGCTCAGATTTACACTGATTAGCACAAACTTTTGGGAGATCTACAATCAAACCCCACCTTTCAGATACTCAACGCAGCACAGTATTTTCTCTTTGGAATAATACTATTAAAATAGAATTTTACATATACTACACTGGATTTTAAATGAAGTAAGCATCCATATTACTTCTTAAGGTATTTCAAGGATTATGTTTACTTGACAAATTTTATACCAACTATAGTAGATTAAAGGTCACCTGTAATTTGTCATTCTTTCATGATAGGTGAAGTCTATCTAATTCTTTATCCCACTGAAGCTGAACTACATCTATATCTTCTGTAATTGATAGAAGCAATAATGTGTCTATTCCGGGACTACACTTTTAGCAGCTTCTGATCTATGTTCTTTTGGAATATAGCTACCATGCTGTCAAGCAGCCATGTGGAGAGACCCACAAGGCAGATGATTGCTCTTTCCTAAGCATCCCTCTGAAGTTCCCATTTAAAACCAGAACCAACTTCCTTAGCCATAAGAGTGAGCCATCTTTAAGTTGATTCTCCAGTTTCAAGTAAGCCTCCCTACAATAGACCACATAGAGCAAGGATGAGCTATTCTCTCTGACCCTTATCTAAATTCTAAAATCAAAACCATGAGCAAATAAGTGTGGTTGTTTCAACATGAATTTGTGGTTTCCAAAATATATACTGAGACACCCTGGGGTGCTGTAATAAACCATTTAAGGGTTCCACGGAATATTTTAAATCTTAGAAGGAGAGAAATACCTGACACCTGTCAGGTACTAGTTTACTAGTTTCATGTAGGTCAGAGTTTCAACATTAGAATGGGATACAACTCTTTAAGTGACATCATATCTCCACAAAGCTTGGTCTTCAAGGAGAAAATCAAGTGTTTTGTAAAAATCATTATGGAACAGATAGTCAGGGTGGTTGGTGTCCAATATGATTCCAAGGTTTGAGGATTGGTCTGTGACCCACAGTTTTAGACTTCTTATTTGTAAGTGATTGTAGTTATTTAGAAATAAAATTTTTTTTCTATTTTATGTTTATTATTTTTCAAATGTTATTAAGTTTTTAGGATATAAACACTTATTAAGTTATGTGCTCCTAACTTTTCAATAAACAGAAATATGTTTTTTCCTAGGGGGTCCTGTGAAAAAATATACTGAGACACTAAGGGTAGTACAAACAGAAAATTTGGGAAACTCTGCTGTAAGTCCTCAGAACATACTATTGGTACATAAATAAATATTTAAATTCTTATGAAAATGTCTGTGATAAAGCTACTTAGTGAAAAACAGTTCAATAATAACATATATAACATATAATATTTTAGTATTATCTGAATTTTATATAATTCAAATGTATATATACTCATCTTTAAAATAAAGACAAAATAAATATACCTGAATAATGAAAGTGTTCAAATTTCTAGTTAATAGATTATGAACTATAGAAGGGTAAAAATTTCAGATTCTGATATCAATTTCTCTCTAGATTTTATCAATTACTATATTTAGGACCTTGGATATTCTACTTTTCTGCCCTTTAGTTTCTTCATCTGTAAAATGGATATAATTACATAGGAACTAATTCATGGATCTCTTTTGGTAATGAATGGATTTTGTAAAGTATTAGATACAATGAGCAGAATAGAATTCAATAAATGTTAGCAATGATGGTCATGATGATTAGTTATTTCTATTCTTTATGCTTCATAAAATTAACTACTTTACAATGATAAATGTCATTAGAAATGTTGTTAGAGCAGAGGCATTTATGTTACTCTTGTCAAAGCCACATATAAATGACTTTTCCAATTTATTCTCTTTCTCCTTCCCTTCCCATTCTCCAGGATTCTGATCTTGCTCACAGAATCTGATGGAAATATAGTGAAGATATCACATGGTAAACTCTACTGAGTATTCCAGAAGCTGCCCTGAAACAAGAATATTTGAGTGAGATGTTTTCTGTGATAGCAAATCAAGAATGAAATTGAATAGAAATCTAAGATTGAGACTGGAAGTCAGCTAGGGTTATTTAATTCACAACGTCAGTTCTAACTACATATGGGAAAATTTACCATGAGAGATACCAAAGTAAAACAAGATGTAGTGCCACAAATGAGTCATAGCAAGTGCTCTAGGGCTGAAAATGTGGATAGTGAGGAGATGCAGATGCTTTATTCACATTTGTGCCATTTGTAGTTAAGTGTGTTTGTGTGAGCACATGTATGTGCATGTGTGTGCGTAAGATAAGGAATGCTGAAAAATGCCTAATCATGACATTAGGTATTGATCAAATCTGCAGGTGGTAGGTGTAGGCCAGGGAGGGTGGTTCACAAAAGCAGAGAAGCTGGGGTTGGGGTGCAATCAGGGAAGGGACTGCAGGAAAATGCAGAACACCTGATAATCATGTGGTAATCTCCCACACCTCCTGCAAGTCCTACCACCTTGCACCCCCCCCAAATATGCCAATAAAAAGAAACTACCTGGGAGTCCTCAATGTCTTTCTCCATTCATGGAGACTAACCTATTCCTCTTTCTGGAATGGATTTTCACTTTGGATAGCTTCCTTTTTTACTATCACTTTGTGTACTTTCTTTCTTTTCTGTAATAAAATGTTTGTGTGGGATTGCTTTGTATTTGTGATCATTCCATCATCCACTCCATCATCTGCTCAACTCGATACCAGTCTTGACACTGGGAACCAAGAACCAAGGAATATAAGATAAACCTAAAAATTTGGCATATCCATCTCAGAGTAAAGGTTTTTAAAGTGTGGCATGAGAGTTTATTTCAGCTTCTACATATTGAACATGTCCTTTTATTTAAAAAAAATACATTCATATTAGAAGAAAAATGATTTGTTTCAATTTAATGCACAGTGATACAGAAATTTCACCACTTTTATGATATAAAATTTATTTTATCATTTAAGTAAAAATATGACTTATTTTATATGTAATGCTTAGATATGAAATAAAACAATAAACTAATATATGACTAACTGAAGTTTGGGAACCATTCTACTAAGAGAGTGGATTTGACAAATTAGAGAGATGAACAAGACCAGGGAAGGGATGAATAAATCTATGCCTTGAATATTTTGATAGAAGGGTAAAATAACATTGTTCTACTCCCTGTAACTACATTTCCCTAATTTACCAAAAATACCTCTTGTTCCTTGCATTTGACATGTGATATTGTGAATATGTCACAGTAAAGGCCAATTCTTGATTGATGATCTTTTCCAGATGACTGGCAAGGGTGCCAAGGGGTTCCACTACAGCTTTTGCATCAGTCAACTAAGAGGGCACACATTCCTGTTGCTCATCTAATGAACATTCCACATGATGGTAAATATATCCCCTTCCTATGAAGGATACATTTTCCAACCTGAATTTTTAATGGTCATGGGAAGGGCAGCTGTAAAACATAGTAAATGTCATTGCAGAGCTAGACACACATAGAAAAAAATAGAGTCCTTCTCAACTAAAGCATCAATTTTAGTTATTAAACATTTGTTTTATTATTGACAGTGCTAAATGTCGTTTTTGGAACAAGAAAGTATTTGAAGTATAATTAAAATTCTGAGTTTTATATAAGGAAAGGGAATAGTGAAAAATGAAAGAAACTAATACAAATATTTGTGGACATGTTTGAAATTCAGAAACGTTCATCTCTCTATTACGAATTTATGCATGGTCTCAGGCATTCCTAATAGTTAAAATATTTATTGCAACTTCAAATTTCATTTCTTATTAACAGTAATGTCTGTTTAATAGGCATCCATGAAACTGTCAAGATAATTGGTAACTTTATCTTATAAGTTCTTAGAATAGAGATGAATTTCAATATAATTAGAAACAATATCTCCTAAGTTCTATGTCTATGTTGGCTAAAATAAAGTAGAGAGTGCCATAATTTTAGGTGTTTCTTAATAAAATTTTAGTTTCTGCAGGGGAAATGGTTGCAGGAAAGTTTATTCACAGGTAGAAATTGTTTTTCTCTTAATGATTTCCATAAAGTCTTCATGCTAATAAGAGGAATAATAATAATTTTCCTAATAGTTATTTTAATAAAAAGAAAGTTCTTATGTTACTATAAATACTTATAAGTTGAATCAATGGTAGAAAATTATATGGGGGGTCTAATTAACTAGACATATGTTATCTATTTTAACATTCTTACATAAACCCTGTTAACATCCTATGACAAAGCAGTCTTGAAGTGTCATGAATCATACATTATTTCTTGAAAACAATATACTTTTCTATTAGAAATAATTATTTCCAAATAAGAAACAGTTAAATACTAAAGCAGTATTAATATTCCTCTGTGTGATAGAAAAATTGTTTTAAATATAGAGATGTTGTCATTAATTTGTATAATCTTTTAAGCTCCACCCTCATTCTACCCAATGATACTAGTTTCTTCAAAGGAATGACATGCTTTATCTTCTTGACAGAATAAATTGACTGGAAAATTACATAACCCCCTCAGCAGATGTTCTTTCTCACTTTGTTTTGGAATTTATACCATTGTACAGTGTTTCCAAGATCCATGTGGAGATATGTTTGAAAGATGCAGTCAATGCATACAAAATCTACCGTAATATATGCAAAGAATACTAGTTATTTTTTGGTTGTATAGTCAAGTACAACTTTCTAATTTTTTAAAATTAGTAAACATCTAAAAGATTTAAACTATTCCAATTAGCTCTACAAGCACTAAACATTTTTCTACCCAAGTGAAATTCTAAGGTCCAAATTGCTAGAAACGTATTTGTCATAATGAATAAATCTTAGAGTCAAAGATGTCAGGCAACAAAAAATGGGAAGATGAAATAAATTTTGACTTTCTATCCCATGCGTCATAACTCTAGCAGTATGGCATACTAATCTGTGCAAATCAGATGGCATCTTCAAAATTATAATGCACACCATTGAGTTAAGCATCTGTATAACAAGCAGAGTAGTCATCCATCTCTCTGTGAACTGCATACTGCAACTTACTGCCTCCCAATGCCAAATGACATCCATCTATGTAGTCTGCCTCTCTAACATGGTAAACTTATAATTATACTTTATCCACTTATTATTTAGGCTTTGAAAAATCATTTTTGCCATGTAGTTAAGAACAAGAAAAAGTAATGCAACCAGCACTCAGTAAAAGACTTTCAAATTACTCAATAAATTCTCTATAAAAATTTCAAAGTAGATGTTTATAATTTTAACACATTGCAAATTCTCAACAACTCTATAGAATATGTTGGCATTTTAGCTAACAAGATAAATTTTATAAGCAAAGTGAAATGAACCACTTCAGAATTAGGACAAATGTTTTAATGAAAATTCTAGAAATTACAGTAAATCTGAAAAAGAAAATTCAAGTTGATATTGTTATAAGCTGAAATGATTTTCATAGTAACATGATTCAAAAATAGTCAACTGTTCAATAGATGAACTTTTATTATGTAAGCTGAGTTTTTAGTGCAGTATCGATTATTACAAAAAGTCACACTTCATAAAATTTGATAATTTCAAAAAGAAAATGGTCAGTCAGAATTTACTAGCTCATTCCAGATAGGTTTTCCAATAACTAATTCCGATTAAGATTTTGGTGATTTCTTACAAATATTTTATTTTAGCCCTACAAAAAAAGATAATTTTTTTTCAGCCCTTCTTTTTCTTAAATGAGTCAAGTTTTGTACTGAAAAAAAGCTATACTTGCCTCCTAAATACTTCAGTTCTACTTCAGGCTTTTCCAATAATTCAATGTTTCATCGCCTAAATCATTCTCTTAATGCCACACTATCTATAACATTTTAGATATTTCTGGTACTATAAGTGGGAAGAGAAGGCCTCAAGAGATTATAAGAATTCAACCAACTTGAGCAATCAATTGTTATATTCGAGATTCACAAGGCCACAGGACAGAGAGACAGAGTCACCAAGGCTGTAACCATCCACGTAACCACGACTCAAACCATCCTTGTTGTTGCTTGTGCTCTCGTCATCGGGCAAGTCCCTCCCTTTGCCATGGACTCTCTAACTACCCCAGTATGGTCTGCATAGAAGCATCATTCTTCTCCTAGGGCCGCATATAGCCCCCCCCCCCCCCGAGCAATACTAAGTCCAGCCCCCTCCGGTTCTGCAACACTACTTCGGACAATGAAGTTAGGGATTTTTCTAAATGGGAGATGGATTCCTCAATTCTAGCTGTGTCTTCATCTACGGCGGCCCTTAAGCTGTTGAACCCCCTATGCTGCACTGCCAAGGATGAGATGCCTGTCCCTGCTCCTATTGCCCCCAGGCCAAAAAGAGTAGCTAAGGTTATTGCTGTGAAAGGATCCCTTTTTTTTTTTTTTTTAATTAAGTTGGAGTCCTTTCCTTCTCTGGTCCAAGCAGCATAGATGATGTCTTCTTGATGATAGATGACCTTAGGGAACACTAGTACCATAATGCAGTATTCTTCAGACTCATTGAAGACTGATAGGCTTAGGCAGGGGGTTAGGCCTGTCTTTGAACAGACCCACCACCCGTTGAGTGCTGGGACCAGCCATTTTATTCCACTGGTCCGGTCTATGGTAGGGTGAACCTCGCCACAAAACTGCGTGTGGCTATTGGGCACCTTTCCTATGCAGGTTCCATTTCCGGTGACTGTCGGAAGAGTCAGTCTCGGTCTCTTGTGGTCCCATTTACAAGACTTGAGAATTTCTTCTCCTGACTGGCTAAAGGGGGTAGCTATTCCCACTGCTTCATAGAAAGGAGGTCTGATATCATAACATAACCAGCACGTCTCGGTGAGGGCTGGTTCAGTATGGTTTAAAGTCTCATATGCCGCTGTCAGCATGTTCCATAAGGAGGCCTCTGTTTCTTCTGCTTCAGGGGTGTTCTGACCTCTAGGGATGACCTGACTTACAGTTTCTGCACTGGTGAGTTGTGGAGATGAGACTGTTGGTTGCAAAGTTGGTCTGTTCTGCTTTTTCCTTTTTACCTGTACCTCTGGGTTAGGCCCTACAGCACCTGTGATGGGAGCCACTTTGAGTTTGATTTGTATCATTGAGCAGAGATATGGCCTTTGATAGAGGCATATTCCCCAGGACAGTCCTGACGTCTACCTTTTATCTTTCTTTCCCTCTTCTGTAAATTTTACCCGTATCAGGTTACAGTCTCTGGCATACCTGTTTCTAGTACAAGGTTGGACATAGGACATTTTAATGAAAAGAGGTTGTACCTGCCATTTCCACTCCCCGTCATTTGTGGTCACACACCACCATTTGGCACAATGATAACCTCCAATACCCCCACACTGACGGTTTTCCTGAGGGGGCTGGAATCCCGGACAGGCGTAAAACCCATTTCGGCTCATAGAGGTCTGTTCCACATCTTCCCTCCATGGCCCAGTTACCTAAGAACTGGGGATTGGGGCAGCAGCGGGGCCTCCCTAGGATATCGCTACTGTCTGTGCTGGCTTTTCTAGGGGACTGACTTTTTCTAAGTTGAAATATAAATCTGGCCACCAGGTGTTTAGTGGCTCTGCCCTTGAGGTGCTATTGTATACCTCATGGGTTTCTAAGTTCGTTATTTCCCATGTAAGTTTATTTGGCAGATGTGGGTTCTCATTATTAATCACAATTGCAAAACTTTGGTCCAAGAGCAGGATATCCATAATTCACTTGCATATGAAACATAGAACAATACCCAACCCCATCTTTGCAGCTTAGTCCCAATCTTTGGGGTAACTAGTTCCAGTCCGAGTCCTAGCAGGGCAATCAGCAGTTCTACCAGAATCTGAGTCAATAGTCTCGTTTACTCCGCAGACGCCACACGGCTCAGCCTGGTCTTTAGTGGATTTGTGAGGTTTGCTGTCGCCCTCCACTTGTCCGGCCATTGCTTCTGCTCATCCTCACCAGCCAGTCTCACGTGGGAGTGGTAGATCCAGGTTGCTACCCTGTCAACCTTAGGAGCAGTGGAGGTAACAAGAATAATTTGAAAGGGTCTTTTCCATTTAGGCTCTAGGGTTTTACTTTTATGCCGTACCCATCCCCTGGCTGGTGATGGTGATACAAGTGTTTAATACTCTCACTCCTTGGCCCAGTTGTCTGGTAGATGGCTTGGAGGGCTGGCCACACTTGGCTGTGAACACATTGCAGAGCTTGTACAGCCTGCAGTACCTCTTTGGGGTGTTCCGGGAGAGCCTCAGGGCTCACCCTAGGGATTACAGGTGGAGGGATACCATACACAATCTCAAAGGGGGTTAGGCCCAAATGGTAAGGGGTGTTCCGGGCTCGGAACAGGGTGAAGGGAAGGAGGGTCATCCAGTCCCCGCCAGTCTCTAGGACCAATTTAGTTAAGGTCTCCTTTAGGGTTCTGTTCATTCTTTCTACCTGCCCTGAGCTCTGGGGATTATATGCACAATGTAACTTCCAATCTGCCCCCAGTGCTCAGGCTAGCCCTTGACTGACCTGACTTGTGAAGGCTGGCCCATTGTCAGATCCTATGCTCTCCGGCAGCCCATACCTGGGAATTATTTCCTCCAATATTTTCTTTGCTACTATTAAGGCAGTCTCTCCTTTAGTAGGACCCTGAGTCTCTACTTCCACCCACCCTGAGAAGGTGTTTACCATGACCAACAAATACCTGTACCCATATTTTCCGGGTCTTACCTCTGTAAAGTCTATTTCCCAAAATAATTCTGGTTGCCTTCCCCGCTCCCTGGTACCTGCATGGGTCCCTCTGATCCTCCCCGGCTGCATAACCTGGCAGACGCCGCAGCTCTGGACAATGTCTTCTGCTATCTTTCCTTGTGATTTGAATCTGATTTGTGCAGTGTCCAGCAACTGTAGCATCTTCCTTTTTCCCAGATGCGTCGTCTGGTGCAAGTGTCCTAGTAGGTGGCTCCCCAAGGCTTCAGGAACTACTAGGCGATGCTCTCCATCTTGGAGCCAACCATCCTTACTCTGTGTTGCCTGCAGTTTTTCTTTGGCCCAGGTTATATCCGTACTGGAATAATCCGGTTGGGGGGGGGACATCTTTCCCATCTAGGAGGTGGCAAGCTCAAATATAGAATATCTGTTAGTGCTGGTTCCTCTGCAGCCCTTTTTGCCTCAGCATCTGCAGCCCAGTTGCCCTTCAAAAGAATCCCCCTTCTGGTGTCCTGGAATGTGGACTACTGCCACTGCTTTTGGCAACAAAATGGCTTCTAGCAACTGAAGTATTTCAGGCTTATGTTTGATTTCTCTGCCCTCTGCCGTGATGAAACCTCTCTTTATAGAGAGCCCCATGTATGTGTACTGTCCCAAAGGCATAGTGACTGTCAGTGTAAACAGTCATCCTCTTTCCTTGGGCCCTGCCGAGGGCTTCCGTCAATGCCACCAGTTCCGCCTTCTGGGCCGATGTCCCCTGTGGGAGGTGTGATGCCCAGATAAGATTGCCTCGCTCATTCACTATAGCCGCCCCCGCATACCTGTGTTCATCCCAAACAAAGCTGCTCCCATCGGTGAACCAGGTCAGGTCACTGTTTGGAAGAGGGCGGTCCTTTAGATCTTTCCTGGCCATCTGGGTCTCTGCCAGGATCTCGAGGCCACTATGTTCAGGTGTTTCCGGCTCGGGATCCAGCAGGAGTGTGGCCGGGTTCAGGATGGCAGGAGTCCGGAACTCAATGCGAGGAGTGTCCAACAGAAGTCCCTGGTAGTGAGTCAGCCTCGCATTTGTAATCCATCATCCTGGCGGCTGCTTCAGGATCCCTTCTATGGCGTGAGGCATGGTAATATGCAAATGCTGACCCAGGGTGAGCTTATCGGCATCTTTGACCAGTAAGGCAGTAGCCAGGCAAGCCGGCCATCCCGCTGCTACCGGGTCTAGTTTTTTTGAAAGGTACGCCACTGGGCGCCTCCAAGGTCCTAGTGCCTGTGTGAGCACTCCCTTGGCTATTCCCTTTTTCTCATCTACAAACAGGTGGAACTCCTTTGTGGGATCAGGAAGTGCCAGAGCCGGAGCCTTTAACATAGTTGTTCTCAGGGTTTGAAAGGCACTCTCCATCTGCACTGTCCATTTCCATGTTTGCCCTGCCTTGCACCCTTCATACAAGGGTCGAGCCTTCTCTGTGAACCCTGGAATCCAGAGGCGGCAGTATCCCACTGACCCCAGGAATTCCCGCACTTTCCGACATGAGGTTGGGCTGGGTATTCCAAGCACAGTCTGTTTCACTGCTTCTGTTAGCCACCTTTGGCCTCTCTTAATTTTACATCCTAAATAGGTGACTTCATCCTTGCAAATCTGGGCCTTCTTGGCACTAGCTCTGTAGCCCATTTTCCCTAACACTCTGAGTAAGTCTTTGGTGTTCTCCAGGCAGGTCTGAAGGATTGGAGCAGCTAATAGTAAATCATCTACATACTGCAGCAGGGTCACCTCTGGGTGGTTGGCACGGTACTCACCCAGGTCTTCGTGAAGGGCTTTGTTGAACAAGGTGGGCGAGTTCTTAAACCCCTGGGGCAGTCTTGTCCAACTCAGCTGCCCCTGGATCCCTCTCTCTTCGTCCTGCCACTCAAAGGCAAATGTTTCTTGGCTGTGCAGGGCCACAGCTAGGCTGAAAAAGGCATCCTTTAAATCTAGGACAGTGTACCAAATCTGCATTGTAGGAAGGGAGCTTAGTAGGGTGTAGGGGTTTGGAACCGTAGGGTGGATGTCTAGGACACGTGTGTTGACTTCCCTGAGGTCCTGCATAGGCCGATAATCCTTTCCACCCGGTTTCTTCACTGGCAACAAAGGAGTATTCCAGGCTGACTGGCACCTCCGGAGAATCCCGGCGTCTAGGAGCCTTCAAATGTGGGGCGTTATTCCCACCCTAGCCTCCTGGGGCATGGGGTACTGTCTAACTCGGGCTGGCTCAGCCCCTGGTTTTAACTCAATGTATAGAGGTGGCCGATGCTTTGCTCACCCTGCACCCCCCGTTTCAGCCTAGGCTTGGGGAAATTCATGGAGCCAGTGCTCTATGTCCTTTTCCTGGCCCCTCATGGGCTGGTATAGTCTATACTCATCCACCTGTACCAAGGTCAAGATTTGAGTGACCCAGGGGGCTGCTAATAAGGTTGCCTTTATAATCAGTTATTATTATTCCTTCTTCTTCAAAGTAAATATGGGATCTTAATTTTGTGAGTATGTCTTTCCCTAATAATGGAGTGGGGCACTCTAGAATGACCATGAAGTCATGACTCACTTGTCCCGAACTTAAGTCCAACTTTCTCCATGTAGTCCATTGGTAGGGCTTGGTTCCAGTTGCCCCCTGCACCCAGCTAGTCTTATTAGACAGTTTTCCCATGGTTTCAGTAATCACCGAATGTTCTGCACCTGTGTCTACCAGGAAACTGACTGGGCTCCCCTCCACTACTAAAGTTACCCTGGGCTCGGGGAGGGGAACCGAACCTCATCCCCCCTATTCATCCTCTACTTGCCGCACCACCATAACCTTCTCTGAGGATTCAGCTCTACCTCCCCCCTTTCTCTTGGGGCATTTCCTAGCCCAGTGTCCATGCTCCTTGCAATTGGTGCACTGATCCTTGCCTAGCCTCTCTCTCCTGGGTCACCCCTGGCCTCTTGCCCCTAGCTGACCTCCTCCCATAGCTGCGAGTAGGATCTTAGCCATTTCTTTGTTTGCCCTGCGCGCCTCACCCGCTTGAAACTTTCTATCTTTCAATCTTAGTCTAACTTCTCTTTGGGCGTTTCCCTGTTATTGTATACTTTTTATGCCACCTCTAGCAAGTCCTGTAGAGTTTTCTCGCACAGCCTATCTATCCTTTGCACCTTTCGCCTAATGTCTGGGGCTGCCTGATTTACAAAGGCCATCACGACAGCCGCTTTACTCTCTTCTACGGTGGGATCTATCGGAGTGTACTGCCGAAAGGCTTCCATAATTCTCTCTAGGTAAGCTGCCAGACTTTCCTCAGGCCCCTGATGGACATCTACTACCTTAGCCAAATTGGTAGGCTTCCGTGCTGCTGCTCGGAGACTGGCCATAAGAGTCTGGCGGTAGACCCGGAGACACACCCTACCTTCAGCCTCATTATAATCCCAGGGCGGCCATTCAAGAGGAAAGGTCTGGCCGATGACTCGGGGGTTTATGGTAGGTCTGCTGTCCTCTCCTGGAACCAGCTTCCATGCTTCCACTTGGATTCTCTCTCTCTCTTCAGTTGTAAAAAGTACCTTGAGCAACTGTTGGCAATCATCCCAAGTGGGCTGGTATGTAAAAAGAACTGAATCTAAAAGGTTAATTAAATCCCTCAGATTTTAAAAAAAACTTACATTTTGGGATTTTCAATTGTAGAGGTCACTGGTGGAGAAAGGCCAGTACTGGTATGTCTGTTCCCCATCTGCTCCAGGGTGTCCCGCTGCTCTCAGGGGGAGTGCCCTTATGGGCTCCGGATCTGGAGCCCGTCCAGTCCTCTGCTTAGTTCTGTAAGCTGGTCCCCCCATCAGCGGTTCCATTGTGGCTATAGGCACCACAGGTGCGGGCGCCGCTGCTACCAGGGAGGCGGGATCCAGCAGCGCCGGGAGGGGTGTGTGCACGAGCACCGCAGGGAGGGGCAAGTGCTCAAGCTCCACCGGGAGGGGCGCCAGGAGGAGAGAGTGTGAGGGCTCTGCGGGGAGGCCTCGGGTTCCGCCGCCACCACCAAGGGGGCGGGGTCGAGCACCACTGCTGAGAAATTATAGGGCGGGGGCACATTCCACTCCAACTCTGTTAAATCTGGGTACAGATTTGTGTCTGGCAACACAGGGGAGGTGCCAGCAGAGGGCGGCTGTGGGGGCCGTGAGTCCTGCATCTCGCCCTTCTTCACCCCTTTAGCAGCCAAAATCTTGGCCTTTACCTTAGGGGCAGGCAGGAAGGTCTCTAGCCAGGGTGTGGGGGGGTCCAGGACCAAACCCTGCCAGACCACAATGTAAGGAATTTGATCGGGATGGCCATGGCGGCCAAACACCACCCCTTTTACCTTTTCAATGAGGGAGGCATCAAAAGAGCCCTCCTTGGGCCATCCCACCCCAAACTTAGTCCACTCCCCCTCACAAAGAGTGATAAGCTTTCTTTTTTTAACCTCCAAGGACAGATCGTGTGCCCTCTCCCTCACATCCTTAAAGTGACTCACGAGGATGGACAACAGCGTCATCAGAGTCTGTTCCATTCCTTAAAAGAAGAGGAAATCCTAGACACAGGACAAAAAAAATCACTCGCATAATCACACAGATGTAAAGACTAGACAAATAAGGCCCAAGTAACAAAATGACTAAACAGATGAATAAACAAGCAAACAAACAAACAAACAAAACAAAATGGCCCACCTATTCCGGAATCTCTCCCCGGTCCCCTTCTGACCTAGCCTCCAGCTCCAAGGTCAGCCGTGAGGATTCCAAGGAGGCCAGCAGACGTCTCTGTCTGGCCTCCACCGGTGACCCACCAGCGTGTCCGCCTAGGGCCTAATGCCAGTCCACTAGTTCGGGGCTCCAATCTATACACTCCCTCCCCGGCTCTGCGTCCTATCCAGCGGTCTGCGAGAATCCCAGACGAGCCCCCAAATGTTATATTCGAGATTCACAAGGCCGCAGGACAGAGAGACAGAGTCACTGAGGCTGTAATTATCAAAAGGAATTTTACTGTCTAGCTCGAGCTAGGGTCCGAGCCCCCAGAGTGCCAGCGCAGTGGCCTCTTCTCCTGGCAGGGACCCTCCTTTGTGTCTTAGTCCCCTTTTTATAACTTAGTTGTTTACACACTGGTCATGCATCCGCCCCCACAGTGATTTTTACTTCAGCCTGCGCCTGATAGGCCCTAACCTGTTCCGGGTCCTAGCTGAGAGACTCAGGTTTCCGCTTTCTTTGTCTTTTTTCCTCTGCATCCCATAATATACTCATAATGCCTTGCGGTTAGCAAACAAGCAATAAACAGAAACTGGAAGGTGTCTATTGTACTTATAGCCCAGTATCTTACACAATGTGTTCTGTAGCCTTAGTTTATGAAGTCAGTGGCTATTCAGCTAACTAAAACTAGCCTCTGACAGATCCTAGCAGCCTACAGATGAACTCCACTGAACTTTCATCACTGTACTATGCTAAGGTCCCCATCCCAGGAGGAGCCATATCTTCATTACCATAACATGTGACCTGTGTACTAGCATAACAAATTAACCACACTTGCAAAACAGCAACTATGCCTCTACATGTGATGACACATTGTTTTCTTTCTGTACTACCCCATACAAACCCCATGCCACCTTCCCTTAGGTAGACACTACTTTGGAGAATATTCCCAGTGATCTCCTTGCTTGCTGCAAGTAATTAAATCTCCTAATGATCAAGACTGTCTTTGGAGGATTGTTTGTTAATTCACCAGGTGAATGAATCCCGATATTTTGGGTAACAGTTCCTGATGAAGGTCCATTTGGCACAGTGGAATAGAAGTTTGGAGAGGTCATCAGAAATGGTTTTGGTATGATTTTAACCTCATACCCAGTAATCTGGATTTTATCCCATAGGGAAGGGACCCTTAATGAGTTTCAACCACAGCAATAACTTCAATAGTCAGTACCTCAAGGTTAGAGGTTTAAAGAAAATCCAACAAAGAAAAATAAGTTCTGAAAATTTTGGTTGCCTGGTAATAATTTTTAAAAAAATAATGCAGTTTACATTTAGCATAATGTTATTAAATAGGTTACAGGAAAAAGAAAAATCAGCTTGGAAAATATGTAGAAAGTGAATTTCTTCCTTGACTTCTTATAAATTTCCTGGTAGAGGTTCTCTTGAAATGTCCTAATTTTTTTCTTTTTTCTTTTTCTAAAGAACAGTGTTTTAGCTAGCTTAGGCTACCACGACAAAATACTGTAGATTGGGTGGTTTAAACATCAGAATTTTTTTTTTCTTTCTGATATATCAAGAATATATTCATTTTATGGGATAAGCATCATGTTTCTTTTATTTTTATAATTTACATAGAGTGGTAATTCTTAAATTTGCAATCATAATCTCAAAAATGACAGTGTTGAGTAGAAGATAATTTTATTTTATTCTAAAGGCAGATGCCCTTAGCTGTATTAAAAAAAAATGTTCTGGAGAAAGGACACAAAATTACTATAAAAATAAATGTATAATCAGGGTAGAACAAAACTTTTCAGACCCCATCATGAGATAAAAATGCATATTTCTAAAATCATGTGGCTTTTTAAGGCTGCAGTTTACGGCTTGCATTTCAGCAAAAGAAATCTTATTTAGGAATCCATTTACTTAAAACCTATAACTCTGATTTAGATTACCTTATAGGACTCTTTGACTTGAAATACACTATCCATAAATCCTTTTTAAATCAACTGACTAGGATGAATATTATCAATTTGTTTTGTGCTCTTTCTGTTTTAATCCACCTCTATTTCCATACTCCAGCATATATGTTTGTTCAGCAAGCCTTGGTTTTGTCTGATCATCTCCAATTATTTACACATCATTTAAATTTTAATAACTTAAATCATAGGAATTTAAAGAATAATGGGGCTCAATCAAAGTTAGTAAATATACTCTTGTTAGAAATGTTCACACAAAATGTAAGTTAACTCTTGATGGGCTGAAGCTCATGTGATTTTGTGTATTTTGTTAAATTCCAGAGATGACTGTTCTCTGCCTACATCTCTCTGGCATCAGGAAAGGTGACTCTGGTAAAGCAGGCAGAGATGAATTCTTAGGAAGAACTATAACCAAAATGCAAACAGGGACTCAATTCTTTTTAACAATCAAGAGAAATAGATCAAAAGTAACATTTTTTTAACCACTCAAAGTCAAGTCACTATTGTGGCTCTGTTATTTTAGCCCCAACTAAATCCATTCAACATTTATAGCATATATGAAATCTCTAAAAATTGGTTACATCATGGTTTCTTCTTTAGTTCTCTGTTGTATTTAAAGCTCTCACCTTCAGTATTCCAGTTTCAGGAATATCCTTGGGATTTCTTCAAAGTCAAAGAAACTCCATGAATCACTACTGAGATTACTTTACAATTATAGATTAACTGCAATCATTTCACTATAAATTATTTTGCAGAGATGTAAGGGTCTTGGAGAAGTATTCAGGTTTAGGGTTTAGGAATGCATATCAGAAAAAAAATCTTAGTTTTGTGTGCTCTTTGAATAACCGACAAGAGCAAGGAAGCCACTTGAAAAATTGTTACTCTCAATTGGGATAGGTCTCATCACTTTTGTTTTATTTAAAAAAGAAGACAAAAGGAAGAATGTTAGAGCACACCAAGGTGCAAGGTTAGTGGGTGCTCAGATACAACACAGATCTCTATAATAATGTAAACCTCATTTAATTAAAGAAACAACAGTTAAGAAAACTCAGCTGATTTTTTTAGATTATGTAGAACTTTTTGACTAAAAGTAAAATTTTAAAACATCTCAAGTCATAATAGATATACAGGTGCTATTCATTTGAAATGTATAAAAATTTTTAAATGAGTATTAAATTGCTATTGGAAAAAACACAAAAGATCGGTGTGTGTGTGTGTGTGTGTGTGTGTGTGTGTGTGTGTGTGTGTGTAGGGGGCAATGAATTATAAAGGTAGGAGAATAAAGATGACAAAGGTGAAATACCAGACAGAAAAAAAATATACGTTGTGATAAGTGATAGAGAGGTCAAACAGCTGTTCAGAAAAATAATCAGACTCCATCATGAGATAAAACATACCGTTGAGGGTATTTGATGGCCCATGCTTTTATATATCCAATATATCCTTTTTAAGTGAACACTTGACAATTATCCTGAAAATTGTTTCAGCATGCAAAATATAAGCTCGCAGGTGCTTAAGTAAATGGACAATAAATGGTCTTCTACAGATGAATACACTTTGGAGGTTTTATTCTCAGGGCACATTTTTCCTCCCTGAATATTACTACTGTAAAGCTCATTAATTTGAAAAATGGAATATTCTAAAAAAATCATTTGATTAATTTATTGTAATCTAAAGTCTACATTGGTGTCAACTAAGAAGGCAGTTTTCTTTTTTTTGTAAGCAAAAATCACACTGAGTTGCAGGTTGCAGTTTGAATGAATTGGAATGCAAAATGGAGTACTGTCATTTTTAATATTGTTTAATTATAATTGTTGCTAATATCTTCGATTTCAGGTAGGCATTATTTCAGTAAAGTAGCCATAATGGATTTTGCAATTATTAACAGGTGATCTTAGTGATGCTAATTTATATATTTTTAACATTTATCTTTAATACTATAACTTATTCTTCTGGGTACAGATTATAGATGCTATAAAGCAATTTAATATTTAAATGAGGACAATTGTTTTCCTGTTAGGACCAAGAAAAATCTCTTTTTTCTTATATCCATATATCTGGATTAACATACACACACATATATCCTCACAGACACACACATACACACACAACACATACATATTTGCAGAATATTTTAACCTAGGTAATTGAATATAAAAGTTACCAGTTACTCCAGAAGAGTAGCCTAGACCCCTTATAACTTACTCTTCAAACCAGAAAATGGCTAGCGGATTCTAAAACATATAGGAGATGAAAAATCACCTATGGGTTACAATGGACACTACTCAGGTGATGGGTATAACAAAAGCCCAGACTCCACCACTATATAAATATATACAGGTAACAAAATTCAACCTGTACTCCCTAAACCTATTAAAATAAAAAAATAAAACTTTTAGGAGAGGATTTAAATATCCTCCACAAGAGGAACTCAAAATATAGATATGTTAAGTAGGCCTAAGTGAAGAAAAAGAATGCTAGCATATCCTTGACTATAAAATATAACGTTGGCTTTTTACTTAGCCTATATAGGATAATAAGATTTGAACAGTTTCCTGTGCATACTAGACCCTCCAACTCTTTAATGTTCTTCCTCCACTGCCAGTGCTATAGTAACAATCCTTATTCAAAGACCTTGATAAAACAGCTTTTTATTTACCAAAATGTGTTCTGCATAATACTGATCCTCAAAATATTCTAGGAGAAAAGAACTTTTGTATTAAAGTAAGGTTATGGAATTCATTCTTGGAGTTTTCTAATGCACACTTGCATTTGACATTCTATCATGAGAATGTTTTTACTACATTCTAATGTAATAGAATGTTTTTATTACATTCTAATTCTATGTTTTTATTACATACTAATCTTTGTAAACATTTTGCAATGCTTATAGAATCAACCAATATACAGATTTCTATATTTATCCATTTCCCTACTGTTAACATAAGGATTTTCACTTGATTGATTTCATTAACAATACTGTACACGGTTTCACGCATACTTCTCATGCATTTTATGAAATAAATCAATCGAATTAGAAATAATAATGGATCATATACTTGAATATTGTACTGTTCCTGACAGTATTGCCAAATTGACTTCCAGAAAGTTATACCGATATATGAATGTAAGATTCATATGTTACTCAAGTTATGTACATAAGAGTTTTCAAATCAACATAAAAATTTTAAAAGGACAATGAGCAAAACATATAAAAATAGTAGGAACATCAAATGGTTACAAATGAAAAAATAATGTGCAAAATATTGAATCTTAGCCAAAAATTTCTAACAAGTAAATTTTAGCAATAATTATCAAGGCCCCTAAAATAATTTATTGCCTTGATACATTTTTTAGGAAATTAGAATGTGGATAGAAACATTTTTTTTGAAAGTGATCAACAGAGCATCATTAATAGCAACCAATTTTTTTTAAATTGCCAAGAACAGAAAGAAATACCTATATTGACACTGTTGATAAATGCTAATGATCCATTCTCTCCCACTTCTTTTATTAGAGCAATCCTCAAATATTGTGTGGATACTTAGAATAGACTGTAACTCTGATGAACCTTTCTTTCAGCTAGAGTGGTTATAGGACTAAGATCAGGCCAATTAAATGTAAGCAGAAAATATATATGTAATATTTATGACCTTAAAAAGAAGGTTAACCTTCTATTACTCATCTCTTCTTTCTGTAACATGGGCTTGGTAACGGGGGCTGAAACACCCATCTTGGTCCAAGAGATGGGAGCCTGAATAACACAGGGACTAATTAAATGATCTTGTATCCCTGATTACTTTGGTGCTGCAGAAAAGTAATGGGCCACCTACTAAGACTTTTATATGAGAGATAAATATAGGTCTATCTTATTTAAGTCACTGTTATTTTGGCTTCTTTTGCTACAGTAGGTAAAACTTCCTAAGTATATGATATGTGTATCTAGGAATATTATGCAGCAACTAAAATGCTCCTAAAGGTATGAAAGAAACTAATAACATAATTTTGCATAAAGAATTCAAAACATATTATATTGATTTTTAAAATGATAGATATTAAAGGAAGGAAATCTGTGAAATATTAATAGGAGCAAAATAATGGTGGTAGGATTGAGGTGATTTCTAAGACATGTTTCGTATTCTAGTCTAATTAAGAGAAAAGTATCAGATAAATCCCAATCAAGGTACATTTTGCAAAATACCCCACCAATACTTTTGATACTCTGTCAAGGTCATCAAAAATAAGGGAAATCTGATTAACTCTTGCTGCCACAAAGAACCTAAGAAGACATAAGTAAATGTCATATGGTATCCTGGATAGGATCTTGAAACAGAAAAAAAGACATTAGGTAGAAATTAAGGACATCTGAAATATAGACTTTGGTAATAGTAATATGTTAATATTGGTTCATTAATTGTGACAAACATACCGCAGTAATTTAAGATGCCAACAGTAGGGAAAAAGGAGGGCAATATATGGGAACTCCCTATTATCATAATAACTTTTCTGTAACTATAAACGTATTCTAAAATACAAATGTTTATTTTTTGAGAAAGTTTTTGATAGTGGGTGCAGAGCACTAGGCACTGTTGTAGGCCACAGACTTTGGTATTGATTTGTTAGCTCACCTTGTCTGCGTGGACACAAGCATGCCCTGCAGCATCTCTAGACTCTGCCAAATTTCCTCCTTCAGCTTCTCTGACTCCTGAGCCATGTATGTGTTTGCTCCATGATGAAAGGCATCAACTTCTCCTGCAGGTCAATGGTATCACTGAAGCTGGAGGTTTGGAGGCAGTGATCAGTCAATCCAGGTCCCAGCTCATTTTCGGAGATTCCAGTTTGCCTCTATTTTCCCTGACTTCTTCTGACCTTCTCAGCTGCCTGCCCTGCTAACCTAAGATCCACCACCAGAGGCTGAAGCTACAGAAAACATAAACTGTTTAACTAGTTGCCAAAAGGCATAGGTAAAAATCCACACAATAATTCCCTTATATCAAGTCTTTCCTAATGATTGTGTTTCTCTGATAAAATCTTGCCTGCTACAAATATGAAATCTATTAGTACCATTTATTAAAAATATTTCTTGATTACTGACTGCCTTATTTCAAGGGGTAGGGGTCACAGAAACAATCGCAGGTAGGTCGAGGGTTAGAAGGCACCATGTCCTTGAATTTTGATACGGCGTATTTAAACCTCCTTAAAAGCTGCTATCTTCCAAAATGAATCAAGATAAACAACCATTTTGCTGAGCTCTCCACTGAAGAATTAATAATATTAGTGAAATCTACTATCTAATCACTATATATTCTAACTTTTTTCTACTTTCAAATTCATTACATCTATAATGAAAATAAAAGATATTTTTAGTGGTCAAAAGACGTAAAATGATTAATCATATATCTACTAATGACATTTTAAAAGTACCTCAGCCCAGAAATGTGACACTACAATCATTAAAAATCAGATTCAATTTTCAAAGATACTAATCTTAAACTTTATACTGCTGGCAGAAACATACAATTATATTCAGTAAGCTCAGATGCTCTGGATAATGGAAAAGCTCAGTTCTATGGTGCTGCCAGAAAATAATATGCTCTTAGAAATTCTGCAAGTTGAGTAGGGAGATAACTGATCAGAATATGACAAAGTGATGTTACAAATTGTTCAGAATAGAAAAATTCCTGATCCAAAGAAATCTTTTCCTTTGAGACATGGATTGAGGTCCAAGAGCAGCATAATGGTACCAAATGGATAAAAACAACAATAAAGTCACTTCTCATGCATAATGCATAGGCATTCTCTATCGGAGTTGATATCACCATCTGGTGTCTAATTATTCCTGCCTCACACCACACGGTGGTACACACCTAATGGAATGACTGTACATTATAATAACTCAGTACACAGACCCTTTGCTGCTAATTATAAGGTGCTAGTTGTTGCTGTTGTTTTAAAGATCATGGAAATCCCAAAGAATGTGATGTTCATTGCTTAAAATAAATATTTTGTAAGATGTCACTAGGAAAAGCAAACTATAGTTATAGATCATTTTTCTAAATGATCTATATTGTTCCTTTAAGTTTCTTCTAACATACATACCACAGAAATTAATGTCCTTATTCCATATTCTTATGACATGGCCAGCATCCTTTTTTTCTAACTGAATGGTTTTATTTGGATTTATTGGTATGTATCTTCAAGTTGAAGGAATCAGGGTTAACAGTTATTTTTTCTTTCCTAAAATAACAAATAAGACAATAATTCTTATGAAATAGATCATTCATTCATTTACTTAATAAGCATTTATTGCATATGTACTAGGTATCAGAGATGAATTAGGGTCTGAGGGAATGAAAATAAACTTTTCAGAAGGAGTCTGGTTAATTAATGAAAAACATAGTTATTGGTTAATGATTACAATAAAGCTTCATAAGTGTTTTAATAGCAGTATTCACAGGTTCTTAATGTCATAGGGAGGGGACATTTTCCATCATATCTTTTATACCCTGAAAATGTGGATTATTTCTTAGCTGGAGTTTTAGTTATCTATTGCTGCATCATAAACTACCTCAGAATGTAGTAGCTTAAAACAACAGTCACTTATTTGCTCATGATTTCACAATTTAGTCAGGACTTGGAGGCAACACTGTGTGCCTGTTCCACATGTGTCCTTTGAGCAGGCTCAGCAGCAGCTGGAGGTGGATGTGAAAGATGGCTCACTCACTCATAGAACAGGAGTTGGTTCTGGCTTCAGCTAGCTGGTAATTTAGGTGGAATGGTCACTTCAATTATCTGCCACATGGGCCTTTCTAAGTGGTTACTTGAGCTTCCTTACAGAGTGACAACTAAGTTGCAAAAGAGAGGAAGTGGAAACTTCCAGGCTTCTTAAAATATAGGCCCTGTACTGTTACAGTATCATTTCTACCATATTTTGGTTCAGAAGATACATGTCCAGTTCAGATTCAATGGGATGAAGAATTAGACTGTGCTTCTCAGAGATTTATTTTTAGCTATCATTAACACACTAGTTGGTATAAAATTCATTAAGCAAATAATAATTATCCTTTATATTCTGTACATACTTTAAAGAATAATAGAAAGTTTTACTTTACCTAAAATTCAGCGTATAGTATAAAAAACTCCATTTTAAATGCTGTGATTCTGAGAAGGAAACACTATATTTCATGAAATATACTTAAAAGATTGGGTTTAATTCTAGGTTTGTGGAAATAGTCTGTGCTAATCAATAGAAATTTTGTCCACATCACAAGTACATTTTAGATAAGTTTGAATTTCAGATAAAATTCTCTCTATATATAGTTAACATTTAGAAAATTCTTATTATATGCCATAATGTGATAAATATTTCATACACTAGTTCATCTACTCAACTCAATATAATTTTCAGGTAAAATTATCATCTCCACTTTACACATAACAAAACTGAGGCTAAGGGAAATGAGTGGTTTATCTGAGGTTATGCAGCTAGAATTGGGAAGAGCTTGGATTCAAGCCCAGGATGTCCTTTTCAAAGTCTAAGTACTATTCTGACTCAGCACAGGCAAATTCAATATTAAGTTTCAGAAATATATTTTTATCTATTTTTCTATTGTTTTTATCTATTTTTCTATCTTATATATTCTGTCTCCACTTAACAAATACAAATCATTATTATAGGGCCGGGCGCGGTGGCTCACGCCTGTAATCCTAGCACTCTGGGATGCCGAGGCGGGCGGATTGCTAGAGGTCAGGAGTTCGAGACCAGCCTGAGCAAGAGCAAGACCCCGTCTCTACTATAAATAGAAAGAAATTAATTGGCCAACTAATATATATAGAAAAAACTAGCCGGGCATGGTGGCGCATGCCTGTAGTCCCAGCTACTCGGGAGGCTGAGGCAAGAGGATTGCTTGAGCCCAGGAGTTTGAGGTTGCCGTGAGCTAGGCTGACGCCACGGCACTCACTCTAGCCTGGGCAACAAAGCGAGACTCTGTCTCAAAAAAAAATATATCATTATTATAAATGTGAACAAGAGTCTGGTAACATGATTTCCACTCCCTCCAACCTGATTAAGGAATTACTCAATTGAGTTTTATTCTATACCAACTGTTTTGTTGGTAATAAAAATACATATTACCAGCTATACATGTGTTTGTACATTACATATATGTGTGCATATATCAAAAATTAATATTTATGATAAATAGGTGAAAGTGAAAGATAAATTATATATGTTCAAAGATAAGACATAGGTGCCAAATGCTATATTTAATCCTCTAGTTGCTTAAAAATGTATCAGTTTTATACCTTCTTTTTCTATTTCATAAAATCCATGATGGAAAAGAATAGGCCTCTTACTTTATACACAAGGCTGACAGCTTACTATCTACTGAATGAGGAAATACATTGTAAAATTTCTTTATGAAAAAATCTATGAAAACAATTAATCAGAGGTGAAAAGTCAATCAGAAAACCCAAATCCATAATATTAGATCAACTGTAATCATATAGGAAAATTTCCCTGTGAGTCCTTTGATCTTCATTTTTCTGCTATGCTAAGAGAAAATTACATGAAAGTAGATTATAGTTATATTTTAAGACAATTATTTCAAGACCATTTGATATCAGAGAAGAAATACTGAAGAGGTTTTTGAAAAATTACAGTTGTATTTTATAGAAGGTTTCTCCATTAACATTAATTATGCTATCCCTAGAGTCAGGAGCTTAGGCAGTCTTTTGAAAAAGCAAATCTATTCACCAACAAGTAAATGTTTTAAGTTTTCAAGTCATTACCATTTGACCTGAAACATTTAGAGTTGCTTCTTTTTCTTTTCTTATTTTTACAGCTTTATTGAGATAATTTGCATATCATACAGTTTACCCAATTAAAGTTTATAATTCAATGGTTTTAGTAAACGAGTTGTGCAATCATCACCATAATCTTAGATTTTCATCACCTCAAACATAAACCTTCTCAATAACAGTCATTCCCCATCCTCCCATCTTCCCACCCTCA
The DNA here is from genome assembly GCF_040939455.1 of Microcebus murinus. Taxonomy (NCBI): domain Eukaryota; kingdom Metazoa; phylum Chordata; class Mammalia; order Primates; family Cheirogaleidae; genus Microcebus; species Microcebus murinus. The sequence goes on along the minus strand of NC_134108.1, from coordinate 62,158,643 downwards.
GCCTTAGTCAACTTTAATCTATTTTGATTTATCTTTCCCTTGAGATAGAGAAACAGGAAAAAGGAAAATCTTCTCTGATTATGGATCATGTAGTGGGAATCATAGGTTTAGACTGTCATGTGTCTGTCAGGTGTTCATAATGTATTAAAGATCAGGCAATATACCTTTAAGGATATCCAATGAAATGATAAAAGTACTTTTAATGAAATAGAGGAATATAGCAATGGGAATTGGCTCAGCTTCCAGCTCAAGAATCATGAATTTCAATCACTTTCTGAAGTACTACTGGAAATAACTGGAGAGATGAGCACACCCTTCTCCACAACGATAGGCTTTTTATTCACTTGTTTTGTGCCCTATTTTTTCTCAAACCCTCCATTCCTCAAATATGCTTATGTTTACACACTCATTCCCAGAACATTTTTTTCTTTTTAATTTTCCCACATTGTCCCTGACAGTCACTGTTCCAATTTATTTAATTAACATTCCTATGAGTCTCCTCTTCCAAACCCTGTCTTACCAAAAACACACACACTTTATAAGTTTTTTTCCCAAACAAGTAATCTCTTTTCAGACTTCTTATCTACTTCTCTGACTCTTTTTTCCTTTGTCAGCCTTGGAACTTTTTCTTTTCTCTCTTTTTCTCACTTCCCTCAACTTAACTCACCAATGTTTTTCTGCTTTTTTAGGACGGTTGATTAAACACATCTTGAATAACCTAATGAAAACTATGTCGCTAGTAATTTACCAGTAGCATATTTGTTCCTCAAACACTAGCTTTCCTATTGTTTAAATGAAACAAATACATTTACATTTTTCTGACATTTTTGATTTAACTACGTAGTATAGTATATTATAATAAAATGGTTAAAGACATGCATTTGGAGATCATCTAATAGACATAGGTTCCCTCGGGCCTGCATGACTTAGCCAAATCACTTGAATTATATAAACTACAATTTCCTTATCTACAAAATTGGAATGATAATAATGCTGCCCTCATAAGGTAGCAAAGAGAAAATAATAATGCATGCAAACATTTAGCACAGTGACAAGAAATGATCAATGATAGTAGCAATCATATTATTATTATTCATACACACTAAGCCTTCACTAGACTTTTTCTGGGGTAAGTCTGGGAAAATTCAACTTAAAATATTTTTATGGTAAAATAAATTCTAAATAACAAATTGACTTAAACAATTTTTTATAACATAGCCTACTTGAAAGAGTTACTATGTATATAACATGAATGCTAAAAGATGATGTAGGTTGGGCGTGGTGGCTCACGTCTGTAATGCCAACACTCTGGGAGGCCAAGGCAGGATGATCCCCTAAGGTCAGGAGTTTGAGACTAGTCTCAGCAAGAGCAAGACCTCCATCTCTACTAAAAATGGAAAGAAATTAGCTGGTTAACTAAAAATAGAAAAAAATTTAAAAATAAATAAATAAAAGATGACCTAGTTGATTCTATGTCCTTTATTCATATTTATGAATGAATTCATCTACTTCTTAAATTGCTCCAAAGACTATGATGTAATTTAACCCTATTGTAATAAACTGAATGAAATTTTTTTCAAAGACAAGATTTTTTTTGTTTGCTGTATTTTATTTTGTTTTGTTTACCACCAAAAGCTGTCAAAGCTTTTGACAGGAAATCTAAGGATAAAAAGGGAACAAAAAGTATATGAAGTATAATCTTGTCTTGTGAAATATATGTGTGTGTATATACGCACATACACATACACACATATAAAATATATTTTTTAAATATGAATAAACAAATGGATATTTTTAATTTTTATTTGCAAACTAAATTTTACCAAAGATTTTTGTCATGAAACCTGTTTGCTGTCAATAAACCTGACAATTAAGATTTAAAAAAATAAGACATAAAGAAAAAATTCTGTAACCTATTTATTATTTAAGTTGATGAATCCTCATTATGGTCCCTTTGTTAAAACCTCTCAACATACTTTACCTTGTTGCAACTCTTCTATATATTTGTTTTCATAAATGAAACAATAAATTCTTAATTTTCTGAGGTCCAGTTTTCTTCCCAGTTTATAAGTTCCCTGAAAGCAGTCACTCTGTCAGTTTGTATATTCCTGGATCTCCATAATAAATTGTGAAGGGAGGCATTAATAAATGAATGAATTCAGAAGAATATTTTAACCTATTTATTTCAAAATAATGTTCTGTTCCAATTTTGTTGCTTTGAGAGGAATACCAAGAAATTTGTATGAGAAATCACAAAATATCTTCTATTCAATATGTACGTGTGTAAAGCCATATATATTTTTGATGACCATATTAAATATAGTCACTTATATATCTATCAACAAGATTGAGTGGAGCTTAATTGATGATTTAAGCTCTTATTCTTTTTTGTTTTTTGCTGTCCTGAGAAAACCTAACTGTAATTGATACTCTTAGCATGCTGCCTCAATAAGGCTTACCATAGGCCGGGGGGGGTGGCTCACGCCTGTAATCCTAGCACTCTGGGAGGCCGAGGCGGGCAGATTGCTCGAGGTCAGGAGTTCGAAACTAGCCTGAGCAAGAGCGAGACCCCGTCTCTACTATAAATAGAAAGAAATTAATTGGCCAACTAATAAATATAGAAAAAATTAGCCAGGCATGGTGGCACATGCCTGTAGTCCCAGCTACTCATGAGGCTGAGGCAGTAGGATTACTGGAGCCCAGGAGATTGAGGTTGCTGTGAGCTAGGCTGACTCTACAGCACTCACTCTAGCCTGGGCAACAAAGTGAGACTCTGTCTCAAAAAAGAAAAACAAAAGAAAGGCTTACCATAGTTTCATTATTCTCTAAAAAACACAAGCATCATTTCTGTAATCCATACCAGAAGTAAAAGTATGAATAATTCTTGAATGTTTACTGTGAAGTTTGATTAAACAAAATATACCAGGAATTGAAAAGCAATTTTTAATATAATAATATATGTTTAAAACAATAAGGTTCTAAAATTTAGAAACTTAAAGCACTGGTGTTCTGCCAAGTTGATCAAGGTAATTTAAATTATAGCAGGGCCTTCCTGTTTTTATTTTTTTTTTAAATGGATAATGTTTTCTCAATTTTATGATTTTCTCACATTAGCTTTTCTTAAACCTTTGGCACCTGCTAGAAAGTAAGAGCAGATGACAAAATGAATGAACATGTAGCAAATGAATATCAACAGCAGAACTTGGAAATAGCTGGTCCTGGTAGGTTTGACAGCCTTTTTCTTTCTACTCATATAATTATCTAATTTGCATCCAAATGTTATAGTGATGTTTATTTTCTACCAGTAAAATTTGTTTTAAATTTATATTAGTAAAATTAGTATGCCAATATTTCATTGTGTAAATGGGGAAAAAAAGGAAAAAAGGACAGGCAGATATTCATGATTCATGTAGTCTGCTACCTGGCTCTATCTGAGATTCACTGGAGTGTAAAATGAAACCACATATGTACTAATCCCAGCCAAGTATCCTGAAAGCTAGGCCAAAATTTCTTCTTTGTGTTCTCTACTTCATCACCACCACATAGCATTGCCCATGGTCATTTCTTTTTTTTTTTTTTTAAATGAATGAACAAAGCAACACTCAGTAAGTCCTGAAAGATATCCATATAACCTGGAAAAATTGTTTGTGTGTGTGTATATGTGTATGTGTGTGTGTGTGTGTGTGTGTTTGAGATAGAGAAACAGAGATTAAACAATCTAAATAAAAGCCTAATATATCACTATTGTCTTTCTTGCCTAAAATATATAAAAATCAGTGTTGGTTGTTTTGGTCAATATATTTCTAGGAGTCAATTTTGATAGACGAGTATAATTTTTCTTTTAAGAAAGTGGCCCTATTTCTTTATCAACAATTTAAAAGTGCAGCAGTTGGCAAGAAACCCAGACTAGATTTATCTATAGGCACCAGCTGATGCCCAAGCACAGCCTCACAGGATGCAGTTCTGCTGGTGGTCATGATGGTTTAGGAGCTGAATTATTGCTTTTAGGTCCAGAAACATGATTTGGTTGCTATAACCAAATGTAATAAGTTACACAGGTCCTAACATGCTTATCAAATCATAAGTGATCCTCTGAGAAAACTCAAACATTTGTAGTTTCTGCTAACTCAGGCATTCATTTCCTCACACAAACTCTTTTCTCTAACTGGAATACCCTTTTCTAAGCGTTCTCCTGACAAACTGTGTTAAATTCTTCCAGACTCAGCTCAAATAGTAACTCTACTGAAAATGATTCCCTGACTTTGGAGTTCTTCATATGTGTCAAACTGCATTCTGTATATAATTCCCAAGTAATAATCAACTTCTTTTGTTAATTGTTTATTTGTTGCTTGCTAGCCCTGCTGCCTGTATGTCTTATAAGGTAAGCCTGCTTTGTGTTTAGAACGCCACATATCTTCATTTTTGTGTCGCTGAAATATGACAGAGCTCCCAGAGGGAGTCGATAGTCAAAATTATTTTTAAAGGATCAAAGAATGACAGAAAGATGAAAATACTGATGTATATAGTACCCACTTATTTATGTGCATAAGAATTATATATACAAATTATTAAGAACATTTGCATTTACTGAACAGATCATTCTTTTTGCAGCTCTTTGCACAACAAACAGAATGAGATCCAAGGGGAGTGAATTTTATCATCTTAATGCATATAGAGAACAAATGAGATAGCCTAGTACTATATTGTATATGTGTGTGTATATGTGTGTATATATGTACACACACCACTGTAAAGCCATACTCAACCACTAAACAAAAACACTCCTGCTGTTCCATACCCTGTATATGCATTCAATAGGATTCACTTAGACCAAAATATTCATTTTATGGGTGGGAAAAGGAGGAGTCTACTCTTCTCTAGACTTCAATAGTTTTACCCTCCCTAAACTATCTTTCTATTTCCAATTTATATTTTTAATCAGAGTAATATCGTTAAGGTACAGATTGATTATATGTGCAAGTCTTCTTTTTTTATCCTATATTGTAATTCAATTTTGTTGTAGGTTTCATGTGGTAGTATTTTTAATGTGTCTAATATCATCTCTGACATCTAATAAACACTACATATCACAAAGTAAATAAATATAGTCATATTAATTTTCAGGTGATTTCAGCTAATGTACTGTCTATATTATGTGTTAATTTTTCCTTGGGTCACTGAGTCTCCATTAGTGACCTGTATGTCTTTGTTTCATTGCAAGCTTATGTTGCCACAAAACGAATATAATATTTATAAGAGAAAAATATCAAATCAACATGTTTACAATTAACATTTCATAAAATATTTTAAGTACACCTAGTTATTTCTGGTTTGATTAGCACACAAACTCAAGCAAAGGATAGTATTGATGTTTAGATATTCACTAAATGTGGAATCTACCTGTATTAATGAACTATCACTGATGCTTTTAATTTAATTCCATGAATCCATTCATTTCTGTATATATATCTTTCTAATCAAACATTCTTTTAGAAATGATTATGAGATTGGAATTATATTTAACTTTGTATGTAAAGAATGGCACTCTATTTTTTGCTCTGCCACTAACAAGTCCTCTGATCTTGGTCAGCAAATATCCAAGTTTTCTCTGCTGTGAAATAAGTAAATTAAATTAATTAATTTCCGAATTTTCTAGTAGGTATGAGAGTCTATTGTTCTATTCTGCAGTAGAATATTATTAGGGATGCATAAAATATCAGAGTTATATAAAATGTCCATAACAACATGGCAAAATTTTTAAGGGTAATTTCTCCCTTGATAGATATGCTCTACCATGGCAACATTCATCATTTAAATTGACACCTGCAAGCTCAATGCTCAATTAAAAGTGATTAGAAGCACATTAGCAAAAAATTATAAGGCTCTATGTAGGCACATTTGATAAAAAATTAATCCCTCAAGACTGGATTAAGTCTGCATTGCAAATTCCTGTACACTTTTCCCACTAGAATTAAAGCATTTTGGTGTAAAAGAGAACATCTTATTTATGTTTTTTCAGTGCCTCGTAAGTCATATGCATATAATACCTGTTGAGTGAATGAATGAACAAATAGAAAATTTAGATAAATCATAAATATTTCATATTTCTTCTTGCTATCACTTGGAAATATACATGCAACTTATATTATTATAATATTTCATATATAAGTACCAAAAGTGTAAATGACTTGGAACAGTTGTGAAGTAGGCTAAAACTGCAATTAGTATCTCCAGGGTTCTTTTGGCCCTGAATTCCTTGGCTATATTCCCAGATACCAGTGCCTATGTGTTCTGTCACATCTTCCTTTCTCCATTCATGGTTAACTTCACCCAAATGTGTGTGTGTGTGTGTGTGTGTGTGTGTTTGAACACATATGCTGAGGATGTGAACATGTCTAATCAAGGATGTCTGGATAGATTTTCTTTAACTCATCACTTACATGTGAATGTTATAAAATGCCCATAATAATAAGGTAGGTACTGAAAGAAATTAAAAAAAAATAAATGATTCGTTGTCCCTCAATTCTGGATATTATGTTTTAATAGGAAAGCTTCTACAACAGAAAACACACAGACATGTTAGTGACTGATGTTAATTACCATCATATCTGTTTTTGTCTACTCATCTTTTACCTATAACTGGATCTCACTTTGTTGTCTAATTGCCACTTCCCTAGATGAGGGCAGGCTGTCTCACTGCATTTCTTTCACTGGGTTCCTCATGGCAGAATCAACACAAACCTAACTATCTATACTTCTCCTGTCAGCCTTTGCAGACACCAGAATAATTTCAGACAGTAAAATGGTCATTGCTATCAAAATGTTCAAATCAGAACAGAGAGGAAAATGCTAATTTCTTTGGAAAAATTATCCATTTTCTTTTCAATGGTAAATATATTTTAAATTAGACAAAAGTGAGAGATATTTGTAAATTTTATCAAAGTAATGAAATAATCTGTATACATTTTGGAGGTTTTTAATGTAAGACTATTATAGAACTATCCCTATGCCTCAATTTCATTTGGATTCTTAAAAATAATAGAGGTTCATTCATTAAAGAAAAAATGTCAACTGTGCTTGAAATTTCAATCTCAAAAGAGCCACAGAGTTCCCATATTAAGGCAAGCTACTATTATTTTAATGTAGGTGTTGTACCAGTCATATGCACATTTCTAAAAAAAAAAAAAAAAATTAAGGATCAACCCTGTTTCCACATATAATCCATTTTCTCTTCCTCTCTATGCTCCAAAAAAGTATTTGTTGAACAGTAATTGTCTTGAGAATTGGACCTACTGTTATATAAGAGAAATTAATTTGGGAATAATATAAAAATCCTATAGCCTCCAGCAATTGCTTTTGATGTGCAGAGTTTGTTTTCCAACTCCTCCTTTGTCAAACCAAAAGAACCTGGAGTATGACATCTGTGTTTTTACCTTTTGTTGTGGGACTACCTATAACTCCCATAAGGCTGAAGTCAGACCAGTAGAACATATATAAAAATGCAGATCAGGTTTTCGGTGCTCAAAGAAATGAAGAGTTTTAAGGTAAGCATTATCTCATCAGTATTCTATACCACCATCCTAACGTGAAGAAGAAAAATACAAGAATGAACCTAAGAAAAAGAGAAGATAAAAGGCCATAACTCCGAGGAGGAAAAAAGTTGCTTTTTAATTGAGCTTAAAGGTAAGAAAAGAGAGACAAATAATCCCATAGCTTTCTCTTGGTGAGATATCTTTCATTCGTTTGAAGTATATATGCTTGTATGACACGCAGTTTTAGTGATACCAGATGGGATATTTAGACGTAGAGGGAAGGCTTATGGGTGTTGTAGTCACAGAGGCTGAGCACCAACTGAGAGACAGCTGCCGAAGCTACTCAGAGAAACAGTTTTGTGCTGCCTAGTGATAATTAATTTCACCACCATGGTATCACTTGTGCAGTGTAGATACACTGAAGTTATTTTGACTCCTTTCTCTCTTATGCCCATATGGATGTCATTTTAAATCTACAACTTCTTTTATTTGTTTGTTTTTGCAAGATTTTTCCCCTCTATAAACTATCTCTCAAAGTCAAACTCTTTCTCACATGTATTCAAACTCGAATTTAATAATTTCACTGAATCATCTAGTACTTAAATGACAATTGTAGTTTTCTAACTGCCTGTCCTTCCTTCAGTTGCACTCAGTCAATGACATGAGTGTTATAAAGACATTGTCTTCCTCAAATGTTATTTTCACCATGCCATTTGCCAACTTAAGAAACTTCAAAAGTTTTGAATGACATATCTAATCATGACAGGGACAAACATTATGTTGTAAACACATAAAATTTTTCATTCCCCACCTTTGGAGAAAGGTTGATCCTGAGGAAAATTTCTTAATTTTTCCCTAGAGCTGATTGCTGCTGTAATTGATGCAGATTGGAGAAGCAGCAAGGGGGATAAGTGCCCCACAAGGAATTGCCCATTGGTCGTCTAGAGCCCTGAAACCTCGTTTTCTTCTTCTCCCCTCACTGTCCACTGTCTGATTCATCCCTTGCCTGGGAACAACCCACTTTCTAAAGAGCTCTGGTCAGAGGGTGGGAAGTTGGAGAGCTGATGGTGTGTGAGTACCATGATGGGAAGACACATCCTCTAAACAAAGTGGGCCCTGAACATAACTAGTTGGACACATTTCTATGAGCTGGGGCATCCCTAGATACATCACCACTGTTAGAGATGTTTAGAGATTAATTTAGGAAGTTTTGTTGCAAGATATATAATGTACTTTCTCCCACACTCAAGGTCCCTCATTCCTGTCTCCTCAAGGAACTATAACTTTCTCCACATTATTCTTCATAAATTTTATACTTGGTCTTATTTCCATTTCCCCTTCCTCATGGCATAGCAGGAACTAGTTTTCAGGAAGGGACTGGATAATAGCACAGCTGATCCCAAAAGACCCAGTAATACTAATGCTGTATTTGAAGATCCATCATCAGGGATTTTGAATCTCAGGTACAGTATCCAGCTGCTCTACTGACTAAATCATCATCTAGGAAAGCCAATAGTGCAATGCATCATGAGGACCAAGTTGTTAGAGTTATTATGCAAGCAACTGGAGAATGACCTGATGGGATCACTCATGGTTCTTGGTATACAACTTAAAAATCAGAAGTAAATTATTTCGACTACTCTTGAGATCAAAATTAAAGAGATGCACCATTCTAAATTGAATTTTTATAATGGGCAATTAGGTATATGTCACATTACATATATTTAATAAATTAGGAGAATTTAAGAAACACCATCCTGGTCCAGTGTGGTGACTCATGCCTATAATCTCAGCACTTTGGGAAGCCAAGGCGGGAGGATTGCTTGAGCTCAGGAGTTCATGATTAGCCTGTACAATATAACAAGACACGATCTGTACCAAAAATTTCCTAAAAAATTAACCGATGTGGTAGCACTCACCTACCCCAGCTACTCGGGGGGCTGAGCCAGGAGAATCCCTTGAGCTCAGGAGTTCAAGGCTGCAATGAGCTATGATGGTGCTACTGCACTCTAGCCTGGGTGACAGAGCAGGAAAAAAAAAGCCATCTATATTTTTAGGACAATGAGATCTTTCCTAAATAGAGAGAAATATATATGTGGAAGTTAATATTTTGATGCATTCAAGATACTTGCCAGGTTTCAAAGTCTTGTCCTGGTCTTAGAATACTGCACTCAAGCCAATGAGCACCAGATTTAGCCCACTTGCTCCAGGAAGAGCAAATTGTGGGAGTACAGAACCAAGGATGAAAAATAAATACTTAGGTCTGAGGTAGAAATGCTGCTGAAATGTTACTGGAGTTAATAGGGGTTGAGGAGGCTGGGTTAAAGAGAGATGAGAGAGAAACAACGGAGATTAAATGACAATGCAGGTAGACAAGACTTGTTAACTCTATTTCTCTACTAGAACATATAACTCAGTGGTTTTCAATGCTAGCTGTATATTCAACATACAGCTAGCTTGGGTAGTGTATGTCAAGTTTCACTATCAATTTACTCTTTTTTTCTCCTCTTTTCCATACTCTACTTTAGGAAGTCATTATGCACACCCCAGACTTAAAGGGCAGAGAGATAGGCTTTACCTGTTTGAGGGCAGGATATCTAGATTTAATTATTTGAAATTATTTGAAATTTAATAATTTGAATAATTAATTAATTATTAGAAATTGCATGGGAGAGTTTGCAATAAATCCCCTCCAGCTTTATTAAATTACTATTGACAAACAAAGATTGTAAATACGTAAGCTATATAATATGACGATTGGATATACATATACATTGTGAAATAATTACCACAATCAAGCTAATTAACATGTCCATCATCTCACATACTTAGCTTTATGTGTGTGTGGTGAGAACATTCAAGATCTACCTCTACGAAATTTCAAATATACAATACAGTATAATTAACTATAGTCACCATGCTATACATTAAATCTCCAGAACTTACTGCAGTGGCTTTTTAATTGGCATTCTACCTCCACTCATCTTCATGCATTCTTGCTCCCTGCTTCCATACTATAGAAAAAGAGGTCATTTTGAAGCAGACATGCATTCTCTCTTTAAAACCTTTCAATAGGCCAGGAAGGGTGGCTCATGTCTGTAATCCTAGCACTCTGGGAGGCCGAGGCGGGCAGATTGCTCAAGGTCAGGAGTTCGAAACCAGCCTGAGCAAGAGCGAGACCCCGTCTCTAATATAAATAGAAGGAAATTAATTGGCCAACAAATATATATAGAAAAAATTAGCCGGGCATGGTGGCGCATGCCTGTAGTCCCAGCTACTCATGAGGTTGAGGCAGAAGGATTGCTTGAGCCCAGGAGTTTGAGGTTGCTGTGAACTAGGCTGACGCTATGGCACTCACTCTAGCCTGGGCAACAAAGCGAGACTCTGTCTCAAAATAAATAAATAAATAAATAAATCCTTTCAATGGTCATCGTTGAAAGAAATACAACATCTAAATTTTGAACTCAAAGTGTGAATATTCACTCTAAAGCAGTGAACTTCAACTCTGGCTCACAGAAATCCTCAAGTTGCTTAGGGGTATGTAGATACCTGATTACTACTCTAGAGGTCTCCAATTTATTAGTGAAACATGCCATTGAAATATTATACTAAATTTACCTTTTATTATTATAAAATATGTATTCTCACACAATTATTTTTATAAAAGCCATCATCTCAATAATTGTATTTACTTATTATATTATTCATACATTTTCTGGGTTTTTTTCAGTTGATTATTTGGAGTCTTTGATTGCCTTTTGGTAATTTAGAAGTGCTTGGGTACATGTTTTAAGCATTTCAATTCCCTCTCATTTCTAAATTTTCAGGAAAGTGCTTCCAAGGTGCTGAAAAAATGTAATTACTTTATAATCAAGAAATGTATTTTAATGTTGTTATGGACCTCTAGAGCAATGAGAACTTCTAATCTAAAATATCCCCTCGATAAGCTATATTATGAAGTATCATCTGCATATGTTATTAATTTCTTTTCATAATTCCTGACCCCATTTGCCTATACTAAATTATATTTATGTAATTATGGAAGAATATTCTCAAATAAGTTTATTAAAACATGAGATGTAGATAAATTACAATGTACTTATATATAAAAAACAAATTAGAAGATATTACTTAATATTAGAAAAAGTACATATGCAGCTATGCATTGGATTTTGAAAACATTTTATTTCTAGTTATTTTTTAATTCAAACCTAACAAGTGCAAAGTGTTTACCAATGTTTCAGCATCAAAAAAACCCTATTTTATTTTGTAAGAAAGAGCAATATTTTCTTGAGCTACATATAAGTAGTTAAAATTCAAAGTATGTTAGAAACAAGATATTTTGGATATGATTTGATAACTCCATAATTTCATATCTCTTTTTGAAAATAGGGGTTTTGTTTTGCTATTTCTGATTAATGAAATAATATATGCTCATTGTCAGATTTGAAAATTGAAAAGTGTAAATTAGATAATTTGCCTTTAGAGTCATATCACCCTCATTTACTATCATGGAAAACTGTGTTGGAAGTAAACATTATATTGATATATAAACATATACATATATGTGTGTGTGTATATATATATATAGTAATTAAGTATATATATGTGTGTATGTGTATGTACACATTTGTGTACACATATGTATGTATACATATATATATATATGTATAGCCAAAAAGTAAGGAAAGTTTCCAGAAGCCAAATGTGAAAGAAAGCACAATTTTCTTAAGTACTAGGTCTGACAGTTGATATCTCTCACAATTCACTTTGACACTTCTTGTTTTATTTTTATTGTGAAGGTACAACCTCAGTCTTTCAAATGCATGTTTTTGATTTTGATTACCTTTCAAATATTTTTTTAGAGCAATTTTTGTGAAATCATGGATAAGTCAAAAATTCATGTTATTTTCAAATATGAGTTCCATCGTGGAACCAATGCAGTGCAGATAGCTCAAAATATCAACAAAGTGTTTGGGAAGGATGTGGCTAATGAACACACAGTACATAGATGGTTTGAGAAGTTCAGTTCTGGTGATTTTAATCTTGAAAACAAGCCACATGGTGATCTGAGACTGAGGTGGATAATGATGAGCTGAAAGCTCTATGGAGACAAATCCATCTCAACCTATGTGTGAATTAGCAACAAGATTTGTCATTACTATTCCAATAATATTGGACCATTTGAAACAAATGGACAAAGAAGCTGGATAGATGGGTTTCACATTAGTTAAAGTAGCATCAGAAAAGAAATCATCTGGAAGCATGTTCTTTGCTGTCATGACATAAAGGTGAACCATTTCTACACAGTATTGTTACATGTTATGAAAAATGTATTGCTTCTTACAACTGCAAGCATTGGGCACAATTGTTGGATGAAGATGAAATGACAAAACACAGTCCTAAACCAAATATTGACCAAAAATGCTAATGTGTCTGATGGTCCAGTGCTAGTATTATCCACTGCAGCTTTATGAAACCTGGTCACTCGAATATAGCAGATATCTACTGCAACCAATTGGATGAAATGATGAAGATGCTTGCAATTAAGCATCTGAGACTGATCAATATAGACAGGCCAATCACCTTTCAAGGTCACATGTCACTCAAACAACACTGCTGGAACTACAGAACTGGACTTGGAAACTCTGTCGTCCACCATATTCACTAGACCTTGTACCAACTGACTACCACTTCTTCCAGGCTTTGGACCATTTCTTGCAAGAAAAAATATTCAATTCTCAACAAGTTGTGGAAAATGACTTTCATGATTTAATTGCCACTCACTTTCCAGGATTCTTCCCTGCTGGCATAAACAAGATACTGTTAAGATGGCAAAACTCTGTTGATAGTTTAGGCACATACTTAGATTAATGGTAATGCTTCCTGTTTGAGATATAATAAACTACATTTGTGATCTGAATTTGGACATTCAATGACCTGTATGGCAGGGTCTTTCAAGTTCAAGGCCAAGGCCCAAAGAACAAATGGTCTCAGTAAATCTGAGCAATCTGGTAAATTGGGTCTAGTGTATGATAAACTTTAACATGACAGAAAATGATCTCAGAAATGAAAGCCTGTGATGTAGGAAAGAATATTGTTATTTAAACATAGGCTGGCTGTATAAAATATATGATAAGCTGTCTAATTTATGGTTCTAAAAAAGGAAAGCAGATCTTATAGTACTAGAAAATTGCTTTAACATATATAAAGCAAATATTGACAGTCTACGAAGAAAATTTAAAAGTCCATTATCATCAGTTGAGATTTTAGAAAGATCAAGTGGACAAAAATTTTAGAAAAGTTATTTGAGATTTGAACACAAAACTACACACTTGCTCTGATGGAAATACTCTTCCACAGAAAACAGATATCAGTTCAAAAGTCTCTTACGTTCCTCCTAGCATGCAGCTATAAATCTACCTCCATCTGCAGTCAAACTCTGTATGCCCTCCTCTGTTTCAGATGTCTTTCCCTTATATGTAAAACCAATTCTCCAACTATACTTCATATCCCATCTCTTTCCCATATCTCTCTCAACAATATAAGGGAATTATTTTAAAAAGACAAATCCAGGATCTTTTTTTTTTAAAGAGAATAGATAAGTTAGATAGATTGAATGTATTTATATTTATTTTTTATATCCACTGATCATATTTCTTTTAGTGCTTCTTTTATGAAATAATGTTCATGCTAGAACTAAATTTCCTATCAAAATAGTGAGTATAAAAGATTGGTCTCCTGATATTTGTTTCTAGTCTATTGCACATTAGCCAAAAGTTATCTAAAAAAAAAATACTTCACGTGTTCTCAAGAAGAGTTCTAAAAAAAATAAGCATATAGATACAAGTCAGTTTTAATTTACTCACTTTTCATTTTAAATATTATTATTTTTGGAAAAAGTAAATAAATATCCCATATTTTTCTCATTTTCAGATAATTATTCTATTTAATGTTTCTTTAGAAAGGAAATGTTCTATTGCTATAACTATTAAAACTGAGAATACCTCAAAATTTTATACATATAATTCTTTAGGAATTTTCTATAACATAATCAACCACAGATTGAGATTCTAATGAAAGACAATTAGAGGGTACAAGACAGAATATCCAAAAATTTTAAATAATAGATAAATCAAAAGTCATTTATATTTGGCTTAAAGCCAAATTAATTAGTTAACCTAACCTTTATTAAACATTAGCTATGTGTCAGTAACTGTGATAAGTATTGGGAATACAAATTTAAATGAGAACCAATATAAATCAGCTATGTATTGAGTTTGGCTATTAGTAATAAAGGTTTGAGATATAGTGTTTAAAATGCACAAATATTTATTCTGACATATATGGGAAGTTAAGGGCAAGGCTGACCCTGCAGCTATACAAAGTGATTATGTACCCTAGTTCCTTCCGTTTCTCTTCTTTGACACATTTGATTTTTGCTTTCAAGTTCACCTCATAAACAAGATGACCAAGATGCTATATCTTTAGCTATTACAATCTTGCTCCAAGGATCACGAAGGCAAAGGGAGGAAAGAAATTAACAGATACCCCATCCTTTTAACAAACACACTTTTCCAAAAGTTCCACCTGATACGTTCCAGAACTTAGCCACATGGCCAGGCCAGCTCTGAAAGTCTGAACTGTGTAGGCCTCCAGCAGGGCTCATTGTCTCCATGAATAAAATCAGAATTCTATTCATGAATAGGAACGAAAATGTATATTGTATGATTGCAGACAGTCAACCTTCTTAATCTTATCCCTGCCTTTGAGGATGTAGGGTCTTACAAAAGAGATTAATAGATACTTGAACAAAGAAGGGCAATGGAAGCTACAGCAGCTAAGAGAAAGGTCTTTTCTTTGGTATTCCTGGGAGCAAGAATCTTGACTCCCTAAGGTTCACTGGAAAATCACTGACATGAGGCAGATTGATTAATAGGAGGAAAGGATACAAATTTATTTAATGTGTTTACAGGGGAACCCTTAGGATACATATTCAACTCCTCTACTGGGGTTTAGAAGCTTATATGCCTTTCTGATAAAACAGGTATGGGGTGGAGAGAAGAGGAATTCTGTTGAGCAATAAAGGATAACTAGGGAAGAT
Source organism: Microcebus murinus (assembly GCF_040939455.1). Classification (NCBI taxonomy): domain Eukaryota; kingdom Metazoa; phylum Chordata; class Mammalia; order Primates; family Cheirogaleidae; genus Microcebus; species Microcebus murinus. The sequence goes on along the minus strand of NC_134108.1, from coordinate 62,143,007 downwards.
TAGTAGATGGGTAACAAGATTAACTGGTAAATAAATAGTTCTCCTTGTAATTTGAGTGTGAGAGGCAGGACATTATCTTCTTCAAGAGTCTATTCAGGTGTGGTCACATTCCTGGTCTTACAGGGAGGGGAATAAAAGAACAATTATTCTCCTAGATAGGTCTGGATCTTTTAGGCAGATAAAGAAACTTCAGCTTTTTTGAGGAGTGCCAATACTGGGGAGGGAGAAGGTCAGAGATGTCAGAGAGACCTTGAGGATTCTTCAGTCATTTCAGTATGTCAAAATGCTGTATTTTGGGAATAAAATATTTCTAATTTCCTTCAGTACTGAGGGTCCTAAAGGGTATAGTGGTCAAGTCATCTTGAAAAGTCATAAATAGAATTACTTGCACATTTTTAATTAATGGAATTGGTTTCAAAATTTTTCCAATATATTACAAAAATTTCCCAAAAGGGATGGAGAAAGTAAATTAATATTTTGGCTTTAGGTATTTTACTTTCACTATCTTGTTTTAATTTTTGTATAACCTGATAAAGTAAGTATTATTTCAACTTCCCTGAAAGAGACACGGTTTCGGGTATGGAAACACAGGGCAATATTGTAGGAATAAATAAGAGTAGAATTGAAATCTAGATCTTTCCCTGAGATTCCATTATTTTTTTTTAATATTCCATAAACTATCAAAAGCATACCTAAGTTGCAAAATTTGAAAATAACCTTTTTGGAATTGTACAGTTAAAATTTATTCTTGAGGGATCTTCCTAATTGTGTAGAACTTTCATCTAACTAACATTTCAAGATGTTGGATTTCAAATCACTGTCCTCATGAAAGTCATCCTTCCCTAAACCCTTTCTCACTCTTATTTTTCTGGCTTCTCAGCATCTTATAAACAATCTTGCCATATTTTGAGAATTGCTTGCTTTAGAAGTCCATCCTTCCCAAGTTAGAAGCCAAAGAAATGCATTTTCTCACTCTCTTTTGCAGCTGCAGCACAAGACCATGACTCAGGATGCCAACAATTGCACTTGCCTAGGTGGAGCTTTATCTGGCAGTAATCCGCTTAGATAAGTACTCTCTGTGTAGGGTCTATTTGATTGGCAAGATGGCAGAATTAACATTGGATTTCTGGGAGGAGTGATTAACATTTCGACTTCTGGTCATAGAACTGATGGCAATGCTGGCATGATTTTGGTTGCAGTCATGTTGAGTCCTTGGCAGTTTAGCACAGTGGAGGTAGCAGTAGCACTAGCCATATTTTCCCTTCTGGGCAGTTCCTGGAGTCTTTGGGGCCACTGTTCCTAGAAATTGAGCCTTGAGCCACCTTTCTTACAATTCTGTGAGCTTCTCATATATTTCTGATCAACTGTTTTATATTATAAAATCAATTGTTTCTGTTGTTTTTAAATAAGAATTATGAATAATACAGTCCATACATTTAATGTTATAATTAGAGAAAAGCAAAATTGCTATGACTGAGAGGTAATGTTGCCTAAAAAAAACACTGGACCTGGAGTAGCATATCAGGTCTCTCACTTACTAGCTTTCTGACTAGAAGCCATGCAGTTTCTCAAAGGTTTTTCTCTTTAATATATGAATAGGCATACTCTTAAGAGTCCATCCACCCAAAGTGTTTTTTCTCCCCAATGAAGAGATGCAGTGAGATTGAGTAACATATTACTTAAGACACAGAGCTCCATGACAGTGATGGTAAACCCTCACTTTCCACTCTCTGCCTGTGTGACCTTATGACAATGACCTAAACTCTCTTTGCCTAAGTTTCCTCTTATAGAATTTGCATAGTAAAAGTACTTACACGTTGAGATTCTTTGGAGGATTAAATGACTTATCATACGTAAAGGGCTTAGACAGTACCTGACACTTAGATAGCTTTGTTAAGTGATTATGTGTTAGCTATGATATTGTTGCTGTTGTTATTCTTTTTATGGTGATACCTGTAGAATTTTATTAAAATACAGATTCTAGGGCCTTGACTTAGACTAAACTACAAGGGCACCACTTGAACATTAATATTTACAATAATTATGTAAATTGATTGATTTTTGGAGCACAGCTAGGGTTAAAAACTGCTGTGGTTTAAAAATATCTGAGATCATTAATAATGTTATTCAAGTGATAGAAGCTCCATATTTTCAACTTTAGTGAAAACATGAATTAACATGTTAAGTTGAATACACAAAAATTTATGGTAACACTACAGGAACAACACTATGTAGTGGAAAGTCCCCTAGAGAAAGATCAGATGTGTCCTAGATTCTGGTTCTCAGACCTTGGGCCATTTGCATAATTTCTCAGTCCCTCAGTTGCCTAAATCAAAAACCAAAGGTTGACCAGATGACCCATAAGGTTTTAACATTAAGAGATTGAGAGATATTGATTGAAGTATTTAGGAGAATATATATGAAAAATGGAATTATTCAGAAATCTTCAAAAAGACTTAATAAATCATTATTAGTGTTTGACCTTGAACATGCATCTTAATCACCTCAGTTTCTCTTTTGTAAAATAGGGACATGTGAAAGTTATATACAATAATATAGTTAAAATACATGAAAAATAAGCTAGGCGTGGTGGCTGATACTTGTAATTCCGGCACTTTGGAGGGTGGAAGCAGGAGGATTGCTTGAACTCTCGAGTTTGAGGTTGCAGTGTGCTATGATGAGGTCACTGCACCCTAGCCCAGGTGATGAAGTGGGAGAAAAAACAAATACATGAAAAATAATTAGAAATTAACATTAGTGTCCTTTAAATTCCATGTCTTTATTATTGTCTAAATTAAAGTGGACCCACTTTTATCTATATGAATATTTAATCCTGGATGAAAATATAAAAAAAAAGCATGGCAATCATAAGACAGAGAAGTTATGAGAAAACATATTTAAATTATGTTTAAAATATTTAAAGTATATTTGCAATCTTGATGCAAAGAAAACTTTAACCAAACGTACTTGCAGTTGATTTACAAATTTTACCTTTCTGTTATATGTTGTATGCTACTGAATACTCTCAGCCTCTACTCGATATCTTGGTTTGTTTTATGCCACTTTGGAAGTGATTTTTTTTTTTTTTTATAGAATTGGATGATGTGATAGCTAACTGCAAGAAAATACTAAAAGGTCAAAAGCAGTAAAAGATGTTTTTTTTCTAAACAGAAGTAAAAATGACTTTACCCTTCTGCAATGTTTCACTGTCATGCTTTTTATATTGGCTTGGTCAGGAAATACATCTCATTCACATTGATCATTATAGCACATGCCATCAGGATAGACATAGCAGAGTGTTCAAAAATAAATCAGCTGGACACCAATGAACATCAAGGAGTAATACTTTCTGAGTTGCCTACAGTCTATAACCCATATATTTATGTCAACTTGACAGAAAATATAATACATAGACAATAAGTCAACATTAATACAGAGATATGTGAGAAAGGAACATGATAATTATGGTTATTATAAGAATCTCAGCAGATGCTGATTTTTAAAGGAGATAATTTTCCCACTTAAAATCGATAACTGATTATATACTATCTTTTCCTCTGCATATGCAATTCTCATCTTTTCATATATAAATGTTCTTACCTATGGTAATTACTTTTAATGTTCTACAGAATATTAATTGTGAGCAATGTTATTAAAAGCTCTTTAGTTGGGTTACCATGAGTCCTTATGCTTTTTCAACTACCTGTTCTTATACTTTTGATATTTTCCTATTATTTTAAAAATATTATGTGCCCTATCTGCATTTCTTGTTAATTTATCTTTAATTTATCTTCTTCCTTATGATGCATTAGTTTTTCTTCAAGCTCAAATGTTTAAGAACTAAAAGAGTAAGTTATTTAGGAATCAGGTTTTACTTTATAAAACTATCTTTTTTTCTGTCACTGCCTTTTCTTTCTTGTCTTTCTCTTTCTGTCACTGCCTTTTCTTTCTCTATCTCTTGTAATTAGTAATACAAATCTCTAATACATCAGAAATTTATGCAATAATCAGGAACCACTTTTTTATCACATGATTTCATATAATATGTAAATTAATGATTTGACCAGAAGTAATTATTTGTCAATTATACTTTTAGAATAAATTAAATAAAAATATGAAAGTTACTCAAAGTTATTTATTTGTGTAAATTCCCACACAAATAAATTATTCTTAATTTTATGACTCTTTTAGCCCATGAAATTTAGGGATGTACAATTCTACATAAAATTTTCATGACATTCCCATTGGAGTACATATCTGTCTTCGTTGTTTTGCCAGATCTGTTGAAAGACAGGGACAAAAAAAAAATTGATCTTGTTTTCAAGTTTGAAAAATGTGTCTTGATGAAACTATATAACAGAGAAGGCCAATATTCAAATCCTATTGGTGTCTCTCTCCTCTCTCTCTCTCTCTCTCATTTTTTCTTCTTTTTTTGATACAGGGTCTCTTCATGACATGCAGGCTAGAGGAGAGTGGAATGATTATAGCTTATTGTAACCTAGAACTCCTGGGCTCAAGTATGTTCCTGGATCAGCCTCACAAATGACTGAGTCTATAGGCATTCACCATCATGCCTGACTAATTCTTTTTTAAATTTTTGGTTGAGACAAGGTCTCACTATGTTGCCCAGGCTGGTCACAAACTCCTGGGCTCAAGTGATCCTCCTGCCTCAGTCTCCCAAAGTATTAGGATTACAGACGTGAGCCATTGTGCCAGGCTTCTTATTTTCCTCAAAGACATTTATATTTCAATTGAAAAATGAAGAAATTATTATTATAAAGAATTAAAACTCAACAAATAAGATGCACACTAGTCCCATTCCAAGTGCACAATAGCCCAATCGCCACACATGTCTAGTGAGTATTATTTTGAACACCACACAACATAATATTTCCATCATCACAGAAAGTTCTATTGGACAGCTATTTTTTCTAAAATTAAGATTGAGAACAATATCAGTAATGGTAGAATCTTAGAAGAATCTGAGAGAGGAAACCAGGATAAATTATTCGGAAAACACATGCATTTAGATTCCACTCATAAGTGAGATCATGCAGTATTTTTCTTTTTGTAGCATAATGTCCTCTAGGTTCCTTCATGTTTCAAATTACAGAATTTCTTTCTTCTTTTGACAACTGAATAATATTCCCTTGTAGAGAATAGAAGAATTGTTACCATAGGCTTGGAGGTAGGGGAAACAGAGAGGTGTTGTTCAATGTTACCACTTTCAATTAAAGGATGAATAGGTTCTTCAGACCTAATATACAGCATGGTGACTATAGTTAATATATTGCATACTTTAATTTTTTTATGAAAATAGCAAAATGTTAAATGTTCTCACAAATACACACACAGACACACAAAATAGTAACTCTGAGGTGATGAATATGTTAATTAGCTTGATTGTGATAATCATTTCACAATATATACATATATCAAAACACCATGTTGTACACCTTAAATATATATAATTTTTATTTGTCATTCACCTCAATAAAGCTGGGGAAAACATGTATAATTGCTTGCTTGACTTGTATTAAGAGACCTGCTCCATGATAATTCTCTAATGTTTTCTAACTTATTTTGTAGGATAGAAGAATAGTAGTCTGTTTAAAAGAGAGAAACCTAGTGTGAAAACTCTGGGTTAGTGAAACACTAACTGTGTAACCCTACTCAAGTTAATTAATGATTCTAAGCATTAGTGTGCATCTTCTGAAAAATGAATAATAATGGTACTTACCTGATAAGGCTGTTAAGAAGATAAAATTAAACACACATGCATGGGCTTAGCATAGCCCCTGACAAATGATCAATTCTTAATCAACATTAACAATCATATTTATAACACTATGCAATTTATGTTAGTCCAAGTTACTATTATGCTGGTTGGGTTCTCCTAGTACATATGATTATACCTAATGGTATTGTTATAAATTAATTTGATGCTTGCAGAACAAATAATTTGGATTACTTAAAGACAACCAAGGCAGTACTAGGGATGATAATATATACATTTAAGTGCAAAATGAAGGGTTCCAAAATCTGCCAAATTATGTATAACCCCCAGTTGGTCAGGACCTAGTATTCCCAACTACTAATAAGTTTTGCATTATTCAATCGTATTGTCCAAAATCAGACTTCCAGGAGACAGAAAGTCTTAATAGACATAATATCATTTCTTGTTATAGCTATAATATGTACAACAAAACAACATAGATGAAACACAGGTAAAATGTATATGGTATTTTCAGCATTAAAAGCAACTTTTTTTTTCTCAGACATTACTAGGTTCCCTTATTCCCTTATTAAGAAGTGAATAGTATAATCTATTTCTACCAGTTTTTGCAGCGATAACAGTTACTTGATAATGGGTAAATGATAATAATTGATAATGAGTATTTACTGTGTTAATGATATAAGTCATTTTTAAATGCTCTTTTTCTACCTCTCATTGCTATATTTCTCACACAGCTTCTTTCCTAACTGATCAACACATTGAGATACTATTTACAAAAAAATAACATGGTGAAATGAGTAGGAGTAGAGACTCTAGACCCAAATGCCACAGTCTGAATCCTGGCTCCACAAGAAAGTCTGGGGCTTTCTGACTCACCAATAGGATCCTTTGCCCTCCCTTAATCTACTCCTTTTAATTAAGTATAATTTCGTTGCATATTACTCTTATACAAAATCAGATGTATTTCTCTATCACTGGAGTAGCTATATCCATACCCTTGTAGAGGTTTCAACAACAAATATCTCCTGGTCTCTGTATTTCTGAGAGTAATGTCCAAATTACATTCTTTATTGAGTAATTTTTAACTTTTGGAACCATTACCTTTAAGTTCAGTACTGGAGTCAAATTGTAAAAATAAAATAAATTTCATTTTTTTCCCATGTGACTCCCAGCATGCACTTACATGGATTTCCAATGATATATACCCTCATTTAATTTCTCTGATATATACTTTTGAAGGGATCAGAACAAAAACCAGTATGGCAGCTCAATTAAAAAAATCATTCTAAGCTATACTCATGTCCATATTTTTTAAGGATTGTATGTAAAGTAACAACTATAGATACAATATCTAAGATTTTAATTTCTTCATCATAGCCTTTTCAAAGTTTTCTATAATATCTTTGTGTCAAATCTTGAGAAACATGTGTTGAATTTAATGAAAGGTTTTTAGTTTGTTAAGCAAACATGGTAAAGAGTGCCAATTAAACAATTCAGTAGAATAGTTTTTGTTTGTAATAGGGGATTGTATTAATACTTTAAAGACTTTTCCACGAACTGCCATATACATCATCACAAAAATGGATATGATATCAGCTAGGTGAGAGGTGATTTTTAATACCTGATGCCATGGGCCTTTAACCTTCATTTAGTCTTTTGAAAGAACACAGGTTTCTTATTAAATCTTCAGGTATTTGTGTGAAATATACCTAGGAGTTTCAGTAACTGAAAATATTGTTTAAAATACTAAAGTTATTATAAATTCATTAAAAGAGTACATTAGCAAAGCAAGAAACATGCTATTATACTCTGTACTGATGAGGTGCATTGAGTTTTTGAGTTCCTATTTCAAGAGAAATCTTGAAAATATATGAGAATAAGGAGAAAGTCCAGAAAGAGGAAAATATGTAAATAATAACAAAAAGAGATGGGTTAATGAAATGAGAAAGTTTGGTCCAAAGAAAAGAAAAAGAAATCCTGCTGTGGTCACAAGATCTGTTTTTATATACTTGAAAGATTGCCTTGGTTGTTTTTGTTTGTTTGTTTCTTGCCAACCCATGGGTAAAAGCTAGATCAAATGTGGAAGTTACATGGAAATACATATGCCTGACTACAGGGGTAATCTTTCTTACACTCAGGATTGGCCAACTATAAGAATAATATTTCAATTCCCCATTCATGAAGATGTTTAAGACAAGTAAAGATGTTGAAGATAATCTTTATTGGGTGAAATAAGTCACTAAATGCTAAATAAGGGTACAGAACAACTCGGGGGTGGGGGAAACTCTATACTGTAAAACCTCAAGACCACATGAATCATATCTGCAATTTGGCAGTTGAATTAAATCTTTAAGCCATAAATTAAATTACTACTATAAGATAACAAGGATGGCAATGATAAAGACTGTCAAAAAGTGTAAAATATAGTGGTTAAGATAAGAATACTAACTCTTGCTGAATGTCAGTCCAAGTATTGGTACTAGGCATTTAATATATTAGAATTCATGTGACAAGTTTCAATAGTTGAAAACTAAAACAAAACCTCCCAAATCTATTGTGCTATTTAGTTAAAAAAGATATATTCCATAAATCATCAAGAAGAATATCAAGAATAATAATAATTAAAATGACCTCTAAAATTTTTATAAACTATATAACAGGATAAGAAAAATTAGAAATTCTAAAATCCAAAATGCAACCCCTCCCTGATATTTCAAGTATTCAATGATTTTATCATAATCTCTCTTGATGCCAACCACATTGAATTCTTATTCAGTTTTCTTATATTAGGAGTCACACATCTCTAATGTTGTGTGTTCTCTCTGGTGTGACAAGTGGTCCATAAAAAGGGCGTTGAATTTGTGTATTACAGCTACAACTCTGTTTCTACTATCATGCTGGTAACTATCAAGTGCTCCTAACTAGCTGTGCTTCTTTGCCATATAACTTTACCCCTCTTGTCTTTTTTTCCTCTCTGTAAAATTATAGGGCTGACTGGCTTTTAAGTATAGTATATTTACCCTCTGAAAATTATTTGATTCTTTGCCAGCAAAATCCAAAAGGAACCTACTTTCTCAGGGGAGTTTCGATGACAGATGGCCTCTGCTTTTTATCTACTCTGCAACACCAGAGAGGCTTATCCTAGTCTCTCTTCATCCTGTTATGTATAGGAATCATAACTTTTCATAGGTACTTACCAGAAAGCCTTTAGTCAGGGATTCTTCTGTTTTGCTTTCCAAGAATTCAAGGAATCTGAAATCCACAGACAAAAAAATGACCCTTTTCAACTCAGTTTTGCTTTTTAGCTTTTGCTAGAGCCAAATAAATAAGATTCAAAGGCTAGCTCAGTTGCCTGGGTCTCACCCTGGCTGGATGGCAGTTTTGCCTTATCAGAAGGTACCCAGAATGAGTTTCCCACATGATTGCTTTGCCTTTTCAATTCTCCACCTGCTTTGTAGGACACGTGTAAAATATATTTTGCGTCTGCTGTCTCCAGTTTTAGCATTTTCCCATTTCCTGTGTTTAAGCTCATAGAATTTTAAAGTAGCCAATCCTTTTCCTTAATGAATATTTTAAAATAATTTGAATATTCAAAATATAGCAAAATAGTTGAACGAAAAGTTTTTCACATAAAAACAAGAACATGTTTTACAATTTTCACGCTTGTTCCTTTTTTTACTTGCTTTAGTCTAAAATGACTTTTGGTTATAGACATAAACCTAGCTACCAGCTGTCCAGATTTCTTTTCCTAAATTGTCTAAATTGAATTATTGTTTGGTGTCATAAGGCTAACTTCTGATGATATTTAGTATTCTGCAGCATTATTGTTCCAAATATTTTCTGAAAAAATTAGAAATTAGTGTAACATTGAAAAAGTATATTATACCCCAAAGAGTAGCTTACATATAATATTGGTCTAAGTCCAATTAAGAAACAGAAAACACAGAGTAATTTCAACATTAGAAGTTTAATATAAAGAATTATTAAAGTATGCTAGGTGTGCCAGAAAAGAGTTAGCATAACAGATTTAAGACTGCTATTCTTAGAAAAATCTGCTTCAAGGTTGGACCTTGGCTAGCTTCTGGGAATTTGGATTTCAGAAGAGTTTCAACCATTGCCTGATAAGAATGGCTCACTGTGCCTAAACTGTTTATGCAAATAGTATGTTTAGTGCTGAACACCTGCTTTCCTTCTGGGAGGCTGGAATTTTTATACATACTAGGCAGAGGGTATCTAAGTGAACAGCCTCCTGGATAAAAGCCCTGGCCACTGAGTCTCTAATGAACTCTCCTGACAGATAGTACTTCACGTGTGTCGCCACTATTTGATGCTGAAGGAATTAAGTGAGTTCTGTGTGACTTGACTTAGAGAGGACTCTTGTTACCTGGAGCCTGGTTCAATGCACCTTTGCCTTTTGCTAATTTTTCTTTGTATCCTTTCCCTGTAATGCATTACAGCCATGAGTATGACTCTATACTGAATCCTATGAGTCCTTCCTGTGAATCATGGAAAGGGGAGATGATCTTGGGGATCCCTGACACACGGGTTATTATAAAAGTATAAAAATACTCTGAAGGATACACTAGGGTAGAGAGAAAGTCACTAATAAAGGACAGACTTAGAAGGGAGGCCACATCTCCAAGGTCTCATTGAAGAAGATACAGTTGTAGCCCAATGAGTTGCAAAAAAATTTTGCTAAATAACATTTTGGATCCAGGAAAACAAGAACCTCCTTTCTTCTTGCAATGCCATTACAGCACCCTCCACTGACAAAGTGTAACATCATATTCACTGTAGAGGAGAAATGCTGAAATAGTACTTATCTCAAATGGTACTTAAGCTGAATTTGGATCTGAGAGGCCAATGAATTGATAACTAGCTGGCACATATAGGCAAAACATCTGAGAGACCACTAAATAACCTCCTTATCTTTTGAGCATTTTTTAATTGCCATAATGTAAATCAAACCAAACCATATCCTGTTACTTCTATTCTTTTCAAATAAATACAAAATAAAATATTTTTTCTCTTAGGTCCAGGTTTAAGACCTCAGTATACACCCTTCCTAAAGTCCTCATTATTTTCTCAGACATAGTAGGCCTTTGAATTGTTCTTGTATTTTTTTATTGGTTCATGTATTATATTTTAGTTGCATTAATCATCATCAATTGCAGTAAACTTAGCTAGTTTCCTCTCATTATTGAATTAACTATTGGCCAGTAAATCTGATGCTTTGCAGAAACATCTTAGATCAAGGTCTATATAATCATACAGTCGAGTCAGAACAAGATTCATATGGTGGGACACAAAATAAGCAGCCACTGCATTTATTTTTATGGAATATTATCATGTTAGACCTTATTAAAATTAGCTTTCTTACTATTATGTGGAAATGCTACCACTTTTCTCTATCTGTACTTAAAATCAATCTATTAGGGTCATCATACTGGATCATAAAAACAACATAAGAAAATTATGTTGAAATTACCACTGTTAAATGCAAAGAGATGTGGATTTCTGGTACTCTTACCTCATCATACATTTGAATTAGCTTCTCTGATTTTAGAATCCAAGAAAATACGCAAGAAAACTTCTTTTAGGGGGGGAAAAAGGTCCAAGATACTCTGTTTAGGCCAGGCATATTGGCTCATGCCTCTAATTTCTGGACCTTGGGAGGTCTAGGAAGGAGGAATGCTCGACACCAAGAGTTCAAGACCAGCCCGGTAACATAGTAAAACCCAGTCTATATGAAATGATTTTAAAAATACTTAGCCCAGCACAGTGCCATGCACCTATAGTCCTATCTACTTGTGAGGCTGAGGTGGGAGGATTGCTTGAGTCCAGGAGTTTGAGGTTGCAGTGAGCTATAAGCATGTCACTGTACTATAGCCTGAGTGACAGAACAAGACCCTGTCTCAAAAAAAAATTGTTTTCATAACAGTAGTAAGAAACAAAAAGAATTTGAATTGGAGAAAGGAGGAAAAATGGCAGATTAGTGGCGACCTCCTGGCTCTCTGCTCCCAGAATGGGAGGCAAAGAACACGGACAGTTACACACAAGTGGATCACTTTCCTACAGGAACAGTATTGTGAATCTGCAGAGAAGCAGTGCGGGACAAGCAGTGCTGGAGAAAAAAGGTGAATCAACCACGAAGTTCGGAGAGTGCAAGATACACAATAGGCCATAGCGTGATGGATGACCATGCCCGCTGGCCGGGTCAGGCAGTGTGGTGTGACCTACAGGAGGACAACTCTTCCTCCGTTGACCTCCACATCCATTCAGGCAGGGAAGTGTCTGAAGTCAGTGAGAAGTTGAAGCACAGGCTGACAGGCAGTGTGGAGAAGAGACAAAGTCTGGGGACATTTTACACTCTCCAGTGTGTGGTGCTGGGTCTGCACTGGGGGAGGGAAGGGTCAGGTCTGAGCAGACACTTCCCGGATCCACAGGAGGGAGTTTGGAGACATACTTCTCACCTCTGACACTCACAGAGTCCAGACCAAAGGAGGTGAACACTGAGGGACAGGCTCTGTCCTTAAAAACTGCCAAAGATTTGGCCAGTGCAGGGTAGAATAGAGTTTGTGGGACTCTCTACTGGATGAGTGTGAGACAGTACGTCAGGGAAACAGAGGGGACCGACCACAGCTCCTTCAGATAGTCTGCCAGGTCTAGTTGAATGGTCACCTCCCGTGCTGGCTCTCTGTGGGTGGGCAGCCACAATTTTGGAGATCCATAGCCTAGAAATGCTGTGGCACGTGGTCGAAAGGAGTACCCCTTCTCCAGCACAGTAGGGCAGGCCCAGGCTATGACTCAGGCAATGCCACTGCCACTGCCCAGCAGAGCAAACCCCACCCTTGGAGGAGGGGAGTAACCACAAGAAGCCCCTTTCTGAACTTTCTACCCCCAGCCACTTGCATTTTACACCCTAAACCCTGCCCTTGAAGGGGAGGAGTGACAAGAGAGGGCACGTTCCCAGCTGAATTGCCCCACAGCTACAGCTTCAAAAGCCCTTCTCGCCAGGCTGCTTTTACCTGAATCTGACAAGGCTCCTCCCTTGAAGGGGTGGAGTATTGAGAAAAGCCACTTTCCAAACTTTCTGTCCCCAGCCACATGCCTTTTCATGCCCGCAGGTCAAGGCCTGCCTTGAAGAGGCAGAATAACCAAAGAAGCCACTTTCTTGGTGGAGTTGCCCTGTGGCTTGGAGGAGCTCGTCCCCTCACCCCGACCACTCCTACCTCATGCCTACTAAACTCCAACCTTGTAGGGGCAGAGTAAGGAGAGAAGCTGCTTTCTGGGCTGAGCCTGTGGCCACAGCCACAACCTAGAAGGACCTTCTACCTTACGCTGATCAGGCTCCTCCCTTGGAAGGCTGGAGTAAGGAGAGAAGCCACTTTCCGGGCTGAGTTGCTCCATGGCTTGGAGGACATTGTCCCCTCACCCGGCAACTCCTATCTCACACCTACCGAAGTCCACTTTGGAGGGGCACAATAACCAGAGAGGCTGCGTTCCTGGCTGAGTCGCTCCATGGCTACAGCCTTGGAGGAGCTTCCCACCGTGCTGTTTCTATCTCACCCTGACCAGGCACCTCCTTTGAAGAGGCGGAGGGAACAGAGAAGTGCCTTATGAACTTTCTACCCCAGTTGCTTACCTTTTCACACACACAGGTCAAACCCTGACCTTGAAGAGGCAGATTAAGGAAAGAAGCCCTTTCCTGGCTGAGTTGCCCTGGGCTTTTGGAGGAGCTTCTCTCCCCATCAGGCTCCTTCTACCTCACTCCTACCAAACTCCACCCTTGGAGGGGCAGAGTAGCCAGAGATGCCCCTTTCTGGGCTGAGTTGCTGCTCCAAGGAGCTTCCCGCCAGGCTGCTTCTACCTCATGCTGACCAGGCTCCTGCTTTGAAGGGGTGGAATAACCAGAGAAGCCATTTTATGAACTCTCTGCCCCCAGTGCTTGCTTTTTTTGCACCCACAGGTCAAACCTTGAGCTTGAAGAAGCAGAGTAAGGAAAGAAGTCACTCTCCTGGATGACTTACTTGCTCCATGGCTTCGGAGGAGCTTGTCTCCTTGCCAGGCTGCTTCTACCTCCCACCTACCGAACTCCGCCCTTGGAGGGGCAGAGTAACCACAGAGGCTGCTTTGGGGCTGAGCCTATGGCCACAGCCACAGCCTCGATGGAGCTTCCAGCCTGGCCGCTTCTACGTTACGCTGACCAGGCTCTTCCCTTGGATGGGATGAGTAACCAGCTAAGCCACTTTCCAGGCCGAGTTGCCCCTTGGCTTCAGAGGAGCTTGTCCCCACCCACGACCACTTCTACCTCATGCCTACTGAGCTCTGGCCTTGGGGGGAGGAGAGTAATGAGAGAGCCTGCTTTTGGGGTGTAGCAGCCCCATGGCCTTAGAGGTGTTCCTTGCCGGGCCTGGCCCCTTCTACCTCAGACTTCCCAAGCTCCGCCCTTAGAGGGGTGGAGAAAGGAGAGAAGCAGCTTTTTTGGCTGAGACCCTCCGTGGCCTGGGACAGCACTTCCCCCTACCCCGCCCAGGTACTTGCACTTCATGCCAACCTGACTAACTCCTTCCTTGGATGGGTGGAAGAGAGAAGTAAAAGAGAGAAGCCTCTTTCTTCACAGCAGCCTCTGGCCACGTGTCTCCCCCATTTCTGCCACTGGACTTGCTTGACTTCCCCTACAGCAGGGCAGCCCCCACCCCTGGAGGAGGGGAGAAAAGAGAGAAGTCACTTTCTGAACAATAAGCACCTAGCCACTTGCCAGCCATCTGGCCTTTTGAGCTGGCTGGTCAAACCTGTGCCCTTCAAGAGGTGGAGAAATGAGAGGGGCTGCTCTCCAGGCTGAGTTGCCCCAGGGCTGCAGCCTTGGAGGAGATTCCCGCCAGGCTACTTCTACTTCATGCTGACCAGGTTCCTCCTATGAAGGGGCAGAGGAACCAGAGAAGCCACTTTATGAACTTTTGGCCCCAAGCAGCTTTCATTTTCTTCGCTCTCACAAGTCAAACTCTGTGCTTGAAGAGGCAAAGCAAGGAAAGAAGCCACTTTTCTGGTTTTGTTGCCCCATGGCTTCGGAGGAGCTTGTCTCCTAGCCAGGCTGGTTCTACCTCAAACCTACCAAACTCCGCTCTTGGAGGGGCAGAGTAAGGGAGAGGCCATTTTCCAGGCTGAGCCTTAGTCCATAGCCATGGCCTTGAAGGAGCTTCCCCCGTGGCCGCTTCTACCTCACGCTAACCAGGCTCCTCCCTTGGAGGGACGGAGTAACAAAAGAAGCCACTCTTCTGGCTGAGTTGCTCCTTGGCTTGGAGGAGCTTGTCCCCTTGCCCGGCCACTTCTACCTCAGGCCTACCAAACTTCACCCTTGGAGGGGCAGAGTATCCAGAGAGTCCGCTTTCTGGGCTCAGTTGCCCTGTGGCAGGCTTTATAAATTGGAGGGAAAGTGGAGTGGCAGCGGTCAAGTGAGACATGCTCTTTATGTTAAGGGGATACAGCAGAGGTGAAAAGCATGACCAAGGACATGGCGAGCACTTACATATGGCTCTTAACAATAGTGGCAACATGCCATGGGAAAGCAGGATCACATGTGTTCACACAGGAGAAAACACCTTGGTTACATGAGTGTGCTGACTCATGCCTCCCCTGAAGGCCAGCTAACCAGGTGGGCTGGGCTAGAAAAAAACACTGTGGCAGTCATCTTAGTTTTGCCTAAAAACCTGTTGCCTATACAAATGCAATTTCCCTTACATTCCACCCCATTGGTAATAGGTTTCCTGGCCTACATGGGCCCAGAGGGAGGCACCCTTGGGCACAAAGGTGTCAGCAACAATACAGGAACAATATAGTGGATTTTTAAAATGGTGAGTAAGACTGCAGGGTTATGAATATACACGTAATTTAAATTCTATGATTGACAGGAAGTCACTAGTCTCTCCTTATTTCACTGTCTATAGTAAACTAGTGCTCAATGAATACACAATGGCACTTAATTAATTTGGGGTAAATTGTAAAAAAAAGTGCTACTTAATTTTTAATCTGTATTTTGACTGTTTACTATCCACATTTTACTCAATCTGAGCAATGCAATTAGATTTCAGTATTTTTTTCTCCATTTTGTCTTCCCAGGCAACACTGAATATTTAAATTAGAAAGTGTTATTGATTTTTTTATTTTTTAATCATTAATACGTTCCTGTCCTTATTAGGTTGGTGGATTTATTTCTTAACAGAACTTACATTTTCAACTTAAATTACTTTGTAGTACAACCTAATGTCCCATGCAATGATGTTATACCTGTATTTGTGTCAAATCTAATTATGAAGGCTTGATTTGCGTAATGTGAAAGAAATTATTTCCACTTTCTCTACCAGGCAAACAGATCAATTTTCTCATTAGCCCTTTCCATCAGTTCTGATTGCTTTAAGCTTATGTTTTTCCTATTACTTTGTTTCCTAGCCCAATTTTGTCTTTACCTTATGTGTGAGTAGATTGACTATACTTTAGGAGATTTTATTTATATTGACAGGTGAACTATGTAATAAAATAGTGAAATATCATTTCATTATTTTTTATTTTATTCATATTATGCCATGATCATCCTTCTATAGTTTCTAATAGATATATTTATATTTCCATTTGCCTTTTCTTTATGTTATCAGAATTTAGAAAAGAACAAATAAGGAGATAAACCGCAAAGTAGGTGACAATAGAAGATGAAGAGGAGTTGGTAGGTATAATTCATTTTAGGAGAAAAGCTTTATATGAAAGGCTCTAAGGATACTTCTTCGGGCTTTATGCTCTGACAAAAGGAATTATGTGGTGGTGCATAATTTTCCCACAGATCTTTTGTTCTTTGATGCGTTTGATGCACAAATAAAAATCTGAGTTGAAAGTTTGCAGAGTGAAGTTTGTGTGTTTACAAAGGGGCTGTAAAGTGAATATGCTGATGTGTGTGAAGTCAAACATGCTGTAGATAATGAGCACAATTAGGAAGATATGCTCAGGAAAAGAGTTTTTAAACTCCCACATACTTCTGTGAGTGCCAGGTTTTGTTTACTCTTGGCATGTAACAACAACTCACCAAGTACATATTCAAAGCATTTTCTAATAAAATTTTCTCTAATAGGAAAGTTGATTCTATTTCATCAGTAGAAAAAGTGAACTATATTTACATGATGCAAAATAGAAATGGAAGTCTGGTGACTAAGGCTTCGTATTTTTAAGCTGCAAACCCGTGATACTTATAAGATGGTTAACAAAATATCTCTTACCTTTGCAGTTTCATGAGAAACACTTGTGTAGTTTCCAGCTAACATTTTTTTCTCAGTCCCTCTCTGTGTGTGTATATATATATAGAATTTGTAAAACCCAGATCTCAAAAACTTGAGAGATAAGAGTAAAATATTTCACGTTTAAAGCCCTAAACTAATTAACTCATAAAATTGCAGTTCTCTTATTTCTCCTTTGACAAAATACTTCAATTTTTCAGTGAGGAATCAGGATCATCATTAGATCATAAACTTTTTTGCTGATGCTGTTATACACCAGAAGACCAGCATAGTACAGTATTTAGTATGATTTCACAAATATTTGTTCCATGAAAAAGCAAAATGACTAAAAGAATAAATAATCCCACTGTGTCCACACTAACTTAGGCCCTATTGTTTTCAAATAAAAATGTTCTGCTCTTGCAGAGCCTGACCGTCAGAAGCAAGTCTAAATGTAAGATATACTTTTGACTGTGACCCAGTCACTGCTGCCAAACAGCATTCTGAACCTGGATTTATGCCTACCGAGGCTCAAATGTTGCTTGAGCAAGATAACTTTCCTGCTCTATAGGGGACAGTCAACAATCAATCTTGGGCTTCAGGCAGACTCATATGATAGAGAAACAGACTATTGACTTCATTGGAACTAGATTGTCTTTTGGGCTTAAGAAGGTCCCATTTTAATCTGCAGCAGTGGCCAAACCTACAGCCTTGGACCCTTAAGGTTATCCAGAGCCCGGAGACATGTTTTAGCCTCATCACAGGTAAAGGGTTGTATTTATAATGACCATGCTATTTGTTATTCAATCCCAGACTACTGAGAATAGAAATGGCACTGCTGATACTGATAATGAAATACAGGTGAAAACCAGGACTCACATATAAACTGGGTATATGGTAACACTACACATAGGAACACTTTTCTTCTAGTTTAAGTTTCCCATAGTAATAACATCTTCACTCTTTTTGAGACTCTTTATTTCACTTCAGAGGAGCCAGGAAGTTGATGACATGGTTTTGATTTTGTTTCAGACAAATATCACACATGATCAAGAGATTCTGTCTTTTTCCTTTGTTTCTTAATGTATAGGCTTTTTATTCTCTTTGGGTAGGCTTTTTATATGTTTCTCCCCATTCACCCATCCCACTCACATTATGAAGAACCTGTGAATTTCAATACCTCTTTGGTGAGACTGTGCCATATCTTCAGGGCTTCAGTAAAGAATGGTTGTGATCTTGGAGAGTGGCTCATTCTCTTTTATGCCCCTCCTATCACAATACCACAACACAAAGTTGCATGGTAGTATTAACGTTTACTGAAATTTTAGAGCATACCAAAATGAATCAGTGTATTTTTAAGGCATGTGCTTCCTCTTTGGTACCCCTTATCTATACAACTTCCTAATGGAAAGAGTCAATTGCCATTTGTTGAAGCTCAGATAAATTTTTAGATAACAACCTTCCTAGTCCTCATTCTTAGTGAGGTATGTATGTATTGAAGCAATAGGAAGTGAATAAAGGAAGGAGACATTGGCCACTCCGTCAAGAGGATAGAAAGGCAAAAAGAGTATGCCCTTTAGTTAAAAGGCAATGCTAAGTACAGTGGTAAAGAATGTAATCCTAATCTAAAATACCATATATAACAAATTTTGGTGGTTCTCTTCCTTGTTGGAAGGTGTGTCAAATACCAGCAAATCAAAATGATCAAGTAAATAGGATTGTTTTGACAAAATTTCCTTGGAGTTATATATCAGTAAGGGCTCTCCTGAAAAACAAACCCACCGGGTATATATAAAAAGGGATTTATTATGAGAGACTGGCTCACACTCTCATGGATACTGAGATGTCCCACAATATGCTATCTACAGGCTGGAAGCCTAGTCTACATCCATTGGCCTGGGAAGTAGGAGTACTAATGTCTGAGCAAAGGAGGAGATGGATGTTTCATCTCAAACAGAGACAACAAATTCTCCCTTCTTCCGCCTTTTTTTCCCTTATTGGGGCCCTCAACAGATTGGATGATGCCCACCCTCATTGGTGAGGGCCACCTTCTTTACTCAGTGGAAACAACCCCATAGACATACCCAGAAATAATGTTTTTCAAGCTATCTGGGCCTCCCTGAGCCCAGTTGAGTTGACACATAAAACGAACCATCACAGGTTACCACCAACTTATATAATTATTAAATCTCCAGAGAAATCACAGTACTAAAACTGAATCCCTGTTCCATATGGGCATATATAAAACACTTATTACTTTGGTTAATTTTATTTCTCCACCAGGAAATGGCTATTCTGAGACTAGAAGATATAAAGCTTCTGGGTGACTATAATGTGAATGTTCTAAAAACGAGAAATATAATTGGTGATTCTTTCATTTAGTTTGAATATTTTTCTTGCAATAACCACTCTGGATAGAAAGTATTAGGAAGGTGATCCATGTGGCCAAAACTTCCTAGCTCATAGTTTTCTGACAGAAACAAAAGACTGTTACACTCTGTTTTTTAAATCCTCACCCGAGCTGCTTCTTAAAGGGCACATTTATTTGCTTTTCCTCATGTTTACAGGTGAAAGGAACCACCATTTGAGTAATACTGCTGGCCTGTTTTCTTCCTCTCTCCTTCCCCTTAAGGGAGGAAGATTGATTTATTTGAATGGTCACTTTGAAAGAAGGAACTAAGCTTGTTTAATTTGCACCCTTGCTTTCTTGTTTTTCTCCTTGGAATATTCCTGTGTAATGAAAACACACATTTGCTACTGCTTAGTGTGGTAAGTTTTATAGAGGCAGTATTCTTACAGAAGGCCAGTGGATTTTCAGCTGTGTCCATGGCACTGGATGGCACTATTCCTTAGGGCTACAGTTTTGGCAAGTCCACTTGCTTAGCAGATCAAATCATGGCATACAATCTAGTGTTTGTCACTAGAAAGGTGATGGGTTGATCCCCACCTGGCTGACTACTATGTCAATTTTTAAAAGTTTCAAATAATTTGAAGAATTAAGGATGACAGGGACATATATTTGATCCCCTGAATTGTCAAAACTCCTCCTCAGTTTGTCCTTCTGTAGTCCTTACAGCTCTTAAAAATTATAATATAAATTCTATTTTCTTATACCTTAAGGAAAATTTCATGTCAACTAATGTGATATTCTTTACCATAGGAGAGTTAATTGAAACTCAATATTTTTCTTGCTATGCATATTAGTCAGAGTTTAATAATTAGTCACAGAAAACACATTGTATATTTTGTGTGTGTATATATAAACATAAAGAACTACAAAGGCTACTGTGATCAGTCATGTTGTATTCTATATAAGTTTAAAATCATCACCTAAATATATTAACACAAGAAATTTTTGTGACAACTTTACTGAAAGATTCAGGTTGACATTTTAAAAACTTCCTTTATCTAAACCAAGATACATTAAGAGAAAAAAAAATCAAAGCCAAGTAAGAGCTTATGAAAGACAGAGTAAATCCTTTAGGATGATTAGTTCAGTGAAATGTTAAAAGAATATTTTGTGTGCAAGTCAGGTCTCTTGCTAGTCTCAAGCTAGTAATTTGGATTCACTTCATTATAGCCACTTAAGTACCTTAGCAGAGTTTGGGAAGAGGAGTGAAGAGCCAAAAAGAAAAAGAGCAATAACACTTAAATGATGGAGTTGCTCTCATAATTCAGCTTCAGATAACTCAAACAAGCACCTTGCAAATGACAATGTGGGGCTGAGCTCCACTCTTAGAGAATAAAAATGCATCAGACACAGAAGCCCTCCAGGATCTCCCTTGATGAGCCTCAAAATGAGTATTCCAAAAATGTAACTCATTTCTCTCTTTGTTTCAAGAGCTGATTCTTCCATTTTAAATCAAGAATTCTTTTCA
This sequence comes from Microcebus murinus, assembly GCF_040939455.1. Classification (NCBI taxonomy): domain Eukaryota; kingdom Metazoa; phylum Chordata; class Mammalia; order Primates; family Cheirogaleidae; genus Microcebus; species Microcebus murinus. The sequence goes on along the minus strand of NC_134108.1, from coordinate 62,122,131 downwards.
AACCAATGATATCTGACATTAAAACTGACTTTTAGGGTAATAAAAGTTGTGAAATTTTGCTAAAAACACATGGAATTTGAATACTGGTGACTTGGTTCATGTAAAACTCATGCTTTTCTCTTTTAACTCTTTGCCTATTTAGTGTAATTTTTCAAGGACGACATCAAAAGTGATATTTTTGGAACAGCTTGATTATTTATCAGCCTGGCATTTTTCAGGAAAACCTGATATTCAAAGAAATGCAGCACTGGTAATAAATAGATTTAAATTTATTGTAAGCAGAAGAACAGAAATGGATTTGGTATATGGGCTTTGGGACTAAATTCTCACTCCAAATCTCACAGATTTTGTGATTGTGGAAAATATAGTAACCCCTCCATGCTTCCTAATCTGTAAAATGGGAATGATATTAGTACAAATGTCATAAATTAGTGCAAATATAAGTAACAATGAAAATAACAACAATCCATCATTAAATGGCATCTAATTTTATTATATATCAAACACTAAGCCAAGTGCATTCTATGATTTAATTCTATGTTCACAGCAAAAATTTGAGACTGTACTAAATTCTCTATCTTGCCTACATTTTCACAAGTGGTAGTAGCTATCGCTCCCATGCCAAATATTCCCAAATTCTGACTTCTAGCTTAAATGCTCTTGTGAGCTCCAGACCTATATATCTATTATCAATAGCACCTAAATAGCTACCTAAGCCCAAGTGTAGCCGTCATCTTTAATCCTGCTCCATTCTTTTGTTTATCCTGTTTACCTTGGTAAATGACGCTACAAACGAAACAGCACTTGAGCCATAAATGTAGGTCCTAGGCATTATTCAATGACTAAAACATGTTGATTTATCTCAAATCCATCTATTCAGCCCCCTGCAAGTGTCCTAATCATCTGACATCTCAACTATATTACAGTCTCATAATTTGGTCTTCCTGTGACTGCTGTTCATTCCCTCTCATCAGTCCCTCAATCAATCAACTATATAGCAGCCAGTGTCTTTTAAAAATCATAAATGATTATGTTGCCCAATTGCATAGTATCTTACATTTTTTCTTTAGATAAAGATTAAAATACTTAACATGAGCTATAGGGTCCTTCTGGATCAGGGCCTTGCTGACCTTTGCTGTCTTTTTGATCTTCATCTGTGCTTCAGTCATAATAGCTATCATTCATTTTCTCAAATGGTCTGACCCCCACTCATACTTTGTCTCTGCCTTGAATACTCTCCCCTTCCTGTCATAACTTAGCTAATAAACAGTCAATTTTCCAGTCAGGGAATAGATTATTCCTTCCCTTATGTACCCACAGGATTTCACTTCTTTGCAGCTGTCACCACATTTGGAAATACTTTTAATTGTACATAATCCATTATATAGTAATGGTATTCCCATAATGGCAGGGAATGTGTCTTTTCTCACCACAAGTGGAGCACAGTGCATTGTTCACTGCTCACTGTGGGTGCTCAGAAACTGTCTGTTGAGTGACTCTCAATTAAAAATTTAAATAAACAAGCAACTATAATCTACCTCTTTTCCCCCCAAGTGCTAGGAGTGGTTTGAGTAAGAGAAAAAGAGATGAACATGGAGATAGAGATGGGGGACAAGGGAGAGCCAGAGAGAGAGAGAGAGAGATATATGGAAAGAGTGAGAAACAGACAGAGAGACAGAGGCAAAGAAAGCAGAGATGTATATAGAAGAAAATAATGAGAGATGTAATCATGAAAGCTCAGGGCATGGACAGTGCTGCTTTGAGATCAAAATGAGGAAGAGACAGAGAGAAATTCATTGTTCCCTTCTGAGCTACCACATCTGTTCTACAGCACAATACACTTTCAACACAGTGAGGACAGTGGTACTATTATCTGCAGCTTCTGTTTACTGAACATTTCATGTGCTTACATATATTACTTCATTTAACCTTAGTAAGTCTGTGAAGTGGGCCCCCCTTTAGTATCCCCATGTTACAGGTGATGTGGTGGAGCCAAAGAGGCTTTAAGTAACCTGCCCAAACAGACGCATAGGAGAACATTATGTACAGGAAATGTGACTCCGGAGCGTGTACAGTAACAACTACATACCTTGCCATCAGGAAGCTTGCCACCAGCAGATCGGCCAGTGAGCACTGGCCAGGCAGTGTATTCTTGAAAGACAATGGTACAGGTAATCCAGACAATGAAGGGAAGAGAATTCAGAAGGGAACTGCCACTTAAGCAAGTAGCATAAAACAAATATTAAGAACTTATTTTGAATCAGCCATTCTGGTGCCAAGACCCTTTTTGGGAAAGAATGCTGTGTGTGTGTGCATGTGTGGTAAAAGAGAAGATTGATTAAAAATATGAAAACTTTAGGACTCAGATGACCTTGTTGTGAGTTATCCCTTAACTTCACATGGAAAGTATGTGTCCTCAACTTCTTAGCTCCTGAAACCATCCGTGTTAGTTTTCTAGGGCTGCCATAACAAACCATACACTGGGTGGCTTAAGCAACAAAAAATTATTTTCTCATGGTTCTGGAAACTGGAAGCTCAAGATCAAGCTGTCAACATAGTTGATGTCTCCTGAAGCCTCTCTCCTTGGATTGCAGATGGCCACCATCTTGCGTGTGGTGAGAACATCTTCTTAGATGTTCTTTCCTCTGTACATGTACTTGTTTATATTCTCCTCTCTTCCCAAAAGACACTAGCCATATTGGATTAGGGCTCACAAGTATGAATTCATTTTACCCTAATTACCTCTTTAAAGATCTTATTTCCGGTCACATTCTAGGGTACTGGGGTTAGGACTTCAAAATATGAATTTGAGGGGGATACAATTCATCCCATAATACCATAGTTTCCATGAATGTGTGCAACTGTACTAAAGCTTATGGGAATGATTAAGGGGGAGTGTTCAGGCTCAGACTGTGAAGTCTTTATAGAGTAAAGGCAAAAACCGATAGTATTTTTTTGTTTTTCATCAGTGGCAAATGTGAAAGCAGCAGTATCCATAGCCCTGGGCCATTCTCTGGACTACTCTCTATGAAGGTTCCACTGCTTAACACAATTGAGACAAGCCAACATGAGGAATATAGATGAATTGGAAATTTCTTATAATTAATAAAGAATTGATATTATAGAGTCTACACTTGAAATAAGCAGATAATTTATAGCTTTTTTTGTGACAAGAATCACCAGGATTGAGTCTCTCACAAGTATAAATAAACCTGAATACAGTAGATTCTTTTTATTGGCAACTTGACAGTCATTTTCAGACTCTTCATATGTTACACATGCCTTCTTTGCTCAAGGACACTAATTTTGTTCAGAATCAAGTAGTCATGTGCTTCAGTGAAGACTAAACCCTTCAAACTCCAGATATGGAAACATATTTAGTGGACACTAATCATGGAAATTGGTTTTTCTCCAGGCTCATTAATGGTTTAGAAAGGGCAACTATTTCTCACCAATGAGAAATGAAGAAATAGGTGGAACTTCTAGAAATGGGTTCTTCATTGTGAAAATGAGAAAACAAGTAAAGACAGTTCTTTTTTGTGATCTTGTGTCTAGTTGTATTGAGAAGCTGACATCTGCAGTAGCAGCCAATTTGCAAATATGAGGCAGTTAGTGGGAGGTAGAAGGTTGAATTGCATCCCACTCCAAATCCACGTCCATCCCAAACCTGTGTATGAGACCTTATTTGGAAGCAAAGTCTTTGCAGATATAATCATACTAAGAGAAGGTCATATTTGATGAAGGCAGGATCTCATCCAGTGATTGGTATCCTTATAAGAGGGAAATGCAGATATACAGAGACACAAAAGGAGAAAGCTATGTGGCTACTGAGGCAGAGATTGGAGTAATGTTACTGCAAGCCAAGGAACATCAAGGATTACCAGCAACCATAAGAAACCAGGAAGAGTCAAGGAAGAATTCTTCCCTAGAGGGAGTATGGCTCGGTCAATGACTTGATTTCAGACTTTTAACCCCTGAAACAGTTATGGAATACATTCTTAATATTCTAAGGCCACCCATCTTGTGGTATTTTGTTACATCAGCCTGAGGAGATGAGGAGACTAATACACCAAGGCAGTCCTTTGGTCAAGCAGGGTGACCATTGGAAATAACGTATGTTCTTGATGATGCTGGTGAACAAAAGATGAACCACAGGACCTATGGTCTTTTTATTATTAGAGGATATTTGTTCCCATGGTTTTAGAAAATTCTATTTGCATCTTTGTTATTTATTGCTAGGCGTCCAAAATTGATATGTGACATTTGGGGTATTGCAAACATTTGGGAAAGAAGAATACTTGGAGTAGCCTGGAATTCCCTGTGCTAGTCAAACAGGTGGAGAGGCTTCAGTGTAGCGATTTGAAGGATTAACATAAATGTGACCTCATGTGTTATCACAGTCTGGTAAAGCTTTGCACTTATCATTTACAGACTGGTGTGACCTGAGGAAATGCTAGCAACATTTGCTTGATGGCCAAGCACCATGCAAGTAAATTCCATTTGCTTTGTATCAAGATCCTAGCCTGGAGTTTTGAATAAAGATAAAGAGATGCAAAAATACCCAAATCACATGCATGAAAACAAAATGTCTGCCTCTTCAGATAGTTCTATTTTCGTGTCTATAATTCTGCTCACCAACTGCATGTGTAACCTTTCTTTAAATTTGCAAAATAATTCAGAAGTTTGCATGCTGCCAATTGCTAATCAAACCTTCTTCATCAACATCCACGCCCTCTTCCCATTTGTCATCTTATTCATACATTGCAAACAGTGGCTCATGCAGCTCCCTCTTCTTTTTGCCTCAGAAAAACAACAGGCTGTGTAACCAAGGGGAAGCTTATTAGCAGCTAAAAGCTCATTTTTAATACTACCTAATCAGGTTGCCGACTCATTTAAATTATGAACCTTAAGAAAAAAATCCTCATTTAATGACTCAAATATTAGTGTGGCTTGTCAAACAGTGCCTTTAGTATTGCTTGCTTCCTTGCAAAGAGTTGAAGCACTAACCTTTGCCAGAATAAATTGGTAAACCTGTTTCTGTCTTAGTGCATATGGTGAAAACCTATAAGATCTGTCCAATTTATATAAGTGTACTTGGCTGCTATTTTATGTTTATTCAAACTATGTTGTAAAGTAAAAGTAAGGCTTAGCTCCAAGAATAAGATATGTTTTAATGTAAAGACTGGACATGTTCATGAATCAGGTACATGTAGGTTTCTCAATTATGACTGGCTTGCTAAATTGAATTCATTTATTCTGCATCATGTTACTTACTTTTATTCTTGATTTATCCTGAAAGTTAATGAATGAAAATTCAGGTGCTTGAAATTTTCATATATTTTAAATACATTTTTAAGCTGCAACATTGTAAAGGTATTTTTATAGCATTTGGAATTTTTCTAATTAGGCATGTGTTTTCATTTGTCAAAAAGATGAAAGACCTGTGGCAACAGTTCCTCATCTCTCTGCTCCCCATTGTTGGTATCAAGGAATTGATTTGAAATTGTCTGTACAACTAACTAAAGGAAACCATTCATTCCAACAAGGATTGGGCATACATATACGTCATGTAAATTGATTTACATTTTAATACTACTGCGTGGCATCAAATCCATGACTTTGCTGACTGTAGTGAAAATTGTTTCACAAGCCACTCATGGATATCAGTGAACCATCCAACGCCATTTATATCACCAGTGTCTGACATCTTCTAAGGAAGTTAATCCCCCTAGAAGTTTCAAATATTCCAAGGTTAGTCTAGAATGTTTCAATCCATATATTCTTAACATATGAACTATAAAATTAATGTTAGAGCAAAAATACAACAACCTGCCACCTGAGAACAAGGGGTATTTGAACAACATGGAAGATGATTACCTAGTCTCTGACCAAGGACTCCAGGAAAAAAAAAATGTTAGCAATCCCATTTTTCATTCTAACATTCTTCTCTTGAGACTACTTTTCCTTTCTGAAATATCTAAAAAAGATTATACTATACCCCCTCCATATGACATTCTTACAACTATTTGAAGGCAGTTAATGTCTTCACTTAATACATTTCCATGCTAAATAAGTCCACTATCTTTATCCACCCTGTTGTTCTCTTCTTCATGCTCTTTAGCTTGTGATGCTTGGTATTAAGTACGACATTCCAGCTTGATATGATCAAGGTTGGATATAGGATTATAATGCTCTGATAGTCTGTGTGTGTAGTCATAGTCATAGAGTGATGATTTTGAAGGAAAAAATAGCTAATTCTGAAAGAAAGTAAATTCTCCCTCCCTTCAAGATTCCTCTACAGATCCCTTTCTGATATCCTTCCTAAAAAATGATTTAGTCTACAATCAATTAGGTTGGGCTGATCAAGGTCAGTTTTCTCATTGGAATGGAATGGAAGAACAGCATGAGTTGTTGACTCTAAGTTGGGGGAGGAGAGTGTCTCTATATGTTATGGGCGGCAGTGGTAGTCTACACTGAGGCAGATGTTGGAGCCAGGTTGGGATGAGAAAGCTTTATGTATAGTGGACACACAATAATTACCATTATAAATCTCTCTCCCTTTATATATATATATATATATATCTCCTTTTATTTGTCTCAGCAATGTTTTGTACTTTTCTCTGTAAAAATCATACATTTCTCTTGGTAAATTTATTCCCAAATATTTTATTTTTATGCTATTATTAATAGAAATATTTTCATAATTTATTTTTTGGATTATTCATTTGTAGAATATTGAGATGCAGTTTATTTTTGTATATTGATCTTGTATTATACAACCTCACTAAATTCAATTTTTAGCTCTAATAATGCATGTATGTGTATGTGTGTATTTCTTGGAAATTTCTGTATAAAGAATCATGTCATCTGTAAATACAGTTTAATCTTTATATGGTGCTAAGATTTTTTTTTTTAATTTCCTTTTTGCCATGGTTAGAACCTCTAATACATTGTTGAATAGATGTGGTGAGAGCAGACATTTTTGCCTATATCCAGACTTAGGAAAAAAGCATACAGCTTTCATCATTAAGTTTGATGTTATCTGTGGAATTTTAATAGATGTGTTTTATCTGGTTGAAGATATTTCTTTCTATTTCTAATTTATTAAGAGTTTTTATTAAGAATAGGTTTTGGAATTTTGGAGTTTGTCAATTTTTTTAAATTTATTGAGATGACCATGTTTTCTTTCCTTTATTAATATGATATGATAGGCTAAATAATGGCCTGCAAAGATGTCCACATCCTAATTCCTGGGACCTGTGAATATGTTATCTTAAATTGCAATAGGACACTAATACGGATCTTAGTATCTGGATATGGGGTGCTGCTCTAACAAATATCTAAAAATGTTGAAGTGGCTTTGCAATTGGGCAGTGGGCAGAAACTGGAAAATTTAAGATCAACATGGTAGAAAAATCCTAGACTGCCTTGAAGAAACTGGGCATTCAAGACACCACTAATGGTAACTCAGAATTAAGTGAGGAACAAGGTAGGAAAAAAAACAAAAAACCTCTTATAGAGAATAGTTCAATAGTCATAAATAGACTGTTGGTAGAAATATGAATGTTAAGTGGATAAATGTGCCTCTGGTGAGGACTCTAAATAAAATGAAGAACATATTATTGGAGACTAGAAGAAAGGAAATCCTTGTTACATAGTGGCAGGAAACTTAGCTGAAATGTGGAGTCTTACAAGTTATGTGAAAGATAGAATTTGTTATGCAATGAACTTGGATATTTAGAGAAGAAGATTTCCAAGCAAAAGTATTGAAGGTATGATCTGATTACTTCTTACTGCTTATAGCAAGCCACAGAAGATTGTTCGTGGCCCTTGAAACTTAAAGGAATTTACTAGGTTGGATTTAAAATTTTCTTTAAATATGTGAATTCTATTTTTCTCCCATTTTGAAGGGGGGTGTCTATGACTGTTTCCTATGCTTGATCCTTTTGGGGCAAATACATTTTCTCATAGTATTACAGAGACATTGATGAAGATAATTTTTTCTTCTGTATGGAAGATGTCCTATACCTCATCCATAGCTAATTTAGATGATCTATATGAAATTTGGAGCTATTGAGCAGATGAGTCTTAGGTGAGATTTTAAACTTGAGTGGACATTATAATTGGGGATTTGGGGATGTAATGAATATATTTTTTTTATATGTAATGACTCCCTTCGTGTCCAGAAGAAAGACTTAGGCAGGTTGAATAATAGCCCTCAAAGATGTCCATTTCCTAATTTCTGGTCCCTCTGAAAATGTTACCTTACATAATAACAGAAAACTAATACATGTGATATAATATGTTAATTTATACTCAGATGTTAAATTATTCTTGTACTCCTTGGATAATTCCTACTTGATCATGGTATTCAATTATTTTTTACATAGGTGGATTTGGTTTACTAATATTTTGGTAAGAATTTGCAATTACATTTTAAAGGAATAATTTATGCTGTTTCATTTGTATGTCTGTTAAAATTTATCTCATGTGTGCCTTCTCTAACCAACTGAGATTATCACACTACAACTTGTTCAGGAAAAATCATTTTATATGATATTCAGCACATAAATATTAACTTTCATTGGGTGAATAATATATAATAGACTTCCACAGTTAAATCACTTTTCTTTGGCTTTAATTTCTACTATACCTATTCTCTTAACTTGCATATTTCTACATAAGTTTGTAATTTAAAAAAGAAAACAAACTCTACTCCCTTTCTCAATATCATCCATTTTGTTCATTTGGAAGTTAGGTATATCTTTTAAATTTCATAAACTATAATATGAAGTATGTTCACTCAATTGTGTTAAAAATAAAATCTCCTTAAATACCCATTATTTTTAATTTACATAAATCTGACTTTATGTGTTCCTCACAGTCCCAATGGGAATAGCCCTTTGACAAACTAGAAGGGATATTGTTTGTATAGCTGGGATCCATCTTCAAAGTATCCTTCAGACTTCAAAAATAAATGACTCAACTTCTGTCTCTTTCTTTCCAAATGGCTCTGATAACTGTCATCTTTTAAAACAACTTTATTCTGATTTTGGCTTCTCTTAATTTTTTTTCTTCCTATGTGCGTTGGTCCTTGACAATCTGGCTGTCTTCCCTGGTTCAATAATCTCAATAAACTTTGTCTGTATTCCTATGAATGTATAATTGATTTTGTGCTTTGCACATGGTTTATTACTCTTACATTTACGGTTTCTCATTACATGTCTGAGTACTTGCTGACAATTCTGGATTCCATGGCTTCTAGACATATTTATCAGTTCTAAACAGAGGGCAATTAGATCTACCTAAAATCTTTAGTCTCGAAGGTCTTTGTTTTGGCCATCATCTTCTGCCCCCTCTGGCTCCACATTGCACTACCTCCTTCAACCTCTTTTTAGAAAATTTTGTTAAGTGTTATTCCGTTCTATATCACACATGTTAGCCTGGAAAACACACACACATACACACTTATTTAGCCTGGAAAATAAGTGTGTATGTGTTTTAGCTAAGCTTTATCATTTTTTTCCTTAAAATTCAATTTAAAGAAGGCTTGATTGCATCAATGATTGATATCAGAAAAACGTTTCATCTCCTTCAATGAAACACCATCATATTAAAATGCAAATGTCATTCATTCAATATAAATAATTTGATATCACTGTGTGCTAGTTACTCTACTAGTCATTGGGACACATTGGTAACTGAGACTGGTTTGAGCTCTCAAGGAGTTCATGGTCTATTATCAGGAAGATGATAAGCTAACAATTGCTAACAACAACAGTGATAAATGATGATATTTTAAAATTTTTAAAATTAACCTTTGCCAAAGGAGTCAATAAATACTAATAAACTATAGCATGGGAGTACATGGGTCTTTTTCATGTGAATCATTTGTATCACTTCAGTGCACTACTGATTGAGGTTTGTCTGCAGGAGATGAAATCCCCACATTCTGTTTGTGATGGTGCTATCTATGGTCAGTGGAATTCCTGAAGCATACGGAGAAGGACCTGGGGCCAAATGCTGCATAGATTTTGTTGCACTTCAGAGAGTGCAATGAGACAGGGCTTGCATAGGACTGTCTACCACAGAAGTAGTTGAAATCAGAGACAGGTAGAGATGTGACAGGCACCAGAAACATTTGATACAGGGGACTTTACTTTGATACAGCTGAGGCATAGGATGTGTGCATGGCAGGCGGGTGGGATGGAGGAACTGCAGTGAATGGCATGTGACAGTATTGAAAAATCAAGCATAAATAAGATTATTGATGACTTAATGTGATAAAATGTGAAAGTTAATCTCTCCCAGGGATTATCATTGGAGAACAAATAATAATTCATAAGTAGAAGTAATATGATGGTATTTATGTTTGAGAAAACTTACCCTGAAAACAACTTTAGTAATGACATGAAAAGAAGCAAAGAAGGGGAAACTACTGGAAGAAGGAAGCATCCCAGTTTGGAGGATGATCTGGTTCTGAATCAAAGAATGATATTGAGAATAATTATTAAGGAATATGTAATAGAGATGATATATAAGTCATGGAGCAGGAACTAGTATCTAATTAAATGTGGAGTGTAAAGGGAACGAGAGAAAACAAGCTGACTCATATCTTTGCAGATGAACAAGTACAAGGGTCACCCTGACAACTAAAACTGAGAATAAAGTTTACATATTCAGCTAGTTGAGCCCAAATTTGAGGACACATTTGGAGATTGAACAATAGAAAAGGTTCTAGGTTGGAATATGGATTTGAACTTTTCTATAACTAAACAGTAGTACAATCTGTGAATGTGAATCAGATGGTCCACAAAGAATGTACACAAAGAGAAGAGACAAGTGCTCAGGACTCAGAATAATGTCAATATTTAAGGAGAAAAGAGAAACCACAAATGATAGCATAAGAAATAAGTGGGGAAAGTTAAACCAGGAGAGATTATAGTAATAAAACCTGTGAGATGATAAAATGTAAATGAGAATATTTGCTTTAACTGCCTTAAATGTAGGCTTTTCAAACAATGTTAGTGGTGGTCCATAGTGTTAAATATCTTGTACATTCAAGTAATGTGAGAATGCAAGTGACATTTAGATTTTGCATTTAGGTGTTTAATGATTTTAGTAAGAACAATTTCTATGTAGGGGTAAGACAAAGTTGTCAAGTCACCAAGGGTTAAGGTGAGAATGGAAGAGAAGGCTGAGGAAACTGGGTAGGATGGAAAAAAAAGAAGTTAATATGTAGAGGAGTGATGTAGGATTGAGAAAAACTTTTTTAATGTTGAAAGAACTTGTATATATTTACATGTTGAAGAGAAAGAGCCAGCTAATGTTAGAGAAAAAAGAAAATGGAACAAAGTCCAAAAGGTGAAGGTGGTACTTGGAATATGATGCATTAGTGTTAGAGATGAAAAAGGACACATTTTTGTTTAAAGAAATAAAGAAAAAAAAGAGAAACAGGAAAAATATTAATAGTTAAGTATAGGTGCTTTTAATTGTGAAAACATATTAACAGTTGAGCTATTTACAATTATAATGAAGACTAAATTAAACAAAATGGATTTTGGTCTCCATGATGACATTGGTTATTAGGGACAACTTCCCAATGACAGAATTTGTTAATGAGTTTGTATTATATCTACCCTAGGATATGTCTAAGGACAATGGAGATATCATCAATCAAGAGCGATTTAGGTGAAGCCTAGTGACAAGACCTCTGTTGCTAGCTCCCAGCATTATCTTTGTATCAGTAGAACATATCAAGTAAAGTTAATTGTGTATGTGGAAGTTCTTAGCACACTTGTAGGTAAATGGCACACAATAGGTACTTAATAAATAGCCATTAACTTAATGACATAACATCCTCTACATTTTAAAAGAAATAGAGCAACTTGGGGAAAATGGTGGATTAATAATGGCCTCCTGGCTTACTGATCCCAGAGAAGGAAGTGAAGAATTCAGATGGCTACACATGAATGGATCACTCCCCCTTGAGAACAGCATTGTGAATGAGCAGAGAAACAGTGTGGGAATCACAGCACAGGATAAAAGGTGAAAGGCAGATACATTTGCAAAGACTAGAGAGTGTAAGAAATACAATAGGAAATAGAAAGCAAAGCAAGAAGGCCATCCACCTAGCCAGCCAGCACAATGCAATCTGACCCACAGGAGAAAATGGACAAATTCTTACAAACACAAAACCTCCCTAGACTCAATCAGGAAGAAATAGAATCCCTGAACAGACCAATATCAAGCATAGAAATTGAAGCAGCAATCAAAAATCTTCCAACAACAAAAAACGTCCCAGACCAAATGGATTCATACCTGAATTTTACCAAACTTACAAAGAAGAACTCATAATTATCCTGCAGAAATTATTCCACAACATTGAAAAGGATGGTGTCCTCCCCATCTCATTCTATGAAGCCAATTATCACATTGATATCAAAGCCAGGAAAGAACACAACAAAAAGAAACTACAGACCGTATCCCTCATGAATATAGATACAAAAATCCTCAACAACATCTTAGCAAATCAAATTCAACAGCACATCAAAAAAATAATTCATCATGACCAAGTGGGCTTTATGCCAGAGATGCAAGGATGGTTCAATATACATAAATCTATAAATGCAATACACCACATAAATAAAAGCAAGAACAAAGACCATATTATTCTTTCAATAGACAAAGAAAAAGGATTTGACAAAATTCAGCATACTTATATGATAAAAACTCTTAATATTATAGGCATAGATGGGTCATACCTTCAAATTCTTAAAGCCATATATGATAAACCCACAGCCAATATCATACTGAATGGGGAAAAATTGAAAGCATTCTCACTTACAACTGGAACCAGACAAGGTTGCCCACTATTACCACTTCTATTCAACATAGTGCTGGAAGTCTTTGCCAGAGAAATTAGACAAGAGAGGGGAATTAAGTATGTCTAGATGGGGGCAGAAGTGGTCAAACTCTCCCTCCTTGCTGATGATATGCTATTATACCTAGAAAATCTCAAGGATTCAAGCAAGAGACTCTTAGAATTGATAAATGGATTCAGTAAAGTCTCAGGATATGAAGTCAATACACACAAATTAGTGGCATTCATATATGCCAATAATAGTCAAGACAAAAATCAAATAAAAGATGCAACATTTTCATAATAGCATCAAAGTAAATGAAATACTTGGTAATATATTTAACTAAGGTGAGAGACCTATATAGGGAGAACTATGAAACACTGAGAAAAGAAATTGTAGGATATATAAACAGATGGAAAACCCTACCAAGCTCATGGATTGGCAGAATCGATATTGTTAGAATGTCCATCACTACCTAAGGTGATCTACAGAATTAGTGCAATCCCTATCAAAATGCCATCATCATCTTTATGGATCTAGAAAATAGTAGTTCTATGCTTTGTATGGAACCAGAGAATACTTCATATAGCCAAAGCACTCTTAAGCAAAAAGAACAAATTGGGAGGCATCAGTCTACCAGACTTCAAGCTTTATTACAAGGCTATAGTAACCAAAAGAGCATGGAATTGGCACAAGAACAAAGATATAGATGTTTGGAACAGAACTGAAATCCCAGTTTGAAACCATCCTCATATTGTCATCTAACCTTTGACAAAGCACACAAAAATATACACTGGGGGAAAGAATCTCTATTCAATAAATGGTGCTGGGAAAATTGGGTAACCACATACAGAGGATTGAAACTGGATCCCCACCTCTCACCTTTCAGAAAAGTCAATTCATGATGGATATTAATTATATTAATCACAATTCTATTATTAAACAATCAAATGTATGGTATATTGTAGCATAAACTTTAATTGTTGACGTATTGGATGTTTGAGTCCTGTGGCCAACACATTTCCCTTTGGATAAATTACATGGATCGCCAAGTCCTAACTAGGTGGCTATTGATTTCTAATTAGAAGAATAACAGGTGATGTTATTATGTATAGTAGTTAAGCTCTTGGGCTGGATATATTTTTCTACAGGTACTTCATTGGAAAAACACAGAATAGTTAGAAGATGGGCTGGTTAACATGGAATCACAGAAAGCAAGGAATTCGTTATAGTATTTGAATAATTGATGAAATTAGGTTGAACTATACTGTTACAAGTGGTGAGAAAATATATCTGGCTTATAGCACCCACTTCCTTGGACAATCCTTGATGGACAATGATTATATTTGACACTGGAACTCTGCGTATTTTTTTTTCATGCTTGACCTATCCTTCTGATTGATATTGATATTTTATTAAATGTGTAAATTCATAGCATTGAAATTCATTCAAACCTTGATATTTGTCTTTCTAAGACAGATTGTCTATTCATGCCCAGGTTGATTATATCTTGATCTTCCTGTTTAATTCTCAAAAAGTAATCGTATTTGGAAATTCTTTGTAACATTCTAGTTACAATTCATATTGATTGTTTTCTTCTTAATTCCTTGCAAGTACTTGCCTCCCAGATTCTACTAATTATCTGTCAAAACACTTGTCTGAATGTTGTTTGCATATCTATGTTGTGCGTACATGACTATGTGGGTTTTAGGAGGCATGTTTAATGGAATCTGTCCCTGGAAATCAGAGTTTTTAAGAACATAATTTATCCTCTCTGCCTTCCATTTTTCTAATTTGTCATATGAGGTGATTAGAATATTTATTTGACAATGAGGTCCAAAATGGCTAACTAGAGGTGCCCAGCACTCACTTTCTCCCCAAAGAAGGGCCAAAACAACAAAGAAATCACCACATGTCAAAAACAGTGTCTGAGGAAGAACACTGGAATTCAGCAAGGATGTGACAAAGACCACATTAAGTATGAAAACCTGGGATAGTAACATATAGAGGGAAGCAAAACACCTGGCCAGAAATAGCTCAGAACCAAGAAGGACTTTTTATTTCAGGAAAAAGATAAGCAGAAGATACCCAGAAGTTCAAATTTCCACTGTAGACACCTGAAATCTTAGCTACAGGAAAGCCTCACTGCCCTTATAGACCTTGAGTCCAGTATATGGAGCTGCCTGGAGTTTACACAACCATATTATTCCAGAGAGAAAAATTGACTCTGGACCCATGACCACAGACTCACTGAATCCCAGGCTACTGTAACACAGTGCCATTTTAAAAATAGAGGCATCACCAGAGTGCATCCTACCTGAGGCTTAATAGCCCCTGTATCTCTACATCCCTGGAGCTCCATAAATATCCTATTATATCCTCCTAGGGGGCTGCAGCATGCAAAATCAAATGGACCCAGTGGAGCAATTGTGATTACAACATTCGAGCCCATACTCTGGAATACAGGTGATCCAGCACATCAGGGAGGACATACCTCAGGAGAGAGGGGGGATTGGGGGAACAAGGTCCAATGACTGGCCCACCACAGGCTGACCATCAACAGTGGGCCCACTTTCTACAACATTGAAGCCACAGAGTGGACACTTGCATCACCTCTCAGGGCCTGAGGACATGAAAAGTTGCCCATATTTACTGCTCTTTTTCAACATAACACTAGAAGTCCTAGCCAGAGCAATTATGCAAAAGAAGAAAATAAATTGTACCCAAATTAGAAAATAGGAAGCTGAATTGTCTTTCTTTGCAGATAACATGATTTTACATAGAAAGAAATCCAAAGATTTAACCAAAAATTTCTTAGAACTGATAAATAAATTCACTAAAGCTGCAGGACGCAAAGTTCACATAAAAAAATCAACAGTGTATCTATACACTAATAATGATCTAGCTGAAAAGAAATCAGGAAAGCAATCCCATTTATAATAGTTATAAAAATAAAATATATAGGAATAAATTGAACCAAGAAGATTAACAATCTGTACAATGAAAGCTACACAATAGTGATAAAAGAGACTGAGCAAGACTCAACAAAATGGAGAGATGCCTTCTATTCAAGGTTGGAATAATTAATATCCCTAAAACATGCATATTACCCATAGCAATGTACAGATTCAATGCAATCCCAACAAAATAACAATGACTTGTTTCACAGAAATAGAAACAACAATTCTAATTCATATGGAACAACAAAAGATTCAAAATAGCCAAAGCAATCTTAAGCAAATGTAATAAAACTAGAGGCATCACACTACCTGGTTTTAAAATATATTGCAAAGCTCTTGTAATCAAAGCAGCATAGTACTGGCTGTACTAGGAGTACAGTTAACTAGGAGTAATAAATTCTAGTGTTCTGTTCTATAGCACTGCAGGGTGATTATAGTTAACAATAATTTATTGCATATTTTTAAATAACTAAAAGAGGGAATTTTGAATGTTCCCAACATAAAGAAATGATAAATGTTTGAGGTGATGTAGATGCTAATTACCATGACTTAGTCATTATATACATATACTGAAATCACACTCTGTACTCCATAAATATGCAAAATTATTATGTGTCAATTAAAAATCTTAAAAAAATGATCTAGGATCCTTTCCTTTGTAACAATCCTCTCTCTAATCTTGTGATTCTCTTAATAATAAAGAAATCATGATATTGAATGATAAGCAGCAATCTATAGCATCTTTAATCCAAAAACCTCAAATAACTGTTTAAAACCATTACATGCATTTTCCAAAAGATATTAAATCAATAACTTGAATTTCTCCAGATTTTATTGACAGTTCTAAAAAGAAAAATTCCATTTACTACAAAAATTTTGCTATTAATTTCACTTCAATGACTAATACAGTTATTTTTTAAAAGCTGGTATAAAATTTATTAACTGAATGAATACATTTAACACAAAATATCATTCTTCATTCTGTGTTTATAGAATTTAGAGCATCACTTGTTAAATTTTAACATTATATTTTACAGTGGTAGAGAACTATTTCTATGTTTGTTTCCCATAGTGTAATTATTATTCTTTTAAAAGTTTAAATTTATATTCAAATATATTTTAAATGCAATATTTTTATATTGTGTAATAGTTATAAAAAGAGCATAAAATACATAGCAAGTGTTACAGTCATTGTATGGATGCCATGATTATTAAAATAAAACTCTAATGTAGAATAATAGTAGATTATAAAAATTCAATTTGATCCTAATTTATTGAAAGCAATTTAGCTTTTAATTATTCACTTTGCTTCATAAAACTCAAGGTCTGTTTGTAATAGGTCAGGTAGGCCATGAAATCTAAAGAAATTAAACTGGGTCATATAAAAAGTAGAAATTTGCCTAAGGGCTAGGTGAAATCAGTGATGGAAAAAAAAAAGAAATAAAGAGAACTAAGTTCACCAAACATGAATATTTTTCAGTCCTATGTTTCTGTGTTCACAAAAGTAAGTCAGAATCTAGAAAAGAAAGTAATTGAGTAGACAAGGAACTTAATATTAATTGATAAAATGCTATAATACTTTATTTCCATTATGTATTCTGTTTTAAGACAGTCAATGGGGAGAGGAACTTTCTTTTTGGAGAGTGTTACCTTTTTGCCCAAATTTTGTAGTAATAGAAGGAAAAAAAGTGGTCAAAATGAAATGAAACATTTACTGTTCTCATGTGCCTTGCTGTGGCATTTTTTAAAAATCCCAATGCTCTTTTCAAAGTCTGTTGATGTGCCACCAGGGGAAACAGCAACTGAATAAGTGAATTCAGATATTTACCCAGAAGAAAGAGCGTCAAATGTTAAAGACATTCAATGAGGGTAAGGACTAGATAGAAAAAAAATCTATTAAGAAAGCTGTGGGATTAGCATGTGAAAAAAAGTTAATGGCAATATTAAAATAAACTACTGATGCAACAATTGGTGTTCCTTGAAGACAGTTTTCCTAAAATCAGTAGTCCTGCAGGATTGGTTCACTAAAAAACATAGTATGCAAATTAGCACAGTGTGTTCTGTGTTCCTAATAAGAACACAACATATAAATGTAGCCAACAAATAGGTAGTGAAATATCTATTTCATTAAAAAAAGTTCACCTAAACTTTTTGTTGTTGGTCACCAAACCCCACTCTACATAACTCCCTATAAAAGAGTGACAGAAAATATAACTGACTGTTGAATGGATACTTCTGGTTTCCAAAGTCTTATAATTGCCCAGAGAGAGTTCTTAGATATTTCATAACTCTTTGTGGCTTCTTAAAATTGGCCTATATTTCAAACACTTGGTTTAGGCAGCCATGTCAGTGTAAGTGATAGATTCAAGTTCTCTTCTTTTTTTTCTTGTTTTTGGGGGTTTTTTTTGCTTTGTTTTTGAGACAGAATATCACTCTGTCCCTCTGGGTAGAGTGCCATGGTCTCACCTTAGTTCACAGCAACTTTAAACTCCTGAGCTCAGGCAATCCTCAGGCTTCAGCCGCCTGAGTAGCTGGGACTACAGGCATGCACCACCACCATGCCCTGCTAATTTTTTTATTTTTAGGTGCTCAGATAAATTTTTTTTTCCTATTTTTAGTAGAAACGGGGTCTTGCTCTTGCTCAGGCTGGTCTCAAACTCCTGAGCTCAAGTGATCCTCCAGCCATGGCCTTCCAGAATGCTAGGATTACAGGGGTGGGTCACCACGCCTGACATTCAAGTTATCTTTTTGATGCATTTTTTTTCATATACAATGCCTTGATGTTTTCTTGATTTATCTTCCTATGTATTACAGGAAAATATCATGACAATTCCAAAATATGGGTCTACATTTAGAGTAACTCAATTTTAAATCAACTTATGTTTTAATATATATTTAATTTGTAATTATTCTCCCAACCTTCTTTAATGCACTCATGACATATACTAGACACTATAATCAACATAAACTTAAAAATACTGCAATTAATATATATATTTTATTGTTCTATAAATTATTTTTTCAGAAAAGGGGCAGAATGCATTTTCAAAGAGTTATTGCAAATCTGTTTATTTTATAAGAATCACTTTTATTCTGTAATTACTTTAAAGTAGATTCTGACACATCTTAAAATCAATTATTTTTTCCATTTAAACAAAAAGCATTTCATCTCACCTTTTAAATGTGGACTGCATAAGCGATTTCCTTCAAAAAGTATGGAAAGGGGAAGAAATGTGATTTTATAGTGAAGAAACCTGACAAAACACTCCTTTATCCAGGTGATCAAGGTTAACCTCATGACAGATCATATTGATAGAACATAGCCTTGATATGATGGGATGAGAATGGCATTACCTCTGTAATCTTCCCTCCAAAAACACTCTTAACCTCAGTCTTATTATAAGAAAAACATTAGTCAAGCACAAATTGAGAGATATTCTAACAAAATTGATGAGAACTTTTCAAAACTGTCCAGATTATCAAAATTAAAGTTGTCACTGAAACCACTTAAGTGTCACCTGCAAACCTTAACATGCCCCAACAATAAGTAAGCACAATTGTCTCTTTTGCCCTCTTCTCAAACAAAGAGGTTTCATTTCTTCCTTTTGCCTTCACTAAACCCAAGGGGAAGGGAGGGCAGAAGACCCAGGGACAGAATCTAATACTCTTGCTTACTTTCAGTTCTCCTATTTCCCATCCACACTGGTCTGAGAAATAGAAATATTCCATTCAGTTTGATGATAACTGATTCCTATATTCTGTCAAATATTTTTTATTCTAATATGTAAAATAAATAAGTAATTTGTACTTAAAAGTCATTAATTGCATGGGTTTGTTCATTTGCTTGGTTGCTTTAATTCAGTTATTCTAAAATTTTCTAAATGCAATGATTACCTCTAATGTAGTGGCCAGTTTGGTGGAAAGTTACCAGAGAAAATAAAGCATGGTGTACATACAAGACAATAAAAATTGTGACATCTTATCATGCCAATATCCTTCTCTAGAACATGTAAGTTTTTATTATTACCTTCGGGTAAAGTCCACTCTTCCTGTGATCTTCGGTGTTTCTATTTTTTAAACTTACTTCCAAGTATATACAATAAATACACAATAAACCTCAGGGTTTTTTTAATTTCAGAGTATTCAGGGGCACAAACATTTTAGCTACACGAATTGCTTTTGTACAGATTGAGTCAAAGTTGTAAGTATGCCAATCACCCAAATAGTGTGCAATGTGCCCATTAGGTGTGTATTTAACCATCACCTTTTCCCCTTACACTTGCTTGATTTTCATTGAGTTTTATTACCATATGTGCACATGAGTGTTGATCAATTGTAGTTGCAATTTAATAGGGAGTACATGGGGTGTTTGATTTTCCATTCTTGTGATACTTCACTTAAAAGTATAGTATAGATACTTCACTTAAAAGTATTGTTTTAAAGATTGTTATAAAAGATATTAGTTCAAAATTTTTTATTTTTATGGCTGAGTAATACACCATAATATACATGGTGTACTACTCAGTGGATATTATTAATCCACTCATATATTGATGGGCACTTGAGTTGGCTCCACAAATTTGCAAATGTAAATTGTGCTGTAATAAGCATTCTAGTACATTTATCTTTTTCATAAAATGATTTTTTTTCCTTTGGTTATATATATAATAATGGGATTGCTGGATCAAATGGCAGGTCTGCCTTTAGTTCTTTGAGGTTTCATCATACTACTTTTCAAAGAGATTGCACTAGTTTGCAGTCCTTCCAATAATGTATAAGTGTTCCTTTCACTCCACAACCATGCCAGCAACTCTTGTTTTGAGACATTTTGATAAAAGCCACTCTCACTGGTGTTAGTGATATCTCATTGTCATTTTGATTTGCATTTCCCTGGTGATTAGAGATGGTGAGCATTTTTTTCATGTGTTTATTGGCCATTAGTCTACCTTCTTTTGAAAAGTTTCTGTTCATGTCTTTGTCCACTTTTTAATGGGGCTGTTTTATTTTTTTCTTGTGGATTTGCTTGAGTTCTTTTTAAATTCTGGTTATCAGCCCTTCATCGAATGTATAGTGTGCAAATATTTTCTCTCATTCTATAGGTTGTCCATTTGCTCTATTGATTGTTTCCTTGGCTGTGCAAAAGCTTTATAATTTAATGAGGTCCATTTTTTGTTGTTGTTGTTGCAGTGATTGCCTTTGTTGCCTTCCTCATGAATTATTTGCCTAGGCCAATATCAAGAAAAGTTTTTCCAACATTTTCTTCTAAAACTCTTATAGTCTCATGCCTTAGGTTTAAGTCTGTTATCCATTGTGTATTAATATTTGTGAGTGGTACAGGTTTACATCCTGTTTCAGTCTTCTACATGTGGCTAATTTTCCCAGCACCACTTATTGAATAGGGATTTTTTCCCTATTGCCTGATTTTGTCTTCTTTGGCATAGATTAGATGGCATTATGAGCATGGTTTTACTCTTGGGTGCTCTGTTCTCATCTGCTGGTTTATGTCTCTGTTCTTTTGACTGTACCATGCTGCCTCGGTTAGTATAGCTTAAAGTCTGGTAAAGTGATGTCTCGTGATTTGTTCTTTTTGCTTAAGGTTGCTTGGCTATTCGGTATCTGTTTCTGGTTCCATAAGAAGCATAGTATTATTTTTTCTATATCTGTGAAAAATGACATTGGTATTTTAATAGGAATTGCATTGAATCTGTAAATCACTTTGGGTAGTAAAGACATTTTAACAATGTTGATTATGCTGATCCTTGAACATGTTATGCTTTTTCATTTGTTTATATCATCTGTGATTTCCTTCTTCAGTGTTTCATACTCACTAGTTAAATATATTCCTAAGTATTTTATTGTCTTTGTTGCTATTGTGAAAGGTTTTGAGTCTTTGATTTCATTCTCAGGTTGACTGCTGTTGGTGTGCACTTTGATTTTGTAACCCAATACTTTGCTGAATTTATTTATCAATTCCAGGAGTTTCTTGGCAGAATCTTTGGGGTTTTCTAGATATCAGATCATATTGTTAGCAAAGAGTGATAGTTTGACCTCTTTCCCTATTTGGATGCTCTTCATTTCCTTCTCTTCTCTGATTGCTCTGGCTAGAACTTTCAGCACTATGTTGCACAGAAGTGGTGACAGTGAACAACCTTGTCTGGTTCCAGTTCTAAGAGGGAATGCTTTTAATTTTTCCCATTATGTATGCTGCTGGCTGTGTCTTTGTCATATATGGCTAATATCATTATTTTGAGGTATGTCTTATCTATGCCTGTTCTGTTAAGAGTTCTTATCATAAAAGGGTGCTGAATTTTGTCAAATGCTTTTCTGCATGTATTCAGAGGATCATGTATTCTTTGTTTTTGCTTCTATTTATGTTGTGAATCACATTTATAGATTTGCATATGTTGAGCTATCCTTGCATCTCTGGGATGAAGCCCACTTGGTAATTGTGGATTATTTTTTTGATATGCAGCTGAATTCTGTTTGCTAGAATTTTTTGAGAATCTTTGCATCTATATTCATAAGGGGTATTGGTCTGTAGCTTTCTTTATTTGTGGAATTCTTTCCTGGCTTTGGAATCAAGGTGATACTGACTTTGTAGAATGAGTTGGGGAGGATTCCTTCCTTCTTGAGGTTATAAAATAATTCCTACAGTATAGGTACCAGTTCTTCTTTGTAGGTCTGGTAAAATTTGGCTGTGAAACCATGTGGTCTGGGACTTTTCTGGGGGGGGGGATATTTTTATTGCTGCTTCAACTTCTTTGATCGATATTTGTCTGTTCAGGAGTTCTATTTCTTCTTCTTCTTCTTTTTTTTTTTTTTTTTGAGACAGAGTCTCGCTTGTTGCCCAGGCTAGAGTGAGTGCCGTGGCGTCAGCCTAGCTCACAGCAACCTCAAACTCCTGGGCTCAAGCAATCCTTCTGCCTCAGCCTCCCGAGTAGCTGGAACTACAGGCATGCGCCACCATGCCCGGCTAATTTTACATATATATATTAGTTGGCCAATTAATTTGTTTCTATTTATAGTAGAGACGGGGTCTTGCTCTTGCTCAGGCTGGTTTCGAACTCCTGACCTCGAGCAATCCACCCGCCTCGGCCTCCCAGAGTGCTAGGATTACAGGCTTGAGCCACCGCGCCCGGCCTCTATTTCTTCTTGATTGAGCCTAGGGAGGTTGTGAGTTTCCAAGAATATGTCCATATAATGACCATCTTTATCTTTCTTTACTTATGTTGATTTAAAGTCTATGTCATCTGATATGAGAATGGCTACATCAGCTTTTATTTGGTTTCTGTTGGCATGGAATATTGTTTTCCATCCTTTCACCTTGAGCTTGAATGAGTACTTGGGGTTAGATGTTTCATGGGGACATCAGTTACTTGGCTTGTATTGTTTTATCCATTCAGCCAACCTATGTCTCTTGAGTAGAGAGTTCAAAAATTCACATTTATTGAAATAATTGATAAGTAGGGTGAATATCTGTTCATCCTTTTGGGTAGAACTCTCTTTCTTTGTTTTATCTCTTGATCCATTGTCATATCTGGTTATGATCTTTAGCTTTTGGATGATTTTATACCAGGAGTTGTTTATTATGTTGATTCATATACAATGTAGTTTTGAGTATTTCCTGCAGGGCAGGTCTTGTCTTGACAAATTCTCTCAGTGTTTGTTTGTCTGAGAAAGTCTTAATTTCTCCCTCATATAAAAAATTTAGTTTTGCAGGATATGAAATTCTAGGCTAGCCATTATTTTGTTTGAGAAGACTGAGAATGGGGCTTTAATCCCTTCTGGCCTGTAAGGTCTCATTTGAGAAGTCTGTGGTTAGTCTGATGGGTTTTCCTTTGTAAGTTACCTGATGCTTTTACCTTATGACATGTAGGAGTGCCTCTTTTGTATTTATTTGGCCAACTAATTACTATATGTTGTGGTGTTTGCCTCCTCTTAATGGATCTCCCAGGGGTCCTTTGAGCTTCTTGTATCTGGATATCTAGATTCCTAGCAAGGCCTGGGAAATTTTCCTCAATTATTCTCTCAAATAGGTTTTCTAACCCTTGCCTATTTTCTTCTTCACCCTCATGGATTTCTATGATTCTTATATTAGGCCTATTTACATAATCCCATATTTCTTATAGGCTTTGTTTGTTCCTCTTATTTGTCTGTTCTTTCTCTTTGTCTGACTTGTTCAACTCAAAGGTGTTGTCTTCAAACTCTGAGATTCTTTCTTCTGTCTGACCTAGCCTATTCTTAAGGCTCTCCACTGTATTTTTTATTTCCTTGAATTAATTTTCCATTTCCAGAAGTTCTGTTTGATTTTTTTTAATAATTTGATTACTTTAGTGAATTGTTCATTCATTTCCTGCATGGTCTGTGGTTTCTTTGTGTTGGGTTTCTATTTTCTTTTGTATTTCAATCTGTTTCCTTAAAATCTATATTCAAAATTCTTCATCTGTCATTTCAATCTTTTTGTTTTGGTTTGTATTCATTGGTAAGGAGTTATTATTTTCTTTTGGGGGTGCCCTTTCACTCTGATTTTTCATGTTTCCAGCATTCTTTCACTGATTCCTTCTCTACTGGCCTCTCAGTAGAGACCTCGGTGCTAGACCTGGCTTACAGGTCTGTCTCTCGGTCCCTAAAGATTGATTCCTGAGCATACCAGGGAGAGGAGTGGTGGTCCTGAATTGCCCATGTGGGGTTCTAGCAGTTTTGGTAAACTTCTTGGGTGACTTCTGACCTTCTTTCACCTCTTCCCAACAGTTTTTAGTGTGTGAAGTCCCCCAGCTTAATCTCCTAGATGGTGAATGCTACTTGTGAGTATGAATCAGCCACTCCCTGTTTTCTTGAGTTGGAAAGTGCCATGTTTAATTTTGGGGTTGTTTTTCCTGTCATTGATTGATGTTTTCATGGAAGAGCCAGCTGCCAAAATGGTATTTTGTGTTCATTGTAAGGTCTGGGTCCCAGGTTGGGCACACGAATGCCACCTGCTTTATAGGAGGGATCCCGTGGCTCCCAGGAAGTTGCTTGATTTCTCCTCCTCAAGTGGGGGAAGTAGGAAGAAAAAATCTTGGCTGAATTGTGATAACCTGAGTGGCTTTGTAAAGCCTCAGTTGGGGGTTAGAGTTTGCCTATCCAGCCACTTGGGAAAGCCACTGATATGAAGTTCAGGGCAATCTCTCTAGGCCAGGAAGGCTGTTCCTGAGGAAAGGGCCTAATTGCTTGAGTGCTAAGGCCCTGGACCAGGGTCTCTCCACCCTTGTCCACTGGCACAGTTTCTCTGCAGGGTGAAATGAGCTCCCTCCTCCCTATTCACTCTCTGAAATTCCACAGCATTCTCTGATCAGAACAATCACCACATGTTCCCTCACCACCCAAGTCCGATCCTGTAACTAGCCCTTAGTCTGTGTGTCTGATCCACTAGCATTCATCTCCGCAGGGTGCTGGCCTTATGGGAGTCCCCAATTATACATGCCTTTTCCACCACAGACCCCATGGAGAGAGAGGTGGGCTTCTCTGTTTGCAGTGGCCTCTGCCAGGGGTGTGCTCCCAGTGGGGAGAAGCAGCCCACTTGTGAGTTTCTTGGCTTAAGCTGCATTTCCTATTTTAATCAGTGTGGGAAGGGCCCACTGCTCCTGTTCAGCTGAGGCACCTGGGACATTCAGTTTTCATGAGAATCAGGGGCTAGGCTAATTCACTCTGAATGTCAAGCCCCTATTCAATATGGTGGTTCTCCAGTGGGGATAGAAGATGGATGTGCTCCCAGAAATCCGTTTCTCAGTGCCCCTGCATACTCCCCTATTGGATATTTCTGTGAAGGCATCCTCATCACCCAAGTCTGAGACTGAGATCATCTCTCTGAACTGCTCTCATTCTGGGGGGCACCAGATCCAACCTGCCTGTCCAAGCCACCAGCACAGTTCCCACAAAATGCCAGTGGGCAAGAAGCTCACTTATTGAGGCTGTCCAACTCTCAGTGGTGGGCTCGGCTGGGAATGCTCACCCACCATAGAGAAGTAGCCTTTTGTGTGCTTCTCAGTTCAGAATATTTTCATGGTTGCAATGGTGAGCGAGGGATTGCAACTACCAGCTGGCCCAAGCTAAAGTTATTTTCATTGATACGATGATACAGGAAGTACAGAGGAGGAAGTGTTTAGGTGTAAGAAAGCTAGCACTCTCGTCTCTTGTGTCACTCTATGTGGCATGTGCCTTTTTAACACTCAAACTCCTGTAGTTCACTGATTCACTCTGCTATTCCTATTTAGCCACCATGCCTGGGCTCCTGGTGGTAGAAGCACCTCCAGTATGTTTCGTGTTCAACTTTTAAAAGAGATACCTGGGTGGGGGAGAAGAAGCCCCCTTATACTGACCCTTTCACTGTGCTCCAGCTCTCTCTGGGTTTGGTCCATGCCATTGTCTTCTTGTCTCTATCTTCTTCTTTCTCAGTTTCACCATTTTTCTTAGTTGGGTGTCTGGATGTCTCTGTTGTCTCTCCCTGTAATCCACACCTTGGCTGCAACTGCTCTCTGCTCTCCTCAGTCCAATATACTACCTTCTAGCCAGAACAATGGGACAAGCAATGTCTCTATTTGGCCATCTTGGCTACTCCCTGCCTCAGTCCTAAAATTGACTGCTATAGTCATAATATTTACACAGCATAGTTATCCCTTATTCTGTACTGGTGTCTGTGCCATTTTCATAGCATGAAATCTCATTTTTGTTCTTATTCATCTTTTTAAGTTACATGCAGATTTAAGTTTTCACCTTAGCCTTTTCTAACTACACAAGTTTATGGTGTATCTAAATCTTTCTTAGTAATTAAATTCAATATATTTCTTTTATTTTGTCATTTACCATGCCTTGCCTAGTGATGCCCCCTGGGGGACTGTGGAATATTTGGAAAGTAAGTATAGGGCTTCATTCGTATGGTATTTGAATCTGTAATATATTAATGAAGGATATTAGACTCTGAGAATGAGAGATTTGCTTATGATCACAAGAATGGTAGGCAGTAAAATGAAGACTAGATCCAAGAGTCAACCTGACTCTGGAGAGCTCCTGCTCTCAGTTTCACTCTTTCACTCTCTTGTTCTCTTTCTGTCTCTGGAGGATCTGGAAAGATTTCTATTTTTCTTGCATCTGTAGCTGCCTTCCTCAACACTGCATACAGAAATAAACCAAATCAATAACTTTATATAAATCAAGCACCTATATAATTACTTTCATAGAAACTGATATGGGCAAGTCAAACAGATTTGTCTCTGACCCATTTGTTCACAATCCTAGTTTGGAAGATGAGCTCAGCACACTCTTTATGCTCCTTGATTTCTCTCTCAGATCCTGAGATGTTTTTGGTTACCAAATGAAGATCCAAAATGTTTGTTATAAAATACATTATTTCAACCATCCTAGCTATATCTTACTGCTGGAAAAATCATAACAGTTTATAAAATAAAGATACATGGCAGTTAGTGTTTTGTGAGTATGATCATGTCAGAGTTTAAGGATTATGACGTTTAGATATGTACTCCAGAAACTTGATGATAATTTGTCATGTTTGATAGTGTCTACTTAGCCCAAAGTCTAGTGCAATTTTCAGCATTCTCAATAGCAACTGTTCTAGTGCCATGAATAGATTATGAGCTGAATTACAGATAGTTGATAAAATGTTGTATGGATCACATGTCAGAGATTATTCAGCCCTGTTCAATAAATGACACAGCATGTAATAGAATTCAGTTATGTTACTTTATCATTGGTATATTTAGTACAATGAGATTGCAATTCCTTTATTTATACTATAGCAAAGACATAAGTATGACTTATGTGACAAACACTGCAGTCTTTTGCCCAATATCTTTTTTGCCCTCTGTCCTTATGAACATAATTTAGTTAGGAGTAGAGATGTGTTCGGTTTCCTTAGCTCCTTTGCCTCTATAAGGGCTGCCATCTGTCAATGGGTTGGAGTCAGAAATCAAATGGGGGAGGATTACTATGTATTTTTTTTAATAAGGGGACAAACTCACCCAGCCTAAGCCTGATGACCTCCACCTTTCTTTCTGTAGCTTAGACTCTGACTAATGTGAGGTAGCAGCTTGTAAGTGGGAAGAAAGAAGAAGCTCGGTCCTTTTTGCATCATGGAACTTTCCTGAATGGCTTACTTTCAAATGTTGTCATGTGAAAAAACAATTTGTTTAAGCCAGATAGTTGGGTTTTTTTTTTTTTTTTTTTCATCTGAAGCCAAACATAATCTCAACTATTGCATTCTCTCGAAGTCAAATCCAGTATTTGGCAAAAGAATAAGGTATAATGTAAGCTCATTATCTATGAAAACTTGTGCTTAGGAATGTAGGTAGTCATGATATGTATGAATAGATTCCATACAGCTATTGTCCAGTGGAGAGCACCAATTTCTGACATTTAAGGTTAATGCCAATATTATACTCTAGTAAGTTTTCCATGTTCTGATGTTGAGCAAGATCTTTCAAATATGAAATCAGAAGAGAGAATTTTCTTAGAATAATTAACAAACCATCATTTGGTATTGTTTTTGGAACAATGGCTTATTTCAACATTTGAAAAGATAAATGATCAATTAGGTGATTCACCAGGAAAAAATTAAATTAAATTAATTAAAATGCAAATAAGTTAAAACTATTAAAATTCATAAAATTTTATAAAATATTTAAAATAACTCTAGTATATAGTTCTATTAAATTTGTATAGGACTTAACAATTTATCTAAAGCCTCTGAGCTTTTACTTCAATTTTGAAAATGTTTTATGTTTTTATTTGTGTAGTAAATAATTTTTATTCAAGCTTAGCTACATGTCTAAAACTTTCATTAAATAATCACTAACAGTTTATTGTGTGTGCTATACATTATCAAAGCAATATTTGGCTTGCACCAGCTCTTGAAAGCCTGTTGTGTTCATCTATGCTCAGCTCTGCATTCAGTGACACTACATTTTAGTTTGAAATCTGCTATGCTGTGAATGTTTACACCAAAGTAATTAGCAAATGCTGGCAATAAATCCCTGTGTTGGGGAAAAGGGGGCTGCTGGTTGTTAAGTATAGTAGTTACCAGAACACCACTCCAAGGAATATAAAATTAACTAAGGTATGTCACTCTATCCTTAGTTCTTCAACTATATTGATTTAAATTAATTTTATGTCTTATCCTTGTTTGGTTCTATGAAAATTATAAAGATATGCTGCATCCTTTTTTTCAATGATGGAAGTTTTTATTGAATGCCTACTACAAGCAGTTATGTGGTGCTGCCAGTTAGAGATTACATTCTAGTTGGGAAGGTCTTCTTCTGAAAAAGTTTATAATACAGCAGGGGGTATTTCATCAGCTCACAAACTACTATAGTGCAAGCAAGGATGTGATAAAGCTAGGAGAGGTGAAGTCAATGGGTCATATAATTCTGAGCAGGAGAGAGCATTGGAGAGTGAGCTGGCAAACTGTACAAGGCTTCACTAAAACGGTTCCATTTGTCCTGAATCTTGACATTTGGAAGAAGAAATTTATAGATACAGGTTGGTGTGGGTGATGGGTAGATTACTTCTTTGCCATTTTGAACTTATCTCTGTTATTCTCTCATATTTAATTGAAATAATTTGTTGGGTTTTTTCCCCAATTAGGATTTGAGAATGGTTACTAATCTGTTTTGTTTTCTGGCACAGAAACTGTCATAGTCCAAGTTCTCAATAAATGCCTTCTGGACTGAATTCAGGTGGGAGAAATAAAAGAAAAATTCAGGCTGTGTTTAGGAAAAGGTGAACACTATAATTTGGCTGGATAAAAGATTGTGAGAAGTAAAGTGTATTAAAAGAGATGAATAAGAAAATGGGGTGAAGTCAGATTATAAGAATTTATTACATAGACAGTGGATATTAAAAAAAAAAACAGTAGTAAGAGGGAGTAATCAAAACATGCTCTAGAAGGAAAATCTGACAGCTGCTTTGAAGGGGGATAACCATGTAGAGACAGTAATAAACATTTAAGAAAAAGAGGAAATAATATAGATAGAAAATAAAAATGACATGAACCATCATAAGGGTTAAAAGTAATGTAAAATGATAAAATGATAAAATATAGTACACTTAAAAGCAGATAAAACATGAGAATTAAGTGTCATTATATATAGGACAGGTTTGTAAAAAGAAAGAAATGTAAGTTTTGAGTCAGAGTGACTTGGAACATGAATAATCTACTCAAAGAATTAACTTAATAAAAAGAACATTTTGTTTTTGTCTCTTTATTTTTTTCAAGAATGTGGAGTTTTTGTGCATATAGAGTTTGGTTCTTACTTTATAAATATGTAAGATATTCATTATGAAAAATCAGAATTTAATAAATTGTTCAATATATATGTGTATATATCTATTATAGTTACAGTTATTTACAAAATAGTATGGAATATATTTAAAGCAAATACTTTGCTTTAATTTATATTACTGAAAACATATGACATATATTAATCATGCTGCCCAATTTATTTTTTTATCCTTAATCAAAATTGCTATATTCACTAAAATCAATACAGTTGCAAAAACAATCATCCATATTACATTAGATCACTAAATATAGGTAAATTTTTGTAGGTATACTGTGGGATTGTTTAGCAGTAGTCTTCCATTATTATGAAAAAAAATTACATGACTAATCAAATCGATATGTTATTCGCTAAGTGACAAGAATACAATGGATATATTCTCAAAAGGTTCATTGAACTTACATGAGTTTCATATATGGCATTAAGATATGTGACCTAGAAATATATTAAATATGTAAGTACATATTTAATAAGACTGTTCTTATTTAAATGGCAAGGGACACAAAATCAAGTTTTATTTATGACTAGTTCATTTGTTGGACTGGATGTGAAATTGTATATTAAGCCTTTCTGGATGGCATTTAACTGTTTCTTGCTACCAATTACTTATTTAAAGGGGGCTATTCTCATTTTTCTGTTAAAATAAGGCCTGCTACCGTGTCTTATATAATCATCCAAGAATTCAGTTTTTTCCTTAGTATAAGAAACAGAATAATGTTTGACTCTTAGACCTCAGAGGAACATTTTTGACAAAGAATAATACTTTAAAATGCTTTGAGTTGTTAAGAAGAAAAAAATTCTGCTCAATAGTTCCAAAGTATCATTATGATGATGAATATATATAGAACCATAATATGAACAATAGTTTTATAATGCAAGAAACATAGAAAAAGCCCTGAGAGTTAAGTGACTAAAACTGCAAAGTGGCATGATAAGATATTTACTTTACTACCAATTCTTTAGGGCCTTAGACAAGCTTAACATAGATTAGTTGTGCTATTCTTTGGCTTCTCATGGAAAAAAATAAGATATTATACCTAATTTTCATCAGATTTTCTTATCTCACTTAAATCCTTAAAATGTTTGCTTCCAGAAGGTATCACTAGGATACGTGAGAAGGTATGTTTATATGTGTACATCATTGCCAGCTATGAATGTTTTTAAAACACACATAACAATTAAGAATTATATATCCAAAGAAAAGGAGGATCTGACAGTAGCAAATACCAACAAAGCTAAAATTGACTATTCAGGGATACATAAAAAAGATTGGACTATAGATGAAACACAATGAAAGCAATAAAAAAAGGAAATATTTTGACTTCTTTTTTTCTGTCATGTGCATTAGTAATATTATACAAATAAGTTAAATTA
This sequence comes from Microcebus murinus, assembly GCF_040939455.1. NCBI lineage: Eukaryota > Metazoa > Chordata > Mammalia > Primates > Cheirogaleidae > Microcebus > Microcebus murinus. The sequence continues at coordinate 62,090,604 of NC_134108.1, read as the reverse complement.
GAATATCAGATAGTAAATCAATCTGAGATTTATTTAAATGTAGAATAAATGGTATAGTGTCAGTCTGGGAGTTAACACTTTTGTGAAGTTGAATAGGGCATGTTTACTTCATTAAATTTTTATTTCTAATGGATTAATAACCCTGTTATTTTTTAGATTCCACTCAAAGTTAACAAATAAATCACATCTTATTTTTTCCCAGAGAATAATGTTGTTGCTTTTGATGAAATTAACACAGACTCTGAGTTGGCCACATCGACAATTGACCCACTTTCTCTATGTGAAAAATTGCATTCTTCAAATATGAGCTGATGGATAGAACATACACTTCATTGAAGGAATAACTAGGCCGGTGTGGTGGCTGACGCCTGTAATCTTGCACTCTGGGATGCCGAGGTGGGTGGATCCCTTAAGGTAAGGAGTTCGAAACCAGCCTGAGCAAGAGCAAGACCTCGTCTCTACTATAAATAGAAAGAAATTAATTGGCCAACTAATATATATAGAAAAAATTAGCCAGGCATGGTGGTGCACACCTGTAGTCCCAGCTACTCTTGAGGCTGAGGCAGGAGGATTGCTTGAGCCCAGGAGTTTGAGGTTGCTGTGAGCTAGGCTGACGCCACAGCACTCACTCTAGCCTGGGCAACAAAGCAAGACTCTGTCTCAAAAAAAAAAAAAAAAAAAAAAAAAGGAATAACTAGAAGTTAATAAAATCTATCTTTACTATCAGAAACATACCTTTTTTATGGTAGCTAAAGAGTCATTGATGAAGCAATTAATGAATAAAAAATATCATATCATGCACATTGTGCATGAGAGAGCAGTTATGGGTATTTAAAAATGATAATTAAAATGGATCCAAATTCTTAGAATTTTACTCTAGCATGGCAATTGAATAAACCATACTACAGTTTCAGGAAAACAAAATGATAAGTCAATAATGTAATTCTTAGAATAATCAATAACTCTAGTTATTTTATGTCCTAAAATTTGTTTTTATTTTTAGCCTTTCAATGATGTCAAACAGATATTAAAAATCTAAACAAACTTTTGCTACCACTCTAGTACAAGCCATGAATATCTTTGGCCAGAAATATTACAATGGTTCCCCAGTTGATCTCCACACCTCTATCCTCCATTTCTATAGTATAGTCAACATAGCATCCAGAGTGAGTCATATTCAAAATCCTGAGTAAAAGTAAAATTGTTTACAATGGATGAAATCTCTGTAAATATGTCACATATGAATCTCTCCAGCCTTATCTTTTGCTATTATTCTCCTGTTTCATATCTCTCCAACTATATTGGTCTTGCTTTCCAACACCATGCTTGGCATGCTTCCACATTAGCATACTCTACACTAATTGTTCCTTCTGCCTATTGTTCACTCTTTCCCTATATTTCTACATGTCCAACTCCACTCCTTATGTATTTCAAGTAACCTTCTTTTTCAGGGTACCCATATCATCCTATTTAAAATAACATTTCCCACCCAATACTCTTATAACTTTCTAACCTTCTCTACTGTACTTTATAACACAGCCTTCTACTTTATATATAATTTAATTATTATGTTTATTGCATGTTTCCCAGATGGAATGAAAAGTTTGCAAGGACAGGCTTGCTCCTTCCTTTGATCACTAAGTAATCCCCAAACCTATAAAAGTGGGACTTAGTAGGTACTCAATAAATATATGTTGAATGAATGAATGAACATTTTCTTATAGTTACATGGTGGTAATATGTAGTAATCTTGTACTCTGTCTGGAAAAAATGACAAAAAAGCTTAGAATGCCAATTAGTCAGTGAGTATAAATAATTAACCTGCACATTGAAAAACAAGACAGGTACTTACTAAATTTCTGCCTCTTTGTATGCTTTAAGTGTCTGTTCCTTTTCTAGGTAGATGATAATGTACGCTGCTGAGCAGTCTTTGCATAAATAAGAGATCTTGTTTGACCATCGTAAGTGCATTAGTTAAGTAGAGGAAAACATGCAACTATTTTCTCAAATGCCAAATTCAGTGTGAAATCATACTGGAATATTTTAAATAAATATAAAAATTAGTGTATATTAGGTAATAAAACAATCTAAATTCCAAGTATCCTAAAAATATATGTTTATCTCTTAAGGTCATTTGCTTATAACATTAATTATATAAGAACATGGAATATTCAATGGTGAGAAAATGTGTCAGGCCCCAACTTCTTTGAGAAAGCCTATAATGTCATAAAGAGCCACTGTTGGTTTAGATTTCAAATATTCTTAATATAAACTTATTCAGCTGAAATGTCTCCTAGCTTCTGCTGTTGGAAGAATATAATTTTCTTTAGCAAGCATCAGTCCCTTCAGGAAAGCAACCAACTAACCAATGAAAGTCCCTCTCTTTCAGGAGGAGCAGGGAGCTATATTTCAAGCTAAAGTCCACAGAAATAGATGATAGAAACCTTGCAAGCTTAAAGTGTATCATTCCAATGAAAGAAAATAAACTTAGATAAAAGCTTAATTTGTTAAACTATTGTTTCATTTTTGATTATGAAGGAAGTTAATATTAGCTGCTTTATGCAGCTCATTTGTATATTTGGTCCAAGGTCATGATACAGCAAATAAGGTTTCCTTTGGAAAAATAATATGATAAATATGTTTGCTCTTTTTCTTTTTTAATTAAAAAATACAAGTAAAAATGTGAATACTGCTTTTCAAACTTTATCTAACTAAGCACAAACCACATGGAAAAACGCATAAATGCAAAATTAACTTTTTGCTGTGCAGAAAAAGAATTTGGATTTGATAGCATGTGAGCTAAAATAAAAACATGCATAATTTACACTACAGATGGGTATATTCTCTGCATTAAATGATACCTAGAGATTTCAAGGAGAAAGAAAATAAAGTGACAATCAACATTAAGAAGGTGGCAGAAGTAATCAAACACATGCCATGTGCAAGAAAAGGCATAATGAAGTTTCCACAAGAATCTTTTTTTTCATGACTCAGACACAAATAACTATTTCAAAAGCTTCAGCAGAAGTTTCAGTGCACTTATCAATAATATATCCAGCTACAACTTTAGATATTAAAACAAGAGGAAGTTGCCTATATCAAAGAACCAAAGCTCAAACACATTATACTGTAGATCTTAAAAACAGACAAGAAAAATGTGAGTGGGAGGGAGGTAGATTGTGTGCAGATGCAAAAAATACTTCTGCAGAAGGTTGAGAATAAATTACTTATAAGGTACAGGGTCTTCAATTTTACAAATCAGAGTTACCAAAGATCCCATAAGCAGGAACAAAATGTTTGCCATTTAAACAAAATATATCAGGCAATGGAAAGATGGAGAGTATGGTAATTTAAAATATTTGCCTTTCATGATATCATTTCTTTGGCAACAACCATTGTGTTTGCTGAAATATCTTAGGAGAAAGAGAACTATATGGTAGATCTTTTTGGTTTTGAATTGCAGAACATTAATAAAGTAACAAATTGTAGTTAGAACTACCAGGATTGATATTTATAGTTGCATGTAGAGAATCAATCTGGCGCCAATCATAATTCATAAATAAAATGTTATTATGGGGAAAATCATTATATGAATAACTAATATAGAATGTTTTGTTGTGCTTTAACAATGAAATATTATAGTAAATAGATAGTACTGTAATTTGCTTTGCTCTTAGAGTTTGCATTGCTTGTTTATTTAGCATTGTGTCATCATAAAATTCCATGTATGTCTCAGTGCATTGTGGAGAGTAAAATCTGCAATAGTCCATATTTTATGGCACAAGAAGTTTCTAATAAATATCTGAAAATTATCTGTTGATTAATTACTATTCAAGTAACTTAAAATAAACATTCTGTGACTCATGTTTGGTTCTATGGAAGCCAGCCAAATGAACTTCAAGTATAGATAGAGCTATTAGGTAACCATAATTCAGAAGATTTAGCAGATGGCAATTACATATGTAAAATGCATCTTTTTAGAGTGCCAAAACTTTTAGCTTCGGTAAGTTTTAGAAACTTGCTTTTAAGGGTAAAGTAATTAAGGCAATATTTTCTAGTTGTTTTTTTTTTTTAATTCTAAAGATTTTCCTTGAATTATAGCTCCAGTTTCTGAGGTCAGGACCCTCCCTATGTTAAAGCAGATAAAATCTATGACTGGATCATTTCCAGGCTTCATTGATTTAGACTACACTTTATCAAAATGCATAGTAGTCATGTGTCCTTACCTAATCTTTTCATGAAACCAACTTACAAATCTTAACTCTAATAAAATTTAAGGGAGAAAATTATCAAGAGAAAACTCAAAAACTCAAAAACTAAAAATGTCTGTTGATGACTTGGTATCCATATAAAAATTATCCTTAGAATAAAACATAATATTATTTTTCCTTTAATTATCAATATAGTGTTTTCTACGTAGAATAGTGACTTAGTTTTCCAGTGGGAAAACTCTTCTAACCAGAAATAATTTCTTTGGTATAAACATGTTTCAACTGATGAACCAATGGCAATGGGCTTTTGTTTCTAAGCTGAATAGCACATTTCAACTTGCTATATTTTTTTAAAAATTTGGTGCTTCTCTCAATCAATAACATATTTATTAATGCTCAAAATGAAAAGAATTGAGGAAATTATGTTCTGTTTGTCTTCAAAAAGTTCTGAATATGCCCAATAACTTTAATATGCAGTTTAAGTGACCTTAGAAAGAATGATATGCTTGTTGTCACCAACAAAGACAGAACTTATAATGGGACTTTCTTAGAGACTCTTTCCATCTCAGATGGTCTTTCTGCAATTCTAGCAATCATGACCAAGCACACAAAGGTGTATTGGGTTATGGAGGAAATTACATGTAAAATTAAACAAAATAACTTTTGCTACTTGTTTTAATTTTATGTTTATAAATTAAAATAATTTTAATATAATATTATGCATTTGTTTTTAAATCCAAGAACATGTGCAATATGATATAAAATTTGAGGAATGAGAATTCATTTTTGATTGTTCTTGAGTATAACTTAACTTCATTTGAGTTTCTCTTCAAATTCTGCTTTAAGCCATGAAATATACCCTAAACCTCTTCTAAAATGTGGCCAATATGAGCCACTAAATATACAGGTAAAATTAGTTATTTTGACAGAGTTGTTATAAAAAATGTTTTTTAGATCTTAGTGATAGTATTTCACAAATTAAGTTTATATACATTGTCTTAGTTTCTTCTGAAAACTGAGGATAATGATGCTCTATAAAAGTTTTGTGTGGAATTTGTAAAAATTCATCCACAAAAAACAAAACAAAACAGTAATCATGCTGCCTGGCATATGGTAAGCTATCAATAAATGTTAGTTACTATAAAAAGTCTTTAAAATTTATCCTTAAACATAACTTTTTAAGAGTGCTGAACTATTATTTTTGCACTAAAAGTTGAGGTATGTTTTAAACAAGTCATAGTTTAAGTTTTTAAGCAGCCATTGAGTACTTTCATTACTCCATGAACACACAGTTTATGTGGTCAAATACTGCAGATGGAAACATTGTCATACTTTTGTTACTGATATACTGAAATATTCAACAATATGATGCTTTCACATTTGTTTTTACAATTTGTGTATAATGTTTATTTTTCCAGAATAATTCTCTTGCAACAATAAAAAAAATCACATTAAGACAAAAGTTGACAAAATGACAGGATCAATAAATATATGGACTACAACTCTGCTGATAGAGTAGCTATACAAATGAGGCCAGGAATGTGTAATGAGCACACTGTATTTCAAAACTTGCCATTCAATTACTTCATTTGTTGAGCCCATTTGATTAGTAAACAGACAGCTACTGGTATGAACAATGCCACTTCATTGTCTTATTTAGCTAAATAAGAGCTAAAGCTACCCTGATTATAAGCAGCCTGGAATTGTCTTTGGCATCCTGGTCTACTTGGAACTCTTTTTACCTATAAACTTATAGCATCATCTATAATTCTTTGTGCAGAAATATTACTTCTTCCAAATGATTAAATGGATTCTTTGTATCTAAAGGGTATGTTTTGAACTGAAAGCGTGTGTTCCCCTGAAGTTCATAACTGAAATTCTACTCCTTAATCTTGGAGAGTAACTACAGTCAAATGAGGTCATGAGGGTGGAGCTCCCATGAATAGGACTAGTGCCCTTATAAGAGTCCCCACAAAACTTGCTTCCTCTCTCCATGGTGTGAGGACATATAGAAGACTGCCATTTGTGAAACAGGAAGCAGACCCTCACCAGTTACCAAATCTGCCAAAGCCTTGAACTTGGACTTCCTAGCCTTTAGCACTGTGAGAAATGTTTATTGTTTAAGTCATCTAGTTTATGATGTCTTGTTATAACAGCCTGAATAGACTAAGACAGAATATTTCCCTACTATCTCACAATACCTTTGTGTCAAAATTAAAGTGAGTGAAAACAATCAAGTATTCTGGAAAGGCAAAAATAAATAAATAAATAAATAAAATAAAATGATTAAATGGAACTCTTGAAGCTAGAAGTTCAAAAATTTTTGAAAAATAGCATTATAATCAGTAGAATTGTTCACAAGTAGATCTCATCTGTTTTAAATTTAAACAATATACCACAGTTCATTTTCATACCAACACAGAAAAAACACTCTACTAGGTTGAACAAAGAAAGGTTTCTGATTATTTTTTGAAACGTTTATAGTTTTACAACAGATGTTATTAGGCAATTTGAAAGATCTTATATGCTCATTCAGTTGCTTTTAATTATTTTACTATTTCATTGTGTACACATTTTCAAGCATAAAAACAAATGATTGTACTAAAAGATAGTCTGTGTGGTAAAATACATAGTATTATCACAGATTTCAAATGAAAACGATTACTAAACCGTAAACATAAAATGAAAGTAGATGTCAAAATAATATTTAGCTTATACATCAAAAACTTTCTTTTATATATATATATATTCATGGTGAAATTCAAGATCTATTACTATAGCACAATAATTAAAAGGTTTTCTTTTTAAAGATTTTCATGACAGAGTGGATATCTTAAAATAGAGTTGAATTATCAATAAGAGACAAGAAAACATAAGAGTGGATGTGTAGAATGCCATGATATAATAATCCAATTACTTTCCATAGTCCAGAAATAACATGCAATTTCCACACCTAGGAATATAGTAGGATGTTATTTACGCAGTTTGATTCTGAATATATAGTAAATCTTTTTTTTTTTTCCCCTCATTTCTGGGCCTATTATTTTCTCTTTCACTATCTCTAAGTTAAAAGTGACAATTCTTTCAATCTGCTGTGTGGCTTGACAAACAACATCCTTCCTTCTTCTCCTGGGATAGACTTGATTGAAAGAGATGCATCAAGTAGGGAAGTAAAAGTTTGTTTACCTATCGCTCTGGCAGTGCCTGCTGCTGACTTCTCATAGGGAAGATGACAGCAGCTTCACAGGGGCTTTGCAATTTCATATTTGCCTGAAAAAAGGGACATAAAATTTAAACCACTTATAGGAGCAATATACAATCTGCATTAGAGGAAGAAGCAATTCTATTTAAGCTTAATCCCCCCTTAAATTTGGCAACTTTCATACTGAAGAATTTTAACATTTAAAATTTACTACATAAGAAACAAGCTATGCTGTTTAGAAGAATACATTTTTTTTTCATATTTTACCATTGACTGCCAGAAAAAAAAAAAAAGACATTGATTTGATGGCTGAATTCTCAGTGCTTAGAAACACTAAATCGACTATTTTTTTAGATATCATGCTCTTTACATTGTTTGTTGAAATGGAGAGAGTCTATTCAAAACAGGAAAATGCTATTGTCTAGGCCATGAATTAAATATAAAATAGCAAGCCCATTCGAGAAAATACAATGGAATAATACTCTGATAGGCTAGAATTTCTTTTCTATTAGTTCATTTGACTTAAAGTCCTCACCTTTAGTCAAATGGTCTTTAATAGGGAGCCAAGGATCCACAATGGAGAAAGGATAGTCTCTTCAACAAATGGTGTCAGGAAAACTAAACATCCACATGCAAAATAATGTAACTGGACCCATATTTTACACTATACACAAAATCAGCTCAAAGGGGATTTAAGATTTAAACATAAGACCCCAAACTATAAAATTCCTAGAAGAAAATATAGGAAATAAGCTCCTTGACATTGGTTTTGACAATGATTTCATGGATATGTTACTAGAAGAACAGACAACAAAACCAAAAATAAACAAGTGGAACTACATCAAGTTAAAATCTTTCTGTGTAGCAAAGAAAACAATAGAGTGAAAAGTGAAATTAAGAATAAGGAAACATATTTAGAAACCATATATCTGATAAGGAATTAATCTCCAAAATATAAGGAACTCTTAGAAGTTAGGAGTAAAAAAGTATCCAACTAACCTGATTAAAACATGAGCTAAATACATGAATAGAAATGTCTCCAAAAAAGACATGAAAATGGCTATAAATATATTTTTAAAATGCTCCAAATCACTAATCATCAGGGAAATGCAAATCAAAACACACATAAGTTGTCATCTTATACCTCTCAAGATATCTATTATTAAATATTAAACAAAATGTTTGCAAGGATGTGAAAAAATTGGAACTTTGCACACTGTTGGTGGGAGTGCAAAATGGTACAGCCACTATGGAAAACAGCATAGAAGGTACTCAAATGATTATAAACACAGCTTCCATATAATCCTACAAAAAAACACTGAAGAAAGTCTGGGCTGAAATGAAAGGTGACTGAACAGTAACTGGAATCTACTGAAAAAAATAAAAACACTGGAATAGGCAGCTCATTAAGTATAAAAAGCAGTATCAATATATTATTTGCATCCTCTAGTACTGGAAGAAACAAAGTTCTGTTGTTTTTAAGTCACTCAGTCTAAGGTATTTTGTTAGAGCAGCCTGAATAGACTATGACAAGAACCAATATATCAAGAAGTTAGAAACATTAAAAACATACATGTATTTTTATTATATCTAATTTAAAAGCCAACTGCATAAAGAAATCATTATAAGTCTCTGTCAATAGATAAACAATGTAGAAAATATAAAATATAATCTGTATAAAAATAATAGCACAAATGGTGCTGGAATGGAGCTATATTAGAAAAAAGGTTTATGTTTATTATTAGAATTAACTTGACATTAATTGTAATTGAATTTTATAAGTTAAGAAGTTAATTGTAATCACAGAGAAAATATTACGGAAAAAAATTCAGGAAATTCTTTTTAAAAACTAAAAAAAAAGCCAAGGAAATTTAAATCTTATAGTAGCAAATACATATTTAATTCAAAGAATTCAGTAATGGAAAAATAGAGGAACAAAAATTATAAAAGCTATTTATAAAACAAATAGCAAAAAGGTAGACATAAATTCTTATTAGTAATTACATTAAACATAAATGAATTTAACACTCCAATTAAAAACAGGGATTTGTAAAATAGATTTTTTAAAAAGTTGACCAACTATATTGTATCTACAAAACATACATTTTAGTTTCAAAGACATCAAAGATTAAACATAAAATGATTAATGAAAATGCAAATAGAAAATAAAGAGAGGAGGAGTGGCTATATGAATAACAGAAAAATGTAGTCTTTAATATAATAAATATTACAATCAAAAAAGAAAGCCATTTTTAAATGATAACAATGCTGCTATTGTTTGAACCTCTGCATCCCACAAAAATTCGTATGTTGAAACCTAATCACCAATATGATGTATTATGAAGTAGAACCTTTAGAAGGTAAGTAGGTCATGAAGGTAGAGCCTTCATGAATGGGTTAGAGCCGTTGTGAAAGATGCACCAAAGAACTGCCTTTCCTCTTTCACTATGTGTGGACACAACTAGAGATGCCATCTATAAATCAGAAAGCAGTAACCACTGTATCTGTTGATGCCTTGATCTTGGACTTCCCAGCCTCTAGTACTGGAAGAAACAAAGTTCTGTTGTTTTTAAGTCACTCAGTCTAAGGTATTTTGTTAGAGCAGCCTGAATAGACTATGACAAGAACCAATATATCAAGAAGTTAGAAACATTAAAAACATACATGTACTTAACAACAGAGATCCAAAATACATGAAGCAAAAATTGACAGGTTGAATGAAGAAAGAAACAATTCAACAATATTAGTTGGAGAATCAAATACCCCACTTTCAATAATACATAGGTCAACTCAGAAGAAGATGAACAAGGAAACAGAGGACTTGAAACAACCAGAAGTAATAGGTATCTGTAGAATGTTCTAACCATCAATAGCAGAATACATATTCTTTTTAAGTGCACATGACACATTCTTCAGGATAGACCATATTTTAAGACATAATAAAAGTTTCAATGTGTTTAAAATGATTGAAATAATAAAAAAGTATCATTTCTAGCCACAATGGAATAAAATTTCAAATCAGTAACACAAGAAATTTTTGGAAATTAACAAATATATGGATATAAATAACACATCCCTAAAAACCACTATGTGAAAAATTTTAAAAAGAAAATAGAATATAATTGGGATGAACAAGTTAAAATGAAAACATAACATAAAACTTATGGGATGCAGCTAAAACAATACTTAGAGGGCAACTTAAAGTTCTTATTGTCTATATTAAAAATTAAGAGTGTTCTAAAATCAATAACCTAATCTACCACTTTAAGACACTAGCAAAATGAAAAACTGAAGCAAAAAGAGGCAGAAGGAAAGAAATTATTAGACTGGAAATAAATGACATAGAGAACATAAAAGCAATATAGAAAAATCAACAAGACCAAGAGCATTTTTTGAAAAGATTTTAAAAAATTGACTAAACCTTTAGTTAGACCAACCAAGAAAAAAAGGGATAAAATTCAAATTACTAAAAGCAGAAATTATGGATTAAGAAATACAGTGATAATAATATACTACAATTAACAACTGTATGCCATTATATTAGATAATTTAGATAAAATTGACAAATTCCTAGAAAGACACCAACTTCCAGAACTGACTAAAGAAAAAGCAGAATATTTGCATAGATGTACAACATTGAATAATAAAAAAACTTTGCACAAAGAAATTACCAAGACCAAATGGCTTACATGGTGAATTTTCCCAGGATGGCTCTAATAAAACAAACAAACAACAACAACAACAAAAAAAAAAACCTCGGATTATAAGTTATGGCGAGGATATAGAAAAATTGGAACCCTGATACAGGAGTGGGATTGTAAAAAGGTGCTTTGAAAAAAATGTTGACAACGCTTTAAAATGTCAAAGATATAATTACCACATGACCCAGCAATTGATTTACTTTGGTCAATAATATGCTAACAGATACAAGCATAAGCTTAAAATGTACTTGTTAGTTGGTCTTGCTTATTTCTGCCACTGCAATCAATACACAACAAATATGCCCTGCATATTTCAGGAATACCCAGAGGAAGCCGAGAGATATACGAACAGGGACATCCCAGCCAAGCCCATCCTATAGATGATCTACAGCTGAGCTTTAGCCAACTAAGATGTGTGAGAACTAAATAAATAATTGTTATAAATCACTGATACAGTTTGTTTTATTTTACACAAGAACAAATCAATTCACTTCTAGTCTGTCTTTTCTGGCTGTCCATAAATATTGAAATTAACTAAATTATTTGATATTAAATAACTTGTACAATTTCAAAAATATATATTGATTATAATACTATGTCATTGAAACAATCTTGAAAAAAGAAAGACTGGAACATGACTCATAGATTCTATTAGATCTAAATAACTTCTTGACACTTATCACAAATTTTAGTATATAATTACAAATAAATTTATGAAAATCAGAAAATTTACAAAATATACCACTTATTCCATTCCATTACCCCACCTGAAGTGTGTGGTCTTCTGAATTTCCCTACCAATTCCTGTCTTTCTAAATTCACACATGCTTTCTGCTATGGATTTAAACTTTTTTTTAAAATAATGTAATATCATAAAATTAGATTTTAAATTGCCTTAAAGATGATAGAAACAGTCTCTGTTTCTTTATGTGGATTTGGTTTGAAATTCCAGTGTTGTGATGGGCAGTGGAACATTTCAACTATTCATCTAAATTTGACCCCATATCTACACCTGGTTAAATAAATATAATTTCTATTTTTAAAATATGTGTAATTATTGTTATTCTAAGTAATTAAATTGTTTGCTAAATGAAATTCTATTTCATATTATTTTACTCAGTTTCCTTATTTTTTCATCTTTTTAAGATCATTTAAAACTCTGCATTAACATTTTCATAAAAGAGTCTCTACAAAATATTCTGGGTGATAGACAGTTCCTCTTAGAATACTCTGCTTCTAACCTTCTAAGATCTGTAGCTAATGCTCATTTCAGTTCTTTTCTTTTTAAGTTGTATTTTTTTTTTTGTATCATTAAATGAATCAGAGGAATATCAGTGTTTTGTGTAGAGCTGGAAAGAATTGTTCATGGCACATTTTAATATTAAAGCTATATACATGCACAAATGCATATGCTCAGATTAAACTTTTAAAACTTTTTTTTAAGCAAAATGTTAAGTGTGGTTCTGTAATGAAATCTCTGACAGCTTCCACTTTGTTTGAAGCTCTGAAGTGAATTTAAGTTTATGTAATTTCATATGAAGGCAAAAGGAAATAAGGTAGAAAAATACTTTATTCAAGACTTAAATTTCTGAGGTGAGTTTGATGTCTTATGTTCAGCAAACTCGGGTACCACAGCAACAAAAGATTTTTTATGACTGAGAAAAATTGTCATCAACCTACTATATGCACTGCTGATTTAAGGGAAAATGGCTAGGGAACTGAAGTAAGGTGGTCTCCTCCCAATTTAATATCCCTAGATTCTTGATAGCCACCTGTACTCCATTCTTGGCATTCAAGAACATGTTTTATGAACTTATTTTGATGTTTTGCATGAGAGAGATGCCATGCCTTAGGGAATGATTTTTAAAACTGAACACCTACTGTGTGCCATACTGAACTAGGTGCACACCACAGATATTTTGTCTCCGTACTTCCGAATCCCAACTTGGAAAGAACTTAGGCAAGAAAGATAAAAGAACAAATCATTTTTACTTGCTTATAATATAAATCCATATTTTCAAAATAAGTTCTTTGACTTACACAAAGTTAAAATGTTATGAGGAAATAAAACCATTGTATTCAGCTAAATAGTGACGTCAAAAGATGCCCATGCCACCATCCAGAGAATTTGTGACATTACCTTGCACAGGAAAAGGGACTTTGTAGACATGAGTAAATGAAGGATATTGAGAAGGTGATAGATTCTTGAATATCAGGTTGGCTTAATGTAATCACAAAGGTCCTTATAAGAAGGAGGCAGATGAGGTGATGAAAGAAGCAGGAATCAGAATGATACAGGCTCGATAGCCAAGGAACAAGGGCAGCCTCTTGAAGCTGTAAAAAGCCAAGTGACAGGTTCTCCCCCACGCACTCCAGAAGGAATGCAGCCCTGCATACCTTAATTTTAGCCACCTTGACTTTAACCACATGAAACTGATTTCCAATTTCTCATCCATAACTACAAAATAATAAGTTTCAGTTGGTTCAAGGCCCTACATTTGTGGTATTTTGTAACTGAGGCAATAAGAAATGAATACTTACCCATAATCTCACTAGTAGTTGTTTTGTCCTGCTACTATAATCATCATTAAGAGAGAATACATCCAAGGAGGCTTAACAAAAAATAATGGCCCTCGATGAACTTTTGTTAAATTAATCTGCATTTTAATTTATACTTTCCAGAAGATATATAGGCAATAATTTAAATGCTCCTTGCAGTTAGCTTTTCTGCTGTGATGCTTCTGTTGCATTCAAACATGAGCAAAACAAAATTATTTTAGCATGTGCTTAGTAATAAAACCTATGGTTTTAGTTTTATGGTTTGCTCCCAAAATAGAGATCATTTCCTAACCATTTTTTCCTATAAGAAATGACAATGACAATGGTGAAGTGTTAATTTAAAAATATTTGCAATATGTGTATTTTATCACTCTATCACCTAAAACCATTATCAATGTTATAAGCATCAGTTCCGAGAGCTAGAGAATGAACACACATGAGTATATGTACACACACACACACAGGCACGGAAGGCTCTCTTAGCAACTGGATATAAATTAGGCATCAAAAGTCACCGTTTGAGAAACATACTTTTCACACCAAATTTGAAAGCACATTTCAAACACCTCAAACCCCTCATGTAAAAACTGGAAAGACTGAAAAACAATATTTAAGATAGCAGGAAAGAAGAGAGAATGGCATATAATACATATAAATTGTTTAGCTAAACTTCTTGTAATAGGTTTGACCCATGCCACCTCCATTATATTCTGACTGAAATAAAACAACTGAGAATTAGTAGTTGGTACACTAAAAATATGTGAAATTTAAATATTTAAGTGTGTCAGTGGAAGCTAGAGACACAGAATTTCAGGATATATTTGTGTTCTACTTTAATATAACTTATGTTCTCTTATTTCTGGGTCAGTTATAAATAGTTCATCTTGTGAGCCCCACCCATTTTTCTCCTACCATTCCTAATTTTCTCAGCATGTTTTATTTCCCATTTTCTTTGACATTCACCTTGGTTTCATTTCCCAAAATTCAAACATAAATACAGGCTTGATCAGTGGTTATAGTTGTAAAAAGTAAACAATACCGTTTTTGTTTGAATTGTGTAATTTTGGGCTTTTAATTCAAAAATAGACTGGAGGCTGCTGGGGAAGAAAACTTCGCATATAAAAACTGAGCAAAATGAGATAATATTTAATTGATTATAAATTAATTCATCCACTTAAACATTTATTGAACATCAAATGTAAGCCAGATACTGGACTAGAGAAATAGTAGTGACAAAAAGAAAAAGTTAGCCCTCATGGAGTTTAAATCCATTATTCAGAATATTAAAGATGCTGTCCAAATAGTTCATTTGATAGCAATAATTCTATTTTTTAATTTCAGTGTATTACAGGGGTAAAAATGTTTTGGTTATATGAATTGCTTTTGTACAGATTGAGTCAAAGTTTTAAGTGTGTCTATCCCTCAAATAGTGTGCATTGTACACATTGGGTGTGAATTCAGCTATCCCCTCCTGTTCCATACTCTCCCCTCCCATCTGTTTGATTTCCATTGAATTTTACTACCATATGTGCACATGAGTGTTGATCTATGGGTGTTAATTTAGTAGTGAATTCATGTGTTTTTTGTTTCTCCATTCTTGCGATACTTCACTTAAAAGGATGGTCTCCAGTTCCATAGAGGTTTTTACAAAAGGCATTAGTTCGGCATTTTATTTTATGGCTGAGTAATACCCCATGATATGCATATACCACATTTTATTGATCCACTCATGTATTGATGCGCATCTTGCAATTGTACATCTTTGCCATCTTTGCAATTGTGAATTGTGCTGCTATAAATATTCGATTGTGTCTTTTTTAAATATCTTTTTTTCCTTTGGGCAAATACCCAGTAGTGGAACTGCTGAATCAAATAGTAGATCTACTTTCAGTCCTTTTCGAGGTATCTCCATACTACTTGCCATAGAGGTTGTACTTGTTTGCAGTCCTACCAACCATGTATAAGTGTTTCTTTCTCTCTGCATCATGCCAGCATCTATTGTTTTGGGACTTTTTGATAAAAGCCATTCACACTGTAGTTAGGTGATATCTCATTGTGCTTTTGATTGGCATTTCCCTGATGATTAGTGATGTTGAGCATTTTTTCATATGTTTATTGGCCATTAGTCTATCTTCTTTTGAAAAGCTTTTGTTCATGTCTTTTGCCCACTTTTTATTGGGCTGTTTGATGTTTTTTTGCTAATTCACTTGAGTTCTTCGTAGATTTTGGTTATTAACCCTTTGTTTGGTGTATAACATGCAATTATTTTTTCCCAATCTGTAGGTTGTCTATTTGCTATGCTGATTGTCTCCTTGGCCACAAAAGCTTTTTAATTAATCAGGTCCCATTTTTTAAATTTTTATTGCTGCTATGATTGCCTTTGGGGTCTTCTTCATAAGTTTTTGGCCTAGGCCAATATCTATAAGAGTTTTTCCAATCTCTTCTTCTAAAGTTCTTATAGTTCCTCTGTGACTTAATTGTGAGTGGTGAGAGGTGGAGATCCTGTTTCTGTCTTAAGTAAATCATAGCATATTTATTTTATTTTATTATTAAAATCTGTATGACAGAACCCATAATCCCTCCATGGCTAATCACAGATAGAGAGTGCAAGTCCTCGTCCAGAGCATCAGACAGCAATAGAGTTGGGCAATCTCACATCTCCCTTTGATTGGTGCTTATGAAAGGAGTTAAATAAACAACTATTTCTTACAACTTAGCTTTCCCTAATTGTGATATGAGAACCATGACAATTAATCATTTATCCATTTAACGTTATACCTACCTTCTCTGAACTTTCCTTGAAAGAACATAGAAGAGAACCCTTTGGCCAAGTTTGGCAGCTGCCACAAAATTACATAGAGACATCTTCGGTTCACTTGCGAGAAACATCAAAGTTCATTTTGCAAATTACTCGTTCACATAGAAAACTAAGAACCACTAGCAGACATTATTGATTACAGAACTAATCTGGCACATGTTAACTGTCAGCTACTAAATCTTAATGTAATCCCCCAAAATCTGGAAACACAATGATCACTATCCTTAAAACTTTAAGAAAAGGTCTTTTTAAATGACAATTGTATCTTCTCTTGATCAGATGCCTGTAAATCCTATTGCTTATTTTTGTATACATTTATCCCACTTCTATTGACATATTATTTCCTTTTTGGGTATAAAGCATCTTTATAAGTTAAAAAAAATATATAAATAGCCATTTCTTGCCTTATACATGGTTTAATGTATTTTTTATTTTAGTTTTCTTTTTACATTTTAACTTACTTTATGTGGTTTCAGCCAGTTATTTCATTGGGATTGGGAAATTTAATTAATATAAACTTAGAAAGAATTGGCAAAATTATGTAATTGATTGTTCACATATAAGAAGATGATATAACTTTCCATGTACGCAAACAAATTTTATGACCATTAGGAGATGTTTAAATTTTTACAGATACAAATTCTGCACTTCTCTTATTTACTTCATTACTTAGTATTTAATATTTTGGCTTACTATTATACATTTTTGCTTACTATTATAAATTGTCATTTAAATCAATACATAACAGTTTCTAAATGAAATTTTTATGTATACATGAAATATTTGAGTTTGTGTATTCATTTTGCAATTGGTGATTTTATTTATTTAATAAGCCATTTTTTCTGATATTTAATGTTGCAATGTTTAATATTATGATTCCAGTTTGAACTAATTTATCAGTTTATGCAGAAAGAGGTAGGGAAACTTGTCCATGTAGGGGTTTATCTTCAATCTTGAGATTCAATAACGTTTTGGGATATATGTGTATATGGCTACTTTTCATAAACTTTGTGTGCAAAATAGTGAGCCCTTTTATTCTACATGTCCACAGAAGGTGTAATATAGTGAGTTCATTGTCCAATGCAATGGCTATTAGCCACATGTTACTAAATAAAAGTTAATTGAAATTAAATAAAACTAAACATATTTATTTTATTTTATTTTCTCATTTACATCACATTAGACACATTTAAACTGTTCACCAGCCACATGTGGATGGTGGACATGGTATTAGACAGCACAGAAGAATATTTTTATTGTTACAAAAAAGTTCTATTCAAAAATGTGGGCATCTCAGGGCTATGGTACCAGTTTGCTTGTTTTTGAATTTGGGCTCCATCCTTGTAAACTAATAGCTTTTTGAATGTGTTAACTGAGCTACAGGATGCCCAGATAGCTGACAGAACATTATTGCTGGAATTCCAGAACAGAGTAAGATTTGAATCAGTAGACTGAGTAAAGAAGACGCATTTTTATCAATCTGGGCTGGCATCATCTATTGAATGAAGAGCCCAGATAAAACAAAAAGACAGAGTAAAGGCAAATTTGCTCTCTCTTCTTGAGCTGGAACATCCATTTCCTCATGCCCTCAGACATCAGAGCTTGGTTGCAAAGCTATATAAGAAATCTTTAGACCTCCAGATTTTCTCCACACTGATGGCAGAAGACCTGGATTGGAAGACACTAGGCCAAGTGTCTGGTGGAATATACTCAAAAAAGGTTATTAAGTGAATGTTTATAAACTGAATTTTGAGATTCCCAGCACTCCTCATGTAGGCATGTCTAAAATATTAGCAGACTGCTTTCTTACTCAAGGTATTTTTTTGAGAATTTGACTATGATTTTGAGAATTTTTTTTCTCAAAATCTAACCATTGCAAGAGAAGATATTTACATTGATTGTACACATCAAAATGGTCCAATGAGGTTAGCCAAAAATGAAGTCCACGTTTGGTGTGCCACACCTGCACTCAGAATTTCTAAACAAATTCTTGGTTCTCAATTCTTAATTATGAGAAAATAGTTGAGGAATGCCATATATCTGAGAAACATCTCTAACCTGGAAGATGAACACCAGAATGAAGAAAGAAACAAGCAAATAAACAACAACAGTAAAACTTAGAAGAAAAAATTATTTTGTAAGAAGGAAAATAAATAGACTGAAAACAAAAATAATTATTATCCTCAGAGTGTAATTGAAGATATTTCCCCCATAAAAGAAGAGCAGTAGCTATAACAAAGAAATTTTCAGAGATCAAGACTGAGCTCTTAGAGATATAAAGCATAATAACACAAATTTAAAAGTTATTAAATGTTCAGAAGTTAAACTGTGTATCTTCCTGAAAATAAAGAGAAAAGGTGAAAAACTATTTTAGAGATAATTTGGATACTAAATTTCCAACTGAGATTTTACAAAGCTGTAAATATTTTGGAAATATATCAGTGAAAACTTATCAGGTCTAAATAAAAAGTTTTTGATAGTAAACATTAAGATTATCTTAATTAAAAGAGAAAATGACGATTTTAAAACGTGATGTTTATACCCTTGTAACTGGTAAAAATCACACATTCATTGTGGCAGTAAGTTAAAGGGTGGAATGGGGAAATGTCTGAGACTGAGGAAAACAAGATTATGTCCATTTCTACCTCTAACATGGTGATTAACATTGGATTAGTTTCTTACCTCTCTGCCATCCAATTTCCTCATATTGGGTTCTTGATCTTTGACTTCATTTAAAGTTCAAAAATCCTTCAATTTACTGCTAAATGCTCACTAGATGTGTTGGATATGTGTTCATGTACATATATATTTTATATATTTTATATTTATTATTTTCCTAACATCACATGAACATGTACATCATAGTACTGTCATTGAATTGTTTCTAAGTTATTCATATTGGACAGTGTTTTCTAGTTTAACTATTCACTCCTGGGCTCTGCCAATTCTGTCTTGTTTTAAGCCTGCTGTGCTGCTGCCAGCTGCTCAGTGAGACATCAAAGTGACACTGAATGGGTAGGAAAGTTGATAAATGATATGGAGTGAAGGCCACTTTGAAGTCCTGTAGTGTCACCAGAAAAAGACACAGTGAAACCAAAACAATGACGAATAGGGGGCAGGGCATAGACTGCCACAAGAAATGGTCCTCAGGGGATTAAAAAGCAGTTCCCTGGAAAAGTAATATTAACAGGGAAAGGAGGTAGGATGGGAGAATAGAATAAAAGTAATAAATAGTATATAAATATTTTAGTTTTATTCATATACTATTCTAGAATCCATGGATGAGTTAGCCTTGGAAACTTTCATTTGGTGCACTACTCAGTGTTGTTTCAACACATCTCCCTGTAAATAGTGAGGTGGTAGTGTTGATACACATTCATTACATGGACTTTTATTCTGAACATTGTCCCCTCTGTTTCATCATCCGTTTCATTTTTGAAAAGTACACTTGACCACTGAAGAAAGGGCCCAAAAAAGTAAAGGGCATGGTGATGAAATCTGTTTAATGATATCTGAATCCACTTGATGTGAATTCTCAAAGGTAGAAGTGAAAAAAACGTGATCTACTCATAAGAAAACACCAAGAGTGTCAGGTGCAAGTGTATCAGGTAACAGACCCAGGAAGAAATAAACCTCATTAGGACAGCATCTCTAAGGAAGTTGTTTATTGGGTTTTTCCCACTCTGGGCTCCAGAATCAATGTTAGAGTCAGTTAAGACCTAAAAGTATAAATTTCAGACATCTTTAAAAAGTCTGTAGGGATTCTTCACAGAGACTTTACCATCCAAAACAACAAAATCATATTTGAAGAAAACTAAATCCACACTCTAAAATGGGAACAAATGTGTGTGTGTGTGTGTGTGTGTGTGTGTGTGTGTGTGTGTGTGTGTGCTTGTCAAGTTTCCAGTACTTCTTTACTAAGAGATTATGACTACCGTTAGCCAGCATGGCTAAGGGGTATTTCAGGTCTAGGCAGGGTCCTCTCCAATGTCTTGCCAAGGTTTTAGTGCCACATCTGCTCTGGAAGAAGACTGCTACTCTGGGTATCTAGTTGTTGTTTTCTCTTATTAATTTTCTCAAGTCATTGCATGTATCACTACATTTTGGAAGATGTATATCGCAGTCCACAAAATCTCGGTGCACATGATATATAACTTCATTTTTCTTGATTCAGCTTGACAGAGGTGTCGATTTTCCCATATTTTCTTCAACACTAGCAAATTGGTGAACATAGGCTGGGGTGTGGAGGTGCTGGAATCTGGTCTTCCACATGATTTGTCCATGAAGGCATCTGCTGGGACATCTGTCACTTCTCTTGGAAAGAAAACTTCAGGTCTAGCAGCCTTTATACTTAATTCTGCACCATGCATTGGCACACAGAAATCATTTTTCCCATTCTGGGTCATGCTAGGCCAGAGGAATTCCTCTGAAACTTTTGAAATCACTGTATGTCCAGCCACATCACAGATCTATTTCCACTCTCAGGTGTTGCTATCTCTCTGTGGCATAAATACCGTCATCTCTCAGAAACAAATGCCTTGTCAGGATTTTTGCTGTCTGCCTGTTCTCTGCTGGAGATGTAAGGCATGGGTTTCCTCTCACCTGATCCACTACCTACACTCTCTTCACTTCTTTTCTGTCATCTTCGTCTATAATCCCTTGGAATTTAGTTTTGTCTCCTGATAAAGTTGCAGGCTCCTCAAATACCATACTTTTATCATGCATCATTTCTATCTCAACTTCTGTCTACAAGCAGAACCTTACCATTTCCACTAAGGCAAGGGTCTCTTAGATAGCTTCAGGCTCAAGATAACATACATAAGTCAGTGTAGTAGAATAGCTGTAAGATGATAAAAGTAACTGATATTGCTCCTCACGGCTGAGAGACAAAAGACATGGGCAGGGACTAAGGCCGATGGAGGAGTACATGACCCAAAGAAAGCGAGCAGCTGATAATCAGATCCCTCCACCGTGGCCATATGTGGTCTGTTGCCAGATCTTCTGAATCTTCTATAGATTCAGTGTGCTGATGTCCCCTGCTCCAATGTCTGGGTTTTCTATGTGTCCTTTCTAAGAGGCCAGTGAAGCCCTGCAAGGAAGTAGAATCATTTCTTGCTGTAAATAAAACTGAAAATGAATTTCAGTTTTTATAGGCATCTGGACCCATATACTTCCTTAGGCAGTAGACACCCAGGCTTAGTCAGATATGACTTTACTCAATTCAGGGTTAGTTTCAAGGGAGAAGCCTCTTTATTTTCCTGCTTGGATCTTTGCTTGCTTCCAAATCTTGTTTTCCTCATGGAAGGCAGAGTGTTCTATTCAAAGTAGTTTTGATTTTCTTTCTTCTAGGAAGAATATTCATTTCTATCTCCCCACAGAATGTAACTCCATTATAGTAATGGACCATAGGGATCTGTCTTGTTTCTTGTTCATAGTCATCCAGCATGATGCCTGAGATGGAACAGGTATTCTTCAATGAGTATTTTTGAATGAATAAATAGATGATGGAATATTCTACTTATGATTGACTATCTAGCTGTCTCTCAGACTTGTCCTTTACACCAACTTATGTAATCTAAGTATATTTGTAGAGAGAAATCTATATCATGTGATATGCACATTAAATTTATATGATCACATTATAGAAATAACCAGTGAGGGGAAGGAAAATATGAAGGAAATATAAGGATTTTATAAAAATTTATGACTATCTGAATTAATAATATTCCAGGATGTATGGTAGGCTTCACTCTGCATTTAAAAGGAAATCAGGATTAGAACAAACTGAGAGTAAGTAGAATTCCACTAAATCTCAAGGCTTAGTTGATAGTGGGTAAGGGGGGCTTCATTTTATGATTACTCTGATTCCCTAAGTGAATTATAGGAGCTATGCTGAAATCTAACTGTCTTGGGAATCCTTAGCAGGGCCTCCTAGTAGACACTCCCCACCGCCGCACATGTACACAATTCATTAGAGATGTTTTGTAGCAAGGTAGAGGATCCTGTTGCATCGGTGTCTGGAGGTGAGCAGTAGAAGTAGAGCATGTCATGAAGGAGAAATAACTGAAATAGCAATGGTTATCTCAATCTGTTGAATATAGTGATGGCTAAGGATTTCCAGTGGATGTTGCCTTAGCTGGCCACCACTAACACAGGAACAGTGAGCCTCAGTACGGCGAAGGAATCAGCACACTCGGTCAAGTAAATTGGTGGAAAGGTATACTTGCAGTTCTGTTTTCTTTTTTGTTTAGTATTTTGATACATAACTTAAGGCAAAAAGAACAAAATAAACTTTTACTTGATAGAGATCAATTAACTATTATTTGGAACATGATTCTTTTTAGATATTTCTATTCCATTGCCCTATGATCTTCAATAAATATGCCTGAATTATTAAGAACACTCTCTGTCTCTTTCTTTGTGTGTGTGTATGTCATTTATAAACTGTCATTAATTGAGCATGTGAACATATGCTATTTTTGAAAGAATAGGGAAAATATTCAATGTATAAGGTAGATGAAGTCTCAAAACCTAGGAGTCAAATATACTGGGGTAGTTTGAATACCCTAATTTGTGAGTTAATGAATTGCTAACAGTTTACCTTTTCATGAGCAAGAGTTTCTTCAGTGTATGATGGAGAGGATGCAAAACAAAAACAGTAATTTTGAATGATAAACAGCTAGTAATAGAGTGAAACAAATACCAACACTTTCAGAGGGGAATGTTGTGAGAATGTGCATTCTTGGACATCACTACTGGAATGACTTCCGGACCATTTTCTGGATGAGGAAAAAAGATGCTTCAAGCTGTGACATATCACTGGTTAACATCAAGCCAGGGCCAAACTCTATACACAGCTGTTGTCAATCTCTCCTCTTAGAAGTCACTTGAAGGAGAGAATAGGCAATTTGTTGATTGCATGACTTGCACTTTAGGGTGTCCTGCTGAAACACTTACTGAAAAATATTATATTTATATGGTGTATTTCCTTCAGTTAGTTTAGTCCAATAAATAGTATAAGAATAAATTTTATTGCTAAAAGGGAATGAAGATTACTTTATTCTTCAGAACATACAAACTTTACATCTTGCACATTTGTTTCCATCTTCTCCAATTGGAATTAGTTTTCCTGGAATGCTGTCATTTTTTTTGTTTGGTTTTGCTATCATTCTATATTTTTAAATATATAATAATTTTGGCATTTCCTCCCTTAAACTAAAAAGATACATATATCAGTACAAATTGGTTTTATATTTGATGACTAAATGTTCAATTATCTCAAGACATCTTTATTTGATGCACCATAGAATTTGGATAATTACATTGAATTATTGAAGTTCAAAATTTGGCAGGTACACATTTCATTAGCAGCAATAAATCTGAAGGGCCAACAAACAGGATTGTAATTGGCACTTGAGTCTTTAAGCAATAAAGCAAGTGGCTACATCTGCCCCAAGAAAACCTATCAATTGCCATGTAAATTGATTATACATGAAACAATTGCACCTACACTTAACTGTGGATGGAAAGGAAAATTAATAGAAGATCTGTTTTTTAATTGGCTCTACATAAAAACTTTTATTTTGTTGTTACTTGGTTGCCTTACATTAGAATTTGTAAATAAGAACTGTCATATCCATAATGAGCTTTTATGCATGAATGTTGGGAAGTGTCATGTGTATCCATCTATTAATAGATAAAATTTTTAAGATTATTCCTGCTAAACTAGATGGCTAGGTGATGTTCATCTAAATTCTAAATTCTAAACAAAGTAAGGCATGACATTATTTAATTTACCTTTTTTAAGCAAATGATTGACATAATCTTATTTATATCTATAGAAATAAATAGTGATGTCCCTGATTGTATTTCCAGATTCAGATATGTGAGTCATCTCTCTTTTTTTCTTGGTCAGTCTACTTCATAGTTTGTTAAATTTTGTTGATATTTCCAAAGAACCAAATTTTTGTTTTGTTGATTTTCTCCACTGTTTTCTATTGTCTATGTCATTTATTTCTACTCTGATAACTATTGTTTCCCTCCTTTTCCAAAATTTAGTTTTACTCTTCTTTTTCTAGTTTCTTAAAGTGATGTATTAGTTGATTTAAGACCTTTTATAATATGGTCATTTAGAGTCATACATTTCCCTCCAAGCACTGATTTAGCTACATCCCATATGTTTTGACATTTTGTGTCTTCATTTTCATTCATCTCAAAGTAGTTTCTGTTTTCTTTTATTTATTCTTTTAAATTATTTGATTTATTTGGAAGTGTTTGCTTAATTTTTATATATCTGTGAATTCTAACATTTTTCTTTAATTACATATAATTTAATGTCATTTTTGTTGGACAGTATGCTTTATATAATGTCAATCTTTTTAAGTATACTGAAGATTTTCTGATGGCCTAACATATGACCCATTCTAGAGAAAGTTCCAAATGCATTTAAAAAGAATGTGTATTCTGCTACTCTTGCCTGTAATAGTCTATAGATGCCTGTTAGTTTTAATATGAATATAGTGCTATTCAAGTCATCTATTTTCTTGTTGATCTTCTGCCTAGTTGATCTATCCATTATTGAAAACAGGGCATTAAAGTCTTTTAACTATTAGTGTTGAATTATCTATTTCTCCCATTAATTCTTTCTACAAAAGCTTCATGTATTTTGGGGTTCTGTTGCTAGAAAAACATGTTTGAAATTGTTATAATTTCCTGAAGAACTGATCATTTAATCAACAGAAAATATTCTTCTTTGTCATAGAAACAGTTTTTGTCTTAAAGTCTATTTTGCCTGATATTAGTATAGCCACTCCAGGTTTATTTGGTCACTGTTTGGTTTACTTATCTTTTTACATCTTTTTACTTGTGTATGGGTAAAGGAAAACTTTCCCCTTTGTCCTCTGAAAAATGACACTTTTGCCCTGCTGAAATGAACTGACAACAAACAAATTAGTAGGGGATAAAAGCATACAAATTTATTAACATATACATGGACACAGGAGTCCCACAATTATGAGACTAAAAGAAGGACCAAATGGTTAAGGCTTAAACACCCTCTTTAAGAGAAAGGGAAATAGGGGGCAGTTTTCTAGGGTGGTAAATGATTTTTAGGAGAAAAAAATAGAACCATGAGGCAGATATTACCTTGGAAATTATTCTCTTAGGAAATTCAATGGACCAACAAGTCCATTAGGGAAAAGTAAAGGAGAAAAAACATTAAACTATTAAAACAGGTTGTTAACAAAGGTTGCTTTATTATGTAGATAAGAATCTCCAGGTAATCTGTCAGAATGCTCTCTGAAGAATAGAAGAACAGTCTGTACAAGTGTGAGGATGACAGATTTTTGTCTTCTCCAGTGGTTAATCTTTCCCAATTATTTGATGAGATTCCTAGGGAGAGAGTCTTAAGATAATTACAGATATTTTGGAAAGAATTCTCTCTAGTCAGATAAGAATATTTCAGAAAGAGTCCCTCCCTGTTCTTGTGAGTTGAAGAAACAAAGAAAGTTATAAAATTCTTGGTTCTTAGAGAGCTTCTAAGGCCTTTCAATTTCTTGTAATTCAAAGCACTTGGTGTGCCTAAATGCTATATTTTGGAGTGTCCTTTTCTGAGCCCCAACATTTGTTATTTCTTTTATTATATTTTTGAGTTATTTCATTGTTCTAGGAAATACAACTAACATTATAATTTGCAAATCTCATTCAGATTAATATCAATTTAATATTGATACTGCATAAAAACTCTGTTCCAAAAATTGTTCATTTAATCTTCACGTTTTATTATTGTCATCCTAATTATTTTTATTATTTATAATCCAATCAGCAAATCTTTATAATCATTGCTTTATTCTCTTATCTTTTAAATCAGAAAGGAGAAAAAAAGAATTACAAACAAAATATATTTTTGTCCTGTTATACTTACCTGTGTAGTTACGTTTACTGATGCTCTTTATTTCTTTGTGCATATTAAAGTTTTTGTATAATGTTCTTTCTTTTGAAACTGAAAGACTTCCTTTAGTATTTTGTATAGAGAAGGCATTAGTAAAATATCCTCTCACTTTTTAAAAATATGAAATGTCTTAATTTCTCCTTTATTTTT
Source organism: Microcebus murinus (assembly GCF_040939455.1). Taxonomy (NCBI): domain Eukaryota; kingdom Metazoa; phylum Chordata; class Mammalia; order Primates; family Cheirogaleidae; genus Microcebus; species Microcebus murinus. The sequence continues at coordinate 62,064,014 of NC_134108.1, read as the reverse complement.
GAAGGATAGTTTTGCTGGATAGAGAATTCTTGTAATAAAGCTTTTTTAAAAAAATTAACATTTTGAATATGTCAGCTTATTGCCTTTTGGCCTCCAGAATTTCTGAGGAGAAGTGAGCTATTAACATTTTTGAAGACCTTTTATACATTATGTATGACTTTACTGTTTCTACTTTCAATATTCCTTCTTTGATGTTCAAAAATTTGGTTATATTGTGCTTAAGTGAGGCTCTCTCTGAGATTATCCTACTTTGAGTTCATCATACTATCTGGATATACAGATTATTTTCTTTAATTAAATGGGAAGTTTTGGGGTCTCATTTCTTCATATATTCTTTCATAATTTTCAGTCCCTCCTATACTTCTAGATTCCCTTTATGCTTATGCTGGTGTGTTTGTTGGTGTCCCACAGGTCTCTGGAGCTTTGTTGACTTTTTTCTTTATTCTTTTTTTCTTTTTCAGATTAAATCACCTCAATTGACTTACCTTCACTTCCTGATTCATATTTCTGCCACCAGAAATCTGCTGCCAAGCCCCTCTTGTAAACTTTATAAAAATCTATAACTTCTAATTTTTTATAATTTTGATCTCTTTAATCATAGTCTCTATATAGTGAGACATTGTTTTCTATTTTACTTAATAGATTAAGTTTCTTTCAGTTCTTTGAATACATGAAAAAATATATATATATTATATGTGCACATAGTGATTTAAAGCATTTGTCTAGTAATTCCAATATCTGCACACCTATGGGGACAGATTCTATTGTTATTTTTTATTATGTAAGGGCCATATTATAGAATGTGCTAACTCTGGGGTTCAGATCCCTTTCCTTTCCCAAGGTTTATTGTTGTTGTTGTCTGTTATTGTAATTGCTATCGCAGATTGTTTAGTGATTTTCTGTACTAATTAGATAAAGTATGTGTTTGTTGTCTTGTGTAGCCACGGAAGTCTCTGTTTAGCTTAGCAGTCAGTGAATGACTGGACAAACATTTCTTTAAATGCCTAGAACCAATAACTCTTTCATTCTTTGCTGAGGGGCTCTTCATTTCTGTAGGAGTAAGTTGGAAATTTAGAATTCAACCTTAGCCTTCACTTCCTGACTGTGCAGAGCCTCCATGCCAGCCAGACATGAGATACTGGGCTGCCCTCATACTTTTCCTGATTACAAGCGTTGTCCTGCGCGTGTACTTAGCCTTCTGCATTCTTCAGAGTTTTTTCAAAGCACCTTCCAGACTTCTTTCCCTAATGATCCTTTTAAATTTGTTGCCCAGGCTGGTTGTCTCCAGCTGATACTGCCAACTCAGGTAACTATGTGTTAAATAATTGCTACTTATTTTTTAGAGAAACACCAGAGGATAGAGCTTTCCCACTGAGAACCTTCTAAAATAAGATAAAGACAAACTTTTGAATGGGGCTTTTCCATGAAGCTTCCAAAGAGGTCAAATGATGGCCGTTCTCTGTGGATGGAGCTTTCTGGGAGTCTCCAAACCCATTCTTTCCTCTCCGTTGGCTGCTAGCCTCCGAGTTTTCACTATGCCCAGGGTTGTGAGGCTGCTCATTTTCCGTACTCCTGGTGAGCTGTGAAGAGAGCATGGAAATAGAGTAAATTAATCTGCCAAAATGTGCATTGTTTTTACTGAGATTCAGCTATTTTTCTTGAATAAACATTTCTCAAATCGTTAGAAGCCTTTGGTTAACTTCCAGAGTTTTGAAAAAGTTGCTTTTGACAATTTATCCTATGATCTTAGTGTTTTTATGGAAATGCAAATTTTCAGAGATCTTCACTCCAGCCTTCCTGGTGGTATGTAATGGTGATCACTTGACTAATATGGTGTTTGCTAGGCTTCTACATTTAAATTTTTGTTTCCTTCGTGAGTAACAATGATTTTGTGAAGAGGTACTTTGGGACTATGAAAGTATCCCATTGCTAATCAAAATTTCAAATCATTTCTTAATTTATATATTCCTACTTTATTCAATGGCTTATAATCTGTTACTATCATTTATTTTAATGCTCAGATCATCCCAGAGTTGCCAAGTAGAAGCCATTTCAAGCAGGCCTTTGCCTTTTGTCATATACCCATCATTCTGTAAGCACATCTTCATTTCTAAACAAATGTTCCTGATCATATTTTATTTTCCCTGGCTAGCCCCAAAATCAATTACCTCTCTAGGGTGCTCTGATTCCTTTCAGTATAAAATAATACATAGAAACTAAGACCTGGGTACTAATTGTGCCTATCTTTATAGAAGTGTCACAATTCCCAACACCTTGCAGTTGACAGAGTTAGGTAATAAGTATATGTACATTTGTGTGTGATTTGCATGTGCATGTATATCCACATACATGTGCACACATGAGCACATGTGTGTGAATATATGTGCATACATAAATGTATATCACATTTCCATATATATTTGCTTGCATAAATAGCTATATGTATTGAAAATTTTGACTTCACTCCAATAACTCCAATTTCATTATGACCAAAAAAAAAAAAACCTTCGTATTTATTCTTTTTCATATTTATTCCTTTCTCCCATAACTACTCTTATTGTCAATACATTTAATTATTTAAACAAACCTTCCTTTATATTAGGTCATTAAATTTGAAATGCCCGATTTTGAATCGACAGTGTATTTGATTATATCTCAGACAAGAAGCAGCACAATTAATAAAGTATAAACCTAAACTATCCACGTAGTTTTGCCATCTTAATGGTAGCTTGTTTATTCCAGCAGGAAAGAAGACTGGAGAGCAAGTGGTGATGAAATCACAAAAGGTATTTTCCACAGCTTGTTGAGAATTGAATGCTTTTCCTTGCAAGAAGTGGTCCAAAGCCTGGAAGAAGTGGAGTGGCAGGCAGTCAGTTGGTGCAACTGGTGAATACAGTGGGTGACAGAGAGTTTCCAAGTCTAGCTTCTGTAATTTTAACAGTGCTGGTTTTTGCAACGTGAGGTCTTGTAAGAGGATTGGCCTGTCTCTATTGACCAATCTCAGCTACTTTATTGCAAGCATCCTCATCATTTCATCCAACTGGTTGCAGTAGACATCCACTGTAATCAATTGACCAGGTTTCATGAAGCAGTAGTGGATATTACCAGCGCTGGACCACCCACCAAGCAGCTTATACTCCTATACCCTATACTGTATGGCATCTCTTTCCCTCTGGAATGCCCTTTTTACCCCACTGAAGTCCTTACACTTCATAGTTGGGCACCACCCAAATGAATGCATTTCTAACCCTGTCTAGGCTATGACATAGTATCCCTGGCTATATCAGCAGGCAAACCCTCCTCATACCAATTGGGCTGCAATATTCTGAGCCAGGTCACCCTTCTGTGTAGATGCCCTTAGCAACATGCTTACTGGGATTAACACCTTGCACTTGATCACCACAGTGGTTAAACATTCCTTATGCTAGGCTCTACTTTCCACAACTCTACATAGTGGCTTTCAGAATGAATTGATTAGCAAGGAAAAGCAAAGGAAGGGGAAAAATTAAGAAATGGAGAATATTATATCATATTTTTATGAAATAAATTTTTTTTTTTTTTTTTTTTTTTGAGACAGAGTCTCGCTTTCTTGCCTAGGCTAGAGTGAGTGCCATGGCGTCAGCCTAGCTCACAGCAACCTCAAACTCCTGGGCTCAAGCAATCCTCCTGCCTCAGCCTCTCGAGTAGCTGGGACTACAGGCATGAGCCACCATGCCCGGCTGATTTTTATATTATATATATTAGTTGGCCAATTAGTTTCTTTCTATTTTTTTTTTATGGTAGAGACGGGGTCTCGCTCAGGCTGGTTTTGAACTCCTGACCTTGAGCAATCCGCCCGCCTCGGCCTCCCAGAGTGCTAGGATTACAGGCGTGAGCCACCGCGCCCGGCCCTGAAATAAATATTATAACCCAAAAGTGTACATATGTAAATTTTCTAATAAAAGGAATAATTTACTACTTTGCTACTCTGACTTTTAAAAGAGTGCACTTATTTTGCTTGTTGTTGTTGTTGTTTATTCCTAAAACCTTTAACCAACTGCAATATTTTGTTCATAGTATGTATTTCTTAGCTTGAAACAGTTATTAAAGAATGAAGCTAATAAGATCTGTGACTTCAGATTTTCTAATTCAACTTGTAGAAATATATTCTTGTATAACTCAAATGTCTCAAGTTCATGAATATCTAATAAAATAATACAAAAACTTTCCACATATTAGCCAAATAACTTTGGAATTTTACTGGTTTAAAATGTAAAATGTATATTCTTAGTAGATTTCACAATATTAGAAATAATTCACAATTAAACAAAACTTGGAATAATGTAATCATTTGTAGTAATATGTAAATAGATTCTACATAAAGAAATTACAATATATAGAGATATGTATATTTTATTACATAATATGTATGTGTGTATATATGTATGTATATATTACATGTAGTTGGCCATGTGTGAATGTGTTTTAAGTATCTGTATGCATTGTGAATATATACATATGCATATATTTGATACATAAATTATCATGCACACCTTTTTCAGAAGTATTCATTTTTATTAGAGTAAGGATTGAGGCTTGAAAGCTTTCTACTTTTACTTGGGAGATGAAACAGTCATTGTTTATTTTTGTTCTCAGAACTATCTTCCAAAAATAAAATAAAATAGAGAAAGCAAATAAGTTTTCATGTGCTAAATCCTCCTAACGTCAAGCTGATTTCCAAAGAGAAATTAAGAAAATAAGAGGAAAGATGAAAATCTACTAAGAAGATTTAAGAAGAAAGTTTTCCATTATTCATTTAATTCACTTTTAACTGACCAAGGTAAGGAATGTTGAAGTTTAGATAATGAATGTGTCATGGTATCAGCATTCTTTAAAAAAAAAAATCTAAGAGGAGGGAGGAGGGAAGGATGTGTTGTCAATTGTTAATAATTATTACATTAATCTATGAATGCTTTATTTTGAGTGACACTAATTTAAAACTATATTCTCTAGATTTTGTGAAGGAGATTTAAGATAATAGATTATATATTCCCTGCATTCATGTCCAAATAAATCTGTAAAAGAAGAGTTCAGAAGTAAAAACTGAGGAATTGTATTGCAGAAAGCATAATTGCAGCAAAATCAATTAGACAATTTTTCCTGATCGTATTTGAGGCTTTGACATCACATATCCCGTTTATTTGCTTCTGGCCTAATAATCCTCTGCATGCTGGGAAAAATCTTTGTTCTCTGATAGAAGTAATAAAGCTGTCTGCACGATTCTCTCTTGTGAGACACAGAGTGTTCCTATTTTATTTAATCTATTGGTGTGCAGCCTTTTCAAAGTAAATACTTCACACACACTGAACAGAGAAAGACATGCAAGGGGGCTGGCCCGAGAAGTGTAAAAATTAAAAAGTGCCCTGTGAAGAAATAATGATGGCTCTCTAAAAAATTAAATAAATAAGAATCTCGGGTCAAGCGGGCCTTGACTCTCATTGCTACCAGAGTGTGGAGTGCTTCATATTCTCCCAACCCCCCTGTTCCATTCACTTGTTCCTGTTGAATAGAAAGCATCAAGAAAATGAAGAGATCTAAATGCCAGCAGGATACGAACTGCATTCTTCTAGGCATGTCCTGAGCCTAGTCACCCAGAACAACTTGTGATCCCTGGACAAAGCCGTTCACAGCAGGTGGCCATATCAAGAAATTTTCCTCCTGGAATTAGATATTATCCCAGGAATCACTACTGAGTCAAACATAATGCCCCATCCTGCTGGGTCAAGTAGGATTCCATTTCAATTTCTTTACACAACGATGCGTTTCATCTTGTCTGCGTACAATGACAGTGCTCAGGCATGAAATAAATTGAAGTGCCTGAAAGGCAGAATTATCCCTTGAACCTGCAGCATTCCCAACCCCAAAAACACACATTGTCAACTGAGTTCCAGATAAGCAGGATCTTCAGCGAGTGTTTGTGCTGCTTGGCTTCCTTTAATCATACTCCCTTTTGTAAAACGGATTTTCGAGGGGAAAGATAAATCATTGCTGAGGAAAAAGGTCATTTTCAAAAGGCTTAAGAGGTTCATTTTGTGTGGCTTTCCAAGGTGAAACAGGTAATTCACAGTAGTGAAAGTCTTTTGTGATCAACTTAATTCATCCTTCATATTACCAAGAAAAAAAACTATTGAAATAAGACTGAATAAAGTTCTTTTTTAACAATGTTCTTACAGATAGAAAGTGATGATTTCTTGTTTGCTAGAATACTGTCCAAACTCCAGCAAATGAAAGTTTAGGTTATAGCAAGATTTTCTTTCACCTTCTCTTCGGAGAAAACATAGCAGCTTTTCTGAGCTATTTGGCAGATATATTTCAATACCTTTATCGATAACACACCTCTGCCTATAGAACATCAGACAAGTTTCAGCATGGCTGTCTGGCCAGACAAAGAACATTTTCTCCATTGTCACATTTTGTTTGAGCCTTTTACATATACAGACATGAGGAAATCTGAGGAATAACATTTTATTTTTATTTTGCTGAGATGAACAGCATTTCTTTATCAGTCATATGTTTTTCCATATTATATTCCACTTTTAAGAAGAGTTGTCTGGGACTATTTATGGAAGATACTTAAGAAATAGGAGGTATCTTAATTTTAATAATTTTGAATATATTAAAAAATTATAACTATTAGAAAAAAAGGAAAGAAAAAATTAGAATGCACACAAAGGCTTGGGGTTTAATGCACATTTCCTGTAAAATTGTTCTCCTTTGGGTTTTGTTTCTTTGATTTAAATGTGCATTTTTAGGCAGTGTGGAGGTTTCTTTAGAATATAAAAAAAGTAACTACATTTCAAGTTTTTTACAAGTTTAGAATTCTGTTGTCATTTTATCTATGTAAGTAAAAAATTCAACAATTATCCCAACAGTTAAGTGAACTTACCTACCAGCTGATAAATTAATTATTAGAGTTGCTTTCTTCCAAATCATATAAATTATTTGGTTGTGTATATTGTGGTGTGAATAGCTCTAATTCTGCAAATTTACCATAGCTAAAAGTGGGCAGCTATCAATGCACATATTTGCCCACTAACCACATAGAATTTAATCAGAGTGGTTTAAGGAACCTATAAAAGGGGAAACAGTTGTTACACGATACTTTCCTACAAGAGTCAATGAAAGACAATCCTATTTATCAAAAAAGAATAACCCTACATATTTAGAAATTATAGTCAAAAAATATGAGTGAATGATTGAATGTTTATAATATTTTTTCTTATCTACTAATTTTAATGTTTTTCATTATTTTATTATTCCATTAATTTTCAGTAAAATTTACTGACATAGCTTAGATCAGGGCTAGGAGAGGATCTATATTTTCCTATGCATGCTCAGATGTCTGCCACTTTGAGGAAAGACAATATGTGCTGATGATGCTTTTCTTTTTCTTTTCCCCAAATCCTCATACCCCTTAGTCTTAATTTATACAGATATGTATATTCTTCTGATATAGTTAGATTGTTTCTATAGTAAACATTTTTAAGTATTATATAGTTCATATTATATAGTTTTTTATACCTCATTACACGTAGTATAGTGTTCTAGATATAAAGTTGGTCAAAATCTGTTTAATAAATACATTACAAATTAAATGTTCTGTTTAAAAAATGAATCCACACTTGAAATAAACTTACGAAAAGTAAGTACGAAATGACTACTTATCATAAAAGATGATTTTCATTTTGAAATAGATATTTTATATTTCTTAAATTTAAAGACCAATATCTTAGCATCTAGGAAAGACTTTAATATCTAATTTTTTCATTCTACATAATTTTCCAAAATGCAATTTCAAAATTCTAGACAGACTTTTATGTAAAAAGTTTGTTCTGGAAGAAGTTTTTCACTTGGGTTCTTGATTAATATATATTGCAGTTACTGATGAAGTACTTTCAGGAATAATTTTTTAAAGCACACAGAATTCTTTATTTTTTCAGCTTTCTTATTTTTGTTCAAGACTCTTCCTTATGAATATTTGTGATGAGCTTTGTCTGTATGTTCTTATTGAGCCACATATAAGTATTCAAAGGAAGAGAAAGTTTTTTCCCTCCACTTTCACAATTTCATATAGAAATTTTCTACTCCAAATGGAGATTGTTTATAGTATTGTCCACCAGTGAAAATGAGCTTCTAAGATTTAATTTCTACTTTTTAGGTTTCTAATATGTAAAATCATTAAGGTCTAAGGGAAAGAGGCTTTTTTTGGTTTTAACAATCTATATAAAGTAAAGAGTGGAATTCTTTTTGCATTTATGTCCTGTGCAAAGACTGTGCTAGGATATGGTACATTGACAAATAACTACCAAATCTCAGCCACTTAAAACGATGTCTCACTTACCCTGTATTCCCTCATGTGGCATCAAGGCTCTGTGTTTAATGATGTCCCTAGAGGCCCAGGCTATGGGAACAGTGATCTCCCAAATGTTGCTCATCACCATGCCAGAAGGAAAAGCAGTATATGGTAAATTCCACATGGACTATGCAAGCTATTATCTGTAAGTGACTTGTGTCACTTCCACTTAAGTTTCACTGGCCAAAGCAAACCATATGGCCACAACTAACACCAAGGTGCAAGAAAGTGTAATCCACTCATGTGCCTGTAAGGGGGAAGAAGTAGAATTCTGAATGAATGGCATTAACGATTGCCTAAGCAAACTTTGCCATCAGCCTTCTCTTTTGTACTTTTATAACATCTCTGACTTTAGTGTCATTCAAATTATATTCATTTAGAGCTTCGTATTTGGAAAATACCAAGTTCTTCCTGTGATGATATGAGAGTTTCCTCATTCCAAGCCAGACTCATCTCAAAAGATTTGATAACATGGTAGTAAACTTCTTGAAATTTTTAATTGGATATTCCTCTGATTGGTGGCCACCGTTGCATTCACTATTTTTGCTTTATTATTAACCTCAATGTCTTAGTTATTAACAAAGAGTATCTGCAGTACCTAATAAAAGCACCTGTGAGCATTTTAAGACAGTGAAGCATTGTACTGCACATAAAGGCTCATAGTTCACTTAAACACAGGCATTGCTCAGCTGCCATTCAGGTCAGGGATAAAAGGGGTAGAGGAACAGCCAGGTTCAGAGATGCATTCTAGTGATAAATTCTGTGCCCCCTACAGCTTTGTATCCTGAAGATTATTTCTCTTATAGTGTCTGTTCTCAAAACATTTCAGACCCACCATGTGAGAGACAGTATTTGCCCCTGGGGACAAGAGAAAACATGTTTTTAAAAGAAGAGGACAAAGAAGAAAGGACTGTTTGTTTTGGATGGTGTTTTAGAAATGTGAAGGAAGAAACAGGATTAGGAATACATGGAATGTGGTAGGAGAAGTAGTGTGGCTGTGAACCACATGTCTAAGAGACAAAAAGATGATATTGATCTGATGATAGTAAGAAAAACAAGACTGATAAAACACAAAGGAATTATAATGATTTCTGTTTTTCAAATAGCTTAATGGCTTCTTGGCAGAGAAATTTTCTTGAAAACATAGGCTAGAATATGAAATCTAGAGCATTTAATCTTATATAAAGAATTGACCCCTAAAGTTTTAATTATAAAAGTAAAAAAAAAAAAAGAAAAACAGTTATCAAAAAGAAAAATGAACCTTGGTAGTCATGAAAGAGAATAGATAGATAATGTCAGGAAATCAAGAGGATAATAGTATCAGTTTCCTGATTCTACAGTGAAGATAACTGTAAGGTAATTTTAAAGGTAAGATCATGGCAAAAAGATATTTAAAATTATTTGGAAATATATTTGTAAATGAATGGGTTATGGCAAGAGGAGGAGTAAAAGCAAAATCATATATTTGAGGTTAATAAAAATACTGAATCATTTTCTTCCTACACTCAAGGATTTGGAAAGTAGAGATAAAACATTCTAATATAAATACCTTGTAGAAAAGGCCCAAAGTGACACTAAGGAAGAAAATGCACACTGAAATTGAAGAATTCTCAGAGAATGCAGAAATGTAAACTGTAAGGCCCTATATCATGAGACATAAGAGTACAGTGTTATTCTACTCTTACCTTCTAATAAAAAAAAATTTTGAGGCTAATTTTGGAATAAACTGACTTTTTCTTTCAAAATATTAAGGAGACTAACTGATTTTATTTCCACTTTTACTAAAGAATACATAAATTTGATATAGAGATGTTAGGGAGGGAGAAAGAAAAAAAAAACAACCCTACCCTGTTCAACCATAGTTTCTTAAGTGGATCTGAGCAGCACAGGTGGACAGAAAAGTTAATATGGAGCTGGCTACAGCTGGATCACCTTGAATAACACAGGTAGAAGAATATAAAGGGATGTAATGAAGCAGAAAGAGGAGAAATCAACCAGGGAGTCAATAAGCTGGCATGAAGCTAGGACAATGTGTTGGGAAGTGATCACTAAAAATACCTGATAGTTGATCAAATGGCTTTTAGAAAAATCATGTGTCAAATATTAGATTTGAGGTCATTTGTGTCTGTAAATTACTACCTCAGCTTAACCTCACATATCTTTGATGAAGCCCACTACAAATATATACACATGTTTGACAACGGTTAGATTTTTTATGAAACTCAAAAAAAGTTCAGTTTTATGCCTAGGTCCTAAGTAATTTGGAACACAAGCAACATGCAGGTGTTAGTCACATGAGCTAAGAACTAAACTAAGCTAGTAAAGAAAAGAGTGCAGATCCTGAGTTGAACATGAGAACATAAGGCCATCACATAGCTTTCCACAAAGTAGAAAAATCTTAGAGAACGTTCTGGACTTCCAGTGGGGATGCCATGGGGGAGAACCATCCTGGAAGCAAACAACAACACCTCAACAGGTAGGGAAATACTTGAAAGCTTCTAGCTTTCATGTGAGGGTAAAGAATATATTCGTAGATTGTTTGATTTAATTATTATTATTTTTTCCATTGTTCTTGTCAATTGGGCAGCATATTTCATCTCTTCAATTCAGTCCAGTGTACAATTATAGATATCCTATAGGATATATAATATCCTATCATAGATATTATATAAGTGTCAGACATGCAATTGTGAATAGGATATAGCCTCTATTACTGAAGTCCTCATAATCGATTCATCTACTGGGCAGAAGTGGACAGAGGAAAAACAGACCTACCAACATAAGGAGATAGCACTACAGCAATGGTGTGAGTCAAATGCTGTGAACACAGAGATGAAGAGAGTGTGAAAGGATAACCTCAAAGGAAAGAACACTTTTGATTAAGAGCTCAAAGGATGAGCAGAAAAATACAGACAAAAATACAGATATATGGAAGTCCATAACAAATCCGTAGAGAGTGAAAGTGCCTTGTGTGATTGGAAGATGCTGGGAATAATTTGGTGTAACGAGGGAGCAGGGGAGTGTGTCACCACTGGCTGGGGAGTAGGCAGACATCAGTGCTAGGAGGAAATGTAATGCTAAGAATAAAATGATAGGAATGAAATAAATTATAAACTTTTTCATATTTCTAATTCTACACTATTGAGTGCAACAACTGATTCATGCTTCCAAAACCATTTTCTGTCTTCTCTCACAGAACAGTTCTTCGTGTACCTGTGTCAGTTACTGTCACTTTTCTCCCAGACCTCCAAGCCGGAAAGCTTCAAGTCACCATTCACAGTACAATTTCTCTTTTCTACTTCCAAAACCCTTTGATATGGGGGGGGGGATAAAACAAACAAACAAAATAACACCCCCCCTTAACACAACCAACTTCTAATGGGTTTCTAAATTTATTTATTGCATCTTACAGAATGCTCCTAATTTTTCTGATTCTTCTCCATTTTTACTGCAGAAATCTTAACTTAGGTCTTCATAATTATACTTGTAAATTTCTGGTTTTACTTTTTTACCAGCTTCCCAACGTTCTCCTTATCAATCCCTCCAAGCCATTATCCAAACTACCTCCAGATGTGTCTCTCTAAAGTTCAGAAAAAGTCATGTCACTTCTCTCATCATGAAGCTCTACAGAAAAATGCCTGAATATGACATTTAAGACAATTATTTTCCTCCTACCTGCCAACTGATGCTGATACGTTATTCTCTGTCAATAATAGTTAACAATATTAGAACATTCATGGTTCCCCTCTGATTTCTTTCAAATCTATCTATCTATGTATCTGTCTAACAAATATTGCAGACAATGAAGTTGTGAATTCTCTATTTGCCATGATTTTGCCATCCTAAGCTTCATTCCATTATAAAACCAGAACTTCCATATTAGGGACATTGTGGCTTTTAAATTGCTAACATTTGTAGAAGACTTATTTGAAGGAATTAAGCTGTTGCTAATCTAATTTCCAAATTGGACTTCACTTCCAAGCTTACATTAACTAAATCTGTAAGGCTCCTGTCCGCATGAGCTAGGTTACAGTGAGAGGTGAGGGACATGGTGTAGAATACAGAACTCATGACTTTTAGATACAGTGTATTCTGTTTTGCAACTCAGAATATAAAATCCCCCAAGGAGTGGAAATGGAGAGAAAGCCCCAAAAGTCCTGATTTATGAAGGTGTTCTGCCCGTACAGCTGCACAACCCCTGGGTGAACTGTGATTCACACTGTTTGCTGTGTCAAGCCTTTCTCCTGTTAGTGAATAGCATCCCCTTTTGGTGTGAAGAAAGAGTGGGCAGTCTTACAATGGGAGCTGGATCTCTTTAAATATATGATTTAAAGCTTCCTTTTTGAGGATTTACACATCAGCAAAGTTTTAAAACTCATCATGGGATCACATGCAAGAAAAATGCAATCTTTGACAAATTATGTCCAGGAAGGCAGGTACTGCTTCTATTGATCAAGTTATGAAAGTAATCTGTCCTCATTTTATAAGAAGTATCTCATTTTCTTGCTATAGCTTTCTTGTTTCTAGATGCATCACCTAAATTTGTAATTTGAAAGTTGTCATTAGAAACTATAAGATCATAGGTTTTATAAACAAAGGAATAATTAGGTTGAAATGCATTAGATGAGTTTGTATTAAAACAGAAAGGTGGGTGGTAAATATTATGTATTTTAAGAGGTTGTTTGCATAGGTTTGGGGCTGAATAACACACTTCTTTACATAATAAGGGAAATGAAATGCAATCATTCTTTTACCTTATCATGGCAAGTGACCTAACCAATTTTAAATCACGCAACTGACGAGATATGAAGACAATATCTTCCTGAATCAGATGTAAAGAAATGACAAGTAGAGACAAAGTAGTAAGGGAAAACACTGTACTGAAATCTGTTAAATCAAGAAGGCTACATTGGAAGAACTTTACCATCTTACTAAACAATTAAAAATTAACTCAAGGTTATTCACATCATATAAACATTGAGCATTCAATGTAGCAATTTCTTTCTTCCTGCTTTCATGAAATCTTACAATATAAAATATATTGGTTTTTGAATGTTTTATTGTGGAAGTTGATTTAATATATCTTTGAAAGGAAATTTCTTTTTTAAGGAGTTCTTTATTATTATTAAAAGAGTATGAGCAAGAGCAACAGCAGGGAACCACTTAAATAGAGTTTCAGATGCCCTGTTCTAAATAGGACAAGCTTTAAGTATTTTATACACAAAGTAGACTGATACAATTTCCTGTGGAGTTTCTTCAACATATATAATACCCATTATGATGCAACAAAGTAGGATTGACATGAAACTAATAAAGTGGGATTTTTATCTTTCTTTATGCTTTTTGAAATTCTTATTGGAGAATATGAGATAATTCAAAGAAAACCTGAATTCAACTGGAAAATGCTTGCAGATGAGACAATATGGGCCACTTATGTGGAAACTCAATTTTTTTTTTCTTGAAATTGTGAACTTTTTGATATGGTATCCAGCTGCAGATTGGGAGAGCATAGCAAAAAAATGGTGGTGGGGGCTGCTTTTATTGATATTGAAATTGTTCTGAGCAAAAATATGCCATGCATCATGAGCAAAACCAAATTATGCAATAGCCAAATAAGCAAAGATCAAGAATAAATGCATAAATATTCAGATTTTCACTTTTTAAAAACATTAAATAATAAAATCACATTGGCTTGATGTAAAATTGATCACTGGTAAGAAATTTCCACTTTATTTCACAAAATTAACTTAATTATTCTTTATCTGGTACAAGCAGGACAAGTTGCTAGCTATCCTTCAGGAGTGAACTCTTAATGCAAAATATTTTTTCAGAGAGGGAAGTAGATGCAAAGTTTAAGAGCTCTTTGCCTTTGGGAAGTTGCAGCTTGAATATACACTAACATTCTTCCGCTGTTTAATGCCTTTTCATGCTGCTCACGCATGCACGTGCACACATACACACACACACACAATGCTCATTTAATGGCAAATACTTGCTGTTTCTATTTGAACTGATTAAGATATATTTTTAAAAATAGGCTTTTGGCTTTTGAAATGGCACCCGTAATACCAAAGTGACATAATACTGCACTTCTGTAATTCAAATGGGCTGCCATTGAGGCAAGAGAAGCAAGTGCCTCTGTGCAATTTTCCTCCTTTTTTTGTGAGTTAAGCAGATTTACTCTTTAACGGTGGAGCTTCAGCGGATGATTATGACATCAAAGTGTGACAGACAGTGATTATGTACTGCAGGGAGAAAATGCAGTTAAAAAGAGACAATTCATTCCCATAGCTTAAAGGGACAATTTCCTTGGCCAAAAGTAAAATAAACTCTATCGTGCCAGGCTTCTCTCTGAAAGAAAGGAGAGTGGAGGCTTAGTCTGTTTCGTTTGATTTTTCATTTCCTTTCATATTTTAGAATCACACTGTCTCCCTGCATATCCAAAAACCTTTCCCATCTCACTCACCCACCCGTGTGCATATCCTACACAATCTGTTTTTTGACCGAATTATTTGGTGGATTTGAGTATTTTTATCTGCAGATTTCTAAATATCAGGTACTTACAGTTTACTGAAACTGACATCTGGTATTATTGCCTGATTTTGTTTTCAACTCAGCTATAATCTATGTCAATTTGTGACCTCCCTTTAGTTTTTGCAAAGCTGTTGGAAACTGTACATGCAATGCTGTTTAGTCAGACCTTTGGGAATTTGTCAAGATTAAAAATTAGTAATTATTTGTTTATTTTATATTTAATTTTACTGTTTCTAATTCCTAGTCCTTTAGAATATTCTTTTCTAGAATATACTAATTACATGAATTAGTTATATCACACATTACTGAATTTAGTAAAACCCAAAGTAACTTATCATAATTTGTAGTTTAGTTAGCAAAATTATATTATGTGTTCATTTTATATTGAGCACAATCACTTTGATTCCTAGCCAGATGCACTGCTCTCAATATAAAATTAATATATGGTATCTGATATTTTAAAATAAATATTAATATAATTTCCTATAAATTTTCAATAATAATAAATATTTGTTTTCTCCTAAAAAATGCCAATCATTTTTATGGTGTCTGAATTGTTTTTAAATATACTTTTAGAATCCTATAAGTCATTTCAGTTATGCTATTTATGTAGCAAGACAAAATACATTATTTAAACATATGAACTTTTAAAAAACATTAAATTTACTCTCAAGAAGAGTAATTATTGAGAGTAAATCAATGGTAGTTTTTTAGTGTCAGTAAGAAGCAGCAATTAATAGAATGGCCACAGTATATTTATTCAAAATATTAATTTGTCTCATCTTCTAAATTGGATGTCACTTAAATATAATTTATAATGAAATTTTGTTGATGCATCCATAAATTTTCCACTTGGAAAAGGAAACAAACCATATAAAGTATATTTAAATTGTGGATAATTTCTATTAAAAGTATTAAAAAATAAATTAAGCTTAGTAACACTCAAGTGGATACTACTATTTACAATATTTTCTATCGAAATAATTTTTAGCATATGTATTTTATAATCCCATATACTCAAATTTGAATTCCTGAGGAAAAGGATAGCATGTCACAAAAGTATACTATAATATAAAGATCAAGGATTGAATAAAAAAATTCATAATGCTATATTTTACTATCTTAAAATAATTAAGAGTTTGCTATATATTTTGCTATTTTTTATTCTTATCTATTGTGTTTTAAGATCTTTATCATGCTGTTGCTCTTGTTGCCATTGTTTCTTCTATATTTTAAACGCTGAACTCTTAGCTTCGAGTAAATAATATCTTTTTTGCACATTTGGCATCCTTTTCAAGCCTCTCTGCCAATAATTTAAATATTGTGTGACAATGTCTTACCTGACAAAACACAATCCTTGAGAATTTTCATTTGTTTGTTATCTGGTCCTCCTTTGTCTATGCATATCTACCTATCTATCTGGTCTTCCCATCAATCTCAACCTCAATGCACAAATGATTTGACACAGTTAAACATGCATGTATTTTACAAGCATGCATTTAAATAATTGTGCTATTTTTGAAACATATCTCTGCATCTTTAGTTTGTGTCCTTACCACCAACACTGTTGACCATATCACCTGCATTTTAATTGGTGTAGCCTCACAAAAAAAGAAAATCACAAAGGAAATGATATTTTAAAGTTTTTCCTATTCAAAAGTGAGATAGAATTTGCTTTGATATATTGCTACTGTGTTAGCTCATCTTTGTCAAATATATCAAATAGACATCAAAACTTCTGACCTTCAAAAGACTCTTCAAATTTTAAAATTTGATTTCTACATCATTGAATATTTTAAAGATTATTCTTCTATACTTTATAAATAGCAATATTGCCATAAAACAAAAGGTAAATCTGGTTATGAAAAACTTAAAATGCTTGCCTTGGAGCAGTAGAGTGGGATAAACAGAAAACAGGAACATTAATATCATAAAATATACCAAAATCCAATCACTTGTATTTATGAACATAAAATCATTTAAGGCTGCTCCAAATAAAAAAAAAAAAGTATTTTGCATTAAGTATTTATTGAAATTTACTTACTTCCTAAAATTGCTAATTAATGATAATGTATGTAATAAAATGCCATCCAGAGAATAACGACAAGTTTTTCTAAGACCCTTCACCATTAGAAATCTACTTTTTCATATTCTAACATTCGAATCAGTAAGTAGCAGTAGTTTTGACATAGTTGTCTTTGCCTTCACAGGTGCATTAAACTTGCAGAATGAGTGTCAAGGACTTGGAAGAAAATCCTTCAGACGATGGTGTAGGACTTTTTAGAAAATACTCAATAAAAAAGGAGACACCATAATGTAAAAAACATGGACATTGATGGCTATGAGTCAAAGTCATTCAGAAGAATATTTCTAGATAGATAAACTCTGAACATAAAAATATTTTTACAAAACCTTAACCAATTAATTTCACTCATGAATTTTTACGTATGTACAAAATTTATATATGATAAAAATCAATGATTGGCATTTAAAAGAGTTATTTTATTAAATAAAATTATCTATCTCTATCAATTGATCTATCTACCTATATATAGAGGAAAGTAGATATATAGGCTTATGTGCCAACTGATTATGAACATTGTGCTACAGTTTAATTGGCAGTTTTTTTTCTTTCTCTAGTTAGTAAAATAATGGTGCATTTTAAAAACAAAGCTTTGATGCTGTGAGTAATAGGGTACTTGTCCAAGCTCACTTCTGCAACTCCATACAAATTACCTATGTATCTGCAACATTCATCTTTTAAAGTACTCCTTATGCCATTTTGTCTTTCAATCCTTATGAACCAGACACTCCCGCTCAATAAAATGCCCTTTTCTAACTTCTCCACTTAATATGTTCATTTATTTTTTAAAGATCATTTATTTCTAAAGGCACTTTCTTGGTGAAGTTTTTCTCTACTATCAAAAAATTATTATAGCATTCTGTCCATACTGTAGTCTGGCACATAGCCGATACATTATGAATATATTATACTACATATGTTTTTATATTAATCTATTTTCTAGTTTAATTGTAATCCTTTGGAGGGCAAGGACCTGGTTCTAGTTAATGTGTCAACCCAGGAAGCTGCACGATGTGCAGAATTCATATCATCAGAAACTAATACCTGTTACGTGTTTGGCAAAGCTAGTAAGTATTCTTTGAAGTACTAAGGAAATGAAAATGTGAATAGTGAATATATGTCATATATATGTACATAAACTATATTTTACAACCATAGATTAACAAATTAGAGTGTGACAATGCTGATTTCAAGGCCAGGAAGTTAATTTTTCAGGATCTATCATTACCCATTTCTGCTGGCTGTCATGGTACACTGGCGATGTTTATTCTTGGTTATTGCTGATACTGGAGAAGATTCTGAATAGATTAGTGCAACTTATTTTCACTATGTGAAAAGTCAATACTCATTGATGGAGGATAAAAATTTGTCAATTTCCAAAATAATCCCATAGGTAGAAAACAGAATGTTTATATTACTATATTGATAATAAATATTTTTAAACAATAATTCAGAAATTTAACCTTATACTTAAAGCATAGTTTCAACAATTTATCCTACATTATTATATTCAAAACTATTTATATGATTTATATACTTAGGTTATAAAGTCATCTTAGTCTTTTGCTATTACTATCTATTCAAACATTTATGAGATTAGGCAAACATGAAGAAATGTACCTGAACTTACCATTTGCTTGAGTGGTATAATTAGGGGACCAAACTGTATAGGTAAAAATGATATTTATAAATCATTCATGCTTAAACCTGAACATCAAGTTGTTTGCTGCATCTTTGTTTATGTACATTCTACTGTATGCCTTTTTGATGGCAATGAATAAAAACATTGTCCAAAACTACCCAAAACATTTTACTTAAATTCTTTGTACTCTTTACATCCCTCTTTCTTTGACAAAAATATGTTTACAGTTTTCATTAAGATGGCTTCTTATTTAACTTATGCCTGCTAAACTTAGTAGTGTCTGTGAATACTAAATAAATAAATAAATCATCAAGTATGGAGGAATAATCAATTGCTATTGTCTTTGACCTTTCATATTCTATGCTTTGGGGCCTGTTGTAAAACATATTTTTAATTTTGAAGAATTTTTGATAATTCTCACTTTTTTACTTTGTACCTTGAGGAGTTTTTTTTAAACCACTCTGGGTCTCATTTTCCTCATTTGTAAAATGGAGATGATAATAATGGTGATAATACCTAATTCATAGGGTTTTTGTGAAAATTAAGTGGATTAATAAATGTGATGTACTTAGAACAGGGTGCATAATTATTTGATTTGATGGTTACTTTTGAGATTATTGTCATTATTCCATTTAGTTAAGAAAATCATTTCTGATCGAATAGTTTCTGAACAGTGTCTTATTCTGATCAGCCTAATAATGTTCAGATTGAAGCATATTTCATTTTTAAATATCATTCTTGCAGTTTGTTCCCCTAACTGTAAGACTCAAGCAAACGGCAAGTTCATGTGTATTTCTTTCATATTTGCCTTGTTTCATAAAACCATGCTCTATTATGCTTTCTTTCTTCAAATAAATAAATAAATCCATTTTACTAAGGAAACAAGGGATAAGCTTATCTTATGACTCAAACATGGCAGAAAAGTTGGAAAAAAACAAGAAATAAATTTCAGCTCAGTATAAAAAACAAACCTCTGGTTAGAGCCCTTAATTAGTGAAGCTACTTGCTTTATGAATCACTGAGCTTTGTGACTGGACAACTGCCCAGATGGTTACTGAAGGGATTCCGTAGTTTGGTGAGAGACTGGCTTAGAGGGCTCTTATCATTCTGACAAAAGAGTTGGTGTTATTTGAAAGCAGAATAGTATCACCCTACATGGGGTAATCTGAGGGGTGGCTTCCTCACTCCCTCCCTAACATAATGTTCGAAATTCCAGATGTTTCTTCCTTTAAATCTTGAGTCCAAAGCTACATTATGTCTAGAAAGAAACTTCTTTTAGTGTGAATTATTTAACAATTATCTGAAACAAACAAATAAAAAGCATGTTAAATTCTAGGAGATGTGAAGTATCAGAGAAAAAGGTAGTGGTATAGAAATAAAGAAATATTTTGTCTACTTCTTAAGTTAAATCAGTTGAACCTGGTACATAGTCACCAATTCTCACAGTTCTGTCACAGAGGCACACCTGGGTCTCCAGGTATCTTCCTGCAAGAAGTCACTTTTGGCAAAAGTCATTGCTACTCAATCAGATGATTAAGTCACAGGACAGTGAAGAAAAACCTCATAAAAATTTCATCATGGAAGTACGCACATAATACAGCCATTAAGTGGATTGCTATGCTTCCAAAAGTCTTATATTTGACCTGATGGTCTTAAAATCAGTGTTCACAGAGCTTGATTATATTGCAATTTTGGAAATCCAGTCAAGAAAATGGTAGGTAAAGTGTACTGATTAATATTATTAATTAAACTTCAAGGCTACCTTCAACCTGGCTCCCACTTTGTAAACATATTGTTCACCTTACGGGTTCTTTCATTCTTGATTATTCAGTCATTGTCATCCCCTGCACTCATCACCCCCATTCTGGAAGTCTCATTCATGCAAATATTGGCATTATACACCATGCATCCCAGGTCTTGGAGTGCTCTGGACTGGAGCGTCATTGCTAATGAGTTTTTGTTGCTGCTCCTACCAGCTCTTCAGCAGACCCTGTGGATACCAGTCTAGAGCATCCCAGCATAAACTAGCAATAGATCCAAATCTTCACATTTAGAATTCTCATTGACCTCACGGAGACTTTTATGAGAACAGATGCACCAAGTAAATATAGGGAAATGATTTTAGATACAACTCTCTAAATGGATAACCTTTGTTTTTGCCCTCCATATTTGCATAAGTAATTTTATGAAAAGCATAGTGGAAAAACACTCAGAGTGAAGTCCTAGGCCATGACTCAAAATCAAAAGGTCATAAAAATGGCCAAGTAGTCTTCCATGATCATTTAAGCTTTTAAAGGTATAATGAAAAGGGAAATAGCAGAAAAATAGCTAGATTGATGAGATGTAAATTTTATAGATGATTATATGTGCTCACTTGTCTGTAATAATATATAAATATGCATACTGGCCAAGGTAGAGCTTTAAAGAAGAAAATCAGAACATATCCTATGCAGATTTTTGAAATAGCTTATTTTAATGTTTAATCATTTATTAAAATAGATAATTTTACAATATGTAAATGCTATAATTTTATTCTGTTCAATGTGTTAGATTATAAAGACATCAAAGTTTAAAATCTGCATAACCAGAAAAAATATAATTTTACATATTAAGAAATTTTTCCAAAATTACAGAGTAGGTAAATTCAAATATGAATAAAAACATTTGCTTGTTATATGATTCTTTCCCATAGTGGAAGGACCCTGTAGAGGGTCTATTTCCATAAATGAGTTGTACCTACAAAAGATGAAATCTTGTTTTAATCAAACAAAATGAACATACATTATCATTCAACCATTTTTCTGAAATTATTAACTATTTCCTAGGAAAACAAATTCAATCATGAAGCCAAGATATAATTTTAACTTAATTTTCAAATTTTTTACTACAAAAAGAGATTTTTAACATAGTTATAGTCTTACTTCTAAAGCTTTCTCTAATTAAATTTTCTCTATTTTCTAAACAAAATTACCATTAAAAAATATCATTACCCTTACTTGAAGGCATGCATCATTTAAATATAATAACTCTCTAAAGATTATATTTAACTATCAGAAACTAATGAAATGCAATACATGTTCCAAAGAGGGTAAATTTAAGTAACTAGGTTTTGTACTTTTAAGGGCCCACCCAATCCCAACCAGATTCACTATAATTGTGCTATTGGCCTCATTCCCAGCAAAATTAGGCATAAGTATGGATGCATCATTATGCAAATATATTGCACTGGTACAGATGCAACTCAGAGTGGGTTTCTTTTTATCGGAATTTCCCCAGAGTGACATTGGTTGAGAAAAAATAACATTCTTACAGTAAACTTTAAAAGTGTTCACGTGAATAACACTCCACTCTTAGAATCATCTTGTGGCAGTAATAATTGTTACTTCCTGAAAGGGTCCTATTGTCAAAAATTCAGGGACTCACTGAACTAAACTTAGTTGAGGCTTTGTAGTTCTAGTATGTTTTGTAAAGCTGTAAAAGAAGATGAAATAAGAGGGTTTTCAAAACCACTTTGCTTTTGAAACCGGAACCACTTTTCTTAAAGAACAAGAAATATTTGTATTTTGAGAATTTTCATGTATAAAGTTCAAGAATATATATGTTTGGGGGTTGGAATTTTCTTCTACATTATGGAAAATCAGAATCATGTGCTTTGACAGGCTATGAAGGAGTAGCTTATGATTAAACATGGGGAATATTCAGCAAATCCTGAGAAAGACCTGGGCTTCACCACATAATTAGAACATACCTCACTTTCCTTAGTATTAGCCAAGCAAACGACTGAGAAGTCTGTAGCCCACTTGTCCTGACAAAAACCTTAGGTTTTGCATTTCTAACATATTTTCTTTGATATTAATATTCATTATAATTGTATTTCATATATTTGTAGAGGATAGAAGGATGGTTGAAACCTATTTATTGTTATTTATTGTCATTTATTGTTTTGTCTGACCTCCATATCTGACACAGTAAGTTTTGTTACTACTCTATATAGCATGCAATAAATTGTTTTCTTTTACCTTTAAATCAAAGTGGAAACCATTCAAGTCTTAACCTTTAAGATGACTTTAACTAAATTTTTAAAAAACTTTTGGTGTAATTTGTGGTGATTTATTTGCTGACGTGGCTCAGAGCACTTTCCCTATGGGATATATCTATCTATTTGGCTAAAGGATCAGTTAATCATACACTTTCTAGTTTCTACATCCATGACTAAATTTTGAATAAAAATATGTTGTTTATTGTGTATAGTAGACTACTCAATGTTGTAAGATTTGTATTAAATTCTCATTATTGAAATGGATAAAAGAAAGTATTATCAAGCAAGAAAAAAAAGAAAACCCCAAAATACTTATAGCTAATCCTTTAAAAGTAATATTTATTTAAATATAAAATTTCAATATTAGCTTTTTTAAAAAATCACATAATTTTCTAACATTTCATACCTTCATTCCTCTTAAACACTGGGTAATATCCTTAGAAAATGAGAAAAACTTGACTAATTTTTTTCATTTTAAAAAGAAATTCAAAATATGTAAAATATTTTTATTATAAATTTCTATAATATAATCATTTGAGGCCTGAAAGTTGCTAACTTCAGTCATCTCAATTGGTCAAATTAATGGGTAAAAATTTCAGACAAAAGTTTTTTTTTTCTTTTCACTGTCCATTTATAATTATTGATCTAAACTCTTTATTTGCCAGCCAGCTTTACAGAATTAATATAGCTCCACTTAAAATTTTCATTCAACACTGAATTGAAAAAGTTCAGTTACTTTCTGACTCTATAACAAAAACACATTAGCAAGTATTTTGTGCCTATAAGATTCTTTTTTTTTTGCTTTGTAGATAGCCAAACAAGAGTCTCTTTATTATTCTGTAATTATAGTAGTTTAATTATAATGTTTTTCAAATATTTTAAATACCAACTCAGAAATGAGTTATTTTAAGTGATTAGTTAATAAAATTAACAATGTGTATGATATTTGGAAAAAATAAAGCACCTCACTTGCTTATATTATGCTGTTGCAAAAAAAAAACTAGAAAGCTGATAGAATTAATCAGTAATATTTCTGCATTCATAATCCTACTGAAGAAAATTCTTCTATACTTGTTTCTCAAAGATTTAGTGGAAAGTGATTATATAGAGATAAGGGCAGAATTCACTCTGAGATTGGTAACTGAAGTCATGAGTGAGAATAGGATGCATTCTGCAATTACTGCATACTGCACATTCCTACTAGACATACTTGTACAAAACTCCTACTTAGACATAAAATTATTAAGAAGGCCCTATTTTGGTTTTTGAGATATTCAGAAAGTAATTGAAATTGTTAAAAACAACAAGACATAGTGGAACTTCGAAGTAGAATCACTTAAATTAACAAGTTGCATGTATGCTGACATGGTCAGAATAAATGCACTATTTTTTACATTCAACATAAATCAGCAACTACAGTTGTCTATGTACCATATCTAATTGTTTAATTTTCTGTTCTCAGTGATGTATATGTATGCCTTGCTTAACACCTAAAAAATGCTAAGAATTTCAGACGCTTTATGCAGCCATAGTTTTCAGAACACAAAACAGGAAACTATCTCAAATGCTCTTAGTTGATCCATCTTTGTGTTTCAAGCACAATGCCTCGAAAATCCACCTGCTGGAAGTCGGGTGGTGTATGCAAAGGGATGTCATGGTAATTTGAAAACTGTTGAATACAGAACAGAGGCTTTTCCTGCCCTTAAGCTCACCACACTGGTTTGTTTGGCTCATTACATGCCAAAACTTTTGATTGATGTGCTCACTTCAGTCACGGGTAATTTTAACTCATATATTAAGTAGCTGCTGCTTCCATTCCATTATAGTTCCTTGTATGGGGCAAATCAGAGCTTGGGTCTTGTCTGTATTGGGCTGACCTAGAGCCATAGTGTGCTTTTGTTTGGATTTAAGTAGGAGGCAAGCTAATATTTCAAAACTAGCAAACTTGTACAATCTCTGCTTTTCTTAATTGTAGGGATCCCTGTGGTAAAGAGCTTTTTATTGCTACCACATAGCTCTTTAGGAGCCCCAAAGAAGCCAGAAATGTTGTTAAAGGCTTTCTAAAGACATAGAAATTCTTTTCAAATGTAGGAGATTTAAGTGGATTAATACAATATAACCAACTCTGGCAGCATTTTTCCCTGTCTTATTTGTTTGTATTTGTGGAAATCATTGTGTCGTAATAGTAATTTTTGGTTGTATATCTCAACATTTGCAGATTTGGAGACTGAGCACACTTCTATTCATTACTATCTTAGAGTTTTCAGTCTCTACAGATTACTTACTTTAATAGGAACCACCACATAAATGGAGGCTAATGATTTACGTTTCTGGTAAATTTTAGGTTCAATATAAATTCACATCATTCGGCACAGAAATTAATATAAAATAATTCATTCACATCAGTAACCCTGACTATTTTTGAAAATGCTACCTACTAATTATAAATAGCAGAATTAAAATGAGAAGTTAAACCAAACCAGCCAATTAAGTAAATAAACTTTAATTATAGTTGGTTTGATTTGAATTCAAATAAAATTAATATTATTATCATTATTATGGTAGCACAAAAATATGGTTTACATTGGAACACAGCCCTTGCCCCAAAGAGAGCATGAAGAATCTCTCTGGAATGAAATAAGATTTTCTAAAAGGTTAATTTTTTTCCTTTGGTAAATCTTATGGAATATGAAATCTGTTAAATATACCAATAATCATGAAAATACTTGAACTTTGTAAACTATGTAATCCAGGTTATAATCAACAAATATCTAATGTGTTCATAGAAAAATGGGAAAATGGTCTATATTTTATAAATTGTTTATAGGAAACAAACATATTAAGTTAAGCTAAAAGTACTAATCCAGAAGCATATAAGAAGCCTCTTTCAATATTCTTTTTTTGGTACCAGTTGGTACAAGTATACATGCCAATCCAAACAACCTCCAAGTCAAATCCCCTCCCATTTGAACCAAATATTAAATAAAATGAAATTACCCATGGAGTGAAAGGTTGTAAATACTGCATTATTTTAACTCATAGGATCCTTAAGTCTGAGCTGCACAATCTGAGTTATAGGAGGCTTGAAAATTATCTAGTTTAAGATGCCAGTCTTGAGAAACCAGGCAAAATGATTGCTGCGCCTGAAAGTTGGACAAATATATATTTATTTATATTTAAGCTTGTATTACCCAGAAAGGTACTGATTTAGACTTTAAAATAATTTGCATTATTTTAAAAATTGTGTCTGTAAATAAAAATTAGCCTAAAGGGGCTAACAAACTAAGGATCATGGACAAAATCCAGCTTTCTGCCTCTTTTTGCAAATAAAGTTTTGTTTGAACGTAGCTATGCCCATTCATTTTTATACTATCTACAGCTCCTTTCATGCTATAAAGGCAAAGTTGGGTACTTGAGAGAGACTGTATGGCTGTCAAAGCCTAAAATATTTACCATCTGACCCTTTATAAAACATGTCTACCAACACATGATTTAGAATAAATATTTTATTTTATAAGATAAAGACTATTAATCATAAAATTTGAATGCTTTGATAATATTTGAAATTTTTCAAATTAGAGACTTACATAAAAATATAATAAAATGATTCAAAACCTATTCTTATTGTGACAACATAATACTATGTTATACTTACACTCAATACACTTAATATTACATAAACACAGCAGAGGTACTTATACATACTTCTCAATAAAAGAATACATAAAATATAAATTCCAAGAAATATATTTACATATTTATTCATGTATTTCTTCATATATGTTATGGTGGAGACACAAAAAAAATTTTAATTCCCATTTCTCAGTCATTAGCTTTCCTTTTACAAAATGACTCAGCCATTATTTGTGCATTTTTGTTTTGTTTAGTTTTGCTTTTGAATATTTGTGATAAATTATAATTTTCCAGTGAGGGAGCACAAACCATAAAACAGTCACAATCTTCTCTCTGATAAAGCATAGCAATTAAGAAACAGAAAAGACTCAAATGAGTTACTCATCAACTCTCTTGCCATGGTTGGCCAACAAAGAGACAGGCTTTGCTGGAAGATGCCTCCATTAGCTCTCTTTAAAGTAGCCATCAGCTAAGCAGCCATTACCTTTTTTTTGGTCTCCAAGTCAAAGGGATGGCATCCCTTCTTTAAACACAGTTAATGTTTGATGACTTCTTGCTGAGAATTTGATATTTGTATATTATATTTTGATTATAACAGAGGATAAGGATTCTGGAGTTAATTGGAAAGACATAAGGATAAAGAGCATAATAACTGGAAGAATGAGATTTGGCATTAATAGAACCAAATGACCCAAGGGGAAAACAAAAACAAACAAATAAAAAAACCACTTGTGACGTTTGGCTATATTTTACTGGGGGTTACTTAATTTTATCCTAGCCATTTTTGGCTACTGCTTTTAAATTTTACTTCAAGACTTTGTTACCTTATTAGTGCTTCTAAAAAATGATGCTATAGGGATCACCTAAGAATTTTGTAAAAATATAGATTCTGATTCAGTGGATCTGCAATGAGGCCTAATAGTCTGTATTTTTAGCAAGATCCTAGGTGACTCTGATGCTGCTGGTACCAGAACAAACTCTGAATAGTAAGACCTTAGATGACACCAATGAAGACTAAAAATTAGGGCATTAGGAAAAAAATCCTTATTCTTGAGAAGATCTTTGTGGTTATTTTATTACTCCTGTGTAAACAACTCAAAGAAAAAATAAAAGCTGCCAAAATTTAGTTCAAAGGAACTTGTCTACAAATATTCTTAGTAGGGAAGACTGTTTTTCCTGTACATAAAAATATCCTTCCATGTCCACAAATAACCATTCTATTTCAGTCTTAAAATGTTTCTGGATTACAACAAATCTAAATATATATTTAGGAGTGCTCTTAATAAACATAGTTGAGAAAAGTATTTTCAGCCATTTCTTTAAGTAAACTTTATAGTTTTTTATATTCTCCATAAAAATATTGTTGATTATGAATATTTTCCTTACTCAGGGATACAAAATATTAAATCAGACTGTTTCTTATATTTCTATTTACTAATATATGAATTCATATATATATATAAACATATCATTAACATAGGCCAATTCCATTCTTTCCATTAATTCAATGAGTGATTGCAAAAAGAAAATATAGTGCTTGAAAAATAACAGATTTAAATAAAAAGATCTAAGTAAATAAATAGCAAATCAAAATCAAAATTTAGGTTTGTTATTCTTCTAAATATTCCTCTACAAGAATAACAAATCTAAATAAACAGATATAAATATCCTTTATAGTTTAAAATGTTTAAAGAATATCAAAACTATATAGGATATATTCTCTAGATTTTAAAAAATTTAAGCATTATAGAGACAAATCTTCCATTTAAAATCTAGGCTCTCAAATATGTATTTCAAAAGGATGATGTAATATATTGTTTACTATGAAATTAAACTATTTCCAGGAGGATATATATATACTTTCTGATGTGGAAACTCCTTGGTAGTGTTGGCATCTAAAAGTGTCAGGCATTATTAGAAATTCACTGCATAAAATGCAAAGCAGAGTTAAAATTATGATTATTTTTAAATATTAACAATTTCCACTGAGTATCACAAATCCATACGGCAATACAAATGATATGTGCCTAAGCACTAACTTTAAGTAAGAAATTTTAAGAAAAAAAGACGTGTTAAGTGATTTTCCATGAATTACCTACCTATATGGGAGGGAAATGGCAATAGAATTTCAAGAAATTCCATTATAAATTTTGTTGGACTTCTTCAAAGCCATAAATAGGAGATAAAGAACATTATTAAATTTCACAGGAGGAAGTAAGAAATCCACTTAGCCTGTTGCTAATCTTGTAAAATTCTTCCAGTGAACACTGATAAAGATATAAAATCTGGGATTATCTGATATTCTTTCTTCTACTCTTCTTACATTCTCCCTACTGATTTAAGCCCTGTCAGCATTGGAATGCCTGGAAGTACAACTAGAGAAAAAGTATTCCAAAACCCCGAACACTGACATTAGAAAACAATACATCTTACAGTCTTCACACATTCTCAAATAACACACAATAGCAAATAATTTTCTCAATAAATACAGTAGTATAGAATTGAAAACCGAAAATATGCCACTTTAAGTATCATGTGCTTCTACAACACACAGGGTAAATTAAATACCTTTTAAAATAAGATTTGACATTCAAACTTTTTATTACTTAATTAAAGAAATAAGCAGGAACTGATCTGAGTTTTTAATTTATTCAAAATTTCTATTTTCTAGCAAAAATATGTCTTAGATCTTTTCATTTTTTTTCTGAACACTACTAAATATTTGCTGTCATATATATGAAATATATATGTATGTTGTGTATAGAAAAATATTTATTAAATGCTAATTATTTGCCTACTTGCATTCTTTGTATTATCCCACTATTATAAAGGTCATAGGCTTTAAAAGAGAGCAGTAATCCAATTAGTTATCAATTAAAATTTACTGAAAGTTAAATCATGCTCACTATAAACAGATCAATTATATATACCCAACTCTTTTCACCTGTAACGTGATTATTCATCTCTTTCTCAAATATCAACACTTAAAAAATCCCACTATTCTCTAATATTCCTCTTTTTCAATATTTGTGATTTCTTCAAAACTATCCTCTTTCCTTTTCATGTGGCCTTCATGTCTAAGTAAATATTTTTGAGGGAATGAAGACATATGCAAAAAAAGATGCACATCTGTTTTTCTGAATCAGTCAACTTTGCCTCCTTTTTATAAAATCTATATATTGGTCATGAGCCTTAGCCTCAAATATCAGCTGAAAAGGTAAGAGGGAGAGATACTAATGATACACTTCTAATAGGATGGAAAAACAATTTAGTTAGTCCTAAAATACATTCATAACCTCCAAATATATATAAATATTTTTAAATGATACTGTATAATTTAGAGGTAAACTACAAAAAAGCCTCTAGGTAGCTCGATCAAAAGCAATTGAATTAATTTATTACAATCTGCCAAGTTGAAAAGCTGCAAGCAAAAGGAAGGGGCTTCTCATAACAGGTTGCATTGTTTCTTTGGAAGCTTTTGCTTTGATTTCTCCAGGTGACAACAGATCTCCTTTGGAATCAGAATGTAATACAGATGTCAGAGATGATTGATAGTGTGAGAGAAGGACAGTTTACGGAGCTCAGCCATTGGAAACATCAAATGGGTATATGTGCGGGTATGTTTTATTTTTATTGTTGTTGTTTTCATTATTGTTTCCCCTTTTCCTGCTGGTCTTCCTATTCACTTTAATTTATAAGGGATTGTTTACATCTTGACTGTGGTTCACACTAGCTGCTCTTTTTTTTCACAGACAGCTAACCTTATTATTTTTTTTCATTTACAATATAATCAATTATTTTTATAAATGTTTCTCCCACACTCCTTTGGCTCCAAGGTGAGATGCTTTCTCTGCTTTTTCCTACATGTGTTGCTTGCTGGATGGTGTGTTTCCTAACTCCCAAACTGGAGATAGTAACTTTCATCTCCAAGTTATTATTGAAATGCAACTACTTTTCTGGAAACATACTCTTTAAACAACTTTCAAAGTTGTTCTTCCAGACAGTGTCCTGTTGAAAAACACAAATTTAAGAAAGTTTAATATTTTTGTCATGATTCCTTTGAGAAATTTGCACAGATATTTTCATATGCAAAGTAAGAAAACAAGATGTTCTGACTTGTCCAGGGAGAGCTCTCTACTGGCAGCACAGTGCCCCCTAAAGTTATTCTTGAAAGAAAAATGCCACAATTTCTCAAAATGAATTATATATTACTTAATAAATTATCACCCCTTGCCTTCATTTTACCAAATAGATAAATCTCCCA
Source organism: Microcebus murinus (assembly GCF_040939455.1). Taxonomy (NCBI): domain Eukaryota; kingdom Metazoa; phylum Chordata; class Mammalia; order Primates; family Cheirogaleidae; genus Microcebus; species Microcebus murinus. Next base: position 62,033,427 of record NC_134108.1, on the reverse strand, counting down.
TAAAAATAGCACAATTAATAATAGAATACCACAGGAAATTTTTTATTTCAATGATGCATTTAATTACAAATAAAATATGTCCTTTTCTAATCTGTTTCTATTCTATGCTATTTTAAACAACAGTAATAAAGTGAGATATGATAATGAATGAAGACTCAGTTAAATATTTATTCTGGTTGCAAAATATGCTGTTCCCATAACATTTTTTATAATTGTAGTTTCTGAATAGATTATATTTGCTGAAAGAGAGCAGATAATTTTCAAGATGTAAGCTTGGATTTAGTAAAATATAAAACAATGTCTGTGTCTCAGATAAGTAATTGAAAAATCAACAAATATGGGGGAAGTGTTCAAAGAAAATAGATACAAATGTATTAAAAAGTTATGGCTTTAGTAGTATATTGGGTATGTTTGTAAATTTTACTTTAAAGTGTACTATCTAAGTGAAATATTGCATTGCTGTTATAAAAGTGAGAATAAGCTAAGCTTGATAAATCAAAACAAGCCAGCCATGGCATTTGTCTCTTTCATATAAACCAATTTTCTTTGTAAAAGAAAATTGCTTTTCAATCTCCCATCTTCTAGAACAAATAATTAATTTTATATCAACTCCCAAATATATTACAAAAATAACAGGCTGTCTGAAAGATGTTATGATATCCAGTTTATATATATTTATCTTTTTTAGAATGTAAGTTCTTTAAGTCCAATTGTTCTTACTTCTGGAAGAGCCTCAGGCATAATCTTGATGCTGAATACATAAAATGGTAAAAGAAATTTCACATGTTATTATTGGGTCCATTCTTCTGAGATTACTTTCTTCATTTAGGATTTCAAGTAACTTGTCAATATTGGAGGAGTGAAATTGCAAAAAGTCCCCCCCCAATTAAGCTTTTAATGTTTCCTGAGGATTAGAAATTTATTTAATAACAATCACAGTATACTAAGTATAATAACTAAATCTCAAACATAAATTTTTTACCATGACTGCAACATTTGCTTGCGGTCAATGTGTACAGACAAAACATTAAAAATACACAAAAAACAAAAAGGAAATGTACTGGAGGAAATAAAGAATGTATCCAAACCAAGAGTAATTTTGCCATAATGTCATTACTCGTTTATCTTATCAGCTATAGAGGGAGTGCAAATAATACTAATTACCGCACTATACAGTCCTTAGGTCAGTTTACAATCAGTAGAAATAGACAAAGTTATGGCTCAAGCTCCACTTTTGCACATGTATTAATGGTATGCACCTTTTTTCAGGCCAAAAAGCACCAAAACCCAGTCAATTTTGGAAAACCCATTGACTTCCAACTAGATTCTTCCCAGGTCAGTCCATATCTCGATCTAGCCACTCAAACGTCTTTCTGAGTGTTGATAATAAAAGAAAGAAGCCATTACTTCATTTAGCACTTAGTTTCACTGTGATTCCATGTACGACTTTATTTAATTCTCACAATAACTTTGTGAATATTTATTATTATCCTTATTTTTTTGACAGTATCTGCAATCTGAGACTCAGATAGTTTCTCTAAATTGTCCAATGTCAATTGTCCAATGTCTAACTTTGTTAATAAATAGCAAGGTTAGGATTAGAATTGTTTTCTTTGTTGTTGCTGTTTTCTTACTTCAAAGATGATGTTCTTTCCATTTCATCACAGAAGCCAATGGATAGCTACAGATGGTTCAGTACAATATAAATCTGTTGCCACTGAAGTGAAGTTCACAATGTCAAACAATTTGTGTGCTGATGCCTTATGAATATATCTACTTTGCTTTGAAACTTCTGCATAACTTTATATCTCTGTACCTATCCATTATCTATTTAAGTATAACAATTTCTAGGACAGATTGTTGATTGTTTTAAACCTATTTAACTTTGCTATCACATTTCATGTTTTTAATTTATAGACTCTTCTCTTAATATTTCAATTTGCAATGAAACAGATAAATGTATATATATAGCCAAAAATATCATGTAGAGAAAAATGTGTATGTAATGCTCAATTTTGTAAGTTAAGTTTGGTTTTAAAATGCACACAATTAACATCAGAGATAGTTGCTCTATGTAAATCTTAAGATGACACAAATTGATCCAATGGTCTGTTTTGACAATCCTAAATATGCATATATCATTTGTATGACCAAAAAAGCATATGAATAGGATCTTCACTATTTACTTGGAGTGAAAGAGTTTTATTGAAGAAGAGTAAATGGCAAAAATTGTGTATTCATTTTCTCTCATTAAAAGCTCACCCAGAGTTATAGAAAAGCTTCTGATCATTAATACAGTTGTTGAAGGCAGAAAGTACAGCTAAGCAAAAAGTAGTGGGAAGTGTGCCTCTTTCCACTGCTTCTAACGGTTGATGCCATTTCCTTTCATGTTTCCCGGCCTTCTCCTGAAAGCAGTCTCATATCTGTCACAACCTTCCTGATTTCATGTTCCTTTTTCAGCCTGTATTCTGATAGCCTTACATCCAGCCCACGCAGGGATGCAGTGTCCGCCCTCTAGCCCACTTTTTATTTTTCCCTCAGATCTTTGATCTCTGTATTATTTACATTTGATGATTTCTTTCATGTTCAAAATAACTCTTCTGATCAGAGTGATTATAAACTAGCAATATTTTTTGAGTATCTTCATTTTAATGAATATGTATATATTTTTCATTAACTGTTGCTAGTTTCAAAGAGAATATTTCCCAGGAGGTATATTAGAAATGATCTTATCAACAGAATATAAGAAGGCGGAAGTTTTTAGAGTTTGCAAAGAGCTATGAAGAAAGGAATAAGTAAAAGGACCTTCTATCTTGAGAGCTAATTTAGGGATCACTCTTAAATGTAAATTAAATAAGTATAATATATGTGTAACCAATTAATCAATGTGTGGTGCTGAACTGCTGGAGCAAGTAGTCTTGGTAGATCCTGTAAATGAAACTTCTTTTGACTATCCTAGCTTACTATTTCTCTTAGTTGAAAAGGAAATACATATATTTGTGTGCATATGTGTGTGTGTTTATGTGTATGTGTGTGTTATAAACACACACAGATGTATAAAAATAACAGATGCTTCAAAGTGTATAATTGAGACTTTCTTTTCTTTGCAAAATACACACACGTGCATACACACATACATGGAGAAGCCTCTGCCAAATAAAATCTGAGGGTGTTCTTATTCCAATATTGAAGATTTTAGGTATCATTCTTTCTTAGTCAAACAAAAATCTTTTTTCCTCAAAAAGTTTGGCCATGTAGGAAATATCATCAAGACAAGATATATTTAACGTAAAAAATAAGTGTTAATTAAAGGATATACACCATTTATCAAATATCATTTAGGAAAACTTGCCAACTTTCAACATCAACATAAAATGTTACTATTTTCTTTTGATATATGTTGATTGCTACCAGAAGAAATCTCATTTAGTGCACACTAACTCATTGTGTATTACTGACACATACTCTTTCTTTTATATGCAAAATCTTTTGCCTATTTTGAGTCCTTTTAACATATGCAATGTTTTTATTGAACAAGTTATAATACTAACATAGAAGTTTACATTTTCTTAGTTCAAAAATGAAGAATTATGTTTTTGAAATACGTTTCACTATTTTTTAACGCACAATTTAAATCACAAGTCTATTTCACCAAAGCATTGTTAAGTGAATACATAAAAACTGTATCTGAACTGTGAAGAGAGGAGGACAATTAGGTTTTGGGGTAAAGTAATTGATAAAATTTGTTTAAATTCTAGCAAATTTAACATGGTCAAGACCTTTGCATTTTCTACTGATGAAGAAAATGTTTGAAAAGAACATATTTTTTTAAGTTCAAGGAAACCAATCCAAAAAAAAAATTATTTTTATTCATGACTGAGAGTCATTTACATTTCTTTTAAATTATGAAATTATAAATACAGCATTAGCCAATTAAGGTCTATCTCTCAATTAATCACTTAAGCAATTACTTGTCACTATGCTGAATTATTAATATCTTAGTAAATAAAGAAAGAATATTTATTGGAATTTAGGATTTTTAAACATGTCTTTTAATGATTTCACATTTTATAAGCACACAACCAGTAGTCCTGTGGTGAATTTGTCTGTGCTTAGTGGGTCAGTGAAGTCCATGGGCTCTCCACCTTAGGTACACATGATGAAGTACTTGTACACCGTCAGGTGATCGGCCAATGGCAATATGATTCATTGTTAATTTTTCACCTTGGTCAGACACCTTTAAAATTAGTGAAATCCTCTCCTATAATTAGTTTCTATGAATAGTAACTCTCTATTAGAGGATAGTTTTCCCTTGAAATATTACTTCACATTCATTAAAAAGTGTTCTCCTATCTTTTCAAAGTCTAATGTCTAGAACTACATTTGTTAAAAAGGTGTTTCTTTCAGAACAGATATTTTCTGAAACTTTCTCCACTGTAGAGGAAATGCTGAGCATTAAAGTTTGCCATTCATTGATTTATTTTCTATTTAAGTATGTATATATAAATTATACATGCATAATTTTTGTATATATAACAATTTCTTTTGCTAACTATTTCCCTTTTGTTTGACATTTATCGTACTTAATCAACAATACATCCATAGTCAATGGCTTTTATGACATTAATTTATTGTATAAAGAAATTACCTTACAAAATCATGCAGACAAGAAATAAAGTTAACATCTGTTACCTTTCCTTCTAAATTTTATTAGAATATATGCTTTCTAATTATAGCAAGCAAATTTAATCAGGTTATATGCCTGCTTTATTGACAGATTTTTTTGTTTGATTATTTTTTTGAAATAGCATTTTTTTTCACTTTTGACTGTAAAAATGTAACAAAAATTAAAACACTTCAAAAAGGTATAAATTTAAGTCTGCCACCCTAAAATATTAATAAAAGTTATTTTGTGCATACACAATTATTCAAAAGAGACATAGTTTTTATAGTCATATTGACCAATTATTTTCTTCTGTCATTTTTACATTATTTATTATAATATGTATTTTCATAGTTTATATTGACTTCATATTTTTTTTTTTCTGAGACAAGGTCTCATTCTGTCACCCAAGCTAGAGTTCAGTGGCACAATCATAGCTCACTGGGCTCAAACTCAAACTCCTGGGCTCAAGTGATCCTCCTCTTCAGTCTCCCAAATACCTAGGACTGAAGGTGTGTGCCACCGTGTCTGACTAACTTTTTTTAAATTATTTTTTGTAAAGATGGGGGTCACACCATGTTGTTTAAGCTCATAAATTTAATTTTAATAGTTTTCTAATATTCCATGTTAGGGCAATATAATCTAATTATTCATTTGTTTGGGGATATTTTGGTTGTTTACATTTATTTAGTTATAACATCAATGTTTCCTTCATCCTTTATATCCATGAAACCAATTCATGCAACATCCTCCTTTATATCTTGGAAAAAGTATTTATTTCTCTTGAATAAATTACACAAAGTGGCACATTTAATCAATGAATATTATCATTAAAATATTTATATTTTGATATAATAATTGATATATTGTTTCAAGCAATGAATAATCTATTTTACAAAATCAGTTAGCTTTTTGTCATTTAATATTCCGTTAATGTTTTGGTAACTTTAGTTGGTTTTAAATAGTATATCAAAACTCTCATTTTGATATACTTAATTACAGGCAATAGTAATCTTATTGTTAGCTGTTATTGACTATTTATAATTCTATCTTTATTGTTCATATTATCTACTCATTTATATAATGAAATAAGGGTGTTTTCATATGCATTAAAATAATCCTTCTTAGTAATTCTTAATAAAACTATATGCTCAGACTATTGATTTACTTTTTATTAAATTACTTTTTCATATACAAATTTTGAAATATAATCATATCAGTGCTTTTCTGTGAGATTTTTTAAATCTCTGTAAAGTCTCAAATGTTATTTCTTATGAACTGATAAATATTCCATTTTTCTTATTCTAGATATTTTGCATATTATCACATGCAGTTTATTAATTCATCTTGATTCTATATTAATATGTATCCCTTTATTTTAACTACTTATAGGCACGCAACATCATATTATAAATTCACAAAAGTTTTACTTCATCCAACTGAATGTTTGATTTTGATTTTAATCTTCCTAAGATTTTCAAAGGAAATATCTTTCTCCCTGCCCCCCAGAATAATTTTTTCTTATTTAATTATTTATTTATTCATTCTGTCAGCTTATTATGGGTGTACAAATGTTAAGTTTACATATATTGCCCTTGCCCTTCCTCCCTCCTCGAGTTAGAGCTTCAAGTGTGTCCATCCCCCAGTTGGTGCACATCATACTCATTATGCATATATATATACCCATCTCCCAGACACTGATTTCATCAATATTGAAAAAAATGTTTTTGCATTTCTTAATTAAATAACATAACAAAATGTAATTTTAATAGATGACTTGTATTTATAGTCTACTGCTATTTGCTGTTGCAATGCTAGAATAACTCTAATATATGTAATTATGTACCAAATTTTATTTAAAAAATATCAATCATCCACTGTGTCTTAAAGTCTGTGATATCTTCTAAAGTAAATTTACGAAGTTTCATCCATGGAAGGCTTTGTCTAGAATTTGAAATGTTTCCTACTTACAGAAATATTTATTACTCATAAGGACAATTATTGCATCCAATATAGACATCTTGTATATATATTTTAATCTATATTAGAATATCTATAATAGCTATAAATATATCTATAACATGTAGTTTTATATAATTGTATATTTAGTTGTATACAATACCTACTAATGAAATATAATAATGTATTTTAAACACTTAATGTTTGTTGTTTTAAATTTTTACCTTGAGCAGCACAAATAGTTGTTCATAATGTCAAGATAATTTAATATTTGTAAATTATAAAATATGTTAATTAAAGCTATTTATAGAATACAAAAGCCTTCACATTTTATATATTGATGATATTTTAATTTCTATGCCCACCTTAAAAACACATTTTCAGAAATTTATTGTTTATAATCAATGCATATTTTAATTTTGAGATTTGAAGAGTTTATTTACATGTTTACTAAAATTCTACTTTGTTTTTGTTTTTTGTATCAGATTTTAGAATTCCTGATGTAGAAGCATAATATTCTCCATGCAATGGAAGACAATAAAGTAAATCAAGGGAGAATTATAAGGCAAATATAGATCAACACTTAAGTTTCAAGTTTGTTGGTGATATGAAGTGCTCTTTTTATAATTAGTGGGTAGAGTATTAATAAGCCAAAGACCATTGAGAAAACTTTCACATTCGTGTAATTCTCATGTGTCACTGAGTTCTTTTGCCACTTGCGTTATGCCACATCATAGAAATGAGCACCTTGGACTTTCCTTCTAGTTTTCTGCATCTCTAAAGAGTGGGGTGCTATACAATCAGATGGCTTTGAGCTTTACTGCCAAAGCCAGATTCGCATTAGACACATCGAGGCAACCAAAATTGTCCAGAATCACCCCATATCTGCTAAATCAGGGACTCTAGCTTGGGAATGGGGATGAGCATTTACTGTTTGGAAAGAGTCACTGGTGATATTTATGATCAGCCTAGCTGAAGATCACTGACTGAGAAAAAAGTATCTTCAAACGTTTAAATACACAGAGACATGAATGAAATAATCAGATCATTACCTGAAAAATCAATCAATCAATATCATTTATTTTATGCATCCCATTTAAAAAGTAATGTGTTTGAATAGAGAATCACTTAACCAAAATGAAAAAAAGGAACAGTATAACTCTTGGCCCCAAATGGCATAATCTACTTAAGAGGTAAAGATGACATATAAGTGTTAGACAATATGATTGAAAAGCAAGGTTAAAAATCACACATACATGCTCACAAGTACAAGTAAAACAGAGGTAACTCAATATGATCAATGAATTGTAACAATGTCAATTCCTGGGATAATCTCTCAGTACTATTTATTGCAAATGCATGTGATATAAAATTATCTCAATAAAAATTGTAATTAAAATTAGTTAATACTTTGAGCACATATCGTTGAATCTTAGGGGAGAAGAAGATCACTTCTAAATGATGTGTTTACAAAAGGCATCAGTAAGGACCTGGAATTTTAGCTAGGCTTTTCCAAATGAGTACTGTAAGAGAAGAGGAAATAAAATATCCAAGTCAGAAAACAAGAAAAGCAGTCAGTAAGAAATGAAGTTAGTTCTGAGCAAAGGGAGAAGTCAAAAAGTTGGTTGGAAATTGGATTCAGATATAGCAATAATGGATTCTACAGCTATAAGCGAATGTCAAAGCCAGAAGTCACAAGCCAGAGTCAGAAGGTATGTGAGTGAGTTTAGATTTCATTATGAATGCAATGTAAAGTCTGTCGTATTCAGCTGAAACTCCTAGATTTTAACGTTTTAATTTTTGGATAATAAAGAACAGGTGAGCTATGCTTAGATTTCATTGATTCATAGTGGAGTCCTTTTGTCTTCTAGCCATGTATAAATTATTGCATAATAGTCCCATTCCCAAATTTCTAATTCTATTTTACTATTCCAGGTTATGTTTGCAATCACTTAATTGATTGAACCATATTAAAAAAAACAAATCTTTTTGTTTGTTTGGTTTTTTAAATGTTTTTTGTTTGGTTGGTTTTTTATTATTTTTTCAGTATATTATGGGGATACAAATGTTAAGGTTACGTATCTTGCCCTTGCCCCCACTTCCCCCTCGAGTAACATAAATCTTAATAATCATATTTGAAAACATATGATAGAGTAAACATAGAGCCAGAATAAGTAGTAGGGAGAATACACTTTTCTTTCTCCATCTTCTAAATGAATCATTTACCAAAGTGGAGAAAATACTCTCTGAATTACATATATAGTCCACCCTCGATCAATTACATATAAGCATCAATCCTGCCAAGAAGTTTCCTTTCAGCTCTGTTAGGAAGAAAGAACTGGAAATGTATATTACTCCTCTCTTTCATGGATCATAGGAGCTGTGACAGCACTTTGTGTAGGAATCCTTAATGAATACAAAACTAAAATAAGAAAAATATCTTTTAAAGAGCTACAAAATGAATACAATAATCTGTGCTTAAAACCTATGCTATTCAATCACACTTAGAAGATGTAAAATTTAGGAAGTTAAAAAGATAGTAAATTTTCCATTTTATCCTAGAAGATATTAATAAACAAGATATGTTTTCAATGTTCATAAAATAAATTTAAATATAAAAATATGTGGCAGTGAATTTTTAAACTTCATGTTAAGCTGAAGTTAACATGAAGTTTAAAAATTAAACTTGTAATGCAATGTAAGATAGATGTAAGACTTCTAGATTATTAGAGGGTAAAAAAAAAAATATACTGTGCTTAAAGGTATATTCAATCCACAGACCAAAAGCCTGGGAGAAAAATAACTGAAATACTAATAAAGCCAAATTGAAAGAATGAACCATTATGAAAAACTTAATCCCAATATTTTCATTTGGTAATAAATATAAATGATTTATATTTAAATGTAAGCTTCTCCATTAGAGGGAAAATAATCTCACATTAGCTCAAAGCAATAGCAATAACAAATAAATGCAAATTTCCATACATTCTAGAGTGCAATAGAAACAAAGACATTAAAATAAATAATAAGTAAAATATAAACACAGAAACAAAAAATAGATTTTCAGTATTAATGTCAAATATAACATGAGGGAACACAAGACACTTTATATTTGATTTTATATTACCAAAAGTATATTATTTGATAAAGGTAATAGGAAAATTTCTGTGACAAACGATATTACATTAAAAATGAAAAACAAAGTTAATTATAAATAAAATCACTTTTGGATAGATCTTCTGGACACCAAGAAGACTATAGAGGGTCTTAAAAATGTAAAAAATGCAGTAGATTTTATTTCAAATATATTTAATTATGTACTTTGGAAACAGGAAGTATGTTTATTTTTAAAATTCTTCCCAATAGACAGTTACAAGGGATCATATTTTGGGAAAAAAATTTAATTAATTACAAAGCATTAGAAATTCTAAATATCACATTCTATGACCACAATGCAATATAACCAATAACTACAACTTAAAGAAAAAGAAAACTAGAAACAGACTTGAAAATACAATTCAAAACACAAAACTCCTCTAACTAGAAAAATAAAAATGAGAATTATACTATGATTAAAATAATCGCAACCATCACAGAATATCAAAATATATTAAATTTAGTTTTAAAACTAGGATCTGAGAAAAAATTATAGCTACAAATAGTTAATTTATCGATACAAACTGAAATAATTAGATATTCAAATTAGATAAGTAACAATATAGAAAGACTAACAGAAATAGATAATTTTTCATGTATCTTATTTGTGTTGAACTTTGATGCCAATGTATCTAAAGCTGGGTTTGCCTAGTATTAGTATTTTTCAATTGTGATTTTAGGGAGAGAAAGATTATTTTAAAAATAGGTAAGTCATACTGTATAAGCAGTCTTAGACAACAGTTTAATTTGCCACATAAGGGACTGAATTCTGAATTAATAATCTCATTTTGTTTCTCTTTCTTATTTTCTTCATTTTTAACCGTCTCTTTCTTTTTTCTTCACTTTAATACATATATCATTACAAAAACTTAACACCATTCTGTGAATATATCACAATTAAAAGAATATTCCCTCCCTATCACTAATGTTTTTTTATAATGTTTACTCATGAAGTATGCTGCTGTTATTGCTAAATCCTAGTTAGGGATTTCATGTATGAAATTTACTATGCTTTGTTTGTTCTTCATACTTTGGATGTTCATAAATTGCTTTGTCATGCCTTGCTTGGCTTTTCTCACATTTCCTTTTGAAAGTCTGAGATTTACACTACTTTAAAAAAAATTTATTCACCCACAATTATGCATTCAGTCCTTCAATGTCAGACAATATGAAAAGTAAATCCAGAAATGAGAAAATAGTCCATGTTGCTGATGTCTAGAAGGTGAGAATTTAGCTGGACATTGCCCAAACTTGCCTGTAAAAATCATGGAACATTTGCTAAAAATACAGATTTTTACGAGTATTCCTTATAGAGTATAAAATACAAGGTCTAGTAATCTTCTACCCAGGCTCAGAATTCTTTATTTAACAAATGTACTAGGTGATATTTAGGATAAGGTAAGTTTGGAAAGTATTTGTCTATTGATGTTATTTAGTCATTGGATACTTAGCCTAAAATACACATGTCAGGTCTCCTGATAGTCTCTGAAAAAATGCATCTGGCTTGCCTGGTCACTGGGTCAGTAACCTAGGTAGTAAATCCTCTCTTTTTTCATAGTCTACGGTATGCTGACCATATTGACAACGAAGGGGCTGATAAATCAAACCTCAAAACTCCGCACTGTGATGCTTCTCAGATTTCATCAGGAAACAGGTGAACTTTTATACAGCCTGGTGATTTGGGGCAGAAGTAAATACTTCTTAGAAGAATCTCCATTTAAAGGACTAAAGTTTGGGAACAGAAAATATTCCTTATTTATCATTTTATTACTGTTTTAATAATTTATTTCTTGCAAATTATTTTTATTTTTATAAGGCCTGTTGCTATATCACAATGGCAGGGTGAAATAAAAATTATAATAATAAATCTAATCCCAGTGCCTCATAACCTGAAATTCTGACTTAGTGGACATAGTTTGTGGACTAGTCAAATACAGTAACTGAACACCCTCCAACTGATTCTAATGCACAGTCATGTGTTGGAAACACTTCTAGGTAGCTAGCAATCACTTTAAATGGTTATACTTCCTCTCCAATTGACTAGAGAGGTCTGGTCACATTCTACAAAGAAAAAACATTAATTTAGAAAATGGCTATCCTGGTATAGGTGCAGGTATTTTAAATCCACATCCTTCTGTTTAATATTTTTCATATATATCATATATACACACACATATAAATAATAGCTACAATGCAAATTGAGGGGTGAGACCCACCTTCTTCCTCTGGATCATTTTATCTACTCTGATTACAGAGCACTTGTATACAGCTTTATATCACTGGGCAGGAAAATTGAATGCTTGTCTCTGGAAAAAACAAATGGACCAAGAAAAAGTACCTTATCAATACTCACACTTGACAGTCCTCCCTACAGAATGTTAAGAGCACCCCTCAACCAACTATAACACATTCAAAATCACCATTCCAAAGTTCTCCAATAGTTGTACATACACACGGAGCTTACAATTAATTTTGGTGCCCCATTCTCAAATATTAACAGAATAGGTACTGGATTCTCTAGCATAAAATATACAGAATACTATAACAAAACCAAATCAAACAAGTGCCAAAAATAAAAACAACTTATGGGAAATGAAACAATAAAGAAAACAGAATTTATATACATACATATAATTCACAGAAAAATAAGACATTATATCCTAAGACAAAGCAAGCTGTTATTACAGAAAAGAGGTAAGTAGTCAGTGAGCAGAAGAAAGCTCTCCTGGGAGTTAAAAATGTAATAACAAAACAACTGAACATTTAATAGAGAATTTTAAAAAGACAAGACAATTTTTAAGAAAATAGAACAAAAAGAGACTTCTATAGGAAAATAGAAGTAAAAGTCAATGAATTTAGAGCATCAAATTATGATTTCCAATATTCAATTAAGGTGACTTATAGAAACAAATATATTATTAGGGAATGACAAAAGAAAAATATCTGATGGAAAGACCTGATTTTTCCACAATATATGGCTAGCACAAGATTTGGGGCTGTCGGGGGGAATGAAAAAAGGACCCATGCTATCATACATTTTTTATACTGATATTTCAAAACCAAAGTTAAAAAGAGGTGATGTGTGTGTGTGTGTGTGTGTGTGTGTGTGTGTGTGTGTGTGTGTGATAGAGAGACAGAGACAGAGACAGAGGAGGCAGGGAAATGCAGGAAAAAACACACAGAAAAAAATTAGAGAATCCCTTCAGGGATTCAAGAGAGAAAAGAAGAAAATGGAGCGAAGGAAAATGTCAATGAAATAATTCTAGAACAACTTCCAGAACAAAGAAAATGATATTGTATTTTTTAAAAGCTGAGCAAATTCCCAGCAAAACAAATATTTTAAAAATCCCACAACACGATATAATTTTATAATGTTCAAAACATGGGCAAGAAAAAGAAAAATCACAAAGCCTTTCCAAGGGGGTGCGGGGTCTGCAAAGAAAATACACAAGCTACATAAAGGATAAATTCTCACTCTATTTGCTTTTGATTAGCTTATCACATTGTACCTTTCTCGTGAATTCTACCCATCATGTATGTTATTTCACATCAAGAGTAAAATAAAGAGACAAGGTCAAGGTGAGTGAGGGCCTTACAGATTTTTGCTTCAGCTTTACTTTTCTCTAAGACAATCTGAATAATGCCTTTTCTTTCATCCTCAAATGAACTGATCATTTTAGGATTCAGTTCTCATTTTGGCTTTGAAGTTTCCTTTCCGACTTTAATTACCTTTGATGGTAGGGTAAGACTCTTTTGCACAGAAGAATTTATACACTTTAGGGTAAGACTCTTTTGCACAGAAGAATTTATACACTTTAGGTTGATATAGCATAAATTTTTAAAAAAAGAAAAAGGGAGAAAAAAAACCCTAATGCTTGAAGCAGCATTTTAAATTGTAAGGACACATCACATTGACACACACTCAATAATAACATTTAACAGCTTTTAACTAAGCTGGTGAGTGAGCGCTCTTCTTCTCCACCCCCTCTCAAAGACAGCTGCCCCTTCCAGCTCATGTACTGTTTTTTGCTGATAGACTGATGTCTTTATTTAGGGAGTTATAAAGAATTGCTTCTAGTCATCAGCAGTTTCGAAAACTAGCCATTGAAGGAGGGATAAAGCCTATTCAGAAGATGGATGACAGCTTTTCATTTGAGGATCATACACAAGGATATTTCCTTCTATAAAAATAGATTCTGCAGTGTAGCTTGAGACTTACATTTTGCAAGGGATCGCCACTGTAAAAAAGACACTGAAAATCGAAGACTAAAAGACAGAGATATTCTTTCTCCTCATGTAAAAAGGGCCACGCATGACAAAATTGTTTCAAATCAAGTTATACTATTTAACACACAGACCAGGTTTCTAAAATGTTTGCTTACCATAATCATATTTTTCTAGAGCATTAAACTTGAGGGAAAATGGCTAAGTTATCTTATTTAAATATCACATTTTGTTTTCTAGGACATAATTCTGTGTAATGCCATTGATTAAAAGAAATGGTTTATACCAGGTAAAATGAAAGAAAAGCATCCCATAATTATGAATGCACAGAGCTCTGCTTTATGATTTAAAGATTCCTGATTAATCAGTAAAGCAAGAAGTATATGTCACCAAAAGTAATTAAAATATTTTAAACCTCAAATGATGTTTTTTCTCATTTTTTTCTTTTTAGCAATTGTCCTATTTTCTCTTAACATGAAAGTCTGAGTGAAGAGGAAGTTAATGAATAGACTTCATTGCATTTCGGAATTCTGTAAAATGTATGCATAATTTGGTGTGTCTATGTGTGGACACTTTGTTGGCCACATAATATTTCTATACAGGTTCTTGTCAGCAACCTATTTTTTTTTTTCTGAAACATTCTCTGTGTTGTCCACTTTTCATCCTCCTCAGTGTCAAATCCAACATTAATCTAAGCTAATTGAAGCTCAGCATTTGATTTGGATATAGAGTATCACTCTTTTCTCCCCAAATTTGTAGAAAAGTAGATTCCCACTTTCATTTATTACAGTTAGAAAGTGGGAAATATTACTCCTTTTTATTTTCTAATTTGCCTATTTCATCTATCAGTAATAAAATGCTTTATTTTATGCTATAGAATATTGTTATAAGTCCCCTTATCTTTTAATAGAAGAGGAGAGAGAGAATGGTTTCTACCTTTTAAATACCTTAGAATAATTCCATTCAAAGGTGACTTTCCCTATATAGTGGCTACAAACTTTACCTGCCAAGCTAAATTGGCAAGAAATGTGATGCTATTTTTCAAAAACTCAATTCAATGTTCTATTTTATGTCTTTATTCCATTAAGTATCTAAAAATTGACTTTGTTAATTCAGAATAATCCCATGTAAAACATTCCCATGTGCTTTCATAGAGCTGCATCTACATTCAGATAGCCTTTGTCAACCCTGGATATTGATGTAGAATGCCTCTTCCCTAAATTTTATCATCTATATATACTGGCATCCATAAAACATTCTTGCCCCATTTAGTCTTCAGGGTTCCTGATATTTTGTTCCTTGTTTCTGAATGCAAGGACTTTCCAGATCCAGCCAGCTCTGTTTCAACCCCTGTGAACCACAGGAACAATTACTTGGAATTCCTTCAGGCTGCTTAAGGAAATTCACTGTTTTTGCATACAATGCCCCTGCACACAGGGCATCAGGGCAGTGGATAAAACTCTGAGCCTCTTGGCTTCCTGCCATTCCATGATATGAGGATGTTAGGTTTCTGCTGCACCCCCAGGTTTTAACTAGAAATGAGACACTGGTCCCATGTACTATTAAGTCAAATTTCAAAATTTTATGACCTCTTCCTGCACTCGTAAACAATTTTAAAATAAATAAAGACAGATTCTTTTCTCCATTGTATGTTTTTGTCTGCTTTATAAAAAATTAGGTTACCATATGCAGATGGTTTCATCTCTGGAATCTCAGTCCTATTCTAAAGATCGATCCTTCTGTTCTTGTGCCAGTACCAGACTGATTTAACTATTATTGCTTTATAGTTCAGCTTGAAGTCAGGAAGACTGACGCCTCCCAGTTTGTTCTTTTTACTTAAGATTGCTTTGGCTATACGAGGTTTTTTCTGGTTCCATACAAAGTGAAGAATTATTTTTTCTAGATCTATAAAGAATGATGGTGGTACTTTGATGGGGATTGCAAAAATTGAAATATAAATAAAATTAAGAAAAAATATTTTATGATGTTACTTAGCTAGTAGCCTCAGCAAACAGAACATGTTTTTTTCCTCTTACAACTTCACTCTTTTTCCCTCTTGTTAAGGAAAAATGTCTACTAGTGTGGGTAGATTTGACTGACTGATATAGCTTTAAAACAATTTTAATACTATATCCACACCTCAGATTTTGAGAAAAGTCAAGGATTGAATTTATTTAGCTCTTCATTTAGCTATGACATATCCTTGAGAAGACAGATAACTTATAGTTTAGCTGCTGGGATATAGGAATGTCATATAGTTAGAGAAATATGGATGTAGGAATATCCACATCAGTAATTATATCAAGATATAACCCTGCCAAATAACTCACATTTTTAATTGATTGCCGTAGTTCTGGTGTTTTTTTCTTTAACTGACTGCTTTTTAATTGGATAAAATCCATTAGTTAGATATAGAACATACTAGTGTACAAAAATAAAATAATTTTGAATGGCAATTCAGTACTTACTAATCTCTTTGATCATAGATAACCTACTAAACATTGATAACAAGAAAACTAATGCTTCACTTTCCACATCTGCAAAACAAGGGTAATAACACCTAAATATTGAATGTCAGAAGGATTAAATGTTAGAATACATATAAAGAATTTTGGCAATATTGATTACTGGCAGCTATATGGGCTAGCACAACACACTCATATATTTATAGGAGGCTTTTGCAAAGAGGTGTTAACAGATTGAAACTGCATGTTAAACAGGATATTTTAGAATAGGTTATTATGAAGATTACTTGTAGTGTGAAATTGTGCTATATCTAATTACTGAGTGCCCTTAATCCTCTTATACTGCTTTATGCTTCTATATAGCACATATCACTGTATATGTTTTTAGTCTTCATTTGATAATTGTCTTTCTCACCCATCAGAATGGAATGTGCATGAACATAGGGACTTTGTTATACCCCTATATTTCCCTAGCTCCTGGTATAGGCTACATGATTAATATTTATTCATTGAAAAAAAATAAATGTCAGTTGACATTATATTGATTAAATTTAGACATCCAAAAAAGGCAGAGCATAAGAAATACATCTGTGTGTGGCTATTAATGAAATTTACATAATTGCAAATATGTAACATTAAAACTTTAAGAGAAAAGGATCTAAGCTTGGATCCACTAACCACTTACATGCTGCCATTAAATAGATATTTGATAAAGGCAAACAAGAGGCAACTGTATAAACAAAATGACTTAGTGCTAAAGGGCAGAAGCATCTTCCTGGTAGCACTGAAACTACCAATTATTTACCTGAGTAAATTCCTCACACCACACCAACACACTGAATTTTAAGCAGTGAATTTGGAAGGATAGTTGTTTCACACTTAGAAAACATCTGTCCTTAGTCAATTAGAATTTCAACATTTTGCTTTAGCTTACTCTTTTAAGCATCAGTAAATAAGAACAGAAGAGTAGTGGAAGCACAGTTGATCAATCTGAGTACTTATATTGCTAAATTTTTAGCAATGGCAGAAGACTAATAACTCTTCATGACATAAATGTTAAAATCCATATATTAAGAAGGAGAGACAAATTATATGGAACTTGGGCTGCATGAGTCTCAGATATAGATCAGCACACAAGAAGAAAACAGGGTATTGAGAGAAAGAACTATGAGTGAAAAATAGGACACTTTAAGTGGAATCTTAAAAAGGATGAACACTGTAGATAGGATTCAACAGGCAAAGAAGGAACAGAGGCATCCGGAGACAAAACAACATGCTGTGGAGAACAGAGTCAGGATACTTCGGGGAGTGTTTGAAGAATTGAGCAGTGACATGCTGTTAAATTCCTCTTTGAAGAAAGAAAAAAAATAGCATTTGTAGCATTCATCAATTTCCATAATATTAATACCCCCACCATGGTCCATGCCAAGCTAAAATGTTTAATAATTACATCACAAAATTCCTGAAAATGTGTCATTTGGCTCTTAGGAGATGCTATAAGCAGGCCAACACACCAGCTGTGGAGAGTAATCATATCTAGGTGAAAATGTGCAATGAGGGTCATGCTAGAAGTGCAAGTAAAAAAAAAAATATTGAACTGATTTGCTCTTCATTCTATAGGAAATAATGACCTATAATGGGCTTTGAGGGGTGTGATATGTTCATACCAGACTATTCACATACTTTATGTTACCATGAGGTTAATGAATTATAAACTAAAAGCTAAAATAGAGTTATATATTTCAAATTGCCAGAGGAAGAACATACTGAATGTATAAATGTATTTAATGGGAAATAAATTCCTTTCATCATTTTCCTTTTCCCTCTAGTGATATCTCTTTGAAATAAAATCTTGCGTTAAAATAGATATTTTGCTCCATTCTCTTACTTTCCTTTAACTGTATGTTAAACTTGCTTTTTTAAGAGACTGTACTTGCCTTAGCATAATGTAGCTTCCCCATCTAAGGAAACTAAAGAATATTAAAATGTTATTTTGTTTGGCATTTTTATCAATAAGCACATTTTTAGGTAATAGGTCAGATTAGCTTTCTCATGTTTCTCAGAACGTATTCCTATAACCATCCCTGCACATACATATGAATGAACCTGTCTGTGCTAGAGGTAAGAAGGGGGAGGGGGAAACATATATATATATATATATATATATATATATATATATATATATATATATATATATGTAAAGACAAGTGGAGACATCCTTCTCCAGGGAATTATTTATGTTTCCCTTAAGGAGGCTCATTTCTTAACCTTCAAGATGTAAAAATCCTGACAGAAAAATGTTAGCTATTTGATATTCATAATTATTTATATCCCACTTCTTAGTCATCCCAGATTAGCATGAACTCTTTAGACTTTAAAAGCTAAAATAAGTTTAGGTATCTTTTAGGAATTTTCTTGGAATCTACGAGCTCAGACATATGACAGGTCAAAAATCTATCTTATTAGTATCTTTAATGATCTTACTTAGAGTCTAAGCGACTCTTTCATTAAAATGTTCAACTCATCAAGTCATGATAAGTAATTTAAAAACTCCTTCACTTCTTTCCTGGATGAAAGGCACAGCAGAGTATAATTGGGTGCTATTGTGGTAGATAGCATTTGGGATGATTATTCCTGACACTTTGCTTATCACAGTACAATCTTCAGATAAATAAAATAACAACTCACTTCCCTTCACAACAAAGACTATACTCAGAGATAACAATGATTGGGGAATTTTGAAACACTACTAGATTCATATGTTAATGAACAGCTGTGATGTTTCCCAGACACATTACTAAAGAGAAGACAATTCCCAGGTTTCTGTATAATATAAAAACTTTTACAAAAACTCAAACTAAGAGCTGAAAGCAAAAATGTCAGTAGTTTTCACAATATGTTCATATACCTTTGTTTCCTAGTTGTCATTCTGCTTGGTTGAAAAGATCCAAATATCACAACAGTATTTTTATTTATCTATTTTAAATGTATACTCTTTTACCTGTATAGAAAAGCGAAAGTCTCCAGACATACAGCACTGTGCAGGTTGCTGTAATTGTTTGTTGTACTAAACATCAAAGGTAAAAATGAGGGTACATCAGGAAAGAAATAATAGTGTTTAAAATGACAGTTATGTCAATGTACTTTCAAATTAGTTACTCTGTTTATTCATTCATTCCCTCCATGTAGCAAGGAGGTCTTATTTTGTAAGGCCACTGTAATTAGTAAACAGATATAAAGATGACTAAGGGCCCTCCAAGAGCTCTCTGACACCTACTTTCAAAAGCATATTCCCTGCCATCACAGATTTTAAAAGCTAGTTGGAGAAGCAAGACATATGTACATGAAATGTAAAATAACCACAAATTTTGAAATTAGATACATTCTTGTGTTTTCTTCTGTGACTAAGCCTTCTTGGAAATAACACTGAGGATTTGTGATTTTTTTCCCCCTTTCAGAATAAATTAACATAAAAAAGTGATTCAGAAACAAATATTACTGCTTTTATATCAGGCTAGGGTATGTGCCACTTGCTTCACTTTACTTCTTCTTGGTCTCACTGTTAATATGGTTTGTAAAGATTCATTCACTCTGACATTCACACTAATAGGAGGTTTTCAATGAAAGGCAATTCAAATACTTCTCATTGTCTGTTCAGTCGGCCGTGCCATGAATATATGAATGCATCCAAATGATATTATGTTAATCAAGCCTACCAAATGGCAGGTGCCATGAGAAATAGAACTCTTTCTCAGGAATTATATATATCCACTAGTATTTGATTTGGAAAAAATGAAGATAAATCAAAAAGTGGTAGAAATCTATAAGTTCATAGTCACTACAGTTTGCATTTGCATCCAACTTCTAGAGAAGCAGGACATTTCCCAACAAACCACATTTACAATTTAGTCAAGGTATAACTTTACCACTTAGTTTAGACCTCATGTCTGTTGTATCTTTTATTTATTTAATTTTATTTTTATTTTATTCATAATCAGTGTTAGCTACCCTATGCTGCAATTGCATAGAAGGCAGGGATCTGCCATCTAACAGGTTTTGGGATATATTACCTTCTATGGAGCTGACACAAATATAGTTTGCCCTGAATAACAAAGAACTGGACTGTACAAGCCCACTTGTATGTGAATTTTTAAAAATAAATATATGGAAATTTTTTTTAGAGATTTGGAATTTGAAAAACTCAGATAAAACACATGGCATAGAAATATGGGAAAAATTAAGAAAAAGATATGTCATTAAATATATGTATGAAATATATATAATTTCATGAATTTCAGAATGCATGAAATATATGTAAATACTAGTCTATTTTATCATTTAATACCATAAAATATATACAATTCTAATGTATAAAATTAAAATTTATCAAAACTTACACAAACACAGACCACACATGGCCCATTTTGAAGTTGGGAGAAATGTAAACATATGTAAACATGCAGTATTTGAAAGGGAGGCCTTGTAAAAAATAACAGGAAAATATCTAATCCCACAATTTCCCCAATAACAGCTAATGATCAATCCTATGAGTTCTCTTTCTAAAAGACACTGGTGGGAGTCTTGTTTTGCACAACTTCTGAAAAGAACTGAATGGACAGAAAAGAGATACAAATCTATCTCTTTTAAAATTGTTTTTGAGAATCTGCTTTTTACAGAGTATACCTGGGTGAATAGCAGGGGTGCAGGCTTCAGTCCTCAGCCGGATCTGGAGGACAGAGTCACATTTCCAGCAATAAAGCCTACCTTCAAGGAAAGGCAAGAAAGCCAACCCTTGGACTTTGATATCCTGCCACTGCTTCTGTTATCAGCCTGCCACTAAGAAAAAGGAGCACAGCAGACACAGCAGTATCCTGTTGTTTGGCTACAACCATAAATCTTCTTCACCCCCTAAATAAAAAGCCCGAGTACGTGATTCTCTCTACCAACACTATCACCCTCTCTTTCACCATGTTGGTCCTTTCCCCATCTGGAAAAAGTAAAATAAACTTTTCTTCTTTCTATCCTAATCTTTGGAGACATCTTTCTCAAAACCAGCATACAGTAGCTCACACCCAAACAGTATTAAATTATAACTGTATAAAATACACTGTAGCAATATAATATTGCACTACTGTAAAAAATTTAGCCACCTCCTTTTGCTATTGCAGTAAGCTTCAGTGTTGCAAGAATCTGCTTAAAACACCATGTGATGCTAATCATATCTGCATGAGCACTTTGTCTGTCTAGCAAATTGAGTATTGCAGTAAAAATTGATCTCTCATGGTTCTCATGTATTTTTCATCATGTTTAGTGCAATAACATAAACCTTGAATAATTCCATGGATCCATATGAAGTTATGCTAGAAGTACTTGCAAGAAGCAGAGAGAAGTCATAACATTACAAGAAAAAGTTGAATTGATTGATATGCACCATAGATTGAGAACTGCAGCTGAAGATGGCTGATATTTCAAGATAATTAAAATCTTACTGTAAGGATCATTGTTAAAAAAAAGATAAAAAGAAAAAAAAGAAAAGGAAACTTGTGAAGCCACTGCTGTAGCTTCACTATCAGGTTTTCAAACTTTGCAATTTTTGCAAAACACCTTTTTGTCTAGTATTGCAAATGTAGCTTTTATGTGGGTGCAGAATTGCTATAGAAAAGGCATACCAATAGATTCTAATATAGTTTTTTAAAAAATGAAATCATTGTATGACAACTTAAAGCAAAAGGGAGGTGAATGTTCTAAAGCTAAAGAATTTAATGCCAGCAAAGAATGGTTTGATAATTTAAGAAAGAGGTTTGGCTTAAAAAATATCAAGATAATAGGACAAGTAGCTTCTGCCTACCAAGCAACAGCAGAGGAGTACTCAGGCAACATTAAGAAAATCATTGAGAAGAAAAGATATCTGCCTGAACAGGTGTTTAGTGCAGACAAAAGTACCCTCTTCTGGAAAAAAAAAATGGCCACAAAGGACGTTTATTAGTAAGGAAGAAAAGCAAGCCCCAGGATCTAAGCCAGGAGGGATACGCTAACTCTACTCTTTTGTGAGAATGCAGTTGAATTCATGATCAGATTGTCCTTTTCTATAAAGCTGCTAACCTCCAAACCTTGAAGGGAAAATATCAACACCAACTACCAGTTTTTGGTTTTATCACACGCAGACCAGAACCACTAGAATACTTTTTCTGAATTGGTTCTATCAATGTTTTGTCCCTGAAGTCAGGAAGTACCTTGCTAGTGAGGAATTACCTTTTAAAGTTGTTTTGGTATTGAACAATGCTCCTGGCTACCTAGAACCCCATGAGTTCAACCCCTAAGGCATCCAAATGATCGATTTGCCATGAAAGCCAACAAGCTTGAAATAATAAATTCTTGCTGGAGAAAACTATGTCCAGCTCTTGTGCATGACTTCATAGGATTTATGACATAGCCAATCAAGGAAATCATGAAAGAGATTGTGGATATTGGAAAAAGTGTGGGGGTGAAGGATTTCAAGATATGAATCTCAGAGAAATTCAAGAGATAATAGACACCACACTAAGGAATTAATAGAAGACAACTTGATGGAGATGAGTGCTTCTGAACCAGTACCAGACAATGAGGAAGAAGTAGAAGCAGCAGTGCCAGAAAACAAATTGACATCAGATAATCTGGAAGAAGTGTTCTGATTATTCAAACTGCATTTGACTTCTTTTAGGACATGAATTATTGTATGATATGGGCACCGAGACCAAAGCAAATTGTGGAAGAAGGATTAGTACTGTTTGTAGAGAAGTGACAAAGCAAAAAATTCAGACATTTCCATAAAGTTACATTGAGTGTGCCTACCTCTCCTGCCTCCCATTCTATTCTCTCCACCTCCTGTCCCTGCCAACCCCTCCTCTTGCTTCTCCTTCTCAGGCTACTCAAAGTGAAGAAGGTAAGGATGAAGAATTTTGTGATGATCCACTTTCACTTAATAAGTAGTAAATATATTTTCTCTTTCTTATAATTTTCTTAAAAACATTTTATTTTCTCTAGCTTTTTTTATTATAGGAATGCATGCAGTATATAATATATAATATACAAAATGTATGCTATTTGACTATTTATGCTATTGGTAAGGCTTCCAGTTAACAGAAGGCTATTAGTAGTTAAGTTTTTGGGAAATCAAAAGTTTTATGTGGATTTTCAACTGCACAGGGGTCCAGTGCCCAACCCCTGCATAGTGGTAGTCTTAGCAAATATTTGCACAGGCTTAATTCCATGGTAGAACTTCTTTACCATTTCTCCTGTTAAATCTTGCTGCATCAGTTGGTTTCCCTCTCCTTTCTTCATTTTCAATTTATCCCTCTCTACTGATTGCTTTTCTAAGACTACAAACATCTTCCCTTGATCCTTGTCTCCCCACTTCTTGTTTGCACACACAGAGACACACACAACCTCCCTACCACACACACGCCCCATGCATTACTTCCATGTTGTCATTTCCACCCATAATAGGGAACTCTAAAGAATGGCTAACTTGTTCTTTGAATGATTACTTTGTAGAATCAAAACTGGCAAAATTCCTAGTGGTATTCTAATTACCCATTTTAATATACTCCTTTTAATTCTTTAATTTGACCTCTGTGTTATTTGAATATATTGAGCATTTCTAGAAATCAATGTATGTGAGTCATTTATTCTATTCTAATTATCTTCTTACCTCTAATTATTTCTTCATCATCTTTACTGATCCCATTATTTGTCCATATCTTAATCTGATAGCTCCCAGATTAATTTCTGGCCTTCCCATTGTAATTTCTGGCCTTCCCATAGGCAACATCTTCCACTCAACTGACTTCAACCACCAGCTATATCAGGAAATCTAAATCTAAAGTGCATATCAAAATACAGGGAAAGCTTTTCCAAATACAATCTTGAATTTCTTTCCCAGGTCAGTAATTTTGATTGGGGCTATGGTCTCTGTAACTGGAAAAAGAAGTGTAAGTGATTCTATTGTATATTCTTGTTTGGGTAGCCCTAATGTATAAGGTATTAGTTCTCTAAGCTCCAAAACAGTGGGTTTAATTGCCTACTGGGCATATTCATTGAAAGAACCCATAGATAATTACAATTTGTCTTTATCTAAAACAGAAATCACCATGACCTCTACTACAAAGCTATTGAGTCTTCTATATTCTTTAACTCTGTCATGATTATTCACACTATAACTCAATTCAAAAACTTGGAGATATAATTGGCTCCATCCTATCTCTCATTGGTTCTTGTGATTTCTATCATCTTAAGAAATGTTTATATATATATTCCTTCCTCTCCATTTCAAATGCTATCTTTGTTTACAATTTTTCCTTTTCATGAATGTCATTCTTTCTCATCTGATCCTTACACATACACAACTTTCAGTATATAGTTCACACTCAGTTGTCTAATGATACCTATTTTGACTGTCCCTTATACATCACACTCTACATTCCCAAAAAATGATTGTTATTTGTAACTCTCAATGTACTCTCAATATTTCTATCACTTCATCTATAATTCTTAAAATATGTATTTGAAAATCTCTTTTATTATAATAGACTGACCAGGCCTTGATGCAGAGCCATTATTAGCTTTTTGCATTTCCATTGATTATTTATCATTTTATACATATCTTTAAAAGAGATTGGATATTGGACTTGAAAACTTTACATATATTTCCTCTCTGAGATTGATATAGAGGTTATTTTTAGTTAATATACGGCACAATGAAGTGTAGAGAAAATTTACACTTATTCAATTTCACACAGTAGATCATTAGTAAAGTCAGAAAGATAACTATAAGACTTTTTATCTAGTGCTATTTCAAATGAAAGAATAAGGTCATAAACATCAGGAATACTGAGACATTTGGCCCTGGTTTAACTGTGAGAGTCAAGAGAATTTTCAATAGGCTCCAATAAGGTTGTGAGTGTCTCCATTTAAATTCTGCTTGAGTATTTAAAACCATTTAAAACCACCTGTTTGTGCATTCAATTTCTCATGTTGCACACATAAATGTGAGTTTTTGCAAGCAAAAACAGATGCATTCCTAAAATGTGTCAGCACATTTTCAAAAGCCTACTGAAAATGTGTCCTCATATGTCTCCAGACTTTGTTATAACTTACATCAGTGAGCTATATAAATTGGTTTCTTGACTATCCATTAATGCAAATTACCAGGCCAGGAAAGCACCACACAAGGACCTGCAAAATCTCACAAAATATAACATATTTTCTTGGAAAGAGCTAAAGAGAACAAAGTTATCTTGACACCTTTTTATCCTAAGGCGATCTTATAAGTAAACATGGCTTATTTTTTAAAATGTGCATCTTTTGTAAAAAGCATGGATAGTACTCTCCTTCTTTGCCCTAAACTCATTAGCTGATGTTGAAGGAGGAAAGAAAAAGAAGCTGTAGTTTTATTGCAAAAAGAGAAAATACGTTTATATTAATCTTATTATAAGTCAACTAAAATTCAGGGGAAATTAACAGAAGATTGGGGTATGTAGGAATGATACCCTGATATTTGGTTAAGCATTATTTCTGTAGGGGTTTGTGAGACTGTCTCTAGTAACATTAAAATGGGTAGCCTGAGTAAATCAGATTGTCTTCCCCAAAGTGTGTGGGCCTCATTCAATTCACTGAAGGCCTGAATAGAATCAAAAGGCTGAGTAAGAAATAATTTTCTGTTCCTACCTGACATTGGTCTTCTCCTGCCTTCAGACTTGCTTGAACTAGAAATATACCATTGGCTCTCCTGGGTCTATAGCTCATCAATATTGGGACTTATCAGCCTCTATAATTATAAGCCAATTCCTTATGAAACATCTCTCTCTCTCTCTCTCATTCTTTCTCTCTCTCAAAATATTTCTATTTCTATTTCTTTGGAAAACCCTGAATAATACAGATTTTCATACTATAAGTGGTTCTAGAGAAAGATAATGTTAAGTATTAGTTTTCTGTACTGGTTCTGGGGTTTCTGGAATTGACTCTTCCATCTGATTACATTTAAGGATGCTAAGGAGACACAATTTCCACTAGTAAAGAGAGTACTGACAGTCTATGGCATAATGTGGCAATAAATATACACGAAATATTTCTATTGGATACTCCTGATAAACCATATATAAGATGAAAGGAGATGAGTTACTATGTATATAATACTTTCAAACATTTTTGGAAAACTAAAAAATATAATGAGATTATCTGGGTTTTCTTAATGTCCCTAGAAAAAGTGGTAAAATAAAAAAGATGAGCTCAATGATTTGAATTTCTAGCTCCAATGCTGTATAAATAATCTGAAACCTTCTCTGTGTGCCCTGAATAAAACCCCTATCTTCTCTAGCTGTGAGACTGAGATTGGTGAAAATCAAATGCAGAATCTCATTCTATAATTGGTTGAATTACAACAAAAGTTGCATTGCAGAATGTCTACTATTGAAGTGGGGCATTGAATGGGAAAGAATAGGATACTGTAAGTGGAAATGGGGATTTATGGAAAGACCTTCATAAAGTAGGAGACACTAAGCCCCTAAATTCCAATAAGTCTTGTCAGTGCAAGAGGCATCCCCACCCCCAATGAGGTGAAGCAGCCTCCCCACCCCTAGTGATATGGTTTCTTCTTCATTCTGATCTAAGATGATGAGCCACTGCATTTCCTAAGGAAATTGTAATGGCTTCCCCTGAGGCCAAGTTGCCATGTAAAATGATGCCAATTCTCCTCAGAACCCATCCCTAGTTATCAACCTTTTTAGCTTCTAGACCTATAAGTAGCTCAAGTCCCAGCAGGACCATAAAAGTGAGGTAAAAAATGTGACTCATGAGAAGGCACACTACACTTCAAAAGAACTGCTTGAATTTTCTAATATGTATAAGCAGAAATCTTGGGAATGTATGTGGGAATGTATATTAAGGGTTTGAGTTATTGGTGGAATATATATAATTTGGACCAGAATACATTTGTTGATATGGGCTCACTAAGCAAATACTCTGTATTTAATGTTGCAGCTTGCACAGTTAAAAGGTGTTCTAACAGTTTCTTTCGTTGGTTGGCTGAAACATGGATAAAAAGTGGTCCATAATGAGTTAAGTGGAAATGTTGAACCTACCTTGATGTAATATAGAAAAAAAGATTCAAGGTTATTGGAATATTTGAGTAGCTTTTGTCATTTAAGGCCCATTCATCCACAAGGGTCCAGAAGACATACCTTTCACCACAACTGTGGTGGGGGGGGGGGGAATTGTGAGGGAAAACTAGACATCTTTGAAGGGCTCTGTTATTGTTTTTCTCTGTAGGTTAGACTTTACAATGATTGCAGTTACTAAACTAGAAAACCTAAATGCAATGAGAGAAATTAGATCCTGTGGTAGCAAAGCCAAGTGGTAGCACTCAGCCACCAAAGGCAAGTGGGGTGTATTTATTATACTGGACAAGAGAATAACTGCACCAATCAGATTTGTCTAACTCATGCAGGCCTAGGGCACTGGCAAGTTGATCATGAGGTAATAGATAGTAAATGCATAGGAAGCCTAGTAAATTCTAACTCAATCTGTATAAGAAAAAGAGTTATATGTCTAGTGAACAAAGTATACACCAAATCACAAAAACAGAAAGTCTCATTCTCTCAATAAATTGTCAGAGTTGGGCCAGTTATTGGACCAAAAATGGAAAGGGACCCTGGAACACTGCCAAAAAATCATACTATTGATCTTTTCCTCACACTCACCCAAAGGGACCTATGGCCTTTTACCATAATAACTGTGCATTGGAGAAAAGAAAATATCCAGACCTTTGGGGACTACTGGACCCTGGCTCTGAACTGACACTGATTCCAAGAGATTCAAATGTCACTGTGGTCTACCAGTCAGAGCGGGGGCTTATAGAGGTCAAATAATCAATGGCATTTAAGCTCAAGTGCATCTTATAGTGGGCTCAGTGGTCCCCCCCTCCCCGATTCCTGAATGCACAGTTGATTTAGATACACTCAGCAACTGGCAGAATCCCATGACCTATGGAGTGAGGCCGACTTTGATGGGAAAGACCAAGTGCCTCCACTTACAAAAGTAGTAAAACAAAAGCAATAATACTGCATTACTGGAGGGATTGCAGGAATTAGTGCAATAATCGAAAACTTGAAAGATGCAATAGCACAGGAGTGAAAATTCCCACATCATCTCTTTCAACTTGCTTACCTGGTATACAGAAGACAGATAGGTGTTGGAGAATGACAGTAGATTACCATAAGCTTAACCACATAGTGAGTCCAGTTACAGCTGCCATACCAGATGTGACTTCATTTTTTTAAGTAAATTACATATCCCCTGGGACCTGGGATGCAGCTATTGATTGGGAATTTTTTTTTCAATACCTGTTATAAGTACTCACCAAAAACATTTGGCTTTCAGCAGCTAAGCCAGCGATATACCTCTATGGTCCTACTTCAGGAGTATAGCGACTTTCAAGTCCTATGTCATAATTTAGTTCACAGGAATCTTGGACCCCTTTCCCTTCCACAAGCTATTACACTGGTCCATTACATTGATGACATTGTGCTGATTTGAACCCAGGAACCAAGAAGTAACAACTTCTCTAAACTTATTAGTGAGGCATTGGTGTACCAGAGACTGGGAAAATATTTTGCCAAGTCAATGCACAAAAATCTAGGGGACTTTGACATTAGTAATGACAGTGATTTCCCATGGTGTTTGACATGTCAAGATATAATTAAAAAAGAGACAGAACATGTAATAATCCTCTTTGGATTCTGGAGGCAACATATTTCTCATTTTGATGTGTTACTCAGTCACATTTCTTGAGTGACCTGAAAAGCTGGTTGTTTTGAGTGAGGGCCCAGAAAAAGAAATAGCTCTGCAATGGGTCCAAGCTTCTGTGAAAACTGCTCTGCCTGTTGGGCCATATGATCGGGTAGCTTCAACAGTGC
This sequence comes from Microcebus murinus, assembly GCF_040939455.1. Lineage (NCBI taxonomy): Eukaryota > Metazoa > Chordata > Mammalia > Primates > Cheirogaleidae > Microcebus > Microcebus murinus. The sequence continues at coordinate 62,004,010 of NC_134108.1, read as the reverse complement.
TTGAAATGTCAGTGGAAGATAGGGATGCTGTTTAGAGCCTTTGGCAGGCCTGTATAGGTTAATTGTATCACAGGCCCTTAGGAATTTGGAGCAAAGCCCTTCTATCTTCTGTGGATAACTACTCTCCTTCTGAGAAACAGCCTTCGGTCTGCTACACGGCCTTAGTAGAAATTGGACACTAAAGCCACTACGTTATCATGTAACCTGAGCTGCCCATTATCAAGTTTTCTGACCGACCAAGTCATAATGTTGGGCATACACAGCAACACTTCATTCTCAAATGGCAGTGCTATATACATGATCACTTTTGAGCAAGTCCTAAAGCCACAAGTAGTTCACATGAAAAAATGGACCAAATGCCCATGATTCCTGCTCCTGCTACACAGCCTTTTCTTTCCTAGTGTGTACCTATTGCCTCCTGGGTTGTTCCCTACAATGAGTAGACCAAGGAAAAGAAGATTTGGGCCTGGTTTACAGGTGGTTCTGCAAGATATGTAAGCATCACCCAAAAGTGGACCTTTGAGGGCACTAGGATAGACTTTTTCTGAGACCTCTAAAGGATAGCGGTGAAGGAAAATTCTCCCGGTTGGCAGAGCTTCGAGCAGTGTATCTGGTTGTTCACTTTGCTTAGAAGGAGAAATGGCCAGATATACAATTATGTACCCTCTCAATGTGGGAGTGAGGTGAAATGTCTCTCTCCCTTTTGTACTACTGGGCTGCAACTAACACAGAAAATAAACTCATTAAATATTTATTGACTGCCATCTTGCAATGAATATAGCTCACATTTCCTTTTCTGCTGACTTCCATGAGTAGCTTAAACACTTTGATCTACAACATTCTTTTGTACATTTCAAATGTCAAAATATATCAATAAATTATGATTATTTTCAGTCTACTCTAAGATTCACAGTTAATATAGTCCATAATTTATAAATATTTACTTACTGTCTTAGATTGATTATCACTGAAAAATGATTCTCAAAATGGTTTCTGCACCAGCATCTGGGAACTTCTTAGAAATACAGATTCTCAGGCTCTGCACCAGACCTACTGAATCAGCAACATGTGTTTTAACAAGCCTGCCTGGTGCGTCTGGGTAGATTTAACTTTGAGAGCCTGATGCCTTAAAAACGTTGACTGATAGTGGGATTCTTATGTAGGTGCATTAATGACAGATTGTTCTGAAGTAAAACCTGTAGAGTGAGGAATAGCAGCATGGTCAAGAATGTGAATTCAGCTCTAGTCTAGCCACAACCTGATCCTCTGGGGAAATCTGCTGCATCAGTGAATCACAATTTGAGTCAAGAAATAGGACTCTTGTTACTCCTACATCACTATACTGCTTCCAGGGTGAAGGTGTACCCTTCAGGTATTCCCATATAAGATTGCTCTAATAGGCCTACAGAATTCTCTGAATGTCACTGTTGTGAGCTATTATTAGTGCCCAACCCTCATAGCAGTTTGGCTTGGATGCACTGTCCAGGCATAGCTTAAGAAGGACATAAGTGGGGCACAAAACAGTTCTTTATACCACATTTTATTGGAAATTTCTCTTAGAGAGAAAGAGAGAATTGAATTTTTTATGCACATTTTCCTTTGGAAAACAATAAAAGAACATTTCATCCACAGACAGTAAAATTCAAAGATAAAAACTTCCAGTCCCTTCAAGATAATTTTAATTAGTCCTTCAATCAGGTGAGTAATTTGCAGGCTTTCTCAACATTTTCTTTAATTCTTGCCAATCCATTTTATCCTGAGTCTTAAAACCAAAAGGTTTTTAATTTTTTAATTTAAAATATTTTTATGAAATGACCTCTTGACCACATAATGAATCTATCCTCTTATCTATTAATTCCTTCAAATCCTGGGCATTTTAAATTGCTCAAACCCTATTTGGTTTGGAAGATTATGCTGTTACTTGTGATTTTACTCCTAAAAGTTGATAGTATGTTCATTGTAGAATCATGAATTAAGCCATAATCCTAAATAAATTGCTCAATAATAATTTAAGCTTCTGAAGGTTTGATTAAGAATGCTAGGGGATTATAAAAAGAGTGCTGATGACCAAGTATCTGGGGACAAAAGGCAATGCCTTCAAACTTTTTTTTTTGAAGTATCCATGTTTGGAAATTAAACATATTAAATGTTTTTCAGCATGATCCCTCTCGAAAGAAAATGCAAATACTAAAGTTAGTTCCAAATAACTACGTAGGCACTATTTAACACATGGACTGCCACACTAGGAAAAAAAAAATTCCCTGGGGCCATAGTGTTTTATTAAAACAAAATGATTCTTTCTAATTGATTATTTTTTATTGTTTCCTGTGCATGAATTATATGCAATGCAATCCACATTTTAAAAATTAAATTGTCAATATTAATTTTAACAATAAGAACATTAACAGGTAAGATTTTCATGAACCAACTACAGGTTTTTGCTTCATGAGGCCCCAGACTCAAAGCTACCATGAGTTAAATACAACTCACATGGAAATTAATGTGTTAAGCAATCACATAAATAAGCATAGGCATATTATAATGTATTATTGTATTAATTTTTAGAACAGCTCACAAAGTGTTAAAAGACATTTAACAGATTGAAATTAGCAAATTTGCAAATTAGCAAATTTGAAGTTAGTTTCTATTGATGTAGAAAACCAGAAATTATGTAATTCTTGTACTATATTTGAAAACCCATGCTCCTCCCTTACCCCCTTTTAAAATAGCTACATTGTATCTCTCTTTTAAAAATGTGTATATGTAGATTTATTTTTTTCCATAGTTGGAATCAAGATGTATTTTCTTGTAGGCTTATTTCAAATGCTTTCCCTTTGCATCTTCTTCCTTTCATCATGTTTTCTTTAGGTTTTTCATCCTTGTTCCAAAACATTTTAGTCTTGTCTCTTTCTTTTGCAGTATAATTTAAGGAGGACTGAAGTAAAATTATTTTATGCATGATTTGAGCTCTTTACTCCCTTGATTTCTCTCAATGTCATCCCTGTTTTTAGAATAAAGTCTAGTCTCACTGTTTCCCTGATTTGGTGCTCATTTTTGCCATTCTTTCGTTTTCTCCTCCATCCATGTAAGTCTCCTTATTTCCCTGTGTCAGGTTACCAGGCTTGTTTTGAACATGTGCTGTAGAGAGAGAAACCTGATTTCAAACATGAGCTAAGAAGTGAAGTTTGGGGCAGGTTACAGAAGCTTTGCATTCCCTATATCTGAGCTTACTCAACTGAATATTGAGGACAGAAGATGCTGGGCATGCCCAACTTAGAATCCCCTTTCCTGGCTAGTTCAGACATATCTACAGCTCCCCCTTTCCTCTAGAGAATATCTCTGATGATAGCAGCCCTCTCATCTAGGAGGCTAACCACCCCAGACCCATACCCTTGTCCTGGGAGTAACCAACAAGCCAATGTCAGATATGTGAAAACAGAAGGCCAACCACATGCCTACAGGGAGTGCAACTCTGATAGAGATTTGTGCTCACCCCTTAGCTTAGGCCAAGAATAGACTTACCTGAGGTTACATCTTTATTGTGTTCATTCCTCTTTTCTGTCCTGCTTCATCCGATACCTTATAGGTTTTGTTGAAGAACAATGCATGGTGTGCACCCAAATTCCTCTCTCAGGCTCTACAAGATCTGACCTAAACATGTTGCTACTAGGAGTGGTTCAAAGAAGCAGATGTTATGGATGGGATTCTAGAGTTGGATCACCTACAGGTCAGCAGACAATAAAAGTCCCATCACTGGTAGTAGATAGAGTATTGATTTTGGAAGTGTGATTTCTTTCCCTGTGGTGAAAAACGATGGTAACCAGGTAGAAGGAGATGCTCTGGCTTGTGCAATGACTCTGGCCTCCTAGTGACATTGAAGAAATGATAATAACAAGGACTAGAATTTGGGTGGTTGTTGCTAAAAAAATAAATATCAATCCTTAAAGAGAGAAAACGACAGGCTCAGGGATGTTAATCACTATTTTAAAACAAAGTATGATAGTAAGAGGTTCTCTCTGGCAGCCTTTAAAGAGACTCTTATCTCCTGCCAACAGGGCTGAAAACTAGGCATTGTGTTATCACTGAATTCAAACTAGTATAATACAGTGACTACTTATACAGTAAATGAGCCACCAAAAATAATTTAAATTATAGCTTGTATTCTGTGTTTAAGGATTCAGGTAAATGAAAAATATAGTTCAGACTGATTTCAATCCAAAATTTTGAGTGTTACTGCTGAAAAGATTTAAAATCATTCCTCAAGTGTTGTGTTCTGAATTTTAAAAGAAAAACGTCTTCATTTTGCAGGAAAGAATGGAATAGTGCACATATCTGTTAAGTAAGCATTACATGTAATCTCTTTTAATTCTCAGATTTAGCCCACAGAGGCAGGTACTATTGTAATGACCATTTTACAGATAAGGAATACAAGACAAGGAGAGCTATGCACAAAACTTCTAAAGGTCATGCACAGTGGCAAGTGGGAGAGCTTGAACTCAAAACTAGGTCTTGATTTAATTAAATGCTATGTTTTTCTTTCTTTTCTAAATGGCTGGGGGATTTTTCATAATTATAGTTCTTATTGTTTCCCCTTTAAGGCATGGGGAAATGTATAGTCTGCATATTCCTTAGCACTTACAGTGTAGTATATGAAAGATTGACACAAGTTGCCTGAAAACTGGTGAGATCAAATATGAGCAATGTGGTCCTTCTTGCAAAATATGACAATGGTCTTGTGGTAAGCCTACGACGCATCTACAAGTGGAGGCAGAGGTGTCCTCTTGGGCCCATAGATGTGTTCATTTGCATTAAAAGTGAGGACTCTCCTGGAAAGTAAATCACCTACGGAAAAAGAATGGAGGAACAAGAGATGTTTAAGGACAATGAGAAGACAGGGAGAAAGGGAGATATCTAATTGTGGTTTGCTGTGCTGGTGAGAACTCTGGGGTCCAGCAAATACAAATTCACTCACATAATACTGAGAAAAGGAGATTTTACTGAAGGGATTCACAAGGACTTGGAGTAAAAAGCCATTCAGAATCTGAGACAGCCCTTAATTTAGGCTACTATTTCAAAACCTGTAAAGTATCTTTATATGTCTTTCCTCGTTTTCATTTTCTTCTTACTAATTCCTTTTATAATCACTTGTCGAAATTCACTGGCTTAGTTCATTGCTTAGATGTTTAACGAACAGAGCCCTTTTTTCAGCATCACTGTCCAGTGACTTCTATACAGATCAGATACCCTCACTGATATAAAGAATGGCTATGCTTGCACAAGGTCCATTTTATTTTTGATGGGATTCTCCCAAACCAAAGCTTTTGGATAAGCAGTTTCAACTATGGGGTATTTTTGGGGAGGGGGAGTATTCAGTAGTATGACTGAGACATCTAGTACAAAGATTATATTACTCTAATATTTTATTTTTTATTTATAATAATTTGATATTTATATTATTTATAGTATTTTGATATTTTATCATAAAACTAGGTCAGTTTTGAAATAAAAGGAGTGCTCTTAATAACTATATCAGGCAAATAGAAATAAATCAGGACTCTCTCACACAAATTGGAATGTACAGCCACTTTTCCTACAGCTCAGACTTCTTCTTTATTCTTCCTTTCTGCTGAAATTTGGAGGCAAAAAATGCCACAGCCATCCTTTGAGAGTTGTAATGAAACATGGTATTGTCAATGTTAATGCCTTACCCCAGGCCAGTGGCTTTGGGACTATGGAGCAAATTCAGAAATTAAAAATAAATACATAGACCTATAACCATAACAGCACTAAAATAATTCATTATGATTTGGCAGACATTAATATCTTGGACAATAAGCATTATTTAAAAAGTTAGACATAAGTATAACTGAATAAGTAAATTGTTAAAGAGGAAAATGTAACTTAATAAAGAAAATGTTCCTGAGAAATTTCCAAGTATGTTCAGTGTTCCAGTGATTTATTATGATTAGTGAGACCTCAAAAGTTTTCTTTGTCCCCGCTTCCTGTTGGTGCTTGATAAAAGAATGGCAAATGTTTGAAAAAGTAAGTTTTGTAAGATTTGAAGCAATTAATAGAAAATCAATAGGATTCAGAAGATGAGCAAATTCTTAACTGTGTGATCTCAGTGAAATCACTTAAACTCTGGATCTCACTAGCCTCAATTAAAAATTTATTACTCTAATAAAAAGTCTGAAAGTATTTACTCTAATAGGCTTATAACATTGAACATAAGTAATTACATTTTTGGTAAAACTGATTCTTATGAATGAGACCAAAGTCATATTTGTAATTATAATTTACAATTTGTGTTAATCTAGTGCTTCCAAGAAACAAACACCGCAAAGGGATTCACTGTGCAAGAATTCTATCAAGCAAATTGCTGTGAAACAAAATGGGAAGGCTGGGAGTGATTTTGGACAACAGTGCAAGTCTGACCCAGAGAAAAGGAGAGAGACAAGGAAGGTTGGTAGAGGCATCCTAGACAGCCTTGCATTCTAAAGAAAAGTTAGCCAGCCTCTCCAGGAGAATTCAAGACACACTCAGTCAACAGAGAAAGCCCGTGTATTCCAAGAGTGGGTCTACTTTAATACGAATATCCCACTGTGCTCAGACATTGACTTGGAGTGGCCTTTTGGAGGCTGGGTTTAATGCAAATGTGGCAATGGTTGTCAAAGGTAAGAAGCTTTGTTAGAGGTCTGCTTCTCCATAAAAGTTCAGGGTTCAGCTTTTCCATGGTTCTTTAGGATCTTTCTTCCAGAGGGAAAACTGAGAAGAGGTTGCTTATTAGTAGAACATGCATTCCCTGTTTCTGCAGTTGATCTCAGGGCTACAACTGGCACTCATTTTTTTTCTCCTCTACTATCCATTCTAAATACCCCTCAGTCTTAGTGATCACCTCAGCATGTCTTCATGGTTTCCCTGGTTTTACCTTCATTACCAGGTGTTCATATCCTTGGTACTTATATCCTTCTCAGTTCTGCACATGTGCATTCAAAGTTGCAGTGAGGCAAGGGATCGTCAGAAGATGCCCTGTGTATAACGCATATTCTTCCCTGTCTCCATTATGTAAAAACAACCCTAAAAAATGTACTTACTCTTGCTGTTCAGGATTAGTTACTTTTGCCCAAAGGGTGATTGTTCCTGTGTGCCTATCCCTGTGCGAAGTGCCCAAGTAACAGCTCTAAATTGTAAGTCATGAGACCTTCACTGTATTTCCTGGCAAGCATGTACCTTTAAAGATAAAGGCATCTTTATAGACCTACAACTCTACAAAGCCCAAAGCTGAGATGAAAGAAACCAAAATATCTCCCAGTGGGTCATTGAGTCTGATAATAGTTTCCACCTGGAACCATGTATTAATATTATCCTTCCAAATGGGAATGCAGAACGACAAAAAAGAGTTCTCCAATATAATAAATGCACCTTTTCTTGAAGGATGTCTCCCAATCATTTCAGATGTAGTTTCAGCTTCACTTTTAGAACATTCGAGGGACATATGAGCATGGTGCAGTATATGATACAACCAATGACTCCCATGATCATGGACCTACTTCCATACTTCCTGTGCCATGAAGGGTGTCCCTTACATGCTGTGTTCTTTGTGATTCCATACCTGTGAATCAGGCATTCCATAAGTCTCTAGATATTAGTGCTGGCCAAGGCTTTGCATGCAGGAGAATAAAACTTATGCCCAGAATAGGTATTAATATCTAATCCTATCAGAATAGACACCTGGCTCTTCCAGGACAGAAGGAAATCAATATAAACAACTTGCCAAAAAGGAGCTTAGTCATGTAGAGAAATTATGCCCTATTAGGGGCACAGTATTGCTCTCTGTTGGCTGACAAGATAGACACTTGCAATATAATCAGCTTGTGGAGTATAATCCACTGGTGTAATTCTAGCTTTCCATAATATATAATCCCATTATGCCCAGTTCTCTCAGTTTTTATTTCTTCCTTTCCTATTTGTAGGGAAACTTAAGCATTTCTAAACTTCTAAGAACCACTTGAGGTCCTTGCCAGGTGTTTAAATCCCATGTCTTGAGAAAGTGCCTCCATGTCAATTAATTATTGTTTATCCTATCATCAATGTTGGCTATCTTGATCAAGCATCATTTAAATCCAATCCAATAAATAAATAAATAAATAAATAAATAATCCAATCCATGAGTACTGTCCTCACTCATGCTTGCTGGTACATGCCAGCTTGTTCTTGCAGTTCTTTAGGAATACAGTGTTTTCTTTCCTCTTTCAGGCCAAGCAAGTTACCAGAGAGGTTGTACTAGAATTTTTCCAGAGTTTTCAGCCTGGCATCCAGGAGAGTTTTGGGGGGAAGCTCCTGAGGATGGCATTTTTTGCCTTTTTGGAAGTGGTTTCTGCAACATCTTCCACCACAGCAGAAGTTTTGGTTGTTATTATAGAAGGTAGTCCTCCGTACAAGCTCAGAAAGTCCAGGGGAAGTTGAAAAGTCAGTATCACGGGAGCAACCTTATAAATTACCTGTTCTATGTGTCATGATCCCAGTTTTTCTCTACAAGGGTCTGACTTTAAGTAACTTGACCTTGAATAAGCATTCAAATGTTGCTGAAAGTTTGTGAATCTAACAACTGGGACTCCAGCCATACACTGAAGGAGATAAAGGCATCTTTATAGGCACCCTGAAGCCCTCTGGCTCTCACAGTTAACTATTAACTGATTGTTACCATCCCACAGTTCTCTCAGTGTCCTCCTACAGCACAGCAATAAAACAGCAGTGACTAGCCAACTCTGTTGTAGGCATTGGTCTCTCCACATTTTTCAAATTCCTGTGTTATGGCATCTGTTACACATAGCAGTTCCCTTCACCAAGGTATTTTTCCAGGTTTCTTCCCATGAAACCTTTGAAACTGAGCTGGCACTTTGTTTCAGAGACTATCCATGCCCCAACTATGAACAAAATCTCCAATTCATCACATATTTTCTCTGACTATATGCACACATGCGCATACACACACGCATGTCTATACATATGAATTGCACCAGTACAAGTTATATCACAAGTAGTACATACAGTATTTGTGTGTGTGTGTATGTGTGTGTGTGTGTGTGTATATATCTACCTATATCTATAACTATGTTATCTATTTGTCTATATTCTGAAACTTCTTTTTCATTAAACAGGAGCCCATGTAGGGGCCATATATGATGGTTAGGAAAGTCCTCAGACCCCACAGCAAGTCTGACTCTGAGTGAAGAATGATGGAAAGAAAGTTGTATGAAAACATCCTAGACTGTTGTGCATTTGTACAGTCTAAGGAAAGTTTGACAAGGTTGCCATAGATCCTTGAGCCAAAGTTAACCCTCAGAGGAGTCACATCACTCAGGAATGGGCCTGCCTTCATTTTCTAACTGTGCTTATTCATCACCCAGAGCATTCCATGGCAAGCATGGCCTCAGTGCAAAAATGTCCAGTGAATTTCTAAGTACTGCAGCGGAGGAGCCTTTGTCAGATACTCTCCCTGTCCTCCCATGATTGTGAGGTACACTTTCACGGCCACCGTGAAATTATTCTGGGGGAAAATTGGTCAACCATAGGTTGTGCGATGACCAGATGAAGACTGGCATCAGCACTCATCTTCTGAAAGAACAGGAAATTGAATGTAAAGGAAGGCTCAGGCTTGGATAAATTTATAAAATTCTTTTTGCAAATGGAGATGCCGGGAAAGAAGATAACCTGCACAGAAGAATTCAGTTTAAGCATGTCTTTTCTAATATACATTATTTTAAAATATATACAGTATCTTTATTGAAAATAAGGAATTTAATTTGAAGGAATGTATAATGGCTGGGGAAATTGGTGTTCTTTCAGGGAATAAATAGTAGGATTATATTTATGATTTGCTTTGGAAATTTAAGAAAGAAAAAAACTTTAATTTTTAAATTTATAAAGTATTTTTTAAGATGAAAACAAGCAGTAAAATATTGTTATTGGTACCCTGTGCCAATAACTTGTGTGGCATGAAACATCAGTAATTCATGAAGGCAGTAAGGCAAATTTCTATTCTAATCACAGGTGGTTTAACAAAGGTATGTTGTTCTGCCTGTTAAATCATGTGTACTTGTATATGGAAATATATGTTTCTGGCTGTTAAACCATGTGTGATCAAAATACAAACTTGTCTTTCCTCTATTATATATGTGTTTATACATACATATATCCTTACATCTTGATGTATATACATTTATAAATAACATGTACACACATACATACATTTAAATATACATGTATACATATACACACAAAAATACAAACTATATATTATATTACCCATACACATATATAAACACACACACATGTATATGTGCCTATAAGAGAGATGACCATAGTAGTAATCAATAAATAGATATTTGATAATCATAACGTTTTACTTATTCTTATTAAATACAATACTTATTTACCCTAAAGGAAATACCTATGTCATGTTTTATTTGGGATCCCATTGTTCTGGGCCATCAGCTACACAGCTGTTATATTGTAGACAGCAATGGTGTGTGTCATTTCATAAACATGCCAAATAGTCTGCAAAGAGTAAGCAAAATAGATATTCCATTGTGATAAGACTTTGGAAATAAATGGCATTCTTGTTTATGATATAGCTTTGGGCTGTATTTCTGTAGCTATATTTGTGAAAAGTGCAAGCTTATATGTGTGTGAATATATGCATGCATATGTTTGTGTGAATTTTACTCCTGCTTCTTTTTTTTAAAAAATCCTAACAGAAAGAAATGATAAATGCTTCAGGTGATGGGTACCCCAATTGCTCTGATTTGGTTATTACACATTGCATACCTGTATCAAAATATCACATGTACTCGATAAATATATACAACTATTATATACCCATAATAATTTAAAATAAAAAATTTAAAAAAAATTTTCTTGAAAAACAAGAGTGTATATTTATTACAGTTAGAAATATAGAAAATGCTCTTTAGGAAAGCTGGTGTCCTGTGGTTTAGTTTCTTTCTTCGTTTCTAAAAATAATACCCACTCTAGGAGAGACAACTGTATGTCTGAGAACAGAATTAGCTAGAATTCCACAGGAGAGTTGCAATAGGACCTTAACAAGTAAGTTGCTCTCTCTGCTCCTTGGGTAAGTTACTTTTAAAATTAAATTAATGATAAACTTCATCATGTTCAGAATTAATGAAAACTGACAGTATACAAAGTTACAAGATAGAATATAAGAAAAACAAAAAAATAATGTTGTTTTCAAAAGTGTTAGTCACGTAAGCTACCTTTCCATGGCCAAACCAGGATTTATACTTCAGATGCAATTTCCTGTTCTCTTCTCTTACAACCTTTCAGATTAGCCCATGACCACTATTACCAACCATTATTCAAGTCTTCCACTTTAAAATCATTTTTTCTAGTTTTTCCTAGAAAAACTGGAGTTTATAAACTTTTTGAGATAAGTGGATCTGTCTTACTTATCTTTATATTCCCATTTCCCAGAATACTCCTGTCATATCCTAAATAATGAAATAATAGTGCAATATATTTTTAAGAATGTCTTACCCCCACTTCTGTATACTTGTATGACTTAGGTGTTACATGTTATCTTCTTTGAGATTTAAATGCAATAGTTTAAAATATTCCTCGAATACAGTAGGGACCACTTTAGCACACCCAATTTCTCTAGATTCTCAAGGATGAGGGCAGAAAGCAGGGAGAGATGTTAGAAAACATCATATGTTTTTCCTAGTCATACTAGATTCATGTTATGGCTTGTGTCTATTAGGTTCATTTTCTAAATCATGTATACAGTTAATGTTACACAAATGCAATCGTTACGAATACATGCACAAAGAACTTAAAACTGAAGAGTAGGCAACCAATCAATATTCTTCTCAGAGTTCATCCACCTACCATGTTGAAGGCACTCTCTTTAATGCTTTGTGCAATTCTCTTTACCCTATGTTACTATGAATTCTTACACAAAGAAATGTAGTCATATTTTACATTTTACATTAAGATCTTAGGGACTCATCATGCATACATGAAGATATATTTGTAAACAATCACATTTCTGTACCCAACTGGAGTTCTTGTGACAACTGATAAGATTTTACCTTGAATATATAGGATTCTCCATAGGATTCTCTCATCTAATCATTTCCAATGCTCATGGTATATTGAGTTCTCACATCTACTTGAGAACTAGTAAGTATTCATGACAGAAATAAGGACTGTAATTTGAATTAGATAAGAAAAAGATTATCTCTAGAATGTTGATCACTCAATCCTCAAATGCTTCATCATAAATAAGGCATACACTTTGCCCAATGCTTTTGCTTTACAAAATGAAAGTAAAACATACAATGTAACATGTATATTAATATTATTAAATATTAATATAATGAAATATATATGAAACAGATGTGAAATGAAAGTTATATATATATATATATATATAAAATGCCCCAATTATTCCATATATATTGAGAAACAATTGCCTAGTAGCACAACATGCCCAAATGCTATTTCTTGATCATATAGCCATAAACTAATATATTGCAGCTAGATAGTCCATATTAAAAGACATTAGCAAAAGTAACCCCTTATCAGGTAGCTTTTTAAATTTTTTTTTTGTTTCTTTTACAAAATCAAGAGGTGGTCCAAATTCTATGTAACATATTATACCTAGAAGAGCTCAACCTTTCTTCCATAACTTAATCATCAAAAATTCTTGGCAGCTGGATTGAGCTGTTACTCATAACAGCTTGATTAAGGTATCACTGACATGAAATGTACCCTATATGTTAAAAGTGTATGAATTGATAAATTTTGACATATGTAAACCTATGAAACAATCACTACAATGAAGATAATGAACATGTCAATCACCCTTAAATATATCCTTTGGCTTATTTGTAATCCTTCCCACATGCAGTTTGCATTAACCCCAACCATTCCCAGGCAATTACTGATATATTTTCCATCAGCTCAGGTTAGATTGCATTTCCCAGACTTTTATACAAATAAAATCATATAAAGTACTCATTTTGTGATTCTTTTTTCATATGGCATAATTATTTTGGGATTTAGCTGTGACAGTGAATATATATATTAATATATATACAAACAAAATTATTCCATATAAATTGGAATATATACAAAATAATAAAATAATGTAATATAATAACATTTTATTATTACATATATTATATAATATAATGATATAATATAATAAATAATAATAAAACTCATTCTGTTTTAAGTATGGACATATAGATGTTTCCAGTTTTTGTTTTGTTTTACATTGTTTGGCTATTACTACCTAAGCTCATATAATCATTTATGTACACAAGTCTTTGTTACATACATATGCTTTCATTTCACTTCAGTAGATATCTAAGAATGGAATAATTGGGTTATATGGTAGTTGTATGTTTAAATTTTTAAGAAAATGCAAACATTTTTCCAAAGTGATTTACCAATTTAAATTTCCACCAGCACTGTGAAAGAGTCCCAGTTCCTTCACATACTTGCCAACAATTAGTATGAGAATCTTTTTAAATTTATCCATTCTAATAGGTATGTAGTGACATACTTGTGGTTTTAATTGAGATTTTCCTAGTGACAAATGGTGTTTTGCGTATTTGCTATGCCTTGCTCTTCTGTGGTAATGTATCCTCTAGTATTTTGCCCATTTTTTAATTGCTTTTTTTTCTTATCATTGAGTTTTTTTTTTTTTTTTTTTTTTTTTTTTTGAGACAGAGTCTCGCTTTGTTGCCTAGGCTAGAGTGAGTGCCGTGGCGTCAGCCTAGCTCACAGCAACCTCAAACTCCTGGGCTCAAGTGATCCTTCTGTCTCAGCCTCCCATGTAGCTGGGACTACAGGCATGAGCCACCATGCCCGGCTAATTTTTTCTATATATATTAGTTGGCCAATTAGTTTCTTTCTATTTATAGTAGAGACGGGGTCTCGCTCTTGCTCAGGCTGGTTTCGAACTCCCGACCTCGAGCAATCCGCCCGCCTCGGCCTCCCAGAGAGCTAGGATTACAGGTTATCATTGAGTTTTGAGAGTTCTTCATATATTCTGGATACAGTCTTGTATCAGATGTATCAGCTATAGCATTTGTTAATTATTTTTTCCTAATCTGTTGCTTATATTTTAACCATCTTAACACTGTCTTTCAAAGGGCATCATTTTAATGAAATCCAATATATATATATATATTTTTTTTAATTTATGGATTGTATTTTGGTGTTGTATGTAAGAAATCTTTGCCTAACCCAAGGTCCCAGAGATGTTCTAAGTTTTCTTTTAGAAGTTTTATAGTTTTGGGTCTTACATTTAGGCATATTCACTATATACCAAGTTATTTTTGGTATATAGTGTGAGGTATGGTTCAAAGTTTTTTGTATGTGTGTGTGCATGTCTGTATTGCATATGGATATGCATTGTTCCAGGACAATATTTGGAAAATATTGTCCTTTCTCCACTGAATTGCTTTTGTACCTTTATCAAAATCCACTGTCCATATATATGTGAGTGTATTTCTGGACTGTATTCTCTGCCATTGGCCTATTTGTCTATCTTCATACCAAAACATACTGTCTTGACTATTGATGCTCTACAATAATTCTTCAAAGCAGGTAGGATAGGCCCTCCAAATTTGTTTCCTATTAAATCTGCTTTCGCCATTCTATGTGCTTTCCATTTCCATATGAATTTAGAATCAGCATGTCATATTAAAAAAAAAAAAAAAAAAAAAAAAAAAAAAAAAAACCTGCTAAGTTTTTGTTTAGGATTGCATTGAATCTATATATCAATTCAAGGAGAAATTATATCTCAACAATATTGATATTTCTACTACATAAACATAGTACATTGTTCCAGAAATTGTCATCTTCTTTTAAAAATATTTAAGCAATGTTTAGCTGTTTTATGATCTTAGGTGCACAAGTCTAGCATTTTTTAATCAAATCTATTCCTAAGTATTTTATATTTGTGATGCTATTATAAGTGACATTTAAAACGTTTTATATTTATAAGTGTTTATTGCTAATATTCACAAATATAATTGAATTTTTTGATATCAATCTGTTACCTTGATCTTGTATCCTGCAATATTGCTAACATCACTGATTAGTTCTAAGAGCCTTTATAGATTTATTTTTTTTCTTTTTTTGCTAGCACAGAACTTCCAGTATAGAGTCTTTGAAGATTTAATAGAATTTTCTACATAGGTGATCATATCGTTTCTAACCAAATACAATTTCACTTCTTCTTTCCAATCTGCGTGTGTTTTATATCTTATATTTCCCTTTTTCCACTAATTAGAACTTTCAGTACAATATTGGTAAGAGGTGATAAAAGCAGAAACCCTAGTCTTGTCCTCGTTGTAGAGGGAATAGCATTCAGTCTTTCACCATTGAGTATCGTGTTAGCTATTGTCTTTTCATAGATAACAATTATCAAGTTCAGAGAAGTTCCTATGTTTCCAAGTTACTGAGAGTTTTTATTAAAAAATGAATGTTCAATTTTTCAGATGCTTTTTCTGTCTCTCTTTAAATCATCATGTAGTTTTTCTTTCAAGTCTTCTATTATTATGAATTATTTTGATTAATTTTCAGGTGGGAAGACAAACTTTCAGTCTTTGGATAAACCCCACTAGGTCATAACTTATAGTCTTTTTATATATTGTTGCATTAGATTTGCCAAAATTTGTTTAGAATTTTTACATCTAGGCTTATATGTGATACACTTTTATTTTTTTCATAATTTTTTTCTGGTTTTGGCATCAGAATAAAAGCTAGTCTCATTGAATTAGTTGAAACATTTTCTTTTCTTTGATTTCCTGTAAAACTTTGTGTAGAATGGATTTTTTTTCTCTTAAATGTTTGGCAGAATTTACCACAGAAGCAATATGTGCCTAGAGATTTCCTTGTGGGAAAGTTCTTTAACTACAAATTCAATTTTTAAAATAAGTATAAGGCTGATTAGGTTATCTATTTACTGTTGAGTAAATTCTGGTAGTTTGTCTTTCTTATACTCATATTATCTCAGCAATCACATTTATTGCTATATATTAATAATATTAATTTATTGTTAGGTTAATTTCTGAAGAAACTGCAATAGTGTCACTTCTCTCTTGATATTGATTATTTGTTTTTTCTTTTAGGTTTTTTCTTTTAGATTATTTGTTTTTTCTTTTAGTTTTTCTCAAAACTTTTGATAAGTTTTGTTACAGTTTTATCAACTTTTCGACCAAAGAGCCAATATTTGGTTTCATTGATTACCTCTATTATTTTTGTTTTCTACTTTATTGACTACTGCTGTGATCATTATTATATTATTTTACTACTTAATTTGTGTTGAATTTGCTCTTTTTGTTGTTTATTAAGCTTATTAGGTTGTACGTTAAGAACATCTTTGAATAGAATAGTTAAGTGTTATAAGTTTCCATTAATGTTCTACTTTAGGTGCATGTCACAAATTATAAAATGTTGAATTTTCATTTGTATACAATTCAGAAAACTTTATAAATTATCTTTTGATCCCTTCATTAAGCCATGTGTTAAAGTGTTTTTTAATTGCTTAACATCTAAGGATTTTCTAGATATTTTTCCATTATTGATTTCTAATTTCATTTTTATTATGGTAAGAGAAAATACTTTAAATAATTAAATTCCTTTTAATTATTTTGACTTATTTAATGGTCCCCCAAATGGCATACTCTTTTATATTCAATTCTAAACTCAACACAATGTGTTCAGATAATCAGGTCCATATGTTTTTATTTTTAATGATTTTAGTTTTTCCTTGTGGCCTACTGAATGATCAAATTTTGTGACCGTTACATATCTGTTTCATCTATAATTTTCTGAAAGAATGTCCTCACATAGATACTGTTAGATTAATCATTTTCTCCTTGTAGAATTCTAGTCTCTGCCATGATAGAATAAGGTACATATGACTTTCTTCTTCCCCACCATTAAAACTATAAAACTTGCCTGGGCATGGTGGCTCACACCTGTAATCCTAGCACTTTGTGAGGCCAAAGTGGGAGGATCACTTGATCTTAGGAGTTCAAGACTAGCCTGAGCAGGAGTGAGACCCCATCTTTACTAAAAATAGAAAAATTATTCAAGCGTGGTGGCACATGCCTATAATCCCAGCTACTCTAGAGGCTGAGGCAGGAGAGTCCCTGGAGCCCAGGAGTTAGAGGTTGCAGTGAGCTACAATGGTGCCACTGCACTCTACCTAGGGTGACAGAGTAAGACTCTGTTTCAAATATATACAGATATATATATATATATATATATATATATATATATATATATATTATGTTATCTACTTTTGTTTCTGTTTTGTTTACTTCTAAAACTACAGTTGATTGTTTGTAGAATTTGTGGATCTAGTCTCCATGTCTCATCACTTTCTCTAATTCTTTCCATTTCTTTACATGTTTGTACCACAGTTAGAGAATTTTCTGGGACCTTCATCTATTTGATTGATTTGATCTGCAGCATTGATCTGCAGCATTGGCCCTTTTCTTCTCTATTTAGCCATAATTTTACATGAACGAAGTCAGACAAAGAAAGATAACTATTGCATGTTCTCATTTATAAGTGGGAGCTAAATAATGTGTAGGCATGGATGTAGAGTGGGGAATGACAGACAATAGGGACTCAAAAGGGTGAGGGGGTGAAAGAGAGGCAAATGATGAGAAATTACTTAATGAGTATAATGTACATTATTTGGGTTATGGATACTCTAAATGCCCTGACTACATCACCATGCCATCTATGCATGACACAAAATTGCACTTGTCTGTAAATTTGTACAAATAAAAAACATAGTTGAAATAATTTTAATTTTGCCTTGCTAATCTTACTATTAATTTATAGGAAATCTAATTGTTTCTTTTTCTATAAGGGAAATATTATCCACATCACCATGATGAAATTATTTGTGCTTACATAAAATCTTTTCCACATTAATTTATCACCTCAGCTGTTAATTCTTTAGTTTGTTAATTTTGCAACGTGTTTATTGTTCTTTTTTCAAATCCTTTCTGAATCTTATTCTTTCATCCATATCTTTAAAAAAATATATTTTGCTTGAGGATTTGCTTACAAACTTTCTGTAAATTTTAGTGGGTTGAGAAACTATTAATATTTCTTAGAGTTATTTTTGAGTGGTCTCTGGCTGGGTTCTACCAATGGTCAGAGGAGGATTGATAGCAGCATTAATCCATCAGCAGCTGATTTCTAATCTGAGAAGAACCACTTTCATAGCAAGAAGCATAGCCTGAGAAGCAGCCCATGGCACTGCCTGGTGGCTTGTTATCCCCACCTGGCACGTTTTCTGTGGTTCCTACTCTGACTTGGGTAGTTTTTCCTCTGTGTTGTGGTACCAATGATGGGGCCCTCATCCAGGTCTCAGCACAGCCACAACAGCCTCTCTTCTCCGTTGTGGGCTCCAGGGAAATAAGCTTCTTCCTTTTGTTCCTCAACCCTGCAGATTGTAGCTCTTTCCTGCAGTTCGTAATGTTTGTTACCTCACTATTTCCCTTTGATTCTATTAGACTTCCCAACACCTATGTAACCAATTCTCTTTATCAAATTCGCCCAGTTTGAAATACATAAAGTGGTTTTGGATTTCTTTACTGGACCTTGATTGATATTCTTGTATCTATCTTTGGAAGATAATTATATAGAGTTGCCTGATAAAATACAGGATGCACTATTTGATTCATGCTTACACTAAAAAAGTATCCATTATTTATCTGAAATTCAAATTGAACTCGGCATTGTGTATTTCATTTGTTAAATCTGACAACCCTATGATTATATTCACTGTCAACTGCTATTTTGATTATGGAAGACAGGCAGAGATACTGCTTGGAGGATGCGCTATTGCTTGCCTTCTGTATGCAGATTCGCACAAATTTCTTTAGGTAAGTAGCTACCAGAGGCACTGTTCTCCCTATCCAGTTTTAGTACTACAACTCACTGCCTTACTCTGGCAGCAAGTGCAGATGCCACTGCAAAACAGTGTGGTTGGTGCTTAGGGACCATACTCCATTGGAATTCATCGGATAAATCATTAATGTTAAATGAAAGTTTTCTTAAAATAATCCATATGAGTTAATCCTGACTAATTTTCTGTTTGAAGATGTATGGTTTACTCTTCTTCTATTGAATTGAACAGAAAGTGTCTACCTGTTTATTGGACATTTCATATCTGAATATATTAAAACATTTAATGTACTAATCTCTCAATAAATTAGGCCAGATATGCATGTTATCTGTTCCACAAAACTGCAGATGATAAATACTTAATTTTAAATTTTTCTTCATAAATTAAAGGAATCAAATGAAAGATAAACATACAGCTTGTGATTAATGTGGGACCTTCAGTTTAGTCAATTATGCAAGAAATTATTGGACTTCATGTCCAAAACAACATATATAATGGCATATCTACTCAGAATCAAGAAGCAGATTTATTAGACAATTACATTTCCTATTGTTGCTCCCTTTTAATTGTCTTTATTATCCTGAATTTCAACACATTACCTGTATAGTATGCAAACTTTGGGTTAAAATCCATTTCCTACTTCAGGAACTTAACATAATAGGAGGAAGTTTAAATACCTGATTCTGCTACAACAAGCTTACAATTTATTATATTTGCCTAATATCTTCGTATTTTTTTTCACATGTGACAAGATAAGACTAGTCAGAATAATTTGACAATAAACTAGAGGAAATGCGAACAGCTGATTACAATACAGAGTGAAAAGGATAGAAAACACCTTTGTAAATATGAGATCAAGTACTTTTAAAATAACTTTAAATGAATAAAGGAAAATATTTTAAATGAGGAGTCTGGTGTTTATTAGTTCTTCATATTTTTGACTTAAAAAATCTAGACAATTCATCCACTGCTATATTTGTATCTACTCTCAAAGGGAGTTATTATCCAACTTAAACAAGTGAGAAGTAAAGGTAACTAATGATTATAAAAGGACAAATGCTAAATAATGAGTATTAATTATACTTTTATTGGGTTCTTTAACTCTAAAGTCTATTGCAGATAGAGCATACTATATTTTATTTCCAACAATTTCTTGTAAATAAATTCATTCTCTTTATTGTTTATAGGCATATGCATCACTGATACTAATGTATAAAATGTAAAAATGACCAAAGATGATTAATAACTTAGGTGTCTTACAGGTTGGGACACCGGAAAGCAGACCCTGTAATGGAGACTCACGTACAGGATCAACAAGTAAAGAAGAAAAGATAAGAGATAAAGAATAAATTAGCAAGAAGAAATGTTAGGTTGCAATTCAGTCTCAACAAAAACATCTTCTGATTTCACATGAAGTTCTAATTCTGGGACAACTCAGAAACATCTCACTTTGTGATGAGGGGACTGGGACTATGTACTCCTATATCCACCAGTCCTGTGATACACATCCGGGAACAAGAGGAGTGACATGATTGCCTTCGCTGAGGGCAATTTCCAAAAAGGGCTAACAGCTGGAAGCGCTTCCAGCAGTTCCAGCAGCTGGGGAAACATGTCTTTCTGTCCTGAAGTAAGCTCTAAGCTGCAAAGCACAGCATCTACTACAATATCATAAAGGCCTTATTTGGAAAACCAACAAACACTGTGGTTTCCACTCAGAAAGAGGAGGATGATCAAATGAAGTGAGTGACAGTAGTAGGAAATTTGAGATTTCAGTACTTTTCATGTCAGGGAAGGACATAAAGAATAACACATGAAAAAAGTGTTATGCTTATGAAAAATCTGTTATATTCTATTGAATTCTGGTTGAGATTATAATGATTGGAGTGGGGGAGCATGAATAAAATTATATAACCCTCTTTATAAGGTAAGTTATTGGAAGTGTTAATTAGGGCATTTGGTACAAGAAAAGAAACCTTAAGTAAATTCTTTGGCAGCTGTGATCTGTAGCTATTGGATTAAACCAATAAACGCTTAAAATACACTGGAATAAAAATATCCATATACTAAATCATTGATAGAAGCTATCACATTCACACATTACTATGTGTGGCTAAGATTTCTGAACATATAGGATAATTATACAGGGGCTTTATCTTTGAAAAGTTTAAACACATGCACCTGATTTTAAGGTCAGTGTTCATAGCAGTCATCCACGTGGACATTGCTATTTCCTTTTCAAATGCTAAA
Organism: Microcebus murinus; assembly: GCF_040939455.1. Taxonomy (NCBI): domain Eukaryota; kingdom Metazoa; phylum Chordata; class Mammalia; order Primates; family Cheirogaleidae; genus Microcebus; species Microcebus murinus. Next base: position 61,982,787 of record NC_134108.1, on the reverse strand, counting down.
AAACATATAAAGTCTCTTATTTAACTAAATTTCATTGTAAACCTATTTGGTCTCCTATGTTGATCCTCATCTAGAGAAGAGAACACAAATCATATTGTCTAAAATTAGCATACATTTCTCTGAATCTCAGCAGGGAACTCACTATCTTGCTATTTATAGGTCAACACTTCCTATAATAAGACATTTTTAAAACACCAAATGCTTATTTGCTGATCTAGGTCCAAGCTAATAGACTTAAAATGAAATTATAGTCATATACAACTATCCCTATTAAATTTACATAATATCCATTTGGCAATATCTAGTATTTCACCTACTTCAATCATTTCATTTATCTTAACAGCAAGTTAATTGAAGAACCAGGACCAGAATGCAAGCTTCTTAATATATACATAAGCAATGTAAAGTAGATATTTAATAAACATTAAAAAAGATATATTACTCAGTCATATATTAATACTATAATGCCATGTTTCCATTAAGCAATATAGAGTGAGAACAATTTTCTTAACTTATACCTCATTCATGTCACCTATAATTTTAAAAGAGAGGTAACTTATTATTGATTAAGATAAATTAAAAATTTACCTCCATATTTTGAAACACATAAATTTATATATGTTTTATAAAATATTTTGTTACCAAATGTATAATTCCTATAATTTATATATTTTTCCAACTGAGTTAATTTGTCTGAACTACTAATGCACCAACTTTATAAACACAGTTCTTTTCCAACTATTTAAGGCATTCTTTGGAAATATCTTCACTCACTTGAAGATCAGTCAGGGGTGGAAACTATTGATGGATGCTAAGTACTGTCTTTAGAAAGAGATATGTGTCCTACAGCAATCACACAGAGATAATAGCTAAATAAAAAGAAAGTTTTCACTGTTTTATCCTGGCCTATTGATCAACACGGTAGTAGCCATATCTTCTCTGTTGATATTCTTCCTTTAGTTTCTAAGCACATTTGTTTTGTCCTTTGGTGTTAATAGTTACGGAGAGCATGAACACAACAGAACTTATGTTAACTCCTTTCAATTTGTACCTTTAAATTATATATGACATTGCAATCAGTCCCTAGAATAATCTAAGGAAAGAAATTGCAGGCCAGGCGCAATGTCTCAGACCTGTAATCTTAGCATTCTGGGAGGCCAGGGCAGCAGGATCCCTTGAGGTCAGTAGGATCCTTTGAGGTCAGAAGTCTGAGGTTGCTGTGAGCTAGGCTGACACCACAGTACTCTAGCCAAGGCAGCGAAGTAAGAGTGCCTCAAATAATAATAAAAAAAAAAAAGCAGAAAGAAAGAAAGAAATTTCAGACTTATGTGAATCTCTAAAATCTTTTTCTTAAGTTTTGCTTTTGAAACATTAATAAATATCTCAATTTTTACAAAATAGCACATAATATAAATTTATTAAATCGGGTGTTTCATCCTATCTTAATAAAACACTATAGAAATGTAATACTTTCTGACAATGACCAAGTATATGTATAAGTTAACTAATAAAAACAGAAGAAGGGCCTTCAATCTTCTATAAATAAATTTGAGATGTCTTTATTTTTGTAGTATTTATAGTATGCTAATAATGTGACTGCATTTATCTATATTTGAATAAAATATAATTATTTTTCTTGAAGAGTATCACTATAAAGAGAATAAACATTAAACACACGTGCTAGCACACAAAGAGATATTTACTTTTAGCTTTATAGTAAGGAAATACTAAAATTTAAATTATAGAATAAATTTTCCCTATTATTCTTTGATGCAGAAGAATAAGTTAATGTATCTTTCCTGAGTTTTTTTATAGAGGTTTTGTAATGTCTATTGATAATTTTATTTTCCTAACACTCAAGCTCACCAATTTAGTTTTCTCTCACTTTTTAAGGTTCCTGGGAAAGATTTTTCAGTAAGCTTTATTTTCTCAACCTCCAACGAGTACCTAGCTCCAAAGTCCATAGAATTTTTGTGGTTGTCATGTGAGGCTGAGACAAAAGTAATTTCTCTGTAATTTTAGGTTCTGAGATTAATAATTTCTGATTTTCAAAGGGGGTATGGTGGCCCATCCTATTAAAAAGGAAGTCCTGACAGAGCTCTGTTTAAGGAAGCACCACAGCAGGGCTCTAAATTAGACTGTTGGGACATAGAGATCGACCACCATTTACCGTCCTGGGGAAACTGGGGCAGCAAACCGAATACATTTTTTGTTTAATTTCCTTGTATGTGCAAATTCTTTTCAGAAGAAGATGCTGTAAGAATTAACACATTGACTGCCACACTAGAAAAAAGTAATTTTTTCCTTGGGGCCACGGTGTTTAAATAGAATAAAAACTTCAAAAACAAAATTTTCTTTTCTAATTTAATGAAAACTTTGCTATTTTTTACTGTTTTCTATATGTGAATTATAGGCAACTTGAAAAATAGTTTTCACGGCTCCTAAGGTGATGAAACATGTGAGTTATATACGCTTCCCAGGCCTCCGGCTCAAAACTAGCATGAGTTAAATATAACTCATATGGCAGTTAATGCATGAATGAGCAATTTCAATTAAAATACTTAGCATTGTGTTTCATAAATGATAACCGCTTAAACATATTTGTTATTATTATTGTTTTTCTCACTGCTACCATTTTGATGACTTCACTAAAGAATATTCCTCATAGTACTAAGCATCTTTTTGATTCCACTCATAAAAAAGTAAATAATAAGGAAGAACATTTGAAGGTATATCATGAAAGCAGATGAATAAATCGATCCAATGTATTTTGATCTTGGCACAATGTATTTTGTACCTGACCAAAGAGAGTAAATATTACAGTTGCTGAGTCCATTGTTCCCCTGACATTTCAGAAAGGGCTTCATAGACGAGTACGATATTAGCTGATAATTCTTTAAAATAAACCTTCTGATTTTTTGTCCTTTCAGTCTCTATTAGAGATTGTTTAGAGGATTGTCTGAAGTCAAGAGACTTAACAAATGTATATTAGATCTAGAAATATTACTACTAATATTAAATATAACATAACTATTTTAATATATAAATTCCTACACCTAAAATTTGGAGTGATTATCAAAATTAGAAGCATTGTTTAGATAATTCTCCTGCGTTATCACTGGGCAGGAGCATATGCTGATTTTACCAGAATGTTTTTAGGTGTGAATCTGTCATTTTCTTCTTGTGACCTGCTTGAAGAGAAGATCGCAAAGTACAACTGCAGTGTTTGACTATAGCCACAACTCAGAAACACCCCTGACTCTACGGCTTCCTGTTTGATTCTCTAAACCTAAGAAAGAAGGGACTTCAAAAAACATGCAGACTTAACGAATCACATTTCAAGAAAATGAATTCAATGTTATTCACATTTCTTTTTGTTAAATGGTCATTGGTCTTTTCTTAACACACACACACACACACACACACACACACCAGAAAAGCCCATAGACTCTTTCTGTTCAAATTAAACTCTATAAAAGCGGAATCCTAATACCAATCAGTCTCAAGTTAACTGGCTAGCTTTCTTATTTTTTTGTGGCAGAAACTTATTATATATCATCAGAGGTTTAGGTCCTTGATCAGAATACCTCTGGCAAAATGTGAGAGGCACTAACAATTTATGTGGAGAGATAACACAAGGAAGCTTATTTTAATCACCAGAAAGCACAGTCAGCTATTCTTTGAGTAATAAGTATCCCTCTCCCCAGATTTAACATGAAGAGTAAAGTCTAATTTCATTTTCATCCTTAACTATATTTCTATTTCCTGTCTATGCTAAAGACTACTGCTTTCTATTCTGTAATTTTTGGTTGTATTGGTTCCAATTACTGTACAATTTTTTCTGCAATATTCATTCTGAATATTTTATTCTATTTGGAATTAAATTTAGATTCCATGAACATTATAGTGTGCATTTTCTTCTTCAAAGAACCTGTGTGCACACATGTGCATGTATGTGTACTCATGTATGGTTCTGTGCATATATGTGTTCATATTTCCTGTAGAAATATCTGTTTAATGCATGTTTTTCTAAAAATAATTCATATTCACATGGCCCAGACATAAAAAAAAATAGGAAAGGAGAAAAAGATGGTGCATTGATCCATGGTCTAAAAGTCTTAAAATCTTGGCATCATCACTGACAGAAATAAGAAGTTGGCAGAGGCAGTTTTTAAATGAGGTCTTAGGTGTTTGATACTGTGAATGTTAAGGCTGAACTGACTAGGATATTGCCAGCTGAATGATATTTCCACCTTAGTTCCCATTATTTCTATGTCTCTTCAACTTAGTATCTTTTTTTTTAATGCATCTACAAATTTTAATGCATCTATAAAATTGAAAAATTTTTAAATCAATAGCAGGGCAATACTAGTCTCATATAGGTCATTAAATATGAAATGTCCAATTTCAAATCCAAACTGTAGTTTATTATATGTCAAACAAGAAGCAGTACAATTCTTTTTTTTTTTTTTTGAGACAGAGTCTCGCTTTGTTGCCCAGGCTAGAGTGAGTGTCGTGGCGTCAGCCTAGCTCACAGCAACCTCAAACTCCTGGGCTCAAGTAATCCTGCTTTCCTTTTTTATTTATAGTAGAGACGAGGTCTTGCTCTTGCTCAGGCTGGTTTTGAACTCCTGACCTCAAGCAATCGGCCCACCTCGGCCTCCCAGAGTGCTAGGATTACAGGCGTGAGCCCCCGTGCCCGGCAAAGAAGCAGTACAATTAATAAAATTATGAGCCTAAACTGTCAACAGTCTTGCTATTTATTCTAAGGGTAACTTGCTTGTGCCAGAAGCGAAGAAATCTGGAGAGTGAGTGGCAATGAAATCGCAAAAGGCATTTTCCACAGCTTATTGAGAATTGAATAGTTTTCTTTTCAAAAAGAGGTCTAAAGCCTGGAATAAGTGGTAGACAGTGGGTGCCACTGGAATAAGTGATAGACAGTCAGGTCTGATGAACATGTTGTATAACAGAGAGTTTCCAAATCCAGCTTCTATAGTTTGAACAGTGTTGTTTTTTGTAACATGTGGTCTTGAAGAGGATTGGCCTGTCTCTATTGACCAATCTTAGTTGCTTAATCACAAGCATCATTACATTTCATTTCAGTTGGTTGCTGTACACATCCCTGTAATCGTATTTTGGCACTTCATGTTTATACAACCATTGTGCTGAACACTTGCAATTGTCAAAAAAATAAATCCATTTTTCATCACACAGACAGTGTAGAAATGGTTCGTCTTTGTGTCGTGACAACAAAGAAAGGTAAGCTTCCAGACAATTTCTCTTCTGACCCTCATTTAATTTATGCAGAACCCATCTGTCCAGCTTCTTTACCTTGCTGATTTGTTTCTAATGTTCCGATAGTGTTGGAATAATAATGTCAAATCTTGTCGCTAATTCCCACATAGGTTGAAATGGATCCTCTTCTACTATAGCTTCAGCTCAAAATTATCCACTTTGGTCTCAGGTCACCCAGGTGGCTCATTTTCAAGATTAAAATCACCAGAACGGATCTTCTCACACTACTGACGTAATGTGCGTTCATTGGCCACATCCTTCCCAAACACTTCATTGATATTTCAAGCTGTCTGTGCTGCATTGGTTCCACCATGGAACTCACATTTGAAAATAACACACATTTTTGACTTATCCATGTTTTCACAAAACTTGCTTCAAAAAATATTTGAAAGATAATCACAAGCCAAATTGTATGTTTGCAAGAGGGAGGCTGTACCTTAGAAATAAAATTAAAATAAGAAATGTCAAAGTGGGCCGGGCGCTGTGGCTCACGCCTGTAATCCTAGCTCTTGGGAGGCCGAGGCGGGCGGATTGCTCAAGGTCAGGAGTTCAAAACCAGCCTGAGCAAGAGCGAGACCCCGTCTCTACTATAAATAGAAAGAAATTAATTGGCCAACTGATATATATATAAAAAAAAAAAATTAGCCGGGCATGGTGGCGCATGCCTGTAGTCCCAGCTACTCGGGAGGCTGAGGCAGGAGGATCGCTTGAGCCCAGGAGTTTGAGGTTGCTGTGAGCTAGGCTGACGCCACGGCACTCACTCTAGCCTGGACAACAAAGTGAGACTCTGTCTCAAAAAAATAAAAAAAAATAAAAAAAAATAAAAAAAAAAAAAGAAATGTCAAAGTGAAATTTCAGAGATATCAACTGTCAAACTCAGTACTTATAAAAATCGGACATTTCATACTTAACAACCTAAAAATTGGATCATTTCTATAGGTTATGAGAACTAATGATGATGTTATTCTCTTACATTGTAATAAACATTAGGCTGCTGCAGACAGAGTTTTCTAGGTATTAGAGTTTTATATTTAAAATAAAGCCAATAGCCTCTTCTGTAAGCTATTTTAAAGTCCAATCATTGATGTGTAATGAAAAAAACCAGCCCTTTTTTATTATTTAGTGAAATGGGAATTATTCACTTTCCATTCTTTGTGAAGATGGATGATTTCTTATTATATGATATTTTATATTCTTGACATGATATTTTATATTCTTAAGATATTTTATATTCCCTTTACCTGGAAATTTATTTTTTAGCTAAATGGCTCCAATACTTCATACATTTTATTTATGAAGATGTACTGAATATTCTCTGCTTAGCCCTCCAGATCTGCTCTTTACTCTTTCACATTGCCCTGTGCCCAGAAAGATGATCTTTAGGAACTGCATCGATTGAATTCCCTTGCCCTCTGGCTTCCAGTTGATTTGGCCAATGGGAAATGCCAGCTTTGAGATAAACAGGAAAAGTTGAATTCTTTATAAGGCTAGGTCCCTCGCTGCCTAGCTGTGAGTTGACCATACTGGAGACATTCGCTCAAAGGATCAGACAGCCGTCTCCTACAGCTATATAGGTGTTATACCTATGTAGGTATTACAGAGTTCTCCTGTCAACTTTTTTCCTTTTCCCCCCTAGTCCCTTCACACATGAAGGTAGTAAAAGCTTTCCAGTATGATCATAGATAGCTTGCTTCTCCATCTTCTTTTTGGTTTTTCTTAACCCTGCCAACATGGTTGTTTAAAAAAAGAATAGACATCCCAGTATTAATCTTTTTTGTATCACTCCTTTTGAGCATAACATGTGTTTCTTTCCAGAAGCCTGATTGATAACTTGGTTAAATTAGTTATTTTATATTTATCTTTAAATTTTTTGCTCCAAGTCACTCTTTAACAAAAACTTGGGAGTGCGGTGGGTCTTGTTACACATAAGGACAAAAATCTCTCATTATTATTATTGTTATTATTTTGCCCACAATGAAGACTAATAGACACATAGAAAAAAGCACTATGGTGTGGCTCTTTCAGTGTAATCATTTACAAAGTTCTACCATAGGAATGTCAGACTGATCAAACGAAAACTGATACAGACTATTTCATCTGCAGATAATGTATAAAAACGAGACCATATAGCAATACAATTATCACATTCTGATTCTAATATATTTAAGCTCACTTCAGCCAATATTGAATTTTTACACGCACAAGCTACATTAGTAATTTAAGTGATACCCTAAAATCCCATTTATTTTTATGTTGAGGTTTCAGTAATGACTGAAAGCAAATGTCCAGAATAAACTGACATTCGAACATTGTTTAGCTGGTTTGAATCATCTTTGTAACCCCAAGAAAAGCTGTCAGTGTTTGAACAACAGTTCAAGCATTAAAGAGGAAATGTCTGAATTAGAGCTTAGATGTGAAGAATAAAATGAGATTAAAGAAAGTTTATATTGCTTTTTGTTACCTTAATCGCTACATAAAAGCTAACATCTTAAGAGTAAATCTATGAAGTATCATTTTGCCAAACATGTTTATTAATGTCAATTGAAAAAAATGAGTGAAATATCTGCAGCTTTCACAAATAGTAAATATATGTCTCTAGGCCTGAAGGGTATCAACATCTTTATCATTTTGTAAATAATATCGTTTTATCAAAAACTTATGAATTAAAAAAGGAAAAGAAGAAAAAGCCAGCAATGCCAAACAGATTAGACACCACAAGCTAAGAAAAGGAAGATGGAGAGAATTGTTCATGGGGCAGATACTCTTCCCCTTTCTCACTAAGAATAAGTAGAGCCGCATTTGTGGAAACTTAACTAGGCAGAAACCTGCAGTGTCTGCTCTGTGCTGCTGACCTGCCAGCTGGAAAGAGCATCGAGTTGAAAGGGTTTAAGCTCTCAAAGAAGCCAAGACTTGGCTGATCATCTTGGGCTCAGCATATTGCAAGGCATATGAACACTCTCTTTAAAACTGGCAGGGAAGAAGGAAGGAGAATTGAAAATCTAAACACAGTAGCCAGTTAAAATTCAGACAATTGTAAGGGTTGTGTTTTCTCTGAAGCACTTGGTTATACTCTGTGCTAATGAATGAGGAAAGTAAATGGATTTCCTTTTTGGGAGGAAGAAGAGCAACATCCGTTTAGATTATTACATTACTTTTTAGTGCACTGAGGAAAAAAAGACAATTTGTGTCATTTTTCTATTTGGGTCATTTTCCATAAAGTGATCTAGTTTTTTTCTCTGTCTCAAGAAATTGATTTATATTATTTATTAACATGTTGTATTATTAATTTTAACAGAAAATAAGTAAATTTAAACATATTTTAATTGAAGAGTCACCGCTGCAATGAATAAACTTCAAAGGCATACTTTTCAAAATGAATATGTAATAAGCCAAAAGTAACGATGGCATATTTATTATTCTTACATTATTAGAAGAAAAAAGATGGCTTAGCTCCAGTAGAGTTAAAAAAGATATTAACTTCTATTCTACTTTTCTTTTTATTTTAACATTTCTGTTTGTTCCATGTTCAGCATATAGAGATAACATAATGCTCCTCACTCCTGAGAATGTAAAAACACGTTGCCAACAATATCTCAAACTGACATGGCTCTGCTTTATTGCATCAATACAAAAAAACAATACTAAGGACAGTCAAAGTTCACCCCGCCTGGGCACATCACAGGCCGAGGGCCTGCAGGGCAGCTGCTGCCCACACATCTGTAATCAGCATTTCTCCTGGTGTCATTAGGAGTAGCTGAGCCAGAAGTTGAGAAAGGAATACTTATTAGTGACGTCACCGACAATCTTTGAGAAGTATATGAATGAAGTATTTAATGAAGTTATAATAAAAAGTAATTTGCATTATATTTAGATTCACATTTATAGTTGGAAACTGAAGTCTAGTTTCAAAATAGGTAAAGAGATTTTTGAAGAAAATAAGAAATACATGAGTATAAACATCCATTTATCACCCAAGATTCAATTCTGAATGGTTTCAAAAAATAAATTTCAATATTAAGAAACTTAGTAATCTTTTATCTAAAAAAATGTTTTTGATATTTATTTTATTTACTGTTAGGTAACCTTTGCCCACAGCTTATCTCTTTAAATTTACTCTATTTCAGTTTAGGATTAAATCTAATTAGTGTTTCAAAATATAACACTAATTACTCTAGAAATAGAAGCAGAATATAATACTCTATAAAATTTCTATCATGGGTAGTGACATTATCTACTGTTAGTAAGGCAGAAAAAATGAATCATTTTTAAATAAATTAAGAAATTCTTTCCTGCTACCATAAATTCAACACCAAAGAAAGGGTAGGATTTATTGATTGCCCTAACCAGCAAATCATGAGCTACTTTTTTAAGTGGCTCCTCTGCTTGAGAAATATATTCTTTTCTAGGAAAGAGGCTTTCTTTCCAAAAGGATCTTGCTCACAATCTTTTCAGTTGAGTTGTTTTCATTTTGCCAAATTGAAGTTTTTAGAAATTGTTTATGGGAGTCAAAGTTTCTTAATAGCTCAGTTGGACTGTTTACTCACCAAGCAATTAGTAACAAAATTTCTGTCAGCGTTAAAAGTTGATCCCCCAAGTTTTAACGCTGCGACTCAAACAGGAGAGGTAGTTTGGTGGGAAAGAAAGCAGCGCCGAGCTTGTCAAGATTTGGTTTATCAACAGATTGGCTGAAGGTGTTTCAAATTGACATGTTCTTTCTCTGTCATACATCCAGCTCTACATCAAATGTATATCCTCACTTGGAGTTTTCAGCTGACTTCTTTTTACCATTTAACAGGAAATGAAAAACTGTACTTAAAGAATAATAATAGGCCGGGCGCAGTGGCTCACGCCTGTAATCCTAGCTCTCTGGGAGGCCGAGGTGGGCGGATTGCTCAAGGTCAGGAGTTCAAAAAAAAAAACCAGCCTGAGCAAGAGCGAGACCCCGTCTCTACTATAAATAGAAAGAAATTAATTGGCCAACTGATATGTATATAAAAAATTAGCCGGGCATGGTGGCGCATGCCTGTAGTCCCAGCTACTCGGGAGGCTGAGGCAGAAGGATCGCTGGAGCCCAGGAGTGTGAGGTTGCTGTGAGCTAGGCTGACGCCACGGCACTCACTCTAGCCTGGACAACAAAGCGAGACTCTGTCTCAAAAAAAAAAAAAAAAAAAAAAAGAATAATAATAAATGATATTAAAGAGAATTTTACTAGAACAGAATTGAGAACCCAGATACAAAATCATCTTCATATAACCATCTGATCTTTGAAAAGCAGACGAAAACATACACTGGAGAAAAGAATCCTTATTCAACAAATGATGCTGGGAAAATTGGATAGCTGCATGTAGAAGATGGAACAGGATCCACACCTCTCACCTCTCACAAAAATCAACTCACAGTGGATAACAGACTTAAACCTAAGCTATTAAATTATAAGAATTCTAGAAGAAAATGTTGGAAAAACTCTTCTAGACTTTGGCCTAGGCAAAGAGTTCATGAAGAAGACACTAAAGGTAATCACAGGAACAACAAGAATAAGTCAATGGAACCAGATCAAACTAACAAGCTTCTGCACAGCCAAGGAAACTATTACAAGAACAAACAGACAACCTACAGAATGGGAGAAAATATTTCCATGCTACACATCTAATAAAGGGCTAATAACTAGACTTTATATAGAACTCAGGAAAATCAGCAAGAAAAAAAATCAAACAACCCCAATAAAAAGTGGGCAAAGGACATTAACAGAAACTTTTTAAAACAAGACAGACTAATGGCCAACAAACATATGAAAAATCCTCAACATCTCTGATCATCAGGAAAATACAAATCAAAACCACAATGAGATACCACAATGAGATAACTTCACTGAGAATGGCTGTTATCAAAAAGTCCCCAAACAGTAAATGTTGGCATGGATGTAGAGAAATAGGAACACTCCTACACTACTAGTGGGACTGCAAACTAGTACAACCTCTGTGGAAAGCAATATGGAAATACCTCAAAGAGTTGAAAGTAGAGCTACCATTTGATCCAACAATCCCATTACAGGGCATCTATCCAAAGGGAAAAAAAAGACATTGTATAAAAAAGACATCTGCACTCGAATGTTTATAACAGCACAATTCGCAATTGCAAAGATGTGGAACCAACCCAAGTACCCATTGACACATGGGTGGATTAATAAAATGTGGTATATGTATACCATGAAGTTCTATGCAGCCACAAGAAGCAATGGTGATCTAGTACCACTTGCATTATCCTGGATAGAGCTGGAGCCCATTCTACTAAGTGAAGTATCATAAAGATGGAAAAACAAGCACCACATGTGTTCACCATCAAATTGGTATTAACTGATCAACAGTTATGTGCACATATACTAGTAACATTCACAGGGTGTCAGGCAGGTGGAAGGTGGGAGGAGGGGATAGGTAACACCTAATGGGTGCAGTGCACACCACCTGGGGGATGGACACGCTTGAAGCTCTGACTCATGTGGGGAAAAGGCAATATATGTAACCTAAACATTTGTACCCCCATAAGATGCTGAAATAAGATCAATAAATAAATGAATGAATTCCACAGTAAACAGTAAAAAAATAGATTTTGTACATATTGATTTTTTGAAACTATGATCAGAGATAATAATGAATGTTAGTAGCTTCTTTACATTCAGCAATAAATTCCTTCATTCAGTATATAGAGACAAAAAAGGTCTTTCTTTCTTAAAAGAAATATAAGTTATATCATATGAGAATTACCTACTTCTCCAAACCAAGGCAAAAGCACTGACACTGGGCAAGTGAAGGGATTTCTCGGCAGTCTGAAATGACTGTCTTAACTTAGCTGTAAATCTCCCACACACAATGCCTGGGGTCTTGCTTGCAGGGATGTAATGAAGTTACACTGCCTGAATGAAAATTTAAAAAACAAATTAGGGCAGGGGACCTTGCCAACCATCCATGATTTGTGGCGGTGCTTATCAGTAGCCGCTGTTGGGTGATTCATCGTGAGAACACCAAATCTCTTTGTCCCAGGCCACCATGTTTCACTCTAGTGTCAATATATCAGGGGAAATGAATGCCAAGCTATAACAGTCATAGTGAGTGTCGGACATGTCTGTAACACACACAAAAAGAAATTTACAGCTGGGAAAAACTAGGACACATTTCCTTGTGACTTGCTTGATAGTGTTCTTGCCTTCTGCCTGATTCAGTAGCAGCAACACTCCTTTAAACGTGGCATCTGAATGCTCTTAAGAATGTCTTCTACATTGCTGTATATATGAAATTTTTTGTGGTAAAAATCAGGATATACAATCACCCTCTGGTATCTGTTTAAAGTTTCTCAAAATTCAAGTTTTATCCTTTAAAAATATTGCATAGTAAGAACTCATGTACTTAAATGTTAATAATTTGAACTTTGTGGTAACTCACATTAGGATTGATACTCTTTTCTATTATCTCCATGTAGATACAGTACATTTTATGCAAGTTACGTGTTCTATTAAAATTACAAATATATTTTTGAGGACATGTTTTATATTATTTTTTGGAAATAAAAACTATTGCTAGATACCCAAAGCAGTTTAGAGGTATTTTCATAAATTAATTGTTAATTTAAGATCATTCTTATCAGTATATGTAAGTTTTTACTAGCTTAGTTAAATTTAATTTATATAAAGCTAATTTTCCATTTCAACAAAAAAGTATGAGTTATAAGATTGCAAATTTTAGCTACCTCCTCCTCTGTCTTGTGTATGCCAGTTGTACTTTGTACGCACATGAGATTTTTGCACACTCATGGGTGCTGAAAGAGGAGATTGCAAGATTTAAAAACTAGAATTAGAAAAGTATTATAACCAGCTAAGAGAAAAAAATAAGCATGGTATTCAAATAATAAAATCAATTTTAGTGCCCAACAGAAGCCTCATATGTAGTAGAAAAAGTGACTCTAAATACTCTGAAAACAAAGCAAATCCAATCCACTGGACAATTGACCCTTATTTTCAAAAGTGGCAAAATCTGTTCCTTGATCCTGCTCAGAAACAGCCTGCACATAACAGATATAACTCTGTGGTCTCTGAAGTTATTTACCCATGTAATTAACCTTCAGGTGATTATTCCAAAGCAGTGGCAGAATTCCCTGGATATTAACATCTGGAGAAATGACACATTCATTTGCTTACCTAAAATTGTGGCTAACAAAGAGATTGCCTTAGAAGACTTTTCCTTAAACCATTCCTGTGGCCCATATATCTATTGTAAGAGTCTCTGTGAAAATTAGGTTTCCATTCTATTTTATAACTACGCAGGGAAACATATGTATTGACAGTAAATTTGAATGTGATTCCATTTTAAATATTAGCTCAATCAATTATCATCAGGTTCTAGTTTGGTTAAAAGTTTATAATATTTATCTGGACCATGCATTTTACACTATATTGAGTTGAAGACAGATGATGTACACATGGTCAACTAATGTCTATATAGATTTTCCTCTTTGTGCAGAAAGAACAAACTTGAAAAGAAAAATTTAAACATTTAAAAATTTTTCTATAAGATGACACATTTGGCTCACAAATTTGTTTACACTTTAATTTTAGTGACAAAAATAAAGTTTCATAACCAATAAGTTAAGACCAACACAATTAATTTCCATCTAACTAAACTCACTTTGCTGCTTCCTTATTTCACTTGGATGTCACTGCCCAGTCAGGAACAAAGTCATACTGCTACCATTTTTTTCCCTGTCTCCATCTCCAGACTCTCCCTCACATACTATAGCCAATGATTCCTTACTTTATATTTTTGTATTTTTACTCTACATTGCCACTCTTACTATTCTTATCTATATATAAAAACTTCACTTCTGAGGGTCTGTAATAATCTCATATTTGTATTCACTGACTTCATTTCTTTACTCTGTCAGTCACTTTGTTCAACTGCCTGTTTAAGTTGAGTAAAATGTCATGTCATTAACAAGCTCAAAATTTCAGATGATAGCTGTTATGTTTTAAATGGCTTTGTCCCCTCCAAAATTCATTTGTGGGAAACTTAATCACCACTGCAATAATGTTGAGAGTTGGGGCCTTTTGAGAGGCACCTAGGTTATGGGGGCCGCACCCTCATGAATGAATTAATGTCACTCTGAAAAGCATTTGTGGGAGTGGGTTCACTTTCTTTCAGTATTCTTACATGTCAGGATACAGAGTTCCTCTCTTGCTCTTCCACATCCTACCCACTCTGTGAGAACACAGCAAAAAAGCTCTTACCAAATGCCAGCACCTTGATCTTGGACTTCCCAGTTTCCAGAACTGTGAGAAAATAAATATCTGTACTTTTTAAACTAACCAGTCTGTGGCATTGGAATGCAACACAATATGGACTAAGATAACACTTCACTGGATGAGTGTCCAGGTTTTGTCCAGAAATATTTTTGTCCTCTAGTCATATCATTAGCTGCATTCCGTAAGTTTTGATTTATAGTTATTTTTAAATATTTTCTAATCTTTACTTTGATTATTTTTTTGATCCACTGAGGCAAAAGGGGTTCAGGATCCTGGTCACATTCTATTTCTTGACCAGAGTTATGGTTATATTGGTTTGTTCTCACTTTATATTGAGCTGTACATAAAGATGTACATTTGTGATTGTGTACTTCTTTGTACCAAATTATGCTTTCATTAAAAAATGAGTTCACTTGAAAAGCAAACTAAACTGTTAGGAGATAAAAATGTTATATCAGCTACAGTTGATGAGAGGCTATAATGGTAGAATGATGTACAGGCAACCACCTTGTTCCACAAAGCAGGAAATTTCCTAAGAATGGGACCAACTAAAAGAAACCAGAGTTGAAAAGTGTAGAGAACAAAGTAACATTAATATAAATCTACAGAATATGTTATTCAGTTAATTTTGGAATGCAAAGTACAAGGTTGTGTGCTATAATAACAACACATGTAAAAATCTAACAGTAGCCAGGCATGGTTGTTCATGTCTGTAATTCCAGCAGTTGGGAGGCCAAGGTGAGAGGATTGTTTGAGGTTAGGAGTTCAAGACCAGCCTTAGCAACACAGCCAGACACTGTCTCTACAAAAAATAGAAAAATTAGCCAGGCATGGTGGTGTGTGCCTATAGTCCCTGCTACTCAAGAGGCTGAGGCAGGAAGATCACTTGAGTTCAGCAGTTTGAGGTTGCAGTGAGCTATAATCATGCCACTGCCCTCATTCCTTAACAATAAAATGAGAGTCTGCCTTCAAAAAATAAAAATATAATGCTATATGCTAAGAATTATTCTAAACATTTATTATACATTTTATTATTATAATACCATTTATTTGAGTACTTTCTAATCATCAAGTCAAAAACCAATCCTTTTTTTTTCTGAATTGGCTGTGAATGTGTTTATGATTAGTTGAGTTTAATGATGATTAATGTTATTCAGATATGGATGCTTTACCCTATCTAGTAAGCCCTATTATTCTCACTATTTCAAACACAAGATGCATATATACATATGCACACACACACACATATATATACACACCACACACAGAGGAATGTTTCTGTCTCCACTACTTAATAGCATGAACAGAACAATCATTTATTATTGATGAAAACTTTCACTCTTTTGGCATTCAGGCAGTTATATGTTGATTTCTACCACTTCTACAAACATTGATGCTAACGAAGTAAAGTCAATTTCTACCCAGGACAGTCCAATTACCTTATTTAGTTCATGGGAACAGACTTCCTACCAAGTGCTAGCCAGACATCTCTCACTTGTATGCCCTTAGCAGAACACTTTATTAAGAGATCTTGTTTCAGTGGAACAAATTGATCTCAACTTATTTCCCAGAATGCAATTTAAATTGCATTTTATACTTCTAAATTGTGGTGTGTGAATGTGTGTGTACATGTATGTGTGTGTGTGTGCATGTGAGAGAGAGGGAGAGAGAGAGAGAAGAAGAGAGGAATAGGGAAAGTAGTATAGTTTTGTGTAAAAAAGGACAAAAGGGCAGCATTATTATGACGACCTTTAGCATAGAGGACTATTAAACCTGACATATGTAACATATTTGTTTTTTTTAAGTAGGCAATAAATGAATCAGTAATGACTTTAACAATTATTGAATGTAATTTGGCAAGAAATTCACCAGGGATAAAAAGACCCCAAGAGAATTCTCTGAACTTAGAGTAGGCAAGGTAGAAGGATTGACCTGCCATCACAGATTAAAAGGTTTTTTTGTGATTCCATTAGCAATATAATTGGAGCAGAGGGAAAAGTGTAGAAGTATAAGTATGGATGGTTAACTTTTAGCTTAAGCTGACTTCAGTAAAAAAGAAAAGCCATTATTGCTGGATCGTAACTTAAAAGATATCATAGCTGTTGAAAAATACAAGTGCTTTCCATTGCACAGAAGAATTTCATAAAAAAAACATATGCATACATTGTCAATTTCTTTTCTATCACTGTTATAGTAAAAAAAAAAAAGATGCCATATTTCTTAAGGGAAGGAATAGTTTTTTGATGAGATAGTCAACTCTGTTCTAAATATTTTTTTGTCTAATGCAAATGGAAAGAGGAGACCAAAAAAGTGCACTTAAAAATACTTACGCTAGTCCTTGTATTATTTTCTGAAAAGGAGAAAGAAAACTTGAAAATATAAAATCTAAGCAAAGAGTAAAGGAGGACAACTTTGATTTCTGACATGATGGCAATTATTCTCTTCTCCTGGCTTCTTCTGTCAAAATCTAGCTTAGAAATAGGACAGAGGATAGAGTGGAATTTACAGTTTATTGATGACATCAAAAGGCATGAGACCCAGTGAGATAGAAGTGTTTTTTAAAAAATTATGTGTTGTGGGTGATTGCTGCCTGAATGGAGGACTAATTAGGCTATCCATAGTGGTGAGAGAATGACAAATAAGCAAAAAATTGATTGGTGCTTGTTATTTCTGTCCATATTTCACCTTCTGTACCACATCACCACTAATAGTCATTAGCTGTTCCTTTCTACTGAGATCAGTAGATGACATCAAGGTAACACAAAAAACTCTTGAGTGAGGTGATGAAGAACATAGGTGAGAAATGATTGATTTTCTGTTTTTTTTTTTTTTCCCTATGACTTTTCAATTGATTTTCCTGATCAATATTCTAATAACATTGCCTTCTTCCAATGCTGTGTCCTCAAAGTTTTAAGGTGAAATCCTAAAACTCATCTAGTGGAAATGTTTGCACACACATGTAATTATCTATAGTTTGCTGGGGCCTGGATCTATCCACCCTAGAGTTCATCCTCTATGGCCTCTTAAACTGACTTGAACTGCCACAGGCCAGGTGATAGCCTTCTATCCCCTCTAATACTTATTATGAAACAGAGAAGCTGATAGATCCAGGAAAACCAAGCTCATCCACTAAAACACTTAAAGAGTTCCTTCAAAGGAAAAAAGACTGGGCAATATATGCCACCTGAAACAGAAATAATACAACAGCCAGGCCAAAAATCTAAAAAATAAAAATAAGTTATGTTAGCAAATTAAAATAAGAATGACAAACCCTTCAAAGTGTGTACTAGTTTATTTTGTGTTGCTATAAAAGAAATACCTGAGGTTGGATAATTTATAATGAAAAGGGGTTTATTTGGCTCATAGCTCTGCAGACTATACAAAGAGTACGGTGCCAGCATCTACTTCTGGTGAGGGATTCAGGGAACTTCAAGTCAAGGAGGAAGGTGAAGGGGGAGCAGGAGTGTTACATGGCAAAAGAAGGAGCAAAGAGAGGAAGGAAGTGGTACCAGGCTCCTTAAAAACAACCATCTCTTCCATGAACTAACAAATTGAGAACTCACCCATTATCACAGGAAGAGCTATTCATGAGGAATCCACCATCAAAACCCAAACACCATCAACCAGGCCCCACTTTCAATACTGGATATCAAATTTAAACATGGGATTTGGAGGGGCCAAACATCCAAACCATATCAAAATATCGGGTGAAAATATTAGTTGAAAAATATAATAAAGATTAGATAAATGGGGACAGTAGATGGAATTCAGCTGAGGATCAAGTTTGTAGCTAGATGACCATATTAAGAAACTCTTCTAGGAGGACAAAATAAAATATAAAAAAATATAAAATGTAAAATATAAGAGATATGGAGATTAAATACCTTTGGTTTCTCTGGTTTCATACAAAGTATACAATTATTTTTTCTATCTGAAATTATTTTTTCATCTGAAAAAAATGATGTTAATATTTTAATAGGGATTGCATTGAATCTGTAGATCACTTTGGATAGTATAGACATTTTAACAATGTTCCTTCTGCCAATCCATGAACATGGTATGGTTTTCCATCTATTTACGTCCTCTGCTGTTTCCTTACTCAGTGTTTTGTAGTTCTCCCTATAGCGTTCTTTCACCTCCTTAGTTAAATATATTCCTAGGTATTTTATTTTCCTTGTTGCTATTGTGAAAGGTGTTGAAGAAGATAGATTAATGGCCAATAAACATATGAAAAAATGTTCAACATCTCTAATCATCAGGAAAATACAAATCAAAACCACAATAAGACATCAGTTAATTCTAGTGACAATGGCTTTTATCAAAAAGTCACAGAAGAACAATGTTGGCATGGATGTGTAGAGATAGGAACACCCATACACTGCAGGTGGGTCTGAAAACTAGTATAACCTCTATGAAAAGCAGTATGAAGATACCTCCAAGAATTAAAAGTAGAGCTATCATTTGATCCAGCAATCCCAGTACTAGGTATTTACCCAAAGGAAAAACAGACATTCTATAAAAGACACCTGCACTCAAATGTTTATAGCAGCACAATTCACAATTGCAATGATGTAGAAAGAACCCAAGTGCCTATCAATCCACGAGTGGATTAATAAAATGTGATATACATATACCATGGAGTACCACTCAACCACAAAAAACAATGGTGATCTAGCATCTCTTATATTATTCTTTATAGAGCTGGAGCCCATTCAACTAAGTGAAGTATTACAAGAATGGAAAAACAAACACCAAATGTACTCATCACTAAATTGGGACTAATCAATGAACACTTATGTGCACAAATGGAAATGACATTCATCAGGGATTGGCAGGTGGGAGGGGGAGGTAGGGATGGGTAAATTCACACATATTTGGTGAGGTGAACACTGTCTAGAGGATGGGCATGCTTGTGGCTTTGACTTGAACAGGGTAAATACAATTTATGTGACCAAAGCATTTGTACCCCTGTAATATTCTGAAATTAAAAAAAAAAAACTAAAAATAAAGTACCCTTTGCAACAATCTGGATGGAACTGGAGACTATCCTCCTAAGTGAGGGATCACAAGAATGGGAAAACAAACACTTTACATACTCACTATTAAATTGGAGCTAATCAATTAGCACTCATGCATACAGATGGAAGTAAAACTCAACAGAAACAATGCAGATGGGAGGGGAAAAGAGAGGATGGGTGAAATAATACCTAAGGGGTACAATGTACACTATCCAGGTGATGGACATGCTTATAACTTTGATTCAGGTAGTATAAAAGCAGTATATGTAACCAAATCTTTGTACCCCCATAATATTCTGAAATTTTAAAAAAGGGGGGTGGTAGAATTTTAAAAATCTTCAAGGAGCTTTAATCCATTCTTAATTTGTCTATAGCATCAAAATGGCATCTGCTTTCCCAGAGGATTCATTAAAAATTGTAAACCATTTATGAATGTTGTGTTGCTATTTTTTTTTATTTCGGCATATTATGGGGGTACAGATTTTAAGGTTTGAATAAATGCCCATTTCCCCCCCTCCCCCCAAAAGTCTGAGTCTCCATCATGACCATCCCCCAGATGGTGCACATCTCATTATGTATGTATATACCCACCCCCCTCCCCCCTCCCACCTACCCAATACCCTATTACTGTAGTACCTATGTGTCCACTTAGGTGCTACTCAGTTAATACCAGTTTGCTGGAGAATATATCTGGTGCTTGTTTTTCCATTCTTGGGATACTTCACTTAGTAGTATGGGTTCCAGCTCTAACCAGGAAAATATAAGATGTGCTATGTCACCGTTGTTTCTTAGAGCTGAATAGTACTCCATGGTATACATATACCACATTTTATTAATCCATTCTTGGATTGATGGGCACTTGGGCTGTTTCCACAGCCTTGCAATTATGAATTGTGCTGCTATAAACATTCGAGTGCAGGTGTCTTTTTTGTAGAGTGTGACTGGATCATTTGGGTAGATGCCCAGCAATGGGATTGCTGGATCAAATGGTAGATTCACTTGTATCGCTTTAAGGTATCTCCATATTGCTTTCCACAGAGGTTGAACTAGTTTGCAGTCCCACCAGCAGTGTAGGAGTGTTCCTCTCTCTCCGCAACCACGCCAGCATTTATTGTTTGGAGGTTTTTTGATAAAGGCCATTCTCACTGGAGTAAAGTGATATCTCATTGTGGTTTTGTTTTGAACGCGCCCGATCTCATCTGTGTTGCTATTTTAATTATGAAGTTATACAAGAATTTGTACATTGTGGATTGCTGAGAATAAAAATCCTTCCAAGATTAAAAAAAATAATTTAGAAAGGAGAAATAGGCATTAGTAATGATCTGCAAAAAATGGTGACTATAATAAATAATAATGTGTTGTATATTTCAAAGTTGTTAAAAGAATAGATTTTAAGTGTTTTAATCATAAAAAAGTAAATCCAGTGCATTAGCTAATTTCACAATGTAAAAATACATCAAATCCTCACATTTTGCCCTATAAATGCATAATATATACAATTTAAAAGTGTTTAAATTAAGCAAATAAATAAAAATTAATGTCTTAAGTTTTAACAATCTTGTCTGTAATAATACTACCCTAATTCTAAAGGCTTACAAAAAAATTTGTTCTTATATAGCTCCATTCTTTGCCTATCTTTTGTAATGATTTTTTTCACATAAAGTACATCTTTGTTTATTTTATGCCCATTTAAACCATAAATGAAGATTATAGTCATTGTTTTTACAGTTGTCTTTTAAATCAAATAGGAGGAAATAAAGTGTTTCAAATAAAAACTACATTTATCCTGTCTTTTATTCCTATCTATATATTTACAACTACCTGTGATCTTCATTTCTTTATATGCATTTAAGTTGTTGTCTATTGTCACTCCATTTTGGCTGAAGGATTCTCTTTAGTATATCTCAGTTTTTGGTTTCTGGAAATGTTTGATTCTCATTTTTGAAGGATAGTTTTGCTGAATATGGAATTCTTAGTTAACAGTTGTTTTCTTTCACCATTTTGAATGTGTCACCCTCCTGTCTTCAGGCCTCCATTGTTTCTGATAAAAAAAAGTCACTCAGTCTTAGTGAATGCCCCTTCTACTAAATGAGTGGCTTTTCTCTTGCTGCTCTCAAGATTCTTTCTTTTTACACTTCCTTTATGATGTGTCTAGGTGTAGGTCTCCTTGAGTTTATCCTACTTGGAATTTACTTTTCTTCTTGACTATTTTAATCTAAATTAATTTAGATTTAATCTAAATTTAGATTGATTTAATCTATTTTAATTTTTTTCTTCAATCAGATCTGGGAAGTTTACATCCCTGATTTCTTTAAATCGTTTTATTCTGGCCTCTTCCCTGTCTCTTCGCTTTCTGGAATTTCCATTATCTATCTTCTACTATGTTTGGTGGTGTCCCAACAATCTCTGAGGCTCTGTTGATTTTTTTCTTCATTCTTTATTCCTTACTTTTCCATAGACCATAAAATCTCAATTGCCCAGTATCTTCAAGCTTGCTGATTCTTTCCTTGGCAGCTCACATCAGCTATTCACACCCTTCACTAAATTTTTCATTTTAGTTTTTATACTTTTTACCTCCAGTATTTCTATTAGGTTCTTTTTAAAATTTCTATATCTATTGATATACTCTTTTTTCCAGTCTTTCAGCATATGTAAAATAATGATTTTAAAGTATAACTAGTTATTCCAGCATCTGTGCTTCCTCAGAAACAAAATCTATTGACTGATATTTTTCCTGTTTAAGCTACACTTTTTTTTTCTTTTCATCTAGTACCCTTTTATGAAAAACTACATGTTTTAAACAATAAAATATGGCAAAATAATGGCAAAATATAGAAATCAGATTCTCCCTCCTCTTTTTTTGGTTTGTTATCATTTGCTTGTTTAGTGACTTTTCTGAATTGCGTCATAATGAATTATTTGTTGAATGGCCACTAGAATCTCTGCTTGGTTAGCTGAGTGGTCAGCTGATGATTGGCCAGAGATTTTTTTTGGTTACCTGGAACTAATAGACCTTCAATGCCTAACAAGGGGCTTTGTGTGCATGCTGAGGCATACCTCAAACACTGGGCCAGGCTGTTAACATCACCTTAGCCTTTATATCCTGCTTGTGCAGAGCCTCAAATTTAGTCTGGGTTGAGGGTTTAGGGCCTCTTACATCTTTTCTGAGAATACATATCATTCTGGGCATGTGTACAGTTCTAAACATATATATGGCCTTCTAAATTCCTTGAGACACTTGGAACTTTTAAAGTCCTATATAAACAACTCATTTACCAGGTGTTTTTTTTTTAAGCTTTTTGGTTATCCTATTGTTTTCCCCAACAATTATCTACTGCCTCAAGCAATTCAGCAGTAGTTCAATAATTCAACAATTGCCTCTGATTATTTTTTATAAAAGTAGCAGGGGAGAAGATTGCTTGAACTAGGCAAGCTTAGTCAGGTCCAATAAATACAACCATGAAAGTTGGGTCTCCCTGAGAACTATCAGATAGGTGAAATTATAACATTCTTTGAGAATGAGGAAGTATTTTAAAGTACTCCAATCACATTCTTCTTCCTCCCATTTCTGCCAAATTTCTCTGATTTTCTCTATAATCATGGCTGTTGATTTTCAAGGCCACTGAAAAGCAGGGGAGAGGAGAATTAGAATAGGTCATTTAAAAATGCCATGAAGCTTATTTTTCTTAATGTGATGCAGCTTTTTTTCTTTCTTTCTTTCTTTCTTTCTTTCTTTCTTTCTTTCTTTCTTTCTTTCTTTCTTTCTTTCTTTTCTTTTTTTTTTGTATTTAAACACTCATGGGACTGGTGAAAATATTTGCTCAATTTCCAACTTCTAAAATGTTTATTTTGACCATTTTTGCCAGCATTCTCAATGCTTTTATGGTTGAGAAAATTTCCAAGGGAACTTATTCCATCCACCATGTTTACTCATGTTATTCTGGCAAAGTTATTTCTTAAGGAACAATACTATACATTTGAATTGATCCCACCTACATATTTGTTCATGTAAAGTGAATTCTCGATTTGATTTTTAAAACCATAAACAAAAGCACTATAAAAACTACTATAAAATGTACAATGGCTAAAATCATTGGTGAGTCAATTCTCTTGTGGTGGATAAATACTATAAACTTATCAGAAAGATGTTTATCCCACAATTCTTAAATTACAATTCAATCTAATTACATACCAATAAAAATAGTATTTCCATTTACTTTCTTCACTTCTCAACAAACTTAATTATGATTTTTGAGAATGCAGGCATAAATTCTTTTAAAAAGGCAACTCTAAATATAATATATTAAAAGACATCTTGAAGTAGCTAATAATATACCATTAATCAATCTGGCAGAACTATGTGGTAAACTATATAAAAATCTGTGATTTTTTTTCTTAAATAATATTAGAGGCAATGTGGTTAGATATATTCAAATTTAGGTCTCTCAGATTTATTGTAGAGTATAAGGGAAGTAAGAAGGTAAATAAACTCTGAATGTCTAGATACAAATCAAAATGGGAAATATCACTTTCAGTGAGTAATAAAACATATTAAATAAGTTCATATGTATTTCATAAATATTTATTTATAGAAATGTTAACTTTATTTTTTAAAACTAAACCAGAAATCCATTAATAACTGATTTTGAAATTGGCAAATCATACATGAGAATTTTTTTTAAAGCTAAAGCAGATGTTTTCCTTTGGTAGTGGAGAACATAAGTCTGCAAAGATAAATAGGACAAGTTGAAGATGTGAGTGATGTCTTTGCAACTTTCTTACATTCTTTTTAGGCCTTTTTTTCATGTTTTATCTTGCAGACTCACTGGAGAGTAAAAATCCACCTTTAAACTAGCATGGGAACCTAACGTCTAAAGAACCTTTAAAGAACTGTCAAAACTTAGGGGTTAAAAGGCATTGTGTAACATTACCCTGATCTTTGTCTGTTTGTTTATTTGATGACATTTAACTGAAAAGCATAGATAAAAGACCAGCACAGTGTTAATATTTACTAATCACCCTCTGCAGAAACCACTTTAGCTGATGGTCAAAGTAGCATAAAATATTTTTATAAACCAAATAAAATAAATTGATGAAAAGTAAATAGCCAACATCACAACATACCAGCATAGGTGGACTCTTATTTAACTCTATGAATGGAGGTTACTTAAGATTGCAAGATGCCCTTTCCTGTCCTCCAACCCCAAATCCACCAGCTATCTCTCAATGATAAACTTTTGACTTATTGATTCTTTTTCACTATGAATAGGTGGGTATGGTCATATAGTAATTGATCTTTGATAATGTGTAAAATATTTACCTTAGAAAAGAGGAGCCTAGAAACATTGTAGGAAGGGAGCAGGTTTAAAGAGAATATTAAGACAATAGTCCCATACTTTGTTTTTTCAAAACTGTGCCATACTTTCAGAAAATATATTACCAGTTTCAAGAATGAAATTCAATCTATTGGTTAAAGTATTGAAAATGTGGATGAGGAAATACTTATCCTGGTAATTCTGCTAAGGCCTAAGAGATTTCATTTCTTTCACATCCCACACAGAAACCTGAAATTATTGATCAGTTGTCTAAAAATAAGTACCTCTTCAAATCTGCAATAGTTTTGCTTCTGGAACAGCAAGAAAAAATAATTATAGTACCAACAACTTAAGTTTTCTAGTATCACTAGAATTTTTCCTTTTCCTTATGATGCTGAAGGTATCATATACCTAGCCAGCAGGAAGTCTCAAATTTAAAATTTAAGCCAAAATAAAAGAAAATATTTCATGTGTGCCCAGGTGTGCTATGTATGAGAATAGAAAAGTCATTGAATTGAGACTGTATAGGATAGAGGGAATTTTTCATGGATTAGAAATCTCTTAGGAATTTAATACAGGTCTTAAAATTTTGAACAATTTCATCTCTAAAGAGACCAATGAAAATGTCTATGGTCAGTTCCTCCACACATGTACACTTAAACACACACACACATCTCTCAAAACAGACAATAATACAATCCTTATATGTTGTTGTGCTTTATAAGGGTTAGAAGGAAGGGAAGAAGGAAGGAAGGAAGGAAGGAAGGAAGGAAGGAAGGAAGGAAGGAAGGAAGGAAGGAAGGGAGGGAGGGAGGGAGGGAGGGAGGGAGGGAGGGAGGGAGGGAGGGAGGGAGGAAACTATGAAGTTCAGATCAGTGTATATTGAACATAAAGTTTTATATAAATGGCACATCTGAAGGAAGGCAGTGATCAACAAGAATAAGTTCACAAATATTTGTTATGCTCACTATAACAGCAATAAGAATTCATTGTAGCCACTGGTGAGGGTCTTACGCAGAGGTCAGGATTAGTCTGTGCTACAGCCATGGCCATTTCCAATACTAAACACATATCATTTATCATTCAATAATACTAATTTTAACACTTCCATCTTTGTTAAATATATTCAAGGACTTTCTGTGTCTATATTTGCTTAATTTTACTGCTGTTTCTATATTATTATTTGTTCAATTAATGTGCTAACTATGTCAAGAATAAAATCAGCTGGAGCTTCTAAGAACAAATGGAAATTATACATTTGTGTAATGAAATTATTTCTTAACATAGATGTCTACAAGAAGTTTTCTAGGATCATGCGATTCTAGAGAACATTTCATTTTTGAATTTTATCAAAATGGTATTAAGTAAGTTTTTTTTTCTTACAAAATATTAACAAAATTCTTAAAATACTAATATATTTCCTTTATTTTCTTATCTCATGTTGGATTCAATATATTTCTCATTTTAAAATTAATTCGGGAAGGTCCAGATTTTCTAATGTTTTATCCATATGCTATGGTTATAATATGGTGCTAACTAAAGTACAGGAACCTAATAACGGGCCATAGATTATCTTTCATTGACAAATATTTCAATGTACACTAT
Organism: Microcebus murinus; assembly: GCF_040939455.1. Taxonomy (NCBI): domain Eukaryota; kingdom Metazoa; phylum Chordata; class Mammalia; order Primates; family Cheirogaleidae; genus Microcebus; species Microcebus murinus. Next base: position 61,956,265 of record NC_134108.1, on the reverse strand, counting down.
ACTTCTGCAAGATAGGTACAAATTAATCAAGCTTATTAATATTTATATATTAAGAAAAATAAACATTCAGGCCAAAAATCTACCTTCAATTTTTCCAGCTTATCTCTCCCATTATGACAAAACATGCTAACACATTTTAATAAATGTTGCATAGTCTAAAATGAATGGACGTCTATATGTAAACCAGTAAGTAAAGTTCTTATGCTCAGAAATTTAATTCTGGAAAGAGCAGAAACTTTGCTTTTTTTAAATTCATTCAGCCAGCCTAATATCTCTTGAGCCACTCACATTTATTGAAAGAATTGATAAGTGGGGCGGATTTCCGTTTATCCTATTGAGTAGAAATTTCTTGCTTTGTTTTACCTTTTGAGGCATTATGGTATATGGACTCTGAACTTTGGCTTTGGGTGATTTTACACCACTGGGTGACTATTGTGCTGATCCATGTATAATGCACTTCTGAGTACTTCCTGTAGGGCATATATGATCTTGACACATTCCCTCAGTGTTTTCTTATCTCACAAAGTCTTTATTTCTCGCTCATATAAGAAATTTAGTTTTGCAGGTTACAAAATTCTAGGTTGGCCATTATTCTCTTTGAGAAGACTGAGAATGAGGCTCCAATACCTTCTGGTTTGTAAGATCAAAGTTGAGAAGTCTGAAGTTAGTCTGATGGGTTTTCTTTTGTAACTTACCTGTTGCTTTCACCTTAGGGCTTATAGGAATGCCTCTTTCTTGTTTACTTTGGCTCATCCAATGGCTATATGTCATGGTCATTGCCTCTCCACAATTAACCTCCCAGGAGGCCTCTGAGCTTCTTATACCTGGATATCTAGATTTCTAGCAAGGCCAGGGAAATTTTCCTCAATTATTCCCTCAAATATGTTTTCCAACCCTTGTGTATTTTCTTCTTTGCCCTCAGGGATGTCTATGATTTTTATATTAGGCCTCCTTACATAATTCCATATTTCTTGTAGGTTTTGTTCATCCTTCTTAGTTCTCAGTTCTTTCTCTTTCACTGAGTTGTGTAACTTATAGGTGTTATATTCAAGCTCTGAGATTCTTTCTTCTGCCTGGTATAGCCTATACTTATGGCTTTCCACTATGTTTTGTATTTCCTTGAATAAATTTTTCATTTCTAGGAGTTCTATTTTTTTTAATAATTTGATTTCCTTAAACTTTTAATTCATTTTCTGCATTGTTTTGTGATTTATTTGTACTGGATCTCTATTTTTTTCTTGCATTTCATTGAGATTCATTACAATCCATGTTCAAAATTCTTTATCTCTCACTTCAATCTTTTTGTATTGGTTGGTATCCATTGGTAAGGAGTTGTTGTTTTTTTTTTTGGGAGTGTCCTTTCACTCTGATTTTTCATGTTTCAGGAGTTCTTTTGCTGCTGATTCAATCTTATCTGGTGTCTTGGTTGAGACATGGGCTTGCTAGGCCTGGCTCACAGGCCTGTCTCTGGGTCTCCAAAGATCAATGACTGAGCATCAGGTGATGGATATGCTAATTAGCTTGATTTGATCATTACACAATGTATGTATTGAAATATCATATTATATCCCATAAATATGTACAATTAGTTGCCAATTAAAAATAAAAATTAAAAATTAAAAACTAAATTTAAAAATTCAATTTTGATTTGCATGTCAAGATTTGTGAAAATTAGTCCTTTCCATTCATAAATATTTATTATTTTTGATAATCTATACACATCTTATGTTTGGTTTAAAAATCAGCTTTGAAAATACCTATTCCATTATTTCACTCTGCAGTTAATTTCCTTACTAATTGTAATATTTTTATTTAAACAGAAAAATATCTATTTAAGTAAGCGTTTATTTGGCATTCATTTTGAAGACAGCACTTTTCTTAGTGTGACCATCAAAATATATTTTTAAGTAAAGAAGAAAACATTTCTCTCTTTTCTTTCAAATTAAAGAGTGGGAAGAGCTGTAAGAAAATGTTTCTCATTCTGTCTTTTCTGCCAAAGCTGAATAATGAGTTACTGGAAATATACACATAAATAAATTATGTATAGTTTTTGTTTGCTTTGTTTATACACAGAATTTCCCGGATTTTCCTCTATATTTCTGAATTATTGTGTATGGCATTCTGCCTTGAAATGATAGTTATATTCATAGGCTGCATCTTTCTTTTTTCAAAGTGGCAAGAGGAAAATTTGAGTGGATAAAACTGGAAATTAAATAAATTTTAAATTAATATAAGATAAAACAAATTGAATTAAATAAAACCTTCTTTTTAATATTTTTCAATTTACTCCAGCCTCCCAGAGGAGGAGGATCCTGGCTTTATACTTTTTTCTCTCTCTCTTTTTTTTTCCCCTTCCTCAGCATATAACACAGTTCCTGGCACATCATGAGGACTCAATAAATATTTGGTCAATGAATGAATATATGAGTGAAAAAAATATCACACATGAAATTAACTATGCTCCAAATGATTTCTTGTATGTACCATTAAACATTCTTGCTTTAATTTTTATGGAAAAGTGACTACTGGAAATCTTTTTAGAAATTTTACCCAGAATAACTCACATCTGATTCAAATCAGAAGAACAATCAATTTGGCGCCATCATAAGAGCTCTCAGATGTTAAAGGTGACAAAACGGGCAGAACTCCTCCTAACAGATTATGAATACCATGTGTGACAGAATTAAGTGGGAAAATGTTCATAGAAATGCTGAAGTGGAAGGCATGTCATGCCCATGTGGCTTGGCTGCAGGATACAATGCATTCACTGACTTGATGGCAAAGTTGGGTGGCATATCACATATGGCATATGGCAGGCTTCTGCTTCAGCAAATGCATACCACATGCCAAAATGTGGTGTTGTTTCTACTGATTACTGTGTTTTTATTCTTTTTCAAGTGTTCAAAATTAATATTAAAGTTATTTAGCAACTCCAAAGAAAATCCAGTAAAATTCCAAACACATATTTTAACTCATTCAACAGTGAATTTCCATATTAATGATTTGCCCACCTAAAAAAATTACACAATGTATGCATTAATTCTATAAATATAAACCAAAAAAGATACTGAAAGGAAAAATTATCTCATAATTTAGTCAAAACAGAAAGACTCAATTTCAAAATTTTAAGAATGCATATGTATACTAGTACATATGCTTTCATATTCTACTTCATACTCATTTGTTAACTGATTCAACAAACCTTCCTTGAGTGCACATGATAGTCACTGTACATCCAGAGGTCAAGTTTTGGGTCCCTTCTTTCAAGGATCTTGTAGTCTAGATAAAGAAACAGAAGAGCAAAAAGAAAATTAAAGTACAGTGTGATGAGTACAATAAGAATCAAAAAATGAGAGGGGAGTATTATGAGAAAGGTAAAATATAAATTGGTTAGGAAAAATATCAGCATAGATTATTCCTGTGATGGGTCTCTTTTATCAAGTTATGAATTAATCATTTAAGAAGGGGAAAGAAGAATATTACAAATGAAAGAATTTTGCAAAACCAAAGAAATAAGTTAATATGTTGACTTTGTGGATACTGCAAGTACTTAGTATTAATGGAGCATAGTATATAGCTCCTGCAGCAATAATCTAGAAGATGGGCCAGAACCTCACTATATGTTATGTTAAGATTAGATTTTACACTGAAAGGGAAAGAAAACCACAAAAGGGTTTTAAGTAGAGTGTGATGATCAGATCTACCTATTAAAGACATTAATCTACAGGAATCTCAAGAATGGGGAGAATGGTAAGAAGATGATGGTAATTGAAGGCTGCCACATTAGTCCAAATGGCAGGAAAAAAGGACCTTATTAAATTATCATCAATGGAGTTTGAAAGGGAAGGGCTGCTCTCACAGCTATGTTGATGACAGAACTAGCAGGACTCGGTAACTGATTGGAAGGTTTTGTGCAATGGATGGAAGTAGTTTATGATTACTCCAAAATGTGGTGCTTGGTGAACTGGTTGATGTGGTAAAAAAGAAGATGTGAGAAAGATATATTAAAAAGAAAAATAATATAATTTTGGATATTCTGAATTTGCCAGGTCCATGGATTTATCTAAGTGGAACTCTATAACATAGAGTTTAATGTATGGACTTTATCTAAAGAAAGTCTTACATAGGAGATAGGTACTTTGTTCTTGAATAGAATGCATAGGCTCCCATTATTGGGTAAAATATTTTACATGTTTCCATTGGATCACCATTTTGGATTGTATACGAAGGGAAATATATTTGTTTTATCAAAATTTTGTTTAGAATTTTGCACTTATTTTTGAGTAAGATTAGTTTCTCCTTTGGCAGTGATATTATCCTTGTCTAATGTTATTATTAAAGTTATGTTTACCTTATGAAGAGTGAGAGATTATTCTTCCTTTTTCTCTATCTGCAAGGATTGTGTTAGAATTTGATTATTTATTCTTTGAATATTTTCATCTGATTCAGGTGTTTTCTTTGTGGTAAGATGTTCAACACATCCTATTTCTTTAAAGATCCTAGGACTACTACTACATCATGTTGTCCATATTAATATAGCACATTGTTTTAAAATGAATATGTCTACTTCCTCTAAGTTCTCTAATATATTAATATGCAATCATTCACAATATTTTTATTATCATTTTGATCTCTGAAACATCAGTAGTTACTTACGTCCTTCATGTTGCTCATTTCAATTAGGTCAACAACATAATTTATAAGCCAAACCAAGATGCTTTTGGGAATGAAAAGGGATGCTGTTACTTACACCATGACAACAGGTGTAACCTTGAACTGTCACAGCAAGCTGCAACATATGGCCTCCATGTGAATATCTGGTTAGCTTCATATTCTTATGATTTGTCAGTGATATTTCTTTAATTTAGGCCTTCTTGTGGTTATGTCATGCAAAATATGTTTTACTAAAAAATAAAATTAGACATATCTTTTAAAATTAAACAATACAATGACAGGATGCTGCTATCCATATTTTATAGACAGCAAGGGTTAATAATGATTGCTTAATAAGATTATGTGAAACTACTATGGGATAATGAACAAGTGAAATCTCTCTATATTATAATTGATGAGAAATGAATAGCTAACATTCATTGAGTATTCACTATGTGTAGAATTCATGAAATTCTTGTTAAAACCTATGTGCCCAATATCAGCCATACTTGGAAAATGAAAAATCTGAGGTTTACTTTATTCAAAGTTGTACACAGCTGAGGAGTGACAAAATGTTATCCAACCTGAGTCTGTGAATTTTCCCATCTCTTAGTTACTATTCAGTGCACTAAGAATGTCTAATAAGTAAATACTTATACTGGAAAATTTTTTCAAAATACAATTAACTGTGAACCTTATTTTTTAATAAATCTGGCTTTGGTTTTCTTATATGCTTAAAGTGAAATATTTATTCACTGAAAAATTGTAAGTATCTATTCTATATTAATATAACCAGGTGCCTAGGAATTGTTGAATTAATGCTTGAGAATTTTCAATGTCTTAATTACTCAAGCTAGAGCTCCAAGTGAACTACATTTTGAATTCAGCAAACTAAGACTGTTGTGATTTCTAAAAATCCAATGTTGAACAAAAGAGTCACCATTCCTGCATTCAAGGAGCTTTAATTCTAATAGGAGAGCAGAAAATTAATAAGCAAAAATATAATAAAATGTAAGATAACAATTAGTTCTAGGAATAAAAATGAAGTATCATGAAAGCATAAAGAGTGACCAAACTGGATGTGATAATTGATTGGATCCAACTGAAGCAATAGAGAAAGTCCTGTGAAATTTTGTGAACAGCATCCTAGGATAAGAGTGGGCAAGATCCTTCCCACCAGGTGGAAAATATACCAGTTTAGCAGCAAAGTCAATGAGAAAGAAGAGTGGTAGGGACAAACATAGAAATTGAGGTATTGGATCCCACTGGGAATTAAATGTTAAATGTTTTCGATCTTGTTTCTTACTGGAAACTATGCATAATATATTCTCCACTATCTCCAACCACACATTTTCCTCAAGATTCATGACATCCTTGATATCTTGGCTACTCTGGAAGTTGTCACAAATGGACTAATGTCAGGGATAAAGTGAAAATGTATGTTTGCAAAACATGCTTGGTCGTAAGAGATTGTAAATTATCCTCTTGGGTATAGGAGCTGAAGGGAGATTAGATGTTTCAGGGTAGGAGAGGTACCCCTCCAAACTGAAGATCTATGATGATTCTGTGGGGTGTCAGCTTCACAAACTTAAATCACCCTATCAAGATTTTCTTTTCTGATAGGTACCTAGATTGGGTTAGGGAGGATTAAAAGATATTCTCTTGGAAGTGTCTAAAGAAGGAAAGAAAGTAGCACTCATAGAGTGTGTATATAGACATGTGCACCTTTTTTTTTTTTAATAATGCAATCAAATATAGATCTAGGTTCTTCTGTGAAACTATTATTTAAGATGTAAATAGATCTACTAATCTGCTTAAAATCAACTGATTTTAGACTATCTTGGGTAGACCTGACTTAGTAGCCCTTAAAAAGAGATCATGGGGCTTCCCAGAAAGAGAAAAAGAGTTAGCAAGAAGCTTTGGCCCTTGCTCATGAAGTTCCAATTTGTTGGGTATCTTTGTTACCTAATAGCTTACTCTGTGAATTTCAAACTTGTTTAGCCAACTCACACAACTGAATAAACCAATTCCTCACAATAACTTGTACATCTCCTATGGGTTCTTTTCCTCTGGGTAGACTCTGATAGATACAGAGAATACCCATCAGAAATACTTAGTAAGAGATACTCCAGAAAACATGTGGAAATATTTTTGAGTCAGGTTTAAACATTTGTGGAACCTAGAGAGCCTAAGGCCAGATCACAGTTGTACTAGTACCTGTCCTTTTTATCTCTTCTTCCTTCACTCAGTTTAAACTTGATGAGGTCAATATTTTGACTGGAAGTCTGGAGGAGCTTTCTTCATTGTTTATAATTTGTTTCATTATAAATGACAAAGTGAAAATGTGACCACATCCAAAAATTGAGATATGAGATGTATTAGTTTTGAATGGCTATTGTCACAGATCACTACATAGCTTGTGACTTAAAACAACACAAATTTATTATTTTATGGTTCTCTAGATTGGAAATACAACGCAGCTCTTCCTGAGCTAAAATCAAGGTATTAGCAGAGCTGTATTCCTTTCTGGAGGCTGTAGAAGAGAATCTATTTTCTGCTTATCAAGGCCGAAGCCTTCCTTGACTCATGGCTGGCTCCCTTCCTGAATTGTCAAAGCCACAATGGTAGATGGAGTCTTTATCAGGTGACATCACTCTGACTTCTTCTTCTGTCTCCTTCCAATTTTAAGGCTCCTTATGAATACATTAAATGATCCTGGATAATCTCCTTATTTTAATAGGTTCTGATTGGCAATCTTAATTCTATTTGCAACCTTAATTGCATATATAGCATAATATAGTCACTGGTTCTAGGGACTACGCTTTTGACAACTTAGGGGGTTGTGGTGGGCTGCCCACCACATTTGAGCTCTCTGCTTATTTGCATCAGGAATAACTATACATTTCTGTATTTATTTTTGTCCCTTGATTAGATATAACTTTACTGAGACAAATGAATTCCCATTGACAGGAAATCACTCCAGTAATTAAATTACAGAGATGGGAAATACTTGAATGTGTCAACTGACTGGCAATTGGACCTATGTGCAAAGATAGAATTTCTCTATCTGTTGCTATATATCTTAGCATAAATTGTCATTTTCATCTGGCAATTCACTTTTACACATGAAAGGCATTATCATTAAGGGTATAGTTTACTATAAACATAATTTTCTCTATAGATCTTCGTTGTATCCTGTGAGCATTTCTGAACATGTGTTTTCCAATATATTGCTAAAAGGTAGCTTTTAATGTGAACAAAATAATAGGCAGTTGGTCTTACATTCAAAGCCATTTCAAAAAAGCATTTGCTTAAAAATGTTAAAAACGGAGGTCATTATGCAAAATTGACTCCAAATGACTTCTTAGTAAAAAAGAGATAATTAGGTGCTTCCCTGAAGAAAGTGGTATATTAGGAAATTAATCCCCATGGAATTGACAACCTTTCTGAATTCCAGTGACTTTTAGTACTCATATTTGATTATACAATATGGAAACCTCCAAATCTATCAGCAAACCCACAGGCCCTACTGACAGCTGCTTGAACAGCCACGTAGAGAAAGAGAAAGAAAGAATTAAAAAAAATAATAAAACCCATTCTTAACTTTACCATCAGGATTTCAAGGCAGTTTTGAAAGCTTGAGAACTCTCTTGCACATTTCAGCAGTACTAGTCAAAAAGTATGATTAAAAAGGAGGTGACCTGAAATAGGATGGGTAGAAATGAAGAGGGATGTAAGGAAGGGCAGTGCATTAGTGCCACGCATGCAATGTTAGTTTGGTGTAGAAAAGGATCAATTAGCTTGAAAGGTTTGAAACCATTTGGGCATAGTTCTAAAGACAAAAGAAAAATCATCCTGCAGGAATGCAGTTCATCGTTGAGAGAAGATGAGCAATGAACAGTGAATTTCATCAGTTTTGTAGGCAACATTCCTCCTTCATACAGTACTATCCATTATTAATGAGCACTATTTCTGAGTGTGAAAGAATTGTTTGAAAAACATTAACATAGTCTATTGGATGTGATTGACATTGTCATTCCTTTCATTTTGCTGTTAGCAAGTGGCATCCCCGTAGACATATGTGCATCTGGACATTACTAATATTCTCCTTGTTATGCACTCTGGGCAGCTGTGATATGGAAATGTTCAGCATTGTATTTTATGGTTTATTTTTCAGCTTTTGCATTGTATTCTGCTGCAAGATGCATAAGTCAAGCCTTTTTGTATGCAATGATCAATCAGAAAAATTATCTCTTTTCTAATCTGTCTTTTCTCCAAATTTTAAAAGGAATTTATTCAAATTCTGGAGATATGCAATGACTGTCTGCTAGCCAGGCAGTTATTTAGATCCATGTCTATTCATGGTACTTCCTTTTTACCCTTCAGTTTTCAAAGCTGATTACATTTTTAATTGTCCTGCAGCAGTAAAGAACTGTAGCTACTGTCTACCTGCTGTTCAGTAACACCACGGCACTGACTAACCCGCCCACATAATACCTTTTAATCAACAAAATTAAAGGTAACAAAGTCAAGGATTAGAGGAGTAATGAGTCCCAGAAAAAAGAAATTAAGCATTGCATCCTCTTGACTTTTAAATATGTACGTAACTAAGCTGCTTTCTTCCTCTCAGCTGCCCTGCTTCTGCCTCCTCACAGCCCATATGCACTCCCACGCAGAGATCTGTGTTCCTAAGTGCTGCTGACTTATTTCATCTGAGCCTACTACAAGTCAATCTGCTTCTCTATACATTAGTAGCCTATCAGTGAAGTGGAGTGGGGACCGAAACATCTTCAGTCAGCTAATGCTAACAGTCATTAACATATGGAGGTGCAACCTAATTGCCCCAATTCTCTTTTTTGATCTACTGCTAGTTCCGCCAAAGGACTCAGGTATCCTAAAAATTAATTCTAACAGGGCTCCCTAAAGTGTGGTTTGTCTCTTGGGATGTCAACAAATGTAATACTAAAAAAAGAAGAGAAGTTGTTCCATGATGAAGGTAGCATGGGAATTCTCTGTTTCAGTACTTTAGAGTGCCACAGAGCCAGATGGGCTCAAATAAGGCTGACATGTAACAGGATATCCTGAGAAAGGGATTATAATTTTATGGTTTTCTTAAAGTGATATTACTTTAGCATATTTTCACCTTATAGACTATATTGAGTTATCAGTATTTTATGAAACACGTTTTGGGCTATTCTGATTTAATTGCTTCTTGCTAGTGAGAATACTATTATACTAATAGGACTTACTCTATAGAGAAAAAGCTTTTTACTTTCTATGCTTCCATCCACCATGTAGTAAGATGATTCAAAGCAGGCATGGTAGTTTTGCTTCCTAGAGTCAAATACAAACTACACTAATTCCTAGCTGTATAATTTGGGGAAGTCTGCCTTTCCTTTGTCTAAATTTTCTCTACAGTAAAATAAGGAAAAATAATAGCACCTTAGACATTAAGTAATATGAATAAAGTGGTAGGCATAATAAATCGTACTTTCCCAAAACCTATGCACATGAAGCACGTGATTGCTGTTCTATCAGAGTGGCATAATATGGTTATGGTATATGGTACAGATTAATTTATCCAAGATGTTTTGGATATTGGAGAACTTTCCAGGAATCCTTATTATCATGAGTCCCAAAATTAGCCATCAAACATCATACATTCTGATTTTTAGGAATCAAGTACTTTGGTTTATGAATTACGTATTCCAATGAAATAGTGGAACAGAGCTACATACTATATCAGTTAGTATATTTCCATTTCAGTCTCCAAAAGTAATACCTTCCTCCATTGTTAGTGAAGCCATGGCTTATTCTATCTAACAATATTAGAAATTTCAAGAAAAAAAGCAAACAATTCCATGAAAAAGTGGTAAAGGACATGAACAGAAACGTTTCAAAAGAAGATAGACTAATGTCCAATAAAAAAAACGCTCAACATCTCTATTCATCAAGGAAATGCAAGTCAAAACAACAATGAAATATCACTTTAATCCAGTGAAAATGAATTTTATCAAAAAGTCCCAAAACAACAAATGTTGTGGATGTGGAGATAGGAACACTCCTACGCTGTTGGTGGTACTGCAAACTAGTATAACCTCTATGGAAGGTAGCATGAAGATACCTCAAAGAACTAAAAGTAGAACTACCATTTGATCCAACAATCCCACTACTGGTTTTCTACCTAAAGGAAAAAGAGACATTCTATAAAAAAGACACCTGCACTCTAATGTTTATAGCAGCACAATTCACAATTGCAAAGATGTGGAAACAACCCAAGAGCCCATCAATACATGAGTGGATATAATAAAATGCAGTATATGTATGTCATGGAATACTACTCAGCCATAAAAAATGATGAACTACCTCTTACATTATCCTGGATGGAACTGGAACCTATTCTTCTAAGTGAACTATGATGAGAATGGAAAAATGAACACAACATATACTCATCATTAATTGGTACTAATTAACCAACACTAATGTGCACATATGGGAGTAACATTCATATGGTATTGGGCAGGTGGGAGGGGGAAGAGGGCTAAAACCTCACTTAACAGATGTGGTGCACACAGTCTGGATGGGCATACTTGTAGGGCAGTTCAAAGGCAATTGATACAATGAAAGCATTAAAACTCATGTAATATTCTGAAATTTAAAAAAATTGAAAAAAGAAATTTCAAGTCTATCAGGAACTATATGCAGAAGTTTCTTCAAAACCTATTCAAATTATATCATAGTGACATCAATTCATTTTGTTTATGCAACATACTTTTATTTCTGGAAACAACCAGTTTTAGGAAAAAATGTATTTTTATTTCATACCACGTGCTATGATTTGTATTTTTTTTTCTTTTTTACTTTTCTTTTTTTTTTATTTCAAACATTAAGGGGGTACAAATGGTTTTAGTTACATGTGTAACTTTTATAATGCTTGAATCATGGCTGTTTGTGTGCCCATCACGCAAATAGTATTCATTGTACCCGTTAGTTAGGTTTTTGACCCTCTCTTCCTTCCCCCCTACTTGAATTCCACTGAGTTTTACTTCCCTCTGTGCACATGTGTGCTCATCAGTTAGTTCCAATATAATAGCAACCACATATGGTGATTGTTGTTCCATTCTTGAGACATTTCACTTAGGATAATGGTCTCCAGTTCCATCAAAATTGTTGCAAAGGCATTAAGTCATTCTTTCTTAGGGCTGTGTAGTACTCCATGGTATACACATACAATATTTTGTTACTCCAGTAACAATTGATGGGCACTTGTGTTGATTCCACAACTTTGCAGTTGTGAACTGTGCTGCAATAAACATTTGAGTCCAGGTGTCTTTTTTGATAAAATGACTTCTCTTCCATCAAGTAAATACCCAGTAGTGGGATTATTGGATCAAATGGTAGGTCAACTTTTAGTTCTTTGAGGAATTTTCACACTGTTTTCCATAGAGATTGTACTAATTTGCAGTCCCACCAACAGTGTACAAGTATTCTTTTCTCTCTTCATCTATGCCAGTATGTGTTGTTTTTAGATGTTTTTTAATAAAAGTCATTTGAACAAGGGTAAGGTGATATCTCATTGTGCTTTTAATTTGCATTTCCCTGAAGAATAGTGATGGTTGAGCATTTTTTATATGTTTATTGTCCATTAGTCTATCTTCTTTTGAAAGCTTTCATTCATGTTTTTTGCTCACTTTTTAACAGGGTTGTTTGGGTTTTTTTCTCTTGCTGATATGCTTGAGTTCTTTGTAGATTCTAGATGTTATCCTTTTATTGGATGTATAGTTTGTGAATATTTTCTCCTATTCTGGAGATTGTCTACTTGTTCTGTTGATTTTTCCATAGCTTGGCAGATGCCTTTTAATTTAATCAAGTCCCATTCATTTATTTTTGTTGGTCATGTAATTGCCTTTGGGATCTTCCTCATAAATTCTTTACCTAGGCAAATATCCAGAAGAGTTTTTCCTACATTTTCTTCCAGAATTCTTATGACTTCATACCTTACATTTAAGTCTTTTATCCCTATTGTATTAATTTTTGTGAATGGTGAGAGATATGGATCCTGTTTCATGCCTCTTCATGTGGCTGTCTAATTTTCCCAGCACCATTTATTGAATGCATATTGTGGTCTCTTTGTCAAAGATCAGTTGACTGTATGTGGATATTTTTTCTTTCCTGGGTTCTCTGTTCTGTTCCCTTGGTCTCTGTCTCTATTTTTGTGCCAATACCATGCTTTTTGGTTACTCTAGCCTTTTAGTATAGTTTGAAGCCTGGTAATGTGACGCCTCCAGATTTGTAGTTCTTTTTGCTTAAGATTGCTTTGGCTATTCAGGCTCTTCTGACTCCAAATGAAGTGTAGTTTTATTTTTTTCTAGATCTGTGAAATATGATGTTGGTATTGTGACAGGGTTTGCATTGAATCTGTAAATCACGTTGGGTAGTACAGCAATTTAGCAATGTTGATTCCACTAATCCATGAACATGACATGTTTTTCTATTTTTTTTGCATCATCTGTGATTTCTTTCCTTAGTGTTTTGTAGTTCTCTTGGTAGAGATCTTTCACCTCCTTAATTAAGTATATTCCTAGGTATTTTATTTTCTTTGTAGCTATTGTGAATGGTATTGAGTATTTGATTTGACTCTCAGCTTGACTGTTATTAGTGTATAGAAATGCTACTGATTTGTGTACATTGATTTTGTTACCTGAGTGTTTGATGAATTTATTTATCAATTTCAGGAGCTCTTGGTGTTATGCTTTGAATGTGTCTTCTACAAAATTCAGATGTTGCCAATACTATGGTATTAAGAGGTGGGGCCTTTAATAGGGAACTGTGCCATGACGGTTTCTCCCTTGCAAATGGGGTTAAAATCTTATAAAAGGGACTTTGGGAAGCATTTGGCTCACTCGCACTATTACCCTCTGCCATGTGAGAATGCAGCAAGAAGGCTCTTACCAGACCAAATGCTGGTGCCTTGACCTTAGACTGTGAAAAATAAATTTCTTCTCTTTATAAATTACCCAGTCTCAGTTATTTTGTCACACCATCACAAATGGACTAAGACGTCTGTCATCTATCAATCATTTTTGTAGTAAAAACCAGAAGACCAATATATAAATATATAATTTACCAAGAGGATTTTGGAGAGCAATGATTAATAAAAATAAAATTAAATGGATGGTGTGATAGAGAATGACAAAGTTATGAAGAACATCATGTTGGGAAGTCAGGTGTGGCACTTCTGTGAAAGGATGCGTCACTTGAGTTAGAATATGGGTGAAAAGACGAGCCAAGCTGAAAACAGGTATTATTGAAATGAAGGTGCAAAAGCAGGAATGTACCTGGTGTCTGAGGGAAAGAGTGAAAACCACTGAGCTTGGACTATAACAAGATATGGCAAGAGACCTGAAAAATGAGCTTAGAAAGAAATGATCATACTTCTGTTTAAAATTATCTCTTAGACCAGACCACTGATCTGGGCAAATATTTTGGGGGGGAGTAAGTCCTCAAAAGCACAAGTAACAAAAGCAAAAATAGACAAATGGGGTTACATCAAGCTACACAGTTTCAAAGTTTCTGTCCAGCAAAGGAAACAATCAACAGAGTGAATAGACAGCCTAGAGAATGGGAAAAAACATTTGCAAACTATTAATCCAACAAGATATTAATAACTAGAACATATAAGGAACTCAAACAACTCAAGAGTAAAACAAATGAACAAACAAACACGAAACAATGGGCAAAGGATCTAAGTAGATATTTCTAAAAAGGAGACATACCAATGTCCAAAAGAAATATGAAAAAGTATTCAATATCACTAATCATCAGAGAAATGCAAATTAAAGCCACAATGATATATCATCTCACTCCAGTTAAAATGGTTGTTATCAAAAACCAATAAATGATATATGCTGGCAAGAATGCAGATAAAGGAGAATGCCCATACACTGCTAGTGGGAATGTAAATTAGTACAGCCACCATGGAAACCAGTATGGAGGTGCCTCAAATTACTAAAAATAGAACTACCATATGATCCAGCAATCCCACTGGGAGTCATATAACCAAAAGAAAAGAAATTAGTGTATCAAAAGATACCTGCACTTCCATATTTATTGCAACACTATTTATAATAGCCAAAATATGGAATCAACCTATGTGTCCATAAACAAATGAATGGGTAAAGAAAATGTATTGCATACACACTATGGAATATTATTAAGCCATAAAATAAGGAAATCCTATCATTTGCAGCAACATGGAAGGAAGAAGAAGAAGACATTATATTAAGTTAAATAAGCCAGACACTGAAATACAAATACTGCAATGTTCTCACTCATGTGAGGGAGCAAAAAAGCTGATCTCATGGAGGTAAGAGTAGAATGGTTGCTATCAAATGCTGGGAAGGGTAGAAGGTTAGGAGGAATGAAGAGACGTACGAAAATATAGTTAGATAGGAATAAGTTTTAGTGTTTGATACCAGAATAGGGTGACTAAAGTTAACAATAATTTATTGTGCATTTCCAACTTGCCAAAAGAAAGATTTAGCATGTTACCAACACAAAGAAAAGAAATAAATGTTTGAGGTGATGGATTCCCAATTACCCTGATTTAATCACCATATATTATATGCATGTATCAAAATTTGGCATATACCCCAGAAATATGTTCACTGATGAATCAATAAAAAAACTAACCAAGTAACTCACTACTTAAAAAGATCACTCTAGAGAACAGACTTTAAAGGGGTGTGGCGGCAAAGCATGAGAACATGAAAAGCACTTTGCTTCAGCAGTTATAACAGTGATACAGGTCAATAAAGTGGGTTGTCCTAGGAAGAAAGCAGAGGAAAAACAGAGAAATATCATATGTACTATACATTTTGGAAGTAGAATTTACAAAATTTGTGGAAGGATTGAATATGTGATGAAAGTGGAAGAGAAAAACCAGGATGATACCTCCAGGTTTTTGCTTGGGAAGCAGTTTAACTTCAATAATTTCCCAGCCTGGGTAAGACTTGAGGAGTGGTAGACATAAATTCAGCATTCTGCTTTGGTAACAGTAATTTGAGATGGCTACTTCTGAAGTGAATGGAGAAGTGAATCTTGCATATACTTATATAATACAAGTTGGAACTCAGTGAGGAGATCTGAGATAAAATTAAGAAGCATCAGGGAAATGCAAATCAGAAGCAAAATGAGATATCACCTTACCCCTGCTTTAATGGCTTTTATTAAAAAGTATAAAAACAATTCATTTTGGCAAGGATGCAGAGAGAAAGGAACACTTATACACTGTTGGTGATACTGCAAATTAGAAAAACCTCTAAGGAAAACAGTATGGAGACTCCTCAAAGAACTAAAAGTCAACCTACCATTTGATCTAGCAATCCCACTACTAGATATTTATCCAAAAGAAAATAAGTCATTTTATCAAAAAGACACCTGCACTTGACTGTTTATTGCAGCACAAATACAAAGCTGTGGAATCAACCCAAATGCCCATCAATCCATGAGTGGATTAACAAAATGTGATACATATATATATATATATATATATATATATATATATGCTGTGAAATACTACTCAGCCACAAAGAAGCATGACTTAATGCCTTTGCAACAATTTGGATGGAACAGGATATCATTATCCTAAGTGAAGTATCTAAAGAATGGGAAAAAAATGCCACATGTACTTTCTATTAATTCAGAACTAACTGATGAGCACATGTGTGCATAGAGGGAAGTAAATCTCAAAGGAAATCATGCAGCAGAAGGGGGGTGGAAGGGTTGGACGGAAATCTACTTAGAGGGTATGATGAACATTATCTGGCTAACAGGCACACTTTTAACCCTGACTCGAACATTACAAAAATGATCCATGCAACTCAAAAACATTTTTACCCTAGTAATATTTCGAAATAAAAATAAAGAGTGTATCACAGGCTATTCTACTAAAACTCTATTGTAGGTCAGGCAGTGTCCTGGTTACATGTAAACAAAATGGTGAGAAAGATTATACATGTGGTAGGCAGAATTCTAAAATGGCCCCATGATGTCTGCACCCTGATGTATATACCCTGGATAATCCCCTCTTCTTAAGTATGGATGGGACCTGTGTATATGATGAATAGCACTCCCACAGTTAGGGTATGTTATGTAGCACAGTTTCCTCTTAAAAAAAGAAGATGATCCTGGGCGAGACTGACCTAATTAGTGGATCCCTTAAATGGGACTGGATCCCTTCTGAAGATCAGTAACATGTGAGCACTACCAGAGAGAGGCTGGAAGCATACAAGCATCAAGCATGGAGAAAACTACCTCTCTAGGACCTGAAGGTACCTCTAGGAGCTGAGAGCTGTCTCTGGGTTGTACCAGCAAGAAAACAGGGACCACAGTCATGAAAACCATAAAGAAATAAATTTTATCAACAACCTGAGAAAGCCTGTAAGTGGCCTTAATTGTCCAGAGAAGGATGTAACCAGCTGACACCTGATTTCAACTTTGTAAGAACCATCCATGGCAACTGGGAGATAATACATTTGTGAGGCTTTTATACCACTACATTTGTGGTAATTTCTTACACAGCCAATGTATTTTGTCTGTTTCATGGAGCCTGTAGTTTGCTAGAAAAGAGGAAGGGGACATTGAGCAGGTAAATACCATCAACTTTTCCTTTCCAAAGAAAGCTTTATATCAGTTTGAAAATTGTCATTGAATGTTATGGGATGAGCGACTCTTATGTTAGAAGAGATGGATGAACCATGTAGTTGGCTATTGAGGTCCAAGGGAGAGATTGGTATGGTGATTGTAGATATTGAGCAAACAGGACAGATTAAAAAAATTATGAAGAAATATTGAAGAACTGTAATAACAGACATTAAAGAGAGAAGATGGGCATCCACACTGAGCCAGCCCTGGTCCACAGTATTGGAGGTTCCTTTACTTCTAAGTCACTCTGGGACATCAGCTCTTAGGTATAACAATAGGGAAATCAGAAAGAGATCATGCAGTGTATTGCCCTCTTTTGTTTATGTAGTTGCATTATTCATGCCACATTCGAACTAAATATTGTCACTACTACTGTATATTTTTGGTCAATGTTATACGTTAAGTCTTAGGTATAAGAGTAACAGCCAAAGCACATCTGTGAGTAATTTAAATGTACTACTATATTATTGCTAGAATGCAACAATGCTCAACTAGCTAAATGATCCATCCAATATATAACACAATTGATATCAACTTTGAGAATCAACTTCCTCAATATTCACATCACAGATTATCAATCTTGAATTTGGGACTTGTTTAACATGTTGATCCATTAGATTATGCATTCAAGCAATTTAAAAAGATTACATAGATTATTTATGAACTTGCTTGTTTTATATGTGAGATTCTTTTTCTTGGTCTTCAAATGTAAAAGTGATTTTAGTTGTCTAAAAATTACGATATTTTTTGCCCCTCAAAGGTTTATATTGTAAATGTTACTTATTGTCTTCTGGCATTTAGCGTGGTAGAGAAGTCTGAGATCAGGTTGGTTTTAGTTTCACTGCAGATAATGTGCTATTTTGTTTCTTCATTGCTATTTTATTTGACTTTTTGAAATGAGAGAAAACTATTATTTTCTCATCATTTACATTCCTTTGTTGTTTCAAAATAGTTGTTGTTTAGTTTACTATTTGTGTTGATTTTTCCCATGATATGGTACTTGTTCAATCTGTGTATTTGAGCCTTTCTCAGCTCTCATTTATCTTTTTCTTGTTCTTATTATAATAATTATTTAAGCTGATTTTTAATTCTTTCCTTTACTTCACTTCTTTTCTTTGAGATATTGGTTTCAGGATTTTTCATCGAAATTACTGAGCTGTTTTTCTTTTAATGCTAATTTTGCTCTTTATCAACCTTAAAAAAAGTTTTAACATATTATTTTTAGTTTACCTAAATTTCTGTTTGTCTTACACATTTACTTTTGTATTCTTTCTGTTTTGCTTTCATAACAACCTGTTATGTGTTCCAATTTCTCAGATGTAATTTTTTATATTATTCTTTTGGCACCAAGGAATCTTTAAGTATTTTTCTTCTGATTCCTGCAGGAAATTGGTTATGAGATCTGTTCATTCTTTAAATATCAAAACAATATTGTTTTCCACTTGATCTGGTGGTTTTTTTTTTTTAATTTTGGCACTCATAATGAGGAAAATTGTTGTAAGAAAGAGGAAGATGTCCCAGAGGAAGTAACATTGTCAAGAAAAAGAGTTTCTTATATTAAAGAAACTCTTAGAGATCATTCATGACACTGAAAATGCAAAAGATAAAATGTTGACCCAAACTTTTTAAAAGAAAGAAGTTTGACAATTTGCCAAGGTATAGAAAAGATTCTTACTGTATATTATAATTAAAATGATGAGAGATGAAGAAGGTGAATGCTGTTCAAAAAACTACTGATGTTTTCTACAAATAAATACAATTTAATTTTCAGTGTTTTAAATGTTTTAATGATAGTATAATAAATTGGTTTTACTATTTTTTCATTTCTTTATACATTTATAACTGATAGTAAAATAATTTTTAATGTTTTGACAAGTTTTTGAAGATCACAAACAATTAAAATTATTTCCATTGATTATTAAAATTGCTTTGCAGTTTCAGCTTGCATGCTCATTATTACAGTCCTGTACTACCACACAAGTGAAGGCTTCCTGTGTGAGGTCTGTATAATCATATTTATAAAAAGTGTATATACTTTGATTTATATTCACTCAATACATAAATTCTTGAGGATGGGGAAAAGACTGATGAGAAGCAGAAAACAATACCTACTACTTTTAAATAAGAAAATAATTTCTCACTGAATTAGTGTTTGCCTATAACTTCCATATTTTTAAAGAAAGTAAATAAAAATAATATTCTATTCATATGTTAATTTGTATGTGTTGGAGAAGAAGGGATGTTGTTTCTTTAGATGACAAAATCAGTTTCTTTCTTAAGGCTTAAAAACTGAAATCTAACAATTACAATCAACTTAATGAACTGCATTAATGACCAAGGTCATAAAAACCACTATGACTTTTATTCCTAACATTTTTCAGAGGTAGAAACACAACATATGTTCCCACCTTTCCTGAGAATAAAGGCAGAGGGTTGGGGGATAGGGAGATGACTTATTTTTCTTGTTTTTTTTTTCCTTTTCTCTTAACATATTAAAAAGAAATACTAACTAGCTTAATCAAAGCTTAACCTTTCCTTCCTATCCATAGAGGAACAGAGACATATTCTTGCATTCAGTGACCATACACCTGAAAAAAGGAAACTGAACTTTCCCCCAGCTCAATTTATGTTCAGAGCAACTGTCACTTTTTTGCGTCAGTCATTAGATCCCTATCTCCCCATCTTATGATATCAGGTGGGTGTTGTTTCTTTACTGGCAAAGAGGTGGCAGTTTTGAAAGAGCTGTTTTACTATGTTGATTTATCAACACCATGTTAAAGGAGATACAGAATAAATATTCATGCTGCCTAGCATGAATAGTCCAAAAGGGATATATTTATTTGCAATCACACAAGTGAGACTCATGGGATGGGAAGTTTTGCTCAGAGCCTTTATGTGAAAGGAGAAAACAGTACTCTTGTCTCTGGTACCAATAATTCAATATGATGTCTTTCCTTCAGGAGCAATTGCCATCCAGGAAATGTGCCTAAATAACAGAAACAACAAAGACTGTCATTTCTTTTATTATGCTATTCCTGGCCTGGCTAGATAAGAGTGGAAAGATAATTAAGTCAGTGATGAGTTGCAGGTGCAATGCCATTGCAGCTATTAAGAAATATACTGAGTATTGCATGTATAGAGACATGGTGGCAGGCCTGTGAGGGGCATCACTTTAACTTCTTTTCAGGCTCTCTCTATCCTCATTGATTAATATTCATCCTTCAGTACTGCAGTCCAGGAAATTAAATTCTACCTAGCCAGCTAGACAGACAGACATGTTTAATAGATGTATTTTTAGAGGCAAACTACTGTTTAAACTTAACCTACTTTTTATAGTAATTTATATTTTTCTAAAAATAATTTAGATGAACATGGTTATCTTTTAAGAATAAAAATGTCATCACAACATGGGACAATCAATGCTGTTACGTCACTATTATAAAATAACATATTTTTATAATCTACCTACTGATTACTACAGGAATCATGAACATACAGTGGATACTTTCAGTATTTTAAAATATTAATTACATTTTAACAAAAGGAACATGTTTATGTTATAAAAAGTAGAAATGTAGTTAAAGGCAAAAAAATGCAAATAAACTAATGACTACTTAAGATACAGAAATCATGTTGAGGCATTGTATTGATATGTATGATAAAACTTTTATATAAACAGTGTGCTATCTTTAATAAAATCTATGGTCCTGCCCTCCCCGCCTTGATTAACGTTATATGTATGAAGTTTATATGAAGTTTGCAGTGTTCTAAAATTTGGAGAATGCAATGGATTGGGCCTTTCTTATTTTTTCCTTGTATTTCTAACTATATACAAATAGGAAATAATTTTAATCATTCTCTTCTTTTTCATGAATATTTTTAAAGTATGTAATTTTAGTTTAAAAGAGTTCAACAATTCCCCTTTCCTCATTTCTTTTTCCCTGCCATAAAAACTGTCTCCTGTGTGTCACAGACTATACTTTGAAATTACATACATCTTTCATGACATAAAGAGGGTATTCATGAGCAAATTTTATGTATATATAAATACAAACATTTTAACAACATTAGATCATACTGCATATCTTATTTTGTAATCTATATTTTAACAATATAATGTGGATATTTTCCATACTATTAATTGATTTATACTAGTAAGTTAAAGTGACTATATAGAAGTAGTTAATCAAAGGAATAATGATTTTTGCCATCATTTTTTTGGCCAATGACACAGAGATAGAGATATATTTAATGTAATTTGGATTATTTTAAATTATTTTAAAACATTAATGACTCTGGTAAACAAACTGAAGTAGATATCATCAGGAAAATTTCTGATTACTTCCTGCAAATAATTTTCCAGAAGGTAACTATGTTTAAAGTTATAAAGATTTTAAGAGTAAATTCTTTTTTTTTTTTTACTTTTTTTCCAGTTAAAACAGAGTAATTCATGTCTGATTATAAGAATAGACAATATACTGAAAGCATCTGGTCCCACACCTTGATTAATGGGACAAGGTTGGATACAGGAGGGAAAGTCAATACAGGAGGTGAGTACCACTGGATTCCAATGAAGGCACCATGCAGGGAGGTGCCTGCATTGGAATAGACTGGTGGCTGAATAGACAGCAGTCTTTGCTGAGTTGAAGAGAGAGAGGTAAGAGCCTGGGACTACTGTAATTTTCTATGCTGTAAATTTACTGTAATTTGGCTGGAATTTTCAGAAAGGATATTGAACTGGGGGTAGACTTTGTAGGTGAGTGAAAATAACCTCAGAAGCCTATGTAGGAAATCTCCCTAAGTCATTGGTCAAAAACAGGGCTCAGAATGTGTAGAGCAAGACACTGTCAAGTCTCATAAGAAAGGATTGCTAGGGTATAAATAGCTAGACAGAGACTCCAAAGATTATGCCGGGGTGGAAGTGGAAAGTGCCCACTGAGAATGGCAGACATTCAGCTGAGACTCCAGAGAGGCTGTATTTTAGGAATGACCTAAAATAAGAGATAAAATCAAAATAAACTCATCACAAAGAAGAAAAAAAACAAAAAGAAAGAAAGGAAAAGGAAAAAGAAAAAAGCCCTCCAAACAAAACAAAAGCAAAATAAAACCTGACAGGTTCAAGAGAATTTTTTCCTAATATAATCTGCCAGCACAAAGCCCAGCATAATGGATTGTCCACGATTTTCAACATACAATTTAAAATGTACTAGAAATACAAAGAAGTGGGAAGACATGTCAGTGAAAATGAAGGTGTAGGTGGCTCCAAAGACCTTTCCCTCTACAGTATAAAACTATCTCAAAAGTGGCAACACTCTGGTTCAAAAACATCTAAAATGGAGCTAGAAGCCATTCTGTTGAAAGACTTCTGCAGATATTCAGGTAACTGTACCTAGAACTTGCTGTGAACGATCGAACTGGGTCAAACTGGAGAGAACACAGCATCCTGGGGCATCGCTGAATTTAGCCAACTGCTGCCCTTGCCTGTGCAGCCAATCATGTATGGACTCATGTATGGAACTAAGCCCTAGTCAATCATGGTTTTTGACAAATCACTTATGTAATGTTCTTCTTCCTTTCTCCTTTAAAACTCTTCTCTCTCCTTTCTCTCTTTGGAACACTATTCAATTTCATAGTGAGTATATGTCTCCTGAATTGCAATTCCTAAGACCTGGAATAAAAGCCAATATCTTGCAGCTTCTTGCCTGATTTCATTTCAGTTTGGTTGACGATAGGAACTTTTAAAAATCAAGTGAAAACTGTCAGAACAAACTTTGTCAAAGCTCTTGAAAACAATCAAAGGTTTTCAGCAACCAAGCAAATGCTAAATCAAGGGCAAGGCAACCTAAAAACAGTGGGAAAGCTTTGTGATGTTTTATTTGCCATTGTCCCACCTCCTTCCCAGCACTGCATCTCTTCTGAAGAGGGTAGGCCAAGTTCCCAGCATGAGACCCTGGTCCCTGGGGCTGGAGCTAGCAGAGCAGACATTAAGTACAAAGAATTATGTTTGCCTCTTCTAACCTGTCTGGGGCCTAAGCTGATGTAAAGTCTTGTCTTTGTTTTGCCTAACTAGAAACCTACTTAAGGTGAAAAAGCTACAGGCATTCCTCAAAATCATTGTAAAGTGAATGAGTAACCCACAGCATCTTGAGTCAAAAGATTAAGGTTTTCAAGACAAATGAAAGAGAACTAAAAGCCTGTGAGGAAAAGCAGGGGAGAGAGTTTCTTTAGGAAATTAGGCCATTAAAAAGCTCCAGTGTTAATTGGGGGGGGGGGTTAGCAAGTTACATGCATGCCCAAGACAGAATGCTTACTCAGAAAAGACTCCAGAAGACCCCACATTTTCAATTCTAGGTGATATCTGGGTTCAGTGGGAACAGGAAGTGAGGGTAAAGGCAGAATTGCAAATGGCCTGGCCAAGGGAAAAAGGAGAGCCTCAGCACAGAGCCAAGGGGCAAAGAATAGGAGAGGGACACGGGTTTTGAGTTTTTTTTTTCCTTTTCCCCATGCCCATCTTAAATATCTGGCAACATAGTAGAAACAGATATATTATTTTATAAGGTGACTTTTTTCCTAGTGCACTTGACTATCTTTTATGAATTTTCATTTTTATTTTTTTCTGAACTGCTGTTTTTATGATCTTTGTGTCAGGTTTCAGTCTGAAATGTCCACGCTCATGGCAGAAGAATGATCAGACATGCCAAAGTTACGCAATCATGAAAATGAGATTTATTGAGGTGAGAAAGACAGGATTATAGGCAAGAGCAAGATTAGGTCACAAAGCATGGAACATATACAATGGATGACGACCAAACCCTGTCACAGCAGTGCAGGTTAAAGGAAGCCCAGATAGGGACTGCCCTCATGGTTCAGAGGTCACCATGCCACCATTTTGATTGGAAAGTTGGGAGTCATATGACCTAAGTCTTAACTACGCATGTGGGTTCTAGGTCACTTTCCAGACTTTATGGTGCCTATGCTGCTTGGTCTGTGGGCTAGAGAGTCCTCTGCATTTTTTTGCATCTGGTACCCCAAGTTCTGATTGGCAGGTTCATATGGTATTTCCTCCTCCCCCGGGTTTGGAGAATTAGGGTTGGGCAGGACCAAGATGGGGACAACAGCACCCACTTTTGTCCCTAGGAGACCCGGCATCCCTCACTGTCCAGCTAACATTTGCACCATAAAGACCAACGATTTAATACTGTTTGAATATGCTCTTTATCAAAAATGCCAATGGATTGAAAATTATGCTGTTTTGAATGAGTACTAGTTTTGAAAAATATGGAGTTTAAAACAACTGCTTAATTTGATTAAACTTCAAAATAATCACTAAAAAAGAACATTTTTAGTAGAAGAAATGGTATCATGTCAGAAGAGAAAAACAGCAAACAATAAGTTCCATGGGTCTGAAAATACTGCTTTTCTTCCTTGTACCTATTCTTTTCACTTTCAGGGACATTTTATGTTTACAGAGAACTTCAAGGGTAACTTCTTTAGGTAGATATTAAAGATTTCAATTTAGGATTGAGAATTCTAGAAATAAGCAGGAAAAAGAAATATATGTGAAGAAAAAGTATTCTGCCTTTTAAGGTGAAAGGGACTGTTACAAACAATGCTGTCTAAAGAAAGAATGAGAATGAATGCAAACCTCTCATAACTACATCCATATTGCTGCCATATTAACATATTTCTAAAGAATATTCCATCCTTTAAAATAGAAAGGCAACCATATATAGCATAATTAGTAAAAATGAAATGCAAGACAAAACCCTGACTTAATAGGAAATTAGGTCAAACTAAGAAAATGGATGATTAAAATTTTCTATTAATCGTCTCTAGATATGATTAAACAGCACTGAACCTAAATCATTGCATATCATTTGACAGCCTTCTGAGTTAAATGCAAATGTATGAGAACAAACAGGAAGCAACAGGAAAAAGGATGCACGTTGTTGAGTATATTAAATTTCCATAGCAGGTGTATGCAATGAGGACAATGGCAAAATCAGACATGATTGGCCTACTAAGAGAAAGATTCTGTTGCTGGAATTCACTTCCTGAAATGATAGGAAATGTAAAATTCTCTCATCGCAGCAAAGGAAGCATAGATTCTTCTGTCCACTGGGTTGCAATAATGAGGGAATGGAATAGTCACATTTTCTAGCTCACTTATTCAAATTCACTATCGTTCATTTCATTTTGAATTACAGACAGTACGCTGATTTCAAATACTTTTGAATCTTACTTTCTCTGTCACCTTAATAGTGGATTCCTTATCAAATAAGTATATGAATTTTCATTAAAAAGGTTATCAACAATTAAAACAAAGATAAATCTGAACAATCTGTTAACTACTTGGCTATAATAACCCTATTGTTGGGTCTTTTATAAATATTTAGGCACACAAACAGCTTCTACTTTGCCTCTGCTATTCCTTTGTCCTCTGCTTACCTTACATCTATTTAAGTAAAAGTAATTTTGTGTTACTTGAACAGGGCTTTGAGAAAAATCTGTGAATTCAAAAATAAAGACAGAGAACAAATCCTAAAATTTTGGAGAACTATGGACGCAGAGTCCAGAGCAAGACTCTCATGCTGTGTTAGACTGTCTACAGGTGGCTCCTTTTCCAAAAATATGATCTCCTTTCATTGCCTGGAAGATTGCCTTTTATTTTGTAGTGCCCGCCCCCACTTATATTTTACAAGAAGAGAAAATTTTGAATTAAAAAGTCATTTTTGAATAAGCAAATTAATTCCCTAAAAACCCTAGGGGTCAAGAAACCATAATTGCATGTTTGCACACATTAGTTTGATGAAATTGCTATATTCCTAATGCTTAAATAGCTCAGTTGAAATTACAGTTCACTGAAAATTTAAATATAAAGCAATTAAACAAATTTTTAAAGCTAGAATAGAAATGAACTTATTAAATTTCTGAATGCATTAGTACTTTTAAACTTCATAGTAATTTTAGAAATAATAAGTAAAAAATTGATTATGTACATTAAGTGCAAAATAACCGGTGTGCCAGTGTATGTAAATGCAAATAACAAACTGGAAAATAGTAAAAAAAAAATATGACAAAGTTTGATACACTTTCATTTAAAGATATTTTTCAAACTTACAAAAAAGTTAAAAACTTGATGAATAAAAAGACAATGAGTGACAATTAGCCCGAAAGGAAAGTCAAAGCACCAAGTGATTATATTGAAACTATCAAAGTTTTAGAAGTAATTGTTGAAAGATTGAAATATTATGAATATTAATTTCATCATCAAATTAGTGTTTATAGAAATGAGAATGCCCAAAGCTTTTGAGAGGTTTTGTTTTGTTTTGTTTTCTTTGGTTTTTGTGGTCATACAGGCTACAGTGCAGTGGCACCATCATAGCTCACTGCAGCCTTGATCTCCTGGGCTCAAGTGATCCTCTCGCCTCAGCTTCTAGATTAGCTGAGACTACAGGCATGTGCACCATGCTCAGCTAATTTTTTAAGAAATTTTTTTGGTAGGCATGAAGTCTCATCATGTTACCCAGGGTGACCTGGACCCCTGACATCAAGCCATCTTCTTGCTTTGGCCTCCCAAAGTGTTTGGATTACACGTGTGAGCCACTTTGTCTAGCCATTTAAGAGTTTTAGACGTGACACTATCATGGAGGGATGGTAAGAATAGAAACATCTGTAAACATTGTGAAAGCAGTTTAGTAATATGTTTCAAAATATTTTAATTTCTGTCGTTTTACCCAGTGATTCTACTTCCTGGTGTCTGTACTAAGAACGTAACAAAACATTAAGAATACATCCACTACAATAAATGGTAAAATACTGGAAGTAATTAAATGTCTAGCTATAAGGATATATTGAATTATAATACATAAATAAATGAATTATAATGTAATCATTTAAATCATGTCCATCCCTCATTTCTAGGAAGAAGAAATGTTTAGGTTATAATGTGAAATGATAATAGCAAGGTATTAAAATGTATGGGGTAAATGTATAGAAAAAAAATGTAATGAAATCCTGAAATATTGGCCATAGTAATCTTAATGTAGGAGAATTTTTATTTTCAAAAAAATTCACCTTCATAGTTTTCAGTATTTTCCAAATTTTCTTTATGAGCATGTATTAGTTTTATATCACATATTAAAATTATTTAACTGAGTGTAAAAGAGAATGATTGCTTAATTTTTGGTTAAAACACTCTCAGTGTATGCATTAACTCATACATTCAATAGAAAAATATTATTACGTATTTACTATGTGCCTGCCACTCCTCTACACCTTGAAGTTGATATTGTAAGCAAGATAAACATAAGTCATTACTTTATATAGCTTGTATTCTAGTACGATGAGACAATAAATATCACAGTTTATTGGATCCAAGAATGGAAAACAGGAATGGATAAAAAGTAAATGAGAAATGAGAAAATGGAGACATGAATATTAACACTTCTGTTTGTTTGTTTGTTTTTGGTGTTTTGTTTTGTTTTGTTTTTTTGAGACAGTCTTGCTTTGTTGCCCAGGCTAGAGTGAGTGCCGTGGCGTCAGCCTAGCTCACAACAACCAAACTCCTGGGCTCAAGCAATCCTGCTGCCTCTGCCTCCCGAGTAGCTGGGACTACAGGCATGTGCCACCATGCCCGGCTAATTTTTTCTCTATATATTAGTTGGCCAATTAATTTCTTTCTATTTATAGTAGAAACAGGGTCTTGCTCTGGTTTCGAACTCCTGAACTCGAGCAATCCGCCTGCCTCAGCCTCCCAGAGTGCTAGGATTACAGGTGTGACCACCACGCCTGGCCTAACTTTAACACTTTTTAAGAGGGAAGCAGAGATTCTTTGTGTTAGTTTAAGACTTTTATGTATTTAAATATTTTTGTTGTTTTTATATCAGCAATAGTGGAAGTGTTTCAATGGAGTGAGAGAAGTGGTTATTGTAGAAAAAAAAAATTCCAGAGATTATAAAGGATGAAATCCAGAGCACAAATTAAGAAACTAAACTTTGCTGCAAGAAAAGAAACTTCTTTTATTGGAATAGTTAGAATGACAAAAAATACAGGTATAGATAGTACAGAATTTATAGATGTAATCTTGGGAAAATGAGAAAATTAGATCAATTACTTCTAGTGTTTTTGATGACATGATTTAATGACATGAGCTGAGCATATCAAGACAGGTGTTTGGGTGAAAGAATGAATTAATGTGGAAAGTTCGAAGAGAGTGAAAAAGTTGTGAAATCATTTAGTTGCCTAGGAAAGTAGAAAGTGAATTTACCAGGGAAATACATGGCTTCCCTCAAGCAAGATTTAGCTGCTCTTGTTCAGAGGCAGATAATTGATACATTGGGATTTAGCCAAACAAAGGAATGATTCTCCATCCAACATTTGTATTAGTAGCAATCTACATAAACAGGAGGGTAGTTTAAATAAGCTAATACTTACTTAATATGTGCTTATCCAAAGAAGCACCTAAGGACAGGAAAAAGACAGTAGATGATATAGTTGATCCTTTGGAGTTCTTTCTTCAAATATTGTACCTTTTTAACAATTGTAAAGATGATGTGGGTTGTTAAGGATATATTGGAAAGACATTAGCAGAAACAAAGGTAGAGTAAGACCAGAATAAAAGCACTAGAGGTCTTCTGAAAGTAGTGTCTTTTTAAGGGTCTGCTTTTCCCCAACTTTCCCTTTATAGGATTTCTTTACAAGTCTTGCATGACAGTAATTTTCTCTACTTTATGCTAGGCAGAGTTTAGGATAGAAACATAGATGAGTTATTACTTCCTTTCTCACAGAGTCCACAAAACAAAGAGAGAGGCATACAAGTACTTATCATATTGACATTGTTAGATAACTGTCCAAATGCATGTAGAACAAAATGTATCCAAATGGAAGAATAATTGAATCCGCCTCATAGCAGTAGATATTATATTAATTTTAGTGCTTCTAAGTTTTCTTGTTTCAAAATTATGCAATTGACTTCATAATTATTTATGATTTTGAATTCGGCCGTGACTTTTATAATGTTTTTGTTTTTTAATATTTTTATTTCAGAATATTACAGGGGTACAAATGTTTAGGTTACATATATTGCCTTTGCACCACCCGTGTCAGAGCTTCAAGCCTGTCCATGCCCCAGACAGTGTGCACCACACCCATTAGGTGTGTATATACCTATCCCCTCCACCTCCTTCCCAACTGCCTGACAACTGATGAATATTACTACTATATGTGCACAAGTGTTGATCAGTTAATACCAATTTGATGGTGATTACATGTGGTGCTTTTTTCTCCATTCTTGTGATACTTCACTTAGTAGAATGGGCTCCAGCTCTATCCAGTGTAATATAAGAGGTGCTAGATCACAATTGCTTTTTGTAGCTGAGTAGAACTCCATGGTATATATATACCACATTTTCATAATATTTTCTTAATAAGAAGCCAAACATGGCAGAAAGAAAATGCCATATGGAATGCATTCCTGTATCTTAATTGTCAATCAAGATTGTCGTAAAGAAGTAACTATATCAGAATGAAGGAAATGAGTCATGGAACATAATGAATTAAAAAAAAAAACTTTGAATAAATTATTTGTTAGATATTCAGGGTTTTGTGCTTCCATTTGGGTTAGTAATTTTTAACAGACACACCTATCTCGCATTCAATTTCCATGACTTCCTAATTGATTTTATGGAATGCTTAATCACAAATCTCGCCTTCTCTTTTCTGTCAGTCTTTTCCTGTGTTGCCATATCCCTGTCTGCTAGAAGGGGACGATTGTCATTGAGTGAGTACCAAGAATTGTGCATCCAGAGCATATGTAACTTTAAAGCAAGTAAACTTAAAATTACTGTCCTGCTCAGCCATCCCATGGAAAATAGATTCAAAACACCTATAATAAAAAGAGAAGGAAAAAATCACTTTTTGGCCATTTAATGATTTAGAAGCATGTTAATATGTGACCTACACAAATTTGCCGAGTTTTTTTCCCTTTGGAAAATGCACTAGCCTTAATTGCAACATGCTCGCTGTAGTGTTGCAGCACTTGTCTAATGCCAATATGGGGTTTAGAAATGTTCCTACTACCTGTGCACTATTCAAAATGCTTTTCTTTGGGTTTCAATTCATCTATCCATTCATTCATTCAATATGTTAGAAACAATTGCTAGTGATCTAAAGATATGAACTTAGTCACTGCAGAGTATAATTTATTTCAATTGTTTCAGCTCAGACTGACATGAAGAAAATGACAGAAGAGTCCAATCAGAGGAAATAACATAAAAAACAAGCAAGTAAACAAACAAACAACAACAAACAACTGGAAAAATGTGAAATATAAAAGAACACCTTGTATGTGGGTACCCCTAGTGTTTCTATAGATCTGAGTGGTCTATGTAGGGAGAAAAAGGCCTGATAATCAATGATATTTTGTGAAGGTGTAAGAAACTACTGAATGAAAATGAAATAGAAAAAGTGGCCATATTTGTATCTTAAAGACATAACTGTGGAGGAACTATAGAATATAGATTGGAGTAGAGGAAAGAAGGATAGAAGCAGAGTTGGGTGGCTGAGTTTTGCAATAGTCCCAGGAGATATTATGAACATATGAACTATAGTACTATCAGTAGTGTGAAGAAGAGAAGAAGTATGGAGGACCAATAGGACTCCATAACAATTGCAAATGATGGTGGAGAGGAGGTATCAAGAGTGTCCAAATGTGTCTCAGGGAATTGAATGGGTAGTGATGACTTTCACTAAGACACATAAAAAGTTATCAACTATTTTGCTTTTTGAGTCTTTTATAAATATACCCTGATTATTAGATGAGAAACCAGTTTAAGCACTTATTTTGAACCTTACATATAATTGATTTGGCAGGTATTAAGAGTAGAACCTTGCACTGGGGCCAGAGCAGGCATCAACTTAAGGATTTTGCCTAGGGCCAGCCCTGGGTACAAATAACTTGTATAATTTCCATAATAGGATTTTAATGGATAACACTCTCCAGATTTTTTTTTCTTTCAGAAGAATTTCAATATCTCATGTAATACTCATATACAAGTGTTAACGGCATGTATTGGGAGAACAGCCTAAGGCTGTTTTTAAACATGCTGTATCAGGGGTGATTGCAATATCATTTCTCTCATAACTTGGCCAGACACAGCTCCTCTATGTAGGGTTGCACAGCTGTTATGTAGCAAGCCAGAGCTGACCTATTTGAAAAAAACCAGTGAGGAAACATCCTGTGATTATTTCTAACAGAGAGACTATTAGTGGCAGTCTAAATATATTTTTAATCCACAAACTAAAAGATTTTAAAGCAATTCAGTTTAGATACTATTTGCAAGGTAAGGTGAAAGACATATTATTTGTGTTTCCTAAGTAGAATAATCTTGACAAAATTCACAAGTTACATTTATAGAAATAAGAGTAATGCTCATTCATTAATACATGGATTTTCCACAGGTTTTTATGGCTAAAAATTAATATATTATGAATTTAATCTAAATCATATATATTTGTAGATAATACAAAAACACAAAAAATAATGAATTTATTGGTCTACTGCTGAATGATCAATGTATTTTTTGTCAATAATGGCACATTTCACTAATTCAATTATCATTTACTCAATTCCCACATGTAATGCAATTATATTTAAATATAATTCTAGTAGCCTTGCTTCTATTTGCTTCTGGGCATGATTGCATATTTACTAATGATGATTCCTCATACATGCCTGAAATCACATTTAATTTTAATAAATAATGTTAATAGTTTAATCTTTAGATACTGTAAGAGAGAAACCCTCTTTGAACCATAGACAGTGTGACAGAGTCATGTCCCATAGGCCAATTCAGAGAAAGAAGAAAAATTCTTGCTCAGTTATGATAAAGATTACAAACAAGTTACATTGCAAAATTATTTAATTTAAAATTCCATATCATTTTGAAAATTTCTAATCACCAATTATACATAAATATTCATATATTTTTGCCAGAAATACCAATTGACACAAGCTTGCATCAGTTTATAATAAATAAATTCTTAGATCTTACATTTAAAATTACGCAGAAGAAAACAAACCAAATAATAGCATTCAATAGAAAGGAAAATTTAAGTAGTATTGAATTATAGAATTAATGAATTATATCCAGATTCAAGGTTATATTAACATTTTACAAAAATATGTATCAGTTGATCTTCCTAATAGAATCCTATAACTTTTGGGCCAATTACTGCTCACATAGCTACAGAGTACCAAACTAAATTCTAACTGGAAACAGTACTTACTTTTGAAGTTTCTAAAACTAAACTAATTTAAAAGTTTTCTATATTTCATTTGATATTAAACCCTCATCAATTTTCATTTGAAGAGATTAAGTGTAGAATCCTGAGTCCCCAAAACAACGTAATTAGATTTTCAAGCACTGATTCAAACAAAATAAATTCCCCTTTACCAAATAAAATCATGTGAATATTTTTCCTTTGTTTAAACACATTGATAATTTTAATTAAAAATTATGGGGAAAATGAAGGGAATCATAGCATTCAGTATACAATGTGTGGATATGTGTGTATTCAAATATGTGTGTGTTCATGCTTTAAAATTATGTAGGCAATTAGCACCAAAATTATGATAAACCATGGCTTTTGAATGAAATCATGTTATTTGCAATAACGTGGATGGAACTAGAGAACCTTATGTTAAATGAGGTAAGCCAAGCACAGAAAGACAAATCTTGCATGTTCTCACTCATATTTAGGAACCGAATATTTAATATAATTGATCTGATGAAGAAAGAGAATAGAATGATAGTTACCAGAAGTTAGGTAAGGATGTGGGGGTGGGGAGATAAAGTGAGGATGGTTAATGAGTACAAAAATATAGATAGAATGAACAATATTCAATAGCACGACAAAGTGACTATAATCAACAATAAGTTAGCAAAAGAGTGGAATTAGAATGTTTCTAACACAAGGAGATGATAAATGCCTAAGGTGACACCCCAATTACCCTGATTTTATTAATTCACATTGCATATCTGTATCAAAACGTCATATGTACCCTATAAAGATATACAACTATTATGTACCTATAATAATTAAAAATACTTTTTTTAAAAAGCTGAATAAACATTTGAAAATGCATTATTTTTTATTTTGATATACTTAAAAAAATTGTGTGTTTGTATGTGAGAGAGAGATATAACAGGGAAAGAATTAGTATAGTTTTCTTATTATAAGTGGGACCTATTAGTTGACTACAGAATTGCCATGTGGAGGTCAGAAAAGATGCCTGGGGCTGCCATCCACAAGAAGTGGTAGGAATCCATCTGAAGTAACAAGAATTCTCTGGGGATTTTCAGCTATAGTAGATGAGATATGCATGTGGAACAACAATAACAGCAGGAACAAAAGAAGGAAGAAAGGAAGAAAAGAAGGAAGGAAGGAAGGGAAGGAGGGAGAGAGAGAGGGAGGGAGAAGGGAAGTAAGGGTAGGAGCAAGGGGGAAAGGAAGGGAAGAAGGAAAGAAGGGAGGGAAAAAAGGGGGTCAGGGGAGAAAAGCATGGACCTCCTGCAGACTGAAAGGAAAATTTGAGGGTAAACCTGAAAAGAAGCCCTCATACCCTGATGTTTGAGGAGCTTGAGGCTATATGATATATCTATTTCAATATCTACTTTTTACTGTAGTCATGGAAACTTTCATTCATGGAACACAAAAACAAAAGGAAAAAAAAAACTGTGCTTACAAGATCACATTCAGATATTCTGACTTTGAATTCAAATTATTTTTTTTTCAAATTGGGTTAAATTATGCGCAGTCACCACTAGCTGTAACAATGAAAGAGTGCTCTGTAAAGTCATAGTATTAAGATGAGTGCATGAATGGGAGAGAAAGAGAAAAGGGATGTGGATGTCTGAACAAAAGGAGATTGACAAAAAATCTTTTCACCTCCTGAAGCAATAATTCTGCCACTGAGATGGGCATTTCCTTAGGCCCATGCATTCATCCAAGAGCATGTAGACAGTATTTATCTATGTCTGATGTTTCTCTTCTTCACATTGGTACATCAATGTCCTGTTGGATAACTTGAGGTAATGGACCATCCGTGTTCATGATTTTGTAAAATTTGCTATATTCTTGATAATAGTGTCCACATTTCAAATGAAAAAACCAAATTAGTAATGGTTTAAAGTGAACCTTTATTAGCATTAATGACATGTTTCATATGGAAGCTAATGATCATCCTTTTCCTGTGGAATTGAGAAGAAACCATGTAACCTTCACTACTCAGAACCCACTCAAGTACTCTGCTATTTGATTGAAACAAATTTGATCTACACAAATTTGGTTATATTGCCCATGCAAGATGGTAAAGAGGAGTCTGAAAGTTGAGGAATTTATTCTCTCTCTCCCTCTCTCTCTCAATAACCCATATATATGTTTTATATATAATATACATATTCTGAACTGTTAAGCATGAGATTTGAACTAGTGTATTTTTACAGTTCTTTGAATAGTTGCTCTTTTAATAATTTTACTTGTGTTTATTTTAGAAAAAAATTTAAGACATGTCATCTTTATGTACCACTTTTTCAGGATTTTCCATTAATTTCCATTCATTTTCCATTCATTCTATGTTAGCAGATAATTTTTAATTATTACATAATTTATCTTTTAAAAAATTTCCTTGTAGCATTAACTTGGAAATCCTTTGCATGCTGTTAGATAAATTTTATGTATATACTTCAAATATCAAGTTGAACAGTGTATACCTGTGTTCTGCTCTATCCTGACATTTAGTTAATAGTCAACTACTTCTTATTGATTGATTACTAAGGAAAATGCAAGAATTATAGTTAGATTGAAAGAGATTGATATCTAGCTATTAATAATTTGATGTAGCAGAAATTTGATCAAATATTTGTGGAAAAATATTTTCAAATGTTCTGATATGATACATGCAATTCTTGCCATTAATTCTATTAATAAAGAGTCTCCACGTAATGGTATTTTAAAACCATTATTTGTGTTACTTAAGAAAAGTAAAATATTAATCACTTTGTTTGATTCATTTGAAATGCTAGTCATTCATTAAAAAAGAAGTGGAGCTTTTTAATGAAATCCATTAGCAGCGAGGATGCAAATGTTTGTAATATATATGTTGTTCTCAGGGTGCTCTTAGGCTACTTGGAGGGTGGGGTATGTGGACATTACAATACAAGCTGTTAAAGGCACAGTGTATCAAGGGGTACACTGTAGTGTAGAGGGGTTTATTAAGAAAGGAATATCTGACGCTATCCAGCAGCAGAGTGGGAAATGGGTGGGGCACAGAGGAGAGGAAAGTATAAGAGGATTGCACAAACTGCCACTTTCTTTTTCTCATTTTCTGCAAGAAGAAAAATCATTTCTAGGAAAAAAATACATAAATACTGAAGTAATATTTAATACAAGTTGCATTAAATCTCCTGTTTTGACCCACATATCAATGGAGTCAAATTAGTATAATATAAAAATATTCTGGTTTAACTTAGGTTAAATTTTTAGTTGAGCCCAAGAGTTGATATGCTTTAAAGGTACTTGAGGAGAAACTTTGAGACAAATGAATTGTTGACACAAGAGTTTTTTTGAGAATATAGGGCAGTTCGTTTATTTATAAAGACAAGGGAGAAGGCTGGAGAAAATTGAATGTCAGCTATATTTAAGTAACCCCCCCTTCCTTATCTTATGTCCTATCAACTCCATTATGTTGCATTTCTCTCTCCATCACTTTCCTCCAAGGAGCAAAGGGCTTTCTATACCATCCTGAGGTTTTCTTCTACTGTTTTATTGTGGGGTATGTTGCCATGTGAAATTGAAGATACTTATTGTTAGAGAAAATTGTGTTTGTCAAAATGTAGCTGTAGATAATTGTGTTAATTAAGATTAGCTATACGAGGCATAGGAGGTTAAGTGTTTTTGCAAGTTTGTGTTCATTTACTGTATACTTTGACCTCACTCTTCTACTTATAATGCACCAAGTTGGCATATAAAGATGCCTGTCCCATTATTAATTTAGAAACAAATCTGTAAGCCTTCCTTCAGGTAAAAGTTATTTGCAAAAGTGACTTATATATGTTATTCTAATATATTTTACTTTATGCATTGAAAAAGACAGCATAATATACAATTCTTTCACAAATCTACCTGTAATAATCAAAGTTTAGTGATCCATTTAAAAATGTATTTATTTTATATACACTAAACTTCTCAAAATTCAAGTTAATTTTTTTTACTTCTTCCTCAAAGAAATAGATTTTGGTTAGTCACCAATTTAATAAAATAATTTTAGAAATGCTTGCAGAGTATAATTAAGCTTTTCCAGTTTTCAAATTAAGTAGTACAATCAGACGTGTGAGTTCAGACCCTGAGCCGCAAGCAAAAATTTTAGAAAGAACTCTTCTTCTCTATTAACTATAAAATAATTATAGATTGAGGAAGATGTCAGCTAGAGGTCATGAGGGCAAATGGTAAAGGGAGTTTTGTCTTTTGATTTTGTTATTACAAGAATGATCTTTGAACTAAGGAAACTACTATGGATCAATATAACACAAATTATAAAATGTTATTTAAATCTCACAAAACTTTTTGTTTTTAATCTAAGAAATTCTGCTCTGCTCTTTCAGTTGCAGACGTTGGTTCCGTGGCAGTGTATATGTCATGAGTGGGTTTCTCTTCGGGAGCACATCTACATAAAGGAAGGGGTTGGCATGTCGATACTCTTCAGATTGTGTTGCAAATACTATCTTCAATTCTGGCTTTTCTCCAAAGGATGGACAACTGGAGGACAGAGAAAATCACCTACTGCTGCCATCTATCAATCCCGACAGCCCTCCTGGGTTTAGAACACCAGTCTGCTTTTACTTTCTTAAATAACTGTTCTCCTCAGTTAGTTGTCACTGGTTACTTCAAGGTGTCTCATTATTCAACATATCAGGCTCAAAATTTCCTTCTCATTCTCCCTATATTGTCTGAAGTGCTCCATAACTCGGTGCCTACAAAGGTGTAGAGAGGAAAAACAACAAAGTCTTCTAGAAATTTTAAGCAAGAACACTGATTTTTTTTTAGTCAATGCACAGCAATTCTAGGATAGTATTTCTTTTGCTATTTTGTCATTTGTTTAGAAAAAATGATTTTTGTCTACCTATAGAAATAATCCTTGGCAATATATAGAATTTTCTTCCAAGTGATTCATACATTGACAAGACAAATTTACTTTTCTAACACCACAATTTATTATGTAAGATTTCTCACTCAAAAATTCCAAACACCATGGTGTTCATAGGGATGATTTTTATTTTTTAGTGTTTCACCGTATTGTTATATACAAACATAATAGCATCAAATGGTCAAATGTCCATCTGTTTTCCCCTTTGCTGCCCATTTCACTACATTAATAGTCTTGATGACTCTGACTCTTGATAGCAATTTTGAATGTCAGTGATCATATTCCATTGTACCAGCCTGTAACATTTTTTATTCACTTTTTGCCTTTGAAATTTCTGTCTCACAATAATGACTATTTTTTAAATGTTATCATTGTATCTTTGATTAATCATTCCCCAAATCCTAGCTCTTCTCTAAATACTTCATATATTTTTTCTTGTTTGTTTATAAAATCTAAGATGATAGAACTCTAAACAAGGGTCAACAATCTCTAAAGGTGAATTTTTCAATTTTCAATTCATTTTATGCACTAACTACTTAGTTAATTGTTATTAAGTTCTTTCTATGCAGTAGATAATTGTTTTGGAAAATATAAATACATTTTTGTTTCTGCCCGTTAACACTTATAGTTTAGTATAATTAAAAAGAAATACATGATGTAGATAAAAGTTACGATAGAAGTGAAATGGCAAAGCAGAGGAGGAAACAACTCATTTTGCCTGTGTGAGTCAGAGAAGCATTGAAATTGAGCCCAAAAGAGCAAAATGTATCTTCAAACAGAGAAAGTTGGGGGAGGAGTGGGTAAAGGCAAAGGTGAAAGTACTTGCAAAAAGTACATACACTTTAGTGTATAGATTTTATTCTGGTTTCGGTATTTCTTAGAAGCCAATGACTTTTCTTTCCTTGCAAAATATGTTCTAAATGTTGAAATTGCCAGATGACTGTTCTCTAAATGAAGATGAGAGACAGAATTACAGGTGTTTTGTACTGTTGACAAATAGATAAATATATTAAAAAAAGAAGTAATTTTCAGTACCAAAAGGATATAATGAAAGGTTAGTTTATTCACAAATGGATTCTAGCTGAGAATCTGATAATCCTTTTCACACACAAAGGAACTGATACATTTTTTCATACTTTTAAAAAAAATTTTTTTTTTTTTTTTTGCGACAGAGTCTCGATTTGTTGCCCAGGCTAGAGTGAGTGCCGTGGCATCAGCCTAGCTCACAGCAACCTCAACCTCCTGGACTCAAGCGATCCTCCTGCCTCAGCCTCCCGAGTGGCTGGGACTACAGGCATGTGCCACCATGCCCAGCTAATTCTTTATATATATATTTTAGTTGGCCAATTAATTTCTTTCCATTTATAGTAGAGACAGAGTCTCTCTCTTGCTCAGGCTGGTTTCGAACTCCTGAACTTGAGCAATCCACCTGCCTCGGCCTCCCAGAGAGCTAGGACTACAGGCATGAGCCACCACGCCCGGCCTACTTTTTTAAAAATTTTAAACTAACTAGTCCACCAAATTAGATTTTTTAAAGAACAATATTGAAAGTTATATAACCGAACAATAAATTATATCCATTATTAATAAATATTAATATATCAGTATATCCATATAAAAAAGTACTTCTACATAATGGATTTTTTGTTTATATTTGCAAGTCATTGAATACTTTTGTTATTAGTAAATGACCTTTTAAATATCAATGCCCTTACCCCTCCCATTGTTTCTGCCAAGTGTGCATGTGTTGGAAAGGGAGCAGTGTGGGCACTGGTATATCTGCCTTATTTTTTGAGGTGTCTTTGTTCTCTGCATTGTTGAGCCTCTTCCACAGCTCACCTTCTAGATTTCACTAATTGCCAACATATTGTGAGCAATGTTTATCCTTTGGTTGAGACTGAAAGAAAGGCATAGCTAGGTTCAAAGATTCCCTTTAATAATCATTCTACGCTCCGGTTTCCCTCAATTTTAGAGTGATAGAAATGTATACTTTTCTCCTTTTCACTATGTAGGTTCCTTGTGTCTCCAATTCTTACACAACTTAAGGATGTGCCAAGAATTTGTATTTTAAAGGAATAAGAGATGGCATTGAATATGATGTAAT
This sequence comes from Microcebus murinus, assembly GCF_040939455.1. NCBI lineage: Eukaryota > Metazoa > Chordata > Mammalia > Primates > Cheirogaleidae > Microcebus > Microcebus murinus. The sequence goes on along the minus strand of NC_134108.1, from coordinate 61,916,597 downwards.
GGGCAACACTGTCATAAAATAAAGTATTGAAATTTAAAAATAAAACCCATCTGCCAACTGCCAGTACCAACAAAAAGAAATCACAAGGAGAACAGGAAAAACTCCTCAAAAGAGGAAAAAAAATGTGGCAATTGAATTTGGGGGCTTGTGCTTTCATCCTCATTATATTTCTCTTTGGAGTGGGGTAGCTCTAGGCAAAGATTTAAATGTTGGCTTAAGCAGTATTTTTTTCCTGTGGAATGTCTCCAGGGAATCTCTGACTGAGATCCAAATTCAAGCCATTGTAATCTCCTAGCACGAGGCGACATATGGAGCGGCAGATTTGTGCAGGATGGTGTTGTGCAGATGTAGAATGGTGATGATGCTACACCGTGAAGCTGAAGATAGCATCTAGGGGTGTTCAAAACTATCAGTTTCACTCTCTAGTTTGACAAAAGTAGAAAGAAATTCAATTTGAGAAAATGATTGTGCCCGGAGGAAAATAACTTAATATTGAAACACTTAATGGTCAAATGAAAACTGAAACCAAATTTGGCAAAAAAGACCTGGATTGATAACAGAAATCATACTTGGTATGTGTGTGAAATGAGACATGGCATCTGAAAATGTGACTTTTTGCAATTTCTGGTCTCATTGATATCTTCTTTAGACGTTTACCTGGGGTGGGAGGGAAATGTTGATTAATTAGAAGACCGAGAGGGAAAAATAAAAATTTTAAAAAAAAGAAACTAACCATGAAAGGAGAACTGACTTTTTAAAAAAAATGTCTTTTCACAACCTTAATGAGAATATAAATCTATATAATTAAGAATAATTAGAAGGCTTTATATAAAAAACAGACAAAAGTAGGCCATTAGGTTAACATCGTAATAGTGAGATTGCATTTGATGATTTTATGAAATTCTGAAAGGAAGTCTAAAATTTGCCATTTGAAACAATTTTTAGAATACTTGTCTAGCTCCTTAAGTTACTTCACCAAAAATCAACTTGGCAAGAAAGGGAGAGTTAGTTGGCACTGGGATGATTCACAAAGCAAACGACTGAGTATCTTTTCTTTCCGACGCCTTCATTCATTCATTCAACAAATATTGTGTAAAAACCATGAACCAATTATGAATATAATAATAATGACTATTTTAATACTTTAAATGTCAAGATTAAATATAAGACCATCCACATTTTTTTATTTTGCTCCAAAATTAAGCATTCAAAATACTATTGATTTCCCCTTGAGAACAATAAACTGTAAACTATGAATTCAGTTGATAATTTTATATTCAATTAGAGAAATTCTTTTTGATTTTAACTTGTTTAATCTCAGTATGAGTTACTTTCAGAATGCATTTATATAATAAGTCTGGCACAGAATTTGCCACAGATTTTTATGTTAGCTATTATTGTTTAACTAAATACATTAAACACATATTATTTAAGGCAGAAATGAACACAGTCTAAGATGCCAAACATTTGGAAGCAAAAATGTCATGCGGGGAATAAGAAGTAATTCTGCTAAGAAAAAAAAAAAACTGTTAAAATAATAAAAATTGTGTACATATTTTTACCTTAAAATGTAGGAAAATATGTATGTCAAGAAATCTTGTAATTTTGTTTTTTAAATTATAAAACCAACATAAACAAACATATGCATTACATATTTGAATAGTATTGTGACCCTTTATCTTTTTGGGATTGTTTAAACCATCAAGTGATAAAATTTAAGTGAAAAGAAAAGACATTATAAGTTAAAAGTTTATAAAAATTAAGAGTAGCATTATTAGTAGATTTTATTTAGTGCATATTTCTTCAGAAGTGATTTATTAAAGTAACTACATACTTCAATTATTTTGTTTACTTTTTTTGCAAAAATATCCAGGATGTTTTTTGAATGAATCTCTTTTAATTATAACTCTGTCATACATAAACAGGCTACAATATTGAAATTTTCCTCTTATTCATTATTGCACATATGTACCTAAATCTAATGCATTTGTGTGCTAATCTCATTTTTAGGCATAGGGAATAAAGATGAAAATAAGGCAAAATTTTGTCCTAATTAAGCTTACATTTTAGTGAGTGAAATAAAACAGATAAATAAATGCATACTATAGTGTCAGGTATTTACAAATGTATGAGACCAAATAATGCAGGGTAAGGCATGAAGTATGATAGTTGGAGGAAAGGAAAACAAAAAGATAAGGAGTTTTTGGAGAGGCTTGCTGAGAAAGAGAATTCTGAGCTATATCAAAGTGAAGGATGATTGGAATAAAACAAATGAGGAGATGGGAAGAGGTAGGAGACAGTGATCAAGGGCCAGGAAAGAGTCAGATCATATACAGAGTTTGGGTTTTAATATAATTGTGATAGAAAGACATTGGCTTCTTTGGTCATAGGAGTGACAAGATATGACTTAAATTTTTAAATGCTCATTCTGCAACCTATTGTGGTTTGTTCAGCAAGAATTAACAGCGACTTGGAGTAGGATCCCAGCTGTGGAATTGGGGAAAATAATCCAGGTGTAGGATACATATTGATGGTAAAGCAAAAGGAGCACACAAGTGCAACAGAAAGAGCAGAATCGGGATGACTCCCACTTTTATAGACTGAGCAATTTGGTTAGCATTGGTGCCATTTGCTAATAAGGAAAATGCTAGAAAACCAGCAGGTGGGAAAAATACAGAATGTGTTTTTAATCTGGGTATGTTATATCTGAGATGATTATTAGCCTATTAAAATTACAGGTGCAGATGTTGGCAGGGCTGGAGTTGTGCATTTGGAACTCTGGCAGACATATCTTCTCTGCCTGCCCCAATTTCAGCTGCAGCTGCTGTGGACAGTACCGTGCAAGCTCAGACTCACCTTTATCTTTATAAATTTTATCCAGGCAAGGACTTCTCTATTGCCACAGGAGCTCATTTATCCCAGCATGAAAATACAGCCAGAAAGAACAGGGAGTCTAGTGCCCCAAAAGATAAACTTCAACTAATGGGGTTAGGGGATGGCTAGGGAGAAATGCCCCAGCCTCCCATCTCTTCAGGCAGATAGTTGTGAAAACATTCTGATTATGTTTTTCTGGAAGTCCATAGCAACTGAGTTTTGCTGCCTGTGGTGTTTAATTTTATGTGTCAGCATTGCTAGGCCACAGAACTCAGATGTTTGGTCAAACCCTACTCTAAACATTGCTGTGAAGGTATTTGTTAAGTGAAATTAACATTAGATCAGTAGATTTTGAGTAAAGCAGGTTATACTATATAATGTGCTAGGTCTCATATAATAAATTGAAGGTTTTAGGTGAAAAAAGACAGAAGCCTCTAAAGAAGAGGAAAGTATACTTTCAGACTACCTTGTGAGTTGAGCAGTAGCATCAACTCTTCCCTGGGGCTCCAGCCTGCTAACCTACCCCGTAGATTTCTGATTTGCCAGCCTCCACAATTGCGTGAGTCCATTCCTTAGAATAAATCTTTTTTCTCTCTTTTCTTCGTTCTCTCCCTCTCTCTCTGCCCCACTCCATTTCTCTCTGTTTCTGTCTCTCTTTCTGTGTGTGTCTCCCTCCATTCATACATTCTGTTTTTTCTTTTTCTTTGGAGAACACTAACTAATACAGATTTTGGTACCAAGAGTGGTTCGTAAGAGAATCTTAAGAATCAGCTTTCTAAATTGGTTCTGGGGTTTCTGACATAGGTTCTCTAATCTAATTAGATTTAAAAGCATTAATAATTCTACTTTCAGTAGTGAAGAAAGCATCGATAATCTATGGCATGATGTGGCAGTAGAGATATGCAGAATATCACCATTGGATACTTCTAATCAAATGCTTAAAAGAGGCAGGGTTATGACCATATATATAATACCTTCAATATTGTTGTCAAACTAATCCTAGAACTTTAGTTTCACATTTGAAATGGGAACAGTGGTTTCTACCTAGGAGTGTTGTGAGGATTAAAGAAAAAATGAAATACCACTTTTGGAACATCTAGTACATAGTATATTCTCACTAAATTGTCGTATTATCAAGGTTGTCATAGATTTGTTATTGATTATAATTTTTTCTTTATTGTTATCAATTAAACATTTATTAACAATTCATACACTCCAAGCACTATTCTAGTCATAAGGATTCAGTAGTGAGAAGCACTTATAACATCCACCTACTCTCTTCTAGAGTTTACTTTCTGTGTTGGAGGAAAGACGATTTCAATGAAACTTTAAAACACTGTATATAATTTAAAAGAAGGGCAATATCAAAGGCATTTTTGGTGAAAGAAAATAATGGCCTGGCCTGGTTGGAGTGAAGGAAATCTATTTGGAAGCAATGGATAGGTAAAAGTAGAGTAGTGGCTAAATATTCACTAAAGCTAGAGGAATGAAATCCTGAGTTTATGACAATGAGCTGGTTCTTAAAAGAGATTTAAGTAAGTGATTACCTTTTTGCCCAACATGACTTTATGAGATGCTGAGGTTATGTGACCATCTCTCAGCATATTGAAATGTGTAAATATTCTGACTGTTATTCCCAGTTCTCAGGATGAAGCCTCATGTTTCTTTGCTCCTTAAAATAGAAACTCGTACAGCTAGAATTGTTGGTTAGTGTTGTAACTTATTTAAGAGTTTCAAGTAACAGATTTCCCCTACAGTTTGAAATAAGTAGTCTTAGTCATCCATAATCACCTGCCATTTGTCCTCCAAATTAAAAAAGGCATGTAATGATTATCCAAACCTCTTTAACAAATCAATTTCTTCCTTTATTAATTTATATAATAAAGTTAAATGTTTTCTAGCATTTAATACTAGGTTTGAATAATTATGAAACTGCACTATTTCAAATACTTTACATACTAATCATTATAGCATGTAGAATTCATTATATTTAAATATGAACATTTCATCGACTCAGTTTAACACAAGAAAATCTAATAATCTATAGAAATGGACCAATAACACCACGTCTTTGAATGCTGAGTTTTTAGATTTATTCACTCAAGTCCCAAATTTTAATCTATTACTTTCAAGCCAAAATAAATAAATAAAATGAAAGAGGAAAAGAAAGTATCATCATATAATCACTTAAATTAAGTATAAAGAAATCTAAAATTAAAATATACAGTTTAACCAAAGGGCATCTGGATGACATTGAATTCATATGACTGGAAAACACTCTTCATAGGAGTGGGGAAAAGAAAGAAAAATAAAAGTAGGAGTGAGCATTGGGTAATGGGACAGATCATTTTGCTGAACTTGAAGCAAAAGGGTAACTGATTATTGTGTCAAATATTTCTGATCTTTGTCACAAACTGTAACGTTAGAAACCAAAGCAATCTCCAGTGTCAGCCTTCATATGCACTTGACTTTCCAATCACTACATTAGCATATTTTACATTTACTTGATAGAAACTTTTGCATTTCTTTTATCAAGGGACCTTTGCATTTTTTCAATAAGGCAGAAATTATTATGAAAATTGAATTCCACTACTCTCTTGTGAACTGGACTTTTTATTTGCATCAGAGAAAATTTTTGAATACCAGGGAATATTGGGCTCCTTATTTCTTCATTTCCATATTTTGTCCTAGGAAGTGCATCAGCCTACTTTTTTATTGCATTCTCATTTGAAATTTGTAACATCAAAGCAACAAATGTTCTCTTAGAGTTTAGTTTCTCTATAATCCAGTGACTTTCCATCACCTCAGGCATTGAGAGAATACAGAGCAGAAGGCACTAGGAGCTGCAGTGTGGAGCTATTAAATACACTGTCAGGTCTTTACATTTGAATCACTGTGAGCAGCCCTAGTTGTGGCCATCTTGATGCTTCTAAGTAATAATCGGGAAAATTACCAGTATTGTTCTCAAATACTCAGCAAATTACTAAGCACTGCTCTCATTCATGAAAAGTTAATTATTGAGGCTAGTGACTGACATTACTTTAGTATAAGAAATTGCTTTTGGCCGGGCGCTGTGGCTCACGCCTGTAATCCTAGCTCTTGGGAGGCCGAGGCGGGCGGATTGTTCAAGGTCAGGAGTTCAAAACCAGCCTGAGCAAGAGCGAGACCCCGTCTCTACTAAAAATAGAAAGAAATTAATTGGCCAACTGATATATATATAAAAAAATTAGCCGGGCATGGTGGCGCATGCCTGTAGTCCCAGCTACCCGGGAGGCTGAGGCAGAAGGATCACTCGAGCCCAGGAGTTTGAGGTTGCTGTGAGCTAGGCTGACGCCACGGCACTCACTCTAGCCTGGACAACAAAGCCAGACTCTGTCTCAAAAAAAAAAAAAAAAAAAAAAAAAAGAAATTGCTTTTTATTGCAAATGCATTGAATATATGAATTACAAAATAAAAATTAAATCAATAAAATATATTAAATATAGTCAGCCTATTTCAAATAATAAAAATCAATTCTCTGGTAATGAGTAGCAATGAAGCAGGATTGTTCACAACAGTAAGCTGGATATTAATGTTATGGCAATTGCTTTTTTAAAATAAATGCATTGTCAAAAATTTATAACAAGCCATGATTATTTGTTATTTTCAAAATTCAAAAAAGGAATGATTTCACAGGAAATATTTTTTATTCATAATGTAGCTGAAGTAAACACAACACCAAAAAGATTGTCAATCTACTTTTAGCAAGAATTATATTAGAAAATAAATACCAACCAGTTCTTTGATGAATTTCTTTGTAACTCTTTAAAGTACAAATCATAAAATCATGACATTTAACTGTATTATAAAATAATCTGTTTCCAAATCTGTATATATTAATAAATATGATTTATTATAAGTAAATACATAATCTCAAACATACCACACAATTATGAAGTAAGAAATCCATAAGGATTTATGTATTTTTTATACTTTTTATACTTTTTTAACACTTTTATATTTTATACTTTTATTCCAAGAAAGATATATTTTTATAATTAAGGAATATTATCTATAATACAGAAACTGCATTTTACTTTCAGTGGCAAACACTTATTTATAATTTAAAATACTCATGACAACAAATATTAAAGCATTAAGCAGAAATATAATTTATTATCAAAATTAATCTAATTCACAAAATATTGAGAATATATACATACATAAATGTAATATTAAAATAGTTTAAAGAAATATAATTGTAGCAAATTTTTCAGTATTCTCTTCTTTGATATTAACACATTTGATAAAAGTTTAACATTAAAATTGAAAATATTGAAAACAAAAGCTTCAAAAACTATTTAAGAGAGATGTTAGAAATAATTTACAGAATAAATCATTCAAAAAAATTATTAACAAAAATAACTCTTAATATCCCTATCATTGATTTTAATATTTTGACTAAGCCAAGTTATATGCATTTAACATCACCTCAGTCAAATAATTACTTTTCTCATCCACGCAAAATAGGTCAATTATTCAAAATTAGTAGTAGAAAAACTGTGTTTCTATAGAAATTAAATTCCTTTCAGTTGACATCTAGGCTAAATGGTGTTTGTATATAAACATACACAAATACACATGCACACACACATACATGCACATATATATTAACCAAAAACAATATGCATGTGTATGTGTATATATAATTATATTGCATTTGTATCATTTTATTAATTTTGGTACATCAAAGAATGTCATGACCTAGAAAGATCCATAAATTAAATAAAGAATTTAGGGGTCATTTTTCCAAATCCTGCTAAAAATGTCAGAATATGCCACCCCAAAATAAGCTACTTTAGTGTAATGATTACTTTGAGCTAAAGGTATTTATAATACTGTGGGTGCAAGAAGGAAATTCAAATCTACATCTTTCTTTTTGAAAACAGAAGATACAAAATCCCATATGAAAGATGCCCTCTCTGTGCCATGGGAAAAGAAATATTTTTTGATAGGAAGTCATAGCTAAGAGAATTCTGTACAAACAGGATGTTAAAATAATTCTTATATTCCTGTAGCTGCCTCATAGAGTTTAGGTACTTTTCTACAGTCATCTCTCTTTATTCAACCTAATGTAAAAGCATTTAAATTTTACCACTTTTTTGAGTCTTCATTTCCTTTTAAGAACTCTGTGTTATGTAAAACTTATATTAAATACATTTATTTGTATGCTTTTCTCCTGCTAATCTGTTTTATGCCAAATTAATTATCAGGCCCAGCCAGAGACCCTTAGAGAGTAGAAATAAAGTTTTGATTCTCCTACATCACGATGTATTTGTTGTGAAAACTGCAAGAGAAAGAGGGTATTAAAACATTTTGCCTATACCCCAATGTCAGTGTGTGGTTCTGCTTATAGAACTCTCTACCTTTTGCTTGTAACTCTCTCAAGAAATGCATTGCTATTTTTGTTTCACTTTCTTGAAGCACAACTTTAATTGTAATGGTTGTCCTTCATGAGTATACTTTTTATTCCTAAAAAGACCTCTGTGTAAGTTCAATTTAACTCAGTATTGTACACACACAAGTTTACTGTAAGAGAGCTGAAACATGCTATGCATGGTATGATTTTCTCAACCTTTTATGTGCTGTACTCTAAATCTAACTGCATAGGGAGATGAAAATGGCAAAGAAGTTTATTGTATACAGCTATAGTGGGAATTGGAGAAGTCAGACAATCAGGGAATGCCTTCTTAAAGACAAATAATTCAAAATTACTCTTTCAAAGTTATATACAAAGCCTTAAAAAGAGACCATACAAGCAGGGCCTCTGAAGCAAAATATTTAGTAGTTTCAGAAAAAATCTACTTGTGATAGCATCATATAGACTACTCAGTAACCGACGGAGTATTATCATTTGCCATATCCCATGTCACCTCTCTATAGCTGTTGTCTTTATAATGTGTCACAGTAACACTAAAAACCAAAGATTACTCTTTATGTTCCTGCATTACCTGCCTGAATTGAATACATGCATCCAGGCCTGCACAGGGATGGAGCATGCATGTGCTTATAGTTACATGGATTAGCCATCCAATATTTGGAAGTTTTTAGACAGAACTTAAGTGCATTGAGAAATCTGGGACATTTGTACTACTCTAAGATATAACTGAATTGTGACCCAAAGAATATTTTATAAACATTTTTAGGTAGATGGTGAGGGATTCCGAGTCTCCTAGGGATGAAAGTAGGTGCTGTTGCCCCCACTTTGGTCTTGCCCAACCCTAATTCTACATGCCTGGGGAAGGAGGGAATACTCTACGAATCTGCCAAAGAGAGCTTAGAGTGCCAGCTGCAAAAGAATGCAGAGGAATCTAGCCCACAGACCAAGCCACATGGGCACCATAAAGTCCAAAAAGTGACCTAGAACCCACATGCGTAGTTAAGGCTCAGGTCATGTGACTCCCAACTGTCTAATCAAAGTGGTTCCATGGAGACCTCTGACCTATAAGAGAGGTCCCTATCCGGACACTATAAAATAGGATGCAGAATGTAGCTGAGCTCTCTCTTTTCTCTTTGCCCTTCTTTTTGCCTGCCCTGTTGTGACAATGGGACTGGTCGTCATCCATGGCCTATGTACCATGCTCTGTAAACCTATATCCTGTTCTTGCCCTATAATCCTGTCTTTCTCTCCTCAATAAACCTCATTTTCGTGCTTGCCTAACTGTGGCGTGTCTGGTCATTCTTCGGCCATGAGAGCACCAAAATCCCACGTTTCAGACTGAAACCTAACAACATAATTAAGTTAGAATAGTAAGGATTATTTTTTTCTTTTTTAATTTCCAAAAATTATGTCATAGTCTCTTCTCAGGCAAATAGTACTCTTTAAATTGCTCTTGATTTTCACCATGTTTCATATTTATTGTTCTAAGAAATTTGACTAAAGGCATAACCTCTTATTGTTCTTTCTCATTGATTTTTCAGGTCAAAAGTGGAAATGATTTTTATTGTTTTTAAGGTAGTCAAATCTTCACACAATCATTCACCAAATGATTGTAAGTTTGAAATACATTATCTGAAACAAATGCCTTCTAATACAAAAGAATAGGTCTATGGAATATATTTATTAAAGTTTGAATGCAGATTAAACTCTGCAAGGTTAAATCGCAAGGTTAAGTGTCTAATTTTGCAGCTCTTTTATACCTGGTGGGTGCTAAGGCTTCCTAATGATAGGATTAAATATGGTTTCTAGCTACAAACAGTTGCTTGTCGTTCCCTGTAGGTTAGCCTCTATATTCTGTGCTTATCACAAACAGAGAGGAAATAACTTTCTGGGCCTTTTGTGAGTCTTTTTAAAAATGCGTAGACTTTAGGGAAATCATATTTTCTTGAAGGAAATGAGGCATGACCAATCACACAAAACGTGAGAAAATCCCTTGATAGATGACCTTTGCCACATGTAAAAGAAACTGTTCAGTGGCTGAGGTTTCATGGATTTCATGCATGGAAATCAGATTTTCTGGCCACCAGTGCTGTTCAGTAAATAAATAATCCATCATTGTGTCAAACAGTTGAAACATGGAGATACTGCCCTTGCTATCTGAATAGACATTTCGAGTTAGTAACTTATGTAAACTGTTTGCATGTCAGCAGTTGTGTGAGCAGTGTTCTAGTTTGCACTATGTAAAATAAAACCACTTAGCTTTGGTGATGTTAACCTAATGGTGAGAGCATTCATTTGATTCTGCCTACACCTATGAATTTTCTGGTGCGTGAAGGTATTAAGACGAGAGTTCCCACATGGATTCTGGGGTGTTTCAGAACATTGTGCTAAATCATAAGTAGGCAGTTCCAATGATAACGTTAAAAACACCTGCATATCCTTTCATTAAAGCCAGTAATAACAGCTTTCTTAAAATGTGTTGGCATGATTCTCCCCTATATTCTCTTTTAATATTTACATTTTAGTACATTTTTAGTGTTATTAGAATAAAGTTGTTTACAGTGATGGTCCTTGACATATGATGATTGTTTTTATCTTTATTGAGTAAGTAAGTCTCACGTACCCGAGGCTATCTACTCCATTTACTTTAACTGCTTTAACTAGCTTTAGTTCTTATATTTTAATTCTATATTAATTTTAGTTTTAGCATTTATCCAGCAGTGCCAACAGAATGTCACACACACACACACACACACACACACACACACACAACTAACTTAGCTCAGATCTGTTTCCACTAATGGACCACTTTAGGTTTCCACTTGGGTTCTGTTTCTCCTAAACAGGAAGGAAAATCCAAGTATTTTAACTATGTTTCTGGCATCAAAAGCATTTGTGTTGCTTTTCCACTAACTCCTACACTCACCTTTGATATTTAAAGTACTTTCTTGCTAAAATGTCAGTCCCCTCCAGCCACAACAAAAAAAAAGCTTCTCTTATCTCCTAGGTTTTGCAAATAGCAACTCACTTACAATAGCCCTTTTTGCTCTTCCAGAATACATTGGACACTGTTTTGCTTTAGAGCACAAGAAGTGCTCATTTCATTCTGTTTAGGTTGTCTAGCATTTTGAGAAAACTCTTACGAAATTAGTCTGCAAAGTAGGTATAAAATAAGATGTATTGAAAACCTCCTGGAAAAGGGGAAAATAGAAAAAAAATATAAACATTAGATGTGAAACATCTGTTTTCATTTCAAGTGACTTTAGTCAAAAGTTTTTATGACGTTTTACCAAAAATGATACAATATCATTGTGTCCAGATTTAATTTGCTTTTGTAATAAATTTACTTTTGAAATATTTTCAGAGGTATATCATATTGGGTTTTAGTGAAAATAAAAACTTAACTTGATTTTTAACTGCCTATGTTATGGTGGAGTGTTTGTTTTTAGTTAGACACCTGTTTAAACTGTATAGTCTTCAGATATTTTTGGTTTCAAGGCTGATTTACTAAAAAAGGACTCAGAGAATATGAGATTATTATTTAAAATTAATAGAAAAAATAAAATAGAATTTTAACACTTTATAAGCAAGGGAAAAGAAGTAAAGAATTTTAAAAAGCTTTTATTCATGTTCTTGCTTACATTCCAAAACAAATTAATCATATGATCCTTGTTTTCAGCTTTGTAAAGTAAAACAACAACCAAGAGGAATTCAAAATATTTTTTAAAATTTCTAAGAAAATCACCAGTTCAGGACAGCCATTCATCAATAACAGTTGTTTTTGTATTAACATTAAAAAAGTACGTCATATGTTCATGAATCACCCTATTTGAATTATGATCTATTTCTATCATTCATTTACCTCAGAAAAGGTTTATGTCCAGGACTCACAAATCAATTGACAATACTACAAGGGTTTGCCTCAGTGATCATCTATTACTACCAGGCTAATCCAGGGTGAATATTCTACTTTAGCATAATCACCTATTAATTTCTCTAAATTAAAACAATCTTATGTATATTTATACTAAACTATGTCTCAGTAGATTTGAATGCCTTTTTCCTGCGTTTTTATAGAATAAGTATTCAAGTATTCAAAAATTAGAAAAATGAAAAGAAGAAGAAAAACATAACCACTGTTAACAATATAGTCAAATGTGTTACACATATCCTTTTGGGCGTTTTTAATGCTCATAATTAAAAATACAAAAGAAGAGAAGAAGAAATCAGTAACATTTTATGCATACCATTCTATATCTTGTACTTTCCCAGTTAACAGTATATTGTGAATATCTTGTCATATCCACAAATATAAGTGTGTAATGTAACTATGTGAAACATTAAGGGTGCAATGAAGGAAAGAGAAGCCACTCTAAGGAATTGGAGGAGAAACAGCTATAATATAGGGAAAGGCTGCTCAAAGCCCTGGGAGAGTCAAGATTAAGAAGGACACTTAGTCAATCTGTGAGTATAAGGATTGCAGAGAAGCTTCCCCCAATGACTGTGGCCACACTGTAGTATCAGAGGTGGAGATTCTGAAGGAAATGTCTATAGCCAACTGTGTGCTGCCAAAGACCTTCGGTGCTGAGGTGCAGAAGTACTTGAACCTCGGGGGTTCCAAACCTACAGGATGCTCATGTACAACTGCCTCTAGAAAATGAGAGTTCTCCTCCTTTGCCTTCAGAATCTAACCTGGAACAATACTGGAAAAAAATTATGAGAAATAAACTTTTGGTTTCTCCCCTGAGATGGTGGAAGGGGCAGAGATGTAGCTGTGTGGACAAAAGACATTAAAAATAGCCCCCAACACTTTAATGGCTTCATAGCCTATTATACTGTAAAATTTTAAAACTGCATATATTTTTCCCCCTGCTGTCTCAACATCCTCACAGACAGGTTGTGAGCACCCTGCTCAAGTGACCAGGTGCACCAATGTGATAAGGCTGGCCTTTGTCTCAAGTTCCCCTTACTTCTCTCCCCCGTTGGTGACCTAGACACATTCAAATCAACCAATGAAATCCCTTGGAACTTTTTCCTGTGTGCTTTACCTAACCTCTAAGAAAGATACCTGCCCACAATTACTACCTGTCTTTTGGCTCCTCACCTGCTTGGCTGAGCATAGTCCTTTGATATTCCTCTTGTGTGGCCCCCTAATCACTTGCAGTGATTCTTTATCTCTAGAACCTGTGTGTCTAATCAATGTTGTTTTCCTGAGCCTCTCCTGTGTCCTCTCTTGTGGCCTTACCAGACTACTACCTATAATGCACACACGCACACACATACACACTCAGAAATTATATCATGATGAATTTATATAAATTTCTTAGTTAATGCCATTTTTGGAAATATTGTTTCTGGTTTTTACAAATTTTAAATATTGAAATGAATATGTATTCCTACATGGCACATATATGTATGTGTGTGTATATATATATATGTTTGTGTGTATACATATATATATATATATATATATTTACATATGTGCCAGCTGAGGATATTACTTAAAATATAGAAAAATAATATGGAAATAAAATATTTTATTTCAGAAAATAAAAATCAGAATTTTTAAAGGAAATTCATGATGAACTTCATTTTCAATTTGTGTTTGGGGTCAAGAATGTGAATTTCCAAGTAAATAGTCAAAATTCAGTGATTCATTCATTATTTGTTATATCCATGTACCCTAAACTGGCTTGAAATTCATTTATTTCATGAAAAACATTATGAAAGGTACTCAAAGAAATGTAAATGTGTTTTAAGATGAAGTCGTTGTCATCCAGACACTTACAAACAAGTTGGTGAGATATGACATAGTCTGGTATTTAAAACACACACACACACACACACACACACACACATACACACACAAACTCAAGGTAGGATATGTGGCTAAATATATCAATGTTTTAAAATTGCCATTCTGATACTTCAAGTACGCAGATGTGCCTGAATCCAGGGAATGTAGCTGACCACAATACCAGCCCACTATATAGATTTGATTAGCTATTAATTACACATTTTGATGGAAAATTATCCCTATCTTACAGAAGAAAATACTCAGAGTAAAAAAATGATTGACAAAACATTTCTAAAGGAAAATTTTCTTCTCTTGTTAAAAAAAAATAGAAATACAATTTTTCTAAAATATTTATTTATCATTTCTTATATACTTGGGGTCCCATTTTATTTTTTGTTAATAACCTTTAAATTGCCTACCATTGAAAAATTGCACACTGTAAAAATTACATGGAAAGAAGCTTAGTCTATGAGTAAAAAAATGCACTCTATACATTCTAAGTTAGAGAAGTTGATGTTTGCTAAAGACGTTAAATGAGAGAAAGAAAGAAAGTGAAAGAGAGAGAGAATATATATTTGGCATTTTCATTTCAAATATCATTTTGGTATATCCCTTACAGTTACAAATGTTAGTTTTATGCCAAAATTCACTTACACTTTTAGGAGTTTCCTGCTTTAAAAATGCAGTTTTATTGCTATTGTTTCAAGCATTTAAAAAAAAAAACAGCTCACTTTTGTTCTTTTGGTATAACAAAAAACACAGATATCTTCAGACTCGACTATATAATCCTCAGCATGAGGAGCAATCCCTTCATTAAAAAATAAATAAATAAATAAATAAGGAAGAGCCTGTATTCTATACCCTGGAGAAATCCTGACTGTGGCTTGATACCCAAGAAGAAAAGCCTTTGAAATGAATCTAATGTCACGTTATTGAAAATGTAGCCGCACAGATTAACTTTTTTTCATTCAGCAATGGCTTACAAAGCTTCAAATGCCCAGAAATCTCCTAAACCAGACCATTTAAGGAATCTAAATAAGCTTGCACGGTTTTAAGCTTTCCGACTTTGAATGTTAGCTTTGAAGTTTTGCCAGAACCTGACTGCAGAAGAGTTGCTTTTAAACTGAATTCATGACACTGGAATTAGTGTTGGAGGTTCAATATGCCTAATAATGATCTTGACCATGCTAACCATAGACAGCCATCACATATGGTACCTTTGAATAAATAACTCTCCAAAGATAAGATGTGTAACATCCTGGCTCCAATATTTATTTATTTTCCATCTTTACACATTGGAACTTTGGATAGTGTCCAGTTTAAAAAGCCAATTTTCTTAATGGCATATGGCATTTGTCCATGAATAAGAGAGCATAGAAAGGAGAAAGGAAAGAAGTTTATAAATGGTTGAATTATAAATGTTCTGATATCATATTCTTTTTCTTTTTTTTTTTTATTTTTTTCCATTTTATTAGCTGAAAATCCTATAGCAAATTTCTGGGCAAATCTCCACTACCAAGTGTCTTTTTGCCAACTTTCAACCAAGAGCAATTCTACTTCCATAAACTTTTCTGAACCTTTACATAATAAATTTCTCCTCATAGCATGGAGTTAATTAGAAAGCCTGTTTAATATAGAGGTATAAACTTTGTTTTAATTTAAATGCTTATATTTTGCAACTTAAAAAAAAAAAAAGTTTATTCTGTGAATCCCCCTCCCATCCTAAATTGGACATTCCACACAAGGAAAAAAATCTCAAAATCTATACTATTGGATGGCAAAGAGAGTCACATATGGGGAGATTTATTATTGCCCTCAGTTCCCCAGATTTTCCAAGAAAACATCAGTGCTATTTTTAGTATATAGGTCTGGCATCTGTCACAAAATTAAGGGGTAAGAATGTTGCCCCATAAGGTTTATGATTTTGCCAACTAAAATATTTGATTAGTAATTTTAATAAAAAGAGGAAGGTAGATATCTTCAATAAGCACATACAAATAAGTTTTATGAAACAAATGTATTTGTACACAGATAAAAAGACACATATCATATATCTCAAGTAACTATTTCAAATGCAAACTTGAAGGAATAAAATAAATTTTAAAAATTCTTCTTAATGTGATGACTTTATTTAGCTATTATTTTATGAGACAGTCTTTTAAAATATGGCTCTAGGTAATTTTAACATTTCAAATAATCTCAATCAATCATGGGTACATACAGTATGTTTAAACTGTTTTTGTATTTGATCAGTAATCATAGGTAACAAAAAAATGCCACTCATTGATTTTCTATGTAGATAATATCCAAATAATCACATTTATGCATGTCAAAAAAGTAAAATTTTGTTTGTGTTTAGCATATAAACATATAAATAAAACTCAAAGGAAATACATTACAATTCTTTCTAATATCATTTACACATCCTCAATTGTTTAAGCAATTGTAGTAGACATTAGAGAACAATTATGGCAGGTATACTGATTTGCTATAATCGTCATGTTTACAAATTTAAAAATCCAGAATTAATAAATTATAAATTCACAAGATGTTAAGAGTTTTATTATGAATTCATTCAAAAATGCTTTTAATATGTAAAATCAAATGAAATAGTTCATAATGATTGGGGTAAATGAAATTATGCTATTTATAAAAAATATAAAAATTACATTTCAAGAAATGGAACGACCGGCAAATTACAAATTGATTTTGATCAATGATTAGTCAGTATGAATATTTTGTGTCTGCAAATACGGAAATTCATACACAAACATACAAAACTTACATATGCATATCAACACAATCATACAAACAATCATATATATTTTCTCTTTTTTCTATGAATTTCTGGATTACAAGTTACTCTTCCTTCCTTATTTCCTTCCTCCCCTCATTTCTTCTTTTCCTTTTATGGAGAAGGTAGGGTGATTTCAAATAATTATATTGTTTAGTGGCATGCTTATTCTTGCCTTTTAACTGAACATTTATGCTATCTTAGCTTTGGTTTTTGATTTTGTTGATATTTACATGAGAAAATGTTGTCCTATCTTCGAGAATGACATGGTCCACCAGCAAATTAGTATTAACGGATCAACTTCTCAGTGGACATATAGGAATATTTATCAGGTGTCAGGCAGGTGGGAGGGGGGAGGAGGGGATGGATATGTGCAAACACAATGAGTGAGATGTGCAATGTTTGGGGGATGGTCACGCTTGAGGCTCTGACTCGAGGGGGGAGGGGGGCTTGGGCAATATACGTAATCTTAACACTTGTACCCCTATAATACGCTAAAATAAAAAAAGATACAATACAACAAGTGTCATAACAACAGTACAGTGTGTTAAACATGGTGTAATCTATTGACTAATGATTGTGTCAATTTAATTGTTAAAAATTTACCCACCATACTTTTTTAAAAGCAGGTTTGAATTATTTGAGTTTTTCCAAATGAAACTTTCCAAAATAGCTCTCAAAATTAAAAAAAAAAGGCTCTGACTATATATAAAAGGTATTGTTAAGGAAGTGAGAATCTAAGCTTACATAAGGTTGCCATAGAATGTTTCTAACGCGAAATGATAATTGAATTAAACTTTGGAACTTGTGCGGGAGTTTTCCTGTTAAATTAGGTAGAAAAGACTTCGCTATGCTGAGAAATAAGCATGTTGAAGAGAAAGTAACCCAAATAATTACTACTCAAGAATGAGGAGAGTAATGGGTCAGATAAGCAAAAACACACACAAAATAATTTGGATATATGATAATGATGAGTTATTGACAGACTTATTCATATCACCATTTCTCAACATAAAACCTTGTAACTATCCACTTTTTAAAATCCTCACAGCATCAAAATGTTGTATGAGATCTCTCCCTCTATAATTGAATTTTTCAGTAACAAAAGTAAAGTGTATTCATGTAAAATATAAAAGTGAAAAGGATTCTATTCAAATTAATAATAAATATTAGTGGAGACTGTGATTTAATTTATGTTCCCCCTCACAGTGCTTAGCAGAGTAACTTGCAAAAGCGAGCATTTATTAAATGATTTTTGAACTGAATCACATTTTATTTGATTAACTAAATCAGTTGTAATTTGTTTAGTCCTTTGTTTTCAATTTGAATGTTTCCTTTCTTGCTTCTATTTATAATTAAGAATTCTGTAACTCTGTAAAATAACTCAGTCTTTCAAGTTTTGAATCTATAAAATTCTTGCTTTACCTATTTCAAATTCCCTTTTGAGGATATTAAAAGATTTTATAAAAGTGTAAACTTGTCTTTATAAATTAAAAATGTTTAATGTAATATAATTATTATGGCTAGTAGCAAATACTCAATGCATATTTTAATGTATCAATGGAGATAAATCCTTTATTACTTGTTTTCATATTTTAACTCCTTACTGACAGATGGCTATTACATTCTAAAATATCTCAACCAAGAAAGTATTAAATTGATATTCACATTTTCCCTTTTATTCCAATTATTGCAAAATACATTGTTAGGAATTTCTGCATATAGTGGTTTTAGACTAGTTTTTCTTAGATCAACCTTTCTGCTAAAAACAACTACAAAACTTGACAGAAAAAAAATCTGTTTGACATCACTTAAAACTACCAAGGCAGTGATAACTTTATCCCAGAGAAGGAAAATCCGAAGAGGAGAGCTCAATATTTGGTAGTACTTTTTCCTTCAAAGCATGTATTGATCCAAACATAGCTGAAAAGTGCAAAGTTTATGAAGACTTATTTGGTAGATGTAACAAAAAAACTGGAATTTAGCATACGTGTTAGAGGAGGGGCTCTGGTTAGGAAAAAAATCCCCAAATTTTTAGTAGCATCCCCAAAGAGCTACACCACAGGAATAAACAATTGAGGTCCACCTTAATAACAGCTCAATTCCTTATTGGATTAAAGGAATTGCCCCTAGCCTATGATCTGTTAGAAGCAGAAGTAAATTCCCTCTGGAGGAAGATAATGTCATTAAGATTCTATCTTCAGTTTTTCATATATAATGTTCACCATGCATTGAAAAAAATAGCCATCCTATGAAAAAATGCAAAGGGTGTCTGGAAAGTAAGAGAAAACAAAATGGAAATAAACCCATAGGAGATCCACACTGAAGTTATCAGATATAAATGTATATGTAATTTTGATTAATATGTTGAATAAAAAAGAGATGAGATGAAAATTGCAATAAAGGTCTTAAAAATGTAAAACACCAGAACTACAAAATGTATTAATAAAAATAAGATTTAAATGCATAGGGTCTTCCATTTCTGATAAAGATGGAATTAAAAGAACCAATTTTTTTCCTCCCTGATGTTTTTCCTGCTTGAAACAACAAAAACTGGAGAATGTTCAAAAAACCAATAGTTTTCAAGAAAGTGTACGTCAGGCTATGAAAGAAAGCTACAGCTACAGAAAAGTATCAAATTAGGTGAACACTACAACTGCCTCAGGTACAAACATGAGAGCATTTCCAGACCATGATATAGGAAGGAGGTTCCCTGGCAAGTCTAGGACTTAAGAAGCTGTAGCTGAGAACAAGGTGGATGGAGTTTGCAGAGCAGACTACTGGAAAGCAGACTAATACTTTGGGAGAGAAATATGGAGAACAACAGAAGATCATTCTTATTCAGCAGAGTATTGCTCAAGACATGCACATGAGGAACCACCCAAAGTCAAAGAAAGACAATAGGCATTATAATTAACAGTGCCTAGAACTCACTCAGGGTTAGGAATATTGCTGTTTTCTACCAAGCAGATTGGAAAACCTTATAATTCATATGGTATTAGGTAGAGTGCCCACATAACTTTTGTCTCATTTTTGGACAAAAATTAGCCCTAAAATAAGCACTGCTCTTGTGCTTCCCAACAGATACTAAAAACAATAGCTGAAATCATCACACTACTTCCAAATAACTGTATTACAGAACAAAGCTCAAGATTTATAGGAATAAAAAAATCAAGTATTTAATAAGATAAAATTTATAGTATGTAGCATCTAAGGAATTATTACCAGGCATGAAAAGAATGAGGAAAATGCAAGTCATGATAAAGATAAAAGTAAATTTATTGGAACTGACCCATGACTGACGTAAGTGTTAGAATTATCAGTCAAAGATATTGGAACAGTTATAACTATATGTGGTACACGTTAAAAAAGATAATCACAGACATAGAAGATATAAAAAATATACCAAAATTCTAGCATGAAAACCATAATGGCTGTGATAAAAAATACAGGTAATAGAAGTTATGGCACATTAGAAATTATAAAAGAATATATGAATGAATTTGAATTGAATTTGTTATAGCATTAGACAATCCAAAATGAAACACAGAGAGGAAAAAAGAGCTTTAAAAACTGTTCAGGGAACCATTGACATGTAGACATTTTCAAGTGATTTAGTATAGTATAATTGACATGTCTGAAGAAGAAGAGTGTTGGCAGAAAAAAAAACATTTTAAGAAATAATGTCTAAAACATTTTCGAATTTTACAAAAGTTATAAACTTAAGGTCTAAAAATCTTTTTAAAACATCCTCAAGCACAAGAAACACACAGAAAACTATGCTGAGGAACATCATAATCAAATTGCTCAAACCAAGAATGCAGGAAAAAAACCTTAAATGCACCAGAGAAAAAGACATTTTCTTATAGAAAACACAGAAAAGATTGATGGCAGATTTTCCACTAGAAAAATGCAAAAAAAAAAAACCTGAAATAGTGCAAAAATACATTTAAATTATTGAAAAAAGTAAACACAGAATTCTATAAACAGTTTTTAGTATATTTTAAAAGTGATGGCAAAATGAAGACTTTTTTGACATACAAAGTCTGAAATAATTTATCTTCAGCAGACCCACAATATGACAAATGTTAAAGGAAATTCTTCAGACAGGAAACAAAGTGATTTTAAATAGGGATGTGGATCTACACCTACACACACACAAAAAATGGTACTAGAAATAGTAACTACATGGAAAATTTATACATAATCTTTTCTTATTATTTAAATATTTTTAAAAATGTATTTAAATAATATTACGGCACTGTGGTATTTATAATATTAAAAGCACAACATATGGAAAAGATAACATATAGGCTGGGGAAGTTCTTATTCTATATATGAAATGTTGTGATATCAATTATTAGTAGATTATGATCATTTATACATGCATATTATAAATCCCAAGACCATCACTAAAATAACAAAACAAAAGTTATAACTAATAAGCCAAAGAAGGAGTATTTTAGAAAATAATCAAAAGAAAGCAGCAAAAGTGGAAAAAGAAAACAAAGACAGCATAGATCAATGGAACAGAATACAGAACTCAGAAATAAAACCATATACCTACAACCAACTGCTCTTTGACAAAGCAGGCATAAACATACATTGGGTAAAGGTTCCCTATTCAATAAATGTGGTAGGAAAATTGCTGAGTCACATGCAGAAGAATGAAATGGGATCCCTATCTGGGATGTGTTCTGACTAGCACTCCCAATACTATGTTGAATAGAAGTGGTGACAGTGGTACAGTGGCCACCCTTGTCTTATTCCAGTTCTTAGTGGGAAGGCTTTCAACTTTTTACCATTCCGTATCATGTTGGCTGTGGGCTTATCATATATGTCTTTTATGAATTGAGATATGTTCCTTCTATGCCTAGTTTGTTGAGGGTTTGTATCATGAAAGGGTGCTGAATTTTGGCAAATGCTTCTTCTGCATCTATTAAGATGATCATATGGTTTATTGGTACAAAAATAGAGACATAGATCAATGGAACAGAACAGAGAATCCAGATATAAAACCATGAACATACAGCCAACTGATCTTTGACAAAGCAGACAATAATATACACTGAGAAAAAGATGCCCTATTCAATTAATGGTGATGGGACAATTGGATAGCCTCATGCAGAAGAATGAAACAGGATCCATATCTCTCACCACTCAAAAAAATTAGTTCAAGACGGATAAAAGATTTTAATGTAAGGCATGAAACCATAAGAATGCTAGAAGAAATTGTGGGAAAAACTCTTCTATATATCTGCCTAGGCAAAGAATTAATGAAGAAGACCCCTATGACAATCATGGCAACAACAAAAATAAATAAATGGGACTTAATTAAATTAAAAGCTTCTACACAGTTAAGGAAATAATCAATCGAGTAAATTGACAATCTATAGAATGGGAGAAAATGTGCACAAACTATATATCTTATAAAGGGCTAAGAACCAGAACCTACAAAGAACTCAAGCAAATCATCAAGGAAAAACACAAACAATCCCATTAAAAAGTGGGCAAAAGACATGAACAAAAGCTTTTCAAAAGAAGGTAGAGGTTGTACTAATTTGCATTTCCGTCAACAGTATATAAGTGTCCCCTTTTCACCACATCCATGCCAATATCTTTTTTTTTTTTTTTTTTTACTTTTTAGTAATGGCCATACTCACAAGGGTAAGATGGTAGCTTAGTGTGGTTTTGATTTGCACTTCCCTGATGATTAGTGATGTTGAGCATTTTTTGATATGTTTATTGGCCATTCCATTTGTCTACCCTCCACATGCAACCTTCAGAAAGTGATTTCCTCAGAAAACAATGAGACCATTAGTCCATGGCAAAGAAACTACTGGTCCTTCTGGCCTGTCACCCTGGCAGAATTTTTTTCATTGAACAAATCGAGGATGGGTGAGAGGATGTGATCAGATCTAGGCCAAAGGATCAAGATTCCCATGCTTTTTACCAAAAGTGTCAACAATATTTCAAATATAAATGTTTTTCAGATTGTTGTACTCATTTAGTTAATTTTCAGAGTCTTGAAATGCTTAGTTTTTTTCATTCTAGGTTTATAGTTACTTTTTGGGAAATAACCCACTTATGTTTCCTATAATCTCTTTTATGAACATAATACAAAAAGAATGATCAGGTGTTCACAGGCATAAGGAGTAGGAAAACATATATGTTTATTTTAAAAACAGCCCCAAATCCTTAAAATTAAATAATGACCTTGCCATATTTTGGGTTTCTAGATGAAGTTTCTATACTCTAACTAACTTCCTATTTTTATATCTTTATAAATTCCAGACCAGAATACTTTTGTGTAAAATTTTTTTATTAAGAGATTCATTATGTTTCTCTTAGCTTTCCTTTGTTTAGTTCCTAAATATTAAATCATTTTATATTTTTATTAAACTTTTAGTAGGTTTCTATGAAGTACTAGATGATGTTCTATGAAATTAAGAAACAACGGTGACCAAGAGGGAGACCCTTGTATTCAGGGAAATCATAGTCTGAGGAATACTTTAAACCTATAAATACCCACTAAAATATTAGCCCATAGCCCAGAAGATATACTGCTTGCCCTTCATAAAACTTTCAGTAGAAGATTTTTATTTCAGAAAGGGTATACTGTTGCCTTTGCTACTGTCTCCCCAACATACTTTAAAGCAAGTAGCATTTGTTGGTCTCCTATGTGTGCAGACAGGATCAAAAAAAATCTGTAAGATTTTAGAAAGCTGCATCGATAAATTTTCTGGAAGCCAATCTCTAGGCTCAAATTCATCCTTATTTCCCAGATGTTTTCAATCACCCCCTCCATCATTCCTTTGAACCTAGCCAGCACCATTAGTTTCTGAATATTAGCATAGTACTAAGAACAATGAAACTACACTTTTTTGAGATGAGAACATTTCCACCATTCTGTGTCTAAGAGTACCAAAAACAAACAAACAAACAAAAAAACCCACAGAATATTTTCACTACATCAAATAAATAATTGCTCTTTTGTTGTCATTTCCAAGAAAATAAATGTCAATGTGTGGTATTATAGTGATACACTGAAATTCTGTATAAATTTACCAACGAAGCAGCTCTATAAGGTAGATTCATGATGATATGAAATGAAGAAAGCAGGATAAGGCAACAGTTAACTGATATTAAAATGTCAAGCGCAAGGTGAAAATAATCCTTTGACTGAAGATAGGAATTTGTGAAATTCACATGTTTTCATGAATTATACAAGGATGAACAACCACCTCACTAAAGTTATTTTCTTTCATTTATTTGACTTGATACTGGTCTGTTGAATGAGATGAGGACAGAAGGGAAGGAATGCCAATATGTAGTTTCTGTATAAATCAGAATAGATTAATTTATGCTATGATGACAAAAAGCAACAAAAGTTACTTCTTGCTTTTGCTGCAGGTTCAATACAAGGGAGTGATAAAATCTCTGCTTATCATGGTCACTGAAACTGATGGGAGCTCCATTTTAACTCTTGCTTCTAAATCACCAAGGCACAGGGAGGGGACTCAGTAATTTGAGCATTGGTTAGTAAAGCTTCTGCCGGAATGTGACATGCACACATTCATGTACATTCCCTTGACCAAAGAAAACCACATGGCAATCCCTCACTGTAAGAGCACAGATGTTCAACTTTACCAGCTACCTGGAAGAACAACCAGTATATTTGTAAGCAGCCCTAATATTATCTCAGTTTTTCATGCAACCTACAATTTAGTAAAGGGAATTATACATCTACACTAATATCAAGGCAAGAAGAGATATGATAAGGGCCTAAGAACATAATGGCAAAAATGTAATGGTAATGCCAATAAAAATATTAATAACATATAAATTTTATTGATTTATTAGTCTCACTATGTATCATTTAAATCTTCTACATCGGCTGGGCATGGTGGCACGCCTGTAATCCTAGCACTCTGGGAGGCCCAGGCGGGCAGATTGCTCAAGGTCGGGAGTTCGAAACCAGCCTGAGCGAGACCCTGTTTCTACTAAAAATAGAAAGAAATTAATTGACCAACTAAAAATATATATACAAAAAAACTTAGCCGGGTATGGTGGTGCATGCCTGTAGTCCCAGCTACTCGGGAGGCTGAGACAGTAGGATCGCTTGAGCCCAGGAGATTGAGGTTGCTGTGAGCTAGGCTGATGCCATGGCACTCTAGCCTGGGCAACAAAGTGAGACTCTGTTTCAAAAAATAAATAAATAAATAAATCTTCTACATGCTATTAATGCATTTAATTCTCAAAGCAACACTATAAGATAGGTAGTATTGTTATTACCTTGTTTTACATATATAAAATAAGGCACAAAGAAGTTAAGTGACTTATTGATAATAATTCATAAACTCTATATATGTGTGTGTGTATATATATAAAAAAAATTTGATTGAGCCAAGATTTGAACCTAAGGGGTCTTGTTCTTGCTCCTAAGCCTGGGCCCTTAAGTACTATAGGGTACAGAGTCCATTTGCCTTAATACTTTGATTTTCAACCTTTGTTTTTAATTTATAAGACTTTCTTCATATAAAAGCTTGCTAAGAACCTTATTATAAAAACTTATCTAAGTGGAGCATCTTCGGTTAAAGTAAGGGAAAGAGGCTGGAGCCCTACCCCTTTGGGGCAGCATGTGTCTTCCAGTTACAGATTGAGAAGGCTGGCATTAACATCAAAAAAGGCTTGAAATTTGTTTACTTACTAAAAATATGACCACTTAATATGACCTTTCACACTCTCATACCTTAGCTAAATTATCTGATTAGAACAGTTGTTACTTTTACATTAAAAAACAGAAAATATGATATCCTGAGACACAAAATCAAGGGTATATTTTCAATTTGAAATTGATGATATTGAGCTTTTGATTTCTAGAGCTTAATGTAAAAAAAAAAAAAAACTTTTCTTAACTACATGTATGCAAACAAATTCAGGATTAAGAAAGCTGTAAATGTAAGAAATGGACAACACCCTATAAAAATGATGAAAAACAGTATCCTACCAGCTAATTATTAGCCATCTGGGTAATCTTGTTTAAATCTATAAAAAGGCCAAAAGCACAGCTATCTGGCAGCCACCAACAGAGAGTTTGAATACCCTTTATACTCCATGAAATCTCTGCACTTGTCAAAAGTGTTTGTTCTGCAATCTTAAATGAACTCCCCTTTATTCTTTCTTCATTAACCCTGAACTGAGAAAATATTTAGATTATATATTTTTTAGCTTCTCTACCACTAATTGCTTTCTTTAAGCTCATCTAGATACAATAAACACAAATCCAATATTTATAATATTTTTCCCAGCATTCAAGAGTTAGCTTCAGTAGTCACCACTAAATACTGTTTAAAAGAAATACATACTTGAAAACAAGCAATCTCAGTTTCAAGTCAACAAAAATATAAATATTTAATTTGGAATTCTAACTTACCTTTAAAATACAGTAATTAGGTAGTAACATGAATTGTGAGTACTAATTTAAATAAATACAAAAATAAATAAGTAAATACATACAATAAATCCACAGATTTTATACACAGCCCTTTCTTCCACACACAGAGCTACAATTTATTCACTGGATACTTTCATTTTTTATTGTTCCTATTTAATTAACTTCATCAAGATAGTAAAACACTTTGGCCTTGCCATATAAAACTTATTTTACACCTCTGTAA
This sequence comes from Microcebus murinus, assembly GCF_040939455.1. NCBI lineage: Eukaryota > Metazoa > Chordata > Mammalia > Primates > Cheirogaleidae > Microcebus > Microcebus murinus. The sequence goes on along the minus strand of NC_134108.1, from coordinate 61,890,033 downwards.
TTATAACTGGGCATCAGTATGCTTAAAGGAAGGTTAATATATTTCATTTCCTAGAAATAAAACTGTACTATTGTTAAGATGAATTGATAAGTAGAAATCTGAAAAAGCATTTTGAGTTTTTTGCTATTACTATTTAGATAGCAAAATTGATATTTCAAATGTAATCATTCTACATTAAGAAATTAAATCAGAAAACAATTTTACTGGGGTAAAAGATACTAATATAGCATAAGGTATTTCCTTTCAAGTGCTTTTATACTTATTTAAACTTTTTTTTTTTTTTGAGACAAAGTCTCGCTTTGTTGCCCCAGCTAGAGTACATTATCATAGCTCACTGGAACCTCAAATTCCTAGGCTCAAGGGATCCTCTTGCCTCAGCCTCCCAAGTAGCTGGGACTACAGGTACCCATCACCACACCTGGCTAATTCTTTTCTTTTTTTTTGCTAGAGACAGGGTTTCACTGTGACTCAGACTGGTCTGGAACTCCTGACTTTAAGCAATCCTCTGGCCTGAGCCTCCCAGGGTGCTAGGATTATAAGCATGAGCCACTCCCACAAAAGTTAAAACATCTTCTAATTTTCAAAGAAAGTATCAATGATTAAGGGGATTTAAATAAAGTTTTCTATGGTCATTGGAGATGTTTTACATGAGACATATAACACAGTAAATGACCCTAAAAAATAAAAATCTCACTTTAGACATTGTTGGTTTTTCAAGTTTTGTTTTGAACTTACTGCCTATGGGGCTTTTCTCTGAATTTTTCCCTACTTCATGCTTCTATCTCAACCTCTAAGGCACTTAACGTTCCTCATCCCTCTTTCGTTCATAACAGTTTGGTCTTCCATGGAAATTTGGGCACTGGATATTAAACTTATATTCCATTTACGTTGGACAATTTCCCCAACAAAGTAATTATATTTGCTTAATTGGATTATTTAATTCTCAAGGACTCTATTTATGTTCTCAGTGCTATGGTTATGAAATTTGACATTAAATTTATTTTTCAGATTCCACAAAGATCTCCATATATTTGTTCCTACAGTGTTATGGGAAATTTATATGAAACATTATAGGCAATATTATTGTCATTGTCCCAATATGCTACAAGGTTTCATCACTGTTGTTGAGGACTCACTGGACAAATTAGAAATACTCTTGCTTTAAAAATTGTCTTTTCTGCCATCCACATGGTCACAACTACTATAATGACAAATGCCATCGATCCTCAATACCTATCTCTCCAGACCTCAAAAGAGTAATAACTGAACAAAGAATAAAAGAAGTAAAATCACATGGAGACTGAGTGTATTCTTAGAATGATCTCTTTGTTGTAACTGAAAAGTTTACAATAGAATGGAAAAATTTATAATATTTCATGAACATATTTTTTTCTCTTCATGAGTATTATTGTGTTTGATTTCTTGGGTTTTAATCCCTGAATTAGAAAGGCATCCTAAACAAAAGCAGTTGAACTTGGCTTTGAGAAGTGCCACTATCCCTGTTAAGCAAACTAGACATTTAGCAAAATTTTCTAACTACTCTCTGATTTATTATGTAACCTTGGGGTGTTTTAATATGACTTCAATTTTTTTTCTGCAATCTGACCCTTCTTTTAGTTGCATTGTCCTATGTGTTTCCTGCTCTCTCAGAGGGAGGTGATCTAGATTAATGAGTTTGAACTCCACAGATTAATGCTCTATAAGAGCAATCATTTTTTCAATTGGTATTATTTCACTATTTCAATTTTCTGAAAACACTTGGGACCCATACTAACCTAGAGGGATGATAAACAATAAGATTAAACTAGAATAGTGAAGATGTAAATTTTCACACTACTTTCAGAAATATGAGTATCAATTTCTTTAAGATTAGACCAAAGATGAGCTGACTGATGCCAAGGCAGAAAGACAATTTATTCTTTAAAGGCTCTTTCAAAGTTCTTTCCCTAAGGCTTGCCCTCTAACTAAAAATCATGCCCATGAGATAAAGGAAGCAGTGAGATACATTCCACCGAAGTGCAGAAAGTTTACTAATGTTTGATCAGAGAGAATCAGACTATTTTTTAACACAGCATTGAGACAGCATTGATTATGAAAATTAGTCTAAAAGAGTGGTGTTATAATGAATGTAACAGTCTTCTATAAAATGAGAAATTGTTAAACTTGAACATGCACTCTAGAAATGTAGGCAGACTATTGTTGGAAAAGAAATCAACAAATTCAGCAGTTAAAATACATGATGAAAGTACCTTATAAGGATTGAAAAATATTACACATTATTGAAGGTATATTAAATATTCTTTGCAGTAATACAATACATATATTTTGGGAGAAAAAAACTGAAAATGAAGAGTTTCTTCACCTATCTTCAAAAGCTTTAAGTACTATAACCCTGTTAGTCTAAGATGATAACAATTATAATAATAATAATGATCTGAAGCAACAGGTAATATTTTACCAAATAATAGTAATCATTTGTATACAGTAACCTGTGAAGGGAAAAATAAATTCATATTTAGAGATATACCATTAATAACAAGTAAAATTTGTCATATGCTTATTATAAGCACATACCAAGTACTCTATATGCATTGCCTTTTTTCATCCTCACTTGGTTAATATTACTAACACAAGAGTAGAAAAAAAATGACAATACTAGAGGCCTTTAAAGATAGCTTCTGACTCTCTATTGACCGTATGAATGGATTGTGAAAGATCCCCTTCCCTGAATTAGTTTGTAACTTGGTGAAGGAAATAGACATTAAAAAAGTCAAGTTAGATATTACCATTGTTCTAATAGTCATAATAATATAGAATAATGATATTTTGATTGATTTGAAGATGACTTTTGAACTTTACCTCAAAGTTTAGAAAGATGTCAAAAAGCAGAGAGCAGGAAGGAGGGAGGAAGTAGCATGGAGACAAAGTGAGGACCTGCAGGTCTGGAGAATGCAATTAACTTCAGAGAACACAACTTTAGTTGTGCTCGTAAGGAGTGTACAGTGACACTGCTGAAAAAATAATTTTGGAATAGAGTGAATGTAAACGTAAGAATAGAGGGTAGTTGAAAAACATAATTATATAAGTGAAATTATCTCTTTATTTCAGGAAAATAACTCTAGAAACAGTATGGAGAACAGATTGTATTGGAGGAAGACATGACTTTGAAATAGCAGTGAAGAAGCTTCTGCTACTAACCCGGAACTATATGTAGATAGCCTGAACTATGATACAAGCAGTGAGAAAATAAAGAGGAGGACAGACATAAATGAGAATTCTTATAAGATACAATTTAAAGGTGATGCCAGGCCGGGCGCTGTGGCTCACGCCTGTAATCCTAGCTCTTGGGAGGCCGAGGCGGGCGGATTGCTCGAGGTCAGGAGTTCAAAACCAGCCTGAGCAAGAGCGAGACCCCGTCTCTACTATAAATAGAAAGAAATTAATTGGCCAACTGATATATATATAAAAAATTAGCTGGGCATGGTGGCGCATGCCTGTAGTCCCAGCTACCCGGGAGGCTGAGGCAGAAGGATCACTCGAGCCCAGGAGTTTGAGGTTGCTGTGAGCTAGGCTGACGCCAGGGCACTCACTCTAGCCTGGGCAACAAAGCGAGACTCTGTCTCAAAAAAAAAAAAAAAAAAAAAAAAAACCTTTAAAAAAAAAAAAAAAAAAGAGGCCGGGCGCTGTGGCTCACGCCTGTAATCCTAGCTCTTGGGAGGCCGAGGCGGGCGGATTGCTCAAGGTCAGGAGTTCAAAACCAGCCTGAGCGAGACCCCGTCTCTACTATAAATAGAAAGAAATTAATTGGCCAACTGATATATATATATAAAAAAATTAGCCGGGCATGGTGGCGCATGCCTGTAGTCCCAGCTACCTGGGAGGCTGAGGCAGAAGGATCACTCGAGCCCAGGAGTTTGAGGTTGCTGTGAGCTAGGCTGACGCCACGGCACTCACTCTAGCCCGGGCAACAAAGCGAGACTCTGTCTCAAAAAAAAAAAAAAAATAAATAAAGGTGATGCCAAGTAACTGAGTGGTTAGGTAGGAAAAGTTATAATTAAAAATAAGATCCTTAGTGAGGGGATTTTGTCTTGTAGGTGGATGAAAACAGACATGATTTTTTTCTATTCCTGCCACGAAGTACAACTAAAAACCCTGGACATTATATGTAAAATAATCATAAGGAGTTATAAATAAATCTACTACAAACATTTATGTGCAAATTTTATTCAACATAGTGCTAGAAGTTCTAGCAAGTGCAATAAAGAAAATAAAAGTCATTGAGATCTAAAGGGAAAAGATAAAATGATTTCTATTTTCAGACTTAATTGTCTTCATAGAAAATCCTAAGGAATCTACAGAAAGAAACAAAACTCCTAGAACTAATAGAACTAATAAGTGAGTTCCTCAAGGCTGCAGGATACTTAATAAACATGCAAAACTATTTTCTCTATGTTAGCAATGAATATGTGAACAGAGAAATTGTAAAACTATTTATAATATTTCTCAAAAAAATGAAATACTTTTGTGTAAGTCTAACAAAACATAAACAGGATATGTATGCTGAAAACCACACAACATTAATGCAAAAAAAAAAAAAAAAAAAAAAGACCTAAATACCATGGATTTAGGTCCTAAAAGACCTAAATACCATGGAAGGATATCATGTTCATGGATTGACTCAATATAGCAAAGATGTCAACCTGTCTTAAAATTGACACAATTCCTATAAAAATTTCAGCAAGGGTTTTTGCACATATAGACAATATTATCCTAAAGTTTATATTGAAAGACAAAGGAACTAGAATAGCTACAACAATTTTGAAAAGGAAAAAGCAGGAGGAATCCTTCTACTTGTTTTCAAGTCAAACTGTAGCTACAATAATCAAGTCTGTGTGTTATTGATGGAGGGATATACACATAGGACAATGGAACAGAATACAGAATCTAAAATAGGCCCAAACAAATGTGCCCAACTGATATTTGACAAGGGTGCAAAAGCAATTCAATGATGGAAAGACAGCCTTTTCAACAAATCATGCTGAAACAATAGCATATCAATAGGCAAAAATAATGAATGTTATATAAATTCCACCTTATACAAAATTTAACTAAAAATGGATCACAAACAAACATAGGTAACGTAAGAGAGTAAAACTTTTAGAAAAACACACAGAAGAAAGACTTCAAGATTAGGGCTATGGAAAATATTCTTAGACTTGACAACAAAATCATGATCCATAAAAAGGAAAAAGTAGATAAGTTGGATTTCATCAAAATTAAAAATATTTGCTCTGTGGTAGTCCCTACCAAGTAGATGAAAAGACTAGCAGAAGAGTGGGGTAAAATATTTTTAAATTATATATTTAAAAAAGATCTAGTATTTAGAATATAGAAAGAACCCTCAAAACTCAACAGGAAAAACGCAAACATTCCAAGTAAAACATGAGCAAAAGGCATGAAGAGATATTTCTCTGAAGAAGATAAATAAATGGCAAATAAGAACATGCAAAGATGTTCAACATGATTATCTCTTAAGAACATGTAAATTAAAACCTCAGCAGGATACCACTACACACTTGTCAGAATGGCAAAAGTAAAAAACCAAATAATGACAACCCTAAATTCTGGCAAGGATATGAAGAAACTGAACCATTCATCCCTTGCTGCTGGGAATATAAAATGTTTCAGCCACTATGGAAAATAGTTTGGCAGTTTAAAATGCAACTACCATACAACCTAGCAATTTGACTCCTGGTAATCTATCCAAAGAAAGGAAGACTTATCTTCATGAAAATATCTATACATAAATTTTTATAGCACCAAATAATTCCTAATAGTACCAAATAATTCCTAATAGCCCAAATAATTCCTAATAGCATCAAATAATCCAGATATCCTTCAACAAGGGAATGGTTAAACAAAACATGGAATACCACTCAGCAATATCCGAGAATACAAGTCAGTAATAAAAAGAAATATATTGTCAATCTGGATAAATCTCCAGACAAGTAATTTGTGTAAAAAAAAAAAAAAAAGCCCATTACAAAGGGTATATACTGCCTGACTCCCGTTTGTATAACATTCTTGAAATGACAAAGTTATACAAATGAAAAACAAATTAGTGATTTCCAGGGTTTATGGCAGGTTGAGGGCAAGAGGGAATCAGGTGTGGCTATAAAAGGACAACAAGAAGGATTCTTTTGGTGATGAAAATGCTCTGTATATTGATTGTATCAGTGTCAATATCATGATTGTGATAAAATACTGAGGTTTTACAAGATGTTATACTGGGGAATACCAGGTAAAGGATGCATTGGATTTCTCTCAATTATTTCACACACACTGCATGTAAATCTATAAATGTTTTCAAAATAAAAGTCTAATAAAAAATTAATAAGGTCCTTATTTTTAGCCCAGGATGATATGTAAAAGGAAACCCAAGAAAGGAACCAGTTTGTGAGAAATATGCAAGTTTTAAAAATATTGAGTTTGAGATGTCCACAGAATTTTTTTTGTAGGTTGAATTTTTCTGGAAGTGAATTCCAAAATGATTTCGTGTACACGTTATTTATTTTTAGGTAGCTTTGAGATTAACAACTGTGAAAGGAAGAAGTAAGCAAAAGTGGGTAGAACGTTACGCCACGAAGTAGATTCGACTGGAGTATTAGCTGAAACCAAGTCTCTGGAGATAAAAAAAAAAAAAAAAAAAAAAAAGCCCATTAGAGTTGTCTCTTATTGGGTGACAATTGTCAGGCCTATATAGCACTGTCTCAATTCTTCTTTGGATGCAGGCTGTCTAAGCAAGAGTTGGGTGGCTGTCTGCAGCTGACAGCACTGCCCTGACAAGTGCTTTCTTCAAGTTGAACTTGCCAGCCCATTTCTAGTACTAACACAACAGTCTTTTATACAAATGTAAGAATTCAGGACTGAGAATCAAGATAGAATTGGACCCTTATTTTGGATTTTGTCCCCCCTGCCCCCATTGTCCCCAGCAAATTGTCTTGGAGATCACCAAAAAAGAAAACGTGGAGCCAGAGGGAAAGGGAAAAAGTTCAGTATGCAAATATTGAAAATAATGTATATACAAACACGATGAAGGAGAGAATAAGTCACCGTAGTTTTGCACAGATAGACAAATTTCAAAGAGGTGGCCCACAGAGCCAGCCTGGCAGAGAAGTGAAGGCCTTTCTTTAAGTAGAATAAAAGTGACAGAAAAAAATTAATGAGAATAACTGAAAAGGCCCCTGCAAGAAAATGCCAACTACCCTTTATTAAATATCTTTACTCTGATAGGCCCTGTAGTAGCAATCCTAAATTAAGCAGTTTAATTCCTATTTTTTAAAGAAGAGCATGGTAACTCTCAGGTAAGTTAAATAAATAGTATAGCCCAAATCACTAATAGTATAGCATTGCTGGGATTTGAACCACATCTGCTTGATTCCAAACTCATGATCTTCTGGGTCCATGACATAGCTTATCCTTATTCAAGCTGACAACAGATAGCATCCTTCACTTACATATTTTTCAATTGAAAGAAATTATATTCTACTTTATTCTTAAAGAGTCAATCATCCTTTCATTTACTTACACAGAGCAGCAGAGTGTGAAAAAACATTAGAAACATTTGAATAGTGGCATACACAGTATAATAAACAGGTCGGTGCTAGGCTCATTGGAGCTATCATCTCCAATATTCTCAATCACCAAGATAGAGAGTTAATACTATCCCCATATTATATTAATAGATGAGATAACAAACTCGAAACCTGGGTGAGGGGACCATATCTTTAGTTAAACAGATGAAGTCAGGCCTAAAGAAGAGGGATATAAAAAGATAAAACATGGAAAAAATTCAACATTTTATGTCACTAAAATAACACATACATATCTGGAAGGTTTTGTGAGGCCATGAGTCAATTATAAATGAGTCAATATTATATTTCTGAGATTTCATTTTATGATTAAATTTGTTTTTTTTCAAACAGAGTGTCTTTTTATAATAAATAGAACCTAGTTGAATAAAATTACATAAATATTGAAATTTCATAATTATATATGTATATAAAAACTATTGTTCAAAATTGAGCTAATAACATTTTCCATTCACTTTAAAAGAAATCTTTACTTTTGTTTCCCCTTCACCCCCACTTTTAGAAACCCAAATTGTTCCTCCTCTACCCCAGTATTAACTGATAGCATGTCAAGGATTAGAGAAAACTTTTAAAGAAAGTGACCTTCTGGAAGGGGCAACCCCTTTCCTTTTATGTTGCCATAAGAAAATTATTACATTATTTTATTTTCCTCCATTCCAACAGACCTGGAGTCTCACCTCCTACACACATATACACATAAACCCAGAACCCCTCACATGTGCTTGGGTGCACTGGTCTTGTATCCTCCTATTAGGTTCCTTTAACCCTGGAGACCTGGGCAAATTGTTGAGAATACATTTATGATTATTCAAAACAAAACCATAACAATGCCAGGTGAGTGAATGAAATGACCAAAAATAAATGAATAAACAACTTAGAAATATTCTTCATGGAATTTTATTAGATGTTTGCATATATGTACTTGCACTTGACTTTCAGAAGATGTATATTAATATTAAAAAGTTACACTTAAGTTGGATAAGTCACAATGTTTTTATTCAGTTATATAAATCACTTTTAAGTCATACCACTTGAATCTTCATTAATTGAGGGATATAATTTAATTGAGATTAATTTTTCTATACTCTGAATACACAATGAATGTTTGAAAACAGTTGGATACCATGTATATTTACACCTCAAACCTTAAAATTTAATTAGAATTGATTGTGTTAATTTATCTTTAAAACTATGAAATCATCAGTAAAATTTCATAAGCCATGAACCTTTTTATCATTAAAAATGGTATTAATCTACATTTTGGGCTTTTCATGACACTATTGATTTAAAAAGCAAATTCTACAACCCAAATAAAAATCCTGAATTATTTTCAAATTCTTAAAAGGATAGTTTTCAAAATGGGACAGAAATTTTAGATCTCAAAATTAAGTCTCTTTAGAAAATTCTAGAATACAAGAAAATAAAATAAACAAATCCCTTCCCATCTAGATGGTGAAAACTGTAAGGAGATCATAACTTTCAGCATATCTATTTTACATTCTCTCTCTCTCTTTTTTCAAATACTTCATTTTGTAAAAGCAGTTTTAAGTTCATAGCAAAATAAAGAGGTGGGTACAGACATTCCCATATTCCCTCTGCCCTCCACATGCATAGTCTCATTCACTGTTCACAGCTTGCACCAGAGTGGCACATTTGTTACAATGAATGAACTCACAATGAAACATAATCACAAAAGTCCATAGTTTACATTAGGGCTCACTCTTGGTGTTACACATTTTATGGGTTTGGACAAATTTATGATGAAATATGTCCATCATTATAGTATCATACAAAATAGTTTCATTGTCCTAAAAATCCTCTGTTTTTTGCCTATTCATCCCCTACCCTCATCCCCTGGCAACCGTTGTTCTTTTTAATGTCTTCATAGTTTTGCATTTCTCAGAATATCATATAGTTGGAGGCATAATGTACGTATCCTTTTTAGAGGGTTTCTTTCATTTAGTAATATGCATTTAAGTATTTAAGTTGCCTCCATATCTTTCCATGGCTCAATAGTTAATTTATTTTTAACACTGAATAATATTCCATTGTATAGAAATACTGAAGTTTGTTTATTCATTCACCTACAGAAGAACATCTTGGTTGCTTTCAAGTTTTGGCAAGTGTGAAGAAAGCTGCTGTAAATGTTGCTATGAAGGTTTTTGTGTGGATGTATATTTTTAATTTCTTTGGGTAAATACCAAGGAGTGAGATTGCTAGATGGTATAGTAACAGCATATGGGGTCTGGAGGTCCCACCTCCTAATATTATCACATTGGGGATTAAGTTTAGTCTTAGTCTATTTTGCTGCAATAACAAAATACCAAAGACTGGGTAATTTATAAAGAACAGAAATTTATTTTCTCACAGTTCTGGAGGCTGAGAAGTCCAACATCAATGTGTCAGCATGTTCCATAGTCTGATGAGGGTTGCTCTCTGCTTCCAAGATGGTGCTTTGATGCTACATTCTCTGGACAAAAGCAATCTCTACCCTCATATGGTAGAAAGAGAAAGGGCATGCAAGCAGGGTACACTGTGAATCTCTTTTATAAGGGCCTTAATCCCATTCACAAGGGAAGAGCCCCTATGGCCTAATCACCTCTTAAGGCTCCCCGATCAATGCTATCACGTTTGCCATTAAGTATCAATACCTGAATTTGGGAAAGGACACATGCAAACCATAGCAGCTTTCAACATATGAATTTGGGGAGATACAAACATTCAGGCCATTGCATGGTTCTTTTGTTTTTCAAATCATATTACAATATATGGTAATGATAAAAAGCTTATTTTAACACAAAATAACTTTGTCAGAGATTTTTTTTTTCTAAACAGTTGTTCTGCTTCTAATCTTTTCCCCAGAGTTTGAGCCATTTTGTTATACACAATGAAAGCCAATGATTAGTGTATAAATATACTTCATATTGTTTGTTATCAACTAAAAAAAATTAGTCCTAAGAAATAACAAAAAATTGCAATAGTGGCATTCTGAAGTTGGTTCAGAATCATCCATAGAAAACATAGTTTATCTTTTTAGAGTGATACACACTATTATCTGAATTTTAAGAGCCAATTATTTGCTATCAAGTATACTTTTATTTGTTATCGCCAATGCCTTTTTTAAAAAATAAAATAAGCTCATATTTTAAGAAAAAGATGATGCTAAATATGTGTCTAAATCTTCTACTTACAAGGATGGAATAAGAGGTCATAGGCAAAGTACTTTGATAAACTCTTCAACCATAATAGAAATGGATTAACATTAAACATAATGGCAAAATACCACCTCTTTGAGCTTACAATGGTTAAAAAAATAAAACAGGAAAAGGCTCTTTATAAAAGCATGAACACAGTTTTAAAAAACCTTCCCACTTTCTACTGCAGAAAACATAAATTATATACTTTGCAACCAGCTGTAATGGTAGGCATAGGCAGCTGGTCCAATTTACTGTATAGTACTATTGTACATATTGTTTGATGCACAAATTACTTATAATTTCTAGAAGTGCATCTTTGCAGTTTGATATTTTTAAGCAGCACTCCAACAACTTGAAAAGTTGTAGACTTTTGGAAAGGCTAATTCTGAAAAGGCTTTACCATTGCTGAGTGTGTTTTTCCACAGTGTGGCTTACAATAGTCTATTTTATATGTTCAAAAAAGTAAACAGAAATGCATGATGTTTTTCATAGATTTCAGGAAAGAACTTAGAGAAATTTTGATGATTTCTATGTTCTGATTCTTGAAGTTAATTCTTTTACTTGTGTTCATTGCAAAATATACATGCACCTCAAAAATCAGCCATCATCACAGAGGAATTAAAAAAAAAAGGAATTCAAATCTTTAGAGACCAGTGAATTTGGGTCAAATATATTGGAACATAATTTATGAATTTGAGCACGCAGTTATTAAAAGAAAACTCTTGATTTTCTCAAACCAAAGGGAGAAAAGCAAGCACCTAGATTAAAATTAAAAGGTCACTTTTCCCACTATGAAATTACAAGGGGACTCTGAATCAAACATTTTCCCGTGTGTCTGAATTTGTCTTTTCATATGTGTCAATGTGTAGAATCAGAGGAAAGAACATTAAAAATCCCTGTCCTCTTTTAATTCATTGTCACTGCAAGCCAGGTGTTCCAGAATGGCTTCTTCTAATATCCGTAAAAATCCTTTGTTTTGTGGCTTCTACAGTTCTTTGGCCAGCCTGCACACTGCTGCTGCCACAAAGTAGTACCCAGTCTCATTTGCCCCTGAAGACATGGGTTTCACTCTGCTGATATCCTGGCTTCCCTGGCTGAATCTCTTCTGTTCTCTTGCAATGAGAGTCATAGATGTCTATCAAAAGTGGAATTGTAAAACTACTATAAACTGACATTGAATGGACTCTAAATGATTACCAATGGTGTCTCGCTAAATGTTTCTCTTTTTCTAATTTAAATTTTCTAATTCTTTTAATTTTTTTTATTTCAGCATATTATAGGAGTACAAATATTTAGGTTACATGTTTTGCCTTTGCCCCACCCCAGCCAGAGTCAGAGCTTCAAGCGTATTCGTCCAACAGATGGTGCACACTGCACCCATTAGGCGAATATATACACATCCCCATCTGCCCCCCTCCCATCTGCCCGCCACCTGATGTTACTGTCATATGTGCACTTAAATGTTGATCAGTTAATACCAATTTGATGGCGAGTGCATGTGGTAGTTTATAAGGCTTACTGCATTTTTCTTTAAAAATCTGAGTATGCTCAAATGAAAATTAACTCATTATAACACTTGTAGGCCACCTCCATTGACTCAGACTTTGTGTTCTAAGACTTTTACATTTAATCCACCTTATATTTTCTGTATTCATAAAGCACTTGGTTTAATCACTGACACTAGCTTTATCTTTACTCCTTTGTAAGAAACTCCAAATGTTACCGTTCAGGAATACAACTATAAGACCGTAAGTCAACACAGCTATATCCAAGGGGTGTGTGTGGGAAGAGCGTGTGCATTTGTGTATAGTGAAGGATTTCACCTTTTGTACAAAATTTCAATGATATTTTATATATTACTTCACAACTCATAGGTTGCCGTTTCTAGCATAGGCATCTCTCTGAGTCTCAGGTCCATATAACGGGTCCACAGGGCCTCTCAATTTTGATATACAATTGACATCTCAAACTCAGTTGAACACATATAATCTCTGTTTTCTGTTCCCCAAATCACTTTTGTTCTTAACTTTCATATATAAAGGAATAAAATTATTAATACCAAACATCAAGTTACCTAAGTCTAAAAATACTAAACATAAACTTACATTAGTTTGCTAGGATTACCATAACAAAGAGCCACAGATTGGGTGGTTTAAACAACCGAAGTTTATTTTCTCACAGTTAATGAGAAGTTAATGAGCCTTCTGAAGGCTAGAAGTCAAAGATCAAGATGTTGGCAGGTTAAGTTTCATGTGAGATGTCTCTCCTTGGCTTGTAAATGGCCATCTTCTTCCTGCAACTTTAAATTGTCTCCTCCCTGTGTCTGAATTTCTTCTTCATATAAGCACACTAATCATATTGGATTAGGGACCACCTTAATGATCTCATTTTAATTTAATTGTTTCATTAAAAACATATCCCCAAATATAGTCACATTCTGAGGTACTAGGAGTTAAGAATTCAACATATGATTTTGGGGGAATACAATTCAGCTTATAATACACCTTTAATCTCTCTGTCATCTTCACTCTCCTATCTCTATTCAATCACCACACACTTTTGATTCTACTTATTAAATATGTCTCTACTATACCTTTTTCCTGTTACACTCCATTAACCAAGTCTATGAGAGCAACAGTTTTCACTTAGACTTCTGCAAAGACTACTAGTCTCATCCTCTGAAATCCAAATCTGATTATATCATAACGGTGACTGCAGCAAGTAATGTCATGAGCCCAGTTGATCTGGGGGAGAGAGTTGAGCCACCAGGTGCCTTTAATCACTCATTCCAAAGTATAAGCAAGAGTCTAAACAAGGGAAAGTGTTACCTTCCCATGTCCCTAACCATCCTGTAGAGTTAGGTGGATCAGCACAGATGTAGGGGTAGTCTTCCTGCCAAGGGAGCATGAGCAAAAGCCTCTCTAGCAGTTGTATGGACCCTGGGACCACGTGGGTGGGAAGCTGGATGGAGGACAAGGAGGAAGGGCTAGAAGTGAAGAAGTACTGTAAAATGAAACAGAGGGAGGAAAAGTGTCTTTAAGTTCCCCCTCTCTCCTCCAATCATAAGGAGTACTAAAGAAAACCAAGGGATCAGAGAGAGAGAGACCTAGGAATGAAGACACCCTGGTGTCAGAATACAAATACATTTAAGAGCGTGACTGTCCAGGGGCCCCTGAATTTTTGACGGCAACTCCCTTGAGACACTTCAGTGCGTTGTCTGTGCACATCAGCACAAGGCTGATGTGTGTGCTGCAGGAGAGGGGGTTCAGCTTTGCCCAGTGAGACTTGTGAGGTAAATCCTTTATAATTGCTTATGGTCAGGGCTGAAAACTCACACATTAGATTTTAACCAGCAGCTAGACTCCTCAAGTAATACAGTCAAGAGATTTAAATTATAGATATTGGGATTTGACTTCATGTGTTCAAATCCTGACTCTGATATTTATAAACCATGCTACCTTGAGAAGGTATCTTAAACTTTCTGCACTTTATTTCCACAAACTGAATTTGGTATAATAATAGCACATACATTTCAGGGATCCTGTATGTCTTAAATGAATTAATCAAAGTAAAATGCTTAGAACACTTCTAGATATATATTTATTGATCAGTGCATGTTAGCAATCATTATTATATTCATTATTATTATAATGATGATTTTTCAAGGGGAATACAATTAAAAATGTGTTTTACAATCAATAAACTCCCCTTATAGTTTTGGCTTAGAAATGAGGGTATATTTCTATAAGAAACTTAGAATAATAATAATAAAAATGATCATGATGCAGTGCAAATTATCCTTAAGTCCTTACTAAGTTGCTGCAACTGAGGTAAATATTTCTATATTTAAAATGGAGTGCCTATAAAAATATTCAACATTAAACATTAAATTAAGCTAAATAGGCATATTTTCCTGTCTCATAAAATTATATGCCATCTTTTCTCTCAAAACATACAGTGTCATGTGCCATTCTGGTGACTTGAATCAAAATATATTAGGATGCTGAATACAATATATCATAAAATCACCTGAACTGTCTAGCTCTGAGTTAAAAATGTTCTGGATAATGAATAAAAATGCATTATAATATGTTTCATTTATAGGAGCAACATTCTAAGTATATAGCCAAGTATTAAACTAATCCATTCACTGAATTTTGATCATTCTTATCTTATTTTAAAGCTCTAATTCTTTCACAATTTTTTTTGGCCTTCCCATGGAAAGAGAAAATAATTTTATTTAGGAAAAATTCTGAGGAGTTACTTTATTAATTTTGGGACAAAACATAGAACAATCAAATAAATACTTACAGTACTGTAAAAGTATGTCCCCTTGAAATTTCTTACAATTTCAGAAAAATTTTAAGATGGAATCAGTATTTCTAATGTAGACCAATATTTATTTAATTTGAGATATAGGAAATCTAAGGTTATTTCTAAATGCAAATTAGTAGATCCCTAGAGGACTGTGATAACCCGAAGGTTTGGTAAAACCTAGTAACACTGTAGGTTAAGCGCCTATGTCAGTGGTAATGGCTGGGTTTTATTAACCTAATATTATGATTTAAAGTCTTTGTGATTATTCTTTATATATAATCTTTATATGGGCACTGTTTTGTATGCTTTAATATGAACATTAGAATATTTAATTTATAATCATAATTTGAACTAAGAGGGATTTTAACTTTATTCCTAAAACTTAATTTCAAAGAGCAAGCTGCATTTCGCTATTTATAAGTCCTAAATTAGGTGGTGTAATCACTTTCATGAAGCATATCAGAGAACCTTATTCTACCAGCATGCATGCCTTCTTTATTATCTATTATCTATTATAGCCATCAGTTAACAATCTCACTCTATTCTGTTTTTTATGTGAAAATTTGTGTGTGAAGACTCTTATGTTACACTAACTATAGTGTCGCCTGTAACCGTGGTGTTTCTGCTGAACTGCAAGGCTAAGCGGTGGGTCAAACAACCTGGTTGAAAGTATAAGCAGGTAGTGACAGACCAGAAGATAAAATATTGAATACTGAGACTCAATTTGTAATGAATCTATATCCCACATGCCAAAATCATTTGGCTACCCATAGTTTAAGAGATCCAAGGGAACACTTCAAAGAAATAGATACGAGGGAGGATGAGTCTTTGAACTAGGAGGTTCTTTCAGAGTGAAAACACGAATTGCCAAAAAACCACAGATGTGCACCACATGAACAGGTGAAAAAATACTACTCTTTCAAATATATTTATCAAAGTCTTTTCTGCCTTTCTGTAATTTCAGTTTAAATGGGGCCTACTTTTCAGCTGTTCTCTGCTTAAAATCCCTAATAAGTAAAGACAGATTGTATGACTTCATTAACAATGGTGAGCCAGAATCTCAAGGTCTTTTCTGGGCCTCTTTTCTGTGCATATGTAATTTTCTAATTGCTGTTCTCTAAAGCAAGAACTGTAATTAGAAAAATGTTATCTGAGGACACAATTCAACTGAACATTATTTGGCATTTCAATTTGTTTTCTAGCATTAACTCACTGTAATGAAAATTGTACTTGAAAATTTGGTTTGTCATAATCACTTGCTATTGAGCTTATGGTTTTTCCACATACATGGATTTCCTTCTGTATATCTCTGTTGGATGACAGGTATACTCATTAGCACCCATGCAAAGTTCACTGGAAATGCCCATGATAACAATTCGTAAAAGAAGACAGAACAACAAAATATATTTTTGATGTATTCCTGTATTTACTTATTAGTAGCACTGTTGATATATCAAGATGGGATGTGGTAAATTAAGGATGACTACAAATTATTTGCTACTTATCCTAGTCTAATTCCCCTCCCCTTGAATCTGAGCTGGACTCAGTAACTTGTTTGGGCAATAGAATATTACAGGAATGTTTGGGGACTTTTTAGCTAAGTCGTAACCCTTGTCACTTCCATTTTGGCCTCTTGGAACACTTGCTGATTGAAATCAGCTTCCTGTGTGTGAGAAAGCACATGTAGGCTCATGGAGAAGCACATATGGAGAGGGACTGAGGCACCTGGAGGACACTCTGAGTGAGTTCCCAGATGACAGCCAACACCAAATTGCCATCTATGTGACTGAGCCACCTTCCAAGTGAATCTTCCATCCTCACTCAATCCATTAGCTGATGCTATGAGGAGGAGAGAAAAGCCATT
This sequence comes from Microcebus murinus, assembly GCF_040939455.1. Classification (NCBI taxonomy): domain Eukaryota; kingdom Metazoa; phylum Chordata; class Mammalia; order Primates; family Cheirogaleidae; genus Microcebus; species Microcebus murinus. The sequence goes on along the minus strand of NC_134108.1, from coordinate 61,873,003 downwards.
CCTATGAAGTCCTGCACAAATTGCAGATTTGTGACCAAAATTAATGATTTCTGTGATTTCAAGCTGCTAAATACTGAGACAATTAGTAATGCAACAATAGATCACCAGAACATGCACCATGGCTTATATTAGATTGTGCAAAGGAGAATGGGAAAGGAAGTTTTCCTTTTCTTTAACTTGTTTTTAATTTATTGTTGTTGTTTTCATTTTTATTTTATTTAGAGATCAATTATTTATTTATCCTCTGTTAGACTACAAACTAGAACCCATGAATGTCTGTAAAACTTGAAATTTCTCTAAATTGATTGCACTGGTTGTTTTGGCTTTAAGAGAACATTCGGGGCCAGCTCTTTGGGGAATTCCCAATAGTTTCGTAACGGAAGTTTCTTTATATAACTTTTTCTGCCCAGATAATTCTTAGTATTTGGGAACTTAAAACATATATGGATCTAGTCAAAGCAGCAGCACTCTACATGGGCTAGAAAATAAATGTGAAATGAAGAAAGTGATAATAAAGTAATTGTTTATATAGTGAGAGAACTCTAATTCCCTTGAACTGTTCCTTCCTACCTTGGTAGCTGACATTATCATCTGCACATTTGCCCAGAACCCAAAGATATGATGCATATTTGATTCCTCTATATCTCTCAGATTTTGATATTCAATTACCCATAGATCCTATGCAAATTATCTCCCATACCTGTCTACCCATCTTCCTGTCCATTTTAGCCTCTATGATTTCTTACCTACAGGGCCACAATAAAGGAATTTTCTTTTTCCTCAATATAATCCATTCTCTCATGAGAAGCTAGAGTGATCTTTTTAAATGGAAATTACACCTAGTGTATACTGTTGAAACTCTATAATGCAAACCCTCCAGGCCTGTGAAAGACCTGTTCCCAAAGCATTTTGTCTAGGTATCTATGTTTTGACCACATCATCTTCATTCTGTCACTCTGACACTGCAAATACATCGTGCCTTTTCTTCCTCAGAGCCTTTTCTACTGCAGAGGTTCATCCTTATTGTCTTGAACACTCTAACCTGGATCGTCAAGTAGCAGGCTCTTCTTGCTTCTCAGATCTCAGCTCTCAATCCCAGTATTTCCCTCCTTCAATCTCACTCAGTGTTCATTTCTGCATAAAACTTACTACTATCAGAAATTACTTTATTGATTTATTTACTTATGCTTTACTCAGTATCCCTCCTCTCACCCATTCAGAATGTATGGAGATTTGAAGTTGTCTCAAACATACTTTTAAGGCCACTGTTATTTGTATCTCAAACAGTTGATCATCTTCTCCCATGAAGAAAGTTGATTCAGTATACAACAAGAGCAGAGAACTTTTTTCTTTTTTTCTTTTTACTGCCCCTAATCTGAGAAATGTCTTGGCTCGTGGTTTGTTCTGAATAAATATTTGTTAGATATACAAATAAATAATTCTTATATATTTTTTCTAATAATATGTTTTTCAAAGGATTTTGAACCATATAATAGTCATAATGTCATAAATCCTCATTCAAATTCTACAGAAACATAATTGTATGAAATCATTTACCTTTTATAGACAGCACAGATACACTAAGTCAGTGGTTCCCTTTTTGGCACCAGGAACTGGTTTCATGGAAGACAATTTTTCCACAGACCTGGTCGGAGGGGGATGGTTTAAGGATGATTCAAGCACATTGCATTTATTGTGCACTTTATTTCTATTATTATTACATTATGATATATAAAGAAATAATTATACACCTCATTATAATGTAGAATCGGTGGGAGCCTTGAGCTTGATTTTCTGCAACTAGACAGTCCCATTTGGGGGTGATGGGAGACAGTGACACCTGAAGTGTGTTGCTTATGTTCAGTCTACTCCATCATCTTGTGTTGGTTGTTGTCACTGCAGAAAACCCTGCTTCACAAAGATAGGATGTTGGAAATGGAAGCAGACTTTTCAGTGATTTTTGTGGCAATCCCAGGTATTCTGGCTTGACTTTAATTCAGAATGTATGGAGATTTGAAGTTGTCTCAAGCATACTTTTAAGGCCACTGTTATTTGCAATCTCAAACAGTTGATCATCTCCTCCCACAAAGAAAGTCGATTCACCTGGCTTATTCAGAAATGGGTCTCAGACCCATTCCTTCCCAGTTAGGGGGTCTTTTGTGGTTGTGAAGTAATGCTTAAACTCTTTTGAAAGCTGAGACAGGTGATCACACACCAGCTGGGAGAAAGAAGGCCCTGGCTCAGTCTCTTTCAAAATCTCTGCTAATGTTTGAAACATGTCAAAAATCCCAATGTTCTCATCACTCCCATAATTCCAATTTGGCTTTGAATGCAGCCACTTTATCTGCCGACTTGAACACAGTTGTCATTCTCCCCTGAAGTGACAGATTGAGTTTGTTGAGCATGTTGAATATGTCACACAAGTAAGCAAGTTTTATGACCCATTCTGTGTTGCTGAAATGTGTCGCCAGTGCTGACTGTTTTTCTAAAAGAAATCTCTGGAGCAGCTCTCATAACTCAGAAACTCTGGCCAGTGATCTACCTTTAGAAAGCCAACTCACTTCTGTGTATAAGAGAAGAGGTGTGTGTTCTGCATCCATCTCCTCACAGAGCTGTGCAAAGAGATGTGAGTTAAGGGCGTGTACTTTAATGTGGTTGATAATTTTAATCGCATCTTGCAAAACATTGTTTAATTCAGGTGACATTTTTTGGCTAGCTAGCATTTCTCTAAGGATGGCACATTGCGTACACTCACATTCAGAAGCTGCCTCCTTGACCTGAGTAGTAAAACCAGAAAGCCTTCCAGTCATGGCAGCTGCTTTGTCCATGCATATACCAACACAAAATGACCAATTCAGTTTTCCTGATATGTAATCATTCAAAAACTTCAATAGTTTTGCAGCTGTGGTGTTGGTTGGCAATAAAAGTGCATATAACTTTCCTCATGCACATCCTCCTGAAAAATATATTGCCCCAAAACAAGCATTGTTGCCTTGTTGTCAACATCAGTAGGCTCATCAACCTGGATCATGTACCATGGTGACCCATTAATCCTCTCTAACAACTGTGCCTCAATATCCTCCGCAGTTTCATCAATTCATCTAGTTATGGTGCTAGTAGAAAGAGGAATGCATGCCACCTTTTGAACTGCAGCCTCTCCTAATAGTTCATGGCAAATGTCCTTAGCAGTAGGCAGGATCAACTCTTCACTAATAGTAAAGGGCTTTGTAGTTCTAGCAATGTGGTTAGCCACTAAGAATGAAGCTCTCAGTACAGACACATCTGATGAAGTAGGACCTTCAATAATTGCTTCTGTTCACGATTTTTTTTTCTTTTGAAAAAATGCAAAGGCTTGTGTTTTAATGCAGAATGCTTGGTTTCCATCTGGTGAAGCAGTTTTGAAAGTTTCATGGCTTCATGGATAACTGGTCACCACATATTATACGAAGCAGGCTTGGAGAATGTGAATCACCTTGTTGCACTGTACTTTCGCCTGTTGCACTGTAATTTCACCAGGACTCTTGGAATTTTCTTTTCAATGCAGCTTTCATTTTATTGGCAATCTTAGAGTCTTCTGCTGTCTTATCATTGGGTCCTTTCCTCCTTTCAAAGAAGCTCTCCAGTGACGTTTTCTTTTTACTCATTTTTGTTGTAGTTAGTTTGTGGGCATACCAAAAATGTGACTGAGACCAGTATGCAATACAGCAGTACAGAAGAGGTATGGACAAAAATGGTAAATAAAATAATGGGCAGGCCACACGTGGACTAAAATAAGTGTCGGATTCTGACTTAAAGCCTGCCACCACATGCAACTTGTTACTTGCCACTCACTCAAAGGGTTTTGATACGAGTCTGCAAACAAGTGATTAATTATGGTCTCTGTGTAGTCAAACCTCCTTGCTAATGATAATCTGTATTTGTAGCCACTCCTCAGTGCTAGCATCACCGCCTCAGCTCCACCTCAGATCATCAGGCATTAGATTCTCATGAGAAGCGAGCAACCTAGATCTCTCACACACACAGTTTACAGTAGGGTTCATGCTCCTATGGGAATCTAATGCTGCCACTTATCTGACAGGAGGCAGAGCTCAGGGAGTGATGCAAGTGATGCAGAGTGGCTGTAAATACAGATGAAGCTTTGCTGGCTACACCTCCGCTACCCCTCTCCTGGTTCTGAACAGGCTGGTACTTGTCTATGGCCCAAGGGTTAGAGAAATATTTTACTAAGTTAATGTTGAGGCAAAGACAAGGACAAAAAAATGAACCAATCTTTTTGCTTTATTCTAATTTTGAAATTTTATTGGAATTTCCACTCATTCTAATTTTCTGTTATTATTGTTGTTTTTCCACTCAAATGTATTCATTCAAAACGAAAATGTTTCAAGTGGCCTTAAGAAATTGGCTCAAGAAAAGAAAATGTGGATGAACACTATCACCAAGAAGAAAAAGGAAAAAAGAAAAAATCTTATAGATGAGAAATTATATCAGTCTTGTTTTATAGCAGCCATATGCATTTGGGAAATAAAATAATTTTAAAATAAATAAAAACTTTTAAATATTAATAAATTTGTTTCACAAAGCAACATACAATATTTATCAAATTCTCTTTATTTAATACAAGGTAAGAAATTGTAGAATATCAAATAAATGTTTTTTAGAGGTAGAAAAATCTAATTTGAGTTTTTTTTAGAATGAAAGACTATATTCTAAGATACAGTGGTGAAAGTTTCAGTTTTGAAAGATGCTGCATGACTTTAAGTTATTCATTAATAGAAGTTTTTTATTAATGTGTAATTTTGTACTAAACATTTCTTTTTATTTTTAATATTATTTGGAAAGTATTAACTGAATTTGTTTCCAATTTTTTACTCTTCTAATCAGAAGTATCTCTGTTAATAATGTATATTTGTCCTTTTTTATATAGATTTGAAGTAGAGAATTTATTAAACCAATGTTCTTACCAACTGGCATTCTTTAAATTTGCACTAAAGAAATGAGAAATTGGTCAAAGTTTTAAAGATTAATAAGCCTTTATACCTCTTTGTCTCTCTCATAAGCATGAATAAGTACAACAAAAATCCAAATCATTATTTTGAGAAATAAATTTCACCTGTTCTTTGTAATACTTTTAGTTATTTCTGGAAAATTATTTGAGAAAATGTGTTTATTGAATCATATCTTTAGAGAAAATCACAAGATGATTACAACTTTTAAAAAATAAATCAGAATATTACTTGTCTTAAAAACGAATATTTAATAAGAAAGATGAAACAAAAGCAGTTATAGATAGCACTTATAAATACCATGACTAATATACTACTAAATCATTTTCATTAGTTAATTTCAGTAAATTAACTAATTCTCTTAATATTTTGGCAACATATGAATTATTTTTATACCCAGACAGTAGTGCTAAGAGATGTTAAATAACTTTCCCTCCCCAAGTCATATAGCCAGTAAATGTTGAAATTAGCATTCAGACCAAGGCAGGCAGCCTGACTCTTAAGCACAAGGTCCTGACTATTATGCTGTACTGCCTCCCAATGGAAGTTTTAGGTTCTCAGCACATAGAGGTTTATCTACTATGGCATATTAGATCATGATCTTTGGAGTTAGGCACAAGTGTTCAAAGACCAGTTCTATCATTGACTATTTTCCATCATTTTAAAGTTACCTAACTTTTCTGAACTTTATTTTTTTTCTGCAATAAAAAAAAATGATCTTTCCATCCTTCAAGAGTCGTCATGAAAATGAAATATTTTTACATAATGAGAAGTGTCCAGCAATGTGCTTAACAGAAGCCTGGTGATTAATAAATGTTAATTTCCATTCCTTATGTTTTAATATGGCAAGAAATGTGTATGGAAGTCAGGGTGTGTCCTATATGATGGCATAGTCATCATACATGAGTTTAAGAACTAGCAAGGTCAATAAATCTCATCTATTAAAAAAGAGCCGGCTTCCAAATAATCTGAATGATCCTTTGACTGCGAGTAAAAAACTGTCACCAGTTAAAGGAATGGGCTTAAGTTCTCTCAAAGGTTTTACTTTGAGATACCATTCACAGAGTTGAAAAATGTTTCATCTATATTTGGAAGTAAGTTCAAGATTATAATAAATTATGATTGATAACAGTTCTGAGTTAGTGACAGTGGTGGCTTTTCAGAGCATGAGAATCACAACAGAAAAATCATACAGAAGACCAGCATAGGTACAAAGAAACAATCAGTCTACTGAAAATGTGCAGCTTTTGCCCAGCAGAGGAATACCCAGTGTATGAGGTGAGAGGGGACTGAAAACTAGACCACGTTTCAAATATGCCAAAGCCTCTGGTTATGCACTGAGAATATACAACAATGCCATGAGAAGTAAGATCAGTGAATGCTCAAATATATCCTCGTCATCCCCTGCACAAACAAAGTTATGGGTTGGCCTGGTGTATGATTTTATGCTCAACTGTAGTTGTACAAATATATCTTTTCAAGTTATTTTCTGTTTAATACACTAACAATTAATACTTAATATGGAAAATTATTCAGATATTTAGAATTTTGTTATAAGTTCTTTTCAGCGTGATGTATGCTGATATGCACACATTTCATCCAGAAATAAGATTCACCTCATACATGCCATCTTACAACTTACAGAGTCAATTACATTTTTTTCCATTGTTTTTCTACTTCTATGAAATATGATTTTCCACATATTTTTAGTGTTTGAGAAACACACATCATATGGTTATATCATAATTTATCATTATGGTTTACCATTGGATTTTTCTTTTACATATGGGTAAAAAGCTAAGGGTTAATGTTTAGGTTAAGAATATAATTATCTTAAATTTTTCTTCATTTATTTGGTTTAAATAGTCAAATTGCACTTTAGCAATGTTCTGCTCTTTTACATAGTCAACAGAGGTATGACATATGTCATTCTATCACAAACTCATAAAAACTTAATATAGCATTATTTTTTATCTTCAAAAATCTGACAAATGGTATCTTAAGGTAATATTAATTCTGTACTACATAAATTTTTCTTTAGAATCATTTGCATATCTTCTTTTGCAAGATTTAAACATATACCTCCTTCTATTGGGGTGTTCATCTTTTCGTAAGGTTTTAAAAGCATTCTTAAATTTGGAGTGGGAGAATAATGAAATAAATAATAGAACAATAAAAATAAAGAAAACAAATCTTAGTTACAGCTCAAAGTATCTTTATAATTTAAACACATCTATATCTCCACAACCCCAATGAATGTATAGAACATTACCAACACTATCCCAGCCCTCTCTGTTATCTTCTGTTCATTTATGCTGCCAAAGGTAACCACTATTTTGAGTTCTACTACCTTGGAAAAGATTTTTTTCAATTTTTCAATTTTAAATAATAGAAGTTATATAATGTCTGGTTTTTTATTCCATATTTTCTGTGGAATTGATCTTAAATTTTACTTGAAAAAATAATTCATTGCTTTTCTAATCACCATATATAGAAATATTAATTTATTATTCTTTATTTTATGAACTGATTATATTTATATATTCTACTCTGTATGGACATTTCTATTTATTCCAATTTTGTAGACATGCTTTCATACTTTACACTATTCCTAGGAATTTTAATTTTAGTGTTATATTAAAAGAGTTTTTCTATTATGTGATACAATTTATAATTGTTTTTATGTAACAAAAGTATTGATTTTCATATATTAATGTCACAAAATGACATATCATTGCCTTCTCTTTTTATTTCTAATGGTTTTCAGGTCATCCTTTCGGATTTCTCAAACATGCTATTTTAGAAATAAGAATAATTTTAATTTTGTCTTAATAAATTTTTGCATTCTTCTCTTGTATAGTGTTTTGACTTGAAATGTTTAATATTGTTTTAACTTCCATAGAATTTGTCTGGTGTAGATATGCTATGCATGATGGTTATGTTTGTAATCCTTTTTTCTTTTCATATAACTGCAAACACACACACAAAATATACCATATGGTCTTCTATTTTGTATCAAATATTTTTTATCAATATTTATCAAAAAATAAAGATCAAGCATTCATTTTTAAAAAAAAAACAAGTAAAATTTCCTTTACAGATATTTATATGTCAATTTTTTTTCAGGAGTCTTATATATTATTTGCTTCCAGTGTTTTTTTTTTTTTTTTCCTATTTTGGTCAGTAACTTTCAGTGTCCTGTTCCTAGTAATGTGTCCACTTTGGTTTGATTAATATCATTGCATCTTATAATCATTCTTTATACTTGAGTTTATGATTATTCCTCATTTCATTAAAGAAGTGCCCATCAATTCATGAGTGGATTAATAAAATGTGGTATATGTATACCATAGAATACTACTCAGCCTTAAGAAACAATGGTCATATAGCATCTCTTGTATATTCCTGGATACAATTGGAACCAATTCTACTAAGTGAAGTATCTCAAGAATGGGAAAACCAGCACCACATGTACTCACCAGCAAATTGGTATTAACGGATCAACACCTAAGTGGACATATTGAAGTAACATTCATCTGGTGTCGGAAGGGTGGGAGGGGGAAGGAAGGGATGGGTATATACAACCACAACAAGTAAGATGTGCAACGTTTGGGGGATGGACACACTTGAAGCTCTTACTTGAGGGGGGAGGGGGGCATGGGCAATATAAGTATCCTTAACACTTGTACCCCCATAATACACTAAAATTAAAAAAAAGCACACACACAAAAAAACAATAAACTGCAATGTTGGCTTTGGAGGCATTAAAAAAAATAAATAAAGCATTATCTCATTTAAAAAAAGATGGTGATTTTGCCATGGAGTTCTCTTTTTATTGGTTTATTAATTTGTTTTTCTATAGGGTTACAGCTAAGAATTGGGATAGAAATACTTTACAGGACTGTTTTTAAGTGGAAACTACATTGCCCATTTTAATACATATTTGCAGTGGGGCTCTGTATTGTGTGAGTGTAGAATGCAGCTCTACCCATTAGATGGCCATACCCAATGACTACTATCATGACTAGGAGAAAAAAAACAACACAAAACAGTATTTTAGTTGTGAACTGACAAATATAGGTTAATTAACTAAATCATTTATATGATAGATATGTAAGGAGCATAAATAAGGGCATGGCATTCTGGACAGAAAATGCAGATAATCTGTAATTAATGTGAATAATCTGCCTCTAATTCCATTGCCTATAGGCTAGTGTAATCAGAATGAGGAGTTTGTTTCAGGGACTGGAATTCTAATTCAAATTCTGCCTTGTATCAACTTTCTAATTATGACTTAAATATTTTTCTGTCTTGGCTGCCTTATTTGTAAAATTGAATATTAATGCAATTGTTCCTATAAGTTTGTGTGGGCAATTTTGGAAGGTTGTATAGAGTTTTAGTCAAAAAACTGTATTATTATTATTTGAATTGATGTAACTTCTGGAAAAATACTGACAAGAAGACAATATTCAATAACAAAAGAAAATAAGCTTGCAATTTTTTTTAGTTAGTAATACATAAAAGGTTATAAAAATATAATTCAAGTGGGTGTGTTCTGGTACACTGTCCATAGTCACTCTTAACTTTGAATTCTAATGACCTCATCTCCTCCCACTATTGCTTTTTTAGTCCACCTGCTAAACTATTGTGCAAATTTGTTCTTGGTTGTTAACCAGTTTAACCAATCTGTAGAGAAGATGAGAAATTTTCAGTGATGATTAATCTTACTCCTCTGTAGATATTATCAAGGACATTATGCTCAGTATTATTTTTTAAATTCTCATTTTAAATTTATTATTAATTCTTCTTTTCTCCAGATGACAAAAACAAAGCTGGGTGATTATTTAACAACCAAGCACCACCAGCTGGTACTCCAGGCTGGTGGAAGTTACCATGTGTTACCACTTCATTCCTCCATAAATCCTAATAAATGAGAATGCAAAAGGCAGATTAAGTTCATAAATGCCTTTGGATATGAACCATGGAGAAACATCAACATTTTGATGCTATAACTAACCATCAAGGAGATGGAGTGGGAAATGAAGGATAGCAAGGAAAATTGATATACATTAATTAGTTTAGCTAACTTGTGTGACTTTCATTATAAGTGTCCCGTCAAAGTGTCAAGATGCCACACTTAGAATTTAAATGCATACAATGCCTGCTTACTAATGACAAAAAAAGATTAGTCTAACTATAAAGATATAGGAACGATAGGAAAAAAAATTACACAACAGAGAGGGATCAGTGTGCATTAGAAAGCTTATTTTGGTCCTTCACATTTTATTTTATGGTTATGTTACTGTTTATTGCATATCTTAGAACAATTCTGCTCTATATGGAGCACTTTCTTTTCTTTCATTAATTTTAAAGTGTAGGCTGTATTATTAACTCATAAACTACTCTTTTGATTCACCTTTTTTCTTCAGGTATTCAGTGCAAAGTTTGGTTAATTTTAGATTTGACACTTTAAATCATTAAGTACTTGCCTTAGAGAACAAAAAATAAATTCCTATAATAGAAAACAAAAATATAATAAAAATATGTTTGAGGGAAGTTTTACTTTTGGGAAACACTAAAAGCAGGCTTTTATATTATGCAATATATTTTATTGAATCACGAAAAAATAGTTAAAGATGATTTATAGCTTCCACTTTGTTGGGAGATTAAATGAGATAAGGTCTGAGATAAGAGTGAAGTCTTATTCATAAAATAGAGGTTGATCTTCTAAACCTTTTGTTTCCGTACTTCTCCCTCTTCCAGTAAACAGATCTGTACTCTTAGCTCTGACTTAGGAAACTGACCCCTTCCATAGCTCTCTCTTTGGATCCATGTGACCTCTGTAGTGCTCTGAGCAGTAAAAAAAAAAAAAGCTGGAATAGCCACCCTAACCACATGTGGCTAGTTTTATTCTCCTATTTTCTCTCTTTTGCTTTGCTCCTCCAAGCCATTGTAAATTTGGGTGGCAATAGCACAAAGCATAAATAGGTGCTCCCTTCATTCTCCCTGCCCTTCCAAGGGAGGTCACAATCCCTTTGAGAGCTGTCTGACAGGGTTGTGGGCAAACACACATAGGTTTCACACTCAAGCTGGCTCCTTGCACATAACTTTTATATTATAATATTGTATTTTGATGGTCATAATTAGAAAGAAATAAGAAATATTCCATTATAGTGTGATAGCCTCTAACTGAGAGAGAAGGTGAGAGGGCAAAAGTTGATCCAGAATGGTGTCATGAAAAAACAGAAAACTGAAGGCTCCTATGGCCCATTTGACCTCATGTAGATGCTCTGAGTGGTATGAAACTCTAACTACCATAAATGAATAATTTAAATTTCCAGCTCTCTTTAGCAATTTAAATTATCATCTGAATATTTCAAATGTGCAGAAACTTATTTTGTTTCTAAAAGATGAAAACATAAAAAATAGGTAATTTTATCATGCAAGCTGAGACAAAACAGATAAATTTAGAGGTTTTTTTTGTTAACATTCACTTATAAATTATCAGTTTGGAATTCAAAGCATCATTTTTTCACATATAAATAAGTTTGTAAAGTCTGACTATATTTCCAAGTCATCTCTAAAGGCCTTGCTAGGGCACTGTCATTTCATCTTTCCACTCCTCATTCCAATTATCATTGACAATTGTCCCTTCACAGATCCCTATATGTAGTCTTGATCCTGTCCCAGATTGAGTCCAGCTTTAGCTTCTAGGGTTTTTTCCTTGTGCTTACCCCAAACCCCAACCTCAGAAACTTAGTTCTCATGGTTGAGTCTTTGCTGTTTTTGCTAAGCCGTAGTTTTGACATGACTCCAGTTCCTCTTAGATTTTTAATACTGGCTCTCTAAAATGATGCCTTGCTACCAAAAATAAGAGTAACATTTACATAATATTGCTTTAACTCATAAATATATATATATAAGCTCATATAATCATTACGACAACCCCTGGAGGCTGGGACAGTTTAAAAACTGAAACACAGTAATTAAATAACTTTTTCCAGATCATAGTACTATGCACTGAAGTAAGTGTGAGGATTTGAACCTAGGTAGCCCAGGTCTCAAGTCTGTGCTTGAGAGAACTTGGTTAATCCCCCATCCTCCCTTGTTTGTCATAAAACTTTCTTCTAAAATCCTGATTCCATGTTATCCTCTCTGTCCCCGCCCCCATAGGGACACCTACCTTTTCTAATACTCTCTGTAACGCTCGTATCGATGCTGTGTGCTCCTCACTATACACTTCAAACAAGTCAATCCACTTCTCTTCGATTTGGTTCAGGAGCTGTGCTGTAAATATATAAATTAAGAAATTCCTGCCCTCCATGAGCTTACTAGTGAAGAAACTGTTGGGGAAACAAAGATGCCAGGGTGTGATAAGAATGAGATTACAGGACTAGAAATAATGCTTTCTTGAATAGAGTAACCTGGATAGCTGCCCAGGGCCCCATATTTGGGTAAGAGGTAGCTTATAGGACAATATGATTTATTTTTCTTCTTTAAGCGTCACCAAAATTCAATTTCAAAATTTATAGTTTTTAATAACATTCTAAGGGGCCTATGAAAGATGTTGATTTTTTAAAGTAAGATCATTAAGGCAAATCCAGGTCCAGTTGAACTGCTTTAGCTTCTCACTTGTCTAGAGGTGGCCCCATATAGCAAAGTAGGAAATGGGGGGCTAAGATGTTCATTCTACTCAGAAAAAAAAAGGAAATGATTCAGAGTCAGGTAAGTCTTATGGGTATAAACACATCAGTTGCCCAACTTGGTAGAGGGCATCCCAGACAAAAAAAAAAAAAAAAAAAAACAAGTACAAAGCTACTGGAATGATGAGTTATGAATTTTAGGGACCCCTCTTTAATTTATTTATTTCATATATTATAATTAATGAATTATTTATAATATATTTGTACCAAAAATATTTTAGAGCTCTATAAGATACCAAGTCCTTTTCTAGGTATTTAGCAATATTTATAATAATCACAAATTATTTAATGTAGATATTATTATCACTGTTTATGTATGTATTAACTGAAGTTCAGGGAAAGACTTTTTTTTTTACAGAATTGTATTGTTAGTGATGATTGGTTGGAGATTCAAATCTTCAAATATTTACCTCCTAAATCAATACACATTTCTCTAAAACAGAGAATATATTGTGCCCTACGATTAAATGAGCCAAGATGGGGAGAGATGGTGATAGGGCTAGAGAATTAGGCGTCAGTTTATGGAATGAAAAAAACATGATTATGCTTATATTTAAAAAAAAAAAAAGAAAACACAGAAGTCTACTCATTGTATAAAGATAAATTGGAGGAGAGATGTAATCAGTTGGTAGTATGTTGAAATAACCCAACAAGAGCAATGGTGGCTTAGAAACTGGAGTGGAATTGAGAAAGAGAGAAATATGTATTTGAAAGTAAAATCCACAGGATTTAGTAATCAATTTTTACTGTTGATTTTAATTTTGTAATTTGAGCAGAATTCTTTGGCTGTTGAAGTAGAAGCCTGATAGGGTTAGATAATGAGTTCAGTTTAGAAACTACTTAATTAGAGGAGACAAGTTTGGAGAGAGAGAGAGAGTGAATTGACCTGAGTTTGAAATATAAACATTGTATCTTACTTCTTGACTTTTTGCTACTGAGCCTGCTTGCCAACACCTTTCCCACAAAGGCTGATTTGCTGAGGGGCCTGGCCGGTGTATGTACATATGTACCCTCTCTTCTGACCTGTAACCCTGACTAAACTAATGTTCCTCTGTTACAAGGAGACAAAATCAACTTAAATGAAAAATTAGCTGAGCTATAAAACAAATGGAGCTTTACAATGCAATGACCTTGTTGTGCGTTTTTTCCTATGCAGATAAAAAATAATTATCATTTATTGGACACCTTACCATGTTCAAAAATAATATTGCTAGATTCTAACATTATCTCATCTACTTCTCACCAGACTCCATGGGAAAACAATATTATTATTCTATTTTGGAGATAAGAAATTGAGGCTTAAAGAATTTAAATCAATTGCCCTAAATAACTAGTAAGTGATAAAGTCAGGCCTCATATATAACTCTATTTGATTTCAAAGCCCAAGTGTTTAGACATTAACCTAAAATGCCTCTCCAAATTATTTCTGATTCCAAGTCAGATAATGCAAGATCACATCTTAATATCTTATGTTGTGAAAAAATTCAAACTTTGCAGAATTTAATTCAAGACCTTTCATGTGTGGCCTGTGCAAGAAGCTTAGTGTAGCTTTATTCTGACTCACTCTTTGAGATTCGACCATGCTCTTCTTAAGCAAAATCCTACCAATCCCTACCTGTTCTCAAACAGACCATGCTCTTTCTCATGTTTATGTCTTTACTCAGGCAATACATGGAGTTGTCTACATCCAATAGCACTCCCTTTAAATATCATCTACACTGTCACCACCAAAAGCATCCTTAATTCTGCCCATTTGCAACTGTAGCACTTTGGATAAATTTTCATCATCTTCATCTCATTAATATTTGTGTTTCTATGTTTTCTTCTTTCCTTAGAGTATGCACATCTCAAGGATCTTTGTTTTATTCATTTCAGTAAATAAATGTTACAGTGTCAACATGTTGGTATTCAATCACATTTGTGGAATCGAAGATTAAAATTCTCAATTTGCTGAGAAATTATGGGGTTCCTTTCTACTCTCTCTCTCTCCCTTCCAATTATTTCAGATATGGCAGCTAAGACCACCCAGTGGAGGGGATGAAATCTCTGTTGAAGTCCTTCTAGGGTAGGTTGGGACAGTGCTATGAACAGAATACAATAAAAAGAAAGAAGAGATTCCCATTACCGAACTTCTTTTTCATCTGTAAGTTATAATCATTTTACATGTAGTAAATGGCTGCATTGACTCTTTTCTTGAGAGTCCTTTCTAATAGAAGAGAAGATAACACTAGCTTGAAGATACTGAGATATTCTTAGAAGAAGTATTACTATCTGGTGGTGGAGGAATAAATGGGACTGTAAATACAAAAGACCAGAAGTACAGTGTGACTACTTTTGTTGTCTTTGAA
This sequence comes from Microcebus murinus, assembly GCF_040939455.1. Classification (NCBI taxonomy): domain Eukaryota; kingdom Metazoa; phylum Chordata; class Mammalia; order Primates; family Cheirogaleidae; genus Microcebus; species Microcebus murinus. Next base: position 61,857,949 of record NC_134108.1, on the reverse strand, counting down.
ATAATGCAGCTGCTGTCTACAATAGAGAATAACAACTTCAAAATCTTACAGGGCTCTTTCTGGTTTTGACATATTTTGACAAATATTATCTTCTTAATTATTTTCCCATAGAATAAAACATTAGATTCTGTATTTGGGATCAAATATTGAAGATAATAACCAGAAATGCAGAAGAAAATTAATGTTTGAAATGTGTTCAAATATCACATAAGTTCCTTTCTTTAGGGGGGGAAACATTATATGAGATATATACCATTAATGTTTTAAACTATTAAATAATTCAAGACAACCGATAATGTATATATAAATTATAGAAAGCAATGAGTGTAGATAAATTAAAGCATTCAGTCATACCGCTCTTAAAGAGGGAAATGGGATTAAGAGAAATTGATAAAAGATGGCTTTTAAATAGAAATGCTGAAAGTTGAGACATAAGTTAAAAAATATCAACTATATTTACCATATTTGCTTTGTCTGATCAGACACAACAATGTTTATAGCTCAGAGATATTTTTTACAACTGAATATAATGAAAGATAAAAGAAGTGATGCATCCTGAAGAAAAATTAGTTCCTCAAAGCAATAGATTAGATTAGATTTGGCTAGGGGGCAGCCTGTAGAGTATTGCTGACAGGTCAGAATATCTATAAATATGCTTGCTTTTTTCTTAAAAAAAATAATGTTTATAAGGTAAAATGACCAATGTACACATATATTGCTTGCAAGTTACCATCTAACTTGTATCCATGAATGTATAAAAGGTTCAAATTGATTGGTCAGATTAGTTAGTTTACCTGTTAAACCAAACCAAAAATAAAATAAAATAATGGAAATGAGATTTCCCTTAGAAAAAATCCAGGGAAAGAATTGCAGAATTAGAAAACTTCATAATAGTAGAATTAGAAACCCAGGCCTGGGATTGGGCAACAACGAACTAAAGTTTGCTTGTAATCAATGATGTTATTTTGAATTGAATGTTTGTGTTCTCTCCAAATTCGTATATTGAAACTCTAACGCCAACATGATGCTGTTAGAAGGTGGAGCCTTTTGGAGGAAATTAAGTTTAAGTGAGGTCATGAGGGTAGAGCCCCCATGATGAAATTAGTGCCTGTGGAAGAAGAGGATGAGGCACCAGAACTCTCTTTCTTTACCATGTGAGAATACAGCAAGAGGACAACCAACTGAGAGCCAAGAAGAGAGCCCTTATTGGAAACCAACCATGCTGACACCCTGATCTCGGAGTCCCATCCCCCAGAACTGTGAGAAATAAATGTCTATTGCTTAGGCCTTCCAGTGTGTGGTATTTTGTTATAACAGCCTAATACATAAAGACTTACAGAACTATAAAGACAACTGTCTCTAAAGATTATTTACCTAAAGAGAGGAGGGGGCTCTAAAAGGTTGTATCACCCCCCGTAGCAAGCGTAATTAGTCATTTTCTAGGTGAAAACCAACCTACTGTTAAAGATAATGATGGAATCCATGTAAGTTCTCCCTCTGAGCAGCTTCCTAATACCTGTCAGGTAATTCTGAAAGAGCCACCAGAAACTACATGTTTGTACCTTCATTGACAAAATAGTCCCCCCCCCCGAAGACGATATTAAAAACATTTTAAGCTTTAATCTTATTTTAAGGCAATTGTTAAAGTTTGATGGATGAGAAAAAAAGCCTTAGGAAAAAATTTAGACATCTATTATTATATTTTATCATTACTTTAAAAAAATATTCTCTCAACACTAAAAATGTTTGAATCACTATAAGAACACTGCAGACCTATTGCATTTTCTAGAAAAACTAGGATATTTCTACATGCATTTGGAAAAAAAAATGTCTTTTCATTTAGTTTTGAACAGTGTTAAACATGTTCCCTAAGGAATTTTAGCAACAGTAGAACATTATTTTTAAATTAACTTTTTCATTAAATGCTTGTTTCCCTTGAAAAGGGAGCAGCTGTTAGTGCTGGCAGACTTTTTTCCCCTCAATCTATGAGTGCAAATCAAAAACAATTTGTTTTGTGAATAATCTACAGTATGACAATTTGTCTACAAATATGTCACTGCCTGTTTACTTCAGTGTGTGTCAATTGGATTTAGCCCCTTATTTGCAGAGAAGAGAGTAAGGCAATCTTGACAGCATCCCCGCCTGCCGGCCTGGCACTGCAGCCTCTCCCTCAACTTCCTGTTGCCACTGAGAACCACAGGGAGTGCGAAGCCACACACTGTGCAGAGTGTGGGCTTAGCAGGACTAGGCCAGCAACAAAATTAGAGGCCTGGACTCTCACTGAGAGAGTAGAAAGCTGTTCACACAGAGGCAGATCTTTCTGTACAGCACTTTGATTAAGTCTAGGAAGAACCTTAATAGACTGCCATTTACTAGAAAGGAACCTTTTAGAGACAAGTGTTGGGGGGGTGGAGTTGGAGTTTTTTCCCCTCTGTCAGCTACCACTATACTGAATAGCTGATGCTTGCATTAAAGGAAGATCAAATAAAAGCCTTATTCAGCATTTACCAGATTTCCAGGAAAGAAATAAAAATTGTCAGCCTTAGCTTACTTATATATAAGTATATCCTTCTATAAGTCAGCTTATAGCACCCAGTGTGATGTATGAGTCACCCCATGTACTTAGTATTAAAATGAGGGGAGCTCCTCCCCATAGCTGGACACAGTACTCTCCTTTCACTTAGGCACTTGCAAGACTTGCATATATTGCAAGTATTCACTTGCATATATTCACAAGATTGACCTGAGCTAGTGAACTCAAGAACCGCATTAGGTTGTTTCTATGGTCTGTGGATTACTCAGATCCTAATATTGTTATTTTGTGACAAATGATAAATGTTCTTTTTCATAGCTTGAAGCAGTAGCAGCATTAGTGTTATAGTAACTGAATTACTAATCTCTATCCCTTTTCCAAATGTTTGTTCTTTTTTATATGTATATGTTTTTTTTTTTAAAAAAAAAAAAACTGAGATGTTGGAAGGAAATGGAACATCCAATATAGAAATGAATTAAAGGGCAGAGTTCAGTACCAGGCTTGTATACACTTGCTACATGAATACAGATTATGTATCTCTATTAATTAATGACTTTAGATATTTTTTGAAAATAGAAAACCAAGGACAATCTATTTACCTCAAGCCTGAAGTAAGCAAGAAGGTAAAACTCTGAGCAAAAAGGCAAATGTCATTTATTTTATACCAAGACTTTTTTTTTTTTTTTTTTTTTTTTTTTTTTTGAGACAGAGTCTCGCTTGTTGCCCAGGCTAGAGTGAGTGCCGTGGCGTCAGCCTAGCTCACAGCAACCTCAAACTCCTGGGCTCAAGCAGTCCTCCTGCCTCAGCCTCCCGAGTAGCTGGGACTACAGGCATGCGCCACCATGCCCGGCTAATTTTATATATATATATTAGTTGGCCAATTAATTTCTTTCTATTTATAGTAGAGACGGGGTCTCGCTCTTGCTCAGGCTGGTTTTGAACTCCTGACCTCGAGCAATCTGCCCGCCTCAGCCTCCCAGAGTGCTAGGATTACAGGCGTGAGCCACCGCGCCCGGCTATACCAAGACCTTTTAAATATAAATTATAATTTTACATAGAAACAAGGGATGGACGCAGTCAATACTACTTCTGACTTTATAATGGATTGCAAAATTCCCAAGTTCAACACAATATGTAGAATTCTTTATGAGAGAGATATTGTAACTGCCTACTCTGACTAGTTTTTTTTTCCAAATCCCAGTAGTAGCACAATGATAATGTAAAGAGGCCCAAATTGTAAAAAAGTATATCCCTTTGTCACGGCTGTAATGAATACATTAAAATATCTTAAAACAACATGTGCTTGAAGAGGGTAAAACCATCTCCTTTTTTTAACATGTAGAAAAATCTTCATGCAGGTATATATTATTAGACAAATGCTTGGAAAAATTAGGTAAAACTTAGGGATAACATTTAAAAACACTATTTCCTCATAATCCTTCTCTGTATAAGGAAAGAAAAGAAAGAGAATTGAACAAGATAATTAACTAAAATGCATAGAAAATTTTTGAAAAAAATTAAATGAAAATTGAGGCAGAGGGAAACATACATTTCACATATGGAGACGGAGGCCAGGGTTGGATGGATAATGACGGGGTTTATATATACTCATAATTTTTGCTTTCCACTAAAATGAGAGATGAGGATTTTTCAAAATTCATAAATCTACAAGGATAAATAAAAACAAGGAAAGATAAAACAGCAACTAACTTTTTGGAACCTGGAGTGGTAGACACATGTAAGTGACAGCCTGTCCAGGAGAGCTGAATCCTAAAGTGGCAGTGGAGAAAGCCGAGAAACACATTTACACACGGAACTAGTAAAAGATGCAGAGACTGACACTGCTAGATGCTTCTTGAATTGGGCACAAAGGCAGGGAGGAAACCGAATTGTTTGAAAGAAGGCTGAAGAAGCAGTTTAGAGTTTCTGCTTCTCCGCTCCTCCCTCTCTCAATACAGCTCCGTGCACACCAGTTCTGCCATGTGCCCTACTGCAAGGCCGGATCCCCTGTGAAAGACTTGTTTACCAGCCGCTGTGAGTAGGCCTCAAACAGACTTCAGGTGTCGGCTTCCTCGGGGACTGCCTCACCTACAGAAAGCCATTTCAACCAAGGTCTCACTCTTTCTCAGGGGGGCCTACATCTAATGGCTAATCAATGAATGATCATGAGGCCTAATTATCTACAGACAACTCTGAAGGACTGCTCTGGTTCCAGAGATCTCTGTGGGGTAAGCCAAGTCTGTCTCTGGGCCAACGTCATGGTTGGATTTCTACCACAGTCTAAACATAATTTCTCCTCCCTTCCGCAGCACTTGAATCCAAAGGAATGCCTTAATGAATATCCCACACACTAACTCTCAGTCTCAGAGCCTCCTTCTGAGATCTGCAACAACTAAATCTAAGGAAGACTGGTGACTTATTCTTTACATTCCTCTAGAAAGGAGAACACTGGGGAGAGTGGAGAAGGAATTCTGTACTTAATAAAAGTCAAATAAGTGGATACTTACACATCAAGGCAGAGAAATAAGCTTTCTTTTCCTATCATTGCCAATCTGAGTATTCAGGAAAAGTCTTCTCTGGACTTTCTGAACAGCCTAAGACAAAAGCTATAAATGCACCTATATTGAGAGAAAATGGCCCAACTAGACCTCCTTTTAAGAAAGTCCAAAGGTAATAAGGCTTATGATAGAAAAGAGCTTACATGAAGCTCTTTTGAAGCTTTAGAAGAAAATCAGAGATTAGTATACATAGAAACCCTTTAACATGAAAGACAAATAATAAACAGACAAAATAATAAACAAACAAAAAGCAACTTGGAGAAACTAAAGACTATTAAGGGATTAGGAAAATAAAATCATTAACATCCTTAGAAAAATAAGAAGGCATTTTATCCATGAAACATGAACAAAGGGCTATAAAAAACAATAAATTGAGTTCCTAAAAATTAAGAATATGTTCATCTAAAGGAAAAACTCATTAGATGGTTAAGAAGATAAAATTGAGGCCACCTTTCTGAAAATACATGAAAAAGGTAAAGATATGGAAAATAAGGTAGGATTTATATGAAATAGGGACAATCATCCTAGCAGTCCCAACATACAAATTTATGAATTTCAAAAAAAAAAACAAAAGAGAAAGAAAGAAACTGAGAAAACAGAATAGAAGAAATAATCAATAAAATATTAAAGAAAATTTCCAGTTTTCAAATTGAGAGTCCATACAATGACTGGCAAAATAGACAAAAATAGACACAAACTAATGTATGTCACTTTTAAAGGAGCAAAATGGAAATTCTATAATGCCCTTGGCATGGCATGAAGGGGAATATATAAAATGTTCTTTAAATTTCTCAGAGCAATGCTAGAAGTTAGAAAATCATGGAGAAATAGAATATGTTAATGTTATAAGATACAATTGGCAAAATTCTACTAGACAAATGACTAGTTTCTTCAGTAAATCAATGCTAGAGGGATAGAGACAGCAGAAGAAATGTTAGACATTCAAAGAAATTTAAGTAATATCAACAACATACAAATCATGTAGACCTAGTCTGTTTGGATCTTTATTCATGTCAGCCAACTGTTAAATAAAAGCGGGGGGCGGGGGGGGGGGAGACAGAAGGGGAAAATTGAACATGATCTAATTATTAAATAAAATTAAAGAAATATTTAATGGTTGTACCATTGCTACTGTGGTCTGGTTTAAAAAGAAAAAATAGTAGGTCTTATGTGGTATAGATAGATACCGAAATATTTAAAATTGACATGAGGTTTTAGGAATTTGTTTTAAAATTTTCCAGTCCTTTCCCTCCTTCACTTCAAAAAAGAAAAAAGAGTCTGGTGGAGTGTGAGATCAATGTATGATCTTTTCTCCTTTTGCCTGTGTTTGAAACTGTCTATAGAAAACAGATTTTAAAGTTGTCAATACCCAGCTAAAAACCACTTTAGTGAGAAGGGAAAATGCAAATAATTTTAGAAATACAATATCTCAAAATGTTTCCTTTTGTTAAAAGAAAAACTTTAGACCAATTAAATTTAACAGAGTTTAATTAAGCTAAGACCAATTGGGCATCCACCTCAATCAGAATGGGTTTAGAGAGACTCCACAGCTGCTGGGTGGTCAGAGAAGATTTATGGGCAGAAAATGGAAAGTATGAACGAAAATAAAATTTTAGGCCCCAAATCAGCTGAATGGATTTCCTCTTGGCCAAGGGGACCCCAGAAAAACCTTAAAGCTGAGTTTCTGGCCATGAGGATAAGGGAGGTCAAACATACCTCGTCATGCTCCCTCCCTTTTGGAGTTACTCTTTTATTACCATAAGACACTAAATCATTCCAAAGCCTAAGCCATGCAAGACAAAGCTTAAACCACACCTACAAGCCATGGTTACTTAACAGATCAACTTAATTTCTGTAAATGTCCCTTGGCTCCTCTCTGATTAACAGACATGCTTATCTTAAGTTAGAACAGTCCAAGCCTTTAGACAAAGCTTCATTTCTTTAACCAACTACAAATAAAAAAATCTTTAAACCCAGCTATAACCTGTAAGCCACCCTCCTTCCACTTCCCAGTTTGAGATGTCCTGCCTTTTCTAGCCAAATCAATGTACACCTTCTGAAACCACCCTTTATAATATTAATAAAGGGCCACAAGTGGGAACTATGGTAGAAGAAATATGTTTATAATCAGCCATTGTTCCCTAGCTTGCTTTCTGATAATTGCTTCCTACTCAGGAGTCATATAGCTGATGGTCATAAAGATTCTTAGCTTTCTTCTTTGCTGTCATAGATAACATCCCCCTTGTAAAACCCAAGGCTAGTTTCTGAGATGTCTTCCAGGCCCTGCATTCTGGTGGACTGGCTGACCCACCCAAACCAGTGACCCATGCCAAGAAACTAACTCAATTGGTCTTACAATCCCTACCCAATAACTGACTCAACAAAGATGATTTTTACACCCTTATGGTTTCCCCTGGAACCCAGCAAATCACCAGCCTTAATTGTCCTGTTATTTGCCCACTGAACTATCTTTAATATTCTTTCTCCCAAATTCCTGGGGAGACGGATTTGAGAACTTCCTCCTGTCTCCTAGCATGCACCTGAAATATGAAACTTTTTCTTCACTGAGTTGTTGGCTACCTTTGATTGGCTAAACTGTGATTGTCCCAAGAGTAAGTCACAGTCTGTTTACACATCCAGTTAGGTTACAGTTCACTGGGCGTGGAGAAACCTTAGGCCAGACTTAAAATACTTAAGGAGGCAGCTTTAGATTAAACTTAATTTAATTCTCTCATACATTCTTTCTTTGAAAGTTACTGCAGGGTATGGTACTCCAAAATTGGGGAATCAAATAAAAAGTAGAATGCATGGGGAATAAAACATAGTAAAAGCAACACATGAAAGATAAAAAAAATATCTTCGGATGATTATATCTTTGTGCTTTCTGTGTCTATACAGACCAGCAGAAAATACACATACACACAAATCTATTTTTCCATTAACTTCATAATCATGTGATCCAAAACTTTAGTTGATTCTTTTGGCCCCTTGCTAATTGCATTAAGACAGAGTATTGGGATAGACTTGTGGGGGCCAAGGGACAGCTTCCCCTACACCTTTTGAAGGTACACTGAAAAATCGACTCACAAAAAAAGATTAATTGGAGAAAAGGCATACAGATTTATAAATGTGGACATAGGGGAGAAATACAAAGTGATTACCCTAACCCTTCAGTGGTGTTCAGAACCGTATATACCATCTTGAGGTTACAGAAAGAATGAGGGATTGGATCCTGGCAAAACCAGTGATGGTGGCCAAACTTGCTGTGGGGGTGGGGGAGAAGAGGAGGCTTAATTAGCAAAAGTGGTCATTACGTAGACGAACTGCCACAGGTAGCAGGCCTCAAAGAGAATAGATGGTAAATGTATCTGTCTGACCTTTAAGGGTGTCAGACTCTTAGTTAATCTTTCCTAGATCTAGAAGAGGGAAAGCCTCAGAGAAAACTTGGCTATGTTGGTGTAGATTTTCTCCACAAATGCAAATTTCCCCCACAAATGACAGCTTTGCAGGGGCCACTTCGTTTGCAGGCCCTCTGAACATCCATCTTAAAATATGTCAAATAAATATATTTGGGGGTGAAATAGTTTGATTTCCTTCAGACTCAGCAACAGTAATTAGTGGTCTATGTAAAGCAGATTCTTAGGAAATCACAAAGCTCTTACAAACTCCAGAGAGGGTCCTTCCAGGCATAAACTGCACCATTTCTTACATCTGAGTAGCTGAGAGTTATGATCTTCCCTCAAAATGCTAAGCAAAGGAGCCTCCACACTTCCGTCAGTGAGCAGAGCTCTTGAGAAGAGGAATCAGATAATTAGCCGTGGCTTACCCAACCTCTATGCATTAATGAACACACAATCAACATTCCATTAAGCTATGTTAGATATATGAATGCCAAAGTCTCTCAGTAACTTTAAGTGATTTCCACCTAATAATTATTTCTCTAATTCTCAACTAAATTATGGTGTGCTAAATTTAAAGCCATGTTCTTCCTCTCTGTATTTTAAAGAAGTTTTGCTTGAAAGCTTTTAACAATGCATTTTTATTGGGCATTATTATATTTGTCAAAACTCTAAGTGGCAAGAAACAAATATAATCTCCAATGTATGTAGAATGTAAATTTATTGAAAGAAATAGGGGAAGGTCACTGAAGAACCGCAAGCCCAGAGTATCAGACTCAGGAAAATGGGCAGGCACATAAGAAGACTATCTGTCCAGAACAGCTGTGGAAAGTATACCCCAGATTCTGCACAGGAAGGACACTGCTTTGGGACCACTGGTCACTAGCATCTGTAGGGACCCCTCTGGCATAGCTGGCACTGACGCCAGATATCCCCATTAACTCAGCTGCCTTTAGATCCTGGGTATCATAATGAGGTCCCTGAAGCCAAGAGTCCTTTACAGGACTGCTTCTTGTGTCATTAGCTCCTATTTCAAAATGAGAGTGACTGGGTCAAGCATGGGTTACAAACCTATACCGTGGCTGCAGAGAAGATTGATAAAGCCTTCCACAAAGATTAATTTTAAAAAATGCACAAATTCAGAAAATGGTTTCAAATGTTGAACAAGCAGAAAAATACAGATTTGTACTCTAGGCATTTTGCAACTATGTTTTCTATTGTGTATAAATGTGTATAAATGCGAATCTACTGTTCATTTTAAAATTCAAGACCTTGTAAATCATTAATGATTTAGGTCTTTCAGTACCAACTTCCTCATTAAAGGAAGAATCATTTCGAATAGCTATGTATTCCAAGGGGCTCTGTGTATATTTTATATTAGGTACTGTTAACTATGTGTCAGGAGTAGAGGGAGTAAAATGATACAGAGGTTACTTTCAAGTAACATACTCATGCTTACTCAGCACAGTGAATATTCTTTCCCTCACTGGTAAGAGCACTTGTCTCAGATCTTCTGGAGACTTAATATTGAACAAAAGGTCAAAAGAGATGTATGATACAGCTGTGTGCACAGTTAAACACTAAATCAACTACCTGAGGACTGTCACTGTATCATATTCTACAGGCTGACTGACCTGCAGTCAGGAAATCCAGTCTTATTTCATCTTGCCCACTATACAACCGTCGTACTTTAGGTTAAATTAGGTAAGAAACACATAATTTGGATTTCATATCTTATAAGTCTCAAATTATTTAATACTAGATTTTTTATTTTAAAAAGCTGTTAATAACTAAGGAATTCAAATTCAAGTCCATAAAGGTTAGAGAAATTTGATGAAGATTTTCTCTTTCAGGCTGTGGCATAAGTCACAATTACTGGTCACAGTGTCAGGCAGGCAGTTGTCTGTTCTCAGTTTCTGGTATGTTCTTGGCCTAACAATGACCAGACACACCAAAAGCAAGGCAAGTACAAAATGAAGTTTAGTGAGGAAGAGCAAGATAAGTTTACAGAGGAAGAGCAAGATACATTTGCCATAGATGAGGAACGGGCTCACTGTTGTAACGAGAGACCCTGCTTATGTTCCCAGCTCTTGTTTTATACTGCTTGGATTGGGCCCATCTGTGGTTCAGAAGTCACTATTAACCACTTTGATGGACAGTTAATGACATAATAATTAGTCTAGATTAGGTCACTTTCTAGGTCCTATTATGCCTGGGCTGCCTGGCCTGAGGGCTGGGGAATTCCTTATATTCTTTTGCAGATTGGCAGGGTGTTCCTTCTTCCCCAGGAGTGGCAATTGCTTGAGGTAGTACCAAGGTAGAATGCCCACATTTGTCCCTGGGAGAGCCAGAGTCCCTCCCTATCTACCTAACAACAGTACCTAACTTATGCATTGTTCTGCTTAAGCCTAAAGAAATAATGTTGTGTTTGCAATATAAACATTTATTAATACTTTATATAGGAAAATGATGTTATCATGCAGTACATTAGAGTGGTGTGGATAGCAACTTTAAAGACAAAAATATGATTTTCTACTATTCTAAAAAAAGAATAGAAAAAAAATGAAATATTAATTGGCCAGAAAAATAGATCTCAATGTTTGAAATAAGCAATTATTTTAGAAAGTATTAAAATATTAGACAAAATACATTGAATTCTATAAAAGTCACTTTACTACTTTTAATATTTCATATATTATATTGAACCTAAACTTATTTTAGGTGACTGAATCTTTAGAAAGTTGTAGTTCACTTTTCAGTTTCTGATTTCTATTAGTTTGTAAAAGGATTTTACATTTGCATTTAAATAGGAAGAAAATGTGATAAAGATTTCAATTAAAAGGCTGTCTGTTTGGGTTAATTCATTTTTAATAGGAACAGTAAATATTTTTCAGTTGATATAGCTCTTACTGCAAGATCAGTTCATTGTTCTTTTTTATCTAGTTATGTCAGGTGGTGCTCAATAAAGAACACTCTAATGTCAGCCCCTGTTCTTTAAGGAACATTTCCCATTTCTTCATTGATTTTTGAAAAACCAAAGCAAATTTTTGAATAGTACTTGAGTTAAGTGATGATAGCAGGTCACTGCATAAGTACAAAAGATTATTTATATGCACATAAAATATGTATAACTTATCAATATGTATTCAAACAAGGGTATACATAGACATATACACATATGGAATAGATTTTCATTTCAAAGTTATTGATGCTAGATTTGATTGAAAGAATAAAGAAAAACCATCTTATGAAAGTTTGTTTGGCTAAGACTTCAGAGTCTCATCTACTTTATAGGGATAGATTGTGTTCTCTATAAAAAGAATAGTCATCCTTTAATTAGTCTTCATACTCTTTTAAAGTGTAAGGAGGTTCTGTAATGACAATACCAATCTTAGTCTGGTGTCCAGTAAATTTTTTTTTTTTACTTTCAAAGTGAGTTCTTGGAAATTCAGTCACTTATCTATTGTTTGGTTTGTAGATGTGTCCTTAGTTCTAAACAAATTCAGTTATTATATGGGATTGGCTTGAAATATTTTATATAAAAAAAGAGTTTAAACATGTTCAGTATGTTTTCAGGATATCTACCTTTTTGTTTTGTTTTGTGTATAGTTGCAATGATCTAACTTGTAATCTGTTTCTTACCTCCTTTCTAAAAAAATTGCTCACTTCTTCCTTTCTCATTTTCTTTTTGAATACCCTAAAAATCATTGCACTGGACATACATTTTGAGGGGAGGGTGAAGGAATATAAGCATTTAAATAAAAAAATTGAAGCATTTAATTAGTATGTTCTGGCTTCCTGATAGCAGAACATCACGCTGGTGAGTAAATGGATTACGGTTCCTGCAATGCCAGCCAGGAGATATCTTGACAGTTGCGTTTTTCATTCTCAGGTGTCTAGTTAAGAAAAACACAGGGGTCCAATTCAACCTTTAAAAAATGTTATCTTTTGACTAGAAAGATTACTGCTTTGAGATGCAATGGGATTTTCCACAGCAAACTTAGCAGAGGATTATGCTTTTCATTACTCTCTGAATGAAGAATGGAATGAACAAGTGGTGTGAGCAGAGGATATTCTAGAGAAAATTCCTATATAAATTTTAATTTATCTCTCATCTCTACTAAAAATTCATTAAAAAAAGAGATGACAGTTGAATTAGAGAAAGTTGCATATTATCTTCTGAATTTGCTCCTTGCAAGTTAACACATACACACACATTTGGAGGAGAGATAGAGAGAGAGAGAGACAGAGAGAGAGAGAGAGAGAGAGAGAATTTCAAATGTTAAATTCTATTTCATTTTATCTTATTTTTAGCTGTTTTATTCATTTTTTATCATTAGAATCTATTTTCCCCACAGTATGTCTATGTTTTTAGGCAGTCTCTAAATTGACTGCTTCATGGTTGATTTTATTTCCAGCCATATTTAACCACTGATCTTGGCTGAATTGATTAGAGTGACTGTGGAGTAATTCAAATCAGATAAGATAGTTGAGCTCACCAAACAAACCATGGCATGGTCCAGTAATTTTGTTCGTATAACTACAACTTAATTCACTGCCGTAAGTTAGACCTGTTGGGACCACAAACTTAAGGAGCTAACTATAATACACTTAAAAGCTTTAGTTTATTAGAACTTCTTTTTTAGATGTTTCTAAATCTCTAATTTAGTAATGTGAATCTTTAAGCAGATTTCTATGGCAAACGTAAGTAAAATAAGTATTCAACTAAATAATCCTAGGGACTTTTCACAGTTAATTCTATTTAATGTCTTACCAGTGTCTCTGCAGAGCCAAAAAGCAGGAGCTGTTGGACAGTGCCAAATTTATAATAACCTGAATCATTATGCTTTTCCATCAATTCTGCCAGAACCTGGAAATTCAAAACTGATGTATACATGCACACACACAAACACACATACACACACACGAAAGCACAGGAGTTTATATGGGCAGAATTATGTTTTAAGCAACCTCTAATACTACTTAAAATGTATTATAAATAAATCTATGTTTGCAATTTATTGTGGAATTTATAAAAAATGGAGCTTTGCTTTATTTAATTGTAAGTAGCATTTTTTAAAATCTGTGCATACATACAAGGCCTGTGACATGCTTTGCATCTACTATTCTTACTGATGTTCATAAATACTCAGTAAATAGTCAAGAAAGTCTATTATTTGGTGAATATCAGCAGGTTATTTAAATGAATGTATTCAAATGGTTGTTTTGATAACAGTTAAAAGTGTGAAATTGTTCATGTAGGCTTATTGTGTTATCTGGACCACTTTGCACTCACACTTACATGTTTTGACTTTATAATACTGTATAACTATTTAAAATTGCACATTTATTATTCTTAAATGAATTATAACTTTCCAAATTTCTATAAGCCTACCTGGTTATTTCCTATAGATTATTAATAATTGTATATAGTTAGGCCACTTAAAAACTTTATAAAACAAAAACTTTTATTAATAATTCCTCTATCCTAATGTGTATACCAGCAATTACGCAGGTAAACCAGCTATTTGGGAATTCTATTAGCATAGTCCCCTATAAATATTTTTTTTTCCTTTCACAATTAGCATTCCTGAGGTATCATATGTATCTTATTTCACCTGTAAAAAGAGCTACTGCTGTTATATGGGTCAGTGGTAAATGAGTTGTGGTAAGGTACAGATCTCATCCAGTGTAGTTTAGTTAGAAAATTCTGAGACTTCTCATTGCATTTGGAAGAAAATAAATATACAATTCCAATTTTATTACTTTTTGTTCTCTCATCTTACTCTTTGCTTATACGAAAACTTAAAGTCTTCTAAGAAGGGAGGCAAATAGAGGTGTGGCAAATTTGAAGTATATTTAGGAACAGTATTTTAAGAATATTCTTTCAGAACTTGTGTTTCTCTTTCTTGAGAATGACTTCTTCATTACTTCCTCAATTAAGATCCTTATAATTCACAATGGTAAACATATACATTTGAAATGACTTTCTTTTGAGGAAGCAATCCTTCCACTAACAGTTATAATACAATCATTTATATGGTTCTCTGAACATATGTTAAGCAGCAATTAATGAAAAATATGGAGAATAAAAAAACTCATTTTAGCTTACTTTTGTGAAAAGTCTTTAAATGCTTACAAACTGAACAATATTTTTGTTATTTCATAGAAGATATGTAATGAAATGGTGGTACTTTGACAAGCCTAGTTTAATTATTGAACATTGCTCTATTCTGTGAAAATTTTAGTGATAAGTTACATCTTATTAGAGTCTTATAGATTATGAACAATCTATTTTGTAATACAGAGTATTATTGTAAATCAATAAAGTTGGTTTTGTCTCCTTTTTATACTTGATAAAATGAGGTGGGTAAAGTTAATTGACATTCATACCCAGTTATTCCATTAGTTAGTGGTGGATTCCAAATAGAGTTTTCCAACTCCCAGATTGTTATTTTAACTTGAATTAATTAGGGATTATTTTACAAAAGCCATTAAAATCTAAGGTGTTTTATTTGTATGCAAATGTATTTTTGAATATACATATGTAGGTATCTAAACATAGTAATGACCTCTATGATAGGAAAACATTTTCTGTTAATGGATAAATAGGTAGCAAACTAAGTGCCTAAAATGCAAGAAAGGATATAAGAAAAGAAAATCTGAAAGTTAAAGTCAAAATAGTTCATACCAATATGTGTCTCATGACTTTGTTGAAGTATATTGAAAAGTTCCAAAATTATGCTAACAGTGAGTATGATACTGGTCTTTAGAATTTCAATGAAATCCTTAACTAAACTTTAATTGGAATTATTCAGTCAAAGGACATTTATATTTAGTTATTCTTAATCAAACTATTTCATAATTTTTTATTTCTAAAAACTTATGAATATACTTTGAAACTACAAATGTCTTTATAAATAAGATTATGAGGCAATATTAAACTTTTGCCTTTTTAGAAGTAGTGTTAATTGCAGGCATGTCTCTGGAACTGATGTACATGTACCAAAGAGGACTGTTGATCAACTTTAATTTTTGTACAGTAATTCCAATATCATAAATAAATGTGGAAAAGTTACCTTTAATGCTTATAAACACAGAACTACAAAGATGCAGTGAGTAGAAATTGATCAAATTTATCATAACTCTCATGACTGTCATAGTCTTCAAAGCTCAGAATAGCACTTTTGTTTTCATTTAAAGGCATCTGTATTTGTTTCCATTAAATTGAGATGTTAAAGATATGGAATTTGGCTAAATATTCAGAAAGTCCATATTTAAGGCAGTTACTGACTTCGGTTTAGCAAGTAGTTTAGCATTCATACCAGTTAGGAGGGTTGAGAATGAAATTTATTTTTAAAGCTACTCGATTTATATCTGAAATTGAGAGCTAGCATAGAAACATAGGAAAAATAAATTGAAGACTGCTATATTGAGTTGTTACATAATAAAAAATATATAAGCTTCTAGTGAGGATAATAGAAGCCAAAGTGAGTTGAAATATGTCTTCTATATGTGTGAAAATTACTACACTTTACTCACTTAAGATCTATATGTCATCTTGGCTGCAACCAATATCACTTGCTTATAAAAATAATGGCCTTTTTGGTATTTTATTGTAAAAATTATAAATCTAGTTTCTTGTACCATATAATGTCTATGTATCTCTGTTTATTATATAATGTAAGAAAAAATGCTCTCTTAAAATCTAGATGCCTAAATGAAACAATAAAATACCAAAATATTGATCATTTTTATTAAATAAGAAATGCTTTTAAAATGTATTCTCACATACATATTATGTATACAGTTTTAGAAATATACAAAAGAATTCTGATACATAATTATCTTGGAGGTTCCTTGGTTTTCTACTCTGAAGAACTTCATATTTTTAACACACATTGCTCTAAGTAAAACCATAAAGGAATCTGTATTGCCAATAGATGAATATTTATTTAATATAAA
Source organism: Microcebus murinus (assembly GCF_040939455.1). Lineage (NCBI taxonomy): Eukaryota > Metazoa > Chordata > Mammalia > Primates > Cheirogaleidae > Microcebus > Microcebus murinus. Next base: position 61,841,495 of record NC_134108.1, on the reverse strand, counting down.
TTTAGGTATTTATGCATGCTACTGCATTAATCAGTACAAAAAGAGAAAGTAAATAGCTATGAGGTAGGAAAGTAATCAGAAATAAAATCTTAATATTGTTGTGCTGCTTCTTATGGATCACCCAACACGCCAATTTGGGGTGTGCATATTCGCCTACTTTGGGAACCACTGATCTACACTAAAAGCATGTGCGTTTCTTAGCATAAGTGGGTTTCTTAAAGGGAATCTGAGTCAGAATCAAAGTAGTCCACTTTGGGGAATAGTATCTTTGATGACAGGGCTCTGAAAAGGAGAGTTGGCTCTCCTTCTTCCTATAATAAGAAACTGTTTTTGGATTGACTATTCAGGGGAATACAGTGGATTTTCTAGTGTCTTGTAAATGTAGATGGCCCAATCTTCTAATCCGGTCCTCTCATTCCATGGTTAATTTCCTCTCATTGAACAGTTTCCACTTATGGAATAGTCACATTTTAGTTGTTAGCATAAAAGCAACAACAATAATAAAACTTGGACCAATACACCATATTGTAAGAATAACTATGTAAGAATGAACATGAACACAATGATTCTTTCAATATGATGCAAGAGCTACCAGTTGAAAAGTAAACATTTTCAATTGTATATTTTGATTTTTTTTGTCTAACATACATTTCCCCATTTGCTAAGATTCATTTTGTAGTCCTAGCCGAGGCCTGAGCCTCTAGCTGTTAGGATACCATAGGGTAAATTCCTAATTAAAATAAACATCTTAAGATCATAAAGTTACCTCAGATTTCTACTGGGTAGCTCAGAACATATTTTACATATGTCATAAGCAATCGTTCTTGAACTTTAATACACATATGATTCTGATTCAGTATTCTGCATTCTAACAAGATCCCAGGTGATATAACTATTGTTGGTTCGTGGATCACAGTTTGAGTAGCAGCGTCCTAAGCAATGTTTACCAGCAGCTGCTGCAGCTCTTCAGTAGAGGACTGTATAAACAGGTGTATATGTTGTGGCATGTCTTATCCAGTAAAAGTAGAAATGGTAGAATTTGCATAAGGATTAATATCTTATCATAAAATTGAGAAATTGATGAAGTGGGAATTCCATTCTCTATGAAATCTTATTAAAAATTGATCAAATTAATAACAAGGCAAGAGATCAAGAGAAATGAGGTGATTTTAATGAGCATCCATTGTAGTATAATATGTCTGCGACTTTTATTTGTATTTTTAATGTTTTGGCTAATTTGAATCATCAGAATAAAAAATATAGGTTGGGCCTTCTTTTTCAAAACAGTGACTATCAAAGTCAGCAAGAAAAAGAACACATTTTTGGCAACTTGTAGTGAAATTTAACTTCCAGTATCACTAGCCTATGAACTCATCAAAATACTTTAAAGAAATTTGATTTAACATTTTACTTTACTAATTGTATATATTTTGTATTTTATTTTATTTCAAATAATATGAGGATCACTGCAGTTATCGGGGATTCATGTCTATTTATAATTAAATCAATATTCAGAAACTGAGAATCATTTATTAACTATTCTTTGAGAGCCGAGGTTAGAAAATTATGGTTCATGGACACAATTCAGTCTGCAGCCTGTTTTTATAAATAAAGTTTTACTGGGCTGCAACCATGCCCATTTGTTTACATATTCTCTATGGCTGCTTTCCTACTGTAAGGGCAGAGTTGAACAGTTGCTACAGAAACCATCTAGCCTGCAAAGCCTAAAGTGTTAATACTTAATATCTAGCCCTTTACAGAAAAGTTTGCTGGCCTCTGCTCTATGCTCATATAAAATATTTTAAAATAATAAAATTCACCTTTTCTATGTGCTATTCTAAAACACTCTTCATGAATTAGAAAACTATAAATAAATCTTAGAAATAACAATGTAAGTATACTTGCAACATCTTTTAGTGTGAGGTAGTAGGCAGCGTGAGGTACAACTCTAAGTGCCTATGCCAATTTGTGGTCATTGAGGAGTCTGGATTATACCTTGGTCTTATATATTTCCTTCTGAGAGGGCCATGCTTTTTATTTCCCTCTTATGAGTTTACTGAAATGAAAACTCACAGTTCCAACCACCTATCACATTAAACAAGAGATGTAGTATTTTAAATACAAAAGAACTTCATCCAATGGGACCACTATAGGTGTTACCACAAAGACTATGTATTAGGTGGTGATTTCAGCAGCAAGTCAGTACCTCACCTGGCATAATAAGCCCATAGATTGTAGCCTTGAAAGGAATTTCAGGTCTGACACCTTGATGTTGAGATAGCAGAAGAAGATACATTTCTTGACCACAATAGTCAACTTTGTTTTGATCTGTTGCATAATTTATGCAAAGCTAGAAGTCCCACACTAGAAAGCAAACTCACTATGTTTGGAAATTAAGCCCTAGACTAATAGGGATCCCTCTAGTAGCCATATGCCAACCCGAGCACTTAGCATATAGTATTAGGCAAAGTATGAAATTAGTATTTAATGGCTATTAAATACTATATTACTATATTACTATATACTATTAAATGGCTATATTATTTCCTCATGTATTCAATATCCTTATGTGTAAAAAGATAAGTCCAAACTAGAAATGTTATTTGCAATTCTGTGCAATAAAATCCTGTGTATTACAATTCTGTGTAATAAAATAAAATTTTAAAAAGTATTATAATAACAATGGTGTCCTGTCTACTTTTACCTAATAAAATCAGATAACTCAGATATTTTTTTTGAGAATTAATTCTTTTTAATTTTTTTATTTTAGAATATTACTGGAATACAAAAGTTTTAGTTACATGAATTACTTTTGTATAGTTTTACTCAAAGTTGTGTGTCCATTACCCAGATAGCGTGCATTGTACCTGTTAGGTGTGAATTTACCCACTCTTTCCTCCCCCCTCCCATCTGCTTAATTTTATTACCATATGTACACATTAGTGTAACTTGCATATTTTTAATATGGGATCAAGGATTTAGAATTATTGGACTAAATTATAGGTAATGTCATAGGTCATGCCAAACATGTAACAACATTTTTTTGTTGTTGCTCCTCTGATTTCTATCATTTCTGTCTGAGACACTGGGGGCAAACAGTGAGTGGCTGGAGTTGGGCAGCAAAAAGTCTCAGGGGTTGCCTGTTGCCATTTGCCTATGGTAGTAACATAAATAGACAAGACAGGAACATACACCTTTATGGTTGCACCAAATAGAGAAATAGAATGAAGATCATATGAGCATGTCCAGAGACATATTTGCTCAGCAGAATGTGTGTGAATAAGTGTACTTTGTTTGTTTAACTCAATATTTATACCAGTAGATTCCATAGGAAAATTCAGATTTCAATTTCTCTTGAAATCTTGCTTATCCTAGATCTGCATTTTAACATGACAAACATTGTCAAGATCTGAGTAACAGCTGCTCTTTTTGGGAGGGGCATAAGCTGTCTGAATTAATATGGTTTCCACCATTGTCTTTCACCTTCCTGACATCACAGCGGAGTGTCAGTTGCCATTTATTGTTTCCCTTGTTCTCCTGTCTTTTTCTAGTACAGAAATATTATCTGTACTTTGTCTCTGTCACAAGAGGAAAAGCAAACGACAGACCCATGAGACTGCAGTTTTCAAGAAAAATGGGAATAAACATATTTCTTTGTGGCCCATTTTACTCCTTTACATTACTTGCAAGTGTTTGATAGGCATTTGGATTTGTGACCCAGTCTAGGAAAAATATCTTGTTCTTTATTACTTGCTGAGACATTTCCCAATATTTCTTTGCTCTTTGGTTAGAGGTTTTCCCTGATAACAAATTCAAAGTGTCTATGGTATTAACTGATCAACACCTCAGTGGACATATAAGAATAACATTTATCGGGTGTTGAGCAGATGTGGGGGGAGGGGATGGGTATATACATAAGTAATGAATGCTATGCCCCCCAACTGGGGGATGGATATGCTTAAAGCTCTGATTCGAGGGGGGAGTGGGGAAGGGCAATATACATAACCTTAACCTTTGTATCCCCACAATATGCTGGAAAAAAATAAATTAAAAAAAACATGAAAAAAATAAATAAATACTTAGAATGGCAAATTCCAAGTATTTTACAGACTGCGTGTGTATATACATTTATTTGTATGTTAAGCATTTGAAACAATCCTTAGAGATTATCGCCAGCCTTTTCTATGTCCTTTCACTCAATCTTTACTATAATTTTACCTTTTAGTGCTGTAAAAACTGAGGCTCTAAAAAAAGTAATGACTCAAGGTCACACAAAGTAACTTGGAGTAGTACTGTGGTTTATGCCACTACACATCCTCTTAAACTCTGGATGGTGCTGTATCCATAACTTGAGAGGTTAAGTTATTTCACGAAGTTCAAATGTAAAATTTCTTCTATCTACAGATATTTTCAAACTTGGTTTACTATGGCTTGGCATCAATCTACTAAAATCATAACTCCTCTTTTTTATTCTAAACATAAGCATGTATGTATTTATTATGTTTTGAGTTAGTATTTTTCTGGTCACCCTGAAGAAGCTAGGATAAGTTCTGAAGATTTGGGAGGCATAATCTGCCTTTGAACTTCAATAGTATGTTTTCCTTCTTTTGAAACAATATATGGTATTATATTTTCTTCATAATTACTTTGATCTCCTTCACATACATTAAAAAGTTCTTTGAGAATTTATTTTTATTATGTTTTATGTCTCCTGAACCTTTCATAGTATCTTTAACAATATTGAATTTAATCAAATATTGGATCTGCTTAATAGTGGAAGTTAATGGAGAGGAGAATGAGTGTATGAGCTCCCTGAAGACTACTCGGTAAAAAGAAAAATAAAAACCCTTGCATATGACCTGGCGGTAGTAGGACCTTCATTTGTAAACAGGGGGGAAGGAGGCCTGCTTGTTAGCTGTGTCTTATTTGCAATACATCTTTCCTACTAGGAAATTATACCGCTTGAACTACTTCAGGTAACATGGCCTGTGCGGCTTTGATGGGACTGTGTAAGTTTTCCAGGGATAAGATTCTAACTCAGGCATGAGCTCAGTAGAAGAATGAGAAGAAAGGTCAAGCTATTGACAATATTTCCAGTGGCACTCACCATGTTTGCTTTACAGTCAGGCAGTGAGTGGCTGTGAATTTTAAAATTCAGTTACTTATTCTTTAGTAGGTTTCATACTAGACTCCTTGGCCTCCTGCATTATAAAGTCTTCCTGATAGCATATTAGTTGGCTTCAGTCTTTGAACAGCAAGAAAACAAACGAAAGTTTCTAATTCAAGTCCTAAAGTCCAGACATAAATAGCAAAATATCTGGGACAGTTGTCTCCATGTGAGGGATTTACCTTGCCCTGCGGTTATAGAAATAGCATCTAAACGCTGCTCAAAAGATCCTTAGCAAGAGTAAAGTGAAACAATTATTTGATAGGGGTCGATGTGGGACAAGACACTATTTGAATTATTCTCTCATCTCTAGGTCATAGCCAGACTTGAAATTTTGGCTGCAGAATGTGTACGCAGCATGGCTTTGTGCTATGATCTCTAGCAAGCTTTTGAACACTTGTAATCTGTCCATGAGAATCTTTTCCTGAGGCTCAGCATTAAGAACATCTCATAAAGGGAAATAGTTGCAAGGTGGTGTCACTCTTACTTGACTCACTCCTAAGCACTTGCTATTGTAACAGGTAGGAGTCTACCTTCCAGAGAGCATGCATTCAGGGTTTGCTTTTGTAATCTGAGTTTAGATCCTTCAGGCACTCAGCATGTTGGCAATCCCCTGTAAAATGGTATCAGCGGGGGACAAAGTGAAGTAAAGAGGATTGTATCTGACAGAGCTCCTTAAATAAGTTGTTCAATTGACGGGAGAGGTAGGAAGCCTTCCCAGGGTGATTAATTCCAATGACCTAAACTAGTTGATGTGTACTTTTAAATGATTTTTGTCTCATTATTTTCCTGAAGAATAGTCAAAAGTACGTTCCCAAGGAAAAAGTATTTTGCAAAAGTTTAAACATTTGAAGCTTTATGTTCTAGAATAATATTTCCTAAAGGCAGCAATTCTTAAAATTAAGGGCACAGGAGACTATCCAGGGTCTCACCCTGGAGATTCAGATTCTGTAGTTTCTGGATTAGAGCTTGAAAATTTGGGTTTTTCACAAGCACTTCAGGTATTTGTGATGCAAATAATTCACAAATAGGTAATGCTGAGATGAAACTTTAAGAAATGATAGAAATTTAGTCTCCACTAGAGCTTTTTCTCCTACTTACCTATATAGATTAACCTTTGGTCAGGCAGCTGGAGCATATTACTTTGGCCAGAGAAGCAGAAGAATTTCAGCTAAGGTTCTTAGTGGAAAATGAAATAACTAGAGTTCCCTGGTTAGAAGTTGTCCTAGAAAGTAGCCTTTAACATGCTAAAGGGAATTTGCCTCTGTTTCTGATTTGATCTAAAGTTCTGTTTTCAAGCTAGTATAAAAATATTTTCCACTTTCTTTAAGAAATGATCTGTAAAAATGCACACTCAATCACATTTTAGGAGTCATGTACAAATATTTTAATTTTAAAGAACTGATTAAATAAAACCACAAATCATGCTTAGATTTAGACCTGGTGGGAAATCATAGGCATTTATGTAATTTGTTCTTTCTAAATTTTCATTTCTGATTCTATCCAAGGTTCTTAGAAAGCTGTAGTATTCTCATAGAAATTAAATTACAATAAACTGTAATACACTGAAATTTACTTTTAATAAGGGAACACCTTTCAAATACTATTGTATATAGATTTTTGGTTTCTTTATATTATTTAACACTTCAGACTTCAATGACCAACATTTTTCTAGTCCCAACTCTATTGATAATATCTATCTGTCCCACTTTATAACTTCCTCTTATCATATATTAACACTCTCTCTGTTGGCTGCGTATTAAACATGGGGTCTTTATGCTAAACGTCAAAAAGCCTTTGAGAAAAATCTCACTTTTCTATATATCCACAAATTATAACTCTAATTCCAAGGCTAAATGACACATAGAAAGTAATATATGATCTTTTTTTTTTTTTTTTTTTTTGAGACAGGGTCTCCTTCTGTTGCCCTGGCTAGAGTGCAGTGGTGTTATCATAGTTCACTGCAACTTCAAACTTGTGGTCACTGGTGATCATCCTGCATCAGCCTTCCAAGTAACTAGGACAACAGGCACGTACTACCACACCCAGAGTTTCACTCTTGCTCAGGCTGGTCTCCAATTCCTGGAATCAAGCAATCCTGCCACTTCAGCCTTACACTTCCAAAGTGCTAGGATTACAGGCATGAGCCACAGCACCCAGCCTGATTATATAATTTTAAAATAAGAACATCTCAATGATTTCTGGGGGAAGTACTTAATATTCTCAACATTCAGGTGATCTAATATTTTTTCTATTTCATTTTCTTTTTGCCAAAGTGATAACTAAAGTTAAAAAATGAAAGAGAATGGGAAGTTGAACTATTAATAATATTCAATATAGTGGCTGTGATAGCTCTTTTTTAAGAACTTTATTTTTAATTGACACATAATTGTATATCATTATAGGATAAATATGATGTTTCGATATATGTTTACAAGGTGAGATGATTAAATCAGGCTCATTAACAAATCCATTGTCTCACATACCATTTTTGGTGGTGAAGACATTTAAAATCTACTCAGCAATTTTGGCATATATGATACAATGTTCGTTGTAGCATTGTTCACATAGTTAAGATATGGAAGCAACCTAGGTGGCCCCACAGATAAATGAATAAAATGAATAAAGAAAATAGTATTCCATAATAAATGGAATATTATTTAGCCTTAATAAAGAATGAAATCCTGTTTTTTGTGACAACTCGCATGAACATGGAAGACATTATGCTGGGTGAAATAAGCTAGATATAGAAAAACTGCATAATCTCACTCACATGTGGAATCTAAAAATGTTGAACTCATAACAGTAGACAGTAGAATAACGTTACCAGAGGCAGGAGAGTGGGGTAGAAGGGGAAAGGAGAAGTGTTGATCAAAGAATACAAAGTTTCAGTTAAACAGGAGGAATAGGCTTTAGTGGTTTATTGAACACAGTGGCGACTATAATAAATAATACATTGCGACGGCTCTCCATGTGTCAAGTTGACTAGGCTACAGTCTCTAGGTATTCTGCCACACATTATTTGAGTATTGCTGAAAAGGGATTTTGCGGATGTAATTAAAGTCCCTAATTAGTTAACTTTTAGTAAGAGAAATTATTCTAGAGAATCTGAATGGGCTTGATTTAACAAGTTGAAACGCCTTACATGCAGAGCTGTGGCCTTCCTATTAACAAGAACAGGAGAAATTACATCTGTGGATAATACCTTTGGTCTGTTCTGGTGAAGTTCTATATCATTTGTGATCTTCCTTCCTGACTCTCTGCCTTCTTATTGATTTGAATTTGTTTAGTTAGCTTCAACAATCACATAGGCAATTCATGGCAATAAATCTCATAACATAATTTTAATATAAATAATAAATACTTGTGTGCATGCTTGTATGTACAGGGCAGTATTGATATGAAACTAGTAGAAAAAAATTTAATACAATTTTCATAAGGTTAAAAAATATAAAGTAGCTTTACCTGTGAAAATCGGGTCAAGATCAATACCTATAATTAGTACTACTTATATTTATTTTAATTAGTTAACTTATGTTATATTAATGCTGTTAATTCTAGGATAAACTCTTTGTATAGAGAATGTATTGTTTTAGATTCAATAAGACCATAACTATATGAATCAGGTATTTACTTCTACCTATTTAGCCAAGAGAACTAAAATCATATATTCTCATAAAGACTTATTTGTGAATTTTAATAGCTGCATTATTTAAAATAGTTGAAACTGCAACCAATCCAAAAAGACCTTAATTGGTAAATAAATATGGTACATAATGGAACACTTTTCAGCAATAAAAAGAGACAAAATATATGAATATATATTTTTGAACCTAAAAATTCATTAGGCTCAAAAATATTATGGTAAGTCAAAGAAGCAAGATATAATATATATATATCCTTTGGGACAAGGGGAACGTAATAGAACACTCTCTTGCTGATCATCACCCAACTTTTTTTTGTTGGATAGTAAGTTAAAATAGGTGCATTTTATTTTACTATATTTGCCTCAATAAAGCTATTAACCCAAAAGGGTAAAAATTAGCAAATACTTCAATGAAGAATATGTATATGACAAATATGTAGTAAATATTCAGCATAATTAGTCATAAGAGGAAAGCAAATTAAATCCAAAATGAGCAGCTTTTTTCATTGCCAAAATTTGGAAACAATTAAAATATCCTTTAGTTGGTGGATGGATAAACACACTATGGTATATTTACACAATGAAATATTATTTAGTGCTAAAAAGAAATGAACTATCAAGCCATGAAAAGACATGGGGAAAACCTAAATGAATACTATTAAGTGAAAGGAGCCAATCTGAAAAGGCTACATACTGCATGATACCAACTATATTACATTCTGGAAGAGGCAAAACTCTGGAGACAGTAAAAAGAGAAGCAATTACCAGAGGTTGTGGGGAGAGGGAGGGATGAATAGTTGAAGCATAGAAGATGTTTAGGGCAGTGAAGCTATTCTGTCTGCTACAATAATAGTACATATATGTCATTACACATTAGTCAAAATCCATAGAACGCACAACACCTAATATAAACTATGGACTTTGGATGACAATATGTGCCAATGAAGTTTCATTTATGGTAATAAATGTATCACTCTCGTGTGAGATGTTGATGGTGGAGGAGGCTGTGCGTGTGTGTGGCAGAGAGGGTATATGGGCACTTACCTGTATTTTCTCATCAATTTTTCTATAATCCTAAAACTAATCTAGAAAATAGTCTTTTATAAAAACACCAGATACTACTACACACATATTAGAATGTCTAAAATAAAAAAGTCTGATCATATGAAACGATGATGAAGATTTGGAGGAAATGGAACTGTCATATACTATTGGTGGAAATGTCCAATTTTATAAACACTTTGGAAAACAGTTTGACAGTTTTCTAAAATATTAAATGTTAAACAAAAACCTAACACTTGACCCACCTATTCCACTCTTGGATACTTACCTAAGTGATAAAAGCCTTGTCCGTACAAAAAACTTATACACGAGTGGTAAGAGTATATTTAATTTTAATAGCCCAAACATGAAAATAACCCAAATGCCAATCATCAGGTAAATCTATAAACAGTCACAGTCTATCCAAACAATGAAATACTGTTCAGCAGTAGAGAAGAACAAAATATTCATATACAAAACAACATGGATTTCCCTGAATGAATGAAACAGGAAAAAATTATATACTGTATGGTTCCATTTATATAAAGGAAATTGCAAACTATCCTATAGTGACAAAAAGTGATCAATTGTTATCTGGGATGGGGACTGGTATAGAAGGGTGGGAGGGAGATATTATAAAAAGACATTTTGTGGGGTGTTGAATATGTTAATATAGTGATTATACCAATGGTTTTATGATATATCCAGACATGAAAATTTATCAAATTGTATACTACAACTAAATGTAGCTTACTTTATTTCAATAATCTTTAATAAAGCTGTAAAAAGAGATTTAAGTGATCGATTTTTGAAATTGGTCCTTATTCTCTTCAGTATCAGTAGCTATAAAACCTTGCCCTGCTAATGATATTTAGAATATATTTTTTGACATCCAGTTCAGCAAGTCAAGAATTTGAGAAGAAAACCATGTAATTTCAGGTAAAATAATGCAGAAATGGGGAAATAGTGGATTCTGCCATTCTATATATATATATATATATATACACACACATATATAAACATATTATTTATAAATATATATAAATATTATGTAAATATATATTTATATATCTGTATATATATACATGTATATTTATTTTTTTTTCCCAAATTCTGTGGGTATAAATATTGTTAGGGTTACATATGTTGCCCCTGCCCCCCTCCCCTCCCCGCTCTGCCAGAGCTTCAAGCATGTCCAGTCTTCAAGTGGTGCGCCCTGCACCCACCATGAAAGTGCGTACCTTCCCCTTCTCTCTCCTTCCACCTGTTCACCTCCCATTAACAAAATTTTTTTTTTTAGACATTTTGGTTATAGTGTGTTTCTTTGCCTCTCCCTAAAAAGGGATAGAGGTAATCTTTTCCTCCCTACAATGCTCATTACATCCTTAAGATGTGGATCTCCCCTCCTCAGATCCTTGTTGAACACTACAATTATTTGAACACCGTAGTTTTAGGCTGTCAGTACCAATTTGATGGCGAGTAGATTTGAATTCATTGTTTTATTCGATTTTGTTCTCAAATTAGGCCTAAGTAAAAATATTTTTGGCATTTTTGAAAGTTCTGTGTGCTATATATAGATGGGATAATTTCTGTGGGCTTCTAACATGTAGAGGTCATCATGTTCACAGACAAATGGTATGATTATAATTTCATTCGAGAGAGATTCTGATACCACACAAGCTTAAGCTTTGAAGGCTCTTTTGACCCTCTTAATAATAATAGCTAACATTTAGTGAACACTTTATATGCACAATATATTCTTATTAAACCTTCTCTAAAACCTCTTGAGGTCTGTACTATAAATATCCTCACTTTACAGATGAGGACACAGAAGTTTAAAGAGGTTAAGCAACTTGCTCAAGGGAGTAATAAGGAGTAAAATTTCCAACCCAGGTGTGACTATCTGCAGAACTGAGCACTCTCTCTCTATATTTTGTTTTTGTCTCCCTCTTAATCATAGGAAAATAATTATTGGATATCAAAGTGAAAATATTTATTGGTTTAAAATTTTAGATGTTCTATGTGCACATCCTCTGGTCATATGATTGATTTTAATCAACCACTGATTTAATTCTGTATACTTCTACAGCAAGGCATGATCTCATAGGTCTATATTATCTGATTGATTTCATATAATTTTGGAGACAATAAAGCTCAAGTCAAGGTCACTATAAGCACCTATAAACTAATTTATCTCTTGTTCCATTGCTTTCTCTGTTCCATGGCAAAGGAAAACTTTTATAATTTGAGAATAAAAAACAAACAGTTATGAAGACAATCAGCTACATTTTTTTAAAGATAGTAACAAGTGATAACCCTCAGAGGCCTAGCACCTCTGTATGACAGCCGCAGGTTTCTTCATATGCGACTGAGAACTCCTTACCCCTGTGTGCTTCTCTCCAACTTCCCTCTCTCGTGTGCTCCTGTCCCTCATAATGTGTGATTGTTTTTTATTCTTTCTGTTTTCTACTCCTCTGAGTCAAATGTGAGGCACAAGCCATTTGCTGGCCAGGAAAATTAAATCGAACTTCCCTGATCTCCCTAATTTTTTCCCTTGATTTCCCACTCACTTCCTAATTGCCACTGCCAGCACCTAAGTGGGTTTCTGTTCACATGCTAGGAACATCTCGCTGGCATCTCTATGACTGGTCTGACCCCTGTAAACTCAACTAGGTTTCAGTTTCTATCCCACCTCTACCTCACACTGGTCTTATGACCGGTGGCCTTATGTGTGATAATGATAATTATATGTGATAATGATAATTCTTATTATCAATTCATTTTGCCCAATACAAACATGTTTTAGCGATACCTTATATAGTTCTTTCCCCTGCCTGACTTTTAATTTTTAGTTCCTATCTCTGTTACTTCCTCCTCTATCATTTTCTTATTGTCTTCCACTGTCATTTTCCTTATTTATATTATTAAAATAGTTTAACTGTTTATTTTTTGTTCAAAGTTTTTGTGGTTCCTATTCTTTCTTTTTAAATTTATTTCAGGGTATTATGAGGGTACAAACACTTTGGTTACATTTTATGTCTCTGCCTCTCCCTAGTGAGGGTTAGAGGCATGCCCTTCCCCTCTACAACGCTCACTGTGTCCTTTAGTTGTGAGTTTACCCCACCCCACCCCCTAATCCCTGGAGAATATTATTACCATGTGAGTACTATAGTGTTAATCAGTCAGTACCAATTTGATGGCGAGTACAAGTGGAGCCTATTCTTCCCATCTTGTGTTATCTCACTTTGGATAATGGGCTCAAGCTCAATCCAGGAAAATATAAGAGGTACTAGATTATTGTCATTTCTTATAATTGAGTAATATTCCATTGTGTACATATGCCAAATTTTAATAATCTACTTATGAATTGATGGGCACTTGGGTTATTTTCACATCCTTGCAATAGTAAATTGTACTGCCATAAACATTCGGGTTCAGATGTCTTTATTACAGAATGTCTTTTGATCTTTTGGGTAGATGCCTAATAGTGCTATTGCTGTATGAAATGGTATTTCTATTTTTAGCTCTTTGAGATATCTCCAAATTCTTTTCCACAGAGGTTGTTGTTCCTATTCTTAATTTAAAAATTGTGTGACTCTGAATTTTTTTTCAAACAGGTTTTGTATTCCTATTCTTTATTCAAAATTAGGCAACTCTGAATTTTTCTGTTGTTTTCATCTCAAAATATTAATAATAAAGAACACCCTTAATTAGTTTATAGATTTATTCATATAAATATGGCATTCCTCCATTTGTGTTGGCCATAGGCCATCAGTCATAAATTCCTTATCCCATGCATGCTTATTTATTAGAACCAAAGCTTCTCTATTTCAAGAGGACTCTTTTGTTAGATCTTGTAATGCTTTCTGTAACATTTTGCAATTATCCTTTCTCTAAACATGATATAATTCTGAATTGCCATAGAAATACACGTTATTATAAGCACATCTAATATTTGAAAAGAATATATTTAAAAAAGAGATCGGAGTAGCTATTCTTAAGCTAAGTGTATGTGTGTGTGTGTGTGTGTGTGTGTGTGCACACTTTCATATTATTTTACTACCAGATATTGTATCCAGCAAAGCATACAATAATGGGCACAATATTATGGCAATTATGGCATAGACCATATATCTTGTTTCACAGATTATATGATGATATATTTATAATTCCAAAGATATATGTTTTATGAATAATTAGGTAATTGAGTAGAATTGTCTTCTTTTTAGCTTCAATGTCATCCAAACTTTCAAATCCAAGGTTTAGTTTTACAATATACATTTAAATCAATATACACCATTAATTTTAGCTCAGATGGAATAAAAAGCTGAAGGCTCTTTAAATCATCCCCTTTGGTATTGTGAATTGGCAGTACAGGGTAGGCAGAAAATCAGTCTTGGAGAAAGTTTACCAGATCTGTAATTTTGATTTCATGCTCTCAGGTTATGTGGCTTTAGGCAAGACATTTAATTTCTCTAGCCTTTATTTTCTCAGATTTATACTGGGAGTGATAACAATTGTGCTGTATTATAGAATAGCAATCTTCAGACTTTGGCGTGCAGAAAAAAATCCTGTAAAATTTAGTTTTAAAAAAAATGTAGATTCCCCTACCCCAGTCCTCACATTTTTGACTCAGCCCTTGTTAAAACACTTTAGATGACTCTGACAGAGATGGAACTTGAATTTTGAAGAACACTCCATACTCTTTTGAAGAGTTAATGAATAAAATCACTTGCCACATAGTGGGTACTTGAAACAGAATTATGACACCAGGTTGTAGACTATGTAATTTATGGAAATATACTAAAATAATGAATCAAGGGAATTCTGAAGTTATAATCCACAATACTTGCTATGGGGATTATAAAAAAAAGACATCTTACCACTTGAAAGATGGAGTTAGCTGAAACAGGCACTAAATAATACAGTTTTTTCAAAAATATTAATTTGAAAGGTATTAATAGTATTCGAAATAGGTCAATTGTATTCTAATGACAAATCAGAAGCAACACAGTGAAGACAGGAACAAAATTTAGAATATTAGAGAAATAGAGAAAATCCATTGTCACTATATATGTGACTATGTGGGTATATATATTTAATATAAACCTTTGGCTGAATTAAATGTAATAAAACAGATAAAACAATCATGGGAAAACATGACAAAATTACTCTGCAAATTAGCAAGAATTGATATAAATATAGACATTGCTAAAGATAAATTATTATAGACAAAATATTATAAGCTACAAAAGTAATGTCAATAGTTAAGGAAATATGCTTAGAGAAAGAAACTACTTCATTAATTAATATTATATATATTAATGAAAGTTATAATAATTTTAATTATTGACTTAAGCATAACAGATATATTGACATAATGGACATAATACATTCCCCCAAAATCACTATTTTAGATCACCAGTTATAAAGTTTATGCTTTTTTGACTATTAATATTTAAAATACTTAGCAAATAATTTAAATTATTTTGGAATTCTTTTAAATTGTATATAATGATGTATAAGGTATTTCAGAAAAAAATGAGCTTTATTTGCAAAACATTACTTTGGGAGTCCAACTGAAAAATACTAATTAAGATTTAACTGTATGTTTCCTGACTTAGTCCTTCCTTCCTGAGATTAAAGCTAGATATAGAGCTGCAGAATTGATTGATTCAGGTGATTTATTATTTTACTAAAGCAATTAGTTTGTTGATTGTTTTCACTGAATAAACTAATTGTTGGAAAAATTAACCAAATTCATTTAATTGCTTGCTGACATAGCCCTAATCGTCTTAACTTTCTTCCTTTGTTTTCCAAGTGGCAAATGGGATCTCTACCATAGAAATCATGTGAGGATATAGAAATTGGAAATGAGAAAAGGTAGCTTTAGCTTAATTGATATTGTCTGTTGCATTCAGTTAGCTCCTTAGCTATAAGGATTGAACAAATAATAATTACAAACACTTAACAATGTTCATCAGGGTTTCACAATGACAAAAATATGATACTTCATTCTTGGCTAAGAAAGGCAGCATAATTTCAAGGATAGGAGTAACCAAATCTTGGGAAGTACTTTAAATGCTACATCTCATGACACACAGAAGCTCTAAAGCAGGGGTCCTCAAACTAGGCCCGCGGGCCACATGCGGAGTGCCGAGGACATTTATCCTGCCCACTGGGTGTTTTTGCCACAGCTGCCTGTCCTGCTTAGCAGCTGACACTCGTCTGGGGCCCACAGGCACATGTGTGGAATGTGCGCCACACTCTCCAACGGCCCTCCAATGATCTGAGGGACAGTGAACTGGCCCCCTGTTTAAAAAGTTTGAGGCCTCCTGCTTAAATTATTCCATTTACAATGTGTTAAGTGGTTTTATTCAGGATAGCAAATAAGAGTTTGGTGAGAATGATCCGGTTATTGGCATGTGAGCATCAGAAATGACTCTATTTCTCTGTACATTTTATGTAAAAAAAAGTCTACTTGATAATGTCCTAGTTTATAAAGGAAAAATATAGTGGGGGGCAATCACTGAAGTCTTTTAATATTATTATTGATCTCTGATGCTTTTTGAATAAGAGATTTCATTCCAGTTTGAACCTCAAATGAACTACATAGAGCTGGGATGAGGGTGATGGGGAGTTGAAGTACGTTACTCTATTTGAGAATAAAGTACCTATTTGGAATTTCAGGAATACCTTCTTTAGGCAAATATTTGCCAAAAAATTTAAAGTGAAAATGTTTCAGATAATCACTATGTGATAACTGTATTTTATTCATTTAAATAAATAAACCCTTAAAATCTGCTGATGTTGTTTTTAAATGACATGCATTTGATTAACATATTTGGAAAATCATTTTACAAACATAGTACAAATATTTTGGTGTGTATATGGAACTTGGAGACTCTTGCACTAACTCTGGCACCCACAGTTCAGAAATCACACCTCCACACCTTTAGTAAGGAAGGATTTTGCAATATAAAACTAATTTGAAGTGTCCATTCATCACAAGTTGTCCTCTAAGGCAGCATTAAAAAATTCATTTGCTAAGCAGAGATGAAATCTTCAAATTAAAACACCTTATTAAATAATGAACAGGTGATGTTATTCAAGTGAGGAGGTAGAATTTTTGAGAGAGATGTGGTGTTCTGCCTCAGGAGTGGATAGGAAAGTGAGAGTCTGGGGGATGACTGGAAAGTGGGAATGTAAAAATTGGGAAGGCTTTAGCCATTACCATAGCATGCATGCTGGGAGATATTATGGTTCTGAAGCACTAAAGTAAAATTTTGGAAAGAATGCCTTAGGTAAAATTTTCAACGGAATCATTGTAGATAGTAGTATAAATTTTCTACTCACATCACTTTGAAGTATTCAGTGTGTTGCTTATAGATTCTCCAGGTAGGAGGGGATTCTACAATCTAAACTTTCCAGTTTGGCAAGAGCAGAAAAGAGGCTTTCTCTAAAAATATCCAGTCTAAGAGTGATACCAGATATTACTGAGCAGAGGCTTTTTCATATTCTTCTCTTTTACCACTTGTTTCTGAGAGTCAAGAGAGTGGTTGGTATCCATGGATAGCAGTGTAGGCTAGAATTAATGACCCTCATGGATTCTTTCACTCTTTTTGGTCTTTGGGGGATGGATCAAATGAGAACATACATTTCAAAGCCTTGGAAATTCCAAATGAAAGTAAAGGGCTTCTTCTCTTGAAGAGTATCCTATGGAAATTCAATATTTTATGCCAAAAAGGATAAATAAAATCAGAATGCTACATGGTTAAGATTTATGAATTTTAATTTAACATAAAAGCTTCTGCTGCAATATATAATAATGCAAGATAATTGTATCTAAAATGAATAAAAATATATATGTATATACACATAAATCTATTATTACCTAAACAAAAGTACATCACTTTCCAGACATCTTGGACCATGAGTGAGCATGCAACTTTCCTGTTTTAATCTCATTTTTAAGAGAAAAATATATTATTCACAAAGGAGAAAGAATAATCTTTTTACAGATGGTAGTCCTATATTAGATTGTGTATAATTAAAAGATTCATTCAAGGTATAGTTTTTTTTCAACATATTGCCAAGTAGCATTATAAAGATAAAGAGAAAGGCTTATATGGACCAAAAAGATGTTACCTCACCAGGAAGGTGGAAGGTGGCAGGTGGATATTGGAAGCAAATATAAGGAGGTCCTTAGACTGAGAACCATTGATCGTTATAGTGTGAGGGAAATTGGAAGAAGCCTTCACGTCTTGTTGAAGTCATCTTCACAATGGGTTGCTCTTTCCATGATGCAGTTTGCCACTTGTCCAGTGTTTCTCAAGCAACAGTGTGCATCAGGAATACCTAGGAGAGCTTTGACTGCAGTTGCTCAATTTCCACCCCAGAGAAGCTGATTCAAAAGGCCTGCGCTAAGCAGGCAGATGGTTGGCAAGATGGAAGGAAATTGTACTCTAGGGTTCTAAAGTGATTGTAACCACACTATTTCTCTTCCAAATACAGGACGTGACTTTAATTCCACCTCTGGGCCTCCATCAGTAGTTCTTGGAGAGAAGGTGCTAGCTGACTGATTCTTCAATCATAAATAAAAAATAGTAACAATTAAAAATAAAATGTCATAGATAGTATTTTTTCTTTTAAGGCACAGAATATTGATCTTAAGATACTTTTTGAAGTAAAGAATAACTTGGATAGTCCTTTGGGGTTGTAAATTATAAGGTAATTTCCCTGCCTCTCCCCCACTTCCCCTTCGCTTCTTTATCTAAATGGTAGCATTAAATGTCTGACATATTATACTAAATACTACATAATTTCTGGAATTTTTTGCTCAAATGTCACTCAAGAAGTATAACGACAATAAAACATAAATAATTCATTTCACCAAAACCATAAATTTTTACATATCAACATCTAGGATGTCTTATAGCCAAAGGTGAAAGGTGTGCCCTCTGGTACAAATTTTGAGACTTGTAATCCTTAGCAAGACTATTCTTTGTGCTGTTTAGCACCATGTCAACTGAGTCATCTGACCTCAGTCTGCAGTAACTATTGTCTTTTCATAGAGGAAGCAGTGGGTTGTACAAAAAAGAGCATAAGAAAAAAGAACAAAAACAAACGGTCAAGATTTTAGTTCTATCCATGTGTCTCTTCTTCATGAGTCTCAAAATTGTATCTCAAAATCTTTGAGTTTTACTTTAGTTACTCATGAAATGTACTTAAAATATATGCCCACCTCTTGGTAGAATAAATATATGATGATTTTCAAAAATGCATATAAATAGAATATGTAGAATGTGTGTGTGTGTGTATAGTGGTTATACAAACACTTTAGCACCAATTATGAGAAAATAAAAATATGTCGACTTATTTTAAAAACTGTAGAATATTAAAAGCTGTTTTCACATGCTTATATTTTTTATTTTAAACATTGCTAATATCACTGTGTTTCTTTTCCAAAAAAGGAAGCCGTATGTTTTCACTCCTCTAAATGGTTAGTTAAATTTCCATTCTCTGTCCACATAACATTTTATTTGTCCTAGAGGACCTGTCTATAGGATGCTTCCTACTCCAACAGAATTAATAATGATTTCTATATTTGTGTCTGGCTTCATTCATCATTCTTTCTATTGGCATTGTTGCATTCATTTTCCATAATGTTCTATAAAATGGGTGTAGCCCATGTTTTCCCCACTGTGCACATAAAGAAACTGAGGTCCAGAAAGGTTGGGTGAGCCCATAGCTAGTATAATAAAGATTATAATGGATGTTTGTTGAATCCCAGTCAAATGCTTTTTTTCCCTAAATTTTATTTGGAGAAAACTTTAAAGCTATTTATTGTGGCATTTAGAGGGCATTTAATAAGTGGTCCTAGATTTATATTCTATCATTTCAGGAGTCATATTCACTGAAACTTCTGTAGGACCCTGAGACAAAGTTATTAATTAGTTAACATAGTATCATAGAGCATTATGTTAATAAATAAAGTTTACAAAGTGCTTTTTGGTTTTCAAAAGCTTTTACATGCATGTTAATTTATATTTACCATCATGCAAATTATGTTCAAATCTTATGAATACCAAAGCATTTGAGAAACACTCCTATATTGTATAACTGTATTTGGAGGAAAAAAGAAAAGAAAAAACAAAAAAGAAACACTCCTCCATATACTCTAAATTGTTATATATCTTATATAAAAACTTTGAATTATGTTAGATTTTCACTTAGAAAAACTTAGTACACTATGTAATATCAATAGCCTTTTTAATCCTGTGTCATAAATAATGCCTTATTTTTGTGTGAGATTAACTTGGTCCAATAGAAAGTGCCCAATCACCATGAGGGGTCACTCTACTGCGCATTCATGTATTCATGTATAACATTTTAAGTTCACCATAATTCATACATTGAAGTTCTAACCCCCAGTTTGATTATATTTGGAGAGAGTCTTTAAGCTTTTAAGAAAGTAATTAAAGTTAAATGAGGGAATAAGGGTAGAGCTCTAACCCAATAGGATTGGTGGATGTTCTTACAAGAAGAGAAAGAGATACCAGAGAGCTTGTTCTTTCCATGCATACACAGAGGAAAAGAATATACAGCTGGCTGTCTGTAATCTAGAAGGAGAAGCCTTACCACAAATTAACCTTGCCAGCATCTTGATCTTGCATTTCCAGTTTCCAGAAATGTGAGAAAATTAATTTCTGCTTTATAAGCTGCCCCATCTGTGGTATTATGTTATGGCAGCCTAATGATACTAACACAAATTTATACAAAATTTCTTTCTGAAAAATTATTACATAACTGAGAAGAATTGGTTGATGCCCTACTAGAAATTGAAGATCAATTGTTGAGAGGGAATTTGTAGTGGCATAAAATAATAGATTCTTGTGATTGCAACTGACAGGACTCATTTATTGATTGAGTTATGGCATAAGAGAGTGGGAACTGTGCATGTGTCAGAATATGTGTGCATGAGACAAATAGAAGGAGAGAAAAGATAATGAACAAGAATGTGTGTGGTGTGGTACATACAAATTCAAGTTAGAGAATGTATCAGTCTCTTAGGGCCGCTATGCCAAAAACTGAGTGACTTAAACAAAAGAAATTTATTGTCTCACAGTTCTGGAGGCTAAAAGCCTGAGATCCAATTGTCAGGAGGGGCAGTTCCATCAACGGGCTATAAGGAAGAGTCTATTCTACAGGGTGTCCCAAAAGTCTCCATACATAGGGAAAATGGGGAATTGTAGCTAACTGTACTTTTATTTATAAAATATTCATTACCAAATTTCACAAATTTTTCCCTTGTATGAAGACTTTTGGGACACCCTGTATTGCTCTCCCTTAGTTTCTGGGGATTTACTTGTAATCTTTGGCATTCCTTAGCATATAGGAGCATGACTCCACTCTCTGCCTTCGTATTCACATAACATCTTTAAATCTGTTCCTCTGTGTCTGTCTCTATGTGCCCACTTTTTTGTAATGATATCAGTCATACTGAATGAGGAGTCCACTGCAGTATGACTTCATCTTAAGTAATTACATTTTCAACAACCCTATTCCTAAATGAGGTCACATTCTGAGGTACTGGGAATTAGGACTTCAACATATGAATTTTGGGGGTAGACAATTCAACCCATAACAGAGGAACATTGGCATCTGGTACCTTCTTTACTGAAATGTTCTTTCAGTTGCCCAGGTTTGTATCTACACAAACTTTTTGCATACTTTTGTGATCTGCAACATTCATACTATGACATTATAGATTTTTCTTCTAGTGTAGGTATGTGTTTTTACTTGATAGTTTGCTTTCTGCACTTCAATTTTCTCTGCTGAAGTTGGCATAAGTATTTGAATTACTAAATCTATTACTTACTTCGTTTAAAGAACTTTAATATATAGATGGTGTCAACTCTATGTGATGAAAGTATAGATTTCTCTGACTGTTCTCTTAATGTTTAGTTCACCCTTAGTTCACCTTTTGAACTATGCTTTTTATAATCACTGAAGAATAGGTTGTTTTTCATCATCAACAAAGTTTAACAGAAAACAAGGAAGCCGATGTGCCTTACAGTATGTAGCTGATAGAATACAAACTGATTTTCCTCACTTTTTCTGGGCATAGGCAATTTTTAAAACTTTCAGTAACAGTAATTTTCTGACTATGAAGGTATTAAAACTGTACTTCATAGAGAAAATGAAGAATATACAAAGACAATAATTCAATTGCTTATAATCTCTATCCAAGATAAGCATAAAGATGAACACATTTAATATGTTTATGTCAAGTCTTCTAGTCTCCTTACTTCTGTTTCTCCTCCTGATTCTCTTTCTTCTTATTATTATACACTTTCTTCATAATTAGCATTATGCTATCTATATCCTTTGTTTTTCCATATGCCATCTATATCCTTTGTTTTTCCATATGCCATTTACTGTAAGCATTTCCTGACAGCAAGTTGAATTATTGGAACTCACGTTTGGTTGAATATAGCAACAGCAACAACAGCCAAAAGCATGTAAAGATTAAAATATTTTTCTAACTGGAAGAATTTATTCCACAAGCCATGTCACATGTTTCCTTGTGTCAGGGACTGGGCTCCTTCATCTTGGTCTCCACAGGAAGCTTCCATTGCTAAGATCATCCTGTAGTCCTTGATGGCTGCTGAATCAATAACCAGTATATTGAGCTATATTGAGCCCTAATTAATATGTGTTTGTTAATACAAGAGTTTCCCTCTTTAAACATGCAGAAGATTACTCACCCACCTCTATATAGAGGTGGACACCCCCACTCACTTAAACAGCTTGCCTAAATGCTGGCCTGGTGTCAGAAGGTTGTGATTTATTTCATAAACAATAATGTCTATGCAGCATAATATCATCTTAGATTGGAAATCAATAATACAATTGTAGGGAAATTCTTCCATTACCAAATTTATGCTATTAACTGTGAAAGAAATATTCAAAGAACTTCCATATTTCGGATATACACTTTTTAAATAATAGAACTTGGGCATAAGAATCTGCATCCATCTGAAATGTATTTTTTACTGAAATATAATGAGCAATTTTATAAAGCACATTCTTTGAAATACAACAATGGAATAGTTAACTTTATTAAACCAATGGGCCTTTCAAGTAGTTTGATGCAAAAGATTCTTACACTTTCCAATTTCTCGGTGTTGAAAATAAATATTACTAAAGTAAAGAATAGTGATTGTTGAAATGACTAAAGCCTTTAGCTACTTTTTCTCTCCAGAAAAAAAATAGTATCTCAAACCAACCATTTAATTTACAATAATATATATAAATATATATATATATACATATATATATATTTCCATGGCCAGTCACATAATTGGTATCCACAGAGGAATGTGGGAGAATGCATGATGAATTGATATATGACAAAACACTTTTAAAAATGGATATTACGCCTTTAAATATTTTTCTTTCAAGCTCATTTCTAGCACTAATCCATGTGATAAAAAAATGAAACTCTGTAATAGCACATTACTACTGTTTTTCTGCCTTATTAGACAAGATAAATTGTGTAATCTTCTTTCATAGCACAAAGTGAGGTAGAGAGTCATTTAATTACCTGTGAATCAAAGCAATTTAGGCAACTCTTTCCGATCATTATCACAGAGAATCATGAAACCAAAATGCTTAATAATCAATAACAATGTCAACTATAAAACAAAGTTAAGCCCTTGCAATTTTCATGGCATAGTAGGGTTCACTGTTTGGCCAAGTAGGATTCCAGTGATGGGAGAAATCCTCCTCAAACTCCTCTTCTCTGACCGAGTTCATTACTCGCTTGGGTAGTACCTTGGGCCTGTTTCTTCTCCTCCATTTATCACTGCTTAATTCTTTTTTTCTATCTGTGGTACATTTTAGTTGGCAAGATTTAATAATATAAGTGTAAGTTATTGATATGGGATATACCCAATATGTGATAGATACCTAGAACTTTATCACATTCTGGGCATCAAATTATATTTATTTGAAAAATAAATTTTTAAAAACATTTACAATTTTCTCTAAAATCTTACCTGTGGAGCATGCACTAGTTATGGGGAATTTTTAACGACTAGGTTTATAAGTACAAGACTTAACTTTTTAGATAGTATGCACATTATGCTGAATGTATTCTATTTGTGATAAATAATAATAGATTCGTCTCCCAAAACAATAACAAACACAAAATCCATATGCCAACAATGAGGATAAAGCCTTTTGTTGTTTCTATAGGCACATGACATTTTAACTTACTGAAGTGTTCAGTGATCCTACACTTGAGACATATTCATATCATGTTTAACTCAATTTCCATGTTTACTTGTTCAGAATTTTTTTTTCATACAGAATTACCCTGTTGTTTTGTAAAACATCATTTTAGGGAAATGCTCTTTTAGTTGCATCATAACATATGTAGCAATTGGCTCTTTCCTGTTTATTCTTACAAGCAATTATCAACAACAAACTCTGTGTCAGATTATACACATAAATAGCATCTCTTTATCCTTAAAGAGTTACATAATAAGAAGGCATACTTGAGACACTAATATAAGAAGAAAATGAGGTAGAGAAATTCATGGGTGCTATTTAGGCTTTGGTACACTTAATCATTTGAATATGCACAATTCTTGAAGAGGTAATATCTTTATTCCCTGAATTCAGATCCATATTTAAAAATCAATTATTTATTGGACTATACATCAGTCATTTCATTAGAGTCTATTAGTTTGAAATACTCTAATTTGGTAATTCTTAAATTCTTAGAGATGGTCTTGACATCTTTAAGAAAGATGTATAAAAATTTAGAGAATGTACAACCCCTAAAATATGCTCATAGTATAAATATTCCACTGGTTAAGAACCTTTATTTAAAGAATATATTACTGTATCCCTTTTTCATAGAGGGAAATGAAATTCTTACAGAAAATAATTTTTCCATAGAAATCAGCTAAGTGCAAGAGTGGAATTCAAACCTAAGCCCTCTAAACGTTAATATATTGTTTTATTTAATTAATTAATTTTTTTTTTTACCAGCCCACAGCTGCCTCTTCCCAAGCATGCTTCTGAGAAGATGAAACTTTGTCTTTTTTCTTAGAAGACATTTTTGCAGTGCTGTCTCAAGTTAACTAAATAAAGCACAATTTTAGATTAATTTAATTATTAAAATTGTCTATAAGGAGGAGTTATTTGAGAGGAAAAAATGCCTGAGGAATTAAATGCCTTTAGTATTCATTAAATTGAGTTATATTTCCTATAGGATTTTATTCATGAGGACATCATTTTGTTTTTCCAGAGAGTTTTTTAAATAGTAATTTAACCAATCCATAGGACTCTTAGGTAATAGATTAAATCAAAGAGATGGCACAGATTATTATCAATATGTTAGAGTGTTGGCTAATAAAATTTGCTGGTTTTGCCACTGCTCTCAACACATCACATTCATCATATAAACTGAATCAGGAAGTTCTGAAGACTTTCTGGGATTTTATGCAGGTACCCTTAACTAAGGCCTCCAATGCTGAACAAGAATATATCAATTTTATATTGTCTACTGGTCCTATAGTGATACTTTTATTTTCACCTTTTTACTATTTATATGAGACGGTAGACCAAAATAAAGGTGATTCTTTTTATGAGATCTATGTAATAAGGAGTCTTCTAGAAAGTACATAGATTATTGTTGCATTATATATTGCTATATGGAAAAAGCCACAGGATGTACAGTGAAAGCCCAGTTCTATCCCTACAAAATACGTGTGCTTGTGAACATTGATTAGCTTCACTGAAGCAGTTGTTTTACCTGTATAATAAAGATAATAATGTCTACTTCAAAGGATGTCAGTAAGGATGAAAATAAACGCACTAATGGTTTTAGTCATTATATCTAAGTACTTTAGCTGGCATTTAAAAGATGCTAAATAAAATTTAGTTCCCATAAACCTTTATGATTGTATATTGAAAAAAAATTTCACCTCAACTTTCTGTATAGGTTTTTGAAAGGTAACCTTACTAATGACCTATCTAACAGAGGAAAATAAACTATCAAACAGAAAGCAAGCGAAATAAACTCACAACACATAATTGCCCCTTTGAAGAGAAAACTCACAGTGCAATTGCCATTTGTTTTAATTAAAACACCTGTGGCCTAACTAGTTATCTCCAAGAGTTTCATTTTCATCACCTTGAAGAGCCCTAAACTGACGGAAGGGTGTATGAACTACCGGCTATAACTCTCCGCCTCATTTCCTGCCAAAAAACCAGATTCCAAGTATTCAGATAACCTAGCCTCACAAACAAACAAAAGAACACCTGCAACACCTTCACTGCTTCTGTTATCAATCTGCTGAAGCAAAGTGGGGAGGTAGAAGCCATTGTTACCCTTTAAAACTCCAAGAAGTTTCTTCTCACTCCTTCATTAGTGTGCTGTGGCCTCTCCCTCCCTTTTCTCTCTTCCCTTCTCTCTCTGTCTCTTTCTTTATTTCTTAGAGAAATAAAGAAAAAAAAAAAAAAACTATACTTCTTTCTATCCTAAGCTCTGCGTGAGAATTCTTTCTCTACTGTGTACGAATTTCCACCCTTGCAGTTTGTTGGGTAAATCTATGGAGAATTTATCATTCTTCAAAGTGAAAGTATGTCCATTTTGTCCACTTAACTGATTAAAGAGAAGTTACTGGTGTTTCTATTCTAGTATATGCTCAAAAAGTGTGGTCCCTATTTTGGTTTTTATCTCTCTCTCACACACACAAACACACACTTTTCACTATGGGGAGAAAATCTATCTTATGCTGGATTATACAGAAATAGTGTTTTTGTTTGCTTAGAAAAGCTGCTAATTAGTTTATGTTTGTTTTAAGGTTGGGTTTAGCCCACATTCCCACTAACAAAGTAAATTGACTTGAAAAAAAGAATTCAGAAATAGGTTTAAAATGTTCACAGAGGTATTTTTTTAAATAAACTTTTCATTTGGGAATAGTTTTTGTTTTGTCCAGAGTTTCAAAGTGTTTATAAACCAGTATTTTTTTGGAATCTATCCTGAGGATTTGATATAAAATATAGAAAAATTGCAAAAGTTATTTATATACTAATTTATTTCTTCATTGAAAATTTGAGCACCTACTGCATTCCAGATACAGGTCTAAGTTCAAAGATAATTGTGAAACTTCTACCCATTTTGAACTTACCAAGTCAGGAACACAAACATGCTTTCTATTCTAACTCTCCTCCCTTAAAAGAAAAGGAAAAGAAGAAAAAATACCTTCACATTTTAGAAGCAAGCTACCTATAGTGGCTCACCTCAGTCACAGAACTCTCCCTCATCATCTCTCAGTTTGATTTCCTACCCACCTGATTACAAACTCTTAAAATGTGAATTAAAAAAAAAACACTTTTTTTTTATATTTAGCATCTATTTTTTTTTTCCTTTGATAATAAAGCCCAGTATCCTTTGTGGGAATCACCAGCCAGCCTTTTATCATAATCAGGTTGGAATGTTAATCAAGGCGCTGTGCTTGAGCAGGAGGCTATAAGGGACCTCGTCTAGGCTGAGTGATTGCACTTTCTCCCTAAAATCTGGATCTTGAGCAGAGAAAGCTAAGGCAGAAAATGTTTGGAACTCATCTACTTAAGAAATTGTACTGTGATGAAACTAGAAATCAGTTTTGTTTTGTTTTGTTAACTTAGATTTGTGGTGCCTATAGTTATTGATCTTTACCAAACTGGTTTCCTATGCTTTGTGTTTATTTTTGTAAGTCCTACTAAATCCTTTCCATTGATTCCTTTCTGTTTTGTATTTTGTATACAGTTGATTTCTGTTTCTTGAAAACAAGTAAACTTAATGAACTCCTTTTATATCCAGATCAGGTGTCTACTCTACCCTCTCACTTATTCTTGAGAGTTTTATTTTTATTTTTTTTCTTGAAGCCTTACAACTAAACCATAACTGTTACCCTAAAGAAATTTTACTTGATGTCTCCTAGTTCTCTGGTCCAGGGTTCCTTCTTGGTCAGTTCTTCAGGCTTCAACTCCTGGCATCAAATACCAAATTTGCCCCTGGGTCAGAGCAATTAGTGCCTCTTTCAAAGGATAGTATTAAATTTACACTAACATTTTATAATAGAAAAGATATATTAAAGCTATTCATAGAAGGAAGACATGTATCCTCCATGAAAGTCAAAATGAGTTTCAGCATCATCTTTTGTTCCTTGCCATGACTCTACATTTAGCGTTCTCGTCATACCAATCATCATCCGCAAGCAAATGGTTTCCTTTGTGACACCAAGCACTTGCAACATCATCCCCTCAGTCAGAATGCTGCTTTCATCTCTCCTCTCCATACCACATATATGCCACAAATAAGTGTGTAACAATGTACGGGATACTTTACTATTTTCCAGGCACTGTTCACACTTTACATGGATTATCACATTTAAGCCTCATAAAAATACTATGAAATAGGTGCTATAAAAAGCTCATTTAATAGATGAGGAAACTGGCTTTGTGATACTATTCCTTGGGGAAGTAGTAGAAATTGGATTTTGAGACAAAGCAGATGTCACCTCTAGATTATTCTCCTAATGACTATAATAAACAGTTTTTTTTTTCCATGTCGTCAGTGGTTATTTATGTGTCCATTTATACAGAAATTATAACTGTACATATACTGTGCTCAATTGTACATGAATTGTTTTCTTAATGACTTTGATTAAATAAGTAAATTTCCAGCAAACCTTATCTGCCCGTATTAATATTTTAAATTATTTTCTCACTAACAGAGACATATATCACACCATATTTAGTTATTTCATTCTCATCTTATTATTCATCTCTTTCTATCTCTACCTTTAAGCTTCTTAAAAGGAAAGAACAGTTATGGTAGAGAAGATGTGGGATATATACTAAGAGGCATGATCACTCAAGCCAGATATGTTTGAGAAAAAAAATTCCAGATTTCTACCTACAAGTAAGGTAACCTGAAAACAAAGACTTCTCTCTGATAGTTTTCTTATCTTTAGAATGAGAATTACAACATTTACATTGCAGAGTGTTACAGGGTGTCTTGCACATAGCAAGCACTGAGTAATTATTTATTGAATCAATGCTATTTAAGGATTCTATACAGGCTACTAATCCATTTTAACTTCCACTCATCTCTTATCTCTTTAAGATCTTGCAGAACATAACATTATGCATTTTTTACATTGTACAAATTAACGATAATGCAAGAAGTCTAATCTTCTAATGTACACAAGAGTAATATATAAAATATTTTAATTACTTACAATGAATGAATTGAAAGAACTGAATTAATCCCCCGTATAAATATAAATACATATAGGATTGCAAAAATTTGTGTTCCTATCTTAAGGATATTATTCTTAAGGATAACATGAGCCTCATTATTCTTAAAAATATTTTGGCTTGTGGACCATATATTTATATTTTTTTACTGGAGAGTTATAAACCAAATTTTAATCTTTTTTGCACTACACTTCTGCACCTTTCCACCTACTTGCCTCTCTTTCAGATATAAACCTGCTGCATCATCTTGTGTGGTTAAAGTGTGACCAAATGTAATTTAGTAAGGAGAGAGGTGAAGTGACACGAAGCATGAAATTTAAAAATGAATGTCACACCACTTTTCCTATTGAATACTTAGCGTTAATTCACATTGCAAGCAACTTGATGCAAATATTTTGTCGCAAAATGGAAGAAAGTAAGGGATTTTCTTATATTCACTGCTGAGGGGAAGTTTGAAAAATTGTTATTGAAAAAATTAAACACAGGCACGTTGCTATTTACTGGAATTCAACGTCTGGCAACTTGAATATAAATCTCTCATCCTATTATATCCATGCACTGACAGATACCTGGCACCACATAGAAGCATATATGTTATCTAGGCCAATTTCTGATGGGATCTTCTAAGACTACAGTTTAGCTGCTCAATTCTGCCTCTGCTTGCATACTTCTTCCCCAGCACAATGCCTTTGATTTTTGCCAGCTCTGTTCCTACTATTATTTTGCTTCAGGAGAGAAGGAGTCATTCTAAATTGATTGAAGGTTGAAAAAATAATGAAGACAATATAAATAGATGTCAATGGATATTAGAATGTTTCCAACATCTTGGTGAGACTGGCAAGAGATTTCTGGAGATATTTACACAACCGTTTTTCAACAATTAACACACATTGACATTTAGCAGTCAAATTATATATAGGCTCACTGTTCTAATCTCAATTGTGAGATTATTTCTGAGCTGCCTGGTTTACACAATGAAATCCTATGTTCCATTCCAAACTTGCAAAACAATTTTTGGCCTCTTGGAGGAAAGAGTTGGTATGTCTATTTGAATATTCTCTTCATCTCAAGCATGGGTGTATTAGATGACTATTTGCAATTTGGGAGTTACATGAATTGTAACTTCAATCCTCTCTTTAGATAACGTATTTGTAAAATATATGAATGATAGAAAATAGAGCATTTCTGCTAAAGCCACATTGGTGAAAAACCTAGACCTGGGAAGAATTTTTCTCCATAGGTTGTACAATCTAGGTATAACCATTTAATCAAAGAGTTCAACAAGGGCACTAGGTACCAAAGGTAGGTCTTTGAAGGGACATATGCAATTGGATGTTTAAATTCTTCTTTGCTTGTTAACACCCAACTCACTTCCTCAAAGCTATAAATCAAGTCCTCAAATGTCCTTCAAAACGTTGGATGAAAGGAATGAAAGCAATACTTTAGTTCCCATTGCAATTCACAGTTAGACAGTAAAATGTAGAATTTGTGCGCAGGCAGACTTTTGATTTTGTGGGCCTCAGATCAAACTCAGTGCTTTCTGCTTTTTGGGCACCATTCAAGCCAAAGCTTTGTGGCTTTTAGACCTTGTAAAGCATCAGGTAAAGAATCAAAGGATAAAAAATTCAGTGCAAATCAGATTGGTACATTCATTTTCAAGGAATATACCTCTGTATGGCTTCAGGATATAATGTGTAGCTGCTAGTTTCTTTTGTTTCTACAAAAGAAAACATAATTTTTCAAAAATGTATTTAATATTTATTTGCTAAGATCTATCCAAGGATAGATACAAAGGCATTTACACTAAGAAAATTGAAATTGATTAGTTTCTATAAAAAGCAAAATGATCATAAATTAACTAAAAAAATAAAAAATGTCCTTTCCAAATTCTATATATCTGATGATTTTTTCTATAAATTCAATGGACTTTTTTTTATGTATTCAATGGACTTTTTTCTTAGACTTAAATGATCATAAAATGAAAATTAAAATTATATTTTAAATTGTATAAAATACAGTTGGGGCTTTTGTTAGGTTTTTCCATTTAACTCAATTTATTCATTTTAGGATCCATGCATCATAGATATGTGATATTTTTTAAATAAATTTGTATTAAAATACTATGCATTGAGCTCTTTAAAATGACATTACTTTATTATATTCTAGTATATAATCCTATTCAACTTATTTTACTTCCAAATAAAATAACTTCTAGAAAATATGCACAACCTTCATTTACATAAGTCTATAAGTTGTACTTATATAAGTACAACTTTCATTTACTTTATTATACAGCAGGGAAACATTCTAGCTTAACCTGCCTAGATAGAGTATTCCTAATCATTTCATTGCATTTAACTATATCTCATGCCATCTTTAAAACAAACTAAATTTCCAGACAAAAGTAAAATAAAATAATAATATTCAAATCAGAAGATTTGAATTTTACAGAGTATGTCTGTAGTTTTGGAAAAATAATTGATATGAACTGAGATAGAATTATTTTAAATAAAATAATTAAGTGATATTTGACTATATAACTATGTTATACATTTGCCTTAAAACAGTATTTTTCTACCTATGCTATTTTGTTTAATAAGAGCATAAGATATATTTATAGCATGTCTTTGTTTCAAGATTATTAAAGTATGTATTATGTATTCTATTTGTCTCAGTGAGTGTTGAAAATATATAGACAAGGCAAAAAGCTAATCTATACCTTATCACAGATAGTGAAAAAGATATCAGATTCCTGGGTCAGAGGCAAAGAGTTTTGTTATTTATGGCAAAAGCAGTAGCCATAATGTCAACATGGTGTTTGCACTGCTTCCCCATGTCCCTTGAGTTCCATGAGGGTAACACAATGCCTCTGATGGATGCCTGCACGTGCAATGCATTGTAGTAATTCAGAGGAACACTGAGCTTGCAATATTCACCGAGTTTACAGTAAATGAAAGGATACCCGGTCTTTGTCCAGGGACAGAGTCTCCCTCATCCCTCATGGTTTCTCACTGCAAATACAACCAAAGAAATGGCCCAGATAAAGAGCATTCAGAGTCTTCAATTTCTGGCAGACTCATCAATATTCTACCTTCATGACACCTGCCTTCAGGATAAGTTCAAGCCACCTTCCACATCATTGCCAAAGCCATCATTCTAAAATCTAAATACATTACTGTATCAGGAGTATTCACTCCATACATTATGTTACTATTACATCACCATCAAATAAGTGTAGGAAAAATAATCTATAAAAATTAACTGAAGAATTAACCTTTCAAGAAACAATGGCCTTAACCTCCAACTGTAAATTTGGTGCTGAATCTTTGTAGTTTCATGAGAAGAGGTGCATGTGATTCTCAGCCACTATTTTATCATTTTTGAGTAGTGGTGTAATTTTCTGTGTCTCTCACTAAACAAAGAGTTATTTTTTAATGTCATGTATAATGAAACATTTATTCAATGATTAGTAATTGCCAGGTAATATGCTAAAACTATGCATAGTTTACCTCATTTCATCCTCATAAATTCCTATGAAGTAGATAATGTTATGAGTATTTTACAGATGAGGAAACTGAGTGTCACAGAGGTTAAGTAACTTTCTGAATGTCTCTTAGCTAGATGGTAATGAAGTAAAAATCCAAACTAAGACAAGGTAGTTCCAGAGCCAGTTTCCTTGATAACTATAATATACTTTCTCCTTTAGAGTTCAAGAACCATTTTTCTCTTTCTATATCTTCAATGTTTAGTACAATATCAGAACAGAAATAGACAACTTGGAAATATTCACTGGATGATTATATGAATAAATGAATGATGAATTGATTAATTGATATATATTTCAATAGAGCATCTTTCACTTTGATATAGTAGATTTGTATTAAAACTGAGATTTTGTCAGAACAAAAGCAAGTCTGCACATAAAAAATACATTTTTATTTTAATTAAAACATTTGTATATAAAAATATAATATTTTTAAATTTCAGAGTATTCTCTTTTAAATTATCAAGATTTGAATGATTGCTGTCTTTTGATAAATGTATAAATCTCTGCCTTATGTTTAGATAAATAAGTTACAAAATATGATCACACACCAAATGAGTCTGCAAAATTCTCTTCCCCCCACTCCTCGTATTTAGCAATTTTGAAGATGATGATGATGAGCAGCCTAACAAAATACATTACCAGATTTCTCATCTGTAAAATTAGGATGATGGGCTATACAATCTCAAAGGTCACTTCTAGCTCCATCATTTATAATCCTCTGACTTAATTTATATCATATGTTTTACTAGTGCACAGCATGTTTTCTTTTAGTTGCAGGCTAATTTCTTTCTTTCTCTAAGCCTATAGACCAGTGCTAATTGTCATGTCTAATCTATAGGCCAATTTGTAAGGGAAAAAAATCCACTGGGGACATTGCAAAACATCCACTATCTGAAGAGGGTGGAACAGGAGACCTGCTGTGTCTGCACTGAGACAGCTGCTTCAAGAACCTTAAGCATCTGGGGAAGTCATCCAGAGAAAGGCCATCCACTGTGCTTTTGATCTCTCCACTTCAGGCACTGAAGCACTGCCTGTCCATATGCTTGGTGAGAACCCGTCCAGACTGTTAGACCCATGCCTAGGGCCAGCTTTTTCCCTTGTTTCTGCCCAGAAAATGG
The DNA here is from genome assembly GCF_040939455.1 of Microcebus murinus. Taxonomy (NCBI): domain Eukaryota; kingdom Metazoa; phylum Chordata; class Mammalia; order Primates; family Cheirogaleidae; genus Microcebus; species Microcebus murinus. Next base: position 61,807,650 of record NC_134108.1, on the reverse strand, counting down.
CACCAGAGAGTTTCTTTCCTATAAGTGAAATAAAATTTCATTATGATATAGTTCTGTATGAAACCAAGTTTACATGATATTACATTAATTATGCTGAGTAATTCAGCATTGTGCTTTATAAGTGAACAAAAAGGAAATTAAAATAGATATAAAGGGTAAAGTTTAAAAACATATGTGCAGAAATGAATAGTTTTTTCGATGCTTCTCAAATTTTTTTCTAATTCCCATAAAAGTCCTCTGAGTATATCTATGATTACTTCCATTTTATAGATGAAGAAACTGATTATCAGAGAGTTGCTTAGAAGCCCATAATTAGTAAATATAGGCTCTGGACTTATATTCAAATCTTTTGTTACAAATTTCTTACATTTCCTTTTTTTCACTATTACAGACCATCTTAATATGCCCCAAGAGAATACATATACTCAAGGTATATTTAACTTTCTAAAATAAATTATATACATATACTAAAGGCAAATATTTTCATGAAATATAAAATAACTTGCAGGAGTTGTCATTTAAAAGACAATTTTATGTAACTTGTTTCTATAAGAGCACAAATTATTCTCACACAAGACTTAGTTTTACTATCTTATTTTCTATCGGTGAAAAACAGTTAATTAGAATATGTTGAACATTGATAATAGATACTGACTAAGCATTCTTTGATTCATACAAAAATTACATTTAAAATATCTTTCTACTTTGCAAAGACTGTCACAATTTGGTGCAACTAAAACTGGAGATACGATTTATGTACATTAAAAATCACGTTATTTTTAAATAATTAATTTTTGGCCTTGATCCATGGTAAAGTTTATGGTATCTAGAGAACTATCAATAATAATAAATATTCCACACCAGAATTACTTTTATTAAAAGTGAAAATAAAATTTACATTGTGAAGTAAAATTTACACTATAGTAAAGCTCAAAAATTTACACTATAGTAAAGCTCAATAATGTTCAATAATGGTTCTTGTATCTCCTAGGAGAATGTTTTTTATTTATGAGTATAGAAATCATATTGTGCATATAATATGCTAAATTTTCATTATGGCAGTAGATATGAGTTTAATATTTGATTTGTAATGTAATTTATTTGAATCAGTTAAGATAGGCTCGGTATTAAGTAACCAGAATCTCAACTATAACTGCTTTTGAAGGAAATCTATTTTCTCACAAAACTTTAAATCATGAGGTAAATGACCATTCAGTATTTTTATGATTTAATTTGTAAAATGTGTCACTATTTACCTAAAGTTTGTTAATCTCTCTGTCCTGCCATTTTTAAATTTTGTCCTCAAAGTCTGGCTTCTCTTCAATTTACAGTCTAGGCTGACAGGGAATACATGCTTCTTGCTCTATGTCTAGGGAGACTGGGAAGGTGGCAGTGTTAGGAGTGAAAAGAACAAACCTATTTCCCTAAACCATGACAAAAAGTCTAGGACATCACTCTTTCAGGACCAATTCATTTCTTATGCCTACCTTTTTCTGAAACCAATGGTTGCCTACCTTAATTAGTTTCCTACTTTTGTTTACTAACACTACCTCAAATTAATAAAAGCAGCATTTCCCAGATTTCCATATGACCAATGGGATGCAAATAGAGGCTGTTGGGTGGCTCCAAAGGAAGTTCATTAAAATTGAAAAACTTCCTAGCATGCATATTTCACCCTTTTCCCTTTCCCTTTATCATCATGGGAAGTAGGCATGGTGCTAGATATGGGGCTGCCAGTCTGGGACTCTGGAGAGAAAAGTGTGACACATACTTTCTGCTAAGGATGACTGAGCAAGGAAAGAAGGAACTTACTATTGTGATGTAGTTTTTACAGGCACTGTACCAGTCCCAGACTACCTGGGTTTGTTTGGTTTTTGTTACAAGATGAAATATACTGATATTTATTTACATTACTGTTACTTGGGTTCTCTGTTATATGCACCTAAGCACAATACCTGATAAGTTTTCCCTGAACCAATCATCATAGCCATGGAGAGGGATGGGAATTGGTTTGCTTTTGTCTGTTCTATTGCTTATCACTGTACTAATTTTGGTACATTTAGATCACATTTGTAAATCAGGCTAATTGAGTCTCATATCACAGAAACCATATAAATGCTAGAAAATGGGAGAAATCCAGGTTCTCTTAGGGGCAAAGAAAAGATGAATAATGGGTAGTTCTTCACAAATGTCCACTATAATGTCCATGATACCCTAATTTATTTAACTGATTAACTTTTAAAATTACTCTTTATTATTTTTTATTATTATTTTAAATTATTTTATTATAATAATAATTTTATTATATCATAATTTTTAATCATTTTATTATTATTTCTTATTATTATTGTAATCAATGTCTTGTTAAACTCCTTTGTAGATAAGTCATCATAAGAATTTCTGTCCAGAGGCTGAGGTGGGAGGATGGCCATGAGGCCAGAAGTTGGAGGATGTATTGGGCTATGGGGCTATGGGGCACCTGTGAATAGCCACTGCACTTCAGCCTAAGCAGGATAGTAAGATTCAATTTCAGAAAAAGAAAGAAAGAAAGAGTTTCTGGTTTGGGGTTTTTTTTTTTTTTAATAGATTAGTAGAAAGGGTATAAATCATGTGTTATTGAATTTTCTTATAAATCTTAATACAGTCTGCTGAAGTGATTTTTCATATCTGTTTCAATTTAACCTAAGTGTATAAGAATGCTCAAACAAAGTACACGTGTTGGTTTTCACCATTTATTAATATTTTCACATATATTTTGCCTATCATATATGCAAAAATCTCATGTATAATTATAATTTTTTATTTAGACAATTATTTAAAATTTTCACTTTATCTCCTTTTTCGTGAAAACTTTATGTCCTTAATTCATTTTTTAAGTTCATGTCTTTGTCTAAGAATTGCCTTTGTCTTTTTCATATATGCTAAATATTTTCCAAGTTCCTTAACTGTATTTAAAACTTAAAATGTTTGAAATTGCAAGATTTTCAGGTTGAGTATAGTTCAAGCTTGTGAAGTATATTTTGTGATTTCCAACATTGCTTTTATATTTGTTAATTGTCAATCAGTTAAATAATCATTAATGTTTTCTACTAAGATTTTTTTGAAAAATATTCAGCATTTGGTTCTGGTTATTGTCTATATGGGTACTTGTTTTATCTTTGACTATATTTTTTAATTTTTGTTCATTTCTTTTCTCTAATACTTTGGATTGGTAATATTGTTTTTAACCATGTTTAAGATGATGCTTATTAATTCTTAATGTTACCTATTTTCAAGACACATTTAAAAATATAAATTTCTCTTTAAGCTCTTATTTAACTTCATTGAATTTCACATCTTGCTGCTATTCAATCATAATTAGTTTATAGAAATTAATGAGGTATTTTACTCATTCACTCTTCATAATATCCATTTTTATGTTTTAGATCTATGGGTTTCAGACTTTATATTTATTATTGAATTATAAATTTTATATTGTGGTCTAGGAATGTTATTCTACATGGAATTGATATTTTATAGTTTGGTGACATTTTCTTTGCAACCCAGAAGCAATAATTGTCTGCAAATATTCCACGTATCTTTGAACGAATGTTTAGTCTCAATGTATTCTGGGTGGCAGAGCAGTGTTATTTACAATATATATTAGATCAGTTCATCAATTGTGTATTTCAAACTTTCCAAAATTTTGACTGTTTTACCTATTAGATATATAATTTTCTAGGATTTAAAATTCCCCTCTAACTTTAGGATTTTTTAAAAACTAGTAATCATTTTCTCTAATGGATCAAACTACCCTTGTAGGTAATGACTTCTTATAGGAGAAAAGGGGAAAATAAAATAAGATTTTTCATAAAATGTTCTAATATGTCTTATTTTTCAAAAATTTGGTTGTTAGCATATTTCATGCTGTCCATAACACACTAAAACTCTCACTAATATTACCAAAGCCTTTAATTTTGAGAAATTCACTTTTGAGATTTTCATGAAAGGGGGATCCTCCCTTATTGGTAGAATTTACTTATTTATATCATGAATAGCAGGGAATATTTTGATATAGTGTAGAGATCATGTAAAGCTGGTTATAAATGAATATCCTCATAAACAAATACACAGAAAATTTAGTATTGGTTCAATATGTTCAAGCCTAGTGATTTATCTTAGGTTTACCCCAAATAGCTATTATGAAATTTGACTTGGCTTCTTTAATTTTCAAATCAGTAATATATATCTTTATTTTAATCAGCCTGCCTTATAGGCCAATTTCCAATGAAAAACACATGAGAGACTTAGATTTAAGCCAATAGGCAATATATTAGCTTTATTATGAGAGTTATGTCATTGCTTTTCAAGGAAATGGAATACTCATATTCATCATTCTTGGCATCCCAGCTTGCTATAAATGTGCAAGGGGCTGAATTGTAATCAGAAAATTTCATGAGGGGTAACAAACAATGATTAGGCTATAACATTTTCTAAGCTTAATGATTACTTTTTTTTCCCTGTGATGATATTTTGGTCATCTTGATTGGATTTGGGAGATATTCCACATACTGAAGATTATCTCTTAAGATGAGAGCACATCTAGTATGGTTGCTCTCACCTATTACATCTTGATTTTTTTCATGTTCCTTGCAGTGGATAATCTGTTATGAAAATTAAAGGGACGCATCTTTTTAACTTGCTCTCAAAACTCCCACTGATTGATAAATTTTAAGCCTTGTTCATGTAGTTGAGCTGCTAAGAATAAATCACAACCATTTGCAATGTTCATTGACCTACAACTGTCCTTTGATAAGATAAGAAGAAGTTGTACTACAATATATGCTTTTCATATAGATTTTTCATTTATAATTCCATTAAGATATATTAAAGTAGTACTAATTATATAAAGTATATCTACATTTTTAATTTTAAATGACAAAAATGATGACTTCCTTGTATCATAATTTTATATACAGCATTCTGTAATTCTGTATTTGATTGTATGATTTTAAAATTCTAAACAATAGCCCTGTGAATCTACAGGATTTTTAAATATTTTCTGTATACTAACTCATTTTATTCTTATACTATTTTACAGACGACGAAATGAGTCACAGAGAAATCAAATGATTTGCTCAGGTCATAAAACTAATAAAAAGTGGATCAAGGATTCAAATCTAAGCAGTCTCATTCCAGAGTCCTGTGTGTTATCCTGGAACTTGCTAAAACACAGAGTAGATAACAATAAACTAAACTATATGTATTATGCATTAAAAGGAAGAGAAATTTATGAATATATGAATCTGAGGAAAAAATGTGTAACATAGTCTGGGGATAATATGGTAGCATTCCAGGTAGGGCAGTATTTTGATATGGTAAGTATAAAATTGAAATTTAACAATTCCATTTCTTTTTTACTACTTATTAGTATAGCATAATCTTTCTCTAATTTATTGAAAAATATATTTAAAACTGTAAGAATGCCCATCATCACTCCTATCATTACATCTTTGTTTTCTGGAAGCTCTAGACAATAATCAAGAAAAACCTAATAAGAGAAACAGATATTTGAAAGAAAGAGGGAAATTATCACTATTATTTGCAGGAGTGATTATAGTTTTAAAAAATATCTCTCTACAAAGAAGTTCATTTAAAATACTGTTAGAATCCAAAAAACTCACAACGCATTTGAAAATAAAATGGAAATAGTTGCACTTAAAATAGCAACAGAAAATATAAAATGTCTATTAATAAATGAAATAAAATATTCAGAACATAAAATGTATATTATAAATGTTTCTTAGAAGGAAAATAAAGTGGACAAATAATTGGAGATACACACACATACACACACATACACACCCCAATAACAGATGGTATCTGTCTGTTAATTCATTGAGCACATATTTATTTAGTTATCTGTATATGGCAGGTACCCCACCGATAAAATGTGTGAGCCACAACATTGCCTGAACAGAACTTAGTCTTGAGTTGCAGAGAGAGATTAGTAATGTGGCACTCTGAAAGTTATTATATAGGCGTGTAACCAAATCAGGAATATCATGGAAATTACCTTGAGAAAGAGACAATATATCTAAGATCCAGAGTAAGTGGAAGAGGTTCCTAGCTGCAGAGGGTGGGAGTGGGTAGAGCTTTTCAGGGAAAGGTAACACGTTGGTAAAGAATCTGGTTGTGGTGGAAAACAAGCATGTGTAAGTGAAAAAATCTTGTATAGTTAAAATATGCTAAACAAAAGGAAGTACAGTGCAGTGTGAAACTATGATAGTAAGTACCTGACAGACAATATTAGTCCTGGTGGTCAGACATATTAAAATGTGTTCTTAAGAGGAAAGGAGGCCATTAAAACATTGTAAGTGAAAAAACAACATGATCCAATTTTTTTTTTTTTTTTGTAGAAAGTACCCCTGCTGCAGTGAGAGAACAAATTAAAGATGAGCCAAGGATTGGGGAAATTAGAAACAAAGACAAGACAGGAAAGCACAAAGGGTGCAGTCAGAGCTGACACCCAGGTTTTTAGCTAGAATAGTGTCATTTAGTGACATAGAAATATTTAAAGCAAAGAAGATTTCAGGATATCAAAAAACAGAACAGAAAAGTAGAAACCTTAACCCAAACTCTCTCTCTCTCTGCCTTCATTATAATTTAGTGTTGATAAAGATGCAATTTTAAATAGTGAGGAGAGACAGAATTATTCAATAAGTGCTGGTAGGACATATGGCTAACTGTAGAAAAAATGTTGAAACAGAATATAATTTCAAAACTTTTAACAAAATAAATTTAAAATATATTAAGTATTTAAAATAATGTCAATGTTTTAAAATTCATTAAGAAAATTCTAATAACTTTCCAAATGAAATATGTTAAAATATATTTGAATTAGGGAATATTCTGGTTATTAAGCTATTGATCTCATTTTCAAACTGACACTTGTGTGCTCTGCTTTGTGAAGCTAGAGCTGGAACTTTACAAACCACATTTCTCCTTTGATAGCTGGTTCCTGTTAGGTTCTTCCAACAGGAGTACATAGAAGGCGGCTGTAGGTGGAAGAAGGACATGCTACTTCTGTTTGCTTCCTATTCCTGGCACAATCACCAGGACAACACTTCTTCACTCTTGCAGCATCAAAGTTGATTCTAGCAGCAGCAGCTGATTCCAGTTTACAGTTTTTCCATATTTGTAGAAGTCATTTTATGGCATTGTGTAGGGAGCAGGAGCTGAGCATCACCCCTTTCCTCAGAGATCTAAGTCTCAGATCCATAGGATTCCTCCTCCAATCTTCTACAATTTAATAATTCCTACCTGATTTCTTTGTTCTCCAGTCATAGAGGTGGTAGCTGCTTCCTTCTATGATAGCTTAGTGTCTCTTTTTTGTCTTTGTAGTTCTCTTAGATACAGTTTATAATTTTTTTTTTATCAAAAATCTGTTTGGCTGATGATGTTTTCTATATCTTTACTAGACTGACTTATACAAAACTGTTATTATACTATGATACTCATTAACAAAAAAACCTTAAAAAGTACAGATTTGTTAATGCTTGTTGAAAAACTGAGCAGTATTTTCTGGGAACTTTCTGTTTGTCAAGCACTTGTGTAAATGCTGGGATAACAGGAGTGAAAAAAACGAACTAAATCCTTGACCTTAGGAGTTTAAATAACAGTGAAGGAGCAGGTGTGGGGAAGAGGGAGAACGTGAATTAAGGCCTAGACACATAAGCAAGTTCACCTTGATAAGTGCTTTGATAAAGATAAAAATTAGTGATATGCTAGAGTTGCAACAGTGTTTAGGGAAAAGAGTGAGATGGATATTTGACTTGAGACTTAAAAGATAAGGAGCAAACTATAAAAAGATTGAAGGAAGAGCTTCCTAAGCACAGGTAAAAGCATCTAAAAATTCCTGAGTGAAATGAGCTGACATTCTTTCTGTTCTTGCAAAAAGAACAGAAAGAAAGCCTAATTTCCTGCAGGAGAAAAAAAAAAGAGCGAGAGGAGAGGGGAGAGTGGAAAGAAAAAAGATTAGAGAAGTAAAGTGAAATTAGATCACATATAGTATTTTAGGTCACAGAAAGATGTTTGTATTTTACTCTAGTTACACTGAGAGCACTTTGGAGTTTAACCTGCAAATGATATGATCTGATTTATGTACTTAAAAGATCAGTCTGGCTGCCAAGTAATATGAATCATGATGGCCAGAGGCAGGGGTGGAGCCAAGAGTAGAGAACAGTCAGGCAAAGATGATGGTGGCATTTATTAAGGGCATATATACTTACTTACTGAAAATATGTATGTACAAATTAAACATGATAAGATTTATGTACCAGAATGTTCATGGAAGCATATTTTAAATCCAGGGTGGGGGATCACCTAATATCTGCAAAGACAACATGGAAAATGATACAATGGTGTATAACACTGCACAATTATTAAAAATACTTTTAGATTGATTTTACTTATAGAAGATATATTCATGCTCTACATAAAATATAGATTACTACAATATGGCTATATGTGCATATAGCCTTAGACAACTGATAGTTGCTTGCATTTTCTTATTCTTTGAAAATGAGCATTTTTTTTCTGTGTGGTCAGAAAAATAGAAATCATTAAAAAAAAAAAAAAAGAAAAGAAAGTATTCTTCTTAACCTTACCAATATTCTTAGCCCTCAGCTAATTCTGAGATTTATGATACCAAGCAATATTTTTGCTTTTATGCTACTGTTTGCTATTTCTCTATAATATGTACTCTTACTGAAATTGCTTATATTTGTTTGTGAGTATGAATTAATTTGGCTACTCCTTGATTATTCCCATGCCCATACGTTTTCTTCTTCATCAGCGTTATTTACAAATGAGTTTTTAGGATGTGTAGGATGTGTATGTATTTTTTTCTTTATTATAGTTTCATTGAGGTATAACTGACATGTAATAATAAACATTTAAAGTGTGAAGTGTTATAAGTGTATGAACCATGAAATCATTTTTAGAACCATGATAATGATTATATCTATCACCACAAAGGAATCCTTGTGGCCCTTTGTGACTCCCTTCCCAAACTCTACTCAGGCAATCACCCCCAGGCAACCACCAGTCCATTTTCTGTTATTCTAGGTTAATGTTTGCATTTTCTAAAATTTTATATAAATATAATTACATAGTACATACTATTTTGTCTGGCTTCCCAACTCAGCATTATTATTTTGAGATTCATATGTGCTGTCACATGTGTCAGTGGTTCATTCCTTCTTACTGATGGTTAGTATTGCATAATTTAGATGAACCCCAATAGGTCTATACATTCACCTATTGATAGTCATCTAGTCAATCTTTTTAAGTTTAGCCATTCTAGTGAGTATGTAGTAGTATCTCATTGTAATTTTACTTTACATTTTCCTAATGTCAAATGATGTTGAGTATCATATCAAATCTTTCCAATTTGAAAATGGCTAAAAACGTAAACAGGCATTTCATTAAATTTTTATTTTGGAGTAATTTATTCATCTTGTATTATTTCATTTGTAATAACAGGCCATGATTGTGTGATTATATTATATCTCAGCATGTAAAAGTTACTTTCCTTAATTCTAGGTGCCCACCAGAATTTTATAAGTCTTCAGTAATTTTTTATTATTAACTTTAAATATATCTTCTTCAGCAACACAGCAATGTGTATCACCTTTCTAATATACACCATGTATAAATCCACTTAAAATAGCTTACCTATATTATTATTTATATGTCCTCAACAATTTTGCAATATTCATATATTAATGCCTATATAATAAAGACAACTAGGGATCAAATATTTTGTCCAAGGTCACATAGATGTTAAGTCATGAACATAAGCTTCAAAAGCTAATTCCAGAATTTAGATGCTTGCTACTTTGCGTGTTTTGCTCTCAAGATTTGGATCAGCTTGGCTTCATTTACTGTTTGAAAAGAAGACACTGAAGAGAAATGCTTAGTACATTTTGACTGAGTCACAATTTTGTTCAAATATTTTTAAAGCAACATTTCTATATCATGTTGAAAATAAAATAGGTAAAAATATCACTGGAAGAGTAACTCAACAGTAAGAAACAAGTTATATTTTTAAGGCTATTTTTCTCTTATGCATTTGAAAAATGTTGAGTTCAACTTAAGAACACACCAATTGATATATGTCTCATAATAAGGATTTGGTATCTTTTTGTCTTTTTCTCTAGAGCAGTTTTTGTAAATCAGTGTTTAGTGGGCATTAATAAATCACTATCACAGAAGCATAATAATGATTTTTTAAACTTTAAGACATAAAAAGCTTTCAATTATGTTCATGTATGGCTCAAGAAGGAGAATAACTAAAAATGAACAAGCATTTTCATAATGACTTTCTCATTATTTCTTGGATTTGTTGTAATTATATCAGAACACACTTTTTTTTTTTTTTTTGAGACAGAGTCTTGCTTTCTTGCCTAGGTTAGAGTGAGTGCCGTGGCGTCAGCCTAGCTCACAGCAACTTCAAACTCCTGGGCTTAAGCAATCCTCCTGCCTCAGCCTCCCGAGTTGCTGGGACTACAGGCACGAGCCACCATGCCTGGCTAATTTTTTTTTATATATATATATATATATTAGTTGGCCAATTAATTTCTTTCTATTTTTTATAGTAGAGACGGGGTCTCGCTCAGGCTGGTTTTGAACTCCTGACCTCGAGCAATCCGCCCGCCTCGGCCTCCCAGAGTGCTAGGATTACAAGCGTGAGCCACCGCGCCCGGCCCAGAACACACTTTTCATACAACAAATATATTTTATTGAGTGCCTTCTGTATGCCTTGTACTCACACATGAACTGCCAATTTCCTTGCCTGTTGCTAAGGAACTAGCACCATTGGTATATGAAATCCAGTTGACTAGCATTTTCATGTTAAGACTCTTGAAAGGACATTTTCTCTCTCCCTCTCTCTCTCTCTCATGTGTATGTGTGTGTTTGTTTATCTTTGAACAACATGGGTTTGGACTACATGAGTCCACTTATATACAGATTATTTCCACCTCTGCTACCCATGATACAGCCAGACCAACCCATCCTCTTCCTCCTCCTCCTTAGCCTACTCAACATGAAGATGAGTATGAAAACTTTTATGATGATCCACTGGCACTTAATAAATAGTAAATATATTTCTCTTCCTTATAACTTTCTTAATAACATTTTCTTTTCTCTAGCTTACTTTATTATGAGAATACAGTACATAATAAATATAACATACAAAATAATGTGTTAGTTGACTTTTTACGCTATCAGTATGGCTTTTGATCAACAGTAGGCTGTTAGTACATATGTTTAAGGGAGTCAAAAGTTATATGCAGATTTTTGACTATACAGGGGCCAGTCCCTCATCTCTGTGTTGATCAAAGATATATAAAAAATCAGGACTTATTTCATTGAAATAATGGAATTTGAAATCCTCTGGACAAGATAGCCCCAGGAACTTCTCCAATCTATCTTCTTTTAAAAATTAATGTAGTTTAATATAAGGCAACATCTTCTTTAAAGATCCTGAAATTCATTGTATTAACATCTCAACAACACACTCCAATCCTCAGACCTTGACTCTTAATTTCCAAGAAGTATATTGCTTCAAAAAAGTTCTTCAAAAAGTTTTTAAATTGTAATAGGAAGCATTCCACCTTTCTATTCACTTATTCTAGTATCCTAATATAAAAATATTCCAACCTCAATATATATTCCAACTTATTAGCCTTACATTATTTGGGGGAGGAGAGGTCTCCTGTTTCTCTGTTCTCAGTTAATAATCTTAGTACAATACTGTAATAAATACCATGCATACAACATCCACTCCACATTATTTTTTCTTTTTGTCTTCTGCTTATTTTTTATCTATGGTAGTAACCTGTCAAAAACCCAAATTATCCAGTTATTTTGCAGTATACCAAGACAGCTGAATGTAGGAGCTAGAGAAAAACATACAATCTCATTGACAGGTCATTCTTCGAATTGATAGCCACAAACCCCAAGTGAGCCCTCAGCCCTGTCCATAAATCCTACTGAATTTTTGTGTCAGACATTTTCTCTTTATCTCTCCAAATCCATTCTTTATACTTCTCCAAACTGTTCTCTTTCGTGGGAGACTGAGCTATATGGGGATCTCTTGGCTGTGTAAATTTTAGCCTTAACTGGAGGGAGTTAGGGATGGAGAATCACTTATCTTCTCTGTATTTTTATCACTCAAAATTATTTGGGGTTTACATCATTAACCCTCATTCTTAACAAAAACTCAGACTTGGGTGCTATTGTACTTCTCAGAGACTCATACCACCATCTGAGTGAGTTATCTTCACCTTCTTTCTAATTCTCTCCTTCCTAAGTGCAGGGAAGAATAATGTGGTCTCAGGAAGCAGAAGTATCACTCTTACTCTCATTTACATTCCCAAAGCTATAGCTCTTACTTGGGGTCTATGCATCTCACCCCTGAAAACATGGCTATTGAACTTCTTATCAAGACATTTTCTATTTGCATTCCACTCTACTGTTCCAATAAAACAGGTCAAGCTATGTGAATGGGAGAAAACATGGAAATAGCATGAAATATTAAGAAATTTTAAGGAATAGGGTAATACTTTACACACACAAAGATATATATGTGTGTATGTGTATATATGTATATATGCATGCTTCTGAAGTTTTTCAAATTAACCCAAGAACACATTAACTGCCTGTAAATTGTAGAAGCCTCCTTCACTGGTAATGAGTTTCCATTATTGGAGATATTAAGGTGAATTAGAGCAGTCATCTCTCCAGTATATTGTCTAGTAAATTAGTACATCATAAAGAGATTGGAGAGGATGGCCTTCTAGGAAAAATGAGTTTTATGGTTCACTCAAACTCTGAAGTTTTATATTTCCAGTGATGAAATTCAGGACATAGAAAAACTCTTCAGTCAAAATCTGTTCCCTATGATACAGATTTCCCTGATATATTATAACTACTAAAAACTAAAGCATGCTCTGGATTATTTTAGGTATCTGCAGTGGATAGATTATTGTGATATTCTGATAAACATATTCCAAATCTCAACAAGCCCTTTGTATTGTTTTCATGCCTCAGATGACCTTGAGATTTTGGATGATAACTATATAGGAGAGTTTCAGTTAACCTGTGGATCTCAGGAAAGAGGTATTCCTCTTGTAGGTAGGTCTAATGACCCATTATTTTGTTCTTAAATCGGTATTTATAAAACTTAATTTTAGAAGGTACAAGAGATTAGACAAAGGAAAGTGGAAGATATCACCTTACCGTGTTTCCCTGAAAATAAGACCTACCCATAAAATAAGCCCCAGCAGGATTTCTAAGCATTTGCGCACTATAAGCCCTACCCTGAAAATAAGACCTAGTGATGGGCATGGCTACACAGCGAATCTGCACAACCCATGCATTTCATAAATGCATTTCATTGCAGAGCCATAAAGAAAATGAGCAGCCCTTCTCAGCTTCCCAATGAGAGCTCTATTGCTTGACAATAGATTGGGGCCAATGGTTCTAAAGGAAACAGAGTCGCAAGACATTTGAGATGGAATTCGGGGTTTGGACAGTTATGATGATGTTCCAGAAGATGACTTAATTATATTTGAATAAGTGTAGATTGTCGTACTGTACTTAAAAAAAAATAACACATCCTCTGAAAATAAGCCCTAGGATGTCTTCTTGAGGAAAAATTAATATAAGACCCGGTGTTATTTTTGGGGAAACACGGTAGTAAGTTCTCCCCACCTTCTTTCTCAGTATAGAAAAATCAACATTCTATTATAATAGCTCTAGTAGAGATGGACCCTTCCACCAGGATGATCAGGAAAGGCTACAGATGAAAAGTGGCATAAAGGGAATAATTTTGAAACATAAATGAGAATAAAATTGATAAGAAAAGATATAGACAAAAATGGAAGTGTGAGCCTAAAGATAATTTACTGGTTTTAAAAGGTTCTTTGTTCTGTAATAATGGCACCAGATAGAATTAAGGTTTCAAAATCAACAAGATCTGTTGTGTTGAGATGAAATAGAATAATACCAACAGACTTCTCTCCAGCTAATGAAGGTTTTCTGTTGGTTTCCTCCAACTCTTGGGAGCCTATGACTCCTCTTGTTTTTGAAAAACAGGGTAATTACCTTAAAGCTACTGTTTGCTATTTGAATTTTCTTTTGTTTTAAACTTTTAATTTCATCAAAACCATGAATTTTCACAAAGCAATTTCCTATCTACTTGCTACTGAAGAAAATATTTCACCAATATGTAGCAATACTAAGTTCTACTCCCTGGTACAATGAGTTCCCTGATACCTAAGATGATCATATGTTGGCTTAGCCCGGAGAGTCCCAATTTCAGTCTGTTGTCCAGGATTAGTTATTATTAGCTCCCCATTTCATTCTCAAAATGAATATGAATGATAACTCCATGAGTATGAATAATAAGGCATATGGTCAACCAAAAGAGAGAATAAAAATACTTTTTATAATTTTAATTTTGTCTTATTTTACTTTTAAAAAATGTAATTAAGAATTATATCTCTTTGTCTGACACATGATTTAGTTAATAATAGAGCTTAACCTCTAAACAAGATCCATGAAAATACAGAAAACACTGATAGTAGATCACTAATCGTTGTGCATTGTGTCTATCACAGTATCGTTAATGAGACAGCTAAGTATAAAATTGAAAAGATAAAATAAAATATATCCCAAATGTAACTAATGAGTTAGTACTAATCAATAAGTAATAAATTTGTATTATAGGATGTTCTTAAATCCTTAACTTAAAAGTGAGTTTTATTAATTTAAAGTTTCAAATGTAACTCATTTTTAGGGTTAATCTCTTCCAATTATGAAGGGTTTGTTACGGTATTTGAGAAGCACTTGTTTAAATTCACTATAACTGAATTCACTATAACTGAATTATATAGAAAAACCATAGAGCTATAGTCTCTTTTTAAAAAGGAATAAGTAAAATAAGCATGTAAATTGAAGCACACATTTAAGAGGAATTTGTGGAATGGTTTGCGAATGGTGAATTTGCAACAAATGACAACTTCATGTTAGATTTCTCTGATTTTCAAAAAATCTTCAAAACAAGAAATTTAAAGTATCCCTACATATATTTCAGGAATTGCTATCAAAGATAATTTTAAACACAATAAGTAATATAGCATATTATTGAGATCCTATTTGGATTTATTGGAATAGTTAAAATCATGGAATATTTTCTAGTATAATAAAGTATGAGTACTCTACTGCAAACAGTGTGGCAATAAATTGAAATATTAGTAACAGTATACACATTGCACTTCACTCAGGAGTGTTACATAAAATATCAGATATTCACCAGAGGGACTGATAATTTTTAAAAAATATTTTAAGAATCTAAGTATTTTTATTTTTGTTTCTATTTTTAGAAATTTTTTTCTTTGACATTAATTATAATCTGGGGGCAAAATGGTTCACAAAGATTTCTTGGACAGACAAAAATGTTTATAGACATAATAGGATTTGCAGCTATTTTAAGTCAAAATGAGTTCTTTAATCCCCTATCTAGTGCTGGTAGAATTAATTCATTACTAACCTCACAACAAATTTCAAGGAAACTAGGTCTGCTGTAACTGTTAAATTGTGGTAGAAATTAGGAAATGTTGAAACGGTCTCATCAAGAAACTGCATAATGTCATTTAGTGCATTAACAGAGTCCCACAATTCTTATTCAAAAGTGTCTTTTTCTATCTTCATTTCACCATTGTGTGGCTCATTTGAAACAGCCAGCATGTCTGAAGCAGTTTATAACTGTGGCTGAAGAAACTATTCAGCACACCTCGTTAACTAGCAATTTTACCTCAGGACCATCCTGAGTATTTGATTCCTCATGGTTCATTCTTTTGAATACAAAGAATAAATAGTGCAAGTTATAAACATACGTCTTGAGTGTCGGTGGTTTCTTGATGCATCATCTGAAAATATTAATTCAGTTTGTTGGCTAACAATGATTGCTTTGTGCATCTCTGTGTATAGATTGCCAGGGTAGGAACAAAATTCTCTAAACAATGATAGTTTGGATGCTTAATGTTTTACCTTTGTTGTTAATTCCTTTTCTCTTCCTCTGGAGTTTCATAGGGTGAAAATGGTCAAGTAATTTGGGTTCTAGTCCCTGCTGTGTAGTTGGCTGGCTCTACTTGAGTAAACACAAGACAGTGCTAATTCCTAATAACAGAAGTGTTCATTCTTTGGTTAAAATAAGGACTGTCTCTCCTCCCTCTCTTTTTGTCTCTCCCTTTCTTTGTCTTTCTCTGACACACACACATACACAAACACACAAAGCCCATTTTTCCTCTCTCAAGAAGTAATAAGAATGGATTTTATATTTAATATTTCTCACAGTAGTCTCTGTAATTCTAAACAATGTGCATATATGCCATAGTTTGATTTGTCAACTTTTGACAGTATCTGGTGACTCTTTCTATGAAAAACAATAGATTAACTCACACTCACTTTCAATGACTGTACTGACACTTTAGTTGTTAAATCTTCCATTAGTTAACTTAAAACTTAAATTATCTCATACACACACACATACATCTCCTGCTATTTCTTGATGTATCAAAACTTGATATTCAATGCTGATAGCTTATTGTGTAAGGAGAATTTCATCCTTACTTGTTTTCCTAACTTCCCTCTCCCTTTTAAATTGTATCATAATATTTTCAACATTAATGAAATTTGCATTTACTCCTAAAAATATAAATTTTTTGTTTTGTCTAAGAAATGAAAACCAATGGTGTTCAATAAATTATGATTAAATTTTTTATACTCTACCTTAAATTGTGCAGAAATGTTCTATTCTTTGCAGTGTTGCCCTGTGGAGACTTGGGAGAGCTCAGCCCAAGAATTTTTGCTGTACTAACTCCAGCAGCCTTTACAGTGGGAAGCTCACAGCCTGATGCTTCAACAGGAGGCCATTCAAACTCCTCAGCACAGGGTGAATCCTTCTTTACTCAGCCACCTATTTTCTTGCACAATTGTGTTGATAGACAGCATAGGTTGAAGCCAGAGCCTTTTGTAACCAGGAAGGAAGCTCAGCATCCCTACCAACATCCTCCTTCCACCAGCAATGTGCCCACTGGACACATCTGCCAGTGAAAAATTGGGATGTTGCCTAGAGTTGGTCTTTTTGGAACAATATCTCATTTTTTGACACGATCCTTTATTCAAGCTATGCTTCCTAATCAGTCAAGCATGCTATAACGCCCAGTTCCCTATTTCTATTCATTCATATAATCTCCACATTATTCAAAGAGAAAACATATTTCTGTTTCATTATGTAATTAAATCTTATGAGTTTTTATTACACTCTATGATTTTATTCCTTCTCTTATACACTCCTTTATATATTTCTTTATACTCTTAATAACATTTTGCCTGCATTTGTTTCAATTTTTGATGGCCAAAGTATAACCTGATATTATGTATTCACCTTGTTACTGAGATAATAGCTACAATAATGGTTATGAGTATTGTATAGAAGTAATTACAACCGAAGTGCAATTCTTAGTACTTCACACATTTTAACTCATTTAATCATTACAATAACCCTATGAGGTTGAGGTTGGTACAATTATTCCTTATTTTACAAATGATGAAACTGAGGCACAGAGAGGTAAAATGACTTGACCATGGAACTATTGTGGACCACAAAACTATTGAATAGTGGCACAGTCAGTGGAAGACTAAAGTCCAGGCTCTCAGTAACGCTGGTATTCCATCCCACCTGGTACATGTTCAAGTAATTATCGAGTTTGTTATGGGGAATTTGTTATTATTTAAAATAGCTTTCTTTCATTTTTTTCTGATTTCTTATTCTACATTAGAAAAAATAAAGGGAATTTAAATTTTTGAATAAAAATGTCTTTATGTTTATGTTTGATAATTTTCTACTTTGGATATAGGTAGAATCTATTTTTCTATGAACAGTGAAATCATTGCTTTATTTTTCTTTAACATCTAGTGTGGCTAATGAGAAGTCTGAGGTTAGTCTGACTTTCATATCTTTATAGGATAAAATGATTTTCTTTCCTCATAAAGTTCTTGTAGTTTCTAATTTTCTCTATATTCTAAAATTTCCTGAGTCACATGTCAGAATGGGAATATTTTCATTTATCCTGTTGAATCCTTAACTCTGAAAACACATTTGGATTCAGTTTATAATTTTTTTAAATTTATTGTGTATATATATATATATATATTTTTTTTTTTTCCTGGTTGAATATGGGAAACTTCATTCTGACTCTACCCTTAAACCATAATAAAAATTCCAAGACAATGCCCTTTCCTTGCTCTCTAGAGCCATTTTGTGGACAAAATGCTTAGGAAGACTGCCCTATTGTCTGCATAAATCCTTATTACTTACATAAACACACATAAAAACATTTTCATACCCTCCTTGTATATGTGTGACATCATTGTTTCTGCTTAACTTTATCTTTCAGATATTAATTCATTTTTTAAGAATCATATTTTTTATTTTCTAGAGCGGTGTCTTACTTTTGAATCCCTTTTAATTAATTAATAACTAGATATACTAATTATATTAATATTTAATATCTAAAAGGTTTTGCTTCCATTAGAGTAACTTCTCTTTCTTTAACTTGATCCTCCATACTATTAATTCTCTTCAAATGCCTGGTTATTATTGTGCATATGGTGGATTTTAGACTAGAATTATGATAAGTAGTTAGTCTCTGTTGCATTGTGTTTCCACAACAAGCCTTTCCTCAATATCGGAGGGCTTACTGGGTTATGTATGTGAAAAGGTCTTCCAGCTGGTAAGACTCACTTTCAGATAGTGTGATGAAAAACAGATGGACACGCTGGAGTCCATACTAATGCAGATATAGGAAAGGCTTCACTACTGGAACCCACCATACATGTCAGATGCCCTACTTCTCTTCAGAGTTATTGATTTTTTAGACTAGAAATACTTAGTTTCTGCCTGCCTGTGGACAGGGGAAGATGGGGAACAACACAGCAATTTGCCATGTTGGAATATGGAGGATCAAATATGTGTAAGGGTAGATTTTCACCACTTTTGTGAAAACATTTTTAATGAGCTCATTCTGATCATTGTCTCACAGACTACTAATCCCCTTGGTATCCACTGAGCTATGAGACTTGCTACCATTTTGAACTCTAATGAGCATGTTCTGGCCTATGTCCTCATCTACCCTTACTCATCCCTTAATAGAATATCAGATTATAATGAAAGATGAATAGGATGTCTTCTCATTCTCAGAATTATAATTGGTTTGTGTCATTTAAATGAGATTTTGGGAGATGGTGTAGCTAAACATATGTATTAAATTTACAATATTGAATTGAAAGTTCTAAATAAAAGTGCTTCTAATTATTGATACCTATTAGGCTGGTACAATCTGAGGTTCCCGTGTAGGTGACCAAAGTAGTGATGTTAGGTATCAAATTCACTTAAAACGACAAGTTTCATTTGATTTCATCCTATCCCCACATCCTCTTCCCAATTTCTTTATTTCTCTTCTTCCTTGCCATGGTAAAATTTGGATATAGAAATGTCTACATTCATAGACTGCAATTGCTCCCCTCTCATTCTATTTTGAGATGGCTCTAGCTAGAAATTTCTCCCCTACACTCTACTGAAGCCATTCTCCCTAAAGACATAAAGATCTTCAAAATATTAAAAACAGTGGTTATTCATAGCACTCATATTATTTGATTTATATCAACATTCGGCTCAGCTCAGTCCTACTCAAAACACCTTTTTTTTAAATTTCAGCATATTATGGGCGTACAAATTTTAAGGTTTCAATAAATGCCCTTTACCCCCTCTCCACACAAGTTTGAGTCTCTGGCATGATCATTTCCCAGATGGTGCACATCTCACTCATTATGTATGTATATACCTGCCTCCCTCCCCCCTCCCACCCACCCAATACCCTATTACTGTAGTACCTATGTGTCCACTTAGGTGCTGCTCAGTTAATACCAGTTTGCTGGGGAGTATATGCAGTGCTTGTTTTTCCATTCTTGGGATACTTCACTTAGAAGTATGGGTTCCAGCTGTAACCAGGAAAATATGAGATGTGCTATATCACCGTTGTTTCTTAGAGCTGAATAGTACTCCATGGTATACATATACCACATTTTATTAATCCATTCTTGGATTGATGGGTACTTGGGCTGTTTCCACAGCCTTGCAATTATGAATTGTGCTGCTATAAACATTCAAGTGCAGGTGTCTTTTTTGTAGAGTGTCATTGAATCTTTTGGGTAGATGCCCAGCACTGGGATTGCTGGATTAAATGGTAGATTCACTTGCATCACTTTAAGGTATCTCCATATTGCTTTCCACAGAGGTTAAACTAGTTTGCAGTCCCACCAGCAGTGTAGGGGTGTTCCCCTCTCTCAGCATCCACGCCAGCATCTATTGTTTAAAGACTTTTTGATAAGGGCCATTCTCACTGGAGTTAAGTGATACCTCATTGTGGTTTTGATTTGCATTTCCCTGATGATTAGAGATGTTGAGCATTTTTTCATATGTTTGTTGGCCATTCTTCTGTCTTCTTTAGAAAAGTTCTGTTCAAGTCCTTTGCCCACTTTTTAATAGAATTATTTGATTTTTTCTTGCTGATTTTTGTGAGTTCTAAGTATATTCTAGTTATCAGCCCCTTATCAGATGCGTAGGATGCAAAAATTTTCTCCCAATCTGTAGGTTGTCTGTTTACTTTCATGACTGTTTCTTTGACTGTGCAGAAGCTTTTTAGTTTGATCATGTCCCATTTATTTATTTTTGTTGCTGCTGTGATTGCCTTTGGGGACTTCTTCATAAATTCTTTGCCTAGGCTGATGTCTGGGAGAGTGTTTCCAACATTTTCCTCTAGAATTCTAATAATTTCATACCTTAGGTTTAAGTCTGTTATCCAGCATGAGTTGATTTTTGTGAGAGGTGAAAGGTGTGGGTCCTGCTTTAGCCTTCTACAAGTGACTATCCAGTTTTCTCAGCACCATTTATTGAAAAAGGGTTCTTTTCCTCAGCGTATGTTTTTGTCTGCTTTGTCAAAGATGAGATGGCTATATGAGGATGGTTTTATATCAGGATTCTCAGATCTGTTCCACTTGTCAATGTTCTTATTTTTGTGCCAATACCATATTGATTTAATTACTACAGCTTTGTAGTATAGTTTGATATCTGGCATATTAATACCACCCATTTTGTTTTTGTTGCCTAGAATTGCTTTTGATATTCAGGGTCTTCTTTGATTCCATACAAAGCGTAAAATTATTTTTTCTATATCTTTGAAGAATGCTGATGGGATTTTAATAGGTATTGAATTGAATCTGTAGATCAGTTTGGGTCAACATACGTAAATCTATAAATGCAATTCACCACATAAACAGAAGAAAAAGCAAAGACCACATGATTCTTTCAATAGATGCAGAAAAACTTTTGACAAAATTCAACACCCTTTCATGATACAAACACTTAAGAAAATAGGCATAGAAGGGACATAGCTAAAAATGATACAAGCCATATATGACAGACCCACAGCCAACATCATACTGAATGGGGAAAAATTGAAAGCATTCCCACTTAGAACTGGAACAAGACAAGGCTGCCCACTATCTCCACTTCTATTCAACATAGTGCTGGAAGTCCTGGCTACAGCCATCAGACAGGAAAGCGGAATTAAAGGTACTCAAATAGGGGAAGAAGAGATCAAACTTTCACTGTGTGCTGATGATATGATATTATATTTAGAAAACCCCAAAGATTCAGCCAAGAAACTCCTGGAACTGATAAATAATTTCAGTAAAGTCTCAGGATACAAAATCAATACACAGAAATCAGAGGCATTCATATACGCCAACAACAATCAAATTGAGAACCAAATCAAAGGATCAATTCCCTTCACAATAGCAACAAAGAAATTAAAGTACCTAGGAATATACTTAACCAAGGAGGTAAAAGACCTCTACAGGGAGAACTATGAAACACTGAGGAAGGAAAACACCTTTTTTTGAAATTGTTTTTTGAGATATCTAACTTGAAGGTCACTTCTAGTCTCCTACAATAACGAGTTTGAGTCATTTTTGTTGATATTTGACTGGTGACATCATCTCAGTCTTATTTCTCCATCTTCCTCTCTAGTCCTAAATCTGAGAAAACTGATAAGAAATCCTGAGTGCTCTCTTCCTTGGGGGTGGTGGAAAATTTAAACCGCTGGCTGACTATGGGAACCCTCATTCTGATCCCACTCTGTAACCACAATAAAAACCCCAAGTGAATGCCCTTTCCTTGCTCTCTCAAGATTTTTTCGATCAGCTTCAGAAGACTACCCTGCTTACAAGAACATACATATGAGCATTTTCACACTTTCTTGGTGTGTGTGTGAATCTCCACATCTGATCCAAACGTCTCAACAGCTTTTTAGGAGAGCTCAATGAAAGGGCCTCATTTTTATTTTAGTCTACACCAACTGCTATGGTGGTTTCATCTAGTCTCATAATTGTAAATATTATATAGATTTGAAAAATTCAAAAATGTGTTATCTAGATTTGTTCCTCCCTTGAATTCCCAACATCTATATCAATTACCTGCTTGATGTTTCTACTCAGATGTCTAATAGACATCTCCCACTCAGCATTTAATATTGAGTTTCAAATCTCCCCTGAATCTCCTCTTTTCACAGTTTTCCAATCTTTTTAGTTACTTGGCCCCAAAACCTTGAGGTCATTCTTGATATTTTTGCTTCAGTCATATTCCACATCCAACATGTAAGCAAATCTTATCTACTCCACAGTCAAATGTATACAAAATCTTACACTGTACCTTACACTGCTACTACGAAGGCTATTGTCTAAGCTATTATCATTATCAAACCATAATTAGTAAAACAACCTATAAGCTGATTAGAAACTGATATTTCTTCTTCAGACCCTCCTCTACACTATCCACACTCTTTTAAACACAGCAACCAAAATGATCATACTAAAATATAAACTGGACCATATCAATCAGACCATCCAGTGGCTTCCTGGTGTACTAGAAGACAAATTCCTTTAAAAGCATTAAAAAATCAGTATAATCTGGTATTCACAATTATCTGACTTTATATCCTATTATTTTCCTACCAATTTGTTATATATCTGTCATAGTAACCACTTTTATGTTCCTTGAATACGTCAGATTTTCCTCTATCACAGCCTTTTGCATTTCCTATTTCCTTTGTCTGGAAAGAAATTTATGCATTTTCATTGATCACTCTTATATACTTTAGGTCATTTTCCAACTCTCAGTCTCTCAGTGCATTCTCACTCTCTCAACAACATTCTCTGTCCTCTTTATTTTTCTCCATTGTTATCAAATCAACCTCCAATATACTGTTTTACATTTTATTAAAATTTTGGTTAGTAGTTTATCTCCTATCACTAGAATATACACTTCATGACAGCATGGATTTGTCTGTATTGTTCATTGCTATTATATTTAGCACATAATCGATATTGAATAATCATTTGTTGAAATATTAATTACAAATAATTATTAGGTTTACATAATATAGCATTGGTAAGTTATTTTATTTCTTACAGAGTTCCTTAATGTTCATTTTATAATCAATTGGTATAATGTACCTCCTTAACTAATTGACTTGCTTTCTCCATTTTTGTAATAGGGATAGTATAATAATATGTACAATCAAGTGACCAGGCTTGATAATAAGAAATAGTCCATATGACTTAACCAACTAATAGTTGTGTATGTAAAATACTGCGTGCCCGTGTATGTGTGTGTTTCTCTTAATTTTGCCACCATTTAAAAATGTTTTCTTAAAAGTAAAGATTAATAAATGGAGGCTTTAGGTTATGACCTGGTTCTAAGACTGAGAAAGCAAACCTCACCACATAGATACATATGAAGATATAAGAAAGATATAAATGATATGTAGAAGATATGTAGATGATATAAAGAGCATGGGATGGTTAGTAGAAACAAGAGCCAAGTATGAAACTGAAGTCCAATAGCCAAGATGCAGATGGAACCATAGCAATGTGATCAAAAGTGGAGATTAAGCTGATATTAGATAGAGAGAATCATCAAAAACAGGTAAACAAAAGAACTTTAATGAGTCAGGGAGAGGTGATGGACCAGTATATTTGCTTGGAAAAAAATATAAAAAACCCTGTCTGTGGTTGACTTTTGTTTGTGATATGGAGTGGGCCTAATAGATATTGTGACCTCAAAGAGATTTCAATCCAATAAAGAAAGCAAGCAAAATAATAAAATATTAGTAACACACAACAAAAAATATTAAAATTAAATTATATGTAATTTCCAGCACTGACACTTATAATAAGTCAAATTTATATATATAGACTATAATTTTCAAGACTTAGATAAATATAAGAAATTTCTAGATTCCTTTAAAAATTTTTAAGTATGCAGTATATTTAGACCACCTTCAATATTAAGTCTCTTTTTTAAAAATGAAATTAAAGAAAAGTCACAGAAAAGAGTTATCTTTAGTTCCCTCTCTATATTATAAACCTGTCTGTTAGCAGTATGAAAATAACCAACAGTTAATATAAATAAAGGTTATTTTTGCCAAGGGATCTTATTACAAGGGGATTGCTAAAACTTGGATGGTCTATCAAGATTTTATGGTATTAATATTTTTTACTGACATTATGCCATAATCAAAAGAAATGATTTATTCTAATTTAGAAAAATCAGGTTTGATAGTAATGGATTATGTAGTTAAAAAACATCTTTTGGAAAGAGACATTTAATTTACATTTTAATCAGACTGCTTCTATCCAAGGTGGCCAAACCTTCTCTTTTGAGAAAACCAGGTTAAGTGTATTAATAGTTGGACTGTTCAGCACATCACTTAATATTGTTCACTAACATTTATTGATTCTTGAAAGAGGCTTGCTAGTAAAGCCTCATTCCTGTACTGCTAAGATTAGGTTTATCCTGCATTAACACTTTAGTTTGATCATTTAAATGTCTCCTAAGTTCAAGTTTTACATTTTAATTTATTCTTAGGCCTGTGACAATGCAACTAAATCTTTAAGACTTTGCTCAATGAAATGATTTAGGCTTGATTTTAATAAGCTCGGGCAAATTGGCAGCTTTAAATAACACAAGCAAAGCAGTATTTTTCAAGATTTTTGTACATAACCATGCATGATTATAAATGTTATGAACAATGGGATGTGATTGTTCACAGAGGAAGAAAGTTTCTTTTCATAAATTACAATGCATCTATTCTTTCCAAGTGAGAAACTTCACAATAGTTTTGAAATGGTTTTTAAAATAGCCAGCAGGGAAAAAAGTATAAAATGAGTCAATCAAATTAAAAGATGGCTAACATTTTCTTATTTTAATATTGTCTCTGGATTTACCCATGAAAAAGAGAGGTACCCAAAGGTTGCAGATCAGAGTATCAGAAGCTAAAGCTGTCTATAATTACTTGAAACTAAATATCATTTTTTCACAGAACCTCTTTGTATTTCTACAGCTTCATTTACATAAGCATGGTGGCCTCTGTGGATGTCATGTGGCCATTTTAAACATTCCTAAAAGATTTTTAAAAAATAGAATATAAGGAGTCAAGATAATCAATAAACCTTCATTTTTCTAAGCAGTCACTGTGTTGTTTGGCCATAGATATATCATCCTTTTTGTTTTGACATCCTTCAGATAGTTTTTGTCTCCTCTCTCTTATAAATTTTTCTTAGGAAATTTCTTAGGAATATATTGCATTTCTTAGAAAATATTTCACTTAAATTTAACGGGAGCCTATATGAATATGCTTCATGCACAGACCATTTTTACCTAGTTACCCTTATAGATAAATCAAGATGAAAGATGACCTGAATTCTTGGACTGACTTCCCTAGCGTTGCCGGCATGTGGTAGGTAGACAATATTTCTGTGATAACTACGCATTAAGGATGTGACTTGTGCTACTGTTTATTAACCTTTATAATAATTAAACACAAATCACACTAATCTAGGAATTGGCCAAATCCAAAGTGATAATTAAACCAGCATTTAATGCTTTCAAAGAAGAAAAAAAGGTTGTTTTCCTAAGGATTACATATTCTAAAGGAAGTATAAAATATTTGAACAATAGTAACTTTAACCAATTTAGTGCATTTATTATGCACATATATTATATATCTCTGTAACTGCAAAGTTTACTTTTTATGTAAATTACAATATAATAATGTTGAAGTGGTAATGCTGACCGTTAGCTTAAGGGTCACTGAAAGAAACTTTTGAAATGATATGCAGAGGCTTTTCTTTTCCAGATGAACCATGACTAAGAACAGTGCCAATAAAAAAAAAAACCTCCTGGTTAGTACATATGGCCAGGATCTATTTTATGTATAACTCTGAGCAAATTACTTAAATACCTTATAAAATGGTGATAATAGGGTTTCCCACTCGGCAAACTTGTAGTATTTTGAAAGGTTTCTAACAATAGTATTCTCTTAACATACGAAATATTCTATTATTGGTACTATATCATTTCTGAAGCTGAAAAAGAGTCCCATGTTTTATTTTACAAGGACAGTAGTCTCTTCTTGCTTCTGAGCAATATTTTGGTAATAAATCCTAAATAAACCTATTCAATTCTTACAAAACTTATAAAACTATTACATCTCCTTTAAGTGGTGAACCTTTGACATATATGTATACTTTGGTCTCATCAGTGGACATCAGGAGACAGTGTTATCAAAGACCCTGCAACTTCCCTGGCTTTGGCCCTTTTGACCTTCTCTTGAAGTTCCCCACAAAAATCCTTTAATTCACTCCTTCCTACCTCCTTATTATCTCTTCTATCTTTTTTCCTTCTCTCCCTCTCTCAGTATTTTATTGAAAGCTAGTAAGTTCCTGGTACCATTTAAAATGCTTTTAAGCCACAGTAAATAAGACTAAGTTACTGTTATCTCACCCCATATATAAAAGTTCACTCAAAATGGATTGAAAAACATTTGTGAGCCTTGAATCTGCAAAGCGACTAGAATAAAACATATGGAAAAAGCTTTTTGACATTGGTCTTAGCAAAAATTTTTTTGGCCATAGCCCCAGAAGTACAAGCAACAAAGTCACTGCCTTCATCATGGTGAAACATTGAAATCCTAATGAAGTATACAAATACATAAATGATAAATTTTCAGAAAGGAAAAAATTCTGTGAATTAAGTAAAAAGTAGAGTAAGTTGATAAAGAGTGGTTCAGGAGAGGAGTATGGGATGGTAGTGGTTATTTCTGTGAGCATGTTTAGGGGAATTTACTCTCTTCATGAGTTGACATTTAAACTGAATGATGACAATAAATGACGCAAAGACAGACATGGTGCAGCTAGAGCAGACAACTTTCAATGGATGGGTCAAAGATGTACCAGAAAAAGAGCAGTTGAATAAGTGGCAGATGAAGCTGATAAGGAAGGAAGATGCAATATTAAGTAGAAATGCATACGTCATTGTCAGATCTGGGTGATGATTCTAAGTACATTGAAAGATATTGAAGAACTATTTAGAGTCTCAGAGAACATCTCATGACCCACTTTAATGGTTATTAATTACAAATTGTTTTCAATAATTTCCCTCTACTACTTGAATTTCTTCTACACAAGAAATTGCTTGACACCTATTTCTACAACCATATTGCTATCATCATTTATGGAAATACTTCTCTGCAGGTAGATTTTGTCTCATTTTTGCACTGAGTACAGTGGTCCACTATTCTTGGTTTCAAAGCCTTCAGTTGCCAAAGCTCCTCCAGGACTGGTAGATGAATATTCAAATGGAGTGCCTTCAATTCCGTGATGTGTTTTGGCCTCCAGTTCTACAGGTAGTGCTATTTATGCTGAATCTAACAAGCCCAAACCAAGCATAGGGTCCAACCTGCACCCCTCTGTCTCTTGGGAGCCAGTATAATGTCTTTTGTTCTCTATCTTTGGATTTATTTGCCCCTTATGCTAATTTCCTGCTTTTTGAGCCAAATGAAGCAAAAAATCACAACTAAAGCTCATTAGTATATTCACTAATGCAAATACACGTGTCAGGTTCCAGGTTCAACCAATAACTGCTTGGGCCCAGCTAAGACATCCTCTTTCAGAACCATTTAGAGAACATTTATATCCATTAGATTGAGAATAGTAATCTAATTTCTAATTAGAGGAACTAAAAATAAATGAATGAAATTATCATATGTATGAAAGTAATTTGATTTTTAACTATATATCTTTCAAACTTGTTTTTTTATTGTAAACACTTCTGATTATAAAAGGAACATGTATTTTTAAAATTGTGAAGTATGCAAAAGTATAAAAGAGAAAATATTAAACACTAGGGATTCTACCCCTCAAAGAGAATAGCTGCTAACATTTTGTAACTACTCTTGTGTGTGTGTGCATGCATTTGGTAATTACATGTTTGTACCATTTTAGAAGTTGATTTTCTTCACTTAACTTATTTTGAGCATTTTCCCATTTCAAATATATTCCAAGAATTTGATTTCAGATGCTGTATCTTGATTTAAGTGTTATATTTTAGGCCTATTTATGTTCTGTGTTTTGTACACAGACAACAGTTTTGTGCTTTTTTATTCTCTGTTGAGTTTTTGCTTATATAAACAGAGATTATAATTTGATATCATCAGGAATGGTAATATCATTTTACATGAATAAATTTCTATAATAATCATTTTGGATATTTGTATTAAGTTTTGTTAACATATAAAATTAATCACATATATTTTTCTCTGTTTTACTTGGTCCATGGAATATTATTGTTTCTTTTAATATTAAAGTCTCATTCTCATATTTTGGGCTTTAAATTAACCTCTTAGTTATTTAAAGTGTGCCATTGAATATTAGTATTTTATAAGATAAATATGTGGATGAAATATTTTATTAGGCATTGCTTATCTGACAACTTTTAAATGTATTATTATTATTTTTGCCTTTCTACGTAAGAAATAAAACACATTGTCTATATCTAGAAATCTTGCTTCATAATCTTCATTGTCTTTTAGCATTCTTATCATTAAGGAGTTTGAAGTTGGCTAGATATTTTGCCCTTTTGTAGCCACTAATGTTTTTTTTTATTAGAAGTTTATAGGGATTATTACTTAAGGCCTTTAAAAGAGTAATGCTTTCACAAATGTATGTCTAAGATTGGGTATCTTCTAATTAATATTGTCTGGTCCTCTATGAACCCTTTCTATATGCAAATTCAAGCCTTTAACACAAGAAGATTTTTTAAAATATTATTAATCTACTATTGTATAACCTTTGTCAGCTTTGTTTCCTCCTTTTAGGTTGTTTCATCTTAATCAGTATTCCATTTTTCTCCTCTCAAACTTCTGAGATAATTTCTTTAAGATTGTTATTTATTTTATTACTTTCATTTTATTTAATGTCTAATCTGATGGTCTCATGTCCTTTGTGATTTTTATTTAAGCAGACATACTGTGTCTTTTCTATTCCCTAATCAGAAAGTCATTAGTCTTAGATTGAATTGTGTTTGAGAACTTGAATAAGACATTTTCTAAGACTTGTTTCTGATGATGACACTGCTTAAAATTGTTCTTCAGAGTGGTTATTTCTTTTAAAAAATAGTATTTTTCATATGCTCATTAGTTCTTTCTTGTTACTTATTTCAAGTTGATTTCCTGGCACTAACGCTTGAGATAAATTTTTTTCATATCTTCCAGACCCAGACAAATGACAAACCAAAATATTAGATTTTCTGTGATTTACTTACCTGGTTCATATATCCATCCAGCAGCTTGAGGGGAAAAAATGAGGTGGCTAATGCTCAATGTAATACAAACATCAAATGTCTTGTCTCCTGGCTTCCCCCTGTGTTTGACTTGGCATTCTTGCTTTCCTAGGTGACTGTATCCACTCTTCATGGGACATGGTAGCAGTCCTTAGAAAGCAACTTTAGCAATGCCTCTCCTTTTTGCTTATGTTGGTGATCTCTGAAAATCATAAACCAAGAGCAACTGCAAGTTTAGCTTCTCTAAAGAATGTAGCCCCTTGTACCCAGATATCTTAATAGAGCTGTTGGTGAATGTGGATGTTCCTTTTGATTTATTATGACCCATCAATGTGTTCTATCCTCATGCATCTAGGTGAAGGAATGTTATTTGGGGTTCCACTAGGTTCACTTTATTTACTCCTCAAGATTCCTGTTCCTTCTCACAGAGGGGGCATTACTATTATGTCAAAAATTTTCCAAATCTGACACTATCCACACTATCTCTGGCAGAAAAAAAAAATTCCTTGAAGATATTTAATTGTTGTGTCTGTATGTTCTCACCTTTCAGAACTCACAACATACATATGCCTGCACACACACACACACACACACACACACACACACACACACACACACACAGACTCAACATTGCAATAGGAATCCAAGGGACTTTTAATTGCAACTTCTCCTAGAATTTAGAATCTTTATTTTCAAACGAAAGAACCACTTAAAAACCTACCTCTCCCCCTTGGTCCCTAAACATAAATTTTCTTTTAAAAGATATAATTAGATTATCTTCTTTCAAGAAAGGCTATTACTTGCCTGGCTTTCTGGTTAATAGTGTGCATATTTTTGTTGGGGGGATGTTGTAGGGGTGGAAGGGGACACCACAGAGATGGGCATGGGGATCCTATCTTCCGGGAGTATGAACTCAAACTGTAGATGTAAGACACGCACAAACAACCACCTAAGGCAGAAAATAAAATGCTCCAAGTCATCAGGAAAACAAGCACCAAAAGCACTTTGAGAAGGGTAGAGTGTTTATTGGACTGGCTTATACAGAGAAGTCAGTGGAATTTTTAACTGCAACTTGAAGGAGAGATACAGTTTCAGTGGATTTGAGCAGGAGTTAATTAGGAGAAAGGAATGGAATTCAGAATGTGAGTGGTGTGCTGGAGAGATTTATGTATTGGCACACAGACTGCTTATTAGAATTGCTCATCATGATTTCTACTAGAACTTTTTGCATATTTGCAGCTGAAACTTTAGTTTGTTATTACTTTTTAGGGCAATTTGTATCTTTGAATAAATAACTATATCTGGAATCATTCTTCTACAGTGTGTTTATGGTGAAGTCACAATTTCAGTAGCTTGAATGGAAGGTTTTGCAGATATCAGCTTACATTGTTTTTATTAAAAACGTTTCTCTTCTCCAACTGTTTTAGAAAAGAGCTTGATCAAACAGGAAAGAGTAAGTTTATCTTAGTGAACTTTTGCTAGCAAAGTTTCACCTAAATTTCCACTCTATACAAAATTGGACGGCAATATAATCTAAGAATCTGAATAACTTTAATTTAACAAAAATATTTTTTCTTGTTTGTACTGATAGCTTATTTCCGCAGCATTGCACTAGTGTATTGAAAAACAAAACATCTTATTACATGAAAGTCTAGTGATGTGTAAATGCATTGGGCAACATCAGCTACTGACCCTACTTTCTTAATGTTTAATTTTCTCCACTACCAACAACATATTTTTTCTTTCTGTTTAGAATAACAGAAGGCAAAGAAAAGCAATTTCTTCAAAAAGCTTATATTAGGTACTCTGTTTTTGTCTGTTTATACATAATTAGGAAACTGTGACATCTTGAAAAGATCTAGGGAAAAATTTGGAACCACTTAGTTTTATTGAGTATCAGAATATTTTAAGTACTGGACTGAGAGATATATAGCCTTAATATGCATATTCAAGAGCAGTCATCATAATACAATATTTACTCTTGATAGAGTAATTGTAGAAAGGCTTATTTTCTCTCTACCACATATTATGTTTTTTATGTGTTTATGATCATTGTAGTCTAAAATAAAATCATTTGCCCATAAAAGGCCTGTGATTTTATTCTTATATACTTAAATATTATTAAATCCTAAGATAGTGTAATATTAAAAGCATGTATTTAAAAATCAGATAAATCCATGTGCAAATCCAAGCTCAAATTGTGACAACGTGTATAATCCAGGTCAGTTCATTTGACTTCAGTTTTCTTATGAGTCAATGAAAATAAAATAACAATTAGTTTGAAGGGTTGTAGAGACTGAGGGACTGAGGTACTTTTAATAAAGTTTCCAAAACATAGCAGAAACTTAAATATGGTAATAGCTATTATTCTGCACATTTCACTGTTGAGAAATTTCAGCTTCAAATGATTTATAATTGTGGTATTAACTGTATAAGATTATGTATGAGTGTATTCAATTATCTTGGATTCTAGTTGGCTGATTAAACATATATGACTCTCCTACTCTCTCAAGGTCTCATCAAAATGACAAAATAATAACAAAAATAAAACCATAATATGCTGGGCAGTAAAAATAGTATTAATAGTAGACCAGAAAGTTTGAGTAAATCTTTATGGTAGAAACCAATGCACTTGGACTGACAGAATATATAAAGAAAATTACATACAACTACAGCTAATTAAAAGCTAATGTTTATTGATAATTCATATTTCAGGGAATATGCAAATACATTTTATTCATTATGTCAAATGTATTTTAACACTCGGGAGTCAATTCTGTATATATTTTCATTTTACAATGAAGAAAATGAAGATTAGTAATTTATCTAGTAATCTCACACAACTATGGTAAGGTAAAGTGTGGTTGGAAATCAAGGCTAAACACCCCCACCACACACACACTTGTGTATAGGTTCTGCATTTGTGTGTATAAACTATATCTATCTTATTACTTTATATATGTGGATACATAATTAATTCCTATAATATGTTCACAAAACTTTCTATAATGATATGGGAAATTTTAGTGCACTTATATGAATTTCTTTGCCTCATCTCCCTTTTTCTCTATATAGTTCTCTCATCATTTTTAGTTAAATCAATAATTGATATTTACATTATTTTTATTTCATTCACTGCAGAGTGAATTAGCATATTATGATCACATTTCTTTTATTATTCAAGTTTTGTTATATTGTTTTCTATTTCTTCATATTTTATTATATATTTTGAAATTCTCATATCTTTAAATTATTTTTCAAAATGTGCCTATACAAGATATTCTGTTGAGTTTCCTGTTTTTCCCCCAGAGACCTTGGTCCTGGGATCCTCAGCAATCTTGCTCCAATTTTATTTGCTCCCCAAATCTACCATAAAGCTGCCATGTTTCTATTTTTATATCAAGTCCACTGTTTGATGGTTATTAGGCTTTTTTCTTTCTTGGCATACGTTCATGTCATTTAGAGCACTTCAATGACTCCCATAATAGGGTATATGGAAGAAAAATGATATAAGTTCCTGTATTTTTAAGTATGTTAATTATTCCTTTATCCTTAATTGCTTAGTTGGCTTATACAGAATTGTAGGTGGAAAATCATTTTCCCTTAAAATATTGAAGTCATTGTTCCATTATTCTAGTCTCCTGGGTTGCTATTAAGAAGTTCATTCCAATACCATTCTGATTATTAATCCTTTATATACTATTTTTCCAGGAAACTTTTCGTGTCTTTATTTTATCCCTAGTGTTAAAAATTGTATAATATTCTGCCTAGTTGGGAGTCTTTTTTATTAATTGTACTATTCACTTCGGATCCATGCCTTTTACTTTTATAAAATTTTCTTGTATTAATTCCTTGATAATTTCCTTTTCTGTTTTACTCCACTTTTTCTTTTCTTTTCTTTCCTTTTTTTTTTTTTTTTTTTGAGATTCCTATTAACAGAACATTAAACTTCTGAACTGATTAATGTTTTAATCTTTCTCTTCTTCTGTCCTTTGTCCTTATGGTTTTACTTTTAGGAGAACTTTTTAAATATATCTTTAAGACCTTTTTAAATGTAGCAGTTATATTTTATTTAAGAACTTTTTCCTTCTTTTATTGCTCATTTTTCCAAAATGTCATTATTATCTCATGTGTTGAATATCTTCTCTTCTGAAGTTATTGAGGTTTTATTTTGTTTTGTTTTGTTTGTTTTGTTTTGTTTTTTCATTAAGTTTTTCTCTTGGCATGAATTTCCATTTCCCTCTTTGTTGCTATTGGAGAATGTGGATCAGAGTTGTTGAATCTTCAATAAATTGACTGCTATGGTCTGAACAGTTATACCCTCCCAAATTTATATGTTGACATTCATATGTTGACACCTAATCACCCATGTACCCATGTGAACCAGGAAACAGGCTCTTACCAGACCAAATCTGGTAAGAGATTTATCAAGGTAAATCTCTTTGGTATTAGATTTCTCAGCCTCCAGAACAATGAGAAATAAATGCTTGTTGTTTATAAGCCACCCGGTTTATGGTGGCTTGTTATAGCATCCTAAGTGAACTAAGACCCTGATGTTCACTTTGTGTACCTGCCTTCATCACTGTCCAGGATCTGTCCCAACCTCTCATTGTACCAGCCTTCTTTGACTTCTGAGTCTTATCAGGATTTTGTGAATCAAATTATCTTTATTTCTGATAAATAGACCAGTTGGCATCCATGTTAGTCTACATCTTTCTAAACCGTAAAAGGAAAAATAAAATATACATAGCTATCTACTCTGGAGCTAATAATTTTTCCCACAGAGTTCCGGAAAAATCTAAATTTAAGGCAGGTAATTATATAAATTAGGAATGGGCTTAGGGTCAGTAATCAGGATAAATAATTTCATGACTATCTGTAAAAATATCTGTGCTGGCCTGACACCCCAGCCCTATTATTGAGGCACTTGAAGTAGGAGTGTTTATCCATTGAATATCCCATGAGACCTGCACTCTAAAGACAGTGTTGGTTTTGACCTCAGACAAAGAGGACCAGGGCAGAAACTGAGGCAAATCTAGACTTTTATGAAAGAAAAGGGAACCTGTAAGAGAAGATGAATATCCAGAAGAGAAATACACTTAAGTATCCAACCTCTGCATTTAGGCTTTGAAAGGAACCCATCCTTCTTGCCAGCTCATAATTTGTGAACCTCAAAGTAAAGTTGCCTGGTTAAAAAAGTTCCATTTATTCTGAGAGCCAACACTGAAACATGCTAAAATACGGAAGACCTACACTTACACATAGGCAGAGGAAACCCAGCTGTGGACACTAATTATGATAGACACTATTCATGATATGGGAGGAGACTAACCAGGGGCCTGCAAACAACTGAAAAATAATAAAAACATGAAAAAGAAGGAGCTAGGTGAAAGAAAGAACAATACTCAATTTCAAAACTACTTATTGATACCTTGAAGGAAATTCAAAAGAGCATATTACCAGAAAAAACTTTTTTAAAACAAAAAGTAAATAGGGCATTCAAGAAATAAGATAATATATAAAAGAAGAAGGCCTGGAAT
This sequence comes from Microcebus murinus, assembly GCF_040939455.1. Taxonomy (NCBI): domain Eukaryota; kingdom Metazoa; phylum Chordata; class Mammalia; order Primates; family Cheirogaleidae; genus Microcebus; species Microcebus murinus. The sequence continues at coordinate 61,772,256 of NC_134108.1, read as the reverse complement.
TTAAAACATAATTTGCTAAAAACTATAAAAATGCAAAAATTGAAAAACGCAATGAACAGGAATAAAGACAGACATTATGTGGTAAATAGGATTAATGAAAAACATTATCCCATAATAAAGTAAAAGTATACAGATGATAGAAAGAGGAGGAATTGAGGAAATATTCAAGTTGCTTAAAACAATTCCTGTTCCTGGCACCTTCTATGTCTCATCCAAATCTCTCACTTTTACCTCAGGTTTCTGATATATGTGGTCTCCTCTGAAACATTCCCTGTTCTTTTTATCCTTCAATACAACCCATATACTTTCCCTATTTGGGAAATTTCTCCCCTCTGATCATAGATTTTATCTATTCTCATAACCAGCATTGCTATAGATATACTTACTCTCTTTTCATATGCTTAGTCACATTTTATTATCCTCAATCTAACATCTTGAATCAGTAATCTGATCTTCTGTTACTAAGTGTGAAATCTTGCAAGCAAGCTAATTAATTTTTCAGTATCACAATTTTTTCACAGATAAAAATGAGATTAATAAAGTTCAAGATCATCCACCTGGATTGTAAGAAGGTTCTTGACCTCTGCCCTCATCTCCCCAGTACTTTAATCAAAACAAATGCCTCTCATTTCCTCATGTTCAGCATATTCCAGAACTTTGCTATATTTTCTCTCAATTTAGAAGCTTCTTCCTCATTCACACTGGTGAGCTTCATCTCAACAATCATGCCTTGGCCTTCTCTGGGAAGCCTGCACCAAAACCACAAAACCATGGTTGGTGGCTCTTTTCCCTGTGTTCCAACAGTAGTGTATATTTATTTCTATTAAAGAAATGTTTCTCATGACAAGTCTATGTTGTTCATAACTTCTAATTTCCCAACACTATGTAAATTCCTTAAAAGAAAAAAAAAACTGTATTTGTTCAACGGCTTGTTTCCAGAGCTTATCACAGTTTGTATTATATGGACATTTGTTGGCTGTACAATGAATACATACTTCACTGGATTTGTCAATGAGATTACATATGTGAAAATCTCTGGCATATTTTGTACTTAATAATTCGATAATTACTTGTGTCACTGTACTAGTAGTCAAGGGTCCCCAGAGAAACAAAATCAATAGGAGTCTTTATATATATAAAATGATATAAATATAATATATATACATAAATACTATATTATATATAAATATATAACATATTATATTTTGATATATAATATAAAATTATGTTTTATATATACACACATATATATATAAAGAAAGAGATTTTAAGAAATTGCTGCATGCAATTGTAGGGACTTGCAGTTTTGAAATTTGTAGAGCAGCCTGGTGAGCTGTAAACTCAAGCAGGAGCTGATGCCATGTCTAGAGGTAGAATTTTTTCTTCCCCAGGAAACCTCCATTTTTCCTCTTAGAGCCTTCAATTGATTGGATGAGGCCCACTCACATCATGGAGGGAAAATCTCCTTTACTTAAATTAAAGCCAACTGGTTGTATATATCAACCACATATACAGAATACCTTTACACCAAGATCTAGGTTAGTATTTGAATAATAACTGAGTAGTTAGTTAGCTAAGTTAGCATTATAAACTTCTATTGCACTTTCTCTGACAGTGTTCTTGTGTAGTATTGTCAAAGACTGAAAGTCCTGCTCTCCAATTCAAGCATTATAAGCTGGTTTTAAAAGGAAAATTCATTTGGTTACCCAATATCTATCCCATGAGATCTTAGCCTAAGCAAAGGTGGTTACTAACAATGCCCTTTAGTCTTGGACGGAGGACATAGAAAACAACATTCATTTACTTTCTACCAATGATTATTCTGATCAAGAGAGCTCAGAGTGAGGAAGTAGACCTGAAGCACTGGAGAGTTTTCTAGTCAATCTGGAAATTCCCAGAACTTTATCTAAAATAAACACCTCTCTTAACATCTCTGGACTATAGTGATTTCTAAGAAAAAAAAATAGTGATTTATTTCTTTAAATCTAAACTAACTTCTCAGGAAACTCTAAGGTGTCCCCTTTCTAAACTGAAAGTGTCCTGAACTTTCCCACATAACATTGTACTGTTTCTAGAGAATTCCTATGGGAAAGATCCAGGGTTATTCCTTTATCAATTTATCCACGTGTAAATATTTAGAGTCAAAGTTGCTGAACCTTGCTAACCCAACTGCTGTAAAAATAAAACTGGAAAAAAACCCTCAGGTTGCCACTTTAAGCATTATGTTTTTTTGACCCTGGTAAAAGTTCTTCAAATGGAAATAGATATTCTATCAACACAGAAATTAAGTCACAAGACTTTTATACAACTTTTTAAGCAGTAAATAAACTTATTTTAAAAATTAGTATTTATCATTATATGAGTTAGGAACAAGTTATTATTGAATTTTTTTATATATTTGAAACCTTAAAATATATAATATTATAACTAATGATTTTTGTTTTAGCTATGAGTTAATTCCCACAATTTTTATATTAGTACCCCAAAATAAACAAATTAGGAAAACCAATGACTATCAATTCAATAATTTTCACTATTATAAATTGATATCAATATGATTGATTTTCAAATAAAATTATGAATGAATAATACCAGGACAGTTGATGTCTTAAATTTTATTTCCAACAATTTTGATATTTTATAAACAATACAAAAGATGTATTCTAGCTAAGAATGCATTTTGCTGTTCCTTTGCTGAAATCAATGTTTTTCTTTTTCAATCTAAATGATTCAGTGCTAAGATTAGCTGACTCCTTCACTGGTTTCTTAATACCTAATCAACAAACTTGATTCTCTGCTTCAGTTTGAAGAACTATTTTTCCAGGATAGAGACAATATTATGGTTAATTTTAGGTGTCAATTTGACTGGATTAAGGAATACGTAGAGAACTGGTAAAGATGATTTCTAAGTGTGTCTATGAAGGTGTCCAGAAGAGATTGGCATGCGAGTTGGTGGACTAAGTGGAAAAGATCCACCCTCAATGTGGGCGGGCACCATCCACCCACATGGGATCCTGGATAGAACAAAAAGGAAGAGGAGAAACAAATTCACTTCCTCTCCTGGAGGTAAGATGTTCTTCTCCTGACCTTGGACATCAGAACCCCAGGCTTTCTGGCCTTTGGACTCCAGGACTTACAGCAGCACCCCCTGCCCAGGTTCTTGGGCTTCAGCCCTGGACTGAGAATTATGCCATCAGCTTTCTTGGTTCTGAGGCTTGTGGACTTGGACTGAGTCACACTACAGGCATTCCAGGGACTCCAGCTTGAAGATGGCCTATAATGAGACTTATCAGCCTCCATAATTATGTGAGCCAATTTCCTAATAAATCCCTCTCATGTCAATATCTAGTATTCTATCTATCTGTACCCTATTTATTCTGTCTTTCTGAGGAACCCTGACTAATACTGAGAAGGGTAAAAAGTCCCTTCCACTTCATTTTTCCCCTTGAGCTTTGCAGGGACATTTCTATAATGTATGGCCTCATCATGTGTTTGCTCCAAGAAAGAAATATTTTCCCAATAGGTTTGCACATGCTGTATGGTTGTAGGAATTGGGGGGGGGGGAGTGATATCTGTGAAGTTTGTTACTGGTATGCACATCCAATGTACATTCTTACACAGTTTTCTCTTTCATTTTTATTGTTTTAATGCTTATTGTATAAGGATCCACTGTTTTTTGTAATGTCTTCTATATATGAGCATTGTGCTAGAAATTTTACATACATTATCTCTTTAAATTTCAACAACAAACTTATTTGGTAGCTATTAATTTTCCCCATTTTAAAGGGAGGAGTAATAAATGTTAGTGTGTGTAAGTAATTTGTTCAGGTCACTGTATCTAATTGGTAGACTTAAGATGTATGCTCTGCTACATCATCATACTCTGAATCCTTCCTGACTTCAGTGTTTATCTACTGTATAGTAATAAAAAATACCCAGAAGCATATTCCAGAGGTGGCTTCTCCATCATCTAGGACATGTTGCATCTGTTTATTGGTTGAGACAAGTCTACTTTTGAAAATTTTTAAAAAAAGAGACTATTTTCTCTTAATTATCTTTTCTTTTTATGAAAATAAAGTTAAGTCGTGGAGAGCAGTGGAACCTTGATTATTGTGGTAAGATATATTTGCCCTCTTGCTTTGTAACTTTCATCATCTTGTAGCTGGCTCTTCACATTTATTTCTTTATCAATAATTTATAAATCAAAGGAGAATTCTAAATTGGCAATTGTATAGCTGAATCAACAATAATTATCACCACTGTTTGAGTCAGATAATCTGTATTCATGACTTAATCATTTACTTTCTCTTCCCCTGCATCTGCTATTTTGTCTATTTTTCTAGTTTCCAGCCCTCTTGAATTTCACTTATCCTATTTTTGTCAAAGAATGATTGACAACTATATTAGCACATTTGCCTTCATTATCTTTTATTTTAAAAATATATAAGCAGGTAGCCTTATTATAAGGCATTGTATTTTTAAAAAATAAATACATGCGCTCTCTATTACCTTTCTACTGCTTTGTACCTAATGTGATTCCTTTTTTTCAATATTATTTCATAGCAGGGAGAGGAAAATATTTCTTTTATCTAATTTTTGAAATACTTCCATGCACTTTCCTGTATTTCCCATAGTTCTTTGGGAAAGAAAATTAGGTTGGTGTCCTGTGACTAGTTCTAGCCAATGGACTGAGAGCATAAGTCATGTGTTGTTCTTCCAAAAAAGGGACATTAATCAATGGTGTGCTTTTAGTCTATTCCCAGGCCACAATGATGTCAGAAGCCATGTGTTCTCAATAGTATATCTAAAAAGTGAAAGAAGACTATGAGACCTTCATCTTACCTGAATGAGCAATAAACTTTTATAGTATTAAACTAATAATATCTGGGGACTAATTTGTCATATTTGCATATTCTAGACTATTCTCCATAATATACCAATACAGTCTCCATGTACTTGACAGTGTCTACTTCGTTTTAATATTCTTTGAGTACAAAGATTTTTGTTCATAGATAATTTTAATTATAGTGATTTTTCTATAAAAGGAGGTTTCTGCCAGCTCAATTTTTCTCAAGATGTCTAAATAAGCTTGACCTTATGTCAGAACATAAATTCAAAACATTTTAAAAATAGAAATTAAATGTTTTGGTATACATTTATAATAATTCTATGACATTGTGAGAGATTAAGTTCCAAAAATTAAAAGCATAGTATAGCAATGTGAGAAACACTCCCTTGCACACATTTTTGCACTTATACCATGATAGAAAAGATACAATAGGGTTTATGAATCAGTGCAGTGTAATAAAATAGTGCAGCATAATAAAAAGATAGTGCTTCCACACTTACTTTATGAAATCTTAGAGCTAGTAGTATTGCCTTCATCTTCAATTGTTATTAATTTTTTACCACATCATTGATCCTCTATTACTATGTGTGAAATATACTTTAAGAGCACAGAGTAGATATAATTCCTTCTTCCATCAGTAAATGCATGAGATGCTAACGTTAAAGAACAATTACATATATTGCAAATTCTCCTACATCTGGCCCACCACTACTCTGCAAAATGCTTAACCCCATTCTTGAGCATTCCCAGGAATATAGAGGCCATCACATGAATGTATTGTCACATGCTCTTTTGTCACCAGCCCCATAAATGACCTACTAGGTACACAGAATCAGATTGCCTGGGTTTGATTCCACCCCTGCAGCCCATCAGTGTGGACCTGCATCTTACATTCTTTATCTGTAAAATGAGGATACTAATAGTACCAATTTCCTACCATTGTTGTGAGAATTAAAGGCATTAAAAATAATTTGCAAAGTACTCAGAACAATGCCCAGCACATAACAAGCACTATGTAATCTTTTATGGAATAAAAAATAATGCTTAATTTTTATTGAATAATTATGGTCATATTATGCCTTTTTCACTACATTAACATGTAAATGAGTCTCCAACAAAGATATTTATTTTAGCCAAAATATGCTCTTTTAGTTCACCAGAAAAAGGAATTTAATTTCATCAAAACTTCTGTCCCAACATGAAATCAAAATGCATGCTATTCCCAAATATTTTCACATGGATATCAGTTCCTCCTGCTCGTGAGGAATTTCTCAATTTCTCATGTGCTTTCTGCACCACTCACTCCCTCACTTCCTGGCATTGCTCTCTGAATGTGGAGCCTTGGGGTGAATTGTTCTTATCAGTTTTGCATCCATCATTGGTTTTTGCTCCCACCAGTTCCAGCCAGACATTATGCAATAATTCTTATATCACTTTTATTGGTTGGTTAGTTGGTTGGTTCTAATTGGTCCTTCCACCACTTACCACTATAAACCAAGTTTCTTTGTTCTTTAAATCATAATATCCATCTTTCCTTCCAAGTTTTCTGATTGCTTCTCTTTGTCACTATAATAGCCTTTTGGTGAAAGTCATTGACCTCAAAATTTTTACTTCTTTTCTTTTGGATAAAAAAGAACAAAAAGATGTAAAGCCAAGCAATGCTCTGCATCATGTATTTGATTTCATCCATCAGTTCATATCTCAATATGGTGTTGCTGTGGCAGAGCCTTTCATTCTCTCAGAGTGGTTTTTCAATGTCTTCTCTGAAAACGGGTAACCCAAAGAAGCAGATAATTGTCCTACAGAAGCCCTGTGACACTCCTTTTTCCTGTTTCATAGTCTGTGTTATGTTTTAAAGAAGCTATAGTCAATCTAGAACTCTCTTTCACAGATATAGTGTGTATAAACTTTGAATATATGAATAAATTATAAAAGAATTAATGAATAAATATATAAATTAACATAATTAATTATTTTTCTGTAGAGTGATTTGATGTGTTCACAGAGATAACTGTATCATAGCATAATTTAGAAGTAGGTAAAAAATTAAGCACATGAAACCAAAGTAGGAATATAAATGAGAGCCAATAAAGTCTCCTATGCAGTGAATACATATTAAAATAAAATTGGGCACAGACACAATTTTCACTTTTACCTGCCAAAAATAAGATGAAAATGTTATTGCTTACATGAGTCAAGACCTCCATAAAAGCAAAATCAGTGAATAGGGGACTCTGAACTGAGTTAAGAAATATATTTCCTTGGAGGGAACACACACATATACACAAATACATACCTTCCACATGCCAATACTCCTACTTACATATTGTGCTAGTTGGGCTGCTAAGTTATAACGTGGGATGTTATAGCAAAATACTACAAACTCAGTAGATTATAAACAACAGAAATCTTATTTCTCATAGTTCTGGAATCTGGGAATTTAAGATCAAGGAGCCAACAGATTCAGCGTCTGGAAAGGGCCCACTTTTTTTATTTACGGAGGCTTCTGTCTGTGTCCTTACATAGTGAAAGGAGCTAACTAGCTCTCTGGGGTCCCTTTTATTAAGGAACTACCCCTGTTCATGAGACTTCCATTCTCATGACCTCATCACCTCCCAAAGGCCACACCTTCTAAAACCATCGCATTGGTGATTAGGTTTCAACAATGAATTTTATAGGGATGCAATCATTCAGGCCATAGCACATACCTACATGCTCATATAGCAAGTAGATACTACTGGTAAATATCTATTCAAATTGTTGTAATTTTGAGCTTCTTATAATTATCACAAGATATACGGAAGCCTGAGAGATTGGCAATGGGATCCTATAAGGCCATGAAGTCCAAAAGGCTAGACTATCCACCTTGTATTGTCCAGGATTGTGAATATATGCAGCACTTAATGGCTCTGAAATTTCAGCTTTTGTACCCACTTAAAGTCTGTGAACCACCATAGAGACACATTGAGTCCAAAGCCTCTTCTACATCCCTTATTGTCCACCATAACCTTAGATTTTCTTTCATACCTCTTGGCTTCACTTTTAGCTGCAGAACTCACATATGAGGAACTTTGCAACCTAAGAAGAACCATTGCCACTCTGGGAAACAAATTATATTGAGAATATAACAGGAAATCTTCCTTATTTGCTCTATCACAATTAAATCTTCAGCTCTAATAGTTTATTTGCTAATCTTACTTGACTAAATTCTTGCAGAGGTCTTTAATCTGTAAAGATATTTATATCAACGCCTGCAAGCAGTGCTATAGTTAATGGTGTGTTGTCATTTCCATTATAAACTCCCTATTGCACGAGTAACAGGAGAACCAAGAACCTGTGACTTTCCTAGCTGAGGGCACATTTCAATGCTCTTCTAAATTACAGTATTAGCCAAAGCACTTTTGTCAGGCAGTATTTTCAGGCAATTTAAGAAATCACATTAAGGAGGAAAAAGGAAATCAAAACTCTACTATCTTAAGAATCAAATAAATAGCTATAGGTAAAATTTGTTCTATTTTGTAGTTTTATACTTGTTAGGTATGTATTTATCAATAATAAACATGCATTTATAAGTAATAAACAATTTATGTCATTATTTCTTTACTGAAATATTTTCTTTATCATCTTCCTTCAATTAAATAAAAAATCAATTTTTAAAAATGAAGAACCTTTTATATTCACTTTTTTTTTTTTTTTTGAGACAGAGTCTTGCTTTCTTGCCTAGGCTAGAGTGAGTGCCGTGGCGTCAGCCTAGCTCACAGCAACCTCAATCTCCTGGGCTCAAGCGATCCTCCTGCCTCAGCCTCCCGAGTTGCTGGGACTACAGGCACGAGCCACCATGCCCGGCTAATTTTTTATATATATATATTAGTTGGCCAATTGATTTCTTTCTATTTTTATAGTAGAGACGGGGTCTCGCTCAGGCTGGTTTTGAACTCCTGACCTTGAGCAATCAGCCCGCCTCGGCCTCCCAGAGTGCTAGGATTACAGGCGTGAGCCACCGCGCCCGGCCTATATTCACTTTTTACTCAAATTTTTAGACAAGCTGCTACAATAACTGGAGAGGCATGAATGAGAAGTACTACTGACCTATATTTTAATGAAAGAATTTTGTAATGTAAACATTGGAAGGAGCTGATAATTATAATTGTAATGCTGTCAAAATGGACAAATATAACCATAATATTCTTTTCATTGAATAAATTATGCAGCTGAATATTTCTTGATGATGTTACAGTTTTGCTTTGCTTAATGAAGCAGAATATAAAACCAATAGTTCTGGGGTCTCTTCCTGACTAAGTTGTTATGGGTTCTTTGGGGTGATAGCTCTTAAGAGAATAGTCTTGCCTTAGTAAAACTGGAATGTTCCACAATGAACTAGCAATAGGACAAAAAAAAATCAGAAAAATACGATGTTAAAAATTGTATTTAAAATAAACAACAGAAAATAACATTTTCTGCAACATTAATTCTAAAATGCTGCCATAAAAAGTGGGACAAGGAGAATATAATTTGTATAATTTTCAAAGGTGAATTTCTTTCATTATGCAATTCTAGGGTAGATCAGAGGATGAGTTGCTAGGGCTCTTGGTTCATGGTAACGACTGTCCTGTCCATTCCCCTTTCAGTTTTTCCTAGTCTGTGTGTCTGTGAGGAGCCACAAAGGAAACAGACAGAACTTCACTAGCCTGTGGCTGTCTCTGAAACAAAATGCAAACCTTCAGTGAATGAGTCATTTTGAATAATTTGTTTTATGATTTGTTTCTAACTCTTAAAACAAAAGCACTTAAAAATAAAAATCCTGGCCATTTTTGTCATTTTTCTGAAATTTATTATATACTTTCCTGTATGTAGAAAGAACACATTGAACACCATTTAAACTGCCATTGATAATTCAGTCAGAATTTAAATTATTGTCTTGTGATCTAATACAGCAATGCCCCAGGGTATATGGAGTTGCATAAGGCTGTTTGCTGTTAAGATAAATGACCTTACTCTGTGCTATGTTTGTGGTTCTGATGTTTTGCTTTTGTGGATATTTTTCATACTTTGCTCTGATGCCTAGCTGTAGGCTGGCATATTTTACCACTTTCATTGAAACTGTTAGTCTCTATTTCAATTTAATTTAATTTAATTCAATGTAGTTTTATGTTACTTCATTTTTTTAAAATCTTATTTTATTTTGCTTCTATTCTACTGGCAACCCAGAAAAGGCTGTTAGAAATTCATGCAAAACAAGATTCCATAGCTATGAATGGGAACTTGAGTAGATTAAGGGCTCAAACTTTACTCTACATATTATATGACTTGAGTTATGACCCTTCAAAAAGTTTCTTATTTCTTACTCCATATATGTTGTCTGTATTTCTATAAGATATGTTTGGAAAATTATGGAATGCCAGGCAGGTGAGTTGTTATGAAACAAAGAGGGGAAATTATAGATTCTATTCATGTATTAAAATATTTATAGAACCCCCTTATGAAGATACCACTACTAATTCCATTACATAAAAAACTCAAATAGATATTTTGAGGTTTGGCACGCATTTTAAAAGACAATATATATCTACTAACAGTGCCTTATCCCTCCATTGAATAAAAAAACAATAACTTGAATCCAATAATTATAAAAATCTAAGGAAATCTAGTATCTAAGGAAATACTTAAAATATGTAAGTCATGGAAAAGGTTCTTCGTGCATTGTATTGTATTGGCAATCATGGAAAATCATCATCGTACATGTATATGTAGTTTCAGGTGTAATGCTAGTGTGTGTACATTGGAGGCTTACTGTATGGAAGGCACTGTGCTAAGGATTTTTCAGTTAGTAACTTTTTAAAGTCTCACAACACACCCTGTAGGTGGGTGCTATTATTTTAAAGTTAAGAAGGCCAAAGCATAAGAGGATAGCAAACCTTCCTATGATTGCATAGGAATTAATAATAGATGGGGAGTCAGAATTCTAGCCCAGGTAGTCCAAAACTGGAGCCTTTTGCCCATTATGTGCTACAAAAGGAGACATAACAGGACCTTACCCAGTAGAACATTTTGATTTAATGAAAGCCATAGTCATTATGACTACATAGAAACAGAAAAACAGAAAAGCATGACCCCAAAACTCACACATTTCATGATTATATCTCTTTTAAAATACAGTTAACAAAGTGATTGTTTAAAAGCAAAGATAAAATGTCAGAGATAGAAGAATTAGGGAGTTTTTTTTCTTTTTTCTATATGTTTTTCATGAGCACATATTGACATTATAAAAATAAATGCACATTTATATATATATATTTGAAATGGGTGGTAAATTTAAGAAAAAAATGGCAAAAAGTTTAATAAACAAAAAAGAACAAATACTCATGATATAATGGACAAATAATTGGGTGTTTCAGCAATATTTTTAATGCATGAGAGACATACTCAAATGGTTGTGATATACCTCAGGGAAGTTCATTCCATCAGATCTTCATCACATTTAGAAGCCCAGGGGGTTGGAGACTATGTTGGACTCAGCAAATAATATCTTCGTTTCTTATGATGGTAAGATTATATGGACTCTTTTCCTGTACCTCTCCCAGATGATACTAACGGAGTACAATTTTTAATTCTTCAATGCCATCAAACATCCACCTACGGAACACACTAGCTAAATGGCTCATTCTTTCTCCTGCCTTACTCCCATCCCTTCTCCCTCTCTCCAAGTCCAGAATCTTAAGATTTAAAGGGCCTAGTGAAATATTCCCTCATTCAATCCACCCTTGGCTAGAAAATTACATAGGATTTTACTTAGTGGGAGCACAGAGGAAGGTCAGAGACTATTGAAAATACGAAGGGAATCTGTATACACTTTCCCTCCCATGCTCAAAAATCAAATTTTATTCTCTACTATGAGTGGTTCATAGAAACATCTCTCCATAGGAGTGTTATATAAAGATTGCCTGTGATGATGAGATTATCAGTACACAATTAGCTGAGTCAATCCCTCTCACAAAGAAAGTTTTAAAAGGGGAGCCATTAATACAGCATATGCTAATTGCTTGCATTATTCTAATAGACAAAATATACTTTTACTGAAATATAAACATCATCAATAGGCATTCTCTATTTTGAAATTGACATTTCCTGTGTCACTGCTAATAATAGCTAGCTGCCATTTCTGGATCTCCTTTCTATGTGCCAAGTACTGGGCTGACTGATTTTTAAGTCAATCCTATCAACTCTGAATATTAAGATGATAAACTTTCCTGGGGAGTCTTCTCTGTGCTTTTAACCATTGCCATTTCTTACACTTCACTGTCTCAGCACTTTTATTACACAATTAATCAGTAGCCCTAATTAACAAACCAATGGTAGTATATATCAGTAGGTTCTTAAGTTATCACCATCTCCCCACATCCCCTGTTTACCCTGAACATTCTGCTTTAAAGAAGAAATAACTATTTTGGCAGAAATACAAAGATCAGCCATCAAAATCTACATTATTTTATTGAAAAGTTCAAAATTGTTAACCTAGGTATAAGAAAGAAAAGATTTGAAAGGGTTTTCATTTATTCTCTAGCCCACCATCATAATAGATTAAAAAAATTCCCCCAGATGGGGAGGTTGGGGAGAAAAAAGAGTTAAAAAAGATATAAACTATGTACTGTAGGATTCTCAGAGAAGGGGTTTTAAGGGCCCTTTATTCAGGAAGTGTCCAAAAAGAAAAAGAAAAAAAGATTTAATTTTTAAATATAATAATGAAAGGAACAGTGCCCTTCTCCCATGAGAAATTCTGGGATTTGGCTGCCTCACTCTGACCTGAGCCACTATGTATGGTTAAGAATCTCCAGACCAAACATGGCTGTGTGGGCTTTTGGGGCAGAAAAGACCAGAGATGGTTCAGAAGATGGAGAAGCAACCAAATATTCTGGCTCCCAAATTTATCCTTACAATTGGCTTTATAACTTTTTTCTAGATTATGGTTCTGTAAAGGGCTAACCATTCCCTCAGTTTGACAGATAATTCAGTCATATCTTTAATGTCTACCAGAATTCTTACCTCTTTTTCCTGAGACTGTGAACTCTCTCTGTAGGTACCAAAAATGAAAGCATAAAATCAGCTACCTTATCTTAAAAGGGAAAGGAAATTTATTAGATAAAAGACATTGTATTATAGCAAAGAACATTATACTGATTCGGAAATACTTTGTGCTCCATATTTCCTGTTGCCTATATTCTGGTGATTATGAGGTAGCTTTAGATATTTCTCCTCTCTATACACCTAGTCTTTCTTTCTCAGAAAGGTGAAAAAAGAAAGTTGAAACACTGAGTCTCTGAAGAATAAGTGGCAAAAGGCTACATTTATTATATTTTTATGACTTATTTGTAATAAATTCTTTGACATGTAAGGTAAAGAAAGGCCAACATTGGCTGCAGTCTCATGTTTATTTACAAGTAAAGAGCAGAGAAAGGAAGCAGAGAAAGTCTGGCTAGAATGTAAATGTTCCCCTGATTAAGTCGTGGCATGGCAGAAAAGAAAGAAAATGCCAGAAGCCAAAATTATCTGCCAGCTATCTAAAAAGGTGGATCCGGTGGCAATAACCCAACTTCTTTCTGTTTTCTGTACTTCTGGTCAACATTAGTTGCCTTGGTTACTTACACAGGTCCTCTTTCCTGTCTGGAACAAAGGGCAAATTAATTCAAGTGTGGCCATGCAATAGGAAAGCCAACCAAAGCCTTTTGTTTGGAAACTGGCTCTCCTTCCACCTATCTACCAAGTAGACTTCAGATATGCAGTTAGGTTTCTTGAGAGGAAACTTGGTAGCACAAAGAAGCAATAGTAGCATTGAGGCCCACTTTTCATTTTTTGCCAGAATCCTCAAGATACTTGAATGGCAGGTAGGAGAAGAATATTGGGAAGAAATAGGTCATGGTATCTCTTCTACAGTCTGGTTTCTATGTTCAAGGATGGTGCTTACTAAGCAACCTCACAGGCAAGGACAACTAATCAGGGAAAAGCTGTTTTTATTTTATTTTTTTTATGAGGGAGAGAAAGGATCTCAACACAGCACACCTCGGCACTTCACCTGAACTAATGAGGAGAAAAAAAGCCTGAGCTCAGTTGTCTTGCTTTGCCAGAGTTTTCCTGCAGCCAACTCCTTAATGTTATGTTAAGCAGTTTATTTTGTTTAATTATCTAGTTCCGTTACAAAGTGGGATGACTTTGCTCAAAATTGCACTTAAATATTACCTTTAGAAGTGTTATTTACTGTGTTCACGGAGGAGTTTGCTTTGTAGGTTTTATAATATTCATAGAGAATGATGTACGCTTGTTTGAATTTAATTTAGACTGAAGGAGTAGATAAAAGGAGAGGTTGACAAAACCCATAGGATAGCATTAAGAAAATGAGGCAGAATAATGCAGCTAAGGAAATGCAAATCTTTCAAAGTTCATTAGTACTGTTAAAAGAGAGGTAAAAGGAAAAGCATCTACTTCCTGATGGGGGTAGACTGCAACTCACCCACAAACACTGAGTGCCAGGCCTTTGACTAGGTATTCTGAGGCTTCACAGACTTAGAAAAGCAACTTAGACTGTCTTAGTCAAAGTACCATACACTGCATGGCTTATCAACAACAAAATTTATTTCTCACAGTTCTGGAGGCAGGAAGTTAGAGATCAAGGTGTTAGGTTCATCTGTGTGTCTGTCCCCTGGTCCCCTAGTTCCCAGTGTCAAGAATGAGTATGAGCCAATGATAAGAGTGATCACAAACAGAGCAACTTAATACAAAAGTTTATCACATAAAAGAAAAAATGAAAGGAAAGGAAGCTACACAAAAGGAAAATACATTCTAGAGAGAGCAGAAGAGGTCAGTATCCATGAGTGGAGAAAGAGGCTGGAAACTGAGTATATGTTGCCTTTTATAAGCCCACTAGTTTGTCCCGCCTTTCCCTGGCAGGATTGGTTGCCATTTCCTGCCTTTGGGGGTGATTGACAGGTTTGTGTTATATAATGGATCACAGGACAGGTTACCTAACAGTGTGGCTTATATTAATATAACAGTTTCGCTTCCAGAGTATGCATCTTTTCTAGAATTTTCCACAAAGCTCCACCCATGCTATGCTAATTAGATGGTAATAAACTCTAAGTCAGTTAAAGATTACTGGAAACTTTTTACCATGTATATTCCCACCAGGAAATAGTTCCTAGCTGCAATTTGGTTTCTAGCTACAATCTGGTTCCCACTCTCTGCCCTTAGCCACCTCCTTGCCACCTGTTTACCCTCCACTAGATATAACAAGGGTGCCAGCATGGTTAGGTTCTGGTGAGGGACATCTTACAGGTTGAAGACTGCCAACCTCTTCTTATATCCTCACATGGGTTAAAGAGAGGAAGAAGGCCGGGCGCTGTGGCTCACGCCTGTAATCCTAGCTCTTGGGAGGCCGAGGCGGGCGGATTGCTCAAGGTCAGGAGTTCAAAACCAGCCTGAGCAAGAGCGAGACCCCGTCTCTACTATAAATAGAAAGAAATTAATTGGCCAACTGATATATATATAAAAAATTAGCCGGGCATGGTGGCGCATGCCTGTAGTCCCAGCTACCCGGGAGGCTGAGGCAGAAGGATCACTCGAGCCCAGGAGTTTGAGGTTGCTGTGAGCTAGGACGCCACGGCACTCACTCTAGCCTGGGCAACAAAGCGAGACTCTGTCTCAAAAAAAAAAAAAAAAAAAAAAAAAAGAGAGGAAGAGAAAGAGAGAGAGACACAGAGAAAAAGAGTGAGGGAAAGGAAGAGAAGGAGATATTAAGAGAGAGTGTGCTTTGTGAGGTTCCTTTCATAACAACACTAATCCTGTCATGAGAGCTCCACCTTCCTGATACATAAGTACCTTCCAAAAGCCCCACCTCCTAATACCATCTCACACCAGGGTTAGGATTTCGACATATCAGTTTTGGGTGACACAAACACTTAGTGTTCTAAGTCCATAACATAGACCTTCATTAAATAAAATTAATGTATGTCTTTTGCTACATAGAAGACAAAATTAGTTTTTCTTCTGTAAGTGAGTAATGATTGATCTGATGTAGCTGATGGCCTTACCTTGCTGCAGACAATTTGACCAGGTCACAGAAAGATTAATAGTTATTGAGATTTCCTTGTTTCTAGATAATTCTATAATCTACAATGATGTTTCAAGACTCACATCTAAATATGACAAGCCTCTTAACAGAAAATAAGAAGTATAAAAATGTCATCAATAGCTCACCATATCTGTGGTAAAATCTCCATCTGTGTGTGAAGGCACCCTTTTTATCACTCCTAGATTTTCTGTCCTAGAAATTTCTTTAGAAAATGGGATGTCACTGGGAAAAGACAACGAATGATTGTCCTGAATAACAAAATAAAAATAATGTCTTGAATTCACACTATTATTTAAATAAATCCAGTCATTAAAATAAGTATGTATGAAGGTACCTGAACTCTTTCAATTTATTAAGGTCCTAGACATTAAATACAGCTGTGAGAGACTGAGCTCTCTTATTTTCCTGAGAGTCAAGTAGACCAAATGTCTTAAATGCCCAAAGTGTAAAAACCAATGTAGCAATGAAAAAGTCCAAAAGTAATAGGCAAGTAGGTATCACCTTGAGTTCACTATTTAATTGGAGACAGAAAACATACTCACATGGAAATAAACTCTAGCATTATTACATCTCTTTACAGACACAGAAACTAAGTATATAATGTGCTAATGGGATAATTAAGTGGCTTTCTCAAGCTACTTGCGAACTTCCTAAATTCCTAACTTCTTGAGAGGGAGTGATTTTGTAAGTGACTTTGACAGTAAAAACAAACTGGTTCAATACGAAATTGCTCAACCACATCTTTTTTTCTTTGTTTCCTTTCTTTTCAGTGCCTATTAGCACATTTAGGTAAGATTATTCTATCACCTGATTAAGTGTTTGCTGTCTATTGCACTAAACATACCTATTACTCGGCTATTGCATTAAGAGCAATGCTGGCGAAAGTATTTATGTAGCTGTCCCTATAATCTTTTGGTGAAAATAAATAATTTCATTTGTACTGTCAGCACACATTATACAAAAACAAAGAATCCCTTTGTCTTTCTACTACCATGCCCATCAGTATGTGATGGTGACCTGTTCCAGAATGTGCTTTAAGTAAAATTGTCTCCAAAACTAGCAATTATAGTTATGCACTCTATATTGATGTTTCAGTCAATGACAGACCATATATAGCATGGTTGTCCTCTAAGATAATAATACTATATTTTTACTATACCTTTTCTATGTTTAGGTACATTTACATACATAAATAATTGCCATTGTGTTACAATGGCCTACAATATTTAGCACAATGACAAGCTGTACAGGTTTGTACCTTAGGAGCAATAAGCTATACCATATAGCGTAGGTGTGTAGTAGG
Organism: Microcebus murinus; assembly: GCF_040939455.1. NCBI lineage: Eukaryota > Metazoa > Chordata > Mammalia > Primates > Cheirogaleidae > Microcebus > Microcebus murinus. Next base: position 61,754,985 of record NC_134108.1, on the reverse strand, counting down.
CTATATCATCTAGGTTTATGTAAGTAGACTCTATGATGTTTACATAACAACAAAATTCCCTAAGAAATCATTTCAAAGAACATATCCACATCATTAAGGGACACAGGGCCGTGTATTTGGAAGCTCATTGACACTAAGTAAATTTTACTCTTATGAAATCTTCCTCTCTGATTCTTCCTTTACCCTAATGTATAAATAGTTAAAGCTGTATTAGATACTAGTTAAAGCTGTATTTCTCAATTGTTTTTGCCAAACAGTATTATTCGGTATCTAGCTAAGTCAAACTTCTACAGGCGAATAAACTTGAACAAAACTACTGATTATTCCCTCGTTTTGGAGAATCTTAATGCACATTATCATATTATAGGCATTGAACAGTTCTGCCATAAGGAAATTTGTTTATCTTAATTTAGCCCAAAGTTTTTCTGAATGTAATTCGACATGTAGCAATTTTTTAAAGTTCCCATTATGCTTAGGAATGAATCCAATGAATACAATTAGAGAAATTTTGGAATCAAGTATAGCCCTTCTTTGGGGCAGAAGGCAGACTTTCAAGTCTTGGTCTGTAATGAAGGAGACAGAGGGAAGATCAGAGAAGGGAAGGTGGCAAATGAGGGTTCCTCTTTGTCGCTGACTCTGCCTAGGCATGGACAAACTGCTTTTTGTCACTTCATATGGTCCAGAGAGTGTCCAGGTGGTCATTACACTCATGACGCAAAAATGATTTTGGTGAACTCTGTAGTGTAGAATTGAAAAAAAATGTGGGCATCAAGAAAATTATTATTCATTATTCTTTAAGTACAGGACCACTCATAAAATGTTATTAATAGACGTCTCTACAGTGGAGGCAGTTGAAAAGGGAATGAGTGTGGTCAAGTGGAAAGGGTCTTTGGATTTGAGACGTAAAGAACTGTTTGAATCCTTGTTTTGACATTTTCTAATTATGAATCTCATTCTTTTTTTCATCTATGTGTGTTGATTTGATAAGCAAATAAAAAAATGGTATACATATGCAGTAAATAAATCATGTATTATTATTACACATTTTAGTTCTAAACACTACTTTCTCTTGGATGAAATATTGTAATTAGAGAAGAAACTTGATTCCAGAGTGCAAAAGAACTAAAATATGAAATGGTTTATATACATAATTTATAAATAAAGTGAAAAAATGATGATCTTGTTTCTTAAATCTGAAATACCAGTGCAGCACACATAGTGTTGGCTATGAAATGGTACAACTGTACCGGGCTTGCTAACAGAATGCAAAAGATATACTGAAAGTATTGTAGCACTCTGGAGTGAGATGATCTGTTTTGATATGTAATTGTCATGTGATACTGCATGTGAAAAGGAGTTTAAAATACCTTGCCCATTTCTGAGAATACAGAATGTCAACAGTGGTTAAGAAGTTGGCATTTCAGTGAAATGTATTCAATTTACAGTGAAGACTATACAGGGTCATGTGAGCAAAAACATGTGTGTGTGTGTGTGTGTGTGTGTGTGTGTGTGTTCAAAGCAGGCATCCAGCACTGTAGAGCATAGTGGAGAAAGCAAATTAGAGATAAATTCATTTGTGTGAACTTATTTTTAAAAAAAATTGGTGTAATTTTTTCCATTGGTAATTTAAAAATGCTTCACAAATAAAAGTAAGGCTAAGAAACAGGAAAATTTCAAAGTTCTTATTCCTGAATGAGGAATTTTTTTTTTGACATAAAATCTTAAGCTATAATTTTCACCTTGTTATAAGATGCAGAAATTAAGCCATCCTCCCAAATTTAGTCAAACTTCCAGTGCACAAGTAGTAATTATTATGGAAACCATCTTAAAAAATCCATTTCAGCATTGAAATTATTATTTACTAGTTATATTAGGATACAAATAGAAACCTCTTTAAACTTAAGAAACATGCATTTAGGACAGGGATTCCTAATCACTTTACTGAGGCAGTTAAAATTAAGTTCCTATTTCACTGAGATGAAAGCTCAAGCTCAACGAATTAGGGAGTTAAAAAGAAAGATATAAGCAAGGAGTTTGTGTGTAGACTAGTTAGGGAGAATTACTACCAGCAATTCACAGGGAAAAAAGTTTGCGCAGATTTATATTTTATATGTGATGCCTTCTATCAACAATGGCCCACCTACAGCTAATTTTTGTGAGATTCACAATAGAAAAATGTTCTGCCAACTATAGAAAAGCTATTTTCCTCATTAAGACATATGGTAACATAAATGGAGCCACCTGATCCAGGACAAGTCAAATGATTTGCTATTTAACGTAGTAGGTCAATGAGAGAATCATAGAATATTACAGATAGAAGGAACTTTACAAGAATTCCCTCATTATATACATAAGAAAAGAAGCTCATAGATGAGAAATTAGGGACAGTGTTAAAATTAGAACCTCAATCTCCTGGTTCTTGGTCGAACTTTTGTTTTGGAAAAAAAGAAAAGAATTGAAAACTTTCAACATTTAACTCAAGCCTGGTTTTTCACCTCTTTATGATTCCCCTTTATAAAACTTTAATTACAAATGTTCTTCTCACTTTTAATATACTCGCACATCTACTTTGTAAGCCTTCTTTCCTGAAGTACTTAACTTGTCATCTCTGATTCTGAGATGTATAGTAATGAGGTTGTTACTATACTTAAGATACTTAACATATCTTAAATCTTAAATGCACTTTTACGCTTGCATAAAAATCCTAGAACATGCAATTGTCAGTTCTTTCTTTGGGTGGTATGTGTTTGTAGGAAAATGTTGGGGAAGAAATAGATTTTTTTCTTGTAAAAAGAAGGAAAATCTGGATTAGCTAGGATTACTTAGACTGGATTATTTAGAAAACATATAGGTTATCCTCTCCTTTGGGCATCATCTTTATTCTTTTTCACTGAATTTTATACGTTTGTGAATCCCACACAGTGTCTAACAAATGCCTCATACCTAGTAAAAATTTAATGAAAATCTGTTATTTGATTGACTGACTCATAACACTAAATTTACAAGCAAAATTTTTCTTTCTTCCTTATTCTAACATGCTTAACCATTTTGATGTTTTTTCTACTATCTGTTAAAGCATAGATTCTTTGACAAGAATGATTTTAATAAAACACACACATATGCACATATACCTTTTAAACTTAGAACCCAAAACAAACAAAAGGCATAAGTAATTTCTTTACTATCTTCAAAGATAAGACAGAAATAACAGCAACAATAACAACAAACTAAAAAGCTAAAATACACTTCTACGTAATCATGATACAGAAATTTCTCAACTATACTATTGTCATCTAGAGCAAAATATGTCCCTTGGGAACACAGGTGTAAGTGGTTTTACTGAGATTTCTTAAAAATGTAAGATGACTTCTGTACCTTTTAAAACCATTCTACAGTGTTGTTTTTAATTTTTCAACACTATTTCTAAGATTGTGCAGCTAGCTGCAGCTGGAAGTATAACAATAGTTCAGCTTACTGGCATCTATTTCTTGATTTAGAATCAACAGGGAAATAATTGTCAAGACTTGAAATGGAATGCATACAATAGTTGTATATTTAAAAATTAATATGAAGCAGCTTAATTCAAACACTTAGAGATTTTTTTTTAAGTGACACTTCAGCATTTCTCTTTGGGAATAGCTAAATTTGAATTTAAAGAAATTATGGACTGACTTTAATTTATGAGGAACCTTTTTATTCATTTTCATTCATTGTGATTTTGATATAAGACTATAGTAAAAATAACTCCTTGGGATATATATATACACACACACACATATATATAACTTAACTATTACAAATGGTCAATAAAAACAAAATGATAGAACTTTGAACAATTTTTTCATATGCAATGCCAATTATTTATATTGTTTTGAAAGTTATGTAGTTACATTTCTATATTAGATATTGTAATAAATATGTGTTTGAAAACAACAAGAAGAACAACAAAATTTACTTAAAATAAAAATTTTCCTTCGAATAATATGCTGAGTATAAATCTTTTTAGATTTTAGAAAGTGATCTAGAGTCAAGGCTATATAATGCCAAACTAAATGTTGAAAATAAAAGACTACAATAAAGGTAGTTTTCTTAAACCATAGGAAAAGTAGACCTATATGATTTCAATATATGTCAGTCTAATACCAGTCAATTAACAAAAGAGATTTCTTTTCTTTTTCTTAAATATTAAGTTATCAAAGCAAATAGTGCTCAGGTTTTATTCATGTTTATAAGCAAACAAATAGTTAATATATATTAAATGTTTTTATTGCCTAGGATTGAGTTTGCTATATGGAGTCTTCTCTGGTTCCATATGAAGCGTAAAACTATTTTTTCTATATCTATGAAAAATGATTATGGTATTTTAATAGGGATTGCATTGACTCTGTAGGTCACTTTGGGTAGTATAGACATTTTAACAATGTTGATTCTGCTGACCAATGAGCATGGTATATTCTTCCACCTGTTTACATCCTCTGCTATTTCTTTCTTCAGTGTTTCATAGTTCTCCCTGTAGAGGTCTTTTACTTCCTTAGTTAAATATATCCCTAGGTACTTTATTTTCTTTGTTGCTATTTTGAAGGGAATTGAGTCTTTGATTTTGTTCTCACTTGTACTGTTGTTGGCATATATGATTTACCAGATTTCAAACTATACTACAAGGCTATAGTCATTAAAACAGCTTGCTACGGGCACAAGAACAGGGACAGTGACCAGTGGAATAGAACAGAGAACCCAGATATAAAACCATCCTTATATAGCCAACTAATCTTCAACAAAGCAGACAAAAATATACACTGGGGAAAAGAATCCTTATTCAATAAATGGTGCTGGGAAAACTGGATAGCCACATGCAGAAGACCAAAACAAGACCCACACCTTTCACCTCTCACAAAAATCAACTCACGCTGAGTAACAGATTTGAACATTAGGTGTGTGAAACTATTAGAATTCTAGAAGAAAATATTGGAAATACTCTTCTAGACATGGGCCTAGGCAAAGAATTTATGAAGAAGATGGCAAAGGCAATCACAGCAGCAACAAAAATAAACAAATGGGACCTGATCAAATTAAAAAACTTCTGCACAGCCAAAGAAACTGTCTCGAGAGTGAACAGACAACCTACAGAATGGGGGAAAATTTTCACAAACTACACATCCGATAAAGGGCTGATAACTAGAATCTGTTTAGAACTCAGGAAAATCAGCAAGAAAAAATCAAACAACCCTATCAAAAAATGGGCAAAGGACATGAACAGAAACTTCTCAAAAGAAGACAGAATAATGGCCAACAAACATATGAAAAAATGTTCCACATCTCTAATCATCAGAGAAATTCAAATCAAAACCACAATGAGATATCACTTAACTCCAGTGAGAATGGCCTTTATCAAGAAGTCCCCAAACAATAAATGTTGATGTAGATGTGGAGACATAGGAACACTCCTACACTGCTGGTGGTGCTGCAAACTGGCTCAGCCTCTGTGGAAAGCAATATGGAGACACCTCAAAGCGATGCAAGTAGATCTACCATTTGATCCAGCAATTCCACTACTGGGCATCTACCCAAAACATCAAAAGTCACTTTATGAAAAAGACACCTGCACTCGAATGTTTATAGCAGCACAATTCACAGTTGCAAAGTTGTGGAAACAACCCAAGTGCCCATCAATTTATGAATGGATTAAGAAAAGGTGGTATATGTATACCATGGAGTACTACTCAGCTTTAAGAAACAATGGTGATATAGCACATCTTATATTTTCCTGGATAGAGCTGGATCCCATTCTACTAAGTGAAGTATTGCAAGAATGGAAAAACAAGCACCACATGTACTCACCAGCAAATTGGTATTAATAGATCAACACCTAAGTGGACATATAGGAAAAACCTTTATCGGGTGTAGGGCGGGTGGGAGCGGGGAGGAGGGGATGGGTATATACAAACACAATGAGTGAGATGTGCAACGTCTGGGGAATGGTCACACGTCGAGCTCTGACTCGAGGGGGGAGGGGGGACATGGGCAATGTATGTAACCTTAACATTTGTACCACCATAATATGCTGAAATAAAAAAAAATAGTTAATATATATTAAATGACTAATACACAATGCCAGACGTTGTGTTTATTCACGTGGATTCTTTCATTTATTTTTCACAATATTCCTCTATATCCTATCACTTTCTCTATTTACAAATGAAAAAGGTGAGGCATAAAGAGGATAATATAACTAATATGTGATAAACCATAATTCTAACCATGTTTTCCCATGTTTTTACATGGGAATGTAGTCTAAAGTTACATTAGTTTGAATAGAAAAATGAACTAAACTTAGATTATTACTCTATATTTTCATATTAAAGCATGATAGCTTTTTAAAATGTATTTTTCACATATTTTAAAAATGCTATGAGTTTAGAGCTTATATTGATTTGGTTTATTCTAATACCCCAAGTACATACTTTTTAGAAGTTTTCTTACATCTACTTTTTGTTGTTTGTTTTATCTGTCTTTATTTCCAAGAAATGCTTGGGATGCATGCTATCTCTTGAAAACCTCTTGAAAACCTAACAACCAGGGCCGGGTGTGGTGGCTCATGCCTATAATCTGAGAGCTTTAGGAAGTCAATGTGGGAAAATAATTAGCCAGATAAGGTGACTTGCCCCTGTAGTCTTAGCTACTTGGGAGGCTGGGGTAGGAGGATCACTTGATCCTAGGAGTTCCAGGCTTTAGTGTGCTATGCACTCCAGGTTTGTGTAAATAAACTCTATAATGTTCCCAGGACAGTGAAATCACCTAATGACACATTTCTCAGAACATGTCCCTGTCCTTAAGCAAATCGTGATTGTAGTAAACCCTTGTATAAGTAAACCCTTGTATGTATATGTATATGAATGACTACTTCAGATAATTTTTTCTAAAGTGATTTTATGTCATGAACTCAATTTATAGTTGGAATCTAAATATACCACAATTATTCCTTACGCTTTGTTGAAGAATACCAGCTTTAGTGATCTGATGAAGAATTTTGGGGCTAATGACGCAGCGACAGGACTCAGTATAATTATTGACAAGTGATGAGAATTCATTTAACAAATATTCATTAAATAAAAATCAGATGGTCATTGGGATAGATGCTGAAGAATCAGTACCAGCCTTCAAGATGCTCAGTAAAATGTGAGGCAGTAGAGATGGAGAGCAGATTGTTTTGACAGACTAATAGCAATGCCATAAGGCATTAGAGGGTATGGACTGAGGAAGACTAAGGAAGGAATTTTTGGAGAGGTGACTGTAAAGCAGAATTTCTAGTAGAATTTATTAGAAACTTATCAGTAAAGAATGAGATGGGCAGCAGAGAGCAGAACGAAGCGTGAAAGAATGTGATGGAGGTGTGCATTGTGTAGAAGACGGGCAAGGAGGCTGGGGAGGAAGGCACCATCCTTGTATGTCCTATTAAAGTGTGGGGTTTTTCCTAGGACTACAGAGAGCCATTGCAAGATGTATATAATGTGATGTAAAAAGGTCTGTTTTAGAAAGATGAATAAGAATGTGCAGAATATATTGAAAGAAAATTAAACAGGGAGAAGAAAGAATGCGATATGAAAATAAGATATTCTTAGTGGGAGAGTAAAGAAGGGCTATGCTTGAGGATATTATGATGATGAAATGGCCAGAATTACCGAAAAGTTGGATATGGTGGGTGCAAAGGATTCTTGGCTCACTTCTCGGTTTCTAGTTTTTGCAGCTGGATAGAGAAATAAAAGATAGAGAGCAGTTTGTAGGGTAAGGTGGTGATTTAAAATTTTACAGAAGTGCACATTACCACCTTAAAATGAAAGAAACAGTTATGTAGATATCCTTTTTTAGTAGAAAGAAGCCCTACTTCAAATAAAGCTATGGGCTCACTTAAAACACATATTCATTGTATAATGACTAGGGACCTTTCAAGGGGGGATACACAGTGAATAGTTAGAAAAAGAAGAGACTACTTCAAGAAGGAAGTTTGGTTTATTATTATTTTTATTGTTTTAATTTCATAGCCAAGTAGAAAATGGTAAGAGATTTTTCTGTTTGTTGTGGTATTGATTAATTTAATCCATAAAGAAAAGAGAACCAAAGTATTAAAGATCCAGTATGTGTTTTTCAAAACTGAATTACTTGACCAAAAGTTGATGTTTTAAAATTTTTATGAAGATATGAAACTGATCAGGAATCAGATATTATGTAATTTTATATACTATTAGTTTACCACATATGGTAGATAATCAAGTATCACAAATTTTGTGCTTGCTGTTTGAACAAAAATGTACTCCTAAAGAAATGCAAATAGTATATTGAGAATAAGGCGGGCCATAGAAATGAGTCACTAACATGATTGCTAGCTCTAATATCAGTTAGATTAAGTACTTTGATTTTATCTAGATGATAGAGTTGGCTTATCAAATCTTCAAATATTACTTGAATAATTAGAGATTTTTGCCTTAGCAGGTAGGCTCCAATAGACAGCACTATGCTTTTCTGGTGAAAGGTAGACACAATGTTGAGAGTGATCTCTTAACTAACCTGTGGTTCTTTTCTCCATCATCCAAACGGTTTTCTTTTTCAAGAAAACCAGTTAATCCCTATTCTGCCTTTCCAAATCTATGTGTGCATATATTTCAGTGACATTTGCTTGCTAGAATATTGATCTCAGTTCAAATCTATCACTCTTCCTTGCACGGGGACAATAGTATGATTTTTATATGGGAAGGACAGTAGATTATGGTAAGTATTTGCATAATTAATTAATAATATAAAGTTTAACACTAAAAATATAAAGTTTATGACTTTCTTTACAAAAATGTATGTAAAAATTAAAAATGTGCAGCTCAAAAATAACTAGTAAAATTCCTATGCCTTTGATGAAGTTTATCAAGCCATTCCCCTGAAAATATTTTAACAAAATTTGCTTGAAATCCCTTGTAAACATTTCTTCTATCTGCTGTAGCACTGACCTGTAAGGGCAAATAAAGGGTTAATAAAGTGCCATGGCCATACTGGAGAAAGCTCTCAACCCTTATTTTTAAAGGCCAAGTAAAAGTTACTGAGAAGGAGATCTTTAAAAACACAGGTTATTCTTTGAGAATAAACTTTGAACAATCTTTAACAGACCACAAATTTTATACAAAGTAAGACTATTGCAAATTGAACATTAATCAAATTACTCTACGATTAATGTTATCAGTTTTACCCAGAGAGTAACCTGTTAACCTTAGTTTCAGGATTTGTATTTTTCATCTACACTTACTCAGATTACAGCTTTTTGATTTATATGTTATTTTACAACATAATTCCTGATACTTTAATTATCAGTAATTTTGAAATATTTAAAAGGTCTTTTTCTCATATTTTATGATGATAAATTAGATAAAGCTTTGTTATAAGACTGGTATTTTCAGTACATAGATGGGCATTGATTTAAGTGGGAGACTGAATATTTGGTTCTCCAAATACAATTTCAAAGATTTGCATGCGGGCACTTTAAAATGGGAAATACAGTTACGTACACGTGACTTTCTTAAATATAGCCATGGCCTCATTTAAGATATATTACAAATAAAAATTTCTCTTTAATAAAATTTAATTACTTATATTTTTGATAGTATGGTATGAATTGATTATAATAACAAACTATATTTTGAAGCATAACAATTCTTTTAAACGGATTTAAAATGTTTAAGTGCATTGTATGAGTATTTTGTGATTAATTAGGAAAAAAGTTTATTTTAGTGGAAAGCTTAAAATGATCATTAGACGTTAAACATAAACATATCAGGTCTAATTGTGATATATGCAATTGTGTTTACTTCCAGGAAGATAGTAGTTATTTTTGATAAATGCTATTATTTTGGTTAATATTTTTTGTTCTACAAAAGGGGAAACACACAAAGAAAGTGCAGTTCTGAACTTAAAATCAGAGTAGAAAGAGACAGAATATCCTAGGATAAAGTGACCTTATTAGAATTTGCATGGGATAATAGAGTAACAATGAAGAAATAAGTTCCTTTGCTCACAAGAACAGATTTTCCAAGGCTGTGCTAGCAATTTGCTCTCTTCTTAATTCAAAATAGGAAGACAGTAAGTACGATGTATTAATAGAAAGAAAGCAAGTTACAAATGTTCAAGGAAACAAGACTGTCTCAGCAAGGTAAAAATGATATGTTTGCTTGAGAAGACTATGTTATACATACATCCAGAGTTTCTAAAAAAGTTCTGCTATCAATTATGATCAATTGAAAAACATTATGTTTTGAATGATTATCTCTTATAAGATTCAGAAAAAAAACTTAGAAAAAGATCTTTTAAATAGCACATTTTATTGAATTAGAAACTTGAACACAAATATAATATTAAGCAGTCAATTATTAGCACCAATCTTTTCTCTAAATTTTCTCTTCTCATTTACTCTTGTTCTCTGTTTTTATTATTGAAATCAATTTTAAAAATAATATTTTAAATGTGGATGATGAAGAAATGTCTCCATCTCATCTCCCATATTCTCTTGCTGGTGGAATAAGATTACTAATTTTAAATAGATCTTTTTTTTTTAATTATTGGTACCTATCTTAATGATTATACATTACACACATAAATCAACTCTACCTCCTTTCCTAATTCAGTGGCTTCATGCAAATAAAAACATGGTTTGGCAGTATAGAAATAAAGAGACCTGATGCATTTGACATTTCCTCAGCAATACTTGTAACTAAGAATGAAGTGTTTTGTGATTTTGTTTGTGTAGAGACCATGATGATTAAGATTAATAAACACTTTTAATAATATCCAGGATGATAAGTTGAAAACATCAACCATAGCATGACATTGTCAAGATTTAAATTCACTATGACTGGTAAATTATATGGATGTGTCCTTTCTGTTTCACAGCCACTAAGTGGAAAAGGAGCACCTCAAGTTTATCTGCTAAGATGTTGTATTTCCCAGGACAAATATAGGAACAAAAATAGAGATCTAGGAATTTCTCTTTATTTTGGTTGATGGGATTTAAAATTAGATTATTCAAGATGGATGGTATTTTGGGAAATTTTTAATATCCCCAATTCTCACACGGGCCAGAGTTAGGTTCATATGTCATATTTTTTAGTTGAGACAGTGACTACTAGCAGATACTACCAGCTCATATTTCCTTTGTTGCCACATTCTCTCCATGGAGATTCCAATCCCTGGCCTCAGTTTTTCAAATTCTCACCCAGAGTGTCATTGCCATTTGCACATCATTAAAGAATTCTCAAACCTCCATCTACCTCCCCAGTTTTCCCCTAGAGTTAAGCATTGTGTAAAACTCTAGAAACTAGCACAGCTTTCTCAAAATCTACATTTTGCCTTCCTTGCAGCCCAAACGAAGATTGTTAGACTAGTAATGAGTTGCTTTGACTCCCGAGTTGGCTCTGCATAAGCCATGAAAGTTTATGCAGACTGTAATATGATGCCCATCTTCTCTAGGGCCCTTTAATTCTGTTGGGCTCTCTGACAAGAACATTGATTTCCAGGCAGTTCGTCCTGTATCTTTCCACTTACCCTACAATAGTTCACACTTGGAATTGTGTCCTTGTACTAATCCTTGTCAATGGAGTCTATATCCTGGCTTTTATATATGTTTAATGGTTTCCCACTTGGTAATTTTTAGAAACCTTTTTGGATTTATGAGATTTGTCCTTCTCTTTTGGTTTTTGATTAAGCTTGATTTTCTGATTTTGGCATCTTCTGCTACCTGTGATTATAAATTCCCAGCTCAAATACTAACTTATAATCATCCCAACTAACTGCCACCCAACCCCAGCCCTAATCTAATCTATTTTTTCCTCCCTTGGGGTTTGATATTTATTATATGTAAAATTTGGGCATGCAAGTAAAAAAATTCTAATTCTGAACTTACATGCTATTCTTATCCTTTATACATAGTTAAAACTATTGCGACTGCATCTGGCATGGTACTCTGAGAGAACTTCCTGCTGCAATATAACTAGATCCTGGAAGAACATATGCTTTAAGACATCAAGATAGGAAAAGTTCATAAAAACACAATACAGTATAAAGTGGAGGGAAAACCACAGTAGTTGTTCTATGGAAGAAAAAAGACATACTTTTAAAATAGATTTATAAAATGAATATCAACATGATTGTCATATCATGTTGAACATATCATAAGAATATCAACATGATCAACATGATAACCAGGGAAATGCAAATTTAAACCACAGTGGATACCATTTTATTTTCCTTAGATTGTCAACTCTCAAGTAGCCTGAAAATATAAAATAGTAGAGAGTGTAGATTAAGGAATCTGGTGAGAATGAAAAAATAGTTGCTATTAAATTAATATCCACATATTCCTAGATTAAGCATTTTTATTATAAATTATATGCCTTAAAGAAACTCTTCCACATTTGTTCCAGGAGATATTGAAGGCAATGTCCATGGCAGCAATTTTTGTGATAGCAAAAATCTACAAACAACCAAAACAATGCTGACAAGGTGTAGGCAGATAAATAGTGGTATAAACAAACACTGGGCTATTTTACAGATGTAAAAATCTATGACTAAGCTACAACTCCTTGAAACAATATGCCTAAATCTTAAACTCACATTGACTGGGCAGCAAAGTAATTTCCAGAGACTATCTATTGTAAAACATATTTTTAACAAAGATCAGAAGTAAAATAATATTATGCTATTAAGTATGTGTATAAATATAATAAATTTATAAGAATCACAGATATAATAAACATGCAATTTGGGATAGAAGTATCCTCTGTGGTAGAGGCAATGAGGCATAGGGGAAGAATATACAGGAAAAAGATATTATTTGGCAATATTCTTATTGGGTTTGGCAGGGGGTTCCTGGGAGTTCACTATATTGTTATTCTTAATAATAATTGTATAACATTGCATACATGTTATATAAATGTATCAAATATCGAGTTAAAGTATAATAAAGAAATGTATTTGCATATGTTTTTAAATAAAATTTTCCAGGTTCTCAAATATAAGAAATGCCCTTATCCACTTACATATGATGAATAATTGTCTACTTTTATTTATACTTTAGGAAGTGAACTTATCTTTCATGGAATGAAGTATTAGCTATAATATGTAGATCACAAGCAGGTACTTACTAATTTGACAGCCTTCATCTTAGGGATTTTAATTTTAAGTAATCACCTTTTAATTTTTCTCCATTTTTATTTCTTTTGGGTAATCATATATGAAGCCTCACTAAACTATCGATGAAGATAAATATAACAATACTGTTAGTAAAACAGTAGATGTAGCCCATTCAAAAGGAATCTGTTGTGAGCTCTCTTTTTAAACTTTAGATACATTTAACAAGACAGGATTCATTTTATGTTTGTTTCAGAATATGCCCTTTGTTGTCAATATGACAAAATCAAGTAAAATGTCGGGCAGCTAAGATCCAAATCATTTATCCTTTACTGTATATCAAGAGACTTTAAAGAAAGACTTTAAATTCTGACAAGGCCTCAAAATACTTATAACTGACCAACGGATAGAATATAAAAAAGTGAAGTATTTTGTTCAATTGCACCAAAAATACTCAAGTGACTGAGCAGTTAATGAATACTTGATAGGTCAGATGATATTCATTGTGACCTTAGATGAGCCTCTTAGATTCTTAGAAAATGATCTATATAAGCTCTTACCATTGAACATATCTTAAGAGGCTCCACGTCAGACCACAATGACTGCCACTAGATGTCCTTACTAATAGGCCCATCATGAGCACATATCACTGCTCAAGAATGCATACTGTACAATGAATTTGCTTCCTTCTCTTTCATTTCAGATCTTTGTGAATGAACAACATAGAAAACTGGGAAACAACTCCTGTATTAGGGATTACAAACTTTCAAGCCAAAGGAACAAAAAAATAAATTTCATGAACCCAGGTTTAAATAAATCTTAACTCCATATCCAAAAGATTGCATCTCCCATTCTCTGAGTTCTCTTAAAGCAGCTGCTTTAAGCACATTATGATCTTTTGATACGTCCCTTTCTTGTGACTTTTGTGATCAGTTATTCCATCAGTGCTCTTTGTTAGAAGGGTCTCAGGGATAGGGAAGTCCATCTATTTCTTATAATTGTTCCTTAATCTCAGCACCATTCCCCACTAATTGGGCAATGGGGGCATGTAAATATAACCTTTCTCCATGAACTTTCACCCTTTTTTCAAAGCAACTTTGCCACAGGTCAAGGGTAAGTGACTGAAGGCACCTCGAAGATGATGTAGTCTTGCCCTGCATCCTTACCCTGGCACTAATGGACTTTCACTGTAACAGGAGTGTGACGGATGACCTCTGCTCATCAGAGGAGTTGACACACTCTTATTTTCCTATCCTTAAACAAACACAAATATCCTACTATAAAATACATAGATTTACCTTTGACTCTTAATTTTCATTTAAAAATGAGAAAAAATAAAACCAAGAGAGGCCCTAGAGGACTCAAAGTGAATCATAGCAGTTTCTGGCTACCCATATGTGAACAAAGGTAGGAAGAGAAGATCCTAAATGGTGATGCCATGAACTCCTTACTCTTAAGCTTGGTCTTTTCCTGACAATCCAGTCACCTAGCTGCTCTAGTCTAATCCTCACACCCTTACTGTCCGCTGGAGTCAGCTCTTTGGATACTAAACCTGATAAGGTAAAAACAGTCTGCTGTTCTATTTTGCCTTATAATGGGGATGAGTAAACGTTTTCTGGAGAGGACCTATGGTTTCTGTCACAATTAATTAACTATGTCATTGTAGTGGTAAAGTGGTATACTTTTCCACTTAGTTTGGTAACTAAGTACACTTTTGGTACAGTTGGTACACTTTTCCATTAGTTTCTGTCACAACTAATTAACTTTGTCATTGTAGTGGTATAAAGCTGCCACAGATGATACCTAAAAGAATGAATGTGGCTGGATTAAAATAAAACTTTACTTGAGGGCGCAAAGTGAATGTCATATAATTTCCACCTTTCACAAAATAATTATTCCTTTAATCTTTTTCAACCTTTTAAAAAATTTAAAAACTCTTGTTAGCTTTCAAGCCCACAAAAATAGGCAGTGGGCTTGTTTTATAGCAACGTTGTTACCTCCACTGCCAATGACAGTTAAGATGTATGCTAATATATTCAACTTAATGCAAGATGGCATTGTTACCATAATCTAAAATAAAGCAAAGTAAATTCACTCTCCTGCATATTCATACTTGCATATCATGGACTTTCAAAAAACATAGATAAACTTTTGAAAATTATTGCATTTGCTTGCTATCAGTCAAATAAAACATGAATGAAAATTGTAAAAGCCCTCTTTAGGAAAAAAATGAGACCAGAAACTTTCTTGCAGATCAAGGGTGATGTGTTTTGCTTTATAAATATCCTTAACTAATGCTCAGCCAGGAATGATGCACAGGTGTGGTGACTAGCCATAGCTTCTGAGAATTTGAATAATTTTCTATATACATTATAAATCTGGTCACTTCTTTTAGACACACATACCAAATAAATCTCAGAATTAACGTGTTATATATACATTCAGAAATCCAATTTCTTAGACATATCTCTGAATAACTAAGTAATGGGCAATGCATAATGGGTAATGGGTAATGCATAATTATGGCCCTGCTGGGTCCTGGTAAGGATTCCCCTTGTTAATATTCAACTGTCATCAAGGAAGTCAATGGATATCAGTAGTTATCTATCTATTCACAGGTCTGCCCTAACAAGACTCCTGTTAAAAATCTTCTTTCCAGTCTATACTTCCTTAATATTTGACTTTTGTAATTCCTGTATATGAATCAGTAATTTGAATATTGCTCACTGTATTTAGTTATTCTAACGGTCTTCAGTGCCAAACTATAATTTTCAGGTAAATCGGTAGGCAACATTTCATAACATTTTCCAAAGATGCCATATTTAATTTTGAAGCAATTTAAGTGTTTCCATTAGTCTGCCCTGAGTGTTCTTACTCCTTCCTTTGCCTTGCTTATTTATTTCTAATTGTCTTTTGTCACACAATCTGACTACAATTAGTGTGTGTTCTCCTCTGTCTGACATCTCTGCCGTCAAAGTGATTTCTTTTTAGCTACAGCTCATTTGCATTCTCACCTGAAAAGATGCACCATCTCAGGAGCCATGCTTCCCACTGAACTCAATTATTCCCACTGTGTGAAGCAAAGTGGGCTTGTATATCCCTGGTGAAATGGGCAACATATGGGAACAGCCATCAACACAACTCAAACATCTGTGTATGAATGCCTGCTGTGTGTGCATCACATTAGTTGCACATCCTTACATGAGGCTGAAAGGATGTGCAGATAAGAGTATGGCTTATAGATAATGTAGCAAAGAAATAGAGGCATACAGTTGAGAGATGTGTTTTCCCAGTCACTGCACCAGCTTCCTTCTGTTTTCTTGGTAGAATGGAGCTAACTGTAATTACTCATTTAAAATTTGCTCAACCTTATAACTATAAAAAATCCTGTAAATGAATTGGAAGGAGTTGAGAAAATTATATAAATCTTTGTTTCATCATGTATCAATCTTCTAGCAAGTTAATAACAATGAAAACAATGACAATATAATACCAACTTAGTTATATGTGCTAATCACTGTCCTAGAGTCTATATGGATCATATTGTCTAATATTCTAAAAGTACTGTATGTATTGGACCTATATATATATATATATATATGAGTCAACCGAGGTAGCAATTAGTTAAACTTCACAATTGTAAGAAGCAAGACCAAGATACCAACCAATAGTGTTTGCTATTATTCTCATCCTCTATTTTATTTAAGCACACATACAAGAAACTCCATATCACACCATATATACCTGATATATGTCATATATATAAATACAGTTATTCTTCATTTTCCTTCTGTCTCTGAAAATAGCTCAAAACCAAATAACTATAATTAGGATTTGTAGATTTGTATTTGTATAATTACTTTTCACTAGTACTACCAGCTCAGGAGATTTGGAAGAATACTAAACAATGGCTCTATTATCTCTTTCCAGAGTACCTAGGAAGGAAGCAGAAATACCTGGGAAAAGATAAAATGGAGATGAAAACAATTAGGCATTGTAAATAGAGAATAGTAACTCACTCTCTCTCTCTTCAACATCAGTAAGTGGCAACAAAGCAGGTAAATCTTCTCAGTCACGGCAAAGGAATAGCATTTTGCCCTGAGGGAAGACCCTATAGGTATGTGCTTGCTGTTATAAAGAAGATGTATAAATGATGTAAGAGGAAAATAGAGCAAAGAAATCCATAAAATATCCAAACCCTTCCTCACAAATAGTAATTAAAAAGAAAAAAAAAATATCCAAACCTTAAGTTCAATCTAATAGTTTATGTTAAAAAAACCTAGTAGGCATTGAGAATGTACTAGGGACTATTAGAATTAATATTATTTCAAATAATTCCATAAACAATATTGACCAGTTAGTTATTTTATGAAGTCACTGATGGGTCTCAGTATTCTGGACTTGTAAATGCCAGTAAGTACAAATTAGACGTGGAGCTGAGCTTACAGCCTTTCCTTTCTTTTCCCTGTGTTTTAATTATGAGTCAGTAATTAATTAAAAACAAAATCAAACAAAAATCAGAGGAAAATACAAAATAGTAACATGAATTCAAGAGGAAAATGATCTTCATAGAACTGAAATGTAAATGATAGGTTCTTATCAGCAATAATTATATTGTACTGATTTTTTTAATACCTACTATGACCTAGCTCTCTTATAAACCCTGAAAAGTTTCCAGGAAAAATAGAAAAAGCAGTTATAGTCCTAAGAAAAATTAGAGTCCTTGTACACATGCAAATACTGTATATCACATACACACACAATAAACTTGAAGTTTAATTTCAAAACTAAATGTTGAAAAAATATGTAAAGTTTTCCAAATATTGAAGGAATTGAAAACAGAGAAATATAGCCAGGGAATAGCATAAACCAGAGTGAGCCTTGACTGTGTATTGGTGAACTTATGGAACAGCTTGAAATAGACATGGGAACATTTCTGATGATGAAATTAACAAAAGAAGCACAGCACTGAAGGCGGCTTAACTCAAATGGAGGACATAAATGGAGTTAATAAAATTAAGGTGATATTATGGAGTGCCTTAAGTATTGTATGAAAAAAAGCAATTGTTTCCCCCGAGGAATAATAGAGCCACAAAGTGAATTTTCTATAAAAGGTTATATCAAAAGTTTTTTGACACATCAATCCATTAGGAAAATGAAAGATCAGCAATAACACACAAGAAAATAAGGGAGGGGGGCAGTAGAGGAAAAAGAAGGGCATGAAGAATTTTAAGGTGGACATATAAGAAGAATGACTGAGAAAATGAAGATAAATGGTGGACTTTTATGAAGGATGATGGAATAAAGAAAGAAAATTAACTCCAAGGTTTAGAGGGTAGGGAACCAAGAAAATTAGAGTATTAATGATAAAGATAAAGATCCTAGCTAAGAAGGGAATTCCATCATAAGGCAAGATAAATTTTCTTTTGGACATTTTGATTTGTTAGCAATGACGAATAAATAAATATACCTGTCATCTACAGACAGGTGAATTTAAAGGTTTTAGAGATCCTATTGACACAGAGAAGATTGAGGGAAAGTGATAAGCTTTCTAAAGCATTGAGTATAGAAAAAGCACAGAAGTTCAAGGTGTGCACTGGTGAAGGACAAAGACTTGAATGATCAGAGGAGAAACTCTAAAGTACACTCCAGTTAATGCCAAGGGAGGAAAGTGTTTCAACGATGAAAGGGTGATTGATTACCACTACGCAGAGGTAGTGGAGGATAGGAATTGAATCAAGATCTCAATGTATTTATAGGAAAATAGAGTTTTGAAGACATTTAAACATTTATGAAGTGATTTATAACTCTGAGTTATAACTCTCATTGCTTGATATTTGATAATGTGGTTATCATGCATCTTTCTATATAATATATTAATATAAATAAACTATATATTATAAATTCTTAACCAAATCTCCTACTTCATCACACATTACACATGTATTTTATATTGATAGATGAATAGATAAAAGATGGCAAATAGAGAAGACATTTTAGCATAAGCATATGCTGAAAGTATAAGCTGTAATTGCAAGGAATCCTGACTCTTAATCTTTTTAACTATGTAATTATGGGCAAATAACAACTTTTCTGTCCCTCATTTCCATTATTGAATATCATCTGTAGAATAAGGATAATGTTATTACCTAACTCATGGTGTATTATGAATATTAAATGAGATAACTTTACATCTCTCTATATATAATAGTTGTATGTAATTTATACTATATGTTATACATGTATATGTATGCATTACATGTATATGTTTTTATTATAATATGCATGTAAATTACATATATATGTTACAATTATGTGTGTATAGTTTAAGTGTTATATATGTGTGAAGCTGACACAGACGAAGAATTTATAATCCCACCTAAGTATTACTCTTCTCCTACAAATGGATTAGACATTTTATTTTTTATTTTTTTTTTATTTTTTTTTTTTTTTTGAGACAGAGTCTCGCTTTGTTGTCCAGGCTAGAGTGAGTGCCGTGGCGTCAGCCTAGCTCACAGCAACCTCAAACTCCTGGGCTTGAGTGATCCTTCTGCCTCAGCCTCCCGAGTAGCTGGGACTACAGGCATGCGCCACCATACCCGGCTAATTTTTTTTTTTTTAATATATATCAGTTGGCCAATTAATTTCTTTCTATTTATAGTAGAGACGGGGTCTCGCTCTTGCTCAGGCTGGTTTTGAACTCCTGACCTTGAGCAATCCGCCCGCCTCGGCCTCCCAAGAGCTAGGATTACAGGCGTGAGCCACAGCGCCCGGCCTGGATTAGACATTTTAAAATACACTTTTATAATCATCTCCAGGGTTTCAAAATTGTAATTTTCCAAAACTTTAGTTTGGATATATGTGCTTCTGGCAGGAAGTGGGGGTAGGGAATAATGACTGTCTTTACCTTCACAAAAATTAATGAGCAAGGAATGGCCTCTTTTGCTCAATTGTTTCTTGAAGAGATAGAATTCCTAGATTGAGGAATGGCAAAAGCATTCCCACTAAATAGTGCTTTAATAAACTGTCACAGCATCATAGCTTCCCAATAGTAAGTTCTCTATATGGTCCTATAACTTGAGCTTTCACACATGAACTGAACATTGTTATTTGGATACATAAGGAATCATAGTCATCTAGTAATATTTCAATAATTTCAGTTGAAATGGCTATAAGAATATCCTTAAGAGTTACTAACAACATTAATTTTTAACATAAATTCTTGATAAATTTACAATTAAAAATAGTAATCAATATCCCAATATTTGAAGGTTAGGAAAAATGATCATTGTCTTTTTTTAAGTTTTTATTTTGTTTTCATTGACAAATAAAATTATATATATTTATGGCATGCAGTGTGATGTTTCATTACATGTATACATTATGGAATGATCAAATCAGGCTAATTAGCATACTCAACACCTCAAATATTTATCATTTCTTTGTAGTGAGAACATTTAAAATCCTTTCTTTTAGCTATTTTGAAATGTAGAATACATTATCATTAGCTATAGTGACTGTGTTGTACAATTGAACCCCAAAATTTATTCCTCTTATATAACTGAAACTTTTTACCAGTTGGTCAATGTCTCCCCTTTCTCTATCCACCCTTCTTCCACAGCACCTTGTTAACACCATTCTACTCTACTTCTATGAGTTTCACTTTTTTAGATTCTATATATGAGATCACCTTGTATCTCATATTTTTCTCTCTGTATCTGGCTTATTTCACTTAGCTTAATGTCTTTAAGGTTTATCCATGTTGTCACAAATGATGAATTTCTTGTTTTTTACGAGATTGGATAGTATTCCATTGTGTATATATGTCACATTTTAAAAATCTATTCATCTGTTGATGGACACTTAGGTTGTTTCATATTGTGGCTGTTGTGAATAATACTGCAACGAACATGGGATACAGACATCTTTTTGACATACTGATGTCAATTGCTTTGAGTACATACCAAGAAATAAGATGAATCATGTAGGAATTTTATTTTTTGAGGAACCTCCATAAGTTTTCCAAAATGGTTGTACTAATTTACAATGCCACCAATAGTGTTCAAGGGTTCCCTTTTCTCCACATCCTCTCCAATACTTGTTATCTTTCATCTTTTTGGTAACAGTCAATACAATAGGTATGAGGTGGTATCTCATTGTGGTTTTAATTTAAATTCCTCTGATGATCAGAGATGTTGAGCATTTTTTAAATATATTTCTTGGCCATTTTTATGTCTTCTTTCAAGATATATCTATTCAAGTCCTTTTTCAATTTTTAATAGGGTAATTGTTTTCTTGTTATTGAGTAGTTTAAATTTCTTGGATATTTTAAATATTAGCCACTTGTCTGATGTGTGGTTTGCAAATATATTCTTCCAGTCTTTGGGTTGTTTCTTCACTCTATTAATTGTTTCCTTTACTATGCAGCTTTTTAGTTTGATGCAATCCCGCTTGTCTATTTTTGCTTTTGTAGTCTGTACTTTTGAAGTCTTATCAAAAAAAAAAAAAAAAAAAAAAAAAAAAAAAAAAAAAAAACACTACCAAGACCAATGTCATGAAGCTTAAGGATTTTTCAATTTTATTTATTTTTTCTACAATTCATCTCTGAATTTCTTTGATCTTGTCTATTGTTTTTTTAGCCACTTCTCCTTTATTTCTTCTCTGATCTTTTTTATTTCTTTCTTCTGCTAACTTTGTGCTTAGTAACTTATTCTTCTTTTTCTATTTCTTTGTAGAGTAAATTAGGTTATTTATTTAAGATCTTTTTTCTTTCTTGACTTAGGCATTTATGGCTATAAATATCCCCAATTTAGAACTGCTCTTATTGTATTATATAACTTTTGGTATGGTTTTTTTTTTTCCCATTTTTGTTTGTCTCAAGATTTTTTTTTAATTTCCCCTTTAATTTCTTCTTTTACCTAATAGTTGTTTAGGAGTAAATTGTTTCATTTTTCACAAATTTGTTAATTTGTCATGACTCTCCCTGTTATTTGCTTCCAGTTTCATACTGCTATGGTCAGAAAAAAATACTTGATATGATTTCAGTCTTCCTAAATTTGTTAAGACTTGTTTTGTGGTCTAACATATGATCTATTCTGGAGAATGTTCCATCTGCACTCAAGAAGAGTGTGTATTCTATTGATGTTGGGTGAAATGTTCTATACATTCCTTACTGATTTTCTGTCAGATGATCTGACTATGGTTAAAACTAAGGTATTAAAATCCCCTACTATTATTGTATTGCAGTCTGCCTTCAGATCTCTTCATGTTTGCTTTATATACTTAAATGCTCTCATGTTCAGTACACATATATTTGTAATTGCTATAGCTTCTTGATGAGTTGACTCCTTTATCACTATGTAATGACCTTCTTTGACTGCTTTTATATTTTTTATTTAAAGTCTATTTAGTCAAAAACAAGTATAGCTACCACTGCTGTTTTTTGTTTTCTATTTGCATGAAATATTCTTTTCCATTTTTCAGACTATGAATGTCCTTTTAGGTGAAGTGAATCTCTTGTAGACAGCATACAGTTTTGTCTTGTTATTCAATCTAATCAGCCACTCTATGCCTTTGATTGGAAAATTTAATCCATTTATATTGAAAGTAATTTCTGGAAGGTAAGGACTTACTAATCCTATTTTGCTAATTGTTTTCTTGTTTAGTTGATTTTTTGTTTCTTTCTTTCTCTTTTGTTTTTTTTGTGTGTGTGATCCCATGGCTTTCTGTAATGGTATGCTTCGGATTTATTTTTTTTCTTTTTATCTTCTATGTATCTATTATAGGCTTTTGGTTAGTGATTACTCTGCAGCTTACATAAAATATCTGTACTTAGTACTTATAATGGGCTATTTTTAGCTACTAATAACTTAAACTTGTTACATACGCAAAGTCTACATTTTTACTTTATATCTTTTTGTTTTTGAGGTCATAATTTACATTTTTAAAAAAATTTCTCTTTCTTTACACATTATTGTAGCTGTAGTTCTTTTTGATATTTTTGCTTTTTAACTTTTACACTACAGATATAATTAATTTACCCATTGCCATTACAGTATTAGTATTTGGATCTGACAAAGTACTTACTTATAAAACTTACCAGTGAGTTTATACTTTCGTATGTTTTCATGTGGCTAATTATTGTCCTTTTCCTCCAGCTTGAAGAACTCCCTTTAGCATTTTTTGTGAGGCAGATTATTTTGTGTAGTGATGATAAATTTTGTGAGCTTTTATTGTCTGATAAAGTCTCTATCACACCTTTAATTACAAAGACAGACTTGCTAGATATAGTATTCTTGGTTGTCATTTTTTTTCCTCTTAGGATTTTGAATGTATCATATAACTCCTTCCTGCCCTGCAAGGTTTTTGTTGAAAAATCTGCTGATAATCTTCTAGAGGTTACCTTGTAAATAAAAATTTCCTTTGCCTTTGCTGCTTTCAAAACTTTCTCTTTATATCTAACTTTCATCAATTCAATTACTATGTATCTTGGTGTGAATCTCTTTGGATTCATATTATTTGGTGACTATTGGGCTTCCTAGATATGAATTTATATTTCCTTCTTCAGACTTAGGACGTTTTCTGCCATTGTTTTTCTGAATAACTTTTCTTTATCTTTTTTTTTTTTTTTTTCTGGTATGCCGATAATGTAGCTGCTATTTTGATTGTGTCCTATAAGTCTCTTAAACTATCTTTATATTTTATCTTTTTTTTTCTTCTTAGATTGTATGATTTCTACTGACTTGCCTTCAAATTTACTGATTCTTTTGCTTGATATAGTGTATTGTTGAAACTTTCTATTTAATTTTTCTGTTTAGTTATAGGATTATTTAGCTCTTTGATTTCTGTTTGGTACTTTTGTCTACAGTTATGCTTTGATATCAACAGGGAATTGTTTCCACGACCACCTACAGATTGAAAATCCACAGTTGTTCAAGTCCTTCAGTTAAATCGGTATAAAGTTTGCATATAACGTACATACATCCTTCAGTATGCTTTATATAATCTCAAGATTCCTTATAATAATATACTGCAAACATTATATAAATAGTTGTTAAATTGTATTATTTTTATTTGCATTTTTATGATTGTATTATTATTTTATTATTATATTTTTAATATTTTCAATTCATCATTTGTTAAATCCATGGATGTGGAACCCATGAATGGGGGGGTCAACTGTACTTTCTACCTGTTTCTTGAAATCCTCAGTGCATTGCTTTCCTGATCTTAGTGAATATCTTAATGATCATTATTTTGAATTCCCTGTTAAGTAAATCACATATCTCCACTTCACTTGGGTCTGTTTCTGAGATATATCTTATTCTTTTATTTGGAATATAGTACATTACTTCTTTATTCCTCTTGACTCATAAAGAGTTGATTTCTACACAGTAGATAACAAAACTACCTCTCCCAGTCTTGTCATACTTGTCTTGTCTAAAAGAAGGATCTCACCAATCCATCCAGCCAGCGATTTTAAGGTGCCTCTCAACTCTTTGTTTTTGCCCAGACTGCTCTGTTTTTGATGCCCTTCTGGAACCCATGATCTGCCATAATCTCCCAGTATCCCAAGGCCAGTAGGGTCAAAGGCAGATTCTCAAGATGTATCTGATCAAGTTTGGGTCTTTTATGTATGTCCCAGATCATTCTATCTCTATGGTGAAGCTGAACACAAATATTGATGTCCCATTTGTTCTGCACTAAGCCAGAGAGAGGAGCTGTGGCAAATTCCTGCACTCACATTCAGGGTGCACTCTCTGACCCTGCTAGAAGTGGGCCCATTGTATGTCCATATCTTTGTTTACTCTGGAGTATGGCCACTCAGGAATATGAAGCACCATTGATTCCCAAAGCTAGGTGTATAAAGGAGACAGTCCCTTAGGTGGGAGCTATAGAAGCTGTGATACTCAGCTCGTGGCCAAACTCCTTCCAGGATGAATGGATAGACCTGGATTTATCACTAGGGTGAGCTGGAGGAAAGGTTTGTGGAGTGTCAATCTCTGGTGTAGGCTGCTAGAAGGCTGCTATACTACTTGTTTGCCCTTTTAGTTCCTTAATAAAAGTTTGTTAAAATCAGGCAACCAAGTTGAACCTGGAAGTGTGTGTCAAAACCCCATCTAGGGAGAAACAGGTGGCTGCTTTTTCAAAGTTTCTTCTCTGCACTACTCCTAGGGGATGAAGCCCCTGAACATAGTTGTGTTCCCATATAGAACCACCACTTTTTTCCCTGTGGTCTACAGAGCCTCATATATTTCTAATAATCTCTGCTTACAGAGTAAATGATTTAAGGGGCTTAGAGTTAAGAAAGTCTTATGTTATGATGGTATATGTGAGTTCCAGACACATTTCTCCACAGGGAGAAATTGAGTGTTGAGGATTCCTTTCCCAATTATATGGTGCAGTGACCAAGAAGAGGTCCCTGCTGCAGGTGTCTTAGCTTTTTCTACTCATTTGATGTGGATGTTTTTGTAGTTGCACAGTGGGTAGGAGACTCTCAACTGGTCTCTGACTTTCTGTCAGGGAGAACTGATCTGCAAAAAGATGTTTATTCACTGTCTCCATGGATGGAGTGAGTCAGGAGCTTCCTATTCTGTCATGATTCTAAGGTCACCTCCCATTGTCTGTTTCTAACCTTGGATATTATCTGGTCTCTTCAGTGTAGTTCTGTCACTGCCTGGTTACATAGTTTGTTTATTTGTTTGTTTCTTTTATAAAGTAGTCTATAAATGTGTTTGCAAGTCATTCATGAGAAATAGGTCAGGAGAGAAATGATACTGTCTGTGACATTTTTAAGGTATTTAAAAACAAGCATTATATATTTTATATCTTGGCTTTCTAAATCTAGAAAAGAAAGGTGCTTGACACAAATAACAAATGTTAATGAAATGAGTGAATTAGTATGTTCTTGCTTAAGAAAAAGGAGGCAATAGCAAAAATACAAGTCACTCAAGTCAACACAAGTACAATCAGTTTTAAACAAATGATAAGGTAGATATTCTCATATTCTTGGCAAAACCTGAGGCCATGTTCTTAAGGCTAATTCTCTGAATATTACTCAATACTAAAATTTTCTTTGGTTTAATTTGTTTTCTGTCTTTGATGTTCAGGAATTATTTTACCTATGGCTTGACCTCTCTCTCCAAACGCCATCTCCTTACAAAACCAGGAAAAAACCTATATTTCAGATTTACTCCTTCTTTCCTTCTAGCAAGTTTTATTATTCCTAGATCATAGGTCTTAGCTAATTGTAACTGAACAAGTTATTTGACCAATAGTAGCCAAATGTTGTTGTAATTGCATTCATACATCCTAAAGAGCAATATGTGACTGTTTTAACAGAACATATAGAATTTCCATGTAGACAGGTAAATGTTACCTCACTCATTGGATTGAGATCTCCTTATGAGCAGTCACTTTGTTTCCCATACTATAATTACCCCAGATCAGGTGATTTATGGTTAAGATTAATTAAATAATTTTAACCAATTAAATGGTTTAAATCCTTCTAATATAAAATAAACAGTAAATAGCATCCATACTAGTTATGGCTACTTGAATTTGTGACTGTCGTAATTTCAACCCAGACTAGCATTATTTGTGCTGACTTTAATGAGACTGCTAGCAAAGAAAAATGACTCAGTTCTCATTTTGTGTTCTGTGTCCAGAAATAGTTTACTGGTAATGTTGAGCGATACCTCACTGGTGATCTGATTTAAATTCAAATAAATGACTTAAAATGAAAACTTCTAAGTTGCATTGCCCCTAGCTAATATTGTTATGCTAATCCTAAATGTGCATTATATATTCAGAAGCTTAAATGATCAACAGAAGGCACATGTTTTTCTCCTGAATTATTTTTTTTTACCAAATTTTAAAACTAGGCAAGATAAGTTTCCTATGTATATTTTTAACTGCAGCAACAAAAAGAAACACAGATGTTTTAAAAGATTCAGAAAAGCAGTTAAACACAGCTTTCATATTTTTACACATGGCATCAAATAATAAATTAATTTGAAAGTCAAATTTAGAGGATGAAGGCAATTATTTAAACATGGTTTTATGGTCCATTTAGGTATTTAATATCTTGTCTTAAAATATATTCAACTTTACTTATAACAAAGTAGGAAAAACAATCTTGAAAGGAATTTTTTTAAGTAAACCTAACACTTGTTTATTATGTTCAAATTAATCTCATATGAAAGTATAAATTAAGAAAATAACAAGCCATTATATTTTAGCAAAAATGTATATTTTGTATTTTTTCCAAATAGTACTGCCATTTGTGGTCTACTTTAAAATGACAATTTATTGCTTATCATTCATTATCAATACAATATATAAAATCATAAAATGAATTATTTGAAAATTAATATATAACTCATAATAATTTAGTTTAGAAGCAAAGCCCTAATTGATTTTATGTGGAAGGCATTATAGAAAACATAAATTTTACATGCTTTAATAGAGTTTTGCTTGATGTTAGTGTACATTATTTCCATTTGTTTTGGATCATATTTATTTACTACCATTTTGTGTGACTCTTTGGTAATAGCTGGGCTATGAGCAAAGATGCAATATTCTTGACTTCTGATAATGTAATTTCAATAAAAAATGTATTAATAAAACCTAGCAAGGTACTTAGTAATTGTGCAAATGTATGTATATTTTTCAGCCAATTTATGTACAAATGTGCAAGTCCTTATGCACTTCAAGAGACCTTCAAAATGACCTAATTTCCACATGCTAAACATAGTCTGGTGTGAGCACGCTTACACATACATTTGAAAATAAGAACCAAGCCCTACAGAACAGCAAGGAATTTCAGTGATATAAAACAAATATTCTTCCTTATTTTTTTATAAAACAAATATTTTTTCTTATTTTTTTCATAAACAGTCATGATTAAAAGAATAGGCCCTAATTATGTACTTTATAGTTTCATACTGAATGTTCTATTTTAAAATTTATTTGGGGCTGCTTTTTTGGGTGACTAATCTCTTGGACAGAGGTAACGGATTTCTTATCTTACAGAATTCTCCATTGAATTGATAGACTCCGTATTAGGTCCTTGATCTTGATTGTCTGCACTAATTCTCCTGATACTAGCTGAGTGAAGGGTTTGGAAATCTCAACCTGACCCCAAAGGCTTATCTGGACAGACATACTTGTAGAACCACCCAGACACCTGGTTGGAAATTGTGAAATTAAATCATCTCATCTCATACAAAAATAGCACATGCAAAAAAAAATCACCATAGCTATTGGAACAGTGGGATGTAGAAAACTACACATATATACAGATTTGATTTGAAGAGTAGAATTTCAGTCTGACTAGGATGCACTTTGTATTGTGATACAAATGAGAGAAATTATTATAATACCTAATACTATATAATGTTTACATATAATGGTGTGTGTAAAAATATTTCTCTATATATGCTTGTGTTCATTATACAAAAATGAAATGTTGTGATTTGGAATCTGTAATTATAAAATCAGATGATTGTTCATTTTTTTTCATTAAAAATCTAAGATCTTTCAAGATAAGTTCAAATCGATTAACATAACTGTTAAAACCTTTTCAGAATGTTTGACATGAGAAGTAGCTGTCATCAAAAAGGATAAAATATATACATTGATTTTTCAGTAAAAATTCATGGAAATAATTGTAATGATGAAATGTTACTCCATATTTATGTGCCTTTCTGACCTTAGAGCAAACATATATACAATTTAAAACAAATAGTTTGGTACAATATATTAAAGTAGAATAATCATTTCAATTCTATAACTGCTGCTGCTGCTAGTGGTGAAAAAAGACAAATCAGAGGTTTAAACCACAGGTGCTGTAAATAGTGCATTTCACATAGGCAGTATCAAAATGCCTTTGAGCTGGAGAAAGAGAGCAGGAAATATTGAAAATAGGGCTCCCTACAAACAGTTATACATAGTGTGAGTGTGTGTGTGTGTGCGTAAAAATGTACCTGTGATTGACATTTAATAGATGACTATTTCCTATTTCCCCAAGCTACTTGTCTTTGTCAGGAAAAAAAAAAAAAAGTACTTCAAGGATTCAATAAGATCTGTAAAAATTTTTTTATACCAGATTATAATCCATAATTATATTAGTGTGTTTCATATTCAAGAAACATCAGTCAGAAATAGGTATTGGCATGATATAAATCAATCAAAGCAAAGCTTCAAAACAAAAATAAATAAGGCCCTAATGCTATTTCTTTTGATAAAGGTGACTTTCAGCTGCAAAAATTCTATGTGCTGTAGAATGAGGCCACTTTACCCATTGAATCAAGTAGAACGTGGAGATATGCAGGAAATACTATTGATTTTAAGCATTATTTGAACCAACAAACAGATTTAAAATGACCTTCCACTGTGATAACAATATCTATAATTTGAAAAGAGTTTGTAGAGGAAGAAATGTTGCAAGGTCTGGAGTAAGATAAATGGCAATTTATGGAGGTCAGCTGGCCAATTTCAGATCAAAATAGTTGATATTGCTGCAAAGCAGAAAATATATCAACACAATTTCTGGAAAATCAAAATTTGAGGATACTTTAATTTCCTAGGAATTGTTTTGCCAGTCACTTTGGAATTGCTTTATCTATACAGCTAATCTTATAACTTTACTATTTGTTGTTTTCAGATATGTTCCTAGGACTAGAATGCATTGACTCCTTAAAAATGTAAGTAGAAGAATCGATCTGCTCAGATTTGCTGAAAGGACATTAAATAATGAACCTTAAGTCTCAGGTCAGCTTATAATTAAAAATATAGAAATAATAATCATGAATATGTTTTTAAAACATATACAAATCACTCCTGTTAGATAATCAAAATTTTCTTTTAAACTTAGTGACGTACTTCAAGATTCATTCCATTTTTCTTATTTTACAAAGAGGGATGGTACCCATGGTTTCAGAGTTTAATCTCAAAAACAAAAGTAGCTTCAAATAATTTAAGACTTTCCATATGTGTTCAGTATTCTAAATTAGAAGAGCTTAGTATAAAACAGCATGAACGACTTCAGATGTTATGCATTTTCTTCTGTTGCCCTATAATAATTTAAAAATACTAAATAGAAATAGGCAAAGTGTACCTGTCTAAGAGCAAGGCTCACTTAGAATGAACTCAAAGTTCTTCTAAAATCACCCAGAGAAGAGATATTCTTCTGAACTACAAAGTTACACATCCAGAAAAACTTTTATCTTTCCAACCAACTTCTAGCTGGACCCCTGGGGAATTTTGAATACCCTGTTGTTTCCTTCATTCTTTCAGGCTCCATCTGCTCAAAAACTTCTCCTTTCAGTCTCAATTTGAAAACTTGCTTTCTGGGTTAACTAAATTATTTTGTTGTGCCCTTACTCAGCATCAGCTCAAATACAGCGTGTTCTTGTTCTTGTTAATCCAGTTTACAGGCAAAACATAATCTAATTAAGAAAAGAGCTAAAGAAAGTATTTCATTAATAAGTATTTCCTGCTGATTGGGTACTTTGAGAATTATTTAGAATTTCCTTGGTTGAGTCTTTCAAGGTTTAAAAGTTAAAATAATTTCAGTTATTGGAATTTCTTTAAGGATGAATTGCTTAGCAGAAAAACTTGCATACAGATCATTTTTAGAAAATACTGGCAAATATTGAATCCATTCATTTACTTTAACAAGTGGCTACCATTTTATCCATTTATCTGTTCAAAGAAGAACATATTAGTAAGAACCAAAACTCATTTGGGAAAATATCGATGTTTCCTATTTTATGTGTATCAGAATCCAGGGGGAAGGAGAGATCATACAACAGTACTTTTAACATAACTTTTTTACAAGGCACTTTTTTATATAATAATATTTATCCTGCTTTGCTATATTTGCTTTATCATTGTCTCTATCAATTTACATGGATATATATTATTTCATCTGAACCATTTGAAAGTAAAATGGATACATCATTCCCTAACCTCCATCACAAATTACTCCACAGTGTATTACCTAAGAATGAGGTCATTCATTTTCATAATTCCACTAAGGAAATTTAATGATTTAATGCTATTATTTAATCCACACCGTAGATCCCAATTATGTCACATGTCCAATAATGCCATCTATAGCTATTTTGTCTCCTTGTCTGAGATCTACTCCAGAGCAACTCATTGTATTTATTTGCCATGTTTCTCTACTTTCCTTTATTTTGGAACATTATATCAGCCCACCGTTGTCTTTCTTGATCTTCACATTTTTGTAGCAGATCTGACATTTTGGGTTATTCTAATACTCCCTCATAATTATATTTAGGTTATAACTTGTTTTATCAGTGATGCCAGAAAAAGTGTGAGTTTATTACATATTTTAGAGTTAAGGTTTTGGGAATGTTTAGGTGGTCTCAGTATTAATCAACTGGAATCATAGAAGCAGTATAGAAAATACTACAGAAAGGATGAACTACCAGGAAAATAAGTGTTTTTTAAATATTGTATTTATTTGTTAATCTATATTAGATGCCAGGAACTATAATAGATGCTAGGGCTATCTTGATAAAGATGCTGATTGGCTAGTATCAGGGATCAGCGAACTATATCCCTCTGGCCAAATCCAGCAAAAGCCATTCATTCATGAATTGTTTATGGCTACTTTACGTGACAACAGCAGAATAGAGTAGTAATGACAAGGGTCATATGGGCAAGGAAGTCTAAAATATTTACTATCTGTTTCTTCACAGAAAAAAATTGCCAATCCCCAACCTAATACAGCATAATTCTAGCTAATAAAATTTTTAGATAAATAATTATGGATAAACAGTTGAGTAATGAGAAAACTATGTTAATGCTCAGTCCCATAGCTTTTTTTTCCCCCCTTAGGGTAAATAGATTCTGGCCTTGCATCTTATAAATATTGTATTCACTGTGTAGTACAAAATATGTAATACTTTAAAATACTCTACTATTCATATTCTAGGACTTGCTTAGTAAGAATAAGGGACGCCACTTAGTCAGAAATCCCTAGTGTTTCACAGCCTACCTCTCACAAGATTCTATTATTCTTTCGCCTACTCCCTGCTGTAGACTGTACTTCAAAGGACTAAGCTCAGAAGGCTTCAGCATTTTCTGTGTCAGCAAAGACTGTCTTTTCCTTCAAGCAATTTATTAAAGGGAGAATCAGATTGATTTTAGTGAAATATATTCTATCTTTCCTGAAGACAGAATTTTGTCCCATATAAGAACTCTTCTGCTTATGTCTTGAGCAGAATCACATTTTCAAACCGGTGTCTGGACACGTGAAGAAATCCCATTACCCAGTAATAGGATTTGTCTGCACACCTCCTGTGCACTCCTTTGGTAACCGAGGAGTCCTTCACAGTGGGCTAGGGTTTTTCCTTTGGGTTTACTCTGACATCTGTCCAAATAATTTCACTCTATGATGCATTTGTTTCATTTAAACCCACCAAGAGGGTGAGAGACTAGTGGTTGATAAAATTATTGAATAGCATCAGTATTCTCCTTGATTTCACTGAAGAAGAGTCCCTGAAATTAGCCTTTGTCTGGGAAAGAACCACAATTCAACCATTTACAAAGTAACTTGGGGATGAAACCAACAGCTGTGTTCTTAGATGATATATTCATTATTACCACTTTCTAATCCCTGTCATTCAGACTGGTTCAAAAATGTGGTAAAAAAAACTGTTAAAGAATAGTTGTATCTATAAAAGTAGTAGTCTACAAAAATGGATGTGCTCCTGATAGTCTGATAATAGAAATATTGTACTTTTGGAAATAACAGGAACACATTGTAGTTTACACTAGTACTAGCACATCTTGGTCAAACTAGATTGGTAACACTAATGTGGAGTGAAGCTGGATTTAATGTCCAAAGTGCCATTATTTGGCTTCCTGACTCTGCTTATAACTTCATTCCTAGTTGCTAGCAGGTACCCTCCAGCTCTTTCCCTGAATGATTCTCTTCTCTGTTATCAATCTAACCTTCAAATTATAACAATACCAAAAGTTGCTAGAAATTGCCATTCTGTCCCATGTTTCTTACTTGTATCAACTGTTATTCTTGCAGTCTTTTTTCAAGGTAGATAGCATTGTCTCACTGTTACAAGATAAAAGAATGGGCCAAGGAATGTCTTTGCCTCTCCAAGGACCAGTAAATGACAGAATTGGGATTAAATCCCAGATTTGAAACTAAAGCTCACTTACTTTGATGCCAGAGCTCTGCAAGTATTATTGGTGATTATTTGGCTTTATTAATTAAATGTAGAACAAATTTTTAAAATATTAATTTCAATTCTAACATTTTTTTGTTTTCATTGAGCTTTCTCCTGCTTGAGAAGCATATTTTTCTTAATTGCAAAATGATGAAGAAACAGAAAAAAAACCCTATGCAATGACAGTGAACCTGCATTATTTATATATTTCCTTGAAATCTGCTCATTACTTTACTGCTTGACACTGCCTGATACATGCCAATCTGACACAAACAAGGAGACTTCTCGATATTCAACTTTATCTTGTCAAATGATGTTAAAAAACTAACCTAAAATACATCTCCAATTTCCATGAACGAAATTTTGTTTATCATTTTTTACAGAGTTATATTATGGCTCTGTAAGTTAGCCGATTCTTAGTAAATTTAATTGTTTTAATTAATTAATCCTAATTCAAAAAGTTTTAATTGGTTTTGGAGACAAATGCAAATATAATGTCTATAATTTCATATAAATCTATACAAAAGTAAAAAGTATTAACTGTGTATAAACTACATTTAACAAGCTATGAATAGACTTTGCCACTTGCCATGTTAACTGCATACTAATTTTAAAGAGATATTCCAGACTAATTTTAAGCAGACATAACAGATGATCTTGGAAACCTCTTCCCAAGACTTACTATGGAATGTCAAAACCAGTCCTGCAAACCACAGACACCATTGCAACACCTTTTATTTCGCTTTTATAAGAAGAATGGGGAATGGGGATAGCAGGAAACAACAGTAGATAACTATTCATTTTGAAGGAAGTGAAGTATTTATAGTAAGAAATTTTTCCTTTGTCAAAAAAAAAAAAGTTTTTGAGGTGTATGGGGCAAGGGACACTTCCCAAATAATCATTTGTGTTGCTGAATGCCTGTAAAAGAGCAGGCTGTCTGATTAACATGCAGGATCTCCAAAGCCACAAATATTGGAGTGACACATACCCAGCAGGTGAGAAGATATTATAATATAAAGAGTATAAATACAAAAAACAATCTGAAAGGGAATATAAGATGATAAGAAGAGGCAGGAAACAGAGCTGTCCAAGTAGCCACTGGTTAAACTGAGGCTATGCCTCACCAGGAGAGAGAATTAGATATATGAGAACAAAGGAAGACATAGATACCTGTGATGAGAGAGACTTTATTTTTTTTTTTTACATTTTTCATAAAGTTAGTTTAATTTTGTGCTAAAAATGTTTGAGTTTTTATTATCTTTGTTGCATTAATTCACTCCTTTCTAACTACCTTTTAAGCTGTAATTTATAAAAATACTACTATACTATCATGTCTTTGAAATCACTGATCCATTTGATACTTAATTCTAAAGCATATGACACTTCTTGCCTGCACAAATTTAAAAAGTCATGCACACAAAACTCTGCAATAAATACTGTAGTCCAAAAGGTTCACTCTATTTTGGGGTTTACCCATCCATAATTATATAATTCTGCCACTTAAAAATATACTACTTAAATCTAATGTTTACATTTCAAAAATTACCTTCAGTAGTAACTAAGTATATTTTCTGTAGAGTTATTTCTGATAAGTTATTTTTCATAATGGGAGTATATATGTATATTTATAAACTCATAAGTTTATAAAGTCTCTTTTCTGATACTTTATGTATACACATGTAAATATTTTTATACAACTTTGTGATAAGGTAGTTTCCCCAAAAGATTATTTATAAAGCACACATTAATAGTAAATTTAAAAGCATATGTTAGTAGTAAAGTATTTTAAAGAATTATTCATATTTTTTGCACTTACCATTTTATCTGTATTTACCCTACATGTCCACCTTGCTTGTCCTTTCACAGAAGGTGAGGGACTTGGAAGCTATTTTACCAAAGTGGCATTCAACCCAAAAGACCTATATTATTACTTTTTTCAAACTATATTCATTAAAAAATTTAAAAAGCAGAATTGAATAACTATTTTAAGCTACCTCAGAACTTTTGGCCAGTTCTATTTTCATGGTAGATTATGAATATTATATAATCTTTGAGAAAAGCAAAAGCAGTAATTCAATTTTAGAATAATACAAGTTGAATATCTCTAATCTAAAAATCCAAAATCTGAAATGCTCTAAAATCCAAAATTTTTTAGCACCAACATGATGCTCAAAGATTATGTTCAAAAAAACATTTCAGATTTCAGATTTTCAGTTTAGAGATTTTGAACTTATGAGTAGTACAAATATTCCAAAATCCAAAATGATTCAAAATCTAAAACATATATAGTTCCAAACATATTGGATAAGGGATCCTCAACCTATAACACTTGCCTCACTACATCTTTACAGAAAGCAATAATGTAATCCTAAATAATGTAGAAAGCAATAATGGAGTAACATTACTAACAATAATATAACATTATATTATAAATGCTGATACTTAAAACAAATGTGTACATGCTTCAAATATTTCATTCGAATTTAGCTTTTCTTAAACTGTCTTTAATACTAAAAACAAAACAAAACAATAAACAGCTCACATTAAAACAACTTAATAAACTTACAAATTTGAAACATAAAAAACACTTCAGATAGCAATAAGCTCCATATTATGAAAACCATATATTCCAAGTTTCAAAGATTCGACAAGTTCTATAGAATATTTTTCACCAATACATGGAAACTTTCAAACTAATCTTCTGCTGGGCAGGAGTAGATGCCATTCACTGGTTTGAGATTGAATCCATTCGAAGGTGTGTTGTGGCAGTACAGTAATGGTGGTATGGTAAAACGTGAGGTCTGGTCTTATATACTAAATGTTAAATCTATAGTGCTTTGGATGATACAAGGTACATTTCATTTTTATACAACCCAGGACGTAATGGCAGAGCTGACTACTAGAAGGTGGCATTGGTGTCGTAACTGCTGGTTTTGGAAGCAGGACTGGAATTCTTCTACTCATACAAGTGAAAGGACAATCTGGTTTAGTACACTTTGTATCATATTTACAATTAGGATGAAGAAATAAACTTTTTCAGCAATTGGGGAAGGCTTTGCAAGGTGAAATGGGATGCTGGTCAGCACACTCATCCACATTTTTATAAACAGGCCAGTACCTTCAGGGATCCAGAAGCTTTTCTGATTTCTGGGCCACACTCAGTTCACTCATCTCAGCACTGGAAAAGCTACCATTTGGGTCATCAAGCTGCCTGCTTGTCAACTGCAACTGCTGTGGGTGAGTGGAGGAGACCACTGAGTTCCCTGCATGAGGCTGAATTTGGTTTATGGCTTTTATTCTTTCAAAGCACATATTCTCCTCTTGATCTAATATTGGAGGCTAGGGACACATCAAGCATCACTATAAATTTGGGACTTCCAGGTTTACCTGGTTATACAAGAGATTGTGTCTGCCTAAGGTGTCCTAAAACTACCCAAATAGTATTTGAACTCTTCATTCCCAGCTCTTGATTTGGTGCCACTGCTATTTCCTTAGACAGTTCTGGATTCTTTAGAATAAATTATCTTGTGTCTGCATGGACAATGAATTCCATGCTATAGTAATCTTGACTGATCTGCAGTGTTTCTGCATTACTGAGTTAATTTGAAGTTGAGATAGTAATTGCTTCTGTTGAGTTCCTTGATTTTTTTCAGTATTATCTCCTTTTGTTTCCTCTTCTTTAAGGGGGTACTGATTTGGGGGTTCCTACCTTGCTCCTGCTAGCATTTCCTCTTGAGAAGTTCAAGTTCTGAGAGCAACTAGAGGTGTCTACTTTGGTCAGTCTGTAGAAAAGTTATTGTTGTTACAGATTCTTGTTATTCAGATACAGCCTTCAAAATTAGATTGCTAACTTGTTTAGAACATGGAGGAGAAGGGCTCCCTTTAGGCTTTGCTGACACTTACCTACCACTGGCTCCTTCCCAGAAGCCATTAAAAACCACCTTCCTCCTCCTCTTCTACATCATGATTAAATTGTTTTACTTTAACAAATGAACTTACCACAGCCACCTTTGTTTTTCAAAAGCTTTCTTCCACAAAACTCGTTTTTTTCCTGAGCTGTTCCTGAAGAAAAAACCGTCTCTTCTAAGCTGTTAAGCACATCTGGTTCACACACACATCCTTTTTCATGTATCTGATTTGCACATTGAGTCTCTTTGCAGTGTGAATACTGTTTTGCTGCTGTTGAAATTGCAACCTGTTCAAATAGACCACTATGTGCATTTTGACTTTCAGGAGGTCAGTAAATATCAATAGAAAGGTGAGAAGAACCATATGTAAATGTCACTGTAGATTTTTTTGTGAGATAAAGGATTCTTTTGCACAAAATTGAGGTCTTCATCAATGAGATCATTTGGTTCTGACTTAATATCAACCACATCTTTAGAAGGTGCTGGCTCCCTCAGCCCTCACCAGAAACTGAATCAGCCTGAACCTTGTTCTTAGCCTAGCTTCCAGAATGGTGAGAAAATAAATTTCTGTTTTTTATGCTACTTATGGCATAAACAAATGCCAGTCTGTGGTATTTTTTAATGGCAGCCTGAGCTGACTAATGCATCATTTATACCTGTAAATATTTACAATCACTTAGGGGGAGGAGTTATTCTAGTCTCCGGGGTGATCTGTGAGTACTTTACACAGTGATATTCTCTTATTTCCTTTGGCAAAGTTCAGAAAAGACATCAAAGCTAAGGATATTTCCCTAGCCCATTAATAATGCACTTAGCTTTGATGGGTAATACCCTTTGGCATTAAAGGTAGTAAGGTATCCCATTGGTAATAAAGCTTGAAAATTATCTGAAGAATTATAATTCTTCAGATAATTTTCAAGCTTTATTATAAAAATGCCATTGTTCTTTCAGTTTTAATTGATGACTAAAGGTGATATGGATGTGGGGTTTCTTTATAACAGGCACTGTCTTACAAAGCTCCTTGATTACCATCCCTATAAAATCAGTACCTCAGTCACTGAATGAGTAACTTGGTATATTCTATGTTGGAAATACAAAGTCTACAAGATGAAAATAAGCCATCCAGAAAATAGAGAGACAATGATAAGAGCATATTAATTTTCATATTAAGAAGGTGAATGCTTCAAATCCATCTTTCAATATCCCAATAGAACTTTGGCTCTTGCTGTTACTACTTTGCCAGGTTATAAGTCTGGCAGATGAGACACATGCCAGAAATAACATTGGGAATTTTGAGTGAAATTGCCCTCTGGATGCTGGTTTAAGATTACAGATAATTTATCTATGCTATGGTGATGAAATGAAACTGTTCTGGATAATGAATTATTGGCCAGCATTATCAGAATGAAAGAGATTGGAAACATCTCTTAAGGGATAATGCACAATTAGTTTAAAAACAGGTAGTCAATGATTGCCCTAGTAGTGAGAACATATTATACATCGTGAGGACATTGACAATTGTCTAGGGCCTTTTGATTTATAGGATAAGACATACCACAATAGTCACTGATTATCCCTGAACAGTTAGTGTATAAAATTTTAAAACATAAATCAGTTCATATACCAATACTGTATCAGTCTTTCTGCTTGAACATTAGTATGCATTGAAGTAAGTATTCAATCATTAAAAGTTATTTATATTAATATACCTTACTTATTCATAATGAACTATAAAAATTGAAATGTCAAACAAACCTGGTTAATTTTATAATCTTTCTTTCATAAGGGGAATGAGGCAATCATTTTAGTACCTGGTGGCCATTCCCAGAAATCTACAGATATTTATTGTTCTGAGCTTGGTGTCTGAATTTGGAAAAGATGAAAAAGGAATACCTGACAGGAAGACATGACAGCCATAGAGATAAATCATATTCATTCACAGTAAGAAATAGGGGACATCAATAATAGACAATGATTTTAGCAGTTTAAATTATACTCCTCAAAATCAGGACATTTAAAAATGATCCAGGTCAAGAATATGCCAGAAGTAGTGAGAGTTAATAGTAGATTTCTGTGATAAAAACAAAACTTTTCTATCTGGACAGAGAAGAAATTGATCCTTTTATAGAAAAAAAAATCTAATTTAACTTTGAGTATTTATCCAGTAATCATTTTCAGGGAAGTATCTAAAAACATTTTACCTTATAAATAAAACCATTCACCTTGAGTTACAGTTGTTAGAACATTCAATATATTTTATTGTTTTTAGTCATTTTTATTATTCATATTCACACTTATTCTATATATAAATTTATATGTGCATAAGTGTATACAAATATAAATATAATTATTTAGGTACATAATAAAATTAAACATTGACCTCAGCTTTAAAATATAATTAACATTTTCAACATATCATATGAAACTATATATATTTTATATTCATTATTCTATATTATTAAAATATGATGAGTTCCTTAAAAAATAACAAATCATTCCCACTATCTTGTAGATATTTTTGAATGTGTAATTTCTATACTTTGTATAATCTCAAATATTTTTGGTAACGATTAATTTTAATCAAAATAACCTACATTTGTTTGTCCAGACCCAGGCTAAAACTAGAAGGTAGGAAATTCATAATGTCTTCATGTTTTTTCTTCAAGAGCAGTTATTTTGTATTGCCTTTACAAATACATAAATGCATTTATAGTTTACCCAAAGGTATGTGAAAATTCTGGTAACTTTAGCTCTTCTGCAATTAATAAGAATAAGGATAAAAACTATTAATAAAACTAGGCTTAGTCTCTAATATTTTAAATTTTTTCTTACTTTGAACTTATCCAGTTATACAAACATTATTTATTAATTAATATAATTTAATAATTGTACATGTTATTAAATTTTATTAAGGACATTAAAATTATGATTTACAACTACATGAAGGCCTTTATTATTTGACATTATAAGAAATGAGATTAAACATCTTTAAAAGACATCTATTATTACAATTTCATTTAAACACAGTTTTATATATTTGAAATCTGAAATAAATTTCAGAAACAATGATAACTTATTTGACTCATAAAACCATGGCAGAAATTTAAAAATTATGTGAAGTTTGACATTAGTCTCATATAAACCATTGTAGAATATTGTATAGAAATTAATTTTTATAATAAAATCAAGAAAGATATAGATATACTTTAAGCAAATATAAGCTGATTTTGACAATTTATATATTTTTAGGAATATTAAAAGAGCATTTTCCTAACAAAAATTCATGTATTCACATTTTAGTAAACCAATGCTAATATTTTTTAAATAATGTTTGAAAGATATCAGTCTTTCAACTAGAGTTGTAGGTTTAACTTTCTTTAACCAACATTTTAAGGCAAAAGAAATTCAGTTTAATATTTTTACATAGTTTTTTAAAAAGTTTACTATCTACTTAAACCACATATTCTTAGATTGCACACATAATGCCACAAAAATATTTTTATGCGATTACCGAGCAAAATCTTTTACGAGGATGGAGAAAGGAGTAGGAAAGGAAACAAAAACAAATAGCCAAAGAAAAATAAAAGGAGCCAGCATCAGATAAATGGGCAATTTTCATTATGAAAAGTCAATTATCTTCTTTCTTCAATAGGAAGATTAGATGCAGGAAATTCATTTTCACACATACACATTAACACACATACAACACCTATACCAAAGATTTGTTATACTTGGTTTAAATAAAATAGCCTACTCCTCAAGTTGTCTCTTTTTTTTTTTACAGACAGAGAAGACAATCTGCTCATGAGGATTGCTTTCCTTTTTGTTCAAAGATGCCTCACGAATGTATGAACTTGCTTACTGTGAAGTATAAAGTGGTCCTTCTAATTCTAAATTTTATTAGTGAGCATCCTCCAAATATTCAAATATCTGTGCCTTTAGCATCATTATACACATGAACATATAGGTCTCAAAATGTCAACACCACACTTATCTATCTGTTTAAAAGTGTTTCAGAAAGTGAAGGAAAAAAACTAAGTGAAGTATATTTAATTAAGGATGATAACTATAAATGCCCACGCTACACTGTG
The DNA here is from genome assembly GCF_040939455.1 of Microcebus murinus. Lineage (NCBI taxonomy): Eukaryota > Metazoa > Chordata > Mammalia > Primates > Cheirogaleidae > Microcebus > Microcebus murinus. The sequence continues at coordinate 61,713,609 of NC_134108.1, read as the reverse complement.
ACTTAGCAAGACAGAAGCAGAACTCACCTGGCAGAGACACTGTTCCTTTTCCAAGCAGATCAGGCTGGAGGAGAAGGAGTCTGGTACTGGTTGAGACATGGCACCAAAACTGAGGAAAGGGACAAATCAGCAAGCTCAAATATTTATTAGATTAAGATTTTATTAAAATATAACAAATGTGAGAATAGTTGTTTTTTTTTTTTAATCTTGAATGACACATACATCCTCATCTTGATTTGCATGCAATCAACCTACTAAGGAGAGGTTGTGACCACATAATCATCATAGAGACACATGCGCTCTGATATTAGATATGAGAAAATAACATCTTTTTCTGCATATAGGAAAGTGAGATTATTTTTATGACTCTTTTTCAATGAGAAAAGACTCTTCTACCACAGAAGTTAGTCTCCTGCCAATGTTTGTATGATGTGACCATAAATTCTTGGCTATCAATGATTAGAACAAAGATATATACCTGCTCTCAACTGAACAACCAGATAATCTCCCAAAAGAAACTTTGGGATTGGTGTTCAAATTTCATGATAATGGTATCAGTAAAATAATATAAATTTGCATGTAGATATAGAGAAAGTTAATCTTCAGAAAAAAGAATGAATCAGAGATACAAAGCAGAGTCGCATAGGATGACTAGAAAGTACTCTCTGGTCCTTGTTTGTTTTTCAGTTTCTCCTTCATATTCACCAAGAACACCCTTTGCTCTTGGCTTTGATTGCCTCAATACCCTTCTATCAAAATACTTTATTGGTTGAACTACTCCAAGTTGGTGACTGTTACTTGAAACAAAGATAAGAGTAACTAATTTATTCTGAACTGAAACACTGAAATGCTACTAAGGGAATACAGAATTGACCAAATATTCCAATACTTTTTTTTTCAAGGTTATCCCTTAAATTCTGGACTTTATAGAAGTTGTATTTATGATCCTTCTTTTACCCTTCTTCCTTTTACCCAATAACAAATTCAAACACCTGCTTTAATTCCCTAAATGTGACATTTCTTTACTGAAATAGGTTAACTTTGGATTTTTGCCAGGGTGCATTAGTAACTCCTTAAAATATTGTCCCAGTAGCATTTGCTGGCTTCTGATATAGATAGAGAGGTCAGACTCAGTTCATGCACAGAAAATTCATTATAATTGCAATATTTTTAATGAAAAAAATCAATCAATAAATTTTAATATATACCACAGACTTTGTTCATTAAAGCTATTTCAGGACATAACCCATCCTTAGAATTGTTAGCATGTTCCAATAATGCTTATTTTTACATAAGATATTAAATTTATTAGTGTTATAAACAATATTTTACCTGCCTGAGTATATTTTTTCCACCTTGCCTTTTTTTCAAGCTTGGAATATATGCCAGATCAAAGAGAAGGAACTGTGGCTGCCTCTTTTAGGAGAAGGAAAAAAGTCCAGGCTATGTTTATTTTATCACCAAAAGGTTCCTTGAGTCACAGAAGAATATTCTATGACTCCCTTTGTGACTGAAAACTTTATGATTTTCAATGCAAGTTTTCAAGACAATGGATTTCTTCCATAAGCACTACGTGAGGTAAGTGTTAATTTTACAGTGGTTTTCTGCATATATAAACTAATTCAGGTTCCCTCAAGAAATTCCTATAAGTGTGAACTACAGCATATCCGTTCAGATCATTCATCTTAATCTTTTACCAAAGAAAAATAGTGTTGTATGTGAGAGTATTTTAAAGTGACTGATGATTATATTGAAAGAACGATAAATTGCTAGTCATAATGAAAATGTATTGATGTGCTAAGTAAAAGTCTGTCTGTAGTAGCCGTACTTTATTAAGAAAAGGAAAAATGAGGACATAAGAGACAATGACCCCAGATCTCCCTGTCCTGACAAAGGTACAATGCCTGCTGTGACAAGCCCTACTAGGCAATGACTCCAATGGGCAGAGCAAGAGCCAAGCGACATGGATTTGGTAGGTATACTGCCATCCTGTTCTCAGTGTGGACCTGCAAATGCCAATATACTCTGCCAACACAACTTATCTCACAAATGAAATAAAATGCAAATTTCTTTCCTTACTTTCAAAACAATGGTGATTTGGCTACTGATTTACTCTCTACATCATCCTTCTCTCACCAACACACCATCAGAACTAGCCACCTTTTCTTCCCTCAAATACACCCATTGTTTCCACCAAAGGGACTTTCTACTAAATGTGCCATCTGTCTAGACTTTATTTCCCCAAATTTCACAGGATGACCGTTTCCTTTCATTTGTAAGTCAGTTCAATTGATATTTTTATATATAAATTTGATGAATAATTAATTTCAGGTCTGTTTTCACCCCATCAGAATGTAAGATCCATGAGGACATATTCCTTCTCTGTCTTGTTCACTGCTGTTTCTTCAGTACTTATTGCAGGGAAAGTTGGAGGGTAGGCAATCCATATAATCTTTGCAAATGAATGCCTCATGATATCAACACAAACAAATGATGAAAAGATTATGGACCATAAGACGATTCTCGTGAAATACCTTCCATAGTATAGCTTAAAGTAGTCAAAACTTAAATCAGGTATTCTCAACCAGAGATAAAAAGAAAAAAGCACATGGCTCTTAGAGGTGGTATAAAGAGATAGAGGATATTCTAATCTTTAAGGAGGTATTCTTCATGCCTTTTCAAAATGGGGCATTGACTTAAAATACAGTTAAGATTCTCCACTATATTCCCATAGGTTTTCTAGGCATGTGTCCACATGTGATGTTGTAGAAACAGTATAAATCAATGATCTATATCATAAACATAAAATGAGCAATTTGCTCTTTACTTGATACCCAAATGTTGTCATTCTTTTTGCCTGTTATAGGAGAAGTCTTTTGAAGTGAAGACTACAAGGCCTTTAATCAGAGTACTAGATTTGACTTCTGATTCTACCATTATTTAACCCTTTTTAGTCTAATTTTACTCAATTATAAAATGGCAATAATAATAGTATCTAACTTATAGGTTGTTGTGTGTATGAAATAAGATTAGAGGTTGAGATATTTAACATAACACTACCTTACACTTACTGAACACTTGTGTTTTAACTGTTTTAGAACACTCTATCTAATTTAGGCCATTTACCAGTCTTTAAATTAGATTTTATTATTACTGCGATTGAGAGATAAGAAAACTGAGGAACACAAGGAACAAGAGATTAAGTGACTTGCCAGAGTCATTCAATTAGTAATAATTCTCATATACAAGAAGTACTTTATATTTCACTCTTACTGGTACTATTTTAATGGTCATCAATGGAGCTCAAGCCTCATTGAGCTCCAGTTACATTGAGAACAATTAAAATTGCTAGCACATCATCCCATTTATCTAGGTCACCATGTGTTTTTACATTTTGATTATTTCTCATTTATCTTCCCTGACTCTTCAGTCATAGTTTTAATCCATGCCTCTTATCCTCAAGCTTTCATTATGAACACTGACAGCACTATTGAATAGCAGAATAGTTTTAATTCTCAAATCAAACAGTCTTGAGTTAGAATTCTGAGTCCATAATTCACTAGGAGTATGATTTTGGTTAAATGACTATAATATTTAGGAGGCAACTATCATTCCATATAATTGTGAAAACAATACTTTGTAGGGAACTGTGAGGAATAAATTAGAAAATGTGTGTAAGTGATTTACTATGGTTTCTTATTGCCTAGTAGATATTTCATTAGTATTAGCTTATTAATGAGCCTGTGGTCTAGATCACTCTCAGTGATGTTCTTCAAATACAATGTTTATAGCCACCTTCCTGCACTAAGTATATGGAGGGAGAGTGTGGTGATCATGGAAGCTGTTTGTCAAATATTTCTGATTATTACCCTTCAATCTTCGGGGTCTCTTCAAGAGGTTTGGGCCTCTTCAATCTTTTGAAGTTAGTTATAGCCAATGCTTCGGCCAGTGAAATGTGAGTGGAAGTGTCTGTGCCTTTTCCAGACAAATACTGCAAAAGCCAGTGAATGATTTACCATCTTCCTATGCCCCTGCTCTGCAGAATAAATCTTCTCTGTGATGGATGCCCTCTCAGCCTGAGATTTGGAAGTAGAAGATATAGAGAAGAGTCCCTAGAAGACCCTGTGTTGGACACACAGTATAAGCCAGATAGAACCCTTTGTTGTTAAAATTCCATTAAGATTTATTTGGGAGTCTTTTATAATCATGAAATAATCTAGCCTATCTGGACTGACACTAACGATACAAAAGTTTTTACCAACCCCTTCTAAGATTTCACTAAGGAAAATGTAATCTGCTCATTCTAGCATGTGAAATATTTTTTGACACTCTATCTAGTTTGGATCATTTCTTTGCTTATTGCTTTATGACTAAATGCTTTATTTTCTCTAAAGGAGGGAAGAGGGCTCTATTTTAAACATTCTGTGAGCTGTGAGTTTAAGAATAATGGGAATTAGAGCAAAAAATAGCAATTTCTGTAACAGGGAAGGGAAAATTCACTCAATTTGCAGAGAAGATACTCTTCAGAACTTAAAAATTCAGTTTCTCATTATTGCTTGTGACCATAATTACAAAAGTATAACCAGGAACAAATGGGATCCATAAACATGTCAAGCTTGGTTTTTGGCATGTAACTCTCTGAAACTAAGAACACATGTAAATATTGGCACTTGTTGCTGCTTATATAATGGTTGATAGAGGTAAATATCATACTCAGGTTTCTATAGCGTGAGGAACACGGAAGTTCTGATTACCTTGGGTGACCGGGACTTTACTGTTTCCTTCATGGGGAACCCTAGAGCTACACAGAGGTAGCAGCAATGTCTCTTAGTTAACTAACGGGGGTTTTGAATACAAAATAACCATCCTAATCCTTAATAATTCTCAAAGATGTTTATCATTAATGCTCTATAAATTCTTAAATATCAATGTAATACCAACTATGAATAACAATAAAAATTATTTATACAAATATGATATATTAGTCATGGATTGTCCAGAGAAACAGAATCTGTCTCCCTCTCTATCTCTCTCTCTCTTTATACACACACACACACACACACACACACACACACACATATATATATAGGTTCTGCTTACATATCATATAAATGATTTAATTTTAAAAATTGGCTTACACTATTGCAGAGACTGATAAGTCTAAAACTTCAAAGGTAGACAAGACTGGAGACTGGGAAGAGTTAAAGATGCAGCTTGAGTTTGAAGACAGTCTAGAGGCATAATCCCCTTCTTCTCAGAGGACTTCAGTCTTTTTTCTCCTAATGTTTTGAACTGATTCTATGAGGCCCGCCCATTTTATGGAGTATAATCTACTTTACTCAAAGTGTTCTGATTTAAATATTAATCTTATCTAAAAAAAATACCTTCACAGAAACATCTTGACTGGTGTTTGATCTGGGTACCTTGGCTTAGCCAAGCTCGCATAAAATTAGCCATCATATATATTAAAACCTTAATGGTCAGTGACTTAGCTCTTTTGTTTATGTAGTGTTTTTACCCTTTATTTTTCATGAACAATAATGTTACTGATCAAAATTTAGAAAAAAATTCTAAAATTGAGTGCTGCAGATATATGTTCTTTCCATTTTTTTGAATTTTCATATTTTCTGTGCCTGTTTTATTGGCCTCTTTTATATTACAAAAGAAGAAACATGTTTATATTAACTCCATTAACTAATATTTATTGAATGGATACAACGAGGTTAAAGAACAGAAAACAACATTAGCAGAGACACAGATAAGCTATGGGTAAAGCTCTAATGAACTGGTCATTCAGTCTTCTTTCTGTGGAAGGATCCTTCTTTTTTATTATGGTACCACTCATCTTTTGGTTCTAAGCAATTATTTCTCTTACTGTTAGATATTCCTGGTTTTTCTGCATTTTAAAACTACACTCTTTACATAAGGAATAAGATCTGCTAATAATTAGCCCATCAGTTAATAATTAGCATTTTATAACATTGCTAGCCACTGCTCTCATGCTTTTACTTCATGAACCACTATCCAACCTACTTTTAGCAGTCACTTTTTGGTTCCTAATCCAATAAATTGTGGTCTGGGTGGAGGTCATGTTGTACAAATTATGGCTTCCTGTGTGGTAAGAGCTGCTTTTATCTGTTTGTTTGGGAACAAGCTATGCCATTGGCTACTTCTTACAGTATTATATCCAATACAAGAAAGGCCTGGATCATTAAATTTTATAATAATTTTCAAAACAAAGGACCTGGTTTGTTTTCTTTATACTTATTAAGGCAAGTATTGAATGCATATATACACAAATATATATGTATGTACACACATACATATATATACACATATGTATGCACACATACATATATAAATATACATATACATATCTATATACACTCATACATATATATACCATCACAAATCATGTTTTAATAAAAAAGAGAAATAAAAAGAATTTTAAAATTATAGAACAGGTATTGTGTGAAAGACCAAATATAAAATTCTGTTTTTTATAATGTTAAAAAGGTATTTTATGCAAACATAAAAACAAATTACCTAAGCAATTATGAAAAGTAAGTGATTAGTAAAATTGACAGTCTTTTATTATTGTCATAATGATAATAATATAGCTATTGCCCAATTATTGAAAATAAAATGATGTAAAATTAAGATTAGAATGAAAAAACATGGAGGGGTAACAAATTAGTTGATGAGTAAATAAATAATCAAGTATGGTGAAAGATAAAAATTAATTGATACTTTGCACAGTACTTTCAAATGTGGCTTAGTCTAATCAGCCCAGGTATCTTGTTGAAGGGTGGCATTTTAATGAGGTATCTGCCTCTTCATTTCACTGATATTAAGCTTGCCTTGCTTTACCAGAGATAATAGATGTGTAAACTGTTTAGATTACTAGAAATATTTGAATGCTTAGTAGAAAGGCACAACGTGACGCCATTTACAAATGTTTTCATTAGTGAAAGAAAACACTCATACCAAGGGATATTTTTAAGAGTTTATTTTTCAGACTTGATTTTCTGTTACCTATCTTCATTAAACACTGTATCTAAATCACAGGCATATTTTATGGACATACTTGTTCTATAATACTTGATTCAAGCTCCTTATTTTTTTATGAGAAAAACAGTGAATAAATCACATAAATCACAATGAGACAGGTAAACCAAAGAAGGAGTTTCTTTCCACATACCTAGTTTGTACTCCTTTTTTGCACCAATTTGAGTCAAAGAAATAATTGAGACAATTTTGAGGTGAGTTCCAATAAACTTCACTTGCTATTCTTCTGGCTTTTCCTTACCATTTTTAGTTTTCTGTCATTGACATGATATCCAGGCAGATATTCACTTGGACATTTATCATTCTTTGTAATTTTGAACATCAACCTAATACTATTTTAGAAGCTGTACTTTTTTTTCATAAGTAGAAAAAGCAGAGCAATATAAAATAAAAGGAAACATTTAAAAATAATCAATTGATGTTTAGATTATTTTTTCAATGCAAGTAAGCTGATCATTATTTAGTTCTGAGAAATGGCAAGTATGAGATACAAGGATAGACTAATTCTCTCGCTCCTGAGCCCCTCCACCCACCTGGCCAGGAACATACATATCACCTAGTATGTTAGTCATTTCTCTCTATCATCTTTGGCATAGAGTGTTGACTTAATATAATGCGCTGTCTTGTTAATATTTAATTTGTTTTTAAACTCATGACTTCAGGGTAGGTTAGAGGCAAAGAGTAGCAATTTTCTAGCTCTGTTTGGTGGACTAGTAGGATCCAGTGAAATGCAAAGAGGAGTAGCCATCAAATTGGGATGATAAAAATGGGGTTGTAGTGATGGTTAAAAATGTGGGACAAATGCTATTTGTGGGAAACATGTTACAGGGAATGACCAAAACAACCCTAAATAGAGATCTGATAAAAACAGGATGAGGATTTTTTATTTTACAAATTCAGCAAGGTTTCAGGTTATATAATCAACACACACAAATCAGTAGCATTCCTATACACCAATAACAGTCAAGCTGAGAGTCAAGTCAGAAACTCAATATCATTCCCAAAGGCTATAAATAAAATAAAACATCTAGGAATATAATTAACCAAGAAGGGGAAAGATCTGTGCAAAGAATTATGAAACAGTGAGGAAAGAAATCACTAATGATACAAACAAATGGAAAAACATATCATGCTCATGGATCAGTATAATCAACATTGTTAAAACATCCATACTTTGCAAAGTGATTTACAGATTCACTGCAATCCCCATCAAAATGCCAATGTCATATTTCACAAATCTAGAAAATATAAATTTACACTGTCTTTGGAACCTGAAAAGACAAAGCAATCTTAAGCAAAAGGAACAAATTGGGAGGCATCACAATACCAGACTTCAAATATAATACAAGGCTATAGTAACCAAAACAGCATTAAACTGACACAAAAATAGAGACATAGACAAATGGAACAAATCAGAAAACCCAGAATGAAACCATCCACATACAGCCATCCAATCTTTGACAAAGCAGACAACATTATACATTGGGGAAAAGAAGCTCTGTTCAATAAATGGTGCTGGGAACATTTGATAGCCACATGCAGAAGAATGAGACATGCTCCATATCTCTCACCACTCATAAAAATTAATTCAAGATGGATAAAAGACTTAAATGTAAGGCATGAAACCATAAGAACTCTAGAAGAAAACTTTGGAACTTTGGAAAAACTTCTAGATATCAGCCTCAGTTAAAGAATTTATGAAGAAGACCCCAATGATAATCATAGCAGCAGCAAAAACAAGTAAATGGGATTGGATTAAATTAAAAAGCTTCTGCTGCACAGCCAATGAAATAATCAACAGAGAAAATAGGTGACCTACAGAATGGGAGAAAATATTCACGAGCTATGCCTCTAATAAAGGACTACTAACCAGAATTTACCAAGAATTCAAGCAAATCAGCAAGAAAAAATTAAACAACTCCATTAAAAACTGTGCTAAAGACCTGAACACAAGCTTTTTTGAAAAAGATAGACAAATGGCCAATAAACATATTTAAAAATGCTCAATATCACTAATCAACAAGGAAATGCAAATTAAAGCCACATGATCACCTTACACCCTTTAGAATGGCTTTTATTAAAAGTCCAAAAACAATAGATGCTGATATAGATGCAGAGAGAAAGTAACACTTACATGCTCTTGGTGGGACTGCAAATTAGTACAACTGCTATGATACACTGTATGTATTTTATATATTACTCATTATATGTATATATTACATATACATTTATATTACATACATATTATATTTAATATATATTACATATATTATAATTGTATATATTTATTGGGTGAAATTTGATATTTCTATACATGTATATGTTATATAATCATCTAATCAGAGAAATTATCATATCCATTACCCCACATATTTATCATTTCTTTTGATGAGAACATTTAAAATCCTCTTTTCTAGTTATTTTGTAATATACATTAACTTACTCTTAATCATAGCTATCCTACTGTGCAAGAGAACACCAGAATTTATTCCTTCTATTTAACTAAATTTGTATCCTTTGAACAACCTCTCCTCATCTCACCTTTCCCCAGACTCTGGTAACCACTATTCTATTCTCTACTTCTATAATATCCACTTTTTTGGATTCCACATATGAGGGATATCAAGCAGTAATTGTCTTTTTGTGTCTGGCTTATTGTCCTCTGGATTCATCCACGTTGTTGCAAAGGAGAAGATTTCATTCTTTTTTATGACTGAATATTATCTCATTGTGTATATATACCACATTTTCTTTATCCATTCATCCATTTTTAAACAACTAGGTTGATTCCATATCTTGACTATTGTAAATAGTGCTGCAACATACACAAGAGTGCAGATATCTCTTTGATATATTGATTTGATTTCCTTTGGATATATATATATAGTACTGGGATTGCTGGATTATATGCTAGTTCCATTAATTTTTTGAGGAAACTTTATACTTTTTTCCATAACATCTGTACTGATGTACATTCCCTAAAACAGTGGGTGTGCTCCATTTTCTCTACATCCTCATCAACACTTGCTTACTTTTGTGTTTCTGATAATAACCGTTCTAACTGGAGTGACGGGAGGCATTTCCTTGTGGTTTTGATTTCCATTCCCCTTATAGTTAGTGATGTTGACTATCATTTTCATATACCTGTTGACCTATGTTGGTTTTTGGGAAATTTTTTTTGGGGGGGGCCAAACCATGTGGCTTTATTATACACTCGTGGACAAGGTTCTGGGGCCCCAAGAGAGGGACCCCCGGAAGTTGCCCTTTTGGGAAATTTTTATTGAAGTATTTTGCCAATGTTTTTTTTTATTATTTCGGCATATTATGGGGGTACAGATTTTAAGGTTTCAATAAATGCCCTTTACCTCCCTCCCCCCACAAGTCTGAGTTTCCAGCATGACCAACCCCCAGATGGTGCACATCTTACTCATTATGTATGTATATACCCACCCACCCCACCCCACCCCCTGCCGCCCAATACCCTATTACTGTAGTACCTATGTGTCCACTTAGGTGCTGCTCAGTTAATACCATTTTGCTGGGGAGTATATGCAGTGCTTGTTTTTCCATTCTTGGGATACTTCACTTAGTAGTATGGGTTCCAGCTCTAACCAGGAAAATGTAAGATGTGCTATATCACCGTTGTTTCTTAGAGCTGAATAGTACTCCATGGTATACATATATCACATTTTATTAATCCATTCTTGGATTGATGGGCACTCGGGCTGTTTCCACAGCCTTGCAATTATGAACTGTGCTGCTCTAAACATTCGAGTGCAGGTATCTTTTTTGTAGAGTGTCATTGGATCTTTTGGGTAGATGCCTAGCACTGGGATTGCTGGATCAAATGGTAGATTCACTTGTATCGCTTTAAGGTATCTCCATATTGCTTTCCACAGAGGTTGAACTAGTTTGCAGTCCTACCAGCAGTGTAGGAGTGTTCCTCTCTCTCCGCATCCACGCCAGCATTTGTTATTTGGAGACTTTTTGATAAAGGCCATTCTCACTGGAGTTAAGTGATATTTCATTGTGGTTTTGATTTGCATTTCCCTGATGATTAGAGATGTTGAGAATTTTTTCAATTTTATTTTTGCTGTTGAGGTTTATAAGTTCCTTATATATTCTGAATATTAACCCATTGTCAGATGTACAATTTGCAAATATTCTCTCCCTTTCTGTAGGTTGGCTCCTCACTCTGTTGTTTCTTTGCTGTGCAACAGCCTTTTAGTTTGATGCCATCCCATTTTTCTATTTTTGCTTTTGTTGCCTCTGTTTTTAACATCTAATTTTAAAAATCTTTGCTTAGCTCAATGTCATGAAGCATTTTTCCTATGGTATCTTCTAGTAATCTCATAGGTTAAGGCTTTACATTTAAGTATTTAATTCATTTTGAGTTGATTTTTATGATAAGGGGTAGGTGTCTCTAGTTTCTTTCTTCTGAATGTGGATATCCAATGTTCCCAACTTCATTTATTGAAGAGAATATCTTTTTCTCAATGTATGTTCTTAGCACCTTGTCAAAAATCAGTTGGCTGTAGGTACATGAATTTATTTCTGGGCTCTATTCTGTCCCATTGGTCTATGTGTGATTTCATACTGGCATCATGCTATTTTGGTTACTATAGTTTTGTAGTATGTATCAAAGTAAGGTAGTGTGATGTCTCCAGCTTTATTCTTTTTACTCAGTATCGCTTTGGCTATATGTGGTCTTTTGTGGTTCCATATAAATTTTAGGATTTTTTTTTGTCCATTTCTGTAAAGAATACAATCAGCCTTTTGAAAGGAATTGCATTAAATCTGCACATCACTTTGAGCAGTCTGGCCATTTTAACAATATTAATTCTTCCAATCCATGAATATAAGATGCTTCCATTTATTTGTGTCCTCTTCAATTTCCTTACTCTTTTATAATTTTCAGTATACAGATCTTTCACTTCCTTGGTTAAATTTATTTCTAGTTATTTTTTGACACTATTATAAATGGATTTTTAAATTTCTTTTTCCATATAATTAACTATAAGCATACAGAATCACTATTAGTTTTTGTATGTCTATTTTTGTATCCTCCACTTTTATCAAATGTGTTAGTTCTAACAGTTTTTATGTGGAGTTCTTAGGATTTTCTATGCATAAGGTCATGTCATATGCAAACAGGGACACTTTGACTTCCTCCTTCCCAATTCAGATGACTTTTATTTCTTTCCCTTTACTAATTGCTCTGGCTAGGACTTCCAGTGCTATGTTGAAAGGAGTTGGTCAAACTGGTCATCCTTATCTTGTTTCTGATCTTAGAGAAACAACTTTCAGCTTTTTCCATTCAGTATATTAGGTGTGAATTTGTCATATATGGCCCTTATTGTGTTGAGAAACATGCCTTCTATACCCAATTTGTTGAGAGTTTTTATCAAAAAAGGATGTTGAACTTTGTCAGATGCCTTTTATGCATGTATTGATATAATCTAATCACTATGAAATACCTCTTCCATTTTTCCTCTTCTTAGTTGACACCCTCTGTCCTAATAGGTGATCTTGATTTGTTGTTTTTAGAAGACATAAAATTTGCCCTTACAGTATTTTCAGTTAATTGGGAATTAAGCACAGAAGCAATCCTATAGGTGGCCCCCTTAAGAAATAAGACACCCACTTGTCTAGACTGGGATATACCTCTCCTGCAGGCATATGTATGCTTTATAAGATTGCTTTTAACTCTCTGTTTCACAAAAAAAGCCTTAATAGCAACAGATGAGCAGATGATTGTCTCAATGATTTCAAGTATGTTGACATTATCAAGCTACTTTTGAAAGGATGAAACTTTAATAAACCAAGAACAATATTTGGAAAATTTATTATGCTTTTAAAATTTCCTTCTTTGTTTTCATTAGGTGGGAAATATTTTCCTAATATTAAAAAAATCAATGAGTAAGAAACCTGAACTCTTAAATCATGAAATGAACCTACATTTATCTAGGGAAAATAAACCCAAAGAATATAAACCAGAAAAGTGCAAATCGGTTTTAAAAATACAGTTTTAAATAGCTATCAAATGCAGTGCACGCTCCATAAACTGCAGAGGGCTTCCTGAATAAAATATGAGGACATGTAGCTCTGAGACTATCTATCTCAGTTAGTTAAAAAAAAAATCTGAAGAAAATTTCTAAATAGGCCATATAGTATCTGCAAAGGAATAAACAAAGTAGCCAGTAGTGACAGTGTTTGCTTTTCATGTGGTGGAACTGTGTGCAAATACAAGGCCTAACAAATGTCAGCTCCTCATTTGCAAATGAAGATGTAAAAGGAAATGTCGGTGACAGTACATGCAACAGTTCATATTTGAAGTTTGGCACAGTGAACTGACAGCTACAGAGGAGCTGCAGTGGCCTAATCCTTTTTTTCTGCCTTCCAGTAATGATAGCTGGGAAAGGGGGGGAAGTTAATAAATATGTGATGAGGAAAAGCTGTGGAAGAATGGCATATCTTCTCCTCTGCAAGAACTCATCTTCAGAGATAATTAACTAGGTGACAACATACAATGTGCCATTAACAACAGCATTCAAATCATTTCTGGACTTAAGTACAGTTTTAAGCCGCTTATCAGATTTTCATTTCTGAATCCATTCAGCTGTCAGGCTTACATCCTGGCTCTTTATTGAAGCTCACATGGGAATCCAAAACCTTCTAATTTTCTATACAGATTCATTTCAGAATCAATTAGAGTTGGTGGCAGCCTTGTCCCTGTGTGCAAAGGGGATTAGCTGGGCACTTACTCAGCTGAATCTACCTCTGAATGTACATTCAACCTTCCATCGAGAATGAGCTCTTTCTCCCCTCTTCTAGAGGACCCTTCAACAATTGAACTGCTGTAGACAACAGATGGCGGATAATCACTCGAACAGCCTCCAATTTTGTCAGGAAAGGAAAAGTGATCATCCAACTCTCTCTTACAGTAGGTAAGAGACCTCTGGGCATTTGAAGCATGCTCTGCTTTTAAAATAGGGAAATCTGCAGTCGTCTCCTTCTCCGACAATTTCCTAACAATGTCATCCCGGAGTCCTTGTCCCTGGCTGTCTCTCATCAACTACCGGCACATCTTCACGACTCTTCTGCCTTCTCATTCTCCATCCTGCCTCACCCAGTTTTGCTGAAGCCTTTGTTTGTTGTTCCGCATGCTACCAAGGTCTAAAAATCATCTTTAATATTAACAATAAAACACCTTAAAGTTATTCTTTCATAAAATACTGTTATGCATTAATAGCATACCAAATGTGTAAGTGTCCTATACAGATTACTTTGCAGATAAGGCATTTTGTGAACCGACTGAAATTTTATCAATTAAGTTTTCACCAAAAGAAAAAACAAAAACAAAACTCATAGGAAACAGAGGCAGTCCACATAAACATGGGTGTTTATTATCTTTTCCTACATTCTGTCTAATGTAATAAGCATTCAAATATCTTTGGTCCTGTTAAAATTATTTAATTGTATTATTTTGTACTTTTAAATTTATTAAAGGACTGCATGTACTTGGCTTAAAATAAATAAATTACAAGTCTTCCAATTAAAAACCAGAGGTTAATGACTGACTTTTTAGTGCCTATAAGTGAAGCCTTTCAAGTATTTTAGATGTTTCTTCTGTTAATTTCTTTCATATTTAAAAATATTGTGTTTATATTATAATTCCCTAACATTTTAATTTTAAATGTTTTGTTTTCACTTCCCCCTTAGAAATGTGACATTTGAACTCGATTCACTCTGGGTTGCCATTCCGATGCACAATATACATAGATTGGAATATGAATAAAATCCACTGAGTTGTGCAAAGTAATGGAGACCCTCTATCTTGCTCCAGCTCCGCCAAGAGCAGCCTTCCCTATCCCTACTTCTCCACTATGATATTGATTCACTTAAGTCTGAGCTGCCCCTGGTTATAAGATGCATCATTATTTTATGCTACTACTTAGAAAAACAAAATGTTTCTAATTAAACTATGACACATGGTTTCTTATCATTAAAAATTATGTTATTCCTATTTTGAGGCCCTTTTTGACTTATTTAGACGTGCATTTTAATGGCATTTCATAATTCCGCCTATAGAAAAGTATAATAGAAATAAATTGGCAAAGGCTTTGAGAAAATTTCTTCCTATTAATAATCTGACTTATGAATCACTTCTGAACATGAGGTTGTTTTTATGTTTTCAAAAACAATATTATTGTCCTCTGTACTATTTAGTGCTGAAAACAGCATATTGTAAAAGACTGCTTCACTAATATCTCTTGATTTTTTTCCAAGTCTCTAACCTCTTGCCATTTTTTTGACCACAACTGGTGCTCTTGTTTCTTCCTTAAATGGTAAATAGTGTATTGCCTGAAAAATCCAGGTGTTATATTTGTCCAGGCATGCCACTAAAATTAATGACTGTATTTCTTCATGTACAGGCAAGGACAACTATGTCACAAAGGATGCCTAGTCAAAAGCTTTTGCAAAAATGCTGTTGTTTGGTTAATAAAATTGTATTCTCATTACAGAGATGTTAAAATAGGAAAAAATAGATCTAATAATTGATGAAATAATAAAGAATTGGATAAATGAAAATACTTTTCTTACATTCTTAAGACTACTAAATATATAAAGAATATTAAAAAGATATTCTTAAGATTATTAAGGATCAGATGAGCTAAGTAATGTTTAACAAATTCATTGCTTTTGTTGTACAGCATTTTGTTATTCCTAGGGTTAGTAATTGCATTTTTATGTTGATTACATTTCTCTTTGCCATTCAATAATTCTTCCATGCTCCTTCAAGAGAAGTTTAAAATCCAAGTCAGTGCAGTCCAACTTGTCAGGAATTTTTCTTGCCATTTGGAGACATCCCTTCTAGATGTTTGTTTCCTCTGCTCCAAGATGGAATAGCTGTTTTGATCAGGTTATTTCTAACTGTCCTCAGAGTTCTTCCCTAGATCACTTTTATAGATCTCATGTCTACATTTTCCTTCAGATGATTGTTAAGGAGTGCATGGGATGGAAATTTTTAAAATCATATTTGACTGATGGTTTGGCTGAGTATAGAATATTTGAAAGAACCTCATGTTTCTTTGAAATTGAAATGGTATTACCTCCATTGTATTCTACTCTCACTGGACATTCTAATGGCATTACAGTTTCAATTCTTTATATATGAACTCATATATTCTCTCAAAAATTATGAGACTATTCCTCTATGCTCAAAAAATTCCCAAGATTATATTCAGGTGTGTATCTTATATATCAATGAACCCTTTAAAAATATAGAAACATATATCTTTCAATTCTGGGAAGTTTTTTCTATTAATTTTTGTTAACTTCTTCCTCTCCTTTTCCCTCACCCAATGTTTCTGGAGTTCCTTTTATATGGACTTTGTACTTTCTAAACTGAACCTCTAGTGTATTCTCTAATATTTCTCTAATATTGCCCATATAGCTTTTTCAAAATCTTATTCCTGAGAAATTTCCTTAGCCTAAACATTCATTTCTTTTACAATATTTTTAATTTAGTTTATCACACATTAATTTTGGGTTCTCATAATTTTAATTCCCAAGAAGATTTCCTTGTTTTCAATTGATCCTTTTCTAAATAACACCTTCTTCTTATTTCATAGTGCAATATTGTCTCTTATACACACAAAATCTCTTAACTATTTATACAGTGGCACTATCCTCTTTATGTAGGTTTTCTTCATGTATCTAGCAATAGATAGCTACCAGTTTACATTTGAGATTGAAGTACTAAATTGCTCATTGGAATTTCTGTGTGAGAAGCTGAGATTTAGATGGGTAGGCTTCATTTCAAAATGATAAAGAGAAGAATATTCGAATATCAGAAGTTGTTAATCTTTCCTCTCATGACAGACATTTCCCCAGGAGCAAGGGCTCCAGTGTCTTCTTGATGGGTCTAAGTGTGCCTACAGCAGATCTGTGTGCTAAGCTAGAGAAAGGTTAGGTGCCTGTTTTTGTGACAGTGAGAGAAAGATTTAGCTTTCTCAAGTCAGGTCTAATTACACTATTATTTTTTTCAAACAATTTGCTTATTTCTAGCACTCGTCCTTATTCTGGCTTTTTTCCTATTGCGTTGTTTCCTGAGCATTTGGGGTTAGGGTTCTGTAACAGAAACAAATTTTTGGCTTTCTATTGATTTTTCTTTGTGAGCATTTAGGTTTGTCTTTCTCTTAATTAACAGACCCTGATTTCTACCTTTCAAAAAATTTTTACATCACCATACCTCCTGTCATATCCTCATTGTGGGCATGTATCTTTTTGAATATTTCACTCTCATTTTATTGGTATCTCAGTAGAAAGTAGAGATAAATGCATATATTCAATTCAGCATGTAATTGAGGAACTCAAAATTTAATGTTTTTCATGATAGATATATAAATGGCATATATTTAAAGTATACAATTTTGACACTTGTGTGCCTCTGTAAGACCATCTCCAAAATCAAGACACTAAATATATATATATATATATATATATATATCACTACCAGAATATTCTTCAGTTTCTTTGTAATCCCTCCTCCTGCCCATCCCTGCATCCTGCTCCCCCTTTCTATCCCCGGGCAAGTACTGATAGCTTTCTGTTACTGGATATTAGTTTGTACTTTGTAGCATTTTATAAAAATGCAATCATACCTTATATGGTATACCTAATCTTTGCCTGAATTTGTTCACTCTGCATAATTTTGAAAATCATGTCAAAAATGTATCAATATTTTATATTTTTGGTGAATAGCATTTCTTTTTTTCTATTTTGATAAATTTGGGGGTATAAGTGGTTTTTGGTTGCATGGTTGAATTATATAATGATGATGTTTGGGTTTTTAGTGCACCTATCACACAAACAGTCTACATTGCACCTAATAGGTAGTTTTCCTTTTCTCACTCCATTCTATCTTCCTATCTCCTGAGTCTCCAATTTCCGTTGTACCACTCTGTATGCCCCTGTGTACCCATAACTTAGCTCTTACTTATAAGTGAGAATATGTAGTATCTGTCATTGTTTCACTCAGGATAATGGTCTCCAGTTCTATCCACATTGCTGCAAAAGACATGATTTCAATATATTTTTTATGACTAGTAGTATTCCATGGTATATGTATACTATATTTTCTTTATCCACTTCTCAGTAGATGGGCACTTAGTTTGATTCCATATCTTTGCAGTTTATGAATTGTGTTGTGATAAATATATGAATACAAGTGTCTTTTTTGACATAATGACTTCTTTTCTTTGGGTATATACCCAGGCATACACAGGATTGCTGGATCAAATGTAGATCTACTTTCAGTTCTTTGAGGAATCTCCATATTCTTTTCCATAGAGGTTGTACTAATTTACATTCCCATCAACAGTGCATAAGCCTTTCCTTTTTCCCACATCCATACAAACATCTGTTCTTTTCTAACTTTATGGTAATGGCCATTCTTACTGTTCTGACTGGGATAAGGTGGTATCTAACTGTGGGTTTTAATTTGCATTTCTGTTGTGATTAGTGATATTGAGCATTTTTCCATGTTTTTTGGCCATTTTATATCTTCTTTTGAAAAATGTCTGTTTATGTCTTTTACCCTCTTTTTAATGGACTTATTTGTTTTTGGTTCTTGCTGATTTGTTTGAGTTCATTGTAGATTCTGGATATTAGTCCTTTGTCTCATGTACAGTTTGCAAATATTTTTTCCCATTTGGTAATCTATTTACTTTGTTGATTGTTTCTTTTGCTGTACAGAAATTTTTTAGTTTAATTAAGTCCATTTATTTATTTTTGTTTTTGTTGCATTTGCTATTGGGGTCTTAATCATGAATAGGCCAATGACCAGGAGAGATTTTTCTAGGATTTCTTCTGGAATTTTTAGTGTTTCAGGTCTTGTATGTAAGTCTTTAATCCATTTTGAGTTAATTTCAGTCTATGTTGAAAGATAGGGACCAGTTTTATTCTTCTGCATGTGGCCATCCAATTTTCCCAGTACTATATATTGAATAGGGTGTCCTTTCTCCAGTGTAGGTTTTTTGTCTACTTTGTCAAAGATCAGTTTATTGTAGGTGGGTTTTCTATTCTGTTCTATTGATCTATGTGTCTACTTTTAAACTTGTACCATACTGTTTTGGTTACTATAGACTTTTAGTATAATTTGAAGTCAGGTAATGTGATATCTCCAGCTTTATTCTTTTAGCTTAGAATTGCTATGGCTATTCTGAGTTTTTTTGGTTCCATATGAATTTTAAGGTTGATTTTTTCTTCTGTGAAAAATGATGTTGGTAGTTCAATAGAAATTGCAATAAATCTATAGATTGCTTTGGGCATTACGGTCATTTTCATGATATTGCTTTTTCCAATCCATGGGCATGGGACATTTTTCCATTAGTTTGTGTCATCTTCAATTTCTTTCATCAGTATTTTGTAGCTTTCCTTGTAGAGACCTTTTACCTCCTTGGTTAAGTATGTTTCTAGGTATTTTATTTGTATCTAATATATTACAAATGGGATTGAGTTCTTGCTTTGATTCTCAGCTTGGTTTTTGTAAAAGAGAGTACAAAACCTGATTTTCCTTCATTGATTTTGTGACCTGTATTCATTTATCAAATCTTGGAGTATTTTGGTGGAGGGATATTTTCCCTTTAGGGGTTTCTAGGTATAAGATCATATCATCAACACACAGAGATAGTTTGACTTCCCTTTTTCCAATATGGGTGTACTTTATTTCCTTCTCTTGCCTAATTATGGCTAGAACCTCCAGTACTAAGTTGAATAGAAGTGGTGAAAGTAGGCATTGTTGTCTTGTTCCAGTTCATAGGGGGATTGCTTCCAACTTTTCCCTATTCAGCATGATATTTTTTTATTGGGTAGGGATTTGTTATATATGGCTTTTATTAACTTGAGGTATGTTCTTTCTGTGCATAGTTTGTTGAGTTTGTTTTTATCATGAAGGGAGCTGGATTTTATTGAATGTTCTCTCTGCATCTATTGAAATAATCATATGGTTTTTGTTTTTAATTCTGTTTATGTGGTGAATCACATTGATTGACTTGCATGTGTTTAATCATCCTTGCATTTCTGGTGTGAAACCTACTTGATCTTATAGAATTATCTTTTTGATGTGCTTTTGGATTTGGTTTGCTAATATTTTGTTAAGGATTTGTATGTTTATGTTCATGAGAGATATTGGTCTGTAGGTTCTTTGTTGTTGTTGTAATTGTGTCCTTTCCTGACTTTGGTAACAAGGTAATACTGGCTTCATACAATGCATTGGGGAGGATTCCCTCTTTCTTAATATTATGGAATAATTTCTTCAGTGTGGGTACCAGCTCTTCTTTGCAGGTCTGGTAAAATTCACATAGTTTGATGAATCCATCTGGTCTGGGGCTTTTATTTGTTAGCAGATTGTTTTATTACTGCTTTAATCACATTGCTTGTTATTAGTCTGTTCATAGTTCTATTTCTTCCTGATTGAGTTTTGGGAGGTTATGTGTTTCCAGGAATATGTACATTTCCTCTATGTTGGAATTTATGTATGTAGAGATTTTCATAGTTTTCACAGATGACACTTCGTATTTATATGTTATCAGTTTTAATATCTCCTTTTTCACTTCTGATTGAGCTTATTTGGGTCAGTTCTCTTCTATTCCTGTTTAATCTATCAAGAGATCTATTAATTCTGTTTATCTTTTCAAAGAACCGACTTTTTGTTACACTGATTCTTTAAATTATTATTATTTTTTTTTCATTTTGTTTAGTTCTGCTCTGACATCAGTTATTCCTTGTCTTTTGCTGGCTTTGTGTTTTGTTTTCTCTTCTTTATCTAGTTCCATCATGTGTGTCAGATTGTTAAATCTGATTGTTACATCAGATTGTTAAATTGCAATCTTTCTGTCTTTAGATGTAGGCATTAAGGATTATGTATTTCCCCCGTCATGATTGCTTTTGCGGAATCCCATAGATTTAGGTAGTTTGTGTCCTGTTTGACATTCAGTTCAAGGAATCATTTGATTTCTATCTTAATTTCATTACTGACCCAATAATTGTTCAGCAGCAGGTTGTTTAATTTCCATAGCTTTGTGTAGAAATGATTGTTTCTCTTGGAGTCAATTTCTAGTTTCATTCCACTGTGATATGAGAAAATATATGGCATAATTTCTATTTTTTTTGAATTTGTTGAGCCATGTTTTGTGGCCAAAATATGATCAAATTCTTACCATTTTCTAATGGGAAGAATGTGTATTCAGAAGTTTTCAGGGAAAATGTTCTGTAAAAAATTATCAGCTCATTTATTCTAGAGTCCCATTTAAGTCCTGTATATCATTATTTATTTTCTATTTGGATGATCTGTCCAGTTCAGTCAGTGGGGTGTGGATGTACCCAGCAATTGCAATGCTGTTTTTTTTTATCTATTTGCTTACATCTAGTAGGTATTGCTTTATGAATCTGGATACTCCTGTGTAAGGTACATAAATATTTAGTATGTTATATCTTCTTGTTGAATTGTTCCCTTTACCATTTTAAAATGACCCTCTTTGTCTTTCTTTACTATTGTTGATTTCAAGTCAATTTTAACTCATATAAGAATGGCTATACCTGCTTTCTTTTGGTTTCCATTTGCATGGAATATTCTTTTTCCACCCCTTAACCTTTAGGCTATATGAGTCCTTATGAGTTATATGTGTTTCCTAGAGGCAGCATATAAATGGGTTACATTTTTTTATCCATTCAGCTAGTCTGTGTCTGTTGTGTGGCACATTCTGACTGTTCATGTTTTCAGAATTGATATGTGGGGTGCTGTTTCTTTTCATCAAATTTGGTAGTACCTTATTGCTCTGTTTTACCTTTTGTGCTATTGGTTTATATGAGCTCTGATCTTTAGATTTTTTGTGGTGTTACACTGGTGTCTATTATGCTGATCCATGTACAGTGTAGTTCTGATTATTTCCTGTAGTGCAGAGCTGGTCTTGAAAACTTCCCTTAGTATTCACTTGTCTGGAAAGGGCTTTATTTCTCCTTCATAAATGAAACTCGGTTTTGCAGGTTACAAAACTCTAGGCTGGCCATTGTTCTGTTTAAGAAGGCTGAATATGAGGGCCCAATCCCTTCTGACTTGTAAGATCTCAATTCAGAAGTCTCTAGTTAGCCTGATAGTTTATCTTTTCAGTTACTTGATGTTTGGGCTCACAGGTCACAGGAGTTCCTCTTCCATGTTGACTTTGTCTAGTCTGATGTCTGTGTGTTTTGGTGAATGTCTCTTTATAATGAATCTCCCAGGTGTTGAGCTTCTTGTATCTGATTGTCTATATCTCTAGCAAGATCAAGGATATTTTCCTAATTTATTCCTTCAAATAGGTTTTCCAGCTCTTGTGTGTTTTCTTTTTCACCCTCAGTGTTGCCTTTAATTCTTATATTTGGTCATTTTACATTATCCCATATTTCTTATAGGCTTTGTTCATTCCTCTTAATTCTCTGATCTTGACTGACTGATTTTATTCAACATTATTGTCTTCGAACTCTCAGATTCTTTCTTTTGCCTGGTCTAGTCTGTTCTTAAAACTTTGCACTGTGTTTTGTATTTTCTGAAATGAATTTTTTATTTCCAGAAGCTCTATTTCTTTTTCATATGTTGAACTGTTTAATGAATCTTTGATTCATTTCCTAAATTGTTTTTCTGGTTTCCTTGGGTTGGTTTTCCATTTTCTCTTGGATTTGTTTGAGCTTCTTTATAATCCATATTTGGAATTCTTTATCTATCATTTCAATATTTTCATTTAGGGTGGTTTCCGTTACTAGCGAGCTGGTGTTCCCTTTGGGGGACATCCTTCACCTCTGATTTTTATACTTCTGGAGTTCTTTTGCTGATTCCTTCTCATGTGGGGCATCTGATACTTCTTCTTTTTGGACTTTCTTTTGTTTATAAGGGGCTTTCCCTGCACTCATATGGGAGTGTCTTTAGCATATGTTGTGTAAGAAACTTTGGCCTTGATTGTTGGTTCTTTGATGGCAACCTAAGTTCTGGATAGATGCCTTGGTTATAGATATCCTTGATGCGGTGGCTCTCTCAGTTGCTAGTTGTTTGTAGGCTGTAGCAGTAGTGAGCTATATGTGTGGGAAGATTACCTGTCTCTCTCAGATGAGGGAGGATAGAGATCTTTGATATCCCTTCCCTTCCCACAGCCCTGAGGTCTTGAAATGTATTGGCATGCCAAAATTAATCTCTGAGAGAGTAAGTGGTACCTGTAGGTAAGAATCAACCACATCCTGTAAGAATGAGTAAGTAAATGCTACACAGGGCTACACAAATTGAGTTCCCTGTCAATGGGTGGTACTTGTCAGGAGGAACAAGCTGAAATGTTGTTTTGGGGGCCTGTGACCAGCTCTAGCCCCTCAGGAGAAGCACTCAAATGTCTCAGGTAGTGGGCAGGGCCCTAGAACTTACAGGTGAGTAATTATTCTCTGCCACAGCAGAGGCAGATGGGAGAGTAAGGCTGGGTAGGCCTGAATTGGTTAAGCCTGACCCCAGGCTCCACAAAAGCTGGTAAGGTGATTATTTCAGTAGGGATCATAGGTCTGTTCCCAATCTTCTGGGGAAAACTTCAGTGGAGGAACTGAGTTGACCCTACCAAGACAGGAAATCTGTTTGTGGAGGCAGGGCCATCTGAGATTCACAATCTGGTTGTTGGGAGCATGTTTCATTCTTCTCCCCCACCCCTGCTCTGTAGCCTTCCTTCAGTATCTGCTAGCAGGCAGGAGCTCAAACTAGCTGAGCTCCCCTACGGTGGTGCAGCACATTGTGAGCTTCTGGGCTAGGAACATGGCTTTCCTGTGGGGGAAGGGGTGTTCCTTGAGTGCACTGTGGCTGGGACCCACACTACACTCTTTTTTCTGTTTTGCCTACCTGAGCTTTTTCACCTTCCAAGATTAGTTCACAAATCTCCCCTCCATGCCCCCAAGCAACACAATTGGGTCCTGGGTGTCCAGAATCAGGCCCATGGGCCTGTGCCAGATCACTAATGATCAATCCCTGACAATATCAGGCAGAAGTGTGCTGGTCTCAAGTTGCCTATAGGATTCCAAAGCAGATTTGATGTCCCTCTTCTTTGAGGTGTGCCCTTTTCTGATCAAGCAGCCTGGCAAGCAGCACCAGGGAGGGCTAGTGAGCAAGGAGCTCATAGTCTTAGCACCCTTTATTCCTCTGAATGTCTTCAAGGGGAACATTTGATCACTACTCTTTATGGAAGACCCAAAGGGGGGAAGTTGCAGCTCCTGAGAACCCTGGCTCACATGTTTCTATTCACATCCATGGGTGGGGAATGGGCAGGGAAGGAAAGTGTCTGAATAGATGACAGCTAGGACTCTGGTTGTCTGTGTCTTTCTTTCTAGAAGGCAGCCCACCCAGAATGCCCATGTGCTTTGGTCACATAGATTCCCTGGGACCCATAGACCCTCCATGTCTTCCATAGATTGGGTTACAATTAAGAAATGTTGTGTGGGAACAAGCAAGATGAAAACAGAAGCTGAAGCTCCATGGGAAGGACAAAGGTACATGGCTCTTGGAAAAGTAATGTGGTGCCTGCTGTCTTGGTTCAGGTCTGTAGTGATGGGAAACACCCACCCCACAGGGCCTGGCAGGCTAGTGCTTTGTCCTCAGGATTCTTCCAGTACACTGGTGGCGGCAGCTTTTGGGCTCATGAGCATAGAAAGGCTCTTCAGCACCTCAGGAGTCTGCTGACTGCCAAAGATGTGAGGGAGAGAGAAACAAACCACTGGACCCATCTTTTCTCTGGACTCCAAGCCTTTTGGGAGTTGAATCCTACAGATATCTTGCTCCTTCTTATTCTGTTCCACAACTTCTCATGGACTCTCTTTTAGGTTCTAGCACTTTTACCTTGGAATTATACTTGATCTATGATTATTTATTTGTTTGTTTATTTTTCATCTAAAACTTTTCTTTCTTTCTTATGTGATCTGGTAGCTATCGTCTCTGATCATCCATCTTCCTCAGCTACCATCTGATAAAGTTTAAATTCTTAGTTGGAATTCCATGGGCATTTGATGAACTAATAAATAAATGAAAGTGCTTTTAATCTAGCCAGATATAGTCCAAGGGTAAATAACAGATAGATAAGACTTCAATACCATACTTCAATACCATATCATACTTAAGTATTGCAAACTAATTTGATTAATGTAATCTAATCAAGCATAATAAATTAATTAGATTAGTTTTATCTAATTAATATCATTAGATTATTTCTAAATTTATAATAAAGATCATCAGTGCATGAGCAAGAGACATATTTTGGGGCTGGAAATGTATTTCAGAAGAAAGATATGATTGTTAAAGAATAGACAGATGATTTGGGTGGCTCCCGCCCCATTATAGCACTGTAGTTAGTTCCGTTGTGATGACCTCATTCAGAGCTCAGAGCACTTCAGTAGATGGTCAAAACAACAGTCACCTCTTTCTCCTCTGGAGGGTAATTATTAGCACAACTTTGTAATCAGCATATTGGAACATATGGTGGCCAGAGAGCTTCATCCTAGTTATGCCCTGTTGATAAATAGCCTAGGGAATTCTCAGTGTCCATGTACAGGAGAAACTATCTTCCCTTTTCTAGGACCAGATAATGATACTCACAGCATATTCATATGGGTGATCAAGCACTCCAATCTTTTAAATATTAAAACACACCTTCAGACATACCTTCCGAATCTTTAAATCATTAGTGTTTTCAAATATAAATATTTAAAATGGTATATCTTTTTGCTTCCCTTGATCATTAGATATCTTCTTTCTTCCTTTACCCTTTGGAAAAGGTATTTCTCAGTGACTTAAAATTTGGAAACATATTAATATGGTTACAAAAAATCTACAGTGAAAAAATTAAGTGTGTCAGGACTAAAGAAGTAACCATTTCTCTTTTTCTGAAAATAAAAATTAATTTTATATTGCCAAATCAAAAATATTTAGTGTATGATTTCATATTTTTCTAGACCACAGTACAATATAGCTTGCATAGTCTTATGCAGCAAGATCTCTGGCATTTTTCTTAAATTGTTATCGCCAAGAAAAATGATAAATTGGAAACTTTATACTTTCAATACCAATGGCCAGGTAACATTATGTACTTGCATATTTTAAGCAGTGTGAGATCACATAGGAGTTTATAACTAAAATTTATTTTTTGGATGGTTTGGAAAGGGAGCTCAATTGCATGCCCTTAGCTTCCCTGAGACAGGAAAGAAGGCCAAGAGGTTATTCATTTGCATCTCAAACCTCTGCTTAACTTAATTGTAATTCCACCGTTAAGGTTAGTTATTATTATTATTATTATTATTATTATTATTATTATATTATTTCCCTAATGTGCTATTTGACACACAGAGACTTCTCTAGTTGGCAGAAAGAAAAGAAGTCTGTGACTGTCATCACAAGCAAAATTCAAAATCATGAATGAATCTCACTATAAAAACATACTATTTAGCACTTATAATTATAAAGCAAAATTTCTCAGCTACTTTGCCTGAAAGTCAAGTGTCATTTTGATTATACAAATAAAGGGGTCAGGGCACGGAAGGGAAGGGATCTTCCACTTGTTCCTGTCCAATCCATAAGTAATCCAGTACTAGAACTGCATAGGTGGTTGCCTAATAGACCACAATTTCTCACTATTATTATTTCTAAAGGTTTCCTCTATTCATTGCCTATATCACAAAGAAGGAAAAGGTGCTTATACTGATAGCTGTTCTATATGTGTCCAAAGCCTAAAAGGTACCTTTTGTTAAATATAGTTTTAAATAATGAAACCAGTCAATTAATGTTATAATATTTGATCTCTTCTGCACAATACAAGGCAAAAAAATAATTCAGAATAGAATAAATGCAAACCACAAAAAACAAAAAACCAACACCCCCAAAACACAACCATGGCCAAACAAAGATGTAAGAATGGATTAACTTTTATACCTACTGTGAAAATTATATCTAGATGGAGAGATAATGGATAAGAAATTAGGTAGCTCTAGCTAAGTAGGTATAAATACAGATAGTAAATATTATGTGTGTTTATATTTCTATATAAAATGTAGTTTATCTAATTTTTCAAAAAGATACAATTTTAAGACTATATTATGAATATATGTCTCTGGTTCTTTGGAAAATATACAAGGAACATGTTTTTCAGATAATCTTTTCACCAAATGACAACACTGCTATGTTACATAAAGTTATTGAAAAAAGATCTCACAATGTTAAGCAAGGTATCTCTATTCTTCTTTAATGACACCAGGCAAGATTATGACCTCATTGAAACTTGGGTTTGGTAATCATAAAAATTGGTGTGGTGGGGCAAGGGGAAGATTGATGATTTTTGTGAATTCTTTTAGAATGAAAAATCATGTTCAGTAAAGTATATTCATTCATTCAATAAATATTAACACCCACGGCCGGGCTTGGTGGCTCACGCCTGTAATCCTAGCACTCTAGGAGGCTGAGGCAGGAGGATCACTCAAGGTCAGGAGTTCAAAACCAGTCTGAGCAAGAGCAAGACCCTGTCTCTATTAAAAATAGAAAGAAATTAATTGGCCAACTAAAAATATATAGAAAAAATTAGCTCGGCATGGTGGCACATGCCTGTAGTACTTGCTACTCGGGAGTCTGAGGCAGGAGGATCCTTTGAGCCCAGGAGTTGGAGGTTGCTACAAGCTAGGCTGATGTCACGGCACTCTAGCCTGGGCAACAGAGTGAGACTCAGTCTCAAAAATAAATAAATAAATAAATATTAACACCCATTATTATCAGTTGTGATATATTAATAAGCAAAACAGCTAGATTCTTGTCCTTATGGAATGCACGTTCCACCAGAAAACATATACCATAGGGAGATCCAGCTCTTATTTTCTGAATCCAACTATATATTTTTCAACAGATTTCTCCTGTTAGTTTGCTCTTATTTTTTTATCTGGTACATAGGGAATGACAAAAATATGTAGGGAAGAAAATAGAGGGAAAACAGAGCAACTTTGTTTAGATTCATTTCAATGTTTGAGCATATATATATATATATATATATCCTCTTAGCTTTGATCTTTATTTTTTAAAAATGTAAAATCATTAGGTTTATAATATTATAAGCCATAACTTCTCTGAATACTCATAACATCTCTTCTTTCTGGTCCCCAACTGACTTGATTTCTGTAACAGCAGGAATGTAGATGTAAAAACATTTAAAATATGAAAAAAATAATTACTTGTTACACAAAATTAGATTCACTTGAACTTAATAAACAAGGAAGATTCCAGCTGACAATTAAAAGCATTTTCTTAGGGCTGTCAAATTTAATAATAAGAAAAAGTTTATAATCCATATTCTTCTTAAACATTTAAAATGTTATAAATCTATACAATTTAAGCTGATGTTTCACAAATAAGTCTTTTATATCTGTGAGAGAAATAACTAGATTCTATACTTTTTTAATATTAAAGATTATCTCCTTGCCTATAAAGAGTGGCTTTCCCATTACTGAGTAAAGAAACATGTTAGTCATAGAAAGTGTCTGGATCAAGTTTGACAGAAAATATAATTGTAAATTTGAGGAAAAAACAAGATATTATGTTGGGGAAAATCATCAGTTGTAAAGATTTTACTGATTACACATCTGAGAAAGAAATATGAGCATTTCTGTATTAATAGTATCAGCAGTGGCAACAGCAGCAGAGATATTAGTAATATGACAATAATAAAATCAGTAACTTCAATCCTCACTTGAATATAGACACCTCAAAATACTAAGAGTATAAAATCAGTGCGTACATTATTTGATATAAAGTATACTTATGTAAACTTATTGTAGTAGACATCTGTGATCCCTAGATTTTACATATTTGAAAAATTCTTTAATTTGGGTGTTATTTTCCACTAAGATGCCATAGAGAGTATAAAAACCATCTTCTGACTTAGGCGAATAATTAGCTTAATGTCAGGTTTTGTGCTGGAAAATGATGTCTACTTTATGCCATAAGGAAACAACTAGGACACTAACAAAAAAAAATACATTAAACAATAATTTTCATACAATGAAAACAGATAATATTGGTCTATAATCCTGAAGGAAAGGGGAAAAAATGAAGTGGCTATACAATTAGCCTAGAGTCATTAGAGTCATTGCTTAGAGTCATTGTCCAGACAGTAAGAAAGAAAAAAAAGAAAGGAACAATCCAAACAGAGCCCAATGGTCTTATGCAATCAAAAAGATAGAAACTGTTTGAATGGGACAGGTTAGCTACACATACCATGCAGATTACCATATGGAAAGGGTAAATGAAGAGAATGATGTTTACAAATCTGCATATAGGTCCTACTGTTTCTTCAAGAAAAACCAATCTGCACATTTATAGAGTTAAAGTCACTTCCCAGAAATCACACAGAACTGGCAGTGATATAAATTCTCATAAGCTACAGTAGAGATATTTTGTTGAATTCATGGTTGAATACCTTGTTGAATGACCACATCTTAGGAGTGAGGCTAAACTAATTTTAGATTAAAGGTTACTCCAGATTTTCCCTATTAAAACTTAACAACAAATTTCAAAAAAAGTAATCTTCTAGTAACTTGATTACCTGCCAGAACAATATGTAAGACTATTATTTCTTAACACATTAACTACCATATAAGTTGTATTTAACTCAGGATAGTTTTGAGCCCAGGGCCTTGTGAAGCATATATAACTCACATATTTCTTTACGTTGGGAGCAGTGCAGTGCATAGGCAACTCACACTGCCATGCTGTCACATACACGTTACATGATGGGTGGCCCCCTGGGCAAAGTCCTGCAATACTTGTTAATGTTCTTATTGGTACAATTAATATTGACAATTTAATTCTAAATATGTGGATTAAATGAATAGAAGTCAATACATTTCATTATTTTATTTATGTTTACCTTTAAATTACATTTAAGCCTGACAAGTCAAGAAAAACACTTTACCCTATGAGCTATTTTTCAAGTTTTCTCATTACTTTTTAAATTACTAATTTTAAAGTTTTTATATTACCTTTTTATTGTAAAAACCATAGAAAAGAATAAAATATAACAAATTTTTCATAAAATTAGAAAGGATCATTTTGTTTTCAAAAATTTTATTCTAGGCCGGGCGCGGTGGCTCACGCCTGTAATCCTAGCACTTTGGGAGGCCGAGGCGGGCGGATCGCTCAAGGTCAGGAGTTCGAAACCAGCCTGAACGAGACCCTGTCTCTACCAAAAAATAGAAAGAAATTAATTGACCAACTAAAAATATATATACAAAAAATTAGCCGGGCATGGTGGCACATGCCTGTAGTCCCAGCTACTGGGGAGGCTGAGGCAGTAGGATCGCTGAGCCCAGGAGATTGAGGTTGCTGTGAGCCAGGCTGACGCCACGGCACTCACTCTAGCCTGGGCAACAAAGAGAGACTCTGTCTCAAAAAAAAAAAAAAAAAAAAAAAATTTTATTCTATTTTTATAATGAAACACCATGGCTACAAGGAAATTTTTTTTTTTTTTAGTATGGCAGTCAATGTGTTAAGGTGTGCATATAATAAATTTGGGAGTTTATTTCTTTTAACTTTCTATTGTAAAAGAAGATCACCTAGACACCTAGAGAGAAGACAGAATCACTTTGCTAAAGCTGTTAACAGTCAACACAAGAAAAGAAATCCACAGAAGATTCTCTGAATTTAGGAGATGGAGCTGACATTCTGAGGACACCAAAGGAGATAGAGTTCACAGGACAGAACAACATAGGGAGGAGAACACAGGACAGAGAAGCCTGGAAATATGCAGTGGCACTCGCCACCCTAAGCAGGGTACTGATCTGTTCATGTGCATGATGCAGCTACCAAACACTGAGGTAAAAACCACTAAATGGGATTTAAAGGAACAGTAACTCGTATTCACACAATGCTGGAAACTATGTCTGTTCCCAACAGCCAAACTAGCACTTTTAAATTACACAGCCTGGATAAAGTACTTAGGAAAATCCTTAGAAGGGAAAAACAATTTTTTCTAGACTAAACCTGCCTTGAAACTGTTAAACAAATCATAAAAACAATATTGGAAAGGTTTATTCTCTCAAAGAATGTTAACTTAATCACAGAACACATTTAAAGAATACTAATAGCAATACAAAAATATATATTAGGCAAAACTGATAAAAGACTACCAGGAATAGAAAAAGGCAGGAATATATGATTCATAATAAAGGCAATTGTCAGTCAACTAAAACAAAACCACTATTGACAGATATTGTATTTAGCGTACCAGGATATTAAAACAATTATTTTATTATATTTTATATGTTCACAAAAATACAGAAAGACATTTAAAAAAAACCTAAATTGAAATTTTAGAGATGGAAACTACAATGTGTGAGGTGAAAAATACACTGGATGGGCTTACCAGCAGATAAGATGTCACACAAAAAATATATTAATGAGTTTGAAGACTTACCAATAGATGCCTAAGTTCTCAACAAATTTTTAAAAATAATCTAACATATATGCATCAATTATATGCATGTATGTAAATGTATAAAATGCAGAATGACCAAATGAAGTTTATTTCAGAAATGTAAGGTTGTTTAACTTTCAAATAATAATCAGTATAATTTAATATATTAAAGAAATAAAAAAGTAAAAGAAAACTAAAAGAGAAAAACATATGACCATCTCAATAGAAATAGGAAAAACCATCTGACAGAATCCAAGGTCAATAGATTCATATTAAAAAGGATTTTACTCTATTGGATAAAGGGCATCTATGAAATCCTACAAATAAAATCATAGTTGGAAAAATACTGAATTTTTCCCCCATCAGAAAAATTTGAAGGATGTCATTCTTAACACTTCTATTCAACATTAAATGGCATATTCTAGATATTGAAATAAGGTGAGGTAAAGCCATGAAAAGAACCTAGATTAGAAAGAAAGGCATAAAACTATCATGTTTTTAAGCAGAGAATATGATTTTCCATATATAAAATATGATTAAATATAAAAGTCTACTAGAAATAAATATGTTTATAAAGGTTGAAAAACATAAAATAAGTTTATAAAAATGGCCTGATATTCCTATCTTACATATCAAAGAACAGTCAAAAAAGGAAAATATAAAACAATAATATTCGTAATACTATAAAATATGAATTACTTAGAGATAAATCTAACAAAAAATGTGAAAGACGGATACATACTGAAAACTATAAAAAGGGACAGGAGAAACTAAAGAAGACCTAAATAAATTGGGAGACATCCCATGTCCCTATGTTAGAAGACTAAGTATTGTTAAGATGTAAATTCTCCCCACATTGACTCATATATTCAACTCAATCCCCACTGTAATCCCATCAGGTGATTATTTGGAGATTTTCAAAGTGATTCTAAATATCATAAGTAAGTGCCTTATGGGAATACCTAGAACAGACAAAACAAACATAACGGTTGAAAAAGAATAATAGATTTAGAAACTAGCTGTACTTGTTTTAAAATTTATATAAGCCTAAAGTAAGCAAGGCAGTATGATATTGATGTAAGCATAGAAAAATATAAATTAAACAGAATGGAGAATCTATGAGTAGATCCATACAGAAATAAATAACCACTTTTCACTGAAAGTACAAATCAGTAAGGTAGAGGAAGAATACACATTATACAAACTTTCATGTATACATCAAACCTTATATGAAATTAATTAAACTGGATCATGGATCTAAAAATAATTTAAAATTATAATATCTTTTAAAGAAAATATAAAATTAAATCTTTGTGTTTTTTGTTTAGGCAAAAAATTTCATAGATATGACACCAAAGTACAAACCATAAAAGAACAAAAGGATTATTAAACTTCATAAAAAGTAAAAATTCCTGATCGTTGAAAAACAATGTAAAAAAAGTCAAAATACTAGGAGAGATAAGATGGCTAACCAATGACACCAGATGCTAGATCATGTCAGAAAGAGAGAAAAGTTTTAGAGAAAACAGAAAACAAACATAATTCTGAGGGAAAAGTGCTACAACATGCAAGAGACTTCATGGGAAGAAGTTTCAGAGCAGAATAAGGAGCAAGATATTGGCAGAGGTCAACACCTGAAAAGCTTGAACTAAAGCAAAAAGATTAGGAGTAGCGGTTTATTTCTCCCTCCTTCACATCTCCAGTAGTCAGCAAGCTCTTGTGCTGCTGCAGGGGCTTTCTACCCTCATGAGCCCAAAAGCTGCTGCCACCGGTGAACTGGGAGCTTCTTGAGGACAAAGCATCAGGCTGTCAGATCCCTTTGGGCACTTCTAGTCACTAAAAACCTGAGCCAAGACAGCAGGCACCACATTGCTTCTCCCCAAAATGTACACCTCTGTCCTCCACGTGGGACTTCAGCCCGTCAGTTTTCATTGTTCATTTCCACACTAATATTTTCCAACTGCAGCCTGGACTGCAGGAAACACAGGGTTCCCGTAGTTCCTGGGTATTATGTCTGACAACAGAGCCAGGGCATTCAGGGTGGGATGCCTTCCAGGAGAAGGAACACATATGAACAGAGTGCTATCTTTCTTCTACTCAGACACTTTCCTTCCCTGCTTCTCCTGACCCATGGCTGCCAAGAAAGACATTTGAGCCAGGGCTCTCAAGAGCTGCTACTTCTCTGTCAGGGCTTCCACAGAATGAGGCCCAAACCCTGCTTCTTAAAGACCTGAAGCAGACTAATGGGTGCTCAAACTGTGAGCTCCCTGCTCACCAGCCCTTCCTGGTGTTGCTTTCCTGGCAGCTCCATTGGAGCATGGCACACCAAGAAGAGGAGGGATATCAAACCTGCTTGAATACCCCATAGGCAACTCGGGACCAACACACTTCTGCCTCACACAGTCAGTGCCTGAACTTCAGGGACCTGGAGACAGACCTGCAGACCAAATCCCATACACCCAGGACTCCATTGTGTTGCTTGGGAACATGGAGGGGAGATTTATGAAGTAATCTTGGGAGGCTAGGGATCCCAGGTGGGAAGAACTGCAAAGAGAGCACAGTGTAGGTCACAGCCAGAGCACACTTGCCAAGCAACCCTCCCCTCACAGGAAGGCCTTGCTATCAGTCCAGGGTGGGATCCTGGACAGGGGAGCTCCCAGCCCACAGGTCCATCATGGGGGACTTTAGCTACAGGGAGGAGAGAGACCATGCCAGAGGGAGATCACAGGGCAGGGGAAGAAGGAGAAGAGCAAATCCCACTTCTGACAGACAAATTGAAAATCTCAGATTGTTCCACCTGGACAAGCAGATGTTAAGGCTGGGTGGAGGCACTTCAGCTTCTCCTGGTGGCTATTCCCAGCAGCTAAGGAAGGACATTTGACTCTTGCCAAGACCATTAACTTATCAGATTCCGTGGAGCCTGAAGGCAGGCTCACCCAACCCAGCCCTGCCCAGCCTCACTGCCCAATCTACCTCTGCTGTGGTGGAGAATAAGGACTTGCCTGGAAGTTGCAGAGCCTCTCCCACCACCTTGGGCATTTGAGTGCTTCTCCTGAGAGAACAGAGCTGGTCACAGATTCCCCAGACAACACTGCAGCTTATTCATTCTGGCAAGCTCCACCTAATGACAGGGAGGTCAA
Organism: Microcebus murinus; assembly: GCF_040939455.1. NCBI lineage: Eukaryota > Metazoa > Chordata > Mammalia > Primates > Cheirogaleidae > Microcebus > Microcebus murinus. The sequence continues at coordinate 61,678,898 of NC_134108.1, read as the reverse complement.
TTTACAAGCCCTTTACAGCATTTACTGACTCAGTCAAACAAGCTGTGGCTGATGCTTATCCATAAGCACCACTTACTATCTCAGAGATTAAACTGGGTTTGCAAATACAGTTCACACTGTTAAGAAGACCACAGAGCTGTGGGAAATAGAAAGGATTTCAAAGGCCTTCATCCTCCCTCCTCAACAAGAGACTGAGAATCTGCCCACTCACATAGCTCACCACTGCTACAGCCCATAAACAGATAGTGACTGAGAAAACCACCATGCAAATGATATCTATAACTAAGGCATCCATTCAGAAGCTAGACCCCCATCAAAGTATCTACAGCAAAGCTAAAGTTTCTTACCCCAAATAAGTTACAAGCATAGCCATATGAGTGGGGGTTTGGGAAAGCCCCATGTAAACAAAAGAAAATCCAAAATAAGAAGTAACATCTGCTCCAGATGAGAAGGAATCAGCAATAAGACTCTAGAAGTCTGAAAAAATCAGAGAAAAAGGACATCTCCAAAAGGGAACATAAGCCCTCTAGTAATGGGTATCCAACCAAAAGGTCAATATTGAAATGATAGAAAAAGAATTCCAAATATAGATTGTATGGAAGCTCAATGTTATCCAATAGAAAATAGAAAATTGACTCAAAAGAACCAGAAAAACAATTCATTAAATCAATGAAAAATTCACTAAAGAGTTTGACATGTGAAAAAAATAATAGAACTTCTGATAATGAAAAGTTAATTTAAGGAAATACCAAGCACAGTGGAACATTTTACGAATAGACTAGAGGTGTGGATGTGGAGAGAAAAGAACACTTATACTCTGATGGTGGGATTGCAAATTAGTACAACCTCTATGGAAAACGGTATGGAGATTTTTCAAAGAACTAAAAGTAGACTTACCATTTGATCCAGCAATCCCACTAATAGGTATTTACTCAAGGGAAACAAGTCATTTTAACAAAAAGACTCCTGGACTAGAATGTTTACTGTAGCATCATTAACAAATGCAAAGATATGTAAACAACTCAAGTGCCCATCAATTCATGAGTGGATTAACAACATGTGGTATATGTATATTGTGGAATACTACTCAGCCACGAATAAGGATGAAACAAATTACATCAATTTGGATGGAACTAGAGGCCATTATTCTGAATGAAATATCTAAAGAATGGAAATATAAACATTGCATCTATTCGCTATTAAACTGAAACTAACCGATAAGCATACATGTGCACAGAAGGAAATAAAACTTAGTGAAATCAAGCAAGGGGGAATGAGGGAGGAAGGGATAGGCAAAAACCTGACTAACAAGTACAGTGAACACTATCTGGGTGATGTGCACACTTACAATCCTGACTCAAGCATAGCAAAATCAATACATGTAACCAAAACATTTGTACCCCTGTAATAGTTTGAAAGATTAAAAAACAAAACTTTATCAAAGATACTACAGCTTAATTGGTCAGTCACTCACATAATTGAATTACTATAATGTAATATGCAATATGAGGGATACTTATAGAACATATGGAAAATAAAGGAGACTTTGAAATCTCCTAGGTATGTTTTCTTACATTTTGTAATATCTTTTACATAAGGAGCTTGCCAAGGTTGAGATGTCAGTATTCCCTCTGCATTATTTATTCAAGTGATTGTATTCACTTCTGTTTTCTAATAATCCCCTCAATAAAAAAAAAAAAAAGGCAAAAAGCTAAAATCTGTTAGGGTTATAATTGTGAGCTCCAGTCTTGCTATAGGAAAACACTTTTAGATGTTTCATAGTTACATTAAAATACCCAGTATGAAAATTAAATGTAAAAAAAGAGATAGTAGATAGGAAATTAGGCAATTTTACTTGAGTAGGTGGTGATATAGAGGCATACATATGTGTGTGTGTGTCTGAATATCTATATAAAATATATTTCTTTCTGAAATAATTTTATTCTAAGAGCTATGAAAGATTTTTGCTTTATATGTAACTGACTGCTAACTAGAACTTACATAAAGAAAAACAGACAAAAGACTTGAGCAGCTACTAACAAAAGTTTGCTCAAATGGACAAAAACATATTAAACTTGGTCTACATTGGTGAAAGAATCAGGGAAATTCAAAATAAAACTGTACTATTACATTATTCTAGTATTCTAATGGCTAAAATTAAAAATAGTGACAATACTAATAGCTGACGTGAATATGGCTAACTTTAACTCTCATACATTGCTGATGAGAGTGTAAACCGGAATATTCCTCTGAACAATCACTTGGCAATAGCCACCAAAGTCTACCATTTCACTCCTATTTTATCATTCCATTCCCGAGTTTATATATATATTTATAAAACACCACATACATACGTGCACCACAATGTACAAGAACAATTATGTCGGCATTATTCACATTAAGTCTACTGTGGGGAAAGAAAAAAAAAAAAAAGAATCTAACAGCAGTGGAATGGATGATTGTGCTATAATCATACAATGGAATCCTGATTAGCTTTCAGTGAAAATGAATGAGCTCTTGCTGTACATAACAACTGAATGAACCCTTCAAATCTAATGTTGAGAGAAAAAAACTAAAGCAAATTAATACATCTTTATATTCCTATTAATTTAATGTCTGAAACAGGCAAAGATAAATCAGTATTAAAAGCCAGGAAGATGGCTACTCTGTTGAGGAAGAAAAAGGGATTAGGAAAGACAATGGCACAAGGGTCTGCAGGGATATTTGTAATATTTATTTTCTACTTAATGGAGGTACATAGATGTGGTTAGTTTATGATCATCTATCAAGCTCTAAATTATAATTTTCACATTTTCTTCAAATTATATGTCAATACAAATTGATTTAAGATGGAAGTTAATTTAATGCACATGGGTTGTAGTTACTTAAATGCTTAGGATGTAGTTAATCTCCATTACTAAACCAGGTTTATAAAAAGTTTGCATAATTGCTGGTACTCAAATGTCCTTTCATTTGCATGATATATACCTTTATATCTACACTTCCCCTACTCACAATATATGCTGGAAGTATTATTTTGTAAAATTGATCAGTTATCACATTTTAAATGATTATTGAAATATTGCATAGTTGATATTTTCCATAATAGGGAGAATTTTTATATTGTCCAGTTTTGAAAGCACTTAATGCCTATGTACTCTCAAGGAAGAAATGATTTGTTCACATAGCCTAAAATCATATATTCATGAAATAAATTGGAAATCAAAGCCTTTAACTCATTATTTGATAGCTTCTAGCTCTGACATTCCAAAAATATTTCAATATCCATGTCTATTTGTTGAAAATGCTTATAATTTTAAAATACATACATTTTCAACTTTTTAATGATAAATTTTAAAAAATCTTCTAACAATTTAAGTAGTATCTTATATTACACAGTATATATAAGTCATAAGAAATTTTTAAAATAATGCTATATTCCAGTATAGTAAGAAGGTGTAATGTAAGGGCAATATAAATATAAATGTATTAAGGTAATTTCATTAGATGCATTTTCCTGTACTTACAAATTTGATAAGATATATTGCATTTTAAAAATATACTGCAAATAAAAGCTATCGAAGTGCTTAGGACAGTAAATGAATGTATATAACTAATTTTCTATGCAGTGGCCTTAAAATCTCGTGACTTAAATATTCAGGCAAAAGCAGTATAGCTTTCTTTCTTTATGTATTTATTTAATATTTTTCCCAATTAGACCTGCTACTTGAAGGGCTTGGAAAGATCAGTATCAGATACTGGCCTACGAAAACCATCTTTAGATTATATAAATTCTACCTACCTCATGAAGAGTGCATTTTATGTCAGAATGTCAAATATAGAATCATGACCACCTGTGCCATTGTACTGACACATGTTTATCTTTTGTTTTGTGGACTCTTAATTATGAATGAAATATTTCTCCACTGGTATGTGAAACATTTTTTAACTAACTGAATAGTATTCATAAGAAATATGTGTTTATTTTTCCTCATGTGTATGTATTATCACATACAAAAGTAAATACAAAAATAACAAAGGTAATGTATATGATCCCTTACATTTTATGCTCTATTTTTGGAAGTTAACAGAAATTTATATTTAAATATTCTTTTCCTATGTAATCATGCAGAAAAATTATAATTCTATCACTTTTACTTCATTTCTCTGGATTCCTGCACTCTTTGTAACAATTCAATACTTATTTCAAAAATGCAGTGGACCATTTTTCATTATCTCACTGGAGAAGCAATATCCTCGTTCTCTTTCAAGATCCATTTCTTTAAAAAGCACATTCCAGCAACCATTTCCAAGATATAAACATTAGTATTGCAGCACACTATTTGACTATAGCCTTAGGGAGGATTTCCAAACTTCAACAGAGTATAACATTCAAATTGAAAATAAAACTTTAAAAGCTTGAAGGGACTAGAACAACTTGGTTGGATTGTGACCACCATCTTGAATTAAATATTCTGATGGAATGTCCATTTCTACTATTCAGGCTTCATTTTCCATGAAAATATAATCCTAGGATTTCAAATGTGGACTGAACTTCATACTTCTCAGAAATCTAGTTTATCTGTTCTAAGCTTATAGAACATTTATTCTATAATGTTCTAAATGGAACATTTGTTCCATTTATTTCAAATATGGAAACATACAAAGAAACTTTCTTTACATGGTTAGTACAGTGAGGACTTTAAAACAAAATGCTACATGAAATATAGTCATGCACCACTTAACGAAGAGGATATATTCTGAGAAATACATCAGTAGGTGATTTCATTGTTGTGTGAATGTCATAGAATATACTTACATAAACTTAGATGATATAGCCTATTATCTACATGGCTATATGATATAGCCTATCACTCCTAGGCTACAAACCTGTACAGCAGTTTACTATACTGAATATTTTGGGCAATTGTAACAAGATGTAAGTATTTGGGTATCTAAATATATCTCTAATCTCTAAATAAACATAGAGGTATAGGGCACTTACCAGAAATGGAGCTTGCAGAAATGGAAGTTGCTGGGTGATTGAGGAAGTTAGTGTTGAGTGAAGGTGAAGGTTTAGGACATTACTGTACACTGCTGTAAAATTTATAATTACTGTACATGTAGGCTACACTAAATGTATGAAATATCAATAATTTCTTCAATAATAAATTAAGCTTAGCTAACTATAACTTTTTTAGTTTGAAAACTTTATTTTTTTAAAACTTTTTGACTCTTGTAACAGCAGTTAGCCTAAAACAAATATATTGTATAAAATGTTTTTTCTTTATATCTTTATAAGTATTTTCCTATATTTAAAATTATTTATGTATTTATTTTACTTTTTAACAACTATTTTACTTTTTAACAACAACAACTTTTTAGCACGGTAGGTTTGTATGCACGAGCATCATTACAAACACGTGAGTGTATTGTGCTGTGACATTACGATGGCTATGACATCATTAGGTGATAGGAATTTTTTAGCTGCATTTCAATTTTATGGGGTTTCCATTGTATATGTCGTCCCTCATAACTAAAACATTAACTCTGTTGTACATGTGGTCCATCATTAACTGTGGCGCATGACTATGGATGAATTAAGTATCAATATACTTCTTTAGATATGTACACTAGGCCAGTACATAATTGCCAAGTGCTTTACTGATATTAGTTATGTTCTATATCCTGATGCAAGTAAATGTAATAATGTTATTAAAGTAAGGACTTGAAGATGCAAAAAATCTTGTGTTTTGCATCATCTAACAGGACAGTTGCACTACTACTAGGGTTTCTTTTTTTTAATTTTCTATTGTGAAAGCTGCAGATACCAGGATGAAATTATTAGTACTTTCGTCAGATCCAGTTAAAATAGGGCTGGGGAGGCTCAAAGGAGAAGATGTTCATGCTTATGTGTCTGAGATAATAACTGTTTTCAAGCACTTTCTAAAAACACTGTAAAAACCTTTTTAAGTCCTTCATATATTTCCTGCTTTGATAAGGTTTATCTGTAGACTTTCTTTAGAACTGTAGTAATTCAGATAAGATATTCTCAGAAGAACACTTGCCCAGGATCTGTATCCCCACCAATGAACTGACAATACCTTTGGCTTTGAACCTCTGGAACCAATGAACTCTGTTTCTAAGCAGTTTACATAAAACTCTTTTTGCTAAAAATAGCTCCCTTTAACCTTCCCTCACCAAATTCACTGGTGACTTGCCATTCCACCTATTCTGGATTATAATCTTTATTTCTATTCCTGAGTAAACCAAGTATATTTACAGATAATTTTCTCTAGTTATTTTTTTTAGGTTGCCACTATATTATACTCTAACTATATAATTAACATTAATATTAATATAAAGAAAGTACAATTATGATATTAAAGGAAGAAAAATCAACGTAAAATTTTTAATATGAATAAAATTTCTCTCTTTTGCTTTGCCTTTATAAATATAATTTGCATGTTTTTCAAGGTCAATGGAGCTGGTGAGAAACATCAAGTATTTTTATTCTTTCACAAACCATTCAGTGTTCAATGAGATTTTGAGTGAAAACTTCCAAGACTACTTATTATCTTTGGTTTAAGATAGATGAATAAGGATTTGACTGGGGCTCCCTTAGTTTTTCTATTGACTTGTGCCCATAGATAACAAAGTCTTTCTTAGGTTGTATAAAAATACCTCAAGTATTTTCAGAGAGATATGGACAGTTCATTATACCCTAATTTTGCTACCAACATTGAGATTAATCATGTCATCTTAAGTCATTTATATATGGTCTGATTTATATAATTGTTTTACTATATGATGACATAAAATCAAATCATATATTAATAAAGACTACTATTTGAAAGAATAGTTTTCATGAAACATTTCATTTAGGAAATCCATTTTGTTCTATAAGATACTGTAACCCAGGCAGGTTATATTCCATAATTCTTGGAAACTTTTTTTTTCTGTCATCTGTGAAACTATATCTTAAAGACCATGGCAGAAGAAAAGCTATACAATAACTGTAATAAATGAAGTTTACTTATGGATAAAAAGAGAAAAGTGATATGTGATAGTACCTATGTGATATAGGCAGAGGGAGATAGATCTTTGTGGTTAGAAGAGTAGGCATTTTTTGAGGTGACCTCTAAGATTTTAAATTATTATACACTGAAATCAAGTTTTAGGAGGCTGTATATGTAATATTTAAGCCAGATATGTGGTGCTCACTACATGCTTAATTACAAATATAATTTATGTTGGGGTTTTTTAAACAGCAGAGTTTGTTAACTACAAGGTAATTATAAAAAATATTTAAAAGAAATATTTTCCATCTCAAAAAAATCCACAAATCCTTATTTGTGCTTATATTATTACCTGCTATTTTTTATTTCTTATTTCAATATGATATTTAATGATAAAAGTATACTCTCAGTAATCTGATTCTTAGCAAAGTTACTTTTATTGTTGGTACTATATAATCAAATCACATTTAGCTAAGATTGAGAATTGAAGTCTTCTTATTTATTGTTAAATAGGATGTATATTTAATAAAATAAATATTTTAAGATGATGTCTTTGTATTTGAAACATAATGTGTTCTTGGACATCTGACTTAGACCTAGGATGTTTTGCAATGAATCTACCAGAATTTATGAAACAAGCAGTATAGGACACTAGAAAGAATATTCTTCAGCTTGCCCAACAAAACCATAATATAATACAATTTGTTGTTCATAACCACTGACACATACAATGCTTTGTTTTATTATTTTGTGAAAATATAATCTGCAACCTAAGTTAGTCAGAGTAGTCACCACTGAATTAACACTGTAATAGGTACCAATACTTTGATCATTGATTTAAGCCTGCTTGTTAAACAAGACATTTTCAGCATTATTCAGCATGTAAAATATTTTCATATGTCTTAGCACTTATCATTGTTTCATATAATAAAAAGTCAAAAATAGGTTGCTTTGTTGAATATAGGAGAAGAAGAACACCTCTTTATACAAAACTATAATCTTACAGATTATCTGGTTTTTTGCATTGACAGAGAGTATATGGCTTGCCTAAATTTATATTACCAAAACCTGTTAAGGCTAAGACCAGCAGGAATAATTAATATAGTGTTTATTCCAGCATATCATAGTCTCCCTGTTTTTTAAAAATTATTATGGGTATATATATCTTCATAGGGTATATGTGATATTTTGAGACAGGCATGCAATGTGAATTAATCAAATCAGGGTAATTGGGTTATCCATCATCTCAGGCATTTAAGATTTCCTAATTTGTAATATAATGCATTACATGAAAGTTCTACTAATTTTAGGATAAACATATGTCCCAATATGATTTGAGTAGTCCTAGTTTACACCTATTGTCATGACACAATTAATAATACCACTTTCACTCTTAGATGTATCCATATTTTGATAACAGATTATACGGTTATCCTAAGTAATATCACAATATTTAATTAATGCTAGTATTTACATAATTGGGTATACTCTTAAGCTGACTTAAACATAAATATATAAAAATATCAAATAAGTAAAAGACACATAATATTATAGAAAAAGCATAAACTTTAGCAACTTGTTTTTGACAAAAAGCACCAAGAGCATTGGGGAAAAGACAGTCTCTTCAATAAATGATGCTGGAAAAACTGGAGATCCATATGCAGAAGAATAAAACTAAACCTCCATCTCTTATCATATACAAAAATTGAATCAAAATTGATTAAAGATTTAAATTTAGCTAGTATAAGAAACCATTGGGGAAACACTCTAGGACTTTGGTCTTGACAAAGATTGCTGGAGTAATACTGCAAAAGCACTGGCAACCAAGGGAAAAATGAACAAATGGGATCACATTAAGCTAAAAAGCTTCTCTACAGCAAGGAAACAATCAGTAAAGTGCACAGACAACCCACAGAATGGGATGAAATATTTGGAAACTACCCATTGGACAAAAGATTAAGAACCAGGATATATAAGTAGTTTAAACAACTCAATAGAAAAAAATGTAGTTCAAAATGAGAAAAAGATCTGAATAGACATTTCTCAAAAGAAGACATACAAATGGTAAACAGGTATATGAAAAAATCCTCAACATCACTAATCACCAGAGGAATTCAAATCAAAACAACAATGAGATTATCACATCACATCAGTTAAAACAACTTTTAACAAAAAACAGGCAATGATAATGTATGCTGCTGGGGATACAGAGAAAGGGAAATCCTCATACAGGGTTAGTGAAAGTATAAACTACTACAGACACTATGGAAAACAGTATGGAGGTTCTTCAAAAAACTAAAAATAGAACTATCATATGATCCAGCAATCCCACTGCTGGGTACGTATCTCAAAGAAAGGAAATCAGTATAATGAAGAGCTATCTGCACTCCCATGTTTATTGCAATACCATTCACAATAAGCAAAACATGGAATCAACCTAAATGCCCATCAATGGATCAATGGATTAAAAAATGGGGTACATATATACAATGAAATCCTGTCATTTGCAACTACATGGATGGAACTGGAGGACATTATATTAAGTAAAATAAGCTGAGCACAGAAAGACAAATATTACATGTCCTCACTCCTATGTAGGAGCTAAAAAAATTGAACTCATGGGAATAAATAGTAGAATGATGGTTACCAGAGGCTCAGAAAAGTAGTGCAGAGGGGGAATTAAAATAGCATGGTTAATAGGTACAAAAATACAGAGAAATAGAAGCAACAAGAGTTTTTCTAGTGTTTTATAGCACAATAGGACAACCATAGTTAACAATAATTTATTGTATATTTCAGAATGACTAAAACAGTGGAACTGGAATGTTCCTAACACACAAAAAAAAGTGATAAATGCTTCAGTTGATGGATATCCCAATTACCCTAACGTGGTGATTAAACATTGTAGGCTTTTATCAAAATATCAGATGTACCCTATGAATATAAACAACTATTATATACCCATAATAATTAAAAATTAAAAAATTTAAAATCTCATATACCTCATGAATATGTACAACTATTATGTATCCTCAATCACTAAAAATAAAATTAAAAAATAAAATGTAAATATAAGCGAAAAATAGCATCACACAGAACTCAGGTCAAATCTTAGCTTGGCACATAGTACCCATTATGGTTGGGTGAAATAACTTCTCTAGTACTCAATTTTTTGTGTCAATAAAATGGGACTTATAATCCTTACATTGATACATTATTGTGAAGATTAAATCAGAAATATACCAAGCATAGAGGCAAATGCTAAATGTTATTCCAATTATTTCAATAACTTTTTTTAAAAGAAAAATATTTAGCATAATATTTTAGACTATTTATAGCACTAAATAACTGTTCAACAGCTTAAATGAAAACACGACCTACTGCTTTGGTACAATCCATTTTGAAACGAAATTAACAATTGCTCCACTTATCGCAGCAAGGAATCCATTTTGCTAAAAATAACAGAAAGGGACATGCTGTATTCCAAAAATGTATATTGGTTCACTTGAAACAAATGAATTAAAAAAGTATGCAATGAAGTATCCTGGAAATTTCATTCTCTTATTCCCTAATATATTATTCTTTTTTGTTATTTTTAACCATAGCCTTAGATTTCTTTAGGAATAAGCTGTCATTCTTGACACAACATCCCACTGTTTCCTCAGCAATTATTTTTTAAAGAAAACAAAATGAAAATGGTTTCTGCAAAAATTTCTTCACAGCATCTTTGGAAGACTGAGATATTGAAAGTTTTTATGTAGAAGATCATATATGTGCAGTGTGTAAAAACACAAATTAAATTCTAATAATATTAAAAATGAAGGTTTAATCTCAAAATATTTTTATACTCAAATTATTTTTATAACTAAAAGTGTTTTGAATTTAATACAAATGAAAATTCATAATACATTTAAATATTTAGCCATGAATTCAGTGCAAAGTATTCTTCATTATTTTGATAAATATTTGTCGAAGTTAGTTATTTTTAAAGTATGAGCATTGAGTGACAGCAAGTTTCCAGGGTCAGTGTCTTCTTTCCGTACTTCTGTTATTTTTGACATTAACCTTATTCTTTCATCTTTTTAAACTGCAGTTTCTATACATATTCAGCTGATAATTTCACCACCAATCCTTTTTCTCTGCCATACACATGTAGATATGAGAGACTGTGTGTAAGGAAGATTGCAGGTTTTTGAGTGTATGAAACTAGGCTTTAGTGACGATTTCAAGGTTAAAGATACAAGTTTGAAAATCATACACATTTAAATGATATTAAAACCACAACTTCGTAAGGTTTCACTTAACCATTGACTATGGATAAAGAAGGAAAAAGAACTGAAGACCTTGCAGGGCAATCCAACATTTAGATGTCTGGAAGAGGAAGAGAGGCCAGTAAACTTAAATTTAAAACAAGAAAAAAAATGAGCCAGAGTTCCAATTTCTGTTTGGACATGTAAAGAACTTGGAATCTTTATTCCCATTCTTAAAATAAGAAAAATGTGAACAAACTGAAAAGCAATGACTTTTCTTGGTTCAATCTGAAACTGAGGTTGCAGGGCAAATCACTGCTCCCAAATCTAGAAAGGTTTATTTATGGAGACACAGCCAGGCTCTGCCTACATGGAGCAGAAGCCTCTGGCTAGGTCAATAGAAACTTAAGTGCAAGAAACACAGCAGTGGGAATAATGACAAATAGCTGGAGGCTGAGTGTGGTATAGCATGAGTGAAAAATATCTTCGAGACCACAGATTTAAGGGAACTCATTGTTTTATATACTTTAAGTCCAGGAGCCCCAGTGAGTTTTCATGATAAAGCCCTAAGAATGATCCCCTCTATCTCTGGAAAGGGGAGGGAGAGATTAATCACTGTGACACAGACCCAAAGGATTCTCCCCATAACAAAGGTTTGACTTTAAGAAGAAAAGACTTTCATTTATTTTTTCCCAGTTGGAGGAAGGACAATCCTCCCACTCTAGCCCCCTCTAAGCTTTCTGTCTCACCAAAGGGGGCCAGAAACAATTCAACAGGGGTAAGGACTTCAGTAGAACCATTTGGGAACACTGCAGCCAAAGAAGTAAGGGAGTAAGGGACAGAGGAGGAAAATGTTTTGCCACTGGAGAAACAACTGTGAAGGTCATAACCCTAAGACACAGGCCCACCAAAAAGGAAAAATGCCACCTCCACTACCAACAAAAACCCACTGTCTGAAGACCAGACTCACATATGATATAGATATTGGGATTATTAGGGAGTCCTGTGGTTTCCATGTCTTTTGTCCCCACCAAAATCATGTTGATATTTGATTCCCAATGTGGGAAGTGGGGCATAGTAGTAGGTGTTTGGGTCATGGATCTATATTGGAAGACAATATCTTTATTGTAAGAAATTAAAGGAGACATAAATAAATGTAAAGATATTTGATATCCTTGGTTGGGAAGACCTAAAAAGTTAAAACAATAATACTCTCCAAGTTGTTTTACAGGTCCAATACAATTTCTAATAAAACCCAACTGCCATTTTTATAGAAATTGACAAGGTGATCCTGACATTTATCTGGAAATATAAAGAATCCAGAATAGTCAAAACAATCCTAAAATAAGAACAAAATTCGAGGACTCATAAATCCCAATTTTGAAACCTACTTCAAATCAATTTCAAACTATTTTTGAATTCTATCAGTAGTTAAGCCTTTGTGATATTGTCATGAAATATGCATATAGGTCAGTGGGATATAATTGACTCCTGAAATAGACCCATGCATTTATGCTGAATGGATTTTCAACAAGAGTGAAAAAACAATTAGAAGGAGTGATAATAGTCTTCTCAACAAATACTGCTCAGATTACTAAATATTCACATGCAAAAGAATAAAGTTGGATCCCCTATCGCATAGCATGCACAAAATTTAACTCAAAGTGGATCAAAGAAATAAACATAAGCACTAAAACTATAAAACTATTAACGAAAGCATAGATGCAAATCTTTTGGCTTCCAATTAGGCAATTGTTTCATAGCTATGACATCAAAAGGTCAAGGAACAAAAGAAAAAATAGTTAAATTGGACTTGATCAAAATTTAAAATTTTGTGTTTTAAAGGACACTTTAACGGAGGTGAAAAATGCATACATAATATTCACAAATTATATAAGTAATAATGCTCAAGAATCTAGAATATATAAAGAAACTTTAAAATTCATCAATAAAAAGACAGCCAAGTTAAAAAACTTGTCAAAACATTTAAATAGGTATTTTTTAAGAGATATAAATTGTAAAAAGTACATGAAAAGATATTCACTGCATTAGCTGTTCGGAAAATGTAAAAACCACAGTGAGATACCATGTCATACCTACTAAGATGGATATAAACAACAATAACAATGACAAAAACAGACAATAAAAAATATTAGTGAGGATGTGGAAAAATTAGAGCCCTTACTGACTGGTGGTAAGTTTGCAAAATTATGCAAATATTTTGGAAAACCCTTAAGCAGTTCCCAAAAAGTTTAAACATAGGCTTACTATATGGCCTAGTAATTCCACTCATTGATCTATAATAAAGAGAATTGACAAATCTAGGCGCACACAAAACTTGTACACAAATATTCATAGCAGCATTATTCTTTATTGCCAAAAATGAAAATAACCCAGCGTCCATAAACTGATTAATATATATGTGATACAACCATACAATGTAATATTATTCAGACCAAAAAGGGAATGGATTACTAATATATACTACAATATGGATGAACCTTGAAAACATTATGGTAAGTAAAAGAAACTAGATACAAAATATTGTATATTATAGGATTCTATTTATAAGAAATTTCTAGAATAGGCATTTCATACAGATAGAAAGTAGATTAGTGGTTGTTTAGGGCATAGGAGAAGGGGGAAATGTGAAGTTGCTGCTAATGAGTACAGGGTATCTTTTTATGATGATGACAATATTTTGAAATTAGAGAGTGGCGATGTTTGACAATTCTGTAAATATAATAAAAATCACAGAATTTTATAATTTAAAGGAAAAATTTATGGTATGTGAATGATATCACAATTAAAAAATGAAATTATCAAGAGAAATATTATGTATATCATAGATAAAAATAAACAAAACAGCAATAGATAATTTTTAAAATAATTTATAAAACATAATGAGATACATCTAGACAACCATTATAATGGCTAAAATGAAACTGGCTGATTTTATTAAGTGTTAGAAAGGATGTGCAAGAACTAAGCTCTCTTGTGCATCTGGAGGAATATAAAATTACACAAAAAGCCAAATGCAGTGGCACATACCTGTAGTCCCTGCTACTTGGCGGGGCTGAAGCAGGAGGATTGCTGGAGAACAGGAGTTAAGAGTTCAGCCTGGGGAACATAGAAAGATCCATTCTCTAAAAAAAAAAAAAAAAATTAAGGTACAAAAACTTTGCAAACAATTTGACAGACTCTTAAGAAGTTAAAATTACACATACCATAACAATCCAGCTCTTTCATTTCTAGTTATTTACCTAAGAGAAATGAATGCATAGCTGCTTTACTCATCATAGCAAAAGAGTGAAAATAATCAAAATGAGCATCAACAGGTAAATGGATATAGAAACTGTTGTTAAAGAAATATAATGGATGCTACCTAGGAAAAAAATGAATCAATTATTGAACATTCAGAATTATAATTTAATCTCAAAATAAATATACCAGGTGTGGGAGGGAGCCAGAAACAAAAGAATACATAGTGTATAACTCCATTTATATAAAACTGTAGAACATGCAAGAAAATCTATAGCAATAGAAATCAGTGGCTGTCTGCGAGAGAGGTGAGTAGATAGAGGATTAGATTGGTGATTGCAAAAGAGACTTGGAAAATTTGGGGGATTTCAGCATGTGGAATAAGTTTGTTATCTTCATTGTGATGTTTTCATATATACATGTATGTGTGTAAAAACTTTTGTATTTTACAATATAAATTAGAGTAGAGTAGTGATATCATTTATACCTTAATAAAGCTGTTAAACATTTTTTAAAATTTCTGACCAACTTTTAAAGCATTTGCCCAGTTTTTATGATTTGAGAATATAATAGGAGTAAAAATATATCCTAAGGCATAGGATATATGCTGAGTAAAGCCAGTGATTATGTTTGTCTTATCAACATTATATCCTAGAACTTAGTATATTGCCTCATATTAGCACATTTCTGTTAAAAATTTGTTGTGTCACAATTTTTTTCTAAATTCAGTAAACCACCTGAGGATAATTTGATAGGAATCAGCTGGCCTATGAATCCTACTTTAGGAATACAGGTGTATGTAGAAATGAAGGCATGAAGACTCTACTGTCTCAACATATTAATATAAAATTAACTCAGAAAAGTATGTTTCCAGCTTCTAAATATAACTTTGGAAAGGACCAAGCATTTAAACATTTGGTTTAAGCAAATAAGTAAAAAAAAAAAAAAAAAATTGATTCCATGAAGGAACTGAATTAAATTCTTGAAATTAGGTAATCTGAGTAAATTTAACCTGTAGGGAAGTGGCAGGCTATGATTCAACACTATTTCTAAATCAATACCATCATTATATTATCTTTCTCACAACCATTTATTTAATATCTACTATGTACCAAACTTTACACCAGTCACTCAAATTTAATAAATATTCATTCAGTGTTATTAAGCCAGGCACGCTTCAAGGTTTGAAGGCTCTATAAATAAAATGAACATAGAACCCTGCTTTCATTAATTCATATTATAGCAAATACTTTATAAATCCAGATGTGTAGCCATGAAATTTCTATCTGATACTAGTATGTATGTATGCCTAAAGGTGATTGTTCATATATTTTCCTATTCAGATATATAGTCGTTTGCTTGGAATATTAAAAAAAAATCTTAAAAATTTAGTTATTTGTGAAGATATACATTTGTTTATCTAAATGAGTCAGATAAGAAATGGGCTCAAGCTATAAAGAAATGATCACTTTTCTTTGTATATCAACCATTTCCCATATGGACTTCTGCTCCATAACCTACAGATAGGAGTACAAATATTTCCCCCCTAGTATACACTGGGCTCCTTGATATATCTTTTTAACTGAACTCTATAGCAAGACCAAGCCAGAAGGAGTGATCAACATGTTTTTAAAGTAGCTTAGGACAGAGTGTTGAATATGAGGAAATGAAAGGGTTCTAAGGAATACCTAGATAAATAAATCATATTTTGATTTAGAGTATTGCTTAAATATTCCACTTCCTATTGATGGACATGGGAATAACATTTACTTAAAAGCTAAGTGAGATATTTTATATGATTATGCATCTGAAATGCCAAGCATGTGACTAGACACTCAGTAGATATAATATTAAGGATAACTTTTACTCATGAATGGAATGATTCTTGATTATATTTTACATATCATAGATATCAAGCTCAATTCATTGACTGCATTCTAATTAATTTTACTTGAAACAAAACTTCTTACATAATAATTGTAAAGTGAGGATATGCAGAGTAGTTTATTAGTTCAAATAAATTAATAATATGCTAACTTTTCCATAAATAATGATCTCTAACCTAGAATTTTTTTAAAATGCCAATTCTTTCTTTTAAATAAAAATATAATGGCATCATAATCAAAGTTATTATAAGGTAAAAATTTCAGGGAAGTTTCTTTCTTTCTTTTTAAAAAGGTGATAAGGGAGATTTTATTCAAAGGAGTGCATGGCCATAATATCAGGACCATTGCAATGGAGTCTTGCAGTGGGGTAAAGAAATTGAACTCAATTCCCAGGGAACTTTCCTTAGATGTTTGATAATACAAAAACAACAAATAGCTATTCAGCTGTTCAGCATTTCTTTTTTTATAGGGAACTATAGAAAAACAAAAGAATGAAATATATTGTTATAATAGTAACATGATCTTGAAGTGAAAGCCCTGCAAATAAACAGGCATATTTAGAATAGTAACTTGTAAAATTTGCTTTCAAAATGGGTAAAACATTATATAAATTAAGGCCATGATTTCTTAACTTCATGAAAAAATAATTTAATTCATTTGGTTATTTACATATTCATTTTTTAAGTTGTGATTGTTCTTGACTTTTCTTGTGCTCATGGTTGATTTCATTTAAAGGTGGTATAACTTTGCATCCCCCCCAAAAAATGATAAATTATTATCTCCAATAAAATCTAAGAACAAAAGACTAGGGAAGAAGCCAAAAGATAGATATTTTAGAAGACAAACTGAACTTAAGTTAAATAAGAAGATTCATGTAAGCCAAAAAGAGAAAACCATGCTGACATTAATCAAACTTTTAAACTATCTTCATCTTTTTCTAATGAAGTATTTGGAATGGACAAGATGCCATCTCAGGTTTTTACATAGTTCACCTTCCTTTTTACTATTGTCAGGAATTTTTGAAAACTCATCTGTTTACAATTCATAACTTTAAAGCCATAAACTGAATCTTTGAACACTTGGGAATTCTTTCAAAATCCATATGATTCATTAAAAAAAGTGCATTCATGCACTGAAAAGATTCATTTTTCCCTATTTCCTTTTATTATATTGGCTACCATTTACAGAATGAATAGAAAATGGGGAGAAAATTTTGCTTATATTGTTTATTAGTCTTGCACATATTTGTCTACCTTAGATAAAGGCAGATTTGACCATGGTCTTAGAGGTCAGCCTTTATGGTGATGCTGTGTAACAGAAACAACTATAACAACAACCAAAGCCAAGTAAAATTTGCCAGCCTCTACATCTTCAATTTTATATTGATGCTGATTTATTTGACTTGAGGTAAACTTTTTTTTTTTTTTTTCCAGAATATATTGGTCAGATTGAATGGATTTAGGCCAATGCTTTTTTGCTGTTTTCTTAAGTTATGGCTTGGTGTTTCAAGTTATGTGTGGTCAACACATAGCGTGGACTATTCTAATCTTGAATGATTTAATTCCATCATTTTAAGAATTCATGTGGATTATGGCATAGTCACCTAAAATGGGAAGATAGGATATGATTGATTATTTTCACTGTATATGATCTTATGTATGTATGATCATAGGT
Organism: Microcebus murinus; assembly: GCF_040939455.1. Classification (NCBI taxonomy): domain Eukaryota; kingdom Metazoa; phylum Chordata; class Mammalia; order Primates; family Cheirogaleidae; genus Microcebus; species Microcebus murinus. Next base: position 61,660,808 of record NC_134108.1, on the reverse strand, counting down.
AATCTTGTTTCTGCTACAGATATTTGAGTACATTAATTTAAAGTAATAACAGATTCCAGATAGTGAATCTTAGTTCAGAAAAGAAGTTTACTAATGGTAATGGTAACAATGTTAAAATTCTTGGAAAAGCTCTTAAGTGCTTTTAACAATGTAATTCTTAGAAAAGGCCTTTAAAACATCTTTGTCATCAAAATGTAATCTTAGCATTATTCCATTAGTCTCCTTCGGTCAGAGATTACTTCAACCACAAAACATTTACCCTAATAATCTATCTGGGTGTAAATAGCCAGAATTAAAAATAAAATCAGGTAGACTTTGATTTGGTAGATAATTTTGTAGAAATAAAAGTGTACTTTCCTTATGAACTGTAAATGAGAAGAGGATAGTTGGATAGAGAACTATCAATATCATCTTCTTTGGTACCTCAGGGACTTTTCCCCCTGATAAGGATGAGCTATAGTAAATAAATATCAAATCAATGTCAACTTATTTTTTGTGTTGTTGATTGCATTTGCTACATAATTTTAAAAACAATGTTGCAAAGGCAATATATGTAACCAAAGTGTTTCTACCCTCCTAATATTCTGGAAAAAAAACAAAAAAACACGACTTTTAAAATAAGCATGAGTAAGTGAGGACATTTATTATTCAAATTATCATATGTAAGCAACTTAATAAAATTATTAACATAAATCCCCAAGGCAGCATTCATCATCTCTTTGCACTCACTTGCTAGGCTATCAGTTAGTTTTAAATGGAAATCAGAAATACTTTAAGTAAATTATGCAAAAATAATTTTGAATGCTTACTGCTTTTCCACTCTGACATACACAGATCTTATCAACTACTCAAAAAAGTAATGCTTCTTCATTAATCTTACTGCTTTTATAATTAACAGGGTTGATACAAAGCACATGGTGTAAGAAGTACATTTTCAAAATACTTAAACATAACATTATCTGTAATTACTGACTCCTTTATATAAAACCAAATAAGTAAGGAAAGAAGGAATATTCAACAAGTCTTCTCCAAGCTCCTTTTTGTGAACCCCTAGCATAAAGGTAAATAGCTGTTCTTCAGCACAGAGTTATCCTAAAGAGCTTAGGGAAATGTGTTTTTAATGCATTGATCATCTAATTTCAGCCTTTTCTCCAATATGTAGTTTATTTTACCTTTCTGTCCCTTACCAACTTTTTGTCCTTTTCCATTACCTGCCTAGAGTCTTTGTTTTCCTCCTAGTGGCTCAAACATTCTCACTATAAAACCCCACAGTTCTAAACTTCACATTTGGAACTTTCACTACTCTTGATGAGAGCAATGCAGCAATGCTACATGAACTTCCTAAGGGAACTTACAATTTTATGATTTGTATTAATACTTTACTTTCATCAACTTTAATCTAATGAGTGTATTCATCCCCCTTAGGATTTTATTTTACTTTCAAATGGTGAGGGAAAAAATTAGATCATTTATTGAAAGAGTTTCTTTTCCCCGGTGTATATTTTTGTCTGCTTCGTCAAAGATTAGATTACCATATGTGGATGGTTTCATTTCTGGGTTCTCAGTCCTGTTCCAAAGGTCTATATCTCTGTTGTTCTGACAGTACCATGCTATTTTAGTTACTATTACATTATAGTACTGCTTGAAGTACTGATACCTACCAGTTTGTTATTTTTGCTTAAGATTGCTTTGGCTATATGAGGTCTTCTCTGGTTCCATACAAAGAGTAGAATTATTTTTTCTAGATCTGTAAAGAATAATTATGACACTTTGATAAGGATTGCATTAATTCTGTTGATCACTTTGGGCAGTATGGACATTTTAATAATGTTGATTCTACCAATACAAGAGCAAGGTAGATTTTTCTATCTGTTTACATCTTCTACGATTTCTTTTCTTAGTGTTTCATAGTTTTCCCTGTGTATGTCTCTCACCTTTTTTGTTCCTAGATATTTAATTTTCTTTGAGGCTATTGTAAAAGGTATTGCATCTTTTTATTTCATTTTCAGCTTCACTGTTATTGGCATATATAAATGTCTCTGATTTGTGTCCATTGATTTTATATCCAGAGACTTTACTGAATTAATTTATCAATTCCAGAAGTCTCTTGGTTGAATCCTTGGGGTTTTCTAGATATAATGTCATATCATGGGCAAAGAGTGAGAGTTTGATCTCTTCTGCCCCCATTTGGATGCTGTTAATTCCTGTCTCTTGTGTAATTGCTCCAGCAAAGACTTCTAGCACTATGTTGAATAGAAATGGAGATAGTGGGCAACCTTGCCTAGTTTCTGTTCTAAGTGGGAATGGTTTCAATTTTTTCCCATTCAGTATGACCTTGGCTTTGGGTTGATCATACATGGCCTTAATAATTTTGAGGTATGTGCAATCTATGCCTATTTTGTTAAGAGTTATTATCATAAAGGAGTGCTGAATTTTGAGACTATCATATGATCTTTTTTCTTTCTTTTATTTATGTGGTGTATTGCATTTATAAATTTGCATATGTTGAAACAGGCTTGCACTTGTGGGATAAAGCCCACCAGGTCATGGTGAAATATTTTTTTGATGTGCTGCTATATTCAATTTGCTAAAATTTTGTCGAGGATTTTTGCATCTTTATTGATAAGGGATATTGGTCTGTAGTTTTCTTTTTTGGCTGTGTCCTTTCCTGGTTTGGTATCAAGGTGATATTGGCTTCATATAATGAGTTGGGGAGAATATCATCTTTCTCAATGTTGTGGAATAATTTATGTAGTATAGGTATGAGTTCTTCTTTGTATGGTTGGAAAAACTCAGAAGTGAACGCATCTGGTCTGGGAGTTTTCCTTTTTGGAAGGTTTTTAATTGCTGCTCCAATTTCTATGCTTGACATTAGTCTGTTCAGGAATTCTCTTTCTTCTTGGGAGAACTTAGGGAGGAATGTCTACAGGAATTTGTCCATTTCCTCAGATTATGTAGCTTTTAGACATATAGGTTTTTATAGCATTCAAAGATAATATTTTGTAGTTCCATGCTATCTGTTGTGACCTCTCCTTTTTCATTTCTGATTGAATTCATTGGAGTCCTTTCCCTTCTAGTTATTGTCAATGTAGCAAGAGAGCTGTCAATTTTGTTTATCTTTTTGAAAAACCAGCTTTTGGTTTTGTTGATATTATGTATAGTTCTTTTGTTCTCAATTTCATTTAGTCTTACTCTGATCTTAGTTATTTACTTTCTTCTGTTAGGTTTGGAATTGATTTGCTCTTCCTTTTCTGGTTCCATGAGACTATTTATTAATTTGTTGATTTTGAACTTTCAATATTTTTGGATGTGAGCATTTAATGCTATTAGTTTTCCTCTCAGGAATGTTTTTGCTGTATCCCACAGAGTTTGATAACTTGTGTCCCCATTATCATTTAGTTCAAAGAACATTTTGATTTCCCCCTGTATTTCCTCCTTGACCCAAAAGATATTCAACAATAGATTATTTAGTATCAATGACTTTGTGAATTGATGAGCATTCTGTTGGAATTGAACTTTGATTTTATAGCAATATGATCTGAAAATATACATGTTATAATTTCTATTTATTTGAATTTGTTGGGGTCTGATTTGTGGCCTAGTATGTGATCAATGTTAAAGAAAGTTCCATGGGCTGATGTGAAGAATGTATTTTTGTGTTTATTTGTGTGGAATGTTCTGAAGATGTCTGTTAGACCCTTTTGTTCAAGAGCTCTGTTTAAGTTCATTATTTCTTTGCTTATTTTCTCTTTAGGAGTCTGTCCAGTTCAGTTAGTGGGGATTTTAAATCCCCTGCTACTATGGTGTTATTGTTTATCATGCTATTTAGATCAAATAGTGTTTACTTAATATATCTGGGTGCTTCTAAGATGAGTGCATAAATATTAAGAATTGTTCACTCTTCTTATTGTATCTTCCCTCTCAACATTATATAGTGGTCATCTTTGTCCTTTCTTACTTTTGCTATTTTAAAGCTTATGTTATTGGAAATAAATATAGCTATCCCGGCTTTCTTTTGGCTTCCATTTGCTTGGAGGATTTTTTTCAATCCCTTGATCTTGAGTCTGTAAGCAACTTTGTGGTTTAGATGCATTTCCTGTATACAGTAGATAATTGGTGTGGATTTTAATCCACTTCACCAGTCTATGTCTCTTCAGAGGACAATTCAAGTCATTCACATTTCTTGAGAGGATTGATATTTGGGGTAGATTTCCATTCATGTTGGGTGAAATCCTATTGTTTTGTTTTACTCCTTGAATCATAATGAAATCTAGATTGTAGACTTCAACTTTTGAGTGATTTTACTTTGGTGAATATCTATTGTGATGTTCCAATGCAAGTGTGAGTACTTCCTTTAGGGATTGACTGGTCTTCCCAATTTCCATAAGTGCTTGTCTAGGAAGGTCTTTATTTCTCCTTCATAGATGTTGCTTAGTTTTGCCAGGTAAAGAATTCTAGGTTGGCCATTATTCTGTTTTAGAAGATTGCGGATAGGCACCAAGTCCCTTCTGGCTTGTAAAGTTTCAGTTGAGAACTCTGCAGTTAGTCTGATAGGTTTTCCTTTGTAGATTATCTGCTGTTTTATCTCACTCCTCGAAAGATTGCTTCTTTCTTGTTTACTTTGGTCAGCATAGTAACTATGTCACATGATGATTGCCTATTCACGTTGAGTTTCCCAGGAGTTCTGTGTGCTTCTTGTATCTAGATATCTAGATTTCTGGCAAGGTCAAGGATCCTTTCCTCCAGTATTCCATGAATTAAGTTTTTCAGCCCTTATGTATTTTCTTCTCTCTGGGATGCCTATGATTCCTATATTTGGCATCTTTACATAATCTTACATTTCTTGTGTTTTGTTCTTGTCTCTTGTTTCTGTATTCTTTTTCTTAACCTGATTTATTTTGCACAGAGGCATTATCTTCAAGCTCTGAGATTCTTTCCTGTATGTGATCCATTCTGTTCTTGAGGATTTCCACTGTGTTTTGTAGTTCCCTAAATGCATTTTTCATTTCCACAATTTCTGTTAGGTTTTTTCATAGTATTTCAATTTCTTTAGAGAATTTTTCATTAATTTCTTGTATTGTTCTTATGGCTTCTTTATGTTTGGTTTCTATTTTCTCTTCAATTCCATTGAGTTTTTCTACAATCCATATTCAGAATTCTTCCTGCCAGTTTAATCATATTGTGTAAGTTAGTATCTATTAATGGAAATTGAATGTTTTCTTTTGGAGGTAAATTTTCTTTCTGATCTTTCATATTTCCTGTGTTCTTTCACTGATTCTTTCTCATCAAGCTACTTTGTTGAGAAGTGGGGATGCTGGGGCTGGTTGATGGCCTTATCTCCAAGTCCCCAAAGGGACGTTCTTTGACAGTGCTGGGAGATGCATGTTCATCCTGTATTGCCTTTGAGGTGTTTTAGGCTGTTGGGTTATCTCTACCTGTTGTCTGCACCTCTTGCCAAAGGGGATTGGCAAGTTTGGACCCCTTGCTTTAGCTCCCAGGTGGTGAATCCCTCTTGTTTGTGTGTGACTCTGCTGTCCTCCAATAGTTTGAGATAGAAGGCACTGTATTGTGCTATCGGATTACCCTCTCTGTTGTTGCTTATAGTTTGCCTGGAGGAACCAGTTATCAAGGTATTCTGATGCATTTGTTTTGGGCTGTAACCCCATGCCTCAATCTTTGGGAAATATCTTGTCACTCTAAAGGGATACTTGAGCCCTGTGTCAAGGGAAACTGGTACCTGCAGACCTGAAAGCATATAATTCTGGCTTGCCCTGGCAGGGCTGGGGAAGGGATGGCACCCAGAACCATAATACGCCACAGCATTTCTAGGCTGTGGACCCCCATAATGACAGCTGTCCACTCACAGAGAGCCAGGACTGGAGGTAACTGTTTGGGAGACAGTAGGTGGTGGGTTTCACAGTCTGTCTCAATGAGCCTTCTGCTGTCCCCACTGCTTCCTTGTCCCACTCTCTCATGTCAGTCTAGTCAAGGGTCTTGGACTCTGTCCCATGCTGAGCCAGCAAAATCTCCTGCGGTTTCCAAGGGCAGAGACCCCCTTTCAACGTTCACCTTCTTTGTTCTGGTCCTGCTGACCACCAGAGGCAAGGTAACTGTCTTCAAAATCCCCCCTGCGAACCCAGCAAGTGTCCAGTCATACCAGTCCCTCCCCCACCCAGTGCGGACCTAGCACAGAACACTAGGGTGTTCAAAATGTTTCCCGCTATTGTCTCTTCTCCACATAGCCTGTCATCCCATGCCACAACTTTGCACTGACTTCAGGTACTTCTCTGCCTGAGTGGATGTGGAGGTTGGTGGAGGAAGAGTCATCCTCCTGTTGGTCAGATCACACTGCCCTGGCAAGCTGACAGGCGAGGCTGTCCCATGCTCTATTCCCTATTGTGTATCACACCCTCTCCATACTTAGTGATCAATTCAACAAACCACCTCATATTTTTCCAGTGCTTCTTGCCCCTCTCTGCTTCTCTGTAGATTCATGATGCTGTCCTTGTGGGACAGTGATCCACTCCTGTGTAGCTGTCTGTGTTCTTCACTTCCAACTCGGGGAGCAGAGAGCCAGGAGGTCACCACTGATGCACCATTTTCCTCTCAAGAGAAAATTAAAAAAAATAAATAAACCTGTATTTAAAAAGTTACTCATCAGTAACTTGGATGATACATTTGTGAAGGAAATCCATATTAAGCTATAAAATTGTAACAATTTAAACAGAAAGAAATTCTATCTTTCAAATTCAATTTGAAAGAAAAAATAAGAATATAGTGTAAAAAGCAGAATGGGTTTGATTTAAAATAACTACAGAATAATTTTTCTCAATTGTAACTTCTCTGAACTCTTAAATGAATTGTCTAGTTAAATATCCCACTATATTTCATACATTTAAATTCATTCAGAAAACACAATTTTTTTTCTGGATGATTTTAAGATTTGTTATTGTTTTTGATTATTATTATTTTGATATTTGATTCTTTGGCAGTTTTACTATGATGTTCCAACCTGTAGATTTCTTTGATTTTATGTACCTGGGGCTTCCTGGAAACACTTGCATTTGTTTTTTGATGTCATTTATGACGATTATATTGTAAATTCTTGACCAACATCTTTTCAAAGTTTTCTTCTTTCTTCTTCCCCATCTCACTTCTGAGAAGTACAATTATATATTTTCATTGTGTCCCATATATCTTTCCACATTTTTTTTTCTATGTATTTCATCCTCCTCATCCCTTCATTGTTTGGTCTGGATATTTTCTACTGACTTATCTTTTAGTTCACTAACCCTTTCTTATGCTGTTTGTAATTTGAAGTTAAGTCTATTATGTTTTTAATTTCCATTATTGTATTGTAGTTTTGTAGTGTATTTCTTTAAGTTCATTATTTTGCAATAAAATTCTTCATCTATTTGCCTATTTTGTTGATTGTTAAATACAGTTATCTTGAGACAATGACAGGGAACCCCACTTTCCTGATTGCCTGTGGGTCTGTTTCAGTTCTCTTTTTTTAATACCTGGATTTTTAATCAATTGATACTGTCTCTTGTCACATCTGGCAGTTTTTTATTTGCTACAGATATTTGTATATAAAAATTATGTAGAATCTGTGAAAAAAATTTTATCTTTCTGCATAAATGATTGATTTACTCTAGCAGGAAGTTAGTCTAAAGTGATATCCCCCTACTCTTAATTAAGGATTAAGGTGACTTGAGCTGGATTTTAGTGTTTGTAAAGCTATCTTATTTCTTTTTTGCAATGATCCTTAGGGTGTTATATTTCAGGTGTCTTAAATGAAAGTCTCTTTGATTTCTACATCTTAGTGGACTCTGAAATCCAATTTTTATCTCTTTAACATCGTAAGACTGCAAAATGCTCTGGCTGTTATTTGGTCTCAGTTGTTACTTTATGAATGGGCACTTGATCCCTTGCCAGTTAGGTTTTGGGGTGTAATAATTTATGTTTTTTCTTTCTATGGCATCATGATCCCTCAAGTTCTAGTTGCTTTGACTTCCCAAGTGAAATCTAAAAGTTGTTCCTTTTTTATTTATTTATTTACAGCTTTTGATTTTCTTTAGGTGGATTTTTCTGATACAAGCTACTTTTCATATCTGGAAGCACAAGTCACATTAATAGTACCTAGTGAAGAATGAAGAATTTCTGAAATTTTGTAGAAAACTGTCTTGAAAGAAAAACTGCAATTAAGCTGTGACTAACCTTATGAAGGTGCTGACTTCCAGAACTAGTCTTCTTACTCTCAGATTCTAGAGACATCTTGTCACTCTTGGAAATGGAAAGACAGACTTTTAGAAAAAAGGGTTTTCTTGGTTTTTGGTTTTGGTTCCATGATAAAAGAAATCTTTCATCAATTAATATGAGATTGACTTTTTTTGCCTGGAAAAAATGGTCATGAAAAATGGTTCTAATGAATAACCACCACCTTTTTCATATACTAAATTTCCATACATGCATAGAGTTTTTAAACCATCTCTATTTTGATTGTCTAATGACTAAACTTGAATACAATGCTATTTTTAAAATAAGCTTTCAATTTAATTTTAGCAATCAATGCAAAGGTATCATACATTCCTATCTATCATATGCAGTGAAATGTTGTCTTCTTTCACTACCTCCTCTCCACTATTTTAGCCATATTTTTCTCATACAGTGTCAATTATATATATTAATACTAATTTATTGTATATCATCTGAGGATGTTATATACATATACATACAATAGGTATGTGTTTATATGCATATAAAATACATCAACTTTTCTTTTTTACTGATTGATAATATGCTACATACTCAATTGCTTCTTGTTTTTTTCATGTAAGAATGAACAGTACTTATTGTTATTTTAGAAAACTTATATAAGCTTACTGTGTCCCAGTCACTGTTCAAGGAACTTTACATGTATTAACTCTTTTAAACATCATAACTCTCTGAGGTATTCATGAAAGTTTGTCCATGTATCATAAAAAATGATGACACTGAGACATAGAACATTTAGATAACCAGCCAAAGAGCATGCAGTATAGTGACAGGCAGACCCAAAATTTAAATCCATGTAATTTAGGTCTAATGTCTATGCTCTTAACCTCAAACATATAATAGTCAATAATGCTCTATTTAACTATTTATAGAATACTAGTACTTTCAACTGCTGCATTGTATATCATTCAATCTCTATTAATGTTATTTTTTACTATTTTCTATTATAAACAATCACATTATTGCCCATGTGGATATTTTTGTAGAACAAATTTTCAGGAGAAGACTCATTGAATCAATTTATATATGACTTTGAAAAATATTAGCAGCATATTTTAATTTCTATAGCTTTTTATTATGGTTAATATTATACAGAAAATCCTATAGTAGTGTTATTTTTCACTTACATCTTATTTCATATGACTTTCAGAATTGACTTATGATGCTTGATAAAAAATATTTATTTGAATTTTGATTTACATTATTACACACTAATACAATAATTTTTAAAATGGCGAATCTTCTTACCTAGACTGTTAATGTGCCTCTCCATTTACTAAGTCCTATTTTTATGTCTTTCTGTAATGTTTTATACTTTTTGTTCTTATTGGTCTTCCTCATTCCATTTTAGATTTTATCATTTATTTTATAGTCATTGTGGCTGAAAACTTTTTCCATTACTTTTTATTACTGGTTGCTGATGGTATATAGGGAAGATAATGTGTTTTATATGATGGTCTTGTAGCCAAAGACTTTGTTGACCTCTCTTATTGTTCTCTTGGATAGCCTATTTAGATGATAATATCTTTAGCAAATAATGACAGCATTATCTTTTCTCTTACAATGTTTATATATTTTCCATTTATTTTTGTTCTTTGCTTTAAACATTGACTAGGACCTCAGTAAATTTTCTTAATTTTTTGCCCTTTGTTTTTTTTTTAGCAGATTTGTTGAGGTATGGCACCTGTTTTAAGTATATAATTCATTGTTTTATAGTAAAATTACAGAATTGGTCCAACATTACCATAACTGAAATTTAAAACATTTCTATCGCCATAAAAGATCTCTTCTGGCCATTTAAAGTCTATCCCATTCCATTCTCAGCCCTAGCAATCAGTAATCTCCCAGTACAACATTGCATAGTTCTAAGCAGTGTATACAAGTGCCAAACTTGTATTCCTGTCTTCAGGGAGAATGACAGAAATGTTTCACTTTTAATTATAATTTGAGCAATTGTTTCTTATCAATTGAGTTGAAGTTTTCTTTTATTTTGAATTTACTGAAATATTTTAATAGGACTTTAATTTCAACTTTGTCAAATGTTTCTCCTGAATCTATTCAGATGACAACATTAATTTTCTCATTGAACATAGATAATTTTATAAATTTTCTTAGTTGAGTTTTATTTTCATTTTCTTTTTTGACTCATTTTGCACAATGCTTATATTTGCTACAAGTCTACCATTAAACCCAAGAATATGGTAGTTCAACACTTGCAGATGAATTAATTTTGTAGCCTTGCCTTTGCCCTTTTGGTTTATACTCTAATGTTGCCTAGCAGGTTTTACAGGGCTGATGAGTGCCTGTCTACCTCCAGTTCCACCTTGCCTGAAACATTTAATTGGCTGTAAGCCCTTTTTGGCTCTTCTGTCCTCTTGGCTACAAGGCTCCTGAGGAACTGGGTGGACCAAGGGCAGGTAGCCACACCACCCTGGCAGCAGATGGGACAAAATAAGAGTTTGGCCAAAGACGCTGCCTCTGGCAGATCTTGGCCAAAGGGTAGGGGCGTGTGAACTAAAATAAAATCTGAATGCTCCCCCTCACCAGCTGACTGAATGGACCCTCTCTTAGCCAAGAAGATATCCTAAAACTAAATTGCTTGCCACCTGGAGGGAGGTCAGACATGCCTCATCATGCCACTCTCCCTTCTTAGAGATATCCTATGCAACTCATTAATAGGCCTAAGGCTATGCAAAACAAACCTGCATGTCCTCAATTTATACAACAAATATATGTCTGGTGGTTGTCTCTGATTTATAGGCTTGCTTACCTTAACATTCCAAGCCTTTACACAAAAGCTTCATGTCTTTAACTGATTATAAGTCAAAAAGTCTTTAAACCCACCTATCACAAGTAAGCCCACATTTTGAGATGGCCCACCTTTTCGAGCCAAAACCAAGGTATACATCCATGTATTGATTTATGACTTTATCTGTAACCCCTGTCTCCCTGAAATGTATAAAACCAAACTATATTCCAATAACAGTGAGTCCACTTGCTCAAGGCTTCTTGGGCATAACTCCAGGTCATGGTCCTCAAATTTGGCTCAGAATAAATCTCTTTAAACTTAAAAAAAAAAAATATGTTGGCTATAGAAGTAGTCATCTGAATTCCTAATTGAGAATGGAGGATTCTTTTTAAATGAGGCTTATTTACATGCTTAGTGATTGAGGCTGGCAATTTGTTGTTATTTTTATGTGAATGTTTACATAGGACTTCTTGTGTGCCTTCCTATTATATGGAGGGTGGCTTCCCCCAGAACCAGCAATATGAGAAACCAGGGTAGAAACTGCAATACTTATTATTACGTAGCTCTGGAAGTCACTTCTGTATTATTCTATTGGTCTACTAGGCCAGCCCCATCTGAATGAGTGAGGGCATGAATAATAGCATACAAATCACTGGGCTAAGAGTCATAGATCTTAATGTATTCTTATACTATTATTCATGTAAATTTTTTACATTTATGATTCTGAATGACAATCATACTTTTCATTTCTTATACTATGTTTGTATAATACTAAGCCTTACAAAACTATTTTGGAACTTTTCCTAATTTTCAGTTTATATAAAGTGAAATGTACTTGTTTCTTGGTGAATTATATAAATTCATTATGAGAACAGGTAATTTAAACTCATGTCTCTCAAATATGGAGACATAAGACAGAAAAAACAATAAGTGATGACAAAGAGTAAGGTTATAATTTTCAAGCTGAATATACTAGGTATATATAGATAAAAGAGAGTGAACATTAAATATTCTCAGAAGTAATCATGCATTGGTTACCATATTCATTGATTAGCCATATTTTATTGTATTACTATTATATTACTATATTAATATAGGCCAGAAGATGTTCGAAATATCTGTACATATATTAGGTCATTTGATTCTCACAAATAACATGTAAATTGAATACCTATTACATTCATTTTACAGAAGAAGAACCTGAGGAAGTGATGATTGAAAGGTATATAACTATTTAGTGACAGGATTAGTATTTAAATCCATCATTTTGACTCCAGAACTTATGTGGTTAGCCAATGCTCTATGACTTTTCAAATAGCAACTCTCAACAAATATTAATAATGAACTACTCAAAATAGATTTTGAAAATATAACATTCCCTTACACAGCACAATCATTAAAGAGACTTAAAAAATAAATTGAAATTACCATGTACTGAAAAATTTAAAGATGTCCACAAATAAAATGTGAATAAAGGAGCTATCACAATGAAAATAAAAAATAATAACTTTTAAAATTGAATGGTAATAAAACTAAATATGTACTTGTGGTATTGCAAAAATATTAAAGAGATCTTAATTTATAACCTTAAAAAATAAAAATATTAAAAATTATTTAGCTAAAAGTCCACATTAAGAAGTTCGAAAGATAAAAACAGAATAAACATAAAGAAGGTTCATTAAATGACAAAAATTTGAATCAGATATATCAATGAAGTAGAAAACAAAGAAGTGATAAAGAGGATAAACAAAGCCAAAGTTCTTTGTTTTTGCTGTATTTGTAAAATATAAGAGAACTATAACAATCTATAATATTGGTTTGAATGACACCTGTTTTACGGCAGATGTTTCTAGAAAGGTTTATTAGAATCTTCTTATACTTTTATATTGTAAATTGTTTTCAGTAGTTAAAGACTATATTTGAGAGAGAGCTCAGCTGAATATAAAATTTTTGGTTTACATTTTCTTTGAGTTGTTAAAAAATGCTGCTGCATTATTGTTTGCTTTGAAAGTTAGTTTTGAAATGCTATTATAATTTTTGCAAGTCATTTTTCTGAGAAGCATTGAAGATTTTATTTTAGCTTTGAAATCTAATTCCTTTATTTCAGTAGGTCTCAGCATTGATTTTCCCGGGTTAATTTTCCAATGTATCTGTTAAGCGCTGTCAAGGTATATGTGCAGACTTTTTTTTGTATTTCTGGAGAGTTGTTTTGCATTATAGTTTTAAATATTAGTTCTGTTCCATTGTTTTGTTTTTCCCAAAGATTCTGAGATAACATAAATATTATTTCTATGCAATTGTTCCATTTCCATTACTTTTTGACTTTTTTTATTTCTTTATATTATCTTAATTATCTGGATTTTTATTTATGTTTTATTTATGTATTTATTTGTTTGTTTGTTTGTTTATTTTGGAAGGCCATTTATCTGATGCATGCATCTAATCTACTATGTTCTTACCCTTTTCAATGTCCCTTAATAACTTTTCATTTGAGTCTTTTCTCCCTTAGTCACAAACTAATTTACTTTTGTTTCTTAGTTAAATGTATCTTCCATTTTTTTTCTAAGTTCACTCAGCTCTTTTTTCACTTGTCTCTATTTTATGTTTACTTCATCATAGGTTGGAATTTCAGATTCAGAGTGGTATCATACATACTTGTTTGAGTACCATTAATTGTGTTGGGAGTGTAGACTTAGAGTTTTCTTCTACTTCATGCTTGGTTTTTGGTTGAGATTGGGGATGGTCCTCAAATGATTTGTATGAATTTTAATTTTTTAATTTTCTTCAATGACTCTTCATGGACTTTATTTTCCTATTGTTCATTTTTTGATAGTAGGGTATTTTGCTAGATCCTAGGTTAACATCTATTTTTTTTTTCTCTTCACCATCCAATTGCTGAAAAGTCCTTTTTCTTTATTTTTTTCCCTTTTGCTCCCTGAGAAGTTATGCATTTAGTAGAGTATCCTTTTTAAATCACACTTGCCCTTTTTACCTGGGTCTTTCCCTTTAAGTCAGGCCTGGTGCCTTTTATAAGGCACTGTCTCTTTAAATCACAAGGTGGGTCATTTATGTGGCTTTTGATCCCTTAAAAATTTTCCCCTATACACAAGGCTCTGATGGTCCAATTACTCTTTAAAAATTTTCAAATTTAGAAAGGACTTAATCTCACTCTTGGCTGCTACTACAAAAAGAATTAAGGACAGGTGGAGGTGAGGCAGGAGTGTGGGGACCACAGTGTTGTGGGTTATCTATTTTTCTCATTATACTCACAGTTATTTTGCAGTTTTGGAAATTGTAGAAGATTGTTTACTACATATCTACCATTGTCTTCAGCTATGTGGAAGTTCAGAATCTGCTTTTGTTTTTATGCATTATTATAATTTTCACTTTTTAAAGTAGTATATTAATATTTAGTATAATTATGATTATGGTTGTATTTATGTGTAGCATTTTATTATTTATTTTCTGTTAGCTTCTTATTCCTCTAAGCCTTCTTTCCTGTTTTCTTTTATATTTTTTACATTTTTAATAATTCCATTTCAATGTATCTACTAGATTTTAGCTATGCTTTTTTGCATTTTCATTGGATGCTCTAGATATTATCCTTCAATTTACTATTTATTGAAAGTTAATATTATACTGTTTTATCTAATGTGCATAAAGTTTGCTAACACATAGGTTCTTTAGCAATTATATCATGTTTTATGAAATAGTTATATTATATAAAATAATATAAATTTTACATTAGATAGCTTTATCTGTTTTAAAATACAAGAAGAAAAAAATCTTTGATATTTACCCAGATATTTACAATATCCAGAGCTAATCATTTGTTTGAACATCAAAGTTTCCTGATGACGTCTTTTGCCTTTACCCTAAGAAATTTATTTCATTTGCTGATGTATCTGGTGCGGATGAATTGATTTTATTTTATCTGAAAATATCTTTATGTTGTCTTCATTTTTTAAATAGATTTTGCTGGGCATAGATTTAGGGTTTATAGGCATTTTGGGTTTTGTTTTGTTCTGTCAGCATAACGGATGTTGTTTTACTGATTTCTGCCTTTCCTGTTTTCTTTTGAGAAGCCCATGATTTGAGCACCATTGTTTCCTCAATGTTTAATGAGTCATTTGTTTTGTCTACTTTCAAGATTTTCTACTTATCTTTCTTTTCAGCACTTTTATTATGATGTAATAATCAGAGTTTTTACTCTTTTAGTTCTGTTTTTTATTTATTTATTTTTGAAACAGAGTCTCACCCCATTGCCCAAGATAGAGTGCAGTGGCATAATCACAGCTCACTGCAACTTTAAACTCTTGAGCTCAAGTGATCCTCTTGCCTCAGCCTTCCTAGTACCTGGAAAAACAGGTGTGTACCTGGTTAATTTTTTAAATTTTTGTAGAGATGAAGGTCTCATTCCTGTTCTCATTCCTGCTTGCTCAGGCTGGTCTGGAACTCCTGGCCTGTAGTGATCCTTCCCTCTTGGCCTCTCAAAGTGCTAAGATTATAGGCATGAATCATTGCACCCAAACTTAATTCTGTTTTCCCTGTTTAAATCTGAGCTTTCAAAATCTGTAAATATACATCTTTTATTAATTTTGGAAGTTTTTCAATTTTATGTCTTCATATTATTTTTGCATTTTATCTCTGCTCTTCTTTGGAACTCCAATTACTCATGTGTTAAATCGGTTTATATTGTCTCATCGATTCCCAAGACTTCTAAAAATTTTTTTTAACTTTTTTATTCAGTTTTGAAAATGTTTCTTTGTTTCTGTCTTTAAAGTCATTGACTCTTTTTTTAATAATTTCAATTCTGCTATTAAATCAATTTTTTCATATACCTTATAGGTTTAAAATATTCATTTAAGTCCTTTTATAATTTTATGTATTTTCTAAGATTTCTTTTATTTTCATTCATTATACGGGTATTTTACTTTGATCATAGTTTTATATTTTCATTAAAGTCATTACCTGATAATTCTATCATGTGATTATTCTAATGGTTGGCATATATTATCTTTTCCCTTGAGATTGAATGGCATTTTCCTGGATCTATATATACTTAGTAATTTAAGATTTTATCTGGTCTTGGTGAAAACTGAATTCTGTTGTATTTCTCTGTGAAGTATTTATTTTCTTTTGTTTTTATAGCAAATTAATAGGTAAAGACACAAACTGCAAACTCTATTATGCCTGCAGTAGATGGTGGTCCATATCATGTTCAGACTGTTTTGAATCTTTCCCTTGTTTCTGGGTTCAGGGGTCATTAAGATAGCAGGGAAGACTTAAAACCATATTTGGGTTCCTCTTCCCTGACTTTCTCCTTTCTGGCTCTTTTCTCTTTCTATGGAAGCTCAAGATGCCCAGATTCCTCTGTCCAAAAACATACCGGGGTTTCTATTACAACTTTAGCTACCCAAATCCCTGTCATTATTGTTGCTGTCCAGGGGGTTGGGAGGCAGAGAGAGGGAGAGAGAGAGAGAGAGAGGAGAAAGGAAGGAATATTAACGCAAACCTGGTTGTTTACTGCAAGTTTTAACTTCTCTCCAAAATCTGCCTGCATTCTTTTACTTTCAGTTACCTATTTTTTAACTGGGTTTATAATTGGTATCTGCAACAATCATTTGTTATTTGTTTACTCTTTAGTCACAGAAATAGTGCCTTTATGGACACATTTTAAAACTTTTTTTCTCTCTGTTCTTATGAGTAAATAATACCTATTGAATTGCCTTCAGATTAACCAACCTGTTTTATTTTCTGCAATTTCCAGTTTGTTATGCCACCCAGTAACTTTTCCATTTCATGTACTGTACTTTTTAGTTCTGATTCTAAAATTAATATTTGGTTCATTTTAGTAGTTTTCTTCACTAAGATTTCCAATCCATTTACTTATTTAGATATTATATTTAATAACTACATTAAAGTCCTTTCTTACTATTTTCAATGTATGGGTCTACTTGATTCTTTTTCTATTTATTGCTTATTTCTTTTATGATACATATTTTTCTGCTTCTTTGCATGTCAAGTAATTTTGAATATGCAGTGGAAATTATATATGGTCTATTTTAGATAATCCAGACTTCTTTATCCTCTTCTGAAGTATGTTATTTTTTTTCTAATAGGTAATAAAGGAGTAACTGATCCACTTGAATTTGGAGGAGGTTGGTTTTCTTTTCTGTTTTAGAGCAAGTATGTTTTTACACTTTGTCCTTTGGAAAATCCCTTAGATTTCGGGCATCATCAATACTGCAAAAATGGAGCTACAGTGGGAAGCCTGAGATGTTCACCAGTGATAACTTTTAAGCCCATCCTCCTAAAAAAAGTAAAACTGCATGTTTCTGCTTGAGTTCTAGATGTCTTATACAACATTAAATGTGGAGTGCCCTCAAAGGAAAGCCAATGAACAAGAATATCACTCAAGGTAGTTCCCATCTTACATGGGTCAAATCCTTTCCAGTATCTACATCAATCTTTAGATCACTCTCCAGTTTCTTCAAAGTGGTAAGGTTTTTTGTTTGTTTGTTTAAGCTTTGTTTTTTGTATTTTCACAAGTTTCTTTTTTCATTTCTTTTTCTAAATATTTTTAAAATTTCAGATATTATGGGGGATACAAACATTTTGGTTACATATGTTGCCTTTGCATTGCCCAAGCCAGAGCTACAAGTGTGCCCATCCCCCAGACAGTATGCTCCACACCTATTAGTTATGAATTTACCCATCCCCTCCACCATCTTCCCACCTGCCTGACTCCCGAGGAATGTCACTTCCATGTGTGCACATAAATGTTGATCAGTTAGTACCAATTTGATAATGAGTACACATGGTGCTTGTTCTTCTATTCTTGTGATACTTCATTTTTAAGAATGAGCTTTAGCTCCAACCAGGATAATATAAGAGGTACTAGTTCACCATTGTTTCTTGTGGCTGAGTAGAACTCCGTGGTATACATATACCATATTTTATTAATCTACTCATGTATTGATGGGCACTTGGGTTGTTTCCACATCTTTGCAATTGTGAATTGTGCTGCTATAAACATTTGAGTGCAGGTGTCTTTATTACATTAATAAGATGGCTTTTTTTCCTTTGGGTAGATACCCAGTAGTGGGATTGCTGGATCAAATGGTAGTTCTACTTTAAGTTCTTTCAGGCATCTCCATATTACTTTCCATATATGTTGTACTAATTTGCAGTCCTACCAGCAGAGAAAGAATGTTCCTATCTCTTCACATCCATGCCAGCATTTATTGTTTTGGGACTTTTGGTAAAAGCCCATCTCACTAGAGTTATGGTATCTCATTGTGGTTTTGATTTGCATTTTCCTAATTGTTAGAGATGTTGAACAATTTTTTATATGTTTACTGCTCATTATTCTGTCTTTTGCAACGTTTCTGTTCACGTCCTTTCCCCACTTTTTAATGGGTTGTTTGATTTTTTCCTTGTTAATTTTCTTAAGTTCTATATAGATTCTAGTTATCAGCCCTTTATCATATGTGTAGCATGCAAATATTTTCTCCCATTCTATAGATTGTATATTCACTCTAATGAGAGTTTCCTTGGCTGTGCAGAAGCTTTTTAATTTGATCAGGTCCCAAGGTTTTAAATTATTATCTATAGGAGAATTAGTCTAACACAAGCTACTTCACCATTTCTGGAATAAGAATGCTTTATTTTTTATGTTCTATTTATTAACTTGCATCTGCAAAATAAAGCAATATAAACTTAAGGAGCAAAAACATATGAGAATTTATTGCAATAAAGCGTATTTAAAATGATAGAACACATTGTAAATATTTGCCATTATAATTGTAGGTCCAAGGGAGTTTGCCAACTGCTTAGTTTTAAATTTGTCTCCCAGTTTGAGTTCCTATTATCTAGTAGATGTACTCTGCTCTTAGATGATTTTCTGAATCAATGTTACACAGAATAAATTCATAATCCGATATACTGTTGGAATAATCCTACTTAACTATATCTGGGTTTTCCTTTGTATGTAAGTAGTTTCATTGATTCATAAAACCTTAAAATTAGAAGGAAGACTTGTGATCATCTCTAGTCCAATCTCCCATCCCGTACAAGAAATTCTCAATCTCCTTAACAAATGACCATTCAAAATCAGTTTAAATACTATCAATGAAATAATGTTCATTGTTGTGCTTTTAGCCAGACAGATGAAAACACTATGTTCTGTAAAAGATACACACTGAAACATGACAGATTCCTCCTTATTCAAATACTCACAGAATTAACCAGATTTGACAACTTAATTTCAATTCCCAGCTAACCAGTGGTTTCATCTAAAGAGGCTATGACTCAGGCTTAACATGATCTAAATTTCTGAGAAGCCAAGCATGATAACAAGATTTGAGGTTAAAAAAAAATCCAGTTTTTAATCTATTCTTAGTTAAATTTATGTCCAAAACAGACTGTGAGCATAATAGAAAGTTTTGTTTTCTAAGCCAACATTTTCCCCCTCGAGTTACTTGAAGCAGATAAAGCCTGGTCTACCACTTCTCAAAGCTTCTCTCTGCAATGGCATACTGACTCTGCTTCAGGCTGAAGCAGACAATGATGTTTACAAAAGGCACTAAAAGAGTTTAGGTTTTCTACAACTCATAGAGACACAGTTAAAAGATATTTTCATTTAAAATTGAATATACTACCTTACAATTTAGCGTAATTCATTACTATTTAAATAAACTAATGCAAGTATAATTTATAAACATTTATTATATTACTTAAAAGTACCTTTATATATATAAATCTAAACTTCACATACTATATGGATTTGCATATATTATATGTATTTATAAATACTGACAAAACTGACTTGATATCGCTTGCATAAGCTTTGAATATATTCTTTAGTGGCAGAAGTTATTGATGAGTGTCCTGCCAAAAGCTTTGTTGTCATGAAACACATTTGTGAGATGACTAGTTAAATATGAAATTCAACTTTTTGTCAGAAATTTCACATACCCATTGGCTATAAGACATTATATAATTACAAATACCATTATAAATTTGGTGATTTTTGACATGCATATTAATGCCAAATTGATATATATGAATTTCTTTTATGGTATTCAATAGACATGCAATTTGCAATCCATGTAATTTAGATATGCTCTTATTTATTCTCCTTTATCTGTGAATTCAAAATAAACCAGAGGACCATTAATAGTTCACAGGTTAAAACATTGGAAAAAGATAGAAATGTTATCTAAGTCTCTCTGGATTTTCTGTTTTAGGTGCATATCTTTAAATAAAACTGCCAAAGGATAGAGGTTTATGTATTTGAGGGATATACTATAACCTGATGGATGTTGGAAAAATAAAAAGTGTTATTGCTATTTAGAGGTAAGTTTTTTGACAAAGGACAAAGCAAATAGTCCTATTCTGCTGGTATAATAAAATAGAAGTTTGTGAGATGATTAAATGGCTAGAAGCAAAACTCTCAGGATTTGATTGTTATCACAACTCAATAATAAATAGAGAGTTCATCGGTTTGGTGATTTGTTAAGGGAGTAAGCTGAGAGTATTATAAAAGGAAGCCACACAAAAATGTACATTTATATGATATCTCAAATCTAACTGAGAGATTGGGAGGTAAGGAGATATTTTAATAGAAAAAAGGAAGTGTGCTGAATATGCTTTTCTGCCAGAGCCACATCTATGTTCAGTAAATAAGAGTCAGTTGCTACTTACATACGAGAATGTAAAAAGTTTGGGTAATGTCCATCATTATACTTAGGAGTTATAATACCAAAAGGAAGTCATGAAGAATAAAATTTTGAAGAGGCAGATAACACACGCAAATATAGAGAAATATATTCACAATAATTCAAAAGCAGAAAATGTAGAGAACATAACATGGGAGAAGAAAAGAACATATTCTTCTCTAATGGAAGCTGTTCAATAGCTTATAAGAACAATCAATACTCTATAAACCTATACTTTCTATAAAAGAAATATTGAAAAATAAAAAAAAAATGCATGCTGGCTCTGGGAACAAGGTACTTTTTGTAGTGAGTGATGCCTTCCTGTTAAGGATTATGATGGTCGCTGAATACAGACTTGCAGAACTGGCATGCTCAGTTAGAATGTATGCTGGTTTCCCTAAAGTATGATCTTGAAATATTCTGAGTATAAACTGTGGCTTATCAAATGCTGTAATCATAATGGAGAAAGAGAGAGAGATAGAGAGAGAGAGAGAGAGAGAGACAGAAACAGAGATAAAATAAATGACAAGAAGTCAGAAAAGACCTTTGGCAGAAATCTGGGTTACATGGTGCCAGGATAACTTTTTCATTGTTTTAGCAGGTAAATATTTTGGATTTTAGATGAAATTTTAAAAGTTATATGAAAATTGAACTTTTTTCCTATTTAGACTATTTAAAGAAAATCCTCAAGTTTTAAAATATACTTCATAATCATAGAAAAACCAACCCAGGATTGATGATAGATATAGAGATAGATAGATATAGAGATAGATAGATAGATAGATAGATAGATGTTAGATATCATAAACACCAGCTGATATAATTAAATTATTTAAAAAATAATATGGAGGATCATATAAACATGAGAAATATACCAGATAAAAATTACAAAGCCCTAACTATGAATAATGTTAGATGAGATAGTTAGAATATGGTTTTTGCATGCTTCTTCAGCTTCATGTCTTTCCAAGCTTCTTTAGGAACACTTCAATTCATTTTATTTCCTCAAAGGCAATAAGGTCTTTCATGTCTCAGAAAAACAAACCTGTCTTACTAGATTACTTTTCCTTCCACTGTTCTATAACTGTGTGCCTTGCTCTGATAGAGCAAGCAAGTAAGCAGCATTGGGAAAGGCTGGTGAGAAAGGAGCTCACAGCCTGAGCATACTTTAGTGTGCTGCAAGTTTTTAAGTGGAAGGATTTGAGCCCCACTCTTTGTGGACCCCTCAGTGTGGTGAAGAATAAGGACACACCTGGAAGTTACAGGGCCCTGCCCACCATCTAGGATATTTGAGTACTTTTCCTGAGTCACTAGAGCTGATCACAGGTCCCCAAACAACATTATAGCTTATTCTATCAGGCAAGCACCACTTAATGGCAGGCAGGTCAATTTGCACAGCCCTTTACAGAATTTACTTAATCATAAAGGGTGTGGAAGATGCTTACCCACAAGCACCACCTACTGTCTCAGAGATAAACCTGGGTATGCCAATAGAGTTAATGCTGTTAAAAAGAACATAGGGCTACAGAATGAGAAAGGATTTCAAAGTACTGGATTCTCCTGCATCAAAGAGAGAAAGGGAATCTGCCCACACACATAGCTCCCCACTGCTACAGGCTAAAAACAATTAGCAACTGAAAAAACCACCATGCTAAGGTTATCTATAATCAAGACATCCATTCAGAGCATAGGTCACCATGAAAGTACCCACAAGAAAACAAAAAGTTTTTACCTAACATATGCTACAGTCAAACCCTTTTGAGTTAGGGAGAAAGAAAAAGTCCCATCTAAACAAAAGAAAATCCAAAAGTAAGAAGCAACAACTACTGCAGATGAGAAGGAATCAGTGAAAGAACTCCAGCAGTATGAAGAATCAGAGCAAAAGGACTCCTCCAAAAAGGAACACCAGCTATGGACACCAACAAAAATATAAATATTGAAATGAAAGATAAAGAATTCCAAACTTGGATTATAAGGAAGCTCAATGAAATCCAAGAGAAAATGGAAAACCAACTCAAAGAAACCAGAAAAATGATCCAGAAAGTGAGGAAAAGTTTACAAAAGGTATCCATGTATTAAAAAAAAAAAATAGAACTTCTGGAAATGAAACATTCATTTAAGGAAATACAAAACACAGTTCACAGTGGAAAGTATTAAAAATAGGCTAGACCAGGAAGAAGAAAGAATCTCAGAACTTGAAGATAACTCTGTCAAATTAACTCAGTCAGTGAAAAATAAAGAACAAAGAATGAAGAGGAATGAACAAAGCCTACAAGAAATATGGGATTATGTAAAATGGCCAAATAAAATAATCACAGACATCCCTGAGGCTGAAGACAAAAATGCACAAGGGCTGGAAAACCTATTTGAGGGAATTATTGAGGAAAACTTATCTGGTCTTGCTAGAGATTTAGACACCCAGGTACAAGAAGTTCAAAAAACGCCTGGAAGATTCATCACAAAGAGGCAATCACCAAGATACATAGTTATCAGAGTAGCCAAAGTCAACATGGAGGAGTAACTCCTGCAAGATGTCAAGACATGAAAACCCACTGGACTAAATACAGACTTCTCAAAAGAGAACTCACAGCCCAGAGAGATTGGGCCCCATCTTCTGTCTTTTTAAATAGATCAACTTCCAGCATAGAATTTAGTATTCTATAAAACTAAGTTTCATATGTGAAGGAGAAATAAAGACTTTTCCAGAGAAGCAAACACTGAGGAAATTCATCAAGACCAAACCTGCCCTGTGGGAAATATTCAGAAGAACAACATTAAACAAGGATCAGCATGATAGACACCCATCAGTGTAAAACCACCCAAAAGCTAAAGATTAAACCACATATAAAACAATAGCACAAGAAGTAAAACAAAGGGCATTTATTGAAACCTTAAAATCTGTACCCCCATTATATGCCGAAATAAAAAAAAAAGAAGTAAAACAAAGCAACAAGGTAATATTCAATGGGATGTAAAGAACAGCAACCCAGCAACCTATATATCAATTCAATCAATCAATGTGAACAGTCTGAATGCCCCACTCAAAAGACATAATCTGGCTACGAAAAGACGAGAACATACAACCCAAGTATCTCTTGTCTCTAAGAACTACATCTAATCCACAAGGACACATACATACTCAAGGTTAAGGAATGAAAAAAAGAATGTTCTGTGCAAATGGAAATCAAAAGAAAGTATGTGTAGCCATTGTCCTATCAGATAAAATTACCTTTAACCAACAATAGTAAAGAAAGACAAAGATGGTCATTTTATAATGGTAAAGGGAGCAACAACAAGAAGATATAACAACCCTGAATATTTATGCACCTAACACAGAAGCAACCAGATTCATAAAGCAAACTCTATGAGATCTAAGCAAAGAGATAAACAGGAGCATCATAGTTGTCAGGGACTTCAACACCCTACTGACAGAACTGGACAGATTATCAAAGCAAAAAATAAAATAAATAAAGAGACACAAGACTTACATGGGACTCTAGAATAAATAGGCCTAACAGATATTTACAGAACATTCTACCCAAAAGTACTGAATATACATTCTTCTCATCAGCACATGGAACATTCTCCAAGACTGATCATATTGTAGGTCACAAAAACATTGCTCAATAAATTCAAAAAATAGAAATAATACCATGTATCCTCTCAGACTACAGCGGAATAAAACTAAAATTCAACTCCAAGAGAAACACTCAATTATACATAAAGTCATGGAAATTAAACAACCTGCTGCTGAACAATTATTGAGTAAATAATGTAATTAAGATGAAAATCAAAAGATTTCTTGAACTGAATGTCAAAGGAGATACAAGCAATCAAAATCTATAGGACTCACCAAAAGGAGTCCTGAGGGGAAAATTCACAGCCTTAAATGCCTATATCAAAAAGACAGAAAGATCAAAATATCACAAATTAACAATCTAATAACAGGTCTCAAGTAACTAGAAAAAGAAGAAGAAAACAACCCAAAATCCAATAGAAGAAAATAAATAACTATGATTAGAGCAGAACTAAATGAAATGGAAAAAAAGAAAATAATACAAAGGATCAATGAAGCAAAAATTTTGTTCTTTGAAAAAATAAACAAAATTGATAGACCTCTTGCTAGATTAACCAGGAACAGAAGATAAAGGACCCAAATAAGCTCAATCATAAATGAAAAAGAAGATATTAGAACCGATACCAAGAAATACAAAGTATCATCCGTGAAAACTATGCAAATCTCTACACACATAAATTCCAAAACATAGAGGAAATGCATTTATTCCTGGAAACAAACAACCTCCCAAAACTCAATCAGGAAGACATAGAATTCCCAAACAGACCAATAACAAGCAAGAGATTGAGGCAGTATAAAAAAGTCTTCCAACAATAAAAAGCCCTGGACCAGATGAACTCACAGCTGAACTTTACCAGACCTAGAAAGAAAAGGTGGAACCCATACTACAGAAATTATTCCATAACGTCAAGAAGGAAGGAATCCTTTCCAACTTATTCTATGAAACCAGTATCACTTTGATACCAATGTCAGGAAAGACACAACGAAAAAAGAAATCTACAGACCAATATCCCTTATGAATGTAGACACAAAAATTGTCAATAAAAAACTAGCAAACCAAATTCAACAGCACATCACAAAAATAATCCACCGTGACCAAGAGGGCTTCATCCCAGGAATACCTAGATGGTTCAACATATGTAAATCAATAAATGTGATTCACCACATAAACAGATGCAAAAGAAGACCACATGATCATCTTAATGAATGCAAAAAAAAAAAAATTCCACAAAATCCAGCATGCTTTCATGATAAAACACCCAAAAATCTAGGCATAAAAGAAATATGTAAACATTATAAAAGCTACATATGCAAACCGACAGCCAACATCATACTGAAGGGGGAAAGTTTAAAGCACTCCCACTAAGAATTGGCATAATACAAAAGTGCCCACTGACACCACTTCTATTCAATGTAAAGCTTGAAGTTGTAGCTAGAGCAATCAGACAAAAGAAAGAAATAAAAGGTATCCAAATTGGAATAGTGAAGGTTAAACTATTGCTTTTGCTAATGACTTAATCTTATAACTAAAAAACACCAAAGGTTTCACCAAGAGACTCTTGGAATTAGTAAATAAATTTAGCAAAATCTCTGCTTACAAAATCAATGTACACAAATTAATAGCATTCCTAAACACTAATAACAGTCAAGCTGAGAATCAAATCCAAGACTCAATACAATTCACAATAGGTACAAAGAAAATAAAATACCTAGGACTATACTTAAACAAGGAGGTGAAAGATCTGTATAACTAGAACTACAAAACACTGAGGAAAGAAATCATAGATGATGCAAACAAAGGGAAAAACATATCATGTTCATGGATCACAAGAATCAACATTGTTAAAATGTCCATACCACCCAAAGTGACTTACACATCCTATGCAATCCCCATGAAAATACCAACATCTCATTTCCTGTATCTAGAAAAAATAATTCCACTCTTCATTTGGGACCAGAAAGGAGCCTGAATAACCAAAGAAATCTTAAGCAAAAGGAACAAATCGGGAGGCATCACATTGCCAGACTCCAAACTATACTACAAGGCTATATTAACCAAAACAGCCTGGTATTGGCACAGAAATAGAGACATAGACCAACAGAACAGAACGGCACAGAAATAGAGACATAGACCAACAGAACAGAACAGAGAACCCAGATATAATACCCTCCACATATTGCCAACTGATCTTTGACAAAACAGACAACAAAATATACTTGGGAAAGAAGCCCTATTCAGTAAATGGTGCTGGGAAAATTGGATAGCCACATGCAGAAGGATGAAAGAGGATCCATATCACTCACCACTCAAAAAAATTAATTCAGGCTTGATAAAAATCTAGGACCTAAATGTAAGGCTAAAACCATAAGAACTCTAGGAGAAAACATTGGAAAAACTCTTCTAGGCATTGTCCCAGGCAAAGAATTTATCAAGAAGACCCCAATGCCATCACAGCAACAAGAAAAATTTAAAAATCTAACTTGATTAAGTTAATTAGCTTTATACAGCTAAGGAAGTAATCAATAGAGCAAATAGACAACCTACAGAATGAGAAAGAATATTTGCAAGGTCTACATCTGATGAAAGGCTAATAACCAGAATTTACAATGAATTCAGACAAATGAGCAAGACAAAAAACAACCCCATTAATAAGTGGACAAGAGACATGAACAGAAGTTTTTCAAAAGAAGATAGACAAATGGCCAAAAAACATGAAAAAATGCTCAACATCACTAATCATCAGAGAAATGCAAGTTGAAATCACAATGAAATATCAATTTATCCCAGTTAGAATGGCTTTTATTAAAAAATCCAAGAATAATAGATGCTGGCATGAATGCCAAGAAAAATGAATGCTTATACATTTAGGTGAGATTGCAAAATAGTACAACCTCTGTAGAAAACAGTATGGAGGTTCCTCAAAGAACTAAAAGTATACACCCCATTTGTTCCAGAAATCCCACTACTTGGTATTTACCTAACAGAAAAGAAGTCATTTTATCACAAAGACACCAGCAATTGAATGTTTATTGCAGCACAATTCACAATTGCAAAGATGTGAAATAAACCCACGTGCCCATCAATTCATGAGTGGATTAACATATATGGTATATGTATACTATGGAATACTATGCAGACATGAAGAAGGATGAATTAAGGCCTTTCCCAATAACTTTGTGGGTATATGTATACTATCAAATACCATGCAGCCATGAAGAAGGATGAATTAAGGCTCTTTTCAATAACTTGGTTAGAACTAGAGACCATTATCCTAAGTGAAGTATCTAAGGAATGGAAAAACAAACACCACATGTACCCGCTATTAAATTTTAAGTAACCAATGAGCACACTTGCACAGAGGGAAGTAAAACTTAGCAGAAATAAAGAAGGGGGGGAGCGGGAGGAGAGAGTGGGTGACAACCTGCCTAATGGGTACAATCAACACTATCTGGGTGATAGGAACACTTACAAACCTGACTCAAGCATAACAAAATCTATATTTGTAACCAAAAATATCTGTACCCTTGTATTATAATATTTTGAAATAAAAATAAAATAAAACTAGAGGTATCATATTACCTGACTTCAAAATATACTAAAGCTATACTAACTAAAACAACATGGTGCTGCCATAAAATAAAACTTATAGACCAGTGGAACAGAATAGAGAACCTACAAATAAATCCACACATTTACAGCCAACTTATTTTCAATCGATGTGCCAAGAACATATAATGGGTAAAGGACAGTCTCTTCATTAAATGGTGCTTGGAAAATGGTATATCCATATGCCAAATGAGGAAACTAGACCCCTATCTCTTACCATATATAAAAATCAAATCTAAAATCTAAATGGATTAAAGATTTAGATGTAAGACAAAAAACTATGAAACTACTAGAAAAAACATTAAGGGAATCTTTCAGGACATTGCTCTTGGCAAATATTTTGAGGGTAAGACCTCAGAACACAGGCAACAAAGCAAACATAGACAAATGGGATTGCATCAATCTAAAAGGTTTTCTGCACAGCAAAGGAAACAATCAACAAAGTGAAGAGTCAACCTATAGAATGGAAGAAAATATTTACAAAGTATTCATCTGATAATGGATTAATAACTGGAACATATTAATTTAAAGAACTCAATGAATTCAATAGAAAAAATACAAATAATTAAATTAAAACATGGGTGACAATATAAATTTAACCATGAAAATACCATAAAATATAGGAGAATGATATCCCAAATTGAGATATTTTGATAGAATAATATAATTTATTAAGACAAATGACTGAATAGTAAACAGAACAGAACTCTCTGAAGGGTTATTGGACCACATATTTTCTGTTTGGACCACATATTTTCATATTGTACACATATATGCTGTACCAAAAGTTAAATATGATTTCAGTGTATAGCATAATAGTTTAAGAAATAGTGAATATTAAGCTATATTAAGCGGGGCTATAATTTAAGAATGTGAACAATATGATTATCCTCTTGTTCTCATTGGATCATTTTAGTTTTTTTAAATTTATTTTTCTGCACTTACAGAATCAAATATAGTAAATCAACTCTATAAAAGAATTTAAAACTGTATCATCTGAGAATTGTCATCTTCATAATGCCAAGCACTGAGACTATCTTATTCCCTTCTCTGTCACAAGTCTCTTTAGCAATGTCTGATACATAGTAGATAGAAAATAAATATATGTAAAATGAGTAAGATACTGGAAAACAATAAAGGCAAAACTAGTAATTTTATTCAAATATTTTAATGAAATATTCGATGTTTTTTTTAATTTATGTAACTGATAGGATTTTAAGAATGCATATAACCAGAAGAAATATGTTACTTTGTTTTCATTTTGTAATAAAGTGAGTTGCCTTTTACTGAAGTTGATTCAGGATAGGTTTGAAGACTAATTGTTTTGTTACCATGGAAGGCATTCAAAATATAGTCAGTGGTGAAAGGAGTTTGAAAAATGATTTTAGAGTCTTGTTAAACCGCTAAAATCTGTAATTGTATGTTATCTCTTTTCTTCAGTTTTCTAATTATGCAAGTATTAATAAAACTCTGCTAGCAAAATTAATTGAGATTTTTAAGCTGTTATGTGCTAAAATTTTGCATAATGATAATCAAAGACTATTAGCTTTTTATTTGAAAAGTCAGAAAAGCTACAGCTTAAAAATGATAGCATACAAATGACCATAAAAACAGTGCATTCATACACAGTCGTAAAGCTCATTTACTATATTCATTGACTGTAATTAAGAAATTTCAGAAAATATTATTGTGAATATAATGGTTAAATCATAGGCCTGCTGATATATGACCTAATCAGAAAATTATGTAATGCAGCTTCCTAGTTCTCTATACCAAGGAATTACATACTTCTGGCATCATTTTATATAATAGTTCTTACTGACTGCTTGTATTTATCAGATAAATAATAAATCAGTAGAAAAGTATTTTTTATTATTGAATTATTGAACAGATTGGACTTCCAATTGTTTCACAGTGTTATATTTTCCTTGGGTTATTGTGTAACTCTTAATATATTTTTAGTTGGGAATAACATTTATATTGATTCCATTATAACAAGAAGAGACAAAGTATCAAAGATCTGCAGGAAGACCCCTTCAAGAAGAAACTTGATTATGTGATGACTCACAAAATTACCTGGCTGATTCCAGAAACCAAAAGGAGTGTGACCAAAGCGTGGCAAGTGAGAAATAAATGGGTAGGAAATAAGATGGGAGAAGTGTTCAGAATCCTCCTGGGCTAAAAGTAATAGGAAAACATTAGAGAATGTACAGCAGGGAATTGACATGATCTGAATTCTGCTTTTGAAAGGGCACTGTGGCTGCTTTGTGAAGGATGGATTACAAAAAGACAAGAGTGGGAAGCAGAGAGCTGTCATTCCATTATTTTAGGGAAACTATGTTAATATCTTAGAGTGGATATTGATGAGAATAGAATCTGACAGATTATATGTCCAAGTTTGATTTGGAAACAAAACAATCTGATGAGGTATTTGATTGGGAAAAGCAGGAAAAAGAACAGAAACCAATGATAGCTTGTAGGGTTTGGCTAGCATGATCATTTGTTGTCATTTACAGAGAAGAGAGATACTGAGAAATAAATGGATTTTGAGTAAGAAAGGGGAAAATCAAGTGTATGTTATTGATATGGAATGCCTGAGACTGGGTACTTTATAAAGAAAAGAGGTTTATTAGGCTGAGAGGTCCAAGATCAGGTGCCCACAGAGGGTCAGCTTCTACTGAGGGTGTTGTGCCTCATCACACCACTTTGGAGAAGAGTAAGAGGAAACAGGCTCGTGTAAAGAAACCGAACATGCAAGGTTGCTTTGCTTTATAACCATCTACTCTTGCAATAACTAATACAGTCCTATAAGAGTGGAAACCCACCCTGAGAGAAAGGCATTAATCCCTCTTATGGACCCAATCCCCTCAGAAAGGCACTACCTTTCAATATTACCACATCAACATGAGTTTTGGTGAGGGCAAGCCATAACAATGTGTTAATTTTTTGATGCTTATTATGCATCTAGCTCTATAAGTCAAACATAGTAAAATATTCAAGTCTAGAATGTAAGGAACAGGTTTTAAAACCTCCCTCTTAAGTCAAACATCCATCCTTGTGTAGACAGCTTATTAGAATTCCTTGTGTTGCTTTTCAAAATCACAATCCCCAAATTTCTGATAATTTTTTAAAGAAATTATATTATTCATCTTCAATTTAGTATTTCTTCATGTAAAGAGAGACATTTTATTGATGATCTGTATTTATCATGTGAACTTTATGGAATCAGAAATTTCTAAAACTTACAGAGCAATAATAAAAATAAATGAAGGCTTGATTCAGAGTGTTAGTTCTTTCTTTCTTTTCTGCCCTATAT
This sequence comes from Microcebus murinus, assembly GCF_040939455.1. Taxonomy (NCBI): domain Eukaryota; kingdom Metazoa; phylum Chordata; class Mammalia; order Primates; family Cheirogaleidae; genus Microcebus; species Microcebus murinus. The sequence goes on along the minus strand of NC_134108.1, from coordinate 61,629,560 downwards.
CTTGAGTAATTAATCCTGAATCTCAGTATGAATTCTGAATCACATGGTCAGAAAACAATTGAGATACTTTAAATGCATTTTATCCTTGACTTTTTCTCTGGAACTTTTCCTCATTTCTCCTTATTAAAATTTTCCTCTTTTGCTTTCTGTCTTATTTGTTCATCACTTTAAAAACATTCATCTGGAACATTTTTGTCTCTATAACTCCATGATATGTTCTGTTTCAACTTAAATAAATGTGGGAAAAACATAGCTCAGTTAACATCTCCCTCTAGCTTCTTATACCCAAATGGCTCACACATATGATCTTTGTACTCAACTCTCTATCATTGAACATTGGAGACTTGAGTATTCGCCAGTCAGCTTGAATACCTGAATTACATTCCTCCTATTTCAACCTGCCACTCCCCTTGAAACTCCATTATTCACCCTGCCCTGCCCTAATCTGGGCCTGAGAAGCTTTGCACCCACACATGGCATCTCCCAGGCTCTCTTGCATTCTGGTCTGTGATTGGCTTTGGCCAATGATATCACAAGCAATTAGAGGGCTGGAAAAAGGAAAGACCAAGGTATTTATCACTCCTAACATTTATACATTGCAATGACTACATCATATGGTTGGAATTCTTGTTGAGCAGCACTACTTCAATGGTTTTAAACTCTTTGAGAGGCTTCAATAGCATCATTCTTACCCTTTCCCAGCCTTTAACTAGTGCTTCAGTATACAACCATACCTTGCTGTGTCCCTTAACCCTGGCCACACTTGTGTAATGATTCCCTTCATTAAAATCTTTTAAATTAAAATCTGAGTTTCCTCATACTACTCTGAATATTAACCTACTGTGTGCAAAGCAATGACTTAAGCATTGTAATCATCAGAACATACAAGAACAAAATAATTCTCAGTTTTATCATCATGTAAAATCTTCCATTTAGCTGGGTACAGATGTGGTCTTAGTGATTCAGATCAGTCAGTGCCACAGTTTTAGAAAGCACATAGAAATAGGAAGCAATTTACTTTGCCGTTACTACGCTCCATTGCCACTTGGAAAAGGAAAATGTGCTAAACACAGAATGCTATCTTTCATTGTTCTCTTCTGAAAGAATGTTTCCATAATTCTTCTGAAATCAAAATATGTTTCTGTTGAATTAATGTCAGGGATTGAGTGGTAGCAATTTGCTTCCTCCTACACAATTTGAGAGAAGATGGGTAAAAAAGAAAAAAAAATGCTTTCATATAAGTGCTTTTGACTTAAAGCACAAATGTCAGGCAGGAAAAGTTACAAAAATATATTTATATGAAACAATGAATTTTAGAATGCTACTGTATGTCATTTCATTTTAAACTACACTTCGATTTGGTAGACGTAAAAGGCAACACTATTAGTTTTACAGATAGATATACACACATATACTCTTAAATAAGTATAGACACACACTGAAAAACACACAAATACACGTATATACATACATTCTTTATCTTTTATATATATTTTATGAATTTTAGCATTATAAAAATATTTTTTATTTATTAACAGCATTTATTACCAATACTCAGAGAACACATACAGGGATTCTTTTGAAAAATATGCATAGGTCACACTCTGCATGACTAGTACAAGTAGTAGAAAGGAACATTCATTCCTTAATGTATCAGTCAGGGTTGTTTAGAGAAACAGAAGCAGTAGGAGTTAGATGACTAATTAGATAGATAGATTTCAGAGAGTTAGCTTGTGCAACTGTGAGAGCTGGCAATTCTGAAATCCACAGGGCAGGTTGGGAGACTGGAACTGTCCAGCAGGAACTAAGGCTGGAGTCTTGAGGCAGAATTACTTTTTCCTCTGAAAAACCTGTTTTGTTTTTAAGGCCTTTCAATTGACTGGATAAGGTCCACCCGGATTTTCAAGGTAAATGTCCTTTACTTAAAGTCAACTAATTGTAGGCATTAATCACCTTTACAAAATCCTTTCACAGCAACACCTAGAGTAGTGTTTTATTGAGTAAGTTGATGCCATAGCCCAGTCAAGTTGATCATAAAACTATTACAGAGAGTAAAATGTCCGATGCCATGGTAAATGATATTTGTATAATAATTTAAAATAAAATGAAATTACTTAAAAACCCATTATCATAACTGATCATGTGCAATGAGGTTATGACAGAGGAATTAATGTTATTAGCCCAACTTTTCACTTGAGGCATATGAACTCAAGGTGGTATGTGCAAGGTACCATGAAAGGCAACCTTTAGGGGAAAAAAGATTAAAAAATTACAAATGTTTCAGAAAAATCTTTAAAAAGAGTGAAACAATAAGTGAATATTTTTAAATGATAGCAATTTATTTGCAAGTACTTTGAAGAAATAGGCAAGTCTGAGAACATAGGTTCTTAGGTCTAAATAAATAAGTAAATAAAAACCATCCATCCATCCATTCATTCATTCATTCATTTTACTTGGCCTTCCTCATCTCAGTATTTTTATCTGTGAAATGTATATAAAAGTAAAGATACTTCATAGGGTTGTTAGGAATAACTAAGGAATTTTATATAACATGCTATACAGAGCTGTATATATTTTAATTATATAATATTTGTTAACTGTGGTTACTCTTACAGTAGCAATCTGTAAGATGAACTGTTTGTTAGGTCTGTCCATTTTGTAAAGAAAACTTTTGGATCAAATAATATTTAGAGTCTTTTCGAATTGCTAGCTATATGTCCCTTCTTAGGTTTCCTTTTAAGTAGTGGCGATGCAGTAACCCCATTGCACCTAGGAAGATTTCTGTGGTTAAACTTCAAGCACTAGTTATTTGGTTGTGGTATCAATCCTCAATCCCTAATTAACAAGTGATTGGGAGAATACTTTGCCAGAAGTGTTAAGGAAATCATATCTATCCAAAATTGATATGACTTCTTTTTCTGTGTTAACTGATCCTCTTGTTTGATCCAGATAATTTAGAAGTCACGTCGTTCCCTTGTAATGGCCATTTCATGCTTCATATCCTTTAACATGAGCTGCAGAAAACCATGATTCTTTATCAGTGGTATTTCTTAGTGCTAACTACTTCATAGACTACTGCAATGTTGAAATATAGGAAAGAATTGAATTTCCTTTAATTCATTGTTAAATGCTATCTTGAGCTATTCATTGTCCCAGAAATGACTTGTCTCTGAGATTTTTCATGGTCTTTCAGCACTCCTCTCTAACTCTAAAAAGAAACCAGAGTTCATTCCCAATTATCATCTGTGGTCAAGGTTTAAAACAGACCTTATGAAAACCTACATTAACCTTTGTACTGAGTAAAAACCAAATGGAAAAATTGGTTATTTTTTCTGTGACCCTTTTGTGATCTCTTGCTATAGAGTCAAAATATAACACTTTTGAAAATATAAAAAGAATATGTACCTGAAGCATTAGGACAAGGAAGAAAAACATAAAGCATAAAATAAAATTTCAAAAATAGCTTCTTAACAAAATAAGAAAATAAAAGTTAAAAGACAAACTAGGAAAAATGGTATATTACATAAGATGAATGCATTATGTTTATTTTTATCATTGACAAAATACAAATTGAAATAATTGACAAAAGCAATGAGAGTCACCTTTTTAAAAAGGATAACTTGTCAAAATTTTTAAATAAGCATTTTACACAAGAAAATTATCAATGCCTAATAACTGTACAAAATATTAAAATACCATTCTTTGCCTATTAAATTGGAAAGATTTAAATCTACCTTTTAATGTTTTCATCTATCCATCTGTCTGCCAGGGTAACCAAGGAGACTGGTAATGAGACATTGTTTGACACTGTTGATAGTAGTATAAAGTGATATAAACTCCTGAAACTCAAGGGGCATCAGGGATGAAAAAACTTAAAAAAAAAGTATACCCTTCAAAATAGAAAATCTTGCTGTAGAAATTTGTAATTGTTCTATGTTCTGATTGTATGTGTGCCCCCAAAATTCATATTTTGAAAGCCTAATCCTTAAGGTGATGGTATTAATAAGTAGAGCCTTTTGGGAGGCGATTAGGTCATGAGAGCGGAGCTTTCATGACCTAATCACCGGGCTATATACTCTCCTACAGAGTACCCCAATAAAGAGGCCCCAGAGAGCTGCCTTTCCCCTTATACCTTATGAGGACACAACTAGAAGATGCTGTCTATGAGGAAAGGTCCCTCACCCGACACAGAATTTGCTAGCACCTTGGTCTTGGACTTCCCAACTTTCAGAATTACGAGAAATAAATTCTGCTCTTTAGAAGCTACCTAGTCTAAGACGAATTGTAAAAAGAATAGAAAAAAACAATGTATAAGGATATTCATCAGGATACAATTTCTAATAATGCAAAATAAAAAAAACAATATAAGCTTCTGCAAATAAGAAATTGCATAAGTAAATGACATTGTATACAACTATTCAAAGTCAAATTGCAGAATACCATTTCATGACTGGAGAAAGGAAGTTTAGAAAGCAATCCCCAAAAGCAAAATTTATAGTACTGACACCAGGTATATTTAGGGAAAAATATCAAGTTTTTTACTTAGGGACATGGGATTATGAGAAAATTTTTTTTGTGTGTTAACCAATTTCTTTTGCAGTAAATATGAACTGGTTTCCTATTAAATTATATCAGATTATGAAAACAACAGCATACAAAATGTGTTGGGAGAACATTATTAAACATAAAAAGCAAATTTCTTAGCTCTAATAAATGACACTCAATATTAGAAATGAAATTAAAAAAATACATTTTTCACTTCCTCTGGTGAACTTGTATTAGAAAGTAAATCTGAAACAAATTGATTTATAATTAGGTTTAATTGTGAGTCTTGATGTGGATCTTTATGGAAGTTTTTTTGAGAAGCACAAATTGCATTGTAAATAGCATTTTATATCTATTTGATTATGGCAGGAAGTGGGAAGAAAAATGACTGGTTAATTAGGTAAAAAGAAAATGTAGTGTGTGCAATACTATGGATGGGATTATTGAGAGTTGTGTATAAGCAGGCCTATGGTCCCTTTCAGCATTGTTAACTCCTCATCCATAATTTCTAATGAAGTCTATTGAACTGTACACCAGGGATAATATATCTGTTTAAAAATGAATTTCTGAGCTTCAAGGGTTTCTTTTTGATCTAAAGAAATTGCAGATTCAAATTCATTATGCATATTTGACCTATGTCCCACTATTCTAAATAAAAAAGGACAGAATGACTGTGTTTTCTCCTGTTAAATAAAATAAAACTGTCATTGCGAACATTAATAAAAACTTCATGTATTGATTTAATCTTCAGCTAAGTGCTATGGATGTCTCCTTTGGTTTTGCCACTTGGCTCTAAAGCCTGTCAATATTTTATTGATTAGAAAATGGGAAGTTGATGGTTTTTATTCACATAAAAATTTAGTAGAGCCTCATAATAAGACATATTAAGAACTAATGAGTATACAACTATTTTGGAAGCTTGTTGTCAGAATTCATCATGATTTTTAAAAACAATTTAGGAGGCAACAGCATGCATACAAACCTCCAAAGACAATTTGCATTAATTCCTTAGATTAATTGCATTATTAAGCTGATGAAAATTCTCGTTACCATAGTGTGATGACATATTTTATACCCATGTATCAATATTTAACTTGATGTATAAATATCTTATTATAGTCTCTTTCTATATAGAAAACAAATAAAGTAATCTGACACCAAAACAGGAAGAGACTATAAAATAATGTTAAAGAAGAAAGGAAGGCAGGCAGGCAGGCAGGAAGGCAGGAAGGAATGTAGGCAGGCAGGCAGACAGACAGGCATGCTTTCTTAGCTGCTGGGTAAAATACTGTGTCAAGTAAAAAATTCCAACTTTTATTTTACCTTATGCTTTTTAATATATCGTGCTATTTAATCTTCTATCTGGATCAGTGCTTACATGCCTATTTTGAAGGTCTCTTTGCTATACTAGATGCTCTCTGATTTAAAGGCATTCTTAGGTCATTAGTTTCATAAGTAACATTTTCTTCAGGTCACTAGGTTCTCAGAGTTCCTTTTTTATGATACATTTTACTTGATATTTCTGTACATGGTCTCTTGATAGACTCCTCTGGGTAAAAGAGCAAAAGAGAATAAAGGGCAAAATATGTAGGCTGTAACCTAAACAGCATTGCCAGATTGTATTAAACTCTACTTTATTGGAGCAGATAGAGTGCATAGGCCAATTTTCTGGTTGTGAAGGGATATTTTTAAAAGATGTGTAGCAATGCATGTGTGTGGGTGTGCATGTTTGTATATGTGTATATGGATAAATAGATTTTAAATATTTCTTCAATTCTAGTCACAGTTGTAATCAGAGGAAAACTATTGAAAAACAGAGACTGACGGTGCCATGTCATGTTCTTAACTTTTGAATATATACCTTGAACTTTCTATGAATGAAATGAAAACCATTACCTTGAGTTACAACACTTGTTGCTATAAACATAAAAGAGAATACAGAAAATGTTTTTACATCTTTTTTGGAGAAGGTGAAATAGAACATTTAAATCCTTAAGGAAAGAACTGTATGTTCATGTTGCTTAATCCCTATGGATATATGGAAGGCACTGTTGATCTCCGACCTTCCTTACCTTCAAGACATGTGAAAAATGCACATGTTTATGTGAAAACAAATCAAAATGTGGAAATTTAAGAATAAGACTGGTGTAAAAGAACTAGAATAAAGCTAAAGTGATGAAAACAACAAAAGCCATTTTGGAAAAGTTAAGAACCAAGTAAGAGGGACACCCTTTCCATTGAGAATGAATTCAGAGGCCTTGAGGCAGGAATCCCTTAAGCAAAGAAGAGTTCAGAGTTGTCCCAAGACAGAGTCTGAGTGAGAACCTGTTAAATAACAAGGGGGGAAGGTCCTGGGAAATTGCTGAACTAAGTTGTCACCAATGGTGAATGTGTGGTTGTAGTGCTTATATTGACGGATCAAGGGTCAGAGGCCGGTTGAGATTGGTGTTTTACACAAAATATGGATAATAAACATATCAAGTAAATGAAAATTAATGATTTAAGCTAATTTTCTGAGTGGCTTAGCCTTTTCATATTCATCTCTTTGATATGTATAAAATAGGCAAAAATTTAGGGGTTCAATACTTAGTAGGTAGTATTTAACAGTAATTCTTATAATTCCTACCCATGAAATAAATTATAAAGTTTTTCAAAGAACATGTTTAAGGGAGAATAAAACTAGCTATTTTGTGGGGTATTAACAAAGAAACAACAGGATTATTTTAGTGATTTATTTTGATACTGAAATTTGTGTGTGTGTGTACATGTGTGTCTGTGTGTGTAGACACAAACATTTTAGAGACAGAACTGATCTAGGGCGCCATGGACCTCATTTTGTTAAAATTAAAAATCCTCAGCAGTAATCTGCTTGGAACAAAAATTGAAACATCTTTGTCCTAAAGATAGAGTTTCTATAAAACAAAGGTAGAAGACTTCTAAAGAAGTAGCTCTTAGTGCTCTACCACATGGGTGCAAATTTATATTATCTGTTAATTTTTTACTTATACTCATTCCAGAGCAGTAGTTGGATGCAGTCAGAAGCTTGCCCATATAAAACTGGCACTTCTCATTCTCTTAAATTTGGATCGTTTCCTTATGCAATATTTGAAAACTCGTAAGAGATGCCAGGGAGTTAACACCCTGTGTTGAGCTCACAAGCAGTAATAGGTAGGGAAGAATGGATAAATACACTCAGCATCCTTGTCCTAGGCAGGTAACTGAGTAAGTTTTGTCTCTAACAGATCCATTGATTTAACACCAGTGGCACAAGATACAACTTTCACATTAACGTATCGTTGGTTGATTTTCTTCCCTTCCATGACTCACTTTTGTTCTTTTTTAGTATTTCCTTGAATCATTTCTCACAAGAACCAAGCCTATGACAACCTCCATTTTCCCACAAGTTTTTATAATAGCTTGAAAGAATATAAATGATTTAATGAAATAGAAAGTAAAAATATTAAGTTCCTAAAGTTACAAATTATAGCACATAGTTAAAATAAACTTTAAAATTTCCAACTAGGTATTAAAGTCACCTTTGGGGAAGAAAATAAAAGTAGTACTATAATTTTCACCAGCATATTATTGAAATCACAATGCAGTAACATATTTATCAAAAATCGTTACATTGAGACTTGCTCCCAAAATCACTTTTTGAATATCATTATTGAACATGATCAATTAAAATTTGGAAGCAGAAGACTAAGTATTTTAGAATTGTTAGTATTGTTATTTTTTCCCTAAGAGAAAGCTTCTAAGTGTTTGTAAAAGCAAAACTGTATTATCAATATTTCTGAGGAACTTGTCTTATTATATCCTAGATGAGATATGATTCAGATAATGAAAAATAGTTGCTAATTGTTAAAATATAACTTATGTGAAGGAAGATAGTATATACTACAGTATATAAGTATATATAAGTTTTTGTGTGTGTATAAGTTATTTACTTAGTCTCTGATTCTCAAACTAGTATTAAAAGTCACTATTTTCAGCAAGTTGGAATAGATGAATTTTCCCCTATTCTTTCCACCTAGTATAGTTACAAACCATGGATATATGAAATTATATAAAATAAACATAAGATGACGCTGAAACATGAAGAGAAGAAGGTAAACTATCTAGAGCCCTTGGGGCCAAGAAATAACATGGCAGAGTGTTCTCTGGGATTTCTTTTTGTTTCATATATCAGTAATTGGGTGATAGAGAAGTTGGCAGTCACACAAATCTAATGGGTAAAGGCAAGACCAGGCCCCCCCAAAATCTGTTCTCTTTAGTTGAAAAATCAGGAAAAGAACAGCCTAGTAAAAAAAAAAAAAATCAACATTTAAGTAAAATTTCCCCACTGTGGCCAAACACTAAAGTATGGACTAACTATAACCCTTCTAAGCTAAATCTGATTGGGGACCTAGACTTTCTCCCTTAGCCAGCTTTAATGAAGCACTTCTCTTCCACCAGTGTTGTGTCACAAAAGCCAGAAAAGGTTGATGAAAAATGTGTATTGTTATCACCATTGGATGATAACAAGAATTTCCATCTCACACTTACCCCCATGGTGTCAGTGGAGACCACATGAGCATCTTAAACTTTCATCCTCACCAAGATGTAATGAGTATAGCTTGCTAGAGTGGCATCAGAAGAGACCCACTGGAGAGTCAGAACATTTTACATCTCATAGATAATAAGCCAAGCCTCTCCCCTGTAGGAGCAAGGAGGTGTAGTGTCAATAATGGGGTACCCCTGATTCTTCTAGGATAGTACCAGTGAAATCCCAGCAGAGAGCTTCAGTACACCCTGAACAGAAGTAGAAAGGTGTCTCCTCACCCTTGGGGTGGCCATGGAGGCCAAAGGGAAAACCTGGACTTTGGCCCCACCTGGCATTAATAAGAAATTGCAACCCTTCCCCTGCTGGCATGGTGTTAGAAACCTGCTAAAATAGATATTAGAGTTTATAACACAATACTCAAAATGTCTAGGATTTAATAAGAAATCACTTGTCACCACAAAAACTTCCACTTGAATTAGAAAAGGCAATCAACACTTGACAACACCAAATTATACAGATATTGTAATTATATGACAAGAATATTAAAATAGCAATCACAAAGTAAGCATATTTGAAACAAATGGAAAAATAAAAATTTTTAGTGAGAACATCAGGATTATAAAAGAGAATCAAATGGAATTTTTAAAATTGAAAAATAAAATAACTGAAAGAAAAAAACAATAATTGGTTGGCTCAGAATAAAGTGGATGAAGGAAAAAAATTAGTGATCTTAAATGAAGATCAATAGAAATCATCCACTCTGAATAATATAAAATAGATTAGAGAAAAAATGACAATGAAGAGATCCTCAAGATCTGTCAAACTGTAGTAAATTACCTAACTTCATGTCATCAGAGTCTCTCTCAAAAGGACAAGAGAGAGGGTGGATCTGAAAAAAGCACTTGAAGAAATAATGGCTGAAAATCCCCAAATTAGATACATCATGCAAATCTACGAATTCAATAATATGAATGAACCTCAAACAGGACTTTAACTCTCACTCAGCTAGAATGAAGGGAAATTAGGACATCATCAGATGAAGAAAAACTAAAAGAATTTGTTGCCCTGAGATCTATCATTAAAAAAATTACTAAAGAAAGTTTTAGAAACAGAAAATGACTGATAAAAAAAGAAATATGATGGAAGAAAATATCCAATTTATAAAAGCAAGTAAAAAGATAAAACATCTCCAATGGCTTCTCATGTTTCTCCGAGTGGAATGCAGACTCATTTTCTCAGGCTCCAAGGTCCTCAATGAGCTACTCCCTTCTAACTCTGTGGCATCAGCTTGTCATCTATGCCTTACCCGTGATGCTCAAGGTTTATTCACTGGCTGGTTTCGGTTCCTCAAACCTGCCAGATCCTTGCTTTCTGCCTTAAATGCTCCTCCGGCTCCAACATTCTTCCTCCTCAAACAGCCTGTGCTCAGCCTCAGAGAGTAACTTTCCAATCTCAAATTTAAGTACCACCTGTGACTTGTTTCATACCATCCTGTGCTTTTGTCTTATGGAACTTATCACAATTATACATCTATGTATTTTTTATTTATTTCTTTTTTCTGGCCGATGTCCTCCAGGGCATTGAGAAGCTCTCTATGCTTCACTATTGTACCCTTGAAACCTAACATGTGGTAAACATTCAATAAACAGTTCATGACTTCAAAACAAAAATATTAATGCTAAAATTTAAGTTTCGGGGGATATGAGTATTCAGTGGAGGTTTCTTTCAATTGTTCTACATTTTGCAAGTGGTCATAATAAGATGGGGAAAACAAAACAAAATCAATATTTAAATAAGCATTAATAGCTGAGAGCCAGTACTGTATTTATTATTGTTTAGAGTTAAATGTTCCTGAGACTATATTAAAAAATCATAAAAGGTGAATAACACTACAAATAATCTTCTGTTTTTCTTGACAAAATTTTCCACAAAGTAATAGAGCATCACAATGATCAATAATGGAATTACTATGTCTGCATCCCTTTCTTTTCATATTTTTAGAGTAGACTAAGGAGATCCCATCTGTCAACTCATTGATGAGGCTATTGTATGCTAGACTATCTGACCACATAATAAGATGTTTTTTTAAAAGACATATAGACTTTTAAAAGACATATCCAGTAGAAATATAATGCAAAGCATAAATATAATTTTGTGGTTTAATAGGCATATCTAAAAGAATAAAAAGATAGTTAAATAAATTTTAATAACCTTTTGTTTAACCAAATATATTAAAAATGCAATCATTTTCACATGTAAGCAATATAAAAATTGTTGACAAGTTATCATACATACTTTTCTTCCTTTCATGCATGATTTAATCAATATTCGAAGTACCTGCATAAGCCAGGAACAGTGCTGGATAATGAGGTCATTAAAATGAATGGTTGGCAATGAATAGTAGATCATCAAACCTTTCTTTTCTTATTACGGAGTATTATAAGGTACAAATACTTTGGTTACATAAATTGCCTTTGCATCATCCAACAAGCATGTCCATCCCCCAGACAGAGCGTACCACATCCCTTAGGTGTGGATTTATCTGTCCCCCTTTCCCTCTCCCCCTGCCTGACATCTTATGAATATTACTTCCCATATGTACACATTAGTATTGATCAATTAGCACCAATTAAACTGTGAGTACATGTGTTTGTTTTTCCATTCTTGTGATACTTCACTTAGAAGAATGGGCTTCAGCTCCATCTAGGATAATACAATAGGTAGTTTGTCTTTTTCTTATGGCTGAGTAGTACTTCATGGAATACATATACCACATTTTATTAATCCACTCATGTAATGATGGGCACTTAGGTTGTTTCCACATCTTTGCGATTGTGAACTGTGCTGCTATAAACATTCGAGTGCAGATGTCTTTTTTATAGAATGTCTTTTTTTCCTTTGGGTAGATGCCCAGTAGTGGGATTGCTGGGTCAAATAAGCTTCAAAATTACAGCCTGTGTTTTATACTTTCAGCACATCTCAACTCAGGCCTTCCATATTTCAAATGCAAAATAGCCATAGAAGGCTTGTGATTACTCCATTGGATAGCACAGATGCAGGCAATAGGCTCAGTGCATTTAAGCTATAACATAACTTATACTCAAGATTGCTAGTAATCATCAATGTATTTGGAGTTGTCCAGTTAGAACAAACATTCATTATTCTAGTAGCTAACGTATGCATTGAGTGCAGTTAAATCAAATGAACTGTTTGAAGAACACAGTGTACTGGACTCATGAGACACTGGGCACCAGGAAACCTGAGGCTTTACTTCAAATGCTGTAAACCTCCAAGAGTTAAGCATCCTGAACAACATTTGACATCATTGTTTATCTACAGCCCTTTTTGTATGTGCCAAAACTTGGAAATCTATGCTCAAAATCCACTTTTATTATTGATTCTAAACGTTAGACCTGAGGCTCTCCAAAGTGATTTGATTTATTAGGCTTACTTATGTTTTCATGGTGCAATAAGAAATTTATAGTAAGTTTAACATTTTACAGGCTCCTAAAAAGCTTCTTCAGTGTTTGATTTCATATATTGCCAGGCCAACCTTGCCAAGGGCTCATATTTGTTTGCTTTGAGTTTTCTTTCCCTACCTTATAGTCAGTCAAACTAGAAACTGAGAGGATGAGAGCCACATTTTCCTAAACAGGAACCAAGAAGAATTGCCAATTTTGCTTTCTGTAGTTTGTCTTTTATCTATATTATGTAATCTAACTAAGGAAAGTGGCCTCATTCTTTTTGTAAAATGTATTTTTATTGTAAGTTTACAAATTATATTAGTATATATTGAGTTCTCAAAATCCTCATTTACACAAGTCAGACTTAAAGTACAGCATATACAAATTATTGGTGAAGAACTGAAGGGCTAGCATCAAATATAGAAAACCAGTTTAATTTAATACAACATACCTCTGTTCTCAGAGATACTGGACACAACTTCCACCAGGAATTGCTCTTTAACTTTCTTCAGTTTGAGCTGAGCCCTGATCATATCATTGGTAGGAAAGGCAAAAGCAAAGGAAAAGAGTTTGCATTTTATTAGTTGTTTGCTTAAAGAAATGGCAACAATATGAGTGAGTAGTAGATGATTTGGTAAGAGGTTCAAAAGCAGATTTGTTCCAGAAGCAGATTGGGCCCAGATCCTCAATGGCCTTATAAACCATGGAAAGGGTGTCAGTCCAGGTCCTGCCATTCACAGACATTGAGAAGAAGTTAGAAGTGCAGAAGGTTTTAGGGTATAACCTGTAATGGATAATGGGAGTGGAAGTAGGATTGGACATGGCATGAGGTAGAATGAGAGGAGTATAAGGCGACATGCTAGATTTTTATAAGAAAATCTTGATTAATGATGGTGCCACTTGCTGAGGTGAGGAGACTGAGACATGGTAGGTTTGGGAGGGAAAAAAAATAAGTATTACCATGTAAAGGGTGAAATACCTATTAGGTGTCCATGTGGAGATATTGAATAAGCAATTAGGTATACAAGTTTGAATCTTAGAGGAGCTGGACGCACACACACATGCATATGCATAGGCTCTATATCTACATAAAATATGACACATATATGCAAGTATACATATATATGAAGTCATAGTTTATCAATTATATTTAAAGTCACAGGATTGTACTGAATCAATCAAAGTATAAGTATATATGGATAATTAGCCCCTGCAATAACTTAATGGTCACCGTCTTTTAAGAGGAAAACAATCTGGACAATCAAGTTGAAAAGGCATAGCCAGTGAGGTGAGAGGGAAATCAGTGGAGAAACCAGTGATATTTAAGAAACCAAGTGAAAAATGTATTTTAAAAAGAAGGAAGTGCTTAGCAATGCCAAATGCTGTGTAGGATGCCTCTGTCTCAGACTTAGTAACCCAATTTCTTTTAGACTGCCTTCCAAACTCAACTATTCTCAAAGGTTCAACAAGTAAATTTGAATTTTTTGCCCCTGGGCTTATGTTGTGATATACAGAAAAACATATTAAATTAGTCTGAAAAAAATATATATATGTATTAGGTTCTCAACCTTAGTATTTTACAGTTTATTCTACCCCTTTCTCTCCACTTTGGCTATGAAAGGAGTTATATTATAAAAACTTTATCTGCTACTAAGAAAAATGATTCTATTTATATAGAGGTTAAATGACATAATAAAAAGTTTGTATTTGTGACCATTTAAAGGTACATCTTTCTAATTCTTCTTGCCTCATTTAATGCCAAAAGAGTATAGAAGGAATGTGAGCATAAATGTGGGCATTGTCCTGTTTGTGGAGGATTTTGTAAGTATCCATTTTACAGCTACGGTATTCCTTTTCCCTGTGCCTTGCATGTTGTAAGAGAGACTTAGGGGGAGGCTAGATATCGAAGTTGGATAGTGCTCCCTTTCCCATGCCAGCTGGTCTCCACTGTTTTGTTATTCTTCATCTCAGTTATGACTGAGGGAGGTAAGTGACATTCTAGCTCCATAACCCCTGTACCCTCTCATTGCCCTGAGGATCTTAACTTTTCATATTAGAAAAACATTTTCTTGTCTGTGATATTCTTCAGCTATGTAATTTTTTCATTGACACACTTTGAATACCAATAACCAAGGGTCTTCACAGACGGTATGCGGAAAACCATAGTCACTTTCTCTTGTCACTACTGTGCAATTTTCTCTTCACTGCCTTACTTTTTTTTAATTTCTAGTATTCCTTAGAGATCCTTTCTTTTGGCAAACTCTGCTACTTCAAGTATTCAACTATATGTGAGTGAGAAGACACACAAGTCATGTTTATTTACTAGCATTTTATTTTTCTTTTTTTTTCTTTTTTTTTTTTCTTTTGGCATATTATGGGGGTACAGATTTTAAGGTTTCAATAAATGCCCATTTCCCCCCCTCCCCCCAAAAGTCTGAGTCTCCATCATGACCATCCCCCAGATGGTGCACATCTCACTCACTATGTATGTATATACCCGCCCCCCTCCCCCCTCCCACCTGCCCAATACCCTATTACTGTAGCACCTATGTGTCCACTTAGGTGCTACTCAGTTAATACCAGTTTGCTGGAGAATATATCTGGTGCTTGTTTTTCCATTCTTGGGATACTTCACTTAGTAGTATGGGTTCCAGCTCTAACCAGGAAAATATAAGGTGTGCTATATCACCATTGTTTCTTAGAGCTGAATAGTACTCCATGGTGTACATATACCACATTTTATTAATCCATTCTTTGATTGATGGGCACTTGGGCTGTTTCCACAGCCTTGCAATTATGAATTGTGCTGCTATAAACATTCGAGTGCAGGTGTCTTTTTTGTAGAGTGTCACTGGATCATTTGGGTAGATGCCCAGCAATGGGATTGCTGGATCAAATGGTAGATTCAGTTGTATCGCTTTAAGGTATCTCCATATTGCTTTCCACAGAGGTTGAACTAGTTTGCAGTCCCACCAGCAGTGTAGGAGTGTTCCTCTCTCTCCGCAACCACGCCAGCATTTATTGTTTGGAGATTTTTTGATAAAGGCCATTCTCACTGGGGTTAAGTGATATCTCATTGTGGTTTTGATTTGCATTTCCCTGATGATTAGAGATGTTGAGCATTTCTTCATATGTTTGTTGGCCATTCTTCTGTCTTCTTTAGAAAAATTTCTGTTCAAGTCCTTTGCCCACTTTTTAATGGGGTTATTTGATTTTTTCTTCCTAATTTTCGTGAGTTCTAAGTATATTCTAGTTATCAGTCCCTTATCGGATGCATAGGATGCAAAAATTTTCTCCCATTCTGTAGGTTGTCTGTTTACTTTCATGACTATTTCTTTGGCTGTGCAGAAACAAAATGGGAGGCATTAATATGCCAGATATCAAACTATACTACAAAGCTGTAGTAATTAAAACAATATGGTATTGGCACAAAAACAGGAATATTGACCAGTGGAACAGATGTGAGAATCCTGATATAAAACCATCCTCATATAGCCATCTCATCTTTGACAAAGCAGACAAAAACATACGCTGGGGAAAAGAATCTCTCTTCAATAAATGGTGCTGGGAAAACTGGATAGCCACCTGTAGAAGGCTAAAACAGGACCCACACCTTTCACCTCTCACAAAAACCAACTCACGCTGGATAACAGACTTAAACCTAAGATATGAAACTATTAGAACTCTAGAGGAAAAAGTTGGAAACACTCTCCTAGACATAGGCCTGGGCAAAGAGTTTATGAAGAAGTCCCCAAAGGCAATCACAGCAGCAACAAAAATAAATAAATGGGACATGATCAAGCATTTTATTTTTAATGTAAAAGGTATGTATTAGCTCAAAACAGATAATTCTGATAGGGATAGCATTGACTCTGTAGGTCACTTTGGATAGTATAGACATTTTAACAATGTTGATTCTGCCGACCCATGAGCATGATATATTCTTCCATCTGTTTACGTCCTCTGCCATTTCCTTCTTCAGTGTTTCATAGTTCTCCCTGTAGAGGTCTTTTACCTCCTTAGTTAAATATATTCCTAGGTACTTTATTTTCTTTGTTGCTATTTTGAAGGGGATTGAGCCTTTAATTTGGTTCTCGCTTGTACTGTTGTTGGCATATATGAATGCCTCTGATTTCTGTGTATTGATTTCGTATCCTGAGACTTTACCAAATTCATTTATCAATTCAAGGAGTCTCTTGGTTGAATCCTTGGGATTTTCTACATATAATATCATGTCATCAGCAAAGAGTGAGAGTTTGATCTCTTCTGGTCCCATTTGGGACCTGAAGAGGCCATCAGAGCCTGGAGGAAATAAGTAGCATTTTCAGCTTGCTCCCAGTCCTTAAGCTCCTAAGGACTCAAGGGTAATTTTAAGCCTTAAATAGTAACTCTTTTCATTATTTTCCCAGATTGGTGAATCATTTAGTAGTACATCTTTCGTAAATACCTGGTCAAATCCACGTGCAAATAAACAAGCCCATAATTCATCCATATTATGAGACATAATTTCCAGAAGCAGTATATCCCTTTGCTTTTGTATCTCCATTTTGGTTCCATTTTATTTCATTGTAGTTGCATGCACTTTGATCTTATCTAACTTTGGTAGGAGAGTTAACACACTCCTAGTTGTTTTTCCCCGGTCATTTCTGTCTAATTTAAAAGATGTGGTGGTTGCTGGTTCTATAATTGGTTTTTATCTGAAACATTTCTGTTCACTTTGTGTTTTAATAATAGGCATGATGTCACACCCTAAAATCCATACCCATCCCAAAATACTTCTCATTTCTTCTCTTATTATTTGGAGTCTGAAGTTGGTTGGCTTTTCCAATATTGCAAGGCTATGAATTTCTAGAAACCTTGCAATCTTACTTTGCAGACACTAATTCTTTCTGAGCACTTCTTTTTCTTGTCAAGGAGAAGTCAATACAAACTGACACAAAGGAATAACAGTGGTTTGTATGCTCTTCCTCTCATCCTACAAATTTATTTTGCTTCCTAGGTACTGCATTTCAAGTAATACTTTGCTATTTCTTTTTTTTTTACCACTGCATAACATTGTTTGCCATCTGTCAAAAATGCAAACAGTGTTCTTGCTATTTGGTCCATGGTTTCCAAGCCAAAGGTTATAATTTTTTTTTACAGTAACAATTTTTTTCTAAAATGAATGACAGGAGGAGGATGGAAAGACTTCTATTCAATCTACATATTAAAGAGCTAAGAAGCGTCTTCTTAGGGGAAGAGTGTTACAGTCCTATGGATTGAGAATTGAAGAAGTTCCCATTTGGGATGAACATAAGAAGCTCTACATTCTAGAGGTGGCAAAATTGAGTTTAATCCTATAGGGTGAATAAGAAAAGATGCAGGTTATGCGTTTCTTCACATTTAACGTCTTCTGAATGATAGAGGTAAAAAATGCATTTTCTTTTGTATTAAATGTTTAACAGTCAAACTATGTCATAGTCTCCCAAAACTTGAGCAAATGAATTATAGTTTTAAATAAATATACAATACAAACCACAATGGTCTCTTTTCAACTTAAAAAAGTCATTATCATAATTTATGGATATAATAACACTAATAAAAAAGTGATCTATTTTGTTTCATTGTAATCTGTGATTAGATGTTTCTAGGATTTACCATGTAGATTTAAGGAACTATTTTCCCTTTATTACAAGATATCTAGAGATTTCTGTATTTTTTTTTAATGCCAAAGATAATTTTTGAAGTGTAAATGGGAGTAAGACAAGAAATAAAACTTAATTATTGTATTTTTATTCTTTCAACTGAAAAAGTCAGTACAAAAGCCACAAAGATTGTACTATTTTATACCTATCATTTTGATTCACAGTCATATTAATTTTCTCTACTTTTCTGCCAAGCAGAAATACAGATAGATGGCTTAGAATGGCAGAGTAGGGAGCAGTTAAAAGCAGTTAAAAGTGATTACATGATTCAAGGCTCTGATGCTTGGACTGACAATTTATAAGAGAGATAGGTCAATTAGATTGAGGAATATATAGTACAGATATGTTTTTGGAATTTTATTTTGTTGAATTTTGCTCACAATATTCACCTTTAGATATGTAGAGCATAGAAAATAATGGAAATTCAAATTTGGGGGCTGAATTTTACAACCTATTCTTAATGTGTTGTATATGATATTGCATATATACTTTATATAAAAGGTAGGGAATGATAGAGTATTTAAAACAGCCCAGTGCTGAGAGTTGAGAGATCACAGTAATTGTCCTCTAAGTACAGCTAGAAATCTAACAAGTAACTTATACCTCTCCAGATCTCAATTTTCATGTCTTAATAGAAGGAACTGGTGATTATATCAGTTTCTATTGTACTGTAAAATATTATTGAAAAATGGTTTTGACTAGTTATATGTAACAAAATATTTTCTGTTTTATAATTAGTAATACCCACAAAATATGATCTCATTGTTACAATTTCCCCCCAATTAGTAGAAAGAACATTTGAGCTTGAGTATTCGTTCACTCAAGCACTTACTTCCCTGGATTAGACAATCAGTATCTCTATGTATTCTTTTCCAATTCTCTTTCTGAATACAGATATTATTTTGTATTTGAAATACATATTATTTTGTATTTGATAATAATAATACATATTATATATACATATTACATAATAAATTATTTTTACATATTACAATAAATTAATTAATTACACATTAATTATCACACAATTACATAATAATTACATATTAATTATAACATTAATATTACATAATTAATATTAATATCACATAATAATTACATATTAATTATAATATTAATATTACATAACAATTACATATTAATTATAATTAATTATAATTAATTAATTACATATTACATAATAAATAATAATACATATTATTTTGTATTTCAAATACAAAATAATAAAATATATACTCATAAACTGTGAGGAAATATATACTGCATTGCTTATGTTCTTTCTTAATGCATATTTAAAGAAGGAGTATGGTTGTTTGATGTTTATTTTTTCCAAGTTAAGCATAAATAGAATCATGGTTTAAACACAGGAGTTATACTTGGACAATGGGAATACCAATTGCATGGTCATAATATGGCTCATTTGAAAGTGAAGAGGAAGCAATCAGTGATGACCCTAAATTGTTTATACTAGTTTGTGTTTTGAGGACATCAAAGAAAAATAAGGAAAAGAGATGATCAAAAAGAAATTCATAAACAATTTTGCTGTTCATAGTTACTATTTCTACTAACAAAAAGAAGTTATTTAAAAAGATTAAAGAAAGCAATAAATTGCTGACAATTGTTTGCAAAATAAATAATGTTTGGATATTTTAAGAATACTGTATTCCTAACCATTCACAATTCTGAAGGTAGATTGGTGTATACATATGTATCCATATCTCTAGATACATACAGCTAAGTTCACACACATGCACACACACACATATATCCTTGTAATTGTGGTTTTTAAAATATAGTTAATTGATTTTCTGTGAAATGAAGACAATTATCAAAATTTTGTCTTTAAAGTGTTTGACAATTTAATTATTCCAAGTTATATAATTTTAAAAAGAGTATCAAAAATGGGAGCATTATCTTTCAGGAACTTCTATTTTTTACAAATATTGAAGTATCTTAAGGATTATGGGTTTTTTATGGCAAGGAAGAGGGTCTTTTTTTCTTCTTTTGTTGCCCAGAATGAATGTTACAGTGAAACATGACCTCACTTGTACGAAGCTTATAAACTCTTTCCAATGCTCATTAAACCCTAAAGAGCTCAAATCACCATTTCATGGATTTGAACTCTTTTTGGTCAATGTCTTTATATTTATTATTATGTCCATATGTCCTTTTAAAGTAATAGATAATTCTTCTTTCACTTTCTGACTCTTGTTTTCAATATGGTGCTTGTAACGGATAAAGTGAGATAAGATGAGATCTTTATTTGCCTCTTAACTTTGTATTATGTATTTCATTTGGCAACATGTCCTGGGAAACTCATTTGGTACTCAATTCAGAGAAGAAGTCAGAATTCTCTTTATGTTAAATCAGTGGAAATTGCTGCAATCAAATTTCACCAGTTTCTTTAAACAATTATGATTTCATAGAACATTTCTTAAAAAGGATGTACCTTGATGAATGCTAGAAGACAATTCTGAAGTACTGAGTTTAAATCAAAAGTGATTTTTCAATTAAGGAATGTCTGAAAAGCTAGTTATATAAAAACAATTCAGAAATGTTTGCATGAGAATCCAAATTAAATGTTATCATTTTTACTTAACCTTGGGCTTATAATCCACTAAATCTATATCATTATTCTTAATTTTAAAAATAAATATACATTTTATGACAACAAATGTTTCTAAATAATGTAAAAATTATAATTATATGATATGGTTTAAGTTTTGACAGTTGAAATTTCAGAGAGATATTTTAAATTGCTGTATCTTTCCACTGTGTTTAAGTGTATCTCCTCCATCAAACCAGATGACTTCATCTTTACTGTAAATTGAATGTATAACATTCTTTCCTTATTTATTTTGTTTTATTTTTAATGAATGGCCTTTCAAGTATTTTATATGTTTTTGAATAAATGGGCTTATTAAACAGTTAAATATATTAGTCAATGAAAAGTAGACACAATCTTGCACTATGAGAGAATAGAAAGAATGTTTAAAGAGGTATATTGTATAATATCATGATATTAGGAAAAACAGTAACTTGGCCATAAATAAAAAGTGCATTATATTCATGCAAGAGGATTGATTTGCAGTGAAGAAAAAGCTACAGAATATAAAATGACTATTCAGTGTTGGAGTTTAAGCATGATTCTTTTCATTTTATACTATAAACCTCTAGCCTAATCTTTCCTAAAGTCCTACTGAAAGAGTTGAGATAATGACAACAGCATACTTTTTGACTTCTCTTCCCATAAATTCTTTTCTCAAACTTTGAATATCGATTGTCTCTGAACATTACCCATTTGGTAACCACTTTCTTTTCAACAAATATTACTGGAATGCTCAATTATCAGCTGTTAAATATCTGAACAATATCCTTTGTCTGGCCAGCTGCTAAAACGTCCAGTTGCTGGGCTTATTTCATCTCAAATACATAGGCGCCCTGCCAATAGCATCACATCTCAGCACCGTTCAACGGGTCCTGATACCATCCTTTCAGTGGCCAGCTGTTGCATTTATAGTTAAATGGTTGCCAAACCAAAGGCCACAAAAAACAATGCCTTTTCTTTTCTTTTTTTTTTTTTTTGAGCTTTTATCTTGCCCAAGCTTCATCATCAATGTCATATTGCTGTGAGCAATCGCCAGCATCCTACAGATCTCCAGAAAGCTTTTAGAAGTTATTTTGTATTCATTGTAGATGGCAAATAATTGAAGCAATCCACCTGCTCTGGGGCTTGTCTGTCAACTTTGATACTGGTAGCGGCATGAGTGACATTTGCTTATTGTTATAAATTTGGATGCTGGTTTTTTTTTTAGAAAGAGTGAAAAATGTATGTTTTATGATATATCTCTGTAATTCATTTTGCTCTTGAAGAGTACAACTACAACTACATGTTACAGTTTTTAGTATTCATAACTGCATTACTATTTTATTCCTAAACACTTATTTCAAATTCGCAATATTGATTGTCTTTGAACATTATCCATTTGGTAACCACTTTCTTTTCAACAAATATTACTAGAATGGTCAATTATCAGCTGCTAAATATCTGGAAAATATCCTTTGTTCACTTTAAGTGGATATAGATATAAATGTGATCACAAATGTTAATACAAAATATATATGTGTATACAGAGTTTACCACTTTTTGCAAAAGTGAAATAATATCCTACAAACTGTTTCATAACCAACTAGAGGGCATTAAGCAAGAGAAAAATATAATCTAATAAATAATGGTATTGGGCAACTGACTATATTTATATTCATATACCTCCTGATGAACAAAAATTAATTACAAGTAGATTAAAGATTTAAAATAAATTAGAAAAACTTTAGAATAATTAAAAGCAAAAGAAAATAAACTGAATTCTGTTTATAAAATAAATATGTACTAAGAGTACAAAAATATTTACATTATAGAAAATGTAGAAAGGAGTAAATCTTTCTGACATTAAAATAACCACTTTTAAATATTACATTTACTTCTAGTCTTTTCCTCTGGAAATTACATGTATTTCCATTAATCATTTCCTTTTCTCCCGGAGCTTTAATCTGATGCTTCACACACAAGAAAATTAACATTTACTGTTACCTTTCCACATCTGTCTCTATGTTTTTACAAACTACTACAAGCATGTGCAAATAAATATTATTCAGCTATTTTATTTAAAATATAATATTGTACATATTACTCTATGCTTTGCTGTTTTTATTTAATTTGGGTATCACTTTTTCAGAGTTATTTTCTCACGTATGATGTTCATAACATTTCCCTATATGAGTACATATACTTAAAAACAATCCTAATAAATTATAAATTTCATTCATCTTCATTAGCAATCCTTATTTTATTATTAGAATGTTGTTTTCAATAAAGATTATTTATAATTGTTATTTTATAAACACAGTTGCAATGAGCAATGTGATGCATGAATGTTGATAGTTTTGATTATTTATTGGGGTAAGCTTCTAGAACTGAAATTAATGATAAAAGATCATAAACCTTAAAAATATCTTAATTCACATTGTCTATAACTTAACAGAAAGACAATTTATACTTTAACAAATAGTCTAAATAAAATAATATGCCTGCTTTTGTATGGCACATACCACTATTTTTGTGTTATCTATTTCCCATTCAAATAGTCAAAGATAATCTGTATTTTAATAGTGATTATTTAAATATGCTTTTATACAATCACTTTAAAAACATTTTATAGTTATATGTAAAAAATAAGTTATGGAAATAATTTCTATTTGTACTTTATTAACGTACATATAAATGTATATATGACTTTAAGTGGATATAGATATAAATGTGATCACAGATATCACCACTCTCTCTCTATATATATATACATATATATATATATATAGAGAGAGAGAGTTGGCCACTTTTTGCAAAAGTGGAATTACATCTTAAAAACTGTTTTATAATCAACTAAAGGGCATTAACTAGGAGAAAAGTATAATCTAATAAAAAATGGTAATGGACAACTAACTCTTTATATTTATATTCATATGCTTCCCAATGAACAAAAATTAATTGCAAGCAGAATCAAATATTGAAAATAAATGAGAAAAAACTTTAAAACACTCAAAATCAAATAATTTTATGATTTTTGCATAGGACCATATTTATGAAAATAAAAAATGTAAGTAAAAATAATGAAGGTAAATAATGATTTGTACAAATACTGAAAAATTAAAACTCTAAATATAATTAGAAATCCAAGTATAAATCATAAAATACATGAGTTCTTAGAAAGGTTATGGAAGAAAGGAACATTTATTTATTGCTGTTGGAATACAAATTGTTCTAACCACTGTGGAGTAGAATTTGATAATATCTAGTTAAATTTAAAAGACATATGTTCTAAGGCTTAGAGATAGGAATTCTACTTTTAAATATGTATTTTAGAGAAGCACTCACATGTATACCTATGCAGTTGTATAAAGCATGACCAGTATTTTCTATGCTTAAATGGTAGAACTCAGTACAATGAACAAACATGAATCATTAAATGAAGTAGTAACATAATTTTAAATCCATCTTCCAGTGTATCTTTGTCTTAGTTTGATGGAGGTAGATTTTTACTTTAAAAACTTGCACAAGATTAATAATTCTTTTCTGATAATTTTAAATCATACACACAAAAAAATCTTAAAAAAAAGAAAAAAACCGGCAACGATAAAATGCCCGGTCTCATATAATAATCAAATAACTCTAGTTGCAGTCTATTCCAAACCTGTGTTCCACCTTGTAGTGAGTGAGAAGCTTCTACTCTGAGGACAAGAGTGCAGTCAGATTATTCCTGCTTTATTAGTTCTTTTTCTCATGTTTTCTCATCTTCACAGTTTCTTAGTCTCTTACCCTCCAAGAATGGAAGTCCAGGGCTAGAATGAAAAGAGGGAAATTAGGAGACATAAGAAGTCTTTATTGGCTGTTAATATATTGCAACTTAACAAAATCTTGTTCTGGCTTGGAACGTGTTTGATGCAGACTCCTGTTCAGGAGTGCTTTTGTGGTTCTTCAGTGCAACTCTCCCATCACTTGGCACATCCCACAGTAGGGCCTTCCAGCAGGTCAGGCTCTCCCCGTCTCTAACTGGCTGCATCAAGAGACCTGTTGACTTCTCTGCTTTACTCTATTTTCGTTGCAAATTACATTTTAAGGAAAGGTCTACAATGACAACCTCTTGTGCTCTCTCCTTTCATAGCTTCCCACTAGTCAATGTAAAACACTAATACTATATATTCATTCTTTGCCTTAATGAAACAAATCTCACTGAAACAGAAAGTTCTACTTTGGCTTGTCCAGTTAGCTAGCCCATCTCTAGACCTGTAGAACTGTCAAGCAGAAAGTTGACACTACTCCATCAATCTCTCAACTATAAGAATCAACTCTCACTGCTTCATGTAATTCTTACCAGTAATCTCGTAGTATGTACGCTGTATTTGCTTTTCTATTTTTTCTTTACAATACTTTGAAAAGTTAATCTCTCTGTGTCCATTTAAGAGAATGAAATCAATATTATCAACTGACTTAAATTTTCCCCATTTAGTTATTCTTAAAGATGTTGAGACGTACGTATGTATCTCTTTGCCACATGTGGATGACGGAGAATTGTATCAGGGTTGTAAAAACTGTCCTTGTCAGATTTCATCTCTAAGCAGTATTTAGGAGGCAATAAAATGCAAAGCAAAGGTTGAGCGTGAGTATCTGTGGACTTACTGTATGACCTTAGATAATCAGTAAATCTACCTTCATTTTTCTTGATCATAAAGTTTAGAAAGTAATAATAGTAATAATTTCAAAAACATATAGAGAAGATTAATAAAACAATGTTTGAAAAAACAGTTTAAGATGCTTTGTGTAAGCAGAAAATATTCATATTCAACAAATGAAATGTGCTTTGAAATATGTAATTTGGATATTTCCTGATGGGACATACAAGAAAAATCTTAGCACATCCATACCTTTATATAAAAATTCACATTTTACCAACTGCTTTTATATATGGTATTTTTAATAGCTTTATTATCTCTGTTTCTTATTGAATATCTACCCTTTGAAGACAATTTTGAAAATAATAGGAAAACCTAAAGAATAAAACCTCAGAATCCACCTCTCAGATATAACCATAATTCAGTCATGTTTATTTTTTAATTTTTATTTATTACGGGTACATAATAGTTGTGTATCTTTATAGGGTACATGTGATGTTTTAATACAGGCACACAATGTGAATCCTGATTGTTTGAAATTGAGCATCTTTTTTTTTTCACTGAAAGATTGTTTGTAATTGACATTGATTTCACTGAAATTGAGTATCTTTAAATATATCTCTTACTTGAAAATATTTTTGCCACATTTAAAATAAATGATTTATAATCAAAATGTAATGACACCAATTGCAGATTGAGGCCTATCACTAAGGCAGAGAAAGAGAGAGCAAGAACAAGAGAGAGTAATGAACAGACTTCTTTTAAAACAGTGGGGAATTGACAACACCCTTTAGGAACTTTGTCTTTCTTTAGTATAAATGATTTAATATGCAGTGTTTGGAATTAGATACTGTCTTAAAGCTATGAAGGTGCTAGTGACTTTTTTCTGAGTTTATATCAAAGAGTATGAAAAGTCATGTGAACCCACTCTTCAAAGCACAAAGTTAAAATGCTCTAAAGGCATTTGGCATATTCTTATTGACTTATAGACCATGGAAATAATGACAAAAAGAAAGAGATTCTGCAGAGATTTGAATACATTTATTGTGGCTCTCTTGGCAGTCATCTGATAACTTGACTATCAAGCAGGAGTTTTGGGGCCTGTTAATGGAAAAACTGTAAAAAAAAAGTAACTTTATTTTAAGCTACTGGAAACTTTAATAGTGTTGAACTACTAGTGCATTAACTCAATTGCACCACAAAATTTCAGTCTACTAAACAAGAAGAAGATAATGTGGATTCATGCAAGATCAAAATTATAAATCCAAGTGACTTTTTTTGTATATTTTAGTGCCTCTTGGGAATTTTTTGGCTGCACACAGAAGAGAAATTTCTGAGAAGCTGCAAACCAAAGAAGGTTTTTAATTAAAAAATGAGATTTATAGTCAGCTAAAATTGAATATTAAGTAATTTGGTTCTTAAAATACCAAAGAAAAATGTTCCATTTTAGTGTGGTAATAATGATATAAACAGTAATAGTAGTAGATCTAACATTTATGGAGTCTTCACACAGATGCTATACAAAATATTTTATATTTATTTTCTCATTTCTTCCACACAATTCTGTGAGGTAGATTCATTCATTAGCTTCCTCCACAGATTATAAAACTCATCCATAAAATGATTTAGTACCTGGAACAACAAATCTAGTAAGCAGAAGATCTGGGATTTGAATCCAGAGAATTTAATTCTAGAGCTTATTCTTTGAAATATTAATCTTCAAATCTTGCTAATTTAAAGTAAATGAGCCATGGGTTAATGCAGAGAAATTATTTAGGACATTATTATGAGAGAGGATTACATTTTGGAAGTATTTCTTTACAATTTTTCATTTCTTGTGTTATAATTCTCTCTGTCCTGCCATCTTATACAATTTTAGCTTTTGCCTAAACAATGACAATTATTGTTCTGCTACTTCTAAAATCAGTCATGTGGAATTCTCCTTATTGAGGACCTATAAGCTACATGGTCTCCACTCTGACTCAGTAGTCAGTACTTTTCCATCTCCACCTCTTCCCTCCTGCTCCTTAGCCCCTGTGTCCATAAAATAGCAGAAACCTTCTGCTCACAGCTCCCTAGGCAGGGAGAATTCTCCACATGACACTGATTCTTCCAATCTTCACCCAGCAGTGTTCCATGGGGAAAGACAGGACCTTCAGAAGAGAGAGCTAACGCTTTCTTCTATTTAGCCTCTTGCTTGTACAATCACATTAAGTGATTAAAGATTTGACTGTTACTTTTATTTTGGCTTATTGTCTTAATCAACGACTTCAACATCTGGCAGCTCAGCTCTTGACAAATAAGGTATAGCGTTCTGCTTATTCTTTTTTCTTGCCAGCAAAAGTTACTAGAATGTCCATCAATTAATTAGTTGGCCTATATATTTTTTATCTTTTAAGAATCTCAAATACCAATTTGCCTACAAAGATATCACTATTTGCTATATTGACCACACTTATATGTGAGCTTCATATTATTCTATTCATTCCTTCTAATTTGTCTAGTCAACTACTTATGGGCAAATACAGTGACTGATGCATTATAGACATTCTCTAAATATTTAAAGAATAGATTAATATAAAATGCACAAATGAATGAAAAATAAATGACATCTTCTAGGGCTGCAGTTTTCAACTCCCAGACCAAGGACCAATACTGGTCAATGGCTTGTTAGGGGATGGGCCACAGAGCTCTACCACCCAGCCCACCCAATGTCCATGGAAAAATTGTTTTCCATGAAACTTAGGAAGCAGGGGGGCACACAGCAGAAGATGAGCAGCCAGTGAGCAAGCAAAGCGTCATCTGTATTTGTAGCTGCTCCCCATGGCTGGCAGCATTGCCAACTCCCATCCTCCCCACCCTAACCCTCCCCACCCCCACCCTATTCATGGAAAAACTGTCTTCCATGAAACCAGTCCCTGGTGCCAAAAGGTCAGGGACCACCACTCTAGAGTATTTTTAAAAATATTTTTCATCTTGTACTTAGTGTTAATTTAAGAGAAATAGAAACTGATAAAAATAACATTTGAATGTTTAGTTAATTTAAAAAAGTGAGAAATCCCCCAAAGCACAGGCAACCAAAGCAAAACTGAACAAATAGCATCACATAGAGCTAAAAAGCTTCTGCACAGGAAAAGAAACAATCAACAAAGTAGAAAGACAACTCACAGAATGGGAGAAAATAGTTGCAAACCACCCGTCTGATGAGGAATTAATAACTAGAATATATAAGGAGCTCCAACATCTTGATAGGAAAAAATAAAATAATTTGATTAAAAAAATGGGCAAAGAATCTGAATAGGCATTTCTCAAAAGAAGACATACAAATGGCTAATAGGTATATATAAAAATGCTCAACATCATTAGTTAACAGAGAGATGCTAATCAAAACTATGAGATATCCTCTCCCCCCAGTTAAAATGGTTTTTATAAAACAGGCAATAAGGAATGCTGGCAAGGATGTAGATAAAGGGGAACCCTCATACACTGTTGGTGAGAATGTAAATTAGAGCAACCACTATGGAAAACAGTACAGAAGTTCCTCAAAAACTAGAAATAGAACTACTGTATGACCCAGATATCCCACTGCTGGTTTATATCCACCCAAAGGAGGGAAATACAGCATATCAAAAAGATATCTGCATTCTCATGTTTATTGTAGCACTATTCACAACAGCCAAGATATGGAATCAATCAAGTGTCCACCCATGAATGAATGCATAAAAAAATTATGGTATATACACACAATGGAATATTATGTAGCCACAACAAAATAATGAAATTCTGCCATGTGAAACAACATAGATGGAACTGGAGAACATTATATTTAGTAAAATAAGCCAAGCACAGAAACACAAATCTTACATGTATTCACTCATGTGTGGGACCTAAATATTAAAAATAATTGATCTTGTAGAGACAGAAAGTAGAATTATGGTTACCAGAGGTTTGGAAGGATAGCAGGGAGTGGGGAATAAAGTGGGGACGGTTAATGGGTGCAAAAATATAGATAGATAGTTAGCTAGAATGAACAATATTTGATCACACAACAAAGTGAATATAATCAACAAAAAATTAGGATATATTTTAAAATAACTAAAAGAGTGGAATTGGAATGTTCCTAACACAAAGAAATGTTAAATGAAGTGATGGATACCTCAATTACCCTGATTTGATTAATTCACATTGTATGCCTGTATCAAAACATCATGTGAACCCTATAAAGATATATACCTATTATGTACCCATAATAATTAAAAATTAAAAAATTAAGTGAGAAAAGATCTTCTTTTGTTAGGTCAAATATATTATATTTTAGGTAATTAGATTAATCTTTAAAATAATAATTTCCAGTAAAAGTTTTAATGCAGTGGAAGTAGCACATTTAAAATATATAATTACTCTACAATCATACAAATGGAATTTTAAAAAGAAGAGGTCTTTTTTAAAAAAAGAAAATTTTCTTCAAGAAAGTATAATAATCTCTTCATTAGGATGGATGATCAAAATTCCTGGTAAACACTGATAACTGAGTCTTTAGAGGTGATATATATATATATATATATATATATATATATATATATATATATATCACATACACACATTTTCATATTCTGACTTTGCCTAACTGGATATCAAGAATAAAGTTAAGACAGAGATATTTTTCCATGTCTTTAAAAATGAGAAACATCAAAAAACAAAGCTGCCATTAAACAGAGAAATACCAATGACATCTTTCTCAAATGTAAACTAATAAAATGCAGACTAAGTAATCTGTATAAGGAGAAGAAATGAGATAAACACCAAGAATAAATGTATTGTCTTAGTCTGTTTGGGATGCTATGCAAAATACCATAAACTGTGTGGCTTGTGAGCAGCAAAAATTTATTTTCCACAGTTCTGGAAGCTGGAAAGTCCAAGATGAAGATTCACTTGCTGGTGAGGGCCCACTGCCTGGTTCACAGAAGATGCTTTTTTGCTGTATATTCCTGTAATGGAAAGGAAGAACTGTGGTCTCTTCAGCCCCTAAGAGCACTAATCCCTTGCAGATTCTGGTTATTAGCCCTTTATCAGATATTTAGCAAGAAAATATTTTCTCCCATTATGTAGGTTGTCTATTTGCTCTATTGATTGTTTCCTTGACTGTGCAGAAACTTTTTAATTTAATTAGGTCCTATTTATTTATTTTTGTTGCAACTGTGATTGCCTTTGGCCGATATCTATAGAGTTTTTCCAACCTCTTCTTCCAGAATTCTTATAGTTTCATGCATTAGGTTTAAGTCTGTTACACATTGTGAATTAATTTTTGTGAATGGTGAGAGGTGCAGATCCTGTTTCTGTCTTCTACAGGTGGCTATCCAATTTTCCTAGTATGATTTATTGAGCAGGAATTCTTTTCCCCAGTTTATGTTTTCGTCTGCTTTTTCAAAGATCAGATGGCAGTAAGAGGATTATTTTATATCTGGGTTCTCTGTCCTGGTCCTTAGGTCTATGTGTCTGTTTTCATGCCTGTACCATGCATGTTTAGAACTCAAGCAAATCAACAAGAAAACATCACACAACCCCCATTAAAAAGTGGGCAAAAGACATGAACACAAGCTTTTCAAAAGAAGGTAGACTAATGGCCAAAAAACATGAAAAAATGCTCAAAATCTCTAATCATCAGGGAAAGGCAAATCAAAACCACAATGAGATATCACCTAACTTCAGTGTGAATGGCTTTTATCCAAAAGTCCCAAAACAGATGCTGTCGTGGATGAGAGAAAGGAACACTTATACACTGTCCATGGGACTGCAAATAGTACAACCTTTATGGAAAGTAGTATGGAGATACCTTAAAGAACTAAAAGAAGACCTACTGGATATTTACCCAAAAGAAAAAAAGACATTTTATAAAAAAGACACTTCCACTCAAATGTTTATAGAAGCACAATTCACAATTGCAAAGATGTGGAAACAACCCAAATGCCCATCAATACATAAGTTGATTAATAAAATATGATATATGTATAACATGGAATACTACTGAGCCATAAAAAATGGTGAGCTAATGCCCTTTGTAACAACCTGGATTGAACTGGAGAGCATTTTCTAAGTGAAGTATCATAAGAATGGAAAAACAAACACCACATGTACTCACTGTTAGACTAGAACTTATTGATCAACACCCATGTGCACATATGGTGTAAAACTCAATGGAAACCAAGCAGGTGGGAGGAGGAAGAAGAGGACAGGTAAATTCACACCTAACAGGTAAAATCCATGCTATATTGGTGATGAGCACATTTATAACCTTGAATCAAATGGCACAAAAGTAATTCATGTAACCAAAAGGTTTGTACCCAGATGTTTGTACTCTGAAATAAAAAACAAAAAGAGCATTAATCCCATTCTTAAGGGCTCTACCCTCATAACCTAATCACCTTCCCAAAACTTCACCTCTTAATATCATCACATTGAAGATTAGGTTTCAACATATGAAATTTTTGGGGACACAAATATTCAGTTCATAGCAGATATTGAGTATGTGTGACTATAATCTCTATATATTTCAACCCTTTAAAGGTAGAACTTGTTTCTTGGATAAATAGTTTTTAAATATATATTTATCACTACAAAGAGCAGTTAATCTAGTAAGTCTCTGATTCATGGCTTAAAAGTGAAATATGTGAAGATTATAATACAAATGATTATTTTTCCAACACTCTAAATGAAATAAATTTTCAATTAAATAATTGAAATATAGATTATAAAATATAAAATTTCAAATTAATGATAATGTCAAAACGATTTAAAGCAATATAGCATTTGGATAATGAAATTTGATGTGTGAGAGACCTACCTTGGGGCTTTTTAAAAACAGTTCTTATCAGCACTATCTCAGAATATGACTCAGTAGACTTTGCATGATGAAAATAAATACTTTTAAAATTTGCTTTATGTTAGTTTTATTACATTTTGAAGGGTGAAAATGAAAATGAAAATAAAATTCTGCAAAGTTGAGTCTCAAACATAGCCAATTTTACTATTTGATTTTATATTTTCCTGATTACTACATTCTTAACTCTAAATAATTACCTTTTACTTTTACTTAGACATTTATTTTTAAATGTTGATGTCTCCTGACTCTTTACAAAAATATCAAATAATTTAACTTAAGAAATCTCTATCTTAAAGCTCATTTTTTATGCATTGGTCACATTATTATTGTTAGTTCTTATTTTATATAATACACATACATTTTGTTTCTTTAGTTGCTGACTTTAGACAGTGTCACTCCAATCTATAGAATATATAGCACAAGAAACTTTTGCTTCTATTCTCCCATGAACTTTTCGTCTACTCATTACTTCTGCATTGTTTTTGTTAAACCATTACTTTCCTATTATTAGGGTTTATAACATCCATGTTCTGTTCAATAGTTAAAATTGAGTACAGATATCAGTTTAAAAAATTAAAAAATACTAAACTATAGTTTAATTACTATAGTTTTGTAAACATTATTCACTATAGAAAGAGATCCTTCCTGAAAAAAAAAATAAATCTAAAATTTATTAAACATTGACCTTCAAAGTAGAATGTTCCAACCACCAAAGGCAAATGAACAATAATAACATCACATTCTATCAATTTTGCTTCAATTTAGTTTGTTTAATTCGGGTTCTAAATTTATTATAGAGCGTATTAATTCTCCTAGAGTTTCAAATTGCATTGTTTTCTTTTTGATAGAATAAAGATATACTATATCATTAAGATCATCTATATTTTTAATAATATTAAAAGTTAAGTGGATATTTTCTACTTTACTACTATAAAATTGATACAGGATTTTGCTTTGGAAAATGTTCTCTCATTTTTACGATACTTGGATTTTTAGAATTACTTTTTTCTTAAATTATGCTGATTTCTTCTTAGAGATATTATATAATTATTATCATAAGATTTCTTATCATTGCTTTGCTAAATAGGAGTTTTTTGAAATTGCAAGACTTTTAATTTCGAATTACTCATATTACACTGGAGTAGAGAAAGGTACAGGGAGGTAAATGCTTTGTTTTTTTTATTGGTAGAAAATATCTTTTGCTTCCAAATGTGATCAGTAGTTTTAATAAACATAGAATTTTTCTTTGGAAAATAATACCCTCATTTCTAACATTTTACCACAATGTGTTCTAGCATTCTGTGTTCCTTTTAAGATGTATGATATCAATATTATCTTTACCCCTTTGTAAATAACTTATTCGTCCTGTTCTAAAAGTCTTTGTTTTGAAATTTCATTAGGATTGATATAGTAGTACATATAAATGTGTGTGTGTGTGTGTGTGTGTGTGTGTGTGTGTGTATGCATGTGTGTGTTCCTTTATCTTGTTTGGCATTGTGGGTCTAGTGACATCTGTTGTTTACCTGCTCATCATTTTCCCACCCTTCTTTTGATGCCAATGAATTTTTCCTTTAAGCAACCTCCTCTTCAATACTCAGTTCATGTGTTCAGGAAAGGTTAAATCCACATCTTGACTCCAGATGTAGACTTGTGACCCAGGACTGGCCAGTAAAACTCAGGCCAAATATTGGACACATGTATTCCTTCAGGTATAATTGCATTATCTTGGACCAGAACATTTAACTGGATTATTGACAGCCCAGAGATTTTTGTTAAAATGTTAAGACCAAGAAGCTTTTACTTTGCTAGAATTACAAAACTGATACAACATAAGCTTTGATTTACATAAGAATAACATACGAAGAGGGTCTACCTTAGAATTTAGCTTAGAATTAAGACAGAACTGGGGTGGGGGAGAACAGCCCCAGATGAAGCAAGATAAATAAAAAGAAAAAAATGATACCTGGTGACATGAAAGGACTTTCTAGATATATTATGCCTGACATTAGCACTAGAGCTGAAATGCTTTTCAAATGTGAGACCCCAATATTATCTTATTTAGTAAACAATTTTGAATGAAGTTCCTCATTTATCAAGCAAAACATTCTGAACAGATAGGGGCATTTCCTCTAGAGATTCATATACATGTTGCATTACTGAATTTTGTCTTGACTGTTCTCTCATTTTTTCTAGGCTTTTGTCTTTATTTGTGTCATAAGAAAAAAAAATTTCTATCTATTAACATTTTCATTGAATCTTTCTTTTATTTTTTCCCAGGCCTTGAATTATGTTTGCTCATTTGTACCTTTTTTCCATCAAGTGTCTGCTAATTCTTGACTTCCATTTATATCTATGTGTAGGCGATTGCACTGTGTATGAAAATTAGAGATTTCAAAGGCCTATTTTCCCTTACTCTATCTTTTGCATGGAGGTTGGTTCTATGTACTGTATATGCCTATCACATTGTGTGCATGAATATCAGGCAAGCATGATGTCAATGCCAGCACTAGCACCAAGAGGTCTGTAAGGCAAACATCGTTGCTTATCCAATAGCTGATTATCCACCTTTGTTTTTGTTAGCACATTTTTCATGTTTTTTGTGCTTTTTAATTTTTATTTATTTGTTTTGTGTTCTTTAATTTAAAAGAATTGGGACTTGTTTCAGGGCATGAATCATGATTTTTTTTTTCCAACCTAAATATGGTTCTGGTCAAAAATTTAGGTTAGGTATAGGCCTATGACACAATATTGGCAATCAGACCTAAAGAGAAATCCTTGGATGCTTCTACTAAGTTCCTGATACAGATACATATTTTCTTTGTTTCAATGTTGATGCGTCTGCATGTGATTTCATTTTGAGACAATAATGATACAAGTAAGAGAAACAAGAGATATGCTGAGGATGGCAGAGGAGAATTAAGGGCCAATCTATAGGTAGTCCTTTCCCAGACTTCTTGTCATGTAAGATAAACATTCATATAACATAAGCCATATTTATTTGAAATTTCTGAAATTCCCATCCCCAAATCATCTTATTAGGCAGATTATACAGTCATTTTAGGGAGCAGATCTCTGACTTTAGCATAGAAGTTAATACTACTGTCACAAATACTGCATCTTCAAGGATGTGGAATGGATGCATAAGAGAACTAGGATAGTTATTCTATAACCAATTACTTTGTTTATAGTCCTATTTCTCCATCTTGTTTTTGATATATGTAGATTTCTACCTTGAAACTTCTCTCCAAAGAGTCTCCCTTTAAAAGAATGGCAAATGTATGCCCTTGCCCTCCATAATATTCACCACATCCCTCAGATGTGGGACTACCCCTCCAACCCACAAATACCTAGTGAACACCGCTGAAGGAGAGACAAAGATATAAAATGTAACCAAAATTTTAAGAAAAAAAGAAAAATAAACATTTGTCAGGTGTGGGGCAGGTGGGAGGGGGGAGAGGGGATGGGTATATACATACATAGTGAGTGTGATGCAAACCATCTGGGGGATGGACACATATGAAGCTCTGGCTTGAGGGGGGAGGGGAGACAAGGGCAATGTATGCAACCTTAATGTTTGTACCCCCATAATATGCTGAAATAAAAAAAAAAGTAGAGAGAGAGAAAAAAGAAATGATTCCCATCCCTGTTCATTTTGGCGTATGGTTTCTTATGCTTTGGTGTATTCCTCAAGCTATCTCACTGTTATTTTCTAGAAATTATTTTTAAGTCTGAGCCACTTATGGCTTCTCTACCTGTTCTCAGTGCCATTATGAATCTATTCCTTTTGGTAAAATTTTATGGACATTTTAATGGGACAAGAAGTCAGAAGGGAGGCAAATAGGTCAGTTATCCTTTTAAAGTATTGTCAAAGAAAAATTACACCAAACTTGTTAAACAGGAAGGAAAACTTTATTCAAGACTTTTGCAATTGGGGAAATGAATTGAACTTAACTCTCCTGAAACAAAAGGCAGGAGGGTGTTTATGCTCTGGGGTGAGCTAGCAGAAAGGCACTGGAAGACCATAGTGGGGGATTGGTCAGTATGATTAGGCTGTGTTTGCTAATTGGTACTTATCTAAATTAGGCTTATACCCTGCCACTGAGACTAAGAGGTAGGGGCATTAACTTTCTTGA
Organism: Microcebus murinus; assembly: GCF_040939455.1. Classification (NCBI taxonomy): domain Eukaryota; kingdom Metazoa; phylum Chordata; class Mammalia; order Primates; family Cheirogaleidae; genus Microcebus; species Microcebus murinus. The sequence continues at coordinate 61,593,084 of NC_134108.1, read as the reverse complement.
TGTTTGTATTTAAAGGAGATGGCTTCTAGGTCGTTTTAAAGACATTCCTTAATTGTAGAAGATTAACATCACAAAGAGGCAGAGGAAAAATTATAAGTTTTCTAAAGTAAAAGCCCTAGAAAAGAGAGGTAGGGACCTATAATCAGGAAGAAACCTGAGCAAAGTTTACTCAAACTGGGGGACATTTTAAGGCTATCTTGGTCACTATCTTGTTCAGAATCTCAGAATTAGCATTTCTAAAATCTTCTCAAATAATTCATATTCAGAACTAATATAGATACAACAGCACATCTGTGATATTGTAGAATAGGCTAATTCAAACTTATGACTAAAGCAAATTTAAATTAAGGCTGTTTTTCTAAGTTCATTGCCATGCATGTGCTTTTTCCTCTTTGTATAAAAGAAATTCATTTTGCTTTCACTCCCACCCACAAATAATTTGGCTAATTGTTTTTAGCAATCTATTGTATTACTTTATGTTTGGTGTTCTTCGTGTTGCAGATGAAATTAACAACAAAATAGTTTTTAAAGTTATAAAAACCAATAACACACCAAGAAAACTCCCAAGAGATTTGTCTTATGTCACGACAATGGCAAAGCTAACCTGGGCTCTGTTGATGTATAATTAGAACATTTTGTCATGGTTGGGCCACTTATTTTGGTCTCTCAAGCAAATATGTAGGTAGAAGAAACTTCTCAAACTTCTGAGGATTAGAGTAATGAGTCTTTAGGGTATCTAAACGCCTCTTCCTTTCCCCCAAACTAATGATCCTATCTGAAATTACTGGGAGGGAAGGTGACTGGTCACTATAACAGTGAGGCCTCTAAGTAAAATGAAACTGTAGGGGTGAGCAAAAACTTGTCCTTTCTCCCGAAAGTTTGGTGAAAGATCAACTCACAATTAAGGCAGATTAATAAGAGAAAGGTTTATTTACCATGCACATGACATGAGGAGAATTACAGAGTGACCCAATATCCCAGTGGGATCCAGATATTTTTATATATGCCTTTTAGAGAGGAGGGGGGAAATGAGGAGTATAGGTAATTTTGTTTAGGGGTAATACATGGTTACTAGGGAGGATGAATAGATACTTGGGGAAACTGATTTATTTATAGATTAATCTGAGAGGCAGGTATTATGTTTTAAATGATTTGGGCCAGGTCTGGTTGCATTCTTGATCTTTCCTGTAATATATTGGGATAACAGGGAGAGGAAGGGAAGCCCATTGTTCTTTTGGTTTATGTAGATAGAGGGCAAGCCTCTTCTAAGGGCCTATTAATGTCTAAGAGCCTTTAATTCAAAATGTTTTTCATGCCAAGGAGTCATATTTTGGGATGAAATTCCCTGAGCTCCTTCAAAACATTATAGTTTCTCTCATTTAAATGGAAGTAGAAGGATTCTGGTAGCTATTTTCAGCCACCACTGTATTCCAGGGGATCACTGGTCACTGTCTCTTGACCATTGTAAAGAACTCTGCTCTGAGGATCCTTCAGCCCTAGCCTCTGCTGACATGGTGGAAAATGCTGACTACAGCCAAGCTTATATTAGTTTAACCACGTCGGTACCAGCATCGACTATAGTCAATAGCCACAGATGAACAGGCACAGCAACTTTAGCCAACAGCTGTGATATGACTTTTCTAATTTTTCATTTATCAAAATAAAATTGTGAACATTTAAAAATAATGCAATGAAAACATATATGTATATGTTACCTATTCTGATTTACAAGTAAAGCTGCCTGTAAAGTAAAACAAGCTTTCAGTGCTTTAAAGCTTTCCTCATCACACAAGAGCAAAAGGGATTGTTGTCAATGCACAGCACAAACTATTGTGCGGACTAGGAGTGCCGGCTGTGGGCAAGGTTTCACTGTGGTTAAGGACCCTTTCCCATGGCTCTGGCATTTGAGTTAGGGGATCTCACTTGCCTTTAGCAATGCCTCTGGGCATGCTTAAACATTTTAATCCAATTTCACAGAGAATTTTGATCATCTAGAATCTTCAGTTGAGATCACTAGCCAGATGGCTGTGATCAAATAGGGATAATTTGTGTGACTTTCACTGAAATCAGCATTGCTAATGTAGGCAGATAAAATGTACCTGATGGCTTTCTTTTATCATATTTGATAGATCTGGGCTCCAGTTCTATCTCAATAGGGCACGGTTAACTGATGATATTATTGTTTTTCAGATGAAATTAAGCCAACAAATATTAAAATTAGATATTTTCCAGATTAAACCAGTTAATTCTTTCCCCTCAGTATTTATTAATAGAATTTTTATTTATTTAATAATTAGGCTTTTATTAAAGTAATACTTTTTATCATGTTATTTTTATATTTTCCATAATTCTAGAGTGCCACCAATATATTTCGCCTGCTTAAAATATTATTTTTCCAAATGTGTATGAATTTTGCTCGAAAAGCATAGGAATAAACTTATCCAAAACACCTTTATTCTCTTCAAAATTAATTAAAGCATAATACCCCTAGCACCACACTGATACTATTTTAATATAATGTGGAAATATGTATTATGTATGATAAATTAGTTCAGCCTAAAAATTATAGCTCTGACTTGAAAGATCAGAAATAGATAAATACAATGTAATTCATCAAAGACAGATGAAAAAATATAATACTACACCCTTAATAGGGTATCCAATATCCATGTGTGACTATTAACACTTGAAATGTAATTAGTCCAGATTGAGATATTTGTAAGTATACAATACACACTAAATTTCAAAGACTTAGTGAAAAAAAACCCTCATAATTTTTATATGGATTACATGATAAAATGATATTTTGAGTATATTAAATATAATATATTGTAAAATTAATTACACTGTTTCTTTTCATTTTTAATGTGGCTACTAGAAAATTTAAAATTACATATATAACTTGTGTTGTTGCTTTAATGTCTTAGCAAATTGAATTTTGTCTTTAACTTCAATATACATGATTTTTTGGGTTATAAGTACTTGGAACAAAAATATGGGTCATGAAAAGAACAGCATAACTACTGTCTCAAAATCATTTCTCACAATTGAAATCAATAGAATTTATTATTAAATTGCCAATATTCACTATATGTGACCTATAAAAACTGCTTGTTTATATAGTGCAATTTTTCCATTCTTGATCTTTTCCTTTAGATTTAAAAGTTTGCTGGTATATCTCTTGTGATACCAAATAACCATGACTATCTTCTTATTACCTCTGGCATCCAATCTAAATTTTTCTGTATGAGTGCTCAAAATTCCCATTTGTATAAGAGGTTTATTTCTGAGAATATATTGGCTGTGTCAGAGTTTCTCTAAATTAAAAAAATATATATGCAATACCACCTGTGTGGTTCTCTGAAGTACTGTCTCAGGACTAGCAGCAGAGTGCCTCTTAACAGTCTCAGAGCTGGGGATATTGAAACATACACAATGACACTCTTTGATTTAATGGGGAGAGGAGTTCATCTTAACTCCTTTACTCGGTGTCCCAGAAACTGGTAATAGGGAGAGATAATGGAAATGGAGAGGGAAAATCATACTGAAGAAGTGTGGCTGTCTGGGCTAGAAAGGAAGACTGGGCTCAAATGTAAAGCTAAAGGATATTTCTACTATAATGTGAGTCTATGCCCAATTGTTCTTTGATCTGACTGCTCTTGGAGCTATTGTATCAACTAAAGAATTGTTCTACTACAGACCCAAGAACTTCCCTGCAAAAGCTGAGGAGGAGAGTGGGAGGAGTGTCCATAATGGGGGTGGGGAGAGAAAAGAGCATGGAGGTCAATAGATCAGACAAGCCCAGATGAGGCGCTACCATTGACAGTGAGCATAGCAGGATGCTGGCAAACAAAGTGAACGTAAGAGCAAAAAAAAAATTTGAAAATGTTACAGACAGCAGGTCTGATAATATGTGACAATTTCCCATTCCCAAGGATTGCCAGAGAAACTCTTTCTAAAACAAATTTCAGATTATGTGGGTACAAACATACATACATTGACTCAAACTTGCTTTTGTATAGTTTGAGTCAATGTTGTAAGTGTTTTGCTAAGATCAAGTGTAGTATCTTAGAGAAACTCTTTAAGGAAGAGAATTATCAAAACATCCTGAATTTTCAAAGGATTCTAGAAACATCTTGAAGTTTCATTAAGTCAGGATACATAGAGCTTTGGAATATTGTTGTTGTAAATATGGCAAATTGCACTCTCTGGTGCTTTAGACCAGAGGGCCAGACAGATAATATATTAGCAAAAGTCACACCCTTATGGAGTTCTCCCTATACACATATTTACATTCTTTCCTGAAATGTAATTTGTGGTGTTTATATATTGGGGTCCAGCCATTCTGGTCAAATTAAGGACCCATCAGAAACCTCTTTGACTATAATTAGTATGTATGGAAGGCCTCCAGTCTTGGTTACTTTGTCCCATAAATTCATGCTTCTTCCAAGACCATCTCATATATGGAGATACTCTGTGTTATATGGTTTCGATTTTCAGATGATTTTTATATTTTCCAATGCAAGTGTTGAAAAATTCTCCAGAGATCAGCTGGAAATAACTGTTCTCATATGGTTTAAGTGACTTGTCTTGACGACTTCACGTTCTGTGATAAAGCAGCCCAGTGGAGCCCCTCATTGGAGGAATGGTCCTAGGTAAGGAATTCTACTGAAATCATTCTTTGGTCTAAGCTAATATCTTGGCTTGCTTCCCTGGAGAGATACACCCCATATACTTATATAGTCCCTTCATCCTCCTCTGATCTCTGAAAATCACCTGATTAAGCCTCTGGCCTTTCCCAGCATTCTGCTAGATGTCAAGGATAGAGTGGTAAATAGAATTTTAAAATGATATGTATTGAAATGAAATTATTTAACTCCCGGTAGTAATTAGCAATTAACCTTTGCCTGGAACCATGGAAATTAAAAATATAACCATTTTATAATGCTTGTTTTTTCACTTCTCCAGTTGCCAAATTCTACTTTCCAGTGAATTTAAGCCCAGATGATTAAGTGTCCCTCTTGATATCTAATCTAAAAGACGTTAACACAGGACTCATCTCTCTACTTCTTTCCCTCTTCTTTGTTCAGAATGAATAGTTTGAAAATTACTGTTTAGGGGTAAAAAGCAAAGTAATGTGGTATGTGAGGTCTACTAACTCATTTCTTCATTCAATAAACAATTAAAAGGTGAAGAATATTATCCTGAAGTTGAGAGTCATTAATAATAACTATGACATGGTTAATTAATAAGGCCATCTTAAACACCTTTTTTCCTCAAAATCAATTCTATTGAAATGACTCTTTCAATATTTTTCTCATTTATTTACCTTTCTAGTGAAACTGCTTAGAATGCCTAGTTTCTGCCATAATTTGCTTTCTCTAGGAATATAGAACTTTCACTCCAGAAAGATCACTGCAATAGAGTGGTAAGGAGAGTAGACATCAAGAAAACAACCAACTAAAAGAAGAGAAAATCTGATCATGTTAGTGGGAATGGATATGAGGAAAGTCCTGAAACATATTTAGAACATAGCATTACAGAGACTATCTTTTTGAAAGGACATGTAGGACAAGTCAAAGTGAGTCTAGAATCGTTTGTTTGACGTGTAAGTGCTTTGAAAATATTTTTTGTGAGCAAGTGTTGTAAACATTTTTTGCTTGATCACCTCTGAAGTGCCACTAGATTGGTTGCAGTTATGTGAGATTATTCAGCTAGGTGTAGACAAAAAGAATCATAACACAAATATTAGATGGAGGAATAAAATGGCTGGGGAAAAAATAACTAAAGGTACAAATATACTGATTTTCTGACATTTGAAATATTGATGGCTAATATTTACTTTACAGGGCCAGATACTTCTTTAAATATTTTAAATACATTTATATGCATGTATTAAACAAATTAATATACATAGTAACTTTATAAATTAGCCACTACTATTTTTCCTATGTTACAGACGAAGAAATTAAAGCCTAGGTAGCGTAGTAATCTGTCCAGTGTTATATAATTTCACAGAGTAAGGATTAGAAAGTATCTAAGAATTATGGTCTATAGACTGGCCTGGTTATATAGGGACTCAATGTTTCCTTTGCATAGTGTGAATAGGAAAAACGAAACAAAACAACTCCATATGTGTCTACACTGAGGAGTGCATCCAATCAGCCTGTAGACAGAAGCTGATCAGATCAGATCTTCCATTTCAGGCATCCTTTTCTCATAATATCCAAAACACACTAATGGTATATACTAAAATTAGAAGCTTTAATAGAAAAATAGCAAAGACAGGCCATGAGAACCAGCAATCTTAGAATTGTAATTTACATTCCAGTGGGAGCCGTATACGAAAAGATTTATTTTAATTTAATCCCCAGTTAGGGGTCCTGTTTTAAGAGCAAAAAAGAAACACTGAAATCAGCTTTCTATAAGAAAAGCAGATTTTTAATATAGTTAGATTATAAGGTAATAACATTTTGCAAGTTTCTCAAAACTTAGGCTCCCACACAGGTTTAATTGCCACAAGCCATTAGTTGAGAATGTTTTTCTGAGAAATATACATTAAACAAAAAAGTGAGTAGAAAGCAACTGTTTCAAATATCTTAAATTGTGGAACTTTCACGTAAAATGTTTTTTCTTCTTTGAAAAAGCAGAATATTATGCTCTAATATGGTTAGCGTTTCTCAAATTTTTCACTCATTTTTAAAGTATGTCAGCGGGGGGGGGGGACTATCAACTAAAAAGGAAAATTAGCACCACATGTACTTACCAGCAAATTGGTATTAACTGATCAACACCTAAGTGGACATATAGGAGTAACATTTATCGGGTGTCAGGCAGGTGGGGGAGGAGGGGATGAGTATATACATACATAATGAGTGCGATGCACACCAACTGGGGGACGGACACACTTGAAGCTTTGACTCAAGGGGTGAGGGGGGGCAAGGGCAATATATGTAACGTTAACATTTGTACCCCCATAATATGCTGAAATAAATAAATAAATAAAAAGGAAAAGAGAGAACTTTACCTAAATTCCCTTTTGCATGTTTTTTTTTTTTTTTTAGCAGAATAAGGTAACCCACATGATATGAAAAAAGTTCAAAACAAACTAAAGTGATACGTGTTTTTCTCCATTTTCCCCCATTCCAGCTTCATTCTCCACCCCTTTTTATGTTGCTCTAAGCCCAGGAACAGTGAGCACTCAGGCTCCCTTGATAGCTGGCTTTAGTTGGATTTGGGTAATGAGAACATGGGCATTTTAAAGGAGGGGAGAGGGGCAAGGATATTTGTTCTCCACTCCATCATGCTATCATATTTGTCCCTGACAGTCGTTGCATCACTGTGTGCCAATAACTTCACTAGCAGGACAACTTATCCAAGATTGTAGCTTCAATGCACACTAATAACATTTCCTTCTTTTTCTCCTGAACCCCTCAAGGTGATAACAGTGTTCCTCTGCAGTTATTTTCTGGGTGTCTCACTACTTATTGCTTTGGAGCTATCTTTTTATCCATGCAGGATGTTTAGCAACATGCCTGGTCTCTACCAGAAGCAAGTAACACCCCACCCGGTAATAATGATCAAAAATGTCTGTGAACTTTAAAATGTTCCTTGGGATACAATATCCTGCCCCCTCAACTCTAGTTGAGAACCACTGACATAAACCATCTCATAGTTAATATGTATCTTTTCTTTAAATTCTCTTTATTTCAGCAATTGAGTGGAATTTTTTTTTGTTTTTAATAGGATCCTGCTGTGTTGCACAGGCTGGAGTGCAGTGGCATGATCGTAGCTCACTGCAGCATCCAAGCAATCCTCCTGCCTTAGCCTGGGCCCAAGCAATCCTCCTGCCTTACCCTCCCAAACAGCTGGAACTAAAGAGGCATGCCACCGCACTGGGCTAATTTTCTTATTTTTTTTTCTAATTTTCTTATTTTTTGCAGAGACAGGGTTTTGTATGTTGCCCAGGCTGGTTTTGAACTCCTGGTCTCAAGCCATTTTCTACCCACTTTGACTTCCCAAAGTCCTGAGATTACAGACATGAGCCACTACACTTGGCCTTGAGTGGAAACTTGACATCTCACAGAAAATGATTATTTAAAAAAAATAGAAAAAATGTCAGTAATGTTAGAAAAGTAAATCATGATTAATTAAATCTGTATGGTAAGATTATATCAGACCATGGACAATATTTAATCTTTACAAATGTATAAGAAAGGTTTTTAATGGTGTAACTATGAAATTTGCTTACTAAAGCAATGATTTTTCAAATTTGGACCTTTGATTAAATAATAATAAATGACATTACCAAAATGAATATGATATTACAAAACAATCAGAATTGTATTATGTTAATAATGGAAATTATTCTAAAGAGTTTTAGGAAAGGTCAACTAGCCCGAGGCATATAAAACACATAGGACAATTCACATTTGGAATGTGGTAGAACAATCATTATTAACATTTGGTTTTATTATGGCAAAATAAATTCCGTGCTAAAAATCAGTGAAAACATATTGGTAAAATATTATAAAGTGGTCACTACTAATGCTATTCACCAAGTAATTCCAGGTCTTTCCTTACTAAACATAAGGCGTGATTGCATTTCTCTGCCCTATGAAGTTAGGTATAGACCTGGGGCTTTCTTTACCCAATAAAATATGTTCAAAATCATTTTTTTTCTCTAAAGTTTTTGGAATTGATGCTCTGTAATTAGCTTTCATAGTTAAACACAGTGTTAATATGTATTGGACAATTTCACATATAATGATAAATAACACATATCATTAGTTAGTTGTGATAATTACTTACTTCAGTTCTAACATATTTCATTTTTATGCCCATCCTAAAACTTTCGCTTAGTAAATACAAAGTTAGTTTTTTGTTAATTCATCATTCATGACAAAGATGGGGATGAAACACTGCATATAATTATAAACATCTTAGATTAGATTTAATATCATATTAATTCACAGGGAAATAAATTAAAAGCTAATATTTGTATCACATAATTCTTAGTACTTTAAGAAGGGTAAACTACTTTGCAATTAATTCTCTCTAAAATTATAAAATAATCCCTCAATTATTAGCTCATCTACTCTTAACCCCTGAGAATTGTAGAAACTGAAAGTCTGCTAATTGTTGCAGATCTGAATTTCAACCCCATATCATTTAAATTCCTATCCAGTGATTTTCCTAATATACCTTGATTTCCTTTCGTATGCCATTAATTTCTAGATCATAAGATATGGTGAAATATGTAGATCACCACATACTGTGTTCTCTAGCTAATAGAAGTAATAAAAGAAATAAACTATTAATAATATTTAGAAGTGTCTGCAATATGCCAGGAAACATGAGAGGGCATTCCATGTGCAAATTCATTTAATTCTAACATCTATATGGTAGGTTTGTTTCCCCCATTACTGTAGTTTATGTCATATATAAAAATATGGATGAGCAAACTCAATTATATTACTGTATTTTCCAAATCATTACTCAAGTGTTTAAGCAGCAGCTGCTCTTAAAGAAGCCTTTCCTTCATAGAAGGATTATGGTAGTAGCAAAAACCATAGTCACTTTCAATAGCTTTCAGAATCACAAAAATTACGGAGAAGTCAGTCAGCAGAAGAGACAGAGGGGTGGGTTGTCTTTTGGCCATTTCTTTTCCAGATCAAGGACATTGCACATAAAATATGTAGGCCAATCAATTTGGTTCTCGTTTAGTGCATCTTTGTCACATTGCCATGAAGTTGAAAGAGAGAATGATAGCATGTTTCACAAGGATACCATGTTTCCCCAAAAATAAGACAGGGTCTTATATTTATTTTTCGTCAAGAGGACACCCTACGGCTTATTTTCAGGGGATGTGTTATTTTTTTTAAGTGTGGTACAACAATCTACATTTATTCAAATATAGTTAAGTCATCTTCTTTTGGAACATCATCATAACTCTCCAAACCCCAAATTTCATCCTGAATTTCTTGCGCCTGTATTTCCTTTAGAACCATTGGCCCCAATCTCTGATGTCGACCAATAGAGTTTTCATGGTGCAGATGAGAAGGGCTGCTCGTCTTCTTTACCACTGGGCAACGAAATGCATGGGTTGTGCAGATACACTGCGTAGCCATGCCCAACACTGGGTCTTATTTTCGGGATAGGGCTTATATATTGTGCAAATGCTTAGAAATCCTGCTAGGGCTTATTTTATGCATAGGGCTTATTTTTGGGGAAACACAGTATTTATCATGGATTATGAACTCCATGGAGGCAAGATTTGCAACCATGGAATTTGCTTAGATAAATTTGAATTTACCTTGTTCAAAGCAGTATTCCTAAAATATTGGCTACAGTTTAGCATATAGTAGATATTTTACAAATTTTGTTGAAGAAATCAACAATTAATAAATGTAGTAATCGGATCCATATTTGGATAACAAATGAATATGTGAGAATGAAAATTAAACAAAAGATTGAAAAAAGTCACAAAGTAAATAAAGTTATTATAATTGTACAATTTACCTCAATAGTAGCCTATATTTTTGTCTATTAAAAATTACTCCATTGTTACCATGAAGATATGATAGCCTAAGTACTTAATGTACATTTAGGAAGAAAACGTTGTACAGGCCTGCTTCAGATATTATTGTATTGTCATACTATTCCCATTGTACAAAATGTATTATACATTGTCATAACAGTAATGCCAATTTCCATGCTAGCCATAGTCCAGTGGTCCTGTTGTGACTATAGCCAAGAATTAGCACATGAGAATTCAGAAAACTAAGTTTTTGGAATATAATTTGTGAAACCTTACTTTTTAATTTATATATTTGTGTGTGTATGTTTCTATTTGTGATTAGATGAGATGTTAAAGTCTCTTTAAACTTCAAAATGGATATTTGATTTATTACTATTTATTCTCTCTGAGCTATAATATCATATTCATGAGTTTGAAAATTGGTCAGGAAGGATCATGCTTATTTTTGAAAATTAATTATTCTGTTTCAGTTTTCACTGATGTTTCTCCTTCTCTGCTCCCCCATTGACTTCAGTTACAAACAAGTCTTTTAAAATACTCTGCCACATTATAGCAGCGCAGCCTGGTGAGTGAGGATCTAGGAGCAGTACCAGAAGCCATTAAATCTTACACAAATGAAGCCAGTAAGGTTTACCACAGCAGCAGTGCTGCATTCAATTATAAATAATAACACAACTATAAGTGCATGCCCTGGGCTTTCAGCTGATTAAATATCATAACTACACAGGCTGTAGTATGGAGGCATGAAAGAAAGATTCCTAGTTTTTACCTAGAAACTGGAACTCTATCACTTAAGTGTTAATTGGTGTTACATTGTGCAACAACGCTGTGAACTGAAAAGGCAAGACAAGGACTCCCTGCTGTAATGTTAAAATAGCATGCATCTATTATCAGCCTGCTAAATTACCAGTAGTTTGTACACCACCTCATCTAGTTGAAATAATGCAGGGGAACAGTAGGAGGTGAATGGGGCAAATCTGCAAATTGATAAATAGATTCAGTTCATGAACATCTGAATTATAACTTACTATCATATATCCTAGATTTTCTGGCTATAAATGATTAATAAAGGAAGTTGCTTAAATGAGATTTGGTCACCGGTGTCAAAGGTAATGTCATGGAGATATAAACTTTTGTAATTAAAATGCATATGTAATATTTTGTACTATGCACATAATAAACACAAATAAAAGTAAACCTTCAATGTTGTCAATATTAAGTTGTAATGTCAGAATCATGGGGGTTGTTCTGAGCAAAACAAAAAAAGACGTCATAATCATTGAAATATGTATGTATAGCTCCATTCATTCTCAGCAATTGCACAAGGCAGATCGGTGTCTTCAATTTACTCAAGAGGAAAATGACACTCCAGTTGATGCTCAAGACAGGTATACATACAATAAGCCAAGACAGGTATACATACAATAAGCCAAGATGTCTAGTTCTGATTTTCTATTTTGGTATCTTTGTACTGGGCCACAACATTATTTACAAATATGTCAAAATTGAATGTGGCAGTAAAATAAGTTTTTTATTTGTTTCAAGTTATGATATTTTGTTAAATTCATACGTATTTTATTATATAGAAGAATAAGCCCCATCATCCTCCAGGGCCTTATTCCAGGGAATAGATAACTAAAATACTCAATTGTCTGAAATTTTTTACTAACCTACCTTTATTGATTAACCAGAATTTTCTCAGTTTCTTGATAGTCATGAATGTTTTAAATATGAACATGAAAAATTATTGGCTGTGTTTGATAAAGTCTCGGTTGTATATATATCTATATGGCCTTTTACCTGATGGGCCTGTTAAAAGCTTTATAGCATTTTCTTTGTATGCATCCCAGTGTACAGTGAAGTAATTTGTGTTGAATTAGTTTTTCTGTAATGCAAAATAATAAGATTATGCTTAGATTTGATAAATTTGATAAATATTAGATAACTGTGTTATCTAATATGGTAGCTATCAGCTCTATATAACTATATAAATCTTATCAAAATTAAGTAAAATTTAGAATTCAGTTCCTTAGTCACACTAGCCATATTTCACATGCTGTCTTGGTACAACTGGATAGTATCTACTAAACTAAGCACTCTTATTGTTGAAGAAATCCTATTGGACAGTGCTATTTTAGAACATAAAGAGATTGTAATACATTGGAGGGTTTGTATAATTTTTCACGTCAATTGTATCAGAAATACTGAATATATTAGATTCATTTTAAATGTATAATATCTATGACCCAGATGTTGCAATTATCACTCAGGAACATTAAAATAACTACAGTTAATATGCTAAAGAATCAAGTGATAAAAACAAAAGCATGATATAAAACATGTATGAGGAATGCCTTTGATAGGTTACCAGCAGAATATAGTAGAGAATTGAATCAGTAAATTTGAAGATAAGTCTACAGATATTATCCAAACTGAAACCCAAAGAGAAAGAAAAGAGTGAAAATCATAATCAATTATCATAATAACCCAGAAGATATAGGACAATAGACAATAACAGTCTAATGTATGTAATTGGAATCCTAGAAAAAGAAGACAACAGAATGGGTCAGAAGAAATATTTGAAGAAGTAATAGCTAAAGATTTTCAGAAAATAATTTTAAAAAAAGACAAAAATTCCACAGCTTGAAGAAGTTCAGAGACATCTAAGAGGCAAACAAATATTGGGGAAAAGGGCAAACTTCCCCTTTGCTTTCTGAAAGTTCACTGAAAATCACTGATAAAAGGTAGATTAAAAGGAGGAAAGGCACACAAATTTATTTAATCATTGTTGTACATGACACAAAGTCTTGAGAATGAAGACTGAAAGATACAGAGGAAAGTGTCCATTTCCATACTTAAGTTCAACTAGTGTAGACAGTCATGGTGAAATATTATTGGACAAAAAGGGTATTACCTAATGGTAATTGATTGAGTGAAGAATCCCAGCAAGGCCTGTATATGTCTATATTCTTCTTGGACTTCCTGATCATGCATACCTTCCTCTGGGTATGGGGCAGGGTCCTCTCTGGAATGGAGGTCTTAGAACTACAGTTAAATGAAGTAGGTCAGACAACTTTTTCATGGCTAATTTTTACACAGAAAGCTGGGGAGAAAAGAGTAATATTTTCAGGTTCTATGACTAGTTTTTTGGAAAAGGGGTTCTGATTTCTATGTTTTACCTTTGGGAAGAAGGATTATAGTTTTTATGGCTAGCTTCAGGGGAGAATGGAGCTAAGAGACAGGAAGAAATGAGAAGGTCAAAGAAAAACTTTTGCTTCTGAGGCGTTTCTGAGACTTTCACTTTGGGATATTGTTTTCTGAGTCCCAAAACAAAGGAATGCACAAAAAAGCAGGACATAGCAACAGATGGGAGACAGCTTTGCAGAGAAACATTCCAAGATATTTATAAAAGACCCTCTCAAGTGTTCAAATAATACTAACTGGCGAGTTCATTGATGAAAGTACCCAAAGCCAGGGAAATAACCATCCAAAAAATTAGAGACAACAGAACCCAAAACCCACAAAGGGCTGGAAGTAGTGTCTGTTCCCACTAGGCAAACTGGAATATTTCAAAATTCATGAAGCATTGTGGAGAATACACAGAAAAGTCTTGCCTCAGTACTAGGGAATATTTAATCCTAAACATCTTTATGAACCTTGAAAATAAGATATGAAAGGAGTGAAGTATCTCCATGTAAGTTAACTGTACCAGGAAACAATACTAATGCATATTGATAGGAATACAGAAATATTAGTATCCAATGTGTAAAATTTATAATTTATATCATCCAATTGAAAATTACCAGACATACAAAGATGCTGATAAATGTGATCCATGAATAGGAAAAAATAATCAGTCAATTAAATTCGATCTGGGATGGATAGAGATGATACAAATGACATTAAAACTTTATTGTGTATGTTCAAAGACTTCTGTGGAAACATAAAATATAACAATATTAGTTCAACTACAATATCTGGGATGAATTATACACTACATTAAATTAATAGAAGTTTAAAAGTTGCAAAAAGAAAATACTAGTGAATCTAGAGACATAATAATTGCAACTACTCACAACAAAACACAGAATACAGAATAATGCAAAGAGAAACATTGAGCTATGGAACAACTTCTAAGTTTTAAAATACATGGAATTGAAGTCCCCAAAGGAAGGCCACAAAAATATGTGAAGAAATAATGATTTAAAGTTTTCCAATTATGACTATAGTATAAATCCACAAATCTGAGATGCTCAACAAACCCTAAGCACAAGAATCTTGAATAAAATGACATTGAAGCAAATCATAATTAAATCATTCAAAACCAATGATAAAGGAAAAATCTTAAAAACAGAGAAAAAAGACACACATACAAAGGGACAAAAATGATGAGATAGACAGTAGATTGCTCATTAAAAATAATCAAGCAAAAACGAAAACAAAAACAAGACCTTTCAAAGCACTAAAAGAACAAAAGGCTACTCCGAATTTTATATCAAATACAAATATATTTCAAAAAGAAGTGAAGAAAAGGAATGCTATGGATACATAGAAACTGAAAGAATTCTTTCCCAACAGACTTATAGTAAAGGAATTTTTAAATAAATTTCTTCAGGAAGAAAGAAAACAATAGAAGATGGTAATTTGGATCTAAAGAAAAGAACAAAGTGTACCAGAAATGGTAATAACATGTAAAACATGAAACATGTCTCATACTTAACATAATATAAAAAATAAACTTGACATGGATCAGACAAGAGATTTAAATTAGTAGTAAAATGATAGGACCTCTAGAAGAAATCACAGAAGAAATTATTAATGACTGGAGATTTAACAAATAGTTCTTAGATATAACACAAACAAAGACAAAAATTTGGACTTTATTAAAATTTTAAAGTGATCTGCAAAAGACATTGTTAACAGAATCATATAAAAACACCAATAAAAGTACTTTCAAGTAACACGTCTAGAAGAGGACTTTTGTGTACAAAGAGAAACCTTTCAAATCTTAAAGAAGATAAATAAACCTGGTGGTCGGAGGAGATAAGGGCATTGTAGTAAGATATTTATTTTCAGTTCCAACATGTAAGGAGCTTGGGAGTCATTACTCCCATTCTTACAAGAAAATGCTAAACAAAGTGAAAATGAATTATTTTTCTTGGACTCTTCCAAGAACAAAGTTTGCAAGGCAAACAACCAGCCTGAAGTCTGAAGAGACACATGCATTCTTAGAGTTGTAGATTTTTGAGAAGTAGAAGCCACTGGAGCCATAAGTAATAAAAAAGTAATGAATAGCTAGAGGTTGAGTGTGGGATAGTGTGAAAATGAAAAACTCCTGGAATTCACACTCTTGAGGGGTGTACAGGACAGTTCTCAGGGGCTTTGTTCTCCCCCTTAAGATCTTATAGATCTCGAAAATATCTATAGACTGTGCTGGGAATGTTACATCCTGAGATAAGAAGGAGCTGACTGGAATAGCCCAAGCTCTGAACAGTCCAATGCATCCTCTTCCAGAACAGAATTTCTTTTAACATTTTAGGCCACTATGTCATGTGACTCTAAGATATTAAACCCAGGGAGAGCTGCCTTTTGGGGCCCCTCATCTGTAGTGCAAATAGGGCACATGCAGCTGAGACTCTGTCAACTCTGGGCAGCTTTCTAAGTCTTGGGGAACTGGCTCACAATGATTCCCAAGTTTCTGTTGTCCATTGCTGCCTATCTATAATATATCTATTTTGTGTAACTGGTTGCATATGAGTGTTCTGTCTCACCAGACTTTAGACAAGTTGGTAAGCAGTACACTGTGAAGCTGCTTCACAGCAGAGTGTTCGCTATTGTGGGCTTTTCCTCCAGGGGCCCCACCTTCTTCTCTATATAAAAATTTGAGAAAGATAACCACATGGCTTTTGCATGGAAGAAAATCAGTAATCATTACTTTTCAAAGATCTCTTCATAATTAAAGGCCTACTCTCCAAGGAAAAAAGAATTTGCCTGAGACTCATCCCAGCTGGGAGATAATTTCTCCTACTTTAATTTCCTCTAGCATTTATATTTTACCGAAGGAGAGGAGAGTAAACATAATCAACAGGGGCTAAGTGTTCAAGAAAATGGATTGAGAATGCTGCAGCAAAGGGAAGAGATTAAAGGATGGGGAGGAAAAGAGCATACTACTGAGAAACACTTGTAAAGGTCACAACCTAGAAACACATACCCACTATAGGACTAAAGTTTAATCTTAAGATTACAGAACATTCTCCCTCCCCACACATTGCCATCATGCCAACAGGGCTCCACTATAACAGAGGATTACAGAAGCAAGAGCTATAGACACAGATTCTGTCTGAGAATTCCTTAGTTAAGATCAAAGTCAAGAGGAATGACAAAAACAAAAACACTACAGTAACCTGAAGCATCTGGCACATATAGTTATAACAAACACTAAATATAGTAAATTCTTAGTCATATTAATCTAAATGCCCACTAAATACCTATTCACTTCAGTTTATATTACAGGGACAAAATTTCTGGCTTTTAACAAAACAAATCACAACAGTAATGTTGAAATTATTAGTAAATTTGAAATAAATATGATTAATGTGCTTAAGTATCTAATGTAAAATATATAAAATGCAAGAATAGATGATTAATGTAATAAGAGAGATGCAGACTTTAAGAAAGAATCAAAAGAAAGCAATAAAAATTTAAGCACTGTAGGAGGAATAAAGAATGACTTTGATGAGCTTATCAGTTGACTAGACATAGTAGAGGAAAAAACAGTAAGTTTGAGAATAGATTCATAGAAACTTCAGAAAACAAAATGCAAAGAGAATAATAAGGAAAAAACAACTGAAGTGAAGTCTAACAAATGTAAGATATTTAAAAATGTATACCATATATGTAATTGTAATATTAGAAAAAAAAGAAATAATGAAGCAGAAGAAATATTTGAAGTAGTAATAGATAAAAACTTTCCAAAATTTATGCCACCAAACACAGATTCAAAAAACTGAGATGAATAAAACAGACACATACACCAAGGAGGCATATCATATGAAAACTGCAGAAAACCAAAAACAAGAAAAAAATCTTAAAGAAATCAGAGGGAAGGAAAAAACAGAATAGCTTGCTTGTGGAGGCATAAGAAATATAGTAGAGTTTTCATCAGAAACAAGATGAGTGTAAATAGGTAGAGTGAAATATGTATTAATAAAAAATTAAAAGAAAAGCCTGCCAATCTATAATTACATATGAAGCAAAATTCTCTTCCATAATGAAGAACAAATAAAGACTCTCTCAGAGGGATAAAAATTGGAGGAAACCATCAACAGTGTATTTGTCCTGGAAGAAAAGTTAAACAAAGTTTCAGCATAAAAAATGATATAGGTCATAACCTTGGATCTACATAAAGAAAGGAAAAGAATTAGACAAAATAAATACATAAAGGCAAAATGTAATATTTTATTTTTCTTATTTTTAATTGATCTAAATAACTACTTGGTTAAAGAAATATTAGTGAGAAACTATTGGGTCATTGTAGTCAAAGGATGACTAAAATCAATAACAGCAATGAAACAAATGAATTTAAGGAAGAATTTGGAATACATTGTTATAGATACTTGCACTATAAGTGATATTACATGGTATTAATTGATGGTAGATGGGGATAAGTTAAAAATATATATTGGGACCTTTAGGCAACCACTAAAAACATTTTTTGATAGTGTAATTAAGAGGCCAAAAGAAGAGATAAAATAGAATAATATTAAATGATAAACAAAAACAAGGTAAGGTAGAAAAAGCAGGGTAAAAAAGAAACAATAAATGTAACTAGTAGAAATCAATTCCAAACAAGAGAGATATTAATAAAACCTTTAGTTATTCACATTTAAAGTAAAATCACTTTAAATGTGAGTAGTCTAAATATACCAATTAAAAGACAGATTGTCAGAATGGATTAAAAAAATACCTAACTATATGTTATCTGTTTAAAAAAATCCTTTGCTATAAAGATTCAAGGAGATTAAAAGCAAAAGGATTGAAAAAGGTATATCATGCTAACATTAATAATAAGAGCTGGAGTAACTCTATTAATTTAAGACAAACAGACCTCTGAACAAGAAAAACTATTTGAGCTAAGGATAGGAATTACATAATGTTAAAAATATCAATTCTCCAAAATGATAGAACAATCAATAATGTAGATACACCTACAACAGAGTATGAAATGTATGAGGCAAAACTTGGTAATACTGAAGGTGAAATAGAAAAATCTACCATTATATTTGGAAATTTCAACATCTCTTCATAAATAATTAATAGATCAAGCACAGCAAAAATCAGTAAGGATCTAAATAACATGAATAGCACTAACAACTTGATCAAACTGACATTTATAGAATATTCTATCCCATAAAGATAGGACACATTCTTCTCAAGTTTACGTGGAGCATACCACAAGATAACCCACATCCTGGTTCATAAAACACAGCTTAGGAAATTAAAAATAATATGAAACATACAAAGTATATTCTCAGACCACAATGAAATTAAACTTATTAATAATAGAAATGCAGCTGGAAATATCCCCCAAATTTAGAAATTAAACATACTTCTAAATAATACATGAATAAAATAATCAATGTTAAGGTCAATAGTGATAACACATTTTGATGGTACCTTTGATATGATGTACCTTTGATATGGTGTAATGAGAATGACACTTTACTTTTGTGATACTCCTCCCAAAAGCCCACAACTCTCATCTGAGAAAATGTCACAGCCAAGAAACTCTTCACTATGAAAATAATGACAACTTAAATGTGATTTGGTATCTTGCATAGGATAGATACTGAAACAGAAAAGGATTATTAGGTTACAATTAAGGAAATATGAGTAAAATTAGAATGCATTAATGATGGTATATCAATATCGGTTCACTAATTATAACAAATATATTTTACTAATGTAAAATGTTAATAATAGGGAAATGGTGTGGATTATAAGGGAATTCTCTGAGCTATCTTCATAATATATTTATGAATCTAATACTATTCTAAAATAAGTTAAAAATGGGGCAAAAGATTTGAATAAAAATCTTATCACAGATACTATGTGGATATCAAATAACATGTAAAAATATACCCAATATTATTAGTCCTCAGGTAAATATTAAGACAAATTAAATACATAAGGAGACAACATTACATACCACCTAAGATAGTTAATATTAAAAATAAAAATCTGACAGTTTCAAATGGTGGAGAGGATTCAGAGCAAATGAAATTCACATACATTGCTACTGGGAATGCAAAATGGTCAGCCACTTTGGAAAATCATTCAACAATTTCTTGTTAAATATACATTTAATATATGGTCCAAGCAAGGAATCCCCCTCTTAGGCAGTCAATAGAAATAGTAGTATATGATCACACACAAAACCTGTACATACATGTTTATAACAGATTTAGTCATAATTACAAACAACTGGAAATACACCAACTGCCAGTCTGGTGAATAGATAAGCAACATTTGCTGCATCTATCCATATAATGGAAATCTATCCAACAACAAAAGGGAAGAAACAGGTGATACATGCCACAACACAGATAAAATACAGATGCATCATTACATGAAATAAACCAGACTAAGAAGTAGACATATTGAATGGGTCTATTTATGTTATTTTCTGTAAAATTTTAATCATCACAGAAAACAGATCATTGGTTGCCAGGGACTGGGGATGGGAGTCTGGATTGATTACAAAGGCATATGAGGAAACATTTGGGGTGAAGAAAATGTTCTGCAACTTGATTGAAATGACATTTATATGACAATATATCTTTTTGTAATTCAAAGAATTATACACATAAAAATAGCAAAACTTATCATGTGAATGTTATAATTTAATAAGCCTGACTTTTAAAATATAATATTGCCTTCTCAAAATTTCTCTAAGGAACAAGAGGAATAATTTATATTAAAGTACTTTTCATTCTTTAAAAGATGATGCAATCTAAGCATTAGTATAGTGATTAATACCTTAGACTTTGGGAAAAAATTCAGTGTAGATGTTCGATTTGCTACTAGAGCATGATGCTAAACCTCTTTGAGCTTTAGTTTCTGCTTCCCTGTTATAACAGATGTTTGTAGAAGAATCAGATGAAATAATGCCTGTATACAGCCAGGAGTACCTGGAACTCAGTGACTCCAATGCATGACACATATAATTGTTGCTGTTTCTGTTGCTTCTACTACTGTTCCTGCTGCTGCTGCTGCTATGCCATTCATTATTAAGATTTATAAAAGTATATTTTTTAGGCTTCATGGTAAACATAAAGTATAAAAACTTATTAATACAGAGTGGAAATTTGATTGATATGTGAAATAGAAGCTAGTTTGAAGAATTCTGGCAGCTATGTGTGAGTACTAGGTTATAGGTGTGACCAAGACAAAGAGCCTGGGATCAAATCAAAAAGTGAGTTTGAGTCCTTTCTGTGTGCCTCCATAGCATTTTACACTTACCTCCATTAAACCATTAATACTCAGTTTTGGGGGTAAGTGTCTGTCTTTATCTTTAGACTGCTAGTGACTTGTGGAAAGAAAAGCTTTGTCTGCTGTTTTTTATTCTTTACAATCACAGAGCAAACCCAGTGTCTACTATTTGGCAGAAACCCAAGAATGACAGTTTAGCAACTAAGAATCGTGTCTAAGATTTTATTTTTCATCTATATGCTTGTTTTAATAAATTTTGACAATATCACTAAGACACAAAAATAATATATACAGGGCATTTAAAAGGACATTTGATCTTTCCATTAATAAAAAAAATAATATCACAAACCACAACAGAACCCTATTGTGTTAATTTAGGGTCATATTAACCATTTTTTATTTTTTTGTTTTTCATTAAATTATTCCTCTCTATTTTATTGACCATTAGAGTTTCATAAGTTTAATTTATTTTTCCTTATACAAAATATTAATTTATTCTAATATCAATAATATTTTTAAATGTAGTAAATTCCTAATTTACTATCTTCCAAATTAACTTTTTTCCATAAAATTAATTTTTCTGGCAATTGATCATAACAGCCAGCACTTATCTATACAATGGTAGTCCTAATCACTAAATCATGCTGTAAAATAATAGTTTCACATCGGCAAAATACATTTTGGTTGACAACCCTTAAAATGCATTCCACATTATCAAGATACAAATCCATATAAAATAATTAAATAAAATAATTAAAAATAAAATAAATAAAATTAATATACTTAAATATAATTAACATAATTCAATAAAATTAAAACAAATGAAATAATTAAAAATAATATTTTATTCAACCTAGACAGAATCCTATGAGTTTTAAGCATATATCCTAAGTGTCCATGTTCAAAAGCCCTATATTTTTATTAATTCACTTTAAAATTTTTCAAATGAAATATATTTGGTGCAGAAAAGTTGTAAATAAAAATAAATATATGGGGGAAAAGATTAGTTGTAATTCTATGCCCCTCCCTCAATTACTGATAACACATTGTCACATAGCTTTTCAACTATCTCATGTTTATGTATATATACACACACACACATGTATTTACACACACATCTCATATATATATAAAAGGAAAAGAAAGAGTAAAGACAGGTGAGTGAGAGAGCGAAAGAATGACAGAGACAAAAGGATATTTGTAAAAAAGTATAGGCTCTCCTAAAAGAGGCCATAAGCAAAATGCTGTCATTAAATGAGGAAAATCAAACATTTGTGCCAACTCACATTGAGAACTTCCCAAACACCTGGAAACTTTACCTCCAGTTCACTACATATCAGCTTGTTGCCATATTTTAGCTGCTACTTTACATTATAATGACATGGTAAGGAAGAGACAAAACTGTTGTTTCCCTGCTGACGATGTAATCAATACACACCTGTTTTCTGCTGGGAAAACTGCAGCAGTAGATGTGGTGGCTTTTTAACCTGAAAAACGATGACAAAGTAGCATGCTGAAAACACATGAATTTGACAAACTTTCACATACTGTTTGCAAATTGAACACAAGCGGTGGGACGCTGGCATATGTGACTATTTCCATGATGACAGATTATGATGTCTCAGGTAAAAGTTAGAATCATCCATGAAAAAGAAGAGGAAACCCAGTTATGAGATAAAGCTATAGGATTTATACTTCATGTTTTCTAATATTCTCCAAATGTTTTTCACCTTGAGAAAAGTTTATT
The DNA here is from genome assembly GCF_040939455.1 of Microcebus murinus. Lineage (NCBI taxonomy): Eukaryota > Metazoa > Chordata > Mammalia > Primates > Cheirogaleidae > Microcebus > Microcebus murinus. Next base: position 61,570,306 of record NC_134108.1, on the reverse strand, counting down.
CTTAAAGCAACTGGGTTCAGTCAACAGTATACATAGCAGTACGGGCATGGAGGATACAAGAGACTTTTTCCCGAATTATTTGCATTAATATATTTCAGACAAAATGAAAAGCTCTGAATATGATGTTTCAGATAACTGTTTCAATTTTCTTTGAAATTAGCTATTTATGCAATGTATACATGAAGATATGTCTGAATGTAGGTACACTATAAGTTATTGTTCCTCCAAATTGGGACATATTATCCACCTCGTTGGTCAATTTCATGCAAAATTGAACAAATTGGCCAAATGATCAAATGGCTCTCTTTCTTAGAATGACCAAAATAGCACAGCCAAAAACAATATGAATTTTTGATCAATTAGATTTTATTATTTTTTGAGTATTCTTTTAAAGAATGTTAGTATTTTACATGTATGGTGAAGAGAAATCCAATAGCATTTCAGAAATTATTTAAAAATTATTATTTGTATGGGAAATTGTAAACATACCTCTTCATTAATAATAATAAATAAGATTTAAGTCTTTGTATGCCAATATATTTATTGATTTATTAGCTGTCTATTTTTCTTCATATGTGATCATACAGAAACAGTTTGTCTTCTAATTCTACTTAAGAAATAGTAATATAAAGAAAACCTAACTAAAACCACCACATTTTGAAAGAAAGTTATATTTTAACTAGAAATCATGTAGAAATTATGATTTTCACCCATATTTTTTACTGGAAAGTTAACAGAGATTTTCTAGTTTCTACTTTTTTTCTATCATGTTTATTTTACAGATAATATAAAATTATTATTTATATACAGCTGTATTCACCCATTATTAAAGAATAAAGTGGTTCTGCATGTGATGCTAAAGATTTGAATCATTCATGGTTCTGTTTATAACAGGAAGTCATAAATGATACTATAACAATAAGCAAAAATTTCATAAGATAACTAAAAGTATTGGCTTTTATTAAAAGTAAAAGCTTATTTAGAATATAATAAATCAATCAATCACCCAGTGGTGATTATAGAAGATATGGCTCCAAATATTTGTTCTGTCTGAAACAGCTAATAGACTCCCTCCATCATTTGTAATTAATAATCTGCTCTTTACTGAGAGACCAATGAATTATGCTGTTGAATTATCTCTCATTGTTCACACCTACACTCCAAGTTTACCTCTTTATACACCTTCTCCCCCTTAGCTTGTTCAAGTATTTTAGTCTTATTTTAAATTGCCCTTGTTTATTTATTTGCCTTTGGTTTTGTTGAATTTATTGTTTGACTTTTTAAAATAGAATAGAAGGATATTTAAGGGAAACACCCTTAGCTATCAGATTCATTACTACCCTCAATGTATCAAGAACAGTGCATGATGCATATTACATGCTCAGTTAACACTATAGCTTACGGAAATGAAAGAATAAACAAAGAACAAGTGAATTATCTAAATTGATAATTAAAAAGTATTTCAGTACTTGGCTCACATTGTCTTCACTACGTAAGGTCTATTTTGACTAATCTGTGGACATTTTATATGATCCTCTGCCAATGATAAGGATACTGTTAAAAATATAATCTAAGGCCGGGCGCTGTGGCTCACGCCTGTAATCCTAGCTCTTGGGAGGCCGAGGCGGGCGGATTGCTCAAGGTCAGGAGTTCAAAACCAGCCTGAGCAAGAGCGAGACCCCGTCTCTACTATAAATAGAAAGAAATTAATTGGCCAACTGATATATATAGAAAAAAAAAAAATTAGCCGGGCATGGTGGCGCATGCCTGTAGTCCCAGCTACTCGGGAGGCTGAGGCAGAAGGATCACTCGAGCCCAGGAGTTTGAGGTTGCTGTGAGCTAGGCTGACGCCACGGCACTCACTCTAGCCTGGACAACAAAGCGAGACTCTGTCTCAAAAAAAAAAAAAAAAAATCTAAATCTGAAGAGCCACTAAGAAGTTCCAGTCAATCTTGCTGACAAGACAGATTTACTTATTTTCCCTACTGAGATTTATTTAGAGACACAGAACAAAGCCATAAACTCAGGCTTAGATACACGTTTGTGGTTATGCTTGCTCTCCTTGCTCTCCTTGAGTACAGCAGAGAGTCCCCTATAATGGTATCTTGTCGATGCTGTAATAATAATAATAGTATAATCTCACATGGAAAGTATAGATTCCTAATGCAGTATGGAATAAAATCTCATAAACAATATTACTCTTGCAAATACTTTATTAACCCATGATGCTACACTTTTATATACCTGCTTGTAATAAATACAACTTAGCTAGCTTTCCTCCTACTTTCCTCCTCTTTTAAACAGATCATTACTTCTCTGTCACGTAATAGATGGTTTAGTCAGAGTGTGCATAAAGGACATTTTGGTTAAAATATGAATCTTAAACATAAGAATCACACTTGGCATTTTGTCTTATTTACATAAAGGTATACACTACAGTCACAAATCTTATGCTCACTTCTGCGAATCTGAGTGAAAAAGTGGGAATAAAAGACTGCACGACTAAACTTACTGTCTCTCTCTCAGGAGTAGAATTCAACTCCACTGTAACACATCAATCTCCTTTTAAGTCCTGTTCCAAAGGGTGTAGATGATAAGTTGTTCTTGTCTTAAATTCAGAGTATTATTATGAAATTAAACAAAGCAGCTCACATAGAACTACCCTAGTGCCACTCCTGTCTGTGTTAATTTTGATATATTTAGCTGGCCGGCCTGTGCTTGACTTGTACTTGGTCCATCTCTACCTTCTTGAATCCAACTGTGTTGGGATCTGACTCTGCCAAAGCCCGGTCTACACCATCTGCTCTGACTGACTGCCAGGATTCCCGGCTGCCCTGACAAGCCTGGAGAGACATTCTAGTTTTAGTATTTCCCATGAATATTTGAGGTTTCCAAATAAATGACCAGTGGATAAGTAAAATATTACAATGTCTCAATAATAGACAATAAGATTTCTATCTCTTTGATATTTAAGATGACTTCAAGTTGTAAAAATTTTTAACACCTAAAGTATGAGACTTGGTTTTAGGTGATAAAATTGACAATGAACATTGCTTAAATGAAGCATATACCAAGTAGACCAGTACAATAGTGCTAATTCTTGTAACTGTATCAGATAAGCAATATCTAAAGAAAATAACCTGTGTATCCTGAAAGAGAACATTAACAAATAGCATGCTAGTTCTGACTTCATTTTAAATTGAAAAAAGGCAGTTTAAGGAATGAGGAGAGTCTTAAAGCTTCTACATGCTCTCACTGTGAAAAACTCTAACCCTCAAGTAAGTTTGAGTTGAGCAAATGTTTATAACACTGTAAGTGTCTGACTGTTCTCTGGACTTGGAGCTGCAGCAATCAAGACTCTCAATGTTTGGTGTTCAAGAATTGCTTCAATATATAACATGGTGTGTCTCTGAATTGACTGAGCCATAATATCATTCTACAAAGAGTTGACATAAGTCTTTGTTCAGAGTAGATATTTGTGTGCAAGCTATTTCAACACATTTTCACTTTCTTTACTTATGAAATAGACTTACTTATGAGCATATCAATCTGTGTCCTAACCATTTTTATAAAATGTTCAGCTTCCAAGCTATTTTAAAAACCCTGAAAATCCTGATAATGTTGAAATTTTAAATTATAACAGATTGATATGTTTTCTAATATTCACAAATATGGGAGTTTAACCCCCTTTCTGATTTTTATATTTATCATTATTATATGGGTTAGATTAATGCATTAAAGAAGAGTTCTTTGTCTTTGTTTTCAATTCTGAAGATTAAGTTTGAACTACTTCTATATAATTGGACATATTTTAAAAGAACAAAATTGGATTAATTCTTGCTTTGAAAACTTATATTTATAAGATATACTCATCCTGATTGTTGTGGGGTTTATTTTTTATAATTAACCATGATAAGACTTTTTGTTGATTATATTTAAAACACTCAACAACTTGAAAATATGCTTTTCTTAAAAAGAATATATAGTTAATCATATTTTAACTATATTTGAAGAAGCTCTGGAATCAAATTACTCACAGCAATACAAAAGTCAACATAATTGATAAATATTATAGTTTAAACTAGAATAAATATGACTTCAATGAGAGTTGATATTTTATTTATTGTTTGCCTCTATTCAGATGTTAAGTAATTTTAGCAGACATTTTCAAGGCCTGAATTTTAGAGAACATATGCCATATACTTCAGGAAATATATTAACAAAATTATGCCAAGATTGAAAGGTTGCAAATTTCCTCTCTCTCTCTCACAAATACATAAACACACACACACACACACACACACACATTTATAACCACAAACATATAGGTACAATCTGTTTTTCTCCAAGAATCAATTCTAGAAAGGAAGAGAGAAGTCGCTGTATGAGATAAAGACAGCATCGAGGGGTAAAAGCTGAGAACAAAGAACAGTAGGGATTTGAAAGAGATGCAGAAAATTAATAAAACTAGAAACTTTACTCACCATACATCATCTAGTTTTCTACTTGTAGGTAACTCTAGGTTATTTAGTAGACAATGTTTACCAACTTAGAAAATGACAGATGATGATTGTCTTCATTTCCCTTCCTTTCCTGCTATACAGGATGGGGGAGGGTAAAGTGAGAGATCCAAAGAAAACATATATAAAGGAAATTTAAAGATATTAAGAAAATCACAGGAAAATTACCACAAGATAATATTTATTAGATCACGTACAAAAGGCTAGAGTTCATACTGTACAGTAATTTTATTAATATGATAGAGAATTATAGTAGCTAGAATTCATAGTATACTAAACACTAGTAACTAATGGATTATAGAGTATTTCTATGCAAAAGAAGGAATTGCTTAATGCTTTGAGTCTAAAAATATTTAGAACATATTATAACTATATAGATCAAATGACTAATTATATTACTAGTAACAATGATAAAGAACATATGTCTATGTTAAATATGACACAGTTGATTTTTTATTTCTTTTCTTCTCAGTTTCTTGTCTCTTATTTCATGACAGTTTTTAGAAATTTGATGTAACCATCAGAGAAATCATCTTTAGCCTGAAAGGATAAATATAATTTACTCAGTTTCTAAAGGTCCTGAAAATGATCATTTCATAATAATTATTTAATTATCACAAGTCTGCTATTTTTAAAACCTTAATCCTTAGCCCATATGCAATTAAAACTTAAATTTGTCTTCTCCTGTCCCATCCAATATAAACTAAAACCAATATATCTTCCTACTTATATACACACTTCATTTATGCATTCTTCAAATATATATTAATTGAGCATGAATTTTGTGACAGATTTTTATTTAAATATCAATTATGTGTCATGTGTACTTGCTAGATGGAAACCAAGTGGATGTAATTTCTCTCCACTTCTGTAAAAACAAGATTGGTTATTGCTATGAACTAGCAAATGCTATGCACTTTTCATTCTCCACTTTACTAACTCAGTGAGCTTTTTTGAGGTTAGTCTCATCTCTCATTATTTAATGAGTGTGTTATGAGAAAATAAATTGAATTTTAGTTTATAGGTTACAAATATGAGGTCAAAGATACCCAGCACCAAATCTGTGGTCTATAAATAACTATAGATTTCATGGAGTAAGTGGAGAGGACCTTGTGATTGTCCCCTTTGGGAGGGACAAATGTGACTGAAATACTGATTGTAGCAGTTAGTAAACGATATTTTACAACTTCACATGCAGCTAGGGTAATCCAAGGAATGAAAGAAAGATTTGCTGAGTGGAGCTTCTAAAACAGCTGTTTAAAAGGAATTGAGAAAGCTTGTAAAATGCATGTTTTCGTTCAAAATCATTGTTCCTTCTACCTGAAATAGTTATCTGGTACAGAAGATGGAACCACTAAGAAAGGCAGAGAAGGCAGGGGAGTGGGAGTGAGGATATTATGAATCACTGATATCCATGGAACTTCTATAATATCCTTGGACTTCTCTACCTTTTATGGATTTATGACTTCTCAACGTCCAGAATCCTTTTAGGTGAGAGAAAGTAAATCACTATCTTAAAATTTTCAGTTATGTTGAATTATTAAAAGTCACATATCCTAAATGATAAAGTATCAGAAGGGCAATAGGACTAAAGAAAATAGTTTATGCTAACATTTTCAAGGGATAAGTTCATTAAAAAAACACATGCTTACTGTTACACATGAATATTGACATTTGACCTTCACATGCAGTGATTCAAAGACAGATATAAAGAGTGTAGGTAAAAAAAACCAGTTAACTGACAATACCAAATCAATCCTTGGTGGTAATACATATATATACACACACATACATATATACACACATACATGTATACACACATATACATATGTACACGCATATATATACAGAGTGTTTTCATTTTAACTTCTGTGAGCTTTAATGATGATGATGAATTTTACTAAAGGTATTTTTTGCATTAAAATACATTGATCTTATTAATTTCTACTTAATATTTAAAACTCTATGTTATGTTTTAATTAAAAGCACTACACACATATGTGTCTTGGATCATATTGCATATACAATATCCTATTTTATGTAATTGAATCATATTCTACAAACAGTTCTCTGGTATGGGTAGTTAAAGTACACACAGATTATGAATTGGAAGACTATCTTAAGAGTAGTTATCCATTAGCTGGTAGACTCTTTAAAAATTCATCCCATAAATTTCACTGATTAATAATTGCATATAATTAAGCCTAATTTTATTTATACCTGAGAATGTTTAAAATTATCAATAATTTTATATCAACTAAATTGCATATAGACACAAAGTGAAAGTAAACAGCTATAAGTAAAAACATAGTTAAACTCACACAATACTGTGGTATTTTGGAAAATGATGTGCTTAAAATTGCTGGTTAATTCTATGACCCAGTCATATTTATAGTTGTGCAAACTAATAGAAGAGCATTCATATCTCATGCTTCAGCACTCAAAGAATTATTGATGCAAAATAAAATAATTACTTATAATTTTTATGTTGCTTTTACAAAATTACTCTCTGTAGACATAGAAAAAACATACTTAGTTTTAATTACTGGTACAAGTAAAACAATTACTTGTTCAGTTTCACAAAATTACATAAAATATTTGTTTTCAAGACTTTGTTTCACAAAAGTAAATAAATATTTATGAGTAAGGAAAAATTACTTGGTACTGCACTGCTTTTTATTGTGACATTCTTATAAATAGACCCCATGGCATTACTTAATACCATTAATTTACTTTATATATTGATTTAATTTAATTTAATTTAGTCAACTAATTATTTAAGTCTATCTTTAAACTTTTAAAGAGGTTTACTTTTCTCTCTACTTGTCCCCAAATTACTGTATAAACTTCTAGGATTGAATAGCAACCTAGAACCCTGAAGAACACTGGCAGATCCTCTCTACTTTTCCTCTTTATATTCACTTACAATTAATACTACTAAACTGCTACTACCTGTCAGAATACCATGAATCTATTTTTTTCTCATTTAGTAAATTCTACTGAAGAACAAATCATATTTCAACATATGAAAGAATCACAATTGTGTGCATAGAAATTCAGAGACACGGATATAATTAAAATTCCCCTGCTGCATCTACTAGCCAGATTTCTGAAAACTCATGGAGGAATATTAAGTTATGGCATTTTTGAAGCTATCATCAGGACAATTTTTAGCCTATGTAGATATGTTTTGTTAAGATTATCCTTAGGGATACAAATGTTATAGCCTTATAATTTTATCAACAGTTTGAGAAAAATAATCATATTTACTTCTTTATTACTTGTTAATTTAGTAGGATGCAGGATATTGTCTGAGTGCAGTAGATATGCAAGATATACTGAAGGAGTGAGGCTCCAAGATGGTAGACCATAGACACCACCAGCAAGAACATCTCAGTAAGAAGGAAAAGTTTTAGATGAAAGAGAAAAAACAAACAAACAGACAAATATAGATGGAGTGAGGGTCTGAAGGAAAGGTGTCAGAACCTTCAAGAGATTCCATTGGAAGAAGTTATGGAGCACAACTGGAAAGAGAAAGGGATCAGCAGAGATCAAGCTGAGAAAGGATTGGAGACCAGTGAGAAGGGTAGGTGGTGTGGTTTGTTTCTCCCTCCCTCACATCTCTGACAGGTGGTGGCTTCCTGAGCTGCTGGAAAGACCTGCCTACACAAGCCCAGATTCTGCTTCCACCAGTGAGCTGGGATCTTCTTGTGGACAGAGCAACAGGCTTCCAGCCACCCTACTGTGCTTCCCACCACACAAATGTGAGCTGGAACAGCAGGTACCACATTGCTTTTTTTTATTGTGCCTTTGTCTACCATGTGCCTTTATCCTCCTCAGGGGTCTTCAACTTCTCAAGTTTCATCTTGCTTATTCCCACATAGACATTTCCCAACTCTGGATGAGACTGCAGAAGCAATAGGAGTCGAGTGGGTTCCAGGTGATCTATGTGACTCCAGAACCTGGTCATTATGGGTAGATGTCTCCCAGAGAGAGGGAAAGACATAACCAGAGCATGGACTTTCCTCTATCCACACTCTTTTTGTCCCCTTCCCCAGCTCCACCCACAGCTGGATGAGAGAATTGAGACACCACACCAATGATTCCCGGGAGAGCAGGGCTCAGACATTTCTTTTTGGGGTCTTGCAGTGGACTGAAGGGTGCTTAAACTGTGAGGTCCTTGCCTACAGTCCCTCCCTAGTGCTGCTTGCCCAGTGACCCCATCACAGCAGGACACATCCTAAGGTGGAGAAACATCAAACTTGCTTAGACAGCCCATGAGAAATTCCTGGACAGCCATGGGATTGATCTTTAGGGCCCCAGGGATGGACCACAGGCTCAATACCATATCCCCAGGACTTGATTGTGGTTTTTGATGACACAGAGGGAATATTTGTGAATTACTCACAGGAGGCATGGACTCTCAAAGGGTAAGATTGGGGGAAGAGTGCAGTTTGGTTCCTACCTCCAGCATGCTTTTGAAGCACCTCTCTTCTCACACAAAGGCCTCATGCCTAGCTCAAGTGAGGATCCTGGCAGAGAATCTCCCAGCCTGCATCATAGTCATGGAGGAACTCAGCTGGCTTGAGGCCCTGCCTGCTAGCAGATACGAGGGAAAAACACTGAATAGGGGAGAGTGGAAAGGAGTGAGGCCTACTCCAGACTGCCAGATTTTTGGTCTCAGGTAACCTGGCCGCCCTGGGCAGACTTTAATTGAGTGGGGCCACTTCAGCACCTCCCTGGTGACCCTTCCCAGAGCCATGGAACAGATCTTTGATCCCTACTGAAGCAGATCCCTTGCCAGATTTTTGTGGAGGTTGAGGGCAGGCTCACCCAGCCCAGCCCCACCCAGACTCACTCTCCCACCCACTTCTGATGTGGTGGAGAATAAAGACTCACCTGGAAGTCCCAGGACCCCACTCAACACCCAGGGCATTAGAGTGCTTCTCATGAGGAACTAGGGTGGGCCATAGGACCCCAAAACAATATTGCTGCATGTTCCTTAAGGCAAGCATCACCTACTGACAAGGTGGTCAATTTGCATGCCCTTTACAGCATTTACTGACTCAATCATACAGCATGTGGTTGATTATCACCCACAAGCTCCAACTACTATTTCAGAGGTTAAATGAGGTATGCCATTATCTAAACACAAGAAAAAAATTAATTAAATGAAAAGCAACAGCTGCTGCAGAAGAGAAGGAAGCAGTGAAAGAAATCCAGAAATGTGAAAAATCAGAGCAAAAATACACTTCCAAAAGAAAACTATAACTCTTTACCAATGGATGCCAACTAAAATGAGAGGATTGAAATGAGAGATGAAGAATTCTGAACATGGATTATTCAGACAAACCCAACACAAAGAAACCACAAAAACAATGCAGCAAATGAATGGCAAATCCACTAAAGAAATCAAATTATTAAAAAAAAAAAAACATTAGAACTTCTGGAAATGAAAAATTCATTCAAGGAAATACAAAACACAGTGGAAAGTCTTAAGAATAGGCTAGATCAGGCAGAAGAAAGAATCTCAGAGCTTGAAGACAACTCCTTTGAGTTAAACAAGTCAGTAGAAGAGGAAGATCTGGGAAACAAGAGGAATACATAAAACCTATAAGAAATATGGGATTATGTGAAGAGGCCTAATAAAATAATTGTGGTCTTCCCTGAGGATGAAGGAGACAATATAAAAGGGTTGGGAAACCTATTTGAGGGAATAATTGAGAATAATTTTCCTAACCTTGTTAGAAATCTAGATATCCAGATATGAGAAGCTCAAAGGACCCTGTCAGAGATTCATCACAAAAAGGCAATCACCATGACACATAGTCATCAGACTGGCCAAAGTAAACACAACAGGCACTCCTATGAGCCATAAGCTGAAAACAGCAGGTTACTAACAGACTAACTGCAGACTTCTCAACTGAGACCTTACAAGCCAGAAGGGATTGAGGCCCCATACTCAGTATTCTCAAACAGAATAATGGCCAACCTACAATTTTCAGTTCTGCATACCTAAGTTTTTTATATGAGGGAGAAAAAAAGACTTTCTCACACAAACAAACACTGAGTGAATTTGTAAAGACCAGACTTGCCCTGCAGAAAGTGAATTTGTAAAGACCAGACTTGCCCTCATAACTACATTATAGACAGATCAGCACAATAGAAACCCACTAATGTAAAATCACCCAAAAGCTAAAGATCAGAGCCCAGATACCACAATGGCTCAAGAGGTAATACATAGTAATAAAGTTATACTCAACAGGATGAACAGAAATATACCCCACTTATTAATTCTTTCAATAAATGTGAATGGCTTGAACTCCCCACTCAAGAGACATAGGCTATCTTAATAGATAAAAAAAAAAAAAAAAATAGAAGCCAAGTATCTGCTATCTCTAGGAAACACATCTAACCAAAAAAGATTCAAGGGGAAAGGATGGAAAACAATATTCCATGCAAATGAAAACCAAAAGAAACCTGGTGTAGGCATTCTCATATCAGATAATGTAGATGTCAAATCAACAAAAGTAGAGAAAGACAAAGATAGTCATTATATAGTGGTGAAGGAAACAATTCAACAAGAAGATATAACAACCCTAAATATTTATACTCCTAACTACAGGTTTGCCCAGATTTATAAGGCAAACCCTACTTGATTTAAACAAAATGATAAGCAGCAGCATTGTAATAGCCCTGGCCTTCAACACCCACAGACAGAATGGGACACATCCTTCAAGCAGAAAATAAGCAAAGAAACAATGGACTTTAATTGAACTCTAGAACAAATGGGCCTAATACACCCATTACTTACAGAACATTCGACCTAAAACCCAAGGAACATATGTTCTTCTCATCAGCTCACGAAACATTCTCTAAGATTGATCACATCCTAGTCCAAGTCCACAAAATATGTCTCAACAAATTCAAAATAATACAAATTATACTATGTATCTTCTCAAACCCCACTGGAATAAAATTAGAAATCAATTCCAACAGAAACACTCAACTCTACACAAAGTCATGGAAATTAAACACTATACTGATAATTATTGGATCAAAAAGAAAATTAAAATGGAATTCAAAAGATTTTTAAAACTAAATGAAAAAAGAGACACAATTTATCAGGGATTCAGCAAAAACAGTCAGTCATAAGAGGAAATTTCATAGCCGTAAATGCCTACATACATAAGACAGAAAGATCACAATCAACCAATCTAATGAATCATCTCAAGGAACTGAAAAAGGAGAGCAATCCAATCCAAAACCCAGCAGAAGAAAGAAATAACTGAGATCAGAGCAGAACTAAATGAAATCGATAACAAAAGAATTATACAGAAGAGTAATGAAATAAAAAGTTGAATCTTTGAAATGGTGAACAAAATCAACAGACTTCTCACTAAGTTAACCAGAAACAGAAAAAAAGGACCCTAATAAGCCCAATCAGAAATGAAAAAGGAGGTGTTACAACTCATACCACAGCAATACAAAATATCATCTCTGAATACTAGAAAAATCTCTATGCACATAAACTTGAAAACATTGAGAAGATGAACAAATTCTTGGAAACACACATCCTCCCTAGACTCAATCAGGAAGAACTGAACAGATCACTATTGAGTAATGAAATTGAAGCAGCAATAAAAAATCTCCCAATTAAAACAAGTCCCAGACCAGATGGTTTCACAGCCAAATTTTACCAAACGTACAAAGAAGAACTAGTACCTATATTACAGAAATTATTTCACAACATAGAGAAGGAAGGAATATTCCTCAACTTGTTCTATGAAGCCAAGGTCACGCTGATACCAAAGCCAAAAAAGGATAAAACAAATAAAGAAAATTACAGACCAATATCTCTTATGAATATAGATGAAAAAATTCTCAATAAAATCCTAACAAACCAAACTTAGCTGCACATCAAAAAATAATTCACCACAATCAAGTGGGCTTCATCCCAGAGATAGAAGGATAATTCAACTTATGCAAATTTATAAATGTGATTCGTCACATAAATAGAAACAAAAGCAAAGACTACATGATCCTCTCAATAGATGCAGAAAAACCATTTGACAAAATCCAGAATATTTTTATGATAAGAACTCTTAATAAAATATGTATAGATGTAATATACCCGAATATTATAAAAGCCACATATAGCCAACCCACAGAGTGCATCATAATGCACAGAGACAAATTGAAAACATTCCCTCTTAGAACAGGAACCATACAAGGTTTCCCACTGTCACCAATTCCATTCAGCATAGTATTGGAAGTTATAGCCAGAGTGATTAGGAAAGCACAGGAAATCTAGAGTATCCAAATGGGGACAGAAGAGGTCAAACCATAGTTCTTTGCTGATGATATGATCTTATATGTAGAAAACCCCAAGGATTCTACCAAGAGAGTACTGGAACTGACAAATAAATTCAGCAAAGTCTCAAGTTACAAAATCAATGTACCCAAATCAGTAGCATTCTTATTCACGAACAAACTGAGAATCATATCAAAGACTCAATACCTTTTACAATAGCAACAAACAAAATAAAACACCTAAGAATATATTTAACCAAGGAGGTGAAAGACTCCTATAGGGAGAACTATGAATCACTGAGGAAGTAAATTGCAGAGGATATAAATAAATGGAAAAATATATAATGCCCATGGATCAGACTAATCAACATTGTTAAAATGTCTATATTACCCAAAGTGATTTACAGATTCAATGCAATCTCCATTAAAATACCAACATAGTTTTTTGCAGATCTATAAAAAAGAATTTTATGCTTCCTATGAAACCAGAACAGACTCCAAATAGTCAAAGCAACCTTAAGCAAAAAACAAAAACAAAACAAAACAAAAAAAAGCCATAAAAAAAACCAGGGAACTAATACCTTTTGTAACAACCTGGATGCAACTGGAGATCACTCTCCTAAGTGAAATATTGCAAGAATGGAAAAATAAACACCACACGTACTCACAATTAAACTGGAACTTATTGATCAACACTTAATTGCGTATATGGAAGGACAACACAATGGAAATCAAGCAAGTGGGAGTGGAGAAGAGGTAATGGATAAATTCACATCTGATGGGTATAATATACACTGTCTGGGTGATGGGCACACTTTGACGCAAATTGTACAAAAGCAATACATGTAACCAAAACCTTTGTGACACTGTAATATTCTGAAATAAAAAAGTAAAAATAAATAAATAAAATGTATTTAAAAGAGATATATTTGTTGAGGTGAAATGTTCTGAAATTAAATTCAATTTTAAGAAACATAATTTAAAATCAATCTGTAATACTATAGGATTATATCATATATATTTAATTATGTACATATACTAATATAGTTATAGAGTTACTATGTAAATTCTCATTCCATATTTTTTTTTCTTATTCACTTTCTCATTTTACATCTGCCTTTGAAGTATTTAAAATTTGGTTTTCATTCCTCAAACATCTGCCTAGAAAGCTCATCAAATTTATGGGTTATATTCTCAGAGATTCTGATAATAGTGGGTCTGGAGAGATGCTTAAGGAAGTGAATTGTTAGCAAAGATCTCTGGTGTTCCTAATGAAATCAGTAATATCTTATATATGCTAAATAAGTAACAATGGACTTTCATATTACCATAATTTTTATTCTGCAGGGGAATTTGGTTTTCTCTGTTAGATACAATTCAAGGTCTGTCTGAATGCTACACTTGGATTTGCCGAATTCCATTCTCCAAGATGCCCTGTGACTCAAACCTTCCAAACCTACCATTACTTCATTTGCTGTTGTGCTACTGAAATTACAATGGATAGTTATTTTCTATAATGCTACAATCATATCTTCTTCTATATTTACTTAACTATATGAAACTAATAGAGAGATATTTGGTCACCAAGATGGCCTCTACATTCCCCTCAGCTTGACTAAACTTTAGACAGGTTTCTTTCTGATTTTAGGGTAGGCCCCTTATTTCCCTTTTCTCAGACCATTTACTTTTAGAAAGCTTAGAAATATAAATTCTTTCTCTGCCCCTATGAAATGTAAATCTCCCAGTCTCTTGACAGTTTCCAACCCAGGAATGCCTATTTCAAGGTCCTGAGAGATGTCTCTTTGAAATATAAGTATCAAGGAAGAGAGTGCCTCTGTCTCCTAGTCTTTGAGGGAGGGAAGAAACCTAACTTCCACATGAACCAATTAGCAAACACAAATGTCCTAATCATATCTACTACTCTTCCTTACAATATCCTCCAGTACTTTTCCACTAGCTCACCCATCTCACTTTTTGTTTTAGCAATATTGAGTTCAATCTTCCTTCCATATTGCAATAGTATTGAATAAAGTCTTCCTTGTCTGTTTAACTCTGCCCAATGCAATTTTTCCTTGGCATTGTTCTTACATCTTTTCCTTAATATTTTAAGAGAAACTCTTACATTACCAAGAAAAGCCTTAATGATTCAGAAACTTTCTGTCTATAATATCAGAAAGTATTTCAGCTCCAGGATATCTGGTTAATCAATTGCTATTTAATTAGGTTTATAATTGCTAGTGATTCTCTCATTATAAACAGCAGTTGATATTGATGTGTCACTTTAACTTATCTCCATAGTCTCAGGGTACCATAAAATCCCTACCATGGCCTCTTTCTATAAACTCCAAATTTATATTAACAGTATTAACTGTGCTTCCTAATTCAAATAAAGATACTTAAAATATTAAATTTATGGAGGCTTCTTTTAGAAATTGGACAGTCATTATTAGTGTTTAAGTCTCAGTTTACAGATGTACTTTCTAAGTTTGATGGCTTCAAGCAATTTACCCAGAAAGTTTCTTATATATTATTTTAAAAATATGAGTATCTAATTAAAGAACAATGGCTAATCAAAAAAAATGTGAAAGTTGAGTCATTCTACCAAAGGGATATGCATTCAACATGCCCAATTTTTTTTTATTTCAGAATATTACAGGGATATAAATGGTTTAGTTACATGTATTGCTTTTTGTACATTTGAGTCAAAGTGATAAGTGTGACCATCACCCAGATTGTGCACATTGTACTTGTTAGGTGTGAATTTACCACTTCCTCCCTCCTCCTTCCACCTGCTTGATTTCCACTGAATTTTACTACCATATATACACATGAGTGTTGATAATTTATTTTTAATTTAACAGTGAATACATGTGGTATTTGTTTTACCAATCTTGTGATACTTCACTTAGGAGGATGATCTCCAGTTCCATCCAGGTTGTTACAAAAGGCCTTAGTTCACCATTCTGTTATGCCTGAGTAGAACTCTATGGTATACATATACCACATTTTCTTAATCCACTCATGTATTGATGGGCACTTGGGTTGTTTCCACATCTTTGCAATTGTGAATTATGCTGCTATAAATATCTGAGTGCAACTGTCTTTTTTATAAAATGTCTTTTTTTTCATTTGAGTAAATACCCAGTAGTGGTATTCCTGGATCAAATAGTAGCTCTACTTTTAGTTCTTTGAAGTATCTCCATACTACTTTCCATAGAGGTTGAACTAATTTGCAGTCCCACCAACAATGTGGAAGTGTTCCTTTCTCTCAGCATCTAACAGAGAGAAAAAAAACAGGAGAGCTGATCATGGGGAAGGGGGCTAAACTCTTGTATGCTAAGGCCAGGGCTGGGTTCTTTTTGCCCTTAACCAGTAGCGCAGTTTTTCTCTGAGGAGCGGTAGGCACTCCTCCCTTAAATGGTTACTTCTTAAACCCCCACACACCCTGTAAAATTGAGTCAGTAAACCCTCTAAAGGGCATGCAAATAGACCTTCCTGTCAGTAGGAGGAGCTAGCTTGTTTTGGAAGGAACAAGCTGCAAGGTTTTTGGGTCCTGTCACTGTCTCTAGTCCCTCTGGAGAAACACTGGAATACCCTGAGTGGTGAGTGGGGCCCTGGCAGTCCAGGTGAGTCCTTATTCTCTGCAGTAGCAGAGGTGGGCTAGGGGAGAGCAGCTGAGCGGGGCTGAGTTGGGTGAGCTTGCCCTTAGTTTCAACAAAATCTGGCAATGGAGCTGCAAGAGTCTGCAAGAGTCAAAGGTCTGCTCCCAGACCTGCCAGGGAGGGGCCGGCCGGACAGAGCTGCCAGGGAGGGGCTGAAGTGGCCTCACCCAACCGGAAGGTCTGCTTATCGAAGCAGGACTGTCTGAGATTCACAAACCTGCAGTCTGCAGCGGGACTTGCTCCTCTCCCTTGCCCTCTGCTCCTCAGTGTTTTCCCAGTGTCTACCCACAGGCAGGATCCCAAGCCAGCCGACCTCCCCCATGACTGTGCTGTGGGCCAGGAGGATCCCCGCCAGCCCCGGATCCCAGCCTGAGCTGAGAGTGTGGCTCTCCTGAGAGGGGACGGGCGCCCCGCAAGCACGCCACATCTAGGACCCACACTGTACTCTCACCCCAGAGCTGCCCATGCGGCCCCCCTCGCCTTCTGAGATCAAGAAAATCAATTCCTGACCATTCCAGGGAGAGGCTGGTCCCGAGTTTCCCACAGGGTGCCTGCCTGAGCAGGATCTATGCCCCTCTGCCGTGAGGTGTGCCCTGCTCTGATGGAGCTGCCGGCAGCACTGGGAAGGACGGCCAATGGGAACTCCCAGTCTGAGGGAGCACCCCTCAGTCCATTGCGGGACCCCAGGAGGAAAGGCCTGAGTCCAACTCCCTCTGGAAGCCTTGGTGAGATGAGGTGGTTCAACTGCCTTTCTTGACAGCCATGGGTGAGGGAGGGGAAGGGGAGCAAAAGAGTTTGTATGGAGGAAAGCGAGCACTCTATTTGTCTCCTGAACCTCTACCTGGGAGGCAGTCTGCCCAGAATGTGCAGGCTCTGGAGTCATGCAGATCACCCAGCACAACATGCCCTAATTTTAAGAAATCATCAGTTGAATCATTTTGAATTTTCTGTAGACTGAATCATAATATTCTTAAAAGAAGGAACATTACTGGAATGAAAATTGCTTGCACAAATATAATTTCTTTCCTAAGTATAAATTGTAACAGTATTGTTGATGTATTTGAATAATATTCAGATTTTTACAAGACAGAAGCAACCATAAATTGTCATATAAATCATAATGTGAGGGCATTATGGATTTTATGGGGGGTAGCAATTAAATTTCAATATATAAGGGAGTGCTTTGGGAAATTTAAATTTGTTTTATAACCTCATTAAATGAAAATTTAGTTATATAGCTAAAGCACATATTCCCAGCTTAGGGCATCTTTAAACTACACCAGAAATTGTTTAATCTTTGAAAATGAGTTATATAGCTATATTTTACAAATTTTTCCCATGAGACTGATGTTTTTTCCTAACTTGAAAAAACTTTACCTCAAACATAATAAAGGGTATACTTACTGCATACAAACCACTCAACAAACAACAAAACAAAACAACTTTTACCCTCCTTTCTATATGGATACCACTTTTGTCATCTAGTCTTAACTTTCTTTCACATGTCTTACAATTAGGACTCAGATGTGGATCTAGTTTTTTTTCCACATTCCACATTTTTTGGCTTCACATTCCTCATTCCATTGAAAGACATTACTTAAATTCACAGCATTGTGAATTTGACATTGTGTTTTGAATTTTCTTAGTTTGGAATTCTTAAAATATCTGCCCAATAGAGGATTTGTTCAAGTTCCAATTTAAGCAAAATCTTTAGTCACTAAATCTTGAGCTATTTAAATGAAACCAATTTTCAGCTAAAACAGGTATATCGAATTGTTCCTAGATTTTATAATTCTCTAATGTTGGAGACTTCCCTGGAAAAAAGCTGAGAAGCAAATAAAAATGGACTGATCCTTGTCCTGTCAGTTTCTCTAGTAGGAAAAACAATTAATGTGGCTGTTCATTGGATTTTTTTTCCAAACACTAACATTTATTTAGTAAAATTGTCTCCCCTGAACCTCAAACTATAACCAGCTTTCATTTTCAAAATATTTTAGGAGGAATATTAATAAAAATGATATTAATGGTTCTTAAACTTTTAAATAGAAATAAAATTAGAAATATATATTCTTACTGTTCATATTTAGAAAGACCATTTTACTTTCAGCTTTATAGATTTACTTAGAGTCCTCTCATTTTTTTATTATCCTCAAATTTTTAAATAGAAACAATTTTTTCTCATAAATTTACTTTTTATAAAATTATATGAATGATTGAAATGCATGCTTCTTTTCCCAATATTCGTATTCAATTTGCTAAAGCATTAATGTTTATAATTAAAACAGCATAAAATATTGAATATTAGAAGACAGAAATTCTGCTTGCAAATTCATTCTCACAGCTCTTCAATATAAAATAAGTAGGCAAAATTCAAATTTTAATATATTTGATTGTATAGCAGTGCTTCTAATAATTTATTGGCTATATAAGTTATGTACATAGATGAGATTGTAAATTAATAAAAAGAATCCAAGTTATTAATAGGGAAAAGAGAATGTGTAATGAATATTGAGTATGGCCATAATGAGGTATGGACATATCTACAGGTTCACTGCTTTCCTCCTTGAAATTAAAACTGCAAGTAATTCAAGAATGCTAAAACTTCAGCAGTCTCCTTTTTTCGGTACTAATTCCATAACTAAATTGAGAGATGGAATAGCCATATTACCAATATTGATGATTATCATCTAATTACATTGGCCTTACATTTTCCTCTATTTAATATGGAAAATTGCTTTGACTATAAAATGTTCATTTTTTTCTATTTTTAAAATGTAGCCTCTGTATTTTAATCTATAATCTCCTAAAGTATTGAATTACGTGGTTTGACTTTACACTACGTGAAGATTAAGTATTTCCTTTTGTTCCTTTTAAATTAACCTTCCATTAGTTTTGAGTGATCTCTCCTTCTTGTATTATGGAATAGCACATAAAAAAGGATCTTATCAATTTTTACTATACCCTTCACAATCTTAAATAACTCAATTATATTCACTCTATCTCTTCACATTTCCACACTAAATAATCTTAGCTTCCTTACTTTCCTTTTGTATATGCATAAGTTTCATTCTACTTTAACCATCTTATGTGTCCTTTTGTGAACTCTTTCATTCTTATCTTTCCCTGGGGGATATATCCTAACTTAAGATAGGGCTTCACATTGGAAGATTCTATATACAATTATAACATACATTAGTGCTATTAATTTGCATTTATATACCATTTCATTTATGCAAAGTGCTTTTCAGTTTATCTTCACAATATTGCTGGGAACTTATTAGCATATGTTTTTGGAAAGAGAAAGTACAAAGAAGTTGAAACTAACCCCAAATCACTAGAGGTACATCTAAATCGTCTTTTTAAAACAAGAAAAAATGATCTTTTTCATTTAAATAATCTATTTAAAATGCTAATTTGATTGATGGGAACTTACTAAAAGACTTCGTTAATTGTCTAGCAATAGAAGGAACAAGTGAAAAAAATGGTAATTTTGATATAGTTATTCTTTTTAAACTAGTAAGACTATTTTTTAACTTTTGTGAGTGAATTAGAAAAGTATAACTTTGTCACTTATTTTGAGTTTAAAATAATTTTCTTCAAAGAATAATGAATTTCCAATATTTTAAAAACTAAAAGTAATTGCACTTGAAATTAATTGGGGTGACTTGAATCTAGCAAATACCCATTAGGCATGTAAATCTCAGCTTTTATATTCTAGGAAATATCTCCTCTCCATGCTTATGTAGATTAGTGACTTTTGAATTACCCAACCCTGTTTTGGACTCTTGGCTTGGAGGATATTAATCATATTAATTTCTGGGCATTTTATCACATGAGGTGTAATGTCTAAAATTAAGTTCTAATATTACGTGCTGCCTTGACTGGTGAGATCAGGAGGGCCTCAAATGGCTTAATCACATGTTTAAATGTATTCTCTCTGCTTCCACAAATAAGATCCCCAAGCCAAACAAACCTCCTTATCAAATAGACTAGGTGAAGTTCCTGCTTATCCCTGAGTAGCAACTTACAGTTTCTTACCAGCCCACAAAATGATTCAAACAAGTGCATCACCTTCTCCCTTGGGGACCAGCCCACCCTACCCTCCTGTGGGTTTGCCTTCCACGGCCTATAGTATTCTCTCTGTTTTGGACTGCAATCCTGTGTGATCCTGCATGGTGTGAGGTGTCCCTCTTCCCTAGACAGCGGGTGTATATGACTAATAAACTGCTGTCAATCTTATCTGTCCAGTGTCAGGTGTCATGTGTGGAGCCATCCCTATAATTACTGCGTGGGAATCCCTCCCTCACCTACAGGGTAAATAGGAAGCAATCAAAACATCACAATATGTCAGTTCTTGCATCACTGGATACTTTGTCCACCAATGAGTGACGGCGTTAAAGAGGATTTCATTTGTTAGCATGCTTATACCCCACATCGATGTATCTAACAGTTGTAAAGATGTGAGCATTTACAGATAAGCATGAAGATCTTCCAAGATTTTTTCATTATGCAGGCCCTTGGAGCAGTAGTCTTTGGAAAGCAGTATCTTATGATACAAGTAATCTCTTGGGACATCTACTGTTTTTTCTAGGGCACCCAAATTTTTTTTTTTTCTTTTTGAGACAGAGTCTCGCATTGTTGCCCAGGCTAGAGTGAGTGCCGTGGCGTCAGCCTAGCTCACAGCAACCTCAAACTCCTGGGCTCGAGTGATCCTTCTGCCTCAGCCTCCCGGGTAGCTGGGACTACAGGCATGTGCCACCATGCCCGGCTAATTTTATATATATATATCAGTTGGCCAATTAATTTCTTTCTATTTATAGTAGAGACGGGGTCTCGCTCGTGCTCAGGCTGGTTTTGAACTCCTGACCTTGAGCAATCCCCCCGCCTTGGCCTCCCAAGAGCTAGGATTACAGGCGTGAGCCACAGCGCCCGGCCGGGCACCCAAATTTATGCATTTTTAAGAATTAGAGTGAAAAACAATTAATTTCAGTTTGGCATGCAGAAAAAACAGAAGGAAAAAGGAAAGCCTATTTCACAAGTAGAAACATGGAAGGTCTATTTATAAATATTAAATTTACAAAGAAGATGTTATTTAAAAAATCAAATATAAGGTAATTATCTCATTTAATTTTCACAGTAATTCTAACAGGCAAATGTTATATCCTTATTCAAAACATAAGAAATCTGAATCTGAGCAATATTACATAACTTTTTCAACATGTATATAGCTAGTGAACAGCAAAACCCATTTCTGTTGATTGAAAAAAATATATTTTTCATTATATCAGAAAGCACAAACAGTACAAGAAAGAAAAGAGAAAGGAAGGTAGAAAGGGAGGGATGGAGGAAGGAGAAAGAAAGGGAAAGATGGATTAAGGGAAAACAGTTTTCTTTTTTTATTTATAAATGTGAACAATTTAAACTATGGCAATAGAGTGATTCTGGTACACACTTAAAAAATGAATGTTCGGTTTCCCTTTTAGTAAATTACAGTGGACACTGATGTTCCTCCTTAGCTCTTTCTCATCACTTATCGTTGAAAAGTACATGAAAAGTGCTATGTAAAGAAAAAGCAAATTTTAATCTAGAAATGACTTTAGGCATTATAAAGGACCAGAATCACCAACTTCTATAGTCACTGAAAATGCTCAGAAGTCTCCTTAAAAAAATACTCGTCTGACTTCTCATTCTCTTCCAATTAAAATTTCATTTCCTTTAGTACCAGCATTCATTCATGTTAAAGGTAAAAACTTTGTTTACACTCAGATATTTGGTTTTATTAAGATTTGTTATTTAACAATTTTTCTACATTGAATATTTTACTGATGACATATAGGAGATCTGTAATCTTGTATGGGGTAATCTAGAAGAGCTTAGACACAAAATCTGTAAAAATTTTTTATATGGAAAATATATTCTTAATTCTAAACAATGGACTTATAATTTTATTATATTAAAGTGAGACAGTAGTGATTTATTTAAAAAAGAAAAAGAAAAATCACAGGGTTTGAAACACAATGCAGTTGGAATGGATATTTAGCATTTTTTCCTTTTAAAACAGCAAAGTACAGTGCCCTTTCAAAAATCTTCACCGCTCTTGAATATGTCTCTGTTAATAACCTTGTGTGTTAAAACATTAAATGGAGGTGATATTACCCATATCATTGGTCTTTACTCATATTTACCATATCATTATAACTATTAGCAAATGAATACAACGGGTCTTAAGCAAGATTGATCAAAGATTTTCTCTACCCTCCAACCGGCAAAATGCTTTGCCCAGTTTGCTTGGCTTTAGAGAGAAAGGAATCAAAACTTTGTTTCAATACAAGGAATAGAAGAATAAATGTGAATACTTTCTGCTATTATTTACTTTAAAATTCTCAAGTTTAGAAAAGCTTCTATGTTTCTTTAATAATTTTTTGACTATTGAGAAATGTAAAGTGCTTTTTTGAAATATTTATCTACATAGTAGGTATACTTTGTATAGTAATAATGGGTTTTTCTGTGAATGCTCCTATAGTACAGTATTTCAAGCTTCCCCAGTCATAACAACATACCTGGGGAACTTGTTATAAGCAAAAAGGTGTCCTTACCTTCATCCTAAGTAGATCCGGAGTAGGGCCCAGGGAACTTACTTGTACTCCGGGGATTTATTTTGCACTAAGTGTGAATGATTAGTAATACCTATTTATGTATTGAAATTTAAAATTAGAAAAATCCATAAAGCTATCTCAATGTTATAATAGTAAGTTTCTATTTTAGTGATTCTTTTATTTTTAATTTTAACAAATTTTACCATTTGTCAAAAATGTCAATGATTATGGACAGTCTACTCATTCCCCAAAGATTATAATTTTTAAAAGTCAAAATCTTATAGTTTGGAAGAAAGATCTCATTTGTACTGGAGTATTATATGGCTTCATGTAGTTGAGTTAATGTTAAGCAATTTGAACTTAGTGTTTTATTCTAATATTTTTTAAACTGGTGACACTTTCCTAAGATTTTTGCAATTTTTACCATACCTGAGCACCAGTTGTTCTTTTTCTAATTAAATATTGTATTTATTTTTAGACCCTTTTTTCCATGAATGTCTTTTAAATCATAGGCATAATAATGTAGTTATATTTGTCTAATATATGAAATCATAAATATACAACCAGAAAAATATTAAGATAATCATCTGAAGAAACCTAAACTCTCTTAACATTTCTTCAGTTGCGTGCATACCACAATTCGAGAAAGATTGTTTTGAGAAAACAGTGGAAGACCATCGATCATAATACTAATATATTTGATAAACTAACTGGTGGAAATACCCATTGAGGAGGCTTAATGATTGAGCTGGGGCAATATATTTTAAAAGATGAAGTCTTCAAATACAGCAGTGTTATGGCAATTTTAAAGAAAAAATACAAGATACATAATGGAAATAAATTTAGAATGTCTTGGTGTCTATATAAGTCTGTGTATTTGTTTCCTAATGTTTTAATGTTGTAAGGAATTACAACATACCTAGTGACTTAGACAACAAAAAATTCTTATCTCACAGTTCTGATGTCAAAAAACCAAAATGCATTTTATGGGCTACAGTCAAGGCATTGGCAGAGCTGTTCCTTCTGGAAACTCTAGGGAAGAGTCCACACTTCCTTGCCTTTTCCAGCTTCTAGAGATTTTCTGACTTCTTTGGTTCATGGCCCCTTCTTCCATCTTCAAAGCATGTTAATTCCAATCTTTGATTCTATAATAATATCTTCTCTTTGACTCTGATAGTCCAGCACTTGTGATTTCCAGGCTCACCTGGAAAATCCAGGATAATCTTCCCATCTCAAGATTCTTAACTTAATCATATCCATAAAGTCCCTTTCATCTCATTAAGATAACACATTTGCAAGTTCTAAAGGTTACAACATGGACATCTTTGGGGGCCATAATTCTGTTTACTACAGTATGGGAAGATGAAAATGACATCAGAATAACAACAGAGAGCTAGGTCAGCTAGTGATTAAGGATAAAGGGAGAAAGAAGGGCCTGAGTATGTATAATATATGTATGCATTTCTGAGGCATTGATAATTTAGTTATTTACATTTTGGATTCTGAACACAAATGCTCAGGATAGAGTTTAAAGATAGGACTCTACAGACAAAACTATAAATTTTAGGAGACATTAGTATAGAGGTAAGAGTTTAATATACTAGACTGGCTAAGACTGATAAAATATATAAAGGAAAGAAGATTTTGCAGTTGAGTCTGAAAAGGAAGACAGAAGAGGTAGTAAAGGTATAAAAACAAAACACGACAGATTCATTAAAACCAGTGAGGAAAACTGTTTTAACAAGAGGATTATCAAGGAAGAAAGTTAGGCAGGATAGGATATGAGCAATAATTACTGAATTCCATGGGAAGAAACAAAATTAAACAGATTGAATATATGCACGTCTAAGACTCAATTTATACTAGCCACCATGTTAAGTATATTGCATAGATCAGGTCCTCTCATTCTTACATTAAAACTATTATACAAAGTACTTAACGTTTTAATGACTATTCACAGATGAGGAAAGTGAGGCTGACTTTCCATGATCATTTGTCTAATAATTGAAGGATATAGAAGCAACTGTGTCTAATTCTCAAACTTGTGGTCTCATCAATATATTATGTTGCCTTTCAGGGAATAGAAATCAGATTAGAAATGGTTGAAGAATGAAGGTATGTAAATAAAAACAAAGAAAGTGAAGATGGAATATAAACTATTCTTTTGGAGAATGAAGGAAAAAAGAGAGATGAAATAGGTAGGTAGCTTAGAAAACAATTCTGTAAAAGTGTTGAGCTAAAGAAACAGCATTTTTAGGCTAAAGAAATAGAAAACATTTTCCTTAAATTATATATTTGAGTGCTCAGGATTGAAGAGAGAGAAGATATCATTGATGAATATGAGTTCTTAGAGAGATAGGAAAGAAGAAAACTGTAACTTTAGATGAAAGAATCAGCCTTAAGAAGGAAGCCAGCAATATGAGAAATAATATTATTAATAATAACATCAATATAACATCCTTAAATATCAGATAATATGTTATGTGCTTTGTCTACATTAACCCATTCAATTTTTATACAACCCCAAAGCTCTGTTTTATTAAACCAAAAAAACCCCCAAAAAACAAAAAAACTGAGGTTAACAATAAATTTAAAGTTTACTGAACATCACACAGCTAATCATGAGAAAAAGAAGAATCTGTAATTTGTCTTTTTGTCTTAGGTCACCCATAGATGGAAGCAATAGAAATTCCACTAAATAACTTAAATGAAAGAAAATGGGAGCATTATTTTACTAGTGTTTGTCTTACAAAATCCATGGAAAACTTTATATCTGGGTCATAGGATGATTAAGACTCTGGATGTCTTAGCAACAGGTGGTTTCAGGCCTGTACACTTCACGCTCCACTCTTAATGTGATTTCATAGCAATGGACACTTTCTGCATCTCTTTGGGATTCCAGACAAGAATGATATCAATAATCCTAAACCACCTTGCTTTATAAGATAAAAAAATCGAGCAAAAATATATGAAAAAATAATCAATTGTCCAACAATTATTTAATTCAGAAAGTTAATATTTATTTACAGTTCATTTTATTGCATGAAACCACCTAAATTTTATTAAGTAAAAAGGGAAACAATTGGAAAGTAAGAAAAGCATCTCAACAGGAAAATCTAAAAGTCTCAAGGAGCTGGTGACGGGACCTGAGAAATCAGGAGCCCTGGTCACTTTACTGAGGGCTTATTGGCTATCTCTGCTCATCTCTGCTGCTTGACTTGGGTTGATTTCATGCATATCTTCTCCTGCTGATTGGTTGTATTGTGTCTAAAACATAGTTTCATATGTTTTTCAGTTAGAATTTTTAATCACAGATTATATCACTTGAATATCAACCTTGTGACTTAAGAAATTTATGAATCCAGTTTGAATTCATTGTTCAGTCATTGTTCAATTAGCTAGAATGAGAAGCTTGGTGTGTCCTACATTCTATAATCAATTCATCAGGAGCTGAGAGAGATTGTAAGATAAATACATGACAACTTGATGATGGCCCTTCATAAAGAAGGCACTTTAATGCCAGAAGGTCTCTCCAAGGATTATATCCCTATTCTTCTCCTAAGGGTAATAGCAACAACACTCATGTCCACTCTCATTTCCATAGATACTTATAATTAACATACTCACTTCATCTGTATTTAGTAGTATAGCTGATAAGAATCTAAAACAAAGTAGTTTAATAAGGATTTTTATAAAAAGAAATATGTATTTTTTGAGACTCTTATCCTTGTCAAACTCTATATTAAAATATAGCAAACCAATGATTTGCATCAGTTTTTTTTTTAACTGAAAGGAAATGATTCAAACATCTATAATGGTATCCTTATGTGCCTATGTAAGCCTGAAGAATAATTCCAACATCATGATTGATGAATTTTCAGCTGTCTCAGGTTTTAAAATTGATTGGAGAGAAGTGAAAATTATAATACAACTTGCTTTGTCTGCCCAGCATGCTTTCTAAGTAAATCATTAAATGAACACCAGAGGGAATTAAATATTTTGGAATGCTATAAAAATAAATTTGAAGGAAATAAAACCAAAACTTTGAAAAGAAATATATAAGAGTTTTCTTAAGTTTATTATGCTATAACTATTAAACAAATACAGGGATATATTGGTCTGTAAAGATAATAGTGCTTTAGAAAATAAGGTTAATTAGTTCAGGTTTTTGCTTATTTTGTTTTATGCTTTAGAAAAATGTTTATTATTTTTTCACAATATGAGAGCCTAAAATTCATCAAATCATATAATTCTGCCTACTATTTCTAGAAGCAGAAAGTCATTCTACATAATCTTTCACAATGAATTGATCCTCTTACGAAGTCAGGACTCTAAGCTTCATCCACATAGGGAATGAGAGACTCATTTTCTGGGCAAGACAACTCAAGTTGATGTC
This sequence comes from Microcebus murinus, assembly GCF_040939455.1. Classification (NCBI taxonomy): domain Eukaryota; kingdom Metazoa; phylum Chordata; class Mammalia; order Primates; family Cheirogaleidae; genus Microcebus; species Microcebus murinus. The sequence goes on along the minus strand of NC_134108.1, from coordinate 61,542,819 downwards.
AAACTGATGACTTGCTTAATTGGATCTCTGAAGCTGGCTTGCTTGTGTTTCTTGTCACAGTGATTTCTCTTTTGAATGGGTAATCTTGTTTGCTTTAGATTACTTATGTCAATAGTTTATCCAGAGTATGCTCTAGATGCCATAAATTTACATTTTGGACAGTAGGCTTGGTAATTTCCCCACACCTGGACTTTCTTATGATATTTTTCATTCCCCAATGAGTAACATATTAGTAATTTAACTTTGAGTACTTGCTTTTTTTGAATTTGTACTGAAAAGTAGCTGGCCATGAAAGACTATTTTAAAAGTTCAGGACTATATTTTTCAAAGCTCAGCAGAATTTTTGGTTCCTATTTAGCAATTTTAATGAAGTACTTCATGATACTTTAACACAATTACCTGATAGTCAGTGAATCTGGCACCATTTCTGATATTAAATGAAAAAGATATTTCTGTGAATGCTGCACTATATGGTAAAAACCCATGATTAAACATGGCATTAATCCCCAGTCTAATCATGAGAAACACATAAGACAAATCCCAATTGACAAATATTTTACAAAATACAAAAGCAAGGAAAGTCTAAGAAATTGTCACAACTAAGAGGATCCTTAAGGAACCAGGACAACTAAAAGTAATATAGTATCCTGAATGGGAACCTGCAGCAGAAAAATAATATTAAGTAAAAAATAAGGAAATATGAATAAAGTATGTACTTCAGTTAATAATGATGTATCAATAGTGGTTCATTATTTGTGAAAAGTGTAACACAAGTTGTTAATAAGAGGACAATCTTGGTACTGGGTATATGTGAACTCTCTATACTGTATAACTTTCTATAACTCCAAAACTATTCTAATATATAAAAATATATTAATGCTATTCTAAATATCTTCTGATATAAAAACATTCATATGTTTATATATATAAAATAGGGTTATTAATCTTTTGGGTGACTTGAAACCAGAATGTAATGTCTGGGATTTTAAATAAAATCTAGTGATCTCAAGGGTAAAAAAACAATGTTGCTCTATATCAGAGAATAAAACTAAATATTGTCTACTTAAAAATTATATGGGTCTTCCAAAGTACAATGGAGTGAAAACTAACACAAAAATGTATTTTTACTTTGAATTGTTAAGGAGTATGTAGAAAATAATAGTGATATTATATAGTATAAAAGAGTGACAATATATTGTATTCTAGTTTCTTTATTCCAGAGTAATTCATTATTCACTTGAAATAAATATAAGGTTTCTGTCAAGAAAAACGAAAAAATAAGAATAGAAAGGAATTATCATAAGCACCATGATGCAAATAACATCCATTATTAAGAGTCTGTTTCAAATCTTTCTCATGTATCATATATTTTTAATATTTAAATAGTCATAATCACACAATATAAAAAAATTTGTTTCCTTAGATTATAACATGCATGTAGATATTGATAATCTTTATTATGATTCATTTCAATAGACATGCTATTTTCCATTGAGTAAATGATCCCTTATTTGTTTAAATATTCACCTAATGTAGGATATTTAGGTTATTTCTGACTCTTATAAAAATAGATTGCTATTTGTACTTGTAAGAAGTAGGGTGTTCACATTTATAAAAAAGAGATACACCTGAACAAAAAAGTAATGAGAGAGAAACACAGAGAGGGAAGTTGAACTCAAATTATTTTTTTCTTTGTGCATTTAGCATTTGTGCTTTCTGAAAAAGAACTAGGGTGACTGTTGCTTTTCATAGAACACCTCTAATGAACTATGTCCTCATGGTAAAGCAACTTGGTGAAGTGCACAGTTCATGAATATTTGTTAAAGACAAACAGTGAAATTTGATTCCATTATATTTACTGTAATTAAGTCAGAGGCATATGGACACACAATGTTCTTTTAAATATTTCCAAATCTAAGTGGCCATGTTATAGTTACTCAAAACTCAGAAGTGATCTTTAAGCATCTAAGAATTCATTTAAGAATAAATTACAATTTGACAAATCTTAATGACAAAGGAAAAACAAGAAGTAAAACACAAGTAAAAGGTAAGATTTGTATTTCTTGCATGTGACTGATTTTAGACTTCCACTGTTTGGTGGGCCAGCAAGTAGTCATTCAGGGATAATTTAAATGTAGAAGTCAAGGCAATTTCCCATATAAAGCCATATTGCCAAATTCCCCTAAATTTCACTTGTATATGTGTTCCTTGTGGTATATTTACAATAAATATCATTTAAGTTTGACTGCCAAACTAATGTTTATCTTTGGCATCTAATCAATCTTAGAGACTCTTTACTGCCCTGTGTGCTACACATTTTAACTGCTGCGCTGCTGCTCAAGGTAGAAATCATCCCAATTATGCATTGAACCTCAAATGCCAGTTCTTAACTGCCAAATCCAGTAAGCCCTAAAGACACATATTCTGTTTTGCCAAGCACATCGGCAACGAAGTAAGCCAATATCTAGCCATAAGCAAGTTTAGTACCATATAACATATTCACAAAAATCATTTTTAATTGAACTGCAAAAAAAGTTGCTCAAGTTTCAGCAAGCAAATATTTTCCTACCAAAAGATTACTTTTGAGAAAGATATATTAATGTTTCAGGATACTCCCTTTCCAGTAGTTCTATAGGCATAGAATTTGAGAGTTAGCCTAATAGAAACACAGGACAATACTCATGTAGATTCTGAACAATCTGTTTAAACATGAACAACCTAGAAATGATTGTTCCCTTTACCATCAACATGCAGATATCCATATCCTATGGTAATTAGAGAGTACTATGAAGATAGAGTGAGGATAAGTAACCCTTTTCATGGGCTAGATACTTCCAGTTTGCCGTTTTTCCCACCAACTCTTGGGAATCTCATTAGGCATTTTACTTTTTATAAATTTGTAGCATCTTTTGACTTATTGAATCATTCATTCGCTGAACTAAAGAGCACTAAGTGCTAGGTATGTGCCAGGTACTTAATCAAGTACCGAACAGATAATGATGATCACAATATAAGAGCATGCCCACGTGGAACATAGAGCTCTATTAGCCCTAACAATTTCCAGATGGATCTGAGCACTCTCAATATCTTGCTGTCAAGGATATTGATGTGATCAGCATCCATATACTGTAAACTAAACAAATCCTTTTCTTACACAAATCATGCATATCAAATATGGACAAAGAGAAGATTGTTAGTACTTTTATTTTCTGTATTCAAATATATCCTAGTAGGCAAAAATAACAAATGAAATATAAAGACCTGTAAAATAGTTCTAAAGAAATAAATTTAAAATGTAGGTTTATTTAGACCAGGAACTGCCCTAGGCTCTGGTTATGGTGTTAACTATTCTGAGAAGAAAAAAGAAAATAAGCAAACACTTCAAAATCATTTTGTTACTACTGTGTAAGCTAAATGAAATAAAAGAAAGCAAGGGACAATATCAACTATGCTTCACAAGGGTGTGTGTAGCCTCTTTTCTTTGGATGGCAATGGGTTGCCTGGCTGACACGTCAATTGTGGGGTTTTTCCTTTCTATTGAAGGAGAAACACAGAAGGATAAAGAATTGTGAAAACCTTACTCATGGAAACAAACAAACACACAAATAAAAACACATAGGTAAAAGAGGTTTAAGTTACAATTTAACATCCAGACTCCTAGAGGCAGGGACTTTTTATCAGCCCACTCCTTACCCCCCTCTTTTGCCTTTAAAAATCTGCTTGTGACAAAGACCCAATGGAGCTCTTCTCAAAGTACTTCGGAAAAGTTTCCTGGCAGTTGTCCTCACCTTGGCTTAAGTAAACTCCTTAAAATTCTTTACCTCAGCTTCTTTCTTTAGGTTGACATACTTCAGAAGTTATGAGAATTAAATGAATTAATATATGGAAATTTATGTACAAATCATAAGATCAATAATTGTCATTTATAAATAAATTACCAAAGATAATTATAATGTATCTATTAAAATACACCTGGCACAATGTAAGCAACATTTACTTATTTATGAGTTTCAAATAGCTTATTGTAATGAAATATGACCAATTATATCAGTTTCCCTGGGCTGGCATAACAAAATACACAAATAGGGCGGCTTAAAGCAACAGCAGAAATTTATTCTGTCACAGTTCTGGAGACTAGAATTCCAAAATCAAGGTGTTGACAGGGTCATGCTCTGTTTGAAAGCTCCAGGGGAAGATCTTGTCTTGCCTCGTCCTAGCTTCGGTTGCTGCCAGCACTCCTGTTGCTCATAGACACATCACTGATCTCTGTCACCATCTTCGTGTGATTATTCCTTCTGTTTCTCTGTGTCTCTGTGCCCTCTCTTGCACTTACAAGGACACCAGTCATATTATATTTAGGCTCCACCCTAATCCAGTAAGACCTTATCTTATCTTGATTACATTTGCACGAACCTTATTTCCAAATAATGTCACATTGTTAGGGACCAGGGTAAGAACATATGTTTTTTTACAGTGGGGAAAACAATTTAACCCACAACAATTCTTTTTTTAAAATAAAGTTGTTCATTCCACAACTATTTAGTGAGAACTTTGTAATAGTCTTGTCATTCTATCAAATGCTTTTTTGAAAATAATTTTAAGACCTTCAGGTTACAAACTGAGAGACATCAAATGTAATACCAGTGAAGGCTCAAATTGTGTCAGCCAACAAACATTGACAAATACTAGGCAGTGTGCTTAATGTGCATAATCATTTTATTGGCAATACAACTCAGATATTTGAGAAGTTAAGTTTCTGTTAAGGGACATGCAACGGCAACATTGGAACAGCGATTTAACATAGGTCAGTCTGCTGCCAAGTGCTTCGTGGTTATTATTATATTATACTTTTTAAAAATAAAACTTGTAAATAGTATTAAGAAAAAGAGAGATAGACTGGGTTATAACTAGGCTTGGTTAGTAAGACACCACTCATTTCATTGTGCACTTGATTTGTGTGCTTATGTATGAAAACCATGTGTTTATCATTACATAGACACATGCACTTTGCTAAACACATGTGTATGGAGTTTATTTTAACTTTCTTGGTGTTTTCAGTAGTTTTAAAAAATAGTCAAAAATAATATACTATAAAACCAATTATAGAACTATTTGTCAATACTTACATAGAATACATAATATTCTATGTGAATTTTATTCATGGATTCATAAAAAATATAATCTTTATTTCCATTATTGTACAATTAATGGAAATATTTTAGAAAGCATGTCAAGATGAAGATAGTAACTATATTTTTAAATAATAATTTTGATGGATTGAAATCCTCAAGATACAAAAAACCCCTGACATATAAAATTTAAATTTTGAATATTCAACTCTAAGCATACTCTTGCCCTTTAAAAATATAAAGATTTAATAAGGGAATATTTTGATTGCTAATTGCAGATCTCTCACAGTGTTTCATTTACTTGAAAGAGGGCAAAAAGCTAGAATACTCTTATTTCTGGACAAATCAGTAATCTAAATGTGCCAAAGATTTAACTCAAATTCTTCATAGACAAGGCAAATGGGCTCATTTATAAAATAAAGTTTTGACTTACTTGTTGGCTTGAACATATTGGAAAATCTAGGTTTCATTTCCCCTTGTGTCTTGACAAACCAACTACCCCAATCTATGAGAACAACTAGAATATGTTTCCTTTTGTAACTTATGAGCATCATTTCTATGCCTCAGCTTTTGAAACATAGGAGAATATTATTATGGTTTCTATGTTGAAAAAAATCAGGCCCAAATTTGTTAATGGCTAGCCAGAGTTTTTGTTGCCAGTAATGAATTGTTTAGCTGTGGTCCCAAACCCCTGGTCCAGGGCCTGTTAGGGACCAAGCCTCAGAGCTCTGCCCACCCCCTCCTACCCCTGGAAAAAGCATCTTCCATGAAATTTAGGAGCAAGATAGGGAGCGCACAGCAGGAGGTGAGCGGTGAGAGAGAGAAGCTTCATCTGTAATTACAGCTGCCACTCTTCTTCCCATCAATGGCATCACTACCTGAACTGCCCCTGCCCAGCTGTCTGTGGAAACATAATCTTCCATAAAACCCGTCCCTGGTGCCAGAAATGTTAGGGACCAATGTTTAGAGTAGTAGTCAAACACCAGTTATGAAGTCTAAGTAATATAATTGATCTTTTTCAAATATGAACAGCATTAAATACTTTCCCTGAAATTTCCATGGTATATTCAGAAAGGAAATAGTTCAATAATACAATTATGTAAGGCAGCTTCTATTCATTTGCAGATACTCACTAATTTTATATTTGATACATGCTTGGAGACTCTATAATCACACACCTTTTATAATTCTCAAAAAACAAAATAAATATATATGGACTGCTTATATTGTAAGAGAAAAAAATAACTGTTTACTTTCATGAATGTCTCAATCTTCTAATTATAATGTACCTGTCCTTTTATATACCAATGAAAAGAACACTTCCTACAAGAAAAAGTCTAAATATGTCTAAAAAATGATCCCTATGATGGGGTTTTATAATATAATTTTTAAAAAATACATGAATATATGCCCTTACATGAGCACAAGCCCATTATGCCAAATTGTATATCATTTAAAAGGATAAAAAATCCTTTTACTGGTGCTTGCATTGAGGGGTATAATTTGAATACCTAGGAAATCAATATCTGCTTTACTATGTGATTACAGCCAAATAATTGAAGTATCAGACAAGCAGTGAACCACAGGGCTTTTCTGGCAAACAGCAAGGCGTTCTAACTATAAAGCTCCTCTCAATGCTAGTGGACCTCAGGTTGTAATTACATAAAACTTTTAAATGTACTATTTTTTCAAAAGAGCCTGTTGGGGTAATCATTCAAGGAAAGAAAAAATTCTAAAAATACCAGAAATGACACTTCATACTGAGGCAAGAAAGAAGGAACTGTTTAAAAGTAAATTGATAAGAAAGATTGTGGAGGGCTCTCATTCACAGCACCTAACAATACCATCCTCCTAGTCATTTGGGGCATTTCATGCACAGCTTGGAGTACCTCAGAAGCACTCAGCTTCATTCTTCACCAGATCATCAGGGATAGTGATTTTTCTTTACTCACATTCAAAAGCTTAAATCTCTTTTTCTGGCTGACTCTCATATATTCACCTGAAAATATTTTCTATCTGATAGGAGTAAATTCTTCGAAACCAGAGCAGACATAGTTCTCACTACCCACCCCATCCAGCAGTGCGTGGGTGTAAAACAGATGTGCCTACAGGGACAAGGAGGTTGAGTTGAAGTTGTACAGTGAGGGGCAAACAGTTAATAAATAGCAATTGATACTCAGCCTCAAGGTTGGGTTTGAGTAGCGTATCTGACCAGGAGTGTTACTAAGAAAATGTCCTCTCTATAAGAGGGGGCACTCTTATTCAACTTCAGTGCTTTAATTGGCTTTTCCTGTGTGTGAGAAATTGGGCCTCCTAGTTTTTATGACCTTTACATTCTTCAAAAATAAGATAGAATTTCATGCATTTCTGTAAAATGTTTCAACTTGCAAATTTTGACAAATAAGCTGTCAAGTAGAAAGCCTCTTGTGGTAGAGTAAATCCTTCAAAAATTTATACATAAAATATTTTGTGTAATGGTCATTTAAAGTAATTATAAAGCATAAGAATTACTTTTATTACATTGCATTGGGAACTTATTATCTTATGATGATTACCAAACTTTTTATACACATGGAGCAGTACTGCAAAATTAAAATATTTGAATATGCTTTCTAACTTTCATTGAAATAAAACAGTTCATTTGACTTAAGAGAAACTGAGCTATAGACTCTTAATTTTGACAATGCACACTGTAAAAGCTACCGTGTAATGGAATCTATCTAATCACTGCCTGATTTCAAACATTTCCGATTTTGATGATGTCATTAATTTCAGCTCTATACTTATTACAATGAGGTCATAGCTTTTCTTGTATTGCTCAATTAAGAATAAAAAGGAAACAAGCTAAAACATTCTGTGGCACATTGTTAATTTAATCAATGATAATAATAGTTATTAGATTTTAAGCAATAATCATCAAAAGACATTTTAATAAATGTTTCATTGTATTTAGTCATTTAAAAAGTTACTATAATATTTTTATATATTGAGTCCATTTCTCTTTAGTATGGTCAGCATTTTTGTCAAACAATTCAAAATAAAGCTTCTTAAATTTTGGGATTGTAACTAATGTTATCTAGCTCAAGCTTTAGATAGGAAAGGAGGGAGTAAAAAGTATTGTAACTTATTTCACCATTGTCTAGGCTCTAAAGACTGGGTGTACTTTTTCTTGGTCTTTAAGATAGTGTAGGAATTGAATAGTACTGTATTTCTCCAAAAATAAGACAGGGTCTTATATTTATTTTTCGTCAAGAAGACACCTGAGGGCTTATTTGCAGGGGATGTGCTATTTTTTAAAGTACAGTACAACAATATACATTTATTCAAATACAGTTAAGTTGTCTTCTTCTGGAACATCATCATAACTCTCCAAACCCTGAATTCCATCCTGAATTGCTTGTGACTCTATTTCCTTTAGAAACATTGGCCCCAATCTCTCATGTCAACCAATAGAGCTCTCATGGGGCAGATGAGAAGGGCTGTTCATCTTCTTTACTGCTCTGTGATGAAATGCATGGGTTGTGCAGATACACTGCGCAGCCACGCCCATCACTAGGTCTTATTTTCCGGGTAGGGCTTATATTGCACAAATGCTTAGAAATCCTGCTAGGACTTATTTTATGGGGAGGTCTTTTTTGGGGGAAACATGGTAATATAAGTTATTATAAAATTGTACTAATGTTCAATAACATGGTATAGTAATATGTAAGGTTATATGTTCCTTTATTACTAAATAATTTTCTATTAGTCACATTGCTTTAGTTACAGGTTAAAAATTAAACTAAAGGGCCACTGTAATTTCACAGTACCACCACTAGGAAGCTTCCAGATATGTTTGTGCTGGTTTGTTCTCATCTTACCACAGGGAATGGCTCAATGGTCACAAGACAAATGACAAAGAAACTGCAAGATTAGATCAAGCAGGAAACAACTGAGCCACTAGAGGCCCATGGGAACAGCACATGGCATAGGTTATGAGGACCCTGAGTCAACTAAAGGACTGTGGACCTATAAAAGAACCTAAACTCTTCACAACAGGAGGGCGATGGTTCTTTAAGATGAGAGTCTGCCATCCTCCTCATTTGCTGGAAAATTAATAAGACTTCCTTTTCTTCCTCCCCAACCAACTTTATCTTGTTCTTTATTTGGCTCTGAGAACAAGTATAGAACTTTTGGTAACAATTTTATCAGCAGGTTTTTGATATCTGCACAGCAATCAGTGTTAGACTTTTTCTCTGTTCATAACACATTGGCCATTTCCATTCTCTTCTGTTGGGCTGAGTTTTGTACTTTCAAAAAAGATCCAAATAATAAGGAATAAACAAATCTTTACATTTTTTTGACATTGAAGACCAGTCTAAATTTGGTTCCAATTAGTTATTATTCCCTTATTTCTCTCAATATACTTAATATGTAGTCAATATATACTCAATATGCTAAATATAAATGGTAAGTATTTACTTTATCAGATATCTCAAATATGCTTTGCATTCGTGTCCCCAAATTTGTTAGCTTTCTGTCCTTTCTCTTCTTAGAATACCCTTTTCCCTAATAACCGTTCTTAAAAATTGTACCTACTGTAGTAGACATTGTATATTTATTTATTTCTTTGGTTCAACATCACAAACCTCTTCTTATATTTGACGAATCTTGGTGGTAACAGAGGATGTCTCACACTACTAAACTCAAAATATCTAATATTCATAGCTCAAGTCTCTCATACAATGAAAACACAGGAATGATCTGGGCTTAGAAGATTTGATATACCTGCTCTGGATTTTGAATTGGAAGCTAAGGTTATCAGAAAGCAAAAGAGTGAAGAAGTCATGCTTGTGTTGACAGAAGTGGTGACAGCCATATCTAGTCTCTACCCACAGAAGTAGCCATGTGACAGGGGTAGTGTCCAGTGGTCTTTCTATGGCAAGACCACATACAAAGTGGTGTTTTAATAGCAAGTTAACACACCTACTATTTACTGGTTGAGGTAATAATGTTCTAAACGGGCCTATTTCATTGTGGAGTTTGTCTGTGGCTCAGGATTCATAGCCTCTGTGTTCCTGTCTATTTCCATAGCCTGGTTCTTCTGTTGTACCAGCATTTTTGTGACCTTTCAATATCCTTCAATAAAATTATTTTCTATTTAACTAATTAAGAATCAGCTTTTATTGCTTGCAATTGAGAAAACTCAGAATAACACATATTGTTAACTGGGTTGGGGTAGGAAAAGCAATTGGTATCCAGCTGTTGCTCAATAGAGTCCCTTATTTTCTCTGTCACATTAAGTAAAAATACTATAGAAATGTGTAGTTTGTTTTCACCTAGGATGGGACCTTAATTTATCTTTCCCATTTTCCCTTTCAGTAAAGATTTTAATCACTTCCTCATTTCATAAACTCTCACTTTGTTCTATAAAGATATTATAATGATAGAGCAAGAATATAGAAATTATTACAATAGATAACCTATATTCCTGTAAAATAAGAGATATATCATATAATAAGCAGAGATGTGACGCCTCAGTAAATCATCTGAGGAAAGGGGAATTGTGTATGCTGAGATTTCTCCCTCAAAGTGGACAATCTTCTTCACCCTGTGCCCTGCCACATGATACAGGACATACTGCTTAGTGGACTCATTTATATTCGAAAGGCATCCTATGTCATGTTTAGGCATACTGACACACTGACAAGGTGATCCACAGGTTAACAGCTTTGACTAGGACCCAGTGCAGCAGAAGCCTTTTCAGCTGGTCCAACTTTCATTACAAAAAGATTTGTTGAAAAGATTGTATGATCTATAGCAGTGGTCCGCAACCTTTATGGCATCAGGGACTGGTTTCATGGAAGATGATTTTTCCATGGACTGTAGGGGGAGGTTGGTTTTGGGACAATTCAACCACATTACATTTGTTGTGCACTTTATTTCTATTATTATTACATTGTAATACATAATGAAATAATTATACAACTCACCATATTGCAGAATCTAATGCTGTCACTGATCTGACAGGAGGCAGAGCTCAGGCAGTGATGCAAGTGATGAGGAGTGGCCATAAATATACAGGTGCTTATTCACCCACCACTCACCTCCTGCTGTGCAGCTCAGGTTTCTAATAGGCCACAGACTAGTATCAGTCTGCAGCCAGGGGTTTGGGGACCAGAAATCTAGACTATGGCTTGCCAATCTTTTTCTTATGAAGACAGATAATACATATTTTAGGCTTGTGGGCTGTACAGTCTCTGTCACAACTACTCTAATTGTCATTATGGCATGAAAGCAGCCATAGACAATTCTTAAACAAGTATTGTAACATAGCTACATGGCTATATTCTAATAAAATTGCATCTGTAAAAGCAAGCTGCATATATGGCTATAGTTTGGCAACCCCTGATCTGTGGGACTTCAGATCAGGGAATAGATATGAGGGGAAATTAGTTCTTAATTCAGTGTAACTTTGACGTTTTATTACTATGGTATTAATAAATAAGAAGTCAAACAAATTTTATTTCAAACCCTCCTAAGTAATAATGAAGATAGCATTATCTTAATGATATGTAATATTAAAAGAAAAACTACAAGATTTCTGCTGAAATATTTAGGTGCATATACTAGCATGAAGCCCATAACTTATTTTCAAATGATATAGCAAAGACAGAGACAAAGCTAAGCCAAATATGGAAAAATTTTAACATTTTTTTGAAGCTAGCTTAATTATATAAAAATATGCACTGAAAATGTAAACTTTTCTCTAGGTTTAAAAATGTTTATAATAGATAAGAAAAACAAAGTAACACAAAAACAAAATCACAATATTGTTTTTTTAGATTACTCTGAATAACATTAATTCAAATTATTATAAATTTAAAATCCCAAGCTGTTATATCCACTGGACTGAACTCATTATTTATGAGGTAGATACTTTAATATGCAATATATTATTTGCATTAATCATTAAAATCTGTATTCTTGAACTGTTTTGCTTCATAAAATAATATTTTTAATAATTCTAGTACCTTCATATTTACAATTTATAATCATTTCAATATATACTACTAAATTGAATTGTGCCAGGGAAAGTAGGGTGTTGGAACATCTCTAGCACTTCTTATGTTGCAGAGGAACGGAAACACAAATAATTGCCATCATGCTTACAGAGCATCTGACCCTTCAAAGTACACATGACACTGGAAGGAAAATTGAGTTAACTCACTACTTTCTCCTTGTGAGTTGATCACAACTTCAATTTCTGCAGCCACACTGAGGAACAGATAAATTAAGCATAAGTTAGTCAGGCTTGATTATGATTAACTAAAAATATTTCATTTCATTCTAACATTGTCATTCTCTATGAATTATGTCTAAATGGTTTGAAACAAGTACAATAAGTAGATCACTTCCACTTTACTTTGTCCATATCCTTGCAAACTAAAAAGAGTATGCTGTTGAATTCTGAAGAGAAGCTATTTAAATTAATGACAAAGTAAAAGAAATAATTTTTAAAACCAGAGTGTGTTAAGAGGTAGTGGCTGTGATACTGAAATCTAAAAATACCATACAATGACTTAGTATTATTCTTAAATTAACAACACATTTGTATAATTTCTATTGAGGCTCACTTCACAAATTTAAAAACAAAGTTTTTGTTTTCAAAGTTCTAATAGATATAACACATAAAATATAGGTTTTTCTATTAAACTACACAATTTGCTGGTGTTTTAAGCTTCATACAAGTCTGGCTACATTTATTTCTTAGTAACACAAGAGTAGAGAGGAAGTAAGTCTGGAAATAATAGAGAAAATAAATTACAAGTGCACTGCACTGAATTTTGTTGGGCAAATGTAGTTGGTGAAAAGAGTAGATAAGAGAATTTCGAGTAAAAGTATTGGAATGAATACATAAGCAGTTTTGATGAGTAGCTTAATCTTTGCAATATATATTTTTCATAAGTTGCTTGTCCTAATGCTTGGAGAATTAATATTTACATTCTTTATGTTGGAGAATATCCCTGGTATATGATTTCATTTTTGTCATAGACCTTGCCTTTTCTGTCAACCCTGATGATTTCCAAATTTCTTCTGGTTCTCCTGCATTCATTCAGCCAGAAACTTTTCTCCCACATTTTCTCTTTGAGTCCACACTATAATTTGAGATGAATTAACTTTATTTTGCAAGTATTTGGCTGATTCTGTTGTGGGTTGGTCAGAATGAGGGAAAGTCAAATGGAGCTCCAATAGGAACTGGTCTTTTGCAATAAATATATGGTTATGAATGGAGATACCAAAAAAAAGCATAATCATTTCAATGTACCTACCTACCTGGTAAAAACTTTAGAGTTTTGAGACTCATCTCACCTATTATCAACTGACTTAGCTATGAATCTGTCATTTAGGACTATTAAATTGTGGCAATAAAATATATGGTTGAGAATATATTTTCCTCTTTGCTTCTACAAGATATCCATGGAGAAAACGTGATTAAGGATGCTGAATTTTCAAACCTGATAAGCAATGGATAAAGTTTTGGTCAAGCCATTGCAAATTTGGTTATTAAAGTATCATAAAATTGTCACTTAATTATTCATAAAGACTGGACTAGAGAGACATCGAATTAGATCCAGACAATTCTATTAAAGAAATGAATGAGTATGGTATTCCCATAATCATTGGTAGACAATGATAGTCAGGGCAAGGAAGTAGAGCAGAATCAGAAATAAACTCCCGGCTAGAAAAATGGCGGATTAGTGATGACCTCCTGGCTCTTTGCTCCCAGAGTAGGAGGTAAAGAACACTGACAGCTATACATGATTGGATCAATTTCCCACAAGAACAGCATTGTGAATCTATAGAGAAGCAGCACGGGATAAGCAGTGCTGGAAAAATAAAAGGTGAATTGGAGAAACTACTGCCAAGTCTGGAGAGTGCGAGATATACAATAAGGAACAGAGCATGGGATGGCCGTGCCAGTCTGCTGACCGGAGCATTGTAATCTGCTGACCCACAGGAGGACAACTCTTCCTCTACTGACCTCCACATCCACTCAGGCAGAGAAGCGCCTGTAGTTAGTACGAAGTTGTGGCACAGGATGACAGGCTGTGTGGAGAAGAGAAAATAGAGGGAAGCATCTTGAACTCCCCGGTGCTCTGCGCTAGGTAGATACTGTGTGGGGGAGGGAATGGTCTGAGTGGACACTTCCCAGGTCCATAGGAGGGAGTTTGGAGGCAAGTGTCTCACCTCTGGTGGTCACTGGGCCCAGAACAGAGGAGGTGAACACAGAAAGGCAGGCTTTGCCCCTGGAAACTGCTGAAGATTCAGCTGGCACAGGGTGGGACAGAGAGTGCAAGACCCCCTATTGGACTGACAATGGATAGCCAGTCAGAGAAGCAATGGGGACAGCTCACAGCTCCTTGAGAAAGCCTGCCAAACCCAGCACCTGCTGCCCCCCTCAAGCAGTCGCCTCCAGTGCTGGCTCTTTGTGATGGGACAGTCGCCATTTTGTGGGTCCCAAGCCTAGAAACACTGTGGTGTGTTGTGGTTCTGGGCACCACTCCTTCCCCAGCCCAGCAGGGCAAGCTCAGGCAACAGTCTCAGGTAATGCCACTGCCCCTGCCCAACAAAACAGGCCCCACCCTTGGAGGAGGGGAGTAAGAAGAGAAGCCAGTTTATGAACATTCCTTCCCCAACCCATCAGCTTGCCATTTTGCTCAGTGGGACAAACTCCACCCTTGGAGGTGTGAAGTAAGGAGAGAAGCTGCTTTCTGGGCTGAGACACATGGTATCCTCAGGCTGCGCTCCTACCCCGGCCCTACCAGACCCCTGTATTTCGTGCCCACTAGACAAACCCTGCCTTTGGATGGGTGGAGTAATGACAGAAGCTGCTTCCTGGGCTGAGAAGCCACAGTGGCCTCAGTCAGCATCCCTCCCCCAGCCCAGCAGGGCAGGCTCCACTCTTGGAGCCAGGGAGAAGGGAGAAAAGTCACTTAATCTGTATGCCTGGTGTGAATCTGTGGGACCTTGGAACTAAGCAAAAGGGGGCAGAGTGTTGATTAGGTCCAGTGGGTTGGTTTTGATCATCTGATAAGAACATAACACTAGGCGCCCAGGCTGCTACCAGCTTCGGGGCTTGTGGACTTGGAAAGAAAATCCTGGCCAGAGCCCTCAGCAATTGCACCAATTGATGCCCCCCACCTGGAGCTGCCTCACAAGGTGGCTACCAAGCCCTAAATAACATATTAGCAACTCTCCCCTAGCAGCAGATCATGTAACCTCAGAAGTATACACTCTCAGGCTAGCAGGTACGTGTTTCCCTTACCCACCCTAAAGTGGCAACAGTCCTCAAGTAGTCCTTGGGAGTGACAAGAAATTTCCCAAACATTGGGGAACTTGTGTACCCCTTTTGGGGTTTAAAGCCCAACACAAAGGCATCAGAATACCTTGATAATTGGCTTCTCCAGGCAAACTATAAGCAACAACAGAGAGGGTAAGCACATAGCTCAACACAGTGCCTTCCATTTCAAACTATTATATCTTCTCAGATCATAATGCTATAAAATTAGAGTTCAATTCCAACAGAAGTAGTCACCACTTCACAAAGTGATGGAAATTAAACAATCTGTTGTTGAATAACTATTGAATCAAGGAGGAAATACAAAGGGAAATCAAAAGGTTCTTTGAACTAAATGATAATGGGAACACAAGTTATCAAATCTGTGGGATACAGCAAAAGCATTCCTGAGAGGAAAACTAATAGCATTAAATGCTCACATCCGAAAAAACAGAAAGCTCAAATATCAACAAACTAATAAATAGTCTCATGGAACCAGAAAAGGAAGAGCAAATCAATTTCAAACCTAACAGAAGAAAAGAAATAACTAAGATCAGAGTGGAACTAAATGAAATTGAGAACAAAAGAACTATACAGAAGATCAACAAAACCAAAAGCTGGTTTTTGAAAAGATAAACAAAATTGACAGCCATTTTGCTAGATCAACAAGAACTAGAAGGGAAAGGACTATAATGAACTCAAATAGAAATGAAAAAGGAGAGGTCACAACAGACACCACAGAAATACAAAACATTATATTTGAATACTACAAAAACCTATATGCTTAAAAATTACATAATGTGAAGGAAATGGACAAATTCCTGGAAACATACAACCTCCCTAAGTTCAACCAGGAGGAGATAGAATTTCCGAACAGACCAATATCAAGCGCCAAAATTGGAGCAGCTATTAAAAACCTTCCAAAAAGGAAAAGTCCCAGACCAGATGGATTCACTTCCAAGTTTTACCAACCATACAAAGAAGAACTCATACCTATACTATAGAAATTATTCCACAACATTGAGAAAGATGCTATCCTCCCCAACTCATTCTATGAAGCCAATATCACCTTCATAACAAAGCCAGAAAAGGACACAACAAAAAACAAACACAACAAAAACACAACAAAAAGAAAGCTACAGACAAATATCCCTCATGAATATAGATGCAAAAATCCTCAACAAAATTTTAGCAAATGAAATACAGCAGCATATCAAAAAATAATTCACCATGACCAGGTGGGCTTTATCTCAGAGCTGCAAGGCTGGTTCAACATATAAAAATCTATAAATGCAATAAGCCACATAAATAAAAGCAAAAACAAAAACCATATGATTCTCTCAATAGATGCAGAAAAACATTTGACAAAGTCCAGCACACCTTTATGATAAAAACTCTTAACAACATAGGCATAGATGGCACATACCTTAAAATTATTAAGGCCATATATGACAAACCCACAGCCAATATCATATTGATTGGGAAAAAATTGAAAGCATTCCCACTTAGAACTGGAATCACACAAGTTGCTCACTATCTCCACTTCTATTCAACATAGCGCTGGAAGTCATTGCTAGAATAATTAGACAAGAGAGGAGAATTAAGGGTGTCCAAATGGGGGCAGAAGAGATCAAACTCTCGCTCTTTGCCCATGATATGACATTATATCTAGAAAACCCCAAGTATTCAACTAAGAGACTCCTGGAATTGATAAATGAATCTAGTAAAGTCTCAGTATACAAAATCATTACACACAAATCAGAGGCATTCATATAGGCCAATAACAATCAAACTGAAAATCAAATCAAAATTGCAGTACCTTTTACAATAGCAAAGAAGAAAATTAAATATCTAGGAACATATTTAACAAAAGAGGTGAGAGACATATACAGGGAGAACTATGAAACACTAAGAAAAATAATTGTAGAAGATGTAAACAGATGGAAAAATCTACCTTGCTCATGAATTGGCAGAATCAACATTGTTAAAATGTCCATACTACCCAAAGTGATCTACAGAATTAATCCAATCCCTATCAAAGTACCGTTGTCTTCTTTACAGATCTAGAAAAAATAATTCTACTCTTTTTATGGAACCAGAGAAGACTCCACATAGCTAAAGCAATCTTAAGCGAAAAGGACAAACTGAGAGATATCAGTCTATCAGACTTTAAGCTATACAACATGACCATAGTAACTAGAATAGCATTAAACTGGCACAAGAACAGAGATATAGACCTTTGGAATAGTACTGAGAATCCAGAGATGAAACCATCTGCATATTGTCATCTAATCTTTGAGAAAGCAGACAAAAATATACACTGACAAAAAATCTCTTTTCAATAAATGGTGTTGGGAAAACCGGATAACTACATGCAGAAGATTGAAACTGGATCCCCACCTCTCAGTTCTTAAAAAAAAAAATCAATTCACAATGGATAACAGACTTAAATCTAAGGCATGAAAACTTAAGAATACTAGAAGAAAATGTAGGGAAGACTCTTTCAGATATCAGCCTAGGTAAAGAATTTATGAAGAGACCCCCAAAGCAATCACAGCAGCACCAAAAATAACTAAATGGGACCTGATCAAATTAAAAATCTTCTGCACAGCCAAGGAAACTATCATTAGAGCAAATAGACAACCTGCAGGATGGGAGAAAATAGTTGATTTGTGTATATCTGATAAATGGCTGATAACAAGAATCTATGTAGATTTATGTCTTTGATCACTGCAGCAGTATGAACAGTGGGGTTGCCCCAAGCCCAGTAATGCTGTGACTCTGGCAGACTCCTGGTGGTACCACTTTGGTGAACTTAGGTAAGATATGTGGAGAATTCCCTGGATTGCCAGGCAAGGTCTCTCACTCTTCTAGGAACTAAGGCCTAGACTCAGGGGCTTCAGGAGTCTGCTTGGTACTTTATTTTACTGTGGCTGAGCTGGTACTCGTGTTGTAAAACAAAGTCCTCTAAACTTTTCCCTTTCCTTTCCCCAAGTGGAAGAAGACTCCCTGAGCCACACTGCCTGTAGTTGGGTGGGGAGGGGGGTGGTGACACATGTACTGGCTTGGCCACCACTATTGATGTCTCATGGGGCACATGTACCCCAAGTCCACTGCCTCTGAGCTAGGACATCCATAGGAATTATTCAAGGTCTGTAGCATTTCTGGCCCAACTGCCCTAAGAATCTGTCCAGGATCCAGGCTGCTTTTTTTGAGCTGGTGGTGGGGCCAGTCGGAACTCTAGTTTTGGGGCAGAGATTTCTCCCTGGCCTGACTGGTCTAAATGTCCCCTCCATGGGCACTGGCAGAATTCTGTCCTGTGCTGTGTCCCCTTGTGCCAGGGTAGCCCTTAGTTTCAATGCAAGGTCGCACAATCACTTCACTGTCCCAACCCTGGGCACACAGATTCTCTCTCCACTTGGTGCACTGGTGTGGCACTGTTGGGGGGTGGGTTGGGGTGGCATAGGCAATGCAAAACTGTGTTTTCTGCCCTTTCCAGTGGCTCTTTCCTTGACATAATGGTAAAACTAGGGTAGTATGATCACTCACCTGATTTTTGGTTTTTCTGAAGGTGCTTGCTTGAGTAGATAGTTGTTAAATTTGGTATTTATGCAGAGGGACAATCACTGGAGGTTTCTATTTGGCCATCTTGCTCTACTCCCTCCTACCCAATTTGCTTCACCTCCTCTTCACCAATAATTTTATTTTCTACATTTTACTATTTAATAATTTTGATTATTTTTGATATAATTAGTGATATAGGGACATAACTTCATTATCTTAAAAAAAAACAAGTTTCCCAAAACACATTTTATGAATGTTTATTCACCATATGGATAGGATATGCCAAATATTCCCTTCACTAAATTATCACAAATATTAGCACTTGTTTATTGACTTCATTGACATTTTATTAAGTCTTATACAAATGGCAATACCTAAACAACCTAACTTTATAATTTTTAACATAGTAAAGCTCCCCTCAATCAATCAATCAATCTTTTTGTTTCTTCCCTCTTGTTTTCCTTCTTTCTTTCTTTCTTTTTTATTCTTTCTCTTCTTTCCTTTCTTTCTCCCTGGCTTATTTTCTTTCTTCCTCCCTTCCATTTTTTTCTTTATGTCTTTATTCTTCGTTGTAGTTTTTATCAATTGCTAACGCCATTCTTTCATGGCTTTTGTTCCAGGTGATCTTTTAAATTCATGGACTACTTTTTACATTCTTTGTCTAGTGAACTTAATACACAGATTGCTTCCAATTTCTTTCCATTACTTTTACACAAAAATAAAATATTATTCCAGTTTCTCACATTGAACTAATTTAATTACTGGATTCAGAAATGAGAAATAAATCAGGATCTAATGTGGTTTCACTTTTTTACCTACTTTTGAGTATAAAATCCAATTATTTAAGTATCAGAGTCCTAGCATAACAAAAAATCACTTTTGTGCATGTAAGGGAAGAAGATTCCAGATTAAGAAAATCTTATGAATTAAAAAGATTATTTACAATTTAATTAGCACTGTCTCAATTTGGATTCTTTAGAAATGACATACTTTAGCATATAGGATGTTCAGGAGGGAATGTTATTGGGATTAGCACTGTGCAAGGGAAGGAAGCAAACAGGATTGGTAAGAGGGAGAAGTTGAGCCACCATGTAGTTCCAAACAAGGCCTCAGCTATGCCAGTAGGAGCTGTAGACTTGGAATCCATCTTCAAATTTGTTCCCACAGTTAGAATGTCAGGGACAAACCTTGATAGCTGCACATTTACATGAAAGATGCCTATGGAAGAATATGTGACCTTGAGCAGGGCAGTTGTCTTCAACCAAGGCAAAGCTTAAAATAGTCTGACAGCTAAGGAATATTTTTCACAGTGATTCAAGAAGCTGGGAAAAATAAATCTTTCAATCATAAGTGCATATCTAGTTATAACATCACAGTATCCACCAAAAGTACTGCTGAAATTGGCTATTTTGATTCTCATCACAGAGATACTACTTCTGACTGAACTAAATAATCAATTTGTATGAAAAGTGTAAACATCAATTATATAATTATATTTTAATATCATGCATTGCCTATTAAATGTGAATAAATATATTGTTATATTTATATCCTTTTAAAAAGAGTTTGTAACCCATGATGTATTTTGAAATTAATATGCAAGTATGACTTAGTATAGAAGAAAGCCAAAAAGCTTAAGGAAACAAAAATAAACAATTAATACTTTTATTGGAGAAATTTGTTATGTCTGTGTCATGCAGAGCCCAGAGTTTCCTGCCACTTCAAGTGAACACATTTAAAATGAGAACGGGAATTATATTCCAGAAAAAGGGCAGACACTAATTGAGTTAGCATTTGTTGAACACTTAATATGTGCCAGATAATCTATTGTATATACTCTAAATTTCTCATTTTAAATTCTCTTTAGATCCTAGAAGGTGGGAGTTTATGGCTGCAATGAAGAGATCTCTCTCTCTCTTTTACTTCAAATGTTGACATAAATATGACACTGGCTATTCTACATACATGCCCTTCACCTTGAGAAAAAGTTATTCATTTCTTCATTACTTATTTTTTTCTGACTGAAAAATAAAAGCTACTCAAAATTGAAAAGTAGGAGTATATTTCCTACCAAAAATATCCCAAAGTAACATGGCTATTTAAAATAATAGGGGAAAAGTTCAAATATGAGGATAAAGAAATTATTGCTCATAGGTAAAGATGTCTATTAGCCTTTCAACATGGCCCTTTGTTTTAAGGACCTTGCATTGTATTTGGAGAATGGAGGAGGATAAGCATAGAAAGCAAAAGAGATTATAAATGGTATCAAACTGTTCACAGTGAAACACAAAAGGCATTAAAATCTATGGTGTGATTAGAATTAATAGGTCATGGAATAAGTACCCAGGACTTTAGTGGAAAGACAAGCTACTGTGAACTGAAGTAACTTACAGATCTTTATGTAAAAGAATGAGCTTTACCTGGGACTTAAAGAATTCTGGAAAGTGGGGTAGTTGGAGAGAGAGGGTACAATAGTGGTGGAAGAAAACAGAACAATGTGAGCAATAATTAGCCGATTACCACTGGAATAGGCTTTTTGTAAGAAAGAAATGTTGACTAAAGGGTGTGAAAGATCTTGAATTTGAGGCCAACAATTCCAAAGTGGAGCGAAAATTTTTTCTTACTTTCTTCATTACTTATTTTTTTTCTGATTGAAGAAAATGGAGTGAAACATTATACTTACTCATCCGGGAACAACTCAACAAACTGCTGCCTTACATAGAAAAGTATCTGAAAATACCAAGAGCTTTTAAGTATATTACTTAAGATAGTATATGTATCTTAAAAGATAGCCATATATTCAGTTTGGGTGAATGAGGGAAAATTCTAAAAAGTTAAGTAAACTAAAATTTGGTCTATGTATGTTTTTCTAAGCTTAGTAATTAATAAATGGGTCTTCTTTTCCGCTGAAAGAGAAGAGCTATTCTAAAAATTTGGCTATTCCCAATTATCAAAAGCAAGAATTATTTTTGTTACAGGAATTCTTTTCTTTATTTTCCACTTGTGGAAAAATAGAATAATACTCGTTACATCAGAAAGTGTCCAGTAGAGGAGCAAAAGAGCAAATCTAGTAATAATACAATAAAAAATACTTAAAAATATTTAAAATAGCAACAATAGAAGCTCACTGGTAGGAACTCACTACTTCATAGGGGGTAAAATTCTGATCTAAATATTTCACAAATTTTTGCAGCATTCTGTTAACTGTTTTCATTGACATAAAACAATGAAAATCAGTACAACTCGAAACTATTGCCAGTGTTTTTCTGTGAATGTTGTTAGTAGCAATACTATTTGCAATTTAGCATCAATGCCCTGGACTCTGACGAGCCTAATTATTTCTTCTTCTTCCTCACTATTTTATGGTCACTTCTCTGGTCCAGTGCTTCATCTCTTTGCTTGGTGGTACTGACACAGTCGTCCACTATCTACTCTCTCTCCCTCCATTTCATCCCATCATCTTTCTGAATGTTGTAGAACAGAGGTTGGCAAACTTTTATTAATGTAAATGGCAAAATGGTAAATATTTTAGGCTTGCGAGAAATAAGGTCTCTGTTGCAACTACTTAATTCTGCTGTTAAAGGTGTGAAATCTTCGGTAGACAACATAAATAAAAGGACATGGCTGTGTTCCAACAAAACTTTATTTACAGAAACAGTCATTGGCTCAACATGGCTCAAGGGCTGTGGTTGCCAGCCCGTGTTGTAGAACATATGTTTATTAAAGTGACTTTGGATTCACTAAGATAAAAGGGGCATTGTGTGCTTCGAGAAATGGGAGAGAGTGGGAAAAACCACTGGGTACAATGAACGTTGTTATGGTGTCTGGCACAATAAAAGCCCCAACTTAAGTATTATAAAAGTTATCCATGTAACAAAAACATTTTTGTCTCTTTATGGTTTGAAATTAAAAAGAAAAAGATGGGAGAATGATTAGTGAATGCATACTTACCATATCATATGATGACAGCAGCCTTTAAGTATAATATCTTAAAGGGCCATTGACGAGATGTTATCCTTGTCCTGAAACCTTATTCATGCTCTCTCTATATACTAGGCTTTTAGACATACCATTCTCTGAACACAAAGAGCACTATCAATACTGAAATCCTATTGTTTTATCATTACTTATGGTTTAAATATTATTGCTATCTTTGTTCTGCCTTAAATATCATCTACAAATTATGTAAGCAAGAACTTGCTAATCATAAAACTCAACTGAAATATTAATATCTCACTATTAATTTCCCTTGAGTACCCTTTCAACCTGTTCTTATATATTTTACTAGAGAAATCCAAAGCACAAAATAATAATGGGATATTTTATTTTAAAAAATTGAGCTATGTAATTGTTATACAGTATCCCAAGTATAAAAAAAGAAAAAAATTGACAATCTAAGATTTATGTCTTTATACACATTCACAAATAAAGACACAGTAATTCTGAGCAATTCATTTATTTTCCCAAATTTAGTAAAAAATTGAGATAAATATTTGCTTAAACTAAAGCACAATTTCCTTTGCTCACCCATCTTTTATAGTCAATGTTATTGCATTTATTTTTTTCCACTTCTATTTGTAGCCTTGAGTTGAAGATTCCTGAAAGATAAATTTTTGTATGTCTAATATTCTATACAGTTCTTAAAACCAATTGTTCAAAGGAGGTTCACTGAAGAAATAATTTGAAAAAGATAAAAAATTGTCAAATGTGCTCACATTCATGATCTCAATCTTTTCTGCCTAGTATATAAATGTTTATTCATGTGGACCATTACACATATATGAGAAAAGAGGCAATGAATGATTTACTTTCTAATTCAAGATGTATGCTAGATATTTATAAAAGTGATCTGCAGAAAAACAACATCCCTTAAAGATATAGCCAATTAGACAACACTGGGCTGAGGGAAGGATTCAATTTTATTTATGTTGTTGGGACCATATCCATATATTGCCAATAATAAGGCATTTGAGTACATTATGAGATGAATAGAATGCAGAATGCCATCACCAACACTGCTTAACCTTTGAGTTTTACCCTTTTAACACTAGACTGCACAGGTAAATTTGAATTGATAGACTAGATTTCCCTCATTCTCACCATCACTTCTGGTGACCGGTCCCAGTATCAAGGAAAGATAGTGAGAGCTCCAGTAATTCAGACCTTGGTAATAGCTTTGAGATAATATCAACATGGACTTTACATAATTCCCCCTGCTTTTGAAAACTAGAATTTTTATTTCTAACTATACATTTAATCCATAAAATTTCTCAGGTGATTAATAATCTTATGTATATATATTCTAGAAAATCTATTACTCCATACTTACCTGCAAACACCAAAATGTCAAACATTATGAGTTCAGTTGATTTTTTGTATTTTACTAGCACTCTTTACAACAGTTTTTGTTGGCATTATTTCTTTCCATTGATATTTTTCAGAGATTTCTATGAAACTTTCTTTCTTTGACTAATTTTATATAAAAATCATATACTGCTGGAAATACATTTATGCTTATTTCAAAAATGATACCTGTAAATATTTTACTTTATTCAAAATGCTATTCAGTTTGTGCTATGGTTTGAACATATGTCTCCCTCCAAAATTCAAGAGTTGAAACCTGTTCACCAAGGTGATAGTGTTAGAAGGTGAAATCTCTGGGAGGTGATTAGGTCATGAGGGCTCTGCCTTTGTGAGCAGGATTAATGCTCATATTACTACAAAAGAGGCTTCAGAGAGCTGTCTTGCCTTAGGATTCCTTGAGGTCAGGGGTTTGAGACCAGCCTCAGTACCAGACTGAGACCCTGACTCAAGGAAAAAAAATGTATTATTTATAATGCCTTTGTTATTGAGCTCTGATATTTTAAAGAAATATATAATATTGATTCAAATATATTCAAACATATATAAAATATATTTTTAAGAATAATTATACTGTTGTTAAAGATTTTTACTTTTTTATACTTATGGCTACAGAAATTTTAAATAAATTTGTTCTTATTAAGAACATAGTCCATATTTTAATTAAAAATATCTTGTATTATCACAATGCTATTCTGACACTAACTTCCTGGAGTTAGGTCAAACCACTGTTTTAGGGCACAGTCTCCCACAATACTGCCCTTAATCAGACACCAGTTGCAAGTTTGGAAGTTTCTAGGCTACATGGACTCCTGACCAACTGGCTATAATTTGGGGAGTTCCTGCTACCCTCTCAGGTTCCATAATTTACCAAAATGAATCATAAAACTCAGGAAATTACTATACTTAAAATTATAGTTTTATTGTAAAGCATGCAAATTGGGACCAGCCAAAAGAAGAGACCCATAGAGCAAGCTCTGGAAGGGTGCTAAAGGTGGCAATTTCCACACCCTCTACTTGCAGAGTCAGAACCCTCTTGTCATATCTAGGTGTATCAACAACAAGGAAGTGCACCTAAGGATTGGATGCCGAGAGTTTATTAGGTTTTATTATACAGCCATGATTGTTCCAATCATTAGCCATGTGATTAAATTCAATCTCTAGCCCTTATTTTCTCTCAGTAGGTTCAGCTGAGCTGATATCACATGACTTAAAACTTCAACCATCTAATTACATATTTGTTTCCCTTTTATAGCCAGTCCCCATCCAAAAACTATCTAGAGGCCCATCAGAATCACCTCATTAACATAAATTCAGGTATGCATCTAGAGGGCCATCATAAGTAACAAAAGCACTCCTAACCCTGAGGAGTTTCAGAGTTTAGAGGCTCCATTCCAGGAACTGGGAACAAAGACCAGACAAATACTTTATTATCCAAGAATTATACAATGATTTTGCTTTAATTTTTTAAAGAACAAACATTGAAATTAAATATTATACTCAGAACAAGTCACAGATCTTAACTACAATCTCAATTTCAATCAGACTAAATGAAAGTTCAATGGGTGTTTTAGAATAGCCTGTTATATCTATCACTTTAATGGGTAGATGGCACAATAATTCATAAGAATGTCAATAAGTTCTAACTTTGAAAATATTTATATGTGTGTGGTCTAATTGAGCGTGGTCAAAAGAGTAAATCAATCTGATTTACTCCAGCCCATTTTTATAATCCTCTGACAATGAAGAACCCACAAATACCAGTCTCATTTTTCACAGAATCATTTTAGGAAGAAGAGAAACTTATAATTTTCATAATCTCTGTCTAGTCCTAAAATTTAATCACCCACATGCTATTTAGAAAAAGTTTAAAGCCTACCTTCTAGTCCACAGATTTATCAACATTATTTAATAGAGGCAAATTACTTAAATTCTAACTTGATTTTTTTCCATCTAAGAGTAATCAAGTGAGAAATTGGTTTATATAATCTAAAATAAATTCTGTCATGTCAACCATTATTAAATTTTTAAACATGAAATGTATAAATATTTGTTGAATATCATTTATTCATGTTATAAAGAAAAAACTAGACTGTAAAGGTTTGTGACATAGGGTTTTGGACCTTTTCTCTTTCTTCGTACTTCTGCAAACCTTAGAGCTTATGACAAAGGATATTCAATAAATATTTTTAATTAGTGACTATAATGGAGAAAAAAGAAAAAAATTAGATTATAATATTTCATACATTATTTTATCTAAAGTTGGATAAAGTCCTATTTCTCCGATTGGTTTGAAATCATTTTATTATTTTGTATGAGAATATTTCAAACTCTAATAAACATCAATTTAAATAACACAAAGTGGTGTATTAGTTTTAAATAGTTAATACATTACTATCACTTGTACATAAATACTTGGATGATCAGAATTATAAATCGAAGGTCACTTTTAAGTCTAAGTAGTTCTTTTTCTAACATACACATAAAAAAGGCGGAATAGCAATAGGTGGCAGATATAAAAATTATAATTTATTTTCATTTTTGTTGCTGATGTCTATCTTTCAGAATGTCAATCTTGGGGTCTGAAGATGTGTATGAGAAAATATGTGTTTCTCTTTGTTTTTCCATGTGGCTTATCTGTTTTTTTTATATATTGACAGTAGTAATATTGTTTGAGTTGCTACATTTCTTCTCAGGTACAAATAAATCTAACTTCAAAAAATAGCAATGACATATGGAGGACAATTTAGTGAAAATGATTTTACAATTTTCTCTATTCCTTTCAGAATTTATATGATGCTCTGGCCTACACAGCATCATTTCATTTGGGAACCACGCAGCAGGTCCACACTGCTCTGAGAGGACTGACAACCACAGTATGCTCCCAGCCAACACAGAGCGATGGGCAAGTAAGTCAAGGCAATCAACAAGAGCACATTGTCTCTTGATGGTAGGGATTTGTATAAATAAGGGAAGGAGGAAACATGATCCAGATGTCACCTGCCCCCTTCTCCTTACCCCCAGCCCCGCAATTGAGAAACAGATACTATCTATTCTGTTTCTATGAGGTAGACTATGTAATGTGCGACTAGGAACACTTATGTGTCTCACCACCTTGGAAGAATCAATTTGCAGAAGAACTTTAAACCAGTATGCAAATTGAAAAGACAAACTGAAATAAGATGTGGAAAAAGAAAATCTGATGGTAGTTTTGAACATTTGCATACAGCTTATCTGAAGATAATTCAACAAATAAATTTCACAGTTACATGAACTAATAACTTTTCTTTATTCATAAGTGATGTCTTAGATTTCTGTTCATAATAAGCACTAGAGTTATAAATAACATACTACTGTGGAAATACTATAACCATGCAGAACAGAAACTCAGACAGCTTAGATTATAAAATAGATATATAGCTATAAGATACAAAGTTTAACTTTGTTTAATTTTTTATATACATAAAAATACTAAAATAAATATAATAGTGTATTTCAGATTGCTATATATAGGTCACACAATACTCAAAGCACTGTAAAATTTTAACATCATTATTTTTCATCACAATCATATGAAGGTAGCACTATTATGTAGGATTTTTATGGATAAATAAACTGAAGATGAGAGGCTTAGTTATTAGCTCAATTAACGCAGTCATTAAGAAACAGAATAAGATGTGAATGTCAGTCATTTCATTGCAGATTCTCAGCTCCTAATGTCTAAGTACTATTCCAGCAAGGACCACTGGGAAGTTTCCAGTGGGCCTGAGAAAAGTTTTGTTTCCCTAAACTCATATAATATGATAGAAATTTACCTCACTATACTCTGAACATCAAGTGAAATGTTTGTCTGTTTAAATGATATGTTCAGGTGAACAGGAGGGGGTGATCATTGTAGTACAATTTGCATAAATATATTTTATATTCTGTACAGAAAAATGTATAAGGGATTAAATAGCATAAATCAGTTTTTATTACATAGGAATTAGGTATTCCTCAAAGGTTTGTTAGAACTCAAATATAATGTCCTTGAGGGTAATTTTTAAATCATGTTTTGTATTTATACATCATTATTTATTTTAGTTTTCTGCATATTTATGGTCACTTTAGTGCACCATATTTATCATAAAATCTACCTCTTCAGTAACATTTAGATAATTAACTGTTATTTAGCAAAGAGCTGTATAAGAAGCTTACTAATTTATTTTTTTAAATAACAAAGCCATAAAAATACAATCTTACATAAAGTCAGATTAAAAAGAAAATTATAGAATTAAATAATTTTTAAAAAGACTGTAAATAAAAACATTGATCTTCTGGTTTCCAACCCAGGCTATAAGGAACTTGGAAATCATCACTCATCCTCACAACAAATAAAACACTGAGCAAACTGAAAATAAACAACTCCTCTTAGATCCGTCAGAGAAATGAGATTACAGGGTAAACCTGGGGACCCAAAATTTGAGGGTCAAAGGGCAGATGCAGAGAATTGCAGTTTACTTGAGCAGAAGCACAGGAGTAGAAACTGCTGCTGGAAGCAGTATCAGGTAGAAAAACAAATGGTAATTGAGGAATCCTTGAAGCCTCACTGTGGACAAGCTTGAGAGTTTAAAATGCCAGGGGCCTCTGCACTTTCATGAGTTTTACCATTAGGAGGCCTGAGATACTCTCCTAGCAGAAAAATCCCCTCATGTTTGCAGCAGTGAAGGGGAAATGTAAACATTATTAAATACACCTGGATATTCTGTTCTTATTAATGAGGCTTGCTCTCAATGGAAACTACTTTACCAGAACCTAATCTATCTGGGGGGCTGATATCCCTGATTTAAAATATTGTGTATTAACATAAAAGATAAAGTCTACTAAGACCAACAGATCAGTAGATGATTGCTATTGAAAGGACAGTTTGTTGCTCACAGTTCCCAAAAGTGGAGCAAACCATATCCCAAGGTCCACATGGGGAAGCACAGGGGCGGGTTAAAAAGCCAAAAGAGAAAAGGAAAACGGAGGAACTGTGGGCAAGAGCCTTTATTGTGGTTTCTTTGGGAAGGAACAGTCAAAGTATGCTAAGCAGGCTTAGAATTGGCTACTTGGACTAATTTCAGCAGGCTCTGGGACTTAAGAGTATTTTCCTATTTATATTAAATCTGGTTTTGGGATGAATAGGGCAGGTGGATAATGGCTTGAAGTGTGAGTGCTCCATAATAAGTAAGGTGTTTGAGGTGTCGGCTCTAGAATGGTTGGTTTGCATCTGAAAAGTATGCTCATAGGTAAGGTGTTTACTATCTCTAGGAATTGGCAAAGCCTGAAGAAGGGAAGTCCCCACAGGGTGAACAAGGTGTCAAAAAGCATGAGGATGCAGAAAATAAAACACATTTTTAGTACAATACTCAACTCCAGCCCCCTATAATCAAGTAATAGCCAAAAGGTGGAAACAACCCAAATGTCCATCACCTAAAAAGCAGATTAACAAAATATGGCATATTGAATAAAAATATTTGTCCATGAAGGTATGAAGTAATAATCCATACTACAACATGGATGAACCTTGACACATTCTGGTAGATGAAAGAAGTCAGTCACATATGCTTAAATAGTATTGATAGTTATACAACTTTGTGAATATACTAAAAACCACAGAATATACTAAAAATAACTTTAAGTGGAAGAAATTGTGGTCAATAAAGAATATTTCAATGAAACATAAAAACTATATACACAAACACTAAATTAATATTGCATAAAGAATAAAAGTATCAACAACTACCCTGTATTCCACCTCTTCACTTAGAAATGGGAGTGGAGATAAAGTTGCATTTACAATAACTTAAAAAAATATAAAATGCCGGAGGATATTAACACCATAATGAGAAAAACTGTGTGAAGAAAATTATAAAACTAATTAAGAGATATAAAAGGAGTAATTTTTAAATTGGAAAGAAAGTCCATTATCATGGATGTTAAGTAGTCAATATTATAAAGAAACCAATTTTCTTAAAATAATGTATAAAACGTAATTCTCTCAGAATAGAATATTGATGGTTTTGAAGGGGTTGGGGCTTTACCATTCTTCTAAATGTCACATGGAATAATATACATTTAAGATTAGGAAGAGCTTTTAAAAATTAAAAGAGTGTGTTTTGGGACCAGAGTAAATAGATTAATGGGCAGAATATAAATCTCAAAAACAAATCATTATACTAAAATTATTTAAAATAAGAGAATGATAATAGACTAGCCATTATGTTTAGTGGGAAAATAGAATTATTGGATAAATGGTCTGGGAACAACTTACTAATAATGTGGAAAATAGTAAAGCCATATTAATATCTTATACACCTATTTCTATATGAATTAATGTTTTAAATCAAACACTAAAATTTTAAAAGTACTTAAAGAAATAAAAGTCATTTTATAATGACTTTTTTATAACATTTTATAACAATATCACATTGTTAATTTCTGGTGCTATTTGTATACCAGATCTCAAGAAGTTGTCTGTCTTGCATAACAGAAACTTTATACATATTGAGCAACAATTCCTCATTTCTCCCTCCACCTGTTTCCTGGAAACCACCATTTTATCTCTGCTTCTATGAGTTTGACAAATTTAGAGATATTATATAAGTGGAATTATGTAGTATTTGTCCTATAACTGGTTTATTTCATTTAGCACAATGTACTGTAGGTTAATCCACGTTGTCACAAATGTCAGGATGTCATACTTCTTAAAGGCTAAATCATATTCCATTCTGCCTATATCATATTTTCTTTGTCCATTTATCTGTTGATGGACATTTGGGTTGTTTCCATATCTTGGCTATTGCAAATAATGCTACAATTAATGTGGACATGCAGATATCACTTACAGATTCTGATTTCAATTCTTTTGGGTATGTACCCATAAGTAGAATTCCTGGATCATATAATAGTTCTATTTTTAAATTTTTGAGGAACCTCCTTGTTATTTTCCGTAGTGGCTGCACCATTCTACTTTCCCAGCAACAGCGTATGATAGCTCCAATTTCTCTGTATCCTTGCCAACACTTTCTAAAATTATAGTCATACTAACAGGTGTAAGGTAATATGTCATTGTGGTTTTGAATTGCATTTCTCTGATTAGCGATGTTGAGCACATTTCATACATCCGGTGGTCATTTGTCTGCCCTTTTTGAAGAAATGCCTACTCAAGTCCTTGGTTTATTTTTATTTTTTATTTATTTTTATTTTTTTAAAATTTCAGAATATTATGTGGGTACAAACATTTTGATTACATATAATGCTTTTGCCTCACCCAAGCCAGGGCTACCAGCATGCCCTTCCTCCATATGGTGCACTACTCATGTACAAAAAACAATGGTGAACTAGTACTTCTTTGACTATTTTTAAATTGCGTTATTTGTTTGATTGTTTGCTTTCTTATTGTGTTATACAATATTCTTATATATTTTGGATATTAACCTTTCATCTGATAGTTTGCAAATAGTTTCTTCCATCCGATAGTTTGTCTTTCACTCTGTTAAAAGTTTCCTTTGCTATGTACCTAAAACTATCTACAGATTCCATGCAATCTCTATTAAAACCCCAATGGAAGTTTTTGCAGAAATAGAAAAAAAAGTCATAAAATTTATGTAGAATCACAAAAGTAGCTGGTAGCTGGAGGGATCTTCAGAAATAAGGACAAAGTTGGAAATACTACACTTTCTAATTTTTCTAATTTAAACTATATTCCAAATTTATGATAATTAAAACCATGTGGTACTGGCATAATGGCAGACATTTAGACCAATGGAACAGAATAGAGAGACCAGAAATAAATCCACACATGGATGGTCAACTGATCTTCAACAAGGATACCAAGACACATAATGGGGGTACTCTTTTTAACAAATGATGCTGAGAAAACTGGAGATTGTAAAACTAGCATTGTAAAGTTTATTCAGAAATATATTAAGTGATAAAAATATCCTCTTCAAATGTCAGCCTTTTTCCATGATATTGGCAGCTCGGTGTACATTTAAATACTTTTTATATTTACTTTCATACATGTATGTGTTAAGACTTTAGATTTATTGCCCACTTTTATAGAAAGATATACAATTTATGTCATTATGTGAATTGTATTGTTCTCATCTAAAAACGTAACTCATTATACTATGCATTTATGGACTTCCAGCATCCATTCATTCACCATAATTTTTAAACAGAGTCCATATTTATAAGACATCACCACAGTTCATGTGGATTGGGTCAACTCCAGCCCTAGCATCAGGGGTGGTCACATGACTCAAGCCTGATTAAGTAGGTCTTAGAATCTTCTTAGCCACATTGTCTGATTAGGAATGGGCAAGTGATCTGATCCTGTATAGTGTACCATAATTTAAAGTGTTCTCTTTTAGTTCTAGTGAAAATTTATATTTCTGTTAGATTAAAAACTAAGCCTGAAATTAATGGCAGCCATTTTGTCAATAATAAGTGAGAGGCAACTTGGAACCAACAGAAATAATAATGTATTGCAAAGATAGAGAGAATGTAATAGCATGACTTGATTGTATTTCTGAAACTCTTAGATCTCTCTTTGACTAAAACCAGGGCTATCTCTAGATACTTCACTGGCATGTGAAGTATCTTGCACTTGTATGTGAACTAGACTACATTCCATTTTCTTTAATTTTGCTTGGGTTAGGGTCTCTCATTTGAAATCAAAATTAATAAATATAGACAATACACTCTTCCTCCCTCCATATATATAGGCAACCATGTAGTTTTGCCTAAGTACAAGTATTCTTTTGTGGGAAAATAGCTAGAAATTATTTATTGGAGTAAATTTAAAAATTTAGAGTTTTAATTTTGATAAATGCAATCAAATTTTCCATGCTTTATTGTTTTCAATTTAACAAATTACAAATTTCTTATTCAGTGTTATTTGCCAACACTAAATGTTGCCAATATTTTATATTTTCTCTAACTTGGTGGACGATCAATAGTATATTAGTAAATGTTAACGCAGGCTATATTGTGTATATGTATATCATTCATTTGTGTTTTTAATGTGCTATTTACCTGTCAATAATCTTAAAATTTTTAGATAAATGTTTTGTATTAATTTTTCCGAAAGGTTTTTTAGATCTTATATTACAGTTAATTATTTGTTATACATACTGCTGAAAATGTTCCCTTCTATCCCAACTTTTTCTTTATTGATGATGTCTTCTGTTACATAAATTATTTCGTTGTTTAATGTCAAGCTTTATGACCTCTAATTGTATATCTAGGAATGCAAGAAAGCCATCCTAAGCATCACATCAATGCAATTATCATATAAGAATTAGTTGATTTAATGACATTAAAATTAAGAAACTCCTAAGTAGAATAAAAAATCTGAATAAAATTAAAAGAACAAGCAAGAAAAATATAAAACATATTTGAAATATATGTGATAAAGGCAAGATCATGTTCATCATATACAAAATTCTTACAAAGCAATTATGAAAATATTAACTCTACAATAAATCTGACCCAAAGATTAACAAATAATGATGAAATATTTTAAATGTATGTGCACATATATAAACATATGTATGTATTATATATATGAAAAGTCTCGTTGTTGAGAAAGTTATGAAGAAACAGGTAATCTAATAAACTGCTAAAGAGAACCTGCTATAAAATTTCTAAATGGACTTAGTCAATATGCATACAGTTACAATATGCATAACAGTTAAAATATGGATAACAGTTAACTAAGCATTTATACTTCTAAAATTTATCCCAAAGAAATATGCCATATTTATACAATGGTATTAATTGAAACATTGTTTATAGAAGATGGAAATATTAAAACAGCTGGTAAAATGTAAAGCTGCCACAGATCAATTTGATTTGACATGCAAAAATAGACAAGGGAAATTTTCATGAAAAAATAATTATACCATATAAATTAATATTTGAAGTGTATAGCTTTAATATCTACTCAAAAATATATATCTATGCAGATTAAGAATAATTAGAAAAAGTAGTAGATATAGATGATAACAGATATTATCTTTGGCCAGCATCATAGACAGAGACTTTTAAATTTTTGTCTTTATACATTTTAGAGATGTTTTTAACAATTAAAAAATGTATGTTTAATAACAAAATAATTGTAAAACCATTCATTTTAAATATAAAGATATGAAAGAGACTATGACTGATTCTGGGAAAAGCCAAGGCAGGAGATAGTCCTGAGACAATAATTATCAACTGAGAATTTTAAAATAATCAAAATATTTAAGTTAAAGAAGAATCTCCTTTTTACTTCAGCGGACTGTTGTCGTCCTTTCATGCCATTTTCTCTTTTTCGCTATATCTCGATGTGTTCATTACTTTGTCATTTTTTGTGATTGTCACCACCATCTACCATTCTTTCTTTTTCCCCCAGCTATTTCTCAACATTCACTATCAGTCTCTGCCACTCAATTCTAATTTGCATTTACAGTTGTTACTAAAATGACATGTCTTTTGTCATTTCTCTTAAAGTCATTACTTGATTTTTTTGTTCTTTATTTCTCATTCTTTCTTTTCATTTTTATTCAAAACCTTCTTAATATAGCCAAAAATTCTAAAAAGGCATCTAAACATCCCTTCATTTTGCTAGGAATCAAAAGAGCATTTGCAGGTAGATGCTTCTATGGGTCTATATGCACTGAGACAACCCAGTCATTTCTGACAGATCTGCTTTATTTTGAACTTCAAATTCAGGACTAAATTGTTAAAAGGTCACCAATCTGAAATAGCTGTATTTGTCCTATCTACTACTCTTTAGAGCACAAAGTGATATTTGTCTATTTGACCTTGCCATTCACTAAAGGTCATAATGTAATTTAAACAAAGGTACACAAAGTTAAAATACCAAAAAGAAACAGATCATATATGAATTCTAATTTCTTGTCACACAGCAATAAGATTGCATCAATTTAAAAATGAGAATGGCGGAGTAGCAGCGCGAATAGTTTAGCCTTGAGTCTCTGGGCCGACTTCGGTTCCTGTCTCCGCCACAGCAGTGGTCGCTTAGGGAAGAGTGCCTAGGGTAGTTGGCCAAGATGCCGAGTATCAAAATCTTCAGTGGCAGCTCCCACTAGGATTTGTCCCAGATGATTGCTGACCGCCTGGGCCTGGAGCTAGGCACGATGGTGACTGAGAAATTCAGCAACCAGGAGACCTGCGTGGAAATTGGCGAAACTCTATGTGGAGAGGATGTCTACGTTGTTCAGTGTGGTTGTGGTGAAACCAATGACAACTTAATGGAGCTTTTGATCATGATTAATGCCTGCAAGGTCGCTTCAGCCAGCCGGGTTACTGCAGTCTTCCCATGCTTCCTGTATGCCCGGCAGGATAGGAAGGATAAGAGCAGGGCTCCAATTTCAGCCAAACTTGTTGCAAATAAGCTGTCTGTAGCAGTTGCAGATCATATTATCGCCATGGACCTGCATGCTTCTCAAATGCAGGGCTTTTTTGATATCCCGGTCGACAATGTGTATGCAGAGGCAGCTGTCCTGGAGTGGATAAGGGAGAACCTCTCTGAGTGGAGGAACTGCACTGTTGTCTCACCTGATGCTGGTGGAGCTAAGAGAGTAACCTCCGCTGCTGACCGGATGAATGTGGACTTTGCCTTGATTCACAAAGAACAGAAAAAGGCCAGTGAAGTGGACCGCATGGTGCTAGTGGGAGATGTGAAGGATCGAGTGGCCGTCCTTGTTGATGACATGGCTGATACTTGTGGCACAATCTGCCACACAGCTGACAAACGTCTCTCAGCTGGAGCCACCACAGTTTATGCCATCTTGACTCATGGAATCTTTTCTGGTCCAGCCATTTCTTGCGTCAACAACACGTGCTTTCAAGCAGTAGTAGTCACCAATACCATACCTCAGGAGGACAAGATGAAGCATTGCTCCAAAATAGAGGTGACTGACATCTCCATGATCCTCGCAGAAGCCATCAGGAGAACTCACAATGGGGAATCTGTTTCGTACTTGTTCAGCCATGTCCCTTTATAATAGAATAACTTCTGAAGCTTTTTAAAAATAAAATCAACCCTGCCCCTGCAAAAAAAATAAATAAATAAAATAAATTAAAAAAATGAGAATGGCTGAACTTCAAATCTTGAAAATATTAAATGATGGTAGTATCCAGTGCTTTATCTGTCTAGCCCAGGGTACACAAATATGCCATAATATGGCATAAATTCCAAATGTAAGTTTCTCCCATTTGGCTAGATATTCAGTGATACAAATATGCTGGCCTACTCTGAAGATCTGTAAGCTGTGAAATGATGCCTATAATCACTGTCCTTAGAAATAGAGAGGAACTTCTTATACCTGGATTTATCATGTCTACATACACTTTACAGGCTGCCTCATCATGGGCTCTTTTTTATAAGTTGGCCTTCTCCAAATAGCTGAATTGCTAAGGGTGTATATTCAAAATGGAAAGTCCTAGATCTGGGGGTGACATTTTACAGAACCCTCCACTCTCAGCCACCTCTAACTTTCATTTTTGTTCACACTTTTATTACTACTTACATTTAAAAGTCCTAAAGTTGCTTCTTTCTGATATAATATAATCATATGGCCAGAAAGCGTTCATGACCTTAGACTAGAGCTCCAAATTTTAGCATCACAAATATATTTAATATGCACCTAAAAATATCCTGCTTATACCTCCTTAAGAAACAGGATAAATGTGTTAATTCCTTCATAATACATTACTCTTCCTCAAGACTAGTTTGGACAGCTTCTTCACATTGTGTCAACAAACAACTAACACAATAAACAAAATAATAAGCAAACAAAACCCACAATTTGAGTATTCAAAATATGATGCAATAATTAATTGGCAAACACAAAATTGGAGGTGTAGAATTATCAGAGGAACAATCTAGAAACAATGTGAAAATAGTATAGGCTGAAATAGATTATGTATTTTTATTTTTATTATTTTTTTTCAGACAAAGTCTTTCTCTATTGCCCTGGCTGGAAGGCAGTGGCAGGATCATAGCTCACTGCAATTTCCAACTCCTGGGCTAGACTATGTATTTATATGATGCTCACCCCAACTGTTTATTGCATGTTTGATTTGTTATTATTCATACAAAACTATTAAAAATTATCACACATATACAATAAATTTAGTTACATTCTGATTATTAATAGTGTGCTGATTCCTAACAGTGGCTTTAAATTATTAGTACAAATTTAATATTGGGAGGAATAGGATAACTTTATGTGGTGTTTCTAATTTTTGTCATGTACTATATTGCAAATGACAAGTAAGAATGAAACAACAGAAATAAAAAAGAGTTAAAATAATTTATAGAAAACATGGAATATAAAGAAACAAATGTTCTTGTGTTAAAAAGGCACTAAAGTATCCTAAGCAATGATGCTTTCATTTTCCCCCATCATGTTAAAGTTTTCAGTGATAATTGTATTATCTTCAAAGAAAATCAAAAAAGTGATCATACCATTGCCTCTGCATGCCATATTATGTTCTGTGGAAGAAGTATTATATGTAATATAAATAGATATTTGAATATATACCTTAATAAAATATTTTTGGATATGCTGATTTAAACAAACATAAACCTACATGATTACTATAGGGATTCTTAGATGCTTAAAATGTTTAATTAGTACAGAATTATCCAAGGCAATGATTTATGGTTCTGAAATCTACTTGGTGAGAAATCTTCCATCACTCACTTAAAAGAATTCTCTACATTTCGTGAAATATGATAATGCTAGCTTAACAATTTTTAATTTGTATACTACCTCTTCTTAAAAAGTTACCCTCCATTCTAAGTGATTTAAGGATTAACTTAAAGTTGTATCTTTACTCTTTTATTCAAGATATACATTAATTAAAAGCTAATACTAATTGACAAACTCAATTTTACATAATTGTTATTTAACTCTATAATATAAAATGATGAGATTTTTAGGGCATAAAACCAGAGCTATAAAACCTACATCTATCTTTTAAAATTTTTGGCTTTATTGACCAGTACCTGTTACGCTTTTATTAAAATACTTCCATTTCACATATAAGAAAACTAGAAAAGCTATATTAAATATCTAAAATCTGATTACAAAATTGAGAGAGTTAAGTGTTTGCACTTGGATCAATTTGTTAAGATCTATATACGGCACCAAGGCAAAGACTATTACTCCGTTGGACTATATATATTGGTAAAGTTTGCCTTAAAACTTTAGGAATTTT
Source organism: Microcebus murinus (assembly GCF_040939455.1). NCBI lineage: Eukaryota > Metazoa > Chordata > Mammalia > Primates > Cheirogaleidae > Microcebus > Microcebus murinus. Next base: position 61,504,182 of record NC_134108.1, on the reverse strand, counting down.
CAATATGCTAAAAACAAATTAAAATCAATTCTGTAAAATTTGTCAAGCTTGAGTCTTTATTAGAATTACTAATTATCTGTATCATTTGATTGAGAAGACATATGATTCTGAGCACAGCAAGGGGTATGTAAAACCATTAACTGTCTCTCCCTCTAGATATAGCAAGTGATGTGTAGACATAAACTCAGCAGGGACCAGCTTTATAACCATGCCCTGAGGGGAAGTAGAACATGCTTGAATGCAATACTGTTAAATGAGCCTAATATGACCCTCTTTACTCTCCTCCTCCATGTACTTATTCTCTGTAGGCCTTGACTTTTAAAATGCTAGCATTACTTCCATTCCATTCATGCAATACATAATAACATATATTTCTTAAGAAAAACTAATTAATTTAGTACAGGTAAGCATTTAATCATAAAGAATATCAGTAATGCAACTCAGTTACAGTTTGGATTTTATCAAGAGCTCTAATATTGTGAAAAGCCATTTTGTAGTACAAACCATGATTTTAGCAGGACCACAGGTTGGGCTACTGATATTTGCTTGGTGGCTTTTCTCAGAAACATTGTCTCAAATATAGGAAGAAAGTTAAATTGGGCCACAACCCTGGGAGCACTGTTTGTTAGCATATCATGAAAAGTATACTGAACTACCAGTGGAAGTCTTCTAACCCTAAGCAATTAATGTTCTTTCATGCTAAAACATAAATCTTGTTCTCAATTTATAGCTCTATTGTAAGAGAGTAAGAACTCAGAAAGGAATTTTGAGTTTCTTTTTGCTTCTCTAAAGGGAATTTTGATTAGAAAATCTTACAAATCTTCAAATCTTTCATTTCAACTCTGGGTAAAATGTTTAGCTCTGTTGCTAGGTCCTGTAGTAAAACAAAATTAACAAGGTAGGGAATAATAAATAGTCACAACTTGGTGGCATTTGCTCTTTTACACAAAGTGGATGGAAAATACCTCTCTTGATTTTTTAGATAAATGAATTAAACAAGTACCTAGACCAGAATTTTATCTGGGAGAAAATCATTTCAAGTCAAGGTTGCTCATCAAAGATTCCAGTGTGGTTGGAACAGATGAATATGATATGGCAGAGGGGACATGTTAGTTAGCCAATAGGGACCAGAATATGTAGCCCCTTTTAGGCCACATTAAGGATGTTTGATTTAAGGTATTGTGAAAAAAAGATGGAAAGCAATAATAGAATATGAAAGAGAGGGGTGACTTAATCTGACATATTCATATACAATTATTCTCAATGCCACATAGAGATTCTAAAGTTAAAGATGGAAGTGGAAATACTAATCATAAAATTATATGGTAACTGGTTCATTTGGTTGTGGTAGAGCAGTAAATAGTGGTTGATCTGAGATGTATATTGAATAAAGGCATGATGGCTTTTACAAATGGATTAGATGTGGTATGTGAAAGAATAATGGTGTCTTCAAGTTTTTTGTCCTAAGCAAGTGACAGAATGATATTGCCATTTACTAATATGGGCAAAAGTGAAGAGGAATAAATATTTTAAAAAATGAATAAAAGTTTATTTTTGGACACATCAAACTTGAAATGCTTTTTGGACATCCAAGGGGATAAATAAGTTCGGCAATTAGCTATATAAATCAGATATTTAGGCAACTCATCAGGGTAGAGATATAAATTATGGGGTAATTAGCACAGAGAAGGTATTTAAAGATATGGGACATGATGAGATACTCTAAGGAAACAGAGTATGTAGAGAAGAAAAGATGTCAGAGATTGAGATCTGGACAATGCTGATCATATTGATCAGGAAGATGATGAGAAAGTAGTACAACAAGCAGAGGAACTGGGGCAGCTGGAGAGGTGCGGGTTGGAAGATTGTTTGGGGAAGAAGAGAATAATTATTGGGATTAAATGCTGGTGACTGATCTGAATTAAGAACTGGTCCTGGATTAGACTAACTGGAATTTTTACTAACAAGACCGGGAGAATATAAACTTATCAGCAATTATGGGAACAGAAATCTCAACTGAAGTAAAGTAAAAAAAAATATTGGAGAAGAAGGATTTGGAGATAGTGCATATAGACAATTTTTCCTTATAAAGAGGACAAAAATAATTGCATATAGTTGTAGGTCAAGGGAGGAATTTTTTTTTGAGATAGGAGAACAGATGGTGAACATAATATGTTCTATATGACATAATTATCTACTAGAAATTGAAAGCCTGCAATTTACTCTCACTCATTAAAATAAGTTGTAGCAAACTTGTTTGATATTTTAAGAACATATATGTAGTTTGACCAAGGCCTATATAGATTGTTGATCCTAAATATAGAGAGCTAAAAGATCATTTTTTTTCAAAGATATGATCATTCTTTTCTGGAACAAAATAACGTAAAAATTGGGCTTCATAAAGATTAGGTATCCACTAATCTTAATACTTATGCCATGTGTACCCCTAGTGGAAATTATGTTTCCACTACATAATTTGACTGTTCAAGTTAAAATATAAACACAATAAATGTTTAAGACACATGTAACCAAAACTTGAGAGCACATAAAATACAATATGGAAAAGGTAAGAGAGAGAAACAAACATAAAATGTAATATACTGATTCCATAATCCTGAAAAGGCATTAATAAAATTCACATTACAAGATTTTTAATTTTCAAAGACAATTATTTTTTTAAAGTGCTAATATTGCATTTACTTGGAAAGATGTGAATAAAGTTAACAGAAAAAATCCACTACCTATAAAGAAATATTAATAAATATGCTGTTAGTCTACTAATCCATGAATCTAGAGAAGCATTCATTTATGAATACATTTTGTTTCCTGATTTAAAATTCTCTTTTCATTTTGACTGATTTTTTTCTGAAGCTAAACTAGAAATTGTAGTTTTCTCCTAAAAAATGCAATGCCATTCTTTCTTATAGATTACATTCTGATTTTCTTGTCAGCCAACTTCAAGGAAATCCACATGTTCAATATGCTTCCTCGGGGCTTGCACCATACCAAATGATTGTTTAATCCAAACATCTGAGCTGCAAACTGAGCTGATCCCTTCGGAGAAAGTATGGTTGAACAGCCCAGACCACTGGGTAGTCGAAGAGAAGACCACACATCCTGAGCTCCCCAGTCTGGTGTGAGGGGAGGACAGTTGATAACTGGATATGCAGTGTTCCCAGACATCACTGGTCTAGAACTAGGTCTTTGAGAAGCAGAGCTAATATCAGAAACACAACTTTAGCCATCACCAAGAGTACTAAATTTAATCAAGGGAAAACTGGAATTATTTGTTAGGGCAGACTCAAAAGGCTCCAACATATTCTCAAATCCTGAACTAAAACATGGTACAGAATACTTAGTACACATTTGATTACAGAATTCTCTGAGTATTTGAGTAGGATTGGTTGTAGGGCCCCTCTGGATGCCAAAATCAGAGAATGCTCAAGTCCCTGATGTAAAATGGTATAGTATTTGCATATAACCTAAGCACATTCTCTGGTATACTTTAAATCATCTCTAGATTACATATAATACTTAATACAATGTAAATGCTATGTAAATAGTCATTAAACTGTATGTTTTTATTCATATTATTTTTTTTCAATGTTCTTTTTTTTTAATTTTTTTTATTTTGGCATATTATGGGGGTACAGATTTTAAGGTTTCAATAAATGCCCATTTCCCCCCTCCCCCCAAAAGTCTGAGTCTCCATCATGACCATCCCCCAGATGGTGCACATCTCACTCATTATGTATGTATATACCCGCCCCCTCCCCCCTCCCACCTGCCCAATACCCTATTACTGTAGTACCTATGTGTCCACTTAGGTGCTACTCAGTTAATACCAGTTTGCTGGAGAATATATCTGGTGCTTGTTTTTCCATTCTTGGGATACTTCACTTAGTAGTATGGGTTCCAGCTCTAACCAGGAAAATATAAGATGTGCTACATCACCATTGTTTCTTAGAGCTGAATAGTACTCCATGGTATACATATACCACATTTTATTAATCCATTCTTGGATTGATGGGCACTTGGGCTGTTTCCACAGCCTTGCAATTATGAATTGTGCTGCTATAAACATTCGAGTGCAGGTGTCTTTTTTGTAGAGTGTCACTGGATCATTTGGGTAGATGCCCAGCAATGGGATTGCTGGATCAAATGGTAGATTCACTTGGATCGCTTTAAGGTATCTCCATATTGCTTTCCACAGAGGTTGAACTAGTTTGCAGTCCCACCAGCAGTGTAGGAGTGTTCCTTTCTCTCCGCAACCACGCCAGCATTTATTGTTTGGAGATTTTTTGATAAAGGCCATTCTCACTGGGGTTAAGTGATATCTCATTGTGGTTTTGATTTGCATTTCCCTGATGATTAGAGATGTTGAGCATTTCTTCATATGTTTGTTGGCCATTCTTCTGTCTTCTTTAGAAAAATTTCTGTTCAAGTCCTTTGCCCACTTTTTAATGGGGTTATTTGATTTTTTCTTCCTAATTTTCATGAGTTCTAAGTATATTCATATTATTTTTATTGATGTATTTTTTTCTCTTGAATATTTTTGATCTGCAGATGGTTGAATCTACAGATTCATACTCAGTAAATGGAGAGGGCTGACTGTACTCTAAATCATCTCTTTCTTCATGAATTTAACAATTTTGAAAAATTTTTTATTTGCCATTGAGTATGGACGAAATTATCATTATTTATGTTCCTATTACATGGAAAAGTTTTTAAAAAATGTAAAACAAACTCAATTGTGGGTCAAAAAAACTAGCAAAGGCAATACTTGCAGCACATTTATGAAGAATTTCTTTTCTTGAGATCAGTTACTACAGAGATGAGAGTGTATTCTAAGCAATCAATAAAATATTATTAAAAATATAATCAGGAAAAATGAACTGTCACCAATCTGCCATGGCATTTTTCAATGAATAGGATTTAAACTAATTAAAACAATGTGCTATTAAAATGATGGTGTGAAGCTCAAATACATAATCATGTTTTAGTTTACAAAATATAAAGCCTATTTAACTCAAGTTTGAGAATTCTTGAGGTTTTTTTGGTCTGTTTTTTTAAGGTTCCATAGAAATGATTTGAAACATTTAAAGTTTAAACATGAAAAAAGTGTCCAATTATCTGGGTATAGGTATGAAGTTGATCCAGAGTGATTAGCTGGGCCATTGCTTCCCTTTAAAAAGACATGAAACTTACATGAAGACAAAACAACAATTCAATTGATAATTATTTTAGAATGCGTCTTGGGGAAAATCAATGTACTGTCATAAGAAAAAGGGGTAAAGGAAGTTTTTATATGGTGTGAGAGTGCTACACAGCATTAGAGTCAACGCATAAATAAAAGGAAATCTTAATATGTAAATTTTGTTTGATGAACCGTGCAAATATTTGAACATTAAATATCTCAGTCATATGAGACTATAACAGTTTATCAAAATTTAAAATATATTTCTAAACATTACTTTGAAAATTATTCCATATGATACTTTACTTGTTCAAAATTGTAGTTATATAAATATGTGTATCGTTTCATGTGCGTTTTAGAATGTAGGATCTTCTCAAATTTTAAATGCCATTTTTTCTATTGTATAGCTTTAAAATTAGAATCAGTGTCAGTTCTAAACTTAAAGCATCTGAAATCCATTTGATCTACAGCCCATCGAACTCTGTTTCTTGGAGCCTCATCATGTTTTTCCCTCCAGATTCACATGATTGGATCATCATACTTCAGATCTCATCAGACTTAATCTTGGATTTAAGGAATGCTACCTCAATGTTCAGACTATACATAAAATCATTCTCTGCATCTAGACTGGTGATGTGCTTTTTTTCTGCTTAAAATTAGAGGATGTTCATCGTGTTCCCCAAACCTAGGACCTGCCGTATAATCTAATTGTATTGGCTATATTTTAATTCTGTTTCTCATGTCTACATTTTGTCTATTAATGGCTTGCCAGTACCTTTGTCTATGAAAGCCAAGGAGTCTGTCAGGTTTGTGACATTCTTTTGGTAAACTAGAGTCATATTGAATTCATCTGGGTGGCTTTTTGCCCATTACCATAAGGCAGATTTCCACAATGTCAACTGATTGCCTAGCTGTATGAATTTCTAAATGTATCCAGGTTTTATAATCCCTATCATTACATCCTACACATCTCTTTCTAGTTGTTAAATCCCATGATACCTATTAATATCTGTGACTATCACCTGTTTTCAATTATCTGAGGTGCTGGTTATTATATTCTAATCTTGGTTAATTTTCCCTCATTATATGATACCAACTTTCTAACAATAGTGTCTACTTATAGGTTCATTCCCCTCTCTTTGACTCGTCCATAAAACTTACCAAGCTAGATTTAGCCATGTGCCAAGATAGAACTGTGCAAGATGGATAACTTCTAAAAAGTTTGAGTTAATGCTTCTTTTGGATGTTATGATAGTAATATATCACTTCAGAATTTGTATTGTATATATAATTTTGCAAAGATTTTATTTTTATAAATACATCATGTTTATGTTCATTTATACTTTTAAAGTTGAAGCAGGAGCTCCTACCTTTTTTGAGTTCCATGCAGGAAAAAATCATGGAAAATCTTTGAAACCTTCTTTAATTCAGTAAGATTTACATGGACAAGTGTTTGATTTGTAGTTTTTCTAATACATACTCTGGTTAGGACTATACAACAGGACATGACAAAGCAGTTAAATGCAAAAATGATAGTGGTGTTCTGTGTTTAACTGACATTGACATAAGAAAAATTAGAAAAATATTTAGTGGCATAAATAGATACATTTAGGTAACAGAGAAAGCTTTCTGAGTGTTGGGATACTAAATATCGGATGAAAATGATAATGATAGATACTGCAATGTTGAATCATAAGTCAAACAATGTCTGATGATTTAATTTACACCTCTATGTTTGTATTTCCCAAATCTTTCAACAACATCTACTTCTTTTAAGTTTATATATAACAAGGTGATACAAGCAATAATGATATAAATATTTCCATGGACCAAGATATTATATGATACATATTCTGGTATACAAACCAAAAGAATTCATTTATTTCTTAAAGTTTTATTTTTTATTTCCACAGAATATTTTTTACTTTATAAAATGTTTATACAATTTGAGTATCAAATGAGTAATGACTGAAATAAATTATAAACTATTCAATTTATAAAACATTGTCAGTCCATAATGCCATTAAAAAAAGACAGAGATAAACATGAAGAATAATTCACTTGCTACCAATATTACCCCAACTCCAATGAATTTCTATCTGGAACTCATTAATTAAAGAGGCTGAATTAATCATAAATGCTAGCCTTTAAGGAAGAACTATAGTTCATCTCCTGTTAATAATCAAAAGCTCTTTTTTAGAGAAGGCCAGCTAAAAATATAGAAAGGATGATATAATTAGAAAATCACTTCTTGTTAAATTGATGATTCAGTACATGATCATTAGCGTATGCAAAAAATAAGTAAGGGTAAAATTATTGAGGACCAGATATTTGCATGGTACTGAAAGTATTATCTCACAGATTTTGTGCTAATTATAAAAGGTGGAAAATATATATTTATAATACAGAGATATGACTTGTTATTATCTGAAAAAAGGAGATAAAAATTTCCTCACTTATTTTTGGGCAACCTGATATTGGATGAGATCCTATGAGATGCAATATAGAGTCCTCAGCATTGCCTGTGCCATATATTTGCCAAAAAGCAGTTAATATGAACCTTACCAAATCTGTAAATCTAATATCCAGTTCAAAGGCAATACACAATTTGAGGAGAAGTTTAAATGAAGTCATGAGAAAACAATTAGGCAAATCTAGTACATGGGTCTCTATCCAGTGTCTAGTATTCTAATAAAGACACACTTATTATCTTTAAAAATTTATCTTCTGAAAGAATAAAAAGTTAGAAGTTTTATATACATTTTTAAAAGACTAAATGGATATCAAATGCAATGTGTAAAACCTTTTCAATCATGGTTGAAAATAAAATCGCTTTACAAAGTGTATTGACAGACATTTGAGGAATTTTGAATATGAAATGCATATTAGATATTAAAGAAACTATTCCTTTTTGAGAAAAAAATTGGCATTGTAGTTTTATAATAATATGTCTTGTTTAAGAAATACATGCTGATTTATATGCAGGTAAAATATCACTAGATGTGTGACCATTAAAAAGTTCAGAAAAAATATATGTGCATAGATAAATGCTAATAAATAAATAAAGCAATGATAACAAATGGTAAAATAATTTTTGTACGACATGCTTTGAAATACATGTGAAATGAATAAATGAAGCTAATTAAAATGTGCATTATCTCACATATTTATCTTTTTTGTAGTGAGAATACTTAAAATCTACTAACAGTGACTTTCAAGAATGTGATATATTGTTATTAACTATAGTCACTGTGTTGTACAATATTAAATAATTTTAATCTAAGTGGTTAATGTAATGTGCTAATGTTTATGATAAGATTCTTTTATTTTCCATGTATGTCATATTTTTCATAATAATATGAGAATGAAACATGTCAGAGCATTTAGAATAAACAAAATATTAAACATGAATTTATGTGAATTATGATGGTAATTTTGTATCTTAATACACATATTTCTTTGATTTAATAAATAAATCAGAATTTGTGAAATTATTTAAATGTTGCCTTTTACCTGAAACACAAAACTCTAAATCTCAAAGCAGTCCTAACATTATCAAAATAATATTAGTCAAGTATTCACTCCATTCTTCTCTGAGCTTTTCTAAATTTCTAATACTCTTCTCTAATTTATAAAACTGCCAGGGCCATTTTAATTTTAAAGTTTTACAGATAAACTTTGATTCATCAAGTTGAATAAGGTTTTTTCCTGAGGCTGAAAGACAAGTAACTTCTGTTTTGCATTTACTTCATTCTTGCTTAAAAAATCTCATTGAAAATCATCCTGTGGGCTGTTGATATAAACTTTGTCAGACAATAAATAAGTAAAAGACTTAAAAAATTAAACAAAGGGAAACCATAAATTATGGATAGTGCTTTAGCAAGCAACAATAGCCAACTCACTGCTGTTTTGAAACCAAAGGCCAACTCTTTGCAGTGTCACACTCCATCTTGTATTTGGTATGTTGTAGTATTAAATATGTTGGAAATAAATATCTTTCATTAAAAATCAACAAGGTGTTATCCACCCTTTGCAGTTATTTAAAATTACCCATTGTACTGTTTATAGAAATGAATGGCTATCTATTGCTTTCAATTTCTAATTATTTGTTACTACATTGGGAGCAGATAATGCAATGTGTATAAGATGGAAAGAGGTAGAAAAATGCCAAATGCCAGGATTCCAAGTAGACTCAAATAGCTGATAACACAATGGCTCAGATTCAGAGAGAGAAATGCTGAGGAAACCATTGTGAGCAAAGTCATCTTATCATTCTTGCCTGTAAGGCTTTGATGTCAAAATCCTAAGTAGAATTGCTAGATAATGAAATGAGTGTGGGGTCTAGACTCAAAATATCTGTGTCCAGATTTTCTAAACAGTTAAACAAAGGATTATAAGTAGATGTCTACAAATATTAGCCATTAAAACTGTTACAGCTGTTAACATTCCCCCCCCAAAATAGAATATTCTTTTCCAAATGACTATGAACTTCAATCCTTGTAATGTAGAAGAAGTTTATATGAAGGCTAAATGCAATTAATTAAGGCAAAATACTATAAGAGCAAAAGGTAGAGTAATGTGACAGAACTTATCAATTATATTGATATTTATCATTAAGTAATTGAAAAATTTTTAATTCTATCTGGAAAAAGTAATCAATAAATATGTTTCAAATAAGCTCAGAATTTGTTTTTGTAAATCTTAAACCATTTAAAACCAGAATACCAAACTCTGCATAGCACCTTTACTATTCCTTTTCTAAATACCTGGATTTAACATATTGCAGAGTAAATTTTCTGAAATGTAGCTGAAAGTTGTCAGTAATACAAACATCATAACAACTTGATGTTTCATTGGTAATTTAGAAGGAAATAGTGAACACGTTTTATACGGATATCCAAAACTGTAGATCTAAGTAACAAAGATTACTAGTTAGTTAAAAGAATAACAAAAACAACAACAACAAAAAACCCCACTTATTACAGATGTTACTGTAGTAGACTTTGTTTTTTGTGACTTCAATGAAAAAAGGAAATGTTTCTAAGCAAAGAGGTAGATTATATTTATATCAGCCTGACTGAGGGTGGTGAGTATTTTGTGCTATCTTCCCAGTCCTCACAGACGATACTCCACACTGCCAGAGTGAAGTGATGCGTGTCACTTTTTTAGTAAGGGCCTTAACATAACATAACATAATATATATATATATATATATAAAAATATATATAATATATATATTTATATATATATATAAAATAATTGACTTTTTAAATATATGACTGTGAAAACTATGATCTCTTTAGGTGATGGATCATGCCTTCTTCATCTGTGATTGTCTAGATTTAAGCACAGGATTTGACACATACCTGACTCCCAATATATTTGTGTTGAATGTAATTTGACAAGCTGGAGAGAAGTAAAGAATTGTCGGCTTTGTGCTTGGAGGTATTTGGCTTTGAGAACCAGCTCATGTGCTCTACCATTTAGAATCTCTGAATGCACTTGAGAAAATAACTTGGCATTGCCAATTCTCGTTTTTGTCATTTTTAAATTGTCTGTTAGTTTATCTACTCACAGGGGTGTCATGAGGATTAATAGTGATGATAGTAACAAAAGGTAACCTTTGTTTATTACCTTTGTTGAAAGCCTTCTGTGTACAAGTGTGGTTCTGAGTACTATGTGGCAAATTCTCTTTAGATACATGATTTTATTTAATCTTCAATGACTCCTAAATTGTGCACTATTATTTCTCAATTTTACAGATGAAGAAAATAAAACAAATGGACATTAAATAACTTGCTCAAGATTAACCAGAAAATGGATTGAGAACGTAGCAGTCTGATTCCAGGTCCTTTTTGTAAAATGTGAAGGGCTCTAATATAATACATAATCAATAAGGTCAGATTTGAAAAACAAAAGAAAAACACTTCAATTGCTAATCATTATTCAGGAGGTTTCTTTGGGGGAAAGGGATAGAATGCAAACCTTTCTTTGGTCTCTAATTGTTAATGAGTGTGTCATTTTATGAACGTATGAATATACTTAAGCCTTCAAAGACTCCCACTTTGGCAAGCTGTTGAACACTAAATGGATGTGAATAGCTACAGGGAAATACTCTGCATGAAAGAAGTGACTTCTCTATTAAAGAAAATATGTTTGACTTTGGGTAGAATGTGACACTCCTGCCATATGATTTACAGCAACATATCTATTCCTTTAACTCATCCCAGCAATTTCAAGCCAACTTATGAATTCTTTTAACTAGATTGCTCTTGCCTTTCAGGAGAGATTTGATATTTGAAAAATATAAAATAACAAGTGTTATTTCCATCTAATTCCTAAAATCTTGGCTTCCATCTAGACAGGCACCTGATTTGGAGAAAAGCAGAGGCTCTGTCCAGCTGGAAAGAACAAGAAAGTAGAAAAGAGTCAAGGTTTCCAACATAGGTCTCTCCCATTTAAACTGTTCCAAACTACTCGCTTAGAAACACAGACCAAAAAAGTCTTGATTCTTTCTATAAAGAACCTTTTTAATCATCTGTGGCAGGCCAAGGGCTACAGCTTGAGGCAGCCACATGGCCGGAATCTCTGTTCTCATGTCTTAGACTATAAGAAAAGTCTGTAAACCAATTTCCAGACTGTGTTAAAAGTAGTTTTACTGTGAGAAGGAGAAAAAAAAGATGCCTTTGATGTTTAATATGTGAAATTAAACATTTGGTTTATATACGTGTCCTTTTTAGGATTATTAACCCATAACCAGTCACTTATATTGGCATCCCACATTGCTTTAGCTAACTAACACTTATATCACATTTCAGCTGCCTTCAGTATGAAGCTCACAAATGCCAGTTATAATCAAAAGGAATTTTTTTTAAGGAAAATTTACTTCACAGTTTACTCACAGTGCTTCATGCATTTACTTTGTGGAGTTACCTATAGCTAAGCTAAGGCAAACAGGTGCAGTTCTTCTAAAAAATGACCTCAGATTCTCCCCTCTCCCCAACATTGACAGTTTAAAAAAATGACTTCTTTCCTATTTTCAAGAAATAAAGGGACTGAACTTGAGCTGCTATAATATAAGGAAGAATACTAGTTTGAGTGACTCTGTTCTAAGACAGTGCATATTTATTTTCCACAACATAGGAAATTTTTTGCAGGCATTGTTGCTTTCTCTGTTAATACTAGAGAGTTCAGGGGCAAATCCCAACACATAGAAATGCAATTTTTAGTATCTAAATAAAAGTGAGATTAGTTAGTTTGGTATATCCCAGCACAGCAGATGAGTTCATAAAAACAATTTGTTCTCTGCATTGCAAATCAACTTCTGAAGAACATCCATAAGTCTGAAAAGGTCAATTCTATTTCTACAGGGCCATTTCTACAGAGTATTATTAAGTGGCAGCTATAAGTATGTTTGAGTGTCCTTATTTCCCATTTCCATCAGCCCCACTAGGTCATCCCGTATAAATACCAACTATAAATGCAAACAGGGTACTTGCTCTGCAAACATAGTTTTAAAAGCTCCCTTCCAATTAGACTGGGTCTCTTAAGCTCCTCCTCTTTTCCCCCAGCTATTTTGAGGTATAATTAACAAAAAAAATTGTATATATTTAAGATATAAAACATGATGTCTTGATATAGCTATTATTATGAATATTGTCACAATCAAGCTAATTAACATATCTGTTACCTCACATAGTTTTGTGTGTGTGTGTGTGTGTGATAAGAACACAAGATTTGATTTAATCTCTCAGTAAATTTCAAGTTTACTTTTATTAATTATTGACTACCATCACCATGATGTATGTTAGGTTTCTAGAATTTATTCATCTATAACTGAATTGTGTACCTTTTGACTGACATCTTCCCATTTTTCCCTCTAGAATAGAAACTTTGAAGCTACCTTTGGTGTTATTTCTTCGATTTTGAAGCTGCCCAGTCAAAATGAATTTCTAACAAAGTAGATGCTCTGCTCACATAAAGATTTGCCAACTTAAAAGAGTCCAATTTGTTCTACATAGAACAATTAAATGTTTTATTTTCTTTCCATGAAATAAGTAGAAAAGGCTCTAATTTTGTGTAACAGTGATAAATTTTGAATATAACATATAAATTTCCTTCATATATTGATATCAATTATTTTGTATTGATCAAAGTACAAAAATGCATATATTTATATTTTAATTAATAATCAAATTTCCTAGCAAAGTCCACATTAATTAAATAATTAAATTTTAAATAATCCTATCAAAATATTTATTTAAAGAACCCCTAATGATATTAGCATATTTGCTGTATTTTTTACATTGACAAATCTGAAAGAAAACAATGAAAGAGAATAATATTCAGTTATTCAGCAGATATAAGGTGGTTACATAAATGATCCAGAGAAAGATTCATTACATAGTAGTTTATGTTTAATTTTCATGTGTCTGAATTTACCAGATTTCTTTGTGTTATTGATGTCTAATTTCCTTCCATTGTGGTTGCAGAACAAACTTTCCATAGTCATTCACAGTGATGACAATGAAAAGGATGATGAGTCCTTTTAAATTTTGGGGGACTTGTTTTATGACATAATATATGGTTTATCCTGATAATATATCAGGATATATATATATCATTTTTTTTTCATTTATTTTACTTACTGTTCCTCAGATTGGATAATCTTAGTTGCCCTGTATTCAAGGTTGCTGTTTTTTCCTCTACTGGCTCAATTCTTTTCTTGAGCCCCTCTAGTGAGTTTTCATTTCAGTTATTGTTCTATTCTGCTCCGAAATTTCTATTAGTTCTTTTTTTTTAAGTTACTTCTGCCTTTTTATTGCTATTATCTATTTAGCGAGACTTTGTTTTTATACTTTGCCATCCGTAGTTCTTTAGACATAGTTTTTCTTAGCTCTTTGTGTACAAATAGCTGTTACAAAGTCTTTAACTCTTAAATCCAGTGTCAGCTTCTTCATTAATGGTTTCTGTTGGCTGCTTTGTTCTCATATATTGGCAGTACTTTCTATTTTATTTGTATATTTTCTAATTTTTTGTTAAAAACTGAATGTTTTAAATCATATAATATGCCAACTTTGGAAATCAACTTCTCCTCCCCTCCCATGGTTTATTGTTGTTACTGTTTATTGTAGTAGTTGTTTGTTTGATGAGTAAGTTTGCCAAATTAATTTTGTAACGTCTGTCTTCCTTGTCATATGCACCCATTGAAATCTCTGCTTGGTTAATTTAGTGGTCAGCTAATCATCAGACACAGATTGTCTGTGGACCAACACATCTTCTGATTTTTTTTTCTTTTTTTCTTTTGATACAGAGTCCCGCTGTGTTGCCTGGGCTAGAGTAAGTGCCGTGGCATCAGCCTAGCTCACAGCAACCTCAAACTCCTGGGCTCAAGCAACCCTCTGCCTCAGCCTCCCAAGTAGCTGGGACTACAGGCATGTGCCACCATGCCCAGCTAATTTTTTCTATATATATATATATTTTTTTATATATATTTTTAACTGGCTAATTAGTTTCTTTCTATTTTTAGTAGAGACGGTGTCTTGCTCTTTCTCATGGTGGTTTCAAACTCCTGACCATGAGCAATCCATCCATCTTGGCCTCCCAGAGTGCTAGGATTACAGGAGTGATCCACCGAGCCCAGCCATCTTCTGATCTTTGCTGAAGTGTTTTATTTGTGCTTTGAGGTGTGTCTTCAATGTTCAGACAAGCAGTTTACAATTCTGTATTACCCTTCTTTTCCTGCTTGTGCACATCTCAGAGTAAACCACAGATGCCAGATTGGGACTTTATCAGGTCTTTCCTGAGCGTGCACGACGTTCTATGCATGTGTGTGGACTTCTAGATTCTCGGGAACATATCACAGCTCTTCAAAGCTCATTGTGAACATGTCATTCACTAGCTTTTCCTTGCAGGCTTAGGCCTCTTGTTTACCATAAATGTTATCAGAACCTCAGCAGCTTCAATGTTAAACATTTGCTGATGATAATTGGGGAAAAGACTGTTTGTGTTGAGTGAGCTCTAATGTAGGTCAAATAAAACAATCTCTGCAAGTGGGAGCCATCTGTAGAACCACAAGATATTAATTGGTTAAGTAGTAACAATTCTTTGGGAAAGAAACTACAGAAGAGTTTCAAACTCTTTGCTAGTGGCTGCCAGGCTGCTGTTCTTCACTGTGTATGGGCTGTTTTACTGCAGGCTAACATGTAGCTGCAGAAGCAGTGATGGGCTTAGGGTAAGTTAAGGTACCCCCAAAATTCACTGTTCTTACTTAGAACATTATTGCTTTTCTTTTTAAAATAAATATTCCCTGGCTTTGTCTAAGTGTTTGCTTAAGATCCAGCATTCTGAAAAAATAGAACCTGACATTTTTTGCCAGTTTACCCACTATTTTTATGAAGGAAGCAAATTTCTGCAGTCCCTCCTGTATACTCCTTTAGCTCATTTTTAAAAATACTATTTTATTCAGGTATAGAATTACAGGTTGGGAATTTTGTTCCCCTTACAGCACTTTGAGATGTAATTTTTTTTTTTTTTTTTTTTTTTTTTTTTTTTTTTTTTGAGACAGAGTCTCACTTTGTTGCCCAGGCTAGAGTGCCATGGCGTCAGCCTAGCTCATAGCAACCTCAAACTCCTAGGCTCAAGCAATCCTCCTGCCTCAGCCTCCCAAGTAGCTGGGACTACAGGCATGTGCCACCATGCCCGGCTAATTTTTTCTATATATGTATTAGTTGGCCAATTAATTTCTTTCTATTTATAGTAGAGACGGGGTCTCGCTCTTGCTCAGGCTGGTTTCGAACTCCTGACCTCGAGCAATCCGCCCGCCTCGGCCTCCCAGAGTGCTAGGATTACAGACATGAGCCACCGCGCCCGGCCTGAGATGTAATTTTATTGTCTTCTCGTGTAAATAACTTCTGACAAAACTCAAATATTTTTTGTTGTTCCTATGTAGGTACTCTAGCTGGGTTCAACCTTTTCTTTTTGTGTTTAGTTTTCAGTAGTTCAAAATGACATTACTAGATATTTTTGTTGTTGTTTACTTGTTCCCTGTTTATTTTGATTTTTTACCCGAGATTCTTGGTTCTGTGGTTGGTGTCACTTATTAAATTCAGAAATATCTTGGCTATTATTTCTTCAGTAAGTATTCTGTCCTTTCTTTTTGTCTTTCTGGGATACCAATAATACATGTTAACAGTTTGATAATGCCCCAAAACTCTTAGATGCTCTTTTATGTGTTTTTAATTTTTCACTTCTTTGAGTTCAGTTTGGTTAATTTCATTTGATTTATTTTCACGCTCTCCTGATCCTTCCAGACAAAATTCTGGTTGCTTTTAAGGTATAATTGGAAAATAGGAGAAGTTATAACTACTTTTAAAAGACACATCTGTTTTGTGGTAGTAGAGAGGAAACAACAATCTCATCACCTGAGGAGGCAACAATGTGAACATCAAGAGTAGGGGAGAGGGAAAGATGCTAAGTATTTCTGTCCTTTACGATCACCTTTAGAAACTTCCTCAAAAAAGAACACCCTTTCCATATGGCTGTCTTAAACTACTGCAAGTACTTTTAAATTAACTGACTGCTGGATCTACCAGATTCTGAGACAGGTCCAAGCAAGAAGTTGTTGCCATTCTTTATTTTATTGGTAAACTATTGCAACAGAGAAGATGGCCCCAGCTTCTCCACCATCAACTCTAAAGACCTGTTGCTGTCTTTGGACACCTTGCCCACCCACATCCCCATAGTCGGTATTTACTTATTCTTTGGGGTAGACAGATGCTATCCTGCTGTTGACTTAGGACTTTCAAGACAGAATTAGATTAATTATTAAAACTGAACTTGGAAATCTAAAGCTTGTTACTTTTCTGGAGAACTATGCTGGAAGTAATCTCAATCTTCACCCCTTCCCAGTGGATATTAGTCCACTTTTGAGACCTCAAAATGTTGACCAAGAATTCCTTTCTGAGGAAGCCATATATGGCTCTAGAATTGTGCTTTCTGTTTGGTAAAGATGAACTAACTTGTCTTCTCCCTAAAATACAGTTACTTACAACTTAGCGGTAAATATTAGAGACGTTCAAATGCTTTATGAAAAACTCATAGGAGATCATGCAACTCACAGATGACTGTTAAAATCTTTTCAAAATGATACTCCCTTGATTACTTGTGTATACTTTCCAAAGAAAACTGATTCATTATTTATTTACTCCTTGAAGACAGTTATCTCTACAACATGAGTCAATAGATTAGAAACCATGGCATGATATTTATCACTAATTTTAACTGAAATGATCAATTATACTGAATTGGCCCTGTAAGGCAATCATTTCTGCCTGAATTCTCTGGTCATGCTTGTTATGGATGATTGTCTGAGACTTGCTCCTTATAGGATAAGGAAGAGTCTATGCAATTACTAGTGCATCTTGCTGTGCCTGGAATAATGCCTCTAGCCAAGTGAAAATGTCAGCACTGAAACTTATGAAGAAAGACACCAGGCTTTCTAAGTTGAAACTTGATTTGTTTGTTCAATTGTGTCTGCTACCTTAGATGGCATATTTTTGGTCAATCCTTAATGCAGTCCTTATTAGGCTGCTTGAAATCTTATTGAGAATAGCTTTAATTAAATGATGTTTGAAACAGTTGAACAGATTTGATCATAGCCTTTGTAGGTCAGATTAAGCAGACTGGCTGATGAAGTGGCCACACATATGGGTAAATTCAACAGAATTCAAGACACTGTGTGAGTAGGAGACAGGGATGAGATCAAATGCAGGGGCTTGCAGAGTGTGTGCAGGATTAGAAATAAACAACCCTCAGGCAGAGGCTAACTAAGCTACTAGGCTAGGAGCTGCATGCAGGAGCTTGCAGAGTGAGTGCACATGTTAAAGTCTAACTAAGCGGGGCTGATAACCAGTCAAGGCTTCAATTGGCTTGCCAGCTGTCTAGGTCAACTTACATGAACTTTGGCTAATTCCAGTATATTTTACATTGTGTATTTAAAATTTCTCTGCCCTTGAACTCACCATAAAAGTTACAAAATAACTACATAAAGTATAAAAATGGGAAGAACCCAATTCTAGGAATTACTACCCAAATTCTTTGTAAAAAAACAACCCTTTAGCCTTGAATATTCCTCCCCTCAATTAGTAAGACTTCATAAGACCAAAAAACCCTTCCTTTGGGGGCAGCTACGCTTTTTGAGCCTTCCCTACCCTGCCCCTCTCTTATTTTCAAAGCTGCTTGCTTTGGCTTATGTGGTGCTTCTTGATATTCCTTTCTCCAAGGATCACGGAGAACCTGAAAATATCTTCACTTATAGGCTGGTAATAGTTGCACAAATGAGGGGTGGATATTGTTATAATACTCTATAGGTCTCTCATGTTTCTGCATATATTGTGAGTGAGACACAGATGGTTCTTTTGTTTCAGACTATGTTTTCAATGACATTCATATAAATGACAGCCTTAGAAGACAGAAAAAGTGTCTGCCTCAAGAACAAAGTACAGACATGCTTTGTGTCTATTATAATAAAGATAATGTCTTCCTCTAGAACAATGGGTAAGTATAATTATGGACCATTATAAAAATCTAAAATCCCTAAGCTCAGGTTTACTACCCAATAACCCAACCCACTGTATGTAGCACATCTTACCAAATGTGAAGGTAGGACACTTTACAGGACAAGTTACTCCATGTATTCAACAAATATATGGGCTGAAAAAACAAGAAAGAAGGAAAAGTAAAAATAAATAAATATATAGACACAAAAATCAATATATAATATATGTAATATATATTATATATATATAATATATAAATTTTGATTGATGTTAATTAACACAAATCATCAATTAAAAAATATTTTTGAGGCTGGGCATCGTGGCTCACACCTATAATCTTAGTACTCTGGGAGGCTGAGGCAGGAAGATCCTTTGAGCTCAGGAGTTTGAGACCAGCCTGAGCAAGAGCAAGACCCCATCTCTACTAAAAATGTAGAAAAATATTAGCTGAGCAACAACAACAACAACAAAAATATATATATACACATACATACATAAAACAGTTTACCTAGGCATAGTGGCACATGCCTATAATCCAAGCTACTCAGGAGGCTAAGGCAGAAGGATTGCTTGAGCCCTGGAGTTAGGGATTACTGTGAACTAGACTGATGCCATGGCACTCTAGCCCAGGCAACAGAGTGAGACTCTGTCTCAAATATATATATATATATATATATATAAATAATTAGTGACATTAGAATCTCAATTATATATTAG
Source organism: Microcebus murinus (assembly GCF_040939455.1). Taxonomy (NCBI): domain Eukaryota; kingdom Metazoa; phylum Chordata; class Mammalia; order Primates; family Cheirogaleidae; genus Microcebus; species Microcebus murinus. The sequence goes on along the minus strand of NC_134108.1, from coordinate 61,484,709 downwards.
ACAATATTAAGGAATAATTATTCTTTGGGTTAACAAGGGTTATCAAATCAGAGTTGTATATTTTAGAAATGCATAGTAGTATTAACATATGAAAGGATATTTGTTAGATTCACTTTAATTTATTACTACACACACACATGCAAAGCAAGTATGCAGTGGAGGGTATACTTGAAACATTTGTGCAATATTCCTAATTGTTGAAACTGAGTAATATAATGGGTACATTGGATGCATTATGATGTTATTTCTCTCTCAAAAATAAATAATAAAAAAACAGAGCATAGATGCTGGAGTATAGCTTTTTATTCAAATTTCAAGTGTACTACCTCTTAGCTGTGTTACCTTTGGAAAGTTCCTTGCCATTGTTTCCTCAATTCCCCAGTTGAAAATAGGGATAATAGTAGTACCACTTCCACAGAGTTTTTATGAATTTTAAGTGTATTTTATTTTTAGGCATTTAGAACTATGCGTTGTTAGATGTGTTACTTAGATACTAAAATAGTACTACTGGGTAACAATGTTGATAAGACAAGGACTTTTGCTCCACAATATACCTTAATAATGTATGCTATAAAATAAATACATCTTATATTAAGCACATAAATGGTATATCTCTATAAAGAACTAATTAATTTATAACAATTGGTATCTTCCTTTTTTTTTACTCTTGAATGAGAAGGAAGCCTTTAAGAAAATTTCATTCTAATTCAAGATCTCCCAGCATTTCCATGACTTCCACAGCATGCACTAATTCTAGGAAGTAGTTTAAAATTCCCTTTTACTTACATCCAAGTTGAAAAATCATTTCACTTCTTCTCTAGGTTTGAATAAATATAGATCATTTTTTCTACTTATAAGGAAAAATCCCCAGAAAGAAAAAAAGATTTTTTCTTCACTAAAATATACATTCAGAATTATAGACCCCATGCCTGGCAGATAGACAGCATTCCATTAATCAGCCATCAATCAACCAATCAATCAATATTTTTAAATGAATTACTTAACAGAATTCAAATGTTTCCTGACTCTAGGTAGGCACTGGTAGAGCTCTCTGCTTCATAAAATTCTCCTATGAATTCATAATAGAGAATATAATTCACAGCAAGAAAATCACATTATCTACTTCCCCCTCCCCCGATAAGTTAAAAGTGGTTCTTATATCTACTTCTGCCAGAGAACTGCATTTTCCACTCACTACTGAATGCCCTTGCTTCAAATATACTTCATAGAGGGATGGTAATTTACATTTCTCAATAAGAAATACATGCTCAACTCTGCTCGTCCCAGTTATATAGGCTTTCTCTAAATATGAAAATGGGAAGTCCTGGAACAGAGATCCCATTTTCCAAGCTAAATGATGTGGTAGTTTTACAACTCAAGTGGCTGAAGAACTTCATTTCACATTTTCTCAATTAGGAAAATAAACTGTGGAATCAGCGAATGGTGGTTAACATCTACTAAAGAAAATTAAATAAAAAAGAAAATGTAAAGTGGTATCATTTAGAAAAAACAAGTCTAATTTATACAACAAACATGGTGAAAAACCTTTGGGGAAATTTTTATATAACATAAATTTCCATTACTGTAATATTAATACCTCACAAATAATTTAAACTCTAAATTTATACTCTAGAACTTTGTATCAAATTTTAAATGTCAACTTTTAATTCTATTTTCAATTAATCAGTCTTTTGTTTTGGCATTTGTGTCCGCATAAAATTAAAGAATAATTCAAAACTTTCATGCTGGCTTTTGATAATTTCATTTGTAAATAAGAATATTAAATGAATAGTAATAAGTACTACATTTTTACCTACTATAGTTAATTTATAAGATTCACTTTGTTCTATCAAATTGTTTTATGTATGATTATTTTGTCAAAGAGAGTGTAAGCTCCCTAAAAGCAATGTCTGTGAGGATATAATGCCATAGATTGTTTTTGAAATGCATCTTTTGGAAATAATATGGTCTAAGTCCAAATTCTGACTCCATCATTACATTAGGTCCCTTAGAAATCACTGAAACTTTCTGAGTGTTAGTTTATAGTTTTATGAATGAGAGTAATATTTGTGAAATATAAATAAAGATAGAACTTAGAAAATGATTGAAAGCTACTTATTAATAGTTCTGAACACACATAATCCTGATAAAATTTGCCAATATAGTAGTGTTAGTCAGGGTTCTCCAGAGAAACAGAACCAATAAGATATATATCTCTATCTCTATGTCTATCTATCTGTCTATCTCTCTATCTATCTCTCAAAGATTTGCAATCATGTCTGATATAACACCAGGAATATGCCCTGTGAAGTGCATCCTTAGATGATGTCAATTTTGTGCAAATATCATAATATACTTACACAAACCTAGGTGGTACAGCCTAGTGTAAACCTAAGCTATAAGGTATAGTCTATCTCTCCTAGGCTGCAAATCTGTGCAGCATGTTACTGTACTGAATATAGTAGGCAAATTGTAGCACATGGTAAATATTTGTCTATCTAAACACATCTAAACATAGAAAAGGTAAAAGTATGGTATAAAAGATAAATGCTACACATATATAGGGCACTTACCGTGAATGGAGCCTGCAGGACTAGAAGTTGCTGTGAGTGAGTCAGTGAGTACTGAGTGAATATAAAGGCCTAAAACATTACCATACACTACTGTAGAATTTACTACAGTGTACTATACACTGTACACTTAGGATACACTAAATTTAAAAAAAATAGTTTTCTTTCTTCAATAATAAATTAACTTTAGCTTATTGTAGCTTTTTACTTGATCAACTTATATCTGTTAACTTTTTCTACTTAATTTTTTTTTAATTTTTAACTTTTTGGTTAAAATTGAGACATAAACACATGTATTAGCCTAGGCCTACATGGGGTCAAGATCATCAATATCGCTGTCTCCCATGTCCATATCTTAGCATACTGAAAGGTCCTCAGGGGAAATAACATTCATGGAGCTGTCATCTTCTATGATAACAATGCCTTCTTATGGAATATCTCCTCAGGAACTTGCCTGAGGCTGATTTACAGTTCACTTTTTTTTTTAATAGGTAGAAAGAGTACACTCTAAAATAACAATAAAATGGATAGTACAGTAAACATGTAAACTAATAGCATAATTGCTCATTATCTTTATTATTATGTGCTGTACATAATTGTATTGTTATACTTTTATAGGACTGACAACATAGTAGGTTTGTTTACACTAGCCTCATCTCAAATATGTGATTATTGTATGGTGCTAAGAAGTCATGATGGCTACAATATCCCTAGGTGATAAGAATTTTTCAGTTTAATTATAATTTTATGGTATCATTGTCATATATAGAGTATCCTTAATGGAAACAATGTTATGTAGCACGTGACTATATTATGAGTGATTAGCATTATATAATTTTGGAAGCTGAAAATTTCCGTGATCTGCTCTTTGAAAGCTGGAGGCCCAAGAAAGCTGGTTGTAGTTCCAGTTCAGTCTTAAAGGCCTAAGAACCAGTAATGCAAATGGCATAGGTCCTACTCTGAGTTTAAAGGATCATGAGTCTGCAGCACTGATGTCCAGGGGCCAGAGGAGAAGGGTGTCCCAGCTTAAGCAAAGGGAAAATTTTTCTTCTTCACCTTTTTGTTCTATTAAAGCTCCCAATGGATGGGGCGATTCCTGTTCACATCAACCAGGGTTATCTTCTTTACTCACTCTAGGGATTCAAATGCTAATGTTTTACAGAAACATCCTCACAGACACACCAAGAAACAATGTTGTATCAGGTATTTGGGCTTCCCTTGCTCTAGTCAAGTTGGCACATAAAATTAACTATCACAATAGCAAAAAATAAAAAATTACAAATTAACACATCACAAAGTGCACTCAGCACAACAGTCATCATTCTAGTCCCTATGTTTATTTCTAACAAAAAATAAATTCTTGGTTAAAAAAAGTTTTAGTTTTCTACACTGCAAAATCAATTGACATGTTAATTTTCATAATTGTTTTTTAAAAAGATGGTATAATAAGTGAGGTTTATAATTCTCACTTATAAAAAAGACTTAAATTCTGAAACAAAACACTTAAGAGATCAACTTGAGCATATGCTAAATGCCTTTTTTAAAATTCTAATAAACAAAAACAAATAGGGTAAGAAAGGAGGAACAGATAAACTAAAAATAAAGGAGACAATTATACAACAAATTATAAAATGGTATATTCTTACCCAACAATATAAATAATTAGATTAAATGTTTATGGACAAACTATTTTGACAACTGTCAGAAGAAATTAAAAAATAACAAAAAATAAATTGAAGATCCAACTAGGTTTCCACAGAGATATCCAAGCAGACATTCAGCACCATTTGGTGAAGTAATCTTTTTTGAATTACCTTACCACAGTTGTACTCTCATCTTTTTCAAGGTTGTTTTAACTATTTCGGGTTATTTGACTTACCATAAAAACTTAAAAATCAGCCTGTTGATAACTTATAAAATACTAGCAGATTGATTGCTGTCATAGATCAATTTGAGCAGAGTTGCAATTTAACTATATCAAGTCTTTCACTGCATTAACACCATATCTTCTTTATTTATATTTTCTTTAATTTCTTTTTACAATGTGTTATGTTTACTTGCCAAAATAATTGTTCCTAGCATCTTTTCTTTCTAGATCTCTGGGGATTGTACCTACAATAACAATATAGCAAAATATTTACAATAGAGATAGTTTTAATTCCATTCTAATCTTAGTGTCATTTATTTATTTTTCCATTATTCACTTGTTTCACTAGCAACACAATGTTGAATAACATTGTAGTAAACTATGTTAATAACATAATCATTATTTTAAATGATTATATTATAAATATATTTTACCTAAATATATTTAACTTATGTCATAAATAAATATACAATGAACCCAATTAAAAATGATTAATGAACTTAGACATTTATAAAATGAAAATAGCCACATGGCCAATGAGCACATGAAGAAGTGTTCAACAATATTCATCAGAAAAAAAAATGCAAATTTTATCATAATTATCACTACATACCCACCAGAAAAGCTATAATTAAAAACATTGAAACCCCAACTGTTGGCTAGGATTTGCAGCACACCAACCTTTCCTATATTAACTGGTGAAAGTGTAAAATTATATAACTACAGTGTAATAATTATTGGACAATGTCTTATAAAGATACATCTACACTATGAGTTAGCAGTTCCATTTATTTATCCAAGTGAAATAAAAACATACTCAGAGTCTAAAATCATATACATAAAGGCTTTCTTGATAATTTTTAAAAATGGAAATATTCCATTATAAAAGATTGAATAGTTTGTGAAATAGCCACATAATTAAATACTTTCAGCAATTAAGAAAAAAAAAATTAAATGGAAGAAAAGGTTGACTCTCACAAACATTATGCTGTGCTTATTACACAAAGTGGTTTTACCCTCATGTGATTAACATGAAGTTCCAGAAAGGCAAAAACTAAGCTAGGGGAAGCTAGAATAATAGAAATTGGAAGAATGTTTGCCTGTTAGGGTGTATGTTAAATAGAAAGGGCATGAAAGAACTTTCTAAGGTGATGCTTTTTTTTTTTTTTTTGTATCTTAATATGAGTGTGAGTAATATGGGTATATTTATTTGTCACAGCTTATTAAATTGTATATTTAAACTCTGTATGTTTTCATTTATGTTAATTATAACTATGCAGAAAAAGAAGGTATAAAAAACTGAAAGGGAAGGAAATTGTATAATAAATTTTATAAAAATGAAAAATAAAGGCAGGGCACAGTGGCTCACATCTGTAATCCCAGCACTTTGGGAGACCAAGGCAGAAAGTCTGGGTGAGCCCAGGAGTTTGACGCTACTGTGAGTTATGATAATGCCACTGCACTCCAGCCTGGGCAAGAGTATGAGACTATTTCTAAAATAAATAAATAAATAAATACTGATGTATATTATTCATTGAATAACTCAATCATACAATTTATAATGACCAATGTTTTCATATGTTTTGTCTGGTTGCTCTGCTAAAGATTGACAAGTACATAAATATTACTATTTATTTTGGTCTACTTGTATTTACATCTTCTAACAGTTCTTGTATATACAAATATATATAATTTAATAATATTTTTCTTTATCCTTATAATTGCAGTGTGCATCAATGTGTACATTTTCTTCTAGAATATCATTTGAAATTTCTTCAGATTCTTTTTCTTTTACTTTCTGTTTTTGCATTTCTTTTGTTTGCCTTGGTCTATTCTTCAAGAATACCTATTAACAATTAATTATATATTCATTAGCTAAATTATACATATAAACTTTTCTCAATGATTTTTTCAACTCAACACTTTCATTTTCATATTGTGTTTTTCAAATTTGTTTCTACCTCATTAATTTAAATTTCTTTGATATCAATTTAGTTTTATTTTGAAATTTAATTATTTGATTATGCTACTGTGATTTAGTAGATATTTATTATACTACTATGCTTTTATTTTTTCTTATATTTTCCCATTCCTTTTATCTTTATTATGTTTTCCTATTCCTTTTTAGTTTCATTCTACTGCCATTTATCTTATCTTCTTTCATTTTTAAACATTTTTTAACAAATAATATTTTCTTTTGTGCTCTAATTTCATTAAGGAAATGTCCTTTTTATCTTCATGAAAGTGTTAAATATTTTTCTGAAATTTGGGAAGTGGAGATCCTGAATTAAATCTTTATTTCAGAAATAACTAGATGTGGTATTCCATTTTCCTTCTGATACCTTTTCTTTAGCACAGCTCTGGTTTTTTTTGTTTTGTTTATTTACTCAAGGTAGTTTCTTCCCATATTTAGTGGATATGTACTTGTTTCTATTGTTAGTGTGATTTTTTTTCCTTTTATTTTATCATATCATGGGGTTACTAATATTGTTAGGGTTACATATATTGCCCCTGCCATTCCTGCCCCCATCCCCCGCCTTGCCAAAACATCAAGCATGTCCAACCTTCAGGTGGTACACACAGTACCTATCTTGTAAGTATGTATCCTTCCCCTCCTCGCTCCTCCCATCTGCCCACCACCAGATAAAAGTTTTTTTTTCCTTTTTTGACCTTTTAGTTACATTGTATATCTTTGCCTCTCCTTGTGAAGGGTTAGAGGCATTCCCTCCCCCACACACACAATGCTTGCCACAACACTAAGATGTGTATCTCCCCCCACCCCACAAACCCTGGTGAACACTACCACCATTTGAGCACCATAGTTTTAATCAGTCAGTACCAATTTGATGGCGAATAGATCTGCAGCCCATTTTCTTGATCTTGTGTCACCTCACTTTGGATAACGGGCTTAAGCTTAATCCAGGATAGCATAAACGGTGCTAGCTCACTGTCATTTCTTAGAATTGAGTAGTATTCCATAGTAAGCGTATACCAAAATTTAATTATCCACTCATGAATTGACGGACACTTGGGTTGTTTCCATGATCTTGCAATAGTGAATTGTGCTGCCATAAACATTTGAGTGCAGATGTCTTTATAATAGAATGTCTTATGCTCTTTTGGGTAGATGCCCAACAATGCTATTGCTGGGGCAAATGGTATTTCTATATCTAGCTGTTTGAGGTATCTCCAAATTCTTTTCCACAGAGGTTGCACTAATTTGCAGTCCCACCAGCAGTGTAAGAGTGTTCCTGTCTCTTCACATCCTCACCAGCATTTGTTGTTTTGGGATTTCTTGATACAAGCCATTCTCACTGGTGTTAGATGGTATCTCATTTTTGTTTTGATTTGCATTTCTATGATGATTAGAGATGTTGAGCATTGTTTTATATGTTTGCAGGCCATTATTCTGTCTTCTTTGGAGAAGTTTCTGTTCATTTCCGTTGCCCATTTCTTGATGGGGTTGTTTGATTTTTTTCTTGTTTATTATTTTTAGTTCCAGATAGATTCTTGTTATTAGACCTTTATCAGAAGTGTAGAGAGCAAATATTTTATCCCAGTCTGTGGGTTATCTATTTGCTCTAATGATTGTTTCCTTAGCTGTGCAGAAGCTTTTTAATTTGATGAGATCCCATTTGTTTATTTTTGATGCAGCGGTGATTGCCTTGGGGGTCTTCCTCAAAAATTCTTTGCCTAGACCAATGTCTGATAGGGTTTTCCCAACATCTTCTTCTAGGATTCTTAAGGTTTCATGCCTTAGGTTTAAGTCTGTTATCCATCTTGAATGAATTTTTGTGAGAGATGAGAGGTAGAGATCCTGTTTCAATCTTCTGCATGTAGCTAACCAGTTTTCCCAGCACCACTTATTGAAGAAAGATTCTTTTCCCCATTGTATATTTTTGTCTGCTTTATCAAAGATAAGGTTGACATGTACTGATGGTTTCATCTTTGGTATCCCAGATCTATTCCAGATATTGATGCTTCTGTTTTTGTGCCATTACCAGGCTGATTTCACTGTTATTGCTCTATAGTGCAGTTTGAAGTCAGGAAGACTTATGCCTCCCAGTTTGTTCTTTTTACTTAAGATTGCTTTGGCTATGCAAGGTTTCTTCTGGTTCCATACAAAGTGCAGAATTATTTTTTCTAGATCTGTAAAGAATGCTGGTGATATTTTGATGGAGATTGCATTAATTCTGTAGATCACTTTAGGTAATATGGACATTTTAACGATATTGATTCTACCAATTCCTGAACAAGGTAGATTTTTCCATCTGTTCAAATCATCTGCAATTTCATTTTTTAGTGTTTCATAGTACTCCTTGTATAAATCTTTCATATCTTTTTGTTAAGTATACACCTAGATATTTAATTTTCTTTGGGGCTATAGTAAAGTGTATTGCATTTCTTTTTTTTTTTTTTTTTTTTTTTTGAGATAGAGTCTTGCTTTGTTGCCCAGGCTAGAGTGAGTGCCATGCTGTCAGCCTAGCTCACAGCATCCTCAAACTCCCAGGCTTCAGCAATTCTGCTGTCTCGGCCTCCCAAGTAGCTGGGACTACAGGCATGCGCCACCATGCCTGGCTAATTTTTTCTATATTAGTTGGCCAATTACTTTCTTTCTATTTATAGTAGAGACAAGGTCTCACTCTTGCTCAGGTTGGTTTCAAACTCCTGACCTCAAGCAATCCACCCACCTTGGCTTCCCAAAGTGCTACGATTAGAGGCATGAGCCACCGTACCCAGCCACATTTTTGATTTCAGTTTCTGCTTGATGGTTCTGGCATATATGAATGCTTCTGATTTGTGCATATTGATTTTATAACCTGAAACTTTACCAAATTTATTTATTAAATCTAGGAGTCACTTGGATGAATCATGGGGTTTTCTAGGTATAATATCATATCATCAGCAAAGAGCAAGAGCTTGATCTTGTCTGCCCCCACTTGGATGCCCATAATACCCCTTTCTTGTCTGATTGCTATAGCTAGGACTTTGAGCACTATGTTGAATAGAAGAGAAGACAGTGGGTATCCTTGTCTAGTTCTGGAACGAAGAGGGAATGATTTCAATTTTTTCCCATTTAGAATGATATTAGCAGTGGGTTTGTCATAAATGAATTTGATAAGTTTAAAGTATGAACCATCTATGCCTATTTTGTTAAGAGTTTTTATCATAGAGGTGTGTTGGACTTTGTCAAATGCATTTTCTGCATCTATTGCCAGAATTATATGGTCTTTGTTCTTGATTTTATTTATCAAGTGAATTGCATTTATTGACTTGCGTATATTGAACCAGACTTGCATCCCTGGAATAAAGCCCACCTGGTCATGGTGAATTATTTTTTTGATGTGCTGCTGAATTCTATTTTCTAGAATTTTATTTAGGATTTTTGCATCTGTATTCGTGAGGGATATTGGTCTGTAATTTTCTTTTTTGTTACGTCCTTTCCTGGCTTTGGTAACAAGGTGATATTGGCTTCATAAAATGTTAGGAAGGATACCATCTTTCTCAATGGTGTTGAATAGTTTCTGTAGTAAAGGTAGGAGTTCATCTTTATATGTTTGGTAGAACTCTGAAGTGTAGCCATCAGGTCCCAGACTTTTCTATTTGGGGAGGTTTTTAATTACTGCTTCAATTTCTGAGCTTGAGATTGGTCTATTCAGGAGATCTGTTACCTCCTGGGTGAACTTAGGGAGGTTGTATGAATCTAGGAATTTGTCCATTTCATCTTTGTTCTGTAGTTTGGGGGCATATAGTTTTTTATAGTAATCAAATATAATGGTTTGTATTTCTGTGGTGTCTGTTGTGATCTCTCTTTTTTCATTTCTTATTGAGTTTATTAGAGTCCTTTCCCTTTAAGTCCTTGTCAATCTAGCAAGAGGGACATCAATTTTGTTTATCTTTTCAAAAAATTAGCTTCTGGTTTTGTTGATCTTTAGTATAGTTCTCTTGTTCTCCATTTCATTCAGTTCTGCTTTGATCTTCATTATTTCTTTTCTTCTACTAGGATTAGAAGTTGTTTGCTCTTCTTTTTCCAGTTCCTTGAGCTTATTCATTAGGTTGTCAGTATCTAAGTTGTGTGCTTTTTGAATGTGAATGTTAATTGCTATTAGTTTTCCTCTCAGGTAAGCTTTTGCTGTATCCCACAGGTTTTGGTAACAAGTATCACCATTATCATTTTGTTCAAAGAAATTCTTGATATCCCTCTGGATTTCTTCCTTGACCCAATAATTTTTCAATAATAGATTGTTTAGTTTCCATGATTTTTTGAGGCATTGAGTGTTTCTATTGAAATTGAACTGTAATTTTATACCATTATGGTCAGAAAAGATACAAGGTATAATTTCTATTTTCTTGATTTTTTTCAGATCTGATTTGTGGCCTAGGATGTGATCAATTTTGGAGAAGGATCCATGGGCTGCTGAGAAGAATGTAAATTCAACTTTATTTGGATGGAATGTACTATAGATATCTGTCAGACCTTTTTGATCAAGGGCTCTGTTCAGGTCCATTATTTCCTTGCTTATTTTCTGTTTGGAGGATCTATCCAGATCATTCAGTGGAGTGTTGAAGTCCCCTGCTACTATGGCAGTGTTGTGTAACATGGTGTTTAGATTAGGCAAGGTTTGCTTTATGTAATTGGATGCTCTTGCATTGAGTGCATAGATATTAATAATTATTAGATCTTCTTGTTGCATCTTCCCTTTCACCATTATAAAATGGCCTTCTTTATCCTTTTTTACTTTTGTTATTTTAAAGCTTATGCTATCTGCAAATAGTATAGCTACCCCAGCTTTCTTTTGACTTCTGTTTGATTGGATGATAGCTTTCTATTTCTTGACCTTCAGCCAGAAGGCATCTTTGTGGGTTAGATGTGTTTCCTGTAGACAGCAGATGCTAGGCTTGTGGAGATTTATCCACTCTGCCAGTCTATGCCTCTTCAGAGGACAGTTTTAACCATTTACGTTTATTGAAAGGATTGAAATTGAGGGAAGATTACCATTCATATTGTTAGGTGAAGTTTGTTGCTTTGTCTTATTCCTTGTGCCATCATGTAGACCAAGATCTATACTTTAATTCTTTGAAAAATTTACTTTGAGGAGTATCTATTGTCCTGTTCAGTTAGAAATGCGGGACTGAGGACTTCCTTTAGGGCTGATCTGGACTTTGCATATTCTTTCAGGGATTGCTTGTCTGAGAAAGACTTTATTCTCCTTCATAGATGAAACTTAATTTTTCCGGATAAAGAATTCTAGGTTGGGCTTTGTTCTGTTTTAGAAGGTTAAGGATAGGCACCCAATCACTCTTGGCTTGTAAGGTTTCAGATGAGAAGTCTGCTGTTTGTCTGATAGGTTTTCCTTTATAGGTTAATTGTTGTTTTCATCTCGCTGAATGGAGTATTGCTTCTTTCACATTTACTTTGGTCAACCTAATGACCATGTGACGAGGTGATTGCCTTTTCATGTTGAGTCTCCTAGGCATTCTGTGTGCTTCTTGTATTTGGATATCAAGATTTCTGGCCAAGCCCAGCATGTTTTCCTCAAGTATTCCATGAAATAAGTTTTCCAGCCCTTGTGATTGTTCCTCTTCCCCTTCTGGTATCCTGATCACCCTGAGGTTAAGCTGTTTTACATAATCCCATATTTCTTGTAAGCTTTGGTCTTGTTTTTTGTTTCTGACTGTATCCCTTTCTTCCTTGATTTGTTTAGCGTATAGGCATAATCTTCAAGCTCTGAGATTCTTTCCTCTGCATGGTCCATCCTGTTCTTGATGCTTTTTACTGTATTATGGAGATCCTTCATTGTTTCCTTCATTGCCAAGATTTCTGCTTGGTTCTTCTGAATAATTTCAATTTCTTTGGAGAGTCTTTCATTCATTTCCTGTATTGTTCTTGAGGTTTCTCTGTGTTGTGATTCTATTTTCTCTTCAATTCCGTTGAGCTGTCTGACAATCTATATTCAAATTTCTTCTTCCATCAGTTTAATCGTATCATGTAAGTTGATGTCGTTTGATGGAGGTCGAATATTATCTTTTGGAAGTGATTTTTGTCTCTGCTCCTTCATGTTTCTTGTGGTCTTCCACTGGTTCTTTCTTATCTGGGTGTTTTGTCGAGGACCAGAGGTGCTGGGGCTGGGTTATTGGCTAAATTCTGGTGTACCTAAGAATTGATCTATGGTAGGGCTGGGCATATATAGTGACTTAGAGGATTTTGATTCTATTGGGTAGTCTTTGGTCTAATGTCTTCATCTTATGTCTATTTAGATTAATAGGTTTAAGCCCTTTTTTCAGAGATTTGGGATTTAGATAACTCTTGTGAATGCGAGTTTGCTCTCAACCCCTAGATTGAAGAGGGTGGCACTATGATGGGGTCTGAAATTACTCTGTCCAGAAACGTACAGGTGGGACAGCCAGACCCACCAATCTCTGTCTTCTGCCTCTTTAATTACACAAATGGAGATAAGCAGCAGGAACAGGAACAGTCTCTATCTCAGCTCTGCCCCAAGGCGGGGACAGAACCTTTGGAGCCAAGGGCCCAGCCCCAAGTTGCAGGAGGATGTGGGTGGTAAAGTCTCTCCACCTTATATCTACAAAAGGCAGCCTCCTTCGTGGCTTGGCCTTGCCCAAGCGGGCTCTGCTGTCTGAGTACAGAGTGCGTGCTACTTATGCAGTGAGGGACCGTCCAATATCAGATTGGTGGAGCAGAGGTGAGTACCAGCATTTTCTCCACACCTCCCCTCCAAACACCGAGTCCAAGTCAGCCTGCTGGAATGGAGAGACAGGAGTGGTGTTGGAGGAACAGAGGGAGGGGAGTCCCAATAGATCAAGGAGTCTAGCTTTGTGCACTCTGTCCACTCAGCGGCATCCAACACCTCGACTGTATCCAATATCAAATCCTCCTTTAGTGTATACTCCCCTTAACCTGGACCTGGAAGAGTTCTGCAGGGAGATGCCAGAGTGGGCTCTGGTTCCTGTCATGCAGAGAGTAGCTGCTGGGTTCAAACCAACATCCATCTGAAACTGCTTCAGCTGTGTACTCTGGAGAATTCAAAATGTTCCCTGCTCTAGTCACTTCTCCACATAGCTTTGCCCAGCACTACCACTTCCTATCAACTTCAGGCCCTTCCCGGCCTACATGGATGTGGAGCTTGGTGTAGGAGGAGGCGTCTCTCAGCACCAGGTAGGGCTGATGCCACTGCCAGCTGGCAACAGCTTAAACTGTGTCTCACTTCCTCCCTGTTGTATATCTCTGATTCCCTGGGTTTTGCAGAAGAAGAACCGATTCACCTTTGCTTTAGGCTGCAGACTGTCTTATCTCTCCATTTCCCATTGGAAGCCTGCAGACTTGTGAAGCTGGTCCTGTGAAAGTGCAGATCACTTGCGTGTGGTTGTCCATTTTCAGTTGTCTGTTTTCTTCACTTTGCGCTCTGGGAGCAGAGAGCCAGGAGGACACCCCTACTCCGCCATTTTTCACAATCCGTCAGTGTGATTTTTGGGCAAATAAAAATAAATCCCCTAATATGTACAGCTACAGGACAAGTTGGTATGACATGTTTCCAATAATACTTTTTGTCTATTTTCTGGATTTCATCAGAGTCTTCCTGTACTCTGCTACTTGGTTCTCTAACATTTGAACATTATTCAAATAAAGTGAAAACTACATTGCTTCAGTAGTATATTTGAGAAGTTATTCCTACAACAATGGAAAAAATGGTTTTCCCCCAATTCTTTTTTTTAACATCTTCCCCAGCTTTCTCTTTCTGCACAAATATATTCTATGATTTACTAATTATGAAAGGCTGTCAAAAGATGTTATCCAAAAATACTGATGGTTCACAGAAACCAAAGAATAAAATTCTAAAATATGGATTGAGATTTGACCAGTTTTCTGATTGTTACATGCCCTGAGTCTCTAACATAGACAACAGATGGTGAAGAGGAATATATAATTCTTATTTTACCTATTTTAGATAGTCTATATTATATTTTAAAAACGCAGGCATGTTAGGGCAAGAGTTAAAGCTTAGAGACATTTTTTTTTTTTTTAAATCTGGCTCCATCTGTCTTTAATTAGTGTTGATACTTTCACAATTTAGGAATTAAAATCTCTGAGAGTGTAGTTTGGGGAATTCACCAATGAGTTTAGGGTTATTTTACTAAAAATTTTTAGAGACAATATCAGAAGCTTCTAGCCATATTATTTTGAATTTTATGTAATACTTATTTAATCCAAGAAAAATACATTTGTCTGAGTATTCTTATGAATTGTTAGAGTGATTGTAAATTAGTAGAAACTATTGGAGGGAAATTTGGTGATATCCATTACATTCTAAATTTTATGTGCTTGCTGTCACAATAATTTCACTCAGAGTAGTTTATAGAGATATATTTAAGCAAGTGTGCCGTAGTTTGTGTCCATCAGTCTTTGTAGCATTATTTGAAATTAAAACACACTTGGCAAAAAGTATAAATATCTATCAATTGAGAATTGTTTAAATATTAAGCAGATCTTTATAAAACAAAGTCTATCTACTTGTACCAGACTATAAATTCCACAAAGTTCTACTTTAAAATGTACATAAAATTTTTAAAGGGTATGTATATTTTTCTATTTATATATAGAATGGTAATAATAAGATGCACATATGAATATGTGTATAGTATTTATAGAAATATATATGTGTTGCTGTTTTAATTTGTTCAACTTAGGTGTATAACTGAAGAATTGTGAAGAGTGATGTTATACTTTTGAATTTATATATTTTATTATTATTTAGTATTTTCTCTAAGCATGTTTACCATTTTTTTTTAATTTGAAAAAAACTCTCTTAATTTCAAAGGCAGAAGAAGATTTTTAAAGAAAATTGTAATCCTATTTCAGATAAGATCGGGCGCGTTCAGGGTGGTGTGGCCGTAGACTGTAATCCTATTTCATAGGAGTGTTAAAGGTCTTACACATGCACATGATTAGAACTTTGTAATTTATAGCATCCTATAAAAGAAGTTAGAATTGTATTCTCTGTGTTCCCACAGCATAACACTTAAGCTCAAGATTTTGTATATAAAAGATACTGTCCTAGTATAACACACATATCTGTGATGTAAACCTATGGTCTTTCTTATATAATCATTTATTTCATTTTTATTTTGAAAATTTATTTAGGGCCAGAGGAATTCTTCTTACAAACATGTATCATCTTTTTTGTATTGTGGTTGCTCTTTAACACTTAAAAAATAATAATGCATAGGTTTTTGAAAAAATATGTAGAAAAACATTCTTTGAATAATCCTGCCAGGAAACAGCTAAATTTCAATTAAATATCAAACTATTCTCATTTATATGCTTTAGCATGTACCTTCTTTAATAAGTCATGAGTAAAAATATCAGAATTATGAGTTAGGTAGATTTATGGTTTTTAAGTTTTAAAAATCAACAAATATAATTATTCAAATTTTTCTATATTTTGATTTAACATTGTAATATTTATTTGGAGCAGCATGGTTGGAGAATGTCTCAGTAGGTAACAACCATCTGTGTTAGGGTCAGAGGCTCTGTCAAAATGTCCAAACCAAAGGTCATATAAGTTCATGACGAGAAAGATACTGAATTAAAAATTACTCTTGCAGTCTTTTAAAGCAATACAAAATTATGGATAGAGTTACATAGCATAAAATTCATATTTTTGCATGAAACATGCAGAATTCATAAATTAGTTGAAAGTAAGACACACTTTATTAAACAGTAGAGAAGTCAGCCTTTGGGCATTGTGTGTGAATGTACAATACAACATTACAAATATCTGATCTTTCTATGTTAACAAATGAAAAAAGGTTCAGAAGCTTAGAGAGCTGGCTAGAAACACATTCTTAAACTAATACTGTGGGCTCTTTAGCCTTCCATATTCTATAAACTAATACTGAAGGCACCTCATGCCTTCCATATTCTAAGTCATCCAGGGCAGCATTGACCATTTCTCTTTTGTCCACTGCTTCTCTTTTGCTCCACTGGGCCTCACTGGCAGGCCTCTGGAGAAGATAAATCACTCCGTGTTTAAGGGTTTGATTTAAGACTTTTTTTCCCCTGCAAAATCTCTCTAAAATGTAATTTTTGCTTTTTTATTGAAACAAAATTAATGGAAATCAGCAATAACACGATGGTTTTCATGGCAAATGTGATTACAAATGAATGCATTAAGTGGTGCTCATTTAAAGTTCAAATGCTAATAGATGCTGGATTTTCACAAAGTAAAGCATAGACTTTGGAGAAAGCCCTGATTGGAGTCCTGGGTTGTATTCAAGGTCATGCATCTGATTTGTTGGGCATCTTGGGCAAAGTCACTTACGTGGCATTAACCTAAATCTAGTGGGTTTTTCCTCCCCATCTGTAAAAAATTAGGTTAATAACACATGTTTATTTGTGGAGTGCTTTGGTCTGTTCAGAGTAGAAAAGTCACAAGTGCAAATATTGTTATTATTATATTTATTAATTGCTGAGGATGGCTTCAGTGCACTTTTGCTATTTAAAAATCCTGCTTGCAGCTGTGAAAACATTATGCTTAACAGGAGCAATTATCAGTGGTGATTGGTGCAGAACTCACAGGGAAGGCAGCTGCTGGAGGAGCCATTTATTAAAAGCAGAATGAGGAAGAAAAAAGAAACTACAGGTATTACTTAAAAAGTGAGTGATAATATTATATATGCTATTATGTAATATATATAACCAAACATTATATAATATTTATATAATAAATATAAATACATATTATATAATATATAGAATATATGAGAGTAAATATTATATAATAATAAATGAAAATATAAATATTATGTAATATTTATATACTGTTTGATTATATATAAAAGCAAACACTCCATGTTTATGATCAAAGAAAGAAGGACTATGGAGCTTTTTGTTTTGTTTTGTTAAAGTCAATCTCTTGCCTTCACCACCTTCCCTAGGCCCATCAATTCTACTACTGCCTTCCACAGAGCTTGCTTTTCTGTACAATGTGTTACTGCATTGTTTCTCAATAAATATAAACATTAAAATATTATAATAAAATAAAAAGAAAAGAAGCCAAGGCAAGTATCATATTTCTGATGTCTTTGTGAACATTACAACTTGTCCTCTTTTGTGTCTCCAAACCCAATAGCATTTGGTCAGTTTGACAGATTAACAGTATTTGTGTCTCTTTACTGCTATGTTTTCTTTTACTGCTTTTTCTCTGTCCATGTTAATTTCTTTACCATATCCAAATTACTTAGAGTCATGAACCCTTAGTATTAATTTTTCTGAAGTGGTTTGTATGGATTTTTTGAACTTCCTGACATCAGCAATTTTGTTGCTACTCACAGAAATGTGAGGGACAGGAGATGAGACCCTGATGTGAGGGATATAGGAATATAACCAAAGCATCTTCTAGTTACATTGGTCTCATTCTTCACCATCCAGCTGGAATAAATAAAAGTCCTCTAGATTTACTTTACTGGAAGCAAAATAAGGCTTTACATTCCATGAGGGCACAACTAGTAAAACAAATATCTGCAGAGAGAGAGAGAGAGAGAGAGAGAGAGAGAGAGAGAGAGAGAGAGAGAGAGAGAGAGAGAGAGAGAGAAATAGGAGAACTCTGAAAAGGAAGGATTTACAATTCCTGGCTTGTCATTCTAACAACTTGTTTACGTTTCTGCTTTGCCTTCTCTCAATTGCCTCCTTCATCTCTTATATTCCCTCCCCTCTCCCCCTTTTTTTTTTTCATTTTTTCTTTTATTCTATTCCTCTACTTTGTTATTTTCCCTCTAGACTCTGCAGTTTTGAAAGTGGCCACTTAATAGATGAGAACAAATGTCATCTGTGAAATGTTAGCCAATGAGCTACAATGAAACCATGACAAACTGAAGCAACTGTTCAGATTTTTCAGGCAAATTCAAAACATGTCAATATGCAATGGAAGTGACACATGTTGATACTATATTAACCAAATTAAATACTGTTTAGAATGTGTTTTGTTTTGGTTTTATGGACCTTAGCTAAGAGACACTATTCTGAATATGGTATTATCAAACCATTATTTTTTTTTGTCTCATTTGGAGAGGTTTGGGTTAATGCTGCTAGTGTCATGTTATCATCCTCAGTCTATGCAAAGACTTTTCATTCACATACTTCATTCTCTTCCCTACCCATCCGTCATCCTGCTACAGACTGTGATTCAATACTATCATTTCTTGCTTGTTTCTATGTTTTCTTATAAAAATGTACTTTTGTATTATGCTATTAAACTTATTTGTTGCTTATATTTTATTAACTGAGAAGTATGATTTTTTTTAGATCTGTTTGTGCTTTTGGGTGAATTTTAACCTAATATTTCTAAGGGTAGCTTGGATTGAGTGTTGTTTGGGGAGGCAATTAAGCTACTTGGGGATCAGTTTGATACTGTTAACTTCTGTTAAAGTAGGTTAACATAGACTTTACTCTAAGGATCCTTAAGCTTTACTACCAGATGTGAACCTCCTGGGAGTGTCTTTTCAACTCCATAGTTCAATTAATCCTGTCTGACCTGGCTGGTTGAAACTTGCAATTCTGACACTCTTTTTGAATTTTAGAAGGATTTCAGTTTAAATCTCCCTAGGTGTTGTTTTCTTCTCCAGAATTTGTTATTTGGTCTTATGGATTTTTATCCTATGCATGTGCAGCTGAGTATTTACTCAAAGACTTCAGATTTCTCCTGTTCAGATCCCTAGAGCTCTTTCTTTGCGTAGCTTCCTCCTGTAAAGTAATCTGCTTCACAATTTCCAAGGGATGTGCCCCTTAAACTCTCCTATCTGCCTCTTTGGCATTGCTGATTGGCTAATACCTGAAAAGAGGTGTGTTACACATTTTTTGTCTGTTTTCTATTATAGGAGGGCAATTCCAATATCATTTCTTCTATTGTAGTCAAAAATAGAGGTAAGAAATAAATTTGCATTTTATGTTTTTTTCTGCTTAGTTAGTATCACTTGATTATCGAAGCTTTAACTTTTCATATCAAAAGGAAAACTCTGAATTGTAAATAGCATGCTTTTCGGGATGCTGAAAAATGGAAAATAGTCCAAGTTATAGGCAGGTTAACTAATTTAGGATTATGCATCTAGTATTAGTTGAATAAATTTATATCAGTTCATCACTAGTGACTCAGTTTCTCCCAAGGAAACCATAATATTTTATTGCTGACAGATGATTAAAAAAACTAGCCTTTAAAGATATAGCTGCATTGACTCTAAAACCTCAGAAAAATCTGAGCATTGGCAAGTAGGTCAATTATTGCATTAATTCATAATATATCCATCAGGTATTTATTTATTACCAACTTTCATAAGGCAAGGAATTACAAATAGTTCTTGTTCTTGGAAACTTATGATAAAATGTGGATAGAGGTGAATAAATACATACCTCCTAAAAATCTGTAAATATAAAACATAATGTGATAGAAATAAATCAATTATATTAGTAAAATACAATAATACTAACCAGTATGTAGAAATAATTTAAACAATGTTAATAAATCTTTGTAGGATGGTGATATTGATTTGTGCCTTATATTTCAGGAAGGATTTTTATAGGAAGAGAAGGAAGGAAATTTGTATTGGAAGAGGAAAAAAGGAGAGAAACAAGTTGCCATGAACCAAAGCATAGTAACAAGGAGGGACAAATGAATGACATGTTGAGATCATTGTAGTTGCATCAGTGTTTTCTTGTAGAGTATCACAGAAAAAAAAGGTAAAAAGAAAAGTGAAAAATAACAGTAGTACATACTGGTATTAAGAAGAGGAAAATTATAGTATAGTAGAATTTAACTTCAAGTTTTTTTCTAACATGTATAGGTTATACAAGACCTTGAAAATAAACTTTACTTTTCTAAATCTCCACTTCATAACATTGTTTTTCTTATCAAATGAAATAATATAGGAGCACATCTCCTGAAAATTAAAAAGGTTTGAGAAAGTAAATGTCATAAAGAAAATTTTGATTTAGAATAATACTCTAGTAGTTTGTATGTAATAAATTGTGGTAAAAGATGAAGGCAGTAATATAATAAGATGTCTCTTGAATATTTCTCTTATTACATGATATAGCATGCCTGTTTATTTAAAAAGAAAAAAAATTGGAAAAGAAGAGTTTTTCATGGTTTCAATACTGAGTTTAGGAGAGATAAAGGGGTCAGTTGTTGGTCTATTATAACTTGAGTTGGATTCCAGGAAATTTGATGAGTCAGGGAAATATATTTCAATTGTGAATACACTAAAATTACTTAGAATTTTTTCTTTTTGTGAAGTATGGGTCAAATCCTCAAATTTAGAAGTAATAAGACTAACAAGGACAAAGATTGGTTTTGTTTTTCTGGTCTTATTTTCATGAATGTTATCAAAATTTAGTTTTGTACACAGTGCTTTAAAATATGCTAACACACTTGATTTGAGCATTCTTTTTGTTTTTCTGTTTTTTTGTGTGTTTTTTTTTAAAGAATAAGGAATAATAAAAAGTACAGCATCTGGAATGTCTTAAATGAGATAAAACAGAGATTTTTATAGGAAAGCTTAACATTAAAATCTTTACACAAGAATAGATTTTGTATATCAAACCATTTTTTATTACTTTCCTACAGATTCAGTCTGTGTTGTGTATGTTTTAGAGACTGTATACTCCCTTGATGTTTTTTTGCTCTATTTTCTCTGGCTGATCACATTTGACTGTAATAACTGTAGAATTCAGTCTATGTTTAGGTTTAATGTGTGTGTGTGTAGGGAGGGGAGAAATTGGACTAATTCTGGACAAGAGGAATCATGCCATCTCTGTTCTAATATACACCAGATTTTTATTTTTAAATTTTATTCTCCACATTGCCATTGTTGCCCAATGCATTCCAATCCCTTCTTCCCAGATCAAAGTCACATTTCCCAAATTGAAGATATAACCAACCTGTACCAAAACATAATTATACTAATAAGTACTTTCAGCCACTTTTCAGGTGTTTGGGTTCCTCTTCTAAATATGACCTCACCTGCAAAGTGACACAGTGTACACCCATAACTCCAAGAAATCAGTGAAAAACAAGTATGAAAAGGATGTTTGCAAAAGTCATCATTCAGTAAGTAGTGAAATACCCAGTACAAAATAGATATTCAAAATTATTGGCAATAATACAAATAATTTTATTAAACCAATAAGATACCATTAGATATCTCTTAGAATGCACAAAATTATACTATTATAAAGCTATATGATAAACAATAAAATGTTGGTTATCAAAACTTATGGGATATAGTAACAGCAATACTAATAGGGAAGTTTATAGCACTAAACATCTACGTAAAAAGAGAAGAAAGATCTTAACTAAACAAGCTAAAATTACACTTCAAAGAACTAGAAAAAGAAGAATAAACGAAACCCAAAGTTAATAGAAAAAGAAAATAATAAAGATCAGAGCAGAAATCAATGAAATAGAGGTTATATAAACTATAGAAAAGATCAACAAAACTAAGATTTAGTGTTTTGAAAAGATAAACAATACCACCAGATCTTTAGTTAGACTAAGAAAAAAGTGAGTTGACTCAAATAAATAAAATCAGAAATGAATGAGGAAACCTTATAACTAAAGCTACAAAAACAGGAGGATCATAAGAGACTACTATTAACAATTATACTACAACAAATTGGATAACTTGGAAAGAAAATTCCTAGATGCTTTAAATGTATCAAGACTGAATTATGAAGGAACAGAAAATCTAACCAGACCCATAACAAATAAAAAGATCAAATCAGTAATTATAAAGTCTCCCATCAAACATTTAAAGAACTAATACGAATCCTTCTCAAAGTCTTCCAAAAACTTGAAGATGAAGGATCATTTCCAAACTTATTTTCTGAGGCCAGCATTACCCTGATACTAAAGCCATACAAGGACACTTTGTGAAAAAAAATTATAGGCCAATATCTCTGATAAACATAGATGGAAAAATCCTATACAAAACACTAGCAAGTTGAATTCAACAGCACATTAAAAGGATCATTCACCATGATGAAGTGGGATTTTCCCCTGGGATGCAAGGATGATTCAAAATTATCAATGTGATAAATCATATTAACAGAATGAAGAAAAAAATTCATATGATCATTTCAATGAGTGCCAAAAAATACATTTGAAAAAAATTCAATATCCTTTCATAATAAAAACTGTAAATATATTCAGTCTTAAAAGGAGAAGCTCTGACTCGGCAGGGGGATGGGAGGGGTGGCAAGGGCAATATATGTAACCTTAACCATATTTGTACCCCCATAATATGATGAAATAAAAAAAAGAAAAAATGGTGGAAATTTACATTTTCTTTAAAAAAAAAGGAAGGAAATCCTGTTATTTGTAACTACATGGATGAACATGGAGGACATTATATTATGTGAAATTAGGTAGGGTCAGGAAGACAATTACCACATGATCTCACTCATTATGTGGAATATAAAAGTCAAATTTATAGAAAAAGAGAGTAATATGGTGGTTACCAGAAGTTGGTGTTAACTTCAGAAGGGATTGGGGAGATGATGACTAAAGGAAACTAATTTTCATTTAGGATGAATAAGTTCGTGAGTTCTGTTGTATATCATTGTGTCTACATTTAATAAAAATATACTGTAGACTTGAAAAACTGTAAGCAGAATAAATTTTAAGTGTTCACACCACAAGAAAAATTATGTGAGGTAATACATAGAACTGGCTTCAACATTTACTCATTCCTCAATGTATACACATATTAAAACATCACTCGTACATTATAAATATATATAGTTTTTATTTATCAATTAAAAAAATAAATAAATATAATGTTGGGTGTGTGGGGGTGAATGTTAGCATTGCTAGCGGGTGAGTAGTAAGAGCATCATGTCAGAGAGCAATTTGACACTACTTAGATGAATTGATAATACAATTATTATGATAAATAATACTATGATATGATAATTATTATGATAAATAATAAATAATACTCCTGGGAATATTTTGCAAATACATCTTTACAGCGAGTCATAAGGGTATATGTGAATGCATGTTTATTTCCGTGTTATTTGTGTTTGTGGTAGTAAGAAGATGAATGTAACAGTCTATCCTTTCCAAAGTCAATATACAGTATTGGGTAGGAAAACTGTGCAAAACACTCAACAATGTAACAATCAAAATTTCTAGCATCTAATGAAAAGTATGAAGTCTGTGAAGAAGGAGAGAAATAGGAAATAAATATTAAATATATATCCAGACTATAAAAAACAATCAGCCAATAGGAACAGACCTGAAAATAAGGGAGATTTTACAACACTGATTTAAATATATTGAAAAATTGAAAGAAACATGAACATAATGAGGAAAAAATGGAAGATATCAAGAAAAAGAAAAAAAAACTAGACATGGATAATATATTATCTGAAATTAAAAAGAAAAACGACTGAATGGTTTAACAGCAAATTAAACACTATAGTAAAAGTAAATTGTGAACTTGAAGACAGTGATAAACACAATTTAAATTGAAAATTAGAACCACAAAATATCCACTACAGATCACTAAAATGGCTTAAAATGGAAAGATTAACAAGTTTTAGAGAGGATGAAGTGCAATTGGAGCACTCATATCTTGCAGGTAGGGATATAAAGTGGTACACATGCTTTTTAAAAGTTTGCCATTTTTTAAATAAACCACAAACATTATATAACCAGCAATTTCATTTCTAGCTAGCAATCCAAAAGAAAAAAAAGCATACATCTCCACAAAGAGTTGCACATAGGATAAATTCATAACAAGTTTCTTCATAATAAAGACAGAAAAAAATATTCACCAAAAAATGAAGGGATAAACATATTGCCCTGTATTTATACAATGAAATATTGCTCTAGACTTTTTAGAAAGAAATTATTAATACACACAAAAATACCCTTAAAAACATATGCATAATATATGATACATATAAAACACGTAAAAATACATACAGAATACATTTTAAAATACCACGGTAAAAAGCAAAATAAAACAGACAGCAAGATGAAGTACACATTTACATGAAATTTTAGGAAAGGTAAAATTAGTTTATGTTATCAGAAAATAACTCACTGTTGGCTGGGGGCAGAAGTTAGGGGGCGTGAAACAGTTGCTGACTGTGAAGTAGCAGGAGGCACTATTTTGTGATGCTAGAAATATTTTATGTCTTGAGTGTTGTGATAGTAATTACGTGGGGATATGTATTTGTCAAAATAATCAAATTGTGCATTGAAAAAATATATATCTTTTGTTTACTGAAAATTATGCCTCAACAAAGTTGAATTAAAGAAATGGAATGTGAACTGGGATGTTCATATTTCTGTAGATTTCCAGAGAAATTTTTTTCAAAATTTGTTGGCCCAGAAAAACCATGTATAGGCATTATGTCTAGCTTCTCAGATTTTAATATTATTTTTTTATTATATAATTTTTATCAGAAAAATGAGCAACATTTTTATCTTATAAATGTGAAAAAGGGCATCCAATATTATTTAATTTATACATTTGAAGCACTTATACATCAAAGTAGAGAAATAAATATCATTTGATATGTCATTTGATTGAATATTTATTTCTTGAAAATGAATAAGATGGAAATAAATATTTGAACTAAAGCTAAAGGGTTTGGTCATTTATATATAACAAAAAATGGCAAATGTTCTATTAATGCATTCCAGTTTTCTTTAAAACAATAAACTTCTTATAATAAGAAAGCCATTATAATTAATTGATAGATCTTAGGTTATCACGGTCAAAGTGAAACCATCCTGACAGCATCGTGAGATTCCTGAACTAGTGTCATAGAATAGGGATATTCTTATATAGCTAAACTATGTTACAGTAAAATTACGAAAGATTATAGTTAGAAGCTATCACTTTAAACTGTATCGTATTGATAGGAAAATTCCCAAAAAAGAAACAAACAAACAAAAAAAACCCCAAACAGATAGAGAATATCTTAACTTCTCTAAAATTATTGTATTATTTGTAAATAAGTGTGATAATCCTAATTCTGGTGCTAAATTTGCAACAGTGATATTTATTTGGTGAAATTTTATAAAAAATTGTTTTGTGGTACACCTTCAAGTTGTAATTTATCTCTATTTAGCAAAATAAAAAATAGAAGGGGAAAATAGTGCCAATCTTATGAAGTTAAACAAGTATTTTTAGTTTTATTTAATTTTGCTTTGCATATATTATTCCGACCTATATAACCTTTGTCAAGTGACCATAAGTTGTATGCACCACAGGTGGGTGGAGCTCAGCCCACCTACAGCTATGTATATCTGGTGTATCAGTTTGTTCTTATTAGCTTGCCAGCATCCACATTTTTGAAGGGGTGGTTGCAGGTGGGTGGTAACACACAGATGTTTTACTTAAAATGGAAAGTATAATCCAAAGAGTGAATAAATGCATTTCGACACTAGGGATAAGAATACAAATAACAGGAATTTTTTAAAACTTACTGTTTGTACGATACAAACTTCTCAAAATAGCTAAAAGAACATTTAAATGATTTTTAGTCAAATTAGGGGTGGTGATTCACACACCAGGCAATTGATTCTATTTTGAAGACGAGAATTATGAAGTTTGTTTTGGGTTGTTTATATCAAGGATTTACATTTAAATTTGCATGATGATTGGCCAAATTCAATCCTAATTCTTTCTGTTGCAGAATTTTTAGAAGAATAGTTCTATCAAATAACATGTGATTTTTGCAAATCTTCATCTCATATACATAGAGATGTGTTATTGCAAAATTGGGCTTATTATTTTGTTTGCTGATAGAAAATATGAAATAAATCTTATAACAAATATAATCAATGATGTTATATTATTATATTATATTGTTATTTATAGTGTTACCATTTTAAATTAAAATAAAATAAATAGTCCTTAATGATGATCTAGATAGTTGGGGCAATTTTAGTTCTCTTCATTTTGTCTAGATAGAACAGCCTTATGTACTAAACTTTTGTTCAGTGGACTATAGTGGCCACTATTGGTGGCTATCGTGCACATCAACACAAAACCACTCCAAACACATGAGCTACACTCCATCCAAGAACTAAAGAGAAACATATGCTGGAGGGATGAAATATAGACAGGAGCAAGAAGTTCTTGAACTCCATTCAGGCCTTTCCAGTGAGGCACTAATTGAGAGAGTGGTCTTTAAAGTAAAAACAAAAAATCTTTTTTTATGGTTCATTTTTCTTTTCTCTTTAGAAAAATATGTTCTGATTATAAAGTAGTAGATGATTATTATATGTTAATAACATTTGAAAAATACATGAAAATGTATTTAAAATTACTGATATTACATACATCTAACATAATACAATGAAACTGTTAATATAATATTTGATAGTTTTGCTGCACAAATGTTAAAAATAAAAAAAACTTTATACCTTTTATTACATGTATTACAGATAAATCAAGTGCCAAAAATTATCCCTGCTTTTGTTTAACACATCAAATTCATATTGGGAATCCAATAAAAAGCATTAGAAAATGACCTCTTATAGCTGGAGATTATAAATAGATTGTGATTATATATATACTTGATATGAACTTAAAATATGGAGTTCTTATAATTTAAGACTTTAATTAACACATTGACATTTTCCAGTTATAAATTTTGTGTGGCATTTGATATACCAAAGCAAATATGACATTATTTAAACGCATTTCTCTTTATTTTTAATCTCAAATATCTATAAATAAATTCATTTAATATATTAGCATTTATATAACATAAAATATATAATATTATTTTAATATTTGTCCCTTATCTATCCCCATAATTCATCTATGTACCTATGTGAAAAATGACATAAAATTAGAAAATATGTATGTACATATGGATTTAATATCAGAGCTATTATACATAAAATCATATACAGATGCATATTTAATATCGTTCAAAAACTCAGTTAAGATACCAGAGAAATTAAAATAGAGTCAACAATTGGAAGACAGGAACCATTGGAATGAGACATTTATGAAGTATGTACAAAAAAAAAGAGAGATAAAATTTTAAAAAAGAAGAAGAAATGACAACCTTAGAAGAGTATCTAAAGTATAATTTTGAACAGATTAAGGCAACTGACTATGCAATGCTGGTGAATTTTCTCTAGTCCTCTGTTTTTTTCTTTTATATTTTTAAAGTTCTTAATTAGGAAATTGTCTTAAGATTTGGGGTATAACCCTTGGTTGTTAATATTCCCTATACTGTCCTATCCATTGCTCTAAAAGCTTTCCCTTTGTAGATAATTCTGATCAGTGCTATACTTTTGATTTTTCTGAGGGATAGTGGGATAATTTAGCAAGCTTCAAAAGGTCAAGAAGTTGAGGAAATAAAAGTTCAATTTGCAATAGGACCTTGAGTACTTTTTTATGTTCTTTGAAAGGCAATCTATTAGATAATGGAATTTGGTACGGGTGAATAATAAAGATGTGCAGAACTAACTGTACTTTTTCTTTCTCAGTGCCATGAAAATTTCCCAAACTAATCTATTTTAGGTACTGTCTTTGTTTGTGCTTCTATAACAAAATATTACAGACTGGATAATTTATAAACCAGAAATTTATTTCTCTTGTTTATCAGAAATGTATTTCTGTTGGTTATCATTTCTAAAGGCTGAGACGTCCAAGATTAAGGCACTAGGGTCTGAGGACCCTATCTTTGCTTCCAAAATGAAACTTTTTTACTATAATCTTTGAAGGGGACAAATGCCATGTCCTCACATGGCACACAGGTCAGAAGGAGTGAACTGGCCCCCTCAAGCCCTTTTATAAGGCACTAATCCATTCATGAGAGTAGAGTACTCATGGTCTAATCATCTTCTAAAGGCCCTACTTCTTAACATTGTTGCATCTGAGATTAAATTTTGACATGAATTTTGGAAGAAACAGACATGAAAATCACAAAAATATTACAGAATTATGCCATGAAAAATTCATTAATTATTCTTGAATAATATATGGACCAGTTCAGATCTAACTGGTTACCCCAAAAGTCTCTTATATATCTGTTTTAGATTACAAACAAATTTTGTGCTTGAAGAATAAATGGCAAAAAGAAGATGCATAACTTAGGATGACCTATTCATATGGAGTATATAATTTTAAAGCACCTACTTTTAGCTTTCTGAGGAGATAAGCTTGCAACTCTATAACAAATTTATTATAAGTAATATGTAATTTACTTTTATGGAACATCTCAGGTTGTATTAAAATATATATTTATACAGTCAGTGACAGATGACATTTAACACTTAAGGAAGTGCAGAATATGATGTAATTGAAGGAAGATATCTTCCATTTAAGCAAACAGATACTAAATTTTTCATTAAAGTAAATAGATATTGAGAGCAGGTCAATATGTTATATTTTCCTATATTGCAAACCAAATATTGCTTCCTTGGGTTTTCCTATATTGCAAACCAAATATTTTGACATTAAGGATTTAAATCTAGAGCTTCTATTCTTTCCTTTTCAGTTTGGGGTACTAATTATATTTTTTAGTATCAATGACCTACAATCACATATGCCCCTTTTTCCTTGTCACTTAGCATGTAATATGATTCAGATGAAATATTCAGATATAACAGATGAAACTTGGAGGACTTCTTAATGTAAGTCCTCCTTATATGATGCCTTACCTTATAAGTATCAAAGTGCATGGGCCTAGCCATTATTACACATGATCACCTTTGTCTCTTAAAAGTAATAGTATCCTTTTAGAAGTGTCTATAAGTTATATTGGAAGTTATACCCAGAATTAACCTACAATTGAATTTTAATTCATCAGCAACATATTGGCTCTGCTATCGAAATTAAATTTCATGCTTTGAAATAAAATACTATAGACACAAATAAAATTTTATGCAAAAGGGATAAATTGAGCTATATTTTGATAATGTACGTAAACTTGAAGGATAATGTCAAGGTAACATACGTAAATTACCAAACTTCTTTGTCAAGTATGACAATGCTTTGACAATGCAGACATGATCTAGCTATGTATTGAGGACATAAACAAACAAAACCTAATATTTCTAGCTAATCATATATATATATATAGCATTATGTAGACATGGCATAGCACTGTTCGTTCTCAGTAGGTTTGTTTTCTAATATTTAATTATTTTAACTCAGTGAATAAACATTAGTATATTTGGTATATGAGGCACATGCCAGGAGCAATTACTTTTGAAAAGTACTCAAACATAATTTAATATCAAAGAAGAGGAAAATGCTATGAAAAGGCAAAAACCAGGTGTTGAGAATAGTTAGAGAGAGATGTGATTCCATTTACCAGGAGGGCTGAGAACTTCTGAGAAGAGTTGTCAATTGAGAATAGCAGTATTACAGTAGGTAGAGGTTGGCAGAGGAACTTAAACAAATTAAGACAGGAAATAAACATGAAATAGTTGCAAAACAGGAACAAGGCATGTGGTTTATATACTGTTGTTTAATCCCTGTAAAAATTATTTGAGATAAACAGCAATATTCCCATTTAAGGGATGAGTTACATCACTTATAACTACTTTTGAATCATGCTATAACCCATTCCTTTATCAACCAAAACAATTTGAACCCATTCCTTTATCAATGCAAATAATTTAATTTTATGAACATGAGAAAGTAATATTTATAACTTTGGGAATCATTTCAGAGCCAACCAGCCTTTTTATCAAGTTAGGTCTGTAATCATAGATACAAATCCATTCTACTTATTTAACTTTTTGTCTGGATATTTGACATCATATTTGTATTTTTAAGGGAATTCATAATCAGTTTACAAGCTTTGGTGACTTTTCAACAAATAGAAAAGGATAAAAAGTAAATCTGAAAATAAAGCAAATTTAATGTAATCAAATGATTCCGATTTAAAATATCACCAATGTACTTATGCTATAACAGTTTTATGTGCCATATTTAGTTTAGATTAGGTTCTGAAAAAAAATAGGAAACATGGACGTTACTTTAGAAAGAACACTAAAGAATAAATAAATAAAAAGATAATAGTTGACTCAAATAAGGATGAGCCTTTATTTTGGTAAGAAATAGGAGAAGAGTGGCCAGTTCCAATTTGCCTTATGGGATCTCCCTTTTTAGCAATAATGAGGAGTAATGATGGTCTTTTCCACTGGAAATTAACAAAGACCATCTTATATGTTCCTTGTTTTTCAATGTCAATTTTATAACCAAATTAAAAAATATATTAAACATTTTTGGGAAAGCACAAGAGGATAAAAATTTTCATTCAATAGTGTAAGAATATTTTAATTTTATCCTCACTGGCATAAATATTACATTTCCTTGAGGCTGTGCATAAAGAACTCTGTTTCAACTCTAGTGAGTTTTGAAGGTAACCAAATCAGCTTCTAACTAGGTAGATGACCTTGGGAAAATAACTTAAATTCTCAGATACTCAGTTCTTTCATATGTAAACTGCTAAGATTGAAATATATGTTTTTTAAAGACCAATCAACTTTAACATTCTGCAGGAATGTTCAGGACTTACAAACTACAACTATTATATGCATGGAAGGAAATATACACAGTTATGACACAGATTGATTAGAGAATAACTTGCTCAGTAGAAACATAAAACTTGAAATCAAATATGAATACATTGCAACTAGTTTTGGAAAATTGAAAACCACATTAATGTTATGTTGTTCTCCATTAATGTACAAAAATCAAGAAAATCTATAGGCCTATTGATTAACTTTTATAAACAGGAAATAAAACATGTTTTTCTATTTTATCATACATTTTATTACTCCTTTTTGTTGCCCAATATGACCAGAATGATAGAATAGTTTCAACTTTGCAAATATTATAATTTACTACAAGTGAATTCTGATAGCAATATATATATTATCCTTTATACTGAAATAATTTTATCGTTCACATGTATATTTTTATTCTCTGTCATATATATTTGTAATTACTCTTTTGTGGCTAGATCCTGCATTTCTTTGGTTCTAAGATTTGTAATTAACTCTATTATTTCTAGAAAGAAGAGAAGCTATGTTTTAAATTGTATAAACATTTTATTATATTCAACACCCTTTATTAGACAACATGTGTTCAATAATCATTGGTAAACAGCTTTCTTAAAATTATGTTTGGTGTTTTTGTTTTATATAAAATAGTAGGGTGCTATGCATTCAATGAAAAATGCACAGCCTACTTGATGTTAATATTCATCAGTATCCTAGGAAGTTGCAAGGTACCATGGGGAAACATTTCCCCGAAATATGATTGCAGTTCACAGATTAAGTCATGAAACACCTTGATGACCCTGTTTTTCCCACATCTCCATGTTCTGCTTTCAATGATCTCCACTATGAACACATCACTTGGTTTCCCTTTTTATCTTAGCTTTGCACAATTGATTTGAGGATTAGCAAATCTCTCCTAGCTCTAGAAGTCTGATTTTGTTAGACCATGTTGAATCAAGTGGATTCCTATGTTCATTCCTGCAATAACACCATGATTTACACTCAAACAAGAACAACAAAAAAATATGAAGTAAAACATCTTCTTAATTTGAACTTAATTAGAACTCAAATTCAAAATAAAGTTTACGATAGTATTTTTTTTCAAGGTGTCTAGAGGGGTTTAGTTTATCTTTAAAGTCTAAATGTCTCAAAAATCTCTACAGTATAACATTATTTCTGCCCTTCACATTTGTTCATATTTAAGGAAAATCATATTTCTTCAAACTAAAAAAATTTGTAAGAACTATAAGTAAATTCATATATAAATATATAAAATTATTGAATAAACTAATAAACTATTAGATATGTATTGGACCATTTTACTCTACCCTTTGTTTCTTGAACTCCCTTTGGTTTTTTCTATATTTATACTCTATAATTTTTTCAGATTTCTCAGTTTACCAATTTTTATCTGTTGTATCTAATATTCTAATCCATCCCTATGTTGTTTTATGTCAATGATTTATTTTCTATTTAGAATTGAGTTATATCTCCTTTTCAATTTAGCACGTGTGTATATATTGTTTATATGTGTTCTTGTTACTCCAATTTGCTTCTAGTGTCTTTATACTTTTAATAATTTTAAACATATTTTATTGCATATTATTTTTTATATTACATTATTATTTCTTAGTTTTGAGGTTATAATACTTATATTTGGTTAACTGCTCTCCCTCTCTGTTTCAGTGATTTACTCTTTTATTCAGTTTTACATTTTTATTGTTGAACTTATTCTCAGTGGGAAATTATTATGTATTTTATGAAATTCCAATACATTCCTGAGATAAGGAGATATATCTAAAGAGTGGTTTTGCCTTTGTCTCTTCCCAAGGTGTTTTAGTTATTTGAAGGTTGTTACCCTATCTCCTGGATTCCAATACCATGTGCACTGTGGAAAATATATTCACCTATCCATGTGTGGTGTGAGTATGGAGTTTATAATTATTCAGCGAAGTTATTTTCCCCCATTCATAGTTTTATTCAGGGAAAAAATTTTCTGAGCCACAAAGCATAATACATACTTTTTGCTTTATTTGGCCATATGAAGTCAACTGGACTCTGGACTTTATGAAGGCATTACAAGTCCAATTTCTAGCATCTAAAACTTTCATCTGAATATAATATTTCCTTGGGCTGCAAGAATATCAAGTCACAGAATGATTGCTTAGATTGTGAGTTCATTCCCTCCGTGAAGAACTGTGAAAGATTAGAAATTTTATTCTCCTTGCAAGCTACCAGTTGAGCCTGCCATAGGCTCGTGAATGCTGGCAGAGACATGAGACTCCTAATCCAGAGATAAAGGATAGTTTATTATTCACGATAATAGCAATGGATTGAGTATCCGCATTTTCTCTTGCTGATTTCTGAAGCATGAAATCCCACAGGAAAATGCAAAGGGGGCCATATAACACCTGAACATGTAGCGAGTGCATTACAAGGATGAGCCATGAGCTGAAAGGATCCTGAATCTTTTATACTGACCAATAAGTATGCCTAGATTTTGCCTCAAAGACACTATCTCTATGTTTCAAGACTGTAACAAAACTTGACTTTCGCTACTAAAGAAAACACTATCTCTATCTTTCAAGGCTATTTGCTACACAAACAGCCTTTAAGAGTTAGGAAGTTTAGTCAGTATTTTTCTTGCAAAACATTAGAAAATGTGAAAAACCTATAGAGAATTTTGTTCCAAACTTTATTAATTTCTAGTCCTTAGAAATATCCCATTAATCTTTAAAAAAATTTTTAAATGTTTATTTTTAATTATTATGGTAGCGTAATATTTATATATATATATTTGTGAGGTACATATGATGTTTTGATACAGGCATGCATATATGTATAATGATCAAATCAAGGTAACTGAGATATTCATTACCTCAAGCATTTATCATTTCTTTGTGTAAGGAACATCCTGATTCCAATATTTTAGTTATTTTAAAATATATGATATAATAAATTATTGCTAATTATAGTCATCTTATTGTGCTACCAAATACTAGATATTATTCATCTATCTAACTGTATGTTTGTATTTATTAACTATCCCCACTTTATCTCCCAATTCCTGCTACCCTTCCCAGCCTCAGGGAACTATCACTCTACTCTCTTTCTCCATGAGTTCATTTGTTTTTTTTATCTCCAACATATAAGAAAGAACATGCCAGATTTGTCTTTCTGTGCCTGGCTTATTTCATTTACTATAATGTCTTTCAGTTCCATCCATGTCGTTGCAAATGACAGAATTTTATTCTTTTTATGGCTATATAATATTCCATTATATATATATATATATCATATCATATCATATCATATTTTCTATTCATCCACTGATGGGCACTCAGGTTTCATATCTTGGTTATTGTGAATAGTGCTGCAATAATCATGGGAGTGTATATGTTTCTTTGATGTACTGATTTCCATTTTTTTAGATATATTCCCAGCAGTGGGATTTCTGGATCATATTAAGGTTCAACTATTATATTAAACTATCTTCCAAAGTGTCTGAAACAATTTTTATCCCCATGAACAATTTAGTGAGACTTCCTATTGCTCTACATCCTAGTAATCATTTGATGTTGTCAGCAATTCTGGATTGTAGCCATTTTAATAAGTATGTAGTGGCTACTCATTTTTTTAAAGTTTTTAATTCTCGAATTACATATGATGTTTAACAACTTTTTAGATGCTTATTTGCCATCTATGTATCATCTTTGGTGAGATGTCTGTTTATTGGGTTGTTCATTTTCTTATTGAGTTTTAGGAGTTCTTTGTATATTTTGGCTAGCAGTTCTTTATCGGATATATCTTTCACAAATATTTTCTTCAAGTCTGTGGCTTGTGTTCTCATTCTCTTGACAGTATTTTTCACAGAGAAGAAATTTTTAATTTCAATAAAGTCCAACTTATTTCTATTTTTTCATAGATTGTGCTTTACTGTTTTCTCTAAAAAGTTATCAAAGTCATCTAGATTTTCCCTATGTTATCTTGTAGCAGTTTTATAGTCTTACCTTTTACATTTAGTCTATGATCCATCTTGAGTTAATTTCTGTAAAAGTTGTAAGATCTGTGTCTAGATTCATTTTTTTGCATTGCTCCAGCACCGTTTGCTGAAAAGACTATCCCTTTTCCACTGAATTGCCTTTCCTTCTTTGTCGACGATCAGTTAACTATGGATAGGTCTAATCTGGGGTTCTCTGTTATGTTCCATTGATCTATTTGTCTCTTCTTTTCCCATTGAATTTTATTCTATTTTCTAGAAAGTCCCTTATAAAAAGTACCATTTTTATTAGCTGTTTCCAGAATAGTATTCTATTCACCTCAACACATTAATGAAATGCATGTAGTTTGCACATTTTGGATTTCTTCATTCAAAACTTTAAAACATTGAATAATTAAACTCTAAAATATTTTTATAGAATACACATTTATTTAAGAATTTAAGAATTAAGAACTCTAAGAATTAAGAATTTAAGAATTAAGAATATTTAAGAATTAAGAACTTGTGTTATTTGAAAGAATTCTAAATTATGACAAAATCACATTAGTTTTAGTTCTCTAAGATAAAGATCAGAAGTCACTAAATTCATAAGCTTATATCATTTTATAAAGATAATAGATATTTTGGGAATTTTCTTGTATATTTTGAACCTCAGATTTAAGGGTGTTTTTAATTCATGAATGATATATATCATATATCATTTATTGGCACTAAAAGTCATTAAGATAACATACTTTGCAAAATAATAAAGTTTCATTTAACACATTTTATACTTATACGTGTTGCATTCTTCTATTATCCAGTAGAATAGGGCAATGAAATATATGTCATGTTTCTATCTGTCCTTAGTGTCTAATGCTTTGGTCAAGTCACTTTGGTGCTTTCTTCCAATCTAAATAATTATATTTTTCAATTTCTCAAACTTGTGCCAGAATATGTGTAAAGTGCATTAAAAATATGATAAAATCACATAACCAAAATTGAGAAAATGTTATTTAAGAGAAAAATAGAAAGATGTAACTTAAAACTTGCTACATATTTTTCTAACAAGGAAATGTGTAACAAACATTGAAGACATGTTCCCTATAAATTTTACAGAAAGCCTATATTGTCTTTCTACACTAAGAAAGCATTGCTAATCAGTCCCAACGTGGTTATTTGAACAAAAGTTACTTTTATCTGGAAACCTAAATATGCCTAGGCCATCACCAACAATATATTCAAAACTTAAATCCCACCAGGAAGGGTTTTATTCTATTGGGTAATCTGTGGAGACTGTTAAAATGTACTTCTATTAAGAAAAACATAGCAGTAGCACAATTACAATCAGCAAATATATATGCATATAAGTAGGTTTTGCCACCTTCTACAGAAAATTTGGGGGATCAACATTCACCATTTATTAAACTAATAGTTAATGAGCACTCATTACATGTGTTAAAGACTGCTCTAGGTGG
Organism: Microcebus murinus; assembly: GCF_040939455.1. Classification (NCBI taxonomy): domain Eukaryota; kingdom Metazoa; phylum Chordata; class Mammalia; order Primates; family Cheirogaleidae; genus Microcebus; species Microcebus murinus. The sequence continues at coordinate 61,448,251 of NC_134108.1, read as the reverse complement.
TTGGCATCATTAGAAAATAAAATGCTCTTGTTGACTTTATAGTGGTGGAATAAAGACTCTCTACAGTAAATTACACACAGTGTTAGAAGGTGACCAGTAATAAGGAAACAAGAAAACAATAGAGGCCAGGTATGGTGGCTTACACCTGTAAACCTAGCACTCTGGGAAGCGGAGGCGGCGGATTGCTAAAGGTCAGGAGTTCAAAACCAGCCTGAGAAAGAGCAAGACCCCTGTCTCTACTAAAAATAGAAAGAAATTAATTGGCCAACTAAAAATATATAGAAAAAATTAGCCGGGCATGGTGGCACATGCCTGTAGTCCCAGCTTCTCGGGAGGCTGAGGCAGGAGGATTGCTTGAGCCCAGGAGATTGAGGTTGCTGTGAGCTAGGCTGATGCCACAGCACTCTAGCCCAGGCAAGAGAGTAAGACTCTGTTTCAAAAAAAATAGAGAAGAGAAAGAATAAGGACTGAAGTGAGAGTGAAGGGAGACAGAAGTGTAAATAAGGTGGTGAGGAATTGACCTCATTGAAAAGGTGATATATGAGCAAAGAATTTAAAAAGATAAGAAAGTCAGCCATGAGGATAGTTGGGGGAAGTTTCAGGAAGAAGTAATAGGCAATGCAGAGGACCTAGGGAAGTATAGCATGGATGTTTCAGGATCAGCATAGAAGCCAGTGTGGCTGGAGCAGCATGTGTAAAAGAGAATAGTAGGAAATAAAGTCAGAGAGGTAATGAGGATAGGAGGCCAGTAGAGCTTCTTGGGCTATATTGACCACTCTTTAGAGTGGCTTTGGAACTGATTCATTGAAATAGACACCACTGGAGAGTTTTGAGTGCAAGACTGAAATTATGTGTTTTAAAGGACCAATCAAATAAACTGTAGAGAGGTAAGGGGATAAGGCAGAAGCAGGGAAACTAGTTTATAGTTGATTGCACTAATTCAAACAAAAGCTGGTGGCACAGCCAACCATAGATCTGTGGAGATGGTGTTAAATTCCGGATACACTTCTAAGGAAGAGTTAACATATTTTTTTTTGTTCCATTTTATTATGTTTCTTAATTTTTTTTAAATTTTTAATTATTATAGATATATAATAGTTTGAAACGGGGTATGAGAAAGAGAGGCATCAAGTATAACCCACCCTCTGTTCTGAAGAAAGGCACTGATTTTATCTTTCAAGGCTGTTTACTACATAAATGTCTTTGAAAAGATAGTTTGAAAAAAAGGGCAGTCACTGCTGGCTCTCAAAATGTGCCAAAATGCAAGACCTATGGAGAACTATCTCCCATTGACAATTCTCATATGATTTTCTCAATTTGACAAAACAGTGTGGCCATATACTTAATTGCTTAAGTCAGGAACTTAGAAGTCATTTTCAAACACTTCATTTTGTTGGGAAAATTGCAAAAATGATATGCTTTCTTCCTGAGGTAGTTAGCCCTGAAAGGTTCTTACAACCATGTCAGGACCTGAAGTGAAGCTAGAGGTAGGATGAAGCAAGTCCTAGGCAAGATAGGGTGGACACATGAAAGTACTGGACTTGATGACAGTATTTCAGCAGCTTTTTCAAGCCCCTCCTTAAGCCAAACCAATCTCTAAACTTTTTAATTATGTAAGATAATAAGTTCCTGTATTGTTTGTGAGTTTGAGTTGGATTTCCAGGCACTTACAGCCAAAAGTATACTCTATTCATTCTTCAACACTAAAGTTAAATTGAACTTCTCCCTGAAATATTAATATCTCTCTAGTCACGTAAAAACATTTATTTATTTATTTTAAATTTGAGACTAGGTCTTACTATATAACCCAGGCTGGTCTCAAGTGCTGGGCTCAAGTGAACTCCCACCTCAACCTCCTGAGTACCTGGGATTACAGATACATGCCACAGTGCCCTGTTATGTAAAAGCATTGTGTTCAATTTTACCCTGTAGTTATTGTTTTTAGCATATAAGAACTCTGACTGACTTACTTTCTCATTTTCAAAAAATTTAGAATTTATTATTTTAGATTGTTATTCTATTTTCTATAAATTCCATAAGAATATCATAATCCCTTCAACAGGGTTTTTTGTTTGTTTTGTAGGAAATACTTATGAGTGATATTATGACATTCAATAATCATATATATGTTCTTTCCACTAATAATAATGCTTAAAAATTAAATCTGTAATGTATTTAGTGGTAGAGAAACCTTATTTAGTGTACATATCTCAAATACACACCACATTTTTTTTTTTTTTTGAAACAGTCTCACTCTCTTGCCCAGGCTAGAATACCGTAGTATCAGCCTCGCTCACAGCAACCTCAAACTCCTGGGCTCAAGCAATCCTACTATCTCAGCCTCTCAAGTAGCTGGGACTACAGGCATGCGCCACCATGCCCGTCTAATTTTTTCTATATATATTAGTTGGCCAATTAATTTCTTTCTATTTCTAGTAGAGACATGGTCTCGCTCTTGCTCAGGCTGGTTTCGAACTCCTGACCTTGAGCAATTCGCCCACCTTGGCCTCCCAGAATGCTAGGATTACAGGCGTGAGCCACCCTCCCGGCCAACACATTTTTTTTTTTTTAATTTTAGCGTTGTATGGGGGTACAAGTGTTCAGGTTACATATATTGCCCATGCCACTCCTCCCCCCACGAGTCAGAGCTTCAAGCGTGTCCATCCCCCAAACGTTGCACATCTTACTCGTTGTGTTTGTTTAAAGTGTTTGGGAGGTGAAAAGGAAATAGAGGGGGAAGAAAGAATCAAATTGTAATTTTATGGCCTGAAATTATCAAGAAATAGTTATTGATTATAATAGCATGGTTCTACATGCCAGCGCTTATTCTTTTTTTAACACAGATTGCCTCATTTAATTCTTAACGTAACACCATGAGCTAGGCATGGTTGCTATCATTGAGATACTAAAACACAAAGAGAAATTCAGTCATCATTTTGCAAGATTCACACCCAGACTCTCTGGTTTCAACTACTCTATGTAATGTTACCCACCATAGTGCATTCCACTTCTTCTAATTTCATAATCTAGTTTGACAATACCATGTCATTTTATCTGAATTGTTTGTTACTGATTTTAATTACATTTGATATAACACATTTACCATTTGTTATATGCAACTTTGCTGGGAAAAAATGTATTTGTAAGAGATGACACACAAGTTTCATGTTAAAACTTTAAGAAATCTTGTCACGTTTTTAGACTGAACTTTTGATGCACTCAGAGGTATTTTGCAGGAAAGTTCTTTAAATATATAACAAGTAAAAGGATGGAGATGAAACCCATAGAGTGAGTTTGATTATGACAGCTCACTATCTGGCTATTTTATCAGTAGACAATGAAAATCCTCAGAGAAAATAAACAAACATTTTTGTTCCTGTCAAAAGAATAGGCACCTCAGAAGCCAAAGAAATTGGATCACTGAATAACAGGCAAATTTTGGCAGTTTATGATTATCATGGATGTGAATTTATAGCTACATAAAGCAATATTATTCTCTTGTCTGTATGTTCAATGTTGGCTGTATCACTACGAGAAACATATATTAGTGATTGAAGATATCTAAAGAATAGACTCAAAAATGACTGGCGATGCTGCATTAACTCCCGGCACTGCCTGGAGTTAATAGGGAAGACATATACCTTATTTGTGGCTTTCTAGCACCTCCCACCTAAGGGAAATAATAGCAAGTTTTAGATTACAACTCTGTATTTATTTCTTCAACCATCATGCTTTAATTTTGATGTTGTGATTATATTATAGTGCATACCTTAACTGCATGGGTTGTAGCATTACTTGGAGAAAGAAATAACTATGTATATAATTATTTACTTTGAAAGACAAAAGCCCTCAAGGGGATTTTATTAAGGAATTGGGAATGTGGAGATATATGATTATCTTATCCAAAAAGAGTGAGTTTAATTGTGGTTAAAAAGATAGTACTAAACAGTCATATTAACACAGGTGAAAAGACTAGCGATACAACACAAAAGCTTGCAGAGCAGGTGCAGTACTTATACTGAATCAGTATCGAGCTGTGGGAATAGTCACACAGTCTCCTTTATATACTCTATTTAGGCTCAGGTTCTAACTGAGAGACTGAGGCTGCTGAAGGACTGTATTCAGCTGTTGGATAGAGTTTGGGACCAGGGGTGTGTGTATATGTTTGTGTATGCTCACATGGGTGTGAAATATGGAAATTATAAATGGTGACACTGTAGTCCTATATAATTCTAAATTATACCCTATTTTTTATTATAATCATATAGAAATTTTGGAGTTTGAAAACAAAACAACATAAAGAAACTAATTTTCCCTTAACCTTCACCAGCTACCTATAGATGCCATAGATTTTTGAGGGAAGGAGGTTATCTGTGGTAAAATAACTTGATTTATTGACAGAAGAATATTTAATCCTTGAATATAAATTAAACTTCTGGTGAGGTGGAAATAATTTGAGGGAGCTATAGATTCCTTTGAACTCTAGGAAGTAAAATCTATTACAGCACCGTTAATTCATTCTTTACTGTAGTTTTCTAGATTTTACTATTATTCCTTCTGTCTCTCTGAAGATGCAAAGCAAAGAAGATAAAGGAGAGGGTGCTTTCATCCAAGTGGGAGCCTCTGGCCTCTTCCTACCAGTCCTCTAGAAAAAAAAAAATTCAGGAGGCCAAATCTCTCCAGACACAATAAAAAAATGTTCATGCATAGTATTTTTTCACTAAATTCATGTAGTTCTTCCTAAATCTTGTGAAGTATAGATTTAAACTGAGTTTATTACCCAAAAAGTCTAAACATATACTTGAACTGACAAGTTTAGAATATTATATTGCATTTTTTATCACAGAAGATTTTGCTTCTGTATACAAATTATAAAATGCATGAATATATGGGTCTAAGCCAAAAATATTAATCAATAAAACACAACAGAATGCAATTTTCATAATTACAAGCTGCACTAAACAGTACAGCAAGATTTAAGGTACAGTTTTGATTGTTGCCTTATGATAAATGCATACCCTTCAGTTCTTTTAGGTAGCATAAATAATAGTAACTGCAGGGTAAATTTTTTCTTTAAGATATTTTAGGAGCAATAAAACTGGACCTTTTTTTTTTTTTATCAGACAGCCTTTAAGAAAGGATTTAAGCCCTGGCGTGGTGGCTTATGCCTATAATCATAGTACTTTGAAAGGCTGAAGTGAGAAGATCTCTTGAAGCCAGGAACTCAAGAGAGGAGTTCAAGACCAGTGTGGGCAACATACTGAAACTCCATCTCTACCAAAAAAAAAAAAAAAAAAAAGATAAAACAAAACAAAAAAAAAAAATGAATAAACTAGTTAGCTGGATGTGGTGGCATTCACTTGTAGTCCTAGCTACTAAGGGGGCTGAGGCAGAAGGATTGCTTGAGCCCAGGAGTTCAAAGTTGCAGTGAGCTGTGATCACCCCACCAGACTCCAATCTGGGCAACAGAGTGATTCCCTGTCTCTGAAAACAAAGAAAGAAAGAAAGAAACCAACAAAAACAAAAGAAAGAATTTAAAACAATTATTTTCTTGCTGTAAATGAATACCATGTATGTTTTTCATTAGATTATTCTCGCAGTGCTGAGAAAGGGTGGATGGAGTATAGAATGATGTCAGGGAGGTCAGTCTGGAGACTTTTGAGAAGATTTTGTGTGTGAGTGGACCAGGGCCTGGAGGAAGGTGTTGACTGAGACTGACTTGTGGTGATAGCTTTAGAAACATCCCTGTGGTGGAACTAGGCACCACTGGAATGTGGGCCACTAACCTAGCCACATGCCCCATTCTAGCAGGAATACAGTAACTCCTTCCCCCATGAACTTTCATGGGAAAACAAACTTGTTTATTCTGTAGTATAGTTTAGCAATGACATCAACACATTAAATGTTACCTAATCCTTTAGCCAATAATCCTTGTTTAGGAATTTACCCAAGGAAATAAATTAGAGAATTACAGGAAGTAAAAAGAACATAAAAATGCATTTAGATAGGCCCCACCCAGGACTGAAGTTTCTAGTTCTCTTCCATTTTATAAGATATGATAGCTCTTGACTACAGTCTGATCATCATTGCATTACTTGCTATGAACTTGTACATGTGCAATGTATAGTATTTTTCTATAAATTGTGGAACAAGAAGTTAGATGGTGCCAGTGGCATAACAAGAAATTATATTCAGAACTCGGATATCTGCTCCAGTTGACATGAGCCACTGAAGACATTACAAAATGTTATTACAAAAGGTAATTATCAGAGTTCCAGAATTACTTGGTTGGAGGTTGAGATGTTGGAAAGCTACATTCAGAGTTCCCCACCACTTTGCAGAAATTCAACCTAGATGAGTTAAAACTAATCACCACTGACCTAAGTTTCTTTCTCATGAGGATCTTGAAAAACAGAAGAAACAGTCTTGGTTGATTACCCCTGGCCTGCTGTCTTTTCATTAAATTTGATCTTTCCAGCTATTGCAGATAACTATTACTTATAGGAGACTTATTTGTTGGAGATTTTCCCCCAAGGGACATAAAAGCAATAATTTGTGATACTGTCAAGTATACATGAAAAAACAAAAAAATAAACACTTAAATAGCATCAATCAGCAATGATTAACAATATGACAACTATATGTTATGACATATATGAAAACAATGATGAAAATATAATAATAGCAACAGCTAATATTTACTGAGCACTCACATTACCACCATGCTAGTTACTCTTTTACAGGCCTTACAGACGATAACATACTTACTCGTCCTGAAAAGATTTGAGGTCAGTCTTATAACTATCTCCATTTTATAGATGATGAATCTGAAAAAGAAAGAGGAAAATTGGCTTGCCCAACATCACACAGTGAGAGAAGATTTGATCCCATGTGATTTGGCTTTAAAACCAAGACTTCACTTAACTGCATTCATTATTATGAAAGTTCATATAGTTTCTTTTTCTTCCTTTCATTCTTTTTCCTTTAATTACAAAGAAAGATATTTAAACGATATTGTTGAGAAAGTCAGGATTCAGAAAATAATGAACATGATCCCATGCATATAAACTCATATATATATATAGAAAGTTAGAGGATATTTAGTAAAATGTTAACAGTGTTTATTTCTGATGGAAGATTTAAAGGATTTTTGGCTTTCATTGTGCCTACCATTCTGCATTATTTGAAACTTTACCCAGAGAAAACATTACGTTTTACAAAATATTCTCAAACCTAAGTATGTAATTATATGGAAAATATTTAAAATATATTAATATTGTTGAAAAAAGTAGGTTTTCTGATTTATATGAATTTATGATGAAATTTTGTACTTTTGAGCCTACACATATACCACACAAACATATCACACTCAGATAAAATGCTGGAAAACATCAAAATACTGGAAACAATCATATATAGGTGATGAAATCATGTATAGTTTCAGTTTTCTTTTTTTAAAAAATGTGCTTTATTTTTTACTATAAATTATCATGTATTATTTTGAAATGAAAATAAAAACCAATACAAATAAATAGTAGTAAAGAAAAAGAGAGGGAAAGAAAAAATCAGGGAGAATGGGAGCATGGGAAATGTAGTTAGAAGCATCTGGAGTGTAAAACCTAGTTCTGGTGCCATCATTTACTGGCTGTTACTTCATCTATGTAAATCTCAAATTTTGTATTTGTTAAAGAGTCATAGCATAGCATAGTGATAATGCTCTTACTATTATGAGGTAAGCCACATAGGATTACTATGTGGATTAATTTAGTTTATGAAAATGAATTCATATCCTAGGAATGACTCTTGTCTTTGAACCTCAAAAAAAAAAAAAAAAGAAAAAAGAAAAAAACAAGGTTCATAGTAGGAAAAAAGAGCAGTGGACTCAGGATAATATGGAAAAATTATAGTTTTTTTCTAAACTAAAGTCACTTCTCTATGTGACATTTTTGATGATGTTCCCATTATCTGCCTTAATGTTTCACATCTTCAAGAATTTGATTCATGAGAAGCTTATGAACTCAAGTTGCTTTGTTTTTCTTTGGACATAATCCAAATAGCATAGTGGGTTCCATGCTCACTTTTCAAATGATGGAGCTTGGAATTGAAGTGTACATCTCAATACCAGATTGCTGGTCTAGACAAGAGTATTGGGCCCTGGTTGTTGCCATCAAAGTATTTTTTATCTCCCCCTTCTCTGATTGAATTATTGGCCTCAAATTCCAAATCATTGACTTTGACCCTAAAATTTAGTCTAGTCATTAGTTAACTTCCAAATATGAACATTGCTTCTTGTACTTGACTGCAAAGTAATGAGAACCCCAAAGGCTTCATGTTCCAGGAAATTGTCTCTCTGCTTTTGCTCCCATAGGAGAGACCCCACCAGAGGTATGGGGGCCTATTAGAATGAGGACTCTGGTGATGCCTATATCACAGATCCCAGTTCTATTTCTACAGTTCCATATTCTTTAAAGTATGTGGGCCAGGACACCATATGTAATCATGTCTATAACAGAGAAGCCTGTATACCTCTACTTGTTATTCTGTGTTTAAAATATGTTGCTGATCGCCAGAATACATAAAATGAAAAAGGGACTCCTTATATATCTTTTATAATTAACCAACCAACCAAACAAACAAACAACAAACCATGTTTAAGTTTCCCAAGGTGTTTGTTTGCTACCTGGTTATTCTATTCCTACTACTGACCCTGTCAGTACGATGGTCATGTACTGCCTAAGCACTACTTTGTACCTACACGAAAGTACTTATTTTGTTCTGTTTTGAAATGTTCACTTTATAATTTTTCATTTGGATTATATTCTTTGCTCTCTGAGGGCAAGGGTAACATCTGAGCTTGCTCCCACTTCTTCCTGGCTCCAGGATCCAGAAGCCTCATTAATTCCTTCATTTAAGTCATCCTACGTGAGAGCAAAGGCACTTCAGCATTGACTATATTCTGGGAAATCATTTACAGTGCCACATGTAGGCAGTGTCCTGCTTTGGATAACTAGAGAATAGTGAGCTGCAATTTTTAATAAAATTACACAACTAAGTTTAGTGGATCAGTTTTATGCGCAATGTCACGTTTGTTAAGTACTAAAACATATTTCTCAATGAAATCTTGAGATAGAATAAAAGTAGCATTGGATCAGATTCATGTCAGCCATGAGACATCAGTGTTTAGGCTCCCTTCATTTCTAATATTAACATATTTCTCTCTCTAATTCACATAGAGGATTATTTAGGGGATTAAAGGAGATGATGTGTTTGAAAATATTATCTCAAATATAAAGGTTTTAGTAAATGTAAATTCATATTAAAAATTATTATGCCTGAAACACAAATAACCACTAGGAAGATATTCTGGTATTATTAAAGAGTTGGCCTTGGAGACCAAATATCATCATCATCATCATCATCATCATCTTATCATCATCTCAAAAATAACAGCAACAACTGTAAATATTTAGTGAGCATTTACTCTGTGCTAGAAACCATTTCTGGTATTTTCATAATATCTCTAATTTTCTAGACCTGCCAGATAGATATTCTCTTAGTTTAACATATGAGGAAAGGGAAGCTCAAAAAGGATGGCTTGAGCAGTATCACACAGACATTGCATGACACACTAACATTGGATTCCAAACTATAAGTTCTCAACTGGAATCCTAAGGTGACTGGAACAATAATAAAACAGATTATTTTTCTTACAAACATAATGCTCTTCTCAAAACATAGGTGGATAAAGAACAAGCAATTGGAAGGTATTTTTAGATCTGCTATTTGGGATTCTGCATCCACAAGCTGTCCACCCATTCTCTGAAGAATTACTCATCCCTTTGCCTGGGTGTCAGCTTGTGTACTTGAGCTTCATGAGTTGCCTGGCACAGGAATCTTCCAGCTGGATTTGAAGGGGTCAATCATGCTTAAAAACTCAAGTTACTCAAGAATTCTTTAACTTTTCCATTGTCTTACAGCTTATTTTTAATCATGGATTTAGGTTGAAATAAGATTTTTGTCATTTGCTTTTTCAAGCTATCAACACAACAGAACTTCTTTAATGTTTCAACCATCAACATTTAGTTCTGCTAGGGGTGGCATTGGAAACTGTTCCTGGTATGGAATTATGTAAACTTTCTCCCATCATTTCTGTCATAATTATTATGGAAAATTGCCTCTACGGCTTCCACAACAATCCCCATAGTTTTTTTTACTACCATTTTAGGAAAAAAATATTTTTCCAGATTCTCAGTAGGGCTTTATGATTCACAAGAAACACTAATTTATTTACCTTCAGGGTTCACATTGTAAAATTTAGATAATATTGCTGTACCAAACCTTTCTTTAAGTGAGATAATATATACAGAAAACTAGCAGATTGCTTTAGACCTATACACTTGCTCATCAAAATTTAATTCCCTTCTCTTTTTCATTCACATGGGATGAGTTGACCTATGGAGAAGATCAGGGTAAAAGACTATTTCAGATTGCCCATATGCATACATGTTTTTTAAAGTACCGCAATTTTACATGTATAACACATCGATCTCATACAACTTTTTTTAAAGGAGAAAATTAGAAAATAATAATTTAAGTTTAACATGAAGTCAGGCTCTACATTAAAAAGTCCTTAAAAGTTAAGGCTTATTAAAATTAGGTCTTGTCTAAGCCCTCTCTGGAGGCTTGGGAATTAAGCTTTACTTTATGCATTTTAACCAGAGCCACATAATTTCCGTATTAAGTAGTTCTGCTCCATTTGACACAGGGCTTCTCAACCTTGATTTGAATTTTTTTCAATTTAAGTGGAGAATAATAATAACACCAGTCTTGCCCTTCATAGGGTTGTTGTGAGGAGCAAAATGAGAATGAATGAAAGTGAAAGAACATTAACAAGTTGAAAATGCTGAAATAAATATGTTAAAATTATTCTATTAGGTAATTTGAGAGGTAAGTTGAGTGGATAGTTTTGTTAATCACCAAAGAATTCAGGATCTAAAAAGCTGAGGCAGAGACTGCTATATACTCCACAAAAATCTAGGTTTGCCCCCTTTTCTGGGCATATTGTTAAATACAACTGCTCTAGGTCTTTCTGTATGTGTAATTGAATGACTAAATTATAATCTAACATAGCATGAGCAGAATGATGTATTTGACTTCTAAGTCTGGCCTATAAAACACCACATGTAGGCTCTTCTATTATATTTTTTCCTTCCTTCCTTCCTTCCTTCCTTCCTTCCTTCCTTCCTTCCTTCCTTCCTTCCTTCCTTCCTTCCTTCCTTCCTTCCTTCCTTCTTCTTTCTTTCTTTCTTTCTTTCTTTCTTTCTTTCTTTCTTTCTTTCTTTCTTTCTTTCTTTCTTTCTTTCTTTCTTTCTTTCTTTCCCCTTGAAAGTGTTGAGATGGAGACCTACAAGCTAAAAGGTGACCTGGAAACTAATTTTTGAAGATGGCATAGTCTCTGTCTGCATGGGTACATGAATGAGCAGAAGAGATGCATTATTGATATGTAAACTCACCCAATATTATGTGAGGAAAAACTAAAATTCTATTGTATAAAAGCTATTACTCATATTTGGGTCAATGTGTTAGTGTAGCCATAGTAAACAATCAATATAGAAATCGACTCCAATGGTGTTGAGAATGATAATCTATTTTTACATATTTTGAAATTTAATTAAGTCCTTCTAATAAAAATTTGCAACTTAAAGCATTTGTAGAAATTGAAATAAATAGGATGTTTTCTGATAATAACAAAGTCATACAAACATTTCCCTGTCCTCATATATGGAAACTATAGATCTGAATGGTGTTTATAATTCTTATAAAGTTTTATAATGTTGTCATGAGGATTATTATTCATATTTTATGTAAAATAATCATTATTTCACCAGGCTTATAGTTAGTATTCATTAAATAATAGCTTAATAGAAATGAGGGTGATTGGGTTTTTCAATCTTTCAAGCAAGGTACTGATAATAATTGTTTATTCATTCAGCAAAATTATATTGAGACTCATTCATGTTATTGCTATACTATGGGTCATTCTTTTTAGTTCTAAGTAGTACTCAAATGTATGGATATATCACAATTTATCTATTTGTCATCATCAAATAGTCAATATATATTTATTAAATATTTTAATTGTTTCCAAATTTGGGATTTTACAAATTAAGCAGCTATGGACATTGTTGCATGAGTTTTTGTATGGACATGTGCTTTCTTTTCCCCTTAAATAGATATCTAGGAATAGAATGCTGAGTTATCTGGCAGGTGAATGTTTAACAATTTAAGAAAATGACAAACTCTTTCCTGAAGTAGTTGCATCATTTTCATTCTCATCAGTAGTATATGAGAGCTCAAGTTGTTCCCCATCTTTGACACTACTAGATATAAAAGGCCTTTTAAATTTTACACATTACATAAATATATGTTTATCCCATTGTGAGTTTAATTTGCATTTTACTAATGACTGAGATGTCAAGTATCATTTCAATGTATTTATTTGCCTTCCATATATCTTCTTTGGTCAAATGTTGGCTCACAACATTTCCCAATTTTTTTATTGGATTACTTGCTATTGAGTTACTTGTTTTGTTATTGAGTTCTGAGAGATCTTTTTCTCTATTTCTCTGTATCTATTAATCTACCTATCATTTATCTATTTATCTCTCTTAACTGTGAAACTGTGTCTATGTATACTGTAAATATGTACATACATAGTAGATGCATTTATTTTAACAGATAATATGATTGCATACATATTCTGCCAATCAGTGGCTTGTCTTTTTATTCTCTTTCTTCTTTGAAAGACCTGGAGATTTTAATTTTCATGAGGTCCATTTTATCAATTTCTTTTTTTATGAATAATGCTTTTGATGTCATATTCAAGAACTTTTTATTTAACCAAAGTCTCTTATGCTAGTTTCCATAATTTTTATATTTTATGTTTTACCTTTAGGTCTATGATCTATTTTGAATTTTTTATTTGGTGCAAAGTGTGAATCAAAGTTAATATCTTACATATGTATATTTAAATTTCCCATCACCAATGTTGAAAATAGTCTTCCTTCTCCATGGATTACCTTTGTAGCTTTATGAAAAATCAGTTGTTCACGTATGTGTGGTATACTTCTATACTACCTGTTCCATTGAACTGTGTGTCTATACTTTTGTCAAAACTTTAATGTTTTATTATATGTAGCTTTATAATAATACTTGAAATCAAGTATTGTTTGCTCTTCAACTCTGTTCTTTTTCAAAGATGTTGTGGTTATTCTAGACTCTGCATTTTTGTAATATTTTTAGAATGATCTTGTCAATTTTTCTCTAAGCCAAACTGAAAGAACCTAATAGAGATTCACTTTGGGGTATATTTGAATATACTGAACAATTTGGGAGATTGACATATTAACAATATTGACCCTTATATGAACACGGTAAACTCTTAATTTATTTAATTAGGTTTTTAATTTTGATAGTTTTCAGTGTACTTTTAAATATGGTTTTTGCCTGGAATCAGATCCTGGCTAAGGTGCCTGACAAGATAATATGATCTGCCACACTGCCATCTGTAGTCCCATGATGCATCCATGTGCACAACAATGTGCTGCGACTTGCCCAGCACCAGCCAAGGTCATGTCACCTGCCTCCGAGGATAGGGAATTGCATAGCCTTCCTCCCCAGCTTACAATGCCAGCCTGAGGACCAACCTACCCATCCAAACAAATATCCCCCAGTATCAGCTTGGACTGTCACAACTACAGGGGATTGAGATGATGCAGGAGAACAGCTGTGTCATGAGCTCTCAGTGCATCTACCCCTCTTCCACTGGATCCTCTGGAGTAAGACACAAAAGTGTTATATAGAGACATCTACTACACAAAAGTGTTATCTAGGGACATCTACTTCATTTCACTAAGTAGAAGAGTTCCCAGAGAAAGAGAATAGGTGTGCTGCAAATCTATCTGACCCAAGCTGAGAGAAGAAGTTTCAGATGAGAAGAAACTAGCAAAAAAAAAAAAATATATATATATATATCTATATATATATATATCTTGCAGCATGAGAAAACAAATTAGTGCAACATCCTCCAAAGGGTCACAATAGATCCCCATCTGTGGGACCCAAACCAAAAGGAAACTGTCAAAATATCAAAAATAAAATTCAAAATATAGATGGCAAACAAGATGAATGGAATTGAGGAAAAAATTAAAAACCAGCACAAGGAAACAAAAAAAAAAATTTAGAATAGGAATAAAAATTTCTCAAAAAGATAGAAAATATAAGAAAGTATATCACAGAACTTGAAGAAATAAAAGAGTCATTTAGGGAATTATAAAACACAACAGAAAGCTTCAACAACAGGCTAGACCTAGCAGAAGAAAGGATCTCAGAAAGTGAAGACAAGGCTTTTGAAATAACTCAGTCAGTCAAAGATGTAGAAAATGGAATTAAAAAAAGTGAACAATCACTCAGAGAAATATGAGACTAAGTGAAATGAGCCACTGTACAAATTATTGGTATCCCAGAGACAGTGAAGTAAAAGCAAAAAGCATGTAAAATCTATTTCAGTAATTATTGAGAAGAATTTCTCTGATATTGCCAGAAATTCAGTATCCAGATACAAGATGACCATCAAACACTGGGAAGATTCATAGCAAACAGCTCATCTTTAAGACAGAGAATGATTAAAATCATCAAAGTCATTTTAGCCAAAGTGAAAAACACTAAAGGAATTTGTTACCTCTAGGCCTCCCCCACAGGAAATGCTCAAAAGGGCATTATTCATGCAACAGCACAATAGATACCCACCATTGTAAAAAATACCCACAAGTTATAGCTCATAGCTCTTATGAAACAATGTCACAAGGGAGAAAACAAAACAATAAGGCGTCATGTAACGTGATGAACAGAACCACATCCAACATATCAATACTAACACTCAATGTGAACAGTGTGATTGCCCCACTTAAAAGACGTAGAGTGGCTGAGTGGATGAAAAAACACAACTACAGTATTGTCTGTCTGCATGAAACACATCTAGACCACAAGGACTCATGGTAAAGGGATAGGAAAATATTCCATGCAAATGGAAATCAAAAGTGAGTAGGTGTAGCTATTCTTGTATCAGATAAAACAGATTTTAAATCAACAATGGTAGAAAAAGACAAAAATGGTCAGTATATAATGATAAAGGGAGGAATTCGACAAGAAGACACAGTAATCGTTAATAAATATGCACCTAACACAGGAACTCCTAGTTTCATAAAGCAAATTCTTCTAGATCTAAGCAAAGAAATAAACAATAGCATTTAATTGCAGGGGACTTCAACACTCCACTGACAGAACAGAATAAATAATTGAAGCAAAAAATGAATAAAGAAACACTCTAGAACAAATGGACCTGGCAGACATTTAAAGAATATTCTACACAAAAACTACTGAATGCACATTTTTCTCATCAGTACATGAGGCATTTTCTAAGGTTGATCATATATTAGCACACAAAAATTCTTTAAAAAATCAAAAAAATTGAAATCATAAGGTATCTTCTCAGACCACAGTGGAGTAAAACTAGAAATCAATTCCAAGAGAAGCTTTCAAATCTAAACAAAATCATGGAAATTAAACAGTTTGCTGCTAAATAATTCTTAGGTCATTGATGAAATTAAGATGGAAGTGAAAGGATTCCTTGAACTGAATGACAAAGGGAACACAATTTTCAAAATCTATGGAATATAGTCAAAGTCAAAGCAATCCTAAGGTAAAAATTCATAGCCTTAAATGCCTACAGCAAAAAGACAAAAAGATCACAAATTAACAATCTAATTTCACACCTCCAGGAACTGCAATAATAAGAAAAAAAACCAAGCCAAAAGCCAGTAGAAGAAAATAAATAATAAATCTCAGAGCAGAAATAAATGAAATAGAAACAAACAAACAAAATACAAAGGACCAATAAAACAAAAAGTTGGTTGTTAGAAAAGATAAAATATATTGACCACTAGCCAGATTAAGCAGAAATAAAAGAGAAGGGACTCAAATAACTTCAATCAGAAATGAAAAAGAAGACATTACAACTGTTACCATAGAAATATAAAATATCATCTGTGAATACTATGAAAACATTTACACAACCAAACTAGAGAAGCTGGAAGAAGCTTATAACATCCTGGAAACACGCAACCTCCCAAGCCAGGATTTCAGGAAGAAATAGAAATCCTCAACAGACCAATAATGAGCAGCAAGATTGAAACAATAACAATTAAAAAAATATCCCAACAAAATATAGCTCTGGACTAGATGGACTCACAGCCAAATCCAACCACACCCACAAAGAACTAGTACCTACCCTCTAGAAAATATTCCATACTAATGAGAAGTAGGGAATGCACAAAAAAAATAAGAAATCCCCAACTCATTTTATGAAGTCAGTATCACATCAATACCAAAACCATCAAAATACCAAGATCATTTTTCACAGATCAAGAAAAAATAATCCTAAACTTCATTTAGAACCATAAAACAGCCTGAATAGCCAAAGCAATCTTAAATCTTAAAAAAGATAAGTCTAGAGGCATCACATTATCTGACTTGAAATTATACCATAAGACTATAGCAACCAAAACAACATTATACTGGTATAAAAGCAGAGACCCAGACCAAGGGAACAGAATAGAGAACCCAGAAATAAAACCATATACCTAGATGACCAACTGATCTTTGCCAAAGCAGACAACAACATACACTGGGGAAAGGAAGACCTTTCAATAAATGTTGCTGGAAAAATTGAATAGCCACATGAAGAAGAATAAAACAGGACCCCTATCTCTCATCATGTACCAAAATTAATTTAAGATGGATAAAAGACTTAAATATAAGTCACGAAACCATAAAAGTTCTAGGAGAAAACAGGAAAAACTCTTCTAAACATCAGCCTTAGCAAAGAATTTATGACTTAGACCCCAAAGGCAAATACAGTAGCAATAAAAATAAATAAATGGTGCTTAGATAAATGAAAAAGCTTCTGTATAGCAAAGAGGATAATTAACAGAGCATATAAGGCAACCTATAGAATGGGGGAAAATGTTTGCAAACTATACATCCAGCAAAGGACTAATATCCAGAATCTACAAAGAACTCACACAAATCATCAAGAACAAAACAAAACAAAAAAGCATTAAAAAGTGGGAAAAAGACAAAAATAGAAGTTTTTCAAAAGAAGATAGACAAATGGCCAACAGATACATAAAAATATGTTCAACATCACTAATCATCACGGAAATTCAAATTAAAACTACAAGGTGATACCATCTTAATCCTATCAGAATAGCAATTATTAAAAAGTCAAAAACATTAGGTGCCGCTGTCAATGAAGAGAGAAAGGAATGCTTATACGCTGTTGGTGGGATTGCAAATTAGTACAACCCCTATGGAAAAAAGTATGTAGAGTCCTCAAGGAAATAGATGCAGACTTACCATTTGATCCAGCAATCCCGAAGCTGTGTATCAATCAAAGGAAATGAAGTCATTTTATTAAATGGACACTTGCACTTGAATGGTTATTGCAGCACAATTCAAAATTGCAAAGATGTAGAATCATCCTAAGTGCCGCTCAATTAATGAGTGGAAACCACACGTATACACATCATGGATTACTACTCATGGGAATAAAATAATGTCATTTTTAGCAATTTGGTTGGAACTGGAGACCATTATCCTAAGTGAAGTATCTCAGGAATGAAAAACCTAACACCATATGTTCTCACTAATAAGTGGTAAATAAATGATGGGTACAAAGCAATACAAAGGACATGAAAAACCAAGAACTTGGGAGGGTGGGAGGCAAGGTGTGGGATAAAAGTTTACCTATTGCATACAATACACTATTGTCTTGCTGGGCACAACAAAACCCTGACTTTAGCTGTATATAAGGTATCCATTTAACAAAAACATTTTTACCTCTTAATATTTTGAAACAAAATGAAAACAATACCACAATTTTTGTATATTTTTGATGCTCTTATATATTTAAGTATTAATATTTCATATTTTTATGATATTTTATTTTTATTTCATATTTTTATGATGTTTATGATTTTTATGATGTTATTACAAATGTAATATATATCCCACTGGTAGGTTGGCCACGTATTGGTGGATGTTTGCAGGTATTAATATTATTGTTTTATTCTCAATTTTTGTTTGATTGTTGATAATATGTAGAAGCATGATTGGTTTTTGCACTGATCTTGCTCTCCTATATAACTTTCTCTCCTCTGTTACTGTCTTCTGTGAACTCTAGCCACTCCTTGGACACTCAATTTCATTCCCTCAACTCAGGGGTCTCCTAGTATTGCCTGGTTGCCTCTTCCCGGGAGCACAAAGTTTATATATACATATATATATATATATATATATGTATATATAAACTTGGTAGAATACAGAAAGCTAAAATATATGTTTATGGGAATGAGAGTAAATGTGTGTGAGATAGAATCAAGACTATCATTATTTTCTTACATTTTTATATTTAGAATAATAATGAGTATCTTGGTGACACCAGATGCTTTTGAATTTGGGTTGCAGGGTGGTGTGGAAACCTGGAAAATCATTGAAAATCTGTTTAAGGAACAATGACCAAACCCAGACCAGACAGGAGGCAGCTGCTCAGAATCAGAATGAAAGAACCTTCTGGGACTATGAGCCATCTAGTTCAGATCAGTGCAAGAAGGCAGAGGACATCAAGAAGAGGTCTCTAGAGATGGGGACTTGACAGATTAGCTATGGGTTTTCATATATAATATATTTCAAGGAAATTTATAGTTTGTCAGGATACTTGGGAATTAATTAATGGTATGTACCCAGAAATCTGAAAGAATGAAATGAGGCAATTAACAACTTCAGGGAAAATTAGAAGTTGTACAGGAATGAATGTGTAATCTATGTGGCTTAACCAAGCATAAGATTTACATAGTATGATGTCATTATGAATATTGATTTATTTAACAAAAAATGGTGAAATACTATTGGTGAGCTGGCAGGAGTGGATGTATGCAAGTGTGTCTGAGGTGTGAAAGCACAGACTCATCTCTTTGTAGCAGGTGGAAAATATCATGCACTTAAAAATCAAGCAATAACAGAATGAGCAGCCTTTTCTCTATTTTTAGATTTATATAGATAAATGATAGGAAATATATTCAATGTGGTTGCTTTGAGTCAGTAAGAATAGAGATCTTTAGTAGTGAACAGAAGGCTGTTGGTTATTATTATTAAACTTGTAGGTCTATGTACATGCATTACTTTGATTGAAGTAAAAGTAAATCAAAACAAAAATTATCTCAATATAAACCTTGCATCCAAAGCTTCATTTTGTTTACTTAAGAATTAAGAGCAAATAACAAACTGCCTTGTTTGGATTCTCAATTCTACCCCCTGATAAAATTATACTTGAACATGTTACTTCACCTACTGATGCCCCGGTTTCCTAATCGGCAAAGTGGAAACTGTAGCTATCTGTCTGATGGGGCTGTTAAGGGGATCCAATGAGTTGATCTTTGTAAAGTGCTTAGAATTGGAACTGGCACATGGTAAGTGCTATCTTGTAGTTCATTATAGTAAAAACAAAATACAACAAAAGGACATTGATGCTGCAGGATTACTATTTTGGCTCTTTTTTAAAAATCTGTACTGAAGAATCAATGCCAAGAACACAAATTTCTCTCTACTTTAAACAGCAATGCAATTTGCATTGATTCTAACTAGATTTAAAATATTCAAAGATGTTTTTAAGTAAGTTGTTTTTGATGCGCCTATATCTGTTTAAAGAAACATTAGTCAAATTATGATTGCCTATTTTATTTAAACTGTGTTCATTCAATAATTTTTTCAAAAGTACTCAAAACCCTGCAATATGATTTTTCAAAACCAGCAGTATGGAGGCAACAGCTGGCCTGGCCAAGCTTCTTGCCCTAGTTGTAAGCCAGAGTCTGGGATGGATTACTAGAAGAAAAGTTGACCTACTTTGAATCTTTAGATAGGAAGAATTTGTTAAAGCAAAAATGACCCTGAAGGATGGTATGGGTATAAAGAATATTTCATTCCAGTTTTTGCTTATTTTTCAGGCACTAGGGAAAATATAAACTATATTAGCCTCAAGGCATTAGCTTATCCTATATAACAGCTGTAATGTTATTCCAAAACATATATTAAAACCAACCACAAAACGAAATAACCCTTTTATTTTATCCTTTCCTTATTTTAGTAGCCTTTTTGGAGTTTTTTGGTTATGAATATATATTGCTATAAGTAAATTTTGTATTATAAAAGGAATATAATTATAGTGAGGAAAACATATTCCATTAACTCAAAAAATGTTTGAAGAAAAATGTAACAATGAAGATTTCTGATGATAGGTTTTAAAATATTTGGTATATCATGAGCTCTGCCAGGGCATTGAATTTGCTTTTTATTTGTGTGCCTCTAATACTCTGTGGCAAGTCTTGGATATATGCAATGTTTGGTGAACACTTATTTCATTTAGTTAAACACTGGCTGAAATCTTTTCAGGGGACATTTTATTTTCATTGTGACTCTAAGGCTGTCTTTATGAATATGCAGTTTATTCATAATATTGTACCATAAAGGTCACCGTGACAGGGCAGTGGAGAAAATATGCATATAGGAACTTGAATATGAGTTGATTCATTTCACAAAGGTAAACACCAAATGCTGCATAACTGCCTGCTTTTAATTAGCTTGTCAAAAGATTTTGACAAAGACCTCCAGTGGATTACTGAACAAACCTGGATGTAGATTACTTCTATTGAATCATTTATTGTCTTTCATAGCTTTTAATAGAATTGATCTAATCATGCACATTCTATTCTCTTATCAATTTTACACTCTTCTTTGGTTTACATTTGTAACTATAAGGTTTTGTAGAGATAATTTTGCCTTCTTCATGCTTGCTATATCTGCTCTCAGCTTCAAAACATACTTTAGATCTATCCTGATATTTTTATTTGGGTCTAGGTATGATGTTTCTAGTAATGTTTAAACTTTTAGTGTTTTCCTTTCATTTTTAACAAATGGTTTTTTTATCACCCTCATTTTCTCCTTCCTTTTAATATAAAAATATACAAATATGGTCTTTTGTTAAAAAAAAAGTATACTCAGAGAAATGATGTCTTTAGTATAATATACAACTTCCCTGATCTTCTTTTTCATAAATTTTTTCCACCCCCACTTTCCTCATCACAAATAAGAATGAAATGTTTCTGAAATTAGGAAGTTATCTGTAGAATTAGATGATCTGATACAAATCAATTTTCATTTTCTCAGTATTAAATGAATTAATTCACCAAAGTAGCTTACAAGATAATGAAAGCAAAATGCAAGCAAAGAAATTGAATGACCTTTAACAAGCCTCAAATAAAATTAAATGTCAAAGTCCTAAAAAGATGTTCCCTCTGTTTATTTCTAGTAGCTTCATGTTTTAGCCCAGCCACAGGATGATGGGGAGTTGCTAGGCAATTCTTATAACTTAGATTTTATTTTTGATAAAGATTTCTTATTTCTAGCAAGGGCACACTGTATTTCTTATTTGAATGATTTCTTTCTCTAGAACCCCTGAAAACCTTATTTTTTTTTTTTGCTGAAAGACAAACTATTTTCATAGATATTGCCTTTACTTGGTATCATAAAAACTAGATATTTAAGTCAAAGTTGGTAATGGCATGGGCTACAGGTGTTTTCCAAATGTCACAAAAGTAAAGGCATTTTTCTGATCAAAAGTCAGAGTAGACAAGATGTTAAAGTACAGAGTGAATCAACAACAATCGTCCAAATCAAGATGAGGAGACTTAAATTTTTAGCAATCATTTCAAGAGGCTGAGGAAAGACTAGAAAGTGATAGAAGCAGAAGTTTTCAAAAGGGGCTAGGCACTGTGGCTCATGCCTATAATCCTAGCACTCTGGGAGGCTGAGGCAGGAGGATCGCTTGAGGTCTGGAGTTCGAGAGCAGCCTCAGTAAGAGGAAGACCCTGTGTCCACTAAAAATTGAAAAATTAGCCAGGCGTGGTGGCATGTGTCTGTAATCCCAGCTACTTGGGAGGCAGGAGAATCACTTGAGCCCAGGACTTTGAGGTTACTGTGAGCTAGGCTGACACCACAGCACTCTACCCCACGTGACAGAGTGAGACTCTGTCTCAAAAAAAAATAAAAGGATTCAAAAGAAACCTAGATATTATGTGGTGAGAAAAATTAAGACAGATTCTAACATCGAAGTATTAGTAATAATACACCTCCAGCACATTATAATTGATTGCATGATATATTCTATATGAATAGTTACTTATAACTCTAGGTCAATTTTATTCTGCATTTGGAAATTTATTTATCACCCTTAGCTGGTGCCTCATTTTCAATTATAAACAAGTGAGATCAAAAAAGAAAAATAAAATGAACTAGGATTTCACAAAACCATGCCAGTGTAAAATAATACTCATAATTAAAATAATACTCATAATACTCAAAATAATATTGTTGACCTGGAAATGTTAAAATGTAAAAATTTCCTATAAATACTTACATCACCAAAGGAAGGAACTTAAACCAGTGTCTTGATCCCCATTCAGAGGACTGGTTAGGTATTATGCATAAAAGTGGAAGAACTAATTGTTTTTCAGCATAAAATATTAGAACAGAAGCATAGAGAATTAAAAATGCATATAAAAATGCATAGACTAAGAAATTAGTTTTATCTTACCCTAATTGCTGTGCTTTGAATGTATCCCCCAAAGTTCATATGTTGAAAACATAATCTGTACAACAATGTTGGGAGGCAGAGCCTAGTAAGAGGGGAGTAGCTCATGACAGCTCGTGAATGGTTTTCTTTCCTCCTCAACTGACTTCTTTGCTTACATAGTTAAAACAGCTTGATAACAATACCAAATTCTAAAAGTTGATGGTTTTCTGTAAGAATATGTTCTTTTGCCTGAACTTTTATTTTTATATTAATATTTTGTCAAATTTAGTAAAATTTATTATTCAATATATTTTTCAATTTATGTATTAAAATTACCTGCAATTAAAAAAACACATATTATCAATAAATGCCTTATAATATGAAAAGTATTTGAGAGGAGAATGCCCTGTCTAGAAAAATCTGAAATAAATCCATTCAAATATTAGCACCCCTTATACTTCTAAAATTGTATCTTTTCTATTCAGGGCTGATTTTTGGAGATAGAAGAATGCATTGTGTAATTCTCAAGGCTGAGAGCAAATGGAATTTTTCTTTACTAAACTCAATAATTTTAGGAGCAGGCACTTAATCTGGATATTACATTTTTGTGTGAAGGTGCCTTTTCGCCATCTCATGCAGTGGGCATTTAGTCCTAATGGATGTTATTTGCAGACACTGCCTCGCCATAAATAACTGTTTCAATGAGGTCAGGACCCTTTGTGTTCAACTTGTAGTCAATGTTCCAACTGAATGGCATCTGTGCTTATATCCTGCTTCAGGGAAAATGCAAAAAAAAAAAAAAAAAATCTCAACTATTCCACAAACCACATCTCCCTTCTACACATCATTATTTGTGTCCAGAAAGTTTTGGTCAGAATGAAGCAAGGTAAATTGAAGATGACAAAATTTCCCATGTTTTCTAGTCAACAATCAAATGTGTTGTGCTCTGCTATATATCTGTTTGCATCCATCCTACATATTTTATTTATTTTCTCATTTATTTCTAAATAACTATACCTACATTTAAATTTACAGTTATCGAGCATGGAGCCTCTGGGCACGTTTAAAATACAAGAAAATCAGCATTCTTAGAAAAATGCTATAAAAATCACAATGGAGTACAATTTTCTTTGTATAGTAAGGAAAGGAAGAAAAAAGCACCCAAGTCTGAAGAGATCAGCTAAAGCTTTAACCATTTTCAAGTAAAGTTGGGGCTTCCTGAAACTCCCTGTATTATAGGGGAGGAGAATAGCTGTGTGGTTGAATGCTATGGAGAAAAAAGTGGTTTCATAATAACACCAAATTTGTTAGCTCAGCACATAATGTCCCTATTATTATCATCATTTAATTATTACTGCTATTATTATAATTATGTTAATTGTTAAGCTGATTCATTAAAATCCCTATGTAAGTTAGTAATCTTCAAAGGAGTTATTAATATCTCATGAATTCACTTTTTATAGTAACTATGAACCAGTATTTCATAACAGAAACATAATAGAATAAAACATCATAATTGACAAACCAAATGTAATAGAGTTTCTTGTTCCAAGGTGGCATACTATTCAACCTCATGTATAACTGTGAATATTGGACCTATGAATGTTTTTAGCAAGGCGAGAAGAATTTCCCCAGGTAAATGTATTGTAATGTGTATTAGAATGGTATGGGGAAAAAACAATAATACCAAACCTAATGTAAAGACTAAAATAGTTTGACACACAGTAAATGTGCTATTATTATTACTAGTATTATTCTTAAGTGTTAGTATGGTTTATGAAAATCATTGAATAACTTAATAATTCTTCCAGCAACTATTAATATATCTTATAATTCATTACATATGATAATTTTTAAATAATCTTGCCATGGTTGAATAAACAAAAAGAATATGCAAGCTCACAAATGGCTATGAATATTGGGACCTCAGATGTTTTTCATAAAAAGGACATTTTACAAAGAGAATTTGCTTAGGTTAATTTATTATAATGTAAGTAGGAAAACTGAGAAGAAAATTAAGTATGAAAAAACTTGTCCCGTGACTGTTTTCTCTCTTTCTTTCTCTCTTTCTTTCTTTCTTTCTTTCTTTCTTTCTTTCTTTCTTTCTTTCTTTCTTTCTTTCTTTCTTTCTTTCTTTCTTTCTTTCTTTCTTTCTTTCTTTCTTTCCTTCTTTCCTTCCTTCCTTCCTTCTTTCCTTCTTTCCTTCCTTCCTTCCTTCCTTCCTTCCTTCCTTCCTTCCTTCCTTCCCTTCCCTTCCCTTCCCTTCCCTTCCCCTTCCCCTTCCCCTTCCCCTTCCCCTTCCCCTTCCCCTTCCCCTTCCCCTTCCCCTTCCCCTTCCCCTTCCCCTTCCTTCCTTCCTTCCTTCCTTCCTTCCTTCCTTCCTTCCTTCTTTCTTTCTTTCTTTATTTATTTCTTTCTTTCTTTCTTCTTTCTTTCATTTCGGCATATTATGGGGGTACAAATTTTAAGGTTTTAATAAATGCCCATTCCCCCCTCCCCCCACAAGTCTGAGTTTCCAGCATGACCATCCCCCAGATGGTGCACATCTCACTCATTATGTATGTATATACCCGCCCCCCTCCCCCCCCACCTGCCCAATACTCTTACTGTAGTACCTATGTGTCCACTTAGGTGCTGCTCAGTTAATACCAGTTTGCTGGTGAGTATATCTGGTGCTTGTTTTTCCATTCTTGGGATACTTCATTTAGTAGTATGTGTTCCAGCTCTGTTTTCTTAAGCATGTAGTATTCAACTGAATTCTAATTGAAGGGGAGAAATGGCCACACTCAACCACAAAGGTTTTCCTTTATAACTAGAATTGTGTGGTTAATTGTTTCTTTATGAAAAATAAACCTTAGTCAACAAATGTTTGGAAAATGAAAAAAACTAAATGTATCTTCTTCCTGACAAAGAAGTAAGAGAAAAATCAATAGGTTGGGAGACTTCTGGAACTCTTCTCCCCAGTGAAAAGTACTAACATTCTTAATACATTTTATGTAATTTGTTCTTTTATAGTTATCCTAGAAATGAATCATTAAATATTCACACTGTCTGCATTACTTATGTCTTGATTTGAGTAACAATTGTTGCGTATGATCTTCTTGATTTCTTTTCTGTAATTATATTTTCTCATATATGAGAAAAGTCCATAATAGAAAACAGAAAAACCTTCACTGTGCTTTAAATGTTTCTAATGTCAGAATCCAGTATTTCAAACTTTTCCAGCTCCAATGTAAAAGAGCACCCTGGAAATCAATGAATAGAGAAAAATTATTAAAGCCAAAAAAATTTTAGTAATAATTTAGAAAACAAAGTTTTATGCTAATAATAGTAGGTCTTTATTTTTAATTACCCTTAGTAATTCTCTTTCCTTAACAGCAGGAAACTAGTTTTCAGTAATTAATATTGCTTTAAACTTCATCTGTAATTCTTTCTTAAGGAGTTCTTCCTAAAATACCATATTCAAATCCCTAATCTAGGTGATTTTTGGACTTAATTCAGAGGAAACATTCAGAGCAAATAAGGAAACATGACATTAAAAAGGAAATAAAATATATGGGTGTGTATATATGTATACATATTCTGATTCTGAATTTTAACAATGTATGGCCCATTCCTTTCATTTTTATTGGAAAACTCAACTGACTTCAAAGGAACTAGTATTTTAGAAAGAAGTGATTTATAAGACAGGGATCCAAAAATATGTCTCATAACATACACATCTTCAATGCTGGTTTTGTCATTTCCAAGAACTAATGGTTTAAGAAGAGTACTTACAGGTAATCTAGTCTATGTTTACTTAAAGTGTGATTCATGAATCAGCAGCATGGTATAACCTAAGATGCAGAATCCCTGACCCTACCCTAGAACTACATAAATCTGCATTCTATCAAGATCTCAGGATAGAATCCAAATCTGCATTCTATCAAGATCTCAGGTGAACTGAATGCACACCTCGGTGTTTTCAACCAATTTAGTTGAAATGATAATACCAAAAGTAAAGGAGGTCATGGAAGGCCTTGTCTGGCATGTAAATTGCAAGTGAGAGAAACCCTGACTCAGTGGACCTTAACAATTGTTCATTGTCCAGAGTCAAGGTGGCATACGGAGATAGTAACTTCAGGAAATGACAGGTTATCCTGCAATTGTGGTGGCTTCTTTCTCAAGGGGGTAGCACAATGAGTACAGCTGTTCCAGGCACTGTATCAAGATGTGTCATATCTTACCATAATCTTTCCTAAGAGTGAAGAGATTTTTCTAAGAACCCTTCAAAAGACACCCACAGTTTCTCATTTGCCACAACTAGCTCTCAACCTATTTCTAAAACAATTAGTGGCTATGGAAAAAGAGATTACTATGATTGGTTTAGGTAATCATCCTCAGGCCCAGAAACTTACCTTGGGATCTTCTTCCCCTGGTTCATACCAGGGTCACTCAGAAGTTTAAAAAATAGGTGTTTTGTTGGGATAAAAGTAGGGAAAATAAAGGTGCTTGGAATGCTACTTTATCTGACAGCCAAAGTGGAATCATTGAAAGACTATTAAGCAGGACAATAACATGATTAAGTCTGTTTATAAAAATATTGTAGAATATACATATTGAGTACTAGACAGAGAAAATATTGTTAAGAAGCTGTAGTTCAAGTGAGAATATCCTATGGGTTCAAACCAGGACAAGTGTGAAGATACAGAGGAGACAGACTTGAAGGACATCATCTTTAGTTTAGAAGAATTCATAAGATTCTGGGCTACACAGATCAAATATTTCCTCAAGTGTAGGAATTATGCCTATTTTGTTTCCTGGTACAGTGAAAGATATAATCTAGGTGGTCAACAAATATATACTAAGGTAAGAAATAAACATACATTCACCTGAAATCATTAATTCAGTTGGAGAAGAAGATTTGAGAATGAATTGACATGCTTAATTATCTGTGCAATGATGCTATTCAGTAGATGATTAAAAATTCGAGTCTTTACTATAGTCATGATACTGTGGAATAGAACACCAGAATATATTCTTCCTAATTGTAACTTTCTATCCATTGATGAACTTATCCCCACCCTCCCCAATCTCCTCTCCTCCCCAGTCTCTGGCAACTACTGTTATACGTTCTGCTTAATAGTAAAATATTGTATATTACTAAATAGCTGGAAGACAGGTATTCAGATGTTCTCACTACAAAGAAATGATCAATGTATGAGTTGATGGGTATGATAACTACCCTGATTTGATCATTATACAACAAATATATGTATTGAAACATCAAATTGTATCTCCTAAATATTTATAATAGGCCAGCCAATAAAAATCAGGTCTTCTGAGAGATATTTAAACTCAAAAAGGAATACATGCTTGGATAATGTCTAGCTCTTCCTTACTTATATTCTCTATTTTTTCCTTTTTTTTTTCATTATCTTTTCTTTCTACCCTTATCTCTCTAACAGGCTTACTTTCTCACTCTACAGCCTGAAGCATTATGGATAGTTCAAGGTCATTTGGGGAAAATCATGCCCACTAAATTTCATAATCCCAGATTTAACACTTTGTATACTTTTTCAAGATAACTATGTTATCTCCTGTGAGGGTTAAATAATAAAGTGAGAAAATTCCCAGAAATAAGATTCATTTTTGAATAATATTATAGGATGACCAGAGACCTTATTTTCTCACAACCCTTCATTTTTTACATTATGTTTCTTCTTCCTAGAATGTTCTTATTGCCTTTGTCTTTCTGTTTAATTTCTACTCATCCTTCATGTTTTCAAATAAGTATCATTTTCAGAAAGTGAATTCACTTTTGAAATTTTAATTATGCATATTAACCCAATGTATTATGTAACCCCAAATTGTGTCAGGTGCTGGAATTAAAAAGATTATGACATGTAATCTTTGTGTCTAAAAAACTTATCATGTAGTATGGATAACAAAGAATTTTAGTAGAAAGTACATGGATGAAAGCATAGATGTGTCTTAGATTTTATGACAGCTAGAAGGCTACTAACCTAGAGTTTGGATGGAAAGCAAAATGAGGTCAAAGAACTCTAAAATAAGGTGTCCCAAATGGAGACTCAATCCTGAGATAACATGTGTGAGTAGAGGCTATCAAGGAAAAGAGGATTGCAGGAGCAAATGCAAGGAGGTGATGGAAACAGTGCATGTGCAGGGTAAGGGAATGAAGATTGGGGATAGACTATTGAGACTCGGGTGAATTCTTTTCTTGTATATATAATACATATGAAGGGTGAGGCAGATGATTGATAAAAGCTGAAGTGGAAAGTTAACCGTAGTCCCATTCATGGAGAGCCTTCGATGCCAGGTTAGTTAGCATGGAACTTATCATGTAGGTTATGAGAAGGCTTTGTTTCATCTTCCATCCTCCCCCCCATCCCACCATGATGATTTCCAGATCTTTCTGATCTTTTCCTGTAATACAAAATGTATAGCACTGTTAGAATACTTATTTTTGTTTGTGTACATGTTTTTACATACTATGTGTGGATGTTTTGTCCAACCAATTTCTGTCTATTTGTATAGTATAAAGCCTAAATATAACAGTTCTTTGAACATGTTTTTGAGTCTATTAATAAGAGCACCACTATAAAATTATACTTTCTTATATTTAATGTCTATTTGCCAATTCACCAGATTGTTAGACTCTTGTACACAAGGCTTGTAACTTTTTTCTTATTTTGCTAACTTATGATGCCTAGCTAGGTAATTTTGTATATATATATATATATATATATATATATATATATATATATATATTTCATATATGTGTATGGGATTATATATCCCCCACACACATAAATGTATATATATCCTCCAATAAATTTGGAGCCTGAATTAAAGACAAATAGAACGAGGGATGAATTCTGCTTTTCTAAAAGTTTTATTATATCAGGATAAAAGCTTTATTTCTAATATTTTATATACTTTTAATTAATTAGCTATATTCCTATCTCACAAAAAAAGATGAACAAATACAATAACTGCTTGATTTCAACCTTCTCTATTAACATTTTTATGTACTCTTTCAAGATCTTTCCCACAGTCTAAGGGAATTAAGGTAAAAATAAATGACCACTATCATTTGCTTGAGTAGTTTTGATATCATTTAATAGCCCATCTGCATAGATTTCTGTTATAGAATCTATTGACCTAATACAGACATCAGGTTAACCTTCAGGTAGACTTGAGAGAAAGAGCCATTAAGCATGCATGGATGGTTAAAACAGGTATACAAGCAAAGTTTATAAACCAGCACGAATGAGAAACAACCCGACCTATTAAACAGACCTGTTCCACCATCCCATCCAGCTAGCAAACACTTAAATTATATTATGTATTTTAAAAGACTTTATTCAATGATTTTGCAGTACATTGCACAAGCAATAGCCCTTTCAGACAATCTGAATGTTCCCAGAAAGTGTTAATTGACAGGAATCTATGGAGTTGGGAGTACAGTCTTGAATATTGCACAGACTAGTTCTTGACCTAGCAATATATAAACTAGAACAGAGAAAAATAATATATTATCTTAAGAAACATATTAAGTTTGGGTGTAGAGGTCACAATAGATTTTAAAATATCAAAAATGCACTGTGAAGTTATCTTACATTCTCCTTAAGCCTATATTTTACAAAAGTCACATTAGAAGTGTTATAGTGGGGTAAAAATGAGATTTTGGCGACAGATATTAGTTTGAATCCCTGTTCACCCATTTATTAGTTGGATAACCTTGGGTAAATAGCTTAACAGCTTTATATCTTTTCTATTCCTCAAGTTGAGTTGTCAATTCCTATTTTGTAGTATTATTACGAGGATTAATAATAGTAAATAAAGGCTAAGAGAAAGACAAAGATGCAGTGCCAAGAGTATTCATGCACTCAATGAAAAATTTATAATTATTACCATATATATGAATTTACTGCCTTTGCTAATCTTTGATAGGATTGATTTCTTGAGCATGAGCCATTAGCATTATAAAATTTATGGAGTCCTTTGTTCTTACTACAGCTCTCAACTAGCTGGGGTTCCTTGATAAAGTCATTTAATTTCTTCATAACTTTTGTTTCTATGCTGGAATGTTATAAGAAGAAAAATGAGAGGAAAATAATAGTTTGCTCAGAAGAATTTACCAGGTGGTTGTTTAACTGCTCAATAATAATAATAGAACATACTTTCATGGCATTATTATATATTAGGCACTGTTCTAAGCACTTTATATTTAGTTAATGAATTTAATGCTCAAAAAGCCTCTGTGATGAATGTACTGTTACTATCCACATTTTAGATATGTGGACACTGAGCTATGAAGCTAAGTAAACAGCGATGGATATACAGTTAGTAAATGGTGGAACCAGTGTTCCAATTCAAGTCATCGGTACCAAAGTTGATGTCTTAACCAATACACTGTAATGCCTTTCAAATGTGCTTTGTTTTAATAATTAAATTTAAAGCAATACTCAGCTATAAAAACGAATGAAATAATGTCTTTTGCAGCAACTTGGATAGAAATGGAGACCATTATCCTAAGTGAACTATCTCAGGAATGGAAAAACAAACTAATACCTGGGAGCTAAACTATGGGCACACACAAGCATAAGTATTTGTGTGTTTTTTTAGTGTAGATTCCCAAGCTAAGAATTAGAATTTCTGTTAAAGTTTATGCTTAAGGTTTTTAAATACATATTACATTTTGAGAGTCTCACTAGGACAATTGCAGTATGTTTATCATGCATTCAATTTATTTGCCAAAATATGAAATATATAATGTTAGATTGAATCTCAAAAAAAATGCATAATTTCAGATTTATAGATACACATTTAAATGTGATTTCCAATTAACTTGAATTTTGAAAATTCTTTAAGGTATTGTTTTATAACCAATTGAGAACTCATTCAGAGGATTGGCAAAGATTTCATTTATAGTACAAATATATCTCAGAGGTCATTCTACATTTGCAAAATGATTTATTTTTTAATATAATACTTAGACACCTAACTACGGTGCTTGTCTTATGAATGAAAGTAATAGCTTATTTACTGATAAACAATAAAACAATGAAATCTTATTTTGCAATTTTATCTGTAAAAAATTATATATCTCAGTGAACAACATTGCAACTGACATCTTATATGATAATCAAATAAAATAGTAAATTAAAATATAAAATATCTTTTTTAAAAACACCAAATGTTTAGAATGATGATATGGTAATATGTTTATGAAAAAAATTGTAATAATTGCTTTCTTTATCTGCCCAGCAACCTACATACCCTTAAGTTTTGCTCCTTCTCCTCTAAATATCCATATAGTTACAATAAGAGATAAGATACAATTAATCCAGAAGGGACATGTGACCTAACTAGGGCCAATGGTCCTTACCTCCTCAGCAATATTTTCTAGTTTTTGTAGAACTATATCATCACCAGTACTAAATATTTAATATTAATTTTTTGCCAATTCAGTGTTTGTAAAACCGTATACCATTGTGCTTGTAATTTGCATCTTCCTCATTGCTAAAGAGGTAAATCCTCTATTCACATACTTATAAACTATTTTTTGTATTTCCTCTTCCGCTAGTATTTTTAAAAATATTTTTGGGCAGAAATATTATTGATTACAACTTCTTGAAATATTGTCTCTTGGTCTTTTTTAATATAAGTATCTATATATGTAGAGATACAGACATAGTTTGTGTAGCTCCCTGGGCTCTGTCTATGTCTTACTACCATATTTTCCTCTTCTTTTTTATGTTCATATTATCCAAAAGTGAACCTGTTAATAAATTGTTTTCAAAGATAGTCAATACTTAGGCACAAAATTTAAGTTTATGCTTAAGTGTTTACTTTGAAATCAGAAAGTATTACAGTCCTGTGAAATCTACCCCTAAGTCTGGCTATGTCCACATAATACCAAACTCATAATTCTCCTGTATGTGTTAACACAGTGAAAAATAGTCACAACCATAACTGCAAATTTTTTGAACTGAGAAGCTGGCAAATTTGGAAGTTTCATTTACAGAAATGAGGAGATGTAGCCAAGGCTTAATGAATTCATCAGCAGTGTTTATAGGGAACATAATATAATCAAATAATTATTTCTAGAGTTCTTTATTTAGAGGTCAAAATCCAACAACAGAGAATTAGAATGAGTGGCCAGTAAGTAGGAGAGAATAAGTCAAATAAGATTCGAACTGAGGATTAGCCATTGAATTTGTCAAGGTAAGTGCTGTCTATGTACTTGGCAAGACCTATTTTGTGGAGGAGTATGTTGAAGGTGACTTTAGAGTGAATTTGGGGAAAATGTGAATAATAAAAGGATAGAGAGAACTTGTGTAGACATGTTTCTCAATGAGGTTTCTCTAAAGGGGAGGAAAGAAATGGGCCAGTAGCTGAAGCTGAAGCTGGTTCAATGGAAACTACCTTAAGAAAGGAACTTTGTCAGCATGTACCTTTGTTAGAAATGAGTCACAGGTGATTGGTGGCATAGGAGAGGGGAAAATTACAAAGGTAAAATTTGGAAAGTCAGAATGTTAATTTAATGAATATTTATCTAAGAATCTCAGTGGATCTTGGGAACAGATGATTTGGGAAAAAAGAAAGAAAGAAGAAAATCCATTAACTTGTCTTGTTTGCAATATTATATATAGTTTCAAATGATTTCTTCTGATGCTAAACAAAGTATAATACATATAACTTGCCAAATTGAAAAATTAAAACAACAAAATGAACTAGGTTTTTAATCATTGTAAATTATCACATACATTCTTAATGGGATGATATTGTCCACATGAGGGTGAAAATTGGTTCTTTAGGCGTAAAAAAAATCCAGATATTACAATGATTTGTGGCTCTCTGAAGGACCATAAATAGTTATACAGTATATATGTGGTACTAAAATTTAATGGAAGGTGACAGTATTTAGGAAAAAAAAAATCTAAAAAGGCTCTGAGAGAGATGGTATGAAAAAAGTCTAAAATGTCTCTTTAGAGTAGGCAATAATGAAAAATATTGATTGAGCAACAATAATAACTTGCATTTCTGTTTTGAATTTACAGATGTATTATACATGGTACAGCATTTAAAAATATTAGTTAATACATTAATAAAGACGGTGAATAACCTAAACCTTAGTTTAAATGTTAACTAAATATAACTTACTTTTGGCCTTAATCACTTAAAAAACACAGATGGCTTTGAAACGTAGGGTATTTGCACCTGCTGGTGAAATGAAGTCTTCAATCCATAGACTCAGCCCCTGTGGACCAGGGAAGACAGGACTACTATTGGGGAGAATCTAGATTTGGTCAGATTTCCAAGATATATAAGATGGACCCAAGACGTATGCTCCTTTAGGCTTCTTCCTTCCCTTAACCCAGGCCATATTGCTATAAGTAGACCCTTTTCTTTGTATATGTCCTGCTCCTGAAGATGAGTTGTAAGTTTGCTGAAGTCTAGTTTACTCCATCATCTGCTTTCTGGAGACTAGGCCCAATGTTTTGAACTATTTCTACAACAACCCAGTGTAATAATGTCTTGCTCTAAACAAACCGATGACCCAGAAACAATACAATGACATCCATCTGAATTCTCATGTCACTTAGGCCTAGAATGTTCTGTTCTCATGTTTTACTGACAGATTAGATTCCCTTAGAGTAAACACCAAAAATCATTACATTAAACTATGCCACTGGCCCACCCAAATTTAGATTCCTACTCAAATTTCACTTGTTCCATAATGTAGAGTTCTTAGTATTCCTCAAATCTAGATCAGAATTCACTGTGGCAGGATGTAAACAGATGAATAATGAAATGTTAGGAGTGTAAGCTACACATCTATTTCTTTCATCATTCTTACACACTTTGAATATTAGTCAGGCTATTAAAATAAACATGTTACTTGTATCTGAAAATAAAGAACTTACAAACTCTGTTTTTCATGATTACCTTTTAACT
This sequence comes from Microcebus murinus, assembly GCF_040939455.1. NCBI lineage: Eukaryota > Metazoa > Chordata > Mammalia > Primates > Cheirogaleidae > Microcebus > Microcebus murinus. The sequence goes on along the minus strand of NC_134108.1, from coordinate 61,413,540 downwards.
TACAATTTCACCATTGTAATCATTTCCTTAAAATTTTATCCTTCTTTTTATATGCTTTTACATAATCCTTCTTTTAATATACTCCGAAAGGGAGTTTTTCCTAAAATCAATCAGTTATATGTGTTTTAGTGAGATAAGTATGCATGTTTTGGACATCTCAGATCCATCATTTTGGGCTTGTTGAAAATAGGTATCACATAGAAATAATTAAGAAACTGAATGAAAAATTTTATTAAATATATAATATAAAATATATACAAGGGTGAGAAAAAGAAAGTACAACAAAGATAGCTCATTCTAAAAAAGTAAAAATACATGAAATAAATGAAAAGAATCAGAAGAATGTGTAGATAAGTGAATAACCATGTAATTTACATTTTCCTAAAAATAAAACTTTTTTATTTATATATTATATATTTAATTTCTAATACTATCAGAGTGTAGCAATTATAGATTTGAAGTATGTATTATAGTGATTCATTTCAATATTAAATAATGTCACTCAAGGTAAATTTTTTTTCAATCTCACTTTATATTTTAGCTTAATAAAAACTTTTACTTCAGAGTACAAAGGGGAAAGAAGTCCGTGTTTCTGAATTTCAAATTTGCAGTAGTATTAAACCATGTATAATATAAAAAAATGAGAAATTTGCCTGAATGTGTAATTTTTCCATATCATATTCAACTGAAATGAAAGCTATGTCAGGAGTAGAACATATTCTGCTTGCAATGATGAATAACTGGTGTTAACAGCAGCTATAGAGGCAGAGCCATTAGAGAGATGGATGAATGTATCAGTAAGTAGAGGCACACATATCAGCTAATGGGAAGGTCACAAAGCAAACATTAACAATCAAGAACATTAATACATTCTCGCACACCAATGCTTTCTCAATAGTGACTTTTGACAGGTACAATCTGGCTTCCATATGTCTCTGGCTAAACTGCAAGGATAGTTTTATTTCAGTACACAAACATATCCACAGATTTGCCTTCAAGATGATACAAACAACTAAGATAAAGTGTTCAGGGTTTTCCTTTTGCATTTTGTATATATTGGAACAAGTCTTTTCCTTGAGTAGACAAATGAGAAGGCTGGTTTATGAAGTATAGGCATACCTTGTTTTATTGCACTTTACTTTATTGTGCTATATAGATATTGTGTACTTTTACAAATTGAAGGTTTGTGGCAACCCTACATCGAGGAAGACTATCAGCATCATTTTTCCAACAGCATGTGCTCACTTTGCATCTCTGTCACATTTTGGCCATTCTTACAATACCTCAAACTTTTTATATTATTGTTATAACTGTTATGGTGATCTGTGATCAGTGATTTTTTTTTTTTTTTTTTTTTTTTTGAGACAGAGTCTCGCGTTGTTGCCCAGGCTAGAGTGAGTGCCGTGGCATCAGCCTAGCTCACAGCAACCTCAAACTCCTGGGCTCGAGTGATCCTTCTGCCTCAGCCTCCCGGGTAGCTGGGACTACAGGCATGCGCCACCATGCCCGGCTAATTTTTTTATATACATATCAGTTGGCCAATTAATTTCTTTCTATTTATAGTAGAGACGGGGTCTCGCTCTTGCTCAGGCTGGTTTTGAACTCCTGACCTTGAGCAATCCGCCCGCCTCGGCCTCCCAAGAGCTAGGATTACAGGCGTGAGCCACAGCGCCCGGCCTTGTGATCAGTGATTTTTGATGTTACTATTTTAATTGTTTTGGGATGCCATGAACTGAGCCCATATAAGATAATAAACGTAATAAATGCTGTATGTGTTGACTCCTCCATTGATCAGCCTTTTCCCAATCTCTGTCCCTCTTCTTGGGCTGCCCTATTCCCTGAGACACAGCAATATTGAAACGAGGCCACTTAATAACCCCACAGTCAACCAGGTGGGGTGGTGAGTCTATAGTCCCTACTACTTGGGAGGCTGAGGTACGAGGATCATGTGAGCCCAGGAGTTCCAGTTCAGCCTGGACCACTTAGCAAGATCTCATCTCTTAAAAACAAAATATAATTCTTCAATGTCCTCTAAGTGTCCAATGAAAGTAGGAGTCACACATGACTCACTTTAAACCAAAAGCTAAAAATGAATAAACTTAGCGAGGAAGGCATGTCAAAAGACAAGATAGGCCAAAACTAGACCTCTTGTACCAAATCATTAGCCAAATTGTGAATACAAAGAAAAAGTTTTTGAAGAAAGTTAAAAGTTCTACTCTAGTGAACACATGAATGATAAGAAAGTAAAGCAGTCTTATTACTGATATAGAGAAAGTTTTAGTGGTCTGGATAGAAGACCAAAGCAGCCACAACTTCCTATGAGCTCTAATCCAGAGCAAGACCCTAATTCTCTTCAATTTTATGTAGGATGAGAGACAAGAGGGAGTTTCATAAGAGAAGTTGGAAGCCAGCAGAGGTTGGTTCATGAGATTGAAGGAAAGAGGCCAAACTTCATAACATAAAAGTGTTATGAGTGAACCAGCAAGTGCTGATATAGGAGCTATACCAAGCTATCCAGAAGAGCTAGCTAAGATCATTGATGAAGGTGACAGAGAGATTCTGGAATTGGAATTATCACTGGAACAAGCCAGAAAAGGAAGCACAGGGAGTGCTCACTCTCCTCTTAAAGCAAGCATAAGTCTCAGACCCCTTATAGGGGAAGATTTCCGACATTGAGCTATCACTAAAGCAAGCCAGGGAAGAAGGTATAGGGACTACTGCTTCTCCTATTTAGGCTGGGGAAGGTTTATTCTTTATTTTTTGTGTAGACTCCAAGATAATGAGTCAGAAGACAAAACTACAGGGAGGTGCTCATAAAATATGTGGCCAAACCCTTTTCATGGACAAATTGGAAGCTGGGTTGATTCTGTGGACTATAGCTACTTAGAGTACTGACAGAATTTTCAACTCTCCTTTGTTATTAGTGCTTGAATGAAATCCTCTGTCCCTGATACTCCTCAAGCTCAGTGATTTAAGAGACATGGCCTCCGGAAGAAACTGTAAAAGCTGGGCAGTAATCATACTTTGGAAATAAACTGAGAATTGGGGTTTCCTTCTGGCTTGTAAGGTGTTGTATTCAGGATGGGGTTAGTGTATCTCTGTTTTTCCATGTGGATGTTTTCTCATTTGTTCAGGGTATCTTTCAACTGAATTCTCACTTTCTCTTGGAGAAAATTGATCTTTGTGTAGATGTTTACTTAGTATGTCTGTCTGTGGAAAGAGGGATAGTCAAGAATTTCCTATTCTGTCTTGTTGCTCCTATTTTGTCTAACATTTTTAGAAACTCTCCAGTTTTCTTAGGCTTATCATCTACATAGCATCCTTTTCCAACTTCCAAATATTATTCTATTAAATATTTGTATTTAAATATTTGTATTTGTATTTAAATATTTGTATTTCTATTAAATATTTGTATTTAAAGTCCATCTTGGGCAGAACATAGTCAGTTCTTTTTATCTAGTTTGAAAATCTTTGCCCAGTGATTAGAAAGGTCAATTTACATTTAATGTAAGTCAATCTTACTCTACTGTGTGTGCTCCATAACATCCACATTCCCATATTCCCCAAATTTTGTGGCTGGCATATCTCGGAATTTCCTTCATTAAATATATTCCTTTCTTGTGTCCCAATATCTTAGCTGTTCTACTTCTGTGCAATGCTATTATTAAATAATAGCATAATAAAGGGTGTGATCATGGTCATTAGAGAGTCAAAAATATTATGCTACCAAGCAGTGTGAGTGTACAATGACTATATATATATATATTTTTTTTTTGCCAGTGTAATACAGAAACTTATTTCATGTCTCCCCAAACCTAGTGAAAACTAAATCTTCTTCATTGTCTATAAATCCCAAACCCCAAATATTCATTTGGCCTCAGAGCAGTTTATCTTTTCCTATTTAACTATTATATTATCATTTCTCTGAGTATCTAACTTCTTGGGAGGCACTGGTTGGAAAGGTAGAGGCTTCATTTAAGAATGTTGAATGAAGGGCCTCAAGGGTAAGAGAAAAGGAGAAGAAAGTTGAATGAACATAGATGAAAAAAGATTAATATGTCATTTAGTAAACACATGTTGACAGAGAAACATTGAAAAATCTCCACACAGTGAAAGATCAAGAATTTTGTTGCAAAGAGTGCAAAAAAATATAAAGTAAGTGATCAATGAGATAAGAAGCTCAGTGTTGGAAATAAAAGGTAAGAATGTAAGAGTCATAGATGGCGAATAGAGATCAAACCAAGAGCAATTTAAAAAGCTCTGGAGGGCAGCTCAGCAGGAAGAAATTGTTTCAGCTTGGACTCTTCCTGGGAGGTCAGCATACTAGTCATGGGGAAAGTCATCCAGCCAAGAAGTAGAGGATATTGGACATTTCTGATGCAGTTAGTCAGATAGAAATTTTCTACATTTCTCTTTAGGAATAAATAATCCTGAGCATAAAACAAAAACATAGAAGATGATTTTATTGAGCATGTTATCATATTTGCTCTATAGTTTAATGTACTTCCATGATGAGGTTATTGAAGATGTCCTGTTCTGATTATTATTCTCTCTGCTAACACAGTGCTAATGCTTATACTTAATCATGCCAACATCTTCTGATGAACCTTTTATTTTTTTTTTTAGAGGTCAGTCACCTCCACGTAGAGATGCTTGTTAAATTCTTATTTATTTGTAGCACACACATTAAGTATTAGACAAGGATATTAGCCTATTAATGGCTTATTTTTTAATGGAATATATTGACTTTGTTGTTTTTAAACTCAGTATTATTCAGGAGGAAAAGATGGAGAGTTCATTTTACAAAAATGAGTGGAACCAAAATAAACTCTGCAGAGACCCTAGTTTTGAACCTCTTATTCAGAAAATACTTTCACTGAAAAAAAAAAAAAGTTAATATACTTAAAGAAGAGAGAATAAAATTTAAAGGATAGATATGAACAATAGCAACACTCACAAAGAAAAACAGCTTATTATTCTTTTACTTTTTAAAATTTTTTTGAAGGAAGGAAGGAATTTCTAATTCTTAATGGAGAAATTTTGGCTCATTTTGAAGATAATTATAATAACATTTTTTCTCCTTTCTGTATTTCCATAGTCCCTACTTTAACCATCACCTTTGCTTATCACCCTAGGTCCACCTATGTTCAGTTGACAAGGGCATGAAATTCATATTGTACAATAATCAATCACAATTAAATACATCTATATTTCTTGCCTACACCAATAAGGAATATTTGCTTTTCCTGATTTTTTTCCATAATCACAAGAAAGGCTCTGGCCCACAGTTCTGCTCTCTTTTTGCCTGCCCACCTTGCCTTGATGCTTCCCTGTTTGGCCCTCTATGGCATGCTAAATTTCCTGTTTCAAAAACTTGTGAGACTCATAATTTCTTCCTTCATGACAGTCATTTCCGTGTCTGCATGTTTTGATGTTTTATCATACCTGATTAGAGCAAATCTCAAGTACACTTAAAACAGCAATAGTTATGAGGAGTAAGTAAAGTTATTTTATTCTTGTATATAGTACTATATAAAATACCAAATACATCATTCAATTTGTACATAGATACTTATAAATAATTTTACATAGTATAATGAAAACAAAATGATAGATCTAACATTATCATTTTTATTTTACATTATTAAAATGAATGTGTGAGAAATCTCCTTTGTGGGTAGAAATAACAGGAAGCTATCCAAAATTTTAACTGTCTCCTCAATGTTCTCTTCCATTAAGCTGATACTCTTAAAATTATCGAGGAAACACCTCGTTCATCCAGCAAAAATGTCTTAAATTTTCTAAATACCTACTTCATCTACATCCATCTATATTTTTCTCATTTATGTAAGGTACACCTATAGTCCAGAGTTCCTCAATCTGCCTAACACTAAATTCTTGTTTTCTAAATGCTTGATTTGTAGCTGCCATGTACCTTTTAATATCTCTTTGTGTAATTTTTTTAAGATAAGAAAAAGATCACACCTCATATATATGCAAATATGTGTCAAATATTATCCAACTTTTACAATTTTATGTGTAATGGATATAAAGTCATTTTTATTATGATTATAATTTGAATTTCACTAACTGCTAAGGAATCTGAGCATGTATATTTATATTCCATCTTTTATGGAATACTGGTTCATGATTTTTACCTATTATTTGTGTTTATATTTGGTCTTTTTCTGTCCTCTTGATTTGTAGTTCTTTATTATATATTTTGGATACTTGTTCTTTTTCAGTTAAAAAGTATGATAGATCATTTGTCCTGATTTCCACCTTGTTTTCCACATTTGCTGATGAGAAGTTCTTAATTTGCATAAAAACATGAATATGTCATTTTAATGGTTTGAACTTTTTACATTTTATTTTAGAAGTTTTTCATATTCTGAGTTCATAAAATTACTCTTAGTTTGTAAAAATATTTACACTTTTTGCACATGTAAGTGTGAAATTCACTTGTATTTGATTTTTGGCATGGTTTTAAAAAAAGAATTCATTATTTTGACTTTCACATTAAAAATAATAAATAATATTAGCACCTTTTAGGGATTAATTCACTCTTATAACACTAATCTTCATCAACACCTTTGACATATAAAAGTTTCCAAATATATGTGGGTTTGTGCCTGAGGTTTATTGTTATGTTGATTCATATGTCAACTCCTTTACTAACATTTTATTATCTTAATAAGTATAGAGTTACCAATTTTTGTTATATTATGAATATATCCACTCTTCCTTATTCAAATTACTCAGGAGTTTCATGGCTATTTATAATTCACTGTTCTTTCACATCCATTTTTTTTATTTTAGCTTGTCAAGATTTTCAAAATTTCTTAGCCAGTTTACCTCGCCTTGAAATTCTTGGAATGACACTGTATTTATGCAGGTCATTTATATATTTATATAAAGTTTTAAAAATTTCTCTACAAATAGCTATTATGTGTGTATTAGAATTAGTCCTATATATTTTAAATTTTGTTGCTGTCATACACATATTTTGAACGTTAATGTCCTAAATATTAATATCTGTGACTTGTATATTAGACTAATATGGCAGTCATGATAAATACTCTAATTAATTCTAATATTTCTAAATGCAATTCTGTGTTTTCTATGGAAATAATTTTATCATCTTTGTATAAAGACATTTATTATGGTCTAATTTTTATTATTATTAGATAAATAAGATGTCTGATAAAATACAGAAAATGAAAACATCTTTGCTTTATTCCTGATTTTCCAGTTAATGCTTTTAACTTTTAAAATGTTACATTTATGTTTGCCATAAAAATTTTTTAAGATTTATCCTTTTTCAGGTTAGGCAATTCCTCTTTCAAGTCTAATTAAGAGCTTAAAAAAATCAGGCATGAAGTTTGAACTTATTCTCTGCCTCTATTGAGCTGGGATTTTTTTGTCAAATAACATGAAATTATATTGACAGATTTTTCTAATATTCAAGCAAACTATACTCTTAGACTGAACTAAATTTGTCATAATATGTATTATCTCTTTTAATATATTTCTTCATCTAGCTTATGATATTTTGTTAAGGATTTTTAAATGTTTTTATGAGTTGGAATAACTTCTAAAATCCCTTCTTTTGACTCTCTTCACTCTTCGCAAAGTTTGTGAAAATCATTTGTTTCTAAATGTATCATCAATTTGTCCTTTCATGCAGCTGCCTTACAAATGTAACATAGGGGTGAAGCATGACTTTGGCAATAGATTCTTAGATACACCATCAAAGCATGAGCAACAAATGAAAGAAGAAAAGATAAATTGATAATGAAAATGATATACATAGATAAATTTCATTAAAACAAAAATGTTATGCATCAAAGGATGTTATGAAGAAAGTGCAAAGACAACCTACAGAGCAGCAGAAAATATTTGTGAATCATAATATTATATATATCATATGTAACTGAAAAGAGAGATCCAGAATATTTAAAAAGTTCCAATAACTCATCAATAGCAACAATAGAAAACAATGCACTTTTAAGATGCACAAAAGACTTGAACAGACATTTTTTTCAAAGAAGATATACAAATAATCAACAATAACATGAAAAGTTGTTCATCATCCTTAGTCATTAGGGAAATGAAATCAAAATTACAATGATATATACCTTCACAGTCACTTGAATGACAATAATTTAAAAAGTGGAAAATAGTTATTGTTGGAAAGCATGTGGAAAAATTGGAACATTGCTGATGGAAATGTAAATTCATGCAGCCACTGTGGAAAAGAGTTTGATGGTTCCTCAAAAAGATATATATAGAATTATCACATTTTCTTTGGTGTGGTGGTTTATTCATTTTTCTTTTCTAGATAACTCATTATGATTCTACTTTATAGTGACCCAGGTTTATACTGATGTTGTCATTTGAGCAGATGCTGTTTTTGCTTTTACCCTGCAACCAGGCTGTCACAACTTGAGATTTAGACATACAATTATTAATATAATATTTTCCTCATACAAAGTGCCAGTTTCAGGATTCATCTATTTAAGTTTTGACCTTTGAGATTTTTCTCTAACTTTATAGGTATCACAGCTCTGATATGTATGATGCATTTTATATAACATTTTAGATGTTTTGTACCAAGCTTTTTTTTCTTTTTTCAGATTCTCTAGGCTGCCAGATCACCAGAAATGAGTCATATTGCCTTCCCGTTTACTTACACTTAACTGTTCTTACCGAAAATGTTTCTTCCAGGATCATAATGATTTATATTGCAAAATATGATTTTATATTGCAAAATCCAATAGACAGAATTCTTCCCTTGTCTTATTTGACCTTAATGTTATATCTGAAGTTTTACTGCTCTTTCTTTATCATCAAGAGTTCCAGTCTTCATTCCATTTGTCTGAATATTGACTCTTCCCTGTGCTTTTTTATCCATACCAATAATTCCCAATTCTGTTTATACATCATAATCACCTTGAAACATTTGACAAAGATAGTTGTTAATATATAATATTAGTTCTATTAGGCCAGAATATTTAATATTATATCCAGCACATCCTTATTTATATTTTTAATCTTTAAGTTGATTTTGAGAAGTAAATCTACTATTTATATCTTTTCAGTTTGATACACTTACTCATGTATAATGTTTAACTGTATATTTATTTCAACTTCAGTAAATGGAATGTAGAAGTAATAAACTTTCACCAACTATTATGCCTCCTGTATTGCTTGTCTCAGAAAGTAGCAACACTACTCCTACTGTTATCTGTGCCAATAATTGGGAGTTTCATATATTTCTCATCCTTATTTATTAAATGTACCTTATGACCATCATTGGACAGCATAAAGAAATGAGTCATTTTCTGAATAGGGGAATTTAATAATTCATGGAATTTAAGAATTAGTTATAAAACAGATCATGAGTTTAAAGCTACCAAATTAAAATGACATAGTATGTCAGGAAAGCCAGTATAAAACTAGTAGTCTATGTCCAGAGGTAGACAAGGTTTACTGGAAATAGAATTAGATAACTCTGAGCTATTGAGCAAAAGCCTCACCAATGTATAAATTATTTTTGTGGTTGTGTTCAGGAGTATGACCTGACAATTTAACAGTATGTTTAAAGACAGGTCAGTACTTCCTATTCAAAACCCCATCATATTCTATAATACTTTACTTTCTATTTCTAACTTGAGGTTAGGTTTTCACCACTGTTATCTATTTACAGATTCAAGGATACCAAATCCTTGAGCAAGAGGTAGTATATCAAGAGATAAGACAGACATTTATTTAACAAAGATTAATAATCCCCATAATGGGCTGCTTTGTAGATTGGAAGGTTTATACTACAGAATGGAGTTTTGTTGAATCAGGTTTAGCAGAAAGTAACAAAATGTGTCTGTAGATTCTTACCCTGAGGGTAAAGATAAAGTAGGTAAAGAAAGCTATTGAATTTATGACATCTTTTTCTATTTTCAATAATGCAGGTCCTTGTCTATGAGCACCTAACATAGTGGAATGTCTCTTCCCTGCAGACCAATGGTCAGCCTCTTTTAGCCAACCTCATGAGATCTTGGTGCACCTGTGGATATCATATGGCTTCCCCAGTTATTCCACCTGCTTAGGATTTGACAAGTCTGAGGGATCAGAGGTTCATGAGAGAAACTGTAAAGAAAATAGGGGCTGAGGCTAGGCGTGGTGGCTCATGCCTGTAATCCTAGCTCTCTGGAGGCTGAGGCGGGAGGATAGCTCAAGGTCAGGAGTTCAAAACTAGCTTGAGCAAGAGCGAGACCTCATCTCTACTAAAAATACAAAGAAATTAATTGGCCAACTAAAAATATATAGAAAAAAGTTAGCCGGGCATGACGGCACATGCCTGTACTCCTAGCTACTTGGGAAGCTGAGGCAGAAGGGTTGCTTGAGCCCAGGACTTTGAGGTTGCTATAAGCTAGGCTGACGCCACGGCACTCTAGCTGGGCAACAGAGTGAGACTCTGTCTCAAAAAAAAAAAAAAAAAAAAACAGAAAAAAGAAAGAAAATAGGGGCTGGTGCCTTGTGCCTATAAACCCAGCTACCTGGGAAGCTAAGGCGGTAGGATTTCTTGAAGCTAGGAGCTTGAGACCATCCTGGGCAACAAAGTGAGACTTCATTTCTACAGAACAATTTTAGATTAGCCTATCATGATGGTGCATGCCTGTAGTCCTAACTACTAAGGAGGCTGGGGCAGAAAGATGCTTCAGCTTAGGAGTTTGAGGTTGTAGCAAGCTATGATATCTTGCCACTCCACTTCAGCCTGGGCAACAGAGTGAGACCCCGTACCAAAATAAAAAATTAAAAACATACTTCCTAAACTGTAGCTTTTGTAGTAAGTCATATATTTTTAGCTCAGTTCACCAGAGTGACATATTTAGTCCAAGCAGGTTAATAATAGAAAAGCACCTTTTATTTAATTTTCCATTATCCCTTGTATATTTCCATCCAGGAACATATTAGGGGCAAGTTGGGGATTCTGCCAAGTCAAGATTAGGATAGTTCTGTGTCTCTGTATACTCCTGTTAAGAATCCTATACATTTCTCTAATGATTAGAGATGCTGAGCATTTTTTTTTAATATGTTTGCTGGCCATTATTCTGTCTTCTTTGGAAAAGTTTCTGTTCATTTCTATTGCCCATTTCTTGATGGGGTTGTTTGATTTTTTTCTTGTTAATTCTTTTGAGTTCTAGATAGATTCTTATTATCAGATTTTTATTGGAAGTGTAGAGAGCAAATAGTTTCTCGCATTCTATAGGTTGTCTATTTACTCTAATGATAGTTTCCTTGGTGGTGCAGAAGCTTTGAATTTGATCAGATCCCATTTGTTTATTTTTGTTGCTCCAGTGATTGTTTTGGGGGTCTTCTTTAAGAATTCTTTGCCTAGGCCAATGTCTGAAAGGGTCTTCCCAACATCTTCTCCTAGGATCCTTAAGGTTTCATGCCTTAGATTTAAGTCTGTTATCCATGTTGAGTGGATTTTTGTGAGAGGTGAGAGGTAGGGATCCAGATTCATTCTTCTGCATGTAGTTATCCAGTTTTCCCAGCACCATTTATTGAAAAGAGATTCTTTTCTCCAATGTGTATTTTTGTCTGCTTTATCAAAGATTAGGCTACCATATGCAAATGGTTTCATCTATGGAATCTCAGTCCTGTTCCAAAGATCGATGCCTCTGTTCTTGTGCCAGTTAGAGAATAATTTAATTATTATTGCTTTGTAGTGCAGCTTGAAGTCAGGAAGACTGATTGAGCTTAAGCCCGTTATCCAAAGTGAAGTGACACAAGATTGGAAAGAATGGGCTCCACATGTACTCACCATCAAATTAGTACTGACTGATTAACACTATGGTACTCAAATGGTGGTGGTGTTCACCAGAGATTCGGGGGTTAGCGGGGTAGACTCATATCTGAGGGATGTTGTGAGCATTGTGGAGGGGAAGGGCATACCTCTAACGCTTGCTAGGGAGAGGCAAAGATATAAAATGCAACCAAAATGTTTGTACTCTCATATATCAACATCTAAGTGGATATATAAGAATAACATATATTGGGTGTCGGGCAGGTGGGGGGGTCGGTATATACATACATAATGAGTGTGATTCGCACCAACTGGTGGATGGACACGCTTGAAGCTCTGACTTGAGGGGGGCGGGGGGGCCTAAGGGCAACCTACGTAACCGGTATTTGTACCCTCATAATATGCTGAAAAAAATAAACAAATAAATATAAAATAAAATAAATTGGATAGTAGAAAAGAGTTAGAAATAAAAAATAAATAAATAAAATAAAATAAATAATATGAAAAAAAAAAGAATCCTATGCAATGGCACCCCAGTTTCTCCTAAATTGTAATATCTAAGACATATAATCACTTGCACTAGTGGTCAACAAAGACATAAGATTTGAGGTGAGAGAAGTCTAGAATGACCTCAATGTGTCAGATATGAAAGGCAGGGTTAATGGTTGTGCCACCTAAAGGCAAGATTTTAGAAGAGCATATGACCTTGAGACACTGAGAAGAAAATACTTTATGGTGTAGGTTTGGCTTCTCTATACAAAATTGTAAACGTACATTTACCATTATTAACAATGTATGTTCACTACCAGTTTCAGTGTTGCTGTATAATGTTTAATTCTTGCTTTCAGGGACAGAAACAAAGTTATTCTCTTCATTTTACAATTTGTTGTGCAGGATAGTTTCAAGAACATTATATATGACTTCTGTCACAGCTGAGTATCAATTTAGTTCATCATCACAGTCAGAGTATTAGAGTTTATGTACAGTAGACAGCTAGTAGACACAACTGATCCTCTGAGAATGATAACAGGAGGGCAGATAGAAATTGGATATACTGAAAGGTGAAGGTTGAAATGAATTTTATTGTGACTTAAAAAAATTGCAACTCAAAATAAATGGTGTTCTAGCTAATTGGAAATTCCTTACTGTTATTAGTTCTCTCAATGTCAAATGGATTACTGTGCTGCCAGCTTAAAAGATTCTAATAAAACTGGTAATGCATATAGATCATGATATAAACTAAAGAAAAAGCTCATTTTAAATTGTGCATTTCTTGCATTTGATTTTGCTCATATATTTTAAAGATTACAAGTGCTAACCCTGTTAGGTTGTTATTAGCACTTCAATTAATGGTTTTCCATTAATAAAAAGCAAATAGCCTCATTCTCATGCTATTTGTAAAACAAACACTAAACATCAAAGATATCTGATCCAAATATTTCCGAGCTAAATTTAAGTACATGTCAATGAAATGCTGGCAAAAGCTTCTTCTAAATTTCTGGCACAAAGTGCACCCAAATTGTCATCTGTAAACCACAGCTTGTGAGCATTTAAGAATCCACAATCTAATCTGCTGAAAAATTTCTTCTAGTTATGTGCAATGGCTTCCTGTACAATTAAAATATAGTTAATTATTCTTTTCCTACTCTCTGATCTTCTACATCCTTTCCTCCTCTGCATAAAATAATAAACTCATTCTAATTTTAAAAATAATTTTTAAATGTCTGAAATAGCTTTGGTTTTACAGAAAAATTGCAAAGATAATACAGAGAATTACCATATACTTCACATCCCAATTCTATTATAAACATTTAACACTAGTGTGGGATACCTGTCACAATTAATGAAACACTATCCATAAATTATTGTTACCTATGGCCCATACATTATTCAGATTTCCTTAGTTTTACCCAATGTTCCTCTTCTGTGCCAGGATCCTATCTAGAACACCACATTACATATAGTCATCTCAGGTTTCTCTTGAATGTGACAGTTAATCACTTTTCTTGTTTTTGATGACCTTGAAAATTTTGCAGAGAATAGGCCAGGTATTTCATAGAATATTCCTTAATTATGAATTATCTGATATTTTTCTCATGAATAGAATGGATTATGTGTTTGGGGGATGAAAAGTATAGAGGTAAAGTGTGATTTTCATCACATCAGGTCAAGGGTGCGTTACTTTCAAAGTAATCTGTTATGATTAATGTTGACTTTGAACAACTAGCTTAGTGTTTGTCAAGTTTCTTCATTGTAAAATTACTCTTAGCTCCCTCTACCCCTATCCACACAATATTCTTTGGAAGGAAGTTGCTATGCACTGCCGTCCTAAGGAGTAGAGTTACTCCTCCTCCTTGAGTGTGGAGTATCTACATAAATTATTTGGAATTCTTCTGCATGGAAAATTGCTGTACTCTGCTACATTTATTTATTTAATCAATCATTTATTTACAACACTTTGTGTAGCAGGTATTTATTTTATAAGATGAGCGTAATACAGTGCTGCTATATATACTGTGTTATTCCAATTGTTTAAGTTTAGGCCATTGGGGGCTATTTCATTTGGCTTCTGAGTCCTTTTGACATACACTCATCATTGTTATTTTTGTTTTGTTTTGTTTTTTGATAGTTTTTTAAATCATATCCTTAATTTTGGGACTACAAGATGCTTCAAGATTCTCTTCAATATATCTTGGCACCGTCCTAGAATCAACTATTTCTTTAAGGAGCCATGGCTTCATTTATTGGAGGAAACTATTAGAAATCAAGATTTAGGTGCTAGTAGGCTCATTGCTACTAGTAAACTTTTTTGTAGAAATAAGAGCCATAAATAATTAGTTTTTCTACGTGCATCTAAGTCTGTAGGTATATAAAACATCAGTGATACATTGTTTCTTCATTGCTGTATTCAATTCAAGTTATATACAAATGCCCTCTGTCGACACAAAGACTTTTAAGTGGAGTGACAGTCCATTTCTTTGACTGTGACAAACGAGATATATTTTACTATGACAGTAGAACAGTAATTGGAAGGAAAGCAACAGACGGAGAGAAGGTGTCTTGAGAAATGACACTGAAGTTTGTATTAGTTTTTATTAGATTTCTATTGCTGTATAAAAAATTACTATCAATTTATTGGCTATAAAACCATTCATTTATTATCTTATAGTATTTCTTGATCAGAAATCCAGTCATAACTGAACTGGTTCTCCGCTCAGAATCACACAATACTAGCACAAGTGTATTGGCCAGGTTGTGTTCTCATGTGGGATTTGAGATTTTCTTTCTAAGTGCATCACAAAATTCAGTTCTTTGCATGTATAGACTGAGGACCCATTCTATTGCCAGTTGTCATCCAGCTGCCATTCTAAACTTCTAGAGGCCACTCGCATTCCTTGTTATATGATCTCCACTGATTTCAAAGTTATCAAAGGACAATCTCCCTTATGTTGACTCCCTCTCAGGCTTTAAATCTCTTTTTTTCAGGAGGAACCCAATTGTCCTAGCTTTCACCTAATTGGATTCTGACCACTGAGGCTCATCTTTCTCTCTTACAGTCACCTGTGCCTTATCAAAAACTCCAGTCATGAGTGTGAAACCTATTACATTAGCAAGTCTTGGAGATCTCCTTAAGAGTTTTGCCTGCCACAGATCTGTATTTTGAAAATTTGGTAGAACATTCCTCAGATGCAGATGGAGAAAGGAGGCATGAGGCAAAAAAGAGACATAAGCCATAGTAAGACATGTAGGGTGAAAATATAAACAACTGAGGATTGATAGGGTAGGGGGCTTTCCATCAGGACTTTTGGAGATGGGACCATAGACATAATTCAGCCTGAATTATGGAGAACCTTCCTTCAGATAAGCAGTCTGAAATTTTTCAGTAGTAGTGGAGCATGTTAATCAAAGGAGTATAACAAGGTAAAATTTGTTATACTGATAAAACACAAAGGCAACAGCAGAAGTGATAATTCAGTATGATACAAAGTTGGAGCCAGAATCAAAAAATAGGTCCAAGCAAGAGTGGACAAAGCCCTAAAATAGGAAAATAGTGGTAGGAAAGAAGAGGCTTGTGTAATTAACCTTGAGCATTGGGTAAGGGTTTCATAATGCCTTTGAGTGTATAGGCCATGGAAAGATTTTCCAGGGAGAGGCGTGGTCAAAAACAAAGGAGAAGAAACCTTGGGTTCTGTTAAGAGAATGTAGAGTTACTGATTATGAAGTACTGGATATATGTGAAGGGTTCTAGGAAATAAGGCTAGAAAGACGGGAATCAATCATTCATTAAAGTATCTTGATTTGAAGCATGGAAAAAGTAATTCAAGGAGAAATTATAAAAAACTGGAATATCAAACACTATAAAGTAAAAAGAAATACCTCACTAATTGCAAAGTGGAAAAGTTCATTTAACTTGGGCATTGAATGGGCAAGGTTTAAGTGTTTAATATTCCACTTAGTAAGTAGTCTTGTTCAAATTATTTAATAATAGTTCATATCATGCAACAGTTCATATCATGGGGTTTTGTGTATGCTCGCTTTCATTTTGGCAAGGAATAACATGAAACAAGAACTATTTTGTTTTTGGAACTTTCTATACCATTCCTGGTCCATTCATGCCTAACCTGTGGCCAATCTAATGACTTGTGACAGACAAATAAAAGCTAAATAAACACGGAATGCTAAATGTAAAAAGTAGCATAGTGGTGGAGAAGACACTACTTTCCTTCATCTCTTCTTTTTCTGTTCCTTTGACTCTACAAACAGCTAGAGATTATGCCAACAGGTGCAAGAAAGACTGCTCGCTATTTTAAATGACAGGTTTCTATTTAACAACCATCATTTCAAACCTGAAACAAACTTTGTTATTTATTAGAATGGAATATGCATGCATATAGGAAATGCATTTCCATTTTTCTTCTGGAACTGTGATTTCTGTAAGTGCACATCATCTCTAAATTATACACAGAGTACAGGGATGATTACACATTGCATTGTCATTGGGAATTAGCTTTCTATACACAGAGTAAAAAGAGAAGTGGTCATATGGCAACTATCCATTTTATTTGATCAGTCTAGAAAATTTGATTTTCTTTGTTTTGACATTGTTTGGCTATCTAGATGGATCTATTTATTTGATAGTAGTCAAATTTCTATGTCACTTTATATTTAGATATAGCTTGAACCAAGGAAATGTTTTTATACTCCTTACTTCTAGGATATCAGCTTAGGAATCTAGGTAAAGAGAGAAATGCAGTGGAAAGGCCCAGCAAGGTAAATAGTGAACAAAAAAAGTTGTATGGGTATTTTAAAGTTGATTTTTAGTACATACCAGCAAGGTGAAAAAGAAAAGAAAAATAACTGTCAAAGATATACAATATAGGACAGTTAGTGAGTCCCACGACCGGCATAAGTATCAGGACTGTATAAAAGGAGATAATTATTTTGTCAGTGCATAACTCTTTTATGAGTACACTACCTAATCCACCCATCCAAGAATGAGAGATAGTACACAAGCAAATATCCTCCTTTTCTAGCTTGTTCTATATTGCCTTTGTTCTTTTTTAATGAAGTGCTATATGTAAAGTAGTATCTTGTTTAAATTTTTGATATATTAAGGAAATGGAGTATAGGGAAAGGGAACAATATGAAATTAAGCCATAATCTTTTCTTCAAGATTAAAGATCATGTTTAAATTTTTTTTTACATTTTGCAGTTCACAAAGAATGTTCACAAGCTTAATTTTACTTGGTCATAATAATGGAAGAGAATATATACAAAAACAATGATTACTTTTTGGATGAGAATTTTGTAAGATTTGGGAATGAAACTTTGATGATTCTTCTGCCTTTCAGAATAAGTAGATATACAATTGAGTGTTTGTTCCATAATGTTTTGTTTTTTTTTTTTTTTTCTTGAGACAGAGTCTCACTTTGTTGCCCAGGCTAGAGTGAGTGCCGTGGCATCAGCCTGGCTCACAGCAACCTCAAACTCCTGGGCTTAAGTGATCCTCCTGCCTCAGCCTCCCAAGTAGCTGGGACTACAGGCATGTGCCACCATGTCCGGCTAATGTTTTCTATATATATTAGTTGGTCAATTAATTTCTTTCTATTTATAGTAGAGACGGGGTCTCGCTCTTGCTCAGGCTGGTTTTGAACTCCTGACCTCGTGCAATCTGCCCGCATGGGCCTCCTACAGTGCTAGGATTACAGGCATGAGCCACCGCGCCCGGCCTGTTCCATAATCTTTGATCATCAAGTTTCCAGAACTCTCTGTTAACTTGGCAGTGTAATTTGTCCCTAGATAGCAGCAGTATGTGGTAGACTTTTCTTGGAGTTCCACTCATATGTGCCACCTTCACTCCATCTCCTCTCTGATAGTCCTTCTAAGTCTCTTAAAATAGCATAGGGTAAGTTACAAAAGACTCAGTTCTAAATTTTTAGCCTGGAGTTTTTCATCACTTTGCTTTTGGCCAATAAATATATTCTCTATTTCATAAATCCCATTCTTACAAAGTAAGAGACTTGCCTTTCAAGATTCTCATCTGTCTCATCATTTAAAAATTCTCTCAGATGAATAGAAGGTAAGATAAAATAAAGACACACTGGCCACTCTTAATCTTTCTTGACTAAGTGGATGTCTTGATCTGAACAAGGGGAGGGTCACATATGAGAGAAGACCAAAAACAAAAACAGAGATAAATATTTTGTAATATGATCCCACTATAATAATTTTACATATGAGGAAAATAAGGTTCATAGTGATTTAGAGACTTGCATGTGATTATCAAGGTAGAAAATGGAAGGAATAGCTTGAGAAATTCTTGGTCAAATCTCATGGAAGAGTATTTTGGTATAAAAATCTAATTTATCTTATAGAGAAATTCACTTGATAGGAGAAATATGGAATCTGTGCTCCTCTTTTGCAGAATTAATGTTGTTTAGATCGAGACTCCAACAATCTTTGTAAATGCTGAGTGGTATATACTCAGTGCTCAGGAACATTAAGAAAGGTGTAACAACCTGGATGATTGGAGAATCAGTGAAAGGCAAGTGGCATTTTGATAGAGGGGCAAGGAAGTTGGGTAAACCAATTTTCATATACAATGGCATGCATCCATAGATCAGAAATTGTAATTAATTTAATTATAGGGTACATTTGGGGTAGAAAGAGGAAAGGAAAATAATTGGTAAACGTTGTAGAAAATAAGGGTTGCATGTAGGTCATGAAAATCTTATATAGCACTCATTGCAAAGTCAAAAGATTTATGATTCCAAGATACAGACAAAACATGATTAAATCTGTGATTTGGAAAGATAATTATTGATGGCACAATGTTAAAATAGAACTTCTTGGCTGGAAGAGCAGTTTGGAAGTAATAGGAGAATTTCAAGAAGGAGATCATGGTTTATACCTGAAATAATTCAAGGACAAGTGGTATTATGAAAAAAAAAGCAGGCCAAGATATATTTAGTAGGGAGAACCAATAGGGCATAATGACTGATGGTAGGAGACATTGTGTGTGAAAATATTTGATACTTGGCACATACAGCTATCTAATAAATGTCCAGTTTCTCCTTTCTTGCAATCCATGTTAGATTGCCTTTAACATGGATATTACTCAGACCTGTCTGCCATGGAAGTTATGTCAATATAACTCCTAAAGCAACTGGAGTATAGTATGAAGATCTCTTTTGGTATATAATGAAAAAGTCAGGAAAAGGAAATAAATCATGTTTATATACATGTTTGCCTATATGAGCACATGCTTAGAATTTGTATAATTTTGTATAAATTTATACATTGACAAATATGGGTGTTAGATTACTCAAATGTGGATGTCATACCTGCATATTACAATGTCAAAAACTATGGCATCAAACTAGTGTGCAATGAACATTTGTGAAATAAAGGAATGTTTAAAAAAGTCTTGGTGTTTTTTTGTGGTGCTATATTTTGCAAGTTTAAAGCAGTAGGATTTACCATAGTAAATTCTAATAATATCCACCTAGCAAAATCAGTCAAGTTTCTCCATTAGTTCCCACCCTCACTCTGCACTTTGTGTATTTGTTTTTTCATCTAGATACATAACAGTTTCAATGGATTAAGTTGGTTAAGTAGTATCAATAAGCTGAAAACAATTTAAAGAAAAAAGGAAATAGAAAGTAATAAAGAAAAGGAAAATTACTCCCCTCAAAATGAAAAATTAACCACAAATCTCTCACATCCCTCATGTGCAGTGTATACTCCTAGTGTGCTTTCAAATGCCCTTTGCCTCTCTGTAAAGACTGTTGTTATTCCCTTCTCACTTGAATTCTTGCTCTCCACTCATAATATTAATGCAATTGGGAAATCCTATTTATCTCACCTTAATAAAACTATATCTCAAAATGGCAAGGAAAGCACTCCTCAGAAAGTTATACACTGCTTTCTAGTCAGGGAATTGTAATTAATTATATTGAGAAACTTGACTACATTACTCCTAATA
Source organism: Microcebus murinus (assembly GCF_040939455.1). NCBI lineage: Eukaryota > Metazoa > Chordata > Mammalia > Primates > Cheirogaleidae > Microcebus > Microcebus murinus. The sequence continues at coordinate 61,393,246 of NC_134108.1, read as the reverse complement.
TTAAGCTATTTGCATAGTACTAAATCCACTGCATGCTAAGTATAGGAGGCCCATTTACTCTGTTGCTCTGATCACCCCTATTTTCAGTACAGATTATGTTTACTGATAAATTACCTTAAGGAATTACATAGAGATGTTTAGGATGAGAGCTTGAGTCCTGAGAAAGTTAAATAAAAATATAAATATAATTTTAAGAGTCAAGAAAATCATACCATATAATATTATGCAATAAATATTCCTCATTATGTTAGTAAAACAAAATAATAAATAATGTGTTAGCATTAAATAAAAGTTTGTATTTCAAAGCCATGGGTCTTATCCTTGACATTTCATCAAAATTACCTATGAAATATTTAAAATTATAGATTATTGGGGTCCCCTTATCTCAACCATTTCTAGAGATTACATATAAGTACAGGCAGGAGCCCTGATATTTTAATTTATGAGTTCCTAGATCACACTTAGTCACAGACAACTTTGAACACTACTATTTTTAAAAAGTAGATTTTTATATATATACATATATTTTTATTTCAGAATAAAGGTACAAATGTTTACATTACAGAGGTACAAATGTTTACACGGTATATGTTGCCTTTGCCTGCCCCTGCCGAGTCAGAGCTGCAAGTCTGCCCAACACATAGACAGTACACACCGTACCCATTAGGTGTGTATATACCCATCTCCTCCTACTCCCTCCCACCTACCCAACATCAGATGAATCGTACTACTATATGTGCGCATAGTGTTGATCAGTTAATATCAGTTTGACGGTGAGTACATGTGGTGCTTGTTGTACCATTCTTGTGACACTTCACTTAGTAGAATGAGTTCCAGCTCCACCCAGAATAATACAAGAGGTACTAAAACACTGTTGTTTTTTGACTATATAATTGCATAATATTAAGAAACAGTTTTTTATGAGAGGTATTTGAATGCAGGAAGTTTACTAATAAAATATATTTGTTTTCTCAATTAGTGTTTATAATTTCCCAGATATGCCTAAAATCAAAACACTATAAATATTAGATAATGTTTAAATTTAAGACAAGGCCTCTGTAATTATAATGGCATTTACTACAGAAAATTTAAAACAAACTTCTGTACCAGCCAAGATGAGACTAAGTAAAATCATTTTGAGGTCCTACATGAAAAATCGATTTTAAAAGTTTAGCTAAATTGAATCATTTCAGATTAACCACCACCTGTCATTGCTTTTTCTAAACTAAAAGCATTTATTACTTTATATGTGAAACTTCTGCTATTACAAATCAAACTTCTTTTACAAATGGCTCTGAGGCCTATTAGCTCATAGTGCAATGGGTCTTGTGCTGAGAGCCACTGACATCCATAAAGTGGGTGGTGATTTTGTGCCAAAGTTTAACTTAACTGGGGCAAACAAGTGGAGTGAAGATGGATGTTTTGTTAAGAGCTGGAATAGCAGTTTTGTTGCTCTCTTTATCTTGGCGTCAAGCTAGCCCTAAATCTAGATCACAAGCAAGCAAATATAAAGGAAAATATAAAGAACGAACATCTAATTACCATATTAACTTCAGGTAAGTATCGATCTCTGCCCTGAATTCTGAGATAAATGGAGATCAGAGAAGTAAACCTCTTCTTCTGTGAATCATATTAAAGCAACACTTTGGGTGTTTTGGTATTAACCATCACTATCTCTTGACTAAATCCTTTCCTGCTTCCCTTAGGGATTTTTGACCAGTTTTTTTTGTTTTTATGTACAATAGATTTATTCCACTAAGTGACTCAGCTATGTTCAAGTTTGACTTTCTCCATATGTATTTTTATATTTCTGTACTCAAGTTTCATAATCTGTTTCTTACTATGGAAAATTTGGTGCAGAGTTTTTAAGCTTTAGATTTTCAGTTTTTTATTATAAAATGCATACTTAACATAAAAATTTAAGGTAATATAAAATCAATACAAGAGTCTTACTCTTCACTTTTCTTTGATTATCCCTCTTTCCAGAGGTTAGGACTATTAACAGCTTAGTGTGCATACATCTGCACTAAATTTGCTTTTTCCTTGAGGATATACAAATCTAGTTCATGAGAGATTACATGTGCAAACTTTATTTGTTGTGTGGCTAGGAAAGAAAAGTTAAATGCTTTTATGTAATCAATTTCTGGGTAGATAAACTATATAAAAACTGAATTTTCTTAGGAATTCTAGAAGGGGCTGTACAGATGTCTTAGATACCATAAATGGGAAGCACCCACAGCAGCAGATCTGAAGGTTGTAGCCTCTGAAAGTATTCTTCAAGCACGAGTAAAATAAGCCCAATGGAGTCACTTAGTCTCAGCATGGGGTAGAAAATAAGACAATACTGACTTATTTTTTTAAAAAAATCAAAAATTCCTCTAACCACTTAGGTCAAACTCCCAAATAAGCTGTTGGTTTTTATTCCCCTCATGAATAAGGAGCACCCTATCCAGAGAAAGTTCAAAAATGGATCCACATATCTCACATACATATGCACACATCCATACATACACACACTAATAAAATCGAAGCTTCTGTTCTCCTATATGAGTGGCTCATGCAACAGGAAGCACTGAAATCTAATCAACATGCTTCCTGATGAAATCATTCTTAACAGGCAATAATAAAGCCATCCCGTCTCTTCTGTTATTGTGTCATGTTCCATGAGTATCATTCCTTTCATTCCTGGCTTATCAAACTAAACAATAGAAAACAATTTAAAAACCAAAAACAATTTTAAAACTATAACAAAACGATACTATTGTTACTATGCATTTTCTGGGCACTAGTTACTGAAAATTCTTTTCTATTACAGAATAGGTTAGTGAGCAGTTAAACTCCAACAGAAACAACGCAGCACTGCCTGGGAATTATTAATAGTTTAGTACTCAGATGGTGCTTGTATCCATGAAAATTTGGATACAACAAATGACATATTTTTGACAGAAATAAAACATCCAAAATTGTTACTGAATATTTTAAATGAATTCCTTACTTGGATCTTGACTTAAGATAGATGTACTAAGAAACTTTCCTAATAGATAATGTCTAAGATCCTAGACAAAATACTCTTAAGCTCTGCTTTTGAAAAATAATGCTGATTAACAAGAGAAGCAATAACACAGAATTATTCCAGTACTGTAGTACAGAATTTATTCAAAAGAATTACCCTATGTTTTAAGACAGTATAACTAACTTAATAATGTCATTTATTATTTTTAAAATCCAACCCAAGGCACCAAGACTCTCCATGCACCCATTTCCTGGAATTTCATCACCATAATCCTTCATATTCCGTTTTGACTCCATTTCTTACCTCTTCACAAGTCCTAAAATACTTCCTCTATGTTTTTGGAAACACATAGTCAATCATTATTTACATCTTTCATATATTCAAACTTTGCTCTGATCATTCCTTCACCTTCTTATACTAAGAAAAAAGTCATACTCTGCTAATGACGCTGCCTTCCTACACTCTTCTTAAGTAGTAGACTTTTTTTTGTTGTTGTTTCTCACCTTCCATTCCACTAGCCTGGACAATAGGTAGTGTCTTCCTTGCTCCTCAATGTCTCCCTTCCAAACCAGTGATGGCTCTTCCTCCCTAAAATTCATGCCTCCCAACTATCTCTTATTATTGTTTGTCAATCACATTCTAAATTTCCTTCAAGGTCCATCATTATATATACAGTTATCCCTCAGCATCTGCAGAGGATTGGTTCCATGACCTCCATGGATACCAAAATCCATGGATGCTCAAGTCTCTGACATAAAATGGTATAGTATTTGCATATAAACTACGCACATCTTTCAGTGTACTAACTTTAAATCATTTCTATATTATAATACCTAATAAAATGTAAATTTTATCTATTCTAAGTAGTTATTGTACTGTGTTTAGGGAAGAATAAGAAGGGAAAAAAATCCTACACATGTTCAATACAGATGTAATTTTTGTTTTGAATATATTCTATCCCTGGTTGATTGAATCCCTGAATGCAGAACACACAGATATGAAAGTCCAACAGTACTCCTTCATTTAAGTTGTCAATTCTATGGTGCTTTCCCTTATTCCATAGTTCCTTGGCGATATTTTCACCCCGGCTACATCCAATCTCTGACTACTCCCTGCCTAAAAAATGTAGATTAATCTGTTCAAGCAAAACAAAAGAAAAGAAAAAGAAAGAAAGAAAGAAAGAAAGAAAGAAAGAAAGAAAGAAAGAAAGAAAGACATGCTCCTGAATCTCACTTTATTTTTTTATCCTTATTACATTGTTTTATTTTTTTTTATTTCAGCATATTATGGGGGTACAAATGTTTAGGTTTCATATATTGCCTTTGTCCTACCAAGTTAGACCTTCAAGCATGTCCATCCCCCAGATGATGCACACCACACCCATTAGGTGTGTATATATCCATCCACTCTCCCAACCCTTCCACCTGCCTGACACCCTATGAATGTTACTACTATATGTGCACATAACTGTTGATCAGTTAATATCAATTTGATGGTGAGTACCTGTGGTGCTTGTTTTTCCATGCTTGTGATACTTCACTTAGTAAAATGGGTTCCAGCTCTATCCAGGATAATAAAAGAGGTGCTGGATCACCATTATTTTTTGTAGCCAAGGAGAACTCCATGGAATACACATACCACATTTGATTAATCCACTCATGTATTAATGGGCACTTGGGTTGTTTCCACAACTTTGCAATTGTGAATTGTGTTCCTATAAACATTCTCCTGCAGATGTCTTTTTTATAAAATGTCTTTTGTTCTTTTGGGTATATGCCCACTAATGGGGTTGCTGAATCAAATGGTAGTTCTACTTGTAGCTCTTTGAGGTATCTCCATATTACTTTCCACAGATGTTGTACTAGAAGTTGTGGAGAAGAACTGGAAGGAGAAAGGCACCCGAGAGCCTTGGAAACCAGCAACAAGGGGTGGTAGAGCAGTTATATTCAATTTTTAAATTGTCTTTTCATGAGAGTGCTTCATCAGCACACTAAAATGGAGATAAATACTAATATCACAAACATTATAATAGAAAAAAGAACCAAACTGACTTGTTTGTAAATGATATAATTATATACCTTTATAACCCAAATAATAAGAAAGTATTTAATCATTTAATGAGTTAGTTAGCAATAATATTATTAAACAAAGGTCGATTTATATGCCCAAACATAAACAAAAAATGTAGTTGATACAAATATTTCACTCAAAGTAAGCAAGTTTTAAAAGGTTTCATACAGTGGATTCTTTAGAGGATAGATACACAGAAAAGGCAATATGTTAAAACAAAATAAATAAGAAAATGTTTAGCACAAATTTCAGGATATTGTTTTCCCTTCCTGATTTTATTCTGGAAAAAGATATACAGGGATATCTTGTATCTTCTAATACAGGATAGAATCTTGCTAAAGATTCTGAACTATTCTGTTAATTAACCTGGGTGGTGGATACACTAATATTCATGTTATTTTAAGTCTTAAGCAACATATAATCATTTTGCATTTTAATATGCATATTTTACCATTTAAAAACATTTGGAATAACAGAGCTAAGAATAGCAGTGAGACTGCCATGGAAAATTTGTCCTAACAGATATCAAAACTCATGGTAGACTTATTGAGATAAATACAATGTGGTTTTGGAGAACAATGGAATTTTTTAAAAAGTCAAGAAATAGACTTCCACATGATTAGAAACTTGAATGATAGAGTTTGAATTTGAGATTATTGTGGGAAAACCAAGCCACTCTATAAATGACAAAAGGACAATGCATTAACCATATGAAAAATAAAATGAGATATTGTAATTATAATAGAAAAATTTGAATACATTAAAATGAAACACTTTGTACATCAAAAATGACTATAAAATGAGTGGAAGTATAAAACACATATTGGGAGAGTATAATTTTACAGAAATAACTGATCAAGGATCAGAACTCATATAAATAACCTCTACAAACAAGGGAAGGTTGGGTCAATGGGAGCTGATGAGAAAAAATTAGTACAACCACTTAAGAAAATAATTTTTATTTATACTGTAAGTTAAAAATTTTGAAAACTGCTAAACTGAAATTCAAGTTCTACCAATATAACCTAGAGAAATTCTTGAGAATTAGAACCAGGCATCAGATACAGGCTATTCTTAATATTCTTAACAGCATTATTCTAATGGCAAAAACAGAAATGTAATAAAACCTTTTTGTTTTGGGAAACATTATACATGTGCATTGAGAGGAAAATAAAATAATAATAAATCATAGTATGCTCATACTATGGACACACTCTAACATCTGTATTGTTTTACTCTAAAGCCATGAATATATTTTAGAAAAAGAATACGTCTTTTGTATGAATATACTAGTATATGCTATCAACAAATTTACAGGTTCTAGTGATTAGGATGTAGACATCTGAGTACCGCAAACTATATTGAATATTATAACAGTTTTATAAAGCTCAGAAACAAACAAAGAAGTACATTATATATTTTTAATTGAAATAAAATCTATGGTAATTTTCTGTTTTTAAAAATGAGATAATGATGAAGACAATACCCAAGATAGTATTTTCTTCTGTGAGTGTAGGGGAAGGCCAGGGAATGAGGTAGTACAGAAGCACATGGCTAGATGAAAGACATTAGCAATGTTAAAATTCTTAAGGTCAGCAGTATGTTCTTGGGTTTTAAATTATACTTTACAATTTACTGTACATATATTATTTTGCTTGTAACATCTTGCATATATTATTGCATATATTATTTTGCTTGTAACATCTTTTACATTAAAGCATAATTGAGATAATATAGTTTAACAAAAATGAAGACATTAAACATGGAATTTGAAAAATATGTACATCTTTTCAAAGAGAGTATATATTGGTTTTTAGCACTACATGCATTATGCATTATATAGTTGATCATTTATAAACACAAGAGAGGTAAATTATAATTTAATATGGTTAATATGAAAAGATATATGAGACTATGATTATGAACCTCTTTACTGTCATAGCTTACCTAAGAAAAATACAAGACTCATGATAGCCTAATATTTTTAATTCATGTTTTATTTGTATAACTCAAATATCTAATGCCAAAAATACCTAGCATATTGTAAGACAGTTTACTAGTCAATATATTTTTATAACTTGTAGATAGATGTGTAGTCAAACACAGTATATTAATCAACTTGGACTGCCATAACAAAATATCATGAATTATGTGGTCAAGAAAACAGAAATTTATTTTCTCAATAATTTTGAAGACTTCAAGTATGAGAGCAGAGTGCCAGCAAGGTCAGTTTCTGGTGAGGACTTACTTCCTGGCTTGTACATGGCTGTTTTCTTGTTGTGTCCTCACAGGGCAAAAACAGAGACCAATTTCTCTGGTGTCTCTTCAAGTAAGGGCACTAATCCCATCATGAAGGACCTTTAGGACTTTATCTAAATCTAATTAACTAAACCTAAGTCTAGGTTTATCTAAACCTAATTAACTCACAAAGGCCCCACCCTTAAATACTACTATATTGGGTGTTTGGGCTTCAACACTATGAATTTGGAAGGGGGGAGAGACACAATAGCATAGATTTCCATTTTTTAAAGAATCCTTTGCAAATAAAGTATTCTTTAAAGAGTTTTCCACAGTATTGAATACAGTGAATAACTTTATTCCTGGAGGTCACCATCAGGATCCTTAGAATGTGTACCCAATGATTACCTATTATTATAATGATTACCTATATGTTAATAGATATAAAATATATCTATTATAGATTTTATTACCTATAATAAAATCTAAAACCAGTTTTGTTTTATATTATGTTTTATTTGTCCTGGCAATGTGGTGCATAGTAAACAAATAATTCTATTTATAGTACAGACAGATATACTAATATTTTCTAATGTAACATTGGAGGAAGGCGTAGGAAGAAAGTAAAACCAAATAAGAAATAACATCTAATAGTGGAGATTAATGAAGAACATAAAACTAATAACATAATGATCACTATATTTTAATAAATTATTTTATGAAATGATCTTTTTCCATGATAATGGGTCTTATATGTGAATTTTAAATTTTTAGATGTATTTTTCTAATCTGAACCTTATATCAATCTGGGTTTTAGGAAATATGCATAAATTGACATTAAGCTATAAATATTTCAAATTTTAATTTTTGAAATTAATAACTGAAAACATGTCTGAACGTGAACTATCCTGCTGCAGTCCTAAATTATTTAACAAGCAATGGTAAGATAAAATTACTGTTTGACCCACATAGACAAAGACAAATCCAGATTTACTCACAGTGGATCAATTTAATAATTTCATTCCATGACCCACATATCCTATTTTATGCCCATCTGCACCCAGACAGACTCATCTTCATACTGATCCCCAAATTTGATTTGTTTTAATCATGAAAGGAGATTAAAAGCCTCTACTTAAATGGTCAAGAATTTTTATTTAAACTAATAGCAACTAGTGATCCTCCCTACACAACACATTCATGTAGCTATCAATGTCTGCATTTATTGCTTGTGTGTGTCATTTACTTATCAGTCTCTTAAATCCTTTTGATTAAGGATATTTAAACACACCACACAGAAACAGAACATGAAAAGACTGATCATCATGAAAAATAGGCATCCTAGAAAAATGTGCATATATATCAAATTATTACAAATTTGAAGCACACTGATCAAATGCAGAAAGAATTCTACTAAGTGTTAAAACAGTTGAAAAAGTTCTCCCCCACCCTCAAGACCTACTTTTAAGTTCCTTTGATACAAGGTGGCACAAAGTCAAGAGAGAACTTAAAACAAGCTTCACATTAATATTTGAAAAAGGGCACCCACTGTGTTTGATGTGGCGCCCTTCATGCAAATCATGTAGTCCAAGAGAAATCCCAGTAGGAAAGATGCTGCTTTCTTCTTAGCATGCTCCCTTTTTTCTGCTGGATAATAATGAACTTCTCACACTCCCTTTGCAACCCTCCCTGAGCTATACAGAAATTAAGTTATTACTTGCTAGCTGAAGACTCTTTTGGCAGTTATCAGGACATCTTTTTATTATTATTATTGATTTTTGGTTAAAAGAAAAATGCAAATTCTAAATTTCATTAGGGAGAAAAATTTTGACTTGTTTTTTAATAATGAACAAAATAATAAGCTTTGAGTAAATGTGGCCAAAATAAGATATTTTCATTTAAATTATTTCCACATCATGATTGGTGTTTATAAAAAGCATTCCTTTATACCCTGGGAGCATGCAGGGGCAATGATCTAGCTGAAAAGGAGAAATTATTAATGGAGTGAGCCAATGCATAGGAAATACGCTACATAGCCAACTGTACACCCTCATAATGCACTCTCACCTTTGGGGGAGAATGTAGAAATAAAAAAAAAATAATATTACTATTACTGTGAATACTATTTTCACAGCACTCATTTTGTTGTGTACTTGGGGGCTCTAAATTTTTGGTTATTATGTACATATTTTCAGTAATATATAAAAGACTGGGAGAAAGACGACCCTAACCCTTTTCTGCTTTAATAATAATAATATAAGAATAATTAACTCCTCCCACCCAGCCTCCCCACCACCACCGCCACCACACCACACATACCAAATTAATCCAGGAGAAACCCTGGGTACTTTTTCTTTGGTCTCTTGAAAATGGTGATCATTTTCACTGCAGCTAAACCTAAAGTGTCAAGTTTATGCAATTAAACATAACAAAGGAAATATCAATTGCATTTCACTTAATAGTTTAGCTAACACTTTCACATACTCATTCTTCATTTGATCCATTCCACAACTGAATTTGGAAACTATTCTTACTATCCCCATTTGGAAAATAAAGAAATTAATTCTTAGAAATATTATTTAAATTACCTCCTTATTATTAAAAATGATACAATACTATTGTCCTTCAACTACAGATAACTTGAATTTCTTAAAATAATCTAGTTTCTATATTTCAAATAATTAAGATCAAGGACATAAAATCTGGCCTGAAATGTCCATTCCTGCTTATTTACTATTCATATCAGCTCCAAGGTGTGAATCTGAGCATTTATGGCTATTTAAAGAGTTTTGGAAGTTCTCCAGGATGTTGGCACTCTTTGACTAGGAAAAAAATGGATAAAAACTGCATGCCAAGTCCAGGTTAAATTTACTTCAGGTAAACCTACTGAAAACTATTATCCTAAGTCTGTTTCTAAAAGTCCCTCTACTACACCATGACCTTCTTCCTACTGGAACATCATAGTTTTACTCTAGTGAATATAACATAGTCATATTAGATAGGAATGTGGAATTGATCACTTCAGGTTTTAGATGATTATTTGTTCTCTCCTATACTATTGGCCTAATTCTTCTATCTCTTAATAATGCATTTTTACATTTTTTTTACTTATTTATTTATTTATTTTTTTTGAGACAGAGTCTCGCTTTGTTGCCCAGGCTAGAGTGAGTGCCGTGGCGTCAGTCTAGCTCACAGCAACCTCAAACTCCTGGGCTCAAGCAATCCTCCTGCCTCAGCCTCCCAAGTAGCTGGGACTACAGGCATGCGCCACCATGCCCAGCTAATTTTTTGTATATATTTTTTAGTTGGCCAATTAATTTCTTTCTATTTATAGTAGAGGCGGGGTCTCGCTCTTGCTCAGGCTGGTTTCGAACTCCTGAACTCGAGCAATCCACCCGCCTCGGCCTCCCAGAGAGCTAGGATTACAGGCGTGAGCCACCGCGCCTGGCCTACTTATTTTTAAAGATATACAATTTTAGCAGGATCTAGGTTTTATACTGGTTTATCTGAATAATCACATGATACTATAAAAAAGAAGCTTTCACAACAGGAGTATATTTTTTCTTTTGTTTTTATAATTGATCATTCTCATTCTTGCTGTGATCATTTTCAGAAACTACTAGAACACAATGTGCCAAAGTAATTGATTTGTCATATCAAAATCTGAACATTCTTGGAATTTTTTATTTCTATCCAAATACTAAATTCTTAATAAACATTTTATTCTGATGATAAAAGTATAATGAGTATATTCATTTCCTATTAGTAGGCTCACATAATTTCCTGTGGGTTCAATGATTTTGACCCTGCTATTTCCCTTATATATATCGTTCCTACTTTTAATCTGCTCTTTAGAAATTATGTTGCTTCTTAAGCTATTGCCTGTGTTGAATATCAACATAGCACCATTTTTTTTAAGAAAATAGGACACCTGATGCATATTTAGAATTAAGAACTATAGATATAAAAAGGCATATTTTAATATTCTGCTCACATTCTGCCAAAATATCACAGTAAAGCTACAAAAGCAACATCAATAGTACTGAATTTAAATTTTGGAAAAAACCTTGGACAAAGGCTTTAGTTTCCTCCTTGAATAAAATTAACATGTCTACCGACAAAGAAAATAAATCCAAGGAAGTAAATAGATAATAATGATGAAAAGGATATGCTTGTCAAAACATGGACTCTAATGATTATTTTACACAATTACCATCACTTTGATGTCCTTTAAATAATAATTTCTCATCATCTCTTTAAATAAGACCATGCATTTCAATATGATGGATCAGACAATTAGAGCATCTAAACTAAAGCCTGCATGAGGTAGGTGCCAGTGGGCTGTTTGAGGGAAAGGCTAAACAAATTGCACCTCTGCACTGCTATACACAGCTTCTGATACTGTTCCTGACTTAATCAGATGATAAGCACATGCCTAGCAGCTTCTAATTACTATTTTAATGACCTTATCTTTCATAGCTAACACACAGTAGCCATTTAAAGATGGAACAGATAGATATGCTTCATAAACGCATGTCTAGACAGTTTTCTATGAGTATTTAAAATTTTTTACTGATACATACCTACATTGTAAAATTTATTAGGAATCTATCATTGTCTTGTCTTAAACATGAGGACATTCCTAAAGACAAAGACAAAAATTACATTTATTGTAAAGTAATGAAGAAGATGTAAGAAATCCACCAAACCAAATTTGGGTTTGTTGCTTTTCATAGCTTCCTAAATAACAAATATACAAATATGTAAGGAAAAAAGAATATGCCTTTTAGATTTTGTTAAAGAAAATATTAATGAGGTCTGTTTAAGCATGGGATCAACAATTGTAAGATGCTGTCATATGTTCATAGGTTGTTTCTGTTATGCACCTCAAGTTTAATGCCTATTAATTCAGCGTATATTCTAAGATTGATACATGTAGAATGTGCTAATTATAACATGGCCAGTAGTCAGATTAATAAGTAATTAAAAGCTAAAAGTCTCTCAAAATTATGCTTTCTAGAGACAGATAAAATTCAGTAATAATTTGGAATGTAATATACAACTGTTTTTTAATTTATTTCTGTGTTTTCTGAATATTCTCTATATATTTTTCAACAATGATAGTTTAGATTTAATTAGTGTCTAAATTCAGACAATAAAAAAGCTTTGCATGCATTATTTATCAATACTCATAAAATACCCATGAAATAAGAGTATTATCCCTGTCTTTCAGATGTAGATACTTGACAAACTTTAGAAGCTGATTCAAAGTGAAAGGAGTCATCTAAAGATAAATTTCATCAGTTTATCCAACAGAGTACTTTGCTTCTTTTAATAATTAATGTAAAATGCAATGCTTGTTACTTCCTTTTATATGAAAATGTGTGTGATTATTATATTAGGTAAACATAAAAGTTGATAATCAAGATACAGTTATATGTTAGTGCACTATCTTTCTGTGACATACATTTCTACAAGAAGTTACTAATAAAGTAAAAAGAATGAAAGATAATATTAAACATATGTATACATATTGCTTAAAATTACCTTCCCACAGACTACCTTCCAAAGAGTACAATTTGTAGAATTTTAGAGACTGGAAGAGTCTCCCCAAAGTAGTTAACTTTATTCTGAAATTTAAAGTATTGTTTAGAATTAGCAAAGCAAAACAAGGAAGGAAGTGGGAAAAAACTGTTTCAAATGGAGAGAAGAATGTGTTTGCATTGTTTGGTAAAAGCACAGAAGTTCATAAGCTTATTGCCTGAATGAATCAAACAAAAGCAGAATACAGTAGCCTAGGAAAAGTAAGAGTGTTTCCAGATGAGGCAGGAAGCCAGACTGAGAAGAGTCCTGCAAGTGTAATAACATTTAGTTTGTATCATAGTAGCAACATGAAGCCATAAAAGAGTTTGTACAGGTGAGTCCATCTGACAAAATTTTTAAAAGAATGTTCTAGCTGCTCTCTATACAAAGTGGATTGGAGCAGAGCAAGGATGAATGTAATGCATTACTGCAGCCATGATCGAAGTTTGTGATAATGACACCGCAAACATTTTACTGTTTGCATAAAGCGATGTTTCTCAAACGTTAGTGAGCTTCAGATGACGAGTAATAACACAAATTGTCAGGCACAAGGCCCAGAGAGAGTTTCTGAGTCAATAGCTCTGGAATGAGGCCTGAGAAATTGCATTCCTCACACATTTCCAGGCGATGCTGCTACTTCAAATACCACAAATTGAGGACCACTGGCCCAGAGATAAAAGTTACATTGCCTTCAACTCTCTGATGACTAAATAATGTGCATAGACCCTTATTATGTTTGCTGGCTTTAGCTAATAAAAAATACTATACTCCCAGCTAAATTTTAGATAAACAAATGTTTAGTGTGTGTCCCATGCAATATATTGATGTACTTATACCAAAAAATGTATTCTTATTGTTTACAATATTCAAATTTAACTAGGAGTCTTGTGTTTTGTCCAGCAACCCTCAAGTCCTGATGGACCTGTAACGGAATCTTCTGGAAAATATACTCAGAAGTGTATTTTATTAAGAACTGCCAGTAGCTTTCCAAAATGGATAAGTGAGTTTATTTCTCCTCCCATATTAATATACATGCATTCTCTATCTATAATCTCACTGATTCTTGATATTGCAAAGCACGTATTACAATTTTAAATTTTTCCTAGGCTTTTGCATTTTTTTATCTCAAACAGTTAAATCTAAAACTACAAGTAGCCAAAACTCACCATTTTTGATAAACCATAGACTTCTAATCATAAAATTATAATTATATTTTAAAAATTAAATATGAAAGGACAATGATGGCAGAGGAGAAAAACTTCCAGCCAGAATGTCTCTTCGAGAAGGAAAGATTTTAGATGAAAGTGAAAAAACAAACAGGCAGACAAACATAGATCAGATGAGGGTCGGAAGGAAGTGTGCCTGAACCTACAGGAGATTCCACAGGAAGAAGTTGTGGAGCGGAAGCGGAAGGAGAAAGGCATCTGCAGGGTCTAAACCTCTAGAAGCTTGGAAACCAGCTACAAGGGTAGGCGGAGCAGATAAATTTCCCCTCCCTTGCATCTCAACTGCCGTTGGGCTCCTGAGCTGCTGGAAAGATCTGCCAACACCATCCCAGAGACAGCTGCTGCCAGTGAGTGGTGAGCCTTTGCCCAGAGGCCACCAGGCTCCCAACTCCCTCCAGGATGCCATACCTCCTGCCCCACAGACTCAAGTCAATTGGAGGGCACCATATTGCTTCATTCTTCCCCTTCCCCTCCCCTACCCATAATGCCTAGAGAGACAATTTAGCCACCACCTGGAGGCATCCACAGGGAATGAGACCTTTTCTTCTGAGGCCCTGCAGCAGACTGAAGGGTACTCAGACTGTTAGCTTCCCACCTGCCTGCCCTCCCTAGTGCTGCTTTCCTGGTGACTCCAGCAGAGTGGGGCAAATCCCGAGATGGAGAGACATTGATCCAGCTTAGACATCATGTGGGTGTCATGAAAGCAGCACTCTTCTCCCTTGCAGGGTCAGGGAATGATCTCTGGGCCCAGGAGACAGGCTTGCAGGCCAGATCCTGTACACCCAGGTCTTAATCGCTTTGTTCGGGGGCACAGAAGAGAAACTTGTGAACTAGTCTACTGAGGTGTGTGTGCCTAAAGGGTCAGATCAGAGTGGATCCTAGCTGCAGCATGCTCGAAGGGCTACCCTCCTCCCATGTGAGGGCTGCACTCCCAGCTCAGACTGTGATCCTGGGCAGGGAACCTCCTGGCTTGCATTACAGTCAGGGAAGATCTGCTGGCTTGATGTTCTGCCTGCTGGCAGAGGCCTGGAGAGAAACGGTGGAATAGGGGAGGGTGGAAACAAGTGAGGCCAGCTCTAGACTTCAAGTCTCAGACAGCCCCAGCTCCACAGGCAGACTTTTTGGCTGAGTGGGGCCGTTTCAGCCCCTCCGTGGAAGCTCTGCCCAGAAGCAGAGAACAGATTTTTGACCCCTGCTAACAGCATTTGTGGAGCTTGAGGGCAGGCTCACCCAATGGATTCCCTCCCAGTCTCACTCCCCAACCTGCCTCTGCTGAGGTAGAGAATAAGGACACACACCTAGAAGTCCCAGGATCCAACCTACTACCTGAGGCTCTAGAGTGCCTCTCCAGAGGAAGGAGAGCTGGTTACAGGACCCAAAAAACAACATTGCAGCCTGCTCCTCCCAGCAAGTGCCACCTCCTGACAGGGAGGTCAATTTGCACACACTTTTACTGCATTTACTGACACATCATACAGGGGGTGGTTGACTCTCACCCACAAGCACCACCTACTGGCTCAGAGACTAAATTGGGCATATTATTATCTAAATGAAAATCTTAAGATAAGAAACAACAGCTGCACCAGATAGGAAGGAATCAGCAAAAGAACACTGGAAGTATGAAAAATCAAACTGAAAGTATACCCTCAAAAGGGAGCACCAGCTCTCTAGCAATGGACATCAACCAAATTCAGAACACTGAAATGACATAAGAATTTCAAATAAGGATTATAAGAAAACTCAATGATATGCAAGGGAAACACTAAATGTTGGTATGGATGCAGAGCAATGGGAACACTCATACACTGCTGGTGGGACTGCAAACTGGTACAACCTCTGTGGAAAGCAAATGGAGATACTGCAAAGAACTACAAGTAGAACTACCATTTCATCCAGCAATCCCATTAGTGGGCATCTACCCAAAGGAAAAAAAAGACATTCTATAAAAAAGATATTTGCATTAGAATGTTTATGGCAGCACAATTCACAATTGCAAAGATATGGAAACAACCCAAGTGCCCATCGATACATGAGCGGATTAATAAAATCTGGTATATGTGTACCACGGAATTCTACTCAACCACAAAAAAACAATGGTAATCTAGTACCTCTTATACTATCCTAGATAGAGCTAGAGCCAATTCTACTAAGTGAAGTATTACAAGAGTGGAAAAACGAGCACCACAGTGTGCAGCTACCAAACTAGATTTGAAACTATCCATTGTAGATTTGTCTATTTTCTTTTCTGGTCTATCATTTTTTGCTTTATGTATTTTGTAGCTATATTTTTGGGTACATATACACTTAGTCAACATAACTTTCTTTTCATTAGTGTTTGCTATGTATTTTTCCATTTCTTCCCTTCTATCCTGCCTGCATCACTATATTCAGTATTTTATATGTATGCAGAAATTGTTCATGTGTTTGCTTTAGGGATTACAATGCACATTATTAATATTTTACAGTCTAGAATTAGACTGTGAAATTAATTAGAATTAATTGGAATTAATATTTTATTCCTTCAAGGGAATGTAGAAAACTTACCAACATATTGGTCCCTTTCCCTCCCCTCTTCCTGTTGTAGTTGTCATAGGTGTATAACTGCCTGTGTTGAAATCCCATCAGACAATGTTTTAATTTTTTCCTTCCTTTCAATGATCATACATATGTCAAAGAACTTAAATACAAAAAAAATCTTTACAGAGTTTTATTATTTCTTCAATTATCTTTGGATATGATTTATTTTATTTTAATATAATCAAACTTATTAACATTATTCTTTAAGTTTTATAAGGATTTTGTGGGCTTCTAGAAATCCTCAGATTGTACACTCTTTTTCCTTCTATTAAAAAATTTCTTACAATTATTTACTTGTCCTTGTATATCTAAATATGCTAGAAAAATTATTAGTCAAGATCTATCATTGACTAATTATGCAAGAGTGTCATCTCTATCATATATCAGTTCTCATATGAGGGTTCATTCATGTTCCATTCCTTTGTCTATTGATCAAAGTTTTCCAACCTCATGCTAAAATTGCTTATTCCATTTCCATAATCAATATGCTATTTTATAGGAAAGTTCCCAAACTGACCTAATTTTTCAGAAATTTTTATATGTATTTTTGGAAAATACTCTTATATTTTCTTAGAATCATGTTAAAATTTGTTAAAAAACTGAACTTTTACTAAAATTTCAGTGAATATAAAGATTAATCTTAAATGATTTTTTACACCTTATTGTCTCACTTTTATTGATTGTAGTATACATCTCCATTAATTTAGAATATTTTGTGATTCTTACTACATTCTAGTTTTCTGTGTATTTTGTATATATTACCATGTATCCTATAGTATTGTTGCATTTGATAAAAATATATTTTGTATTTAACTGCATTTTCTGTTTTTTGCACATATACTCAAATAGATTTGATTTCTACCCATTGTTCTTATACCTAAAACTTACAAAACATGCTCATTTTTCCCCCTAGAAATTGCCATGGGTATTTATTTCAAAAACCTTATCATTTTAAATAATGCTAATTTTTCTTCTTGGTCCTTACAGAATCCATTTGTTTTTTTTCTTTCTTACTCACTGATACTGACTAAAACCTCAACTGTAGTGTTGACTAGAAATACTGATAGTAGGTATGCTTACCTTGTTTCTGATTTCATTGGAAACACTCCTAATAGTGTATAATTACAAATGATATACCATGTATGAATATTGTAGATAGAAGCTATCATCAAATTGAGACACTATCTTTCTAAAAGATATTCAATCATGAAGTTATTGAATAGTACCAAATACTTTTGCAACTTTTGATGTGATTTTATATATATATATGCACACCCAGACATATACTTTATTATATAATATTGGATTTATATAATTATCAAGATTTTTGAAGGGTCACAAATTTTAATCTACTTGTTTGTTACTGATTTAGGGATGACATCAGGCAGAAGACATGATATTCTTGGATCAAAGGCAAAGGACTTTATTTCTCAAGACAGAACAAGCAGATGAGCATCAGGTTCTTTGCACTGGTTTCCTTTGCTCCTAAGCCCCACAGGCTGATATCAGGTGTCCAGATGATTGCTAAATATGCAGTGAGTCTGTGTCACACAAGGATAAGGGCTCGACCTTTTTGATAAAGCAGCATACCTTACAGAAAGTAGGGGGTGGGGAATGGCCAGGTACAATGGTTCATGCCTAGCTGTCAGGAGTTCCTGACCAGCCTAAGCAACAGAACAAAACCCCATGGTGGCGGTGGTGTGTGCCTGTGCTCCAAGATATTTGGGAGGCTGAGGCAGGAGGATCCTTTGAGCACAGGAATTTGAGGTTGCAATGCACTATGATTGTGCCACTGCACTCTAGCCTGGGTGACAGAGTGAGACCCTGTCTCTAATAAATAAATAAATAAGAAAAAAACATTTATCCTTTTGTCCCATTGCAGGGTTATGGGGTAGTCATGCTGTAGTTGCCTTGATCTTCTTTTATTTTTAATTTATTTTTGAAACAGGGTCTTGCTGTCACATGGGCTAGAGTGCAGTGGCTTCATCATGACTCACTGAAACCTCAAATTCCTAAGCTCAAGCGATCCTCCTTCCTCAGCCTCCCAAGTAGCAGGGATTACAGGTGCAGGACACCTCATTCAAACTCAGCTAATTTTTTTCTATTTTTTTGTACAGACACGGGGTCTTGCTCTTGCTCAGGCTGGTCTCCAACTCCTGACTTGCCTTGACCTTATTAGCTTATGTGACCAGCTAAAGAAATTCCTCACTATCAGGAAGTAGAAAAGCCTTGTACTATGATACATGCAATAAACAACAAGTACAGGAACCATACAAACTATCTTTCTTACCACATATAAATTAAACTTCATATAGTAATATTTAATACTGGATGTATTTTTCTAATATGTTGTTCAGGATTTGTGTACTGTTGCTAATCTATGAGATTGACTTCTAATTTCCCCTTTTAATACTCTTTTTTGCACAGCATAGGCATTAAATTAATTGAGCTGATTAGCCTCAAAATGAGTTGGGTTATATTTTCCCTATTTGTATTTCTTAGAAAAATTTACATAAAATTGGAGGGTTTTTTTTGAAAAATTTATTAGGAGTAATTTATTAGTTGTTTCTTTGGGAAAGATTAATTTCTGATTAGAAGTTTGCATGAGTATTTTTATTTCCTTTTCTTTCTGCAAATTTATTATATTCTAATATAAATCAATTATAAATAATATTTGTTAAGAAATTTGTATTCTGTCCTTTGTTTAGCGATATTATTATAAAAACATAATATATATGCACAAGTCTAGAAAAAGTATGAATTTATAATATAGCAAATATTTTACAAGTTTGTAATATTTGATGGAATATCTGCCCTAACCAAAGTTTGCATTTATTATCTATCTTATTTAGAGAATTATTTGACAAGAGCTTTCTTTTAGCTGACTTAGATAAGAAAGTTTAATACTTGGGTTACAGGAAGGCTGCATTTACTAGAAAATAGAATCATGTTATGTTAGCTTTGAGGTTTCAGTATTCCACAAAGACTGAGAATGTTATCTTTGTAATGTATTTGTAAGAGTAATCTGTGTGAAAGAACTGTTCCCAAGTTTTCAGAGCTTCACTGGAATATGAAGAGCTATACAACTCTAGACCATCCTAAGAACTTCTATAGTGGCTTAACTTGGCATAGCCAAAATAAAATTTAGAAGCAAAATCCATAAACTGATGTTTATTTTATTTGTTCAGGGCTTGACAAAACCTTTAATACTACTCCAGTGAAATGTATAATGACCTATAATGCTCATGCTCATTTTATGTTGATATTCATAATAGTAACTGCAATGGGACATGGATCACAGTTACAGAAATCAGAAGAACAATGAGATTATTAAGCCTTTTTAGATATTTCCTGAAGCATTTACCAAATTATAAAATCTTTTAAAGTTATAGCCAGTAAGACTTATGGTAAAGACTCATCATGGTCTTCCACGATGTTTGCTGTATGAGGAGAATGCATTAGAAAAGCTATGAGTTTTTCATCTGTTTGCAGACACACGAACACACACACATGCCCACACACAGAGTACATAGAAAGAAGAGAACATTATGGGAACTTTGAAAATTATTCCAAGTTTTAGAATTATCCCAATAATAAATAGATTCACTGACTTATATATACGGGCATCACAAAACACACAGTGATTTTATGCTACTTTCTCATGGCCTTCACCAGACTTTTTAAAGGTTGCACTGGTTAAAGGCAACCCTCTGGCTGTATACTCAGGGGAGTTGTTTAGGTTGTGTAATAATATCTCTTTATGATAACTTTTTTTTAAAAGACTGACCAGATTTACATTGTGGCATTGTTCTGACTACAATATGGAAGCAGAAACAGCATCATGGAAGTGTCAATTCAACACAGGTGTGGGAGAAAGCACAAAGAGGGGTTGGCACTCAGGTCAGGAACAGTAAAATGATGACATAGTCAACATTTAGTTAGAAAAGTGTTGTCCTAGGACAACTTACCCAATCAGAGAAAATCGTGATCCAAACCAGACATAATCCTGTCTCAAAACACCCTTCTCCCAGTTACTGCAGATCATCAAAATCTCAGACACTAATCCTACAACTCTGCTTCCTTCTCTTGAGTGCACTTTTAAAGTGCGTTTTTATATTACCATGTTTATATGGCTGTTCAAAATTTAGCTTTTTGGAAAATGACTTCTAACTTAATTGTGCCTGAGGAGGCTTATAATATATTTGATTGTAAACTTTTGAAATTTATTTAATTATCTAATTTGTGGTCAGGTTTTAAAATGTTCCATGAATGCTAACCTGCAATGTGCATTCCCTACTTGTTGGGTACAATAATCTATATGAGCCTACCAGCAAAAATTATTAGCTGTATGATCCAATTTATTACATTTTTTCTGATTTGTATTTGCTTGATCGTTAATAGCTATAAGGTGATATGAGTGACAGATATGTCATTTCCTCTTTGAAGGTAGCTCAAATTTTCTATATATTCTTGAAACTAAGTTAGCAGGACTATTAAGATTTAAAATTAAAATTTAGCATTTAAATTTTTTATATAAAATATTAAAATAAATTGGGCTGATTTTCCTCTATTTGTTCTTTTTTGGATAACATGTATAAGCCAGGAAGTATACTTCTAAAATTTTGGATTAGGGAGAATACCATTTCCATTTAGGTAGTAGTTATTATATTTGGATTTTTTCTTATTCCAACTTTCTATATATTAATCAATATTTCTTAGGTTATTAAATTTATTGAAATAACATAGAGCCTTTTTAATCTAAAATAACTCTTGTTAGTGGTATCTCTTGATAAATAGTTGATTTCTTTAGTCTTTATTTATTGAGTCCCTACCAAATGAAATATTCTAGGTTCTGGCTCTGAAGATATAACAATCCAACAGGATATACTCCATATATGCTTTCAAGAAACTTATATTCTACTTGGAAATAACATATTATAATAAAACAGACAAATAGATAAATTATAATAAATGGTTTGAAAGCAAAATATGCAAGATAATAGAGCTAAGAAAATGAGGGAAAGAAGAGCATTTAGGTTACTTTATTATTTAATAAAAGATATTTAGAAAAGACTCCTTTAGTAAGGTCATACTTTATCGAAGCTCTCAGGAAGTGATATAGAGAGCCATTCGATTATCTGGAAGTCATCTACCTGGCTGAGGAACATTAAGTGCAAAGGATTGAGGATGGGGAATGTTTGGCGAATTCAAGGAGGAGCAGCTACGGGAGTGGAGCTAAAGCAGTGGTGCGAATAAGAGGAGGGTAGTTAGAAGATGAGCTCAGAAACACAGACGGGACAGCTCTTGAAGGCTACTTAAGCTATCATAAAGCCTTTACTCTCAAAAAAAAATGTTCTGGTTTGTATGACAAGATTTATTTCTCTAGTTGTACTTGTTTCCTAGGATTGCTATTCTCTCCAGTTCAGATCAGAAGTCTGAAATCAAGGTGTCAATAGGTTGGTTCCTTCCAGAATCAACCATCCTTATCCCATCTCTCCTAGCTTCTGTGATTATGAGAAATCCTTGGTGTTTTTTACCTCTTCCAGCTTCTGGTGGCCCCGGCCATCCCTTGGTTTGTAGCAGCATGACACCAATCTCTGCCTTCATCTTCACACAGCCTTCTCTGTGTGAGTTTCTGTGTCCTCACCTCTCCTATTTATGTGTGTATGTGTGTATGTATGTTATTTTCAGAACATTTCGGGGTACAAACGTTTAGAAATCATATATTGCCTTTGCACCACTCAAGTCAGAGCTACAAGAGTGCCCCACTCTAATCCATTATGACCTCATCTTAACTAAATACATTGGAGAAGATCCTATTTCCCAATAAAATCACATTCTGACATGAATTTGAAGGCAGAGAGCAGTAGATGGGTGGCTCTATTAAACCTATTACA
This sequence comes from Microcebus murinus, assembly GCF_040939455.1. Taxonomy (NCBI): domain Eukaryota; kingdom Metazoa; phylum Chordata; class Mammalia; order Primates; family Cheirogaleidae; genus Microcebus; species Microcebus murinus. The sequence continues at coordinate 61,370,642 of NC_134108.1, read as the reverse complement.
CTAGTCAAAGTTGAATAAGCACAATTTCCTTCCCAGTGGCTACTCTGGTCTGCAAAAAACTACCTACATCTCCTATAGTGTTGTCTGCATAGTCTGCCTTCAGGAAACTCAGCAATGCTCTTCTCTGGAGGTGTTTCTAGTTGAGGGGCAGCACCAATCTGATCCCCACAAACTACAGCAGAATAAAAGATATTCAGAAAAGACTCCTTTAAAGCTCATACTTTGAGCTTACAGGTCAAACTCTTGGCATGTTCTACTATTTAGTGTAAGATACTGGGGCTCAGAGATCTCTGCACTGCAGCCAGTATTCAGCCAAAGAAGAAGACAGGGTCTCTCCTCTTGGCAAGCACCTGTACTTTTCAAGTGGTGAGAGGAGGGGAAGAAATATACAACATTCAGACAACCCCCTCCAAAGACATCCTCTCTCTTGATCCTCCTCTACCAGCCACCCCATTGTGCTCCTCTAGGTATGTTAAGGGACCCAGTGCAATTTTCCAATCCTCTTTTAGTAAATTCTGCACAAATAAGATCTGGCAACTCTTCTTAGAATGTGGGATAACTTGACAATTTTTGTTTCAGGCTCATGGGCCTCAGCCAAAGCTAAGACAACTGAAAAAGTACATTTAGCACCTTGGTACAGAAGAACTCAAGAAAGCAATAATAATAAATTCTTATTCATTTTTTATGGCATCTAACTCAGAGATCTTCAAGTTTATGAGAGTAATGTACTCTGGACCCAAGTATAAAACAACAACATAAACTCAAAATGTCACATTCAAATTTCAAAATTCCTAGACATCAAAGGGTTTCATTTCTTTCAGATTAATTAATGTGGCCTGAAATGAACATAGCCCACATTGTAAGGAATAAGAATATTATGGAATAAATTGATACAAATTCTATTGGTTATGAATATGTAAAGCTATTATTGCTAGAGATTTGAGAATGGCAATAAGATCATCCTTAGCCATTTTGAAGATCATACATATTAGTCCCAAAAGACTAATCTAAATAAAAATTGATAATTGACTAAGCACAATTATAAAGAATTAAATACATAATGTAAGATGATGTAAGTGGTAAAAGAAAACTTAGCAGAAATATTTGTAACCCTGGACTGGACAAAGCTTTCTTACATGCAATACCAAAAGCACAATCCACAAAATGACATGTTAAATTTCATTAAAATTAAAAACTTCTGCTTTTAAAAAGTTATTATGAAGAGAATAAATAATAAGCTACTTATAGTGAGAAAATATTTGAAAATTCTATATTCCACAAAAGACTTGTATGCAGGATACATAATGAACTTTCAAAACTCAGCAACAAGAAAGCAACTTAATTTTAAAAATGGGCAAAAGGTTTAAACAGATATTTCACCAATGAAAATCGGAAATATACGGATGGCAAACAAGCAGCTGAAAAGATGTTCAACCTCATTAGTCATTAGGGAAATGCAAATTAAAACTACAATGACATACCACTGCTTACCTGTTAAAATGTCTTAAACAAACAAATTGGAGATACCAAATCATGCCAAAGATGCTCCAAAGTTAATCCTTAGGTACACTTTTCTTCATTATGTAATCTAGAATAATCAACTTTTCAGATTCTCAGTTTCTACATCTGTAAAATGTGGCTGCTAATGCCTGCTCTTATTTATTGGCTGTTGAGAGAAATAAATGCAAGATATGTAGGAAAAGTTTTGCAAAATACAAAATAATTTACTACTGTAACAAAATATTATAGTGTAATTTAAGTGAATACTTTAGAAAAGACTCAAAATCTAAATTTGTAAGCAAAGTAATTATCCCTGTGTAAATTGCCTAATATTTTTAGGCAAAAATTGTTGGAACGCAGAACCATAAAAAGCATCACAATCATTACACTTATATAAATACTAGTGATTGCTTTTTGATCATAGAATTATGAACCTGTGATATCAAGAAATATTACTAATTCAATGATATAAATATTAATTTTGAATGTACAATTTATATTGCAATATTTAAATAAATATATGTTAATCAATTATTATAATGCTTTCCTTCAAAATAGCCTTAATTTGAATAAAAATTTTTATTCTACTAATATTTTCCATTTTCTTTGCATCTATATCTGATTATTCACTATAGAGCATACTGATAATGCATTGAGCTATACTATTCTGCAAAGAAAAGATAAAAAGAAATAAAATAAGAACTCCCAATCTAAAGAAAAAATTAAAATGTCAACAGTCCCTTGGTGACAGTTTTAAATGAATCTTTAAAAGAAGCTTATTTTGGAAAGCCTTCTGGTCACCCCCAATTACTATGGTTGCCTTAGTTGTGACAGCTGGTGTATAATCTTTGATTACACTGTCATTAAAATGTCTTTTATACCTTTTTTAATGCCATCAACACACCATTTGCTTTTCAAATCACACCCTAAAGTGGGTGGATCATGGGCATTGAGGTATCTATGAAGTTTCTAAGCCTTTTTCACACTTTCAGGAGCTGGTAAATTCAGGCACAATATGGGAATCTGATACTGCTCCAGCTCTGATACATTAAATTTATCCTAGATTTTTTTTTAACATCTACTCACATTTTTTATCATTTTCTCTTACTCTCTATCTCAATAGGAAAAAAAAATTCATTTCATTAGAGTTCATCAATATATCTTGTTGAGAATTTTAATAATGAAATCAGGACAGAGGTGCAGCCCTCAAGCACATCAATTATAGTTTCACAGGGGAGGAAGAAAACAAACAAAAAAATATTGCTTCGTAGCTTTAGACTACTTTTTTAACCCAGTCAATCAGCTTGAGAATTTGCACTATGAGGTAAAGGAAGAAGCAGATTCATCTTTATGAAGGGGAAACTTAATGAAGAATCAGTTATTTTTTTTTTCTTTTACTGATCATGTAATTAAACAAATAAATTTAGATAATTTTACAGAGCCCAGTTTCTTTGAAGATAAAATTAGAGCAATTACTGCTTTTTACTTCTTGGACTTGTCATGGTCATTAAAAATATAGTGCTTGACAACATATTACAACCCAGAAAATACTGTAATGTAATACAGAATCTCCTCAACTTACAATGGAGTTAAGTCATGAAAACCCCATTGTAACTTGAAAATACATTTAATACACCTAAACTACCAAACATCATAGGTTAGCCTACCCTATACCTACACATGCTCTGAACACTTACATCAGCTTACAGTTTGGCAACATCATCTGGCAACACACTACACTGTGTTTACCCTCTGATCATGATCACATAGTTGACTGGGAGCTGTCCAGCATCACCAGAGAGTATTTACCACTTACTATTGAATGTGTATCACTTTCACACCAATCTAAAGTTGAAAAATTACAAGTTAAATCATCATCATTCAGGGACCATCTGTTCAGTGCTGGTGGTAGTGGTACCTCTACAGGTAAATCATTCAGAACAAGTGTCCAGCTCCTAATGAAACTGCAACTTACATATCACAATATGCAAATCGGTCAGTCAGTTGGGGCAGTTCTGTGTCCAGCTGTCCTTAACCGCACAGGCAGGCAGGCAGGAATTAAAGTCTCCTCATTAGGGGGAAAGAAAAAATAGCTCTTTACACAGTTTTGAAAAATGATATTTTGAAAGAAATATATTTACTATGATTCCGTTTTACCTTTATTGGAGATATGTTGAAATATTTTTAAGGATTATGATAAAGTTTTAAAAATTTAAGTGTTTTATCACATTTTTTTAAATGAGAGATTCTCAGGTCCTTTAAATATTCACAAATATTAATAATAATGGGAATATGGAAGTTACTTTAAAATTTCAAAAAACCCTGAAAGAAAAATATATTCAAAACAAAGTGTTTTAATTTTAATGTTTAAAATTATTTATGCTTTGTCTTTTGCTGTGTAAACACTGTATTTATAATGCTTATTAAAATATTTGATTGGCAATGTCTTGGAATAATACAAATCAAACTAACTTAAAAGTAGTTTAACATATTCAATTAGGAAATGTTTAAGTCATGGGGTTCATTTGTGAAAGACTATATGAGCTTTTTAATCAGGAAAAGGCAAGTTATCTCACCTTTAAACCTTAAAACAATTACCCTTAAGGTGTGTTACAATTACATTATAGTCATGTCTCACTGAATGATGGGGATAAGTTCTGAGAAATGCTTTGTTAGGTGATTTCCTTATTGTGCAAATATCATAGAGTGTATTTCCACAAACCTAGACAGCTTAGCCTACTACATGCTTAGGTTATATGGCATAGCTTTGATCCTAGCCTACAAACTTGTACAGCATGTTACTGTGCTCAATACTGTGGGCAACTGTGACACAATGGTTAAATATTTCTATATCTAAACATATCTAAACACAGGAAAGGTACAGTAAAAATAATGTATAAAAGATTAAAAATGAAACACTTATACCATTTTCTAGGGAACTTACCACAAATGGAGCTTACAGAACTGGAAGTGGCTCTGGGTGAGTCAGTGAGGGAGAGGGGAGTGAATGTGAAGGCCTAGCACATTACTGTACACCACGGTAGGTGTTATAAACACTGTATACTTAGGCAACATCAAACATATAAAAATATTTTCTTTCTTCAATAGTAAATTAATATTCACTTATTGTAACTTATTTATAAGCTTTTTAATTCTTTTAAACTCTTTGACACTTTTGTAGCAACAGCCTAAAACATAAACACATTTTAGAATTGTTCAAAAATTATTTTTTCTTCATATCTTTATTCTATAAGCTTTTTTACTGTTTATTTTTTAAACTTTGTTGTTTAAAACTAAGACACAAATACACACATTAGCCTAGGCCTACATGGGGTCAGGATCATAAACATTACTGTCTTCCACCTCCTCATCTTGTGCCAGTAGAAGGTCTTCAGGGGCAATAACGCATATGGAGCTGTCATCTCCTGTGATAATGCCTTCTTCTGAATACTTCAGGAATACCTGTTGAAGGACCTGCCTCAGGCTGTTTTTCAGTTAACTTTTTTTTGTTTATAAGGAGTACACTCTAAAATAGCAATAAAAAGCATAGTATGATAAACATATACTCCAGGAAGGAGAAACAGTTGAGCCCAGGAATTTGAGGTTGCAGTGAGCTATGATGATGCCACTGCAGCCTAGCCAAGATGACAGACAGAAACTCTGTCTCAAAAAAACAAATAAGTAAACAAAAAACATATACTCCAATAACGTAGTTGTTTATTATCATATCAAGTATTGTATACTGCACATAAATTACACATTTGTGTTATACTTTTATTCAGTTGGTAGCATAGTAGGTTCATGTATTACCTACATCACATGTGAGCAATGCATTGTGAGTAATGCATTGTGTTATGATGTCATAATGACAAGAGATAGAAATTTTTAAGCTCCATTGTAATCTTATGGAAACCCTGTCATATATGCAGTCAGTCATTGACCAAAATGTCATTATGCAACACATAACTACACTTTATATTAATCATCAACTTACTATATTATTTATACCATTTCTTAGTTTAAACTCAGTAGACTACTTTGCTAAGATTTCTATACTCCTTTTTGAGAATGGAAAACTTTCCAATCATCAAGTGCTTAAAGATTTTAAGGTATTTCCTTGTCAATATCTCTGCTATTTCACACAGTATTTTCTCCACACCTCATCATAGAGCGCTCATCCAGTTCCAGGGATTTACTGCTGGTGAATTTCTGAAGTTGTATCATGAATTCCTTCACAGAGACTTTGCTCTGTGTTAAATCCACACTGATTTTCCATGAAGAGCTCATTTGGAATTGGAATTTACCTGTTATCATATGTAGTAAAGTCTCATGTAAAATATTGAAATTTTATACTAGTTCTTTTTTTACATACTAGATATTTAGAGGGCTTTAATTATGAATGCTGCCTTCAGTTAAGAATATAGTGGTTCTTAGATAAGTTCTTTTCTTTAATAACGTTATGCATGATGAAATGGTTATCAATTCTTCATAATAAAATGGTACAACATTTTTGTTCATAATTATGTTAAAAATGATTCTAGAAAAAATTGAATTCTGGATATTTTGTCATCTACAACCAATATCATTCAAAATTTGTAAAAAAGACTGAAATAGAGACTATAATAAACGTAAAAATAAGAATTATACTTGCTTTTAAGGAGCTTGTTCTCTCATTACTAAAATAATTATACAGATAACTACTAAGCAATATCAGAGAAAAGACTATATACTGAGTGAGTCTAAATAAAACACATTGAGAGTCCCCCTATGGCTTTGGGACTATAGCACACCACTGACATTTTCCTGGTTTCCAAGAGATTTTCTTCAATGTTGTGATATGTTGTGATATCTAAATGTTAAGAAATAAGTGTGATAGACAGTGGCCAATACTTAGCTAAATTTTATAATGTTTTAAACAGGCCTGTGATATACAGTTCTCTTGTTGATTGAAACTGAGATAATTCTAACTTAAGGAATAGATTAATATAAGCATTAGTGGGACTTTTAAAAAGCATAAATGTAAGAGTGTGATTAAGTTTAAAATTGACCAAAACCTTGTTTATAAAATGAACCAAATGCCAGGATCTCCTGAAGGCCCATTTGCCATGTGGTTAAAGACTGATGGGTCTGGATGTCATTAAAAGTACATTTCGTGCAAGCAAAGGAGTAATGGCCCTTTCTCTTTGAGTTTGTCAAGCCTTGACCAATTCATCAATATAAAGATTTGCAGATTATCTGTCTGGGTTTATGTGATGACTCAGTGTATACTGAGAGTACTGCAAAAGAAAAGGAGGTAGTGATATGAGTAATATAAAAATGTATGAGGAAGAATGAAGGAAAAAATCCTAATTATATGTGAGTCCTGATTATACCTTTGAGAACAGCACAATCTCCATCTCTCACATGGATTTATTCACCTTTGACCACAGTTCATGGATTGTCATAACTGAGTGAGTACCTCTGGCAGTTGAGTGTGTGCATTTTCTCTTAAAATCAACAGGCGGTTAAAATGGTATTATGAGTCTGTCACTTATTAAATACATATATATATTTTTTTAATTTTATGTCAATGTTATTGTCTTAAAACTTTGCTTAGAAATTATCTAATCCAGAATATATGGCATTAAATGCTACTTCTCTGTGCTACCAATATACTTTCAATTGCAGCACTTAAGTATGTATATTCAGTAAATTCTCTTAAGCTTAAGATTTTAAGCTCACATTCACCAATGTGAGCAAGAAATTACACGTTTAGCATAGAAGGCAAATATATTTCTTCCTAACTCATACTTTACTTCATGTCTTTTTCTTTCTACTATCCAGGCTTTGAGATGTCTAAAGTTTTCTATCCCCTTTGGCCTTTCTTCCATGTTCCGCAGCTCACTAACAGTGAGAAATATTCTATTTAATTAATGAGAGTTAATATGTTACCACCATTCATGGACATGCCCATGTAAACATTTATTTAATTTTTTATTAAAGTATATTAATCTCTAAAATTTAAATTATACCCTTCTCATAGGTTGATATAAAAAAGAGTTTATGGGGTAGAGTATAAGTCTTGGTTCATCTCAAATATAAAACTATGTTAATCAGAATGCCCCTCACTTTACCCACTGATAATCTTAGCCTTCAATAGATAGGATGATTTGGTTTTGAAAACACATTTCTCCTAGAACCAACTCAGCACTTTTCTTGATCAGCAACTATGTTCTTGACCATGGGTCCTCAAACTTTTTAAATAGGGGGCCAGTTCACTGTCCCTCAGACCGTTGGAGGGCCAGACTATAGTTTTAAAAAAGCTATGAACAAATTCCTATGCACACTGCACATATCTTATTTTGAAGTATAAAAACAAATGGGAAAAAACACCCTCATGTGGCTCACGGGCCCTAGTTTGAGGATGCCTGTTCTTGACCACACCTCATGTATTATGTGAACATTAGCTTTTTTTCCTTCATAATAATTATACTATGTCTTGCTTCATAATGCCTATCATATTAGCCGAAGTACCCAAAGCCACCAAAGCACTTTCTTGATCTAACCCACAAAATGCATTGGTAAGAAAGCAGGGAAATGAGCTGAGCATGTAGTAAATAATGAGACCTAACATGAAAAAAAGAGTAACTATTTTAACATCTATCTATATTTCTAAAAAGCTTTTGATCAATTATGATATAATTCTTAATAAATCCCTCAAATATACAAACATTATAAATAGTATCTATCTACTCCAGTGTCTATATTTTCACTTCCTTTTATTCTTAAATCATTCATTTATAGTTTCTCTCCACATTATGTGTTTTGAAACGCTGTCTCACCAAGGTAAATATTACTCCCTGTTCTTGTTTCAACATCATCTGTTTGGATATGTTTTCTCTGGAGATTGTGACACTAGTCTCTACTTCACGCTTACCTAAAAGCTCTCCTCTTTGATTCTATGATAAGTCATAATATTGCAGTCATTCATATTTAGGCTTCTCTGCAGGTTCCATTTCTCCGTGTATTTTTTAAACCTCAGTTTTTGTTCTTCATCATTTTACCACTTCATATACACTCTTTTAGTGATTTCATTTCCACTTAAGGCTTCCCTGTTCACCTGCATACTCACCGCTATTGCAAACTTTCCTGTAAATCCAGACCCATACATCCTGCTGTAGACTGCACATTGCCACCCAAATGCCTACAGATTTCCTAAACCCAATATGCCCAAATAAGAACTCATCAGTCTTTGAATTGCTGCATCAATCCACTTGCTAAAATAAGTATCTCTTAAGGAATTTTTAATGTTTTTGAGATCTCTGTTGTATTAAATGCCAAGTGTAGGAAAAATATGTTTTAAGAAGGAACTTTGTTTCAGTACCTGTCCCTATTTTATTATTCTTTTTCCGTGTCCTCTGCCCCTTCCTCCCAGCCACATGTGGCTCTCGAGTGACATACATTTCATATCAAAGTTTATATATGTATATGTGTATTTGTTCTTCTAGATTGCTGAAGTATCCTATGGTTGACAATATGCCTGAGAAGATGGTCAGTAAATTCTCATAGCATGTATTTTAAGAGGGCTCAGATCTTGGTAAGAGGTACGTAGTATGCTTCTAAGCTCAAGAAAACCAAACTAATATGTTCTTGCTTTTACCTGCAGGAGACATTAGAGAAAGTGACAGTTCTGAAAACATTCTAAGTTCTTAGATATAAGGTCCGTTTTCTCTTGGGAAAGCTTGGTGTAGACATCAGTGCTATAGGGAGAGGAATATACTTTTATATAGGACATGATCCCTGATCTTGATCTGGAGATTTCTAAAGCCGATAAGTACATAACACTTAAATAGACCAAAGTTTAGTTGCCTAGGAATGAGAAGATAGAATTCACTCCTCAAGTACACTTTTAGAGGTTGGAAATAGGTGTGGACTTTTCCCATGCCTTTATGTTGTGTAACATGGAAGTCAGTGGAGTGGTTGGTACCACAACTGAGCTGAGAAAGCATGCCAGCTAAGCAATCTCACAGACAAGTCACATGCAATGTTAGTGGGACTAATGGGCATACATAGCCTACAGAGGTCCAGCATCAGGAAAAACCTGTTGAAGCTCATCATGTCCACAAGGAAAAATCACACATCCTTCTGATTGTGTTCCATAACCTCATCAACATACTCATTCCATGCTCTTAGAATGCTTTAGATGAATTGATTAGCTAATAAATAATGCAAAATAAAAGTTTACAACATGATTTCCACAAATAAAAAATTATATTAATTATATTATATGAGGAATATAGGAATTTAAGGCAATGTGATCAGAAGAGTGAAATTAAACATTTTTTTAGCATTGTTTATGTGGCAAGCAATGTGCTCAGCACCTTCCATATTATAAATTGTTTATTTTTTTCTTTTTTCTCACCATTAACCAGGAGAATGTAATAAATTGTTTAACACTATGAAATAAATATTTCTATTGCAATTTATTAAATGAGAAAAGTGATTTTCAGATCACTGAACTAATTTTCCTAAAAACTCACAAACAGATATTGGAAGAGCCAGACATAAACCCATATCTGTGCTCCTCAACAGCTGCTTTTGTTATGACATGCATCAGCAAGGAGAATATTTGCATCATGAGACCTTTTATTGATTAAACTGTAAGTTTTCTTTTCCATGCACTTATAAAATTATCATTGCTTTTAAGACCTATTCTCATGACATCTGAGTATTCCTGGATTAGAAATACATATATTTTAAGGATTGCTAAATTTTGATTATATGCTACTTAAAGAAGTTTTTAAATGTATATATTCTCAATACAGGTGCATTTATTTATTTACAAATTATATATAAACATACTTTAATAAGAGCTAAACATGCCATTCACTATTGTAAGTTATTTATAACTGTTAACTCATTTAATCATCATATCATTAATGAGGCAGTTACAGGTACTATTACTATCCCTGTTTAAAAGATAATGAACAGAGAAGTAACTTGTCAAAGTGCCTTATCTAGCAAGGGATTGATGGAGGATTTGGAGTCAACTAATTAGGTTCAAGAGGCACATCCATAACCACTTTAAAATATTATTGCTTCAATATGATTTTTTTGCTGATAATTTTGTAAGAATATTATAAAATGTTCAAAAATAGAAATTCAAAAAATGACATATGAAAATATCTTCTGTGACTTTTTCAAATTTGAATGGATCATCTTATTCATCCAGTTTGGAAAATATTAGTTTATTTTCCAAAAAACTGATCTCCTCTTGACTTTAATAACAGCAATGCTATCTTCAGATATATTTTGAGAGGAAGATTTTATACCTTTACAAAATAAGCAAGAAAAGAATATGAGTTGTATTCCCTCAAAAGGTTTTGTTGACTAGACCCTGAAAATCATCTTTGGAATAAAAAAGAACATATGGAAATTAGTAGCAAACTATCAAAAGAACGATATCATGGAAGCAGTGAACAGAGTTTAAAAACCATCTGTTTTATTTATTGGATATGTCTACATAATAAACATGTTTTGTAGGACATTACTTGGGTTTGCAGGAGTGGTTTTATCTTCATTATCTGATTGATTAGAAAAAGTATCCTCACAATCTGAAGACATGCTTTACCATTAGGCATAGAAACCTAAAAAAAAAAAAAAAGGATTACTTAAATATTTACCTATGTTAAATGCAATAAGCCTTAGCATCATAGATACAGGAAAAAATGCTTTCATTTCATTTAAAGAAATTCATACCTAAATAGGAATTTTTATGTAATAAACTACTAGATTCCTGCTATTTGTCCAATTTTCGCTTTTGGCAAAAACATTCATTTTAGCTTCATTGCACAGTCCCCTCTGAGTTTTCCCAGCCACAAGTAGACAGGTAATTCATATGTCTCAGTGGGGGTGTTTTGGATCATGTTTCATGCGTCATTTCGGAGAAAGAGAGGCAAACGAAATAAGCAGGAGCAATCCCAGGAGCTAACTCTTCCTAGGCGGAAGCTCCATTTAAAAAGCATAAAATTGTAATAAAAATTAAAAATGCACAATGTGCATAGAAGCAATGTTTGCAGTTAGAGAAAAATAAACCCAATTTAATCAATCTTTTTCATAAAAATTATATTATTTATTATAGAATGACAGGCAATCATTTTAGTGGTAAAATTTAGCTAGTAGGCAAATGTCAACATGAAGTTGCCAATTTAAATTATCCACCTCAGTTTCAATATCCTTCCTCCTGAAAACAGTTTCAACTAAAGAAACTAATAAACAGAAGGGTGACTATTTAATTCCAAATACTTTGACTCAGTGTATTAAAAATATTTTAAAAATCTACCCTCAGAAGATAGGGAACGTGTCATATTTCTCTACTCTAGAAAAAATCACTTTAAAGTAACTTGGTTTGTTTATAATCTTGTCACAATTTCTAAAAAAAAACAAAAAAGAGTTACTCTGAAGAGAGGCCATCCTACATAATTTGTGCATTTTCCAGGGTTTAAAAAAATTAATTTGAAATTTACATCTACTCAGAACATTTTCATATTACCTCAGCCCACAAAGCTCAACACAAGTTTATATTTTCTCTGGAAAGAATCAGAAGTTATTTCCCAGAAAAGACATATTTACTAAGAGAAAAAGTAATTATTAATAAGTACATGTTTTAAATTCAATATATATTATGGTGAATAGTGTGGATATAATTTCTCATGAAAACTCAGAATCTATCCTACCCACTTCAGTGTGTCTCCATGCTAACTATTCCTGCAGCCAAGCTAAAATAGATATTCACCTTGTCCAGATAAATGTTGTATTTTATCAGCAGAAAAATAATACTAAAAATATATTGTAATTTTCTTTCAAGCCAAGATCTCAAACCATACTTTTTTTCCATCTTTTAAATTATGAATTGTATTAATTCTATCCAATTCAGAAGGATAAACTCTAGAAACTATCCAACCACATAAAATGTTTACTTCACCAGTTGTAGATAACATATATATATATATATAAGAAAACCTGGACTGGAACTTGATCTGGTCTTCAGCCCTTATGACAGCTAAAGGCAATATTTTATCTAAAATGTTTTTACTCAGAATTCTCAGAGAATATTATTCTTCCAAAAAATAAAAGCACCTCCCAAATGTGGGAAATTCATATCTTTATCTGTATATCTATAGATATCTGTGTATCTATATCTATATATATACCTGAGATACAGAATCTAAATAATCCTTAGGATATAATATCTGAAAAGCTTTAAGATGAAAATCTTTTCGCGGTTGGATCCTCTCCCCAACAGAAGGCACATTCTCTTTGATTCTGTGTTCCGTAGAGGATTTTCCCAAATGCTATTTGTATGCTGAGGAGTTCAAAGTTGAAAAACTGTAATTGGCTTATTTTAAGAAGTACTGGGTCAATTTTCAGTATTGTGACGTTATATTATCAGTGCCCTTGGTACTACAAAACCTTTTTTATTGTATGCCTTGTAGTGTTTAAAAACTGATATATACATATATACCTTTGAACTTCCTATTTTCTTCTTGCAGAAATTTTCAATATAAAAATCCAATAAATGGCCAGCTCCATTTAGATTACAAATATTTATTACATGTCTAATAAGTGTAAAACAATATTTAAAAGCACTAGAATCATTTAGTCAGGGCATGATGCCTTATTAAATAAAGTTTATGTATGCATAGTTCAATAAATATTGGTTGCAAACATACATTGATTTATTTTCTAGAGTACAGCCATTCTTGCCTGGGGTATTCCATACTTTGGAGATACAGGGAAACTGTTTTCTCTCCCTAGTCTAAATGTATTTTTTAAATAAATTGCTTCCATATTTAACCTACTTTTGACTTTAAAATGCCTCATTTTTGTTTTAATCTAAATAGTTATTTGGATTTTAAATATACCAATTTTTATCCCTAAACTCTTAGTGGAATTACCTTCATAGCATGGTAAGTTTATCATAGGACTGCTCATATTTCACTATTGTTAAATCTTCTTTTAGATATTGTCACTTTATCATTTTCTTATTCTCTTACCTTTTATCGTTCTTCTCTAAAGCTAGAAGAGATCAAGATATATTATTAGACAGGGCCCTTTCACTATTAACAATTAACTATTAACAATTAACAATTAACTATTATTAACAATTAACTATTAACAATTTAAACTACAAAACACAGTGTCAAACCACATTGGATGCCCCATTTTGTGCAATTCTTGGAAAGAAGTACTACACTGGAGAACAGGTCCAGTCTGTTCCCTAAGCTATACTTCTGGAACTATGATCACAAGGTCTTAGAGAAACCCCATATCTGAATTCCAGCACTTTTCAGGGCATTTTGTCAAGCCCACAGGCAGAGGAAGTGAAGTGTGGCATAGAGGTTCACAAAATGAAGGGTCAGAGTCAGGACATGGGAGACCTTGCTCATAACATTTTGTCTGTGCCAGAAGATCCAACATCAGAATGGAATTTAAAAAATGTTTAGGAGAACATACAAAGGTACAGGTGCCCACTGAGGCAGTGTCTCCTTCATTAGAGACACATCTTACTAAGTGATACTCCTACAGAACCTACCCCCTTTTCTTTTTCTACCGAGATGTTTTAACAACCTCCTTTCATTTATAATACAATTAGTTGAGGGACTAAATCACAAGACCATAGTTCTCTAACTTTTCTAGTCTTTCATCATTGTAATTAATATTGAACAGCTTTTATTTTAACTTGAGTTTTAGCTCTGAACTTCAGGTCAAAGAGGTGGAGGTGTTTTCCCTAAAGCACTGGAATATAATATGAACAGATGGGAACTGAGAAATTTTTAAACATAGTTAAAATGACTTCCTTACAACTGTACTGCTTTTATTAACCTTACATATACCCCTTCTTTGAAAAATGTTCCAAAATATTCATTGATGACCCTGGGATTCAACTACCGTAGGGCTGATTTCAGTCAAAATTATGAAATATTAGCTATTGAAGCCATAACATATTAAGTACAATACGTACCCAGACACTCTGTCAGATATTTGGATAGCAAATGATTTTCATTTTCATAGCTCTTTGTACTCTTTTGATAATCTCCCATCTTTAAGAATTGAAATATTCTTTCTTGTTTGCTATTTGTGTAAATTCATGAGATACCAGTGTAATTTTGCTACATGGATGTATTGCATAGTGGTGAAACCAGGGTTTTTAGTGTATCCATCACCTTAAATATTCTTTTGACAAATATTGAGGGCTTCTTATGTGACAGATGCTAATCTAGATCCTGAATACACATGACAGAACAACAACAAAAAAAGCAATTATGCATATTCACTACTATCAAAACTCCTTTGGCTTTCCTTACTCATATCCAAAGGCCTCTAAACCACTAACCAATGGCAATTTTCTTCCTAAGTTCAAATCTCCTCATTTTGCCAGATGGACTCTCTACATGCCTTCTCCCATCCACATGGGCTTCATTTCTCTCAGCTTTTTTCCTTGTCATGAAGCTTACCTATTTTTGGCCAGAATTTATTATCCTGGTAAACATCTTATCTAGTATATCTAGTAAGGCATTAAGTTGTTGTCCATACAGTCATTTAAACCTTGATCTCCTGGAGCTACCTTCACTGCAATTCTTGTTTAACCTAGAGAAGTGATGGTTTCTCTTGCTCTGCATATTTCTGAGTTTTCATTCATGCTATGTGTATCAGTAGTATGTTCTTTTGTATTGCTAAATGTTATTTGTAGATATATGTATAATAAATTATTCATCTATTCATTTGTTGATGAACATTTGGGTTGGTTCCAGTTTGGGCTTATCAAAATAAAGCTGCTATGGCATTTTTGTTCAAGTCTCTCTTTGGACATCTCTAAGAAGGGAATTGCTGGGATATATATATATAATATATATATAATATATAATATATATATTATATAACTATTTAAAAGACCACCAGATTGTTTTCCAAAGTATTGTTCACATTTTACATTCTTGAAAGCAGTGTATAAAAATTTGCATTGCTCTATATTTTGCCCAATAGTTAATATTGCCAATCTTTATTAATTTTAGTCATTCTAATGTATATGTAATATCTTGCTGTGGTTTTAATTTTTGTTTACTTGAGAACATAAGATATTAAATATCTCATTGTGCACTCAATGTATGTCCTTTCACAAAGAGATTTGTAACAAATATAAATAATAAATTATTAATAATATTTGCTTATATGTAAATAATATATTTATAGGAAACATATATGTAATATTTACAAATCAATAATAAGAAGTCAAGCAACATAATAATTATGGTTAAAAAAATTGAACAGAACCTTAATGAAAAGAGATTACAGGAAGCACAGCAAGATGGTTGAATATAACACTCCAGCAATTGTCCCCTCATGGGAACAGCAAATTGAACAACAACCCATGTAAGAAAGGACACTTATAAAAACGAAAAATTAGGTAAGTGATCATAGTACACTAAAGAGGGTATAAAAGAAAGTCTTGCACTGCCTACACCATCCCTCCCCTCCCCAAACCATAGATAGCATAGCACAGAAAGAGAATGGGTGTACTTAGGAAGAGAGAGCAAAGTGAGTGTCAGACCTTGTGTTGGAATTGAGTGCTGCCCTGTCACAGTAGAATACAACACAACTCATTATTTTGTTGGTGCCCATGGAGGGAGGATTCAGATTAGCACTGGGCAAGAGGAGAATCCTTCTCCCCAGCAGAAAGAATTTCAGTCCTGGCTGGCTCCACCACTGGGTGACTAAAATGGCCTTGAGTCCAGAATAAATTGAGTGGCAGTCAGGACACAGGGACTCCAGTCCTAGGACAAGCACTAGTGCTGTGTTAGTCTCAGAGGCAGTGAATTTGGGGTGCAACTCCCAACCCAAGTGTGACACCAGCTCCAGGCAGTGAAGCTCCCTTTTGGTTTCCATTTTTATGGATTTTTTTTTTCTACTTCTTTACCTTGAATCTATGAGAATATTAGTGAGTTAAATATGTTTCTTGGAGACATCATATATTTGAGTTATTTTTTTTTTTTGTCCATTCAGCCAATATACATCTTTTAAGGAGCACATTAATACCATTGAAATTCCATGTTAATATTGATATGTGAGATACTTTCCTGGTCATTATATTTGATTGTTACCTAGTTTCTTTGTCTGTCTATTAGTGTTGTTTTGTAAGAGCTGTAAGATAAGTTTTGAGGGTTTTTACACAGGTGCATATTGATCATCCTTTTCCATCTATAGAACACTTTTAAGCATTTTTTTTATAGGGCAGGTCTAATGGTGAAGTGTTTCTTTCTCTGAGAAAGACTTTATTTATCTTTCATTTATGAAAATTCTTGGCTGGCAGTTATTCATGACGACTATGGGCCTTGTTGATGCTCTTTTTGCAATTACTCTCCCAGATGTTTGTTGACCTTCTTGTATCTGGATGTCTAAATTTCTAGTCTGACTAGGGATGTTTTCCTTAATTATTACCTCAAATAGGTTTTCCAGACCTTTTGCTTTTTTTTTTCTTCACCCTCAGGGATTTCTATTAGTCTTATATTTGTCTATTTTACATAATAATTCTATATTTGTTATAATCTTTGTTCCTCTTGATTCTTTGTTATTTTTCACTGACCGTGTTAATTAAAAAAGTTGTCTTCAGACTCTGACAATATTTTTCTGCTTGGTCTAGTCTATTCTTAAAGCTTTCCACTGTGTTTTGTATTTCACTAAATTAATTTTTCATTTCTGAAAGTTCCATTTTGTTGTATATATGTGTTTAGTAATTTTTTCATTCATTTCCTGAATTATTTTGCTTCCTTCTTTGAGTTGATTTTCCATTTTCTCTTGGATCATATTGAGTTTCCTGAAAATCTGTATTTGGAATTCTTTGTCTGTCATTTGAGCATTTTCATTTTGGTTGGGATCCATTGATGGAGACCTGGTATGCTCCTTTGTAGGGGTAGGTCCTTTTACTCTGATTTTTATACTTCTGGAGTTCTTGCGCTGATTCTTTCTCATCTGAAGAAGCTGTTGCTTGTTGTTTTTTAGATTTTATTTTTGTTTAATGGGACTTATTTTTCTTCTCACTCTTAGGGGTGTGCCTGTAGCATATGTTGGGTACAAATATTTGGCTTTGCTTGTGGACATTTTGATGGGGTCTAGATTCTGGATAGATACCTTGGTTATAGATATCCTCAGTGTGATAGTTTTCTCAATTACTAGTTATTTGTAGGCTATAGTGGTGGTGTATTATGTGCATGAGTGGGTTTTCTGTCTCTTGTCAACAAGGAGAGATGGAAGTCTTTGTAATCCTTTCTCTTTCCCTAGACCTATGGTCTTCTTGACAGTATGTATTATATTGGGATGCCCAGCTTAATCTCTAAGTCAGTGGGGTGGTGCTTGTGGGTAAGAGTCTGCCATGCCCTGTATGAATGACACAGTAAATACTGAAATGGGCTGTAAAAGTTGTCCTACCTACCAGTAGGTGACACTTGCAGTAGAGAGTAAGCTGCAGTGATGTTTTCTGAGACCAGTGTCCAGCTCTAGTCAATCGGGAGCAGCAATGAGATGTCCCAGGCTGTCGGTGGGCCCCTGCAGCTCCTATGAGACTCATTTTTGTGTTCTTTTTGCCTGCATGACTTATCAGGAAAAGTCAGTTGTAATTCTTATCTTTACTTTTTTATAGATATTGTGTTCCCAACCCTTCTTCCTGGCTTCTTTCCAGATTTTTTATTTATTTATCTTATATTTTCTGTAGTTTAATAATGATCTCCTTACAGGTGGTGTTTCTGACATCAATATTGCATAATGTTTTATAAACTGCCTGTATGAGTGGTTTGGTGTCCAAAATTAATTTTAGAAAATTTTCCACCATTATTGATTTAAATATTATTTCTGTTTCTTCTTTCTTTCCTCTCCTTTTAAGTTCTCATTATGCATATGCTACTACAACTTTTGTAGTTGTCCCACTGTTCTTGGATAGTCTGTTCTGGGATTTTCTTATTTGTTTGTTTGGTTTCATTTTTTTCTCTCTCTGTTTTCTAGTTTTGGAAGTTTCTATTGGCATATCCTCAATCTCAGTGAGTTTTTCCTCAGCTGTGTTTACTCTTCTAAAGAGCCTATTAAAGACATTCTTCATTTCTATTACAATGTTTTGATCTCTATCATTTCCTCTTTATTCTTAGAATTTTCATTTCTCCACTTGCATTATTCATCTGTTTTTGCATATCCATTAGAGCCTTTAGGATATTAATCATAGTTTTAAATTCCTGATTTGATATTTCTCATGTTTCTTCCATATCTGAGTCTGGTTCTGATGCTTTATCTGTCTCTTTAAACTATTTTTTGCCTCTTTGTATGCCTCATCATTTCATTGTTGAAAGATATTGAGGTACTAGGTGAAAGGATTTCCAGTAAAAAGCCCATTAGTATTGTTTATGATAAGGTGAGGTGGAGGACAAGTGTTCTATAGGCCCATGATTAGGTATCAGCCTTTTAGTGAGTCTGTGCCTCAGAGCTGTGAACTTAAAAAATGATTTTCAGTTTTTCCCCGTGTTGGGCGGGGCATGATGGCTGGACAGGGTTGGAGTTGGATATTTCCCTTCCCCCATAAGGAATGTTAGAGAGAACTGGTATTGGATATTTCCTTTCCTTCATGTAGATCAGACTCTTATGAAACCCCAATAAATTAGACTCTAGTTAAATAGCTTCTTTTGAGGGTAGGCCTTCTTAAGAAAACAAAATACTTCGGTATGTATTTAAGGGTGATTAATTTTTATCTCCCTCTACTGGGACCATAAGAGTATTTTTCTTGCTCTTCACTGTGAACCTTGTAGAGCTCTAGGAGGCAAAACTCACAAAAGTGTGGGTCTCTCCACTGGAGTTTTAACTCAAAGACTTGTCCAAGCAAAGCCTCCACTTATCAACTACAGTATAAATTTTCCTACTCAGTTTCCTTGGAAGTTTCTGCTTGTGAGTTCCTGCTCTGGTAAGTTGTGATTATCTATATCTATCTATCTCTCTAATTTTGGGAACAGTGGTTTTGTATGCCCTCACTTATCAGATGAATCTAAGAAAAATTATCATTTTTTTTGTTTGCTCACCTTATTATTTGCTATTTGAACAGAGTGATGACTTTCAAAATTTTTACATGTCAGAGTGGGAAATAGAAAGTTTCATAGCCAAAGACTTAATTTTCTCCATGTAATTACTTCAGCATCTTTGTCAAATCGAATTGACCACATATGTGTGATCATTTGTGGCCAAATACAGATTATGTCTTCTCTTCCACTGACCAATATGTTTTTTTCTTGCACTAATATTTTGCTGTCTCACTCACTGCAGCTTTCCAAAAAAAAATAGCTTGAAATCAGGAAGTGCAAACTCATCAACATTTTGTTTCTTTCTTTGCATTTTCATAAAAATTTTAGAATCAATTTTCACTTTATACTTAGGTGGGAAGCTTTTTAGTAATTTAATCTATAATAGGGATAATATAGGCTCTTTCTATTTTTCTATATTATATAAATTAGTTTTGGAAATTTTCACCTCACAAGGAATTTCTGTTTCATCAATACTTCAAATACATCATACATTGGAAAAAGTTTTTCATATTTCCTTATTATTTATTTATATTTCTAGCCCCTATTTCATTTATATTATTGATAATTTGTGTTTCTCTCTTTTTTTTCTCAATCTAGCTAGAGATTTAACCATTTTATCAATATTATCTAAGAAAACACTTTGGGTTTAATTATTTTATCTAATATTTTTAAATTTTATATTTATTTCTGTTTTTGCAATTATTTACTGCCTCTCCTTACTTTGGAGGGGATTTGTTTCTCATTTTCTACCTTCTAAAATTTGAAGATTTGATTATTGAAATTTTTCTTTCCTTAATATAATCATTTAAATCTTTAAATTTTCCTCTATAGACTGCTTTAGCTGCAACAAGAAACATTGGGCTTTTTCATATTAAATAATTTTAATACTTCTAATGTATTTTGTGATTTTTTTCTTTGACTTACATTATTTAATTTCTGAACATTTGGGTATTTGATTATTTTATGGATTTTTAATTTCATTTTATTCCAATGATGTGAACTATTTGATATGATATACTGTTACATTTATAAAGACAGGTATTATGAGACAGCAGATGGTCAACCTTGGTGAATGTGATTATAAAATGAATGTATACTTTGTAGTTATTTGTTAGAGTATTTTGTAAATGATGGTTAATGTAGCTGATAATATTTTGTATCTTCTGTATCTCTACCTATTTTTGCTTATTTGCTTTATTAATTATACAGACAGTAGGGCTGAAATATCTAACTATAAATGTGAACAACTCCATCCATTTTACTTCATGTACTTTTAAGCCCTAAGATGGATATTCCTCATGAATTTGCATTATTATTGTTTTAATTAGTTGCTCCCTTTATCACCATAAATTTTTTATTTATCCATGATGTTATATTTTCATATGAAATCTAATTTGTATTGTAATTATATGACAAACACATCCACCTTAACTCTTTAAGATTTCTATTTGCGTGCTGTGCATTTTTATTCATTTTACTTTTCACTGTGTATTTATTAATGTATTTAAATTCAGTATCTGTAGGCAGCATATATTTGACTCCTACTCTTTTATCCAGTTTTGCAAACTCTGACTTATTTTTCTTCTTACCATGTTTATGTTTTTTACTAAGTAATTGACCATATTTTTGAAAGCTGCTGTAATGCAATGTTTCATCTTTGTTATTTATCTAATTCATCTTTGTTATTCATCTAAATTGACTAAATTTGTTCCTAATCTCTTTCATATTTTATTCCTTATTTACATAGCTGATAATTTCTTCTTGGTTGTAGGACGTAGTGCTGTTATGTGGCTGAGGGCTAAATATTTGTATTTCTACAAATGTTGATCTATGATTTGCCAAGCAGTTTAGAAGTTACTTACAGACTGTTTCAATAATTCTTTTTCGTGGTGGTTGTTGTCTGTCTGTGGTTTTATAAGGTTGGCATACAATTGTCTACATTATTGAACAAGTTTAGCCCCACTACTGAGGCATAACCCTTCTGAAATCTCTACTGAGTGCATTTAGTATTTCTCCACATTGGCAGGCAAAAATACCAATGATTGCTAGTATGTGTGAATGCTGGGAATTATGACATTTCCAAATATTGGTCTGTGACCAGTCTTATCAATGTTCACCGTATATATGCATGGATTGTTATTATTGTCAAAGACTAAAGGTAAATTCATACAGATTTACTGTGCTTTTCATTGCTCTTGAGATCCCCTTTCTATACTTCAATCTGGAAATTTTTAAAAAATTGGAGCAAATGTATGGTACACCTCATTTGTTCTCCTTTTTTTGAGGACATTAATGATGATAATAATAACTACTTTGCAACTCCAACTTTTTCATTTGATAATTGGAAAGATTAAGCTTGTATATGTTCTGAATTGAACAAAAATTCATTGTAATTGTTTTAAAATAAAATAGTTTATTCTATGGACAGTAGATAAAAGATTTAACTTCACCCATATGCAGACCCACACACACAATGCACTTTCTTCAAAGGGATTCTCATTAGAGTAGAGTACCAGGGTTCCTACCAACAAAGCTGACAATGTTTCAAATGTTTCCTTGGAAGTAAGAATGTGGTCATTTGAAAACAATCTGCAATGACCCATAAGAGGGTTTGAAACTTCTCAGTGATATTGCAAATACACAGCCTCTGTACTGTGTAGAAAGAGCTTTCATCTGTCCACTACTAATTTAATATAATGGACTTCCTTATCCTGGAAAGCACTAGAGGTAATGACCTGAATTATACTTCTTCAGCACTATATCATAAAGAATAAGAAAATGCTCTGGGGGCTGCATACACAGGAAACACTTCACCCATTGCTAAAATGATACTTCCTTTTAGCTGAAGTATCACAACTGTTTTAAAGCATCTAGTCATCATGGGACATAATGCCTGAAATCTGTTTGAAAAGCAAATATAGCACTGCATTTTGATGAAACTTGCCAAATAACAATTCAACTGAAAAAAAATGGCAACGACATAATAAACCATATATCCTTGATATATAAACTATAACCTGCTTGCCATAGAGATTTGTAGAGAATGGTATCAATCTGAGGGATTCAAGACAATTTTAGTATCCTGGAACTTTGAGTTTTATGTTGGATATGCACAGTGTCCAAACAGCCTAATATGACTCTTAATAAGCTAACAGTAATTAATGGAGAGTATTTTCTCCTGAAAATGTTTTGAATTATTAGAACAGAATCTCTACACACTTCACGGAAAAATTGAGGATGAAGTACACAGTCCCTAAGCAGCCACAGGGCAACTAGTTTTTCAAGTTAAATGTGGCTGTGTCATTTTCTACCATTAATCACTCTTTAACTGTTAATTTAAACAATACTTGACACACCCTATCTTAGGAATCTTATACTTTGTTTTAACTTATTAGCTTGCATATTTTTTTAGAATAAATGACTGACAAATATGGAAAGTTAATAACTTGTTTGCTTTAGATTCCAGGAGTAAATAACATTCATATTAAATTAGGAGAAAAGTTACTGAGAGCACCCCTAGAACATTATGCGTTTCCCTTGCTGGCCAAACACCTAACTGTAAAATTCACTATTCATTACCCTAGGACTTGCCATTTTATCTGTTTTTAGCTTTTGACATACTATAGATTTTCATCAATTTGAACTATGGCAAAGAGACTTTTACTTCCACAGGTGATATGTATAAAGCAACAAAATAGTATGTAATACAGAAAATATAAGGAAAAGGGACCACTGCTCATGTTGAAAATGACTTCCACATGAACCTTGTTTAGTTTTTTTTTTTTTTTTTTTTTTTTTTTAAGTTTTAAATAGGTGCATACTTACTCCCTAGGCAGTCTTCTCCTTTCATAATAGCAGGTATTCACGCATTTTATCCTATTTGACAGCTTGCACATAAAAAAAGAATTGAAAAGTGTTGGTTTTCATTTTCTTTGACTTTTCACATTACAAAGGGCTGCATTAATGCTGCATTTCATAAATTAAAGTAGACCCCCTTGCTTCTCACAATGGATCTTGCTGAAATAGTACTGCATGTGTTTTGTACATAAACCAATTTTAACATTATGGAAAAGGCAATTTAGACTTACATCGATGCAAGCAGAAATGTATAGAAAAACCAAACAAAAGAGCCATTTTTAGCATGACTTTGTGCCTTGATAACATTCAGATGTCTGTGTCTATTTGTGGTTCTATTGCTAGAAACTCTAACTTTAGTAGTCTATAACACTGTAAATTTAGTTCACCAATAAGCCATTTCCTGCAAAATATTCTATTGAAACAAGTCACCTTACTATTATAATTATATTTTATTGAGATATTACAAAGGTAGGGAGAGAGTCCTGGAAAGAGTACAATGCTCACACAACCTGAGTACTCCACAAAGACAGGAATGGTGAGCAAAAGACAAGTTCTCACTTGTACCTACCCACTGCTATACACCGGCATACTTTTTCCTTACTCTCTATGCCCAGACACCATATATTAAATAGTGTTTGAAACATGTAATTGAGGTTATTGGGGGAAAAAGCACAACTCAATCAGAAAATTAATTTCTCTGGAACAAATTCATTATATCCTCTGTGCTTCTATAGTACAAGACTTCTGTTTCCCATTCCCCCTTTTAAAAAAATAAAACTGAAAATCACAACATTTTCTTTACCATTTATATAATACTATGTAATACTACATCTCAATAGGACACTTTGGGAGTAGACAGAGACTACCTGATTGGTAATAATCAGGTAAAAATTAGATAGGTAATAGGTTTGTCTCTTTCCTGCATTTTGGCAAAGTTGAGTTAAGCTTGAATGAGAGAATTAATCATTTGACAGTCTAAAAACAAATGCAATTTGGTTACTATGTAACTCTAGAGAATAGCATTCATATCTTTTTTAAAGTTTGTACCTAAAGATCATAATTCTATCAACTACTTCTTTAAATATCATCTATTTGGTCAATATATCTTTAAGGCACATATATTTAAGAGATATATTTTAAAATAGTGTCCCTCAAAGCATGCTTTTTATATTTGTATTTGGGTGTAGGATATAGAAACTGAGGGGTGGGGGTGTGGGATATAGAAACTGAGGAGTGGATGGTGATAACAAATTTGGTATAGATGTGTATAAGTCTAATGTATTAATATTACCATAGAACTAGAGAAATTTTGCTATAACATGTCATTTCCACCTTCTTTTAGGTATTCACTAAAGGACCCTAAATAGTTGCAAAGAAATAGGATCCCTACACATATATTACAAAGAGTTAATCTGGGTCTGGAATAGTCTTGAAATACTATCCCAAATAGAGTTCCATACTCAAATTTGGTTCAGCCCTCTCCCAAAAGAGATACTTTGATCTGATTGACTTTTCTGATTTCCAGTCTTGCTGCTTCTTTGAAAGCACATTTATTGGGATCAAGGTCCATTTTTATTTTTCCAGTTCCCTCATCTACTAGCACCTGGTAGTAAATTTAGATTTTTTAAAATTGAATAATGAAGACATTAACAAATCAATTGGCTCCCCTGCCTTCCTAGGTTTCAGGTAAATTCTTTTCCATTCTGCAATCAGTGGATTCTGTTGTTTACATAACAGTTCTAGAAAGAGAGAAGCAATCTATCTTCCTGTTATCCCTCAAGTCAGAGCTGCTCTTGCCTGGGAAGACATGTAGGAGATTTAGAATTCTCCAGATTATACAAAAAAAAGTTTCTGTGGTATATAATGTAGTTTGTCTGGTATATAAAAAATTGCCTATCAAATGATTAATTTGATTTGAAGTTGAACTACAGGTTTTGTGTTCTCTCCAAACCACCTAGGTTTTGAGAATATGCCACTACACTCTATGCTAAGTGTATCCTTCATACTATATCACCTGATATGATATAACTAAGCAGAAAATAAAATAT
The DNA here is from genome assembly GCF_040939455.1 of Microcebus murinus. NCBI lineage: Eukaryota > Metazoa > Chordata > Mammalia > Primates > Cheirogaleidae > Microcebus > Microcebus murinus. Next base: position 61,345,144 of record NC_134108.1, on the reverse strand, counting down.
CAAAAATACCTCTGTGGCACTGTACTACAGAAGTGAATAAAAATAGATTTTAATACATAGGTGCCATATTAAAATATGGCTGGAAATGTAACCCTCCTACATTTATTCTCTACTGATGATGATTGTTGGTTCTCTACTGATGATCATGAAAAGATCATAAAAGTTGATTCTCTACTGATGATCAAGAAAGTAGGAAGCCTTTATTTTTGAATTATTAATTATTTTATTTTAAAATGCATCATGGAATACTGCAAAAATATTAGTAAGTAATAAACACAATTGATCAGGATTAAGCTTACAACTAGAATTATCATAAACATAGGCATGTCTGAAAAAATGGTAGCATGATCATCTTGGAGCAATGTTGAATAATGCACTCAATGAAATGTGCTGCTGAAAGAGATTGACTAGCTGCCTCTTGGAAATCCTAGCATTGAATAGTACAATCTAGGGTTCCATTCTGTCCCTGCTTGCTACTTTTATGCTTAAATTCTGAATATCTGTGCTCATAACTATCTCTTCCACTACGTTATAAATGTTTAGTATATAGTCACCATATCTTATTCATCTTTGTATCTTCCAGAGTTCTTGAAAAGGCAAACCAAAGGTGAAAGTCCTGTTAATGCCTTTTTATCCTCAAAAAATTGGGGTTTTAAGCATCTTTACTTCTGCCTCTCATGAGATTATAACCCATGTTCTTGACTAATAACCACATCAAATTCATATTTTTCCTGGCTGTATTTTTCAGAAGATTAATGATTCAACCTTGGGCAAGATTGCCAATGCATCAATATACCATAAAACTGGCTACTTCCCTAATTTAAACAATGAAACAGATTACATGAGCTTGGGTACAGCAATGAAAATGTGCCATTGGAATTCAAATGCAGACACAGCCTAAGATTGTTTGATTCACACCAACATAATTATATTTAGAGAATATAAAGAAATCTTTCCCCTGCAGGGAAGATCTATTCCTGCCCAGAAATAATCTGTGTCCTCCTGTCTAAAGCATGCCAATATGGCATGACTGTAACAAGCTTGCCTAGCCTCTAGAAGGTATATTTGGCTAAAATATAAAGGGCTTTGAGTCTATTTTCTACTTTAAGATTAGGTCATACAAAATTCACTGATTAACTGTTTCCTTAGATCAACAATCAACCTCTATGAGGTTCAGATGAAATTGAGTTTCATTCTCTGGTCAAATACTAGCATAGAAAAATGTAGTCATGGAGATAATAGGCATAAGGAGTCACTTCTTTTAGTCAATAATTAACTGAACCAAATCACCTGTTCATGAATAAGTAATTAATAATAAAATTTACAAAAACAATTATAGAATTTTAAGGAGGAATCTACTTTATGGTATGAAATGAGACAAAGCCTCATTTCATCAAACTGCTTAGGTCAGGGCAATTAAAACACAGGTTTGCACAATTACAAATGGCAAGTTCTGACTGTCCAGGAAGAGAAATCTGCCCCACCCTACCATAGAAAAACCCTTTGATTACTAATGCAGACATCTCGCATGAAGAAAAAAAATTAATAGTATGCAATCACTGATATGAATATGCAAACAGACATGTAAATATATTTATATATAACTATATGAATGTATATCTTCGACCTATCCAAATTGCACCAGTTTCTATAGAAATCTAAGAGGAATGACATTAAATTCAATGCAAGAATAAGTTCATAGTTAACCATGTAAATAAATATGTATACTACTTATGAAGACTGTAAAAGGGTAGCCTAATTTTTAGAAAACCTGAAAGAAACGGTTAAAAATTAGGATGAAGTTGAATTTTCTTGCCAACTGAGATAAATCACTTATTAGTGAATATGTGATACTTTTGAAATTATAACTAAAATAAAATTTAAAAATGCTTATTTAAAGTAATATAAACTGAGAAAATATTAACTGTAGTATAAACTGAGCCAATTTTAAAGTTCTCCCATTGTTTCAGGGTTATCATTATGACCAAATGTGGACTTTGTACATATGCTAACATAGACCAAAAATGAGATTGGCCGACATTCTATCTTGCAACATAGCCTTTTGTCAGCATAGTTCACTTAATTGGCATTTGTCTTATAAAAATTGGAGCAAGTGGCTTTCTAAATCCTTAGTCTTTCTACATATTAACATTTATGATTTTACAATTTAGTAGTAAGTTTATTACAAATACCATGCTAAAAACATGGAATAAATATTGATGAACTGATCTGTGCTCTCGCAAATATCACTGTATTATATTCTTCTTCATCTAAGGATACCCATACTTTGAGATAATCATCTTTTAAACTAATTTCTAAAAAATAGTGTTAACTCCAATTTGAGCATAAAATTTTTGAATAAGACAGCTACTTTTATAAATTATATATGGACATGGGCATATGCAAAAAACCTCAACTATTAGAAAACATCCAAGTAAAAATTTCAATACACCTTTCTTAAGAATCTGTTATGGGTAAAACAACGGGGTAAATTCTGGGGTTTCAAACGTGCAGTAGCTGCCCTCATTCTGTGTATCTACAAATGTGCTCTTTTATACTGGGGAAGAAGAGAGAAACACAGGACACATTCCCCAACCTTTGGAAGCTTATACTCAGTACAAAAGTAAAACCAACAAGCACCAAGCAATTGGAAAATTATAAAAGAAAGAACATATACATACATACTGTATATATGCAGAAAAATATTGAAGGGAGAATGTTCTAATAAAGTAGATTGTAGGGGTTTTTTTCCTGTTTTACACTAAAACCATGTCAATGCCAGTGCAAAATGGAAAACTGGCAATAAACAATTTCTCATTTGTATGAGAAATTGCCCAAGTGCCCCTCGCATACTGCTTTCCATGCACATACTGCTTTCTGTGCACAATACAAGTGGTTCCATTTTCAGTGGAACATATGCTAAATGTTTAAGCTCAAAGATGATTTAGACGAAATTGAAAAGATTTTTTAAACATTTATTTTACACTTTACAGGATTCATTTAGATTGGCAGATGTTCCAAAATTCAAAAAAAAGTAACTTGACTAGCTAGGGGAAATGACAGTGTTTGAGAAGAAGGCAGGAGGGAGGAAAAAAAATCCTTCACCTTGTAGCATTCAGTATCAGAAAGCATATGAATAAGTAAATAAGTAATAAATGCATAAATAAAATTCCAGAGGAAATCTAATAGTTAAAATACTAAGGACTTCCAAATTATTTCGGGTACCTGCAGCAAATGATGTATTGATTTTGCTGTTAAACTGCACAGCTGTAACCAACACATTAGACATGGAAGATAAAAGCAATGACTAAAAGCACCTTATTTCATCTGTCACACCTGAGGCACTGCCTTCTTCAGACCTTTAGTGTATTAGCACAGAAAATCAATTAGGTAAAGAGCTAAACAAATGAAGGGAGAATAAAAAAGGCCTCATTCACAAAGTGTCAGAGATGTCAACAAGCCCAGGAGACTTCTGTAAACTGTGTGATATCTCCAAATAAACCATAACAACTTTTTCTGAACTTTTAAAAGTCAGCAATTATGTATCACATATTCTTCCGATCCTATTTTGGAAGGTCCTCAGCCTTTAAACCACATATGGTAACACTAAATTGCTTATGGACAAAAATGAGTGATCAATCACATGCACATCAAAGTATTTTGTTTTGGTTTAAAGTTTAGTACATATACATATCTTACATTATACATATTCTGTGTCAAAACTCAAACCCATGGTAGCTATTTTCCTAATAGATTCTCAAAATGATTATACATCTGAAACTTTAGGTAAAGGCTTTTGTTACTCCTTGTTACTTAAAATTTGTATTCTGTGCTTCTACGTAGCCCCAAATATGCAGTGCAACCATAATGATTAATCTTCTCTGCCATTGAAACAGTCAGTTTTTATCACAACAGTCAGATGGCTTCTTTTTAAGTAGACAAATCACTGAGCATAGGATCAACCTCAGGGATTTTGCTAACTTTTGGGTGCCATTATATTACTCTTTCTTTAAGGAATTTATTTTTTCCTACTAATAAAATCAAGCTGCTTCTTGAGAGGAGGTCTTATAAAGCACCAAGGGAATGTATGGAAGCCACATTTGGACGCTGAAATTAAGTTTTATGGCCAATGCTTTTCCCTTTTCTTGCAACATAGCCAAATTTAGGAAATGATTTCTTCTTTGTATATCTATTTCTTATACCACTGATACATACTACCTCACTGATTTTCAAGTCACTGCCTCTTCATCTCATTTACCCAGAGCCATTAATCTAGAATCTCATTCTTCTCCTTTATCCATATCTATTTTCTCCCCATAAAACATTGTAGAATTCCATACAGAGAGTGCCACAAGCTCCAGCTCTACTCTAACCAAATTCTCATTTAATTACCTCTTGGATTTGCTTATAACCTCTACCTTCTCATTTTAATCACTGATGTCCAGATATCCAGACCTCTCTCATGAGAACCTGTTTTTCCCACTTTCCTTCCTGGTTTGCTTCTTGTTCCCTGGGGTCAATACCAGCCACTAACTCTCTGCATACTGCTTCATCACCTGCTATTCAAATGAAGAGATATTCACTGAATATCTGCTATGTTTCAGGTACAATGCTGCCACTTTTATAGGTATAGAAAACATATATAAATTAGTCATTTGAATTTAATCTTGTGACCCATTATATCAATTTTACAGTTGAATAAACAGACTCAGACAAGTTAAGAAACCTCCCAAATCTCATAACAATGTCTAGTCATACAACACACATTTCTAGCTCTTTGTAACCTCCTTTTAAAAATCAACTCCAGATTTCTCTCTTTGTACATCAACTGTTTGCCATCTTGGATTTTTATAAAGCCTCAAGAAAAAGAAATAGAGATCCATGTTCAAAATTTCAAATGTGCCATTGAGAAGAACTAATAAACTATGGATATGTGGGAGGGTGGTTATAGCATTTGGGGATAAGTTTAATGTGTGATATATATATATATATATATATATATATATATATATATATATATATATACACACACACATACATGTCTGTGTTTCTCTTCTTCCGTCTCCCACTCTCTCTAGGAAGAGAGAGAGAGAAAGGGAGAAAGGGAGAGGGAGAGGGAAACATGGAACATAGAAATATGAGACTAAAGAGGAAAGCAATAGAGGCCTAAAATATTTGCTATATCTTAAAAATCAGCCTAGGTTGGTGTTCAGAAATCCAACACAAAAGGAAATGCATATAGAAAGAACATAGGGGTCAAAAAGCAAATCTTAATCACTTCAAAATTTCCCTGAAATATAATGCTTTTTTGTAGCAAAATTTTATATATGGAAATGCTACTTTCAATGTGGAAAACCACTGTACCAGAAAAACTACTGGACCAGAACTCAATCCTTTATCAATGGTCATAACACAATTTTGATTATATTGTATAAACTCAGGTTTTCTCAGGTCAAGATAAATATTGGAGAATAGTTGCTTTCATATACGTTGTTGAGGGAATTCTCAGGGTTCTTTCAATAAAAATTTAAACTTTTGAAGCGTGGCATATGAGTAACCTGTTTGGTGATCACTTAATAAAGTAATTTTTAATATTTGCATAATTTATGATAGATTTCATAGATTCATATTGAAAGCAGGAATAATAAGCTTCTATAATTTTGGTACCCTTATTTTATTATTATCAATTGCCTGATTGAAAGTATGTCATGTAGTCAGTGGTTTACAGTATATAGCCAGAGACTTAAAAAATTCTACAATTGATCTTATATATTGTCCACTATCGCATTAATAGTAATACAGGCATAGCTCTGAGCCTGGGCTGCTCAGAAATATTTTTAGGATTTTAGAAAATTTTGTAGCCAAGACAATATCCTGTATTTTTGTACAATTTCTCAAGGCAATATCACTTAAGATTGTACATAGCTGAGTATACCAAAAACACATGTCATGGTGATATCATTTTAGCCCTTGTTTAGAGAAGAAAGATCCATGTCAGTTTCAGGTTTACCAGGTTTCCACTGCTACATACATGCCAACATCTTGATTCAGCTCCTAAAAGTGAACAATCTGTTCAAACTGATATCCTCAGATCACCATGAGCAGCTTGTACTTTGACAAGGCAATTTAGAACAGCTCTAGGGGTCACAGATGTTTAAAAGTTCAGCTTTTACCAGAGTGACTTGGATGCTATGTGTAAGTACATTATGCACGGAAGAGAACAGAATGACTTTCTGAGTTATTTCAGTTATTATGGAAGAGGTCTGCTTGATACCTGAAAGTCTCAATCAACATCAATTATTTTCCATAAGTTATTATAAGTTAATGTCTCCAAAATGGATATTTTGCAGTGCAGCTCTATTAGCTGGGAAGGTAGCACATTGTTTCATTAGCCTGTGAGAAGAAACTACTTAGCTAGGTCCTCAGGGAATGAACACCAATAAATACATTTTGATAAAGGAAGAAAATGAATGCCGGAAAAAATCTGAACATGTATCTCTGCCCAACCAAATAGGCCTAGGTAAGTCACTCCAAAAGATAGAAGGACATTTTTGAAGAAACAGAGACAAAGATGAGGTCATGATAAAAATAATGCCCCCCCCCCCCAAGAGTTTAATAGGTTTCTACAGGGAAAATTAAAAGGACATTCTTTATGGATCCACAGTGTATGGATCCACTCTGTTTTTCTGCTACTACTTCTGTAAAATAGGGATAGTAATAGAAGCTCCATCATAGGTAGGGCTACAACATCATAGAGAATTCATTGATATAACATATAAAGTATTTAGAAGTTTACAATAATATAATAACATTGTTTAATGTAGAGATTCATTAATATTACAATGGAGTGCCTTGGCACATTCTCCATTTTATATAAAAAAGTATTATTACTTCTGTGAATTATTCATATTCCAATAAGCCAACGCTCTGAAAAATAAAAAGAAAAGAAAATTATTTTGCATGGTTTTACTTTCTGCAACATCATCAAGGGTATTTAATTTTTTCTTTAACCTAGTGAACTGTCTGTCTGAAGCCTTTCTTTCTCAAGCTAGAAAATGAATTTCAAACCAATTATAAGCAACTATCCTCAATTTTTATTCCTAGCAAATGAACATACTTTAAAATAATATTACAGGGTATTTTTCACACTTCTCTTAGATGATAGATAAATTCATAAGGCACCTCTTATTGCCAGGAAATGGGAGTTCTTGTTGCTGTTCCCATAAAGTGAGCATACATGAAAATCTCTGGGAAACTGATAGTCTCACTATCAATTGTCAGCTGATAGTGAGCTCACTATAGTCTACGAGCTTGTCTTTGAGGAGATTTTACCTGCATGAGGATTTCAGGACTAGGTTTTCTTTGTAATTTTACTCTCTAATAATGAGATTCTGCGGGTATTTTCTCAATTATTGCTACTTCCTAGGGTCAGACTATAAAAGTAAAAACAGAGATTTATAAACTTCATTCCATGTGGATCAAGATGAAAATACCCACTTTGATTTATACTTACTTTTTAAAGTTTTGTTCAACTGTAATTTCCTCTAATTTGCAGACTAATGTGGTAGTGTAAGTTTTTTTTTTCTTTCCCCTTCCCCTTTCTTCCTTCATTCTTTGTACCCTTCTTACTTTTTTCCTTCTTTCCCTCCCACTATTTTCATTCCTTATGCCCGTTCTTCCTTGTTTTCTTCCTTCCATATTTTTTTCCTTACTTTTTCCGTCTCTTCTTCCTTTCTTTCCAGTAGTCAGAAAATAGGTATGAGCGTTTCCATTTCTGTATATTTTCCTTTTTTTGAGAAACAATACTGCCGTTTATATGTTTAAAAATCTCTTATATGCATATGAAAGAATCACATAGAAAAACACCCATGCACAAAATTAGGTAAATACTCAATTAACTATAATGAAATTAGTTGAACATGAATCAACTTCCTCTTTCCCATTAAACTCAAAGATCTCAATACACATGTCAATGACCATTTTAAGAACATAGCACACTCATTTGACCCCCAGTATTTTGATTGTTGTCATTCCCATTCAGCTGTCAACCTTAGTAGTCAGCCAGTCTGGTATTTCCTTCTTGAGATCTAATCTCCTATAACCCTTTTCAAACTCTCATAATAATGAAACAAGTTCTTACTTCTCATCAAGATCTCTATTAGCTCTTTTCCTTCCTATTTCTCACTCTCAAGGAAATGAAAACTCTCTTAGAATCAAAGAGGCATATCATTCAGATCTTGGACACCTTTATGTGGTATGATTTTGGCCAATTATGTAACTAATCTGAAATTCATTTTTCCCCTTGGGAGAAAAAGGAATTTATGAGATAGCTCCCAATGTTGTCATAAATACTAAAGATAATATCTATTAACCAAACATCATGGAGCTTGGAACTAAATAAATCATTTTAAATATGGTAGAAGATAATCATTGTCATTATTGATTACATTAATTAATTGTGAATATTGTAGCTATGTAATCAATTAAATATATACATTGTATATCTATTTCTACAGTCTCTACTCTGTTACATTGCTCTATATTTATCTTTCAACAATTCCACAATGTAGTGATTAGTGGAGCTTTATATTAAGAATTGGATTCAGAAAAAAAAAAAGAATTGGATTCAGATACTATAAGTCCATCAATTCTGTTCTTCATTTTAAAAATTATTTTGGTTATTCTAGTTAATTTCCTTTCTATGTAAAATTGAAAATCAGTTCATTGATCTCTATAAAATCCCTGTTGGAATTTGTAGTCGGAAGATGTTGAATCTATCGAGCAAATTGAAGAATTAACATATTAAAAAAATCCTATCTTTTAATTCATTAATTATTTATTAGTTAATTATTTTCTTTGATATCTCTCTTCAGTGTTTTCTAGTATTTTTAGGAGACAAATCTTGCAAGCACTTTGTTAGATTTAAACCAAAGTTATTCATGTTTATGGTGCTATTATAAACAATATTTTTATAAAATTTTAATTTCTACTTATACATTGCTATCATATAGGAATTACATTTATTTTTCTATATTGTCATGATATCATATGATATTCATTAACTTACTTGTTAATTCTATTAGCTTCTGAAAGACTCTTTGGTAATTTGATGCATAGAAAATCATGCCACCTGCAAGTAAGATCATTCTCATTTTTCTTTTCCAAAGGGTATGCTTTTTATTTTTTTCTTACCTTTAGACTCACTAGAATTTTGGTAAAATTATACATTATAATGGCAAATGCAAATGTATCTGCCTGTTACTATTGTTAGGAAATAGATGAGAAAACTCTTATCAATTCTTTTCACCATTAAGTGTTTTATTATCTTAGTATTCCACTGTTAAATATGATGTTATCTGTAGGATATTTGTTTGTTTGTTTTGTTTATTGTTTTTGTGTTTTGGGTTTTTTTGCATAGATTCTCTAACAAGTTAAGGAATATGCTTCTATTTTTAGTGAGTGGCCTATACATACACACACACACACAAACACACATGCACACATTAGTATATGTAGTCTATCAATATAGTTAATTACATTGTTTTGATTTTCAAATGTTGATAGAATCTTGCATTATCAGGATATGATCATGATATATTATCCTTTTCATATATTGATGGATTTATTATTTAATATATTATTGAGGATTTTTGTGTCTATGTTCCTGATGAATATTGAACTGTCATTCTTTTATTATTTCATTCTTAGTTTCTTTCAATATGAGCATAGAGCATAGCATCAACCTGGTAAAATTAATTGTGTAGCATTCTATTCAATTTTCTAGAAAGGATGTTTGGTAATTGACATAGTTATTTTCTTAACTGTTCAGGAGAATTTGCCATAAAGGCTTGTCTGCCTCAAGTTTTATTTTCCTGGAGGGTTTTAACTATTAATTCAATTTATACAATAGAGAGTACTATTGAGGTTAACAGTTCCCTGATTAAACATTAGTAGTTTAGTAAGTATTTCAATAAATTTGTCCAATTTGATCTTAGTCGTATTATAAAATTCATTAGGATAATAGTCATTGTATTATTCCTTTTTGATAGTAATAGGATCTGTAGGAACATCCACCTTTTAATATTTATAATTTGGTCTTTTTACTTTTTTAATTGGGCTGGCTAAATATATGGATTTTTACATTTTTATCTTTATAATTAATCAGCTTTCAGTTTTCCCTTTTATTCTTTTTCTTTACAGTTCCATTAATTTCTGGTTTTACCTTTATTACTTCCTTTTTCCATTTTATTTTAGTTAAATTTGTTCTTCTTTTTGTAATTTCTCAAAATGAATACTTAGAGCATTGATTTCATAGTTTACATTTTTCTAATATAAGCAATTAATGCTACACATTTCTAGCACTACTTTAGCAATATCATCAATTTTTGATATGTTTTGATTTTCATTCAATTCAAAATATTTGTAATTTACTTTGTTATTTTTTATGTATCCCATCAACCATTTAAAATATTTCTTATGTAATTTTTAAATATAAAAAGATTTTTGTGACATTGTTCTCCCATATATCCTTTCTTTACTTTTACCATTGTTAAGGAACTTATCTCACACGGTTTTGCATCTTTAACATTTGTTGAAGTTTGTGGCCCTTCATATCTCTATCTTTGTAGTACTTCAAGTTCCCTTGAAAAACATTTTGTATTTGTTGTTTTGGGGTAGTGTGTCCTATAACTGGCAATTAGATCAAGTGGTTTAATGATGTGGTTTAGGTCTAATGTTTCCTATATTTGTCTAATACTTACTAAAAAGAACTGTTTAAGTCTCCAAATATAACCAACTAATCTTTTTCCTACAACCCTACTTAGAGCCAATATAATTTCTCATTTGGATTATTTCATAAGCCTCCTAGCTGCTCTTTCTTTACCCTGTCCCACTGCATTTTAATTTCAACACAGCAGCCAAAGTGACTTTTTAAACTCAAATCATACCATTCCTTTGTGGTTGCGGAGAGAGAGGAACACTCCTACACTGCTGGTGGGACTGCAAACTAGTTCAACCTCTGTGGAAAGCAATATGGAGATACCTTAAAGCGATACAAGTGAATCTACCATTTGATCCAGCAATCCCATTGCTGGGCATCTACCCAAATGATCCAGTGACACTCTACAAAAAAGACACCTGCACTCGAATGTTTATAGCAGCACAATTCATAATTGCAAGGCTGTGGAAACAGCCCAAGTGCCCATCAATCCAAGAATGGATTAATAAAATGTGGTATATGTATACCATGGAGTACTATTCAGCTCTAAGAAACAATGGTGATATAGCACATCTTATATTTTCCTGGTTAGAGCTGGAACCCATACTACTAAGTGAAGTATCCCAAGAATGGAAAAACAAGCACCAGATATATTCTCCAGCAAACTGGTATTAACTGAGTAGCACCTAAGTGGACACATAGGTACTACAGTAATAGGGTATTGGGCAGGTGGGAGGGGGGAGGGGGGAGGGGGGTGGGTATATACATACATAATGAGTGAGATGTGCACCATCTGGGGGATGGTCATGATGGAGACTCAGACTTTTGGGGGGAGGGGGGAAATGGACATTTATTGAAACCTTAAAATCTGTACCCCCATAATATGCCAAAATAAAAAAAAAACAAAACCAAAAAAAAAAAAACCGCCAGGGGTTCCCCATCATGCACAAAGTAAAATTCAAAGTCCTCAGTAGCTTACAAAGCAATGATCCGATAGCCTATTAACTTTCTGGCGGCTTCTAGTATTCTTTCCTGTGCCTCAGTGACCATCTTACTTTTCCAGGACTGTGCAAGGCACATGCCCATCTGAAGCCATTTTTACTGGCTATCTACTTTTCCTGGAGAGCTCTTCCTTGAGCTTACCTCCCATTGCCTTCCTTTCTTTATTCCCTTTTCCATGGTATTTAATTCTTCTGACACATGGGCAGGAATCCTTTACTTGTTTGTTCCCTTATATACCCCAAATACCTACAGCAGTGTCTAACACAAAGTAAGTGCTATCAAACAGGTGCTGAATGAGTGAATTTATTAATGAAGAAAAAGAAAAGTGGCAGAAATCTAAAACAAAAATAAACATTTAAATAAAACTAAAAATCAAATCTGAGAGTATCAGTAGTGCCAGTAAGCAGAATACTAGGAAATTTTTATTAAACTGAAAAAAACCCACTAACTTAGAGAAAACAGACATAATTCAAAGAACCAAGTACTCTGAATCAGACAGTTGGCATTTAGATCCAGTTCTACACTATCATATGATGTGCCCTTTAGAATCTCATGTACTCACCCAGGGTCTCACAATGTCACATCTTTAAGATAACCTCTAAGTTCCATGTAGGTCCCTTACTAGGGAATTATATTTTACCTTATTGGAAAATATTTTTTCATATCATATTGGTTCTATATGGAGTCTTTCCCAAAAATCTACCCGAGGAAATAACATTTCAAACACAGAAACTGTAATTTTCCAGTGCAATTCTACTTGTTTTTTTCTGCTTGATGTTGAAAGATTTTTCCACCTTTCTCCAATTTTTTGTTAGAGAAAAGAAATCAATGGTGGAAGAAAATGATTTGAATGCTTACTATGTAATGGAGAATGAGTCAAATCAAATTTTAAATGTTTCATACACATTTTCTTTTAGACAAATTAATCCCTTTCTTGACCAAAATCTGACTATCAATTTTTCTTTTTCAAACATGACATATTTTGATTTTCAAATATTATGAAATTTCCCAAATGGCTCCACCATTCTCAACTTAAGCAAACAATCCAGTATTTTTTGACTATTTGTCTCTTGTCCACTCTCAAAAATAAAAAAAAAATTTTTGACAAAATAAAGAGTAAAATCAGAAGTTAAAACAATGTTCTTTGTTCTGTTTTTAAATGTTCTCAGATAACTCATGCATCATTTTGTTTTATTTCAGCAAATGCCTATATAACTTATCTGGAAAAACAGTTTGTACCAGAAATAGTTTATGTTCAAGAAGCATACAGTATGTTAAAAGATTAAAGATTAATGAAGTCTGACTGAACAGGATATCTAATTATGAATTTGATCTTTAAAAGCTGTACTTCAATTTCCATATTGTATAATGTATATTTGCTTTCTTTCAGGAATAAAATATATCATCCTGTAAATAGACAATTTTCAGAGATCTTTATTGTAAGTATCCAACAAGACAAGAAAAATATGCATAACTAAATTATATTAGAAACATTCAATATAATACTAGTTATAGTTGATTATCATTCCCTTTATAAAACTGTCTCTAAACTTAGAAATAACTATTTAGATACAAAAGAATGAAGAAGTAAATAAGAATAGTTTTTTCAGATATTATCATCTTGACAAATACATGGTAGCTATATTATTCTATTTAACTAAATTAAAGACAAAAAAATACATAAAATTATTAAAAAATCCTCCAAAGAGAAACTTCTTACTATCACAAAGGAAAAAAAATCTCTGAGCTTTCTCTACAAATCTTTAAAATTCAAAGCAAATTCCAAAGCTGAGGATTATATAATATGTAGGGAAAATCTTGGTTGCCAGGAATAATTTAAAAATTTGGCTAATATGGTTAATAAAAGTCCATGAATAACTAAGAATTAACTCTCCAATCATTTCAGGTCAATCCTCATTATTTTAAAATCTTTCTAAAATGCTTTAGTCTTTTGCTCACCTTAACAAGTTCATGAGTCTGAAGATAATTGAATCTGTGATAATTCAGACTTTGCAATGCCTCAGGCTCATCATCCTAAGCATTGATTCTCATTGTATAGTGATGGAATTGAAATTATAGAGGGTGTACAGAATATTGGCCTTAGTCCCTACTGACCTCAAGATAAGGCCTAGAATGTTTTCACTTTTGAATGTATCTTAAGACCCAGTTATTAATTTATTATTTACCTGCATATCCCAAGTGTGAAAAGGAGTCCATATCAATTGCAGACCCTTGACAAAATTCCAATATCACAGAATGAATCCCCCTATTAAAAGGATTTGTTCTAGAAAATTTGAATTCAGTCAAAAGGCCACACTCAAGGATCCAGAAGGCCACATGTGGCCCCAAGGCTGCAGGTTCCCCACTCCTGGATGCAACTGTAAATCATAAGCACAAGGCATAGAATAGCATTCTGAGAATTCAGAAGAGTAAATGGTACCAAGTACATTGTAGAAGAGACCAGAATTGAAAGTTTCACTAAACTAGTATAGAGTTCACGATTCTTATTTTCCACTATTGCCTGCCCAGACTCAGAGGCAAATTGAAACACATTGTGTTTAGCACATGTGATCAGAAATAGATCTAAAAAAAGCTCTATCCTTCTGGGCCAAGGAGTATGAAAGAGTACCACTAATCCTAATGAAAGTAGGAAAAGGGAAAGTCAACAAGGAACAAAAATAGAGGGGACAGAGAGATGACAAATAATAAAATGTTATAAACTTAAATGAAATATATCAATAATCTTATTAAATTCAGATGGTATAAACACATAAATTACAAAGACAAAGATTGTCTTACTTGAAAAAAGACTATATGTTATCTACAAAAACCTATTTTAAATATAATGATTTAAGAAGATTAAAATACTGGAAAATATATACAGTTGATCCTCCATATCTGTAGGTTCTGCATCTGTGAATTCAAGCAATATAATCATCAAAAATATTAAGGAGTAAATTGTATCTGTACTGAACATGAGATGTTTTTCTTTTCATTATTCCCTCAACAATACAGTTTAACAACGACTTACATAGCATTTACATTGTATTAGGTATAATAATCTAGAGGTTTAATAATCTATAAATAATTTAAAGTATAGGGGAGGATGTATGTAGGTTATATACAAATACTACGCTGTTTTATATGAGAGACTTGTGCATCTGTGGATTTTTGTATCTGTGGGAGGTCCTGGAGTGAATCCCATGATACTGAAGGATGACTGCAGGTAAAAGGAGTGTTGGAGGTGTTAATGTCACTAGGTAAATGGAGGAATAGCATTAAGGTAAATGGAAACATTGCATAATGATAAAGGAACAAATTCACCAAAAAGACATAAAAATCCTGAATCCCTACAGACCAAAATCAGAGCTTAAAAACATTGGAAACAGAAAGTTACAGCACTAAATGGAGAACAAAGCTTTATTTGTAGTGTACATTTAATAACTATTACCTCAATATGATGATACATTTCTGGAAATATAATCTTAATAAGATTAAATGTAGATGCTTAAAAATTGGGCCAATAATAGATTTTTAAAATAATCTTAAGACTTTATAAACTTTATACTCTCAGAAATTTCATAAAAAGAAAATGAAAAGCCCAATTTATTTGCTATGTGAAAATGGACAATGGATAATTTAGGTACTTAGTAAAGAAAGGAATAAAAAGTGTATTGGAATATAAAAATAATCTTAATAGGTTATATCTCTTAGGAAAATAAACAGCAATGTAAAGAAGGCTTAGTACAGCTTATTTTAAAATGAATTTTTTTGAAAAAAAATAAGAAATCAATTTTTAAATAAAATTGACCACAAGTGGAGTTTGAATGTTTGGTTAAAGTTGGTATGGAATGTTCACTCAAGAGAAGAAGACAAACCAGGCATTTACTCATTCACTCAACAAATATTTATTTGGTTTCTATTATGTTTCAAGTACTGTTTTAGGAACTACAGATAAAGACATTGGGAAAAAAATGACAAAGTATCTTTTCTCTTCAAGTGTATTGTCTAAAATCAGAATAAATGAATTAAACAAAATGAGTGCTTTTAAGAAAAATAAAGCAAGGTAAGTCAATAGCAAGTCACAGAAAGTAGTGGTTAGACATTTCTCTAGCGAGAGCCAATTTGAGAAAGGACCTAAGGGAAGTGAAGAGTAAGAAAAAGAAAGAGCAAAGACCTTGAGGTGAAAACTTGCTTGGCATGTTCAAGGACCAGCAAGGCAGCCATTTTGGCTGGGACATCGTGAACCCCGGTGGGAATGGGAATGAAGGAGCTGAGGTGGAAGTCAGGAAGCTCATTAAAAGACTTGAGGTCTATACCAAAGATTTTGGTATTTACCATGGGAGGAAAGGCATTTGAAGATTTTGAGCTTAGACATAGATTGATTTATGTTTTAATGGATAAAGCAACTTGCTGTGGAGGCAAGATTAAGGTGAGTTGGGGTGTGACTGGGAGCAGAAACCTAGTGAGAAAGCTATTGGATTGGCTTTGGGAAAAGGCGATGGACATATGGATTAAAGGTAGTTTTGAGAAGAAAATTATAAACATTTTCTGGGCCCTTGGAAGAGTGAATGAAGTAAGTAAAAATAAACAAATTTAATTGAATATGAAAATTAATTCCTTGACCATAATTGTGGCCTGAACAAAAAAATAGATTTGTCACAGAGGTTTGGATATTTCCATATTCAAAGATCATTTAAAAGTAGCACTCTCCTTTCTCTTTTTCCCAGAATAACACTCATATGTTCAAAGAACCTTTTGAATAGGATGAGGTTTCAGCTCTGGGAGTCTCTTTCTCATTGTTTTCTGCCTAAAAAAAAAAAAAAAAAAAAAAAAATGAATGGACAGTCGTGTGGCTGATCTGTAATCTCAACAGTTTGGGAGGCTTAGGCAGGAGGATATTTTGAGGTTAAGAGTTTGAGACCACCCTGGGCAACATATCTGTCTCTACAAATAGTAAAACAAACAAACAAAAAAATTTATCAAGGCTTAGTGGTGCATGCCTGCAGTCCCAAGCTATTAAAATTTAGCAGGGTGAGGGCGGATGATCGCTTGAGCCCAGGAATTTGAGGTTACAGTAAACTATGATCAGGCCACTGCACACTAGTCTGGATGACAGAGGGAGACCATGTCTCAAAAAAATCTTTATCTATATCTCTATCTAATTAAGAAAAAAAATTTATAAAACCTTTACAGAGGTATTGAGGAAATAAACATGACATTCTCTATGAAACATTTAAAATATTTATACATTTTATATATACATATGATATCTGACTTACAATAGTTAGACTTAAGATATTTCTACTTTATGATGCTGGAAAAGCAATATTCATTCAGTATGCTCCTTGATTTACAATGGGATTATGTCCCAATAAACCCATCGTAAATTGAAAATATCATTGTCAACAGGGGGCCATTCTTGACTTACATTGTTTTCAAATTATGATGGGTTTATTGGGACATAAGCCCATAATAAGTTAAGGAGCATTTGTATATTTTTATACAATTATTTCTATATTTATTTTATTTATAAAATGATATATATTTTATTTTACATATATGTTTTCCATAAATATTTAAAATAAAAATTATATATTTATATACCATATTCATACTTATGTAAAGGTAGAGTCATATATAAATATAAATAAATAACATATAGACAGACATTTATAAAAATGTATATATAATATGCCTCGTATATTATTATGTTAAATATACAGACATATATCATTTTATTGTATTTTGCTTTATTGTACTTTACAAATATTGCAGTTTTTACAAAGTGAAGGTTTGTGGAAACACATGTGTTAAGCAAGTCTACCAGTGCCATTTTTCTAACAGCATCAGCTAACTTTATTTCTCTTTTGCATTTTGATAATTCACACAACAGTTCAAACTTTTTCATTATTATTATATCTTTTTTGGTAATCTGTGATTGGTGATCTTTGATGTTACTATTGTAATTGTTTTGGGGCACCAAGAACTGTGCCCATATGAGAAGGAGGGCTTAATCGATAAATGTTGTGTGTATATTCTTACTGCTCCACCAACTGCCTCTTTCCCCTATCTCTCTCCTTCTCCTTGAGCCTCCCTATTCCCTGAGACACAAGATGAGATGTTCTGGCAGGAAATTAGACACTCAGAAATAGAAACAATAGTACCTCCCTCTTCCTGCTTCAAGGGTATCTGGAGAAGTAGCCATCTTTCTTCAGTTGTTCTAACAATCTCCAGGAAAGCCTGCCCTTCATGGTTCAAGCTCTAGCCAGAGGTTCCTTCTCTTGGCTTCTGGCAACTTCATCTCTCCATTGTATGTTCAGACTTAAGGATGGGAGAGGTTTCTTGGTAATATTAAATTCTGAATTGCTTCACTGACTTTTTAGTTCTTCGAATACCTTAGAAACTAGCTGTACTATTTATTATATGTTACCTACTTTCTAGATTGTTATAAACGATATCATGATATCATGAGCTCAGCTTCAAACACAGAGGTCATCCATGCATGCCAGTCCTTAATTCCGCTGCAGGAGAAACCGAAGTAACAGGTACATGTGGGAGCAGATAAAGTAACATGTAGCAGTGGTTCAAGAAATCAAAGAATTTATAATATAATTCACTTTATATAAATGAAATTTGATATTTCTAAATACCCTGAAATATGCTTATTAAAATCTTATTTTGCTAATATCTGAACTCAAAAATGCTAAATGACCATCTAAGATCAGACAGCAAGTAGGTGGAAAAGTTGATATTTAAAACAATGTCTTTCCAGTTCATATCATTTTATTTACAACATAATCAAATTAATGAAACCAATTAGCTAATAATATTTGCATAAACTATAATTATTTTTGTAAACACACTTGACATACAGAGATGGCAGTAGCATCCATGATGACTCCTTATTTAATCAGCTACTTAGAAATCATTCAGGCTCTTTAACTTTATGGCCACATGTATACTGAGTGAAAATTAGCAAACATCTCTAGCACTCTAATATCTTCTTCCCCTCCTCAAGGGAGGCAATAAAACTGCTACAAATTCCAAAAGCAGATTCACAATTTTATTGTTAAATATTTAAGAAAAATATATACATTCTATTACATACTTTTAAAATGTATATATTCAGAAAATTAACACTTCCACTAAATACCAATAGGCTTTCTTGAAAAAAAAAATCCACATTTATAAGAAATTACACAAATATTGAGAATTTGAACTGATGCTTGAAATTCAGAATGCCTATTAATATTTATTAAAAGTATAAGAATTCATAAAAATCATATTTACTTTTATTCACCATTGAATTGTATGAATACTCTGAAAGTGTTTTGATGTATGTGCACACATGCACACATAAATGTGAAGAAATATATTAATAGAACATTGAACTTGAGAGTTAGGAAAGATGTTAATCCCCTCTATACATAATAGAACTGTGTCCTAATTTAAAGAACTTTAATGAAATTTCCTCAGTCATGCTCTTAATTTTTGACAGTACCCGAATTACAACTCAAATATAAGCACATTCACATTCAGTTTATCACTGAGCAAGTCAGCTATAGGTAGGACAAAGAACATGATATTTTGATATATACAAGTCAAGTCATGCTTTGCTTCCACAAGTTACTAAATAAGCCAAATTTTTCTCATCTCTAACATGAGAATAATAATAATAATATATGCACTAATTACTTCACCATGTCAGTGTTGTGAAAAAGGTCAAATAAGTAAATGCCTTTAAAAGGAATCATGCACTATCATTTTAATGAAGTTGGAAAGACAATACAGTCAAAATAAGAGCATTAAATTCTCAACTATTAAATTCTCAACTATCATAACTTCAGAGTTTCTGTTCTGAATAAAATAGAAAGTGCCAAAAATTAACTGAGAATTAGGCAAAATAGTTTTAAATTTAAGCATTTAAGTTTTTTGTTTGTTTTTGAGCCTCATTTATACTTGAATTAACTGAATATTTAAGTTATTTGCCATTTGGAGACAAAATAAAATATAAAATATTTATATTAGATTAAATGCACTATGCATTTAAAGAGTGTTTCATTACATTTGAAAATAGAAAAATACATAACCCTCTTCTATCTATTCGACAATTTTCTGTTGGCATTTTTCTCAATAAACTATCATTTTTAGTTTAATGACCAATTTAAGGTGAATACATGCTACATCCTGTCAACTGTGTCAAACTCAGTACTCAAAAGATCCAGAAAGGGCATTTTAACTATAAAGTAGTCGATTCTAGAGTTGTGTATAGATACGGCCTCGGAATATTAACTCTCTTATCCATTGGAACCATTTTATATATACTGATGGGAGAATGTCATTTCATGATTCATTCAACTCTCAGTTACCCTTGGAAATAGAAAATAGCAGATCTGGATGAATAAAATTCTTAAATAATCTTCGATCTTACTGCAATCATTAATGTTCACATCCCTAACTAACTTCTGGCCAAAGGTTCTATGAAATAAGCAAATGAAAGATTTTAAACTTATCTCCAATTTGTTTTCTTTTCTACTAGCCATGAGGTAGAGTTGATAAATGATGAAGAGATAAATCATGAAAAGTTAGAAAACCAAATGGAAAAGAAGATCAGGAAAAATAGTTGACTGTATTGTGGGAAAATGTTGAAATGTTTCACTTTCACATTAATTTTGGAGTATTTTTATTTTACTCAAATTATTTGCATAAACACCACATATGTCTTAACCAATCAAATAATAATTTAGAAAATTCTCAAGGCAATAGTATACAGTGAAAATATCACTACACATTACATCAAATCAAAATACTTTAGTCAGTTGATTTAATAACAGGAATAAATTTCCTAATCTGTTGAAGGAAGATATTGGTCTAGATGACTTTCAATTTTGCCTGACCAAAATTCTATTATTTTAACCTAGGTACAAAATACTTTTTGGACATTCTTGGAGATTCAATATATTTGAGATATTTTCCCTAATCTCAAAAACTTGCAAACTAGTTAAAATAGATATATTTACAAGGAAGATAGCAAGAAATATTATCTGGTCAAATAAAGAAATATGCACAAACAAAAAATATTCACATACATATGTATATATAATTTAATGTTTTATTGTAAAAGTTAATGTTTTATTGTACATGTATAATGTATAAGACATATGCTATATATATTTACACCAGCGGAAGGACTGAAAAAGCTTAATGTAAGTGGCTATTTTATCTGTGTTTAAAAGTACAAGTATGATTTTTTATAACTGGATACGCAACGTAAAGGGCATTCAAAACAAGAATGAGCAATGACAGGCAGTGATGAAAGGGGCTGGTGTACCTAGGTGATAAATGGTAATGAAATGCCAATATCAGTTTTTCAGGTCAAAATATGGAGACTAACCTAGATCAGTGATTTTAAATTTTAATGAGAATTTTTAAGGGCCTTTTCTGATAGGCCTCATGATGATTTAAAAATGGGGATCTCTTTACACACTACATTTATCCACTTTTCATATCTGTACCTGCATATACTACCTTCTAGCTTTATACTATAGATGAACTGTCTGGTTTCCCTTTAATAACCAATCTTCCACATTTCAACTATCTTTGCTATCAATGTTAGCTTTCTAGAGCTGTTGTTACAAAGTACCACAAACTAGGAGTTTAAAACAATGGAAATTTATTTTATCTCATTTCTGGAGGCTAGAAGTTGGGAATGATTGTGTCGGTAGATCCACACTCTTTCTGAAGACACTAGAGAAGAAATCATTCCTTGCCTTTTCCAGATTCTCATGGTTTCCAGCCATCTTTGGCATAACTTGGCTTGTAGGTGCAGCATTCCAATCTCTTGTCTCCATCCTCACAAAGCCTTCTCCTCTATGAGCGTGCGTTGAAACTTCCCTCTTCTTGCTAGGGCACTGGTCATTGGATTAGAGCCTGCATTATCTTAATTTGATTACATTTGCAAATACCCTGTTTATAAAAATCTCATACTCACAGGGGCTGAGTGGCCATGATCCTTATTAAATTAAAGTTTAATAAGGCCTTCAATTAAACTTTAATTTAATAAGGATCCTGGCCTTTACTTTACTTGTATATGCCTATGACACATACATTGTGTATATACACATATATGTATATATGCATATGTATTATTTATCACCTTCTAAAACACTATACATTTTCTTCTTCATCATGTTTATTGTTTGTCACCTGTGTTTTCCTATTAGAGTGTAAGGTTCAAGAAAGCAGAAATGTTATTTTTCATTCATTGAAGTATCACACATACCTCAAAGACTGCCTGATAGACATCTATAAATAAATAAACTGGTTTTAATAGGAAAATGGCACACAATTCCGCAGAAGTTTTTCTTTCTATTATATGGCATAGGCTCTGGTTTGTCTATGTTCTTCATGTAGAGTGATTCCCAGAACTAATAATAACTGTAAAATTTAATGTTTTATTGTACACATATAATATGTAAGCCACATGCTAGGCCATTTATGTATACTGGTATCACAAAAAACCTCCCCTTTAGAAAGAACTGATGGTATTAGCCTGGGCTTGCAGTTGAAAAAATCATAAGGGGTTAAATATGACACACAGACCAAGCAAGAAAAGGAGGTATTAACTATTAAAGGGCATTATCTTCCTTCCTAATACACTACTCTGAATATATACTTCTATTATGCATGGCCAAGTATAATGAATACACATGGATACCAATTTTAAAATATATATGTATATATATAATTTAAATTAATAAAAAATTGAAATTTAGTTTTCAATTAAAACTAAAAGATTTCAAACAAAATCATTTGCTTTATGATATTTTTGTATGTATCTTTGGTTTGTTTTTAGGAGATATTGTATAAAATATATTGATAAAGTAATAATCATATGGTTACCTTGAAATAAGACAAGATTTTAAATTTCTAGAAAATCTATTATATGCTCCAATACAGTCAGACACTTTCATAAGAGACTATGTCTTTTCCCATTCTACAAGGACATAGAAAGCTCACCTTTGTGTTACTTTCCGTTTTTTAAGCCTAGTATCTCAAATTTATCTTTTATTCTTAAGGAGACTTTGATTCATTAAATAAACTTACAATGCATCTGTTATTTTTGAAATAATTATGGTAAAGAGAATGGAAAAGATGAAGAGTTAAATAAACTTACTCTATATTTGTGATTCATTTGCTACAACAATCAAATGAAAGTCTGAATTTATTTATTATCCTACATAGTTATAAGCAATCTTCAAAGACAAAAATGTTAACATGTGGTGCTTATTTTTCATGCTGAAATAAAAAATATATTAACATGTTCTAGTAAGTTGAATTTTGTATTATTTACATATTAAATATGATTATACATTTAATTTACTGGTTCTTTTGGCTTTTGTATTCCTGGAAAGAGAGCTAGACAGCTGCTAAAGATATTCAAGCTCTCACTCTGCCATTTTTTACTACTTTCACCTAGGGAAAAATAACTTTCTGAGGCTATTTCTCTATGGATCAAATGAATCTATTAAAATAGAGATTGTCAAACTATGGCCCATTGCCTATTTTTGTAAATAACATTTTAATGTAACAGAGCCTTGTTCATTTCTTTATGTATCGTCCATGGCTGCTTTCGTGCTACAAAGTTTGAGTTGAATAGTTGCAGCAGGACCACCTGAATTGCCAAGCTTAAAATATTTGACCCTTTACAAAAACTGAAAACCTCTAATCTAGATGATTTCTATGATTGCCTAATTTTTAAAATTGTGTAATTTTATATTCTCTTTCTTTAGTCGGTATTGCAAAAAAAACTTATTAGATAGTTCCTGCATATTAAATTCATGGATGAGTGGTTGGTGTATTGAAAGTTATAATGATCCAGAATCTGCTTTCAACAATTTTTAAATTTCTCATAATCTCATTTGAGGAATACATTATGCTTAACAAAATGTACATTGGAAATGCTAGGTAGCATCTTCTAAAAAAGTGTTGCAGAATACATGAACATTAAGAGAATTCTTCATTGAAGTAATGTAATCACTGAGGAATATGATGAGCAGGTAAAGATTTCAAGCAAAGGTGGAGCTTGAACTGAGTTTAGGTAGACAGAAAATGAATATATTGAATATCTACTAGATATTGCCTATTTAAACAGGCATTTTAAAAATATTTGATACTTTAACCACCTAATATTGTATGCTAATTTTTATTATTTTTATTTTACCAGTAATTAACTTGTATATGGTAGCATACAAATTTGAATCCAGTTCTACCTGGAACGCACTCTCATGTATACACACATATGAGAATCTTTTACCCCTTCTCTACTCAACCATTTCAAAATTCTGATACTTACCTATTGATTTCATAATTCCATTCCACAGTCACATTCACAGAGTTAGCCAATCCAGAAATCTTAAAGTTTTTATGTCTATTATAATTATTGAGGTATGGATTATTAAGGGCTGTATTAACTAAAGTATAAGTGTAATGTGTAGGTGTTGTCTTTGTATATGTGTGTGTATATAAAGTAAAACCACTAATTGAGAGAAAGCAGATATAATGTAAAGAACTAAAAGAAAAAATAAAGAACTGCATATGTATAAATACATATATTCATATATATGTGAATATTCATATATATGCATATATATTAATATATATGCATACTTTATTCTTTAGTAATTATGAAAATATTTCTAGAGAGTGAGATCATCAAGATGGTGGAGTAAGAGATATCAACTTTTATCCTCTACACACACACACACACACACACACACACACACACACACACCACAATTAAACAGCTATCCATGAATGAAAATAGCCTTGGGAAGGCTCAAAGGTCTAATTGAGAACCTGCAGCAACACAGTAGAATAAAAAATGGAGAGTAACCACACAGAAAGCATTTTTGGGGAGATCAACATACCTGAGACATCTGAAGACTGCTATGAGCATAAAAGAGAATGGATTATCAGTATTAGCCACACAGTGGCCTCCAGTAGCCTGTTTTGCAGAAGATACTGACAGCTTTCACCATTGAGCTAACTAACAGCAATTACTGTTACAGACCCTCATCCACACCCACAGAGGGATTTCTACTGTGCTGTCTCCCCACACCCAAGAAAAAGCCACTGTTATGCCATCCGGGAACTGGGGTCACCACCCTTCCCAATACCACACGTGCCCTAGACCTTGCAGCTACAACTACTCAATGTATGCTCACAATACAGACTCCAGCTCTGTAGCCACTTCCTGAATCCCTGTGTTCAAGACCCCAGCTCTGCATCAGCACTGTGCACACCCTCACATCAAACACTGTAGCCCCCAATACTACTGGCCAACATCACCCTAGACCATGGAAGTTCAGTCACTTCATGCACACCTGTGATACAGATACTTTCTCCTCTGCCATCTCTGAGAGTGCCTGTACTTTGGACAACTAAGCCATTGCTACAGCAAGCTAGCCTACTCTCTGATCCCTGAAGACACTGTGTATTTGGGCATGTCCACATTCCAGATACCAACTCCACAGCTGCAACATGTATGTATGTGCTTGCACCTCAGACACCACTGCCACTGCTGCAGTGGGATCATCCTATCATGGGCCCTGGAGCCATGGTCTCTTTGCACCCATCCACACTCCAGGCACAAACTCCACTGTTACATGAATGCCATGCATCAGACACTAAAGTCACTGCCACAGCAAACTAGCCCATACTCCAGACTTTGGAGCCAATATTTCTACCTGTGTGTCCCTGCACAATGCCTTCCTCCATGGCCCCTCTATGAACACTTACACCCCAAACAGAAGAGCCTCCACTCTAGCAGGAATATTAGCAACCTGGTCACCAGAGCAATGGTAGTTCTGCATAAGTGCATGGTCCTGAAACTTGCTCTGCAGTATATCCATGAGCACTGCCCCTGGGACACCAGAGCTACCACCTCAGTGGCAGCACCCAAAGCTAGACTCTAGGCTATTATAGATTTGCATGCTTCCATGCTCTGTAACCCACTTCTCTATCTGCTCCAAAAGCACCTATTCCTGGTACACTGTCACCAAATGTGGCAGCAGCAAATGCCTATGCCTAGGACACTGGTGCCATTGCTACCATGGACCCAAAGGCCCTGGATCTCCATGTGTGTCTGCACTCTAGACCCTAGGTCCATAAGCATACTATGGATGCTGCACATAAAATAATGGGACTGCCACCACTGAGAACATTTCTACAAGTCAGACTCAGTGTCAAGAGGGATCACCTTAGCCATGACTTTCACACTGAAACAAAATGAGATAAGGAAGACTCTGGTCACATTCATCACCATAGAACCAAATGGCCTACCCTAGAACTGTAGACACGTACAGCTCTAGAAAGTGCAATCTTCACTGATACTGACCTCAACTGACAGAGTTCACACTAGAGCTAGAATCACTGAAAAACATCCAGCCAATGCTTTCACACACTCATATAGGTAAACATTTTATCTCACTGAAACTAGCATGCAAATTCTAGAAGAGGTGACTGCTTTATGAAATGTGCAGACATCAATGCAAGGTAACAATAAACATGAAAAATGAAAGAAAATAATATACCACCAAAGAAACACAATAAATTTTCAATAACCAACCCAAAAGAAATGAGGATCTATGAATCATCTGACAATGAATTCAAATAATTGTTTTGAGGTAGCTCAGTGAACTACCAGAGAACACAGACAAATAAATCAATGAAATCAAGAAAGAAATACACAAACAAAATAGAAATTTAACAGAAAAATTGAGATCATAAGAAAGAACAAAACTTTGGAACTAAAGCATACAGAAAAAATATAAGAAATACAATAGAAGGGCTCAACAGCAGAATTAGTCAAGCAGAAGAAAGAATTTGTGAACTAAAATAAAAATTATATGATAATAACCAGGCAGAAAAGTAAAAGGGAAAAAGAATGAAAAGACATGAAGAAAGACTATGAGATTTATGGGACACCATCTAGAGAGCTATCTTTTGTATTACAGGACTATCAGGAGAAAAGAAAATATGAGCTCTTTGTATGTTTGGTAAAATTTGGGGGTGAACCCACCTGGTCCAGGACTTTTTTGGGGAAAATTTGTTATTGCTGATTCAATTTCTGCTGTTGATATTGTGCCTGTTCAAGAGTTCTATCTCCTCCTGATTGAGATTAGGGGGTTGTGTGTTTCTCAGAATTTACCAATTTCCTCCACATTTTGTAGCTTTGGGGCATAGAGACTTTTATAGTATTCAAAGATAATGTTTGTATTTCCATGATGTCTATAGTGACCTCTCCTTTTTCATTTCTGATTGAGTTTATTAAAGTTCCTTCCTTTCTAGTTTTTGTCAATCTAGCAAGAGGGCTACAAATTTTTTATCTTTTTGAAAAAAACAGATTTGGGGTTTATTGATCTTCTGTATAGTTCTTTTGTTCTCAATTTCATTTAGTTCTGCTCTAATCTTAGTTATTTACTTTCTTCTGCTAGGTTTAGAATTAATTTTCTCTTCCTTTTCCAGTACCTTGAGATAATTTATTTAGTTTGTTGATTTGTGAGCTTTCTATCTGATGGATGTGAGTATTTCATGCTATTAGTTTTCCTCTCAGGAATGCTTTTACTGTATCCCATGGATTTTGATAGCTTATGCACCTATTATCATTTAATTCAATGAAATTTTGATCTCCATTTGAATCTCTTCCTACACCCAGCAGTCATTTAGTAATAGATTGTTTAATTTCCATGACTTTGTAAAGAAGCGAGCCTTTCTGTTGGAATTGATCTCTAGTTTTATACCGCTATGGTCTGAGAAGATACATGGTACAATTTCTATCTTTTAATTTGTTGAGGTCTGATTTGTGGCCTAGGTTGTGGTTGATTTTGGAGAAAGTTCCATGAGCTGATGAGAAGAATGTATATTTAGCTTTATTTGGGTGGAATGTTCTGAAAATATCTTTTAGACCCATTTGTTCTAGAGCTCTTTTTAAGTCCATTATTTCTTTGCTTATTTTTTGTTCAGAGGATCTGTCTATTTCAGACAGTGGGGTGTTGAAATCCCCCACTACTATGGCATTATTGTTTATCATGCTATTTAGTTCATACAGGGTTTGCTTTATATATCTGGGTGCTATTATGTTGGGTGCAAATATTATAA
This sequence comes from Microcebus murinus, assembly GCF_040939455.1. Lineage (NCBI taxonomy): Eukaryota > Metazoa > Chordata > Mammalia > Primates > Cheirogaleidae > Microcebus > Microcebus murinus. The sequence continues at coordinate 61,317,261 of NC_134108.1, read as the reverse complement.
AATTGTTAAGTCTACTTGTTGGATTTTTCCTTTCACCATCATATAGTGACAATCTTTGTCTTTCTTTACTTTTGCTATTTTAAAATTTATTCTATACAAGCTAAAGGATGACCCCAACAAAAAAAATAAATAAATAAATAAAATAAAATAAAATAAAATTTATTCTGCGTGAAATCAGAATTGCTACCCCCACTCTCTTTTGATTTCTATTTGCCTGAAATTTTGTTTTCCAATCCTTGAACTTGAGTCTGAAAGCATTATTGTGGGTTAGATGCATTTCCTGGAGACAGTAGATACTTGGCTTATAGTGTTTTATCCACTCAGTCAGTCTATATCTCTTCAAAGGACAATTCAAGCCATCACATTTATTGAGAGGACTGATATTTGCAGTAGATTTCTGTTCAAATTGTTGGATAAGTTCTTATTGTTTTGTTTTACCTCTGGAGTCCTGGAATCTGGGTTCTGGGCTTTAACTCTTGAGTATTTTTAATTTGGTGGGTGTTTATTGTGCTGTTCAGTGTATAGTAGGTCTGAGTATAGGTCTGAGTACTTCCTGCAGAGCAGATCTGGTCTTCACAAATTCCATCAGTGATTGCTTGTATGGGAGAGTCTTTCTTTTTCTCTCATAGATGAAGCTCAGTTTTGCTAGGGAAATAATTATATGTTGAACATTGTTTTGTTTAACAAGATTTAGGATGGGTCCCCAGTTTCTTCTGGCTTGTGAGGTTTCATTTGAGAAGTCTGCAGTTAGTTTGATAGGTTTTCCTTTGTAGGCTATCTGTTGCTTTTATCTTACCATGTGAAGAATTTCCTCTTTTCTGTTTAGTTTAGCCAGTTTGATAATTATATGACATGGTGTTTGCTTCTTCATGTTGAGTCTCCCAGGAGTTCTGTGTGCTTCTTGTATCTGGATATCTAGTTATCTGGCCAGGTCAGGCATATTTTCCTCCAGTATTCCAAGAAATAGATTTTCTACACCTTGTATATTTTCTTCTTCTCTCTCTGGGATGCTTATAATTATTATATTTTGTTTCCTTACATAATCCCAAATTTCTTGTATGTTCGACTCTTGTCTGCTGCTTCTATATTCTTTTTCTTCATCTGATTTGTTTAGAACGTAGGTATTATCCTCAAGTTCCGAGAGTTTCTCCTCTGCATGATCCATTCTATATTTAAGGCTTTTCACTGTGCTTGGAAGTTTCTTGAATGCCTCCTTCATTTCCAGGATTTCTGTTTGGTTGTTTTTTCATAATATTTCAATTTCTTTAGAGAATTTTTCATTCATTGCTGTATTGTTCTTGTGGTTTCTTTTTTCAGGGTTTCTATTTTCTCTTCAATTCCATTGATTTTCCTTACAATCCATCTTCAGAATTCTTCCTCTGTCAATTTAATCACTTCATTTAAATTAGTATCTGATATTGAGGGTCTCATGGTTTCTTTTTTGGGTGACTTTTCTCTCTACTCTTTCATATTCCCTGTGTTCTTTCTCATTGAGGTAGTTTATTGAGAACTGGGAGTGTTAGAACTCATTTGTGCCCTTAACTACAAGTCTCCAAGGGAAATTCCTTAACAGTCTTGGGAGTAGTTGCACTGGTCTTATATTGCCTTAGAGTTACTTTGGCAAGTTGGGTTACCTCTTACCTGTTGTCTTCACCTCCTGCCAGTGGAGATTAGTGATTTTGATCCCCCAGCTTAAGCCCTCATGCGGTGAATCACACCTGTGTGTATAACTCCACTGTCCTCTGATTGCTTGAGATGGAGGGCACTGTGTTGAGCTGTGGGGTTATCCTCTCTGGCATTGGTTGTAGAATATGTGAAGCAGCCAGATATCAAGGTAATCTGATGCCTCTGTGTTGGTTTCTGGTACTCAGTGAGTAATACCAGTGCCCCAATTTGTAGGCAGTATCTTGCCACTCCCAAGGGTTACTTGGACCCTATTCCCCTTAATGCGGTGGTAGGATTAAGGCAGATCGCAGCTGCTGCCTACCAGCCTGGATGTGTGTTCTTCTATGATTGCTTAATCTACTGCTATGGGGATCCACTGATATGTTGTTCAGGGTTCTTCCACTACACTTCAGAGGCTGCTCCTGATTGGAGGTATTACTTGGTTCACCTGCTATGGCCTCTGGCCATGATTTTTCTTCCTTGACCTCAAACCCCACTGTTGGCAGCTGCCTGCCCAAACATGGAGATCAGGCCCCAGAGTTATGATCCTACTGGATGACCTAAACCTGTCTGACAGGCAGAATCACTAGGCTGTCAACTATTGATCTGTGCAAGGACCCACAGTCACACAGGGAAAGTGGCTTTCTTGCATTTCCCTACCTCAAGGGGTAGAGCCTACCACTTTCACTGCACTAGGGGAAGGGGTGATGTCCAATTCTGCCCAGTGCTCCAGGTCCTATGAGCCTAGAGAATGAATTTATGAAAAAGATCCCAAAGGCAATCACAGCAACAACAACAAAAATTAAAAAAAATGTGACCTGATTAAATTAATAAATTTCTACATAGCAAAGTAAACTATCATGAGAGCAAACAGACAACCTACAGAATGAGAGAAAATATTTACATGTTCCACATTCGATAAAGGGCTAATAACTAGAATCTATATAGAACTCAGGAAAATCAGCAAGAAAAAAATCAAATAACCCCATTAAAAAGTGGGCAAAGTACATGAACAGAAGCTTTTCAAAAGAAGATAGACTAATGGCCAACAAACATATGAAAAAATGCTCAACATCTCTAATCATCAGGGAAATTTAAATCAAAACCTCAATGAGATATCATTTAACTCCAGTGAGAATGGCTTTTATCAAAAAGTCTGACTATAGTAGGTGCTTGTGTGGATGTGGAGAGAAAGGAACACTTATCCACTTTGGGTGGGACTGCAAACTAGTTCAACCCCGTGAAAAGTAGCATGGCGATACCTCAAGGAAATAAAAGTATAGCTACCATTTGATCCAGCAGTCCCACCAATGATTTTACCCAAAGGGAAAAATATATTTTATAAACAAGACACTTGCACTTGAATGATTATAGCATCACAATTCATAGTTGCAAAGATGATAAAACAACCTAAGTGTCCATGAATACATGAATGCATTAATAAAATGTGGTATATGTGTACCATGGAGTATTACTCAACCATAAGAAAAATGGTGAACTAATAACTTTTCTAACAACCTGAATGGATCTGGAGACCATATCCCAAGTAAAGTATCACAAGAATAGAAAAACAAATATCACATGTACTCACTATTACATAGAAACTAAATGATCAACATTCATATAAAAAAGGTAGTAAAGTTAAGTGGAGATCAATCGGGTGGGAAGTAGGGGGAGGGCATGGGTGAAATAATACCTAATGGGTACAATATACACTAGCTGGGTGATGGACACACTTACAACTTTGACTCAAACTGTATAAAAGTAACTCATGTAACCAAAACGTTTGCACCCTCATTCTGAAATGTAAAAAATAATATTCCATACAAATGGAAACCAAAAAGAGAGCAGGGTTAGCTATACTTATCTCAGACAAAATAGACTTTAAGTCAAACCATAAAAAGATAAAGAAGTACTTCATATAATGAAGAACGAATTCATTTGTCATGAAGATAAAAGAATTATAATACATCAAAGCAACAAAATATAGAAAGAAAACATTAATACTTTTGATAGAATAAATAGTCAGTAATACATTAATAGCCAGAGACTTCACTACCCTACTTGCAGCAACGAAAATCTGATCCGGACAAAAAATTAATAAGGGAATATTGGACGTGATCTATACTTTATACCAAATTGACCTAATAGACATACATAGTGCATTCCATCCAACAGCAGCAAAATATACAGTATTCTTTAGCACATATGGAGTATCCTTTAAGTTAGAGCTTATGTTAGGCTAAAAACCAAGTCTGAAGAAAGTTAAGATTACAATCATATCAAGTATCTTTTCTTATCACAATGGTATGAAACTAGAAATCAATCATGAGAGAAATTTTGAAAAATTCAAAAATATGTGGAAATTAAACAACACATTACTGAACAATCAATGGGTCAAAAAGAAATCAAAGGGAAAATTAGAAAAATATGTCTTTAGACAAACAAATATGGAAGCACAACATACCAAAATTTTTGAATGGCAGCAAGTGTAGGTTTAAGGGGAGTGTTTAGCAATAGGAGTCACATTATAAAATAAAGATCTCAAATAAACAACTTAACCTTACAACTCAAGGAACTAGAAAAGGAAGAACAAATTAAACCCAAAGTTAGTAGAGAACAGATAGTAAAAATTATCAGAAAGTAATGAACTAGTATCTAGAAAAACAATAGAAAAGGTAAATGAATCTGAGTTAGTTAACAAAATAAAATTGACAAACCTTTTGCTAAACTAAGAAAAAAAGAGGAAAGATTCAGAAAAATATAGTCATAAATAAAAAATGGGACATTACATCAAATATTACAGAAATACAAAGCATCATTACTATGAATAATGTTATACCCACAAATTCGATAACATAGTAGAAATGCATAAATTTCTAAAAAAAAAAAAAATGCAACCTACCAAAACTGCATTATGAAGAAATAGAAAATCTGAACAGGTGAGGAGATTGAATAAGTAATAAAAAGTTTCCTATGGAAAAAAATCCCAGAAACTTATGACTTCACTGCTGAATTCTAACTTTTAAAGAACTACTACCAATCCTTCTCAAACTCCTCCAAAAATGTGAAGAGGAATAAATACTTCTAAACTTATTTTACAAGGCCAGCATTATGTTATTATCAAAGCCAGACAAGGACACTATACGAAAAGAAAATTACAGACCAATATCCCTGATAAATATAGATGTGAAAATTCCCTACAATTCTAGCAAACCAAATTCAATGGCATATTAAGAGGATCATTCACAATGATCAAATGAGATTCATCCCTGGGAAGCAAGGATGATTCAACATACAGAAATCAATAAATGTGATTATACCACATTAACAAAATAAAGAACAACCCCCCCATGATCATATCAGTAACAATTGAAACAAAAGCATAAATAGACAAATGGGATTGCATCAGACTAAAACCTTTTACACAGGAAACAATCAGCAGAGTGAAGAGATGACCAATAGAATGGAGAAAATATTTGTAAACCATATATAATATGGAATTAATATCTAAAATATATAAGTAACTCAAACAACTAAATGTAACCCAATAAAATAACACAGTCAAAAACTGGGCAAAGGATATGTTTATCTGAATAGACATTTCTCCAAAGAGGATATACAAATGGACAAAAGGGATATACAAAAAAATGTTCAACATCACTAATGATCAGGGAAGTACAAAATCAAATCATAATGAGATATCACCTGGCACCTGTTAGAATGGCTACTATCAAAGAGACAAAATATAAAAATTAACAATTATTGATGAAGATATAAAGAAAAGAGAATCTTTTTTATACCATTGGTGGGAAGGTAAATTGGTACAGCCATTATGAAAAACAGCACAGAGTTTCCTCAAAAAATTAAAATAGGACCATCTTATGATCCAGCAATTCCATTAGTGGGTATATACAATAGGAAGTATAATTAGTATGTCAGAGCAATATATGCACCCACATTCACTGAAGCACTAGTCACAATACCGAAGATATGAAATCAACCTGTTTCTATCAACAGATGAATAAAAAAAAGTAAAATATATACATGCATATATGCATACACATATACAATGGAATAGTATTAAGCCTTAAGAAGAAGGAAATGTTGTGATTTGTAACTACATGGATGAACCTAGAGGACATTATGCAAAGCGAATAAAGTAAGCGATAAGAAGATAAATACTGATTTCACATACATGTACTATATAAAAAAGTCAAACTCATAGAAAGAGAGAGTAAAAAGGTAATCTCCAGAGGCTATGTGGATGGGGGGAATGGGAAAATGTTGGTTAAGGGATACAAAGTTTCAGTTAGGAGAAGTAAATTCATGTACGTTGTACAGCATGGTGACTTTAGTTAATAATAATGTATACTTGAAAATTGGTAAGATAGTTATTAAATGTCCTTATCACACAAAATGGTAAGTATGCAAGGTAACAGATATGTCAATTAGCTTGATTTAATCATTTCACAATGTAAACATATATCAAAATATCACATTGCGCACCATAAATATAAGCAATTTTATTTGTTCTTTATATCTTAATAAAGTTGGAAAATATTTCCAAATATTCTTTAACAAACCTGAATTTTATATAGGGAAATAAATGAAATGTCTTAAGAGTAGTCAAAAAATAAAATACTCAAAATAAAATTAAAATAAAAGCAAGTCCTAGAAAATTTCTCCAGATGTGAAGCAATTTTCTTTCTTTTTTATTTTGAACTTTATTTTTAATTCTAAGACAGGTGTGTAAAAATCAGCATTGTTAATTTCTTGTCAAATGATTTCCATCTAAAATTGTTCTAAATCTTTCTCAAGGTAAAATCAGTAACTGGAGCCAGAATGCCTATAAAGCTAGTAATTATTTCATATTTAAGCATGTCATCAAATGTAATTCACAGTTTTGTTATCAGTATTTATTACTCCCGGTGATTGAAGTAAATGCAGAGGGATGAGATGATAATCCTCATTAGTACAATGAAGAAACACACAGGTGGGAAGATGTCGTCACAATGGCATTATAAGAATTAAGTTACATTGTAAATAGAAAATTCTTTGCAAATGCAACATACAAAATCATCAGCCCTATCTCTTGAACACAGAAAAACAGAATACTGCTTCCCTAGAATCTGAAAGTATAGCGGGAAAGTGACAAAGAGAATAGAAAGTTTATAATGATATTCAAGTTCTCCAACTGACTGACCCAAATATTTCCTTCATAGTTTTGATAAAATTGTTCTTAAAATATAGCTATCAATGTTGTTATTATAAAGAAAGATGATAGTTGTTACCCAACTACTTCAAAGATTTTAACTTAAAAATCTATTATGATTGATGTATTGAGTCCTTTAATGAATGAAAATGCTTTAAGAACACAATATTGCACAGTAACTAGAACTTATATCAGAATGGGTTTGATTTCCAGAAAAAAGTGACTATCTGGGCTAATAATAAATCTTCAATTTAATATTTTTCTTATTATCCAATAAGATAGTTATTTTTATTATTATAAGATATATTATTTTCTATAATCCAATATTATAGTCCTCAAATTACTTCACCCTGAGAATACATCACAATTTTTAAAGTGTTGTATATTTTTTCATTTAATCTTCAGTCACATAATTATTATTGCTTTTACCATATATCAAATACATATTATGCCAGTCATTAGTACTGTCACATAGTGCTGAGTAATTGTTACATATCATTTCAATCACTAATTTCTAGAACTTATTTAAGTGTTATGATTACTATTCAGCTGTTTTTTTTTAAAAAAACAAATGTTGAAAATAATTATTAGATGGTCTAGGGAATACGTTTCAGCTTTTGGTAATGGTGGAATACTTGGTTGTTATCACCTCTGCAAATTACAATTACAAACTCTAAATCAAAACATAAAAAAAGCGTGATCTGATGGCTTTAAAGTATAACCTAAAACCAGTGGAACCTGGGTAAATATCAACATTTGGAAGAAAGGAATGTCCCTAAATAAGTTTCCTATTTTTATCAGTTTTTGCCTAAAGGAAGCCTTCAGCTGGTCTCCATGACAGGCAGCCAAAACTTGGATAGAATTGGTAATCTTAATGACTTTAGAAATTAGAGGACAAATATCAGGGGTACCACGACAGTGGAAAGATGAGAAGTGAAACTGTACAAAAAGAAATTCATAGTGAGGTGGCCCCAACTCTCTAATTGATCCCTCCTCTACAATTGCATGGGGCAGACTTTAAGCCGGCAACTAATTTTAGAGCACTAAACAATGATTTCAATGGCTGCACCCTACATGCAAAATAAAGTTTGGAGTTTGAGTTCAGCCAAGGTAACTGTCTGCCAAAACAAACAAAACCTCAATATACTTCAGATAACAATAACAAGACCTAGAGTCTATACAATGTATCATTCACAATTTCCAAGATATAATACAAAATTTCTGGAAGATTGGAAGACATACCAAAAGAAAAACAGAAGACATTATCCACACTTACAGAAAGGAAATCAATAGACAACAACCCTAAAATAACCCAAATATTGAAAAACAAATTCTGCAATGAAAAATATAATATCTGAAATAACTTTTTTATTGGGAAATTCTAGGGAATTTATCCGGTTCACACAATTACTAATTGCCATGTATGTACAAATAGATTTGTTTGATTACAGAATGCATGCTCTTAACTGCGACTCCATGATATTTTCCAATAAAGGGTATGTTATTATATACTTTTATTCATATGTGCAAACTGATACTTGATCAGTTACACAATATGCTAGGTAATAAAGTTAGAGTGATCAATAAGATAGATAATGAAGCTTACAACCTAGTGAGGGTAAAAAATGCTAAGCAAATACCTTCAGTGATTATTTAATTAAAATAGTAGGGAAAAAAGGAAAAAAGATTATAAAACAGAGTGACATAATTTAGAAAGATTAGAAAAAGCTTTGTATATGTTACCCATTGCTTCTCTGTATATAGCTAAACATTATTTCTACAAACTATGGCTGCTCTTTAAAAACTCTGGCGTAAGTTTTCCTGTTCAGTGAGTGAATATTTAATCTCTCAATTTTAAGGAAACAATTTATCTTTGTTGCTATAGTGTATTCAGTAGAACAATACCAGATTACCTACTCCTAAAATACAATAATCTAAAAGAGGGAAAGATGCCTATCTGTGGAAAATAGAACACCATGAAAGAGATTGTAATAACTTTGAAGTGCCATGACTACAAAAGTGGTAGTTTGGGTCATAATATTGCCAAAGAAAAATATCCCTATGATATAGTCATCTCCCATATTGATGGTCTACTTCCTCTCCAGTGTGCATTTCACTGTATAATGTAGGTGTGGACTAGTAAGTTATTCACTGAAAAAGAATAAATACTGGACATTATATTGAAGGAATAAATATGTGCCTTTATACCTCTCTAATCCATCTACACTCTGTAGCATTTACATTGTTTCTAAGATGTAGTACAGTCATTGAGGATAATTGAGTCCATTGACCTCTAACATTTCCATTCATGTGACTTTTTATGAGCTACCCTAATTTGTTGTATTTAGCATCAAAATATTATACTCTGTTTCCGATGTCCTAGGGTGCAAGTATTTTTCTACCAAACTACAGTGAGACTCTTAAGTAAAAATGACACTGTCATTTGAACCTGCATTTATTATAATACATAGTAACACTGCAAATTTTTAGGGGACTTCAATCTACAAAACGAAATCACCTCACATGCAACCTCTCTCACTTTGTACTTTTTTTCTATTTTCATTTGTTAACCCCCCCAATTGGTCAAGGTTTAATACTGAGTTTTGGAAAAAGTAGAGGCATTTCTATATTTAGGGAAATGAACATCTCTCTTTTCTCTGGATAAATACTATAACATCAGTTATTTACACTGCATCTTTTTATTTCCTTTCTTCCAGGAAATCTCAAACCTTTCTGACCAATAAAGATTTCACACCACATAAAAAAATAAAAAAGAATAGAAATCTTTAATCTTTTCATCTTTTATTGCTACCTTATTCTGCTTATATATACTTTCTGCTTTTCTTCTGGAAGTCATTATTTGCTCTCCTCTATATTGCATACCTGTATTAATGACATTTTAACTTAAATAATCTTATTTACCTAAGTTGTTTTTTTTAAAAAAATAGAGCTTTATTATAAACAGTAAATATTTACAGAAAGTCCTTTTGTGTTTCACTTGGAAGAACAAGTTACTTATAATTTAAGAAAGATAATGCCAACAAACATTTTATAAAATTTTGTATATTTAACAAACACTATGTCTCACTATGTGCCAGGTACTGTTTTAAGGTGATTTATAAATATTAATCCAATGAATAATATCGTTGCTACTAAAGGATGTTAATTCTGACAACATTCAGGAAAATTCTTAGTATCTATAACAATGTATTAAGAATGAAATTAAATGCAACTTACAACTTTTGACATTGTTTCTTGTTGACAGATTGAGTTTTTCTTTAATAATTATTTAAAGAGATGAAAGCACAGGGGACAAGAGCACTTGGTTCACAGTAGTTCTACAGAATTGTCAATTACTTCAAAAGATCAATTCTTGGCTTATTATACTGGTGACAATAAGGCAAGGCCTCTAGGTAATGCCAAAACAGATCAGAAATGCCAACACTGGTTTCACATTTTCTATTTCTAAAACGAGTGTGGTGAAAGTCTTGGACACCAGAAAAAAAATCTGTCAACTCCCTCACCAGCAGCTGTCACCTATAGTTAATCTTTTTATTTCTATTTGTGTATTCCCCCTCACATCATCCTATCTCCCACACACTATGTCGCCATCTGCCACCACATTTTCATGCATCAAATTGACCTCTCCAAACATGGTCTTGCCATCATTTTTGTAAGTCAGGCATCAATAAGTCAGGGATAGTAATGTCCTTTGAAAATAAAACTCAATCTTCTATAACTGAAGGGACTTAGTATATACTCACTTTGTCTCAACACCTAAATGTTTTTTTAGGTGGAGGTAAAATAGCTATTGGGCTCACAAAATGTTCTAGCAACTAAGAGAAATATACCTAAATTTGAATGAAGTACATGTAAAGAAATAAGGGCAACATGGACTTCTGTTTTTCTTCACAAGAACTCATGTCTACTGGGAAACAATGTAGAAGAGAAAGAAATCAACCAACTTTTGGAGTAGTGGTCAATCTTGTAGCCAATGTGGTTAATAAACAGCTGTGCATATTTTGTTTGCTCTCCTTCTATGAAAGTTACACTTTTTGTTCCCAACTTGTTAAATTATATGACCATTTCTAACCAATTCATTGTAAGGGCACATGCATAATTCTGGGCTAAGCATTTGTAATTTTGAGTACTCGGGATCTCAGGGTTAATTTAATTACCATAGCATGACCTTGCCTATCCTGATGAATACCACAGGCCAGAAATAACTGAAGGGTTCATGTTTCTCCACTCTCTCCCTTATCTGCCCCCCCATAATGAGGATTTTAATGATTTTCTATTTGGTTTTTCAATTATTCTGGATATCTAGTTGCATCTGGTTACTAGAAGAGCCCTAAATTTTTCTATTATATCAATTATGCAAAGAATGTGCCTGCCTTTACAGTTGGGTTAACTGAAGGGACATATAACAGGGAACTTTATGTAGGTTTCTCCTGGCCCTTTGTTGTCAGGCAAAGATCCACAATCACAATTGAAAAAGTTTTTCTGGAGGAAGCAATAATGACAGCAGCTACAGAGCCACACTCTCTGGTGTGACAAAAGAGGCTGAGGAAACAGAAGACCAATGTCAAAACCTCAGGACCTATACTTCTACATTGTGATCAGAGAATAAAATATGACCCCCAAGTGGAGAAAACACTAGCAGAGACAAGTTGTTTTCTGAAGACAATATTGAATGCTTCTCTTTTCTTAAAAAGGAAGTACATAAAGTGAATTTGGATGAGTTCCCAGATTGCACATCTGCTTGTCTAAATTATACCTGAGAAGTAGCAACCAAACAGATGGAAGTGAGAAGGATTAGGGAACAGCTTTCTTTGGATTTTATGTGTCTATAATCACAATGGCTTACGCTCTACAACAAAGGGTCTTCAGCTGGCAGACAGTCTTTTAAATATAGACTGTAACACCTGTGTGTCAAACAAGTAGGTACAGGTGCAATGGTGAGTCCCATAGATAAACAGGGTAAACTTTGCTCAATTAGACACATGCACATCATTATAGTTCTCACTGCATTCTCCTCTAAGTCATCATAATGTAGAAAAATAATATTGCATACATTACGGTGTTGTTAAACATAATTTCTTTTGGCTAGATTGGGAGGGGAGTAGTCTGTCATATGCCTTTATATGTCCTCTCCATTTCTGTTCTCTCTTTCCTGCTCAGCCTTCTGTGACTTCTCTCTTCATTATAAGACCCCACTAAATGAAGTAGAAACATTGGAGGCACTTGATGATCAAAATGTATTCCTTCCCCCGCCCTTTTTAAATCTTCAGTGGCATTTAGTGAATTTGGTGAGTTTAGCAGATAAAATGTTTTCAGTAATCTTAATATTATAAAACCTTCACAAATGAAAACTGAAATAATTAACACTTGTGTCTTCCTTCTGAACAGGGTACTTAGAATTGTAAAATAGGTGATATTTAAGTGAAAGAGAATATGAAGAAATAATACATTGTGACAAGTAGGATTTTTTTCCCGAGGAATCCATTGTATGCAGTAATTATAAATGTTTAAGAAACAAGTTTCTACCAAAACAAGGGAGATTAAATATTTGGGTGTGTTAGTGGAGTATTTGAAAAGTGTGAATTGTTTCATCACTGCAATGAATCAACAGCTTAAGACTGAGCTTGACAGGGATTAAGAGGTAAGACTGATAGTGAATTTACTGGCAATGTAAAATGATCTTCTAGCTTTGAGTTGGGTCTTTGATAATTGTCCCATTTAATCACATACTATGGTATTGGTTAACATTAATGGATCTCATGCACTCAATTTGTTAATTAAGATTCTTTTTCTCCCCCTCTATGGGGTCAATGGCAATTTTTTAAAAATATGCTAGAAATCTTAAGTACAATGGGATTTGACATGCATAAACAAATAGTACTCTGATTAATTGCAACCATGAAATCTACCTTATACACAGAGAATGGTGTTTCATGATTCTCTGTAAATTATGAAATAGTGTACAATGATCATTTTAAATTAAATTGAACACATCTTTTAGTCACATAAAATCTTATTTCACTCTGTTAAAACTTCAAAAATAAAATAAGCATTTTATATTATTATTCTAAATAATATAATAGCATAAATTGTACTTTCTAATAGAAATATTATACTTTCTAACAGAAACTGAAATTAAATTCTCTAGTAAATTATTAAATTTAGTCTAAAAACTTGGTTCCTTTGATCATCATGGTTATAAATAACTGATTTGACTTAATTTCTAACACAGCAAAGCTTGTTTTACCATCATTTAGAGAGAGTTGGTCTGAATAAGACAGGTCAAAAAGCTTTTATTGCAATTTACCACAGCTCATTTAAATGTCAAAGCTGTGAAGAGAAGGCATGAAAGTACCAATATTATCACTCTCACTCATTACTTATTTGTTAACTTTGATTGAATTAAATAAAAGAAAGACACAACAAATCATACTGATTGATAAGTTTCTTAGAAATTTCAGTGTACAACAATCATGTATCAGTGCAGCATCCATCATCATGGGACTCATTAAAAGTAGCTGAATCACATGCACACAAACACAAACACACACACATATGTATATATGTGTAGACACACATACGCATGCATACTGGGATGACTAACTCTCTCTGTTAGACTGTGACTTTCCATCTAAGTAAATTCATTACTCCTTCTAGGAAAATTTAGGAAAATTGGTATGTCCAGTTATCATAACACACACACACATATATACACACACACACATATACACACACACATTCTCTCTCATACATGTACGTGTTGACTGATATCACTTTGAATATACATATAATCACCATCTTTAAAAGAATACTTGAAACATTTGGCCAAGATAGAAAAAGAGAAAAATAATATCCAAAATAGCCCAAATCAGTAGGATATATATATATATAGCAAATAACAGTTTATAGGACACTGAATTTCAGATAATGAGGGACATTAATCCCTGAAACATAGAAAAAAAAGAAGTTGAGCTCTGTAATTACCCAAGATGATTGCTTTGACAGAGTTTTCAGGCCATGGAGAAAGGAGGGGAAGCATAAGCAGTGACTCCTATAAAATATTAATTTTAGGGTTCTCAAGCTTGGGGTTACTCAGCTGTGACATAAACCTACTTCGTGTTCAGTGTCCCACTGAGCTCATCTCCAAATGGCACATCTAGAGCTTGGTTGGCAGAGGGAACTGAAGCTCTTGCTGTCATCTGTGCCTTGCATAATAAAATCATATGTCTCTGACTGAGGACTCTTGCATCTTCTACCAGCATGTGTGAGACTATAGAGGCTAACTTGTTAGCCCAAACATAGAGTAAGATCTCAAACAATAACACTCCTTGTCATAAGACGAATAGAACATAGAATTTTAAAAAGGACAGAGCATTATATTTCTGAGACAAAACACTGAAAGTATAAGCCATGAAAGGGCAAATTGATAAATTGTGATTCATCGAAATGAGCAATTATCGCTCATCAAGAAACACTCTTAAAAGATTGGAAATATTAGGCATATACTGGTACTGGAAAAAGCATTTTCAAATCATATAATTGATAAATAACTTGAGTCCAGAATATATGAAAAATTTTCATAACTCATTAATAGGAAAATGAACAACTCAATTTTTAAACTGAGCAAAACATTTGAATAGCCACTTTACCAACAGAAATACACAGATGGCAAATAGTCACAAGAAAAGATACTAGACATTATTCATTAGGGAAATGCAAACTTAATGACAATGAGATATAACTAAAACCCCATTGAAATAGCAAAATTAAGGAAAAAAGACTGACTATCCAAGGTGGAGGAGCTGGAACTATCATACACTGCTAGTGAAAATGTAAATGGGTACAACCACTTTGGAAAACATATATCTACCATATGATTCAGCCATTCTGCTTCTAGATATTTACCCAAGAGAAAAATGACAGCATACACACATACAAAGACTTGTGCATGATAATTATATCAGTTTATTTGTAATAACCAGACTATAAAAAATTCGAACGTCCATCAACAGATGAGGGGCTAAACAATTACAGCCTATCTGGGTAATGGATAAATAGAATGAACTATAGAAACAGCAATAGAAAGAAATATTCATATTTTCTGTAACATGAATGAATCTCTATATAATTACACTGAGTGAAATATATCAGATCAAAAACATTAAAAGCATACACTATGTGATTCCAGTTTATACAAATTTCTAGAATAAGTGAGAGAGAGAGATTAGTAGGTGGTCTGGGGATGTGTATAAAGAAGTCATGAGTATACCATGGAGTACTATTCGATCATAAAAAGCAATGGTGAACTAATACCTCTTGTATTATCCTAGATGGAGCTGAAGCCCATTCTTTGAAGTGAAGCAACACAAGAATAGAAAAAGCTTATAAAATTGTCATTGCTCTTTTTTGATTATTTTTTCTTGGTGGCTTCAAGGTTTTGTTTTGTTTTTTTTTTTTCTTTTTATTTGGGTTCCATCAATTTGACTATGATGCATTCTTTATATGGATCTCTTTTTCTCTATCTTGCTTAATAGGATGAATAAGTTCTAGGATGAATAAGTAGCAGTGTCCTGCTTAATAGGATGAATAAGTTCTAGTGTTCTATAACACTGTAGGATTACTATAGTTAACAATAATATATAATTTCAAATAGCTACAAGGAGAGAAGAAGGATGCTGAATGATCCCAATACAAAGAAATGGTACATGTTTCAGATGTACCATTTCTAATTATCCTGATCTTATCACTATACATTATATGTATTGAAACATCACTATGTACAATTATTATAATTCAATCACAAAAATTGAAAGGTAAAATAATATAAAGATATTTTGTATGGTCTTTAGATAATTTACTCCCAATTGTAACATCTGAAAAGTTGTATAATATCACAATTAGGTCAATTACATAGATTAAATTGAGATACAGAACATTTTAAGATCCCTTATGTTGCCCTTGTATAGGTAAACCAACTTCTCTCATACTTCCATGCCTCCATTAAACTCCAACAATCACTACTATTCTCCATGTCTGTAATTTTGTCATTTGAAAACACTTATATAGATGGAATCATATCATATCATTTCATTTGATATCATATTTCATTAATTTATCACTTGAATAAATCTGACCTAGCTGAACTGCACTTTTATTTTTATGTTACTAAAGATAAAGAACAATGTTTTCATCTCAAAGGTTACATTCTTTGTGACATTGTCCCTGTTTACTCTATTTAAAATTGTAGTATTCAGGTATTCACGTATATCAAACATCCTACTTTTTCCATTGTGTGGGAACATTATTTACATAATATTTTAGGTACTTACTTATTTACGTAATTATCTATCCACTGACTCTAGTGTAGCCTTCATTAAAGAGGGATATGCAAATGAAGCGGATAGACACTTAACAGCAACATTTGATGGTGTCGATTTTCAAAAAGATTGTTTCATCTGAATGTCTTCTATTCAGCAAATTAGGGTAAAAATACTTCTATATGGTAATATTGTATTAAAATTTGTTTCATTTTATTTTATAATGTCTATGCTGTTATTTTATAATTATGAATGAATGGTCCCATATTAATTACATTTAATGAGATTGAGTTAAACTCTGACTTAAACAGAAGTTGATATCTTGTTTAAAGACACCACTCAAAAGTAGCTACAATAATTTCCATACTTATCTTTTCCCCTATTATATTATTACTTTTCCCTCAATATCCCTATCAGTGTCATGATGACATATACATTTAGATACAAATTTCTAATTCTACCCTACACTTATTTTATAAGCATGAGTCATATTTTCAATTGCCTCATAAATAAAAGCATAGAACTCACAGTCATTCTCTTCAAAACGGAGCTTATAATTTCCCCTGCCAATTATCCCTTCCCCTATATTTTATTTTATTGAGAAATTATTCACTTCCCTATTTCATAGATATGGTCATTGTCTTGGATTTTTCCATTTACCTCATGTTCAATGTATAGTTTCTAACAAATGCATGACAATTCTATTCTCAAATAGCTCTTATTTTCTCTATTCCCATAGTATGAGGTTCCAGTCATTCGTTAGGCTATTTTGGGTTACAATTCAGAAGTTTAAATAATAAATTCCATTTGCTTTTTAGATTATGCTTTGCAGATGTCCCCTCTCCTATTCTGCCTGACTTGACTAAGCAACTACAAATATGGAGCCAAACTTAAAGAAGCAAATCTCTGATTCCATGGCATGTCACCCTTAACAAAGTTTACATAAATGTTGTCTTAGCTCTAGTTATCTGTGTTAGAGGCACAGATATATTGCCTGCATTTGTCTGTTTTACAGTGTTTGGTAATTCCTATTCACTATATTTGCAAATCTGGGATTCTAACAACATTTAAGGTATAACTCTGAAATAATTTGAGTAAAGAAAAGATAATATTGTCATATCAGATTTCTAGACATGATGCTTGAGTGTTGTGTGTATGTTGTAATAAGAACCTATAAAAAGTTCAATATGCCCTGTGCTGTTTGGTATTTTGCTATCAGGTATTTCAGTGGGTTACTGTTTCCCAAAGGACTGTATATAATAATTAGACTTGTGGTGAAGAACATATTTCTAAATGACTACACTGATTCTCTTGCAGGTTAAAGGGCAGATCTAGAAACTCTGTTCTGATAAAAAATATAAAATATGATATTAATGGCCTAAAGTAGTATACGTCCCTTGAGAACTCCACTTTTAATAACCTTCAGGATCGCAGATAAAACTGAGGCAGTAATCATTACTGAAATAGATTTTCTGGCAGAATTAGACATCACCTCCAAGAATCAATAATCATTTGAAGCTAACAGGGTGATTAAATGACCTCCTTTTTATTTTACTTCATGTTGAGTTGCTGTTTAATCTTGATTTAGAGTCACATTGCTAGAAACAAAGATAAACTGAGGACTTAGAAAATTAGAGCAGCAACTTGAGGCCTATTCATTATCAAGGTTAAAGGCTCCCTTCCTTCAATCAAAGCATTTGTAGCTAATCAATGCATTCTAAAGGAGAAACTGAACCCTCCAGGTGCAGACTGCATAAATACCACCACCTAAGACTACTTCTCCTTTTTAAAGATCTGTGCCATTAGCTTTGCTATGTCAGGTGCTATATTTTTCTTTAGTTAATAATTTACCATGCTAGTGATGCCTGAGGGTATCTTTGCATTGACTGATAATGATGTCATTAATTCTTTTCATGCATGTAGTTTAATACTTCATAACTCTTTGCAGTCCAGAAAAGAACTACCTCAATTGGCAGCAAGTTAATTGTATTATCCAACTATTTTCTGCTACAGATAGGAAATGTGGCCAATTCTAAAGTAGAGTTTTCCATGGTTTGAGTTGTCAATTACTATATAAAGAACTGTATTGACCAAAGTATTATGTATGTGTGTGGGTATGAGTCTCCTACTATGACATATCACAATTTGGAAGTAAAATTTGTTCATGTGTTCATATTCAAAAAACACAATGTTAAAAATATTAAAATTATAAAATTCAATAAATTTCAAAACAAAAATTGTTTGAGCTCTTATCCAAAAATATAAATAAATATAGAGAAATAAATATGAAGAAATAGAGAAAGAGAGAGAGAGATATCAATCTAGTGGGAGCACATGTGCACATCTACATATGTATGTATAAAGGAGAAAAGGAAACAGAGATAGTGTGTCTCTATGCAAATAAATATATTATTATTAACATGAAACCTCTGATTTTGAAATAATAGTTTTTATTTATAACTATTGCTATATTAAGCCTTGGATTCCTCATAGATTTATTATGTTTTATTTTTTAAAAATATATTTCATGTTTATAATAAACATAAATTAATAAGATCATAACATAGCAGGTTAGACACAATTAATATGC
The DNA here is from genome assembly GCF_040939455.1 of Microcebus murinus. Classification (NCBI taxonomy): domain Eukaryota; kingdom Metazoa; phylum Chordata; class Mammalia; order Primates; family Cheirogaleidae; genus Microcebus; species Microcebus murinus. The sequence continues at coordinate 61,298,453 of NC_134108.1, read as the reverse complement.
GTTGTCTTTACAAAAGGTTTTTAAAATATAATTTTATGATTAATTAATGAACCTCATTGTCAAGGAGTTTTTCCATAGAGTTATTTGATGATTAGGAGATAATTTTCAAAATGTTGGAGCTGGATACATAGTTTTGACTACTTTTGCGACTGCCATGGCAGTCATTTAAGGAAAATATTAGTCTTTCAATAAAATTGATATTTGAAAATATTATTCTAGCAATATAAAGTATTCTATTGTTCCTCTTCAAGTAAAAAATATAATGTCATTTCACTTTTAGATAGTTCACAGTTTAAAGGGGAGATATTAAGCTAATAATTTTAAAAATTCTATTTGTTCATTCTCACATGTGTTTAAACATCTTTAATACTATGCACAGAATTTTGGCAAGAATGACAAAGAGTTGCTCTATATTTCTTATGGTGTCCTATCAGGAGACACATGGTATCTCCTTTGGTGAAGTCAGTTTTGATCAATGTGACCAGGTGTTAACAGTCCAATTCATCCTATAAAATTCATTGTCAGTCTTTCACCTTTAGCAGTCATTGATGATGATTGACTATTTGCATTATTTCTTCAGGGGTTACAAAATGAAAGTATTCTGATACTATCATATATTTCTCATTTATTATTTGCAATCCTTTATACTATCCTAGATATCATGAAGCACAATTTACATAGGAAATTCAGAATAAATCCTTGACTTGTTCCCATGTTTATTCATTATTGAGAATAATAATTGGTTCCCAGTTCTGTAATGAAGATGACAGATACATTTTTATTTTACTTATGAATCCAAGAATTTTAGCATATTTGATATGTTTAAATCTATTACAATTATTATTTTTGATGTTTTTATTGTCTAATATATGACCAAAGACATATCTCAAACCTTTGTTTTGTTTTATTTAATAAGAACTTAGTAAGATTTATAGTCTCCATGTTATCTCACAAATATGCTTTTATTGCATATTTTTTCTGGAATCTACCATTTTTCCAAGGAGTCTTGATTCTTATTAGTGAAACGTGTTTAGAGATAACAATCTGGGCATTAAAGTTTTTCATTACTATTTGATTGTTCATTGTTTTGAGATTTTTATTGAGAAAGAAAGAGAAAATACACCATTGTTCATAGTAATATTTCCAATTACATTGTATATTAATAATTATAGTATTTTGTCTTTGATTTTATATTTATATATCTTTTATTATGTTGAAAATAATTGTTTTAAATGACATTACTTTATTTATTTATTTGATTTATCCTTGTAGATGTGTGCTTATACATATAGTAGTATAGTGCATTGTTAAATATTTAACAGTCAACTCTTTGAGGAAATAAAATGCTGTTATTATATTATTTGCTCATTTATATAGAGGATTTATTTCTATCATGACTTATTTCAGGCTACTAATGGCATCACTCAATGCAGAATTCAGAAAAGATGCACTGTCATACAATAGTTTATAATATGTTCACCATAAAGATACCTCAAAATCATAGATGCTATAAAAAAGTATCATAATAACTAAGAAATGATGAGTTGACTGTTTATTACCTTTATTTTAAAATATAATGTATTTAATTGTGAGATTATATAATTTAATTTTTAATAATGGCTGTATTTAACACCAGGCTCCAGTATTAAAATTACTGAAATTTCAATAATTGGCTCTCACAAGGTGGTATGAACTGGTTCAAGCACACCATTTCCTTATGTATACAAACCATACACATATTTCAACAATATTAAAATAATTACTAAAATTAAAGTTAACAAAAATCAGTTTAAGATTTTTTTAAATTCTTTTGCTCTTATCTCACTTTGTAAGTACAAGCATATTACTACCTTTTGAAGTCACTTGAAATAATTTCTCTCTGTGTAGTTAAGTGACAAGTTCATTATACTGTTGAGTTCATTGGTTTTATTTTGTTTTGAATTTTAGAGATCTCTTTCTTTTAAATTCTGATATAATTAAAAAAATTATATTAACATAATACTTGCACATTTCCAATGACAAAATGAAAATACAAGAGGTCATCTAGGATGTCATGCTTCTACCTCTTTCCCTTTTATCCTATTCTCTCCTTCCACCTATTGATATTATAGTATTAGGTTTTATTTAATCTTACATTTACAGATGGACACACATACATTTTCTTTATTTGATTTGATTAATACTAACTATATATTTATAAGAAGTATAAAATGAAGACTAATGTGTTAAGTGTCTCTATAAGCATGTAATGAAATAAATTCAGAAAGTTGAATATTCCAACAGACAAATAGCTCAGCTTCTTGCTCAAACCAAACACAAGGGAAAAAAATAAAAGAATATGGGTATTACAGATATAAGGACACTTAAGATATATATATCAACCAAGTATAACATGTGGACATTGTTTGGATCCTGATAACTCCAAAATTATATATATATGTATACACACACACACACACACACACACACACACACACACACACACATATATATATATATATAAGAAAATTCAAGACATTTGAGCACTAATTTTTTTCTGATATTATTATAATTTCTACATTTTTATTAGGAGTGAGAATAGTTTTCTGGCTATGTCTCTCAATCAGTGATTCAATGAAATCTATAGGTTCATTTTTATGATTGTAACATATGACTGACATCTCACCTGGGACTTTGAATAATTTTTCCAACCCTGTGTGATTTCCTCTTCACTCTCAGGGATGTCTATAATTCTTATATTTGGCCTCTTACATAATCTCATATTTTTGTAGGCTTTGTTCCTTCCTCCTAATTCTCTATTCTTTGTCTTTGACTGTTTAATTTAAAGGTGTTGTTTTTAAGCTCTGAGATTCTTTTTCCTGCACCGTTTAGTATATTCTTAAGACTTCCTACTGTGCTTTTTATTTCTTTGAATACATTTTTCATTTCCAGAGTTTCATTTGATTTTTTTTTACTAATTGGATTCCCTTAGCAAATTTTTAGTTCATTTCCTGAATTTTTTTTTCCTGTGGTTTCTTTGTGTTGTTTTTCCATTTTCTCCTGTATTTTATTAAGCTTACTGATAATCCATATTTGGAATTATTTATATGTCATTTCAATATTCTTATTTTGCCTCGCGTCCAGGGCTACAGAGCTGGTGTTCCCTTTTAAGGGTGCCATTTTACTGTGATTCTCATACCTCCACAGTTCTTTCACTGATTTCTTCTCATCTGGAGCAGTTGTTTCTTCTTATTTTTAGATTTTTCTTTTATTTAGATAATGTCATACCCAGTTTAATCTCTGAGATAGTACATGTTACTTTTGGATGAGAATCAACCACACTCTGTATGCTTGAGTCAGAAAATTCTTCAAAGTGTATGCAAATAGACCTCCCTGATAGTAGGTGGTGCTTACCAGAAAAAACAAGCTGTTATGTTGTTTTTCTGTCCTGTGGCCATCTTTCATCCCTCAGAAGAAGCACTCAAATGTGCCAGGTGGTGGGTGGGGTCCTGGTGCGCGGTGCGGTGCCAGTAGTTGAGGCAGGCCCACAAGGAGATTAGCTCCTTCTCTCCATGGAGCCAAGTCCCTAAGATAGGGGTCACCACAGAGGATAAGGAAATTGATAGGCAACAGAGCAAAATATAAGAATACACAGAGACTAAGGTATAGTTTATAGTGGATAGATAGATAGATAGATAGATAGATAGATAGATAGATAGATAGATAGAAAGATCAGATATAACACAGTGAGGAGTACCTAGGAGAATGGTGTATCTCCATAAATACCAGCAATATGGTTAGATTCATACAGATTTTTATAATCACAGACATCAATTACCAGTTGTCAGGGTAACATATTTGCATATCAGGGAATGCAGTTGCTAGGGGATATAGGTAGTGGGTTAGGGTCAAAAGTCCTCTCAAGGGGCTTCTAATCTATCTAGGTGAACAAACAGGAACAAAATCTTTCAGGGGCTAACTTCTAAAGAGATAGTTGTCAATTAACAAAGGTAAAACAAAAGAGGTATAGTGATTCAATATTTCTTTGATTAGTTATGGTGGACTTAAAGGTAGACAGACAGGAGAGAGCAGGAAGCCTATCTTTATAAAACAGGTTGTTTATAACCACCATGGCACATCTCTGGGGAAAGTGCACTCATTGTCTCCAGCTCCCATCCTGTGGGGTATATATGCCTTGTCTTGTCTTTCAAGACATAGGGAAGCTCACAGATTTTGAGATACTGGGAAGCTTTCCTGGAAAACATCCCTACCAGAGATTTGAGACCTCTCCCATGATAGCAGCCTCTAATAAGTGAACCATTGAGTCCACACATTCCTTCAGGGAAAACCCCTGCAAACTCCTGTTTCTGTATTTAATATAGTAATACTGGGCTATACAATAAAATAATGATCTTATGAGCTACATCTCATTAATTCCTCAATCATATTTCTCCAACATCCTGGAAGTTCACATGAGCTCTAAATTTGTTCCATAGCAGAAGCTGGTGAGGAAGAACGGCTGAGTAGGCTGGGTTAGGTGAGCTTGCCCTCCACAAAAGCTGGTAAGGTATCTGTTTCAGCAGGAGTTAAAGATCTGCTCCCAGCTTCTGGGCAAAGCTGGAATGGCCTCACTCCTCTCCCCATAATCCACTGTTTCATGATTCCACCCCAGTGTCTGCCAATGGTCAGGAGATCAAGCCATCTAGGCTACCCCACAATTGTGATGCATGCCAATGCCAGGAAGTTCCTGGCCCAGGATCTAGGCCTGAACTGAGAGCACTGCCGTCCTGTGTTGGGCAATGAGCCTTGCAAGTACATTGAAGCTAGGACCCACACTGCAATCTTCCCCCTGATCTGTCCATACAGGCTCCTTTGCCTTCTGAAATTAATTTACAAAACTCCTCTCCCCACCCTCGAAAAATGCGATCAAGATCTGTATTTACTGTTAGGCCTGCAGGTCTGTCCCTAGGTGCACGAAGATCAATGGCCATGCCAGGGAGAAGTGTTCTGTTCCAAGTTGCCTGTGGGATGCCCAAGCAAGTTTGATGTCCCTCTACCTTGGGTCATGCCCTGCTCTGAGGGAGTTGCTGGGTAAACAGGACCAAAGGGAGCTGATGGGCAGGGAGCTCACTCTCTGAGCATTTCCCAGTTGCCTGCAAAACCCCAAAGGAAAAGTCTGAGACCCAATCTCTGTGGAAGCCTCAGTATGGAGGCTCAATTTTCTCTCTTTCTCGGCAGCTACAGATAGGGAAGGGAAAAGGGAGAAAAAGGGTCTGGATGGAGGAAAGCTAGCACTCTGGTCATGTCCGTCCCTAGCTCTGCGAGGCTGCCCACCCAGAATGTTCAGGCCCTGGAGTCATGCAGGTCACCTGGGACCCACCGAACCCCTATAGATACTGAAGTCTGGGCTAGAGTTGGAAAATGTCTGTGTGGGAATGAGCCAGATGAAACTTGAGAATTTGAAGCCCCCTGGGGAGGACAAAGGTGCACAGTGGGTAGAGAAGCAATATGGTGCCTGTTGACCCAGCTCTGCTCTGGGGGGGGCAGAAAGTGCCCTACGGGAGCAGGGAGTCTGGTGCCCTGTCCACAAGAACCTCTTAGTTGCAGCCTCTGGACTTCTGTGAGCAGACGATTTCTCCAATAGTTCTGGAACCCACCTCTGTCAGAGATGCATGGTGGGGAGAAACAAACCACTCCACCTATCCTTCTCACTGGACTCTAAGCCTATTTATTGGGGGTTGATCTCTGCTGATACATGGCTTCTTCCTGTTCTGCTCTGAAACTGCTTCCGTGGTGGACTCTCTGGTAGTTTCTTGCATAGTTTCCTCAGAATCATATCCGCTCTATGTTTGTTTGTTTTCTTTTTCATCTAAATCTTTTCCTTCTTTCTGAGATAATCTGGTAGCTAGTATCTCTGGTCAGCCATCTTCCCCAAGTAATTTTAATGATCTTTCCTTCTATTACACTTACCCTGAATCCATTGAGGACCACTGACCCAACATAAATAAAAGGGCACACACTTAAGTATGAAAATATTGTGAAGGAAGTACAAGGGTTGAAATGTGTGCCAAGTTTTGACTTTTTTGTTTTAATAAAGGCATTTGATATTAAGAGAGAAGGAAAAAAAGAGGCAAAAATAATTAAAGAGACAAACAGAAAGTTATAATACTTAAAGTATATATCTATGAAACAAGGATATTGAAAGGAGTCAGAGAGAAGGAAAATGAAAAATCAGTAGCAGCATTAGGGCCAGAGTGAGAGGAAGATTTATTTCCCAGTCACAGTCACAGAAGTCTTCATCCTCCTTCCACTACTTTGTTTATTTATCACTTTTATCATTCCCTTATTATTTTATTTTTAAATATCAGGTTTTCATCTCAATTTTATACATAATATTTGTAAAAGAATAAATAATTGTATGAGGTTTATAATGTAAAACAACTTCCTTATGCTTCACTGGTTACCCAATCTTGAATCCTGATTTATAGAAGCAATAGTTTATATTCTTTTCCTTATCAATGATAAGCTTTGTTCTTCTATTTCCTGATTTTACGTCCTATTCATTTGCCCCATATATTAGTAACTCTATTATTAGGTTTTAAAGATCTATAAGCTCTCTAAGATGAAATAGGTAAATCTATCTTTCTTTCAATCTCCTCTTACACATCAGTATCTCTGTCATATTTGACAATCTATTAATATAGATTAATAGGTAGCATTTTTAAATTATTAATGTTGACTTAGAACATTGTTCAAGCTGAGACACATCATATACTATAGTTTTATTTTGTCTTTTTTGCTTGCTTACCTATATTTCTTCATATTTATTAATAACTTTTCTTCAAACTCTTTGGAAGGGCAAATCTTCTGCATTTCTTCTCCAGGAGCCATCCAGAATGTTGGCTACTGTCAGGACTTAATTTTCTCCACACCTGATTGTAGTCCTAAAATCTCCCTTGTTCATTATCCAGAGGATTCTTTTCATTTTTCCTCTTTGTGAAATATATTTTCTTGCTTACTTGCCTCTCTTTTCATGGGCACATTATCCTTCACCTTCAGAATAAGTACTGTATAGGCAATAGCTTTGAGACTTGTGTGTCTGAAAGCATCTTCAGTCTACTTCTACCTTAATGCTAATTTATTTGCACACAGAATTTTAGTTGGATAATTAATTTTTCACAGAATTTTCAAGGCATTTTTCAACTGTCCTCACCCTTTCTGATAGTCTTAAAAATATAATGCCATTGTCATTTTTGATCATTTATATGTAATATTTTAGCATTCTTTCTGATGGGTAAGAGTGGGATTTTTTTATTATTATGGTCCTACAATTTTATCCCATTGGAGACATTTTAAACTTCCTTGTTCCAAGTAATTGTAAGCCCTTTCATTGTGGACATTCGATTCTTCCTAGTCTAATAAAATTCCTTGAATAATTTCCTTTATAAGAAAATATATTCTTATTTTTGTAACTCCTATTATTCAGAAGAATGACTATTTGACTACCTGGATTGATTCTCAAATTTTTTTTCTTACTTATTTTTGTGATTTTTTTCTTTCTGTGATGTTTCTTGGTTCTTATCTTCCAAATTTTGTATTTAATTGTTAATATAGTTCTCCCAATACATAGTTCTATATCTATATCTTATACATGCATATCTGTCTACCATTTATCTCTATCATCTATCTATCTATCTACGAGGATAGATAGAAAAAGACAGAGAGAGAAGCCTAGGCTTTAGCATGGAGTACCTTTTGTTTTCTCCTCTCCATCTCCTTCTCTCTTGGTCTTTGTGGACTTATGCCTAATGTCATTTTAATGTAATTTTGGAGAAGAGTGGATGCAAAGACACATATTAAATCTACCCTATTTAAATAAAAAACACTTCTATATTTAATATTTTCTAATTTACTTTCTTTATCCACAGTCCTTTCTATCTTTGTCATAATGTCTTATCTGTCCCATTTTACTATCTATTCATTTATTTATTTTTTCATTAACATACCAACAATATGCAAAACATTTTGTGAGACTCCTAATCAAGACCATTGAATATTCTTCATTCTACTTTTCTCACTGTATACTCCTTGCATTTCGCATGTTTCATTTTACTGATCTTTAACAATTTTACTCTGTTGTATGCTATAAATACAAATGTTAAAACTAAACATTCACATTTCCAGGAAAAATAGTTAAATAAGTACCTACACCCTTTAAAAATACATATAATGTTTCCAAGTACCTTAGTAGCCAACTGTGCAGCCCTCCAAAATATCTCATTCTGTCTTCGCCCAGAAGTTACCATTAACCTAAGTTGCATATTTACCATTCCTTTGCTAAAAATAAAATATTTGGTTCAAATGTTTGAACCCAAACTATTTTTTTAATGTGACTTAAATCATAATGGATGTGTTCCTTTGTGACTTGACTGCTCGTTTGAAATGTTTCTGAGGTTTAATCACATTGTTACATTTAGCTAAACATCATTCATTTTTTGTTGCTGAAAGCATTCCTTTGTATGTACATATCACAACTTATTAATGAATTCTCTGATTGATGGATATTTGCATTTTTGGGTTTTTGCTGCTATGAAATATATAGCATAAAACATGTCTTTTGTGTTTCTTGGTTTGTATATTCAAAAATTTTGATAGGGTATAAATAAAATAGTTAAATACAAAAAGTATGTGAATGCTTTCACATTCAGAGCAGTGACTGAATGATAAGAATATGTGAAGTTTCAGTTTAATAGGTTATTACAAACTTTTTCCAACATTAGTGTAGCAATTTGCATTCTCATTGGTTGTGTAAAATACTATATTGATTAATTTTTCTCAAAAATTTGATATTAATAGAATTATATTGATGGTATTAACCCTATCTGTCACAGATTGTTGCTGTCTTTTGTAAAACTCATTAGTTTCTTGGGTAGGGGGTCTATTTTATCTCTTGTTCTTCCTTCCTGATGTTGCTTTGTTCAGCACACCCTCCCTAGTGAAAGCCAGACCTTCATATGCTCACTTGCCAGGCTTTCTGATTTTACTTCTATTTTCCTATGTACAAAAATGTAAAAGATTTTTCTTAGCTGTTTATTCAGCATGTAATTATTACTCTAGACAATACTTCATAGAATCTAGTCTGCTATATTGCAAAAAATAGAAGCCCTCTGTTTTGTTTAAAATAGGATCAAGAAATAAAACACATGATTCTGATAGAAGAAATTATAGGAATTAAACAGTTCTAAATTTATTTTCATTTTCTATCAGTTGTTGTTTTACCCAGTCTTACAGAAATACCAACAAAACAATAATAGACAAGATTTATAGAATTTTTAAATATTTACATTTTTAACCTCTCTGAACCTCATTTTCTTCATTTGTATACAGAAATATTAATAATATTAACATTGTGAGATTTAGCAAAGTGCCTGCTACTTTTTAAAAAACAATTATTGAACCCATCATATGAATATAAATTGAAATATATAATAATATAAATTTCTAAAAGCAGTCAGAAAATCTCTCATTCTCAATCTCTCGTTCTCACATTGTCGCATAACCACACACACATTCACTTACACATACACATGCACATTAGAGATGCTTTGAAATTCATGAAGAAGGAAACTGAATTTCATAAATAAATCTTGAAAATGATTTGAAATAACAAGAAAACATGTGCAAGTGCTGGAATATATTTAAAGAATTGAACAAATTCCTATAGAGGTGATTAACATTTGCAGAGGTTGAAAGAACATGTCCCTCAGAATCATAAAATATTTGAAATATAAATATATTTGAAAAAACAACATTAACATCTTTGGAAGATCTTTATAGTGGAAGTATCTATTCATTCTTAATTCTAGCCTTGCTCTTTGAATGCTTAACTTAATGTATCTCGGCTGATGCATTATTCAAAAACCTATTGAGTGCCTACTATGTGCCCAGCAAGAGAGTAGCAGGATCAGGCACCTTTGACATTTTGATTTGGCTGATCTGATTTTCTGTCGCTTGTCTTTCAGGCTTCCATAGAGAGAGAAAACCTGCAAGTAGCAGGCTGTATCCCATCAGGGAAATCTTAATGAGACCTAGCAGTTCAGACTGACAACCTACAATCAGACCTGATTTTATTGCATTTCTTTTAAACTGAGATCTGGTCCTTTCTTTATGCTCCTTTATTAGTCCTTTATTTTGATCATTTCATTTTTACATATTTATACATAAAACAAATTGATAAAAGTTTTGATTTTTCTCAAATGAATGATTATAGTACACACTGACCTCGATTAATAGTACAAAGTTGTTGCCTTTCAAATTGAAATGAAAACTTAAAAATCTTCACTTTTCAAATACTAACATGACAGTCTAAAATAAATTGCAGAATTTGATTTGTAACAGTTCTTTCGGTTTTCACTTTCATTTCTTGAGACACAACATTAAAATTTATAAAACTGTTTTTTGTAGTATTTTAGCCCTAATCACATCTAATATTAAATTCTGTATTCTTATCTATTTGTATTGCAGCAATGGGTGCTGACTTAATACAGCATTCCTGTATACTGTTTTGGAAATTAAACTATAATCAAGGATTGCAATTAGCAAAACCAAAAAAAATCTCTTAGAGTCAAGATCCCAAAAGGTTTCCAGGTATAGAAATTTCAAACTGTGTTCAAGTGTCTTAATGTACATTATCAGATTGGACCACATTAGAAGGTAGAAACAGGGAACACATTTTTGAAACAATATGGAGACAGAGATGTAATCATTAACTATACTTTGATGGGGTAGATGGGGCAGGGGCAGATCTAGATTTTGTGAAAATGAAACTTACAAAATTTATGAGGGTTTTTTGTCGTTGTTAAAGAAAGGCATATTACTAATACAACATTTATGTTTGTGTTAAATACAAAAGGCTTTGGAAAGGTATCATGCTAATTTGAGGCCCTAATATTTAAGCTTTATTTGATTCATGATAAATCTGTCTCTGTTGATAAAATTTATAATATGTATAATTTCAGATAAAATATAGTGTCTAGCATTGCCTTATATACCTAATTTATAAGGAAGGCATCTCAATACTAAAACGCATGATGTGCTAAGACTCTGTTCTAAAACCATAGATCCTGGTGAGCACAGATTTTGTGCTAAATTACAGCTGACGAAAATGGGAAATTTCACTGTAGGGGACCAGGGAAACCTAAGGTAGAAGAAATCAGGACAAAATGGAACGTAGGATTATAATGGGGAAAGAAGATTAGGCAATGCGATTCATAAAGAGACAAACTACCAGATAAATGATGATAATTTTATATAAACTTTATAAATATGTAAATAATTTCAGGAAATATTTAATTAATAATCGAAGATAGTATTTTTATATGGGAGACCCCCACGTGCAAAACTACTATTCGCACTATTATCATTTGCACATGGAAAAATGTGTGTAAAATGGCTTAGATTTAATGTGAAATTATTCAATTTATTATCAGATGAACATCTTAAGTAAAGCTGAAGAATATTTTTTCTCGGGCCTTTCCCTTGGCCTATATTTGACCTGCTCCCTTTTTTAAAATTCAAATGTTATATTTTTTTCACCTTTAGAAATGACAGATTCATCTTTAAATGACTTAATCCTTGGGTTAGTAATTCTACATAGAAGCATAAGTCCATGACGATATAATAATTCAGAAAAAAGTTTGTAAAAAAGAAATGATTGGTATTATAAAAGTTATTCAGGAAAGCATGAGCGTATCTAGGGGGCAAATAATTCTGTGGCATGTCATGCAGTGAAGAGAAGTAACGGTATTATAAATGTGATTATGCTTCTGGAGATAACATTAATGTGATTGTAAACTGACTTGAATATTATATTATCATTAGAAAAGCATGTTAGACTAAAATATATAAGAACTAGGCTTAGGAATGGACTAGCTGAGAATCTTAAATTATCAAGATAAAATAATGAATTATTATGTTATTTTATGAAACTTTTCAACAATCTTAGTGCCTGAAGTCAAAATAGCAGATGGATTAGGACAACAGATGGACAATTTATTTCACACCTAGAGACCACAAGCACTCACTTGGAAAACCAGGGCACACAAATTAAGTGCAACAACTAAATTATTTGTTGCACATAACAGAATGTTGTAATATTTATTTATGAATTATATAAATAAGAAAGATAAAAATAAGTATTGTAATGAAACAGAACTGATACGTAAAACCAATTTATTGAAAAGCAACTAAAAATTTATCAATTTATACTTATGGAGAAGTATTAATTTTATTTATCTACTGTAAAGTACTTTCCCAGAAATATTGTATGATTATATGTTCAATTGCTTGCTTAGAATAACTATCACAAAAGCATATGTTATACATAAGTGCGAGTATATAAATATTAAAACAGTGATTCATAACTAGGCTGTTCATTACCTTTAATAAAAGGAGTTATATAAATTGATATTGGTGCTGTCAGACCATTTGCCCATGTTTTCCAGTCTTAGCATCAGTAAGTGAAATATTTCTTCTGCTTGTGATTTTTAAACCTCATATTAGCTCAACAAAAGGAGATAGAAGATAATTGTCTTGTTAAATATTTTAAATTATCATACTAACATAAAATAAAATACTGCATCTGAATTTATCTTAAAGATATTTTTAAAAATCTCCAGGTGATTCCAATAGTTGCATGTTTCTTTAAAATATGTTTAAAGTATTTTTTCTTGTATCATTGCTTCTGAAAAAAATCTTTAAAAAGCATGCTTTTTTATTAAAATTTTAATGTAGCATAGGTATATAATCATTTGAGTAATACTTGACTAACAGCAACCCAATTTAGGGGTAGGAAGCCTGTAATAGTGGCTTACCACTGAATTGGACCAACACTCTAGTCCTAACTCTGTTACAAATAGGTCCCCACAGGAGGCATTCACCTTGAAAGCATTGTTGTTTCCTTTTTATTCCTGTGAAAAGTCTATATGGTCTTATATGTCTTTTGTATTGCTAAAATTGTATAACTTAATATAATGGGAATATAACAGTTATGAAAAAGCAAGAAGATAAGTAGCATCAGAAGTCAGGAGCATATTGAAGTTTTAGTGGAATATTATAAGAAAAATGCCCTAGAATATCAAAAATATTAATATTCCAGATATACTGTATGTGACATGAGAAACTTGTGGCACAGAGGGTCTAAACTTTTAGTCTTTGACCAACAACTATAAGGAAATGATCAGGAAGATGTGAGTTCTTTCAATTATCTTCCAACAACAACAAAAAATTGAGGAAAGAAAAAGATAGAAAAATATAATCTGGGTGAGGATTTACTTTTTAAATTTCATTGTACCTTGTGAGTATAATATGTGCTATAATAAAATTGCTTAGCCAGGTTCCTTCTCGCTCCCTCTATACACACATACACACAAACACACACACAAAAACACATACACATACACACAAAGCTATCACCAATATTGCCTGCTTTCCTAGTGACAACTTATTCTCTGTTGAATTTGTTTGCATTTTGACATGTGACAATCAGCCCTCATCTTCAAATGACGTGACAGTTTCTTCCTATAGTGATAATTCAGGTTATAGATATGATTTGATTTTTTATCCATATACGCTATAATGATTATCTATAATGATGGAAATACCTTACATTTCTTAAAGAATATGTAAGTAACAAGACCAAGCAACTTACACAAAGTAAACCATACCTATACACACTCACAAACACAAAGTAACTATAAATTTTAGTATTTGCTGCTGTAAAATTTATTATAAAATTTCTTATTAGGTTAAAAGATCGTAGGAGGGATCCAAACAGAGATTTCAAATAAATGGTAAAATGGTAACACTTCAGAGCCACTCTAGGGAGATTATTAATTCAGAACACAGGAAATGAATGTGTTCATGTTTCTGCCTATATGGGGCATAATTTCATATTAGGAACCTAATCAAGGGGTAAGTCTTTGTGCTGAAGGGGAACAGAATTTGATGGCTTCCATTACCGTTGTGGGGTAAAAAAAAAAGTTAAGAAAATAAAAAGCAAGTGGAGCAAATTTTTTACCCCAATAATTCAGAAGGTATTCACAGTGGCGACAACAAAGCTATACCTAGAAAAAGTGAAAATGCTATGTGCATTTTTTTTTTTTTTTTTTTTTTTTTTTTTTTTTGAGACAGAGTCTCACTTTGTTGCCCAGGCTAGAGTGAGTGCCATGGCGTCAGCCTGGCTCACAGCAACCTCAATCTCCGGGACTCAGCGATCCTACTGCCTCAGCCTCCCGAGTAGCTGGGACTACAGGCATGCGCCACCATGCCCGGCTAATTTTTTTTTTTGTATATATATTTTTAGTTGGTCAATTAATTTATTTCTATTTTTGGTAGAGACGGGGTCTCGCTCAGGCTGGTTTCGAACTCCTGACCTTGAGCAATCCACCCGCCTCGGCCTCCCAAAGTGCTAGGATTTACAGGCGTGAGCCACCACGCCCGGCCTGCTTTGTGCATTTTAAAAATGCAATAGGAAGCTGCAAAATCTCTGTGGAAATATCAATGATACAGATTTGTTACTAATATTGAACGTTGAGCAATTGAAAAAAGAGATTTTGAGAAATTGTCACAAATAATAATTATAAAATGGTACCAGAGTAAGGAACCTTCTGTGTGCCTAAGCAGCAAAGAATAGTGGAAGGGATTAGAAGAGGGGAAAAGAAAAACTTAGAATGAGTCAAACATGCACCATTACTTTGTCACCCTTTGTTAGTGACTTTTGTATTATTTTAGTGAGTGGGTAGTTGGAAATCATTATTACATCGATGGCTTATCAGATTAAATTTGGTGTTTATTATTAGTTTCAGAGAGTTTTAGAGTAAGATGTGTTGAGTTTCTCTTTTCACAGTAAGTTCAGCATTCTTACCAACTCCCTCAATTTTCTTGGGAAAGAGGACAGGCTCCCCTGACTGCTAGCAGCGTATCTGGAACTATTCATTCCCAGGGTTTCTTTTTGCTGACTCTGTCCTGGTACTTACAGCTAGACTGTGGTTTGCTCACGATGAACATAAACCACTTCACGGAATACCAACATCAGAGAAGGCCACTCTGTGATCTCGGATGATCAAGATATAAACAAGACCACTCTGTAATAATGTTTGAGCACAAACAAAACATACAACTTTGTCTCAACCATAAATAAGCCAAACAGCTCCCTATTTTACCTGTTAATATTATGAATGACTGGTACTTTTTGAGTATTACATCTTTAGCTGAGTTTCATTAATCCTTCTTTCTTGATAAAAACTATGTAGATATCTAATTATATACATAACTTACTGCTTCTTCCTGACCTTATCCAACCCATAGCAAGGCGTCTCCTCCTTGATCCCAGCCCTAAATCACCTAATACAAAAAGACAAATCTTGTAAGTTCCAACATCCTCATTTCCCCATGGTGTGAAGGCTCCATTAATTTACAATTTAATATGCCAAATCTGACTACAGTTATGTGCCTAATGGTCTTTGGCTGAAAGGCATTAACAAGTATCAAGAGCCACGGAAAGGCCTCCTCTTCCCCCCAATAAGCAATGGAAACAGTTTGCCTATCATGGAAGTCAAGATTCTGGTTCTTTTGAGAGTCTATCTAGTTTTTCTTCACCTCATATCTACTTACTTATGGATACAACCTTTCTTAATGATTAACATACCTGCAATATGGTGATGATATGCAGTGATTTGCAACTTGTTGACCCCCACAATCCTCAAGCATGAATATAAACTCTTCCAAGTAAAGGTTTATGCTGTTATTGAAGAGATAATATTCACTATTTATTTTCAATAAAAAGACTGAAAGAAAACTAAGGCTCTTGAAAATAAAAAAAAACTAATGTTAGGATGTTCTGATGCAATACATTTTGTTTGCCCAACTATATATATATATATATATATATATATATATATATATATATATATATATATTTTATTTCGGCATATTATGGGGGTACAGATTTTAAGGTTTCAATAAATGCCCATTTCCCCCCTCCCCCCAAAAGTCTGAGTCTCCATCATGACCATCCCCCAGATGGTGAACATCTCACTCATTATGTATGTATATACCCGCCCCCCTCCCCCCTCCCACCTGCCCAATACCCTATTACTGTAGTACCTATGTGTCCACTTAGGTGCTACTCAGTTAATACCAGTTTGCTGGAGAATATATCTGGTGCTTGTTTTTCCATTCTTGGGATACTTCACTTAGTAGTATGGGTTCCAGCTCTAACCAGGAAAATATAATATGTGCTATATCACCATTGTTTCTTAGAGCTGAATAGTACTCCATGGTATACATATACCACATTTTATTAATCCATTCTTGGATGGATGGGCACTTGGGCTGTTTCCACAGCCTTGCAATTATGAATTGTGCTGCTATAAACATTCGAGTGCAGGTGTCTTTTTTGTAGAGTGTCACTGGATCATTTGGGTAGATGCCCAGCAATGGGATTGCTGGATCAAATGGTAGATTCACTTGTATCACTTTAAGGTATCTCCATATTGCTTTCCACAGAGGTTGAACTAGTTTGCAGTCCCACCAGCAGTGTAGGAGTGTTCCTCTCTCTCCGCAACCACGCCAGCATTTATTGTTTGGAGATTTTTTGATAAAGGCCATTCTCACTGGGGTTAAGTGATATCTCATTGTGGTTTTGATTTGCATTTCCCTGATGATTAGAGATGTTGAGCATTTCTTCATATGTTTGTTGGCCATTCTTCTGTCTTCTTTAGAAAAATTTCTGTTCAAGTCCTTTGCCCACTTTTTAATGGGGTTATTTGATTTTTTCTTCCTGATTTTCCTGAGTTCTAAGTATAATTCTAGTTATCAGTCCCTTATCGGATGCATAGGATGCAAAAATTTTCTCCCATTCTGTAGGTTGTCTGTTTACTTTCATGACTGTTTCTTTGGCTGTGCAGAAGCTTTGTAGTTTGATCATGTCCCATTTATTTATTTTTGTTGCTGCTGTGATTGCCTTTGGGGACTTCTTCATAAACTCTTTGCCCAGGCCAATGTCTAGGAGAGTGTTTCCAACTTTTTCCTCTAGAGTTCTAATAGTTTCATACCTTAGGTTTAAGTCTGTTATCCAGCATGAGTTGGTTTTTGTGAGAGGTGAAAGGTGTGGGTCCTATTTTAGCCTTCTACAGGTGGCTATCCAGTTTTCCCAGCACCATTTATTGAAGAGGGATTCTTTTCCCCAGCGTATGTTTTTGTCTGCTTTGTCAAAGATTAGATGGCTATATGAGGATGGTTTTATATCAGGATTCTCACATCTGTTCCACTGGTCAATAATCCTATTTTTGTGCCAATACCATATTGTTTTAATTACTACAGCTTTGTAGTATAGTTTGATATCTGGCATATTAATGCCTCCCATTTTGTTTTTGTTGCCTAGAATTGCTCTTGATATTCGGGGTCTTCTTTGGTTCCATACGAAGCGTAAAATTATTTTTTCTATATCTGTGAAGAATGCTGATGGGATTTTAATAGGTATTGCATTGAATCTGTAGATCAGTTTGGGTAGTATAGACATTTTGATGATATTGAGTCTGCCGATCCACGAGCATGGTATGGATTTCCATATGTTTCCATCCTCTGCTATTTCCTTCCTCAGTGTTTCATAGTTCTCCCTGTAGAGGTCTTTTACGTCCTTGGTTAAGTATATTCCTAGGTACTTTAATTTCTTTGTTGCTATTGTGAAGGGAATTGAGTCTTTGATTTGGTCCCAAAGAGATACAAGATACAATTTATGAATACTACAAAAATCTTTATGCACACAAACTGGAAAATGTGGAGGAAATGGACAAATTTCTAGAAACACACAGCCTCCCTAGGCTCAACCAGGAAGGAATAGATTCCCTGAACAGACCAATCTCAACAGCTGAAATAGAAACAGCAATTAAAAATCTCCCTAAAAAGAAAAGTCCCGGTCCAGATGGCTTCACACCTGAATTTTACCACACTTACAAAGAAGAACTAGTACCTATCTTGCAGAAACTATTCCACAACATCGAGAAGAACAGAAACCTCCCCAACACCTTTTATGAAGCGAATATTACACTGATACCAAAGCCAGGAAAGGATGCAACAAAAAAAGAAAACTACAGACCAATATCCCTAATGAATATAGATGCAAAAATTTTCAACAAAATCTTAGCTAACCGAATCCAGACACTTATCAAAAAAATAATCCACCACGACCAAGTGGGCTTCATCCCAGGGATGCAGGGATGGTTCAACATACGTAAATCTATAAATGCAATTCACCACATAAACAGAAGCAAAAACAAAGACCACATGATTCTTTCAATAGATGCAGAAAAAGCTTTTGACAAAATTCAACACCCTTTCATGATACGAACACTTAAGAAAATAGGCATAGAAGGGACATACCTAAAAATGATACAAGCCATATATGACAGACCCATAGCCAACATCATACTGAATGGGGAAAAATTGAAATCGTTCCCACTTAGAACTGGAACCAGACAAGGCTGCCCACTATCTCCACTTCTGTTCAACATAGTACTGGAAGTCTTGGCAACAGCAATCAGACAGGAAAATGGAATCAAAGGTATCCAAATAGGGGCAGAAGAGATCAAACTTTCACTGTTTGCTGATGATATGATATTGTATCTAGAAAACCCCAAGGATTCAACCAAGAAACTCCTGGAACTGATCAATGAATTTAGTAAAGTCTCAGGATACAAAATCAATACACAGAAATCAGAGGCATTCATATACGCCAACAACAATCTAATTATGACTCATCTTTGTTTACTCAAGTTTATGCAGAGATTCTGAGACATTGTGACTTTTCTTTTTCTCCTCTCACTTATCAGGTTTTCTTTCTTTCTTTTTTTTAATTTCATAGGCTATTTACAATTACAGTTTTGTACAAACTCAGAATAGAAGTGAAGGATAGCAGAGATACAACATGGCTTCATAGTTAAGGGCATGTAACCTGGAGCAAGATGGTTGAAATTTAAATCACAGACCTACCATACACAATAAACGTAACCTAGTCAAAGTTAATTTTTATCTCTGTGCCTTAATATCCTTTTTAATATGGAGATAATTATAATAAATGCCTTTTATGGTTTCTTTGAGAATTAAATGAGTTAATATGTTTGTGAAGTCATAAACAATCCTAGCACATAGAATGCACTAAGTAAAAGTGTTATTAAATATTTACAGAAAACTCAAAGCCTTTTGATCACCACCTCCAATCACAATCTTCTTAGGATTATATTGTTATTGAGCATATTTCTTAACTACTGCATGTATTTATACACATTTTTGTGTATAGAATGTATTATTATTAAGACAATGACTCTACAGAACTGGAGAAAATATTTGCAAACTACCCATCTGACAAGACATTAATAACCAGAATATATAAGGGTCTCAAAACAACACAATAGGTAAAACAACAAATCGTCTGATTAAAATATTAGCAAAAGATCTGACTAGATATTTCTCAAAAGATTATGTACAAATTGTCAACAAGTATATGAAAAAATGCTCAACATGAATAATCATTAGAGAAATGAAAATTAAAACTACAGTGAGACATCATCTCACTGTAATTAAAATGGCTTTTATCCAAAAGACAGGCAATAAGTAATGCTGGTGCAGATGTAGAGAAAAGAAAACCCTCACACACTGTTGGTGGGAATGTAAATTGGTACAGCCATTATGGAGAACAGTACAGAGGTTCTTCCAGCACTACAAATAGAACTACCATATGACCCAACAATCCCACTACTGGGGATATATTTAAAAGAAAGAAAATCAGTATATCAGAAATAAGGTCTAGTGTCCAGTAGCACAATAGGATGAATAGAGTTAATTATAATTTATTATATATTTTAAATTAACTGAAAGAGTGGAATTGGAATGTTCCTAACACAAAGAAATGATAAATGCTTGATTACTCTGATTTGGCTACCACACATTGTAGGCTTGTATGAAACATCACATGAATCCCATAAATCGTACAACTCTTATGTATCCATAATAATTAAAAATAGTTGGGCTCCGTGGCTAACATCTGTGGTCCCAGCAACTCAGAAGGCTGAGGCAGAATGATCACTCTGAGTCCAGTATTTCAAGACCAGCGTCAGCAACATAGAGAGACCCCATCTCAAAAATAAACATGAAAGTAAAAATAAATAATAAATTACAGATTTTTAAAAGTAAAGAGAATAAAATTAAGAGCATGATATTATATTATTTATTTTTATATTTTTTTTATTTTTAATTATTATGGGTATGTAATGGTTTTATATATTTATAGGGTACATATGGTGTTTTCATACAGGCATACAATGTGAATTGATCAAATCAGGGTAACTGGGTATCTACCACATTAGGCGTTTCGCATTTCTTTGTGTTAGGAACATTCCAATTCCAGTCTGGTAGTTATTTTAAAGTATTCTAACTGATTGTTGATTATTCTTATGTCCTTTAGTCAGTTTTATTGCAAATATAATTTGTGTTCAGTAAAATTAATCTCTGTGCAGTAAAAGGTTCAAGTTTTTTTTTATATGAATATTCAATTATTTTAATACTGTTTGTTTAAAAAACCATCCATTGAGTTGCTGTTGCTCCTTTATCACAGCAATTTACCATCATTCTTTTAAGCCTTTTCACAGAACCTCTTTTCTAATATAGAAGTGTATTTTTATGCCAAAGCCACAGTGTCTTGATTACTATAACTATTTATTAATATAAAGTCTTAACTTTAGGTTGGATGAGTAACTTCTTTATTAAAATTTTTTTATAGTCTAGTTCATTTGACATTCCATATACTTTTTAGCATCATCTTGTCAATACCTACAGAAATTAGCCCTGGGTATTTTTCCCAAGATCTAAAAGTGATTTTTGTAAATTTTTATTAATATATAATAATTGTAGATATTTATTGGTTACATGTGATATTGCAATACATGCATACAATATGTAATGCAATGTATTTAGGATATCCACCACCTCAAATATTTATCATTTCTTTGTGTTGAGATGTCACATCTTCAAGCTATTTTGAAATATATAATAAATTATTGCTCATTGTTGTCACTCTATAGTGTATTGATTGAAATTTCATTAAATCTAAATATCAGTTAAGGAAAATAGAATCTTAATTATGTTGAGTTTTCAACCCATACACATTGTGTCTTCAGTTATTTAAATCTTCAATGAATTTTAGTTTTATAGTGTTTATAGTTTTCCACATACACATTCTGCAAATGTTTTATTAGATTTATACCTAAGTGTTTCATTTGTTAAGATATTATATAAATTATATTTTTAAAAAATTTTAGTACCATATATCTATTGATAGTATATAGAAATATTATTGCTATTTATATATTGACCTTTATCCTTCAACATTGGCAAACTCACTTAATAGTTCTAAGGGATTTTTGAGAATCCATTGGATTTTCTATGTAGATAGTTATGCCATCTATGAATAAGGACAATAATTACTTCCTTTTCAATTGCTAATTTTTTTCAAAATTAAAATTATTTTCTTTAATGCACTGGCTTAGACTCAAGGTAATATTATATTGAATAAATATTTTCAGAATAGATATTCAGTGCTAGGAACTAGTGATATACATGAAAGCATAAATATATACAGGGCCCTTATAGAATGTAAAGTCTAAAGAATTACATGTTTAGATGATAATAATAATAATAAAACATTCACATAGTATATCTCCCAAATATTTCTTTTTTTGCCATTCATTAATCAGTGTTTTTAGATTTGGTCCCATGTAACTTACTGCTTTTCTCAAATTGAATTCCCTGTAAATCCTGCACTCTCCAGAAATTTTAGATTTGTTTTTTATTTTCCTGCCTTAAAATCTTCTGCCCTATATGAGAAGAATACAACATTAGTATGTAATAAATCTGTTCACAATGAACCTATAAAACAATTTATCCTAGAAAGATAGTTTTGGACTTTTTAAAGTATATAGTTGGCTCACCTAGAATTCCACAGCTGGAGACAGGGTTGTGACAATTATAACGTTGTCAATGAACAACACAATAATATTCCCACAACTCTCAAAATAAAACATTTTGAGTTCCAGCAACCAGTCAAGAAAATCCTTGAAACTTGTGGGATCTTTCTTTCTTTTGTCTGTAGTGTTTGTCGAGTGCATTCTTATACAAGCATAGTTGAAAATGTAATACTAGACATTATTAGCTAGGGGCTCAACAGAATGATCACATCTCTTGATGTAAAAATTAGAATTCTTCATTAAAGAACATCTATACTTTTATTAAAAATCACAGTTGTCATAGTAATGCTTCATTAAACTATTTCTTATAGAATGAAAAGTTTTTGTACCAGGAGACTATGTTGTAGGTAAAACCTAAGAAAAATCATTTCTTTGTTAACAGTTTGTCAACATTGTAATTGCTGGGTGTGACTTAGATCTCTAAATCTAAACTCTGAAATAGAGTGTATTGTTTTTTCACAATTCTTTCACCACTCTTCATTTTTACCCTGGTGTGCTTTGGGTGGAATATACATCCCTGCCCCACTGGAAATGGGATGTTAGTAGAGGTCTCAATGTGCTTGCAATGTTTTCCTTGTCTGCTGTGTTCCTGCCATTCACCATGAGAAAAGCTTGCCCCATGTAGCTACTTCTCCCAGAATGAGAAACACAAGGAGCTGTTCTATAAGACACCTGTCTGCTGCCATGTATATAGTTGTCTGCACTCTGCACTATTCTTGGATTTGTGTATGAAAAAAAAAAAAAAAACATGAGTGACAATTTTTATAAGCCATTGTAATTTGGGGATTGTTTTTTATACAGCAGAGTCACATCAATAGTTGGATAATACAAACTCATTAGGAGAGAAATAATCAGAAAAATTCTGATGAATATAGATTGGTTCCAAGATATTGGGTCAGATTCCATATCGTTTTACAAAATACAAATAAAATCATGTGACACATAATGACATTTTGATCAAATATATATGACAGTGGTCCCTTAAGATTATATAATACCTTATTTTTTGTAACTTTTCTATGTTTAGATATACAAATACTTCCCATTATGTTACAACTGCCTACAGCATTCAGTACAGTAATATGCAGTACAGGTTTATAGCCTAGAAACAATAGGCTATACCATATATCCTGGGTGTGTAGTAGGCTATAGCATCTATGTTTGTGCAAGTATACTTTATGATGTTCACACAATCATGAAATTGCTTAATGATGCATTTCTCAGAAAATATCCCTATCATTAAGGTATATATGACTGTATTTGTGTATCACCACCAAAAGCCATAATTTTTAACATCTTCACTGTCCACCTGTAGGCAAGGCAAGGCCAAGGGCCAGGCCAGGGGCAGGGCAAGGCATGGCAAAGCAAAGCAGTGCAAGGCACAAAACTGGGATTTTCCAGCTTTGCATAATATGTATTTTTGGTGTGGTTAAAAAAATTTCTGCTGCTTGTATTACAGTTTATTGAGTTTCAAAAACTGTGGTTTTTACCCAGGATCAGTTTAATAAAATAGCCCACTCAGAATGTGTTTTGTTTTGCTTCGTGTTTTTCCATAAACCCCTCTGTCTGTCTAGAGTGGCGATTTGGGACTGTGATAGAATTTGAGGGATAGCCATTGTGTGAGATAGTCCCTATGGAGACTAGATTTTACCAGCTTTTTCTTTTGAATAATTCACACCAAAAGTTGTTAGGTACAGATTTGCAAGGCAGGAATCTGCAAAGGGAGGTGGTGGCAGTGTCTTGTCAAGGGGCACTGGAACCAAGTGGGGTGAGGAGAGAGTCTGTGTAGAGTGGGAAGTGGCAGCAGCTTGACAAGGGTGCTGGAGCCTGAGGATGTTAAAATTATCTCTAGTGTTTTAAATAATTATTCAAGGTTATTCTCTACATCTGCTTGGATCTTTTTTACACTTTGTAAAGGGGCAGGCAAAACGTGTGCATGTATTTTTAAATGGATTTGTGCAGCTACACCTGAATATACCCTTTTTATTTTTAAATATCAAACAGTTAACTGTTGTTACTGTTGTTTTCTGCATTGGTAAATCCTGTCACAGTTGAAAGGCTTTGGGTGGTTAGCAAGAGCAACTTTTAAAAATAAGAGAGAAATCTCCAACTAATATATGGTCTGCAACTAATTCATCTAATCATTCTATGACTGTTTCTATTACCAAAAAATAGCATAGAAAAGGACTCTATATTGATAAAACAATTTTCTATATTTCATTATTGAGATTAATCCTATAGTTGATAGGGTATTTAAGATAATCATTCCAGAAAGTTAATGTGTAGAAGAGAAAAAATGAAGACACTTAAAAGAAAAACAAGAGAAGATAGTTATTTTCCATTCAAACTACATCATGGAAAATTCTTTGTGAAACTTATTTGTAATTCTCAAATACTGAATCTAGTAATTCCTTGAAGATGACTGTAATCTGGGAAAATCATTAGCATACCTGAATCTAGGTATTACTCTATTATATCTCTACTCAACGATTGTGGCAATGACAGCCTCTAGTGATGTTTGCTAAGGAAGGAAGTGGTAGCAAGGTCAGAAGCAAAGCTCTACCTCCTCTTCTCCCCAGGGTTTAATTGTCAGGGAGCTGTACCAATCATAGGGAATTTATACATCTACACCTCCCTCTCTCTCACTCTCTCAAGCAAATGCATTTTTGTTCATCTTCATAGAACAGACTTGATAGTCCCCACATACACCCTGGAGCATTTGACTGCAAAGCCATGTTCCCAATGCCTGCCAAAAACAAAAGGCAAACTGTATCAGAATTGTGAGTGACCCCTGCTAGATAGATAGAAATCCATGTTAAGGCTATTTTATTGGCAAAATTGCTACTCATCTCATACTTATAATACAAGGTGAGCTGAAAGCAAAGTTGTTTCTAATATTAAATATTTTATCTAACTGCCCAATATATTTTATTGCCTTTAGAGTTCTTTATGGAATATTTCTTAAATTCATTTTTGCTTCTTCAATTTCTAATTTGTACTTGACTTGCCAATTTGGGTTTTCTTTATTTGAAGATTTTTTAAAGTTGAAAAGACCATTTTTTTTTTCTTTTTTGTGAATACATCTTCACTTTGTCAGTTAGAAATAGAGTCATTTTATTCAAATATCTGATATTTATTTTTCCCCTTTAGGTATTAGTAAGATATTTTTAATCAGATTCTTATCTTTTTATTTCTCTTTGTGCCCACAATTGGCATCATTCCCCTTCTAAAACTGAGAAACAATAATTACCACTAAATTTATCAAGTGTTCTTTATATTAAAGACAGTGTGCTAACATTTTATATCCAGGACCTCATTAAATCATTGCAACACTCCATGCGGTAGGAATCATTAATAATATCATTATGCAGATGGGAAACTGGGATTCTGAAAAGTCAGTAGCTTGTCCAAGAGCCCCTAAAATTGGCAGGACCAGAATTTGGACACAGACTGTCTGATTCTAGAGCTTGAGCTTGGCACCATCTCATCAAGAATTTGTTAATGATTTTCTTTGGGTTTCTCACTTTTATCAGAAATTTGAATTTAACTGCTCTGTGATTACTATGTCATTGTAAGCTGCTGGCGAATATCCTCAGAAGTTTTTATTTTTATTTCTTTATTTTTTCTAATCACTACTGATTAAAAAACAATGTTTAAAAAACATTGTTTGTGTCTATCTGTAGCACAGGTATAGATACATAGATACATACATGCACAGATCCATAGATTATATATATCTATATTTATATATAACATATATAGGTATAAATGTATGAATAAAATCTATCTATAGCTATAGCTATATCTACACACATATAGATTTATTTTAAGTAATTGGCTCCCATGACTGTGGGGACTGGCAAGTCCAGAATCTGTAGGGAAGACCGACAGACTAGAAACTCAGGCAGGAATTAATTCTTCAGTCTTGAAGTCAAATTTCTTCTTTTCTTGGAAACCTTAGATTTTACTTTAAGGTCTTCAACTGATTAGATGAATCTCACTTACATTATTGAGGACAATTTTCTTTACTTAAAGTCAACTTGTTATAGATATTAATCACATTTATAAATACCTTTTCATAAATACTTTGATGCTTGATTAAATAACTGGATACTATAGCCTCCCGAAGATGACATAAAAAATATTAAAGTACCTATAACCAGAAGCTGGCAAGAATCTGGCATTTCCTTTAATAAGAAATTGTAATTACTCAAATTAAAGTGGTTATTTACCAAATCTATATATGAAAAAAACAAACCTTCTTTATAGTATTGCTATACAGATTTCTAAATTTACTATTGAACTTTAAAATTTTGAATTAGTTGCACAATACTGATCAGACTTATAAAACCTTATTTATGAGTTTTAATTATTTAAGTAAGGCATGTTAGTCATAATGATTCTGAAGAGATTTCCACCTCAAGAAATTTAATTTTATCATTGCTGTTAACTTTAGCCTTGACACAATGCTATATGTATTCATTTTACCTGTTTCTGCACAAATACTATAATTTACCTGATCGAATTTTCTTTATGGCATCCTTATAAAATATATAGATTGGCTTTCATTTGCTATGCTTCCACAACTATTTAGTTATTTTGTTAGATTGATCACAACCTCCATTGATTTACTCACTTATTTAAAGATCATTCAGCACTTTGTAGGTGCTGGAATATAGTTGTAGGGAAAGAGAAATTATTCTTGCCTACAAGGAGTTTAACTGTTTTGAGAGAAATAGATTGCATTAGTACTTTCACAATATTCTCTTCTTTTACACCCATATCTTATGCATCAAGAAATTGTGTTGACACATTCTTCAAATTGTTTTCTAGAGCTCCAGAGCATCTCACCACCTTCACTGTGCTTCCCTGGCACAAGCCGACATCATCGCTGGCCTACATTACTGATTACTGCAGTAGCCTCCTAAATGGTCTCCCTTCTCCTGCTCCTTCTCCTGCTGTCCTAGGTACTCTCTTACACACTTCTTGCTTTGAAGAAAGCCTGAAGTCATGTGGTGAGCTGTCCTATGAAGAGATCCGTGTGGCAAACAACTGAAGATGACTACTGATTTATCTCAATTATTTTTAAAATAAAAAAGTGCAACTAAAATGTATTAAAAATTAGAAGAAACTTTAATTTCTCTTGAAAATATGTCAGTCACTACTATATATTTAATATTTGCATGGCATTGGTTTGAATGGTGTTCCCCAAAAGGAGATGTCTTCACCCTAATCCTCAATACCTGTGAATGTTACCTTATTTGGAAAAAAGGTCCTTTGCAGATAAAATTAAGTTATGGATCTTGACATGAGAAGATCATTCTGGATTATCTGAGTTTTCCCTGAATTCAGTGACAAATGTCTTCATAAAGGTGAAGGTGAGGTAGAGAGAGATTAAACAAATGAAAAAGGAGAAGGCAATGTGACCACAAAAGCAGAGATTGGAGCAATGCATCCATGGACCCACGAATGTTTGGGTAGCCAACAGAAACTGGAAAAAACAAAGACCAGATTCTTCCTAAGAGACTCCAGAGAGAGCATGGTGCTGGATTTTGAACTTTTGACCTTCAAATCTGAGAGAATAAATTTTTTTTTAATCAACCCAATTTGTGATAATTTATTAACAGCAGCCACAGGAAACACATGCAAACACTGTATTAGTCAGGGTTCTCTTAAGAAACAGAATGAACAGGATGGATGGATGGACAGGTGGATACATAGATCAGAAGGATTTTTCAGGGGAATTGGTTCACATGACTATGGATGCTAAGAAGTCTTACATTATCCCATGCTCAAGGTAAGGAATCAGCAGTGGTCCCCAACCTCTCTGGCACCAGGGACTGGTTTTATGGAAAACAATTTTTCCACAGACTGGGGGTGGGGTGGGGTGGGGATGGTTTCAGGATGATTCAAGCACATTATATTTATTGTGCACTTTATTTCTATTATTATTGCATTGCTATATATGGTGAAATAATTTTATAACTCACCATAACACAGAATCAGTGGGAATCCTGGAGCTTGTTTTCCTGCAACTAGATGGTCCCATCTGGGGGTGATGGGAGACAGTGACACCCTAAGTGCATTGCTTATGACCAGTCTACCTTGTAATCTCATTTTGGTTGCTATCACTGCAAAAAACCCTGCTTCAAAAAGATAGAATATAGGAAGCAGGCATTTTAGTGCTTTTGTGGCAATCTCAGGATACTCTGCCTCAAGTTTAATATAGAATGTATGGGGACTTGAAGCTGTCTCAGACATACTTTTAAGGCCGTTATTATTGGTGATCTCAAGCAGTTGATCCTCTTCTAGCATAGACAAAGTTGATTCACCTGGCTTATTCACAAATGAGTCACGGAGCCATTCCTTCCCACTTCAAGGGTCTTTTGTGGTTATGAAGTAATGCTCAAACTCTTTTGAAAGCCAAGACAGGTGATCACACACAAGCTAGGAGAAAAAAAGGCCCTGGCTAAGTATCTTTCAAAATCTCTGCTAATGTTTGAAACATGTCAAAAATCCTAATGTTCAGTTGTTGCCCCCATAACTCCAGTTTGGCCTTGAATGCAGCCACTTTATCTTCAGACTTGAATAGTTATCATTCTCCCCTGATGTGACATATTGAGTTCATTGAGTAGGTTGAATATGTCACACAAATAAACAAGACTTGAGACCCATTCTGTGCCACTGAAATGTGCTGCCAGTGGTGACTATTTTTCTGAAAGAAATCTCTGGAGCAGTTCTCATAAACTCAGAAACTCTGGCCAGTGATCTACTTTTAGAAGACTATCTCGCTTCTGTGTATAGAAGATGTGTGTGCTCTGCGTCCATCTTCTCACAGAGTTGTGTGAACAGACAATGAGTTAAGGGCATGTACTTTAATGTGTTTGATAATTTTAATCACATTCTATAAAATGTTTAGTTCAAGTGATGTTTTTATGGCTAGCCAGCGTTTCTCTGTGGATGACACAGTGCTTAGACTCACATTCAGAAGCGACTTCCTTGACCTGAATGGTAAAATCAAAAAGCTGTCCAGTCATGGCAGCTGCTCTGTCTACGTATATACTGACACAAAATGACCAATTCAGTTTTCATCAAGAAGATGAAACTGATAGAATATTTGACATTTGTGAAAATATTGAGCACAGATTTACAAAGTCAGCTAAGAGTTTAGTTTTGAATTAATGATAAATGCACAGAAAACTAAGCACAAATAATTACAATATAATTATTAATTCTAACATAGGCCAGGTATGGTGGATCACGCTTATAATCCTAGCACTTTGGGAGGCTTTCTTGAGGCCAGGAATTCCAGACCAGCCTGAGCAACATAGTGAAACCCCTATCTCTAAGAAAAAAAAAAAAAAGGAAAAATTAACTGAGCATAGTGGTGTGCGCCTATAATCACAGCTACTCTGGAGAGTGAGGTAGGAGAATTGCTGTAGACCAAGATCTCAGGATTGCAGTGAGCTATGATAATGCCACTGCACTCTAGCCCAGGACACAGAGTTAGATCCTGTCTCAAAAAACAAAGAAAGAAATAATACAATAAAATAAGTAAATAAATCAGACATAAATATTGTGCAAGTGTGCAAAAATAATCACAAACTTGATTGTTTTGTTGAAGACACTGTATACATATTGATCTAAGTATTGATCTAATAAAAAATAAATTAAGATACAAGTATACAGGATTGTGTAAATGTAGGAATTTGGGGTGATGATTAGTCTTTCACTGTAGAAAGTTAATAGATAAAGCCTTCTGCTGAACAAGAACACATAGAAGCACATGCTTGTTATTTAGAGAAGAGAAGGGAAAGTAAAGAACTAAACTAGTTGGAAGTGGTTATTTTTTGATATCAGCAATACAGGGGGAGATGGGAGAGTGGAGAAGTGTTTACAAAACTCTAAACTCTTTAATTATTTTTAACATTGAGTGCCCATATTACTTCACTTAGAATGAAAAAACAATTTAAAATCATGTCAAAAATAAGTGCTCTAATACTTGATTCTCTTAGAACTCACGTACTTGGAAGAATCAAATTAATTTAAATATCAAAGCCAAGTAGGTATTTTTTAACACACTGTGCTTGCATGCAAAGATAATATAATTTAACTACAATTTAATCTTTTATTTTATTATTTTTAAACTAACAGTTTTGAATGATTTATCATTTTCAGAAGGCACTATCGACAACATGCAATAAAGCAAATCATACTTATTCATTTGATTATTTAAGCCATAACTTCAGTTTATAAACAATTTGAGAAAACTGATAATAATTTATAAGAAATTTAAGAATTTACTTTAGGCTGTTACCTAATGGAGTGACAAGGTAGGACTGAGTGGGCATGAAAAATAATTTGATTTTATGAATGGACTAGTAAAGTTTTTTTTAATAAAAACTTGCAAACAAAAACTTACAAAGTATTGTGTAAATAGAATATTTATAATTTGAGAAAAAACATGAAAAATACACTACCATTTATGAGCACATTGATTGGCTCAGAACCAATCATTTTCTTTTATAACTAGCATACACGATTATAAGAGCTATGGAAATGATTAAATGAACATATTCCACCAAGAGAAATACAATCTACAAAGACAAAATTATACACCTAGAATTTACATTTCTTCAATCTAAGATTTCATTCTTTTTACCAGCAAATAATGTCATCAATGGCCTAGTTGTGATCTTTAAGTGGAAACACGGTATAAACACTATTTATCTAACTCAAAGTAATATTATACAGGAGAACTACCCAAATAGAAAATAAAATAACTGTAAATTTGTTAAATAATTTTGAGAGAGAATGCATTTTTATTTGTAAATGTGCATGTTACAAAGTCTTTCACATATTTGGAGAAATTAACTAGATTTTGAGGCTATTATAAACTATATATAATATTTATACTAATAATTATGGAGTAATTATAATTTTCCACATGATACTTGGGCTATAGAATATATCAATTCTTTAGAGGAAAAGACTTTTTTGAAAGAATTAAGTCATATTGTTTTATGCTGCTACTATTTTATGTTAAAACAGGTAAGCATTAATATCAAAATACTAACCATAAAGAGATAAATACTGTGAATAAAGAGGTTTTTTAAAGTATTCTAAATTGATATAGTATGTACAGTAAGCTTTCCATGGGGGTTAAATCTGTCTATGTTATTCAGATTTTAAATCTACTCCTGCTCCCCTCCTTCAGTAGTAGAATTTTCTAGGGCATTATACATTGAATTATTATAGTTAGGACTAGATCTAATTATAAGCCAGAGTCCCAGAAGTAGAAATTTAAACAAAATAAAAACTCATTTCTCTCTCATGTATAATTTTTCTCACTTTCTTTTAATTTTTTGAAATGTTTCCCCAGTATAAATATATCAGAATTTGAATGCCTGAGGCTATGATTCTATATGTAGTCCCTTCAGCCTCATTGTACAAATAACTACATAGCCATTGAATTATAAAACTCATTTCCTGGCCCAGAATTATAATAAGTAAATATCTATGATACTTTTGGTGAAGACCTCAGGAGTTTACAGAATTTATTTTTATATAATCTGAGAAATTCTTATTATTCAATTCTAAACCTGAGAAATGTCTTATCATTTAAGTGAATTGTTCAACTAAGCAAAAAATAGATCAGAACTATCCTACAGATTTCAAAACAGACATTTTCAAGATTTAAGATATAAGCATGAACATATTTTCTCTGAAATATTTGAATCTCAGAAATATATTTAAATATTTGTATGTTATTGAGGTTGGACACCACCATAGTATTTTGTGACAACCAATAATTTCCTTTTAATTTATCTAAAATACAAGTCATTTAAGCTTCTATAGTATTGTAAAACCCTCCAAGTTAGTTTCTGTTGCTGTTTCCCTCTTTCTGTTCATGGCAACTAGCTTTGAGTACCTGACTATAGAGAGCTGCCCAGTGCTAAAATTGTACACAGAAGTGTGAGAACAATTACAGTGAGAAACAAAGTTAATATTTCCTTCAGTAGAAAGTAATCAAAGTCAATGACTGTCCAAACTCATTTATTTATTCATTTTATGTAATGAAACACTTATTATTAAATTAAAAGGCCTATAAATATCTCTTGGCAGCTCTATACAACTTTGGTTTTAATAACAGAAAGAAGTCAAGTAAGATGAATGTTAATAACACAAATTCCTGCCTGAAAGTAGGCAGAAAAAAGTGGTATTTATCGATTTCAGATTTCAGAATATCATAAACACTAAATTGGAGAGATTTTCTTTAGTAAACATCTGTGTAGCTTCCATTAAACATTTCCACAGAGAAAAATATTCATAATATTACTTTGGAGTACTTTTAGCTGTTCCAAACACACTTAACTTTATATGTAAGTTATATAGCTGTTTTCACATTATATTTGGTTTATTTTCCTTCAAATCAGTATGTGTTTCATGTTGCATAAGTGAAAATTGTTCTACTTATCATTTGCTTGTTACATCCTATATTTGCATAAAATAGTGAAAATACTCCCTCTCTATTTTATTCAGGATATCAGAATTCTTTTGAATCCATTGAACTTAATTCAATATTATTTGGAAAACCTAGACACCAAATGATTTTAACACAGCTGTCACTATGAGGTAGTTTAGAGCATTTATATAATTTTTTTCCGTGCCACTTCCACTTTGTTAGTTAAGAGTCATCTAGCTTTTAAATGAAAAACATAGTCATACTTTCCTTAAAACACTAATATTTGGTCATGTTTTAAAATATAAACAAAATAATATAAGACAAACTATGTACTGTAAAAATATATTTATTGAGACATCAATGTAAATTACAAGTCAAATGCTATCACTAAACTGCTTATCCTTATAATAATACACTTTGTAAAAATGGTTGTTGTTCTAGTTAGGACCTCAAAATTATATGCCTTTTTTATTTTAGAATTCTTTTCTAAATATTGCTGCCATCCTCCATCAGAAATAATCTGGACTTATGTTTTTGTGTTCATAAAATGATGATAATATTTCTATTTTAATTCCAATAGTATATAGTTAACACTTGAACAATACAGGTTTGAAATGCATGAGTCCACTTATACATGGATCTTCTTCAATATTGGACATTTTTTTCAGAGATTTGTGATAATTTGAAAAAACTCACAAACTGCATAGTCTAGAAATATAAAAAAAAGTAAAAAGTATGTCACGAATGCATAATTAAATAGAGATATTAGTCTACTTTATGACTTACTGCCATAAAATACACACAAACCTAATATAAAAAGTTAAAATTAATCAAAATTTCTTCACACACCTACAGACCATATATGACTCCATTTGCAGTCAAGAAAAATGCAAACAAATGTAAGGATTCAGCATTAAATCATAACTGCATAAAATTAACTATAGTACATACTGTACTACTATAATAATTGCATGGTCACCTCCTGTTGCTATTGCAGTGAGCTCAAGTATTGTGAGTATCTGCTCAAAAAACCAAATGACACTAATCATCTCTGCATAAGCAGTTTCTTTCACCAGGAAATTGCTTATGGCAGTAAAAAGTGATCTCTCATGATTCTTGTGTATTTTTATCATGTTTGGTTCAATAATATAAACCTTGAATAACAAAAAGGGACCCATAAGATGATATACCACTAGGGATGCTGGAAGTGCTCTGAAGAAGAAGAGAAAAATCATGATGCTACAAGAAAAAGTTTAACTTCTTGATATGTACTGTAGGTTGAAGTCTACTGCTGTGACTGCTCACTATTACAGACATAGGATTCATCTTATACAGAGATGATGTAAACAGTATTAATAAATACAGTATAGTACTATAAATGTATTTTTTCTTTCTTGGGATTTTCTTAGTAACATTTACTTTTCTCTGGCTTACTTAATTGTAAGAATATAGTATATAATACATATCCAAAATGTGTGTTGATCAGCTATTTATGTTATTGGTAAAGCTTCCAGTCAAGAGTAGACTACTGGTAATTAGTGTTTTGAGGAGTCAAACGTGACACATGGGTTTTCAATTATGTGCCCAGTCAGTGCCCCTAACTAGCAAGTTATTCAAGCAACAACTGTATAACTTCTAGAGGACTGACATGTGAAGGCTACAATGAACTTAATGTTTAAAACCTTTTCAATCTATTTACATGGTTGCATTACAATACTCTTTAGGAAATCCATGAATATGTGCTGAAAGTTCACCATAGTAATTTGCTGTATTTATTTTATAATTGGTAAGAGGGGAGGGGTTTGCTTGTTACATTGGGAAACATTTTAATTGCTTTCCAGGCATACCATTGATGAGGAAGGGATTTCTACCCTAGGGTTTTGGACATACCCAAACAGACTACACCAGACACTGAACAGATTAGATCAACAGCAAATTATTAGTTACATATCCTTATAACCTAGAGGAGGAGGACAACACACACCATACAAGAACACACAGGGTCACACCAGAATTGCAATTCAGGATAGAGTAAAAAACTGGGATCTGTATGGGGCGGGATTTGTACTATTAAGAGGATGAGGTATCCCTTCATTCTCATTGGAGATTGTTATTAGCTTGTTTGAATAGTTCCACAGGCTGACAAAGAACTGAGACTCGGGGATAAGCAGGAACTGAACACAGTCAATTTAATAAGGAAGGTTGTTGGCCAGAGGACCTTATCTATAGGGCCAAATGTGGAGGGAAGTTGTGGTTAGGCCCGCCTGCCTTCTTTCACTTGTCTAGGCAGAATATAATATTGGGCCTGAATATTAGGCCTTATATCAAGGGAAATAATTGTTGGCATAGGACTGGTTAAGAGAAAAGAATGCTGCCATACATTTAAGAAAGAATTTTAGTCACAATTCTGAATTATATTAGCTGCATGGCCTCAAAAGAGTAATCTACCTCACTGAATTTGTTTTCCTCAAGGATATAATTGGAAAAAATAATACTTGACCTATGTCTTTCCTAGTTTTTTTAATTAAACATCTTGTTTTGAGAGATTATTGTAAAGTCACATGCACTTGTAATGAGTAATACAGAGATAGAGAGATATCTCTTGTATAACTAACCCAGTTTCCTCCAGGATAACATCTTAAAATATAGTATAAATTTAGTGCAATATCACAACCAGGATATTGACATTGATTAGTCCATAAATGGAACATTTCCATCTTCACAAGGATCCCTCTTGTTGTCCTTTTATAACCACACTTTTATCCCTCTACATTCCTATTCCTAACCTCTGACAATTATTAATCTGTCCTTCATTTCTGTAATTGTGTCATTATGAGAACATTTTATAAATTAAACCATCCAGTATGTGACCTTTTGAATCAACTTTTTTCACTCAGTGCAATTCCCTGTTGATTCATCCAAACTGTTCTGTGTATCAATAGTCCATCCCTTTATATTTCAGAGTAGTATTGCATAGATGGATGTGCTACACTTTGTTTAATCATCAATATGCTTGATGGGCACCTAGGTTGTTTCTAGCTTCTGGCTAGTATGAATAAAGCTATTCTGAACATTTGTGTACAGGTTTTATGTGAACATAAGTTCTAATTTCTCTGAGATATAAGCTAAAGAATGCAATCACTGAGTTATATAATAGTCTATTTGAAAAAAGCCCTGCTAAAACTGTTAAAACTGTTTTTCAGAGTGGCATTTTACATTCCCATAAGCAATGTATGAGTAAGCCACTGCCTTTACATCACCAGCACTTAGTGATGTCATTGTTTTTCATTTTATCTTTTCTGATGCTTGATACTCATTTTGTTTCTAATTGGCATTTACTTGATGGCTACTGATGTTAATTATTTCTGTGTTTTTCGTGATTTTTTTTTTTTTGGCTTATTTTCCATCTCTATACCCTCCTTGGTGAATTATCTGTTTATGACTTTTGCCTATTTTCAATTTGGATTTATTTTGAGGGTTTTTACTGTTGAGTTTTCAGAGTTCATTAATATTCTAGATATGTGCGCTTTGACAGACATACCATTTTCAAATATTTTCCCCAGTCTCTGGTTGCCTTTTTCATTTTCTTAACAAGGTTTGTCTTTTGAAAAGTAAAACTTCTTAATTTTAATGAGGTTGAATTTATTGATTTCTCCTTTTAGGGATCATCATTTTGGTATCAAAGCTAATAACTCATTGCTTAGCCCTAGATTCCACATGTTTTTCCATATGTGTTTTTTTAAATATTTTAAAATTCACATTTTATATTTAAGTCCATGAATATATTTTATGTAAAGGATGTGGATTAGTTTGAGGTTTCTATCTTTTCCTATGGATAGCCAATTACTTTAATGCAATTTGTTTTAAAGGCTTTTTACTCTCCATTTATCATTTTCATGAATCTTTATTGAAAACTCAGTTGAGTATATTTGTGTGAATATATTTATGAGTATCCTATTTTGTCCCATCATTGATCAATGTGTCTATTTCTTTTCTAATATCACATCCTCCATTATTATTATTAATATTATAGCCTTACAAATGAATAGTCATTGCTTCCACCTTATTTGTTTTCAAGATTGTTTCAGCTATTCCATTACTTTTGTGTTTATATATGAATATTAGAATAAGCTTCTCTATGTCTACAAAAGGAAGTTGCAAAAATTTGATGAAAATTACATCAAATCCATGAATCAATTGGGGAGAATTGACATCTTTACTATGTTAAGTCTTCCAATCCATAAATATTCTATGTCTCCTTACTTTCTTAGGCATTTTTAATTTCTTTCATTAGCTTTTTATAATTCTTAGCATATATATCCTATACAAGTTTTTTCCTTAAATGTTTACTTAAATGTTGTACTTTCTTTAAAGTAATTTTAAATAATATTATGTTTTTAATTAGGTTCTGAATGTTCATTTTTAGTGTATATAAATGTGATTGTTTTTGGCACAGTGATTGATCTTGTATCCTGCAACATTGGTGAACTTAATTATTAGTTCTCAAAGACTTTTGGCGGGTTTTCATTTTTATAGATTCCTTGGAATTATCTATGTAGACAATCATGTCTTTTGCAAGTGGAGACAGTTTTATTTCTTCCTTTTAAACTTGTATGTCTTTTTTCCTTCATTTAATTCAATGGCTAGAATTTTCAGTTTTAGTTTGAATATGAATGGTGCCAGCTGACATTCTTACATTGTTCCAGATATTAGTAGATAAGTACTCTGTCTTTAACTATTAAAGTATAGTGTTACCTGTAGGTGTTTTATGGTATTCTATATCAAATCGTGGAAGTTCCTTTCTACTCCAGGTTTGCTGAAAGTTTCTTATCATGAATGTGTGTTGAATTTCATAAAATAGCATTTTTTGGGGAAAGATGGCTGAAGAAACAGACATAGGCTTCTTTTCCCAAGAACAACCAATATATCCATCAAAAACCAATATTTTAAATAGAACATCAGAGGGAGAAAGTGTGAAGGAAACAGAGTGACAGGGGACAGAGAAGGTAAAGCTAGAAGAAGGACTGCCTGTGGGAGGCTCTCAGTCTGGACCTGTGATGACTGAGCACAGTTTCCCTGTAACTGGCCCAACTAGTTTGTCCAGGAGCCAGAGGTAGTTGGGAACCTGGGGAAACTCCTATACTCCAAGGTAGAGTTTCCCTGCCAGGGTTGTGGGCCAGGGTGGAACTGAGGGATTTTTGGAACAGATGCTCCACACCTGTCAGCATTTCCTCCCAGAGCTGCCAACCCAACTGACAACTGACTCCACAGAGAGTGGCATCTTTTTTCCTGCTCCCCCAGCCAAACTATAGCAAAACTTCAAGTAGTTAGCTTAAATTCCTGAGCACAGTTGCCTAGTGAGTGGCCTACAGGAAGTAACCTGAACTCCACTATCATTTACTAAACATTAGCTTCTGGACAGCCTTAGTTCCATGAGCAGGTTCTTTGGGGTAGTAGATGCATCTCCAAAAAAAGAAAAATTATTTAGGAATATAAAAGAAAAATTTATTAAAGAGATAGAAAGCTTAAAAAATAAAATAACTTCTGGAAATAAAATAATTATTTAGGAAAGTTCAAAATACCATGGAAAGTTTTAACAAAAGATTAGATAAAGTAGAAGAAATAATTTGAGAGCGTGAAGACAAGTTTTTTAACTAAGGCATTCAATTAACCATGAATAAAAAGGACTCCAGAAGAATAAACAAAGTCTTAAAGAGTTATGGGACTGCATAAGATGACTGAATATAATAATTATAGGTATCCCTAAGAGATAAGAAGATACAGCTAAAAGCATGGAAAACCTTCTTGAGGGAATAATGGAGGAA
Organism: Microcebus murinus; assembly: GCF_040939455.1. Classification (NCBI taxonomy): domain Eukaryota; kingdom Metazoa; phylum Chordata; class Mammalia; order Primates; family Cheirogaleidae; genus Microcebus; species Microcebus murinus. Next base: position 61,260,105 of record NC_134108.1, on the reverse strand, counting down.
AACTTCCCTCATTTTGCTAGAGATTTAGACATCCAGATATGAGAAGGTCATTGAACTCCTGGAAGATTCATTGCAAATAGGACATTTCCAAGGTATATATTCATCAAACTGTCCAAAGTCAAAATGAAGAAGAAAATTTGACAAGCTGTAAGATGAAAGCATCGAGCCACTTACAAAGGAAAACCCATCAGATTAACAACAAACTTCTTAGAGGAAACCTTAGAAGCCAGAAGAGAATTCAGTTCTCTTTTTAGTCTTTTTAAACAGAATAGTTGTCAGCCAAGAATTCTATGTGTTGCAAAAGTAAGATTAATAAAAGGAGGAAAAATAAAAACTTTCCCAGACAACAAAACACTAAGAGAATTTGTCACCGTTAGACATTCCCTAAAAGAATTCCTAAAAAGTACTCTATGTATCAAGCAGAACAATTGATACTCACCAGTGTAAAAGTGACCAAAAGTAAAAATTCAAATTTCTCATAAAATAGTTACCCAAGGAAGGACACAAACAACTATAACATCAATATGATAACTTGTACAATATCCCACACATCAATATTAACATTGAATGTAAATGGTCTAAATGCCTCACTTAAAAGATACAAGTTGACTTAATGTATAAAAAAGCACAACCCAATCATATGCTGTTTCCAAGAAACACATCTAACTTCTAAAGATTCTCATAGAATCAAGGTAAAGGAGAGGAAAAAATTATTCCATGCAAGTAGAAACTAAAAGCAAGCAGGAGTAGATATTCTTGTATCAGTTAATATAGAATTAAATCAACAACAGTAAAATAAGAAAAAAAAAAGAAGACAAAGATTATTATTATATAATAATAAAGGGATAGATTCAACAAAAGATATAACAACCCTAAGTATATATGCATGTAACACATGAGTTCCCAGATTCATAAAAAATACTACTATTAGACGTAAGGAAAGAGAGAGCAACATGAGAATAGCCAGAGATTTCAACACTCTATTGACAGAACTAGACAGATCATCTAGACAGAAAATCAACAAAGTACTCTAAAAAAATGTACCTAACAAACATTTACAGTACATTCCAGCCCCAAGCTACAGAATATACATTTTTCTCAGCAGCATATGGAACATTTCCCAAAATAGATCATGTATCAGGCCATAAAACAAGTCTCAGAAAATTTAAAAATTTTGAGAACATCCCATGTACCGTCTCAGACCACACTGAAATAAAAGTGGAAATAAATTCTAAGAGGAACTCTCAAAAATGCACAAGCACATAGAAATTAAGCAACCTGCTAGTGAACAATCTTTGGGTTAACAGCATAATTAAATTATAAATCAAACATTTTTTGAGTTGAACAACAAAAGTGAAACATGCTACCAAATCTTTGTGATACAAATATAGTAGTGCTAAGAGGCAAGTTCATAGCACTAAATGTCTACAACAAAAAGACAGAAAATTAACAATCTATTATCATACCACAATGAATTAGAAAAAGAAAAGCAAACCAAACCCAACGTTGACATAAGAAAAGAAATAATGAAGATCAGAGCAGAGCTAAATGAAATTGAAATAAAAAATACAAAGGATTAACACAACAAGAAGTTGGTTCCTTGAAAAGAAAAAGAAAAACAATAGACCAGTATGTAGATTAACCAGTAATAGAATAGTAAGGATTCAAATAAATTAAGTCAGAAATGAAAGGAGACATTATAACTCATAGCACAGATAATACAAAATATTATCTGAGACTACTATGAAAACCTCTACATATTTAAATTAGAAAACTTAGAGGAAATGGTTAAATTTCTGGAAACACACAACCTCTCCAAGAAGAAATAATAGAAATTCTTAACAGACCAACAATGAGCAGTGAGATTGAAATAGTAATAAATAATCTCATAATTTGAAAAGCCCAAGACCAGATGGATTCACAGCTGAATTCTACCAGACCTACAAAGAACTAATAATTAGCCTACAGAAGCTGTTCCATAACATTGAGATGGTGGGAATCCTTATCTCATTCTATAAAGCCAATCACTCTGATACCAAAGTCAGGAAAAGACATAATAACAACAACAAAATAAACTACAGGCCAACATCCTTCATGAACATAGATGGAAAAATCCTCAATGAAATACTAGCAAACCAAATGCAATGGCACATGGCATTATCTGAAGTCTGTTTTATATGAAATTAATAAAGGCAATCTTAATTTGTCATTTAAAAAAATAATGTGAATATCATTTACCTTTTTCCATTCTTTTAGTTTTAACTTACCTATAGCATTGTGTGGATTTGTTGGAAACAGCATGTGGTTAATTCATGGATTTTATTTTAAATCTATTCTGCCAATCTCTGTCTTTTAATCAGTATATTTTCATCATGTCCCTTTAAGGTAATTATTGTTCTGATAGTGTATAAATCTGTAATTTTGTTTACTTTCTATTTCCTCTCCTCTATTTTTATGTCTCACTTTTTCTATTTTTCCCTTCCCATGGATTACATGAACATTTTGTAGAATTCCTTCTTTTTATAACATTTGAATATATCATTTTGTATAAATTCTCTTAATGGTCATTCTATAAAGTACAAAATACATACACAACTGATTACAACTAACAGCTATTGATGTTTTGCCACTTCAAATGAAGCACTGAAAGCTTACCTCTGTTTAAATTTATTTCTCTCCATTTTTAAAATTTAATGATGTCAATTATTTTCTCTACACACATTTAAGCAACACAGTTTTTGCTTCAGCCACCTACTATGATTTTTAAAACTCATAAGAAGAAAAAAATATCCATTATATTGTTCCTCTTTTACCTACTCTGTTTTTTTAATTTATGAAATTCCAAAACTTCAGTTATGTTTTTTTCTAATTGAATAGCTTCCTTAGTCATTCTTTTTTTAATTTCAGCATATTATGGGGGTACAATTGTTTAGGTTATGTGTGTTGAATTCCCCCCACCCCCAAGACAGAGATTCAAGCATGTCTATCCCCCAGATGATGTGCATCACACTCATTATGTATGTATACACCCATCCCCTCTACCCCACTCCCGTCTGCCCGATGCCCAATAAACGTTATTCCTATATGTCCACTTAAGTGTTGATCAGTTAATACCAATTTCCTCGTGAGTACATGTGGTGCTTAGTTTTCCATTCTTGGGATACTTTACTTAGTAGAATGGGTTCCAGCTCTACCCAGGAAAATACAAGAGAATACATTCTTTCTTATAGCTAAGTAGTACTCCATAGGATACATATACCACATTTTGTTGATCCACTCATGTCAAAATTGCAACAAAGAAAATAAAGTACTGAGGAATATATTTAACTAAGGAGGCAAATGACCCCCATAGGGAGAACTATGAAACACTGAAGAAGGAAATAGCAGAGGCCATAAATAGGTGGAAGACCATACCATGCTTGTGGGTCAGCAGAATCAACATTGTTAAAATGTCTATACTACCCAAGTGATCTGAAGAGTCAATGCAATTCTTATTAAAATACCATCATCATTTTTCACAGATATATGAAAAGTAATTTTATGCTTTGTATAGAACCAGAGAAGACCCCATATAGCAAAAGCAATCCTAGGCAATAAAAACAAAATGGGAGGTATCAATTTATCAGACTTCAAACTATACCACAAGGCTATAGTAATTTAAACAGCTTGGAATTGGCACAAGAACAGGGACATTGACCAGTGGAACAGAACAGAGAACCCACATATAAAACCATCCTCATATAGCCATCTAATCTTTGACAAAGCAGACAAAAACATACACTGGGGAAAAGAATTCTTATTCAATAAATTGTGCTGGGAAAACTGGATAGCCACATGTAGAACATAGAATCAGGACCCACAACTTTCACCTTAGTAATTCTTTAAAGGTAAGTTGCTTGAATCAAATTTTCTTAATGTTCCTTTGTCTGAGAATGTCTTTGTTTCCCCTTCATTCCTGAAGGACAGTTTTCCTGGATATGAATTTTGTACGTGACAGTTCTTGTGTGTATATGTGTGTTTATGTGTGTGTTTCAGCTCTTATAAAAGTATTGTTTCCCTTTCATCTGGCTTTCATGGTCAAATAGGAAATCCACTTTCATTTGGATTAGTTTTCCACTATAGGTAATGCATCATTACTCTCTGGTTGCCTTTAAGATATTTTCCTTTGTCTTTCATTCAGAAGTTCACTTATGACTCATGGAGTCAATGTAATGGATTTATTCTATAGGGGAGTTACTCAGCTTCTTGAATCTATAGATTTATGTTTTTCACCAAATTTGGGAAGTTCTAGTGATTATTTCTTTGAATTTGTTTATGTCCATTTTCTTTCTCCTTTTCTTCTGGGTGTCCAATAATGCAAATGTTCGATATTTTTTGTTTCACATGTCACTGAATCTATCTTCAGCTTTTATCAGTCTAGATTTTATGGTTTAGATTGAGTAAATTCTATTGATCTATTCTCAAGTTCAGTCATTCTATCTTCTGTCATCTCCAAACGATTACTGAGCTGATCATGTAAGGTATTTTTGGGGTTACTGCATTTCTCAGTTTTATAATTTCCTTTTGGTTTTATTCTATGACTTTTATTTCTTTCAGGGCATTTTAATTTTTTATTCAATTCAAGAGAATTAATAATTGAGTTTTAAAGCATGTTTATGATAACTGCTTTGAAAACTTTGACAGATAATTTGAGTATCTCAGTTATCTCCATGTTGGCAATAGTTGATTGCATTCTTTTCATTCAGGTTTGGTTTTTCTGGTTCTTGGTATGATGAGCAATTTTTTACTATATACTAGACATTTTAGATCTTATTTAGAAGACTTTTGATCCTATTTAAATCTTCTATTTTAGCATGGAGTCACCCTGTTTATGTTTAGTGTATAGGTACTGTTATAATTTTGTGGGCTGTAATGCCAAAGATAATTTCTGAGCCATCACAATGCTAATTTTGGATTGTTCTGTTCTTGTTCTTCTTAATCTCTGGCTGGTTCCCTGATGATGTTGATGGCAGAGGTAGAAGTTGCTGTCCTAAGCCCTAGGTTTCTTAGATAGGAAATTATAAACCCACAAAATGAAAAATATTTCACCCAGCGCATGGGACTTCCCAATATATCTCTGCCTGGTTTGGGTGGGGCTGCCAAGCACATTGGATTGCTGCTGCTAGGAACCCTAGGGCAGAGTACAGGCTGGCCTACCAAGATTCTGCTGTTGCTAACTGTTGTTGAGAGTAAACCCCAATGTTATGTGTGTGAAGGCAGGAATGGCGAGCAGACCTGGCCACTGCAGCTTAAGTCCTATTGTTGTGCTTTTTTTTTCTGGTTTCTTGGCCAGAGAAACCAGGATTCTCTCATCTTTTGTTGTGTTTTGTGTATGTGTGTGTGTGCATTTCCTGTTGCTGCTTTGTTTTGCTGTTTTGCTATGAGTATTTATGGGTGAGAGTTTTCTGTAACACTTGTGTGTGATATATGGTATATGGTAGATGACAAAAGAAAGCCGGAGAACTTCCTGGGTATTGTTCTTCTTGTCCTGGAGTTCCAGCCATTCTCCCAGCTTCTTTCTACCTTTCAGAGCCCTTTTGTCATTCAAGAATTATTTCCAGGATATTGATTCATGTCTATAGAAGTACAAGAAAGAAAAATGAATCTAAGCTCTTTTGTCCCAGTAACAGAATTCACAAAGTTGTCTATAATATTTTAAAAATATTATCAAATACTCTTTTTTAGTAAACAATTATGAACAAGTTATCATATAACTTGTTAAGATCAAGTTTGTATCATAAAAATTTTGTTATTTTTATATTGATTTATATAATTAATATTACTTCTTTTGCATATACCTATGACAAAATTAAAATGCATCAGAACTATTAATACATTCTGCTATAGTTTATGATAGGGAACTGGTTTAAAATATATATTTTGTCAAGCATTTTAAAATTTTTTATTATTTAGCTTTCAGGATATATTAATTCTTTATAATTGGGTTGCCTTGGTTTGCTTGTTTGTAAACATTCTCTATAATTTGTTTTGTTTCCTACATAAAAGATTTCATTTTTTACTGAATTTTTATTTTCACTTTATGCTCCTTGGGATAGAAAGCCATTTATTGTTGAGGATATGATCTGTCAAATTCTAACTTCTATTTAAAATAAAATGTTGATTTCTCTATTGATTTTGCTTTAGTAAATTTCCTTGATTAAACTTTTATATGGTATTTTATTTTATTTTAATATTTTGGCAAAAATGGAATGTATGCCATGATATGATAATATTTGGCAATGTTATTTTCATTTGAGTTATATTAAAAACTAAAAGTTTTGCATTAACTAGGAAATCTGGAGTATTAATCCATACACACACACACAGACATATACTGACATTTATTATAGTTACTTAAATAGCATGGACTGACATAAGCAACATTTTTATACTTTCAGATATTATATTTTAAATTTAAGAAGAAATCTTTATTATCTACATAAGAGACAGTTTCCATCATTCTGAAATTACCAACTAGGTATCCTAGTTGGTATGACATTCATTATAATAGTTAATGTAAGTGCTAGATTATTATAATAAAGAGATCCCAAAATGCAATGACTTCACTAAAAGAGGTAACTTCTGTCTCATGGAATAATCCACTATACTATCATCCTAAGGCCTGTGCCATTGTTTATGGCTTTATGATTGATATTAGGTTAGTGTTATAACCATGTTCCAGCTTACAGGTTGGGGAAAAGAGAGACAGAAAGTCCAGAATAGGACAAGAAATTTTATAAAATTGATCAGGTGGAAGTTTTATCACTTCCCTTCATGTCATTTTTGTGATAATAATATTTCCACATCTTGCCACAAAGGAGCCCAAGGGCCGGGAATGTAGCATCTACCTGGGCATTCACATACAAAGGCAAAAATGGAAGAACAGATCTGAAGGACAACCTGAAATGTTTCACAATTTCTCAATATTTTATTCTAGACTTCTCTTCAATTAGCTGAAAACTTGAATCTCTTGTCTTAATAAACATCAGGAGAAATGAGGAGGCTGTAGACATGGCAGTTGTGTTATGCTATTAACCTCAACAAATGTTTAAACCCAGTTTTGCCAAACTCAATTCTTTTTTATTTTATTTCAAAATATTAAGGGAGTACAAATGTTTTTGTTACATGGATATCTTGTATGATGCTTATTTCAGGGCTTTTAGTGTGGCTATCACTCAAATAGTGTTCACCATACCCAATAGACAGGTTTTTAACCCCACCCCTCAACCCTCCCTCATTCTTGGTTTCCAATGACCTTTATATCTCTTTGTGCACATGTGTGCCTATTGTTTAGCTCCCAATTATTAGTGAGTACATGTGCTGTTTGTTTTTCCACTTGTGAGATACTTCACTTAGAATAATGGCCTCTAGTTTCATCCAAGTTGCTGCAAAAGACTTATTAAAGTCTTATTAAAGTTTTCGCAGCAAGAAAACTTATTAAAACAAAATTAATTAAAAATTAATATTTTGATTTTTGATTTTAAATTATTTCATTTGTTTTGACAACAGAATAATATTTCATGATATATGTACACCATGTTTTTTTTTTAATCCACTGATCAGTTGATGGGTATGTAGATGGACTCCACATCTTGGCAATTGTGAATTGTGTTGCAGTAAACATACAAGTGCAGTGTCTTTTTGATAAAATCACTCTTTTCCTTTGGGTAGAAACTCAGCAGTAAGATTGCTGGGCGAAATGGTAAGTCTACATTTATTTCTTTTATGAATCTCTATACTGTTTTCCATAGAGGTCTCTAAGGTCTAGATTTGTGGAATCTTTACATAAACACCTTTGTGAATGGTAAATAAATACGGAAATATTTAACATAGTTATTTTCTGCCTTGTGTATTCTGTTTTTTAAAAGTTTAAGAATCTGAAAAAAGCATATATATCTTTATTAGAACAGTTGAGGCTTTTTTAACTTTTGGTAAGTTTTTGTAAAATTTAATTTTTGTTCATATGAAAGTTTCAGTAATTCTAATCCACAGCTACCTGACAATTAATCAGACAACAAGTAAAAACATATTAAGAGGTCCTAAACGTCAGGAGTCCCCAGGACTCTACAAACATGTGCAGAAGCATTTGGATATCTTAACTGCCACCAACCAAATGCTTACTTCGCTACAATTGGAAACCAATTTGGAAATTCATATAGAGATATGAAAGCCAAATATTCTGCTGAAACAAATGTTTTCAACTGAAACAAATGCTTGGGTTGTTCATATGTGCCCAAACCAAATATTTTCTTGTAACAATAAATATGCTTCCAAGTTATTCGTACTCTGCATCATTTATTAACTAAGCAAGACTTCATATTAAACAACACTGGATATTATCTCACGTCTTTATTCTGTTTCATTTTGAAAAAAAAATGTAATGCTTACTGACCATGAAATGGCGTATTTAGTTCTGGAGTCAATACCTGAGGAATAAATTCTTAACACACACTGACACCCTTAGAATACTTAGAATAATCTATTCTTGTCTTCTTAACTCTTATTATTTATTCAGTTTTCATCTCAACCATAACTTCTTCAAGTGAACTTTCCCTATCTAAGTTAAATCCCACAAACATTCTATATTTATCCTTGTGACTTTTATTCAATATGTATCTCTCCCACTGTGCTGTAAGTGAAATAAGGGCAGTGAATATGTGTGACATATAAAAGGCAAATAACAGTTATCGGATAAATAAATGTGGAAAATAATATCTGACTACCAGAGTTGATTTGAGAATTAAATGGGTAAGTGCATGTAAAACCCCTGATTTGAGAATTAAATGGGTTAATACATGTAAACACTTAGAGTTTAAAATGTAAACTCAGTGAAGTCAGAATTTTTTCCCCTAATACATTCATGCAACTTAGAAGAGTGACCAATATATATTACATTTGAAACAAATAAATAATGAATGAATAAAAAAGAATGGACCCAATAATACAACCATAGAGAAACATGAAGCTAAACTTCACAATGAAGCTAAACTTCATTAGTGGGTCTAAAAGAATGAGTAATAAACTATATGTAAAACATTCATCTGTCTGATTGACATAATGACTCCAGAGAGTGTGTGAAAGCACAGATAGGTAAGTTAAGCTTGAAATCATCAGAGCTAAAAAGTTTCAGACTGAAATCACTGTTCATATTTCTAAAGTATTTAGGGCCATCTGATAAGGGTCAGTCTTGAATCTATTGTATTATTAATATTTCCATATGATTTAATCCCATATGATTTAATGACTTATTTTTTGAAATATCTGGAATACTGATATTAAAAACATGGGCAAAGATTAAAATAATGTGACTGGAATCAATTAAGAAAATCCCTAAGGCTGAAAAATATAGCTAGAACATACCAGTCATCAGTTGATATCACTTAGTATGCATAAAAAAATGCTTGAAAACAGTTTTTAGAATAAGAGAGAACATGCTAATTACAAACAGAGTGAATTATTAACAGTGGGAATCACCAGTACACCAGGCATTAAAGCAAATGAAAAAAAAAAAAAAAGAGGGAAAAAATGAAAGGAAAGAAAAGAGAGAGAGAGGGACAGAGATAGAGAGACAGGAAGGAGACAGACAGTCGCATCACTGAAAACACCACACAAAAGCTATTTCTCCATTAAGTTATGAAAACACACAGAGTACTGACACTACGACCCAGTCATGGCATTGATTCTGAGATATGATTGATACGTTGCCATGGCATGTTATTCGTGCAGTGGTAATAGTCTGGTAAATTATGTAGCTGTATGTAAAGTTCAGTGCTAGTTTTCTTTACCACAAGAATGGATACTGGGGTTCTTTTCAGATAGCTCATTTCAGAACTGAGCCAGGAGGAATGTATACACTTCCCTGATCACTGCTGTGAGAAAGCAAAGGCTCATGCTGAAAGCCACCATCTGCATGATGCCAAACACCACAAAGTTGGCTACGCCTCCCGGCACAAACATGTTGATGCATTTGTATGGCTTAAGTCATTGAGTCGGTTTCAAAAATGGTTGTGAGAAATTTGTTTGACTTTTCAAAATGTGAGTTAAGACTCCAGTCAGAATTTTGAGTCAGTCTGAATAGACAATTCTCAATTCTGTTTTTAAAATATCAATGGATAGGATATCTATATCCCAAGTTACAAAAAAAAAAATATTTCACATAAAGAGCTCTAAGTATTGTTATATTTTTTTGCTTATTTCCCATAATGCACAAACCTATATGCTTTATGTTAACATTCTTGTTATTTCAAATATGGCTTCTTGCTATTTCTCTATTTAAGAACAATTGGAAAAGCAAACATATATGTAATACATTTCTGTAGAGAACTTAACATATGATTTCTATAAACCACTTACAGATTTTATCCATATTCTGACAGCTCAATATTAAAGTTGGTGTGATTTTGCTAATATCATCTACAAAGAGTAATATTCTCAAAAATTCAGATCTCAATTTTTCAATGATAGAAGACCAAGTCACAATATTTAAAATATTTTTAATAAATTTTAGAAATGGTTATTTGTACCTTGATTCATTAAAAAAAGAATGTGCTACAGCCTATATACATATATGTTCAATACAGAACAAAAGTAACATATATTAAGTTCTAGAAATAAAGATAAAATAAATGCTGAATAGTAATGTGGAATGAGGAGTAAATATACACAAATTTATTTGTTGGTCAAAGATGGCTCACAACATATGCTCTGTGAGGTCTTAAAGCCGGAAGAAATAAGGAAAAGACTGAGAGCTAAATTATACAATTGTCAGAAAAGGTTCCCAGGTCACAATATTAATTCATGAGACATTTATTCAACAGTTAATTCTTTTTCTGTCTCTTTTTTTGTAACTAAGTGTTAAGAAAAATTTCTTTCATTGGTCCTGAGTGTACACTGTATAATGTATTAAAGTCTGTCTTCAAGAACATCCCAACAATGAATACTGTGGATAAGTCAGGACAGCTTCCTCTTATGTATCAAGCATAGTCCAATGGCGCAGTTTCAATTCACATGACAGAAAAGAAGCCTAGAATGTACCCAAAATGCTACCCCAGTGCAAATGATCTGATCTGATTAGAGTTATGACAGCTTGATTAAAATGTTTTCAGTAAAAAATAAAATATTTTATGATTATTTGATAAGACTTTTTTCTTGGGGCATAAAAGGCATTTATTAAATACTCATAGATGAAAAAATATTTACATTAACATATATTATATATTAAACATATATTAACAGTTTGTAATACTATAAAGCTCTATTACCAACAATCCTCATTAAATAAAATATACATTTTTTTTATTTGAAACCGTTTTCATGACTTTCTTCCATCCCATCTTGTTATCTTCAGGGAGGTAACTTCTTTCCTGAATTTCATGTTTATTGTTTCCTTGCTTTGATTTATTATTGTACTAAAACTATTTTTACCCTTAATAATACATTATTTGGTTTTGCATGTTTTTTAACTTTATATAAATTGAATCAACTCTATATGTTTCTCTGTCATTTGTTTTTTGTACCTTACATGCTGTTCCTGAAACTCAATCATGTTATTGTTTATACCTGTCAATTGTTCCATTTAACTAATGTATAGAATTCCTTTCTGTATTATAATATGTTTACACATGCTACTACTTATGGACAATTGATTTGTTTCCTTTTTTGGTTAAGATAAATAGTGCTGCCAAGGTCATTCTGATACATGTCTATAAGTACACATCTTTTTCTAGATTGAATACCAAAGAAAGTATTTTGTGGACATCAATATGTTTATCTTCAACTTTACTAGATCATGGCAATTTTTTGTTCTAAAGTGGTTTTATTAATTTAAATTCACCAACATTATAACAACATTCCAGTTTATCCATAGTTTTATCTTTATTATCTTTACTTCTTATTGTCAAAGTTTTATCAAAAAGTTTCCTTCCAAACTGTTGAGTGAAAAGTTGTATCTTACTGGTCTTAAATCTTATTTTCCTCCTTATGAGTAGTTTTAAAATATCTGCCTGTCGATGTGTCACTTTTCATGTGCTTATTCAGGAATTTTGACTATTTCTCTACGAAAAGTCATTTTGATTTTATTCATAACTATCTTTTGGTCAAATCTTTGTGCTGCAAATATTCTTTCTGTATCTAACTTGTTTTATTTTCTACATAACATTTTGAACAACTAAAATTTTAAGTATTAACATTGTCAAATTGATTTCTGTTTTACTTTTGCTATGTGAGTCGTAAGAAATTAATATCTACTGAGGTCACACAGATATTCTTCTCTACTGGCTTCTAAAAGCTTTATTGGTTTTCCTTTAGTATTAAAGTTTTTAATCCATCTGGAATATTTTTTCTTATAGAGGACAAGATAGGGGTCCAACTTCACTTATGTCCATACAGAAAAATAATCATATCAACACATTTTATTTAAAAATTCATCAATTCCCACAAAACCACAAATCCTATTTTGTGATAAATCGAAAATCCACATATATGTGGATACTTTTTTGGGCTTTTTATTGTTCTTGATGTTTTCATAGTTCATAGACTAACGTCATTGTCTTATTTATCATGGGTCCATATATTTTATGGTATATGATGAGGTAATTCCCTTTCCTGTTCTTCACAGGAATGTCTTAGAAAATACTGGCATTTTCTCTTTGAAATAAACTTTAGAATCACCTCAAGAAGATCCATAAAATGAACTATAGGGATTTTGATGTTAAGTTCATCCAATCTATAAATCAGTTTGGGGAGCATTGACATTTACAGGTAATAGAATCTTTCTATCTATGAACCTGGCACATATATCTATTTATTTACATCTTCTTTAAGGCTTCCAATGAAGCATTTTAGCTTTCTTCAGAGATAGCATGCTAATACTTTTCTAGGTACTTTATTTATGAGGTAGCTATAAATGGCATCCTCTTAAAATTACTTTTTCTAACAAGCTTTTTTGGTTGTTGTTGCTCATATAAAGAAATGCAACAGAGCTTTATGTATTTTAATACAACCAATTCAGTAAAATTTCTTATTAGAAATCAATTGATTTCTATAGTTTTATTTATATATATAGATAATTATGCTATCTGTGAATAATTTTATTGTCAAATATTTTGCTTATAAATCAAATGGCAAAACAAAAACTGAAACCCTGTCTACCATATTCAGAAAGTTTGATCTTGCTACTACGTCAAGTCAATGTCCTTTAAAAAATGAGGATGTAAAATATCCTAACTTTTTCTAATATTGTCTGTTTAAGAACAGAGTTTTAAAAACTACAATACAGGCATGCTAGAAAATCAAATTATATCACTAATTGTTAGTAAGACCTCTAAAGTTAAATGTAGTCTAACTATATTTATTATGATTTATATTATCATTTAGGGATTCATTTGGAATACTTGTACAATGACTACCTTATTCTTATCTTGTTTTCTTCTTTCCTTTGCTTCAAAAACTATTAACTTTTACCCAAGTACCAGGATTAGGAAAGAAAAAACAAACCACCTTAAACACCTTATACTTTTATGATTCTTTATTTTAAGAGAATATTTATATCAATTATGTCAATTGATCTTTATAGGATTTTGTGAATTGATATGTTATTGTATTATTTTTCAGGTGAAGAATTTAGTGAATTTCATTAAAAACAGAAAAAATGATTTTAGAAGCATGTATCATATGATCCCATGTTAAAAATATGCAATATCACAGTGATTAAATTATAAGATTGATTTTTTTAAAAAATAAAAATATTATTAGGAAAACATCAACAGCAGCAGAAACGTTTGCTCCTCATTATGCCCCATCTCACATGCTCCATGACTGAATAATTTCATAAATATTAGATATTAAATATTATAAAATAAATTTAATTTATTAAATTGTGAATTTTCTAACAAAATAAATTTCTTACCTATATATAAGGGCCATATATATGTGTGAATATATATTTACACAGATATATACATTCATACATACATATACAGGTTATATTGATTGAGGCTCAGTAAGAGATAAGCTAGAAAGAGGTATTTCTGTTGATGTAATAGCTACTTTATGTTGGTCTAATTCCTCAGAAATACATAAATAAAATTTTATTAACCAATGCACAGTAGAAAAAAAAGCTCAAAAAAAGGTATCAAGTCTTGATTTATTTGTATTCTCTTACCTAATCCTTGTAATAAATAGTGATATTGATAAGGCACAACCCTTAGTTAGAAAACATAAAACTAAATGGTTCACAAGGAAATTAATCTTATTATGTTAGCTTTTAGAAAGTATTTTTTTATGCCTACTGAACTAACTTCTACGAGTCACATTTTGCCTTTTACATGACTATCCATCCAGTGCACACACTATTTCCTTTGCAATAGCCTTTTGTGTGCACTGCTGAAAATCAATAACCTTGAATGCAGTGTGTGTTGGTAAGTCTACCACTCTGTCAAACAGAGAGAGAGAGAGAAGAATTAAGATATTGCATTTAGGCATGTGTATTAACTCACCATCTAACATGGTAAAGGTAATGAGTGTAACCCTCACAATGGTGGAGTATAGGGAGCTTTTAAATAGGGAGTTTAATCTCCTTTAGAGCAAAGCCACACTCTCGGTTGCCCTAGGTTTTTGGCAAGATTCCCAGAAGCTGCAGTCATTCATGAGCCACACACTCTGTTCTGAGGAAAATTGCATTGGGATCTTCACACAGTGCAACCATTGCTCTCGTTTTGGACGCCTCATCTGTAAAAAATCCCCTCACACATGTATATACACGTGCATGGTACTTAACTCAGCCACCACCAAAGAATGGAGCACAACTGGGATTTGAACCTGTAGTTGCAGGAAGTCCAAGTATTTCAAACCTTATGTGTCGACTATAAAACCATTCCCTCTGGCTGATAATTCTGGAATTAAAACGTAGTTCATGTTAAGCAAGCTTGGAAAACTCCCAAGTCAAATAAGCTGTTTAGAAAGGCTTGTTCTCATCTCTGGAAATGCAGACGCCACAGCTTTATTCCACGTTAGTTCTCTTTGACTTTTGTAATGGGCTTCAAGTTTTCATTCACACTAAACTCTGTCTAATTTGAATTAGATTTTTCTGCAAGTAAGATATGCGTAATGTGACTATAAAATGTAATACAGTATACAATATGTGTTTACTTATTTAAATTATGGAGCTATGAAAAATTAGTAGTGTATTTTACTTGGAAGACAAGGGACAATCTCGTTCAATACTTATTATTTGTTTAACAGAATAGGGCTTGAGACTGTATTTTGGCCGGGTAAACTAAAATGGCTAGTGAGAGCAATATATATACCTTTTCCTTATGTAATATTTTTTCATTGCTATGTATATTTGAGTTTTATGTTAATTGAGGTTGTTGCTTTCAATAATTATAGTTGCCTTGTATTTCATTTACTTTACTTTGAAAAATCACATTTTACATCAACTTCCTGTTTGAAAAGGCATACATAGGAAACCTAGTAGGTCACATTTTAGATATATGTACTTTCTTACATTTATATATGTGTGTTATATTTATATTTAAATTATATAATTTATACTTAAATTATAGAGACATAGAATACAACTATAATTAAATAGAAAAGGCAAAAAGCAAATGTACAAAATCACTACCACCATCACCAACAGCAAAATCAGAAGACAATGTATATTCTACCTTTTCATAACATATAATTTCGCTCATAATTTAACTGGAAAGAAATGGGTTCATTTTAAGCTTTGGCCAAAAATATCCACAGCAATGAAACTATTTAAGTTATTAAAGTTGTATCATCATTAGACAGCATCAAACTACAATCATGAGAGGACCCTCCAGAGCTCCAGGTTTTATGCAGAAAAGTCAGATGCCCTAAGATACTCTACTTCCTTAGCATGCACATGGTTGTCCTGTTCAATTCATGAACATACCCTTAGTGGCTTTTGTTACAGACACATTTCCTTTGATATCATCATGTTATGTTTCCTCAGAAACATTTCTCTCCCAGGGCTGGATGTCCTTTGGCAAAACTGATTTTATTAATTTTTCTAATGTTCTGTGATTTTATAAAAAGAAACAAAATAGTGGCAGAGAAAGGGCAAGCATTGCTCTCTTCATTTGGTAGATAGAAAAATTGAGGTACACAGATAATGTGGCTTCCTGGACAATAAAACATTTGTGCTTCAGTCAAGAAAACAAAATATAAGTAAAATATAAGCAAAAATTTAGCAAAGTTTCTTACCTAGTTTTATTTTCCTTTTTTGTTTTTTGGCACATATTCATATCACTTGGCTTCATTTGCATTTTACATATTTAAAATGAAGATGACTTTATTGCTCCAGGATTGGCACATTTTTTTCAAACAGAAAATTTTGAAAACAGCAAAAACAAGAATCAAATCCATTGAGTCCTAACGCAATTGTCCCCAACAAGGTCAGGTTGGTATTTTCTGCAGATTTTATGATTGGCAATGAATTAGAACACATAGATAGAGATTGAGGGTTTCCTATTAAGACATCTTAACTTTTATATAAATGCAGAAAGCTGAAAGACTTTATAGAAATTAAAATATATACCCTCTAAATGTTAAAAAAATATATATATATATATATATTTGCCCCATTGATATTTGCAGCTGAGACATAATGATAAAAATCAGTTAATTGAAAAATATATTAGTAGAATGCTGAATATGTACCTAAAACAAGCTACTATAAACAGATGAAAATGTTTGGACCATTTAAGACCCTACACATGATGATAAAATCAATTGTAATTCACAATATAGTTCATCATGCCCATTTATACAGACCTTTGACAAAATTTCTTTCAACAAAATTTTTCAAATGTATTAGGAAAATGTAAAATTCAATTCTTACTAACGTTTAAGCAATTTAGTACTTTAAAGTGTTAATCAAAAATATTAATATTGGAAAAATATACCATGTAACTTCATAAGAAAAACAATTGTTTACATTTTAGTGGGGAAAATGTCTAAGAAATAGCAATCACCATTTCATAGTAATCTTTTACTTTCTAATTCTATTATTGAAGTATATGTTATAAGTGAAGTACTTCTATAACTAATATGTCAATGGGGTTGATTAAACAAGATAATCAAATCAGATTTGTTTTTAAATTGACATTTTCTTTTCAACTTGTTCCATGATGTTATATTTTTTTTCTGAAATAAATTTATCAATCTTTCAAAGCTCTCAAGCCATACAAAATTAGAGGTTATTAATGGGATGTATTTGGTATTATAAGCAGGTTTAATAGGCATTTTTATATCCTGTGTATGAATAAAAATGTTTATGTAAAATATATTGAAGAATCATAATGTTAATTGAACAATCAATAATGTTGCCATGTAATTCAACTTTCATAAATGGAATACCAGAGACATTTAAATCTGTTTAGACTTTCTTTTAAAATTGCTTTTCTTATATTACAAAAACTATTTTGCCTTGCTCATCATTTGGCAGATATATTATTGAAGTTAATAGGATAAGAGATATATTTAACAGTTACTGTAGGTATTATTTCAGATTCCATAATTGCCAAAAAAATCCAGTTTTTACATTTTTCTTTGGCTTTTTTCTTAGATTAAAATGTATACTATTTAATCTGAGCAAAAGTGTTAACATTGGAATAAAATTTAACATTTGTGCAGATAATTTTGCAGATTTAATATAAACCTAGCAAAATGCTAACTGTGACATGAAATTGAAAAAGGAAAAGTGTGCTTTAAGGGATCAAATGGAAGAAACCTAGAGTAAGATATTAAATTTATGAATAATTTCTTAAAGAAAGAAGACATTATTATAAACTAAATTTGTAATGAACTCTGTATGAAACACTTAGAAATAAAGCAAAATGTTATTATAAAAATAAAGCCTGAATCAAAAGTGGTTGCTAAATAATGTTATTGGCATTATAGAAAAAATAAACCTGAAAGAACAGCTCCAATTGTCATATCTATTCAGACATTTTGTAAGGTTTTGACATTGAAAAATTCACTTTTTAAAAACAGAGGTGAACCTCGGTGCAGAAAGAAAATCGTAGAGATTTCAATTTATTATACAGTATGACCATGCATTTGAAAGAGATTTTTTATATTTGACATATGTAAGAGTTACGGATAACTAAAATTTTTTAGTCGACTTGCATTGCACAAAGAACATAATCAGTTTCTTGTTCATCTCACATGTGTGGCAGGCCTCACTGAAGACAACTGGAGCTAGAATCAGAGAGATTTCCAGCGATTTTTGAAACAAAGCAAAATAAGAAAGCTTGAAGCTTTTGCAGAAATTGTGACATTTGCCTCAAGTTAATGACTTCGCTCCCTCCCTGTGTAACTATAAATGATAACAATAATAACAAAAAATGCACGGCTATTACAATGACATGCTTTTTCTTGAAAAAATGTTGCGATCCTAAAATGAACCTTTATTTCAGGGATCACCCCACCTCCCCCCCCCAAAAAAAATGAATCTAGAAAAGTAGATGTTCATTCAAACTAAAAGAACTATGCATTTTGGTCATCATTGTTATTTTGTAAGACAGTTTTTACTTTTCTTCCTGTGTGATTTAGATGCAGATTAACAACAACAAAAAAATTAACAGCTTGAAGAGTGCTAATCAGAACCAATTATAATTTCATTGACCTGCCATGGCTCACTATGTCCCGGTTTTAAAAAAAAATGATTTTGCTTTATGCACGTGTCTGGCTTTATGCACATGTCTGATTGGGGAAGCTTAATATTCAACAAATGTACATGAAGTAATCAATTTTCTAAAGCAGTCTAAAGATAACAATAACCTATGAAGTTCCTTTTGTTAATTTTTAATTAATATGATTATTTTTTAAAATACATTCAAACTTCAAAAGGATAATTTTGTTCATTGAACTAGTGGTTATTTAACTGGTAAATAGATTGGTTTCATGTCAATAAACAGAAGAAAGTTTCTATATAGTTGATTCATCATGAAATCCTAGAGATGACTATGCTAGCAATGAAGAAGAAAGTTCCCACAAATCAATTTAGTTCTTGAGGAAAGCAATTCAATCTTAATGTAACCTACTCTAGTTAACAAAAGGTATTTTGTGAGCTTTGGTTAGAAATGTAATACAGTAACCTAGAATTACCTTACATCTAAGTTTAGCAACTACCATTTTCATACTGTGCTGTACATAGCTTAAAAAGTTGTCTACTCCCATCTAGTGGTCCTGTAGTTAAATACCCTTTCAAAAATTAGCAGTATGAATGCTCTGTATTAATGCAAATGGAACTGCTGTTTTATTGTCAGAATTAAATAATTAATGCAGTTAACAACATCTGCATAGATTAAGTAATTCAGGCTCATGGGTTTTGTTGATAGCAGTAATTTTAAAAGCAGCATAAAATGGTTTTAGTCTGATTTATGAAGCATAGCTCATGCTGCCAGAGCCGCATGAAGCTCATTGACTGAAAAACTCCCAGGATCACTCAAGAGAATTGCCATAGTTCTATAGTCAACAATTTCTTATGAATATTTTATAAAAATGTCTATGTATAAAGAGAAGGAAAGTTCAAGCAATGAGGTCCTCTGTGTACAGCTGAACTCAAGAATATAAAAATAGATGACTGATCTCTTCAAATCCTTATTAAAAAATTGTCAGTTCAGTGTTCAAAATAAGACACATTTAAAATTTTTTATAATGTAATCCTTATTTTTTGTACCAAAATGCAGATGAGAAGAGCATTTGTTGTATTAATGATACCTGATTTAAGAAACAAAAAGTAAAAACTGAAAAGAAAAAAGAAACTGCATTTTACATTTTAGCAAAAGGAAATTTTTTGTGTTTTTGTTTGTTTGTTTGTTTTTGAATCTTACACTAACATAGCAGCATGTGGCTTGATGTGGATACAATATAGTATTTTCACACATGATGGATTAATTTGGACCTGGTACAATGGGGAAATACAGCTCCATTTCAATGAACAGGATCAAATTTTTATAGTATCAGTGTAATTTCTACATGATAGCCACTTACTCTTTTCCAATGAGTAAAGACGTGATGACTGTGAGATAATTATCCAGCAGAGCAGATTTACTTATTTTACTCACTAAAACATATTGAGTGTCTCTATACAAATACTGTACTGGGTGTTCTGCAAAAATGTAGTATTTGTTTCTCTACTTGGAGACACAAGAGAAACAGGCATCACCACAGCTCCAGACAAAGGAATATTTGAGTCATAAGATAATTCCTCAATTGTGAGTAAAATAAGAACCCACAGTGGTTGGGAAAGCTTCCTAGCAGTGGTAGGGTTTGATCTGAAGCTTAAAGAATGAGTGTGATTTGCGTTAGAAGCAAGAAAATAATGACTTCAACAGTAACAAAGATGCAATGTTTAGAGTAAATTAGATATATTTGAGGGAGAGCTAGCAATTATTATCTCAAGAATGCAAAGGATTCATACCAGGGAGCAGAGGAAGAAAGAGTTAAAAGTAGTTTGGGCCAGACTAGGAAGTGTCCTGAATGCCTTGTCACACAAGAAAGCTGAATGAGCAGGGATTGGATTAGTGAGTTTTTCTTGGAGGTGTAAAACTTAATATAAGAAAAATGTAATGTACACATCCTTGCAAGATGATTAGAAAGAAAAAAATGTTAGCAATATGTTTAGTCACATAAAAATCATGGGATTTGTGCCAGTGGTTAATTGATCAGCATGAATTAAAAACCTACATTATAGAATTTACTTATTGATTTATTCATATAAGCATCAAATATTTTTAGCTTATATTATGTGAATAATAGGAACTATGAGAATTTACATAGGGCTTGCATTTTAAATGCTATTTAAGAATATTTCTTGTGTTAGAAACTAATGAGTATTAGTGGCAATATGCAATGATTATGCGTTTCGTCACTGAAAACCACAATGTAAAATAAATAAATAATTCAAGACTGACTACAAAGCCTAAGGTAGAGCTCTTATATATAATTTATTAAAAATATTTTTCTTTGCCTTGTATTTTGTTGCTTACTTGTTAAATAAGACCACCATCAAAAGGTAGAACAATTGTAAGGAACTAAGGAAATAAATAGGAAGAACGAGTGTAAATCATTTGGAAAGCAACTAAATTATCCCACAATGTTGTTAACTAATACCAACCAGTGACACCTAACAAGAAGAAATAATAAATCAAGTTTTTGTTTTCTTTAAATGGTACAAAACTATTTGTTTCTCCTCCTGTTTCGGACTGTTCCTCCATTGCCACACTTACATATACACATACATATATCACATATCACAATACTTAGGTAATAAATAGATAAATGATAGCTGTAGAAAGATTACAATTGTTATGTATATAAATATCATTGAATATATATGTACATATATAAAATATGAGTAAAATATAATTGTAACTTATTATTTAATCTTTGAAAATCAGAACTACTTCAATTCCCAAGGTCTAAAATATTACAGCATATATAGCATTTTATCCTGAGTAGATATACAAATAGATTTATATTTGTAGTGAAAAATATTTCTTTGTAATTATTTAGGCAAATAAATATTTATGCAAATAAACATTGTCATTATAGTTAACGATACTATTCAAGACAAAGTTGGGGTTTTGAATTGAAAAATATTCCAATCATATGTATATATATATGTTAATTGTTTTATTTCACAAGTCTAATTTCACATTCTGAAATAGTCTACATACTAGACAGATATTTGAAATAAAAAATAACTTAGCACTTGAAACAAATCTCTTTCACAAACGTATTTTGTAAAATAAAATACTAAATGAGTTTCGTCAGGGTAATATTTTCAATTGTTTTTGGCTGAGAGATCATACTCCTAAGAAGTATGTTTTCTTTTGTTGATCAGTTGAAAGATACAGGATGATTCAATGACTTTGATGTGCTTTTATCAAGCTACATCAAGCCTAAAATCAACTCCATCAAACGGAAATATATATTTTTTTTATTATTTTGTTTTCTTAGGATAAAAAGAAAGCATATGACTTAGGGTTAAGAAAAAACAAAGCAAGACCAAAACAGGAAAGTTTGCCTGCAATAGACAGGTGAGTCAGAGAAGTGAGGTTCTACATAGTGACTCATTCCAAGTGGCATTTTATTTAACTGTTTTTTATTTTAAAACTCATGCCTCCCTTTCTTTCTTTCTTTCTTTCTTTTTTTTAATATTGTAGCAAAGAACAAAGGCGATCAAGAGGAAAAGCAATATAGTCATTAAGTAGTAATTGGTAGAAGAGGCTTTGGGGTTAAAATTAATAAAACCAGCATGATGTACATTAAGAATGTATAAATATTTAAGGAACTACAGCCTGCTTGGAGATGTAAACCGATTAGCAAAACTACTTAATCTGAAGATGCAAATGTTTCAGGTAGATAAAATAAACAGAGACTCCTTGTTGGAAATGTGATCAGTTTTCATTCTGGGAGTGCTTTATTTCTTTAAAATTTCAATCGTCAAAATAAAGCACTTTTGATGTTTTGTGTAAAAGGTTTTATGTTGCATCTAACGCAATGCAGGAAATGGAATAACAAATAAAATCATTGCAGATGTTTTTCTTTTCTTGTCAGGTCATGTATTATAGATGTAATTCCGGCCCTTCACATTGAAATTAAAGGGAAACTAGGATACAAGAAACTGAAGACTCATCCTTCAGAATTTTCTTTGCTGGTAATATTGAAATATAAAAGCTTGTCTACAGGAAGGGAAGTATTTAAAGGTAAAATAGTTATACTTCATTTATAGTGTTTCAAATGGTATAGAGTCAATGTAGTTTATAATAATTAACAAATAATTAAAGACTTTAATGAAAATAGTTCTAAATGACTGCTGCTTATTCCATTTTCTTTCTCTTACAAAATCTATAGAAATTTGATTGATATCGATTTTAGTAATTAATATTTAACAGTTAGATGAATATTTAAAATATAGAATTCTTAACCGAGTGTTAATAAATATATACATGCTTGTATTTATTTAGATGAAATATCTAATAATTTACTGATATTTCTTAATTTTTATTTGAATCCTTTTATTACACACAGCTTTGAACTTGGCAATGTTAGAATTAATATTATAACATTAAAATTCCCACACGTATAGGGATATTTTTTCCAATTATCTGGGCAAAACTAAATGTTCAGTATGGAAATGTTCTGTTGGTTCAATAATTACATCATTATTTCAACAAAATTAGTTAGCATCAGGTGTACTGTGAATTACTAGTTATCAGTCTGCATCAGAATTCCTTAACAAAGATCTCTATTTTTATGTTCTGTTCCTATGAAAACATTAATTTTTTTGCCAGTAGAATGCATCTATACAGAATAAACAGCCATGTCAAAACCAGTACATTCAATTCCTATTTGCAATTTTAAATTTGCATTTGTAGAAACAGCAAATAAATGTTTTAAACAGAGAAAAGAATGATGGAATAGCCAATAATTGTCAGTGAATAAATCACAGCTTTCCTTTCCATTGACAGAGCACTGGGGAGAAGTGCTCGTAAATGGGGGTTGTAGTCAGAAGACTTTCTCTCTGATTGATATTAGGCACTGTGTGCGTCAGGAAACAAGCTAAGACAATGATCCATCAAGAATACCTTGTCCCAAATATGTCAAATATTTAAGTTTCGTTTTTCTTGTTCATGTTTTTCACATCTTATCCCTGGCCTACTTTTCTTACTTAAAAAAAACAAAATCTATCATTCTATAGCCTTAATATTTAGCTCTTGGCAATACTCAACCTTAGACTATTTTCTCATCATTTTACTGGTTTTTGAATACTACATTCAAAATCATTGTAGTTAATACAAATAGAGGATTTTGAAGTTCTTTTTCAAATAAATCATTTTGTTGATTTTAAAGGAGAACTTTATATCAAAAATTATCAAAGCATTTTAGCTTTTCTAAATTCTGCTTCAAAGTATCCTATTATGTATATTCTGACAAATAAATATGTAGATGTAAGAATGTACTACTTTTGTGTACATCCAGTCTGAGAAATATATAAATTTAAGAGTTATCATTTGCATTTTCCTTTTATACTTTTGCTTATAAGTACAGCAATAAATCTTTGCTGACCATAAAGGAATTTGGTGACCCACTCACTATTTTGCAAAGCAAAGAAAATATTCATTAGATCATATAAACATAACAGCCTATATTAAATGTGTAATAGATGTTAAAAAGAGAATCTTTGTTAATTCATGCTGAATTTAGGAAACCAAATTGTATCTCTCAATATCTAGTAAATAGTAGGGAACACATTTAATTCTATATTTTATACTGCTGAACACCTCTAACATCCTAAAATAAAATATGTTCCACCAAGTGGGATGAAGTGAGTGAGGGGTTTTTCTTTTGTTATGGTAGCATATAAAAACTCTGTGTAAGTTGCAGTTCTCTCCCACCTTTCAGTGAAAACACTGGCTATACTCCTTGCACATGGTAGAAGTAGGAAATACTTCCATAACTTTCCCACTGACACACTTACCTCTTGTCTCTATTAATTTACACCACCTCAATTTTCCCGTGCCAGACACTTTCAAAAATTCTAAAATGTATAAATGGCAGAATTATAAGGTTTGAAAGCAAGAACTTGATAAATAGGACTAATGCATCACTTGGAGCAGTCCTCTGTCTCTCAGGCAAAGAAAGTGAGCTGATTACCCAGCTAATTTGTTCAAAAATTTAATTTATGTGAAGTGAATAATTTATTTTTCATTCTTTAATTCTTGGAAGAATTTTTGCCTTTCTGTTGGTAGAGAAAGATATTAAAATATAATTCAGTTGCCACAGGAAAACAATTGAAAGTTATGTATGTCGTCTACCATCATCACATTTTGCATTGCAGCACAATTATCACTTCTGTAGTGATAAAAATTACAACTGAGATTTATTGAGCATTCATTATGTGACAATTTCAAAAACAGAAACTAATTCTCCTAACCCAATATGTTCTACATTTAGAGAGGTAATAATAATAAAATATTTCATAAATCTATCATTTTAGTTACTTTGTTTCAATGCTTCAAATTAAGAGTCACAAAGAAAAAGTACTGCCATTTTGTGGTGTGCTTAAATTAACGTCATGGATAATTTTTAAATATATGTGCCAAAAACATAGCATTAATTGGTGTTTCTCTAGTTAAGGATTTCCTGATTTGCTATAATGGAGTTGCAACAATTTCACTGATATTTTTAATATTAGAAAAAATTATAATTTTCTACCACTTAAAGTTTTTACTGGGATCACACAAGTCCTGAGAGACCAAGAAAAATAAACATATGTACGAAATAATTTCTGCAGCTTTCTCCAGCTGTATAGAGCAGGTCAAGAACGACTAAAGGAGACTAGGAATTTTTGAGTGGAAGACTTGACCTATGAACAACTGGGCCAAGGTGGCAATAAAATATATCACAGATTCTTTCTGCATCATAAAATACATTTAGGCTAGAAAACTGCAATAACCTCAAATAGGACAGCCACCAAACAAAAATAGGATATGGAATCTAAGATGAGAAAGAATATTAATGTGATTATTTTTATGAATAGTTTATAACTTCTATAGGACAAAGTTAACAGATTTTCTCTAAAATTTGTAAATCAGCATAAAGTGGTTTAAGCATATTTGTTTATATTTAATATAATTCAATTACATTTATATAATTAAGATATTAACATAAAAAAGTTCAAAATAATATCAGTCTAAACTCAGGAAAGTAAATCAAGTAAGGAGGGAAGGGAAAATTAAATTACCCCACCTTTTAGTATTTCATAACTGAAAGCCTACTGATACTATGAAAACTTGTCAAAAAAAGACTATATATTTTTAAATATATAAAGTCATTAAGCTAAACAATAGAAAATCTAGCATAGAATCTAAATTTGATTAAAGCTTCAGACTATACAATGTGAGCTACAAAATCCGGTATTAGGTAAGAGAAGTCTTTCTTTCTCTCGACAAGAAAAAAGAAACAAATCACTGGACACTAGATATTTCTGACACATTTGAGAGAATTATCTACCAGACAGTATATCAACAGAGATGACTCAAGTGGTAAAGGATTATAGAATTTAGGTCAAGGTGGGAATGACTGAGAAAATTCAAGGAACAAGGAAGTCATTTTAGCAGACACTTCCTCTTTGATTTCATCTGAGAAAAGTGAAGTCTGAAGACATATTTACAAGTAAAGTTTCTTTATATTATCATATCCAATTGAAAAAGAAAATGACAACTGTATGCACTCATATGTTTGTGTGTGTGTGTGTGTGTGTGTGTGTGTGTGTGTGTGTGTATGTGTCTGCCGTGGCGTTTGGAAGTACGGCGGCTTCCAATCATATGTGGCCTCTACTGGTAATGATGAAGTGGCAGGAGTTGTTCTGCAGCAGCCTTGAGGGCACTGCAGAAAGAAAAATAATAAGCTTCTGAGACTCTATATCCCTTTAACAGTATTTGAATTTAATATAATACAGAAGGAAGTTAAAGTCAGACATAGAAACAGGTAATGTTACACAGAATAAGACACACAAATCTACTTCTCTAGTCATGTATTTTGATAAAAGAAATTGCATCTAAAAATTATTAGGCATAGAATCTATAAAAATAATTATAATAGCTGCTGGTGTGACCACCACCTTACTATGCTATATTGCTTCCTATGAATGAATACAGTTGGCAATAGGATTTCACAGTTGTCTTCAATGTCATGTCATGGAAGAATAGTGGTCAGAAAACATTTCTATCACATTTTTCACTGACACACCAACAGTCATGTCAGACTATGCAAGCAGGCAGATGTATGAATTCTGATACTGTCTCTTAATGAGCACGGACAGGTTTCAGAGTTTCGAGTTTCAGTTTCCTCATCTGTAAATGAGACAACTCTGACATCATTTCCTCATGTACTACAAATGAGATAACATATTGAAGCTGTCTAGTGCCATCCATGGAATATAGTAAGATAGTAAGCCAGTTGCAAATAGTAGTAAAGAAAGAGGACTAGGAGAAGAAAAAAGAAGACTGGAATGTTAGTGTTAATAATAATGAATAACCCACACACACACATGCTTTTTTTATACACACCATAATTTTAAATTGCTATTTCCCAAAGCTATATCTAAATACAAAGACTCTTTGAGCTATTTTACACTTCTGTGATCTAAACTAGCTACTAACTTGTGCAAAGCCTATCTCTGCTTTGAGTAGGACTTAATTATCATATCTAACTGTTTAAGTTATGAGGATTGACTTACTAAGCACATGGAAAGTGCTTAAAACAGGGTCTAGCATAAATAAATGCTCCATAAATGTAACCTATTGTTACCTTTTGCAATATTTACTCCTCCCAAATATAACCATTCATTTTAAAGACACAAATGTCTAGCTTCTGTAAGATGACAAGGAAAAAAGGAGGGCAGGAAGAAAAAGAAAAAGAAAACAAATAGATGTGATTTAAAAAGTAGTGTTCACATTTCAAATTTGATTTTCTTTCTAATTTTGAGTCTAGGTTTGCTTTTTCTAACCTGTACTAAATTATTTAAATAAAATAATAATTACATTAGTAACACTTACTGAGTTCTTTTGTCTAGGCATTTTGCTGAGTACACTACTTGATTTATAGGATTTAATCCTCCCAACATTAGATAGAAGTAGGTACAGTAATTCTCTCAATATTGCAGAAGAAGAGATTGAAGCTCAGAGTTAGGTAATTTGTCCAAGGTCATGAAGCTAGTGAGTTAGCAGAGCTGAAATCCAAAGATAGTTACAATTAAACACTGCTCAGTTTAAGTATATATGCTCTCATTTAAGCAATACCAAAAGATCTCCAGTTTCCTAGAAATGAAGAATAATCAAATACCCAATTTTTGGGTAGGAGCAGTTTAGAAATTGTTCAAATTCTTCTTCATCCATTCTGGTCTCTTCTTTCTCTTCTGGTCTAGTCTCTTCTTTTTTCGGTGTCATCTGACTTGCTTGTTCTTGTATTCATAAGCCAACTGTATAATTGGTTGTTAGCCAGTAAGAAGCCTGAAGCTATATAAAAAAATGATTTGGAGTCCTACTGAAAGAGGTTATAAAATGTCTACTGTTTCTACTGAACTGAACTAATCCCAAAATAAACATACTAATTTTACAGAAAGTTATCAAAACCCGTAGAATTCTATAAGCATTGAATATATGTTTCATAACACTGCGATTACACACTTCAGTTAAATTCTGAATAAGTAGCATAGAGTATAATATTTGGATATTTTTCCATTTTTTCTTTTATAATAACTTTATAAAGAAGCTCTGAATTTCTAGTTTTAAGCTTGGAGGCAGCTTATCGGGTCCACTCAAAAGAAATCATTGTATGAGAATAAGTGGCAGAGAAACCCACTTCCAAAATCCCAGTGATGGAGTAAGCAAAAATCATTTTTATTACTAGGGGAGAAAGTAGTTAATCACCTGATTTTCTCTCTGTTCTTCTTTTGATTTTTCATTTCCGCATTTTCTGAACCACTCTCAACATCATGTCATTCTAAGTATTTCTCCAGATCCATACATTTGAGAGACTATGGAAAATATTTTCAGTACTTTTCCTTCCCAATTCCCCATAATTATGTACTTTTGCATGTCATAACAAAATGTTACACGTATATCACAAAGGTAAATAATATTTATGAGAATCCCAAGTAACAATTAAATTAAAAGCTAATATTTATTGAGTGCTCACTGGGTATTAAACACTTCCCTAAAAAGGTATCATCCTCTGTTTTTTTTAACTGAGATTTATTGTGATATAATTTTCATACAGTAACATTCATGCCTTTTTAGGTGTACCATTTCATGAGTTTTGTAAAATTTCTACAATCAAGGCATAGAACATTTACATCACTCCAATAAGCCCTTTTCATTCTTTTGTGTTCACTTTCTCCTCCCACCCACAACCCCTTTGCAACCACAAATCTGAGGTCTATCATTATTGATTTGCCTTATCCAATTTTAAAGGTAAGAAAACTCACTTTCCAAAGGTCGGAAGTTAGTCAGTGGCTAAGAAGTGGCAGAATCTATATTCAGTTCCACGTCAGTCTGACTCTGCAACTCTTACTTCTAGCTACTCTATTCTTCTATCTCTACATGGTATAATTTTCCCCATTAATGCATGAATGAGCTTAAAGAACCTCCTTGAGTCTGCTTATGTTATTTTTAAATTAATATAATTAGAAGTAGGAAGTAATAGTGTAAATTAAAGCATCATACTAAAGTATGGCTCCAACTCAGCTACTATTTGTTAAAACTACCAGAGTTAGAGAAAAACATAAGGTGAGCATCAAAAAGTGACAGAGTCATTCTTGAGATATCGATTTGTGTTTTCCTCTGTATTTTCCCTTTATCCCTGTTCAAAACAGGTATATTCTAAATAGGCCCTTCGAAATTCCATGCCTCAGGATGTTTTGCAGGAGGAATCAAAGAGAGGATAGGAAGAAGATTCAGAAGAGATGATGTCATGTGTCTGGGTAGGATGAAAAAAATGCTTTGGGGATGGTAAGGTGAGAGAAAAAAGAACTTTATTCTAAAGTGAGCAGGGAGACAGAAGTTGAGAAGTTTTGGAATAGCCAAGATCCGTGTATCACTTAGTGGCAGCAATCCATAGACCTTGCAAGGTTTGATGGTACATCAAGGAAGAAAAAATATTTGGTGCTGGAGTTTCCAATGATACTTAATGAATCAAGAATGGTACAGAAGTAGCCAAGCTGCCAAATTATAAAAAGCCATAAAAATTGAAAAATTAGTATCTTGTTGGTAATAGATTTTTATTTCAGTTTACTAAAAAAATAGAAGAATGTGGTATTTGTAATGCCACTGCATAGACATAAATATATTTCCAATACATTAGAAGTATGAAATTTGATATCATTAAGGATCAGTTAAGCATTTCAGTGGAATTTTCTCATGTTATTAAAAATTAATCACTTATTACTAGGGCATACATTTTGTTTCTTCTGTCAATAGTCAATATTAATGAATAATTGTTAAGTTTCCTTTACTTCATTTAATATTTGAGAAACACATCTCTATTTATGATAATGTGTCACAATTAAAATGAACATATGTTGGTTCAACATGGCTGATGTGGGCAATTTATGTATTCCACCTATACCACTTTGCTTCAGCCCTAGAGTGGCCATCTACATGATTCTACTTTATTATATTTTCCCCTTATGATAAAATAATGTATTTCTTTTGCAATTACAAAATAGCTTTTATTTCATTCTTATACTAAGGAGTGTATTGGTTCATTTTCTCTTCAATGATCCAACAAATCAATATGAAGAGCCCACAATATTTCTGACATTCTTATAGGTATTGGAAATAAAAGATGAATATATATTTATAACTTTTAAGACTAACTTTAAGACTGACAACTCCATCTTTATGGAGTAATAGATGAATAAATAACTATAATAAAAAGTGGTTGAAATTACATAACATAAAAAGACAATGTTTATTATTCATTCAACAAATATTTATTAACCATATATACACTACTCTAGGGTCCCAGTGATAAAAAAAGATAGATATAGATAGATATCTACCCTTTTATATAAGGTGAGACCATCAAGAAACATACAATATGAGATGATAGTGTCATGGAGAAAAAAAAATCTTGAGAGAGTACTAGGAGTACTTAGGAAGTCCTTATAGACAATGTGACTGTGAGGAAATAATCATAATAGTAGGTCTGATTGGTCAATCCTTGAATAGCTCCCAGAGAATCTTCAGTTCAACTCTGGGAATGTGATCCACAAAATATTCTCTGTTACTGGTTGATGGTGTTGTGTACACTTAGAGCAATGGGACACG
This sequence comes from Microcebus murinus, assembly GCF_040939455.1. Taxonomy (NCBI): domain Eukaryota; kingdom Metazoa; phylum Chordata; class Mammalia; order Primates; family Cheirogaleidae; genus Microcebus; species Microcebus murinus. The sequence goes on along the minus strand of NC_134108.1, from coordinate 61,229,191 downwards.
CTTCAGCACATTGTCAAGATTTATCAGAATCATTTTGTGCAAACATCCAAATTGTTGGGGTCCTGAATTTTAGCTATCATGCTATGTCACCAACCATACATAAAACCTCTGGGCCCTGAGACTGAAGTGCATGTCCCTGGGCAGAGGTAATTCATGTAGGTGCCTATGTGCCTAGCTATGTATGGGGAGAGTCATGGGATGACGGTGAGGTTTTTAATTGGGGGGGGGGAGGGTTGCTTCTGATTTCCTTTTCTTTTCTTTTTCGTTTATTTATTTATTTTTTTGGCTGGACACAGGGTACATTATTTATGGCATATGACCAAGTAGGGCTCCCTAAGCCTCTTACCTTCTTCAAAGGGTCTGGATTGGAAACTGTGTCAAAGAGGGAAGATGTTTTTGTGTATGGGATATGAATTGGGATGAAAAATCCCCAATAGCAGAAGGTCTCACATGTTCTTCTAGGGCTGGTGGTACAGAGGCCACCTTGGAGGCCAAAGGGAACAAAAGGTCCACTCTGTTGCTGTAACTGAATTCCTTGTCAAACTAGGAAATTAGCTTGACAAAGAAGTCCTTGAAGGCAGTGCCAACCCCAACATCAAAGGCAGCACAGTGTCACTTTTAAAGTCGCAGGAGACAACCTGATTCTTAATGCAGTCAAGGGTGCCCCTTTGTGGAGCCCTCCAATGCCTGCTTCATCACTTTCTTGATGTCATCATACTTGCTAGCTTCTCCCAGATGGCAGGTCTGATCTATAACCAATACTTTGGGCATGGGAACATGGAAAGCCATGCCAGTGAGTTTCCCATTCAGCTCAGGGATAATCTTACATATAACCTTGGTGGTGCTAGTAAATGCAGGGATGATGTTCAGGGAAGCCCCATGGCCGTCAAGTCACAGTTTCCCAGAGATGCTATATACATGGTCTTCAAGGTGGCAGTGCTGACATGGAATGTGGTTGTAAGTCTCTCCAATATGCTAAATTTGTCATGGATGATCTTGGCTCGGGGGCTAGACATTTGATGGTAAAGGAGGCATTGCTAATAATCGTAAGGGAGTTGCCGCAGTTCTCATGGTTCATGCCCTTCACAAACATGGGGAAATCAGCTGAAGGGGCAGAGATGATAATATTTGGACTCCTCCCTTTAAGTGAGTTCCAGTCTTCTCCAAGGTAATGAAGATACCAGTGGACTCTGTAACATATTCAGTACCAGCATCACCCTCTTTGATGTTGGCAAGATATCACTTCTGGAAGATGAAAATGGGCTTTCCATTGATGACAATTTTCCCATTCTCAGCTTTGTGTCATTGCACTTGCCATGGCTGGAATTATACTGGAACATGTAGACAATGTAGTTGAGGTCAATAAAGAGGTTATTGATGGCAATAATATATAATTTTCTGGAGTTATTGGCAGCTCTGGTGACCAGGTGCCCAATATAGCCAAATCCTTTTACTTTAACCCCAACCATCATGTCTCAGGGACATGGCTGGCAGTGCATGAGAAGATGCACCTGTCTGTCAAACAAAGAGGAGCAGAGAGACCCTGTTGTTTTGAGAATGCTCCTATAGATGATATATTTGGGGTCTGACTCTGAAAGAGGGCATCATGTCTGGCTTTCACAAAGTTCTGTGAGAACTGATTGTTACCTGCAGTTCTTTCTATCATTCTGGTTCTGACTCCCATGTTAGTTTGAAACAACCATACCACTTCCTGCTAGACAGTCATAGTTTATTAGACCAGTGTGAACATTGGAGTTTAAATGGATCCCATTGAATTTTTCTCTTGAGAAGTAGGATTTAGAACAGAATGAGTTTCAGCAGTAAGATGTAAGTATGAGGAAGCACATATCCACAACTAGAAAGGATATTTTCTATAACTGAAAGGAGAAAATCTGGACTGCTGAAAGAGAGAAGGAAAAAAAGGGTAGAGTAGTGGAGATGAGAAACCAATCAGCCTCAGCTTCTAGGGTTCACGACGGCAGAATGGGAGTTCTATTCTCCTGTGAGACCAATCTGTACCTTTGTTCTTGGATATTGTGACAATTCTGTATCACTCAATAATTTTCTAGCTTATTGAATTATTTAAATGTTCCCTCAAAACAAAATGATCCTTTATGAATGTGGACTCATTTAAAGTGACATATAGTGAGAATGACTGCATATACTATGCCAAAAAGCTTGGCTAAAAATTTTTTTTCTATAGAAATAGGATAATACTACTGGCTTTTAAAAACAAACAAACAAAACACATAGTTTTAGAAAGACAATACTAATAAAGTGGCAAATGGAAGGGATGAAGAAGAAACAGGGAAAAGTGGTCTATTCAGAAAATATTTTAGATAAAATCATTAGGAAATACCTGTTTTCACACCTCATAAAAGAATGAAGTTTGGAAGACTTCTTTTAAATTTCAGTTTGAACATAAGTTGTATATTTATTTCTAACACTTGAAAAAAGAATCTCCAGGGTGTTTTTCTTCAAATGTTTGCAGGTGTGAATAATTAAAATACCACACTTACTTTCATTTGATTGTGTGAGCATTCTCATGTCTACAAGTGATTCTAATCAACTTCACTGAACATGGGGAGAGCCTCTATAATTAACACAATTTTATGTACAATCCTTAGAGTTTAGAATTAGAATTCATACTGCATTCCTCATTATTACTTGTATGCATTTGAACTTCCATTTTTCTTGGGGAATAATAATTTACCAAATGATCAAAATTGTTTTCATTTTTTAAAATAAAACTATTTAGGAATGAATAGAAAATGGTCAGTGAAGTATTTCAAATAATAAACCATTCCCACACACAATAATTAATTAGATGAAATAACATTTCAAGTTATTTGTTCAAATTCATTCTTTATTAGATTTTCTAGCGTCATTTTGGAGTGAATAAATTCTTCCTAGAGGGCTATCTAGTGCTCAAGGTGTATTTAGGCATCTCTTCTATCTAACCAGTGCATGGGACCAGGTATAATGTATAATACAGCTCAGTAGTGAAGAGAAAGCTTTGGAGTTAATAAACACCAATATTCAAACATTAACTGAATTTCCAAGGCTTAGTGTCATCATCTATAAATCAAAGTAATAATTTCTACTTCATAGAGTTGTTGAGAATTAAATGAGGCAATATATGCACAGATTCTGGTCCATACTATATATCTTAAATGCATATTTTCTATTATTATAATACTTATATAAATAGGCTTTTTATTCTCTGGAAGAGATCTTAACACTAAAGAAGCTAAGGTATTGTAATAAATTGCAATCATATTTCTTGAAATTTTTGCTTTATTTCAACATGCTCAATTTGAAAAAATAAAATTGCATAGATCACTCAAAAAATCCAAATGCTGAATTTGGGAGGACAGCTAACATCAGTTACCTGATGAAACCTAATTATTTTCAACTCTGGATCCACTAGAACAATGAATCTCAAATCAGAAATGTTTTAATGTCTTATCACCAGAAATCCCCATTATAAGTTTGAGCTAATGTCTAGGAATCTGCATTTTTAATGAATATACCAGGTGGATTCTGAGACAAGTCGTTCTCAACTCCTACCCTGAGACTTACCACATGAATGTGAGCTGTCAAAGGATGAATTCCAAGGCTTACTTATCTCCCACACTTGGTGCCTGACTTTGTAGCTAACAGGCACTAACTATTCAATAAATGATGATGACATAATATAATTAATGATTAACATACCCAAACAAAACTTATTGATACTGCTGCTATTTTGTTAATTATGTCCATTGTGAGTTGTAGATAATCTGAATTTTTATTCCAGTTTGTGTTATATTGAAATTAGTTATTGTTATCTGTGACAAAAATGCAAATAAGGCAAATGTATTTATTTGAAAATATGAAAATACTTTGTACTACTTACATATGTTTATACGTATTCTTAAACTTTTTCAAAACATTGGAAACATTAAGACTTGAAATAAGAAACTACCCAGTTCCAATATGTAACTCTATATTTACTTCTTCCCTGAAAATGAACTTTTCTTTCCAACTGATACAAAACAAAAGGCTAATCTCTTGTTTCCTCTTGAACACTAAACTGTAAGCAGAAAAAGAGTTAACAGTTACACCTGCATGTTGAAAAAGCAAAGGGTGCAAGCCAACAAAAGAAATTATCAGCTGAACAAGCAATTAATCAGGATACCAATAAGAGACACGATTATCTGCAATATAATCAACAAAAAATTTAGCCCAAGTGTAAGTTAGATTTGACTGAGATATCAAAATTTCACTTTCAGTGAATGAATCCTCAATATGTCTCCTAAGAGTGATCAATATTATATGTGAAGATAAAGATTATATTAAAATTGTGAATCCCAATTTTTAAAATCAGATAATTTATTTTAACAGCATTTTAAAAATTTGCCAAAAATACTAAAGTTTGAATCAGATATTGGAAAGGGCACTAATACCAGCCCTGAACCTGCTAACATTGTATACTTGGATAACTAATTGTATGCCAATGCCTTTATTTATTTATTTATTTTTACCTACATACCTCATTATGTTATTTTAATATTAAATTTCAAAATGTCTATGAATGTACTTGAAAATTATAAATGAATAAACACCAGATATCATTTTTATATTTTTAAATATTATAGATTCAACTGTCTGCAGTGCACATTTCTTCATGTTACTTTTGAGATTTTCATTTTCCTGTAGTTATATATTATTAATTATGTCTTGAATAAAGACATAAATTCAATGTTTAAAAGATTAAGAAACTTTTGTGGATGTATTTTGAATGAAGGAATAAAATTGAGTGATTGGAAGTAGAAAGCTGAGCTTGCATCAACTCCAAGAAGTAGTTAAAAGTTCAAAGAGATTTCTGGTTATTATTGTTCACCATACTGATGCAAGTAGTCTCTTTTCCAGTTCTCAAAAAATTCTCAAATAATATACATTTGGGCTTGAAAAGAAAAGATAATCCCTAGAAATGGTAAGACAGGAATTCAAGGCTGTAAATTTCATCAGTAACTAAACTGAACAGATAATATAAATTATTTGAATCTATTATGATCTGGTAACAGCTGGAAGGTGACATGAAAACTCCTTATGAAACCATTCTAATAATATGTTTTCTCATTTGCTTAGGGGGTGCTATAAGGAAGTTGGTTTCTGAAATGTTAACATTACGGAGGGAATAAAGGAAACATCCAGGAGCAGCTGAAACTCCAAGTTATACTATTTTTAAATATGGAGTCTAAAATCTTGTTATCTATTAGATATACAGGAAAATCAACCTCAAGTGTTAGAAGAAAGAATGGAAAGACTATAATCTATATAGAAACAATAGTCCATCTTGGGAAAAGAACCAAACAAAAGTTATAGAATGAAGAATAAAGTAATTGCCATTAAAGAAAAAAATGTGTTGATGGTTTTCATGGGTAGAGTAGACAAAACTGAAGAAACAATTACATAATTGGAAGTTAGATTTAAGGAAATAGTAAAAATAGAGCACACAAAAATAAAATCTTGGAAAACATAAAGCAGCTATTAGACATTAAAGAAAGATTGAGAAATTTTAACATATGGTTAATATAAGTTCAGAAGTAGAGAATAGAGGTAAAAGGTGAGAGGATATTTTTCAAGCCATAATGACTAAAGTTTTAAATTTAAAGAGAAAATTTAAAGAATTTAAGGACAATTTAAAGAAATAGAAAAAATGAGTCATAAGAATGAAGTAACACAAAAAAGCGATATGTATAAATAATATACATTTACACTGTATGAATAATGTACATTTACACTGTAGTGAAAATGCAGAACATGAGACAAGAAGAAAATATTTTAAAGTACCAAAGGAAAAAGAAAGAAAAAAAGAAAGATTATCTTCAAAGGAATAACAACATTGTGAAGTTTCAGCAGAACATTTGAAGCTAATATACAAAGTAATAATATTCTCAAAAGGTTTAAGAAAAATAGTTGTCAATCTAGAAATATATACCTATTTATTTTAATATCATTTACATGTGAAGGCTTGATGAATATTTTCAGACATAAAAAGACAGAAAGTTTATATTTCACAGAATTTTAGTAAATCTTAGTCAGATTTTACTTCAAGAAAAAAAGTCACTAATTTTATAGAGATTTAAAAAAAAATAATCAAATTGACAATAATAACTAGAAAATTAAGAAAAAAACAAAGAGGACCCTGTTCTGTTTTAAGAATGCATTCACAAAAACCTTTATGTTAAATAGTATATTTAGTGTGCTTATATGTTTACATTAAAAAGTTTAAATATAACCATTAAAATAATAAACTTGGGATATGTTTCTACTCTAAAATATTAAACAAAAATGGGACTAAAAATTCATTTCCATGGAAGACAGAATGAGAGAAAAATAATCAGAGGAAAATCATGAGTAAGAAACTCTAGAAATAATAATATATTTACTCTACATTTATATAAAATGGAAGATCACAAAAACAGTATACGTAGAAAAGCAAGCAAGTGGAAGACTATGTATAGAATGACCAGTATGTTATTTTGATCTTTATACATCAAAACCGATAGGTCTCAAAAACTCTAAGATAGATAAAAAAGCTGTAGAAGGAAAAGTTTATCATGACACCATATAAGAGACTTCAAACATGACCCTGTTCTGTCTAGAGAGTCCTTGCCATCCACAATACACATACACAACAATCCAACATATTACTTATGGATACAAATAACATGAGTGAACATACTACAACACAGATACCTAACAGTCTCAAGGTAATGGTTGCTTTTCTGAAGGAAGGGACAGAATAGGATTGAGGAGAATTACCAAGGAAACATCACCTCCTCAACTTATCTGCAACATTCAAATAAGCAGTACCAAAGGAATGTCAGGCTACTTACACATGTCCTAAAATCCTAGATTGCCTTAGATCCTCTGGTATTTTGCCTATTCCAAATTTGCAGGTGTAATTTATGCCATGAAACTAGTGGTACATGTCAAAATTGCATTGTCCTTAAATCATCTCAAATCACTTGCAATTATCTTCACAAATATAGGATCTGATACCCTACCAGTTCATGTTCTCCCAAATCTGGGGATATCAGCTCCAAAAGAAAGGCATGTCTCTTCATAAATGAAAAAATCATCTGTAAGAGTTTCAGAGTGAAGTACCATCATCCATGAAAAATATAAGGCTCACTAGAATTATGAATAGGAGTGAAGGAGAAAGTTAAGAAACTATACATTTACAAGCAATAAAGGCTCAAATGAAATTAAATGTTAATGAGTCTGGCCTTAATTGAGTTTTACTCCCACTGCTAAACTCTTTAGTAAAATATATTATCACATCATTTCTTTTATGATGCATTAAAGTCTGTACTATATTAAAACATTAGTTATTTTGATACTTAAAGATATGGCTTGCATCATTTTATAGTATGGTCTATCTGTCAAGTGTATTATCACAGCATTGCAGTTATTTGTCAGAATTCCTCAACCTGGGACATGAGTTAATTTAGCTATTATATTCACAGAAATTGCCTTTCCTAATTCAAGATTTAATTGATTTTAATATAGATCCTTAGTGAATTTCCCAGTAGGTCTATAATTCCACATTGGTGTACTCCATTTACATTGTGCCAGAGACACAGATTCAAAAGGGGTGATGTTCTGTCCAAAGATACAGTGCCTTTCATAAATCCTTCATACCCATTACTGTATCCCAATGACCACGGTGATGGTTCAGGTGTGACAATATGTCAAAAGAGGGCAAGTGATCCTCTACAGCTCAGTAATTGAAGCATCAAAAATTCATAAATAAATGAATGATTTAAGGATGTATTCATGAATTAATGAATGAGCACAAATGTGCCAGATCATGCTAAACCTCACTTTCTTCATCTCTAAAGGGGTGGGTGTTATCCCCAACTTGAAGAATCATTATTAGATAAATAAATGATATATGTAAAGAACCTAGAACAAAGTGGAAGCAAACATGATATGAAATATAATTTGAGCATGCTTCCATTATAACTGATTCATATTAATTGCTGGTCAAAATGTTTTACAAAATATGACAATAATCCAGCATAAATTATGTTAAATCATACCCAGCAAAGGATATTAGTACCAATTTTCAGTCACTAAACTTTACATTTTGGTCTTTTAACATCAAAGTCTTCTCACCATGTATATGGCATAACTTACATAAAATAGAAAATACTAACCACTTGGGAAACATTACATTTGTGAAAAATCTGGACATTATACAGCATTCCTATTCAACTCTGACACTCTGCTTTGATCTTGTCACATTTTAAAAGTAATAGTGAAAAGTCAAAAGTTCTGAAATACTAGGATTCACTCCTAAAGTAGAAAATATATTCATTTGCCCAAAAGGATAAAACTGGTCAGTTTTTTAGAAGTACTGGCACAAATTCTTCTAGGGTGCACTATCTAATGTAAAAGTAGAGATTTTTGGAGGAAGAGATCATGAAATCTGCGGTCACTGGATATTCAGTGGTACATCTCTTTGAGATTATTTTATCTATTCTTTGAGGAGGGACGAAAGTTGCTGTTGGCATACTTCATAACTGCATTTTTTTAAAGCTATGATCAAAAGATTAGGATTTCTTTTAAAAATTAAAAAAAGAATAATGCTGTTTTACCCACAAATGACTTTCAATTTATCCTATTCTTTAATAGAAATTATATGGTGTCAATTGCATTCTAAACTATAATAAAAACTATGTGAAATGATTATGCCTCAGATGACTTTTATAATATGGGTACAATTTTAATTTAAGTATAATATCTTCAATTTAGTCAATTTTACTTAGTTCAAAAGCAATGTGACAACTCTAAATGAGAAAGTAAATTCTAGTTTTTGAAACTTTGAGTAACAGATGAGAAACATTTAACCCAAAAGTTCTACAATATCACAACTATTTTTCTATGAGATTAATATTTTACATTAGAAACATTCAGAATGCCACATTATTACACTTTCCCTACAAAAATGACAATGATAACAATAAGAAAAAGAAATTCTATATTCAGTTTATTTCAAATTACTTTCTCACTTGTGAGTTTTAAATAGTTTGTTAAATTTGAGATAGATTTTTTTTTAGTTGTTAAAAAATAAAAATATACTTTGGAGTTAATGTGCATTTAAGAATAAAAATAAGCTTGCAAAATTCAATGTGAAAGAGTAGAATTAGCAACTGACCTTTTTTTCCCTCTAAAGTTAATTTCCTGTTAGCAAAAACTGTAGGTTGGGAGCAATATTATCATGGGACCTCTTTTCGTGGGAATGCTGGTGTACGGACTGCAGAGTGAAAGTTTCCCCATTTCATAGTTATAATGTGGCTCAGGTGTGAATGAGTAGGTTAATCATGTGAAAACACAGTTCAATTGTGAATCAATCTCTAGCGGAGCCTGCTTGACTGGATATCGGAGGTGAAGGCTGTTGACAGCATGCTTTCTCTTGATTGACCGAAGATGAAAAAGAAGAAAGGGTGGTTAGTTCTTATCCTCATTCCTATCACCAACTTCTCTATTACATTCCTAAAAGTTATGATAAAGCCAGAAACAACTTTAAGAAAATTAAGGTAATATTTATACTGTCCTCTGATATTTTCAGTTCAGCTGTTCTTTATCTGCCATGCTGTAAGCCTCAGAAGCCTGAGAATAAAATTCACTGGAGAATTTCAGACATGTTACTGCCTGTGGACCTGTCCCATCCCCAGGGAGGTCTTTCTCAAATTTAAAGTCCTAGGAAGAATAAATAATGACCAAACACTGAGAAGAAATTTAAAAGATAGTGCTTCAACTAACCTGCTTTTCTGGCCTCAAATACAGGTAGAAAAACATAAAAATCACTGATTCATCAAGATTTAAAATGGCCTCTATCCCATGACCACTTAGACTCTGGCATTTCTATCCTCAGAATATAGAGAATTTATCATGACCTTCATCTCATAAGGGGCTTCTATTATTTGTGTACATATCAGGTCATGTACTTTTTAACTTTGTATTTAATACATAGTAGATAAAACTCCATTTTAAAAACCAACTTATGGGGCGGGGGAAAATAAAAATAAATAAAGACCAACTTATATATCATATATTCCATAAAGCCTGATCTGTTCCTTCACATCCTGGAACATAACAGATTCTTAGTATGTAATCATGGGGAAAAAATAAATAAATGAATGAATCATTCTCTATGAAAGACTCTGCATTTATAAAATGTTTCTCCTAACATAGTCTTTTACTAATCATGCATTCATTTGACCCTCTCCACTACAAAACTTTACATTCTTCATTTGTTTAGCAAATATGGCATCAATATCACTATTTCTGGCTCATAATAGGTGTATGTTAACAGTTGGAAAATGAAGGTCTAGGCAATCAGGATATATCTGTTTAAATATACTCATAGGTATATAATTTATTAAATTACAAAAAATATGAAATGGAATGGATGAAATATAAAATAGAACATAGAAATATGTATTCTGTTTCTATTATTGTATAATGAATTACCACAAATGTCAACATACATTTACTATTTCGCAAGTTCTGTGGTTCCAGAGTCCAGGCACAGCTTATCTGGATTCTAAGTTCTTCCCAGGTTGCAATGTAGGCTGGCTGTCAGCTAAAGACTTCTGTCAGCTCCTAGTGGCAGCTCCTTGCCACTAGGCCCTCTCTTAAACCTTCCCACAGGCCATCTCACAACATGGCAGCTCATTTCTTCATAGCTAGAAAGAGAGAGGGGCTATTTCTTCCATAAAGGCCAGTCTCTATTTAAAAAAGTTTCACCTGATTTTCAGGCCCACTCAAGATCATTTCACTATCGGCCTGAGTCTTGAGTGATTATGAGTCAAGTCCTTTTCCAACCAATATTAGAAATGCAGTATGAGTGGAAAATGTTTGTGGTGTTAAGCAATTGAATTCCTGGGTATATTTGTTACTTCAGGACAATTTTGCCATTCTTGAATCATGTATGTACCGCCTGGAGTTCATATGTTAAGGGTCATCTTAGTCACTCAGAATTGCAACAAACCAGAATGTTCTCTCAAAGGCAAATTGGTATTAGTAATGAGAATGTTTTCAGAAAGGAAAAAGATAAGATTGAGATGGGAGCAAAGTGTGTGAAGATAACACTTGAACAAACATCATCTTGTGAGGGACATAGAGTGAAATGTAAAGAAAGTAGGTACATGCAGTTTGAGGATGTTATTAATATAAGATTATGGGAGGAGAGAGTCATTTGGTGGTCATAATAGAAGGGGCACTGGTTCAAAGGAAAATGCAGATGACATTAGTATTGTCCATCATTGTATAATTTAATCTGTAACCCATTATTTTGCCCCAAAATTTTATTTATAAAATCCATCAAACTGTTTTCCTGTTTATTTATTATTGTAAGTAATGTGGTTAAAATTTATGTGGTACAACTGTTCTAAAACTCTATGATGAGAAGGAAGCTGTTTTCTAGTTGTGATTACCTAGAAGTTAAGCATGAGAACAAATAATGAAATAAGTGGTCTAGATGTCATTTATTAAGGACTGGAGGATAATAGTTGCATACTTTACATAGACTACCTTATAAACAATAGATGAGCTCACTCTAAATGAAGTCACTAAATGTAATTACAGCAATATACATTAAATGCTATAAAAAAGAACAGTGAATAGGAATTCAGAAGAACCACGTCCAGGGTCTAGAATTGTGATTACTAAAAAACATGTGATCTTATGTAAAGTAAATAATTTTCACACACATATTTTCTTCTGTGTATAATGGTAAGAATTTGATTATTTGATCTTTCACATCTGAATTTTGGAATTTATATATATATATAAAGTAGTTCCCCATAAAAAAAGGTTAGGTGAGTAAATAGAATCTGTGCTTGGAAAATAATTGAAAAGGATTTTAAATTACTTTTAACGTTTAGCACTCTGTTTTCATATCTACCCAATATGGCTACACATAGGCCTCCTAGGATATTCAGAGTCTTTTATCTTCCTATATGTCTTATGAATCAAAATCCTCTATGGTTAGCAAATTGAAAGGTCAATAATATTATGTATAATAAAAGCTGGATGACAGCTACATACAGCTTATTACTCATCTATCTATTGACAAAGTAAACCATAAACCCATTCATCAATGCCCATAATGAGAACACAGAAAAGGATTAATTAAAATTGTGTGGACAACAGGGAAGAGCAAACTTCCCACTAGAATTTCTGTTGGTTGCTGAAGTCTTATTTCTCAGAAATTGATTTACAAAATCTGTCAAACTAGCCTGCTTTCCATCCATTTTTGTAAATCATGTGCTTCAGAAATTAGTTGTTGTACTTTGTTCATCATTCTTCCAAAACTCTGAGATGAGAAGGAAGCTGTTTTCTAGTTATGATTACCTAAAACCCTTTTGCCTTCAGACTGGGATATTGAAGTCTTGGAGAGAGGAAGACATATTTCCTAGTATATGATCACGATGTGAATATAAATCTATGTGTCTGCACTTTGGATCAGCTGAGTTCAGGAGACTAGCCTGGCTTCATGCTCTGGGTTCCAGGAATCAACTAAACTGACTTTTGCTTTTCAATAACTAGCTATAAGCTCTCTTTCTGGCTGGGCTTACTTCAAAACCCAGTCTTTCAAAGCATGTTTCAAGATATTACACCTAAGTCTTGAATTACTGAATTTCAAAATACAGAACTCCAGGAAAGGCCTTATGTGGCGGTTTTTCTTCACCTCTCTTTCTTCCTTCTGCTGACTATATATTTTATTTTGGGCAATTATTCCTTCATAGGAGAAAGACTGTTGTAAAATAACTTACCAAAAACTTGTTTGTCTTGAATCTATAAATTTAATCCAAAACTAACTTGTGATAAGCAGCAAGAAAATAAAGGTGCATATTGCCTAAAGTTTATCTTTTTTGTTTAGTATTAGTTTTATGAGAAATTGTATATTTTTAAATAAATACAGATTTTATTTTAATTTGTATATCTGTTGACATGCAAGTACAAGTTACATGTACTTCACAAACAAGTGCATTTACAACCAAGTTCCATAAATATTTTTGATTTAGTAAGTGCATTGTTTCTCTATAATGCTGAGCCAACACATTTTTATTCACATTTTTACTAAAAAGCAACAAAAACTATTTCCAATGTTAAAACATTTAATTGAATATACTATTGCATACTCAATAACATCGGATGTTTCATATCTGACAGAATTAACTGCCAACATGTTTTACTTTGATTCTATGAAATGGATAGGAAAATATGAACCATACTTTTAAGTATTTATTTGTAACTGCTGATGACACTGATATAAAACTGGTTTCACTTAAACTGTTTCAGGTTCTTTTCTGTGAATAGAGCCAACATGAACAACTGCTTTATTATTTGTAAATAAATAAAGTTTTCCTTGACTTCAAGAAAGTTTTCTTTGACTTCAAGAAAACTTGAAGTCAAATAAGTGAAATGGATTTAGATTAACATAGTCATTTGATCCAAAGGAAAAGTTTTACTTATCAGTTATATTAAATACAACTTATACAGCCTTCTTATAATAATTACTAATTTTATTAAATAGATGCTAATGGTTCTTTAGATGTTTATGACTTCTGTACTTAATGTAATCAATGACATCCACAAGGCCTACATGGTGACTGATGAATATGGAAAAAATATGTTGTGCAATTAAATATTCATCATTAACTTTTTTCAGACAAAGAAATTCCTTAATTATTTTTAATTAAATATACACTTTTGTGCATTAATGGTGGACAAACATGGTCCTTGCATATTTTAAAAGCATTACCAAATAATAAGTGAAGTAATTATAGATTTATATCACATGATAAATGACAAATGACATCTATACTCTTTACCGCCAGATAGCTCAGACTGTATTTCATGTTCATATTCTGCATGTACTTGATCTATAATCCATTGACCCCAATGAGTAATGGACTTGAAGATCTGTTAGTCTTCCAGACTGCCCCAGAAGCCAAGGCACGACTTACTGGTGTGTTAATGTCCCTTGGGTGGCAGCATCAACTGCTTGTTCCACCACCAGCCAGTACCAGAAGGATGAACTATCCCAGAAGACTGCTTTATAAGCAAAGACTGTGAATGCTCTCCTTGAATGGTAAGTTTTCGCTATAGGTCCTTGGAAAAAGCTGGGAAAATAGAGTTGTTTCATTAAGATTTAACTGTGCATTAGACTAAAAATTCCAGTCATGGCTTATGCATCTCACATACTACCAATGATACATAGAGGAAGCTAGAATTTTAACCCAGTTTATTTTGATATAAGTATGAATAATAATGCTTATCAAAAATATTTGAATGAGACAGATGATAAATCATACTTGATATTGAGACAACAGAAATAAGCCCTGTTTCCACACCAAGTTGACTATACCAGAATATATAGTCACTTCATATTAACTAATCAGGTCTCTTCCCAAACTAGGTAGTGAGTTAAAACAATAAATTCTCAATCTGGTGTAAACCTTAATTCACTTGGATAATTTAAACAATATATCAGGGGAAATGCTCAATATCTCTTTATCCTGCCTTTTCCCTCTTTCCTCAAAAGTAGAGTTATGGATAATTGGAGCAGGGAGTTTCAAATGACCTTGACATTGATAGAGTTCCCAGATATCTTCTATCTTCCCTTATATAGAGTACTTTTGGCTTTCCTTGATAAATTTGGTGGTGGATTTAACTGTTGAAGTAGTTTTGTTTGTTTGCTTGTTTTTAGCCAGGAGCCCTTCCTGGCTGATCTGACTTTCCCTCAGCTCTTGGTAGTATTATACATGCCCCTGGTACCTCCCCTATTCTCTATCTTTACATTAATTTGTGTGGTTCTCATTAACTACTGTTACAGAATAGCTTCTCTTCTTTAACAACAGGTCCTAGATAGAGTATACCCAGTGGTCTTACCTGACACTTCAGGGGAAGAAAATAAATGAAAAATAAAATATTCTCAGGACAGGTAGGAGTTTCCTTTGCTTTTGTCTTGTTAAAAAGGCCAAGTAACCAATTTCTCCTATCTTAGACATTTCTGGCTTCAGAAGTGGAATTGTGAAGCAGCAAAGATATAAGGAAAATAAAAATGCACCAGTTTAATAGTTGCAAAGGTTTGTCCCATTTTATTCAGTATAAAATAAAGTTTACACCCTGATATATATGTGCAGCTTTATAGAGTGAGTGTCTTTATACTCCCAAGAGATCCCCTATACTAGCTTTGTGGGATAAAACAGAATCCTTTGATCTGCTTGAAGGAAGGCCTACAAACACTTGCTCTATATGATGCCCATTTAGTTTAATCAATATGTATGACACAAAATGATAATAAAATCTTTTAAAATAATTTTAATGCCAAGTTTTAAGGAAAAAAACTTGCAATTTAAATCATATAAACCAGCTGAGTTATATTGCTTGAAAAATAGTTTTCATTATAGCATAAACCAATTGTCTATATGTCTGGACTCAATTACTTAATATAAATTCAGTATATATTCAAAACAAATTAATTTTCTTTTAACAATGCACTTTTATACAAAATCATTTTATTTAAAGTGTCTGGTGTTACCATACATGAACCAAGCAGTTTAACTGTATCATTTATAGAGTTACAGACAACTCTTTCTAACAATGGAATTCTTTGTGTGGGTATTTTGTACAACATTTCATCTATCAGCTAATAAAACTATCTAAGAAACCTCATGGTACAAGATACACATAAGCAAGAAAGATAAAAGGAAAGTTTAACACTTTTTCAGCATCTGTCAACACTGTCTCCTATTACATTTGATCAACTTTAAAGTAAATGCAAACACATGATATCATTTACAGTAAAAGCGAATGCCACACAGCAGCTACTTTGCTTTTATCCATTCCGCAGATCACTCATCACAGACTGTCATGGGGTAAGGGTGATACTGCTTTATGATGCATCTTTGTCAGTGAAGCACACTGCTTCAGCTCTTCAAGGCTGAACAGTCACCTTATAACTGACAAAGGAATCCACCCTTGTGCATTTCCTGTTTGAAACCCGGAGACGGAAGCAGAGTAGAGAAAACCATGCTATGTTTTTTTCCCTTAAAAGGGTAAAACCAAAAGCTAGTACAAAAGATTAGCAAATCAGATGTGAACAACTGAGTATGCCATTGCTTTCTCAAGAATGTAAATGAATTTTTGAAGTGAATCAAAGACATTTTTGCCTAGAGCAATGGTTACCAAACTGTGGTTTCTGTACTAGCAAAATTAGCATCATTATTAAAAACTAAAATTCTCAAGCACCTAGAAATCTATGTTTTAGCACACTCTCCAGGTGACTCTGACACATATTAATACTTTTTGAGAACAAACTAGGTTAGGGAAATTCAGTATGATGCACACTGTAGGTGAGTTTACCCCGGCTTAACATTATAGTTTTAATTATAAATAAAAATTATAAATATTTAAAGTTTGGATTTATTTAGATAAGCAAGAAAACCTTAGATACTTAAATATTTGCATTTTATAAAATTGATCTAGTAATCTCAAAAGATATGACTTAATTTTTATATATTTTACATGTGAGAATTTTCATTTAATGTATATTAAGCAAAATCTGGGAAAATCTATACTCTTCCCACTTGATGCAATCGTATACCACAAAACATATTTGACATGGTAGCCAATAATATGAATGATATTCAATACAGTTATGCTATTAAATGTTGAGTTTAAATTATAGTCCCTGCTTTTAAATATTTTTTCTATTTTCATTTTTCTTCTCAGTTATGACATAAAATATATATGATCTATGGAAACAGATAATATTTTAAAGTCCTTTAAAATGAGCTTTAAAACTAAAAATTTTAAACTTAGGGATTCTAGGAAACTGTTTCTAACTTTATCTTTCTATGAACACCTTAAATGCTTCTTTAGGAGGAAAGCATCTATATCCTAGAAAGTGAACTTCAGGACTTGTTTCCTAAAGGATTGATAAAGCAGAAAACAAATGTATTTTGGGGAAACCTAAAGACCATAAATAACAAGATATGGGCTAATTAGTTAATTCAAGGCTCTCTTCAGCTCACTCAGCCAGTTGAACTTGACTGCGGTCATGAGTTCTTTCTTGGTTGTGACCTTCTTTTCTGGGCCCTGAGGCTGGGAAAGAACTGCTGTTTGGAGTCACTGAAATCTGGGGGCAGAGATTCAGCAGAGAACAAATGATTTGTTAAATTATTTCTCCTTATTCTTCAGCAGAGAATAAATGATTTGTCAAATTACTTACCCAGCAAAAATAGCAGTAATTCAGTTGTCAAGATGATCACTAAAATATTCACTTTAAAAAATAACATTCAGGATGTTTTTATCAAATAATGATCATTGTTGGGAGCTGAAACAGTAGCCTAGAAGATCAAAAATACATCTCATGACATTAATCAAAAATCCAATAAGAGAGACGTTGAGACTCTTGGAGGATAGTTTGAGGATATCTCACATAAAAGTAAATAAAATCAAGAAAAAGAAAAGAAAAAGAAACAAGTGGGGGCAAAATTCTAGAGAAAATTAGCAAAAATTATAAGACTTTCTGAATGTGCCTTCAAAACTCCTAAGAAAGAAAGGAAATTTTATGTACTTCCTAATATGAAGATAAGTAAAAAAAAAAAAAAAAAAAAAAAAAAGACAAACATAGGGATTTAAATCTGCAACAGTAAAAGCCAAAAAGTGATGCAATTAATTTATAGATTTCTGAGTGAAAATATTAGGACCAACAAATATTACACTGCTAAAGCAATATTCACATAGATGCAAAGACTCAAAGGGCATTTCAACAATGTATCCAGAAAAGAATGCTCTAACCTTAACATGAGGGAAGAGAAAAAGGAACATAATCAGTGGTGAGTGAGTGGTGCACCTTACAATGCATATAGTTGAATCTAAATTGATGATAGTGTGATTGACAATTTGAAAATAATATGTTAAGAGTTTTTGAAACTGAAGTAAAACTTGTTTCTGGTTTGATTGTGTTTAACTGCAAGTGACAGAAATGCTGAATAATAGTAAGATAAACATTTATTTTTTACTTTGCAAGAAGTTCAGAAGTAAGGGTCCCATGGTTCTTTTGATGTGGTGGTTGTTATTGCTATTGTTGGTTTTGGTTTTCCTTGCCCTTCCTATCTATTTTGTCATTTTAATGATGTTGTCATCTCATAGTCACAAAATGGCTGCTGTAAAACCAGGTATCACATCCTCACAGAATAAAGAGGAAGTGGAAAAATAATGGTCATTTCTCTAACACACCTTTATCTTTTATCAGGAAAAATATCTTTCTCATAAGCATAATAATAGCCCTCCTCTAATTATTCATTGGCCAAAACTGGATCATATGTTCATTTATATGACAAGTCATGGCAAAGGGAAATATGATTATGGTTGTCTTAGGCTGACAAAGATTTATCCACTAGACGTGGGCACTTTGCCCTTGAAAAAATCATGAATTTCTGTAAGCAAAGAAGAGCTACGAAATGGTGGTTGAGTAAATTACCAAAAGTTTTTGCCACCTACACTATTTTATATATATATACATATATATATGTTTATGTGTATATATAATAGAAATTCTATATATATATAATTTAGAAATTTTAAATAGCACAAAAAATACAAAGCACCAGGAAAGATGTGGAGAGTAAAAAAAAACAAAAGTGATAGCATTTTAAAAATCTCACTTTTGTCTATTTGTGTGTGGGTAAGTGGAGACTAAATTATGGCTTCTGAAGATTTTTACCTGTCAATCTGAGTGAAAAGAGAGGGAAGATACACAAAGTGTCATAATGTTGTGGATGATTATCTTACTGTAAAGCTACAGTTAGTATGCCCTGTGCAAGCTGGAAAAGCAGTAAGAAAATACATTTTAAATTTGATAAATTGAAACCTAATTAATAGTATTGTGTTTAGAGAAACAAATTGAGAAAAATGAAAATCCTGGGTAGCTTTTAAAAAGCACTGATGCTTTGCTGCCACAGCGGATCAATTGAATCTGAAAGCAAAGGGTAGGATTGGGCATGGGTATGTTTTTAAAACCCCTCAATGATTCTAATGTGCAACCAAGATTAATAACTACTATTTTACAAGAAACTAAAAGTATAGTACAACATCTATTATAAATGCAATAATTTTTTTCAATAATTTTTAGTACTAACTGTATGCTAGGTACTGTTCCAGGCACTGGTGATATAGCACCAACTTAAATAAAGTGCTTATTCTCTGCATTTTGACCTTCGAAAGGGAGAGACAAGCAATATCTATGTGACACCAGATCAGGATAAATAGTAATACATCCTGACAAGGTGGGGAATAGATAGGGGGTGAGCCCCTAGGAGGTTGTCTCCAAAGAGAGACTTGAGCAACGCAGGAATAGATCAAGAGAGTGAACCATGAGCACACAACGAGGAAGGAGTTAAGAGGGCGTAGGGGAAAAGCAAGAACAAAACTTTGCATTAAGAGTGTGTTTGACCATACAACATTATCCTCCAAACCCTGAGGAAATGTAATGGGGAACAAAAAACTCTATGCTTAATCACACTGTCATTCAAAAATACTGACGAACAAATGTGTTTTCAGAGAGAGGTTTAGAAATTTTACCATTTCTAGGTGCTTTCCCTCAGTACTTCTAGACTATATACTAAAATGAGAAGAAAATTAAACCCAGAAAAGAGGAAAACAGTTTGATAAACTCTGAGTAATTATTTTAGTTTAAAAATATTAATTAATAAAAAATCAATTTAGGGAGCAGAATGTAAAAAACAAGATCAAACAAAAATAGTATAATAAAAGCACATGGAAGATGGAGAGAGTAGGAACAGAGCCAAAGTGTTTTAATGTCCTTGAATTGTTCAGGAGAGGATGCTGAGTTTCATGAACTTCAGATTTCAAGTCAAGTATATAGACAAAATTTTTATATATTCTCACTGAAAGAATACAAATAGAATTAATAACTTGCAAATGAATTGAAAATATAACAGTGATAATATGATTAATTAGCTAGACAGTAAGATGAGAGAAAAATCTACAAAGAATAGGCATAGGATCTATAAAACAAAGATGAGAAAATATACCTGACTTGTGTATTCATGGTTTTTGCTTTCCTGTACTCTCTACTTTTGTGTCTATGAGAGATATTTAGTAGTAAATATAAAGAACATAAAGAAAATATTGAGAGAAACTGTGGTGTTACTGGTACTGAGAAACTATTCCATTATATTTAAAAGTAAATTAAAAAATCAAACCAGTAAATAAAACAGAATTGAACACCCATAAATAGACCCAATTATATATGCAAACTTAATATATAATTGTGTGATATTTCAAGGCAATGGGGAAAAGATGGCTTACTCAATGATATTAGCATAAGTAGATGTCTAAAATGTGGCGTGATAGGAGAATGGGAGGAAAACCTTGGTAAAATGTAAATATCTATCCAGAATACTACTGCACATATGTAAAAAATGAGCATAATCATAGTAATCAAAACTAGAATGTATTATGGAGAATGTGGATAGGAATATAGAATGATTTGCTTTGAAGCACTTTATTTTTATACAATTTTTGCATTAATATTTTATTATGAAGCAGAAGTTTTAAAAAGCTTAAATGTAGGTACTTCTAAAGAAGTGAACATTAAATTAAATGTGAACAAAGGTAAGAACAAAATTAACATCACCTGCACTGAGCTAAGCACTTTCCATTTAGGAACCCAAGCACTTTAATATTTATTTATTATGGACCCATATAAATTTTAATTCATCTGTTAGAACTGAGCAACAAGATTTTATTTTCGGAGTATTGTATGGTTTCTTGCACTTGGAGAACATTTCTTTAAGAAAGTAATACAATGATCTGTCATTCTTGCAATTGGCCTCTTGGCCAAATACTGCAGCATTTTGCCTTGTGCACTTTGTAGAACCTGGGCATCTAACAATAAAGAACAGTAGGATGAAAACCCTCAGTAAGTATCCTTAAAACCAAGTAAAAGTGATTTTGTGGACTACACATTTGCAATTGCCTTCCTTTACAACCTCTGGAGAGCTCTTTAGTATCACTTGAATTAGGACTTTGGGCAAAGAGCCTGCTCAAAGTGAAACTGCTCTGATAGTAACTCTTGACCATGGTACATTGCTTTTCTGTCCCCGGTGCCAGGCACTCCAACAGTGTGAGCAGTCTGGAAGCACCACTAAAAATACAGATAATAAAAACCATGAGAGTTCCCTGAAGCAGATAAAAAGATACTTGTGCATTTTCTCCATTTTTGAATATGATATTGAAAAGAAGAGAGCTCATTGAAACTCCTATCTTTTGAATTTCAGATTTTCAAACTCCTATCTTTTGAATTTATCTGTAAACACCATATAGTTCCTGGACAAGGCAATTTCCTTGCTGCTGTGTTGTTACATTTCCCATTTACGACAATTTGGGGACACATTTCAGAGCATGACTGTTTATTTCAATTAATTCCATAAGTGTATCTTGATTACAGAGGTGGACAACTGTGGAAAACATAATTAATTTAAAAACATCCTTGTGAGCTTGTAATTACAATAGTTAACATAGTTCCATCACTTCCTTATGGCTATACCACTAAGGACCTATGTTAGGGCATGAGGTTACAGAAAGAAAAAGGTTTTTTTAATTTCTTTTTTTTTTTTCTTAATTTGCATATAAATTTTTGTGGATTATCTTTCCAAAGAGAAATCTGTTTAAGTTTATGCCAGAATCCTGGGCCATTTAAAGATCAATGGCAATTTTTTCTTCATATATGTACTCTGTCTTCCCATGTAAATTTCAGGCTACTTCTATGGCTGCCACCCACTTACAATAGTCAAGTTATGTCCTCCTTAACCACTTCAGAATTATTACAAGTTCCCTTTTGTAGAATAACACCTCCATTTGGGGCCGTACCATCCGCCCTAACCTGTCCAATCTTCCTCTTTTTGACCACACTTTTATCCACTATTTGTTTCAGAGTAAATTCAGAATATATGTGAGAGATTCATCAAATACTTCAGACTGAATGTCCGGCACCTTTTCTCTGAATCAGCCCATGTACACA
Organism: Microcebus murinus; assembly: GCF_040939455.1. Lineage (NCBI taxonomy): Eukaryota > Metazoa > Chordata > Mammalia > Primates > Cheirogaleidae > Microcebus > Microcebus murinus. The sequence continues at coordinate 61,207,065 of NC_134108.1, read as the reverse complement.
TCCTGCACCTTGCCACAGCCTGGGGCTTCTCACGCTTAACAATGTAAACTCCAATGGCTACTCTTTTATCATAATTTTGCAAGGGTATTTATCCCTCCCCAAACCTATAATCTTTAGGCACATAAAGACCTTTATTTTTCTGTGCATCAGTTTCCTTTTGGCTTCATGTCACCCCCAGAGTTCTCAGTTATTTACCCTGTACAGTGAAGTGGTTAACTGTGTAGACGCTGGAGGGAGACTGCCTGGGTTAGATATTTGACTCCAACATTTATTAATCGTGTGACCCTGAGAAGACACTAAACCTCTCTGACTCTTGATTTCCTCACCTGTAAAATAGGGATTTTAAGAGCACATTTTTTAAAGAGAAAATATAGTTTTAGATTTGTTTCACTTTTTTATAAAAGAAAAGGTGGGAGATCATGTATGAGAGTTAAAATGGACCAGAAAAATAAAGGATTATAACTGAGAAAATATCTATTTTCATAAAGATAAAGTTTACCTTATAAATGTAAATTTTATGTATTTTAATCCTGTCTCCCATGTATTGTTGACACTCTATCCCTAGTGTCTCAAACTTTTATATAGATTAGCACAGACTTTATTGTTTCTAAAGGAACTAAATCAGTCACAACATTTTTTTTTAAACCTGGGTGTATGCATTTAAATGTTTATCCCAACTCTCTCCTGTCATCATTTTTCATTACCCTAAACCACCACAAAGGAAAAGGAATGCAACCAGACTGATATAATGACACCAAACATCGTCTTTCCTGACAGAGCGCTGCCATCTCTCATGCATAGTCAAGCAGAAAAACTGGCGCAATTTCAAGACCTCCAGAAAAGCTCATCATTTCTCCACTTTTTCTCACCCCAATTTAGTCTCTGGCAAAGAAAAGCTCAACTACTGCTTCAGAAAAGAAGGGTAGGTAGGGAGAACAAAGGTGATTTGCAAAATAATAATATTTGAAAAATGGCAGTTCTTTTGTGTATATTTGCTTTCCTCTTGAGTAGCACATTTTCCCTAAGTCCTATCTTTACCTGAAGTATTACATGGCTACATAAAGCATTATTCTCTCCACCCAACCCCCTCGAGCTGACGAGACAGCCTCATTTCAAAAGAGAGTAGGAGTGAACATTATTGTTTCAAAAACAGCCTAGTCTTGAAGTCTTCCAGGAAGAGAGTTCCTCCATAATTTTCACACATTAAAGTGATAATGAAGTGAATTCAGACGTCCATTTTTTAACTCAAAAGTTGAAACCAACTCATCTTAAATTCTCAAACTGAACTACATTAAAGAATTTGGAGATTTAATTATGCTTCACTGTAGGACGTTTTATATCCCAAATCACAAGTTTTAGACTGGAGAGTCTGTTGCTCCTGATTTATCCCATATTGAGTTTGCTTGTTGAGAAAGCATTAGTTTATGCGTAAAGAGGCAGATTATCCTTGTTTTGTTCTCTACCAATTCCTAGTTGTGAGCTAGGAATAAATAACATTTCTATTTCATATTCCATCCCTTTAAGAAATAAAGACATGTTTTATTACCTTCCTGTTTTATGAAGGAGTTGGAATGTTGGCTTAGAGAGGACTGAATATTGCTTTGTGGTTCTTGATAAAAAAAAATAATAAATAAAAGTAGTTGAAGGCATAAGCTGTTTAGCTAAGTGGCTATATTAATTATTTAAAAATATTACCATAAATCATTATTAACTATTTATTGTAACAAAGACTAGTACATTTATGTAATGTATAGCTTTATTCTGTCTCCCCAAATAGGTAAAGAAATTATAAATGTTGTTTTAATACAGGCATACATCAAAGATTGATATCAAATTTCCTAAAATGCTGAATTGTGAAGAAAAAAAACTCAGTATGTTCACAAATTCTTTTCAAGCATTGCCTTCTATATCAAAAGCAATTAAGCAATGACTTATCCTTTAGACTGAACAAGTGTGAGACAAAATCTACAGATGTTCATATTTAAATAATTAATCATGAGCATTTTATTATAACCATTAGCCATGTTTAAAAGATATGTGTATGAGTATTTGAATGAATCAGATAGTATGTGAAACACAGAGTACAATAACTATCTATATGGAAATATTTTTAAATTTAAAAATCATGGAAGAAATTACTTTAGATCTGTAGCTCTTCTTTATATCTTTAGCTATGCATAAAGACTAAATTGTATTCTAAAGACCATCAGAAAAGGATATTTCTGGATGCTCACTGATATGTTACATTTTTATTCAATAAATTATTCTTAAAATCTAAAATCAATTTCCTTGTGCTATACTTATTCAGAATGGTGGTGAACTAGTCTATCACATGTCACAGTCCGTAACTATTTCATTTTTGACATCTGAATTGCAAAGTGATCTCCTAGATCCGATTTTAAAACCACTCATATACATGTTTCATTTCTGAAATTTCTCATACTTGATCACACCCCTGTTTGTTTATAGAGCCTTTAAGAAATTACTTTCTTCAAATATGTAAAATTTCATGAGGAGGATCAAAATTCTTATACTGATATCTTAATTGATAATGAAAATAAAAATATATTGTGAAATAGTATCTGTTTTTACTTGTTAAAACTCATATTCTGCCACATCTTATCACAACAAATTCTCCATTGTTTTCTTAAAGCTCAAATACACTTTTTGGAAACACTGACCAGTTTCTGTCTTGTTGTCTGGGCTATCCTGAGATTAAGCCTATTTGACCTCAGGATCAGTACAACCCTCCCTATAAGTATCAACTCTTCAATCACCTAATCTCTCTGTTGGTGTTGTCACTGAGAAACTCCTCATCAGTCCCTTTGACCAAGTTCTCTGTCTGTCTTCAAGAACACAAGAACTTCTGAGCACCTTTACATCACAGGAAGCTGAAGGAAGCACACTCACAGGTCTTCTCCTGCTCATCACACTGATCCAACAAGGTTGTTTTGTGGAGTCTGTGCCCTCAGTGTTGTGTTCCTCCTTCCAGAGTCATAAATGTGAAGGGAGTTAGCAGAAACTCTCTACCTTCAGGCTTTGGCATACTTATTTGATATTTCTAAATCCCTCTTTTTTTCTTCAAAATTGGCTCCTAAATGAGGGAGGGAAAAACACCCAGCAAAAAAACAATAGCCTGCGTTATTATTTACAATACTTTCTTCACTATTCCTGGTAACAGAAAGCATACTTATTTTATTATTTTATATTTATTATTCTTGTATATCTTTCTTATCTTGGCTCAGGCTCAGATTAAGCTTATTTACCAGAATGGTATTCCTCCACCCACTTGGAAAGAAACGATCTGCTCTTCCAGGCTCTGCCTGTTATCTGAAGGCTACAGGAATCTGGCAAGCTGTCTTTCTTCACAAAGCTTGGTTTTCAAGCCAATTCCTTGCTTTGAGCTCACATCTATCTGCCCTGTCTAACTCTGGGAACCCTGAAAGGTCCTCCCAAATAAGGAGATGAGAATTAGACATAAAATAAGATTAAATGTGAAATCAAAGCAGAATACATTTAACTTTTGCAAAACATTATCTTTTTTATTTTCAATGCCATCTGTATAGAAAGGTAATAATTTAAATTGTTGTTGATCAGATTGAGCCCATTGAGTTATTTATGCTTACAGCCCCTAAAGTATTTTTTTGATAAATTATAAAATCTTTTACTTAAAAAACAGAACTTATGTTATGGAATGAATGATATGTGGTGAGCTAAACCTCTAACTGAAGCACACAGACAGGCAGACATTCCCACAATCACACACATACACTGTGCAATCATAAATAAGCATTATCACCAAAAAACCCCAGAAATAACTATTGTACAATGTGTTATACTATTAAGTTCCAATCCATTCTCATCATTGAACAGATAGGTCAAAGATGACTAAAACTGATTTCAACTCGTAGGTCAGTGTTGATTTGATAGTAGTCTCTGGGAGAATCATGGAAGAAGAAAGTTGTAAATGAAGTGTCCTGAACCATGTTGGCCATTAGTAGAGTGTAATCACCATATATCTCCATCCTTGGTATAGGCAAGCTAGGTGTGACCAGGCTACTACTTCTCTTGGATAATCAGGCACTGTCTTCTTCTTTCTCCTAATTCTATAAATCCAGGCCTTATGCTACGCTGCACCTAAATTTGCCACATCACACAAAATATATCCTTGCATCTCAGATTCATTTGCAAATCACAGTGTCCTTGGACTCAGTTTGGGCTCATTCATATTTCAGTGTCAAAGTTACAGACATTTGCTACTTCAAACGTACAATAACTCTATTACCACTATCCTAGCTAATTCTATGCATTGCTGCTGTTGCACAAATCTGTGCAAATGCTGGGAATTTCGAAGCTTATCATTTAATGCAAATAATTTCTCCTAAGGCCTTCTTCAAAATAGCTTTTACAAAATGCTTTTTCATTATATGTTCTTTTTTCTGTTATTGAAAGGTTTTATAGCATTTTCCATTCATTAAATATTTATTGAGTGACTAGTATATGACATGCAGTATTTCTACTGTAGTCTGAGTTGTACCTGAAAGTCTTTCCCTAAATTTATACAGCCATACTTTCTTTTATTATTTTTTTCTTGTTTTCTCTTACCAAATATCCTTCCTAGCATTTAAAATTTAAAGTATTTTATTTGAAAGAAAATGCTTCCTTAGGAAGATTGCAGTTTTAGTATTTTCTACTCAATATAATAAGAACTATATAGTAGTCTAAATTTGAAGAATATTTTATAATCATTTTAATCTCCACCCTGTTAGAAAAAAAATAGCTTTTTATATCTCCTTTGAAGAATATGACCTCTAATTTTAAGAAATCTATGTCACTCAACAACAACCACATGATCCTGGCACAACAGAATATGATTAAGAAAGGGAGAAGAAAGCCAACTTCAAACTTAGAGTGTTAAAGTCAGCAAGAGATGACCCATACCTTCCTATTATGGGAAACAAATAAACAAACGCATAAAATGTGCAATTCAATTGATGTATTTTTCTGAGTATTTTACACTCAAGTGTAGTCACTCAAGATATATTGGGGGGAATGACACAATATGAGATATATCATTATAATCAAGATGTATAGAAGTTGAAACACACACACATTCACACATCCCATAAGAATAAATGCCCACATGTGCAATAGATGATTGGTGATTCAAAACAAATGTTTTGCTTCCACCCACAGGCAATGGAAAGTAGTGACCCCAGTCACTACAGTACTTTCCTTTTCATCACCTGAAAAGCCATGTGTATATGTTGAACACAGAAGAGTGTGTGAGGCACGTTCAGCTTTCACAATCACAGATTATTTAGGGTGGCTGAGCAGATGTACTACCTGTGATGATGGTTGAGCTCTGTGCTAACAATAACTTCATGGTATAACTTACATTCATAATAAATGCAAGTCTATAAATATTTTCTCAAAGAGTTTACCCTGGCCCACAAAAGTTGCTCAATGTGGCAGATATCACCGTGTTCCTTTAATGTGAAATACTAATATGCCTGTGAAACTGAAAATGTGTATTATAAAGAATTCTGGCAACTTACTCAAGAATCTGATAAAAAAAAAATTAGAAAGTTATGTTAAAAATGAGAATAGCCTGATCACGTGGACTAACTTGATCACATTTGTAATACAGAACCTTAAATGGTAAGTGAGGTATATAAGGTGTATGAGGTATATATGAGGACAACTAAATACCTGAAATGTTGGTTGAGGAGATAAGATGCAATTAAATAAGAACCCTGATACTATGATATTAAGCATGGAAGTAAGTTTGAATAAATATTTTAAATTATAACTGGAAATAAACCAACATTACAACTCATAAGTACTGTTCAAATGTGAACAGTCTCTTTTGAATTAATATTTGTAATACTTTATAGCATAGAAAGACTTTTCAAAGTTTCAACAAAAGCTTTGAAAGTGACTGCTTATTGCTTTAGTTAGCAAAGAGGATCTCCAGTCAAACTGCATACACTCTAGTACCCCTATTCTTTCTAAGGCATGCTTGTGGGTAAGCTTTCATTTTCTTTCTTTTAGACTTTCTGATTGTACACATTTTTGTTTAATTTTAGTTTTTATAAGAAATTAGGAATAGATATCAGCCAAAAAGCTAGCTTCACAAGTCTTGGTGTTCCTGCCTATGAAGTTGAAGGAATATGTCCACAAACTTTCCTTTTGCTATCCTTATCATCCTGTAAGGAATACATAATTTGCAGAGCACTAGTCACACAATGTTTTATCTTTTATCCCAAGTGCCCATCAATCCAAGAATGGATTAATAAAATGTGGTATATGTATACCATGGAGTACTATTCAGCTCTAAGAAACAATGGTGACATAGCACATCTTATATTTTCCTGGTTAGAGCTGGAACCCATACTATTAAGTGAAGTTTCCCAAGAATGAAAAAACAAGCACCACATATACTCACCAGCAAATTGGTATTAACTGAACAGCACCTAAGTGGACACATAGGTACTACAGTAATAGGGTATTGGGCAGGTGGGAGGGGGGCGGGTATATACATACATAATGAGTGAGATGTTCACCATCTGGGGGATGGTCATGATGGAGACTCACACTTGTGGGGGAAGGGGAGGAAATGGGCATTTATTGAAACCTTAAAATCTGTACCCCCATAATATGCCGAAATTAAAAACAAACAAACAAACAAAAAAAACCAATTATATGACACCAAGAAAGCAGGTATTGATACAGATGATATAACTTAGGCCCATATAGATTAAATAATGTCCAAGGTCTTCAGCAAGCTATTGTCAAAGATAGGACTGAATACAATATTTGTTTTGTTTTTTGAATAAAGTGAAAATGAATAGTAAACACGTACAAACCCACACATGCAACAGGCAATCTCACAGACATTTGAGGTTAAAAATAATAGCCTGCGCCATGTGAGAACTTTGAGTAGAGATTTGGAACACACTATTACTCTCTTTGCCCATCACTGACTTAATTGCACCTCATTTTTCTCTGTCTTCTTCAGGTCTCTGCAGCCCCTCACATCCCCGCTTCTCATTGCCCTGAGTTGAGTGTTCCTAGAAAGAATCCGAGGTTTGCTTTTTGTATAAAATCGCTTAATTTTTGTCAAGTGTATTGATAATATTATTTCTATTCAGCAAAACTATTATAATAGCATGTCCCAGTTCTTCTACTTCATTTATTATGAAAAATTTGGGAGTTTAGACAATATGTACAGTGGTCTATGAGGTACAAGATTCATTTTCTTTTATTTATGTAAAATTTAGAGTTAGGCTCCATAATACATTAGTTAAAAGCTCAAAGTGCTCTAATCTCAACATATTGGGGAGCCAAGATGGAAGGATTACTTGAGGCTAGGAATTTGAGACCAGCCTAGGTAACATTGTGAGAGCCTCATCTCTACAAAAAATTTAAAAATTAGCTGAGCATATTGGTGCATACCTGTAGTCCTCCTAGCTATTTGGGAGGATAAGGTGGGAAGGATCATTTGAGCCCAGGAGTTTGAGGTTGCAGTGAGCTGTGATCACACTACAGCACTCTAGTCCAGGCAACAGAGTGTGAAACTGTATCTTAAAAAAAAAAAAAAAAGCTGAACACACTTTGCCCATTAATATAAAATAAACTTGGGGGCAAGTTATCTGACTTCAATGTAGTCCAGGTTCTACATCTGTGGATATTTGTTAATCAAGAAAGTTAAGCTGTAAAGAATTTAGGATACAACATAGCACATAATTATTAAACAATTCATATTGCTGCTTATATTATCTTTCTAACTGTACTTTATCTTTATGCTTCAAACACTCTCCAGTCTTCCAAAATCTTTTTCATTCCCATTCACTGGAAATTTACTAGCTGTGAATAATGTACGAACTCCAATCTAAAGAAAGTCAAAAGATATTTTTTATCAAGTTTCCAAGGCATTACGTTTCCTGCCAAAAATACTTTCATTCTATGGAATGGCTTAGTGAAATGCACACACATTCTGGTTTATTTTTTAAGAGTTCAATTATGTAAGAACAACGTAAATATTTCTGTTAACAACTTGTTTATATGTTAGGCTATATTTGAAAAAATTATCAATTTGAGTTTTACAGAGTTTGAGTTTTGGCCAAGCACATTTCAAAGAGACTTTCGAAAGAGTTGTTCTAAAATGATACCTAAGTCCTCATTTTTCTCATTCTCATAAATAAATTACTCCATGTTAAAGGCTACATATACTGTTTTATATGTTTATAACAAATAATGTTTCATGAAATATAAAACTCTTCAAAATCCTATCCAAACAGTTGGCATTGTATCTACAACTTCTCATTTAAAGGGTAAGGGTGTGGTAGGTGGTGGTAAGTCTCATTATTCATATACTTGTGCTATGGTTTAAATATTTCCTCCAAAAAGCATGTATTGCAAACTCAACCTGATATAACAGTGTGGGGCCCAATAAGAGGCTCTGCCCTTGAGTGGGGAAAAGACAATATAAGTAACCCAAATATTTGTACCCTTGTAATATACTGAAATAAAAAAGAATAAATTAATTAAAAAATTAATTTAAAAAGGAAACTCTTTTTACATGAATAGATAAATGCCATTCTTGCATTATTGCAGGAGTGGGTTTGTTTTATTGGGCATGGGTTTCTCATAAAAGGACTAGTTTGGCCCACTTTGTGTTCTCTCTTTCTCCCTCTCCCCTTCTGTGATGAGGTAACACTGTAAGAAGATCCTCATAAGATGCCAGTCCCTCGATCTTGGACTTCCAAAACTTTAGAGCTGTGATCCAACAAATTTCTGTTCATTATAAATTATCCATTCTCAGGAATTGTTACAACAACACAGAACAAACTAGGACAATTAGCATATGTTTTATCTAACTTTGTTCAAGTGTTTAGTCTTCAACCAGATTCTACATTCTTGACATACAAGGAATCTAAATTTTGGAATCAGACCTTGAAATCAACACTTATTTGACTTTAGGCAAATTATTTAACATCTCTGAGTTTCAGCTTTCTAGTCTATAAAATATAAATAGTATATATACACATATATGCATATGTGATACAAATATATATATATGTTTGATAGTCATCAAATTTGATATATATACAGAGAGACACATATTTGATTTATAGAAATGCATACAACATATTTGTATTTATATAAAACATTTGGATGTGTATATATGTACCTCTATGTGCATGCACACACACAAAGTTCTGTTACCAGGGTCTAGTATAGAAACTGATAAATATCAGACACTTATGAATACTCTTAACTGAATTAAAAATCAACCAAGAATGGAAAAAAGAAAAAGAATGCTGCATATCATTAGCATTCCACTCCAAATATTTTCAGTTCACTCCTTAAGAATATTACTGTGCTATTTTTTGAAGGCAAGATACCCAAAACTTGTAGGCCCTTATACACAGCAAAGAGTAAAAATCACACTTTTCTGTGAAGGTATTTTTCTAAAAGTAAATAAGCCCAAGAGCATTTTATATTTTTGCTGGGATGCTCTAGTTACCATTAATATGACATTGAGCTGATCCAAGTGTGATAATAGGAAAAGTCAATGAGAATTCATATGAAGGTAAGAAGTCATATGAATCAGAAGAAAGTGATGTTAGTATAGATGCAAATATCACACTTCAAGATCTTAATATTGAAAGGGACTTAAATTATTTCAGACTTCATTAATGGACCCTGAAAATTAATATGAATATAATTTGTTTTAACATGTTTGTAGCATCATATACTATAAAAAACTTTTTACTGCTAGGACTTTTATACTTGCCCTTCCCTCTACCTGGAACAATCTTCCCCAGATATCCCTTTGCTGAGTCTCTGTTCAGGGCTTTGAGCATTTGTCACCTCCTTAGAGAGCACTTTGCTTACTCTCCTGGTGAAAATCGCATACCCATTAATCTATCACTTTACTTTGATTTTCTTTTTTGCTCATAATGTATCATTGCCTGGCATTACATCATGTCCTCTTTTTTCTTTTTTTTTATTTCAAAAAATTTAGGGGGTGCAAGTGGTTTTTGTTATGTAGCTAAATTGCAACATCCTGAAATCAGGGCTTTCAGTGCACCCATCACCAGAATAGTGTACATTGTACTCAATAGGTAGATTTTTATCCCACAACCTCCTCCCACCTTCCCCCCTTCTTAATTTCCAATGTCCTTTACAGCTCTTTATGGCCATATGTATTTTTAATTTACCTTCTACTTATAAGTGAGTACATGTGATATCTGTTTTTTCATTCCTGAGATACTTCACTTTGGATAATGTTCTCCAGCTCCATCCAAGTTGCTGCAAAAGAGCTTTCCTTCCTTTTTATGGCTGAGTAGTAATTTTTCTTTATCCATTCATTAGTTGATGGACACTTGAGTTGATTCCATATCTTTGCTATTGTGAATTCTGCTATAGTAAACATTTGGGTACAATTGTCTTTTTTATAAAATGACTTCTGTTTAATTTGGGTGGATATCTAGTAGTGAGATTGCTGGATCATGTGGTAGGTCTACTTTTAGTTCCTTGAGAAATCTCCATACTGCTTTCCATAGTGGTTGTATGAGTTTATATTTCTACCAACAACATGTAAGTGTTCCCTCATCATCTCAACTGCTCAAAAATCTTTTTTTTTCTTTTTAATAATGGAAATTATGACAGAAGTAAGGTTATAAACCATTGTTGTTTTAATTTGCATTTCACTGATGGTTAATGATATTGATAATTTTTTCATATGTTTGTTGGTCATTAGTATATCTTCTTTCAAAGAAAAGAGTCTGTTTATATGTCTCGCCCTCTTTTTGACAGGGTCATTTTTTATTCCTGCTTATTTGTTTGAGTTCTTTGATATACAAAGATATTAGCCCTTTGTCCAATGTGTAGCTTGTGAATGTTTTCTTCCATTCTATGTGTTGTCTATTTCCTCTGTGGATTATTTCCTTTGCCATGAAGAAACTTTTTATTTAATTAAATTTCATTTATTTTTATTGATTTATTTGATTTATTTTTGTTGTTACTGTGTTTGCTCTTGTGTTCTTACTCAGAAATTCTTTGCCCAGGCCACTGTCTAGAAGAGTTTTTCTTTCATTTTCTTCCAGAATTTTTATGGTTTCAGAAATTACATTCCAATATTTTATGCATTTTGAGTTAATTTTTATATATGATGAAAGATAGGGATACAGTCTCATTCTTCTTCATATAGTTATCCAGTTTCCCCAGCACCATTTATTGAATAGGTTATCCTTTTCCTATATGTCCACTTAGGTGTTGATCCGTTAATACCAATTTGCTGGTGAGTACATGTGGTGCTGGTTTTTCCATTCTTGAGATACTTCACTTAGTAGAATGGGTTCCAGCTGTATCTAGGAATATACAAGAGGTGCTATATCACCATTGTTTCTTAAAACTGAGTTTTAAGAAACTCAGAGTTTTAAGAGTTTTAAGTTTTAAGAGTTTTAAGTTTTATTCCATGGTATACATATACCACATTTTATTAATCCACTCATGAATTGATGAGCACTTGGGTTGTTTCCATAGCTTTGCAATTGTGCATTTGTGCTGCTATTAACATTCGAGTGCAGGTATCTTTTTCATAAAGTGACTTTTAATCTTTTGGGTAGATGCCCAGTAGTGGAATTGCTGGATCAAATGGTAGATCTACTTATATCGCTTTGAGGTATCTCCATATTGCTTTCCACAGAGGTTGAACTAGTTTGCAGTCCCACCAGCAGTGTAGGAGTGTTCCCTTCTCACTGCATCCACGCCAGCATTTATTGTTTGGGGACTTTTTGATAAAGGCCATTCTCACTGGAGTTAAGTGATATCGCATTGTGGTTTTGATTTGCATTTCCCTGATAATTAGAGATGTTGAAACATTTTTTCATATGTTTGTTGGACATTATTCTGTCTTCTTTTGAGAAGTTTCTGTTCATGTCCTTTGCCCATTTTTTGATAGGGTTGTTTAATTTTTTCTTGCTGATTTTCCTGAGTTCTAAATAGATTCTAGTGATCAGCCTTTTATCAGATGTGTAGCTTGCAAAAATTTTCTCCCATTCTGTGGGTTGTCTGTTTGCTCTCTTGACAGTTTCTTTGGCTGTGCAGAAGCTTTTTAATTTGATCAGGTCCCATTTGTTTATTTTTATTGCTGTTGTGATTGCCTTTGGGGTCTTCTTCATAAATTCTTTGCCTAAGCCAGTGTCTAGAAGGGTATTTCCAACATTTTCCTCTAGAATTCTAATAGTTTCACACCTAAGGTTCAAGTCTGTTACCCAGCGTGAGTTGATTTTTTGTGAGAGGTGAAAGGTGTGGGTCTTGTTTCAGTCTTCTACATGTGGCTATCCAGTTTTCCCAACACCATTTATTGAATAAGGATTCTTTTTCCCAGTGTATGTTTTTGTCTGCTTTGTCGAAGATTAGTTGGCTATATGAAGATGGTTTTATATCTGGGTTCTCTGTTTTGTTCCACTGGTCAATGTCCCTGTTCTTGTGCCAAAAAAATCTGTTTTAATGATGATAGCCTTGTAGTCTAGTTTGAAGTCTGATAAATTGATACTTCCTATTTTATTTTTATTGCCTAGGATTGATTTTGCTATGCTGGGTCTTCTCTGTTCCATACAAAGTGTAAAATTATTTTTTCTATATCTGTGAAAAATGATGATGGTATTTTGATAGTTATTATAGCTTGTAGTTTGATTTAAGTAGTTTCCACTTATTCCTCAGGTAATATAACCCCTAACCTCCTCCACTCTCAGATCAGATATTTTTTTTCTTTCAATGTCTCTAGTCACTAGCTCAGGAATATTGTTTCCAGTATGATCCCTTTCATATAACTTCTGGGTTTGTCTGTTCAATGTCATAGAAATGTCTTCTCATCCTATATCCTGTTTAAGGATTTTAGTACACATATTAATAACAGGATACCTAGTAATAATTAAGAAACATTGGAACATAAATTCTGGTCATATCTTATTTCAAAAGCCAGCCTATATTCTATTTAAGATTGAAAAAAAGAACATGTGTATTTAACACCGCAAATTTACAGTTTAGATAGTAGTGCTAAAATCAATACCAAAAAATGCCAAAAAAAAAAAAAAATTCATGTTTAGGAAGAAACCAAACCAAATAGCTGCGTTCTCATCCACTGATGGTAACCCTACCTTCCTCTCAGTGGGTGCCTAAGTAATGCTTCAATGTCAGTTAACTTACAAAGGGGTTGCCCTGGATATTCTGAGAGGATTCTTTTTACTTCTTACTGCTCTCTATTGGCCTAATTATTGACTTTTAACAAGAAAAGGTCAGCTTCTCATTCCATTTCCTTCTAAAGGTCTACTCATTAATTCAGTGTTCCTTCTCTTTTAACTTTATATGTTTGCTGCCAACATCACCCCCAGTGACAAGAGCCAAGCCAGCAATGTCTAACTGTAATTTCATGTGGTTTAAAGGAAGATTTGGGTATGAATACGAACAGTTAAATCAATGCATCCTAAATCCTAGAAAATTTAAATGGCATCTCTTGCTGAGGGCAGGTCAGTCATATAACTGAAATAAAAAGCTAGCACATATAAACTTGTAAATAAAGATTGTTGTATGGGTGTCTAAATGTTTGATTCATGTCTTTTAACTCTAAAATATATTTCTCTGTTCACAATATTCTCAGCTCTTCTAGATTTTGGTTGCAGCAGTTTCCTTATAAATACATCCCCTAACAACAACAGCAGCACATCCCTCCCTCAGTGTTCCGTTAAGTTTCTCTAGGGCTTTGCAGTTGGGAACATCATTCTCTTGAAGTGTAACCACTGCATTCTATCCTAATGTCAATAGGAACAAAAACTTATTGTTAGAGAAATGGTAAATATAGTCCCTTGTTAATAATGCCCACTTCGATCCAGGAACCAGAAGTTCAAACCATTACAGTATGTTTTTTTTATTTTTTTGAATAGTTTTTTTAGCTTTATTCATACATAGAAAACAGCAGTGGAAAAAAATCAAAAAAACAAAAAACAACTTTTTGTATAGCTGTCTCCAACAAGACAAAACAAAATCCACCAAATAGTATTTGCTTGATGTTTTATCATTATGCCAGCTTTATCTGCCTTTAATCAATAGCCCCTAAACGTAAGTCCTAAACCTCAATGCCGTTTATTGAAATCACTTTTTAAAAAAATCCACTTGCTCCTCATACATGCTTCTACCTCTAAATCTTTGAGTTTCTGGATGCCAAGCAGCGTTGGGCCTGGTTAATAGTTGGTTGGGAGTATATTTGTTTAAATGTGTTCAGTTCCAGTAGCTGAACAACTTCTATTCCTGAGTCCACCGTCCAGGATTCCAGGGAACAAGGAGGATACTGAAAAGTCCCTGTCCCTTCTTGCAATGAAAATATTTCCCAGTCCATTTTTAAACTTATTTTAGAATGGGAAGTGGGGAAATGAGAATATGAGCAGGACACAAGTTATTTAGAAGGTGATACAATGTTGATAATATGTTCGTAATGAAGGTGAAGATAGGAAAATTGCATGTTGAGTACTTCAAAAAAGAAGATTTTAGAGAGAATGAAAATTCAATATTCAAGGAGTGATACACGGTGAAGTACTAGCCTTCCTTTACTTCCATTCAGTCAGGAGAGATGGAGAAGTAATTCCTTACATCTGACAACTACATCATATGATGAAATCCAGGCTTTGAAATAAGAGCTATATTGGAGCTCAGTAAACATATGAAACAAATGAAATCCTCAGTGGGAGCCTAAGAAGCAAAAGCTTTTCTCTGACCTTCTCATGTTTCCCATTCAGTTGCATTCTCCCCCAAGGCTAGCAATAGAAACTAGAATCTCTCTTCCCCAAGGTAGATCACAGAACCTGAATCCCGCCCTCCCCATGCCAGCCATAAAACCTAAAAATATTCTGTGTAAAACCTGTCCATAAAGAAATTATCTGACCTGCCCTATTTGCCTGTAGATCATAAGACCTCCATTCCAGAGAGGGTCTTGCCCACACCCATAGGGAAGGGATGCATGCTCAGAGATGCCAAGAAGAATCTAAACAGACAGGCCTTGCTGAGTTTTTCCAATTCAGTCTATTAGTATTAGATCATTTCCATTTTGTCCAGTTATATTTCTATATGGCCGTCATTTTGTGGAGCCTAAGCAAAAAAAATGGATAATTTGCCCTGTGTCTTTGGATCTTCACTCTGAAGGTTCCTGTGTTAATAATATTTATATGCCTTTTCTCCTATTAAATGCCTCTTGTCAGTGATTTTCAATGAATCCTACACGAGTGAAGGGGAAGATTTCCCTTGGGGCCAACACATACATGGTAGCATTAGCATCACCTGAGAGAGTTTCATAGACATACAGAGGACACATTCTCATGTACAGCATCAAAATGAGCATTTAACAAAATATCCAGGTGATTCTGGGAGGGAGCCAAGATACAAGACTAGAGCAGCCTGCACATTCTGCTCTTATGGAGAGGATTGAAAGTGGTAAGTACATACCCACCTTTAGATCAACTGTCTGAGAGAGAGCTGAGAGTTTTGTGGATCAAAAGAGAGGCAACAGGAGGCACTCAAAGTGGAGAAGAAGGAAGAGAGGTGACCTGCTCTGCAGTTTGGAGGTACATAAGGAAGACTAGCACACATGTGGGTAAGGTGCAGAGGGGACAATCCCAGGACTCCACACGCCCCCATGATCATTGCTATCTGAGCTCCAGAAAGGATCCTCCACTGTAGAAGACCACAGGACTGACATAGGGAACTATCTGGAGACTGTGCAGGAGCATTGCTCCAAAGAGAGGGCACAGCAGTGACCCACTGGTTCGCAAACCCTGGGTACTGTGGCAGATGCCATTTTAAAACCTAGACCCAGAGCACTATCACTACCCAGGGCTGAGATCCATTCCTGCTGCCTCCTCATTCCCCCTGCCTGTCCAGAGGGAGGGAGCATGAAGGCTGGGCACTCTCATGAGTTCCACGGGCACGAGCTCTACACCCCCACTTTCGCTGGGGGACCCAAGAGAGGGCTGACAATCACTGTGGCCTATCGGTATAGGCAGGACTGTGTTAAAACCAGCGCCTGGATGACAAATGCTGCCACCAGAGGATCTGAACAGGGCAGCTCTCCTCTGGTACAGGCTGTGTGTGCAGGGCTGTGCTCAAGCCACAGGACTGATAAACAGCACTACTCATGAATCAAATCAAGACAGCTCTCAAGCCGCAAGCTGGTGTGAGTTGACAATCACCTCCACCTGTGGGCATGAGTAGAACTGTGCTCAAGCTGGTGCTCCACCAACAAACACTGCCATTTGCAGATCTGAGTGGGGCAGCCCTCAAGCTCACACAGGCTGTCAATTGCCACCACTGAAGGGCACAAGCAGGACTATGCTCAAGCCACACAAGGCAACAAACACCACTGCTCATGGATCTGAGAGGGACAGCACCCAAGCCAGTGAGGGCAGACGATTGCCAACATCCACAGGCATGGGTGGGGATGTGCTCAAGCTGGCACAGGCTGACAAATGCTGTTACTCACAGATCTAAGTGGAGCAGCTTTCAAGCTGACTAAGGCTGACAATTTATGCTGTGGACAGAACTAGTTGGGGCATTCATTCACTCTGCAATGGAGGGACTGCCTGTGACAACCACAGGGGAATAGTGAGGCTAGAGATGCAGAAGAGTAGCACTATCAAACACTCACAGTGCATCTGCTATATTATGTGCTGGGTCAATCATCCAGAACAAGACAAAAGTGCACCATCCAGGGACCCTCTCCTTTGTAATAAGTAGAGAGTTCCCAGAAGGGGAAAACAGGTATACTGAAAGCTTATCTGTCTTGAGCTGAGAGAATAAATTTCAGATGAGAAGGAGACAAAATAAGACTCTGACAACAAGAAAAAACAAATTATTTTGATACCCCCAAAGGATCACAATAGGTCTGTAGCAATGAACCCTAACCTAAAGGAAATTGTCAAAATGTCAGTGATGGAATTCAGAATATGGTGGCAAATAAGAGGAATGGGATGGAGAAGAAAGCTGAAAACCAACACAAAGAAGCCCAAAAGTTTCAAAACATGAATAAAAAGAAGTATAGGAGTAAAGAATTTTCTGCATTGAATTAATAAGCAACTTTAAAAGACTGGAATTCATAGTACCCTTGATATGTCAATATATATATATATATATATATATATATATATATGACTAGACCTTGCTATGGTTTGAACATGTCCCTGAGAAGTTTATGTGTTGGAAACTTAATTCTTCTGATCTCATGAATGGTTTAGGGGATTAACAAGTGCTCTGCCCTCATGAATGGATTGTTGCTTTTACAGGAATGGGTGTGTGTTTTTTGCAGAAGTGGCGTTGTTACAAATGCAAGCTCTCTCTGGCTCTCTTGCTCTTTCCCTCTCACCATGTGATGTCCTCCACCACATTTTGATGCAGTAAGAAGGTCCTCAACAAATGCCAGTGTCATGCTTTTGTATTTCCCATCCTTCAGGACCGTGAGCTAAATGAATTTCTATTCTATATGAATTACCTGGTCTATAATATTCTATTACAGCAACAGAAAATAGACTAAGACAGCCCTCAATTTTCTGAATTTTGTTATAAATCTCCCTTCCTCCTGTGGGATTCTAAGATTTTTAAAACCTAGTTTAAAAAAATGAGAGATTTTTCTAATCCAGGTAGGGAAAACAAATAAAGGCATAAGATTAAAAATAAGTAGAAAAGCTGATATCCTTATACATTAAATTGAAATAATAAATACTATAATTTCCTGATGTAAATTCATGTGACCCCATACTGAGAGATGTGAGAAAGAACTTTTTTGGCACAATACCTGACTTTAGAGCCTTACGCTTTAAGATAAACACAGAAACTAAATCAAATATGGAAAAGACAGATCAGTTACAGAATAAAAATATTAAATAATTACATAAATAAATAGACACAACACTTTGAGATCATAAGAGAAGAAAAGAAAATTAAGGAAGGGTAGAAAATTAGCAAAATTTTGCTATTATTTTTTACTTTTAAGAATAATTATTCCACTAGTAATTCAACTCCTTTACCTTTACCCCAGGATAATTAATGGCTGTTGAATAAAAAATAATACTCTTAATGTAAAAAAAGTGCATGCTTTATTTTATTTTTAAAATTGCATAAATTTGTGTAGATTTTAGACAACATAACTGACCAAGTTAATGCCTTGAATTATAACCACTAATATATAATAATAATAATAATAATAATGATAACTAATAATAATGATAACCACTGAAGGATAGAAAGAAATATAAAAATATTTATAAACTATACATTTAATTTCATATTTGTTCTGTATTCATTTTAGGTGCTTAACATACAGTTAGCAAAATTCTTACTTAAAATAACTCTTCATGAAAGTATTTTTCCTGATCTCATCAATGAGGCCTTCAGGAAGCAGATTTGTGTTATATTTAAATTTTAACTAATTGGGAGATGTAGTTTCTTAAATTAAAAATGACTGAGAATTTTATACATTTTGATTAGTTAGCTAAGTATTTTCTCTGAATGATTGGATCAGTATTCATTATTTATTAATAATTGTGAGTTCTTATGCCTTTTCGGGGGTACCGTATATGGTTGCTGGGCTTAGGAAATAGCACAGATTATCACCAAATATTTTCAGAAAATTATTATCCTCTCTGGATATGAATGAAATATTCTATGTTGTCAGAATAGCTATGTGGATGGAAGTCAGATTTAAAGATTTGCAACATTACCAAAAAAAGGCTTAAATTTAAACAACACTTTCAATCGTAGAATACATGTTCCCTATAAGGTAAGATTCAGTTGTCTATGTGTGTATATGCTGGGGTGAGGCAACAAGAAGACTCAGAGAGAGCTTTTGGATTAACTATTTTTATCTCTTTGCTATTTTCTGTTTTCCTGAATTTCTACATAATGAACTTCGATTAAAAATAAATGATTTTTCTGGTTATTGACAATTACAGAAATTAACTTAAAATATGTTTTATATATTATACTTTTCTTTCTGATGAGAACATATTCAAAATATTCACTGACATTTACAGAAAAGGAAGATATTTTTCTATATGGTCATTTACTGAAAATTTTTTCTTGGGTTTGGACAACCGACACCTCTTGCCCATTGCTGTAGAGTTTTCTTTTTCTTTTCACCCAGAACACACTGGCAATGTCTATCACCTGAGGCAGATAGCTGACAAAGACAGAAGAAGGATTTCCAATCTACTCCTGGCCTTTAGCTGCTACTTCTATTCTGTTTCCATGGAAATGAAAATCAGATATATAAAATAATAATAAAAAAGAAATGCTTTTACTTGAGAATTTTTCAAGGTTTTGAATTTTTTGATAAAAATACAGTGTTCTTTTAAAAGTTAAGAAATCAAATATTTAGTAGTTACTTCATGAAACTTTATTTTTATTCCAGAAACCAAACATTTAAGAGGGCATATATGTCCTTTGGAAGAAAATAAAAATTACTGATCTTGCCATGATTCAAAACAACCAATGCCCCACTGACTCCCGGTGAGGCTTTAACTCCAGAAAGAAGATGTCATTTGCTTTGTTTGGGGTTGGTAGCAGATAGAGTGATACTTCTGGAGCCAGTGGAGCTGCTGAATAAGACAAGAGAAAGAATCAAATTCCAATTCAAAATGTACACAAAGAACAGTGATACTTAAAACATCACAATGACACTTTTAGAAGCAGGTAGAAGAATCCCAGCTTAGTTACACAGAACTGTCCATGCTATTTCCTCCCAATAGTAAGAGCCTATCTGTCATAGGCTGCTATTCTTTCATCACACCTAAGCACCAAAAGATGGATATCAGTTTTAATGAATGCTATCATTTTTCAAACTATTATTCCTGAGAATTAATTACTTCATTTTGTTTCCTTCATGTTAAGCTGTATTGATCTTCTACTCTTCTATAATAATTCATATACATCTTTGCTATGTTGGTCAAGTAGATATATATATATATATATATATAATTTCAGGGTACTACAAGTAGATATATATTTTGAAACCAATTCTATCTTCTTGTGAACGGTATCACTGTCTCACTAAAATTTGTGATGGACATTGCAATCTAATATGGAACCCTAGCTCTATAAGTAAGATGTTGGCTATGGTTACTGTTTTTTCCAACTTGATGGAAAAACATCCTCTTATTACATTTTTATGTAATAAACAGAACATTGATATATGCTTCATAATTTGCATGGTTTAAGTACTTTCTACCCAGATATATGCTTTAATGACTTTATTACAACATTCTAGCCCACACACACACACACACACACACACACACGCACCATGCAGACACTTCTTTAATACATAAGGAGGACCAGAAATACACTATGTAATAGATATGCACTCCTTTCTGGCTCCCATGATCTGGGCAACATTAAAGCCAACTTACACCTTTTGCATTACATTTTATTTGAGTTCAATTCATGTCTTTTAAGTTATACTGTTTTTCCCCATCTTCTGACATTCCCTGGCACTTAGAGATCTCATGACTACACAAAAGAATACACAAGTGCAAACAGAGTGGTTGAGAACAGGAGATGGAAACTTCTTAAACTCAAATTCTAACACCTTCATATTTTTTGCTATGAAAAATTTATTGGATTGTTATTAAACCTTCTGAAGTCACAGTTTCCCGAGCTATCAAAAAGGAATAATAATAGTTCTACTTGTGATTGATGTGAAGATTAAATATATTTGATACACAATAAAAGTGGAAACATGCTATGTTTCATAATTATGTAGATTTAAAAAAGAGATAACAGAGATGAAAGTTGCATAACTATTTAAGTATTGGCCAACCGCAGTCATTTTGGAGAGTAAAAAAGGGTGCTAAAATAATGAAAATATGTAATATTTGAAATATTTATGTACTGATAAATTATTATATTATTTTGGTGGGCCTATAAAATACTTCAATTCAAAAATATATTTTAAAAATAAATGTGCAAAAAAGTACAATCATATACATTAAAATAAATTTTAAAATTGGCATTAATTTTAAAATAGCACAAATTAAATAATGATTTTTATCACATATACACATATTTAATCAGTCTTATTATTTTTGTCCATAGCAGGATGTCTTGCAGTCCACTGCTCAGCCCTGAGCACCACTGGCTGATACAATGAGTAGAACCTAGGGAAACAACTCAGGTTGGCAACAACCCCAAACCACAGGAGTTAGCTGTCTCTGATTACTTGGGTCCCAGTGTACTTGATCTTATCATCAGGTCCTCCATATAATAGTCTTAATACTTCTTGAAAAGGGAATTTTAGTTATACGGTGACTAGATATGGTTGAGAAAAGTAAGATATATTACATTTCTATTTATCTTTCAAATTTAACCACATCTGTCTCATGCTGCTAATTGAGATGGTGTGGAACTTGAATGTACAATTGCCCCTTGAACAATGTGGGGATTAGGGATGCTAGCCCCCTGAGCAGTTGAAAATCTGTATATAATTTTAACTCCTTCTGAAATTAACTTCTGACAGTCTATTATAGACCAGATGCCTTACCAGTAACAAAACAGTCAATTAAAACATATTTTGTATATGTATTCTATACTGTATTCATACAATAAATTAGAGAAAAGAAAATATTATTAAGAAAATGATATGGAAGAGACAATATATTTACCATTTATTAAGTGGAAATGGATCATCATAAATGTCTTCGTCTTTTTCATCTGTACATTGAGGAGCCTACAGAGGAACAGGAAAAGGAGGGTTTGGTCTTGCTGTCTTGGAGGTGTCAGAGGCAGAGGACATGGAAAGGGAAACAGAAGCAGGTATGCTTGGTGTAAATTTACAGAAATATATCATAACTTCTTTTGAAATTTTTGCTTTTTTATTTCTCTAAAAATGTTTCTTATGTGGTACCAGATTGCCCGATGTCAATCTGTTTTCTAGCACTGTTTCTTCCATGTCTTCTTCTTCATCATCTGATGGAAACACTCATTTCCATCAAGTGATTCTCTGTTATGTCCTCTGGTGTGGTGTCAAATAGCTCTGGAATTTCATTAATGTCCATATCTTGAAACCCTTCACCTCTACCTTTTTTTGCCATATCCATAATATCTTTCATGAATTTCTTGATTGACTCTGTTGTAAATCCCATGAATCCATGCACAATATCTGGACACAGTTTTATCCAGCAGGAATTTGTTGTTCAAGCTTAATGGCTTTCACAACTTTTTCTGTAACAACACGAGTATCTTCAATGGGTAATCCTCCAGACTTTCACAATGTTCTATCAGGGTTCTCTTTCATAACCTGCACCATCCTTCTCATAAAGTACCATGAACAATGGGCCTCTAAAGTTCCTTGTAGTGCCCCTCCCCAGATCTAGAGGCTGAATTAGAAACATTATGTTTGGAGGATAATTGGCCACTTGGACACTTTCAGTGTTGAACTCATGTGGCTCTGGGTGGCCAGAGGAAAGTTACTTCCTGACTTGAGGGATAAAGCATCAATGAAAGCCATCTAGAAAAAGGGTCTCATTGTCTAAGTAGGGCTTCTTTTGTACAAAGACAAGAGTGGCAACTGGTGTTTATCTTTTCCCTTCAAGGCTGGAAGTGTTAGCAACTTTAAGGATAAGGGTGGTCCTGATCATAAACCCAATTGCATTTGCACAAATGTACTGTTGTACATTTGTACTATCTCTTTCTGCCTTAAATCCTGGTGCTCATTTCTCTCCTTACTAATAAATGTCCTTTTTGACATTTTTTCTCTCAGAATAGGACACTTTCATCTGAATTAAGAACCTGTTTGGGCAGATAACCTTTCTCTCCAAAGATTTTTTTTAGTAATGTCTGCTTTTGGTCAGCAGAAGCTGCTTCTCTTGTTACCTTGATTTTTTTTTTAAGCCAAACCTCTTTTTAAATTATCAAACCATCCTTTGCTGACATTAATTTCTACAACTTTAGATCCTTCACTTTCCTTTTGCTTTGAGTTGTCATATAATGACTTTGCTTTTTCTTGAATCATATTAGAGTCTATACATGTGCCTTTATAACTAGCAATACTGCATTCAAAAAAGCTGCATTTTAAATACAAGACAAAAGGGTAATTTGTCCAAAGCACAAAGTTTTCATACTTGCTGGTGAAGCTGTAGAGACAGCTTCATAGATTTCTTTTGTTTTTTACAATTATGTTTACACTGGATTCATTTATATTAAAATTACAGGTGACCACAGCTGCTGACCTCAATCTACAGTACATATTAAGCAATTCAACCTTTTCTTGTAATGTCATGATTTTTCACTGCTTCTTCTTCAACATCACTAATGACACTTTGTTTAAGTCCCATGGTATCACTCAAGGTTTATGGCATTATGCTAACCACAATGCAAAATGTGTGAGAACCATGAAAGGTCAGTTTTTACTGGCAAAAACAATTTAGCGGAGTGGCAAACTGTTCAGAAGCAGTGATTATTGTCAGGTTTTAAGAAGATACTCTTAACATTTGAGCTCACCTCAACAGCAACAAGAGGTGGCTACAAAATTATTTTTTTTTAAATTATTTTTTTTATTTTGGTTACAAAATTATTTAAGCAGTAGAGTATATACTACAGTTAATTTTATGCAGTTGTGATTTAATACTACATGTTTTACATTAGCTTACATTTCTCGTGACTATGAATTGCACCATGTAAGGTCTGTGGTTGTGCTTTTTGATAAACTATTTTTTAAAAATTGGTATATGTTTTATAGTAGCAAATGATAAAATAGACTAGTATCTACATATAGTTATTCACTCATGGCATACATAACTTTTTCTTAAATTTCTGATATTTATAGACTATGCAGTGTGTCTGCAAGTATCGTCAAATTATCACAAATCTCCAAAAGATGTTCTAATATATTTATTAAAAATCATCTGCGTATTAAGTGGACCCACACAGTTCAAATTCCTGTTGTTCAAGGATCAACTATAACTACTTCTATACAATATTTAGGTATAATTATTTGTTAAGAAAGATCAATTTGGGCAAATGCTAAGGCAATCAAGACATTAGGACAATGGTTTTAATTAGTTCTGTCCCAGAATAATTCTGTAGTCACCTAGGAATAAGACACTGAAAAAATGTAGATAGTTTCATTTTTTGCTTTATTTAAATATATAAGTTATTGCAGGATCAATAATGTAATGTTACCCAGTTAAAAATGTCCTGAAAATCAAATTATTTCTGTGTTGCGATAATAATACTTAATTTATTGCAGTTATTTTTCCCTTATTAGTCATATGATTTTACATACATCCTACAGAACAAAAGTAAAAACAAATATGGATTAAAATATATTAAGTTTCCTACATGAAGAACATTATAATAAATTGGCAATTATCTAAAAGGTAATATTTAGATGTTAAACAGAATAATTAACCAGAATAATTCAGTGTGACACAAGGGGCATTTTGACATTATCATGCACTCAGGAATTAGGTACTAATGCTTCTGAACAGCAGTAAATTATTTTTCTTTGTAGCTGTTTCTATCTGCATCTCAGTTTTGAGTTAATTTTGGAATATTTTTTGTCTGTATCCCTTTGCCTTAAAAACTATCCACAATTTTATCATTAATTAGGTAAAAAGATTAACTGGTCTTTCGTATAATTCATAATAGAAACTACAGGGAGAAAACATAAAACAAAATTGGTAAAATATTCTATAAAGTAATATTAGTGGGAACAAATTGCAATAACAAGTTTAGTTAAGAAAAATTGAACAGGGAGAAATGGGAGTCTGTAGAAATATTTGCAGAAAGAAACTCATCTCTAGTGTACTTTCCTAGTCAATAATATCTGATATAAAACAAGTGATTCATAATTAAAAACTTAATCTGAAAATAAATGAAACAGAATTTATCCTAGCTCAAAAAAAAACCATAAAAAATGAAAATTCAAATGAAAAAATTTCTAAAATTATTTCTCTTCATTGAAGCAATCCACATATTAAATTGGCCTGTGGGATTTCAGACAATTATTTCTGAAAATGGGGTGGTATATTGATATTTGTATAATTCTGATTAAATGCTTATAATCAAAATTCAGTGAAGTTGAAATAGCAGGATTGCCCAACTTTAATAACCTCTATGCTTTTAGAAGACCCAACATGTCTTTAAGGAACCATCTAGGAAAGAAATCTTTCAAATATACTGCTTTTCCCAATTATAAAAGTATTTTTTAAAACCTGTTTTTATTTTTATTTGGTAGTGCTCATGTACAAAATATTATGTGTGTGCGTATATATTTATATATACACATACATTATAAATCAGAAAAGTAATAATCCAAACAGTAATATCTACCCCACAATGTAAAAATTTATCTTTAAGCTCTGTGTACTCCTAACTGACTACATAAATCTTTCCCTGTAATCCATTCTAAGTTTTTGGTTAAATATGTTTCTCATTATCATTTTATCATGCCTGGCATGTATTGGTGTATTGTTTAGATCTAACTATTTTTTAACATTATATAAGTAGAATTATAATTTACATATTCTCCTGTCACTTGCTTTTTACACCATTGTGTTTTGAGATTTGTTCATGTTCAAGAACAAAGAAGCTTTATTTTCACTGTTGTATAGTTTTCATTTTATGTAAGATTCTGACAATTATTCATACTGTCTATTGATGATGGATATTTGTGTGTTTTCTCTTTTTCCCCCCTATTGTACATAGTGCTTCTATGTACAGTCCCATAAAATTCTGCAGAAGTATGTTTTCAAGAGTGTCTGTAGGGAATAAACTAAGTAGTGGATTAGTGAGGTTAGAATATGAGTATTTTTTACTCTATAGTATAATGTCAAACTATTGTCAAAATAATAGATCAACTGTTCATGATGTTTGGATGCTTCATATCTCACTGATGACTAATATTATCAGACTTCTTTATTTTGCAAACCTGGCAAAAATGTATGTGTACATTTTGTCAGTCATAAGAACATTTGCAATTAACTTAACAAAAATAATACACTTTTTCATATATAAAAATAAATTCAAGAAAATAAGTTTACCCAGTAACTTAACTGTCACTAACTCAGAAGAAATAAGGGGAGAAAGGCTCTATTTTAAAGCATATATAACATAAAAAAATAATTATAGTACATATATACTATATATATGCATCTATGTATGTATGAGTTAATATACACACATACATGTAGACCCACAACCATTAAAAATTACAATCTATTGAAAGAATGGATTAGTACACTATTTTAGAAGAGAAACTTGTACTAAATACTTTATACAAACACACAATGACTGAAAGTAACAGCCAGTTGATTACTTCAATAGACATTTGGTCTCTTTTCATTACTTAAGAGACGTTTTCTGAAATATGGCTTTTAAGCTTTCAGTTTATAAGTTTCTGAGTTAGGCCAGTGTGAATCACAAAGAGCCAATTAGTACAAAGCAGTGGCATTCACAATTCTTTAATATTTCCACTAAGCTTATTTGTCCTGTGAGTGAAATAGCTACTGCTATTTGCTCAGAATTAGTGGCCATGATTGGATTGGCTATCAGAAAGCCCCTATGTCTGTCACTAATTCTAAGCTGTAATCAAACAGTGGGGCTGTGGCAGAACCAGTATGCAATAATTAGTGGCAGCCCTGGCACAACTTGGGATAATCTTAATGAAACTTACAGATATCACTATGCTAATTAAAGGGAAAATGCTAGCTGTTTTTCTTCCTCTTTTTTTCTTTTATGTTTTGGTTTGGTTTAATAATTTTGTTCACTGTGGTATAATTTATTGCTATAAACAATATCAATGACCAGCAGATGTTATTATAAGATATATATATGGAATATTATTCTATAAATAGAAGAAATAATCTAATGGAAATCATGCACCACTAAACTGGTCTAAGAGACAATAAATGTTCTTTCCCAAGCTTTTTTCATAATCTTTCTTTAGAAGTCTCTTTTGTGTACCCATTTATTTAGAAATGGGTACAAAGAAAGAAATGAATCTAAATACAATCTTGAAATTTCTTCGACTGGAATTCCCTTTTCAGTTTTGTGTAATCATCTAGTCTATGATCCTTACTTTCAATGAGGTAGTCTGCCTTTATGCGTTTATTAATGACCTCAGATACTACATTTAAATGTAAACATTTCAATCCCATTTTCCTTTAACTTTTTCTCTAATGTGTATTTCTTGACTATTTTATTCCTGAAATATGTGTATACCTTGCCTATGGTTACTTTTTTGAGGATTTTCCTTCTCAAATTCTGAGGGTTCCTCTTCTTTACTCCACTAGATAAATTAAGAATTCCCTACCTTTCTCTTCTTAGATTTTATATAGCATTATCATCCCCTAATAAACTCACCACTTCCTGTGGATTGAACTACCACATGGATTAATTTACACATGTATAAATTTCCAATATTGCTCTCCTAGCAGACTAAGCCATATATTTGTTATTTAACCTCTCTACCTAAACACTGACAGACATCTCAAACCCCATATGTTTCGTAAATCTGTTTGGCAGTATGTAGTAAAAACTGAACAAAGGAATACTTTCAGATCCAGAATTCCACAACCTTGTCTAACCTCTAAGGAAATGTATGCAAATGAACACACACACACACACACACACACACACACACACACACTATATATATATATATATATATATATATATATATATATATAATGTTCATAATATTATTATCAATCACTTGTAACTGATAAATTATAGATAACCATAGAATAGATATAGAATAGATGTATAAATTTAGGTAAATTAATAAAATGGAATACTACACAGCACTGAAAACATATCAACCATTGCTAGGCTTAATAATATCAACTAATCTTGCAAACAAAATTCTGACTGAAAAAATTCAGCATAAAACTGTGCATAATATGTGATTTTATTTATAGACAGTTCAAATAGGAAAAAATAATATTTGATGTTAAAAGTCAGGATACTTTTTCTCTTTGAGGAAGAATATAGGTAGCTGGGGAAAATTGTAAGTGGCTTTTTGTGGGGCTGGCAATGTTTAATGTTTTCTGTCTTGATAAAGGTGCTGGTTCCATGTACCGTCACTTGGTGAAAACTGATTAAGATCTACAATTATGAACTGTGCACTCCTTTATCAGTTATACTTCATAAAATTACTTAAAAATATCACTTTAAAAATGGTAATAAATTTCCTCTCCACACTACCAGAATAATAATTCTCTAATCATGATACTGCTCTGCATGAAATCCTTTCATGTTTTCCCATTGACCTTAGATTGAAATTCTGAATTTCTTAGCATAGAATAAAATTTCCTTCATAATCCAATTTCTTCCTAGATCCAATCTCAACTTCTACTCTGTTTTGGCCAAAATAAATCACTTTTCTTATATTCTGCTTTTTAACTAATTTTTCTTAAAGTTACTGTTATGGATTCCTTTTAAAATATCATGTTTAACAACTCAAATATTACTGCCATGTAGTCCACCTTGACTTCATGATGCAGTTAGGCATTTTTCCATTACATTCTTATAACATTTGCTGTACACTTCTTCTGTAGCAGTAATTATTACTTCTTTTTTCAATAAAAGAGTAATGGGAAATTGCACACAGGCTGGACAACAGGGCACAATGTCTTCTATATATTAAGGAATATACACTAAAATGGAGGAAAATAATAATTTACAAGATTTTACAGACTACATTACTTATTACCTATTGGATAACTGGGGAAAAAACAGAAAGAGTTCTTAAGAGACTGGTGTAGTTATCAAGGATATTATATTATTATACTATAATATTTATATTATATTAATGATATTATCATATTATTCACTTTGTATTAATATTGCAATAACATTCCATGAAATTCAGCCAAAATTAATTATGTGACTTTATAGTAAGTTAGGTAGATATATTGGATATATTGATTTATATTTCAAAATGTATTCAAATAATTCAATTTGTCTTATAAATAAATTCAATCCTTGTTCTGCCATTTACTCATATATATTTTATCTATGAAATTGAAACAACAGTGTCTATCTTAAACAAGTGCTCTGTGATTTGAAAATAAACATTAAAAGTGTTTAGTAGTATACACACTGGAAAATCCATAAATATTAACTATTGGGATTTCTAATAAAATGGTGAAGTTGACTGGATTAAGCTATAAAATTTAATGAAATTGCTAATTTGGAAATCAAATATAGCAATTATTTAACTCCTGATGATTATCAGTATTTGTAGACTCTAGTCCTCTTTTTGACATTCTAACTTCTACATTTTCTGTTACTGAATTTTTTATTTTCTTATGTTTTCCATGATTTGTCTCTAAATGTAGGTGGCTTTTGTATAATAATGAAATTGGCTGGGCTTTGTCCCTGATGCCTGGGTAGAAACCTCAAACCCCCCACCCACGAGGATTTCCTGAGTCATAGGAATGTCTATGTTACTCACGGTGAGACTCAAGGACCACACCTGAGTTTATGCTAATGAAGTGACTCTTGGTTGGTCCCTGGATTGTTTATGCTAATGAGATAACTCAGGATGGGGGCAGGCCACCCTAGAAGGACCAACCATGCCATTAGTGGATTAGTGGGTTGGGACATTCAGCTATGTGATATCAGCCTGTTCTCTTGGGGGGGGGGGCTGTGGATTGAGTTGAACTAGATAGCCAGTGATTCAATAACTTAAACTTTCATAGTAAAATCCTAGTAATAGGTCTGGATACTAAAGGTCGGATCAGTTTCCTTGTCAGTGAGAAACATGGATGTGAGGACATGGAAGCTTCTCATTTGGAACTCTCTGTGACATTTCCATATTAATCTCTTCTTTTGGTTGGCCCTGATATGCATCTTTTATAATAAAACTGTTATCAAGATTATAGCACCTTCCTGAGTTCTGTGAATCATCTAATGAATTATCAAATTCCTTAGAGGTTAATGAAAACCTCGAAATTTGAGTATGAGTGCTTGTGGCTGGTGTGTAAAGTTGTTAGGTCTTGTGGAGGTTAAACAGGTGGCAAGGAGATGGCTAAAGGTGGAGAGCAGGAACCAAATTGTAGCTAGGAACAAAACCACTGCTAGGAACTCTTCCCTGGTGGGAACATACATAATAAAAAGTTCCTGGTAACCTTTCACTGACTTAGAGCTCCTTGCCATCTAATTAGCATAACATGGTTGGAGCTTCATGGAGAATTCCAGAAAAGACACGTGCACAAAGAGAAATTGTTATATAATCTACCTTATTATCTGTTATATAACACCAACCTGTCAAATTACCCCCAAAGCCGGGAAACAGCAACCAGTCCTGCTAGGGGAAACATCAGGCAAACTAGTGGGCTTATAAAAGGTAACATATGCTCAGCCTCAAGCGTCTTTCTCCACTCCTGGGGACTGACCTGTTCCACTCTCTCTGGAACATACTTTCCCTCTGTGTAGCTTCCTTTGCTTTCATTCTTTCTTTTATGTGATAAACTGTTTGTATTAAGTTTCTCTGTTTGTGACCACTCTGTCATAGGCTGGACTGGGTGCCAGTACTCATTCTTGACACTGGGAACTGGGAATCAGGGAACATCCACACAGACAAACCCAACAAAGTGGAGGCAGTCTTGTGGGAAAGTCCGCCCTTACCCTGTGAAATTTCACCTAACTCTGGGTAGTTGTGGTCAGGATTGCATTGCAGTGGCAAACCAAAATGCTTGGCTGGAGGAAGGTTACATAAATAAAATAATTTTAAATATGATAAATACAATAGTACATACCAGGTCTAAAGGAGGTATCTTCAACTGAATCCCAGTTATAACTTCCATGCAGGACTGTGAACTCAGCATTGTCAGCACTTCTAATTTAAAAGGGGAAGGGTGAATATTTTTATGTGAAGTCTCATGGTTTGTAAAATGTTAACAATACCTAATTGAAAATATGTTTTGGGCCAAAGAAAACAAAATTTGCTAGACACAGTGCTTTTACAACAAAAGTATGTCCTCAGTCTTAAAAACTTTGCAGAATGTTAAGTTTAAGTGGGGAGAAAAGGGCTGGAGGGAAGAAAGCAGCAAAGGAAGGGAAGAAAGAAGCAAGGGAGACAGGAAGCCATAAAGGAGGAAGAGAAGGCAAGTGTGTTCAACTGATGGAAGGAAAATGGCTGGACCTAGAAAACTTGACAAAACTTTATTTTAAAAATATATTCTGGGAATTCCAATTTCAGCTTTAATATGGAAAGACCCTGGAAGTAATCACACCTGTCATTACAATACACAGAAAAAGTATTAAGCAAATTGAAAATCAACTATGTTTTGAACACAACTGAGATCTCATGGAAAACCAACACCTGAAATCTCCAGAGACAAGAGAACACAGAGTCACAGTCAAGATTTGCATTACTGGAATAGAAGCCTCTGGAGTTATAATTTAGTAGGAAAACTTAAGATAATTTTTATGAATTGCCAGAGACAGAGTATAGATTAGCATCATAGTAAGAAATTCCCAAGGGTTGCAGTCTAGGGGAACTTCACATCTTCATGTGGTACATATGGGAATCAGGAAGTCCACCAGGCTCTCTTAATGGGGTTCTGCCTCTAGCAGATCCCCAGGAAGAGTAAACATATATGCATAAAGAGAAAACATCAAAATGCATGCACCAAAAAGAGAACCACACAGAGAAATAGACAAATTCCCTATTACAGTTGGAGACTTTAGCACTGCTCTCTCAGTAATTAATAGACCAAGCAGGCAGAAAATCATAAAAGGAATAATGGACCTGAAGAAATATGTTCTGATTATTTAATTACTTGTTCATATATTTCTACCATCATTCTTCTACTGTTTCATGAATTTAATATAAAATTTCATATGATTATAAGATACACTAACCAAGCAAAAAATATAAAACCCATTTTATTCTTTCTTTGTTTATCAAAACAGTGGTTTTTAAAGGAGAGTCTGTAAAAAAGCTATCCTGATGATAGTTTTATGATATGACAAAAATAAAATGAGCTGTTAAAAATCTAGAAGTAATAAATGCTGAATATTCTAGGTGACACTTAGATTTTATAGATGTGTATTTAATGCTATTAAAATACATTTATTGTTTATTTTTGTAAGAAAAATAAATTCTTATTGTAAGTTTAAAATGCCATAATCTTTAACCAATTTCTAATTCAATCAAACAAGTGTTCCATTAAATCAACAATCAAAGAATTTTTAAAACAATTTCTCTTACTTGTAGATTCTTAGGGTAATTATCGTATTATTCAGGATAAGTAATACTGGCTACCACAGCTGACGACAGCCAAATTCCTATTGAGTTATCATTTCTATCATATGTATCTATCATAGGCATATCAAAGGCAGATAAGGCAGCAATCCTGGAAGGCCCTCTCAAAAATATTAATTTATGATCCAGACTCTATGCAACTAGTAGTTTTGCTGATAGATGAATGAATTGGGAGAGAGAAAGAATGGAAGATTGTATGAGATTGTGAGAATCAGACATAATTCATGCCCATGTTCCATGGTCTGAACTCAATTACTGTACATGGAACCTCTTAGCAGGTCAATATTGTTGGACATCCAGCATTACCTCTGCCACAATCAGAAAATTATTCTTAAAACTTGCAGTGATATCTTTAAAGCGACACTGCTTTACTTGTGATTTCAACCAGAATTTATATTAATAGTTTCTGCTAGTTCAAAGATGTTAAAAATTCCAATCACTTCCAAATAACCTAGGGTTGGATTTGAAAGATAGAATATATAATTTGAAAAAAGTGTAATTTAATCCTGTAAAAACTGCCTTGTAAAATCACTGCCAAACATAAATTTGATTACATAAATTTTGTGATATATTGGATAATGTTTACAAGCTTCCTACAAAATGCGACAGATTAGAATGAAAGACAGGAATATCCATATCAATGTTCTTCCCTTTATTTAAGTGTAAGCCATAAGAATTGACCATTTTCAAACTTGAAACATCTACAAATATTATTATTTAACATTTTTTGGAAAGAATTTATTTTTAAATTTTATATTTCTTATCTCCGTATGCAGCATTAGTTAGCAAGTATTTTTTTTAAATCTTTTTTTACTCAAAAGACATCTATAAAGTGATTGATATGCACTAAGTTTGTAGCCAAAGGTTGGGATCACACTGCTTTAAAAATTTTTAGAAAGTTGTTCTAAATTTCCCTAGCTCATGTAATAGTTTCTTTTTTGAAAACTAAAATCTGTTTTCACAATATGCTTATCTCTAATTTAAGTACTATATTTCTTTCAATTTTTTCTTTGTAAAATTATGACAGCAGTAGAATAAGATGAAAATGTGCCACATCACCACTTACTATAACATTCTCACTAAATTTACAGGTGATTTCCCAAATTATATTTATATATTGAAATAAAATGTTATTAAGGGAAAAGCGATGTTTTAATGTAATTGGATTTAAATGTGAAGGAAGCAATGACAGTTTTTTGCCCAGGTTAAATGGCTGACAAAGCTGTTTTAAAACAGTCAGGATTAAATGAGTCATCCAGTATAACAAATGTGGTCTTATTCTTTGTATCTCCATCATTTGAGCTCAGCATGACAGTAGATAATATTAGGGGGTCAGAATTAGCTTTCTTTTCAACAATTTGAATGACTTACTGAGAAATGTCCAACTTACTAAAAATGCCATTTAATACAACAGGATAACTTGATTATTACATTTACTTTTAGTAAATAAATACAAACAAATTTACTGTTGAGTATACAATTTATATACAAATATTTAAGAATTGTGTTAATATCTGCACTCATTTCAGATCATATTACAGAACTAATACAAGAGAAAGGCAAAAAAAAAAAAAGAAAAGTTTTACAGAGATTAGAACTGAGATGCCCTTCAACTTGTTAAAGAGTTCATTTTTCCTTTAGTTAAAAAGAAGCATTTGAATAAAATACATAAATATTAAAAAGGCAATTATCGTTTGTTACCAGGACGACAGAAATGAAGCACACGATAAAATAATGGGAATAATTTACAGCTCAGTGGGACAACCATAGAGACAATAATCTAATGGAAAAGGCACATTTATTTAAAAGGAAAATAAGATCTCTTATCTAAGCCCGTCTTTCATTTCAACATTAGAACACCAGGTGATAGCATAGAACCCCACATTTCAAATCTTTCAAAGAGGTTTTCAGTAATTCATGGGTGATTAGGAAGTAACTTTACTGTACTTTAATGCAAAGACATTCTTCTGTTAAACTATTCAATTCTATTTAGGAAGAAAATGTTTTTGCTTCCCTAAAACCTTTTGATGTTGTGTAATAAATGATGGGTCCAGGCAAAACTCTTTATGCTGTACATAGGGCTGAATCAACTATTAAAATCCATTTAGGATGAACACCCAAATAGAATAACCTCTCCAAATAGAACCCCAGAAGTTACAAAATACTTTCATTCTATGCAAAAGCATATATTTAAAATTAGCTGAATCTGCCATTTCCTCTGATGATAGCAAATAAATATTTTGAAGAATCTAGTAGTCTGAGAAATAGATTCATTTGTAATTCAAGACCAGATGAATATAACACAAAACTAACATCAAGAATATAATTGCAGAAACATGACTGGAACTAATAATAGTTCTATCATGATGTATGCTTATCGTTTAAGTCAATAATGCACATTCAAATTGGGCTCTGGCCTATTTTTAATAAAATTGGGCCACTATTATATGACAAAGACCTGCATTCTCACACAGATTAAGTAGCCACAGTAACATGACAACAATCCATACTTTGTACTTTGGAGAGTTTATACAAATCTGAAAATGTGTGGAACAATTATGAAGGAGGTCAGCTGGCATTCATTGACTCATGAGACAATTGATTACCTTTTGATTGGATACTAATGGCTGCCCAATTTTCAAGGCATTAATAACTCATAAAGAAGGAAGCTAGCCAGAGGACAAATGCAGTTGGGCTTCACAAGTATGGAAGGTTGGCACAAAGGGGAATTTTTATTTTAGCAATGATGCATGTCAGATTATCTTTTGGCTTATTCTTGGCTACCTACACAGAAAAATAAAGTAGGTGAAATGAAAGAGCTCTATCACTACATGACAGTTTAAGAAAATGAGCAAAAAACTTAATTCTGTTTTGTGGCTTTGTGATAGATTGCAACATGATTCTTCAGGGTGGAATGGAGAAAATATGTTCTCCTACTTCAGCTCAGTATGTATTTATATAAAAGCATCCTCCACAATATTAGAAACATAAGAGAAAGTCACCTGGATGACCAGATTGTTTGAGAGTCTGTCAATCAACCTCAGGAATGACAGAGGATATTAAGGTGGTGATGTCAGGTCGCCCAGAAGTGGCAGATAAGACATGGCTATGATGGAAGAAAATGCAAATTGTGACCTTTAGAGAGGCCCTGTGACACTCTGCTGACCTACCTGAACCAGAATGGAGGGACTTAAATGGCATTGGTCCCAGAGACTCTGAGAATGGGATCTGTTATTATAAGAACTTGACTCTGTCTTCAGCTTAGTGTGGCTAGTAGTAAGAGTAGTTCAAGATAACTTAGACTCTTGTAAAGGCACTTCCTTTCTTTAATATTCTGGGGATTTTAAAATTTGGATAAGTTAGTTTAAATAACTACCGCCAATGCACAAATGCAAAACTTATTAGAAATAACCATTCATTTTATTGAAGTACTTCAATGTACATTATCATATATGATCTTATAACAGCACTTGTGAAATAGGTATTATTGTCCCAGTTTCTCATACGAAGCTAAGAGAAGTTAGGTAGTCTATCCATGTAGGAGTGTATCCACACCACAAATCCATGGCTATCTGATTCTAAAGTCTTTGTTTTATTATACCACGTGGCTATTGAGAAACCTGGAAGAAAATTTCATCACTACTTTCAAAAATCATTATTTACCATCCCTCATGAAGACATAGGTAGGACATAAAGGAAAAGGCTATTTTTTGCTTAAGAAATAACTATTTCCTTTTTTATGTTTTCTCATCAAAAACTTGAAATGTGAGAACAGTTAACACAAACTTGGTTGACCTCAAGATCCTTCAGGAATATTTTGTGATTTGACTTTCATGAACAAAGAACCAGTGAAAAAATACAAAACAAACCAACGAATGTGTAATGGTGCTGACAAGCATCTTGCTTAGCTCCCTACCCTTAGGAGACTGTCATCTTGTTTCATTGTCAGTTTATAAACATCATCGCTAAATGGAAAGCAGAGATAATTCATTCAGTTCACTTAGGAAAACCTTGAACTTCAGGTCACCTAAACTAAATCTGTTTAAATTTCAGAAGTAATGAGAGAGCAAACATAAAATTATAGAAAATTCTAATGCTATTTTCATCCCAGGGAGTTCAGAATTACATTATGCAGAGAATATAATTAACTCCACTGAATTCTACCCTAAGTAGCATGTTAGAAATGTAGGATTTATCATTAGCATAAATGGAACAAAAATACAGGGCTGAAATAAAGTATCTGCAACATTGCCATCAACAGCCAATGGGAATGAAAGAATCTTGTAAAGGCATGACAGGTCAAAGGAAGTGATGAAAGCTATAATTAAAACCATAAACTGTAAGTAAAAGAGCATGTAAACTAAAGAGCCATTTAGTCCATGGGTGAAAGAATCCAGAATAATTATATCCAGCTAAATGAAGAGCTACTGCTTTCTTGCAGGCTCAGGCTAGAACAGAAAAGGAAGTTTTCTAACAAGAGTCAGGAAATCTTCATTCTCTGTTGAGTCTGTTTTGATTCATTTCTGGTAAGAATTTAAATTTCCTGTTTTCCTTTCTCATGTCTGTAGGTTAAGACCAATCCTATTTCCTTTATAGACACATTAAAAAGGTAAGTAAAATAAAATAGTTTAAAAGATGTTTGGAAGAAAGGCAATAAAATATACCATGTTTACCCAAAAACAAGACAGGGTCTTATATTTATTCTTCCTCAAGAAGATACCCTAGGGCTTATTTTCAGGGGATGTGTTATTTTTTTTAAGTACCATATAACAATCTACATTTATTCAAATACAGTTAAATCATCTTCTTCTGGAACATCATAACTCTCCAAACCCCGAATTCCATCCTTAATTTCTTACGACTCTATTGCCTTTAGAACCATTGGCCCCGATCTCTCATGTCGAGAAATAGAGCTCTCCTGAGGCAGATGAGAAGGGCTGCTCATCTTCTTTACCACTCTGCCATGAAATGCATGGTTTGTGCAGTTATGCTGCGTAGCCATGCCCATCACTAGATCTTGTTTTCAGGGTAGGGCTTATATTGCGCAAATGCTTAAAAATCCTGCTAGGGCTTATTTTATGGGTAGGTCTTATTTTCTGGGAAACACGTTAGCTACATTTCATTTCTATCAAAGCAGCAAGGCATGATCAAAACTGCCCAGAGACTAAGGTAGAAAAAAACTCAGATTTGTATTTTGTTCCTACTATTAATTAAGTGCCAAAATTAAATCACTTAACCTCCTAGAATATGTTTTCTTATATGTAAAGTTCAAATAAGGGTAAAGTTATGGTTGTATGAAGCTCACATGAAAAAACGTATGTAAATGTAATGTGGAAAATGTAAAAATCTAGAAATAATGCAGATAATTTTAAAAACTCATTGCCTATGGTATACAATAGGGATGGTAATGACAAATGTATGTATGGAAGGCAGGTGACTATGGAAACTTGTATGTTCACATCGATCCGAAAACCAAGTGATGTCATGCCTTAGTATCTCTCCATCTATTAAAAGTCTATTTTAAACATAGATTTTCATTTTATGCTAATTGGCTTTACGGTTTAATAACTGCTAGTTTCATATAAATTCATGGTGAGAATCACATTTTAGAAAGCATTAATTCCTGCTTCTGTACAAGGATATTGCTACTGTCCTATATTTTCAAAAGATGAAAGGAGAGCTTAAAGGTAAAAGCTGCAGACTCTCAAAGGAGAGACAAAACAGGAAAGTTACTTTGAATAATAATGAAAAGAATAATTTTGGAATTTCCTTCTCAAAATTTCAAGCCTAGATATCACAAAGTAATACATTTGCTTCATAATTTGTTTGCAAGTTCTTTTAAATCATTTTGAAGATGTATGATTGCTTTGGCAGTGTCCTGAGAGCCTCCAATACCATCTGCAGATGTGTTTCCTTTGGCCTATTCAGTGAATCTTTTCATAGAACAAAAACTACATTTCCAATTTCCATTAACTTCTGTGGGGTTAGAATTGGACCTATCGGCATTTAACTTACTTGTCTGGATCTTGAAGGCATTTGAGTTTGCACCTCTGAATACAATTTGGAACCTAAAACCAAATACAATTGGCCCTTGAACAACGAAGGGGTTAGTGGCACTGATCTCTTACGAAGTCAAAATCTGTGCATGACTTTTAATTCCCCCAAAACTTGACTACTAATAGCCTACTCTTAACCAAAAGCCTTACCAATGAAACAGTTTATTAACACGTATTTTGTAGGTTGTATGTATTATATACTGTTATTCTTACAATACAGTAAGCTAGAGAACAGAAAATCTTATTAAGACAATTATAAGGAAGAGAAAATGTATTCACAATTCATTAAATGTGAGTGGATGATCATAAAGGTTCATCTTGGTCATCTTCACACTGAGGAGGCTAAGGAGTAAGAGGAGGAAAAGAAGCAGCTGGTCTTACTGTCTCAGGGTTGGCAGAAGAAGAAGAAAATTCACATGTAAGTGAACTCCTGCAGTTCAAATTCATGTTATTCAAGGGTCAACCGTAGTCCTGAAAGGAATGCAAGTTATAATGTCCATTAAATGCACTTAATACATTTTGAACAGATACTTTCCTAATTGCCTTGAATGGGTTCCAACTTCTTTTTTATTCTCTATTTTATTATTTTCAATCTATGTGGCATACATGAAGATAATTTATTTTCCTTCTTGAATACTCACAAGTCATTCTCGGGAATGTGAATTTGAGCATGAAAAGCAGAGACCCTTCTCCAACCATGTCTGAAGCAGGCTCCTGTCCCCTAGTACCCCATAGATTTTAGTCTAATTTGAAAGCACCTCTATTTTATGCTAATGCATTTTAATGATTTTTTTATATATATTTTGAAATAACAATGACTCAATCCTATTTTCTATGATCCTGGGTTTATAGATTTTAAGTTTACAGTTGTGGTACTATATTACTGGAAAAAGATTCTCTGCACAATGTTTATAGATTACTAAATAATGGGAATGAATTCCCCTTAAAAGTGATGGTGAAAGCTGTTAAGGTGTTTTGCTTCCCAGAATACCACATCTTTCCTCTCTATCCTCAATCCTGACACTAATTCAAACATTTAGGCCAATTGGTGTTTTGTGCTTTTTCTGGCTTTAGTTTACAAAAACCTTGGTCTTTAGAGAGGCTGGTTGGCATAAACAAAGCATTTCATAAACTATCAAGAGAGATCTAGATTGTACCTCTCTTTCTGACAAAGATGATCCCAAATAGAACACACACACACACACACAGACACACACAGACACACACCCTGCATATTTCCCCCAAGTAGGAGAATAACAAAAAGGAAAGTAAGAGGAAAAAAATTAGCATTTAAATATTGGTAGGTCCAGTGCCCTGCTTTATTGACAAAGGATGCAGGATGCAGAATGAGAATGAAAGATTTTCATGTTCCAGAGTGGCATAGGAATATCAAGATTCCACATGCTTCAGTAAGGTAAACATAACACAGAACTCCACTCAAACTGAAGGAGCGTGGGAACAGTAACGAGAAAACATCTCAATAGAAACTTATGTGGACCAGAGAGTAGGTAGTGAATGTGATGGTGAACATCTCTCCAGGTGCCCCTCCTACAAAGCCTTGGCGCTATGGAAGCTTTTTCATCCCTAAATAGTTCGCTCAACCCTGGGAAAAAGGAGGTTGCCTTGCCTGAGAATGAGTTTCCACTGAGTGGTTAATAGGGGAAAAATTAAAAATAATTTGATTATAGAAAATTGTTTTATATTATGTACAAGTGAGGCTTTTTTGCAGAATTTTATATCTATAATAGAATATTATTAATAAAAATCAAAATACAAAAGTCAAAAACATTTCATAGTTAAGTATTACTAATTGTATTCTAAACATGAAACTTTATAAAAACCCAGGTGTAGGGTGAAGTAGTTCCTTCTGCTTTTTAGTTATATCTACATCACCGACTTCCAATGTACTATAGAAGCTAATTCACATACTAAAATAATCTAGTATTAAAGAGAAATATAGTACCATTTTCAATACTCTTCATATGCTGATGGTGAATACTTGAGGCTAGTTGTAGACTATATATATCAGTTAGGTTAATGAATTTAGTATGATCCAAGATGTGTAGATATTAAATGTAAAGTATAGTGTTATTGGGTTTGAACATTTAACCAAGCACTAAAACAACCTCAGTGAGCTTTGGTCCAACACCATTTCAACCTCAGAAGAGTGCAACACTCACTGTCATCATACACATGGAGCCAGAACATTTGGGTCCACTTAGTCTTTGCAAATGAGGTGTCTCACATCTTAACTTCCAAAACCTTTAAGCAATCTCTTTCTTATAACATGAATCAAAGGTCTATTGGATGTCTTCTGAACCATCTGGGTGAGTTAAGGGTAAAGGAATCTAAAATGTACGTATTCATTTTATTTAAAATACATGTGGGCTTATAAACCAATTGAAAATTACTTGGCACAAATGTAGAGAAACTTGGCAGAAAATATTTCCCTGAACCCCAAACTTTTGACAAAGTCCAAATGCAATAAAAACTGTGCAGATTTTTAGCCATGAATTGATAAAATAGTCAAATAACAATTTAAAAAAGAAAATACATTGAACTGAATTTGAAAAAGTTAGATCTATTTAGTCAAACAAAAAGTAGCTTATGGACAGGCTTATGTGCCTTTCTAGAATAATGGATCTTAACTTTTTCAGGGCATACTTTTCTAGCATCTGATTACATCTGGATGGCTTTCGTATGCCTCCATGAATCAGGCATTTCTTCCTATTGTCATTCTATGAATGGGCTGCAGAAGCTGAAAGTAGTATCAAGTACCCTCTTCCTCCAATGGAAGCATGGTACATGCGCACACACATATATATCCGTGTGCACATACACACACAAAGAAAAAAGCCTCTCCCCCAAAAAGTAAAAACAACTCTCTGTAATTGTCCCTTGGGTATTATGACTATATATTCATATGCACTGTGCTTGTAGTTTATTGACAGGAGCAGTTAACAAATTTTTAATTTTCTTTTTCCTTCCACTGAGAGTTGCCATATAAAATGCAAGATGTACATCTAAATTTGAATTTAAGATTAACAGCAAATAATTTATTTTGGTGAAGTATGTCTCATCTAATACTTGGGACATGCTTATATGAAAAAAAATTAACCCTTTATCTGAAATTCAAGTGTAGCTGAATGTCCTATTTTTCTTTCTACATTTGAAAACTGTAATTCCAACACCTATTAACAAATGCACTTATAAAAGACAATATTTCAATGAATAAGTAGTTCTCAAGCTTGTGCCATGTAGTTTTTTAAGAATAAAGAGATAGTCTCTCCTGGTACTTACACTCCAGTTAGGAGACATAAGACTAACATTTGAGGAATGCAATATAGGTTAACTGTTAAATCGTGTCTATTATCTATAATGATGTTTATGTATAAAACACTTAATGATG
This sequence comes from Microcebus murinus, assembly GCF_040939455.1. Classification (NCBI taxonomy): domain Eukaryota; kingdom Metazoa; phylum Chordata; class Mammalia; order Primates; family Cheirogaleidae; genus Microcebus; species Microcebus murinus. The sequence continues at coordinate 61,165,274 of NC_134108.1, read as the reverse complement.
CCTACTATATATACTTAAAAAAATTCATGATTGATATGCACTTTGAAGAAAATGAGAGATTTATCTGTACAGAAGAGATATGAAGGAACATTCAAGAAAAAGAATCAAGGTTGAGATCTCAGGGGAGATGATGAGTACAATATGTTCATGACACATTGCAGATGGTCAGAAGATGGAAATAATATTAGTTAAAGGTCCTTAAAACTAAATTAGGAAGGCAAAATATATTTATATTCAGTCATTAAGTATGGAATGTCTGATTTCCTTAAGTACTACATTTGACAGTTGATATCTCTGACATTTCACTTTGACACTTCTTGTTTTTGTTTTTTGATTTTTCTTTTTATTGTGAAGATACATCCTCATTCTTTCGAAAGCACATTTGGCTTGTGATTATCTGTCATTATGTTTTTTAGAGCAATTTTTGTGACACCATGGATAAGTCAAAAATTCATGTTATTTTTGAATTTGAGTTCCATCATGGAACAAAAGCAGTGCAAACAGTTCGAAATATCAGTGAAGTGTTTGGGAAAGATGTGACTAATGAACACACAACATACATCAACAGTTTGAGAAGCTTCATTCTGATAACTTTAATCTTGAAAATGAGCCACGTGGGTGACCTGAGACCAAGGTGGATAATGATGAGCTGAAAGCTGTAGTGGAAGTGAATCCATCTCAGCCTACACGTGAATCAGCTGCAAGGTTTGACATTACTATTCCAACAATACTGGACCATTTGAAACAATTGGGCAAGTTAAATAAGCTGGATAGATGGGTTCCACATGAATTAAATGAGCATTAGAAAAGAAATCGTCTTGAAGCTTGCTTTTCTTTGCTGTCACGACACAAAAGCAAGCTATTTTTGCACCATATTGTTACATGTGATGAAAAATGGATTCTTTTTGACAATCTCAAGCACAATGGTTGGATGATGATGAAGTGCCAATACACAGACCTAAACTGAATATTCATCGAAAAAAACCTAATGGTGTCCGTTTGATAGTCCAGTGCTGGTATTATCCACTACAGCTTCATGAAGCCTTATCAATCTATTACAGCCAATGTCTACTGCAACCAATTGGACAAAATGATGAAGATGTTTGTGATTAAGCAGTCAAGATTTGTCAATAGAGACAGGCCAATATTCTTGCAAGACAACTCTCTACCTCACGTAGCAAAAAAACTACGCTGCTCAAACTTTAGAAACTGGACTTGGAAACTCTCTGTCATCTACTGTATTTACCAGACTTTGCATCAACTCACTACCACTTCTTTCAGGCTTTAGACCACTTTTTGCAAGGAAGACATATTCAATTCTCAACAAGCTGAGGAAAACGCCTTTCACAACTTCATCGCCACTCACTCTCCAGACTTCTTTGCTGCTGGCATAAGCAAGCTACCATTAAGATGGCAAAACTGTGTCGATAGTTTGGGCCCACACTTTGATTAATTGTACTGCTTCTTGTTAGAGATATAATAAACCAAACTTTTGATTCAAAATCGGACATTTCATATTTAATGACCTAATATAATGTCAATGCTTCCTTTCAATCATCTATAAAAGATACTGTTTTACCTCCAAAACAGAGTTATAGACTTTAAAAGTCTTATAATATTTAACTCTCAGCAGTACTTATCCAGAACTGAATTTGAGATAAGCAAGAACATGAACTATATCCATTCTCTGTATTCCTGTTTCTTAGCACCATGCCTAGGCACAGTGTTCAATGTTTGCAGAATGAATTAGAAAAACAGGAAGAAAAGGAAGGTATCCAGAAAGGAGTGACGGAAGCAAGGACAGGAAGGAGGGAGGGAGGGCTCAAGAAGAAAGGTAAGGAGGAAGGACGGAAGAATTCTTCAAGGTAGGCAGATATTTTAGTAGTTAAACAGATAAATTATTTTAACTGTTAAGTTGATTTATATTTCTAAGGAGTGAAATAAGGAAATATAATTTCTAAGATGCTAATTTCACTCAAACAGAAATTCTGCTACCCTTTTAATCCATTTATTTTGTAGAATATAACTTTAAATAGAAACAATAGTAAAGACTTTTAAAACGTATCCACCAAGGTTCCAACTAGGCATTTCTATTAAAATCACTCTTCAGAAATCACTCTTCCATCAAAACCGAAATTAAAATACAACTAAATATATTTAGAGAGTAGTTATTGTAAAGTTTTTAGTAGTACAATTTCTAGGCATTTTAAAAGGCTAAGAGATCAGTACTTATGTGTACATGTAGTAGTAAAATTCAACGAAAATCAAGCAGGTGGGAGCGGGGAGAAGGGGATGGGCAAGTTCACATCTAACGGGTGCAATGTACACTCTCTGGGTGATGGACACACTTATAACTTTGACTCAGACTATACAAAAATAATTCATGTAACCAAAACATTTGTACCCCTGTAATATTCTGAAATTTTTAAAAAATGCACAGAAAATATGAGAGGTAATAAATGATTATTGTTATTTTTTTAAAAGATAAGGATCATCAGGTAAATATGCAATATTCATTGCAGAGTCTGGAAGTGCAGATGGAACTGTGTTTGCTCTCTAACAGATAGCTTGTCGTGGTGTGTTGATGTCAGCAACAAGTTTAAAGGTCACTGCTGTAGCTGACAAGATACAGCATCTCACTGTCAATCAATGAATTTTTCCATTATGATGAAGGAGATTTGAATATTTGTCCCGCTCTTCAGGTTTTCAATCTCAAAGTCATTATTTTTACCATATACATATGTGTTTAAAGATTAATATTGCTTTTCTCCCTTGTCCTCTGGTTTCTATCAGGTGATTAGCATGTCCCTTGAGAACTGGTTCTAGTTGGATAAAGCCAAGAGATATGCCAACATCTCCTGTAATCGACCATGTGGATTTTTATTAAATACAGAAGTAGACTTTTAAAAAATGAGATTGGAAGACTCTGTGAAAATTGGCAGAATAGAAAGGATTCTGGCTATAGTTTTCAAACTCAAAGATTGACTGATTTTGTCCTACATTAAACACTTGATAAAAGCCCCTTTGTGGGCATTTCCACTACATAAGAATAAAGTAGAAAAACAAGTCCTATGATATCAGAACCTAAAAATTCTGTGAAAGAAAAATCTTCAATCTCCTTCATTACCCAGGCCAGTGGCTACCAGTTTTGCCATCTGGAAGGGCAGAGCCAAACCCCCATTATACAAGAATGAGTATTGCACTGACACCTTTTCATTTGGGGGTAATGATTTTATAGTATTTATAAGAAATACCAGATGCTTTTTTTAAAAGTCAAATGATACTAAAATGTATAAAGAATACATTTCTTAAAACCCATTAGAATCTCATCAAGAAAGAAAACCAGACAGAACATTATTCTAGTTCTTTCTATGCATGTTGAAAAATTAGTTACATGTTAATACAAATTATTTTCTTAAAATGACACCATATTCATACATCCTATTAAAGTATTAATTTTAATATTTCTTGATTTTTTAGGAGGAAAAGGAATTGATATAAAATTGAAGTGTCAGATAAGTGGTTTTTTGTTTTTTATAAAAGAATTATAATGCCCAAGATATTTCTTTAATGTTAAAAAGAAAAGATTGAGATATACTAAACAGCTGGAGCCATTATTTTTTTCTCCAAATTTCTATTTTATGTTATGCAAATAATACCTCCTACAAAGAATGAGAAAATCAGCATTCTTATGTTTTTTCCCTCTCTTTCTACCATTTCTTACTTTAAAATGGTTGTATCTTTATTTTTAAATTATCATAGTTTATAACACTTGCATTTTTTTCTGTCAGCATAAGGCTCTGAGTTGTTTAAGATCAATTTTATATCTGAGTAAGAGATTCAATATTTGCTATCAGTTTATTTTTCTATTTCTATAATTTATTCCTGATTTTTAAATTGAGTTAAGATCAATTTTATATCTGAGTAAGAGATTCAATATTTGCTATCAGTTTATTTTTCTATTTCTATAATTTATTTCTGATTTTTAAATTTCGATTCACTTCCTAATTAGCTGGGTTGGAACAGTAAGTGTTTTAGAAGGAACTTAACAATATTATTTTTTCCTGTGCCCTTTTGTGTCTCTGGTGGTAATTGGTTACCACCTTTATAAATATAAATTACCTTTGAACTTGAATTATAAATTGGCTGTTTTTTAGATATTTTCTCCTTGGAATTTTGAAGATATACCTCCATTCTCTCCTGATAGTTAATCTAGCTATGGAAAGTCTGAATCAAACCTGATTTCTCCTCTTACATTCACTTGTTCTTTTGCCTGTGTGCATGGAAATTTCTTCAGTTACCTTTGAAATTCAATACAAAACTAGAATATGTCTCAGTATGTACAATTTTGTATTAATTTTTCATAAAACATGGTGTGACCTTTTATATTTTTAAAATAAGTTCTTGATTTATAGCAATATTTTCCCTAGTATATCTGTGAATATATTTTTGCAGCTTCAATGCTTTTCAACAGAAATAACACTCATATTTGTGATATATTTTTCTGTATTTTATATCTTCCTAAGTGCCCTAATATCTTTGTCTTTTTTTTTCCACTTGCATTCAAAATAATAATCCCATGCCTTTCTTCTATGGCAGTTGAGAGTCACCCTTATTTTTTCCAATCATGTCTTCTCTCAATTCATTCTTATTCAATTAATGATGTTGATTTTTTTCTACATGTTTCTACAGGTCAGAAATAGAATTCTCTATTTTTACAATGTACCTTTGAATTCATATTCTACTGAAATAAGTACTTGTTATATTTTTTTAAGATGAGAGGTACTCTCAGAGAGCTTTTTTTCCCCAGCATGTTATGGGAGCACAAATGATTAGGTTATGTATATTGCCTTTGCCCCACCCGAGTCAGACCTTCAAGCATGTCCATACCCCAGACAGTGCGAACGGCACCCATTAGATGTGTATATACCCATCCCCTCCTCCCCCATCCCATCTGTCTGGCACACGATGAATGTTACTATTATATGTGCACATAAGTGTTGATCAATTAATATCAATTTGATGGTGAGTACATGTGGTGCTTGTTTTTCCATTCTTGTGATACTTCACTTAGTAAAATGGGCTCCAGCTCTATCCAGGATAATACAAGAGGAGCTATATCACCATTTTTTGTGGCTGAGTAGAACTCCATGGTATACATATATCATATTTTATCAATCCACTCACATATTCATGGGCACTTGGGTTGTTTCCACATCTTTACAATTGTGAATTGTACTGCTATAAACATTCTAGTGTAGATGCCGTTTTTTATAAATGGCTTTTGTTACTTTGGGTAGATGCCCAGTAATGGGATTGGTAGATCAAATGGTAGTTCTATGTTTAGTTGTTTGAGGTATCTCCATATTACTTTCCACAGAGGTTATACTAGTTTGAAGTCCCACCAGCAGTGTACGAGTGTTCCTGTCTCTCCACATCCACACCAACATTTATTATTTTGGGACTTTTTGAAAAAGGCCATTCTCACTGGAGATAAGTGATATCTCATTGTGGTTTTGATTTGCATTTCCCTGATGGTTAAAGATATTGAACATTTTTTCTCATATGTTTGTTGGGAATTAGTTTATCTTCTTTTAAAAGTTTCTGTTCATGTCCTTTGCCCACTTTTTGATAGGGTTGTTTGATTTTTTTTCTTGTTGATTTTCCTGAGTTCTATATAGATTCTAATTATCAGGCCTTTATCAGATGTACAGCATGCAAATATTTTCTCCCATTCTGTGGGTTGTCTCTTTGCTCTAACGATTGTTTCAACCATAGCAACAACAAAAATAAATAAATAGGACCTGATCAAATTAAAAAGCTTCTGAACAGCCAAATAAACAATCATTTCTTTTTTTAATCAACAAATTTGATTCCTTATGTTTTACCAATCATATTTCCTTCTGTCTGCTCTTTCATAACATCTTTTTTAAGTAGTCATGTAGTTATAACTGCAACTAGGCTATGAACAATTAATGTTAGAACGCTTGAAATATTTACTCGTTAGTTTTTATTTTTTTTTTTAAACTATCTCTATAAGATTTCAGTGCATTTGTAGGTGTCTGTATCCTATTTTCAAAGGATAGGGGGCACACTAGTAGTTCCATGTTACTATTAATTTTACATGAATGTATTGAAAATACAAAGCCCTAGGTGGATTTTCTCACTTATGCTAAGATCTTCAGGTTCCATCCTCTGTTGAAGAGCTTCTATTCTCTCTCCCTTTCTCTCTGTCTCTCTTTCTCTCTCTGTTTGTCTCTCAGTCTCTCTATGTCTCTGTTTCTGTCTCTGTGTCTCTCAATTCTCCTTTCACTACCTACCTATCTGCATATTTATTCTCCCTAAACTCTGGCCAATTAGTGATAATTTGTATCTCCCCTACTTCTCAGTCAGAGTTAGATATTCCATTAAGAGCTTCCAGAATGATATGAGCTTTTCTGTGGCTTTCATGTTGTAGAGTTGATGGCATGAATTTGAAGCTCTTGTCTTGTGTGATTCCTAAATAGTATAATATTTGTATATTAATAAGTTCTATGTTTTAATAATACATCAATTAGATTTTAAAAATCTACAGATATAAAAAAAATTAAAATTTAGAATAACAATTGAGTGCTATGAATGATGTTTTATTTGGAAATTATATTGCTGATCAAAATGTAAATGTTTTGCTAACTGCTTCATACAGAATTTTTGGTTTTGGAAAGATGATACTGTCTAGGACCAGGAGATGGCTCATTTGTCCTACTATTATTCTATTTGAACTATGGCCTTTCTTGGATTTAAACATATGCATTAAGTGCATTGCATCTTATTTTTTCATTATTTAACAGATTTGATGTCGCAGCAACTATGTATACTGAACTTACTTGACAGTACTTAATTGTAATGTGGTCCACACTATGCTTCAGTATATTTCTAAAGTAATTATTTTTATTAATTTCATTGAAATAGAGAAACAACTCTTAAAAATTGTATAGACTTATCACATACTGCAGAGAACATTGGCTCTAGTATTTTTTTTTTCAGTCTTTGTACCTCTAAAGATATGTAAGTGAAGGTATCAAGGCAAGTTGATAAACAGTTAATCTGAATTGAGATACACAGAGAAGTGCTCCAGTGACATCATAGCTTCCATTTGCAAGTATGTGCTATTTACAAGTCAAGTGTTGGGGAGAAAAAGTAAAGAAAATTAGCTACAAACTGAAAATCAGACTTACATAGGAGTTTAAGACCTTCATATCTCAAAGCATATTCTAAGGCATTTCAATTTATAACTTGTATATTTGTACACTTTCTTCTTAAAGTCTAGTATTCTTTAAATTTGTTATCTTAGTGTTTTCATTTTGAGATCTGTATAATCAGCAACATCTTTGCTCTGTAAGGGGAAAGTAAAATCCCATTGCACCAGTGTCATTTTTGATGTAGGTCTTTAAGAAGGGAAAAAAAGAACAAGGATGAAATTATGCTGTTGTTGAGCCTCTAATTTTTCAATGAATGAATTGTAAAGTAAGCAAAGGGTGAGGGGAAGAAGCCATATGCTCTTTTTCCAGAGGAGTGTGTCTTAACAACAGATCAGGAGTCACCTTTAAATGCTGACTACAAAGAAACTTCCAGTTGCTTATTCTGCAGAGGCAATTTTTGCTTTCTTTTTGCTGAGCTTCCAAAAGGAGAATATCTAAAAATAATAGTTTCTGCCACTTGAGTAATTAATAATGGCCTTACCAAATGACAATTTCATTGAATGGCATTAGGCAAGATGAATTTGATTTTTATTAAATGGCAATTCAGTGTTTCAAAGTTTCCATGAATACCCCATAAAGAATATTCATGCTAAGTTAGGAAAAATAGTGTTTTTGCCTTTGATGTCTAAAAGGAATATATGCTACATACAAGTCTTTTTCTAGCAAAATCAATCAGTTAATATTACTTTCCTTGCTTTGCTATTATTTTATGCCTGAAATTATTACAGAATGCAAATTAATGAATAGTTATTTTTATTGGTAGACCAGTTGTTCTTAAACATTTTAATGTATTGTAACACTTGTAGGGCCCTCTCTCCCTACTCTATTTACTACTTTGCTTGTTTCCATCAGACTTGAACCAACAATTAGGAATATAAGATTTGTATTTGTCAGCACATTGATCGGTCTGCTTCACTGCTACTACCAGTCTTCCTCATGCACTGCCAAAGGCACATAAAAAAGAATTAATGCTAAAATCAATAAATATTCTTAAAGGTGGCTAAGAAAAGGTAGTTAACTAGATCTATAACATTAGTAAACTGTGGCTATTTTAGCTGAAAGTGTGCCAAGTCTTTGAAATGAACTTCTGCGTTTTTCTATATCTGATCAGCTACCCTAGAACTGGTTTCCGAACTTTCCTAACCTAGTAATGTCTTAATGCCAAAGTACGGCATGGTTCAGTCTTTGGCCCTTGCCTTTTTCTTTTAGCGATCTCAATGAGTCTTATGCCTTTAAAATACCATCCATATGCTGACATCCCCAAAATTTATTGCTGAGCCCCAAGCTCTACCCATATTCCTGTCCTACATGTAGCTATCTTAACATCCCTTCTTGAATTTCTGATAGACCTTTAAAAACTTAAAATGTGTAAAAACAAAATGATTTTTCCTGACAAAATTTGTACCATTTGCTGATTTTCACATCTTAGTCAATGACTAGTAACAATAATAATAATATTTTTAAAATGTCATTCTCTTGTTCGGTTTCTTTCTTTGTCTCACACTACACATCCAGTCTGTGAGGAAATCGTACCAGATCTGTCTTCCAAATACATAAACAATACAACCACTTTTTAAACCAAATCTACTGCTACCACCCTGCCCTGGAGCACCATACTGTTCCACCTGTATTACTACAATTATTTCATAATCAATTTATTTCTTCCAATACATGCCTCTCTGCCACAATTTATACTCAACACAGCAGCCAGAGTGATCTATTTAAATACAGGCCATATACTATCACTACTTAATACTCTTGATGCTCAACATTTTACTCAGAATATATCATTAAAATTCAATTTAATTAACTCTATTCTGTGACAATTCATGTATATCTTATACTCTTAACTCATTCCACATCACTCACACTGAGTTCTTGCTTTTTCTTAAGCCCAGAAAGTATATTCCCATCTTGTTTTGTTTACTTTATCAGGAATACTAATTTCCCATGTCTTCTAGGCTATCTTTCTTTCTCAAGTTCTTCTTTATCATCTTTTCCACAAGACATAACTTGACCACCCAATAGGATACTTCATTTTCTTCCCATCCCCACCCACAACACACATTCTCTATTTGACTTTTTCTTTTTATTTACTTTCTAACATACAACACATTTCACTCTGCACTTCACCGTTTCTTTGGTCTTATTGTAGTATGGCGAATATGTATACTTGAGTCTGTTTCCTTGACAGGACTTAAACTTTATGAGTTCAAAGTGCTTATGTTATCATGTTGCATACCCCAAGATGCAGTAACCTCTTGATAGACTTTTTGGTGTGAAAAATAATGGGTGCATTAATGGCTTTTATTTATTTTTTATTTATATTCTGATAGATTTATGGGTACGAGAGGGTTTTGATTGCATGGATGAATTATATAGGGGTGATGTCTGTGTTTTTAATGTACCTGTCACCTGAATAGTGTTAATGCCTTCTAAATGAAACTGCAGAACTGTATTCTATACAGCAAACTAGCACAGACTGGTTTTGTTTAGTTCAGATTTTCTTTCTTTCAGTGTTGCAAAAGATCTAGGAGTATATACAAATACTAGTGGGCAAGGTGTTGGTTGTCATTCTTGGCCATTGGAATAGGTAGGGCTTTCTGTTGTCTTTGGAAGTTTTCATTTTATAAGAAACAGCAACTTCCATTTCATATGCTCCTTAAATATATGGTGTCTTTCCTCAGGACAGTGGACTAAGCTAATAAGATTGCACAACTACCACTCACAATAGCCAAATATAAATGCCAGAAAAAAAATAAAATAAACACTTAAAGATAGGGAAAAAAACAAGAAAAAATTTAAACTACCCACCAAGTAACAGGATAGAGAAGGAGACTAAACTAGAGCAGCTGATGGCCATTGGGAGCCCTTGGGGAAGGGGATCAAATGCAGATAAAATGCAGTGGTTGGGGCCAGGTCTTTAATGTACACGGGGACAAAAGGCAGAGCCTTGGATCCAATTGGGGTCAGCATACTGTAATGGAGCTTCTGTATAAAACATGAGTCCTTGAAAACTTGCCCAATAAGTAAAATGATTATTGGAAAATCTCCATCTTTCAGTGTAGGGAAGCCCCACGAGGGTTGCTGTCTACTCAGAGCCAATACTTCCAGGGGAGGATGGGAGTAAGGATTAAAAAATCACAGAAATGTATCATGAACTGAAATCCTCCCCAAATTCATGCCCCTCACAAGAAGGAGGAACCTAACCAAAAATAAAATAACTATCAATTTAGTTAATATTAAATACATTAATTAGTATTAAATAATATTATTAAAAGGCCATCACTATAATCCCATTAGAAGCAAGCAACCCTAGACAAAAGGATTCCCTCTCTCTCCCTGAGACACATAAAACCCAGCTGGATAAAAGTCCACAATAAAAAATAATATACCACTGAGGAAACTTAACTTGATTATTCAATTGGATGTTTCAACTTTTGAATGTTCATCACACTTTTGTTTCTTGTAATCAAAAAACCTCAAAGATTTGCTTTAATGGTGAACAAATTTAAATACCTACGCTGATGAATGGAGTTAAACATAAACAAAAATTACAAAGTGCATTCCTGCTTAACCATAACTGCTAGATTTTGCTGTAGAATAACAATTAAAATGTCATTAATTTAATTAATTATGCTTCTTCTGATTTTAAAAACAAACATGAAATAAACATAATAATCTCTAGGGCATTGGTTTTATATCTTATCAAATACTTTGAAGGATTTATAAGGATAATTTCAATTGGTATATGACTATATTTAAAACTACTTTTTAATCAAATAAAATATATTTTTCCATTGATCTTCTCTATTGAAGTGACAGAATTAAGAATATATGTATTTATTCTAGGAATACTACCACTGTTCCATGCATTTTTTGGATCCTTTCTTATCATCTATTTCAAAAAATATACCAGTTTACTTTTCCGTAAGCCTATTTACTTTTTTATTTTCTAAATAACAGAAAATTGATTACTTAATGATTGGTCAAATGACAACATTTCCTGTTCAATGCCTTCCCATTTTACTCACTTTAAGATTTTTGTTGTTACTTTGCTGTTTGTTTTTCCCACCATATCTGCTTAGCCATTAATTATGCCTATTTTAGAGTTGGTTCTTTTAATTAAAGCTGCTTGGCTCTGCATTTCAGAAAGATAAAGTATTTGCTAGGATTTAAATTAGGAATCTGCAAATCCATCATAAATCTGACTCAGTTTCATTTGTATGTTTCCAGCCTGCTCAAGGGCAGTATGTGAAGTAAGTCAATATCATGCGTGTAATTGACTGATTGCTGCTAATTTGAAATATGTGAATTTGAGAGCTGCCTTTATATAAATGCATTAATGTGCCATCCTTCACTTGCAATGATCAAGCTGCTGGCACATCACTAATAGGATATTTGCTTTGCGTTGTTTTTTAGTGGTCATGATGAATTTGGGTTGATCCATTCCACATACTGCTGTCTATTTTTCCTTATGACTAATGGGACATATCTGGCGTGGCAGGCTTATAGATATCATCCTAACTCATAATGGAAGATGAAAAAATAATGGCAACAAAATCTATAATGTTAGCTTCATTTGCTAGAGCCAAACAAACATGAATTTATTATGAAACTACTATTTAGTAAAAAAGTTAGAAATCCTCTGGATAACTTTTTCACCAAAACAAAAATTAAATTCACATGAACTTTACCGGATTTCTATATGTACTATCAGTATTACACCAAGTAACATGCAATTAATTATGTCAAATAAAAACATCAGTAAAATAGGGCTGATTTAGAAAAATATATTAATTGAGCAAAATATAATGCTCTCACCTTCAACCTCCTTGTTCCTTACCCATCTATACTCTTCTTTGTAAGCTGGGGCTGAAATTCTCTTTTATTAGTGGAGATGTCTGAAGAAGAAAGTATGATAGGAAAAGAAAAGAAGGGGCTTTCTCTTGTCCATTTGCTTATTGTTCCCAGTACCACAGGATGGGTCCCTAAGCCTTGCAACTGTTTATCCCAGTATGCTGCACATCATCGGCTAATTCTAGAACCAGCTTCAGTTAACTCTTTCACAGGTATCAGCACCAGCCAGGTAGAATCTGCTTCCCAGAGAATTAGATATCAGGCCATGAGGTCCTCCTTTAACATTCTAGATACTTATTTATCTCCTTTGTTTCTCCAACTGGATGGGTAGTGTCTCCTTTTGTCAGTAATTACTATTTTGTTATCTCAATATCCTTTTTTTTTCTTCTTTAAACCTCAAAAGGTCTGTTTATGATATCAAATTCTTAGGATTTCAAATTCTCTTAGGATATCAACCAGTCTCTTAGGATATCAAATTCTCTTTGTTGAAATAAATAATAATGGATTTTTATTTTCCTGATTATTTTGATAGACTACCATAAAAAAAAGCTAACTTTGATCGAGATTAGGTAATTCAAATTGAAAGATTGAGCATAATTTTTCAATCCATAATCTACCTTTGAAGTGTCCATCAACTTAGTTAACTCTACCGTCTGTTTAAACCCATTCCGTTCTTGATTACTGACAAATTAAAAAAAAGAGACATACTTTAAGTGTGAGAAATTAAATGACTATGATGGGCACATGGTTTTGGGGATTGACTGGTTATGGTTTTGTCTGATCTGTGACCTTTGGGGAACCTATCCCCCTCTCCTCTACCCCTCTCCAAACACACACACACGTTATGTAATCCTGGTTTATCAATCACAGAACTGTATTTCCCCTAATTTCAAAAGTTAACTAGTCGTATTCCCTTTCCCAAAAATGTTGTTTATGAGTGAAGACCCAGAAGATAAAAGGTAATTTGGGTTGAATCGTCCAATGACAATATCTCAGAGAAATTATGCCTTTATTTCTGCTCTTAATATTCATGTTTACTCCCCACAGGCCTGATTCTTTAGTGCTTCTTTCTATTCTTCTGGTTTGATTAAGTGAATAGGAGTTGATTCCCCACCTAATATATACTGTAGTTCTACTTATATATTGCTTTTAAGATGGCTGCTTTCCCAAGTACATTTATCAACTACACTCATTGATTAACTAGATAAAGATGTCTTTTTCTCCCATTTTTAAACATGGAGAGAATCATATCTGCCTTGTATTTTCATATGTTGACATAGCATTTTTATAAAATACAGTTTTATTTTAAACTTTGGGAGCATAATTTGCACTCATAGTTACAATTGCTTAATCGTTGATTCTATTTAGGAAGTTGGCATAGATAATATTTTTGAAGCTTATTTAAAACAAACATTATAATATGTAACTAAATTAAAATTATGACTTGTTTTCCTGTTTTTATTGGGACATAGAATGTTTACTGGTATCCTACTAATTTCATTCATTTTCTGCACATTAATTCAACAAATATATATTATGTTTATCTCATATGTCAGGCACTGTGGTAAATATCAGGGATGAGCAGTTAAAAAGAATTCTGTCATCAAGGAGCTTCCATTATAGTGGAAGAAATGGATAACTAGAGAAGTACTGTGCAGCTTGAAAAATCTGTTATATGATAGGCACAGGAGGCTATGGAGACATAGATGAATGGCACCTAGTCAAACTAGAAAGGAGGAAAAAGTTTATAAAATGATTTAAGAGAATAGGAAAAAGGAAGAAAAAATTAAAACAAAAAGAAAGGACAAAATGTTTGAAACTGCTTCTTTAGAAAGAAGGATTTATTTGGGGAACACATAAGACAATAAGGCAGGATCCCACTGATCCTCGTATGTCAAGCTAAACTCCATTTCTTGCTTGATATCTTGTTGAAAAATGAAACTATGATTAAATCATGATTTAATTAATCAAATGCTTTCTAAACTTATTTTGGCCCCTCATAGTGGTGGATATATGACTTATAATAATTTCTCCTTTGATTTAGAAAGATTCAACCATTAATAATTAACAGTAATTCATATGTTGTAAATGTAGTAGTAAATAACTTTTGCCCTAAAATTTCACTGCAGTTGCGTGTCTTTAATATAACTCAACGTGGCAACTAATAGTAATTCTAGATGTATGGAAATCAGCTGATAACTTCTGGAGAGTACCCTTATTAGGAATATGAATAATTAATTTATATTGAAAATATTACAAGATGTGTTTAGTCACAAGTCAGTTGTGTACAATATGGGATATATATTTCATTTTCTTTTATTTTTAATGCCTGCAATAAACATTGTTCATTAAGTATCAAAAGCACTGAGCAATAGGGAAACATAATCTTGCCAGTAATTATATCCAAATTTAACCCCAAAATCATTCAAATATTTCTAGTTTCAAACTCAGTCATAAAGGCTGAGGATGGTACTTACTTTTCTTCTCATTTCCATGTTGCTCCCATGGGGATCCCTGGCCCTTTCATGACGTGGGGGCAGAGGCTACCCTCGAACACAATTAACAAATCTCTGTGTGTGTATGTGTATCAATTTGTATATATCTTGTGCCAGATGTTGGCTTCAGCCAATGTTAGTGTTAGCAATGCAGAGGAAAATACCCTTTTCTTGTTTCCATACAGCAGGAGCAGGAACTCCTTGCTAATGTTTTTCCAAAATCCTGGAGAGACATTTTTTATTGGTGTCTTATTGACCCAATAGTTCAAAGCCTGTCAAATTTTGAATTAATCCCTAGTAAAGAAAATGAGACAACTACCATGATTGGTAGGCAAATCATCTAAGGGAGAATGAGTAGTGGGTATTCATTGCAACAATACTCCTTGTAAAAAAATACAAGCCTGTGTTGGAGATCTTGTGAGTTCAGCTCCACATCACCATGATCCAGTGAATATTACAATAAAGTAAGTCACATATTCTCGTTTTTGGTTTCCCAGTGAATATAAAAGTTATGTTTAGACTAAATTGTAATCTATTATGTATGCAATAGCATTGTGTCTAGAAAAGCAATCTATATACCTTAATTTAAAAATACTTTATTGCTAAAAAATTCTAACATCATCTGACCTTCAGGGAATCACACTCTTTTGCTGGTGCAGGGTCTTTTCTCAATGTTGATGGCTGCTAACGGAGCAGGGGAGTGGTAGTTGAAGGTTTGGGGTGGCTGTGGCAATTTCTTAAAATAAGACAACAGTGAAATTTGCCTCATTGATTTACTCTTCCTTTCACAAATGATTTATCTGTAGGGTAAGATGATATTTGATAGCAATTTACCCACAGAATTTTTTTTTCAAAATTGGAGTGCAACCTCTCAAACCCTGCCACTGTTTTATCAACTAAGTCTGTGAAATGTTCTATTAATATATTCTTTGTTGTCATTTCAATAGTGCTCACATATCTTCACCAGGAGTAGATTCCATCTTAAGAAATTACTTTCTTTGTTCATCCGTAAAAAGTAACTCCTCATTCATTCAAATTTCACCCCAAGAGATTTGCAGCAATTCAGTCCCATCTTCAGGGTTCCATTTCTAATCCTAGCTCTCTTGATATTTCCACCATATCTGCAGCTATTTCCACTGAATTCTTGAAACCTTCAAAGTTATCCATAAAGAATATAATTGATTTCTTCCAAACTTCTGTTAATGCTGATATTTTGACCTCTTTCCATGAATCATGGATGTCCTTAATGGCATCTAGAATGATGAATCCTATCCAGAAGGTTTTTAATTTATTTTGCCCAGATCCATCAGAGGAATCACTGTCTATGGAAACTACAGCCTTCTAAAATGTATTTCTTAAATAATAAGACTTGAAAGTTGGAATTCACTTTTTGACCCATGGGCTGCAGATTGGATTTTGTGTTAGCAGGCATGAGAACAACTTTAATATCCTTTTGCATCTCCATCAGAGCTCTTGGGTGACCAAGTGCATTGTCAATAAATAGTAAATTTAGAAAAGAACTCATTTATTCTAGTTCTCAACAGTGGGCTCAAAATATTCAGTAAACCGTGCTGTAAACTGATGTGTTGTCAGCAAGGCTTTGTTTTCCATTTATAGAGCAGAGGCAGAGTCGATTTAGGATAATTATGGTAACCCTAGGATTTCCAGAATGGTAAATGGGAATTGGCTTCAACTTAGTCACCAGCTACATCAGCCCCTAAGGAGAAAGTCAGCCTATCCTTTGAAGCTTTGCAGTCAGGGATTGAATTTTCCTTACTAGTTATGAAAGTCCTAGATGGCATCTTCTTCCCATAGAAGGCTGATTCATCTACATCGAAAATCTGTTTTTTAGGGTAGATGCTTTTGTCAATTATCTTGGCTAGATCTTCCGGATAACTCGCCAAAGCTTCAACATCAGCATTTGCTGCCCCATCTTGCACTTTTTTTTTGTTATGGAAATAGTTTCTTTCCTTAAATCTGATGAATCAACCTCTACTAGCTTGAAATTTTTCTTCTTCAGCTTCCTCACCTCTCTTGATCTTCACAGAATTGATGAGAGTAAGGGCCTTTTTCTAGATTAGGCTTTGGCTGGGGAAATGATATGTCTGGTTTGATCTTCTATCCAGACCACTAAAATTTTCTCCATATCAGCAATAAGGCTGTTGCATTTTCTTACCTCTTATGTGTCCACTGGAGTAGCACTTCTAATTTCCTTCAAGAACTTTTCCTTTGCATTCACAACTTGACTAACTGTTTGGCACAAGAGGCCTACCTTTCTGCCAATCTTTCAACATCCCTCCATCACTAAATTTGATCATTTCTAGGCTTTGATTTAAAATGAGAGATATGTGACTATTCCTTTCACTTGAACAGTTAGAAGCCATTGCAGGTTTATTAATTGGCCTAATTTCAATATTGCTGTGTCTCAGAGAATAGGGAGGCCCAAAAAGAGGGATAAAGATGAAAGAATGGCCAGTTGGTGGAGCAGTCAGAACACATACAGCATTTATTAAGCAAATTCACCATCTTACACGTGCACAGTTTGTGGTGCCCCAAAGCAATTGCTTTAGTAACATCAAAGATCACTGATCACAGGTCACTCTAAGAGATACAATAATAGTGAAAAGTTTGATATATTTTAGGAATTACCAAAATGTGACAGAGATACATACAGTGAGCTTATGCTGATAGACTTGCTTGGCACAGGGCTACCGCAAATCTTCATATTGTGAAAAATGCATTATCTGCTAGGTACAAAAAACAAAGCACAATAAAATGAGATGTGCTTGTTACATTTTACTTAAATGAGTCTCAAGTGTTCAGAAATAGAGTAATCATGATTCTTGGTTTGTTATGCATTTTCATCATTTGTCTGTGAATTGCCCGGTTATATATATGGAATTGCCCAGATGTAAATAGGGATAGACAAAAACATGGGGGGGGGGGGAATTTAGTCTGAAAATAAAATAAATAAATGTTTTAAAAATTTAGAATACCTTGGAACTGAAAAGTCTGAGCTCCAGCTTTGAGACCTAGAGCAATATATTTTTATACTATTAATAATATTAGAAGCTAATTCAAAACATTCTTGTGAGAACCAAATAAAGTATTTCATTTAAAACAATCTATTATCTCACCACCCAAATTTAATCATGGTGCATTATTTGTGGTCTTTTTCTTTTTGTACTCTCAGACATATATAGTGCAACTTCATTTCCTTTTGGCCTGCTAGTTCTAAGAGCATACTTTCAGAAAAGTTGCAAAAATATAATCAATGTTTTCAGGTATATGTGAAAACCCAATGTCCATCCCAGTTTCTTGACTAAAATAGCTTTTCCAAATCTATTTTCTATTGTTATGCACTGTTTCCATCCACCTTTCACTTCCCCATTTGTCTTTACACCTTTCCTGTTTTTCTCTTCTTTCAATCCTCAGCAAATCTCCAACTACTCAAGGTCTCCAACTACTCAAGGTATACAGAACACTCTACTCAAAGTGAAAAGTGAAAGTGACCTATGCTTGCATTATTCCTTTGCTTTATTCCTATCATTCTTGCAGAGTTTGTGTGTGTATGTGTGTGTGTGTCTATGTGTGAGAGAGAGTATGTGTATGCTTTGGTGGGAAAGAGGACTACATTTACAAATGTTAATTAAAGCACAGTGAAAGGGCACCTTCAAACATGGTTGGTGATTGAGTAAACTGGTTCAAATTTGAAGAAAGTTATGCTTAGAAACCACCTAGAGAAGGGGAATGCCAGGCATGTTTGAAGTAAAACAAGGGGAACAATGTAGATAGCATTGAGTAGGTTGAAGATGAGAGAAAGATCAGAGAGATAGGATGTCCCAGATTATGTAGGGCTTTATAAGACATGGTAAGTAATTAGCCTTTTATTCCATGAGATGGAGAGAGATTAGTGTATTTTGAATAGGTGAGCTATGGCATGACCCATATTTGACTATATCCTTTTGTTTGTAAAATCATGATGGCTTTCTTTTTGGTTTTTTGGATATTTTAAGTTTTAGATACTTATATTATCAATTGGAGGCATCATTTAGTTAGACCTATAACTTCAGATTTTAGGAGACAGGCCTTGATTGGAGCTTCCCAATCGAATCTTCCATGTATAAATACTATTTAAACCCATAAGAAAGGGTGAGATTACCTAGAAAGGGAATATAGATATATTCTGAAAATGCTTCATGTTTTTTGGGCCAGGAATTCCACTTTTAATGAGTTATCCTAAGATTATACTCCTACATGCAAACAAAGTACAAACAAAAATTCCTATACAAAGATATCACCACAATATGATCATTTTACTAAAAGTAAGAAAATTTTAAACATTTTTATAAAGAATCAATTTTGGAAAAGCTATGAAATTAAGTTAAAAGCCTTATTTACAAATGAAATTAAAGCTTGTTTATAAAAGTACTAAATGACACATATATATATATATTGTGTATATGTATATATAAAAACATTCAAACACAGATATATAAGAAATATAAGACTTTTTTTTATATTTCCAAGAAAAAATTGGCAAAATATTACACAGGATTATATGGGTTTAAACATCAGATTTTTAAAATTGCTTGTTTTCATTTTTATATAAGATAGTTTTATATTGCCTTTAATTTCATACTAATATTAAGGGGATTAAGCATATAGACATGCTTATAAGTTGCTCCCAGAAGGTTTTAAGCTTTTAGTCTCCTATATTTCTTTTTTGCTGAAATACTAATACCTCATTCTTTGAGAGAACTCAGATATTTTCATGGTATAAATCCCTGAATTTTAAACAATGTGAGGTTATTTTGAAACAAAAACTCTTTGAGTAAAAGTGGGTGACTTTTACTCAAAGTAACAGTCTATTTTGCAAAACATTGTCTATTTTGCAAGACATCATCAGGGAAGAGTGGGCACAGTCATCTTGGAGAATAGTACTGAATATTTGATAACTCTTAAACTCACAAACACTGATGTAGATTTTATTTTCTCTATTTCTAGTTCATGGGCCAAATTATGGTCTCAGATATAAATTAGATATATTTTTATAATGACACTGAGAGAAATAGTGACTTGGGGTGATTCCTATAAGTAAAATTATCTAACATACATGTCTTATTAATTCCAAAAGAATTTATAGCTCATGTAAGCAAGCACCTTACTGCAATATTGTGTTTTTCTTAGAGAGCTCCGGGTGCCTCCTATGTGCAATTTAACTTATCTTATGATATCTACAATAAACATTTTTTATGGATAATACTTGAGACCCATGTGATTAAAATGGCCATTTTAATATCTAAGCCTACACATTTCACTCTATCATTTTTCACTTTTATATAAAATTAGAGGTGATGAAGACATCAATTTTTGTCTTTAATATATTCTATGAACACTACATAGTCCTAGACTATTAGTGGCTGAAGATCAGGAGATATGTTGAGACTTGAATTTCATATTTTATAGTTTATAAAAATGAGACATTTAAAAAGTTTACAGTTCATTTCTTATTACCCAAAAATAAATGTGGAAAAAAATCTTACTCTACCCACATACAAAATGCTTTCTATAATCTGACAGTTTGGAAAACTGCTTTATAAAATGAGTTTTTACAATATGCTACTTTCTTTGATAACTTTATGTCATTTTCCAAATGTGTTTAGCCTTGCACTCATATTCCAAATAAACTGTCACACAAAGATACCCCTTATATAAATCTAAATAAAGAACAAAGATTCATATGAGCAATTTCATAAAACTTTCTTGTTAAAGTTGTAGGATTTCTCCACATGATCCCCCTAAATCATCTCAGTACTGTTGTCAATTAACTATTCAGCAATTAAGAAGAAAATAGTTATTCATACCAATGAAATATTTGATAATCCACTATAATTACTTAAATAGTGAACATCTATAAATATGCTTATTTTTTCACTCTACAGTGAATCTTTTTAAAATTTCTTACAGTAATAGTTTATCAGAGGAAAGTAACAAAGTTGACCAATTTAATTGGTAACTGCTTATCAATTCTATAACCCTTAAAGTGATTACATATATCAATGTGCCAAAACAACAACAAAAATGACCAATAGATAAAATAACCAGAGTCATAACATCCCAAGAATATATCAACTTCTGTCTTTGTAACAAATAGGCAGTCAGGATAGAGAACTGAATAAAGTAAATGGACAACAGAATGAACTATCTTCACAGATCTTGTCTCCTCCAAATCAATTTCCTTCATACTCTGATCCATTTGAACTTAAAATTAGCAAGTGGAGTATTGAAGAAACTCCCCAGAAAAACGTTGGGATAAAAACATCAAATTGTATACTTTAATTAGACTATAATTTTTCTTTGAGGGGGATTACTGTCATCTTTGCCAAAAAAGGAAGCACTTTTATGCCAAAGTTAACATGACAATCCTGAAATTTGAACTTATCTATTTAGCAGAAAGCTTGCAGGAAGTGATAGACTCAAACATCTTGCTGCTTAACTTTGATATGTCTATAATATTTGGGCAAAATTCTCATTATTTCTTTTATGAATTTGAAAAGCACTTATTTATTTTTATGTTTTGGAAGTTGAAATGTGTTCCTGAAAGTGAGAAATCCCTTTTACTTCACCATATGCCATCTTGTCTTTTTGACACTCCAAGCCTGGAAATATCTCAAGTATGCAGACTTCTGATTTCCAAATTATCTGCTG
Source organism: Microcebus murinus (assembly GCF_040939455.1). NCBI lineage: Eukaryota > Metazoa > Chordata > Mammalia > Primates > Cheirogaleidae > Microcebus > Microcebus murinus. The sequence goes on along the minus strand of NC_134108.1, from coordinate 61,143,967 downwards.
CCAAGAAGGGAAGTGGGTATCTGAAACTGAGCCACAGACCTTGGCAAATTTCAAATGCAGAATAAAACTTTCACTTTAAAATTACGCTCAAAAGTTGAAAGGGATTTTTTATGTCTAATTTGCGTTCTATTCCTATTGCAGGATTATGGGTGAAAATTATCGTAGCCTACTTTAAAAAGGCCCTTTTTTTTTTTCTCTTTGGGGAGAAGTTTTGAAGCATTAAGAAGGGAATTAAAGTTTTGATTCTCTTGTATTTAAATTTGACAATGTAAAGTGACAAATCCCTGCTCAGTAGCAATATTGCTGAAGTAAGCACATCTTTTGGGACTTTTTAAAACAGTGAATGTCACTAGAATTTTAGAGGTATCTGAGCAAATGTCTAGTCCATAAATGATGGCTTGTCTAGCAGTAGGAATAAATTTTCTATGATATAGTATGGTGTACCTCTAAGCCAAATGGTGATTTTGCCATATTGTTTATTCAATTTTAGTGTCTACTGAAATAGTGCTCTAACTAGAACACAAAGAATTACATTTACTTCAAATATTTCTCTACTAGGTAGAATAGTTTCAATTGTAAATAATACTGTATCACAGAATCAGAGAGTTTATAATTGAATGGAAGCAATAAGATATTTATATTCCATATACAAAACTAATTTAAATGGTTTCATTCATTCAGGAGACAATTTAAGTATCATTTATTATATGTTTTTTATCTTTAAAAAGTAAAAAAAAAAACCTTCCAATTCTATACAAGACAGATCATAATAACTTAAATCCATCTTACTGCAAAATCATAAAACATAGACAATTAATAGGTACTTGGGGTATGAAAGGGTGCTTGTCTTAGCACTTTGGAGATTGAATAGAAGTAATTCATACAGGGAGAAAAGGAGTGAAGTCTTTGTACAGGATAATGTGGGAACTGGAATTGAGACCTTACACATAAAGCTATACCTTGAAAGGATTATACGCTGAAAAAGTAGACACGAAGAAGTTGTCTTTAAGCACCAAACACTAATAAGTATTCTTGTATGTATCTGTCTAATCATCAGAGAACATATGGGAGGGAAGGGTAAAAATTTCTTTGAGAATTAATTTTATCTCATAAACAACAGAGTGTAGAATTTATAATACCTAGATTTAGGAAAATGCCTCAATAAAAAATTACCAGAAAAATCTTAGGACCAAAAATATCACCGGAACTCTTGGCAAAAACTAACACAAAATCATTCTGAGAGCACATTGATACAAAATATAATGAATGAAATTAAGTTAACTATATCAGTAATAATCATAATAAATGCAAATGGAAAAACAAAACTTGCCAGTAAAATAAACTATTCTCAAATAGTTATCAAAGCAAAATCTAAAGACACTTTAAGTCATCAAGAAGGGGCAGGTACAGTCAGATAATAAAAATATACAATATGTAAAGAAATCTGTCATACCTATAATAAAATCATACAAAATAAACTTTAAGTGAGAATGTTTATTAGGAATAAAAATTTGTTGCTAGATAATAGTTTTAAAAAACATATAAGATGATGTGAATATTTAGGAAGTTTATATACCAAAGAGCCTAATCTCAAAATATATGAATAAAATTCAGTCCCAATTAAAACAGTGCCAGCTTGTGTTTTTCAAGATAAGGTATTCAATAAGGATCAAGAGAATTTTGAAAAAAACAATAAGTAAAAAATGAGGAAGTTTATACTACTAGATACCAAGGCAAACTAAAATTCTATAATAATTAAACAATTCTATACTGACCCAAAATCAGAAGGGAATAAAATAGAAAGAAACATATTCTGTTACATGTAAGCATCTAAGTCATGATATCAATGACATTTCAAATCAGTGAGAAGGGGCAATCTAATTTAAAAATGGCACTGAAATAATTTGGAAATATATTGTTAAAATTGATCTCTTAATGAAACTATTCATTTAAAATGGCCCAAATATATTATTTAAATATCTAAATGGCAGATAATTTAGGTAACTTTTGGAAAAAATAAGAATTCCTTTATTATTACCTTAAAAGTTGGAAGGCTTCCTAAGCAAAGAAGAAAAATCTCAATTCCATAAATGCTTACATACAAACTAAAATAGATAAATTTTTAAAGATATTATAAATAATATTAAGATATTTTCAAAGGATTATAAAATAGAAACACTATGTAATACAAATTTAATCATTTAAATTTATAAAGTGTTTCTAAAACCCAGCTAAAGGCAATCAATGAATAAATTTCTCTATGTTATAGAATGAATATATAATCATATTGTAAATAAAACATAATTATATAAATGAATATAATGACAAAGAGATACTGTTTCATCCCAAGATATTGGCAATGTAGAATTTTTTTTTTCTTCTTTATTGTTAGGATGTGGAGCAACACTTTAAAACGGTCTTCATGAGAGTGTAAATTGGAATAGCATTTTGGAGGATATTTCAAAATATTCATCAAAATTAAATTATTTACATCAATCAAACCACCCGTATATCTACCTAAGACTGGATATAGAAGAAGTATTATTAGCAAATGTGAAAATCTGAAAAAATGACTGAAATATTTATAATGTTACTTGCTAATGCCCTGAAAAAAAGCACATACACAAAGGTGCGTTTTTTAAGACAGGCACATGTATCTTATTTAAGAACTTTTATTTGCACATGATAAAAATTAATTTCAGCTAGTTTAGCCAAGTAAAGCAGAATATTTCTATAAAAAGAAGCCAGGAATCCATTGGCAGAAGCATAACCTAGTCTCATCAAGCACTTAACAAAAAATTGGAAAGACATAAAGCACAAAGTTACCTTTTTATTTCTATGCCCCTGATTTTCTCTACAAGCAGGACTGGAAATCAGCTTTCTCTGTTCCTCACTCTACATAAAAGAAGAAAGCTTCTGAATTCACTTGTTATAATTTTAAATACCTACATAGACTAAATTGCCATCTCACTTACAAATTACAAGCAGACAAAATCAGATTGCCCCAGTTTAGGCCAGTTATCCACTTAAAATGCAAGACATTCAGTGTATTTAGGTTTCACCCCTGAAAATGGAATGAAACATTCCAAAGAATGGGGGATCATTATGATTTTGGCATCAACCTCAATAAATATTTAACAAAGTACATGTGTGTGTGTGTTTAAAACTGTAAAGAAAAACTTATTCCTGGTACATTCTGTTCATTATGAAGTAAGCAACTAGACCTTCCAAAGTGAGTCAGTGCCTATATTAAAGTACGGGGCTAGTGGAGAAAAGTAAAATTTTGCAGTAGCCATTTGAAAATAGAAAAAGAGATTTAATAGGTCAGTAGTTTTTTTCAGTGACACTTAGAGTCCAGGTTGCGGGAGATTGAGGTAATTCAGTTTGTGTCTATGTAGCAAGAATGTTATGTGTTACTATTTTCACCAGAAAGTCTATTGTAGAAGTAAAGAGAATCCATAAAAATGGTAGAATTTATCCACAGTTGAGGATTCGTTGAGGATTTGGCAAAGGCAACTGAATGTGAAGGAAAAGGAGTCTATGAAATGCATTAAGAAAAACTAGACTCAGTAGAAAAAAAATCAAATAATGTTATGGAATGAGTGGAGAAGGAAGGTCAAGAAACTGGAAGTTTTAATAAGGTCAAAGTACAAGTGTTGAAAGTATAAGGGATTGAAAACCCTGGAAGGACAAGTGGTGATGGACAGACAATTGGCAGTGGAATTTAAGATTTAAGATTTCAAAGTTGTCAAGACTTCCCATTGATGTCCAGGTTCATAGTGGCCTTAGTAGGTATTGCTGAAATACAATAATTAAAAGTTCATAGTAATCAAGAAATTCAATGACGTTTGGTGCAAAGCCATTAGATTTTTGTCAATTTTAACCTTGGTAACCATAGGATTTGTGTATCTATATTTTAAATGTCTATAAAATGTAACACATACTAAAAGATCTGATTCTGGAACCCTATTCTTTAGACTTCAGCTCTCTATAATCTTTCACTTACATCATTTGACCCGGCTAATATAATCAAGCTTAATGAGACAGCTGAATCCATAATTCTTCTGATAATTAAAAAGTATTATAACTTTAAAAAATGTAAAGTTTCAGATATTTATGAAGTCTAGTTGAGAGGGAAAATATTTAGAATAGAATAAAGCATTATTCAAGAACACCTACAATAAATCTTATCAATTATTTTAAAAATCTCTAAAAACTGCTTAGGCTCCATTTCTACCTATAAATCCTGAAATCTTTAATTTACATACCAATTCATATATATCATTTACTTTCATTGTGGTCAAATCAATTATATTACTTTTTACTGTCATATATAATCTTATTTTACAAAAATTAAAAATAACCATGAATTAAAAACAGAAGACTTAGTTTCATAAAGTAAGCTCAGCTCTGTGTCTATCTATTAGTGAAAAGGGAACACAATGATGTTTTGCAATAAGTGGTCCTTTGGGGTCCATTTTGAGATATTCTGTTGTACTGGTGAAAAGAATAGGTTTTTCTATTAAATATGTTTCTAGTTGTAATCTCACCTTGGCAGCCACAAAAGATTTACCAAACTCTCTGACATGCGAGGTTTTAGGATAGTCTGGAGAATTGGGATATTCTGGTAAACTTTAATCAACATTTGGAAGCCTTCAGATCCTTGTGTAATAATCAAATGCTCTTTAGCAGCACATGTCTTCTTTCTCAGCATACATAAACTGTAGCTTGTGCTAATGTACTTGTTATTATATTTTATTCTATAAGATAATGAAACCAGCCTTCCTGATTGTACCTTTTCCCTTTATTTGACATAGACACCTTACTGCTGGTCCTCTTGACCACAATATTCATTCTGATTCTTTCCTTACCCAGACATGCCCCAGTTTTTCCATTAAAATCATATGGCCACCCTAGTTATTCATATATATTCATTTTCACCTTTTTGCTAAGAAAGACTACCTTCCCCTTATGCCTTTTACTATGGGTACCCAATCTTTTCCTCTGTTTGCCCAAGTCTTAGTTACTCCTGTCACATAGCAAAGCACCCAAAGCAGCATCAACAATTGGCTTATATAGTAACTATTTATTTTTTAATTAATTCTCTAAGTTGATCTTTACTTATTTTGCTTCAGATGGTGCTGACCAGAGTACTAGAGTGCTGGTGGATCCAAAAAGGCTTTCCCCACATGGATGGAGTTTGGTGTTACTATGAGCTGTGAGCTCCATGAGGGCTGCTGTCTGTCTGTGTTCTCAGTTCTCAGATTCAACAGGAGGAGAAACATGTCTCCCTACTATAAGGGGAAAATCATATTGAGAAGGAACATATGGAATGGGAGATTGTTGAAGTCATCTCTGGAAACACAATTTATTAAGACCTGCCTAATCATGGTGGCAGGCAGAATTCTAAGACCATCCCCCAAATTCTCTCCCCTTGGTATATACATGCTGTACAATCCCCTCTCCTGGAGTGTGTCTGGGACCTGTGTATAAGAGCATATTCATTCCCTCGATTAGGCTGCATTATAAGGCAAATGTAATGCGATAGTCATCACTGTGATTACATTGTGTTGTATGAGATTCCATTGAAGCTGACTAGAGGGAGATTCTCTTGCTGAATTTAGAGATCTAAGCTGTGATGCTGTGAGAGGCCACATGGCTATTACCGGAGGGCAGCTCCTAGTAGCTAAAGGTAACCCCAGGTTGAAACCCAGCAAGATAACAGGAACCTCAGTCCTATAGCTGCAAGAAGATAGATTCTACCAACAACCTGAATAACCTTAGAAAAGCATCCCCAGCCTCAGATGAAACTGTAGTCCAGACCAAAACTTTAATTTTAGCCAAGTAGGACCCTGAGCAGAGGATCCAGTTACCCAGTGCAGGCACTTGACTCAAAGAAATGGTGAGATCCACAATTCATGTGGTTTTCATGGTGCTAAGTTTGTGGTGATTTGTTACACAAGAATAGAAAACTTATACAATGAGGAAAGAGAAATGGATGATTTGTTTAATATCCAGATTCAGGTATATATCTTCAAATAACAAACTTTAGTTTTTCAAAAATTCTCATCCTGAACTTTAGTGTTATCTTTTTCTCAGAGCCATTACCATCTTCTTTCAGCCCACCAAATGTGATTCCATAATGCTAAGCACATTCTACTCTTCATTCACATTCTTTCTCCCCTTCTCATTTTTTGCTATTATGTTAAATCATATCTTCCACAATATTGCACTAGCTTAGTTTTGTTGCGATTTGACCTCTTTTTTCATCAAGGGGAGATAATTATTTTCCACAGTATACATTTGAGAATATGGGAGTTAGGATAGTTATATTTTTTCTTTACTGCCACTTCCAAATCTTTATACATGCAGCCTTTTTAATAGACGCCCCTAATCCTATGAGATGCTTACATTCTTAGCCAAGTAATTTTCTGCCCCTCCACATTGCCAGCATCAATAATTTTGAATCACTGCTCTTAACATTTTAAAATTTTGTTCACACTTCATTCTAAATCTACCAAATATTCTGTGTGATGTTGTGTCTATCCAGAACTTTCACTTCACAATTTCTTTATATACTCAGCTCCAGATGCCTCCACCTTTTCATAATTCACTAGATCTGTATACTTCTGAATTCATTCAAAATTTCTAATATATCTGCCTATTACTTCAACCCCATTCTGTTTCCAACAGTAGAAGATATTGTTCTTATTGCACTGACAGTGCTAGGGTGTTGTCTAGGTCTATGTGGTCCAAGATGGCATACCATGTTTCCATTCCAGCCAGTAAGAAAGGTGAAATGGAAATAGGGCCAGACCTTTATTGAAAGAGGACAACGTAGAAGTTGCATTTATCATTTTTACTACATCTCATTGACTGGCTGTGGCCCTACCAGCTCTTGAAAGAAGTAAATTTTGAGCAGTTATGTATACATGTAAAATATTGAGATTCTCTTGCCAAGGAAAAAAAAATATTCAGAAATACTTTTGATCTGCCACAGGTGGTAATTAAAGGAATCTTCATTACTAGGCCTTCTGGGACTCTGGTGCATTATTATCTGTATTAGGCAATGCAATTCAGCAGGTAATAAAGAAACTGAATTGGTAACGTTTGATTTACATTACATTATACATTGACAATTGACACATGATTTCACAAATACATATGGAACTTATGGGGGCATGTTATAAATTAATATTGTTTCAGTAATCCCAGGAAGTCAAGTCATGCCAGTGAGTGAACAGAGACTTAAACTCCTGCTGTTTTAGATGGAGGCAGGTGTCTATAATTCTTGATATTGTCAAAGGAACAAGTAGTTTAGAGTCAGATCTAAATGCTAATAATTATTCAGCTCTACCATAGTTAGTTATTTAGCCTCTTTGAATTATTTTCCTTATCTGTAAAATAGAGATAGTTTTCATTTCAAGGTTGTTAAGAGGATTAGAGATAAACATGTAGAGGGACCATTGGTACCTGGCACAGAGAAGGTACTCCATAAATGATGAGTATTGTCATTAATATTTTGTGGTGCATAAATTATTATCATTCTCTTCCACTGCTTTATATCTGCCAAACTAACCTTTGTTAAGACCTTTAAAAGATCAAATAATCTGAATTCGACTAATTCAAAATTATTTACAAGACACTAGATTTTCTGCATATGCTCAGGCAAAGCGTGGAACTCACCTAACTAGTACAAACTGGTGTTTAATTTGTTTCTTCTGATTCCCTGATAGCCTTACTCAGCTGACCTACTAATAAATGTCTCTCTCAAGCCAAATGCTTGATTTTAATTCTTCTGTCTATTTCCCATTCAGACTCTAATCAATCTCAGTAGATGACCTTACTTTCTATTTTAGGAAGCACAATTTCCAAATCAAATATGCATTTCCACACATATCCTCATCCACTTCTCAAAATCTATTTCCTAGCATTCTTTCTAGGCTCAACAACAACAACAACAAAAAACAACACAAAAAATATAAAAAATAAAAATAAAAGGGAAAAAATGTGTTCCTACCCTGAATGCCCATCCTTCCACATGCATTCTCAATTCTGTTCTTCCTAACCTTTTGTTTTTTGCTGTAAATTTATTTTTAAATGCCTACAGTAAACAGTGTGAAGGTAAATGATGGGAAAAACAACAACAACAACAACAACAAAACCCCCCAAAAAACCCACAAGCTCTGCCCTTGAAGATCTTCCAAGGAAATGGAAAGGAAAGGAGGACAACTGTGAAGTGAAAGTATAAACAAGAAGCTTAAGCATAAATGCAAATAATAACAACAAATAATTACATAGTAACCCTCCCTCCTTATCAACAGGGGGTTGACCTATCTCTGAGAAAAAGGAAGTACTCTGAGTAAGTGAAATCTTGTTTAAAAGCATATCCTATAATGAGAGAGATAAATAGCTGTACTCAATGCCTAAATGTGTTTTTCCTCTTATTCCCAGAGCCTACCTTTATGAAAAATCAACCTTTAGATTTATGGGTTCTGCTGTTAAGAATCTCAAACATATCAAATATTCAAAGGTTAAATTCAATAGGATTCTTAATCACAGCAAGAGTTTTTAAAATAAGAAAAAATAAAGAGAAAGAAATGAAGTGCTCTCATTACATAAAACTATAAAACAACAGAGTTGAACCCAGACAGAAAATAACTGACATGTCTACTTTTTGTTAATAATAAATTTTCTATGATTTAATTGCATAAAATAAACTATACCCAGAACAAAGAGGTAAATTGATTTTAAAGGCCATAATGTTGCCTTGTAGCTTTATATTTTTCTAATATCAGATACTAGAAAGAATAAAAGATTGATGATGTTTTCTGATATTATATTAATCATAGAGAAATAGAAAATACACTTTGCTATTTTTCAAGTAACAGGAGATTAACCCAAGCAAGTTTATTGGCATTTTATTTGAGAGAGCATTTAACATTACAAAATCTGAAACATAACTTTAGTGATTATTTTTTACTATGAGAAAGAGCAGTGAAAGTGGAAAACTTTGGCAGGATTTCATCAAGGCTTTGTACTTTAAAATATTAGCAAATTCAGTAAGTTTAGCAAATTAAAGTCATCTGTGTCTGAAGATTTATTTCTCTAACAAGTTTATTAGCATGCAGTTCATTTGTGTGCACTGAAAAATAGTTGGATCTCATTTGCCTAATGTAAAAACTGAACATCCTTGAATATCACCTCACTTGTTATTTTCCCCCCATTATATTAATTGTACTGCTGCGGTCAGAGTTCAAGATTTTATATTAAATGATGCTGTTTAATATTAGTGAAAGTGGTATTTTGTTATATATTTACTTTGTATATTATTATGAAATAAATTTATTAAAAATACATACATTTTTTACATCAAGCCTCAAACTCATTCACAATTTAGGACTCTGCAATGCACTGGAAGCCTTGTTTTGTCATTCAGCATTATTTTTTACAAAGACTTAAGAAAAATCTCACAAATGCAATTTCAATAATTTATGTTCTTTTGTGTGAATGGTGGCTAGTATGGTTCTGGAATGATGGATAAATGAGAGAGAAAAAGAAGCTACATATTTGGATAATTAATAAATTTCCAAACTAATTTTTCTGACTCATAATCCCCAATTTTGTTTTCTTCTGTGCATTAGTTAGTAGTTAGTGGTAATTATGAAATAAATTATACCTAGACATTTGTCAGATTTATGATTTTATGTCACATATATTCTTAAAACAAACTATTGATTAACCAAGCCAAGTACTTACCACATCTTGTAGGACTCATCTTCAAGTCAGATGCCATCCTGATTTTTGGCAGCTATGTATGTGTCCCTTCAGAGCAATGGGCATAATTATTATAATACCACATCATAATTATGACATGATCTCAACACAACTATTTGTTGCATTGCCGTTCCCTCTATGTTTGTTGTTGTTATTATTGTTGTTTTCAACTCAGGATCTCAAAGCCTAGCCCTGTACCTGGCATTAAAAATGGTTCTCAAGATACTTTGAATGAATAATCAAGCTATGCTCCAAAACTGAGTGTGTCGAGGAGAAGGCTGGGTTCACAACTAAAGATAGGCACAAAGAAAACTGTCTCAATCCAGGGAAAACAGGGAAAACAGAAATTAACCCAGAATATTTATTTCAAGCTGGGGAGTCTTAGAAGTAAGCAAACATACAGAAGATAGAGGTCAAGAAAGTCAATGCACCAAAATTATTATAGCAAAAGCAGAAGTAATGAACAAAAAACAAGCATGATAGCAGACATTTTACCTGCTGAAAAAGTATGCACAGATCAAATTTTAAGGGGACAGAGAGCAAAGGTCACTTCTGTGTAGTAACTCAGAAATTATAGCAGAAGCAGAAGTAATGAACAAAAAACAAGCATGATAGCAAACATTTTACCTGCTGAAGAAGTATGCACAGATCAAATTTTAAGGGGACAGAGAGCAAAGGTTGCTTCTGTGCAGTAACTCCTCAACTTTTTTTATTCCAACTACTTTATATCCAATTAAGAGAAACAAGGCAGTTCAATATCAGTTAGTCAGTACATACATATCATCATGATAGGAAAAACAACTCAAAGCACAATCCCTACAGTACATGTGACTCTGAAATGTACAGGCACCTCAATATTTTCCTACGTATCCAATCAGGAAGGCATGGTCTGCCTTGTATTAGAAGATGTCACAATGCACTGCAAGCACACCACTTCACTGTGGGATACATACGTAAATGTGTCTCTAGCCTTGTCTTCATGCCGAAGTTCTGATGCCATAGAAATTCCAGGAAGAGAGGAAAGCAAACTTTAGTAAATGAATTGAATCTCTTTGAGTTAATCTAATAAACATAGAAGCCAAAATATAGTCCCTTCTAGGAAAACCCACTTCAATTTGCAACTCATCTAGAAGCTCTCCACCAATAAAGAGTATGCTCCACTTACCTATTTTATGCATAACCAGAGAATTTTAGGATGACTCTCTACCTTCAGGCCATGTCTGATTTCTGGAACAGTGCAGTGAGAACCAGGGAAAACAACTCAGAATAGGGGGACCTTAGGGTAGATAAGAAGGAACTCTTTAACCAAAATATTCATCATGCAGTGATTTTTATACTAGGATAGACTAGTTTATGCTGAGCTAGTGAATAACTCGAAAACCAATGTGGCATAAAGTAATAAGAGTTTATGTGTACGTATGTCCATCATGGCTTGCCTGGGTATTTTTTTCAACTCCCCGAGCTTGGTGATGTATCCAATATCTGAAGCAATGCTGGATGCTATAGTAGGGAAAGTATATGGCGAGTTGCATGTGGGCTTTTAAAAACTTCTTCCTACAAGTGAAACATATCATTTCCATGAACAGTTATTGGCCAAAGTCAGTTACACAATCATCCCTAACTTCAAGGGGAGTGAAAAAGTACTTGCATAAACAATGGGAACATTGGTAAATAGTCCTAAATTTATCACAGTTCATAATTGTAAATAACATCTTTTCAGTTCTGTTTTATATTTTAGGGAACTGAAAAGCAGCTGAAATGTTACTTAAAGGTTAGGAAAAGCAATGGTTTTCCATTCTCCACTTTTTGAGCAAAGACCATAAGACCTCACCCAAAGACCATAAGACCTCACAGCATAAATTATGCTACTGTTGATGATACATTTATGAAGTGATGATACTTCATTCCAGAAATAAAATAAAAAGTGAAATCCCTAAGATATTAGCTTTTGAAAATAACTATTGCAGATTACATGATTAACTAAATATTGGAGAACTATGTTTAAAATGGTAAATGACATTTTTACCTAAATGTCATTTTTTCATCCGAAGATTCTTTTTTCATGTAAAAAAATTTTAAAAGCAAAACCAATGTTAAAACTTTGTTTTAAAATTCATCGGGGTGTCAAGCAGATGGGAGGGGAGAGGAGCGGATGGAGGATGGATATATGCACACCTAATGGGTGCAGTGCGCATGGTCTGTGGGATGGACACACTGGAAGCTGACTCGGGTGGGGCAAAAGCAATATGGGCGATATGTGTAACCTAAACATTTATACCCCCTGTAATATGCTGAAATAAAAAAAAATAAAGAAAAATTTGTTTTAAGATATTGTTCTTGGTTCCCATCAGATTATCAGTGATCATCTTCTTGCTAAATCCATTTGTTTCTTTTAAGTTTTTATCCTACTTGTTGTTGACCATAACCCTCCCTTTAATTCTTCCCATCCTTGGCTTTTATTGCCATGGTTACTTGTGTTCTTTTTTCTAGTGCCTTTGAGTTGCTTCTTCTCAGGCTTCTGCCCAAGTGCCTTAGTGTTGGCTCTGTTTCTCAACATTGGCTTCAAATAGGCGTCATCCACCGCCCTCTTTCTTCTCACCTGTCTTACTATTTCTGGGCAACCTCCATGGTTCTGGTCCAGGTTTGAGGAAACTTTTCACGTTGGAACGCTGCATTAACTTAGCTGTAATCAAATAAGACTCCATTCAAGAAACTTCAATTAGCTATATTTAAAAATGTACATTATTTTGTAAAAATCTAACTACTATGTACTTAATTTCAAAATATAAAAACTATTTGTTAAACTAACCTTTTAATGATTTTGTTGTGCATGCTTTTTGTTGAAAAGCATTTGAATATTTGGTTGTAGCATGGAGGTCCACATTTTCAGTTGATCCTCTAGATCTGCAGTCCACAACCACACACCAGGGACCGGTGCTGGTCTGTGGCCTGTTGGGTGCTTGGGTGTGCTGCCACTGGTGGGTGGCAGACAGACCAGTGAGGCTGCTTCTGTGTTTATGGTAGGTCCCCATCTCTCACATCACTGTGTAGGCTCAGCCTCCACAGTGGAGGCTGTGGAGGCTGAGCCACAGCCTCCACAGCAGCAGCATTAGATTCTCACAGGAACTCCAACCCTACTGTGGACTGCGCATGGGAGGGATCTAGGCTGCCGGCTCCTTGTGAGAGTCTGGTGCCTCATGATCTGAAGTGGAGCTGGGGCAGTGATACTGGTGCTGGAGAGCAGCTACAAGTGCAGATTGCCATTGGGAGAGAGGTTTGACTGCACAATGAAACAATGAATGCGATGCACTTGGGTCTTTCTGGTCCCCCCTCTCTGCCCCCCACCACCTGTGGAAAGATTGTCTTCCAGGAAGCCTGTCCCTGATGCCAAAATGGTTGTGGACTGCTACTCTAAAAGGGTATCAGTCATTTGTAACCTTAAGGGCGTCTTGATTTGGGATTAGGTAGGAGAATGTAGATTCGAAGCAATAAGTTGTTGAAAAGCAAAAAAGCATTTTCCAGGCATGTTGCAGAAAGCATGTGTATTCTACTACATTTTTCCATATTTCAATTGGATCGTACCTAGCATCAAACGATGACATTAAAATGTCATCAACTGAGAGCTCTATCAATTCCATCCTCAGGGATTTAGTTCTCTAGTTGCCTTATTGATATCAACTGAGTGAGGCTGAATGTTAATTTGAGTGTGATGTCATGATTCTCAAAGTCAGTAAACCTTTTTTTCATTGTATTCTCCAACTAATAAGTCTATGTGTATTCTTCAAATGATTCACATATATTATCCCTCTCATCAATGACGTTTGCTAACTGGGGAAATTGTTCATCTGAAATTTCCTTTTTAAAAAGAATTGTATTAAAAAATAGCTTTTTTCTAAATGCTTGGATTTTTTTTGCCACATATTACATATAGACTTAGTTTCACCTTGCAAAGGAATATTAAAGTTGTTTTGATTTGACACAATCTTACACAGAAATGTTGATTCCTATAGAAAATTTCTTTCAATAATTCACATTACTGATACTGTTCTTGATAAAATTTACCTATCTGTTCTTGCATAGATAAAATTTTGGGAGGCTAGGCCTGGTTGCTCATGCCTGTAATCCTAGCACTCTGGGAGGCTGAGACGGGTGGATCTCTGAAGGTCAGGAGTTCCAAACCAGCCTGAGCAAGATCGAGACCCTGTCTCTACTAAAAATAGAAAGAAAATTAATAGTCAACTAATATATATAGAAAAAATTAGCCTGGCATGATGGCGCATGCCTGTAGTCCCAGCTACTTGGGAGGCTGAGGCAAAAGGATTGCTTGATCCCAGTAATTGAGGTTGCTCTGAGCTAGGCTGACGCCCCGGCACTCTAGCCTGGGCAACAGAGTGAGACTCTGTCTCAGAAAATAAATAAATAAATAAATAAATAAATAAATAAATAAATAAATAAAATTTGTTTAAAACCTGTCCCTGCAATAGCCAGCACACTTTAGAATGATACACCAAATCCACACTGAATACCTCATCATTCAATATTAGTGTATTATGAAACTAATAATATGGTGTTGCATTTGTGCAAATATAGTTAACAATACTTATAACTTGTTGCAAAGTATCACTTTAAAGAGTAGATTTAGCACAGAGATTTTGCTGATACACACTACAATGAAAAGAAATGAGAGCATCTGAATCTGTTAATACTTTTTTTTAACTGTGTAATAAACCTTTCATGTTGTCCTGTTATGGAAGGTGCATCACCTGTACATACATTCACTAAATTTACTAAATTCAGTCCAACTTCATGACCTTTATCTTAAAAGCCGTTGAAGATATCTATTCCCCATGTTCTGTTCGCAAGAGTACGCAAAGTGAGTAACTCTTTGTTGCAAAGAGAATCTTCTGCTATGACCTGAATGAAGTATAAAACCTGTGCTGAATCAGTACTATCAATTGAACTGTTGTTCAACAATTGTTGAATAATAAGTTGAATAAATAAGTTGTTGAATAATATATATTGTCCAATCAGGTATGGTTCTCCTAGAAAGAGGCAATTGTTTGTACTTTAAAACATTATTGGCATCTAAGCTTTCTACAACTTAGAAATTCCTTTCTTTCACAAATTTTACATCATTGAATGGCTCCCCTTTCTCCTGAGTATATTAGCTACTTTATAAGTTGCTTCCATGGCATTATTTCTAGGTCTTACTGTTGCTTGAAAGAATTGTCTTTGCTTTTGCTTTTTGTCTTTTAACTTCTGCAATACAACCTTTCATGCCTCACCCTCTAATTTAAAATATTTGTGGCCCTTGTGAGGATTATAATGCTGTGGAGCATTGAATTTCTTTAATGTTGATATTGCAGTATCACAAAGCAAGAAATCATCCCATTTTTAGCAGAAACAAGATAATATTGCAATTCCCACTTCTCATTTAAAAATCTATTTTCTTCCTTCAGTGTTCTCTTGGTCATCTTTGACATGAGGGGTTTTAAGCAGACATAATTAAAAAATACTATTGAGCTGTGCAACTATTTACAAATTCCACTTCAAAGAGAAACACAGTGCACAGTTGTCAAAAGCTGATAACAGACTGGCATACCCGAACCCCATAAACTCAGCAACCAGCCTCGTGTGGTAGGGGTACCAGACAGATAGGGGAAGTTAGAACTAAATCAAAATGTGTAGCAAGTCAATTTTGCCATTACAGCTTACTAATGTTCTAATTGTGCCAGGCAATCTGGGAGAATTGCTTCATTGAAACTTATTTTATTCTTTGGTATTTTAAATACATTCATTTTTTTAAATAAAATAAAAATATAAAAGATGAACACAAATGCATTAATAAAAATAAAAGGGTTTTCCCTATACAATTTGGATTCTGTAAAAGCCCACACTTAAGGACCTAGAAGGCCATACGTGACCTTAAAACTGCAAGTTCCCCACCCCTGTTCTAGTCTCATGGATTGAACTAATATCTGATCATGGGCCCCTAAGCTAGTTCTCCAGTCTGAGACATCTGTTAAAGTTCAGAGTCATATTCCAAATAGATTGCTAAATAGCTTTCTATAAACAAACCTCAAGCTTTTAGCACTAAATAATTCAAAAGTTGGACTAATTTTCTCCCTCTATATGATAGACCTGCTTCTAATTTTTATACCAAAAATATTGATAGATATCACATACATAGAAACTTCCAAGTCATTATTAGATCATCCTTTTCTCCCTGCCCTCAAATTCATACCCATTTGGTCACCAGGTTCTCTAATCCTTAAATAAGAAATGCTCCTTGATCCTTATCAACTTTTTCATTAATCTTCATCATCAATCTCTTGGTCTCTGATCTACGTCTAAGCTTTTGTAACTTGGAAATGCTTTTAGTATTTTGGAAGGAGCTCCATATATTTATCCAGTACATTTTTCACACTGCACCACATTCACTTTCCAAAATGTGAATCTGACCACATTACTGCCTCATAGAATATTTTCAGCAAGTTCTCTTCCCAAAGCCCAAATTCTTCAGAATGGCATGAGAACCTCTATAGTCAGTACATGTGCTTACTAGCTGCATCTCTTTTCAACATCCTAGTTCTACAGTGATATAGAACAATCTCTTTACTATAAAACAGTAGTCTTCAAATCTTTACATGAATAATAATCACCATGGTAGTTTGATACAAGTTTAATTTTTTTGGTCTCATCTAGAGATCCTGGTTTAGATGTCTGAGTGGAAACCTAGGTGTCTGTAGTTTCCAAAAATGTGGCTAGGTGATAAAGTGTAGGTAATCTATGGGTAGTAACTTGAAATTTCTACTTAAAGTGCTTTGCCATGAAATTTTTGCTATAGTTGGCTTTTTCTGCCTGGAAATTACTTTCTTTACTTTTTGTCCCACATTGGTGCCTACTCATTCTTCCAGAACTATTTCTGTGAATATTCACATCTCATTTAGTTCAACGTACTCAGTTGTTCCCTACTTGGTGTTTCTCAGAATTTTGTTCATATTTTTATTTTAATAATTATTAGATTTTTAGCCATTGTTTTGCATATATGACCCACCAACTGTATTGATAATCCTTGATGGCGCCCTTATTTCACTTTTAGTCTAACAACTGTTTAATATCTATTTGTTGTATTTAACTAAATATATTATATTTCCCTGTGGATTGGATTTCTAAAAGAAAGTACTATGCACCAATAAAAATAAAAGGCATAAACAACAACTGAATTTCTTTGTTACATTTAAATAGGACATTTTATCAGATTTTTCAGATGATGCTTAATTTATTCAACAGATGACAGAACAAGATTCAAATGTATCTCAGCCAGCTGAAGTACTAGAATAAAATTTGTATGGATAACACACAATAGCATATTTATGCTTAAAAAATCAGTTACACAAAATCTAGATGTGGTAGACACACCAGGTAACTGTTTGTCAAGGTTTTACCTAATAACAAAGACAATACACCACAAGAGTGTTATTTGACTGTTAATGAAGCTAAAGTAATTTTAATCTGCAATCATAAAAGTCTGGTGCCCCTATCTCAGGATATAATGGTCCCTCTGTAAGCTTCACTGATGAGTCCAAATATTAAATGTTATGCTGAGTTTGTGCCACCATAGAAGGATATTTAGAAACTATAATTGCACCCAAAGTATTAGTAGGAGAATTGTAAAAATAGGTTGGAAATGGTTACTTAACAAGTTGTTGAAGGGACTGTATAGAAAGAAGTGAAGATTAAATGGAGAGTGGCATTTGTCCTCAAATGTGTGTAATAGTGTCATGGAGAAGAGGGAGATGCATCCTAGAGTTGCTTCGGAAATAAGAACTGGTATCAAACTTAAATTATAGGGAGAAAAAAGTTAGCTGAAGATTAATAAATTTTTCTTGGATTTATTCATTGGAATAAAATGTCTCCTGGAGTAACACATTTCCCATTTGTGCTAATTTTAAGCACAACTATTGTGGAAAGGAATGTATCTGTAGCTGAGTGAACCTAGTATTAAAGGATCTCTAAGGTGTCTTTCATCCTAAGATTCCTGTACTAGGAATGTAAATTGGTTGGCTGGGTTTTTGTTTGGTTGTTTTTGTCTGTTTGTTTAAAGATAGGTTTACTGAAGTGTAATTTAAAAACACAGTAAAACTCATCTTTGTATAGATGGACAATTTTATGAGTTTTGTTAAATATATGTATCATATAACCCTACTGCAAGGAAGATACAGAATATTTCTGCCTCCCCTTAAAATTTTGCAGCTGATTTGATTTTTATGCTTTTGATTTTTTTACCTTTTCCAGAATGTGACCTGAATGCAATCTTACAGTCTGTAGCCTTTTTTTTTGTAATCAGTGGGTAAATGGATCAAGAAACTGTAGTATATATAAACACAATGAGATACTATTCAGCCATAAAAAAAGAATAAGAACATGTCATTTGCAGCAACATGGATAAAACTGGAGGCCATTGTATCAGGTGAAATAAGCCAGCCACAGAAGGACAAATATTGCCTGTTTTCACTGCTATATGGGAAATAAAATAGTTGATCTAATAGGAGAGAGTAGAATGCTATTTTTTTTAGTATTTTTTTAAATAAAAAAAACTTTAAAAAAGGATGTTTAAAGTCTTAAAAATTTTAAAGTTCTTATTCAAATTTAATCATTGTCAATTTCAAATTAAACATCCCATAATAAACTGTCTGTATATATGTAAAAAAGACTGCTTTCTAGCCACATAAACTAGCACAGATGGAGCTAATCCTACTCTGGCCTAATACACACTCACAACACTCACACACGCATGCACATATGCACATTCATACATTACTATAGCTAGAAATACCACTGTTATTGTCATCTTCAGTTGTGAGATTCTTTCTCCCAGTCATCTCTCAGGCTTGCTCTCTTGGTCTGACACACACAGAGATACAGAGAATCCAAGGATGTGCTGGACAGGAGTGACTTTTTCTCTCCCACTGACCTAGAGATATTGGTGAGCTTAGTCCTTGCATGGGGGTGGGCCTGTTTTCATTGTGGCCACCTCCCTCCTGAAAAGGGAAAATAGCTACAATGAAAACAAATAAACAAACAAAAAATCCCTGTTCTTGAGTTTGTTTTTCATTTGATTTTGCCAACCTGGCTGAGATTTTCCCTAGTAAAAATAAATTTGAGGTGAAAACAAAAGTACCTTGGGTCATTGTTACATTCATTATATTAAGGGATGGATAATTGTTATTAACAGATTGTAAGAAACTTAATTATAAAAATAGGTTATTCTGTGAGAGGTCAGTTTTGGGATGCCTGGTAACTAACAGTGGGAAGGTACTGAGGATGGCATGGGGGAAAAGACCAATAAACAAAGAGCAACAATCCTTAAAAATCTTTCTCTTTTATGGAGTATTTTGCAAATATTATTTCATTGAATCCTTCCAGTGATGCATAAAAGTGAGCAGTATCAAGGCTTTTCTGTAGCTGAAGAAAGAAAGAGCACTTAAGTAGCTTGCTTAGAGTCACATCACTAATCTGTGGCATACCTGGTTCTGACTTGAAATCAGAACTTTTAATTCCAATTACAAATACAGAATTCCATTTCTGTATTTGTATTCTGTATTCCAGTTCATTTCATTTGTTCAACAGATATATCCTTATGCCATTTCCACAAACATTTTATAACCTTTGTTTGAAGGATAAGGAAATTAAGGCTGGGAGAGGTAAAATAACCTTTTTAGAAAAAAATAATAAAAAATGTTAAAGGTGGAATTTTTCGATGTTTAATGATCACTGAGTCTATTCTCTGTTCACACTTCAATAAGTGGAAAGTGCCACTGTCTATTTTGTCTGTTACATTTCATTTATCTTTCTATCATTGTCTGAATTTGAAAGCAATTCCTAGAATAAGAAGGCAATTGAGATATCTGGCACTGTTTTGAAAAGTTAGAGTCATTCCTTTCCACTTGTTTCTTCTGCTATTCTATATTGTCTGTTTTGTCATATATTGCTTCTTCCTTTGCTACCCTTGAGTTATTTTCTTTTTATTTCCCAGTAGTTTTCCTGTTGTGGTATAAAAACTTGCCAAAATATGAACTATCATGTAAAATCATGCAAAATCAAGACTGATAGGAAAGTAATATATTATAGTGGTTAATGATGTATGGATTTGGTGTCAGCCAGTGCTCAATTTGATTTCAATTCTGATTTCTCTGCGTTTAGCAAGCTGTCAAATCCTGAGTAAGTTTCCAAATTTCTAATCCCCTTACTATAATCTGAAAACTAAAGGTATTCATAACTCCCTTGTAATATGTAATATGCTTATTAGGAATTTAAGAAATGATTCATGTGAAAGTATTTAGTACAGTACGAACATATAGTGATGCCCAATAAATATAAAATACAGTAAAACTTTCTAGGTGATTCTGTTAGATTGTGTTATGTCAAATTATCAAAAATTCTGTCAAATTTTTCTATCAAAAATTATATCAATCTATCAAAAATTCAATACAATATTTTGAAAATAATTTTTATTTGTTTTAGAAAGAAAGTTCAAGAAATTATGATGACGAAAGTTTCACAATGACATAATGTCAAATCGGGGTATTAACTTCAGTCTTTGTTTTGCTTCCAAAATGTAGACATTCAAGAGAAACACAGGAGAGATAGAAACGTAGCCCTGTAACTTAATAATGCTCTGCTGAACACTTCTAGTGCTGTTAATATATTTTCAGTTTCAAATAGCTTTAAAGCAAATTTCTCAAACGCGCTTCAATCTGGTTAGATACACAGCGTGACAATAGCTATGTAGAAAGATCAGAGTTTATGGTTCATCAGAACTGTATTTTAGTTATGTGCAGAATGTCTGCTGTACTCATTCATGGCTCTGTTTAAAGACTTGGCTGTTAGACATTTATACATTCATTAATTAGCAGCTAGGCATGATTTAAAGGATAATGTTCCTGGCATTCGGCTTATATGAAGCAGTAAACAGCTTTTGTGGAAGATTAAATGCTGTAGCAAATCAGAGACATTTGGTGACCCCCAGCAGCCATTTGTTGCCAGAAAACTGCAATGCTACAATTATTGTGCCAGGGGAGAAAACATATTCAACTGATAGCAAAACAAACAGAAGAATACATTTGAATTTGCTTCTTGCATGTTCAGAAATATGGCTCCTTTCTTGTTTATTTTTTTCTTTTTTCAATTTAATTTCTTTTGAAGAGAAGTTCATATGAGTTGTTAAATACAATGAATTTAAACATATCATGGATTGAAAGGATTTAACATTTCTGGAGATCAATGTATATTTGTATTTGAGAAGTTAAGAATATGTAGCTAATATGAAAAATTATGAAATTTTAAAGATATCTCGTATTAAAATTGAACTTTTTACATCTAGGGAGTGGGTCTACCTATATCTATTGATAGACTGTCCATAAAAACATGTATTTTATACTAGGCTAATCATATATTCCTAAATAAAGTATGTTTACAAAAATCAAAATATATTTGGCTTGCTGCATTGAAAATAACAAGAAAAATTAATTTTAATTTTTGCTTGGAAAAACCTGGCTACTGCTACTAAAAAACACATTTGTAAATTAACAAATGTGAAATTTGGAAACTTTATATTATATATCAAATTTCCAAATCAATATACTTCCTAATTGAAATTTTATATGTACATACATGCACATACATATAATTTCTAAATTAATTTGTTAAATCATAAATATATATAATATATACTCCAATATAAAGGCCCTGAAATGTAAACATATTCAAATAATAGTAACATTTTCTAATGTATTTTCCCTAGATCACTTGATTTCCAAGTTCTTCTACTATTCATTTGCAATTCATTTTCTATCTAAATATAATCGGAATGAAAAATAATTTAAAGAACACAACTACAAGAAGTAAATATTCAGCAGGAATAAAAAAGATGTTTGATAGCATGTAGTAGTAAATGCATGAAGAAAAGTTCTTTTAATACATATACATGTCCATGTTCTAGGCTTACTGGAAAAAAATTACATGGTTTAGTAAGCTGGTTTAGCTCTCAATAAGAAAAGAATTTTCACTGTTCTTTTCCCATAATTGGATTTGGTATGCATTGTAAAAGAAACAGCGCCTTTCACTGAGTAGTGTTAGTAACCCATTTTTTAATAATACAAAAGACTTCTTATACTACCCGTTGATCACCATAAATGCTTGTCTAACCCACTTCTCTCTCTTTTTCCCAGAGCCCTTTTTCTCCCGGCCAGTGTATTTGTGGATGAGGGTGGTGGTAGTAAAACCTTTAACAAGAATCTGAGATCATGATTTTCGATGTTCCTCTTTGATTTTTTTAACGTACTGCTTTTAAAATGCCATCAGAATTTTCGAAGTCTCAAAATTGCTTTAACGCTAAAGGTATATTTTGTTTGGAGAAGTGGGATTCTGCATTCCGTGAAATCTATATCCTTTTTGAGTGACTGTTGGGGAAGAGACATTCCAATAGTCAGAAGCACTGCTTTAATACCTACAGAAAGGCTGGGATGCACAGAGGCATCTGCCTTCACTGTGACTAAAATGTTTACTTTAGCAAACACTGCTCTATTAAATTTCAAAGTGGTGCTCTTTGAATTTTAAATTGTAAAGGAAACCTGGCCTCCATTCTTGAAAGCTTTGGTTTAAACATAAAAAGCAGAAAGCAGCTTTGAAGTCTGAATGAGATGCATGAACTCTCCTTTTTTCACTGAGTTTGAAGAACTTATGGGGCAGGCGTGTGTGCTATTTATTATTCTAACTTATGACTTGAGTGATATTCTTATTTCTTTTACCCTTGACCATTTCTGCATTTAAAAAAATAGGACTTGGGGGTTAATGTAAAGTTTCATTTATTATTCTCCAATCAGGGAATATATCTAACAAGATGATTTTATACAGTTTTCTAAACAAATCATTTTATTGCTCTTTAATGGGCATTAATTTTTCAAATTATATATAGATTCCAGGATTTTTATTATTGCTGTCCATCCATTTCTCCAGAGTTTATTATGTACATAAAAGTAAAAATACAGAAAATTTGTATTTGGGGCATAGATGCTCACCTTAATGAGTATTTATTTGGGCAGAAGAGGGTTTGCATAATTGAACAATTCATGGACCAGAGATAATTGAGCATTACAATAAGTTATGTCACCTATTTACAAATAGGAGCCATTAACTCTCTACTTTGCTTACTGGAATGAACTTTTTAAACCAAATAATTACAAATGTTCTTTCACAAAATAAGCCTTTATCAGGGTCAGTTCATTTTATCTACTCTGAAGAATAATAATTCTGATAGTACTGTATATATTTTAAAATGAAATAAGCATTTTATCACAAAATCTGTTAAAGCATTACTATTAGCAAGTAAATACTTAAAATAATTATAAGGATCATAGAATATTGAGCAAAACTTAAATAAATTGACTTCAAATTTTCTTCCTAGGAATTCCACATAACATTAAAAGAAAGAAAAAAGGAAGACAATTCAGAGCATATCTACATATTATAAAATTAACATTTTTGTCTTAACACAACAAATGTTCCCATCAATAGAATATTTTTTAAGCAGAATATGCTTTTTCCTTATTAAAACAGACAATTAAAGAGAAGGGCCATTTGTTTCTGAATGTAGCAAGAGAAGAAGACAGCCCTCAGCAGCCTTTTCTCTTTGTCCAAATGTCTGTTTGATCTACTTCCTTACTTCTCTTTTGCATATTTAGTTTATGACACTAAGGAAATTCACAGAAATATTTAAAATGTTTATGAATCAATAAGGCATGAAAAAAATCCCTTATTAAAACAGCCGATCAGAATAGACATCTGCCAACAAGAACTGATGCTATATGGTAACCTACACAGCCATCTACACTAGCTCTGTGGTCTCTAATACATCTCCAATCTTGGGAGAACATGTGAGCTGTAACAAGAAGCTCCAGGAAGTGAGCAGCCCCCTTCCTTAGCATTTTACAAACTGCTATTTTGTGAAAGAAGATCTATTAGCAGTAACTTTTGGTTATACAAAGTCTAAGGAATGCTATATTCCATTTTCTTCTTTCGGGGATCTCTTGTGCATAACAGTGCATTAGGTCCTGTAGTAAAGAAATCACAGAACTGTAAAAAACCATTACCCTTTTGCCCTGACTACTTTGTAACTGTTTGACCTTGTGCCTAGTACTGGGAGTAATAATATCAAGAAGAAGTAATGCAATCATAATTTTTATAACCTAATAGCCTCGGCACAAAAATATCTTTGCAATTTCAGTTTAACATGAAAAATATCTTTTTAATATTAGAGCTATGCAATAATGGGGTGGAATGTCTCATGAGGTAATGATCTCTCTGTCATTTGGTGGTGTTCCAGCAAAGACTAGTGTTTGTATAGTAGTCTGATATGTGAAAAATTTATCTCTGCACTAATTTGGGGATACTGCTAAACGTCTAAAAAAGTTGAAAAGTCTAAAGTATATGATTTTTCAATGCCTTATTTAAAATTTGTTTTTCATGCTCATAACTTTGTATGTTATATAATAAATTAAATAATATAACAAAGAGTGATATGAAACAATTTAAAACATAATTCTATATGGATACAAATCACTATATGTTACTAATTTATATTTAAGTCAATGTATACTATTTTTGTTCAATGCTGGTGATTGAAAATTAATTCAAATCACTGAACTCAAATTACACATATATAAACAACAAATTAAACATCTTTTGAAATGACTGACATGCATGAATACCAAACCATGAATAAGATGACCATGATTTAATACTAAAT
This sequence comes from Microcebus murinus, assembly GCF_040939455.1. Classification (NCBI taxonomy): domain Eukaryota; kingdom Metazoa; phylum Chordata; class Mammalia; order Primates; family Cheirogaleidae; genus Microcebus; species Microcebus murinus. The sequence continues at coordinate 61,119,381 of NC_134108.1, read as the reverse complement.
AGTTATATAATAAAACACTGTTTTCAAATGCTTTTGTTCTCACATGCTTTTTTAATAACCCATCAACTATAATGTTTAAAATAGTAAACACTTTAAAAATATAAATGGCAACCTTTATGTCAATTTCTACCATATATTTAGGAAAGCCTCATGATATGAATCACATGTTGGCCCTCTCTGAGGATTCTCGACATATGTATTAAGTTAGGTAAAATACATCCACTTATGACCAAATGTCTTTCAATGTTATCAATATTCTTTTTTGGAATATTTAAGAACTATTGTAATAATGTCATATGAATAATGAAGTGGATTAAAAACCCCTGGACTTCAGAGAGAAAGAGAGACATGCATATTAGCAAAAAGGAACCTAAGGGATTCTAATAACTCTGGTTGAAACAAATATGTGAATACTCATGTATTAATGTTTGTGACATCAAATGAATAGTAAAGTTTAACATCCTTGAACTACAACATATTGTAAAGTTTCTATAAAAAGATAATATGTTTTCTAACCACATTAAACATTTTTAAATTCCCAGATTTCATTGAAAGTTTCCCAAACAAATATACTAACCACCCAGAGCCATGGAAACAAAGGAATCTATTTGAAATATTGGAAAAAATCTGAATCAATACCGTGGAATATCTATGGTGCTAAACTGGAAATTATTTTAGACTTTTAGGGGTATGTTTGACTTTGCTTAAACATGGATAATTTCTCTGATTTACTTGACTTAAATGAGACAAGATTACTATGTAATGCTGTAACTCAATCATCATGCAGTCATCCAGGGGGAAAGTGAACCATTCAGAAACATTTTCACATATGTAATTTGTATAAACCATAAGGTTACAATTAAGAAATCTTAGGAATATGTATGACTGTGACAACAGCAGTAGTATCAGCTCTTTTGTCTTCTTGCTCTAGACAGGAATATCCTCCAGGATAGAAGAATTGCCTGTTTTTATTTTATGAGTCAATAAACTTAGTATTTCTACTCTCAAGGTACTGAATTTTTAAAAATGATTCACAAGGCATAAGTAAGTGTAACAATATGCCACTTTATACTCCAAATTTCTATCATCAAAAGCACCTAAATTAGGAGGATTTCACAGAAGTTTTAGCATGCAGCTTTGCCCTAAGACCTCTCAGTATGTAACATAAAGTAATTTTCCACTCGCTCCAAATTTTCTATGGAATGAACACATTGCAGGGATAGTTGTATTCTCAGTAGTTTACACCATCCAAATAAAGCTGCTCAACTTCTGCATAATTCCCTACTTCACATCAACCAGTGCAGAAGCTAAATGGATATTTTCCATGTGGTCTTTTAAATAAGGACTCTTTCATTGGGTCTTCTTATAAGTACTTACTTATATTCCCACAAACTTCCTTCAGTTTAGACACCTTATTTATTTGTATAGCTTATTAAAGAAATTATTAAAATATTTGTTACTAAATTTCTTTTAGGTCCTTAATGTTTTTGCTATGTTCATTTTTCCCATATTCTCACATTAATTTTCCTTCTTACAGATTATCAAAATCACAGTGATGTATTTTATTAAATAAACAAATGTATAGTAAGCATTACCATATGAAAAATACTTTTTTGTGTGGAAGACAAAAAGATAAATAAATCCTGGGGTTCCTGATTTTGCAGTCTAGGGAAAACATGAACATGAATAATTAAATACTAGGAAAGCAGACAAAAATTTCCATGATGAAAGAGTCCAGAGGGAAAAAAAGAGATTATTTCCAATTGTGGAATTCTAGAGAAAAGTTAATGTTTCCACAGGTGACAAAAATACTCTGTGGAGAAGGAATCTCCATTTACTGGCAAGCAGAGTCAGTTTCACTGGGATTTCTGGCCTAGCAAAGTGTCTGGTGCAGTGTCTTCAATCCAAAATCAAAACAACACAGATTTCAAGAAGCACTCCATTTACTTTGGAAAGCCATTTTTCTCTGAGTTTTCAATTTCTTCCTCTGTAAAGTAAATCTTTTGTAATCTATATTCATGAGAACTTCTATAAGTTTGAGTAACAAATGGAATAATGTACCAGAAAAAAAAAAATCATTGAAAATTGCCATTCAAAATAACAGGACTTTTTGTCAAACTCTTCAAGTATATTTAAGACATTGATACGGATTTTTGAGTGAAAGTTCTTCAGAAATATAAAATATAAATATATTTTTAAGTAGAGTGCCCCAATTCTAAGAAGGTGCTAGAAAATTTACAGACTGTGAAAGTCAGAGATATATTCACCCTTATTTTTCATGACCTAACAAGTTACAAGCAGGCAAAGAATACCCATTAAATCTGCAGTTCCCATCAACTCGGACATGGACCAGTATTGGTCTGTAGCCTGTTAGGAACCGGCCACGGCAGCAGGAGGTGAAGGGCACTTAAAGGAGCAAATCTTCCATCTGTATTTACAGCTGCTCCCCATCACTTGCATCACCGCCTGAGCTCTGTGCTGCCTCCTCTCAGATCATCAGGATTTAGGTTCTTATAGGAGAATGAACCCTACTGTAAACTGCACATGCCAGGGATCTAGGTTGCAGGTCCTTACGAGAATCTAATGCCTGATGATCTGAGGTGGAGCTGAGACGGTGATGCTAATGCTGGGGAGTGACTGCTAAAGAGGTTTTCCCTTCATTCAGTTCCAGATGATCACGTGATATATTCCCATTTTCAAGAGAAATTGTTGCATTAGACAAACTTTTTAAATATTAACAGGTTTTCATCAAATATTAACTTTACACACATTAGAGATCATTTAAATCTAAAGGACACAGTAACTTAAAGTAATACAGTTATGGTGGCATATAATTAACTGTGGTTTGTAAAAGTGATTTTACTCCACATTATCATTAGCAGAGAGGTTTGACTGCACAATAAATGTAATATGCTGAATCATCTCAAAACTACTTTCTGCCCCTGCCCCCCATCTGTGGAAATTTGTCCTCTATGAAACCCGTCCCTGGTGCTAAAAAGGTTGGGGGACTGCTGCCTTAAATTATTCTTTTTACTCAGGAAACATCCAGTACAGCAGGTCCCCAAATAAAATAATGTTTCATTCAGTGTCATTTCCTTTTAATGTTAATGAGAAAAAAAAAAAAAAAAACAATTCCAGCTGGAGCTGCAGTTTGTGTGGAGCTGTGTACATTCTCCTCATGCCTATGTGGGTTTTCTACCTCATCTCAAAGACATTCATATTATTTTTATCGGCATATCTAAATGGTCCCAGTCTGAGCAAGTGCGACTGTGGGTCTGAATGTCCAAGGTTAGTTCCCACCTTGTGCTCCTAGCCATTCCTAAACTGGAATGGTGGGTAAATAATTATCTTGTTTTCATTAATCTTTCTTTATGTATAACTGACATTAATTTCAATGTTTAACATTAGAAGTGTTTTGGTCTTTATTTAGAAGTTTGGTGATATTTTTGTGACCAAAAATGTCTTAGGAACTTAACTCTTGTTTATATTAGTTTAGCCTATGGTAAAACTGTTTTCATTATACGTCCTTCTGCTTAAAGTTGTAGTTTCCCAGAACTTACCAGTGATGTTAAGTGAGGATTTACTATACTCCAAAAAGAAAAAGGAAAAAATGAGAAAAGAAGGAAAAGAAAAGGACCTTTAAGGCATATATCATCATCTATTTCCTCTCTAGCATCATGCTAGTTAAGGGATAAAGCCAAGAAATATTCCATTTGACACTAAAAATAAATCAGCTTATTTTTAATGATAAGCTATAAAGCACAATTTAAAAAATCAATATAAACAAGCCAGAGTCTAACCAGATTCAGTCTTTATGATGTTGAGGTCATTCCCTTGAACCATGTAACTACATTCCTAGCACTATAGTTGACATTCTCCCTCTTAGGACTCCTTAAATTCTCTAAATCACAATGTTCTACCTTAACACAAATCAATTTAAATTTCCCTTGTATTTTCCTGCTAAAATCATAATTCTTCCCTAAAACCCATAGACTACTCCAATGAGTTCCTAATACAGTTACCAACTAATTAAAGGAATAAAATCTAAATAAATCAAAAATGAAAATTCATCAATCTTTTATGTTTTATTGGTTAGATTTTTAAGTAGTTTTATACTCGTAAAAAATACAGTCTGTAATAAATTTTAAAATCTCTAAAAAATAACCAAAATACAATAAAATCACATTCAAAATGAAAACTTGAAGGTTAACAACTCATTCAAATTCACATTAATGATATTGGCGAACTTCCGACAGTCTAAAGTTCTGAAAATAGTAAAGTGTATCTGACCAAACAAAAAATTATTTGGGGTTTTCCCTTCATTCAGTTCCAGATGATCACATGATATGTTTTCATTTTAAGCAGAAACTGTTGCATTAAGCAAACTATTTAAATATTAACAAGTTTTCATCAAATATTAACTTTAAACACATTAGAGATCATTTAAATCTAAAGGATACCATAACTTAAAGTAATACAGCTATTGTGGCATGTAATTAGTGATGCTTTGTAATAAGTGATTTTACTCCACATTATGTATTCTTAAAGAAACAGAAAGAAATTTTTCCAAAAAAAAGGTGATAAAATTTACCTAAAGACTATGAACCAATCAATGCTTTAGAACTGTCTTCAGAAATCACAGGATAATATGTTCTATTTCAGGCAACACTAAATGTACTGGGAAATTCAAGTGCAGCTTTTTATAATTTTCCAGAAAGAAAAATTAGGGAAAGGTCAGCAATAATAGTGGCTTACAGCTTAGGTTAAAACAAAGAGTTGTGTGCCTGTCAATATTTCTATGTAATCCTGAAGGAAACAAATGTGGATATATTCACTTAAAATAAACAAACATCTCTAATTATTTCCTTTTTTTATTCCCTTCCTTTAACAAGATTGCGAAGTTCATTCACAAGCTGTTTGACAAAAACATGGGACTTTCAAATCAACTATTACAGCCATACTGCTGTGTACAATACAGAAATATAGCAATATTTTGTTAATACTTTAGAATACAAACATAGTAGGCAGGACACCTATTGTAATCACAAAGAAATTTAACTTCCAGTTAGCAAAATACATTTTGAACAGGATTCTTAAAGTTTGTACATTCTTACTTCTAAAAAGCATCATCTTGGATAATAAAAGCTTCCTCTTGCCACCAGAGCTTTGATTCTGCATTAATTAAACATTTATTTAATTTCTTTTTTATTCTTAACCTAATTTCTAACCGAGAGCGTTAGCTTCATGTTTTTTCTTTCTGTAAACGTTATACTCATGCTGCTAATTACAATAGCAGGGCATGTCTACAGCATTATCCAGAGCAATTGGAAACATTTGAGATCCACCTGATCTTGTTCAATTACAAGTAGAAACTGGATCAAAGCAGAATTTTTTTGTAGACATACAAAAATTTGGTTCTTAATTTTAGTAATACTGAGTTTCTATGCAATAGCATTTTTGTTGTTGTTGTTCAGGTTGGGAATATGTGGGTGCTTCTTAAGCTTTATGTTAACACAATAAAACCAATGTTGCTTCACTGATCTCTCTGACATGGGGTAACTGCAAACCTTAGTCCTTGTGATATTGCAAGGCTGAGCTTAATTCCAAACTAGAAATGTCAGATATTTCAAATACTGCAAGTCTTTGAATTTTTAACATATTTAGTAGAAATGAAATAATGATGCAAGAAAGTTTTAACAAGAATATATTTCCAAGATGTGCTTTTACATTTTAAGGTTATTTTTATAAACGTTTGTAAATGTATATCCTTCAACATATAGCTAGGAACTAAAGGTCCTGTAGGAGTTATTTTTTCTATTGATCATGAATGAAACTCATTATAATTAATGGTGACTGTTCTCACCTCAATGAGCAGCTTTACTCTTTTTTATTTATGCATCTGAACTTAGGCTAAGTTCATTTTCCTGTTTATATTACTCAGATGTCTCGATAGCTTCTTCACATTTGTACATTAATAAAGAACCTCAAATAACACTGTACAATTTTTTTAAATTTCATTATTGGTATACTCTCCTTATTGACAGTTATATGTAATCTTTATTTTCATTAAGAAAGTTTATTATATATATATGATGTAAAAGTAATAAAAAGCATAAACCAATATCAATAATCTACTAGAAATATTTACCTTGGCAATGCACTCAGTGCCAATCTGACACGTATCAATTCCAAAGAGCTTACCTCTTTGGAGTACATTTCCCAAGATCCACAGTCAGCTGGTTTATGGCTGCATTAGAACATGCAGATACTGGTAGGAGTACCTTTTGGAAGGCAATGGGAAGAGAGAAGCCAGGATATTCTCACTTTCATCTTTGCTGAGCAGTTTTTAACTGTGGCTTCTCTGTGGTTCCAGCTTGCTCCTGACATACTCATTATGTTTCCAGCTTTGCAAGGGTGACCTCTAGTCTGTAGGAGCTCCACCCTATATCCCTCCAAACTAACAGTGGTAGTAGCTTTCTGTTCTTTTATAAATATGTTAATTGGTTTTTATTCTCCTGATTGAATTCTGATATACCAGTCTCATACAGTATTATTAATATAATGATATAAAAGGATATGGTGTTGCTTTGATCACATTATATATCAAAATATTGAGATTTGGAGATATTAATCAAATTTCTTAAATCATGTTTATGGCAACTGATGGTGGAAATTGAATTTAGATTAGTCTGCCTCTTCAGCTAGTACCTTTAAATATAGAGAATGTGTTTTGTATAGTAATCCATGTATTGATTAGATAACAATCTGAATTTTTTCTTACTGGAGCTAAGCCTTTAGTAATCCTAATATACAGCTAAAACTAGCTCATACTCTTTTACTTGGTTAGAAGGCTTTCTAGTAACGCAGTGTCATTTACGTTCTGGAGCATAAAAGGGTGCTGGGCTGCAGATGGACTCTCACTCAGGGCAAGGTTAAGACCCAGAAGACCTGAGAGGAGATTATGTTATAATACAGGCAAGAGGTCATAGTAGCCACCACCAGAGTGATGGCTGTGGAGTGATGATGATGTTCAGATTCTAGGTTATATTTTGAAAGTGGAGCCAACTGGACATTTGTACTAATTAAATGTGAGATTGGAGAGAATGAACTATTGACAAGTGAGGTGAAGATAACAGTGAAAGAAGCATATCTACAGGGGTGCAGGTGGATTATAAATAGAGCTTTATACACATGCTAAGTTGTATTCTTAACGATTACATTATGCCATCATGAATACTGGCTTTCCAGTGACAGAAATGTGGCTATCATGCAAGCACCCATATGTATTGTTGTAATCTAAGGAATTTAGAAAAAAATTAACCCAATTTAGCAAACCATTGGGACCAAAATAATGTCATTTGAAAAAGTCAAATTCAAAAATGGAACAAAATCATCAAGGATGCCTTGAAAGTCTGGGGTGATGTCACTGTGCAGATTTCTAAAGACCCAATTCTGGGATGACCTTCCCCAGCATTGGACATGCACAGTAACCCCTCCACCTCACAGACCTGAAAGCCTAACAAAACCTATGGTTTAATGCAGATTTAAAATTTACATGATTTATAATTAAGCATAATTTATTTTAGGTACTCAGCCTAACTTGTGTGTAAATGTCTATTTTTTGCTCATTGGCTGTTAATCTAAAAGCAGATTTTTGCCATCTTTCTACCATTTGCCCCTTTATTGTTTCAAGCCAAGTTCTCAAATAGACAGGCAATTCCTTAAATACTGAGGTGAGTTTGCCAAGGAGTTTAGTGTAAAAATGAGTTCATATATAGTATATGACAGTCTATAAAAATGAAACTGGAGCAAAAAGAAAAAAGTATATATGGAATACATTGCACATGGCTATCATAAATCCAAGCTCAGGGCTTGTATTCCAGACACACAGAATTGCCGCTCAATGTGTAATTGAGGCTGCAGATTCATTACAGGTCCTTTCCCAGAGACTTTACTTTCTAAATCAACTAAAATTTCCTGTTTGCCGTCATCCAAAGAAAACCATTTTGTAAAGTTCCCTGCTCTTATTTTGATGTTTGTGAGTGTTGTTGGTAGCATTTTAAATATCATGTTAGTAGTTCAATATTTAAAGGTAATCTTATACTTAAATGAACATAGTAGCAAACTTTTAAAGCAAACTACATACATTCTCTCCACTTCATGAACCATTGTATTTAGAATTAGGAATGGTTCATTCATTCACTAAAATAATAGAGGGTTTCTGTGCTTTTGCAAGTTTAAACACAAAGTCATAAAACACATAGAATATATTTCCCTTAAAGGTCCCTTACCCACATTTCCAGAACAAATAATAATTGCCACGAAAGCTAGAAATTATTTCCAGCTGTTTTCCCAATGAGAGAAATGAAATTTACCTAGAGAGTGTTGATTTTCCAGTAAAAGTCCAGATGATAAGTAGATAATTATTCTATATATTCTCTTTCTTGGATGTGGGATCTCACGTATATTTCACTTAAGGCATGGACATTTAATTCCCTTAAAAAAATACCAAATGAGGACTTCCATCTCCAAGTTTATGACCATTCATATATTACTCATTAATTGAGATGTGATGGAATGATTTTACAGTTTACTAGTTAGACACTATTCTAAATATAATTTATTCTATAATGCTGAACAAGTTGCCCATATCTACTCTAATAATCTATAAACAAAAACAATGAAAATACATTAAAAACTAATTACACTAATATTCTGGTAAAGGTAATAGTTATTTATTAAAGTATAATAAGTACTACCCTTCTTCACTACTCAGAGAAATATAAATATAGTTTAAAATTAAGAATATATTTGCAGTTACACAAAAAAGGAAAAGAGAATAATCTGATGCCATTAACCTCAAAAAGTGATGACAAAGGGAAATAAAACAGTAGAATTTCAAGTTTCATGGCATTGCTTTTAACTTTCTTCCCACACTTTCTTGCTTAAAACCATGATAGCTAAAAAACATGGTTAGAATATAAAATATTTGTTCCACAAAAGTTAGTTCAGAGGGGAAATTAAACAGATCCCAGAAAAAGGTCAAGGAGATGCTAAACAAAATGTGTTAGTACAAAGAGAAAGTTTGGACAAAATTATTTAAATGTCATCCAAAGGAAATGAAATGACAAATGAAATATGCAAATATACTGCAAAATAAAAAAAAATAATTAGTCTGGGAAAAAACATAAACCAAGTGATAGAAAGTATGATTGAAACTACTATTGTTTTACAAAGTCCAGTTTCCCTCCATAGATGAAAGTCCAGTTAAGGACCACATTGTCCTTGTAATCAAGTGTGGGTGTATATGTAACTAAGCCGCTACCAATGGCGTGAACAGAAACAACATATGGAATGTACGCCCCTCATGCTTAGGGGGAAACCTCTGCCATTTTTTGGGTGTATATATTTTTCCTTCTGCCTGAGAAGAATGTCAATGACTAAGAAAATGAACTTGAAATTTATGTGTTGAAGACCCAGAGTCATAATTAGCCCAAGTCCTAGAACATCTATGTGGAGAATCACCCATCAACCTAGGGCATCCACTCTGAATCATCTTATAAGAGGAAAATAAACCTATACCTGGTTTGAACAATTTTACTTTGGGAGTTTCTCTATCATTGAATCTAGTAAAATCTTAATAAACACAAATGAAAGATTTCCAAGAGAGCTTGATGTAATAGAACAGCAAAATAAGAAGAAATAACCAGTAAAACAAGACATCAAAAACTAGAAATTAAAAAAAAGAATGAGTATTTTTTCCAATAACACAGTTGTTTATTATCATTATTAAGTATTATGTACTATACATAATTTTTTTGCCTTAAAATCTATTTAAACTATAAGTACAGTAATCAAGTTATCTCAAACATAGTAGTATTAATTGCAAACAATAAAGTTCTGATATATCTTCCAGCTTATGGACAATGAGATCATTATGACAGTTCTGGAATATTATTAATACAAACACCTTAAGTGATAATCACTCTTAGGTTATCTCATACTTAACACTAAAATATGCTGTGGATTTGACATACTTTGAGGCCTGGCCTCTTATTTATCTTCCCAGAGTTAGGTACCAAACTAAGGGAACACATTTGCCATCTCAGATCTTGGAGTCATTGGCTTTCTATCAAGCACATTTCTTGAGCATTTTTTAGCCATAGCACTAGATTAGATCCAGTCTGTCTCTGCTGAAGCACGAGAGGAGTGCAGGATACAATGAATTTCATCAGCAGGACTACAGAATGAGAATGAGGTTTTTTGTTTTTTGGGTTTTTTTGTTTGTTTGTTTGTTTTTAAAGAAGTACTATGGATCTAAGGGAATAAAATGGTGAAATAAAAGGATAACTAATACATTTAGAAACAAAGGAATAAAATAGTAAAAAGTGAAATGGAAATTCTGATACAGAGGTAAGTCCTGAAGTAATCAGATAAGCACAAGGAATACAAATAAATTAAAGTGGTTAGAGAGAAGATAAAGGTTGTGCAATTTAGGTTGGGTACGGTGGCTTACACCTATAATCCCAGCATTTTGGGAGACTGAGGTTGAAGGATCATTTGAGACCAGGGCTTCAAAAACAGCCTGGGAAATTTAGTGAGACCACTGTCTCTACAAAAGAATTTTAAATATTACCTGGGCGTGGTGACACTCAACTATAGTTACAGGGAGGGAGGTTGAGGCAGGAGGATTGCATGAGCCTAGGTGTTTGAGGCTGCAGTGAGCTATGATCATGCCACTGCACTCCAGCCAGGGTGATAGAGTAAAACCCTGCCTCTAAAAACTAAAATAAATAAAAAATAGTTATGTAATTCAGGTAATACAACATCAGGAAAATTTATATTCCTGAAATAGAGAACTTAGCAAATATATGTGAAGTTATTCAATGATAAAGTGTATGAAAAAATGTCTGAAATGAAGGAAGAAGCATCTGTAGATTGGGTGGCACATCATTTTCCAGGAAAAGTTTAATATGGTAGAAACAATAATGGATCATATCCTAACTATATTATTAATTATCCAGGATAAAGAAAGAATTTTTAGTCACCCTGGAAGATTAGTAAAGACACTTATAAGAAGAAAAAATAAGGCTTATTTGAGATTTCACTTCATAATATTTCATACCAGAAGCTAATAAATCTATGTGTACCGAGTTGTGAAAGAAATAAACAAGGACCAAAGACTCCTTGGACTCTGGCCAATATATTACTTAATTACCAATTCAGGTAATACAGTTCCCATAATCCCTCTGTGGAAAAACAAATCCTGAATATTAGACAAAGATCAACAAATGAAGAAATAAAAATATAAAATTGACAACGAAAGTGTTGACATAAGAAAAATTGAAAGTAAGTTTCATACATACATACATATATACATACCTATATATTGATAACACAAAACAACTATAAAAGTAATGCTTATAAAACAGAAATAATTACCTTAAGCTGTAATAATAATATATCATAATTCATATAACTGTTGTGAGAAAGAAGAAAGTGATAAAATTATACTATATTTCCTCTCTGTTATCTTGTGTCAAAAGGAGGAGCAAACTAATAGAAAAACCAAACATACAGACCACTTAGATCCATCATGCAAAGTATAAAGAATGTAGAAGAAAGTCAGTAATATCTAGTACACAAAGAATAAATCAACATGTTTTAAAGCCAATGGAAAGATAAAAATCTAGACCCCAATGTTTTCAAAAGGAGTTGCCAATGATAAATTCTTACTGTGTGTGAGTCATTTCAGATGTTTTCTGCTTTTCTGCCTGCCTTGCCTTGTAAACATAGACTAATAAACTTAAAGTTGGAATAGTGTTAATTCAAGCTAGTTTAGTATGTGCCCAGGACCATCTCCTCTGGGCCAAGTGCTCCCCATCGATCTTAAGAGTTTACATAATACAAATATAATAACAAGTTGAGTCCCATACATGCAGCATTAGCAGAGATACCATTTATCACCCTCTGCAGGCTTACACAGTCTGATGTAAGTACATTCCTTAACCCAGGTCTGGAACAAGAACAAGGATCAGTTACCTAGATGTCTCAGGCAGTCATGTTAATAGGCCTATTAATAAGCCCTATCCTGCAGCTAATTACCTCATCATTTATAGCCAGAGTAAATTGATACTGTAAAAAACTGAAACACAGAGATTTAAAAAAACCCACACATAATGACTCACCCTCATAATGTGTTTCATAAACCTAAATCCTTATCAAATAGCATATCCTATAATGAAGCAACATTTATCTGAAGTTCATCAGATCCTTTGGTTTTTCCTGTTTCTTTTTCTTCTGTTTAATTCAAATAAAATTGAATGTTCATTGTGTAGCTTACATGTTATTATCCCATTTTAATAAAATGATCATATTTTTAATCTATCCATGTTTCTGCCTAGGATGGGGAAGTATATGGAATGGCATCAACCTAACATTAATGATGGCTATTTCTGGATGATTTCAGTAATGATGGCAAAGTGCTGTCTTCTTTCAAGTTAGAGAACTGATTAGAGTGTGACTCAGATTCTAATACTTTTACTTCTGTGGATAACAAGAAATACTCATAGGCACACGTGTTCAAGCTTACTAATTTTTGAAGCTTCCCTGCATCCCTTTGCAGTAAGCAGGCTCAAGGAAGTGGGAAGGATAACCATATCCAAAGCGCATGTTCCATAGTCTAACATAGATGGTGAAATGGGCCAGTGCTACTGAAGGGGACATGTAGTGGTTAATCTTAGTGTGTCATCTGGAGTGGGCTAAGGGTTGCCTAGATAACTGGTAAAATATTTCTGGGTGTTCCTGCCAGGGCAGAGATTAGCATTTGAATCAGTAGTAGTTTAAGTAAATAAAATCATACTCAGTGAGGTGGTGGGAATCATCCAATCCTTTGAGGGCCTGAGTGGAATAAAAAGAAGCAGAGAAAGTGCAAATTTGCTCTCTGTGCTTGAGCTGAGACTGCCAGCTTCTGCCCTTGGACAACAGCACTTCTTGTTCTCCAGTCTTCAAGTTTGGACTGGAATTATGCCATGGGCTTTCCTGGATTTCCAGTTTGCAGAAGGTACCGGTAGATTGGGGACTTCTCAGCCCTGGCAATCACGTGAGCCAATCCCTAATAACTCTCTTTCTATGTTTGTTGTATTGTCTCTGTTTCTCTGGAGAACCCTGGCTAATACAGGACAGAAGTGGGATTTCATATTGGCTACCTACAGAAATCTCACCATGAAAGTCAAAGTGTGAGAGCTTCTTAGAAATTCAAATCTGAGGCCCCACCCAGAAAAGGGGGCAGTGCCCGGGTTATTTACTTTCTACTTCCTCTCACTTCATTCCAGTCAATTAAACACTTGTGTTCAAAGTTCAAAGCAACATCTACATCATCATAAGCAAATTGTTTATAACTTTAGGACTAGAAAATTGAAACCATTTGAAAGAAATCTGAGATCAAATTCAGCCCCAGGAAGATTTAGCCTATGATATCCTTTGGCACTATCCTTTGGATATATGGTGATTTTCTTTTTCACTGTTTTATATTTATTCTTTCTGCTTTGTTTGCAAGGAGTATGTATGAATTTTAAATGGAAAGAAATTGTTCTTTAAAAATAGAGAACACAAATAAATATACAATTAGAAATTATGGCAAGAACTATAAAGCAAAGGGGCAAAACGCTTTGAGGAAATATAAAAATATAAACACACACATATAACCTTACAAGAACAGGATCTGTCTGTCACCACCTAATCCTAGTGATTAATTTCAACATCACTAATAGTGGAAAAATGAGACATTGTATACTTCTTGGTGTGATGCAATAAGAAGTGCAAAACACCGTTTGGTAAATACATGTTCAACATGTTTATTCTGACTTTGATCAGCTTTTATGTCTAACTTCTAGTTTCAAGTGATAAAAATGGTGAAGGAACAGGTTAAATGATATATTGTGAACACAGACAAATCCAGAAGTTGAGATGCTTTAGAAATCAACTTAGTCTTCAAAATTTCATGGGAAAATAAGAATAATAAGACTGTTCTAGATTAAAAGAGACTTAGGAGACATACTGACAAAAATACACATGGCCTTAATGGGATCCCATTTTCAGCAAACCCATCTGTAAGATATATTTGGGAGACAGATGGGTATTAGATGGTATTGGGTAACTTTTTATATCATTTGTAGAAAACTTTATTGTGATTATGTAGGTACATAATTCAGTGGGATACTTAGATCTAAAATTTGTTATGCCTATTTTGTTCTAAATTAATTCAGCAAAAAAATGGAAGAAATATGGGAAATAGTAACAACGGGTAAATCGAGGTAATACATGTAATGAGGATTCCTTCTTCTCTTCTCTTCTTCTGTTTATTTGCAAGTTTTTATGATAAAAAACAGGAAAAACAATGTAGATATGGGGCAAGACATACACGGCACGTACTGCAAGAGCTTCCACATAAGTCCATGGCATATATCACTGCCCAATTATGTCAGTCCTTCCTAATGACTCAAGACATGGCTCCTAGTTCCTTCTCAACCAAGCACTTCTAATAGGTAGGGACATTAGATTAAAGCTAGCATTTGATTTAAAAATAAACTCTTTTCCACTCTTGTGATAAAGAAATGTTTAGTGTCATGGGCAGTTATTCATTCATCCATTATACATGAAAAGAACATAAAAAATAAAACTTCAGGTATATGGTACAATTTTTATTTTTAAAATGTATGTATATGAATATAAAAAGAAAAGGCTATATGACAAAATGATAATAATTGTTACTACTTGGAAGTGGAATTTCTGTGATCTTAAATTTTCTTCTATTTGTTAATGTTTTCTAAAGTTTATACAATGAATTTATATTTCTTTAACAAGCAAAAAATTGCAATGTTTAAATCATTTTATAAGTATTAATACAGTGGTAAAACTTAATTTTGACAGACACATTAACAAACAATACCAATTTGCTTTTTAAAATTTTATTTAATAAAACTTTTTATTTTAGAATTTTTTTTAATTTTTTTTTATTTCAGCATATTACAGGATACAAATGTTTAGGTTACATATATTGCCTTTGCCCCACCTGAGTCAGAGCTTCAAGTGTGTTCATCCCTTAGACAGTGGTCACCGCACCCATTAGGTGTGAATATGCCCATTCCCTCCTTCCCCCTCCCACCTTCCTGACACCCAATGAATGTTATTTCTATATGTGCACTTAAGTGTTGATCAGTTAATACCAATTTGATGGTGAGTACATGTGGTGCTTATTTTCCCATTCTTGTGAACTTCACTTAATGGTGGGACTGCTAACTAGTAAAACCTCTGTAGAAAGTAATATGGAGATCCCTCAAAGAGCTACAAGTAGAACTGGTATTTTAGAATTCTTTTTTTTTTTATTTCAGCATATTATGGGGGTACAGATTTTAAGGTTTCATTAATGCCCATTTCCCCCCTCCCCCCAAAAGTCTGAGTCTCCATCATGACCATCCCCCAGATGGTGCACATCTCACTCATTATGTATGTATATACCCCCCCCTCCCCCCTCCCACCTGCCCAATACCCTATTACTGTAGTACCTATGTGTCCACTTAGGTGCTACTCAGTTAATACCAGTTTGCTGGAGAATATATCTGGTGCTTGTTTTTCCATTCTTGGGATACTTCACTTAGTAGTATGGGTTCCAGCTCTAACCAGGAAAATATAAGATGTGCTATATCACCATTGTTTCTTAGAGCTGAATAGTACTCCATGGTATACATATACCACATTTTATTAATCCATTCTTGGATTGATGGGCACTTGGGCTGTTTCCACAGCCTTGCAATTATGAATTGTGCTGCTATAAACATTCGAGTGCAGGTGTCTTTTTTGTAGAGTGTCATTGGATCATTTGGGTAGATGCCCAGCAATGGGATTGCTGGATCAAATGGTAGATTCACTTGTATCACTTTAAGGTATCTCCATATTGCT
Source organism: Microcebus murinus (assembly GCF_040939455.1). NCBI lineage: Eukaryota > Metazoa > Chordata > Mammalia > Primates > Cheirogaleidae > Microcebus > Microcebus murinus. Next base: position 61,103,421 of record NC_134108.1, on the reverse strand, counting down.
TTCCACAGAGGTTGAACTAGTTTGCAGTCCCACCAGCAGTGTAGGAGTGTTCCTCTCTCTCCGCAACCATGCCAGCATTTATTGTTTGGAGATTTTTTGATAAAGGCCATTCTCACTGGGGTTAAGTGATATCTCATTGTGGTTTTGATTTGCATTTCCCTGATGATTAGGGATGTTGAGCATTTTTTCATATGTTTGTTGGCCATTCTTCTGTCTTCTTTAGAAAAGTTTCTGTTCAAGTCCTTTGCCCACTTTTTAATGGGGTTATTTGATTTTTTCTTCCTAATTTTCGTGAGTTCTAAGTATATTCTAGTTATCAGTCCCTTATCGGATGCATAGGATGCAAAAATTTTCTCCCATTCTGTAGGTTGTCTGTTTACTTTCATGACTATTTCTTTGGCTGTGCAGAAGCTTTGTAGTTTGATCATGTCCCATTTATTTATTTTTGTTGCTGCTGTGATTGCCTTTGGGGACTTCTTCATAAACTCTTTGCCCAGGCCGATGTCTAGGAGAGTGTTTCCAACTTTTTCCTCTAGAGTTCTAATAGTTTCATACCTTAGGTTTAAGTCTGTTATCCAGCGTGAGTTGATTTTTGTGAGAGGTGAAAGGTGTGGGTCCTGTTTTAGCCTTCTGCAGGTGGCTATCCAGTTTTCCCAGCACCATTTATTGAAAAGGGATTCTTTTCCCCAGCGTCTGTTTTTGTCTGCTTTGTCAAAGATTAGATGGCTATACGAGGATGGTTTGGTTTTTTTTGTTTTGTTTTTTTTTTTTTGAGACAGAGTCTCACTTTGTTGCCCAGGCTAGAGTGAGTGCCGTGGCGTCAGCCTGGCTCACAGCAACCTCAATCTCTGGGGCTCAGTGATCCTACTGCCTCAGCCTCCCGAGTAGTTGGGACTACAGGCATGCGCCACCATGCCCGGCTAATTTTTTGTATATATATTTTTAGTTGGTCAATTAATTTATTTCTATTTTTGGTAGAGACAGGGTCTCGCTCAGGGTGGTTTTGAACTCCTGACCTTGAGCAATCCGCCCGCCTCGGCCTCCCAAAGTGCTAGGATTACAGGCGTGAGCCACCACGCCCGGCCATGAGGATGGTTTTATATCAGGATTCTCACATCTGTTCCACTGGTCAATATTCCTATTTTTGTGCCAGTACTATATTGATTTAATTACTACAGCTTTGTAGTATAGTTTGATATCTGGCATATTAATGCCTCCCATTTTGTTTTTGTTGCCTAGAATTGCTCTTGATATTCGGGGTCTTCTTTGGTTCCATACGAAGCGTAAAATTATTTTTTCTGTATCTGTGAAGAATGCTGATGGGATTTTAATAGGTATTGCATTGAATCTGTAGATCAGTTTGGGTAGTATAGACATTTTGATGATATTGAGTCTGCCGATCCATTTTAAATTAACAATGTGTACATAATATGCCACACCCAGTTTTCTCTATTTTAATGTATTACATTATAAAAATATATTCATCAAAATCAATAAACCAATTCTGACATGGCATTAATAACTAAAATCAACATTTTATTCAGATCTATTTAGTTTTTTTTATCTAATGTCACTTTTGGTTTCAAGATCCCATTTAGGATGAAATATTTTGTTTTACATCATGCCTTCTTAAGGGTTCTCTTGGATGTGACATTTTTCTCAGGCTGTTCTTGTTTTTGATGACCTTGAGAGTATTGAGGAGTACTAGTCAAATATTTTGTAGAGCAGAAGTCCCCAAACTTTTTGGAAGCAGGAGCCAGTTTCATGGAAGACAACTTTTCAATGGACAGTGTGGCTGGGAGGGGAGGCGGAGCTCAAGTGTTGATGTCAGCAATGGGAAGCGGCTGTAAATACAGATGAAGCTTCACTCACTGACCCACTGCTCACCTCCTGCCTCCTGCTGTGTACTCCTTCCCCACTTCCTAAGTTTCATGGAAGACAATTTTTCCAAGGATGGAGGAAATATTTGGAGGTGTGGAACTCTGCAATTGTAGACTATCACTTAAATGGTATTTATCTCATGACTAAACTAGGGTTATATGTTTGGGGAGAAAGACCCCAGAGGTAAGGTGCCATTTCATAACATCATATCAAGGATTCACACGACCAGAATGACTTATCTCTGAGGATGTTGGCCTTGATCACCAGCCTTCTCCAGTGTAAAGTTACCCCTGTTTCTCCTCATCCCTGCCTTTTCTATACTGCTGTCTTTGGAATTAATTTATTTTTAACCATTTTTCTCTCTCATATGTAACTGATAGGAAACAAATTAGTAAAATTTAATAATTAAGTGTTTTGAGGGCATTTGAAGATTTTTTTTTAAATGTGTGTTTATTGGAAAACAGAAACTCTAATAATAAGTTAATTCTTATTAAGCGTTTATTTGCTAAGCATTATACAGGAACCATGTAATAAATCATCTATAAGGAAATTATATTTCCCTTTTTATAGATATATATAAGGAACTGAGTTATTACAGAGCTTTATTTTTCAAAAACCACACAACAAGCTGCATAGCTATATTTCAAATCCAGACTTCTATGTGATACAAACACATAATTTATATCCCAACACAATAGTGCCTCCTAAGACGTTAGATGTTTTTCAAAAAGTAGAAATCTCTAATATTTGTGGCATAGTGTCTAGACATTAAGTTTTAGGGGAAAAGGAAAAATATTAGAGACTATGTGATCCCATTTCAGCAGACTCAGGGTAGTTACTATTTATTAAACATTTTTATTATTGGGTTTTGTTGCTAAGTGAACTACCTTGCCTTCTTTATCCTCATTCACTTAAATCTTGCTGGCATAAACTTCCTTTCAAGGTTATATTAATGATGTTTCTGTATTCCCTAGAATAAATAACACCATATAATATAATATCATCAGTAAATGAGTCTACTACTTATTCTGTCAGTAGAGCCAAGTATAAAGCATTATTTAAATAAGTCTACTTTACACCACAGTAAGTGAATAAAGCAGTTATTTCCTCCCTATTATTGGAAAATACAACTCAGCATTTAGTAAAGAAAATTTGAAAGTATAAAAAGAAAAATGAATTAGCATTAATGCTGCTTTTTGGAGTGGCGTTTGAATAACTGATGTGTCAAGGTAAAAAGACTGAGTGAAAAAAATAAGTAAAGGATATAATAGTTCACAAGTCCTCAGCAGAACTTCAATGTTAATTTTTCTTTTTATTGGCCAACACAAGTAAGATATGTAGATTGTAATATTAAGAAGGACCTGATAAAATTATTAAAGATATCGATTATTTTTACAAAAGATCTACCAAGGATATCAACATACACAAAACAAATTTATCTCTATATTACCAATTATCAGTAAACAAACATGTCTGTGATTTAAACAAACTCCTTCTCAATTTCTTTTACAAACCTAATGAACACCTCCAGAATGACTGTGAAAATGTCAACATTGAACGTCTCATTAAACTGTATTAAAAGGCAGGCCCAGAAAGGTTACTTAATTTGACTGATGTCACACAGGAAATCTAACATTGAAACAGGACCCCAAATTCTTATTTGTATTCTTTATGTCAAGTAATTATAAGTATAGAGAAAGGTTAATATGGAATAGACCCTCACTTTTTGTAGCACCTAAATTCACACAGTCAGCTGGCAATGGTGATTAACGTTTCAACAGATAGAAGGCAGTGGATCCTTTGGTCTTCATTCATATCATAGATCTGTAAATTAGAATTAAAAGAGGAGTTTGGATTTTAATTTACAAAACCAGTAAAATAGTTAGTAGTCAGTACAGAAAGCCAAAAATTATTAGAACTAATCTTTAACTTTCACTTATTTTTCACAAGGCACATATTTTTATTCCCTTAAGGCCAGGGCCTTTGCAGTCTCTACCAGTATTGCAGGCCACAGAACCTTGCAAACTACTAAAAAATGAACATTTCATCCTTGGTTGAATATTGTTATTGCCTCTGTACTTACATAGTACAGTGTATATAGATATAATTTATCTATTTTTCCATTAACCAAAATCATAACTGTAGAGGTATGGAATTGGCTGCTTCTGTATTCTTGCTCTTTATAAGATATGATGTCCTCATTCTAGCTGTGCTAGCTTTTTACAGCAACAGTTTTTGTTTGTAAAATGAAACAGCACCACCTTGTATCCTAAAGTAAAGCTACAGCTTCTCTAAAATTTCAGAACATTCAGATATGTATTTCATATAAATGTACTGATGAGCACATTATGAAGAAGAAATTTAATTACAGACCTGCTGTATGCTAGATTCAGTTGTATTATTACTAAACCACTAAACTGATACTGCTATATTTACTCCCTCCAAATCACATTTTCTTTTACTATAAATTTACTCTGATACAACCAAATGCAGAAAAATATTATATATTTAATTGTATAACGTCTATGAAATGACAAATAGTCTCTAACTCCTCACAAAAATGATGATTGGATTAAATGTAAGATCTTCTCTAATCTTGTTATTTTATGACTCCATCAGTCCATTTGTAACTACAAAATGGGCATAATTTCTAACCTATATGTTAGATAGATGCTTTAGACAGCTATTGAGCTCACAGAAGTGTGTATACAAGTGCTTTCATATCATATAAATATCAACTATATAGATATAAACGAATTCACCTAATTTAAATTATTGGAGTTTTCTCAGTAGAAATCTGTGGCATTTCTTTAGCATTTTTTAAATAAATCTAACTGATCATAAAATGATAATCAATAAATATATTCATAGATGTTAAAACTCCTAATGAAAGTTATGAAATGGTATTCAGTGAGTTCTTTATACAGCTGAAATCTAAGTTCATACTTGTGTTTATGACTCAGTAATATTGTGACATGCACCATGATACTACATTAATCTATCAAAATATTTCTTCAAACTTCATGTATATTATAAATATTATTTTAAAAAGATTTTCTTCTATCTAAATCATGACATATTTCAAACAAATCTAATTCACAATTCATCACAAATATAAGGAATGTTAAAAGATATCTCCACACATTCTTTTTTTTAATTTTTATTTTATTTTTTCTTAGAGACAGGGCTCTCACTCTCTCACCCAGGATGGAGTGCAGTGGCACAATCACAGCTCACAGTAACCTCAAAATTCCTGGGCTCCAGAGATCCTTCTGCCTTGGCTTCCCAAAGTGCTAGGATTACAGGTAAAGCCACTGTGCCCAGCTATTTTTCTTTTCTTCTTTTCTTTTCTTTTTTTCTTTTCTTTTCTTTTCTCTCTTCTCTTCTCTTCTCTTCTCTTCTCTTCTCTTCTCTTCTCTTCTCTTCTCTTCTCTTCTCTTCTCTTCTCTTTCTTTTCTTTTCTTTTCTTTTTTTCTTTTCTTTTCTCTCTTCTCTTCTCTTCTCTTCTCTTCTCTTCTCTTCTCTTCTCTTCTCTTCTCTTCTCTTCTCTTTTCTTTTCTTTTCTTTTCTTTTCTTTTTTTGTAGAGCCAGAGATCTCACTGTGTTGCCCAGGCTGCTCTCAAACTACTTCCCTCAAGTAATACTCCTGCTTCTGCCTCTTGATGAACTGGGATTACAGGCATGATCTCCTGCTCCAGGCCACAAATTATAAACTTTCTCAAAGCTATTGTATGAGTTTATGATTGAGAGAGTAATGTTTGCATTATGATTTATAGATCATTTCCTTCATGATCTATTTAAATTGATGGCCAGAAATCCAAGGATGTTAAAGGTAGAATGAGATATCTTATTTTTCTCCTTGCTGACAAAATAGTATTCCCACAGATGTACAGTTGCCAGGTAGGACTGTCTGACCCTATATTTTGCATTCTAAGAGTACATTTAATGCCATAAAATCAAATTATATTATAGGAATATTTAAATCCAGCCAGATACTGGAATTTTACTCCTCAAACCTTTAATTGCTTTATAATCTGATCTTCTGTGAGGAAATTTCACTGGTCATATTCTTCTCTGCATTGCAAATTCCTGTTTGCAAGTCTCTTCTCCTAGACTAGAAGTTATAAGAAGGCTTGCTTGGTATATGACTTAGTTGTTTTTTTTTGTTGTTGTTGTTTTTTCTTTTTCCAAAATATTACGGGGGTACAAACAATTGGTTACATAACTTGCCTTTGTACCATTCCCATCCCCCAGATAGGGTGCACTGTATCCATTAGGTGTGATTTTACCCATCTCCTCCTCACTCCTCCCACCTATTTGAATTCTGATGAATGTTATTTCCATATGTGCACATAGGTGTTGATTGATTAGTTCCAATTTAATGGTGAGTACATGTAGTATTTGTTTTTCCATTCTTGTGATACTTCACTTATAAGAATGGTCTCCAGATCCATCCAGGATAATACAAAAGGTATTAGTTCACCATTTTCTGTGGCTGAGTAGTACTGCATATGACTCAGTTTTAATACAAGTGCCTGTGGCAGTGACTGGTGCATAAGTGGTGTCCGATAATTATGTTGCTATAAGTAGATTTTTTTTTATATAACTGACAAAAGGAGGAGTATGTGGTATAAAAAAGTTCGCAAAACTAAAGTTCCAAATCGTAGTCCTACTTAAAGTCATCTTAGTGTGATACACTTAGGGAGAGGGGGGAAATGGCCATATCTTTCCTTAAAGTTGCATGTAGCAAATGGTTAAACTACTTCCATTTGATCCTTCCATTATCTATTTTAACAAGTTTAGGGATGGTGTGTCTGTTGGTTACTTTTATCAGAATTAGAAAAATGGGTCTTAGGTTGTGGAAACGTTAATTTTTTGCAACGTATGGAGTAACTGTCATTTATTAAGAGGTTACACACATTTTGTTTCAAACTCAAGGACAATTTCAATTGCTGTTGCTCTTGTTTTGATTTTCTGAATTAGTTTAAGTTAACGCTTAGTTAATCAAAAAGGTGCCTTAATAAATATTGTTAAACGAATCTTATTCAATGTCAATATATTAAAATAAAATACAGATATATGTAGGCATTTAAAAAATGTGGGAGATAAAGATCTTATGTAACTAAAATTTTTTGTTATCAGAAAATTTTGCAAGAAATTTCTGTTGCTTGCAAGTCCAAAATTATTAATTATAACAAGTATTCATCCAGGTTTTTATTTTATTTATAGAGGAGTTTTAAAAATATGTCTTGGAACTGAGAAAATTCTTTAAGGTAATAAATGACTATTGATTCCATCAAACCTTCAAGTTCCTAGAATATTAATTAATCCACAAAGCTAGACAATTGCTCAGTTCCCATCTGCTCTAATTCTTATTTTGACCTGATTGGGGGCTCTTCTGCCTTGATACATATAATCAACCTGTAGATTATACAACTAATTTTAACCTTTTATGGAAGTTGAAAAATAATATGGGGAGAAATACTAAATTATAACAAATTCATTTAATCATTTCATTAAAGTATGAAACTAAAATTAGATAATGTATTCAATCAATGTGATTCAAAGTTGAACATATGGTATATTCAGGAAATAATATTTTAAAATATTCTAAACTTATGATTTCTAGGAAATGAAGGAAAGAAAATTGGAGAATATTTAAGGGATGCAGTTGATTCAAAATTGAGATTAAATCAACTATAAATAACATTATTAGACGCTAAATAAAAGAGAGGATAGATTATGCTTGCTGATGACCTTATAGTTATTAACTGTGAATTAAACTGAATTGCTTCAGATCAGATGCTGGGGAAGAAAAAGAATAGGAGGAAGAATTTAGTAGTTAATTTCATTATTACTTATAATAGGGACCCCAACAGACCATAACAAAAAAGGAGGATTAAAAATGGCATAGAAAGGTATTTAGTATGAATGTAACCACAAGATTGAAAATATGGACCTACCTAGATATCAAAATATTGACCAAGAAAGATCTGTCTTTGTTAAAGACAGAAAAATAAATACACAATGAAAGAATAATTTAAACATTAAAGGGGACAGGGAAATAGTATCTCCTAAGAAAAAGGAGGAAATAGGGTGGAGGGACAAGCACAGAAACCAGACTTCTTTAAAAATGCTTCTTTTGTAGATATAACTTTGGAAACTGATAAACATTTTTCATGTAATTTTGCAATCACAGCATATGTTAAAGGAAATTTCTAAAAAGAAAACAAGAAATAAATGAACCTGTGTTTTCTGTTGGTGCTATAAATATAGGAAATATTAAAAGTGGCATTGCATCACAGTCATTTGACTAGTCATCCCAGGGAATATGTATTAAGGACAAAAACTATTACCTTGATAGTAGTGATGATATCATGGGTGTTTGCATATGTCCAACCACATCAAATTTTACTCATTAAATGAGTGCAGTTCTTCATATTATACCTCAATAAAGGTGATTTTCAAACCATAATAGAAAATATAAACATTTCCACAGTCGTATTTCTGTTTCAGTGTTGATATTTTTATACTGATATACTTGAATATGTCCTGTTGGATAAATTAATGAGTAATTAGTTTATTTTGATTCTAACAGTATTTTAATTCTAACAGTCTCTGTGTTATTGAGAATTTGAATTCTTAGCATGGATATAAGAGAAACGCATATAATGGGAAGCAGTTTAAGTAAAAACCCTGGAGGCCCTAAATTTGAATTAGATGTAGCAGTATGAATTCATGAAGCATTTTAATAAAAATATCTTTAAGAAAATATCCACCAAAAAGCCATATTTTGTTTCAAGGAAATAAACTTAGAAACAATTACCAACCATTTTCAATAAATCTATATTTGATCTCAAAATATATATTTTTTCTATTTATCTATGTATATCTATGTAGACATAGATATAGATAAGATATAGATACATACACATACACTCACACATACACAAGCACTCAGTTCTCACTAGCAAGAACCAGGACTTCTTGTAGAAAAGACTGAAGCAGGAGATATTCAAGAAGTGGATTATATTTTCATATCAGAGAGCAAAGAATCTTTCAAAGACACTTTGAGTGTTATGTTGAAACTTCTCAGGAATATCTTGAAAAAGATCTCAGTTGGCCAACATTTAGAAAGTTTGGGTATCAATATTAACTGCAATAGATTGAAATATGCCAAATGTACATAAAGCATGAATTCATAATGAGACTAATAAAAACCAAATAAAACAAAAAAGAAACTTTACCCACTAATTTATTACTGTTGAAAGATGCTTTTTATTATTTTAAAACTTTTTATATTAATAAAAACAAAAATAGATATGTTAAGCATTTACTCCACTGTTCTCATACTAATATGAGAACCACATATCCAAATACTAGATTCCTAGATGAAGAAATCTTTCTCGATAGAAATATTCCATCTAATATAGGAATAAGTAATGATTGAATTAGAATACCATTTGGGGGCATCAATTAGTAAAATAAATTCTGTGCATTCTGAAATGAAAATATGAAGTTCAGTCTCCTCCATGAAATCTAAAGCCACACAAAACAATGGTGATCTAGTACCTCTTTTATTATCCTGGATAGAGCTGGAGCCCATTCTGTTAAGTATCAGAAGGATGGAAGCACCACAGATACTATCAAATTAGTATTTACTGATCAATACTTACATGCACATATAATAGTAATATTCATCAAGTGTCTGGCAGGTGGGAGGGAGGAGGAGGGCATGGGTATATTCACACCTAATGGGTGCAGTGCACACTGTCTGGGGGATGGACAGACTTGAAGCTCTCACTCAGGTGGGGAAAGGCAATATATGTAACCTAAACATTTGTACCCCCATAATATGCTGAATTAAAAAAAATAAAAAATAAATAAATCTGAAGTCCTCTTGCTTCTAAACACTACCATTCATTTCTAATGTAATTGCTAAATTTTATTTTATCACTTAGAAAAAGGATAAACTACTCTAAATCACAATGCTTGTTTCTCTAATTGTTTCATAAGCTGTTTGAAGAAGAGACTTGCAATGATTATTCAGGCAATGAAGTTTTTCTTTGAGAATATATAAACATGTAAAAGACAACTTTCCGTTAGCATCATATTCACCAAGTACTAACTATTGCTATTCAACATGAAATTTCTAGTGATTTTGAAGTACTAAGAACTAAACACATAGGTTTTGAGTTAAATCCCCTTCTCTTTCTCTATTTAATTTTTTGTCATTTCCAAAGAAAAGATGTTATGAAAAGTCAATGTTTGACTCCCTAGACTATTTTTTTTTAAATATGAGAAAATTCTGAGTAGAATTACAAATTAATATTAAATAGAATTTATTTCTAAAGAAAAAGTTAGTGTTGTGCGGGGGCACCTGCCTGTAGTCCCAAGTACTCGGGAAGCTGAGGTAGGAGGATCACTTGAGCCTAGTTCAAGGCTCAAGAAAGAAAAGAAAGAGATACAAAAAAAAAGAGTTAAGGGCAAAAAGCCACTGCATAAGAGGAGGTTAAATGTAATTCTAATTTCCACAGAAGTTGAAAATGCATTTCAGAAATAATAAAACGGTAAACTTTCTTAATTATGACCAAGTGTGTATATTAAGAGTAGAAAATAATAAATGTCACAAGAGGAAATAAGTACACTAAAATGTACACTAAAATGTTCTCCCAAATACATTTAATTTATTAGTTAATAGTAACTATTTCCTTTGTGAAGTTTTTTAATAAATCCCCACATTTCAAAAATATTACCTATGTCTAAAGTTTATTTTCTCTTATGGCATTTGTTAAACAATACTATAAATAATTATCCATCGCCCATATTTTTTCCTTGAATAGAATAAAATCTTAGTATTTTGTATAATTTTTAAACTTCTTACACAAAACTTCTTGTACAAAGAAAAAAGGGCTACTGAATAAATTAAAATATCAAAATAAAAGAGTCATGAATGAATAAAATGCTTAATAGCTTTTTAGGTTGAAAAAATCACATAAATATAGGGAAACTTAGATTTTAGTAAAGAATTTGACTAAATTATTCATAGTAGTCTGTCAAAAAGATAGACCATTTCTCCTCCAACTTTACAATTCAACCAGGGATTTTGATTCAGGAAGCTTGGGGTGGGTATAAGATTCTGCCTTTCTAATTAGTTTTTATAAGCAAGATTTAAGGAACATATTTCCATTTTTATTGTTTCTGCTATCGGAATCTTCCTACCCCCTTTTATAATTCTGATCCCTTGGAACTTGGTAGATCATACAATTCAGTGATTAAAACTGAGACTTAAATGACAGACTTAGGTTTTGTTTAAACTCTAAATTTGGTGGACAAGTTACTTAAGTTCCTTAAGCTATGATGTCTGAAAAAATGCAGACAATGAATGAAAATGTCTACCTATAAGATATAAGTCAGTAATATATGAGCCAAAAATATAATATGTAAAATATTTAGAATAAGCACTATTAATAGCTTATGGTGGCAAAAATGACATTATTAAATAATTAATAACATGAGTAGGAATCATGGAGGTGGTAGAGATGGGTTGTGTATCGGTTAGTGTAATTGGCCAGGCATGGTGGCTTATGTCTAATCCCAGCACTTTGGGAGGCTGTGGCATGAAGATTGCTTGAGGCCAGGAGTTTTAGACCAGCCTGGACAACAAGAAAGACCCCATTTCTACAAAAAAATAAGAAAAATTAGCCAGGCATGGCAGCCTGCACCTGTAGTCCCAGGTACCTGGAAGCTAAGACTAGAAGATCAAAGATCACTTGAGCACAGGAGTTTGAAGCTGTAATTAACTGTGATCACCCACTGCACTCCAGCCTGGGCAATAGAGTGATAGCTTATCTCTGAAAACACAGAGAGAGAGAGAGAGAGAACAAGCTTGTAATGCTAAATCTTGTGATACTTTAATACTTTATTGACCTCATGAAATGTGCCCGTATCTATGAACATTCTACTCAATATCTCAATACAACTCAGATAAAATTATTTGATAACATTTTATAGGTAGATTGTCAACTCTTCCACATTTGTGAATACATTTCAAAATTCTCTCCCCTTCAATTTTCTCTTCTGCCATCATAAAAGCAATGAAGACTATTTAATAAAAAGCTGATGGAGACATTTGTACTGTTGTGGCATTGGAGACATTTGTACTGTTGTGGCATTTTCCCTTAAGAAAAGCTTTCAGAGAACTCTAAAAATGTGTAAAATTTCAAAATATGATGGAAGTAGTTTCCTTCAGAATTTTTTAGTTAAATGTGAAACAAAAAGAAAAAATATATATAAAAGTTCTTCAATGGCAAGTAAAATATTTCATTAATTTCTACTGTAAAAAATCAAATCTATGGAGATATTTGCCTTGGACATATGTGACATGAAGATCAATTTATAATATTTAAGATAATCTTTTAGATTCAATAAAAAAATAGGGCTTTTGAGATAACTCAAATATCTGGGAATTTATATTACTTCACCAACTCTATCAATAACCTGGCTCTTACAATGGAAGGGAAAATATTTCTTTGCTAAGAGGCAGTGCATTTACTTCTGAATAAATATCAAAACACCAGGCATAGGACTTTTAGTAGACCAAGTAACATTTCTAATTCCTGCGGAAGAAGTGACATCATTTTACCAATCTATAACCAAACTCACAAAATGGAGGATATAATTTTTCTTAACTAAACATCAAAATGCACAAAAATAAAGTGAAATTAGAAAAAGACATATCATGGAGATCTCCAACCACTCCTATAAGTAGTAGACATAGCTCTTTCCTAGGTAACCGTTTTATCTCTAAACCCTTTTGTTGCTTGACAGAGAATAAACTGCAGAAATCCTGGAAGGATAGATCATGAAAGATAGAATACTTTCAAATTACACATGATGCACCCTGTGTTCTTCTGAGATACAGAGATAAGCCATTAGCAGGCTCATAGAGATGCTTAACCTTTAATTTGACTTTTTAATTTCACATCTTTAAGAGAGCTACACTTCCAAATTTTGCCAAACACCTGAACTTAGTGGGAGGGCATGTTTTAATAACAGAAATCTAAAAAATTCTCCAAATAGCTCCCTGCAACCAGGCCTCTTGTTACCTACAAAAAAATCATATAACTTCACAAGTACTTGCTTGGCCTTTTCTGACAGAGAAAACCAAGGTTAGTAATTTAAGCTTGAAAACATAGAAAGGTTAAAGTATAAAGGCCAGAAAATTCCTTGTGATGTTTAACTTCAGGTTAAGACTTAAGTATATGTCTTCAGTGATCCTTATAAGAGAAGGGAAAATGGCTTACTGGACCAAAGTATGTGAATTGGAATCAGATTCCCGTGAAAGCCAACTATGAACTTGCCACCTTGAAAATCCTTTTAATGATTTTGTCCTTAGAGAATCCTCACTTTCCAACTAGGATGCACCACCTTACACAGAAGCCAGGTTGAAAATTTATAACATATATTAAACGGAAGTTACAGTGCCAATAAGCAGATTTGAATTTTATTAAAACATATCCTGGGCTTAGATTGAGAAATGAGAGCAATTGGATTCAACATTTTTTTTTAGTATGTAATATACTCATTCCAGCACATAAGTTGAATCAACCAGCTACACCTTCATACACAAAGCAAAAGCACATATTGCCATTTAGTCATCTTGCTAAAAATTGAAAATAAATGTCTTTGCAAATGTTAATGTTCTCATTCAGAATGTTCTCTTCTAAAATTGGAATCATTCCCCAATGCTTTCGTTTTCACATTTGTAGCATTATTTTGTAAATGGATAGCTCCAAGCAATTTATAATGAGGTTACATTAATTTACTACAACAAATTTAGAATTCTTAAATGTTGTATATTATTTGGCTTTATATCATCCAACACATGTCATTGATGCATCATCATATGCTATTTTTGAGATATTAAAAAAAAGAAGCAAAGTTTATTTCAGTGCATCCATTTAATCTATTCATTTGTTTAACAAATAATTATTAAATATAATAGTCACCCTTTATCCATGGTTTCAGGTCAACTGTGAAAACTCAAAAAAATCAGGGCTATGAAATTGTCACAAATATGTAATGTATTAGACATGAGAGCTCTCTCATTAGAAAATGAGAGCAGGAAGTGAGGAGAATGATTCAAAAATATCTGTTCTGAGTACTTCATTATAAAAGTGACATTTACTAAAATATGAAAAAATAAAGCAAAAGATGAGAAGAAAAATCTCCCAGGAAAAAGCAATACTTAGTGAAATTTTTGAGCTGGAGGTTATTGAGAAGCATTTAGTGAATATGACAAATAGGTAGGTGTATACATAAATTTGCAACTGATTAGCAAGTCCAAGCAGGGTTATTCAGATCTATTAGTTGCTGAGGACTGATGAGGGAGGAATTTTTCTGTAGCAATGTAAGTAGAAGCCAGACTGGTGTACATTTTAGAGTGAAGGGAAACAGAATAAGTGAAAATAGTAATTAAAACAGCTTTTCTGAGAAAATGGCATGAAGAAAAGCAGAGAGGATTTTATATTTTTAAAGATGTGAACTTTGGGATATTTAATTTTCTTTTACTTTTGTTTTTTTTTAATAAGAGGATATCCTAGGACATATTTTAAATACTAGAATGATTCAGTTGGCAGGAAAAACTTGAAAACATAGAGGAGAAAAGTAAATATTGAAAGAAATAAGAAAAGAGGGATCAAGACTGAACAATTGTGGAAAAACTAGCTAGATACTGGAGGAGAGCTTAGTATATTAAAAATTTTCACAAAAGTTAAGTTGTTTCTCTCCCTTTTAATTATTGTTGTTAAGAGACAAAGGGAGTGGTGATCTTTAAACAATAAATTATTAAATTCATTTGTAAAATAAGCCTCCCTTTACTTATCCTATTTCAGAGATCTCTGCAGTATAGCCATGGTAAACCTTCCTGCTGCAGTTTTACAGCAGTTTATGACATCTTGTTCTTTAAAATTTTTGACTAACAAGTCAATATTGAGCATGTATTTTGGCATGTATTTGTACACACATATACAAAGAACAATGTATAGAGTGTCCCTGAACACCACGGAATATCTACCATTCTATTGCTTCTATTAAGTGTGTGTTTAGTAACGAATTTGTATAAAAACTGAAGATCATACAGGAAAATGAAAACGTATGAAAGGAGAGGAACGCACGTCTTCTAACCCATGTACATGGATAGCTTTTGCCCTCTGTAGAAGACAACTTCAAACAAAACAATTTCAGTTCTTCCAGTTTTCTCCTAGACCTTATATTTCTCATCTGTTGCTACATCAGGAAAATAGATTGGTCTAGGTAGAATTTAACAAAAATGAATTACCAAAGTAAGGTAAATGGTCATTTGTAAGTTAAAGTTGCTGTCCCCAACCCCTGGACCATGGACTAGTACCAGTCCATGTCCTGTGAGGAACCAGGCCGCACAGCAAGAGGTGAGTGGAGGGGTGAGCGAGTGAAGCTTCATCTCTATTTACGGCTGCTCCTCATCACCGGCATCACTGCCTGAGCTCCACCTCCTGTCAGATCAGCAGTGGCATTAGATCCTACATTATGGTGAGTTGTATAATTTTTTCATTATATATCACAATGTAACAATAATAATAGAAATAAAGTGCACAATAAATATAATGTGCTTGAATCATCCCCAAACCATCCTCCACCCCTCCCATCTGTGGAAAAATTGTCTTCCATAAAACCGGTTCCTAGTGTCAAAAAGTTTGGGGACCCTTGGGTTAAATCATGTTTATCATCTCATGATCATACTATGGTTTTTGTTAAAATAAATGTACAACACAGATGTCAATGAGCCACTGTTTCAACAAAGGACACTAAAATAACAATAGTATTTGTCAAACTTATTGTAGGGTAAATAATTTCACCAGTATGTGCTATAGAGTATACAGAGAAGAATAATTCAAAATCCAACTTCTAAAAGGTAAGCAAATTGGAAAATACACACAATGGAAAGATGACCATAGTTGGTTGAATTCAGATTATTTTGACCTAAAACAAGTGATCTCATCTCTCTAGTATGGGGCAAATTCATCTTTAGAACCTTGTCAATCTAGGATTTTATTAGAATAGACATTTACAAATTTTACCAAGAAAATAATTTATAAAATAAAATTTATAGCTTCATGTAATGGATTGTTTTATTACCTTTTACATTACAACCCCAAATTAAATATAGCCAATAAATTTCAACTTGGATCTTAAAATTAAATTTGATAAAAATCTCTTTTTACAATATGTTACAATTATACATACATCAGCAGAGAAAAAAAATCTAGCAATGCTTACAAATTAGTATCAAACTATTGTGATACTGAAATAATTACTTGAATATTTCAGGTGCTGAAAGAAAAAAGAACAATACTGAATAACATAAACAGTCCTAATGACGAAACATTTTCACACCTACAGCACTACAAAATCATGCTGGTCACAAATGCAAACCCAAACTATTCAAAGAAACAACATGACATCCTTATCTTGGCTGCAGAAAGAAAAATTGGATCATAAAAGTTCTATATGTATATTTGTATAACAATACCACCTAGTTTTAATTAGACTTACTTTATAAGGTACATCTTAAAGTCAGGCAGACTGATTTCTCTCACTTTATTTTTTTTTTCAAAATGCTTTAGCTATTCTAGGCCCTCTGCTTTCCATATAAATGTCAGAATAAGCTTGTCTATGCCTATAAAACTCCTTGGTGTAATCTCAACAGAAATTTCTTTAAACTTATATCAATTTGGGGAGAATTGACATCTTTACCTTGTTGATTATTTCAATTCATAAACATGCTTTATCTCCCCATTTATTTAGGTATCAAGGCTCAGTGCACTTACAGCAAAGCACAGTGCATTATCAACTGAGTAAAACTGCACAGGATGTATTTCACCAAATTGAAATCATTGTAACATTAGATATTCTTTTATTTCATTCATTTTTTACTTAGTAAAAATGATTATTTTATCTTCTACCATATTAGAGAAATGAGTCAACCACCTGTCTGTGTGTGAAATCTCTTGGGGAATATTAAACATTTTAAACAGTAAGGAGTTTATCCTGAGAAGAGGAAAACACCCATATTTATTGTCATCTCCAGGTTAGGACAACTGGAGATATTTCCCTATAGAGATCAGGTCTCGGGAGAGGCCCAGAGAGGCAGTGGATGAAGAAAAGTGAGATAGGTACTACACAACTAATTCAATTGGCAGGCTATTTACTTCATAAAACTGTAAGGCTCCTGATTTGTCTCCAATATATTTCACTCAGTCATATGAAGTTAAACACAAAATGTGCATCTTGAGGGTGTGGAAAGGACAGAGTGAGAATAGAAATAAGTGACTCAAAGTGATTCCTATCAGGCCACAGACTTCTCTGATCATGGTCTACTCACTAACGTCCCAGAATGGACCAGGGTTCTGAAAGTGTATTTTCAAATCCTGTTTCGCCACTTGCCTTCTGACTATGGAGAGAGATACTTCTTAATTGAGCTATGCATCAGATTCATCTCTGATGTTATTTACAAACAAATTTTCCAGCATCTACCTTCATCTCTCTGGATGATGAAATGGAAAGCCCTTAGCTACATGTGCCATTTTTTTTTTTTTTTTGAGACAGAGTCTCGCTTTGTTGCACAGGCTAGAGTGAGTGCCGTAGCATCAGCCTAGCTCACAGCAACCTCAAACTCCTGGGCTCAAGCAATCCTCCTGCCTCAGCCTCCCAAGTAGCTGGGACTACAGGCATGCGCCACCAGGCCCAGCTAATTTTTTTCTATATGTATTAGTTGGCCAATTGATTTCTTTCTATATTTATAGTAGAGACAGGGTCTCACTCTTGCTCAGGCTGGCTTCGAACTCCTGACCTCGAGCAATCCGCCCGCCTCGGCCTCCCAGAGTGCTAGGATTACAGGCGTGAGCCACCGCGCCCGGCCTACATGTGCCATTTTTAAATATCCACTGGTGAAGCTGAGGCACAGGTAGGGTACAGAGTGCTGGTATGAAGATTGAGGTGGGTAATGCCAGTTACCACAACCTGTAGGTGTAGATGGCTTACAGAAAAGCCATTGTAACTTCCCACTGATTGCCCCCTTTCTTATAAGTTTAAGTTATATTTTCAAGGGATTTTATGATTGCGGTTGAAGGGTGAGCTTATCTGGCCATAGGTGGAAAACAGTGGTCTCATGGCCCTGTGATTTAGAAAGCAGTAGAAGAAGTAAACATCATTAAGGGGGGATAAAGGGGAATTTTGTTTTGCAGGAAACTGTAAACCTTTCTGTAGGGTTAAGCTCCACACCACAGATAGCCAATTAGTGAAAAACAACATTGATATGGCAACCTTGCAAAAATTATCATAAGCCTCCACGGTAAACAACCTAGCAAACTTCTAAAAATTTATAGGCAAATTATGTAGAGTTAAGGTGCACAGTCAAATGCAGTCAATTAGTGCTATCATTGTAAATCAAGATTACAGTTTGCCATGCAAATAGCAGTTTATAATAAACATAAATAACAGCACAAGTGACTCAATTTAGCAAATCACACAGGCTGATGTGCATGGTCAGTGTACTGAACTATTGAAGGGAAAATGAGCCAATTTAGTACCAGCACAAAGATTGCTCAAATGCCAATTCAATATTAAACCAACATCAAAATAGCTGATAGAACTGAAAGCAAAACCACAGGCAAGGAAAGTAAAGACAAGTAGGAAACACAAGTAGGAAACAAATACTAGGTTTGGGGAAAACAATTATTATTATTATTATTTTTTGAGACAGAGTATCGCTTTGTTGCCCAGGCTAGAATGAGTGCAGTGGCGTTACCCTAGCTCACAGCAACCTCAAACTCCTGGGCTCAAACAATCCTTCTGCCTCAGCCTCCCGAGTAGGTGGGATTACAGGCATGCGCCACTATGCCTGGCTAATTTTTTCTATATATACTAGTTGGCCAATTAATTTCTTTCTATTTATAATAGAGATGGGATCTCGCTCTTGCTCAGGCTGGTTTCGAACTCCTGACCTCGAGCTATCCTCCCGCCTCAGCCTCCCAGAGTGCTAGGATTACAGGCGTGAGCCACCGCGCCTGGCCGGGGAAAACAAATTTTGGAATTTTGAAATTAATAACCAAAGACACCTCATCATCCACTAAAAAATGTAGCCCATTCAGTAGTGGTTCAGAAATAGAATGAGGTAGAGAGAACACGGCAGTGGTGGGTCAGGTTGCCTGCATTCAAAGGCTGCCACCAAAACTCACCAGACAAGTCACTTAACCTTTCATCTGGAAAAACAGAAAAAATATAAATCTTACCTATTCCATAAATTTGTTGTGACAGCAATATAAGTTAGCATTTAGCATGGCACACTGCATATCATAAAACCTCAATAGAAGAGATCGGGCACATTCAGGGTAATATGGCTGTAGGGGATGGGTATATACATACATAGTGAGTGTGATGCACACCGTCTAGGGCATGGACACGCTTGAAGCTCTGACTCAAGGAGGGAGGGGAGACAAGGGCAATGTATGTAACCTTAATGTTTGTACCCCCATAATATGCTGAAATTAAAAAAAGACAAGAAAACTCAATGGAGTTCAGATATTTTTAAAAAGTAAGCTCTCATGACTTGGCCGTTTTAGTTGAAATTGATAGTTCATCGTGTTACTCAAGATTTGCTTTGTTGTCTATATTTTTGCTTAAGGGAAAATTCACTTTTTAGTTGTAAAAAAGTCACTCTTGCAACAAAAAGTAGTAGAGCTTACCTTCTGTATTACCCTAAGAAGGGCAGAATTAAAACACACAGCAAACAGACCAGGATGGTTGCTTCACAAACACATAGACTAAAAGCCAGAGTCCTAACAGTGATGTAGAACATTTTTTTAAGATAGATAAGAACTGCTCACTATGAGGTCTTCCTTCCTCACCCTTAGCCTGCAATTCCAACCACACTGGCCTCATTGGTGCTCCACAAACACACCAATACAGCCCCTCCCACAGGGGATTTGAGCACTCTGCCCCCTTTTCCCTGAGCATCTGCCCCTAATATCACTGTGCTCACTCCTCATTTCCTTCAGGTTTCTCCACAAATATCACTTTATTAGGAAGGTCTCCTCTTAACTACCCTATACATTCCTGTGTATTGATAATAGGGATTCTAACAATCTTTTATCGATCCTTCTTTATAGTTCTTCATGTTGCTAATACATTAAAAATTCAAATATTTGTTAATGTTCTGTTTAGTCCACCAGAATATAAATATCTCTGTAATCTGTGTTTTGATCTGTTTGAATCACAACTTTATATAGCACCAAGAACAGAGCCTGCACAAATCACAGGCACTTAATAAATATCTGTTGAATTAACAAAAATACGAAGCAAGATAATTCTTGCAAGGTACTCAGAAAACTATCCGGTATATTTTCAGCTCTCAATACATGTCTATTATGTTTTTACTATTATTAATAATAAACAATGCTCCTTGAGAAAATTGGAGATGATAATCACTAATGTACTTTTTGAGGGCTTTACTGTGTTTAAGAAAATATACTAAGTTTGTTCTATATATTACCTCATGTAATCCTTTCAGCAATTCTATCACCATTTTTCAAGTGAGAAAATGGAGACATTCAGAAGTAAAATAACTGTTAAAGCTCAAATATCTTATAAAGTATAAAGTTTGAATTCCCAAGACATTTGACTTCAGATTACTTCTTTAACAATTGTGCAAGGTTATTTTTTAGCACTTCTTACCTAGACTTTAGAAAATAATATTACAAGCCCAATTACAATATTTTGTAATATTACAATATTCTGTAATATTACAAAACCAAATGCAACCAGAAAAACCTCAATATAAAGCAATAAAAATTAATGTTTAGCTTAAATTGTTATAGACAAGGGCCCTTATAATGCAACAGTTTAAATAAAATAGAAGTTTCTTCTTCATCCAATAGTTTGGCTGGGTGAGTTTCAGCAGGTTAGTCTGTTCCACCTGCTCACTCAGAACATAGGGATCCTTTTTACCTTAGCTGCTCTGCTTTTCCTAGAATGTTGTCTTCATGTGCAAGGTCGAAGTTGAATCACAGCTACATCTAAATCACAACTCATAGAAAGAGAGCACATTCAGAGCACTCACCTTCTATAATCCATCCAAAACACTCTCGTTATGAAGAAAGGAGAGAAGAGGGTTTGAGGAACAACTAAGCATGTCACCAAAAGGACTAAAAAATACTAGAGGAAGTAAGAGTCTGACTCAGTATTACACAAGACATGTGTTTTAAGAAACAAACTTTAAACAAATCTAGACTTAATTAAACTGAGACATTATTTAATAGTGTGGGAAATCTTTCATGCCAACACGATGTTGAAAAGTGGAAAGAAAGATGTATTTAAAAGCTACGCAGCACAAAGTACTATGCAGCACGAAGATCCTCAGGCTATGACTGTGGAGCAAGCAGTGCTTAGGGTTTTTAGAGGTACAGAGAGAAATGCAGCATTTTACCAGGTGCTATGCAATAGTGCTTTTCAAGTTGTGCAGGAATAAGAAATTTGTAGTTAGTAAATCTGGATCTGTTCTTTTCAGTTTAATCTGTGCTCACACATGATGGCAGCTGGTCTTGTTTTTGTTCACTCCATTGCGGTCACAGAGTAACCTTATCTAATGTTGTTGTTCCGAGAAACTGTTTATGTTCAACTGGAGAACATCACAACCTAAGTGTTGAGGTAAGGCCAGTTCCATGAGAGTACTGAGTAGCGTTTTTTGGGAGGTTTTATTTCGTTATTCACTCCTCCTGCCTTTAGAGTTGCCAAATAAAATAAATATGCTCAGCTAATTTTGAATTTCAGATAGATAGTGTGTTTTTTTTTTTTTTTTTTTTTTTTTTTAGTATAAGTATGGCATGTCCCCAACTTATCGCAGGGCGAACTTACACCAAGAATTTATTCATTGTTTATGTGAAATTCAAACTTAACTGAGTATCTTATGTTTTTCTTTGCTAAATCTAATGACCCTTACTCCTAATCCTCCTTTCAGTTTCAGTTTAGGATTAAAGGGACTAAATTTAGTCTCCCCACACCTCCACCTCACTCCCATCCCTGAGTGTGTTACTGGAATTCACAAAAGACCAAGAACTCATTTGTTAACTGGTTCATTTAGCCCAATGCGTTAAAGTTCCTTTAATTACAGTTGGATGATGATTCCAAGGCATACTTTGTTGGCCATGAATAACTGTCATATATTTGAAAATGATTTCACTTCAAACCTATCTCTGGGGACCATTTAGTATCATCACACACATGCACACACATTCATAAAACTGAAGAACCGAGTGAGGTAAAAGATTGAAGTATGGTGGCATGGAGAACTATCATACATACATCATGATTTATAGCTCATTTTAAGCATTCAACTCTATTGAGATGCAGTTGGGGTAAATCTGTGTTTTAACAATTTAATGAAATTTGAAATACACAAAGTTTAGATTTCGTTTGTACACAGAAACATTAAAAGTAAAGAATTTTACTTTTATGGCAATAAATATCAGTTAAACCATTAATTTGATATTTATATAATGAGCTTGATGAAAAAAAACTCCATTTTAAGAGAAAATAAAATATAAAAACTAAAACATTTGTGGTATTTCATGCTTTAAAAAAGTATGACAGTTCTAAATGTTCCAGCTCAGGCTGTCATTCTAGGGTCCATATGCCCCT
Organism: Microcebus murinus; assembly: GCF_040939455.1. Lineage (NCBI taxonomy): Eukaryota > Metazoa > Chordata > Mammalia > Primates > Cheirogaleidae > Microcebus > Microcebus murinus. The sequence continues at coordinate 61,080,804 of NC_134108.1, read as the reverse complement.
AACACTGAAACAACAGGGTTATGGCTCATGCTTTATGATTTCCACCAACCACTGAGGACAGTCCAAAGAGTAAATTAGATGACTGACTAATGCTGATGCTGATCTGAACATAGCAATTCGATGGTTGTATTCTCAAAGCTGTCCTACTCTCAAGGACACCTTATGTGGCTGGGACAGAAGATCTGCATCATTTGAGAGGAACCTGTTTCCTTGTGTGAGAGAGCATAGGAAGCCTCTGCTGGGGTGAGAAGACTATACATTCTGAAGTTCATTTCCTCCCCCAAAAGTCTAATTGTTGAGGATAATCTGAAAGACTCTTTCTCCACCATTTTGTCCACCATTCCAGTGGATCCTGCATATTTTAAATATGATATGATTTTAAAAGCTGCAAAATAATTTAATTACATGGGAATCCAATGACTGCTTAAGAGAGAAGAAGCCACTTCTGGAAATTAATTTAAGGAGGAAAGTAACATAACAATATTCTTAGACTAAATAGAAGAAAAGCAGCCTGTCTACCTATGGTTTGGGGAATAGGAACAAATCTGGATATACCATGGAGTGCTCTGCCAGAAGGCGTACAACCCTTTGTGGGAGACACAGGTCAGACTCAACTCACACCCCATGAGTAACGGCAGAAAAACCATTTCTTGGGATCTTGGAAAATCATTCTTTCTGAAGTAGCATTTACCTTAAAACTTCTCAGGAGTAAGGTCCGCAACCTAGAAAAATTTGGACAAATCACGTACAGATTATATATTTGGTATATATGTTATATTGAATCAAAACCTTTATTCCTTTTTTTTATAAACCCTCTGAATTTTAACTGAAGGAATTGATCTTGCAATTTTTATTAAGAAGAACAATTGATTTCACATTTATAACTGCCATTTAAAAGTTATGTGAATTGTTAAATGTATTTGAAAATGTATTTGAAAGCAATAATATAATATATAATACTTATATAAACATTATATATTAGATAATATAATATATAGCATTAATATATAGTTTACTGTCTAGTAGGCGCTATTCTAAGTTCTTTGGTGCTATAAGCAAATAGTATATACGGCTCTAGGATGTTGATGTAATTTATTATACAAATTAAAATAACATTTGCAAATATGTAAAAAATACACTTAAATAATTTTATGTGTTATAAAATCATCTCACTCAGAGATTTATATATTTTGTACTATCACAACAAAATTTTCTGATCATGAAGTTTTGTCATATACTACCTTATGTCTATATTCAATTCTAAACTAAATACCACTTCAGTTATTTAGTATTTTTTAGATAAATCTCTTACTATTCTTTTACCAGCTGTTCTTGTAAAGCTCTTGTCAGTACACAGATGAAAAACTCAAATTCTTACTTGATTTCTCCTCAAACTAGCTTCTATATTTTCTCCCGTAGTCTCACTTTCAATTAATTCTTCACAAAAATACAACCCTTCTTACTCATTATCATGAGTATGCAGTATCATCTGTTTTAAAATTTTTAGAGTGAGTGTAGTTTAATTTATTTTCTATGATGCCAAGTATGACAACATATTATGCTTAAATTATTATTTGATAACTTTCTAATTTCCACATGTGCTATGTTTTGTATGATTCGTTTATCTATGAGTTTAAAATAAAACAATTTCAGTATTTTTTTTTGGCCAAGAGTATACCTTTGCTTTTCCTTCTACTAATCTTCTATTTAAATGCTAATAGCTATATTTATTCTATATTTTCAGTTCATATATTCTAGATTGAATTTCAGTCTTATATGTGTTAAAACAATGTTTATGAAAAGTGAGATTCCTAAAGAGGATAACTTTAGATAACTTGTCCACCATTCCAGTGGATCCTGCATATTTTAAATATGATATGATTTTAAAAGCTGCAAAATAATTTAATTACATGGGAATCCAATGACTGCTTAAGAGAGAAGAAGCCACTTCTGGAAATTAATTTAAGGAGGAAAGTAACATAACAATATTCTTAGACTAAAACAGGTTTATAATTTATAATATAGCAAATATGATTTCACTCTACAACAGTAAAATATTAAAAAATCTAACAATTATGGAAAAATTATTGAAAAATATGTTGAAAATATCAACAGCTTAATGGAAAAATATGATAATAGGTCATTAAGTATAAAGTGTCCTATTTTGAATCCAAAGTGTAGTTTATTATAATTCAAAAAAGAAACAGTACAATTAATCAAAGTTTGTGCTAAACTATCAACACAGTTTTGTCATCTTAGCAATAGCTGGTTTATGCCAGCAGAGAATAAGCCTAGTGAGTGAGTGGCTATGAAATTGTGAAAGGCATTTTCCACAGCTTGTTGGGAATTAAAAATTTTTCCTTCCAAGAAGTGGCCCAAAGCCTGGAAGAAGTGATAGTCAGTTGTTGCAAGGTCTGGTGAATATGGTGAATGACAGAGAGTTGCCAAATCCAACTTCTGTAGTTTGAGCAGTGTTGTTTGTGTGACATGTGGTTGAGTGTTGTCTTGCAAGAAGATTGACCTGCTTTAAGAAACAATGGTGATATAGCACCTCTTGTACTTTCCTGGATAGAGCTGGTACCCGTTCTACTAAGTGATGTATCTCAAGAATAGAAAAACAAGCACCACATGTACTCACCAGCAAATTGATATTAACGCATCAACACGTAAGTGGACATATAGGAATGACATTTATCGGGTGTTGGGCGAGTGGGAGGGGGGAACGGGGGACATGGCCAATATCTGTAACCTTAACATTTGTACCCCCATAATATGCCGAAATAAAAAAAGGGGGGGAAAGAAGATTGGCCCGTCTATTGACCAATCTCAGCTGCTTAACTGAAAGCATGCTCATGATTTCATCCAATTGATTGAAGTAGACATCCCCTGTAATCCACTGACCAGGTTTCATGAAGGTGTAGTGAATAATACCACTGCTACACACCAAACAGACACTATTAAATTTTTTTAATGATTATTCAGTTTTGGATTGTGTTTTAGCACTTCATTTTTACCCAGTCATTGTGCCAAATACTTCTGATTGTCAAAAAGAATCCAGTTTTTCATCACACATAACGATATGGTGTAGAAATAGTTTGCCTTTATGCTTTGACAGCAAAGAAAGGCAAGCTTCGAGACGATTTCTCTTCCAACACTGATTTAATTCATGTGGAACCCATTAATCCAGCTTCTTTACCTTGCCTATTTGGTTCAAATGATCTAATATTGTTGGAATAGTAATGTCAAACCTTGCAGCTGATTCACACGTAGGTTGAGATGGGTTCACTTCCACTACAGATTTCAGCTCATCATTATCTACCTTGGTCTCAAGTTGCCCACATGGCTCATTTTCACAATTAAAATCACGAGAATGAAGCTTCTCAAACCATCAAGGTACTGTGTTCATTACCCACATCCTTCCCAAACACTTCATTGATATTTCAAATTGTTTGCACCGCATTGGTTCCATGGCGGAACTCAAATTTAAAAGTAACATGAATTTTTGACTTATCCATGATTTCACAAAAATTGCTCTAAACTTTGACAGATAACCAAAACATGCATTTGAAAGACTGAGCGTGTGCCTTCACCATAAAAGTAAAACAAATAGTGTCAAAGTGAAATGTCAGAGATACCAACCGTTGAACTTAGTACTTCAGGAAATTGGACATTTCATACTTAATAACCTAATATAACAGGTATGTGGCAACATTTTTTTTGGAAATTAATTAAAATATCCTTATGTATTAGAATGATAAAAATTCATATCACATTTTGTAATTTGAGAATCATGAACAAAGCAGTGCTTTGACTGATTCTAGCAATTTTTCTTAGAATTATAATTATAGATTAATACCAATCTACTCTCTATTAAAATGCTGAGATTTCAGTCCTGCTTAGAATTCTAGATATAGTTTCTGGATGCTAATAGACAAAGAAAAATAGATAACATGAGTCAAACTTCTATTAAGATTTATGAAATCCCAGAAAAATTTTTCCATTAGATAACTAAAAAAGCAAGATCTTTTGGAAAGTGGCTATTGTAAAGGGTCATTATTAAATACAACACCAGCTGTAATAGGCAGAATATGGTAATTTAAGTTCAGGAGACAATAAATAAAGCAAATTTTCATCAAAGGCAGGAAAATTGACCCTTACTAGAGTTTGTATACTCAACACCTATCATGTTTAACCAGACAAAAAATTTGCTCCAGAAATGTTGTGGCTAATTCTCTCTACATGCTTATCATCACCAGTAACTCCAGAGTGGAACTAACTGTGCTGAATTATAGATTGACAACAGATTTAATAAAGTGTTTAATTTTACCACAGTTTGGGAAATATCATCCACGCACACATGGAATTTTCAATATAAAGAAATGTCATCACCATGAATAACTGAAATGGAATTTACTATGTGACTCATTGATCCCAAGAATAAAACCTTTCAAATCTGGTGCCATTCAAAATGGTAATATTTCAATCCTACAGATATTCTCTAATAATGTCCTTAAGCATCATGTCAATAGAAAGATATGGAAAGATATAATTTTATAGGTGATGAAATTGAAACAAAGATATTAGATAATTATGTTAAACTCAAGCTACTTATAGGGTTAAAGAATATTCTCATTTCTTTATTTTCAATATAACAGCTAAAAAGTCTTCCTTTACTAATATATATTTGCATTTTACCTTACATTTTAAATGCTTAGGGTCTATTGAGGAGGAAAATATGAAATTTACCAGTGGAAAATGTAAATTTAGCTTATTTCTTCTTGTTGAATAATAACTCAATTTTATGGAAATTTGGTTGGCCATGGTCCAAGAAAACGATTTCACTGCAAAGATATTAGTTGGCAGCATAATCAAGAATATGTCCAAATGTGTCTCTAAAATCAATGAATTATGCTGCCAAGCACTGCTGATCATAAAACTTAACATTATATTGATCTCTCCTCAAATAGAGAGGGTTAATAATGTCTTTTTAATAGAAAACAAATGGGTGTGTTGAGGTCATAAAATTCTGTGCAAATAATAATTTAAGTCCTATTAACCTCCATGCTATCATAGCTAAGAACAGTTTTCAAACATCACATAATGAAATGATTACACTAAGGCAAATTTCTGAGTGGAGGAAGAGATGATTAAAACACCAAGAATTTAGCAGAGCTGTAAGAAGAGATGTGTTGAGTGGGTCAGTAGACATATTTACTGTTATAAAAATCTACATAAATGAGCCTAGACAGAGAAAGCATCTGTGAATTTGTTAAATTTGAAAACTCTGAGGAGAATAATAAATATAGAGCAGGCAGTACGAAAAAAAAGTCAGTGAAGTTTGGCAGTCTACTGTGCTAAAAGTAGTTGATTGTACAAAAATGGAACATTATACAGCTGGCTTAAGTATAAAGAACCAAAATGTAGAGCCAAAAACTCTAGTGTATTAAAAGCTCTTATAGAATATTCAATAAAAATTTTAAGTTTCTATTAATATTATGGAATGTATTTTGGGCATATAGTTAAAAAAATAAGAAAACAAAGAATTTCAGAAAAACGCCTTAGAATAGACAAAATGATTGATATGAAGCTCTTGTAAGTTTAATATTAACCATAATACCATCACTGAACCACATTTGTCTGTTCATGATCTGATACTGATCCATCTAGCTATCTTTCAAACACAGTATTAGAATAAGTTAGTAAATGCTCCAGATATCAAAAATAATTGCTTTCGTGTTAATCACAGAAAACATATCTCTTGACCAATATTGGGGCAATTGTGTGTCTAATGTTTGATTTTAACCTATACCACACATTTATTAGCATGTTTAATTATTTATTTAAAATCATTTATTATTTAGTATATATTGAAAGAAGATTACAAACAACATTTTAATTAGTTGCAGTGTTTTATATTCTGTCAGATAGACAGGTCAATGCTGCATTTAAATTTTCAGAACTTATGTCCAAAGCACTACCATGTGAAATCATTGTCCTAATTCTCTTCATCAGCAAACATGTCAAAAGAGATCTTCACTCCCTGGATTTGTAACTATCAGAGCCTGATTTTCTGCTATGTTGGGTTGTGAGAAGGTGAGGTAGACACAATTGGGAACAATTTATCTACTATTCTGACACTATTTTGGTGACAAGATGTTCATTAGAATCTACTTGAACTCAGTGTGATTTCAGTCTCATGGCAAATTGAGGACTAAATTCGGCTATTCATTCACCTAGTCATTCACTAATTCAAAAATATTTGTCTGCTATTGTCCAAGGTTGTTCTAGATGCTGGGAATGCAGTGGTTACTAAACAAAACGGGCCCCTGTACTGATTATCTGAGAGTGACTGCAAAAGGATTTCTTATTAATTTTTTTTGCTGACAATATAATCTTTTCTATTTATACATTTTTATTTCAACATATTATGGGAGTATAAATGTTAAGGTTACATATATTGCCCGTGCCCTTCCCCGCTCAACTGAGAGCTTCAAGTGTGACCATCCCCCAAACGTTGCACATCTCACTCATTATGTTTGTATATACCCGTCCCCTCCTCCCCCCTCCCACCTGCCCAACATGCGATAAATGTTATTCCTATATGTCCACTTAAGTGTTAATCCGTTAATACCAATCTGCTGGTGAGTACATGTGGTGTTTGTTTTTCCATTCTTGAGATACTTCACTTAGTAGAATGGGTTCCAGCTCTATACAGGAAAATTACAAGAGGTGCTATATCACCATTGTTTCTTTTTTTTTTATTACCACATATTATGGCGGTACAGATTTTAAGGTTTCAATAAATGCCCTTTTCCCCCCTCCTCCCACAAGTCTGAGTTTCCAGCATGACCATCCCCCAGATGGTGTGCATCTCACTCATTATATATGTATATTTCCACCCACCTCCCCCCTCCCACCTGCCCTATACCCTATTACTGTAGTACCTATGTGTCCACTTAGGTGCTACTCAGTTAATACCAGTTTGCTGGTGAGTATATGTGGTGCTTGTTTTTCCATTCTTGGGATACTTCACTTAGTAGTATGGGTTCCAGCTCTAACCAGGAAAATTAAGATGTGTTATATCACCATTGTTTCTTAGAGCTGAATAGTACTCCATGGTATACATATACCACATTTTATTAATTCGCTCATGTATTGATGGGCACAAGGATTGTATCCATAACTTTGCAACTGTGAATTGTGCTGCTATAAACATTTGAGTACAGGTCTCTTTTTTGTAGTGTCATTTGATCTTTTGGGTAGATGCTCAGTAGTGGAATTGCTGGATCAAATGGTAGATCTGCTTTTGGTATCTCCATATTGCTTTCCACAGAGGTTGAACTAGTTTGCAGTCCCACCAGCAGTGTAGAAGTGTCCCTATGTCTCCGTATCCACGCCAACATTTACTGTTTGGGGACTTTTTGATAAAGGCCATCCTTACTGGAGATAAGTGATATCTCATTGCAGTTTTGATTTGCACTTCCCTGATGATTAGAGATGTTGAGCATTTTTTCATATATTTGTTGGTCATTATTCTGTCTTCTTTTGAAACATTTTTGTTCATGTCCTTTGCTCACTTTTTGATAGAGTTGTTTCAGCAACAAAAATAAATTAATGGGACCTGATCAAATTAAAAAGCTTCTGCACAAATTAAAAAGCTTCTGCACACAAAGAAACTGTCAAGAGAGCAAACAGACAACCCACAGAATGGAAGAAAATTTTCGCAAGCTACACATCTGATAAAGGGTTGATAACTAGAATCTATTTAGAACTCAGGAAAATCAGCAAGGATTTCTTATTAAATTTTTAAAAATTTGAGCAAATTTAATAAACTGGTAAATTACAGATACACAATGAATCATAAATATTTCCAAGAAAGCAATACATCATATATTGGAGTGTTACAATTATTCTTCCTCTCTGAAGGGTTGATACTAATTTGCAAGCCTAAGAAGTTACAAGGTGTTTTATTCTATTCATCCTCTCTTGTTCTTGTTCCTCTTCTGAAGTTGGTTAATCCTTATTGATACCATGACCTGAGTTAATCATTCTCTTAGAAGGCCTCCATCCTGTCTTCAAGGTGTCCTGCTGAGGTGTGGGGTTGTTCATTCCCTCAATAAGTGTCCTAGCATGCTATTTCCATAATTTCTAGGGCTTGCTACCCTTTCATAATGCCTCATAGTTGTGTTTCCGTGCTTTCTCAAGTTAACCTACGTGTCTTACATTTTCTGTCTGCCTCATGCTCTGCAAAGTATGCCCAGGACTTCTCCCATTACTACTTTTCTCCCGTGCCAGGATGTTAGACCTTCTTGGTCCCGGATCTTCAATTTGCACTCACCCTATAGAACATTATACGCCCTTGTCTGTTAAGGTTTTTTCTTTCTTCATTTGTCAATTTTGACTTTCTGACTTTTCTCCTAGAAAAAGAAGTTATTTATTTACCTGTTAGTAGGCCCCATCGTTTTTAGGTGAAAAAACATTGCCTTTTATGCCCTGCTGAAATAAATTGTTCCAAGAAACTGTCAAACATCTTCCCTCCTCCCCCTCCCCCTCCCCCTCCTCCTCCTCCTCCTCCTCCTCCTCCTCCTCCTCCTCCTCCTCCTCCTCCTCCTCCTCCTCCTCCTCCTCCTCCTCCTCCTCCTCTTCTTCTTCTTCTTCTTCTTCTTCTTCTTCTTCTTCTTCTTCTTCTTCTTCTTCTTCTTCTTCTTCTTCTTCTTCTTCTTCTTCTTCTTCCTTTTCCTTCCCCTTTTCTTCTTCCTCCTTTCTCCTTCTTCTTCTCCTTGTTGTCTTCCTCCTCCTTCTTCTCCTCCTCCTCCTTCTTCTTCTCTGTTCTTTTAATTTTAAAATGGTTCATAGCTGGACAACTATACTATAATTCACACCAAAAAATACAAATTTAGTAATCCGTTTAGTACAATTACATTTTGGACCCTTGTGTAATAGCCTACCTTTCTGTGTGTGGATCAATTATGAATGGCCACACTAACCTCTCTTATTTAGGTCTCATCAGAAAATTTGGTTATCATTTCTTTAGAATTAACATTTTCAAACCAAAGTTATCTATATATTTCCCAAACCATCTTATGGTTTGTTTTTCATGACTTTTCCTGTTTCTAGCATCATCTATTTAAACAGAGTAAAGAGTTTGAGTCCCTTCCTTTTACCAATGATAGTATACCCCCAAACTCCTAAATTTCACTTTCTCTTCTTTATTGTAAATGTTGCTGCCCTGGTAGCTTTCCTCACTCATTTTAACTGACAATAATCTCTAAACTGACCTTTCCATTTCCATTCACTCTTATTTTTGCAGCCATATTATCAAACATTTTGCTTTATGTCAACTGATTCAAAAGTACTTATAATCTCTCCCTAATGCCTAGAGAATAAATCTTATATTCCAATGTACTGTTATCTTTATTTATTTTTATAGATCTACTAGTTCTCCTTGCTAACAATTGGGGCTGCTTTGAAATCTTTTGTCAGGTCATAAATTTTCACCAACTATTTTCACCTAGAGGTGTTCAAGAGCACTTCTTTGATTTTGGCTAGGGAGAGAGACTATCTATCCAACCAGCTATCCCAGGCATTTATTATTTACTTATTTCCCTAAAACTCCCCACATTTGAAAAAAAAAAATCTTCACATTTGGAAAAAAACAAAACAAAAACAAAAACAAAAAATCTTAAAATATCTCCTATTGCAGAAGACAATATTAGAAAAAATACTGAAAGTGGCATATCTATCATATCCATTACAAGTGTTGTTTTCTGTAACAGGCTCAAAGGATATGAGGTGAGTACTGGCTGAGGAATGGTGATTGTGCATGACCTCATTCCTCCACATGGGAGAGGCACTCAGGTTATGGCAACAGCTACAAGCCAATGCACAGTGAGGTCCTGCACTGTAGTAGTGAGCCAATAGAGAGGTTTTTCCAAATCCTTAGACCCCTTGTTGCACCACCTAAAAAACCTCTGGGATGAGAAATAAAATGTATGTGCTTTGGGGAAGCCATGGCACCTAGAAATAATGCCTGAACACCAGGAAGCAGAAATCATCAGGGCCACCTTAGCTGTCCACAATGACGTTTACATTGGAAAGATGTAATTGACATAAAAGAGATCCAATTGGTTAGAGTTTGAGTTAAGTGTAGAAGCTGGAGCAATAATATAACTTGTGGGAGTTAGCATCATAAGAGCAATTATTAAAGTAATACTAAATTAAAGTAATGGCTGAGTTTAACAAGGAGTATAAAAGAAAGACAGAAGAAAAGATTTCAAGGGATGCTTCTAACTAAGGAGGAGAAAGTGGAATTAGTGAAGATTGCATGCGGGAGAGTACCCCAAGGGTTTACAAGGAAGAATGGCAGAGAGCAAAGAGGACTGGAGGTAGACAGGTAAGAATCCAGAGCCCCTCTCTTTTCACTTAGTAATGATTTTGAGCAAATTATTTGTCAGTTCTGAGCCATAATTCTTTTACCAAATGGGTTAACTATATTTGCCTGGAATAAAGGTGGAGAAGATTAAATGACATAATTGATATAACGTGCTTAGGACAGTTAATATGCAAAAGGTAGCTATTAGAAAATGAACCAAGATATAGTATTATGCAGGCTACTATCTTTAAATATACAGTAAGCTTGAAATTTAATAGTAGACTATTTCTAGCATCTTCTCAAATCTGGAATTGAAAGGTATAACTTTAGGTTGCCCAACCTCATAGGCCCACAACCTGCATTCACAATAAGTAAATAAATAAATAAATAGCAGGTCATAAACAGTTTCTGTGTGCTCAACTAACTTTACAGCTTAATTAAGCATGTAGCAGATGCTTAGAATATTCTTGTTTTACTACCAAAAATGGTGAAGAAAATAAACCCTGCTTGTATAAATTCAAGTACCATGGTCCAGTTGGTGAATATTTCAAGTCAAGGCTAGCTTGTAGCAGCACAACTACACAGCTGTATTTCTCACATTATTCCAGAAGTTCAAAGTAGCCAAAGAATAGTTGTACCTGCAGGTAAAATAGAGCAGGCCATGAATGTGTGAATTCCTATGGAAGATTTCAACGTGATTACTGTAATAGGTCTGGGATTCAGTAGTATTTGTGACCAAATTATTAAACTGAAGTATAGAAGTATTGTAATTTATAATTCATACATAAGAAAATTTATTTTAAAAACATTCTTTTTAGGGAGTTATTATGGTACAAAATTTAAAAAATAAATTTTAAAAGAAATTAAACTAAAACCTAACTCATAACCCAGAAATCCAGAGACAATCAATTTAAGTAATTTGGTTTATAGCTTTCATATCATACAGATATATACATATATATAATACATATGCATGTTACATAAAATATAAATTTTAAGCATGGTTCATACTTTACATAATGCTAAATAATCTTGTCTTTTACCATTAAATAATATCTCATAGAAATATATTTAGCCATTAAATATTTTTGAAAACATTATTTTAATTACTATATAATAATTTGTTTAATTAAGCCAACTAACTGTCTGTTATTGGGCATTTAGGCAGTATTTTGGGGTTTATTTCTCTTTACATTAAACCAGCATTGTACAAAAGACATATGTATTCATTTATATACACATGGAATTGTGATTATCACTAATATTTTATGATAAACTCCTAGATAAAAATTTTCACATCAAAGGACATATATCTCCTTTTAATATGTAGTTTGACTTTATATATAGTTTGATGACCATTAGTCCAAGTACAAATACACTTCCACTCACTTACTAGTTTTTTATTTGTTCTAGGAGATGTGTTTTGGAGGTAAGTATGTAAAAATTTGTATTTCTTTAAAATCTTATTTTTATTATTTCTTATTTTTTGCAGTTAAAGGATCTTATTTTCCTAGGGCTCTGTGAAATTCTTTCCTGTATTTTATCTCTAATCCCTCTTACTAAAAGACCTGGCTGTCATTCCACGCTAGTTAATGCAGAGCTCCATCCTGTGGCCACTCCTTAAGCAATTCAATTTTCCACAACCAAACCCTGCACAGCTCTCACATCTAATTAGTTTTGAAAGCCTATTGATTATTCCTTGCAAAGCTCCCATCACATCTGCTACCTCATTTCCAGACCCAGTAGCTCCAAAGTAATTCCTGTCCTTGCCATCCACCTTTAAACCACATTAATAAAATCCTAACTCTCTACAACACCTCCTCATACAAAAAAAAAAAAATTGCGAAGATTAATACTCATCTGTGAATGAGTGAAGGATAAATCTCTTAACGTACTGCCCTCCATGCTCCTTCCTTTCTGATGTACTTGAAATCTGATCTCTGATCTCTGATCTCAAAACTTTTCCCAAGCTACTCCTTCATTCTATAATGAACCTCTCCCTCTCTCCTCTCCTTTCCCATGCCCAATCCACCTGCACTTCAAGCCCAAGATCAAAGCTGCTTCTACCTCTCCCCAGGGTGAAAGTGCCCTCCTGTCTCTAAATTCCTATTGTATTAATTTTTATCAGTTCTGCAATTTCCTTGATCTTTCTGTCTCCCCATTTCCTCATTTATAAAATGGGTAGAATGATATCAACATACCTCATAGAATTATTGTGAATATTAGATGACATGTTCTGTGCTTAGAAGCACTGAGAAGCATTTCTGAACATCATAAGTGCTCAATAAATGTATTTCTGCTGTTATTATGAAGTGGGTGATAATTATAATGATGTAGAATTGGCTCATATTATTAATTATAGTTCTCTTGGCCTGCATAATTTCTCCCTGAATAGAAGATAATTTTTTGCAGAGTAGGGGCTTTGTCATTCTATTTTGTTTCTAATAAAATTTCTTACATAGAGTAGATGCCTAATTACTACTTATTGATTGATTCCTTAAAGCACAAGTGGACTGAGTGATGATAATGTTGCCAGGATTCCCTTTGTAAGAACCGCAGCATTTCAGGAATTTTAGAAGAAAAAAAATAACAATCTGTCTAAATGGATCTGAATAGGTATTTATTGAAAGAACATTTGTCAGTTCATATACAATAATTTTGATTAACACATGTAACATAGAAAAGAGCCCCTTTTCCACAGTAACTCTTAATGCTTACCCTCCAGATTCAAGTTCTCCCAACACATGAGGCCATCATCAAAAGAGACAGGAGGAATAATATTAATATGCACAGCATCCTGTCCTTGGCCTTTATCTCTCATGTATCTACTCCAGGAAGTCCTCTCATCTTTTTGAGACCTGGTAGTATTTTCTAACTCTATGCCTTTGAGACTGAAATACTCTTGCTTACTAGGTTTCACACCCCAATGGCATCTCGCGAACTCTTCCCAACACCCCACAGTGAATAGTAATAGTAAATCAATCAGGCTGAACTATTTATTAATACAACATTTCTTGTCTCCACTCCCCGACTCAGAAAACTGACCTTCATTCTCTCCCTCTAACACTCCAAGTCCTTTGATCCTAAGTCATTTGCACTAAGTCATCTACTTGGAGCACACGTTTCACATGTCTTCCCATAATGGTTACTTATCATCCTATCATTCTTAGCTTAAAGGACATAGCCTTAGCAGGGACTTTCCCGACACCCATTCTAAAACTGCCTTTGCCCTCCTTCTGTTGCATATGCTATTTTCTAGTTTACTTATATTTTTATGCCAAGCAAGCAAGGACTTTGCCTCTTTTATGTACTAATACCTAGAAAAATATCAGACATATGGTAGGCACTCAATATTTTTTTTAAAAAAAAGTTGTCTAAAGAAGTAGTGAAATTATTTGAATAACACACATGATTGAAAAATATGAGAATATTGAAATAATGTTTAAAAACATTTTCTGTTTTTATAAAAAGTTGATCAGAATAAATTATTTTAATGAAGATAGTACATAATTCTCAAAAAGTACCTAAAATTTTGGATATTATTTGGATTATTTATGGATATTATTTTTAATAGAAAAGGGGGACTACTAAAACAATGTTAAAACAATCTTTTACATGACTAAAAATTGACCATGATAAATTCTTATTAAAGAAACACTGTGCAATATTCAAAGAAAATGTCTTTTGGATTTTTACTGACATTCTTTCCAGTTATTTCCAAGTGTTACATTGAAATTCATGCTAAAATTTTTAAAGTGTTTTGCATTTCCAGTAATTTTTTTTCTTTGTTTCATATATGCAACTGTTTTCAGCTCCTACATATGGAAAAAAAAACTAGATGAACAATTGGCATCTGCAAAAATCTGGTGTTTTCAGAATTTGAATGTATTCAAATGCAATGGATCTAATCTGTTCTAAAGAATGAATATGAAAAGATAAGAAAAAAATAAAAAGAATAGTGTTATAAAATGTTATAAAATGTTGACTATATCTTTTTTCCTAATACAAAGAAAAAGATAAGGTAATTATTTCATTTTTATTGTGTCATTTATCTCCGTAAATATCTTTGTATCATTTTATTAAAATTGTATCAACATTTTAGTTAGTTGTTATCTATTACTATTAATTATGATAACTTCTACATGACATCTTTGGCACATGAACAGCATCTAAAGTATACATCCTCACAAATAGCAAAATGTCACTGAAAGCAACATGTCATTGAAAACAGAAGATATCATTTAGATTTGTGTTCACATATATGTAGAATTTAAAAGTCACATGCTTTCACTAATGACAGTAATTAACTATACGCATTTTACTCTGGGTAATCTAATGAACTTTAGGAAAATATCATTTGTAGCCATTGTAAAGGCATAGCATAAGCATTACTCAAATGCTTGTGGTGATGCTGATATAAACAAACCTACTGCACTGTCAGCCATATAAACGTATAGCACATACAATTATGTATAGTACATGACACTTAATAATAATAATGAACCACTGTGTTAATGGTGTATGCATTTGCTATACTCTACTTACTGTTATTTTAGATCATATTTATTTTAACTATTAAAAAGAAGCTATATTTAAGAAAGGCACAGACAGGTCCTTCAGGAGTTATTCCCAAAGAATACATTATTATCACAGGAGATGACAGCTCCATGACTGTTATTTCTCCTGAAGACCTTTCACTGGGATAAGATGTGGAGATAGAAGATAGTGACATTAATGATCCTAACCCTTTGTAGGCCAGCTAATGTGTGTGTTTATGTCTTAGTTCTAACAAATAACTTTAAAAAATAAAAAATAAACAATGCTAAATATAGAAAAATGCTTATAGAATAGGGATATAAAGAAACAATATTTTTGTACAGCCGAACAATGTGTTTTAAGCAAACTATTATTGCAAGAGCAAAAACTTTTAAAAATTAAAAAGTTTATAAAGTAAAAAATATTAAGCTAAGTTTATTACATTAAGCTAAATTTATTATTGAAGAAAAAGTATTTTTAAATAAACTTAGTGTGGTCTAAGTGTACAGTGTTTATAAAGTCTACAGTAGTATAGAGTAACGTCGGAGGCATTCACATTCACTCACCACTCACTGACTCACCCAGAGCAACTTCCAGTCCTACAATCTCCATTCATAGTAAGTGCCATACGCAGGTATACATTTTTTTAAATCTTTTATACAATATTTTTACTGTACATTTTCTATGTTTAGATACACAGATACTTACCATTGTGTGGAAAATGCCTACAGTATTTAGTACAGTAACATGCTGTACAGGTTTGTAGGCTAGGAACAATAGGCTATATCATATAGGCCAGGTGTATAGTAGGCTCTACCATCTAGGTTTGTGTAAATATACTCTGTGATGTTCATGCAAGGACATAATTGCCTAAGGAAGCATTTCTTGGAATGCATCCCAGTCGTTAGGCAATGTACAACTGGATTTGTCTAGCAGAAGAAGAATCACTAGTGCATATGCAGGTTGTCAATCCCCTCTGCCCAAGTATGAATACTGCTGAAGAAGGGAAGAGAATTAACAGTTATGTTATTCTTAAA
Organism: Microcebus murinus; assembly: GCF_040939455.1. NCBI lineage: Eukaryota > Metazoa > Chordata > Mammalia > Primates > Cheirogaleidae > Microcebus > Microcebus murinus. The sequence continues at coordinate 61,064,859 of NC_134108.1, read as the reverse complement.
GTACCTATATATTTATTTTTCTTTTCTTTCTTGGATATTTCAAGTTCCTCAGCAATATTTCCACCTAACAGAGGGGAGCAAAATGTGAACATTTGAAGCAGGAGTTTTAAGAGAAAAATGAATTTGAAATTCCATCCCCTTTGATATTTGTGGAGTTTGGAAACCAAAGAAAGAGGAAAAATATGAGACACACCCAACAGGAAGGGCAGGTGGAAACACTTGGATTCACTTTTGAGATATCTAAGAACTGCTGGTAATAGGAGAGGTTCTAAGGCATATCTTCTCATCCACAGCCTGGAAAGCTCTAATACCCAAAGAAAAGCTTCATGTAGAGGAATATCCAGCTGGATTTTGGAGTCAGGTAGCTGGATTAAAAGACCTTGACACAGTGCTCCTCCTCATTCCTCATCATTATCATGTAGAGCATGCAAGGAAACTAGGAGTTCTTGCTACTCCAGTAAGGAGTTCAGACAGAATAAAACAATCAGTAGGTTACAAAAAGTGTGAAAGGAAGAAAAAAGAGCATAGTGTGAATAAATTTGATATAAAAATCAACGATCCATGATGGATTTCTGCAGGGTGGTTGGAATGAAGTGTGGACAGCCAGAAGGAACTCTCCCTACACAGTCCTACAGGCAGCAGAAATTCAAAGGTTACATATGGAACTAAGATTCTCCTCCCCTTCACCACTGGGAAGTTGCATAACCACTGGACACATAAAGCAGGTGACCAAGAGGATTTTAATGTTCCATTCAGCTTGACTAAAGAGTAGACAGGTTTCTTCCTCACTATAGGCGTCTGACCTACCTTTTCTTAGAGCATTTGCTGTAGAAAACTTGCAACTGTAAATTTTTTTTCTCTGCCCTTTTGAGATATAATTCTTCCATAACTAGAAATGTCTTTCTGGGGAACTGGGAGCCATCCCTTTGACATGTAATCATCAACAACATTAAGAAAGATAGGGCCCTTGACTCCCAATCACCATGGGAAGGAGGGAGCCTAACTTCCAGAAGGGCCAATTAGCCAAAACAGATGGCCTAACCACATTGACTAACCTCGCTAACATCCCCTGGTACTTTTTCATTAGCTCACCCCAGCATTTAAAAATTCTCCCACTTTCTGTTTTGGCAGAGTTGAGGTTCAATCTTTCTTCTCTTTTCCATGGTTTTGACTCTTAATGTAATAGTCATGAATAAATTCTCCAAGCCATTTTTAACACGTTGTCTGGTGCATTTCTGTTTGACAGTTCTTTCACACAAGCAACATGTTTGAGAGAAGCCCAATGATGCAGACAGGAAAGAAATCAAAAGACCAAGCCCAGATAACTCCCAAGTTATGTAAACTGCAAGGGCCAATAATACCAAGTTTTAGGTTAGTTTTTCTCCTAGTTAAACTAGGGAGTGGGGATGGAGGTAGGAAGATATTTAGATCAGTTATAGTGAATAAAGAATCAGTGTTTTCTTCACACATCATGCTGGAATGTGACTGAATTTTGCCTCGTCTACTCAAGTTATAGGAAGAGCTGCAGAGCCCCATTGTTAACAAGCTAATCCAGGCATCCTCCCTTTACAGAGAGTATTGGAGGAATCAAGCTGCTCAGGAAATCAATTAACAACAGCTCAGATTTTGAAGTGAAATATGAGCATATGTGGGTGTAAATAGTACAAACTTTCTAAAAATAGTAGGGAGGCACATAAAATAAAAGAAGGAAACTCTTCTTGCTGAAACATAATTAAATAATAATGCAGTCAGATAGACAGAAGAGAATCAGCATGAGCTTTAAGAGGAGAGATTTAGACACAAAAAGAACTCAGATTATTCCCTGAGTCCCTGACAGAGCAATTTCTCTCAATTCAAAAACTAGTAAGCGGGAAAAAAATGTATGATTTTTACCTCTTAACATAAATCCAAGACCTAAATCCATTGAGCATATTATTCGTGAAGCTTTTTATTCCCAAGAGCTGTACAAAAGTCTAGGAACTTGACTTAATGTTAAGGCACTGAAACAGCCCTACCGCACCCACAGGTCCTCAGTCTACACCAGCTATACCCAAGATACCCAATGTGAAAATCTTCATGTTTCCTTTGATTTAGGAGTCTGTGCTTTTGTGCCATCCTTAAGACATAGAAATACTTGTTGTGGCTAGAACTCCCAGTATCTAACACTCAGCATGCACCAGGAAGCCACTTCTGCTGAGGCCCACCATCTGCCTTGAGGCAATTCCAGGGAGCAGGGCACGTGTGCCTATTGCTTTGCAGCCCACAGATTTTTCTCCCTGTTTTTGGAACAGCTGCTACAAATCAGATTATGTTTCTTATCAGTAAATGACATTATATATTAGAAATTATTTGAAGTTACTAAATATTAAAGTTGTAATCCAGATTATTCTTGTGTATTATATTTTTTCTTAAAGTAAATTAGACTCTCCAGGTTTAAAAAAATTGATATTTGGTTAATGTTATTATTGTGTAATAAATCTTTATGCAAAAACTCATTTCACAACACATACAGAGGTTTTATATATATGTATATATGAGAAACAATAATGCATATATTTACACATGATATAAATAAACATACATACATATTCTTAAATTAATATATAGTAAATTGTATAGAATTCACATTTAAGAGTATAAGTTTAATTACCCTGCACAGATTGTTTGGACATTTGGTTAAAGTCCTAAGGTAATAAATCCTTCCAGGTGTTGCTATATAAAAAAACCTGAACCTGGTGGGCAATGTCTGCAGAGTTCTAGTGTCAAGAGTAGAAAAAAGCTATGCAAATCTTGCCTCTTACTGAACACTGGCTTAAAAAGGTTTATTTCTCTCTGTGTTTGTGATGCACTCTGCTTTCATTGCACATGGTGGGATGACACAGAAAAATATTTTGATTAAATTTTATACCAGTCTATCAATTTTAACTTGTGTTCCATGAATATACATTGTAGAGAATAATCTCTCACTATTAAATCAATGAAATTTAAAAGTTTATTAAGTAATTAATGCATGTGAAATGCCTAGAATAGTGAGTCTTACACCATATGGGCTATCAGTTCATGTTTGTTTAATCCAGGTATGAAACATAAGGAGGGGATATAATACCAAAGATAATCCTAGATCTTATTCTAATGTAAATAATTTTACACATAAAGAAATCAAAATTCACAGTGCTTATATGACTGTAAGGTTACACTTGAGGTCAGAATTATAGCCTCGAATACATTATGTCCAATTTGGCAGGCTGTCCATGTGCCATGTTACTTCCCTAGACACTGCCATTACACCAGGACTATATACTACATTAATTTGTAGATCCTGATTTGCCATGACATAGATCCAGATAAAGTTTTTGGCCCTAAAAAAATAACAGAAAGATTGAATAAGCAATCCAAAACATTTCATAAGTTAAAATCTTATAGAGACAAATGTGTGTTCTCTCACTGTTTCTTCCAGCAAAAACAGACAGGTGGTATATATAGATTAGAGAGCCAGAAACTTGGCTTATTTCAGACTTGTGAGCTTTCATTGCCAATCTCAATTTTGCAAGTAGCTTATTAAAAGATGTTGGGCAAGCTATTGTTCTCTGTATGAGAATGTTCTCATTATACAAAGAAAACACTGAATACAAACCTGGCTAAGAGTTGCACAACACCTGCAACAATTGGCACCGGTGACTTCCTCCCTTAGGGAAGCACTCTCCTTAAACACAGCACTCTCCTTCCTTGACTCTGTGGCACTGAATCATTTTCATTTGGATTATCCTTATCTGACCCTCACCCTGGACACTTTTGAGGAAATCTGCTCACTTTTCTTTTCCTTCTCACCCTCTACTGTATGTACTCCCCAAAAGCTCTACCTACAGGGTTCTTCTCTTTTTTACTCTACCCCAAATACTTCTTTGGTGAAATTAAACCATCATATTTTATTCAGGTAACACCAAGTCTTGTGTGTTTAGTACTTCAACTTTCTCTTTTTAGGTGTTGAGTTGAATTGTTTGTTCCTACCCCAAATTGAAGTCTTGATAAAATGGTTTACCCTCAAAAATGTTAAAGTCCTAGCCCTCAGTACCTCAAAGCACAATCTTATTTGTAAATAGAGTTGTTGAAGATGTAATTAGTTCAGATGAGGTCATACTGGGGTAGGTGTGGCCCTAATAGAACAAGACTAATATCTTTGTAAAAAAGAGAAATATACACAGACAGAGGGAGAACACCATGTGAAGATAAAGGCAGAAATTAGGATGATGGCTCTACAAGTCAAGGAGGCCAAAGATTGCCAGCAAACATCTAAAAGCTGGGTGAGAGGCATGGAAAACATTCTCCCTCACAGTCCTTGGAAGGAACTAACCCTGATGAGACCTCAAGATTGGACTTCTAATCTCCAGAGCTGTAGGACAATTAAATACTGTTGTTTAAGCCACCCTGCATGTGGTATGTTGTTATGGCAGCCCTACCAAACTAATACTGTATGGAAGACATCATGTAGTACGCACTCACCAAATTCAGTTTCCTCTTTCTTTTAGGTACACATCTAGGTGAGGTTTTTCAGACTCCCTCACAATTAAGTGACTGTTCTGGTCAAAAGAACATGGATAGAAGTGATTAATACCTTTTTCAAGCCTGGTCCATAAAAAATATCCACATGTAGGCATTTTCTTTCTTTTGGCTAGAATGGAGACCATGTCCAGGACAACATGACCCTATGTTAAAGACAGAGGAGCCACATGATGAAAATAATCTTAGTCCCTAAATCACAATTCTCCAGAGCAGAGGAGCCTCACCAGAATACCATTTTTGATTGTGAAGTAAGTAAGAAGTAAGCTTTAATGTGGTAAACCAATGAAACAGGAGCTTCATTTAGGATAAATTCTAGGGTTATCCCCTTTGTCTAACATATCATTTCTCTCCTTGCATCTCTATCTTTTGAATTTTATCTGAGAGACCAGTAAATATTTTAGATTAAGAATCCAAATGGAAGTTCACCATCTAAGAATTTACATGATCATATAGCTCCCACATTTATCCTCTGATAGAATTAGCTCTTATCCCTTGATTTATTTTGAAATTTTGGGATTTTGTTGAAATTTTGCAATTATTTTTCTATCTTTAACTTCCTTATCCTCACAGATTTTCATATACAAAACCCATAAATACTACCTCCCAATTTATCTCACATGGATATATTCCTTGATTTTTACCACTCATACGTAAATCAGTTTAATTTTTTTGGAACTAATGCAGTTATTTCTTACCTATCCCTCCTATCAAAAAACTAACAAATTTTAATATTTATATCCAAAATTCCAGTGGTTTTCAAATTGCTGGGAATGACTTAATTCATAATCCTAAACATCATTTAAAAATTAAATGGACTGGAACAAGAATAGAAAACAGAAAACCACCACAAGTAAAAAGATATCCCTTATAAAAATGGATAAGCAATTTCATGCAAATGTGTTATATATATGCATGTATATACAGGATCTTGATGATGTGAAATATATTTCAAATGAAAAAAAGCGTGGCCTTGTATGCTATTGACATATTTTAAAAATACAAATTATATCAGTTCTAGGCTAAAAAGTAATGTAAATGACCTCCCATAGAACTACTATATTAAGAAGAATTCTAATAATTTCTACAATGTATAAATTCTATTCTCCAGTGGACTTACAGTTTCTGCTCTTTATTTTACACATTGTCACATTTTCACCTCCAAACTTTCACTTTGGCTCTTACTTTAGGCTGAAATCCATTTGTATAGCTCAACTTCTGCACCACTTTCTAAGAAATCCAAAAGCCTTCAAAAGCTGTCATTCAAAAGCCTTTACACATGTCACAACATTCATGCAGTTTTCCCTGATAGCCTCACCAAATGGTGTCCCTGTGTCTCTCAACATTGTGAGAACATTTCTGGACCCCTAACCCAGCATTTTTCATATTCTGTCTAGCATTACTTCCTTCTATATACTTGCCCTATTACTTATGCTTTAGTAAATGAGAAATATCTTAGCTCAGCATTTATAATGCTGCTGAAGTAGTTTCTCAATAACAGTTTTTTTGTGAGAATATCAATAAATTATACGGTTTGCTAAGTATTTGTGCATATTTGTGGCTAGGGATGAAAAGGTGAATGTCTTTGTTTTATTAAATGTACTGAATAAGTGTAAAGTTGCCTTAGTTCTGAATTTGTTGAGGAATACATATGAGAAAAAAATGAAATAAACAAAAAACCTTACAATGTAAAGCCATAAGATAAAAATCACTACTTTTTAGTAGATAATTGTAATTTCATAAATCATAAAAAATGTCTGCTGCTATCACTCTGATCCAAATGAACTAGGGAATATATCTAAATGGTTGCTCCACCCAGGCTCTGAGTGGCTGCTCTCGAGGAACTTGGACACCTTAGGTGATGACAGAATAATTTTTGATCTCTTACAGGGCCCCAATATTGGACCCATTTCCTCAGGGCACCTAACTACCAATATAGAGCACATAACTTGTCATTGAAAAATTTTCTTCCTCAGATTTAATGCCATCTGAATTTCTTGTTATTATGTTTCATATGTAAATGCCTACCATATTATAAGATACTCTATGAATTTTTAGTAGCAAATATACATATGAATAAGTTTTCTCAAAAGAACCTGAAGTATTTTTTAGAAAATAAATACTTACACACGTAAAATAATGAAATAGATAAGTATCAGAAACAGGCAATGGATGTAAATGTGAGTAATATACGGTGATGGAAATCCTCCAAATTTCAAAATTAAAGACCTTAGTTGAAAGTAGTCAGAATGACCACCAGTGAAGAATAATATAGAAATAGTGAAGAATAGAAATGACCAAACATCAAGTACTTCATAAAAAGGAAACCATTCTTCCATCTCATTCAAACTTTGATGTACATAGTTGTTTCCATGTCTGAAAGGTGATGGTATTACTGTTTAAATTTTCTGTTTGACTTCCATACTATGGAATGCCTAAGACCAGATTAAATCTCCAGATCATGGTATGATCTGAACTAAATCCTGACCTCATTTCTGAGGGCTGAATCAAATCTTAATGTCCTTGAAACATTAGAATTCCTGTTGCTTTTGCAGTACTTTTCTATGCTATAGTCATGTCTTACAATAAATTCAGAGTCATTCCCTGTTACAGAAGCTAATTATTTTTGGCATACATTTTAAAATCAAGTGTAAATGGTGTTCCTCATTTCCAATTCAGGAAGTTAAGAGTCTTTGTCCTAATTGTATGGGCGAGTACTTAAACTAATACAGGTAATGAAGTCTAAAATATTCACCTTCAGTATCCAAAGAAAAATTATCTTATTGGTATTTCTTCAATATTTAAGAACCTGATGATATTTTAAGTCTCTACAGCAGGAAGATTGTGCTATAATGACAGAAAAGAAATTTTCAAATATATCACTGTGTGTCAATCAAAAAAAAAATAAAGTTTTAGGTAAATCTAACCAAAATATATTTTCTCATCCTATGTCCTACACCTAAAGAATAACAAAAACATATTGAAGACATTTTTATAAAACATTAAAAAATTAGATAAGAGAAAAATAAAGATACCAATTATAAAACTTGAGTGTAACTGCTCTCTAATATGATCAGACAGAAGATATAGAAATATATATTAAAGAACAGAGATAATAAAAACCATCCACAATAATGCAATTGAAATGAAAATTAAATTAAAGCTTTCTGGACTGATAGGAGAGGCATTATTATTGAGGTAAAAATTAGATTTGTTCCTGAGGCACTATCTATTTTTTAAGATGTATGATAAATATTCTGTATGTTTTCACATTATACTGAATGTTATATGTGAGGTAAATATTTACAAATATTTGTAGATAAGCCAATTTTGGCATATGAAAAATTATAATTTGGTAATTGTTATCAGAAGAATGTTTGATCTATTTGAAATTAACCCAGCAGTATATTGCATAAAAATAAAAACAGCTAGTATTTTAAAGACACATTTATGTGCCAAGCATCTTTCCAAACTCCCTAAACGTATTGATTTATTTAATTTTCATGACAATTTTATGAAACAGAGCATACTTTTATATGATGGAGGCTGAGGACTCTGATTTTGGAGTTCATTCTGTTACCATCACTCCTGAAGACATGTGGCCCATTGTGGTTCTGTATCTATGGGGCAGTAGGGCAAGTGAACTTCTCAGTTTTTGACTCTAGCTTTAGGGAGCCCATTTTCAGGACCCTGCTCCAAACACAGGCAACTGTGCAGGTACACATGGCCTGTTGCCTCACCTCCATCTCATAAGGATACCAAAAATTCCATCCCCTGTATGTGTATGCACCTGATGCAGAGTAACTAGAAGACCATGATTGCAGTCTCCACAGCTATGGTTTCCCTCTTCCTTTCTGACATCTGGAGATTTTATTTCTTATTTTTGTGTATATAATCATATTAAAAAAATCAAATAAATAATATATTAATAGTATTTTGAACAAGTCTAATTGAAGACATAAGTAACATTAATTATTTGTCTTCCACTCTTGCTTTAAAATTTATTAAACTGAGATTTACCCTTTGTTGTCACTAGATTAAAACATCAGCAAGCCACAGATTTCTTTTTGCCCTTTCTTGGTTAATATGTAGTGCTTCAGTCACTTTATTTTTTTTCTCTCTCTTTTTTAAATTTCAGTAGATTTAAGGGGTACTAGTGGAGGTTTGTTACATGGATATATCATATAATGATGAAGTCTGGGTTTTTAGGGTATCCATTCACCTGAATAGTGTACATCATATCCAATAGGTAATCATCATCCCTCAGCTTCCCTTCACCTCCCCCCCTTTGAGTCTTCTATTATTATACTCTGTATGACCAGGCATACCTATAATTTAGCTCCCACTTAAGCGAGAACATGCAGTATTTGATTTTCCATTTCTGAATTACTTCACTTAGGATAATGGCCTCTGGTCCCATCCAAGTTGCTGCAGAAGACATTATTTAATTCGTTTTTATGACTGAGTAGTAATCCATTTTCTTTATCAAGTCTTCAGTTGAAAAATACTTAAGTTGATTTCGTTTGCTGTTGTGCTGTGATAACATATGAGTGCAAGAATCTTTTTGATATACTGACTTTATTTTCCTTTAAGTAGATATCCAGTAGTGGGGTTACTGGGCCTAATGGTAGATCTACTTTTAGTTCTTTGACAAATCTCCATACAGTTTTCCATTTCAGTATTGAAATCGACTGAAATATTGGGATGCCTGACATCTGGTTCAAGATGTACCCAAAGGTGCAAATTTGACTTAATCTTTTTAATTTCCTTTTCCCTATCTTTAGCCTATTTCACTTGAAAGCTTACCATAAATAATAAACAAACAAATATAAGAGTAAGTTTGGCTTCTTCTTTAATATCTTGCTTTTAAGCCAGTTTCTGATTAAGGCTGGGCATGGGGATGAGAGGCATGACAGAAAGAGTGGAAGGGAAGACCAGAAAAGATAAGCAGAAGGAAAGATCTTAACTTAGATTGATTTTAGTATAAGCTATCTTTGTACTCCTGTGTGTGCCTACTGACCCTTTCTCTTGTGGGTTCTTTAGAGATTCCATTGCTGGGGATCCCCATCTTAACAACTCCTTTGACGTGGTGATTGTATCCCTTTTAGACAGTCACTTTCAACTCCTCCTTTAGCTTCTATGGGTCTAGTGCTCACTTCTCGTGTCTTGCTGCTGGCATTACTCACCCCTCCAGGTGACCTTATTAAGCAGGACCAGGAACCATGCTTGCCCTCTGACATGCACGTCCCACACCTTGTATACAAGAAAGATTTACATTTCATTTCCTTGACAGAGGCTGAGTCAGGATTACAAAGCAGGCCAATATAATACCCATCTCCAGACTGATCCCGAAAGAGCTGCTTTCATCACTTTCAAAGTAGTAGGTTAATCCATCTTTTAGTCTTCACATTTCTGTGGAAATCAGATTCTTGTCTGTCTCACAACTTTAAGAAACATCATTCAGAACTATGAGTGGTCCCACTGCATTGCCATCCTGAAGAAAAAGAGACAGAACCCCTTCCTCTTCTTAGAAATTCACATCTCTCAGCTCTCGCTAAAAAGTCTTCCCCAAATTCTTTCTCCTCTCATCATTCTGATCTATTTTTGTAACTTAGATCTTGTAGAAATTGCTACAAACAAGGGAACTCATTTTTGTCATTTCCTTTGTAAATTATACATATAAATATTTTCTCACACTTATTTTGCTATCAGTTATCTGTCATATTTGTATTTTAGTCAACATTAAGCTAAGAAGGAATCATTTCATCTGTCTTGTTAATTTTTATATAATGTAATATACTATTAATATATAATCATTATTCAATAATAACTGCTTATATTTTTGTTAAAATTAAATGCTTCAAAAACTCATAAACTCACATTGAATGACAATTCCAGGTTTGTGAAGATCAGATGGACATCCTCTGACACAGTCAGTTAGGTTATTAACTTAGTTTATGTTCACTAATTACTGTCATAGTTATAATCATTCAATAGTTTTAACGGTTTCTTTTTAATTTTTACTCACTTTTTGGTTCTTTATATCCATTAATGGACTATTTGTAAAATTAGGAGGCACAATATACATTGCTAGAGAAATATGACACGATATTGAGGAATATTAAAACTTATGATTCTGCAAACCCACCTAGATTTCTACCAAATGTGTAAATTACCTTTACCTGATACAATTTGTTTAACAGTATATAAGAATGCCCCCAGTAATTGAAAACTAATGTAAAAGTGATACAATATTTTCTGAAATTTATTCCCAATTTAGATTTTTCATTACTTGGTATTAAAAAACTTCTTGCACCAGAGCTATATTCAGGCAATATTTTTAAAGAGCAACCTGGAACCTTCTCACTCAGGTCATTATTTGAAAGAGAAGGTTTGTTTATAATTTAAAAAATAACTTATTAGGCATTTTTAAAGTAATTTTAAATATAAAATTTCTCTATCTGGTATTGGGTAGGTGGGGGGGGAGGAGAAGGGTATATAAATACATAATGAGTGTGATGTGCACCAACTGGGGGATGGACACGCTTGAAGTTCTGACTCGAGGAAGGAGGGGAGATAAGGGAAATATACATAACCTTAACATTTGTACCCCCATAATATGCTGAAAAAATAAATTAATTAATTTTTAAAAATTTCTCAAATCCAATAGCTGTCTCTGTCACTTCTTTTTTTCTTCTTTTTTTTTTTTTAGATGAAAAAAATCCTCATTATAATAAGATTCTGTATTGGGTTGACTTTTTGTGCTCTTATCTTCATAAAGGGCCAAACTTCCAGTCTTCTTCAGTTTATCTTAGTACTAGTTTCCCAGCAGAAGTCAGACAGAGCTAACAATTAGAGGTTATCATTTTCTTTTGTAATTATTCCCTCATTAATAGGAGTAATGGCTTGGCTAGATATGCCATATCTCTCAGTCCATTATAATTTGATAACATCTCAAATAATATCCATATTATTTCTAATAGTCAATATATAAACCCTATCTTCCAAATATTTAAGATATAAATATAAAAATTTTAGAGAAATTAAAGATTTATAATATTGAATATTCTAAAAAATGATTTTAAATAATAAAAATTTACATGTTAGTGATTCAAAATTCAACATCAAATTCAGGAGGTTTCTACAGAAATGGGCAGATATAGTTTGCAAGTAGAAAGTTTTATCCATTCTGTACCTCAAGCATATAGTACATGAAGCAAGAATTAAAGTTCTATAATTTTATTTCATCTTTCAAAATAAATTCTGTAACTAAATTCAACTCCCAAAACAAATTGTACTGAGTAAAGAAAAAGTATTCTGTTAAATGAAGGTATATTGCAACAAAAGCCTAAGGCATAAACATTAAAACTATGAATGTAAAGTTTCCCCTTATTTCCTTTTATATTGTAACTTAATAAAGAAGAACAATGCACTTTGAAATTGTTGTATTGTTCTGACAATATTTACATTTGTTTTATCTAATGTATATTAACATAATGGACCTTTCATTTTGTTGTCAGTCATGAATGAAAAATAAGATGACAAATAGATGAAAAATGGGTTTTTTAGAATGTGCTTTAGACATAGTGTGAAGTACTGTGTATACAATGTCTCATTTAAATAAAATCATGTTATATTTTGATTTATGTCTATAACTTCTTTCTTTGTGACAGAAGCTGCATGATAGTTTGAAAACTTAATAGAAGGCATCGATATCACAAGTCTAATATTTAAAGGAACATTCATAATTTAAATTCAAGTCCCATTTTGGCCATTGATACTAATTTTGTATATTTTACAAATAACAATGCAATATTTAGAAGGGAAATATTATTGATTTTTAAAAAATCATGTACTTATTCAGCTAAGAGTAAATGCCAGTTGCTGGTGATGGAATAAAAACTTTCATTTATCAACTATTTGGAATAAACCTTAAAAAATTTTCAGATTATGTACTTTTATTTCCTTGCCTTAAAGAATTAATTGATGTATTAAAATTTTTTCATTAATACATTGGTTTGTTTTACATATTTATTCAACTTCTCGGATAATGAGCACTGTAAATGCTTAGTATTTTCACACAAGTGTCTCATAATGCAGTGAAGAAAGACAAGTATAAAGCAATTGAAATATAATCAGTCTATAATCAAATGCAAAGCATATTTGAAGAACAGAAGAAATAATACCATAATTTACCAAAGTAGACTAATGAGATGGATAGAGGAAAAGTTGGAAAGGAGAATTTTAGCTGAGACCTCTAAGATTAGAAAGAATGTTTCATTCTTTCAAGGGCTTTTAAGGAAGAGAAGAGAGGACAGAAGGCCAACTATAAGTGGGATGTGTATGAAATATAAGTGAGGTTAACTCATGATGTGCTGAGGAGTTCAGTTTTTGTCAAGTAGATAATAGAAAGCCTTCAACGCGTTTTGACAAAGGATAGTTACATATTCAGATATGATTGTATTTGATGTAGATCAAATCAGAATGGGAAAGTCAACTAAAAGGCAACTGTAGTAATTCATGGAAGAATCTATGAATACCTAAACTAGGGCTATGATAAAGAGGCTGGAGTGGAGACAAAGGGATTAATAGGTAAGAGGTTAAGGTGTTTGGTGCAGGAGAAAACTTCAGAGATAAAAGCACACCTGGCTTTGAATAACTAATTATGAATTGCTTGTTTCTTTTTTATATATAATTATTATGGGTACATAATAGCTGTATATCTTTATAGGGTGCATGAGATGTTTTTATATAGGCAAACAATGTGAATTAATCAAATCAGGGTAATAGGAGTATCTGTCACCTCAGGCATTTATCATTTTTTCGTGTGTTAGGAACATTCCAGTTGTACTGTTTTAGTTACTTTAAAGTATACCCTAACGTATTACTGAATATAGTCACTTTGTTATATCATCAAATATTGTTAGCCATTTTTTAAACATAGAAAAATTAAGTATTCTCTCTCTCTCTCATCTTTAATGTATCAATAAAGGCTTTTACATGAATTAGTGATGATGCACATGAAAACCCCAGTGTTGCCCTCAAAATTATTAGATGCTCAAAACTCAAAGCTACTAAATAAAAATCATTGAACTTGACAATTAACTTAAATATTAAGGAGAAATAGGAAAGAATACAAGCTAACACCAACATTTCTAACCAGAGCAACTGGGAAACAGTTGTGCCAGGAAGAGGAGCGAGGGTCACATGAGACAATCAATAGGAAATACCAAATAGTCTGTTGGGTTGGGTCTTTTTGAGCTCAGGAGATATACTTGTGCCCGAGTAAAGAATTAGTAGTCATTGGCCGGGCATAGTGGCTTGTGTCTGCAATCTTAGCACTCTAGGAGGCCGAGGCTGGAAGATTACTTGACCTCAGGAATTTGAGACCAGCCTGAGCAAGAGCGAGACCCTGTCTCTACTAAAAATAAGAAGAAATTAGCCAGACAACTAAACATGGAAAAAAAAAATTAGCTGGGTGTGTTGGTGCACACCTGTAGTCCCAGCTACTCAAGAGGTTGAGGCAGGAGGATTGCTTAAGCCCAGGAGTTTGAGGTTGCTGTGAGCTAGGCTGATGCCACGGTACCCTAGCCTGGTCAACAGAGCAAGATTCTGCCAAAAAAAAAACCAGAATTAGTAGTCATCAGTGTTCAATGAAACCATATTTGAATAAATTCTATGAAAAGCATGAGCAGGTGGTTTGATTCCTCCACTTAGCAAATATGTTTAGAAAAGGATTAAACATGACTGCAAATAATTTCATAAACCCATCACTATTTCAAGAATATTTTTAAACTTTTTATTGCCCAAAATAGTTTATTATTATAGACTGATACCTAAGAGTAAAATTTAAGATTCTAAAATACTGCAGTCAGTGCTATAACATTTATTATTTAATTATAAACTATGTTGTAATGGATCTCAGAATAAACTATCCCAATAGGTACACACATCATACTGACAAATTCAATGAATGTTAACAAGATGTCTTTCTGAATATTGCCTTGGCTATTCTAGGTACTTCCATTCCCATCAGTTTGTCAATTTTCACAAAACACAAACAAACAGACTAACAAAAAACACCTGCTGGGAATTTGATTGAGATTACTTTGAATTTATAGGTCGATTTGGAAAGAATTGATATTTGAGCAATATCCAGTCTTCCAATCCATGAACATAGTACAATATCTCCATGTATTTATATCTTTATTTTCTCTTAACAATATTTTCTAGTTTTCAACATCAAAGTCTTATGTATCTATCATAAGATTATTCCTAGGTATTTATTATCTTGGTATGATTGCAAATGATTTTTAAAAAACATTACACTCTAATTAATTATTGCTAGTAAAAAACTTACTTGAACTATCTGTAATGAAATTGTGCTCAGTAAACATGTCCAATTTAAATTTTAATAACTTATTGTTATATCCTTTTGGGCTTTCTACATGCACACCTTTATCATCTACAAACCATACAGACTCTTACCTTTCCATTTCCAGGCTATATACCATTCTTTCTGTTTTCTGCCTTATGAAGTGACTAGCAATTTCAGTAGAATAATAATGAGCATCCTGGTCTTCCTCCAACCTATATCTTTAGGTTATCTTCTCCAAAGTGAATTACTTTTTCATGCTCCTCTACCAAAAGGCTAGAGATTTACTTCTCCTTCATTATTGTCTTATAACACTGTGCATATTCTTAACATAGCACACAGTATATAAAATTCTAGTTGCCCCATTTTGCCTGTCTTTATTCCCTGGATCTTGTTAGGTATAAACCAAAAATCCAAGCTAAGTTTAATTATTAGGAAAGTAAAGCTTTATCACTTTGATTTGCTATGAGACAGTTACTTCTTAAATTTATCCATTATGGTTACACATTAACAAATTGTAATATTTGATGCTAGGCTGTGTTCTCTTTAATTTTAAGAATTGCTTGTAGCACTTTCTGGTGCTCCACCATTACTAGACTCCTACTTCTCTTCAAGTATTTAGACCAGTTGAATTGTCATGAAGTGTTTACACATCTGTCTTCCCCACTACAGCATAAGAACAAAACCAAGTTATGTTTATGGCTGTACATGTAATGCCCATGATAGATCATACACTAATATATGTTAGCTGAATGAAGCTTCCCTGTTTCTGGTAATGAATAAAGAATTCATTATACGATTACTTGATCTAAGTTTGGGTGTAGCAGCAAATAAAAAGTAGGAACATAAAAGTAAACATCCACTGGATTTTCATTTTCACATTTTCCACTTTTCTTTCATTACTGTGATGTTGGAATTCATGACCCCTAACAAAAGCTGGTGAAGAGGTGCTATGATTATGCAAATTCATACTTTACGATTAATGGTAAAGTAGATATTAATAACTATTACTAGATTACTACTTTGGTTTTATTTAGAAAAAATAAAATAAATATTCATATTTGCATTATTTATTTGGGTAAAACAAGAGCAATATTTATTGGGGCTTTTAGTTTAAAAGGTTTGAACCAAGTTTGACCCTAATGTAAACATTTTCCATTAAGTTTCTCAATTGCTGTTCAGAACTCTAGTCTCTCTTTAATTTGGACATTATTCTTGTGACCTAATGAGGCTGAATAAAGTGGACATCAAATGCAAGCTTCTTTGGCTTTTTTGGTTCACCAATGGGTTGTGTGGGACTATTTTGAAACAGCTCCCTAAAATGCTTCTTCTAGACATTTATGACACTTAGAACAGCAATAAAGTTCAATTTCGGTAATTGAATCTTACTTAAAGTAAAATCAAACTCCTAGAGAAACAAAAGACTTAGATGCCATACAACTATAAATATGGTTATAATTTAGGCTTAAATTATAGACTTAGAAAGCAAATTCAAGACATTCCATAAGCATTTGATTATACTGCTTAGCAAACAAAGGATAGACTATTCCAACACAAGTATACCTTAGAATGATTGCTAAAAGTTTTCTTTCAACCAGGTCCTTTCCTAAGTAAACCCAAGCAAACTTTTCTTATGAGTTTCACTCAAAGCTGCCCATCTATTTTCAGGGAATTTCTTTGACTTACGTGAGACATTGGAACAGAAGTAATGAACAAATCAATCTCAAAACTAACAAGTTAAAAATAAAAATAACCCCAGCGAGAAAGTCAACTTTGTTTTTCTTTTTGGAAGGTATGATCAAAATTTTCACTAAAATAAAGATGATTATAGTGGGATACCCTCTACAGAGGGATTAACACTGTTTTAAGCAATTGCTTTTAGCTCAAGAAAGCAGTTGCTACATTGTGCTGGGATAGTCCAAGCTTAATTGAGCAGTCATTTAATTTGGAGAAAAACAAGGGAAGAAAAGGATGCCACAGAAGAAATAGAGAGACTGTGTACCAAATCATTTTATATATATTTTACATACACTATCTTGTATAATTTAATTATTCAATGACCCTGCAAGGTAGGCATTATAATTCACAATTGTGTGAGGAAATGAATTTATCCAAAGTTTTAAAAGTTATTTAAGGTGGTGTAGCTAATGAAATGACAGAACCCAGATTTGAACTTGAAGCTGTCTGCAAAGGCATTTTTCCACACACACTGCATTTATGATATTCTGTGGAGCATAAAATAAACATGCATAAATAATTCAATAAAATTTAGTTTTTAATACAAAGAAAAATGAGGGCTTAGTGATTTGTTTACATAAATCTCCATCAAGCTATGGATGCTCAGGACAAAGGGATATTTCTCTTGTAAGGGTAGGTAGGATTTCTTCAGAAGTTGACTGGAGGGCTGGGAAGTGGAATTCTAGCCATAGAAAAGATATATAAGCAAAGAGAATGAGGTGGAAAGAGTAAAGTGCTAAAGTGATAAAAAGTTACCAGTTTTTCCCATTCAAAGGATGATGTGAAAGATATGTTGGGGTTGGACAACAGAGGATAAACTTGGATTTCAAGTTAAGTTGACATAGACATGGTCAATATTGAGCCAAGAGAGGTCTAATGTGGCACATGGGAATGGATCCTGGAGAACTCTCAGCTATAACGCTTGTTGTGCTTCCTTGCACTGAGGAGGAATCAAACTTTTGGAATCAAGTTTGATCACTACTTTTCTTTCAGACCCCACCTCTGTTTTCTAACTTCCTGAAGGACCTGCTTCTCTTCTTAGAAGGAAGGGTTGCAGCTCAGCATTGTCCTGTATCTGTTAGTTTGATCAGTGCCATCCCTGAACAGGACAGCTAGCTGCCTACCAGGCTGCAGTGATATTCTGCCAGTCTGGAGGACCCAGATGACGTCTCTTGGATGCCGGGTATGTCAGAAGAATCCAGCCTCCCTCAGTCACAGCTAGATCTTTCTCTTTTTTTTTTTTTTTTGAGGCAGAGTCTTCCTCTGTTGCCCTGGCTAGAGTGCCCTGGTGTCAGCCTAGCTCACAGCAACCTCAAACTCCTGGGCTCAAGCAATCCTCCTGCCTCAGCCTCCCGAGTAACTGGGACTACAGGCATTAGCCACCATGCACGGCTAATTTATTCTATATATATAGTTGGCCAATTAATTTCTTTCTATTTATAGTAGAGATGGGGTCTCGCTCTTGCTCAGGTTGGTTTCGAACTCCTGACCTCTGAGCAATCCGTCCGCCTCGGCCTCCCAGAGAGCTGGGATTACAGGCGTGAGCTACCACGCCTGGCCTATATCTTTCTCTTCATACCTTTGCAGAATAAGGAAGGTAAGTATAAATGCAATTTGAAACTGCAATGCAAGTTCCTTTCCTAGGCAAGGAAAGAAGTTGTAATCTTCCCTTGGGAAGTTGAGTAAATGTAAGATGAGTGAAGCTTCTCTGATAATTTTCTCCTTAGCTCCAACACTCTCACTAAATTTTGATAATGAGATTAAATTCAAACTTTCAAATTATATTTTGAGCAATACGTTCTTTTATCACTTAGCCAATTATATGTTGCTTCTTTTTATTTAAACTTTTAGATAACAAGATAAGCTCAGGGAGTGGTCAAAAGAACCTATAAAATATGAAGAGAAAATAAATTCTAGTATTGAACGACATTTGATATTATAAAATAATAATAAGCTTCTTGGAAAAATAAAATTATTTGATTACAAAGTATACAAAATCTAATTTATGCCAGTACAACAAGGAAAATGTATAATTATTACAATGTCAGATGTGATAGTTTTAATAAAAACGTGTACATCATAAGACTAGGTTGATGATTTCATTCCTTATTCCTGATCCTTTTAGGAGTGTTGTGAATTATCAAGAAAGAAATAGTTTCATCGTCAGTGGAGTCTGGGGATTTATATCTAATTCAAGTGTGTTTTGACACTACATGTCAGGGAAAAATAACTTTAGATTATTGCCAAAAACTGCCTTATACTATATAAAGCTTTACTCTGGTTTTGTTCTAAAAAGAATGCCTGATCAGAACATTTTTATAAATGTGTAATGGTCCTTTATGAAGAGGAAGTACGCATGATTAGTTGTGAATGACTACATAGTTGGGAAAAACTAACCTGCAAATAATTATTTTTGCTTTTTATTTTGTACATCATGTGCCTTAGTTTGATAGACCACAGATAAGGAACATACATGCAAAACACACCTATTCAAAAACTCCATTCAAAATAAAAAACTTGATAACTATATAGATAGGAACAGAATCAGATGATTATACAACAGTTATGAACAATTGATTCTTCATTACAAACTACATTAAATATAAGTGTGTATTTCTTGAAAAGTTTATCTATAAATTTCTATGCATTTCATTAAAATTTACCACTATATTTATCATTTCACTGTATGCCATTTCCATTTTAATATTCATTGATTCTAGAAAGTAAAATACCACTTACATTTCTGGGATTCTATCCTTGAATTCCTTATTTTCAATCCATTTAGGAAAACCTTATATGACCACTAACTGTTAAGCATCTATGATTACAAACTTTTTTTGGGTATAATCTCACTCCTCTTAAACTTCCATTTCAGAATACAAAGAAATCATGTAAACTATTAAGTTTACAGCAGATATGACCATTTAAAAATGTATTCCAGACATTTTGTATTAATACTGGTCTAGAGTTTCAAATACTACTTGTGACTAATTCACTTGTGCTAAGCACTAAGTATTAATACTTTATATGAATTAATTCACTTAATCCTTCTAAAACCTTATGAGTAAATATTGTTATCAACACTTTACAGATAAGGAAACTGAGGCATAAAGAGGTTAAATAACTCACCCAAGGTCACAAAGCTAAAAAGGTATTAATAACTTGCTGAACCAAGATTGTGTTCTATGGTTCTATCAAGAGAGTCAGAGCTCTACCTATGACATAGTGCTGTCTATGATTCTATTTCTATGAAAATCAAGTAACCCTTTTTATAAGTTATTATTGAAAATAAAATGCAAAATAGCTACACTGATCTTTTGAAATATGAATTTTTTTCTCTATTTGTTCCATCATCTGCTCATATTAGGTGCTCATGGTAGCATAAGGGTTTCCTGCACAGAACTCTAGAAGCCAAAGTTCAATCAAGATTTCAATCCTTGCTCCCCCATTTTTTGGCCGTGCAAATTAAGCTGATTATTTTTACATCCCTAAGTCTCAGTTTCTCCATTAGTAAAGTGGAAATGACTATTACCAAACCTACTTAAGGTTGCTGTAAAAACTTAATGAGACACTATGTGTAAACCATTCATCAGTGTGAGTGGCATGTTATTAAATGGTTAGCTATCATATGTTAATAATTGTAGCCAGGCTTTAAAAAACAATGAGTCAACTTTGGATTCACCTGATTGCGTTCACTGATTTACCCATTAATGTCAGTTTACCCTAATTACCATAATAAAATAAACAATCAAGGGAATTTTAAATTAAAAAAAATGAAATTGTCACCTATTCTTGTTAAAAATCAGTTTAAATTCTAGTATTTGTTATATTAATGCCTTCAATTTAACTCTAGTAAACATATTGTTAAGCATGGTTAGGAGTGGTAATTAGTGCACAGGGTGGCAAGGTCTTGATCAAAACACTAACATGTCAGTGGTGGTGATTGCAACAGTGACCAGAACAGGGCAACAATGATTATTAGTTCATACCCTGCATATTGCATAAGAACATTATAAAAGCAAATGTAATTTTAATAAATGAATTTATAGATCTGGAATAGCAAATAATGAATTTAAATTTATGCATAAATGTATCCTACATATAAAAAATCATATCTATAAAGGGAATGCTTAAGCATGCAAGTATTAAGTAAAAAATAAATTTTGCATCTAAATTTTCCTCTAGTAAAACATAGGTTTTAAAATAGGATTTGATTAATTCTAATAGAGATTTTTCTCATTTTCAAATAGTTAATCCAAAAAAAAAAAAAAATCACCCTGCATTCCTGAATTTCATTTTGTTTTTTCTTTTCAGCAATTATCTTGTCCTTTAATCATTAAAGAAAGTCTTTGGAAGCTGGTAAACTAATTCATTCTTTTTCCTCATGCTGTCCAGCTGTGGAGACATCCTCTATCAATTTTATACTTTTGTTATCTAATCATGACACAGGTTTTTTTTTTTATTATATTTCCAATATGTTTGGTAAATAACAATTCCAGACTTTTTCTAGAGTTGCCTATATGCTTCATTTTTCATTCTTTGTTCTTTTTAGCATCATACTCAACCTTGATTCTATAATATAATAATTTAGTTGGTTATTTTCAGAAAAAAATATTCTTGATAAAATCACCACATGACCAAATTAAGTTTAATTAATTTAATTTAAGTTTAAAAACAGGGCTTATTTAGGAAGAATTTTAATATAATTGCATCTGTCCATGTCCACTCATGCTAGAATCAGAATCTTGATGTCTATAGTATGTAGACACAGGCAGGATATCACTTCATGTACAGTAATACTTAAAAAGGTACCCTAAATTGAGTTTTTATAAAGACAAAAATTTAATTAAAAATGATTGGGTTTGCATTATGCAATAAGAATTATTTATAGTTTAGAATGCAGTCAACTTAGGCATAGTTATATTCAACAAAATATAAATGCTTCATTAATGCTTCTTCACTGAATGATGGTGAAAACCTTTAAGCTGAGGCTGCAGTATGGCAAAGCAGAAATTTTTTGGCATATTAACAACAAAAGCTGTGAAATTAAAAAAAAAAAGGAATAGGAGTTTGTTTTTTTTCTCTGCTAGAATTATCAGTGAGCTCCATGGTTATGTTACTTACTATCTCAAACTCTCAGTTTGTTAATTTATAAGGTGTGGATAAAAGCAACCTCCAAATCTAAATGCAGTGAGCAATTGGTCAGAAAGTATATGGGGAGAAATTAGTAGAAGGTCTGGCATATAATCAGTGTTTAATACATTCCAAATGCTGTTACTTGTCTAAACAGGTGTGATCTAAATTTGTCCTCTTCCAGGTTTGCCTGATTTTCTTCTGACTCCCAAAGTGATCTATTAATTGCATTGGATATCTATTCCTCCTTGTTGACTTGACTGGATTCCCAATCTCTAGCTGTAATTGTGGAAAGTCCAGACCTTCAAGTAACAAGATATCACTAACTGATATCTAAGAGCTTTTCTTTCCTCTACATGCCCAGAAAGAAAAAAAAAAAAAATCCACCACCAGTTTTACGTATAAACAAGGTTTGGACTCTCTTCTGCAAGGCGTTTGTGGTCTTCCCGTCTTTCAGTCAGTCTGCATCAGAGTTTATGGATCTTGCTTTTGGGATTTTTGGCCCTTACTCTCACCAATTTCACCTGTGCGGTGGTGATTGCAATGGGGAATACTGTTTTCTATTGCTTGTTTTTTTTTGTTTTTGTTTTTTGAACCATATTTTCATATTGAATATGAATTTTAAGAAAATACTTTCACCAATAGACAAATTCCATAATACTTCTTAGGAAACTTCACTAAATCTTTTCTTTTTGTGGCTACAATCAATGACACTGCATTACAAAACCAAGACATCTATTAAAAGGACTATAGCACTGCATTTTTTACACTTATCAATAATGTTTTTTCAATACAGTCACCATTAAAATGTACTCATCCTATTCTACATTCATTTTTTTAAAGAGTTTAATGGATGCTATTTGAATATTTACTTTCTCTTTAAGTATTAACTGTGACAAATACTCATTTTGTATTTTATGACAATCAAGTTGAAAATGACCTTTGCATTAAATAAATGCAAAAATTGTATTAACAAATAATTATGTCCCCTGAAAGTAGAAAAGAAAGCGGGTAGACCTTATTAATTGTGATATGAAATCAAAATTCTTACACACTTATGAGGAGTGAGAGAAGATTGCTTAAACCGTGTAACTCTAAATTAAAAATTTCATGATTTTGTAAGAGATTTGGTAAACATTGTTTAAAAATAAAATACAAAAACAGGAAATTGTAATATTCAAGTAATTAAATTTCAAAATAATTTATAAATGCACATTTGATTCTACTCATGTTAATAAAAATCCATGCATATTGAGATTCTAACAATTGTGATAATAGCTGACATAGTATATAATTAAAGTAAATGTGAATTCATTTATATGGTCAGCCATTCATTCAGTCATTTAAAATGTCAGTTCACATTTTAAATACTTTATTTTATTTCATGATATTTCAAAAGTTGAAAATTGATCTTTGACATCAATGTACTTTTTCTTGGAAGCCATACATTCAAATGTTCTGTGAATTAAACATTGGTAATAATTTTTATCAGTCTTAGGAGTTCTGGCTCAGTGGATAGTAAGAAAAAACTGGAGAGATTAAATCTTTATGCAATGTTAATGTAAAAACATTTCTTGAGAGAAAAATATAATTCAAAAATGTGGTATCAATTTCTCTGCTTAGTAAACACATCAAGCTTTGGCCAAAGGGCATCATAATAAATATCAATTTTTGTTCTGTGGTGTTTGTTTTTGTTCTGTGGAGCTTATGGCTAACTAAATACTAGCTCCAAGAGATATGTGGAGATTACTTTACTGAGAAAGTCTGTGATATCAAGATTTTGTTTCCATTTACCTCTTTCTTATTGAACTAGAATGAAGAATGTTGAGCTCCATGACCTCCTGGGCTCTGTGACACTTCTGTCTTTTTCAAAAACTAATTAGTGCCTCGAAGGCTGAATCAGCCTTCTTCCAAGCAATTTTCTTGCTCTTCAGAAAGTTAACTTCTTTACTCTCATTATCAATGTCCTTTGCTTTGTCAGTAGTATTTAAAACACTATCTGTTATTTCTGCATCACTAGCACAATGTCAACAGGATGGGGTGAGACCCTTTTCGTGGAGCCAAGCCCAGTGGCAGGGTTAATCAGAGTGGCAGGATCAGTGGTGTCAAACAATCAAGTGGGGAAACAACCATGTATCTGGTTGAGTTATTAGGTGCTGATGTTAACAAAGAGATGGATATCTGTAGCTGTATCAAGTAGTAAACACCAACGGGAATGTTTGAACTTTATCTTAATAGGCTACAAAACAGCGTACAAAAAATGTCTCTATGATTAACAAAGAGTCTCTAGTAAATTTGCTAAGATTAGGAGAAAGGGAAGCCTGTGTAAAGATCAAGATTAGGGTCAAAAAATCTCAGTTCAGGTTCACAAAATAGAATAAAGTCAGATCATGGAGTCAGACTACTTGCTGGGAAAAGGGTGTCTTAAAGGTCTTTTTTTAATCCAGCCTGTCTGTGCTGGAGATTCTCCTACATGTGAGCTGCTCTAAAAGACATCCACCTTGCCCAATTTCTTTGCCCTTCTAAATGACACATGTTTTTTGCCATATAATTCCCCATTTACTCTCAACACAATTGCTGTTATTATCATATAATCTTCATCTATACCTCACATTTTAAATATTTTATTTCAAGATGTTTCAAAAGTAGATGATTGATCCTTAGCTTCATTATTCCTGGATAATTCTGCAATTTAGTAACAAGTGAAAGTTGTTTTTATATTCTTAAGCATTTGAAAGAATGTTTAACACAAAACACATTAAAAGGAATAAAAATATGAAAAGTAACATATTATATTTAATGAATACATTAAAATTATGAAAATTTTCCTGAATATATAACAAGAACAAAATCCAGATTGTGATTGCTTTAAGGGAGGGAGCGAGAAGCATGAAACTGGGGAGCAAAATAATAGTGTTTAATTTTATGATATTTTTAAGAAGAAAAAATGTGAGACAAATATGAGAAAATATTAATAATATTGTTTTTAATTTTTGTTAGTAGATACATAGTTTTTTATTTTGTTTTATATGCATGTTCCCTGAATTTGAAATTAAACAAGAGTATATGAGAGCAGGAGAGAGAGAGAGAAAGAGAGAAAGAAAAAAAGAAGGGAGAGAGGGAGGGATAAAGGAAGGAAATAGGAAGGAGAGAAGGGAGGAAGAAAGAATGAAAGA
This sequence comes from Microcebus murinus, assembly GCF_040939455.1. NCBI lineage: Eukaryota > Metazoa > Chordata > Mammalia > Primates > Cheirogaleidae > Microcebus > Microcebus murinus. Next base: position 61,039,881 of record NC_134108.1, on the reverse strand, counting down.
GAAATGGTAGCCCCTTCTTCCTCTGATGTATCTTTTCCTAAATTAATCACTCTATTTTGTCTCTGATACTTTAGTTTCTGTTTCCAATCTGTCCTGACTCTTCCCATCTGCCTACTATTGATTTTGGCTTCATGTGTTCTATTCCTTGAAGGTCATTTCAACAAAACACATAGAACCATGCACCCAAGTATAGAAGTCCACAGAGAAAGAGGGCCAGATGCAAGACTAGGCTGAGTGACAGTGACCTTGGATGTTTGGACTATTTGAGAGATGGATGGCAAGGACATAATAAGGCACCCAGTGATTCCCTGGGATGAAGATATTCTATTTGAGTAAGAGTAGGATTGGATAAGAGTGAGGGGTATTTGTGGGAACTGCACCAGGAGATTTGGGGAGGAATTAGGAACAGGTTTTTCAACTGATGCCTTGTTTGCTACAGAGTGATAGAAAGAGATATGAATGCAAATAAATAGATAGATTTTTGTATGTGTAGATGGTATTTAAATGAGTAAATAAGTGACATATTAAATTTATAGGAAAACATTCTCATCTAGATAAATCAGGAGAAAACTGAGCAAAGCAAATCATATTTTAAAGTGAGCGAATACTATTGAGTTAGAAAAATTTAAATCACCTTCTGCATTAACCCTCCCACCTACCCACACACACAATCCAGTGCAGGATATATCAGCACCTGAATCTAAACAAAGAAAATATTGAGTCTAAATACACTCTTTATGTGGTTCTGGGGGTGAGCCCTTTTGTCTTTACCATTGAGAATCAATGCTTTTAAGATTATTTACATTTGCAAAATTCAAGTTGTTGTCTGATGTAACACTATAAGAAAGAGTAATCCAAATAAATTTATTCCTCTAAAAATTAGGAAGATAATTCACAGTGAAATTCTAAGTTAAAAAATGGTAAGTATCATAAATATACCAGTATCACTGGCATTGTAAAACTATCCAGGGTCTAGACTGCATTCAGAAATGAGTTTTCTGAAAAGGGCACAAAATTATATTGCAGCTTCATGATTTATTCATTCTTTTTGATGGGCTATCGAATGTAGCTTTCTAATGTTGTACTTGTATTTACAGTGATAAAATTGTTATGGCTTATTCAATTGCATTTGCTTATAAAATATTTAAAAATTTCAATTAAGATTGGATAATTTCTAATCTCCTAAAACCAGTTTTACAAAAGTCTTCTAAATGAGTCATACACATAGTATGACATTCATTGGCAACTTTCAATCATTTTGAATTTTTTAATGTCATTTTTACATTATAAGTTTTGAGATTATGGAAAAAACTCAATATTGACAATCATTCATAGTCTTATTTTCACTGATTTCTATCCATGTGTCATTATATCCAAATTGCACTCTAAAATTTATACCTTATTTTTCTATTTTCTCTTTACTTATGATTGGCACATATTTTTGAAATATATATGTGATGGATGCTGTTATTTGTTTCCCAAGCACTAGTCTCTCCTACAGTAGTACCTTCTGCTTGATAGCTGGGAATATAGAAAATAATGTTACGATATCCAACCCTCTTTGCAGCTAGAGGGTCTGTAAGTAAGTTTGCCTATTAGTTTTGAAAACAAATGGCATGTGCAACTTCTAGGAAACATCTCTAAAAGGATTGAATGTATCCAATTCCTTCTCCTTTCCTCCTTGATAGTTGCAATCAGGCATGTTGATTAGAACTGGGAAGATATATAGAATCCAAAGTTTGACAATGGTGACTAAAAAAGTGGAAGGTGCTTGGGTTCTTTAAAATAATGCAGTCATCATTTCAGTCCTGAAATGCTGAGTGAACCTCCATGTGAAGAAAAATAAATTTTGATCTTGAATAAACCCGAGTTTCTTTTGTTTGCAGTTATTCTTTATCATAAATGGACAATAAATACTAAAAATATATATTATATGCTATAGCTATCTCTATCATTTCTGTTTTAGAGGTAAACAACAAAATAAAGGTATTGGATAAACACTTGATGTTTAGTGATTGGCTCTATTAAAGGGGAAAAAAAGAATATTTAAATGCTCTACAAACAGCCAGGGTATTTCATTTCATGAAATATGATACTTCCAAAGGTGGCTGTGGTTTTTTCCTCCTCTCTTCTGGGCTGAAGACTTCTCAATCCACTTTCATTGCCTTTGCTTTCCATAGATGCTCCTTCACTTTCTACTTCCTCTATTTCCTTTTCTTTTTTTTCTTTTATAATTTCAGAATATTATGGGGATACAAATGTTTTGGTTACATGGATTGCTTTTATACTGCTTGAGACAAAGTTATAAGTGTGCCCATCACCCAGATAGTGTACATTATACGTATTAGGTATGATTTCAGCCAAACGCTACTCCCCCCCTCCCCACCTACTTGATTTCTGTTGAGTTTTTCTTCCATCTGTGCACATAACTTCTGTTAGGTTAGTTCCAATTACATGTGGTGTTTGTTTTCCCATTCTTGCATGTTCTCACTTAGGAGAACGGTCTCCAGTTCCATCCAGATTGTTACAAAAGATATTAATTCATTTTTCTTATAGCTGAGTAGTACTCCATGATCTACATATATCACATTTTATTAATCCACTCATGAACTGATGGGCACTTGGGTTGATTCCACATCTTTGCAATTGTGAATTTTGTTGCAATAAACATTCGAATGCAAGTGTCTTTTGGATAAAATGACTTGGAAAAACTCTTCTAAATACAGGCCTAGCCAAAGAATTTATAAAGAAGACCCCAATGGCAATAACAGCAATGAAAAAATAAGTAAATAAGACTTTATTAAATTAAGAAGCTTGTGCACAGCCAAGGAAACAATCAACAGCGCAAATAGATAACTACAGAATGGGAGAAAATATTTGCATGTTATATATTCGATAAAGGGCTAATAACCAGAATTTATAAAGAACCCAAGCAAATCAGCAAGAAAAAAATCAAACAACCCTACTAACCAGTGGGCAAAAGACATGAACAGAAGCTTTTCAAGAGAAGATATACTAATGGCTAATAAACATATAAAAAATGTTCAACATCACTAGTCATCAGGGAAATGCAAATCAAAACCACAATGAGATATCACCTAACCCCAATGAGAATAGCTTTTATAAAAAGTCCCAAAACAATAGATGCTGGCATGGATGTGGAGAGATAGGAACTCTCGTAGACTGCTAGTGGGACTGTAAACTAGTGCAACCTCTATGGAAAATAGTATGGAGATTTTGCAAAGAAACTAAATTAGACCTAGCATTTGATTAGACAATCCACTACTGAATATTTGCCCAAAGGAAAAAAAAATCATTTTACATATCCTCTGTTTTTAATTAAATTATTTAGTTCACATCACATGTCATTGATTGTCTTCTTTGTCTGTTTGCTTTTATTCTATTTATTTATTTCTACTTTCCTTGGGCTTCCATCACATTTCTTGGGTTTGGTGCATGTTGTTTTTCTACAGTTAGAGTGGTTTTTTTTATTATCATTATTTCAGTAGACAAAATCTCAGCATCTTCATCCAATTTTTCTTTTTTTAATTTGCTCCCAGGTTTTTCAACAGTGATTGTGTGACATCTTTTTCCCCCTTCTCTCTCCTCCCTTTCTCTTTCTCTCGCTCTCTCTATTATCTCTCTCTCTTTCTCTCTCTCTTGCACACACACACATACTTTTATATTTTTTCTTAAATAGTTGAATGTGCTATATATCTAAAAAACAATATATACATCTAAAATAGTCTAAGAGGTTCTAAAAAGCATTGAGGATACTTTGTATTAACACCTCTATTCTACTTTTTCAAATCCTAGTGAAGCCACTTCTCAATTTAATAGTAGAAAATCTAATGATGATTTTTAATTGCTATATAAAATTGACTTATATCTTCAAATAAAACAATTTACTAGTTATATACAACTGAGGCTCAGACCAATAGAATGCGAAGATATAAGTAGAAGCAGGCCATTACAGAAGAGTTTTGAAAATTTCCAAATATTTGAGTCTGGTTTAGAAAAAAAGCACAGGGTTATAAAACACATAGTTCTATAAATATGTACTTGACATTTTAAAAAGACAAAGTAAAGCAATTTTAATTGCCCTGTAAGTGGAATGTGGCTCTTGGAAAGATAAGAAACATCAACAAAAAGATCAATTCTTTAAAATTCAACTTGTTTCACAGACTATATGTGAAACAGGCCTGAAATAAAATACAGTATCCTGTTAGTGCCAGTTATGAACCTGAAATCAAAATAGGGGAAATATTGCTGCCAGCCATGGTCTTAACACATGATTCTGTTTTCTTCATTTTAAGTGTTTTTTCCTGACAATTCTTCTAAGTTATTTCTCATGAGAAAAATTGAGTTAAGTCATCCCCAGAAAGTGAGTCATAGTATCTAAACACACAGGAGTACCATTCCATGGATGAATAAATGAGAGCAGTTCTATTTCAAACATGCCAGATGCTATACATTTTCTGGAAAGGATCAGGATTTCAGGTCTTTAGTGCGACTTCCCACTAAGCTAAACATCTGTTCATAATATATTGTACACTAGCTAGTAAGCCTGAGAATGCTAAGGCGATTAGAACATCTTGATTGTGTTTTCCAATTGTATATAGACAAAAGGAGATGTTGAATTGGAGCATTGGGCAGGCAACAAATCAACACTCAGCCAACATCCAAATATGCTCCACCTTGTTTCCTCACCACTCTCACTTGTCAGTTCTTAGAAATTTTCAAAAATATAGTGGATGTATTACTTCAAGAAAATCCCTGCCTTTATCAATAAAATAAATGAATAGCTAACTATAAGCATATTCACATTAAAAATAACTTTTACATATGCAAAAACATAGCCATCACTTTAAGTGTTTAAATTTCCTTGGCTATTTTGTCTGTATTGTTTCTTTTTACCACTGAAAATTGTGAAATAATGAATGCAATTAGCATAACCTATTAGGACATATGGAATTGATCACTTTGTGAAATTAATCTTCCATTTAGACATTCTTTTCTCCATTAGGTTACACTTCATCATTTACCAAACTTTTTGACTTTTTCTTAAGCAATGACCTTATATTTCTAAATACTGCCTTAAAAATTTATGTAGTCTATTATTAATACTCAAAAAATTACTATAATAAAGATGAAACAGCATCAAGTCAATGTACATTATTTGCAAATCAAAAAGAAATAAGTTTTTAACTACAAAAACATAGTCCTCCTTTTAAACCCCTAGTTTATCAATGATAACAGATTAAGAAGAACAGTAAAAATGCAATTCTTCCCTTAAGTAGTACCTGATTAAGCAAATTTGATTCAATTGATTAAGTGTATATGTGGCTAAACTCTAAAAACCTGAATATCCTGAGAAGTTTGTAACATTCTTTTATTTTGTAAGAAAAAGAAGATTAAAATTATAGGTACTGGAAAGATAAGAAGATTTTTATTAATACTGAAAATCATAATCATACTGAGGTCATTATTTGATGTTCCATATTATCTTTGAAAATGTGTTTCCTATATTCGTTTTAAGTTTAATTCAGACAGAAAGCATGATACTTTGGAGAGCTAAGGGATGGAATTCAGTTTTCAAGATTTAAAAAAATATAATGTTGATCACACAGTTAGGTGATCAAAATGAGTTCAGTACCATACAAAATTGGTAAATAAATTTGCTGAAAATATGCCAAACTTTAGCATCTCAGACTTAGAAAGCAACTTGTGTCATTATTTTTATATTATTATAATATCAGATTGTTAAAGGGAAAAAGTGATTTAAATAGTGAAATCCGGTCCTACATCTTAACTTTCAGCATGATTTAGTAGATTATTACAATCACTCATGGTGATATGAAAACAAAAATATATATCATAGAAAAAAAAAAAACATGTCATGGGACATCTTATTTAAACTGCTGATTCTCATTAGGTAAATTTAAGAAAATATAGCAGCTGTACCAAATCACATGAGTTGGTAAAATATGTATTTTACATACATTTCCCCAAGTAACCCAATTCAGAGAAGAACTTCTCAGTAATTAGCAGTAACCAAGAGGGAAAAGCTCAAAATGGATTCCTAAGAGTAATGTAATATCTTCACAAGGGTATTTTGTAACAGGATTGGTATGTTCTACAACCTAAAGTACTGACTGTGGACAATACACCTAATAAATGATGCAGTCTATTTACATGTCTAGGAAATATGTGTGCATGTGTATTCCAATTCTGCTATTTTTCAAAGCTAAGGTAGCCTTTTCCTATCATTCTTACTTATCGTAATAGATCAATTATTGATAGCTTTGCTTGAAAAATATAACTCCAAAACCCTGCAAATTTTAAAATGATAGCAAAGTGTTTATAGTTCTACATTTTTTAGTTCAATGTAATCTTTTTTGTTTGTTTAAAATTTCTTTGTTATACTTCCTTCAAAGAGTATTTAATAGTGTATTATATAAAAAGGAAAACTTGGTTCACTTATTCTCTGGGTATTTTTAGAACTTAGATTTAACTTTGAAAAGAAGTAAGATTCAGGTAATTGTTAGTACAAGAATGATTACAAGACAACTTAGTTCCTGTGAATGAACTCATGTCTCTTTTTCCTGATTGATTCATGTAATAGAATATAGAGAAAAGTACGGAGTATTCTGTTGATCCATGCCTGTGTTGAGCAGACAGGAAGAATGGAAAAGAAGCCACAGGTCTGAGAACAGAAAAATGTCACAATTAAAAAAAAAAAATCACAAAAAAACCACTTGTGTAAGACTTCATTTGCCTTTTAATTGGGGTTATTACAATGTGAGAAGCCATAATAAGACATTTCTAGATTTTTTGCAAAGCATTTTTCAAAACTTCTCCTAATAAACTTGTGAAAAAAATGGAAAATGTGACGTTAGAAGAAAATGCTCAAGTAAATTAACTGACTGAACATCTAGCTTCATGTATGGCCAGTGACTTAACACTATCCCCTTAAAACTTTTTTTCAAGTACTTTGCTGAGACACTAGTGATATCCTCAAATATGTTCAAGTTGGCACAAGGCTAGAGAGAAAGGCTGATATTCAGATATAACTATTAGCAAAAAAAAAAAAAGAAAAGAAAAGAAAATATCATTTGTGCAGGTTGGATTGAAGGGCCACATCTAACAAGAACTTTCGTAAAGATAAATATCAATTTCTACTTAAGTTTCAAAATCTACTAAGACACTGGAGGAGAGGGTAAGTATGGTTTCAACTTTGTGAGGCCATCATAGAGAGACTATAAAGATTTGGATGGGAGAGTAAAGTGAATCACGTTTCATGTTCCTTCTCCCTTTGAAGTTAAATAATAATATGATATATTTATTATATACCAGAAATTTGAGAATTGTTTTGAAAATATGTGTAAGTAAAGCTCTTTATATATTTCTGGGCAGACAGAAATACAGTTGTCCATGAAAAGATTACTCTTGTCTCTCTTACTCTCATTAGCATGACCATGATCTATATAAGCTCAAGGAAAAAACATAATTTTTTTTCAAATTCTTCTGAAATTAGAACACTTCATTTATTATAAGTAGTCCATTATTTTAATGTTGGAGAAAGTATGTGTCTGCTTTTACTTTTGTAGGAACTAGTTCTACTTCAGATATTATTATAGGATATGTATTGTGCTCCTTTTATTCAAATAGAATAAGTAGAATAATAATTGTAAATGCATATTAAATATAAGACTATAGTCATAATTTTGGTACAAGAGATCCTTTTCAGGTATTTTTAAAAACTTAATTTTTTAATAAAGTAAAATTTATGTTGGCAGTAAAGTCAGTTGGAAATGGATTTATTACAAATGATAGTTTTTCAAATAAACCTGGTGTTACTTTTGTTAAAAGAATCAAAAGAATTATAAAATGGTGATCATATTGATCTTATAAGAACATTATTCCCACTGAGACACTAAGTTTAAAGTTCTTAAATAACCCAATTATGGACCTATAAGGGAGAGAAGGAAAAAAAAAAAAAAACGTGGCCAAATGATGACTAATTAGAATGACAGGCGTTCTTCTGACTCATGGGGGAGTGAGTCACAGTACCTAAGCAGTAAAAATAGTGTCTCATTAGTCTTTTAAACACTATTCCCAGGTTTCTGTGAAATTGATATTTAATCACTTTCCCAGTGTACAGCAGCCACTTATTACACAGGGAAGACATGGGGAGTGAAAAGTTTATAAAATTTCTGTCAATCTCTTCTCAATTTGAAGAATGATTCATTATAATGGGCCACCAGTGGCAGAAGGATGCTGAATAGGAGCCTGTAATTAACTTCCCTTCCCACTTTATTGATGGCGTTTGCTGGGTTCTGAGATTAGATGGTGTACCTTGGGGGATGTACCCTATGGAACATGCTGTAAAATAAAATATTCTAAACTACATCTAAATCATATCTACAGATCTATTAGTCACAATTCTAGATCTTGGTTTTTGGAAATTTGGGGCTACTGTAATGTATTTGGAGACTAAAGTATGCTACTCACAAAAGAGCATGCAGACAGAATTAGTGACTGAAGGAAGAGAAATGTATTTCTAAATTTGGGGCTGATTCTGTAAAGGACAAAAATTGACCTTAATATAGGACACCTACATTTAATCTGTGATTTGATCTTATAAAGTATGGCTATTCTTTTAGAAATGTTGAATAATATTTTATTGTTGTTAGATGCTTAAAACAAAATAAAAGTATGGTAGTAAGTGATATTACATTTTGTCATTAAGTCCAAAATTTAGCTTTTATGTGCATACACAAAACTATAGGAAATGTCAATCCAGCAACCACCTCTAAAAACCACAGAGACTATTATTTCATATTTCACCGAAAGAAAATAGAAAAGGATGAACACACTAAATTCTTTTGTTCCATTGTTCATTTAATAAACAGCTTTATATCATGGACATAGCATGACAAATGTTGGGGTGGTCACTCCACAAGACGGGTAGGATGCTCATTCTATGTTTTTGTTTTCTATCCTAATAAAACATAGTCATGACATATTTACCATGCACTATATTGTCAAGTTCATCTATTTTTGGTTTCCCATTTCCAGTCCTCTCCTGGGAAAACAGTTTTCTTCATTGGGATAGAAGGTTGTCAGGGAGCCCCTGTGGCATTTCCTACTAAACTAGTACAGGGTTGTTGTCCCCATGGAGCTCATACTCTAGTGGGTGCAAAGACAGGAAAATGATTATAAAACAATACTGTGAATATTTTCTATTAAATGATATAACTTTATTAGCAAGTGTTAGGAAGAACATTCAGAGTCACTGGTCATCCGAGGCTCATAAATGAGCAGTATCTGTAAATATCTTTAAGTAACTCAAAAATATTTGCATTTATACTCATAGGGTCCAATAGAATGTATCAATCTGTAAATCAGGAAACTGGTTCTGCTAAAGTCACACTAAACAAAATTTGGTAAATAATCATATTAATAATTTTATTTACTAAAGTAAAAATGAGAAATAGATTTTTGACTTGATTGGAAAATAAGAATTTATAAACAGTCCTTCTGAAAATTGCATTACTACCTGAAGCTCCTCAAATTACATTCTCTCTTTTATTTCAACATATTAAGGGAGTACAAATGTTTTTGTTAAATGGATAGCTTTTATAATGCTTAGGGCTATTAGTGTGCCCATCACCAGAATAATGTTCACTGTACCTGTTAAGTAGGTTTTTATCCTTCCCCTCTTCTCCCTTTCCTCCTTCTTGATTTCTAATGATTTTTACTTCTCTATGTGCCCATTGGTTAGTTCCAAATTATTAGAGATTAGAAAGTATATGCAGTATTTTTTTTCCTTTCCTGAGATCCTTTGCTTAGCATAATGGTCTCCAATTCCATCCAAGTTGCTGCAAAAGACATTCTTTCTTTCTTTTTTATGGCTGATTAGTATTCCATGGTATGTATGTGTATGTAGTGTGTGTGTGTGTATATATATATATATATATATATATATATATATATATACATATATATATATATATAATCACATTTTGTTAATCCACTCATTAATTGATGGACACTTAGGTTGATTCCACATCTTTGCAATCGTGAATTGTGCTACAATAGATATTCAAGCACAGGTGTCTTTTTGATAAAATGACTTATTTTCCTTTGGGTAGATACCGGGTAGTGGGATTGCTGAATCAAATGGTAGGTCTACTTTAAGTTCTTTGAGGAATCTCCATACTGTTTTCCTTAGAGGTTGTACTAATTTGCAGTCCCACCAACAGTGTATAAATGTCCCTTTCTCTCTGTATCCATGCCAGCATCTATTGTTTTCTGACTTTTTAATAATGATCATTCTGACAAGGGTAAGGTGATATCTCATTATAGTTTTAATTTGAATTTCCCTTATGATTAGTAATGTTGACAATTTTTCATATGTTTGTTGGTCATTTTTCTATCTTTTGAACAGTTTCTGTTCATGTCTTTTGCCCACTTTTTAATGGGGTGATTTATTTTTTCTTGCTGATTTTTTTGAGTTCTTTGTAGATTTTAGATATTAGCTCCTTATCAGATATTTGTTTAGTGTTCTTATACAATTCAAATTTTAAAATAAAATATATAATATTCATGTATAACTATTTCAACATCTGTGGCAGAACCACAGTATTATTAAAACCTTCTTTCTACTGTCATACGGCCTTTACAAATCACATGCTGAAAGCAAGACCTAAATTTTACAATGTGCATTCCAATTTTCTATTAAGTGAGAACCCTCTAAAGACCACAAAGGGGCCAAATTATCTAAAATATTAAAGGCTTATTATATTTCTACTAAATTATCAATTTTGTAAAACAATTAAACAGGGAAAGCCAATTAGCGTAAAAGTGGTCTTTAGAGTATAATCATTAGTTAGAAGCTCGTTTGATAAGGTTAGGTCCAAATCTAATAAGTTAAACCCCCAGCAGAACCGTAATAGAGCCTTAGTGGCAGTTTTTAACAGCATCAGTCTCTAAATAGAAACCACCAGAAATTAAGGAAATTAAAAAAGAAGTTATTTTTGCTACAATCAACAAAATCTCTGTAGAGCTATGTCAAGTAAGAATCAGGGTAGTTTCTTAATTATGATCACTAGAAATTTATTTGTATTATGAATCAAAATTATTATTAGTTCCAGTTTCTTCCAATGGAGTAATAAGGACTAGAGGTTAATGAACTAGGACCAGAAGAGACAAAATATAATATAAAGCCAATATTTTGTAACTTTGGGAAAAATAAAATAACATTAATGCAATGAAGGTACACAAATCTGGTATAGACTTCCATTGCTGTGCTATAACATTCTCAGTTTTGTTAATCGTGCCTCATTTATGTTCAGAAAATATTCTTTATATAAAAATAAAATAAATTGAAGAAAAAAAGAAATGATTTATACAAATACATCTGCATTCATATTGTGAACTCAGAACAAAACTTGTGGGTTACTAAATTGTTTTGCAGAGAGGATTGGGCTATTTTCAGAAAAACAAGATGCCGCCTAATAAATACTAGCCTATTGGCTTATTCAGATAAGGGGAAAATTACTCACTTTAGAATAGCATTCCTTTCTTTTTCTTTTTAACCACATATAGTTTAAAACAAGGTCACCATAATTTATTTTATAAACTTTTTTTGACTTAGCTACTTACGTTTCATTTAACTGTTACATGAATAGACATGAATAAAAAATGATATATTACAGATCAGAGCAATTATCTGTTGAACATTTCCTTCCATCTTGATAAACTCAGTCTTTTGAATTGTAAAGCAAGTAGATAATTGATATGATCAGATCATCTACCCATCAGTAAATCCACATTCAAAAAAGGACAGATTGGTCATTAGGGAACAGTTGGCTGATTATAATGTCTCCTACACCACCCCACACAAATATGTCCTTCAAGTGGTTATATAAGCATTATAAGCAGTCATTTACTTCTACTATTCTTTTTATTTCTCTATTATTTTGTATACCTATATTTTATAATTTACTTTTAAATATCAGTATAATTTAATAATCTTTTCTGATATATTTATTTGGAAGTATCAATCTTCGTTATTTTAAAGTATTTTGAGTGCACATTTTGTTCTTTTTTACCAACAATGTTCTGAAGCCATATCTTATTAATATAGTTGCATAAATAATCATGCCAGATCCCTCAGGTAATTAAAAAATAAAAAAAATGAGCATCTGTTCGTACAAATTAATAATGTGAGTGATAATACGCAGGTTAAAGGTTAACATAGAAGAAATTGGACATGGTGCATGAACACAAAATGAATTATTACATGGCTATGTAATTTTATTGCTACCACTTAGTTAATTATTCTGTATACCAAACTAATAATTAAAGAAGCAAGTTCTTACTTCAGTGTTCTATTCATACAACTATAAATTTTTCTGTACATTTAAAGTTGTGATTGGCTGTAAATCTCACAGCAAGTTGTAATAACAAAATACAATTCCCCTTACTACTTGAGTATAACACAAAGTAGTTTTAAAATACATTTATTTCAAAAGAAATCACATTAACTCTAGCAGTCACAGCACAATAAATTAAAATACCTGAATACAGAAAAATATATTTCAGTTAACTAGTCCTGCATGACAAGTTACCTAAAAATTTAATAGCTAAAAACTACAATCTTTAATTTATTTCCTTGCAGTTCTGCAATTTGGGTAGCAATGGCTCATCTCTGTCCCACATGGCATCAGCAGAGTGGCTTTGCTGAAGCTGGGTGATCCACTTGTAAGTTGACCTCTCTCACATTTCTAAAAAGTTAGTGCAGCCTTCCTACTGGGAACTCAGCTGAGGCTGCTGTCTAGGGTCTTTTGTTATCCTTTATGGGGTCTCTCCAGTCAGGTAAGCTGGACTCCTCATAGCATGGAGTGGGGGTGCTCAGGGTAGTCAGATTTCTTACATGGTGGCTGGTGTTCCCTAGAACAGAAAAGCACAATCTGTCAGTCCTTGTTAATGTTTAGCTTTTGAATGGGCACACATTCAATTCTTCTGCATTCAGCTAAAGAAGGCCATGGGCCAGCAAATATTAAATAGGAGGTTCATGAATACTGGAAAAAACTAAAGTAACATTTTATCTCAAAAAAAAAATTCCAATTATGAAAAAGTGCAAACCAATATGCTTCTAGTTAGTATAAATTCCATTTCACCTTAATATAAATAAATATACCTGTCTGGATTTTTCCAAGAATTTAATTTCAAGGTATCTATCTAACCTTAGTGTCTTTTGTTGGGCAGGGCGTGGTGGCTCATGCCTGTAATCCTAGCACTCTGGGAGGCTGAGGCAGTAGGATTGCTTGAGCTCAGGAGTTGGAGACCAGCCTGAGCAAGAGAAAGACCCATCTCTACTAAAAATAGACAAATCTGCCTCTAGTCAGGAGGCTGAGGCAGGAGGATCACTTGAGCCCAGGAGTTTGAAGTTGCAATGAGCTATGATGAAGCCTCTATTACTCTACCCAGGGTGACACAGCAAGACTATGTCTCCAAAGAAAACAAAGTCTTTTGTTAAAGCAATGGAAAATCCTAGGACAAAATGCTAATATTTCATTCATATTTGCCAACTAATTAAATTTGTGGGGTTTTTTTTTAGCATTGCTCATCACTGGGTAGAATTAGCCCACTTGGCAATAGAAGAAAACTGGTGTAGCCACTGGGATCCTATTATTTGAGGAGCACTAGTAATATCTATGCTGTCTTTAACAGACCACAAATGCACTCATGTTTTTCACTTTCTATTCCTGCAGTGTCCAATACTCTTTGGGTCCATCAAAAGCAGTAGTAATGTTGAGATAAGTCCATTCTTTAAAAGGTAATTCCTTTTGAATTTTATGCAGCAGAAGATGGGGAAATGGCAATGGTAATTCAAACTAATAATTTATTTTACTTATTTTTAAAGGCTAATCAAAATATAACCAAATTTTCCAGTCACTAATTTACTTTTAAGATTAACATTAGAAACATTTTGGAAGCTGATTTTTGGGTTTTTTGTTTGTTTGTTTGTTTGTTTAAAGTGGCTCATTCTATCATTTAATAAATCGTACACCAATGATATAGCTTCCAATTGAGCACAATATAAATTCAAGGCACTTACCTGTCTGGAGGTTCTGATGTCTGAACAGAGACTCACTGCTAATAGCCTTGAGTATAAAAATCTGTAACAATCTTGTAACAATTAGTCTCAAGCACACAAATAAAGACACTGAGCACAACTAATTCAAATAGATGTCAATTCATTGTCGTACAATGTGTACAGGACTATAATGGGTGCATCTAACATTTAAAATGTTAATAAGATGGCACTACTCAGTGAGAACTTAGGATATAGAAGAAATATTTTGCATATATGCATAAAGCAATTCAACTTTATAAAGCAATACATTTTTAAATGTCAAAAGTATTGATACGAATATAAAATGTAGAATATCAAAAAAGGGAATGATAAAACATAGTCTGAAAGTAGTGGTAGAGATTGTCATGAAGAGTTCAACATTAATATATAGATAACATTGAGGTATGTGGAAAGGATTGAGAAGCAGCATGATCAAATTGAGACAATGTCTGTGTTCAGAGTGTCATGGACAGTTTTCAATTTTGGCAATCACAATCTATTCTCCTTCTGAAAAAGAAAACTCTTTTAAGAGGCTATGTCTACTTCATTGTGTGTACTGTTCACTAAGAAGCCCCTCTTCCCTCTCACCATGGTAACTAGAGGGTTCACTGGATGCTACTCCATCAAGACTTTTGCTATTCCTAATGAACAAAAAGAAAGGAGAGGCAGGTGACCTGATGGCCAAACAAACACTCTTTTCTGGGCCCTTGAATATCCAATGGAGTAACATTGGTTGGTTGTGATTCTTTAATTCCTGAATTCACAAAGCAAGCTTGATTAACAGTTACTGCTACCAAGATTTGTAAAGGCACCAAGTTTTGTTTAGTCTTAGACTAGCTATGCAGTCTTAACTTGGATCCTGTGAGTGACTCCATATCCTTCCAAAAAATGTGTTTTTGTCATTGATAGTAAGAAAACTTGGAGCCTCAATATTTAATGGTAACTTACTGAAGTTAAAAATGTTCCACTAGTTTTCAAGATTTAGAAATATGGACAATCACTGCACCTGTCAGTTGCTAGTCAAAACAATGTGGGCCTCACTGAGGCAAAAATGATGGGCAAGATTGAATATTCATCTGAATGGAAAGTGTTACAAACCAGAGAGGACATGTAAAGGATGAAAATGCAGAAGAAGGTGAGAGAGGTAAGTGGAGGGTGAAGTGAGAGTAAATTAAGTGAAGAGCCACAAAAATTAATATCTAGCACTTATTGAATATATATTCTGTACTTAGTGCATTAATAATTGTATTATTTAACAAATTTTTAAAAGCCTACAACCCACAAGTTACAATACTTACACTGGAGAGCAAAGAGCAAGAGATGAGAGACAGCAATACTTGGTCAAATGAAAGAGAGTGGACAAAAGTCTGAGCAAACACCAGCGGGAGAGGCCATTGCCCACAGTTGAAATGAGTATTCCACAGCTGAAATGAGTGCTCCACAGCTGAAATTATTAGCACATGTGCCCAAATGGAGTAGGAAGTATCACTACCAAAAATAGAGACACATAGGGAAGAGAGGAACCACTTTGTGGGTGTGGGTAAGGATTTGGATAAAGACACAATGAGCTTGCAGTGACTCAGTAGCTAATACAAATATATGGTATAGTAATTAGGATCCAAAACTAGGTGAGATACTGATTAGAGAAACATAAGCATAGAGTCAAAAAGAAAAAAAAATCATTTCATTAAGTGATGAAAGTAAAGAAGAAAAAGAACAAAATTACAAAGAGTCAGCATTGGGAAAACGTAATTTTAAAGAAGCAGAGAAAGAACAGAAATGAGGAAAAGATAGGAAAGGAGAGGTAAGAAAAGAACCAATATTGTGTAGTGTCACAAATAGAACCAAAGAAATATATGAATGTGACTGACAGTATCAAGAACAATTAGGACTGAAGAAGCATTATTAACATTTATGTTTAATTTTCATTTTAGAGTAATGATTTTGGAGTGATTCATGTGGATGTGTTTATCTAATACATCTTTATGGCAACAGCTCAGTTTGATAATATATTAATGCAGTATATTTTTAGGGAGTGGTTTCAATGATATATTTCTCTCATAGTAGTACTGTACAATATTCTATAGATGCTTTAGAAAATTTAATTAATTACTCAATTAAAATGCTTCCTGACTTAATATATTGACTACACATAAAATAATCTGTATTTTCTTATACTGCTTAAATACTAACCTGGATAAAATATTATACAATTAAAAACAAATGGATACAATTAAGAAAGTTCTATCATTGTCCCTTATAAATAATGTCCTTCGGATCTTAATCTTTGATATTTATTAGGATAGGTTAGCCGCATAAGGTAGCTCACAAAGAGAAACTTCTTGAAAATGTATTACAGTTGGCCCTTGGACAACATGGGAGTTAGAGAGCCAAAACCCTGCAGAGTCACAAATCTGCATATGACTTTAACTCCTCAAAAACTTAACTGTTAATAGCCTACGGTTGAACAAAAGCCTTAAGAATAACATAAACAGTCAATTAACACATATTTTGTATGTTATATGTATATTATGTTCTGTATTCTTACAATAAAGTAAGAAAGAAAAGAAAATGTTATTAAGAAAATCATATAAGGAAAGGAAAATATATTTACTATTTATTAAGTGGCAATGGATTATCATAAAAGTCTTTATCCTGGTCACCTTCATGTTGAGCAGGCTGAGGAGGAAGAGGAGGAAGAAGGGTTGGTATTGCTGTCTTCGGGGTCCAGAGGTAAAAGAAAATCCATGAAGTGGACCTGCACAGTTCAAACTTGTGTTGTTCAAAGGTTAACTATATTTGTATTTAACAATACAATTATTGTTTTGTGCATTGTCCTGTACAATTTAAAAAATTAGAAAATGCATTTTTAAATAAATACATTTTTGTAACCTCAGAGAATCTAGAACAGTGACTATTTTATTGAACACATCAGTCTTGATTCTAATTTCTTTACATATATTACCTCATTTTCATTCTCACAATCTCCAATGAGGTAAATACTATTGTTTTCTTCATTTTATAGAGTAGGAACTTGAGGCTCAGAAGTGTGAAGATTTGCTCAAGGGTTCAGAACTAGAAGGTATTATAATAAAACAAGTAGTCAAATTCAGACTTTCTGTCCACAATCTGGTTTTTTTACTACACCCAGATGATAAAATGTCAGATGACAGGGTGAACTGACCTCTTATTAATAATTATCCTACCAGAAATTTAGGAAGTATATCCTGAGTTAAGCCATGTGGTATATGGCTAACAAAAATAACTTGTTAGACCCTCTAGAGAATTTGAAAGGCTCTTTATATTCAGAGAAACTATTAAGAGATTGATCCTAAAGGTTTAAAAACCAGACTTCATCAGAATTGCTGCCCTTTAAGGAAACTAATTATAGATAATGGCTTCTTCTATATTCCACATTCCCTTACCTAGCCAACCAAAACCCTATAACCCTGAGAATGACCCATGCCTTCAATTTGTTTAAACATTGAGATTACATTCAAAGAGATTAAGACTAAATAATCCACATAAGGACCAAAGAATAAATCGATAAGAGAAATTCTCAGAAAATATTTATGAAAAACAATAAGCCCATGTTTGCCCTTTATAGCGACAGTTAACCTTTACAAATCTCCAGTGCAAGATGACTGCATCTAACCCCTGTTCCTCTAATTCATTCTTATCAGTGTCTTACTTCTTGATCCTGTGGCCTTTCCTGGTTTTGCCTCAAATAGGTAAAAATAAAATCTGTAAAAAAATTATGAATAAATTAAATGGATAAAAACATGATACCTAACAATATTAAATTATTCATGTATCTATATTATAAATTAAAACTTATTTTAGCTTCTAATAAAAATAATGTGTTTATTCCTTGAAAATATGTGTAGAAAGTTTAAAACCTCTCATAATTCTACTCTAGCATTTGTTTCTTTAACTCCTAAAACAAATTAATTTTGACACATATTTTTGGACTTATAAATGCACAGGCACACATTCATATTCCAGTGCTTATTTAAATGATACATACACTGAAAATATTTTAAATGGCTGAAGAGTTTACTATTATCTTCCTTTGCTATATTTTTAAGCAATTTAATGTACATTTAAAGCATAGATTATATGATCAATCTGATAGGCATTCTTCCTGTCTATAATTGTTTTTTACTATTGCAGCAATTATGTGTAAACATCCTTGGGCGTATTTACACATTTATATTATCCTCTTATTTAATTCATATGTATACTGTTAAATTGCTATTTTAAATTGGCATATCAATTTTCATTACCACTAACATTGTTTTCAAGGAGGCAACCTTTACTAACAGTGGGCATTAATCATCGTTTTAAGTGATTTTATATTTTCTTGTTCATTTCAGTGGGATTTTTAAAGTCATGGGAAGTAAAGTAAGGAAGAGTTGACATCACACAACTCGAAGTCAAGAGGAGAATTTGTTATACTAATTTGAAGTACTTTTGTAATTCTCACTCATTTTTAGTTAAAAAAATCAAAGTAGGAACTTTTGCTATTATATTAAAAATGTATTATATTTTACAGATTTGTTAAAAAAAACACAAATCCTCTACTTTCTCAATGTCAAAAGAATGCAGAATTTTCTGTAGAAATATCTTTTTTTGAAAAGTTCATCAGGGTTTTTACAAATTTTTTAATATATAGAAAGTCAAAGTCAGGCACAGTGGCTCATGCCTGTAATTATAGCACTTTGGTAGACTGAGGTGGGAGGATTGTTTGAGCCCAGGAGTATGAGGTTACAGTGAGCTATGATGGCCCCATTGCACTCTAGCTTGGACAACAGAGCAAGACCCTATCTCAGAAAAGTATAATAAACATGCACGCACACACACACACACACACACACACACACACACATACACACACACACACACACAGAAAGCCAAAGCATGTAAATCTTCAACATAAAAGGGAAACCACATTACACATATATAGATACATAAATGTATAATATTCATTTGTAAGAAAAGCCCAGCATATAAATTGAAATCAAGATGATGAGGATGCTGTGGCACCTTGTTATTTGTATGTCAATGCTTAGGGTAAAAAGACTGTCAACTAAAGGCAAATACTAATATGTTCCAACTTGAGAAGATGACATTACAATAAATAACTTCTTCCCTGAGTGAAGCTATTCCTGTTCCAAAGCAAAATTCCTAATGGAACTTTCCAAATAGAAAGTTCCATTAGGAAAGAGTTTCCAAGTAGAAAAAAGAGATCAAAAACAAAGTTAGAGACAAGGTGATTCTCTATGGTGTCTTGGATCAAATGTCAATCATGTGTTCTTCATGACCACCACCGAGAACACTCAAAACAGCTGCTGCCATGAACAAATCTGGAAGCTTTGGTGACAAAAACTAGTGCTTCTGACATGCCTCCATACTTTTGTATAGAAGGCTCATGTCCATTTCTGAAGACTATATCCATATAAATATACAGATATTTGTACATGTGTATATGCATTTATTTGTATATATATGCACATATATATGTATATATGTGTATATTTGTGAATACAGGCGTACCTTAGAGATATTTGGGGTTTAGTTCCAGACCACCACAATAAAGCAAATATTTCAATAAAGCAAGTCATGCAATTTTTTTGGTTTCCCCATGCATATAAATGTTACGTTTACACTATACTGTAGTCTATTAAGTGTGTGCAATAGCATTATGTTTTAAAAATGTACATACCTTAATTAAAAATACTTTATTGCTAAAAAATGCAAATATTCAGTAAGCCATGCTGTAAACAAATGAGCTTTCATCCAGGTTTTGTTTTTCCATTTACAGAGCAAAGGCAGAGTAGATTTAGCATAATTCTTAAGGATACTATGATTTGGGGAATGATATATGAGGATTGGCTTCAAATTAAAGTCACCAGCTACATTAGCCCCTAACAAGAGAATCATCCAGTCCTTTGAAGCTTTGAAGCCGTATTTTGACTTTTCCTCTCTAGCTATAAAAGTCCTAGATGGCATCCATTCCAATAGAAGGGTCTTTCATCTACATTGAAAGTCTGTTGCTTAGTGTAGCCACCTTCATCTTAGCTAGATCTTCACGATAACTTGCTGCTTCACCTTGAGATTTTATGTTACAGAGATAGCTTCTTTCCTTAAAACTCATGAACCAACCTCTCCTAGCTTCAGACTTTTCTTTTGTAGTTTGATCACATCTCTCAGTCTGCGTAGAATTGAAATAAGTTAGGACTTTGCTCTAGATTAGGTTTTGGCTTCAGAGAATGTTATGGCTAGTTTGATTTTATATCTAGACCACAAAACTTTCTCCATATTTTTCATAAGACTTTCATAAGACTTTCTCCATATTTTTCATAAGATCTTATCATGTATGTGTTCCTTGGAGTAGTACTTTTAATTTTTTTCATAAACGTTTACTTTGTATTTATACCTTGGCTGTTGGATGCAACAGTCCTCACTTTCAGCCCTTCTCAGCTTTCGACACACCTTTCTCACTAAGTAAGTGACTCTTCCTTTCACTTGAACACGTACAGGACACTGTAGGGTTATTAACTGGCCTAATTTCAACATTGTTGTGCCTCAGGAAACAGGAGGTCTGATGACGGAGAAAGGCAGAAGAAGAGCTGGTCGGTGGATCAGTCAGAATACACACATTTATTTTTGGCTGTTTTACATGGATGTGGTTGATGCCACCCCATAGAATTATAATAGTAACAGCAAAGATCACTGGTCACAGATCACCATAGCAGTCATAAACATAATGAAAAACTTTAAAATATTGCAAGAATTACCAAAAAGTGACACCCAGACACGAAGTGAGTACATGCTGTTGGAAAATGGTGCTGGCAGACTTGCCTGATGCAGGGCTGCCACAAACCTTCAATTTGTAAAAAAAAAAATGCAGTATCTGCAAAGCAGAATAAAATGAAGTATACCTGTATATGTGTCTGTATTTATGTATATTTGTACTTATGTATATATATGATATATACAATTATATGAATATGATAGTTCAGTAAAAATATTACTTCAGCATAAAATACAGAATTTTGTCAAAAATGTAATCATCATTACATTTCTATTTAAATAATGAAACTTTAGAATTCGAGGGAAAGAAGAGGGAATGAATACCACTAATACTTTTCTCTAATAGTATTTGTATAACTACCATTTGATAGCTCACAACCACTTGCCCTGACTCTCAAAGAATGGCAGATTGTTTCTGTGAGATTAAAAAACAAAGCAAAACAGCAAACTATATAACTCACATCTCATAAATTTATTTTGTTATGTCATATAGATATACATTGAATATAATTAAATTATAATTATATGTATAAATATATTTAACTTCAGTATTTGAAATGAGAACTACTACAATACATCTTTACCAAATGTGTTGCTCTCATAACCTTATGCTCTTTTAACCATTCTTTGACTTAAATTGTTTTTTTTTCTGTCATGCAAATAATTTTCCATAATCAAAAAACAAATGTTCAACTTGGTCATCCTTATTTTGGTTCAATCCTGAAAAAAAAGAAGATAAGGCATGTGTCTGCCTACTTATTGCTGGGCCTGGTATTAGGTGACCACCCAGATTCATTGCTATTAGATATGACATTATTAATTTTACAAGGCTAGGAAAGGAAATTATAACAACCTCAACTAATGAAAAGTAGTAGCAGAAGAAAAGGAGGAGAGCTGCTCTACGTGGTCAGATATTCTCTTTACATATTAGCATCTTTTGCAACTCCTTACCTAGCTCATTAAAGAAATGTAAAGATTTTTTTCCTGAAAACATATTGATGTTTATTAAAATGTTAATACATTTTAGCATGGTTTTTCTGCAGTTATTAGTGATAATACTTCAACCAGGGTTCAGAAATTTCTGAGATGCTTTATATCTCAAACCAGTAAATTTTATTTCCTGCTGCTCTTTTCAGCCTAATGTCTTTATTGCCACCAAGGGTCCTGGATCTAGGTCAGTCAGGATGTAGCCACGGGATGTCAAAGCTGTTGTGGTCAGTCAGTGGACATTAAATAGAAAGTAAATGGGATGTTTGTCATATGCACCTATATAATATGGGCACATATTTTTGTTAATTCACATTTATTCTGATGATAACAGGAATTTGAAGACTCTGCCCCTGGCATATAATGCATGCATTCTAAAAGGACTGGGCAGATTGGAATTGGAAGATGCCAGCAAATGCAATCATTCTAAATTAGTGACCTGGGGGATTGGGCATGAATCCTAAGCACAGTATGAGAAATTATTACTCTGTAGTAAAGATTTCAATAATACATTACACTCATTTCACTACTCAAAACACCAAAGGAAATATGTCTACATAAATAGCAACAAAGCAGCAACATGGTTAATACCGTTTCTCTATTAACTTTATGTTGCATAATACTTATATAATACTGTGAAAATGCTCACTTACAATGAATGGTAATGACTACAATAACACTTTATTCAATGCTTTAATTTGTCCCATGAATCATCCAGCCAATGTAATTGCATTGTTAATATGACACTTTTGTATAAACAGGTCATGCACAAATGGAATGGGTCCTTCTTAACTGGGCCATGTTAAGCACTTATATGAAAGAATTTGATGGGTAGTTTTACCTTAATGTGTCTTATTATCAGTTCTCTCAGGGAATGTGCATTTTTTTGTAAATTTATACATTAGAGTAAAAACTGATTGCCCTCCAAATCAAAATGGAATAGGGAAGATTTGCTTGTTTTAGGAGTGCTATATTAATTCCTATAAAATATTTACTTTTACTGCATTAGTAGTTTTATGCTACCAACTATGGAGATTATATCTGCTTGTCCTTATACTTAAACGACAATAAGAGGCATGATAACTAAATAGTAAAATTATGTGATCTATACCTAGTTATATAAGAAGTTAATGAAAGATTTCATGTAAATGAGTGGCTACGTGGAAAAGTTTTTAAAAGATCACTGGGCATTGTAATGATTATGGGATATATTTCAACAAGCATAGAATGAGATAGTGTTGATTTTTACCACAGAGTAGGAGAATGCCATTATGATTAATAATATAAAAACATGTTTACAATTATATAAAATGTATTTGTTACCTTTAAAATACATTGAGGACAGGGCAAAATATGCTCTATCTGAATTCCTATGAAAAATTTAGAAAATTTTCAAAAAACAATCTACAGAAACAGGCTAAGATTAAGAAAACGTCTATACACTTTAATAAAAAATGAAAGCATAAAATTCAACTATAGGTGGGGAGTTTAATTTTTCTTTTTTCTTGGTTTCCAAAAGCCTGATCTTTGAAGTCTGCAGATTACAAAAACTCTAGCAAGCGTAGTGATAACCCTAGGACTAGAATTAATTATTACTACACACCTAGAACCTTTCCAGGATAACTACAAAACCAGAAGAATATCCTGGTTTAGTAAATAATGGCCTATACATTTGATGTGATAATATACAGCCATTAAAAATGAAGATGGTGAAAACCTCATGCTGATATAGGATATACTGTGCTATAATGGTATATAAAGAAAAAGTATCACAAAAAATTAAATATCAAATGATAAGTAAAACAGAAGAACTAGGGTAAGAAAAAATTCAAAGATATTAACAATAAATGGCTTTGGATTATCAGAGAACACAGAATTTTTTTCTATATTAGTAATTTTTTTCTATATTTAAAAATTACTGCAATAACTATTTTAATAACTTAAATGAATCAATGTGATTTCTAAAAATGCAACTGACTGCTCACATTTATTACAATCATGAAAAAGGAAAGGAAATCAGCAATGATATTGGAAGAACATGTTAGAGGGAATCAGGTAAAGATTGGATCAGGTGAAGAACTCCTAGCCTAAAAATTAGTCATAGAGGGAATCAGGTAAAGATTGGATCAGGTGAAGAACTCCTAGCCTAAAAATTAGTCATTCTGTTAATATGTTCAACCACCACTGCTATTTTGCTGAAAATTTCAATATTTAACAGGAGTCATACCTTTCAGGAAATTCAAGTCTTAGGGTGGTATAGAAAAAAAAGGAAAAAGAGCAAGGAGGTAAAAATAAGAATGCCAGGGGCTATTGGAGTAGGAGGGTTGGGGGACACAGTACTAAATAAGGCTGTCAGGTAGTCCTCAATGTGAGGGTAAGATTTGAGCAAGTCTTTGAGAGAGGTAAGGGGGTTAGCCAAGGGATACATGGGGGAAATTCTTTTAAACAAAATGACATATTGCTCTCTTTCTGAAAGCCTCTGGAATTTTAGTAAACTAATGCAAACAACCACTTGACTTCTTTAGAACATTTACACAAATGACCCTACTACACTCATAATTAAAGTTAGTTTCTATTCTGGGTCAATAGCTGAAATTATTATTCTATTAGGATTTTGTTCTATATTATTATGTTATTAGAACTTTGGGAGTTACCAAGAGAAACTGCTCAATGATAACAGCCCCATTAATGCCTACAGTGAAACACTTAAAAAGTTCTTTATTGATCTTGGTCCCAAATACATCAAAATGTTGTATTACAGTTTTGTTGAACTATTCACCCTAAGGTCAATTCATTCCCAATTCAAAAGTCCTTGTTCTTGAACTCCAGATAGAAAGAAGAAATAGAAAAACTGACCTTTCTGAAAGATGTGGTTTAACTTTATTCAAGCTTAATAATTTAAAAAAATATTTTACTTCTATTTTCAATATTATGAATATGCTTCTGGTTATTTGTCTTTAAAAATACATATTTGTGAGTGCATATATATGTATGTATATAGATATATGTATGTATACATACATTTACACATAAAAAATAAGGAAATCTCAAGAATAAAAACTTAAATAAAAATAAAATATATTATATGGAATCCCTAGATTCTAATCCGCTACTCCAAGGCAAGTTCAATTCACAGGTAAATTAATGGCCATCTGAACTGACCCACAGACTTTGATCAAGAAGTCTTGAATGAATTTTATTTTAACCCTAGTGAAGGCTTATTTAAATCAAAGTTTCTGTCATAAAATATGTGTATATTTTCCACTTGTGGCTGAAATTAAGCCAAGCTAAATTTTCAAACAATTACTCTATATTTATCATCCTCATGATACGCAGGTCTGCCGGGTTCTGGTGCAAATGCATCATCACTGTTATGTATGCAAGTCTTGCACAACTGAAGCTTCCCTTTGACAATGTCTATAGAGAACCACAAGGAACATAGAATAACTGAAATCACTAATGTCAACTCAATAGCATGAATGATTATTTAAATGCTTCATTTCTATCCAAGTAATTTTCTAATTTCATGAAGAGTAAGATCAACAGCAAATGGATAAAAGGTAAATGGCATTAAATAATTTAAAATCATGTCCATCATGAAGAATACTTACCATGACACTGTTTTTATATGTGATTAAGATAGTTACAGTGCCTACTATCATAACACTGAGGCAAATAGATATTTACCAAAATATTTTGAATTTTTTTATTATTTAGTCAATTAGTTAAAAATGCATTCATGCCTAAAAGAATAAATTTTGCTCTCTATACTTGATCTTAGCCTAAAGGCCAAGCAGCAATTGAATTTTGCTTTCTTTCCCTTCTAATGTAAATGTAGATTCATACTCTAAGTGGTATTACCTATTTGAATAAAGAGCAAAAAGTTTGAATGAAAGCCTTAATGTTTTATACACACACACACTAACAGCAACATAACATGTTATTTCAAATGTCAAAAGTGTCATACAAGGCCGGGCGCTGTGGCTCACGCCTGTAATCCTAGCTCTTGGGAGGCCGAGGCAGGCGGATTGCTCAAGGTCAGGAGTTCAAAACCAGCCTGAGCAAGAGCGAGACCCCGTCTCTACTATAAATAGAAAGAAATTAATTGGCCAACTGATATATATATAAAAAAATTAGCCGGGCATGGTGGCGCATGCCTGTAGTCCCAGCTACTCAGGAGGCTGAGGCAGAAGGATCACTCGAGCCCAGGAGTTTGAGGTTGCTGTGAGCTAGGTTGACGCCACGGCACTCACTCTAGCCTGGGCAACAAAGCGAGACTCTGTCTCAAAAAAAAAAAAAAAAAAAAAAGTGTCATACAGTTTGCTATAAGCCTGTGACTAAGGTCATTCCTTCATTTCTATCTACGTGAAATAATCTGAGTAAAATAAGATTTAAGTAATTAAAATAAATATTTTATATTAGATTTGGCAGATGGAGAACTTTAATTCTCTAGTGTTTGTGGTTCCAAATGATATTCTGTATCACTATTAAAATTATGAAAGAATATAAAAACTCCAATTTTTTAAAGCCATTTTCTTCTTACCCATGCAGTTAGATATGCCATGTGTTAAACAGATTTTTTGCTTGTGCTTTTTACCTAAAAAATTTTATTTTTCTCATGTTAACTTTGAAGGTTATTCCATTGACCTATCTAAAATTTTTGAGATGAACATATACTGATATTTTAAAAAGCTAATTTGATTAGTCAGGCTTCAATATTTTTGCCAGTATTTATTTTGGCAAAAAAATAAGCCTGTATTATGCTGAGAATTATATTGGAAAAAAAAGAAGTCTATAACAAGTTAACTTTTTAATCTGCTCTTCATCTTTCTAAAACTCCAATGAAATTAAATCAAAGTTGTACTTTGGGAGGCAGATCTGTGGACTAGAAAAAAGAACTGTTCATGAACTCAGAGTATGCTCCTCCTTTTAACTGCTTACATTCAGGCTCATAAAAACGTATAGTAAATGAACTGCACATAGTTCATTATGTAACTGTAAAAGAAATTCATGGGAGGTGACTCAATTTTTTATTATTAATATTCAAAGTACATAGCAAAAAATTGGAGTATGAATTAAAAATACACATTCCCCACATTCTCTATCATAAAACAGTAAAAACTCTAACACCAGAAAGTTTAAATTTTAACCATATGCTCAGAGCTCATATATGATTTTCAGTTTCTGTGCCAAATGCTTTGATTTCTAAAGCCTTTTTTCATTTTCTCTTCTATATGAAAATAAAGTATTTTGATATACACCTAGAGTTGAATAAGCATACATGTTTTATATCTATTCCCCAGAATAAACATGCTGGGTTTTTCCTTCCCACTATCAAGACGATTTCTTCCTGTGAAATCACAATGCCTAGTGCTTTGCTGTCCTCTATTGTCGTAATTTCAGCATAACACTTCTGCAATGCAGTCTAACATCATTTTGATATTTTTGATGAAAAAATAGTATGTAGTGTAAAGTTTTAAATGTGGACAGAAGAAGAATCTAACTACTCTTACATTATACAAAGAAAACTAAGCAATTCTTTTGAAATATATGACATGTAATTGTCGCACAACAAGCATACAGGCATATTTAAATCAGAAAGAGAAAAAGAAAAACTCACCTTCCAAAAGTTTCCTTAGTTACTTTTTATAAGTCAATTAAATAGCACTTCTTGTCCAAGATCATTTATGATCCTGGCAATCACACTAAGCATGGCCTGGGAGAAACCTTAATACATTTCGCCAAATGTGATGTTAATACAGACTGAACATTCCCAATCCCCAAATCCAAAATCCAAAATGCCCCAAATCCAACCTTATAGTGACAATGTGAGATAGTAGTATCTTTGTTTTCTGATAATTCAATGTATTCAAACTTTGCTTTATTGTACAAAATTATTAAAAATATTGACCAAAAGTAACTTCAGGCATGTATATGAGGTATATATGAAACATAAGTAAATTTTGTGTTTAAACTTAGGTCTTATCCCCAAAATATCTCATTCTGTATATGCAAATATCCCAAAATTGAAAAAATTTGAAATCTGAAACATTTCTGGTTGGTCCCAAGCATTTTGGGTAACGGATAATCTACCTTTACTCTGTAATGCTGAAGAGAGATTATGTGAAGTTGTCAATACATACTGCATTGAAAAACACAACCAGGCCACAATGTAGTTATTTAGAATCCAGAGATTAAGATTCTATAATATATTCTCTGTGTAGAGATGTTAACAATTTACATATGAATTTCACCAAAATATCTCAGACAATATATCCCAGATTTTGCTTGATAATATACTAAGGCACACAGTATTACTAGAGATCTGTTTTAATGATATATTAACTATTTCTTGGACTTTATTTGCATAGATAGAGACAAGACAAATAGCAATGAGATGCTTTCTAGAGTAAAGGATGAAAGAAAATAGAAGGAATTGTCATCTTAAAAGTGTATTAAGTATGATCCAATCATCTTGATCTTGATGTAAAAACTCAACCATCATCTTTGCTGACAGACTAAGGCTTGATAGATCACACTGCTGACTCTTCAAGTAGTCCTTTTCCACACAACTATTGTCTAAATCAGCTATGTGCAAATGAAATATAATGTGAGCCACATGTACAAATGTTCTAAGTAAAAAGAATAAGTAAAAGAAACAGAGAGAAAGGAAGGAAGGAACTTTCTTCATAGATCTTATATTCTTGAGTTGGGAGAAAATGATAAAATAAATAAGCAAAGTATTTGGTATGTTAGAAGATGTTAAGTACAAAGGATAAAGGTGAAAAAGGAAAGGAGGGTAGATGGATTTGAAGGCCTAGGACTTGCTTGCAAATTTGAAAGAGTAGCCAGACACGATCTTATAGAGATGGCGATATGTAAACAAACCTTATAAGTGACAAGGAAGTAAATCATGTGTATAAAGAGAAGAAAGAGTTTTCTAGGTACAGGAAGTAGCAAATGAGGAATCTCTAAGTCAGGTGCATGTCTAGTGTCAGATAGAAAGGAGAGGGGTGGCCAAATCACAAAGGACCTTATAGACTATTACAAATGTAAGAATTAGCAGCTTACATTAAGTAGCTATTAATGTAAGAATTAGAATGTCTGTTAAGGATTGCTGATGGCTGCTAGTATAAGAATACACTGCACAAAGCAATGAGGAAGTATGAAAACGAGAAAATGTGTGCAGTAGTTAGGCAAGAGGTAATGATGTCTTTATTCCAGGGAGACGGTGTTGATACTATAGTCACTTTCTAGGTATAGTTAGAAAGTGAATCTTATAGAATTTGAAGACATATTAAATATGGGATACAAAAGAAAGAGAAGAGGTAAAACATTAAGAGGTATAACATTAAGATTTGCTTGTGTAACTGGAAGAATGAAGTTGCCACAGTTTAGATGGAAAAGATTGTGGCAAGAGGAAGTTTAGAAGTGAAAAGGAGTTCTGTTTTGGATTTATTAAGTTTAATATCTATATTTAAATGTTTTGATGACTAGATGCCTGTGAGGTGAAGAAAATAAAAATCAACTTGGTTTCCTACAAGCCAGGTGAAAAGATGTACACCAAGAAATGAGATGTAAACAATTGTATTAAATATTGCAAAGGGATCAAATAAATTGCAGACTCAATTTTGGGTCTTTCATCTAACACTGGAAAGAAGAGAAATTTGTTTATAGAATCTGAGAAGTAAAAATGGATGTAAAAAATCCATATGATAAAAAAGCAATTTCTAAAAGAAGAGGAGAAAATTGCTGAAATGATGGGAGTAAGCAGATAAAATGGGATGGATTCTACTATACAAGAAGAAGCAAGGATTTTGTATAAGAACACTGAGAATTCATGCAGAGTAACAGGAGAAAAACAGGGAATATTTGTACAGTTGCAAGTATAATAGATTGCAGACTTGTAATGTGGACGCATGTGGAAGTTCTCCTCCAATTGCATCGATTTTATCAGTGAGTAAGCGTAGGAGTAGATGTTGAAGGTTGAAAAAAGAGACAGTATGAAGTAGTCATATGGAAGAGTAGATTGTGAAGTGTAGCATGATTGCTGTGTTACACAAAGGACTATTTGAGATTAGCAATAAAAGAGCAGACCAGGATCAGTGGCTCCTTTGACAAATATATTTCTAGGATCATGGCCTCTCCACATGTGTGATCTTAGAGAGTTCACATAAAACACTCTGTCCCTCTAGTTGGAACATTGTCTGAGACTGTGGTTAAAAAAAAAAAAAAAATGTTTGGTTATTTAACCTCAGTAGAATTCCTGCCCAGTGAAAACAAGTCGTGATGGGAAATTCTTCAATGATTTTTTAAATATATTCTATTCTTATGGCATGATTGCTTCTCTCATCTAAAGAAATTTAGGATTAGTGCACGTGAGATTATCACACAAGGAAATTGTCACTTCTATGGTTACAGAAGATAGTCTGAAAAAGTTGTCTGTGTTTTCAAAATACAGAAGATAGTCTGAAAAAGTTGTCTGCGTTTTCAAAACTTTAGTGATTTACATAGCACCTTCAAGATTTTCTTCTTATTCAATTGTGGTGAATGGACTTATGCCAATTTGGCTGTTCAGCAGTCGTTAGGTACTTTGGGTAAATATTGGTAGCCCCTGGCAGATTGAGATAGGTAGGAGCTCTGCATTCTTCCTTCCACAATCTCAGTGCCAGCTAATATGTTACAATCACTTCAAATCTTATTCCAAATTCTGATAAAGATACAAACATTGACTAGAAACAAAAGATCCAAGCAATCTGTTCATAAAGGTTTAGTGAAGATCACACCCTGTCCCGAGACATTCCAGGGAGCACCTTGCCGGGAAGTTTCACACTGAGGGAGAGGTAAGAATATTCTGATTGTGGAATCAGCCAAGCCTTTAGTCAGATTGGTTGGCAGAATCTTCCAGTTAGTCAGGAGCCCAGGATTAAACAGATTTCTAAACCTAAAGTTGGAATTTTTTATGTGTGAGAATGTTAGACTTGCCAGTTTCTTACGTTATTCATGCAAGAGTGGAAACCTGTAAAAATCTTTCTAGCCAAACCATGTGTTTTAACAGCACTAGTCTCAAACAAAAATATATTGTAAGCACCCCTAATGAAAATTAATAAATGTCCTCATAGATATTTCAATTATAGCATTGAAATGATTAAGCACGCTGAAATATAGACTCCTGATTCAGATAGTACAAATGTCAACCAAGCACTTGGTTATAAATCAAGGTTAACTAAAGCACACAAACTCACACTGATACAAAACTCAGTGTATACAGAGTCATTGCTCTTCACGTGAACCAGTATTCTTAATCATACCATTTGCATATATGTATATGTAATGTGTCTACTTTAATTTCTTCCTGTTTAATACATATATAAAATCATAAATTTGAGAACTAGTTACATTTTATTCTTAAAAATGCACTTTTAATAAATGTCTGACTCCTTAAAATGATCTGTAGACAATCTGAGGATGCACTTTGAAGTTTAATGACTTTTTAAATATTCATCAAGGTAAATATAGTCTTCAGCATTAAAATTACGTTTTTGGAATAGCATAAATATTAAGATCTATCAATTCTATAATATTATTAGTATTAATGTAGATTAAAACAGCAATAGAATTACTCCCCCCAAAATAATTTTCTCTCCATTTGTCATCCTAGTGGAACACAATTTACAACAAATTCACAATTTAAAAAACAATTTTAATTATTTAGGAATAATTACATTGCAAAAATAAATCTGTCTTAATAATCCTTTAACAAAATTGATAGAAAAGGATCAAGAGAATCTCATCTTCCTTGCTTGAGTTATTTTTAAGTAATATATATTACATTTTTCTCCTAATAAATACTTATAAAACAAATTTTATTCAAATAAACTTTTGACACTAGTAAAAAATTTTCATTATGTCAATTGGAACCTAAAGAATTTGTCTTTGAGTATCAGATTTATTAATTGTATGTAAAAATAAATACTCCTATTTTATAGTCTTAATCCTATTTTATGTTCTTTACTATATAT
This sequence comes from Microcebus murinus, assembly GCF_040939455.1. Lineage (NCBI taxonomy): Eukaryota > Metazoa > Chordata > Mammalia > Primates > Cheirogaleidae > Microcebus > Microcebus murinus. Next base: position 61,007,907 of record NC_134108.1, on the reverse strand, counting down.
TATACAAATATTCTATAAAAAATTTTTTCTAGTTACTTTTACTTACACTATGTTATGCATATGTAAATTAAAACTATTCATTTCCTACCATTTACATGATCACAAGCATTATAATAATGATTAATTAGCCTCTAAGATTCTTGAAAACCAAATAAAACATAGATTTCAGTAAGTTCACAAGGGTAAAATGTGATGAAAGGTGAACAAAAGGAAGAGGAAAAGAGAACGAATAATGACAAAAAAATAAAAAGGAGAGGGAGTGGAGAGATGAAACATGCAGAAAAAACAGAAAAGGAGAAAAGAGTGCCAGATCCAAGTATGAGATTATGCTCTGTAGTAGAGCTGGTTCTAAAACTCTAAACTTCAAAAATTTTAAAATAAAACAAATTTATAAGATAAATTTTAAGGATTAAAAAAAATCTGGGGTAAATATTATGAGAGGGATTACATCAAAAGATACAGAATTCCACCCTCCATCTCTAATATCTCTACTCCTGACTCTCTCTCTCATCTGTTGAATTTATTTATTTTTCAACAAGAAAATTAAATCAATCAGGGAAAATTTTGTATAGATTCTCATTACTACCTCTACCAAGTCTCTACATCTATGCCCACGCACTGTACCTTTCTGAATACTCTCCTGGCCAGGGCTATTGCTTCACTTGCACAATAACTCCAGGGTTCTCTTGCCTAGTGATGAACACTGCTCCAGCAATTCTCTTCGCATTTTCCTGGTTGTCAAACTTTCCCTTTATTCTGATAATTTTATAAACACAAAAATATTTCTTTCATCATTAAAAAATAAATTATCTGTTGACGTTACTTTTCCCTCCAGGATAGCACCACCTCTCTCCTGTTACAGCAAAATTTATGGAGAGATTTCTCTGTACTTGCAATCTCCAGTTTCTCTTTTTATGTTCTCATAAATCCACTATTTTGGGTTTTCATCTCACTACCCTCTACAAATTCTTATTAGCAGTACCAATGACTGCTTCTGGTACATCTTCAAAACACTAGAATAGTTTGGTGTTCTCTTGTCTTTCAGGACACTCCTTCTTACTCACTTTTGCAGGTCACATGAGGTAACTATCTCTTAAGTGTTGGCATTCCCTGGAGCTCATTCCTTGGATGCCTTCTCTAGTCTATCTTTATTCCTTCTCCAGGTGATCTCATCTAACAATATATATCTACATGCCCAAATTTATATCACCAAACAGCTGTTTCTCCAGAACTCCTTCAGGGCTTGGTTACTTTTTGTTGAATTAACAAATTAAAGTACAACGTTATTATTCAAAACTTTTTCTATGTGTTGTCTTTAATCACAAATAACTATCCAATGTAATCTGTTCAATCTTCTATGAAGACCACATATAAAGAAGTGAAACAATACACCTGACTTGAGTCAGCAACACCTGGAGGTCCCTTTCACTACTGTGTTTCTAAAAGTCTTAAAGAATTTCTGCCCTATGTCAAGTGACATTGGATATTTCTCCAACAATGAAATGATAGCCTATGAAAATACAACATGTAAGGTTATTTCTGAATAAAATGGGCCACATCTATTCTTGAAACTGAATTTCTTTAAATTCAAAAATATAACTAAATCATGTTTTTTAAAAAACATTGGAATTATTATTATAACTATTATTTCAGGGGTTGGACTAAGGTGTAAGGTCATTGGAATAATCATTAACTTTTCATTTCACCTCAGGCTCCAATATGGTTTGGTGTTAAATCTATATTTCAAATTTAGGTATATTTTTCATAATCTACTTATTGCATTGATTTTTAATTTTTAAATATTTCATTAAGATATTATTTATCTTGTTTACTGAGGTTTTTGTCAACCCTTACATTTTATGCCTGAGGCAGATGCCTCACTTTTCTCACTGTCATCCTAAATTCTACTGAAAGAGAACAGATAGATATAAAGAATATCTCCTACATACCCTTGGTTTTGTGACATAATCTGCTGAGCATAACTAGCACTCTCTATTTTATTGACCAGGATGTTCTCTGCCTTCACCACAAAATTTGGACCCATACTTAACACAGATATGGGAAGGTAGGCCCTTGAGATCATTGGCAAGTGTTTCAGAAATTAAAAGTCGCAATAATCCTTAAAGATTATAGTTCAACCTTGGGTTTAATTAATGATAAAATATGTGTACAGAGCAAACATTAAGTATAAGATTGCATATGAAAATTAACTCATGCTTGTCACCCAAGAGAATAAACTGAAAGCTATCAGAATTAATAAGAAGATTCAGTACAGTTGCCATTAAAAAATACAGAAGTCAATAGCTTTTATTCAGACCAGTTAAAGCAGTTGGATAATATCATAGGAAAATAAAATACAATAAAACTTAGCTGAGATATTTAATATATGAACAGAAAAAAATAAAACATCATTATATACTTAAATATACAAGGACCAACAAATGGTACTTTTAAAGCTTGAGGGACTTGAGGGATTTTGACTCCCAGAATGGCAGAAAAAGACCTCTGAAAATCTACCTCTCCATAAAAGCAGCAAGACACATGAAAAACTGTCAAAATCAACTTTTTCTGAACTCTAGACATTAATTGAGGATTATAACAACATATGGGTTGTTTAATACAAGAAAAATGGCTGAATCTATAAGAACAGTATAATTCGTGGCATTTTCCTAATCTGAACACCCTTCTCAACCCCAAGATAACCTTAAAAATTGTCTTCCATATACAATAGATGTTAAAACCAGCAGTTTGGCAGCCACTGGATAGGATAAAAGGAGGTAGGAACTTCCTAAAAGCCCTATCCCCAGAAAGTTGTTACTATTTTACCTGTCTGGCAGCTTGCTGGAAAGCATCATTCTCAGAATTTGTCTTTATTTGACCTTAGTTAGAGCTCTTATTCTGTGTGAAAAGCTCTATCCTCAGGGCTTTGCCAAAAATAATCAGCAGCAATTGCTTAACATCACTGCTATCTGGGGTGGCATTATTTTGGGGGACTAACGAGAATCCACCCCCCCAAAAAAAGGAAAAACTGGGGTATTGAGGTGTTCATAAGGAACTTTGAAAAGCTAAGACATATTCCAGAAATTGGGAAGACCACTTACAAACTCAGGGCTGTGCACATGCTCAGGAAAGAACTGGGAAGGACCTAACCTCTCACATCTCACTGACTTTGAGGCACTGTGCTGAAGCAATACAGAATTTATAACCGCCTGTCACAGCACTCAAGTCAAGGCTCACCAGACACACGGAGCTCCTCAGCAAAGAATGTGTCAATTATTTGTTCTAGGTATTAAGGAAACCTCTGTCCAATCATTAGCTGACCATTAAGTAATGCAAGAGCAGGCTTCAGTCACCACACATGACAAAGAATACAGGACTATATATAATTAATCAAAGAAAATCATTAAATAAACTAACAGCAGCCACAACAATCAATAACAATAAACGAAGAGAGGAGGGAGATCCTGATTTCTAGAATTGCCATACTGTTACATAAAATACTCCAATCTGATGATAGAGATTAACAGAATTAATAAAAAAAAAATTATGACCCAACTATGTGCTGTCCACGAGACATACATTTCTAGATTCAAAGACACAAATAAGTTAAAAGTAAAGAGATAAAAAAGGATATTGAATGCAAAAAACACACAAAAGAGAGCTAGAATGGCTATACTAACATAGTAGTTAAGTCAAAACTTTTTGCAAGGGCCATAGTATATTTAATAATAATGTGAACTAAAATAAAATCTTAAGCTCCCCCCAGCTGACTGAATGGGCCCCCCTCTTGGCCAAGGGGACCCCAGAAATATCCTCATGCTGAGTTGCTGGCCATGAGAATGGAGGTCAGACACACCTCATCATGCCCCCCTTCCCTTCTTGGAGATGTCCTTTGTAACTCATTAACAGGCCTAAGGCTATATAAGACAAAAATTAAATCACATGCATAGGTCCTCAATTTACTTAACAGATCACTTGAGTCTGGGTATATGTCTGGTGGCTTATCTCTGATTAACAGACTTCCTTATTTTAACTTAAACCATCTAAAGCCTTTAGACAAAGCTTGATTTCTTTAACCAATTGCAAATCAAAGACTCTTTAAACCCACCTATGCCTGTAAGCTCCACTTTGAGATGTTGTACCTTTTTGGGCCAAACCAATGTACACCTTTTATGCATTGATTTATGATTTTATGTGTAATTCCTGTCTCCCTGAAATGTATAAAACCAAACTGTAACCCAACCACATCGAGTCCACTTGCTCCAGGCTTCTTGGGCATGACTCCAGGCCATGGTCCTCAAATTTGGCTCAGAATAAAACTCTTCATTTTACAGAGTTTGGCTTATTTTCCATTGACAGTAATAAAAGGGTCAATTAATCAAGATAACATAGCAATTATAAGTATGTATGCACATAAAAATAGCTCCAGAGTATATAAAGCAAAAAGAAAAAAAATAGAATAAAGGAAGAAATTGATTTAAAATAAGATTTGGCGATATCAATATCCTACTTTCAATATGGATAGCACAGCTAAGAAGAATGTCAGCAAGGAAACAGAATACTTGAATAAAACTACAAACCAGCTGGATCTAATAAACATCTATAGAACACTCCACCCAACCACAGGATAATGCATGTTCATCTCAAGTGCACATGAAACATTCCACACTATAGTTCATCTGTTAGGATTTTTTTTAAAAGCCTCAATAAATTTAAAGATTGAAGTCATACACAGTATACTTTCTAACCATAATGAAATTGAATTAGAAATCAATAATGGAGTAAATTTAGAAATCAACAAATATGTGGAAACTAAACAGGACACTCTTAAATAATAACTGGATCAAAGAAAAATTACAAGGAACAATAAAAAATACTTTGGGATGAATTAAAACGACATACCAAAGCTGTTGGATGCAGGAGTAATTACAGCTGTAATACCCTATATTCAAAAGAAGAAAGATAAATCAATAACTAAGCTTCCACCTTAAGAAACTAGGAAAAGAACAGCAAAAACACGTAAAGAAAGCAGAATAAAAATTATAAAATCTAGAGTGGAAATAAATGAAATAGAGCCTAGAAAAACAATAGAGAAAAAGTAATGAAACCAAGAGGTTTTTTCTTTGCTCCTGTAGGGGTCAGAAGGAAAACTTACCCTTAACCTTTGGAAATTTCGCTGAAAAATTGAGTCGCAAAAAGCATATTAATTGGCAAAAGGCATATGCACAGAGTGTGCATCACAAAGTGATTATTTCTCCCAGTGGAATGTAGAAGCTTATATACCATCCTGAGGTTACAGAAAGAATGGGAGCTCAGAGCATGACCAAAACCAAATCATAGTGGTAAATAAGGTTATAGTGGCAAGACAGGTTATTGGAGGGAGAGAAGGGGAGACTTAACTAGCAATGATGGTCTTCTTATATAATGAAACCTCACAGGTAGCATCCCTTAGAGAGGTAAATGTAGAGGTGGTAAATGTTTCTTTCAGATTTTTGAGATCTCAGACTCTCAGATATTCTTTCTAAATCTGGACAAAGGAAGGCCTGCCTGCATCTATGGAGATTCTTTACAGATGCCAAGTTTCCGCATAAGACAGCTTTGCAAGGCTACTCTGTTTGCTGGCTCTCTGGCAGTCATCTCAAATTACGTCAAACAAAAATGTTTTGGGGTAAAATATTTTGATTTTCTTCACTCCTAATGACAAAACTTCAAAATACAAGAGTAAAAACTGGAACTGCAAGGAAAAAATAGAAATCGATAATTATAACCAAAGTAAGTACAAAGAAGGAAATAATGAAAATAAGAGAATAAATCAAGGAAATAGTAAACTAACAAGCAGTAAAAGAAATGTATCAAAGTCAAAAGTTGACTCTTTGTAAAAATCAAAAAAATTTATGAACAATTAGCTACTGATAAAGAAAAAAAGGAGAGAACACAATTTGCCAGTATAATAAATGAAAGGATTATCATTATATATCCTACAGACTTTAAAAGACTAAAAAGAGAATTTATGAACAATAGTGTATCAAATTATTCAATATCTTAGTTGAAATAAGCAAATACTTTGGAAGAAGATGTAGAGAGAGATAATAAACACATAAGAACTGTCTCAACATCATTAGGCATCAGAGAAATGCAAATGAAAGCATAAGATACAATTAACCACACAGAAGAATGACTAGAATAAAAGACAATGATAAAACTAGGGGTTGACAAAAATGTGGAACCAATGAAACTCTTTGCTGATGGGACATCTTGCAGTTTCTTAAAAATTACATCCACATCTAACATAAGATCCAGCCATTTTATTCCTATTTAAACAATAGAAAACAACATTCTTAGAAATAGAAACTAATCTATCATGATGATTAGCACAGAATCGATGGTCACTCAGGGGCAAAGGAAAGGATAGAATGAAAAGAGGCACAAGGAAATTTTTGAGGAAGGACAAAAATGTACTGCACATCAATTGTGGTGTTTCTCAGGTATATATGTCTGTTAGGTAGATAGCAAGGGATTCCATGTCCCCTGGGGACAAAAGTGGGTGCTGTTGTGGTTCACCTCCTTCAATTTAGGCTTTCAGAGAGGCTCATGGGAGATCTGCATAGACTAAGGGCATGTAACTCCCAACTGCACAATCAAAGTGATTCCATGGTGGCAACTGAGCCATGAGGGAGGTACCAATCCAGACACCATAAAACAAGACCCAGATCATGACCAAGCCCTTTGTTTTTGCCCTCTTTTGCCATGAAAATTGGTATGGTTATCATCTGTAGTGTATGCATCTCACTCTGTAAGCCTATATCTTGCTCTTGCTCTATAATCCTATCTTTCTCTCCCCTCAATAAACCTCATTTTTATGCTTGCCTTACTTTTTTGCGTCTGATCATTCTTGGGCCATGAGCACACCAAAAACCAACATTTCAGACTGCTACCCAACATATCTAGCTAATTTTGCTCTTTAAGTTGATGCTGTATTTGTCTGTGAATTATACCTAAATAAATTTGAAAAGAAGAAAATGTAAAAGAAATACACAAAAATCACTCTAATAGTTCCTGAATATTAAACATAGTTAACTTGTTTAGCTCTATTCTAAGAAATTTAGAAATCTTTTAATGGTCATTTTATTTATTTATTTTTATAAGCTAGGTTATGTGACTGTGGAAATTATGGGCTTATTAATAGATATCATTATCCTAAATACAAGGTAAGAAAAATGATTTTTCCTTCCTAAAATATCATTTTACACGTGTTTCAACAAGGTAAAGGAAATTAAAACTTTGCAAAACTCCTATGTGAACAATTATTTAAGTAAACTTAGCCCAGAGTAGGCAACATAAAACAAACTTGGATGACAAATCAATGTGCTTAATGTATCTTGAACTCAAACTACCATTTTATTCTTTAAGCCTCTATAGTTAAATTAACAAGCAGATGATACCTCCTTTCACCACATGCCTTTTAAAATTTCTTAAGAATTATCCAGTTTAAATTAAACTCTCCTCTATAGTGAATGACACTATGTTAAGAGCCCAATATGTTGAATTAAGTATTTTCCTTTGTTCTTTCATTTTTTAAACAGATATCTTTCAGCCAGATACTTATGTATAAATTACATTTTTAATGACTCTTAGGTAAGCAACTTAAAAAATAAATTTGGTGGTTTTGTCCAAAATAGGTTAGTAAAATAGACTCAATCTTGTTAAGATATTTCTTAGTCCCATTAACCCAACAACAAGTCACATATGACACAATGGGTAACTTCTTTGTCAATAATCACAATATTAGTAGAGCTGTTGACAAGTAAAACAGAAAGAATATGAAGTCCCAAATTTTCTGTTTTAATTTAACTTTTAGTAAACATTTCATACTTACTTAAAAATGTTTGCTTTAAATATTGTTAATGGGATCTACAGTAGAGATATTTTCCAATATATATTTCAAGGACTTCATGTATCTTATTTATAATATTTATATTTCTAGCATGCTACTCCTGAAGAAAATAGTTTTTGAAATGTTCGGTAGTAAATCTTCCATTAGAGTAAATTGTTATTCTCTGATTTTTTTTAACTAGCCTAGAACCACTAGAGGGCAAGCTTTACATTGTAATGAAACAAGCATTCACTTTCATATACATGGTAACAGCATCATTTAGCGTTTAAAATGACTACTTTGGGAGTAGAAATCTAATCTCCATATAACCTTTTTTTTCTTTAAGAGGTAAATTAAGCTAAAATCATATTATGTATATGTATATGCCTTAATTTAGCTACTGAAGTGCAGTAATTTTTTTAAAATTTTGAGCTGAACATATTTTTAGAATCAATGTTAGATGTATGAATTATATGCAACTCTGCACCTTCATAAAATTATTTTCAATACCAAGCACTGTTTTCTAATCATTAGTTCATAAATAAATTACAAATTGACCTAAACTATGCTTCTATTCCCTGACCCTGGATAAGGCAAAAATAATTAAGCCTGAAACTTTAGCAACTTGGCTTAAGTCAAAATCTTTGAATGTGGCACAGAGTTGCTTTGGTTATTTACAAAAATCTTTGACAATGATAATTCATTGATAGGTTACACCATACCATGTGTGTTACATATTGTATGAAATTCCTATTTCACTATGAAAATTTGTAGTCAATGATTTCACAAATATTTATAGCAAACTACATTAACATATACGCCACAGTTTCTCCACAGTTTCCTGTGCTCTGATACCCAGGAAAAATGGGTAAGGAAAATTACACAAGTACGTTTGATGATTGTTAGCATAAGTATATTGAGCACTTAACATTTTAAATTAAGGAACCTGCCGAAAAGCACAGAATTGGTGAGGTTGAGCTTGGATTAATACCTGATACTTTGAGAAGAGACTTCAAGTAAATCTTCAAGGTCCAAGTAACTAGTAATGGAGAAGTCCCAGGTGTTTGAATTAGCTGACCTTCAATCCATTGTAGAACCATGAGGGAATTTAGTTGTGCCTCGCTGTGGGAAGAAGAATAGTGGTTCCCCCCAAAATATCCATGTTCCAATATATTACGTTAAATGGAAAAAGTGATATTGCTGATGTGATTAAGAATCTTAAAATCGGCAGATTATCCTGGATCATCTGAGTGGGCTCAATGTAATCATAGGAGTCCTTATAAAGGAGACAGACAGGAGCGTCAGAGATGTCCTAACAGAAGCAGAGATCAAAGAGAAAAAGAGATTTAATGATGCTGCACTGCTGGCTTTAAGATAAAGAGGAAGGGGCTATGAGACAAAGAATGCAGGTGGCCTCTTGAAGATGGAATAGGGAAGGAAGGAAATGGATCTCCCTGGAGCTTCCAGGAGGAAAACAGTTCTGCTGACATCTTCATTTTAGCCTTGTAAGACCCATTTCAGATTTCTAAGCTCCAAGTTCTAAGATAATAAATTTGTGTTTTAAGCCACTACACCTGTGATAATTTGTTAGAGCAGCAGTAGAGAACTAGTGCACTAGCCTAAATCACACCCTGAGATGGATGAGTTAAATAAGTAGTTGTTGTTTTGACTTGAATTACTAAGTTTTGGGGTGTTTTATTACCCCAGTGCTAACTGATACACTCTTTAAAGTGTAGATTTTGTTTTTATGTGTAAAAATATTCCACCTATTTAAAAATGTGAGTCATATGTGTGAATCTCAATACTAAGGAAGTGTTTGCAGAGCTAACAAATGAGGAAGAAAAGGAGAAAGAGGAAGAGGAGGTGAACAAGTTGCATTATCAGCATTTGTCTTTTTCAAAATGTACATTCTATTTCATTCAATTTATACAACAACCATAACGTTGAATATTTTTTCAGAATATAAAACACATATAAGTTCTACAGTTAGAAATGAGAGGTCTTGAAATAGCTGTGAATCCTATTAATAGTGAAGTTTGTAACTTTCATAATCATACTGCTAAAAATATAATAGTATGACTTTTATGTAATAAAACTCAAGCTTTCTATAGGTAGTACACAGTATTATATTAAATCTATGAGCTAAGACATTTATATAAAATTCTATGCTTCAGCAGAATGTGGCTTCAGATGAATGTTTGCTTCAATCAGAAATAATGTAGTTATCATGCAATAGTAGAAACAGAAGAATATTATATTAGCTTTGTTTTTAATGTCTATGCAAATAATGCCAGGAGTGCTTAAAAAACTTAATGTTATAACAAATAATTCTAATTTGTATAACTTTGCTAAGAACTTTAGGGCTAATGGTGTTTCTTTCAAGTCTGTTCCAAAGCTATTTTTCATAAATATTGTACTTTGTAATTCATCAGAATATGAATTCCAAGAATGAAAAGAGAAATGCAAAGATGTACCACAAAGCACCATAGGAGAAAATGCCTTTTAGTTTTTGCTGTTGAAAGTATAAGTCCTTCCAATTGGAATGACTACATTTCATAGATGGGCATTACTAAAACCAATGGCATTATCCTCACTTTTTCACAAAATTCTTGCTCTTTACCTTAATAAATGGTTCTTCAAAGGAAGCACCTAGCTTTATATTGATATTAAATTAATCATCTGAAGAAGTGCTATCAGATAAGAAAAAAACAGGTGGTATCAATTTTAATGGTGTATTTTATTTAACTCAATATATTAATATTTAAAATATTATTTCAAAAGTTAACCAAGAGAAAAGTTGTTAGTTATTTTGTATTCTTTTTCATATATGAAGTTTTTAAGATACAATATGTATTTTACACTTACTTTATATCTAAATTCAGACTAGCCATAGTTAAGTGTTCTATAACCAAATGTTACCAATAGCTATCCTATTACAGAGTACAGCTCTAAAGAGAAGTAGTGAAAGAGAAAAATAATTATTGACATCACCTTTCAAATAGGAAGACTGAAAAAAGAATTGGAAGGATATCATAATTGTTTTTAGGACCTTGTGATGGTAAATTTTATCTGTCATCTTGATGGTATCAATGGAGGCCCAAATAGCTGGGAAAATGTTATCTCTTAGAGCATCTATGAGGGTTTTCCTGGGAGAGATTCATATTTGGATCAGTAGACTGAATAAATAAGATACTCTCACCAATGTGAGCAGGCATCATTCTAATTCTTTGGAGCTAGGATAGCACAAAAAAGCAGAGGAAGGGCAAATTCCCTCTCTCTCATAGAGCTGCAACATCCTACTTCTCCTGCCCTTGGTTACCTGAGCTCCTGGTTCTGGAGTCCACAGACTTTAGGACTAACACCACTGGATTTCCTGGTTCTCCATCTTGCAGAGGGCAAATTGTGGAACTTAGCCTCCATAATCATGTGAGCTAATGCCCATAAGAAATCTCCTCGTGTATACACACACACGCACATATACATATATACACACACGTGTATATACAAGCATATATATTCTATTGGTTCTGTTTCTCTGGAGAATCCCAACTAATATATAGGACATATCTATGAGCTAATGAATTAAATACCTGTTTTGGTAGGACCTGGAAATTGTAATTTTAAAAAGCTCTCCAGATATTATTTTATAGTTTTCAATACAGATTTAGGGGACCACTGATACTGTGTTAAGTTGGCTGTAAATTCTGGCAGGTTACATGGTAGTAAATGGTCTAGAATCATAGAATATTCAGATTACGGAATCATAAAGACTGATTTGAAGTCAGACTCTGAATTATTGCCAGTGAAATGGAACCAACTTACTTTTCCTCTTCATTCTGAGCCTTAGACTTTGACAAGATTAAGAATATACACATATACCTCATAAAATTATTAATGGTATAAAATAAAATAATATATATAAAGAGTCTCATAGAATACCAAAAATTATGGTTTTGCTAATTATAATATTACACTAATGAACTCAAAGAGTGGAGTTTTATCCTCACATGGGCCATAGTTCTGGAATCCCTCCATGATTCCAATAGCAGTTCTAACTCTAGTTATCTCTCTCAAAATTGTGTGCATATATTAGTCTTCTCAGGCCTCCATAACAAAATACCACAGACTGGGTGACTTAAACAACAGGAATTTATTTTCTTATAGTGCTGGAGGCTGGAAGTCCAAGATCAAGTGCCATCAGGGTTGTCTTCTGGTAATGCCCCTCTTCATGGCTTGCAGCCTGTTGCCTTCTTGCTGCGTGGCGTGGCCTCTTTGCTGTGTGGCCTCTTTGCTGTGTGAGTACAGGAAGAGAAAGAGACCTCTCTGATGTCTTCCTCTTCTTACCCTAATCCAATACAGTTCCACGCTTTTGATCTTATTTAATCTTAATTACTTCGTTAAGGCCCGATCCCCAAATACAGTCACAGGGAGGATTAGGGCCTCAACATATGAATTGGGGGTGGTGAGGACACAATTCACAGTTAGTATTACTATGTACTTATTGTTCAAACACATATCTGCAGAAATTCAGAAAAGTTATTTTGGCTTGAACATTAAAACTTCCTCCCTGCAGCATCTCTTGCGAATGAAGAATAGAATCAGTCTGCTATGCCTCTGGCCTACGTTCCTGTGTACTAGAGATAGTTTTAGCCCCTAGTCATCATGAAAATATTGGGCAGAAGCTTCCATAATTTCTCAGCACATCATGCCAACTCACAAATAAAAGAAATACCAGGTCAGACTCTTTCTGTTTAAATGATGAAATCGTAATCAAATAAATAAATCTGACTCACCTGGAGGGTGTCTTTTCATGGACGGTAGCTGCATTTTAACCGTAAAGTTAGTTAATTGGGTTTATAATCTTTTGGAAGAAACCATGTGCCTCATTAATTCTTGACTATGCACTATCATTACAATCACACAGAATTGTATTTTGCCCAATTTTATACATAGTGTAGGACTTCTAACTTGAGGAAATGATCCAATGAGAAAAGGAGTTTGAACTTTTCTCTAGCCTTCCTATTTGAACTTTTCACTATATAGAGAGAGCTTGCTCTTCCTTCTATTTTTCTTATCCACTTTTTGGACACGAAAGCCTATTTTTCCTGCTTTTCTTCCCTACTGTGACTTACATTCTCTGTCACGTTATAATGTTCACTCCTTCTGGTAACCCAACAACAGGCACTCAGATGTTGGTACCAGAGGATAGCTGTGCTTGGGCTCATCCCTGACCTGCCCCACACTTAGCTTTCCCAAGGGCTCAACAAAAAGCAAGAATAACCCAGACTTTTATTTTGAGTGATAACTGTTATTTTACCCCAAATTTAACATTGCCTATGGTCACTTCTGCTTACTCATTGAAAAAATACCTGATGCAGCTTTATTTTTCTTGAATTTTATTTTTATCTCAGCATATTAGAGGGGTACAAATGTTTAGGTTGCATATATTGCCTTTGCCCTACCCAAGTCAGAGCTTCAAGTGTGCCCATCCCCCAGTGTGCACTGCACTCATTAGGTGTGACTATAATTGTCTCCTCCTCCCCCCTTCCATCTGCCCAACACCTGACAAATATTACTACTCTATGTGCACATAAGTGTTGATCAATTAATACCAATTTGATGGTGAGTACATGTGGTGCTTGCTTTTCCATTCTTGTGATACTTCACTTAGTAGAATGGGCTCCAGCTCTGTTCAGGATAATACACTAATACAGCTTTTAAAGAGGTTAAATGGAATTTAAATTTTATTGTCACAGGAATTAATAATGTAATTAGTGTAATGCTATTATAGGTAGTTACTAGTTACATTATTTTTAGATTTTTTCTTCTTTTTTTGTAAGTTAAATTAGCCATCTCTGATACATATGAATAAAATCACTAATTATGGCAATTTTTTCATATATCTTTTGTAATTCTTTGATATTCACTCCCTGAAAACATAAATATTATGAATAAATGAAAGCTCTATCCCCTATATGACACATATGAATGGGCAAGTCATTTTCTGACAATAATTTTTACTTGAAGAAATTTCCAAGAAGTGAAAAATTTAAAACTTTGTCATTCATGGTAAGGTGATAAAATTCCAGGAAAAAAAAACACAGAAATTTAACATGAAACAAAATCTGGCACACCAAGGTATTTTTTTCCCTAGCATTACATATATGCAGATGCTTTATGTCTTGTAAAAGGTGGAATACTTCATTTCTTGACAAGATGCAATTGTTGCCAATTACAAAGAATTGTATTTGCTGCTATTTTTATACTTTTTTTTCTTAATATAAGACTAATAATTTCAGAAAGTGGTAGCTCCATGAAAAAAAAATACAAGAGAGAGAATGCAGAAAAAATATATATGATTAAGCTGTAGTAGTTAAAAAATAACTCAATATGTTTGACCAGAATCAACTGCTGTAATATGAATGTAATGAACAGCATTTTTAATCAGGAAATAATTCTCTAAAAAGCTTACAACTGTACACAGATAAGCCTATTTGGTTTTGATAATCTTCTGAGATAAAGATCCATGAACCCCCAACTTCATACATGATAGATATTTCAAGATAAATTAGACAAGATCACTGATTATTTATTGTCAGACATTTTTTAGAATATCAACTATTATTAGTTTCTATTACCAACAGCAGACTAGAAAACTAATACTTGATTCCATCGATAAAACTATAATTGCTCAGACTATTATTCTATATGAATTTCATAATTATTTCATCAATATACAATACTACTCTCTTTTATTTTTCTTAGCAGTTATTTTTATGGTGGTAATTAGAGGTCTCTTTCTCCAAAAGGATATGGATAAAAATAAAATGAAAATTGACTCACTGGAATTGACTCATCCTCCAAGTTTAGTAGTGCTTTCAAATAAGTGCCTAAAAGACTTAAAAGGATTTTAAAAATGAACAAATTTCTTGTACAGTATTATAAAAAGCAGTAAGTTTCTGAAATCACATCGATTTTAGCCTTTATAGTAAAGGGAAACACAGAGTTAACCATAAACTACAAAAAGATAGAGTATCATTAGAGCTATTATTGATATCAATTGATGTACAGATTGCAAAAAGTTTATTGATAAGAGGACAAAATTTGATTCATACTGAATATCATGAGAATTGTCAACATTACCACCATGTTTTTATTTTTAAAGTTTGTAAAATAAATAATTTTAATGCAAACAATGTGTTATCATGATGATGTTTTCTAAGAAATGCATGATATTTCTAGTATGTGTTTCCTTTCAGGGTACCACTTTACTATTTTGGGAAAGGCGGAGAGAATCCTGGGAATTTTATAATTCCAATGTGGTCTTTACGATTTATACCTTAAATATCCCATTCCTTTTATATATTTAGCTGACAAATGTCACTTAATATAAACATGTTTAGGACACTATAAATCAGATGAATCCTTTTTCTTTTTTTCAAGATTCAATAAATATTTATTGACCCTTTATTTTATGATAGGCATTGTTCTTGGAAAACATCTGTTATAAGGAGAATAGATATTGAATCATTAGCATTTTGGTTTATCTTTTCTATTTTTCTTTACTAACTCAGTCTTTCAATTACAGTTTAAAAGAGGTAAAGATCATCCTAACCAAACCAATTTGGAAACCCCATAGTTTTTATATGACAATGACATCACTTAAAATCTAAATGTATCTAGATGTGCTCCAAAAGAATATGTATCACACAAGTAAATACATTCCACCCCACACCATACATAACTTGGAGTCAGAGAATGCTAACAAGTTATATAACAATATGACACTAGCTAATGAGAAAACAGAGACTAAGTGAAAAAGGTAGAAGGCCAAATGTGCCTAGTGGCTGATGAAACAGAAATAGAAAAGTAATGAATAAAAGACAGTCTCACCATGAATGGAGGAATAATGTCAACAGATCTGAGACCTACAAATTAGTACACTGAATTAAAAAGATGAAGCTCAAAGTGCACCAGATCAGGGAGGTAGTCTTAGGAAGACAACGCTTTGAAAGAAGACAGAGATTACATAAAAGAGGGAAGTATTCCTAGAAGACTTGACAATGAAGGAAAAGATGGAAACATGTGAAAATTAAGAATCTTATTTTAAATAGTTGAAAGGAAGAACAAAATGAAAAAGCACAACAACTTAAACTATCCCTCCAATAAAAAACCCTATATGTTAAGTAACTAAACTCCCCAAAACAATCAAAGTGGACACTGTGTAGCCAAAAACCCTATGGAACAGCTCAAAGCACTATAGGCCTTCTATATACAGAAAATAAGTATGTTAATCTTTATGATGGTTAATTTTATGTGTCAAGGTGGGTGGGCCAAGGGGTGCCCAGATGAAACACTATTTCTGGGTGTGTCTGTGAGGGTGCTTCCAGGTGTGATTAATATTTGAATTGGTGGACTCAGTAAAGTAGATTGCCCTCTCTTATCTGATCCATTGAAGCCCCGAATAGAACAAAAGTCAGAGAAAGGAGAAATTCACCCAGTTTGCTTCCTCCCTGCCTGCTTGACCTGGGACACTGGTCATCTGCCCTTGGAATAGGATTTATGACACTGGCTACCCTGTTCTCATACATTCAGACTCAGACTAGAATTGTGTCACTGGCTTTCCTGGTTCTCTAGCTTACATCTAACTTAGATTGTGAGAATTCTCAGCCTCCATAATCATGTGAGCCATTTCCTCATCATAATAAATCTCTTTTGGTGTGTGTGTGTGTGTGTGTGTGTGTGTGTGTGTGTGTGTGTATCCTATCTGTTCTGTTTCTCTGGAGAATCAATTTTAAAATATCCTCTGGACTACCAAGACATTTACAGGAAAGAAAATCAAATGTCCGTAGATTTTATGAGAGCAAATACAACTACAAAGCAAAGCAAAAGTGGAGCAGCATTTTCAAGAAACTGAAATAACAGAATAAGAATCAAAAAAGAAAAGAAAATAGACAAATAGAGGAAGAAACACAGTAAATATAACAATATGTATAGTAGCTGTAAAATAATGCCTATGACAGAGTTGATTCTAAGCATATCAGGTATAATATACCTATTAAAAATAAATTCTAAGCAAAATGCAATTCTATTGGGTTTGGTGTTCTGTTAGAGAGAGATGAATAAAATAACATGATTTAGAAAATACTACATGAGCATAAGGACAAATGTATACCAGACAATTTCAGAATAGTAAGAAAACAGGATTGCAATCTCAATATCAGTAAATGCTAAATTCATAAAGCAGAAACCACAGCAGTGAAAGGAGAAATAACAACATATCTATTAATTTATTAATACATTGTATCAGCTTTGTTAAACTGATATCTACATTTTCCAGAAATCCCTTTCCAGTATAGCTCATGTTAAAAGTTGATCATAAAAGAAATTTGAACAATATTTAGAGACAGTGAAACAGCAGCTG
Source organism: Microcebus murinus (assembly GCF_040939455.1). Lineage (NCBI taxonomy): Eukaryota > Metazoa > Chordata > Mammalia > Primates > Cheirogaleidae > Microcebus > Microcebus murinus. The sequence goes on along the minus strand of NC_134108.1, from coordinate 60,990,610 downwards.
TTACTCTCTGAAGTTTTTTATGCAATCAAATGAATGACATAGATAATTTTTAAATGAGTGAGAAAAGGCAAGGAAGGAACTCTGATGTTTGATTTGAATTAGAAGTTTCAATATGAATTCACAATTTATTTAAAATTTTCTCTCTCTGATCACTGAAAAAGTCTAGAAACAATGACAACTTAATAACAGAGAGTACACCAATCACCCAATCTAGTCTGAAATGTCTGCTTTAAGTTCTACATTGGTGAAAAAGAACTTGGAACAATTTGTGCCACATAACAAAGAATTGGCAAAAGTTTTATGGGTACATATTGAAATTTTATAGAAATTAGCTCGAAGAAGCTCCCACTGGTCAAATTTAAGCAAGTTGAGCATCAAAAACAATGATGTCAATATGAGATTATGATATATTGAATAATAATAAATCATAAATCCATTGCTATAACAAGTGGTGTGGAGTAGGGAAAACTTTTCTTTACAGAAGAGTACCAAATAATAATTTAATAGGAATGATAGTAGAAAATCACTGCTTTCTGACCACTGATGTAGTAACTAATTGAGACAATGTAATTATTTGTTGCATTGGGTGAAATTATTAAAGAGCTGATATTCAGAAATTCTCAGAGCACCACCCAAAAGACAATGTCTAATTTGAAAAAATAATTTTTTTACAATAGGCACATTTGGTAGTCAAACTTAACATCACCACTAATGGGACACACAAATATTATATGTCTTCTGATATGATAGCAAAGGGAAGTAACTGCTATCATTTATGCAATATTACTGCTAAAAATTATGTGTAGGCTGAATCTAATAAGTAATAATATAAGCAAGTACACATTGTGGGACATTTTATAAGGTGAGTAGGATAGACTCTTCAAAATGTCAATATAGTTCTCCATTATGAAAGCTTCAAAGTGACGCCCACTTGCCAACCACACAGCTATTTAGAGCTCCCAATTGATCGTTCTGGTGCCACACTCTAACAAACAAGGATCTACAGGTTTATTTTTTTTAACTAAATGATCTAACATGTTAGACAAATTGAGCTAAATGGGGGAAAAATAACCTTGTAAGAAACATAACAAATGACAAAGACAAGAATTACAAATAAAAATACACACATACTATATGATAAAAATAACAAATACAAGTCTAAGATGAAAATTACAAATATATGAGTATATATACACATATATATATATGTAATTAGTAAGCATACATGTTATTCAAGAAGATATGGCATAAATTAAACAAAAATATCATTAAGAAATATAAAAACATGTCATAAAGATCAGATGAATAGTGCAGAATACTGCAGGAAGGAGTTTTCTAGGAAAAAAAAGAAAACAAATGCAGTGAAAAATACTATATAATATGATAATTAAAATTCAACATAGACAAATGCAATTAAAATAAAATTTTAAAAAATTCAACCCTTTCGTATTTTTTCTTAACTCTCAGGGATACCTATAGTTCTCATGTTAGGCCTCTTGGTGTAATCCCACATTTATCATAGACTTTCCTCTTTTCTCTTATTTCTGTGCTCTGTCTCTGCAACTGTCTTATTTAATTGAAATATGTTATCTTCAATCATTGAGATTCTTTCTTCTATTTTATCTACTCTATTCTTAAGGCTTTTCACTGTGTTTTGTAATTCCTTGAATAAATTCTTCATTTCCAGAAGTTCTGTTTGATTTTTCTTTAATATTTCAGTTTCTTTAGTGAATTTTTCTTCCAAATCCTAGATTTGTGTGTGTGTGTGTGTGTGTGTGTGTGTGTGTGTGTATGTGCACGCACGCACGTGTGTGGTTTCTTTGTGTTGGGTATCCATTTTCTCTTGCATATCATTGAGTTTTCTTATAATCCATGTTTGAAACTCTTCTGTCATTTTATCGTTCTGAATTTGTTTGATACCCATTGCTAGAGATCTGGTGTTCCCCTTTGGGGGTGTGCTTTCCATTTGATTCTTCATACTTCCAGAATTCTTACACTGATTCCTTCCCATCTCGGTCAGCTGTTGCCTCTTATCTAGATAATTACATGTGGAGTTTAGTCTTTGAGCCAGTAGGTGGTGCTTGAGGGCAAGATTAGACTACATCTTGTATGATAAGACACTAGATGCAGTAAAAGGGTGTGCAAATTGACCTCCCTGTCAGTAAGTGGCACTTGCTGGGAGGAGAAAGTTGCAATATTATTTTTGCATCCTGTAACCAGATCTTGTTCCTCTGGAGAGGCACTTTAGTGCCTCGGGTTGTGGATGGGGCCCTGGAAATTCTAGGTGTGTCCTATTCTTCACCTTAGTGGGACCAGGTAGAGGAGTGAGGCTGAATGGAGTTGGATTGGGTGAGCCTGCCCTCAAGTTCCACAAATGCTGTTAGCTGGGGTCAAAGGTCTGTTCTCTGCTTCTGAGCAAATCTGCCAGGGAGGGCCTGAAATGGCTCCACTTAGCCAAAAATTCTATGTGTGGGGGTGGGACTGTTTGAGACCTGCAGTCTGGAGCAGGCCTCACTTCTTTCCACTCTCCAGGGCCTCTGCCAGCAGGCAGGATCTCAAGGCAGTGGATCTCCCCTGACTGTGATGCAAGCTGAGAGGTTCCCTGCCCAGCCTGAGCTGGGAGACAGGCCCTCCTGAGGGATGAAGAAGGATACCCCTCAAGCATGCTACAGCCAGGCCCCACTCTGAGCTGCCCCCTGAGTGCCCCCAGAGGGCACACAGATCTAAGTAGACTGGTTCACAAACATCCCTTCTGTGCTCCTGGGCAATGTGATGGAGACCTGGAGACTTGGGTGTACAGGATCTGTCCTGCAGGCCTATCTCCCTGCAGAAATCAATCCCTGACCTTGCCAGGGAGAATAATGCTGGTTTTAAGTCCCCCACATCATGCCCAAGCTGGATAAATGTCTCTCCAACTCGGGATCTGCCCCACTCTGCTGGACTCACCAGGCAAGCAGCACCTGGGAGGGCTGGAGGGTAGGAAGCTCACAGACCAGGTACCCCCCAGTGTACTTTAGAGCCCCAAAAGGAAAGGTCCTGTTCCCTGTAGATGCCTCTGGCTGGTGGCTAAATTGTCAAAATGTTAGCAGGAACTCTATTCATGTCTTTAGTATATATGCATATATGTTAGAAATAAATATGTGTGTGGCTATTGTTTATTCTACATCCCATCAGATCCATTCTTGGCCCTTTTCTGCCCTCTCTGTGGTCCCAAGGAGTTGATATTTGTGAAGGGAATGGAAGGCACTACCTGGAGAGAGACCACCACTAAGAGGGAGACTGTTGAGATGATTGATTTTTTTTTCCTGCTTTGATACAGTATCTATGAAAGAGCTGTGCCCACTCATTTTAAATCCTTCCTGAGAGGTTCCAGCTCCCACTGGGCTTCAGCATCTCAATTTCCTCTTTCTGGCTTTATCCCTAACAGAGAACCAGTTTTCAGTTTTTGCATTGCTCTTGGGACCTTTTCATCTTTTTTCTGTTCTCTTAACATTATCTATCGACACCCCTACCATAAAATCTTTCACTAAAGTCTTGAATCAACAACTATGAATTTTATTTCCTGCTGCATGGGACCCTAAAATCATAGTGATGACTATACAAATACATTTTTTTTGGAAGCTATTGGGAATTATAGGAAATTGCTAAAAGCAGAAAACATTAGGACAAGGGGCCAAAGGCTGCAGGGGGGCACAATTCTTTATGCTATGCTTTTATACACTCTTTAATTTGTCCAAGAAGCTTTAGATTATTATGGTACAGGATGTGGAAAAGACAGGCATATGGGTCTAAGGTCTCATTTAAGAAAGAGGAAGAAATGAAACAGTGAAAACATGCTTGGAACAGACAGAATGTGGGATTGATGATGGCATTAGTCATTGTTATTATCATCATGTTCAGGAAGTATGAACATAAAGACTAAAATTTCTGGAGGCAAAAGAGAAGCAATAACACCAAACAAAGAATTATGAGTAAAAAAATTTCCTTCTCTGTAAGTCAATAGAGCTCACCTATAACAAATCTTTTCCCAGGTAAGAAGAGGGGTAGTATGGAGGAGCCCATCTAGATGAAAGGTATTCTTGGAATGGGATTTATGCCCTTTTCAAACAAGTACTAACTGTTTTACCTCTTCATCCTCCTGAAGTACAGATAAAGGGAAGCCACCTTCTCTTTTTCCTTCCCAAAGCCTTACACTCAAAAGAGAGATTGTAGATTTGCATTAATCTTCATTCACAAAGTTTTCTTTTAGTTATCTTTACCAATCAATACATAACATTTTTTGCTAGCTTCTGTTCAGATGTGAGTTACACAATTGAAAGTATTTTAAAGAAAGAAATATGAATTGAAGTGTATTAAGAATTATGAATCAATTGATGACTTACTTTAAAAGAATCACTAATGGAAGCTTTTGGGCTATGTAGGAAATGACCCTTTAACATTTCTTGTTGTCCCAAGAGCCTGATGTCTTTTTCTCTTCAATTAATAACTCAGCAAAAGTTGTTGTATTTGCTATGAGTCAAAGCACTTAAATATGGTTGGATCATATAAATTGCATTATCTGTGAACACAGGTAGATATACTGATTTTTTTCATGCTTTTATAAAGTTCTTCCAACTGGCCAACAGACATATGAAAACGTTCTCAACATTACTAATCATCAAGGAAGTGCTAATTAACATCACAATTAGATACCACCTTACCCCTATCAGAATGGCAATTATTAAAAAATCAAAAAAGAATAGATATTGGTGTAGATGTGGTAAAAAAGAATGTGTATACACTGTTGGTGGGAATGTAAATTAGTACAATCTTTATGGAAAACAGTATTTTTAGTTTTTTGAGGAAAAACTACCATTTAATCCAGCAATCCCACTATAAGGTATCTACCCAAAGGAAAAGAAGTTATTTTATCAAAAAGACATATTCACTCGAATGTTTATCCCAGCACTTAATTCACTATTATAAAGTTACTGAATCAACATGAGTGCCCATCAATTGAAGAGTGGATTAACAAAATATACACATATACCATGGAGTACTACTCAACCATAAAAAACAATCAAATAATGTCATTTGTTGTAATTTGGATGGAACTGGAGAGTATTATCCTCAGTAAAGTATCTCAGGAATAGGAAAACAAACATTACATGTTCTCAATAAGTTGAAGCTAAATGAGGAGTACAGACAGTCATAAAGTGGTATAAAGAACACTGGAAACTAAGAAGAGGGAAGTTGGAAGGGGGCTGAAAGATAGAAACGTACCTATCATGTACAATGCACACCATTCTTGTGATAGGCACACTAAAAGCCCTGAGTTCAGTATTATACAATTCATCTGTGTAACAAGAACACTTGTATCTTCTAATATTTTGAAATAAAAATTATATGTAATAACATAATTTCTTTAAAAACATCTAATTAATTCTCAATTTTCTATGTAGTTTCATGTCGACCTATTATAATTTCCCAGCTTCCAGTGTTCACTATAACAAAACTTTAAAAAATGATTTGCCTTTTTTATTTTGAGCATCATGAGTTTCAGGTATGACTAGTGGTATCACACCCATCCACCCCTTGTTACTTTCAGTCAGAGGCCTTCCACTCCTTACTTCTATAAAATTGATAAAGATTGGTGCAAAGCTGTTATTTGCTGGCAAGATGATTGATGAAAGACAAAAGTATATTTCTTCAGTTTAAAATTCGTCTTCAATGAGAAATCTATGCCTATTCCTACCTGGATAATTATTTTTAAAGATTATCAAAGAAAATAGTTGATATATTTACATCCCAGGCCAAAAATATCTAAAAATTATAATAACAACTATATGATGTTTTGCAAATTGAATTTTGCTAGGAAAACAGAATTCTTTTCTTTTGATTTTTATGGTAGGACTATACACTTACCTTTGTGTAAATAAGATTCCCTTTAGACCAAAATATTAAGTTGTAATTTTTAAAAAGGTCTGGTTTTCTTTGCCTCTTGAAAATTACATTTACAGTTCTATCTAAAGAGCAAAGTGACTTGCAGGTAAAATTTGCTTATGTGATTCTAAAATTAAATCTGGAACCATAGGGCAGCAGGGGAAAATGTATGTGCTACAAAAAAAACCTTACAAAATACTCTTTTTGTTTGATCGGTTTTTTATTTAATTCTGATTTCTGGTGACGACAACAACAACAAAAAATAATTACTATTTGTGTAATGTTAAGTATTCTAATTTTGAGAAAATTTTAGGGGCATATTACACATCACATGTAATGTCTTGATAGGTAAATATGTTCCTGAAAAGCAAGCATTAATGATAAGTGTGGATCTGTTTTTCCTTCAATGTGTATTTTAAAACTACACAAAATTTACACTTGAAGTACCAATGCCCTTCAGCCAAATACTACTGGAAACATTATCTGAAATTGAACAAATTTGTATTTAATGAGTCATTACAAGGAAAGAGAAAGCACCCCATTGTAGTTGGGGTTGTATTAGTAAGAGAGTGCTAGGAAGAACTTGTTATAGAATTGAGGCTTGTGTTAGGTGAATTTGGGATGGATTCATGTAGCAGGGTTCTGCTCTGGCATGGATACTGTCAGAAAGCAGGAGTGATAACGTTTTCTAGGAGTCAAGAAGAATAGAATGAGGCTTAAGGTGTGACTGGTAAAGAAGCAGAAGTTAGCCAGGACAGGGAGACATTTAGTCATCATATTCATGGCTTGGACAGTGTGCATGCTTTTGTTTGTGTTCATACATAATTATGCATTGATCTTGTGTTTGTTTTAATCAAGGTAATATGGTGGCCTTCTCTGTGAAATTGTTCATTTTAAGAAAACATCCCAGCACAGCAGAGAGTGCCAGGCCAGGTCTCTTCTGGAAGGGTCTTATTTTTTCTTTCTCAAAAAAAAAATTGCTTCCTTGGGAAGGATCTTAAATCCCTCCACAAATGATATGTTTCGGCAATTAAATATGATGCCAAAATTATCACTTAATATCTTTCAATTACATATGATTTTTAAAAACTTTTGTAAAAATATTTTTTGAATGATGTATATAGAAAAAATATTTAAAACATTAATTACAAAAGCAAATTTATTAATATACACTCATTTGCATGTTACAAAAATGCTAACAGCTTTATTAAGGTATAATTAACATAAAACAAACTGTACACATTTAAATGTCACACTCTGTAAGTTTTGATATATGTATGCACCTATGAAATTGTCTTCACCACAAAAAAAATGTTTTCTTGTGCCAACTGATTTCCACCCCTTTGGGCACTGTGCTATGTTCCCTCCACACCTACCCCTCACCTCCATCCAGTTCACAAAGACCATTTATAGCAGATGTGCCCCAAGACAACATATCTGCAACATCAACTTCAGTTCTCAACTGCTTCATAATCCTGTTATCATAACTGGGAAAAGTCTGCATCTCATCAACAACGGCACTTGGAGCTATAGTAAGGCTTGATTTCCACCTTCGGAAGGGAGAAGGTTAATTGTTAATATGCCTTATCCCTTGGTGTTTAACTGTACTATTTTATTTCTCCTTTTGGATTGTCCAATAAATTTGGAGAAGCCTGAAACTGCAAGTAGGATGAAAAATGGGTCCAGTTGGAGCACTGGAGATACCAAGCCAGATGTAAGAATGTTGAAAATAACACAGCATGCCATATTCTACAGAAGCCACCATCAGTTGAAACCAGCAAGCTTCACTGGGTCTCTTGAGAGATTCCAGAATTGACATCCATGAGATCACCATCCCACCACCTTAAGTTAAGGAAAGAAATCCCTCAACCTTGTGAGGAGTGCATTGTTTGTGGACAAAGGATATGTTCTCCCTTTTCAAAAGAGCAAAAGAGATAATATTCCTCTTCTAATCCAAGGGGCATGGGGAAGGGACTTGAAAAAAATGCTTATATATGTTGGAGTTTTCTTCACGAAGGGAGCACTAAAATTTCACTCCCTATTGGGATGTCTGCCTATGAAGTAGAGCTACTAAATTCCCTGTACCACATGTAACACAGGGAAGAAAGGAACATGGGTCAGTTGTTTTGGTGAAGAGCTGACAGATACAAAGAGAGTCAGGACCATACTCTTAACTTCCCAGTTCCTAGCTCTCCTAGCTCCCAGGGACTATGGAATGAACATGGGCCCATCATGTCTACATGGAAGATACAATACTCAGACTACACTGCATAGCAAACAAGGAAGTACACATATCACACCAGGCATCATGATGTCTCTACTTGCTTGGAATTCAGTAAGGAGAGGCGGCCCATCTCCTAAGGATTCCTACAAAATTTCCATGGGAACAAGCCACTCATGAGTGGAGCACATTGGTACTATCTCCATTTCATGCTCAAGCAAAATGAACTACAACAGCAATTAATGTCAAACAGAAGTGATGTTTATAATTTTCTCTCTCTGTCTTCCAGAGCAAAATGCCTGAGCAACTAGTCCCAAAGAGACAATACAATCTGGAGAAAAAGAATGAGGAATATAGAAGCAGTTTGCAGAAAGCTCTTGCTCTAAGAGTAGAACTATTTTTGAAGGGTATAAATAGTGAAGTAATATGTAAGAAGCTGGAATTGAGGCCATATGGGTTGGTCACACTAGTTACTACCAGGATAGTCTTTCATGAGCCCACAGGCTGAATGTACACTCTTGACCCTAGTGGAGCATATATGCTACCTGGTACTTGGCAGTCTCTGCAAGCTGGAACCATCTCTTCTGGTTTCCTGTAGCAGAACAGTCAATTTAACATTCCTTATTGTTTTGGAAGTCTTCTTTCTTTAACTTTTTTTAAAGCAGTATTAGATCCACAGAAAAATTAAGAGAAAGGTACAGTGTTCCCATATGCCCCCTGCCTCCACCCAAGCATGGTTCCTCCATTGCATGAGAGTGATACATTTGTTACAATTAATCAACCCATGTTGACACATTATCACCCAAAATTGATAGTTTACATTAAAGTTCGCTCTTGTACAAACTAGGTTTATAAAAATGAATAACGACATGCAGCCATCATTATATGTCCCGGCCCGCGGGACCTTCTGTTACTCACGGGGGTCGCGGGGGACCGTGCCTGAAAGAGATGAGCGAGAGAAAGGAACGAGACCAAGCAAAGGGTTGTCAAGGTCTGCTTTACTAGGTTTTTCCTTGGTTTTATAAGCATACAGAAACAAAGAAGTAGGGAGGGGCAGCGGGGGGTTAGGGTTGATCAGTCAAGAACAGTTTAGGGTCAATCAATTACAAACTTTCTAGGGTTTATCAGTTACAGATAGCCTCTGGCGCCAAGCCTGAAGTGTTTATTAGTCACAAACAACCTCTGGCGCCAAGCCTGGAATATCTTGCGATCTTTCTCAGAATGGCCATCAAACACCTTCTGACAGCTCAGGGTATTTATGGGTTAAGACCCTCAAAGGCCTCGGTTCCTAACAATTATAGTATCACACAGCATATTCTCGCTGATCTTAAAAATTCTCTGTGCTCTGCCTATTCATTGTTCCCTCTCCAACCCCTGGCAACCAGTGATCTCTTTACTGTCTCCATAGTTTTGCCTTTTTGAGGGTGTCATATAGTTGGACAAGTAGACTTTTCAGATTGACCTCTTTCACTTAGTAATACACATTTAAGTTTTCTTTATTTTTTATGTATTTTCATGGCTTGCTAGCTCATTAATTTGTAGCACTGAATAATATTCCATTGTCTGGATGTACCATAGTTTATTGATCATTCTCTTACTGAAGGACATCTCGGTTGCTTCCAAGTTTTGGCAATTATGAATAAACTGCTATAAACATCTGTGTGCAGTTTTTTTGTGGACATAAGTCTTCATCTCCTTTGGGTAAATACCAACAAAAAGGATTGCTGGATTATATAGTTGGGAGTATGTTTTGTTTTGGAAGACACTTCCAAACTGTCTTCCAAAGTAACTATACCATTTTGCTTTTCCAACAGCAATTAATGAAAGTTTTTGTTATTCTGTATCTTTGCCATCATTTGGTGTTGTCAGTGTTCTGGATTTTGACCATTTTAGTAAGTTTACAGTGGTATCTCATTGTCATTTTAATTTGCATTTCCCTGATGACATAGGTGTGGAGCGTGAACACTTTTTATAAGCTTATTTGCCATCTTTGGTGAGTTGTCTGTGAAGATCTTTGGCCAAATTGTTTTTAGTTGGGTTTTTATTTTCATATTATTAAGTTTAAGTGTTGCTTATATATTCTAGATAACAGAGTTTTTTAAATCAGATATGTCTTTTGCAAATATTATTTCCAAATCTGTATTATCACTTCTCATTCTCTTAATAATGTCTTTCACAGAACAGAAATTTTTAATTTTATTCATAAACTATTTTTGTGTCCTAGAACTCTCTGCAGATATAAGTGTGCTAGAACTTTTGCTTAGTTAAATGTTCCTGCACACAAATGCATTTTTAGATAAAATTTAGCAGTGATTCACAGACCCCTTGTAAACTGTCTTAGTCAGTTTGGACAGCAATAACAAATTTCCAATAGACTGAGGACCTTAAACAACAAATATTTATTTCTTACAGTTCTGGAGTCTGGGATATCCAAAATCAAGGGCCCCCCCCAATTCAGTGTCTGTTGAGGGCTTGCTTCCTGGTTTGCATATGGCCATCTTTTTGCTGTGTTCTCACATGGAAGAAAGCAAAGAAAAGAAGAAAGCTTAGTTGTGTCTCTTTTTACAAGGGCACTTAGCCTATTATGAGGCCTCCATCATTGTGATCTATTATAATACCTCCCAAGTTCCCCATCTCCTAATACTATCCAACTGGGAGTTAGAATTTCAACATATGAGTTTAGGGGACAGAGAAATATAAATATACTGTCCATAGCGAGGGACAGTGTATAATATTTAGGAATTCTTAGATCCCAGATTATGAAGATCAGATCTATCCCTTTCCGTGGGTGCTCCATACACATGCAGTTATTTCTGTCACTGTGGCAGGGGGGAGCAGAATATGAAGATGACTAATCTGTGCCTCATATCATGATCTACACAAAAGCAGTCCCTCTTCTAGGACATTTTTCTGAGCTCTCTGAACCTATCTCCTACTACTTCCTCAGGATTCTGTTCAGCATCTGACTTTCAGAAGCCTTTCAAGACCTTCATCTCCAGGATGAGTTAGCTACCTTTCTTACTTGCTTTCAGAGCAACCTGAGTAGACATTTATCAGGATACTTTTTATAATGTAAGTCCCCTAAACTATAAGGATCATGCAGTCAGAATCCTGTCTGTCCCAATGTAGAGTGTTTACATTCCCCCCCCCCTTGCTATTGCCATTTTCTGCTTAGTAGGTTTAGCTCCTTCCTGCCTTGATTCTGGTTGTCTTTACTCTCACTATTCTCTGCCTCTTTAATTATTACCTATATACCCACAAGATCTCCTAGATCCTGCATCTTTCTCATTCTGTAGCCCAGCCAGGCTTCATCTTCTCACACAAATGGAGAGGATTTCATACCACCTGATTCAAGACCTCCAAAGTAACCATACAATTGGGGGAAGATGCAGACATATGGTACTGTAGACATTTTCTGATTGCCTTCCCAACATCTTTTCCCTCTTTATATCATCAGGCATTCTATGATTATTTTTGAGAAGTTATACCTCTCCTATTATCAGAAGTGCATTCTGAGTGGAATTCTCATTTCTCATGGCTTTAAAAGTGGACTGTTACTGGTTTAAACCAATTTTGTATATCTCATTCCTTTAAGTGCAGGTGGTCACCTAACCCAGTATGGGGCAAAGCATAAAAATAATTTCATGCCGTTTTTTGGGAACTACGGGGAAATAGCTTCTATTTTCCTCTAGATGGTATAATGTATTAGAGAAAGCTAGAATTGCTGTAGCCATTTTGTCACCTCATCAAAAGAAACCAGAGCTTCTGGGGCCACTATAGAGAGGGATTAAAGATATAAGTAGATCTGGTTTCTTCAGAAATAAGACCTACCTTTTTTGCCCACATTGGTATTATATCCTGTATTATTTAATCCTATTTGAGGTGTTTTTATTCTTGCTGCGTTACCTTTGACTTTATCATCAAAACAATACAAACTCAAAGAATTGGATCACAATGAAGATTTTATATCTCACCTAAATAATAGGTCTTTAGGTTTCAGATCTCAGAGAAAATGATACTAAGAAGAAAAATTACAGTAATAGATACTGAGAAGAGGGACATGAGAAAAATTATGAAAAAAATAGATTTCAATGAATCTGGACTATTTTGAATGAGACACCAACATAAAGAATAGGTAGCAATTTGATTCCCACTATAGGAAATGTAAGTAAATGGGAAGTCAGAGAAATAAATCAAGTCTTGTAATTTCACGAAACTGAATAACTACAACTAGTAGTAGTTATTCCTAATTAGTAGGTATTCCTAATTACCTTGTTAATGTATATAGTTTTTAGGAATCCAGTTGAAATAATGGGAGCCAAGAAGGAGATTTATTTAATGGACACTGGAATATTCAAGAAAATTCAAGAACAGATATGCAGCTCAGTCTCAGGAACAAACCAGAACCAGGAACATATTAGGGTTCTGTTCTGTTATTCTTTTTATCTCTTTGCATGCCTGATCTCTTCTCTTTCTCTCTGCAGAATAGCGTCTTCTGTCTCTCTCTCCCTTATGCCTTGTTCTAAATCCTTGGGAAGGGGATTCTAATTGACCCAGTTTAGGTCTAGAGCTTAATCTTGGTCAATTAACTGATGCTGTGGAGTAGAATCATAGTTTGTGAATATACATAGAAAATTCAAGGAGTTGGAATTATGTCATTTACCTGAAAAGGGAGAGAGTAAATCTAACCTAATTGGTGTCACTACGATTGTATAAGAGAACAATGGACTATAGTTCTACATTATTATGGAATTGTTTCTCTGTGTCTATACTATGATATCTTACCCTTCCAATCCTGTTGCTCTGGTAAAAGATATAATATATATGGAAGTTTTCATTTTGTCTATATGTTTGTCTGGTTTAATGCTGAGATGTAAGTTCAGAGTCAATACTCTATGATGTGGCATATAAGCCTTCCCAACAGTTGAATTGTTTATTGACAACAATGACAGAGGAGCACAAAGCTCCTTATCCCTAAACCTGTTAGATATTAATAGACCTCATTTTTACATAACTCATTTCCCCAAATCTTAACATTTTATTTCATGCTATAGCATTCTTCTATTAAATAAGGAATATTTTATTAAATGTATATTATATATAGCACCAAAGCTTTAAAAATTGTCTTCCTTTTTCATTTTCAACTGGCTTTTCCTCTTAATTCCTATTTCAACTTCTTATTATGTTCTCCCATTTATGACCACATATTCAGAATATTTAGTGCACAGTCCACATGAGAGCCTAAGGTGGAGATTTCTCCCTCCCTTTCTTCTAGAAGGTGAAGTTTTAAGACCAATTTAGTTGACTTGATTTCATTCTTCCACACAGCTTTGCTACTTTTCATTCTGCTGCTCAAAAATGAAAACGATGCAATTTGTTGCCAAACTAAATCTTCACAAATTGTTTGTTCAAGCCCCAGCAATTCTTAATGGTCAAATCATAAACACAAGAAAATAAGAGTTTAAAATAGAAATGCTGACAAGCCCTTAACTACAACACATTGAGTGATGCTGCCATAATGCACTATATTAGATGTACTCCTTAGAGCTTATTGGCAGTGGTGAGTCTATAAATTTCTGAATTAAACCTGTAATGCTCACAGCTTACACTTTTAAATTAGATTTCCTACTTCATGCTTTCCTTAGAGAAATCTGAGCTGCAGCTGCTGTTATACATAGGCAAACAAAAATAGAATAAACTAAACTGCTTATACTAGGTCTGAAATACATTTCTAGTATGTTGCTACTACAGAAAATGATGTGTTCAGCTTACCAAATATGTCGTTGGGCATTTCATATTAAATAGTTGTGGCCATTTCTAATAAACAGAGGAAGAATAGTGAGAGGACTGCTTAACAGCATCCTATAAAATAGAAACCAGATGATTTAGAAATTTTACGAAGTAATCATTTGTTTTAAAATATTTTGTTGAATAATTTTTTCATGATAAATGATTTTTTTATTTATTTATTTTTTTATTTCATCATATTATGGAGGTACAAATATTGTTAGGGTTACAAATATTGCTCCTGCCCCCTCCCTCCCCCCGAAATGTCCAATCCCCTGGTGGTGTGCACCGTACACGTTATGGAAACATACATCCCTTTCCTCCTCCCCACTCCTGCCTGCCCACCACCTGCTAAAAAGTTTGGTTTTTTGTTTTGTTTTGTTTTGTTTTTAACATTTTGGTTACATTGTATATCTTTGCCTCTCCCTGAGAAGGGTTAGAGTTATGCCCTCTCCCTCCAGAATGCTCATTCTGATTTTCCCACTTGCTAAGATGTGAAATAATAGGACCAACTTTGCCACTTTGTATTCATTTTGGTAGCAATTTTCACCCATAAATGTTTCAGAATCAATTTGGTTTTAGAAATCATACAATTCTTTTCTAAGACAGAGTCATTTAGACAATGTGACTTTTATTTATTTGGTCTTGCTATGTTAATAGGTAATCTTTGTTAAGTAAAATGAAGATCATTAGCTCACATTATTGCTAAGGCATTCTTAATGTGATGATCAGAGAGTATGAACAACATGATGAATGTTCTTCCTAAACTTGGTAAGCAAGATTTACTAAGTTTTTGATTTTCATATGTTTTATAACTTCAACTAGAATTTCATCTTGAAACTCATCTACTATGGACTTCAGAAAAATCAAGAATGAACTACATGGAAAAGCATCATTAAATTATCCTTATAAATCGCTCAGAGATGCATGTTTTTCATTTTTATTGTGGTCTTAAGCAAGTTGTCAATAATCAAAACAATGTTGGACACATTCAGGATGCATATGGAAAGCATAATGGTTGAATATTTAGAGAAAAATTTAAAGATTTTATGGTCTACAGATTTTAGGAAAATAAAAAGAAAACTTAGTTACTTAAATCATGTCAGTTTTTTTCCATACCAATAAAATAGAAAAATCATTTCTAACTTGTCTCATTTACTTTCAAGTATAGACTTTCAAATAAAAGTCTTTGGAACGAAAAGACTTTCAAATAAAGACTCAACATGAAATCAGAATGAACCAAATTGAGTAAGAAATCATCATATCAGATAATAATTTTGTTTCTTTAAGTTGACTTCTTTTTATCAGGCTATCAGACACTAAAACAACTCTTATTAAATATGTTTGGGTAATTTTTTTTTAATCATAGTAATGTTTATGTGGGAGCAGATGCCCAAATAAAGATGTAATATTCAGAGGCAACATTCTCTGTTAGGATATGTCACTGAGATCTAAAGTTTATGCACAAACTTAAAACCTACATAGTGTTAAAGCCAAAATGCCATCATCCAGGGTACCTTCTGGAAAAGATATCACAGTGTTAGGGAAGATGCCTCTTTCTTGAACTGTTTGTTCATTGAATTTAATGGGAAAGTTTTAGAGACAGTATCAGATGTAGAGTCATTGAGGGGCCGCCCATGTGTGGAATAGTTAGTTCAATTGCTTAAGATCTCGCACATTTCCTTTTGCAATTTAAGCTTTCTCTTCCTGGTTGGAGATAATGTGATTAGGCTGGATCCTTAAATAGGGAAGGAAATTGAAACATTATCACCCAAACTAATCTTTTTGTCATTCCAACTTTTCAATGAAGCTTAAAATGTACTGCATAGTGTTAAACTATATCACTTATCCCTCTTTTCATATATTTTTTAAGACAATGGATGCATTGTAATAGTTTCGGAATCTATTCCCGTAAGTTATTAACTAATAGATACTTACTGATTTACCTTAAGTCTTAGTTGCATGAAATTTCTTGGGTTTTATCTTTGTGAAATTCCTCCCATGGCTAGAAAATGCTCACTGTCCTTGAAAAGGCTGAATACTAAAAACAGGTGGGGTATTCTGACCCTATTTTCTTGATGCAAAGGGAGCTGAACTGGGCAAAAAGGTACATGTTATCTCTGTTATCCTTTTAGAAGGCTGCTTTAATGATACTATCATCCTCTCTTTATAAATGTTAAAGCACCAGCAATAACCCCAAAATGAAAGGGAAAAAATCCTTATAAAGAGACATTCCTTATATGTAGCCTCAGGTCTCTTTAGCTTTCTTTTCATATTTTCTTCCTAATCTAATCCAACTATACTTTCAACCCAGAATTCAGCAAATGTTTTCTATAAAATTCCAGATAAATATTTTACATTGTGTGGGCCAGAAGGTATTGTTGCAACTACTGAACTCTGCCATTGTAGCATAACAGCTACTGGCAATACTTAAAGGAATGACTGTAGCTATGTTACAGTAAAACTTCATTTACAAAAATAAGGTGGCAGGCTGCTGCAGTCGGCTGATCCCTGCTCTAGTTCATAACTTTAATCATCATCTAAAAATGCATGTGGCTTCTTCTTTCTCAATTCTAGGGCCACATTTCAATCTCAATAAACATCACTTGGATGTGCCTATATTACAATATACTCCACATGTGTTAACACATTTTGATCCCAATTCTCTACTTTTTATTATAAAATCACTTCACTTTTAACCAGTCTGAGAAGAATCCACTTTAAGATTTCTGAAACAGAGCAAAGGACTGTGTGATGCGATATTCAGCCAGGCACCTTTACCTCAGCATGGTTTTCTACTTCTCCCATGTGCCTGTATGTAAGATAAACCACACATAACTATTGCCATTCCCCAAATGTGAGATGTTCTTACAGGCTTTCCTGCTTTCTTACTCATCCTGAAATGATTTTCATCATCTGCCTCACTCTCAATCTCTAAGTATGAAAACCATCTACCTTTATTAGTACATATGTTCCATGAGGATCTTTATCTCTCACATTCATTCTTCTCTGCAGTGCAAAATCAATGCCTTGTATACATTGTACGTCCATAATTATAACTCAATAAAAATTATAACTCAATAAAAATAATAAAAATTCTTGAATAAGAATTTCAAATAAATAATGACAATAATTGCAGATATTATTATAATTATTGTGTTCCATGCCCCTTTCTAAGTACCATAAATACAAGTCATTTAATCCTCATAAAGATTATGTAAGGTAGGTATTATCATCCCTATATCATAAATGAAGAAATTGAAACAGGTTAGGCAATTTGCACACAGCAACTAAATGATAAAGGATTTGAACTCTGCAGCCCACTGCAGGACCACATCCCCATTATGATATCTCTGCTTCCGTGTACCTAACTCAAAGCTTCTATAACTTTTTCCCCTTACTCTTCCAACAATATTTCTTCTTTAGGAAGTGTGTTCATTAGTCAGAATTACTAGTTGCAAATAAAAAAATCCCCATTCTGGTTAATGTAAGGTGAAAAAGAAAGTATAGAAAAGATGGTAGTATTTCAAAGAGTGCATGCAAAGCCTTAACAAACAGATTTGCAAAATTGGCAAGACCTGAAATAGACTAGGGAATAAGAACTGCAGCCAAAATCATCCCAAGGAATAGTGGAGTAGACATTCCTGCTTCCCCTACTGATGCTCCACCTTGGCTGGTCCTGGACATGGAGGTACAACCATCACAACTGTCACAGCACCACAGGCTGCTTCTGCTGTTTTCTCCAGAATGAATTCTAAGCTCTTCCTTGCCTCCTTACATTACTTGCCCCAGTTCCAAAGCCATAGACAGGAGTATCCAAGCATTTTAGCTAATGTTCATGGTCTGACACTCAGGAGCTGAGCGAGTGAGTATTGGTTGGGGTCTTACTTCCCAGCTGTCCTGGAACTTCTCCCAAATATGCAGGGTGTCTGGAGGCCAGGCAGAAAACATGACAAATGGCCACTTTAGTGGCATATTCTCCACTAAAGTACAGTCTCACTAAGGGAATGTACCAGATATTTCCAAGCCAACATCCTGCGGAGTCCTCATTTTTATGTTACTGCCTCAGAAGCACTCAGCCTACTTTTATTTCCCTTTTACATCTCTTTTCTTTCTCCCCCATCTTGGGATACCCCTCTTCTCAATAGATTATTAGTGGAGAAGAGCATATATATATCCTTTTCAGCCGCTAAATCATTCCTAATTCCTTTCTTGTTTTAGTATTTTAAAATTCTCAATCTGAAAAAAAATGAAAAACAGCAAAAATTAGGAAGTAATTTACAACAGATCAATGAGTCTTATAAAGTTATTGTTGGCGCAGTTTCCAATTTAAGTGCTTGATTTCCTGACCAGATCATATCCAGAAACCTCATTACATGATACAGAAAAGCAATCATATGACTTGTGCTTTAACCCAGAATATATTTCCACTTTTAAATCACTTTAAATGTCAACCGCTGTTGTTAGCAATTGACCGATCTTTTCTGAGACAATTATACTAGTCCCTGGAGTCTAAGACCCACCTTGTTTGTCCTGATTGAGAAGAATGTCCTTTCATCTAGGTCTCTTCTGCTTCAGTCCTTCTTCCGTGGATCTGCTATAATATCCATTACATTCTTTGGAAAACAATTTGATTTAAAGTATGACCTTTACACTTTAGCTGTCATGCACTGTTAGCTCTCAGTGAATATTGGCATCTTTATATCTAAGGTTTTTTATCTTCTCATACTAATAGCTGCATGGCCTATCAAAAGACTGGCTGCTGTAGTTTTTCCCTTACTATTTTTCTAGACAGTGCTTTCTTAATTCAGAGATCCTCATTTCCTATCCACCTATCATCCATTTTCTATTGCCCATTAAAATTATTTTAGTTTAGTCTATTATCAAGGTGAAATAATATGTATACCTTGAGAGGAAGAGCCCTCTGTAGTTACTCATTAGGTCTGTATACACCCCAGGGTTTCCTGAAATGGCTCTCATTCAGGTGTCTCATTTATCTAGTATAGCCTAGGATTAATTTCTGCTTTTTATAGTTTCAATTTTTACATGGTCAAGATAATGAAGCATTATTTTGCCTCGTAATTTTCACCAATGAGAGATATATTATTAAGTCAGGGTAACCATCTCTATCACCTAGCACTTTGCTATTTCAAATTATAGGTGCTCAGTAAATATTTAATTTAAATTGAAGCAAGAAAACCATAGACCCCCCCACATTATGACCTTCAGGTTATTTACATGTGAGTCTTAGTGGGCTTTATCTCGGGGATACAAGGATGGTTCAACATAGGTAAATCCACAAATGTGATCCACCACACAAACAGAAGCAAAAATAGAGACCATATGATCATCTCAAATGCAAAACAAAAGCATATGACAAAATATAGCACCTATACATGATAAGAACTCTTAACAAAATAGGCATAGAAACCTCAAATTTATAAAAGCCATAAACACAAACCCATAGCCAATATCACTTATAGCTAGAAATAGACGTCACCCACTGTCAACACTTTTATTCAACATAGTGCTTAAAGTCCTAGCCATAAAAATTAGGCAAGAGAAAGAAATCAAGGCTATCTAAATGGGGAAATAAAAAGTCAAACTATTGACCTTTGCTGCTGATATGATCATATGTCTAGAAAACTCCAAATATTCTTCCAAGAGCCTCCTGTAATTGATAAAAAGTTCAGCAAAGTCTCAAGTTACAAAATCAATGTAAACAAATAAGTAGTATTTCTATACACCAATAACAGTCAAGCTGAGAACCAAATCAAAGACCCAATACCTTTCACAATAGCAACAAGGAAAATAAAACACTTAGGAATATATTTAACCAAGAAGATGAAAGACCTCTATAAGGAGAACTATGAATCACAGAGAAAGAAAATCTCAGAGGATATAAACAAATAGGAAAACATATCATGCTCATGGATACACAGAATCAACATTGTTAAAATGTCTATACTACCCAACGTGATTTACAGATTCAATGCAATCCCCATTAAAATACCAATGCTATTTTTCACAGATCTGGAAAAAATGATTATATGTTTTGTATGGAACCAGAGATGATCCCCAATAGCCAAAGCAACCTTATTCAAAAGAAATAATCAGGAGGCATCACTTTATCAACTCCTAAGTGAAGTATCTAAAGAATGGAAAAACAAACACCGCATGTACTCACTATTAAATTGGAACTCATTGATCAGCACTTATATGCACACATGTAAGTAAAACTCAATGGAAATCAAGCATGTGAAGGGGGAGGAAGGACTGGGTAAAATTATACCTCATGAATATGATATACACTATCTGCCTGATGGGCACACTTAAACTTTGACTTAAAATGTAACCAAATCACTCATTGCCCCATGATATTCTGGGGGAAAAAACATAGAGCTTTATTTTTAAATGGTTCTTGACTAGTCTTAGACCATCCTCATCTAAAAAAATATTCAGAAAGTCATGTTTGACTCTGATGATTGAGAAAAACTTCTTTACTTGGTAGATATACACTACATCTTTAGAGAAATGGTTTTAGTTAGAGAAACGGTTACACATGTGCCAGCTTTTTTTAAATGTACAATTTATTAAGTCAACATTACTCTCTTTAATTAGGAATTGTGTTTCATTTGCTCAACTGAATGAATGCTTTAAGAAAATTTTTCTTAGCAGCCTAGCTTACAAACACATGACAAATAGAATTATTTCCATCTCCCCCCAAACTCAAAATCAATCACTAGAATAAAATATATTTGCAAGTGTTTTTTCTCATCATTTTCATAGTGGTAATTCTTTATCATACTTTCAGCTGAAGCAGACACAGCACCATCTTAAAGTTAAACCAACAAGACAAAGATATTAATACACTTAACTAAAATCAATAAAGAAAAATGTAAAGTGAGAAAAATAGGTCACCATACTATGGATTTTTCTTCCAATAGATTATCAACACATCTTGCAAAAATGTAAATTATCCATGGAGGATTTTACAGATGATCAGTGATGACATTAACATATAGCTCAGCTGAAATGCAATATGCTAAAACAGGAACCCAGTTCCCAAAGGTTAAAAAGCTAATCAATAATGTGCTGCAAGAAAATTTATTAGAGAGGATCTGTGGTGATTTTATGGAGAATAAAGGAGGCAACTATTAAACAAGGCAGTTAAAATTAATGTTTGATTTCTGATCTGTGAAAGCATTAAATTTATATTAGTAAAACTCCACACCATTATCTAAATACTTGTTTTTGTTTGCCAAATTAAGTCAAACCAGAACAACATAGTCATTAAGCAAGTGATCTGGTGTATATAACTTGCGTGTATAATAATTAGAAAAATTCAATCCACAATGTCAGAATTAGATAGAGTTTCTGCTTTTCATTATTCAAAGCACACCATGGTGACTCCCTCAAGAGGAAACTTTTTAGGACCTAATTCAACAGAATTTCCAAGCTCTATAACTTTATTCCCTGATTCCCAGGGCACAGTTCTCATTCAAGTTCACATACCTAGACTTTTAGGACTCCAACATTTGACAGAGCATAAGGCATAAATTCAGGTATAGAAAACCAAACAAATTTATCTCTTGTGTATTAACCAACTAAAGGAAGGTTATGGAAATTGGGAATGTGCATACATATTTTGTCCTAGCCAAATTCATGAATTCTGAAAGACTTCCAAAAGATAAAATTTTTCCAAGCACATTTTATTGAAACACACATAAAATATATCAATCCTTATTTTTCTGGTACCGTATTAGTTTACATTGTTAAAATGTATATTAGGCAACACTTGTGCCTTTATTCTTACAATAACAGTAGTTATTAATAATGACACCAAGACCAAGAAAATTTTATCAATCAAAGAGAAGTCAAATTATTGGTGTTATCCACTTAGAAATGTGTTTTTATTACATTCTAATTCTTTCAAAATTTATAGTTTTATACTGGTATGATATACTAACTCTTTCTCTTGATGAGAATATTTGCTTTTTATAAACTCCTATTAACTTTTATAAACTTCTATTAACTTCACAGACAGCAATGTGTTTGCTTTTACAACATTCTGCCTAATATAGCCATAGAAAGTGTCGAATCTCCGGTCTCAGTGTTGTGTCTCACAGGTTTATGCTACACTTGCCTCATTGATGAGAAAAATAAAACGAATAAAATAGAGGCGCCATAGCAGCTGGAGCTTGGGGTACTCATTTTCAGTTGAGAGCTGATAATTAGGCTGCATCCGTTCAAGCACATAACTAAAGGTAAGATAGTTCAGCCACAGACAAAACTGTTCGGAAGCAATTTCATTTCTAATTATGGGTCCTGATAGAATATGTGTGTACCTAATGTATAATGGAA
The DNA here is from genome assembly GCF_040939455.1 of Microcebus murinus. Taxonomy (NCBI): domain Eukaryota; kingdom Metazoa; phylum Chordata; class Mammalia; order Primates; family Cheirogaleidae; genus Microcebus; species Microcebus murinus. The sequence continues at coordinate 60,968,316 of NC_134108.1, read as the reverse complement.
TGTAACCTCCTGGGAAATAAGGGAACCAAGATATTAAAATCACATTTTTAAGTTAGAAGTTAGGAATAACTCCTGTTTGAAAATGTGTTTCATAAATATTAAAAAGTAATTTGTAAAAAGATAAAAATCTACAAGAGGAAAGTAACTAGTTTTCCAAGATTCTGGCTGGGATAGAGGTAGTAGATGCTGATATACATGTAGCTGTGGATATGGAGATATAGAGGTATGTGTCACAGAGATAGCAAAGTGGATAGAGGCAGAAGTGGAGACCAAGATGGAGAGATAGAAATTTGTATTACAAGATTTCTGAACACATTCATATATTCTGTCCTAAATTCTCCCATTTAGCTGTCAAGTGGAAATAAGTACTTTGAAAGTACTTATTTCCTAAATTTATCAGGTCACTGAAGTAATAAATTTCAAAGCCATGAATTAATTCACTCCTTCAAACATTGTGAAGTTATTCCATGGAAAAAGCTTGTATGCTTAGGTGAAACTGGCTTAGTCCATTTACTATTGGATCAGCATGTAGTGTAAAAAAAATCATATTGACCTAAATTATATATATTTGATGTGTTGAAGGCTGAATAGGACTAATAGTGGTCTATCTTAGAAATTTCCCTAGATTTCTAAAACTTTTCTCTCTTTTTGTATGCATGTAATATAATTCCAAGTAAACCGAATATTTGTAAATGCATAAAATTGTCTCTAATTTGAGACACAGATTTTAAGCCCTGTTGCAGAAACACAGTGTGATTGGAATTGGGTTATGGAGGGCTTGATCACAGGGACCTCCACTCTGACACTAGACACAAAAGTGACACTGTTCCCCCAGAAATGAATTTACAGTTTTACTTCTTATTCAATGGTCTAACACCTTGAATCCATTCAAAATTTCCTCACATTCAATTCGGGGTCTTATGTTCTCTAAAATGGAATGTGATTGTAATTATTAGAGAAATATCACCACTACAAAATTTGCCCCACTGATCAGTTTGCACATCAGTGCCACTTAATATTTGAAATATCCTCTGTTCTCATTAGAGTGTTTCTAAGATGTATCTGTATGCCTGAATCAAAATGAGAATCAATTGTGTTCAATTTAAAAAGACAGCATAACATGGTTGCATCTCTAAAGAAAATTTTTGTTGCATGATTTAAAAAGCTTATTGTAACATTTCACAAATTCTTGAGAGTCAGAGAAACATTATTCCTGTGAGATGTTCCATGAAGGAAAAAATGTTCAATGTGCAAATATATTTTGCAAACTCTCTGGGCTCATTTTTCTCACTGGAGAATCAAAAAACAGATTGGAATAATAAAGGCTCTGAGGAATTCCTGATCAAAAGAAAGCTGTTTATAATTGTTAACTTTTGTTTAACTCAGCATTTCTTAAAAGCTTATTTGACTATGAAGCCAAGAAAAGACTGTCAGGGTAACATATTTTCACATACACAAAACTATTTAACTGAAGAACACACTTACAAAATGCTGGCTTATTGAAATGTATTGGTTTTACTTCATACAAGGTAATAGCTAATAGTTAATTGCAAATTTTTAATGCTTAAATTCAATTTCACATCTTGTAGTCTAGGACACCAGTCTGTAACCTGGGGTCCTGGGCTGTAATGGATTTACTAAACTCTTGAAAATTATATGTAAATATGTGAATATATATTGACATTACTATAGGGAGAGAAAAAATAACCATTGTCATATTACAAAGGGTGTATGATTTAAACATTAGGTACCCTTAATCTAGTAATGCTAAAAGTCTATTTTAAAAATGATAATTTAAAAAATACATTAATAAATATATTAAGTGCTTATGAATGGAAACAGTGGTGCATAGAGTCACGTATATCCTTGAATAGACAATATAAACAGAAAATAAGTTTCACATCAATAGTACACTTGTATTGTGGAAAACAGCCACAATTGCACCTGCTTCTCAGCTTCTGATATCTCCTCAGTTTATGCTTCTGAATAGTCCTAACATCTTCTTTGAATCACTCTTGTTTTCCTGCTGTGACCAATTCTCTTACACCATGTTGCACAGAAAAAAATACACTTTCTATGTTTATTAATGCAGTGTTCAAGGACGTGCCTCCCTTTATAATCAACTTAAGGAGGATGACACTTGCCAGTTTATAAATGAATTAGGATTGTTCACAAAGTGGTCAATGAGAAAACATAATTTTTTTACTATGGTAACAAATCTAAATGTCTGCAGTGGTTTACTTATTCTCATAAAAATTAATAAACATGTGAATTAGCCCCCCCCAAATAAGATAATAATCTAAAAATGAAAACTAGGATTTCTGTAGGTTCTCCATCCCACATAATTTAAATAAATGTTATTCAAAGAACAGACAGAAAGACCCATGGCATTTCTTGATTTTTTCTTTTGGAACTGGCTATCGAAAGCCAGGAATTGCTATCGTGCCTTAGTTTTCCTTGGTTACATTGTGAAAGGAGAATGTTAATCAATAATATCACCTTTGAATTTGGAGCTTTCAGAAATAAGGCATTTGTAGTTTTATAGAGATCAGGGGAAGGTTATTTCTCAAAAACAAGGGGATATGTTTGAGGCATATTTAGTTATTTGGTACTTGTGAGGATGGACACTCTTGAATCTCTGCCTCAGGTGGGGCAAAGGCAATATACGTAACCTAAACGTTTGTACCCCTGTAATATGCTGAAATAACAAATAAATAAATAAATAAATTTCAAGTTCTTTTCTCTTTTGTCAGAAAGCAGCCAAATGCCTTTTGGGATATAAATGTTAAGTAGTCCTAACTAGTTGCAAGAAGCTGCCACATTTCTGGAAAACAAGTATATTCTTTTGAAATTTATTAATAACTAATATACAAATTAGAAGAATGATTAAAAATGTTAATATGACTACTAGGGAGATTAAAAGTGATTGCCTAAGTTATAAAGAAGGGATAAAACCTATCTTATCTAGGCCCCAAATAATAATGAGTCTAGAATAATAATAAATAATGAATATATACAGAATATATACATAGTGACATATGTATTTTCTTAAATATAGTTGTTCAGATGCCCAAGAAATTAAGGCTTTATCATTACATGGCTTATACACATACAAACAATAGTTACGGTTTTTATTTAATCCAAATACAGTATTTTAACCACTTAAATCAAAATATAGCGAGTTTCTAAATGTTAAATAAATGCTAATTCATAACCCAATACCAAATTACAATCAATACTCAGAGTTTTTGTACTAAGAATTTAGTGTGCAGTTAATGAGACTCTAATTCTTTTCCATTTTGGCAACTCGTTCTTAGAGTTACTTGGACATTTTTAAACATTCAAAGCATGTCATATCCCAGCATTGTTATTCACCATGCAGTGTTATTATGAGAGAGTCTGAGATTGATAAGCTTAATGAAAATTATGTCTACTGGGCTTTAGGAGATAAACATAGTCCAGAGAGTCTAGAAATTCTGAGGTTGGGACTGCATTTTAAGGTGTGGTAAGTAAACCTAACAGAGTTTGTATAAACTAATAGTGTTTTACACACCACACACCCTGGCTGCCAATGCTTAGATTTCAAATGTAAAAAGAACTAGGGAATTGCCAAAAAGAGGAAATATGGATTGGTTTATTAGTAGTTGCTAATGTTATTTTATAAAATACAAAGGTATTTCTTTTTCCACATATAAAATACCTTATACAGTTAATATTTAAAATCTGTAAAGTGTGCTTTTTTAAACATTATGATTTTTTTTACTTTGTTACTTCTGTTCCCCTTAGGGTGAGAATCATGATTTGATGAAGATATTAGACACCTATATGAACCATAGGTTTTCAGGAGGCTGGTAAATTCACTCCTTACTCTCATTTCAGTGTTTGAAAGGCAATCATTAGAGACTTACTCCTTTATGTTTTGAATTAAGATCATTATTTGTCTACACTAATAACTCATTGTAAACAAATTTAGTGACCTTCCTTCTCTCATGACAGTATGAGACTAGATTTTTCAAAATGAAATATCAAAAAGAAACAAAATGCTATAGACCAGAAAAGGAGAGAATCCAACTAGATATAAACTGTGCTCAATTTACAACTATACCTAAGCCTAAGAAGAAATCTATCATGAAACACTTCCTATTTCAACAATACTCTACAAGCAGAACAAAGCTAACAATGATGAATTATATGAACAATATAAAATGTATAGATATATACAGTACATATGCATACATATACACATATTCATATATATGCACACATACATTTATACATATAAGCACATATATAATATAGATTATTAGGGCAATGTCAGAACAGCTATTTAGATGTTATGTGTGTATAAATAAAAGTGCCGATTCTTCTGAAAATTCAATTATATAAACATTTATTGATCATTGTACAGTCCTTTAGATATATAAAATCATGTCATATTTCAACTCATTCTAATATGAAATAAATGCATTGGCATTATTTTGCTTTGCAATAATAAAAAGATAGGATCTCTATTTCTGTGATGTTGCTGAATAACATTATTCCAGTCTGTATACTGAAGTAAGATGACCTATTTTATAAGGGATATTGAGATAGGGAAGTGGCAGGCTCTGCTTAACACAGAGTCAAAGGGTCCCTAACTACCCTGATCAAAAACAGGATGTGGTGACAGACTAAGACCAGTTGGAACCAAGATAGCAAAAGAATGGCTACTTCTTGACCTTGCAGTTCATTATGCCTTAGTTGTAATATATTAGTATCCTAAAAGAAACTCCCAGCAAAACCATGACAGTTCTAAGAGGGATCTTATAAAGTAAAGAAAGGGAAGAGTTACTAGTTCTAAGAAAGCATAGGCCCTTTCCAAAAATTAACATAAATATTCCTCCCCTTCTTAGCTTATGATTAAGCCATTGCTTAAATAAAGAAATCAAACAAACAATGGGGCCTGTTCTCCTCATCAGGGAGAACTAGCCTCTACTCTGTCTGTGGAGTAGATCTTCTATATTTCCTAAATAAAACTTGCTTTTGCTTAATACTGTTGGCTCACTTTTGAATTTTCTCTCCTGGCAAACCAACTACCCACTTGGAGTTCAAGTGATTCCCAGCATTGGGAATTACTCTCCTCACAGTATCACCTCAGGAGAGAACACAGAAAGTTCCCTTTTACAGATGGATAAAGACTTAAAGACATAATTTGCCTGTCCACATCACACAGCCAAGCTAAACCAAGGATATTGTTGGCCTTCTCAGAATAATCCAGTGGTAGAATTTCAGTGAGTGCAGAGAGCTAGAATGAAAAAGATTCCTGGGCAAAGTATGGCTTTCTCCCAGTGCACTAGGGCTAAAGGCTTGCTTTTTTTTTTTTTTTTTTTTTTTTATTTGAGCATATTATGGGAGTTACATATTATTTGTAAGTTACCTTACAAATGTTAAGGTTACGTATATTGCTCATGCCCCCTCTCCTACCCGCCCGACACCCAATAAATGTTATTTCTATATGTCCACTTAGTGTTGATCCGTTAATACCAATTTGCTGGTGAGTATATGTGGTGCTTGTTTTTCCATTCTTGAGATACATCACTTAGTAGAATGAGTTCCAGCTCTATCCAGGAATATACAAGAGGTGCTATATCACCATTGTTTCTTAAAGCTGAATAGTACTCCATGGTATACATATACCACATTTTATTAATCCACTTGTGTATTGATGGGCACCTGGGTTGTTTCTACACATTTGCAATTGTGAACTGTGCTGCTATCAACATTCTAGTGCAGGTGTCCCATTTGTAGAGTGTCATTTGATCTTTTGGGTAGATGCCCAGTAGTGGAATTGCTGGATCAAATGGTAGATCTACTTGTATCGCTTTAAGGTGTCTCCATATTGCTTTACACAGAGGCTGAACCAGTTTGCAGTCCCACCAGCAGTGTAGGAGTGTTCCTATCTCTCTGCGTCCACGCCAACATTTATTGTTTGGGGACTTTTTGACAAAGGCCATTCTCACTAGAGATAAGTGATATCTCATTGTGGTTTAGATTTGCATTTCCCTGATGATTAGAGATGTTGAGCATTTTTCATATGTATGTTGGCCATTATTCTGTCTTCTTTTGAAAAGTTTCTGTTCATGTCCTTTGCCCACTTTTTGATAGGGTTATTTGTTTTTTTTTCTTGCTGATTTTCCTGAGTTCTAAGTAGATTCTAGTTATCAGCCCTTTATCGGATGTGTAGCTTGTGAAATTTTTCTCCCATTCTGTGGGTTGTCTGTTTGCTCTCTTGACAGTTTCTTTGGCTGTGCAGAAGCTTTTTAATTTGATCAGGTCCCATTTATTTATTTTTGTTGCTGCTGTGATTGCCTTTGGGGTCTTCTTCATAAATTCCTTGCCTAGACCAATATCTAGAAGAGTATTTCCAATGTTTTCCTCTAGGATTTTAATAGTTTCACACCTAATGTTCAAGTCTGTTACCCAGCATGAGTTGATTTTTGTGAGAGGTGAAAAGTATGGATCCTGTTTCAGTCTTCTGCATGTGGCTATCCACTTTTCCCAGCACCATTTATTGAATAAGGATTCTTTTCCCCAGTGTATGTTTTTTCTGCTTTGTCAAAGATTAGTTGGCTATATGAGGATGGTTTTATATCTGAGTTCTTGGTTCTGTTCCATTGGTCAATGTCCCTGTTCTTGTGCCAATTCCAAGCTATTTTAATTACTATAGCCTTGTAGTATAGTTTGAAATCTGGTAAATTGATACCTCCTATTTTGTTTTTATTGCCTAGGATTGATTTTGCTATACGGGGTCTTCTCTGGTTCCATACAAAGTATAAAACTATTTTTTTCTGTATCTGTGAAAAATGATGATGGTATTTTAATAGGGATTGCATTGACTCTGTAGGGCACTTTGGGTAGTATAGACATTTTAACAATGTTGATTCTGCTGACCCATGAGCATGGTATATTCTTCCACTCAAATCTGCTGGAAAATGAATCAAAATTGCTAAACCTTTTTCTTTTTGTTCCTGGGAAAATCACCAGCACTATGCTCTTTATACAAATTTCTCACCACTGCTGTGCTCCTCAAAGCCACTTCAGACCTGATTGCAATTATTCCTTATATCCTGTGGTCTTTAGCAAAGGAGAGACTATAGTAACTATTTCAAACAGTTAAATATCTGTTAGGTTAAAACTGCACTAAACCCTATACATTATCAATTTAAATTCATGAACTAGGATCTAACGTAGAATTTCAGGCAGTTAGATTTTAGATCAGAATCAAGAACTAAGGGGATCAGGGGATAAAATTTTACATATATTCCCTTATATCCTGAACTTAATCCTATGACACAAATATTGTATTTCCAATTTGCAGATGTATGAAATTCTTATTAAGTAACTAAGACAAGATTTCAAACTACCTCTGAAATATTAAAATCCTAGTGGTATTTACTTTATCATTTATGCTCAACAATTTTATAAAATTTAGATGGAATGGATCAAAAGACCCAAAGCCAATTTTTCTCCCCTACTCCTGTTTTCTTCCCAGGGAAAAACAACTTAATGATAAAAAAGAATTGCAGATGTAAAAATTTAAAAAACATTGAAGTAAACTTATGGCTACCTACAGATATAAGTAGCTTATTAATGTTTCTATGTATAACTATGACCTTATATTAATATATACATATTTTATTATATTACAGTATGCTATGATATAAAAATAATCCAGTAAATTGATTATATTTCTTTAATAATACATTTTAAGTTATTAAATAGTATAAATGCATAGGTAGAAGATAACCAATGAAGCTGTGAATATGTTGGGAGAGTATGTATATATTTTCTTTAGTAATAGTAGCATATATGACTCATCTTTGAACCTCAATACTCATATATTAAATTCTATTGAAAACTTAGACACACAGATTCATAAATTCACTTTGAATTGGTTCAGTAAACAATCTAAAACTAACTAAATTGATAAAGATGAAGTTAAAATTACAGCATTCCATAACTTTAAAGCAAGAAGAATAGTGATTGTAAATCACATCTACTCAAGGCACAAAATTACTGCAATAATGACAAAATGTATTTCCCCTTATATTCTTGGAGTTTTATTTTTTTTCTGTGTATATAAAGCAATAAGAGTTTTAGAGTGTCTTACAGTCAGACTTCATGCCATAATAGCAATTTATATTTCTCAGAAGAATCAATGATTAACGAGAATAAATGAGTATAAAATTTAGTAAACCTTTAGTGACATGCTTTATATATCACTAGCAAGTTGTCTTTAGATATAAGGAAGTGCATATTCAAACCTAATTACCAAAGAGTTAATAATCAAATAGAGGAATCAGCAGGGAATTGTAGGATTTGTTATTATACATAGGGGAAAGAAAGGCATCAATGTTAGTTGATGAAGAAAAAAAGGAATAGAGAGTGAGAATAATCATGGAGGAAAAGAAGTCAGAATCCGTGAAATGTTTTGCATTTATTTGATCAGATAATGAGTGGGAGTTAATTTAAGTATTGTTAATTTTCAGGAAAGATTGAAACTGTTCACATGGCTACTCCCAGATGCTTAACAGAAATGGTTCTCCTCCTATAATATACTAATAACATAATTATAATAGTTTTAATAAAACATGGAAATGACCAAGCATTAATTGGAAGCTGAGCTTCCTTGCGTTCCTGCTAGATTCACTTTGAGTGAAGTGTGGGGAGAGATTTAGAGGGAGGTTGTTCCAATCCAATAGGCCAAAGATGGCAAAGAATTTTAATGGAGATTGAAAGAATTGATTCTAGTTTTTAAATTCAAAAGAATGTTTGGGTACCATAGACATGTTATTTCTACTGCTGGATGGCCATGATTAGGTAGATAATAAAGCACAAATGTGCAAATCCAGATTGTCTTACTCATTCTATCCACTGTATGGAATAAAATCCTAAGACTGAGGATGGCTAAAGCTCACTGTCCTGATCCCTGTATAAACTAGATTAGGGATAGATAAATTGAACTAGCCTAATTTTAAATTTTTCTCTGGCTATGTGAAGAGTTGAGTCCATCCACAGTGAGGAGGGACAGTCCAATTGGGAGTCTGATAGTGTTCAAATAGGTACTAAACATCACTGTTGGCCCATTGCAATATAGACTGAGGAGTTTGGTGCTATCACTGAAAAAGGGAGATGGTGAAACAAATTAAATAGGTTTCTGGATCATTCTGAAAAACAGTTTTACATTATGGTTTTATTAATTTATTCAGAGCATACCAGTTTCCCAGAATATCAGACACAACCACAATATAATGTTCCTATAGGAACACATTTTAAATAAAATGACAAAAAAAAAAACCCAAAAAATCTTTGGTTACTTATGTCACTATGCCATTTTTCCCTTCATTGTATAATTTAAATTATAATTTCTCTCCATGTATAATTAGAATTCATTATAAATACTGGATATAATATGTCATAAATCATATTAAGAATTTTTTTGAGACAAGGTCTTGCTCTGTTGCCCAGGATAGAGTGCAATGGCATCATCATAGCTAGCCTCAAACTTCTAGGCTCAAATGATACTCTTGCCTCAGCCTTGTGAGTAGCTGGGACTATAGGCATGTGCCACCATGCCCAGCTAATTTTTTTCTTTTATTGTTGTTTGTAGAGACAGTATCTCACTACTGAGGTACAGGCCTCAAACTACTAGCCTCAAATGATCCCCCTGCATTGGCCACCCAAAGAGTCACCACACTCAATCTCATATTAAGAATTTAAATTATTGTATTTAGATCTGAAATCACTATGATTTGGAGATAGAATGATGGAGTAAAATTAATACCAAGAGTCAGAGTGTGTTCAATTTTGAGATCTGCTATTTCAAGCATGGGATTAAAGGACTCAAAGCATTTCATACATTTAATAACTAAGAATTTATTATTATGGGCAATTGATTAGTAATAGCAGGAAACATAATTTTCTGTTGTGACAATTTGCACTGACCACCAGGTCTCCATGGCTTGAAGGTTATCAGAAAACTGAGAACTGTCAAGAGATTTATGCACTAAAACTCTCAAAAATAAATGGTTAATATTTTCTTAATTATCTGGATTATGTAAAAAAAAATTAATGTCCTGTTTTGTTTTCCCTTGAATTACTTGAATAATTATTGTCATTTATACTTGTATTTGAGGACTTATTTATTCTGATTTTTATAATTACATGCATTTAATGTTATTTGGTGGGATATAAGAGCTTATCATTTGCTCTTTACCTAACTAAGAGGATTGAAATTGATTGGTCATGTTGGATATGTTTAGGTGTCAAAATCAGATCCATCTAAAAATAGCCAATAATATTCATAAATAATTGTTTCCTGTTTTACATCCTCCCTGAAGGTCATTAGACTAGAACAGCAAGGCAGTAAGTTTCACTCCAAGCACTACCACCCATTGGCAATATATACCTACCTATATATGGTTGTACCCACAAGACATTTATTGTAACTCAAATATAGATCAAGGAATTATATGAAATTGGGATATCAAAGTAAAATCATTTCCACCAAGTACTTACACAGAAATAAAATGCTCACTAAGTAGCTATTACTAATGTGTTGCTGAGGGGTACTGAATTTATTGAAAGATGAAAGTTTAATTCCCAGTCTACCACAAATTTAAACAAAATCCATTCTGTATGTATTATGTATATCATCTTATAGACAGTTCCTTTGTCATCACAGTTGAAAATTTATATCAAAGTTTATATTTATTATCTCAATACCAGCAATCTTATTTTAAAAATTCTGCTTATTCAAACATTGTTTTATAACACCTCACTACTATTTATAAAATGAGCATCTTAAGTAAAAGTTCACATGAGATATTAGAGGAATATTCAACATATGTATGCAAATAAATAATGTTAACTAATTTTGAGAAAATACATTGATAATGTAAGGAGAAAAATAATTGTACAACACTAGCAAAGGTGCCTAAAAAGACCTAAGAAGTACACTCACTATGGGAAATTTTGAAAAGTTGGTTGAGACTCTAGAGAATTATATTTCTACAAAAATCTGATGAGCCTCCTAAGAAAAACAGTGAGTTCTGAAGTTATTATGGAGAGTGTAGTTCTTGGCATGTGACTTGAAGAAGAAACGGAATCCAACTTAACAAGTGGTCCCAAAAAGTTCATGAAAGATCCTCCTTCCTCATACCCAGGTTAGACAGAATCAACGTACTTTGTTGCCACATCACAGGACTAGTTAATTATTAGTAGAAGGATATAGGCACAGTCCCTGTAATACTTGCCTCTGTTTATGGTATACTTAATGACAATCTCTGATTACATATTTCCAAAGACTACAATGTGTTTTCATTGGCATAGCTACTCTACAAGAAGCCCTCAATAATGTTTCTCAATTTGGGGCAAGACATTGCTTTCCTTGTTCTACAGTCCTTCATTCTGAGCTTCTCAGCTAATGGTACCATCTTGTCCCTTAGCACCAAATTCAGTAGAGTCACCAAGTCCTACTTTAGGCTATAGTCTTATAGCTGAAACAATGACCTCCCCCATTGTCTGGGAGTTGAAGTGCTTAAGAGCATTTTTCTCATTCACACAGAGTAAGTGGCTATGATGGTTAATTTTATGTGTCAACTTTACTAGGCTACGAGGTGCCCAGATATTTGGTCAAATATTATTCTGGGTATGTGTGTGCGAGTATTTCCATATTACATTAGCATTTGAATTGGTAGACTGAAAAAAGCAGATTGTCCTACCAATGTGGATGTACCTTATTTAATACACTTGATGCCTGAGTAGAATAAAAAGATGGAGTAAGAGAGTAGGGGAGAATTTGCTCTCTCTCTGACAGTCTTTAAACCAGTACACCAGTCTTCTGCTTTTGACTTGGACTGGAACTGGAGCTAACACCATCAGCTCTCTGGTTCTCAGGTCTTTGGACTCAAACTAGAACTATACCCTCAGCTCTCCTGAGTCTCTGGCTTGCTAATGATTATGGGACTTCTCAGCCTCCACAAATATGTGAGAATTTCTTATAATCAATCTATTTACATATATGTATGTATATACACACACACATACACACATGCTATTGGTTCTATTTCACTGTAGAAACCAGACTATTATAGTAGAGGAGGGGCAGAGAAGGGAGATACTCTAGCCCCTAATGTTTTAATGCAAATGGCTAACCCTTAGAAAAATGGAAATTGAAGTATCTCTAAGGAAATCCTGCCAATTGGTTACCTATGAAAGCATTGCTAACCTCATTCTTCCTTGTCTCCTTCTTCAACAGAGTATGGAATATTAAAACATTCATCTTCTTATTACATAATTAGGGTTGGCTTGTGATCCAGTTCTACATGATAAGATATAGCTAGAATTTTCAATTGACAGTCTTGACTATCAACTGACATCTTTGGCTCCTTGCTCTACTCAAGTGTTTTTATACTTGGAGATACAGCACCATGTTCCATCTTACCCTGAGCATGAGAACCTTCTACTTAGAACAGAGATGTAAATAGGAAGAAATTATGTAGGAGATTTGATGACATTATGGAGCCATAACACAAGCACTCAACTTACAGATCTTACTGCAAGAAATACATAAATTCCTGAGTTTTTCCAATTACTATTAATTGGGTTTTTTTGTTATTCAGTACCAAAAGCATTCCTAACTGATACAACTCCTTGGAAAAGCAATTCTACCTGCAATGTAACACCTACCATATCTAACATTTCTTTGATGATAGTTGTTGAGAAATTATCAATGTTATCAAAAATTTAAAAAAAAAAACATGATTTAGCATACTTAACCATTAGCAATGGCATCTAAGTCATATAATGATTTGTAAAGAAAAATCAAATTCTGCAACAATTAAATATATTCATCAGGTCCAATATATTAATAGTTAAAACACTCAAAGATAGATGCTGATGGACCAATTGATGTTTACTAGTGTGAAAATACAAAATAGCTACACATCAAAATAAAATCATATATTTTAATAGTATCACGAATTATTTATTGATCTTTTTCAAAGAACAGAAGAAGGGACAGGTACTAATGCAAAAAGACTACCAAATTAATAGAATTGTGATCATAAACCCACTTTACAAAAAATAAGAAGTACATGTAAATAAGAAATTACTGTTAATACAGTCAGAGATGTAGTAGCTAGACTAAATATTCATGAAGGTCAAAACCCAAATTTTATCAAAGTAGCTTTAAGAAAACTTGGAGGTGAAACACATTTTTAAGGAACTATCTAAGGATATGGATATCATTAATTTGTTACTACTTAAGTAGCAATTTGGTAAAAATTATTTATAAATTTAGTATCATTTATATTTGGTATCATTTATTAATATCTAAAGCAGCATGTGTTAAAATGTTGAAAAACATTTCCTCTACACTTTGGTATAAGAAATGCATGCTACATTTTTCTAAACTTTTTTTGTTCAAGTATTCTTTTTTACAAACATAATAAAAAGAGGGGAAAAAATCAACCTGTATTCAAAGTTTTTCCATTTCTGATTGATGAGACCCAATTAGTTGAGATTTTCTTCTATATATACAAGAATGTTAGATTTTTTTACTTAACCAGATGTAAGGTTATTCTTTATTTGCCTCTATTGCCAATTGAAACAGATTTGTTTTTTCTCAGTTCACTCAAGTAATTCACATCCACAGAAAAGTCATTTAAAACAAAATACTCATTTCCACATAAGTTTCACTATTCTGTGACTTATTGGTGCAATTTTGACTATTATGTGTGTGGGAGGGGTACAGAAGGTAGGGGCATAAGCATGACACTTAGGAAAACAAATAGCAGATTCCTGAACTAGTATCCTTATGAATTTACTTTTAAGAAAGATACAAGTTTCTGTCAGCAAACTGAGTGGCTAATTTTCTGTCTAGAAGATCCATTAGAAATGACCTAGCTTTAAACCACTATTTTATATATGAGGAAACTGAAGCTGGGAAAGGAAGTGTGATTTGCCCAAGCTCTCCTCCCTGGAGAAGTTGGAGCTTGAACATGAGTCTCTGGATGTTTGAACTGGTGTTTCTGCAATAACATGGCTAATTTGAGCTTGGCTTTGTGGTGGCCCAGAAACAAATTGTACTTTCTGCCTTTTAACTTTAGGGTTAGCTATAGTTAGAAAACTTGCTCACTCCTTTTCCTTGATCTTAATTCCCCTTTGTGTTTCCATTTAGTTAAATTTATCAAATAGGTCTTTTTATTTAAGTTTCTTCAAATATTTTATAAAAAGAAGCATTATGTACACATTTTAAAAATAAAATACTTGTAAACTCCCACATATATCTTTGCAGTTTAAGATCTTATAGCAAGGATACAATATCTTTCAACAATTTTATATAAAATTATCTAGGATAAATTTAGCGTGATGATAAATAGCCTCTGTTTACAAGATATCTATAAACTGAGTGAGGATGTTTTCTTTAAAAACAAAAAACAAAAAAAAAACTGTACTTAACACCTACATAGTAGTTTGGAAGACATTTAATATTTAGGATCTAACGCAAAAATATATTCAGTCTTATGTACATTTATTACATTTCTAAATTAAAGACAATATTGTAGATTTGTAAATTTATAAATCTATATTTAATGTGCCACGTTGATTAAAAACCTATGACTTTTCAAATACAAAAAAGTTGTAGCTATCACTGGTAAGTATCATAGAGAGAGAGAGAGAGACAGAGACAGAGAGAGAAATAAAACAGAACTCCACATTTTAAAATAAGCTCTATTTGCCAGTATAAATTGGTCATCCTTAATCCAAAAATTCAAAATCTGAAATGCCTCAGAACCTGAAACTTTTTGAGCACCAACATGATGCCACAAGTGGAAAATTCCACACCTGATTTGTCACAGTCAAAATGCAACCAAAACTTTTTTCATGCATAAAATTATTTAAAATATTGTATAAAATTACCTTTGAGCTATGTGTATAGGAATCATGTATATGAAACATAAATAAATTTTGTGGTTAGACTTGAGTCCCATCTGTATATCTCATTATATAGATCCAAATATTCCAAAAATCAAAAGAAACCCAAAATTTGAAATAATTCCTTTCCTAAGAATTTCAGATTAGGGGTACTCAATCTGTAATATAAATAATGCCCTGAGTGTTTAGGACATAAGGATGCAATGAAAAGGGATTAGCTGCCTAAAATGATAAGCTTGTGGTATGATACATCAACCAAGGAATAACAAAGCAGAGTAATCTATTAATCTGGCTGCTGAAACAGTACTTGGTCATAACATCCACCTGGAGTGCTTGGGTGGCACAGGGAAGCAGAGCAATGCCATCAGGAGGGACTTCTCTCCCCATCCATCTTACCTGGTGCTATAGGCAAAGGACAACTTGACAAATTTAGAAAGCAGCAATAAAATCCACTGAAGCAGCTAAATTGTCTCTAAAACACACTGGACACTACCTAAAATGAGGCTATAAAAAGGAAATGCTTTCCAAATCACCTTGCAGCAGTTTGAAGTAAACATTTTTTGTAAAGTTCCCCTCCATTGTCTTTACAATTTTCAGTACAACATTCCTCAGATCCTAAGGCTGGTATTTGGCTTTCTTTGTCTACACGCTCCTTTTTGCTTCTATACATAAATTTATTTCTAAAAAAGGTTGCTTTGTGCTTTAGAACATTGACTTTTAGAGAGTGGAATATTTTCTAAAATTTTGTATTGTGAATCACAATACAAAATTGTCAAATTGTGGTTGCTCTCTTTCTAAGGAAGAATTAAAAAACTGGTGCTTTGATATTATGATGATTAACATCTAGTTGTCTAGTAAATTGAGACAAATATACCGATGCATTTGCTACCTGCTGTAGAGAGAAATTCTGAAATATCAGTGGCTAAGTACAATGTATTTATTTCCTGATGTCATAGATTTTTCCACATGATCATTCAGAAACTCAGGTGTAACATCTTGTTCCTCTGCTTTTTTGTAGGACCTTGAAATCTTCTGTTGACATAATGGATAGAGAAATAGTCTACTTGAAGCACATACAAGCACACTTGCTTCTTAACTATTTCTGAACTTCTGAAATTAACATACATCATACCCCTCACTTTCCATTGGCAAGAAATAATCACATTCTACAGTCTCCACGTAGATGTAAGATGGTTGGGTGGGAGCTGACAATACAGTTTCAGCCTGGCCAGCCACTTCCTAGGGTGAAACTACTTAATGGAAAAAGGGCAGAAGCATTGCATAGCTAATAGTTACTTTATACTTGGCAATCAATTTTACAAGCAAGTGTTTATTTAAAATCTATTAAATATCAGTTTCATGGCCTTCCCTAAATTCATATCTGGGTCAACTATGATTTTGTCAATAATCCAAAGGTTGTAAAAGCTAGGCCAGTATAATGGCAACAGTTTTCCTAAGGCCAAGATGTCTTCCTCACAAATTACAATAATTTTTTTTATTTTCACGTGCCTTGTGAGCTATATTATGCTTATCTCTACTTGGAATGTTTAAACGTCTGCTTTTGCAAATTGACCTTCTGTTCGTAGCATTTTTTAACCTCTCTAGTTCACGTTAATCCATCATTTCTCTCTTTAATATTATTTTGCACTTAACCTTTCCTTGATTTCACAATGGATTAATTTCCACATTATATTGTTAATTTATGATCAGTGAAAATTATTACTTATATCTCTTTATTATTTTCTCAAGTTTTTAGTAGAGTGAATGATACATTGTTATACTCAATGAATGCATGAATGAATGAATTGAATAAATGAATGAAGAAATCAAAATTGCTTTAACAGTTTAACAGTTAAAGAAAGAATCTGCCGAAATGTTTCTAAACAACGTATTGATTTTAATAAAGATAAAGATACACACACATGCATATACACTTATGGTAGTTCCCAGCAAAACCAAGTGAATTTAGAAAGTAATGATTTGATTTTTATTTTTTAATAATCTTGAGTGATGCCTAGTTTTATTGATATGTGTGTATATGGGTATGTACATATTAACTAAACATATATACAAGTAGGGAAATATATATTGTTATTTAAGAGAAGATTCTGAAGTTTAAGACTTTAAATAGACATTTTCACAATAGCACTAAGTCATGAATGACATAATAAATTTGTATTGCTAGTAATAGAATCAGTTGTTTTCATAGCAATACTGAATTCTAACTAAATGTTATATAATATTTAATACATGTTGATATTTTATTATTATATGTATTCATACAATTTTCTCTGTCCTGAATGATTTTTCTTCCCAACTTATTAAGCACCTACTATATAACAGGTATTTTATATGTCTCTGCTCCAACTTTACAATATCTCCATTTTCTGTAGAAGAAAGTCGACAGCTAGAAATATTTGGAAACATTCCTAAATTTTGCAACTGCTAAATGTAAAGAAGTAATCCTTTCATGCATTTCTACAATCAATGAAAAGCTTCTATCTGTTTGCCACCCAACTAAGTAAGAAAAAGGAGGTCCAGCACCTTGTTGAACTCTTGAATACTAGAGACAAGATATGCCTCACTTAAGAACTCTAGCTTGGCCTATAAATCAGCCAAGTTGAAAACCAGCATCTTTGAGTAGGTCTGAGTTGAAAGCTGTATAGCAAGCTGTGGTATTCTTTCTACCTTCAGGATTGGATATAACAAAGCACAGGTGATGACCCAGAAGCTACAAGCAATAGCTGGTTACACATCTGTAACATGATTTATGAAATACCACCTGTGCTTTGTTATATTCTAGCCTGACCAAAAGAGGCAAGTCAGAGCCTCCTCTGGGAGCTGTGGCTTATTTTGGGAATATCTCTCACTAAAAATAGATGACCCACTTAGCACCACATCCCATTCCCTACTCATCAGGATTCCACTTTTGAAGGCTGAGTGGTCCCCACAGCAGCTCCAGCTTCTCAAATGCAAACAGATTCCTCTATATCTTGTCTATTTTCCCCCTGTCTTTCCCAATTAGTTCCACTGACAGCAGAAATTCAAGGGATTCTCTGGTCCTTCCCGAAGTCAAAGGCTTTCTCCTTATGCTCTGTAGCAAATCACTGTTTACCTACTAACTCCTGTAGACTTGATGCACAAATCACAATTTTATTTGACATGGCTTCTTAAAAATAATTTTCATGTTTTAACACATACATAGAAATATATTGCTCTTCTTAATATATGTTCTAAATTTTGATATATATATATTCGAATATTAATATCTATAATCTCTGTGAGTTCTTAAATATATTTTCTCATGGTTTTCTTTCTGCCCATACCTAATTCAAGTGTGTCCTGTCTTTTGGTTCCACACTGGTCATTATACTAACTGTGACCAACTTGTTTTTTTCCTAAAGACATTACTAATTACTGTCTTTGATACCTGAGGTGAAACACTGCAGGAAAAACACATCTTACACTATTCAGGGCCTTTGATCATTTTCCTTTATCTGCCATGCTCTGCACCCCTTTTTAAAACCAAAACCTCAAAGTCCTGGCATATTAACACCTCCTCCACAGGCACTACCTAGGGAGATATAGCTCTGTCTCCTGGGGTAGCATCTTCACATATACTAAGCAGCCCTGCTAGGTGACCTGCCTTTATCGTTTCTCCAAGTATTCTAGTGATCAGCATCTTCAGAATCTTCTTATATTTATTATAACTCTTCCTTAACAACAGAGACATGAGAACTAGATTGTCTGGGTTTAAATCTCACTTACAAACTGTGCCACCTGAACAAATTACTTAATTTCTCCATTTCTCAGTTTACCTATCTGTAAAATAGAGTTAATAATAACTACTTCAAAGAGTGATTGCAGTGATTAAAATAATTAATGTACACGAAGCACTCAGAACAATGTCTAGCTAATAGTAAGGGTTTTTGTAAGGACTAGAGATTATTATTATTGGCATTATTATTGTATAATTCCTTGAAAGCTAGCAGTGTATTCTGCTAAGGTTCAATTACACACTCTTCCACTATCTTCATAACAGCTTTCATGAAGACTTGCAGTATATATTCAACAAAAATGTACCTATATATTTAACAGTATATACTTAACAAACGTACCTAATATGTCAAATGTTTTTGGAAACCTAAGTTTGGAACCCAGATTACTGAAGCAGCACATTAGAAACTATTGAAATGGATGGCTCCAATAATGTAAAAAGATTAAGAACACTTCAGTCATCAGAATTTGTTTTTGGAAAGATAAATTGATTTTGTTGGGTAAATAGTAAGTGCTTGTGGTAGAAAATGAGACCCCAAGGTTTGGAGGGGGTGGTTTTTTTTTTCTTTTTATTTCATCGTATTTTGGGTGGTGTGCTTGCACTGAGCACTTTGTCTTCCCTTCCACTGGCACTACGACTTCTGTAAAAGTTCAATCCCCTCCCCCAGAACCTCTTCCACACAGCTTTGTGTCAGTCACAATCCCCCTCCACCACCAAAAAAGTGAAAATCCTGGGCTTCCTGTACAGACTGACAAGAATGGATGGATAAGAAAGCACCAAGGCAGAGGTAGAGAGAAGCAGAAGTGAATGCTTAAGCTGCCAGAACTCAGAGAAATGAAGGAGCTTGGAGTTTTACTAATCAACAAAATTAGCAGGGTCAAGTGAATTGACCTGAATTTCCAAGGGAAGGATACTCAGCCAATATTGACCTTTAAGAATGTTTATTGAGAAATAGTTAATGCTTTTTACTTCAGTGAATAATATCTAATCCTGGTACAATGGACATCTATGAATTCCCTCCCCATCAACTCTTCTGAGCACTGTTTATGGTAAACTTTGCAGACATAATCACATTAGTACACTATAGACCTATTCTCTGAATTCTGGAATGCCTGACCCAATGTAAACTTTAAGGACCATTCTCTAAGTTTTCTAGAACTAAGTTTGTGAGAGTATCTCTTCTTGGCTAAAATTATAAACTGCTGAATTCAAGAGCTCAGTGAGGTGTATTCTAGCTTACAGAACAAGATGCTTCACAAAGAAATAGTGTAAAGTCAATGAATTGAAAGAAACAGGGGAAAGGGACAGGAAAGTCATGGAAGTTCCTAACTCCAGGTATTCCTGCGTTCAGCATTCTCCCTGCATTCCTCAAGTCTTAATGCTCAAATCTTTCTTGCTTCCCAAGTTAAACAAGTATTTCAACAGTGGGTCAAACTCTGTCAAATTGAATTTCTACTTGTTGCTTGCTAAATATTCCAAACTCCTATATCCCAGTAATATCAGCCATGTAATAATTTTACATTATATAGGCACATTTAAAGTATTTCACTATAAAATTTTAAATGCTACGTATTTTATAATCTCTATCACAATGTCTCTTGATAATAAGTAAATATTTCAAAATAAACATTTCATAAGCTTATAAAAGAAGTACAAGCTTCTGTTATAGAAGATTGTAATCTCTAATAAATGTAAATGTTTATTCATTTAATGGTCTTAAAAAGAGACAGGTGATTTAATAATGGTCTTTATATAATTTATATACCAGCCTCTCCCAAAGCCTATTTAATGTAATACACTATTAAGAAATGTTGTATGATAGCATTAGTGTAAATAGTTTCTTATTAGAGATTTTTTCAATGCTTTTAATACACTAATGAAAACCTGAACCTTCAAGATGAGCCTATGGAATATAACGTTTTCCCAGACTTATTCTAACATTTTTTTTCTTGCATCAGAATATTCTTTTATGAGACTAGTGTTGAAACATGCTAATATACAGAATTGAAATATATATTTGTGTGGGAAAAGAGCAGTGTAACAAAGTGCAGGAATATGTGTCATAGGTTTTCACACTGAGAGGCATGTAAAAGTCCCTAAAATGCAAACTTTCATACCTCTTATATGGAAATAATAGGTATAATTATAAGCATAACCAATCCCACATTTATTGAGTTGTTGCTAGCTGTCAGGCACTAAGAACTTTTATAAATTACAAAGTGACTAAATTTAATAATTTAGTCACTGCAAAAAAAAAAAAAAAAAAAAAAAAAACACCGTTAGGTTGGCATGATTGTCCCCATTGTCCTGGAGAAGGAACCTCTCCTCAGAGTGGAAGAGTTGGGATTCTAGCCTAGTTTGACTAAATGAAAAATCCAATATGCATATAACTGTTAAATATCAAGACATTAGGTCTTAATTAGGATTCATTTAGAATTTTATTAGTGCCACATCCAGCAGCAAAGTTAGTTCAGAGCAAAGCAGAGAGAAAATGGAACACTGTAGCTGGAATACTAAAAAGAAGATAAAGAAATGTATTGTAACACACAGAGTTGCCCAATCTAAACTGGTCCTGGGAGGCCCAGGTTCAGAATGAAGGCAAATTGTCTACTTGGGGATCTGGTAAGGAGGAAGGCATGCCAAATATCACTTTTTCTGACTTTATAATTTCTTAGGGTTCTCTTCATTAATAATGATGGTGAAAATTAATGGGAGTGAAGTGAAAACTTTGAAGCGATAAATCAGTCATTGCAAATCTTTTTTCTTCCTCCTCACAGAGCAGGTCTCTGGCTCCACAATGCTCATAATAGGGCTGTGTCTATGGAAAGTTGTGATAAATCCTCTTTGATTTGAACACAGCTGACTTACATGGATATGAACTGAATTTATTTGAGTCAAATTAAGCAGAACCCAAACTGCAAGAAAACTGATTTCTATTTTAGATAATTTTCAAAGTAGCCTAGAAAATTACCTACTCCAATATCCTCTGAAGAGAGAAGAGTCTAATGCATGTCTAAATGTAACTCAAGAGCATGCATACCTAATCAGTGGCACACACAGGACCAAGTTCTAGTTTTCTTACTTCCTCTCCAGCCTTACTTCCACTATACAACACTATATATGAACTCTGTGACCTACAAATCTAGAGACTAAGAAGAAGAGTACAAGAATGAAGAAGAAAATAATTTTTATGTCAATAAATAAGAGTTGCAAAAATATGTTGGATGAGGAATATATTGTATTATGATACAAAACTTGTAGTCCCAGATACTCCGTAGGCTGAGGAGGGAGGATTGATCGCTTGAGCCCGGGAGTTCAAGGCTGCAGTGAGCCATGATTGTACCTCTGAATATCTACTGCACTACAGCCTGGGCAATAGAAAGACTCTGTCTTTAAAAAAAAAAAGACAAAATTAATAAAACAAAACAAAAGCCACGATTATAAACATGGCTCTGACTTTCAAAGAGAAAGTGACTTATAAGTCTACTGGGGGGAATCTGAGGGAAATTACAGTGATGAATGAATATATAGATATATTAAAATTAAAAATAAATTAGATAATGGCACAATTGTCATTTATTGAATTATTACCATTATTTCTATTACTAGTGTCAAACTTTTATGGAACTCACTCTGATAAATTCATACCTAATAATGTAATTTTATTTATAATCTTCATTACTTAGGTTCAATACTGGCTGCCTTACAATCCATGAAGATAATGTAAAAAACAAAATGAATATGAAGATAAGAGTTTGGGATAACAGTAGACAATATTCTGAATTTGCAGTGGTACGGATTAAATGTGTGAAATTGTTTCAGAAGAGATTATGATTACAAAAGTTACTTTGTCTTTTACTTGTTTTGATATGTTAAAAACATCTTATGAAGCAAAACTTATAAGATATTGTAACTCAGAAAAGGGCTATTTATTAGTTATATTAAAGTAGTTCTCCAAGACTACTACTACTACTGCCAACTTTTACAAAGCACCTTGTAACTATGCATGAGTATTTCTTTATACGGTTATTATATGGGAGGAAAATTTGTATGGAAGATTTGATAAAGACTATTCGCAAAAACTAACTACTTCTCACACTTCAATGATTCCTCATTTGTCCACAGTGAGGCAGCACTCTCCAAGAAAATGAAAATAATATCCTAAATAAAACTACATACAGTGCAATTGATTTCACAGACTGTTCTATGTGATAGTCATCACACTTTGTGTGGGGTACGGGATGGGCGGAGCCTTAAACAGCTTGTATAACTGACTTATGCTAAAATGATTAAAGCAACATATTGTTCTCATAATTAGACTTTAAAAAGTCACAATAAAACCCAAAATACATTTGTAATTTTAAATATCTTTTGCTTTTTTTGTTTCCCAAAATGAATAATTTTTAAAACCATGACTCTACAAACATTTTGCACCTGGTTTAAAAGTACTTGTCACTTTCGATGAGAAAATGTGGACATTAATTTAAAGAAATTGTAGAAAAGTCTAAGTCAATAATATTACTAAGTATTTGGGAGAAAAAAAAATTATTTAGAATTCTTTGGATTTAATACTTTCATAAATATTTGGTTTTGCTATATGTATTTGTGTAATCTTTCTTTTTTTGGTAGCAAAACTTTCTATATAAAAATATCACTCATTATGAAGGACATGGAAACATCTTAACATGTCATTGAATCAAGTATCTTCAAAAGTTCAAAAGCCCTTTTCTGTACCATAAGATATAAGTCAGGGAGGCCAAGTTCAGGAAGCATTTTTTTAAAGAAAATCCATTCATATAATAATAAATAATATTTGCTATTATGTATGATATGTAAATATAACTTATATGACAATATATATAGATAAATTATATATATGGAGAGAGAGAAAATGAGAGCAAGCTTAGTAAGGGTCAAACATTGGTCTCCATAATGGCTATACTGATTGATATTCCCACCAACAGCGTCAAGGTTTTCCATTCCTCCACATTCTTGCCAGCACTTGTTATCTTAGGCTCTGCAAAATAATAATAATAATAATAATAAAGCTACTATATGATCCAGCAATCCCACATCTGGATATACACCCAAAGGAATTGAAATCAATATCTCAAAGAGATATCTACACTCTTATTTTCATTGCAGCATTATTCACAATATTCAAGACATGAAAGCAACCTAAATGTCCATGGATACTAAATGGATATAGGCAAAGTGGTACATACCTACAATGGAATATTTACTTGGTCTTAAAAAAGAAGGAAATCTTGCCGTTTGCCAAAAAATAGATGAAACTGGAGTACATTAAGTGAAATAAGCCAGACACAAAGGACAAAAACTACATGATTCCATTTATATGAAGAATCTATTAATAAAATAGTCAAACTCATAGAAGCAAAGATTGGAATGGTGGTTTCCAGAGGTTGAAGGCAGGAGGACATGGGAAGTTATTAGTCAAGGGTGAAAAATTTCAGTTACACAAAATAAATCCTAGAAATCTATTGTATAGCATAATGCCTATAATAAAAAATAGTGCATTATATACCTAAACATCTGCTAAGACAATTTATCTTATGTTAAATGTTCATTCTTATTATTATTGCCATCAATTCCATCATCATCATAACTAACAAAAATGGCAGAAGAAAACTTTGGAGGAGATGTTTATAGCACAGATTGTGCTCATGGTTTCATAGGTATGTATGTATCTCCAAACTCATCAAAATACAAACATTAAATATGTTTGGATTCCTTTTAGTATGTCGATTATAACTTCAACAAAGTGGTTTTCTAAAAGTATCCAGTGCTACTCAAAACTCCTTATGTATGTTATTTATTTTGAGAATTTTCCGAGTGACTGGTTCTCTTCAAATATGCTTTTGATGTTACCTATTTTAACAGCAGCTTTCTATCCTTTTCTGGCCTCTCATTGTTCCTTTCTATTTCATCTGACTGGACCTACAACTTCTGTAGACAGTAATCATCTAAGCTGGCAGTTTTGGTCCATCTTAGTCCCAGAACTAATGTGCATCAGTACATGTCCTACTACTACCTATTCCTTCTCCCACAGCTGACCCACCACAGTTCCTGTGTATCTCCCCTTCTGGCCAGACCCCACGCAGAGTCCATCATATTTCTCATGCTTTTTAATATGTATGACATTCGTTCATGATTAGATAATCTTGAAGTGCATGCTAAACTGTTTTTGTGAAGCCGAAACATATCTAAAACCAAAGACAATAAAGAACATGAATAAAACATGCACTGAGAAATCTTAATACAAAAAATGATAAAAGAGTTATTCAACAAAACATTGGTAAATAGAATTCAGCAATAATTAAATACACTGAGGAAAAGTAGCATTTTATCCATAAATGAAAGGTTGTTTAATATTAAGAAATCTATTAACATGGAGATAACCTGTTGAAAGTCTACAATAACTCAAAGGCAATACTATGCATATGCTGAAACATTAAATACATTTCCATTTGAGTCAAAACAAGACAACAGAAACTTTTGCATCATTATTTCACATTGTTCTTTATGTACTAGTCAAGAAAAGACTTGAAATGAAACATCATTAATATTAACAGATGATATGACATTTCCCTCCAAAAATCATAAAAATCAACCAATAAACCATTAAAAATTTAATAAGCAGTTTTTCAGTATTCAACATAAATCAGATTAAAATTAACATAAGACCCTTTGCTGATAGCAATAAATATGTCAGTTTTTGATGAATTAACCTAACAAGAAACTTTGGCACTAAACATTACTGATAAATGTAAATTAAGCTGTCAACTAGTGAAATAAAAATACTTAATATATTTATACAGTAGCCATCACAATATCACCATAAATTTTTTTAAACAATTATTTCTAGATATTTTATCAAACCATAAATTGAAAAGAAAGTGAAGTGCATTTTAAAATAGAAATGAGAGTCTTGTTTTATAGAAATGTTAGAATTTATCACTGATAAGCAATAACATAACTGATTCTGGTACTAAAACGTACAAATAGATTGTGAAACAGCTGTGAAAGCCTCAAACCTGATTTAATTATATAGACTTGCTTTACACTATCTTTTTTAAAAATGCATTTATATAAAAATAATCTAAAAGAAGAGTTAGTGTGATCAGATGGTATCTCTAAAGATGCTCATTACAGAATTGTCATGAGAAAATTTAGAAATCCTAAAGATTCAACAGCATATCAACTATATTTTATTATTCACATATAAAATACTAGGCAATTGTTAAATAAGATAAAAGTATTACAATATATCATTTAAATAAATACATATAAAAATATATTTATTATATTTATATTATTATCCCAATTTTAAAAATAAAATGTGATATATGCCAAAATACTGACAAAACCTATCTCTGTGTATTTTTCTATATTTTTTCAATTTTTTGTAGACAGCTTATATTACCTATATCATTAAAAAATGTTATTAATACACATTAAAATACTAAACTTAATTGTTTATATACATGTGAAAATAATCATTTTAATGGTAGATATATTTTCTAGGTTTTTAATCTGGAGCCATCCCTCCAAGGGCTATGTGCTAACAGTGTGTTGTATTATTGTTACTTTTCATTGTAATCTTATGTATTCTGTTTTATATATTGAAATAGTACTCTGAGATGGGGTTCGTAGGCTTTCCCTATGCAGAAGTGTTAGTTAACAGTACAATTTCAAAACGGTTTCAAAGCCCTGAATATGCTGGGAGTAATATCCCATTTTATCCTTATTTGAATTTTATATCTAAGTGTACTTAAACATAAAGAGTAGCATATTTAATTTTGAATATCTAATAACATTGCATCACCTTACTAAAGCATAAACTATATATTTGTGAAATGAAAATTTTAGCAAATATATGCCAAATTGAGAGCTTTTCTAAAGACATTTATTATCTTACTTCAAGAATAAAATGATTTGGTTAAAATTTTGACATGAGAAAAGAATTCAAGTGTTGATAACATTTGGTGAAAAATAGTTTTAAATAAATATTAGCTTGCCTTTTGAAATAATTTTGACAAGACAATTATTTCTCAAAACTAGAATGATTTTTTCATCTTTGTGTGGCTAAGAAATTATTTACATGTTTTGAATTCTATTAATTTAAGTGTTCATGAGGCTTCTACCTTAAAATATAAAATTAAATCACCTATCAATTTTGAGTTTCTTCTTCAATTCATTCATAAATAATATTTCTTGTTTCGTCCTACTAGTATAGATTTCTTTAGGAAAATCCTTCCCTTCATTGGCCCACTCTCCCAGCCGTTAACCAGTGGTTGCTATTATATAAATCACTTTCATATGAATCTTTATCTGAAAGTTTGCTTCTGAGAATGCCAACCCAAGAAAAATGATTTCCTAAAATATTGCAATAAATAGCTAGAGACCTTAAACAATACTGGGACCTTAACGTAAAAATAAAAACAAACAAACAAACAAAATCTGTTGAGATTAAACCAAATATTTCCCACCTTAAAAATGCAAAGTATGTTTTGCAAAACACTGCAATAAAAAAAATGCCAAATCCTGGTTATCATGGCATGTTATTCTGTTTTATAAATACTCAATAGGTATTTAAGAACTATTCCTCCTATCACCAAGTAGATTATATAATGATAATGCTAACATCTTTTCTATAATTATTTCACTGAGTGGCAGCAAGCATTGAAAACTAAAATTAAAATTAAAGACAAAAGCAAAAACAAAAATAAACCTTGAATAATCTATTTTGCAGGAACCAAAACTCAATCCCAAGTGCCAGTAAGCAAGTATACTACCTCCCCGTGAGGGTTCTCTCTCATTCTCTCTATTAAAAAAAAAAAAAAAAAAAAAAAAAACACATACATTCGCACACACAAACATAAATAACCCCCCCACACAAAACTATTCCAAACTGTATGAGGTAGATTACATTAGATAACAAACAATCCTGAAATGCACATAATATCAGAAACTGAATGTTTTTTGTTCACTATACTAGTCTGAATCAGGTTGCCCAGGGGTTGTGTTCCTCATAGTCACTCAGGGAATCAAGGTTGATGTGGTCTCCATCTTGACACATTCTTTCACAGTGACTGAAGAAGGGCAAAGTAAGGGTAAGGGTTAAGCACAACACTCCAGCTTGGAGGTGACGCACACCACTCTTGCCCAAAACTCATTGACCAGAACTAGCCATTTGGTTCCACCAAACCACAAGAGGGCTAAAATTTGGGTCTTCGTGTTGCCCAGAAAAAGATGAGAATCAGATGGTAATGAGCAGCTCTATGACTACCACACAAACATTTTTCTTCCTTTCTCTCCTCCACTGCCATCACATACTGTCTCAGCCAGAGAACTTTCCTCCTTTTTTTCACAAAAACTATGAAGTGTGGATTCCCTCAGGTGCCTAACTAAAAGTAATTAAAATACCATAACAATAGTAATCTTCACCTGCTTTCCTCTGGTCTTAAAGAAAAAGGCGACTCTTCTCCTGAGAGAGGATATGACTCTATCTGCACTGAGGTTTACTTCCATTCCATTTCTTTAGATGCCCTGCTTCATGCGTAATTTCATTTTGAGTCTGTATTTTCACTCTCATCCTCACTTTCATGTCTCCCTTCTAGCTTGTAAACAAACTCATTTATCCACCCTCGTAAAATCTTCCCCACAGCATTGTCTTTCTCTCTCTCCAAACTTGGAAACAAGTTTGTAATATTTTTTTCATTCTTTCTTCCTTCTTCTTAATTATAAAAGATTATACATATAAAAGGGTTTATTTTATCCACATCTGTCTTTATCTACCTATCTATCTATGTTCTTATAATAATGGAAGGGATGCCTAGATACATAGAATGTAAGAAATATAATAATACCAAGCCCCTTGAAGTCCCTCATGTCATTTTCCTACCTAAACCTATAGGAAGCAATTTTCTCAAATTTTGAGATAATTATCTCCATGCTATTCCTTCATAGTTTACCAAACATGTGTATTCCTCCTAAAAATATTTTATTTTATTTTTCTACTAGACCCATTTATAAATGGAATTATACTATATGTATGTTCCTCTATTATTTACATATACTCTCAGTATAAAATTTTGAGGTTGAGCCACATGGATACATTTATTTGTAATTCATTCAATTATATTGCTGTAGAGTATTCCATTGTTTGATATCTTATGGTTGTGTTTTTGATCATTCTACTGTTGGTAGGTACACTTTTAGGTTGTTTCAAGTTTTTTAAAATTAATACTAATTATATAATTATGGATATTATTGTAGATGTCTTAGATATTCATATACAAACTATTTTATAGGATTTGCACATAAAATTTAAATTTCTAGGTCATCCAGTGTATATATGTTAAAACTTATTTCATAATTCCAGGTTGATTTTCACAGTGCCTTGATCAATATATACTCCCCAACCATAGGGTATTATAATTTCTGTCATCCCATATCATTGCCAACATTTAGAATTGTAAGACTTTTTACATTTTTGCAAATATACTGAGTGTAAATTATTTCATTGGAATTTTCACTTGCATTTTCTTAACTGTTAATATGGTTGTGCTCTTTTCATATTTTTATTGTATATTTATGTTTTCATTTTTGTGGAATAGCTGTTCATGACTTTTGATCAGTTTTCTATTAAATTATAATATTAAGCTTAAAAATTTAGGTATTTTCTATATATTCCATATGTTATTTCATTTAGAGTTACTTGCATTACAAATGTCATCTCCCAGATTATCTCTCATCTTTTCACATCTTCATAACGTCTTTTAACAAATAGAAGTTTTGGTTTATATTAATAATATCAACATTTTCAATATTTTTATTTATGGTTTTTACACTTTGAATATTATGAATACTTATCCTAAGGAAGTAAAGATAGTCTCCTGGGTTTTCTTCTTATATGTGACTTTCAAAACTATTTTTTATGGCATGGATAGAGATCACAATTTTTTTTTTCCATTTGACTATTCAAATGTCCAGCACGATTTATGGCATAGTGAATTTTCTTCACAGATATGCAATGTTGGCTATGTTGTGTCATATGTTTCCGGGCTCTCTAATTCTGTGTTATTGGTCTAATTCCATGCTCCTGTGCCAATAACTGCCATATCTTCTTATTCTTAGTTTATAATAAGGTTTGACAACCAGCAGGCATTACTCCTTTTCCTCAAGTAAGTAATCTTTTTCAGGAGTGTTGACAGTTTTTGGCACTTGAAATTCAATATAAATTTGAAAATCAGCTTGACATAATCTTCTAAAAACATGTTAATATTTTATTGAAAATGCAGTAAATCTATAGATCGATTTGGGATCAGAAGACATTTTAGGATTCTGGGACATTGTATCCATGATTATTGTTAATATCTTCAGTTATTTAAGTATTTTAAAATTCTTTCACTGTATTTTTTCAGCATAAAGGTATTCTATACTTTTTCTTCAATTCATTAGTTTTGTCATTCTTTGTGTTAGACTCAAACTGTCTGTATGTCACTGTTGTTTTGTAAATAAAAAACACTCTGTTGCTGTAGTATAGAAATGCAACTGACAACTATGTACTGATTTTATGTCTAGCAATTCTTGTTAATTTGTCTTGACTGACTGCACTTTTGAAGGACATGTTGGGGGAAAAGTAAGTAAAAGTAATTTTTTTTATTTTGTATTTTAATAATGATGCTTTTAGTATTTCACAATTATTATTATTTTTTATAGAAAGCCTCTATAGAGTTAAGAAAATTACTTTCAATTCACAAAAATCAGGGAAGTCTAATACAATACCCCAAATTACAGTGCCTTATTTTTTGCTTACATTATAATTTAAAGTTGGTTTGGATAAATAACTGTTTTTTTTTTATTTCAGCCTATTATGGGGGTACAAATTTGAAGGTTTCAAAAAATGCCCTATCCCTCCCTCCCCCCACAAGTCTGAATTTCCAGCGTGACCATCCTCCAGATGGTGCACATCTCACTCATTTATGTATGTATATACCCGCCCCCCTCCCCCTCCCATCGGCCCAATACCCTATTACTGTAGTTCCTATGTGTCCACTTAGGTGTTGCTCAGTTAATACCAGTTTGCTGGTGAGTATATTTGGAGTTTGTTTTTCCATTCTTGGGATACTTCACTTAGTAGTATGGGTTCCAGCTCTAACCAGGAAAATATAAGATGTGCTATATCACCGTTGTTTCTTAGAGCTGAATAGTACTCCATGGTATACATATACCACATTTTATTAATCCATTCTTGGATTGATGGGCACTTGGGCTGTTTCCACAGCCTTGCAATTATGAATTGTGCTGCTATAAACATTCGAGTGCAGGTGTCTTTTTTGTAGAGTGTCATTGGGTCTTTTGAGTAGATGCCCAGCAATGGGATTGCTGGATCAAATGGTAGATCCACTAGTATTGCTTTAAGGTATTTCCATATTGCTTTCCACAGAGGTTGAACTAGTTTGCAGTCCCACCAGCAGTGTAGGAGTGTTCCTCTCTCTCCGCATCCACGCCAGCATTTATTGTTTGGGGACTTTTTGATAAAGGCCATTCTCACTGGAGTTAAGTGATATCTCATTGTGGTTTTGATTTGCATTTCCCTGATGATTAGAGATGTTGAGCATTTTTTCATATGTTTATTGGCCATTCTTCTGTCTTCTTTAGAAAGGTTTCTGTTCATGTCCTTTGCCCACTTTTCAATAGGGTTATTTGATTTTTTCTTGCTGATTTTTGTGAGGTCTAAGTATATTCTAGTTATCAGCCCCTTATCGGATGCGTAGGATGCAAAAATTTTCTCCCGTTCTGTAGGTTGTCTGTTTACTTTCATGACTATTTCTTTGGCTGTGCAGAAGCTTCTCTTTACCATGTCCATTCAGTGACCCAGGATCCTTTTGTCTAGTGCTTACTCCTTTGCTTAGATCTTAGGTCTTTCCTGCATTCTTTATATTTGTCTGACAGACACCAAGCAAAGAAAAGGAGAATGTGAGATATCAGATTTGAAGTTCTGGGTTCAGGTCCAGAAGTGACATTTGTGGCTTTCATTGGTCAGGATGCTACACTGTTGTGAAGTCTCTTTTCAATGTAATGGTTTTTCTCTATAAGAAACTATCACTCACTGTGGCTTAGTGCTGCCTAAAACATAATCATGTATTAAAAACATAACATTAAAAACAATTCTACAGAAGTCTGCATGCTCATCAATGCAGTCATTAAAGTGATGGCATGCACTGGAAAGAATAATACTTTTAGAGTCAAGGAAACTACGTTCTTATTCACTTTCTCAGGACTTTAGGGAATAACAGTTTGGGATTAGATAATCTAATAAAATATAATTTCTTCAGTCACTTGTTAAATAAGTGCAAAGTAGGTTCACTATGTACTAGTAACCACTTTGGTCCACTACACTTTGGGCTGTAAATTCTACTATTTTCAAGAATCGAGTGAGACAAAACACGCACACCACAGATGGAGCAAAACAACTTTCTTACAGATAGGCAGCAAGAGACAGTAGAAGCCTAAGACTCATGGTGAGTCAGTTCCCCGAGGGTCTAGAAAGTTGCCCAGGGCAGATGAAATAGATATCTGCATGTAATCCCCCTTGTACCACAGCTAAGAGACACCAAAAAGCACCCACCATGGGTTTCATTACCCAAAACAACACGAATCACTGGGTCAATGTTTTGTAGGATATCTTGTCCTAGAGACAAAACCAAAGCCTGGGCTGCTTTGGCCAGTTCCTCTCTATATCAGGAAGGTGCATTCCCAGCACATTCTGCAGTTATTCTTGAGAACTGCAAGTGAGAAAGGGGGAATAACTGGATCAGTCCAAGGCTGCCATGAGAACTGTCCTGAAAAAAGCCTTAAGTGTTTTCCCACAATGATGAGTCCTCCATCATAGATTTTTATTAGTGTCTTTTAGAATGTGAGGTGAAGATAAGCTATCACTAAAATCAATTGCTGATAAAAATGTCTCTCACTATCATTGGACAAAGTGTACACATCTTTTATATAGTGTATCTATTTTGACGTTAGAGTCTTCTAGAAATTAGACATTATGAAACGATATCACAATGATTAACTATGGCTCCTTTGAAAATCAGATGTTCCAGAATTCCTTCAGAAAGATGTATCATTTTTCATTCAGCAACACAAATATAATATGATAAGCTCTAAATGTAATCACAGATTATTTTAACATCTTAATTAAATTAAAAGCCTCAAAGTCCTATAGTCAATAGCAATTAAGTAATTATGTACTTTACTATGTGCTTAGCACTAATATGGTATATATTGGGCAAAAAACAAGCATAATCATATGACATGATGGTATAATGTCTTAAAAATATAATTGAGAGTTTTATTAGACAATTTATCAGTTGTGATTCTGGACATATCTATCACTCTCTTTAAATTTATTTTTAATTTTTTCCATATTACCCTTACTGGTTCCATGGATGTATCTATAATATAGTAGACATTTAAGAAGTGTTGGCTATTTTTATTATTATATGACATCACTAATAAAGCTCTCTGGTTTGCTTATCTCAGATACTGCCTGTTTCACTTCTATGGCCTACCAGAAGCAAATATAACAAATAGATAGAATTTATCATTATTTGTTCATTATCTATTAGACTCCTATTTCTAATATTATTAAATTTCACATTTAATACTTTCAGAAACAAATTAAAACAGCCTGTTTGTAGGAAAGGCTCACCAAGACCCATTCATAACAATTACTAAAGAAAATAATTTATTATTACATTCCTCAAACTATTTGTTGGTTTAAACCAACAATAGACATTCTAATCGTTTAATTTGTTAATTAATAAATCAAGGTAGAAATTATTGGAGGGAGCAAGAAAGCTTATGATAAAGCTAGTTCTGTTTATGCTCCCACCACCAATACATTCATTTATTTATTTCATAAATATATATTGAGTACTCTGTGAGAGATATAAAAATAACTACTGGTAATTAAAAGGACATAAAATAAGAAAATTTGTCTGCAATTACAGAGAAAAATATATACAAAACAAAAACATAAAAATGATAGTGTAATCCTATTGTCATGAAAGTCCATTTGTACAAATGAGAGATCTTCTTTCATCAGGTGAGAAATTCTTCAGAAAAGAGAGAACATGAGGGCTGAATCTCAGATAACTGATTTTTGGAATATTAAGTAACTTATATGTTAAGCGACAGCTAACTTGTTACAAAAAGACCCTTCTTGTTCATGTATTAGATTGAACCACACCCTATTGCTATTTTTTGTAGATCAAAAATGATCAAATATTAGCAATGGCATAAAGCTCATCATGCATAATATTAGTAAAGTGTTATTATCCTAAAACTTTTTTTCTATTAAGATATATGTGTTCCCTAATCTAAAAGTCAAATATATATACATTGCAGAATTTTTCCTTTTTAAATTTAACAGGGGAAAACATTTGTAACCAAAGAATTAAGAGATTAGAATTTATATGAAATATATATAGGACTTACTTCCTAATAACAATAATATCCAACTCTCACTGACACTATGTAAGTCACTGGATGCAAAATCATTTATTGAGCCTCACTCTGACTTATTACATAGGTATTTTTAACTACATTTCAAAAATAAAGAATAACAAAGAAATATATACCTTGCTCAGGGTTCCACAGAAAGGGGCAGAACTACATTTTGAACCTATGCAGTCTGATTCCAGAAATTCTGCTCTTGAGCATTATACTATCTGCTTCTCCACAAAACAAAAATGCAAATGCAGGCAGAAAGAAGCAGATTTTGTCATATACTGGTGGAATATCTCTTATTTTAAGTGTTTGGGGCCAGATGTGTTTAGGATTTCCGATATTTTCAGATTTTGGATTATTTGCATATACATAATGATATATTTGGGGAATGGGATGCAAGTCTAAACATAAAATTCACCTAAGTTTCTTCATATACACCTTATAGCCTGCAGGTTATTTCATACAATATTTTTAATAATTTTGTGCATGAAATAAAGGTTTTGTACATACATTGAGCCATTAGAAAGCATAGGTGTCATTCTCTCAGACACCCATGTGGACGATCTGTGGTTGTTTGGCATAACCATCATTCCTGACTCTGAGTTTATGTGCTACTGATAAGCAATTGTTTTCTTAAACTCATTTACACATAAGTACTTAACAGCAGAAATATGATGTACTGTTAATACAGTGAAAAAATAATGGGTTCAGTGAAAAAAATGTGTGCAATTCTAGCACCACCAGAACATCTATATCAGCTATTGAACAACAGTGGTAACAAACAATGGCAAGCTTTAGTCTCCACCTATAATGCTGTGTTTTAACTAAAAAGTAGTGCACACTGTATTTTCATTTTTTTAGGTTAAAAGAAACATCAAAGCAGTTGAAGGTCTAGGAAGTGGGCCCTCTGCGGATGAGCAGGCACTCTGCTGGATGGCTTTTTAAAATGTTTCATCCAGAGTCATCTGCCTCATTACAACGTTTTTGTCTTAGAAGTTTTGCCTCTTTGATTTCATAAGCTGACATGTTTTCTTCTTCTGTTGTGAATGCATGCTTCTCTAGTCCTTCAATAAGCCCATCACACATTTTTACCTGTAGTCTATAGACACATTTTTTGTAGTGTTAACAACATCTTCATCATTACCATTATCATGATCATCTTGACTCATAATCACTTCGCTTCTTTCACCACTGGTCAATGTTTGCAGTGTTTTGTTATTTTTCAATACATTTTCTTCAGCACTTTCAGCATAGAACTTCAACAGTTTATGCTTCTATTTCTTCAGGCCATATATGGTGACCATTCTAACATCATACTCTTCTGTAAGACGTTTCACACTTACAGCATTGTGTAGTTTCTCCAGTAGCTTGACTTTCTGTGCTATGTAGATAAACATAAATGCTTCCTCTTTTTCTTGTCACTATTGCTCATGGGATATATGCAGGCTTTTTTGATATTTTTATTGGAATCTTTACACCACAGAGCAGAGAATAAGAAAACAAAACAAAACAAAAAACCACAATGACTAATGCACATAGGCCTTGGCCCCACATGGGGCATTGGTGGGGAAGCTGTCATTGGCAATTCCAGCCTGCACATATGCCATTTTATTTAATATTACCCTCTGTGGACATGCTTGTATCAGGGGACCTGAGCATGTGCAGAAAAGCTATATTGCAGCTGAAGGGGATGGAAGAGGGTCTTTATTCCCTTGGGGAACCTGAGTAAACTGTGTATAGTATACCTGCATTTTGACTGAAACTCATCACATAAAAGCAGGTGTGGAATTTTCCAATTGTAGCATCATGTTGATGCTCAAAAAGTTTTGAATTTGAAGTATTTCAGATTTTGAATTTTTAGATCAGGCATACTCAGATGGTGTGTGTGTGTGTATATATATATATATATTTGTGTGTGTGTATCTATATATGTATATATATTTATATATGTGCATATATGAGAGACAAATTTGAAACCTAGGTTAAAAAATTATTGAGCTAATGGCAGTCACTATAATGCTAAAACTTATATGAAGTTTAAAATATAAATGTTGAGTTTAAAAATCAAAACACTCTGGAAAAATTCTACCCTGGAGGACTCAACCTACAGATTTATTGTGGACTTGCCAAATTATGTTTGTAACATTACTGGTAATAGAAACAGATTGGAACCAATGTCTTTCAGTGCGGTACTTAATTGAGTGCACTTTCTCAACCAATTTTATTTTTATTCTTGAATTACTCTGAGGCTGGGTTGAGATTCTTTGTCAATATCTCCTATAATTTGGAAGTATGTGCATACTACTTTGACTTCTCACACTGAATGTTGTTGGGTGGGAGTCTAAGGCCAGGTTGATTGTTTCTGCTTTTAAGTAGAAGGAATTCTATTTTTCTACTTGGAAGTCTACAGAATTCTTTTCTATCTTGACCTTAATTAATGTAGCCAGAATATTTCTGAGTTGATGTTTTGAAACACTTATTTTTCTGAAATCCCATGCTGTTTTTCTATATGAAGATTAGTACCTATCTTCATATTAGTGATTTTTTTGACTAACAAAATTCAATAATTCTAAAATTGCCTAGATGATCTGACCACCACTTACTCTTTCAAAAATCATTTCATGCCACTCCACCTACTTACTGCTCAGTACAACCACAGTGATCTCTCTCTTATTCAAATAATCAGGGCCTTTTTACAGAACCTCACTCCCTGGATCACATCAATTGGCTACCTCCTTCTCTTACAGGTAAAGTGACCCTGGTTTTCAGGTTAAGCAAAACTCCTTCACTTCCAGGTTACATGATACTTGACTGATCTCCCAAACCTCAGTATACATTAAATTACACGACTAATTCTTATTCACAGCATCCTGCCTTTGACATGTATAGCACATATCTCAAGTATAGCTGGAACATGAAATTATTTGTTTAATTTATTCCACTACAGACTATAAGATAAAGAAGACAGGGAGCAATATTTGTTTTATTCATGTAGAATCCCATCTTACTAACTCACAAAGAGTTTTTGTTAACTGGACCAATAGGTACATGGATGGGCAAATTCATTAAATTTTTGAATACATTTTTTCAAATGTATTCAATGTTAAAAGTCTAGAATTCCATTTTAATACTTTCATTGCCCTGTTTCACTTATTTTGACTTTGTTACCCAAAGAACATTAATTTCTTTATACTTACTAGCATACCTTTCTATGTACTTTGACCCTTTAAAAAAATATCAGAGTATTCTGCCATGGCACTCTGAACCAGATGCACTACAAGCGAAGCCTTCTTCCACTCACTTCTGCCCAGCTCCTTACTCTATGCATATTTCCATCTTATACACATTCTGTGGGGCCCGTTTGACTCGTGGACCTCTCAGTATCTAAACACTGATATCAGCCTGCTTGGTCATCCCCTACATGAGGAGGATTAAACCTCTCAACCCCCAGAACTTAAGTAATAATGCAGAAACTTGCAGGTAAATTTTTTTTTGTTCCATTCCACTATTTCATTCAAACAGGTAGATTACCTCTATTTTCCTTTGGATTGGAATGTAAATTACTTTCCCTTTCATAGTTACTGTCTTAAAGAAAAAGAAGGGTGTCTATACAATAAGAAAGCCTAGCTCTTTTAATGGCTGGGTGAGTTACATCCATACTGTTTGACTCAGGTTTATCATTTTTCTGCATCTGTAATAAAGGTAAACTCACAGCTGGCATACCAGGAGAAATAATCAAATTATTTATATCTTTCTCTCATTTTAAAAAAGAAATTGTTTTTGAAAAGCTAGGACAATTTGGATAAAAACATCAGCTTTGGAATGATTTTGATAGCACTAATAAAATAAAATATCACATGTGTTATGTAAGTTAAGTATGAAAAAAATGCATGCTTCTTAGAGGAATGCATATGGTAATATATTCTCCTTTACCAATTTCTTCCTTCTACAAACCACAGGATGCTTATTTAATAATAATTTCATTTGTATTGTGTTAGATATTACTTAAGTCATGGTATTTCCTTATGTTTGAATCAAAACAACAAATGATCATGTACTTCCCTAATTACCTTCTAACTTGGCTCTTATTAGGATATCAGGCTCTATAGTTTCTATCTGATTAGAATGTTGGCTATTGTCTCGAGTCTTACAAACTGGAAGACTGTGCTTATGATATATGTTAAATCATAATTTAGCTTTGAAAATGGCTTTCAGAAACTGTCATATTATAAGTACATATAGTATAAAAATATTAAAATATGATATATGAGATATAATACCTATAATTATATATAATAATAACAGTATAATTGTTAATGCAGGCTCTGTAGGTGAAGATGACTAAGTCTATATTCTGACTGCATATTTATTAACTGTCTGCTCTTAGACAAGTCACAACATCTAAAGATTCCTTGAAAATGGTGATGGTGATATTGCTGAACTCACGGTTTTGCTATGAAGATTACTTGAGATTAAATGAGGAAGTCATAAAGGAAGTTGTCAATAAAAGATTCCCATTATTTCTGTTGAATATGATGGTTTGCCTGACTTATCCAGTCAACTAGAAAAAATTAAAATGTATACACTTTATTCATTCTATCTCTCTTTTTACTTCTTCTTAGGGCAACAGAGATTCTTCTTTAAAAAAAGAAAAGAAAAGAAAGAAGAAAAACAACTCATGTGGAGCTTCTTTTTAATGTAACCCTTTCTTCCTTTAAAAAAGGTAAGAATTGGTAATGGAGGAAAATACAAAATTATCACAGCACATCTTCAAAGTATATTGCATCAACATGATTGAAGATCTCTTAGAATTACAGAGAAAGTAGCAGAATATATAGTTGTTTATTCTTGGTTTTGATAATTATTACATAATCTGAGAGACACTTGATATTTAGTGTCAAATATATAAAGTTTGGAGAGAAAATTTATAAAGTGTCATATAAAAATATGACTTTAATTTTCATAATGCCTAATCTACAATCTAAAATAAAAGTTAAATCAATCAAACAAAGGAGGATTCTGAAGCCACAAGTAGAAACCAAATTTGATTTTAAATGTGAACATTAACTTTTTGAAAATAATTTGAAACATACCGTGACCTTCCTAATCTTGGCAATGTTTGTGATATTTAAAGTTTAACTGAAGATAGTTGAACTTTAGAAAGTATTTTTAAAAAATCAATTACACAATATAGATTCCATCAAAATTTATCATCAGGAAGAATCTCTGCCATAGAATGTGTATGAAAAAGAGAGAAAAAGTGAAAGCTAGAGCTAGAGACACAGAGAGAGCAAGGAAATCTAAAACTGCATTAAAGAAGATAGTAATGTGAAGAAAAATTTTAATGCATCAGCCTACAGAAGCACTAGTGTGTAGCAATATCTCTGACTGAATGGGTCAGAGTGTATCAGCCCGAGCAGTTTTATTACCAAAGTCATCTCTCCAGTAGAATTTGATGAATCAAAAGCAGTGAACAGGCTTTCCTTCTTTTAAAAGTCTGATTCATATTTATTGTGTTTAGTATCATATTTTCTTTATTCATTCATCTATTGATGGACACAAGGTTGCACATATTGGCTACTATGAATAGTGCTTCAATGAACAAGGGAATGAAGATACCCCTTGACATATTGGTTTGAGTTTCTTTGGATATATACCCAGTAGTGAGATTGCTAGATCATCTGGTCATTCTATTTTTAGTTTTCCGTGGAACTTTCTATGCCATTTTCCATAATGGCTATGCTAATTTATCTTTCACCACCATGCACAAGAATTCCATTTTCTCCTCCTCCTCACCAATACTTATCTTTCATCTTTTTGATAAAAGTCATTCTAACAGGTGTGAGGTGGTATCTCCTGTGGTTTTAATTTGCATTTACCTAATGAGTAGTGAGCATTTCCCTAATGATTAGTGATACTGAGCATTTTTTTCATGTACCTGTTGGCCATTTGTAAGTCTTCTTTTGAGAAATGTCTTTTCAGGTACTTTGCCCATTTTCTCAATCAGGTTATTTGTTTTTTTTTCTATTGAGCTGTTTGAATTACTTATATATTTTGGATATTAACCCCTTATCATATATATAGTTTGAAGATATTTTTCTCCCATTCTGTGTGTTGTCTCTTCACTTTGTTAGTAGTTTCTTTCACTTTCCCCACTGTGTGTTTTTGGCATCTTTGTTTAAAATCAATTCACTGTAAATGTGTGGATTTATTTCTGGGCTTTCTAGCATATTACACTAGTCAATGTGTCTGTTTTCATGCCAGCAGTATACTGTTTGGATGACAATGACTCTATAATATATTCTGAAATCAGGAAGTGTGATGTCTTCAGCTTTGTTCTTTTTGCTCAAGATTGTTTTGGCTATTTAGGGTCTTATTTTGGTTGTGTACAAATTTTGGGATTTGTTTTCTGTGAAAAAATGACATTGGAATTTTGATAGGGATTGTATTGAGTCTGTAGATCATTTTGTATAATATGGAGATTTTCACAGTATTAATTCTTCCATTCCGTGAATGTAGGATACCATTCCATTTATTTGTGTTTTCATCAATGTTTTTCATCCATGTTTTTTATTAATAGTTTTCAGTATACAAGTCTTTTACCTCCTTGGTTAAATTTACTTCTAAGTATTTAATTTTTTGTTTTTGCTACTGTAAATGGGATTGCTTTCCTAATTTCCTTTTTGAATATTTTGATATTAGTATGTAGAAATGATACTGATTTTTGTATGCTGATTTTGTATCCTGTAAATTTTTTGAATTTATCAGTTTTAACAGTTACTTTGGTGGTGTTTTTATGGTTTTTCATATATATGATTATGTTGTCAGCAATGGATAAATCTGGAGGACACTATGCTAAGTCAAATAAGCCAGGCACAGAAAGATGAATGTTACATGATCTGATTTATATTTGGAATCTAAAAGAGTTGAACTCATAGAAGTAGAGAGTAGAATGATGGCTACCAGTGGCTAAGACAGTGGGAGGAAGAAGGAATGGGGAGTTGTTAATCAAAGGGTACAAAGTTTAAAAGAGACAGCAGGAATAAGTTTTGAGTTCTCTTGCACAGCAGGCTACAATAGTAAATAATAATGTATATTTCAAAATAATGTAATATATAATTAATAATATAATTATATACTCTATATTTCAACTAAGTGCATTCCAAATGTCTAACCACAAAAATTATAGGTGAGATAGTGAATATGTTAATTAGCCTGAGTTAATCATTCTGCATTGTATACATTTAATAAAATATCTCATTGTGCCCACATATGCATATAATCTGTCAATTAAAAGTAATATTCATAGTAAAAAAATTTAAAAGTAAAATAAATTCACAAAAAGCAATGAGCAGGAGGTAAAGTAGCCACAAACTATGACAACCCCCAGCATAAGTTAAAATGCACTTTATCACTCATTAATTGTTCCCCATAATGATCCTTCCAAAACAGCTTAATATCCACTTTTAAGACACTATAACCTAAATTCAATATGTTTTAGTTTTGGTAAGATATAGTGGAACCAGCCCAAAATTTAGATTCAGACAAATTTGAGTTTAACTGTTTTCTACAATTTATGAGCCCTTTAAAAAGTCTGCCTATGCATATTTGAGAAAGTTACTTAGGCTTGATTAGACTCATTGTTCCTTAACTCTAAAATGTAAATAAGGCTTCACATAGCTGATGTGAGCATTTAATTGAGATCCTGACTGATAGGAAATGTACACTTCTCTCATTATGAAGTACCTTCTAGCAACACAAACTGAAGTAGTCTACAAATGGGCACATACTTCTGCACTCAGGGTTATTATTTGGGATCTATATTATGTGATAAATATTTTAAATATTGCATTATAGAACCTATAGGAAAAAGGGGTATTACAAAATCAAAGGTCGCTATCCATATTGATTTGACTATTATCTCAAGGACGCTAAGATCAATGAATTGACTTGACCTCAAGTTAGACTACTAAGATATTTTATGTTTCACAATTACAAATGTCACCTTGCTCAATTCTGGCTAGACAGAGTTTGGAAGAGCCTGTGGAGTTTGATTGATTTAAACTTTTGAGAAGATAATTTAATCCACAGTTGTGTCTTGCCAATGGTGATAAGGCAAAGGAAATATTAATAACACTATATGTTTTTCTTCACATATTATGAATTGATGCTTTCCAGAAAGACATTCTAAATAAATTAAGAACAGGTGGATAAAAATTGTTCATGATGTCATAAAAAAGAACAGATCCATGAAAAATCTCTTTTAAAAACCTTTTAAAAGTAAGTCGGATCTCAATGTTTTAAAACTTACATAGTCACTGAAAGTTCCAATTCTATCCTATATTCTCCAGAAATAACCATTATTCTGTAGTTGATGTATATCAGTTCAGTATGTTTTGAGTTTTTTGTATATTTAAGTCCATTTTTTTTATTGTTATAACAGAAAATCTACCTGAGACTGAGTAATTAAATTAAAGAAAATAAATTTATTTGGCTCATGACTCTGGTGGCTGGAAAGCACAAGATTGGGCAGTCACATCTGGTAGACATCTGCTCAGGGCCTCCTGTTGCATCATAACAGGGCAGAAAAGAGGAAGGGGAAGCAGATGCATGACATGAGCGTCAGCCTTCCTGTGTAACAACCCACTCAGATAAGAATTAATCCAGTCTTGAGAGGACTAAACCAGTCTTTCTGAGAGAGACATTAATCTGTCTTAACAACCTAATCACCTCTTAAAGGCACCACTTCCCACCACCACATTGACCGTCTTATTCTATTTTCTGTTGCTTATAACAGAATACTTGAAATTGAGTAATTTATTTTAGAAAAATTTATTTCTCACAGTTATGGAGGCTGAGAAGTCCAAGGTCGAGGGGCAGCATCTGGTGAGAGCCTTCTTGCTGGTGGAGACTGCAGAGTCCCAAGATGACTCAGAGCATCACAGAGCAAGGGTTCTAAGCATACTGGTGTGCCAGCTCAACTCTCTTCCTCTTCTTGTAAATCCTGCAGTTCCACTCCTATGATAACTGATTAACAAATTAACCTATTTATTCATTAATTCATGAATGATCCATGATCCAAACACTTCTTAAAGGCCCCATCTCTTAATACTACCACATTGAAAATTAAATTTCAACATGATCTTTAAAGGGGATAAATATTCAAATCATAGCACAGACTAACTCTTGGATGATAAAAAAGAGACTCAGACTTTTGGGGGGAGGGGGGGAAATGGGCATTTATTGAAACCTTGACATCTGTACCCCCATAGTATGCCAAACTAAAAAAAAAAAAAAAAAAAAAAAAAAAAAAAAAAAACAAAACAAAACAAAAAAAACAAAAAAAAAAGGAATTTTTGGGTATTAGTTATGTTCATCTTCAACTTTACTGGGACCTTCATAATTGCTTTTCAAAATGGTACATCAATTTATAAATTCAGTCAAAATAGGTTAACTTCCTATCACTACATATGCTCTCCAATAACTGGTAACAGAAGATTTTATTTTCTGCCATTTTGGTGTGCATGAAGTGTGATGTATAAATGTTATTTTGTATGTGTAGGTGGTAAAATATACATAACATAAAATTTGCCATTTTAACCATTCTTATAAATACAGTTCAATGCCATTAAGTACATTCATAATGTTATACAATCATCACAAACATTCATATTCAAAACTTTCTCATCTTCCTGAAGTAAAACTCTGCAACTTTTAAACAATAACTACCCTTTTCCCCCT
The DNA here is from genome assembly GCF_040939455.1 of Microcebus murinus. Taxonomy (NCBI): domain Eukaryota; kingdom Metazoa; phylum Chordata; class Mammalia; order Primates; family Cheirogaleidae; genus Microcebus; species Microcebus murinus. The sequence continues at coordinate 60,924,278 of NC_134108.1, read as the reverse complement.
TCCCTCCAGGTGTTGGTGACCACCATTTTACTTCCTACTTCTATGAATTTGACTACTCTAGGTACCTCATCTAAGTAATAATGCAATATTTATCTTTTTGTGTCTGGCCTTATTTCACTTAGCATAATATTTTCAAACTTCATCCACTTTTTAACATGTGTTAGGATTTCATTCCTTTAAGACTGAATACATTCAATTACATATACATATCAAATTTTGTATATCCATTCATGCATTAGCCAATGAACATTTTGATTGTTTCCAGTTTGGGTGATGTTGTTATGAACATTGGCATACATATAATCTATTTGAATCCCTGGTTTTTCTCTTTTAGATATGTACATAGAAATGAAATTGCTGAATCATATAGTAATTCTATGTTGAATTTTTTTAGGATCCATGATACTGTTTCCCATGTTGGCTGCATTCTTTTACATCCCTACCAGCAGAGCACAAGGGCTCCAATTTCTTTACATCTTTTCCAACATCTTCTATTTTGATTTCATTTTCATCTAGTTGTTTTTCAATTTTACTTATGTATTTTATTTATTTCTCTCAATTTATTTCACTGACTTTCTCCAGAACAATGGTAATAAAAGTGATATAAGCAAGAATTTCTGACATGTTACAAAATTAAATGAATTATTTCTAACATTTCATTATTACGTATGATGTTGAATGTGTAATAGAGATAGAAACAGAGACAGAGACAGGGCAGAAAGAGAGAATAAGAATTCTAGCCCTTTCCCTAATTTCCAAAAAGCTTTCCCAATGAGTTTTGAATATCACTGATGGTCTTTCTGCATTATTAAATTACTGCAGTAAAACTAGTTATCTGACCTTTTCTCCTTTAATGTTAAAATTTATTAATGTATTTTATTGCTTACAATTAAACCTAGCCTTTTAAAAAAATTTGAGATATTTCTGAATTCCTTTTGTCAGTATGTTTATAGGATTTTGCATTATATCTAGAGTGATATTATCCTGTAATTTTCCATTTACTCTTCAGTCTCTTTCTTGTCTCAAAATTATATTACATTTAGTAAATGAAGTTATAAATCTTCTACATTATTCTCTAAAGAGTTTACAAAAGTTAAGGCTCGTATCTTCCTTGATATGAGATTGTCTGTAAAAACAATTGTATTTTAAATTTTGGGCTGGGAAATTTTTAACAAGTCGAGTATATCTTTATCTGTTTTTAAATTTTGTCAAAGCAGTATTTTTTTACATTATACTTTCAAAGAGATTAATCTTTTCATCTAAGCTTTCAAACTTAATGACATAAAGTTGTTTATTGTGTTCACTTTTAATTTATAGTTTTATTTACATGTTATTTTCCTTCCCTTTTTATTCTCTCTACTAGTTGCGTCTGACTTCTCTTTTCTCTTCATTAATATTGAATTCAATTTGTTTATTAGTCTTGTAAAGAATCAACTTTTAGATTTGATGATCTTGCTTATTTAATGAATTTTTTCTATTACATTTATTTCTATAATTATCATTATTCTTTTTGATGCTTATTTTTTTAGGTTTACCCAAAGTTTCCTTTTTCTAACTTCTTGAAAGAAATTTTTTTAAGAAAATTCAAATGCAAAGGAGGAAAAACTGCATCAACAACCTTCATTATGAAACAAGAAGTAACCTCCCACAGTTAGCAAATGCACAACAAAGCATTTTTTCTTCATGTCATTGCCAATGCGCAGAAACTCATTTGGAGTTTTTTTAGCTCATGAAGTTAAATGTAGTGTGCATTTTCTCATTTGGAATTTTGTGACGTGTGAGATTAAATGTACTGGGTAGTTTATTAACCAAGTTTTCATCATATTTTACAAACTTTATATACAGTTTTTAAAAATCTTGTTTTTAGTGTTTTCATTACTGCAGAAAATATAGCTCTGTATTTTTGGTATAATCATAGTATTCATTAGGTATCATAGTTATTATGTATACCTATACGTTTTAAAACATTTATTTGGAATATGTGATTGAAAGCTGGTATGATTGCTCCAAGATCACTGAAGAAGTTTCATTTGAATATGAATCAAAGTATATAGTCAAGTGTTTAAATAATTGTATATTAGTATCTTTTTAAAACCATAAGGGTGTAAAAATGATCTATGTAAAAAGAAAAAAGTGATTTATTGGGAAAGCAAATAAATTTTAAAACTCCATATTTTTCAGTTCTTTTTTGAGAGATTCACAATACATGTTGGCAGATCAAAGCCTCCTTTGAGAATTCCTATGGAGGAAAAACAAAATAAAACAACTTCCGAGTTCATCTTTGTTTTGCTCAAAGTTTTTCAAATGTATTTTACTGTAGAACAAATTTTCTGAGAAACATCTCAAAAAAGTATCTGCTAAAGAGAGATGCTGCAGGGAAAATAGTTTAGAAAACAATGATTTAAATCAGTTACCAAGTCTCTTCCTTGCCCACTGTCTCTGTGATCTTAAAGATAGCCAAATAAATAACATTCTCCAGTTCCACGGAATGTTGGAATAAATTGAGAAATAAGACAAATAGTTATGCTAAGTGAATCCTAGCATTAATCAGACATATCTACCAAATTACAACAGTGCTGAACTAGGACAAGCACCCCTGATATACGGTGAGAACTTGTTCTGGAAAAAAACTGAGACAGGCTCTCTGTGAGCACGTGGATTCCCAAAGAGGAGAAAAGGCTGAGTTTGAGCCAAACACTCCCAGTTATTCTTCCCAAATATACCACTCTGATCAATCACTCCACTCACACTCTCCCCCAGAGATGGGCTGACCCAGTGTGTGAGGAAAGACCATGTTATATAAATGAGGCTACTTAAACAAAAAAGGAAATATTAGAACTGGGGAAGAAGACTTTATAATATTCCCGGCTTTAAATTGTCTTAAGCCATTGGGCCTAGTCATTTGTCCTTTGTCCTTCTGAAATTTCTCTTGGGCCCCTCAGGAAAGGGAGTTCATGTTACATCATCCACAGGGCTCCTTCTTCTTTCCACCCACCAACATTTCATGTCAGATGGACACCTTATATCTCATAACTATAAAAACCCAGGTGATGCATGTTCTAAATACCCTGAATTTATCATTGCATTGTATGCATGTATCAAAATAGCACATGCATCACATAAATATGTACAAATGTTATGTATCAACTTTGTAAAAACACCTGGCCTACAATCAGTCTTAACAAGTTGCCATTATCATATTTCCTTGTCCACATAGGAAAGCCCAAAGCCACACACAACAAAACCTCCTCACATGCCAAGTCTGCCAATTCCACTACCTCTTTTATTCCTTGGTTTTCTCAGAAAATTTACCAAATATTGGAGTTTAAAGACCAAAGAGCATATGTGTGAGAATCTCCAGGTCTTCTGTAAAATGTCACTCTCCTGGCGAACCTCTGCTCTGGAACAGTTGGGTTTTGAAATTTTACAAACTGTCATTTGAGCCCCATCAATTATTTGTCGTATGATATTTGGCAAGTTATATAACCTCCCCGAGCCTTTGTTTCACCAAATGTGAAAATGGAAATAATATCTACTCGATAGAGTCCCTTTGAGAATACCATGTGATGAAACATACATCATCTAATCCCAAAGAGGACCTCATAAAATATTAATAGAATTTGTTTTATTGCTCTGCCATTACTAACCTTTCAGCAAATGTAAAACACATAGCAGCACAAACTTGCTTCCCACTGCCCTCAATCCAACTTTATACTCTGCACTACAAAGAACATTTAGTCCACTTCATAATCTCCTAAAGCCCACACACAAATAGGGTGACATGAAGAGATCTGATCCTGTGGTTTTATAACCTTTTACATTAGACAATCCCTGAATATCTTTACTGCTGGCTCTACATAACTTTGGAAGTCCCTATCTCACTAATTGCCAAATGAATTGAATCTTTTTCTGGAATAAGGATATTATGAGTAATTTGCCTTAACCAACTTTTAAGTGAAACCTACAGGAAGTTAGCAAATAGTAACAAGAGTACAGTGATTCCCTATTTGTTCTGAAAACCTGTTGTAAAGCCTCGGGCACAAAGAATCAAAGAATCAAAAGCAGTTTCTTTTCAATAATACAGTGAAAGTGATCTAGTTAAAACAAACATGAACATGTCAAACTGTTGTCAGTTAAAAAGATATTCTATAATGAGGGAGTTTAAAATGTATATACTGTGATATCTGAAAGTTTTGCCTAGAGATTTGTACATCTTTACCATTTTGTACATCTTTACCAAAAATCTTTATGATTTTTTGTTGTGCTCTTGTTTTCCTCCATCTACATAAATGAAAGAAGCATTGTTTAAAGTGGTTTATCTCTTCTTAGACCTCTGCACTGATTTTCTTCATTTAATTCTCTGCTCCTATGCCCAGTGGTTTGTCCTCTCCTTACCTCCCATTAAATATTGCAGCAAGTCCTATATTTTAGCATCACAAAACCACTCTATTTTGATTTCTTTCAAGGATCCAAGGTTTTATCTTGCAACTTGTCTCCCATAGAGTAGTAGTAAAAGGACTTTTGCTTCAGGCATGATCAGGGCTTGAATCCAAAATGTGCTTTCAACCTCTGGTGTCCTCAATTTCTTCATCCTTACAAGGGGATCACAACTTCCACAGAGACTGTTGTGAGATTTAACAAGATGATAAACACAAATTTCTTACTACTATGTCTGGCACATGGTTAGTGCTCTATAAAAATGTTAGACTGTTTTGTTAAAATGCACACACATATGTATACATATATATATATATATATAGTTTAACTTAATTACAGTGGATCATATTTTATGAACAAGTTAACATAGTTTAACTTATTCAATAAATTTTGTTAAAATATATATAAAGTTTAACTTAACTATAGTGTACTATATTTTATGAATAATTTAACATACTTTAAATATGAAATATAATTAAAATATAATCATTAAGACAGACAGTATATCATGATCTAGCTTGAGACTTCGGAATCAGACTGCCAGTGCTGAATCCCATATCCACCCTTTGACTACTGGGTGACCTTGTTTAAGTTAGTTAATATCTATGTATATCCGCTGTTCGATCTATAAAAAGGAGTAATTATATTAATAGTAACCAATTCACAGGTTTGTTATGAGAATCCAACTTAGAAAAGTACTTGGCACACAATTAGCATTTAATAAGCATTTTCAAGTGACTCCTTTCATTAAAAAATAAATGTGACTATTATCATTATACAATTGAAGACAATCTTCATTTATATTTACTAATTTTGAACTACATATAAAATTTAGAAAATATCACATTGCTAAAGTTGGACACCATAATATTATATTTTTAAGGAATTTTAGCATTATGTCAGGGTTCAGATACCTTATAAAAGGTATCAACAGTTGAAAGCTATCATAAAATAATACCTATAATATCTGTAAGATGTGCTTTAAATTTTGTTTTCTTCTTAAGAGAGTGATACATAAAGGTTGGGGGAAATATTCCAAGGTTTAGCCTATACATCTACAAAATATTTTCTCTATTTAACAATGAAACACCAACCTGAGTCCATAAAGCTCCCATTTTATATTTGTTTTATGTGTATAAAGATGTAAAAATGTGTTTTTATGATATGTCCTTGGTGTTTAAGATTTCAAATTTAGAGCCAGACAAGAGCTTGAGGTGGATGAGGGAAACAATATGATTTCTTACTTGTTAACAACTCCAACAACCCCATCAGCACATACATACACCCACGCACACACAATGTATTCTCTCATTCTGCATTTCTAATGCAATGGAGAGAGGTTAAGAAGTAAAGTATACAACAATATCATACAAAAGAAATTGAATATGAGCCACAAATGCAAGCCATATTTTTTTATGTCTTCTAGTGGTCACATTAAAAAAGTAAAAGGGAACAGATGAAATTCATTTTAATGTTATGTTTTATTTAACACAATCAATGCAAAATATTATTTCAATGTTTTATCATATTTCATAAATATTTTACAATATAATTCATAATAACAAATTTATTATACTTATTTAAATGATTAATTTATAAAATAAAACTGCTATTGAAATTTTTATATTTATTGTTTCATACTAAGTCTTCAAAATCCAGCGTGTATCATATACTTAGATCCCATTTCAATTTGAATTAGCTGCACTTCTAGTGATCAATAACCACCTGTAGCTAGCAGCTGCCAGGTTGGGCAGCTGAGATCAGAATAACAATGTTTCCCTAAAGAGAGGTTATGCTTCACTCCCTACTCCTTCCATGGCTCAGAAATTCCATTGAGCTTTACAAGTTCTTGCAACTCTCATAAATTCTCTTAGTAAGAAAAAAAAAAAAAAAAAAAAAAACTCCAGTACTAAAATTGGAAGAAAATATGTATACATGAAAAAGGCCAAATCTGATATATTTAAAGAGGGTACAACATCTACTAACAAATACAAGATTTATCAGGTAACTCTCAGAAATGTTTAAAGGTAGACAAAGGCAAAATTTCAGAAATATAGCAGTTTACACTAATCCTTCCAATAATCCATACTATATTTCATGAGATGTATTTGATATCCATATATCCACTGGCTTTCATAAACCCTAATATCTCATTCTCTAATATTAAATGATTTTATCATTCACAACCCTGTAATATAACTTGCAGATCCAGGAAATCAGTTACAATCAGCTCTGCTACCAGGAATGCAAAGAGAGCAATGCTTTTTTACATGGTTTGCTGTGAGTTTTGAAATAAATGCAACCTAGGTTTTCTTCATCTTGAAAATGTTATTTACCTTTCCAAAAAAGAAATCTGCATGTTACCTAATTCTCTTAGGTCCAACAATACTCCCTCCATAATATTAATATTTTATTCCCCTTTCATACTGAGGCATGTGCCTGAAATCTTTCTCAGTTAACTAATCTTGAAAGGGTAGAATATTCAAGCACATTTTACAGATATTATAGGTATTATTTTATGATAGCTTTCAACTGTTGATACCTTTTATAAGATTCTGAACCCTGACATAATGCTAAAATTTCTTTAAAATATATTATTACGGTGTCCAAGGACAGAGCCAGACCTATGGAACCTTTAAACCATTCTTCTAGAACATACAGCTCCTCTGAAAAAGAAAATACACAGCAAGCCTTTAAGTCTATACTCTGGAAATTTTAGGGAAAGATAATTGTCTCTTTCAAATCTACATAGTCTTGAGAAAACTCATCTAGCCTTAAAAAATCACACAATACTTAAGCGCTGATGAGTCTACAAATACATATCTGTAGTTCAGATCTTCCTTCTGAACTCTACAACCCAGTAACCTATTGATTCTGGACATATGATTCTTAGGCACCTCAATATTAGGGTGACCAACCATCCTGGTTTTCCAGGGACTACCCCAGTTTTATCACTGAAATCTTTCCATTCTAGGAAATCCCTCAGTTCCAAGAAACTGAGACACCTGGTAACTATTAACATGCCCAACTCTGAATGCATCATCTTTGCCCACACAATGTTCTTCCTTTTAAATTCCCAAGTTTTGGAGAGTTACAAAATCCACACAGACATATATTTTGTGAAGGCAACACTAGATTTTGCCTTAAGTTTGCATTTATTTTTTCTTTTATTCAAATCATATTTATTAACTATCAATTAGGGCTATATCAATTGAAAAAATGAAAAAAATATCTACCATTATAGAGTTTACATTTTATTGGAAAAGACAAAAAATTAATAAAAAATAAAACAATATATAAGATTTTATAAATAGTGGTATAAAAGCAAAATAAAACAGAGCAAGGAGACTAAGACGTTCCGTCCATAAGTGTTGAAACTTCCAAAAGTACCAGCAGTACCAACGTATCCACCTTTTTCATAGGACGATAAGCCCACAGCAAGATTCAAGAGGACACATATTTCTTGAGCACTTATGATAATCCCAAACCCCTTGCCAACAGCAATGAATCCCAAGCTAAAGTCAATTAACCCACATCATTTTTCTGGCAAATGTGATGCATTCAAATTTGGGTATTTGACTAAATTGGCCCGATCAAGCTAACCAATTTGAAGGATTTACATTCCAATATTGTTTGAGAAGTAGCCTTTTTTAAAAATTAGATTTCAACATAGAAACATGCTGTCCAGCTATTCTTGGTAGTCCTCTTGTTCATTTACTCAAGAAATAAAAATGCAAAGCTAAGAGAATAGTCAAGGAACACATACTCAGAGGCCAATTCACAACTGGAGGCCACTATATATATATATATATATATATATATATATATATATATATATATATATATATATTTTTTTTTTTTTTTTTTTTTACCTCATGTCAAGTGACATAAAATATGATTCATTGCTAAGGCAAGTTGGCTTTTGGACTTCTGTTATCAGATATTGTAAGTGGTACAAACTCTTTCACTTCCATATCTATTCATTTACTTTTTCTTCTACCTGGACTGCATCTCCTTAATTCTTTACTTGGATGACTGCAAGAGCCAGCACATTTGAGAATTTTTTTTTGCTACATCATTTCAGCCTATGTTGGCTGCTTCTCTTCTCTGCTGCTATAGTACCACACAATACAGAACATTGCAATGGGAAAATAAAATTATCACATATTGCAATTATATGTTTATGGCAATTTTATTATACCTAAATTGGAGAAAAGTGATTAAATTATGATTAAGAAGCCTCTATATCTTTAATATTCTCTGATTCAGTAATACAATTGTATTTTAAATTTTAAAAATTGATAGACAATGCCTCCACCATAGCCATAGCCTATAAATTTTAGTTAGGTTATTATATACCAAGGAAAGATAAAATTTAATCTTGCCTTACAGTTGCACTTATTTATTACAAGTAAAAATAAAACCTAATTTTTCTAGTGGATATTACAGATTTTTGTTTAATAAATTATTTTCTTGTGGCACATATTTGAAAAGTTAACACATTGTGATTGCTTTTTAGGGAAACAGGTAATTTTCAATTTTTAAACAATGTATGTTTAAATATAAAGGATTTCTTCCTTGTAAAGTTAAATTTTTAAGTCAACTTAAAATATTCCCTACAATTATTTCTTTTTCAAGCACTAACATATTTTTCAAGTCACATTCATAAGTAAAATGGATTGCACACTACAATTTTTTCTGTGAAAGGCACCCTCAAAGCATGTTTTTCCCTTTTCATATGATTTTGACACATCATGACTCATATCTAAATCAAATCCTTTGTTTCCCTTGCAAGAATTTATCTCTAAAACTCGGCTGTAGTCTTAAGTTCACACTGAAACTTGCATGAGAAATCAAGTGGAAAATGAGAAACTCATGCAAATGAATTTTTTCCAGAAAAGTCCCTTAGCAGAAGCAGGTTTTATAATTTTGTATTGACAAAAATAATAATAAGGGGAAGAGGCCAGATAACTGGTGAAGGAAACAATGAAATAATGATCCAGACTGGACAGAAGAAAAATACAGTAAACTTCTCATACTCTTTTAAACTAAATTTCAGCTGGAACTTTAAGATCTAGTTCTCCCCCTTAAGAAACATATCTGTAGGAAAATTTTGTAACTTCCTTGCTCTATATGTTTTGTTCTGCTTACATCCAGGCAGTAGCAGCATTTCAACAACAGCTCACCTTCTGCATTTAGGAAGATAAATTGGGCTTCCACAGGGAACAGAGGTGATTAGACTACACCAAAGAATGTTAGGAACATCATGCTTATGCATGATAAGTGGCTATCAGCAGATTGAAAGCTTTTAACCCACTGAAATGATTTAGGTAACTATGAAGGTACACAGCATTTGTAATTGTATTTTATATTTATAAGTCTTTCTCAATTTTTATGTCTAAATTAAGACAGGCAGCAAAAATGGGAAAATAAAAATAAAAAAATAAAATCAGATGTATTGCAATGCTTCTGATATCTAGGAAAGTAGCTCTAAATGTAATTTATATTTCTACATATCTATATCCACATGTTTTATTATATATTAAATATATTTAAACTATCAAAGAAATTCCAGTATAGTATAGTTAGTAAACACATAAAAAAGGTCTTAGTGAAAAATTAATCTCCTACCCCAATCTTCCTAACCCCAATTATAATTTCCAGAATCAACATTTTTAAACATTTCTGTTTTTATTTTTTTACTGTCAACTAATAGCTTAAGGATCTATTTCTTGATTTATCAATTTCAAACAATATCTATTGTTCCTTCATAAGAATTGAAAGTGAGAGATTTAGCTTACTTAAAAAAATCTAATTCACTTAATTCCTCATCTACAATGGTTCCATGACTACAATCAGTGATGGGCTGCTAAATGTTTAACAATGGGTTCAATGAGGAGGACAAGGGCCAAAATTTGTAGCATTTGCCAATTTCTTAGGTGTGAATATTCCCACTATGGTCAATTTCAAAGTACCAGAGTTTTGGCTCAAGAAATCCTTGAAAATTTAGCGATTAATTCTAGTGATCCAGTACAAGCCAGCTCCAGCTATCTCCACCACTAGATAGCATCTACATATACTATTGGTTACCTTTTTAAGACTAAATAGTACATTTTTATTTAGTGATAAATGCTCTTCATTCAGAATCTTGGCACAACTCTTTCTTCCTCCCTCCAACCTTGAGTCTTCATTCAATGATCACTTTGATATTAAGATAGTATGTATATTCAAGTAGGAAATCAAAATAAAGACTCCTGTTTTCCCTCTTGATTCTTAAAGTTGAAAACATAAACAATATTATGTAAGTAAACTCATGTAGCTATTCTTTACTAAAAAGCCAGATGATGTGTTAGTAGCTAAATATGAAACATTGAATATTCTGAGAGACATATTCCTAGAATCGAGATGACTAACATTCTCATTTGTATAATTCCATCACTTGTTTGAAACCATGAAACACCCTAATTTGCTCCATATTTAGAATTTAGAACATGTTTTTTTTTTTTTTTTTTTGAGACAGAGTCTCACTTTGTTGCCCAGGCTAGAGTGAGTGCCATGGCGTCAGCCTAGCTCACAGCAACCTCAAACTCCTGGCTCAAGCAATCCTCCTGCCTCAGCCTCCCAAGTAGCTGGGACTACAGGCATGCGCCACCATGCCCGGCTAATTTTTTGTATATATATTAGTTGGCCAATTAATTTCTTTATTTATAGTAGAGACGGGGTCTCGCTCTTGCTCAGGCTGGTTTTGAACTCCTGACCTCAAGCAATCCGCCCGCCTCGGCCTCCCAAAGAGCTAGGATTACAGGCGTGAGCCACCGTGCCCGGCCTAGAACATGGTTTTTTAAACTAGGTTCTTTTGCTTTTTGACTTTGTGTTGGATTTTATTTTTCTTGGATTTTCTAATTACTCTGTGTATGTGCTATGTGTCCATGGGCAAAAGATAAGATTAGATTGTGTTTTTCATAGTCTCATATTTATCCACCTTTCAAATCAGACTGTTTTGTAACATCTCTCTTTATTCCAAGAAACCTTCTTCTCAGAGCACTGCTTACTCATATTCCCATCTGACAGCTTTCTCTCTTTTGTATCACTTTCGTTACCACCGTATGCCTGGTTGACTTCAACTTACCATATACACCATGCTACAACTGAGCATCAGACAGTGGCTTAAGAAAACCCACATCTGCGCTCACTAATCTCTCTCCAAAGACATGACAATGATTTTAAATGAGCCTTGAGATGAGGAAGTCTACTACACTGTCACAAATCCATCAGCCCCACTATTCATTCAGTTCCTTCATATCTTCTTTTGTCTTGTCAAATATTTCTACCTCTTTGGCTGTCCTCACAGCTAATGATCTTCCTTTTAATTTTACTGAGAAAATGGAGCCTTCCATATATTCATCACCAAATCAATCTGTATCGGTATCCACATACACGGCCTTTCATTCTGTTAAAATGGGCACTGAATCCATGTCCTGTCCCTGTCCAAATGCATTACTCTTGAAGTATGTACTTGTTCTCCTGAATCATCAAATTTTTATTTCTATTGAATGATTCCCATAATGATATGAGCACACCACAAATATCCCACCTTAATTTATATAATTAATAGAATGTTGTACTGGCATAAAAATAGGAAAATAGACCAAGAGAATAAAGAGTAGTTTGTGAAATCTGAATAATTTATATGTTAGTTTGATATGGATTGAGATAGAATTATGAATCAGTGTAGAAAAAATGTGCTAGTATATTGTGATACTTAAACTATCAGTTTTACTTTAGAAGAAAATCAACAGCATATACAAAAAAAATCATATATGGCAACCAAATAGGATTCAGTTTAGATGTTCAAGATTATTTATTATTTTAAAAATCAATATAATTCAGTATATTAAGAAAACAATGGAGGAACTACGATGCAGGGAAATCATTTGATAATTAACTAGGCAAGACACTCTCTACAACTGAGTAATTAATTCTGGAATGGGAATTAATAACAATAACAGCAATTTATTTTATTGAACACTTAGCATTGAGAATTTTTTAGAATTTTAAATGTATTATTACTCTCATAAGCCCATTGGACCTCTAGCACTCTGGCCCCAGAATGTGGGTTCTTTACTGCTGGAAGGTCTCAATAAGTCTCAATAAGTAGAATTGGTTGAAGTGTAGCTTCCCATTGATGAGCAAATGAGTTGTGATCAGGCTTTGTAGCCCTACCAATGCCAGAACTTAGAAGCAGATCATATAAACCGAAATTGACTTCTTTGGGGAAGTATTCTGGGTTTTTGAGCCTTGGAATAAATTCCTGGCTGCCCTGTACCATGCACATGTGTGGGGGGACAGTGTTAGCATAGTTGTTGGGTCAGAAAACAGCAAAAGTTGCTCCATATTCAGTGTATCTAGTTTTAGCCTCTCTTCTCAACCCAGCCTACTCAGAATCCAATTTCTGGTTTCTGGGATCCTCTATAGTGCCCTTGTATCTGCTTCCTCCAACTTATTTCAACACTTTGTCACATATTTCCATCAGTCTTCTACTTCCAAAAAACACTGTCTTCTGATAATACTCCTCTACTGTTCTTTTCTAATTGATTTGCTCCATTTCATTGTGGTATCACAGAGGGAATAAATGCTTGTACTTAATCTGCCATTTTGATCTGAAAAGTACTGTAGTATTTTCATTTTATGTATTTGTTTTTAATTAAACTATCTATTTATTTGTAACAAAAATTATGTATATTTAAGGTATACAATGTGAAATTTTGAAATACATACACTGAAATGATTACTACAAACCAACATATCCAGGGCCTCACATACTTACTTACTATTTACTTATTTTGGTGAAAGCACAAAATATCTATGCTCTTAGCAAATTTCCAGTATATAATTTAGTATTATTAATTATAGCCAACATGCTACACATTATATCTCTAGACTTATTCATTCTGTTTTTAATTTTACAATAGCTTGTCAAAATAGTTAAATCATTTTGAATGGTAGGTTTTTTGTTTTTACCTTATAATGAGTACTTAAATATTTGCATGTTAGGAATACTAAATCTGTCTAGTGAGTGCTTGACATCAATGCTATATGGAGCCTCAGGCAATAGAAAAAGTCAGTAATAGTGATGCTATATTTATTTAAAAGTTTGATATGTTGTTCCTCATTGATGTTCTTGCATTAATAATATTTCTTTAAAAATGTGTTGAAATGTGTTTTATCTTGATTCTTGAGTACTTTTGTGTTTTATTAAATTTTGTGTCCAAGACAAGTATCACTCCCTCATCCTTGTTACATCCCTACTTGACATGGTCCTCAAACTCTTTATATGATATTCTCTATCAGGTACAATCCTATAATCATAAAAATATCTATATAAGAAGAATACTATAGAAATACCTGGAGTCAAAATTTTATGCCATACTTCCTATGCCAATATAGCATATTTAAATATTTGTCCTTATAGATTAAGATATTCCAGTTTTTAAGAGCCCTGTGTTAAATTGCAGAGCTACCATGCAAGGTATAGGGAGACATATTTCATTAAACACTTAGAAATTTGTATTATTTGAAAGTTTTCTAATATGAAAATAATGGGTGGATAATAGGATAGAGAAGAGGTAAACCTTAATATGGAGCATGAGGGAAGACATTCTCTTGAGCAAAACAGGAGAGTAAACCTTAGATGCAGTGCTGAGATCTAAAAATCATCATGAGATCAATGATGTGCTCAGATGGGACAATCCAAAGCCATGAAAAATAAGATGTGAGAATAATAAAGTCAAGTTTCTCCCTTTGCCTGAACTAATTTTATTGGCTCTAATTATGTACAAAGCATCTAATGCAATATTCACAAAGAAGTCTCTGTAAATGTATATTGCTCTAGCAAATGGAATACTTAAAAGTATTTGTAAATTTTATTCAGATATATTTTAAACTTAATTTTTCTGAATGGGTTTCAAAAATTACATAAAAATAGAATGCTACTGCATTAATGGAATCAATAGCAATAATCATAATAAATATTGAATAATAAGAAAGCCAAGATGATAGGCATCTTTGTGATTAATGTTGGAAAGATGGAAGCAGCACATTTGCTAATGGAACCATACAATCATAAAGTATTTCATGCATAAATATCCAAAATAAAATTATCATTTTCCAGGAATGAAAACACTTCAAAATTATAGCATGCACAGCTCTAAATTGATTCTATAAATGGATTCCAGAAAATCATTTACCAGATGGTTATATTTAGATGCCACTCAAGCTGCCTGAGTGCTTTAAAGGTGGAGTCACCTATGCCCCTCTATTAACAGAGAAAAATAAAAGACTTAAATTTTCAGAGGACTAATGTTTAGTGTAACAAAAGATACAAAGTTTAAAAGATACAAAGTCAGTTTCCAATTAAATGATACTGATACATAGAGAAGGCAAATTAGTGTTCTAATTATTCATCAGGCTTAATTCCATATAAGCAACTCTCAGTCATCATAATCTAAAAATTTTTCATCTCTATCATGATTGCAATTTTGATTGTCATCAGAATCACTTGCTTTACTCTCTTTCCTCTCTGAGAGGCAATATAGTGTGCATGGTTACAAGCACAGATCTTAGAGCGAGTCAAACTGCTTGCATTTACATCTAGCTTTGTGATGTTTGACAAGGTACTCAGCCTCTTGACTCTCAGTTTCCTCATATATAAAATACAATTATAATTTTACAGGGTTTCTAAAAAATTAGATGATTTCATGCCTGACATGCAGAAAACACTTAGTAATTATTAGTAATTGACTTTATAATTTTAAAGAATTGTAAAAGTATATAATCAAAATCGAGAATGCACTTTTAGGAAAACATTGTTAGCATGTGCAGTAGAATATCTCACAGACAACACAGACAACATTGTTACTGTAAATATGTATCTCTGTATGTATATACACATTCTTTGCTATGTAACCTTTAGGTTGTCTACATAACCACATGGCTGGAGAATGGGGCATGCCATTTGAACATGTCTTCCCTTAGGTAACAGTTTTCTCTTAAATCCAGCTACTTTATCACAGCCCATGTGGATTAATGCTCATATGGATCCACTTAGGAGGAAAACTATGTGCTAGCAACACCAAACCTAGAAGATGCTGAAACTTGAAGATGTCATCCCATTCCTGCTTAAAGCAAAGACAGAGTGATAGTAGTATCAACACTCAGATGAGAACCAACTTAATAATCAATACTTTTACCTTGACTTATTGAATAATTATAAGCATTATAAAATGACAAACCATCATTGGTCACCCCAAGGTAGAAAATTGGTTTATTACAGACTGAAGGCTTGTAAAGACACACTCCTTAGGCTAAAAAAAAAAAAAAAAAAATGCTTTAAAGACACTAAAATGGATTTCAAGAAATGTAGCACAGTCTGTTTCCAGGAAATGGAATAATAAATAAGCTGTCTTTGATAATGCAAAATGAAATGATGCAATTTAAGATATAATTAAACTAGTCTATGTACTCTCTGCTTCCCTATGTACTCTCTGCTTCTGTTCTTGCTCATACAGATCCCGCCTGAAACTCTCTCCCTAAACTTGTGGGTTCTTTTTAGGTAATTCTTACTTATTGTTGCTGATCAGTCAGACCTCAGCTGGTATAGCATTTCTTTTAAGAAATCAAATCTAGGTTAGGAGCTCATTATTTGTGTTTCTAGTAACCTGAGCTTTTTGTACCATAGCATTTGTCACATTTCATTATACTACCTCTTTACCTGCCCATATCCTCACTACATAGAAGTGCTTTGAAGTGAAAGATCATCTATATTTTGTCACAGTCATATCACCAGAGCCATTCCTGGGCCAGTGCTTAGTAAATATTTGTAAATAAAAAGTAGACAGGGAAAGGAAAAGGGAGAGAATAAGAATGGAAGCAGAGGGGTGAGCATCCATTTCAATAATGGCAAATGTTCCAGAAATCTTAAAAACAACATGTCATGTGATCCCAGGCTCTGCTGTGATACAAAGTGAGGAAACTTATTTATGTAGGGCCATAAGGGCAATTCAAATGTCTTTCCTTTCATGCACCTAAAATTTACCTTTTACATGTACTTTTGTGACAAAGCTAGGAAAGGAAATTTCTCATACTGGCTGAGTTTATTTGCTACAGGTTTGTCAAGCATGAGGATGAAATATCCTTAAAACAATTTAATCCCTCTGAAACAATGGTGGAGAAAACATCTGTATGAAAAAGCAATTCAGTAATAATTAATAAATGATTTCATTTCTTTTGAAAAGCTTCCTTCCAATGAGTACTCATGAGAAAATATGGAAAGCAGTCCATCTCATTCTCTAAGATGTGTGACTATTCCTACTGTATAGTAAATGTTATAGACATAGAGATACAGATATACACACATTCTTATGTGTATATATTTGTGTGTGTGTATATATATATATATATATATATATATATATATATATATGAAACCTGAGTGTTTAGCCTAAATCTCATTTATTTTATAATCTAAACCCCCTTAATTATTTTTGGATAAAGTGAAATGAAGCTCAGTGGGGATTTCTTTTATTGGGGGGAATCTGAAATCTCACTTTAGAATCTAGACTAAGCTTTCCATTTGGAAAGGATCAAATAATTACACTGAAAATTTCTCAAAAAAATGTTATGTTTTCTAGCACACGTGAATGGAATAGTTTAATTATAAATTCCTTTTAATAACTCTATAAATTAAAATTATAGTATACTTCTTTTATTATCTCTTCAAGGAGCTGAACAGAGGAAAGCCATAAGAAGTAACAGAACTATCATTTTCTCTTCAAAAAGAATTTTCTTATATTTTCTATTATGTTATGAGTGCAATTATAAAATGAATTGTGTAGATACTTCAAATATAATTATGTATAAGATTAAAAGTATAAGTGGAAAAAAATCACATCAGGAATAATAAATGGGAGAGGAATCTGAAAATAATATAGATACTTTTTAGGAGCAAGTGGCCTAACTCAGAAAAATAACTCTCTTCTGTGGATAATTGAATATATATGAGCACTTATTATCCATGTCCCTCAAGGATACAACAAATTTATTTTTTTCACCTCAAATTCTATGATTTTTTCACACACATAGTTAAATGTTGTTTTGGCATCATTTATTCATTAGCATCTAGTGCCATTTTTCTTCTTTGTATTTGTTATCCATTCTTCTTTTGCTCCCAGGAGTTTGATCTGTATGAATCACATCCATGATTTCTCACACATTCGGGTTTCAGTTGAGTTCAACCAGTGGAGAAACCTAGCAGGAGTGAGGTCAGGGTATTTCCTGGCTTCCTCTTCCCTTTTCAAAGTGACCTCATGCTAGCTAATCCTTTAAACAAAACTCACTCAAAAGGCCTAGGCATCCTACTGTCTCCTCTGGCTTCTAATGACCAGGTTATCTCTTGATCCTCATAGGCCTAAGGGTGGTACCAGATCAGCTGCCGCTTATTCCAGATTATTACAATAGCCCTTTTGCTCTCCCTACACCACACCTTTGTCAAAGTCAAGAAACACATCGAAATTATTCTCTCTGCAATAGCCATATGTTTTGACAGAGAAAAGATATCTTTATCAATTATCTTGATATGCATCCATTTTAAAGCAAAATATTTAGATCATTGACTGAACGATTCCCTTTATTTATTTATTTTATAAATCCACACTTACATATCAGACATTTCTCATTCATGATATGCTTATCTGCAGGGAAGAAAAGACCATAAATGTGGCCAGGGTGTTCATAGGGTCTGCTCTGATGTGGCACATACATAAACACTTCTTCTCTTCATATGCTTTACTAATATTTTTTAAAACTTCAAATTAAGTTTTATTTTAATCTATGTAACTTCATTTATCCTGACTTAAAGCATCTTGCTAGGTTACCCAGACTGTATTTCCCCTAGTCCTAGAAGAATGTAAATCATGTCTAGTAATCTACCCTATTTTTGTTTCCAAAGAGGAATCCCGATTTGTCTATGTAGACAAGCTATGCATGACAGTCCCTTGGTCAGCTGAACCAAGGCTTTCTGGGCTCAGAAGCCTGTAAAATTTGGAGGCTCTTTTTAAGAAAAATAATATTAACTATAAATAGATATGATTAAATATTTATTGAAAATGAGAAAATTAATAACAAAAAATTAAGAAAATTTAAAGCTGGCTAAAAATACCATAAATACAACAAAATCCAGAAAAATAATATAATTTAAATGAACTACAAACAGTTCATCTCCATAACAAATTTTCTTTCCTTTTCAAAATGCATAGCCCTTGATTATCACTTATTACATTATTTTTATAGTAACAATTCCTATAGAGAGAATAGAAAGATACTTTAGTAATTCATCTAGCAAAGTTAAAAACAAATTTTGTTTTTATCATTGATAATCCTTGTTTTTAGTTCTCCTACAAATGGAGGAATTCTGATACATTTTGTTTCATGTAATTCCCACTGAAAAGGGAAAAATGTATAATTTATTAATACTTGCATAGTCTACTATATGAAATATTTTCTAAATAAAAATAATCTTCCATTTTAGTAAATTATAGACGAGAACTGAATTCTCAACTAACATTTTTACTTATCTGATATTGGAATAATATTCCAGAGACTAATTTCTTTTTTATGTTTTGAATCTTTTTTTTCACCTCTATTCACATTCTTCCAATGCCAGATGTATGTTCATATCATTATTCAACCTAAACACAGTGTGCAGTAAGCCAGAAGTTACTAACAAAAAGTTAACTATATGAACCAAAGGTGAAAATGACTGCAAGCCACATAAATATGTCCCATTAGAACAAAACTAATCGAACCCCCTGTTAAAACTCTCCTTGATAAGATCCCCTCCCCCAAATATTCAAAGCTGCTTGACCACTTGAAATGAAGGATAGTATAAGAAAGTGTAAGTTAAAGTTCAAAGAAACAGAGGTTTTAACCAACTGAGGTTAAAATAACTTATTTTGCAAATTTTACCAAAAAGAAAGAAAGAAAATATGATCATGTGAATACATTGCTAAGGAACTCTCTCCAGGCCTTAAAAAATGCCCACACAGGTAATGGCCTAGAGCTTCAGTATCTTTACATTAAATCCACCTCTGTCTCTGGTGATTGCCTCTGGCCCAGGTTTGGGCATGTGACCTAATCATAGGGAAGAGAAATACTATTTTACACCTGTTTGGGAGAGGTTTTCCTACCTTCTTCATGGTAAATATAAACAAAACATCTCTTGCAATCCTGCAGAAACTAGCCAGGGTGAAGTTAATATTTACAGAGTGAATACGAAAGAAACTAAATTCTTGGGATCTCCAAGATAGATTCATATCACCATTAGAGTTCAATCTATATTTGAAAAATACTGTTTAAGTCAATTTGCATTAGAGTTTTTATTTACTCACAGCTGAAATCATCTTAATGGGTACTTACAATTAATTTGTGTTATTTCTGAAAGGCTTATTGTTTGAATAATGATCATTTTGCATTTTCACTCAGATATAATTCTCAAATATAAAATTATCCTAATTAAAAATCATTGTAAACTGCATTGAATTACACAAGTATCATAAATGGTAGAAAACATTTTTCTCAATAAAAAGACTTTTGATATTCCTCAGGTATGATAATAAACAATAGTTTCAAGAATATTCAAGTATATTAAAGTTAATATATTAGAATTCACATTGATACCCTGTTTAGCATAAAGGACCCCCTAAACATTTTCTTAAGTTATTTAAAGAAAAATACAAGTTTCAGAGTATTTTTAATGAATCTTTAAAATTCAAAAATAAAGCTTAAGTCTTACACAAGCATAAAGCCAAAGTATTTTCCCATTGATGAGATATGTTTTAAAAGTCACTTTGCATATCTCAGACAAATTTCATGGCAGAAAACTGAAACAGAATTTGCTTTAAAATTGTTAGTAAAAAAAATCACAACTCCCTTAAGACTTAAATCTCATTTAAAGTTTTATTCCCGAATGGCTAATATCCTTTGATTTACAATCATTAAAGAACTGGGAAGTTTCAGGCAGAAGAGGATGAAGATCATAACTCAGAGTGAGGGAGAAAAGCAATTAAAGAGAGAAAGGGAGAAAGAGTTTTGCTTAATATTTCTAAGAGGAACATAACCAAAGGTATTGTCAGAAAACATTAAAATTCTTTGAGAGGTGAGCCAAAAATCCATAAGCAAAGAGAAGTAAAAAAGTAATACCTGGAGGAATACTGACTACATTTAATAAGCAGAATTTTTCTCTTTAGTATGGAAATAAAGCTCACACCCTGAAGTTCCCTGGCTGTCTGAGGAAGTAATATTAAAAAATGGAAACAAAGAAAGAAATTGTTTCATAGTCTCTGATACCCCATTTCTATTCCATATAGTTCACATTTCCCAAAATGTTTCTATCCTTAGGAAACTGTTAATATCCTACTCATGATGGTTCCAGTTTGAATTTTTCCTTATTCTCACTACAAGAGTTACTTAAGAAGCCTCCCAGGGTCTCCCCCACCAAATGATCTAGCCCACCAAATGATCTAGCTTTTTGTTTCTAAACGGATGTCATATTTGTAGATATTTTTATATCTACACCTTAATAAAATATATAGCAATGTTTGCAAGAAAGACTAAATTGTACTATTTACTAAATTAAAACTATTTTTCCTCTTTTAAAAACTGTGTAACAATTGTATGCAAAATGTATTAGGCTCAAAAATAAGTATTTTTATAAGTATATTTATGTATCTCAGTTCTTTATTATGATGATGTCTTATTTAAGTAGTTACTATTTTCTGTTGTCTAAAGAGTTATAGTCAGTAGTTGAACAACACACAAAAAAATGATTGCTAAGAAAGCAATATTTTTATGTTATGTTTATCCAAAACTTTTTATTATCTCATTTAGGATATAGATATTCTTCAACAATGTTTATGAGCTCAGAGTGTTTTCAATCTAACTTGGAAGACAAGACACAATAATGAAAAGATATGGAAGTGACAAAAAGGGTATACAAGTAGGTTATTGAAACACAAGGAAAATGTGAGAGGATAAGGGGATGTTTGTTTAGTGATCTCTGTTTAACCTATGAAAGTTTCAAGTCTAAATAAATGGAGAATAATATAACAAATATTCATGATCTTAACATTCAATTTGGTTAATTCTTAACATTTTTGCATCTTAAATTTTGGTCATTTAGAATAATAGCATTATGATATACTATTACAGATACATATTAAAGCCCCACTGCTAGTCTTCCTAAACCTTTTTCCTTTATTTCTTGCTTAGTTATGATAACTATCCTAAATTTTGAATATATCATCCTAAAACATGTTTTTATACTTTTATTACACAAGTATGAGCACATACACATAATGTGTTAAATATAGCACATATATTTTATATAAATTTATTATATATAGTTGTATAAATATATATGAATTGCATAACATCTTATCATACTACACATCTTTCTACAATTTGTATTTTTCACCTAACATTTTCTTTACTCTTTACCCATGTTTAAATCTACACATGACAATCTACATCAGTAATTTGTTTTCTAATACCTGATGAATATACAATATATTTAGCCATTTTCTTTTTGATATATATTGGGGTTTTTTCTCACTTTTCTCTATTATAAACAAAATTACAATAAATATCCCTGAGCAAATGTTCTTGTGTACATGTGTAAATTTCCCTGAAATATACACCTAGGATTAAGCAGAAGTGCCAAGTCTTATAACATGTGCAGTTAACATATTATTCAACATAGCAAATTATTCTTTGAAGTAGGTACATCAGTTCATAATCCACCATTAGTATGCAAGTTTCATTTCTTTAAGAAAAATATGATTGAAATTAAGGAAATATCAAATTAAGAATTGAGAATATACATTAGAATAAACCCAAGATAATGACAAAAGAAAACAATGAGGAAAAGAGCAGAAATCAATAAAATAGCATGAAAATAATGAGTATCAACTAATCTTTTGGTGTCAGGTTTTATATGTCTAGCTCAATATTAATGAGAATTATTCAATAAATGTTAAGAAGCATCATTAGTTAATGGTATCACTTAGATATTCTATAGCTTTATTTCTCCTTGCTTTGTCTATTATACATTAGAAGAGGTATTTATTATAATATAGGGTATTGTGATTGTAATTATACAATTTTTCTTGTAACAGTACTCATTTTTACATTACTCTGTTTACCTTTAACCAAGATAAAATAAAAAAATAAAACTTGGACTAACATATAGTAGCAGATCCTGTATCTATGGAAATCAAACTAAGAATACTATTAGCTTTATGAGATTCTTTATAACACATGGGTAATGTAAGCAAAATTGAATTTGTTTCTATGTAGAAATATCTAAGAGTATTGTTGTGTGTAAACATGTAATCAAATAATTGTTTATATCAACATGCCATTACTGCATAGTTTTTTTTCACATTGATGCATCATAATTTATTTAAGTAATACTTTATTTTGGATTCTTAGCTTGTCCTTCATACTTCACAATTTTTATTGCCATAAATAAAACATTTTCTATAGCCAAATATTTGTATAAGAACTGTTTATTTAAATTCTTAAAAATTAAATTTTAGTATATAATTTGAAAAATTATAAGAAGATTGATAGAAATTTCCAAGTTTCCCTTACAAAATGTTATGCCATTTTATACTTCCAACTGCAAATTTTAAAGGATATCAATTTTTCCACATACCCTCAATAGTATTAAGAAAAATAATTTTTATGTCTTTAACCATGTAAGAAGTAAACATTTGTTTCTCATGGTTGTATCATTGAATATCAATAGTATACAAGTACTGTAAATTTATGTTTATGGTATACAAATTGTTCTCTTTATTGAAGTATTTACCATAGCCTATATTCTTTTTTATGTGATGACAATTATTTCTTAGTGATTAAATATAACAAATTTATTTATCAGTGATTTATTTATGATATTAACTCATAAAATTATTTTCCCAGTTTTTTTATTTGGCCTTAATTTTTCTACTGTATGATATGATATATTATAGCCTTCAATTTTGAGGTATTTAAATCTCTCAATCTTTATGATTTCCTCAATATTCCTCCAACATTCAAAAAACATATACTAAGCTTCTAGTACATATTGTGACCTGTTCTAGAGATGCTTAATACTATATTGGAAAAGACAAACAAATGTCCTGCCTTCCTGAAGCTAACATTTTATTCAATCTTGGTTCACTGTTACTATATTCACCATGTCACTGGTGAATTCACTTATGACAATTGAAAAATATAAATAATTCACATTTTTGCTAACTATTTTCTGGCTTTGTTTTATGTTTAACTAGGAATTTATTTTCTCATATAGTGTGAAGATATTACTTTTTTGATAAATATCTAAATAATTCTTTTATAATTCTTCATTTCTTTTCAAGGTTTCTTTTCAAGATGGCTGACTGTTACCAGTTTTCCTCAGAAAGAAGAACCAGATTTGCAAATGAATAAGCATGGCCCAAGTGGAGCATGGAATGAAGAATGCCAGAACCTACCAGAGAACCCACAGGAAAAAGAAGTTGGGGCACAAAATAATAAGGAAACAAGAATTTGGCAGTGATCACCCCTGAGGAATCAGGAGTCCCCTGGAAATGATAGGTGAAAGTATTTCTTTTTGTTCTCCCCATTCCTGTGGTAGGGGGCTGGTTTCTGAACCAGCAGAGAGCCCTTTTACCCTTGACAGCCCAAGCACTGCTGTGAACAATGATTTGGGAACTTCCTAAGGGCAGATCACCAGGCTGCCCACCCACACAATGTAGCTCGCCCTCTTCCCAGACCTAACCTGTGGTCATGGGTGCCATGCTGGTTGTGTACCCATTATTGGCCTCTGTCCTGCCCAGAAAGTCTCAGCTCTTCTATCTCTGCATTACTGGACTCCTTCAAATATTCCCCAGTACCCACTTGGTCTGTAGCAATCCCATGGGAACTTCTGGATTCCCAGAGTTCTAATACTCAGAACAGGCCACCCCTAGGGGAAGGGAGAGTACAGGGAGCAAGGATGCCCCTTTGGACAAAGGAGAGAGTTCCCAACTTGTGAGCTGAGGGTAGGTGCTCTTTCAGTGGACACAAGGACACAACACTGGACTCTGTAGGGGAGAAGAACAGTTCTGCCCCAGTTTTAAGGTGGCACCAGAGCCCAGGAACAGATATGGAGACAGAGTCTTCTCCTCCACCTTGCTCCCTCCCCTGCAGAAAATACAGCCCAGACTGCTTCCATGCGTAGTTGTTGCAGGTACTCCAAGGGATGATCATTCCAAGGTGATTAGGAGCAGCTGTACCTCCACAGATAGTATGCCCAAAGTGCCTGGGTTTTTACAAATGGTGGGGCCCACTCCGCTCCCTTCAGGGAGTGACAGCTTTCTGCAGCAGAATGCAGGCTGCCAGTAAAGTTGTCTGTTTCAGACTGAGGGAAGAAGTCTCCAGATGAGAAAGAACCAGTATGAAAACTCTGAAAATATGAAAAAAAAGATAATTTTCACACCCTCAGAGGATAATAGTAGTTCTCTAGCTATGAATCCCAACCAAAATGAAAATTCTGAAATGATACATAAAGAATTCAAAATATGAATGGTAAGGAAACTCAATGAGATCCAGGAAAAAAACGAACACACACACACACACACACACACACACACACACACACACCCCAAACTGAACCAACCAGCCAACCAAACAAACAAAGAAGAAAACCAGAAAAATAACTCAGGACACAAGTGAAAAATTTGCTAAGATATAGATATTTTTTTAAAAAATTCTGAAAATGAGGGACTCATTGAAGGAATTACAAAATGCAGTTCAGAGCTCCAAGAAATAAGATAGAACAAGCAAATAAAAAATTTCAGAACTTGAATACAAGTTTTCTGAATTAATCCAGTCAGGTAAAAATAAAGAAAAACAGCTTTGATACAGCTTTGATAAAAACAGCTTTGATAAATATAAGATTTTATAAAGTCTCCAAACATATGAGTCATAGATATTGCTCAGGGAGAAAGAGACAAAGTAAAATGTGTGGAAAACCTATTTGAGGGTATTCAGGAGAACTTCAATGGTCTTGAAGAGATTTCGACATCCAAATATAAGAAACTCAGTGAATATCGATGAGATCCATTGCAAGAAGGACCTCCCCAAGACATAGTCATTAGATTATCTAAAGTCAATACAATGGGGAAAAAAATAAAGTAGCAAGACAAAAACATCTAATTACCTATAAAGGAAAGTGGTCTGGCTTACAGCAGATTTAACAGCAGAAACCTTAGAATCCAAGAGAAATTGAGGTCCTATTTTCAATATTCTCAATGAAAAGAACTATTATCCATGAATTTTGTATCCTGCTAAACTAAGCTTCATAAATGAGGAGAAATAAAGTCTTTCTCAAATAAGCAAATGCTAAAAGAATTTGTCACCATTACTCCAGCCCTATAAGAAATGCTCAAGGAAGTTATAAACATGGAAACAAAAGGCCAATACTTGCAATCATAAAAATATATCAAACCATAAAAATCACAGGTCTTATAAAACATTTTCACAGTTGAAATACAAAGCAATTAGAAACAATTAATATTACGACAGAAATAGAACCTCATATATCAATATTAACTTTGAATATAAATAGACTAAATGCCCACAAAAAAGATATAGATTGGCAGAATGGATAAAAATACAGAGCCCAAATCTATGCTGGCTTCCAAAGACTCACTTAACTGATAAAAACTTTTATAGACCAAAGGTAGAGGGGTAGCAAAGATATTCTATACAAACGGAAACCAGGAGCAGTTATACTAATATCAGATAAAACAGACTTTAAATCAACAGTAGTAAAATATTTTTAAAAAGACAAGGAATGTTATTATATAATGAGAAAGGGATCAATTCAATAAGAAAATATATCATTATAAAATGCACCCAAAACTGAATTACCCAGATCCATAAAATAAATGCTACTAAAACTAAGAAAAGGAATTTTAAAAACCATAAAATAGTATTGGGAACTTAAACACTTGACTAACAGCACTAGACTGGCCATTGAGACAGAAAATCAATGAAGAAACACTGGACTTAAAAGGACTCTAGAATAAATTGTCCCTATACACAGTTACAGAATATTCTACCCAACAATTTCAGCATATCCAGCCTTCTTAACAGCACATGGAACATATACCTAGAAAACTCTAAATATTTATCCAAAAGACTCCTAGATTTGATAAATTAATTCAGTAAAATATCAGATTATAAAATCAATGTATGCAAATAAGTAGCATTTCTATACATCAATAATAACCAAGCTGAGAACAAAATCAAGATCTGAATCTCATTTAGAATAGCTGAAAAAAAAATCAAATAATTGGAATATATTTAACCAAGGAGTCAAAAACGCTCTACAAAGAAAACTACAAAAAAGCTGATGAAAGAAATCATAGATGACAAAACAAATTGATAAACATCCATGCTCTTGGACTGGAGAAATAAATGTTGTTAAATATCTTCATTATATCCTAGCACTCCAGGAGGCCGAGGCGTGCGGATTGTTCAAGGTCAGGAGTTCAAAACCAGCCTGAGCAAGAGCAAGACCCCGTCTCTACTACAAATAGAAAGAAATTAATTGGCCAACGAATATATATAGAAAAAATTAGCCGGGCATGGTGGCACATGCCTGTAGTCCCAGCTACTCAGGAGGCTGAGGTAGCAGGATTGCTTGAGCCCAGGAGTTTGAGGTTGCTGTGAGCTAGGCTGACGCCATGACACTCTAGCCAGGGCAACAGAGTGAGACTCTGTCTCAAAAAAAAAAAAAAAAACCTTCATTATATAAAACAATTGTAAAATTAACATGATATCAAAAAAGAGGTTGAATAGTCAAAGTATGCCTAAGGAAAAAGAACAAAATGGAAGGCATCACATTTCCTGACTTCAAATTATACTGCATGATTATAATAACCCAAACATGATACTGATATAAAAACTGACATGCAGATCAAAGGAACAGAATAGAGAACCCAGAAAAAAAGGCATATGCCTATAACCAATTGATATTTAACAAACCAGACAAGTACATACATTTGGGAAAGGACACCTTATTCAATGGGGCTGAGATAATTGGATAGTCATAAATAGAACTATGAAACTGTCTATCACCATATAAAAAATTAATTCAAGATGTATTAAAGACTTAAATATAAAGCCTGAAATCATAGAAACTCTAGAAGAAAACCTAGGAAAACCTCTTCTGGACATTGGCCTAGGCAAGGAATTTATGACTAAGACCCCAAAAGCAAATGCAGCAAAAATATAAATAAACAAATGGGACCTAAACTAAAAAGTATCTGCACAGCAAAAGAAATAATCAACAAAGCAAATAGACAACCTACAGAATGGGAGAAAATTTTCATCAGACAAAGGACTAATATCCAGCATCTAAAAGGATCTCAAGCAACTCAGTGAGAAAAAAACCTAATAACCCCATTAAAAAGTGTGCAACAATGTGAATGGACATTTTTCAAAAGAAAATATACAAGTGGCTAACAAGCATATGAAAAAGTACCCAACATCAGTAATTATCAGAGAAATGTAAATTAAAACCATAATGAGATATCATTTTACTTTAGTCAGAATGGCCATTATTCAAAAGTTAAAAAAAAATACATGCTGGTACAGAGGCAGTGAAAATAAAAAGCTTATATACTGTTGGTGGTCATGTAAATTAGTACAACTGCTATGAAAAACAATGTGCAGATTTCTCAGAGAAGTAAAAGTAGATATACCATTCAATACCATTCAATACCATAGCAATATCACTACTAGATATCTATCCAAAGAAAAAGAAGTTATCATATCAAAAAGGTATCTGCACATGTATGTTTATCACAGCACAATTCACAATAGCAAAGGCATGGAATCAACCTAAGTGTATACCAACACATAAATGGATAATGAAAATTACACACACACACACACACACACACACACACACACACACACACACACACCATGGAATACTACTCAGCCATACAAAGAATGAAATAATGTCTTTTGCAGCAACTTAAATGAAACTAGAGGACATTATTCTAAGTGAAGCAACTCAGGAATGGAAAATCAAATACTCCATGTTCTCATTTATAAGGACGTGTTAAACTATGGTTATGCATGGTCATACAAAGTGTAATAACAGACATAGATGCTTAAAAAGGAAAATGGGTGGGAGGAGGAGCTGACAGTTGAAAAATTATGTATTGGGTACAGTGTACACTATTCAGATGGTAGGCAGACTAAAAGCTGAGATCTCACCACTCTATAATATATCCACGTAACAAAACTGGTTTTGTACTCTCTAAACATATTAATTTAAAAACAAGACTTGCATTGTCATAGTTAATTTCAGTGTTCATTTGATTTTATAATAATTTTCCAGGTGCCATAATATAGTTCCTTTATTTAATAATAAGCATAAAACAACCATTCTATATTTCAAAATGTGGAAAATATTTGATTATAAATGTTATTGTGGGTTTTTATATGCCCCCTCAAACCAATGAAAGATGAAAGATTTTTCTAGTTGTTTCTTGGTACCTTATTTTAAAATGTTTGCATGTTGCCTAGCACCCCACTTAGTAATAGAATAGGCCTCAGATAAAACTTTCATGTAAGGGTCTATTTATATTTTCCACTTAACTGAATCACCCACTGTAAGCATCATGTTCCAATGGCTTTCATACACATTAGATACTTCTCTGATCACAAGCTTTATATGAGTTCATATTTTCAATAGAAAAAGGTCTAACAAAGCCTTTCAAAGCTCTTAGTGTCCTCCTCTATTTTTTCTCCTTTTATTTCTCTAGCCAAATCTCTTATATTTTCTAAAATAAGTAATCTATTCTAGCTAGTGTGATTCATGTTGATTAATTCAGAGTTACCAAAATGCTCCATGTCTATTCCTGCCTTCTTTGATGTCTTCTGTCTTCCCTTCCTTAAGTCCATGGTTGTTTGTGAAGGAATATTTTCTTCTGCAAATATTCAAATTTATCCATATTTTAAGACATCCCAAATGTCACCACTAACAACATGATGCCTATCCTGTCATTCTAGAATAAACTAGTTTTATTCTCTTCTTAAAATATTACCACCCTTCTACACACTACTTAATATATCTACAAATATGCTGCCTAAAGATATAAATATATTTCAAATAAATTAATTATTAAATCATAGTCTATATTGCCATCTCATTTTGCTATTTAACAAAAATTTTGAAATTAAATTTCTATTTTTTTACATTCATTAAAGAGGAACAAAATTTCTGGATACAGAAATTTCTATCCACTTAACAAGTGTGTTAATTAAGTCTAAAGATGGTGATTATGAAATTAAGTGCTTTGTAAGAGATGCACACAGTTGGTCCGAGGCCAAATGCAGGTTAAATATGGGATAACCAAGGAAGACAAACCATGACCATGAGTGACAGGATGCTGACTTTTCTGGTGCAGAGAACAAGGCTAAGAAAAGGTTACCAAACTAAGCTATTCAGTCAAGTATAGGCTAGTATGAGAGTATAAAACTCCAAAATGCCTCAGACATAAAAAGAGTTTACATCTACTTGCCTATTCTATTCCATGGACCTTAAAGTGTGTACACAAAAAAGATTGAGGTCAGTGTAGGAAACTAGAGAAGCTTTTCCTTGTGCTGCAGAAAAGTCAGGAAGCCTTGACTGTATCCTTCTATCATATGGAATGAAAGACTGAATCATCTGGAAGACAGGCAGCAAACCTCAGGGCACAGTTAAAGAACCACTGTGGTTAGAGTAAGGAAAGAGAAAAAAAAAACACTCTGGAGAAGAGGCAGGTAAAGGTACTGTACCTAGATTTTTAACTATGTTCTATACTCAGAAAGAAAAAGATAATAGAGAAAGCCCACCATCAAGACAGAGATACATATAACCTGCCTAAGACTGAGAATAGACAATAACAAAAGATCCCCACACTCCTTACTACAAAGCTATCAAGCAGAGAATAATAAGTACCAGAAGTTTAACTCCAGGGAAGGGTCACATTTAACAAGAATGCAGGACCATCAGGAAAGATTAAAGTTTAGGATGGAAAATAAACAGTGAGGGAAATCCCCAAGGAGTCCAGGCCAGACTCTAATTACAAAGTAACTAAGAAGAACTGGAAGATATGGTACAGCAAAACCCAAACTAAAATTAATTTCTTAATAGATCAAGACAATTTGCACAATAAAGACATAGCAGAAGAAGCATGCCTATTCCCAGTCATAAATAGAACTTACTTCAGTCTCTGACATCCTACACAAAATGATAAACTTCCAACGACAAACTAAAAGACATGTAAAAAATCAAAGGCATTGGGGGAAACTGTTGAGAGACAAATGAAAGAACAGATTCAGGTTCAGATATGATAATCTTTTGAAAATATCAGACAGGGAAATTGAAAGAACTATTCTTAATATGTTAAAGTTGGAAGGAAGTGTCAACAAGATGGCAGAATAGGAATTCTCCACCTCCAGTCACCATCTCAGGAGTCCAATTAGCAACTATCCATAGAAAAGAGTATAATTGTGTACATCCCAGAACTTGGGAGTGAGGCCGAGACATCCACTGGACCACAGAACTGAGGAAAGTTGCATCAGAAAAATAAGAACAGTTTCAATTTGACCATGTCTTCTCTCCCCCACACTGGCACAATGCCACACGACTTTGACAGAGGGAGAAGAGAACTAGAATCAGACATTCTACTTTCCCAGCATTATGGGACATTTTATAGGTGGCCACTCCCGTCTTACTCCACAAGGAATGTGGGATATTGGCAGAGCTATACCACCTGAAATTAGTTAGAAACAAAGAAATATGGTGGGGCTCACAGCAACCAGCTTGTGAATCTAGGTGGTGGTTCTGTATTACAGCCAATGGAAAGCACCTGACCAGAGAGACTGGCCAATATCATCACTCTGCAGTAAGCAGGGTCAACAGTCTGCCAGACTGGAGTGCCTCGCTAGCTTCTCCATCCAGCCTCAGTGTTTTATTTAACACTTCTGCAATACCTATTAAAAATTGTAGGCTTGGATGGTAGGATTAGAACAAATTTCAGTTTGTTCAAAGGTAGAATTTGAACAAATTCTGATATATGAAGTTAGTGGAGACTAATGAATCTACTTGAAATAAAGTGTGTATGTCAGTTCAGTCATTTATTGCTAAAGAATAAGCCACTTCAAAACTTGATGGATTAGAACAACAATTTATTTGCTACAACCTAACTGCTTGATCTTGGCTAAGTGGCCAGTTGTTCTGATAATCTCAACTGGGATCACTTATGTGGCTGCAATTATCTGATGGCTCCCTTGGACTGTATGGGGCAAGATGGCCTCACTCATGCCTGGCAGTGTGTGCTGGCTGTTTTCTTGGGTGCTTCTCTTTTACTCTACATGTCCCCCCTATCCTCCAGTAAGCCAAACTAACTTCCTTACATGGCATTCTAAGGACGATGTTCCACAAGGGAAAATGCAGAAATTGCAAGGTCTCTTAAGATCTAAACTCCAGAATTTATACAACTGTTATTTCCACCAGAATCTATTGGCCAATTCAAGTCTCTAAGACCAACCAAGATTCAATGGGTGGGAGAATAGACTCCACATCTTGATGCAATAGCTTGCAAAATTTCATGGCCATTGCAATCTACCACAGAGGCTAAAACATTTCTGGCAACTTTCAATCACACACACACACAAAAAAAAATTTCCAAAAATAATTTTCATAAGGCTAGAGAGGAAAATCACTGGTCAAAAGAAAAAGGAAAACACACATTTATTTATAAGCAAACTTAATTTTAGGATTTTTGCCTTATTCATTTTTTGACTGATGTAGAAGAGTACCTGCCATCTAGTCAATGGGAAATAAAGTTTTGTTTCATAAAAAATAAATGTGAAATACTTAAAGTTGGTTATGAGTAACAATAAAAGAAGATTTTTTTTTATTTTTTCTATGTTTCTATGAAATAACTTTACTGTAAAATGCTAAGACATACATTTGAAATGAGCAGTTTGGGACCTAGATATGGTGATGTTTTAATCAAATGAGGAAGGGAACCTTATGTGCATTCAATGTGTTACCAATGTTAAAGGCAGAGAACTGCAAATTGGCTAAAAATCGTTGAAGTATATTTTCCACTTCGATAGCAGCACCCACATTAACATGGAAAATGTGAAAGCATTTATACTAGCTACTTGCACTTCTATCTAAAACTCCTCATATGATCATATATTTATGGCTAACCACATTCTCAATCTATAAAACTTTTAAATGAAATGCAAGTTTTACAGATATTTCTAATGGGGATTTTGTCACTTGAAATTCAAATTTCAAATTCAAGTATTGCAAACTTAGTGGCTCATTAAACAGAAAAAATTGCAGGTATGTATTTACCATCTTGACAGAATAATTAGCAATGACAAGAGATAAAACATCAACATACAGTTAATGGCCATTTTAAATCTTTTAGAGGAAAATATAATTAGTGTATTTGCAGGTACTTTTTAAAATATCATTGTCAGAAAAAATTGCAGCTTGCTAGTTGTGATGAAGATTTAATTGAATGCACCTTCAAGATTTTAAAGGAGATTTTCATGTTATCAAGAAATTACATAGGACTATAAGTTGATTAGAAATATGATTAATATAAAAATAGAGTTATGAAAATGTGTGTCACTGATTTTAAGCATCTTAGAAATCAATAAAGCATAGTTAATTTAAAATGCTAAATAGTATAGTTTTAATAATTCACATGAAACTTTTTTTGCCAAATATTGTAATAAAGCAAAATCAAGCCTCCTTAAAATTAAGTCACCATCCACAATATTATGAATTAGCTTTAAAATTCATTTCTTTGTGCTTATCCAAACACCATCAGTTAACATAGGTGCTCATTACTTTCTGTAAATTTTTATAGCAGATTACAGTTAACTGAATAATTGTCTTGTACATTTCTCCCCGAACGAAGGCTATTACCAATAGTGCACTGAGTGCAGCCACTCAGTGATTTCTGAAACCTTCAATACAATGTTTCCTTGAGGTTCCCCTTGTTATCACCGCAAGTGCTACAATTTTGACAATGTAGCAAGTAGGTTTTCTTGCATTCCTCCTAACAATAAAAGTCAATTTCCTTGCCAGTCATTTTCCTTGCCTTGATATTTTCATAGAACTTTCTACCTTCAGAGGTCTTCCTGTAACATTTCCTTTAACATAAGTCCTGGCCTGACACACTGATTGTAAAATCTATTTCCTCTGGAAATGTTTACAGTTTAAGCTGTATTACTTTGTATCTATCTCAAATACTTGCTGGAACATGTTCTGGCAGAAAGTTTTTTTAAAAAATCCACATCACTTTGTATATCTTCTCAATTCTACTTAACATAAATGGAAAGCCAATTATTTCAGACTAGGGTGCGTATATTATTTATTATAATTCTTTTGTAAACTTTTTAAATGAATGTAAATTTACTCTCTGAATAAACACATAAAAATTAACATAAATATATCATGCATGTGTATATATGTAAGATATATTTCATAAAAACTGTTTTCATAAACAAGATTGACAATGAATAAATATGAATTTACATGAAACTTAACATGTTAGAAGTTATATAAAGGAAAGGTAGGTGATATATAATGTTTTAATAGATTATTAATGCTATTCATATTAAAGCATTGAATTGAAAAGTAAAGAATAAAAATAATTATAGGTATTTAATTAACAGCTTTATCCAACCAGCTTTATCCAATCTAGTAATATTTATAGCATAATTGTATAAATTGTTAAACCATGCCAGCAAGGTTATAAAACTCTTTTCCACTAACCCAAACTCTCCCCCATTTAGATGTCCCTTTTTATTTAGTTTGTTATCTATAGTCTTACCATAGTTTTTAGTAGTAAATAGCAATAAATAGAGCTTACAAAAGTTAATACTCCCCCCTCAAATAATAAAATGTAGTGATAATGGGAGAAGTAGAGTGGAAAAGATATAAAGAAAATACATACTGTTTCAAAGATAGACACTGTTGATTATCTATTCAACTCCTATTTCATCCTTCTATTAGTGCATCTGAATTCCCTTTTTTGTTCATGTTCATCCCTACCTCATGTTATGGAGGGAAATGTGACCTCTGTTTTTACTTCAGAAAGATATTCTGATAAATCCAAGCTAATCTCAGAAATCTTATCTTATTAAACACTGGATTCTTATGATTGGGCATTTTACCTAAATCCAGCCAATGGCATGCAAAGAAAAGTCTATGAGGGTCTCTGGCAATTGTGTCTCCTGTTTTTCTCTCTGAACACGTACCTGAACATGGCACCTACAATGGCAGCAAATTCCCCATGGCCAGCCTTAGCCAATTCTAGGAGAAGGGCAGAACCAAGAGGACTGTAGAATGTGGATCATGCCTGAATACCACACTGGACTGGAATACCACTACTGTTACACAGTAGACCATCTTTTTCACTGTTTCAATCACTTTGAAAAGAGAATTTTTGTCTATAACAAGTATTTTAACTGATACAAATGAGTAAGCTAATAATTCCAAATAAATTGTGGATTTTTTGTTCTCAAAATCATGATGGCAAGAGTCCCCAGGAACCTATTCTTAAAAAATAGAACCCCTCACAGTGTCCAGTTTCCCCCAGCTGTTCCCAAGGAGGTTTTATAACAGTAACAGCCACTCCCATCTTAAAGGTAACTTAATAACTCTTTCTTTTACAGTGTCTGATTGTGTGCTTGTGTAAGAATTAACCATATAGTCAAGATTGCAGAACTCCCTCTAGAGGAAAATGCTGAGCAGTTAACCTTCAATTCTGTTGGAGTCTAGCTGACACCAGCCATTGGCCCATTACTCAAGATAACCATCAGAAACAAGAAATGCTGACCTACAGGTAGCCAGTAGCTCCCAAGCCTCCTTCCCCTTTACAAAACCCTTCCTTAGACTGAGGAACTTGATATGACCTTTGTGGCATGAGTCTGCCATCTCCTCAGGATGCCAGCCCCTGAATAAACCCACTTTTCCTTCTTCCACCCCTTCGTCTCTGGAGTCTGGCTTTTGAGCAGTGGGTAGTCAAGCCTGCATTCAGTTATAATTTTTCATAAGATGGATCTCCATATCACTCTTTCAACTATAATCACTGCATAGCCTCTGCTCTATTTGTGTTCTTCTGCTCTGGCTTCTGCTTGCTCTCTCCTTGCCCTATTAAAAAGGAAAAGGTTCAATGAATTTAGGCAGACATTGTGGAGGTGTTGGTTGTTACAGCTGTGAATAGACCCCAGCCTAACCTGCCTTGTTATAGTCAAAGATAAGAAAAATAGACTTCATGGCTGGATGTCTTTCCCATTAAAATAGCTATTTACTTTTTCTTCTTTTTACAAAAACTGCTTGTGCAAGTCCTTTAGGCAATTTCCAAATGTTTCTTTAATTTAATTAGATTTTAAAAAGACTCAAAGTAGCAACACTCCTGGAGATAATTTGAATTTAAGACACATTCTGAGTTAAAACCTGCCTGTAAACTCCATGTTTATAGATATAAGATGATCATGACAACTGAAATGTTATCATTTCACTCAGCCTGCTAAATTATTCTTCATGCCCTGAGTCAATGATTGCCATCTCCACTCCATAGCAACTGAATATCAGAATATTTATGGACCAAATCCAGGTGAAAACATATCATTTAGGATGACTTGATGGCAGGGACTGAAAACTTACTATGTATATGGGCTATGTAAATAACATAAATGAGTGAGCCATGTAGGGTGGCCTGGAACAAAGTAGAAAGCATAGTCCTGGTCTAGGAACCTAATGTGTCCCATCTAAAGAGGGTTATCACTTCTCTGCTCCAACTCATGACTACAGTTAGAATTGTATTTATTACACCACACCTTCTAGTTTTTAAGGGATGCTAGAATTCTAAGTTTCTATGTAAAGTCTTTACATTTTTTAATATTGCCTACTTTTTCCAAAATATTTGAAAACACTAGGGGGAAATGGAAATTAAAACCATAATGATATATCACTTTATACCCATTAAGATGACCATTATCTTATGAAACAGAAAATAATACATATTGGATAAGATGTGAAGAAGCTGGAACCCTTGTATATTGCTGGGGAATGTAAAATCATGCAGCCCCTGTAGAAAACAGTTTGGAGGTTTTCCCCAAAATTAAGCATAAAATTATCATTGATCCAGGAAATTTGCTTCTAGGCACATACTCAAAAGAATTGAAAGCAAGGGCAGGGACTTCGACAGATATTTGCATCATAGAAAAATTATTCACAATAGCCAAAAGGGGACAACAAACCAATGTCCATGAACAGATGAATGTATAAACAAAATGTGTCATACAAATATAATGGAATATTATTCAAAAAGTTCTGACACATACTGTAACATAGATGAACCTTGAAAACATTATACTAGGTGAAATAAACCAGACACAAAAGGATAAATATTGTATCATTCAATTTGAGGTCCCTACAAGGTCAAATTCATAGAGACAGAAAGCAGATAGTAGTTACCAGGGGCTGGGGGAAGGGAGGAATAAAAAATTACTGTAAAACAAATATAGTTTCATTTTGAGATGATGAGAAAGTTCTGGAGGTGGATAGTAGTGTAGCTTCAAAACAACGTAAAAGTGCTTAATACCACTGAATGGTACACTTAAAAATTATTAAAATGGTAAACTCACGTTACTATGCCTATTTAATTATAACTATTTAAACAAAAAAACCTATGTGAACCTATTAAAATACACGTGCAGATTGAATTTGGTCTAGAGTTTTCACATTTTGAACTCTGCTTTAGCCATTACTTGCCAGGAAAATCACTCAGGCTTCAAAATCAGCAAGATCCTTAAGACAATGGAAGGCTGACTTCCAGCATGACAATGGAGAACTAAAATTGTTGGACTTCAACCTCCTAACTCTTTTATAAATTTCCATGAGAATATCCAAGTACCACGAAAAAAAAATTTAAATCTGAAATAAAGTATTTTATAAAATTTAGTAAGATTTTTTTGATAAATCCTCAACTCATGGAAAGGTCAAGTAAGCAGTGACAATACTTACCATAACTAGGAACTTGGCAATTTACTTACACTATAAGAATGGACAAGAATATAACTGAGTCCTTGACATACTTAATAGAAATCACTAACTCAAGGGAAGGGAGGGAAAGCCAACTTGAAAAATGGAGCCATGATTAACCTTGAATACACAAATATAGAAAGACATTCCAAAGAAAAGTTAAATCTTTAATCTATTTTGTCTCTATGTCTTAGAACTCTCTAGGTAGTCTAGAGAAACCTTGAACCTAGTCTCTTCTGCCATTTTCCAAAATAGGACTCCTTGATAAAGGAATTGTTTTTCCCACTGCAGAATCCAGAATAGATCTTTTTGTATAAACATTGGAAAGTCTAAATGATGTCTCACATTTAGAAAGAGATAAAGTAGTTATTGAGTATTGGTTTGTGTCATACACTGTATTAGGCATTCACCTATTAATCTGCCTTTGCTCCTCACAAGAGTGAAGAAAAATCTGCCAGCAATAAGCTGATGTTAAATGAGAATCCTTTAGCATTCTTCTTGTTCTTCAACACTGCATTTGTATAGGCTTCTCTTCATTAAGGGTAAGTGAAAAAACAAACAAATAAAAATAGTAACATGACATAGAAGATTACCAAATGCACAAGAACAATGCTTTATGCACTTAAGGAGAAAAAATTTTAATTACATTATTATATAAAGAGATCAAAGTGTTAATCAACAAATAAAAGGTATCCAAGAATTCATAAAATGTAATAGAAATAAAATTTTTAGCAAAAATTTCTCATAGTCTGTAGTTCTTATGATTGCCATAAGATAAATATAATTAAAGAATAGGGAAAGTTTAGCTATAAAGGGAATAGAGAATGAGAAGAAAGGATAAAACAGACAATTAAGCACGATAGTGTTGTAGGCAGTTTACCTGCATAGGTTACACACAGTTTACCTATGTGATTGAAGTAAGTTGTATATGTGTTTAAACAAATAGTGTTCTGGAAGGATTTAATTAAATAAATATTGATACAATTTAGCAAACATCATGAGAAATTTAGAGCAGACAATCAGGGCACTAAAAGTTTTTTTTTTATATCTACCAACCTTAAAGCTAGTTCCATTGTACATATGAGCTGACACTAGTGTTCATGGAAATACTGATTTCCATGCCTTCTTCCACTCCTGATATTGGTCAGACTAAACACAAATTTCCAGAATTCTAATTTAAAAAAAAAAATAGATGGGTTCATAAAACTACTAATTGAGATCAAACAGAACAGAAATTAATTACATAAAATTAAGTAATTGATGAAGGTAATGTTTTTATAACTTTTATTTTAAAAATTATTGATTACTTAAATATTTTGTTTTCCTGATTTAAGGAAATTTTCTCTCTTAATCCATCTATAGTTAACAGCAATATGGTGAAGTATACTTTTGTAAACAAAGATAAAAACATTTGCTGTTTTTTATTCTTGATTCCTTCAGAATTTAAAACTATTTGAGAGTATTCTTATGGCAATATGGTTATTTGCATAAATCCAATAAAAATCTCTCTCTGTATAGCAAAATACAATTGAAAACTTTGGTTATATTACCAAGGCTTTGACTAAAATGTCATATTTGAAAATATGCATAAAGTACCTGACTTCAAGTTTCCCAGCCTTACAGTGAGTAAATAAAAACTGTCATTTGCTGGCAGGGCCAGGAACTTTAAGAATTAAGTAAAATCTAAAGTATGCCTTGGTTTGGTTTGCTTTCCTAGTCCCAAGAGGTTTTTAAATCTGAGATTCTTATGTGATTAATGTAGAGAAAGAATATGTTGTATTTCTAAAGAGAAACTATCATATACCTGCTATTAGATTGTAGCTCTGTACACTGTTTTCTAAATTCTTCTAGGTTCCTTCAATCCAACTTTCTTCCACAAAATTACCAAAATGGGAACTGATCATTTTCTGAAGCCCTATAAACTGAAACTAGATAAATTGTAAGGAAGGAGTCTTGTGACTGATGTATGGGCCACAAAGAAAGTTCACCAAACCACCCAATGCCGTAATTAGAGACATTCAAACTGCAAACCAGGATGAGAAGTTAACATTTGCATGCTTTGCAGCTTTTTCCAGGATGTCAGAATAAGACTTCATATCGTAATGAGACTCTTACCCCTCTTTAATGCCTACCTTTTTCACCTAACAAAATAGTGCTATAATTAAAATTTTACAGTCAGTAACTGCTATAGGTAAGTTGAAAGAAACCAATCAAAGAAATCTTTTAAGTCCACCTCATAGCCAAGTTTGTCAATATTCCTAACACAACTTTTTGTTCAAATTGTACTAGTGGTCCCTTTTGTAGAGTTGAAATTCTCTGCTTTAATTCAACCCAGTCATAAAATGCCACTCAATGACTATAACAGATCTCAAACAGTTTCACTCATGGCTCTTTGATTTGTTTAGTTTGTTGACCTTAGGCTTGGGCTTTTAGTTCAAATCCACTATACAACTTAATTTATTATATTGTTGTCATTTTTATATTATTATTTTGAAGCTTGTTCTTATTTGCTATCTAGTGTTTGTAAAACCAGCCCATCCACTAGGATAATATTAACTCAGTGCTTCAAGATGATTATTAATAGCTATGGAACTATTAATATTAAGATGGCACTTAATGCTGGACTCCAGACAAACCTATCCTGCAAAAAATTTTCCTTCTGACCTCTTTGAGGTAAAATGTGGCCCAGGACTTTGACATAGACTCTCATACTTCATACTGCCCCCCTCTCCAATGTGGGACAGAGACAACAGGATAGTTCCATCCCAGAACTGAGGGACAGTTATGTTTAACTTCAAGATGGTTGATAAATGATACTTTCAGCAAAAGATCTTGATTAAAAGGGGGAATGTGAAAATTGACTATACAAATTGTATCATCCTTGTCATAGCCAACTAAATCAGAGTTGAGGGATCAGGGGAAATATCACTTGGGCATATAGCACCTACTCCAAGAATTAAATGTTCTACAAGCCCAGCTACTGAAAATGCCTGTTGTAACCTGAAACCAATTTTATTTAATAGTTACTCAAAGAACCTGCTGTGACTCTAAGACTAGTTTTACCCACTGCCATCCTTCACCAATTGGAGTTTGCCAGCTCCCTAAAACTTTACTAGTGCCAATGAACTTTATTTCTAAACAATATGTACACTTATGTACACTTCTTTTTATTTTTTTATTTTATTTTTTATTTTGGGGGGTTGTTCTTTTTTTCCAGCATATTACCAGAGTACAAATATTTAGGTTACATATATTGCCTTTGCCCCACCTGAGTCAGAGCTTCAAGCATGTCCATCACCCAGACAGTGCACACTGCACCCATTAGGTGCATGGAGTATATCCATCCACTCCTCCCCTCTCCCACCTGCCTGACACCTGATGAATGTTACCACTATATATACGCTTATACACACACACGCACACACACACACAATTGTGTAAAGGAAGACATGTGTTTTCCTGATCCGGATAACAACTATTTTCATTCCTTCTTGGAGGTAGAACATATTTGAATTTAACTAAGGTCTTCAGTGAATGATAATGAAAATAACTTGCTATTTCTTTAGCATCAAGATGTATAAAATTCAACACAATTTAGTCTCCTCCGGGAGAGAAGACATAAGACATTTCACATTCAAATAGATGCAGAGAACCATGCGCTCTGAAAGTGAACATGAACGGAGTGATTTTCAAATTACTTATGAATTCAGATACATTATTTGTCAGTCACACTGTCAGATTGTAGTCATGGCCCAGGGCTAGTTTTATTGTTTATTTTTGTTTCAATTACAAACCCACTTTGTCTCAGATTGCGGAGAAGGCAAGTAACTGACATAGGGGACATATTAAACTATAAAGATTCCTTCTGCATCCACCTTGTGGGGTAATTGCAGGAGAA
Organism: Microcebus murinus; assembly: GCF_040939455.1. Classification (NCBI taxonomy): domain Eukaryota; kingdom Metazoa; phylum Chordata; class Mammalia; order Primates; family Cheirogaleidae; genus Microcebus; species Microcebus murinus. The sequence goes on along the minus strand of NC_134108.1, from coordinate 60,882,717 downwards.
AATCTGAAGTATCATCAAAACACAATCAAAGAAACTTTCCTTTGAGGTGATAAAAAAAATTTCTAAAATCAATTGTGGTTATGGTTGCACATATCTGTGAATATACTAAAATCCACTGAATCACTTTTTGAATTGTATGATATGTGAATTATACCAATGAAGCTTGTTTTTTTCAGTAGCACGATAAGAGGACTAAAGCTTGAGAATCAGTCCTACAACTTTATAAACATAGACAAATCTCAACCTTGGGAAAAAGGCACTATAGCATTAAATGTACTAATTTTACTCACTAACTTGTTTACTGAGAAGCTATCTTTAAAATCCCTCACTGATGAAATGTCTATTTTGAATCAAAAATAGTTTTTTTCCCAAGTTTGTTGGTCTTTTATTTGAAATCAAAGAACATTTCTGTGGACATATTTAGGCTACATTGTCTTCCAATCATGCCAAAGTAAATTATACTAAAATATGATACATTTTTAAAGGAGATATTTTTAAGTGTTGTGATTTACCTATATCATCACACTTCTCAGATAATTTTTCTTTGGTATAATATATTTAAAATGCTCCAAACTGTTTCATGTTCTGAGATGTTTCATTTCACATATAACCTTTACATCAAATCCACAGCATACATAGAGCCTCCTACTTTGACTAAGAAGGGTTTCTATTATGTTGTTATTCTTTCTCTGTTTTACTGAAGATATCTTGAGTTTTCTTTAATTTTGTATTTGTAATCTCATCAGTCAGCAATTATATTCTTCTATTAGAAGGAATCCAACATTTTATCTGTAAGAAAATCACATTCTGAAATGAAGAAAATATATTTCCTGATTTAAAAATACGAATCATAATCTACACATGACTCTGAGTTTTCAAATCAGTGAAGTATAAATTAGCAAAGGACTGGGAATAGCATTCCAAGGAAGACAACAAACAGCAAAAGCCTTGAGATGGCATTTTTCAAGAACAAGAACTGCAGTACAGCTAGAAAATAATGAGCTAGGCAAAGAGAGTTTAAGGAATGAAGTATGTTATAAGATGAATTGTGTCCTCTCCAAAATTTATATGTTGAAGTGCTAGTACCTTTTACCTCAGAATGTGACTTTTTTTTTTGGCAGTTGGGTCTTTAAAAAGTAATTAAGTTACAATTATGTCATTAGGGTGGGTCCTAACACAATATGACTGGTATTTTTATAGGAAGAGTAAATTTGGGCAAAATAAAAAACAGCAACATCATAATAGCAGGGGACTTCAACACCCCTCTGACAGAATAGGACAGATCCTCGAGACAGAAAACAAAGAAACAATGGACTTAAACACAACTCTAGAACAAATGGGCCTCACTCACAAAACATTCTACCCCAAAAACCACTGAATATATGTTTTCCTCGTCAGCTCATGGGACATTCTCTAAGATGGACCATATCCTAGGCCACAAAGTATGTCTCAACAAATTTAAAAAAATAGAAATTATATCATGCACTCCTCACACCACAGTGGAATAAAAGTAGAAATCAATTCCAACAGAAATTCTCATCTCTACACAAGTCATGGAAACTAAACACCATTCTGCTGAAAGATTATTGGATTAAGGAGGAAATTAAGATGGAAATCAAAAGATTCTTTGGACTAAATGATAAAGGAGACACAAGTTATCAAAATCTGTGGGACACAGCTAAAGCAGTCCTGAGAGAAAAGTTTATATACATGAATGCCTATACCAAAAGACAAAAGGATCACAAATGAACATTCTAATGAAACATCTCAAAGAACTGGAAAAGCATGAGGAAACCAACCCCAAATCCAGGAAAAAAAAAACAAAACAAGAAAACAACAAAAATCAGAACAGAACTAAATGAAATCAACAACAACAAAAAAACTATACAGAAGATTAGTAAAACAAAAAGTTGGTTCTTTGAAAAAGAAACAAAATAGACACACCTCTTGCTAGATTAATGAGAAGCAGAAATAAAAGGACTCTAGTAAGCTCTATCAGAAATGAAAAAGGAGAAATTACAACTGATACCATTGAAATACAAAATATGATCTGTGAATACTATAAACACATAGTTTATGTGAATACTCTATGAGTACTCTATGAATACTTTATGCACATAAACTTGAAATTGTGGAGGAATGGACAAATTCTTAGAAACACACAGCCTCCCTAGGCTCAATCAGGATGAATTAGAATTCCTGAACAGATCAAGAACTGAAATTAAAGAAGCAATAAAAAAATCTTCCTAAAAAGAAAAGTCTCAGACCATATGGTTTCATACCAAAATTTTACCAGACATACAAAGAAGAACTGGTAGGTCCTGCAGAAATTATTCCACAACATTGAAAAGGAAGTAATCCTCCCCAACAAATTTCATAAAGCCAACATCATCCTGATACCAAAACCAGAAAAGGACACAACAAAAGAAGAAAACCACAGACCAATATCCCTTATGAATATAGATGCAAAAATTCTGAACAAAATCCTAACAAACTGAATTCAGGTGCTTATCAAAAAAAATAACCCATCATGACCAAGTAGGCTTCATCACAAAGATGCAGGGATGGTTCAACATATGCAAATCTAAAAATGTAATTCACCACATAAATTGAAGCAAAAACAAAGACCATATGAGCCTCTCAATAGATGCAGAAAAAGCATTAGACAAAATTCAACATCCTTTTATGATAAGAATGCTTAACAAAATAGGCTTATATAGGACTGATCTACAAATGATACAAGCTATATATGACAAACCCACAGCCAACATCATACTGAATGGGGAAAAATTGAAAATATTCCCTCTTAGAACTGGAATCAGACAAGGTTGTTCTCTATCACTGCTTATATTTAACATACTGAGAGAAGTCCTAGCTAAAGCAATCAGACAAGACAAGGTAATCAAGGGCATCCAAATGGGGACAAAAGAGGTAAAAGTATCAGTCTTTTCTGATGATATGATATTATATCTACAAAATCCCAAAGATTTTGTTGTGAGACTACTGGAATTAATAAACAAATTCAGCAAAGTCTCAGGTTACAAGATCAATGTACGGAAATCAGTAGCATCCCTATATGCCAACGACAAACTGAGAATGAAATCAAAGACTTAACACCCTTTACAATGTCAACAAAGAAAATAAAATACCTAGCAATATAACCAAGGAGGTTAAAGACCCTACAGGGAGAACTATGAAACACTGAGGAATGGAATAGTAGAGGATGTAAACAGGTGGAAAACTATATCATGCTCATGGGTTGGCAGAATCAACATTGTTAAAATGTTTATACTACCCAAAGTGATCTACAGATTCAATGCAATCCCTATTAAAATACTAACATCATTTTTTACAGATCTAGATACCCAGCTTCTTGCCAGGACAAAGGGCTGGGATTTTTAAGCACTAAGATGAGCTAGCAGCAAAGTTCTGGGGGCCATTAGCCATGGAGGTTGATCAAGAGAATGTGTTGAGTACATTGAGTTATTCTTGAGTTTGCAAATGTTTTTCTCTGGGATTAGGCCATCCATGTTTGATAATTGGTGTCCATGGAAGTTAAGCTTCTTCTCTCCCCTAGAGACCAGGAGTTGGGGTATTCTCTGCTTGGGTGATTACATTTCAAAGATATGGCTCCCAAGTACTCTAGAAAGATATTTCTAGGTATAAAACTGGCAAGAGGCTGAGAGACATTTACATATCTTTCAAAAGGGCAGAGAAACAATTTACAATTCCAAGTTTTCTAAAGTCAATGCTCTAAGAAAAGTAAAGTCAAGGGATATAATCAGTAAGAGATTTGCCTAAAGCTTAGTCAAGCTGAGGGGAACATTAAGTTCCAGTTTTGGTCAAATGAAAAGTGATTCACATTAAGTACTTCAGTCAAATGTATTTAGAAATAATTCTTGAGTTAATAACTGTGTAGTTGTATATATGTAATAATGTAGTTGTACATATGTATGTAGTTGTATGTAATAACTATGTAGTTGTATGTGTGGGTATGTCATTCTCTTAAAATTGGCTATATCAGATAATTCTATACACTTCTCAATTCTATATTGCATATAGCAACATTCAGAAGGAAATATTTTCAGTTAAGGGGAGCATGGGCTTCAGAACTCAGCCTGCTTGAGACACAAATTTGACATTTAATAGCCATGTGACCTTCAGTGAATGACTTCTTTCTTGTAAAATGAAGAAAATGATAGTGACTTTACACAATCTTTGGCTGTATCTAACAAAATATTATTGTAAAACCTCTAACACAGTGACTAGCACATATAAGACTCCCTCCTCCTAATACCCACAAAGTTGTTGTAACAAAGCTTAGATTAGGAAATATAAAAATTTTCTGATAGGGTAAATATATTCTGTATTTTCTCTCATCTTATCTGTATTTCCCCTCAAACACATATAATATACCCCATATAACTGAATATTTAGAACAGGCACTTTGAAGTTGTCAATTTGAGAATTCCATGCCTTAGTACATGAATGACTTCTGTGACCTTAATGGAACGTCTAGGCCAGAGCTCCTCCATTTCTCAAATAGATATAATAATGAAAAACATCTCTCTCTCACAGGGTGCTTTTCACATTACTGAAAAAAAATATTTTTAAGGTACACAAGATAAAAGTACTGTTTTTATTAAATACGTGATGAATTGTTGGTAATTCATATTCTGTGATGTTGTAAGAGTCAGTAGCTTTAGGAAGCAAAGACTCTCTTGAGAGTCCTGGCCAAAAGAAACTGTATAATGGCAATTGAATTACCTGTTAAATTGAAGAAAATCACTGAGAAAATTCAGTATCCCTATGGAAAAAAGAAAAGCTATTAAATCTCAGTTGAATACCTATAACACTGGAAGAGAAGTTTAACATGATCTCATTTCTTGGCCATATCTGTAAGAGGCAAGTGCTTCACTGGGGCATAGCCAACACATTTCTTTTCATAGAGCAATATGTTGTCCAAGTGTTTTCACAAAGTATTTAATCAGTGTTTGGAAAGTCAGGACCTTTATCCACATGAAGAAATTAACACATACTAATTAATTTTATCATACACATATTTTATGTATTGCTAAACTTGTGTGATCAATAATTTTTTTAAAATATGCAAATGGTCAAACATTGAATTAAAGCTTCCCGAAGTTTACAAGGTTCTCTTTGCAAGTTCTAAAATTTCAGCCTGAGAATAGATGAACATTTTATCTAAGATGAAACAAATTTTGATAAGAAAATTAATGTTTTAAATGATATCAGTGTTTACTGATGAGGGAATGAAATTTATAATCTTTATAGGAGGTCATAGTTAAAATACTGAATGCAATAATTCACTCTTTACACTCCTTACACACTCTTTACAAATTATTCATGGAAACCCTGAAATTTGGAATCATAACCATAAACCACCTCTCTGTAAACTATTGTAGCAAATACTGATTGGGCATTGAATAACAGAAATTCCTTTATTCATTCATCAGATATTTGTTAAATTGTCAAGTTCTCTGTAAAAACAAACAAAAAACAAAATACTACAAATAGAAAGACTGGTTAAGTATTGTTTTTCCTCTTAATAAAGGAGCCTAGAGTCTGGATGAGAGCAAAAGCCATATAGAAATAGTTCAAATAAAATAGTATAGCAGCTATGATAGATGTCTGTACACAATATAATGCAAACATAGAGTAAGAAGTCAATTCTACCTGGCAGAGAAAAAGGCCAGTAAATATTAATAAAGGAGATGATATTATAGGTGAACTTTGATGATAAAGCAAATGTTCTTAAGGTGAACAGAGAAAAGGAAGGGTAGGCCAGACTGAGCAATCAGAATGAGAATAGCCAAATAAAATTCACCAGCACCTGAGAATTGTGTATGAGGAAATTGAGTCTGTGAATGGGACCGAGATTCAAAGGGAGGAGAGGCAGATTGTGTTATAATTTAGGTAGATAGAAACCACCCATGGAGGGAAAGATACAGCCTAACGCCACAGTTTCCAAACCGCACACCAAAGCACCTCAGGATGCCAGAGAAAACTCATGGAAGTACCATGGGACACTTTAATTTCAGGAGAAAACATAGCTATATCTGTGAAACTCCATAAAGACTACCACTATTAAGCTATTGGATCCTAACTACTTGATAAATTAAACTGTTCAATACTTATTTTGGCTAATGAATGCTTTGAAGAAAATAACTGAGGCACAAAGGGTTCCAAGAGCCAAGAAAGCTTGGGAACCATGGCCATAATTATTTTTAAGAAACAGAGAACCTTAGAAAAATTTTAAGAAGGGGAACAAAATAACCAAATTTGTATTGAGGGATGATCATTTGTATAGCAGTGGGGAGCATTCATTAGAGAGTTGTCATTTTGGAAGCATAGAGACTATTTAGAGATGTTTAGTAAATGATGGCAATCTATAACTAAAGGAAAAACTGATATTAATTAGGTGGCTCTTACCTTCCTTGTTGTTCCTTTATAATGCCAGAAGTTTTGGCAAGACTCTTGAAATTACTAAAGTACATTAATAATTACTTTGCTGTGTCTTTAGTCACATTTCATTTACTGTTTGGCTCTTTGAATAAACCATTTATAGTCTGACACAGAGCAACAGTCTGGCATAAAGCAACATTCCTGCATTTCCCAGTACATGCAGCTTATTTAAAATTCTTAGATTGACACTACACTACGTCTTTAACTTACTGTACAAAGAAATTCGATATGTTACTAATTGAGAACCAGTGCCTAGACTAATCAGACTATGGAAACCAATGCTAGCCCATACTCCTCACACAATGTCTTCACATTTAAGCACAATTCCTGGTTGCCAACACCCTGAGGCTTTCCTTGCTGTTGAGGTCCTTATTTGCAAGATAATGTTCTACCCTCAGTAACCTGAGTCCTATATTAAAAAACAGTTCAGTGTCACTAAAGTTGGTATTCAACCCCCCACTGCTAAATTTGACTGGCTTTAAAAAAATAAATAAATAAATAAAAAAAAAATAAAAAATAAAAAAAATAAAAAAAAAACAGTTCAAAATATGTTATGTTTAAATGTTTGTGGGATGCTTTCTATGAGCTAGGCACCCTTCTCAACATTTAACATGCATTACTTTACTTATTCCCTACTCTCACTCTATGATGAATGTGTTATTGATACTTTTCCCAATTTACACATGAAGCAACTGAAACACAATTTTTTTTTTTTAAATTTCAAAATATTAAGGAGTTGCGAATGCTTTTGGTTACATGGATTGCTTTTGTAATGGCTATATAGGTGTGCCCATCACCCAAATAGCATTCAGTGTAGCCGTTAGGTAGGTTTTTCTTCCTCTCTCCCTCCTCCCCTCCCCACAAACCCAAATTTAAGTGTGTTAGGTCATATAAGTGTTAAGATGGATCTAAAATACAAACCCATATGGTATGACTCTGGAGTCTACGGTCTTAACGATCCTGTATCTCTTCCATCTGGGAGGAATAATTAAATTTTGTGTTTATTTGTAATTATTGATGTGCACCTATTTGTAAAGTTCTCTTTGATTTAGAATAATTGAATAAAAATAGTTTTAATTTCATTTTGTAGAGAAAATGTTGATTATGGAGACATGTATTAATAAAAATCATAAGCCTGACTATTGAGATTAGAGGGAGATAACATTAAAAAGGCAGCCTCACCAGCTAGGATGTCCTTGGCATAGTCCTTAAGTTTGTGAATGAAAAAAGTTTGGGTTTCTCAATTTTTTCATATTTATAAGTCCCTCATAGACTGACTGACATTAATAAAGTCATAAAACACTGATATTTAACTTTGAATGTTAACATACTGACACTGACTTACCGGCCTAGTCACCAGAATTCTAGTGCCTACCACCTGGGTACTCTATTGTATCAAGGTGCTTAGGAGAAAGATTTGGAAAATAAATCAAATTAACTAGAAGATTAAATAATGACCATGAAGTGAGATCAAAGAAAAGCAAAGGGTCTTGGGAAATAATTCACTCATGCCATTAAAAAACCTGAATAATTATAACCAAGTGCAGCCTTTCAAACTGAGGTGATTGGGGGAGGGGATGGTTTAAGGTAAAAGTGGGTGATTGTAAACAATGGTGAAATCCTTTTTTTTGGAAATACAGGTATTTAAAAATATATATCTCTCCACTGATTAATAGATAGGTATACAGAAATTATGATTGAGAACTGTAAGAAAAGATGTAAGCCTGGTCATATCAGGGATGGAAGTTGCACTATAGAGTCTGGATGCTCTCCTGAAAGCTTTGATAGAGTTTACGTATGTTTATTCTAGCTGTAAGGGGGAAAATATTTGGAAGCATTCAAACACAGATATAATTAAGAGGCTTTATTTTTTTAATTACTACCATTTAATGAGTCTTACTTTGTGGCAATTGCTCATGCAATTTAAAAAAAAAAATCTATTTTGGAAATAGCATTTAGAAAACTTTTGTTCTATTATTATAAAGAACTAAATGGGACATTTCCTAATATATAAAATTATTTTCCGGGGTTTTTTTAGAGGTGCAAGTACTGAAGAACCACAGCTATAATTCCAGGTTCCAGGTGGCAAGCAGACTCATAAGACACAAATAAGCTTTACATTGTAACGACATTTATTTATCTTTATGACAGAATACAATGCCAGAAACACAGAAACTACAGCATTTTCAACTTACCTTCTTCTTTCTCAGCAACTTCCGAGTTCATATGTTCATTTGTCTCTCTCATTACAACAATGCTTGGCTTCCATGTATGCCAGCTAAGGTGTGTGTGGATCACCTTGACACATGGAAGCTACAGGCTGTACTTTCCACTGATCCTTTGTACTCTTCAAGGCAATAGGCCCTAAACCTGCATGCCATCTTGTAGCTCTCCTAGCCCAGTACTGACTTTACCCAACGAACAGAAACATCATTTCTCATTTTCCTTACCTTCATTCTTTCCAAAGAAAGAGTGCTGTGGGAAACTGAGGTCATTTTTTGAGAAGCCCACATCCGACCAAGGTAATGCTAAATTCTTTCTCACAGTTTCACCCCCATGACCTCAAGTCAGTATTTTAACAAAACATATGTATGCCTTAAATATTCTGTGGTGTTTTTTCTGATAGCACATGTCTAATATTCTATGCACAGGAAAAAGCAAGCTAGTCCAACTGAAGTCACCAAAATTTGTGCTATTAATAGAGTGTAGTTATCTTCTTCCCAAAATGTGTTAATCTTAACCAACATACTACATAAGTCTTTTGATACTTTCTTATCAATTGTACAAGTCTCTCTGTTATTCACTGTCAAGTATTTCTTTTAAAAAATTTTAAAGATATTTAGGTGTAGGTTTAGTTTCTCTAAGGGCAATCAGTTTCCATGGGGTTAATGTCAATTGAGGGTTTTAAACCAGTCTCCCAAAATATCTTTTCATCCTGGGGGTCATCAGTATACATTTTAATTTCTTTAATTTCCATATGTGAAGCCATAAAATACTTTATTACACAAAATTGCAGTAGATGAGAGATTAAAGTAATACTTAGCACACAAACCTCTTGTTAATATTACACCCAATACCAGTAGATAAGATAATAAAGTAACACTTAGCAGATCAAACATTTGTTTTTATTACAATGTAATTTCCCCATCCTTCCCAACAGAACCATCCCTTACCCATATGCCATACATTTTTAGTGACAGGAATGGTCACTAGAGTGTTTAGTAAATTCAGGATTCTTTCTGGCTTGGGGCCTAATCATACCCAACCATGAAGGGACAAGATTTTATTGACACTGTGTCTCACATATTAGTGTAGGCCACAACCCATTTATCATACAGGGAGGACATAGTGTTAGTCTTTTTTTCTGCTCAATACCCATAATAGCATTGCAAGAAATGGTCGCTCCTTTTAAATTCATGGCACATACGCTTTAAGGGAACAATAATAAGAATCACGTGTCCCCATGACATCCTACTATAATTAGGCAGTCCTTAGCATACCAATAGGTGTATCTCTCTGGCTTGGGCTTCTACAACACCCAGGCTTTTTCCTTTAAACACAATAGCAATAAAGCATAGCATAGAGCCATTACTGGTTCAGTATATAGGGCCTTTCCCAGAGTTTTTGCATAGCACAATTTTCTAAATGGCTTTTTTTTTTCCCTCGAGAGAGATAACAATGGAGTCTCACCAGGTCCTTCTTTTCCCATTCTTAGAAATAGATGGGTGGAGCTGGAGCCCATTCTTCTAAGTGAAGTATCACAAGAATGGAAAAACAAGCACCACATGTGCTCACCATTAAATTGGTACTAATTGATCAACATTTATGTGCACATATGGAAGTAACATTCACCAGGTGTTGGGCAGGTGGGAGGGGGAGGAGGAGATGATTAAATTCACACCTAATAGGCACAGTTCACACTGTCTGAGGGATAAACATGCTTGTAGCTCTGACTCAGGTGGTGCAAAGGCAATATATGTGATCAAAGAGTTTGAACCCCTGTAATATTCTGAAATTAAAATAAAAAGAAATGGATGGTAGATTAGCAGAGGTAAAAGATGGTAAGTTCTTCTCTACCACTAGGCAGTAAGGAAACACTTAGAGTCAATTCTAGCTAAGTCATATTGGGTGAAGTGACTATCCAATCTGGAGTGTTCTTAGGAATATATACGATTGAGTTCAAGGGAATACAGTATGCTAAGTAGTCTACTTCCTTTACCTGGAACAAGGGCAAATGCAACCCTCATCTAAACCACTTGATCTAATAATCCAAAAGAAAAGTTTTGTAAGGTATCAAACACAATGATTTATATCACAGCATTATTTTCTGATGTTTTATTCCCAGTACACAAGCATCTTTCTTAAGGCTGTTTCTCTCTGTGCCCCTCATCTTTAGATGAGGCTTATGCCTACTGAGCTTTCCTAGCCAGCTCTTCTCACCATTAACATCCTTTTGTTTTCTGTCATTCAAAATGAACGTTTTAACTGCCCATTCCAATTTTCATTAAGCCACTTCTATGTGGCTGATAGAATATATGGCCATTATATGTTGTTCATTTTATTGGTAAACTGGCCATGGTTAAATGTATTCCCTATGAAATGTAGGAAGAGGACCCAAAACATCTGTCTATTCCTTAAAAGACCCATTGAAATGCTTCAGAAGCCATGAATGATGTTCCATGTAATCCATTTGACAGTGATGTGCTGGCCATTGACTTCATGAAATTCTCCCCCATGCCATTTTTTGGACATTGCTTTTTTCTTGATGGTATTAAAACAGTCTGTCACCATGCTAGTAGCTTTTCTGGTTGAATATATATCATTGCTTCCAATTGCCAAAGCATGGACTGAGCACCCCTGTGACAGCTTATTGTAGGTACCCAACTGTTTTACTCCATGGTAACACCAGGGCATCTGGTTTGCCTTTCCAGTGCTCCTCTGAGACATGAGCAGGTTCTCTTGGTAAGCATCTGAAGATGTACTTCTCCCTAGGAGTTTCCATAGGGACTTTCACTACACCTTTCACTACACCTTTTCACATCAGAATATTCTTATGTATCTATGCAGCAAGGAAACATTTGCCTGCCCACTCATGCAGCAGTAATGGGGATGGCCCAGGAGCTTTTGTGTATTCAGACATTACCCTGCGGCCAACAACAAGGTTCCCCATGCACTGTTGCATATACTGCTCTCAATTCAGCCCATGCTGTGTTCTTATCACCGCCTTCGTCAGCTGAGATTTTTAAAAATATACTGGCAGATAGTTGTAGCCTTCCCTATGAAGTCCTATCATTCAATACTAGAACTTTATCAGCAAATTGGGCAGATGTTTTGCCTTAGCAGGGTGCATATCCTTTGGCAATAAGAGTAGGTAGCTCTTCAGGAGTTCAGCTGTAGTCAGGGATGCTTCCTGCTCATGGATAGAAGAAATGCTCTCCGAGCTGATCTCTTCAGTATGTTCTTAAATATACAATTCACATCTTATCAGGAAACTTATTGTACAGCTCCTTTTTATTTAAATCTTTCTTTTTTATTAATATATAATGTTTTACATATTTATGGGGAACAGGTAATATTTTATTACATGCATAGAATGCATAAGGATCAGGGTATTTGAGGTTTCCATCACTTTGAGTGTTTACCATTTCTATGTGTTGGAAACAGTTCAAGTCCTTTCTTCTAGCTACTTTGAAATATACAATATGTTATTGTTAACTTGAGTCATTCTACTCTGCTGTTGAAGCATAGAACTTATGCCTTTTATCTAACTGTATGTTTGTACCAGTTAGCCTACCTCCCTTCTTCATTCTCTTTCCACCTACCCACCCTTACTAGCTTCTAGTATCTATCTACTCTCCACCTCCATAAGAGCAATGTTTTTAGCTCCCAACATATGAGTGAGAACATGTGATATTTGTCTTTCTGTACCTAGTTTATTTCATTTAACATAATGACCTCCAGCTCCATCTATGTTGCTACAAATGGCAAGATTTCATTCTTTTTTATGGCTGAATAGCATCCCATTGCATACATACACCATGCTTTCTTTATCCATTCATCTATTGATGGACACTTAGGTTGATTCCATGTCTTTGTTATTATGAATAGTGCTACAATAAACATGCGAGTGCATTTACATCTTTGATGTATTGATTACTTTTCATTTGGATAAATATCTACTAGTAGGATTGCTGGATCTTATGATAATTTTATTTTTAGTTTTTTTGAGAAACCTCAATGCTGTTTTCCATAGTGGCCACATTAATTTACATTCTCACTGACAGTATGTAAATTTCCTTTTCTCCACAAAGTCTCCAGCATCTGTTATTGTCTTTCTAATGATAGCCATTCTAACTGGAGTAAGATGATATTTTATTGTAGTTTTCATTTGCATTTCCATGATGATTAGTCATGTTGAGCATTTTGGAATTTCTTTTTGATATCACCCATGACATCATAGGTAACTCAAGCCTCAAGTCATTGTAGGTAACTCAACATAGTCTGATGCTCCTTGCGTGTGAGGGCTGTTTCTTACTAGAGTCAAAAAGCACACTAGCACTTCTCTTTCAAATGGGCTCTTCTATGACAGAAGGCTAGCAATCACCTTTAAGTAGCATTCTAAGACTTTTGCCAGGGGCTTGAGTGTGTTTTAGTAATGGATTTATCTAAAAGCACAAGTTAGGTCAGGATTATAAGATCCCAGAGGGACAGCTTGGCCTACCCTCTTCTCTGGACTCCATTCAAATCCATTTCTTTTTCTAGTTACTTTATATAGAGAGGTCAACAGGATTCCCAAATATGGTATATGTGTCCTCCAGTCCAAACAGCCCTTTGAGGCTTTTTGCCTCTCTATTATTAATAAAGACTTGTTGGGATAGCAAATTGTTTTTTACCTTTTGTGAAATACCTCTAGTGGCCCCAGCTCAGATTATCCTCAGAAAAAAAAACTGACTAAACTGGTTTCTGAATCTTTGCCAGATTATTCAGTCACACTTGGCTATTCCCATTGCAACTATAGTTTTTAAATCTTTGCTCTATCCATACCCAGCTTACTTTCTGAGAGGGAAAGTAAAATTATTATCATTATGTTATCAACTTCATGAATCCAAGGGCTTTTGAAAATTCAGAGACCAAAATCTTGTCTTACAGGGAAATAACTAAATCCTGGAGAATGTGTATAGCCTTAGGGGAAAACCGTAAAGATATATGTAAGGGAGTTATCTCTGGTGCAATACAAACAGTGCTTGACATGTATTCCAGATTCTGAGTCTATCACAACATGCTATCACTATTGTCTGCTGAACATTCTGGTAGTGTTTGCCATTTCTGGCACAACAGAGACTTTGGGAAAATTTTTTTACTTAGCTCAGGATTTTCTCACAAGCCAGACAGGACTAAGACGCAGACAATGGGTAGGGATGAACACACTTGCTTCCACAACATCTTTAATCAGAGCTGAGATTTCCTGTTGTCCTCCTAGAAGATGTGCAGTTTAGTGTTTACTAAGGAATAGGGCAATTGCAATGTCTCTCCATTAGCAAACCCAGTTAAAATCTGGCAAAGGGCAGATGTCTCCAACATTCAGCTACTGGCCAATAAGTGCTAGCTCTTTGGTTCTTGCTTCACATCCTTTCCAGATCTACATTAAACCAAAGAGGATAGCAACACTGGATATATCTTTTCTTTCTGTGTTCCTATCTAAAGTTTTTCTAGAATGTTGCTACCATTTATCACAGTATCTCCATCTGCCCCCCACCTTTAGCTTCCTTTTTGGCTTCTTAATATTGTCTTATTGATTCCCACAAATATTACAGTATGTTGTATACCAATATCTACTTATCTTACAGTTTTGTTCACCAAGCCTAGGATATTATACTTTAACCAAAGCACATGGCCTTAGAATTTCCCCTGTGGGCTAAGGCAAAATATCCTAACCTTCAAGTCAATCCTCACCAGTTTCCATTGTTCCACCCTGTGGAGTACATTTAACACACTGAGTCAGCACCTTCTGTTACTGTTCCTCAACAGCATCATTGGATTTAAATTTATCCAAGCTGGTTAAAATGAGCACATCTCATGGGATTCACGAAGGAAGACAGCTGACAGGTACACAGCAAATTTTCTTCCTCCCAACTAGTAATAATGAGCCAGTAAATCTTTTGGGAGAATTCAGTAAGTTTTTTCCCTTTTCAGCCTTTGTCTTATAGTCACCTAATAACAGCTCTATCTGATTCAGCTTTACTTATATCTTTAGCTGCCCCACCCTTGCCTTTCCTTGACTATCCATTTTACCAGTTCCCCAGGAGATAAATCTATGTGACTCAGCCACCCAGGCATCAAATTCTCATCAGATTCTCCTCCCCAACCCTCCCCATCTATGTTTCCTGCATCAAGGAGATTTGACCCAAGAGTCTGAAAACCAACACCGCTTCTGACACCATTCTCTAGCATAACAGTAGTCTTCATCTGACAAGCCAACTCAGGAGACACAGGCAGGCTTTATCATAATACTGTTTACTTATCATTATAGAAGGAAATAAGGCAGGACATGCAGCAGGTACGGTATCTTCATCTCATCATCATCTCATCTCAGTAACTACCCAAGTACACAAAAATACACAAAAGAGATAGCTTCTTTTGCATCTTCACCTGCATATACATGTATGGCTGCCACAAATGAAAGCCAAGACGTATGGGTGACATTGACATATGACATCCACAGCCTCTATTTCCCACCAACTTTTTATAACATAGTCGTCATGTAAGCTCAGTGCCCATGCCAACTCATAGCCCTGGTAATCTGAGGCAGATGTTGTGTTCCACAAAACAAATGAGGCAGTCAAAATATTTCTCATTTATCTTAAATTTACTGTTTCCAAGGAAACAGTCCTATGAGAATCTAAGCTCTTTCTGAAGCATTCCTGATATGCAAGCCTCATAGTAACCCTGTAATCACAAAGCTTCCTACATATAAAAGTGTATACATATGATTAAATGTCAATGTGTTATTCACCTTTCAATATTTCTGTACTTACATTTAGTTTTAATTTATCACATTCCTTTTGTTTAACCTTTTCAATTTGTGAAATATAGTACATACAGAAAAGTACATGAAATATTAATCTATAGTATAATGAATAGTATTTATATCTCAATACCCATGTACCGATCTCTCAGATTGAGAAACTGAACATTGCTAGCATCTCAAAAGCCTTCAGGTTATAACTTCCCAAAATAAGCTCCCTCAATATTCCATGGTCCTATGCATGTGTTTGACTTTTATAAGAATCCCAACTTTGTGTTTCTTTAGTTTTATCACTGGGTACACATTGCTGAACAATAGTTTTTCCTGTTTTAAATTTTATGTAAATATTTCATATAGATTTTGTGTCTTGCCAGGTTTACTTTTTGCTTAATATTATCTAAGATTCAACCATGCTGTTAGTGTGCAGTGGCCATTTGCCTATTTTCACTACTACGCAGTATTCTATTATATAAAAACACACCACAATTTATTTAATTCAGTCTCTTATTAATGTACGTTTGTGTTCTTTTGAGTTGGGGTAACACAGACAGTGCTTCTCTTATAATATTCTTTGCATTCCTCTGTGGTAAACACTATCATTATCATTTTTTGGATGAAGAAAATGATGGATGGAGAGAGGAAATGTAATTTAGCCAATATCATTTAGCCAGTAAAATTGGGCTTTAAATCCAGCTCTCTGTGACTCCAGAGTCCATGTTCTTAATTTCTTCACTAAGTTCTTGCAATAGGAGATATGAAATTAAACTAAAATAGTGACAATTGAGATGAAGAAAATGGACAAATTCAACCAATTCTAAAAATAGAGATTCACTATGATTTGGTGATTAATTTTAGGTAGCTGTTGAAGGAGATGGAAAAATCAGCGGTAACATTAATTAAGTATCTGGCTGGAATGAGTGGTTGGTGGTGTCATTTACTGAAATACTAGATACAAAAAAGAGACCAGGGCTGGCAGTTGAGGAATTTATTTCAGACTTGAACATATTGCATTTGATACTGGCAAGGCACCCTGGTGACTAATAGTAATAGTTAACATTTATTGAGAACTTAAAACATGCCAAGAATTGTTCCAAACCCTTTACATGCCTTAACTCATTTCATTCTCACAACAAACCTATGAGGTACCAGCTACCTATCATTATGCCCACTTCATAGATGAAGAAACTGAGGCAAAACCAGATTCAGTGGTATCCCAATGTCAAAAAGCTGGTTGATGAGTCAAGGTACTTCCATAGGCAGCTGCTTCTAGTGCCCATGTTCTTAAGAACAAACATATATATTTTTTATGCTATACATGCTTTTTTATATATTTTTTTATTTTTTACTTATTTATTTATTTTTTCAGCATATTATGGGGGTACAAATGTTAAGGTTATGTATATTGCCCTTTCCACCCCCCCCAAGTCAGAGCTTCAAGCGTGTCCATTCCCCAGTTGGTGTGCATCTCACTCATTATGTATGTATATACCTATCCCCTCCTCCCCCCACCCGCCCGACACCCGATAAATGTTATTCCTATATATCCACTTAGGTGTTGATCAGTTAATACCAACTTGCTGATGAGTACATTGGGTGCTTATTTTTTCATTCTTGGGATACTTTACTTAATAGAATGGGTTCCAGCTCTATCCAGGAAAATACAAGAGGTGTTATATCACTGTTGTTTCTTATATCTGAATAGTACTTCATGGTATACATGTATCACATTTTATTAATCCACTCATGTATTGCTGGGCACTTGGGTTGCTTCCACATCTTTGCAATTGTGAATTGTGCTGCTATAAACATTTGAGTGCATGTGTCTTTTTCATAGAGTGACTTTTGTTCTTTTGGGTAGATGCCCAGTTATGGGACTGCTAGCTCAAATGGTAGATCCACTTGTTTCTTGATAAAAGGTCATGGGCAATAGATAGTTGATTATACAGATTTGATGCTTAGGCAAGAAATTCAGCCTTGATATATGGATCTGAATATATTTACATTTCAATGAATGTATAAAAGTACAAGTATGTCGGTGGTTCTCAGCCAGAAGTGATTTTCCTTCCTCCACCCCCAGGAGACATTTGGTAATGTTTGGAGAGGTTTTTGTTTGTCATAACTGGGGGCGGGCACTATTGTCATCTAGTGGGTAGAGGCCAGGAATGCTGCTAATCATTCTACAGTGCACAGGACAGCCCCTCTCAACAAAAAATTATCATGTTCAAAATGTCAGTAGTACCAAGATTGAGAAACCCTGTCCTACACAGACCAATCACTGGATGTATGTCCATCTAGAAATGGAAATTGATCTGGGCAAGGAAACTGCAGCTAAGAGGTGTCTGCTGACAGCACTTACAGTAGCTAGAGTAATAAGTTCTTTATCCCTAACTAGGAAAGCAGCAGTGTATCACAGCATCTGCCATGGTAATGAAAGGGAAATAAGGAAGTTTGGCAGATGGGTCCCTAACACAGGGGTAACACTGCTTTCCACCACCTGCTGGGATCAACAGTGTATTAATCATGCTGGTTCATTTTCTGCAATTCTGATGCTTTAATATCTTGGGGCTTTGCTGACCCTGGAAAGACTGCCCTCCCAGGGTCAGCTATTTCCTAGAGTTAGCAAATGACTAGCCTAGAAATGTGCCTTTCACATGCAAACCGACAATCCAGAGCCCTCACATCCCACCCCTTCCTCTGTCAGGCTCTCACACTCAGGGGCACTAACCCCTTGCTCTAATCACCCCAGAGTTAGGGACCAACTCTGGACAGCTCCTCCACCCCAGGAACTAACATTGTTTAAGCTAGCGAATTGTAAACTATTTCTCTTGCTGTGTAAACCACAGTAAAGTTTCTTAGACACGTTCTCCCCCAGTTCTGTAACCTGGGCCTCCTGACTGACCCTGGTGCTTCTCCATGTGGCCTCGTGTAGATGGCTTGCCTCCATCTCTTGGGAACTGTCAAGTAACATACTGTCTTTACAAAGGCAATTGTCTCCTGATCTGTTGGCCTCACAATACCTAAATAATAATGAAACCTACATTTTAAACCAACCAGATGAGTTGAATGATGGATAAGTTTTTGTTCAGATTTTTTTCTTATATTTTTTTCTTTTCCTTTCTTTCTTTTGTATTGACAACATTTTAAAAAATAACTTCTCTGCACATGGTTTGGCTGCAGAGTGAGTGCTGTGCTTTTTACTACATCCATGCACATTTTTATTTTTTAATATCTGTTTACTCTCCATGAATAAAGTATGTCCATATTTGGTATTTGGTCATAAACATTATTGCCTTTGTGTATTTACTCTCCACCTATTATTAATGCATCCCACTTTCCTGATTTTGAGCCAGAGGATTTATGGACATAAAGCTTCTATCAAAATTTAATAAATAAAGTATTAGCATTTGTATTACTTTGTAAATAGTAATCTCTCTTGATCCAAGTTAATGAGCCACACATTGTTTATTTCCAAATAATTAATTTTCAACTTTTGTTATTAATGACTATTTTGTACTGTAATTTAATAAGATGGCATGCATAATTTCAGCTTTTTGATAATTGATTTAACTTTTTTATGGTCTATTAGATGGGCAGTTTGTGAAAGACCCATTGGCTTTTATAAGAAAGTGTATATTCTGTTTATTTGGAATATACTCAGGCATTTTATTAAATAAATTATAAATTAGAATATTCAATAACCTTTTTATAGTTAATTTTTTTCTTACATGCTTCTTCAAAATCTGAGAGATGTATCTTCAAAGCTGTATTTTTTCATTTCTAACTTTTCTTTGTAACGTTTCATAGCATAGTTTTTACTTTAAATATTTTGTAGCTATATTATTTGTCATATAAAGGTTTATGACTCTAATATCTTCATTGTGAATATGTCATTTTTCAATATAAAATGACGGTCATTTTTTTATGATGGTATGATGAATTATTTGCCTCAAAACTGATTTTTATGTTATATTCTTTCCTTTGTTTGCCTTAGATGATTTATCTTTGCCAGCACTTTTGTCTATTTTTCTTTTCATTTTCTTTTTAACTTTTCTAGGTCATATTCTCCTAGGTATGTCTCTTGGCAATAACATATAATTGCACTGTCTTTAATAGGAGCGTTTAATCCATTTAATTTCAAAACTTCTAAACTTTTATGACTGAAAAGCTTATTCATTGCCCCTTTCAGTTTCAAATGTTTTGTTTTATTATTTTTTTAATGCTTCTTTACTCTTTTTGTCTTTTTTATCTGATTCTATTATTGCTAGTGCTTTGTAAAACAAACATCTTATTTTAAAATATTATAGATATATATAAGTTAAAAATAAGTTTCAGTGATCAATTTCACAAGCCAAATAGTGCTTTGATACCACCTGATATAATTCTGAGTATTAGTTTTATTATACTTTGCTTCCTTGATCCCTCATTGAATTCTCAGTTGGATGAAAGGAGGTTGTTATAACCTGGAATTTGAGGCCTAGATTATTATTTTTACATGTTATATATCCTATCTGAAAAATCACTTCTGTATTTTATTTCATAATCTATTTATAATATTTAATTCGACTTATTCTGTTTCACTGTTGTAATGCCTAATACCAGGCATTCCTAAGTCTTTTATTTGAATTTATCTCTTAGCTAGATTTATGAATATCTTTGAGTAATTTTTTTCCCATGGAGAGTCCATGTTATAGCATTTTTCATTTAAATTTTTATCTTCCACTCAATAAACATCTTCCCCTTGTCAATCTATTGACATCTCATTTCATATTTTTATCTTTTGCACCAGTGACTATATTTTTAAAAATTGCATTAAGGACTCAAGCAGATACTTTATAATGTGCTTCAAATTTCTAATAATCAACCTTTCCCAAAAGTATGTCCTTAAAGCTTAAATGCAGTTATATTTCTTTTATGTAGCATTTGTTAATACACTCACATATTTTTTATATTTGTTTATCCTGATAAGGAAACATATATCCAAAGAAGATATTTGTCCATAAACATTCTGGGTGAATTTATGAGCCATCTGACTCTATTAAAACCTCCTCTCAGCCAGATCCAGAGAATTTATGGATCTGAAGAGCTTCTGTCAAACTTTCTTATGTCCAGCAGACATTTATCTTTTTTGGCTATCTGGACTGTCTTTTGAAAATGATAATTTGTACCTTTGTAATTGGAAATATTCTTTGGATCTCCGTTGGCTAGACACAATACACCCAGGACACAGAGCTCCATGGCTTTTCCAATCACAATACCTTCTCACCACTACTGCCACATCCCTGAGCAGAGAGCACCAGTGCCCTTCCCTGTCTGTCACTGGCAGGAATATCATAATGATAATTGTATTTCCTAAATGAACAGAAAGAGCTACAAATGGGAGACACTGGAGGATAAAGTGGTCTTAGGTGTTTTAGTAAACAGATCCTTCCTCCACATCAAAGAATAAAAAGTTCAGTATTGTGATAGGTACGGACATTGGGCATTGAGGCCAAGAAGCTGTCTGCGGAAGAACAATGAATACTAATGACCTTTGGGTTTACATGTTTACTATCTCCCAAGAGGCAAAGTAAGTGTCAGTATCACCTATTAATTATAGTTCCTCTTCAGTTCAAAGAAACTTGTAATTACTGTGGGTAATATTGGTTGTCTTGATTTGGGGCATAATGAATGTTCATGGTTTAATATTTTTATGGGTATTATAGTTGGAAGTTGGGAAACATGGTCAGATATTGCTAACAGAAGTGATTCTGATGCTGTAGTCATCACTTTAAATATGCAGCAGATCTCCTTAATGCATTTTTAGGTTTCCATAGTAACATTTATTCTATAATGCACATTGCACTTTCACCATCCAGTGATTTAAAACAGGATGTATTATTTACCTGTAGATACCTACCTAGCCTCTGTTCCCTGTTGTTCTACAGCTGATGTTGTCTAACCCCCCCACTCATGGCCCTACAGGTTCTATAACAAGCTTTGCTAACCCAGTTCTATCTCACCCAAACTTCTGACTCTGAGCATTGTCACCTTGCCACTGGTCTTGCTATGGTTTTGGAAAATTTGCCTTTGTTTAGGCTGGGTGCAGTGGCTCATGTCTGTAATACTAGCACATTGGGAGGCTGAGGTGGGTGGATTGCATGAGGCCAGGAGTTTGAGACCAACCCAAGCAACATAGGGAGATCCCATCTCTACACAATATTTAAAAAATGAGTCCGTACACTCCAGCCTGGGTGACAGAGTGAGATCCTGTCTCAAAACCAAAAACAAAACAAACAACAAAAGAATATCAAGCGGAGTCCTATGGATGATAAAAAGATAATTAAAATAAAGAAAAATAACAAGAAAAATTTGCCTTGGTTTCATCCTCACATGTGAGTTCTGAAGACTGGGTCCCTGCCTTTCTCTCTGGAGATTCAAATCCCTCTCTTGGTTACCTATGCAGTACTTTAGATCCTCTGGGTTTACCCACCTCCTGGGACAAAGGGAGTGATCTTAGTATTACCTTGAAATTCAAAGCCTGCTGCCTTCTGATCTGAGGAGGACACTTAGATGCTGCCTCCCTCTCTTCTTAGCTGCCTCTCTGCCTCCCTGCTGGGATTTCTAAATGTGTCCCTCTTGGTAGGTTTCTTATGACAACACAGCTTCCCAAACTAACATCTGTTGTGATTTTTTTTTTTTTCAACATCATGCTCTACATCCTTAAATGACTTTTCCTAACTCTTGGCGGTAAGTTCTATTTCACCATTATGAACAGACCTACCTCTACCTCAAGATTCCTCTAGAATTATCCAAACCTCTATTTGCTGGGCCATATCTTATCATATTAAAAAATAAGAAAATGCCAGATAACCAAGATATTCTTATTTCTGGGGTCTTCCTAGGCCATTTCTTCCCTTATATTCCAGCTACCCTTATAGAAAATCAATCACTGATGTAAGTGACTTCATATCCAAAATTTATTTTAAAGCTGACAAATTTCCCCAAACTTCTTTCGAAGACATCAAGTCACCATTATTCTTTTACCGAGAATAAAATAGCTTTCAACGTCCTCGCCATGTTTATTCCTGTTTCTGCTCCTGTCCTTTCACCGTGGGTCAGCCATCGAGTTTCTCTCCAGCTTAAAACCCTTCAGGAGTTTCCCACTTCCTTTGTATATCTTCAAACTTATACTCTGACTCACACCTTCAACTTCAGCTCCGTTTCCAGCTTCTCTCTCTCTTAATATGCCCCACCCACACTGGACTGCTTTCAGGATTTTGAAGGTACTATTTATATTCTTTTCTGTTTGGAAAACTTTCAACTTTATTGTTATAGATGAATGTCAATGAATTTATCCTATATGGCCCAGCACCTGCTCAAATGATACACCCTCAAAAGGGCTCTTACTGACCTCTCTGTTCAACTTGGTTCATCACCTCTTGAACAGGGCCTAACAGGGTTTTGCATAAGCAAAGACTCAAACATATTTGATCAATAGAGAAAAACTTTGGGTGAACATGAAATGGAAATGAAATATTAGAAATTTACCAATAATTATAAATATTTCTTATTGATAAATTATATGCCTAGTGACAATGCTAGGTATTATGTGAAAATAATGTTAGTCTATGAGAAAATCTTTCAGTATTTTCTTCATATACAGATAAAAAGGAGGGCAGGTGGGATGTAGTTCAGTGAATGGAATCAATTTAGTGCCAAGTAGTAGATGCAGGTCAGTTGAAGAAAGCTCAGTTCTGGAGATATGTCAAAACTGTTTGAAACATTTCTTAGTTGTTCATATAAATATTTATTTGAGGATGGAAAGTTGCAACTATTATTTTTATTCCTTTATAGATAATTATAAAATAGATTAAAAATATTGTTTTCCAAAATTCAGGTAACAGGTAAGAATATAAGAGTCTTAACTTTCCATCCTAAATTTTGTCTGCAAAACTGCTGATAAAGCAGGTTTCTGCACTCTCAGCCCTCACCCTATTCCATGCACCTAACTCTCCTTTCATCTTCCATGGTGCCTTCTCCAAAGAACCTGGAGTTATGCAGAATGACATAAGAGACATCTGAAGTCAGCTGCCATCAAATAACCAGATGGACGAACCCAGTCCTCCATAATTTTCCTTTCCCCTCTGGTAGATTCTTGCCTCTGACCCTGTAGGCAGCAGTTCTCAGAAATTAATGTAGAAGACTACTTGAAAAAGTTGGTAATGTTTTGGCAAAAATGCAGATTTCTGGGTCTTACCCAAGAAAATTAGATTTGGTAATTCTGAACTGGAGCCTAAATATCTGAATTTTTGAACATCACAGCAGCTACTCCCTATATAGATAATTTACAGAAAACACATTTAAAACAATCAGCAGTAGTTTTGTTGGGTTTTCATGTGACTGCCTATTCTCTGAAGTTGATCACAGCATCCTATAGCTTGAGGTCACCAAATGTTATCAATAAAGAAGCCACCTATATATAGGGTTAGCCTCAATTAAAAGAAACAATGTTTCCCACAAATCATTACTCATTAATTTAGTATTACTTTTGACAACTTATATGCATTTTTCAGCTAATGTGGGATTTGTTTTTGCTTTAAACCACTTTACTAACATATGCTTGACAAGTGAAAAGCTGTACATATTTATGTATACAACTTTATGACTTTGAGGGTACGCATACATCTGCGAAACCACTACCACCTTCAAGGCCATGGACATATCCATACCCTCCTAAAGTTTCCTCCCACCCTATTTATTTTATATTTTTAATGTTTGTATGTGTATGTGTTAAGAAGACTTAACAAAAGATTTACAGTCTTAGCAAATTTTAAGGATTGTTAGCCATAGGTACTATGCTGAATTGTTTCATCGAGTTGTGAAATGGAGTCCTGGAGATTTTGATTGCAAAAATAACAACTATGTTGACCCATATGGATAAATCAATGTCTTTAAACATTAACTATTCACACCTATAATGAAAACATGATATGATCCTTCATTTATCTAAGTTGTTTTTCATGTTCCTTGGTAGAATACAGCATTCTTCATATCAATTATACACATCATTAGGTTTATTCTGCTTTTTGAGTTGATCTATTCAAAGAAAAACATCTGTTAACTTTGTGAATTAGTTTCACGACTGGTCACTGAACTGTTTGCTTCTGAAGATCTACTTTCCACCTTCCCTCACCATGCTCTGTACCATAGGAAGAGGTCCTCCTGGACTGAATGAATCAAGCTCCCTTGTGTCCTAGCTTCCAGATGGGTTCATTCAATGGAAAACATCAACACAAAATTGGAAGGTGGAAGGAGAGTGAGGTTAAGTGAAGGTCTGAATTAGTCCAGAGTAATGTAAGTATATCTTTTAGTATTTTGTCAGCCCAGGCAGGATGTCATGTGCAGTTTGCAGAAAAAATGACTTATGTGCTACAAGAATTTGGTTAAATTCTCCTTAACTCTTCTATTTATTGTGCCTTATCTGTTCATTTGCTTAGAACTTAAGTTGAAAGGGCTGGTAGATTTTATTACCTAATTAATTGTTTAGATGCCTTAAAACATGTTAATGAGACCTACTCAGATCATCAAAACAAAAGGATTTTTCTTTTAAAAATTATTTAATCAGATACTATATTCACCCCCTGTTGCAAAAATGTGTAATATAGATTGTTCTTCCATTTTATGGTGAACTTGCCACATTAGTAAGAAGTTTGAAGAGATTAAAAAATTAAAAACTCTCTGCTGTTTTCTTCCTTGATGCATGGGTGCCTATTTTCTCTGCACTTGTACCTTTTGACCTGTAGGTCTTCATTCACAGGTTCTAATCTAAGCAATTTAGGTGTGCCCTCTAGTCCAAGTTTATATATTCTTTCATCTAATGCAACTCTCTACTACTAGCTAATTACCAGATCAAAGAAGCATAACAAAGTGTGTCCCTCTGGTACTTTCCTATCTAGAACTCATATAGTCTGAGATCAGTAACCTCTTGTCATTAATATGTGGTAGTGGTGAAACCTCATTAGAATACATCTTCAGCACAAATTCCTTAAAACTAAGAGATATCAAAGAGTTTTATAGAAAAAAAAAAAAAAAAAAAAAAAAAAAAAAAAGAGTTTTATAGAATTTGAACTTACTGTTCGGTTATCATTTCATCTTATATCTTTTGCTTCAAGAGTCCTTGTGAATTTTTTTTTTTGACAGCATAAGATAGGCACTTAAAAAATTTTGTTTGTTTGTTTCTCAAGGAAGGTTTTCAACAGCAATCTTCAGGGAGCTGTGTTCTACTCTTTTCATTAGCAAAATCAATTCTTTTTTATTTTCTTTATCTTGATTTCTCCCTCTCGAATGTGGAGAGGTTATTTATGGTCTGGTATTTGATCAAACAACACATGGGAGGATACAATTCTAATGTCTTCAGGGCACACCTGAATATATTTTTCAGAATATTTCTTTAATTTTTTTAAACTAGACAGACAATTAGTATAAGTTCAATAATCCATCATTCTATAATAAAAAGAATTGGAAGGAGGTTCAGACATGAGTAGGCCTAGTGGGACAATTTAATCTATGCTTGATTTTTTATCTGTAATTTATAAAGTTGCTGTTCCAGCGACCAGTTCCCTGTCTCTCATTTTCCATTGGCCCAGCCTTCAGTCTAGGGACACCACGGATCCAGGAGCCTTTCCAGAGTTACTGCCAAACCACTAGGAAGACCAGGGAAAAAGTCACCACCTACTGATTTCCTCCTTGAGTAGCTTACTTACATGTCTCCCAGTGCAGATAATTCTGAATGCTGCTTATCAGAGAAAGTAAAGGGCTCTAAGAGAGGTGCCTCCTGTCTGCTCTGTGCTGGTTTGCAATTGCCTTCATCCCTCTCTATTGGAAGTTACAAAGGGTTGGTATTTCCTGTATTTACTTTCTGTAATGTTACATTTTTCTTAGGAAGAAGCAGTAAGTCTTCCCTTTGTTTCCAGGTAAATTACTCCACGTTCAAAGTAGGCTAATTAGCCATGGTTCCTTATACTTTTCAGAGTTTTCACTATCTTCATGTTCTTATGAACATTTTAGTCATTAATTACCAGGTAATTTAGAGCATTGTGTTGGCAAAGGGATTAGATATACCAATGTTCAAGACATTTACCTATCTGGAAGTTACTGTCAACAGCTACTCATTCACAAACATTAACCCACATCAATTTTTATTTGTGTGGAGTCTTTAATGGAGATTTTACTCACCTGATTTCAGGTGCACTAGGCTTTCACCTAAAAATCGATATAGCTATTTTCTAATATTTCATCTTTAGCTCTCCTCTCATTTTATCTTTGTTTTCTATTTCCAATTTCATCCAGTCTTGTGGCTTCAATTATTTCTATTTTGTGGATTATTGAGACCTTACCCTTTACTTTTTCATTTCCCATAAGCTCTAGTTCAACTCCTCAGATGATTGCTTGCTCCTGCCTTGAATACCCTGAGGATACCTTAAGTCAAAGAAATATGTCCAAAATATAGCTCATAATCTTCTACCTTCCCAAATTTCCCTACTTGTTCATTCATATGTTCATTTGTTCATTCATTCATTGTTGTATTTATTGAATACTTTCTTTGTATCAGGTCCTGTTGGTGGAGATAATTTGTGAATATGGAAGATAATATTCCCCTGGGGAAGTTTGCACAGAATTAACAGACAAACATGCACACCAGTAAGCAACCAAATATGATACAGTCTGATAAGTGTCAAGATATGATGAGTTTGGGATAGGATAGAAGAACAAAGTGAGGAACAAAATCTCAGCTTGGGCATCAGGAATATCTTCTCAAAAGAAGTAATATCTAAGCTGAGTGCTAAAGCTTGAATAGTAATTATCCATATAATGAGAAAAAGGAGAGAATATTCCGGGTGGAGGGAACAGTAGGTAGAAGTAACAAAGAACATGGCACACAAGCAACCCTAGTAATAGAAAATAGCTCACTCACTATAGCTAGAGTGAAGAGGGTATAAAACAGTGACTTTTGAGAATGTAAAGGTGATCACCAGCCAAATATTTAAGGGCTCTATAAGTTGTATTATGGATTTTGTACTTTATCCTGAGAGTCAGAAAATATATTGGAAGGTTATAAGGATGGGAATTACAATATCAATTAGAATTTTAGAAAGATCATTCTGACTGCAGTGTAGAGGTTGAGTGGAAAGAACAAAGGCAGGTGAAAGATCAATTAGAATTAAATGAGAGATGATAAAAATCTTTCCTTGGAGTGGTGGCATTAGAGATAAAGAAAAAATAAAATAAAATATATTTTGAAAATTCGGTAATTTCTTTGACTAGGGCCTAAGCAAAAAAAGGAGACAAAGATTTATGGCTTGAGCAATGGGATGTCTAAGGATACCTTACACTGAGATACAATTCAGAAGAAAAGGAAGAGGTTACGGAGAAAAACTTGAGTTCAATTTGGGCACGTTGCCCCTGAGTTTTCTATGGCATTTATAAACATAAACAGTTAATAGAAGTTAGTGGTCTGGAGATCAGGAGAAATATCTGAACTGGAAAATTTGTTATAGTAATTCCCAGGACACAATGGTTATTGAATAGATGAAACTGAATAGAGATTGCCAGTAGAGAGCACATAGCATGAGAAGAGAGAGCACCTAGACAGAAGAGCATCTGTGTAAGGTCTAGACCAAGGAAAAGAAGCCTACAAAGATGACTGTGGAGGTCATCAGAACAGTAGGAGGAATAATATAAGGACTAAATGTTAACGTGTTTTGAGCAGGTGTGTGCACTGAGCACTGAGTGTAGAAACTACTTACATGGATTGGCTAATATCAAATCATATCAAATCAGAAAATGTGAGTTTAAGAAAACCGAGGAAGAAAGTGTTCAAGACAGATGGAGACAATTATAGAGCTGAATGCAGCCAAGACATAAAGTATGGTATAGACTGAAATGTATTTATAGTATTTAGTGCAAGGAAATCATGGGAAACCTTGAGAAAAGCAAATCCTGGGGAGTGCTGGCAGCAGTAAACAAGTGTACAGTAGGTTTGTGAAGTAAAGGAGGTTAGGAAATGTTTTCCATCCCTTGCTAGCAACTCCATTATTCCATGTATCCAGAATAGAAAACGTGGAGTCACCTTTGATTTTTTTTTCCTCTCATTTGTCTTTTGCTGTTAATTCTAATTGTTTAATGACTCTTGCTTCTCTCTGGCACCTCTTTGTGGTTGCCTTTAAGACATATGCTCTTGTTCAATTTTAAGTTTTTTTATACTCTCACAGCATAACCCTAGTTCTCGCTTAGGGAAAATCATACCATACCTACATTTTAAGACCCAGTTCAAATAGAGCTCATTGAATAAACCTAGCTAATAATTTCATATTCAAGCAATCTACTTTTCTATGAACTCCTGCAACACTTCATTATAATTTTTTTTTATTTCAGCATAGTACAGGGGTACAAATGTTTAGGTTACATATATTACCTTTACCCCACCAGAGTCAGAGCTTCAAGCATGTCCAACCTCCAGATGGTGCACACCTCACCCATTAGATGTGAATATACCCCTCCCCCATATCCCCTCCCATCTGCCCGATGCCTGCTGAATGTTACTACTATATGTGCACTTAAGTGTTAGTTAAGTCAGTTAATACCAATTTGATGATGAGTACATATGGTGCTTGTTTTTCCAACCTTGTGGTACTTCACTTAATAGAATGGGCTCCAGCTATATCCAAGATAATATAGGAAGCAAGAATGGGAGAAAATATTTGCACGCTACACATCTTATAAAAGCCTGATAACTAGAATCTATATGTAACTGAGGAAATCAGCAAGAAAAAAATCAAATGACCCTATCAAAAAGTGAGCAAAGGACATGAAAAGAAACTTTTCAAAAGAAGACAGATTAATGGCCAACAAACATATAAGAAAATGCTCAATATCTCTAATCATCAGGGAAATGCAAATCAAAACCACAATGAGATACCACTTATCTCCAGTGTGAACAGCTTTTATCAAAAAGTCCCAAAATAATAAATGTTGGCATGGATGCAGAGAGATAGAAACACTCATGCACTGCTGGTGGGACTGCAAACTAGTACAACCTCTATAGAAAGTAATATGGAGATACCTCAAAGAGCTACAAGTAGAGCTACCATTTGACACAGTAATCCCATTACTGGGCATCTACCCAAAGGAAGAAAAGACATTCTATACAAAAAGACGCCTGTACTAGAATCTTTATAGCAGCACAATTCACAACTGCAAAGATGTGGAAACAACCCAAGTGTCCACTGATACGTGAGTGGATTAATAAAATGTGGTATATGTATACCAGGAGTTCTGCTCAGCCATTGTAATACTTTTTAATAATCCTCAGGACATTTTCCCTTCAGTGTGGCCATCCATCCACGTGTATGTCTTATCTCTCTTTCTAGACTGTGAACTTCCTGAGGGTAGAAGTCTTTATTTATTTTTATATTGTATATAGTTCCTAAAACAGAACATCTAAGTACATATTTTGGTTATACATAATTTTGGGCTATTGGACCGTGGACAAGTCACTTCTTTTGGTTCTGCATAATTATGAGCTACTGGACCTTGAGCAAGTCTTACCTAGGTTTTCTGAATATTTTTCCTTCCAAAGTAGATAATGTTATCTATTTTCCTACTTAACATTCAAGGTGGTTTTCAGAATTAGAAAAAAGTAATATATTTGAAAATGTTTTGAAAATAGGTAAAATGGTAAAATATAAAACAACTTATTATTTGTATTTATACTATGATTTCAGGGGGTGTCGTTGTTAGTGATACTCTATTATGATTATTCTGTACTGAGAATTGCCACTCTATTTAGACATGCAGCAATTCAGCCAATCACAAGTTTAAAGGTTAATTTCTTCAATTCAGAGCATCTAACACCTGCTGAAGTCTGCTGATTTATTTTGATGAATACTTCAAAGAACATATATTTTATAGAGACTGTTTCTTTCCCTATGTGTTTATACTAGGAAAAGTGGCAAGTGAATTAGATCAAGTGTCTGTGCATAACTGATCAATTTGTTTTCTTTTTCTTTACTTTTTTAAGTACAAAATTAATGTGTGCTTATTGCACAAATAGACACCATTCTTAAATGTATACATAAAAACTAAAATCTCAATTCCTATAAGTAACAGTTAAATGTTTGGTATATTTATTTATAGAAATTTGTTCCACACACACACAGATTTGTTTTTGTTGCTGATGTTGTTCTGTGTCTCTACCTCTTTCCTAACTCTTATGTATGTGTACATCTCTAGACACCTGTATATTCACATAATAGAATTTACACATATTAAATGTACATACAACTATTGTGGTAGGCAAAATAATGGACCCCTCCAAAATGTTCATACCCTATTATTACCCATATTGACAATATTGTCTTATGTGACAACGGGGATTTCCACATGTGATTAAAGTTTAGGATCTTAAAATGGAGTGATTATCTTTGATTATTCAGTTGGGCACAACATAATCCCATATCCTTAAATATGAAAGAGGAAAGCATAAAAATGGGCCAGATATGAGAAGAATTTGATCTGCAATTGTTGGTTTTGGCACTGGAGGAAGGGGGCCATGAGCCAGATAACATCTAGGCCTCTAGAATTTGGAAACTGCCCTTAGTTTATAGCCAGGAAGAACACACAGACCTCAGCTATAAAACTGGAAAGCACTGAGTTATGCTAACAAATTAAATACACAAGGAAACAAAATCTCCCCCAGAGTCTCCGATAAGCAAGGCAGCTCTGCTTATATTAATATATACCTTGATATTAGCCTAGGGAGACCCATGTCTCACTTCTAACCCACAGAACTGTGAGATAATAAATTGTGTTGCTTAAGCACTAAATTTGTGGTAATTTATTGAGCCTGCTATAGGAAAATAAATATAAATAGCTTTATACAGCTATCTACATAATGTTGCAACTTCATTTTTCTTAAAAATATACATGGACACCTTTTTATGTCATTTACTAAGAGCTCACTTATGTGTACAGCTTTGCACATTATGAGTATAGTTTTACAGGAGAAATTGCTAAAAATAGAATAACTCATTAAAACAGTAGATACACTTTATCAGATGCAGCCAAATTTCCCTTCGAGAAGTTTCTACCAATTAACATTACCACCAATAATATGTGTGAGAGTGCCCATATTCCATATCCTTGCCAAAACGTGATATTATCAGTTATCTTAATGCCATGATCTTTGCCCTTGCAAGGAATCAAAATTACTTTACTAACTATTGAAAGCCATTATTTCTTCTTTTTGTGAATCTCACACATATCCTAATGCAAAATATTAGAGATCCACACAAGGTTTTATAGGAATGTCCTCTTGTTCTGGTATATTTTCTTACTGTCTATGATGTTTTCAATATAAAAATTATTAACTCAGAAAAAAATTTAAAGACATGTTTTAGTACAAATGTCCATACTCCTGAGTCCCAAGACTAGGCAGCTAACTGTATACATTTGTTTGGGCACTTTCTATACCACCGTTGATGAGGTTACTTGCACTTATCTCCAGTAAAATTCCATTCTTGAGGCTCTCATTACCATTATTACTCTTTCCACTTCATGTTCTGAGATTATTAATTTTTAAGTAATCTAAAGAAAAACATAAAGGTGTTTTGGGATATTTTATGAACACATAAAAGCTAACATGCAATGAGTTAAGGTAAGTCTCCAGTCAAGTCAGACTCAAAAAGGCTTTTTAGGAAGAATTTACTTAAAATTACACTTGCTTACCAAGTATTCCCAAATTCCTCCTGGATCCTTCTTTAGTTTTTAAATTATGAAATATTTCTAACATAGTAAAAGAAAATTATGAAATGCATATACCTTACCATCCACTTAAAATTTAGTAATTATGTGTGAAATGTAAGCTTTTTTGTTTCTTTAAATAATTTTTGTACCTCTCCTAAAACTTTGTGTGTCTAATGTTGTTGCTATTATTATTTGCATCATTGCTCTTTTAGTTGATGCTATTATTATTACTATTTTGGTTTGTGTGAGTATATTTTTGATTAATGACTCAAATCTTTAATAGTTATTGCTCTATTCAGGTTTTCTATTCCTAAGTCTGCTTTATTTATACATTTAAAAAAATTTAATATCTAAATTTTCAAATGTGCAGGTATTAAGTTATTTTTAGCGTTATTTGATGATATTTTAAAAGCTCATGGTATGTGTATTACTTCTTTTCCATTTCTGATATTATTTTTTTGTTCCTTTTTACTTCATGCCCTTCTTCATTCTTGCCAAAGGCCTATTTATTTTTAGTAGTTTATTTTTTTTCAAAAAAGACTACTATACCTTTGTTTTCTATTTTGTTAATCTCTGCTATCACTATTGCTTCTTTGACTTTTTGGGTTTATACTACATTCACATTTTAATATGGCAAGTCTTATAAAATCATTTTATTCTAAATATACTTTCATTTCTATTTTTAGTGTTTTATCCAGAATATTGGGCTGTGTTGTTTAATTCCCATACCCATTCGGTGGCTTCCATTTTGTTACTGATTTCTTATTTCATTGAATTTTTGTCGAAGAATACAGTTGATACGTTATTGATTATTTGGTATTTTAGAAACAATCTTTTGTGGCCTAGAATGCGGTAAGGTTTTGTATATATTAACATTTGCTTTAAAGGACAGTGAGTTATTTTTCAGATACAGGATACTATGTATACTCAGTAAATCAATCCTATTAAATGTTTAGTTCAAACAGTAGATATTCTAATATTTGTATGCTTTGCCTATTATTTCTGGGAGGGGTGTATTAAAAATCTCACTATGATCATTAACTTTGCAAGTTCTCTTTGTAATTCTATCAAGTCAAAAAAACAAAAAACAAAAAACAAAAAAATCTTATGATGCAAGACTAAATTGTTTCATTTCCTTGAGTGGATGCCTCACAACTTGGGATAAGAATGTTTATCTCAGTCTAATCTCCCAATGCCATTGGCTTTACATTCTGTATTTGTTTTTGACACCTAAGAGTCTCCCTCTTTCTCTCACTTAAGTTCCTCTCTCTCTCTCTCTCTGTCTGTCTCTTTCTCTCTCTCTCCTCTCTCATACCCTAGCTCTACCACATATTAAAACCAAAGACTTCAAAATTACAATTTATTCACCATTTCTTTGTGTTGGCGGGAAAGGGGGTCTACTGGTCTAGTTCACCCAGTATTGTTTTCACCAGAAGTTTTCCCTTGAAATTTAAAATAAGGTTCATGTGAAGAATTAGCGTTTTTTCTTTCCTCCTGATACTGGCATCTCAGGTTGCAATGGCAAAGAATACTTTCTGAAATTGATTGTATTCTGCCCTGGCAACTCATTCCTTTATTCTGTTCTGGTTTCCACACTTAAAGGCTATTATGAAGATGTTTCGCAAAGTTGCACAAAGAACTTTTAAAGGAGTCAAAATGATCTAAATATTTAGAAAGAAAACTACGAACGTGTTCATTTATTTGTAGGGCTCTTTTTGTAGAAGAGATATTATACTATTTTGTATTGCTCCATAAAGAGATCTAGGACTACTATATGGAAGGAATAAGGAAACTTATTTAGACTCCTTTTGAAGAAAACTTTGCAGCAGTTTGTCCTGACTTTATGAAAATCAGTCACCTATTCTTGGCTGTTCAGAACAAAACATAATAACCACATATTTGGCATGTTGTAGATACCATTCTACTAGGATAAACATGTCCAGCTAAAATTTAATGTCTCTTGACATTCTAAAATTCTACGAGTTGCCAAAACCCCAACAAAGTCCCAGCAGATGCAAGCCTGAGGTAATTAAAGATGAAGTCAATAAGCTTACGCAAGGTGCCTCCAGTCAGAAAGAGTTTTCAGACCTGCAGGTTAGTATAGGTAGAGAATATTACTGAGCTGCCCACAGTAGGAGCTTGAGGGAAAAGAAATCTCAGGTCTGAAAGGAAAAATGCCACAGGGACAACTAGGAAGACAAGAATTGTCTAGGGAGCTTGAATATATGTAGGAGGGAATCAAAATTGAAGGAGAACTAGGTAGGGGAAGCCAAAACATTTTGTTCCTTAGTAAACTCAATCTAAAATTTTCTCATTCTGTGTTTTTAATGTAATAATATAATAACATTGATATTCACTTGAAAAATATTTTCGAAGTCAGTATTTTCTCATTCTTTTGATATTCCTTTCTATACTTTTCCTGAACAAGTTGTATAAAATATAAAAAATTAATAACATGGAATAAAAGTATTTTATATCTTGCAATGAATTTTATACCCACACAATCAGTAAAAATGTATATATAAAACTGTATTTTTAGTACATCTTTTTGGAAGCACATTATATTTTTCTAATGAACAATGAAATACTACTGATAGCATATTTATATAATATATATAATATATATAAATGTTTTCTATGCTGTGAAATTATAAATGATAACTTGGTAAGTTCTGCTTTTATTGTTGCATTTTTTTTTTCATTTTAAAAGATAAGTAGACATCATATTCTGGGAATTTATTTTGAGAGAAGCAAGAAAAGGAAAAAGTTACCCCCAAGTTATCACACACATGTATACATCCCCCCCAACACACACACACACACTCTCACACTTTGCTTTCTTCATTCCATACTCAGTCAATAACAAATGAATAATTAATGAATTTCTGGCCAATGGAATATAATTAATCAAACATTTCTAAGGTCTTGCTATCTGAGAAGCATTGTGCTAGATGATATAAAAATGTATACATGAATGAAGAAAGACCACCTTACAGGAGCACAAACTCTTTGAGATACATACATATGCAAATATAATTCAAGTAAAACAAATAGTGGTAAGTGGATAATTAAACTACACAGTGTATACCTCGGTATGTCTCAGTAGATGGCAAGCTCTAAAAGGTAGAGATTTTTCATGAATTGATGCAATCTGACAATAGGCACGCCACAAAATTGTGAATGAATGCAATTATTATGCAACTAACATATTTGTACATCTCAACAACCAAAACAATCAGAATAAAAATTGGTCAATAAAAAGTCAGGTTATATCAGTGCAATGAGTTTTAACTCTTTACATATATTTAATATTTAAAAATTATGCTTCTCTCACAAAGAGATATCCAATTTGGGCTTCTTATACTTAATGTAATATTTACTGAATCCCTGCTGTTCATTACTTTATTTATTTAACGCATATTTGTTGAATACTACATTAGTTTCCTATGGCTGCTAGAAAAATTGCCACAAATTTGGTAGCTTGAAAAACATACATTTATTCTCTTGCAGTTTGGGAGGTTAAAATCTAAAGTCAGTTTCACTGGTCTGAAGTTGAGGTGATGTCAGGGTCACTCTCCATTCAGAAGTTCTGGGGTAAATCTATTTTCATGTCTTTTCCAGCTTCTAGAGCTAGAACACAATCCTTTCATTCTTTGACTTGTGGCCTCTACTCTAATCTTCAAAGCCAGTGGCCCAGCCTTTTGCTTTAGTCCTATTGCCTTCCTCTCTGTCAAATCCTTCTCTGAGTCCCTGGCAATAAGGACACTTG
Source organism: Microcebus murinus (assembly GCF_040939455.1). Classification (NCBI taxonomy): domain Eukaryota; kingdom Metazoa; phylum Chordata; class Mammalia; order Primates; family Cheirogaleidae; genus Microcebus; species Microcebus murinus. Next base: position 60,846,655 of record NC_134108.1, on the reverse strand, counting down.
TGATTATATTTAGGGCCCTCCCAGCCAATCCTCATCTCAAGATCCTTAATCAAATCTGCAAAGTTCCTTTTGCCATATAAAGTAACATTCATAGGTTCAGGTCTTAAAAAGACCTCAATATCTTTAGCAGCAACTATGTGTTGGGTATTGGAGACCCAGCAGAGAATCAGAAAATCAATCCCTGGATCTGCACTCATGGTGCTTCACATTATGGGGGTTACAAAGGACGTACACGATACACACCTGTTTTTTAATCAGGTTCTTTAACAGAGGAATGTTTTATCAGAGAATAACTGTGTAGTTTTTTCTTCTCTTTTAACGAGAGAAATTCTCAGCTACTTCTTAAAATAAGCAGGCATAGAAAATCACCTTATAACAGGTGATGTTGAGAAGATTTGTGGTCTCATACAAGCAGAAGATAAGTCAGCTTATCTATTTTGAGAAATAATTTGGCATTTTTTTTTTCTTTCACAAACTCTGCAAAATGCTCCTTCATTCATGGCAGGAGAAGGTAGTGTTATGGCAGAAGAAAGGTTAGGTCACTTTGATTAAAGAAGAAATCCCAACCTTAATGCCTTAGGAAATGATGCTGTAAAAATTGGACTTTGAGTGGTATAATATTTGGGGTGTGCCCAATTGTGATATAACATTAATGCTGAATCATAATACATGGAACTTCTTCCTTCAAAACATTGAGAGGCTCTGTATCAATAAATAGAGTTGTTTTCCCACTCAGGAAGTACTGCAACTCCCTGCTAACTCTACTTGCTACTATAGACGTGCATGTGCCTCAGCTGTCACCATGACTGTGAATAGAACAAGGTCTTCCTCAAGAGAGATGGCCCATATCTAATCATCGGTGCATTAGCATCTAACAGCACCATTCAACTGGAGGTGAACTTTCTGCCATCTTTGTATGTGAAGGTAACAACATTGGACTTGTCTTCCATCTCCATCACTCAGGAGTTCCATGACCTGGATAAGTGCTTAAATTAGAGTATGAGATGAGTTTTCACCACAGGAGCATGGCCTGTTTAGTTGAGAGTTACCTACACTGAGTTTAATCCTAGGTTGTGGGCCAATTCTTAGAAAAGCCTTAATAAATGGACCAAGAAGTCACCCTAGCACCTGTGACCACTGTAAGACCAGTGCATTTACACAGCTTCTGCATTTTTGTTGTGATCTGCTAAGGCCAGCTTCTTTGATCTGTATTGCAGTTCATGAATTTATGTAGGGAGGAGTTAGACTGGATTCCTTGTTGTCGGGATGCTGGTAGGAACTCAGGAGATCTGGATACAGATGGGAAAAGGATTAGAGCATTAGGAGGAAAGGTGAAAGTTGTACCTCTGAATTATCTGCTGGTCGAAGCTTTAGTGTTCTACTCATAGCACTTCTTGCAGTTATATTATTTGCATCCTAAACCATGTCAAATAATACCCTAGTTGATATCTTCATGGAGAAAGATACAATGTAAAGAACAGAACAACAATTTAATTAATGAAGAAATTGTTTCTATGTTTCATATTACTCCCTGGAAAGGTAATGTAAATTAAAATAATAAAACAAGCATTATGTAGAATAGCCATGGAGAAAGCAGACTTGACATGGACATTTAAGTATACCATGATGGATAACTGGACTTTTGTTCTGGGATTTATTATGTTTATTTATTTTGTTTTGCTGCTACTTAGAATCCAAAAACACTTCAAGGTTTGAAAGAATATCATATTGTGTGTCTTGTACATAATTTTCCATTAAAGAAGCCAAAGGGGCTGGGTTCCACTTCAAGGAAGCTAAACACAGACATGGAGGGTTAGCTAAGTAGATTATCTCAACCAAGAATTTGAATCTTAAGAAATGAGGCAGATAATGCAAGCAGAGACCAGAAGTTATTCATGGTGATGTCAACAGCATTTAGAACTCAGTGCAGCCTCAAAAGTACTAATGACAGAGCCCTAATCTGTACTGTTGTAGGAGGCTATGTTCCCAATTTCCCAGCCCCTCTTGGTTTCTATCTATTGCCAGTCCCTAATGAACTAGCCTTCACCTTCATGCCCCACTATACCCTACAACTTTTCACGAAATCTACTTTTGTTTAGGTTTTTCAGATTGTTTCTATTGTTTACAAAAATAGCTCTGATCAATGCAATTGGAAAGGATATAGACATAAACTGACTTCCCATCTTAGGTGAGTGAAGAAATGAACAAAGGTATAAAGTAGCACGATGTCTTGAAACTTTTAATGAAACATCTAGGGTTGAAGGAAAACAAGTGGAGTGAAATATTTAGGAGACAATGAGACTCAATGAAACAGAAACAAGGAAAAGGCTAAAGGTATAAATGTTTGCCTTGATATAGGAAATAAGGGGAAGGATCTTCTTTCATTGCTAATGTCAAAAGAAAAATGAATGCTTGCTGCTTTTTTTAATAAGATCAACCTCAAGGATACTGTGGGCTGGGGATTATTATATTAATAAGTGATAATTAGGAGAAACCAAAGGCTACCATTAGTTTACTGTGTTAGAATTGTTCTTGATAAGAATGCTATAAGAAAAATCTGTGGGTTTTTATCTCCATTCTTCCCTCTTTGGATAATATTTTTCTTTGGACTTCCAGTGACTGATCACCTTTTGATGCGACACATTCAAAATGTCTATTTATTATACAAAATCATTTACATGCAGCTCTTTTTCTTTTTAGGAACTCATCTATTAGATGAATGGCATATTCCTCCAGTGCTATATTTTAAATTAAAAATACATAAATATGTTTATAATTAAAAAAAGAAAAGAAACATTACAGAGATAAAGTAAAAAAGAAAATTCTCCTTCATCCCCCTTTCCTGAGATCACTATAGGTAACAATGCATATAGTCTTTTAGATATTTTATATGATTATATGTACACATATATTTATAAATTTATATAAATGGACTTTTCCAATAAATATTAACATACTAATAATGTACTTATTTATCTTGCAGGCCTTTCCAATCCTTATAAATCTTCCAAATTCTACACAGTTTTCATTCAGGAAACTATTTAAGTAATTAAAATATATATGTGAGAAACAGAAAATTGGCCTGGGAAGTAAATACGGTCATCTCACATTTGAAAAAATTGTCAAGATTCAGCATCTAAAATGGTATCTATGTGATCATTAGAATAAAACATTGTTTGCCTACCTTCCAGAGACATAGAAGAAAAAAAAAAAACAATCTACACAAAAACACTTTGGAAAAAAAAGTGATGTAGAAAGAAAAAAGAATATTGGCAACACTGTCTTTTATTAGTGCCATCTCAACAGTTTTTGCCGATAACAGGGGACCAGCAGAGAGCAGTCAGTTACAAAATGTGGCTTTACCAACAATCCAAATCCAGTTTATAAACACTATTGTGCAATGCATCTGACAGATACAGAGGGCAATGGGATGAGAATTTACTTATCCTAATTATTTTTTTTTCAGAATATAATGGGGGTACAAATGTTAAGGTTACGTATATTGCCCATGCCCTGCCTCCCCCCTCGAGTCAGAGCTTCAAGTGTCACCATCCCCCAAACGTTGCACATCTCACTCATTGTGTTTGTATATACTGGCAGTCATAAAATACCCAGTTTTTAAGCAAGTGGGCACGCATTAACATATTTGTAAAATAAAATCCCCTTGTCTCATTCAAAATCAGAAAATTTACTAATAACCCCTATAAACATAATAGGAAGCCATGATTATTGCAATATGCAATATTGCAGAAAAAGCATTACATCAATTAAAGTCACTCATGGTACAATAACAAAACATTAGGAACTGGAAACAGAATGCTTAATAATCTTGATAAGGTACCTACCAAAAACCCACAGCAAACATTGCAATTCATATTAAAACTTTAGCAGTACTGCAGTAAAGGCAAGAATGAGATAAGAGTTCTATCATTACTTTCATTAAACATTATACTGGATGTTACGTTAAGAGAAAAATGAATAAGTGGTTTAAAAAGTGAGAAAGAAGGGAACAATTATTCCTATTTACAAAAGATATGATTACCTATATAGAACATCCTATATAGACACAACAAAGACAAAAAGCAAACAAACAAAAAATTCAGCAAAGCTTCTGGAGATGAGACCAATGTATAAAAATCGATGCCCTTTTTATACAACATTAATAACCAATGTGAAAATATAATTTAAAGAAAGATATCTTTAATTTTGGTACTAAAACTACTAGCTAAAATAATGAAAAATGTTCAAAATTTTAATAAATGGAATTACTAAGTACTGAAGAACATAAAAGACCAGAATAAATAGGTAAATATGCCATACAAAATAAGACATTTCCCTAAAATAAAATATCAATTCAATTTTCTAATTGAATGAAAAACTCAATCAAAATCCAAATGGGCTTTTTAAAATGGATATTGGCTGGCTCATCCTAAAATTTATATGAAAGACTGAAAAGCCAAGAATAGTTAAAGCAATTGTGAAGAAAAATTAAAAGAAAGAGGGGCTTGCAAAAGGTTTGAATGCATAAAGTTGATGTCATAGGTGTTCATCATGTTGTAATTTGTCCTTTTCTGTGTCTAAAATATTTTATAATTAAACTTTCAAACTTTTAGAAGAAAGTAAAAGAGAATAGTTTATGGTTTTAGGTTAAAAAGAATCTTGTAAGCAATAAAGAAAAAGGCATGAAATTATAATATGAATTATTAAATTCAATGAGCTGTATCCTAATGTATAAAGCTTTTGATCATCAAAAGACACCATAAAAACTGAAAAGACAATCCAAAAACTAGGAAATAATCTTTGCAACACATATAACTGACAAGAGAGAAAGAGGTATGTAATCCATAAAAATAAAGATTTACAAAATAATTTTCAAAAACAAACAATCTGATAAAAAATGAGTCAATATTGAGAACAGGCACCTCACAGAAACTCTAATGGCCATAAGTATATAAAAAGATGCACTCTCCATTAACAAAGGGACAAATGCAAATTAAAAGAGCAATCAGATACTATAGCCACGCAAAAATTTATAAGTCTGACAATTGCAGATATTATTGATAATGATGTGCCAGACTGGTTGATGTGAAATGGATTTTTATATGGATTTACTACACATTCAAAACCTGAATGTGTAGTAAAAAAGAAACTTAAGGTGGGGGGATGGAGTATGATTCACATACATAAGGTAATAGAAAGCTAGGAAAAGTATATTTTTAGGGAATGGTACATATATAACCACTTTCAAAAAAGCAAGAGAATGAGTAATATAAAATCCAGCCGAATGGTGATGGGAAGGACGGAGTTGATTTTGGAGAGGCCTTCCTACAAGGCTTAAAAAGTACTAGTATTTTTGTTTCTTGAGCTCTGTCATGGGTACCTGGGTATTTTTTACTCTTTTTAAAAATGTGCACACACGGGATATACTCATATATGTATATTTTCCAATTAAAATTGATGTTAAAAAATCTAGTGAAATTTTAAAGAGAGGCCTTACAAAATTGTTCACATCAGCAATTTCTAGCCTGTGAGTCAAGATTTCCTTGTAACTATGTAGCCAAACAAAACACAGAATTCCTTGGCTTCTAAGGTTGGCTGATGTAAGACGGACCCTTCAACTGCACCCCTTATTGCAAAAGTTCTTGTTCTTGACATCCAACTTATTTTCAATAACTTATATTAAGTATCTCAGTACAAATGTGACGTTATACATTTGCAATTTTAAAATGCTGTCTTTCATGTCACCCTTGGGCTTCTGAGTAAAGTTCCACTGAATAAAGAAACAGACAAAAAAACCAAAATGGTTCTTCAAAGTTTGAAAACCACCGTGTATCTGAGTTGAAAGCAACTTTTGAATGCCGCACATCAGCAACAAACCAAAACAAAAACCAAAACAGTGTCCTCTTTTAGAGCTTTCCAGCTGAGCCTTAGAAGACGGTTTCTAAGACAGGGGCGAGTGATTCCCAGCTGCGGAAACAGGACCGGCGTCCAGCCTGACCCCAGCCACTGCGACAACGCCCCCACCGCCGTCCCCTCCGCAGACTCCCGCACCCGCGCCCGCCGCGAGAACCCGAGCCCCGCCCACCCAGCGAGCCGGCTCGGTCCCGCCCCTCAGGTCTCCCGGAACGCCCTGCGCGCGCCCTCGGGGAGGTGGGGCTGGCTGGGCTCGCGGCGTGGCCCCCGTGGCGTTCTCCGGAGCCCCAGCGTCGGCCGCTCTGCCGGCCGAGTCCCTGCTGGTGGCCGATCCCCAAACCGCGGTGAGTAGCTGCGGGACTCCGGGCCCCGCAGCGCGGCTGCAGTGGACACGAGTTCCGCAGCGGGCGCCTGCGCGCTCGCCCGCCAGCCAATCTGCTGGCCGCATTCTTCAGACGCCCTTTGACCCCGCGCCCCTACGGCGGGCAGCTGGAGGTGCAGAGCTGGGAGGCTGGAGACCTCTAACGACCCCACCTGTCACTCTTATCCCCTATTTTTGTCTAGGTTAGTTTTATTGCCCGTTACCCTGCTTTATCCCGCCGCCCCCATCCGCCCCCGGCTCGTCTCCACCTCCTCTTTGGGGCAGAACCTCCTGTCGCCTCAGTTTTTCCTTCCCTCCCCAGCAAGTTGGAAATTTGGGGACAGGTGGAAACCTTTTTCAAAGCCTTATCCTTGTACTCCCAAACTATGTCTCAGCCTAGAGCCGGCTGGGAGAGTGAAAGGAGCGAGGCCTGCTGGGCTCGGGGTGCGGCAGGAAGGTCGCTGTCGCCTTTGAGCATTGGGAGAAGAAAACCAGAAGGGGATGCCACCGCAGAGATGGTTTTTCCGCTCACCTATTAACGTGTTTGGCACTGTCATCGTAGACTTATTCTTTGCTAAGTCTCAGGATGCAACTGTGCTGGACTAGTGTTTTGTTTTTTTCCATTCTCCAGTGGCTCAACTTGAAGTACAGGCAGTTAAACTGTTTTGTTTAATTGTTGCAAGACCCTGCAGATGTGTTAGTATTTTAAAAAATAAGACAAGGGAAGATAATGTTAATTATATGATCTTGGTAAAAAGACAAATGGGACTGGAATGGGCTGTTTACGTTAAAGTATTTCAGCAGTAATTTGAAAGAAAAATACAAAATAAAATCTAGATATTAAGTTGTTTGCAAATCACTTTTATGACAAAACTCCATTCACATTGAGCTTTATGTAGCTCACCTGAAAAAACGCTGGAGTGCTGTGAGTTTGTAGATTCTTCAGGCTCTTTGCAAAAAACGTTTGCAGAACTGCTGCTTTTATTTGTGTGATTAATAATCAGAGTATGATCAGAAATAAAATTTCATGATAAATGAAATAAGCTGTCTTTAGATTAAGTTTATGGAGTAGGTATCAGTTAATCATTGTTTTCTAATTCCATAAATCTAAATGAAAACATGACCACATGTCAACCGCTTTCATCCATGTCACAGAAATTACTGTCATATATTCTTTAAACTTGATTCGACTAATACTTTGTACTAATAGGAAAGCAGAAAGCATGAAGACAAGCACTTGAGTTCAAGAGCCAGAATTGGTCTGCCCCTTGCTAGTTCCCTAACCTCTTACAGATTACTTAGCCTAGAGACTTTTAAAAAGTTACCAACTGTTCAGTTTCATTATATGTAAAACGGTGTTAAAAAGAAATTCTACGTTGTAGGTTATTGTGAAGATTAAAAATGGAAGGATGAGATTATGCCTAACTGAATTTCTTCTTAACCAGCAGATACAAGTGTTTACAATAAAACTGAGCTGGGCAAGGAAGCCTTGGTATAGAAACTGATTTTGAAACTTACAGGTGTGCCTTCGAGTATTAGTTATATTTATCTCCAGTGGCTTCATACAGAATAAAATTAGAAAAAAAAACAATATCATAAAAATAGAAAGCACCAGAAGTCTGTGTAATTTATTTAATAATAATTAAAAGATAAAATCTGTTTGGCTTTTCTGAGTTACGTGATACTTTGAAATAATAATTGATATCACCCTGTTTCTGGATCTCTTGAATCTCTTAGCTAGGTGGATATGTCTAATCTTTTTTTTTTTTATTAGACCTCACTAGACCTCCAAATCAGCTAGCATTTCAAAAGATGAAAAGCACAAAAACTAAAAAATAGAAACAGTAGCTTCAAAAGAACATGCAGTATATGACTTCTGAGTTATGTAAAATGCCTTTTGAAAAGAGAGCAGGTTTTCAATAGCCAATACCTTGAGTAGGTTCCTGATTTGGAAACCTGTACATCTGAAATTAACTTGTAATTTTTTTCCTATGGTGACTTCAAAAACATCTTTCTTTTGTTGAGGCAAAATAACTTCCTCTTTCCTGCAAGATCAGACGTTTTAGCCATCTCAAGGGCTATCATGGTTTTGTGATGTTGAAGATAACTTATTAAAATGGATTTTTAAAATTATTAGACCTTTATATATATATGATTCTTCCTATATAGTATATTCAATATAGACTATAAACATATCAAATGCATATATAGTTAATAGAATCTGTTTATATCTATACTGCCCAAATATATACCAATATCAAAAACAAAAGGGCCAGATATTCAATTGTGTAAGCTGAACACTTAATGAATGCTATGTATAAGATATGTTGGACTCTACTAAACTATGAAGATAAAGACTGTATTTCTCATGCTTAAGGAGCAATCTAGTAGCAGATACAAAACATGTAACTATATAGCATGATGTGATATATAATGTAAGAAAAATAAAAGTTTAAAAACTAGATAATATTATAACTATAGAATATATGAGAGAGTAAGTAGGTATTAAGAAGAGGTGACATTTCAACCTTGAAAGGTGGCTTGAAAGGTGAGTGGTATTTTAAAAGTTGGCCATATAGAGAATAGGATTTACAACAAAATTGGTTGTTTTTTAATTTCTTGTTAGACACCATCTTTAATAATCATCATCATTGTCATAAATAATTTTTCATTTATTTAGTGTTATGCTAAACTAGACATGATTCTGAGATTTTTACAATATTAACTCATTTCATCCTCTCAAAAATCCTATGAGTGAAGTAGTAACTCATTTTACAGATGAGGAAAGCACAGAACGATCAGGTCACTTGTATAGGTCAAATAACTAAAAAATAGCACAGCTGGAATTTGAACTCAGGTATTTGAACTAGAAAGCCCATATGTTAAATGAAGTTCTAGTTGCCTTTATTTAGGTTGAGATGATTTATTGTTAATTGAAATATGGAGGTTGGGATAGAACCAGGAGATCATCTCTTAAGATTGAGCTTGTGGATTAGCTATAATGATTGATAAACATTTTAGGTGAATGAATTAAATAATGTAAAAAGAAAAGAGAGGGGAGGGAATATCTTAACAAATTACATTTATAGGCAGCAGGAGGAAAAAAAGAAAAGGCAGCTTTCATAAATGGACATGTATTCTGTATTCATGTATAGATCTGGGAAATGATCCTAACAAATTTTTAAAAATTTGAGAGTTATTTCCTATATTTCTCTACTTTTCATTTACTCTTAATAAGTATTTACTGTTTGATTAAAATATAGCTCTTAAAAATTTTCTTTCTCAAACATTATCTTGCATGATTCATGGAAAACTTTGTTCATAGACAAAATAGATACACTCTTTTTAAAGAAAAGTCTAAGTGACTTATCCAAGATAGTATAACTAGATTAACGTGGACAGTTTGAACTTACATCTTCAGATTTCAAGATCAGTATTTCTTTCATTATCCATCCTGATCTTCATGTATCTTACTACTGAGGTAGAGTCAACGTCTCAAAAACCAGTGTCTGAATAATTTCTAAATCCATTATTTTTCCCATTCTCTGACTCTTCAGCATTCATTACTACAGATTATTTCCTTATTGAATATCTACCCAAACAAACTTTTTTCCTTATGAAGGAAAATTATATTCTAATTTTAGAAGACAGAGTAAGAAAGTATGACTGTGTTTTCTCACTCAAAGATAACTATTAATATTACATATTTAATTATATTTCTTTACTTTGTATCTTTAATCTAGTTGAGATCATATTGCATCCACAATTTTTTTTTCTGCTTCATACCTTGTCAAAATTCTCACTTACTTTAAGCAAAGGGAAGGATTTATTGTTATCTAAATAATTTGGAAATTTCAGGGCAACAAATTATAGTAGCAGGCCAAAATGGTTATCATCCCTTTATTCCTATCCTGTGCAATGGGGCTGCCACATTTCACACATAGAAATTTCACTCCCTGTAGTCATGCAGTGCAGAGCTTGAAAGACTATGAATTGGTACTTTCCAAAAATAAGCAGGTGTTATGTTCATAGCTCATGTCTTTCAATTTACTGGTGAGATTCTTTTTTCTTTTTTAATTTCTAATTTTCAAATAATTTTAGACTTATAGAAAAGTTGCATTTATAGTACAAACAATTCCTATGTTTTTCCTGCACATTGATTAGATGGTACTATTTTACCATATTTGCTTATTGTTACGCATGCACAATTATATGTTACACTCTATGCAAATATACATTATGCATAGTATATGTATATATGTATTTATGTGTATATGCACATATATGTATATATATATAAGAGAGTGTGTATGTGTGTCTCCTTTCTTTAATATATTAGCTAATGTTTCCTTGTGATTAGATATGGATTAATTTTGACAGGAATACCACAGCAGTGATTCCATGTTTTTCTTGGTGCATCTTTTCTGGAGACTTATGGTCATACCTATTTATACAAAATTAACTGGTAAAGTTAATTTGGATCACTAGTTTGAATTGGTATTTGGTAGGTTTTCCACTCTTAGGTTATTATGTTCCTCTTTATAATGAATTAAACATCTTGTGGAGAAACACTTTGCCAACATGTAGATACCCTGTTTCTCATCAAACTTTTACTCTCAGTATCCATTGAGGATTCTTGCCTGGTAGTCCTTATTCTGTGTTTTAGTTTGTTTTGTACTGCCATGAGAAAATACCTGAGATTGGGTAATTTCTGAAGAACAGAAATGTATTTCTTACAAGAAGGTGTCTAGGAAGTCTCAAAGTCAAGGCACCAGCAGGTTTTGCTGTCTGGTGAGAGCTCCTCTCTGCTTCCAAGATGTCACCTTAATGCTGCATCCCCTGGAGGGGAGGAATGCTGTGTCCTTACACGGTGGAAGGGCAGAAGAGATCAAACCCTCTCTCACAGCTCTTTATCCAGATCTATCTATCTAGTCTTTTGCTAAAATTTCATTTTCACATCTTTTTATTAGAGAAAGAGGGAACTGATATGATGGGATGCAGGGATGGGAAAGAGTTAAAATACTAAGGAAAGTGTCAAAGACTGTTAGTAATCAATATTGTTTTCCAAGAGTTTTATGGATTTTATATACATTTAATTTTATACATATTACATGTAAATATATATCATGTATCCATATATGACCTAAAGTACGTTTTAGTATCAGTTCATGTATATATTCATATGTGCACATATGTATATACATGTATACATATACACATGTATATGTATGTATACATACATTGATATATACACGCAGAGTATACATATTGTGTATGTAGTATACATGCATGTACATATATATGTAATGTCTATATACACACCCATATTTACTTAAAATTTTGAAACAGGCAACAGAAAATTAATACTGGCCATACATGCTTATGTGATGGGAAAACTATAAAGAAAGATGAGGCAATAGTAAACGCAAAAGTCAAGGAATTGCCCTTAGGCAGGGAGAAATGCAGGGCTGGTGATTTGGAGGAGATACAAGAGGTAGAAAGGGGGTTTTAAGCTGACAATTTTCTTTTTGAATGTTTACTTTATATGTTTTAAATTAGACATGTATTTTTATATTATTCTTTAGGTGTGGTATAATTCACAATTATACAAGATTGACGTGGAAAGTAATCTCTGATTTTATCTCTAAAATAAGTATACTTGGTCATCTTAGTATGTTTTGAATATACACATGAGAGAAACAGCAGTTTGTATCTATCAGAGCTAGTTTATTTTAACTTAATTCTTTAGAATAACAAAAACATGATCCATCATAGACCATCATATTTTATAAAGCAGTAAAGGTCAACATTTTGTCAAACACCTTTTTAATAAGAAATTTGTCTATAAAAGACTTTAAATATTTTATTCATATGTATAAGTACTTATATACATATACCTCCCACACCCATCCACCAATAATATATGTATATACACATTATTAAAACAAAAAATAATATTTTAGAAGTTATAAGTTAATGTTAAGTTAATGTTTATAACCTCTGTTCAATAAGATTTTCAAAGTTACAAATTAATGAATTTTTTAAAAATTGGGAATAACTTGTGAATAAATATTCTTTTTTTCTCTACTGTCATGCTTTTAATTTTGTCCAATTCTATTACATTTTAAAATGTAATTGAAAATGTGTGATTACTCCTTTCTTTTGAAATTGTTAGTTAAAAAAACAGTGTTTTTAAAATCCATTTAATGGCCAGGCTTTTAATTTATTTATAAGTATTTTCTTTTATTAACAATTATTTTTAAATTTTACACTTAGCTTTAGAAAATGTTAGTTCATATACTCAGAGTATTCTCTTTCTATATTCAGTATACACAAAATCTGTTGAAATGATGAAAAATATTTCATTTTCTTAAATGAAATTTTAAAAGTTTTCTCTATTTGCAATTGGCGTGCAAATGATATTTCCAAATCGGTATTGCCATTTACTTTAGCCATATATAGATTCTTTTGCAGACATCAGTACTTGATGACATAATTAATATCACAGTGTACTTTCTTAATTTTTCAGTGTAATGAACTTTATGGATTTTAATTTTCATTTTGAATATATTGGAAAATATTGCTGATACCACTTACTAATTATCTTTTTTCAATAAATTGCAGCAAAACATGTACTATTTTGGAGTTTAAAGTATGTCATCATGGCAAAGTTTCGGAGAAGGACTTGCATCATTTTGTCGCTTTTTATTCTATCTATTTTTTCTCTGATGATGGGTTTAAAATTGTTGAGACCAAATACAGCTACTTTTGGAGCTCCTTTCGGACTTGACCTTCTTCCAGAACTTCATCAGCAGCGAACTAATCATTTGGGGAAAAATTTTGATTCCCAAAAGAGTGACAGAATCAACAGTGAAACAAATAGCAAGAACTTAAAAAGTGTTGAAATCACTATGAAACCTTCCAAAGCCTCTGAACTCAACCTGGAAGAACTCCCGCCTCTGAATTATTATTTACATGTATTTTATTACAGTTGGTATGGAAATCCACAATTTGATGGTAAATATATACATTGGAACCATCCAGTGTTGGAGCATTGGGACCCTAGAATAGCCAAGAATTATCCACAAGGGAGACACAACCCTCCGGATGACATTGGCTCCAGCTTTTATCCTGAGTTGGGAAGTTACAGTTCTCGGGATCCTTCTGTCATAGAAACTCACATGAGACAAATGCGTTCTGCTTCAATTGGTAATTATTTTATTCTTTGTATGTGTGTGTGTGTATGTGTGCATAAACAATTTTTCTGTAATATTAATACTAGTCTTCACATTGTTACTATATTGTTAAATTTATACCTCCAAATTAAACATCCAGTCAATCATCTTTTAACACTGCCTTTAATGTATATGTATTTTCTAAATTTTAAAGCATTTCTGGATATATTACTTATATTGATTTCTAATTTAATTCTCCATCTTAATTTTATTAAATTTTGATTTGCATAAAGTACAGTGAATTCTCCCACCTTAAGTTTACAGATCAATAATGTTTCTTAAAACTATGCACCTGTTTGAAGTATCTTATAAATGTTTAAGTGCTTGGTAGTATTTTTCAGGTCCCCTCTATCCTTACAAATTTCTTTTTTGCTTTTATTTATTTATTTTACAGAATATTATGGGGGTACACATTTTTTGGTTATATAGATTTTTTTTTACTGCTTGAGCCAAAGTTATAAGTGTGCCCATCACCCAGATAGTGCACACTGTACACCCGTTAGATATGATTTCACCTCCCCACTCCACCTGCAATGATTTCTATTGAGTTTGACTTCCGTCTGTGCACATGGGTGCTGACTGGTTAGTTATAATTTAAAAGTGAGTACCTGTGGTGTTTGTTTCTCCACTCTGCAATACTTAGGAGAATGGTGTCAAGTTTGATCCTGATTGTTGCAAAAGGTAGTAATTTGTTTTCTTTCTGGGGCTAAGTAGTATTCCATGATATACATATGCCATATTTTATTGATCCATTCATGAACTGATGGATACTTGGGTTGATTCCCCATCTTTGAGATTGTGAATTGCGCTACATAGACATTCTAGTGCAAGAGTCTTTTTGATAGAATGACCTTTTTTTGTTCTTTGTGTAAATGCCCAGTAGTGAGATTGTGGGATCTAATGCTATGTCTATTTTTGGTCTTTGAGAAATCTCCATACTATTTTCCATAGAGGTTGCACTGGTTTGCAATCCCACCAACAGTGTATAAGTGTTCCTATCTCTCTGCATCTATGTCAGCATCTATTGTTTCAGGACTTTTTGATAAAGGCCATTCTCACTGGGGTTAGGTGATATTTCATTGTGGTTTTGACTTGCATTTCTCTGATGAGTAGTGATGTCGAGCATTTTTTCATGTTTATTGGCTATTAGTCTATCTTCTTTTGAAAAGCTTCTGTTCATGTTTTTTACTTACTTTTAAATGGGGTTGTTTGATTTTTTTCCTTGCTTATTTGCCTGAGTTCTTTGTAGATTCTGGTTATTAGCCTTTTACTGGATGTATAGCATGTCAGTATTTTCTCCCATTCTGTAGATTGTCTGTTTGCTATGTTGTTTCCTTGGCTGTGCAGAAGCTTTTTAATTTGATCAAGTCCCATTTATTTATTTTCGTTGTTGCTATGATTGCCTTTGGGGCCTTCTTCATGAATTCTTTGCCTAGGCTGATATCTAGAAGAGTTTTTCCAACATTTTCTTCTATAATTCTTATAGTTTCATGTCTTAGATTTAAGTCTGTTATCCATCTTGAATTAATTTTAGTGAGTGGTGAGAGATATGGACTCTGATTCAACCTTCTACATGTGGCTATCCAGTTTTTTCAGCACTATTTATTGAATAAGTATTCTTTCCCTCAGTGTATATTGTTATCCACTTTGTCAAAGGTCAGATGGCAATATATGGATTATTTTATATCTGGGTTCTCTATTCTGTTCCATTGGTCGATGTCTCTATTTTTGTGCCAGTACCATGTTGTTTTTGTTATGATAGCCTTGTAATATGGCTTAAAGTCTGGTAAAGTGAATACTCCAGATTTGTCCCTTTTGCTTAAGGTTGCTTTGGCTATTCAGACTCTTTTCTGGTTCTAAACAAAGCATATAATTATTTTTTTTCTAGATCTATGAAGGTGATGTTGGTATTTTGATGGGGATTGCATTGAATTCAGAAATCACTTTGGTTAATGAACACTTTACCTATGTTGATTCTGCCAATCCATGAGCATGATATGCTTTTCTATTTGTTTACATCATCTGCAATTTCCTTCCTTAGTTATTTTTGGTTCTCCTTGTAGAGGTCTTTCACCTCCTTGGTTAAATATATTCTTAGATATTTTCATTTCTTTCTAGTTATTGTGAAAGGTATTGAGTCTCTGGTTTGGTTCTCAGCTTGACTGTTGTTGGTATATATAAATGCTACTGATTTGTGTACATTGATTTTGTAACCTGAAACTTTACAGAATTTATTATATTTATTAATTCCAGCAGTCTCTTGGTGGAATCTTTGGGGTTTTCTAGATACAAGATCATATCATCAGCAAAAAGTGATAGTTTGACTTAGAGCAATCAGGCAAGAGAAGGAAATTAGGAGTGTTCAAATGGGAAAAGAAGAGGTATCTCTTTATACTTTAAATGGTTTTATTGTACACATCATATAATCGAGTCTTGCTTTTTTTAAATCTGACCTGAAAATTTTGCCTTTAAATTGGTGTGATTAGACCATTTCAGTTAATATGATTATTGATGTGGATGGATTGATTAAAATCTGCTATTCTTGTTAGCAGCTTCTTATTTCTTCCATTTATTCTGTTTCCTTTTTTTTTCTCTTTTTCTGTTTTCTTTTAGATTAACTGAACAATTTTTATGATACCATTTAGTCTGAGATATTTGCTTATTATTTATAGTCACAAGATCAGAATTTACCAAATATACCTTTGTATAATCACAGTTTACTTGCAAATGATACACACTTAATATGTAATATAAAGTCCTCACCACTAATATTCCCAATTTTTCCCTCCAATATTTTTTGCTGCTGTTGTCATAATTCTTCTATTATATAAGAGAGTATATATTACTGCTATTTTTACTATAGACCAGAGGTTGGCAAATATTTTCTGTAATGGACTCAGCTAATGAATATTTTTGGTTTTGTGCCCCCCACCGCCATCTTGCCACTTGTCAACTGTATGGTAATAATGTGAAACTGACCATAAACAATATAAAAACAAAGTTATAGATCATTTGGCCTACAGAGAGCAAGATTTGGCCTATGGGTCATACATAGTTTGCTAACTACTGTCTTTTAACTATCTGGTGGCTTTTATTGTTATTAAAAAAGTAAGACATTTTTTTTCTTACAATTGTTTATTCCATTCTAGTGCTCGCAATATTTTAGTATAGACCAGGTGTATGTCTGGTATCATATTCTTTCTATCTCAAAAATTTACTTTAATGTATTAGTATCTTATAGTACTAATCTGCTTGTAATGAATTCTTTCAAGTTTTATTTGTATCCTTTATTTTGAAGGATGTTTCATCCACTATAGAATTGGGCAGGATTGGGGGTTTTTGGTGTTTGTTTTCTTTTGGAACTTTGAAAATGTTACTCCATTTTTTTTTTTGTCTTCAGTCCTTCATACTTTCTAATGAGAAGTCTGCTGTAATTTTTAAAAATCTTTTTATATTCTCATTTTTCTGTGTATATTGTTTTTGTTTTTTTTCTGGCCACATTCAATTTTCTTTTTCTTTTATGGATTTTCAGCAATCTGAAAATGATATGCTTAGTTGTTATTCTTGTTGTTCTTTGGTATTTATCCTTGTTTGTGTTCACTGAACTCCCTGATTTTTCTGCTCTGTATCATTAATTTTGCAAAGTTCTTGGTGATTATTTCTTCAAGTAAACCTTATACCTCTTCTGTGTTTCCAATTACATGTGTGCTTTAATATTTATCTCACAGCTGCTGGATGCATTGTTCTATTTTTTTCCCAATTTTTTTCTCATTATGGTAATTTAGGTGGAATATTTGCCTTAAATTTTCTTGATTCTTCAGCTCTGTTGATGAGCCTATTGAACGTATTATTAATTTATTTTACTGTGTTTATCATTTTTGGCATTTCTTTTTTATCTTTCCTGTAGTTTCTATCTCTGCTGATATTTCCCACCAGATCTTGCATGTTGACTACCTTTCCCATTAGATCCTTTAACACATTAATCACAGTAATTTTAAATTTTTTCTTTGATAATTCCAACATCTGTTTCATATGTGAATCTGGCTCTGTTGGTTGCTTTGTCTCTTGGCAGTGCATTGTTTGTTTGTTTGTTTGTTTGCTTTTTTATGTGCCTTATAAGTTTTTGTTAAAAGTGTGTCACCCTGAATAGGACAATGATTATAGTGTTTATGTCAGAAAATGGGCTTGCCTTTCTTTATGTTGAATCTTAAATTCGAAAGAATATTTGAGATGTTTGATAGAAGCACTAAATTTCCTATATGTAAGACAACACATTACAAGCTCTGTGGAGTTAAAGGTATCCAAATTTTTTTTTTTTTTTATTTCGGCATATTATGGGGGTACAGATTTTAAGGTTTCAATAAATGCCCATTTCCCCCCCGCCCCCCAAAAGTCTGAGTCTCCATCATGACCATCCCCCAGATGGTGCACATCTCACTCATTATGTATGTATATACCCGCCCCCCTCCCCCCTCCCACCTGCCCAATACCCTATTACTGTAGTACCTATGTGTCCACTTAGGTGCTACTCAGTTAATACCAGTTTGCTGGAGAATATATCTGGTGCTTGTTTTTCCATTCTTGGGATACTTCACTTAGTAGTATGGGTTCCAGCTCTAACCAGGAAAATATAAGATGTGCTATATCACCATTGTTTCTTAGAGCTGAATAGTACTCCATGGTATACATATACCACATTTTATTAATCCATTCTTGGATTGATGGGCACTTGGGCTGTTTCCACAGCCTTGCGATTATGAATTGTGCTGCTATAAACATTCGAGTGCAGGTGTCTTTTTTGTAGAGTGTCACTGGATCATTTGGATAGATGCCCAGCAATGGGATTGCTGGATCAAATGGTAGATTCACTTGTATCGCTTTACGGTATCTCCATATTGCTTTCCACAGAGGTTGAACTAGTTTGCAGTCCCACCAGCAGTGTAGGAGTGTTCCTCTCTCTCCGCAACCACGCCAGCATTTATTGTTTGGAGATTTTTTGATAAAGGCCATTCTCACTGGGGTTAAGTGATATCTCATTGTGGTTTTGATTTGCATTTCCCTGATGATTAGAGATGTTGAGCATTTCTTCATATGTTTGTTGGCCATTCTTCTGTCTTCTTTAGAAAAATTTCTATTCAAGTCCTTTGCCCACTTTTTAATGGGGTTATTTGATTTTTTCTTCCTGATTTTCGTGAGTTCTAAGTATATTCTAGTTATCAGTCCCTTATCGGATGCATAGGATGCAAACATTTTCTCCCATTCTGTAGGTTGTCTGTTTACTTTCATGGCTATTTCTTTGGCTGTGCACAAGCTTTGTAGTTTGATCATGTCCCATTTATATATTTTTGTTGCTGCTGTGATTGCCTTTGGGGACTTCTTCATAAACTCTTTGCCCAGGCCAATGTCTAGGAGAGTGTTTCCAACTTTTTCCTCTAGAGTTCTAATAGTTTCATACCTTAGGTTTAAGTCTGTTATCCAGCGTGAGTTGATTTTTGTGAGAGGTGAAAGGTGTGGGTCCTGTTTTAGCCTTCTACAGGTGGCTATCCCGTTTTCCCAGCACCATTTATTGAAGAGGGATTCTTTTCCCCAGCGTATGTTTTTGTCTGCTTTGTCAAAGATTAGATGGCTATATGAGGATGGTTTTATATCAGGATTCTCACATCTGTTCCACTGGTCAATATTCCTGTTTTTGTGCCAATACCATATTGTTTTAATTACTACAGCTTTGTAGTATAGTTTGATATCTGGCATATTAATGCCTCCCATTTTGTTTTTGTTGCCTAGAATTGCTCTTGATATTCGGGGTCTTCTTTGGTTCCATATGAAGCGTAAAATTATTTTTTCTATATCTGTGAAGAATGCTGATGGGATTTTAATAGGTATTGCATTGAATCTGTAGATCAGTTTGGGTAGTATAGACATTTTGATGATATTGAGTCTGCCGATCCACGAGCATGGTATGGATTTCCATCTGTTTACATCCTCTGCTATTTCCTTCCTCAGTGTTTCATAGTTCTCCCTGTAGAGGTCTTTTACCTCTTTGGTTAAGTATATTCCTAGGTACTTTAATTTCTTTGCTGCTATTGTGAAGGGAATTGAGTCTTTGATTTGGTTCTCAATTAGATTGTTGTTGGCGTATATGAATGCCTCTGATTTCTGTGTATTGATTTTGTATCCTGAGACTTTACTAAATTCATTGATCAGTTCCAGGAGTTTCTTGGTTGAATCTTTGGGGTTTTCTAGATACAATATCATATCATCAGCAAACAGTGAAAGTTTGATCTCTTCTGCCCCTATTTGGATACCTTTGATTCCATTTTCCTGTCTGATTGCTGTAGCCAAGACTTCCAGCACTATGTTGAACAGAAGTGGAGATAGTGGGCAGCCTTGTCTGGTTCCAGTTCTAAGTGGGAATGATTTCAATTGTTCCCCATTCAGTATGATGTTGGCTATGGGTCTGTCATATATGGCTTGTATCATTTTTAGGTATGTCCCTTCTATGCCTATTTTCTTAAGTGTTCGTATCATGAAAGGGAGGTTTCTGTTCTTCTCGATGTTGTGGAATAGTTTCTGCAAGATAGGTACTAGTTCTTCTTTGTAAGTATGGTAAAATTCAGGTGAGAAGCCATCTGGACCGGGACTTTTCTTTTTAGGGAGATTTTTAATTGCTGTTTCTATTTCAGCTGTTGAGATTGGTCTGTTCAGGGAATCTATTTCTTCCTGCCAAATTTATTTACCATTATATTATCTTAGTGTGATAAATGTTATTTGTATTCACCTTTTGGGAGCTATTACTACTCTGTGTGATGCATTCTCTCATTTGTAATTTCTAAAACAGAATTTTGAATTATGAACTGAATTTATCCCCCATTTTACTAGTGTGAAAACTTAAAATAATTTACCTTGGGGATACACATCTATCAGATGACAGAATTAGGCCTATCTTATTTTATTCCCTGTATTCTTAACTGTTACCCTATTTAAATACATCATTTCACTAAATAAAATATTATTGGGTATCAGTTATATTGTAGATCCTGCAATAATTGCTATAAAGGTATGGTAGGAGTGATATAACATTTTCTTTTTGCATTTAGTATACGAGCCTTCCAAGAATGGACTTTAAAAAGTATCCTAGTTTGCTAAGCAATTATAATAGAATGATATAAATTCAGAGCAGTATATTTTACCTATAAATGATACTCCATTGCCTTATTTTGGAGAAAACTTTCTGGCTACTATCAAGGATTCACTACAATTGTAAATGACCCAGTCCTCTTCAGGAGTAGGACCATCATTATCTTGGTTCACAACTGAGGAGTGCTATACTCCACAGGATACAGTATAAAGGTAAATTATACTGTAGTGTACAGTATGGGAATAGAACTAGATATATGGAAGTCATAATCGATGCAATAAAGAAGCTGAAGTATAGTAACAGGGTAAAAGAGAGGAAGGAACATTCTCCCCAAACCTTAGAGTATACCCACAGAGAGGATAAGAGAGGAAGAGAAATCACTAGATTAGAACAAGGTGGTTAGTGTGTTAGGATAATCAGAATAATGTGGTAATGCTGTCTAGTAGAGCTTTCTGTGGTGATGAAAATGTTTTCTATCTGTGCTAGTACAGTATACTGGCCATGTGTAGCCATTGCACATTTGAAATGTAGCCAGTTGAATAAGGAACAGAACTTTTAAAATTCTTTTTAATATTAATTTATATAACTGGTATGTGTATCATTTTGGCAACATGAGACTGGAATGCAATGAAGCTAAAAAAAGTAAAGAAAAGGTGGAATGAAGATCATAGTATTAAGATGCAAAAAATCATGTATGTGTGTACGTGTGTGTATATGCTAGGACGGGGGTGTGGTTGGAGAGAGGGCAAAATAGGAGGAAAGCACAGAGAACATGTAAAAGGAACCAACATTTGTTGAATGCAGTAATCTAGGTAATAGAATTTTATGTGAATACTTAGGACATATCCTGAAAGATAAGAATTATCTGTGTTTTAATGGTGAGGCCGCAGAAGCAAGACATTAACTTGCCTTTAGTTCATATAGCTAATACGTGGTGATATATTTGAATACATGTTCAAAGCCCATGCATATTCTGCTATACTACTATGCTTCTCAGGAAAAAAGAAACAAAAGAATAGTAGATGAATTAGGAAAAGGGCAAAAGTGATAATTTTTTGAATATTTTAAGGTGATTGTACACTATTCATTATGGCTTTTTTTTATTATTATTTTGGCATATTATGGGAGTACAGATTTTAAAGTTTCAATAAATGCCCTCCCCCCCACCCCAAGTCTGAGTTTCCAGCATGACCATCTCCCAGATGGTGCGCATCTCACTCATTATATATGTATATACCCGCCCCCCTCCCCCCTTCCACCTGCCCAATACCCTATTACTGTAGTACCTATGTGTCCACTTAGGTGCTACTCAGTTAATACCAGTTTGCTGGAGAATATATCTGGTGCTTGTTTTTCCATTCTTGGGATACTTCACTTAGTAGTATGGGTTCCAGCTCTAACCAGGAAAATATAAGATGTGTTATATCACCGTTGTTTCTTAGAGCTGAATAGTACTCCATGGTATACATATACCACATTTTATTAATCCATTCTTGGATTGATGGGCACTTGGGCTGTTTCCACAGCCTTGCAATTATGAATTGTGCTGCTATAAACATTCGAGTGCAGGTGTCTTTTTTTGTAGAGTGTCATTGGATCTTTTGGGTAGATGCCCAGTAATGGGATTGCTGGATCAAATGGTAGATTCACTTATATCGCTTTAAGATATCTCCATATTGCTTTCCACAGAGGTTGAACTAGTTTGCAGTCCCACCAGCAGTGTAGGAGTGTTCCTCTCTCTCTGCATCCACACCAGCATTTATTGTTTGGAGACTTTTTGATAAAGGCCATTCTCACTGGAGTTAAGTGATATCTCATTGTGGTTTTGATTTGCATTTCTCTGATGATTAGAGATGTTGAGCATTTTTTTATATGTTTGTTGGCCATTCTTCTGTCTTCTTTAGAAAAGTTTCTGTTCAAGTCCTTTGCCCACTTTTTAATAGGGTTATTTGATTTTTTTTTTTGCTGATTTTCATGAGTTCTAAGTATATTCTAGTTATCAGCCCGTTATCAAATGCGTAGGATGCAAAAATTTTCTCCCATTCTGTAGGTTGTCTGTTTACTTTCATGACTATTTCTTTGGCTGTGCAGAAGCTTTTTAGTGGGATCACGTCCCATTTATTTATTTTTGTTGCTGCTGTGATTGCCTTTGGGGATTTCATAAACTCTTTGCCTAGGCTGATGTCTAGGAGAGTGTTTCCAACATTTTCCTCTAGAATTCTAATAGTTTCATACCTTAGGTTTAAGTCTGTTATCCAGCGTGAGTTGATTTTTGTGAGAGGTGAAAGGTGTGGGTCCTGCTTTAGCTTTTTACAAGTGGCTATCCAGTTTTCCCAGCACCATTGATTGAAAAGGGATTCTTTTCCCCAGCGTATGTTTTTGTCTGCTTTGTCAAAGATTAGATGGCTATATGAGGATGGTTTTATATCAGGATTCTCGGATCTGTTCCACTGATCAATATTCCTATTTTTGTGCCAATACCAGATTGATTTAATTACTACAGCTTTGTAGTATAGTTTGATATCTGGCATATTAATACCTCTCATTTTGTTTTTGTTGCCTAGAATTGCTTTTGATATTCGGGGTCTTCTTTGGTTCCATATAAAGCGTAAAATTATTTTTTCTATATCTGTGAAGAATGCTGATGGGATTTTAATAGGTATTGCATTGAATCTGTAGATCATCAGTCTGGGTAGTATAGACATTTTAATGATGTTGAGTCTGAAAAAAATACTTTTTGCAAATATAAAGTTTTAGGCCTAGAAAGAAGATACCTGCCTCCAGAGAAGAAGTGCTTTTGCTTTGGCTTGGTAAAAGTTGAGAATACCAGTTCTGGATCACCTTAAATTAAGTTTAAACCTAGAGAACTAAACAAGCATTCTGAACTTGGGATGTGATCCACTGGTTTTGAGAGTTAATTTACTTCTGCCAGTTATGCTTTGGGCAAACCAACTTCCTCGCTCACTTTTCTATCTGGTTTCATATTTTCCCTTCAGTTTGATCAGGTAGTTCCTTACTCTTTTCCAGCTGATTGACTTTAAGAAATTTTTTGTTCTCCATGTTTTATTTAATAATTTTGGTTATTTTCATGAGGAGTGTTTGGTCTACTATCAGACCAAATTTTCATGTGCTTCATGGCATCATCTTTCTGTTGTGTGTTCTTTCTTTATTATTTTTTCTCATGTTCTTTTCAATTAATTTTTACATAAAATAAAATTTTTGTAGGTCCCATGTTGTGAAAATTTTTATTGTCGTTCTTCTTTTCACTGGTGGCATTCTGCTTATAAGCTGAGCTAGTAGACAGCTTGAATATTACATTAATTGTCTCCAGACACTTTTGTCAAATATTCTTCTCTAAGTTATGACTCCTTTCTTAACTAGCCTGAGTTTCCCTGAGGCCCAAATATTATAGATTCTTTTTGCTATCTCTCATGTTCCTGTTGCTATTCCTATTTTCAGAGTTGATAGGACATAGATATCTTTTTTCTGTTAACTTTGGTAAAACTCCTATTTTGTTTCTCTAGATGGGACTTATCTGCATATAGCATGCTACCACAAAATTTAAGTCTTAAAATTTAGTTCTCTAGCAGTTTCTGACCTTCCATTTCCTAATTTCTACATGCTTCTGTTTCAGCTTCATTGTTATTTCTTTCTCTGTCTTAAAGAATCTGTCGATTGATCTAGAAATGAGTGCCATCTTTCTATTGACCTTCGATTTTTTAATATATGTAGTGATGCTTTGAATTAGTTGATCTTAAATATTCTGTCTCCAGTTATGCTAATTTATATTTCTAACACTTATTTTGTGATATGTTAGTCCAAAAATAAGTAGATACTATGGGGAGGAACTGTAATTATTTTACTACTTTTAAATCTTCTGTTAAAATATATTGATCCCCACAAAAAGCAGCATGTAAATTTTCATAGCAGTTTTATTCATAATTGCCAAAAATTGAAAGCTACTAACATATCCTTCAATAGGTAAACAGATACACGTTCTTACAATGGCATATTATGCAGCAGTAAAAAGAAATGAGCTATCAAGTTATAAAAAGACATGAAGAAACCCCAAATGCAAATTGCTAAGGGAATGAAGCCCATCCTAAAAAACTACATATTTTATGATTCCAACTATATGGCATTCTGGAAAAGGCAAAATTATAGGCAATAAAAATATCAGTTATTGCCAGGGGACTGGGGAGAGGGAGGAAGGATGAATAGGTGGAGCATAAGAGGTTTATAGAGCAGTAAAACTAGTCTGTTTGGTACCGTAATGGTGGGTATATGATATAATAGATTTACAAAAGCCATAAAACTGTAGTACAACACAAAGGGTAAACCTAATATAAACTATGGACTTTAGTTAATAATGATCTATCAATGTTTGTTCATCAAGTGTAGCAATAGTACCACACTAATGCAAGATATCAGTAATAGAGAAACTATGTAGAGGATGGGGGGTAGAAGTGGGACAATATGAGAACACCATACTTTCTTGGCTATATTTCTGTAAACTAAAACTCATTCTAAAAATTATAGCCTATTAATTTTTACAAAAATGTATGAATACCTAACAAAGAGTTCATAGATATTGACTCTACCAAGTAATCAAATAACCATATGTATTCTGAAGGATCATAACAAAACAACCTCTTCTGAATATGTCTCTTTTTTGTTGTTAACTATTTGGTACTTACTCTGCCTTTTTCAGAATACATGCAGTCATTCATATTCCTCTTTTTTTTTTTTCTTTTCTTTTTGATCATTTCTATTAGGTGTGTTAGCCCTGTCTTGGTACCCACCTGAGTCAAATGATGAGAATGGAGAACCTACTGATAACTTGGTACCAACTATTTTGGATAAAGCTCATAAATATAATCTGAAGGTATTTTGTTTTATTTTCAAGCTATACATAAGTTTTTTGATGGACAAGAGGATAATAATAACAATGTTTGAAGCAGTCATTGTAATTAAAACCAATGTGAAAATGACAACAGGATTTTGTTAATAGTACTGTATGCATAAAGAACATTTTTGCAATTAGTATGAGTTACAAACTTTGTTTAAATTATATTTTAAATATCTTTATTATTTTTTATCATGTTTTTTATTAATCTATTGTTTTAGCAGAAAAAGAGGATTGAAAGGTTCTTTTGTGAAGATAATACAGAAATTAGGGAAGATTTATTTGTCAATGTCAATGTTAGTAGATGTCAAAAATCTACTAAAATCAAATGTTAACCCTGTGACTTTACATACTTATAAAATAGTTAGAAAATAAGCTATTGCTCAAATACTTTTCAAAATCTGAGTATCATTTTAACTTTATTTACCATGTATATACACATACCTATGTATATATAGAATGCAGGTAAAAGTCTGAAGACAGCTGAAAGATCAAGTATATTCTACCCAGATACTAAGGTGTGTTACAAATGAAAAAAAAAATTCTCACGCAGGAAGATTTTATTTACTCATTTAAGAAATTAGTGAATCATGGAAACAAATGTGAATGCTCATTAAAAATTTAAATAGCACTACAGGTGATAATTTTATATTGAGTAACAAAATAAACAGCATTTTTAAAATATTCAAAAATTAGTCATGTGGTAGGTGGCAACATTAATTTTAATAAATTTCCAAAACTTATAACCATAGAGTCTACATTCTCTGACCACATTTAGTACTACTGACAGTTAATGAATAAGTCCAAACCATTTAAAAGTATAAAATTGTTTAAAATTTTAATTATATTATAATTAAAAATAACACTTATTTTAAAGAAAAAGTCAAAACTGAAATTTAAGATAATATAAAAATAAACAGCAATGAGATTATTGCATTATCAATACCAATGGGACATGGATAATATTTAATAAAACAAAGGAGAAAGAACTAATAAGGATGAAGTATGAGATTAATTAAATAAATATAAAACTTGCAAAATCAGTAACTTAGATAAATCTTGATTTTTTTTCTACTTTTTGTGAAAAGATGAAATAGGCAAACCACTGGTGAGACTAAAAAGGAAAAAAGTGGAGAAAACATAATATCAAAAATTAAAAAGGGATGCAGAAGAGAGTTTAAGTTTTTTATCATATATGAAATTTATAAGAAATGGGTAGTTTTCTAGGAAAATACTTTAAAAAGTTATTTTTTTGGTACAGAAAGAGGTTTAAAAAATATGAATTGACTATCCTAGAAAAAAAAAATAAAAGGTAATTGAACAAATGTCTTCCCCAAAGCACCAGATACACCTGGCAATTCTATTCAACCTTTGAGAAGTAGTTGATTCTTGTGACTGAAACACAGTGTAAATTATACTCATTATCTATTGCTGCATAACAAATTATATCAAAACTTGGTAGCTTAAACAACAAACATTTATTATGTCACAGTTTCTAAGGGTCAAGAATCTAGATGTGGCTTAGCTGGATGGGTCAGGTTCAATCACAGTCTCTCAGGGAGATATTGGCTGGTGCTCCGGTCATCTGAGGCTGGGGGATCCACTTACAAGCTTTCTCATGTGGTGTTGACAGGCCTCAGTTCCTTACAGTTGATGAACTGGAAGTTTCAGTTCTTCTCCATGTGGGCTTTCCCAGAGTGAAAAAGGTCTGAGAGAGAGTCTCCAACATAGAAACTATAGCGTTTTTTGGGT
Organism: Microcebus murinus; assembly: GCF_040939455.1. Lineage (NCBI taxonomy): Eukaryota > Metazoa > Chordata > Mammalia > Primates > Cheirogaleidae > Microcebus > Microcebus murinus. Next base: position 60,819,350 of record NC_134108.1, on the reverse strand, counting down.
TTTTTTTTTTTTTGACATAATCTTAGAAATGACACACTATCACTATTGCTCTCTTCTTTTGTTTTATTTACTGATAAATCAGACCTGGCATAATGTGGGGGAGAACTACGACGTTGTGAATACCAGGAGTTGGGAATCAGGCCCATCTTGGAGACTAGCAACTACAGAAAACCAACGCATTTATCCTATAATGGTAGCACAATTCCAATGCAGTTTTAAATATAGAATTTGACAGACTTAATCCCCAAAAGTTTATAAATATGTGGGAATAAAGTAAAACTTTTAAAAACTTTTTTTTTAATGAGAGGAAAACTTGTATTCCTAGATAACAATATATACTAAAAAATGATGGGAATTAAAATAAAGGGTATGACATTATTCTTAGCATGGAGAAAGAGATCAGTGAAACAGAAGACAGAGTCCACAAACAAGATACTTAATTTGGGAGTCTGATATATAATTCAAGAATCATTTAAAATCAGTGTTTTCAAATCAATGTAAAAAAAAATGTTTATTCATGATCTTGTCCTTGCAATACTAGATTTGAAATCTGCAAATCTACAATTCATTTTGCATTCTCCACTCGGTCCTATGTCCTTAGGTATTCATATTCCATATCTAATATCCCTTACTTATCTTCTGATTATTCATGTTTCTTAGAGTTTATTCTTATTCAATACAATGTGTTTGCAAATTTTAATGAAAATGTGAATGATAGTGTCTTTTAACTAGGGACCATTTCCCCTGAGTTGTCAGATTATTGCTACTCTTAAAAATTGCTAAAGCTTTTTATTTGTTCTGTAATTTCTTGGTTTATATATCCTAATGGAGGACAGTCTGGTTTTTCCAATACTGGTAATTGAGCTCTGTAAGAGATGATGTGGATCACTGTTGAAATATTTTGCTTCAAATAAAAATATGATAAAGTACTTTTAATTTTCCTTTTGAAGCTTTGAGATTTAGTAGTTATTGAGGAATAGAAATGGAACTCTAGGGAGAGAGAAATAGCTAAATAGGCAGCATTTTTTTATTTCTGTCCATAAAACTGCCTCCTCTTTCTGCTTTACAATCCTGAAACTGTTAAGACAGCATCACTCAAATTAGCTGACTGGCAAGAGCTGTCACCTACCATGTCCCTCAGTGCCATTCAGTGAGTTTCCATTGGCATGTAAAATCTGCAAAATAGACAAGCCTCCAGGTTCTGACACCCAGTCTGAGTCTGGATAAATGATTGATTTATCTTCTAAAAAACAGGTCCAAGGGCCGCTCTTCTGTCCCAGTCCTACAATAATCCTGGGAGATGGGAGCTCCAGAAACTGGCTATTTTAGTTCTTTCAGGAGGTTTTAAAGGTAAAGTGAAAATGTTCTGGTGCATGAGGATAGATTGGTTTTTCTCCTGTTTGAAGTTTGTGTAGGAGTGTGGCAAAGATCTCAACCACTAATTGTCTATGTAAAATGTTCCCAACAGTATTTGTTTCCCATTTTATATCTAATGATCAGAAAAATTTGGAACTTGATAGACTAATGTTTTCCAAAATTTTTAGAACAATTTCTTGGCTTCATGTCTGGGGGAGGAACTCTTTATAGTCCAAAGAAGAATAGACATGGAACCATAAGACTGGAGCTTGTCTCAGCTGAGTACCTCTGGAATCTGACAGTAGTTCCTTGATCTTCTAGGATTATCTCCCTCATTTATAAAATAACAGGATGAAACCATAAGATAGCTTTATTTATTCTATTTTTTTGTGTGATTTCTATTGTGTTATTAGGGAACAGATATTATTTTTTATAATTAAAATGTAATCTGTGATTTAAAAAAATGTAATCTTGTTTTTTTTTAGAGAATGGAAAACTTTCCTTTTGCTTGCTAATGTAAAGGAATGTTAAGATGTTGAATTCATGACAGTGCCTTACTAAAATTATATAAAGTGCCAAGGCAATATGATACAAAAAAAAAAAAACACAAAAAAACACAATGTTTTGGTGAATTTGGTGCAAATAAATTGGGGCCTAAAATGCACATAACTGACCACTAAACTCTTAAGTCTAAAATGGATTCATTAGTAACATGTCTTTTTTCTTTTTCTTTTTTTGTTCTTTAAAGCAAGGAAATAATCTTCCCTATTCCCCCAGTTTGACTAATATTAATTTGCTTAGTCCTTTCCCCCCAAAAAAACCCTTCCATGTATCATTTTTATTTTTAAAATATTCTAATGACTGTAGTATATTAATTCTATTTTAATTTGTATTAAAGTGTTCCTCATTCTTTGGTTGGGTTTAACTGTTCAATGTTCAATAATATTTTTACTAGTACTAGTCACTAATTACTTTGTAATTTCAATTTTGGTTAACTTAAACCAAGAGTCTTTTTAGGTGAATGCTTTTTAGATTATAAACAAACAAGCAAGAATGACAAATGGTTGGTACTTTGGTTATTTGTTTTGCATTATCCTTAGTAAATCTGGACTGTTATTTTTTTGGAAATGTAAATGAGTAAAACTAAAATCTAAATCATGGTTTTTCAGAGAGATTTAGATTATCTTTTCTTTTATATACTTGTCTGCATATTCGCTGGAGCACTTACATGTACTGTCATTGAGTAGGCTGATTTTGCAGAGGATATAAAAATCAGAGCTGGATCCTTTCCACAGTATCCTATCTATCCTATACCATTAAGAACACAGCAATGAAATAATCTATTGAGTGAGACATGATAGAGATATTTGGTATATTCTGTCATCTTTTAGCAAATATTTCTGCTTTCCTTCCACTCCATGGAAGGAATATACTTCCTATTGATGTTGGGTTTGGCCTCATGGCTTGCTTTGGTTAACAAGATGTGAGAAAACATAATATATACCATGTGCTTGTGTGGTTGTGCTCCTGTTCTCATATAGGAGAAGATCATGCCCCTTTCTGCCAAGGACCCAGAGTGACAGATACATGGAGTTGATTTCAATATGATCCCCATCATAGAACATAGCCATCACAGCCAATTCATAACAACTTTATGTTCAAGAAAAAAAATGTTTTGTCTTTCCAAGCCACTGAGATTATCAGCTTGTTTGTTATACAGCATCATCACATCAAAACCCAACTGAATTAAATCACCCATTTAGGTAAAAGAAAATCAGGCAAATCCAAAGTCCTTTCCCTTTGCTCAGCATTGTAGGGGAAAGAACCAATTCAGCCACTTATGGTCTTGCATTTTAATAAATTTAGTATTTTATTTTAGAGTAGCAAGTTTTCATTCTGCTTTATGCATGAATCACATGTTATGGTGTATCAGCATCCATTATTTATTTGCATATGGCTCTAGAGCCATCATTATATCTGATTTGAAGACTTATGCAGATTTTTGACTGTGTGAAGCTTGCATACAAGTATGTCCATGATTCTTTTTAAAATTATTTTTCAGATCCATTTGAAACATATTATATTATCCATGAGCTCTCCTTTTTCCTTTTTCTTGTTCCTAAATGAATATGGTGAATTTATGGTGAAAACTTAGTGAATCTTACCTAAATGAAGTATAAATGGAAGCTTTAGAGTCTAATTTGACAGTTGTCCGTTTTTGCATGAAAATCATTTATCCATTTATTTATGCATGCATCCATTCATTCATTACCTGCTATGTGCCAGATACTGTTCCAGATGCTGGCAATATTAAGAATATATTACCTCTGTTCTAAGAGACCTTGCAATCTATTGGAGATCAGACACATAGACAAGTAAATTGCATGAAGAGAAAAGTACAAAGTATCATGGTACCAGATAGGAATAGGAAGACCTACCTCATTATTGTTGTGGTGGAGGTTGGAGGGTCTGTAGGGGTGAAGGTAGGGAATGGAGCTGTTGAAGAACAAAAACGTTAGATTTTTCACTTTAGAAAGGTCTCTTTGACAGCAGGGTAGAGAAGAGACTGGCAAGGTCAAAATTAGAAGCATGAATTGGAGGAATGTTTTGGCTTTTTGCGTTTACTGCAAATATATCAGTCTGTACTTTATAAAAGAAGCATGCAATTTATAGTTTTCAGCTTTAAAGTTAAATTCCTTTTGATATAGGGCATTTGCTTAAATATGGCTTCATTTATATATAAAATGGAAATTTAGAAAATACAGTGTTGTATCTGAAGGAGGAATTACCCAAGGTAACATTATATAAGAGTATAAAAATACCTGTGCACTTTGCAGTTTTCTTTCAACTTAAGTTAAAAAGCAAATACCAAAGCTACTGAAAAATCAAACTACCCTGGTGGTTACTACCCTAGCAATACTAACAATATACTGCAAAAATATATTTGACCTTACTTTGTTACTAACAAAAATCTTCTATTATGTAATGTTAATGTAATCTCATTTTATTAAAAGTGGGTAATTATATTTTTACTACATACTATCTGACTTTAAAATTGATTCTGTGAAAAGTAATGCTGATTAATGTAAAATACCTTTTGCTTTAAATGGGTAATTGAAAACAGTTTTACTTTGCACTAGAAGTCGCTTCTTCCAGAAGTACTTCATAGAGCCTGAAACCTAAAATTAAAACATTATCAATAAATTAATTTCCATAAAGATTTTTAATTATTGTTGGTAACCAAGAATAAAAATGAAAATCCTCATAATCTTTGTTTAGAAGTCTTAAATCGATTTTCATTCATGGGAGTTATCATCTATACTATCTACATTACTATTCAGAAGTGGTTTTACTAGCCGTAATTAGTTTTTCTTGATTTATGTACAGCTGTCCTTTTTTAGTTGAAAAACTTTAATCCGTGCACAACATTTTAAAAATATTTTTAGTTACCGTTTTCTATTGTCTTAGAGACATATAAACGCATCAATGACTTAGGCATTCTGGGAATCGTTGTCCTTCATAGCATTAGTACATATTGTTTTTTTAGTAATTTGATTACTTATTCCTTGAATAATATTGCAAATTAAATGCAAATTATTTTGTAAAATGGTATTTTTAATTAAGAAGAAGAATTTGTCATTTAAAGAAATTTGCTATTAAGTCCATTTAAATGTAAACTTAATGGTCACACACCTGAAAAAAGAATACAGATATTACTGGACCATATTTGGTTTTTTGCATTTTTTAAAAGAAAGATATGTTTGAATATAGAATATATCCTTACATATATTATATAGAATATAAGTAAATAAGATATATTTTAGAAGGAATATACATATAAACAAAAGCATTGCACAGTGGTTGAGCATTTGAGCTCTTAATGTAGATTGCCTGTATTGCTTCTAACTAACTGGGTGACTCTGGGCAAGTTATTGAACCGAGCTTAACTTTGATTGCCTCATTTAGAAAATGGAAATAGTTATGGTAACTACCTTATGGAGTTGCAAAGATTAACTGAGGTAATAAGTATAAAATTTATATATTATTTAGCTGAAGAAACTCTTAGTAAATGTTATTACTAAGAATTCTCTGGTAACATCTATGTTCAATAAATACTCATCTTATGTACTCACCAGCAAATTGGTTTCACTGATCAACACCTAAGTGCACATATAGGAATAACATTTATTGGGCATCGGGCAGATGGGGGGGTGTGATGCGCACTATCTGGGGGATGGACACACTTGAAGCTATGACTCAGTAGGGGAGAGCGGAGGGCAAGGCAACATATGTAACCTAAACATTTGTAACCCCATACTATGCTGAAATAAAAAAATATATATTCATCTTAGATTAAGGTTATTAAATAAATCACTTTATTATATATGTAGAATATACTTTCATTATTATTTGTACATTATAGAAAGTTTTTTCTCTAATTGATTTTTTTGTTATTTTAGGTCACTTTTCACATAGAACCATATAGCAGTCGAGATGATCAAAACATGTACAAAAATGTCAAGTATATTATAGACAAGTAAGTTTTTTCAATGTTTATAAATACTGTTATATGATCAACTGATAATTATTGTTATAAAAATAGTACATTAAATTATTTTTGAGAGATTTGAATGATTTATTATAATAGTATTTTTAATAAAATTAAACTGTTTTTGGAATTAACATCATAATCATTTTGAGGAACATTTCTGAAATTCCTTACAGTTCAGTTTCTATATGAATAAAGATTCATATTTTCACTGTTTTATATGTTTATAAGGCTGTTTAGAATTTCTATAATATTGAAATTTTAAACTGATATTATTTTTTAAAACTTAGAAATATAGAGTTATGCCTTTTTAAACAGAAGGTTCAGATTATAAAATGTGAACTACTTTTATAGCACTGGACCCATAGCTAATATTTTGATTTATATCTTGTCTGATTACAAAGAATTTGTTAATACAATTTCATCTTGTTAAAGGATTTTACTGATAGTAGTCTGACAGATGTCATACTCTTACAAAGAAACTTGTCAATAACACTGAGACATTTATTACTGATACAAAAAAAGCAGTTTATGTGTTCATATAGAAAATAATAGGATTTTTATGGCATTAGTCATCATTTATAAATCTCAATATGAGATAATTAATCTCTTGTTTGGTAAAGTATCCCATTTCTAATTTTCTAATGTGTAAAATTAAAAATGCATTTTTAATTATATAATGGATTCCCTGAAGAAATGGAGCAACATGCTTAAACCACACTGATTCCTTCATTTTCAGTATATAAACAAACAGTTTTTATCTATGGCGAATGAGTTGTGAATATTCATTTCACTTTTGCATATGCTTGTGTTTCAGATATGGAAATCATCCAGCCTTTTACAGGTACAAGACAAGGACCGGCAATGCTCTTCCTTTGTTTTATGTCTATGATTCTTATATCACCAAACCTGAAAAATGGGCCAATCTGTTAACCACCTCAGGGTCTCAGAGTATTCGCAATTCACCTTATGATGGACTGTTTATTGCACTTCTAGTAGAAGAAAAACATAAATATGATGTTCTTCAAAGTGGTTTTGATGGAATTTACACATATTTTGCCACAAATGGCTTTACTTATGGCTCATCTCGTCAGAATTGGGCTAGCCTAAAATTCTTTTGTGATAATCACAACTTAATATTTATCCCAAGTGTGGGCCCAGGATACATAGATACCAGCATCCGTCCATGGAATACTCAAAATACTCGGAACCGAATCAATGGGAAGTATTATGAAATTGCTCTGAGTGCTGCACTTCAGGCCCACCCCAGTTTAATTTCTATCACCTCTTTTAATGAGTGGCATGAAGGAACTCAGATTGAAAAAGCTATTCCCAAAAGAACCAGTAATACTGTGTACCTAGATTACCGCCCTCATAAACCAGGTCTTTATCTAGAACTGACTCGTAAGTGGTCTGAAAAATTCATTAAAGAAAGAGCAACTTATGCAGTAGATCACTCGCTGCCTATTTCTTAATGCATTGATTCAAATGTAATAATTATCAAATCAACTAATTTTAATAAATTCCTTTGTTTTGAGTTATGCCAAGAAAACTGTCAAAATTAGTATGCACTATTACTGTTATCTTTAAGAAAAATAATTTTTTACTTTTTTTAGAGATAATAGTATCATTGCCACCCTTCACAATATTGCACTGAGAAAATATCTGAGAGAAAAGTTGTGTGAATAAGATTCCTTGTAGCATTATTTACTGCATTTCTGTCTGAAAGTGAAATTCTGATTTGATGGCAATTTAATGTCATTTCACAGTAGATAAATGCTTTTGTTACATAAAGAAGTTAGTGCACAGTTAAATCATACTTGCATCCTAGGCCCAAAGAAATAGAACTGTTGTGTGTATTTGGCATATCTATTGAAAAAAAAAAAAACAAAAACAACCTTAAAAGGTAATGTACATGTTTCAGTTCTAAATTTGTTTTAGTGCTTCAATCAACTTTATTGTATTAGTATTCAGACTCTGAATAACTCTCAAATAATCATGAAATTCTTATGAATCGTAAAATCACCGTATCTTCTCTCAGTTTTGCTGTGAACGTAAAACTACTTTAAATAATAGTTTATTTTTAAAAGTTAAAAAAAAGCCGGATACCGTAAGCCTTACTGTGACCACATTGTGTTAGGAAGGTCTGCTTTCTTCAGCACAATGTGCATCATCATTTGCAGATTTTGGGTTCCCTAAAGCATGCTGACTGTTTTGCATGTATACTGTTTCTGCTTTACTATGCTGAATTCCAGATTTTAGAACCTATGGAAAGTACTTTTATAAAAGTTAATAATTGCTTCTCAATTGTTAGGACTTATATCACAATTATTATGAAGATATAATGCCCAAAATATTAATATTGTTAAGACATTTTGTCAATCTTTAACTTGTTTCTATTATTCATGTCTTTAAATTTAATCAGAGACCAACTATCATAAGAAATCAGAAAGTTAATACTATCATTGGATTGTCTTTTAATATTTTAAGTTATTTTTACCAAAAGTAATAGAGAAAATTTACTTACCATTTTAGATTCTAGAAACATAGAAATGAAAAATCTTTTGTATCTAAAATAAGTCCTGAAGTTTGGCTTTACATTAAATTTAACACTTTATAATAATGATGAAAATAATATTTCTAACAGTCACTACTATACATTTTTATATATATTAATAATATCTTCATTTTAAAATGTTATACTTTTATTGTACTTGTAGGTTAAAATACATGTGATTAATAGCTGTCATATTGTGACTGATTACTTACATTCTAAAAATAAATCCCTTTACTTTAAAAACTAAATAATAGAATACACCCTATTCTTATAGTTCAAATTTATAACTATAGTAAAAAATCTAACATATATCCTATTACATAAATGTCATTTCTTAAATATTTAATCCTATTAAAAGGAACAATAGGGTAATGCTAAAAAGCAGTGCATATAAATCTTCAGCATATAAAGATATCCATTCAGAAACATAAATTAGTATGGAAATTTGTTATAAAATAACCCATCAGATGATAAAATTACTTTTAAACAATGATTTTGAAGTAAAATACCATGTTTTTGAAAAGAGACATCATTAATGTTATTTATAACTTAAGAAATTGCCATTTCTCAGAGAATGATCAGGCCATAAGAAATTAGTACAATAATAATAATATGATTATTTTCTAGGGGAAAAAACCAAAAGAATAAATCACCATAATGATATTTTAATATAACCAAGCACCTTCAAGGAACAACCATACAGATGTAACCTGTGGATTTTTCTCTTGTACCTAGTTAACCACTATATGATATTTTGTGGGTAAATTATAAATATGTCATACCTAATAATCTGTTATAAAATACCATGTTTTATTAAAGTTTTGTTAGAGATAACTTTTTCTCATTACTTATGTAGTATATTTGAACCCACCATGATAGAAAATAAATGTTAGGAAGTAGTTCCTAGATTAAGGGAAAGTCTGTGAAAACAAGGTCAACAAATCCTCAGCACAGATACCACCACTTTATTTTGTTCCCATTGTACAGATAGATAATTCACTACTGCATACTTTACCTGTGAGCTTTGTTGTGATTCCCCAGTATGTTACCCCAACCAGGCAGTAGCAAAGTAAGATAAAACAGAAATCTGTCTTCATTCCAAAATGTTATTCTCAAAGGAAGGATGTGCAGAATCTGATCAGTTTTTACTAGTTTATAATTATTAATAAATGAATATCTGTTTCTTTTCTCCTTTTGAAAAAAATAATTCTAGTCATCCTTCAGTATCTCTGGAGGATTGATTGTTTCCATGAACTCCATGGATGCCAAAATCTGCTGATACTCAAGCTCCCAATATAAAATGGTGTAGCAGTTGCATGTAACTTATGCACATTCTCCCATATGCATTAAATTATCTCTACATTACTTATAACATCTAATACAGTGTAAATACTATGTAAATAGTTATGCTGTGTTGTTGGGAATAATGGCAAGAAAAAAGTCTGTACATGCTTCACGTGTTTGGTACAGACAATTTTTTTTTTCAAATATTTTCAATCTGCAGTTGCTTGACTCTGCAGATGCAGAACGCACAGATACAGAGGACCATGTATTAGGAATTATCTGTAATAATTTTGTTAATTCTTAGGAATGCTTTAAAAATCTTCCTCAGGTATTCATTACAGCTGCCTTTACCATTTCACTTGTAACACAGTTTAGATTGTTATGATCACAAGTACATAAGAGCAAAGAATCGATTTCTTAATTCAAGAAACTATGGTACATGCTTGAATTCAACAAACTACAATAACTGTTAAAACACAAAGTGATTTACTGTATGCAATGCATGAATCGTAAAACGAATCGTAAAAGATTCGTTTATAAGTTATTCAATTTTTATGGTTTAATCAGTCTAATTGTTTTGACTATATATAAACAAAATCTTTTATTGCTTCCTCTCAGAACTAATATTGTCAAAAACTGCTATTAATATTTATCTGAGTTATATGTTAACATATTTTCTGTTTTAAGACTAATTTAAGAAACGACTACTTTGTTACATGGAGTAGTTAATTTTTATCTAATAAAAGCATACATGAAATACATTGTATCTTAGACATTGAACTCTATTCATTTCTCTCTATGAAATAAGGTTTATTTCATTTCTGGTTAACAGACAAAAAGTAATATTTAGTCTTTATTCTTTATATATTTTCTTTGTTGTGATATGTAGCAGTTACAAAGTACATACTTGAACTGTACGTTTTAAATCTGTGAATTTGTGTTTTATATACATATATACCCCACACACACACACAAAGTTTTTTAAAAATATGAGAGATGTTTTTTCCATTATTTTCTTCTTTGGGTATAATCGTATATTAGCTCTGACATCCATTAGGAAATTGAGCCTCTCCTAAAACAGCAAAGTAACAAGCCATCGGACAACCTACCGTTTCATAACCATGTGCTTTTTCATACTGGTCAGTTATCCAATTTAAACACGACTACTTCTAAACTCTATAGTGCCTACAGAAACAGTTCTTAAAAATCTATGTCTAAATTTTTAATTATGGTCAAACACTCTTTCATCCCATAGTGTAGAAATGCAATACTTAATTTATGACCAGCAAAATATCAGTTATTTTCACAAATATTTATAGTTTCTAAATGAAAAATTGACGTAGCCACAAGCAAAGGAGCTTTGTGGCTCAGAGTACTCCTTTATAAAAATATACCCCAAATTAAATTTTATACTACTTTGTTATATGTCCACGTGAAGACCAAATGTTATTGTTATCTTATCATAAGATTATTCTTGATAATATACATACTACTTTGGCTTAATTACTGTATAGAGACTCATTCATCCTTAGTCACATCAAAGAAGTGAATAGTAGCACTGTTATATTGCATCTATCAATGAAGCAAAGAGCATTTTTAAAATGATTTTTGTTATTACTATTAATACTTAATTTATCAGAAGAACAATTTAAGGCTAATAAGTAAATTGTCATAGTGTAAAATTTATGGAAATCAAAACAGTGGCACTTTTATATGTACAATGTTCTAGATTTCATTTAAAAGCATCTTTTATACTGAATTTTAATTTTCTTAACTTAAAATTTCTCAACATAAAATTAACCATAAATTTAGCCATAAAGTTAAAAAGTCTTTAGAAACTATGTTATTGAAGCAAATATGTCATGACAAAAAACAATGATGCACCATGGTTACTAATAGTACATACAGTTCAACTTACATGGTTGTATAATTATGTTTTTGTCATTTTGGTTTTTAAAAACAATAGGTTAAAAATCTCAGTAAAGATCATCACAAACAACACAAAGTGGGAATCAGCCACTCGATCACATTTCAAATAAATATATTAATTACAATTATATCCATGCATAAATGTGTTTTTGAGTCAGTTTTACCAAAAACTATTATCAAAACACTATATTGCTATGTTAATTTGATAATAAAGACTAATGTAATGCAATCTTTGCCATGATCTTGAAAATATCAAATTAAAAAAAAACTATATGGAAGAAATTTAGCTGAAATACATGCAGCAAATTTCATAAATGTATATGTTTGAAAACAGTTACCTAAAAGAGTATCATGTCACAGTTGTTAAAAAGAAGATAATAGATAGAATGTTCAGTCTTTTCACTCTCTTAAAATAATATGCCTCTCTTAGGAATTAGAAAACAAATTTAACAAAAACTCTTAATCTTATAAGACTGAAAAATTAAGAAAATGCCAAATACATTATTCTTATATAATTTTTAACACAATGGCATTGTGTTGACTACTCATGCATACCTTTGATAAATAAAAATGTTTCTTCATTAAAATTGTGCTTAAATAAAAAAAGTGTTTCAAGAGAAAAGCTTCTTGAAACATTACTGTTTTCCTTGTACAATTAATTTTTTTAAGGTCAGAAACCAAATGGGAGCACAATTTCAAAAGAAATAGCACTATGATGCATTTACTTTTATATATGTAAAAACAAATTAGTATGAAGGGTGACAAATGCTATTTTAATTATGCATTTCTATCTTGAGAGATACAGAAAATAAGAAAAAAAATGTTCATTGACCAGAGAAAAGAACCATTAAATGTTGAAATTAGAAACTGAAAAATAACATATTTCATTAAAAATGGATTACTTTGATATTACAAATGCATCTACCATAATATAGAGAAATAAGGGAACATTCCTCATGAGTATATTTTGTCCTACATGGAAAGCTTCTGAGAATAAAACCAACACACAGAGGGAAGCAAAAGCAAGAGATGGGCAAAGAGCCCTGATATTTTGATAGCCCTCAAATTCTGCCCTAAACCATGTCTTCCTTTTGGCTTCTCCAATCCATTAGCCAGCAAACATTCCTTTTTGATTAAGCTAATTTAACTTGGATTTATGTCGTGGAACTGAAAGAGTCCTTATTAATAAAATTGCCTGTGATGTTATGTCTCAAACAGAGGTAAATATAGCAGAAGCATAAGAAAGAGAAAGTCAGTACTCTCTGAAGCTTCAAAAAAAAAAAAAAAATACTCAAAGAGGATCCACCCTCAAGTGTTAAAGTCCCACTAAGAACATATGGACAAGCACAGCAACAACCTGATTGAATTATTGAATTCTTAATATAATATATTCCAGGAAACGTTTTGAGTATATGTGAGACACATTATGAAATAGATTCTGTTATTACCATCAGTTTACTAATTGAGGGAGAAGACAGGTCAGTAAAATTGTCTAAGTTTATACCTGAGAATTAAATTTTAATCAACTGGATTCTATAGGGTTTTCTTTCCATGAAAACAAGTTTTATGATATGTAATTTTTAAAGGTTTGTCCTTGTGTTCTGATAAATCATTAAACTAGTACACAAAAACTTTACATGAATTGGGATTTCCTATAAGGGGGATTATTTGAGGACAGAAACTAACTTTCATTTAATTAAGGTGATGAATATACTGCAGACCAATGGACAACAGAAATGTTTCATAGTTAAGAGAAAAATTGTCAGTTAATTGACAACGGTCTACGACGTGTGTGTTTCTAAGCCTTGATTGGAGCAGTTATTGCTGAGCATGTGCAATCATGTTGAATATTTTATGGGAATCAAGTATTTTCTCTAGTGTGGCTGAAATATTAAATCACGTGGAGCTGACCAAAACTGCTTGGATGTGTTAGTGGGGTTTCTGACCACAAGTGCAACTTAGTAAAACAAAGAAAAAAAATTGGGAAACTTTAGGTGATTCTTTTTAAATAGTTTGAGTACTTACAATATTTTTATAAAATAATATTAATTTCTATAAAGAAAAGTGGCAAATATTTTTGAAGATGTATGAATACTATTATTAGAACTGACAGTTTTGAAAGAACTTCATATTTCTTTTATTTTCTCACAAAATCTAGTGACATCTAATACTGGTTGCTATAGATTTTTTTGTACATGCTGCAGCCTCTTGTGGCTTCTTTAAATTTTCCTCTGTAAATATTCCTCTTACAAAATAAGCCATTCATTTTATTCAAATAATAACAGATGTGATTATAGCACCATGGATCGATCTCAGTCACCTCTTTATCATTAATGAAACACCCAAAACATTTTCTTTAATTAAGGTATATTTCACTAATTGACAACTATTATTTTGTTGTTCCGCATTATAGCATCATATATTATTAAGATAACTGAGAAAATATTGATTTTCTTTAATTATGTTCTATAACATTTTGGTCTTTTTTCAAATTTTAACTTTTGTAAGCACTAATCCAAGAATTCCTAAGCCAAAATATTTCTTCTTTATTGGGCACAGATTTTCAAGAACTCTAGAGAAATGTGTTTTTATTCACCATTTAGAAGCAGCATGCCTTCTTAATTACTCTTCTGTAAGAAATAAAACATTTTAAAGTATGAATTTGAGAAACATTCTATTTTACCTAACTAGCTTCAAGTAAGCTGATAATTTAGTAATGACACTTCACCTAAAAATTGATATGCACAATGGGAATAAGTTTAAATGCATTTTATTTTCAATTAAAAACTCTCTAAGGTTCTTTTTCTTTTCCTTCCATCTTTCTCTTCATACCTTCCTTGCTTTCTTTTTCTCTGCCTTCCCCCCTTCTTCCCTTCCTCCATCCCTTTTCTTCTTCTCCAGTTTCCTCTCTTTCTTTCTTAAAAAAAGCATAGTATCATAAATGACATTTCTTCAGACCAGATTTTTTATAGGCAGAGCAGTTGGAATGCAAAATAGGATATTGTGTCTTTTAAAATTTTCTATTCAATTCTTAAATTGATAGCTCCCTTGCCTTATAGGATGTTTTGAAGGCTAAAGAAATAATACAGTTATAGCACAGTTAACAGATACTCAAAAAATATTAGTCATGAATTTCATCTTTATCTATAATGTGTCAGTAATCAACATACTCTAATCAAAATATATATAGGGAATGATGTCCTTTCAAGCTATTATCTTATTTAGAGTTTGTAATTTATGAAAATATGTGATATTAATATATTAATACCATAAAACTAACATTTAATTCCAAAACTGACAAAGTTGAAAACATTATAAAATGTAAAAATTAATTTGGTAATTTGATTTGTTTGCTACCATCAAGACTAATACCATTGTGTCCTATTATATAATTCTTTTTACCTTAGTCCCCAGAAAAGAAGTCTGAACCCCTATATCCCTCTTCAATTTATCTAGAAATGGCACTGAACAATCCATAATCTTTATCATTCTTTCCTGCAGCCAATGACTCTACAATAACCCCCAATTATCTGAAACTAGTACTCCAGTTCTTGTGTAATTTCTTCACTGGGAACATGTCCTGTGACTTGCTTTTAACCACTTCGGTACTGTGCTCACCAGCTGGGAAACCTTGCCCACAGTCGGCACTCACAGTCCCCACGATAGTTTGTGCTGTGCGTTGATGACGAATCCGTTTTGCTCTTCTGCGATGAGGAAAGCTTTCAAGCACTGAAAGCTTATTTTACTTTACAGACAGCTTTACTTGTAATTCAAAATAGGTAACATATACATATATGTTTTCAT
This sequence comes from Microcebus murinus, assembly GCF_040939455.1. NCBI lineage: Eukaryota > Metazoa > Chordata > Mammalia > Primates > Cheirogaleidae > Microcebus > Microcebus murinus. Next base: position 60,803,871 of record NC_134108.1, on the reverse strand, counting down.
TATGTTATTTTTAAATGTTCATAATTTTATTTTGATAAATGAAAAATTAGAAAAGTCATATCATGGCTATCAGCTAAAGTCGCTGTGTGCATTCATCTGTGGCTATGGACTATAGTTGACGCTCGTACCGAAGTGGTTAAGCAACATAACACTGCAAAGGTGACTGGATGTCAAATCTGTGATAATGATACATAAGATTGTAGTGATTATTTTGCTAGAGGACACTCGCCTTTGCTGGATTTGATTACATTAACAGCCTTACTGGGGAGACCTACATGGCGAAGAACTGGTGGTGACCTCCAGTTAACAGCCAGCAAGAAACTAAGGCAGTCAATGTATCAGTCTACAAGGATCTGAATAGTGACAACCACCACATGAGTTTAGATGTAAATCTTTTCCCAGTCAAGTTTTGAGACCATCTTTGGCTTAAATTTTGATTGCAGCCTTGTAGCAAACCAGATAAGCTATGCCTAGAGTCCTGACCCACAGAAATTGGGAGATAGTAAATGCATGTATATATATATATATGTGTGTGTGTGTGTGTGTGTGTGTATGTATACATATTTTTTTTTTTTTGAGAGAGAGAGAGAGTCTTGCTCTGTTGCCCAGGCTAGAGTGCCATGGCATCAGCCTAGTTCACAGCAACCTCAAACTCCTGAGCTCAAGCAATCCTACTGCCTCAGCCTCCCGAGTAGAACTCATGTAGAACTCTACTCAAAAGTCTTGGAGTTCCTTCTCCAGGTATGCAATGTATGGTAGCAGCACTGTTGCTCTTTATTCCTTTGCACTACTTCACTTTTCTTCAAGACGATTTGCATCAAATGGCAATATTATATAGCTACATTTTTAGAGTCTGTCATCTCCTCTGGAATGCTAGCCCCATGTCCTTCTGGGTCCCTACTTTACTCACTGGTGTATCACAATGCAGACAAGTTCATGGGGGTAGGTGACACATGAGCATGGAGGCAAATCATGAAAATGGAAATATCAAAATATCATCATTTGTTGAGTTCTAGAAAACATAGTTTTATTTTAAAAGTTTTATAGCTCAATCAAAAAATTTGCTGCTCTGTAATAGATCCATCACCTAAGTGTCACAACTTATTTGTAGCTGTCTATGTAGTTCTCATGACTGTATCACACTTCTGGCAATTCCACTTTTGTCTTCTGGAAAGTAAGAGGCCATGTCTCCATTCTTCTTGTCTCTGACCACCACAATTCACTTAGAATAAACTTTCATTTAACTCAGCAAACTATCATAGTTGTATATATCAGGGCTATTAAAAAATTCTCATCAAGTTATCCTTTTGTGCTCCAGGACTTTCACTGAAGAAAAATAATTGTTAGGAAATTTTGTAAAATTCATTACCTAATCAGTAATCCTTTAGTTGGCTTTGATCTTTCCCAGATGGTGAAAACATTAAAAAGATCTTTCAAAACTTTTTAAAGAACTTTTTTGTGTGTGTGCTAGCTAGCAATACCTCCTACCTCCTTCTAACTTAACTTTCAAATGTGCCAACTCACCCAAGGATGTTTCTGAGACTATCATAAAGATTTCCCTTTTTCTTCCATTGCTTTTTCATTATAAATATTACAAAAGACTCCTACTCATTTATTCTGAGTCTTTGTTTAACATACTTCTCAAATACCAGTCATCCTCATAATAAGTTTTTAATACACAGCCAATTGGTCATTTAGTGCCCAGGAATGGTACTATGCTTCTGCAAAGATGAGTCTGTGCCAAGCGTTCAATAAGTCCACTGCACATAAGATAAACACAAAATTGTCTTTTTGTAGTCTTACTTTTAATTGGCTTTCTCAAATTCCCTCTAAAAATGAAGATGAGGGTCTATTATTAAAAATGCTTTATTTTCCATATTCCTGGACCTCTGATAAAATCAAACTTGAACACACTATTTATAATCTACATGCATAAAAATACATGCAACTTTAAATTGAGGCTTTAAATTTACAAAAAAAGAAAGTACTCTGTGTCTTCAAATCAACATTTCCTCCATTACCCCACTCCTCTTTTCCATTTAGAAAGCGTAGTTCTGTGTTTCTTGCATTTGAGATTAAAATCTGGCACTAAGAGTTGCTCTTATAACTGCAAGTAGTTTCCATGGAAACACAGCATGGCTTCTCAAATGTCAGCTTTCTCAAACTAGCACTTGCAGTTTATGAAGGATGCTTCATTGAAATGTAACCATCTCTTCCACCTCTGTGAAGTGAGTAGGAAATGTTGGAACAAAAGGAGACATCAAGGCCAAACTATATAGTTAAACAGTATTTCCAACTTAAATATATCAGATAAAGACCCATCAATTAAAACTTATTTTAAGAACGAATAATTCCTTCTTGCATGCTAATCAAAAAACAGTGGCAGAGAAACTAACATAGGAAAGGTATTGATTTCCTTTTTTCACAAAATATATTAGAATAGCTATCCCCTGCCTTTTCCTCTGTTCTGAAATCTACCTCACAAAAGTAGAGCCTTCCTTCCTCCACCAACCTGAGGGCTCCTGGGCCTAACCAAGCCAAGCACTGACTCAAAATTTGGAAAATGAGTATTGACAAAGTAGACAGGGATGTTAACAATTCAGCCTGTGGACCTGTACACACTGAGCAGGGACCCCGTACTAAAGGAAGATTGGTAAATGTTGAGCTGGGCATGGGACCTGACCCCCCTGGATAATGCCACAGAGAAGAAGCTCAAATACAGGGCTGTTGTGATGAGCATAGCTAGATTCTTCCTGCTGAGGTTCCACTCTTGAGTGAGTCTCCCCAACCTTTTCTCTTTGCCGTCAGTGACTGTACTGTTGTCTTGGACAGATCTGCCACAACCTTTGCTGACTTCACATATCCAACATGTCCCTTTCCCTCACCGCCCCATTATAGTTGTGGTTCTAGCCTCAGGGATCATCCTTCCATATCTGGGATTTCTAGAGATATGAGAGGGTTATGTGAGGCTTTCCTCTGTATCTCAAAACAAGCAAAGAAGAAAGAATTCAGCATTTTCATGTCACTACAGCCAGAATTCTGCTAGTAAAATTGAACAGAGAGTGAGACCATGAATCCAAATAACCATAACCAAATGGGGCTTTTTGATAAAAGTTCATTATAACATCTTGTTTTAGTAGTTTCCTGAATTTTCCTTAAGGCTGAATTTTACTCTCCTAGTTATATTGATTGTTGCTTTCTTCATATTAAAGAAAGACATAACCTCTGGAGCTGATTAAAACCTGAGAAAATTTTCTTTCTGGGCCATTGGTTGATAGAATTTTGGCCCAGTTTACTACAGCAGTTACTCCAGAGATTAGCTCTAGTCTTTCTACTCCCCTTCCTCCTGCTCTTCCTCCTCCTTTTCCTTCTCTTCTTTCTTTTCCTTTTCTTTTTTCCCCCTTTACATTCCTGCATCTTACATTTCCCCCTCCTCTTTCTGAGTATTTTTGATAACTGTGTCATATTACTTTTTAAAAAGAATTTAGTCATTTTTAAATTATAAAAGTTAAACATGCGCATGATTTAAAGAATTACATAGTTCTATTGTGTCAAGTTTTTATATAAAAACTTTGTTCCCTTCCCACCTAATTTCTTTGATACTATAAATAACTACTTTTAAATCTTTTAACTGATTTTCTTGGAATTTACTTTTAAATCTCAAAACAGCATGCTTATATTGCAACTTGTTAATTGTATCACTTTTAGGCAACATTAGTTGACTCTTATTGTAGAAGATAGTATAGCTCTCTCTCCATGCTTCCACCCATTCATGCATGCTTCCTGCTGACTGAAATTTTGTCTGAACATAGAATTCTTGGTTAGAAATATTATTTTCTACAGTACTTTGAAAGCATTGCTTTTTTTCTAGTTTCCTTCATTACTGTTGAAAAGTCCAATACTATTTTGATTGTTCTATGAAAACTGTTTTGGTTTTATTTTGGGTTGGTTGTTATTTTGTTTTTGTTGTTACTTTTTTAGAAACTGGTAAGGTTTTCTTTGTTTTCAGGGTTCTAAAATTTCACAATCATGTGTCTTGGTGTTAGTCATTTCATTCATTGTGATAAATCCTGTATGATCCATTTCTAAAGGAAATTATGAATCTCAGTTCTATAATTGTTTTTTGATTGATTTCTTTGATGATTTCTTCTCTCTCTCTCTGTTTTTTTGGGTGTGGGGTTTGTTTTATGTTGTTGATACTGCCTTCTTTCTGCTCTTTCTTTCTGAAACTCCAATTATCTAAATGTAAAACTCCTGGGTTATCTAATTTTTATATCTTTTGTCTCTTTATATCTCATAGCGCTTTTGCTCCATATCTTAATATATGCCTTAAATTTTAAATTCCAATCTTTCCATTAAGATTTTTATCTTCTTCATTTACTTTTTAATTTTTAAGAACTTTCTTCCTCTGTAAACTTCTTTTTTATAGCATCCTTTTCTTATTTAACAAACATTATATCTTTTTCGTATTTCTCTGAAGAGTTAAAAAATAGTTTTTATGAAGGGTTTCTCTCATTTAGTGTTTATTTTCTCTAGGTTACCTTTTCACTCTGTTTTTTGTGTTTATTTTGGCCTCTGTCTTTCATATTAAATGCAGTCCTCAAATGTCAGGCTACCCTTAAAAGATTTGAAGATTCTTTCAATTTCTTACCTGGCTGGTAGTTTTTTAGGGACCATATGAGAAAGTAAGTTTGGGCACTCCACACTCAGTATGTACACTTTTTACTTACTTCCTCTTTTCTGTATGTATCCTAACCTTCAACTTGGTCTGCTTTCCCCTGGTGCAGAAATTCTTAGTTTGACCCAGTCCAAAATCTTAGGACCTCAATCATTCTCTGGATAGAGCAAGAGCCATTAACCAGCTTGCGAGAGTGGAAAGGAAATGTGGATGTCTACTTGAACCTCATAGAGATTTTCAATCAGCTTTTTGTAGTTCTACCTTCTGCCCCATTTCCAAGGTTACCATTAAAGTACATTCTGGAGCCTTTTGAAGGATCTATGGTATAAACATGATTGTTTCTCTGGATGGCCCAATGTTGGCTTAGGGTTCAGTTTTCTTGGGATTACCAAGTCAGTCACCCCTTCCAAATTTTGTTGCTATTGTGTTTTCTTCTATTCTCTTTGTCCTTGTTTTTTTCTACCTTGTAAACATTTTGGTATAATTTAATAGGATTTTATGAAGGAGCAGAACATAATTTATGCATTTGACTTGTCATTATTTGTGGTTTTATTCTTTATTTTGATGCTATCATATATAAAGATAATAACTTATAATCCTTTAATGTTATACTTAGAAAAACTTATGGAGATCCAATACTCTTTCTTATTTCAGAGATGAGAAACCTAATTTGCCATTTTACAGAATTAATCAGAGTAGATTTTAGATTTAAGCACAGGTATTTTGACATTGAAATGACATCTCTCAGAATAACAATTTTAAAACAATACTAGACTCTAAAAATGATCTCATTAAAACCACATTATGAACGGAATACCAGAGAAGTCAAGACACTTATCCTTGGTCAGACTGCCAGTTAAGACTTAAGTCTTGCCAGGCGCGGTGGCTCACGCCTGTAATCCTAGCTCTCTGGGAGGCTGAGGCGGGCGGATTGCTCAAGGTCAGGAGTTCAAAACCAGCCTGAGCAAGAGCGAGACCCCATCTCTACTATAAATAGAAAGAAACTAATTGGCCAACTGATATATATATATATAAAAAATTAGCCGGGCATGGTGGCGCATGCCTGTAGTCCCAGCTACTCGAGAGGCTGAGACAGAAGGATCGCTCGAGCCCAGGAGTTTGAGGTTGCTGTGAGCTAGGCTGACGCCAGGGCACTCACTCTAGCCTGGGCAACAAAGCGAGACTCTGTCTCAAAAAAAAAAAAAAAAAAAAAAATACTTAAGTCTCTTTAAAAGTAGGGAAGGTGGATTTAGAAGAGAGAGTGGGCATGGTTTGTGTTTTGGAAAGTAAGAAATATCTGTGCTTTGGAGTTCTCCTTGAGTCTGTAGAATTATTAAGACTGACTGAGTAAATTCTGGTGTTGAACCTTAACAAAGTTCTGATAAGGTCTATTTCCATTACAAGAAGACTCCTCAGAACTAGTTGAATTATTCAGAACCCACGCAAATCTTAAGATGGTAAAGAAGATTTAACATGACAGGTTTTATTATAGAAAATATTGCTTCAGATATATGTTACCCAAACTACTTTCAGCAAAGATAAAATATTAAAAATGTTTAATAATTGTTAATTGGGGAAAACTTCAACTTGAGGCTAAGAAATGGAAATTAAACAAAAATACAAAACTTCTAATTTTCTCACCATCCTTATACTTAGAGGAAAATACACACAGATACACACACACACACACACACACACACACAAACAAATATGTACTTCAATATATAGAAAGGAAATGCAAATAATTGGGTATGTTAATATTAGCTTCAGTGAATATTTATTGTCATGCTATAAAACTTATAAAATAGGATTCTATAATAAAATGCTAAGTTTAATTATAGAAAAGAGAATAGCAAGAGAATAATGGTATAATAATTAACATGTAAAGCATATGCAAATATACTATTATTATGTAAAAGTCAAGCTGAGTTTCAGTGCTGAAAATCTGCATGTTTAGTGAAAACAAATAAAAAATATGATTAAGTCACTATATCCTCAAGGTAGCTTCAGAGATATCCCAGAGATTCATAAATATTGAAGGAAAAGGCATGGGCTTGAAAATTTGCTTAATAAAAAGAATAACTCTAGTTTATGGACACAATATGTAAAACTTACCCAAGTATGGTTTAAAGAAATAGAAGATTACTTCCCAAATTGATTAAATTCCTGAGTGGGGATCACTCTTCTAACTATGTTATTTTTCTTGTTAAAAAACATTAGCTAATAAGTGAGAGAGTTTCTCTCCAATTTATTTTTTTTAATTTTTTTTTATTTTGGCATATTATGGGGGTACAGATTTTAAGGTTTCAATAAATGCCCATTTCCCCCCCTCCCCCCAAAAGTCTGAGTCTCCATCATGACCATCCCCCAGATGGTGCACATCTCACTCATTATGTATGTATATACCCGCCCCCCCTCCCCCCTCCCACCTGCCCAATACCCTATTACTGTAGCACCTATGTGTCCACTTAGGTGCTACTCAGTTAATACCAGTTTGCTGGAGAATATATCTGGTGCTTGTTTTTCCATTCTTGGGATACTTCACTTAGTAGTATGGGTTCCAGCTCTAACCAGGAAAATATAAGATGTGCTATATCTCCATTGTTTCTTAGAGCTGAATAGTACTCCATGGTATACATATACCACATTTTATTAATCCATTCTTGGATTGATGGGCACTTGGGCTGTTTCCACAGCCTTGCAATTATGAATTGTGCTGCTATAAACATTCGAGTGCAGGTGTCTTTTTTGTAGAGTGTCACTGGATCATTTGGGTAGATGCCCAGCAATGGGATTGCTGGATCAAATGGTAGATTCACTTGTATCGCTTTAAGGTATCTCCATATTGCTTTCCACAGAGGTTGAACTAGTTTGCAGTCCCACCAGCAGTGTAGGACTGTTCCTCTCTCTCCGCAACCACGCCAGCATTTATTGTTTGGAGATTTTTTGATAAAGGCCATTCTCACTGGGGTTAAGTGATATCTCATTGTGGTTTTGATTTCCATTTCCCTGATGCTTAGAGATGTTGAGCATTTCTTCATATATTTGTTGGCCATTCTTCTGTCTTCTTTAGAAAAATTTCTGTTCAAGTCCTTTGCCCACTTTTTAATGGGGTTATTTGACTTTTTCTTCCTAATTTTCGTGAGTTCTAAGTATATTCTAGTTATCAGTCCCTTATCAGATGCATAGGATGCAAAAATTTTCTCCCATTCTGTAGGTTGTCTGTTTACTTTCATGACTATTTCTTTGGCTGTGCACAAGCTTTGTAGTTTGATCATGTCCCATTTATTTATTTTTGTTGCTGCTGTGATTGCCTTTGGGGACTTCTTCATAAACTCTTTGCCCAGGCCGATGTCTAGGAGAGTGTTTCCAATTTTTTCCTCTAGAGTTCTAATAGTTTCATATCTTAGGTTTAAGTCTGTTATCCAGCGTGAGTTGGTTTTTGTGAGAGGTGAAAGGTGTGGGTCCTGTTTTAGCCTTCTACAGGTGGCTATCCAGTTTTCCCAGCACCATTTATTGAAGAGAGATTCTTTTCCCCAGCGTATGTTTTTGTCTGCTTTGTCAAAGATGAGATGGCTATATGAGGATGGTTTTATATCAGGATTCTCACATCTGTTCCACTGGTCAATGTTCCTGTTTTTGTGCCAATACCATATTGTTTTAATTACTACAGCTTTGTAGTATAGTTTGATATCTGGCATATTAATGCCTCCCATTTTGTTTTTGTTGCCTAGAATTGCTCTTGATATTCGGGGTCTTCTTTGGTTCCATACGAAGGGTAAAATTAAGAACGGAAACCTCCTCGACACCTTTTATGAAGCGAATATTACTCTGATACCAAAACCAGGAAAGGATGCAACAAAAAAAGAAAACTACAGACCAATATCCCTAATGAATATAGATGCAAAAATTTTCAACAAAATCTTAGCTAACCAAATCCAGACACTTATCAAAAAAATAATCCACCACTACCAAGTGGGCTTTATCCCAGGGATGCAGGGATGGTTCAACATATGTAAATCTATCAATGCAATTCACCACATAAACAGAAGCAAAAACAAAGACCACATGATTCTTTCAATAGATGCAGAAAAAGCTTTTGACAAAATTCAACACCCTTTTATGATACGAACACTTAAGAAAATAGGCATAGAAGGGACATACCTAAAAATGATACAAGCCATATACGACAGACCCATAGCCAACATCTCTCCAATTTATTAAATGTCCTCTACCCACAAGTGACTTGAAAATCATTTGTGCTGAAAGGAAATATGTTAGAGGCTACCCCACCTGTTTCCTGCAGTAAGCCCTTGACTAGGCACCTTCTGAAACATCCAGAGGCAGCTCCAGGCTCTGGAGATACCAACAGCCAATGTCAAGATTGATGTAAGTTGCTATCATGCTATTCATCAAGCAACATTCCATGGACACTTGGCAAAGTGTATGTGGGTTCCTTAATAGAACTGATTTTGTTTTTCCTGGATGAGAGATCAAGGCACTGCTACTTAGTATGAAATGTAAGACAGTCAAAGAATACATTCAGAAAAATACTGACTCCTTTCCTTTCATCCTTTGTTTCACTCTCTCTTTTGGTTTCTTTATTATTGATTGCTGTTTCCAATGGTAGGAACAGTTTTCCATTTTTTTTGTCTCTCCAACCAGGAGTTCTTACTTATAATCTTTCTGAACTTCAAAATTAGGGAAATTTTGCAGTTATCATCATAGTGGTAACTGTGATTAGGTAGTAATATGAGTCCATTAAACTCTTACCATGTGCCGGTTACTGGGCCCTGAGCATTATACTTACAGTGGAATTATATGTTAAAGAATTAATCTGGTTTTTTTTCTAATTTTCTATGTAGCTCTCTTCTCTCACACTTGTAACCCAATGGTCATTTTTCCTCCTTCCATTTTACAGTCAAGAAAAAGATTGAAATAAATTGCCAGTTTAAACAGAAGAAGATGATTTTCTTTGCATAGACAGACTTTTTATTAAATAAAACTGATCTGTGGAAATCGGGGGTTGGAAAGAATGCCACACTTAAAATCAAACAGAAAAGACTGGATGGTCGGGAGCAAACTCCAAATTGAAATTGCAGTGAGTTGTAGACCACCCTCCCCCAATTCCTCAATGGTGAACAACCTGATCTTCAGCAGTCCTGGATGCTTGTAAGCTCCCTGTGAAGAGACAGTAGGAAATTAAGACACCTTGATTAAAAGAGTGCTGAAGGAAGACTCTCACACCTACCAAAGTAACACTAAATTGAACCAGTAAGGTATTTTCCTGTGAGCAGAGGCAGTATTAGACGCACTATGGTTACATATAAGATAGGAAAATGAAGCACAGAAAGATTAAGTAACTTATACAAGATCAATGATCTAGTCATTTTTGGAACTGAGATACAAACTCATAAATCTGGTGTCAGAGCTTTCATTTATCATAATATTCTACTGCTTTCAAACATCCACTGCAAAATAATTTAGGATAGGATTTATCAATATGGTTATATGACTCTGCCTCTAAAAATTATTTATCTTCTTAGAGGGTAATGTGGGCTTTATTTTGTCTGATTATATACTTATTTTCCTCATAAGGAGGTCTAGACCATGGGAACTTTTGGAAATGAAAACACCAATTCCTATGCAGCCTGGGTTTTAGAATGCCAGTATCACTTGCAAGTGCTCACATTTCAGATTTGAGGGCCCCCTAGATAAATGGGTTTTTAATGAACAAAAACTGAATTTCAACCCAAGAGAGAGTACTTCAGCCTTAAGATTGGCCATATATTAAATCTAATTTTTAAAGTGTCAGCTATGCTCACCCACCTGCGTTTCTCGTAGCTGTGCTGTGGTTTCCAAGGAGTCCAGGAATTAAGTTTCCTGTTATCAATTGTTTAAGTATGATTTGTACAAGAACAAAGGTATTTTAGTTTATGTGATCAAATCAAGTTACTTTATAAAAGACACAAATTTAGCAGAAAACCTGCATCACAGTATTGCGTCTCAAACATAATGGCATCTAAGGATTTGAAGGTATGTCATGTACAACCAAACCCTGCCTTCTGCCCTTCCTCCCTGTGGTACCATCTTAAAAAATCTCCTAAGACTTGAAGGGCCATCAATTTCACCAACGATTCAAAGGTATCTGCACCCTGAGGCATGAGAAGCATGTGAAAGACTGAAACTCCAGAGTCCCATAACACCAAGGTGAGGCGTCTTGTCCTAACAGTTACCAGAATCATGGGAAGGGAGAAATGTCAGAGTTTTGGTCTTGACTAGTTCAGGTTAGCCTAGACCAGGAGACAGTTTGAGTTTAATTCAGCTCACTCCCTGGGGCTGTGCGATTTCTAGCTCATTTTCTGCTGATAAAGTAAATTAATATATATCTTTTTGTAGGCTATTCAGTTATATGTATCAAAAGCTTCAAAATTATATCCTTTGACCTCTATTTCTGATTTCTATATAAATATAATTTAATATTTGTTGAGCACTTATTGCTAAGTACTGGGAATACTGCAGTAAAAAAGACACTATGTAGAAGACTTTGTTAAAAGTAAAATAATGTCCATATAAAATTCTGTTGTGTAGTATATATCATAGTTTGCTTAATCATTATCATATTGGTTGGAAATATCTCAGGCAACTTGATATAAAAAGTTGCTTTGCTTTGTACTATTAATTTTTTTGTGTTTAAGTTTCTTTATTAAGTGGCTAAGTTTAGACTTCTCTTTATTTACCCTCTTTAAAGCTTAAAAATTCCTGAAGCCCAAAGTCATTCATCTTATTTATTTATTTATTTTGGTGAACTTTAAAAGTTCAATTAAGTGTAATTAATCCAATATTTCAAAATATATTATGCTTTTTGTTTTCTGTTTCAGTGATGTGTTCACATTTGTCCTAATAGTCAGCTAGAAGCAAGACATCCCTTTAGGTTTGTACATGGAGACTAACAGTTGATGTAGCAAATATGCAAAGGGAATGAAATAGTTAATATTGTATTTAGCTAATAATATTCGAAAGAGAATTTTGCTGAAAAAATTATCTAGATATCTAAGCCTTTCTAGAGACATATGATTTTATAAAATATTTTATTATAGGAAAAAAATAAGCCCATATAATTAATAAATAAAATTTATTTTATTTATTAACAATAAAATTAGATCCCAACCATAGTTTTTTTTTTTCACACTGCAGAGAAAAAATTCCACCAGCCTATGATGATTAGGTCCTAAGTCTTGCTCTTCTAAAAGGTAGCTAAGACAAGGTAATTTCAGATCCAAAGCTCCATTTTCTTTTTTCTACTTGGTTTCTAAACTTTAGGAGTTTTGAGAAATATTCACACTCATTGGTTAACTTGAAAACTTTGTGGCAAGTGGTGTAATTCCCAAGAATCGTGTGATGGAGGCTGCCAACTCCCGAGCAAATGCTCTGGATCCAATGTGGCAGTGTGGTATAAAAGTGCTGGTCAGAGGTGGTGGGTGAAGGCAGGTAGGTAGATGAACTTGAAGAAGTACTCGTGTCCTCCAGGCCTTTACCTGTTGTACTAAGTGTCGAGGAGTTCCTGCATACTCCATAAGGGGATACAGAGGTGGTAAGATGGACAGTAGGCAGCCAGGCAAATTGGCAGTTTTCCTGGCAAAGCTACTGCTGACAGGAACTCTGAGACCTGGGACATATGTCTGTAGCCAGTTTACAGAAGTGGCTGCCAGCACATAACACACAAAGAGTGAAATGTGATTAGTCACACTTCACTAAAGCAGAGAAATGACCAGTGCCAGCCCCTCCACAGTCAAGACCCTTGAGCATCCATGGAACACCATGTAGTCCACAGAATGAGTCTCTTCTGCTGATACGGGATTGCAAAAATAATTGCCCTCTCTCAAATGGGAACACAGAGCAATCTGAAAGGAAAACTTTTTATCTTAAGGGATGGAATTATAACTCTTAGAGAGTAGTTTAATGTTATTGACTCAAACAAAGATTACTGGATTAGGTAAATCTAGTTTTCTTTCTTTTAGCTACCCAGTGGGGTAGAGACTTCTGACTGAAAACAGATCAGATATGGTGAATAAAGAGCCTGTGCATTCTTTATTCCTCTGAACTCCAGTGGGAGTAAATAAGTGACCCTGCTGACTATGTTTATCTCCCTGTGGGTGTAACTTATGGGCTAAATATTTCTGATTCCAAGAAACCATAGATAAAATCTGTTTAGCTATAATTATCTGTTTTAGTTACATTATTTTGTAATAGAATGAGAATAGGGGCCAAGGGCACAATATAATTTTGGATCCTGTATCCTTCTACAATCATTATGTAAATATGGCCTCAGTGAGTTTTCAGACTTGCTGCCTGTGTTGCAATTCTATATAATTTAGTGTGTCTATATTACAAGAACATAAGAGGCTATCTTTCTTAATGGGAGATGTCTCTACTTTTTTTTTAGTTTAAAATGTGTTCTTAGCAGTGAATAGCATTATTTACCACCTTCTGAATACATATTCACTGAGATAATTTATTTTTATGACAACAATTTCCATGTGTTAAGGCCTTTCATATTTTCAGTTAGCTTTGCATTTTCTGAGACATAAGATATATCAACTTTAATCCCTTCTTTATCTGTTTGTTTTTTTTTTTTTTTTAGTCTTTGTAATAGCTATTAAAGGATTCCTTAGAAACAAATTAACTTTCCCAAGGCTGTATATATTCAGCCTATTAAAATTTGCATCAAAACTTTATAATGAAAACCACTCAGATAATTCAAAGATGAGGTGTTGTTTCAGAATTAAAATAACCCCTTAGCTCCTGATAAGGTTTATTATATGAGCAGAAACACTATGAAAGACAGCAAAAACTAAATAAACAAATAGGTGATAATGTCTGTAAATATCAGTTGATTGAAGTAAGTTCTCTTTACACCCAAAAGTAGTTAATGAAATTTAACTACTATTCTTTTTCACCAAGAAACGCACATTGTTATTTAACATTGTTTCTTCCTTTACTTCTCCAACATTCTGCCAAACACTTCTAAATACAGTTGCCCTACTTTCAACCTCCCATTTATTCTTTCCTAAAAAACCCTACTCAATGCCATCATTATTTCTACAGACTTATTTTCTATCCTCCCTATTAGTACTATTCTCATTCACTTGCTTGACCATTAAGCCAGAGCTTCACCGCTTCTCATTTTTTGAAGATGGCTTTGCCACCTACTTTACTGTGAGATTTGAGACCAAGTGGTAAGAGCTTATTCAATTTCTCTCTCTCTTCATTTAAAAACAAAATTCCTGCTAGGTAAGTCTCCCTATCCTCTTTCCTTCCTAATCAACTCCTTTCAACCTCCTTCACAAACCTTTCCATTAGCTATATCTATTTTCTTTTGCATTATCAACCTCTTCCTTTCAAGTGAAAGTGCTCATGTCTTTGCACCCCAGAAGAAAAAAACAATAGTGTTTTCAACCTGTTCCAATTTCTACATGTATGTCTTCATCTCCCATTTAGTCACTCAATACTAAACCTTTACATTCTGTCTTCTACCCCTGCCACGTTAATAAATACTTTTGTTTATGAATTCCATGGCTTATCTTTTAATTGCTTTCTCCTTGATCTCTTTAGAATGAACTGTAGACTTTTTTCATGATGACTTTCTTGAAAAACTTTTCCTTCTCCATTCTTTCTTACCACTCTTTCTCTATGTTGGCTGGTTCATCTTGCATTTGTCTGCATTTCAGATCTGCCTTTGAACGTTATCCTAACATTTCATCTACTTTCCTTAATATCAACCCCTTTATTGATCAATTTCCAAGGTGTCTATAGTCACCTTAAAGCAAAAGATTTTCAAATCTATATATTTAATTCCCACAGCTCACATAAAACATATTCCTTCTTGTTTCTATTATCAGCCACACAACTCCGACTTGGTATTATACCAGTACTTCCAGTTCAGGAGGTCCAAAATTAGACTTATCTCCACACATTCAAATCCTTGTACACTTTTTTTACCTTGTCTATTATATCCATGTACTATATTCTATTAATCGTGACACTCTTTTCTTTCTTATTAATTTTTGAAACTCTAAGCTTTAGTTTATTATCTCTTTGCGGTATCCCTCAGTCTCTTTCCTTCTTTTTCTATGTTGACATTGCTGGAGTTTGAGACATGCTTATTAATGGAAAATTTTGATCTCTAGCAGAATTCAAGTCCTCTGTATTCTAATTTCAGGGAAAGGAAGCACCAGTGAGGATCACAGTTAAGAACATTACAAGGGAAGGAGGGGATGGAGAAATTCACACCTATTGGGTATAATGCACACTATCTGGGTGATGGGCACACTTATGACTTTTACTGAAACTAGACAAAAGCAATTTATGTAATAAAAATATTTGTACACTATAATGTTCTGAAATAATTTTTAAAAGAACATTATAAAGCTATGATACTAAGGGGTAAAAGTTTTTGTGGGGAGTATATTAGTATAAAGTAATTTAGAACTCTTGCTTCTATAAAGTTCATTCTTATTCCCTTTGAATTTGTTTGTTTATCTTATTTTTGTTTATTTTTTCTCTCCTTTTCTCTGTCATTCCATCTCCCTCCCTTTCTCCCTCACTCCCTCTTCTGTTTTTCTTTCACATTTTAGATGTCACACTGCTATTACTCTTTTTGTAAAGGTTACCCTACCCTCGCACCAAACTTTACAAAGCAAAATAGGAACAAACAAGACAGGTCCATGAGGAGAAGGGATATGGTCTAGGTGCTTGATGGCTATTTATTATCAAATAATATCATATGGAGTGTTGTAGACAAATTTCAGCTAGTACTAAGGAGTAATTTGTCTCTTCTCTTTTTTCTATTTATCTCTTTTGGAATCTTGCAGGGAGTTCTGTTTATGGCAAGAATGGAGGATATAAGGATCCTAATTTCTTTTGCCCATTGTGACTCCAGAGCATCTTGTATACCTGCAATTGTGAAACTCACCATACTTGCAATTATTTGGGTTCATATCACTATTTTCTGACAGAAAGTAAATTTGGGAGAGCCAAAATTCCATCTTTATTTTTTTTATTGCCTATGTCCTTGTACTTGCCAAAGTATAGGACAAAAAGAAGATGATAAATACTGAGTAAATGAATGAATGGAAGGATGGATGGATCGACGGATAGATTATTAACACTTTATCTCTCACTTGACTTACTATTATAACCACCATTTTCTTTGACTGTCAAGTTAGTCTGATATGGCTGCCAGATTAATCCTCTAAAATACTGCTTTTATTGTGTCATTTCCTCACTGCTAATAGGATAGATCCATACACAACATGCTGATCAAGATTTGCCACTCCCTGGACTTAACCTTTCTTCACAACTCAATTCTAAACTCCCCCCTAGTCCCTAGACCTACCCATGCTTCCTCTAAACTGGTTTACTTTCTATTTTCTTGGTGCAACTACTTTGCAATTTCTCCCTTCTTCTCATTGTTGTTCCCACTACAGCGATGTGGCCAGTTGAAATCATCTCCATCTTTCACAGTCTTACTCAACTGTAAGAGATCTTCATTAATCTTCCCAACTATTAATGATTACTTACTTATGAATTCTAGTCACATTTTGCTTATTCTTTTCTCAAAAAATTTAGTGTATCTTGTTTTGTTTTATAGTTTTCTATACCTTTGAAATCTCATAGAATTCTGCTATATAAACAAATACCTAGGAAAGAAACTCACACATAATGCATACTGAATAGAAGTTGTATTTCTATATCCTTCCAGATTAGAAGATGTCTGAAGATGTGACTTATAGTTCCTTTAATCTTTATATCCACTTTGAATCAATTTGGACCTAAGAGACACTTACAATTTTTAGTGACTTAGTGAATGAATTTCGAAAAGACTTCATTATCACAAATGTTCCAGGGATTATTGGCTTAAATTACTAAATTCCATTTCTTCTAGTTCCTGCAGCACCTCAGAAAATGGTATAAATTGCTTCATTTCAATCTGTAGGATCTTCTTCATTGTTTTTGTTTTTTTTTTTTTCATAGTTGGAGTACTTGATTTGATGTTAAGATAATGCTGACTTCATAGAATGAATTGAGAATATCTCATTCTCACCTATATTTTGATGGAATATATAGTGTATATCATTTCTTTCTAAAGTGTTTGATATAATTCTCCATAAAGCCATTTGGTTTTTCATTTTCATCCTTCTAAGTTCACTGGGACAAGTTTTGAGTAGACTTTACTCCAGGTCTAATTTAGTTCTACTACTAAATCATGACTCCTTGAAAGTCTCTCCTGAATGCCTTGATCAATAAGATATCTCTACTTCAGTTAATTTGAACTCACATATCTTCCTCTCTCTTTATGCTTTGGGTATTTTTCAGTTAATAGCTCCAGGAAGCATTCCTGCCCCAGTGACTATTGTTTGCATGACTTTATGGGGTCTTATCACATGTGACAGCTTTGCACTCAGTGGCTCCCCTTTGCAAATTCTGGTGATCTTTCTTTGTACTGTCTTCTCTCCTCCAGTTCTGCATTGAAAATTTCAGCCACCCTAGGTTCCCTAAACTCTGCTTACTGAGTCCTCAACCAAGTAAAAATGCCATCATTACATGTATTCCTTCTCCCTGCTCTCTAGTCCAGAATATACATTCAGGAAGAAAGCTAGTGCAATTATGTTTCAGCACATATACTACTTTTTTATGGGCAAACAGTTCTGCTCACATATTTCCTAATATTTAAATATAGTTGCTTCATATATGTTGTTCATTTATCCAGTTTTTTATATATAAATGAAACTCTGATGCCAGTAACTTCATCATGACCAGAAATGATGTTATTCAGATATAATTTTTCTTCCCATTTTATAGTTGAGGAACTTGAGGCACAGATAATTAAAACAATTTGTCCCAAATCACATAGATGTTGATTGAATGTAGAGCCAAAATTCAAACATTAATCTCTTTGACACAAAGTCTATTATCAATCTATGTATTGAACCTACTTTCATGAACAAACAGGACCTTTTTGATTTCTTTAGAGGCTATTGAACCACAATATTAACTGTGGTTGCAGTAATAGCAGTAACAGCAATAATAAGAAAAAAAATGGTAATTTTAATATGAAAATAGTAATTTATAATTTACAAAGTAATTTTATGCATTTCTCATTGTTTTTCATAAATCTGCCAAATTCCCTCACCTGTGCTGGGGGAGAAGCTGTCATTTTTGTTGTGTTTCCAGGAGAAGGTAAACACTCCCACAGTAAGGTGACACTTAGTTCAGTGACTATTAGGTGAGATGGGAGGGAGATGATCAACCTGTGGGAAAAAAATCCTATTTCTAAAACCACTCATTGACAGAAAAGTAGCCTCCTATATTACTTGAGGGTGGAAATACTAGATCAAAATGAATCTGATCTTAGTTTACTTGATAGTTTCTGAAACTTTGGTCAATGGCATGGTGATTTTATAGACCCACTGTAGAATTTCATGTTTTAAAAGTTTAATCATTTTTGCTTTTCTCCTAGTTGTTTCAATAATCACATTATTGAATTTAAACAAAAGCTAAAATAAATGAAACTAGAGAGTAGCCAAGGCTTTGGGCATTTGAGATTATGCCCAAGAGAATCAAACATGTTGAGTGTCCTAGATCTAGAAATCTAGGTTAGAATTGTGATAACACGAGGCTAGTAACTAATAACAAAATTACTGCCACAATTTGTGTCTTAAATTATGGTATTTCAAAGTTTCTTAATCACATACATTGTATCCTCCAAATGCATCAATGTTTAAACCATTCTTTTGAGGTTAGTCTCAAAAGGAGAACTACAAAAGAAAAATAAAATATCAGTTAAGCAAGCAGTAAAGCAAAATATTATCTGGACAGACAATAATCATTTTAAAAGGCAGGTCTTTGAAAGGAGGAGGTATATTAAATTTAATCCCTGTTCTAATCACAAAGAGCACAATGATTGCTCTTGTTGTTCTCTTGTTGCTGACCTTGAGTTTATAATGTAATTTAGTCCCTTAAAGTCAACCTTTTAGATCATCCTTTTCCTTTTCAAATGCAACATCACTGCTAAAAATTTTTAGGGCCTACAGAAAAAAAGAGAAATAAAGCCTCCATGTTGACCCCTTTTGAAGTACTCTTTCATTTTGAATCCAGTATTAATTTTACAATGTGGGAGACTGTGAATCTCCTACATTATATGGTATATTTTTATGAACAGCACATGAATTTTTTTAGGAAATGCAATTACTTATTTAAAGGTGTCTGTGTCCTCAATAATAATAATAATAATAATAATAATAAAAGAGGCTAAGTACTTGGTTTTAATGGAAAGACATGAGGGAATAGAAAGGGAAAAATCTGGGAGTCACAGTTGTAGATGCAAACTTCTGGCTTCATTACTTACTAGTTTCATGATATGACTTTAATATTTTTATTTATCTGAAAATCACATTAAAACTCAGAGCATTAGGGATTGGGCACGGTGGCTCACGTCTCTAATACCAGTACTTGGGGAAGCCAAGGTGGGAGGATCGGTTGAAGACAGAAGTTTAAGACTAGCCTGGGCAACATGGCAAGGCCTCCATCTCTATAAAATATTAAAAAAAAAAAAAATTAGTCAGGCATCGTGGCATGGGCCTGTACTCCCAGCTACTTGGGAGGCTGAGGCAGGAGGATCGCTTGAGCTCAAGAGTTGGAGGTTATAATGAGCTATAACCACATCACTCCACTCTAGCCTGGAGAAAAACAAAACAAAAAAAAAATAACCAGAAAACATAGAGCATGGGGTTGTAGAAGAATAAAGATAATCAGTCAATTTTCATCTCTCATGCTGCTGTACTTACAGTAGTACTTCACCCATCAGATAGACCATGACTTGACACAACAGCTGAACTGAGCTCATTATAGGGCAAATGAAGGTGCCACAGAGAGAAGGATCACCTTCAGAATACAGACTTGGAATAGGAAAAGCAGCATAATTTGTGTAGCTAGTTGTTTTGTTGGTTTATCTGTTTTTGTTTTGTTTCTGAACAGGGTTCTCCTCACGATCATAAGGCTTATACAGGAGAGGTATCTCCTGGGGTGCATTGTGGGAGGAAATTTCCCTCGCCAAGGTAGGGGAACCTGGTTATATTACCCCTGTTCTCATGACAACTTGCATATTTCCTGTGTGGGGGGAATGGAGCTGTTATCTCATTTATTGTGTGCCCTCACATTTTCCTAAATTAATGTTTCTGCTAACCTTTTGAGTAATAAAATTGCCAATCCATAACATCCTAGAAGTCATTATTTTCTGTCCTAAAGGGCTTTTTTTTTGCTTCTGTGAAGTCAAGAAGCCAAAGAGCCTTTTCCTGGAACTAATCCTTATACTGGTTTTAAAAGATTAAGGAAATAAAATGATCTGGAAAATAATAAGGATTGAGTATGACAAATAAAGTATGGGAAAATACAGGAGGTTAGAATCAGAAAATTAAGCCTAAATTTGTTGTAGGACTCTGACTTAGGTATTAATATGATCTAGCCCGTGCCCCATTTTTTCCTTTCTTGCTCATTCCAGCATCGCACAGCCTTATCCATCCTATCCTTTTCTTCTTCTGGGTCACACTCCCTTCTCTTTGCAGTATGCTTCTGAGTGATGCTGATTTTTTAATGATACTGATTTTTCTCTCATTCATTTCAGTTCCACCTGCATGGACCACTTTGATAAAAGCAATAGAAAGCAATAGCAATGCCAACTCAGATCTTTTTTGGAGCATAAAATTTACTATGCTCTTGAGCACATAATTCTCCAATGAATATGTCATAAAAAATGACATTATGAGCCAAATTAAAGAACCTTGTCCTTTGATGTTATGATGAACTAGTTTAATGTTTTTAAAAAACATAATCCTAGGTCTAATGTAATTGGAGAATGTGATGCCTTTACTTAATACTTGGCCTACTTTAATGGTTTATTTAATCTTATTTTGACATTCATGTTATTGATATGTATCTTTAATTACACATGGAAGAATATTTTAATATAAAGCCTGAATATTATGCGTGTACAATGTTAAGGTATTGAGTCAAGCAATAATGTTTTTATTTTGGCTAACTTTAGTGATATATGGGAAGGTTACCCTGATGACATATATGTTGTAGCTATATTAATTGGTAATCTATTTTCTTATGTTTTTCTTCTAAGTATTTGAGAATTTAAATTACATTTTGAAACAGAATTCTGATGAAAATAACAATAATCAAATAACAGATTTATATTTTGTTCTCTGCATGTAATTATATCTTCAAGTATTCTATTATTCTTATCCAAGATCTACTCCATAAGTCTTTCTGTATTAGAGTAATTATGTAATATGGTATAATAAGTAACAAACATGCATCTTCTCCTTGATAAATTAGGAAATAATTTGGTTTCATAAGATTGAAGTGCTATAATCAATGTTGGAGATAATTTTATGTCACTGTTGGAAGAAATTCAATCTATTTTTGTTAACAGAAGGCATACACATCAAAACAGTTGTAGACATAAGTCAGATATTCAAATAGTAGTTTAAAAAATAGTATATAAACCTTCTTTGATCCTCTCATCGATGTAGGTAATTGAGCTCCTTCCTGTGAAATGTCAGAGGTTTTATCTATAACTAATTTAAGAGAATCATATGAACAAGAACAGAAATTTCAAATAATGGTACTCAAAACTTCCATAGCTCTTCCCACTTGCTTCCTATTGATAGACCTCAATGTAGAGGACTTGATATCTTAGAACTCAAAAGTGGCTTGTAAAAATACATGGCACTAATAGTTTTCCAGTAAGAATGCAACACTCTTTTAAAAAAGGAGAAAGTAGATTAAGCTTATGTCTTTTTTCTGTTACATATGTGGAACAGTCAAAATAGCATATAGTAATTAAGTGCTTAACAATTGTTCAATTTTTAAAATTAATGAATTCATTAATTTACACAATGAATATTTTTGAGAAACTATTGTGTGTTGTGTATTGTTCCAGGAGCTATAGTTGTGAATGGGAATACATAGTTCCTATTTTCCCCTGGCCTATATATTAGTACCAAGGAACAGTCAAATACAAAGATCATTACTATAGTACTCAGTGCTGTGTCTAAACTAAGACAAAAGTGATCCATAAACACATGGCTGGGCCTGGAAGCCAGGAATAAGCAGTGAGGTGTGGCTGGCAAATGGAGTCATAGAATCAGAAAGGCTATGAACACTTTGGAAAGGCAATAAATATTTAAAAATAAATAATTTCTAATAGCAATTAATTTGTATAAGAAATAAAACAATATTAAGGATAGATAGTGATTGAAGAGTGGGATTGGGAGTTATTTTAGGCCAGAGACTTTTCTGTGAGTTCACTCTTTGACCTTAGCCCTGAATGATGAGGGAAACCCATAAGATCTGTAGGAAGGGCATGCCAGACAGAAGTAACAGCTGGAACAGATGGCTGGAGGCCAGAAAAGGCTTGAGCTGTTATTCAAGAAAGCAAGAGAACAGCAGTAAAACAGTGTGCCTGGAACAGACTAAGCTCAGGGGATCTTGTAGGATTAAGTTCATAGACATAGGCAGAGACTCAAGCATTGATTTGCCTTATAGGCAATGTAAGACACTTATTCTAATTATAATGGAGAATTTTAAGCTGGAGAATGAATATTATATGAACTATTCACCTCTACACCATTGTATCTAGAATTTGGCTTGCCAAAAAGTAGGTATGAAATAAATACCTACTGAGTGAATAAATGATTGTTATAGCAGAGTCTGAAGAGTTGTAATTAATGTATTACGAAAGTAGCACTCAGATTCATCACTTTTCTATAACATGCTGTCAGCATTATGTGATAAAAAACAAATGGCATTTAAAAAAAAATAATCAGTCAAATTGGTCAAAACAATTTAATTTCTTTTCTACAACTACAGTTTATAGCCTGTGGTTTCTGTTTTTAAGTATGAATAATGATAATGGCCCTAGTATTCCTCTAAAGAAGTACTATCTTCTTAAGAGATGTTATGCCTAAAAATCTTCAGATTACTGGAATGGATGAGACTCTGTGAATATGACGGATCATTATTAAATTTTTATTTTTTAGGAAATTGAAAGAACATACAGATAAGTCTGGTTCATCTTCACATAATATGCTTGGCTAATCTTAGGAGAGCACCTCAGACAACAAAAAGCGTTCAGAGCACTCAAATCTTCTGAAACTTTGTAATCTCTGCTTGCAGTGCTGTTCGAAATTGGATTTCTTTGGAATTGTTCCATTGTATTTATGTCAAAACAGGTAATATTTTTCCGGTCCACTAAACTAAACCTCATTTCAACTTTGATGGATATGAAATAGCTCCCTTTTATGTGAAAAGGATATAACACATAGTGCTTATAATTTGCCCTCAGAGAAGCTTATTTGGTTTGTCCTGTGGAACCAATACATCAACTTTGCAAGGTTTCAGCATGAAAATCTCATGTAGACTCTATTCTTACCTATACTAGATGTAATCATTGAGTGAAATATTAATTAATACAATTACCTAATGAGAAATGAGAGAAAGAGTAAACATAAGAAATGAATACATTGGCTCAGGAGGATTTTTGAAGAGTTCATATATTTTTTAAAACGATATATACAAAAGATACATGAAAGGGTTATAGGCAAAAATAAATCCATGGAAGTGGCAAAATATATAAGAATATGCCAATAATAATGGCAGATATTTATTGAGTCTCTCTTCTGCTCCAAATAGTATTCTAAGTACTTTATACACATTGCTAAATTTAACCTGAACAACAGTCCCATGATAGCTACTGTTATTTTTTTTCACTTTACAGATGAGGAAGCTGAGGCACAGATATGTTTTGTACCTATCTTATAAACCCACATTTAGGGTTGAATGAATCATGCAGTCTTGCTGTAAAACTCAGTGTGGCAGTGTAAGGAGTGCCGCTTGGATCTCTCTTTAAGAATCAGTTTGATATTTGGCTTCTGAAAATGAAGTTGGCTGACAGTGTCCAGCTGCAACACCTAAACTTTTGAACCATGACTACATTCTTCCTGGCTTTCCCCCAGACAATAATGGATGTAGCAGAGGTACTAGAGTCTGGCTGTTTATTCATGTGAGTCTTCTCTAATGGGTAATTTTGCTCCAAAGCCCCTTTGGCCAGATGAGACTTTGGTACATCTTTATCTTAGTCTGAGACTTCCCTTTTGCTTTGTTTTCTTGGATCTAAAGGCTGCATCATTGACCCCCCGCCCCCACCCCTGTAAAACTCTTGAGCTCCTAACTCCAGTTCAACGTCTGCTTCTCAAGGACACATTACCTCCTAAAAGTACAGTATAAACTGAATTTATGAGTTGTTAGTGAAATTAACAAATTGTTATGTATACTATGTGCCAATAGCGTTCTAAATATATTTACATTGTGTGACCTTTATTCCTTATCATAATCTGTGTGATATATTATTTTTTTATAAATTACAGAGGAAGAATAGATAGCTTCCAGAATTTAAGAAACTTGCCCAAATTAATGAATTTAACAATATGAGAATTCACATTTATGTCTTCTTGACTCCCCCAAACCACCTTCTTTCTATAGCAGACAATTCATAGCCTTCTAAAGATACTTGCAAAGAAATAAGAAGAAAAGAATAGACATATTGTTTGGTGAAAATGGTATTATTAGTACTAATGATAGAAGAAAGAATAACCAATGCATTCTTTGAATTTCACCTTTTCTAGCAAAGAAGATGACCTTCAAAAATAAAAATGGTTAAATGACAGAAGCAAGATATGATGTCACCTTACATAGCATGTGAATGTTATACAAAGCAGTCCCTACTTATTAATACTTTAAATTAATCCAAGTCTCCAGATTCTGAAGATTTATATTCTAGGAATCTGAAAAAACGCACAAACATGATCTATCTCAGAGTCACTGCCAGATATTTGTGTGTGTGTGTGTGTGATAGGGTCTTGCTATGTTGCCCAGGCTGGTATCACACTCCTAACCTCAGCCAAAAATATTTTAATTATTCAGGAAGGGAGAAGTACAAGACAACCTGAAAAGGAAAAAAAGTTTCAATTTTCTAAAAGAGGAAATGTATGGCTACATTAGATATTGATCTCAGGAAGAAAAATTATAGAATGGATATCCAGGAGACCTAATTTGGATAAAGTAGAAGTAAAAAGATGAATAGAATCAAATGGAAGACCATAAAATGGCCAGAGACTAGAAATATGCTATCATATATGCATACATCTATATATACAGTTACATTTGGTTTTCCTAACAAATTGTTTTATAATCTTCCAAAATCTTCAGAGTGAATAGTATAGCTTATGGTCATTACAGTCTGGGTATTAGCAAGAAGTCACACAAGCATGCTGTCTTGCTACCATTTCTATTGCTTCCCTAGGTTCCTGTTCATTATTAGGAAGTTAGATGGCTTTGGAACAGTAGTAATGGGACTTCCTTTGTATAGAGCTCAAAATCCAAAGACCCAATGGTATCAATCACAGACAGAGCAAAGAGGCTTAGTGAAATTATATTTTATTCACTTGCCAAGTTTGCAGAATGTTTAGGCAAATCAGACTTTTGTTTTCTTTTGTTTGTTTTAAAAATATATTAGTCTATAAGGATAGAAATAGGACTCAGGATTTCTAGGTTTAAATTCCAAGTATGTTTTTAACCAATAATGTGACAAGTAACTTGATTTTTCTGGAACTAAATTTTTCTTATCTGTAAAACAAATATATGTCTAAAGTTACTTGGAGATGGAAACTTCGCATATGTATGAGGTCTATTGATGAGTATACTATCGTTGTAGTGAAAAGAGATGGCTATGAGTAGAAGCTGACAAAAATAATGTTGAGAGAAGGAAGCCAAGCACAAAAGAATATATAGTTAGGAATCTATTTATATAAAGTACATAAACAGACAAAAAGTGGGCTGCTGCTAGCACATATTGCCCCTTTGTGTGTAAACAGCTGGAAAGTCACTCTTCCCTTCAGGCTGATGCAGCCTGGAGCCAGGGCATATGACTTGGTTGGTAGAAAGGACTGAGTATAAGTTTTGGCAGGCGCTCCTCTCTGACCATCTTTACGCAGGCCACAACCACAGGTGGATGTTCTGCATCCTCCACCAGCTATCTACCTATAAGAAACTACTCTGGGAGAAGGAATACTATTTCCCTTACTGTACAATTATCACTAATTGTCTTCCTTTTACCCCTCTCATACTGTCTTCTTAATGCCAATAAGATACTTCACATTCACAGACAAAATGATCAACAAAATTCAATGAGAACTTGTGATGGCTCAGCGCAACCTAACAGCTGTTGTCCCCAAAAGCAGGATGCCACAGGTGGAGGAGGAGAGAATAAATCCTGGGGATCCTGGATCTTAGGAACCAAAAGAGCAGAAGACCAGGAGGAGAGAATAGGAAGCAAAAATGATTATAAAAGAGGTGAATACACACAGAAATTTGGGATTAGAGTGTTTACATCAACCTATTCTCAGACTGACTGACAAAGAGGGCTCAGCAATAACCTAGAGAATAAAACAAGAAGAAAGAATGCTCACCCTGAGGGGTGAAAATTATTGTGCATGGGCAAATCTCACCCTGTTTAACAATGAGTAAGTACAAAGAAGCAAGCATGGAGAGTCGAAAAACTTTAAGTGACTTAAAAAAATAAGTAGATTATAAAAATATATGGCCTTTCTAAAAGAGCAATAGAATAGAATGAAGAGAAAACAAATTAAGTCTGGAAATAGATGAGAAAAAGTCAACAAGGAAATTTAAACCATCAAATCCACCTTGGTGATGGTAAGAGTAAAATCAATGCCATGGAATGCCAGATTAGGAAAATAAGTAATATAGTTGACAGCTTTTCATATGTGTAGAAGAAAGAGAAAAGTAATGGATGTGCTAAAAGAAGGTAATAAAACTGGAAGGTAAACAACAGTAAGGTAGATATTGTAGTAGATTTTATTATTGTTTAAAAACATTTGCTTGCTGCCCTCCAAGAGTATACATTTCTGCCCATTGGGATGTAACTTGCAGTGCCTTCCTGTAGGTGAAGTTTTCTTCTCTATTTTCAAGTCTGGTCATAGGATTACCTGAGCCAAGGGAACATGACCGAAGTGATGGTGTTTCACCTCCAAGAGGAATTTCTAAAAGGCACTGATTGTTTCTACCATCTTTCTTGCTTTCCCCTCTACCACAAGAATGCTATCGTCTAAATAGTAGCTGCTCTGACAGCTTGGATTGCGGAATGAGAAAACGCCTAAAAGGGAACATAAGTGACATATAACATAAGCAAAATATAATGTTTATTGTGTGAAATTAGGAACCATTTTTTTTTACCACAACAAAGCCAATACAAAAATAAATATTATTTTGGAATGAAGATCCAGAATGACTTCAATAGGAAAAACAGGCAAGGATAAAAGAGAAGACTTCCTCAAGAAAGAACTCAATGTGTAAGAAAATACAGATAGCTTCCTAAATGAATAAAACCAGAGTTGGTGTTAACTTCCCTTCTATAGAACTATGTCCAAGAAAAGCACAATCCATGAAATTTTGAGGAAATTAGATATAATATCATACATGGCTAAGTTGTTTGTAAGTGAGGCTAGAGAAAGGCATTCTAAGATATGTATATCCTCAGAAAATATTAATGGTATTCTCAAGCTTTTATTGCATGTGTCATAAGTACTACATGAACTAGAAAAATACCATATATTGATTATTACAATCCCATAGACTACCATTCAACCCACTAGCAGAAAGGGCAAGGATGTAGTGTGATCCAGAGGCAACTAGAACGCAATGGCCGGACCCTACCAGGGTTCCCATTCCTCCCTGCTTTTCTCCCTAGTAAGAACAGTTTTAAGAATTAACCTGAGGATATGACCTGAGATGAACATGAAGTGTTATGTATAAATATTTTTTATTAAAATGTTGTTTAAAATAATTATGAAAACTGGAGCAAATCAAAATGTACATTAATAGGAGACTGGTTAATTTATGAAATACCATGTGATAAAATATGACTTAGCCACTAATATTAATAAAAAATAAGTATTTATTCACATGAAAAGATATAGATATGAATTTAAATTATAAAATGTTTCTCAAACAGTAGAATACCACTTTGTAAATAAAAATTGAAATTTTATTTACAGAAAAAAATAGTCACTATTATCTATGATAATAAGTAACTTGCAAACTTTTCTGTACATATTTATGTAACATTAGCAGATAATGGTTACTCCAAAGACAAAGACTATTTTAATTTAAGCAAAGGATTGACTTTAAAAAATTGTGTATATAAAAATCTAGCCTAGATAATAATCTTTGACATGGATTCATAGTTGTTTAAACACAGTTATATCCAAGAAGTGTTGAATCAAAGCTCTGTGTAAGACAAATGGATTAAAATCCTTACCTTTGTCCTCTTTAACAATTTTATCACTGTCTTAGAACAAATTATTATAGGTATCATAGATAACACAAAATTGTAGAGTGCAGAATCTAAGAAAATAAGGCGTGCATAAAAGCGGAGTATATGACCTTTTTGAACATATTCTATGGTTTTTGTCCCTTTATACACTGTTCAGGCCAAACCAAACACACTAATCAGCCAAAAGCAGGCTATAGACCAGAAATTTATGATCATGATAGGGGAATGTTTAAGCTCATTCTATCATGCAGTTGCACTATTCTATGTGTTTCACAGATTTAATCCTTACAATAGGGCTCTGAGGAAGGTAGTATTATTATCTCTATTTTAGAAATGATAAATCTGAGGCACTGAGAGATTAATTAATTTGTTTAAATTCAAACAACTCTTAAGTGGTGACATAGGGATTGGAACCCAGGTGTCTACAGCCACTATACTACCTTGCTTCAAGCCCTGTGCAAAACACTGTTGATGCAGAAATGAGTGAAACGCAGCCCCTCATCTCAGGTCAAAGAGGAGAATCAGACATATAACTGGCAGATACGATGTGATGTAGAATGGTTTAAAGTGGAGTTGCAAAAGGTGCATTTTGAGCAAGGAAGGTTAATATAGCTCTGCATTCTGGAGGCTAGTTGATTGTGTGTGGTTCTTTCCTCACACACTGACTTTTCTTCCAGGGACTCTGCCCCTCATGTGCAGGGACTTCCTTCGGGTTCACTCACCGGTGCACAGACACTCTCAGGCACACAAGAATCCCAGCTAGAAACACAACTTAGGCTCTAGGAAAAGGGTGAGGTATTAGGGGGAGTGTCCTCACTAATTATGTACTTTCAGATCACATTTTCCATTACCAGGTGGTAAATTCTTTAAATGTCTGGTTCGGTTTTTCAGTCTTTTCTATAATTATGAATCTAGCTGTCCTTGAGAACCAGTGGGGTGCTGAGGAAAGAGCCGTGACTATGTAATCAACTGGGCGTACATTAGTATCCTTGCTTGGTCAGGAACAAGTCATCTTGTAGATGTTATTTAATATCTCTAATATTCACTTTCTCCATCTGTTAAGTGGGAATAATAAAAACTACTACAAGGTAGGCAGGTATTAGGAAGAAATTTACTTTTATTCTATCTTCGAAATAAATTAATGAACTTACACATACACTGCTTGGAGTGAAAGCAAACATAATAAAAGTATAAAAAAACTTTTCAAGTATTCTTACTCTTATCCATACACCTTGGAATGAAAGCTCAAGGTATGTAAAAGATACATAAAATGAAAATATTATATTAAATTTCATCTTCTTGCCTAAAAGGAAGACCAGATTGTGTTATATTCTATCCCCAAGATTGAAGAAGCAGCAGAGTTTCCAAACCAAAATGAAATTAATGGCCTGTGGTAGCTGAGATAAATTACCACAAAAGGGCACTAGATGTCCCAGACTAAAAAAGAAAGAAATACTCTTGAACTTTAAGCAAAATAAAGTTAAATCTAGCAAGTAAGTGGTCATTTGTGAGAAAGAAGTTTCCCCAAACTCCTTTGTTAGCAGCTGGTTATGGGAACAGAGGGCTATGAAGAGACTGTGGGAAATTGCACTATTTTTAACAGCCGTATTTTACCAATCTAGTTGCATTAGCCACATACGACTCTACAGTATTTCTAAGAGCAGACATACCAGCACTGGCCTGGCGCACGCCCAATTTGGGTAATTGCATTCTGTCATCTTTCAGGTCTCCCTGGCACTTTCAATTAGCCATAATTTATATTCTTCCCAGTTTACAATTGAAACTGCTTTGTATTGCAGCTGTGGGGTTACACAGAGACAGCAGCTAAATTAACAAACAACTGGTAAATTATTGTTATTTTTCATTTTGCCTATCGTTGCTGTGGACTGCTAAGGGTCAGGGCTTATTAGTTTCACTTATAAGAAAGACCACTGAAGCTCCAGAGTAATCTACTATCTATGAGCAGTTAGATTACAAATTTAAAAATAAATGCCCATTTAGATGTATATATATACACACACACACACACACACACACACACATATATATACAATCTCTTATCACTAAAATAAAGGAAATAACAAATTGGTTTTAAAGAAAAAAAACTCCTTAATATAAATAAGACATATAATCTGTTAGTATTTTTGTTTTTTTCAATACTTAGTAAGTTTTCGCCTGTACCAAGTACTGTTTCAGGTATTGAGGTCCAA
Organism: Microcebus murinus; assembly: GCF_040939455.1. NCBI lineage: Eukaryota > Metazoa > Chordata > Mammalia > Primates > Cheirogaleidae > Microcebus > Microcebus murinus. The sequence continues at coordinate 60,773,504 of NC_134108.1, read as the reverse complement.
TAATGCATAAGAGATGGCATTTCTCAGATACTTAAAGAAGTGTACCAGCCCCTGTTTAACTCATTGAATATTCCCAAGAGGTTTGTGAGGTACATACTGGTTTTAACCCTATATCACATGCAAAAAATTGAGGCAAAGTTTTACTACTTTCCAGAAACAGCACAGTTATAATCAGGGCTTCCAACTTCAGCCATTTGATGCCTGTAGCTGTGGTTTTTGCCACTCTGATTATCTCTCCTATGAACAAGAGAGCCCTAGGCTTTAATATTATGTAGAGGACGATGGACAATAAAAAAAACTACATAAACAAACAAGAGAACTATCTGTGAATAATGTCATACAAGCACCTGATGAGAGTTCAAATATGCTGGCAGAATAGAGTCAGCAGGTAGTTTCTTTAGGCTGGATGGAAAAGGAGGCTGCCCTGTTTAATGTGCAAGATCTGGAACACAAGAAGGAGCCAGCTAAGCAAATGTGAAAAGAACACTGTCCAAAGTAGGAGGAACTGGCACCAGATCCCTAAGGTGGGATTAGAATTGGCATGTGTAGGGAATAAGCCCAGAATGGTTGCAGGACAAAGGCACAAGTAAAAAGGAGGAATTTGCGTTAGAGATATAGCCAGGCACATTATGAAGACTTGGGCAATGTGAGGTGCTTAGCTTTTGTTTATGTGTAATGGAGGGCTCTGAAGCGTTGTTAAATAGATCAATGGCATGGTCTAAATATTAAAAAGTTCATCCTGAATGGAGAATCTATTTAAGGAATGAGCAAAGAGTAGAAGAAAAGAGAAGTGAGTTGAGGCCCAACGTGAGGGATGACTGTTATTTGCACTGAGACAAGTTAGGAGATGATGAAAAAAAAGAGAATGGATTTGGAATATGTTTTTATTGACTGTGCTGATGAATGTTGAAGGGAGGCAAATGAGAAAAAGAGAAGAATTAAGGGAAAACCAGCAATTGCCATTATACAGGAAGTCCCTAAGTCTATTTTGTCTAAGGTTTTTGTTGGTTTCTTCTGAGAATTCTTAGTTGGAACAAAAAAAAAAAAAAAAAGAGGAAAAAATAGATTTAAATTTTACTTTCAAATTTCATTAGCTGAATCAATAGAACTTTGTATTTAATTTTTTTTTTATTTCAGGATATTAGGAGGGTACAAACATTTTGGTTACATTTTAGGACTTTGCCTCACCCAAGCGAGGATTAGAGGCATGCCCTTCCCCTCTACAATGCTTACCGTGTCCATTAGTTATGAGTTTATCCTCCCAACTCCCTAATCCCTGGAGAATATAATTTTTTGTACTTATTTTGAAAATGACTTAAGGTATACATGAACACCATCAGTCTTATTTATAAACTATTTACTAATTTGTATAAAATGTGTTCATGCTTTTGCAAAACAACCTAGTAGATCATTACTCACCATCACTGTAGAAAAACCTGTTCAGAAGAGCATCTGGGACATGTCATCATTGTAGACAATATGCAAAGTTAAGTACAGATAACATACCATTTTTAGCAACTGAGTATGACAACAAATTAAATCTCAACTCACACCCCTCTAAATGGAAAGCATTTTATTTGTTTTTAAAATAAGGTGTGAGAGCTTATGTCGTAGACTTTAAATTGTGTGGTTAAAAGATGTCTAAAATAATTTAAATTGGATATACTGGGTAGATAATTGTTTAAACAAGGACTTTTAAAATTTTTAAATTATTTGTCATAAGTTTTTATGAGACCAAAGATAATGTTAATGCATTTTTATTAAAAATCACTTAAATTGGGGAATGTTTTATTCATGTTTTCTTGTCCTAGTACGGAATGTTTTCTCCCAAGGTTTATGCTGATGGCTGTGAGAGAGTTTCTGTCCAAAGATCCTTTACCAGCACAATTTCACAGATATAAAACCTGATGCTAGTAGGATTTTGGTTAAGGGTGATGAGGAGATTAGAGGAAGGGAGGAGACACAGCTATGGAATGGTAGAGCATCTGGAGTAAGATATCTATGCATGATCTGTAATAGCCCCACATTTTATAGCCCCCACTCTCTCATGGGCCCCAAATTCACTGGGAGACTGTTTTTATCTGGATATCTGGCAGATATTTAGCAAACTTGGCAAAAATTACAAATAATTAGTTCATGTATTCCCTGCTGCAGTTGATAGAATCACTATTCACATAGTTCTCCAAACTCTTACATTTAGAGACCTCTTCAGAAATTTTATTACCTTCCTACTCAAACTTTCATGAAGACTGATTAAGTTTATTTTCAAATGCAGTCCTGACCACATAAACAACATTTCAGTCAAGGGTGAGCTACATATATCATGGTGGTCCCATAAGATTATAATGGAGCTTAAAAAGTCCTATTACCTAGTGACATTGTAGCACAATGCATTACTCACATGTTTGCAGTAATGCTGGTGTAAACAAATCTAACTTTATATATATATATAGTTAACTGTAAAACAGCAGATCTTTCAGGAGGCATTCCAGAAGACAGCATTGCTACTGCAGAGGATGACAGCTCCATGCAAGTTATCGTCCCTCAAGCCCCTTCAGGGAGATAAGATATGGCGGTAAAAGACAATGATACTGATCTTGACTTTGTGCAGACCTAAGCTGTGAGTGTTTGTATCTTAATTTTTAACAAAAAATCTTAAAAGCAAAAGAAAATTAAAAAGTTTAACATTAGAAAAATCTTATAGAATAAGGATATAAAAGAAAGGAAATATGTTTGTACAGCTGTACAATGTGTTTGTGTTTTAAGTTAAGTGTTTTTACAAACGAGTATAACAGTTTAAAAAATCAAAAAGGTTTATAAAGTAAAAAAAAGCTACAGGAAGCTACGATTAATTTGTTGTTGAAGAAAAAAATTAAATAAATTTGGTGTAGCCTAGGTATACAGTGTTCATAAATTCTACAGTAGTGTACAGTAACGTCCCAGGCCTTCCCATTCATTTACCACTCGCTCACTGACTCACCCAAAGCAACATCCAGTCCTTCAAGCTACATTTATGATAAGTGTCCTATGAACTTATCATGTGTACCATCTTTTTAATCTTTTATAAAATAGTTTTACTTTTTTGTGTTTAGATACACAAATGCTTGCCATTGTATTAATTTCCTATAGTACAGTAACACGCTGTATAGGTTTGTAGCCTGAGAGCCTGTACCACATAGCCCAGGTGTGTAGCGGACTATACATACATCTAGGTTTGTGTAAATACATTCTATGATGTTCTCACAATGACAGAATCGCCTAAAGACACACATTTCTCAGAACATATCTCTGTTGTTAAGTGACATGTGACTGTATCTCTCTCAGTTATCCTTTCCTTTCCTTTCCTATAACCACTGCCATAAATTATTCCTTTTTCCATCTTTTGGCTAGATCATTACAGTAGCTCTCTAACTCACACTTTGTGGTTTCTCCCTCCTCCAACCCAGCATTCATTCACACTGGTATTGATTATCTTTTGAAAAAAAACGGATGTAATTTCCATTTATAGAATATATTGACTTTGCTCCTTGTCACGCTCAAATTAAATCCACATACCTTCCTAGAGTAAACATCTCTTTGCAAAATGGCCCCACCCATCTCATTCTATATTTCAGTATTTCTGAGCAGAACCTTAACAATCTGACTTCAGCTACAATGAACATCCTCAACATCACTCTTTCACAGCCATGAGCCTTTTTATACCTTGATTCAGTTTCCTTGAATAACATTTTTTGTTAATTTCTCACTTAAAATACTTATCACAAAGTTGGATTTTCACTTATTTCTCAAAAGGGAATCTTCTCTTTAAAGGTCTCAAGGACAACCTCAAGGAAAGGATTATAAGGAAAGCCCAGGTGGGAACCAACAACAATCACAATTCCTCCAGGTATCCCTTCCTAATGAGCTATCTTGCTAGCTTTCTTTTTTCTCTCTCTCTCTGTCTCTCTCCTTCCTTCCTTTCCTTTCTTTCCATTTCTGCCTCAGGTCATGCAAAACATTTCTCATATATCTAGTAGTAGTAGCTGCTACCAGTATCATGAACTCTGTATCCTCTATGTTCTTTCACTATGTTATCAGCTCAAATTTTTTTCCCTTTATTTTATCATATTATGGGGGTACAAATATTGCTAGGGTTACACACATTGCCCCTGCCATTCCTCCCCCTGCCCCCCGCCCTGTCAAAACATCAAGTGTGTCCAACCCCCAGTGGTGCGCATCACACCTATTTTGTAAGTATATATCCTTCCCCTCCTCCCCCCTCCCATCTGCCCACCATCCCTGATAAAAAGTTTTCTTTCTTTCTTTTTTTTTTTTTTTTTTTTTCCTTTTTTGACCTTCTGGTTACATTGTACATCCTTGGCTTTCCCTACGAAGGGTTAGAGGCACTCTCTCCCCACCCCCCAATTCTCGCCACAACCCCAGGATATGTATCTCTCCCTCAAATTTTTTTTTTTTTTTTTTTTCTTTTTGAGACAGAGTCTCGCTTTCTTGCCTAGGCTAGAGTGAGTGCCGTGGCGTCAGCCTAGCTCACAGCAACCTCAAACTCCTGGGCTCGAGTGATCCTTCTGCCTCAGCCTCCCGGGTAGCTGGGACTACAGGCATGTGCCACCATGCCCGGCTAATTTTTTATATATATATCAGTTGGCCAATTAATTTCTTTCTATTTATAGTAGAGACGGGGTCTCGCTCTTGCTCAGGCTGGTTTTGAACTCCTGACCTTGAGCAATCCGCCCGCCTCGGCCTCCCAAGAGCTAGGATTACAGGCGTGAGCCACAGCGCCCGGCCTCAAATTTTTAAATGTATTTCACAAGAACATTAAGGCTGTTTCTGATTCTCCTGTTTCTGATTCAATAATCCTGGGTTTTACGGACATGCCTGTTTTTTTTTTGTTTGTTATTAGACTTGAGAAAAAACGTGCAAAAGAATAAAAATTTAGGATTAGAAACCAAAACCTTTGTTTTACTCTCACTAAATCCTCACCTTAGATGGGCCAAAGTCTGTTTCTAACCCTTTGGAAACCTCTTAGTCCTGAATTTTCTGTAGGAGATTTCATCCCTAAAGCACATTTCTTCCACCCCAATTCCTTTTCATCCTGAGGGTTTTTCACTATCCCACATCCTTCACTGGTTTCTTTCCTCTAGGGATAAGTTTGAACCAGGAATCTTCCAGGGAGGAATGAGCTGCTAACTGGATATTCACATTCCCCTTCATTAGCATATCAGACACCACGGACAGACTCATATTGTCTCCTTCTGCCTGCTGATGGATAAAGATTGTTTATTAATTTTCTTCAGTGAAATGTGGTTCTCAGAGTGTATGATAAATGTGAAGGGTGTTGCTACATCTAAATGATAGGACAGATGCAGAAATATGAAAGATTGTTATTCACTCTCTTGGCCCAAAATATGCAGAACACAAACTTTTAATTTTTAGTGTAATTAATTGCTAGAGTTGTATAATTGCTTGTCATCTCACTTTTTTGTTATAATTGGGAATATTTTTTCTTCTTTGCAATTTCTAATTTGGGAGAGAATAGACTCCCAGAAATGTATCACAAACAACACACTAAAAATTATGTGAATATTGAATCCCAAAATAATGTATAGGAAATCCTTTTGTAAAGTATGTAATACTGTCATTATTATTTAGTCTAGAGCTTTTATTTTCACTCATGAAAAATAAAAAATCTTGGAGATTAAATGACTTCCCAGAGGTCACATAGACAAAGAGCTGATCTCTTGTTTCTTAGGAATCTTGAGTATTAGCCCAGTGCCTTTTCCAACATATCACACAGCTTCAATACTTTTTTTTTTTTTTTTTTTTGAGTCTTGCTCTGCCACCCTGGGTAGAGTGCAGGGGTGCAATCATAGCTCACAGCAACCTCAAACTCCTGGGCTCAAGCAATCCTCCTGCCTTAGCCTTCCAAGTAGCTGGTACAACAGATGGGCACCCCTACATCAGCCTAATTTTTCTATTTTTTGTAACGACAGAGTCTCATTCTTGCTCAGGCTGGTCTGGAAATCCTGAGTTCAAGAGATCTTCCCACGTCAGCCTCCCAGAGTGCTTGGATTATAGGCATGAGCCACCATGCCTAGCCCTTCAATATTTTTTTTATCTTAATAAAATCTTTCCATTTTTCTGTAGATCCCTTTTTCTACAATTATCTTCCAAACGCTTTGTCCTTTAATTTTTCTGGAGTGCAGAAGAATTCATCCAAGCTGAGATAGTGAGAATAGCCTAGAATAGATTTTACCTTCTGAATCTGGTTTGCCTTTGTGGTTACTAGTGCCATTCATGTTTTTCTTTCTTCTTTTCTTTTTAATTTCACAAAACTTATGATATAATTGTTTTTTGTTACATGGATGAATTGTATCATGTTGTAGTCAGGGCTTTCAGTGTACCCTTCACCAGAATAGTGCATGTTGTACTTATAAGTAGATTTTTATCCCTCACCCCCTCCCTCTCTCTCTGCTTCTTAGTTTTAATATCCTTCCCACCACTTTACAGCCACATATATCTCTCATTTAGCTCCCACTTACAAGTGAGAACATGTGGTATCTGTTTATCCATTTCTGAGATACTTTACTTAGTACAATGGCCTCCAGTTCCATCCAGGTTGCTGCAAAAGACATTACTTGATTCCTTTCTATGGATAAGTAGTACTTCATGGTGTGTGTGTGTGTGTGTATATATATATATATATATATATATATATATACATATATATATATATATACATATTTTCATCCACTCATGACTTGATGGGCACTTAGGTTGATTCCATATCTTTACAATTGTGAATTGTGCTGCAATAAACATTCAAGTGCAGGTGTCCTTTTGATAAAATGACTTCTTTTCCTTTGAGTAAATACCTAGTAGTGGGATTGCTGGGTCAAATGGTAGGTCTTCTTTTAGTTTTCTGAGGCATCTCCATATTGCCTTCCATAGAGGTTGTACTAGTTTACATCCCCACTGAAAGTGTATAAGCATTCCCTTTTCACTTTTTGTCACATCTGTGCCAACATCTATTGTTTTTTGACTTTTTAATCATTGCAATTCTGACAAGAGTAAGATGATATCTCATTGTAATTTTAATTTGCATTTCTGTGATAATTAGCGATGTTAAGCATTTTTTTCATACGGTTCTTGGTCATTTGTCTATCTTCTTTTGAGAAAAATCTGTTCATATCTTTTGCTGGATTTTGGATTGGGTTATTTTTTTTTTCTTGCTGATTTGAGTTCTTTGTAGATTCTGGGTATTAGCCCTTTGTCCAATGCATAGTTTGTGATTATTTTCTCCCATTCTGTGGCTTGTCTATTTACTCTGTTGATTATCTTTTTTTTTTTGCTCTGTAGAACCTTTTTAGTTTAGTTCAGTCACGTTTATTTGTTTGTTGTTGCTGTATTTGTTTTTGGGATCTTACTCATAAATTCTTTGCCTACTTGGGACTGGTGAACCTGTGGCATTAAGGCCTAACATGGCCTTCTGGGTCCGTAAGTGTGGCCTTTTGACTGAATCCAAATTTTACAGAACAAATCCTTTTAATAAAAGAGATCCGGCAGAGAAAGATGAAGCTTTTCTACTCGCCTTTGGTGCTTAAAAAAGAATAATCTTGAAAGCAGAAGATCACAGGTTCCCCACTCCTGGTAGACTAATGTCTATGAAAGTTTTTCTTACATTTTCTTCTATAATTTTTATGGTTTCAGGTCTTACATTTAAGTCTTTAATCCATCTTGAGTTAATTTTTGTATATGGAAGGAGATAGAAAATGAAACTGGATAGTTTCATTCTTTTGTATGTGGCTATCCAGTTTTCCCAGCACTATTTATGGAATAGGGGTTCCTTTCCTCAGATTTTGATGTATTCTGTCATATATAAGTTAAACAAGGAGGAAAATGAAGCTTGCCATGCTGCTAACAACATAGTGCCGTGGATAAAATAATATTTGTTCCTTTTTTTATTTCTTGTAAAAAAATGTCATATTTTCCGCTGAAGGATCAGGTCCTGGAGGAACTACCAATGCCATTCTAAGCTCTTTCTAGATGTGATGACGGGTGCTCTGAAAAAGTGTAGTTTATTCTAGGCCTCTGGAATGTGCTGTCCATGGTGCTAAGTATAGCTCTGCTATACAATCTCCCTTCTGGCCGAGTAATTTAGAACAGTATTTAACTCTGTTTTTCAGAGCTTTTTAGCAGCCTGGAGTTAGCTGTGTAAGCCCTGCAACCCTTTCAAAAATGTAACAGCTCACAAAAGTAGCTTTAAGAAAAGCTTGTGATGACTGAAACTGAAGTTAAATTGAACGATTCACATTACAGAAGAAACAGACTTGAATTTGTTTGTAACTATTCTTCTTTTCTTAACATAATACTCTTCATATGTTTTTAAAAATTAAATCAGGGCCTTTGGTTGTTATGCTCTTAGTTATATTTTGTACAAAAAATTAAAGTAGTGTTGTGTAATGTAACTGTCAACCAAAAAAATAAATTTAGCCATAGAAAATTGGGTACAATGCACCATGTGGATCTAGAAACACAAGGTAGACATTATAGGTCATCATTAAGCCAGAGTCTGTGTGAAATGACCAAGCTGCGGCAGTTTACAGAAAGAAAATTGGACAAATCTTTTACTGTGTGAACTATTATATATTGTGTGGTATGAGTGACTACACATTTGGAAGACATCCTCCATCTACACCCCATCTGTGTAAAAATATCTCCTTACTCAGCTTCCACACATTTTAACATGGATATTTATAGGAGATAGACTGCTGCACCCAATTATTCTAAATAGCTGTGGCTGCTTTGCTGTCTGTTTTGCTAGAGTAGGTACTTTGTATTCTAACTGGAGGCTTTCTCTGTGATGCATATAGGACCAGAATTGCAAACTGCCGATTGTGCTCCTCACCTCTCTCAGATAGGTGGTGATAACATTGTTACTGGCATCAAAGCTGACTGACCTTGGTCTCTGCTAGTGTTGCATGATGTCTACCAAGAATTCCCTGAAATGCGAAGTTATGTGCCTTGTGTAGACTTGAGTCTCCGTCTCATATGTTTTATTTACAATAGTTTTCACCTCACTCAGAATGGGAGTTTGTCATAAGATAAAGTCCTAAGAGGTAGTTCTAAGATGTACATGGGTGTACACCAATCATGTTGTCATAATCATCATATTCAATGTCTTTCTCTGAGTTTCAAATTGCCTAGAATATGAAGTAAAACAATCAAAAGCGTGTAGCACCACTGTAAGTAATAACAACCATGAATGTCACTGCAAGCTAGGTAATCAAAGGCCCTGCCTTACTGTACTACTTGTCAACTATTGCAATTCCTTACTGCAAGCACTTCTTCTTATACTTTCCTCTAATTTGCTCATATTTGGGGCATTGCCTATACTCCTTAGGAGGTAAGCCCCTTTTTGTAAGTCGTTGGTGTAGGCACTAGTGATGACATTACTATTGTCATCATTCTTCTCATTCTTGTACTCTTTCTCCATCCCTGTTGCTAAGCACTTCCCCACTAGAGTTATTACAAACATTTTATTTGGTACTAGTGACTCCTCATTAGTAATTCCAAAGGACAATACTACTTGTTAACCTCTTTTCTTCTGAAAGCATTCACTCACTTTGATTCTATGAAACCACTGATTTTTTTCCTCCACCTCTCTACATAATCCTTAAATGTTGGTGTTCCTCAGCCTTCTGTACCTGGCTCTCACATCACTTTACAGGTGAAGTTTTCTACTGTCAGTTATCCCTCATGAGCTGATGATCTACTACAGCCACATTCTGACCTCTTGTCCCAAAATGCCTGGCTACTTTTTCAACACTTCTACATGAGAAAGAATCTTGAAGGGCCCTCAATTCCAATATTTCCAAAATTGAACTCACCATGTAACATCCCTGATCTCTCTCTCTCTCTCTCTCTCTCTCTTACACACTCTCTTATTGTCATGTCAATGTTTACTCTCAAAGAATGAGACCAATATCCACATAGTTATTCACATCAAACTTCTGACAGTTATCCTTCACTTCATGTTCTCCCTCATCAACCACATTTTCTGCTAATACTCATATATAGAAGCTCACTATTTCCTGTCCATTCTAGCTCTTAAATAACTATTGGATCTGTTCGCTTCTTTTCACCTTTAGCACCATGAGCTTAGGGCAACCACCATGCACTCTTACCTGGATTGCTGCAACAGCCTTGCTTTTACTGATGCAAAACACTACCCTCACCTGCATATGTCCCCAAATAAACCATCATAATATTTTTTAAAAAAACATATTTTATTACATTGAATGTCTCATTTAAACATTTTAATGAACCTACATCACCATTCAGATGAAGCCTGTCATTACTGGCCTGTGACTACTTCTTTCTTCCTCTTGTCCCATTTCTACTTTCTTTTTGGTTCTATCTTCCAATCATAGTGATGTTTTCTATTCATCGAATAAGCCATATTCTCTTTTAATTTCTGATCATCACCTGCTCTTCCTACTTCTTGAAACTTTTTTCTTTATGTGACTCTTTTCTTTTCATATTTATCGTTCAACTCCCAGTTTGAAAGTCACTTTCTCTAAGAAATCCTGACGGTAGGCCCCTCTGCCCCTCCTTTACTTCCCCCACCCTCCACACAGGTTCAGATGCTCTGCTTTCTTTGTGCCTGGTATATCCTCACTATATGATCTAGTTATGATAATTTCTTTCTTTCACTTTATTTTATGTTTAGCATAGTACTAAACACAGACATGTGAATTTAGTGTTCACTGAAAGAACAAAACAAAGCTGAATTTTTTTTTCATTGAGTAAATAGTTATCTGTCATGTCCAACATATGCACTCACATATATATTTCATGTATCTTCAAAAAAGTGAGAAGGGAAAAGAAAAGATTGGGAGAACTCAGGGATGGAGAGTAGATTTGGGGCAGTTGCAGTTCTTCAAAGCTTTAAGACAATCAAAATTAATAAAAGTTAAAAAGTAGTTTTGAACTTTTTCATATCATAAAAAATTGATTTATTTAGAAGTTATTTTGCCTTTTTCAGCATTTTGGGAAGGCTTATTTAAGAGAAGTTAAAGAATTAAAAACACCAGACCTTGCAGATTTCAAGTGACTTCATATTAAAAAAAAAATCAAAGAAATCTTTCATTCTTTTTGTTTAGTTTTGGTAAAAACTAGATAAGCTATGAAGGGCACCGTGGTGCTCTCCAAAGACAAAATTATACCTAGGTTTAGAATCCCTAATATTACCTTTTATAGAGATCAGAAAATTTATGTTACTCATTACGATTTGCTTAGATGAAGATTTTTAAAGACACTTTGCATTACCTTTACACATATCTGCAAGAAAGGCTCTGGATAAGTATGGTATTAGAAATTTTAGCAAATCTGTATTCAAAATGAGTATTTGTAAATAATATAAAATATTTATACATAGCTTTTGTCATGCATCCATATTGTAAATACTGTGAAGGTTTGAAGTGAAATATGTATTGCCTATATCCCATGTCTATATGTCTGTATGCATTGAAATTTTGTGTACTCGTTGACATTATAAAAACATGAAACAACAATAAGATAAATTATGTGGTTTTCATTTTAGTTATTTATAATGTTGTTTCCCTAACTGACAATAAGAAGGCCAGGAATAATTTTTTTCCAGCCAGAGCCATACATATAAGTAGGCATTTCGAGAAAGACTCTTTTGTTTATTATATAGTGCCACTCAAGTTTATTTAAGAACCTTCATAGCAGTTTTATTTCTTTGCCTTTGTGAAAATGTTTGAGTCTCACTGTTTTATTATCACCTCTGTTTTACAAAGTGAGATATACTGAAGTATGAAAGTAAGTCAAAATATACCTTTCTAAGAAGCTTAATCGAATTTATACTCTGGTTTTCCTTTATTGTTCATTTCCAAAGTCCTGGGTAAAATACTGATGTTAACACTCAATTTATTGGCCATTATTGAACACTGAAGCATGGAGTGGGAGAGATTCAAGGAGTGGCAGAAAGTCTGAGGGAAGGGATGCCTGCTTTCCCAGAATCCTCCTCTTCAGGCCTCTCAACTTCAGCCTTGTTCCAAACTGTTTCTTTCTCTCCCTTTCCTCTGACCCTGGTTCTCCTCCATGGCACCCCTCTCTACAGACTTCTTAAAGTCATCCTTTCTGATCTCAACCCCTTCAACTGCCTTCTTCCAGGTACCATCTCCTGAATCCCAAGTAGTCTCTTGGCCCTATTTTTTATAACTCGTTTTTCATGAAGTTCCCTCATTTGTTTAACTTCTACTGGAAAGATTGTACCAGAGAGTCAGTCACTTTTGAGTTACTTTTGTCAAGCAGTGTGTTATTTTTGTATTTTATTTGTTCCTCTTGGGTGCTAATGTATTATTTATATGTGAATAAATGTTTAAATATTATATGTGATTCAAAAAAATCCTTTATGTGAAATGTGTGTACATACTTTGTTTTAATCTTGACTCTTTCTTTCTTTCTTTCTTTCTTTCTTTCTTTCTTTCTTTCTTTCTTTCTTTCTTTCCTTCTTTCCTTCTTTCTTTCCTTCTTTCCTTCTTTCCTTCTTTCCTTCTTTCCTTCTTTCCTTCTTTCTTTCTTTCTTTCTTTCTTTCTTTCTTTCTTTCTTTCTTTCTTTCTTTCTTTCTTTCTTCCTTCCTTCCTTCCTTCCTTCCTTCCTTCCTTCCTTCCTTCCTTCCTTCCTTCCTTCCTTCCTTCCTCCTTCTTCCTTCCTTCCTTCCTTCCTTCCTTCCTTCCTCCTTCTTCCTTGCTTCCTTTCTTCCTTTCCTTTCCCCTCCCCTACCCTCCCCTCCCCTCCCCTCCCCTCTCCTCTCCTCTCCTTTTTTTCCTTTTCTTCTCCTTTTGTAATTTTGATTTCCTGTGCTATTCCCCAGCTTTCACAAACCCAGTCACAAACCCAGTTTGTTACAAACTACTTTAATGGAAGGGAACATACTCTTTATTACATTTTAAAAGTGTACTTTGATATTCTATAATTTAAAAATTGGTGAATAGTGCCTTAAATTAGGATGAAATCTTGAAGTTATTCAATTCCTAAATATTTGCTAAAAACATGTGTCTATATGGCTACTCTATAATCCCATGTTCCACCATGTTTCTAACCTTTAAACAATTCCCCAAATACATAATATATAGTATTTCTTACTTTATATTAAAGTGGTTTATGTATAGATTCAACAACATGAGATATGTACTGCTGAATTAAATAAATAGTAGCATTTTCTTTACAGATATAATTATTGATATAAGAATTATAATTTATCTTAATTTCAGAAGAAATTATTTTCTAATGGAATAGATAGGGTGAAGAAGATCAAAGACTCATATATAAAACCTTTATAAAGAATGTTATGAATAAATTTATTTAAGAAAATGTATGTTAAGAATTTAAGATCTTAAGAATATGTTCATAAGAAAATATGTTCTTAAGTACATACTGTTTTTATCTATTCATTTAAACTTCAGTCAGAATCTCTACTTGAATGAACTTGGTCATACATTTTTTAAATTTTTTCATTTATTTTAGCTTTTACCAGAACTTATTTTTTAGGGAAGTTTTAGGTTTATAGTAAATTGAGAGAAAGATACAATCTTTCCCATCCCATCCCATCCCATCCCATCCCATCGCATCCCATCCCATCCCATCTCTGTATGGGATACAGAGATTTCCCATACACCCCTTCTTTGCTCCCTAACACCCAACACCCTCCCTATTAACATCCCCCACCATTTGGTACATTTGTTACAATTGATGAACCTACACTGACACATTTATATCACCCAAAATCCATAGTTTACATTAAGATTCACTCTTGATGTTGTACAATCTATGTGTTTGGACAAGTTTACAATGGTATGTGTCCACCATTAGGGTAGTTTTACTGCCCTAAAATTCCTTTGTGCTCCTCCTATTCGTCCCTCTCTCCTCCCTAATCCCTGGAAACCACTATGTTTTTCCAAATTATTTCCATAGGTTTGCCTTTTCCATTATACCATATACTAGGAGTCATATAATATGTAGTTTTTCAAACTGTCCTCTTTCAGTCTTAGTAATATACATTTAAATTTTCTCAATGTGTTTTCATGGCTTCATAGCTCATTTTTTTTAGCATTGTATTATATTCTATTGTCTGGGAGTACCAGTTTATTTATCCATTCACTAACTGAAGGACATCTTGGGCACTTCCATGTTTTGGTGATTATGAATAAAACTGCTATAAACATGCATGTGCAAGTTTTTGTGTAGACAGAAGTTTGCAACTTTTTTGGGTAAATAGTAAGGAGCATGATTGATAGATCATATGGTAAAAAGTATGTTTGGTTTTGTGAGAAACTCTGAAACTGTCTTCTAAAGTGGCTGTACTATTTTCCATCCCCACCAATAATGAATAAGAATTCCTGTTGCTCTATATCCTTGCCAGCATTTGGTGTTACTAAGGTTCCGCATTTTGGGCCATTCTATTAGGTACATAGTGATATCTCCTTGTCATTTTAATTTGCATTTTCCTGATGGCATATGATGGCACATAAGCATATGAAAAGATACCTCATGGTTGGTGTTGGTGAGGTGTCCATTAAGACTTTTGGCCTATTTTTTTAATTGGGATTTTTGTTTTCTTATTGTTGAATTTTAAGAGTTCTTTGTAAATTTTGGATAACAATCTTTTAGTAGATGTGTCATTTGCAAATGTTTTCTTCCAGTCTATGACTTTTCTTCTTATTCCTCTGATAGTCACTTTTGCAAAGCAGAAGATTTGAATTTTATTGAAGTCTAGCTTATCAGTTGTTTCTTTCATGAATTATTTCTTTGGTGTTACATTTAACATGTTATTGCCAAACCCAAGGTCATCTAGATTTTCTCTTAGGTTATCTTCTTGGAGTTCTACAGTTTTATAGCTTTGAATTTTACATTTATATCTGTGATCCATTTTGAGCTAATTTTTGTGAAGTGTATGAATTCTGTGTCTAGACTCCTTTTTTGCATGTGGATGTCCAATTGCTCAAGCATAATTTATTGAAAAGAGTATATATTTTTTTCTCCATTGCACTGCCCTTGCTCCTTTGTCAAAGATCAGTGACTATATTTATGTGGATCTATTTCTATCTTTTCCATTCTATGCCATTGATTTATTTGTCTTTTTTTTAAAAAAAAAAACAATGTTACACTCTTACATTCATTGCTGTAGATTCATAGTAAGTTTTGAAGTCAGGTAGTGTCAGTCCTCTAACTGTTCTTCTTCAATGTTGTATTGACTGTTTTGTGTACTTTACATTTCCATACAAATTTTAAAATCTGTTTATTGGTATACACAAAATAACTTGCTGGTATTTTGATTGAAATTTCATTGAATCTTGGTAATACATTTTAATTATTTTGTTTAAATTATTGCAGCCTAGATGTCAGCTTGGTAGTTTCTTGCCTTTTAAGATCTAGG
The DNA here is from genome assembly GCF_040939455.1 of Microcebus murinus. Classification (NCBI taxonomy): domain Eukaryota; kingdom Metazoa; phylum Chordata; class Mammalia; order Primates; family Cheirogaleidae; genus Microcebus; species Microcebus murinus. The sequence continues at coordinate 60,758,040 of NC_134108.1, read as the reverse complement.
TAAGCTTGCTTGAATCATTATTTATGTCTTTTGGAAATATTAATATAATGTTCTCTCCATGTTTTCTGTCTTTCTCCTTCTCCTCCTTTTCTTCCTTCTTCTTTCTTCTTTTTCTCCTCTTCTTCCTTGTCCTCTTTCTCGTTTTCTCTCTCTCTTTCCCCGTGTGTATGTGTGCCTGTGAAGACAATGAGGATTTAGCTCACATCTGATCTGGACATCAGGCTCAGAACTAAGCTAAATTACCTTAGTTTAGGGACCTTAATGCTATTTGTCTCATGTTTCTCCTGCATTGGCTTAATACTGTCAAGAGTTCACCTCTTCCTTAAGTCCCATCAAATAAGCTACATATACAAGAAATTTGTGTATATTGAAAACTTCATATAAGGTTTCTGGAAGATGGTGGGATTTACACAGGGCCCCAGCTTTTCACCCTCTTGCTCCATTCTGTTCTCTTCTTTCTTTCCACTTTCCCCCAATCCTCTGTTTTTCCCTTATGAAAGAAAGTTCTGCCATCTCTTTTGTTGCTTGCTTTATGCTAACCTAAGTCCCTCGCCCCTCAAAGTCTCCTCTCCCCTCTCACCCATGAGGAGTGAGGGGAAACTTCTCCTTCACCCTGGAAGGTTTGCTTAAAGATTAACTCACAACAAAGTGCATTAATAAGAGAAGGATATTTATTTACCATGCACACTGGGAGAATGGCAGAGTGATTGCCCAATATTCCAATCAGGTCCAGAAGTTTATAAACCTCTATTTTAGAGGGAAAAGAGAGATGAGGAATATAGGTAATTCTGTTGAGTGTCAATAAGTAGTTACTCGGGAGGATATTGATATACCTGGGAGAATGAATGGATGCAGGGAAACAGATTGACTTGTAAATGTTCCTATTTGGAAATTAAATTAACTTGAGAGACAGGTATTATATTTTAAATTATTTGGGCCAGTTCTGGTTGCATCATTCTTGATCTTCTTTCCTAAAATATATTTAGATAATAAGAAGGAGAAGGAAAGTCAATTATTCTTTTTGATAGGTCTGTTTTTTTATGATGAATGAGGGAAAGCTCCTTCCAATACCTGTTGATCTCTAAGGGCCTTTGGTTCAAAAATACTCTTTATAACAAGGAGTCATATTTCGGAGTGAAATTTCCTGAGGTCCTTTAGGAGCTATCAACATAATTTCCTAAAAAACAAACAAACAACAACAACAAAATCTATTTTCTCACTAAAAACATTCTATTCCTACCTTTTTAGAAATAGCAAAATGAATAGAATTTCACCACATCACAGTAAATTGTATCTCTTTTAAGAGCTAATAAATCTATTAATTTATGCTCGCTACCATTTTTTATAAAATTATAAAGTTATGCTGATTTGTAGTAATAACTATTTGTAGAAAAAAAGTAGTAACCAGTGGTCTTTTAATGATTATGAAAACAATATAATTAAACAATCTAAAATCAAATTCTATAATAAACTGGTTAATTTTGCATTTGACAGCATGGAGATCTACACTTTGACATACAGTAGTTAGCATCCTTTTTTAAGAATATAAGTTAGTTAATAAATGAACATTTGGACGGCTGATCAAATTTGTGTGTGATTGGCATGCATATTGTGCTAAAATTATAATTACTTAAGAGCAATTACTTTAAGTAATACTTCATTGACTGTTTAAGTGTCTATTTATGCCTAAATATCTAATGGAGTTTCCCTTTTATTACTTTTTTTCTTTTCATGAAAAGATGTCATCATGATCCCTTTTATTACTTTTAAAATAAATACTACTTTGCCTACTTAGACTAGTAATTCAGAATTAACATCACTTAACTGAATAAATTAAATAAGCTTGAGATAAACAGTCTATTGAATTCATACTTTAGAATGACTGTGGGAGAAAATCCAGTATTGCCTGGATATCAACACAGTATAGTGGATTATAGGATGAAATTAAGAGCAGGATATCTAAATTTGGCAAGTATTGAATACAAAATTTTGAATTTATTTCAATGCTACCATATTCAAAATACAGCATTGTATTATATAGGCCTCTTTTTATTTTTAATATTCTTTTTCTCCATCATCTCTTCAAGAAAAAAAGAAAAAAATTTAGGGAAAAACCTAGCAAAATCAAATCAAGGAGTCATTTAAGTTGCAGTTTGGTAGCATAGAAAGTAAGCAATTGACCTTCAAAACCTTTCTGTTTTAGTTGTTGAAAGAACCTTTTATAAGAGAGGGCTAGTGAATCATCCTTTCAATCAATAAATCTTCTTGAAGTTTGCATTGTTGCCTGTAGGGTTGATAAGTCTGGCTACATTCCCTTTAGGGTCTAAAAAGCTATTCATGTTCACATGACAATGCTGTCCTTTAGAACTTCTTAGAATAAAGCAAAGGATATAAAATTACTATCATTAAGTTGAATAAAAAGGTCAAGCCATTATCCCTAGACTGTAAAAAGTAATCTCGAAACAACTGGAGTTAGTTAAACTCCACATTATTGCTCCTATGTGTTTTGAGTTCCAATGTGAGGCTTGTGGTGGCAGCGATAAGAGTACCTCACCTTGTGAGTCACTTAGAATGGCCTGTAAAGATGGCAGATGAAACCAGAATGATCAGAAGGACATTCCTAAAATAAATTAATGAGACTGTTTTCATTACCTAGTAAATATATTGGGTGTACTTGGCCCATATTATTGGTCCGTATTATTTAATGAAAAGGAATTATGCAAGCATTTTCTTCATAGAATCATAGGAGGCACACCAAAAAAATTAAAAAAATCATAAACTGTCTACCCATATATTTTGTTTTTCATGATTTCAATCGTTCTCTCTTTTTATGTTCATAGTCCAGTGGGGAAAGACTAAATATGGACTTCTTTTGAAATTTAAGAACAAGAACACAAAATAATGAACAAACAATATGAATATCAGAATCACTTCTAGGTATTTTGTTCACTAAATTTGCTACATATATGCAAAACAATTGCATAAAATTTAGATTCTAAGTGTTGAAATACATGTGCATATTATATTTGTTACCCATATACTGAATCTTTTTCTCTATAATGAAAAACTTAAGTTACAGAGAAAGATTAATTTAAAATAAAATCTACTGGTTTTTTTATTTGTATTTTCTGTTTGAATAGGAATGCAGAGATTTCCCCCTTCATCATTCATTATGATTTTGGCCTTTGAAAGTTTCCTACAACAGCAACCAAAATTAGTAATGATCCATATTAGTTGAGTAATAAAATCTCTGCTCTTTTTCTCTGTGCTTGACTACATTTTATGAGGTAAAATATGTTAATAAAACAAAAATATGGATTGGCCATTCATCCTTTCCCATATAACTAAGCTAAAGTGAAACTTGAAAGTCCTGAATTACAACTTCATCTTTAGAAACACGTATGCACACATACTTTCTTAACTATTTTAACTATTTTTCTCAAAACTTCTTTCTGCATTCTGATGAGTTTTAGAAAGTTACTCATTTGAATTGCATATGAACTCTCTATAACTTGGATACTAGGAAAAATGTATCTGTCCCTTTTATTTGTCATTGGCTGATCTAGTCTTTTTCATGGGAAACTACCTACTGGTTTGTAGGAGAAAAATTAACTAAACTTCTTATCCAGCTTCAAACCTGGACTGATCATATTATTAACTGCCTCTCAGATAGCCTCTCTTAAATTAAGGTTGGCCTAGAGCTACCATGGTACATATTTCAAGTTTGGCATAAAGGTTCATACATAATGAACTATAACCTATTTTGATGTGTACACACGTTGTAAGTGATCCTTGTAACAAGTAGCTGTGTCTGAGCCAATCACAACAGCCAGATTTGTCAACCACAGGCAGCCAGATGCACAAACTAAGTTCAAATAAGGCCAATTAACCAATCTAACTGTTTCTGTACCTCACTTCTTTTCTTTACATGTCACTATTTTTCTGTCCATAAGTGCTATCCAACTATATGGCAGCCCTGGAGTCACTCTGACCCTACCCTATTCTGGTTCCCAGTGCTGCCCAATTCATAAACTGTTCTTTGCTCAGTTAAAGTCTGTTAAATCTAATTTGCCTAAAGTTTTTCTTTTAACACTTTTCATTGATTCTCATGGTAAGACAAGCATCTAGCAGTAGGGAGTGTCATGTTGGCTGTGTCAGGAGCACCAGGCCCATGGCCTCATGGCAGCCCTGGGCTGTGCACTGTCTAGCATCTGATGCTTGCAAGGTGAATCCTATGTCAGTTTTGTCTTTAGGTGTCCCTGTCCTCTGATGCTTACGTCTGTGGTCCATTAACCTTTGTTTCACCCTCAGTTCTAGAAACAGTCCTGGTGGCAGTCCTTAATAAGGCTGGTTTTACCTAAGGATTTGTTCATATAGTAAACTCATCTGAGATCTGAATATTATTGTCATTGATCACAGTCATAGTGTACTACCCCAGGGACTCTAGCAAGCCTCTCATGTCCTTCTGGTTCTATAATAAAAGAAACAAGGGTCTTTTTAGAGAAATAAATCTCAAATGCTACTCTCTGCTGGACAGTGCAGAACCATGAAGGTGGCTTTGATAAGTCTGTTGCTGGATAGTGGGTACCATGCTCTTCAGAGTTCCAAATGAGTAGTGACCTGCCTATTGTTTTCCACCCTAACATAAATGCCTCTTTCATGAAAAAGACCCAGAAAAAAGTAATCAAGTCATCTGTCTGCTAGCCATTCTCTGGCTTCTGCTTCTAATTCATTCTTCCTCCAAAATTCCAAGGCAGAAAAGACATGGCTTCTCTGTTTGCTTTTCCTGTTTGGACTTCTATGGTTTAGCCCCCACAACCTAGCTCTTGTTATGCTAAAAAAAGATAAAGGAATTTGAGGATCTTTCGTCATGACAATACCCTAGCTCTCAATGTTATTGACTTGCTTCCAAATCATATTTTTAAATGTCAAAGCTGAATCTTTCCCTTTGATTCATTTTGTAACAACTACTAATCTTCTTCAGGCAGGTCAGAGTAGGGCAAAGAGCATGTGGCACAAGTAAAGTTTCAAAGGTTAAAAAGAAAAACACATTAATAGCTTTAGACCATCGCACTTATTACTAACTTTTTTCCTTCATGTTTCTAAAAGTAGGTCATCAATATAAAGTGTATATAAAATTCAAAAGGCAGTGTTCATCTAGGAATATGTCCCAGAGTCAGAAATATATATATATATATACGAGACTGATAAAGTTTAAAGCACCAAAAATTAAACATATTCATATGGTAAAAATAATGGTCAAACATAATTAGAATGTCTTTTATTAAAAAGTCCAAAAACAAGAGATGCTGGCATGTATGCAGAGAGAAAGGAATGCTTAAACATTGTTAGTAGGACTGCAATTTAGTACAACCTCTATGGAAAACAGTATGGAGATTTCTCAAAGAAGTAAAAGTAGACCTACATTTGATCCAGCAATCCCACTACTGCTGGGATTCCTCTTCATCCTTCTTTACCCAAAGGGAAAGAAGTCATTTTATCAAAAGGACATTTGCCCTCAAATGTTTATTGTAGCACAATTCACAATTGTAAATATGTGAAATCAACCCATGTGCCCATTAATACAATAATACATGAGTGGATTAACAAAATGTGGTATATGTATACCATGCAATACTACTCACCCATGAAGAAGGATGACTTAATGCCTTTTGCAACAATATGGATGGAACTGGAACAATTATCCCAAGTTAAGTATCTAAAGAATGGAAAGAAAAATACCACATGTAGTCACTATTAAATTGGAACTAACTGATGAGCACACACATGCATAGAAGGAAGTATAACTCAATGGAAATCAGTCAGGGGGAAGTGGGGAGGAGGGAAAGGGTGAAAACCTACAATGAACATCATCTGGGTGATGGACATACTTATAAACTGAATCAAACATTACAGAAGTGAATCTTATAACCAAAAACATTTGTAACCCCATAATACTTTGAGATAAAAAAGAAAAAAGGAAAGAGAGAGAAAGAGAGTCCAATAAAAAAAGAGAAAATACGCTTAATAGTTGTGAGAGCACTGATACTCATAACTCTTTTTTATCTTTTTTTAAAATTTTTTAAATTTTTTAATTTTTTTTATTTCAGCATATTATGGGGGTACAAATGTTAAGGTTACATATATTGCCCATGCCCCCCTAACTCTTAAAAGCTTTTACAAATAAATAAGGAAACAACAGACACCTTATTCATTAATAAGCAGTTTGTTTGCAAAAGTAGAACTCCAAATGGCCAGTAAACATTATAATAAATGATCAGCCTTTACGGGTTGGTTAACAAAGAACTGCAAATTAGAATGAGATGACATTTCCTCCTACAGATTGACAAAGATTCAAAAGAATGATAAAGGCTAGTAAGAGGTAACACATAGAGAAACTGACACTATTCTTCATTGTGAACATTAGAGACATAGAATGTTTGAGATCTTTGATTTTTGAAATAGGATATGCTGTGGATTGAAATTCCTACATTACTAATTACTAACTTTGCAAATTTGGCAAGATACTTTAACCTTGTGATCTTTGGGTTTTACTCCTATAATCAGAGATGATGATATAAACCTTAAAGGATTCTTGGGAGGGTAATTTGTGTTAATATATATGACCTACTTGACATAGTAAGTGTCAATATAGAATTGTGGTTATTAGAATATAAATTGGTTAAGGATTTTTGAACAGAAATTTGTCAAAACATACATAAAACCTTAAAAATGTATATGGCATCTGAGCCACCATTTGTAGGAATTTTTCCAAAGGAAATAATCATGTATATATGTACAATGTACAAATCACAGCTAGTAGTTTAATCACTGCTTATTTATAATAGTAAGAAAATTTGAAACACATGTCTAAAAATAAGAATTTATTAAAATTTTAATATGCCTACTACTGAAATCCAACATATATTGAATCCACTTTGTTTCTTACCTCACTTTCTCTTTTGTTTCTGCAAGATAAGCCATATGTTTTAAAGCATATTATTTTCTTTTAATCTTCCATTTATTTGGACCTAGAGATTTTTCAGGTGTTCCTAATTTGTCACTTTATGTAACAAAAATATCTATGCATGTTTGTTGACATTGGGACATTTTCACCATATAATTAAATTGAAAGGGGTAATCTTCAAAGAAATGAATATTGGAATTATTTTTAATGTACACACAGATAAAATACAATAAAATATTAAAACATTATCTTTAGGTAATTAGATTATTAGGTAACATGTGTGTGTACTTACTTTTCTATATTTTGAATAATATAATTTTCTTCTTTGTGCATATATTAATTTTATAATTATAACTACTTAATAAATAAATACAATATATATTCTTTTGATGTGTTAATATATATAAACATCAAAACATTTATTTTGATTCCCTTTAGTATATTTTCTATGCACATAAACATAGTTTTTATTATTTTACAAAGTTAACATAGTGTATATATTGTTTTATTGCTTATTTTTGAAAATACCATCTTACAATATTAAACAAACACACAATTATTCTGACATCCAATAACCCAGCTCATTCTGACTCTGACCTGCCTTTCTTGCCTTACTTTCTATGACTCTACAACAGCACGGGCCCTGCTTGGTGTCAAGCTGATCCACTGGGTTTTCTTCAGGCATACGAAGCTCATTCCCCTGTCATTCATGATTCCTGTATAGGTGGATTGCACCACCCCTGCCAAATCCTAGAATGGTAAAACGTACTCACTATTAAAGGCCAGCTGAGACACAACCTTCTCCACTAAGGCTTCCACCTTCTTTAATCCTTGGATGATGAAATAGTATCTTTATCTTTGAATTACCATGCATTCCTAGTTCATGCCTCTTACAGTACCAGTTGCATAGAATCATATGCTGTAGGCTTTTGTAAACAACACTATTTTCCCATTAGTTTAAATCTTCCTATAGACAAGGATTACTTTGCATTTGTCTTTGTATCTGTAGCATCTATCATAGTTCCTGACACATAATAGATACTCAAGAATGTTCGTTTTTTGAAGGCATGAATATATGTCCAAGTTGGAGACTCTTAGCTGGAGATCAACAAAAATAAAATGACTAGTAATTGTATTTGGGGAATCAAGCAAGAATTATAAAATAGCAAGCCCTAGGTAATATCTTAAAATAAATATATTTTTTAATTATAGTTATAACAATAATTATAATTAAAATAATTAAAGTGAACTCCTCCAGAGTGGTTAACTCATTTCCCACTGTTTGATACATAGATTTTCTAGCATTTAATATATTTAAAGAATTCTTTCCATTTTTAAGAAAAATATATATGTTGAACCAGAGGTTTGGCTGTGGCATTTTGATCCTATGCAGTTTTCAAGGTCATGTAGGACTTTAAGAGACATCTTAAAAAGTTCTCTCTGGGTCAATCTTTCTGAATAGCTTCAGTTTCAATTAATACAAGTGCATTAAGGAAAAGCACTTACAAAGAAATCTGAGATTAAACAAATCTTGCAAGAAGACATCACCATTTAATTAGGTTGTATTCTTTTGTCTGTATGATTTTTTTTTTTTGCCAATTCATTTATAACATTGCCACATCAACATATTTTAATTTTGACTCTACAAACTAGGGAAAAGCATTTGCCAGAAGACAACAAAAGTTCTGTTTCCCAGCTACAGACATGTTTTCTACAAATAGCATTACACACATACACACACAAAACCTATATTGCTCATTGCAAAACAGAATGAAATATAGTTTAAAACTATATTCCAAATGTAAGTCATGGAGACATACATGCTGGTTCATCATAGGAATTATAACTGAGGGTTTCAGATAGGGAGGAAAAGAATCCCTCCAGGAACATGATAAAATTAGACATAATTTGTGCGCACTGCTGATCTATATATTGAGGTCAGGAACCGTGATTAACTGCACCATTTATGAGCTGCCGTTCTTTGTCTCAGAAGTAGTCTGAAGCATTGCAGCTGAGGCTTCAAAACATTATTTAATTAGGTTATCCTACATAGAACTTTCTAAGGGAAAAGAAGAGCACTGGAAATTCATTGGAGGTCTAATTAGCCACAGATTTTGGTTTCCTTTTGAGCTCTTATTCTTGAAGCTCTTGATAATGTAGAAATGGTTTGTTTTGTATAGTGTCTACATCTTCTCTTCCATTGTAGTATTTTGTGTTCCTAAGAACAAGAAAAAGTTGTCAGAGAGAATATAGTGGGGTTCTTTCTGAGTGATTTAAAAAATACTGTGAAAGTTTATGTGTGTGTGAGGTATATATGTATCACTGTAATATAAAACCATGCAATAGTACACTGCTGAGATTTTGGGGTATTGAAATCTGACAACACATCAAGGTGCTTGGGTGAAAAAGCAAAAAAAAGAAAACAAAATACAAACAAAACCAGTAACACATAAAGACCTGTGGAAACAAAAATTAGTGTTACTTTTTTTAATCTTTTATGTTTTTGTTTCCTATTTCCAGAAGCAAATATGAGATTTATTTTCTCTCCACATAATTTCTGTCTTGAAAAACTTCTCTGGTTATTATTATTATATTATTATTAATAGTAGGAGAGCACGGTGAAGGCTTGGATAAGCAGTTTAAGTCATTAATAAGAAAGAATACTTAAATGTTTTTCACCTATAATCAAGTGCTTTTACTGTTGCCTCAAAACTCTGCTGGGATGTGAGGAAATGAGTCTTATTATTCAAACCAAATATTGATTTTCCAAAGTAATATTTCAACAATCAAATACAAATTTTTTTAGGGAGTAAACACTGAGGTTTGATCATTTCCATTTAACAAAATATTTGTGTTGAGATAAACACAGTTATTGGCTAATAGTTCTCTTGTCTAAACTGGCATGTTATGAATAACTTATAACAGTAACAATTACAGCATTAAAACTTACAACAAATAACAATTCTTATAAGTGGTCTATGGTACCTGGACTTGAAAAAAAGCTAACACAAAGACTGGCAATAGATCTAACTTCTACTTGGTTGCCCGGGACTGAAATTTGGCTGTCATCCTTCCTCTTTCTCCCTTACCCCATCACTGAATATCGAGGATTATCAATTCTACCTTCTTCATATCCCTTGAGAACAATCAAATTTTCGCCAGTAAAAGCTTTTCTATGGCTTAGATCAGCTCTTGCCTAGATTACTCTTGCAGCCTCTTAAATCATCCTTGTGCCTCGAATTTTCTTCCCATCAATGCAGCTTTGGTACTGCAGGAAATGTGATTTCCCCAAAATATAGGTGTGGTAGCTTGCTTACCTGCCTCTAAACCTTTCTCATGTCTTTAAGCATAACCCCTAAACAACTTTTAAAGGCCTGCATGGTCCAGACCCTATACATCTTTCGAGCTTCACCTACCTAGAACTTAGTCCCTTTCATAATATTCTCCATTTCTGGACATTTTGTTGTTCCCAGACCATACTATGAGATTGTCTATTCAACTCTACATTTTCTTCTTGTTCTAACTACCACTCCCTGCCCTGCCAGATTAATTTCTTATCACCTTTATGACTAGGCTCAGGGCCAGATGATTTTTGACAATGATGCCAGGACCATTCAATGGGGGAAAGAATAGTCTTTTCAATAAATGGTACTAGGAAAACTGACATCCATATGAAAAAACATGAAATTGGACTATAACCTAATATCATATACAAAATGGATCAAAGACCTAAAACTATAAAACTCTTAGAAGAAAATAAAGGGCAAAGGCTTCATGACATTGGATTTGGCCGTAGTTTCTAGGATATATATGAAAGGCAACTGCAGAAAAAATAGACAAATTGGACTTCATAAAGATTTAAAAATTTTGTATATCCAAAGCCACAATGAACAGAGTAAAAAGGCAACCTACAGAAAAATATTTCATGATCATATATCTCATAAGGAATTAATACTTAGAATATATAAAGAACACCTAAAACTCAACAATGAAAAACCTAACAACCGAATTAAAAAATGGGCAATGTATGTTTTGCTCTGCTTTGTCAAAGATTAGATGGCCACCTATATGAGGATGGTTTTACATTGGGTTCTCAGTTCTGTTCCATTGGTCTATGTCTCTGTTCTGGTGCCAATCCTATGCTATTTTAGTTACTATAGCCTTCTAGTATAGCTTGAAGTCTGGCAGATTGATGCCTCCCATTTTGTTCTTTTTGCTTAAGATTGCTTTTGCTATATGGGTTCTTCTCTGGTTCCATATCTGCAAAAAATGATGCTGGTGTTGTAATAGAAATTGCATTGAATCTGTAGATCATTTGGGGTAATATAGACATTTTAACAATGTTTATTCTGCTGAGCCATGAGCATGGTATGGTTTTCCACCTGTTTATGTCCTCTGCTATTTCCTTCCTCAGTGTTTCATAGTTCTCTCTATAGAGATCTTTCATCTCCTTAGTTACATATCTTCCTAGGTATTTTATTTTCTTTGTTGCTATTGTAAATAGTATTGAGTCTTTGATTTGGTATTCAGTTTGACTTTTGTCTCAATTTTTTATGCATCATGAGCCAATATACAAATAGTTAAAACAATCAATAATATTAAAAAATTGCCGCCGGGCGCGGTGGCTCACGCCTGTAATCCTAGCACTTTGGGAGGCCGAGGCGGGCGGATTGCTCAAGGTCAGGAGTTCGAAACCAGCCTGAGCGAGACCCCGTCTCTACCAAAAATAGAAAGAAATTAATTGACCAACTAAAAATATATATACAAAAAATTAGCCGGGCATGGTGGCGCATGCCTGTAGTCCCAGCTACTCGGGAGGCTGAGGCAGTAGGATCGCTGAGCCCTGGAGATTGAGGTTGCTGTGAGCCAGGCTGACGCCACGGCACTCACTCTAGCCTGGGCAACAAAGTGAGACTCTGTCTCAAAAAAAAAAAAAAAAAAAAAAAAAAATTGCCAATTAAATTTTAGTTTAAAAGTTCAAAATTAACAATGCAGAACATAATTTTATTAGTAGTATAACTTTCCACATGTATATATATGCACAAACATTCACATAAAGTATAAATAAATTACATTTACATTTTTTTCCATCTTTTTAAATTTTTTAAATTTTTTTACTTATTTTGTATATATACATTTTTTTATTTCAGAATATTACAGGGTACAGTTTTAAATAGTTTTGGCTTGGACAATAAAAAATTTTAAACCATGTAAGTTTAAAGGAAATCAAAGAATCACTGCCTGATCCTCTACAAGGACCTACATTTTGTTTATACAAGGTGCAAAAGACTGACTCATAAGCTATAATTTTTTTTAAATTCTGATTTGAGGGAGACATTTTTATCAAGTAGTTCTCAATACAGGATAGCTTAAAAATGAAAACTAAACTGTGTTGAAATCCTCACTGTAAAATATAATAGCTGAGTAATATTGAAAAAAATCAGTTAAATCACTGTTTGTTTTTCATATGTAAATTGGGGAAAGTAATTTTTATATCAAAGGGCTTTATGTAGATTAAATGAGACAGTAAATATATAACTGTTTTCCATACTACATAGTATAAGTTATACTTGAAAAAAAGATTAATTCATTTTGCTGATCTGTACCAACCCCTTTGTGCTATTTGATGAATTAAATTCTTTGTTTTAGTTTCTCATTTGTAAATTAGAATAAATAAAAGAACAAGTCAATAGAAAATTAAAGGTGATGAGTATATTTCATAGCTGAAAGAAAAGAAAGGAAATTAAGAAACAAGGCAATTCTGGACATACTAAGATATATTTTATGTAAGGATTTAGCAGATATGTAGTAATTGTCAAAATTAATTTAACAAATAAGCATGGCATCCGGGGTTAGTTTAGGACCTTACCAGCATATGAAAGCTCTGAGTGATCAAAGTAAGTGGTTTATACAATCTAAATTAAGGAGAGAGCTAACTTATCATAAGATCCCTGAAACAACTAGCATCCAAATCTGTACCACAGTGTTCAATGAAAATCTCTTGTGACCTTACAATTCATTTTCCTTTTCCCAATCTTGTCCCCTTTGATACAACTCCAAACATCAAACAAAATAGCTTTTTAAAAATTCCAATAAGTTCATGTAGCCTCCCTTCTTGAAATCCTCCCAATGGCTTTTCCTGCTATTTAGAATAAAAATCCAGACTTCCTACGAAGACCTCCAAGGTCCCATATCTTCTGGCCTTGCCTGTCTCCTCAAACCCTGCCTGTCTCTTCAAACCTTACATGCTGCCTACTTGCTTCTTGTTCATTGTGCTCTAACCACAAAGCTTTCCCACTGTTAGATTTAACACACTTAAAGGTTTCATTTGGTATAATTTTATATAAACTGTGTTCATATTTTTACTGTGTATTCCCAGTTCCTCAAGAAGCCCCTTTCAATTAATATTTATTGAATAGATTAATTAATAAATTTCAACTCAGGTCTAGTCTATGCTGTACAGCCTAGCTAACTGAATTGAACACACACTATTAAACACCTTGTATTATATACTATTATTTTACTTATACTTTTTCATTGAGCACATACTATCTATAAGGCACAGGGTTAGGTGCTATAATGAAATATAGATATTGATGATATCTTCTTTCCCTCAAAGAGCTTATCTCTTGGAGGATACCACTATAGGAAAAAAACCTAACTATAATATAGCTAATATTATAATAAATGCTATAAAACTGAGAATGTGCAATAGAAAAATTTGAGAAAATTTCTTCTTATTTAGAAGAAGGCATCTGAGCTAGGTCTTAAATATGGATAATATTTATTGTCATCATTACCAGCATTACTGTATAAGAAATAGTAAAACATCATTAATGAAAATCAAAATAAATGTAAGAACCACCTAAAATCCCAATTCTTCAAAAATTAAATATGTGGCTCTTCTTCCTTTCAATTTCTGTTTATGCATTTGTACTATTTACATATTTGCAATTGGGATCTACATTGAATTTCTTCTACATTTTTAATAGCTGTAAAGCATTTTTTAACTTATTCACAATTTTCAATTTAATGACTGCATAATAATCCAGAGTTTATTAATCTAGATTTACCTATCTCATTTCTTTTTATTGGCTGTTTAGTATTTTTTACAGTCTTTTCATAAGATAAATACTCTTGTAATTAACATGTTTAGGCAACATGGTTCCTTTCGATTCAGTAGAATTTCAGCAGTGAAAATGAGAGAAATCTCATTCTAGAGGTAGGAGATAAGCAAAGACTGTGTACAGCCTACATATAAAACAGTTATTAGACCTTGGAATTAAGTAAGGTTCACTTGTCTCAAGTTCCACATGAGGAAATTTAGGTTCAGAGAAGCTGAGGGACTTTTCAAACATAACACAGCTGGTTAGAAACAGTGCAAGGACAAAGTGCTATTTAGCTTTTTTCTTGATCCAAGCCATACTCATCTGCAGCTACACAGACACTCTAATTATGGAAGCTTGTGTATTATTTAAGATCTGTTTTTTTCAGCCTTTGGCTTCCTACCAATGTCAATGTAATGTCTATCTTTTTATTTAATCACTCCTTGGGTTACTGAATCATGCTTTATGTTTGATATTTTATGGTCCTACTTATTTATCTCAAGTATTTATGTCATCCTATATTATATACAATTCTGTATTTACTCTATTTTGTTTCATGTGATTTTTTTTTAAAAAAATGTGCTATAAAGACTTGCAAGGATTTTCCTTTATTTGAATTTTAATTTGTTTGTGTATGTGCATGTGTGTCTGTATGGATTTGTGTGGTTACTCATTAGACTGTGACTGGATAGAACTTAGCTGTCTTTGCAGTGTGATCTCTACTTCCAGAAACATATAAATCGAATTTAAAACATTCAATGACAAGGATAATTTATATAGACATTATATGTGATAATTTGATATCATGACTCCTGTGCAAAATAGTAAATTCTTCACCAATGGTGAGAGGATAGTGCTGATAAATGCAATTTCAAGCAAATTAAAAGTTTCATAGTCTAACTACTTCTTCTACTTATTGAGTCACTGAATTCAGATGTGTAATCTTTTCATTTAATTCCATTAGTATATTTGGGTCAATGTACACTACCTTCCCAACATTTTAAACTCCTACCATCATTTTCAAGGGCTCTGACAAATTATGTTGTTTCCTGAACTTTGTAATTTCCTTCAGAAAAAAAAAATCAATTTCCCTGAAATGATTGCTTGTTTTCTCTGGAAGATATGTATATCCTTCCTACACATAGAGCTTATGTAGAACTCTACTATTATGAAAGCACTTATTTTATATAAATCCCAACACCTTTGATCAGAACCATTGGCAATATCAATAATAGGATTCTGACTGAGATGAGTTGGCAAGTTACTTGCAAATATAACCTTAATAACAATATATACAAATACATTTCTTAGAGCACAGCACCTCCAATCCAATCATGAATTCAAAGCAGCCTAAGCTATGCTATTTTGTAAGTGTGAGGTTTTTTTTAATATGTAGAAATTACTGTCTAGAGATAAGATGTGACCTGAAAAATGTAAGAGGAAAAATAGCAGCGTGTTTCATTATGTGGCGACTAAGTAGATTCAAGGAGTGAGCTGCTCTTATAAAATCACTCTACAAATTACATCACATGATGGTGAATAACATTCTGCAATGGAATTATGTAACACATGAGCTAATTTTCAAAGTATGAAAATGCAGTTTTGGTTATGCAGCAATAGAACAAAATAAATAAAAAGTTTAAGAATAATGTACCTAAAGTATGTTTTGCAGAATAATGCCTATGCATTATTAGAGATAAAATGTATGGAGATATGTTAGGAATAGATTGGGCTCATCACAGATACTCAAAACAGTACTTGATAGATTTAAAATTAATAAATAGGCATTATGTGTTTTATTCTAATTGAGTTTAACTTGTCTATGATGAAAATCTATATCTGAAAAATTATATAGTCTTAGAATTAGAAAATACTTTACCTAGAAGTTCAATTCTTTATTTTTCAATTGAGGATTAAGATTTCATTCACTTTAGAGAGTGGTTTGAGATAGAATCCCTGTTTTTTGGTTTTTTTTTTTTTTTTTTTTACTTTCTTCTTACTAAATGTGTGACACTGTAGGATGTTTTGACTTCCTGAGACTCAGTTTATTCATCTGCAAATCTTGCATAATACCTCTATGAAAGCACAGGAGTGACTTTAGCTGCCCTAAGAAAAGAGGATTTATTAGAAACATATAGCATTTATTAGACTCATATGAGACTCAGTGGAAGACTGAAATAAAAGCTAAGTCTGTGGAGAAAATTCTAAAAATCTAGAAAGAAGAGTGGACCTCTTAGGTTAACATCAGTAAAATCATTTACTTTTGAATTGGGACACATCTTATTAATCCGGGTAAGAGATTACAATTCTCTTTTAGTATTCTATTTTAGTATATTTCAACTCATCCCCAAACCTTCCATACATAAACTAGGAGCTTTTTCTTACTGAAAACCAATTAGATCCATTTCTGGGTCTATCTACTAAGAATCTTATGTAATTAATGCAAGCACTGCAAATGAAAATTGGGATTTTTGTTTTAAGTTGGTTGTGGCTTATTTTTGTTGTATTATCAAGAACACATGGATATATGAAATAATTGGTTTAGCTTTAGTAAAAAAAAACCCTCATATTTTCTATAGGTCAAAGTTCTATGATAAGAAAAAATACTATTAAAACCATTATGCTTTAGCTTTTAGGCATGCAAGTAACGCAATAAAGAGTCAGAGATAATTTTGCTAGAGTGCCGTGATTTGAGTTATGCCAAGAAAAAAATTATTGCTTAAAAGTTGTTCTATCATTAGTACCTGAAAGTTTATAATGGATCAGTCATTCCTTAGGATAATGGAAGTTTTTATTTTCCCATATCTTGACAGTAAGTATTTCCTAAGCTTATCATTAGGTAACAATAGTTAGCATATATCTCTTTCTGGTCCCCTAGCACCATTAGGGAAAAGCATCAATCCTTTTGGATCAGTACCATGTCCACCCCTCATATACAAACTATAAGGACATTCATCAAAGATTTCTGAGCTTGGAAGTAGTACTGTCCTTAAGATCTAACTATAGAATTACCCTTAGTCAAGTACATCTTTAAATTCACAACTTTAATAATTGGACTTATTATTAAAATGTTTTTCTTTAAGTTCTCAAATTAATAAAGAATCCACACTTACTATCCACTTAGTATGTTTAACAGGGATGCTTTTCGTTTCTTCTCTGTACTTATACCTTCTTCTTAGGAAACAGCCCTCGGAGACAGAGCCCTACTCTCCAATCCCAACACAAAAAAGCAAATCAGATAGACAACTGAGTTCAGATGGGCAAATAAGTTATTTCCTTAGGCATTTAGATTTAGAGCACAAACATTAAATTATTTAGCTAAAGTCAACCAACCCTAGAAGTTGTTTAAGCTATGGGAGTAAGGCTGCAATTTGGGGGTAACTATAATGTGGTTGTGTGAAAGAAGATGAGTGTATAGAAAGGCTGATTTGAGGAGAGAAAAGAACACAGCAGAAGCATTCCAATTATACTTTGTTTTTCTTAAGTCCCGGAATTTTCTTACCTTCTTAAAGGACTTCTGAGGATAACTGGTTATGGCCTAATTATAAGCTAATCATGGTTATTTCAAAATGATTGCCTTGGTTTCGTTCTATAAGATGATCCAGTTTTTCTCCTCCAAGGAAATTTACTCGATATTCGTATCTCCAATGTCTGGTAGTAAATGTTCAATCATTTTGTTATCAGAATCATTAAATGAGCTATTTTTGGTTAACATAGTTTATAATAGGAGGAATTTCTGGATTAAAGTTATAACTGTTTTAGAGTTTATTGGATCATTTTGTCAATTAGTGTCCAAAAGAGTTGACACTTTTTAGGTTCTCATTAACAGTGTAGAAGAATTCTGCTTTCACTACATTCTATCATCTTTTAATGTTGTTATTAAAATAAAAATGTTATTTGATTAACAAAAACTATTTTATCTTGATCTGTACCTATTTAACAATGAGTTTGAACATTTTACCATTTATTTCATAACCTTTGCATATCCTTTTTAATGTGACATTCTTAGACCATTAATCTACTGAAAATTAGCATATTTCAAGTGGCTTAAGAAACAAAATAAATATTGAACCACAAAGTCAGTTATGACAGAAAGAGCACTGCTCAAACTTCTGAGTTTATAAGTGTTCATAGAATATTTAGGATTCTCAAAGATCACTTGTAACATAACATAGGAAACGTAGAGACATTGTTAGCTTTCACAAACGCAAATGCATGTTATTTCATTGTCTGGAAACAACCAAACAACCAAAAAATTCTTGGATTTAACAATGTTGGGTGAAGAGACAAGCAGAAATAAATAGAAGTAGATATTTTGCTAATCATGATGCATCTACAACTAAAGGGCATCAGATAATTTTATTCATCAAGACAAAAATAATAGAAGTGAGAAAATTAACTGGTCATTATGGGCAAGTTAACTTTCATCACATTGGTCCACATTAAATTAAATTGCAGTGCATTCTTACAAAACATTTATCAATATATTCATAATCAGAACATTGGGATAGATGCCATGTTGCCATGCCTTTCTTAGGATATATGTCACCATAGTTTATACTAGTCTGCAATAGTTCAGTTGCAGTGAAGTGTTGAAAATCAACAAGATGGGTCATGGTGGATTCTGGCAGTAAGAACCAAAGGGCGTAAAGTGCTACCCTTTCCCATGTGGAAGATAAAAGCACAAATTGGCAGACTGGTTTTGTAATTGTGGTGTAATAATGGCAGTATATCAGTGGAATCAACAGGTAGATTTATAATTTTGTCTGTAACCATGTTAGGTATTCTTCAAGTTGGAAAGTTTCACTTAAAGTGTCTAATGCTATTCAATGAGAATACTGCCATCTGCTTTATTTATTCACTTAAAATATGTATTGAGTCCTTACCCTCAGACAGCCACTGTGCTACATGATGGAGAAACCAGAGTAAACAAATAAGACAACTCTTACAGAATTTTCTGTATGTAAAAAAGACAACATTAAATGATTAATTACAATAAAATATGAATGTTGTGGTTAAAAAAGTACAGAGAATGATGAGAGCATGCACCAAGACATCTAACTGGATCTAGATGATTAAAAAAGCCTCCTGCAAGCAATGAAACATTAATATGTATGTGAAGAATATCTAATTATAAGAGAGGCTAAATATTGGGAAATCTTCAAGCTAGTTTACTCTCTTTGTCTTATCACTAAAAGTTTACACCCTACTGTTAAACTTTTATATGATTTTTAAGAAAATCAAATCATAAAGTCAAATCCAATGAAAATATTCTTTAAAGATTTTATTTTCATTAAAATTAATACAAATGGCTCAATTATAAAAATTGTAAATTTTAGATTGATAGACCACAGTGTTTAAGAATGTAGGACAGAAATGCCAAACAAGCTTGTTCTAAGTTCTTTTAAGACTGACTTGCAGACTGACTCAAAAACTGAAACTATTAAAATAAAGCATGAGCCAATTCTTAACTGCCCATGCTGACTTTACTGCCGTTCACATATAATGGGATGTTAAAATTGAAGCTTTGCCCAGGGTTCCAACATGTAATGTTTGCTACGTATCAAAGTGAAGTGTCAGATTAAATCATTTATTTCAAATATAGTGGTTAAGAACAGGCTGAAAATCGGTCTCATCATTCTTAGGCCCTTCATCCATGAAACCCTGACTTTAAATCTAGGGCATAAGCAATACTAGAAAACAAAGATGAGAGGATTTGTCAGTAGGCTTTTGAAAGAAAACTGCTGCCCTCTATGTTTCTCACCACCCTCCCTCCTTTCTAGAAAAAGGAGGGGGGTTGGGCGTTGGGCTGCTCCTTTCACCTCAATTACAGAGACACATTTTTAAGGCTACTTATAGAGAGCTTGAAATACATCCTCTGCAGTTTCTAAATAACAGTATGCAGGCTGCAAAGATGGATTAGAGCACTGTTGGGCAGGAAAGCAACAAGGAGTTGCGACTACTTCTAGTGAGTGGTTGGACTACTTTGCAATAGTATGTCAAAATATGCATGAGTACTTCCCTTGGGGCAGATATAGACCACATGAGAGAAAGAGCGAGCCTGCAGCTCTTTTAAGCCCTATCCAAGATAAATAACTGGAAAGTGTGGCAAGACTCTGGAGACTATAAGGAGGGCTATAAAAAAATATGTATGTGGAGAAAATCTAATTATAGGAGGGAAACTTCAACTATAGAAATAGCGCTGCTTATGGGAAGTACTGCCTATGGGAAGTTGGTGAGGTAGAAAGAACCAGAAATCTGTCTCTACACCTCAGTAAGAATTTTATTGGCAGAATCTGTCCATTGTAACTATTTGGGGGCTCTGAAGTCTACTAAAGGCATGTAACTTCCAGGAGAAGGCTTCAAGGTAAATTGTTGTTAATTTTGGTCAATTTCAGCTCTTAGCAGAGTAAAAACAACACATCGCCCAGTCCTGGTGGCAAGCAGCTTTGTTCCTGGAGCAGCTTATACACAGGTTGCAGGAGCAAGGAGGGCAAAAAAGCCCCTGTCTTCCAAATATTGAGAAGCTGTGCTGTGATCACTGATTGCTGCTTCTGATTGCAAAGGTGAAGATAAGGAAGCACCAACCATTTTTCTTATACCTCCCTGTATTGTTACAAGCCCCTCCCACTCAGACTGATAGAAATTCCAGGGAATTTAAAGAGTTGGTGCCATTTTACAACCCTTTAATTTATTTCTTTTTCTCATTTTGGGAGCCAGATATTAAAGACTAAAACATTCAAAAACAACTACATACATAGTAAAAAGTGACTGCACATGCCCAGGGAAAGATGCAGGATAATAAAAGTCCTGAGAAGACCTTACATTTATACTCAGGCTGATCCTTAGCACAGAGAAAGCCTATACCAGTTTAAAAAAATCAGCAAATCCTGAGGAAGGGGTAGAATATAGTTTCCTGAGTTACCACATTATTAAATTCAAATGTCCAGCTTTTAGCAAAAAAAAAGGCATACAAAGAAATAGAAATAGGCACATTCAAAGAAAGAAAAATAAATCAACAGAAACTGTCCATGAAAATAATCTGATTGCAGATCAACTAGATAAAGTCTTTTAAAAAAGTGGTCTGAAAGATGCTCAAAGACGTAAAGGAAAATGTGGAGAAAGTCAATAAAATTATATATGAACAAAATGGAAATATCAATAAAGAGACAGAAAACCTAAAAAGAAACAAAAATATTCTGGAGCTGAAAAGTACAATAACTAAAATTATAAATATACTAAAGGAATTCAAAGGTATATTTGAGCAGGCAGAAGAAAGTATCAGCAAACTTAAAGATAGAACAATGAAAATTATCAAGTCTAAGGAACAAAAAGAAAAAATATTGAAGAAAAATGAACAAATCCTAAAGGACAACTGGGCTGCCATTAGCTGGAGCAACATATGCATTGTCAGAGTCTCTCAAGCAAAACAGAGAGAGAAAGAGAATATTTGATGAAATAATGGCTGAAACCTCCCTAGATTGATGAACGACATGAATACAAACATCCAATAAGCTCAATGAACTCCAAGTAAGAAGAACTCAGGTATACACACCAAGATACATTATAATCAAATTTTCAAAAGCAAAACATAAAGAAAGAACATTGAAATTGGCAAGAGAGAAACAACATTTCACATACAAGATATCCTCAATAAGATTACAAGTAGATTTCTCTTCCAAATCTATGAAAGCCAGAAGGCAGTATTGAAAGTGCTAAAAGTGCTAAAAGAAAAAATAACTGTCACCCAAAAAAGTGTATTTTCAGGAAAATTGTTCTTCAAAAGTGGGGGGGGGAAATTAAGACATTCCCAGACAAACAAAAGCATGAGGAGTTTGTTACTACTAGACCTGCGCTCCAATAAATGCTTAAGGGGGTCCTGCAAGGAGAAATGAAAGAATACTGGACATTAACCTGAAGCCTCATGAACAAATAAAGATCTTTAGAAAGGTAAATATAAGGGGAATCATGAAAGCCAGTATTATTTTAAAAACAATTTGTAACTCTACTTTCTGTTTTCTATAATATATAATTTAATAAACCACTACACTAAGAAAAATTTTTAGTCTAAAAGCAAGTATTATTGTAACTTTAGTTTCTAACTCCACAGTTTATTTTCTACATAGTTTAAGAGACTAAGACAGTTTATAAAATGAATTAGTTTATGTTTTTGGGGGGACATGATATATAAAGATGTAACTTTATGATAGCAATAACTGAGAGGAGGGGGGCAGACCTATAAAAGTACAGAGTTTTTTTATATTCTTTAGGGTAAGATAGTATAAATTCAAATGAGTGTTATAACTTTAAAATGTTAAATGTAATATCCATTGAAACCACATAGAAAATAGCTACAGAATATACACAGAGGAAATGAGAAAGCAATTTAAACATTTTACTACAAAATCCAACATCACCCCAAAAGGATAATAAGATAGGAAATGAAAGAAAACATACTATAAGGGATGTAGAAAACAAAATAGCAAACTGACAAATTATCCCTCCTTAACAATGATGACTTTAAATGTAAATAGATAAACACTCAAATCAAAAGACAGAGATTGGCAGAATGAATAAAAGCACAAGATCCAACTATATGCTATCTATAAAACATTCACTTTTAATCCAAAAATATAATTTGAAAGTAAAATGATAGCAAAAGGTATTCCATGCAAATAGTAAACAAAAGAAATAAGAAGTGGCTATACTAATCTCAAATAAAATGAACTTTAAATCAGAAATTTTACAAGAGATGAAAAAGGACATTCCATATTAATATATGATTCAATACAGCAAGAAGATATAACAATTATAAACATTTATGCACCTAACTATGATTATCAAAACATATGAAACAAACACTGAAATAATTGAAGGGAGAAATAGATGGTTCTACAATAATAAAGACCTTAATAATCCATATCCAATAATGAATAGAACAATCAGATGAAAGATACGTAATGAAATAGAGGACTTCATGAAATAAATCAACCAGACCTAACAGACTCATACAGAACATTCTACTTAATGAAGGCAGCATACACATTCTTCTCAAGTGCACATGGAACATTTTTCAGGATATACCATATGTTAGGCCACAAAGTAAGTATCAATAGTTATAAAAAGATAAATATTATACAAAATATATTCTTCAACTGCCATGAAGATAGAAACCAATAACCAAAGTAAAATTGGAAAATTTACAAATTTGTGTAAATTAAACAATATACTCTTAAACAACCAATAGATCAATTATAAAATACTAAGTGAAATTAGAAAATACTTAAAGTTAAATGAAAATAAAATCTCAACCTCTGAAAACTTACAAGGCACAGTGAAAGCATTAATAAGGAGAAAAATTATAGTTACAAATTCCTACATTAAAAAGCAAGAAAGATACCAATCTAAATTTACAACTTAAGGAACTAGAAAAAAAGAACAATATAAACCCCAAACTAGCAGAAGAATAAAAATAATAAAGAGAAAAGACAAGTGAAATGCAGAACAGAAAACAACAAAGAAAATCAATGAAGCCAACAGTTGTTTCTTCAAAAAGATAATAAAGTTCGACAAAACCAGTTAGATGGGCTGACAGAAAAAACATGATAACTCAAATTGCTAAAATCAGAAGCGAAAGTGGAGACATCTGGACTCTATCAAAATGAAAGGGATTTTTAAGAGAGTACTATGAACAATTGTATAGCAACAAATTGGATAACCTAAATGAAGTGGACCAATTTCTAGAAATACACCACCTACCTTAATTACAAAGAAATACAAAATTTTTTTGTACAATACAAATACAAAATACAAAAATAGAACAATAACAAGTAAGAAGATTGAATCAACAACAAAAATAATCTCAGTTTTGGGTGTTTACTCCCAAGATTTGAAATCAGTATGTTAAAAATATGTTTGCACTCTGATGTTTATTCACTATTCACAGTAAATAAGTTATAGAATCAATGTAAGTGTCCATCAACAGATGAATGGACAAAGAAAAAAATCTTTCATTTGGGACAAAATGGATGAAATTGAAGAACATTATTCTGAATGAAATAAGCAAAACACAGAGAAACATATCATATATTTTCAATTGCACATGGAATTTAAAACTATTGAATTTATAGAAGCAGAGAGTAGGGTAATAATTAACATAGGTCTGGGGTTAAAAAAAGTGCAGAGATGATAGTGAAAGGGTACAAAGCCTCAGTTATATAGGAGGAATAAGTTTGATTGTTTTAAAAAATGATGTCTATTGAACGGTGTGGTGAATATAACTACTAATTGAGTAGTAATGTACATTTCAATATCACTTAGGATAAATGTTCCCATCACAAAAATCATTAAATTTTTGGAAGGATTGATATATTATTAGCTTGATTTAATCATTCCACATTGTATTCAATTATACAATATAATTGTATAATATCACCCTGTACTCCATAAATATCACCCTGTAGTCCATAGTACAGGGTGATAAGTATAATATCACCCTGTACTCCATAAATATATACAACCATGATTTCCCAATATATAATTAAAACAAGAAAAGAAAAGCACAGGACCTGATGGCTTTATTGGTGAATTCTATCAAGCGTTTAAAGAACTAATACAAATCCTTTTCATATTTTTCAAAAAAATTGAAGAGGATGAGATACTTTCTAACTCAGTCTATGAAGCCAGCATTACTCTGAAGATACCAAAGCCAGACAAAGATCCTATAAGAAAAGAAAACTAAAGACTAACATGCCTCATAAACTTTTATGCAAAAATACTCAACAAAATATTAACATAACAAATTCAGCAGCATATTAAAAGGATTATGCAGCATAACCAAGTGGGATTTATTCCTGGAATAAAACGTTGGTTCAACATATGAAAATCCATCAAGCCAATACACCACATTAACAGTATGAAGGCAAAAAAAAATAATGAGTATCTTACGTGATTCAGAAAAAGCATTTGACAAAATTCAACACCCTTTCATGATAAAAACACATAACTGTGAATATGATAATGAAATCCATATATGAAAAACACATAGCAAATGTTATACTCAGTGGTGAAAATCTGAAAAGCTTTTCCTCTTACACCATGAAAAAGGCAAGAATGCCCATTCTGCCGCTTCTATTCACTATAATATTTGAAGTTCTAGCCAGAGCAATTAAGCAAGAAAAATAAATAAAGAGCACCTAAATTGGAAAAGAAGTAAAATTATCTCCATTTGAAGATTATATGGTCTTATATTTAGAAAATCTGAATGATATCACAAAGAGGAAAAAAAGAAACTATTAGAACTAATAAATGAATTCAATAAAGTAGCAAGATACAAAGTAAACTATAAAAATTATTTGCATTTCTAGTTAGTAACAGTGAACCATCTCAAAAGGAAATTACAAAAATAATTTTATTTACAATAGTATCAAAAAGAATAAAATATGTAGGAATTTACTTAATCCGTCAGGTGAAAGACTTGTATGATGAAAATTAACAAACATTGCTGAAAGAAATTTTTAAAGATATAAATAAACTGAAATGTACCCCATGTTCACAGACTGAAAGATATTAAGATATCAATACTACTCAAAGAGTTCTACAGATTTAATGTGATCCCTTTCAAAATCCCAATGAGTTTTTTTTAAAAAAAATTCTAAAATTCATATGGAATCTCAAGGAACCCAAAATAGCCAAAGGTATCTTTAAAAAGAACAAAGCTGGAGAACTTACACTATTTGATTTCAAAAGTTACTACAAAGCTACAGTAATCAAACAGTACGGTACTAGCACAAAGACAGACATATAAACCAATATAATAGAATAGAGAGCCCAAAAATAAATCCTTGAATATGTAGTCAAATGATTTTTGACAATGATTCCAAAACCATTCAATAGGGAAAGAACAGTCTTTTCAACAAATGATGTTGAGAAAACTGTATCCACATGCAAAAGTATGAAGTTAAACTCGTATCTAACACCATATACAAAAATTAACTCAAAATGAATCAAAGATCTAAATATAAGACTTAAAGAAGAAATCAGAAAAAAACAGCAAAAGCTTCAAGATATTGGATTTGGCAGTGATTTCTAGGATTTGACACCAAAGACACAGGCAACAAAAGAAAAAATAGATAACTTGGATTTCATAACAATTAAAAAAATGTGCATCAAAAATCACTATCAACTATAAAAAGGCAACCCACAGAATGGGAAAATATTTGCAAATCTTATGTTTGATATGGTATTAATATCCAGAATATACAGAGAATTTCTAAGACTCAATGACAAAAACAAACAAACAAAAACTTAATTTGAAAATGGGCAAAGAAGTTGAATAGACATTTCTCCTAAGACATACAAATGACAGATATGACTAAAAAAGATGTTCAACATCACTAATCATTGTGGAAATGCAAATAAGGCTATAATAACATACCACCTTACACTCATTAGGATAGCTACTATAAAAAAAACAGGAAATATGTGTTAGTAAGAATTTGGAGAAATTGGAACTCTTGTGTACTGTTGGTAGAAGTGTAAAATAGTATATTTACTGTGG
Organism: Microcebus murinus; assembly: GCF_040939455.1. NCBI lineage: Eukaryota > Metazoa > Chordata > Mammalia > Primates > Cheirogaleidae > Microcebus > Microcebus murinus. Next base: position 60,731,408 of record NC_134108.1, on the reverse strand, counting down.
GAAAAAAACATAGTGGTTCCTCAAAAAACTAAAAATGAAATTATCATATGATACAGCAATTCTATTTCCGGGCATATATGCAAAGAATTGATAAAAAAAAAAAAGAGTCTGGAAGAGATGTTTGTACACACATGTTCATAGCAGCACTATTCATAATAACTATTGAATAAAACATAAATGTAACCCAAGTGTCCATGCATGGATGAATTAATCAGCAAACTGTGATATCTGTATATACATATAATGTAATAGTATCCAGACTTCAAAAGAAAGGAAATTCTATTATATGCTACAACATGGATGATCATTGAACACATTGTGTCAATTATAGTAAGCCAGTCATAAAAGACAAATACTGTATAATTTCCACTAATAAGAGTAGTTAAAATCTCAAAAAGTAGAATGATGATAATTGCAGGGGCTATAAGAAAAAGGGAACACAGAGTTATTGTTTAAAGGGTATAGAGTTGTACTTTTACAAAATGAAGAGAGTTATGAAGATAGTTGTGATTGTTGCACATTATGAATATTGAATACTACTCAACTGTACACTTAAAATGATAAAAGTGATAAATTTTATGTTATGTGTATTTTACCATAATTTTTAAAAATCGTGGGGCAAAGTACAGCCTATTTCTTGAAAATTTCAGCTGGGTAAAATCAGGAGAATGTGTTCAGTACCCAAAGCAGATTCCATGCTATTACCTTTAGGCATCAACCAGGCACACACAGCAAAAATCATTTTACGACAATAGAAATTTATACAAAAAATTTAATCTCTTTCCTTAACCATCCCTCTTCCTGTCACATTCAATTGTCTAGCTATGAATGAATTATTATGGTTATTGAGGTGGGGTGGATGAGATGAGAACAGAATAACCCTATCTGCCATCTCCACTGTAAACTGCACACTTACCATGGGCCCAGGCTGGAGAAGCAGAGAGGATTTGCTCTTAAATTGGGTCTGATGTGGTAGATTTTATTGTCTTCCAAAAGTTTTTCTCCCCTCTCTTTCCATATTTTATCCTTCACCCAATTGTGGGAGGATTTGTGATTTTTCACCTCATTAATGTTGAGATGTAGTTAATTAATGTTAATTAATTAACATTAATGTTAATATTAATGTTGAATGTAGTCATGTGAGTTTTTGTGGCCAATGGAATGTTAGTGAATGTGATAAAAGCAGAGGCTTTAAATTATGTGCCTGCAGTTTTTGTTTTGATCTTTGCACTTATGCTATTTGCCTTGCAAAGCAAATGCCTGGCTATTAGCTGATTGAAGATTGATGTAGACGAGTAAGAAAGACCTGAACTGAATTGAAGCCTGGTATCCAGCTTGGACCAGCTGAGCCCAGGAGAATTCAGCAGAAGTATAGCTACTCCACAGACCTGAGAATAAGAAATACATACTATGGACACCACTGAAATTTTGGATGTATTTTTAACATACAAAAAAACTGACCATCGCAAACATTTTGATTTGTTTGGAGGACTGGCTATTTTAATTTTTTAATTGAGATGCTGTTAAAATTTTAATATGACTAAAGAACTTTTTATTATCTAAAAGTGAATTTTAAAACTATGAGGCCAAAGACTGAGATTGCTATCAAGGACAAGAGAAAATGTTTTTTTAATCACTACCTGTTAAAGGAAAAAAGGAAACATATATTGAGGTGCATATTAATGTTATTGAGTACCATAAGTTGCATTTATCTACTTTTCTAAATTTTAAGCAGTATTTCAGAGTAGTAAATAGTAAATACAAGAAATAATTCTTGTTTCCAAACACTTTGCCACATAAACTAATAATTAATGAACACAAAGAATGGTCAGAATATACTTTTTGTTTTCAAATTTACAATGTCTAGAACTAAGTTTCTCAACAAGGACACAACCTGAATTAGTTTCATTGTGTGTGAAAAATGGTTTTACAAGTTTATTGCTTTCTAATGCTGAGTGTGAAGTAAATAATAGAAATATCTTTCTGAAACATAATGCAATGGAACTTGGCCCACATACATTTCAGGCTCTTACATTCACTTGTCATAAAAAAATTTATGAAGGTCATGGTTCAAGAAAGAACAAATACTAGAATATTCGTTAAATGTACAATAGTATATAAAGCAAATATTTTTATTATTGACATTAGCTGCTGTGGCTATGGTGATATGCTGGTACACTGTGATAAATTAATACATCTGTTATATTATCTATCCAATACCAATCTCCCTTTTAAATAACAGAAAGCAAAAATTTCTATAAATAGTTTTCACCAAATCAGTCTGAGCCTAGGCCTATTTCACACTAGACAATAAAGTGATGTTAATCTTTTGATTTTTTTCTCTCTCTAGCAGATTACATCCTATTTGAAATCAGACACAAACAAAATCTTACAGGAAACATAATTAGAAGTGAAATTGCTTTAAAGCACCTTTGTCTCTGGAGGAACCTTTTCACCCTCTGTGATGTGCTGGGATGTATCTAATCTAATGATCAGCTGCTACCAAGTAATTGAATATCTCAGAGTTTGAATTGCTAGAGAGCTTATGCATTTTATTCCCTTTTTCCTCTCTAAATAAATAAAGGGGTAGAATGAATCTACATGACACTAAATTACTATTTTTGATTAGAAGTTTCTTGTATTTGTAGTGTTCATTCTCAAGGTTATGTTATATTTCTTAGCTGAAAGGAGTAATACTTGAAAATATAGTCACTCATCTGAATGAATATATGGGGGTTTAAACTAGTTTAATGGCCAGCAAACATCTAAACAAATGCTCAACATCTCTAATCATTAGAGAAATGCAAATCAAAACCACAATGAGATATCACCTAACCCCAGTGAGATTGGCCTCTATCAAAAAAATCCCAAAACAGTAAATGCTGGCGAGGATATGGAGAGACAGGGACACTCTTACACTGCTGATGGGACTGCAAATTAGTGCAACCTTTGTGGAAAAGAATTTGGAGACACCTCAAAGAGCTAAAAATAGAAATACCATTCGACCCAACAATAGCATTATTAGGCATCTACCCAAAAGAGCATAAAGATACCTGCACCCGAATGTTTATGGCAGCAAAATTCACTATTGCAAGGATGTGGAAACAACCCAAGTGCCCGTCAATTCATGAGTGGATTATTCAAATTTGGTATATGTTTACAACGGAATATTACTCAATTATAAGAAACAACAGTGAGCTAGCACCACTTATATTATCCTGGATTGAGTTTAAGCCCATTATCCAAAGTGAGGTGACACAGATCAGAATAATGGGCTCCACATGTACTCACCATCAAATTGGTACTGACTTATTAACACTATAGTGCTCAAATGGTGGTGGTGTCCACCAGGGATTCAGGGATTGGGGGGGTAAACCACAACTGAGGGATGTGGTGAGCATTATGGAGGGGAAGGGCATACCTCTAACCCTTGCTAAGGAGAGGCAAAGATATAAAATGCAACCAAAATGTTTGTACTCTCGTATTTTCTTGAAATAAAAGAACAGCTTAGAGGACTTCTGAACCGCAGAGTTTTGATGGATCTCTTTTGTGATTGACTCGATGTTTTAAGTAGACAGTCCCATTTGACAAATGCTCACTGGCCTTACAAATCTTAAAAAGGTTATTAACCATGGGAGGCTTGGAAGAAAAATGGAAACCATAGGTCAGGTTTTATAAAGTTGACTACAGGTCATTTCAAATAGAACAGAGGCTGGGATTTTTAAATGGAAACACAGATGTCTCTTCTATTGACCACCAATTCTCTTTGACTGTGTCTACAAATCCTTTTTGAACCTGATTCTACATTGTGTGTGGGAGAAAACACAGTGAAATGTTTTCATAGTGAAGACAAGCTGTGCAAATAAAGTGGATGCTTTAAACTACAAAATAAATAAATACATAAAATAACTTGAGAAATTTGAATTCCACATCTTAAAAATTTTAGAATCCTTCTTGATTATGAAATGGAAATCTTTTTTAAAATAAAAACCTATTATGGTCAATAAAGTGATAAAATATTAAAATCCTCCCTTATAAAAATGAATTGAAAAATTTGAAAGGCAAATATAGCAACAACAAAAATTATATATACATACACACACACACACACACACACACACGCACACACGCACCAACACATACACACATGGAGTACTACCCAGTACTACCCATTGAGTACTACCCAGCAGGAAAAAGAATGAAATAATGTATTTTTCAGCAATTTGGGTGGAACTGGAGAATATTAACATATGTGATGTATCTCAGGAATGGAAAAATAAACACCACATGTTCTCACTAATAAGTGGGAGCTAAATTACGGGTACACATGGGCACAAAGAAATGTGAAGGTTACTGGAAACTAAGAAGCGGAGGTTAGGAGGGGAGAGGAGGAATAGAAACTTACCTCTATGGTACAATGAACACTGTCCTTGTGACAGGCACACTGAAAGCCCTGACTTCAGCATTGTAAAATGTATCCATATAACAAAAATGTTTGTACCCCCTTAACATTTTGAAATTTAAAAAAAGATTTCATAAGGAATGTATTTGATGAGTTTCCTCATCTCCTTTTTTTGATGAATCGGATTCTTCATATTTTTGCTATATGTTAATGGTCAAAAATAGAGTATGGTCATCCCCCTCTATCCAAGGTTTCACTGTCTATGGTTTCAATTATTCTCAGTCAACCACAGTCATAAAATATTATCTTGCATTTTGGTACCATTATTAAGTAAAATAATAGTGACTTGAAAACAAGCACTGAGCCACTGCCACAAATGATTTGATAACTGAGATGGCTATGAAGTAAGTAATGGCAATGAGAGGCAGGAGTGAGATTTCATTACACTATTTAGAACAGAGCTCAATTTAAAACTTGTGAGCTGTGTATTTCTGGAATTTGCTATTGACATCACAATACCTACATTATTCACCTTGTTTCATCTCATCACGTAGGCATTTTAACATCTTACATCATCATAAGGACAAGTGTGAGTACAGTACAAGAAGATATTTTGAGAGAGAGAGAGAGGGACCACATTTACATAACTTTTATTATAGCATAATTTTATAATTGTTCTATTTTATTAGTAGGTATTGTTGTTAATCTCTTACTGTGCCTAATTTATAAATTAAACTTTATCATATTATGAATGTATAGGAATAAACATAGTATATATAGAGTTTGGTACTGTCATTTCAGGCATCCACTGAGGGTCTTGGAATATATTCCCCACAGAGGGGAGTCTTCCTGTGCCTTAACTCCACTACGCAAAAAATTACTGTAAGAAAAAAATGATCAGAGTCATTTATTCTGAACATAACAAAGATGATCTTACTACAGTTAAGTGTAGTAAGATCATTTTAGTGAGATTTTAAAAGAGTATGAAACGTATTAATATATCACTTGAAAAAAGACCCCCAGATCTCCTTTATCTTATCCCTACCTTCTGGGAAGATTGATAGCTCATATATAATATTCTCTTTCCTGGCAATTAGCAAAGCTGCATTAAAATTCCACCAAGAGAGCAACAGTCTCATTTCCAAAGACAGCTTGGGAAAAATACGGGAGCAATGCAAAATTTCTTAATCTCTAGGACCATTTATTGGCTAAATGAGAAAATTTGTGATTTAAAATAGCTGGTTTCCAACACACAAACTTGCTGACAAAAGCTTGCTGAGCCCCTTAATTAAGTTATATTATAGTCTTGGCACAACATGTGATGAAAGCAATTCCTAGAAAGGGACAGTTAATATAATTCTCCACATGTTTAATTTCAGATAATAACCAGGTGGTTCAGAACTTCTTTATAGAGTTGATTTGAAGTTCATTAAAACTGTCCTGAACATTAAAACTACTCCAGTATACAATCCTGCCCAGCCCATTTCCTTAACCATGCAAGTGGAGGAAAAATTGCATAGAATTATTTTCAAGAAGGTCCTTGTGTAGAGGTGCTCAATCCCCATTGGAATGTCCATCTTCACAAAAGCGAAAAACAGTGACCTGCTTGCCTGTCAGGATGTTCGGTGGTAATTCTTTTTCTCCATTATACTCACTCCCATTATTTTCAGTCTCTCCTTTTTCAGTATTATTTTCTCAGACCATTTTCCTACTTCCCTCTCTAAAACCATTCATGTCTGAATTATAGGTAATTAATAATTGCTAATAATTCTGTATACAGGTGACTCCATTCCTTGAAGATTTCAGTTTCTCTTTCTTGTTATTTCTTCCAACACTACTCATTATATTCCTTAGTAATTTCATTATTTACACCGTATATGATCCTCCCTTTACTCATAACCCTCAGTTCTTTCAGCTCCTTTCACTCCTCTTCCTATGATTTTGTTCTCCGTGCTACATTGGCCTTTCATTTTCATGCTCATACCCTGAATCTTGTTGTTATAAACAAAGATAACCCCTTCATAATCTCAATTTCATGCGTCTCTCTCTAATGCTTATTTTCTGTCTTCAGCTCACTCCCTTTAGTACTGCATTCTATCAATTCTTCATGCAAACTGTGACTTAGCATCTATCTCACTACAAGTTCCCATATCTCACCACACTCATTTTATCATTTTTCCTACCCCAGCTTCCAGTCCACATCTACCAATAAAATTATTCCCTTGCATATACTCTCAACTGTCTTGTCATTCTTTTATATTTTATACTCACATGCAAAATCCCCAAACTTGTAGAATTCAACTCTCTGCCTTCTCTGATCCTACACACATAGCTAAATATGGCTACATAAAGAATAGCACACAACCATGCTGACCATTTGCATTTGAAATTCATGACTATTAACATTACACAACCTATAGATTCGGATGCACTACGTTTCCCTTATCAGTTCACTTTTTCTCACTCATACTTGGTGACTCTGCTATTATTTTACTGGGAAAAATTTATGAGAATAGAACATCTACAAGTTTCCACAGTCACCTACTTGTATATATTTGATCATCTCTCCTTTTACTACAGGTGAAATCTCTATGCCTCTAACTTAAAGCATGTACATTATTAAATCTTGCCTCCTCTTGCTTTTTTAAGAATGTTACTCTCCCCATTCTGCTCCTTCTTCTCCCCTCATTTACTAGCACCCCAAACCAAGCCATAACATTTTCTCACCAAAATTATTAAAGTGATCTTGTAATTTGTCCCTCTGTTCCCACATTTGTCCCTTACAATTTAGTTCAGATCTTGTTAGATTCTCCAGTGACTTAAGAGAACAGCTATATCCTTATGATGGGGGGTCTACTTGATTTTGCCTTCCTCTTCCTCTCTGACCACATCTCTTTAATATTTCATCCCAGCACAATGACTTCCTTGCTAGTCCTTGACCACTGTGGAGGGCTCTGGCCTCAGGGTTTTTTACTAGCTCTCCTCTTGCCTTAAATGCCCTTCCCACAAATAACTAAATTTCGTCAACTTCGGATCTTTGCTTAGTTGTCAATTTATTTTATAGGTTTTTTTCACCTCGTTATTCATTACTTCATTTTTCTCCATAAAATTTATCAATATCTGATATTTTATTATGCTTGTTTGTTTTATTATCTGTTTCCATCCACTAGAATATAAGAGTCAGTGGGAAAATTTTTGCTATTTTTTCCCCAATTAATGTTCCTAAAATAATACCTGACACATAATCAGCATTCAGTAAATATATTTTGAATCAGTGAATAAATAACCTTCACTGAATATCAGGGCTTGATCAGAATCTCATAGCTCCATAAGAAAAGAAAATCATGACATACTTTCATGCCACATATTCCTGTGGTTCATAAGGGCATATTGGAATATATTAAAATTCTCCTGGAAATCTATTTTACTTTTCGATTTTTGTCTGTAATAGTATTGCAAATAAGATTTTTAATCACAGTATGACAATGACTTTAGTAGTCCTTTCATAAAATATTTTGAAGGAATTACTCTAACAGTTTTAGTAAAAATTACAACTTTTTAAAAAAAGTCTCCATTTGATTAAAAGTAAAACCTTGACCCCTAAGCTTACTCCATCAATATTTCTGTCTTTACATTTGATAGTTTACTACCTGGGCCAAAAGAGTGTGGGAATTCTAGTATTAAGATGGAGAAGCATCATCACTAACTGTGTAAATTATAGTTTTGCTTATAAAAATGTGCATCGATTTCATTATACTCCTTTTGAGAAATACCATTTTTCTAAAAAATATTTGCATATTATGTACATGCCAAAATTGATTTTGAAATTTTGGTTTATAGACAATTAATAGCTTGGCTGTCTTATCTCTTGGTTCAAGAATAGAGAAGTTCTTATGATACTCTACAGTTCAATATTCTCAGGAGCTTCTTCTAACTCTTAACTTCTTCCTTCTTTTATACTGAAAATAACTTTCACTTCTATCAGTATATTTCCATCTCATATTCAAATTAACACCTATAACCTGGATTGACTTCTTTATCATGGATCATTAATGAGATCATAATTATCTGCTATTGACATATACTTGTACACTAATAGGGTTATAAAATTCAATCAATCTTCTTTCAATTTCCAAGTGATTAGTATGTAGACCCAGCAAATGGGTACACGTTTTTGAATTGTAAGATAAAAAATAATAGCTAAGCATAATATAAAAAATAATTCATATTTTGCACTAACATGCCCTCATGTTCTAAGCAGGGCCATGACATAGTCAGATTTGAATTTTAGGAATATCAGGCTGGAGTGATTTGATGAATGAAGACATCTAACCTCACTTCCTTATTCTGACCATACTAACAAAGGGAAAACAAAAAGAAGAAAAACCATTTATTTTAATTGGAGTTGGACATGATATATTGGAGTCTAAAAGTCATATAAACATATTTCTGGTTTTTTCTTTATTACAGATATTCAGATTCTGCATTTTCCAGGAACTCTTGCAGCTACAGCTCTGGATCTAATTTTGGTTCTGCTAATCAGACACATTTCTGTTGCATTTGCATAGTTAATAGAATACGGTGGCTTATTTTTGCCTTTGTTTGTTTCTGATAGTACAAAGTAATCTATTTTTCTGTGCTGGCATTAGCAGAAATGTCAATATGTACTTACTTGTTACATGAGTATTAATAAGTATTGTGTAGGACTTCCATTATCCTGTTGTTTTGTTTTGTTTTTTGAGACAGAGTCTCCGTCTGTAGCCCTGACCAGAATGCTATGGCATCAGCCTAGCTCACAGCAACCTCAAACTTCCAGGCTCAAGTGATCCTCCTGCCTCAGCCTCTGGAGTAATTAGGGACTACAGGCCAAGCCACCATGCCCAGCAATTTTTTTCTATTTTTAGTAGAGATGAGGTCTCTCACTCTTGCACAGGCTGGTCTTGAACTCCTGACCTCAAGCAATCCTCCTGCCTTGGCCTCCCAGAATTATAGGCTAGGATTACAGATGTGAGCCACAGCACCCTGTCTAGGTTTCCATTTTCCCAGTGACTTTTTGCAGATATTTCTGGAAGCATCAGTTATAATAGTGGCTTCCTAATAATGAGGACTTTCTGTGCATAGCTTTTTGACCTTAACAGGGTGCTGATCTTGGTGGGGCCTCGTTATTTTAGTAATATATGGCACAGCATGGTTCTGGAGCTAGCATTTGTAGTGGCAGGCTTCTAATTTTCCTAATCATAGAAGAGGCATTAGCTTTTGTTGTAATTCTGCTTTTGTTAAAGTCATTTTTGAAAGCTCAACCTAAAATATACTACTTCAGCTTCACTGATGATTTTTTCCACCATTTTAATACCTTGCAATAATCCCTTTGTGCTTAAAACATCTAAAATGTTCACATTATCTGAAACCAAACCTAAACTATTTTGCATTGTTGAGTCAAACCAAATATCACATAATATCAACCAAATATCATAGCTTTTAAGAAATGCCTGCTATATATAGCACAAAGGAAATTTATTTTATAAAGTCACCAATAACTAAATCAAAGTTCCATTGTCAAGGAAATTACCTTTGGGGACAAAGAAATGCAGGAAACTGTAACTTCCTCTTATCAAAATTTAGAAGGAGCTATACTGTGAATTAACATGGACTTAGTTATTGATAATTTCATTAGACATCCCCAGTTAACAGCATTTTAGTAAATTGAGAAGAGCACGTGTAGCCACACCAAGTCTTCAGGCAAAAGACTTTTCTTGTGCATGGATTTCCAAAGTACCATGAGGGCTTTTCAATATAGGAATCATTTTCCAAATGGAACATAACTCACTTAAATATAGAGAAATGGGAGTGGATATAAGAGTTTCCCATAAGAGAGATGAAAATAGCTTTTATTTCAGATACTCTTTACATAAGGACAATAATAATTTGATATATTAGCACATTTACAGCAAATGCCACAAAAACTTAATCCCTGACACAACTTATCACTGAGTAGATGGTTCAATGAGGATTAAAAAAAAACTTGTCTAAATCATAATGATTCACTTCTTAAATGGGATATGGGTATTCTATTAATTTCACTGTCAGATGCATCACACAGGATATTGGACAAGCAATATTATTTCCTTGGAAGAGAAAGCAAGCTAAACAAAGCTCTGGTTTAAAAGCATATTTTGTAATGGTTTTAACCTATTGAGACTTCTAATCTCATCTCCCTCCTTTTTCCCTTAATCCTGATGAATGTCTGATGGTATTCCACACCTACAATATCTTCTCCAGGTTGAGCACATACAAATAAATAAATAAATAATTCTAATAGCAGTGCCCAGTTAATGAATATGTGAATACATGAAGAATGAAGAAAAAATTTTATTTTTGGTGGAGGTCAATAGGAAAGTATAATAATAGTCATGAACAGATTACATTCATACAAAGACAAATAATATAAAAAATGATATGGATGTCATATAAATATTATGCAAGGTACAAGAAGATAAACAACCTATAAGAGATAAATAAAGAATGTACTTTATTTAGGAAAAAATTACTATATAAAACAGATGTAAATGTTAGGCACCAGGTGCTTTACAATTTGAAGGAAAAATAGTAAAATATGACTATATACAAGGAAAGAGAGAATATGAGATAAAACTGTATCTGATTTGAAAAATTACCTGGCATATAAAGTTTATTAAAAGTCAGAAAATCTAATTTGAAAGCATTAGAAATGATAGAGCAACAGGATAAAATTTCATAAAAATAATTCATTATTTTATGGGAATCTGAAAGGCTATTTCTGAATGTTAATAAAGGAAAGGAATGAAAATTATCCAAGAGAAGTTGAGAAATCCAAAATATATAAAAGAGAGTTTATAAATATAGATAATCGGTGTTTCTTAGGAATGGGACAGAATAAATGGAGGAATACCTCAAAAATCTAAGAAAAATTAATTTCTTAAATTTTAAATTTCTGGACCTATACATAGCAAGAGTTCACTGAATATTAGGAATCATAAATAGAAAGTTATTAATATTTAAGTGGACACATAGTTATCACTTTAGTATTCATTAACCCCTTAGGTAGAGTGAGCTATAATGGGAAATAAAGGACATCCAAATTGGAAATGAAGAAGTTAAATTATACTTCTTTGCAGATGATATGATTTTATAAATAGAAAAACCTAAAGATCCCACAAAACCTCTTAGAACTGCTTAATGAATTCGGTAAAGTTGCAGGATACAAAATCAACATAAAAAATCAGAAATATTTTTTACACCAATAATGAGTTAGCTGAAAAGGAAATCAAGAAAGAGGTCTCAATTATCAATACAATAGCTACAAAATATACATACCAAGAGATAACTTTAAGCAAGGAGGTTTAATATCTCACTATAAAAACTATGAATCACTGACAAAATAAATTAAAAAGAACACAAACATATGGAAATATATCTTATGTTAATGGATTGGAGGAATTAATATTGCTAAAATTATCATATTGCCCAAAGCAATATATATATTCAATGCTTTCCCTATCAAAATACCATTTACATTATTAATAGAAACATAAAAAAAAATTCTGAAATTCATGTGGGACCAGGAAAAAAATCATGAATTGCCAAAGCAATCCTAAGCAAAAAGAACAAAGCTGGAAACATCATATTGTCTGACTTTAAAACATACTTCAATGCTATAGTAACCAAAACAGCAAAAAGATACTGGCATAAGAACAGACACTTAGACAATGGAACAGAATAGAAAACTCAGAAGTAACTTACTTTCATCAAAGATACCAAGAACATAAGTTAGGGAAAGAAAAAACTCAACAAATAGTACTAGGAAAACTGGATATACATATACAGAAGAATGAAACTGGATCCCTATTTTTCACCACAGGAAACAAATGAGACAATATTAAGTAAAAAAACCTTCTGTAGGAAACAATCAGCAGAGTGAAAAGACAACTTTTTAATGGGGGAAGATATTTGCAAACTATTCATCAGACAGGGGACTAATATCTAGAATATACCAGAAACTTAAGCAAGTCAGCAGTAAAAAAAATAATAATCCTGCTAAAAAGTGGGCATAGGACATGAATAGACATTACTCAGAAGAAGACAAATGACCAACAGGAATATGAAAAAATGCTCAATATCACTAATCAAAAGGGAAATGCAAATCAAAAGTATATTCAGATATCATCTCACCCAAGTTAGGATGGCTATTACTGAAAAGACAAAAAATAGCAGATGCTTGTGAGGATGCAAACAAAAGGAAATGCTTATACACTGTTGGTGGGAGTGTTAAATGTCACACTGACACATCATTATGTGTCAATTAAAGTTTAAAAATACATTATGTTAGCTTTTAGTATGTAAAAATAGTCTCTGAACATAATTTAGTAAAAATAGAAGTAAATGTTCTTAAACATTCAGAAAACAAAAACATCACTTTTATTCCTGTGAGTTAGAAAACTTAAATCAACTTGGTTTAAATTGGACATAAAAAGTAAATTTGTCAAATTTCATAAAAGTAACAGTTAAAAAATTATATCTGAAAACTCATGGTGTAGAGCACAAACAGTGCTTAGAAGAAAATATACAGCCTTAAGTCATGGCATGAATTACAAATAAATGAAAATAGACAAATTCAGTATCATCTGACTCAAAGTATTGAGAAAATAATTATGCAATAAATAGAGTACAATAATATCAATAAAGAGATAGCATATATTTGTAAATTCAAATAAACATTTAGAAATAATGAATAAATTAACAAGATATCTCTCTAGGGAAAATAAATTAATTAAAAAATAGACATTTTAAAAAGAACATGAACAATTACTCAAAACAATAAATGAAAATAGACTAATAATAGAGAAAGGGAAGGTATTAATTAACTGACTGAAATGTCTGCCAAAATGGAATAATAATGACACAAACATGGAGTAATAACTATGGAATAAACACAGGTTATTTTAGGCAGGATTGTTAAGAAAAAAAAAGATACAAATTACAAATATCAGAAATTAAGAGAAGATATCACTAAAGATGTATAGTCATTAAAAGATGATATGGAAAAATTATAAAAAACTTGATGCCATGAACTCAATCACTTCAGTGAAATAGACAAACTTTTGAAAGTCAGAATTATCAAAGCTTGATTAAGAACAAATAGAAACCTGATTAGTTCTATATCCACAAATCAGAGTTCAACAAGGATAAATAGAACCTTGATTAGATCCATATCTATTAAAGAAATTGAAAACTTTAGGTAAATCTTCCAACAAATAACATTCCAGCACCAGGGTTTTTTTTTTAGCAAATTTTACACTGAAGGCAAAATCTGTACCAATTCTGTACAAAGTCTTCCAGAATATAGAAGAGGAGAAGATACACTTCAGTCCATTTTATGGGACCACCATTACCCTGGGCCCCTTCTTAATCCTATTTCCTTAGATTTTTTTGTGGTAGGTTTGACCATCAGTGTATTTTACAGTCCCCTAGATGATACCACCAGATAGGAACCATTGGCATAGTACACTGGAAGATCCAGGTAAGGATATAACATGATATAACTTTCATGGAAATAATCTTGTAATATGTATTAAAAACACCCAAAAAGTCCTTGTTTCTCTGCTTAATTTTAAGAATTTAACAAAAAAAATTGGAAAAAACATTGAAATATAAGGTTTTCCCCATATTCATATTAATCACAGCAATTTTATGTAAACCAAAGCTTTCTTCAATAGTACATTGTTTAAATAATTTACTGTATATTCAATTATTAATTATTCTTTTAAATGATTATTTAAATTCCTATTTAATAATAAAGAAAAGTTTTTTATGATACATTTCTTAATGAAAAAAGCAAGTGACTGACCAGAATATAAAATTGAACTTTATATTTTATAGGATGGTAAGGATATGTAACTACATTAAAATGGGGAAAGATCTGGGTATATATACCAAAACATTCAGTTATATTTTGGGGTGGAATTTGAGTAGATTTAAAATTAATTTAAAACTTTTGCTTCTTTGTATTTACTGATTTTTTAAAACAAATTATCATGTATTTTTGTACAATTAAGCTAATTCTATAAAATCAAAGAAAGATCATCATGGTTACAGTGTGTGGAAACCAGCTATGAAATTATGAAGTTTAAGTGATCAGGCTAGGAATGGTGATAACAGTGTGGTAGAGAAAAAAAGAACATATTTAAGAGAGATTAAGACGGTGTACTTAAACGGATTTGACTATCCCCAAATGAATATAAATTGGATTTTATTATCTCTTAGATTTTATTTCTTTAATAGAAGAAGAGATAAAAATATATTTGCCTCCTCTAATTCAAGAGGCTTAAAAGGAGATGAAGAAATCATTCTCTAACAATTAAATAAGAAATTTAAAGGTGTAATATATCTGAATTGTTTGTCCTGGGTTTTTTAATTAAAAAGAAGTTAACCTCTACTTTTATGATTCATTTCATTAATTCATTCTTTCACTGAATCCACAACTTTTTAAAGACATCATACATCACACAATTTGAAAGAGACAAAAGAAAAACAAGATAGAATCTTTACATTTGAGTCAAATGCTTAAATAAAGCAATGAAGTCTTAGATCACTTGGGTGTCAAATGTAAGGTAATTTCATTGAAACTGTTGAAGTAATTCATCAGCTCTGCTGTCTCTCTTTCCAAAAGTCTAAACAACTATAAAAGAACAGTGTTGTGTGTCTCAAAATATTCATATTGGCAGCTGCATTGCTGTGCAAAAGCAAAATTTACTAAAGAATAATTGATGTTTCCATGTCATTTTAAGTTATGTATATAGGCAGACCTCCAGGAGAATTCATAGAAAGCCTGGACTGCATAGGGTCTCATTGTGACATTGGTAAATGAGCCAAGGGCTCAACTGAGAGCTGTGTCTTCATCCATCAGCAGCCACTGTGTATATACCTTTCTCCTATTTTAGTTATTCAGTCTTATCCCAGGAGTTTTTCTTCAAATCTAAACTATTTTAGCTTTCTAATGATTGGTGGAATATTATATATTTCTAACACTTTGAGCATTTTAATTATGCTTGCAATTACTTTGAAGTTCAAATATAGAATTTAAAAGAGATATGATCAAAATATAATTAATTAAAAAGAATTCAGTGTGCATGGAAGTATCTAGAAACATGAAGTTGGGAAATGGTTTAGGTCTCTTTTGAGCATATGTATATGTGTACATGTTTTAAATCCATAAACACTGAGTATCAAGTTGCAGAGAAACTTCTAACTTAATAAAAGGGATCAATACAATGAAGTTGTGATATTTTAATCATTCTGAATTGCTCCAGAAAATAATTTCTAGATTACCTTGGGTTTCTACATTGTCTTCTTTTTTTATTTTATTTTATATTGTTTATATGTGTATTGAGGCATAATTTACAATCAAAAGTTTAGGGTCAAAAGGAAGGGTGCCTGAACCTACAGGAGACTTCACAGGAAGAAGTTGTGGAGTAGAACTGGAAGGAGAAAGCCTCAGCAAGGAACTACATTGTCTTCTATATCTTTAACTAACACAATTTTATTTCCATTTCAACACTGATAATCTATAAGGTTGGGTTTCTGTTTTCAACTGACATGATTCTGTATTTAGTATAATTTTTTAGCAGAGCTTCAATAAACAGTGATGAGCATTATTGCAAAAGGATATAAAATCTGTAAAGAAATTTAGTACTATTGCCTTTCATTTTCAAATATAAATATTTTAGTTGTCTCAACAGATTTTGTTTTAAATGTACACATATTTGTTAGATGAAATACTGAGGAGGAAATGGAGTAGGCATAATGCATACTGAAAAGTCTTAATTGTGGTTAGCAAATTACAAATAATAAAATTAAAAAGGGAAAATATAATAGAAACAATGTAAGCAGTCACACATTTATTTGAATTATTTATTTTTAAATAAATGTAGTAGATATAGACATTAACAAGTACATCAATTATGTTATATCATGCCACACAAAGAAATTACAAAATCTGCACTCAGTTCATTGTCAGAAAGTACTTTAAATTCTTGTCTGAATCTAAACTGTGTAGATGCATCCTTGCAGCTTTCATTCTGCTAGGAAAGATCACTCACCCAAATGAGACTAGAAAATATATAAATTCACATTCTATAGAAGGTTGAAGAGATTTATAAATTTTAATTATCTCTTATGCTTTCCATTTCTGTTAGCAGCTTGAGATATATTAAAGATACATAAAATAATTATTTGGGTTCTAAACACTACCAGATATCCTATGTAACAAATCATCTCCAAATTATCATCTTTCATTTACATAATACAGGAACCAGAAATGATTGACCTACTGGTCTTTTTCAAACTATACAGTTTTTTTTTTCTTCACATAATTAAATACAATAGGTTTTCCTATAGAACCATCTCAACTTTAGAAAGTAAAGACAGTATACTAAAATACTTTTCGTAGGTAAATGATAAGATTGATGCAACCTAAGGTTGACACATTGTAATCCTGATTATCAAGTTCAATGAATTCAGATAGTTCATTCCCTTGATGTTAGGGTGGGGACCTCGAGAGGAGCTCATAGAACAAGTTGGAGAAAGAGTTCTCACACTGAGTTTAGGATAGAAAGAAGTACAAAGTTTATTTATTTTCCCAAGAAAGAAAGAAGGAGAGAGAGAGAAAGAGAGAGAGGAGGGAATGGCCATAGCACACAGAGGAAGGAAGAAAGTGCCAGGTAGCTAAGAAGAAGCTACTTGGAGTTTTAAAGGGTAAAAATGCCTTCCTCCACCCCTTTCCCTGCCCACTGCTTCAGCAAACTGATGACAGAAGCGGCAAAGTTGTTGCAGATGCTCTTTACTTTTTTTTTTTTTTCCTCTGTGAGGCTGACTTTCTCTGAGTCCTTGGAATCTGGTGCTGGCGAGAACTGAAGTGGGGAGTTCACACCCCTACTGTCTGCTGAGGGCTCTTCAACACTATGAAAATGAAACTCCTAGAGATAATGAGTTAGACCACAGATGTTTTCATTAGACAAAGGGTAGTTGTGTTGTGAGTGAGCTCTTCATCAAAGGGGCAATTATGTGCTGTGAGTTTATTCCCCTTACTTTCTGTTTGTTAGTTTATTTTCCTGTGTTAGATAGATAGGTTATTAGCAAGGCTGCCTTTCACTTGACAACATTTACTTTGATAAGAATGAAAATTAAAACACCTCATTTACTTTTTAATGACATACTTTTTGTATCACAGGGTAGCAAAGATATTAATTCATCCATAGACTCTCAAAATGTGCAATAGAATTTTAGAGACCCAAACCCATCATTTAAAAGAAGATAAATGTGAGAGAGACACTAAGGAATCCATTAGAACCAAGATTATACACTGTATCCATTAACTCAGTGTCTCCAAAGTGACCCATCATCATCTGGATTAAAAAAATCACAGTGTGATGTATCCACAGAAAAATTTTAATCAGCCTGGTTTTCTTATTTCTCATTTATTTATTCATTTACTTATTTATAAACACAATCACCCTGTGTTGTCCAGGCTGGTCTCAAACTTCTGGGCTCAAGCAATCTTCCTGCCTCAGCCTCTGACTTGTGGAGATTACCACAAAAGATTACCACCTCTGACTTGTGCATGCTACCACACCCAGACCCTATATTGTAATAAAATTGAGACCATCTAAGATTTTAATTTTCTAATATTTTATGAACTTACTGTCACTGACATACAAGTTTGTTTTATTTAACTGTATTCAGTTAATTTCATGAGAATTTTGCTTAAAAAATAAAGGTATTCATTCTTATGGAATTTTTTTTTAAATTTCTCTTTTGAGCTCCAAACATAAGAAAGAATACATGAGCCACATTTTAAACTTGTACTAGTCATACATTCAGACTGTGGACTATATTGTCATCTTAGCTATACAACTTATTTATGTATACATGAAGATTTTGTGCTTTACAAAACGTGGGCCAGTATATCCATGAAGTGACTTCATTCAAACAGCAGTCTATTTACTCCACAAGTAATTAGTGTTGTGAGTCCTGCCTTAGCCCTCTAATTTTCTCAATTTTTTAAAGTCAGAATGTACTAGACTGATTCAGGGAAACTTGCAACAAAAAACTAGTTGATATATAGATAGCATCTATTTAATTATGAATTACTAGTGGCTTATAAGCCTTTCATAGATTTACCTATGAGAACTTATTATTTTTTGTTTGTTTGTTTAACTGAGGTGAGTGGCTAAACTTCTAAAAAGTAGCTTTATGTAAAGACTCACAACAGATTTAGGCTTCCTAAAGGAAAAAGCGAATAAGGCTCAAGGCGAAAGTATCCAAATCAGGTGAAAAAGGCAAGAGGAGAAGCCTCCTGACAACTAAGACAAAGGTGGGACTGATGTTGGCTGTGTGGTAGAAGGCTTGGAAGTAGCAAATGGCTAAGAGAAATACTTCCCAACCTTTTCACAGTATAGCTCTAATAGAAAATGCCATTATTTGTAAGGCGCAAGGAAGGAAATGGATATGACCTGCACAGTTCCTTGTGACTAGTGGACACATTCTTCTCTGGTATCCTATACTAGTAATTATTCTAATACATATAAATTAGTACAACATGTCCTTTAAAAATAATACATATATATACATAAATACATATATATGTATACGCACATAAATTTCGAAGGATTAGAACTCATTGTGTAGTTCTCCAAGCTGATTTTCACAGTCATGAATGCATTGGGTGATTAAAAAACATTAAGAGTGATCCCCACTCTATATTAAATAGGACATAAGAATTTTTTTTCCTGCATCATCAACAAAAGGTAGTGTTTTTTAAAAAAAATGTGTGTACATTTTTGTGTATCTACATGTGTGTGCATTTTCACTAAGTGGGACCAAATAAAAACCATATTTAAATATATATTTTATAGAGTATATTATTTACAAAAACACATTTACAGATCTGACATTTACCTAAATTATACCTCAAATGAACAAGTGAAATTTAAAAGACTTCTCAATTTCAAAGCCATGGAGTATTCCTATGGAAAACAATGAATTTATCCAGCCTATTTTATCCTCATGTCAATCACAGCATGTTTTTCCTTAATCTGTATCTCTATGGCTTCAAAAATGAAGGAATTAGATATAATGCTTTCTGAAGCTCATATCCAATTTAAGCTCTTCCTTCTTAGGCAATAAACTTTCTTGAAAATTATACACATCTGCACGCATAGTAAGCTGCCAGAATTCCTATGATTCATTCATTTTCTTACTAACTTTACTGTCTACTACTTACTTTAACTTTATTAAAAATCATATTCAGCAAATATCTGCAATATTGGAGAGCATACTTTCCAAGGTTCAATATTTAGAAGTAGACATAAACTTTGAAAATATATGTATATATTCTACACGTTAATATATAATGTGCTTTTTCATTAAAGGTTTTTCAGAAGGCTAGGTTTCTTTGTATTATTTTCATTTGACTCATCAGTGACTTTTTAAATATGTGACATAAAGAAAGTTAGTATTATCCTATCAACTTTCAATTATAATAATGGCACTAGGGCAGAGTGTAAATGAAGAGATTTGTTTTCTTGTGCTCCTTCTCTCTGACTTCCCAACTTTAAAAGAATTAGGCCCTGAATATAGGAAGTAGCTTAAGCACTTGTTAACTGACACAAAGTGAAACATTCAATGTAAGATTTGACATTCTTTGAGAAACTCTTTCAGAAATTGAAAACTAATAAGTCTACTTGTATTTCAGATTTTGACCTCAGGACCACTGATCTGGAAAATTAGCATCTGGCCAAGGATGATAAGACCTACAATAACATAAGGAATAGTTGGAAAACAAACTTCAAGAAATTAAAAAGCAAAATTTTCCAATGTGCCTATCAGTACTGCATGCTGAGTTTATAAACTTTATACCTGTGTATACACTAAGATATTTTTAAGTAGATTGCACTTAAAAAGCATTTCTATTTCAATAAGCAGTCTAGACTTAGGAGAGTGAGCAGATGCCAGGATAGATTGAGAGATCAGACTAACCAAAGCAGAATCAGAATTGTACTTCACATACAGAATTTTATTAAAAATGGCAATAGTCAGATTATTTTCATTCTACCCTAAATTGCCTACATTTGTGGAAAGGAAGAGAAATTTCATTAATGTTTCCAATGTCCAAAGATTTTCTAAATATGATTGGAAAAGACTGGAGCATTTAGATTGAGTTATTAAGGTTCAGGTGGAAAGTTATGCATACTTAAGAGCTGATTAGAGAGAATAAATTTCTTTAGATGTTACTAGAATCTGTCATGATCAGTCATGATCCTGGAATGTCTTCCATTCATTAATAAACAGAGAAACTCTATCTAGTTCTATTTATATCTGAATCTTGATGTGCCACTATTAAACATTGTTCACAAAATTTCTTTTCTGCAGGAACATGGCAATGTTAACTGCTTAATCTGTATTTGTAATTAATTTAGGATGATGAGACCAATTGTTGGGATGTGGTGATAATAACTAGTTTTATAGACTGAATGGTACCATCGTGACATGTGTGGCTAGTGGCTTGTCAGTATTCCCTATTACTTTTCCTATGGGCACAATAGGAGTGAAAGCTCAGGATCATTTCCCTTGCCAATCACAAGCTCTGGCTATGACGATGAATCAGTTTTCCATTCTCCATCAGATTCAGCTGCAGCTAGGTAAATGCACTAACTCTATTTTATTTTCTTATTTTATTTGTAGTTTTTTGGGTCTGAAAGAAAATATGAAGTGCTTCATTTACAGGGGCACATACACTTGTAAAATTGAGTAGTTGACACATAAACACTCTATTCCTGCCCAGCTGGCTGATAAATGTTCAGGTTAGAAAGGCTAACCTAGAAATTCAGAAAATTAGACTCCAAATCTTTCCTTGGTCCCCACTATCAAGTTGCATGACTTTGAACTTCCTCATCCTAAACCTCTCAGGTCCAGTTAACTCATTTATAAAGCAAGAAATTAATGTAGATGTTCTCAGTTCCTCTTAAAGTAACAATATTGCATCACTTCACATCTCTTTCTGATCTGACTTGTATTTTGTGTTCGTCCAGATGGTTACAAAGAGAAAGAGGTGGATGAAAAGTTTAGGATTTTTAGGTGGGAGAGCTCTGGATGGAGCCCAGCAGCTGCTTTGCAGGTTAAGCCTTGGCTAGGGATGGGTCATTATTTTCAGTATTCAGCAATCTATGTCACAATAACACATTCCAGCATAAGAGCATTATTAATAAAGCACATGTGGGCACATGGTAAGTAAAGTGCACAATAGGTTCATAGAAACTATTCTTCACACTCACATTTGTAAGCTGTTCAAGTGCCTAAGGGTTGGTGAACAAATTCTGAATGCTTTTCTTCACCCTCTATTTGATGCCCTAGTGACCCAAAGACTTTTCATTTGGTGCCATTATCCTGGAAATCTGAGCAGCCTGGAACATACGATGGTCTCTCATTCTATGTGTCTGACCTTGTTGCAATATTACTACAAAAGCTCAGTTTCAACCAGAAAAAAACAGATACCTATCTCCCCACCTACCCTAGTTTCTTTCCTTATAGTTTGTCATAGGCAAGTATCGTCATCTTCATCAAGTTTTTCCTACCTAACCTCTCCCTGAATTGCTATTACATTTTGCTTTCACTATTCTAAGTATTATGCACTGTCTACTATTCTACTGTATATTTGTTCCTTGCTTGAAATTATTTTTTAACATTTTTATGAATAAAGATAATTCAACCCACCTTCATCAACAGAATGGTAAATTTATTGCAATCCAAAGCTATATATTCTATGATTTTGATTGCCTCAGAGCACCAGATCCAACTATATTATTGCAAAATAGTCCTGTTAGAACATGTTTTATAATACTTTCTCTTTCTCATATTTTCATAAGTTATAATCCATCTCTTAAAAGTACAAATTTGGCACCCCAAATGGCAAAGAGAAACATTAAAAAATTCTATCTCAAACCAAAACTTTTTTATCTTTACAATTTACTAACATTTTCTTTTAAATCTCCTTTAGGGAAATGTGTACTAGCTTTTTATCAATTTCTAGTCTCTGTGATTTATCTGCTGTTGTAAAAATATTGGTTTCACTGTCTTAATAATAAAAAAGTATTCTATCTAAAATGCATCAAAATTCACATCCTTATTGTTTCATTTTCTTATTCTTTGATACATCTTCTTTCACTCCTTAGTGCCAAACTGAATGCATCTGATCTCCTGGTTCCCTAGGAAATAAAAACAGCTGCCATTAGTCTTCTGTATTTCTCCTATTTTTTTTTTTTTTGTGTGTGTATTTGTTTGTTTGTTTTCCAATTCAATTAAACAAATAAATAATGAGAAAAAACTCTGGTGCTGAATTAACAAAATAAATAAAACAGTGTTTCTACCCATCAGGGGTCTATAATCCAGTATGTTGGCTGCTAAACTAGGAACTCTCTATGTCAATATCTTGCATATTACTTAAAGGAAATATGCAATTCCTAACACGTCCTGAGATGATTCTAAACAAACAATAACCAGGTAACAATGGACATAGTGTGTGTATAAAATGATTAGGTGAGCTGCAGATTACATTTTATTCACATTTTATCCAGTTTTCTTTTGAGGGGATATAGTTTTACCTTGTATTTTTTAAAATAACATGATAGAATCCTTTTTCATAAGTTTTCTTTAATATATTACATATTTTTTATTAAATTTTATTGTTGCCAAAGTAATACATGTTCATAGTCAAAATAATAAAATAGGATTATAATGAAAAATAGTAGTTTCCTGGACAAATCCTTCTTTCCACTCTCATAAATATATTTTCCTATATTTAGTCCTACATTTTAAAGTTAGTTTTTCTTTCTTTCTTTTTTTTTTTAGGGTAGTCAAGTGAGGTAGTGAGAAGGGGAGAAAAAGTAGTACAAGGAGTTTGATGTAAAAGTGGCTGTGAGCAATTAATTGAGACAACTCACTACCTTTGGACAGTTATTTCTTGACTTATCAGTTTTAAACACCACTTATTAACTTCCTATTTTATAGTGGTTAAAGCATTAGCTTTTCAAAAACCATCCCACACTTTTCCTTGGTAAGACCTTATATAACTATCGTATAGTAGTAGATCCAAAGCAGGAAATTGGCATTGGTATAATCCACAGACTTTATTCAGATTTCACAAGTTTTTAATGTAATAATTTGTGTGTGTATGTGCATAGTCCTGTACAATTTTATCCCATGTATAGACTCATGTAGCCACAATCAAGATTCAAAACTGTTCCATACACTACAAAGACATGCCTCATGCTACCCCTCTACAGCCACTCTGGTCCCTCATCCCTAACCCATGGTAACCCTAATCCACTGTCCTTATTTATAACATTTTCAGAATGCTCAAATTAGTTTTTAAAAGCTTTGGTTACTGTGTTTTTATTTCTAATAGTTTAGTTTACTTTTAACTTTCTCATAGCATTCTGTTCTCATATTATGCATGGAATACTTTCCTTTATCTCAGAATAAATGAGAATAATTATAGGTTTTGTTGTTTAGTTGTTCTTTTCTGCTACATTTATGTTGCTTCCAAGCTCTTCCCCTTTTAAAATTATCTTTGCTTTTCTCTTGATGTAATTTAAGAGTGATACCCTAAAAATCAAACTGAAAGGCAGTGTGAATATTTAGGCCTATTAATCTTTTCTTTGGTGAATCCCAAATTTTAGTGGCCCAGGAGCCCACTAGTGGAGATGACATTGTCCCCTGTGACTTCACCCCAGACACCAAAACCCTTGCCCCAGCAACTCCATGGGCTGCTTATGCTAAGAGGCTGACAAAGTGGACTAGAGATATTTATTACTATTCTTTCTTTGATATTAGGGGTTGTATTATGTTTCTGCAGCTTGCTATACGCTTAGCCTATGATCCTCACATATTCCTTGCTCTCTCCCAAAACATACACTCCTATACTCCCACACATTTTTAGAAATCTGGTAGAGGGAACTAAAATTTGTGCCATTCTATTAATAAAAATGAGTGGATATGATTGCTACACCCCAGAGGTAACCTCTTCATACTAGTCAATCCCTCAACCCTTTGAGGAGAGGACTACTCACTCCCCAGTACCTTCTCCTAATATCCCCTCAGCTTTCTATTATGACCTCCTGCCCTGTGTTTCCATCCATAAGAACCACAACCACCCTTTGCCACTGGTGACACACATACCACTAATTTTAACATATGCTTTACTAAACTGTGAGTTTATACCCTCCAACAACAAACTACTAGACCTACCACTTCGACCTGACAAATACACACACACACACACACACACACACACACACATACTTTTAACACACATTATAAGCCTGCCAAGACATTATTAGAGACCCTAGGAATTTCACATCTGTTTCCTTGGTTAATGTCATATAAATAGGAAACTTAGTTACAAGCCAGCCTACAAGAACTCAGTGTACTTTTACTTGTATTCTTCCTTTTCACTCTCATAATAAAGAATTTTCTATATGCTTTAGGGTGACTTATGCCCTACTCTCCAAAGATCTCCTCTACATTTCAGGCCACTCATATACCTTAAATAATCAAGATCAAAACTGATGCCAAAACATCAAGGAGTCAATTTTAATGTAGTGTTTCAAATGCCATCGTGATCCAGTTTTGAGGCTCTGGATAGAGGCTGCTCCGTTCCCTTTCTTAGGCAGTCTGTTAAGTCCTCTCCCCCAACAACCTACCCTACTGGACTTCACACTCTGGGGCACTATACACCCTCATCACCTTAGGACCAGGTACCAGGTACCAGGTAACCAGGGACAGCTCTTAGGTCCCAGAGCCTGCTGATACTGTTCCAAACTAGTCAATTTTAAGCCTGCTTACCCTGCCTTGCTCGTTCCTCTCATGGAAATCATGATAAATGCTCTTGCACATGATTCTTTCTTTCCTGCTGCCTCATGACCAAGCCCTGTGACTCCCAGTGTGACCTCCCACCCCCATGGCTCCATGTGTTCTTCCTTTTTTGGGATCAAATTGTATAACAAACTGTCTTTTCAAAGATAGTCATCTCTTGATATGTTGGCCTTATCATACCTAAATCATAGTCAAACCTATTAAAAATATTTGACTAAATCATATCATTTTCTGACATCTCTTCAAAGGCTTCTATCCTCAAGGCCCCAGTTAAAATATATCTAATAACTTGATAAAGCAACAACATTCTCTTTACTCAGATTATGAATAGAAGTATATGATAATTTTTGTATAAGATATACCAGTTCAGAAAAAATTACAAATTATCAATAAGAGAGATCTCTTATTTTTCTGCAAAGTTAAATAAGTAACAGTATAGCCATAGGTCCAGAAAACAAAAATTACTGAAATAAATGCATTTAATGTAGGTGTTTGGTCCATCACTACAATATCACAGTTGCCAACATCACCTTTGCTAGTTGACATCCAGAAGCTCATTGACTTAGGTGGCATGTATTTTTATATTAATAAGTTAAGCTCCTAGGCCCAATATTGCTCTCAAACACCCAGGTGGCCCAGTCTCATCTCATTTTATGACCATAGACACACACACAAACACATATATATAGAGAGAATAATTTTTCTTCTTAGTTTTACTATTCAATCATATACAGAGACTATCAGTTTTTATTTTTTTAAAAAAGAACATTCTCACAGCTGAGTTAAGGACATGTAGTTCTGATGATTATGAAATAATTTACTTTGCACATTTCTTATTATACCTGTTAAGAGATTTGTTTCTGCTTTGAGACATTTACCCCATTCCTTTGAAGTTATATGGTACACAAAGTGGAGAGTGAAAGGGTGCAGAGGCGTGGGTGAGGGAGGATTATTTCTAGTGGAATTACTAATCTCAGATGGAAAATTAACATTCAGTTATGTGTCACACAATGAAATTTTCATCAACCACAGACTGCATATGTGATGGTGGTCCCATAAGATTATAATGGAGCTGAAAAATTCCTAATAGCTGGTGACATCATAGTCATCATAATGGCATAGCACAACATTATTGAAGAAGAAAAAATATTTTTTATAAATTTTGTATAGCCTAAGTATACAGTGGTATATAAAGTCTACACTACTGTACAGTAATATCCTTGGCCTTCACATTCACTGGATACTTACTCACTGACTCACCCAGAGCAGCTTCTAATCCCGCAAGCTTCATTCATGGTAAGTGTCTTATATATGTGTACTATTTTTTAAAAATCTTTCATTTCATATTTTTTACTTTTTTTACTCTACCTTTTATATGTTGGATACACAAATACTTACCATCATGTTACAGTTGCCTATACAGTTTTGTAGCGTAGGAGTGATAATCTATACCGTATAGCCTAGGTGTGCAATAGGCTATACCACCTAGGTTTGTGTAAAGTACACGCAATGATGTCCAGACAATGAAGAATTGCCTAATTGTATATTTCTCAGAGCATATTCCTTTCATTAAGCAACATATGACTGTACTTTAGAGTTACAGAATAAATGGTGAATGTTGATGGCAAGCAATATTTTAATTTCACTATCCTATGAACTTTTTGTTGAGACGAATAGTTGAGGTGTTAAATTCTACTATCATTGCATATTCTCCAAACATCAAGAAAGTCTGATATTTTTAGGATAAATCAAACAAATCTTTGTGTGGCTCAGGAGGGATTAATATACTTTGAATTACCTTTGTCCTTTAGGTTCAAGGTAATTGTTATAGCAACTACATATGAACCTCCTGGGAACAGAATTTTCTAGCTTTTTATGAATTTATATCATGATCCATGCAGTGTTCATAGAGCAATGTAAAATTGAATTGAAATAACCTATACCAATTATGTTTAAAGTTCAGTGACCACCAACACCTACCCCAGTGGTTTAATTCTTAGATGGTATGTGTTACACTCACAACTGCCTGTGTGCCCTGGGAACTTTGCAAGGATTATAAGGTAACTGTGGAGGTGGAGCCTTCCTTTTTATAGATACTTTGGAGCACCCTTTGCATACATGAATTGGCTTTGACCTATAGATTAAAATTTTAGTCAAAAATTTTAGATCAAAAGAATATCTCCACTCCTTCTTCTCACTAGACCAAGCCTCTATAAATTATATCAGGTAGCTCTGTTTTCTTTTTGGTTTTGCTTTTTTCCTTCCACAGTCAGCTTCCTTTTCCCATCCTTCTACACAGGTATTGTTCAGTGCACTCACTTCAATTCTTCTTTGGGGAATTTTCTAACACATGTATTGCACATCCCTCAGTTGCTGGACAGTGAAACTGTATCAACGGAACAGAGTTTTTACTAGGTATTTACTAAGACTGTATTAAAATGCTCAGTCCTTGAATCTGTTACCAAGGACATCCAATCTTCCCAGGTACGGCCATCCTACCCTTCTTTTTCTTCTTCTATAATTCCTATTTACTATTTAACATGAAGCTCTTTTGAAGTTTTCTTCCACTGTTGTCATTATATTGCATCCTTTTCTCTATTATTGTCATACTCCTACCCACATAATCCACTGAAAAAAATAGGGCATTCCAGGCTATGGTAGAGTTTGCCAAAAACACAAAGGAATGTGTTCAGTATCAATAAGAGGAAATAAATCTCTGTCATTCACTGAACACCAGATAATGTTCAAATAATTGTATATGTATAATATTCCTTTGTGTACACCTGAGATGCAAAAAAATCCTTGAATTTATATATTCAAATATGTGAACATAGGTCAATTTTCTTTGGAAAAAATTTTGCACAGCTTTTCCTAGATTCTTACAGTATTTTTTGATTCAAAAAAAAATTAAGGACTACTGAATACCCTTTCTAGCAAATTAGAAAGGAATAAAAGTGATAGATGATTTCCAAGTGATAATTTATAAGAAATAAAGTCATTACAAGAAGTAGAATTCCTTTCATGAGTAAATTATCTCACAATAATCTATGATATGGTTTTTAAAATCCGTGATATTTTAGACTCAGAGATTTTACTAAATAACATTTAGGCACTTTTCTGGGGGCAAAAATCTTTTCTTAAGAAATAAAATAGTTTAACCTATTATTTGTACAGCAAAAGAATGGTGAAGTTATATGATTATTTGGAGACTTTAAATAGCCAGGATATCTAAGGCAAATAATTTGGGTTTTACAAAATAATCCAGGATTTCTACTGCCATTCATAATTGATTTGGTCATTCAGATCAAACTTTTTATTAAGAACAAGCAGTAAATTTGGAGGAAAAAGTAAGCTGATAAGATTGTTAATATACTCCCACTCAGGATCTGGAAGAGGGGAGAAGCCCAGGAGTCTGAGCTACTAAACAGAACTTATGTTGCACAAGGCTAGGAGGAAAGGCATTAAAGGTGAACGAGGACCTCAGGGGGCTGTGCTCTAGTAGCAAAGAAGAATTGTAAGTAGATAGTGACTGAGGCTCTCCTGTGGCTGCTGCTCAGGGTACTACTATGTATTAACTCTGAAATTGAGTTAATGTCTCAATCCATCAGAAATTCCAGAGTGCTTGTCCCAATAGACTTTGGCAAAAGCGAAGGAAAATCATCTCAGGAGAAAAAAAATCTATCTCTTCCTACATGCCTGAGGGCCAGATTAGAGTGAGATGAGCTAAATCTTCACCTTGGATGTAAAATTGAAGGGGAGAAGAGCCCACAATCAAGTAATCAAAAACTCATGTTATGGACTGAATGTTTTTATCACCCTAAAATTCATACATTGAAATCCTATCCCCCATGATGACGGTATTAGGGGTGGGGCCTTTGGGAGGTGATTAGTTTCTTCAGGGTGGAGCTCTCGTGAATGGGATTAGTGGCCTTATAAAAGAGGCCCAGAAAACAACCTTGCCTCTTCTGCCATGTGAGGACACAAAGAAAAAAGGGCCATCTATGAACCAGGAAGTGGGCTCTCACAAAACACTGAATCTTCCAGTGCCTTGATCTTGAACTTCCCAGATTCCAAAATTATGAGAAAGAAATATTTCTTTTTTAAGCCACTCAGATTATGGTATTTTTGTTATGGCAGTCTGAATTGATCAAGACAACTCAGTACTTAATTAAATAAGATATTTTAATTCAATAGTTTTTAAAAGCCACAATTAATTTTACAAGATACATGGTGAACAAAATATCAAAGTTATTTTAAAAGGCAGGGTGCAGCAGAGCCAGGATTATGGTGAGAGAAGTGAGGTGAGTCATACAAGTACAAAGTTAGATTTTGTCTTTAAAATGTTGATATTTTGTCTAAGCATCTGTTGTATGTCAACATTCTTTATGCTGAAAAGATATGGATTTGTGAGAACTAAATGAGCAAATGCATATAACATGCTTAGCACAGTGTTGGCACATAAATAGAAAATAAATATTGGCTGCTATCATTACTACAAAATTAATTTCAGAAACAGATTTCAGCAAGAGCTGCTTGATATTCAGTGTACCGGTGAATCAACTCTCAAAAGAAAAAAGTGAAGAAGCTCTGATTTGTAGTAAACTCTACAAGTGTTTACTTGTAGTGTCAAGTAGACACTAGCAGAAGCTACATAGGTCAGCAAAGGCTTTGGCACATGTATTCTGGGCTAAAGAATATTGGCAATTTAACTGTCAGCAGACTGTAACTTCTAAAGGTAAACAGCAAAATCTACTTTTGTGTTTTTCACAAAACCTAGACAGGCTTAATTTAGGGTATAGTACATATTTGCATGTTCTTTGTTTTGTCTTTAATTTTAAAATACTTTGATAAGCTTATTTGTGCTCTGTAACATGGACAGAAGCAAATTACAAGAGGAAACTTTCAGGGATGAGTGATCATTATATGACTTGAGTTACCAGAATAAGTGAATTTAAAGTACTACAGTTATGGTTCTTAAAAATTTGTTTCAAGGTTAGCAGAATTCAAGGTGCCATAAAATTTTAGTAGGTTGTTGATGAAAAAGACAATAAAAAATACAGCAATGATCCTTCAATGTGCCTTTTACTTAGTGACATGAGTTATGTAGCTTCTATAACAATAATACCATTGCATTTGTGCTTACCTAAACCCACACTTTAATAAACAAGGTAGGAAATGAGCCATTACATAGTAAAGAAGCAAAATTAATTCTGAGCCCCACTAAAAAATAGACATAGCCATTTGCATTAAAATATGTATGTAAACATGACTTTTGATGAATTATTAAGTTTTTTAAGACAGTTATACTAGAATGATTTCCTGCATAAACAAAGGCTTATCTGTGTTAATTTATTCCTTAGTTTTTAAGTGCCAACCTTATACAACTTAAATTTTAGAAGCTTTCACCATTATCTTAGGTTACAGTATTTACCCACTTATCTATAGAGGATATATTCTAAGATATCTAGGGGTTGTCTGAAACAATGGATAGAACCAAACCTTATATGTACTAGGTTTTTTTTTGTTTTGTTTTTGAGACAGAGTCTCGCTTTGTTGCCCAGGCTAGAGTGAGTGCCATGGCGTCAGCCTAGCTCACAGCAACCTCAAACTCCTGGGCTCAAGCACTCCTGCTGCCTCAGCCTCCCGAGTAGCTGGGACTACGGGCATGCGCCACCATGCCCGGCTAATTTTTTCTATATATATTAGTTGGCCAATTAATTTCTTTCTATTTATAGTAGAGACGGGGTCTCACTCAGGCTGGTTTCGAACTCCTGACCTTGAGCAATCCACCCACCTTGGCCTCCCAGAGTGCTAGGATCACAGGCGTGAGCCACCATGCCCAGTCGATAAAGTTTAATAAATTATAAATTAGGCACAGTAAGAGACTAACAACAATAACTAATAATAAAATAGAACAATTATAGTGGTATAATAATTTATTACACAATTATTTAATAAAATCATGAATGTGATCTCTCCCTGACTCTCAAACTATTTAATATCTTAATATACTGTCTGTACTCACTCTTCCTCTTGTGCTGATGTGAGATGATAAAATGCTTACATGATGAGATAAAATGAGGTCAGTGACCTGAGCATTGTGACGTAGCATTAGGCTACTGTTGACCTTCTGATGATATGTCAGAAGAGGGATCAATGGTTCTGGGTGATCCTGGGTCATCGAGTTATGAAAATTTCAATGGTTAGATGTCAGGAGTAGACAATGTTGATGACTAATGGGTGGATAGAGTATATAATGTGAATATCTTGGACAAAGGGATGGTTCTCATCCTGAGTAGGATGAAGTAGGGTAGCAGGAGATTCCACCACACTATTTAGAAAAAAATTAAAACTTATCAATTATTTATTTCTGGAATAGTCCATTTAATATTTTCAGACCATAGTTGACATAGGATAATTGAAATTGAAAAAAGCAAGACAAAGGATACAGGGGGACTACTGTATTATACTTTGGTCCAAGAATCTTGCCAGAAATTTAAGATTAAATCTGAAGTGGTCCTTCCCCCTAGAATAAAGTTGAAAACATCCTAAAAGACCCTTTGTCTTTCAGGAACAAAAATATGCCATCCATTTGTAGAATCTTCTAGGGCTGTATAGAGAGTGAATCATTCCTTAATGACAGAGGTAAAGAGAGAATTTGGGGGACAGCTGTCTTTTCATTTTTTACACCAACTAGTTCACACATTTACACATTCATTCATTCACACATGGGTTCATTCATTCGCCCATAGGTTCATTGATTTATTTAGAAATGTATTGAGTGGCAACTATGTAATAGGCACTATTTTTATTACTCTCATTACAGAAAAGAAGGTAGCAGTTTTCAGCAAGCCACAACCTAAAAATATCTTGTTTGAATTTGCATATAAGAAATCAGAATTTCTATGCCAGTTAACCCCATAGGAATCTTGAAATACTTAAGAAAATACCAAAATCCCTTGAAAATATTAAAGTACTATAAAAATGAAAAGAATTGCCATTCTTGAAAGTTAAATGGTTTAAATTCTTTTCATTCCAAATTTATTTTCTTGAGTTACCTCTTTTCACTTAATAAGACCATAACATTGTATAAAGTGTGAAAACCACAAAGTGTATTGCCTGACCCAAACAGCATCTAAAGAAGAATCACTTCTAAGAGTTGCTTAATTTAATTATCAAATATTCTTTATCATTTAAATGAGATTTTTAGTGATCTCCTTGAAAGATATACTTTTAAATTTTTCTTGTGTTTAGGTAAGTTTAGTTAAAACTTTCTTTGAACTTGATTCTTATAGGTGAATAAGTGGTTATTAAAATATGTAATCTTGATGTGAAAAGTCATCTGTTATGCAATTGTTTTAATTTTTTTCTGTTTCATCCTTTTAATTCATTTTATATATTTGTGATATCTTTTTGTTATTAAGAATTTAAGGTGTTTTTTATTTTGCTTTTTTCCCCCCAAGATCCAGATTTTTAAAATCATTACTCCTGTATTTTTTCTAACTCATCAATTTCTGCTTTTTTCTATGTTATATCATTCCATGTTCCTTGTGTTTACTTTGGGATTTATCTTTTTAAAGTTTAAACTTATTTTTATTTTTTATTTATATAAATATTAAAAGGTATGGATTTTTCTCTAATCACCAATTTAATAGTATTCTATAGGTCGAATCTTACAGATTCTAATCAATCCTATAGATTTGTTAAATTATATTTTCATTATATTGCTTACTAGATCATGTATATTTTGGTTGTATTTACCCTTAGAGTCAAGAGTTTTTTAATAGAGGATTTTAAAAATATGTCTGTGGAATGATTTTTATTGTTGTCACTTTAATTTCTATCTATAGTTTTAGTGTGTTTTGACTAATGTATTCTTTCTATTTCATGCAACTTGAAGTTCTATTTTGTGAATTAACATATTTTTTTAATGTTTTACATGCACCTAAAATATTCTTTTATGTTATAACTTAATTTGTATGTGTCTATGTAAACTTTTTTAGACTAAAAAGGTATATCAAATTGTTCAACATTATCCTGTTTTTGTTTTCATTTTCTATTTTATTGAAGTTGTTACTATGTTATTTGATGCATAGATATGTGTCATTCTTTTTCCTTTTAATCTCCTTTGTTGTTAATTCTAAATTGTCAGATATTGAGATCCAATTGCCTACTTTATTTATTTATTTTGTATTTACCTGCTATCTATTTGCCTATCTTATATTTTTAGATTTTCTAAATCACTTTGTTCTCAGGGGAACTTTTTTATACAGAACACGAGATTATTTCTTTCTGAACTAATATGAAAACATTTTTTCTTTAAAAAAGTGAAATAAGGTTAAGCCTATTTGAATTTAGTAATATATTCGATTTGCTCAGTTTCAGTTCAGTCACATTATTTTCTGTTCTACTTATCGTGTTTTCCACTATGTGGTCTGTTTTAATTCTTAATTTTTTATGTTTTATTTTTGTTTCAAAATAAATGAATGTATAGATGTTATTATTACATGAAGAGCATCTATAATTCTTAAGTCAGAGATTTTTAGTATGCCTTTCACCAGAATAATATTCATTGTACCCAGATGGTCATTCACCATCCTCCCACCTTCCCCGTTTTTGGCTTCTAATGTCCTTTAATCTCTTTTTGCCCATGTGTACCCATTATTTAGTTCCTAGTTATTAGTGAGAACATGTGGTGTTTGTTTTTCCATTACATTACTAAGGTATTTCA
This sequence comes from Microcebus murinus, assembly GCF_040939455.1. NCBI lineage: Eukaryota > Metazoa > Chordata > Mammalia > Primates > Cheirogaleidae > Microcebus > Microcebus murinus. The sequence goes on along the minus strand of NC_134108.1, from coordinate 60,697,311 downwards.
CTTATAATAATGGTCTGCAGTTACATACAGGTTGCTACAAAAGACATCATTTCATTCATTTTTATGGCTAAGTAGTACTCCTATTAACAAAGATGCAATAATCCTCAAGAAAATACTAGCAGACCAAATTCAACGGCACATTAAAAAAAAAATCACCATGATGAAGTAGGTTTCATCACAGATATGCAGAATGGTTTTAACATATCCAAATCAATAAATGTGATTCACCACATAAACAGAAGCAAAAACAAAGATGGTATGATGATCCGAATAGATTCAGAAAAAGCATTTGATAAAATCCAGCTCCCGTTCATGATAAAAATCTCAACAAACTTGGCATAGAAGGAACATATGTCAAAATTATAAAAGCCATATGTGACAAACACACAGCCAACATCATATTGAATGGATAAAAATTGAAAGTATTACCCCTAAGAACTGGAACAAGGCAAGGATGCCCACTGTCACCACTTCTATTTACCATAATGCTGGAAACCCTAGCCAGAGCAATCAAGCAAGAGAAAGAAATAAAGGGTATCCAAATCATGAAGGAGGAGGTCCAAATATCCCCGTTTGGTAATGACATGATATGTATTTAGAAAACCCCAAAGACTTCACCAAAATACTCCTAGAATCGATAAATAGATTTATTAAACTCTCAGGTTAAAGAGTCAATGTACACAAATCAGTAGCATTTCTATGTACTAATAATAGGCAAGAAGAGAATCAAATCAAGGACTCCAACCATTTTTGACAGCTGCAAAGAAAAGAACATACCTGGAAATATACTTAAGCAAGGAAGTGAAAGATTTCTATAAGGAATATTACTATACAAAACACTAATGAAATAAATTGTAGATGACACAAACAAATGGAAAAACATCCTGTGCTCATGGATTGGTAGAATCAACATCATTAAACTGTTCATAGTGCCCAAAGATTTACAAATAAAATTCAATCTGAACCAAAATACCAACATCACAGACCTAGAAAAAATATTTCACAGATTGCACAGATCTAGAAAAAATAATTCTAAGTTTCATTTGGAATAAAAAAGAGACCAAATAGCAAAAGCAATCTTAAGCAAAAGTAGCAAATTTGGAGGTATCACATTACCTGACTTGAAATGATAACACAAGGCTATAGTATCCAAAACATCATAGTATTAGTATGAAGTAGAGAAGTAGACCAATGGGACAGAATATAGAACCCAGATATAAAACCACATATAGGTATGAACAATAGATCTTCAGCAAACTAGGCAACAACATACACTGGGGAAAGGAAGCCCTGTTTAATGAATGGTTCTGAGAAAATTAGATATCTGCATGTAAAGGAATAAAACAGGATCCATATCTCTTGGCATATATAAAAACTAATTTAAGATATATGACAGACTTAAATGTAAGACATTAAACCATAAAAATTCCAGAGGAAAAAGTAGGAAAAACTCTTCTAGACATTGGCCTAGGCAAAGAATTTATGGCTAAGATTCCAAAAGGAAATACAGCAACAACAAAAATAAACAAATGAAACTTAATTAAATTAAAAAGCTTCTGCACAGCAAAAGGAATAATCAACAGAATAAATAGACAAGTTACAGAATAGGAGAAAATATTTTTAAACTATACATTTGACAAAAGGCTAATATCCAGAATCTACAATGAACTCAAATTATCAAGAAAAAATAAAAATAAAAAAGTGGACAAAAGACATGAACAGAAGGCTTTCAAAAGGAGATAGACAAATGGCTAACAAACATGAAAAAAATGCTTAGCATAACTAATCATGAGAGAAATGCAAATTAAAACCACAGTAAGATACCATTTTATCTCTGTCAGAATGACCATTATTAAAAAGTCAAAAAACAATAGATACTGCATGGATGCAGAGACAAAGGTATCCTTACACATTGTTGGTGGGACTGCAAATTAGTGCAACCTCTATGGAAAACAGTATGTAGATTTCTCAAAGAAATAAATGTAGAATGACCATTGGAGCCAGCCATCCCACTACTGGGTATCTACTCAAAGGAAAAGAAGTCATTTTATCAAAAAGACACCTGCACTTAAATGTTTATTGCAGCACAATTAACAATTGCAAAGATGTTGAATCAGCCTAAGTGCCCATTAATTCATGAGTAGATAAAAATATGTTCTCATTATTTTAAAATTATTTGTACCCCCATAATATTCAGAAGTTTTAGAAAATTGTATTATTTTTAGTACTTGAAAAGCCTTGTGTTTTGTTTTGTTTTTTCTAGTGGTGCTATTATATTGATACTTCCTTTTTCTTTGTTTAGACTTTAATATTTAGTATGTCAGTTTTAAAGAACTTTCTTTGACTTTCACGTATTATTATTTATGTGGCATTAAGTGATATATTCTATTTCTTGCTTTTTTTGTTCCTTTTTTTGTTCTATTTCTTCTTCTAACTTTATAAGAACACATAACATTTCCATACTATTCTTTATATTTACTTCACATTTGTCTTAGTTTTAAATCTGCAAAGTTAAATTGAATTAATTTTTTTTTCTGATGTCTCATTATTGTTTCCTGAGTTGTTCAAGTTTATATTTTTTCTGTAGTCTTTATATTTAAAGGACAGCTTGGTTGGCTTCTTATTTCTTTAGAATTTTGTTCCATTGTTCTCTTGCTTTCAATGTGATGTGGCTTTCAAGAAATGAAATGCTGGAATTATTTTCTTTCCTTTGTAAGTAATTAGGACTTTTTTTGCTTAGTGACCCTTTTTTCTTCTTCATTAGTAAAATCTAATGGCTTCATTCAGGTCAGTTTTGGCATTCACTATTCTGCTCAGTTTCCCCAGTTTCTATGGTAAGTGTGTAAATTCAGGTAATCTTTTATTTTCAGGAAGTTTCCTTAAATTATAGTTTTAAAGATTAGTCCTGGTCTAGTTATCTTTGCCAGTCTTCTCATTTTGTTTCCAATGTATTTTATGCCATCTTTATTTCAGTTGAATTTTCTTGCCTCTTTTGATTTCTCTCTGATTCTTACTGTACTCTTGGCCCTGCCTATGGTCCACTGTATATCTTATAATTTAGTTTTCTTATCTGAGAAGATTTTATCTTTTACTTTAATTTCTTACTTGAGTTCAAATCGCAATTCATATTCACCTGGTATTTATGCATTTTTATTTTGAGATTTTGAATTTCTAGTTTCTGGTGCTTTTTAATCTTTAGCTATATTTAATTCTTATTAGAATGTCACATTATAATTTTCATCTATTTTACCACCTTTTAAAAGGGACTTCGCAAAAATATTTTTTAAAAAAATTATCTGTTCAAAAGATTTTTTCATATTTCCTACTTTCTTCTCATAACCTTATATAAATTTGAATTTTTTTCTTTGGTTTATGTTTATATGTATTGGATTCTCTGAACCAACAATACATAGGTGATATTATGAGGCTGAGTGGATGAAGGGGTTTTGATATCATACCCAATATCTTAGTACAAAATATACTTTTTTCCCATAGGTATAGTAGAACAGTTTCTTTAATGAATGAAGAATTTTTCTGTGGCTTCTTGAGATATTTTGACATTGCCTTTTTAGATTTTTTTGTTCACCTTAACCACCAATGATTTCAAGATTATCTTCCCCTTCTGGAGTGCCTCCTTATATGTATGCTAATACCCCTTGGACCAAGCAATTACTAAGCCCCTTTCCTCCAACTTCCTTGTCGCTAGGGCTCTAATGCACCAGATTTCAGACTTGTTCCAAGTACTACTACTCTGATTTGGTTTCTCTTCTTTCTGGAAATGAGCCATAGGTGATATTATCTGTATTTTGCTACCACTGAGACCCTGTTCCACTATTCTCTCTCCCATGCAATTTTTACTTCATTCTTTGCTCTGATGTGTTCTCTGGAAACTACTGTACCAGTCTAGTATGTTTATGCATACTTACAGGTAAACTTCATCTTGCAGTTTTCTCTTATTCTTAATTATGCTATAGGCAGCATCTATGGGAAATTTTAATTCCATTTCTTTTTGGTCTACATGCTATCATAACTGTAGAAAAATATAAATTTGTGCTTATTTTTATCCTATGCCATCAGAAAAAGTTATTAATAAGAATAAAAAAAACCATTATATATGTTTTTTAAACTTTCCAACCAAGAACCCTCATTAACTTGAAAGGCGGTAGTTAAATCCCAGACATTTTCCAGCAGTTAATGTGTTTTTAAAAACTTTTTTAAATTTCAGCACATTATAGGGGTACAAATGTTTAGGTTACATATATTGCCTTTGCCCCACCCAAATCAGAGCTTCAAACATGCCCATCTCCCAGACGGTGTGCACTGCAACTATTAGATATGTAAATACCCATTGCCTTCTCTCCCCTCCCATCTGCCTGACACTAGATGAATGTTACTACTATATGTGCACTTAAGTGTCAGTCAGTTAATACAAATTTGATGATGAGCACATGTGGTGCTTGTTTTTCCATTCTTGTGATACTTCACTTAGTAGAATGGACTCCAGCTCTATTCAGTATAAGACATGTTAGTTCACCATTGCTTTTTGTGGCTAAGTAGAACTCCATGGTATACATGTACCACATTTTATTAATCCACTCATGTATTGATGGGCACTTGGGTTGTTTCCACATAATTGCAATTGTGAATTATGCTGCTATAAACATTCTAGTGCAGAAGTCTTTTTTTATAGAATGTCTTTTTTTCCTTTTGGTAAATGCCTAGTAATGGAATTACTGGGTCAAATGATGGTTTTTCTTGTAGCTCTTTGAGGTATCTCCATATTACTTTCCACAGAGATTGTTCTACTTTGCAGTCCCACCAGCAGTGTATGAGTGTTCCCATCTTTCTGCATCCACAACAACATGTATTGTTTTGGGACATTTTGACAAAGGCCATTCTTACTGGAGATAAGTAATGTCTCATTGTGGTTTTGATTTGCATTTCCCTGATGATTAGGGATGTTGAGCAATTTTTCATATGTACTTTGGCCATTAAAATAATTCCATGCTTCATATGGAACCACAGAAGACCCCATATAGCAAAAGCAATCTTAAGCAAAAAGAAACAATTGGGAGGCATCAATTTACCAGACTTCAAGCTACAGCACGTGGATATAGTAACTAAAACAGCATTTTACTGGCACAAGAACAGAGAACAGACTGAGAACCCTGATATAAAACCATTCACATATAGCCATCTAATCTTTGACAAAGCAGACAAAAACATACACTGGAGAAAAAGATTCCTTATTCAATAAATGGTGCTGGGAAAAATGGATAGCCACATGTAAAAGACTGAAACAGGATCCACACCTTTCACCTCTCACAAAAATCAACTCGCAGTGGATAACAAACTTAAACCTAAGGCATGAACTTATAAGAATTCTAGAAGAAAATGTTGGAAAAACTCTTGTAGACATTGGCCCAGGGAAAGAATTTATGAAGAAAATCCTAAAGGCAATCACAGCAACAACAAAAATAAATAAATAGGACCTGACCAAATTAAAAAGCTTCTGCAGGCCGGGCGCTGTGGCTCACGCCTGTAATCCTAGCTCTTGGGAGGCCGAGGCGGGCGGATTGCTCAAGGTCAGGAGTTCAATACCAGCCTGAGCAAGAGCGAGACCCCGTCTCTACTATAAACAGAAAGAAATTAATTGGCCAACTGATATATATATAAAAAAAATTAGCCGGGCATAGTGGCGCATGCCTGTAGTCCCAGCTACTCGGGAGGCTGAGGCAGAAGGATCACTCGAGCCCAGGAGTTTGAGGTTGCTGTGAGCTAGGCTGACGCCACGGCACTCACTCTAGCCTGGACAACAAAGTAAGACTCTGTCTCAAAAAAAAAAAAAAAAAAAAAAAAAAGCTTCTGCATAGTGAAGGAAACTATCATGAGAGCAAACACACAACCTACAGAATGGGAGAAAATATTTGCATGCTACACATCTGATAAAGAGCTGATAACTAGAATTTATGTAGAACTCAGGAAAAACAGCAAGAAAAAAAATCAAACAACCCTATCAAAAAGTGGGAAAAGGACATGAACAGGAAGTTTGTGAAAAGAAATTTGTTGAAATGGTCATTTTATTTCTATTCTTTGAGCTTGTTTGGAAGTCTCAATGTTGCTTTAGAAAACATCACTTATGGAAAACCTTGGTATATGTAAACACAATTTTAGCTATATCTTTAGGGTTTAATTGAATTTGATAAGAAATGCTCTACTTTTCAAATGTTGTCCACTGTAATAAACCAAATTTCTATTTATTAAAGGTTTTCTTGCAGTTTGAGAGATAGTAAATTTTTATAACATATTGCCTGCATATATTATATAATATGTATATGTGTATGCATGGATGTGTATATATGTATATGTATATGTGTGTGTGTGTGTGTATATATATATTATAAAAGGGATTATTTCAGGGTCTGCTGATTTTCCAGTCATTGTGTTTGGGGAAACAAACACAATATCACAATCCCAGTGAAAATTAGAATAGAAAATACCAATTAACACACTGGAAGAGTTAATATAATAATTGTGGCTGGTAATCAGAGAATGTTAACCTAACTTTCCCAAACAAAAAATGTATTTTCTTTTCACATCATGGTATTTTATTACTTTTAAGAAATCACATACTATGACATGCCTCCAGTTTAATGAAAAGGATGTAAAGTAAATAATGAATCACCCAGTGGAGTTTACAGTAAACAGGCCACCCCGTTACCTATGCAGTCATATTTTCATGCTTGCCTACGCTTATTATTCAAGACAAGCAGGCAATGGAACAAAAAGAAATTTAAAAAGCAAATATGAAATTACTAACTATGTAAGAAACATGTTCCTATTACATTGTATCATTTAATGAGATCAAGCACAACAAGGAATATTTCATGTAATTAGTGGGCAGCCAAATTAATAGCACAGTATATTCTAGCAATATATTAATGTACATAAAATAAAACTACTGACTGAAGAACAATATATAATTTTTCTCACAATTTTGTGGTATGCCTGGAGCTTTTGCTTCTATGGACTTAACTTCATCCCTACCCAAGACTATGACCAAATCAAGATAAAAACAAATATCTTAAGGAAAATGGTGTCAAATAAGAGAGTACCTTACTAAATGAAATACTAAGAAATGATACCAGTGTTTCATTTTAAATGAATAATTGCTTATGTAATAAAGTTTAATATATGCCTTCTATGTTCCTGTCATTGTTCTGGGCTTTATAGGTGACAAGAAGAAATATAGTACATAGTATCTTTCCTCGTGAGTGATACAACCATTTGTAGAAGAAAAGACATATACTTATAACAGTTATATGTAAAACAGAAAGATTATATAATGCCACACTCAATATGTTACACACTCAAGTATTTAATATGTTGCAGATAAGAGGGTTATTGGAAGTCAGAAATATTAAAGTCCAGAAGCTATTAGGAATAACAAGAGATTCGAGGAGTAAAATATTGAAAGGGATTCGAATTCGTAGTAATTAAGCGGCTGACCTTGGTGGTATCTTAGGGTAGGGTTTTAGTTTGGCTAGATTATAAAATGATGGATAAAGTGATGATTCAGTGAAAAGGACCAAAGGGTTATTAGAATAAGCTGGCTAAGTGTGTAAAGTTGGTAAAAAGGATCCTTTTCTTTAATAAATGGAGTTTTGCTCTGACTTATTGCGATATCTGGACACTACCTTCTTCAATTTTTTTCCTTTACCTTAATCCACCCATCTCAGAATTACCTTCCTGTTTTAAAGTGAAATGAATAATAAGTGAGACAATTGATTAGAGCAGGAGCTTCTCTTTCAGTATATTACCAATTGGGTAATTTCGATAGAAGACTAAGATGGAACCATAGTGGGGTGTGGTTGGTACAGTATAAAAAATAGAGTATGTATTTCTGATATTATCAGTATAAAGGCAGTGAACAGAGAAAAATAAATGGAATCAAATAGAAAAGAAGAATATGGTTTTCATACCAAAGTGATATAGAAAGGTAGAAAAGGATGTAAGGATTCCTAGATAGTTGTAATAGATTATGTCAGCAATATTAATAAATTAACATTGAGTGTTTACAGTTGCCATAAATAAGTTACTATAACAAATTTTAGTGACAAAAAAGCAATGCAGAGATTAAAATAATAATAATAATATAAAATGATAATTTTCACAAGGCCATAAAACCAAGAAGGAGAAAAAACAGATTTACATTCAGCCCACCTATTCTAGCATCTGATTTTCTGGTCTTAAACCTCATACCTTCTTTTGTCTCAGGACCGATTTGCAGAAAAGCCAGAGGTCTCCAGGTAATTTTTATCCAGAGTTATAGAGGTCTGTTCCTGTAGACTCCCTCCCTGTGCAGGCAATGATCAATATGTGGCATGTGTATTACCTATTTTTAGCCTAGCAAGCAGCAGAACTCATTTGGAAACAACAATATGGAAAGAACTAAATTTTAAATAGCATTTCTGGACAGTTAGTTCCTGCTGTGGTTAGTTGCTGCAGCTGCAGCTTTCTTATTTGTATTCTTTCCTATTTCAGGAAAGGTGTTTCTCTTTACATTTGATACAGTACTTTCTCTCCAAATAAATCAAAGAATTTTAGAAACTTTTAGCTAATAATTGGTGTTAATCTTCAAAATAACTATGAAATTGCTTAAATTCCTGGCATTTATATTTTATATGAGGCTGTGCTATTACACTGAGAACATAGGAACATATCAGTATCCAACTCTAAGGGAAATACTACCACAGAATAAATAATGCCTCTTCTGCTAAACCACACAAGATGAAATTTATTTCAATAGTGGATAACAAAAATTTAAGCCAAGTCACTTTTGTTTTCTATCACAGGAGAAATAGATACTAAATGATTTAAGGAACATACTTACGGAAATAACAAATAGATCCCAAATAGATTGTAATGAGTTTGTGATGTGTTTATCAGTTTTCAAGTCATTTTCTTTAGGCAACTTTGCAGGAGACTGTTATAGAAAGAAGTCAGTTAAATGCAAGCCTGTCCTTAATACTCTAAAAATCATGTGGAGGCATTATCTTAAAAACGGAGCCCACTCACCCTATACATCCTTCTACATCCCTCATCTCATTATGATTTAATTGCTGCAGACATCATTTTATTTTTATTTTACTTTATATCATTTCATTTTATTATTTTATTTTATTTACTTGTAGCTACAGGTAATTATATTGAGTAGCCAATATTGAAAACCACTGTATTCGTTTGCTAGGGCTGCCATATCAAACACAAGACAAGTAGCTTAAATAACAGAAATTTATACTTCTCAAAATTCCTGAGGCTAGGAGTCAGGGGTGTCGAAAGAACTGGTTTCTTCTCAAGCCTCTTCTTGGCTCATAGATGACCACCTTCCACCTGTATGTTCACTTGGTTTTCCCTCTGTGTGTCCATGTCCTAATCTTCTCTTCTTATAAGGAGACCATTCATATTGGATTAGGACCCTCCTACTTACCTCATTTAACCTCTTTGAAGACCCCCATCTCCAAATACAGTCACATTCTGAGGAACTGGGTACAGGACTTCAATGTGTGGATTTGGGAGGTTGATACTTCATCTAATAGCAACCACTGATTTAGAAAGTGATCCGTTAGCAAGAAATAATATACAACAAAAACTTTTAAAACTATAAATTCTCTCTATTAATTAAATTATTAAAGATTTTATTTAAATTATGGAAAACAACACAATGAATGACTATGCAATTTCTGAATCCCCTATGATAAGTTGAACCAGAAGTGTTCATACTGAACAAGAATATGGTTTAGAAATTCATAGCACTGGCATACTCTGTTCCTTTTTTATACTTAACTGATAATTTTCTGTCTCTAAAGCAACCAATTCCTCAAATCTACAGAGTAAAAGCTTCAGATAAAGATTTGCAAAAGTGGTAATTTGAATAGCAAAAAACTCATTAAGATGCTTTAAGATGCTTTTCATCCACAGAAATCAACTGGCTAATATATGAAGTCCAGTCAGGAAACACGGAGCTGCTACTAATTCACTACAGGTGATTAGCCATACAGTAAGGCTGAATTACTTGAGGCATTTATCAATGTTGGTTGCACATTTTAATCAACAGGAATTATTTTTAAAATTACATTTCCCAGACAATAAAAAAGAATGAAAATGGCTCCAGGCGTATTTTTGAGGCGATTACATGTGCATTCAAGTTTGAGAAACACTAACTTAGGTACTAATAGAGAGCCCTTAAATATAGGTTCAATTAAGTTTTGCTGATTTCTAAATCTGTTAGGTGCCTCTGGTGGTCAGCATGTTTCTCTGATGCAATCTATCACAACCTGCTCTAAAGACAAACAATTAGATATAACTAAGTGACAAGAATCTTGAAAATAAAAGTCCACACCTAAATATACCACTTCAAGTATAAATTTACACAGGCAACATATGAAAATAACAAACACTGATTATTGCTAACAAATTTTAAGTGAAAAGCAACCCCTTCTTATTAGCAATCTTAATCTCTAAAACAAACATTGTATTTTTTAAAATTTTACTTGATTTTTATTTCCAACTTATTTCACAGTTTTTTTAGGTTTGTACCAAAATGTCCAACAACCTTCTCTAACTACAGCTTTGTAAAAATGCCAGAAATTCTGAGTATGCCCATTAAAGTTGACTTTGTATAATTAGAGGTTTTATTATGTTGTCAACGAAAATGAACAATATAAATTTAAGAATTAAAACTAAATAAGCAAGTATCATTGTTTCCATAGTGTGTTTCCATTTTATGCTTTTATATATTTGTATACATTATGTTTTTAAAATATTATATAATTATTTACATTTTTATATATTTTGATATATGCACATATGTGTGTGTGTGTGTGTGTGTGTATATATATATATAGAGAGAGAGAGAGAGAGAGAAAGAGAGAAAGAGAGAGTGTATGTATGTGTAGAAAGAGAGAGAATGAGAATATTTTCTTCCAGTCTAGCTTGACTTTTGACTTTTCATTTTCCTTATGATGTATTTGGGAGAACAAGAGTTTTTTGGGCTTTTTAAATTAAATCCAAATTATTAAAGTTTCTTTTCATGGTATGACTTGTTTGTATCTTGTGCAAGAATTATCTGTATAGCTCAAGTTCATGAATATTTCTCCTCTTTCCTTCTAGAATTTTTTAATCTTAAATCATTCAGATCCATGAGCCATTTTAAGTTAAAGTTTGCAAATAATATCAGAAAGAGATCAATTTTTTCTTTCCTATATTTGATTTTCATTGATCCTGCACCCTTTTTTTTAACTGAGGTAAAATATACATACAATTTGCCACCTTTTTTGTTTTTAAGTGTACAGTTCAGTGGTAATAAACACATTTGTATTTTTTCCTCTTCATTCTCAACTGCACCCTTTTTGAAATGAAAATCCTTTCCCCAATGAATTACTTTAACAAATTTGTTGAAAATCAATTTACTATATTCATTTCCATTGATATATGTGTTTATCTTCATGTCCATATGACACGGATTATTGTAGCTTTAAAACAAGTTGATATCAGGAAGTATCCATTCTTCAAGTGTAGTTTTTTTCACAATTGTTTTGATTATTTTAGGTTCTTTATAATTTTTTAATTCTATATAATTTTTCAAATCAGCTTATTAATTTCTACAAAAAGAGCCTTCTGAAATTTGGTAAAGAGTTAATTGACTCTCGGAGTCCCTTGAGGGGAAATTAGCATCTTCATTAGAAGGTACTATTAAGTACCTTCTGATTTATGAACATAGAGTATGTCTCCATTTGCGTAAGTCTTCCATAAATTTACTCAGCAATGTTTTGTAGTTTTCAGTGTATACATCTTACACATATTTTGTTAAATACATACCAAATTATTTTATATTTTTGATGTTATGTGATATAGTTTTGTTTGTTTGAAACTTTGAAGTCTCTTGTTGACATTTTATCTCCCGTGTTACGGATGGCGCCTAATGGGAGGTGTTTGGGTTATTGGGGTGGATCCCTCAAGAATGACTTGGTGTTATCTTCACTGTAGTGAATGAGTTCCCACTCTATTAGTTCCCAAGAGTACTGGTTGTGAAAAAGAGTGTGGCACCTCCCACCTCTCTCTTTTTGCTCCCTCTCTTCTCATGTGATCTCCACACATGTCAAGGCTCCCCTTCACCTTCTGCCATAAGTAGAAGGAGCCTGAGGATCTTAGCAGAAACCAAGCAGATACCAGTGCTATGCTTCTTATATAGCCCGCAGAATCATGAACCAAATAAACCTCTTTTCTTTAGAAATTACTCAGCCTCAGGTATTCCTTTACAGTAACACAAAGAAACAAAGACACTACCTTTTTCAAAATGTTTTTTTCTAAAATTGAAATTCAATAAAAAGCATTTGCATTATTTTTAATGGGAACTGCAATAGCTATGAGATTTTACTCTGCTTCCAAGCTAACAAGTTAGCCTGCTACATTTTCATAGATACTGGCAGAGACATGAGGCTCTTGGGTTAGAGATAAAATATTATTTATTACAGTAATAGCAGTGGCCAGAACAACAGCATTACACTGGTTCCCTGAGCCCCAATTCTCACCTCCTATCTTCTTTTTCAGAGAAAGATGTTATGTTTGTCACCTTAGAATGTAAGGAAATTGGTACCATAGAGAGACATTTTTATTTTCCATGACTGCCTGTTATACAAATATATGTGAAAAGACATTTTAGATTAAATTTGCAATTAATGCCATTGAAGATAAGACACTCATGTCTTAGAAATAAGACACTCATGAATAGTTGTCTCCCAAAATGTATGATCATGCAAATATTTACCAATGTCAGGTAAAATATTTTGCTGACATTATTTGTTCTTCTTTATGAATTACTAGAACTATTGTTCTATACAATGATGATGGTTCACAGTGCCAAGGACAATCCAAATCATCTCTTTCATTCTACCAACTTCTCAAAATCGTGATATCTTGCTTCATATTTTAAAAAATGGCTTTTTTAGACAGCTTTAAAATATATTTTGCAAAAAGTTTTTGTTTGCCTTTGTGTTTTTCTTTTTGTATTTATATTTTTAATTGTATTTCAGCATATTATGAAGGTACAAATGTTTAGCTTACAAATGTTTAGGCCCGCCCCTCCCCCTGAGTCAGAGCTTCAAGCGAGTTCATGCCCTAGACTGTGCTCATCGCACTTATTATGTATATATACCCATCCCCTCGTCAACCCTCCCATCTGCCTGACTCCTGATGAATGTTTTTCTGTTGACAGAAGACACATATGCCTTTTTATGGGATTCAACATAGGATAGTGAATTAATAGATAGAAAGATGCCAACAACAAAGGATTATTGGATTTTTACAAATAAAGGTAAGGGACATAAAAAAATCACTGTCTTTTTAAAGCTCTGAACTTTCCCTGTGAAGTCATGCAAAACTGTGATAATATCACTCATCCAAATTAGGTCAGGCACAAGAAGCTTATATGCACTCTTTCACTTTCATAACCATTTCTTATACTTGTGGGGTGTCTGCTTACAAACTGGGCAATTTACCAAGGATGTCACTGGTACAAAACTTGTAGATATTCAAGTAACTTCTTTAGATAATGTGAAAGCAATTAACTGATTTCTTTCATGCCTGAGAATGTCTTTATGTTGCCCTCATGCTTGATGAATATTCTGGATAGTAATAGCATTTTCTGTTCCTTGTTTTGGATCCTAATTGATTAATTGGATTTGTTCTTTATATTGCTTTAACTTTATATGTTACTGTCTTGTTCTGTCTTCTAAAATATTTCTTAGACTTTACCTTTGAACTCTTCTTTTAGTCTTTTTTTTTTTTTTTTGAAATTCTGCCATAATGTTTTTGAATTCTAAGAATTCCTTTACGTTTTCTTTTTAAAAAATCATCAAACTTTATTCTTTGTTGTGGATGTTTCTCTTGTTTCTCTCTGAGGCAGAGTGTTAGGCTGAAGAGAAAGTTAAGAACAAAAGAATCATTATCCTCATTTTTCAAATATGAGGAAGGCTATTTTGGGATAAAATTTGGTGTTTTACATGCTTAGGCAATGGAAGAGCCTGATTTTCATTCCACCAAAAAGATAGTATGGAAGGTTTCCTGAATTCATTTGTGCCTGGTGAAGAAACAGAAAAAGTTGCCAGTGGTGTTAACTAGAAAGCCAAAAAATATTCCTTGCTAAGCACAATGTGACTTTATAGTCACTTATTGTAGGGCAAACAGTTTAGGCTATAAATCAGAAGATAGTCATTCACGATATTTCTATCAAAAATACAGAACCTGAATGTAATCATGTGGAAATATCAGACAAACCCAAACTGAGAGACAGTTTATGAAATAAATGCTCTGTACTTTTCAAGTATCAATGTCACAAAAGACAAGGAAGGACCGAGGAGCTGCCCCATATTAAGGAGACTAAAATACTCAACAGTAAATGTGATCTCTGATTCTGAGCCAGACTTTTTCTTTTGTTATAAAGTACATTTAAGGGACATTTAATGAAATTTTAATATGGCCATCATATTAAATAATAGCATTATATAAATCTTTATTTAATTATCTTATGGGTATGTGAGAGAATATCCTTAATTTTAAGAAATACACACTAAAACATTTTGGGTAAACGAGGCATAATGTATGTAAGTTAAAGTAAAATAATTCCAAAAAATTAGTGATGCCTCCCTTACACATCCACAAAGGAAATGATGAAACAAATTGGTAAAATATTAACATTTAGAGAATCTGGGTATAAATATATGAGGACTTCTGTGCAAATATTTGACTTTTCTATAAGTCTGAAATTGTTTCAGAACAAAAAGTCAAAAGGGAACCTATTTAATGGTTTGTGTCAGGAAAATCTATAAAGATTGCCAAAACCAAATGATTAGAGGGGACCACACAATTGACTGAGCTAAGCTAGAACAGATCATAAATTCACCAGCCACCACTTCAGAAGGGAGTGGGTGAGTGAGACATGACCAAATAGGTGGAGCCACCCTCCTCACAGTCCTGGAAAAGCCGAGAAAGAGCAGAAGATCACACTAGTTAATAAGTGCATGCTTCCTTCTGTTGCCCTACAAATTCCTCAGATACTATCTTGGAGACTAGAAAGGAGAAAAGGTAACACTGCAACAGACTTAGCATGAACTTGAAGGTGATGAGTTTTGAACTGAAAAGAGACTATTGGCATGACAAACTCTAAGTTATTATTACCAAGCAAAGGTTTTCCCTTCCCAGTGAGTGGTAAACATTTGAAGAATATTATCTCAGGTATACAAGGTAAAGAAGTCGCAGTTTCCTTACACATCAGAGTACGGTTTAAAATATGCGATCCCACTATGCAAATAGAGCATTTTTTTTTTTTTGTCTTAAACAACAATCATTTATTTTCTCCTAATTCTGGAGGCTGGAAGATCAAGGTCCCAGTCTCAGGACTCTTCTCTGGGCTCGTAAGCAGTCACTGTCTCACTATGTGCTCACATGGCTGGATTTAGAGCTTTTAAAATATTTTCTTCTGTTCCTGAGTAACAGTTTCATCTATGGTCAATGTTTTATTTACTTGGACTTTCCATTTTTTGTTATTTGTGTTCCTCAAATGCCAGATAGTTTTGACTAATCATTCATAGTTAAAAAGAAATTCATGGTGTAGGTAAAAAAAAAAGTATGAAGTTAGAGTTATATAGAATGACTAAGTCCAGAGATCTAACATATAACATAAGGATTATAGTTAATTATATTATATTGTATACTGGTAATGTTCCAAGAAGGTTGATTTTATATACTCCTTTACCACCAAATAAAGATAACCATATGAGATAACAACTATGATAGTTTGCTTGACTATAAAAATCACTTCACTCTGTGTATGCATATTAAGATAAGCATATCAACACATCATGCTGTATACATTAAATTTATAATAAAATTTTAATATAATAATAAAACAAATGCATTTGTTTGCTCTTTTAGACAGCTTATGTGGGTCTTGCTTGACATCATGAAAATTTCTGGGAGGTCATATTATGAGCTTTGTGAATAGGAATTGGGAAACGTTGAGAGACAGACTTTGTGAGTGAGTGATCAGATAGCTGGTCATCGAGGTGCATAGTCTGCAAATGCTAAGATGAGAAGAGATTTACCCTGAACACTGATACAGATATCAAAATCCTCAGTCCTCTCCACATGAGTGAGAAATTCTTGGGAGAAGAGCACCTTCTATAATGTTTGAATGTCTGTTGCTTATTTTTTCCATGACAGTAACATTGGGCTGCCTTCTGTTTTATATTTTGATGTAAGGGAGAGAGTGACAATTTAATTTACAGACTCAATCAATCCCTCTTCCCATCCATAATTTATATGTCAACCCTTCATCATCACAACAACACTGGGTCTGAGTTGCCTTATTTTCCTGCTGCAGTACTCAATCTGGACGGAGACTTTTTTCTGTTCTTTCCTGTTAACACTCCTTATTTTTCTCTATTTTCTAGAAATGAATTAAAAGCCCTCATGTACTGTTAGGCCTGGTTACTTTTATTTTTTATCCTGCTACTATCATTTTAATGGTCTGGAATATTTATCCAAAAATGTACAAAATCTTTTAAATATACGCTCATGTTAACATTATTCACATTTTATAAAGCATTTAAAATTACTTCAAACAAAGATCACATGCTTTTTCAGCTTGCTTTCCAAGTGTCTTCCTACAAATATTATCCCCAATACCTCTTCCTCTGCTGTAAGTGGGATCATAATACATAAGCCCAAATGTGCCAGGAAAAGTCTTAGTTGACAACTGTTGTCCCAGCTTAATTATAAATTGCAACCCCTTTTACTTTCAAAGCTTCCCAGTTTGGATGATAAATTACATGGTCACTTCACTTTAAGGAACTTATGGTACTTTCCTCATCTCCCAAATTTCCCCACAAATTCCTATAACTCCTGTTGATACCCTGAACAAGGGCAGGCATAAGACACACCCTTTCATTTGCTGGTGGTCTTCCCATCTTTTGTGGTCCCTTTGACTAGAGATATGTATCATGGCCTCTACTTTGCATCAGACAGTGCTTTGGGTGTTTGGAATATAAAGATGAATAAGATTTCTTTTTTATTTTATTTTGAAAGGGAGCTGTAAATATAAATTAAAAATAACTGACTAACTAAATAAATACATTGGGAGAAGTTCTGCAGCATAGTAGAAAGAAATGTATATTTCCTTGTGGAAACACAGAGGCAGAGAGTCTAACTTGCCTTGTCAGGTGGGGCAGCTGGACCCTGAGTAGCATGTCAGTTATGTCCTGAATGTACA
Source organism: Microcebus murinus (assembly GCF_040939455.1). Classification (NCBI taxonomy): domain Eukaryota; kingdom Metazoa; phylum Chordata; class Mammalia; order Primates; family Cheirogaleidae; genus Microcebus; species Microcebus murinus. The sequence goes on along the minus strand of NC_134108.1, from coordinate 60,679,982 downwards.
TAGTATTTCAGCAGATGGGAAGGCAAACAGGAAAAGGTAAAGCATTAAAGGTAGCATGTTCATCAAGACTTACTATTAATCAATGTGGTATTGGTCAAAGATTAGACGAATAGATCAATGCACAGAAAAGAGAGCCCAGAAATAGATCCACATAAATAAATTCAACTGATTTTTGGCAAAGGAGCAAAGAGAGCAAATGCAATACAATGCAGAAAAGATACTGTTTTCAACAAATGATGCTGGAAAAATGGATATCCATATGCAAAAAAAAGAATCTAGACACAAATCTTGTAACCCTCACAAAAGAACAGTGAGCACAAAATCCTTGAAGAGACAATACAACTCATGTGTTTGAAGAAAACAGAGAAGCAAAATAATCAAGGTGAATGAAGTCATTGAGGTCACAGGATCTCATATGACACACGACCTTATAAAGACTTTGAAGTTGACTCTGTGTAAGAGAAGAGTATTTAGAGCAGAAAAATGATATGATCTGATTTAATACCAACAGCATACTTTTTCCTATTGAATTGAAACTGATAGGAAGGAGGACAGGAGGTAGTGGGTAGAAGATAATGACAGGAAAGGGAACACCAATTAGTAAGTTCCTACAATAATCAAGTAGCAGGAAGATGGTGGCATGGACCAGAAAAGATTCAAGTGAACATATTAAGAAATGATTAGAAGCTAGAAGTATTTTGAAAATACATCCAATAATATTTACTGGTATAATGTGGAGTGTTAAAGGAAGAGAGGAGTTGAAGATAACTCCAAAGTGTTTGGCTGAGCAACTAAAGTAATGGAGCTCTCATTTACTGGGTTGGGAAAGTCAAAAAGAGAAATAGAGTGATTTTATGAGAGGAGGTTACATGTTAGGAGCTTACTCTCAGACATGTTAAATTTGAGGTACCCACTGGACATCCAAGGGGGGATGCAAAATAAGCAGACTTTATGAATCTGAAGTTCAGTGGAGCCTTTTGTGCTACAGAAAAAATTTTAGAGTTACCAGCATTTAGATGGTATTTAAGCCATATGTTTGGATGAAATCACCAAGAAAGTAAGTATAAATATAAGGCAATTAAAGGCAAACCCTTCAGTACTCCAGAATTGAGGCATTGGGGAAATGGGGAAGAAATTGCAAACAAGACTCATTTAGAGTACTTAAGTGCTAACAGCAAAAGTAGGTGGTTGACTACAATCTTGGAAGCTGTATTTATTCAGAGTTCTCTACAGAACCACAACCAATAGGGTGTGTGTGTGTGTGTGTGTGTGAGAGAGAGAGAGAGAGAGAGAATTGATTTTAAGAAATTGACTCATACAATTGTAGAGGCTGACAAGTCAAAACTCTGCAGGGTAGGTTGGCAGGTTGTAGGCCCAGGGAAGAGTTGATGTTGCAGGTCAAGTTCAATGACAGTCTAGAGGTATAATTTCCTCTTCTTCAGGGACCTTAGTTGTTTTTGTTTTTTTCCTCTCTCTTATGGCCTTCAACTGATTGGATGAGGTCTACCTACATTATGGAAGGTAATCTGTTTTACTCAAGGTCTACTGGTTTAAATGTTGGTCTCATCTAAACAATTTTTTTTTTACAGCAACATCCAGTCTGGTGTTCAACCAAATATCTGGGTTCCATGGCCTAGCCAAGTTGCGAGGGAAAGAAAGGATGTCAAAGATTAGAAAGAGACTAATTCCGTCAAATGCTACAATAGATAAAATAAGAATTTGACCATAACCTGACCACAGATATTAGCAAAATAATGACACTAGCGATCACAGGTGACTTGGATGATTGTGCCTAATTGGAGTGAATTCAAAGGAGAAAGAGAGGAGAGATATTGGACACAGCAAGAATAAACTGTTCTTTCAAGGAGTTTTGCTTTAAAGATGGGGAGATAAATGGCATGATAGTCTGACTGAGTGCCAATGTCAAAATAATGGTTTTTTTAATGTAAAAGAAATAACAATATGTTTATTTGCTAAAGAGAATGATATAGCAAAGAGGATGTAGGAAAAAGAAGGGAGAATTATAATATCTTCAATAATTGGAAAGGGAGGGGTTCAATATCAATGTGAATGGCTAAAACTTAGAGAGCAGTATAGACTGTTCATCAAAGTAGGAAAGAAATTGGGGCTATGATGTAGAGGCAGGTTGGAGTGATGGTGTGGTAGTAGGGATTATGAAAGTTCTCTTCTGAGTATTTATATTTTTCATGAAATAGGACAGGGACAGCTCCATAGGTGTTCAAATCATGCAATTACACAGGGCCCCATGCTCAGAAAGGCCTCCTATTTATTTTAACTCACCGGTATCAATGTTATGAAATTCTTAACAATTTTATCTTTGAACTTGTTTTGCAAAATCTGATGAGACAAGTGTGTGAGATTGTGAGCAGAGGAAATATATTCACTGTACAATATATGTATTCACTGTACAATATATGTATTCACTGTACCTTACCTCCTCATCCACATATAGCATTTTTGATGCCCTTGAACACAGAATTCCAGTGGACCCACGATACACGAGAGTTCAGCAAGACCCGAAGTAATGGCAAGGTGAGCAAATGACTCAGAAAGCCCAAGAAGCTACACTTTGGATTTGTACAAACAAGAACTTGCTTCTAACTCAGAAAAAAATCAATAATTTTCTAAGAAACACACATGATCAAGGAACTCTATTATATCTTTTCTTATTTATGTTACTTTCCTGTCTCAAATGATTATTTACAGTGAAAATGATGACATAAAAATTAGGGGAAAGACAGGGCAACCTACAGTTCCATTTCCTTTCAGTCTTTCCTTACTCATCGGTAAGCTGAGGGTAGAGTTTAAGTAAAATGTGTTCACATTAAGAAGTGAAAAAGAAACAATTGAGTTAGTTTTGTGCAGCATTGCTACTACTCTGGCAAGAACAAAATACATATGTATGTGTATGCTACAAAATATGAATTGTGTGATTTTGGTTACTGGGTTAAATGTTTTATATTTACACTTAAAACTAGCATTCCACAATATAAAAATGAATGGTAGAACCCATGCTAGTAACTTAAATTTTGTATTTTCCTTTACTTAGAATAACATTAAGTACTAAATTTAAAAATGACATGATATTTTGAGAGGGAGAGACTGTGAAAGGAAAAAGCTTTACATTTGAGTGCCTTTGGTGGTAATTTTTTCAGCTTTTTAAACAAGAGGCCCTGCGTTTTCTTTCTGCACCTAGTCTTAAAAATTATGTAGCCAGCCCCTAAAATAGCAAGCAAATTATCACCTGAGAATGAGGATGAAGGAGATTTTGGAAGTTTAAGAAAAGAACAACTAAGAAGCAGCATTTTAGTTGAATGGAAGCATGAACTGGAGTAGCAAAATAAAATATGATTACTGGAAGCATTAAGGAACCATTTGAGGTTAATGATCATGATTTTAAAGAGTGGATATTCAGCATGATTTTATACTTTTCTCAGACATATTCATTTGTGTAGCTGCAAGCAGAGGGCAAGGAAACTGAGTATGTATGAAAGGGAAAACAATTATTATAATAATTGACTATGGAATTTAATACGATTAAGGAGAAAAGTGAGTATTTCAGGAAGCTAAAGAAAACTGCCAAGTCCTAGAATCAGATATTTCCTGATTTTTGAAGGATCATTGGATTTGAAGTACTAGAGTGAGTGAGCCAGAAAGAGAAGAAGCAGGAGATGTAATGCTGGAATTATGGAGGAAGATTATGGTAGTCATTGGTTACAACAAGCGCTCAGGTATAATCATAAGGATGTATGGCTCCGATACAGGAAAGGAGATCAAGTTTCTGAGAGATTTAAATATCGGAAGCATTTTTATGGATAGTGAAATCTCAAAGAATTGATAGGAGAGATGATGGACAGAAAAACCTAGCCCTAATATCAAAGAAGGTGGGGCCAGCATGGTGGCTCATGCCTGTTATCCTAGCACTCTGGAAGGCTGAGGTGGGTGGATCATTTGAGTACAGGAGTTTCAGACCAGCCTGAGCAAGAGTGAGACTCTGTCTCTACTAAAAAAATAGAAAGTAATTAGCTGGACAACTAAAAATATATAGAAAAAATTAGCCAGACATGGTGGTGCATTCCTGTAGTCCCAGCTACTCAGGAGGCTACAGCAGAGGCTGAGGCAGAAGGATTGCTTAAGCCCAGGGTTTGAGTTTGCTGTGAGGTAGGCTGATACCACGGCACTCTAGCTCAGGCAATAGAGTCAGACTCTGTCTCAAAAAAAAAAAAAAAAAAAAAAAGGAGGAATAGTGACTAGAGGAAGTGACATATGTCTATTTGTCTTCTATACGGAAAAGTGGTGGTATATGAGTGACATGAGAACATAAGATTCAGATTAGAGAGGAGGGAAAGAGAAATATCTCAAAGTAACAATAAGGAGCAAAGAGGAAACAAATTCACCTCTATACTCTGTGGTAGGAGGCATGTAGATAAAAACCCACCAGCATTTGATAAGATCATCTAGAAACAGAGTCATGGTAGAAATCTAGGTTTTGTTTAGAGCAAAAAGGTAGAAAGTTGTTTGCTGGAAAAGGTGGTGATATAAAGATTTCTCTTGATGACTGACGTGGAATTTCAGAGTCCCGTGAAAACATTTCAGAAGATGAGGAGGGAAGGGTGTTGAGATCAGAGAAGGACATGTACAGAATCTAAAGGAATCAAATTTCTAAGGGACAAGAGGTTATGTGAGAATAGAACTTTTTGCAGTATGTAACCACACAAATTATAGAGACTTCAAGTCCTATAGAGGAGAAGTTTCAATACTGGTTACATCTGTAATGACAATTGGAGCATGTGTGAATTTACAAAGATCTGTTCATTGAGGGAAATGACACATACTTTTGTAAAACAAGCATTAATAAAATGTGTGAGAGTAAAATTTTGAGAGGGAAGCCACATTTTTAAAGGAATATATGGAGAAAAATCTTTGGTGGACCTAGTCTGGGATAATAGAAAGAGGGATACTTTATTTTTTAATTATAAATGTTTTATTTTTAATTATAATAATTATAATTATAATTATTATAAATATAATAATTATAATTATAATAATTATAATTTTTAATTATAATAACATAATAACTGTGTACATTTATGGGGTACAATGTGATGTTTTGATATATGCTTACAATGTAGAGTGATTAAATCAGGCTAGTTAGCAAATAATAGCACATTCTTACATATTTATCATTTTTTTCTGGTGAAAACATTTAAAATCCATACTTTTAGCAATCTTGAAATATAAAATGAATTATTATTTATTATAATCACTATTAAGTGTAGTAGACCAGTAAAACTTATTCCTTCTGTCTAATTGAAACTTTACTCCCTTTGATTAATATTACCCACTTCCTCATCTACTCCTCTCCCTCAGCCTCTGGTAACCATCATTCTACTGTCTACCACTATGAATTCAACTTTTTAAAATTCCACATACAAAGAGAGTTGTGTAGTATTTGTCTTTTTGTTCCTGGCTTATTTTATTTAGCAAATATCCTGCAGGTTCAACCATGGTGTCACAAATGACAGGATTTACAGGATTTCCTCCTTTTTAAATACTGAATAGTATTCAATTTTATATATATACCACATTTTCTTTATCCATTCATCTAATAATGGACACATGGTTAGTTTCCATATCTTGAACTATTATGAATAATGCTGCAATGATAATGGGAATGCAGATTATCTCTTTGGCATGCTGATCTCAATTCCTTAGGATATATACCGAGAAATGGGATTGCTGGGTCATATGGCAAATCTGCTTTTAGTTTAATGGGGAGCCTCTATATTATTTTGCATAATGACTGTATTAATTTATATTCTCAATAGTATATAAGGATTCCTTTCTCTACATACCCTTGCCAACACTTTCAACTCTTTTCTTTTTGATAATAGCCATTCTAACAGGTGTGAGATGATATCTCACTGTGGTTTTATTTGCATTTCCTTGATGATTAGTGATGATGATTATTTTTAAATATATTTATTGGTCATCTATATGTATTGTTTTAAGAAATTTCTATTTAGATCATTTGCCCTTTTTTGGATTGCATTATTTTCTTGCTATTGGTTTTAAAGGGTTTTTTAAAACATATTTTGGATATTAGGTGCGTTTTAGATATATGGTTTGCAATTATTTTCTTCCAATTTATAGACTTTCTTTTCACTCTGTTAATTGTTATCTTTGCTGTGCATAAGCTTTTAAGTTTGATGCAATCCTATTTGTTTATGTTTGCTTTTGTTGCCTGTGCTTTTGAAATCACATCGAAGAAATGTTTTCCCAGATCAATGTTGTAGAAAATTTTCTCTATGTTTTCTTTAAGTAGTTTTAGAGGCTAAGGTCTTACATTTAAGTCTGTATCTCATTTTGAGTTGATTTTTGCATGTAGCATGACATAAGAGTCCAGTTTTACTCTTCTGCTGTGGATATCCAGTTTTCCTCACAACATTCAAGAAACTCCCTTCTCTAGTATGTGTTCTTGGCACCTTTGTTGAAGATAAATTGACCAAAAATGTGTGGGTTTATTTCTTGGGATGTCTATCCTATTCCATGGGTTGATATGTCTCCTTTTATGTCAGTACCGTGCTGTTTTGATTACAATCATTTCATAATCAATTTTGAAGTCAGGTAGTGATACCTCCAGCTTTGTTCTTTTTGCTCAAGATTGCTTTGGATATTTGGGGTCTTTTGAGATTCCATACAAATTATAGAATTTTTTTCTATTTCTGTAAAAAATGACATTGGAAGGTTGACAGACATTGCATTGATCTGTAGATCACTTTGGGTAGTATGGAAATTTTAACAATAATGACTCTTCTAATCCATTAACACAAGATAATTTTCTATATATTTGTGTTATTTATAATTTCTTTCATCAGTGTTTCATAGTTTTCAGTATATGGATCTTTCACCTCCTTGGTTAAATTTACTTCTAAGTATTTTTGTGTGTGTATGTTCTTGTAAATAGGATTGGTTTCTTATTTTTTTCTGATAGTTTATTGTTAATGTAAAGAAATGCTACTGATTTTTACATGTTGATTTTGTACCCTGCTACTTTACTGAATTTGTTTATCAGTTCTAACAGTTTTTTTGGTGGAGTCTAGTGTTTTCTTCATATAAGATCCTGTCATCTGCAAACAGAGACAATTTCACTTCTTCCTTTCCTTTTTGGATGCCTTTTATTTATTTTTATTGTCTAATTGTTCTGGCTAGAACTTCCAGTACTATGTTGAATAGAATTGGTGAGAGTAGACATCCTTGTCTTGTTCCTGATCTTAGAGAAAAAACTTGCAGCTTTTGACTTTTGAGTATGATGTTAGTACAGGGCCTTTACTGCACGGATGTATGCTCTTTCTGTGCCTAATTTTTTGAGAGTTTTTATCATAAAAGAATGTTGAGTTTTTTAAAATTATTTTTCTTCTTCTATGGTTTTTGTCCTTCATTCTGTTAATATGGTGAATCATATTTAATGATTTGCATATGTTGAATCTTCCTTGCATCCCTAAAATAATACTACTACTTGATCATGGTCAAATATCCTTTTAATATGCTGTTGAATTTGGCTTGCTAGTATTTTGTTGAAGATTTTTACATCTATGTTCATTAGGATAATTGGCCTTTAATTTCTTTTTCTCATAATATCTCTGTCTGGCTTTAATAACAGGGTAATTCTGGTCTTGTAATTTGGAAGTATTCCTTCTTTAATTTTTTGGAAGAGTTTGAAAAGGATTTGTATTAGTTCTTCTTTTTTTTTTTTTTTTTGAGACAGAGTCTCGCTTTGTTGTCCAGGCTAGAGTGAGTGCCGTGGCGTCAGCCTAGCTCACAGCAACCTCAAACTCCTGGGCTCGAGCGATCCTTCTGCCTCAGCCTCCCGAGTAGCTGGGACTACAGGCATGCGCCACCATGCCCGGCTAATTTTTTATATATATATATATCAGTTGGCCAATTGATTTCTTTCTATTTATAGTAGAGACGGGGTCTCGCTCTTGCTCAGGCTGGTTTTGAACTCCTGACCTTGAGCAATCCGCCCGCCTTGGCCTCCCAAGAGCTAGGATTACAGGCGTGAGCCACAGCGCCCGGCCAGTTCTTCTTAAATGTTTGGTAGAATTCCACTGTTAAGCCATCTGGTCCTGGGACTTTTTGTTGTTGTTGGGAGATTTTTTAAATTATTGATTTAATCATTAAAAGTTATTGCTCTGCATAGACTATGTCTTTTTGATTTAGTCTTGGTAGGTTGTATGTTTCTAAGAAGTCATCAGTTTCTTCTAAGTTATCCAATTTGTTGATGTTGTGACATTTTAGTCTGGTAGAGCTGTATAAAATCCAGGTAATAGGGTCCATTCAGAACATAGATATCTCAAAAGGCCATGTTGGAGGTAGAGATTTGAGAGTCATAGATGTTCAGGCATTTAAGAGATGAAAAGTTCAAAGCATAATTAGGAAGTGGGCTGTGGAAGCAAAATTAATGGAAAAGTCCTGTGGGAGTGAACATTAATGAACAAAGAGGTTAATGTGAGGAATTAGACCAGCTACCAGCACCTTGTATAGAAGGTAAGGGTTACTGGGAGGAGACATGTCCATAAGCTGCAAAACCCAGAAGGAATTAGGCCACTAACATGCAGAGAGAGAGAGAGATAGGAAGAGAGAATCCCTATAAATATTTGTAGATCTCATTAATTTTCAGACACTTTGGAAAGAGACAGGGCCCTGAAGTCACTCTAAGACATGTTCACAACCTTAACTCAACCCCTTCCCACCCTCCCTCAAATGTTTAGTCCTTTAGCATATGCCTCAAAGCTGCTGTCCGGCTTATCTTTAGTGGGACAGTGTAATTGTAAAGAGCATAGTTTTTGAAGTTTGATTTAAATCCTGTCTCTGCTATGCAACCTTTGATAGATATTTAACTTCTATGAGCATGGTTTGTTGCATTTGTAATACAGGAGTAAGTAAATTATAAGTCTGCTAGGATAACATTATTACATATGTAAAGGATCTCTACAGGGTATGTGAGTGCACACATCCTAAAATACACATATAGTCACAACCCATCTCAAAACTACATATGCTATCATTTTGAGACAGCTTTGAGAATGTTCTTCCTTACACTAAATAGCAATTTTTAAGCACTGTTCTTAATTTTACCCCTTGGAGTGATCAAGGACATAGATTTGTCCTTCTTGTCTAAGTGGGAGGAAGATGAAGAAAATACAGGAAGAGGGAGTCAAAGATTGTCTTGACATCAAAGGCACTGAAGTCAGGATGATTTGAGGCATTTAATATGTGTGAAAGTATGGTAACTGGATCTCAGATTAAGTCAAGTGCATTTGAAAGCTTTCCTACCTGTGAAAGTTTCTCTAAGTAATTCTCTCAATAGATTCGCCTCAGGAAATTAACACACCCCAGGACCAATTGAAGTTCTCATCAATTAAGCTAATTGACACAGCAGGCTTAACCTATTCCCCCATAGTGAATATAAAGCACTTGTTCAACAAACAAAGACCTCTTAAATATTTTGAAAGCCTTCCCTAGTCAACTGATTGAATGCTAAAACTATAATAATATATCTATATGTGTGTGTGTGTATATATATATATATATATATATATGGATAAGTTTTAATAATACCAAACTCACCCTCCAATTAGGTAGGCCTGTGTTGGGATTGGAAGATGAATATTCAGTTAAACTTATGATGTTATGTTTCATGTTTAAAATATCAAGATTTCTATACTGTTTTTAAGGAAATCAATGTTCTAGTGAAATTCTTTTTATGTTTTTAAAAATTACCTTTTTTATTTTTATTACAACAAAAAGTAATATGAAATTATCACATTAAAGTGTTGCCTTAATTTCATTATACTTTTTTGTTTGCCAGTCTTAAGATCCTGCTGAGATTGAATTAAGAAAAAGTAAAATGAAACAGAACAGAGAATGTGAAAATTATTTTAAAAAGGTAAATGATTTTTAAAATAGAGATTATAATTAGTATCTTAGAAACCATCCTATCTAATGATTTTTCTTGGGTCTCTTGTTGACAAGTCTAGACCTTCATTCCACCTATAAAATGAATTTTTATCTTATTCTCCATTTTGCTACTGTACTATCTGTCTGAACTTGGAACATTTATTTAACCTCTCTGTATCTGAGTTTTCTTATTAGTAAAATGAGCCTGATAAGGGTCTCTGTTTGAGAGAGTTACTCTGAAAATCAAAATGAGAAAATGCTGTAAAACTTTTAGTGTATGTGCTGGTACTAGCGAGCATTTAATAAATGTGAGATAGTCTTGGCAGGAAAATAAGGGGGAAAAAAAAGAAAAGAAAAGGAGAGTCCTTCCAGGTGGTGGGAATATTACAAGCCAAAAACACAAAGGCAGAGCTTAGCCATACATGGTGTAGGGCAAGGTGTTGCCGAGGTAGAATAATTACTGATTTTACAGCAGAATAGAGGAAAAGATTGAGCATAACTGCTGATGGCTCATGGGGACTTTGTAAAGCCAAAGATTTTGAGTTTTATTCAGTGGGTGGTAGAAAGTTTTATTTGTTTATTTTCTTATTTAGTTTGAATAACCGTAAGTGAAATGATCAAACAAATGTTTTCAGTAGATTTACCTGGAGCAACTAGTATATGTGAAATTTTTAAATCTGAAATTTCCTGACTAAAAACCAGTCAGAAAATTATTATAAGAGTTTGGAAGCACATTAATGGTATTTATGGATTTACACAGCAAGATAAGTAGAAGCCCTTTTAAAGATAATTTGCTGTGGTCTTCCTCCAGCCATGAATTTTATGTGGGAGGAAATCAAAGTATAAAGTCAACTAATGATTTACTCAGGTCTACCATGAGTTCTATTAGATCTAGGCCTAGAACCCAATATTCATGTTCCCAGGCCAATGTAATTTCCTTAACACCAAGCTACCTCAATTCAACAATATGTTCAATATTGAACATATACTATGAGGCATTCCTATAGTTGCTTTAGGCTGTATAAAGAGAAGACCTGAGTTGTAAAATATCAGGGCTTATGCTTTCAATTTGGAGTATTTGATGGTGTCACAAAATATTATTTCACAAATTTTGAAAGAGTTAATTATTGCAAGTGACTCCATTTTCAGTGACTTAAATATATACGGTTGTATTACCTGTCAACGAAAACACTTTTCAAAAAAATATACTCAATTTCTAGCCACATTGGGTTATTAGTTTGTGTATTAACTTGGTCAATGAATGGTAAAGCCAGGCTTGGCCTTAGTTTTCACAGAACAGAATACTGGAAATGGATAATAATGGGCTGTTTCTTTGATGTCAGCAAACAAATTTGACAATATTTTTTTCTGGGTATCAAACAAAACAACACTAACCATTTGATATTGAAATTTTTCTTTGAACTCCTCTGAAGATGCCATTACTGTCCATATCTCAGCAATCAAAGTACTCACCAGAAGGCAGAGCTTCCTGGGGTCGTGTGTATGCATATGTATGCTCGCGTGCGTGCTCGAGAATGAGAAAGTCATTCTGCCTTTCTGGTTGTAATTTCTGTATTTGATCGTCTATTCTTGAAATGACTCACAAAGAATAAAAATAATCATCCTATTCAAGGTAGCCGGTTACAAACTTTGTTACCTGTACACTAAGAGGTAAGAAGCTTGATCCAAATTGTATTAATAATTGAATGCATTGCTTTCTTTATCAATAAGGTCTTGTTGCTAAGAAGCTGTCAGATGTCTGAAACACAACGCTTAGTGCCAGCGTTGACTGTGGCCGATCTCTTTATCTTGACACAAACCTATAACAGAGAGTTTATAGTTAGCACAATTTGTGGATCAGAACTTGAGTAGCACTGATGTAGAAAAATACTTTCTATGACAATTTAACTTTATTTGTTGTATTTAAAAAAACGCATACTGTAACATCTACCTTCTTCACAAATTTTTAAGTGGACAGTACAGTATTTTCATCTATAAGTACCATGTTGTACAGAGGTCTCTAGAACCTTTCTCATCTTTCATGACTGAAGCTCTATATTTATTAAACAATAACTCCTCATTTTCTCCTCTTAGATCCTGTCAACCACCATTCTACTTTCTGCTTGTATGTTTGACTAGGTTAGATTCCTCATATAAGTTGAATTATGCGGTATTTGTGCTTCTGTGACTGACTTATTTCACTTAGCATATCTTCAAGGTTCATCCGTATTTTATGACAACCTAAAAGACCATTGATGAGGAAAGGACAAATAAAATGGGGTATATACATACAATGAAATAGAATTCAGCCATAAAAATAAGGAAATCTTGTCACGTGACAATTTAAATTTAAACTTTCAGTGACTGCTGTATTTAATATTGTAGTTTAACAAACTTTAACTCTATTAAGAAAAAAATAAAAGAAACTGCCTTCATCCGTTGACATTGATCTTATAAGCAATTTGATGAAAGCAATTCTTATGTTAATGGTTACAGTTCCATTTCTTACAGCTTAATCAGGAAGTTAGAAAAATTATAATACCGTCAAACTCAATGTATCCATCACCCAATTCCTCCAAATGATTATTTCTTACATAACTATAATACAACATTAAAATCAAACAATGATACAATGCGTGTATCTACTTCTACATCATTTCATTGCACATGTAGGTTTGTGGAACCACCCTCACAATCAAGATGTAGTGCTATTCCATCACCACAAAGATTTCCTTTTATGGTCATAGCCACCTTCCCTACTCCTACTGTCCCTAATCTTAAGCAATTAATCAGTTATCCATCTTTACAATTTTGTCATTTAAAGAATGTTATATAAATGAAATAATACAACATGTAACAGTTTGGTACTGACATTTTAAACTCAGAATAATTTTTCTGGAGATTCATCCAAGCTATTGAATGTATGATTAGTTTGTATTTTTTATTGCTGAATAGTATTCCTTGTAACACATTTTGTTTAACCACTCACCATAAAGAAACATTTTAGTTGTTTCTAGCTTGAGGTTAATACAAATAAACCTTCAAGGAACAGGTGTGTACAGATTTTTATGTGGAGATAATATTTCATTTCTCTGGAAAAAATGCCTCGGAGTACTATTGCTGAGTTTTATGGTAAGTGTATGTTTACTCTTTTAAAAACTGCCAAGTTATTTCCAGAGTGTCTGTAGCATCTCACATTCCCACAGGAAGGTGTGAGAGATCTAGTTTCTACACATCCTCACCAACATTTGGTATTATTTGTCTTATTCTAGCTTTTTAAATAAGTATATAATGAGATCATGTTATGGTCTTAATTTGCATTTCCCTAATGGTTAGTGGTATTGATCACATTTTCATGTGCTTATTTGCTATCTACATATTCTTTTTGGTGAAATCTTCTGGAATTCTGCCCATTTTCTAATCAGAATTTTTTTTTCCTTTTTTGTTTTTTAAATTTCAGAATATTGCAGGGGTACCAACATCTAGGTTACATATATTGCCTTTGCACCACCTGAGTCAGAGCTACAGCATGCCCATGCCCCCAAGAGTGTACACCGCACCCATTACATGTGAATGTACCCTTTCCCTCCCCCCTCCTCCCATCTGCCTGACACCTGATGAATGTTACTTCCAAAAGTGTTGATCAATTAGTAACAATTTGATGGTGAGTACATATGGTGCTTGTTTTTCCATTCTTGTGATACTTCACTTAGTAGAATGGGCTCCAGCTCTATCCAGGATAATACAAGAGGCACTAGATCACCATTATTTTTTGTGGCTGAGTAGAACTCCAGATACCACATTTTATTAATCCACTCATGTATTGATGAGCACTTGGGTTATATTAAGTATTCCAATCCATGAACATGACATTTTTCTTCATTTATTTAGAAGTTTTTTATGGCTTTCATCAGTGCTTTGCAGTTGTCAACATACAAGTCCTATACGTGTTTTGTTACATGTACATCTAAGTATTTCATTTTCAAGTGATTATGAATGGTATTGCATTTCTAACTTAAGTGAGTATGTGTTCATTGCTTTTATATAGAAATACAATTGTTTTTTTTTATGTTAAACTTGTGTTCTGTGAGCTTACCATACTCACTTATTTTAGGAGTTTTTCATAGATTCCTTGGAAATATCTTTGTAAACTTATGTCATCAGCAAACGAGGACAGTTTTATTTCTTCCTTTCTGATCTGTATGCCATTTATTTCCTTTTCTTTTTAATGTGTTGTATAGAACTTCATCCCCATGTTGGGTAAGCATGATGCAAGCAGGACACCCCTGCTTAGTTCTCAATCTTGGAGGAGAAAGAATTCAGTCCTTTGTTGTTAAATATGATATTAGCTGAAGGCTTCTTTTTGTAGATGTTCTTTATCACATTGAAGGAATTTCCCTGTATTCTTAGTTTTCTGGGAGCTTATATCATGAAAGATGTTGAATTTTGTCATATTTTTTGCATCAATTTATATGATCATTTCTCTTTTGATTTTTCTTCCTCAGCTAGTTAATATAGTAGATTGTATTGACTGATTTTCAAACCAGCTTTGAATCTCAGAAATAAAGCATACTTGGTCATGGTTCATACTTTTTAATATATTGAAGAAATCTATATTCTTACTTTTTATTTGGATTTCTATGTCCATATTTATGAAGGATATTGTTGTTTAGTTTTCTTCCTTTGTATTGTCTTTATCTGATTTGATATCAGGATAATATCAGCTATGTAAAATGAGTTAGGAAATGTTCTTTGTTTTCTGGAAGACAGTATATGGAATTTACATGAATTATTTTTTAAACTTTTGATAGAATTCTCCAGTGAAAGCTTCTGGTTCTAGAGATCTTCTTTTTGGGAAGTTTTAAAATTACAAATTCAATATCCTCTCTTTTTAGGACTCCAATAACCCAAATGTTAAATCTTTTGTAATAATCCCATATATCCCTTATGAACAGGCTTATTCAGTCTGTTTTCCAATCATTGTCCATATTTGTAATTTTTATTGTTCTATATTCATATTCACTTATTCTTTCCTCTATTCTTTTCATTCTGCTTTTGACCCCATCCAGTGAGTATTTATTATAATTATTATATTTTTTAATTTTAAATTTCTGTTTTCTTCTTGATATCTTCTTTCTTTACTGTGACTTTCCATATTTTCTTTCATTTCTGGCATGTTCATATTTGCTCCTTAGAGCATTTTTATGAAGGCTGCTTTTAAAGTCCTTGCCAAATAATTTAACATATTTTATTGTGTACTTCAACTATTTTATTTTAGGTACCATTAGAAACCATTGTAGGGTGCTTAAAGTATTTTATATTCTATATATTTATCAGAGAAAGTCCAATTAGGATTAACAAAGTAGATTTTTCTGACTCTAAGACAGCTTATTATAAAGGATAATCAATAGAAGATATAAAATTGATAGTTTGAGAATATGAACTAATGTTGTAAATAATAGAAAAATTTTTGTTGTTGTAATCTTAAAGTGTCTAAGTTTTTTTTTTTACATAAGAACAATCATTTGGGTTATCTAGAAGTAGATAATATGCAAGTGTCTTCTAAATATATGTTTATATTACATGCATAGCATCTTAACCTGGGCAATTTTTCATGAATCTGCCTCATAATCTGTTTTATGGTATCTTTCTGGAGATATACTTTTCTTTTTTCAGCACTCATGAGACTATCTGAAATATGTTGCAAGCACTATTATGATGGTACAATATTAATAAATTTAATTAACAAAATACACATTACTTGTACATATTAAACATTAAATGTGTAGAATGTATACAAATACTAAACATTCCTGAGTGACCTTAGCCTAAAAAGCATACTCACCTCATCTGCAACCATTGACATTTATTCCCTTTTCTGGGATAGCAGAATGGGATTAGTAGGCACTTGTTTTTGTTTGGTTTCTTAGGTTTATCCATACTCTATGGGTATGCAAAGTCTTACCAACAACTGGAAAAACCATCTCATCTCTACCTATGGTCCAACAATTATTTATCCTTTATGATGGCTCTTCATCCTTCCGTAACATTACTTGAACTGTTATCAAAGCAGCCCACCCTAACTGTCATCTTCCTGGGAGCCAGAAGTCACTGTCCAGTAAAGCCACACATACTACCCCACTTCTCCAGACCCTTGAGAGGGAGGGGCATACATTTACTATATTGGAGGTCACTATTGGTTTTCTTCTTTAGGGTTAGCCCCTCCAAAATCACTTTCTATCCTGTTGCTTCTTTTCTCCATGTAAAATTCTCTAAAGACTTCTCTGCTGACTCTGTTCACAATGTTTTCTATGCTGTTTTTCATCATATTTAGTTGTTATAATTTTATACGTAAATAAGTGAAACAAATACTATAAAGTGCTTAACACAATGATAGATAGAAAGTACTTGGTAAAGGCCAGATATAATTTTTTCTAACTATTAATTTATGATAATGTTTAATAAAATATTTTATATTAGTTAAAGAAATAACTATAACGTATTAACTATGAAGTAAAGTGGTATTTTAATGAAATAAGGTCTATAACAGTGGCAGGAAAAATGCATTTAACCCTAAGACTCCATATTATATTACTTTTTAATATAATACTCCATATTATATTACTTTTACAATCAGCAAGATTTTAAGTGGAGGGCTTCTTATTTCTAAATCTTTTTTGTAATTATCTATTTTCTCTAATTAATAAATGCTTTATGCATGATTATCCAAATATGTAAGTACAAGTAGTAGGTCAGTCAGACATTTTTTATGTCTGATTCCCCTTCCATCTCTTCTACTGCTTCCCAGAAAGAGACCATGCTGTGATTCATTCAGCTCTCCAGGGCAGCGTGGGTGTGCAGAGTTCACCTAATACATGTTGAGTTTCTCCCAAACCAGTGACCCACTGGCATGGGAGCTGAACTGTGTCCTCTTTGCCTGAGGACATGTGGAAATAGTGTGACACTGGCACTCTGCTAAGGGAGAAGAAGTCACCAAAGGTGAACTAAAGAATCATTATAAAATAAACTGTTTAACTGAAACAAAATTGACATTTTGTACTTCAGCTATACTATACAAATACTGATTTTTACCTTCTTTGTGATTGAGAGACAATATCAAAATAGAAGAATTTTACATGATAAGGAATAACTGTCATTTGTAAATTCTCTTAATCACAAAGTCACAAACAAAAGAACATAGAATTTTCAAACATTACAACATACTTGTATCACCAAGAAGTAGTTTACAATGTGAACACAGCATAATATAATACAGAAACCATAAATATTTCCATAAATGACAATAGATTTTAATGTTTGTCTTACCTGTGATCAAGATATTGAAAATATAATTGCTATTCTTTTTAACTCAGTATGTTCATAAACATTCTATGTCTGATTGTTTCTTGATGTTTTAACTTAGGTAAAATTATGACACTTTGAAAATATTGAAAGAACAACCCCAAACTAGGCTGAAATGATGAAAAAGAGGATTATAATTTCAGTGTTATTCTACATCCATAATTATACATCTTTCATTTAATTCACCATTTTTCATGTCATATTTTTCTTTCTGCCCTCTCCCCACAAGATTTTACCTAACACTTCATAGTTCACAGAGTCACAACACAATCATACCTGATTTTTTTATTAGTTAACCAACAAGAAAATGAACATTAAGTGTTCTATACGGTATTACATAGCAAAGGTACAAATTACAAAAGAAGTAAAAAATACTAGGCTCCTGATTTCAAATAGCTTCTAATTTTATTAGGGTAAATAATCATAGAAAAGTGAAAAAATTGCCAGGACAATGTATAATCACATGGCAAACCCTAGTGTGCCACAGAAAATTGTGAGAACCTTCAATAAAAGGAAATGGTTGCATAATGTATAAACCTATGAAATAGTTCTTGTAGATGCTCCTTTATGGTGCTACATATTTGGTATCTTCACAAATCCTAAATTCACTCTTTCTTCCACTTTTTGTCATCTGCACTAGCCCTCCTGCTCCAGGGCACCATCACCTTCTGCTAAAGATGAAGTAGCACAACAGAGAAGAGCAGGGGACTCTCAAGGTCAGGAAATTTGTTTGGAGGGCAGCCATTGAAAACATACTCTTTACCCATTGTGGGTCAGGCACTGCACTAAGCACGTTGCTTCCATTATCTCATTTAGTCCTTAACATTGCCATATGAGGAGCAATGCTAATATTATGCCCTTTTAATAGATGAATGAACAGGAGTTAAGAAAGTTTTCATAATTAGTCTCAGTTCACACACTGGGAGAATCTAAGGTATTCTGACCACAGCGCTGTGCTCAGCTTCTTCATAGTGAAAGCCCTACTCAAATTCCCAAGGCTGGGGTGGGAAATGGGGGAGAAAATTGAAACTAAGAGGCAAAGTCTAGGGGTTGACAGTGCAAATATCTCAATATCCAGAGATATTTTTGTTTCCAATTTCTGACAGAGAAAGTCATTTTAAATGAAAGCTGTTTCCTCCAAAATATGGAATCATATTGTCATATTGATTGAAACTTAAGGCAACCAGTCATAGTTTGTGGACAACTGGCATCAATTAATAAAAACTACAGAACAAAACCAAAAAAATATATATATTTCTTCTCTACAATTTTGCTTTCCTTTTCTTTCTAATCCCTTTTATCCATATTGTTAATTCTTCGCTATGGGTTATGGCCAGAAAATCAATATACAGCTATATCTTAGAGTTCTGAGAACATTACTTTGATTGAGAAATAATATTGCAGGGTGAAATTTGTACCTTGACTTTAAACTGCTATAATAACCTGGTGATGCTTTTGTTTTCCAAATTTTGTTGATGTAGGTTTGGTGTTTGGATATTTTATTGGTTTTATTGACCAAGTAAATCTTTAGAAATACTAAATCCTTTAACATTTTGGTGGTGGCTCACAGCTTCAGAAGCACAGAAGGAGTTCCACCTGTTTCAGTGACAGATGATTCAGGCTGCTGCTGCAGATAAAAACCATCTGGCTGGTACTAGGTAGAATAAGAAGCAATGGAGGAAGGGCGCTTTTTCAACTTCAACTTTACTGGGAAAAAAAAAAGGGAGAAGTTTGAAATTGGTACTGTCTTAGTCTATTTTGTGCTGCTATAAAAGAATACCACACTCTGGGTAATTTATAGTGAACAGAAATTAATTGGCTCATTGTTCTGTAGGATGGGAAGTCTAAGATCAAGGGTCCCATTTCTGCCAAAGGCCTTCTTGCTGTGCCATAACATGGTGGAAGAGCAAGAGGGGGACAAACTCATGTTTCTATGAGGAACCTACTCCTGTGATGATGGCATTAATCTATTCATAAGGGCACCCCATGACCCAAATACCTCCCCCATGCCCCACCTTCTTACACCATTGCATTAGGGATCAAGTTTTCAACACATGAGCTTTGGGAACACATTCAAACCATAGCAGAGATTTTAATTTTCTTTGGAAACAATAACTTACCTGCAGATGATTGTCTGTTGTTAGATGTTAGAAGGCATTAACACACTGCTGCTGTATTTACATAATTGGCATGATGGTGTTTTCAAGCTAGATGTCACCCAGTGTACACTAGAAAACCTTGTTTTGCAAGTTTAGTTGGGTAACTTTAGTTATAAACTTTCAAAGTGAATTCAGAATGGCTTTCTTGTTTTGTGTTTAAGGTGAATTTTGAATAAACCTAGTGCACTTTGGTGAACTATTTCAAATACTCCAGAAATAAAATCAAAGGGATATCCAAGAAATAAAGTTCCTAATTTATTGGTCTAAGAAATAAATGTAGTGCAAGGCTAAGGGAAGTTATGGGCAGGAATTCTCCGGTCTCTGTGATCATCTTCCACAAAGGAAATTTTCACACTCTTGGTTGATTATGATGTTTGCTATCAATCCTCAGTGTTTAAATAAAAGATATGTGGAAAATTCATGTTGCTATTTAGGAGAAATTCAAGGTGCTTCTCTGCTCCCTGCTTCTAATAATACAACTCAATTCCAACTTCATCCCCAAGAAGGGTTTAAATTCAATCTTTTCAAGTTGAACTTATTGTAATGAGCTATAGTTCAAATAGAAGGTATTTCAAACAGATTAGAACTCGAGGGGGAGAGGTGGGGCATGGGCAATATATGTAACCTTAACCCTTGTACCCCCATAATATACTAAAATAAAAATTTATTTTAAAAAAAAAAGGATTAGAGTACAAGGTGGTATCTTTTCTTAAATTCTCTCTTCTTCCACAAACCTAAGGGAAACCCTTCAGGAGACACTTGAAAAAGGTGTAAGGTGGGGAATCTAGTGTATCTCCACCTTTGCCACAAGGAAAACTGACTTTTCATGTTCCTGAAGCAGATACATATGCTTTGGCACTATTTCAAACTGGAGTTTGAGATCACTTTTGGGATCTTTCAGTCTACTTTGGTTTGGATTATTTGGACTAACTTTGTTTAGTAATCTTCTTCATTCTCTCTGGCTAGTCCATTAGAGAATTACAGATGATCCAAGGCAAAAGTTCACTCATTGTAAAATGGTAATTTTCTTTTTCTGGGCATGTTTTTCATTCAGAAACCCAATGAGAAAAAATGGTAAGTCCTGGGTTATTTTTACATCTAGGTTCTAATGTCATTTTAAACTTACTTTAATATGCTCTACCATGATGTTCCTAGATTTAATTGATAGTTGCTGCCATGTTGTTATACATTACATATATAAATATATATATATAACTATTGGTTTTGTCTACCTTGGGTGGTCTTATCCTATTATTTCTACTTCAATCAAAGCCCCAGTTTGTTATCATCAATCTGGTAAGTAAAACAGAGCAGGTTTTCATGACCCTTTCACCTTAGATGTCTGTGTGTTTAATTGGTCCTCTGATTTAAGACTTGGTTTGAGTCAAGTGGGATATTGAATGGTATTAAAAGAGCCATCCTGTGTTAAACTAGCCATATGACTCCAATTGACCTTATGAAAATATAATTGCTGCAGTATATGCATATCAAATATCCATTACCTCTAACTCTTTCAACATCATTTGAAACTATGGCCCCATGAAGAACCAGATTTCAATTGATTTAAGATGTTGTGTTGGATTTTGATTCTATAGCAAATCTGGATTTTTTTTCTATACCTATAATATACTAGAGTTTTTATCTACACACATATTTGCAGTTACCAAGAGAGTCCTGTCTTGTGCATGGAGCATCAACAGTGTAAAGATTCTTCCAAGATGACTTAATGTAGCTGATAAAGGTTTTGTTATCCAACCATTATTTATATATAATTGTAGAAATTAATTATTTACTTTATGGAGAGGACATTACATATGTACATTATATTATTTTCAATAATTGCCAAAAAACTAATTTGAGCTTTCAGTTGAATTAAGCTATATATTTTATAATGTTATAAAATTAGAACTCATTCTATTATTTCTGAAGAGATTTCAGACACTACAGAGGGATAAAAAGGATGTTACCATTACTCCTAATTATATCAATATATTTTAGACATTTATCATATATTTTTTCCAAAACCATCTGCACATTCAAAAAATAAAAGTTCTAAAGGGTAATTTTAGAATTTAAACTTTTAAAGGATAAATGTCTATTTATGATTATTAAAATCAATATGATAGAATAAAAATAATTTGAATTTTAGAGTTAGGAAGATGTAAAGTTGAATCTCAGCCCTACCACTTCCTAACTATAAAATATTTGGCAAATGAATTTACCTCTTTGAATTTTATTTCCCTCATCTGTAAAATGGGATTAATGCTATATATAAATCCTAACTTTCAGAGATGATAGAACAATTATATTTCAAATACCTGATATTAATGATAACAAATAGCCATTTATTCTCCATCTTTTACATAATTGTATCTTATTTTATGTTTAATATGAGTTAATATTATTATGTATTAACAATTATCACATCATTATATGGGGACTAACAATAATCATAGGCTGTTGGTATCAGAAGTGTTATTATTCTCTTTGTGTAATATATAAATAAGAAAGTTAAAACAATATATATGATTGTTAGGAACATAAACTTTGGAACCTGATTGTCATGATTTGAATCTCAGCTGCCTCTCACACAAACTATGTGACCTTGGATAAGTTACTTCAATTCTATGTGTTTTTCTCCAATTTTCTGTAAAATTGGTACAATGAAAGCCTCACAAAAATTTGCATATAACAATCTTATAAGAGTCACTGCTACAAAGTAAGTCCAATATAAGTGACTGCTACCAATCTTAGAATGTTGTCTAAAATCATACCGCTAATAAGTAGAAGATGAATATTTCTGTCCCAGCTTTTTTGTTTTAAGTTCAAGTTATTTTCCCCTGACTCCGCCGTAATACCCAGAATTTTATGTAAATATTCAGGTAGTAAGGATTTTCTAATACTGATACATAATTACATGAAACAGAACATGCAGTAGCTCTATTTTCCTTATCAGAGTAGGTTGATAATAAACAAACTATGCAGATTTCAAACCAGAGTCCCAGCCTGAGTTATGATTATCAATTCTCATAAATGTATTGCCTCCAAAGTCACTGACACTGACTGAATGCCCACTACCCCCTGCCTTATTTATTAATTAGACTGTTGCTGTGGACCCAGGATCATTGACTCCATAAATCTCTGGCTGAAATCCACTTTATTGGCATTCTAGGTTCCCAAAGAGCCGCTCACCCAGTGTGAAAGCAAATGCAGTCACATTCATAAACATAAATAAATTATTAATGATACATCTATTTGGCCAGGAATTATATCAAGAAGGATTGTAACAAATGATAAATATAAAGGATTCACTTTTTGAAGTTGCATTTCTGCTTGTATTTCAACACCAGTTTTGCCAAAAAGTCCACAGGAATGATAATCAAGATATGAAATTTATAATCAAAGGTGCTGAATTGTATTAAAGTTTCAGATTTGGTTTAATTTGGAAAGTACATCCTTTGCTTATCAGATAAAAAGAAAATGTTTTTCTCACTTTTTAAAAAGATTTTTACCCATTTACTCTGAATTTAAAACCACATTTTCTGAGGACAGCAGAGAAAAGCTCTTCTTTAAAGAGTTTTCAGAACATTGCTGATTCTTACTGGATGTTTTCAACCTCTGTCAAACAATGTACACAGCAAAACCTTCCAAATGTCAAATACCTTAAATAATGGCAGGAAATAACTTTTCAGATTGATAAACACTTTTATCCATCTCCTAACTCAGGGGAAGTAGAAAACTATACCCAGAAAACTATATTGAAACAAACCAGGAAAAAAAGGCCACTCTTTTTCAGAGACCAAGTAGCCTTTGAGGCCATCCCAGACAGTGTTCCATAAGCTTCATGTGAGTCTACATAAGTGATGCAGATAAATTTTATGTGACTGTGGATGCGTGTCCGTAGCTGATTTTTACTGTGAGAGATGAAGATATCATTGAAAGTGTAGTTTAAATGTGGAAGACTTTCACAGTGGAAAACAAGTTATCATTGAAAAGAGTATTTGGGATTTGATTTATAGATTCCTAAAAAAATAAGCTAGCCAAAATATATCTTAAAGTTTCATTGGATGAGATTTTTAATTTATGTAGTTATTTCCTATAAATTGTTTTTACCTAAGTGTAAAATAAAATATATGGTTTTCTAGAGTCTAAGATTCATAGATTTTTTTTTTTTTTTTGAGACAGAGTCTCGCTTGTTGCCCAGGCTATAGTGAGTGCCGTGGCGTCAGCCTAGCTCACAGCAACCTCAAACTCCTGGGCTCAAGTAATCCTTCTGCCTCAGCCTCCCGAGTAGCTAGGACTACAGGCATGTGCCACCATGCCCGGCTAATATATATATATATATATATATATATATATATATATATATATATATTGGTTGGCCAATTAATTTCTTTCTATTTATAGTAGAGATGGGGTCTCACTCTTGCTCAGGCTGGTTTCGAACTCCTGACCTCGAGCAATCCGCCCGCCTCGGCCTCCCAGAGTGCTAGGATTACAGGCATGAGCCACCGCGCCTGGCCAGATTCATAGATTTGAAATAGATGTTTACAATTATTTCATCCCACTTTCTATGGCATCTCTGCCAGGTGGTGATTTAACCTTTGCTGGAAACTCTCAAAATAATAGCTACCATTTACTAAGTGCTCATTTGTGCTGGGTACTGTGCTAAGTACCTCACAATTATCTCACTTAATCATCACAATAACCTCATGAAGAAGACATTATTATTGTCAATTTTTGAGAAAACTGAGGTTTACAGCATTTGCTATTTTCAAGGTCAAACAACTAATAAGAGGTGTTACAAAATATGAACTCAGATCCATTTACTTCCAAAGTATGTGATCTTAATACCTATGTTATGCTACTTGAGTTTTGTGGAGAGACAGCTGTAGTTCTTAGAAAAGTTTTCTTTCATTGAGCTGAAATATGCATTCCTGTAAACTTAGTATTTCTTTACCTATCTTTTAAATAAGATGAGACAGCAATCAGATTTATTTTTAGTCTGTTGTGGTTTTTTTGTTGTGTTTTTTTTTTGAGTAAACATTTCAGGTAAGAATCTAAACTTATCTTTGAAGGGAAAAAATAGGTTATAGAGTCATAAGGAGGCAGAGCAAGCTTAATAAAAGCTCTCTTTCTACATCATCAATCTACTATGTTACCTAAATTTTTCCAACATGTAGGATTAAGGAGTCATCTCCAGAAGGCCCTAGCAAGACCATATGATACTTATGGTGGGTAAAATAACTGTACATCAGCATGAATTAGTCTTTCCATTAGTTGTTACCATATAGAGAAGAGACCTAGGAGGGGATGATATAGGACAGGTGTGTTCTGATGGATCTACTATATAGGAATAGATATTGAAAATGGGATACCTTCAGATGTAGATAAAGTACTAAGTGTATAACTATTTATAATGACACTCTCAACCAATCTTCTCATCAAAATACTTTCCTTCACAGAACTATAATAACATAAATGTTTCCAATACTCCTTAATTTATATAGGTTTAGCCTTTACTTATTTACCAAAACTTTGTACTGAAATACAAATATCCCTAACAAACTCAGTGTGACTTAATTTAACAGATTTCATTATTTCCTATGAGTAGGTAACTGAGATGGGAGGTAAAGAAATTGAAGAGATAGGTGATTCTTCAACTTCAGCATGCATCTGGATCATCTGGAAGACTGTGCTGCATGCCTGGAGTTCCTGGCTTACAAAAACTCAGAAGGGGGAGGCTAAGAATTTGCATTTCTAGTAAGTTCACAGATGATGATGATGTTGCCAGTCCCAGGGCTACACTTTGAGAACTACTGGTGTAGGGAGCAGTATAGAAAGGGAAATAGAGAAGTGGTAAAAGGGAAAGAGTATACTGCAGCCTAACCTAACTCAACATACAGAGTATTCATGCTAGATTCATAGCGATAATTGTATAAGCTTATCTCTTCTTACAGGTAAGAAAATAAGGCATACAAACTCAAAGTGCTGTACCCCATTATTGAATACTGGTGAGCTACTATGAGAATCTTCTGACTCAGCTTTACATTTTAGTCATGAATAGAGCCTTTCAAATTCAAGGTGCATAAGAACCAGTTGAGGAGCTTGTGAAAAGTGCAGATTCCTAGACCCCATTCTGGACTCAGAGCCCAAACAATCTTCATTTTAATAAATTCTCTTGGTCACTCAGATACAGAGTATAATGACAGCACTTTAAGAATCAGGACAAATAAAATCAGGTGCTGGGAGAGCCTCTTATAGGAGAGGCAGAGACCCACCTGAACACAAGGCCAAGTTACGGCATCTAGGAGGAACTGAGGTGGAGGGGTAAGTTGGATGCTTATTTGCTTTCCAACAAAGTGGTTCAAAACAGATAATTATTGTGGAAGCAGGAAACCATCTCAGTATGTTTGTCAGAACATCCCACCCTCCTTGTGTAGAAGGGTACTAACTTTGTAGAACATATGAACACAGAACCCACATGTCTAATCCTCACCTGGCAGGAGCCAACTCTACCCTGATACAGTTCCCCTCTAAGTGGGCACATGGAAGAATAATAATTTCCAAGCTATATAAGCATTTTTAGAGTCATCCCACAGGGGCTTATAAACATTGTCACCTATAACACAAATGGGGAATCCAACAGGAGAAGGAAAAGACAAAAATGCAGTTTGCTGAGCTTTCCTTTTAGTTTTTATTTGCCCCAAATCTCAATTGTACTCTTATTCCTAATTAAGAAAACCATTATTATCAATTTTTCATCTTTCTTTTGTTATTCTGCTTTAGCAGCTTAGTGTGAAAGCAATTGTCCCCATCAAAGTGGCAGACCATGAAATTCCCTTGCCTATCCCGTTATTTTCATAAATATGTCATAAAAATGAAAGCATTTTTTGAAAAAGATAAGGAAATAATTAAAAAACCATCAAATTTATTTTTGATGAGTAAATTTGGATTTTTAAGGGCATGAAAATGAAAAGTACATTTTTATGAGCACTGAAGTAGCCTTTGAAAACCCATCATAAGTCAGCTCACTATATATAGCACACATTCCTATATAAATGCATATTCCACTTTAACTCTAGGAAAAATGATGTATCTATGCAAATCATTTTCTGTGTGCTTTTTAAGAAAATAAGTCCTGAATTACAAACATTACTTCTCCAAACTCCTCGTAGACTCCTTCAATGAATAAAGCCAAAGGAGCTTAAATAGCTTTTAAGGTATCTCATGATTGACCTCATTTTTCCTTATTTCAATTTGCTCTTTCATAACCCCACTCTCCCAACACCTCCTCTCCCCCCCCCCTTCACTTATAATCTTACCTTTCCTAATCATAGTTAGATTTACCATAAGGCTGATGAACTTGATATGCCAGGGACACTCACTTGCACAGGCCCTTGAATGTTAGAAGTTGCTAGGAGTTTAGAGAGTTCTGAGTGAAGGCCCAAAAAGTCAGGTTGCAATCAGGAAATATTACTATGCTAACATTTTTGAGAAATTTCCTAAAGATATCTCAGAAGGAAGAGTCTTGAATCTCCAGGCTTCCAGTAATTTGCTGGAATTTTATGTTTTATTCTAAATTAGTATTTAATTTTATATCTAATTTTTATTCGTAAATGGCCATAAATTGTATGTTTTAGGCCCACAATACCTGTCTTATTCCCAATATGTTCTCCCTTTTAATGTAGTTGTTCCTTTGATAAAGCTATTTCTAGAATACCCTTGTACCCTCCCAATATTTCTCCCCTTTCCCATATCTCTCTGTATAAAAATACTATCCATTCTTTAATTTTTAGCTCAAATGCTATGGCCTCCTCAACTATCATTACTCTAATTAATGTAAATCTCATCTGTATACTCACTGTATTTCATCTCCTTTTAATCAAATCCCATTGTGTCTTAAATCACACATCATTGGTTACTTATTTTTAAGACAAAAAACATATCTGATACCTCCTAGTTCTAAGTGACTAACAAAATATTTAAGCTGAGGAATTCTAAACCCTGAAGCTTCCCTGCAATGATATAACCTATACTTCTTTTATTAATAATTTGTGTCCCCTATGGCCAAAATATCCTGGCAAAAAGAAAAATTACATCTGTTTGTAAATGTTGCTTCCATTAGCTGGAACATCATTCAATCCCAGACTCTTACCCCCAGCCAATATTTTTCAAAAAGTTGTGTTTAAAGTCTTAGTAAGACTTTGTTTGTCTTTGAGAATATAGGATGAATTATTTGCTAAAGTCCAATTAAATTGATCTAAAATATAAGCAGAATAGAATTAGTTCAAAAAAAGAGAGAGAAATAATATGCATAGAAATGGTTGATAAAGGGAACAATGAGAAAGTAAACTAAATGTTCACTTTTAAAAAATGATCAGTATTTGATGGAACATTGACAGAGAAGGTTGTTTCTAAGTGTGAGAATTACACAAAATCAATAACAGTAGTGACCAGAGGACAACTGGAGTCAGGGTTCAAATTTCTGTATAGTGTGAACTCATACCAAGTGGGTAAAATAAAGCCATGTTTTGGAGAGTTTTGAGAGTAAGGCTGAGGAAAACACCAGTTAATTATCTCAAGGAATTCAATGTGAAAAATTGCACCTCTAGAGAAAAAAACTGACCGGGAGATAAAGGTAGCTTAATTGTACTGTTAGAAATTATCATAAAAAATTAATTTTATTGATCATTACAATGTGTTGGGCATTCTTCTCAGTGCTTTACAAGAAAAAAATAATTTAATTCCCATAAAAGTTCTGTGGATAAAACCCTATAATTATCACTATTTTACTAATGAGAAAACAAACTGTAGGCTTAGAGACTCAAAGTCACTTAACCAGTAAGCAAGGCAAATAATTAAAATAATTAAAAAATATATTGGATAGGAGTTAAGAAATTTAAGTGGTAGTCTCATCATTGTTACAAATTGGCTATGCAATTTTATATAGCTCAGTTAATCTAGCTATACCTTGTTTGGCTTCTCTATATGTTGAGGCTAGAATCACTACATGATGATTTAAGCCAAAATAAACTACTTCAAACTATTATTCTTCCTTTTGGGACTATTCCCATCACATTTATTTGCAAAGGATACCCTGCATAACATTTCCATCTTTCAAGAGCATGAAAAGTCAGACAAAATATAGACAATCCCACAAAAGGGACCTAACTCACAACCAAACTAATCTTGGTTAATTCCTAATGGAATTTTATTGACTTTAAATATAATGCTGTGATTAATTTTTGGCTGATGCAACCTACCCTTGCTTCTTTGATACCTATGCAACAACAAATGGGAGATAGAAAGTCAGGGCTGGGGATGGCAAATTTACAATTAGAATATATATATATATATATATATATATATATATATATAGTCTATTATGCATTAATACTGTATTGGGAACTTAATTGATAGTATCTCATTTAATAATCAGAATAGTTCTTCAATGTAATTTTAGCATCTTCATTTTGCACATAGGGAAACAGAGGCTTACACAGGTAAATTATTTGCATAAGACTACTGTTACAGACTGAATTGTGTCCTTCTCAAATTTATATGTTGAAGCTTTAACCGCCAATGTGACTGCATCTGGAGACAGGGTTTATAAGAAAATAGTTAACATTAAATGAGGTAATAAGGGTAGAGCTCTAATCTGATAGGGCTGGCATTCTTATAAGAAGAGAAAGAGATGCCAGAGGTGTGGAGCATACACAGAGGAAAGGCCATTTGAAGACATGGTGAGTAGATGGTCATCTAGGCCAAGCTACCAGGATTTTGTTATGGCAGTCCTAAAAGACTAATATAGCCACACAGATAATAAACATCGAAAACACTGGAATTAGATTTAATTCAGACCTTTTTGACCTCAAGTCCATATTCTTACTTCAAGTTCATGCTGAAAGAATGGTTCAACTCTATGCACAGATAACTCAAGCATTTTTAATATTTACGAAATATTAAAAATGTCTGTGATTTAAATAGGTGAGTCTCTTTTCCTGCTGCCCCAAAGATAGCAACAGAGTAAAAATTTAGCTAATTTCAAATTAAATTAATAAAAAGTCTTTGCTATAGTGTTTTATGTTTCAAAGTCTAATGCCTGCATCTTAGAATTATGTTTTAATTATTAAAATGACAATTCAGGGGAACACTTAATAGAAATGGAATGGTTAAATAGATATAAAATGGAAATGAGAATATATGGTATGTTTTATTTTCATTTCCTCCTTTACATAAAAATTCCATCATGCCATATATGGGAAAATAATAGATATTTATTATAAATAATTGAATTATATCAAGTTTATTGAATTATATCAAGTTCCATTTATTAAAAGAACTTTTTAATAAATGAATTTTTGCCATTTTTGTACATTATAAGCTTTCCGAAAGCTCCATTAGAGTCAGGTTTCTGCTCACAAAGCATGACCTAGCCACAAACGAGACAAACTGAACTGTAGTCAAATATGTTCTGGAATTTAGAATTACAGAACAAAGACTATTATTGAAAAGTTAGGACTGACATGATTTTTGGAGGTGATAATATATCAATTAATCAAGTTTTTGCTTATATGATCCAGGTAAATTGTTAAATTTATAGAAATTTCGAGCAAATTAATTTGCTTAATAATTCAATTTCTTTAGTGTAAATTTTCCTTTCATATGTTTAGAATAGATTCAGACTAAAAGTGTATTTAGTTTATTTTTTCTGACTTCTAGGAATGAATATCTCAACTGGATGAGACTGACTCAAAACCTTTGATATAAGAAACATTTGTAAAATTCACTGGGTAACCAAATTATTGGTTAAACTCAGCTGATCTAGGACACCTAGATTCAACTCCTAGCTCAGCAGTGTGAGTGGGTTGGCAGCCTTGAAACCCAGAAAAGCAGATGGTGCAGTTTCAGTCAAAAGACAATCCATTGGGGAATTTTTTCCTATGTAAGTAAGTGTCAGACTTTTTGTTCTGTTCAGGTCTTCCTTCAACTGATTGGATGAGGTCCACTCACATTAGGGTGGACAATCTGCTTTATTGCTTTATTCTACTGATTAAAATGATAATTTTAGAAACACTCATTATAAAGTTTGACCAGATATCTGGGCACTAAGTGGCCCAGTCAGGTTGCCATATAAAATTAACTATCATAGGTTTTTTATAGCTATAAGGTTATCTATGATTAGCAGATGTTGGATGCATTTTCATGAGGTAGCAAAGCAGGAAGCCTAAATAAATGACTAAAAATATGCTTGTTGGTCCTATATTTAAAGGAATTAAATAGATGTTTGAGAATTTGAGTTTGGCATTAACTGGTCCTGCCTTCTCTGAAGGAGTAAATGATATAGGGGCCAATGTACAGAAGTCATCTTAGTCTCACCTTGAAACTACCCTGTGTCATGTCTTCAGCTCTTCAGCTTTCCAGACAATTTGGATTCTAACAATGATGTCCTCTTTGTTGCAAATATTCCTCAATTCCATATTGATGGTTGAGGTATTAGTTGAAGCTCTTGTGCTTCCTTGCAATACACAGACAGTTGGCATTGCTGAATGCTGGAACAGTCTGGTTAAAAAATCAACTCAACAAAGATTACTCTGCCTTCCTAAACTCTTTCTGGTCTATACCTTAGTAAGGCAGTTTGGTCACTAAATGTGGCTCTTCCTAGGAAGGTATTATCTCCTAGTCACTCCCTGATATTTGATTACAATGATAGAGATGGGGGAATAATATAGGCTTATTTTTAAAATGAGAGCCCTGATGATTCCTGGCATAATGTTTTTTTCTTTCCCTTAATGACAACCTTAGGATAGCCTTTTAATACACTCTTCAAAAAGGCACCTTGAGGATTCAAGCTTAATTCTGGTTCAACCACCTAGATTGTCTTGCTAGATTAACATGGTCCTTGTACATAAGGATAATGACCACTCAGCTTCTACCATTGCTCATTGAGCACTGAGTCCTCCCTACAGTGGTCTGCATAGGCTGGAATGAAGAAAACAATGGGTATCTATAATTTTTATAAAAGTCCCTTTGTCTCTTTTACACCTGACCCTTCCAGTCAAAAGATGTAAGCAGGGAATAATCGCAAAAGAAATGAAGTTACAGTTATAAGAATAGGACACACCCATTTTGTGGCGGTGAAAGAAGCAACAAGACCCTGGCACATGTGAAGGAAGGGAAAAACACTAATGAAATTCATCTTTCAGAATTGCTCCCTAGAGTTATTCTCACAAAGGAAATGCCTAGCATGGCTTTCTCAAACTATTGCAAACATGCTAAATTTAACTGACTGTTGGGTCTGTCATCCCCTGCCAAACAGCTATGGCAAAAATTTGATTGCCATTCCCCTTAACCTTACTGAGAAATCTCTCACAATCAGTGGGGGGTAGCTCCAGTTTCTGCACCTCTCATGCAAAGTACCTGGATATCTTTTCTATCCTCCATTCCTCTAACAGTTGCTCAGTCTTTCCATGGCACAGATGAACTCAACCTGGCTCATGACATGGATATTCTCAAACGATTCCTCCAAAAGCAAGGCCTAGATACAATTATTTGAACTGAACTAGGTATCCAAAGGCTAACCAATAAGCCAAGAAACCATACAGGAAAAACTGTCAAACTGAGCCCCTTGACTGATACAGGTTCTACTTATAACAAATTCTAAACTACAAATTAAAAATTTGGCCCGCCTCTATTAGAATAATCAGAGTAACTGACAGAGTGGTATACTCATGGTAAATTTCACTAGAAGCCAAGTGGTTTAGAAACAAGTTGTAAGTAATTGATGGGATCATTTCTCTATGTGTCTCTTGCTTTTTTGCATTCTTATGAGCAAGACACTGTTTGTCCTTTTCCCCAGACTATTCTTTCACATATGTGTGTATCAAATAGGTAGGAAGATAGAGATAGTGTCTACCTCCAGAGTAAAAGGCATGTTTGTTTGTAGTCCTGGAAGAGATAGTGTCTCCCTCTGGAAAAGATACAAGATATGCTTATTTCCCATTATAAGAAGACTTATGTTCATTAAAGTAAGAGTTTCTTTTCCTTTAATGCAATTTGATGTATGTGCAGGTATCACCTGGCCCTCTTTGTGTCGCTCTGTGGAAATTGAGCTTTGAGAGATCACTGCAGGAAAAACTGATACTTTGGCTTCTGCTGTTGTTGTGAGTAATAAACCCCTTTGTCTCTGACCCAGGAGTCTCATGTTTTCTGCCATGAAACTATGGAAGGCTGGCTTTTGAGATTCCATGCAGGGTAAGATTTCAGACTCATAGGAGTTCTTAAAACAACTCCTTTTGTTTCTCAGTGAACTTTTCCACATTTTAGTTATCATTGAATGTTTTCTTTAATCCAAATATCACCACAAATTTATGTAGATATTTTCTTTGTAATTGTTTTATTTAAACTAATAGTTTAGAAAAATTTAACAAATATTTAATATATTAGAGCTGTTGTAATGGGAAATATATACTCTTCCTTTATTCCACCTCCTTCCCTCATAATTAAATAAGGTTAAGTCTCTATAATAAAATGGAATGCAATTTTAGCTATTAAAATAAGATGGCTGTCTTTCATTAATTAAATAAAAATAATACCATTGTATCTTTGCCTTCAATAATTTAAATAAGATACTTTACTAGAAAGAATAAAGTATGGTATATATATTGAAAATAATTTTGATTCACTTTATTATTCAGTATGCAGAATCTTGTAATCATGTAAAATGTGAATTTAATTTTGACAATGTCAGGTTTGTAGTTAACTGATGCTGTCTTAGTAAAAGAAATACATATATATACAGCAATTTTCTCCCATTTCATTTAAAAATATAATGAGAAGACATATATTAACTACATTTTTACCAATGTACCAGTTATGTAAAATAACTAGATTTATTTTATGAAAAGTTTGCATTATGAGTTAAGTCATGACATTAATCTGAACAGAAAATCTTTAGTTAATACATATGGAAAACAAACCATAAATTTAAGAATGTGGTTTGACTGTGGAAATTTACATATTTTTGTATATTGTAAGATGTCTTAGCTCTTAAATTTAATGCTTTAAGAATTGTCATTTTGCAAAAACAGATATTCTCTATGCATTTTACCAATCCACTGGACTTATTTATTCCAATCTAATTGCTTTAATTGCACACATAACCACAAAGATCATTTGAATGTTCAGATACGCAGCCCACTTTCTAGATGAATATTCTGCTTTTACCACATGCCTCTGTTGGTCAGTGTTCATTTGGCCTTTGATACAAGCAAAAATTTTTGAAAACTTTTACTCCTATGGAGACATAGGCTTCTTCTCATAATCCCTTCTTTAAATGTTTTTATCAACTATTTGACCATTTTAAATGAGATATTATGTCAACTGTTAATTCTTTTAAAATAGAATTATATTTTTTAAAAAATATTTTTTGTGTAAATTTTAAGTGCAATTTTGTTAACATGGATATAGTGCATAATGGTGAATTCTGGGATTTTAGGGTATTAGTCACCCAAATAAATATTAAGTAATTTGTCATCATCCACCCCCTTCTAACCCCTCAACTCTTCTAAGACTCTAATATCCATCAGTCCTCACTCTATGTCCAAGGAACTGTGTTTTTTAATTCTTTTTTTTTTTTTTTTGAGACAGAGTCTCGCTTTGTTGTCCAGGCTAGAGTGAGTGCCGTGGCGTCAGCCTAGCTCACAGCAACCTCAAACTCCTGGGCTCGAGTGATCCTACTGCCTCAGCCTCCCAGGTAGCTGGGACTACAGGCATGCGCCACCATGCCCGGCTAATTTTTTTTTATATATATATATATCAGTTGGCCAATTAATTTCTTTCTATTTATAGTAGAGACGGGGTCTCGCTCTTGCTCAGGCTGGTTTTGAATTCCTGACCTTGAGCAATCCGCCCGCCTCGGCCTCCCAAGAGCTAGGATTACAGGCGTGAGCCACAGCGCCCGGCCTTGTGTTTTTTAATTCTTAATCTACTGCATTGTGTAAGTCCTCTAGTAATATATGTTCTTTTTTTAGCTTTTAAGATCATCTTATAGACTTCATGGAAATAGAAGACTAAAAGTGTTCTTAATTATCCTTACTCAGAAGTTGCTTGAGAGCTCTAGAAAAACTCGTTATTTTAGAAGGTTGAAGAATTGAATAATTTTTAAAGTCATATGGACAGTCAGAGAAAAATATCATTATCTTTAGATAAATCTCTAACAAATAATGTTAGCCACTGGGAAAAAAAGGACCACAATGCTCATATTTCCTTAAGGATTGAGAGGAGATAATTTCAATTAACATGTTTTCCTGCCCCTGTCAACTTTTTCTAGAATGGCAGAGCTAAGATATAACCTTAAATAAATTAGGAGAGAGGTGGCAGAAATGAGTACTAAAATTTTCTCTAGGCTAAAAATAGCCACTGAAAATATACTGAAAATTTTTTTCAACTATTATTTTTGCCAGCTTTGCTTATTACATAATTCGTACTCTGGACAGAATTGCTTTCTTGTCTCAAAGAGTAATGTCCAATATGTTGTAAAGGACAATTTGGACAATATTTTGAATGTGGTAAAATTTCATTGATATCATCTCTTCATAAACCTAATCTTTCCCATGTGTACCTTATGCATTTTATGTGTAGAACTCTGTGACCAAAAAATGAAAATGTACTAAAATAAATTTTCATGGTGTGGACATAAGGGAGACACAAATAATACCTCAGTACAATCCATACAATATTAAACAGTATTCCACACAGATAGTTATTATAGATTTCATCTGTTTTGTAATTAAAAGCAAAGAAGTCCCTGGTGTTAATAATGTGACAAAACTCTGTGATAAACAAAAAACAATTAAATAGTTTCATCAGATCAATTGTATTAGCAATAAAAACAAAACACCTATTAATTTTCTGCTGACAAACCAAGCTCTGTCAACATTACAATGTGAATCTCTTTACACCTTGGCAGATTGTTCCTCAGGCAATAAACATGAGGAAAGTACATTTATAAAGGAATTTGCAAAACAAAACAAAAATACAACAAGAGCAGAATTTTATGGCTCCTATTAATGGAGTTGTGGCTTTTGCTGATAAATATGAAGAGAGATTCTGGTTAGAAACAGAACTTGAAATTAAATGAACATTGAAAAATACAATCTAAGCTTAAAAAATTAACCCACATAAATAAAAATCTTCTACATGGCTTCTGACAGATATTTCACCTATTAGACCAGACGCATAAATTCCTATGGCCTACCGCACCAATTAATTTTAGAAAGAAATCTAGTGTTAATAAAAAGTACACACAATCCTGACATTTCACCCCGCCGCAGCAGTAGGATCTGACATGAGCCGGTATAACTTTTAGCGAGGAGAATGTACTCTGAGTATAGAGAATTGGCTAAAATGTCTTTACTGTTGACCACAGATTGCTTTTCAAGCACTGCTGAGTTTGTCTTGCATGGGCATCCAGATTTCCCTGTCCCCTTGGTGTCACACCTTCCTTTCTTTCATATTTTTATTCTGCTCCTGTGTGACTCTTTTATCCACATTAGAAGGTCCTCTTGTGCCTAGATCTTCACATTATTCCAGGTAGAACACTCGTAAGTCTCTACTACCAGTAGTGACCTCCCTCAGAACATTACTTTAAAAAACCTCTTCCCTGCATTTTGAGATGAAGGCCAAACGGGCTGGGAGAAATGAAGGAGCTAGAGAACATGGAGAGTTTATCTGGTGGAGACAGAGTTTTATTAGACAACTTCAACATGTCCCATAAACTGAGTTGCCGCTTTCGTAGAACTTTTTTCTATCCCTCAGTGAAATAAAGGGTAGGAGATAGGAGCTAAGAAGCAAATAAATTTAGGGAACCAAGATCCCAGATTATGAGATCCTCTTTAGCAATTCAGAACAGCTATTGATTTTACAGGAAGCTGTAAAAGTCCCTAGCTGAAACACAATTAAAAAAAAAAAAAAAAAGAAATTCTAATGACTTCTTTAAATAGAAAACACAATCAGAGATTTCTAGATTCAAAAAGTACAAAACAATATGGTCTGGAAATTCTCCCTTTCACTGAGTTCCCTTCCCTGGAGGAAATCAGCATTATCAGTTTGCAAACAATATTTTAAAGATAGATGCACAGGCATGCTTTCTGACGTCCCAGCATGTGGATGCACGATGGTAATGGTGCACTGACTTCGTAATGAGTACAGATATGTTATCATTTCAGACTAAGAGCACCCATTAAATCCAGGTAGAAGTCTATGGAAGCATCAGAAAGGCCTATCAGATCATCATCCAATCTATCCCATCACATCCATTCCTCTGGCCCTGCTTTCTTTCCAGCCCCTTTTATTTGCTCTCTTAAGAAAGGAATTTCTTAATAGAAAGAAGAAGTATGGGATTCAGAACAAGGCTTAAAGCTCAATGGTCACTCAATGACAGATAAATCACTTTATTATTTGTCTCTAAGTTTCTCCATCTGTGACATGGAAAGAATACATAGCTGTTATTACTTCATAGACAATACCAGAAGTGAAGGATGGGGGAAATATTTTGAATTTTAGAAGAACAATGTTACATAAACACCTAGTACTGTGTAATCATGTTTAAAACCAGAACAGAAAAAAAGTTGGGATGGAAAACTTGGCTAGCACCTGTAGGTCATAGATAGCTCTTATATTTGAGGAGGAATGAAAAGTCTCCCCATAAAGGTGATTAAGGGCTGTGTAACTGGCATCAGGTATCCAATTGCAGAGGCAGAAACTTCTGAAGAATGCAAGCCTTCCTAGAGCTCATTTTTTCCCTATGTCTCATTTAGTGTCTGACACAAACTATATTTCCAGAAAAATTACAGGTTATGAAAAAGTAGATCGTATAAAAAGACAATAAAAGTTGTGATATGAACAGACAAGAAGATAAACAAATAGGAATCTAAGTCATCTTTTGCACCATTTTTGAAATCTGGAAAGCAAGGATGAGTATCTTTTCACAAACAATGCAGGCAGGATGCACAGTGACTTGGTAAGAAGTACGAAATTTTAGGAACAGAAAACCAAAGGTAATTAGCAAGTTTACTGAATAAACTAACAAAAAATAACTTTTTGATAACTTAGTTGTAATCTCAATGCTTTTCCACCTTGCAAGTGTTCCTCGTAGCATCAATATACTTATGATAATATTTGCCTACCTAGAAATTACATTTTGAAATAATAAACACAACAATGGGAACATAATTATATCAATCATCAAGATAGGGAAAAATTATCATCCCTTCTAACTAAAAATAAATTACATCCTAGTGGTGACAGAGAGTTAAGAATGTGCTCTCTCATCACCTGTATGAAAACAAGTAATGTCAAAATTCTCAGCACAATTTAAATGTGTAATTATGTCATTTGACCATACAGTCTCTATAGGATTCTTAAGGGATATATACATGTTTGTGCATGTGTATGTATTTCTCATTTATTTCTAAAACATCATCAACACTAAGACATACCAAAAATTTATCTCTGTAAAAGCATTCCCTTTGTTATAAGAGATTGGCCTTAACCAAGTCAGTGCTGCCCAAACCACTTTTTCTCTCTGTAGGAAGTGCGCCAAATTTGTCATGTGCCTTTCCAGAGTACTTCAGAGAAGAGGGCTAGCCAGTGAGGCAGTTAGGATGACTAAGTAATTAATAAGGAATGGGTCTGCCATTCCCTAGAACAGCTGTGCAGGACTGCTTCCAATCATTCCAGCAAACAGGCTAATGCAGATGGAGACACCTGCTCTTCCCAGTGGTATTGCTTCAGATGCACTGAGGTACCCCTTAGCTGCCAGATACATTCATTTATGTTCATTTTGACGGTAATTTTAAATACGTGAATAAAATATCCAAGAAAAGTCCAGCAGGCTATTGTACAGAGCACTGCACTTTGTTGCCTACTTTCTGGGCATTTTTTTTTTTTTTTTTACTGTGATCCTGCCAAAACCTTCATTTGTTTCCTAGAGAAAGAAAACACCATACAGAATTTGGCTATCTCAACTCTGAAAGCAATCAAATGCTCTGATAAGAGGTGAAGGAACACACATTCTCAGAGCATATTTGTTCTCTCATCATCTCAGTCCCTTGTTGCCATGGCCACCTCTCAGCACAGAGGAACTACCCAGTAACAATGCTACCCAGTAACAATGCTTTGATGATATCCATTTCCTTGTTTAGACTTTGTGTGTTTCCCACTTTTCCTGACTGGCAACATTTCACATTTCTGATACAGGTTGGCAAGAAGAAAGACATTGAAGATGCTAATGAGTTATGTTTTAAAACTGCAGACAGGACACTAAGACCTCTAAATATTTATGGACATATTGTCTTTGAATTGTATCTATAGTCTTGATTATAAAGAGAAATTAAATTTTGTGGTAACTGTGCAAGTGGAAGGTGTTATACTCGTTCACATAAGCAGTCACTTCTGAATATATCCTGCACAAAGAATGGAAGATATGCTAGTTCAGGTAAGCCAGGGTTCCAAACACACAGTAGTGCTGGTGTTTTGAGATGGATGTGTTCTTTTGATCACAGGCAGATGTATGTGATTCTCTTAGGGAATTCTGAAAAACTGGAATTACATGTCTTATATGGAAGTTATTTACAATGGCCACAGAGTCAGGGATCACCTTCAGAGAAGGTATTAAAGGTCATATGTGGGTCTGCCTTAAATATTAATAG
Source organism: Microcebus murinus (assembly GCF_040939455.1). Taxonomy (NCBI): domain Eukaryota; kingdom Metazoa; phylum Chordata; class Mammalia; order Primates; family Cheirogaleidae; genus Microcebus; species Microcebus murinus. The sequence goes on along the minus strand of NC_134108.1, from coordinate 60,640,762 downwards.
TTGCTATTTAGATGTCGTATGGTCTCTTGAGGTACTATTTGTCCAACTAAGCAAATTTTATTGTAGTTGTTATTTTAACAGCATGTCTTCCTGGGCTGGCAAAATTATAATTGCTATTTTGTGTTATATTATTTGGTTTGTTAGGGTTTTATTTTTGCTGCTGGTACTTTTTTAAAACAAATTGTCTATTTTGAACTATTGCCATTTGATTGTACTTGTGCCTAGAGGGTATTTTACAAAAAAGCACAGAAAACTGAAAAATAAATGAGACTTGCATATTTGTAAAGTCTTTGAAGTCTCTTAGTAAGAGGCTGTAAAAATTATAGATATTGTTTTTCACCATTTGTAAAGGAGTCTATAAGTAAGAAACATTTCCCTCTATCACTTGATATAAATAAAAAATTTATAAAAATAAAGCTTATAAATATCTGGTCTTTAAGGGCAAAAGCAAGGATGCAGCCTATTTTTAAGGAGTCAGATTATCTCATTTATATTTAATAATTCATGATATTTTTAACTTAAAAGACTGAAAGGAATGGGATTTCCAAACAATTTGATTTGTCATTTTTATATTCAGGAAATAATAAAAAAAAAACCTTACACGAATCAAATTTTTCCCCAAAGGAAACCACAAAGCTTCCTAAAATCATGATCTTTTAGATATGTGGTAAATTCGAAAAATCAGTACTTTATGAAGTGGAGAAAAACACCATTTATAGTTCTTTAAAATCAATTTTATCTTTTATGTCTTTGGTGAAGAAATATTCCTCATGCTAGAGAACTGGGCATTCCAATTCTATTTTCTCCTTCTACTTGTCATTTTTATTAATGCCAAGACAAGGCACCCAAGTACTGTTGTGAATGGTCAGTAGAAGTGGTAAAAGAGTTAGTATCTTCAAAAGTTTCAGCTTTCTTCTGTACCACAGCTTAGACACTGAAAATATCGCACACACATAGAAAATATTGTTTCTCTCCTTATAATCTATCCTGGGAATATTTATTCAAATTTTCAATGTCAAAATACATACACATTTGTGTATTTAACTTAAATTGTAGTTATTTGTATTCAACTATCAATGTTATTAATAATAGGACCCTGCTTCCCCCAGAGGGACACAGAACAGGCTAGAAACCTGAGGAAGCCTCGGATTCTAAGCGGGATGGATAGAGGAGGGTGTAGAGCTCTGTCTGACTAAACACCTGGTGGGAACATAGGCAACCCAGAGATACTGAGGGCATAGACAGATGCTAATGCTCAAAGACATAGAGATTAGCAGATACTAGCATGGGCAGATGATAACTAGGGTTGAGCTAATTGTACCAGCCTGCTACATACATGTGTCTAGGAGCTGAGAGGCAACCCTAGAAACATACTTAAGACAAACCTAAAATGATTAAGCAAACTCTGATTCAAATGAAGAAAAAATTTGATATACCTTAGTTTACTCTGAATTTACCTAGATTAAAATTTTAATACTTGACGTATTAGATGTGAGATAATAAATCTATTTTGTGATGGAAAAATAAACCAAATTATAGTTTTGTATATTGAATTTGTAGGTTGTGAAAATTGTACCCACACCAAAATACAAAATTAATAACCATAAAATAAATACAATTAATGAAAGTAGTGAATACAAAATTAGTAAATATTTTTCTTGTAAAGTGAGATTATCTCACATCATTCCCAGGAATATGGCATTTGATTGAGTTGTACATTGATATAAGAGAGGGGTCTGATGAAAGTATAACAAAGTTCTTGATACAATTAGAAATAAAAACAATTATAAAAAGTGTACACTGTATTAATATTTGTTACAAATGTTGGGTTTTGTATAAGAAAAGTATAAGTTTTATAATACTGGTAATTATTAAAAATGAAGTTCTGGAAACATTTCAACTTGCTTACTGAAAAGAAAGGGCAGAGATACTGGGTTCTCCCAGTAAAAACTTGCTCACATTGTTGTAAAATAAAATTAGATAATATGGTGAAACTGTTTGGAAAAAAGCATCAGTTCAAAACATTTCTTTGGATTTAAATTTATATTAATATTGTCTATACCATACTACCAAATATACTTTAATTTGGCCAAAACTGCATTCAAAGAATTTCAATAGATGAAATTTATAATTGATAGCATTATAGTTGTATGAGAACTTGGATAAAAACACTAATTGGAGTAAATCAATTACATGGATCAATATGAAATAGAAAGTGAGCCTCTGACTTAGGATTGTATTAAAGTATAATTTAAGAAACAGTGGTTTATTGAGTGGTTTTAAAATAAATCATTATTCTTCAGCATGAAACCATGCCAAGGACACTGAACAGGGGATAACAACATTCCGTGGGCTGGCAACTAGATTTCCAAGTTGGAGAATATAAAACAAATTAGAAAATTTTATTATGTTAGCCCTAATTTTTTTTCTAGTTTTATTGAAGTATACTTGACAAATAAAAATTGTACAAGTTGTACAGTGTGATGTCTTGATGTAAGTATATATTGTGAAATAATTACCAGAAGCAAATTAATTAACATATGCAAATCAGCTCACAGAGTTACCTTTTTTATTGGTAGAGAACACATGTGAACACATGTGAAGAGTACTTTTAGCAAATTTCAAATATATAATACAGTGTTATTAACTATAGTCATAATATAGATAATATACATAGTGCATATAGTCATGGTATAGATTTACTGTTTGTACATTAAATCTCCAAAACTAATAACTGAATCTTATTATCCTTGATCAGCTTCTCCCTATCTCCACCCACCCCTGAAACCCTGGCAACCACCATTCTACTCTCTGCTTACACACATCTGACCATTTTAGAGTCCACAAATAAATGAGATAATACAGTAGTTGTCATTCTGTGCCTGCTTTATTTCATTTAGCATAATGTCCTTCAGGTTTATCCACATTGTTGCAATTGTCAGGATTTTCTTCTTTTCTAAGGCTGAATAATATTCTATTATGTATACATACTTCATCTTCTTTATCCATTCATCTGTTGACAGACATTTAGGTTGTTTCCCTGTCTTGGCTATTGTGAATAATGCTGCAATGAATGTGGAAGTACAGATCCAGATTTCATTTTCTTTAGATATATACTCAGAAGCAGGATTGTTGGATCATATGGTAACTATATTTTTAGTTTTTAAAGGAACCTTCACAGTTTTTTTTCCCCATAATAATTTACATTCCCACTAATAGTAGAGGGATTTCCTTTTCTCCATATCTGAACTAACACTTACCTTTTGTCTTTTTGATACTGTCCATTCTAAAAGATGTGATGTGATCTCTCACTGTAGTTTTGATTTGCATTTCTCTTATGATTAGTGATATTTTCGTTTTTGTGGCCTATGCTTTGGGGGTCATATCCAAAGAATCATTGCCCAGATCAATGTCAGGAAGAATTTTCCCTATGTTTTATTCTAATAGTTTTATGGTTATAGTTCTTGTTATAACATTTAAGTCTTTAATCCATTTTGAGTTGATTTTGAGTATGATGTAAAGTAAGGATCCAATTGTATTCATGTGCATATGGATATCCAATTCCCCCAACATCATTTATTTATTTATTTTTTTTATTTTGGCATATTTGGGGGGTACAGATTTTAGGGTTTCAATAAATGCCCATTTCACCCCCTCCCCCCAAAAGTCTGAGTTTCCATCATGACCATCCCCCAGATGGTGCATATTTCACTCATTATGTATGTATATACCCGCCCCCCTCCCCCCTCCCACCTGCCCAATACTCTATTACTGTAGTACCTATGTGTCCACTTAGGTGCTACTCAGTTAATACCAGTTTGCTGGAGAATATATCTGGTGCTTGTTTTTCCATTCTTGGGATACTTCACTTAGTAGTATGGGTTCCAGCTCTAACCAGGAAAATATAAGATGTGCTATATCACCATTGTTTCTTAGAGCTGAATAGTACTCCATGGTATACATATACCACATTTTATTAATCCATTCTTTGATTGATGGGGACTTGGGCTGTTTCCACAGCCTTGCAATTATGAATTGTGCTGCTATAAACATTCGAGTGCAGGTGTCTTTTTTGTAGAGTGTCATTGGATCCTTTGGGTAGATGCCCAGCAATGGGATTGCTGGATCAAATGGTAGATTCACTTGTATCGCTTTAAGGTGTCTCCATATTGCTTTTCACAGAGGTTGAACTAGTTTGCAGTCAACAGTGTAGGAGTGTTCCTCTCTCTCTGCAACCACGCCAGCATTTATTGTTTGGAGATTTTTTGATAAAGGCCATTCTCACTGGGGTTAAGTGATATCTCATTGTGGTTTTGATTTGTATTTCCCTGATGATTAGAGATGTTGAGCATTTCTTCATATGTTTGTTGGCCATTCTTCTGTCTTCTTTAGAAAAATTTCTGTTCAAGTCCTTTGCCCACTTTTTAATGGGGTTATTTGATTTTTTCTTCCTGATTTTCTTGAGTTCTAAGTATATTCTAGTTATCAGTCCCTTATCAGATACATAGGATGCAAAAATTTTCTCCCATTCTGTAGGTTGTCTGTTTACTTTCATGACTATTTCTTTGGCTGTGCAGAAGCTTTGTAGTTTGATCATGTCCCATTTATTAATTTTTGTTGCTGCTGTGATTGCCTTTGGGGACTTCTTCATAAACTCTTTGCCCAGGCCAATGTCTAGGAGAGTATTTCCAACTTTTTCCTCTGGAGTTCTAATAGTTTCATACCTTAGGTTTAAGTCTGTTATCCAGCGTGAGTTGGTTTTTGTGAGAGGTGAAAGGTGTGGGTCCTGTTTTAGCCTTCTACAGGTGGCTATCCAGTTTTCCCAGCACCATTTATTGAAGAGGGATTCTTTTCCCCAGCATATGTTTTTGTCTGCTTTGTCAAAGATTAGATGGCTATATGAGGATGGTTTTATATCAGGATTCTCACATCTGTTCCACTGGTCAATATTCCTGTTTTTGTGCCAATACCATATTGTTTTAATTACTACAGCTTTGTAGTATAGTTTGATATCTGGCATATTAATGCCTCCCATTTTGTTTTTGTTGCCTAGAATTGCTCTTGATATTCGGGGTCTTCTTTGGTTCCATACGAAGCGTAAAATTATTTTTTCTATATCTGTGAAGAATGCTGATGGGATTTTAATAGGTATTGCATTGAATCTGTAGATCAGTTTGGGTAGTATAGACATTTTGATGATATTGAGTCTGCCGATCCACGAGCATGGTATAGATTTCCATCTGTTTACATCCTCTGCTATTTCCTTCCTCAGTGTTTCATAGTTCTCCCTGTAGAGGTCTTTTACGTCCTTGGTTAAGTATATTCCTAGGTACTTTAATTTCTTTGTTGCTATTGTGAAGGGAATTGAGTCTTTGATTTGGTTCTCAATTAGATGGTTGTTGGCGTATATGAATGCCTCTGATTTCTGTGTATTGATTTTGTATCCTGAGACTTTACTAAATTCATTGATCAGTTCCAGGAGTTTCTTGGTTGAATCCTTGGGGTTTTCTAGATACAATATCATATCATCAGCAAACAGTGAAAGTTTGATCTCTTCTGCCCCTATTTAGATACCTTTGATTCCATTATCCTGTCTGATTGCTATAGCCAAGACTTCCAGCACTATGTTGAACAGAAGTGGAGATAGTGGGCAGCCTTGTCTGGTTCCAGTTCTAAGTGGGAATGATTTCAATTTTTCCCCATTCAGTATGATGTTGGCTATGGGTCTGTCATATATGGCTTGTATCATTATTAGGTATGTCCCTTCTATGCCTATTTTCTTAAGTGTTCGCATCATGAAAGGGTGTTGAATTTTGTCAAAAGCTTTTTCTGCATCAATTGAAAGAATCATGTGGTCTTTGTTTTTGCTTCTGTTTATGTGGTGAATTGCATTTATAGATTTACGTATGTTGAACCATCCCTGCATCCCTGGGATGAAGCCCACTTGGTCATGGTGGATTATTTTTTTGATAAGTGTCTGGATTTGGTTAGGTAAGATTTTGTTGAAAATTTTTGCATCTATATTCATTAGGGATATTGGTCTGTAGTTTTCTTTTTTTGTTGCATCCTTTCCTGGTTTTGGTATCAGAGTAATATTCACTTCATAAAAGGTGTTGGGGAGGTTTCCGTTCTTCTAGATGTTGTGGAATAGTTTCTGCAAGATAGGTACTAGTTCTTCTTTGTAAGTGTGGTAAAATTCGGGTGTGAAGCCATCTGGACCGGGACTTTTCTTTTTAGAGAGATTTTTAATTGCTGTTTCTATTTCAGCTCTTGAGATTGGTCTGTTCAGGGAATCTATTTCTTCCTGGTTGAGCCTAGGGAGGCTGTGTGTTTCTAGAAATTTGTCCATTTCCTCCACATTTTCTAGTTTGTGTGCATGAAGATTTTTGTAGTATTCATAAATTGTATCTTGTATCTCTTTGGGATCAGTTGTGATATCTCCTTTTTTATTCCTGATGGAGCTTATTAGAGATTTCTCTTTTCTGCTTTTCATTAGCTTAGCCAATGGTGTGTCAATTTTGTTTATTTTTTCAAAGAACCAACTTTTTGTTCTATTAATCTCCTGAATAGCTTCCCTGTTTTCAATTTCGTTTAGTTCTGATTTGATCTTGTTGATTTCAGTTCTTCTGCTGGGTTTGGGGTTGGTCTGTTCTTCTTTTTCCAGCTCTTTGAGTCGTTTCATCAGATTGTCTATTTGTGATCTTCTTGTCTTTTGGTTATAGGCATTTATGGAGATAAACTTTCCTCTCAGACCTGCTTTAGCTGTGTCCCAGAGGAGTTGATAACTTGTCTCTCCCTTGTCGTTTTCTTCATAGAACTTTTTTATTTCCGTCTTGATTTCTTCATTTACGAAGTAATCATTTAGTAGGAGGTTGTTTAGTTTCCACGTTTTTGTGTAGAAATGTGAGTTTCTGTTAGGGTTGATTTCTAGTTTTATTCCACTGTGATCTGAGAAGCTACATGGTATGATTTCTATTTTTTTAGATTTCTTGAGATTTTCTTTGTGTCCTAGGATATGGTCAATCTTAGAGAATGTCCCGTGAGATGATGAGAAGAACGTATATTCAGTGGATTTGGGACAGAATGTTCTGTAGATGTCTGTCAGACCCAATTGTTCTAGAGTTTTGTTTAAGTCCATTATTTCTTTATTAATTTTCTTTTTGGAGGATCTGTCTCGTGCTGTCAGTGGGGTGTTGAAATCTCCGGCGATTATGGAGTTGCTATTAATCCATTTGCTTAGCTCCAGTAAGGTTTGCTTTATGAATCTGGGTGCACCTAAGTTGGGTGCATATATATGTAATATTGTTATCTCTTCTTGTTGGACTGTGCCCTTCACCATTATATAATGACCCTCTTTGTCTTTTACTACTTTTGTTGGTTTAAAAACTAAATCGTCTGAAATTAGAACTGCCACACCAGCCTTGTTTTGGCTTCTATTTGCTTGGAATATTGATCTCCACCCTTTTATTTTTAGTCTATATGCATCCTTGCAGGTTAGATGTGTTTCCTGAAGACAGCATATACTTGGCCTGTATTTTCTTATCCATTCAGCCAGCCTATGTCTCTTGAGTGGAGAGTTTAAGCCATTCACATTTATTGAGAGAACTGATAGGTAAGGTAGATTACTGATCATTCTGTTGGGTTGGATGTTGTTGCTATGATTTCTGTCTTGAGCCATTGTAATATCTGGCCTTTAATATCTTTGGGTTTTGGTTGTTTTTATATTCGTGGGTTATTATTATGATGTTCCGTGCGTAACGCTGTTTTAAGTACTTCTTGTAGGGCTGGTCTTGTCTTGGTGAATTCTCTGAGCCTTTGCTTGTCTGAGAATGTTTTTATTTCTCCTTCATATATGAAGCTTAGTTTTGCAGGGAATAATATTCTAGGCTGGGCATTGCTTTGTTTCAAAAGAGTGAGAATGGGCCCCCAGTCTCTCCTTGCTTGTAAAGTCTCATTAGAGAAGTCTGATGGTATTCGAATTGGCTTTCCCTTGTATGTTACTTGCTTCTTTTGTCTTACAGCTCTTAGAAGGGCCTCTTTAGTTGATACTTTGGTCAGTGTGATGACTGTATATGTCGTGACGTCTTCCTGTTTGCGTTGAATCTCCCAGGGGTCCTCTGAGCTTCTTGAACTTGTATATCAAGATTTTGAGCAAGGCCTGGGAAATTTTCCTCTATTATATCTTCAAACAGCTTGTCCAACCCTTGAGTGTTGTATTCTTCCCCTTCTTGTAACCTATGACCCTCACATTAGGTTTCTTCATATAATCCCACAGCTCTTGTAGGCTTTGCTCTTTTCTCTTGTTTCTCTGCTCTATTTCTGTGACTGATTTATTTAATTGGAGGGTGTTATCTTCAAGCTCTGAGATTCTTTCTTCTGTTTCATCTACCCTGTTCTTGAGACTTTCCACTGTATTTTGTAGTTCCTTGAATTGATTCTTCATTTCCAGGAGTTCGGTTACACTTTTCTTCATTGTGTCTATTTCTTTTCCCATATCCTGGAGGCTTTTTGTGGTTTCTTTGTGTTGGTTATTGAGTTGTTGTTGCAGCTGGGTGAGTGTTCTTATGATCCACATACGAAATTCCTCTTCTGTCATATTGGTTGCCTGATTTTGGTTGGTGTCTGTTTCTAGGGGGCTGGTGCTCCTCTTTGGGGGTGTGTTTTCCGTTTGGTTCTTCATATTTCCTGAGTTCTTTCGCTGATTTCTTCCCATGTCCATCAGTTGTTGTTTCTTTCCTTAGGTTATTGTTTGGGTATTCACACACCTTGTTTAGTTTCTGAGGCGTTAGGTGGTGTCTGTGGGTGAAATTGGACCACTCCCTGTATATTGAGCCAGTGGGTGCCGTGGAAAGGCTGTGCAAGATGCCGTCCCTGTCAGTAGGTGGCGTTTGCTTGGAGGAACAGGCTATACTGTTGATTTTGTGTCCTGTTAACAGCTCTTGTTCTGGGTGGAGCTGGGTTGGGTAAGCCTGCCCTCAGGCCGTTAGCAGGGGTCAAAGTTCTGTACTCTGCTTCCAGGGAAAGCTGTCAGGGCAGGGCTGGAATGGTCCCGCTCAGCCAGAAAGTCTGTGTGTGGGGGTGGGGCTATCTGAGACCCACAGTCTGGAGCGGGCCTCGCTTCTTTCCACCCTCCCCAACTCCACAGCTACTCCTGGGCCTCTGCCAGCAGGCCAGACCACAAGCCACCAGGCCTCCCCGGACTGTGATGCCTGCAGGGAGGTTCCCTGCACAGGAACACCACCTGGGATGGGCACACGGCCTCCTCCTGGGAGGAGGGTTGCCCTCTAGGACGCCGATCCTCCCCTGGAGGCACACACACCTCAGTAGGCTGTTCACGTATTACCCTTCTGTGCCCCGGGCAATGCTAGCCCTGGGTGCAGGGGATCTGGTCTGCAGGTCCGACCTCTGGGTCCTAGAGTTCAAACTGTATCCCCACCAGGGAGAGGATTTCTGGTCCCAATTCACCCACAGGGAGCCCAAGCTGGGTCTATGTCTCTCAGCCTCTGAGTCGGCACCGTTCTCCTGGGAACACGGTGCCAGCAGCACCTGGGAGGGTGGGTGGGTCGGGAGCTCACAGTCTGAGTTCTCCAGAGTCAGGTGTAGGGTCCCAAACGGGAAGGTCCCATTCCCTGGAGGTGCCTCCGGCTGGTGGCTGTATTATCTCTCTGGGCAGCGGCGGGTAGGGTCGGCAGAGGGGAGGAGGAGGCAATATGGCGCCTGCCGCACGGCTCGGGTCTGTGCACACGGAGGTGCCCGGAGGAAGTTGGGAACCTGGTGCCACGTCTGCTACAGGCTCACCATTGGCAGGCGGCAGCGGTCTCTGGGCTGGTGTCCGCAGGTCTCTCCACCCGCTGGGGAGCCCACCAGCAGTCCTGAATGCAGGGGAGGGGAAATAGCAAATCCACCTACCCTTGCTCCTGGTCTCCGGGCTGCTCCGGTGGTCTCAGCCTCCAGTTCTCCTCCACAGCCTCCTCCCGTGGAGTCTCCCGGGGTCTCAGGTACCCCTCCTTCCGGCCCTTGTCCGCTGTATGCTCGTCTTCTTGCTTCTTTCCTCTAATTTCTGCTAGAATCTCTCTTTTCTGCAGAGACACTGTGTCTAGCGGTGTTATTTGTCCGCCATCTTTCTCCCCCCAACATCATTTATTAAAGAGACTATCTTAACATCATTTTGTATTTGTGGCACCTCTGTTAAAAACAGTTGAACATAAATGTGTGGATTGATTTCTAGGCTCTCTATTCTGTTCCATTTGTCTATATTTCTGTTTGTATGCTTATACCATATTGTATAACTATTGCTTTGTAATACATTTTGAAATCAGAAAGTATACTTCCAACTTTTTCTTTCTCAGTATTGTTTTGGCTACTCAGTGTCTTTTGTGGTTACATGTGAATTTTAGAATTGTTTTTTCTATTTCTGTGAAAACTTGCCACTGGAATTTTTATAGGGATTGGATTGAACCTGTAGACTGCTTTGGGTAGTATGTACATTATAAAAACAATAATACTTCTGGTCAGTGAATGGGGTATATTTTCATTTATTTGTGTCTTCTTCAATTTATTTCATCAATATTTTTCCTATTCATAGACTTTGAATATGTAATACCGTTTATTTAATTTTTTTATTTTAGTATATTATGGGGTGCAAATGTTTAGGTTACATATATTGCTGTTGCCCCACCAGAATCAGAGCTTCAAGCATGTCCATCCCACAGACGGTGCACACCCCACCCATTAGGTGTGTATAGACCCCTCCCATCTTCCCAACACCTGATGAATGTTATTACTATATATGCACGGAAGTGTTGATCAGTTAATACCAATTTGATGGTGAGTAGATGTGGTGCTTGTTTTTCCATTCTTATGCTGCTTCACTTAGTAGAATGGGTTCTAGCTCTATCCAGGATAATACAAGAGGTGCTGAATCACTATTGTTTTTTGTGGCTGAGTAAAACTCCATGGTATACATATACCACATTTTATTAATCCATTCATGTATCGGTGGGCATCTGGGTTGTTTCCACATCTTTGCAACTGTGAATTGTGCTGCTATAAACATTTGAGTACAGATGTCTTTTTTATAGAATGTCTTTTATTCTTTGTGGTTGATATTTCATCAATATTTTACAGTTATGTGGGTCTTTCACTTCTTTGGTTTAATTTAATTCTACATAATTTTTAATATTGTTGTAAATGAGATTACTATTTTTATAATTTCTTTTTTGGATAGTTTGTAGTTAATATATAGAAACACAACTAGTTTTTCATGTTGATTTTGTGTCCTGCAACTTTACTGAATTCATTCATTAGTTCTAACAATTTTTTGGTGGAGTCTTTAGGATTTTTTAATATATAAGATCATGTCATCTGTGAACAGAGAGAATTTTATTTCTTCTACAGTTTGGATAACTTTTATTTCTTTTTCTTGATTATTAGGTCTGAGTATGACTTCCAACACTATATTGAATAGAAGTAGTGAGTGTAGGCATTCTTATCTTGTTCCTGATCTTAGACAAAAAGCTTTTAACTTTTCACCATTGAGTAGGATGATAGCCATGGGCTTGTCATATATGGCCTTTATTATTATATATTGAGGTACTTTACTTCTGTATGTAATTTGTTGAGAGTTTTTCCTATTAAAAATGTTGAATTTTGTCAAATGCTTTTAATGCATCTCTTGAGATGATTATAAGTCTAGCAAGGACAACAGACATTAAATAACTATTAGTATTTTAGCAAAATTATGATAAATGTTACAGAACTTCCTAAAGCTATATTTAAGTAATAAGTGTAATTAGTGAAGAACAATGGTCTGGAATACAAGAAGGAATGATGTGCAATATGTTTATTAATAGAATAAGATACTTTCAGTTGTAGTATTAATTTACTCATAAAGATAATTTGTAAGAAGAACAAATGATAGAACTAAAACATGGCACAATGATAACATGCATGTTGAGAAAATGGGCATTAAGAGCTAAAGTGTGGTAAGGTCTATTGTCCAGGAGTGTGTTTAAGATACATTGTCTAACTATACATACTGTAAAAATGTAAAGTTGACTACTGAAAAATAGAAGATTAGATAAATTCCAAGCCAAAAGAGATAATCAAATTTAAATAAACACAAATAGGTAAACAAAAACCCATAAGTAAATAATAAAGTATAGACAGTAAATACAACTTTTCTAGTTTTTTTTGTAAAGGCGAACAAAAAATAAAGTAATAAATTAGTACATGATAGGACATATACATGGAACTACGGAGTGAAGAAATTTAAAAAAAAATGTTAGCAGGAGATGCTAAAAAAATGCTTATAGCTGGTTCAGCAATGAGGGTAATAACCATGCCACTGGAAAGAGTGCTTGAATGGGCTTTAAGACCTTGAGAAGATGATAAGAAACTGGTTATAGAGTTCAGCTAGATGGACTAGCCTCTGATAGTCACACCCTACATTGCAACAGGAAGGAAAGAGAAGACAGTAGGTGTGAGTGTAGTATATTTGTGCTTTGGAAGTGGAAAGATAAGAGAATTTGCTTCTAATGGCTTCAACTTTCTCACTGAATTTTGAGGCAAAATCACCAGCTGAAGGTGAAAGTGAAGGGAAAGTTGGTAGTTCTGGGCTGCAGTCATCTCTTATGCTGAGTTCAGGGTAAAAAGGAAATAAAAGGAGACTAAAATAAAACCTGAAAAACTGACTGTAGTGTTGTTTCTCAGGTTCCAAGGCCTCCAGTTTGTCCTCTTCCTTCTTTCTAACTTCCAAAGTTCTTTCATCATTGTGTATTTAATTATTCCCAAGTTATTTTATTGTATTTTGAAGGGAGGAACAGGGAAAAGTGAGTCTTCACTGTTTTTTCCTGGAAACATGACAGTTAAATCTTTTCATCTTTGTAAGTTGATGAAAACTATTATGTGAAAAGCAGGATCGACTAATTGGGAGGAAAAAATTTACACTTTCTAAATTCTAATGCAACAATCAGATAAGACCCCATATAGAAAAAGGAATCCTAGACAATAAAAACAAAATGGGAAGTATGAATTTACTAGACTTCAAACTATACTACAAGGCTATAGTAATTAAAACAGCTTTTCACTGGCACAAGAACAGGGACATTGACCAGTGGAACAGAACAGAGAACCCAAATATAAAACCATCCTCATATAGCCATCTAATCTTTGACAAAGCAGACAAAAATATACACTGAGGAAAAGAATCCTTATTCAATAAATGGTGCTGGGAAAAATGGATAGCCATATGTAGAAGACTGAAACAGGATTTGTACCTTTCACCTCTCACAAAAATCAGCTCATGCTGGATAACAGACTTAAACCTAAGGTGTGAAGCTATCAGAATTCTAGAGGAAAACGTTGGAAATACTCTTCTAGACATTGGCCTAGGCAAAGAATTTATGAAGAAGACCCCAAAGGCAATCACAGCATCAACAAAAATAAATAAATGGGACCTGATCAAATTACAAAGCTTCTGCACCGCCAAAGAAATTGTCATGAGAGTAAACAGACAACCTACAGAATGGGAGAAAATTTTCTCAAGCTACACATCTGACAAAGGGCTGATAACTAGAATCTATTTAGAACTCAGGAAAATCAGCAGAAAATCAAACAAACTCAGAAAAAATCAAACAACCCTATCAAAAAGTGGTCAAGGGACATGAACAGAAACTTTCCAAAAGAAGACAGAATAATGGCCAACAAACATATGAAAAAATGCTAAGGATCTCTAATAGTCAGGGAAGTACAAATTAAAACTGCAATGAGATATCACTTATCTCCAGTGAGAATGGCCTTTACTAACAAGTCCCCAAACAATAAATGCTGGCGTGGATGCGGAGAGATAGGAACACTCCTACACTGCTGGTAGGACTACAAACTAGTTGAACCTCTGTGGAAAGTAATATGGAGATAACTTAAGCAATACATGTGGATCTACCATTTGATCCAGCAATCCCATTACTGAGCATCTACCCAAAAGAACAAAAGGTGCTCTATAAAAAAGACACCTGCACTCGAATGTTTATAGCAGCACAATTCACAATTGCAAAGATGTGGAAACAACCGCAGTGGCCATCAATACATGAGTGGATTAATAAAATATGGTATATGTATACCATGGAGTACTATTCAGCTCTAAGAAACAATGATGATATAGCACCTCTTGTATTTTCCTGGATAGAGCTTGAACCCATTCTACTAAGTGAAGTATCCCAAGAATGGAAAAATAAGCACCACATGTACTCACCAGCAAATTGATTTCACTGATCAATACCTAAGTGGACATATAGGAGTTACATCCATCAGGTGTTGGGCAGATGGGAGGGGTGGAGAGAATGGGTATATGCATACATAATGAATGTGTTGTGCACTGTCTAGGGGATGGACACGCTTGAAGCTCTGACTTGAGGTGGGGGGGCAAGGGCAATATACGTAACCTTAACACTTGTACCCTCATAAAATGCTTAAATAAATTTTAAAAAAGTAAAACGTCCTTCAAATAATAAAGGATTGAAAATAAAAAGATAGAATTAAGCTTTGGGGTGACATATTATATTTACAGTTTATAAAAATTGACTTGTCTTGCTACATGACAAACACTTGGGAATCTAGAACATTCTCAAGTTGTTGACACATTCATCCCACAAATACTTGGGTGCAGAAACGCACAATTTAATTTTCCCATGCAATAAAAAATTCATATGATCTGTCAGATTAGCAGTATAGAACTAATGAGAAAAGAATTTTTTTTAAAAAGTAAAGGAACTAAAAGAAATATGGAGGAAAACATGAAAAAAATGTAAAGATTCTTCCTGCATTCATTTCCTCCATTTTTTCTTTTGGTCATCTTACTCTAAAAATGATTAAGTCCAATAATATCTTTCTCAATTCCAATTGAACAATTCTCAATTCTCAATTGAACAATTTACTTTTTTTCTTATAAATTAATGTTTTTAAAATGCATCTACATTTTCATCCCCAAATAAAAGCTGCAAATGATTTATAAGGGTTTAAATAATGTTGTGTCCACATGTCTAGTATATAATAGGGTTGAATAGTAAATTGATCAATTAAATTTAATATACAAAGTCATGGTGGGAGCTAGAATAATCTCACTGACTGATTAAGGAAACTAGAGAGGTACAGCATCCTACATTGTATCACTGTTCCCCTCATGGAATTGTTTTGTGGGGTTTTTTTCCTGCTAAATTAATATTATTTCTTTCTTTTTCTATTGCACACCTTCTTTCAGTTCTCCTTCCTATTTTCTTGCAATTCAGTCTTATTGACTTATCTGATAATCTCACAGAAGATTATACAAGTATACTTTTTTCTGAATCTTTAACTCTGCTATAACTTTACGTGTGGCTCACCTGATGACAATTTATTTCTAAATTCTCCTTTTAAATATAGTCAATTTTTTGGAAGCATATGATCATAAATTTTTCTTCCAAGTGTCAAAAGCATAAGTAATTTTCTGTAGCTGTGTACACTAGAAAACATTTGTCAGGCTCACAAAACTGTTAGGAAGAATACATGAATTGTATTTATCATACAAAGAATTTGTATTGCCATAAAAATTTATATTATAATCTATTAATTGTCTTTAGCTTATGAATGAATAATATATAAATGAGCAGAATAATTTAAATGCAATTAAATTTTTGTATGAAATTTGAGTTAATTCATTTTTTTCTCTAATATCAGATAATTTGCCTTCGGATCTTCACTTATTTCTTGGCTCCTGAAGATTTTCTTTCCTTCATGTATTTCTAGTTCTTAGTAATAATTGAAAGTGTTACACTTTTTAAAAATCACTGATGTAAAGTGCTTTCTGAAATGCTTTTCAATTACACCCACATATAGAAAGACACTCACTCACTAGTCCACTTAGCTTCTATAATTTCCTTTGAAAAGCCTAGGTAAATATCTAAGTTTAAGAAATCAAATTTGATTTATTTCTCAATTTATTAAAATTTTTAGGGAAAGGAATGCTTCATAGTACCTCTCAGAATGTATAACCTCCATTTCATATTTTTCAGAAATTTCATTGAAAATTTGGTCAAATTTTTTCTAAAATCTTCAAAACAATCTTTTATATAAATACTATAGCAATGCTAATAAAATCAAGTCAGATAAAAATCCAATTGATCATTAAATTTCAATGAAGCAAATATTACCAGAAACATGAAATTTTGAGATTTCCCTAAAAGTAGGCATCAAATGATATAAATTTATTCTGCAAGATAGAAGTGATTTTCATTTTCCAAATATGATATTTATACCAAATTTATTCTGTTGGCAGCCACAGCACACAATTATCTCATAGATCTTTTTTACATATGCTACTGATCAATCCCCTCCTCATTTGCACTTGTCTGTGGGCTTTCACAAGTGTATGCATGGGATTTTGAAGTTTTAAATTAAATTTTACTGAACTAAGCTCTTTCAGCCTGCCAGAATTTTGCAGGTTATACAAATTTCTATGCTTCAAATAGTTTATATTGCCTTTGCTTCAGGACATCAGATAATTTCTTTAATATGTCCTTTATTTATCCAAATCATTTAAAATAATTACAAGTAGACAAGCTTCCACCTTCTCATCAATAAAAGGATCACTAGCCTTTGAATGAGGTAAGAAACACAGCACAAAATAATTTAAAGTATGCAAATACGTTTATTTTTCATTTACCCTGAAATGCATATCTTAAACTGAAGAATTCAAGTTGGTTTTCTTCATTCTCACAGTTCACTTGTCTGCCTCTCTTCACTTTTCACCTACTTAAATGGTTATCACTTTTTAAAGTCCTAACCAAATTTCCCCTATGCCCCTGTATACCCAAGGTTTACCAATCAACTTATGGTTTACCCAAGGTTTACCCATCTGTCAAGGTTTACCCATCACCTTATGATCTGCCAAGGTTTACCCATCACCTTATGAACTCCAACACAAATTACATTCATTGGGCATTTATCAGCCATATACAGCTGATGATTTTTTATAAATCTATCCTATCTCACCAACTAAACCATAAATTTCTTTAAGGAAATTTCTTTAGGACTTTGTGTCTTCTTCCATATCTAGTACAATACTTAAAATATGTCTAATGATTAATCAATTAATTTGTCTGATTGCCTAAGAGAATAATCATCCTTATTTAGTTCTATACAATTTTACTTATTTACAAGTTATGGTCTATAATATAAATATTAATATAACAGGCAACATAACTTGCTGTTGAGTAGCTTTTAATAAGATACAATTCTTACTCTTGATTTTAAAAGTAGACTGCTATAAAACAAGTGATTATGCAATAATTCTTGATGTATCAGAGTGATTCATTTAACGTGTATCATGTTGGCCTTAAGTCTTTCAGTGCACTAGAATGGACTCAGAATAGGTACTTAGAAGAAATAAATTCTTATCTTTACCTTCTGCAGCTACCATGTTTTGAGAATTTGGAAAATTCCTCTAAACTCTTTAAGATTTGGGGGTATTTATTTCCTGATCTATAAATTTAATATGGACTAGAAAACTCTCTAAATTTACTTTCAGATGTACAATTATACATAATCTGGATATATTGGAGAAATATAATTGCTTGAGTTTCTTTTCTTAAAATGTCTCTTTACATAGAAACTTTCATGTGAAATCCTGAGATTGCTAAAAAGAAAATAAACCACACTATATTTCATGTACATTTTCTTATTTAGTCAAGCCCTTAGCATATACAAACCAGTGAAATTATGATTTATAATTTTCCTTTGATTACCAAAGAAAGCACTTAAGGTTAAACAGCATGTTAAAGGTCAAACAATAACATAAAGTTGTCAGATGTTGACTCACTTATTTGTGATATTGCACTTTGTAACTGAAGATAACATATACCAATATTCCCACAAGGTGATGAGCAACCCCAATACCTACCACTTTCTTCCTTTTCTTCTACATTCTTACTCATAACTATACCTTTGCTCTCTAAGAGCTAAAGGTATAAATCCAGACATGCATACATAATAAGCAGGTCATAAAAGCACGTAACACTTGAACACAAATTACCAGAATTTATAATTAGAAAACTCACATTTATAATTAGAAAACTGTGTACATAACAGATGAAATGGATTTACTTTATGAGTTGTATCCATCCTTTCTTTCTGTCCAGTTTATTTATGAAATGTCACTTAGGCTAATAAAAATGTCAGTGAATACATGTGGTGCTGACATCTGCTGGCAGACATGGTCGCTAACCATGTGTGACCAGAACAATTCGACCTATAGAGGCAGGTGTGGCGCACCTGGACTAGTAAGTGTTTAATATTTATTTGTATTTCCATGACTTCTGACATTGTGTAGAGAAGTGTGTCAGATGTTAAGTAAATTTCATTTCTAAATATTGACTCTTGAGGAATGAAATGCCCGTAGACACATTATTTAACCATGCTAGGTCTAGATGTATTCTCCATTCTTTCCAGCTCTAATACTTGATTTGGTTTTGATAGGTCACTATCTTCATATAGTGTTCATTTTGAGTTTATATGATTCAGAAATTTACTATGGGAACTAATTTTTAAGTTATTAAAATAGAATAAGAACCAAATGGTTTCAAATTAAATCTATATTAGTATTAGGCTTTCACCTACCAATAAAAAATAAAGAGCTCTAAATTTAAAACACAAGCCAAGTTTTGTCAGTCAAACATTTATATGCATCACAATAGGGGATAAAGTATTGATTTTGAAAAAAAGTATAAAAGGTATTATTACCAACAGAACTGGGTTTTGGTTTTTGGGGAAAGTCATTTTAACATCTCCAAGCTTCATACCTAAAAATAGAGATAATATACTTACTTCACACTACTATTGTGGGTGTTAAATGAGAAATGTAGACAACGATAATTATTAAACTACAAATACCTTTACAAATGTAAAATAATATTATGCTTTAGCCACATTATATATCCTTCTTACATGTCAGTGATGTAAGCAATAATAGCTGAGAATCTCCAGATAATTTCATCCTGGGTGAAATTTTGCTTAAAAATTCATAATACAAAATCTAAAATTAATAGTCTAGTCAATTTAAAAGACCCAGATGTTTTATAAGGCTCACATGGGCCTAATTTCCTATCCCAAGATTGACTTAATACAGTAGATGCTACTAAGAACATCATAGATTTGTAAATAATTCATGTGTTTGAGAGTAATTGTTATATAATAAATACTTAATCATCTTACAAATTTTATCTATTTTATTTTATTACTAGATTTTATTAGTATATTTTATTACTTGGTTTCTATTTTATCTATATAGTATGTAACTATTATAAATAATACACTGAGCTGAATGCTAAGCAAGCAATGAGGAAATGGAAAATAGAAAGATTAAGATACTACAGTATAGTCACTGACCTCCACAGACTCACTGTTTATTTTCATAAAAAGATAGACATTCCATATGAAACAAATGAGATAAAGGGATTTTGAGGAAAATGCTGAGTACAGTAAGAATGTAGAACTAACCAACTCAAAATCTCAAATCAGAAAGTTTTATCATGTGGCCTCATTTAAAGTTGGGCCACAGTAGCAAGATTCAGGACAAGACATCCTTTCTGAGCCTAGGGGTTTCAGCATAGGATGAATGGAGGCTATTAAGCTAGGACTTGGCCAGCAGTAAGATAAGGCAGAACAGAAACTGTTAGATATGGAAATTTAAATAGCTAGGAAAAGCACTGCAGGTTATTAGAAGGGAGGCTAATGACAGAAGACACAAAGTTCAAGCAGGCAAGTCTGGTGAGCACATGTATCAGAAACAAGTATGAGGCTACAGGGCAAAGCCACAGAAACTCAACAAATTGTCTGAATAAAGGTTAAAAAATCCAAAGTTTCTTGATTAAAAATAAGAAGTTACTATGCATTAATTAATTCTTAATCCATTCAACATTTATTAAGAATCTCATATATTAATACATAAATGTGGGAAAACAGTGATGAATATGAAACTGATCTTGCCACTGAATAATTTATTCCACAAATGTTTATTGAAAATTGAAACCAGAGTTCTTGGTGGGCACAAGCTAGAATAAATGATAGATGTGATATTTGCTCTTATAGAGTTTACGTCTAGATGACTGCAAACAAGTAATTAAATGGAAATAAGTGTTAATGAAAGCATATGTGAACTGCTTTCATGATAAAAAGCAGGCTTGGAAAAAATAACAGAGAAGTTTATTCTTCTCCCCATGAAGAAGGAAAAAGAAAACCAGATGAATTTGTCAGGTATATGGTGAAAAACCACCTAAGAGGACATATAGGAACAACATTTATCAGGTGTCGGGCAGGTGGGGGGAAGGGATGGGTATATACATACATAATGAGTGCAATGTGCACCAACAGGGGGATGGACATGCTTGAAGTTCTGACTCAAGGGGGGAAGGGGCAAGGGCAATATACGTAACCTTAACATTTGTACCCCCATAATATGCTGAAAAAATAAAAATATAAATAAATTAAAAACCAATGTACTGAGAACTATGGTAGATAAAAAAGCATAACCTCAATATATATTTATTGAATAGTTGATTAAGTAAATAGATTATGAATAAAAGACTGAAGCAATATACAGGTGGGGCAAGGCTGGAAAGGACTAGAAAGGAAGGGTTTCATCTATAGATATTTGAGTAAAGATCACAGATATATTGGTCAAGAATCCACGATTTTCTGAAACAGCTTTGATTCTAAATAGTCTGACCTGAAGTCCCTCCAAATACACTTCTGCTTGCCAGACATGTACTGGGATTTGCTTTTAAAATGTGATTATTTTAAACATATAGAAGAAAAAATGAGGCTTGATGCCAAGGCAACTGGCTTCCGAGGCAGAACTCTGTCATTTCCTTCCAGCCCAGGGAGGACCCATTTGGTCAGGACGAGAGAGAATGATGATAGCCAGCAGGTGGAGACAGGTAGAAACCTTCCCCACCTAGATGTCATACATATTCAGTGAGGATACAGTTTAGATTCACTGCTAGCTTGCCAGCTACCTAACTCCTCCTGTTTTTCTTTTTATTCTTATGATCACACGTTAAACACTTTCTTATTTTAGATCACTAGTAGGCTGTTGGGAGTTTAAAGATGTAACTACTGCAAAAATGATTTTTCTACTCTCTCTTCACTATCCAATGCATAAAATAATGACTTAGAACAATGTGCTTAGTACCATCAGTAATATCCATCAAGAAGGGCCCAAGGCTCTACCCAGAATTCTTCACAATTTCTTGCACCATTTGTTCATAGTTTAATTAGATTAGCAAGCAAATTATTGTCAATTACACAGTTTCTGACAAAAGTAATCGTAATCACATAAGCAGACACTATCTTGAAATGAGTTCTTTTCTGCAGTAGATGATGTTTATTCTCCTACCACTCACTCCTACAATATTTTCAAAATTAAAAACCCACACACTGAGCTGCATCACAGTAATGCATCAAATGTCATTTGCTGCTTTTTCTCACATTTAATTTAATTATTAATGTCTGCAATAGAAATTACTCTGTAACTCAGAATAATACTACAGAAATTAATGCTTTTTCCTGAGCTTGTGATACATAGTAGTGGGAGGAGAATTGTAAAACATATTTGGTTAAAATATTGGAGACTTCCAATATTCTAATCTTCCAAGACTGAGGCTGAATAATCCCAGCATATTGTCCAATGGATATATAACATAAAAATCTAGTATTATAATAGAAGTCCATTTTGGTTTATCTTAATGTCTCAAAAACATTGAAATTTTTGACAATTATAAATATAGCTGAACATGAAAACTAGCCATGCCAAACATGAAAAAAAATTTCCTTAACAGTTTCAAGTATGTATGGTTTTTATTTAATCTTAGGCCACGTCAGCAATTAAAATCTTACACAAAATTGAGAATTTATAAAAGATCCTCATACTGCTCTACAGCTTTGGTAATCAGTAAAAATTAAAACTGTTTTTAAATCTTCTTAATCAATCCATGACTACTCACTTTGGTAAACATGCCCCTATAAATCAGCTATCAGTCACAGATTCTCCCTAAAGGACTAGCTTCTAAGGCTGATGCCAACCCACTGGTGACTTTGTTAAGAAGATAAAACAAAATTTTGTAACCAGCACAAACTAGATTTCTTCATTTCTGTGTTTCAGTTTGGGCAATTTCTCTTGACCTATCTTGATGTTCACCAATTCTTTCTTCAGCTGAGTTGAGTCTACAGATGAGCCCTCCAAAGGCATTCTTTGTTTATGTTTACTGCATTGTTCATTTCTAGCACTTCAACTTCATTCTTTTACAGTTTCCATCTCTTTGCTGAAGTTACACATTTGACTTTGAATGCTGTTGACCTTTTCCATTAAAGCTTTGACCTTCTAACTGCATTTATTTAAATTTTCCTGTTGCATAGTTCCAACAACTGGATCATGATTGCTTTTTAGAGTTACTCTAAATTAGAGTTGGGCTGGGTTTGAGTTTTTTGTTGTTGTTTTTAAGATTGCTTGTTGTTTTTAAGATACACTTAAGATTTAAGTGTATCACAGGCTTCTAATCTCTGTAAATATTATGCCTTATGTTTGGAGTAGGGGCTAGTGTTAGACCCGGAGCTGAAAGAGAGAGACACATGAAGCCTCATGTGTAGCGAAAATGCTGTTTATATTGAGCATCTGGGTGCAGATGGGTAGAAGCCGAAAAAGGCATCCACAAGAGAAAAGGAGAGAGCCTTGGGTTGTATAGAGGGTTTTTAGGGGGGAGTAAATAAATGATTTTCAAACAACTGGGAGGAATAAGGAAAGTAAGTTCCCCTCTTGCATTTCATTCCTTCATCTCCCTAGGGGTCTGGCAAAGGCCACTGCCTAATACACCCCTAGGAAGGGGGGAGGGGTGGGTTTTATAGGAGGATTGGATGGAAGTTTGGGGAGAGTGAATTCTTTAAGCTTAACACGAGTTTTCCAGTAATTTGTTTTTTGTTTGCTTAATTTCCCTCATTATCTATGCCATTGACAGCTTTAGGTATTTTCTTTGCACTGTATCTCAGAGACAATCTGTCTCTAGCAAGGTCCTTTTTATTCTATTCCTGGTGGTGGTGTTGGTAGGTGTTCTATGTTGTTCTAATAAAGCCCCAGTCTTAGGCAGACATCATCTCTGTTGACCTTCCCCCAAGGATACAGTTTTTCTCTCTCCTCTTCTTTTCCCTTACCTGCAATGGATTTTCACCAGTCCACTAATGGCTACAGTGTTCCCTGTCCTTCCTACAGATTGAGGCTTTTATTCAGTAAGGGAGATTGGGGTGAGTATCTCAGCAGTGGTCCCCTCCCTCACAGCCACCGGAATTGCCTGTCCCCCTCACCCTGTTCAGCACCAAGAGAGACTTTCTCAGAATTCTCCCAATCTTTTTGTGACCTCCAGGTGGAGTTCGTAGACAAAATAGCTTAAAGAATGTGTAGGCAACCTTTACATGTGTAGCCCTCAGGACTTTAGCCTCTCTCACCAACACACACACACACACACACACACACACACCAGTATACCAGTCACCTCAGCCAAACTACTCCTGCTAGTGGGTGTCTGACTATTTCTTGCACAAGAGAACCAGTGCTCTGGTCTTGTCTCTCTCTGCTTGTCTCTTCTTAGACTTTGGGCAAGTTGGTTGCTATGCAACCTCAGCTCTCCAGTGGATCCAAAAGAGATGATAAATTTGCTGCTAGTGTGGCTTATTTTTACTGTAAGATTGGGGTTTCACTTTTTGCAGCTCCCTACATCCCTGAATGGAAACCAGAAAGAAATCTTAGTTCTTTGAATTTTTAATTTTTTTTTTTGGTTATTTTCTGTGAAAACTACTTCCATTGACTTGCTATAAATACATAACCAGGCAAATGACATAACATTTCCAGTTGGGATGCTCAAAAACAGAGCACAGAAAGGTAAATACAGAGATAATTTTGAAATAGCTAATCATTACTGAGTAAAATGTTACCTTCCTTTTTACTTTACATTCTAAAACTACTACGTTTTGGAAATGTTTATACACATCCACAGACAAACACATACACACAAAGAGGAAGAGAGACTAAACACACAGTGTTGCTACTGATATTTACCCAAGGAAAATATGGTGAACTAATAAATATTATTTCTACCTACTACTAATTTAATAAAGTTTCTCTCCCCATGGAAGCAGAAGTCGCTTTAGGGTTTCCTATTTTGCTTTTACATACCAGTGAAGAGAAGCAACTGTAGTCTGAATAGTGGAGAAATTGAAAGAGGTTCCTTACCCCAGGCCAAAGTTAATTGGTCAGTGAGTCACTGGAAAATCTAATTTCCAGTTGAATGGATCACTCCCTTTAGCTCTCTCTCCAAATAAATCCTTATTTAAGACTCTTGAGTTTTTAAATGAAGTGTCAGATATTAATATGAATCAATAATAATTCCTACCATCTTTTTTCATATTTTCCTTTTGGTTTGTTTCTACGTCCAAAATCCTGTGCTACAATTTTTCACCAAAGACATTCCTTGACATACAAAGGAAAGTTCAATTCTTAGGAAATTTATCTGAGGAGATGCTGCTCTGACAGTGCTGGAGGCCAGTCCATCCTCACTTGGCGTGTGGCTCCTGGCTGTGCCGCAAGTCTCCTATAGAGTGGTGCCTCTCAGGCTTTCTTATGCAGATGGGCAGCTGAGTCTTTGTCAAAGTGCAGATTCCAATTCAACAGATATGTCTGCCCCCCACCCCCATGTTAGTCACCAAACAATACTTTGAGAGCATTTTTTTTAACAACAGACCTCACATTTAAGTGATTCTCATACTAAAGGTCTGTGAGGCCAGGCTAATATTTGAGTTTTTTGAAAGCTCCAAATGTTGATTATATTGCACAGCTAGGAATAAAAACCACTTCCGTGAGTGTATCTCACCTTTGTCAAAGTGTTTGCAAAGGGTCTTGCAGAAACCAATTTGGATACCTAAATTATGTAATATAATCAGTATTTTCCTTATCCACCAAGTTCCAAGTTAAATTATTGGATAGAAAAAAAATGTCCTTTTTGAAATTTGATGAATAAGACAACATGACAAAGTGATAGATTATTTTAAATTCAAATTTTCTCATAAGCTTTTAAAGCAAGACATCATTTTTTAGAATTTATTTCACTGAAGTGAAAATAATTTTGAATGTTCTTTTTTGGATAATTTTTTTCCAAAGATTAAATGGTTGTGAGAGAAAATAAAATGGTCTTCGGAGGTGAGATAGTGTGATTCTGGCAGCATAAAGTTCTTTCAAGGTGGCCAAATTAAGCTGTAAACTATAATCACAAAATTTCTGACTTTACAAAGTTTCTACCATCAGAATTGAAGACAGTCTCCTTATAGCGTCCCATAAAAGAGCAGACTCTTACTATTACAAATTCTGCTCTTTGCCTACTGACCAAAAGGGACTTAATGTTTCCCTCAGCTTAACCAAATGTTAAACAATCATCTTTCTGCCTCTAGGCTCCTGCTCTCCCTATTCTTAGAGCATTCACTTTAGGAAACTTGTAATTGTAAATTCTTCCTATGCCTTATTGAGATGTAAAATTTTTAAAAGCTTCTTCTAGTTTTACAACAGAGGATTGTCTTTTTCAAGAAACATGGAAGGACTACCTTTGAAATGTAGTCATCAAGGAAGATAGAGAGCCCTATCTCCCAGCCTTGTTAGGGTAGGAGCCTATTTCCCATTTCCCAGTATGAAAATACTAGAAAGTTTACTTTCCCTCTAGTAAGGCCTATTAGTAAATACAGATGGCCTTTGTTTCAGCAAAGTTAAGTTGAGACTGACGTCTAACCCCTCTCCCCTATTGCTATAGACAAGTATCCCCGTTATCCTGGTAGATACCTTCCAAGACCCAAGATACGTTCCAAGTGGATGCCTGAAACCACAGGTAGTACCAAACCAGTTTGTCATCAGTCCAAGCATGTTTCTGTTCATGTCTTCCATCCACTAATTTATCACTTGTTCCATCTTAACTAAGCTCTTATTACATACTGTGGTCATAACTTGTGCAGTGTGAGGGACAACAGCAAAGATGGTATGAATTTCTTTTTCCTTCTTCACAATTTCACAAATAGAAGATATGTTCATAGCATAGATTTGGCAACATCAGCATATGCCTTTTGCTTTCCTTATTCAGTGAAGTGCTTTCACTTTCTTTCTTAAACAAAGCACTTCATGCCTTCTCTTTGGCATATCTGAATTGCCAGCATTACTACCCTTGTGCGTTGGGGCACCAACCAGGAAAATACAAGATGTGCTATATCACCATTGTTTCTTAGAGTTGAATAGTACTCCATGGTATACATGGAGTACTTTGAAACTACCTTGACGTGAAACTGCTGACTGAATTTAGGAAATGATCTGTTTCTTAAACTTTTCTGACAGAGTAACTAGCTAATCTCTCATTTCTTTCCCACTACTCACTCTAAAATTATCCCATAAAGAACTTTCTGGTTTAATTGAATTATTAGTAGCTCTTACCAAAATGCAGGTTCAAGCACCTATGTATCAAAGCTGGTTGGACATACTCTTCCTTAAGTGAGTGAATCGGCCCCATAACACTTACATAAAGGGGCACTGAGCCTTGGACAGGATAATGGTTGTATTTCCAAACCTTTGAGGGAACTTTTCAATCATGAGTTCACTTCTAGAATATGATTGATCAGAATCTTTTGTGTAATACTTTAAGTTAGGTTTGAATATGTTATACTTATAAAAGTTTTCAATGGAGTTTTTAACTCTATAATGGATAAGGAAGGAAAGACAATAATTGGCTGGCAGAGAGTTTAGTCACACTTATTTTTGTTAAGCTGTGATTTTTCTTTTCTAGTATTTATTTTATGTTTTGAACTACAAGCCTATAGGGGAAAAAGACTATGTTTGTTTCATTACAATATCTAGGGCACAATGCTAAATGTACAAAAAAAGAGCAAAGTTATAGTGGCAACATGCTAAATCAAAATTAGAAATAGCCAGGTAAGATTTTTTAAATCAAATATAAATGTCAATGTAAACTTTTTAATGTCTCAAATAGATCCAGCAACAAGACTATTATGAAATTTGTGAGAGGAATTCATGTAAGATCAATTCCCCAAAGATAGCTGGAAGGTTCACTGCTTTACATACTAGAAACCAACCTCCTCAAACCTGATAAGTGCTATTCTGCTTTCTAATCCTGTACCAGTAATGGTAATTATTTTTATAATTTTCTAAAACTTCAAATGAAAGACCTACAGATAAGTTCTTATATGATCACTGAACAGAGAGCTCTGATTTCTGTCAATTTGTTTTACTTTGTTGACTATATTGGTTAGAACATTCTAGTGGTTTTGCATTATATTCTATCTCTTAGAGTTCTTTGTTCTCTCCCCAGTTCCCCTACTGGCATGTTAAATTAGTATAATAATAGCATAATATTTATTGAAGGTGACTGTTTCAGCACTATTTTAGGCACTTTACATGCATCAACTAATTCGATCTCTGCAATAATCCTGTGAGATAAGTACTATGTCTAATAGCATTTTAGAGATAGAACACTGGGATTGGAAATATCACGTACCTTTTCAAAGGTATGTAACTTCCAAATGGCAGAGCCACAATTTACAAACACAAGCTTATCTGATGCTAAAATCAATGGTTTTAATCCTTTACTCTATTGTGACTTATGATATAATTTTTCATCTTGTAGAAAAATGATTAACCAATATTTGTAACCACAGTCAGAATCAAAGCTTTATTCTCAATAAGTCAAAACACAGACTTTTTGAGAATAAAACAGTCAATTTTATTGTTCTAAATAATGAAATGTTCTAAATGTCATTTCTCTAGTCTTTTTAAAATACTATTTTCTCAAGATTATCCTTCAAAATTTCAATAATGCATCTCTTGCTGTGAAGTAGTCATATCTCATTCAACTCTATAATTACTTATTATAAAAGCCAGGTTCTTTACTCAATTATTTATCCTCTTTTATGTTACTTGTGTTTAGGAAATATTTAACAAGAAACTACATTCAAATTCTTTGACACAGCTGAGAAGTATTCAGAGCTTTCAAACACAAAGTAAAGAATACTCCATGATAATTTACTTATCATTGTGTTAGAATTAATTTAATATCAGAAGAGCAGATCGATTTATTTGTTAATTTTGCCCTTTTATGTTTTGTTACACATTCAAAGATTTCTTTTACTTCAAAGCTTTCAAACACACACATAACCTCTCTGTGATTTGGGATACCAGGAAGCTGTTTAAGCCCAACATGTTAATATGCATATTAACATGTCCTTCATGTCTGGGACTATTTCACCAGTCTCACCTGCTTGCACATCCTATATTAGTACTCCTTTATTCATCTTCCACACTCCTGCCATAGCAATCACCTCTGGTGTTTCCTCATCAACTACCACAGTAAAACTCAGCCCTGGATGCACAGTAGAATCTTCTGGGGAACTTTTAAAATGTACTGAAGCTTGGACTCCGCTCCTGGAGACTCCATACTGTGGGTGGACCCAGGCATTTTAACAACTTTCCAGATGGATCTAATAATGTGTGACCAGGACTGACAACCTCTAGACTTCAACCAAAGCAGGTCTTTTATTTGATTTACTTATGGTGCTTACTTATTTCAAAGAAAAACTTCAACTTCTTACAGAAATATCTTTAAAAATTATTGCAGAGTTTATATGTCTTCCATATGACACCATGGAAATAAATTAATCTATAGCTCTACTAAGACACTTTGGAAAAGTATGGCACTTAATTCTATGTATCTGCCTTTCTTACTGATCTCTTTGAGAATAGAGTTCATGACTTAATCTCTCTAGACTTTGTCATTTGTAAAATGGGAATATTATTTTATTTTTTTAGAGACAGGGCCTCTCTATGTTGCTCAGGCTGCTCTTGAACTGCCAGCCTCAAGCAATCCTCCAACCTCGGCCTCTCAAATTGCTGGGATTACAAGTATGGGCCACCATGCCTGGCCTAAAAGGGGAATTTTAAAAAGGGTTAATATGATGATTAAGGGAAATAATGTATATAAAGTGCCAAAAACCATAATAGTTGATAATAACTATGTGTTTAAAGAATATATTAAATAGTAAAAAATAAGTATTTATCCTACACATAAATAAGCAATATGATTTGCTTTAGAAATAATGCAGGCTTGTCACAGACAACAAAAGAACATCCAGGACACTATGCTGGAAAAGCTCTTTCTTTGTAAATCTCGTTTGCCAGCACATAACCAACACGCTGGTCAGTCCTGCTCCTCCCCTGAGTAGATACCTTCCTCATCCTCCCCAGGCTCCAGGGCCTCTCTCAAGGCAACTCACCTGCAAGAAAATGCTCCTCACTCTGCTCAGGTCTGATGACTTGAGCTGGTACCCTGTTAGGCAGATGCTCACATCTCCTCTCCCTGTGCCCCATGGGCAACCTCTTCATCCCACTTGAGCTCCCGGATCTTCCTGTGAACTACTCTCTGCTGGATGTTTTCATCACTCTGCTTGGGCTCTCACTCCTTGAGCGAAGCCTTTCCTCCATGGGGCACCGTTACACCCTGGTTGAGCCACCCGCCCTCAGGGGCACTCTCCTAAGGCACACGCAGCCACCTTTCCACGGGAATGCCCGCGTGGAGATGCCATTACCTCTTAGAAACTGCTTCTCTCCCCAGCTGTGCCGCATTCTTTTCAGCATGATCTCTTATTTTGACTGGCACCTCCTTATTAGGTGCTTTTGGACTGTGCCTTAGTCCTTTTGGATATTATAAGAGAATGCCATAAACTGCGTGGCTTATAAGCTGCAGAAAGTTTCTTTCCTACAGTTCTGAAGCTGGAAGTTTGAGATCAAGGCGTAGGCAGACGCAGTGTTTGCTGAGGGCACTCTTCCTGGTTCATAGACAGCTGTCTTCGCATCATGTCCTCACATGGACGGCGGAGTGTGGGAGCTCTCTGGGATCATTGTCTATAAGGGTCCTAATCCCATTAGCGGAGCCCTGATGACCTCATCTCCCAAAGGCCCCACCTTGAAATACTATCACCTTGGTGATTAGGTTTCAACATATGAATTTGGGGGGACATAAACATTCAGTCTGCAGCAGACTGAAATGTTCACAAAGGGATAGGTAAAAGAAAGAGCTTTAGGTTTTTTTAAAAAAAAAATATGCTCAACTAGCATGTTTCTATCACAAAATGATTTTATATATGTGTGCGTGTGTGTATGTGTGTGTATTATGTATATGTGTGCATGTTATATATATTTTTTTCTTGGAAAATTATGTTTACTCAAAAAAATTATTCTTTAAAAATGTATGAATAACCAGTAAAAGCTGAAGAACTTGGAACATCTTTTAGAAATAATAACAACAACTAATAAATGATGAGATAACATGATTAGGAAAATAACCACTTTGCAACCATAAATATTGTAATTGATTTCTTTTCATTTTGACCATGTTATATACCTAAGGGAGTGTTGAGCTAAACTACATGATATTTCTTGGGATTTAAGAGGTTGATTTTAATTTCCAAACTGGAAATTAAATATTTTGGCTCAGGACAGCACTAAAATACTAAGTCAAATCAGACTCCAAACACTAAGAAAATTTTACCTTTAAAGCTGAAACTTTTTGAAAAAGTTTTAGAGAGAATGGTGCTTCAAGAACTGATTAAAAATTCTAAATTATTTCATTTTAAAAAGAGTTTTTCCTGATGCTATAACCTATGAAGAAAAGTACAAACTAAGCATGCCATTGATGAGAATATAAAATGGCATCAACATGACAATTCAACTTTAATGTTGTAAGTAAACTCGGGATGAGACCTAATAATCATATATCACGTTTCTTGGCATTAGTCACACTTGTTTGCCCTCAGCAGATGACAAAGCACACTAATTTCAAACATTAAGAAGACAAGTCTGTGCTCCCAAGTATCCTTTCTTCCCCACCATCACCACTAATGGGCATAGCTGGTTTCTGCCCTCTGTCCACAGGGATTAGTCTGAATCTCCCTCACCCCAGGTATTATACAAAGTAATTCAGCTTTGCCCCAGCTTCCACCTTCAAACTTACTTGCCAAAGCCCAAGATAGTGCTCAGTAAACAAGGGCCTGATGCCACCAAGAATCCTCTCTTAAAATTCAGCAGAGGTTATAAATGAAATTTTCCCCCTGTTACACATGTAACGTGAAGGGGGGTATGATGGTACGTGCCTATGTGACTAGCTCCTTAAGAGGCAGAAGTGAAAGAGTGCTGAGCTTGAGGGTTTGGCCTGCAGTGTAATCACACTAAATTTAGCAGCATTATGCTATGGAGCCATAAAGAGATTTCTCATCAGCTGGGGGAAAAAATGCTCAAAAATATGCTTCATCTCAATCATGGAAACCTTAACACACTCTTTTTAAAATTCCACTTGTTTAAAAATAATATTTCATTTTCAATTTCATGTTAAATTACTTTTTATTTTATATTCATTATTTGGGGAATTTATCTGTTACTAATTTATAAATATTTGAATTATATATATTTGCTAATGTATATTGTATTGATATTTCATAACATATTTTAATTTTCTATGTTTTATTTATATTATGTTTATACATAATATATATTTATATTTGACTTAGAACATATATATTTATCTTTGAATTATATATTCAGTTTCAGCTTACTTTTGCTTGTGTATTCTGCATGCTTTTTAATTAAATACTGGTATTAAAGTTAGTATTTTGGTATTATAGAAATAAATACACACACACGTTCACAAATACCCTTGGCATTCTGTGCCAGTATTGCAATTCACCAGAGGAATGAACTCCAGGATGGAAACAGCAGAACAAAACTCAGATGCTGATTAAAACACAGATGTTTGACAGTGGCCATTGGAAACAAACCCAAACAATAAATATTTCAGTTTGATTTTTTTGATGCCTTCAGACAACTCTTTAAAATCATATGTAGACAAGGCCAAGATTTCTGTGGGTATCTAATAATTTCTACAAACAAAATGTTATGCACTCTATGTTTTACTCACCTTTATCAATGAGTTGCTGTTCATTTGCTAAGAGAACAGGAAAAAGATTGCAGTGCAAATTGCACTTGTATATGTTGTCAAAAGGAATTATTTGGAGAAATCTTTAAGGAAAAGAGCTGTATTTGGATAATAGAAGAAATACCAAGTGATAACATTCAAGTCTGTCAGAATAATCTATTTCATTTATCAGAAACAATAAAGCATGAAGGTTTCTAATAAAGTTAGTTCTGACTTAGATACAAGAAAGATAATACAGTAAAACAAGGGAGTCCATAAATGGATTGAGCTAAGGTTTGCTCACATTTTATTTTATTTGAACTAACAACGAACTTGAAGACCACAGAGTACATTTGTTTTACAACAGCAATATTTGCGACTGTTCTATTAATATTAATAATGAACACCCTCATTTTACAAGGTACGTTTCAAAGTATAAATGATAACATATTATTCCTCAAAAATAAACAATTTCAAAGATTAAAAATTGAGAGAGTGATCTCTGTCATTTATCACTGTGCTAACATAACAGTGTGTATTTCCAACATTTAAATTACTTTAACAAACATAATACAGACCTAATACAAACATGTTAACCATTGAATAGCATGGGTTTGAACTGCACAGGTCCACTTACACAGAGATTTTCTTCCCCCTCTGTCACCCTGCGACAGCAAGACCAAACTCTCATTTCCCTCCTTCTCCTCAACCTACTCATCCTGAAGACAATGAAGATGAAGATCTTTATGATTATCCAGTACACTTAATGAATAATAAATACATTTTCTCTTCATCATGATTTTCTTAATAACATTTCCTTTTCTTTAGCTTATTTTATTATAAGAATGCAGCATATAATACTTATGACATACAAAATATGTGTTAATCAACTGTTTTTGTTATTAGTGAGGCTTCTGGTCAATAGTAGGATAGTAGTAGTTAAGTTTTAGGGAAGTCAAAGTTTATGTGCAGATTTTTGACTGTGAGTGAGTCATTGCTGCTAAACCCCATGTTGTTCAAGGGTCAACTGTAGTTAGGGAATAATTGGATGGCTAATTGAACAATTAATGATAAGGAACATATTAATAATGAACAATGACCATAATGCAAGACATTAATTGAACGCTTACATATTGGCACAGTGCTATGGACTTTCCATGGATTATTTCAATGAATTGTCACAACCTAAGGTACAATCATTGTTACTTTATTATAGGTGAAGAAAATGAGATAGCTGGTTTACCATAAATTTGGATAATTGAATCAAAATGAATATGAGATCATTTTTCAATCAATTATACCTTATTTTAAAAAGCCCACAATTCAAGTTCATTCATGAAGTTTTGAACATAAAACATGTTAAGATGTGAGTTGTAATCAAAAAACAAGAGAGAGAAAGAGAGAATAAAAGAAAAGAAAAGAAAGAAAGAAGGAAAAAAGGAAAGAGAGGAAGAGAAAGAGAGAGAAAAGAGGGAGGGAGGGAGGGAAGAAAAAGAAAGTATTCATTCACTTTGGTAAGATGTGGTACCTATATTGATCAAGGACCCTAAGCCCCCCTACTTCTCTCTACTTTGTAGTGCTATTCTCAGCATTCTCTCTTGATATAGTTTTGCATGCAAGTTGAAAGGCAAGGACCTGGAGATTACTGATCAAATCCTTACAACTCCATGATCAGAGGGGTGATCATCATTTTAAGGTCACTGGGAGAGTGGGTGGAGGAGAAGGTAGGAGTGCTTTTTATATTGTAGAATTTCTTCTGGGGAATTCTAAATTCTTCAGAGAGTTTACTTCCATTCTCATATGGGTAGAAGCTACACTGACAGTACACTGACTTCTGGACAGAGGAGTGTGAAGATCTAATCTTTCTCTATACAGACGTGTAATTAGTCTCCTGGTTTTCAGTCCCTTGCCTAATCATCTGGGGTGGATGCATCAGGCAGAGTTCTATGGAAGGAAATGATTGCTCCATATATAGATTTTATTGGGTCAAGTATTAAAATATACCCCGAAAGAGGACAAAAATTTACTAAAATAGGACTCATGCTTAAATGTTATTTTTTGGTTATAATTTATCAAACACATTCATATAGTATTATTCATAACTATTTGTATTAGTCTGTTCCCGCTGCTATCACAAAATGCCACAGGCTGGGTTACTTAAACTACAGATATTTACTTTATCCCAATCTGGAGGACTGGGAAGTCCAAGATCAAGGTGTCATCACAGTTGGTGTCTGAGTTGGAGTTTTAGATGGCTGCCTTCTCTCACATGGTCTTTCCTCAGTGCGTGCTCACAGAGAGCAAGTTCCCTGATGTCTCTTCTTATAAGGACATTAATCCTATTGACCAGGGCCCTACACTTATGACCTCATCTACCGTTAATCATCTCCTGACTCCAAATACAGCCACACTGGGGGGGAGGGCTTTGACATATGAATTTTGTGGAAAATATACATTTGGTCCATAATACCATTAATCTATATAATGTATTCGTATTTAATCAAATGACCAATCCAAGACAGCAAATAGCATGTAGTTGTCATGCCTCCTTAGCCTCCTACAATGTGTAACAATTCCTTCGTCATTCTTTGCCTTTTATAACATTTCATGACACTTCTGAAGAGTACTTACAAGTTATTTTATAGAATAGCCCTGAATTTGGGTTTGTCTGACATTTTCTTATGATTAGATTGTGGTTATGAATTTTTGGCATAAACACCACAAAATTATTATTTTGTCCCTTCCCAGAGCTACATACCAGGAGGTAGATAATATCAAAGGCCTTTGAACTCAGATTGAATTATGCTACCAGCTTTTCTGGTTCTCCAATCTGCAGACAGTATACCGTGCATGGGATTTCTCAGTTTCCATAATCACATAAGCCAATTGTCATAATAAATAAATAAGATTATATACATATAATCTCCTCTTGGTTCTGTTTCTCTGGAAAACCCTGACTCAATACAGTCACTGTAGCTCAAAAGCAGCCGTAGACAACCTATAAATGAATATTCATGGCTGTGCTGTAATAAAACTTAATTTTGGAAAGACTTTCAGATGTATGCTCTAGTAGGTGCCTCAAGAAGAGTTTATGGATGCAGAACTCACTAAGTTTTTGTATGCTTGAAACTGAAACTGATTCCTATAGCTTTAATACTTGAAAGACAGCTTCGCTGAATATAATTTGTGGTTCATACTGTATTTGAGTTTTATGAAAATGCTACTCCATAGTTGCCTTGTTTACATTTTGATTTTTGAAAAATTTGTAAAAGACTAATTATTTTGCCCTTGAAATTATTTGTTTGTTTCTCCTGATGGCCTTAAAAATTTTGTTTTCTTCATTTTTCCATCTAATACTTTTACCAGAATTGGTCTTGAAGTTGTTATTTTGGCTAATTTTCCCAGGTGTCTAATAGACCCTTTAAAACATGTATATTTAGGTTTCCTTTTATTTCTAGAAATATTTCTCAGATTATAGTTTGAGTATTAGTTCTGTTCCATTGTTCTCTTTGTCTTCTTCAAGGACACTGATTATATTAATGATGTTTCTTTTTTTCTTGTCTTCCATTTCTACCATTTTCTCTCAAACCCATTTTCCATTTTTCCTCTTTTTTTAAAATTTCATTTTCATTGTCTTGGAAATTATCCTGCCATTCTCCAATGGTCTTTATTAAGTTTTCATTTAAGTCTATTCTCCCTTTAGCAATTTGCAATCTATTTTTGTTTCTGAGATAATTTTGCCTCTCATTCCATTTATTTCATGAGATCAATTAACGCCTTTTTCTTCTTTTTTCTTTATTTCTTTTTCTTAGTTTTAAATGTTCTGATCCAAGATTTTTAAAATTTTCTTATTTCAGCCTATTATGGGGGTACAAATGTTTAGGTTACATATATTGCTTTTGCCCCACCCAAGTCAGGGCTTTAAGCATGTCCATCCCCCAGACGGTGTCCACCACACCCATTAGGCATGAATATGCTTGTCCCCTCCTTCCCCCTCCCACCTGCAAGTTTTTTTTTTTTTTTCTATACTCAAATTTTCATTTCAAAGCTCAAATGTTCATTTGAGTATATATTTAACTAGATTTGAAATGCTGTCTTATATTTTAGGAGTTGGCTTATGGTTTTGTTGGGGAGTAATGATGGGATTTTATTAAAGTGTATTGTACATTTTTCTGATTTGTTTTAATAACACTGTATAGATTGTTTCAATTCCACAAATACATATTATATTGTACTTATGTAGATATATAAACATAGAAATATCTATGTTTCTCTACACGTCTCTCTCTCTCTCTCTCTCTATATATATATATGTATATATATATATATATATAACCTCCATATATTTGCTTTTTATCCTTGTGATATTCTCATTACATTTTAGAATCAAGGTTATGCTGGCCTTGTAGAAAGAATTGGTAAATGTTTCCTCTTCTCTCTTTTCTCTACAATAGTTTGTGAAAGATTGATATTATTTCTTCTTTGTAAATTTGGAAAAAAAAGATTAGTAAAGACTTTTGTGCTACAGTTTTTCTTTGTGAGAAGTGTTCAACATTTAAAGATAAATTGCTTGAGAGTTGTGCCTTACTAGTTTAGAAGTCATGTTTTCAGTTTTATACAGATTAAAATGGATTCTATTTTCATTTTAATTTTATCATTGAGCTGTGGATTATTTAGAAATGCTTTGTTTAATATCTAGGCAATTGAAGATTTTCTAGGTCCTTTCATCATTTAATGTAGCTTAATTCTACTGTGAGAAGAGAGTATTCTCTAAATGATTTCAATTTTTTGACATTTATTGAGGGCTGTTGTTGTTATTGCCCAGCATACAATCATTTTGGTTAATATTCCATGAATATTTGAAAAAAGTATATTTGGCAGTGGTTTAATGCATTTTCTATAAATATCAATTAGGAAAAAATCTGTTCATTGTATTTTTCAGATCTTTTATATACATACTAATTTTTTTGTCTGCTTCTTTATTATCTCATGAGAGAGGTAAATTAAGACCTCCCAATATAATTATAAATGTGACTTTTTCTTTTATTTACATCAATTTTTGCTTTGCCTATTTTGCAGAGAAATTAGTGAGACTTCATTATCATTACAAAAGTCCCTCTTTATCTCTATTAATTCATCTCACTTTAAAGCTTAGTGGGATATTAATATAGTGACGTTAATTTTATTCACTGTGTGCATAGTACATCTTTTTCCATCTATCTTTTTATTTTCAAGATTTCTTACATAAAATGCACAAAAAAATTTAATATAAACCTACCTCCTCCAAGTACAAGGGTTCATTGAAAAAACCAAAAAACTAAAATGTATTGTAAAGTAAGTCCAATATCATTAAAATCCAAAATTAAATTCACTTGCCCTTTGAATATTAAAAAAAAAATCTATACATCTTTGCAATTGATTATCCTTTTCAGTCTTAGCCAAAGGGGCTCTTAGTGCTTGGGTAGAGCTGAGGTTACTGGAGAGGCTGCATACAATCTGTGCTATCTTTCATAGGAATGGGTGAGATTTATTGCCATTTTGATGAGGAGAATTAGTTCAGTATCAAATTTCTGATAAGCTTTACTTTTGTAGAATCCAAACAGTGTATAGAGCACAGAAGATTATCACAGCATTGAAACCACTATCTTCATTTAGAAAACCATTAGTATATGTTCTTGAAGTGATTACTTCAACCAAAGTATATTCCCAGAAACCAGCACTTAGTGTTGCCAAGGGTGATAGCATTAACTCAGCGGTGTTGAAGGAGTTTGACCTGAGTTTCAGCCTCAGTAGGTTTCCAGAGTCTATGTAAGTTTCCAGAGTCTACTCACTGATATATAAACTTCAATTGGGAGAAATTTAACAAGTGGCTTATTAACCCAATCTGCAGGAAAATCAACCTATATATCCTGTCTTTGGTAATTGAGGCATTACTTACTTCCTGCAATGTTTAGAAATTTGCATTATTGGCATTTCCTGTCACCAGGTCTTTCTTGAGATGTCTTTCTTTTTTATTCATTATACATTACAAAAAGTAGAGTTTAAGAGAATGTTAAACTCTTGCTGACTAGTTGGTATCTAGCTAGTTACAAAGGTGTTTTCATTCCTCTGTTAATAACACATCTTGCTGTGCTCATCCTTTTGGATGATGGTTTTTCTCTTATCCCCACGTTTCATCAGTATAGTCACTTTTAGCAGATTTCTAAAATAAAATAGCATTTGATGCCTTTGAAGCCAGTGCCCTAAGAGCATTTGAGGACCAACACCACTTTTTGTGTTCCTGCTGATAGTGGCTTCCCTCAGCTTTTAAATATCCCAGCCTTTGCATTTTTGCTATATCTTTTTCTGTAGTACTAAGATATACTTCTAGTAAAAGTGTTAACTGATATTCTTACACTTTAATCTTCTTATTTTTTAAAAAATTATTTAATTTAAAAATGATTTTATTTGCTTTTTAATTGAAAATAGAGGATATTTATGGTGTATAGTATGGTGTTTTATTCTATGTATACATTGTGGAATGGCTAAATTGAGCTAATTAACATATGCATGTGTTAATTATGCATAATAAGTACATCACATACTTATTTTATTGTGGTGAGAACACTTAAAATCTTGTTTTAGCAATTTTTGAGAATACAATATATTGTATTAACCATATTCACCATGTTGTACAATAGATCTCCTGAATTTATTCCTCAAAACTGAAATTTTGTATCCTTTCTCCAACATCTCTTTAATACCCCACCCTACCCCTGTCCCTTAACCACTATTCTATTATCTGCTTTTATAAGTTTGACTTTTATAGATGTCTCATGTAAGCGACATCATGTAGTGTTTTTCTTTTTGTGTCCAGCTTATTTCACTTAGCATAACATCCTTCAGGTTCATCTATATTGTTGCAAATGACACAATTTTTTTCTTTTTTAAGTTTGAATAATATTGTTGTGTATATGTATCGCATTTTCTTTATCCATTCATCCATTGATGGATACTTAGGCTTATTCCATATCTTGGCTATTATGAATAATGTTGCAATGAATATAAGAGTGCAGATATTACCTTGACATATTGATTTTACTTCTTTTGGATATATAGTCAGAAATGGAATTGTTAGAGGTTCATATGGAAATTTTATTTTTAATACTTGGTGGAACCACTATCCTGTTCCATAATGGTAGCATTACTTTATAGTCCCACCAACAGTGTGCAAAAGTTCCCTTTTATTTACATCTTTGCCAATACTTATCTCTTATCTTTTTTGATAATAACTATCCTATTTTCATATACCTGTTGGCCATTTAATCTGCTTAAGTATTTTCTTATCTTACCACTAATATTAATAGGTATAAGTACTGTTTGCTGGATATAAGCTCTTTCCATTTTTCTCCTTTGCTGTCCCATCCAGATGTTTTCTTCTTAACGTATCTCTAGATTTTGTCTTATTGATTCTCTAAAAGTAAGAAACAAAAGTCATTGAGCTCTGGGCCAGGCAAAAGCATCCACTATCCAAAAAAAATATTGTCCATATATACTTTACTTAATTGAATAATTAATAAATCCACTCAGTTGATGCACTCTCATCAAACCAGCTTATCATCCAGCAAGAGTTGGCCCTATTATTGTACCCCAGGTTCCCTTTAATATGATTCATTTTGTATTTTCTTTCAGAAAATTATAAATTATTTCAGAATAAACTCAAATAATAGTAATCCTCCCCAAATATCTATGACACCTTGAAATATATCCAGTAATTTTCTGAGTACTTTATTCTGATCTCCAACTTTTCTTCTTATATTATATATTTTTAAATTTTAGTATCCTAATTTCTAAATGATAGTTTCTATATCACTCTTATTAGGGACTGTCATAACCTTCTGAGAGAGTCACCCCAGCCCATTCTATGTCTGTAGCTCTTTCCTTCAGATTTCACTGGACACCAAGGACTGTCTCTGAACTAATGAACACTCTACTGAAAATTTATTTAGCAAAATTAAACCTGGGTAGATACCATTTTCTTTTTTGTGTCAGACTATCTTGTCCTTCAAAATTTTATTTTACCAATTTTATTTTATCAGGCTATTATTTAAAAAATCTGTCTTTTCCCACGTAATCAGTCTACCTTTCTTTAGTTTGTTTTCATTCTTCTACTGCACCTATTCTGTTGGTAAGCATGTTTTCAAACCCTCTCCAGGTTTTTCTGAATTTCCTGGGTAGGCTTGATGAGACAGAACATTTCATGTACAAGCCCTATTAATTATTTCTTTAATCTTAGGGTTTGTGATCATTGAAGTGTGTTGATAAATCATGTACTTTCTTCATGGTAAGGGGCCTCTTTCCTCTAATCCTGACTGCTAGAATAAAATCTATCCTTCTTTTATGGGTAAAGCTATATGTTACATTTCTGATATGTTCAAAATTTTTATAATTGACAAATCTAAAAGCAACTTAATGTCTTGTGGTAGCAAATGACAGTTGAACCTATGGGAAAAATATATGAATTAGACTGGAAGGACAGTTCAGAAAAAAAATAAAATAAGAAAGGTTTTGGAGGCCGGGCGCAGTGGCTCACGCCTGTAATCCTAGCTCTCTGGGAGGCCGAGGTGGGTGGATTGCTCGAGGTCAGGAGTTCGAAACCAGCCTGAGCAAGAGCGAGACCCCGTCTCTACTATAAATAGAAATAAATTAATTGGCCAACTAATATATATAGAAAAATGAGCCAGGCATGGTGGCGCATGCCTGTTGTCCCAGCTACTTGGGAGGCTGAGGCAGAAGGATTGCTTGAGCCCAGGAGTTTGAGGTTGCTGTGAGCTAGGCTAACGCCACGGCACTCACTCTAGCCTAGGCAACAAAGCGAGACTCTGTCTCAAAAAAAAAAAAAAAAAAAAAAAAAAGAAAGGTTTTGGAGCAGCTAATCTACAGTGCCTACTGACAAAACAGCCTGCACTTTGATGATGACCTGGTATATAAATCCAGCAAAACTGCCATATACTGCAGAGCCTCAGCAGGATCAAAATTCCACATGTCCTACTTTTAGGAAGATATCACCAAAGCCTGAAATCCCCTGCCTTGGCCATACAAGAAGCTTCAGTTTCCATATATTTTAATGTACTCTCAAGTCCACTTTTGCTCATACCTAAAAAGTTCAACTTATACATTGGATTTTTTAGTTCAAAGAGACCTATACATATCAGCTCTCTTTCAAAGCTGAGTCCTGAATAAATTGAGAAATCAAATCCATAAATGAATAAATAGGAGATAAAAATGTCACTTTCATTGATAAAACTTAGGTTAAAAGATGCAGCTTATAACTGTAGGTGTAAAACTTTCTAATCCTGAATGCCGGAGTAAAATATGTATCTGCTAATCACAGGAGGTAATGGAAACTTAGTCTTCTCTTTTGGGGGCAGTCTCCTTTGATATCACAGCAGGAAGGAGCAAAACATACATCTAGAAGTGTGTTTGTTTAGCTCATTAAAAAAAATAAGGAGAGAGATCAGGAAAGAGGAATGCATGTCTGGTTCCTTATTCTTACTGACCATCTTCCTTAGGTTTCAGTGACCAAGGTGAAAATTCTAAGCAGTCAACACAGTACAACACAGACTGCAGGCAACTGTCAAGGTCAAAGGCCTATGCTAGAGCGGCGTCCCCAATGCTTAAAGCCCCGTGTCCTGACTGCCAGTAACCTCATCTCTGAAGGATATCTTTCCTCTGCACTTCCTGCTGTCTCCACATGAACTAGATATTGATATTTGAGGAGGGTAAGCCAGAGCATTGCTCTTTCCTATCCCACTCCCTTGTGTTATTAAGAAATTGAAAGATAAAACAAATGATGAAGGCAGATGGAAAGTAACTATCGCCTTTATTGTTGATGAAGATGATTTTGAAGATTAGTCTGGGGAGCAAACCAACAGTGTGCTTTCTGTTATGGAACTCCAGTGAGGTCAGCATATCCACTCAAGCTCACCCCGATGAACGCAGGGGCAGACCTTCTCAGATGGGTCAGGAACGCACGCTCTCCTGGTAGGCCAGTTCCCCTGAGGAATTGGGAGGGACTAAGCTGACCATGTAGCATTTAATTTGCCCAATTTTATCAACCAAATCATTCCTTCTTGTCCAGAGAATGTGAATGAATGGGAAAGGGAAGAAACAGAAGTTCTTAGAGAATCATCTCCTTGCGAGAGTCAGAATTAGACATGACATATTCACTAACCACAAGAGTCCAGTTTTCAAGTTTATCGGCATGAATTCTTTTTTGTAATTGTCTTATAAAAGTTTCTGGAAGCAAATACTATTTATTTAGTTACATTATTATTAACATCATGGTTACGCAAAAGGGCACTAGAGACAAACTCCATAAACTCAGTTTCTGGCTCATTGTGGGACCTTGGCTAGCTGTATGACCTTGAGAGACTATAAATTTAGAATAGTAAATCTCTCTACTCCATAGATTGCTGTTGCAGATTGAATGAGAGGATACATGTGAAATACAGGTGACTATCTGTGCATTCTCTCTTAGTCTCATTATTTTTGTTATTTTTGCTCAATTAGCCAAAACTTTATTTGATCAGTTTTTTCAAAGACCTTTCTTATTTTTGTTTATTATTGTATTTTATTAATTTTACCTCCTATTATTATTTACTTCTTTTAAGTATTTTTGTTTATCTTTCTTAAATTCATATGTTGAATGATGTAAATAACTTATAGTCTTTCAAAAATTTTTATTTTAAATAGCTATATTTAAGAATTTTTAATTTCTAAACATACTGAATTATTTTATCTTTTGGTTTCTCACTCCTTTTCACTCATTTCCAATTTTACTGCTGAGCTCAGGGATGGAGATACTATTCACATTGTATCCTGTGTAGTGTATTCTTATAAAATATGGAATTCTAAAAACATATTATTTTTTCTATAAGAAATATTTTTAGCAATATAGTTAGCACCTAATTTGAAAATTTATGAATAAATCTATAAACACATGCAATTTGTATTTATACAGGCTTAAATATGAATGTATCAAATTTATGCTAATTATTCTCCACATTTTTTACCCAAAATAACTAGATTTACAGACAATGCCATATGGTTTTAAAAAAAATGCAAAATCGCCTATGAACAGATTTCTAAAACAGACATTAGATAGAATTTTCTAGCATCTGTTTCAAAGTGAAAGTAAAATAAAGCATTTGCAATTCCCAGATAATAGGGCTATTTTGTATTAATGTTAGTGGATTTCCATTTATTTCCTCAAATATTCATATTTAAGTACTCAATGAAAACAAAAGATCTTCAATGAGTAGAGTATAAATAAATGTTAAAACATTTTTATTGTTAATATATAAAACTAATGA
This sequence comes from Microcebus murinus, assembly GCF_040939455.1. NCBI lineage: Eukaryota > Metazoa > Chordata > Mammalia > Primates > Cheirogaleidae > Microcebus > Microcebus murinus. Next base: position 60,597,327 of record NC_134108.1, on the reverse strand, counting down.
GTATATGAAAAAGTGAACTTCATTTGAGGTTCTTATGAGAAATGCATAACATAAATATATAACATAAAAATGAAAAATTTAGAACTTTATGTTAATCATACTGTCTTTGAAGAAGTAAACCAGGAGTCTAAAATTTTTAGCACTTTATTTTCCTCTTTATGAAATAGGATTAAACTCACCTTCACCAAAGTAGATATAGGAACAAAAGTCCATAAACAAAAAAATCGCTATTGATGGATACTACTAAAATATAAACAAAATGGGTTTTAATAATTTGTGTTTTAAATTCATATGCTAAATTCAAGTTTCTTGCATAAAAGGATATAATATAATTTCACAAAAACATACTGTAAAGCATATATTTCTCCAGAAATCTTTATACCGTTTCAAGAATATTCTATTTCCAGAATTCCCTTGGGGTTGTATATTCCTGAGAATACCTGAATATGGCACAAGCACTTTTGTCAGAACATGATACTGAGAGCTAATTTAGCAGAAAAACAAAATAAAACACTTTATATATGTAAACTGCATATAGAAACACAAATTTTCTTTGAAAGCCAATTTGCAAAACCAACTCATAAGAGTTTGTTGCTTTACTTGGTTTTACTTCATTATTAAAGTGATACATAAGACCTGGCAGAGCATTTACTTTTGTAAACCCAGTTCCCCTGGGACTTCACTGCACAGGTTGAGTTTTGCAAACGACTCATTGTCTCTTTCATCAGTACTTTAGTTGCACCATTTTATTTCATATTTGCTCATGAAGATTCTCAACTCCACATAGGTCCCTAGTTTCTTAGCTTATAATCTGGTTACTTCCTATGTTCCAGGAAGTCACCTGAAGCATCTTTCATTCCCAAGCCTTCTTTGATATTATCAAAGGTAGCTATATAATTCCTGATAATTGTCATTTTATATAAATAATCACTATTGATGTCTTTATCATGGGTGAGAGACAATTTTGACCCCATTCAATATTACATGAGCTACTCTGCTCACATAGATCACCAAAAAGGCCCACCTCCATCATTTATTCCCATAATACTGCCTTATACTATTAATATGGAGAGAAATTTGTATCTTTCCTTCATATATGCATGACTCATCCAATCCCCATATTGTGATACCCAAAGGACAACAGCTAAAGACTCAGGCACTCCACTATTTTCCAAGAAGCAGAGCTCTTCTATGGAAAGCAGCAGAAATTCTGAAGATATAGAATGATTATGAGTACTAGTTTTATAGTCCTATCATGTCTTTACCTCTACTCATTCTTAAACTTCCAATGCCTCAAAATGTACATTTTAAAGTGAACATAATATATGCTTGCAGTAGAACAACATTTATTCAGAAAAGCCTTATCTTCTCTCCTCTGTTCACCTATTAGAGAGCATTTGGGTTTAGAGGCTTTTGGTGATTGTAAATTAAGCTGCTTAAATATTTATATATAGGTTTTCATGTGGATGTAAGTTTTCATTACTCTAAATACCCAATGGTGGGATTACTGGGTCATAAAGTAAGTGTAAGTTTAACTTTATAAGAAAATACTTTCCAAATGGTTGGACCATTTTGTATCCCTACTACCAATGTATGAGAGTTCCAAAGGCTTTCTATCCACCTCAGTGTACTGATACTCTTATCAGTATTGTTGTCAGTATTGTCTTATCAGTATTGTCTTATCTGTATTGTTTTTTAATTTAGCCATTCTAATAGGCATATAGTGGTATCTTCAACTTTTCTCATGACAAATCCTCAAATAATTCATAGTGTATGTTTTCTACAACTTTAAATTACAATCCTTACAAAGATGGTTTCTTTTTTAATGTATTTTTTCACTATAATCCATACATCCAAATACCTTATAAAATCAAATTAACTCCTAGTTTTTAATTGAAAGAAGAAGGCAGATAAGGTCACTGTAAATATGAAATACCATGGAAATGACATTGGCAATCTTTAGTAAATAACCAGAATTTACCCCTTCAAATTTTCTTGGAATCAAGTTTACTTTGAGATTTAATATAAATGACACATTTTCCTTTTAGAAAGAATAAACTAACAAACACCAAATATCTTCTAAGTTTACAATGACTTGTCATCATGGACCAAGAATTGAGATTCAAAACAATAAAATTTAAATATTCAAAGTCATAATAAATTTATTTTTATTGTGTTTCATTGTGTGATAACCTGCAAATTAATATGTAATTTGATAATAGTAAATAGTTCTATGTTTATATCCTTTTTTGCTTCTAAAAGTGCCTTTTAAAAGTAATAATTTAGAACTAAAAGCTAAATTGAAATTAGGTGAGGGATGAATTGAGAAAATCATGGAAGTTAATAACTTTATCAAAATATCATATTACTAAGACATATATTCTGCAAAGGAGTTGTATGGATTGGAACTTCAAACTGGTTGCAAACAGGTATTGATGCTAACTGCTGGCAAAGGCCTCATGTGGTAAAGCTTCACATGAGTAAAAAGATAAAGCTGTGATTTGAAAAGAGATGAAGTGGATGGCAATCAATACTCATTGTTTTGTTATGGATTTTGAGAGAAACCCAGAAATAATTGAGCATGTGGCGTTAAAAATTCTCAACTGTTTTTAGGTCACTGAAAAGAATGTCAAGATAAGAATTAATTTGACCAGAGATTCAGTCAGTGTATTTTAATATGTTTATTAAGAGAAAATTTAAATAAATTCAGAGAAATGTAAACATTTTTTCAGTGCTAAAAGCTACCACTCTTACTAACTTTGAGGACTCAGTTCTTCCCTTAAGATGTCAACAGCCAAATAAATTTGGCTAAAAACTGAGACAACAAGAGTTCAGACTCACATTGGGTTCTGATTATTATGAAAACATTTTATAACAGTGGAGTAGAAGTGGTGGAGGGATGTGTGATGATTAAGCATAAAGTCTTGGAGACAAACACATGGATCAAAATTCTGGCTCCAGTGCTTACTATATATGTGGCCCCAGAGAGGCCCTGTAACCTCTCATAGCCTAAACCTTAAGTTTTTCATGTGAGATAAAAGTACCTAAATTTATAGAACTGTAATAAGGTTAAAAGAGAAAATTGATATGAATTTCTTTCTGTATAGTAAGTGCCCAAGCAATATTAGCAGTTTCTATGTTGACATTTATTATTCCCAGAGCTGTAAGACAGTGAGCCAGAATGGATATTTTCCATTTCCTTTTATATCCTTACTGACAGGATTATTGTAAGATTCAAATAAAATTATAAAATATATACTATGCAACCTGGTGAGCATATGCTATGCAAGCAAGCGTACACACAGAATACTAACCTGGTGCAAATTATAAGGCACCATATGATCAAGATAAGCTAACACAAACCAGTAACAGCTGTCACCTGAATTTTTTGTTCTAGTGTGGGTTTTTTTTCTGTTTGATTGTTTGTTTTGGTTTCAACAAACTCATTACATTAAAACCTAAAACCATGGAAATTTGAGAGTAGGTCTTATCTTTCATATTCCTGACAGCATTTGAAGTTAGTTTTTCTCTATTGTTTACCTTTAAGAATCTGTTTATCAAATATCAACTCCTCTGGTTCTCTGGTGTTTGTACCTGGTTTTAGGCACAAATGATACTGTGTTTGTCCATAAAGTTAACAAAATCATGATATACATAAAAAGAATTCTTATTGTATATAGAAAATAGGCATTTAACAAATAGAGAAAAATGTAATGTGAAAATATCTCAACGAACATACACCAGACATTTTATCAATGCATATTAAAGATTATTCTATGATAAATTAATCCATATACTTTCACTGGAAAGAGCAGTGCTCCAAATACAAGTCAAGCATTGTTTGATGACAGAAAGATATTTCAGTGCTCAATGTTCAAATTTATGTAAATAAATTATAGGAGATTAGTCTAAAACTTCAGTGACTCATAATGTTTAACCTTTTTCTGTTTAAAATAAACAAAAATTAATACTCTAAGTTGGTTATTGTCATTAAATTTAATCATATTTTAGGAGCATTTGACAATATGTTAATGATTTTTCTATTTAACAGCAATGTAATTTTTGGCATTATCTTCTAGGAAATTATGGTTTCAAGATGAGTTAGTCCCCACATTTTTCATAATTATTTTGTATCTCATTTTTCTTCACTTCCTTCTTACAACTGAAGCATGTGAAAACAGATTCTGCTTGACTTGTATGATACTGCCTCTTTTCCTTACAGGAAGCTTGACTTGGTCTTCAAACTGATATTCCCCATTATTGGTTACAATATGTAAGGAATTAAAGCTAATTTTTGTAATGGTAAAAGATGGCTTTATGGTCCCAATTAAATTACCCCTAAATCTTACTTTGTCAGTCACCTTTAGCCACCAGCCTGCTTCCCCTCCTCCCACCCCAATGCAAGGATCTAATGAAGGTATTTACAAGGAAAAGTTGCTGAATAAAAATCAAAGCACATTGAAAAACTACCCAAGTGTTAGGAACTTCAATGTAGACTTCTATCATAAAATCAAGGTTGTGAGTGGCTCATCGGTAAGCATCTAACAAGGCTTTTTATTTACTCCTTCGCTCATTTTAAATCATAGACCCATTATACTGAGGCTTACTTCAAGGAAAGTAGAGAAATGTAAATGACTTATGTGTATGGAAAGTTCTTGAAAAATTACCCCCTTGGATGAGGGTGGGATAGAGGTACAACAAAAGAGGAAGGCTTTGGGCTACAGTCCTTGCTGGTGATGGCCATAGAGAGCTAGGTAGACTCACCACATGGGATGCAGAAGGAGCAACACTTGGGTACTGCCCTTTGAGCACAAAATCCTACCCACTTAAAATCATGGTTCCATCAGTATTTGGAATTCTGAAAATCAGATGAAGAACGTGTCTTTTCTTGAGGTTATTTAGAAGGAAAAGGTGGAAGCTTCCTGGAGGCAAGAGGGGAGAAAGGCTCTTTCTTCTTAGATGAACAATACCAGGAATGTTGTCATTGTTTCTGAGTTAAGGGCGATTTCTTTCTTACCTCTTTATATTTTTTAATTAACTCGAAAGAAACCATTTTGTTTCCTCAAAAGAAATTATGTGACTAGTTACATTTTTTTAAAGGCATATTCTGAAACCCAAACTCTTAGTGTGTTTGGTTCTTCTCAAACTAAACGGATCTAAGTCACCCTGGCCTGGCCCACCAAGTTCTAGAACTTCTGAATTATCTTGCAGGGCAAAAGATACAGACCTTTGATGTAATGGGAATTATGTGGCAGACTTAGGTGTTTCCTATTGTATAACAACTCTTATCATAATTGGATAGTAAAATAATGTTGGCATTTCTGATACTATCACCTATGACTTCGGTGAATTTAGTCTCTAAGTCCTCAACATAATGTATCAATAATACTTAAATCTTTCCATTGATTTCAGAATCTTCACATTCTTTAAAAAAGGAATATATACTTGAATATATAGTTGTCCCAGAAAAGGAAAGTGTTAAGGAGGACTCATTCTTGTGGATAGTATATGGCGATATTTTAGCTATAACCAAAATTCCATTCACCCAGTGAGTTCTTGCATATACAGTTGACACCAAATGTTATTCTGTCATTCTGACTCATCAGTTTATCATAAGCCAAAACTTAAAATGTTCATAGACAAAATGAAGCACTCAGAAGCCTGAAAATATAGCTTCAGAAGACTGATTGAGAAAAAGGAAAGAAAATTACTTTCTCCTGAACAAAGAATTAAAGAAAGAAAGAAACAATATGGTAACTACTAATAAAAGGAATTAAGTTCCTTTACCTTTGGTAATTGGAAAAGTAACTAGGATTGTGCAAACAAAACTTGAGAAGAGGCCTTAATGCGTAGTGGCTGCTCTATGACCTGAGGAATTTTAGAAATTGGAAAGGAAAGTGTAAGCAGCAGTGGCACAGGGTAGGGGCAGAGCACTGGGGAGATGGCATGTCAGCTGGGATGGAACCCAAAGCATTTTCTTATCTATCCCCATGAGTTGGTGTGTGCACTACAGGTTGTGTGCTCTATGTGAGACATGAGAATGAACTACTCATGCAGTGTAAGGCAGCCAGTTTGTGTCTTTCAGGGTGTAGAAGTTTATGCATACAGAATTCCAGGGAAATTAGAACAGTCTGTGACTTGAATAGAGAAACAAAAGTACCTGAGTTCTTAAATGCAAAATCTAGCGTGTGAAAGTTTGTCAGACATTAAGGACAAAGTTATCACATTTTGAAGATTCAGGTCACTTAAGAATTTCCAAAATCTATATAGGCCATCCTTATAAAGATTGACACAGTATATAGTATTTCTCCCCATTCAAGTTTTTAATACAATGGTGACATAAGCAAGTAATCAATCAATCAGTAGAGGAGAAAGGAATTTAGATAAGCTATTTTATTGTATGAGATCCTAAAGTTTAGAAAAAGTATTGATAGTGTAAAAACAAGTTTGGTTTCATCATTAAAAATAGATTTAATAATAAGCACTAATGAAAGTGATGGATTTTTCTTTGATTCCATTTGCTCTGAAGATTGCTTAAAGTACACTAATGACTGTTTAGGTATTGATATATGTATACATACCTATAGAATAAAAGTGTGCCTTGTAGAAAGAGCTATAAAACATACAATAAACTCAGGTTAATAGTTTTACAGAAAAAGTTATAGTATCAATTTTGTGAAGATAGATCTTATAAGTATAGTTAGATTAGATATCTTTAACTAAAACCAAATTTCAGATACTTACATTGAAAACTTGAATGCTAACAAAATACCTCTTATTCACTGAGATACTGTTAGAGAAGCCCAAATATCACTGTTAAGAGCAATTACACCACTATATTGAATTTAGTATATGACTACAAATCCTTTTTTCTCTTACATTTTTAATATGCTTTATGAAGAATGAGGAAAATCAAATGCATTAATAAAAGAAATAAAATAATCTCTTTCTCCCCACTCTTCCCTTTTAATTGTTTGGGAAATGACTTGAGTTACACTTGGCTAAATCCTCAATATTAACATTCTTATGGTATTCTTGCCATTTAGATCATAGGTTATAAATTTTTTACAGGAATTAAACATTCCTTTAATAATTCTCTCACAACACCATCCCAAGAGCCTAGGTATTTTGTGATAAGTGTAGCATGTTGGAAATACCTTATTACTAAGAGTAGTTAATTTTTTTATTTGTGCAAGAATTTTTTCTACATTAGTGTTAATTCAAGGATATTTCCATATGCCATTATTTCCACTTTCTCTTCTTGTATAATGAAACAATTCCTACGTGTTAGAAAGCCACAGCTAGATCTTTTAGGGTGTTATTTCAGACAGTCAGTTTTGTAGTGGAAATGACTGTCTCAGAAATTTATAGTTAAGAAAATACACCAATAGATTAATAAATCTTATATATCCTTCCACCACCTCTAATATGCACTGGTCCAAAATTAAGTGACTTAAATTAAGAGTGAAAAATAGTATTCCACTGCTTCATATACACCCACATTGCAAAATATCAGAATGTGAAAATACTTTCAGATTTCTCCTAATATTTCTGGTAGTTTCCAGGTAAGGATGTGTCATGGTATCACGGTGCAGTATTACTTGCTATTTGACTCAGGACTTCCTGCTAGGCCACAGTGACAACTGGCTAGTGTCTAAGTATTGGCAGTGGGGCCAGTAAAGCACAGATCACACCACCAAATGCCCAGTGCTGCTGATTCTCATAGCAAAATGTATGTTCTATGCCTCTTGGACAAGCATATACATCTATGATATCCTCTTGTTTCCTCTCCATTCTAAACCATCTCCTGCTGAGGGTGATGTATGCTTTCATATCTACCTCCAGGAGTACAAATCAGGATTTCATTATGCTTCTAATGTGTTACAGCTTATTACAGTGTTTGTTAAACCACCAGAGTGGCTTAAAACCTATTACTACTTAACATTGAAATTAGAATAGAATTTTTATCTGGTTATCTTTATTCTTCATAACATGACTTCTGACCGCATCTCCAAGTAAATCTCACACTACTTATCCCCCTCAATCATTATGTTCTGGGCCTTTCAAAATATAAGTCCCTCACTCATTCCTTCCTTACTTCAGAACCTTTGCTCATGCATTCTCTTTACCTACAATACTCATATCCCTACTTTTTACCTGGCTACTTCCTACTCATTATTCAAGTCTCAATTTTAATGTCACATCTCATTTTCATAAAGCATTAATTTAATCCAGTAGCCATGTTATAAATGCTCATACCTGTTATTTTATAAAATAATCTTATATTTTTTGTATGTACTCATTAGTATAATTATTGCTTCAATGCTTGTCTACCTCATTAGATTGGTAATACCATAAAATAAAGACTATGTCTATTTGTGTACCACTGTACCACCAGTGCTGAACACAATACTTGGAAAATACTGGTATTTCTCCAGAATACTTATTGAAGAAATTAATGAAGGAGATTGAGGTTAAGCAGGTGGCAGAAAGTGTGCTATATTTAATATTGCCCTTATTGTATTACTGTACAAGAAAAATTGATTCTGGATTTCATAAGCACAAAGATGGAATTTCTTATAATGGGCAAGTTCCTATTAAAGGCAAAGTACTCTGGGCAAAGGCTCCAGCCCAGTTTTTTGGTTCATATATCGGGAAATGTGGTTTACCATACGTATGACCTTTGATATGACAACTGGTGGCTGCCTGTGATGTTAGAGAGCATTCACAGAAAGGGCAAATGATCTGTGCCCAGATACTCACCTTTTGTACACCTGTCCCTTAATCATGGGTCAGTTCTTTAAAATAATTTATGTGGCTGCTCTCCATTTAAAGATGATTTCTTTCCCAAGAGGCACACTCCAGGCCTTATGACAGAGACCCATGTGAGAGGTCCAAAATAATTTCAAAGCCCTCTTCCTGAGACAGTGTGTCCTATTTAGAACACACATTTTTATCCTTTCCCCCCCAAAACACATACATACTCAAAAAGTTATAGCACAGCATCTCAACAACCAAAGTGACTTATGTGTCTTAAAGATTTGTGCCAAGATAAATTCCTTAAAAGTAAACATTTATTTTTACTTACTTTACTAAGGCCACAGCCCACTATCTCCTGTGCTACAACGTGGCATCCAGCACATGCCACAATGATCCCACCTGAATATGGTGTGTGTGCCCTAGACTTCATCTCACCAGGACCAAAGCTGTGAACGGACTAATCTGAAAAGCTCATCCTGCCTAATGATGCATGTAGTGTGTGTGTGTTTGATGGAGATAATAGGACACATTCATAATTCCAATTTTGATTTTTAAGCCGGGAGTTGGTGGAGGTTGGGGGACAGATATATGAACACGGCTTCTCTTTCCAGCACCATTCAAATCATCCCACATGATTTCTAACTGCTCTATCCATGCATCCACAAAACACTGAATGTTCATAGAATTGCAGTTTGAGTACAGTATTTTTTTAGAAATGTGTGGTTTTTTTCAACAGAGCATTAATTTTTCATTTAAGCGTGTATCTTTTACTGTGTGATTATGAAAGGAATAATTTATGCATTTTAAGTACTACTTTATTATAATTTGAGGTCACTATTTTCTCAGAGATATGTATGTCCAACTTTATAATTGGCTTATTGAAATAATAAATTGAATACACATAAATTTAGTTATCATGAACAATATTAAAAATGAATATATTTTTCTTATTATGCAATTAGTGATCATGATCTATGAGAATCTGGAGTTGGTATGCAACCTGAGATGGACATAAGAAAGAAATACCAATGGAAAAACTGAGTTCATTTTAGGAAAAAGATGGAAATTAATAACAGAATTAAACCATTTTTTTAACAAAGGAAGTATAATAGAGATTGCAATAACTAAAGAATAATAATACAACTATGGATTAACATAAAAAATCCATAATTTTTATATAAACAAAAATAGTCAGGATATATAATTTTTAAAGCCAGTAAAAATAACAGCTTCAAAATGAACATATAACTTAACAAAAAACATTCAAACCTATAAGAGGAAAGATCTGAACCACTATTTAAGATCAAAATGTACTTGAACAATTGAAAGTTGTTCCTTATTTATGGATAAAATATTTCAGCATCATAAAGATGCTGCTTCTAAGATAATATATAAATCAAATGTGATCCCAATAAAAATGCCAACAATACTAGATATATTGATTCTAAATTTCATCTAGACAAAATAATATAAAATAATATTTAGGCAAATATTTAAAATGAAGAGCAATTAGTCAGGTAGTACTAACAGATATTAAAATATACACAATTATTTATGTGTATGAACTTGGAAGCAACAAAGATATCCTTTAGAAGGTGAATGGATAAATAAAATATGATACATCTAGACAATGGAATATTATTTAGAGATTTAAAAACATGAGCTATCAAGCCATGAGAAGATATGGAAGAAACTTAAATGAATATTACCAAGTTAAATAAGTCAATCTGAAAAGGCTACAAACTGTTTCTAACCATATGACATTCTAGAAAAGGCAAAACTATGGACATGGTAAAAAGATTAGTGGTTGTCAGGAATTGCAGGGAGGGAAGGTTGAATAGCAGAGCATAGAAGATTTTTAGGGCAGTGAAACTACTCTATATGATACTTTAAGGATGTCATCATAAATTTTTCCAAACCTATAGAAAGTACAACACCAAGAATGAAACTTACTATAAACTATGAACTTCGGATGATTACAACATGGCAGTGCAGATTCATTAATTATAACAAAGGTACCACTCTGAGGAAGATGTCAATAATGGGAGAGACTATACTTATATTGGGGTGGGGGGTATATGGGAAATCTCTGTACCTTCTGTTTAATTTTGCACTGTACCTAAAGCTGTTCTAAAAATAAAGTGTATTTTAAAAAATCATACTATACAGATTCATGAAGAGGCCAACAAAACCATACAGGTAGTCTAGAAAAGACCCAGATACAAATAAAAATTTAGTGCATGCTATATATGGTATCTTAGACCACTAGAGAAAACATAGTCTTTCTAACACATAGTGTTAGAAAAACTGGATAGCTATTTTTTAAAAAGTGGATCCATTTTTGATAACATATACCTAAAAACACTCTACTTGGATCAAAAATCTAATTAAGAATATGATTGGCTTTGTTTATAACATCATTGGAAACATTACTAATTATGATTCAGTATCTTTCAGTCATATAAAAGAAAATATTCATAAATTCATTTTCATTAAAAGTATTTAAATACATGATAAAACTGAGAAAAATTAAAAGGCATAGGCATTTTCAACTTATATCACAGAAAAAAATGCTAATATTTTTAATTTTAAAACTTCTTAAATATAAAGTAAAAATAACATGGGAAAATGATGAAAAGATATGAACAGACAGTTCTCAGAAAAGATATAAAAATGGTCCTTAAATATATGAAAAGGCATTTTAATTAGCTAATAACAATAGGAATGCAAATTAAAACTACACAAATATTCTATTTCTTATGTACCAAATAGGCAGAAAATCAGAACCCTAAAAACACATCCTACCTGCCAAGCTTTGAGAACTCAGACACTCATAACAGTTGGTAGAAACATGTGAAGGTAAAACCCCTAAGGAACACACTATAGCAATATCTAACAAAACTGCATGTGCATTTACACTTTCATCTAGAAACCCCACTTCTAAGACTATACAGTGCATATACATATTTGCAAATACAAAACAGTATTTACAATAAGCTATTCAGTGCAGCATTATTTGAAATAGCAAATGTTGGATAAAATATAAAGGTCCATGCATAGAAGACAGATTAAATAATTTATGGAATAGCCACACAGTAGAGTACTATCCAACCATATAATGACAAGATAATTAGCTATGAACTTTTATGGAGTATTCCCAGGACACATGATTAAGTGAAAAAAGAAGGCTCAAAAAAAGCATACAGAGAATATCTTTGCAAGTAAGTATAGAAGAAGTGTGTATGTACAAATAAACGTTTTCCTATTATATTTGAATACATGTCACATAGTATGTAAAATATCACACATGGGAAGGATAAACAGAAAATAATGAAAACAGTTAATGAAATGGGTGGTTACAAAGAAGATGGAAGGGATGGAGGGAGGAAGGGATGAAGATAAGCTCTTCTTTACAGATGAATGACAGCAAACAAATGTAGAAAGAATGATAGACTTAGAAAAATAAACCATTTTCAACCACAAAGGCAATAGTTGAGTCAGGCAAGCATTATCAACAGATGTGAAACTATCATGTGAGTGCTATGGCGTCAGCCTAGCTCACAGCAACCTCAAACTCTTGGGCTCAAACAATCCTCCTGCCTCAGCCTCCTGACTAGCTGGGACTACAGGCATGCACCACCATGCCTGGCTAATTTTTTTCTATATATTTTTAGTTCGCCAATTAATTTATTTCTATTTTTAGTAGAGATGGGGTCTTGCTCTTGCTCAGGCTGCTTTCAAACTCCTGACTTTGAGTGATCTGCCCGCCTTGGTCTCCCAGAGTGCTAGGATTATAGGCATGAGCCACCGTGCCCTACCATAGTTATGGTTTCTTGTATTGACACTAACACATTATACAGTCAATTATGGGTGGGTCTAAAAATTAGAATAATGAGTGACTTCTGAAAAAAGGTTTATATTGATAAACTGCTGAAATTTTATCTGGATATATACTAGATTTGGGGAAAAACTTAGAGATATCTTCACAGTAATTTCATTCAGACTTACCTTAATCTATTTTCCAAAGCCAGGAGATGTATAAATATGTTTACAGATGTGGTGTCTTAAAGACGGGTATCTGTGAGAGCCTTAAGAAAAATAACAGCAGCTCAGCACATTTATATACCATAGAAGTAATGAGAAAATCCATTTATTTGGAAACATTTCACCTTCAAGTTCATGCCCTTCAACCATATAGACATGATTTCAAAACATTAAAGGTATAGCAATTTAATCACAAATGTTTTCCAGCTGCTGGCCAGGAATGGTATTTCCTGTTGTCTCTCTTTTTTTCTTTTTCTCATCTTGAAGACACCCAAAGTATAAGAAAACCTGCCAGATGTCATGAATTGCAGCCTGATAAACACAGTGCAGTCTGAAAAACAGATGGAGGTGTCTGAGGCTCCCCTCATTCAGTGATGCTGTTCTTTCTCTGGTGTGATTCACACAAGGTGATTATCACGGAGCCCAGACGCTGGCTCTGCAGCTGCCACCCAGAGCTGTGCCTTCTCTCGGGGTCTTATACTTTGTGTAATGACTTTGAAAACGTTTAGGCCCTGCTGAGCCTGCATTTTGCTTTTTTTTTTTTTTTTTAATGATTAGTCAATAGTGAAATGAAATGGGCTCTAAAGATAATGAATAAAATATAACAGGAAGCAAAGACTTTTTTTTTCTTCCTGAAGCAATGTTAGCATTCGTTTAAGTACAAACAGGAGAGAACAGTGACTATTTAGGATGCAGGTTGAGGCAAGTTTAAGAGATTGAGCAGAATTTAATGATAATGATGCTCTAAGATGTAAACCTAAAAGACAGATCTTCTTGAAAGCAAAAATTTTAGATACCTCTAGTTCACTTAACATCTATTCTACCACATGAAGCCTTAAAGTGGGTGTTTTGGCACCAGATGATTTACGTTTGAGAATGGAGAAAAACAATAAAAGTAAATTAAATATTACTAGACCAGAAATCATGACCAGTCAACCAACATCATAATTGGAGGAATCAAGGAAAGATATATTATTGGCCAAGGATATATCTGGGACAAGACAGAATATTGGATTTTTAATATTGAAACCTGTTTCAAGCACATAGATCTAACAAATGCTAGGTAGGTACATTCCCAGCTGAGGTATGAGGCTGAACACAAGTCATGATTCAGCCATTCAGTAGATATATTTCTTTGTACATCTTAAGGTACATGAAATGTATCACACATAAGGAGGTGAATTATATTTAAGTGAATTGTCAATTATTTGCTGATTGTATATGCTTTTAAAAAGTGGATGACAGAGTGGGGAATTAAAGGAAGGGATAGCAAAACTGCTTACAATCTTGAAGCAACTAACACTGGGAGCTAAGACATACACATAAGAAATCGGTAGCATCTTATTGACAGAAAGCAAGTACTGCTGAACAGATAGCAATATAAGTTTCTCATTAAGGACAAAGACCATGCATACGCATATTATGTCTGTCTCCAGTGCCTAACCCTTATTAGGTGACTAATAAATATTCGTTAAATATGATGAGACACAGAACAGGCTAGATTAGAGTAAAATACTTTTGGGCCAGTTCTTTAAGGATTAATGGACAAGACTTGGTAGAAAGGGAAAGAAATCCATGTAAGAGAAATTGTTAGAAAATAATAGGCAAATTATGCACAACATTTTAAATTGTAATATCTAAAAACACAAACTAAGCTACCTACTTTGACTTCAAGACATAAGCAAAGGAAGGCACCATTAATTTCTTTAGTGATTAATGAAGTATAAATGCTATCTAAGGAAAAGCATTCTTAAAGCATAGGTAGCTTGAGTTGTCATAGGAATGACTAAATGTAAAAAAAACTATTTGAAGACTAGCTATTCCAGTGTCAGTTGAAAAAGAACAATCATAGTTTTGGGGGAAGATATACAATAATCAAACAGTTTATAAAGACTGATTTTCATGTAATAATAGAGGAAAACAATAAAATAAGTTATAGAGTACTAGTCTAGAGATCCCAAGCGGTCAATCAATATCATAATTGGAGGAAACAAGGAAAGATGTGTTACTGGCTGGGAAGACAGCTGGACAGGCTGAATTTTAAATATTACAATCTCCTTCAAGCATGCAGACTTAACAAATGCTATGATCTTGCCATATTTATTTATATACTTTTTCTATAAAGGAATAAAACTATACAGATGCCTTTGATACCCCTTTATTACTTTCATTTCCCACTATAGTCAAAGGCAGGCATGAATATAAAGTCATTTTACATTAACAGTGTATGTTTTATACCATTATTAAATCTGTATGCTTTCATAAAGTATTGATTGTGTGTTTAAAATTTATCTAAATATTCCATTTTGCCTCTTTCTTTATAAACTCAGTGTTTTTTGATTACCATGTAAATATTTGTAATACAGGTTTCATTCATTCACTGTGATTCATTCACTGTGGGTGGGTTATTGACTGAGTTTAGGGTATCTTTTGTCAAGCAGAAGTTACCAATTTCAATGTCAAATTTATCAATCTGTTCTATGGGGTTTGTACTTCATATTAATATGTCTTGTTTAAGAGATTTTTTCCTTGCCTTGGAGTAAAAAGCTTTTCTTTTTTATTTGTTCTGTTGTTTTAAATTTAATATGAAATTTTGGAGTTAAACTGAAAATTACAACATGGTGCATGAAGCAAATGTATAATTTTCTGCTTTTTAAATTATCCATTTATTAGAGAGTCAATATTTTCTGCACTCATTTTTAATGCCACCTCTATCACACAGAATATTTTTATAAATCTGTGAGTGACTCCTCTCCCCTTGCACTGGTACATTTGTTGTCCTTGCATCAATACCACAATATTTTGATTTTTATAACATCACTATTGGATTGGCAGACTATCACTTGATAAAATCTACTAAAACTTGTTGGTATTTTGACTGGATTATGTTGAATTTATATATCAATGTGGGGAGATGTGACATGTCTGTGGTATTGAGCCTTTCCATTCATGAAAGAGTATATCTCACATTTATTAATTATGACTTTGTGTTCTTCAAAAACTTTTTACCATAAACAGATTATAATTTGAGTTGCTATAGTTGCTATAAAAAAGGTTTTTAAAATTTTAGTTTCTATTTGTTTTTTGTTTAAAATAGAAATGCCAATGGTGTTTTTTGCATCTTTGTCTTACATATACCAAACTATAGAACTCACTGCTTAGTTTTTTTTTTTTTTTTTGGCATATTATGGGGGTACAGATTTTAAGGTTTCAATAAATGCCCTTTCACCCCCTCCCCCCAAAAGTCTGAGTCTCCATCATGACCATCCCCCAGATGGTGCACATCTCACTCATTATGTTTGTATATACCCGCCCCCCTCCCCCCTCCCCAATACCCTATTACTATAGTACCTATATGTCCACTTAGGTGCTACTCAGTTAATACCAGTTTGCTGGAGAATATATCTGGTGCTTGTTTTTCCATTCTTGGGATACTTCACTTAGTAGTATGGGTTCCAGCTCTAACCAGGAAAATATAAGATGTGCTATATCACCATTGTTTCTTAGAGCTGAATAGTACTCCATGGTATACATATACCACATTTTATTAATCCATTCTTGGATTGATGGGCACTTGGGCTGTTTCCACAGCCTTGCAATTATGAATTGTGCTGCTATAAACATTCGAGTGCAGGTGTCTTTTTTGTAGAGTGTCACTGGATCATTTGGGTAGATGCCCAGCAATGGGATTGCTGGGTCAAATGGTAGATTCACTTGTATCGCTTTAAGGTATCTCCATATTGCTTTCCACAGAGGTTGAACTAGTTTGCAGTCCCACCAGCAGTGTAAGAGTGTTCCTCTCTCTCCGCAACCACGCCAGCATTTATTGTTTGGAGATTTTTTGATAAAGGCCATTCTCACTGGGGTTAAGTGATATCTCATTGTGGTTTTGATTTGCATTTCCCTGATGATTAGAGATGTTGAGCATTTCTTCATATGTTTGTTGGCCATTCTTCTGTCTTCTTTAGAAAAATTTCTGTTCAAGTCCTTTGCCCACTTTTCAATGGGGTTATTTGATTTTTTCTTCCTAATTTTCGTGAGTTCTAAGTATATTCTAGTTATCAGTCCCTTATCGGATGCATAGGATGCAAAAATTTTCTCCCATTCTGTAGGTTGTCTGTTTACTTTCATGACTATTTCTTTGGCTGTGCAGAAGCTTTGTAGTTTGATCATGTCCCATTTATTTATTTTTGTTGCTGCTGTGATTGCCTTTGGGGACTTCTTCATAAACTCTTTGCCCAGGCCGATGTCTAGGAGAGTGTTTCCAACTTTTTCCTCTAGAGTTCTAATAGTTTCATATCTTAGGTTTAAGTCTGTTATCCAGCGTGAGTTGGTTTTCGTGAGAGGTGAAAGGTGTGGGTCCTGTTTGTGCATTTTCTTCTTTTTGAGTGCCCATGTAAGAAATTCTATCATTATAAAAATGTGTTACTTTCCTTTTTTTAATTTATAAACAATTTATTAAGAAATTTATTTCTTGTGGTTATGGAGGCACAGAAGTTCAAGACCAAGGTGCTGGCAGGATTAGTATCTGGGAAGGGCTCAGTCTTCACTTCCAAGGTGACACCTGGTTGCCACATCCTCTGGAGAGGACGAATGCTGTGTTGACACGTGGCAGAAGACAGAAGAGCAAAAGGTCACTCCCTTTGACCTTGAGCCTTTTTATAAGGGTGCTAATCCCACTTAGGAGGGCAGAGCCTCCCAAAGGCCACAGCTATTAATACTGTTGTATAGGGTCTTGCGTTTCAACATAAATTTGGGGAGGCACACCATCACTCAAACCATTGCAATCACCTTATGTCCCCTGTGCCAGTTTCTTTACCTTGACATCCCTCCCAGACCCACGCCCCTACATGGCTGTACTTGAACTAAAAGCTGATGGGCCAAGAAGGACCCAGTTTCTGTCTGACTCTTTTTACTCATGTGGTCTCTGAAACTAAGAACTATCTTAGCATTGCCCAGCCCCAGATCTGTCAGGATAGACTGCTTAACAGGTAATAATAATGGCTACCATCTTTGGTGGACTTCATTGCCAGAAATGGTGCAAAGCACTTTACATTCATTCTGTTTCTTTTATCCTAATAGCAACTCTATGTCAGAGGTCATAGCCACATTTTACAAAGAAAAACTAAGACTCAAAAAGATTAATTAAATTTTCCTCTGGTAAGTTAAAAGAATACCATTAATAGAAAGTGACTAGAATGCACAGCTCTTTACCAATCAGCTATGCTCCAAATTTTCTGGCTCTGGGGCCATGTGGCATTAACCAGCAGATGTTCTGAGTGGCTCTGAGATTCTAATAAGTCCTCACTAGCCTAAGAAATCACTGGTACAGCTGCAGAAAGGTTGAAATTGGTCCAGAATTCCCAGGAGGAGCAGGGCAACATAGCCAGGTGAATGTATCCATGTATCCCTTCTTAAGACTTGTTAATTCATAAAGTGGCTAGAACTCACCAGACACGGCATTTTCCACAGGAGCTTCATTAATGGCTTTCAGTCTTTGACATAAGATTATATAGTACACAGGACTTTTTCTAGAACTCTCTCCTTGGAGCCCTTATCATGTAATTGCCTTGTGATGAAATCTTTCACTTTCAGGAATAAGACTACCTCAGATTTAAGAGAGAATCTTTTCACACTCACCCCACTTATTAGAAACTACCTTATGCAACGTCCCAATATGGTGGACACTTATCTGTAGAGATTTCAAGGTGGGGAAGAGATGTTAGCTATCTGGCAAATGATGCCAGCTGACTGCACTCTCCACCAATTATACCATTTTTTTGCTTTTTTTCTTTGAATCATCTTGCTCTAAAGAACCGAGAGAATTTAGGAGGTGTATGACTTCAACTTATTTTTATTTACTTATTACCTTGACTAGAATTGCAATGCCCATAATTTTAACCACTAGCTATATCTGACTGTTTAAATTCAAGTTAATTAGATTTAAGTAAAATTAACTGCTCAGTTGCTCAACTGCTAGCCACATTTCAAGTGCTCAGTAGCCACATGTGTCTAGTGGCTACCATATTGTGCCACTCAGAAATAGACCATTTCCATCATCACAGAAAATTCTATTGATGGTTTCAGGCTAGAACTTCCAGTAGAGTAAATAACAGAATAAATTGGGATAGCTCATGTACTAAAATAAGTTAGGATTATACTCATTTTATACTGCTGTGTAATAAATTATCACAAACTCTATGGTTTAAAACAGCATAAATTTATTATCTCACAGTTTCTGCAGGTCAGATGTCTAAGCACACTGTGGCTGGATTCTCTGCTCAGGCTTTTACCAGGCTGACATCAAATTGTCAGCCAGAGTTGCAGTTCTCACCTGGGGCTTGGTGTCTTGCCAGCTCACCTCGTTCTGGCAGAATTCATTCCTTTGTGATTGTATGACTGAGGTCCTTAGTTGCCAACCAGCTCTTGCCTGGAATTACTCTTTCTCCTAAAAGCCACCTATAGTTCCTTGCTGTGTGGCAGTTTATAGACAGTTTATTATATAAATATTTGCTTTCATTCAGGCCCACTAGAGTGCATCTCTCTTACTTCCTCTTCTGTGTCTAACAGGTGAAAACTCTACTTTTAAAGGAGTCTCTTGGTTACATCAGTCCCTTCGAAGATAATCTCCCATTTACTAAATCAATTAACATAATCATGAAAGTGATATCTTGTCACAGTCACAGCTTCCACCCACACTTAAAGGAAAGAGGATTCTAGAAGTTGAAGGTCACTGTGAGTCATCTTAGAATTCTACCTACCACATCAATTTTAAATGAAATGCGTATCTACTATTCTAACAATCAAGATAATTTTTCCTGTAGGTTTGGAGTAATTTCCACTAGTATGGCAAGAAAATTCACTTGTAGTTCTAATTTACTAAAATTTTTCACTATGTGCTTGTATTGCATTTTATCAAATAATATCTCTTGTTCTTCATAGTTGATCATATGTGTTTTTGTTTATTGATTCTATTAACGTGGTAAATCATATCCAAGAATTTCTCATATAAAGAATCTCTTGTATTCTTGGGGCCAGTCCTATACTTGGTACATAGTTATAACTAATAACAAATGATCTAGCAGGCATCACAATTCATTCTAGACTTTGGTATGCAACTTTTTCTAAAAAGATTCAACTGAAATTTTTTAATTATTTAGTTAGATTCTTATCTTTCCTATAGAGTAAGGAATATTTGCTGGATTTGAAGGTCTTTGTTCCTTTGTTTTATCTTTCTTTTGAACCTATACTTTTTTCCTCAAAAGTATTGCATTAGATTTTATGTTGTGAAGCTTCACTCTAGTAGTAACAGGTGTGAAAGTAATACATTCTTGTTCTCTCTCAAAGTTAAATCCATTGAAGTAAATTGTGTTCACCTTCATCTCCTTAAGCCAGATAATGCTACCTAGAAGAGACTTTCTTAAGACATCAGTATTGTAAGCAATCAATAAAAGTTAAGCAAATTTTATTAAAATCGTGTTTGTATAGCAAATGAAAACCAATATTCTCTCTGGATTTTTCAGATTTTTGTTTCAGTTGCTACCTCATATGAAATCATCAGGTTAAACTATTTACTATAATTAATTAATCATATTTATGCCAAAATGATTAATACATAGCTGTTTCATCAAAATTATTGGTATAACCTCTATATAGGCTATTTATCCTAATCATAGCTAGATGTTGTGAAAACATTAATTATTGAATATAAGAGGTGTTTGGAAAGTGGATATAAAAGGATAAATGCAATTACATCACTGTTATAGGAAAAAAATAATTGAAAATTTATTTTACACTGCCTGAGTGTTCATTTCATTACATTGGTTTACAAAAACAAATCAAAACAAACTAACTTATTGATGTTACCCATGTATGAATCTATATTAATGATGCAAATATTTCTAAGATAAGAACAAAGAAAAGCCAATCAATTACTAGGGAAAACTAAGTAAATTTTCATGAGAGATATTTAATTTATTAGTATATTTCTCTTACATACATTTTTAATCACAATGATTGTAATTATATTAATTTCAATAGGTAAAGTAGAAAACTTCATCTGGGCCCAGTGGTACATGCCTATAGTCCTAGCTACTTGGGAGGATCACTTGAGCCCAGGAGTTCTGTGATATAGTGGTCTATGCTGATCAGGTGTCTGCACTATGTTCAGCATCAGTACGATAGCTTCCCAGGAGCAGGGGACCACCAGGTTTATTAAGGAGGGGTGAACCAGCCTAGGTTGGAAACCAAGCAGGTCAAAACTCTACACTCCAACCTGGACAAAAAAAGCGAGACACTCATCTCTTAAAAAATTAAAAAAAAAAAAAAATCAAAGACAGTCCAGTAAAGATAATCCTGAGAGTTCAAACATGAAATAACCACCTGAAAATATAAGAGCAATGATAAAAATTTATGGTTAAATACATTTAAAAGGCATAGTATGTATAAGAGAAAGCTGTAACATCTCCAAGAACAATGAATATAACATAAAAAAGAACAGTGATGGACACTTGAAGCTGCATACTTACTAGGTTCTTGGAAATGGGCACAGGGAAAGGTATCCTGTAAATTATATTTTCCTTCAAGGTAATAGGTATGGAAAATAGGCCCTATGTGTCAGAAGATCAGTAGAAGGCTAAAGGTGGAAGGTGCTATTAGTGGGACTGCAAACTAGTGCCACTTCTATGGAAAATAGTATAGAGATTCCTCAAAGAACTAAAAGTCAACCTACCATTTGATCCAGCAATCCCACGACTGTGTGTTTACCCAAAGGAAAAAAAGTCATTTTATCAAAAAGACATTTGCACTACAATGTTTATTGCAGCACAATTCACAGTTGCAAAGAATGAAATCAACCCAAGTGCCCATCAATTCATTTTCCCCATGATTTCTCAAATTTGTTTTGAAGATATTTCATCTATTTAGTACTTACTTCTAAATACTTTCACAACTTACTACTGGAGTCTTCACAACATAAAATCTTTTTATGTTGTGCAATACTTTTGAGAAAAAAATATAGGTTCAAAAACAAAGATAAACAAAGGAAAAAAGACCTTCAAATCCAGCAAATATTTCTGACTCTATAGGAAAGTCAAAAATCTGACTAAACAATTAAAAGATTTCAGTTGAATCTTTTTGAAGAAGTTGTATAACAATGTCAGAAAGGGATCACCAGGTCATGACCCAGTTTTGCAGAAAGAATATAGTAGAAATAAATGAACATGATTGAAGTAATAGTGATTATTCAACCATACTTAGAAAATACTTATTAATACTTAGAAAATATTAAAAATAATGAGTGAATGAAAAAAATCTAGTGAAGAGCACATGGCCGAGGTCTTGGTCCTCACTAAATGTATGTGATCATAAACTTCAGGTATATCAACTATATCAACTGCAGCTTTGACTCAGGAGTATGCTGGTGATTATTTCCCAAATAATGTAGATGTATAAAGGATGAAGACCCTACTGGAAAGTGCCTTTAGACCTAACTGAAACAGAAACAGAAGCAGGATGCTGGGAATTTGGAAAAAGTAAATCTAAAACCCCTGCTAGTAGGTAGTTCTTACTCAGGTAAGAGGGTGCAGCCTGTGTTCTTGCGTCCCGTGTTCAACTCAACATTGGCCTGCATCAGCAACACAGGGCTTAAAGCAGAGTAGAAATTAAGAGGATGATTTTAAAATGGAGTATCAAGTAAGATTTCAAGATAATGGATGTCATGAGACAAAATTCTAAATTTTATGGGTAGTGGATATTTTCAAATACCATGTAATGAGAGATGATTATGCATTGGCAGGATTTTTTCTCTTTTCTAATGGTAAACATTATAGTAGGCAAAATAGTAGCTCCCCAAAGATGTCCATATCCTAATCCCTAAAACTTGTGAATATGTTGCTTTATATGGTAAAAGGGACTTTTCAGATGTGGTTAAGTTAAACAACATAAACGGGAAGATTTTTCTGTATTATATGGATAGGCCCAATGTAATCACAAAGGTCCTTATAAGGGGGTGGGGCAGTAGGGTCAGAGTCTGAAAAGAACATGTAACAATGATAGAAAGGTGGAAGTTGACAAGAGTAAAGGAATTATGTTTTGGGATTTTAATTTCCACTTAGATATTTGGTCATGAGAGGGGTACTATGATTTTTAATTTTAGAACATTTTCTAGAGCATTATTTTAAGATTAAGGTAACTTGATACTATTGAAATATCTTTAATAGGGTCTGGAGGACTATATTGGACCATGTGGCTGGGCATTAGTGCAGTAGGAACTTGTATTTACCTTGATTAATAGTTTTTCTTAACAATATCAGAGCTTTTTTGGTCAAAAATCTAAGCTGTCCAATAACTGGTCCCAGAAAATACATTAAGGATCATTGTTGGTATTGGATGTGAGGGCTCCTAAAGCTAGGGTCAGGAAAAAAAGCAAAGAGCATGGCAATATTATGGAAGAAGCCCTTATTCTCTGTTGTTTATGTTTCCCTATGTCAGTAAGAATTTTCTCTTCATTCCCCAAAAGGAAAACACAGGATGTAAAAAATATGTTTTCACTGCTGAATACTTTGAAAGAATATTTTAAGAGGTTCGAGAGGAGTTGTGTTGGAGTGAGACTACAAAAAGCAATATAAATATAAACTTAATATGGAAGTAATGGGGAGTCATTAAAAGTTTTAAAAATAGCATCATTATGGAAATACTTTAAAATTTTGCATTGTGCTTGAATTATGGTAGGAAGACCCAAGAAGCCAAACTAATTAGGACTCTGTGGCAATAGTTCAGTCAAGATATGATGGGGAAGTTTACTAATGAAGTCAGTGAGTGTGGAGAATAGAAGCAGAATTTAGGATCCATGTAGAGCTTTCTGTACTACAAACTTTGGGATGAAGGAAAGTATATAATGATTCACGCCAAGTTGCTATATACTTTAGGTAGAATAGTTATCTGATTATGGGATTGTGACTTTTGTAATAATTTAATTAAATAAAACTATAAAGTATCCAGTAATTTGAATAATAGAGTTCTCCAGGAATGAATCATATCAGTTCATAGCTCCTAGGATATATGGTTTGGTCAAATTCAAGTTGAATTTCAAGATTTGAAGAATAAGAAGATAGGCTAAAACAATGGAATTATTTAGTAAGTATGTTTGGAGCCTAGATATAGTCTAAATATAGGGTTCTGCAGAAAGTAGGTATTTAAACAACTTAATCAAATAGATGACTTGACTTTTGTTAATCATACTTTAGTGTGCCTGGTGTTATAAATCTAAAATTAAGTATTTTACACTACTAAGATGAATATAGTCTTTGCTTTTATTAGACAGAATATAAATTTCACAATGTATTTTTCTAAGGAATGAAGTTTATTGCATTTCTTTTATGATTTACATTTTCCCCACTAAATCAAATGTTTCTGTTTTTAGAAAAAATTATTTACTATGTAACAAAAGTCAAAAATAATAATTTAAACTCAGAATTGATTATTGTAATTGTTGTATTTAACTTACAGTGTTGATCTCCTAAAGATTAAAAGTCATCATATGCTTATAATACTTACATAGTATATATAGTAATATATAACAAACATAAAAATTAAATGAAAAATAAACCAAATTGGGTGCTAAAGTCATATCAATAAATATTACATAACTCTACAAAATATTGTGACCATGTATTGAATACGTAAAGCCGCATCATGCTAAAATGCAACTTTAAAAATAAAAAAAATCTTTTTACTTGAATCTCTTTGGAGAGTGCAAAAATATATCCAGATAAACACAGATAATTTTGAAAATACATAACAATATATTTTAGAAGTAACTTGTGTACTTTCCAAAAAATGAAATTGCTAAAGCAGGCGTAAAATCCTAGTGATAAATTTTCTAAACATATTATCATGACAGCCTCTATGTGAATCTACTCCTAAGACTATGGTTTCTAAAAACAATTTTATTTTAGTTTAGCAGGAGATACTAACCAAGTCATACATAAATTATCATTAAAAGAAACATTCATCCTTTTTTAAATTCATGTGAAGTTCAAACGAAATATGTGTGACAGGGTGAAGGTAAAGATTCACCTCAAGAGAACAATTCTGCTAAGAGTGAAGCTTCTGGAATCAGACAGACTCTGGTCAGTATTTTTAGAATTAAAATAAGCAAAAAGTTTAATGAAAAAATTAGCACTTATCTACTAATGTCTGTCAAGAGAATATCTCATTAAGATTAAATTTTTTTTCTATCTTCCTTACTTAATCCTTTATTATAAAATTCACAATAAAGGACCAATTGATAAATTAATATTAAAATTACCTTGTGGTTCATATGTAAAAGGAATGAAAATGAGAAAATATTCTCATTTAATTTTTTATATACTTATATCTCTAGCTAGAGATTGGAAGGAGAATTCACTGAGCTCAGTAATATCTTCAATAAGATTATAGCCCTTAGAGCTATATTAAGTCCTATAAACATAGGCATCCCTCAGAACTAGGATAAGGTTCTCTTGTATACAGGTTTCAACATTTAACATCAAGCTAAAAACATGAAAAATTCTGTATAAATGTTTTTTCAACTGAATTTAGCTGAAGGGAACAAGGAAAAGAATAAGGAACCTTGAATTGATTAGCTGGACATTTTGTGAGTGCTTTACAAAAGACATTGCACAAAAGTTATTGATGTGCACAGATATTTTTAATAAATATACTATGATTGAAACTGCTAAGGCAAAAGGAACCACTATCTCAACGGATTTCATTAATACATTGTAGTCACGTTGTATAAATCTGGTTTGATAAACTGGCTTCCTCACAAATTCAGGTGTTTGTCCCATGTTCACTTTACCTCATAATTTGTCAGTACTCATAAGTACTTTGGATTTCATTAGAGGGTAGATTTGTAAAGTTATAGAATACTCAATTATAAGAACTTGGCATTGCCTTATCTGAGTGCTAATTGATAAATAATAAATAATAAAATAATAAATGGTAAAGAACAAGTATGATTTATTCAATCCAAACAGCATTTTAAATACTGGATGATCACAAAGTCATGACAAGTCTACAGATTTAAGTAAAAAGGTCACAAAAAATGAATCACTGAATATATTTTTATCTTCACCAAAGTTTTATCTGTTTTTACTTAATTCCAAATATATTCTCTTAGTGGCCTAAAATTTAGAGAATCATTCATGAAATATTTGCTTTAGTCAAAGCATAAATTTATTCTGTAGTAAGTTTCTATACAAAGGGTGTCATATTTACGCTCCTGGGTCTTTACAATTAATTCATGTAATCAACAAATATTTAGGGGGCAACCACAATGTGCTGAGAGCATTAGTTTAAGGTTAAGCACTGGAGATAAAACTATTAGCTACCCTTGACAGCTACAGTCTAATAATCTGTAGTCTAAAAGGGAAATATTAATCAAAAAAAGGAAATAAGTAGATTAAGTTCAATTAAAAATGAAAATTATGCAGACAAATAAATAGGAGCTGTTCAATAAAAAGGAGGAAAAAAGTAAACCAAGGTTAGAGAAGAAAGGTCAATTGATTTAGGAAGATGGTGATAAAAAAGATCTTTTCTTGTTTTTCCATTCTTGTGATACCTCACTTAGCAAGAATGGGCTCCAGCTATATCCAGGATAATTAGTATTAATTGATCAACACTTACGTGCACAATATAGTAATAACACTCATCGGATGTCAGGCAGGTGGGAGGGGGTGGAGGCCAAGGGTATGTACACACCTAATTGGTGTGGTGTGCCCTGTCTGGGGGATGAACACGCTTGAAGCTCTGACTCAGGTGGGGGCAGAGGCAACATATGTAACCTAAACATTTGGACTCCTGTAATCCTGACCTTATTTGAAATACAGAAAGACCAGTGTTCCTGGAATTTATCAAATGAAGGGAAGAAAGCTTGAGGATGAAGTCAGGGAGGAAGCAGAGGTCAGTCAGGCCAGTCCTTAGGGGAAGGCAATGTTTTTTACTTGACTTGAATTGCAATGGGAAGCCACTGAAAGCAGGGTAACTATGGGTAACTATGTAACTTGCCATCCAATCCAGGACACTTTTGAGAGAGAAAAGAGGTTCTATTAATCATTATTCCAGAACAACAGAAACCAACTAGGACTCTCCCGAGCAAACGGGGACATGGATACACTCTATTGAAGATTTCTAAGCAGAGGAGTGACATGATATGATTTATGCTCATAAAACATTAAACTCTTTCATGGACTGGACTATAGGAAGACAAAACTTTAAGCAGAAAAGCCAACTAGAAGTTGCTGCCTGTGTCCCATTGACCAATAATTTTGCTTGTGTTCAGCTTTGTAGTAGCAGAGATGGTGAAATGTATTCAGATGTGAGGTTAGAGCAAAAAGAAAATTTTGTTGGATTGTGTGTGGGGTGTGAATGAAATAAATGAATACAGGATTACTTTGTATCTTTGCCTGAGCAAATGAGTGAATAATGACACTATTTACTTATGTTTAGTAAACTGGACAGGAGAAATAGGAGAGGAATTAAGAATTCTGTTAAGATAAATTCATCTGAGATTAATATTACATCTCCAAGTACAGAAGGCCTAATCTTAGCTCATTTGAGATACATGGTCAATGAATTCAAACATCCAGGACAAACTATTCAACAGAATTTATTCACATTCATTTGTCACAAGGTAGCCCATAAGGAAATGTAATAATTTTGAAGGTCTATTGTTTATCAAAAAGCAAACTTAATAAAAATAGTAAAACATAAAAAAAATACAATATGTAAGGATATTCTTCTATTTTAAAGTCCAGGGCCCTCTCCTGACTTCAATATCTAGAAAGACATAGCAAATTAAATATATGAATATATGTTGTAGCACAAAATGCATTAACTTCTGTTAGACTTTGCTCACATATACTTTCCATAGTTTCTCATTCTACTATAAAATAGTTAATAAATATTGAGAAAGTATGTGTTTTCATACCAAAAAGCATTAATACTGGTATATATGGATATCAAACAAAATTTTATTCTTTCTTATAGGAAATATATATCATTAGTGTGAAAGGGCCAGTATCTGATATATTAATAGTTGGTTAGCCATCCATTCTGAATGGCTGTTGCATTTGATATACTAGTAGTCAAAGAATCTTTATATTACTAATAGTTGAAGAATTTTATGCTACTTGTCTATATTTTAACTCCAAAAGTCAGATTTATAGAATTAACTATGAACAAGTATTTTTGTGGAAAAAATAAGCTAAAAAGGCCTATAAACTGGCATTTGATGTCAGAATGGTTAAACCCATAATGACAACTAAATATAATTAATTTCATATGGTTGTATAAAAAAATTATGAAGAATATAGTGTAAATGTAAAATCATTCTGCATTTCTTCTTCTTAAAGACTGAAAATAACCTTTAACCATTGTGCTTACTCCTTGTTTCAGGACTGGTAAAACTAAAGTTTAATCTCTGCATATGTGTATGTCCAGAGCACAGTCACTAAGGAATGGTCTTCATCTTAGAAACCTGAGCAAAGTGGCTAGATCTATGCTCCCTTAGTTGTGGTGTTCTCTTGGGGGAAATCAGCACTTTTCTTTATGTTCATACATACAATCTCCATATGTGTTAAGCAATAAGGCATGACACAGAGTGACATATTACAAAATAATGAGTGAGTTTGAATTAGAGGAAGTATCAGAAGTCACTTCACATGGATTCAATCAAGACCAATAATTTTGTGTTATGCATATTTCTATTCTGTTTGAGATAAAAGTTAGTAGGTAATTGTTTTAGAATTTGTAATTTTTACATTTTCCAGGAAAATGTCACCCTCTAGGATGTGGTAAAATGAGTCCAAGGCATGGATGCATCCAGATTCAATTATAATGTTGACTATTGCAATATAACTAACAACAGAGTGATATAATTTCTATTAAAATAAAAATAATTTAAATGTATATATTCATACAGACACATATTCAAATATATATATACATACTTAAATATGTATATTTGATACTGAATACTGGTGGTGGTGTTGAAAATTTATATGAAACAATAGAAGCTATTGATTTTGTTTAAGAAATTATTTCTTTACAATAAAAACCCTTTTTTTCTTTTGGCTTTTTTATTCTCCTTTTTCAGTTTGGATAACCAAATATATCTGAAAAATATGACTAAATTAGAATTTTTAGGTGTTTCTGCATTTTTCATTCTTTTAACTGATTATTTTATGAAATGAACAAAAAAGAACTTCAGAATTTTTTACACAATTCTAGAGGAAAACTATGCCTATCACATTCTAAATCAGAGCATTCTAACATACTTTCAATAAAAAAGAAAGGGATTTCATGAGGTCTGACAGTGTAAGATTCTAATAGTCAAAAAGGTTTCAAGGATAAAAGAAAATATTAGAGAAAATTATTAAAGGTATAAATATTAAATTTTGAAGTAGTAACCAATGAAATCTTTCATCTATATTCATTTTGACATCTATTGATTCCTTAGAGGAATGGACAAGCATTTGTGCTTCTTAAGTTTGGTTAGAAAATTCTATTTCCAAAACTGAGGAAAATACTAGCATACTCCTGAATAAATGTATCAAAAGATTTTCAGAAGGCTATGAAAATATATAACCAAGAAAAGAATCTCTTTTCTCTGATTTTATGCTATTACAAAAAAACTGACTATCCTGTGGTAGAGTTATAGATCAGAAAATACAGACAATAAGCACAAATATTTAACTGATTGACTACTATACGGCAACTGTCTTAGTACATTTGGGCTGCTGTAGCCAAATGACATAAATCATGTAGCTTATAAACAACAGAAATTTATTTCACACAGTTCTCAAGGCTGATAAGGCCAACATCAAGGTGGCTGTCATAAGATTTGTTGTCTAATAGGGTCCAATTTTCTTTCATAGCTGGTGCCTTCTGGCTGGGTCCTCATATGGTTGGGAAAAAAAGGCAAGATAGTTCTATGGGGACTCTTTTATAAGGGCACACTGACCACATTCATGAGGGTTCAGCCCTCACAATTTAATCACCTTCCAATGGCCCCATCTCCTAACTTCCTCACATTGGTGATTAGGTTTCAACATATGAACTTTGAGGGTTCACAAATATTCATCCACAGCAGCAGGCATTGTATCAAATGCTTTGAATACATTACTTTATTTAATCCTCACAATAACCCTGAGTTCATTGCATTTCTTAATTTGGAAAACAAGACAGGAGGTTCAAGCATCTTGACCCAGAGCACACAGTTAGATGTGGCAGGGCAAAAATTCAAACCATGTCTGTCTCCAAAGTAAAAGCTCTTAACCACTAAGTCATGCTATTTCCTTGATCATAAAAAAGAAAGTAAAGTGATAGAAAAACACAAGAAAATAGTCACTAGTATATCATAGCAGCTTTGCTGCATCTAAAGCATGGACAAAAATTCATTCCAAATTAGCCATATTTTAAAATGATGGCAGTTTGTCGAATAAAATTTAATGTGACTGCTTTTTGCACTTGATAATTCAAGTTTCTTTTTTCAGTAAGGTCTAAAGATCTAAAGTTCTATAAAGCTTTAGAATAACTCTTGGAGGTATTTATGAATACATCAACACAGTGCCAAAATTTAAAAATTAATCAGTCTGATTTTTGTCCAAAAAATATCAAATTATTTATTTATTGCTTTTGTTTTTCTGTGTATTACCACCAGTTTGACAAAAATAACCTTTTATTTCAACATAAGGTAAATAACTATTAATAAATTATAGGAAATTATATACAAGGCATATTTCAGAAACAAAAATTACTTTTGCTCATTTATAACCATCTACAATGAGACAAATCCAGGAAGTGAGAGGCTATTATTTAAAAGTAGAATAATCATTTTAAATATAAAGCTTTTATGTATTATTGGAAAATGTTATATAAATAAATCACTTTCAATAGCAGATAAATATGTGTGGCCTGAAATATTTAACACCTCTAAAAACTTTTAGGGATGGCACTTAGTTTCCTTGCTTCTTCCTTGCTTCTCAAAATCATACAAATAATAGCTTCAAAATATGTCCAGGAAAAAATTCACTACTAGCCCAGCACCATGTAGTGTTCACAAGTGTGGTGAATTCTAAATATGGGTATAACTAACTAGAAACAGAGCTAACAAATATATATGTAAGCCATAGTCCAGTCCCTTAAGAAGCTCATTGTTTCACAGAATATGAGTTAGTTATCTCTGAGGAAGCCATAAAATCTTATAATAGATGAAAAGAAATCAGTGATCAAAGCTAATATCACCAATATTAGTATAAACCAAGAATATGTAATTCTAGTTGTGGTGCACTAAGGAGCCAACATAAGGTCAGTAGTATTCCTGCAAAATTTGAATCAAATCAGAAGTAAACATCACACAAACCCAAAGTGAGAGATTCTGCAGAATAACTAGCCTGTACCCTTCAAAAATGCCAACGTCAATAAACAAAAAGAAAGGCTGAGGAATTTTTTTCTGATTAAATGAGACTAAAGATACACAATTCCTAAATGCAATGTGTAATCTTGGATAGGATCCTGGACCAAGAACAAAAGTGTAGGTAAAGGACATTTAAGGGACTATTGATGAAATTTGAATGGAGGCTACGGATTAAATATAAAATATAAGATATAATACAATATAAAGGAACATGTGTTTGTTCTGCAGTACTCAACTACTTCTACAAATTTACTTAAAGGCAAAACAATACATTTCTAACTCCAAAATTGTTCAAAAGCATGCTTATATTTTTATTTTACATAAATTTTACATAATTGGATTAAATGTACTGTTCTACAACTGGGTTTTTTCACCTAACAATATATCCTGATAACTTGGAGATTTTTCCATTTTAGAAAATATATCATTATTTATTCCTTTTAATAGTGTTACAGTATTTTATAGACATTGATGGGAATTTAGGTAGTTTTAATTTTTTAGTGTTATAAACAATAGGTTATTAACCTTTCTTATACTTATATCTTTATAAGCCTGTCTCAGTATTTCTGTAGAATGAGTTCCTAGAAATAAAATTGTTAGATCAAATGATATGAGCAATTTAAATATTGGCAGATGCCATCAAATCAACCTCTGCTATGGTTTGAATGTTTGTGTTCCCATCAAAATTCATGTTAAAATTTAAATCCCCAATACAACGATATTAGGAGGTGGAGCATTTAAGAGATGATTAAGTCATGAGTGATTTGCCTTCATGAATGGGATTAATAATCTTATAAAAAGTACATAGGCAATATAGCAATATGGAGATACCTTAAAGCGATACAAGTAGATCTACCATTTGATCCAGCAATCCCACTACTGGGCATCTACCCAAAAGCACAAAAGACAATCTACAATAAAGACACCTGCACTCAAATGTTTATAGCAACACAATTCACAATTTCAAAGTTGTGGAAACAACCCAAGTGCCCATCAATATATGAGTGGATTAATAAAATGTGGTATATGTACACCATGGAGTACTATTCAGCTATAAGAAACAGTGGTGATATAGCACCTCTTGTATTTTCCTGGATAGAGCTGAAACCCATTCTACTAAGTGGAGTATCCCAAGAATGGAAATACAAGCACCAGATGTACTCACCAGCAAATTGGTATTAACTGATCAACACCTAAGTGGACAATATAGTAATAACCTTTATCAGGTGTTAGACAGGTGGGAGGAGGAAGGAGGGGAGAAAGGGAGGGGTATATACCTACATAATGAGTGCAATGCGCACCGTCTGGGGGATGGTCACGCTTAAAGCTCTGACTCTAGGTGGGAGGGCAGACAGGGACAATATTCGTAACCTTAACATTTGTACCCCCATAATATGCTGAAATAAAAAAGAAAAGAAAACAAAGTACATAGGAAACAGTGTCCATCCCTTCTGCCTTTTTATATCCTCCACCTCATAAGGACATAGCATTCTTCACCTTCAGAGGATACAACAAAAAGTTGCCATCTTGAAACGAGAGAGCAGCCCTCACCAAACACTGAATTCTGGTACCTTGATCTTGGATTTATTTCCTAGTCTCCAGGAGAAGAAGAAATAAATTTCTCTTTTTTATAAATTACACAGGCTTGGGTGTTTTGTTATTGCAGCACATAGACTAAGTAGCCTTCTAAAATCTGAATGAATTTATCATAACCTTCAACAGTGTATGAGTACTCCATTTGTTCCATATACTCGTCATCACTACATATTAAACTTTTATCCAGCTTATGTATATCACTGTTGCCTTAATTTGGATTTTACAAATTACTAATGAGATTGAACATTTTTTAGTGTTATGTATTGATCATTTGTAGTTTTTTCTATAAAATGTCTATAGATGCCATTTGTTCATTGTTTTCTTTTGGCCATTTTCTTATTGAATCATATAAGCTTCCTGTATGTTATGTTTATTACTCCTCTTTTGCACCTAAACTGTGAAAATATTTTCTTCTAGCCTCGTGCTTATCACTTGCCTATATTTATGATATCTGTTTTATTGAATTTTAAGTTTTATATAGTGAAGTCTTTCAATCTTTGCTTTATGTACTCTGTGTTTTATACCTTATTTAGTAAGATTTTTCCTTACCCCTAAATTCTAAAAGTATACTTTAATATTTTCTTATAGTTTTTTAACTTTAATATCTTAATCTACTAGTTCTTATGTAGTGTGAGGCAGCTGTTGAAATCAAAAACATAAATCATTATGTTTTCAAATGGATGTTCATCACTAGTTCATTTAGTGCTTGCTTTTACTTACCCTACTAATTTGAAATACAACCATATACTAAGTTTCCCACATACAAATAGGCCTGTTTCTGTTCTCCCTATTAAATATCATCAATGTATTTTTGAAACAATACCGTGCTATTTGGGCACTACAATGTATTGAAGTGTATGCATTAAAGGATAACAGCCCATCACCATCTTGCAAAAGTAGTGTAATGTTTAGGAGCACAGATCCCAGAACCATCCCATCCCATAGGCATGTCAGTTTGTTACTGTCTTTTGAGTGGAGGCTTTTTCAGGTTCTTGGTGGTTGTCAGGAAAAGAATTTCATAACACACCACATAAGCCAAGCAAGCAGCTTTTTATTAAAAGATAAAAAGCAAAAGTTGTCTCGCTCTCGCTCTCGCTCTCTCTCTCTCTCTCTCTCTCTCTCTCTCTCTCTCTCTCTCTCTCTCTCCCTCTCTCTCTCCAGTGTGAGAGCAGGCAGGCTCAAAAACAGCAGCTTCCCTGAAAGGAAGGGGTTTTTGGTCTTATGAAGTCTTACTAATTGAGAGGAGTAATATTCAAAACTAAGGGTTTGGCTCTTACTAAGAATTTGGGTAGTAATTCCTAAAATTGGGTTCCCTCTCATTTTCATACTTTATATAGTTGTTTTGAACTGTCATGGCCATTTTAAGTATGGAGAAATTTCAAAACCACAATGCAAATTGTACTATAATTAGCCAAAGTTCAGGTAAGGTGACCTAGATAGCTGACAAACTGGTTAGAGCCTGTTGTTGCCTATGGTCATCGCTCCCCCACCCCCTTTGTCTGTTTACTTCCATACCTGCACCCCTCCATCTGGCTCCTAACCTAGTCAGTTTTTGACACCTTCACCCACTTTGCAACCCCCTGCTTCTGTTCTCAGCCCTGTCTCCTATTCTACCTCTCATTCCTTATCTATAAAATTTGCATGAATATAGGATTATTATTATCATTATAAAAGTGCTAGGATTATAGGATTATTATTAGCATTGTTATAAGTGAGTTAATATATGTAAAATTCTTAGATCAGCATTTATCATACAAAAAATACTCTATAAATGCTGCTGATTACTATCAACCCCCTATATTTCATTTTTTATAACATGGCCATCCTTTTGCAATATTTATAAACTTTTGAATCATTTTGCAAATTCTCATAAACATTACCATTTGTACTCCATTAAAACAATGGGTACTAGGTTAATTATACTTGAAATGCTATTTTGTGTAGATTGGTATTATTTATAAATGTAACCCTGACTTCATATGAAAGTTCAACTAGAATATAAAATATTAATCCCTTGAGGCTGGACCTGCAATGTTTACAGCTGCCAACCCTGACCACCAGTGAACAGTTCCCAGGACTCTGAGGAAAATGCTATGAAAATCTCTGCTTTGAAATAATTTTTGTCTTGTCATACTATCTCTCACCCCATGTATGTTTGTATCAGTGAGAAGTGACTGAGTTACTATGCTTTTATTGTCTAAGAGGAGGTTGCCATTTGGTATACTTCATAAGAAAAACATCCCTAGACAGTATTCCAGAATTTGCAATTTCAGGAAAGAAAGCAATAAATGACTACCATTGCCATCTGTTCAAACGCTGCATTTTCCTGAGGAGGCATGATAGATTAATGCACACCATATGAAAGAATTTTTGTTTCACCAAATTCATAAAACCTGTTTATATGGATACATGCTATAGCATATGGTTAGGTGAGATGATATTATAATCATATCCTCATCACTCTGGTGGATAAGCTAACCGTATTGGCCTTTTGTAGAAAATACGCTACTGAATTTTGTGGTCCAGTAGTGTTGTTATTCGTTGTCTTCTTGATTTAATATAAACAGCTCCCTAAACTGTAAGTAATTTAATCAGCCTTCTGTATTTTTATATTTATGTCCTCACTTCTGCTGAGCTAAAGATGCAATTCAATAGTTATTGTCATAAACATAGTCTGCTGAGTACGAGGAATTATTATAATAGGCTGTGTTTGTTCTATTGTTATACTTTGCTCAACCAAGTGACAGCATGAACTTGCATCTAAAATACAAGTTATTGTACACTGCAGGCCAAAACATAGGCTGGTTCTGGAGTCTGAGCTAATAGTGCAGGCATGGGATAACAGTGAATGGCTCTCCAGGTTCCAATGAATAAGGCAACTTTCCAGTTCATCTGAGAGAAGCACAGTCCAACGTTATCACAGCAATGTACCCATCTGTGAGTTTTAGTAGCTCTGAATGAACACATTGCAGAGATTGTGGCTAGTTAGCCAGTTATTAAATGTTGCACATTGCTTTGCCTGTGCAATAATAAAAGACACCACAGATGGGACTATTGTTTTAGGAGGGATACCAATAGTGGGTATCCTAATGCATTGTGTCATCAAAGTATCCAATGTCACAGAAAAAAGAATGGCTGACTTTCAACAAAGGGCTATTATGTTGAGGCAATCTAGGTACTTTGAGCCATTGGAGAAGAAACAAGAATAAATTTGAATTATTCATTATACATAGTGTCCAATATGCCTTGTAAATTACTTGGTAGATCATTATTTATGTAACTCACACAATATACATGTTACTATGTAGAAATTAAACTCAAAATCTTTATTTAAACAATAAATAATAATTATAAAACTTGAACATAGAGTCCTTAGAATTCTGTAAATTCTTTGAGCATTTTCTCTGCTCTAATCTAAAAAAAAATCTACAATTTTCTTATATATCTCCATGTGATATATAGGTTAAAATGAGTCTTAGAAGTGAAGAAACTTGCCCAAAATCACAATTAATTTTGGAGCAGAATTCAAAATCAGTCTGTCTAATTTCAAAGCCTCTAACTGCGCTATGAAATCATATCTCATTATAAGTGTAATTTTCCCCATATTTCAACCCTCCTTAACTGGTTTGTTTTTAAAATTTCTCAAAATATATATAGAAACACCCAATGTAAACCTGTAACAGAGGTTAACATATTGGCTATAACAAGCAAACTATAGAGAGAATATTCAATATCCTTATGTTCTGATTATCACATTCCTTTTATTTCCTTCCTAGAGACAACCACTATTATTAATTTGGTGTGAATTTTGCCAGACGTTTTTAATTCTTTTGCTGTTTTTATATTATCCATAAACCATCAATTCTAATTAATTATGTGTTGACCTACATAAATTGTATCATGATGTGCAAATGATTCTACAACTTTCAGTCTTACAACTTCTCATGTAATCTAGTTGACTCATTTTAACAGCTGCATGATAATCAATCTATAATACATATATAGTCCCTTATTGATGAATATTTAGACATCAGAATTTCAATATTTGAAATAAATCTGCAGCAAACAGCCTTCTGTGTATGTTCTTGTACAAATGTGTCAAGTTTCTCAAAGTTTTTCTAGAGTATGTTCTCCAAGGTAAGTAAATGTATGTTCTGAGTGGTCAGGGCCCACACTTTTCAGTAGATTATTTGAAATATAATCCCTTTGTATGTACAATATTCCTTTGTCAAAATTTATATCAGCACAATATTCCATCAGCCCCATACAAATAGGCCTGTTTTTTATACTACCAATACTAAATTCTTTTGAAAAAGTTTATTGTTTAATCTATCTCATATATAATCTAAATAAGAATAAAATAAATCACTGACTCACCACCAAGCTTAAAACACAGAACACTACTTGTTCCTTACAAGTGATGCGTCTGTAACAAATAACATAATTCTCACCCTCTAGAATCAGTTTTGGATTCATCCTTCTCTTTTTCCATATGGATTTGGGCATCTGAATTGTATTTCTCATTTTGAAAAGCTAAGTAGCAAGCACAAACCTAGATGTGTAATAAAAATAGACAAAATCTATTAGAGGAAGACTTCAGGATAAGCTCTTCTGATGGGTGATAGAATCTCTGAGAGTGTACAAGAGCTCCTTTTGGAGAAGTGAGTGGACAAGGCCATAAGAGTCCTGAAAAACATAGGGCTCGTGTCACTTATGTAATTTAGGTAGGTTGAGGTGAGACATAGATATTGAGGAATGTGCAACAGAAGTATGGTCAGAGGGAATGGGCAGTTCTGCATTTTCTTCTTCTAGGTTCATCGTGTCCCAAATTTAGCTCTCGTTAATTGGTCAAAGCAGAAGGCTTGCAGGATCGAAAGAGTGTCATCAACTGATCCAGGGAATAAACCATGAGGAGAAGAGCAAGAATGTTATTAATATATGGTTTAATCCAGCCTAGAACAGGTAAGAGTCTGGGCTACGTTCCACCCAGACATTCTGCTGTTAGCTTAATAATAATGACACAGTGGCAGTGGAAAGCTGTTGAAAGCTGACTTCAACGTATTTATCTCTTCAGTCTGTTCTAATCTAGTCTGAGGCACAGCTGTTATCTGGGGATCTTCCTTCATCAGTTTACCAGGAGGACTTTTTACCTGTTTCCTGTTTTAAATCTCCTCTTTCAAATGTCCCACTTTGCCCTCTCTTGGTTTACTTTGAGCTTAGCAACATAAAATCTAGTTTCTCTCATCAGTACAGACAAAACCCTTAATATCACAATTTCAGGTCTATCCTCAAGGACTGGTCAGGTCTCTCATGGAGACCTCCACTCTCCTACTAGGAAGGTAAGTATTTGGAAGTGCAGAGAAGGTTTTGCATCTCTGAATTCATTGGTCAGCATAGGAATCACCTTGTATTCCTTTTGTTTTGGAAGTGTCCCTCCTGTGCTTATTTCTATGTCCCCCACCCTTGCCCCATTTTACTCAATTCATAGAATTAACTTTTAGACTTCTATTGGGTTGAGAAAGAGGTAAGTTTTCAAACAGAAAAAGTTTTTGAAGGGAGCTAGGGATATTAATCCATCTAAATGGCTTTTAGCAAGTCCTCTTCATGTTAGGCTTCCCTTTCACTTTATATCCCATGGTCCTTTATATTTCTGGTAATTCTGGAGAATTATTTAGTAGACATTGTGTAGGCTTGAGCTTTCTTCATGTCAGGCTTACAATTTGTTTTTCTTCTGACTGATAAAGCAGTTTACTACTTGTCCAGTTTACTACTACTTGTTCTTTTTTCAGCTTAAAAAACTTTGTTATTCTTACCTTGATTCTGTGTTTCTCATCCTTATAGACAGGAAAATAGGCATTGTGAAGTCTGAGACCAAATCCAAAACCAAGAAGACTTTTGCTGACAACTTGTGTAAGTCCAAATATTCCTACTTGAGCACTTCATTGTTTCTTTTGTTAACCATTTTTTTTTTAATTTTTAAAAATGGAATGCCCTGTATGAGGTTGCATACATCAAAGAAAACAAAACAAAACAAAACAAAACAAAACAAAACAAACAACTCTTGATGGTCTTTGGAATGCAATACATTTATTCAAATGAGACTAAAGTAATTAAAGAAACACATGGCTGTAATTTCTGAGAATCTTAAATGCCAATCAGAGAAAATTGCAAAGCTGGAATAGGGGTT
This sequence comes from Microcebus murinus, assembly GCF_040939455.1. NCBI lineage: Eukaryota > Metazoa > Chordata > Mammalia > Primates > Cheirogaleidae > Microcebus > Microcebus murinus. Next base: position 60,558,280 of record NC_134108.1, on the reverse strand, counting down.
CTTTCTGCATACCACCAAACACTAGCTCAAACAGTGTGTGAAGTGCTGAGTAACTTATGAAATACTTATGAAAATAATGCCATTGCATTCTTTAGATTATATGCTTAAAAGGGAAAAAATATACAAGAAATAATAGCAAGCATCACAGGCATGGGTCTTCAAAATAAATTTTTAATTCAATGACTACTCTTTCAAAGAATATTCAATGTATGATGATTGGAGATCTGAAAGGAAATATATGGTCCATGCTCCTCTCTGAAGCTCATGGTGAAGGGAGGAAGCAGACTGTCAAATAGTAATATGACTCAAGACTTATATCCATGCTAGTCCTTATCTTTTAGGTATCAGCTAAAATGTCACCTCTTCTTGACCACCATATCCAACGTAGATCTCCCAACTACATGTTTGCTATCATTATTTCTATCTTTAGAATTCTGTTTGTTTTCTTTAAAATATTAAACAAAATATATGATTGTTTTATTTTTTGTTTCTTTTTTTCTGTCTCCCATCACTAGACTCTAACATAAAGTCAAGAACCATAACTCTTTTGTTTCCCATTTTATATGTAATGAATAAAGCAGTCCTTGATATACAATGTATTGAGGAATTTAGCAAGATTTCCTACCGAACCTTGTAGGAACACATGAGCTAAGTCTCAAAGGATTTGTATGAGTTAGACTGTGTCTAAGAGCATTTATTTCTGTCAAGCAGAAATGTATGTGAGAAACTGAAAATTATTGAATATAGCTGAAGTAAATACTTTGGTAATAAGGATAAAAAAGGAACTGTAGAGAAAAAACATTGAAAGGAAAACTAAGGAAACTCATAAATTATTGCCCTGTTACAAAGTCTTGAGCATCATTGCAATATTTTAATCAAGGGAAATATAAGAATGTATCTTTTATTTTAGAAAGATAAATCAGAGAGAAGTGGGCAGGATGTATTTAAATAGAGCAAAGCTACAGTTGTAACTGTTAATATAGTAGTTATCCTCTAGAAAAACAAGGATTTTAATTTTACATGGAGTTCATACAGAGAAGAAAGATGAAGCACTTTCTAAAGATAGAATCAACAGTATTTGGTGATCTACTAGATGTGGTAAGTGAAGGAAAAGAACAAATAAAGTTTTTTTTACAAATTTCTGTCATGGCTTGTTAAGTGGAAAATGGTGCCATATACCAAAATGAGGCAATTAACCACTTCGGTACGGAGCTCACCGGCCACGAAACCTTGTCCACAGGCGGCACTCATAGTCTCCATGATAGTTTGTGCTGTGCATTGAGGACGAATCCGTTTTGCTTTTGTGTGATGAGGAAAGCTTTAAAGCACTGAAAGCTTTTTTTACTTTACAGGCATCTTTACTTGTAATGTAAAACAGAATAGGTAACATATACATGTATGTTTTCATTATCTTATTTTTAAATGTTCACAATTTTATTTTGATAAAATTAGGAAAGTCATATCACGGCTGTCAGCTAAAGTCGCTGTGCATGTTCATCTGTGACTATTGACTATAGTCAACGCTGGTACCGAAGTGGTTAAGAGGAACATTTTGATGTGGGATAAGTTGAGTAAATAACCAGTAATGTCACCTTTAGTTTGGGCTTTTGGCAAAATACAAAGCACTAATTGGGCAATTTTTCCTACTTTGTGTCACTTTTTAAAATATTTTTTATTACCTGGGCCCCTCATGTGACAGCTCCTAAATACTTGTTAAATATGTATTTCCCTTTCTGATTTGCTCCTCTGACACTCTCCAATGTATAATTATCCAGACATTGAGACATTGAAATATTTATAAAAGAATGTTTCAAAAAGATAAGCATTTAGGCCTAAGATTCTCTTAATTGTAACTCTTTTATTAAATATGAGCTTACCGACTTATGGAGATAAGTAATGCCACTGAAATAATTATTTTGAAAAGAAAAATACATTTTTATTATTTCCAAAGGAAGAGTAATAGCTTCATTATAAGCTATTACTTCACATTAGCTGAATCCAAATAATAATTAATTCATATAACACATCTTAATTTTGTGAAGAAAATAAAAATATTGAAGTGTTGTCATTTATTTTTATCCAGGCAAAATGTAGGTAATCATAATACAATATTAATGCAAACTTAATGTAGTTACCCAGGCATAAAGAAAATGTACATAAGCCCCAAGTGTTTTAAAATGATTAGATTTGAGCCTACTTACATACTACAGAGAACTCTGAAAAAGGAAAAAGTAATTCTTTCACAAAGTCAAGGGGACTTAAACTTCAATGCATAAATAATTCCAATCAACAAAGCATTTTAATATTTTTATTTTGAAATTGTCAGTTTTGAATACAAATTCAAACCAGATGCTCACTGTTTTTGTCAATCTCAAAATTGAACAAATTTGTTTGAGAAATGTGAATTGTAAATGTTTATATGAAATAGCCAATGTTGATATTAAAATTTTAATAGGTTGGATGCCATATTAATAAAAAGATAAGATATATAGTTTTTAAAAAATTAATCACATGTACTCACCAGCAAATTGGTATTAACTGATCAACACCTAAATGCACATATAGAAATAACATTTATGGGGTGTCAGGCAGATGGGAGGGGGGAGGAAGGCAGGAGTATATACAAATATGAGTGTGATGATCCATCTGGGGGATGGATACGATTGAAGCTTGAACCTTGAAGCTCTGACTGGGGGGGTGATGCAAGGGCAACGTAGCTAACCTAAACATTTGTACCTCCATAATATGCAGAAATAATAAAAAATAAATTAATTAATCAAATATATTTTGTCCTTTCCAGTTCCTCATAATACAAGGCAGGATGTTAAATGTAATGGTAGTCAGACAAAAAATTAAAAATAAAATCAGGTTGTTTATTTCCTTATTTTTTCTTTTGATGGTGCCTACTGGTCCAAAACTAATCTTACCACTAGGGTTATTCTGTCTAATCTTTTTTTTTTTTTTTTTTTTTTTTTTTTTTTTTTTTTTTGAGACAGAGTCTCACTTTGTTGTCCAGGCTAGAGTGAGTGCCGTGGCGTCAGCCTAGCTCACAGCAACCTCAAACTCCTGGGCTTGAGTGATCCTTCTGCCTCAGCCTCCCGAGTAGCTGGGACTACAGGCATGCGCCACCATGCCCGGCTAATTTTTTATATATATATCAGTTGGCCAATTAATTTGTTTCTATTTATAGTAGAGACGGGGTCTCGCTCTTGCTCAGGCTGGTTTTGAACTCCTGACCTTGAGCAATCCGCCCGCCTCGGCCTCCCAAGAGCTAGGATTACAGGCGTGAGCCACAGCGCCCGGCCTGTCTAATCTTTTATTTCTCATTTTTAACATCTAGAAGTTCTGTAACATAAAATTTACATTTTAGTTAAAATCAGACATATCATTTAAAAATTAAAATCTTGGTCAAAATACCTTCACTCATTGCTGCTTCATAGTGTCAAATGATACCAGCAGTCTCTCTACACAAATATATTTATATACACAATCTAGTATGTGTGTGCACGTATTTATATATATATATTTATATATATATATATATCTTGAAAAGAAAAGACAAAAGAAAGGAAAAATAAATAAGTGTGAAGAATTTAAAAGGAAAAACAATCTAGGAAAACTAAAAAGAACAAGAGTGCCTAGGACCAATGGCTAGTTCCTGGTCTAGGGCAAAGAAGGCATTATGTGACGCTGGAGCATTTTGTTCTAAAGAAATCAAGTGGCATTTGAAATTAATGAGATGACATCAAAACAAGTAAACAGATATAAGGAACCTGCACTGACTAAAGTTGCAAAAAAAAGCACCAAAAGAATTTCAAAATCCAAGAATTAGTGTTCATAAACAATAATGCCAAAAAAACCTTATAGATCAAGATTTGATAAAGTATTGCCTTACTGTGAAATTGGTGATGAAAGTAAAATCAGTAAACATCCATCTTCTTTTCGAGTAGGACTTTAGAGTAAGCAAATAGCTCCAGTAAATGAGGAAAAGCTCTATATTATAAAAAAATACTAGCTTATATTTTTTAAAAAAAGATAGGGTTGAGCTTGTATTTTTAAGTCAATATAGACTTAAAATATATTAGTAAAACTTGCAGAACCACATGAAAATAATTCCAGATCTGAAATCAAAACAACATTATAAAACTTTCCTCTGAATGATAAACACATAGAACAATTATAAAATTCATTATTGTTATAAGAGATTTGAAAAACTCAAACACAATGTAATGAAAATATATAGTAAATTGTGCCATGAAATTGCTAAATGTACAATTTTTTTTACTATACATATCATTTAAAAAATTTAAATTCTAAACAATAAATTGACAACAAATATCAGAGAATCATAATCATGCAGGCTATTTTCTGGAGACCATGCAATTAAAATATGAATTAGTTACCAAAAAATTCCCCAAATACATATTTTTGGAAAATTCTACAAAAGATATAACAAAAGAAAGACAATTTCTAATATGTGTGTAATTGGATATTCAGAAGAAGATAGCAAATGAGATGGCAGCAATATTTAATGATTTAATGGCTAAAAATTTTTCAGAACTGATGATGAATTTAATCCATCAATTACATAAGCTCTACAAGCAAGAGAAATACAAACAAAATCACATTAATTCATATAATTTTCAAACTACTGAAAACTAAAACAAAAAGAAAACTTTAATAACAGAGAAATAAAATATACAGTAATGGACCACATAATGATGTTTCAGTCAATGACAGACTATCTATATGACAGTAATTCATTCAGATTATAATGAAGCTAAAAACTTTTGTTTTGTGATAATGTAGCTGTCATAACATTGTGCCACAACTCATTTACTCATTTACCTGTTTGTGAGAAATCTGTTGTAAACAAACTTACTGCTTTGTCAATGATATAAAAGTGTAGCACACACAATTCTGTACACTATGTAATACTTGATATTGATAATAAATGACTATTACTGGTTTATGTATTTACTAAACTATACTTTTAATCATTATTTTAGATACTCTTTCTACTTATTTAAAAAAAACAGTAGATTGTAAAACAACCTCAAGCTGGTCTTTCAGAAGCTATTCCAAAGAAGACATTGTTATCATAGGAGTTAACAGCTCCATGCATATTACTGCCACTGAAGATCTTCCAGTGGGACAAGATATGGAGGCAGAAGATGGTGATATTGATAATCCTGACCCTGTGTAGGGCTAAGCTAATGTGTATGTTTATGTCTTAGTTTTTAACATAAATGTTTAAAATGTAAAAGAAAATTAGAATATAGGAAAAAGCTTTTGGAATAAAAATATGAAGAAAGAAAAAATTTTACAGCTGTACAATGTGTTTGTGTTTTAAACTGTTATTATAAAAGAGTCAAAAGTTAAAAATAATTAAAAACTTATAAAATAAAAAAAGTTACAGTACCCTCCTTTTCTTGGCAGGGACTGGGTGCGTGTTCCAGCTCCCCAATATGTACAGAGGCAGAGGGAAAGGGCGCTGGCCCCATCAGCATCCTGTCTTTGATGCCAGGGGCTTCCCATCTGCAAGTTCTATCCTCAAGCACTGGGACACCAGGTTTCTTGGGGAAAAAAATTACAATAAACTAAGGTTAATTTATTATTGGAGAAAGAAAAAAATGTTGATAAATTAGTATAGTGTACAGTATTTATAAAGTCTACAATAGTGTACAGTAATATCCTAGGCCTTCACATTCATACACTACTCATTCACTGACTCACCCAGAGCAACTTTCAGCTCTGTAAGCTCAATTCATGGTAAGTGCCCTGTATAGGTGTACCATTTTTAAATTTTTTACACTGTATTTTTACTGTACCATTTCTGTTTCTATATATTTAGATACACCAATACTTACCATTGCATTACAATTTCCTATAGTATTCAGAACAGTAATATGCTGTACAAGTTTGTAGTCTAAGAGCAATAGGCTATGCCATATAGCCTGGGTGCATAGTAGGCTATACCATGTAGGTTTGTGTAAGTCCACTCTGTGATGTTCACACAATGATGAAACAAATGCCAAACAAAGCATTTCTTAGAATGGATCTCTGCCAATATTTTCTTTTAATGCTATAATAACGTATTTTTATTTAAACTTCTCTTGTTTCTTTAAGAAGTCTCTGTCAGTTTTGCCTATGTTCATTGCTGCATTATTCAGAATAGCCAAGACACAGAATTGACCCAATCATCCATCAAAGGTGAATGGATAAGGAAAATGTTTTTCATATTTTACACACACACACACACACACACGCCCCATACAAATTCACAAAATTCCTATGGAACCCGTGAAGACTCCAAACACTTGAAGCAATCATGAACAAAAAGATACATGCACATACACACACAAAATGGAATTTTATTCAGTCTTAAAAATAAAGAAATCCTATCATTTGTAATAGCATCAATAGAGCGAGAGGATATTATGCCACATGAAGTAAGTCATGCACAGAAAGACAAATACTGTATGTTCTCAGTTACATATGGAATCTAAAAAAAGATGAACTCACTAAAGCAGAGATAAGAATGGTGGGTTTCTAAGGGTTGTGGGTAGGGGGAATGAGGACATGTTGGTTAAAGGGTACACATTTTCAGTTATGCAGGATGAATTATTTTTGGAGATTTAATATGAAGCATGGTGGCTATAGTTAATAATACTGCTCTGTATACTTGAAATTTCTTAAGAGAGTAGATCTTAAATTTTCTCACCACACCATAAAAGAGGTAACTAGGTAAGGTGATGGATATGTTAATTACCTTGATTATGGTAATCATTGCACAATGCACACATATATGAAAACATCACATTGTACACTGTAAATATACACAATTTTTATTTGGCTATTGTAGTTCAATAAAGCTGGGGAAATTTTTCAAAGAGTTGAAGGAAGGTAAAAAAATGCATGTTGTAAATGTGTATAATTTTTAAAGAAGTTTTGTTATATAGAAGAACCAACAAATAGGAATGTGTACTGCAAGAGAACAAAGATACAAATTGAGTTTAAAATAAAAGACAGGAGATGTCGAGCATATTTATGTTGAAAATAACCCTTTAGAGAGGGGAATTAGTGACTAAGGAAAAGATAAAAGGAAACTGCCGAATAAGACCCTGTCAAACTAGGAAGAAAATGGAACAAGAAACAAAAGAAGTTTCGACCTTTAGGAGAAGTAAAGATACTTCTTTCATGGTAAGAGAAAGATAGAGGCAGAAAGATTTAAGGCCTGATGCCAGTAGAAGCATCATTTAGAGTGAGAAAATCAGAAAGTTACTGTTTAGTTGTTTCATTTTCTCACTAGTAATTTCCTGAGAGTTAAGGAGGGACTTATGTGGAGCTTTTGGAAATAATAAAAGGTTGTAAAATTTTATCTTGGAAAACGTCTATTAATTTGGATTGTTTGGCAATATTCACTGCCAATGGAAAACCAGTAGTACTGGTTTTGCAATTTTTCAAATTATCCCCCAGGTCATCAACATTGAAACTAACAGGATGTAAACTCTTGCCCAGACCGAACATTATCAATACTTTCTATCTGTGCCAATGTAATATAAGATTTTTTTAAAATGCATTTTATTCTATACCTCTTTGATTATCAGAGTGGGAATGTTTCCTTGTTTGTTTATTGTTGTATTGACTGGAAAAGGGTAAGGCTAGAGGCCAGGACATAAGACATAAGCCATAAGACAACCTGCCATAAAACAGATTGAGTATTCCTAACCCGAAAGTCCAAAATCCAAAAACACAGTTGAGCATCAACATGACACTCAAATCTCATGCTCAAAGGAAATGCTCATTGGACCATTTCAGATTTCAGCTTTTCAGATTAGGCATGCTCTGTGTAAGTGAATATAATGGTGGCCTGAATAAAATGAATATTAGTATGTTTGTATATATATCACATTATGAAAATAAAGCACATTGAGTCCATTGAAGACCAGCTGTCTGTCTTCCATGAAGCTACAAAGGGTGAATTTCCCACACTTTTATCAATCTGCATTATAAGTTTGAGTTTTCTGAAACTGAATTTTATCAGAAAATCAAGAAAGACTACATTTCTCAGTGGATACTTTCACATGAACAAAAGCTAAAAACTTAAAATTTACTTTTATCTTTCATCTTTAAAATAGTGAGAATAAAATGAGATGATGTATTTATCAGCATATCTAAAACAATAGATGCTGAATGCATGAAAGCTTAATATTATATATGAAATTAAAATGTTAATTTATTATTAATTGCCACCGAGGAAGAACGTCAAGTTGAGTGTTATTTTTGCATAATCAGGGCAAATTACACGCTCCTACCTACACAAAGAAAAGCTAATTTTCTTTATGATCGTGATGAAAAGTACATGAATGGGTGAGGAAGTAAAGGCAGAACTTTTTGACAATACCTTCAAAAGTTAGATTATAAAGCAATGAAAAAATAAAAATAGTAACTAAAATGGGAAGTCTGGTTAAAAACTGTTTTAAATTTGAATTTAGTTTTTTTATTTTATTAGGTTGGTATTATGAGTTGAATTTTGCCTATCCCCCAAAAACAGATATGTTAAAAGATTAACCCTTAGTATCTCACAAAATGACTTTATTTAGAAATATGTTCATTGCATAAATAATTAGTTAAGATGAGGTCATACTGGAGTAGTTGAGCCCCTAATCCAGTATGACTTGTGTCCTTATAAGAACATGACCATGTGAAGGCAGAGACATGGAGAATGCCATGGGACACCAAAGCAGAGATGGAAATTCTGTATCTGCAAGCCAAGGAACACCAAAGATCTCCAGCAAACCACCAGAAGCTAGGAAGAGGCAATCCAGAACTGTGAGATAAGATTGTAAGTCACCCAGTTTGTGATACTTTGTTATGGCAGCCCTAGAAAGTTATTATAATATAACTTGGGGATACTCAGGGTATTTAAATGTTGTTGGGAATGGGTCACTAGGAAGGGAGACAAGATGGTAGAAGAAAGAAAGGCTATTGGTGGAGTATGTTCCTGAAGGAAGAGATAGGAAACACTCAGAGATATGGCCCTAGCAGGAGAGACATTTCTGAACTGTAGTGAGAGGAAAGAAGAAGGTAAGATAGTTTCTAGCTATGATTCACATTTTTCTCTAAAACTTATGAAGTGAAATCATCATCTGATGATGAGCTGGACCCTGGTGTCAAAGAAGATTTGAGAGAATGGAGAATATTTGAAGTGATCTCTGCAGAGAATGAGAGAGAAAGCTGAGGATCTGCAAGATTGCCAGTCTCCAGATTCAAGAAGAGCATTAACAAATGAATGCATTTGCAGTTTGGTTTGATATAGGGATAATTTAAAACTTGTCTCCTTATTTTATCTATCCTACTTTGAAAAAAAATTTGGCAATAAACATTTTGAGTATTATAATTTGAAACCCATAGTAGATATTCATATGTTTTGTTGCCCCCTTCACATCATTTAAGATAACTATTCATTTCTTTCAAGGTCTGTATTCAGACTGTGAGGTTCTAGATTTGTGTACCATCCAGTAAGAAATGGGTGATCACTGAATTAAAGCTTGTGGAAGCTACATGACCAGAAAAGGTTGAATTCCCATCAGACCTATAAATTCACCTAGTCCTTGAATGTATTTCAATATATGCAGTCATTTATTAAGTAAAATGGCATACTAATATTTTACAGTTTGATATATGTAATAAATGAGTCCCTTGATAGTAGAGTTAAATAATATAGAGGCAGAGTTGTTCACTAGCAAATTTAACAGTTTATTAACATAGATAAAAGCTGTCCAGTTAACACAAATATAAAATATTAAGCTGATATGGAATTTCAAGAGGATTCTTATTGGTTCCTTGAGACATAGGTTTAGGATTGTATTTAGTTTCCATCATCCTGATCCATACAAATAAATAAATATCTAATTAGCTATATATATGTCTGGGAAATATTAAAAAAGAGTATCTGCTCATAAGGGGATAAAGCAAAGCTCAGCATAATAGGAACATTTTGTTTTTTTTACAGGAACATTTTGTTTTTTTAATTTTTATTTATTTATTTACTTTCATCCTAAGTAACACAAATTTACTGAGAATTCCTGGGTTAGTGGTTATCTCCTCCCAGTCTTCAGGGAGGGAGCAACACTAGGAAATCACTGAGAAATAACACAATGTCCCAACACCCCTGGCCAATACGATGGAGGAAAGTCATTCCCCAGAAAAAAGGCTGGTCTTCAGTCTTCCTTAATCCAAGAGGGGTAGTGAGGCCAGGTGTGGGTACAGGGGACCATCACATGATACTGGGGGTGGGTGGGAGTGTGCTGGGCTCCTAACTGGCTACTCAAAAACTAGAGAAGCAGATCCACTTGCTCTCTGGGGTTGGAGTGCTTGATTCCCAGGCTCCTTACTTACCCTTGATGAGGCTGCCACTTCCCCGGGTGAAACTTTCCTCCTGTAGGTTCAGCACAAGGTTGTCAGCAGTGAGATAAACACGATTCTGTGATGTGACAGTCATCTTGGAAATGTTCTGGGCTGCCGGGATCTTGCAGAGTTTGATGTTGCCAGGGTTCTTGCTCGGCGCTTCTCCAAGGTGAGCAGGGTGGGATTAAGGGTTCAATAGGGGCAGGTCTCATCCCTGGCTCCATTCACACCACTCCTTCACTCCAGTCCTTTTCTGGGATGTCAGATCCAAGGTTGCTCTGGCTCAGATAGCTCATGCTCAGCCCTACTTTGGGCCCCACCTGTGGAGTTCCCTGCAGGCTGCTGCCAGGAACTGGGGGCAGCAACAGAAATGGAGGCATGGCCAGTAGTGCTATTGATCTGGCCTTACAGAACAGGAACATTTTAAATGAAAAGTGTAACTAACCAGGAGGAGTAAGGATATATTTATGTATCATTCTAGACCAAGCCCACATTCTTTTTGATGATGTTACTAGGCTAGGCTATTGGTTTAAAGTTATATTATATTATATATATTTTTTAATTAATATTTATTTATATGTAAAACGAAGACACAAAAGTCAATTAGTTATTAAAATGATGAACAAAAATAGTGTTGTGTTGACACTAAATGAATAGAATGTTGTCAAAAGAATACCAAAGTCCAAACATGCATGGTACATGGTCTCAACTACTCAAGGGGCTGAGGTGGGAGGATCTCTTGAGCTCAGGAGTTCGAGTGCCGCCTGGGTAACATTAGTGAAACTGTTTCTAAAAGAAAAAATAAAAACAAAAATTCCAAAGTCTTCATTTCAAGTCCTTTCCGGGAGCTTAGCCTCATCTATTTTCATATTTTCCAATGCTCTCCAATGCTCTCTTCAAATATGTTCCTCTGCTGAGTAGCAATGCTACTTAGCAGGGGAATCAAAGGCACAAGTTCTGCAACAATTCAACTATATTTGGAATTCCACTCTACTGGTCACTAGCTATCGGACCTTAGCAAAGTCATTTGTTCCCCATATCCTATAGTTTCCCAGTCTGTGAAATGGAAATAATAATATTATGTTTAGCATTGTTGTGAGGATTAAATGAGTTACTACATTAAAAGTATTTAGAGCAGAGCCTAATACAAATTAAGAACTAAACAAATATTTAATATTGGAATTAACATCATTATGTTCCCTATCTTGGCTAATAGCATTGTTATCTGCTCAGTTGTACAAACCGAGCATCAGCTTTAAGTCTCACATTTTTATCACATATGTGTCATAAATAATTTGTGGACATGTGCCCTGGTCTATATCTTTAATGTTCAAGCTTTAATATAGATCTCCAGAATATATATGTTTATTTATTTATTAAATAAATATAAATGAATATAAATTGCCTTTCACCTGGACAATTAGAGTGTGTCTCATAATTCTATCTAATCCCATCTGCCCACACTAAGATTCGTTTTTCACATCATTTATCATATCTTTTTTCTGATATCCATATCTAATAATGCTACTTTTTTTCTTAAAAGGTTTAAAAGTTTCCAAGAAAAAGTTTAGATTTCTCACTATTACACATCAAGCTTACTATACAAGGTCACTGTTCTCTGAACTGGTTCTGCTTTTTTTACACCTCGCTGCCCTGCACTATTTTCCCTCCACCTCTCACTTGTAGTGCTTCTCCCTCCCTTCTCTCCTTAATAATGATCCCATCTTCTTCTCATCTTGCATTAGTCACACCTCTCTCTTTGACCTTTTAGCATAAATATTCTTCAGTAACAATGAGAGCAGCAGTAACAATAGTTAATTGATGTTAATGTACAATTATGTGTCACACACACTATTATAGAGACAGGTATTTCCTTACTGACTCCTCAAAACAATTCCATAATGTCGGTATTGTTAGCATCTTCATTTAACAAATAAGCCAACTGGAGCAGAAGAGTTGAGCACTTGTCCAAGGGCACCTGGATGGTGAGATACAGAGCAGGCTTTGAATCAGTGCAATATGATTGAGAGCTGAAGCTCTAAAATACTAAAGACAACTGCCACCCCCCAACTACAGCACCCATATAATATAGCATATTATACTATCATAAAACTCTACATCCCTGTCTCTTCCAACATATAATATTTTCTTTATATTGACCATTAATATCAGACTCTTCATCTCCAGGGTCTAATTCAGTGGATGGAATACAGAATGTACAATAATTATAAAAGAACAAAGGAATGAATGAGTGAAATCAGATAAAATAAGTAGTTCATAATGAAATTACCTTTCCTGCCTTGTGGAAATAATGTTTACCCATTTTTATATTAATATTACTATTTCTTTATGTTTTTCTTTCAACTTCATTAAAGGAAAAGCATAGGAAAATTAAATTTAAATGTTACTTCTACAGTTGAATTAATATTTGTCCAGATCTATACAACCACAAGTAAATCTTATTATTAAAGAGCTATTTTGAATAATGCTGCAATGAAGATGAGAGTGTAGATATCTCTTCATTATACTAGTTTCAATTTCTTTGATATATGTTCAGAAGTAGGATTATACAATTATTATTTATCATTAAAAACATAATTAAGTTAAAATTTTAAAAAGGAAGTATGTTTGCTTTTGTTTGTCAGTTTTTCAAATCCTAAAAGCACTAGTGTTAGTGTTGGTGTAGACTTTTAAAACAGATTTTCATCAAATTGGGTCATTTGAATTCTAAAAGTCTGATCTCTTTTTCTAAGGTTGTTAGATATAGCCACTGTAATAAAAAATTAGTGTAAGTGAAATTGTTTTAATATCCCAAAGTCAAGACTCATAAAAACATGTATGTATTTAGTTTAATCAGTAGAGTATAACTTCAGCATAATTTCCAAAGCATCTCATGGATATACTACAGAATGGCCCCATTCAGCTGAAATACATGATTTGATTCTTGCCTAAAATACATTTCTTTCTGAAATATATTTTTCCTAGATTAGTGAGACCAGGTGCACTAGTGGTTTTTCAAAAAGTTAGATTTGGTTTTACAATACTTATCTGTCTTCATTGAGCCTCTGACTGTCCAGAGGTTTTCAAACTCAATTTTATGTATGTCTCTACTTTTTAATAACTATATGAAATTAAAATTATATAATATATGCTTAACTGATATTTATTCATTTACTCAATTTCCTAACTTATTTCTATGAAGGAAATATATAAAATCTTCTATATGCTTTATACTTTAGCTGCAGTTCAGATAATTTTGTGTTTAATTTCTTAATTTTCAAACATATGGGGATTTTTGTCTTCTTGCTATTAACTTCTAATTAATTACATTTATCAAAGAAATACAATCTGTAAAATTAGATTTGAAATAAACATTTTATATAGAAAATTTCAATACATAGTTTTCTGTAAAACTCAAATACTAAGAATCTATTGTAAGAAAATAACTGAAAACATACACAAAGATTTAGTCATAAGGACTTTCTATACATTTTTCTTTATAAACACAAAAATTTTGAGAAAAATATTACATGTGATAAAAAAAGTACAAATAAATTACTCTGTAGTTAAAATCATGATTCAAATCTAATAACATTCAAATATATTTAAAAATTAAGTGAAAATAATATAATAAAAAGAATATATTTATTATATTTTCATTGTGTGGGTATACCTGGAAGGCAAAACTCTGAAATTCTTATATTGTTGTATGGTAATATTGGGATGATTTCTATTTATTTTACTTATCTACATTTTTAATGTTTCTAACATGTATTACTTTAAAAAAAAAAAACAGTTGTATTTTAAAGCTTTCTGTTCATATAAACTATACATAAGACTAAAATGTTTAAGTTCCATTTAATTCCGTCTACCCTGAATGTTTAGGACAGAGATAATGCAAATAGAAACTTTTGTTGGCCTTGAAGGGAAACAGTTAAAACTTTTTAGTTCAAAACACATCAACAATTGTGGATATATTTAACACACACACAAATAATTTCTACTTTTGCTACTTAAGTTTCTTTAAATTGGCCAGTCTTGACAACTCAACTTGACTCAAAACTTTGAGTTACAACTAGACTTGCCTCTATAGTCTCTAAAATGTTTAAAACAAAAGTGGACTCATTATTAACTCACCTTTTCTAACAAACATTAATTGATGCATAATAAAACTTTAATGTAACAATAGAAAAATTATACAAACTTCTGTAGAAGTTATAAGCTATGGGAGTCCAATATAATTTTTTTGACATCTGTTCTTATTCTGATTAATCTTTCCTATGTGTATCATTACTCTTCTACAGACTGAATAAATTTAAAATTTATTATTTAGTTTAGCCATTTGACTTGCAAGTCAGTGAAATTCGAAATAAAGGAAAGAAATTGTACTTACTTGCTAATCAGTCTACATGACAAAATATAGACGTATGCTGATTTAAAATGCTATTTATTTGATCCATAATAAAATGCTTGGTAATACCTTAAAGGAAATAGAATTTCATTCTTTAAAAGGCTTCAAGCCTGAAGATTATTAAACTTATTAATCTCAGCTAAGATTTTTTTAAATGTTGAGTAGAATAGAAAAGTAGATTAAATGTGGGGAAAATCAGGTATCCCACAATATCTCGTTTGGAGCTTATGGTTCTCTAGCATAAATAAATTATATCAAATTGTGCAATGGAATGACAATGATTCATTGACACAAAATTATACTTTTGATTTATTATTAAATAGCATTTTCAAGAAGATTATATGGTCTAGTTTTTAAAATGTGTTGTGTATGGATATATTTTTATTAAAGTGGGGAGGGTATATAAAGATAGTTATCAGATCATCCTGAATAATGGAGTCATTGGTGATTTTATTTTCTCTTCTTAATCTACTTTTGAACAATTTTATTGTAAAAATAGTTATTTTTACATAAATTAGTCTAATTTCATGTCCATTTTATACTGGAATCCTGGAACTACTAGTTTTCTCTTCTGTGTACCATAAAGATAATTCCCTAAGCAAACAAGGTCAGCAAAATATTTAGGGCCAATAATATTTCCCTATTATCAAATATCTACTTAAAAATAAGTTTAATGCCTACAAGTGTCATCAATTATTTATCTGTTTTGTTTAGAGAGGTTCTGAAAGAGCAGTATTATTTAGTATCACTTTGGTAAAATAGCCAATGTGATAGGCAAAGATATAAAAAAGGGCATAAATATTAGAGAGAGAAAAATATCATTATTGCAAATATGATTCCCTCTCTGAAAAGCATACAAAAATAAACCGAAAAACTCTTAGGACTATTAGGTAGTTTAAGAGATGGCTAGCTAAAAATACAATAACAATACAATAACTAGTAAGAAATAATTGAGACAATCTCTTTGGCAAATATTTTAAATTGGCTCACTCAACTATTATTTCAACAACAAATTTGCCTTCCTGTGTGTTACAAAGGTTTAAAATCTAATGTAAAATCCTATGTTCCTTATTGCAAGATGTAGGTATATGTCTTAGTTTGGAAAAATCCTTTGTGCCTATATAAGATTTGGGTGCAGAATGAATTCCGTGAGATACTCTCAACATGAGGGAAGTTCTCATATTCTGGTAAGCATGGAGATAGAGGCATCTGGTTTTTCTGAAGCAGCTATGATAGCAATTTGGCATCCAGTCCCGTTACCATCATTGGTGCGGAGCAAGAGATGCTGATAATAGGAAAATTTCTAAAAGAACATTCCCACCATGTGATTGGGCAGTTTTCCTGGCTGATTGTTTCTGTTGCGGTAACATCAAAACATGGTATTCCAGCATTCCCAGTGAGGCTGTGAGCTATTTTAAAATAAATTGATTTCCACTTATAATAACAATATTTGACTTCATTTTTGACAATGACAATCTTTTACTAATTCAATGGAGCATTACTAAGTAAATAAATGGATAGATGACAGAGAGATAATCTAAAAGGACATATATGCATTTATATAAATATTAACATTGGGTATACTCTGTATCATGATATTTAAGGTAATTTTAACCTCCCTTATTTTTTAAAATTTTTACTGTGCTAATAATGTTCATTTGCTGCAAAGAAATCATACAATATAAAGTAGAAATACTAAGTCCACCCAGAGATTTTCATCACTACTCCATAATTACATAGCAAGTAGTACCAAAAATAGAATAATCTTTGTGGCAGAGCCGGCCAGTTGTCCAATGAACATCTAACATACACTATCAAATAAACACATATCTGTTGTCTCTTTATGGGGACACAGCAAGACTGCAGTTCTCAGCCTCCCTTACAATTGGGTGTGGACACATGGTTGTTCTAATGAATGGGTTGCAAAAAGAAATGATGTGTAAAATTCCCAAGATTGGCCCATATAAACTTCCCATGAGCAACCTTCATGCTCTCCACTCCCAACCCTGGCTGATGGTAATATCCCCGGTGACCTTGGAATCCACATGTTGAAGATGACAGAGGACTCATCAGTCAGCTCTGTATGTCTGCATAGAGAAAAACCAGCTATCAACCTGAATAAGAGCCGGGACTACTATATGAGGAAGGAAATAAACCAGTTTTTTTAAGGTACTGGAATTTGGGGTCTACTGCGTCATCCTACTCAACATTAATACAGTCTACACTTCTTTCATTATCTGCCTTTTCCTTGGGCCTTAACCCCTTCAAATTAGGATGACTTGTGGTATTTTTCTATAAATTTTACTTACTGTCCCCAAAAGATGCCAGCCTTTAGTTCCTGGAGACTATTTCTTAAAATCCTCATCTGCAATACAGCTCACAAAAATTGCTCAAAATTTATAGAGTAAATGTTGGTCCTTTCCTCTAGTTTGAATGTTAATAAATTATTTTTCATTATCTTGCTTTTCTGTGGAAATTCCTATTATTTAGTTAAAGAAGACTGATTCCCTGTTCCTACATTGACATATTTTACTGAAATTTTGATTTAGAATGATTTCTTCTTTTTTAATGAGTATTGTTTAATTTTTTCTGTAATAAACAGGAATTCCTTATGTAATATTTAATGAAAAATGTATAAGAGCTTTATTAAAGATATCAAAGTTAAAATAAACATTTATCCCACTGTTAACTTAAAATTTTGAATTAAATTCAAGTTCAGGTACAGACAACAAAGTTTTTCCTTCCCCACCTGGCTTTAACTTCGCAGTAAAATCACGTGCACAGGCCTGTCATATTCTTAAATTGTAGGCAGGACAGCATGCAATCAGAGGGTGTGCTCCCTTTCTAATTTTTATCTTTAATTCTCTAACACCTTCTAGAATTAGGAACTGAAACACTGCCCCTTACTTCAAAATCTGATATATACAACTCCTGAAATAAAGTTCCTATCCATGAGGCCCAAACTCCCAACTCTGGTTTTCAAAAGTCCCTAGATCACTCAAGGTCTGTCTCTACTGTTGCCTGCTCTGGGCATGTTTCATGACTCTTCAAACAGATCAGCTCAACATCTCCAGCATATGTTTCTGTTGAACATTTGTATATGGTGCTTTCCAGACCACATCTTTTATCAGAAGAATCCTAATTTCTTGGGTGTTCCCCCGGAAGCTCCTTGAGGTCAGGGACTGCCTCATCTGTCTTTATATTCTCTATACCTCCTGGCACAGCAGAATGCATATTAGTGATGTTTGCTATATTTTCTTGAATTAAATTGAGAAAATATCTAACTTTAGTTAACATTTCTACTTCTAATCTGCCACTAACACCCTAATAATCCTAGGTAATAGGAGCTCTTTCTTTCAAGAATAAGCTATATATGCTGGTGCCAAGAAATACTAGAGTCCTGAATGGAATAAATGGAAAGAAAGGTGTTTCTGAAATCACCAATAGGAATACCTTCAGGACAAAAAAAAAAAAAAATGAACAGCAATTTCAGTAGCAAAAAGTCAGGAGTTTTCAGATTTAGCTATGTATCAACTAACAAGATTGATAGAGAACCTAATTAATTTTTCATACATTATGTCAACAAACATATCTATGCAAACATGAATATTGCATAGTGGTAAGTCAGGTATATATATTGGGAAGTATATGCCATGCTTAAAACAATTCACTGAACCTATGTTTTTGGAATAAAATATATTCTTTGTATTAAATTTACTATAGTCAAAAGAACTGGCACCTTCACACAATCCATTGCCAATTCTAGAAGTGTATTCTCTGTGCAGAAGTTCTCTCAGTTTAGTTGATATACTGGACTATATACAATGACAGTTATTTTTGAAATTTAATGATCTATCATGAGGAGAAGGTTTTACAGTCTTGGCAGGTATAAGAGTTATGTATAATGCCACAAATATTTGTTTTTATCATAGAAAGCTTAAACTTAGGGAGGAGGTATATAATTTTTCTTGTTCTATTTAATGTCACTGAGTTACTATGTTTATGTTTCAAGAGAAATTGTATACTGAAAAAGCAAAGCAACATTAAAATAACATTCATCAGGTATCCAGCAGGTGGGAGGGGGGAGGAGGAAATGGGTATATTCACATCTAATGGGTGTGGGGACTGGACATGTTTGAAGCTCTTACTCGGGAGGGGCAGAGGCAATATATGTAACCTAAACACTTGTACCCTTGTAATATGCTGAAATAAAAAAAACAGACAATAAAATAAAATAATAGCTAAAATCTAAAAATGATATTTAATAATCTGGACTTTTTAGTTTATAATTTTCATCATAAGTTTTAAAAAAGTAAGAAACTGATTGTAATAAAGATATATATCTTTATTATTTATCACTGACTTTCACTTCACCAGAAGGAATTCCTATATTTTCCAAATCTAGGATTTTGTTTTCTAAAAATTTAATTAAATGTTTTATATAAATACAATGGAATATTATGTATCCAATAAAAGAATTAAGTTCTGATTATGCTGCAATATGGATAACACTTGAAAACATTATGTTAGAGGAAATAACCAGATACCAAAGGACAAATGTATGATTCCACTCAGATGGAATATCTAGAAAAGGCAAATTTAAAGAAACAGAAAGTATTAATACATTAGAGGTTAGTAGGGCCTGGAGAGAACTGAATAGGAAGTTATAACTTAATGGTTACAGAGTTTCTATTTGAGTCAATGAAAAATTTTGGAACATCAATAGTGGTAATGGTTGTACAACATTATGGATGTCATTACTGTCACTAATCTATACACTTAACCATGGTTAAAATGGCAAATATATTACACATTTAATCACAATAAACCTTGAAGAAATTGAAAATAATGACTAGTGACATAGCTAAAAATAAAAAAGCATAGCATTGAGTTTTATGCCTGTTAGTACTCTGACATTTTAAATTTAGATTAAATATGTCAAATTTGCATACTTTTTATTTCTTTCTCCTGCCTGATTGTTCTGGCTAGAATTTCCAGTACTATGTTGAATAGGAATGATGAAATTGTTCATTCTTATCTTATTCCTGTTCTTAGAGGGAATGCTTTCAACTTTTCCTTTTAGTACATTGCGGTCTGTGATTTTGCTGTATATGACATTTATTATTTTGAGTCATGCTCCTTCTATGCCTAGTTCTCTGAGAGTTTTATCAGGAAGGGCTGTTGAATTTTATCTAATATTTCTTTTTTGCATCTACTGGGATGATAATATGGTTTTTGTCCTTAATTCTGTATGTGATGTGTCATTTGTTGATTTGTGTATGTTGAACCATCCTTGCATCCCTGGCATAAAACCCACTTGATCATGGTATATTATTTTTTTGATGTGCTGTTGGATTCAGTTTGCTAGTATGTTGTTGAAGATTTTTGTGCCTATGCTCATCAGGAATATCAGTGTCTAGTTTTCTGCATATTGGTGTGTAGTTTTCTTTTTTATTATATCCTTGTCTGATTTTTGTATCTGAGTGATACTGGCCTTGTAAAATGAGTTGGGGAAGTTCCCTCCTCCTCAGTTTTTTGAAACAGTTTCAGGAGAATTTGTATTAGTTCTCCTTAGTATGTTTAGTACAATTCAGCTGTGAATCCATCTGGTCCTGGGCTTTTTCTTTTGCTGGGAGATTTTTTATTACTGATTCAATCTCAATAGTCATTATTGGTTCAGGATTTCTATTTTTTTCCTGGTTCAATCTAGAGGGGTGCATGTTTCCAGAAATTTATCCATTTTCTTTAGGTTTTTTCAGTTTCTGAGTGTGTAGTTAATCATAATAGTCATTTTGATAATCTTTTTTATTTCTGTGGTATCAGTTGTAATGTCTCCTCTTTCATTTCTGATGCTACTTACAAGAAATTTGCCTTATCTGTAGAGAAACATATAGATTGAAATTAAATCTATAGACAAAGATATTTCATGAAAATGGAAATCAAAATCAAACAGGAGTAGCTATACTTATATCAGATAAAACTGACTTTAAATCAAAAATGGTCCAAAAAAAGACAAAATAGTAATTATATAATAATAAAGGAATCAATTCCAAAAGAGGATGTTACAATCTCAAATATATATGCACCCAACACTGGAGTTTTCAGATTCATAAAACAAATATTACTAGACCAAATAAAGAGATAAATAGCAATATAATAATAGTGGGGACTTCAACACCCCACTTACAGCACTAGACAGATCATTAAGACAGAAAATCAACAACAAAAAATGAGACTTAAATTAGACTTTAAACCAAATGAACCTAGCAGGCATTTATAGAACATTCTACCCCACAACTTCAGAAAACATATCCCTCATCACCACATGGAACATTCTCCAAGACTGGCCAAATGTTGGGTCACAAAACAAGTCTCAACAAATTTTTAAAAATTGAAATCATATCAAGTATCTTCACAGACCACAGTGGAATAAAACTAGAAATTAAGACCAAGAAGAACTTCAGATACTATACAAATACATGGAAATTAAACATGCTCCTGAACAGTATTTGGGCCAACAAAGAAATTAAATTTTTTTAATGAATTAAAATGGAAACACAGCATACCACAACTCTAGGACACAGAAAAATATTACTAAGAGAAAAGTTTATAGTGTTAAACACATACATCTGTTAAATAAAAAGTAGAATTATCACAAATTAATAAACTAAGATTACACCTCAAGGAATTAGAAAAACAAGAACAAATCAAATCCTAAGTTAGCAGAAGAAAATAAATAACAAAGATCATAGTGAAACTAAATAAAATAGAGACTGATTGAAAAAATTACAAATGATCAACACAATGAAAAACTGGTTCTTCTAAAAGATAAACAAAATTGATAAATTACTAGGTAAACTGACCAAGTAAAGAAAAGATCCAAATAAACAAAATCAGACTTGGTCAGAATTTTGTAACTAGTAGAAGAATCATTGATTGAAGAAATCAAGAATTTCTTTATGGAGGCCAAATTAAAAGCTCAAGAGATTCAAATCCATGAGTAATCTTATGAAACTATTAAAATATATTTTAAAAAATAATGTAAGACAGAACGCTAAGTATATGAAATAGAAAATAAGAAATAAAGAGAATACTATTATTAAATAAAGCAATCAGTGATATTTTATTTTTCTTAAACTAGTTTTAATGATTATTGCTCACTACATTTGTACTGATATTCAATTTCAAGAGAATTTTTTAAAATGATAACTGACATATTTTTTTATGGCCAAAAAGTAATGGAGGTAGTCAAGTAGAAAGAGACAGAAGAATTGTTGAGAAAAAGTAGTCATTGGTCACTCTTCCTCTGGAAAATCATGGAGACATTCAGGGTTGTTAAAATTTAACCGTGAAAGTTTAATTATTCAATTATTTGATTGAGGCTTCATCAGGTTCATAGCCCTGAATCAAGAGGGATTTTCTGGTGTGTGGAATGGGCTGAGGGCTTCTACATAGGATTATATATTGTTTTGAAGAGAATCTGATACTCATTTATGGAGGTTATTTCTTTTGTCTTTTGCAGGGCCACTTTGCAGTCACTTATACATATGCATGTGTATAGAAAATATTTCAAGTGTAATCCAGAGGTTAAATTTTTGTCTTGAATCCCATTGCTCTGTTAGGTAGGTTTAAACTATAGTATAAGAAATCAATCATTTTCATAGTTTTTTCATTGGCCCCAAAGCCCCTTTCTCTCTCGTAATTTAATATAATCAAATCTTCAAAGTTTCCTCTAATGGATTCTAAAAATAGAGTTTAGCAGTTGGCATCATTACTTGGTTCAATGTCACTTAATCTTTCCCAATCTTTATTTATTTATTTATTTTTGGTCAGTACAATTATCTTTACCTTTCATTTTCCACCAGAGAAACCCTGAAAAATCATTTAAAAGCTTCTGCCACTTTCCATAGATAGATTGTTTTACTTTACACAGCAACTCCTTATTCTGTAAAGATTTAGAAATGGAATAAATTTTTCACTCTTGGATACAAATTCTCTGTTGATTTCAATTATATAAGTGATATGATTCAGCAAGTGTCTGGTATAATAACGCTTTAATCCTTTTATGCATAAACCTGACTTCATCACGGGAGAAGAGTTATTTCTATCCATGTTTTTCTGCCAATCCTAGCTAGGTTTAGCAGAGTTGTGTACTCTTGGTATCCTTCATTTCTTTTGAATTTTCTTCCTTAATGTCAGCATTCCTCACATCCCACCTGGACCAACAAGACTCCTTTGAAGAGCTAAGGTATAAAAGGCAGTAGAATTTTAAAGCATAAACAACACAAAAGTTGACAAAATTATATAATTTTATTATAGAATATGAAAGAAAATTATAAAACTCTCTCCACCAGAACAGCCTAAATTTGCAAAAGGAATTGATAAAATAGTACAGAGAGTTTCAAATTATCATACACTCAGTTTTCTCCATTATTAACATTCTAAATTAGTATAACACATTTGTTACAAATAATGAACCAATATGAACATATTATTATCATCTAAATTCCATAGTCCACTCAACTTTCCTTAGTTTTTACCTAACAAAATTCTGGTATTTGAAAGATAGAAGTTGAAAAGTACATGTATACACATACCAATGTATGCATATTTCAGAATGTAGAATCAACAGATGCCATCTTACATAGCTAAATTCAAAAAAACTGTCCACTTTATTCTTGCTTAACATTATAAGCATTGTTAATACAAAAAACACCTCCCATAAAGAAAATAAAAGACAGAAAATAAAACAAAAAAAATATAGACCCTACGGTAAAAGTAAGTAAATAAAATAAATAGTACTAAAAGAAATACAGCATAAACTTAGATGACAGAATTTAAATAAAACTGACATATTAAACAAAACATATTACAACAGCCACAAAAAACAATGGTGATATAATGCCTCTTGTATTATCCTGGATAGAGCTGGAACCTATTCTACTAGGTGACGTATCACAAGAATGGAAAAAGAAGGACCACATGTACTCACCATCAAATTGGTATGAACTTATCAACACTTAAATGCACATATAGTAGTAACATTCATCCAGTGTCAGGCAGATGGGAGGGGGAAGTGGGGGATGGGTATATATACACCTAATGGGTGTGGTGTACACTGTCTGGGGGATGGACACTCTTGAAGCTCTGACTCTGGTGGGGTAATATATGTAACCTAAACATTTGTACCCCTGCAACATGCTGAAATAAAAAAAATTTAAAACATATATAATATAAATTTCCCTAAGAAAAGAAAAGATATAACAAGATTGTAGTTTCAAAAATTCCCAATGACATGTCATTTTACAACCAAAGACTAAAACAACCTAAATGCCTACTAATAGAAGATATGCTTAAAAGATATTGTATAATCAATGGAATTCTTTATATTCACTAAAGAATAATATGGACCTGTGCTTACTAATCTGAAAGGATGCAGAATGGATACATAAATAAAGAAGGTGGAAGTAAAGTATATATAATGTGATCTCATTTATGAAAAAACAAAAGGGAGCCATTCCAAGCTCTCCAAAGTATAAAACACTGACTGAGAAGCCTGAATTCCAAGTACTCGTTTTATAACAAAAACACAGGTTCCGGAATTGGAGTACTTTATTGAGGAATAAGACAAGTGGCAATATCAGAACACTGCTTGCTGTGCTTAAGAATCAGACTGAAGAGAGATAACCAAAAGCAGCTTTGTTCTCAAGTTATGATAGTCTAAAGCCCTGAAAAGCCCTATACCCTTTATTCTAGGCAATTGTGGAGACAAATATTTATTGCACAAACATAAAATCAGAACAGAGATATCTATGAGTGTCCTGTCAATGAACTAGCTGGAAGCTGCGACTCCCCCTCATTCTAGTGGAATGGACTGCAAAGGTGGCGGTTCCCCAGGCCTCCGGGTGCTGCCATTGCTATATAAACAACTCTTTTGAGTAAACAGCGTTCCAAGTTTTGGGATGAAACCTCCTCCTGAGCAGCTGGCACCTAATCTGACTACTTCTCCATCCTTTTATAAACATTCTCAAAGGCAATCTCGCCATAGTCCTGTAAAAAATTGGAGTAAGAAGGTGACAGGGCCCATTTCCTGGACCATAGTGTCCTTTACATTTTCATATTGTGCCTTAACCCCTGCATACTTCTCCAAGGGAAAAAAAAGAGTATGGTGAACTACATGATCCATTTTATTGTCCCTCTGATAATAAACTTACCCAATAATGCTTGGTATATTTTGCCTATTCCAGGTGGCATTGTGACCTACCTCTCTGCAGGACTGTAGGGAAAACAAACAAATTCATGCTGTTGTTCTTTTTTAAAATATTTATATCCCATTTAAGCACCACAGTTCTATTGTTGGCACATAACAATTAATTAGGTCATAAATCCACTAGTCACATTTTAGTGTTCTTAATACAATTTCAGAGAAACCAAATTCTCATCAGCAATACATCCACAAATCATATTTTAGAATGTTACTTCTGAAAGTAATACTTTCAATTTTTTATTATTTCTAATTGCATGCAATTTGAAAAGGTGCGATTTTCTAATATTGAACAGCAAGCTCCAGGGGTGCACCAAATCTAGCCTTAAATCTCTCACCAATAATCTCACCAATAATCTACCATTGAAAATCCTCTCTAGGTGCAAGATTCATAAACTTAAGAAAAAGCTAAAATATACATAAGCTATATTGTTATCACTATTTAAATGGTAGTAGAAGGATAATGCAATGATTTATCCAAATTCTGAATTACATTTATTGCAATAAATAATAATTATATAGTAGATAGTGTACCTTAATTAAATACTACTTTAGCTAAGAGACTAAACAATACAGTTCTTCAAGCAGAACTGAAAGCTTATTACCCTCTTTCATGTAACAGCCTCAGGTGGAGGGCTACTGAGTAATCCTGCTTTATGAGGTCATGCAGGAACGCAGCATCTACCTTGCTATTTTACTATGACCTAGGTTAATGCTTCTACCTACATGATTACAACTATTCCACACTATAAAATTTGTATTTTAGTATGAGCTGAGGATGGAAAAAGAAGTGGATGGTGTCAGTCTCTCAGGCTACCATAACAAAATACTACAGACTGGGTGGCTTAAACAATAGAAATGTATTCTCCCACAGTTCTGAAGACTAGAAGTCTGAAATCAGGGTGCCAACATGCTCAGGTTCTGTTGAGGGTTCTCTTCCTGACTTGCAGGTAGACTCCTTCTCACTGTATCCTCACCTTTCAGGGGGAGGGAGAAAAAGGGGAAAAGGGGAGCAAGTAAATTCTATGGTATCTCTTCTTATTAGGGCACTACTCCCATCAGGAAGGTACCACTTTCATGACCGCATATAAACCAATTTATCTTCTAAAAGCTCCATCTTCAAAGAGCATCACATTGGACTTCATCATATGAATTTGGGGAGGACACAATTCATTCTATAGCCTACTCCCACTGGCCCCCAAATCTGTGTACTTCTCACATATGAAATATAATCATTCCATTCCCAAAGCCCCATAAGTCTTAACTCATTTCAACATCAACTGTGAAGTCTAAACTCTCATCTATAAATATCATCTAAATCAGATATGGGTGAGACTTGAGGTAAAATTCATGATGTGAATCTGTGAATTCAGACAAATTATCTGCTTCCAAAATACAACAGTGGGATGCATAGGATATAAATTTCCATTCCAAAAGGGAGAAATAGGAATGAAGAAAAAGGTAATGAGTTCCAGGCAAGTCCAAAACTGAGCAAGGCAAATTCCATCTGATTTTAAGGTTTGAGAATAATTTCTTTGATTTGATGCTCTACTTGCCAGATTTACTGGGATAGTCCTGCCTTCAGGACCTCCTGAGGCTGTGGTCCCACTTCCATGGCTCTTCCATGAAGGGGTCATGCCCCCAGGGCTCTGGGAAGCCTTGTCCCCACAGCTCCATAGGGCAATCCCCTCCTATGGAGAGCAGGGCATCCTGCCCCCAAGGCTTTGGTCAGAGGCTGTCTGGCCTGTTGAAATTGAGGTATTGGTCCTGATGATTTCTGAATTGGCTTCAGAATCCTTCTTCCCTCTTTTCTTGAGGTATAGTATATGTTCAAATATGAATGGCTACATGGTCCCATCATGTAGTATCTAAGACATATGAAAGCCTTTCTTCATTTCATCCTGTCTCTACCCACTTTGATTCAAGCTATCAGTGGTTCAGATCACATAATCCTATGAGTTATTTATTGAGTGAGAGTATAGCCCTACCCGTGGGTGTTTTCTTCTGAACATGTCTCCTCATTTTTTGCAATATGGGCAGGCTGAGAGATTGTTAAATCTTTACCTTTTGGTTCCTTTTTGCTTAACAATTTCTTCTTAAACCATATCTTTCTTGCACTTTACTATAAGCAGCCAGGAGGAACCAAGCTGCTCCTTCAACGCTTTTCTTAGAAATCTCTTCAGCTAAATATCTAGTTTTATTCCTTGCAAGTTCTACTTTCCACAAAAACTAGAACACATTTCAGCCATATTCTTTGACACATACAGGAAGGATCATCTTTCCTTGAGTTTCCAATAATATGTTCCACATTTCCCTCTGAAACCTCACCAGAATCACCCTTAATGTTCACATTTCATGCAGAAATATGGACTGCTTTCATAGACTGCTTTACTCAGTCCTCTAATTCAAATTCATGCCAGAAATATGGACATTACTGTGGAACTGGGACCCATTACCCAGTTTCAAAGCTACTTTCACATTTTTAAATATTTGTTACAGCAGCACGTCACTTCTGGTATCAAAATCTGTGTTAGTCTGGGTTCAGCAGATAAAACTTAGTAGGAGGTCTAGTAGAAACTCTTACAAGAACATAAACACAAACACACACACATGCATGCACAAACATAAACATATATGCATATAGAAAGAGACTTACTATAAGGAATTGGTTTATGCAATCATGGAGGTTGAGAAGTCCTGAGATCTTCACTCAGCAAGCTAGAGATCAAGGAGAGTTGATGGTGTAGTCCTAGTATGTGTCCAAAGGCCTGAGAACCAGAATGGCAAAATAAATTTCAGTCTAAGTGCAGGAGAAGACTGATTCTCCAGCTCAAGCAGCCAGGTACAATCTTTCTTTGATCTTAGGATGGCCCTTTAAGTTGTTCCCTTCAGGCCTTCAATTGATTGGCTGGAGATTGACTATACTAGAGAAGCCTATTTTGCTTTACTCGGTCCTCCAATTCAAATGCTAAACTTGTATAGAAATGCCATCACAGACAAATTCCAAATAGCGTTTGACCAAATGTCTGGGCATCCTGTGGTCAAATTGACACATAAAACTAACCATCACCAGTGGTGAAAAGGTTTCTCTTTATAGGTTGTGAGCTCTTATAAGTTTACACACAAAACTTCCTTCACATTCCATGAGCCAGAATGTAGCACATAGCTTTATCTAATCTAAGGGAGGTCAGAAAATGTAGCCTATAGCTGGGTGGCCATACATTGGACTTAAATTTGGAGGTTTCTGATACTGCAAGGAAAAAGAGAAGAGCTTGTACAAGAAACAATCTCTCCGTGTGTGCATGCACACACATGTGTGTGTTGTAGATTTTTACCCTAAGTTGTGTATTACCCCAGAGTAGCACTAAAAATGTTCTTTATACAAATGCATTCTGAAAATTTTCATTTTTAAGAGGCCACTGACAAACTTAACAGATAGCAAGATATAAAATGTTTTACCATGTTCTCCTTGTTTAAATGCAATAGTCTAATTTAAGGTACCTTTTCTTATTTCAAGATTCTCTACCTAGTCCATGCCCTCCCCCAAAAAATAAACCCTAGCAAAAAGAGAAAGGATTTACTCTTCATCCCAAATTAATCTCAAAGAAATGAAACCCACGAATACTTGGGTATCTCCTGTGTTGCAAACACCCAACCACCATCCCAGCTATTCTTCTCAGAGCAATCCTAAGGACAGTAAGCTACTCTGACCAAATGGCACTAAAGTTGCATTCATGCACCCAAATCCAAATAGACGTCGGATATTAGACGTTACATTTACTATTTACCAAATAGACGTTAACATTTACTGAAGTTTCCACATTTCTTCTTTGTAGAGTACTGTTTCAAACTTTTCCATTATTCTCCAACCCCCACTAACTAACTCCTGCAGCCTTACTTTAAGCAAATATAGTAAGCATTCTCTAAAATCTCTTCTGATGATCTCCAGCTCCTGGTATTTATGTCTTTGTATGATCTCTCCCTTGGGATGTTGGCTAAACCTAGTGAACCTTAACTTGCTTCTAACAAAAAGAATATAGGAAAAAAAAGAGGATGTCTGCTCAGAAAATTTGGAGCAAAAAGACTGCAACTTCCCTCTTGCTATCCTGTTTCTTGCTCTCTACTGGATCATTCACTCTGGAGGAAATAAGCAGCTGTGTGATGATGCTTTCTTCACATGCTTCATTTTAAAAAATTGATGTAATCAAATAGTTACCCCATCTTTCTACAAATTCACCTCCTACCCTTTCTGTTCCACATATTGTCCCCCCTGTCCCCCCTCTGCAATGGCAGAAACCCTTCTGGTCCTCTCTGAGGCCAAGCCCTCCACTTCCAACACCTCAGACTCCTCAATGACTTTGATAATTATCACCCTTGTTTGTCACATAATGAATTTATGGCTGGCTGTCATACCATTCCCCATGATGTACAAGAGTGTCTCATCATAGCTCATCTCTAGGAAAACAAGCAAACAAGAACTCTCTCGATCCCAAGTTCGTCTACAATCCTATTTTTTAATTCCCTTTCACAGTAAAAATCTTGGAAAGAAGTAACATATATAATCATAGTCTATAGTTCTTCAACTGTCAGCACTATTTGACATTTTTGGCTATTCTTTCCTTATAAAACACTATTTCCTGTGGTTCTGAGATCCTACACATTTCTGTTTTTTCTTCTAACTCATCAGGGTTTTTTTTTCTCCTTCCCTTCCAGACTTTACATGTCAGAGTGTTCTACCTCTTCTCTGCCTATCTTCTCTCCCTAGATGGTTCCATATTTACTGTTAAAGAATGAGCGATCAAGCCATGAGAAGACATGGAGGAAACTTACATGAATATGACTAAATAAAGGAAACAGTCTGAAAAGGCAACTTGATTCTAACTATATGACATTCTGGAAAAGGTAAAACTACAGAGATGGCAAAAATATCAATGGCTGTCAGGGATTGTGCAGAGAGAGGGATGAGTAGAGCATAGAGGATTTTTAGGGGAGTGAAACTATTTGGCACAATATAATAACGGATACATGTCATTACACATTTGTCAAAACTCATAGAATTTACATCAGGAGTGAACCCTAAAGTAAACTGTAGACATTGGGTGATAATAATCTATCAATGTAGGTTCATCAACTATACAAATATGTAGCACTCTGGTGAGAGATGTTGATTATGAGGGTGGCTGTGCATGTGTGGGAGTGGGGGTGTGTGGCAACTCTGTACCTTCTGCTCAGTTTTTCTATAAACCTAAAACTGCTCTAAAAATGAAGTCTAATTATAAAAAGGGAGAATGCACTCATACATTAATTACTAGTATAATTTGAAATTATTTTTAAATGAGTGGTTAGTCTTAAGTATACTCTGAATCTATAAATTGATTTTAATTCTTAGTAGGCTATTAATAATAATACCAAAAGAACAGGGGATCTGAAAAAACAATAATAAAAACTCTGAGGGGAAGAGACAAAAGTTGAGAACACAATATTAATAAATCAACACAAGGAGTTTATAATTAAAGAAAATAACAAGACTTATAAGTACCATCATTTTTAATATCTTATGAATGCTGATAAACACAACAGATAACATTTATGAAAGGTTCACTCTATGCCAGGCATTCTTGCTAAATGTTTGGTATACAATAACTCTTTTAATTGTTGTAAAAAAAATCCCATAAAGTGGGCATTGATATTTTATTTTCATTTTATAGATGAGAGAAGTGATAAAGTATGTTAATAGATTTTTAAAAATAAAAATATGAGTCTTCTTCAAAAAATAAACACACTGGGAGATGACATAGTAATGTCCTAAAATGGTTTGATTGTTAATATTTAAACTAGGATTTTGCATGATGCTCTTAAGTGATATTGGTCTAAAAAGTATATATGGTATTTAATCTTCAATATCTTTTTATTTTATGTTAATATGGACACTTACAGATTAAAGTATTGAGATTCCTATTTATGGTGGGCTTCATGCTATCTCCTTGAATATCTTATAATTCATGATTTAGGAATGATGGTGATATATAGTAGATAGATGCTCATAAATGCTTTGTTTCCATAGAAAGGTGTCTATTATTGTTATCATCATAAAATATCATTCTTTATCTTGTTTAACACATTCCTAGATTTATGCCACTTTTTTCTCAGATGAATATTGC
This sequence comes from Microcebus murinus, assembly GCF_040939455.1. Classification (NCBI taxonomy): domain Eukaryota; kingdom Metazoa; phylum Chordata; class Mammalia; order Primates; family Cheirogaleidae; genus Microcebus; species Microcebus murinus. The sequence goes on along the minus strand of NC_134108.1, from coordinate 60,527,031 downwards.
AACTTCTACTAATTTTTTTTTGTATTTTCCTGGTATATATTTGTCCATCTTTCTATTCTTCAAATGAATAGGTAGAGCACACAGGATTTTTAGGGGAGTAAAACTATTTATGTGTGTATTCTTACTATTTACAAAGGTTTTTATTTTGTTCTTTAAAACTTCTGTAATTATTTCTAAATTAACTACATTTCTGTATTTGTATAGACTGTATCTGCTAGTTCATTAAAATAGACAATGATAAAAATATTAGTGTTTCTTATTCCTCCATGCCTTCTGCTTTACTATATAATTTATTCAATATTATCTTTATTATAGTTTACCTTTGTATGGTTAAATTTTAGACTACTTATTTGTTGCTTTAAGTGATTGTTTTGGACTCTCAGCTATTAAACAATGTCTTTATATCCCATCTTCTTTGCCCTTCTCATTCAAATTTTGTTTAAATACATCATTTTTATATTATCAGCATCTATGAGGTTTATGTCACATTCTGTTGCTTTAATTCTCATAGTCTAACACTTTAGGTCAACAGATATTAATAAATACATTCAATGTATTAGCATGAATAATCAGTCCTCAATCCAGCAAATCTCTTCTATTTATCTCTTAGAAAGCTGAATTTCATTCTCTATTCTAGTGATTTCCTAAAGACATATCACGTTCGTGAGAATAATGTTCCCTGAGTTCTTATATGTTTAAAATTGTTTGTTTATACCTATTGTACTTGGAGAACTATTTGCCTAGGAGAAAAACAAAACCTTAGTTCTCATTCTATTTTCTTTGGTATTTTGTAGACTTTGCTCCACTGATATTGAATGATATGATTCCACTGTTGAAAGTTGTAATGAAGAATTCTAAGGCCACTCATAATATTTTGCTTTATAAGTTACTGATTGTTTTGCCTGCAGGCCCCAAAGAATCTTTTTCATATTTAAATTCTAGTTACTATACTAAGATACATATTGTTGTGATGATTCTGGTGCAATTTTCTCTGGTAATCATTGCTTCCTTTCAAAGTGAAATTTTAAGTCCTCTTTCATGAATGTTTCTTTAATAATATATTATATACTTATTTTTCCCATTATTTTTCTTCTCTAATTCTGTCTCTATCAGATTACCTGTGCCTATCTTTTCTGTCTTTTATATTCTTTCTAATCTTGTTCACCTTTTTCTTTAATGCCATTTCTTTTTGCCAGCTTTTCTCCTTTGTGCCCCTTTTTTCCTTTACTGTGTTTACCTCAGTGTTTATTTTACTGTAATTCTTCCATTATTATTCTTAATTTGTGATGGTATTATTTTTTCTTCCACTTCTTTTCTCAGTTTTGCCAGCTATGTGTCACCAGCTCCTATTGTCTCATCATCTTTCCCTGAGTTCTCACATTTGTGCCTTGTAGTTTTCATTAACAGAACCAATCCCTTCATTGTGCCTTTATGAAAATTCATGACATAATGTTGGGACAAATTTTCAGCTTCTCCAAGGCAACATTGTTATGATGTGTGTTCTTCAACAACTGGTACATTTTACTGCTCCTCTGGAAGTCTTTTCATATTATTTTTGTATTGATACTGTATCCATTCTTTTTTCAATTATTCGTAGTAACTGAGTTAAGTTTTTCTCATCTAGTTTACTGGAGAGGGAAAAGTAGACATCTAGGATTGACAAAGTTTCCCTCTTTGCTGCTGCTACAGAAAGAGGCTGCTTTTTACAAATGTCATTCCTCTGTCTAATTTTTGCCTCATCTTTGTGCATTCCCCCATTACTTCCTACATTACATATCCATGTGGGCTTCTGTCATGAGCCCTACAGGGCACTCCAGTTCTCAAACTGATTGTTGCAAACAAAAAATGCAGTTTTCACAAGTCAAGATGAGCAACTCACCTTTAGGAATCATATGTTTCTTAGGTTGTGTGAGATTAACCATGACTGAGATCTCTCTACACTTGCCGTATTTCTTTCTTTCCTTCTTTTTTGGCAGCTATACCTCAATTCCAGTTTCTAAATCTATTGTTATTACTAAGGGAAATAGATTTTGCACTTCCAAGTGAAAGTCTCACTATCAGGTGGTATATTTTTACTGGTACATTCTAAAATTAGATATCATTGAACCCACTCTCTGCACTTCTTTATGCTTTCTCTTTGGAGACTTCTGGTTAGTCTAGCAGATTTGGCATTGCATATACATGTTTTAGGAACTACAGATTATCAACCTCCTGATTTTACTGAAAATAGAATTTGTGGGTTTTTGTTTCTTTATAATTCTTCTTGTTGCTTTGGTATGCTCTTTGGAAGGAAAACGGGAAAAAGCCACTAATTTTTGTCATCATCTTCATACTTGATTCCGTCCATGAATTTAGCAGTGCTAATCATATGTATCATGTAGTACATATGTACTTATACAAAAGTCTCTATAATCACAAAGACATTTGTTATTCTTCATTTCTCACCATTAATAAAAGAAGATGCATATATTTTAACGTTAAGGCTCACCAAAATTTTCTCTGGCTTAAAAAAATATGCATTGTTTCCTTTTACTACAACAAATATGACTTTCTTATCTAACCTCTCTTCCTCTTCTTTTCTTTCATATAAGAACTGGCTATAGCAGAGCCTAATAATCTGTCTCCCTTTACCTTTCTTTTTTTAATGACTATAATTTAATTATTAAATATTTATTATTTGGGTTTGAAATTTGTCATCATCATCATTATCACTATACCATCTTTCTTAATGATAAAGCCCTTTTATTGTATCATTGGACTCTAAGCCTCACAAGGGCACAGTTAGCAATTTTCTTCACTATAGTATCCCTGGGGCTTAACATATTGCCTGCAGAGGGAATGCTCATTAAATATGTGTTCAATAAATAGAGCTGTGATATTTCCTTCACTAACCAATCTCCAGCACCCATGCAGTACCTTTTCAAAGATAAGGCTTTGAATCTTTCTGATTTTAAAAAATTCCAATGTGAGAATTTGTTTTCAACTAAGTAAATTGAAAAAGGTCAGTGTATAAAAATTAAACTTTTATTTTTATCGGTTTATTCATTTTTGACTTCCCAAGTTGTAACATATGAGTAGCACTAATACAGATGTAGAGGGGAAATGGAATATAAAAGAGAGAGAATGCCATGGTAGAGGTGATATAAAAGTTTTCAGCAAGCCTGAGAATCTAAATTGAAATACAAGTTCTCTCCCCCAAGAGAGTTGAATGTCATTCCATTGCTTATCATTTCTCCTGTTCTTGTCTCTGGTGGGGCAAGTGGTGGGAGAGGTAATGTGGGGTAAGGAGTCAGAAGCTTATCTTGCTGTGCTTTAAACATCATCCCTTCTCTTTGCTTAGCTTTAAGGCATTTTAGTTTGTATATTTTCCTTGCTATTTTAGAACCATAAAATGAGACTATGCAGATATTGATATTACAGTTTCTAATCAAATATAGGAGGAAATGGTAAAAATTCTCAAAAGCAAATTACCTTAGTAAGGAAGGGATGAGATGTGTTCTCTCATCAGGGATGAGAAAAATGGAGATTTAATTAACTCTTCATAATCATCTCTTGCCCAGGTGGCCACTGGCATTTGTAAACTTTACTGTTCACCTCTATAATATAGACACTTCTGAGAAGACTTAGGAAGTTGAATTTTCCTTTTATGGTCTTCTTTGAAAGAATAACAGTTGGTGGATTTGCTCCTGGACATGTGGAGACAGTAATACATGCCTTTTAAAGCTGATGTCTATTGAAAGAGTTTGGTGTCTGTTGTTCCCTTAATGAGGAGGTGCTTCTTTTATTCAAGTCGTTAGGTAGATGTGAAATCAAATACTTTCATTAGCAGATATACTCAATAGGAAAGATCCTAGCAAGTTGAGAATGCCCAAACATCAATATTTTGTCACTTTTTTCCCCCATGTGAATGTATATAGTAAAATCTAGAGGCATTTTATCAATAATTAGATATTTCCAATTGCATTGAAAATGTTTCTCTACACTGCATTTACAATCAAGACAGTACTTATTTTAATATGAGTACATTTGTTATATAAGACATACTTATGTAAAATGAAATGCCTAGTTTATTCTAGAAACTATGATTCTTTAGGCTTTTGTACAAAATGACTCCACCAACTGAAAGATTACTTCGATTTTTCTAAAGCAATACAAACAAATAAACAAACAAATAAAATCAGAATCTCTTTTACTCCAAGGGCTATCAGGGAGTAATTTGATCACTTTATGTGTTATGTTATTTGAGGAGAGTTTTATCAGACTTCTTTTTTTCTAGTCATATCTTTTCCACATGTAATCTGCTTGCTCCCTGCCTACTCCTAACTACTGCGTGAAGATTATGAAACAAAATCATGGTTCACAGAAATCAGTCAATAACGTCCCAGTTGTTTTTATATGTACTGAATGTATGAATTCGCCTCTCAATCTAGTGCGTGTCCCTGCGCTAAATACGGTATCTATTTGCATGCGCTTCTTTGTAGTTTGCGAGTATACAGGATTGATTCACAGTCTAATAGAGCAAACACAAACCCACAATAAAAAAGCGGCACCAATCCTAGGAGAATACAGGGGGACCCAAAAGCTCTGCAATAAAGAGATCCAGAAACATTTTGATTAAATGTGCTAAGTCGTGCCCTGGGGTTTTAGGATGTTGAGAGAAGGGAGGAAGGGAACCGAGACAGAAGGTAATGGACTGTCACTGTGCCCTTCGCTCCTCCAACCTTCCTAGATCAAAGAGACCATGATCCAAGGCAGTCCGGTCAAATTGTATTTTTTTTACCTCGTTAGCTGGTCAACCCCGGTGGCAAACAAACATCGCCACCCCGGCCCAGGCAGCAGCTCCAAGGGACAGGCGATGGTTGCCTGCATTGAGCTCCCTGCTGGCGCCTTCTGGCGGGACAGGCGGTGCCAAAGAGCGCCCAGGGAAACAAACAGCAATGGGGGACCACACAGATGTCACGGATGCACATACAGGATCAAAATCTGACCAGAAAGGGGAGAAAGGGAGGGCGACAGGCTGTGGATCCCGGTCCGGCACCGCCGCAATGGAGCGGGCGGCGGTGTGTGCGCGCACAGGTGCCATGGGCGGGTGGCGTGGAGGGCTGTCGCGGCCGCTTCCCGGCTCTCCGCTCTCACCAGCGCCCGGAAGCTGCGGCTGTTGAAGAGCATGGGTAACCCCTAGCCTGAACCACAAGAGGAAGAGCCCAAGGAAAGGCGCGAAGGGGGAAGAAGGGTAGAGAAGGTGGGGGTTGGGGGACAGACCCATCGCCTCGTCTTCGATTTCTCCTCCCCAGCTCGTCTAGTGCGAACCTTTGCTGGGCTCCTGTGCGCCTCCCTCCTCCTCCCGACTCGGGGTGATCATCTCCCCCTCTCCCCTCGCTCGCCCCCATCCTCCCTGCTCTTCCGTCCCTCCCTACCGCGTGCCTCCTCCCCTCCCCCTCGCCTCCCTCCCTTCTAGCGGCGGTAGCAGTAGCCGCTTCAGCGGAGCTGGAGATGGGCAGAGAGCGCGCGCGGCGCAGCAGCTCTGGATCCACCGCTCTCCCCGCCCGCAGCTCCCTGCGCCCCCGCCGCCGCTTTCGCCGCCTCCGTTTTCGCCAGCTCGAGTCCCGCTCTTAGGACCGCGCCGCCACCGCCGCACGGCCCTGCCTGCCGCCTGCGCCGCGCAGCCCCAGCGCGCGCCCCGGATGGCGCTTTCTCCCCCAGGACCGGTGAGTAGCCGGGAGAGCTCAGGGGGTCGGATGCCAAGGCATGTCGCGGAGAGAACATCTTTTGATTCCTAAGGCATCCCAAACCACCTGCTGTGATCCTCCAGCCTCCAGGCAGAGGGTCTAGGGAGGGTACTGCTCCGTGATCCCCAAAGAGATGTTTATTTCAACTCCACCTGCTGGCAACCTGAAACCCTCTCCCTCTTGGGGACAGCTGCCTGCAGCTCCGAGACTCCCACACTGGCAGCAGCAGCCCCGACTCTCCTGTCACCCCAAACAGGGTCATCTCTGCCCTCACTGTCCCCGCTTTTCTCCCTTCTGTCAGTGCGCAAACGCCCCTGTCTGTCACCCTTCACCCTCTCGCGCTGACAAAGCCTTCTCCACAAAGTCCGCCCTGACCCACCTTCCCTCCTTTTCCAAAGCCTGGCTTGCGATCCCCGCTGTCCCGCTGTGTTCCTTCCCGAGTGAACAGTGCTCAGTGAATTCTGACCTCATTCCCTCGACATGGTGGTGCCTCTCCAGCTTTTCTGACATTCACCTCAGGAAATTGACACAGACACGCTGTGATCCTGGCTTCTGTACAGTTACTTTGTGCGTTTCTCTGCACCTGGGCTGTTTAGGGGATGATCCAGCATGAAAAAGAAAGACAAGAAAACAAAGCTGTTGTGACCAAACTTTTTGTGTTATTGTTGTTTTAAAGCGCAGAACTATTTACACTGCCTAGATTTGTTCTATACATTTTGAGGTATCTTAGCTGAGTACAGGGAACACCCCTGTTTTACCTGTTCCTCTGAACTGATCTTAGTTCCATGTTAAGAACGCAGCACCTGACTGGGCAGTGAATCTCCTTCAGCAACAACACTGTGAAAAGCTCAGCAACTCTTGAGGATTAGAGGCTTTTTCTTGAAGGAGATGACAGTAGCACCAAACTTAGCCTTTAAAATCTTCTTCAAAATTGCAATAAGCCAAAGCTCTTATTTTTCTTTAGGTGTAGTGGCTAAAGAGAGGGATGTAGAAGGATTAGAGAACGTTGTACCAAGACGCTCCGACACTATCTGTGTGCTTCGGGTGTTGTGTAGTATCTTAGCATCCAGACAGTATTTCTGTAGAAGTTTTCTTAGGGCAACAGTCTTTATTTCTGAAACATGTTTACTGTCTCAGAAGAGTATTTCTAGTTGGTTTGAGAGAAAATAGGGAATTGTGTTCACTGAATGAATCTGAGCAACGGAGATGGGGAAAAGAGTGAACACCAAGAGAGATCATTTAAATGCTAAACTTCTACTCCCTATTACCCATGCATTGAAATTTTACAAACAAAACTACCCCACACAATTTATGATTTAATTTTTAAGGAAGTGATAAAATGTATTAATTTTAACATTATATTTTATTCTATAGAACTCTTGGTTCACAGGGCTTGCGTTCTAAGCAATAGATAAGAATACCCAGAAATAAATGTTAGAAACTTTAAAAGGTGCTTCATTTAAGTAGGTAATGTATGAATATAAATTTCCTGGTGTTGTTATTACTATCAATAATTTCAGGGGAATGCGAATTAAATTGTCATTCTTGCTCTTTGCAGTTGGTGGAGAAAGAAGATGCATGCTTCCTCACCTTAAAGGAGCAAGTCTCTGCCTACACAAGAAATGGAAAGGAAAAGTTAGTCAATTATCTACGCAATTTGCTTTGTGAGAATTGCCTTAAAATCTCACCTTCTCAATGTCAAGAATTTTTTTGGCCTTGTCTTGTTTTAATTCAAATTGTATCCGAGCTTTTATTTCTCTTTTCTTGTGTAGACAGAAAGGCACTGAGCAAGCCACTGACAAGAAGTGGTGTTAAGTAAATGTGGACAGCTGCATCAAAAGTCAGGAGGGGCTATGAATAATGACTTTATTGTTGGCTTACTAAATTTGAAAATTTTAGTTAGTTAAATTCAGAGCTTGACTGAGAAGAATGTTCAAAACTATGTATTTAAGCTTGAAGTTACTGCAAATATTCTCATGTGGCCACGTCATGTAGATAGTAGATAAGTCAGAAGCTGAATCAAAAGATCATTTAATTTTTTTCCCTAAATACATTTACCCTTTGGGTAACAGTGGAGTGATTAGTATGTACAGTATGTCCAACAATGATGAGTCTGTACTGGAAAAGATACATTCCATTTGAAAGCAAGGGGCAATGCTGACTTGATCAGTTATTGCCTGTAATTATGTTAATGACAAATTCAAGTCAGTATATGCTAATGTAATTTCTAATTAACATAAAAATAGTAAAATGGTCTCAGAATTATCTATGAGAATACAAATAATTAGCTGGCCATAAATTATGGCAGGAATTTCTTTTCAGAATTCTTGGTGAACTGAAACTCAAGAAGATCAGTCTGGATTTAATGTAATTATCATTAGTAAGGAAGAATATGCAAAACAGTTAAATATAACACATGAGGAGACAAAGCCCACCAGTATTAGAATGGCATACCTTTTAGTACTGTTAAGCTGCACCTTATAATGCTCATAATTATATGCCACCTAGAGAATGGGTCTAAATTAAATGTTTGCAGTGTTAAAGATAAATTAAAAATTGGTAAACAGAAATTAAAAATTATGGAAATGTTACAGATTATTCCACCAACAAGTCACCATTAGTTGAATGTCCCATGTGAAGCCATTTTTTGCCTTGTGTGTGATGAAGAGAGAGAAGGGCTGAGAAAGAGAAAGCAACAAGAAGGGAGACAGAGAGAGAAAAGATTAAAACCTACAGATACTGGCTTAAATTCTTTAATCAAGTGCAAGCAACTATTAATAAATAGTTAGAAGTTCTACTATTTTGGTATTTTGGATAATAGCCGATTTCCAACTTCAATTTTAAGAAATGCCTCCTTAATTATGGCAATAAAAATATGTTTTTCTTACAAAGTGTTTCACTGATTTTATTCAGTAAAATCTAGGGATCACTGGCAAACTATTTTATATAATCAAAATAACAAATTGAACTAAATAAAATTCTAGATAAATTTAAAACAAAACCTTGAAAGAAACAAAGCACACATACTGACACATACCTAAAATTATAATATTAGATAATGAGCCAGCCATTTAGTGTTTTACAAAGGCAAGATGATTCAGTCAAGGGATAACCACATAAAATATTTTCATAGTTTAATATATATTTTTCATATTTTTATTTATGTTGCTGGATATATTATTACATTTATATGGGTATTTGCATTTTTATTTACAAATTCACAAGAGTCTCTATATTATAAAATGCAAATTTTATGAATTCAAATAACCCCAAATTGCACTTGTAAATATCAAATTATGACATAAATGTGCATAATGATTTTGCTTTCTATCTTGCATTCTATAAAGGGAGGAATATTTAGCAAAAACCATTCTCAAAGAGGGAATATGCAAAATGAAACATTTCAAAAGTAGCATGATGATTCAACCAAAGTTTTACAACAATGCTATCAAAGTGATACTCTCATAAATCAACTTTAATGTATAATTAAAATTCCTAAAAGAAAGAAACATTTAAATTGTGATTTTACATGCAACTAATTGTGTAAAATACACTTTTATTCATTTAGCTACAAATGGAACTCTTGGCATTCTCAGTAGAAGGAATCACAGAATTCAGATATTGATTAGAGAATATGGACAGTGATACATTTCCAGCATTTTACTAATGACTTGCCCAATGTTTCAAAGCAGTTAATAGAAAAAGAATTAGAATCCAAATCTCCTGACTCCATGCTGTATCTTTCTATAAAATAAAAACCAGATTTTCCCCCTATTTTATTTTATGATGGCAAGAAGGGAGAGATCAGTTTTAGTATTAAAAAAAAAACCTGAAAATGAAAAAAAATAAAAGGTCTGTTTTTCCTCAGGGACCATCTCAATGCTTAGTCTTGCAACCATTATTATAAAAGTAACCAGGCTTTTCTGTTTACTCCTACCTTCAGGTTAAAGCATGGGAAATATTTTTAAAATTCAACTGTAACTAGCCCACCTAAAAAGCTTTTAAAACTTTTGTACATCATTCAGTATAAATTACTCATTCATACACTATAAGTTTCTTTCATGGTAACATTATGCCACCAACACTTCCATTTTAATTTTTATAGATAGTTGACTGAAAAATATTCCTAAAAATCAGATTTTGGTTTCTGTAAACAGAACAGTGGAAATGAACTTATAGTTCCTTATAATTTCATCTCTATGCTGATTCAATCTTTATGTCACTACAGAGAAAGTTTGTGCATCCATGTGTTTATATATTTATTTTTAAATTTCTGTCTCCTTAGACTGTGACTAGCTCAGGTGGCCAGGGAAGATAAATTTGCCTCACAAAGTTCCAAGTCTATAGATGAAAATCCTGACACTTTTAGCTTTCTCTTCATGACGGCCAGAGGGATCGATGAAAGTGAATGACTAAATCAATGGGAACCCCTCATCATTACTGGGTAAAAAATAAGCTTTCAAATGTATTCTTGGTGATGGTGGCTCATCAGTGCCTTTTCATCCAGAAAGAATAACATGGTGGTGTATATTGATATATCAGTTACATTATCTGGAACTACAATGTATTATCTAAATGTGCCTGGGTTGATGGAAGTTAGGAGACTCTGTGATCTTGGACTGCTTGGTGGTTGGTCCAAAAGCTGAGGAGTTGGAAACCTTGTCTTAGGAATTGGCCTTCTTTCGACACACTAAAATGCAGATTTGGCTGAAAGGAGGACTACTTCGGTTAGGTGCCCATGACCTAATTTCTTTGGAGTGCAACTCAGCCTCCATTTATTGAGGACTTAGTACAGGGCAAGAATTGAAATGATGATGACAGACACATGAATGAGTATGGTATAGGCTCTGACCTCAAGCAGCTTACAGTTTAACTGGAGAGGCCATTGAGGACAAAAGGAAAGGAGTGATGAGACACTAACTTCCCTTAAGCTGGGATAGCCATCATGTTACTGAACAAAAGTATCAGGAGAAAAATCCTTTTTGGCCTTTTTACTACAAATGAGTCAAAATCCGCTTTGTGTAAAATGGATGTAGGTATGCCATGGGTAAGGCTTGGCACAAAAATAATCTATTCCCTTAAAAAAGCATATGTTTCTATTGCTTCCTATATTAGTTTTAACTCTGACAAAGATTTTTTTTTGTTTTTTGACGATGCAAGCATCCATTAGTAGAACTACTGTAGATGGCCCCATACTAATGAACCCAATGGTGGATTCAATCCTTGTAGGCCATAGGGTAATTTTATAAAGGAAATGTAACTAATGATATACTTTTAATGTTGGTTTGAAATGTCAAGTTTATCTTATAAGAAATCTAAATCTTTAAGAAACATTCACAAGGAAGTATGCAGTGGGAGGGTGGGGCAGGAAGATAGAAGCTATGAGCAATATCTATTCAACATCTATTCAATATCTATTCAATGAGTAATATCTATTCAATAATTAAAACTTTACAAGCTACTTTAACAAAATAGATTTAAACTTAAAAAGGTAATTTGAAATCTCTATATCTTATTTATTTATTTATTCTGATAATGAACACTTATTGAATAGTCACAATTGATAACAAGGGAAGACAATATAGTTGGGATGATAAAATATGTACTCATGAAATAATTTGAGGAGTAGTATAAAGCAACATTTTAATAGTAAGTATTAACATGTCACCTAACCTGGAACATGGACTGACAATTATTTTCATACTTATACAAAGTTTATAATATGCTTGTTATTACAAAAATAATGGCTTAAAACAGTTTCTGAAGGTGCGTGAATTATGTTACAGGAATACTTTATACCCGTGAAGGATCTGGTTCATTTGTTTTCACTGTTGATTTACACAGAGAAAAAAAGGTATTCAATTTTTTCATGAAAGGGAAAAATGTAACTCCTAAGTTGTTGACTTTGTTTTATAAATTCTTTACTACTTTATGTTTTCACACATTCTTTGTGTCAAGAAAGCAACTGATTTAGATGAAGTGATGTAATTTGATGGCATCAGGAAAAAGTAGGGAGACCTTTGATATGAGATGAACTATAAGACATAGGGCTGTTAATGGGAACAATGTTTCACTGCCCTGACCTATAGGGAGAGAACTGAGATATTCCAATAGCCAATTCCTGCTCACTTTCAAGAACCCTAAAGGGTTTGAGATTAATTTAACCCACTAAGTTAGATGTGAATAACTGGTTCTAAGTCCTTGTTTTGAAGGGCCTGCATGAAGGCAATCAATCTAACTTATTTGTCCACGTCAATAGCCTGTCTACTCTCACTGAGTGGCTAAGTGGTAGTTACAGAAATGGGAGTGGGAAAGACATCCAGAGGTGTTGACAGGTATTTTGCATGGGAAATGCAGAAGCTGGGACTATTTCCTGCTATTTCCAATAGATTGCTTACTATGTTTAAGGGTAATATAGATCATGGTCAGAGCTGTCTGGTGGGAGATGGCAGATCTAGCAGAGAATTAAATTTATGACTCTTGCAACAGTTTGAATGAGCCATTTTTTCATGTACAGCTGAGATGCCACTGGAGACCCAAGCGAGCTGCAAGATTGAATACACTGTTTCTATTTGACAAGCGAGCTTCATAGGACCCGTTCTCATCTTAGTCATGGAGTCTGAGTTGGCCCACCCAAAATATGAAAATAAGGAGGCCAGACAGTCACAATCAGGAGATCAGTTTTGACAAGAGCCCTGTAGCAAGCTAATGGGTACTTTTCAGTAGAGGTGTACTTGGTAGGGTCCTGCATGTTAGGGAGCTGACCTGTCCAGAATCCCAAAGGGCACCTGTCAGTGGAGGCTGCTGATTTCTTCCAGGGGCTCCAATGAGGAAGATCTTTAGTTGCAGAGACTGGTAGCTCACAGGTTAATTAGGGATGAGAGGCACGATATGTAGAGAAAAGGCCACAGCTTACTGGACAGCTTTCAACATAGTGTGTTGGTTTGTGCCTTATTCAAAGGATGCTGATTTTTTTGGATTAGCTAATATAAAGATCCAGGTCGAATTTCCAAGTTATGTGCATACCATTTCTAGTACTCAAAGATTTCAGGAAGGTGCTGAGCATCCTTTTTATTGGTTGGGGATGAAGAAATAGCAGTTTTCTTTGACTGCCAGAAGGAATGAACATTGTGAATCAGCCCATAAAGTCCCAAGAAACTGTACAAGTTTCTTGACAAGTAGAACCCTGAATTTTGTCAGGGTTTATCAGCCATCAAAGTTGGTAGAAGTGTGATAACACTACAGTCCAGGTCATTGCAATGGAAGCTTCTAACTTGTGCATCAACAGGGCATCATCTATATACTAAAATCTTTGTACTATAGAGGTGGAGGCACCTCTATAGTACAGTATAGGTGGAGGCACCTATTATGCTTACCCACCTACTACTGATGGCAAATGGCAGAGGAATTTAGGTAACCCTGGGGGTGATGTCTAGTAACATGGGAGGGTTATTACAAATGTGTATTTGAATGTGACTTGGTCTTTTACCTCAGGAGCCCGTAATATAGAAATGATGGTATTGACACAGTCCAAGATAGCATACTGGGAGTTTGATCTATGCAATGGATTAATGTATATGAATATGTAATGGGATCAGCAATTGAATTCAGTTAGTGGTAATCTGTTCTAGGCTTTCAGTTCCTACTAGCTTTTTCACTGGCCATACAGGGCTGTTGTGTTAAAATATTGCACCTCTTACTACCCGTATTCCCTTCAAATCTGTAGTTAAGGCTGTAATTTCCTTTTCTTATCCTGGGATTTTAAATTGTTGCTGCTGGACTATCTGAGAGGAAATAGGGGAGAAGACTGGAAACTGATTTGCATGTACCATTAGCACTTCTCTACATGTGGCCTTTCCCAATTGTGATAATCTTCTCAGGCACTTAATGGATGATGAAGTATAATCACATAACACATTAATTCCTAATATACCATCAGATATAGAAACAATAACAGTACATTGAATTTGCCCAAAGTGCTCAATTCACTTGATCATGTTAGCTTGCCTTGTCCACTGTGAACCCTGCTTAAACCCCATTAGCTGAATCGAAGGATCTTTTTCTTTCTATAGATTCAGATAAAAAGGTAAGTGTGTATCCATATCCAACATATTCTAAGTTTGTTTCCCTCACCTTCCTAGAATTCTTCATCATACTTGGATGAGGGCATATGTCCTTTGATGCCCATTGGGGATAGAGATACCTTGACCTCAGGTCATGTTTCTATTTATAGTAGCCGAAGTCATTATAGGAGCAGAGGCATCAAAGAGCAGGGAAGTAGAGAAGCTTCATATGTACTATCAGTTTCAAGCGATGTGGTGGAGGGTCATGGAATAACCAAGTTACCTTTGAATAATTTTGACTTGCCTAATACTCTGTATTGGAAGCAAGACTCCTGTGGTTGACACCATCTATGTCATCCTTGGAAATTTCTTGACTCAGAAGCTATAGCCACATTGCTGTTTTGCTAGGGTGTGGGGTTTGTGATCTCTAGCTGAGTCAGTCTTGGCTCCACAGTGGTGACTTTCTTTAAGGAATTCACTTTAATTTGGGGCACTAACTGCCCCATTATCTAGAACAGATGTCCTCAAACTACGGCCCACAGGCCACATGCAGCCCACCTAGGACATTTATCCGGCCCATGGGGTGTTTTTGCTGCCTCTGCCTGTCTTGCTTAGCAGCCGACTCGTCCTGAGCCCCCAGTGTGCACTCTCCAATCGACTGAGGGACAGTGAACTGGCCACCTGTTTAAAAAGTTTGAGGGCCCCTGATCTAGATGATATGTCTTAAGTTCTCCTGGTTAACAGTAGAGATATGGGAGTTTCCCCATACAGTCCTCGCGGCCTCAAGTATTTATCTAGATTTCTTTGGACCTCTTTCTCATGCTTTAGTGGATAAACTTCATCAGAATTCTAAATTCAATCCAGGGCAATAAAAGCCCAAATACTAGTGAATGCCTCATCTGTGCTTTCCAACAGGAGTTTTTCTGCCTTGGGAAAATCATCCCCAGAGGACTAAAGCTTCCTTATAGCAACAAAGACCCATTGCAACAAAACTCTGAGAGATTTTATTGTCACTTCCAAATGGTTCTAAGGTTGGCATGAGAGAATGAATGAGAGATTTAGCTGTAAGACAATCCAACATTTGCCATTATTTCCTGACAAGCAATATGTTCTAGGATCCCTCCTTTCTGATCTGAACCAATCAAGGTGCTAATACTTCACCTGGTTTCTGGTTATAGAGTTGTCTCTTTCCCACTTGATCTATATGCACATTTCTCGTAACTATTGTCTGTACTGGAGTGTAAACTTTTGCCTACCCAATACGAATCTTAGTATTAGTTGTTACAATGCTGCAGATCTAAGACTGCCTCCAAATTGTCAAGGAAGTCCTTTCACTTAAAGAAAAATTAGCAACAACCAAAGTAGCATTCTGGCATCTGTATTTTACCTATTTCCTGTTACTTAGCCTGCAGTGATCTCCTTGATTTTTCCTCATTAGTAACCAAAAAAGTAGAGTACCATCTATTGTCCAGTTGCCCATATAATTTGGTTTGCTACTAATTCCCATCCACCTCCTTCAAATACTATTAATAGGCTTATAAGGTCCTCAGCTTTCCTCTTCCAGAAAGAAAGCTGTTTCTGTCAGCATCCTGTCCTCATCACCAGCATTATAAAAATATCTGAAGTGTCTGAGATGTTTCCCTGATTGCAAGTCAATATGAAAGCCTGCCACAGTGTCACAGATGCTAGTAGAAGACATTAGACTCCTAGGTCAGAGATGAAGGACAATATATTTTTCACAGCAACTGCAGTAGCAAGAGTATCAGCATTTTTGCCCTGGTTTTCTGGGCTTTAATTTCCATGAGGCAACCTGAAGCATACACATTATAAGAAAGGGACTCTAAACTTAAGGAATGTATGCAAATTTTTTATAATAGGCAGTAAGCATGCTTCTATTTGCTCCAGAAGGGGATGCTATTTCTATCTTCCAAAGCTGCCTGCTTTACAAATATCTTTTCAAAACACTTCAAAAATTGTCAGTAATTCTTTTATAAGATGTGCAGAAATGTGACAGACCCATGGGAAATTGTCTCTCAATAATGACTAAAGACTTAATAGTGCTTGTTAAGGTGGATTCCTTAACTATCGTATGATAGGATCTATGTCATCCTTGCTAATTCCTAATGATGGAATGGTTTGAACTGGTGTAACCTGAGAATGGTGAGCCTCTCCCTAAGACAGAAACTAGTAAGGAAACTTTTAGAGCAAATATGTTGTATTTAAAATTCAATATTTGACTTAAAATTAGTTACTCCTGACTATATAGATTATAGCATAAAAGCATATTAAAAAATTTAGAATCTCTATGTCAGGGAGTAAAAATTTGAGCCTAAACCACAGAATATAAGAAATGTATATTTTGTGTAATTACAGTGGATTGTAAATAAAAATCATTAAGCGAAAATGTGGTATATACGTGATTCCCCATGGCTTTAATGTTTCTCCAATACTTTACAGTTTGAAGAGTGCCTACATTTTTCCAAATAATCAAAGGAAAAAGCTGCCATACTTCTTTACTTTGCTTAACTTTAGACTGTTTCATCAAGACTAAGCATAGCTGTCACCTTCTCCAGTAGGCTTCTCCTATACTCCAGGCTGGGATACATGCCCTTTCTCCGCGTTAGCACAATGCCCAGGCTTATGTGTAACTATATTATGACTTCACAACATTACATTGGCCTTATATGTTTATATGTGTTTCCCAGACTGGATTACTCTGCAACTAAAGCTGGTTGCTTTTTTTTTTTTTTTTGGAAACAACTTTATTCTGAAATAAAGAATTACAGTCTTTAAAATTACAGATTGACTCATACAAAATAATCTTAGCTTTAATTTCTAAAATCATGTTCACTTCAAGACACCTAGGAAAATGATTATACAGGTCAGCTTCAGACTGGAAGGCTGATTAGGAAATAAACCCTTCATGAGATTCATCACAGAACTGGTTTTTATTTGTCTGACCATTTGAAATGTAAAACATCTTACCATGTTGCGCTCACGACTGAAAACACAGTTCCTCAGCAAAGATTTTCTCTATTTTAATATTCCAAAGTTTTCTAAAAAATAAGGCTTTTTAAGTTCTGTAAGTTTAAAATAACATTCTGGGGGCCCAGCATTACGAAATATAACAGCAGATCAAAATTGTTTTTGACTGAAAATATGTTTCCAAGTTCACATAGACAAGACAAAGACACAGACATGGACATTTTATGGAAATATTTTCTAGAAATATTTTTAATTCAGTGAAGTATACTCAACAGTGCTCTTAATGGCATATTTTTTAAAAACTATAAACAAAAAATGTTTTAAAAGGCATTTATAAATACTATGATATATCTTTAAATATATTTTAGTATTTACATACTACCCTGAACGCGCCCGATGTCGTCTGGTTGCTTTTTAATGTTTGTACTCCTAGTGCCTTTATTTGTGGAGTCGAACTGAAAGTAATAATGTCCATGAACATTGACCTTACTTTCAGGTATTTTAGAAAATTATGTCCCATGAGGAATAACTGAATGGAAGATATGTAGAATATTCAACTAGAATAATTTATAAAAGTTCTTAATGACTTAATAGTTATAGTCATGTAAATATCCAAATTCTTATGTTCTATCCTAGTTCTGTAACATCCTGACATTTAAAATTATTTTGTATTTATAGTGAAACCTTAAGGTTTTATATAACTTACATAGTTTTAGAAACTTAGGGGAGAGGGGCAAAATTAAATATAAGACTTTGTTTCGTTGTCAAAAGGTTGGGAGTCACTGATTGACATTATCCAGAATTGGTGTCTACTCTAACCCTAATTAGAAATTTCACAGCTTCTGACTTTTCCCCTTTATCAAAGAGGTAGACTAAAGACAAGTATCCTTCTCTTTCTCCTTTTGTCCTGGTGCACAGATGTCCTTTCTCCAATTTTTGTCACAGTCATTTTTCTCCCATGTTCAGCTGTCTGCTGTTCAGACCTGCATTCGAGGTTTCTGTCACCTAGCACCAACCTTGATTGTTGTTATTGC
The DNA here is from genome assembly GCF_040939455.1 of Microcebus murinus. Lineage (NCBI taxonomy): Eukaryota > Metazoa > Chordata > Mammalia > Primates > Cheirogaleidae > Microcebus > Microcebus murinus. The sequence continues at coordinate 60,509,220 of NC_134108.1, read as the reverse complement.
CTGTGTTGCCAGCTCCGAAGTCTGGTGCACTTCTCCCTTTCCTTTTTTCTCCAATTTTCCAATTTCTTCTGAATCTTATTGCTTACTCACATTGCTTACTCTTACACTGAATCTTACTGCTTACTCACTCTAAAAACAACAAAAACATAAATGAAAGGCCTGTCTCTAAGGAACATCCATACTTTCCTTCTGTGCGGTGAACTTGAAGAATTAGATAAAACAATGGGCTCTCTGGCTCCTGTTCTCTATTTTCTGGTTGTCCAGGGGCTGGCTCTATCTTCACTTGAATTCAAGGGCTATATTTTTCTCTTTTTGTTCCAGAGCCATTTTGGAAATTTAAGAATTCTAAATTCTTAGATTTTGATTAACCAACTTTTTACTATTTTCTTTATAAAAGATAGGTCTTTTGTCCCTACATTGCCTTGTTGTTTTAATGGCAACATTAACAAGTTAATATTTTAGAACTGATGAAATATACATGTTATTTAGAAAAATTAAAAGGTTGAAGTGAATCAAATTCAAGATATGTTTTTATGGGAAACATGGAAGGTCAGGAAATGACTTTGGCGTGTTTGGAGCATGAGAGTAGCAACCTTTACAGAGACAAAGAAGATGATATTGGATAATAGAGAATCATATAAATACTGTAGAGAAAAGAGTGAGCAAAGCAGCAAGTTATAGAATGATAAAGACAAATATTTATTTGTGTTATAATAGGGGTACATGGAAACATTGTTCTCTCTATATAGAGACATATATATGTATATATATATAATAGATCTATAACCAGATACAACTATGTTTAAATTCCCAAAAAACTATTGATTTAACTATTAACTATATAGCTGAGAGACTACAGTCAAATTTCCTAGTATCTCTAAGACTCTTTTTCCCATTATGTAAACATTTTGCATAGTTATTATGAATGTGGAACTAGATAATGTATAGAAATCCCTAAAACATTAACCAGCACTGTAAATACTCATTCAATAAATGTTACACTTTCTCCATACTTAATCATTTGAAAAGACACAATCATTTCAGTTTCTAACAAATGAAACAAGTGTATTTCCCAATTAGGCAATTAGCAAGTGATAATTAGATAATCCAATTAGATAATTAGCAACTCAGGGCACTAGGAGAATTTTGGGCTTTTCATAATATTATATAGTAATGTAGGATGTAGTATATAATGAGCACTGAAGAACTAATTAGAGTCATACTTTCCATGATAAAATTAAGTAAACAAAAGAGAAATTCTCTATTTTAATTATTATTAAATCAGTGTGGTGTAAAATTTTTTCCAAAAGAATTAAAACTGATAAACTAGAGGAGTTCCTCTTTTATGTAGAATGACAAAGCTGGAAATAGTGTAAATCCCACCCTAACACTAAGAGAAAGTCAGATGAACTGATGAAACCATGGCTTTTATTGAACCTGTTGAAAAGATGCGTAAACAGGGCAAACAAACATTAGAATTACAGGAATGGGTAGGTCGCTCCATGAAGAAATGAGTCATGGGGGTGATGTCATATGTGCCAGAGAACAGAACTTGGCCACGATACAAGCTATGATAAAAAGAATTATCTGAATTAACTAATAAGAAATTCTCTAAAGTTAAAATTTTAACAAATTGCTAAAAGCTGAATGTGGGCTAGAGTAACAATATAGAATTCCTGGTAAGCCCTGACACAATGGGAGTTTGAACTTAATCTCTGGTGCTTTTATGTGAACTTCTACCAGGTGTTTATGACAAACAGAATGGGAGACAGGTGGGAACTTCTCTCAGTAATGCAGGTGCAGAGTAGGGGGATGGGCTACCCCTGGAGATAAAGCACAAAATCCCACTCTCTCCAAGCTCCTATCCTGAATCCTCTCTACAAGCAAGACTAAAGGAATGTGAAGTCTTTGGTACGTTGAAGATCACCTCCTGACTAGATTAACTCAATGCCAACTAATAGCCTTAGAGTAGAAAAGATGTAGCCTATTTCCAGGCATAAATTATTGGCATCAGTCCCAACTACTTTACATTTGGTATTTGACATTTAATAAAAATTTAAAGGTATACAAAAATTCAGGCAAAAAATAATCTACTGTCAAGAGTCCAAGCAATGAACAAAACTAGACTGAGATGACCTAGAAGTTAGAATTATCAGGCAGGGACCTTAATATAACTATGATTAATGTATTAAATAACTTAATGGAAAAGGTGGACAATATGTATAAACAATTCTCTGATGTAGAATTTCAGCAGAAAAATAGAAACTGCAAGAAAGATCCAAATTAGGGTGCTAAAAGTAAAAAGAAATATTATCATAGATCACAAATTCTATAAGTCAGCCCATTTACCAACAAGACAACAATCCTAAATGTGTGTGCAGCTAAGAACAAAGTTCAGAATTAAAGAAGTAAAATTGCTCAACTGAAAGAATAAAATAATAAATCCACAATTATGTCTGAAGACTTCAGAACTCGTTCCTCTGTAATCAACAGAATAAGTAGAAATCAGTAAGCTAATATAGAGGGCCTGAAAAAACACCATTAGCAATATAACATAACTGATAATTATAGAATACTCTACCCAATAAAAATAGAATATGGGATAAAATATTTACAAAATACATATATGATAAAGGCTGACATGCAGAATATATAAAGAAAAAAAATCACTATAGACTGCAAAACAAAACAAATCAAAATAAACAGGAGCACTTGACCTTACTAAGTATGGACGAGAATGTGGTGCAATTGGAGCACTTGTACCTTGCTCAAGGGAGTGCAAAACGGTACTGTCATTTTAGAAAGCTGTTTAAGAGTTTCTTATAAAGTTAAAAATACAAATACCATATGATCCAGCAATACTACTTCTATGTATGTATTGTAGTAGAATATACATATTTGTCTACATAAAGACTTTTATATTCATACTTGCCAAAAGCTGCAAACAACCTAAGGGTCCCTCAACTGCTGAACAAATAACAAATGGTATATTCATACAATGGCATACTACTCTGCAATAAAAAGGAGTGAACTACTGCCAGTGAAAAAATGCATTCTAAAGGCTATACACCATACAATTACATTTATATGACATTTTGAAAAAAATCAAAGTTAGGGACAGAAAACATACCAGTGGTCTCCAGGGGTTAGGGTGAGAAGTAGAGATTGTCTTCAGAGTAACAAGAGAGAAGATTTTGGGGTGATGGAACCATGCTATATCTTAATATATAGGCATGGCTTGTAGGCATTTGTCAAAGTTCATAGACCTAGCCACCTAAATAGGATTAATTTTTGGTGTGCAAATCACATTTCAATAAACCTAATTTTTTACAAAAATTATGAATATAAGAATGCACTAAGTCCCATTAGCTAGGTCTACATATTAGCTACTTTCTAACACTGCCTAGAGATGAGTATTTCACATATTTTAATTCCTTGCAGCTTAAACATTTGAGTGCATGTTTAAACAACCTAATTTGTGCAGGTAACATTCTGCATTATTCCAAAGTATTGACATATATTCTTTTGTTTAATCTTTATAATAACCTTGAAGAGTTACTGGGATAGGCTATTTAGACTGATTAGTAGATAAGAAAGCTATAATTCAGAGAGGTTACATGGCTTGCTGGAGCTACTAAATATTGAAGCCAGGTCAAAAATCATATACAGTGTCAACTTACCCCCATGCAGAGTTAGGGTAGCTGCCCCCCCAAATCATAGCCCAGTGCAGCAAATTGGCCTAGCAAGATATCATCTGCCCCCACCAACTGCACGCTAATTATTTAACATATTGTGTATCATTAGACATACCACAGAATATTTAGTGACTTATAAGGAAGCATAACTTTGCTCCATCTAGTATTCATCACAAAATTTAGTTATGTGAATTAACACTTTTTGAAGAATTGACTTTTGCTCTAAGGAAATTGATCCAAAATTTAAATGCTCTACTTCTATTTTAAGTCTTTAAAAAAAATTTTTTTTAATTAAACTAGTAATTTAGTTCTCATTATATTTTTCAAAATTTTGATTCATGATAGGTGGGAAATTGAAAACAAAAGCAGTACCTTACCGCAGTTAGCTTTAGGAGCACTGATCCTCAGGCGTTCAAACTAACTAAATAAGATAAATGCAATGGATCTGTAGCCAAAGTTGGCCTATGGCTTTCCAGTGTGCAATTCTTCCTTTAAATATTCTAAACTTGAAATCTATGCACCAGGACTACATTGTTCACACCCTTTCCAGAACTAATTTCACTGAAATATGATTTACCATTACGTTTTCAGGACATATTGTTGCTTTTAAAATAAGAATATTAAAAAAAAATCCAGTTCACTACATAATACAGACTTATTTTATTAATCTGCAGGAGAAATGTTTTTCACATTCTGTTTTCTCAAGGAGTCACACTTATTACTGATCATATTGAATGAGCCTCTTTTCAACAGCTGCTAGGAAGCTCAGAATCAAATTTATGCCCCCAATAACTAGAGAGACACCATGGTATGCATTTGTAAATTATATAACTTAATTTATAAGTGCCCTTGCTTAATTTTATGTTTACAATCCTATTTGGTTAGTAATATTTTTCTTATTATACATGTAAATTTTAGCAAAGTAAGGAAACTCTAGAAAGAAACATGATAGGTAGTAAGGAAGGAAGGAAAAAAGGAAAGAATACATACATATACACAAATATGCTTGTATATTCCATATTAAGAATTTGAGTAAATCTATATTACATTATGTCTATAATTGTACATTCTTCTAAATAAGATAAATGTTGAAAAGTCTTTAAAAAACATGTTTGAAAATTTTAATGTTAAAAATACATGAAGAGGTGAAAATTTAATATAATTTCCTATACATGAAAGAAAATAGGCCGTAAAATTTACTCATGTTTTCTACAATCAGAACTTATTCTTAACCAGGTTATGAAAACTGGGAGTCACTTCATTATTATCTCTGTGTCCATGTGGTTGCACAATGTTTCAGGTTCCTGACTTAAGCCAGGCTCGTCTATAGGCAGGCTGTGTAACCAGAGAGATAACAGCATCCTACTGAGATAATATGCTTTTATTCCTAATGGCAACCTGAGGAGTAGATGAACAGTACATATTGTTAGAGCAATTGTAAGAAAACTTCAGGCCAGATTTGCATCCTGTTCAACTCGGCATGACAATTTTTTGATTCCCAGAAAGAAGGTTCAATGCTGCTAACCAGGGAAAAAAATCCAACCTATTAAAACCAATACATGTGGTTTCAACCTCTCTGCAATGGGAGTTGAAATTCTATATAATTAATTACACCTTATGCAGATAAAAAGAAAAGAAGTTTAAGAGCAACGCACTCTGCTAGTAAAAGTATGAAAAATATTGAAAGCTCATTTGTTATCAGTACTTTCATAACCACTGCTGAGCGAGCTTTGTTCTAAGATCTTGAATATATTGGGTTGAGTTTCCCCAAAGAAAATGAATTTGTGATACTTTTTAGCTTATGTGACCTTATGTCTAAGTCTCACTGAGAACTTTTTGATCACTAATTAGCTGCTAAACAGTTAGTCAACTTCTATTGAATATGAGCATTTTCCTGGCTGGTGAGACACAGCCACCTCTAAAATGAGAATAGCAGTCCACAGATAGAATAAAATTGCTTATAAAGGAAAATGATTCTTCATTTAATAGAAACAGGGTCTAGAATACCTACAAGTCACAATCAATTACATGGCTTGAAAATTATCCAACTCTCTGGAAAACTGTCCAAGATCAACTTCCCTTCATCCTGAAATTATTCTTCTGACTCACACAAAAAGTATGTTGACGTGGACCAGGTATGTAAATAGCACAGAATATATTAGAACGTTCATTTTTCAAACCAAACAATTATATGGACAAGCTATCTATTTTCTTAAATTTGTCTGTCTTCTGATATACCAAAATATAAACACACATATACACACACAAATACACACATGTTTTTATACTTAGGTACATATGAATACAAACTGCCAAATACATAAATACACATACAAAGATACATGTAAATATACATATACATATATACACTTACACATAAATATACACATCCTTAAAAATATACACACATGCACATACACCTATATGCATGCCTAACTTATTTAAATGCTCTAAATTCAGGGAAAAAAATCCAAAATTTGCTATAAAGCATAAGGACTTTCAAGTTGGGAAGACAAAGCATATACAAACGAGAAGACAGAACAGATAAGCCCCATATGGACCTGTATAAGTAGGGTAAATATAACTTTACTTGGTAGCACTTTTCCAGTATTATCTTCCTGTTTTCCTTCTTAGCTCTTCATCCTTATGGATTCTTCTTTTCTTTTACTGTAGCATATTACCCCTCTGAAGGAAGCAGGCATAGGAACAGAGTCTATCTGTGTACCAGCTTGGGAAGGGATAGAACATCATCATTATAAGTAATAGAGAATCATTATAACTGTCACTATTATTAAAATACAGTTGCATGTGACATTATGATTAGTCACTATTAAACCCTATTGCCCTCTGGGACAGTCCCTGCTTGTGGGTGGAAATCAACTACACCTTGTGGCCAGACGTGGTAGCTCACGCCTGTAATCCTAGCACTCTGGGAGGCCAAGGCGGGAGAATCGCTCAAGGTCAGGTGTTCGAAACCAGCCTGAGCAAGAGTGAAACCCCGTCTCTACTAAAAATAGAAAGAAATTAATTGGCCAACTAAAAAATATATATATATAAAAAATTAGCTGGGTATGGTGGCACATGCCTGTAGTCCCAGCTACTAGGGAGGCTGAGGCAGAAGGATTGCTTGAGCCCAGGAGTTTGAGGTTGCTGTGAGCTAGGCTGACACCGAGGCACTCTAGTCCAGGCAACGGAGTGAGACTCTGTCTTCAAAAAAAACAAAACAAAACTACACCTTGCATGATGATCAGTAAATGTAGTAAAAGGATGTGCAAATTGACTTCCCCGTCAGCAGGTGGTGTTTGCCAGAAGCAACAATCTGTAGTGTTGTGTTTTTTTTTTTGGGGGGGGGGCTGCAACCAGTCTACTTCTTCCGTCTAGTACTGGTGGGTGGGGCCCTGGAGCTTCCAGGTGTGTCCTTATTCTCCACCTCAGCAGGGGTGGGTTGGGAATGAAGCTGGGCATGGCTGAGTTGAGTGAGCCAGCCCTCAAGCTCCACAAATGCTTTTAGCAGGGATCAAAGTTCTGTTCCTGGCCTCTGAACAAAGCTGCCAGGGAGAAGCTGAAGTGACACTACTCAACCAGAAAGTCTGCATGTGGAGGAGGGACTGTCTGAGAACTGCAGTCTGGAAGTCTGAAGAGGCCTCGCTTCTTTCCACCCTCCCCTATTCCACGGTTTATCCCAGGCCTCCACTGACAGGTAGGACTTCTAGTCAATCTGTGATGTGGGCTGGGAGGTTTCTTGCTCAGGATCCCAGCCTGAGCTGGGAGCATGGCCTTCCCATGAGAGGAGGGGTGCCCCACAACTGGGCCACAGCTAGGACCCACTCTGCACTGTCACCTCTGATCTGCCCCTGCAGGCACCCACCTCGTGAGACTAATTCACAAATATCCTCTCTGTGCCCCTAGGCAACGTGATTGAGACCTGGGTGTCTGGGATCTGGCTTGCATACCTAGCCCCGGGGCCCCAGAGATAATCTCTGTCCATGCCTGGAAGAAGAATGCTTGTCACAAGTCAGCCACAGAGTGCCCTAGCTGGTTCAACATCCATCTGCCTCATGATTTGCCAAGCTCTGCTGGAGTCACTGGGCAAGCAGCACCAGGAAGGGCCGAAGGGTTGGGAGCTCACAGCCTGAGCACCCCTCAGTCCACTGCAGGAGCTCAAAAAGAAAGGTCTGAGCCCCATTCCTTGTGGATGCCTCTCTGTGGTGGCTAAATTTTCTCTCTTGGCAGCCACAGGTGGGGGATGGAAAGGGAAGAATAAAAGTCTAGGTGGAGGAAGGTCTGCACACTGGTTGTCTCTGACCTTCTCTCTGGGAAGCAATCCACCTGGAATGATCAGGCTCTGGGGTCACACAGATTGCCTGGGACCCACTGGACCCCTGTGGCTCCTGCAGTCTGGGCCAGAATTGGAAAATGTCTGTGCAGAGATGATCAAGATGGAACCTGAGGGGTTGAATCCCCACAGGGAGGACAAAGGCTCGGGATGGGTAAAGAAGCAATATGTAGCCTGCCCTCTGGGTTGGGTCTGTGGAGTGGGAGGTGCCCTGGGGAAGCTGGTTGTCTGATGACATGTCTGCAAAAAGCTCTCCTCTCACTGGAAGCAGTGAGCTGGTGTCTCTGGGCTGGTGTCAGTAGGTCTCTCCAGCAGCTCGGGAGCCCACCAACAGTCTGAGATGCAAGGTAGGGGAATTTTAACTGCCCTGCCTACCCTTCTCCTTGGTCTCCAAACCTGTCGGGGCTTAATCCCTGCCAATGCCTTTCTCCTTCCAGTTCCGCTCCACAACCTCTTCCCGTGGAGTCTCCTGTAGGTTCAGGCACCCTTCCTTCCAACTTTTATCTGATCTATGTTTGCCTGCCTGTTTGTTTTTTCTCTTCCATCTACAATTTCTCCTTCTTGCAGAGATACTCTGGCTGGTGGTATCTCTAGTCTGCCATCTTGCCTCCTCTCTTCAGGAATTTTTTTTTTTTTTTTAAATAGAACAAGACAGAGAAGCTGACATATTTTTAAATGTCAAAGCGAACAGGAAATGAAGTGTCCTTAAAATAATTGTTTAAAAACCAGTATTTGTTGCTATTGGATCAGGTCAAACCAGTTGCCAGTCTGTTCAGGCTAAGGTTTCAACCACATTGAACCACGGGGTGTTGTCTTTGATCTCATTTGATTTTGTCTGCTTTAATGTCACTCTGGTTTGGGGTGCACCTTTCAAATATAATGCTTGATTTAAAATAACAGTGACTGTACGTTTACATTTGTATATGGATAAGTGGCTATGTGGGAGAGGGAGGAACAAAAGTACCATAAGCATTATAACTTACATAGGTTTTGTATGTGCCCCCCATTTAAAAAATTAATGTATACATGTACAAATGAAAGCCTTTATTCCTGGTGATTTTTCCATTACCCACAATTTGCCTCGAAATTGAAAGTGATTCCTTGAGCAAAAACAGTATGACCTAAATAATTGTACTCAATCTTAACTCTGGTTCCTCATTAAATTTTCAGAATTTAATCATTTAACTTTTGTTGGCACAAAGAGGCAGGCCTTACTTAGCAGACCCATTTGCATTTAAAATTGCTCAGATTTGAGTGGAAATTTTCCAAAAATCCATGGTCTTTGAAAATCTCAATCATGCCCAGTAAACTAAAGTAAAAAATAAGCATACAAATAAACAAATAAATTTTATTTTCCAACAGTGCTGCTGAATCAAATATGTGAGTTATTTTCTTCTCACATTGTTTGATATCTTTGTTGACACAGAATCTCTCAACTAGCAAACAAGGATTAATTGAAACTCTTGGGCTTGACACTGGAATCTTGGTCACTGGTTTGTTCTGCTTTCTCTTCCTGATTTCAACACAGCTAAAATAACATTATTTGGAATCATAGTCTGTGCTAAGTCTTCATGATAAAAATTAATTTTTTAGAAATACTGTTTTTTTAATTCTCTAATTACCATATTCAGTGCATCAAATGAATTTTGAGCAATCTTTTATTATGCTAGACATGAAAGTACTGTATAAATTAATCATTTTAATTAAGTAATGACAATCTTAGTGTAAGTGAATTTACACTGTTTATTTTAACATTAATTACTGCTGATATGTACAGTCTGATATGTTCTACCTGTCATATGAATATTTTGAAATGTTTGATATGCCAGGTAACTAATCTCATTTGATAAAGGAAGGTACAATACAGGAAGTTGATCTAATTTACCTGCCAGTGAAAGGGATGGAGATGGGTCAGGCTCGTTAAAGGGGAGAATGTCAGCATTAGGGAGTTAGATGTGTGGCAGATGGATCCTTCAGGAGGGTGAGATTGGCCAAATTGATTGATCCACCATTATAGTTGGGGGCACATGAGGGGCTGAAAAATTGGAAAGCAAAGGCAAATCAAGCTGGAATAAAGTGACTGGTGAATCTGTCCCAATAGGAGTTAAGGACCAGCAATAGCAAACTGCAAGAAAAAATAAAAAAGTGGAAAAGTGAAAAGCAAGAGCAAGAGAACCATGAGGGTCTAGGAGGATCTGTCAGAGAAACAGACATATATGGCTGGACTTTTAGATGCTGTCCTAGCTGCCTTTTATTTTACCTACATCTAATTTCTGACATTATCATCTTATATAACTGTTTTCTTGATTCCTAAATAGTTAATTCTTTAATTACTTGTTTCATTTTACTCAGGCCAAGAGGAGGAGGATGGCTAGTTGAGCTTCAAAGAGGCTGCCCTAGGTATAAAATGCACCATGTCCTAGGATCGAACTTGCAGCTTTGGAAATATATAAATCTGAGCTTGCTAACGAAATGAGAGTGGATCTGCAGATTTAGCTTTTGAACAGCTCAGATTCCTTTATGTGTGTATACATGGCTTACAACATTCCATCAATGTCTTATTTCATCTGGAATAGTATTCAGATTCCTTGATAAGGAATGTCTACAAAAAGGAATGTCTACAACAATGTCTTTCAAAATGTTTTTACCAGGACCTACAGGAAAAAGAAATACATTTTATGCTATGACTCAGTACACAGACATTCATAAACACTCACACAGACACACACATCTGAAGCAATGATTTTTATAAAAATTGTATATTTTATTTACTTTTAAATTTTATTTTTATTTTTTCTCTTATATTTTTATGTGTTCCAAAATATTTTTTTTGAGATAGATACTGCACTCTGTCACTCAGGCTAGAGTGTGGTAGCACAATGTAGGGCACTGCAGCCTTGAACTCATAGACTAAAGCAATCCTCCTTCCTCTGCCTCCCAAATCACTGGAATTATAGGCGTGAGCCACTGCATCAGATATTCCTGGACATCTGTAGGAAATAGGAAGGGGGAACTGACCAAGCTGTGGGAAATAGGATGGGGGAACTGACCAAGTACTGTTGGAGCTGAACCAAGGTCTAATTTTCCTGGGTGTTGCAGAGGCAGTAAAACCAGGTGTGGAAAAGCAGGAATCCTATAATCAGGTTACCTGCATTTGAATCCTGATTCTGCAGCCTCCTATGTGGGTAACCCTTCAACAAATTATTTAATCTTACTGTACTTCAGTTTCCTTTCCTCTAAGATGGTTATAATCATGAAAGCATTTTCTCATAGTTTTGTTGTCAGTTAATACATGTAAAATTCCAAGAATAGTGCCTGACATATAGTAACCTTTAAATAAATACTAATTATAATTATAGAAGGACAAGGGAGCAATCATGGAAAGGGTACTTTTGAAGTGAGAGTTTGGGTTTTCTAAGTTGGAAAGTATTGGATAGGAAGTAGAGGGCGACATAATGAGTCTCAGAAAATAATTTCTTCCTCACAAGGGTATATAGCCTCCTCAGTGCTGTCCTCGGAAACCCCTAGTTCCTAGACTGCTATTCTGGAGCCTCTCTCTAAGAATTGCACAAACTAGTAACATTCGGTCTCCTGGGATGCCAATCATCAGCATACCAAAACACATGCTGCTCACTGATAAAATTCAGTGTTTAAATTGAAGAATAAAAACACTTATTCAGAATTTACATAATGTAACCTAATAAAGGCCTGTCCTTCTTAAGGCAGTATACAATTCCTTCTAACTTCTTCCATGTCTCATATGAGGCCATGCTATTTCGAGGTTTGCAGCCAAGGTAAGCTATCAGAGAGAGATTTGAAGATGAAGAGGTGGTTTTAATGCTTGTTGATTTGTGATGCAGTGAAAATAAATGAGACATCTACCAGATTCCCATGTAGGCCCCAACATATTCAAGTTCTAGAATGAGAAACACAAATTGGACAATAATTTTGTTTTTTCCCCTTTTCTTTAACTTCTGCTTTGCCTATATTTATTATTTCTTTTGAGCTATGAATTATTGTATTTGAGCATCTCTGTTATTTTCATTCACAGAAAAGAAAGAAACTTGGATTATTATAAGACCATGGTGAAAGGGTAAAATTCTTGACATATTGACATAGCTAAACTAACCTGGACTGAACAGTTACTACGTGCCAGGCACTATACAAAATGCTGTACGTCATTTCTTCTTCATAAACATTCTACAAAGCAGATGTGATCCTTAGAAACCACAAAACTAAGAAATAAATTAGAAGTGGGTCCACCAGAATTCGGTGCTCTGTGCATCTCAAAGGCTATCTATAAACAGGGCTGCAAGGAATGGTAGCCATGTGCATTGTACATATCTCTTCTGCTAATACACATGCTCCATTGTCACACTGGATTTCAAAACACAAGTTCAAAGATAAAGTTATTAAGAATTTCAATATGGCAACAGCAGAGTATTAAACCAAGTGTGGGGCCTTTCTGACCACAGGGCCTTATGAGATTGCACAGGTCGTACACTGGTGATTCTGTCCCTGTGTTTAACCCAACCCAATTGGAAGTCACATTCAACATTTTTAGATTATCGAATAATCATTTTTTATTTATAACAGTAATAGTGTTTCTCACTGTTCACTTCAGTTAAAAATGCAATGTATGTTCTGATTAGTGGCTTAGTGCTCCAGTCATGAGCAACTGCTATCCTCATTATCTAATCCAGTGCTTTTGAAGTTGTCTCAACAGGAAGAGTTTTTCCCTCACTATCCATCACCGACTGATATTTTTGTAAAACACAAAACCACACACTTGGATATATAGCCTTCGTCAAATTGCTGTAAAAGTATCTAAATGCCTATCTACTCTTTCTGAACTAATCTCAATGGGACATGGAAATAAATAGTTTGCATACCACACTTTGAGTAGCACTGATCTAAGGGACATCCCATAATTGCATGTTAATAGTGAAGATGATTTTTTTATGTTACTCCCCAGTAAAGAATTGATAAGATGGATTATCTCAGAGTCTTTTATTTATTTAGGGATGGTAGAGGGATACATAGCTGTCAGGTCTCTTTCGTGTTTTTACCCTGCTAAATAGTAATTAAAGGATTTTTAAAAAATGGATTATTGTTAATATAGATACTGTTACATGACTAACTTGAATATTTTGAAAACAACAATAAAATAATAGTAAAATTAGTTCACTGAAAATTTGCAAATCAGTATTATATATAATATACATGATTTTCCTTTTGGTTAGATTTCTGATGGGGAAGAACAAAAATCCAGAATCATTGAATGTCTCTAGAAAAGGACAAACAGTTTCCCAGAACCCTTTGGGAAGTGGGTGGATTGGGAAAGGTTACTAAAAAGAACTGTGAAGTCTGGTCACCATGGTCACTCTTTCTTCCCATGATATTTATTATCTACAGAGTTCTCTGCTGGTTATTCCCTTATTCTTTTACCCTTGAACTTCTTGGAAAACACTTCATAAGGTTCCAAGTGTTTAGCAATTACTGCTATTCATTAAGCACAATTTCTTTTCCTCAGCTCCCAATTGGTTACGTGAAGACAGTCACAAAAGAAAAGCAGACAGCGTTTCGTGTACACCCTAACCTGGCCAGGTTGCAACAGAAAGAAAATAGGATCAGGAAGGAGATCAGAGGATTTTCCAATAGAGCCAACTTGACCCCACTGTGGTCACTCAGATGTCGTATGTTGAAAAAGATGTTGGGGAAATGACTGCACTAGACTTAAAATAAAAGGTTTTTTTTTTTTTTTTTGCTCTTTTTAATACTTAAGATACTTCTTAAAACATCAAGAAAAAAAATCTCTGAAAAGGAAAATACTTGTCAACTTTTCTTCATAATGGTGATGTGGAGAGAGGACTAGAGGACAAGTTAGTATTTAATAAGGTCAAAAAATTAAAACTCCAGTCTTGAAAATAATATTGTATCTTCACCTTAATGTTCTCCTCACTCAATCACCACGCAGCCAATTATACCCCAAAGCCCAACCAGTACTGAAAAATATATCAAAAGTAATTTTTAAATTCTTTTGAATTTAATTAGCAATGCTTTTTTCTGACCATACATAGGTCCAAAAGATGTCAAAATTACTCTTAAATTCACATGTCTACAAAATGAATTTATTTTATAAGATGCATTAAAGCAATGCATTTTAAAATACCATTTGGTCATTTCAGTTACTTTTATAATTTAGAAGCTTTAAAACTATTGTATCCAGAGTACTGTTAGAATTGTGACTACATTAAATGGAAGAAGAAAGTCTTTTTATTTTCTCATGGAAAAAAACAGAGAAAATCTTGAGGCATTCAAACTGAGTAAAATGAATTTGTTAACAGACACATTTAAATAAAGAACCATTGCAGTGCTAGCCAAAATATCACATGTTACATATTTATTATCAATTTTGTAAGGTTCTCCTGGAAAATTATTCAGTATTTGACTGGGTACCCCAGCAGCATAAATTGTACATGATATTTATTTACTTATAGTATTAAATTATGGTTGTAGGGAAATTGTGAAGATGTGCTATTTGTAAACATAATATATGAGATATAAAATTGATAAAACAAATCAGGCTTATTTCTAATTTTTAGATATATGTAATAATGCTACATAAAGCACAGGCTATCGTATCACAATATGATGTTGCTGCAGATGAGTAAGGTAGCCATGAGACTAAATCTTTAGCTGTTTGAGTGTCAACTTCACTAAGTGATCATAGTTCTTACGGACTTTTTGGCTTGCAGGTCTTGTCCTTAATAGGCAGGATGAGCAGTCAGACTCATCCACTCATTCAATGGATCTGTTCTTCTTTAATAAGCCCTTTCTCTGGGTTAGGTATTGTACTCAGTGCTGGAGTTATAGCAAATACAAAAGAGATAGATACAGTCTTGGCTCTTATGGACCATACAGTCTAGCTGTTGTTTACAGCTTACCAGATACTATAAACCAAGACCAAGTCTGTACACTAGTGTATAATGTCATATGTGCTCTTACAGAATTCATTCATTCATTCATTTATGTATTCGATCAAAATTTTTGAAAATATTATGATCCAGACACTCTGCGAGATCTTCAGACTAAAATGATAAAGGAAAAACTCTTCTTCTCTTAAAGGATTTATAGTCTAAATAAAAATAAAAATGAAACCCACAACTATCAGCATTGTAAATAAAAGATGTATAATGCAATACAATTAATAATATAATGCATTACAGGAAACAAATTCAAAGGTGAAACAACTTGATGTACCTGATGTTAAAAATTTAGGCACAAATACTGATATTGCATATGGAAGTGCCCCACCCACATATTGCCTTGTGATCTTATGCAGGGTGCTAATCTTGTGTTTAAATGTTTCAATCTTGTGTTCCTATGTCTGAAAGAAGGAAAAGGATAGCCACATGGTTTAAAAGTGAAGATTAAATAAGATAACAGATAATGTGCTTATAAGAGTACCTAACACATAGTACATCCTAAATAAATATTAGTTATCATTATTTTCATTTTTATCCATTCTGATTTTGTGTTTGTTTCCTTTTTCTTCATTACATTTTCAAGTGTTCTTTAAATGCCTTTTTAGTGTGTGAAAAAATTATACACCCTGATTTAGTAATCAAACATATTATTTTATGTTTCCTAATTCATTCAATTCTGCTCTTATATTTAATATTTTAGTTTGTATTATAATTGATTTATAAATTATAAGTGATCTGCTTGGTGCATTAACTTAATTTCATTCTTATTTAATAATGCAAATATTTAATATCACAGATTTACCTTTGAATATAGCTTTAGTCATATTATATAATTTTTATGTGCAGCATAATTATGTTCATTAATTTATAAATAGATGTGACTACACTTAATTTTTTCTTGACTGAATAACTAAGGATAATGATTCAAATCTCTAGTTAATGGCTATATGGGGTTTGTTTTCTTTCCTGTTTTCCTGGCTAGAAGACTTATTCATTAATTTCTAATTTTAATGTATTTTGGTAAAAGATTATAGCATGTGTAATTTCTGCTTTTATAATTTATATTTTCTTTATGAGGTGGTCTGTTTTCAATTACACAAACTATAGATATTTGACAAAAAGTTATATGGCATAAAGTTTAGAGTACAGTTATTATATTTCTACTATAATTTGTCAACTTAGTATCAAAATATCAAAATAATATCTGAAATAGTATGTTGAAATATTGCATTTTAGTTCTATTTAGCTTAAGTCCTACTTTTTAAAAAATAATTTCTATTTTAGATATGTTGATTCTTTGCTAGTGCTTGAAGTTTTCCACCTGTGTTACCTTCATTACATATTGTCTTTTTTCTAGATAAAATACCAATTCATGTCTCATTTAATGCTTTCTGCCTTGGAACCTGTCTTGACAGAGACTAAAATAATGATAAATATCTGCTTTAAACTCCTCAATTACCTGCAAATCCTTACTTCACATTGGGTGGGTATAGGAAAGGACAAATAGAATGTGGTTACCCTCTATGTCAAAAATATATATTTGAGATCTAGAAACATTGTTTTTCTTTTGCCAAGGGTATTAAAATGGCAGGTGGAGAATCAACCCTAGGGCTCACACTTGTAATCCTAGCACTTTAAGAGGGCAAGGTGGGAGGATTGCTTGAGGCCAAGGGTTCAAGACCAACTTGAGCAAGAGTGAGACATCATCTCTACAAAAAATAGAAAAATTAGCCAGGTGTGGTGACAGGTGCCTGTAGTTGCAGCTACTCAGGAGGCTGAGGTAGGAGGATCACTTGAGCCCAGGAGTTTGAAGTTGCATTGAGCTATGTCAAGACCATTGCACTGCAGCCTGGGTGACGGAGCAAGACCCTGTCTCATAAAACAAACAAAAAATGCATTTATGCTTTTAGCTTACTTTTATTGTTTATGCAACTTAGATTAAAGCGTTCTTTTTTTTTAATATATATTTTCTTTTTTGTTTTTTTATTTCAGCATACTATGGGGGTTCAGATTTTAAGGTTTCAATAAATACCCATTCCCCCTGCCCCCACAAGTCTGAGTCTCCAGCATGACCATCCCTCAGATGGTGCACATGTCACTCATTATGTATGTATATACCCGCCCCCCTCTCCTCTCCCCCCTCCCCAATACCCTATTACTGTAGTACCTATGTGTCCACTTAGGTGCTACTCTGTTAATACCAGTTTGCTGGTGAGTATATGTGGTGCTTGTTTTTCCATTCTTGGGATACTTCACTTAGTAGTATGGGTTCCAGCTCTAACCAGGAAAATATAAGATGTGCTATATCACCATTGTTTCTTAGAGCTGAATAGTACTCCATGGTATACATATACCACATTTTATTAATCCATTCTTGGATTGATGGGCACTTGGGCTGTTTCCACAGCCTTGTGATTATGAATTGTGCTGCTATAAACATTCGAGTGCAGGTGTCTTTTTTGCAGAGTGTCATTGGATCTTTTGGGTAGATGCCCAGAAATGGGATTGCTGGATCAAATGGTAGATTCACTTGTATCGCTTTAAGGTATCTCCATATTGCTTTCCACAGAGGTTGAACTAGTTTGCAGTCCCACCAGCAGTGTAGGAGTGTCCCTCTCTCTCCACATCCACACCAGCATTTGTTGTTTGGAGACTTTTTGATAAAGGCCATTCTCACTGGAGTTAAGTGATATCTCATTGTGGTTTTGATTTGCATTTCCCTGATGATTAGAGATGATGAGCATTTTTTGATATGTTTGTTGGCCATTCTTCTGTCTTCTTTAGAAAAGTTTCTGTTCAAGTCCTTTGCCCACTTTTTAATAGGGTTATTTGACTTTTTCTTGCTGATTTTCATGAGTTCTAAGTATATTCTAGTTATCAGTCCCTTATTGGATGCCATACCACCCTGAATGCGCCCGATCTCCTCTGATCTCGGAAGCTAAGCAGGGTCGGGCCTGCTTAGTACTTGGATGGGAGATTAAAGCGTTCTTGATCAGTAAAAAGTGCAGCAAGCTAACAGAACCTGTTTTTCATGACTTTCACTGATTGAATTCTCAGGGTATTACTAGCAGAGAAGAAAATACAACCTAATATAAGCAAATATATCTAATGTCTAAAAATCAAAGCTATTTTAATTAATCATGTATTAAATAATTAACTTGAATACAATAATTATATCTTATATAATTAATATAAGACAATACCACCTTACTATGGTTCATATGAAAGCATTATAATTAGTGTTCAGTAAATTACATGAGACATTTAGCACTTCATAATAAAATAGATTTTGTGTTAGATGACTTTGCCCAACTGTAAGCTAATGTATGTGTTCTGAGCATGCTTAAGGTAGGGTAGGCTAAGCAAGCTCTGATGTTTGGTGTGTTAGGTATATTAAATGCATTTTTGATTCACAATATTTTCAATTTATGATGAGTTTATCAGGAAATAATCACATCATAAATTAAGCATTTACATATAATTCTTGATTGTGCATAGAAATAATGATAAAAAGAGAGCTTGTCTAGATGAAAACAATTATATTTCTTTTTTTACTATAAACTTGTATTTTTCTCATGCTTAAAAAGTTAGAAAAGTAGTCAAATATTGCAGTTTGAGTGTCTACTTTTTTCATTTTATATCTAACATTAGGAAGTGCTAAAGATCAGTAAACCAGACCATTCAATAAATCAGTAAATCATTCTGGAAAGCAGGGGAAGAAGAGAAAGCCCCAATAAACCAGATATTTCAGACATATTCCCTGAATGATAAACAGAAAGAAAAATAGAAACTGAACTGCTAAGGCACTTAATCTTGCCATTTCTAAGAAACTCAGCAGTAACAACAGTAATAATGGATGTAATTTATGTTTGTTGATTTTATAGACTTACTTTTTAGAAGTTCTAAATTGATATCTTTCCACTCCCTACAACTGGGTAAAACTTGTTGCTACCAAATGCTGAATTGCAGGAATTCTTTGCTACAATTTTTGCTACAGAAAATTACTGTAAGCATAGGATGAAGGGTAATATTATGCATAGGAAGCTGCTATTGGAGAAAATTGAATAAGAAACATCAAGAAAGGCAATGACACTCTGATAAGTCAAATGTATTAAGCAATCTAGTGTCAGTTGAGTAAATGACATTGAACTTTTGGAGAGGAAATCCATAGGAAAGAGAAAAAGAAAACAAAAACTATGTCTACAAATACTAACAACTAAAAGTAACAAAAAGTATAGTAAATATCTAAAGTAACGATATCACCTTCAGCACTTTCTATATATGGATTTATAGACTATGTAAGGGGTTTAATCCCATTCATTAATGAGGAAGGAGCCTTCTGGTCTAATAACCTCTTAATACTATCACATTGGCAGCACCTGAATTTTGGAGGGGACACATCACATTCAAATCATAGCAGACCCCTTTTTATTCTAAAAATCTGTGTTTCTTCTCTGAAAGACCATGTTTGTCTCCACGTTCCCACTCTAATCCTACACTTGTCTCAGTTCTGCTGCCACTTTTTTCTCCTCCATCCCTCTGATCTCCTTTCTTTGTTAGTGCAACTTAATGTCTTTCTAGCTACCAGTGAAACCCCACCTGGGTAGCTCTAGGGGGCACTGAGATCCGGAAGGGGAAGAAGGGGAAAAGCAGGAGAGAAGGACCCCAAAGCAAAAGTATTCTGACCCTGTCAACTATTCAATAACCTGCCCCCTCTTTCTTCACCAATGGAATCAAGAAGTTGAAATACTTTCTCATCTAAATACAAACCAGTAACCACATGGTTCAATGTTGTAATGAAAAAAAAAAAAAAAAACAAGCCAACCGTTCTTACTTTTTCTAATTGGTTTATGTACTTCACAGAATGAGAGGGACTAATGAATAGTGCAAGTGCTTGATATAGACAATATTGAATAGGTTTGGATGCTTTTCAGATGCCTTGGGAAAATTTTATACCTAAATGATATAACATAAAACTAAATTTTGAAGTAACTGTTAACGCTATTTATATATACTAGACAATTTTCTCAAGATTTGTCTTTTTTGTCTCTCAGACTAGGGCTTCATCATCAAGTTTTAATTCACACATGTGTATAAGCCTCCAGCTTCTCCAAATATATTTAAAATCTGTAAATTAAAGACATTTAAAAGGAAGACACATGATCTCATCTGGACTGCTGCTTGATCTTGTTTGAGATTCTTCAGTGCTCTACTTTTTATAACGGGTCAATAGCAGACAGGCTGTAACTGATCTTGTTATTTCAGAGCTGGAAACACAAGGCACTTTGCATTGGGTGCTGTTCTATTCTGTTATGCTACTCCCGTTTGTCAGTAGGTAGAAACTTTTCCCATCCCCAGAAGGCAGTACCTTCTGTGAATAGTTGCTTTAGACAAGCATTCATTGTTCAGAGGGTTTGATTCCTCACTGAGCAAAAGCTACAGCATTATAAAGATGCCAGTTTAATTTTTTTTAAGCTTGAATTTTTTAAAGCTAGAAAGGAACCCTTACTGTTGAGGCAGTCATGAAAGAAAACCTCTTTTCACAACCCCTGGAACAAGTGGATGAAGAGAGTAAGAGTAAAAGTGCAAAGACTGGGAACCTGGCTTTTTTCCAAAAAGAAAAAAAAAAAAACCCACAGAAAAGCTAGCAAAAGCCATAGTTACAAGAAGTAATTGAACACTTTGGAAATGCCTTGAAAAACTAATGTAATGCAGTAGAACTTTTTTAAATGAATAAATGCTAAATGTATAATAATTCCACAGAAGAAACTATAAATGAAACTTTGAAGTGCTAAGTAATGAATTTATAAATGTTTAATGTAGTGAGACCAAGCAGTACCACTTTTTGGTAAATGTGTGTTAAACATTAGCAATGTTGTTACTTGGAAGAGACAAATTAAGAACCTGGCAAAGGTTTACTCCTTGTTATTTTGTGTCTTGTATGCTTTGCCTGTTTCATGATGATGATATTGTCTGTATTGATTACCCTTGCTCAGTAGAGGTTTTTACATTTGCAAACTGAATTTTTATCTATAGGAAAAAAGATAAAACAATTAGACTTAACTAAAAAATTTTCATTCTTTCATATTGTACCTAATGATACTTTAAACGATCTCATGTATCACTTAAGAATAACAGTAATGGCAGTTGCATTAACCTGGAAAATGTAGGAATAGATTTTAGCTCTGCTAATAGAACACAAAACATTAGTTTTTAATATCTTGCTACACGTGGTATTTTTAAATAAGAAGGCATAGAAAAAATTGATATTTGAAGAACTTTGATATAAAAACAAATCTGTGTAGAGGATCTCAGGAGGTTGAGGTCTAAAGAGGAAAAGTTTCCTTAGAGTAGTTATCACTCTAAAGGGGAATGTGTTTTCTTCTAAATTGAGTATAAGATGTTATGTATTTAGTACATAGGATCAGGTGCATATAGTCTTTCACTAAATAGCCCAATGGTTTGTGTTCATTTTCTCTAGACTTACTACTCTATCTTGATCTGTGGTGATGCCATCTTCAGAAAGTCAGAAAATAATGTTAGTCTAACCTAGTGGGTACACACCTGCACATGCACATACCAGCAGGCTAATATTGTTTTACTTAGGAGCAATGATTTTACTCTGGACTATGTATATGCTGAAGAGAGATTTACCTAGCACATAGGTATTTTAAAAAGATGAATAACTTATATGTATGGTGTGTTTCACAGAGTTCTGAATCAGAAAAACAATAATGACGGAATCTTAGCATTGGAGGGGGTTTAGAAAACCATCTAAACCAACTGTCCTTCTCATTACATTATTCTTTACTCTGAGGCTCATTTCTGATGATGTTTCCTTGGAAGATGACTAATTTCTAGTGTTTGCTTTGAATTTAGTTTGTGGAATGATTTACTAACTTACTCTATAATATACTTCTCTGTACTGAAATATTTTACCTCTCCTTTTTTTCTTTTACAATGAGGATGATCTTCTTTTGTGAGTCACATCCAGTCTCTGAAAACAGTTCCTAAATTGGAGTCACTAAAATGACCCATGTCATGGCAGAGTGGTTGGAGTAGGCCAGGAATGGGGAACTTTTTCATGTTGGAAGGCCACATTAATTTAGCTGTAATCAAATAAGGCTGCATTCAAGAAACTTCAATTAAATATACTTAAGAATGTACATTATTTTGTAAAATATCTAACTACTGTGTACTTAATAATTTCAAAAATGAAAACTATTAGCTAACTTTAAAGTTAATTAACCTTTTAATGACTTTGTTGTGTCTGCTTTTTGTTGGAAAGCATTTGGATATTTGCTTGCAGCATGAAAGTCCCCAGTTTCAGTTGATCCTCTAGATGGGTATCAGTCACTTTTGACCGCAAGGGCATTTTGGTTGGGGTTAGGTAGAAGCATGTAGATTCACAGCAATAAGTTGTTGAAAAGCAAGAAAGTATTTTCTGGGCATGGTGCCAAAGGCATGGGTATTCTACTGCATGTTTTCATATTTCAGTTGGATCTTTCCTAACATCAAACAATGACTTTAAAATCTCATCTAATGGGAGCTCAATCAATTCTATCTGTAGTTCCTTAGGTGCTTTGATGATGTCAACTAGGTGAGGCTGAAATGCTAATTTGAGTGTGATGTCATGATTCTCAAAGTCATTGAATCTTTCATTGCATTCTCCAATTAATGTATAATAGCTGTGCATTCTTCAAATGATTTGCTTGTATCATCTAATTCATCTTTGACCTTTGCTAACTGGGGAAAATGTTCATCTGAAATTTCCTATTGAAGAAGAAGTGTTTTGAAAAAAAAATCCCAGCTCTTTTATAAATGCTTGGATTTTTTGCCATATGTCATATATAGACTAAGTTTTATCTCACAAAGAAATATTCAGGTCATTCTGATTTGACATGATATCACACAGAAATGCTGCATTCCTATAGAAATCTTCTTTCAATAAATCACATTGCTGGTTCTATTATCATAAAATTTAACTATCTGTTCTTGCAGTGGTAAAATTTTGGCTAACGCTTGTCCTTGTAATAGCCAATGCACTTTAGAATGATCAGGAAAATCTACACTGAATACCTCATTGTTCAACTTGAGCATGTTACAAAACTGATGATGCCATGTTACATTTGCAAGAATATAGTTAACAATACTTATAACTTGTTGCAATGTGTCACTTAACAGCTTTAGCACAGAGATTTTGCTGATGCAAGACACAATGAAAAGAAATGAGAGCATCTGGATCTATTAATACCATTTTTAAATCTGTGCAATACACCCTTCATGTTTTCCTGTCATGGAAGGTGCACCATCTATACATATACTCACTAAGTTTACCAAATTCAGTACAACTTCATGACATTTATCTAGAGAGTTGTTGAAGATATCTGTTCCCCATGTTATGTCTGCAAGAGTGCCCAAAGGAAGTAATTCTTCGTAGCAAAGAAAATCTTCCCTTAGGACCTGAATGAAGTATAAAATCTATGCCGAATTAGTAGTATCAGTTGATTCATCCAAAGCAATTAAATAATGTATATTATCCCTATGAAGTTGTTCTGTTAAGTTAAAGGCTGATTCATGATGCTGATCAGTTATGGCTCTCCTTGAAAGAGGCAGTCGTTTGTTCTTTCAAACATTATCAGCATCTAAACATCTTACAACTTCGACAATGAATTCTTTCACAATTTCTACATCACTGAATGGCTTCCCTTTTTTCTGAGTATATAAGTTTATAAAGTATGTACTTTATAAGTTGTTTCTGTGGCATTATTTCTAGGTCTTATTGCTGTGTGAAAGAATTGTCTTTGCTTTTGCTTTTCATCTTTTAATTTTTAGAATAAAACCTTTCATGACTCTCCCTCTGATTTAAAATGTTTGTGGTCCTTATGAGTGTTATAATGCTGATAGGCATTGAATTTCTTTAATGTAGATATTGCAGTATCACAAAGCAAGTAAATAATCTTTTCTTTAGCAGAAACGAGATAGTATTGCAATTCCCAATCCTCATTAAAAAATCCGTTTTATTCCTTCAGTGTTCTCTTAGCCTTCATTGACATGATGGGCTGTTGAGCAGACACAAATAAAAAATACTGTCAAGCTGTGCAATTATTCACAAATTCCACTTCAAAAAGAAACACAGTGCACCATTGTCAAAAGCTGACAACAGACTGCCAAATTCGACTTCCATAAACTCTCTCCAACCAGCCTCATGTGGTAGTGGTGCCAGTCAGGCAGAGGAAGGTAGAAATAAATCATGAGTGTAGCAGCAATCAATTTAGCCCTTATGGCTCATTAATGTTCTAATTGTGCCAGTCAGTCTGGAAGGATTATTTCTTTAAAAATTATTTTATTCTTGTTTATTTTAAATATGTTCATTTAAAAAATATTAAAGATGAACAAAAATGTATTAAAAAAATAAAAGAATTTGTTCTGTAAAATTTGTATTCAGTCAAAAGCTGTATTTAAGGGCTTAGAAGGCCACATGTAGCCTTAACTCTGCAGGTTCCCCACCCTTGGAATAGGCTTATCAAGGTGAATATTCTGGATAGTGTTGCAGTACTCATTTTATAGTCTTGTATCTTTATAATCACATGTTGAATGTAATTTAAATACTAAAAAATATACATAAAAACGTACTGTGTCTATTATTTTCATAGAACAATAGACTAATTTCTTTATTAGTAGATGTCATTTTATGAAAGTGGCATCTGACAAAATTTCATCTTGCTCTCAATTATCTAAACATAAGAGATGATCCTGACTGAATTAAAAATCTCTGTTTAGTGTCAAATTGAACAGATGCAAACTCATTTATGAAGGGTCTCCCCTTGGAAATAAACTCTTTAATTCAATAACTATCTAATCCCAAAATATTCCACAGAATATGAACACCTAGTTAAATTCATTTCAAGTACCAAAGAATCTTTCACTAATAACATTTACATACTAATTTAAATTTAATTATACAACATAAAACATTTAGAACCATTAAATATGATTATTTTGAATTGTTAAGTGCTTCTAAAATCACTAACATATCAATATATTTTGAAATAAAGATTTAGCCATTTATGTAAACTCATCATTTATTCATATTAAAGTTTATCTGGAACCTACAGTATACTTAATATCTACAGAGATATTACTACCTGAACATCTACTACACTTAAAGAACAGAGTTCAATTCAATGACTAAAATAGACTTTTTATGACATTGAAACAGAGAGTTTAAGAAAGCAAATATGTTGTTATTTTATTTTACTTTGCTTTGTTTTGGCAAAAATGTTATAAATAGACAAATATATAGATGTGTGATAACACATTAAAATATATTTTAAATTTAATGGCATTAAAAGTAAAGTTCACTAGTAATTTCATGGGACTGTATCATGGAATTATAGGAATAGGAGAGAACATATAGTTTTTTCTGTCTCATCTTAGAATTTTCCTATTATAGTACAATAATATTAATCTCCTTTATAATGGTGTCATTGAAGCAGATTCTATAATATAGATCATTGTAGTATTTAACCACATCTCCTGTTAAGAGTGATTTTGTCATCTATTCTTTATTTTTTTTTATTTTGGCATATTATGAGGGTACAGATTTTAAGGTTTAAATAAATGCCCTTTCCTCCCTCCCCCCACAAGTCTGAGTTTCCAGCATGACCATCCCTCAGATGGTGCACATCTCACTCATTATGTATGTATATACCCGCCCCCCCTCCTCTCCCCTCTCCCCAATACCCTATTACCGTAGTACCTATGTGTCCACTTAGGTGCTACTCTGTTAATACCAGTTTGCTGGTGAGTATATGTGGTGCTTGTTTTTCCATTCTTGGGAAACTTCACTTAGTAGTATGGGTTCCAGCTCTAACCAGGAAAATATAAGATGTGCTATATCACCATTGTTTCTTAGAGCTGAATAGTATTCCATGGTATACATATACCACATTCTATTAATCCATTCTTGGATTGATGGGCACTTGGGCTGTTTCCACAGCCTTGTGATTATGAATTGTGCTGCTATAAACATTCGAGTGTAGGTGTCTTTTTTGTAGAGTGTCATTGGATCTTTTGGGTAGATGCCCAGAAATGGGATTGCTGGATCAAATGGTAGATTCACTTATATCGCTTTAAGGTATCTCCATATTGCTTTCCACAGAGGTTGAACTAGTTAGCAGTCCCACCAGCAGTGTAGGAGCGTTCCTCTCTCTCCACATCCACGCCAGCATTTGTTGTTTGGAGACTTTTTGATAAAGGCCATTCTCACTGGAGTTAAGTGATATCTCATTGTGGTTTTGATTTGCATTTCCCTGATGATTAGAGATGATGAGCATTTTTTGATATGTTTGTTGGCCATTCTTCTGTCTTCTTTAGAAAAGTTCCTGTTCAAGTCCTTTGCCTACTTTTTAATAGGGTTATTTGATTTTTTCTTGCTGATTTTCATGAGTTCTAAGTATATTCTAGTTATCAGCCCTTTATCGGATACGTAGGATGCAAAAATTTTCTGCCATTCTGTAGGTTGTCTGTTTACTTTCATGACTGTTTCTTTGGCTGTGCAGAAGCTTTGTAGTTTGATCATGTCCCATTTATTTATTTTTGTTGCTACTGTGATTGCCTTTGGGGACTTCTTCATAAACTTTTGCCTAGGCTGATGTCTAGGAGAGTGTTTCCAACATTTTCTTCTAGAATTCTAATAGTTTCATACCTTAGGTTTAAGTCTGTTACCCAGCGTGAGTTGATTTTTGTGAGAGGTGAAAGGTGTGGGTCCTGCTTTAGCCTTCTACAAGTGGCTATCCAGTTTTCCCAGCACCATTTATTGAAAAGGGATTCTTTTCCCCAGATTAGATGGCTATATGAGGATGGTTTTATATCAGGATCCTCAGATCTATTCCACTGGTCAATATTCCTATTTTTGTGAAAATACCAGGTTGTTTTAATTACTACAGCTTTGTAGTATATTTTGATATCTGGCATATTAATACCTCCCATTTTGTTTTTGTTGCCTAGAATTGCTCTTGATTTCGGGGTCTTTTTTGGTTCCATACAAAGCGTAAAATTATTTTTTCTATATCTGTGAAGAATACTGATGGGATTTTAATAGGTATTGCGTTGAATCTGTAGATCAGTTTGGGTAGTATAGACATTTTAATGATGTTGAGTCTACCGATCCACGAGCATGGAATGGATTTCCATCTGTTTACATCCTCTGCTATTTCCTTTCTCAGTGTTTCATAGTTCTCCCTGTAGAGGTCTTTTACCTCCTTGGTTAAGTATATTCCTAGGTACTTTAATTTCTTTGTTGCTATTGTGAAGGGTATTGAGTCTTTAATTTGGTTCTCAATTTGATTGTTGTTGGCATATACGAATGCTTCTGATTTCTGTGTATTGATTTTGTATCCTGAGACTTTACTAAATTCATTGATCAGTTCCAGGAGTTTCTTGGTTGAATCATTGGGGTTTTCTAAATATAATATCATATCATCAGCAAACAGTGAAAGTTTGATCTCTTCTGCCCCTATTTGGATACCTTTAATTCTACTTTCCTGTCTGATTGCTGTAGCCAGGACTTCCAGCACTATGTTGAATAGAAGTGGAGATAGCGGGCAGCCTTGTCTGGTTCCAGTTATAAGTGGGAATGCTTTCAGTTTTTCCCCATTCAGTATGATGTTGGCTATGGGTCTGTCATATATAGCTTGTATCATTTCTAGGTATTTCCCTTCTATGCCTATTTTCTTAAGTGTTCGTATCATGAAAGGGTGTTGAATTTTGTCAAAAGCTTTTTCTGCATCTATTGAGAGAATCATGTGGTCTTTGTTTTTGCTTCCGTTTATGTGGTGAATTGCATTTATAGATTTACGTATGTTGAACCATCCCTGCATCCCTGGGAAGAAGCCCACTTGGTCGTGATGGATTATTTTTTTGATAAGCATCTGGATTTGGTTAGCTAAGATTTTGTTGAAAATGTCATCTATTCTTAAACCTCACATGACACTTCTTAAGCTCTGTTCTCTGTGGAGATGGGTAAATTCTAATAATCATACCATATATTATTATCTTAAAATCATTAAGTCTTCTCTTTTGTAGATATTTTTAGCATTCCTTATTTTATGTGGGTCTAGTTTTGCAAACACTTTCATTCCTTGTATTGCTTTCCATTTCATATTTGCCTTTACCAAAAAAAACATCAAACTGTTTCTTAGCACCTTACAATTATGCAAACTCGTGTGGAATATTTAATGCTTTAGATATATTTTCTTTATTTTATTTTGTTAAATTAGTTGTCACTATGATTCTAAGATCTTTTCTTTCTTACACCTGTGTAATTCGTATCTAAGCCTTATATTCCTGTTTTTCATACTAATGATGTGTAGCTACTGTACATTGTTGATAGTATTTATATTGCAATATTTTCCTCTCAGGCATTGATTATCTAATCACATTTCATCATAAGCAAACTCAAAAAACTCTTAGCCTCCTTGTTTCATTAGTGGCATTATCCCAAAATGCTCCTTTCCAGTAGACTAAAGAGAAAAAGTGAATTAATGCCACTGTTGAGTTACAGAAAACAGAATCATCACTTCATATCTAGCAGCCCCAGACATCATTCTGTTCTACTTGACCCATGCTTTGGAATTCAATTTGATCTTAATCATTCCCATGGAGTGGCTGAATTAACTTAATAATTCAATTTATAACTGTACCATACTTACATGATAGTATTCAAAGTGCCTTCAGTTAAACTATCTCTTTTAAAACTGGGGAGAAAGAAGTTAAAGTAGTTGGTCTGTATCCCTTTCACTGCCTTTGTGAGGAAACAGACATGGGAATGTTGCTGAGAGGGGAAGGGAGGCAAGCAGAGAATTCCATACAATATGATGACTGGATCTTCTGGTAAATGAGCTAATGACATTGCAAGAAAAAGAGACTTTATCTATGGAATGTTCTTAGCAGAATATTCCTAGTTTAGGATTGCTTATGGCTAATAAATTCGGAATCTGTGGATTTATGGAATGTGAGAAATATTTAAGTTTGCAGACTATCTGGGGAATCAGGCTTATTCATACTAGCTGTCTGTCATCCTACACCACATTGGTGATGTTATTTTCCTAGTATTTAACCTATAGACTCATATTTCCGTGAGAAACTAGTTATCTATGAACAGAGTACTGAGACACAGTCTGTCTTATGGGGAGGAGTGCTGAATGGAGGTCACAGAGAGCATAGTACTGGACCATGTGGAAAGTGATGTGTTTCCTTTGAGCATCAATACACTATACCAGCAATACCCAAATAGGATGTGCCTGACAGCAAGCAAAGAAAAAAACGAGAAAGCTGATGACATCATTAGAAAAGGAGCTTTTATCAGAGTCTTCTCATTCCCTATGGGAGAAGTTGGCACAAGACCTCCACTTTGAAGTAACTTTTCTTTGGCTCCAAGCACACACACTGTTCTACATTCCAAAAAATACATGCATAAAAGTAGCTCTAATATATAAAATAACTAGATGTTGAATAAGTTTGATTTATTCTTTTCTCTTGGTTTATTTGTAACCAAGGTCCTACCCAAACCATTTTTCATCTTTACCTTTCACTTTAATACACCTGTGTGTGACACACACACACACACACACACCACTCCATTTCTTGCTCATCTCAGTCTGCATCAGATATTCTAAAACTGAATGTCTAGGAAATCCCACTATTAAGCAAGCTAGTGTTCTAGCCTAAGCAATCAAAAGATTATTTTATGTGTATGAAGAAATATTATAACTTAGAATAGTATTTCTCAAAATATGCTCTTAAATCGGATATATCAGAATCCTCTAAACTATAAAAATGTAGACTCCTTGGCTTCCCTCCAGATTTAGGGTAGGGATCAAGAAATCTGTATTTTAAACAAATCTTCTTTGTGACTTCTAAGAACAATGATTAGTAGAAAGAACATTGGATTAAGTACTACTGGAAGAGTTACTAGTGTCATGTGGCTGTTTTTCTTCTCTTTCTGAGTAGAATTGGACAAATTATTAAAAGGCCTTAGTTTTCTCATCCGTAAAATGAGGCAATTAAACTGAATGGCCATGGATGAGTAGTCCAGGTGTAATTAGTACAATTTGTTGTCTAGTTGTTCAGTATATTTTGAAATGAATTATCCATACAAACAATGCTCTCTTAGAGGATTTGCCTTGCAATTCTTCATTTCCTTATATTCTCCAAGATGTATCTGAGAGCCACAAGAGCAATGACACTTGAGAAAAAAATATATTTAGTGAGTAGAATGGCAGTGTTTACAAATTCCTGGCAACTTTCTTGGTTTTCTAAGTAATTGCCCATGAGTCTACTTCATCTAATACGATAGGATGTGATCAGTATATTGATGAGCAAAAAAGTCGTTGCACCTATTTTACCTACAGGTCTATGAACTTTCTCAGGAATTTATATGCAGCTTAAAGGAATTTGAATTAAAAAAATTGTTAGTATTTGCTTTGCTTTTCATAACATTTCTCCATAGAAGATATCTATATAAATAACAGCCACAAAACTGCTATAGGTCTATTATTTTTTAATTTTACTTATAAGCCACATGCCTAAAATACTTTATTTGAAAGTTTGGCCTCATATGTCATAAATTAGAAAATTGACGGGAAATTCTCAGTGAGAAGACTTAACAATTATGAGCTTCAAGATAACAGAAAGAAATAGATTGTTGTCACAAGATAATGGCTGCTGACTGTAAGATAAATGTCAGAGCAAAGTCATTGCAAAGTCTGGCCATTTATCAAAAGTAAACACTGAAGAAAAGTATGATACATTTATCAAGCAACTGTTCTCAAAAGTTTTATTTTTCTATCCTAGCTAATCTATGATTTAGATGCTGTCATTTCACCTGCCAGGTGTTTGTGCAGCTAACTGACTTGGGTCACAGCCACATCAGTTAGAGTTACATAACCTTGACTTTTTAAGTGATTATTGTGTTTAAGAAAAATCTTATAGTAAGAAATTAATTAAGAAAGTTAATTGATTTGGCTTATTCGTTGTTTCTTTTTACTTAGAATTTTTTTAATGCTCTCGTCTATTATTAAAAGTGATTTAGTGTGGTTCACATTAAAATGCATATTTAACAAATCAGTAAAGTAGAAATTTAAAAAGCTAGAACTAAGGGGAATTATACTGAAAGTTATTTTAATATAAACATAATGACTCTAACAAGTATACTGATTGCTCTACACCTCTTACTCCCTGACAGATGTGGCTTATTGAACCACAAGGGTGATATTATCATTTGATACAGACAGATCTATTGTCATCAATAGCCATTTATACCCATCACCACTCATAAATTACTGTAAAAATTAGGCCACTGCTCTCCCAATTTAACATGTTCTTTCACATTCCAACCATGATGGTGAATTTGGAATTCTCTTAACTTCTTAAAACAATGGGACCCACAGACCAGCTTCCTCAAATGGAGAGCAAACCCCCAGTAATTAGTAAACTGATAAAGTACATGAGGATCTTTGTATATAACTTATACATGTAAACTGATAAAGTACATGAGGATCTTTGTATATAACTTATACATATATAAGCAGATATACTTTATTTACATAACTACTTGAGAATGGCATTATTTGGATAGATCCAGTAAAGATTTTCTTCATTCTCCTCTATAAATAATCAGAGAAGTTGAGTATCTTCCAGAATCGTGCCCAGTCTCTGGATTTTGCACACTTCTTCTCTTTTATTTGTGGATCAGCATTGGCCTGGCTCATTGTGGCCTATCTTACAACCCAAGAGCAGTTGGCAAAGGAGAAAGACACAGTGAAAAAGTGGCAGGAACAGCTGGAAAAAACAGAGGACGGTAGCAGCTCAAAGAGGGCACCTCTGTCTGAGTCTCTTTTGTGGAAAAAGAAGTTACTGTTCAACTTACCAAAATGCCTTACACATTCCTCACAAATAAATAAACCAACCAATACAGCGTTATCCAGGCCCAACTTCCGGTAGCTCCAAGAGAAGCCATTAGAGACAGGAGTCTCTTAGAGCCACAGAAACAGATCTTCCAGACCCCCAGTTTGTAAAAGAACCTTTGTCGCATTTGATAAACATTATTCCCCGGGAGCAGCCCAGGACCTCTGCTGCGCAGACGCCAAAGCCCTCGCTGTCAACTCTGTGAGGCCAACGCTCTGGGGATCTATCAGTCAGTGCAATTGTCTTTTTTCAGTGGGGCAGGTCTGGGAGGTGGCAGGGACCAGGTGGTAAGTTCTCGAAGGCTGTGGGGCAGACTGGAGGGCCACAGCCCAGCCCAGCGAGGCAGCAACCCCACACCCCTCAAAGTTGCCAGCCAGAACTGACGTGTGACCTCCTGGATGTTAATACCATTAAAACCAACGTTGTTGCCCGGGGGAAAAAAAATGAATATCGTGGATCCTAAAATATGGTTACCTAAAAGCTTTATAGTCCTTCTTTTCTTCCTTGTTTCCTTTGTTCATTCATGTGTCCAATCAAAACATATTGAATAGTTGCCATGTGTTGGATATTGCATATTGTTAAGGTAAAAAAAAAATAGATGAACAAGACATGATCTCTTTATTTAGGAATTCCTAGATTAATGTGCATGGATGTATATGAGCGTATATATATATTCATTAGGCTATGAATATATGTGTTAATATACATATATGTATACACACACCTAAAACACATACACATGCATATTTAGGTAAGGGTAAGTATTTTTTTTTTTTTTTTGAGACAGAGTGTCACTCTGTTGCCTTCGCTAGAGTGCCATGGCATCAGCCTAGCTCACAGCAAACTCAAACTGCTGGGCTCAAGTGATCCTTCTGCCTCAGCCTCCCAAGTAGCTGGGACTACAGGCATATGCCACCATGCCCAGCTAATTTTTTTCTATATATTTTTAGATAGCCAATTAATTTCTTTCTATTTTTAGTAGAGACAGGGTCTCACTCTTGCTCAGGCTGGTTTCGAACTCCTGACCTTGGGTGATCCACCTGCCTGAGGCTCCCAGAATGCTAGGATTACAGGCATTAGCCACTGCACTCGGCCAAGGATAAGCATTAAGTATTAAATACTTCAGTACAACTGGGAACGTATGTTTGAGGTAGGGTTGAGGGACAAGTGGGGAATGTCTGGAAATGTAATATAGCTTTAGAATATAAAGGACCTTGAGCACTTTGCTAAGGAGTTTAAATTTTGTCCTATAGGGAAGAGAAAGTCATGAAAAGACTCTTAAATGCAGGAATGACTGAGTCTTGCCTGACTATATTGGAGATGTCATGAAAACATAAAATATTGGAAGTGGGAAGTCTTTGTTACACTTTAAGTAAGACGTGGTGGTTGCTTGAAAAAGCAAGGGGGTAGTAGAGGTGATGGGAAGGGCATTGACTATGTGAAAGACTATATTAATAGTTATTTAGGGATATAAGAGAAAAGAATGACTCAGGAACAACTAATGTTTTCAGTTCGGAAGTATACGACTATGGTTAAAAAAAAACTTTGTGGTGAGACTATAAAGCTGTTTTTATCACTTTTATCACTGTGTTCCTGGGCAATTTGCTCAAATTCTTTGTGTCTAAATGTTCTTACTTGTAAAATAGATATAATAGTTACTTTCACCTTAATAGGATTGTTGTATTAATGTGTTCGTGTATGGAAAGCTCTTAAAATGTTGTCTGGAATATAATGAAATGTTGAACAAATGTTTCTTCTTATTATTATATCACTTTTTGTCATATATCATTATTATTATTGTCATGATGCCATTATCTGAAATAAAGTATTCTAACAACAAAGGAAATTTTGAGGAAAATAGAATGAATCCTACTTTGGATTAATCAAATATTTTAATCAAACATCCAGTGATAGGTAGGTCATCAGA
The DNA here is from genome assembly GCF_040939455.1 of Microcebus murinus. NCBI lineage: Eukaryota > Metazoa > Chordata > Mammalia > Primates > Cheirogaleidae > Microcebus > Microcebus murinus. Next base: position 60,475,302 of record NC_134108.1, on the reverse strand, counting down.
GAAGCAGTTCTGGAAAGAGTATATAAATTTGCAAGTCAGCCATGTACAGGTCACATTTGAAGCTGTGGAATAGTTTGGATTGCCCCAGGGGAAAACATAAGAAAAGAAGAAAAGAGAGGAATATTGAGAAACAAAATAATCCTCCTAGAAATACCAATATTTAAGCAATGGTAGAAGACGGGCCATCATAATAGGCTGAAGAGCAAAGATATAAAAGAAGAACATGGAAAGATGGGTGGGATAACCAAAAAAGTAGAGCCCAATAAGAAGATGAAGACAACTACATTGTCAAATTATTGGCATTCAACAAATAATTGTTGTGAATGAAGTAATTAACTAACTTGATAATTGAGAAACCATTGATTACGTAGCAATCTGTTTTCATCCTGCTGCTTTCACATTGATTGGCATATGAATGAATTGAAAATAAATGTTAGACTGAAAAAGCAGTTTAAGTAATGTTAGGGATGAATTTCAGATTTCAGTGGGCTAAATTTTTAATGGAGACATGAGGAAAGCTATTAATATACCTTGGTAAAAATATAATTGTAGACAATACTATCTATTAAAGTGAATTGTATGCCACGTAAATTTGCTTCCATACTATTATTCATATCAATGTAAGAGTACATGAGTCAGTAAGTTATGTCCATGGGATCACCCATACATGGAAAGAATAAAATTGGGAGAAATTAGGGAAAAAATGGAGGAAAAAGGAAGTAAAACTTTTAAGTCAAATAAACTGGATACAAGCAAGTTAAAATCCAAAAACTGCCTGTACACAAGTAATAACCAGTTAAAAAATACAGTGGAAAACTGATTTTATTTACTGGAACAAATGTTAAATATGATAGTTAAGAGGCTGGGCGTGGTGGCTCACGCCTGTAATCCTAGCACTCTGGGAGGCTGAGGCGGGCGGATTGCTTGAGGTCAGGAGTTTAAAACCAGCCTGAGCAAGAGCAAGACCCCGTCTCTACTATAAATAGAAAGAAATTAATTGGCCAACTAATATATATATATATATGTATATATATATATAGGAAAAATGAGCCGGGCATGATGGCGAATGCCTGTAGTCCCAGCTACTTGGGAGGCTGAGGCAGGAGGATCACTTGAGCCCAGGAGATTGAGGTTGCTGTGAGCTAGGCTGACGCCACGGCACTCACGCTAGCCTGGGCAACAAAGTGAGACTCCGTCTCAAAAAAAAAAAAAAAAAAATATGATAGTTAAGAATCATTTTATCTTAACAAGAAATAAATGAGACCTATGATATTTTGCTTGGCTATTTTGCTTGGCTCAATGGAATGAGTAAACAAATTCTTGAATTAAAATACTGGCAAAAAATTTTTATCAGATTTTTAAAAATATATTTAATTTAATTTCAACAAAAATCTCAATAGAATATCTTTAGGAAATTTAAAAATCAATCTTAAAATTTGTATAAATAAACAACTTCTGGTAAGATAACTTCAAGAAAAATTAGAAAACAGCTGAAGAGAATGAATTATTAAGGCACATTTTTAAAAAACCAAATAACTAAAACTTAGAAATCAATTAAAGAAGAAATCTTGATGGGCATGGTTCATGAATAAATTATAAATTATTCATTAATTTAGAAATATAATAGCTAATGGATTAAAGAATATTTAACTTCCTTAATAATGAAAGATATGTAAATAAAAAGTACATAAGAAACATTCCTTTATCTTTTTGTTAGTTGATATATGAACACCTATTTCATAATGTTTGGCCAAAATAATTAAAAGCTCAAAATTTTACATTCTTTTTACCAGTAATGACATTTCTATGAAGGAAATCACAATATATAAGAACATTTATTTAAATATGTTTATTAAAGCATTATTTTATAAGAAAATATTGGGAGCAAGATAAATGTTCCAGAAAATAAGAAAAATTAATTATGGCAATCTAATATTATGTAACACTATATAAGCACTAAAATTATAATTACATGGAAAATCAGTATTATAAAAATTTAAATAAAAACTTGAATGCAGTTTGATATAAGCCAGAATATATATAACATATTCTGGATTCTGTATTAACCATTTTTCTCTTGGAATCTAAATTATTCATTGCTTTGCTAAGGATGTAGTAATCTAAATAGAAAAATTGAAGTGTATGTAATTAAAGGCTTATCAGATAGCTGTTTGTTTTCCCTCTTAATTTCAGTACATATATTTAATATTGCATCCCTGACAAAAATAAATATGAGTACTTTCAAAATTAATTGACCAAAAGTGATATTACAACAATCTTAGTCTATTAAAGTAGCTCGTGTATATTGGATAAAAATTCTAATTTTGCGTTTTATAAACCAACTGAAAGTAAACAAGAAATTTCAAAAATAATAGAGGATTCTTCAAAATTAGAGCAAGTGGCCGAATTCTGACAGCAGATGTATTTACTGAGAAACTGTAGGTTAGAGGTACTATTCTACAGGAACAGGCATTAGAACAGCATCCTTAAATGAGGAGGTATGTGGGCCTATCTCTGGGAGCAAATTCCCTCAGATAGGATTTGTTCTAGTTGTCTGGCAAGGGATAGTATGTTCTGGGAAGTGATTATTATGAAGAGGGTTTGGCTGAGAAAATGATGCAAAATTAAGAATTTATAATAATTTGTACACATTTGTCCAGATATAATTATTAATTTTCTGCCACATTTTTGCTTTCCAATAAATGATGACAGGAAAAGTAATTTTTAAGTAAAAAATTGTTTTGTTTATGGCAAATCAATTATTTATAAAATGAAGCTTAGTGGTGATTTTAGGGAAGAGTATAAAGAGCACCTGGACGCTAGGCCAGTTTAACCATTACTACATAAACTTGAGCAAGACTCACAGTTGTTCTAGAGTTCAGTTTCCTTAGTTGGAAAATAAGGCATTTGTTTTTAAATCACCACTAAGATCCTTTCTGTTCCTAAATTTCTATGACCATAATTTCAGTAATAGCCACTCCACAATTATAGCAATAATAATAATAATTTCATCTGTTGTTACTTTTAAACTAGGTGTGGTACAAAATACAGTCTATGAATTATTCTATTTAATCCTTGTAATGATAATAGGTTCTATTATCAGTTCCATTTCTTTTTTTTTTTTTTTTTTTTTTTTGAGACAGAGTCTCACTTTGTTGCCCAGGCTAGAGTGAGTGCCGTGGCGTCAGCCTGGCTCACAGCAACCTCAATCTCCTGGGCTCAGCGATCCTACTGCCTCAGCCTCCCGAGTAGCTGGGACTACAGGCATGCGCCACCATGCCCAGCTAATTTTTTGTATATATATTTTTAGTTGGTCAATTAGTTTCTTTCTATTTTTGATAGAGACGGGGTCTCGCTCAGGCTGGTTTCGAACTCCTGACCTTGAGCGATCCGCCCGCCTCGGCCTCCCAAAGTGCTAGGATTACAGGCGTGAGCCACCGCGCCCGGCCTCAGTTCCATTTCTTAATGAGGATCTAGAAGTTTAGAGATGTCAATTAATTTCCTGAAGGCCATATAGTTGCAAGTGGCAGAATCAAGATTCAAACCCAAATGACTACAAATCCCAAGCTCAGAACCACTATACCACACTCCTTGTCTATTTCGCATCTTATTTCTAAGCAACTAGAGCATAGGAATTACTTGTTGCAAATGTGGAAAATGTGCATCAAATATACTAATGGTGTAGAAAGTTGTGTCTTAGCCCTATTATTCTCTGCAGCACCTAATAGATGGTCTTAAAGATGTATCTTTGTTGAATAAACTAAAAGACAGCATTTTTTCCTCTATGTACCCAATCGTTGGGATCTTTAAAAAAGATCAAAACAAAGGGGAGGATCATGTTCAAAATTACTAGTCCATGATGGTTTGAGTTACACAATTCACTGTAAACGTGGTACATGCCTCAACATGATATTAACATAGTTATTTTTATAATAAATTTGTCTTCCATAATTTTTTTAAAAGACCACATTTTTTTCTGACTGTGATGTCCACTGGTTGACTTGTTAGTGAAAGATAAGATTTTCTGATGTTACCATCTTTGTGCTCTATTTTAATTAAAATATTTTGTCATAAGTAAAACAATGTACAAATGTAGCTAAGTAAAATTTATCTTGCTCTAAATATGAGTAAATCTGAATAAAAGGTTATTTTTTGAGCAATGTGTAATTATACAGCACACATAAAGCCTTATTTGGCAGGCACATGTCAAAGCCCGAATAGGTAGACACTGGAGTTACAAAGAGGAAGCAGGAACTCTTCCTACCCTTAGGAGTCTTTCAGTCTAACTGGAGAAATACACATAAACAAGCTGCCAGAAAACAAGAAGACAAATGCTGTAACTGATAATGTAGGCACAAGGAACAGCACATTATTACTACCTGCATATGTTTCACAGAGAAAATGAGATTTGAACTGCTCTTGGAAAGAAGGGTTGAAAAGACAAAGGGTAGTATTACTGATAAACGTTCAGGGCAAGTTGAGGCCTGAAAGTCTATGGGTGTGTAGTATTCAATAGAGTATAGGAAATGTTGGTCTGAAGATCAAGAATGAGGTCAGGTTAGAGAAATCGGTTGCACAAATTAAATATCTAGCTATTAATTACAATTTCGCATAGCATGAAAGGCAGAGCTAGAAGAAATAGGGGTTAGAGAGAATGATGGGGAACAAAAACATTCAAGGGCACTGCTGAGGAAGAAGTGCTAGGGAGGAGTTCTCACACTGTGTTTTATCAAGATGAATCTCCTTTATTTGTTCTTTCTCCAGTGTTGCCTCTCTTTATCTGTGTAACCTTGAACAACCAAACCTCATCCTGGCACAACTTCTGCCATCTGTGGAATGAGGGAATAAAACTAATTCATACATTCCCAGCCTGGGTCCCCAAAGGTACCAGTGAAGTTCTTCAAAATGAACTAAAACTCCATTTATATTTTTAACATTAAAAAATAAGAGTATACATTACGGCTTGTTTACTGATACGAAATCCTTCAAAATTTAGCATCTGCAAGTAAACTAATAAAAGAAACTTTGCTAGTGAAAACATTGCAAGCCATTAGCCCAAATGATTACTAGAATCCTTTCCAGTTCTAAAAATCTATTATTTTATTATTTCAGTGAATATTTGCAGAGCTTCATTTTTAACATAAAATTTATACTCCACCAAACAATATTCACAGTGTCCCCATCCCTGAGAATGTAGCCTGTCTTGCAGCTGCACATGGACCATTAGCACAGCCATTTATGTAAAATGTGATGATATCTGTTTTCTTTGGTTTATTAAAAAACAAAACACAACATTTAAAATCAGTCATTTCTTAGGAAAAAGGCAAATAGCATAATTAAAATAAGATTAAGTTGTGAAGATAAATTTTCTGAAGTAGCCTAGTTTATTAGTGTCTACTTAGAAGTCAGATTTTTGTTAAATTATAAGATTCTTGAAAGAAACTAAAATTAGACTTCTGGCATATCCGTTTTCTCCTTTTAAAAGGGGAAAATATCATAATTATTCTCACCTCATACTTCATAAAGTTTTCCTGAAGAATATTTTGGAGTCCCATTGTTCTCTCGAGCATTGGGGTTCAAAAATAAGATTATTTAAAAACAATACAGCCACCTACATAACCATGGTTTTTAGAAGAAAATTACCTTCATCACCAAAAATTTGCTCTTGTAACCAAATCAAATATTGTAATTGTATAAAGTTTAACTGATTAATTAGAAGGTTTTAGTTTTTAAGCAGTACATATACATATATATTATACATATGCATACGTATTTTTTCACTATTTTAAAAAGACTCAATTATTAGGAGAAAGCTACTACATTACATAAATAAAAAATATGACAAAAATTTGGTTGTATTAGGAGCTGTGTTTGAAACTAATGATGGTGAAAATCTTAAAACAGTAGGAAAACTATCGAGACTGCATGTTCTCCTTGGATACATCAGAAACCAAGTCATTCACCAGGGTTTAATACTAAGAAAACTTGAGAAAGTATAGAATCCTGAATTTTAACTTTTTACCACTTCATATTTAGCATCTGGAGGAAAATAATCAGAATTCAGTGCTTCAGAAATGAATTTTAATCATCTGACAAATAAATATACTAGTTTTCATTCTTGCAGAAGCAGTATTCACATATTTAAAAATTTAAGGATGTTTAATTTTTATTTTCTTAACTTATAATAATTCATTCATTAGATTTTGAAATGAACATTAATGGGCCAAATATTATGCATACCAGGATATTCTTATAATATGAATCCAAGGGAAATTAATACCCTTTCAAACCTTTAGATTTTTAAAACTATCCTTCTAATTCAGTCTAATGCTTCATCAGCTGAATATTAACATCTGTTAGCTATGTCAACTTAAATGCACTGGCTGATTTGCCAGTGGGTCAATGAAAGAGCCCTGTAGGATTCTTAAGTTCAATGTGTACATTAAGATAAGCAATAAAATGACATTACTTTTCTTCTCTACTGTTTTGCAGTAGGTATTAAGACGTATTTATAGCCCAAAAGAGCCTGTTAGAGCAGCCTTTGTTCTTCTACCTCTTAAAACATACCAGAAAAGGATACTAACTCAAGCTTCACAGTTCATATTGTGTCACTAGCCTATTATTTACTATAAATAGTGAAATGACTGGGAGAGTGGTCTGACTTCAGTTGTGACTCAGGGCAGTCAGTTTCTTGGTGGGTAACATTTCCATGGTATTCAAAAAAAGGCCAGATTTTTAGTACCTTTTATTAGGACATGATACTACATAAAGAATGCTTGCATGTTTGCATTTTGTATACCAAATGACATTCTTTAAATTGATGTTGAGATTTAAGAAAATATAGGAAGACTATTTTGGGGTGGAGTCCAAAAGAGGAAAAATTAATAAGAATTATTAAAATATCTTTACAAAATGTCAAGGACAGCAGATTCACTTGATAGGCCATCTTGCTGGTAATCTGGACATTCCCTGAGAGATTTCATGTGGCTGCTGAATTAATTTACACTACTTTGTGAGTGTAAATTATAGTCTTCCTTCATCCAAGGAGAAAATATCCACATATTTTTCTTTCATTTGAAAATAGAACTGCTGGGATCAACATATATACTTGGCATTGGCCTCCCACGTATAAAGTAAATAATTTAAATTATTGTCAATGTATTATACTGTTTGATATATAGAAATATAAACACTTAACTCCCAATAAAATTAAAGTTTAGCATGGGCATATTATAACATTGTTTTATGTTCACATTGTTATTTCCCTGGGGGCAATTGAAGTGTTTCTAATAGTAGTTATTTAGTTCTCAAATCTACCACATGAAGTGCTCAGCAGCAAATATCATTGACCTTGCTTCTCAAATTGGAGCACTTTTGTGAGGTTTATGTTTCAGATAAACAAATAGACAATAATAAGGAAACAATGCTTATTAGTTATCTGAAGGCTCTCTTCATTATTTTATGCATTTGTAAAATTTTTACCAAAGCAATATGCTTACATAGCCTAAAGCCATTAAAGAGTACAAAATGTCTAGTAAAGAAAAACTTCATATACTGGTTCTCATTATTTTAACTTATTAGTTTCTAAAAATCTTGAAACAATTTCCTTCAAATTTTAACTCAAAATTGAATACGCTTTGGGTTATATTTTTGCATTATGAAACTATCTAAAGTTTTTTTTAATTTATATGGAAAACATTAGTTCTTTCTTTATAAAATAAATGGATTTTCAGCTTCAAAAAAAGGGAGGGAAGAAAAACTTCAATTCCTTCCCCAGCCCTTGCCCTTCCTTGGAGTGACACCCCAGAGACACAATACTCATGGTGTGATTTTCTTTATATTCTTAGATATTCAGTGAGCCCTTGCACTCACGACCTTAGTTATTTTCTTGTTATTTTAAAATAATTTTTAAATTATTTCTTCTCGGTTCCATTTCTGGAATTCTTATGAATCAGATGTTGGACCTTCAGAATTGACTCTAATTCGTTTTTTTCTATTCTATCTTTTTACTCTTTCATTTTTATTCTACATTCTGGGAGATTTCCTCAATTTTGTTTTCCAAATTTTCTGCTGGAACTTTAATTTTGGTTATATTTCCAAGAGCTTTTTCCATCTTTTTGGTTGTCCTGGCTTCATATCATTCTGCTTTTGTTTCATAGGTACATCTCCTTTTATAACTCTGAGATAGTCACTATATTTTTTCTCATGAGCCTTTTTTCAGTGCGCTCATTTTGATCTCTTTCTTTCATATTAGAGACTTAACCAGAAGTTGAAAGATCCATTCATATTTGAAGGTAAGGCCAAGAAAGCTAATTGAAACTGTTTATGTTTGGGCGGAGTTTGTTAGATATGTTTCATTTTCAGTGATTAATCAGTGAATTGGTCTTTTTATTGGGAGAGATCAATATGTAGGCTCTTGCTTCTCTCTGCCCCCACCCCCAACCATTCAGTTTCTGAAAAGAAGACTCCTCAATTTCCTTCTCTAGAGATATATCCCTGTGGCTAATGTTTTTAAAAATAAAATTTTTATTTTATTTAAATATTAGATATTTTCAGATAAGGTTGGCTTCCTAGAATGAGATAGGAAGAATTCCTTCCTCCTCAATTTTTTTGAATAATTTGAGGAGAATTGAGGTTAGCTCTTCTTTGAATTAACACTGGTGGAATTTGGCAATGAAACTATCTGGTCTTGGACATTTCTTTGTTGGGAGATTTTTCATTACTGCTTTGATCTCATCACTTTTTATTGTCTGTTCGGGATTTTTATTCATTTATTTTTTATTAAATCTTAGTAAGTTGTACATGTCCAGGAGTTTATTCATTTCCTCTAGGTTTTCCAGTATGTTAGTGTATAGTTGTTCAAAGTAGTCTCTAATGATGTTTTATATTTCTGTGGTATTGGTTGTAATGTCTCCTTTTTCATTTCTGATTTTGTTTATTTGATCTCTCTTTTTTCTTGGTCAGTCTAGCTAGTGGTTTATCAATTTTGTTTATCTTTTCAGAAAACCAACTTTTTTCCCCATTGATTCTTTGTATGTTTTTAGCCTCCATTTCATTTAAAGATCTACTATGATCTTTATTATTTCTTTCCCTCTACTAATTTTGGACTTGGTTTGCTCTTGCTTTCCTAATTCTTCAAGGTGCATCATTAGATTGTTTATCTGAAATGTCTCCACTTTTGATATAGATGCTTATTGTTATAAACTATTCTCTCAGCACTGATTTTGCTATATCTCAGAGGTTTTGGTATGTCGTGTTTTCATTTTCTTTTTTATTAAGAAATTCTTTAATTACCTCCTTATTTTTTTACTTGACTCAACAGTCATTTAAAACCATGATTTCCGTGTATTTATACAGTTTCTGGCTACGGGAGGCAGGGGCGGAGTGATCCCCAGGCTCCTACCCTGTAGAATGTGCAGGTGAGAGGCAGCAGTGGCTATGCTGCAGCCCTGCTGCTTGGCAGGGTGCAGTGGGGTCAGGTCACAAAGATGGTAACTATGGGCAGGAGACTTTGTCTGGGCCTATGAAAATGCATGGTATCTCTGCTGCTGGCAGCAGTGAGGTCACTGCCATTGGTCCCCAGATGCAGTTTGTTGGAGGCTGGGCTCCCAAAATGGTCTCTTGCTGTAGTTCTTAGGATTGGGGGTGTATGTGGGGGACCTAGCTTCATTCAGTTCCGTCCCTGGAGCAGTGCCATTGCACAATTTCCAAGCAGCTCCTCATTTTGGTTTTGGGGCATGCAAGGACTGAGGAGCTCTCCTGTGGCTAGGATTGCAGGAGCCCATGGTGGGAATATGGACCACTGGGGGTTTTTCACTTACCCTTTCTATGCATTGAGTAGTCTCTTCAGGGTTCCAGCTGATCCCAGCTGAGCAACTGCCTTCCTTCCCTCTCCTTCCTTGCTTTAGGTGTTTGTTATCAGTTCCCTGTTGAATTTCAGTATTCTTTCTTGGATGATCTATCGGAAGTGGGATTATCTACTCACTATTCAGGTTTTTCTTTGCAGAGGAGGTGAGCGCAAGATGTCTGTAAGCCATCTTTTTTTTTGGGGGGGGGAGACAGGTTCTCACTCTGTTGCCTGGGCTAAAATGTGGTGGTTTCATCAGAGCTCACTTCAACCTCAAACAGCTGGGTTTAATTGATCCTCCTGCCTCAGCCTCCTGAGTAGCTGGAGGAATGTACCTCCTGAGTGTACCACCATGCCTGGCTAATTTTCTAATATTTGTAGAGATGGGGCCTCACTCTTGCTCAGGCTGGTCTCAAACTCCTGGCCTCAAGCCATCCTCCCACCTCAACCCACCAAAGTGCTAGGGTTACAGGTGTGAGCCACCACACCAGCCCTCTAAGCTTGCAGTCCCCAACCCTCAGGTCACAGACTTCCATGAAACTAGCCCCAGGTGCCAAAAACATTGAGGACCCCTGCTCTAAGTCATCTTGATGCCCCTTCTATTATTATTCCTGAAGTTAAGTCAGTTATTATTCTTCCACTTGCTTTCTGGTTTTTCCTGAAATTGTTGAATTCTCTCAGCTGCTGATACTCCTCTCTCTTTCCCATTCTCTTTGAGCACTTAAAAACATTTTATTCCTTTACAGTCATTTTTGTGAGGTTGTTGAAAGGAGAGAAAATAAGTGCATGATATCAATCTACCATTTTTAATGGAATATTATTTTATTAATTTTCCAGATATTCACATTGTCAGTTTATCTTCTAATGTATAAAGATAAAATGTTTCTGAGAACGTTTAAGATGGCAAATCCTGTCATTCTACAATCTATTTCTGGTGTAAAAACATCACCTCAGTCAGAAATAGCAAGATAATTAGAACTAGAAGTTTTGTCTATAACCTGTATGAAAGCACTAAGAACTAAATTATAATAAGAAGTTAGCTATGAAAGTCCATTTCATGCCAATAATGTATTTAAATATCTTAGGAGAAGCTACTTGCTAAATTTAATAAATTCTTGGAAAATGAATGTCCATTGTTAGCAAACAAAAATAATCCAGAAAAAAATATAGGGAAACAATAATGATTCTTACCAAAAAGAATACTCCTGCTTCTACATTATCTGACAATGTTACTGCTTTGTACTTGAGGAAGTAGAGTAAATGCAGGCCATTAAACACCAAAGACACACAAATTCATACATATTTATGACTTTGAACTTTTTTCAGAATTGTAGCTAAGCAGACCATGATGAATAAAATATTCAATGAAAAAATATTCAACATTTTTATGCTAGTAGCTGTGATTTATTTCTCAGGGGTTCTCACAAGTAAAGTTTAATTGTTTCCAAAACAAAAGCAAGAAAGAATGACATAATACATTTTTAAAAATGGTTATTTGTAAGAGAATATATAAGTGTAGCTATGAGTAACTTCTTTAGTACTTATTTAGAATCTAGGACACATTTCAGTAGACCTTACATAAGAGGAGTGAGATCAATAAGATGAAATTTTAAAGTGTGTTTTTCCATACCTAAAACAATAATAAGTGAAGAATGAAGGACTGAAGTGAAAACAAAAAACAGAAAACCTGTTTGCTTATTTATTAAATGTATGTATACTCTGCCTATTCCAAAAACTGAACTTGAAGTAAATTATTGCAAATAAAACATTATATTGGGAAAATTATGATTGAACAAAATAAGGTATTTAAATGTCCCAATCACCATTTAAAGGGAAATACCTAATTTACCCAACCTCTAATGAAGAACTGTGTCTTGGCCATGTACCCTCTTCACTCTTTTTCATCCAGTCTTTCCTGATGTTGTCACATTCAGTTCCATAGTTTAAAATGAATGCCATCTATATGCCCTTGACTCCTAAATTTGTATTGCTGACCTTGATATATATATCTTTATCTCAAAACTCATTTATCCAGCTGCCAACTTAACATCTTGTTGAATAATGTCTATCATACATCTCAAAAACAGCATGTCCAAATCAGAACTCTTATTTTGCTGGTAAGTGTTTTCCTTTTTTGAATAATCGACAGCAACATGTACCTTGTTTTTTCAAGCCAAAACCCAATTCATTTTTTTTATTTGAAAATATTATGGGGGTTCAAATATTTTCAGTTACATGGGTCGCTTTTATAATGCTTGAGTCATGGTTATAAGTGTGCCCGTCACCCAGATAGTGTCCATTGTACCTGTTAGGCAGGTTATTGGCCATCCCCTCCTCCCTGTCCCCACTGATAGATTTCCATATAGTTTTACATCCGTCTATGCACATGTGTGCTCATTGGTTAGTTCCCATTTATTAATGAGTACAGGTGGTGTTTGTTTTTCCATTCTTTAGATATTTAGGATTAGGATTCTTAATATCATTTTTTCACCTATGTTGCCCATCATAAATTCTTATTAGCAATAACACCAAAATATGTACCAAATCTGTCTTTTATTCCATCTCCATCAATAAAACCCTGGTCAAACAATGGCCATTTATTTTTTATTTTGTTTTAACATCTGTGGACTGTTTCATTAAAGAAACATAAAATGCATATGTAAAGTTTAAGGAATATTTTTAATGAATATCCACCTTCAGAAATAAAACATTATAAATACTCCTAAGGCTCCTTGAATGCTTTTGTTGATCATATTGCCCTCCATTTCTCCCAGAAGTTCATATGTTCATCAATTTGTTTTCTTTTGAAAGTATTCCTTCATATATAGATAATACATTGTTTAGTTTTCATTGTTTTTGAAGTGTTCTTAAATGGAGTTGCATGGTATATATTCTCCTACAACTTGCTGCTTTCTCTCAACATCTTGTTTGTGAGATTTGTCTGTGCTGCTTTGTTTATTTGTACCTCATGTGTTTTTACTATTCTACAGTAGGCAATTGTCTTAATATCTCATAATTTATGTACTGATTCTAATCTGGGTAAATAATTGGATGGCTTCCAATTTTTTTGTTGCCATTGTTTCATTGTTGTCATTCTGGATTAAAAATAATGCTGCTCCAAACGTTCCAGGAATAGTCTATTGTAAATATGTGCTAGAGTTTCTCCAAAGTACATATCTAGAGTAGAAGAACTAAGAGCTAAGATTTCCACATGTTCAAATATAATGGTTTATGCTGAACTATTAAAAATGTACTGATTTACACTCCTATTAGCAACGTATGAATGTTATTGCTGCTCCATTATCTCACCAATACTCATTATTATCTCTAACTTTTTAATTTTTGCCAATCTGAAGAATATAAGTAAGTATCTCTTTGTGATTATAAATTTGGATTTTCCTGATTACTAATTTAGTCCTGCATCTTTTATTTTATTTAATGGCCATTTATGTTCCCTGTCCTCTGAAATGTACATGTAATAATTGAGGTGTATTTTTTATTGATTTTGTCTTATAATTATTGATTTCTTCTACAAATTCTATTATATATTCTCAACATTATAATATTTTGTCCAATATATTTCTGTAAGTATCTTCTTCTAGTTCAAATCTTGTGTTTTCACTCTTTTTATAATATCTTTATATAATTTAAAAATCTATGTTGAGTCAAATTTATCAATATTTTCTTTTTGAATTTGGACTTTTTGAGTCTTCTTTAAGGGAAACTTTCCTGACCTTGAAACATAAGAATATTTTCCTATGTTGTCTTCTAAAGCTTTTAAAGTCTTAGAACAACTTTTGTAAATGACACATGTAAGGATTTAATTTTATTTTTTTCTTTTCAAAGAATATTCATATCCCAGCACCATTCCTTAAGTAGTCCACTTTTCCCAGTGACCAACAGTGTAAAAATCAAGTTTCCACACATATGCGAGTCTATTTCTAAACTGTTTTTGCCATTGGCTATTTGTCTATCCCAAATACCACGTGGAATTATATAACTATAGATTTATAATATCTGATATTTTGTATAGCAAGTTTCTTTACCTGATGCATCTTCTAGACAGTGTTATCTATCATTGTCCCTTTATTATCTTATATACATTTTAGAGTTAGTTTTCAATTTTCTTTTTTACAAAGCCCTCTAATTAAAAAATTTGTATTGAGTCTATTCAACTATTTTGGAGGGAAATCAAATCTTCAATATACTCATCCTTTCCATTCAAAAACATACTATATTGCTCCAATTTTGTGGGGATTTCTTTAATGTCTTTTAATAAAGCTTTATTGTTTTCTTCAAAAGGGCTTCTACAAATTTTATTTACCTATTTGTTTGTTTATTTGTTTCTAGATACTTCATGTTCTTGGCTGTATTAACCAGGAAGATTTGTTTTTCTGGCTGCCAAGTCAGTCATAGTTTTAGAAATGAGAATTCTTTCATTCAAAATTTCCTAACTGGAATATTGCAGTAGTTTTTTAACTGATTTCCCTATCTTTACTTTTATCTCCATTTAGTCATCTCTGCTCACTATCACACTCTAAATTTTTCTGTTTTCTTATTGTTTGTGACCTGTCTTCTCTCAACAGAGCTCAGCTCTCAGAGAGTAGAAACTTCATCTTTCTTGATCAACACCATATCACCAGTGTTTAAAACAAAATGGGCACTTTTAAACAATTGTGAGTCACAGCAAGGTGAGTCACATATATTGTTAATATTTCGGAATGCATAAGTCCAGACAAGGGCTCTACCTTTCACATAAATAAATAAGTTGTTTTGACTATTAATTTACCAACATAGGCCAAAATTATGGAATTACAAACCAAACGATAATATTTATGAGTAGCAGGTAATATGAAAGGAACCGATGATCATTTATTTATTGTCTTCTGTTCTCTGGATGCATTGACTTACACATTACTTTTGAACAGAGGGTAGAATGACACTGTTGATCACAGGTTGCTTAGTTCTGCCTTTCAGCCAGTGTTCCAGCCCTCTAGTGCATCTTGCTTGAGTGACCACATGACTTCCACTTGCACCCCTTCAGTAACCGGTAGCACACTCACTTCTCAGATTTCCATTCCATTTCCAAGTAGCTCTAATTATATTAAAGTTCTTAACACTGAACTATACTCTGCTTCTCTTGAGTTACCTGAGTTCATTAATCTGAGCTCTGATTGACAGATCCTCAAACAACAAAAAACTAGAAAAAAGAAGAAAAAATTTAACATCTTTCAGCATAATAGTCCTTTAAATATGTTAAATAAATTATTAGGTACAATAGTTGTTCTCTTATTTTGTCTAAACATCCCTATACCTTCATAAATGCATTCTTTCAGCTACTATTTTAAGTGTTTACCATATGCTAAGCATAGCAAAGGTGAACATTAGTAACTGTCATTTTATGATAACTCCTTGAATTAAGTCTTAACCTTTCAGAATGTACTTGTCAATAAATATTTAGTGGATATTTGGGGCTTCTTCTTAATTCTAGCCACATGGACTGTTTTTGCAAAAAGGTGCTTGGCGACCTTGAAAATTAAGGAGAGAGAGAGAGAGGCTAAAGTGATGAAATCGCACTAAAAGTCAGACCATATAGAAGATCCTATCTATTTCCTTTTAGCAACTAAAATAATTTTGAGTTGATTTTCCAAAGAATTCTGCCAAAAAGAAAAAAATTCTAAGTTTCCTGGAAAGACCATCTGGAATATTTCGTAAGTGTTATGTATTTTTAAAGATATATAAGGCACTCTGGCAAAGAAGAAAGGGTTTTTGGATAAAAAAATAAAACAAAAAATTACACCAAATTTCAATTTTCAATTCTGCCTCCAATCATTCCTGTCAATTAAAAATGTATATCTAAATTTCCCAAATTTATCCCTAAATCTATCAAAGCTTGAGCCTAGTTGATTTATTTACCTTAAAGTTGAATAACAATTTTTCAGAATACAAAATTTATTATATACCCACTTATAACTGATTGGTCTAATACTCAGCTATCAGCAAGTTAGAGATGCAAGTGAATATGTGTCTCATAGAAACTGGACTGAGGTGAGTGGCTGTATAAGAGACATAAAACTTATAATCATAGACTCAGTGGAGAGATTTTGACCTGTAAGTCATAGGAAATAATTTGAAGCATCAGTTACTAAGAGTTGCATTACTGAGACCGCTCGGTAGACTATGGTCTTCAGTATTCACATGGTTATGATTACTGATTCTTACTTGTATCTCTCCACTCCCCATAGACATTCACTCTAATGTTTCATATACATTCCTGGTTGTATATGTATCCTTGCAAAATACAGTGTTGTATACGTGCCTATTTTGTACTATTTTACGCAGAGCATATTATGATGCATATTGTGTAATCTTGCTCAGTTTCTTGTTTTTCCAAATAACATTTATCCGGGTAGCCAAATGTATGTAAATATTTCCCAAGTCTGGCTATTTGAAAGGACTTACCAGACTCCACAGAGTATACCCATCTAAGACTTTCATTTAAATTTTTTTGAAAATACAGTAAAATAAAAAGAGTATAGGCAAGCATTAGAAGTCCAGGGACATTCTATGTGCAAAGTACCATTTTGGGGAGGGCCTAAAGACTTTTTGGACTGCTATAATAAAATACCATAAACTGTGTAGCTTATAAGCAATAAAAACTTACTTCTTACAGTTCTTGAGGTTAGGAAGTCCAAGATCAAAGTGCCAGGAGATCTGGTGTCTGAAAGAGCCTTCTTCTTCTATGAAGATAGATGGTACACTCTAGCTGTGTCATCACATGGTGGAAGGGGATATCTCACTCTGTGGTCTCCTTTATAAAGGCCCTAATCCTGCTCATAAGGGCATAGCCCTCATTATCTAATCCCCTCCCAAAGGCCCCACTTTCTAATACCATCACCTTAGGGGTTAGAATTTCAACATCTGAATTTTTTTCTGGGGGGGGGGGGACACGAACATCCAAACTATAGCAAAAGATAAGTTCCCAGGGAAGCCTTTGAGTGTGTGTGTGTGTGTGTGTGTGTGTGTGTGTGTGTGTGTGTACGTTCGACAAATAAACGATACAAGTTTGCCAAACCCCAGCGGACCAGTTGTAATCATGAAGAAAAAAGTTTACCCTGGGAGTCCTCAACACATCATAAATTCCACTGGCCTTACCTTGCCCAAGAATCAAAAGCAAACAGTCAAGTGGCCTGGAAATAAAGATAGAGTTTTCCAATATAATTATAAAGTAACTTTACCTCCAATATAGTTATAAATTGACTGTACCTTCACTATGTATGTGTATGTGCACATATATGTGTGTGTATATATATATGTATGTATACATGCTTTATTGTTTCTAATTGTTTTGTAGTATTTCATGGCTTACATCTTTTAAGTGGTATATAATTCATTCCCCTGGAGATGGATACCCAGGTTGCCTCCAGTTTCTAACAAGCACAAACAACACTGTGATGTGTTTATTCTTGTGGACCTATATGAGAGTTGCCCTAGGAAACTCAGGTGTAGAATTGCTGGGTCATCAGTAGGACAAAAATATAATTTATCATTCACACTGAACTAATTCTGAGAATGGAAAGGGACATTATTAATCATTATCATCTATTAACATCATGAACCAGAACCTGAATAAACCAAGGCATATGGTCTTCTGAATCACAGGCTGCATATATACACTTAATCCTGCCAGACTGTTCTCTAGACATCATAAATATACCTGTCTCCACACTTTCTTGCCAACACTTTGTGTTTTAAAATTTCTAATTTTGTAATTTGACATGTGCAATGTTCCTTTCATTTGCATTTGTCTCCACATGTTTGTTAACCATAGAGTTTTTCTTTCTTTTAATTTCTGATTCAAAGCTTTAGTTCATTTTTTGCTATGAATATGAAATTGTTGTCAGTTTTACATATAGCAATTATTTTCCCTCAGTTTGTCCCTTTCCATTAACTTTTTCTTTGACCAGAAATCCTTAATTTTGACCTAATGAATCAATTAGTTTTTCAGCTTTATGTTTTGATATATGTAACTTGTTTAAGAAATATTTCCACATCTTAGGGCCACAAAGATATTCTCCTTTTTTTTCTTCCATAAACTATATTATTTTCCCTCTCAAAACATTTTAATTTTGTAATCAATATGAAATAGGAAGCCAGTTTTATTTTTTCTATATATCAAAAGCCCAGTTTTTATACAGAGTTTTTGCCTTTATTTGTAATCTTTAGTCTTAACTAAGAACTCATTAGTTACCAAGCATCTTTTAATTTTCTCAGTTAGTTAATATTTTCCTCTAGTTGGCCTCTCTTTAGTCCTCACACTAAAGGAAAAAAAACATTTGCACTCAGGTATTAAAAGGTACATGATGACATCAGGACCTTGCTGTCATAAAGAATGGATAACCTGCAATTCAGGATTATGCAGGCTGCCAATTTTTGGTTAGCACCTGTACCTCCTATAAAACTGATAGAGGGGCCGGGCGCTGTGGCTCACGCCTGTAATCCTAGCTCTTGGGAGGCCGAGGCGGGCGGATTGCTCAAGGTCAGGAGTTCAAAACCAGCCTGAGCAAGAGCGAGACCCCGTCTCTACTATAAAAAAATACAAAGAAATTAATTGGCCAACTGATATATATATATATAAAATTAGCCGGGCATGGTGGTGCATGCCTGTAGTCCCAGCTACTCAGGAGGCTGAGGCAGGAGGATCGCTTGAGCCCAGGAGTTTGAGGTTGCTGTGAGCTAGGCTGACGCCACGGCACTCACTCTAGCCTGGGCAACAAAGTGAGACTCTGTCTCAAAAAAAAAAAAAAAAAAACTGATAGAGGGACACATGCCATCTCAACACATGGAAATCAGCAAGGAGAGAAACAATTACACATGTGGATGAAGACCAGTTGTCAACTTTGTTCTTCCTGTAATACACGTTTTTAAAGATCTAGACCTGGTTTTAGAAATTGACACTTTCATAGATCCAAAAAGTAAAGTTGGAGGGTTGCCTTATTTTGGATTATTTGAATATTTTTGTCATCTATTTTACCTCTATTATTGGTTTATTAGCTAAAATTTTTTTGTTGTTTTTGCTTTAAGATTTATAGTAAGCATTTTTAACTTACCACGGTCTATCTTCAAGTAATATTATAGCATTCTACGTATGATATGAGAACATTGCAATAGTAGGCTTCTATCTTCCCCAGAAGCATTTCTGCTGTTGTTGTCATACATTTTGCTTCTACATATGTTATAAACCCAACAGTAAACTGGTTTTGGTTTCGATCTAAACAGTACATTTTCTTATATTGGGATTAAAATTAAGAGAAAATGCCTTTATATTTAGCTACATATTTACCATTTTCATTCCTTGGTGTAGATTCACATTTCCATCTGGGATCATTTTCCTTCTGAAGGCCTTGCTTTAACATATCTTGTAATAGACCCTTGCTGGTGCTAAAGTCTTTTAGCTTCTCTATGTCTGAGAAGGTCTTTATTTGATCTTTATTTTTCAAAGATATTTTCACTGACCATAGACTTCTGTTTTACAGTGCTTTAAAGATGTTTCCACACTGTTTTTTGCTTCCATTATTTCTGATGAGAAATATGCTGTCATTTTTTTCTTTATTCTCTGTACATGATATGTCTTTTTTCTTTAGCAGCTTTTAAAATATTATCATTTCATCTCTAAAGAATTTTATAATGATATGTTGTGGTACAATTTCCTTAGTGTACTTGGAGTTTATTGAAATTTTTGGTTCTGTATATTTGTAGCTTTCATCAAATTTGAAAACTTTTTAATTGTTTATTAAACATTTTTTTTTCTTTCTTCCTTCCCCTAATCCTTTAAGGACCTTTATTTTGCATGTTATGTGGTTTGAAGTTTTCCTAGAGCTATATGATGCTCTTTTTTTTCTTCTTGTGTTTTCTAATGAATAGTTTCTACTATCATATCTTCAGCTTCACTAATCCATCTTCCACAATGTCTAATATGTGGTTAATTTCATGTATTTTTTCTTTTCAGAAATAGTAGTTTTATATCTAGAATTTATTGAGTCTTTTAAAAATATCTATGTCTCAGTCACTCCTCTACCTTCTTGAATATATGGAACATCTTATTTTTCTGATTTCTTGCATGAGTGTTGATTTTTTTATTAGGCACCATATATTGTGAATTTTATCTTTGATGATGGATATTTTTGTATTTTTGTATATCTATAATATTTTTAGTTTTGTTCTGAGGCACAGTTAAATTACTTGTAAACAGTTTGACTCTTTCTTTTTGAGGATTGTTTTTAGATTTTGTTAATCAAGACCAAAGCAGCCTTCTTCACTCAAGGACTATTTTTGATGTTAATACTCTTCCACATACTCTTCTTAATGTACTGTGAAGTATGATATTTGTCTACTTTGTCTAGTTGGAATACAAATGATTCCTGGCCTTATATGAACTTTGGAGGCTGTTCCTTCTCTTCCTTTTTGGTGGTTCTTTGGTCTACAATGGGTAGTTTCCTCACACACATTTTCTCATTAATGCTCATATTCAAAGAGGGTCCTCTGCATGGAGATTTGCTATGGAATTCTCTCCTTTTGGATGCTTTTCTCTGAGAACTCTAGACTGTTGGCCTCTTTGAACTCCTAAGACTTGTCTTCTCAACTCCAGCAGATAATCAGGCTTCACCTCAGTTCCCTTTCCCTGAGCCACAGCCTAAACTTTTTTACCTGGCAGAAATCTAGGGAAGTTATAGGACTTATTTGTTTCCCCTCTCTCAGAGATCACTATTCTGGGTTGCTAGGCATCCAATGTTTAAAATTGTTGTTCAATATATTTCTTTACTACTTTTTGTTCTTGCTGTTTCAGTCCATAAAGTAAATCTGGTTCATTTTTGTGCATTTTGGCCAAAAGTGCAACAATGGACTGGATTTTCAACAGTAGATACAAGTCTCATTCTGTAGTGAGACAGGAAGCTAACTTGAGCTTTCAGCATATTTCCAGGAGGGATGAATGTTTTTCTAGCCAATAACTTGTATTAAAATTTACATTTTTTGAAAGGCAAAGATAGAACTCAAAAAGCAGTGGGGTCATCCTAGATTAAAGAAGTCTAAAGAGCCATACAGCCAATAATAACACATGAACTTTGATTGTATCCTGGATCAAAAACAAAATCAGTTTTATTTTACACACAGTTGAAAAAAATTGTATATGAGCTCCTCATTATATGATATGTGATTATTATTGTCTTCTTGGGGTATTAGAATGGTATTACAGTCATGTCAGGGAATGTCCTTTTTCTTAAGATATTTATTCTGAAATATGTAGCTAAGAAGTGTCAGATATTTTTGATATGCTTTCAGATAGTTAAGGAGAGAAAGAAACCAAGAGAGTGAGAGAGAGTGAGAAAGAGTAAGAGAAAGCAAATATGGCAAATGTTAACAATTAATAAAGTTAGGTGAAGCATTCACAGGTGATCTTTGAAAGAATGCTTCAATCTTTCCATCAATTTGAAAATTTTCCAAATAAAAAGTTGGTGGGAAAGAGCTTCACCAAGACCAGAAGGTTTTACATAAAATTTTATTATATTTTTAAGAATTTTTTAGTGAGAAAATGTTTTGAAAGAGAAAGCTTCCATAATAATTTTATAATGTGAGCATAATCTTGAAACTATATCACATCAGGGTAGTTTGAGAAATTCAAAATTTAGCATACTACTATAAATAGGGATATAAAAGTGATGTTTGATAAAATATTGTCAAAATACAACCAGCAGTGCAGTAAAAATATAATACATAGGCAAAATAGAGTTTATTCTAAAAAGCCAATAATAATTTATTTTATTATATTTTTTGTTTTGTTTTGTTTGTTTTGAGACAGGATCTTGCTCTGTCACCCAGGCTGGAGTGCAGTGGCCCAATCACACACAGCTCCCTGCAACCTTGAGCTTCTGAGCTCAAGTGATCCTCCTGTCTCAGCTTCCCAAACTACTGGGATTATAGACATGAGCCACTGTGCCCAGCCCATAATAATATTTTAGCAGTAGAAAATTGATTGACATATTGACCAAATTAGAAGATTAGAGAAAAACCTTGTAATCAAGTAATAGTTTCCAAAATATTCTGACAATATAGTATTAAAGAGCATATAAAATGAATGAGATCTATATGTAACTTCATGGAAATATTTCTGAAACATACTGTTGAGTGCATCAAACAATTTCAAAATGATACTTAGCATACGATACCACTTGTGAGAAATTTAAAAATAAATAAAAATACTATATCAAGTTTCATGATACATATATTCACAGCAAAAACATAAAAATATGAATGTTGAGAGTATATCCCCTGCTTACAATATTCTAGTGGTGTCCCATAACTACTCAGATGAATACCAGAACCTAGATCTGCCAACATTTCTAGAATTGTCAAATACTACACTTCTCCTTCTTCATGCTTCAGTCTTACCTGGCTTCATTTATGCATTTGAATGTGTCACGCTACAACTCACTATGGAGCCTTTGCACAATAGTTTCCTCTTTTGGAGTATTTTAGCCTTATTTTCCTCTAAATAACATATTTCTCTTTCAACTCTCATCCTATTACTCACTTTTTAGGAGATTCAAGTTCAGATTTCCCCATTTTTCTTTTGTAATATTTCATAATATTCCTTCCTTCCAGGGCACTGTATCAGTTGTTATTTCTTGTTTATTTATGAGGTTGTATGTTTAATATCTATCCTCCCATTAGGTTCGTATGTCCCCACATAAAGTTGGAAACCACATCTATTTTGCTAACCAGTGTATCTCCAGTACCTAGAATAGTTATTGACACATTAAAAGTGCTTACCAACTATTTGTTAAATTGAGGAATGAATTAGCAGAGTTATTTTTTCCCATGGAATTATTTTATTTTGGTCACATCCCTTTATAACCATTTTCTTTCTGTTGATTATTATACACTTTTATTTATCTTTCCCATGTGACTAAGCAGTCAAATGTGGTTTGGGCATCTCTCCTTGGATAAGAGGTCATGGATACTATGACTGACAGCACCCTCTAGAACTATGGAAATTGAAGGCAGCATTCTGAGGCAAATAGAAGGGATATGCTAATCTTGGCAATGTATGCAAATGATTGTTAAGAAATTGCTTCAGAGAGCTAATAAATTAAGTTGTTTCTAAAGTAGAATATTTAAGAGAAAAGATCTCTGCAACAAAAACTAGGGTTGAAATATGCCTTTCTTCGTGCTTATATTATTTATGAGCATATAATCATCATTTTTCCTGAGGAAAGAATAAGAATGGCTTCAAAGATATTAAGTGAATAAAAATCCAGAGAATAAATGAGTTTTTAAAATAATTACCAAGAATTTTACACATACTATCTGTGTAATAGTCTTTCAGAGGAAAGTATACATTGCTCTCACAGTGTTTACAAATGAATAAATTAAGAGACAGAGAGTTAAGAAACATCCCTAATATTACACAGTGGCAGAGCCAGAATTAAAATCCACACCTGTATGACTCCTGAGCCCTAGTTTGGCACACAGCAAGCCAAGTATAGGAAAGTTCTGGTGAAACCAAATGAGCTTGGAAATATATGTTGTTTTAACTTTAAGTCAGTGTTTCTTTAAATTTGATGCTGCACTGTGAAACTTTTCAGAAAGTTTGGAAATGCTGCATGTCATATACAGTATTCCTCCCTAAACTGCAGTTTCACTTTCTGTGGTTTCAGTTACCTGTGGTCAACAAGGGTCCAAATATATAAAACTGAAAATTCTAGAAATAAACAACTCCCAAATTTTAAATTGTGCATCATTCTGAGTAGTGTGATAAAATCTCACACCATCCCACTTCCTCCTGCCCAGATGTGAATCATCATTTTGTCTAGCATGTGCACACTGTCTTAGTTATAACCCGCTTGGTTATCAGAGCTACTGTTGCGGAGCTTGTGTTCAAGGCATCCTTATTTTACTTGATAGTGGCCCCAAAGTGCGAGAATGGTGACACTAGCAGTTTGGATATGCAACAGAGATGCCATAAATTATTTCCTTTAAGTGAAAACATGAAAGTTCTTCACTTATTAAGGAAAAAAATATTGTATGCTGAAGTTGTGAAGGTCTACAGTAAGAAAAAATCCATCCATAAAATTGTGAAGAAAATGAAATTCGTATATAGTATATATTGGGCTCAGTACTATCTGTGGTTTCCCACCTCCACTGGGGGTCTTGGAATGTGTTCCAAATGGATACATAAGAGCTACTCTACTCACAAAGTTCTGAGAAAGTTTTTAGTAAAGGAGCAGCTTTTTTATTGTTTAACTCAGTAATTCTGGAAACATACTTGAATAGGAAAACTGTTCTGGGAGCTCTGTTCCAGACAAGATGGAACTATAAAGTTTTTGGTTATTTTTTCTTTTAATGCAGACCTGTATCTCAGGAAGTCAATTCTGTAGCCTCCACCCCCTTTCTCACCTCATGCTTCTGCTGAGGCTGTTCTCTTTGCCTAGAATACCCACATCTTTTTTGTGGTATATGGTAAATTCTTATTTATATACTAATTCAAATGTCACATAATCTGTCAAGTCTTCTATTAATCCTTCACCCACATGCACATACCTACAGAATAAGCACTAATGAGTTATAATAATAACATAATACTAATGACCACTCACCTTTAATGAGCATTTACTATGTTTATACTTGGTTCAAAACATTACAGATCTCATTTAATGGTCACAATAATTATTTATTATTATTGTTATCTCTTTCATTTCCTTCTAGCTCACATATCATTTCTTGGATCCTCCTGCTAAAAACCTCCTCTACAGAGATGACTGGACTGGCTGACTCCTTTCCTCAATCTCTCCTTTGAGCAGCCCAACCAGGTTTGCCCTACCATTCATCACAGTTGTTCGTGTCTAGTGTACCAGCAACTGCTACATTAATGAATCCAGGCAAAACTTCAGTCCTCATTTTACTTAAATTATCAGCAGCATTTGACAAAACTGATCCCTCTTTAGAAGTTCAAATCTTTTCTTCACTCCCAGGATATTGTACATTTCTTGTCCTTGTACATCGCTGGCAATGCCTTTGTGGCCTTCTCTACTGTTTCTCCTCATCTCTCTACTTTCTCAATATTGACCTGCTCCAGTCTTTTGCAGCCATCGCATTGGTGATTTCATCAAATTTCACAATGTTGAGCACTGTGGCTAAGAACAGAGATCCTTGCACCAGACTGTCTGGCTTTGAATTTCAGCTAAACTACTTTATTAGATGTATAACCTTGTGCTAGTGATCTATCTCTACCTTTCTATCTCTACCTATCTCTTACCTCAACTATAAAAATGTGGATTATAATGGCTGTTGTCACATTAAATGAGCTAATATCTGTAAAAGGGCAAAGAATAATGCCTGACACTATATGTTTTTGTGAATACTACTATCTGTACTCAGATGACTCATAAAATCTACCTAGCACAGACTTCTGCTGTAAATGCATGAATCATATGTTCAACTACCTTTATAATGTCTCTACTTAGAAATATAATATACATCTCAAATTTATTATGTATAAAATGGAAATCTTGTCATCTCTTAAATCAAGTGCACTCAGTAAATGGCAACTACATCCAGTTGCAGAGGCTAGGAGACTAGGAGGCATTCTTTGATGCCTCTCTTTCTCTCAGACCACCCATCCATCTGTCAAATCTAGATTTCTCTGCTTTCAGGTTGTCCTGAATCTTACTACTTCTCACCCCAAACATTCTAATCCTTGGCAGGCCCTTTTCACCTCAATTATTGTATGAGCTTGTTTGATCTTCTGTGGACTGTGTTCAACATAGCGGAGTAGTTATTTTGAAATACAAGTCAGAGCATATCACTTCTGTGCTCCTAACTTTCTGTGACTTCCTACCTCACTGATTAAAAGCTGGAGTACTTACAATGGCTTATAAGAATTTACCTAATCTGGACAACCCACTCCCTGAATCTCTCTAATCTCATCTATAATCCTCACTTCTTAATTCCACCCTCACTTCTCTGGCCTCCTCCCAGGTCCTCTAGCAATCCAGGAATGATCTTCTCTCAGGCACTTTGCATTTGCTATTCCTCCTGCCTAGAGTACTCTTTTCTCAGGCACCCACATGTCTCTGTCCCTCACTGCTTCAAATCTTTCCTCAAAGTTCACCTTCCCAAGAATTTATTTGACTACCCATTGAAAATTAGAACTCCACTTCAACCCAGCCCTTTCCCTGCTTTATTTCTCTGTATAGAACTCGAGAAAATCCGGTACACCATATCTTTTATTCATTTGCTTCCCTTTTTCACAGTTTATTTTTTAATTTATTTTTTAATTTCAGAATATTATGGGAGTACAAACAATTTGGTTACACATATTGCCTTTGCCCTGCCCAAATCAGAGCTACAAGTGTGCCCATCCCCCAGGCAGTGCACACTGCACCTATTAGGTGTGAATTTACTCGTCCCCTCCACCCTCTCCCACTTGCCCAACATCCGATGACTGCTACTTCCATATGTGCATGTAAGTGTTGATCAATTACTGCTAATTTAGTGGTGAGTACCTGTGGTACTTGCTTTTCCATTCTTGGGATACTTCACTTAGAAGAATAGGCTCTAGTTCCATCCAGGATAATACAAGAGGTATTAATTCGCCATTGTTTTTTATGGCTGAGTAGTACTCTACGATATACATATCATATTTTATTAATCCATTCATATATTGATGGGCACTTGAGTTGTTTCCACATCTTTGCAATTGTGAATTGCGCTGCTATACACACTCAAGTGCAAATGTCTTTATTGTATTGATAAAATGTTTTTGGTCTTTTGGGTAAATAGTAGTGTGATTGTTCGATCAAATGGTAGTTCTACTTTTAGTTCATAT
The DNA here is from genome assembly GCF_040939455.1 of Microcebus murinus. Classification (NCBI taxonomy): domain Eukaryota; kingdom Metazoa; phylum Chordata; class Mammalia; order Primates; family Cheirogaleidae; genus Microcebus; species Microcebus murinus. Next base: position 60,448,570 of record NC_134108.1, on the reverse strand, counting down.
TACTTTCCAAAGAGATTGTACTAATTTGCCGTCCCACCAGTAGTGTATGAGTATTCCTATCTCTCTGCATCCACGCCGACATTTGTTGTTTTGGGACTTTTTGATAAAAACCATTCTCACTGGTGTTAAATGATATCTCATTGTGGTTTTGATTTGCATTTTCCTGATGATTAGAAATGTTTAACACTTTTTCATGTGTTCATTGGCCTTTAGTCTATCTTCTTTTGAAAAGTTTCTGTTCACGTCCTTTGCCCATTTATTGATGGAGTAGTTTGATTTTTTTCTTGCTGATTTTCCTAAGTTCTATATAGACTTTTGTCACCAGCCCTTTATCAGATGTGTAACATGAAAATGTTTTCTTTCATATTGTAGGTTGTTCACTCTAATGATAGTTTCCTTGGCTGTGCAGAAGCTTTTTAATTTGATCCGGTCCCATTTATTTATTGTTCTTGTAGCTGTGATTGCCTTTGGATACTTCTTCATAAATTCTTTGCCTAGGCCAATGTCTATAAAAGTTTTTTCAACGTTTTCTTCTAGACTTCTTATGGTTCTATGTCTTAGGTTTAAGTCTGTTATCCATTGTGAGTTGATTTTTGTGAGAGGTGAGCGGCGTGTATCCTGTTTCAATCTTGCACATGCGGTTATGCAGTTTTCCCAGCACCATTTATCGAATAGGGATTCTTTTCCCCAGTGTATGTTTTTGTCTGCTTTGTCAAAGATCAGATTACAATATGAGGATGGTTTTATGTCTTGGTTCTCAGTTCTATTCCATTAGTCTGTGTCTCTGCTCTTGTGTCAATGCAATGGTATTTTGATTACTATAGCCTTGTAGTATAGCCTGAAGTCTGGTAGATTGAGGCCTCTCAATTTGTTATTTTTGCTTAAGATTGTTTTGGCTATAGAGAGTCTTCTCTGGTTCCATTCGAAGCATATAATTACTTTTTCTAGATCTGCAAAAAATTATGTTGGTATTTTCATAGGGATTGCATTGAATCTGTAGATCACTTTGGGTAGTACAGACATTTTAACAATGTTGATTCAGCCGATCCATGAGCATAGTAGGGTTCTCCATCTGTTTATGTCCTCTGCAATTTCTTTTCTGAGCGTTTTGTAGTTCTCCCTATATAGGTCTCTCACCTTCTTAACTAAGTATATTCCTAAATATTTAACTTTTTAATGCTATTGTGAAAGTTATTACATCTTCAATTTGATTCTCAGCTTGACTGTTATTGGCATATACGAAAGCTACTGATTTGTGTGCATTGATTTTGTATCCTGAGACCTTGCTGAATTCATTTTATCAATTCCAGGAGTCTCTTGGTTGAATCTTTGGGGTTTTCTAGATATAATATCATATTGTCAGCAAACAGTGATAGTTTGATTTCCTCTGCCCTCATTTGGATACCCTTGATTCCCTTCTCTTGTCTGATTGCTCTGGCAAGGACTTCCAACACTATGTTGAATAGAGGTGGAAATAGTGGGCAACCTTCTCTGGTTCCATTTCTAAGTGGGAATGATGTCAATTTTTCCCCATTCAGTATGATGTCATTTGCTTCCTGATCATTCACCTCTCCCCTCTAGAATATAAGGTTGTCGAGGAGAAGAATTTTTGTTTGTTCACTATCCTTGAGATAGAATATAGTTCAATTTCCTACTCCGTGAGGGAATTTTACATAAAGGATCCTAAAATAAGGATATTGAACCACCCCTCTCTCCTCCTCAAATGCCAAAAATAAAACCTTCAGTGAGAGAGAATCCAAGGAAATATTGTCTATTTAGATAATTCTACTTTTTCCTTCTGGGATAATAAAAAATAAGGTTCATAATTCTTCCCAAGTACAATATCCCACATAATGTATTCTCATTTTGTATTTTATTGTTATTTATCTGTTAATATATGACTCTTCCATTATACAAGTTCCTCTTAAACATTTTAAAACCACCATTTCTTTTAAGAGAATCACCTCCATTAAAAAAAGGCAAAAATACACAAAATCGTGCATACAATTTCCAGAGGCACATAGATTTTCAAAGTACCCTCCTACAGGCCCGAGTGTAAGAACTCCACACTCCAATGAGAGGATCCCAGGGGCAGGCTATTTGTCTAATTTATTTCCTATTCCCAGCTTGTGTCTGGCATACTGACACTTAAAAAAAGAAAAAAAGGAAAAAAAGACTTGCACATTGAATAAATGGATGGAATGAATAATAATCACTTTAGATGCTTCTTACTGCCCCACAGATCTTATCTTTCTCTAAACACTTCCCACTTTGTCAACTATTATAAAGAATGATTTTCAAAACCTGTAACCTCCAGATCACCCTCCTCTGATAACTTTGTGTTCTTGATTTGTACTTGAGAAAGTCAAGCTATCACCTCCCCACCACTACCCCAGATATACAGTTCAAGATTCCATTAATGTTCCAGGCAACTTTGTTATCACCCATGATCCACAGTGATCTTTTGTTTAGCTAAAACTCTATATTCTTTTCACCTGAAATACTGTTAAGCTAGGCCCTTCTAATTCTCTACTTCTTCAGTGGACTTTTAAATCTGACTTTATATTTTTACTATTAAATTTCATTGTCAGTTTCAACCCACTATTCTAGTCTGTAAAGCTCTTTGTATATTACATAACATAGAGCCAGAGATCCCCATAGAGTGATCCCCAAATTTATTAAATATGTCTTATATGTCATCAATTATTTCATTAAAAATGATATAAATAAAAGTACAATAATAGAGACTTCCTGCAGTTCGAGACAATGAGCCATTAACCAGTATCGTTTGGTAGAAAAAGTCTATCAGCTAAAAATTTGACAAACTACTTAGCTATCCTACAAGATATATATATTCACCCTATCCACAAGAATATCTTAGCAATTATTTCAAATTCCTTGTTGAAATCCAAGTGATTCAGATGAGGCATGGTATCTTCTGTGAAATCTTTCCAAGATTCAATTGTGTACACTTCCTTTATGTTCCCATTCCCATAAAATTTTGTGCAAGTCCCTATTATCGGCCTTAACATTATATATCCTAATTTTCTTTTGCATGTGTCTCCTCAAATACTGTGAAATCCTTGAAGAATGAGTCTGTGCTTCCTTTATCTCTACTTCATCAGAACCTCGTGCGTGGTAGTTAATAAATATTTGTCAAATGGAGGAGTAAATAATATAGAAGGATTCTCATATTTTACCTAGGACATGGAATTCTGTATAAAGTTTGCAGTTTTCTCTGGAGTTATTCTAGGAAACAAATCACTAAAATGACTCACAACAATTTGGGAGAATGGAGAAGCCAGTTCATCTCGTTGTGCCTCACTTAAAACACTTACTATTTTAGCTTCATGCACATATGGGATGTATAACTTGGTTTTATAACAGGATTATTTCATCCTTTTAAAGCTAAAACTATACATGCTATTGTGGTTATTTCTGGTATTTTTTTTCTTTTATATTTCACCTTTTGTATTTCTTTTTAAAAGGTCAGAAATAGTATCTCATTATCACTTCAGAGAAAACAGTTGCCAATGTTTCCATTCATAGACATAATACTTGAAGTATCTCCTTTAAAATCATATGAACATAATAAAATGCAACAAAATCATGAGGTTCCTAAATCCTTATGCATTCTGGTATATAACATTTACTTAAACTTTTTGTTTGTTGCCTGATACTAATAAATTTAAGGTATTTGGAGTATAAAATGTCATTATCTTATGCTTGCCTTTTAAAGGCCAGATACAAATCCATTTTTTTCCAAAGCTGAATTCCTATAAGGATACAATCATTGATAAAATATCCAGTGTTCCTGCACAGAGGTTGAGTAATTAGTTTCTACTGCAGACAAGAAAACTTAATGGGTGGAGAACAAAATGACCTGTACATTGTGTGCAATCTTTATTAATTGAACTTTAAGCCAGCCCTTGAGAATTTTATCTATTCTGCAACAAAAAGGTCAACAGAATACCAATACATTTTCTTATATTTATTTGTTCATTTTCCAAATATTAAAGTTGAGTGAAAATTGATTCAATTTATTTGTAATCCAATACCAAACAGGGAAAAGTTATATTCTTCTTACTTATCAATTTATGTTTATGTGGAAAATAATATTTTCAAGAAAAAACAGAAGGAATGTTTGTAATAGCAATGGGCACACTAGATTAGATGTTAAGCATGTTTCTCACTTCTTACCATTTCGTTTTATAAAATGTCTACAAAGAGATTATTTTGCATTTAAAACACTAATACATTTTTATATTGAAAATACTATATTTAAGGTGCTGTTCGGGGCTCCAAAAATACAACATAAATAATATAGTCAATGCCCTCAAAAACTCAAAATCTGGGGCCAGGCAGAGTGGTTCATGACTATAATCCCAGCACTTTGGGAGGACAAAATGGGAAGATCACTTGAGGCCAGGAGTTTAAGGCTAGCCTGGGTAACATAGCAAGACCCCATCTTTACAAAAAATTTTAATTAGTTGGGCATGGTAGTGTGGCCTGTAGTCGCAGCTACTTGGGAAGCTGAGGCAGGAGGATCATGTTTAGCCCGGGAGTATGAGGTTGGGGTGAACTATGATTATACCAATGCACTCCGGCCTGAGCTACAAAGCAAGACCCTGTCTCTAAAAAACTAAATCAATGAAACTGAAATAATCTGTGTTAGTATAGAGGATTTAAAGATGAAACTTTATAAACTGAGAAAGATTTGAGTTATGCATTAGATAATTAGCAGAATTTCATAAGTTTTAAAAGTGATGCTAAGCAATAGCAAAAATAGGGGCAGGGGCTCTGGAAATATATCTAAAGCTATAATTGGAAAATAAAGGGCTGTTGACCTAAAAGAAAGAGGCTGAGGCATAAAATACAATTTGCTTTTGAAAGTTATCATTGGTGACAAGACAGAAGGTGTAAAACCATAATTGACCTAACAAAAGTGAAGAGGCTCTTGGCTGTGACAGTGGAAGTGAAATTAAAAGCATTCTACTATCTCCCCAGGAAACAACCTGGAGGGATAAGCTAGTCCTTATCAGGAGGGATAAGGAAAGTAAGTTCTCCTTTTGCATTTCATCCCTTTATCTCCCTAAGGGTGTGGCAAAGACTATAGTGCCTAATACACCCCTAGGGAGGGGAGAAGGGTGGGTTTTATAGGAGGTTGGTATGGAAGTTTGGGGAGGGTGAATTCTTTAAGCCTAACATTCCACCCTTTTTATTATATACATGTAAGAAAAAGAAGGGCAAGATGTGAGAAAGGGAAAAAATTAAAAATTAGAAAGATTGGGAAGCAGGCATTGTTGTCTTTCCCAGCAGGTTGCTTGCTAGTTTGGGACAGAAACTAGCAACAAATAGTAGGGGGAGCTCAAGATTGATCTTTAAGCTGTTATTAGAAAATTAGGAGATTCAAGGCCTCCCTAATATTCCCCCTCTTTGTTGTTAAAATTAAATTTCTATTTAAAATGAACTCAGAAGTTGGGAAAATGGGCAGAGATCTTTCTTCTGTAGCTACTTCCTGCTAAGAAGGGGCATAGAGATCTTTTATGGAGGTAATTTAAATTATTAAAAAGGAGGGGGTTGAAAATGGACCTTCTAGAAGTTAGAATAGAGGCAGGATGGGGTTTCACAAGAGAACCCCAGAAATATACAGGAGGCAAAGCACAATAAAGAGCCATGTACACACGGCATAGTATTGGAGCCTGGTATCCACGATGCGCTGGACTTTCAGGGACCTTGCTGTGGGAGAAGCAGGTTCTGGAGGGCTTGTGGGTTTTGAGTTCAGAGAGACGACTCTCAGATGGGATTCCCAGAAATTCAGCTATAGTGGTAGAAGCAGTGAGATAATTATTTAAAAGTTGAAGGAGACCCATTTGTTCTGGGAAATCCTTGAGTAAACTCTAGTCTTTAGGCCGTAAGTATTCCAGTCCCTGTAAGAAGTCACTAGTGCATTTCATTGCTGGCAGGTAGGCTCCAGGTTGGGGAGGTGGAGGAAGACAAGGGAACAGATTTTACTAATTCCATTTCTTAAAATCAGTCTTTTGGCCGGGCGCGGTGGCTCACGCCTGTAATCCTAGCACTTTGGGAGGCCGAGGCGGGCGGATTGCTCAAGGTCAGGAGTTCGAAACCAGCCTGAGCGAGACCCCGTCTCTACCAAAAATAGAAAGAAATTAATTGACCAACTAAAAATATATATACAAAAAATTAGCCGGGCATGGTGGCGCATGCCTGTAGTCCCAGCTACTCGGGAGGCTGAGGCAGAAGGATCACTGAGCCCCGGAGATTGAGGTTGCTGTGAGCCAGGCTGACGCTACGGCACTCACTCTAGCCTGGGCAACAAAGTGAGACTCTGTCTCAAAAAAAAAAAAAAAAAATCAGTCTTTATAATTCTACATACCTATCTTTTTTGCAATAGTCCTTTGGCCTAGAGAGGATGAATAAGGTTGGGCTGGAATTTAATAGTTTAAATCCTGGAAATAACTTTGTTATTTATTAATATTACTTCAATGGCTTTTGAAAATAAAACAGGAAAATTATGTTTTAAATAAAAAGTCATAACTAAAATTTTCTTTCTAATTATAGCCAACTGGATCACATACTAAATTCTTTCGTGAATTCCTGTTATAAACTTTATCCCAACCTGCACAGACCATCTACAAAACATGCCTAAAACTTTCTGTTTTGTCCTAACTTTCCCATTTCCTGGCCAAACTGGGGTACGTCAGAGCTGGATCTTCCCAGGTGACAACCCAAACCATGTGGCCAAAGTGGGGTACATCAGAGCTAGGTCTCTCCAGGCTATGACCCAGACCAAACCAGTCATTTTAGGACAAAAAATTCCATACGAGATCCTTTCTTACCAAAATATATTTCCACACTTACTGCCTTTTTACATCTCTTTCTCTTACTCACAAGTTCCTTTCTATTTTGTTTTTAATGAAATATTTGATGTAAGCCAATTAATTAGAGCTCTTTTGTATATTTTGGTAGGGAAACATACATACATGACATATATGGACATGCAAACATGTAAATATATAGAAGAAGATAATTTTAGGTGAAACAAGGCAGAAAGTTCTATAGTTTGAAAGCTCGGAGTACATCAAGAAAAACATATGCAAAGTTCTAGTTAAGTTTTTCCCATAACTCAGAGGAAGGAAGCCATAAGATCTTTTCCCAGTGAGGGTAATTGGGAAGCACAAAAAGAGGGGTGGGTAAATGCTTTCTCTCCCAGCGGAAAGAAGCTGAGGAATTCACAGAGGGTTTGTATTTTATCTTTTACTCTAAAATGGGGGTCGGATAGGGAAATAGAGGCCCTGAAAATTCAGGAAGAGTAGAGGGCAAGGCTCTGGCATTAGTTCTTACCTGTGCCAGGGAGTTACCTAAGGCTCAGCTGTCCCAGTGTGTCGAAGCTCAGTCTGTTCTGAAACAGTCAGACTGAAGCAGTTTCAGAGGGTCTGTGGGCATGGAGGATGCCCCTTTAGGGCGGGACAGCCAGTTCTGAAACACAAGTGCAATCTGCTGTTTTAAGAAGAGGGCACTCACTCTTCCAGTGGCCTTATGTTGTCAGAGGGGGCACGGTCCTGGAGGAGCTCATTTAATGGGGTATGTTTAAAGACCCAGAGTCATAGTGGAGGTAGGGCTCAGTTCCCATAGAAGGGTGTAGCCTTGTCATCTACCTGTCTGGGGCCTTTTTGAGTAACTCTCTGGAAAAGCTCTTTGCAGTGGCAACCACTATTTGAAAAGCGTTCTCTGTTTTTTTAGAGCTGTTGTCAGTCCCACTCTCTTTTTCTTCTGCCTCTCCCCATTTTGGTTATTAAAGACCTTGAAGACCAGGTTTGGGAGATCGTTTTGTGGGGTTTGAGGCCCTTTGTCTGATTTTTGGGGATTGCACGTGATGTCAGACACAGGCTGGGAGATAAAATGCATTTTGGGGAGTAAAGTTCCCTCAGGGTTTCCTACTTGATAATCCCATAATGGGTCTGTTCTAGGGACAGTGACTGTTCCCTATTGGCTGGGCAGGAGTATATCTATGGATTTCATCGCTATGTGCCTGGGCATTAAGCTAAAACCCTGTCCTTCTTTGCAGGGGATAAAGTAAAGAATAACATAGAGGTCATGCCAGGTCAGATCATAAGATTAAGATAAATGAAAGGGACATGCACCCACATGATGCCTTCTGCCCAGCCCCCGGGACTTGAGTGGAAAGAGAGTGGGTAGTAGGGGGCTGGGAAGAGGACAGGGGGCAGGTGGGTGGTAGGAAGATTTGAGCTAGCTTACAGCTTGTACAGAGTGAGGGTTGAGAGTGGGGAGCAAAAAGGCTTGGGCATAGGGAATCTCGGACCATTTGCCATTGCAGCAGCAGAAATTATAATGAGACCTCCAAGGAGGCTTCCCAAAGGGGCAGTTTTAGGAGGAGTAGACTGAGAGTTTCCCATATTCCTGGAAAGAGTAGGGGTCACACGGGGCCAATTCTACTCAATTCTAGGAATCCCTAGAACGAGGGAATGGCACGGGAGTGACTTGTGAGTGACCAGTGCTAGACGAGTTAGAACAGGTGTCCCTGTGTCCAACGAAGGCCCTAGAGGCCAAGGGTCCTCCGGCTTACCTGTAGGACTTTTCCAATTGAGACTAGTAAACAAGAAATGAGAACAAGCTTGTGAGCTCCCTACTCACCAGGAACAGGATATCTCGGGGTGTAGATTTTGGAGGTCAGCAAGGAAAATTCGAGTCCCGGTCCAGTGTCTGCTTCTCAGCTTGGTTCAGGAGGGTCCAGGTGGACAATTACGTTACCTCGGCCAAGCTAGAATGCTCTGTCTACACTCCAGGATCACAAAGAAGTTAGAGAGAGGCACCTGACGGCTCAGGAAAGATCCGTGGAAACCTTACCGATGACCCAGGGACTCAGCAGGGGCAGGATTCGGGAGTACTGCTTCCCGAGTTGCAAGCCTTGCCTGCGAGAGTTTCGGAGGTTGTGTCCACCTGGTGTGTCCTGCCAAGTTTCTGCCTGAAATGTTAGGTCCGGAGCCAAGAGAGAGACACATGAAACCTCATGTGTAGTGAAGTGCTGTTTATTTTAAGCATCTGGGTGCAGATGGGTGGAGGTCAAAAAAGGCATCCACAAGAGAAAAGGAGAGAGCCTTGGGTTTTATAAAGGGTTTTCTGGGAGGAATAAATAAATGCTTTTCAAACAACCAGGAGGGATAAGGAAAGTAAGTTCCCTTCTTGCATTCCATTCCTTTATCTCCCTAGCAGTCTGGCAAAGGCTACAGTGCCTAATACACCTCTAGTGAAGGAAGAGGGGTGGGTTTTCTAGGAGGTTTGGATGGAAGTTTGGGGAGGGTGAATTTAGGCCTAACACTTTACACATTCTCTTTTTCTACCTGCTCAATGTCACCAAGAACTCAGATCTTTTTAAGCTATGGTGAATAAAAAAAGTTTGTATATGAAGATGTATTTGACTAATAAATAGCTATTTTAGTTCATTTGATATCATACATAGGTATGCGTGTGTATGTGTGTGTGTGCATCTGTGTTTGGGAGAATACGTGTGTAAAATTTCAAAAGCTAGTCACTGAGTATTTCAGTAAAACACAATGACACTTTCCTGATTTGTCATGACAGCTGTAGTCACATAGAAGTTTTCTAATATCACATCTGTCCATAGAAGTAGGTAACAGTGTTCTTGCGGGGATCGTTGTATATTTCTTGAAAATGATGTGTGCTAATGAGACATGAATATTCAAAGGATGACATATATCATCAACAAAGTATATATCAGAAAATTTATATATAAATAAAACATTAAATTCACCTAAATTTTAAAAGAACTGATTATTAGGTCATAGCCATTCACTAAACAGAATAAACTGATAGAATGTTTCATTTCTTACTGAGATAACTTTTTAATGCTTGCTTACTTCCTTTTCCTTTTATTTAAGCCTAGGATCTGTCATTTCTTTGGGATATTTTGGCCAATATTTTTATGATCAGGTAGTTCTCTTTAAGAGGAATTATAAATGTTTTCTCTCAAAGCTTCCCCAAATGAGCTATGAGTCCCCCTTTAGACACACATTTTGCTACAACAGTCATTTTATCTTAGAGTTGTATATATAAGCAGCCTTAATTTTATAACTTGGCTTATAATTGCATATAACTCATTGAATTTGAAGTCCAGGCCAGTTAAATCTTAACCTATAGATGTAGTTGGATATGATACCCATGTCAAATAACACTTACAAATTGTGTGTTTCCCCCTCCACTATATACCAAATTTGAAGGGAAAACATCTTCTCATTATATCAGAGAGAAAAGTTTAACTTTATATTCCTCGCATGCATCCAGCTACACTAGAATGTATGACGAGCCTCCTGAGCCAATAGACATCACATATGGAGATGGGAAAGCAGCACGTGCAGGAGCAGACAAAAGGCCCAGAGTGACAAGAACTGAGTGAGCAAGACCCAGAGAGTAGTATGCAGGACTAGATTCCTTCTTGCTCCCCTAAGGCCTTGGGATATTGGAAAATGACAGCCAGGAGGTGGCACAGAGGCTAGAGACCTCCATCCAGCCTTGCAGCGTCAGCTAAGGCAGTGGACAAAGAATGGACAAATATTAATACCTGAATAAAGGGTAGGAGAGGAGGCCTGTGAATATTTTAAAAAATATAATCATGCAATAGCATTATTTAAAATGGTTTAAGTTCAATCAAGACAAATATATGTATGTATTTTTATTTTTATTTATTTCTTTCTTTATTTTTTGAGACAGAGTCTCGCTTTGTTGTCCAGGCTAGAGTGAGTGCCATGGCGTCAGCCTAGCTCACAGCAACCTCAAACCCCTTGGCTCAAGCAATCCTGCTGCCTCAGCCTCCTGAGTACCTGGGACTACAGGCATGCGCCACCATGTCTGGCTAATTTTTTCTATATATATTAGTTGGCCAATTAATTTTTTTCTATTTATAGTAGAGACGGGGTCTCACTCTTGCTCAGGCTGGTTTCAAACTCCTGACCTCGAGCAATCCACCCGCCTTGGCCTCCCAGAGTGCTAGGATTACAGGCGTGAGCCACCACACCCAGCCTGTATGTATTTTTAGACACTTTCCTTCTTCCTCTTTGCCCTCAATTTCCACCACACAGGTGGAAACAGAATTTATATGCTGTCTTCTTTCTATGTAAGAAGGAAACATTACAATATCCCACCATTACCCCAACTACTATCCTTATCCAAATTAAATTAAATCTATGAGAGGTGTATTAATTTCCTAGGGATGCTATAATAAACACAAACTGAGTGGCTTAAAACAACAGAAATATATTCTCTCAGAATTCAGGAGGTTAGAAGTCCAAAACGAAGGCGTAAGCTGGGTCCTTCCAAAGGCTCCAGGATGGATCTTTTTCTGACACTTCTAGCTTCTTGTGGTTGCCAACAATCCTTGACATTTCTTGGGGGCAGAATAACTCCAATCTTTGCCTCTGTCTTCAATGGACTTCTTTCTGTGTGTCTCTGTGTCTCTAAATCTTTCTCTCCTTCTAGCACCAGTCACTGGATTGAGGGTCTATCCTAATCCAGTGGGATCTCATCTTTTCCACCCCCAGATTTATTGAGGTACACTTGATGAATAAAAATTGTATATATTTTAGATGTACAATGTGATTTTGATATACATATACATTGTGAAATAATTACCACAATCAAGCTAATTGACATATTCATCTTAATTACATCTGCAAAGACCCTATTTCCAAATAAATTTCCATTTACAGGTTTAAAACTTCAACATGTCTTTAGGGGGATCATAATTAATGTATGACAGGGGGCTAATCTCAACTAGGTATTTAGAAGAACAACCAGGTTATCCAATTAAATCAATTTATATAAAAGTCAGAATAACACTAGAGCTACTTTATATTCTAAAGAAGGACTTTGTAACACAAAGGTATCAAATAATTAATACACTGGTAGGGATCAGAACATTCTGATACCTGCTTTCTGTCCAGAGCTTCCAACTCCCTACCTTTAGTAAACCCAACGCTAAGGTTATATCTCTCTATTCACTCACCAGAGTGGATCAGCTACAAAATGAAAAGGATACTTATGCAGAAAATTTAGATTGTGTATTGTATTTCCTTTTCTTTTAGTTATGTTTTCACTTTTATGGTAAATATTTAAGTATTTTTGGACCAAATTATATGAATCATGGTTACATAGTTTATTTTAATAGCTTCATGTTAACATGGATTTAGAGCTGCATATTTAAATATGGCCCATATATGAAAGACACATGAAAAATATGAAGGACATTGATGCAAAAATTCTGGCAACAGAAAGCTACACGTATGTAAATGATTTTGGTAGGCACAGATTTTATTTTTTCCAAAATATTTCCTAAATTTGAATTAGAAGAACAGATAAGAACAAAGTAAAAGAGCCTTTGCGAGGTTTATATCAGGTAATCTGGGTTCTTCTGTGCTTGCTTAGGAGAGTCAATATCCATTCACAATGGTGGAACACTCACCCCTTGAAGAGTTAAGGCCAGAAGAATGTGGTACCTTTATTTAGGCTATTAAAATCCTGAAATTCAAGTTTTAAAATGATTCAAGAGGAGATAAATCTATTTTTAAACAAAATGCTTTTCTTCACATGCAATAAATCAGATTACCACTTTATTCTGAACAATATCATGTATTTCATGTTTATAATAATTCAATTTATTTGTAAAGCACATTCTATCAGCACATGACCCAAACCATTACATTTAATGCAAAAATTGCAGATAAAATTGGAATGGACACTTTTTCTTTCTTAGAACATTCATTATTTTGGGGGAGAAAATTTAATTAGAAATTCTAGTTTTTAAAAATCTTTCATAAAGGTAAATACAACTTTAGTAAAAAAGAAATACATTAAATTAAGTTGCGATGGTATAAAATGTCCACTTAACATTGTTTCAGGATTAGCATTTCTTCTTTGTTGATTATAAATACATACTATGCTAAATTGTATTATTTGGATTGATTTCCCAAGAGACTTTGGTCTGAATGAAAAAGCAATAACTTAAGTTTTATAATTAAAATTTACAATGAAACATTTATTTCTCATGCAATTAATTTTTACTCAAGAAAAGTTTTGATAGTTATTTAAATAATGACATGAGGTTCTATAATTCCTTTTATGCAACTGTTTTAAACACTCTAAAATCATCTGTTGTTTTTCTCAGCATGGTCCCCAAACATCTGCAACAAATTCCTCTGAAAGGTAGGGAACTTTTTAGATATGGAAATTCTTGATATTACTCCATACATATGTATCAGCATCTCTGGAAATATACTCCATGAATTTATGTTTTTAATAAGCCATCCAGATGATTCTTATGCCTATTAAAGTTTGAGAACCCAGTTGTTAAAGGGAACAAACCAGGGGATCCTAACCTTTTCAACACTGGTGATCTCTAGGCTCTGTAGTACACAGGAAAAACCTGTTCAGTAATTGTCGTCTTCTTCTAGAGGAAGTTGTCCACGAGTCAAAAGAAGAAGGAAAGGCCAAACTGCCTTCCACTATCCACAGAGATCTGGCAACCTGGTCAAAAGTAATAGGCAGCATGCCTGCAAATACTTCAATGTTCAGTGAGCCCAACAGAAACAGTCACAGACTTCTCTTTCCTCCTACTCTCCCTCCCTACCTTCTTTCCATCTTCTCCATGCCTTCTCCAATTTTTTCAAAAGAATTGGGAGAAAGTGGTGTTGGTAGGAGTGCAGTAAATTATCAAAACCCTTGCCTTATCCCATCTACAAGGCTCAAGCTCACTGAACACTCTTAAAAGCAGGTGCCTACTAAAAGAAGTGTCCAAGTTTTTGTTGTTATTTCCATAGACAAATAATAATAATAATAAAGAAGTAAGAAGTGTCACCAACTGTCTGTTCCTGGCTTTTTTCCCCACCCTAGGAGGTGCAGGAGGTAGCTCCCTCTAGATGATGATGATGGATACAAGTGTCACAATCTTTGTCTGACTTTACCTCCTGTGTCCTGTCTTCAGATCCTTCTTCCAGATAGGATCTTAACATGTAGGGTCAGAAATCACTTCCAGTCACTGTTCCCCTGAAAAAAAAAGAAAAAGAAATCACAACAATTTGTTTATCTGAACAAGCAAGAAGTGCACTGCAATTGTTGAGAGCAGCACCTAGAGCTCATCTCAACACCCACCATGTCCATCGGAAGCTCTGGGGCTACTGACTGGTCTGTCTCTCCCAGGCCTCTCAAGGTTGATTATTCATTGGATTAATTATTCCAAGATCCCCTTAGAACTGAAGAAAAAAAAAGAGATGGAATGCTTAATTTTTATTAATGTAATCAAAAAAACAGAAAATATTAAATCATTTTTAGATCTATATCTCAGTGAAATTTAAAAGTAAAAATGTTTGGCCTGAGTGTGGTGGCACATGCTTGTAATTCCAGAACTTTGGGAGGCCAAAGTGGGAGGATTGCTTGAGGCCAGGGATTTGAGGTTGTAGTTATGTTATGTTATGTTATGTATGTTATGATGAGGCTACTGGACTCCAGCCTTGGTGAGAAAACAAGACCCTCCATCTCTAAAAGAATTAAATAATAATAATAATAAAATAAAATATTATGCTCTAAAATAGAATTTAGTAAACTATAGCACATTATTTATATCTACTTTCACTCTACAACAATGAACATGGTAGGTCTGATAGAAATATGAGTACCTATAAAACATCCTTATTTTTGCCTCTTGGTTTGCAGTGACTAAAATATTCACACCTGGGCTCTTCAGTGCACATGTTTGCAAACCTCTGGTACAAACCAAAACATTCAAGGTCAAGTTTTCTGGAGCATCTGAAGGCAACTGTATTCCATAAAAATATTCTCTATACACATGTTAAAACACATGTATTTTCTTTTTTGTTATTAACCAGCATAAGGTAACCATAAATGTGTGGGAACAACTGTCTTAGTCCCAGAGCAACACCTGTCATAGTTTGGGATTCAATAAATGTTTTGGTTAAATAAATGAATCTTTAAAAATGTATGTAAATTCTAGATTTTATTTTTAATATACTATATCTCTATTTTAGAATATATTTCTTCTCCTCAAACCTTTGAATACAATGGATGATCCAGGAATAATGCACAATGAAGATTCCAGAAATACTTAAAGCCCCAGGGGAGAGAAGCTCTAGAGTTTGCCCTGAAGTGTTCTGCAAGGTTTAAGAGAACAAAGCAGCCCTCCCTTCCCCAAAAGTGTGTGTTGAAAAATATTCCTACTAATAATATATATATATATATATATATGAATTTGGACAAATCAATTTTAAGTATCTATTATAATAGTTACTAACTTGTATTCCAAGCGTAAGTATATTTTAAGTCCTCAAGACACTGGTATTTGCCAATAGTCCTAAGTGCCACTAATTATCTGTCTCTTCTAGAAACCTTGCATCATTCAGGGCTAGCTTCCTTCACAACCTCCAGTTCTATTCTCCCAGTTCACAAAGATCTGTATCCTATTCATTTTAACTATAAAGGTCAAGACAGATCATCTAAGCCAGCTAAGAAGGAACAAGGAAAAAGAAAGCCCAACCTCTAAAAGATTCCAGATAGTGAAAATAAACAAGGAACTATAGAAGCAAGCACAAATCAGACACTTCTTCCATAGCCACTTTTTTTGCTGTTCAGGTACTGCAGCGATATGAACCAAGTGAGATGACCTTTAAGCCATGTAGCCCAGAATTTGTCCCACAGTAAAATACTCAGGAAACATTCATTATTTACTTCTGTTCTCCCCTTTTCTTTTTGCCTGGCTTTATGCTTTTAGATCCAGGATTCTTATTTCCATTTCTACTTAATAGAAAGAGCAAACCAGTAATTTTGTACTGTAAGGGAAGAAAAATTTTATTTTTCATGTACATGATGCAAAAGGAATCCTTTAGGGCTAAATCATCCCATGTTGATCACATGAGGCAGACATGTGGCTCCAAGAATGGGGTTCTGGAATCAATCTGTCTGGGTTCCAGGCCAGCTGCACCCCTTACAAGCTGGATGACCTTGGAAAAACTGTTTAACCTCTCTGTGCTTCATAGTCTGCATCTCTAAAACTGGCATGATAATACCTCATAAGCTTATCGATTGGATTGCATGAGAATGTATATGTATTTAAAAACCCTTAAAACTGTGCTGTATGCAGTAAACAGTCTTTTATTACTAGGTATTATTATTATTAGTTCCAATGAGGTTTCCACTGTCAGCATGACCAAGGGACCCTCCAAGGACTGGGCCCCTGCTCATCTTCCCTGCATGCTCCTTATTGTACTCCCTGTCGCTCGGTTCTACTAAAGCCAGATTACTTTTTAGCCCAAACTGTATTATTCCTTTCCTGCTTATCTATGTTCATGCTGCACTGCTGAGTCATCATTCAACATTAGCTTTGCACAGCCTATTTTCTATTAAGTTTCCACCAAATAAAATGGAATGCCGCTATATTTGCGCCCCCAGCGGGACGTTTTGTACACTGGTCCTCAGTTCTCTTTTTCCCCTTCCTCCTTGAGATTGTGAACCTTTCAAGGGCAGGGTGTGTTAGAAACCCTTGTAGCCATAGCACCTAGCACTTCTCTATTATATAGAAGGGCATTTAAAATAAAAAGTATGGTGAATTAAAGAAGGTTTAAAGACCCTGTCTCGTAACTCTAAAGTCATAAAATTCTATTTAAAGTACAGGTACAGGAGTTGGCAACATGACTTCTCCTGGTAGCAAATTTCATTTATGAATGGCATAAAGTATTTGTTGCTATTTGTTCAAAATTCAATGTCCTATAATCACATCTGGTGAATTAAGAAACTTGCTCCTATTAATGGGATTCAGTTTTGACTGTATCTGAGATTTCTAACAATATCATTCAGAGTCCTCTACAGTTTCTTCTTTGTAAGTGGAATAGTGCTCCATGTAGCTATTGCCCTGTTCCTTTTATTTATAAATAATACTGTGTTTCTCTTAATCATTTGGACTATCTTTAATCAACTGGTTCAAAAGTAACTGAAAAAGGAAAGTGCTTCCATATTTTTCTCCTTCAATGAATTTTACCTAACTCTATTGAAACACCCTGAATAAATTTCTAATTTTTATTATTTAAATTGACCCTTCTCTACAAAAAAAAAATATAATAACCTTCCCTATAATTATGGCTCAAAAATGCATTTGTGTTTGTGAAATGATAGAATTACTGAATTGGGGCTGGGCTCGGTGGCTCACACCTGTAATCCTAGCACTATAGGAGGCCAAGGTGGGAGGATCACTTGAGTTCAGGAGTTCGAAACCAGCCTGAGCAAGAGCAAGACCCCGTCTCTACTAAAAAAATAGAAAGAAATTAATTGACCAACTAAAAATATATAGAAAAAATTAGCCGGGCATGGTGGTGCATGCCTGTAGTCCCAGCTACTCAGGAGGCTGAGGCAGAAGGATTGCTTGAGCCCAGGAATTTGAGGTTGCTGTGAGCTAGACTGATGCCACGGCACTCTAGCCCAGGCAACAGAGTGAGACTCTGCCTCAGAAAGAAAAAAAAAAGAGAATTACTGAATTGGATGTTATACTTTATTCAAATATATCCCAAATCCAAACACTTCTTTCCACCAAACTTAACAACCACCATTGTCTCTCAACTCAACTACCACAATAGCCTTTGAACTGGCTACTGCTTTCAGGTTTGCCCCTCTATAATCAAGCGAACACTTGAAGTAATCCTTTAAAATTTTAATTAGCTCATGCTAGTCCCCAATCAAAACCCCTTATATCCATTGTACTATAAATAAACTCTGAATGCCTTACTATGGCCTTTAAAGCCCAACATGACCTGCCTATCTAGCTTCCACCTCCCCACACCATGGTGTCCTGGGTCGCTACAACTACAGGTATACTGGGATGTTTTTTCTTCTCCTCGAACATGCATTGCTTGTTCCTGTCCTGGTGCTTTGCACCTAGTGCCTCCTGTTCTTGCAATGCAAGGTCTTGAACCCAAGGTTGAGTCTTTGTCTTCAGCTCAAACATGACCTTCCTCATGAAGTCTGCTTTCTCTTGCGGACTCCCTTCAGTGGACCTATCCAGTCCCACCATTGTGAGCCACCAAGAGTCTGCTGACATTCTCACAGTCAATTCTTTCTCAGCTCTGTCTCTGCCTAGTGGCCCTGTTAATTCAGTCTGCTCTGGATCTTGGCAATCAGATTTCTCAGAGTCTCTGCTACTTCCTTCTTTCAATACATTGTTAAAGCTGAGAACCTCACAAACCTCTGTGACTGAGCCATTTCACTCTTACTTAGAAGGCCCATTTTCCCCCTCAACTCATTATGCAAGCCACATAAAAGCCAAGGGGAAATTGGGATTGCAAACTGCATCTGTCAAACCATGGGACTCTCTTAACTACTAGGGTCACTGCATGTTGGCATGGGATTTCTCAGCACAGTAATCTCTCCCCCAAATTATAAGCCATAACCCTGAGCATCTCCTCAATATGGAATTTCTAAAGCTGTCCCCTCTAGAGGCTTGACCTCAAGGAGCTGGGAAGAGAGAATAAGAGCTGTGGCAGTCACTTGCGTCTTCTACTGTAATCTTTCTATCCACCTCTTCTGATGTTTTTCAAAGAAATAGATGAAAAGGGATTTCTTTCCTCTTTCTACATGATTTTAAACTCTTTTAAATAAAATTGCATGCAAACTCAGTCATTTGTGTTAGTTGACAAACATCAAGATGAAAAGTAATAACGTTTAGTGAATCATAGACGTTTCATCTTTAAATTATTAAATCTCTGGGTCTTGGCAAAGCATCCAAATAATAGACTAATCCACTAAGCCTGTTCTTCATATGGTAAGAAGGAACTGAAGGGCTTTCTAAAAGTGACTGTCTTTAAACCATACATCAAAATAATGTTTTAAATAACAGAAACTGAGTGTCCCTTTCCTACCTCTACCCCATGGGAGGCCGATGCCCTGACTGCTATAGCGGGAAGACATGCATGAAAGCAAAGACAAAAATGTATTGTCATTATTTGACTGACCTAGACACAAATGCAGCAAATGGAAGAGAATGATTTTCTCCTTACGTGTAATAGAAAAAGGAAAACAGAGATAATAACTATATTCAGATAAAACATTATCAACAAAAATAAGCATAATATGAGAGCAGCTCTATTACTTGAATGTCATTTATTCAGCATGGTGACCCATTAAATCCTAGCCACAATTTGGGAAAAACACACACATACATACAGGTGCATGCACGCACACACACTCCCAAAACTGATACAAATACAAAGCTGAGTTACCAAATAGATAACAGAACTCAGGGTGCTTGCTGGCCCTCATTATTTGCTCTCATTCTAGAAAGAATTCTAAATGTTTGATTTTTCTGACTTTCCAGCCAAGGTCATTTGAAAGCATGAAATCAGATGTTGGATGGTAAAATAAAACAGATACAATGAGAGCACGAATGGCATTTGATGCTGAGACAGAAAACAGTAAAAAAAAAAAAAAAATCACAGATGTTCTGGAACCAGTTTATATAGGTATAAATACCTCTTCTCTATTTTCATTAAGTTTTGAGTGCTTTGATCCTATGTGAAGAATTATAACCAATACATTTCATGCTTTATATTCAATTATTGTGTTTGTGGTTTTACTCATTTAACAATCCTAAGCACAGATATACTTGGTTTCAACAAAGAAACTTAATCTACCCTACAAAACATTTCGTTATTTTTTTTTTTTTTTTTTTTTTTTTAGTTTGGGCGCTATAATAGTTTTGAAATTAGATATCTAGGCAGAACAGTCTTATAAACGACATCCAGGAAGCCATGTGCAAGTGAAGACTGTGATAAGAAAAACTAGGCACTTTGAAGTTAGGTCTGGATTTGACCCCCAGCTGTAATTCCTTCTGGCTTCTTAAAAGGTACAAGTTGTCTGAATTATCATAACCCAGGAAAATAAAACCTACCTTACAATAAGGCTTTGATGATTAAATGACAATGACACATCCCTATAAAAATACTAAACAGATGTTATAAAATGTAGACAAAGTAATTCATCTACAATGTCTTACACATTTGAGAAAAGAATAATTTGCTGAGAGTTGACTTTCAAGAGGAGATCTATTTCTTATTACTTTTAATTGTGTTTGAATCCAGTATCAAACTAGAAGTAAGGGGGAAAGCACTACATTAGGTGGAAAATTAAATTATTTTCCTATTAAGCACCTTCCTAGACTATGTGCAAATTCACAAAGAAATGAGACTGAGTTTTATTTTAAATTCTACTGATTCCAGGAAAAAAAATATTCAGGTGTTTGGGGGACATAAAATTGGAACAAAAGACGTGCATGTGCATGTGTCTGTGTGTGTCTGCAGTGAGTGCAGGATATCAAACTCCCACTTTTGGTAACGTTTAAGTACAGAGGCTAATTAGGTCTGTTCTATAGCAAAAAATGCATTTTTGACAGGGAATAAATTCATACAACAAAGTTGTGGGGGTATTATCTTAAGGAAGAAATTATTAATACATCTGCCCTTTACTTTAAATTTTCCATAGTTGAAAGATACTTGTTCTTGATTGGGGTGATATAAGCCAGTGAGTGGATCAGTATCCCATTCTGTGTTAAATCCAATCCTTATTCATTATAGAATAAATAATTGAATAAAACTTGACAGTACTTCCCTCATATTATATCAGGAATACATGTTGTCTGGTACACATCAACATGAAAATGAAAGATGCTTAGGCAAATCATCTAATTATTTGATCTTTGCTAAGCATATGGATAATTATAAATATCCAGATGATTTAGTATAACTACATTTTTTTTCTTTTTTTGAGATGACATCTCACTGTGTCACTCAGGCTAGGGTACCATGGCGTTGGCCTACCTCAGACTCCTGGGCTCAAGCAATCCTCCTGCCTCAGCCTCCCTGGTAGTTGGGACTACAAGCATGCACCACCATGCCTGGCTAATTTTTTCTGTTTTTAGGAGAGACTTGGGTCTCTCTCTTGCTCAGGCTGTTCTCAAACTCCTGACTTCAAGTGATCCTCCCTTCTCAGCCTCCCAGGCACTAAGATTACAGGCATGAGCCATCACGCCAGGCCTAGGAACTTCATTTTATTGTTTACTTTTGTTTTTTGTGATATGGACACAATTTATTCTGTATGTGGAAAACATAAAAAATAGAGACCATGAAATATATATTTAGTTATCAAAATATCTTATACTCACTTTCTTAGAGTTTCAATTATAGCATTCATTCTTTTTAATAATATTTTCCTTATTGTATACTGAAATAACTTAAGGAATTCAATAGCACTTTCCCCAAAATTGAAAGAAATTTCAAATTTATATAAGCGAAGGACATAATAATGCATACAGAAAGACATATGTTTGTGTGATACATGATTTCTTTTAGTTTTCTTTGGTAATTTAGCTACATATATAGTACACCGAGCACATTTAACTAACATGTAATTGTTTATTTCTCCCATCAGGTTTAGAATGTAATAACTCAACGATTTGATAATACAGTGGAGTGGTTTAACAACTGTCCATGTGCTTCCCATGATATGTTCTCTACACTGTAAGTATATATTTACTTTCTCAATCTACCTTGATTGTGGGATAAATATGTTCAATTAGAACTAATAGATGACATTGGTTATTTCAGAAAATCGTTAGATAAAACTCATCCTAGGTGTAGAATAGTTTTAGGTTATCTTGTATGAAGAGATCTTCTATAAAGTTAACATTATATCAAAGTTAAAGCATAATTGTTACTATCATGATAGGATAGTACACCACATTGTTTAATTATATTTTTATAAATCATATACTTAATATTCTCAAGATTTCTATACTCTTCTTTAGTTTTCTAGAAAAATAAATATTATATATGCAAAGTTTTATGCTAAAGTATTAAAAGTTCTTGAAATATCTTTTTAAAATATAATTTGTAATATCTTAAATTCAAGTCAATTTCTTTCTATATAACTATCTTTTGAAAATTAGTTAAAATTTTGGCTATATAACACTTATGCCACCAAATCATTCATATCTATATGTATAGATATATGATTAAATCGACTTTAATGAGGTAAATAAAAAGGAGAAGAAAATTGGTCTTCACACAGATGTGAACCTCTTACTTTCTATTTCACATTACTGAAAAGGAAGGAAGGAGGAAAACTTGATATACTGCTCACAGTAAGTACTAAATCATGTCAGTGGGAAAGAAAGAAGACAGCCCAACCCCTTTTCCTCAGAAGAAAGTAAGCTATAAACTGGAGCCCTTCAGTAATCAGAAGTGTCCCTACAATTTATGGCATATTTAGGGCATCAGGAGATTCTGTTGCTTAACAACACCTAATGCTGCCAGACCCAGAATCTCATCTCAAACCTTATTCTCCATTCTCCCAGTCCTTTTCTTGCTGAACTCCTGTCTGGGGAAGTTGTCACCAGTGACTTGGAAGTTAGTGAGCTCTGATCCTTCTCAACGGGAGACAGTACCAGATGATGTGCCTGATTATATTTTGAGGATCGGAGGTGATGGTGGATAGATTATTCACATCCTATTTTAGAATACTGAGTGCATTTTCACACAAAACATAATTTAATATATAGTATAAATTCCTAAAGCAGTTCCAGCTAATAAAAATTTAATGTGAGCCACTCGCTGGCTTTAAAGGGTGGAACATCTATAGAGAACATATCTTGCTTAGTTCTAAATCTCTTGACTTTTGCACCATATCATGAAGTCCACACTATATGGAAATATTCTTTGTTAGATTATGTTCTTGTTTTTCTTAACTTTCAGAGGACATCAAGGTCTTTTCCTTAATTTAAGGGAAATTGTAACAAATTTTATATTATTAATAAATTATTATTTGTATTAAAGTCAAATTTCTCACCTAGAATACCTATTTTCCATTGAACTTCAAAATCCCATCTAGGCTACTAGATTGGAAATCATTTCTGCTAATTTATTTGTGTTATATTAGACACAAATATGTTTCACTTTAAGGAAATCCTATATGAGAACCAAAACATAAAATACAGTCATATACTTTATAACGATATTTGGACAAAGACAGACTACATATGTGCTGATTGTTGCATAGGATTATACTAGAGCTGAAAAATTGCTCTTGCCTAGTGACATCGTAGCCTTCGGAATGTCATAGCACAACGCATTACTCATATGTTTGTAGTGATGCTGGTATAAGCAAATCTTGAGTGCTGCACTGCTAGTCATATAAAAGTATAGCACATACTATAAAATTATATACAATATATAATACTTAATGATAAATGATAATCTTACTGATTTGTGCATTTACTATACTATACTTTTTATCATTATGTTAGAGTATACTCCTACTATTTATTTTTTTTAAAAAAAGTTAACTGTAAAATAATTAGGCAGGTCCTTCAGAGGACATTATAGAAGGAGGCATTGTTGCATTGTTTTCATAGGAGATGACAGATCCATGCCTCTTATTGCCCCTGAAGACCTTCCAGTGGGACAAGAGCTAGAGGTGGAGACAGTGGTATTGATGATTCTAACCCTGTGCAAGCCTAATGTTGTGTTTGTATCTCTGTTTTTAACCAAAAAAAAAGTTTAGAATGTCAAAAAAGATTTTAAAACAGAAAAAATTTATAGGATAAGAATATAAAGTAAAATTATTTTTGTACAGCTCTACAATGTTTGTGCTTTAAACCCTTACAAGAGTCAACAAATTTTAAAAAAGTAAGAAATTTATAAAGTAAAAAAAATGTAGTAAGCTGAGGTTAAATTATTACTGAGGAAAGAAAAAAATCTTTATAACTTTAGTGTAATCTAATGTACAGTGTTTATAAAGTCTACAGTAGTGTGATGTCCTAGGCCTTCACATTCACTCACTATTCTCTCGCTGATTACCCAGAGCAATTTCTAGTCCTGCAAGCTCCATTTACAGTAAGTGTCCTATAAAGGGGTGCCATTTTCTTATCTTTTATACTATGTTTTGACTGTACTTTTTATATGTTTACATATGCTTAGATACATCAATACTTACCATTGTGTTACAAATTCCTACAATATTCAGTAGAGTAACATACCATACAATTTTGTAGCCCAGAAGCAACAGGCTATACCATACAGTCTAGGTGTTTAGCTAGGCTATATCATCTAGTTTTGTGTAAGTACCCTCTATAACATTCACTCAAGGAGGAAATCACCAAATGACACATTTCTCAGAATGTATCCCTGCTGTTAAACGGCACATGGCTATATATAAAGTGAGAGGTATCTTTTTATTATGAAATATAATCATTTGTCTCACAAAAGCATTCATCACGTGTTTTCTTAGATAACGATCTTGCCTTGTACAATTTTTATTAGATTTATACATAATATTTCAGAAGAATGAGATTCATTTTATAAACTGAAGCATATCTGCCCTTGGATATGTGATCCTTTCCTTTAACATCTGCATCACTATGTCCATCTGCTGCAATTTCTCTTAGTAAGAGTTATCTCATAATCCACACAGTTTTAATATGGAGGAAATTTATAGCATACTCTCACTTATTAATAAATCAAGTTTTCTCCCTATTGCTTTCCAATCACAATGTTGACTTCCAGGGGAGCTTATTTTATTAGGTAGTTTGAAAATACTTTATTATGCTATCTGAAAAGCTTCTTGAATATAAGAGGATTATAAATAATAAAAGAAGATATACCGATAGAAAAACACATTCTATACCTTCAAATAATGGTGTAGTAGGTACAGGAGGCAAATGCAAAATCAATTTGATTCTTCCTATATTTAAATCTCATTTGATATCTGTTACAATACATAAATATGCTTTGAAAAGAATATCCCCAAATCTACCTCTCTATCTTATTGAATGTTTAGGGCTCTTTTTTTCTAATTTAAATCCCTTCTGCCATATTAAAGTCTACTTCACTTGTTTTGTTTGTTATGTTTTTGTTTAAGAGACTATTCAGAAGAATTCCTTTTTATAAAACCTGTCTATTTTGTACTAAGCCTTCCTACTGTGCTACCTGGTGAGTAATAGGCACTTAATATTTGTGGTATTGAATTTCTAAACAAGATATTATTTAGCACAGTTTTCAGTTAAGGAAACTAGGCTTAGGAGGGAATTTCAAAATTAACTGAGGTAACCTGGGAGGGACCACAAGTGTGAGAGGCTCCAGAGTTCTAGTGTTTGTGGTGACCATTTTATATGCAGCAGAAAATGATTCTTGGTGCCTCAAATCTTTCCCCTCCCCAAGAAGTAGTAGATGGAGTAGAAATGGATAGATGATGCATGAGGGATGGACGAGGATGGATGGACGGATGGATGGATGGATGGATGGGTGGATGGATGGAAAATTAGATAACTTGTTGCATTATTCCCTCCAACAACGCCCATGTCATGGACAGTGTTTCATCCAGACATGTAAAACTTATTTAAAGGAATTGAAGAACACAGTTGGTGATACTATATCCCATAAAATTGGATAATTTCAGAGAAAAGTGCAGATACATTACTTTCATCCTCTGTGCCCAGGAGAACTTACTGCTTTATTTTGATTGCTCAAAAAAAATGAGCTAATTGACTTTAGCCTTGATAATAAGGTCAAAATCAGTGCCTTTAGAAGACTGCCTATAATAATGGCTACTTTATATTCTTTTCTCTTCTTATCCCTTTTAATGATATATCCTTATTTTGGATATGTAGATATAAGCAGTTCTAAGTCCATGCTTCAACTTATATGCTCTGGGGAAAGAATTAGTCAACAAAGCTGTCCAGAAAATCTGAATTTATTATTTTCAAATTGGTCTTAAATTTTTATTTTTAGAGACTATGATTTCCCTATAGCTACACTACAAAGAGACAAGAAAACCAGCTCCCCTAGGAAAAACACTGTGGAGTGATATTTATGTTAGTAAGTACTTAGAAGAAGTAGAGGCGATAAAAGTACCCTAATTTTTATTTAAAATGATGTATATTATCCCTGTGAGTTTTCTAGCTATCCTTATAGAATCAGTTATCACCTATAGGTTTTTGAATTTTAATTTTAATTATTTTCAACTCTCTTTATTTCAGTTTCCTTTTTACTTTATCTCTTCCTATTGAAAAAAATCAATCTCCTCTTTCACTTTTTATGTCCCACTACTCCTTTGTAATTCATATTATTTTTGTACTTTAAACATAGTAGTATGCTAATTAAAATTTATGACTTTAAATTAATGCCACTTAAATACTCCAAAATGAATATAATGATTAATCCATCATTATGTTTGAAATTTCATAATCTGCTTCAAATTAAATCAATGCTGTTAATGGGTGAAACCTAATATGTGCTCCCAAGATTTTATGCATAGGAGCACAGGATCAAATCTTTATTATGCTCAGAGCTTATGTTAAAGATGAGAATCTGCCTTGTGTGATAAAGTGAGGGGAACTTATCAATTAGTCTTTAAGGAGAAGGTGAAAGAAGTGCTGGGTAGCAAAAAGTTTTAGGAAAGAGGTGGTCAATATTAACTTGTGTGCTTTGCTGTGATATAATACTTTTCCATCTAAAACTTCAGAAATATTTCCTCACCTTACCTATGCATTGTGCAAAAGTTTCAGGGGAAATTTTAAAAACCTAGTTCCATATGCAGGTCAAAACAATCATAGGAGTGTGGGGACATTTTATTCTCAAGCTATGCTTGAAACAACTTTATGATAAAAAAAATCATGGGAGAAATGATAAGAGAATGCCAAGGACACTCTGTAAAGAAGACAAGGAAATAAGTTTGCTTTTAATGCAATTTTCTGCTGAAGAAATACTATGTCAGTATCCAACAGTGAAATAAATGTGCAACATTAGTATTCATTGAAAAAAGGAGTAGAACTAATATATAAAGGTAAGTACACTTTATGTAAGTTAATGACATTGTCAAAGAAAACTTATTTCCTACATCAGTATAAAAAAAATCACAAAATTTTACATTTTCATGGAATTATGTTATCTTTTCATTAAACATTTTAGTTCATAAGACTGCTTTTATACTTATAAAATTTATACTTATAGAGAACATTTGATGATCTTTATTTTTTTTGTTTTTCTTTTTTGTATTGTCTCTCTTTCTCTCCCTTTAATATAAATTATGTCCTGACTTCCCTGTATTCTATTTGAGAATGGCTTCCAATCTCCTCACATAGGGTTGCCTCTGCCAGTTCCAAACTCCTTTTCTGGCTCTCATCACCCTGCATTTTGTTCTTCTCCACAGTCAACAATTTTTAGCACCTCCTCTTCTTTTTTAAGTGACATTGAGTTTCTGAAATATTGGCTTCTCTGATTCTACTTTCACCCCACTGTTCTTCCACCATGCAGAAAATAACTCTGCTCCTCTTTTTTTTTTTCTAAACCTTCCAAAAAGATCTAATATTTTTTTCTTTTTGAGAAATGTGTTCACAAGATAGATCCAGGTTAACTCATTGCAGATGATATTTCTGTCTTCCATTCTGTCTCACTCTTCTACATTGCAGCACCATCAATAGATGACTAATTCCTGCCTGACCTCATGAAAAGAGCTTACATTCTAAGACTAGATAGAAAAAAAAGTGACTCCTATTGTTTCCATTTACTGGCAGATGTAACCTTACATGAGTAGTTCAAGCTGCAGGAGTCTCACCTCCTTTATCTGTAAAATGGGAATTCTACTCCATAGAGTGGTAATGATATAATGAAATTATGTATAGAAAACACATGGCATACTCTTTCTACCCAAGAGGAACTACATTAATAATAAATCTTATTTGGGTTTATTTCTTGTCTCTTACCACATTGACTTTTCTTCAGAATTGCATAACCAAAAGACCTATGAGGCCTAAGGTGAAAAGCTCAATGTCTTTGTCATCTTATTAGGCAAATCAGTTTATCTCAGTTTGTTCACTTAAGGATAATAATAATTCCTTCTTTATCTTAATCTCATCATGATAATAACAAATTGAAATGGGATGAGTACAAAAATACTTAATAATTTTTGTAATAACAATAACTGTTAGCATTTTTTTTTTTTTTTTTTGGAGACAGAGTCTCTCTCTGTCACCCAGGCTAGAGTGCAGTAGCATCATCATAGCTCATTGCAACTTCAAATTCCTGGACTCAAGAGATCCTCCAGCCTTAGCCTCCCATGTAGCTGGGACTATAGCTGGGGTCTACTGCGCCTGATTAATTTCTTCTATTTTTAGTAGAGATGATTTCTCACTTTTGCTCATGCTGTTCTGGAACTCCTGAGCTCAAGTGATCTTCCCACTTCAGCCTCCCAGAGTGCTAGAATTACAGGTGTGAGCCACAGCCCCTGCCCTGTTAGGATTTTTAAATTTGGTATAGTCTATGTGCAAAGCAATGTGCTGGCATTTAATATATGTGAGCTCAGTCCTTACAATTACTTAATATGGAGTTAATTAACATTATTCCTAATATTATGTGAGGAAGTTACAGCTCAGAAGGATGAAGCAGTGGGGCCAAGGATATCTAGCAAGGAGGGGGCAGGGCTGGAACTGAGGTCCTTTGACCCTCAACCCACACTGCTAATGGTCACAGTTGCATTTAGTCAGTTTCCTTTCACTAAAAATCCTAAAGGCATTTTAGAGCTAGAGCCTGTTTTCCTTTACTTGAGGTTATGGCTGCTTTGCTTTCTATATCATTAATTCATACTTGTGTAATTTCACTGTCAAGTTCTCTGCTAAGTGAGGTAGGGAATAAAAAAACACACCACACAATATTTAAGCTTGTCAGTGAGTGAAGGTTGACCTTGGCTCGGTTCTCCCTCCTGCTTTGTGCTGTCCTCAGTGCTGACATGACTCTCTCCCTTTCTGCCCCCAGTAGTGCTTAAGCCTCTCTTATCTCTCTCCTGGAAGCACAGGTTAAATCTGCGCCACAGCCTTATGCATTATTCTTTGCTTCCCTAAAGTTCCGAGGCCTTCAAAGCACTCACTCAACAAAAAACTGATAAATTTTAAAAGTAACAAGTTCAACTGCATAATTATCAAAAATTTAAGCATAATAGCAACAGATAGTATAACAAATTTTTAAGATTTAAAAACCTGGAAGTTGATATTTTCAAAGAAATTAGACAAAAGCTCAATTTTTCATATGTAAGTAGTGTGTAACAATTATGAGAGGACAAACAACACAATAAAAAAGGACAAAGTATGGATAATTATTTTACAGAGGAAAATAAATAATCCATAAATAAAGGAAAAATACCTAACCCTACTAACTAATAGACAAATGCAAGTTTTGTGGTTCAATGAAATATTTTTTTCATTCATATAATTTTGAATACTTCATAACATCCATTGTTGCCAAGGGTTGGTAGAAATTTGATTTAGGGTGGAAGTGACTTGAGCCCTTTTGGATAACATGGTGGTGAAACATAAAATGTTTTTAAATTTTTTTTTATTTCAGTGTATTACAGGGGTACAAATATTTAGGTTACGCATATTGCCCTTGTCCCACCTGACTCAGAGCTTCAACCATGTCTGCCCCCAGACGGTGTGCACCGCACCCATTAAATGTGCTTTTCCTCCTCCCCACTCCCATCTGCCCAATGTGAAATGTAACAATTTAAATAACATCATTTGACCCAGTTATTCTGCCTGTGGTAGTTTATTTATCAAAAATGTACGGCTGGGCACGGTCATTCATGCCTGTAATCCTAGCACTCTGGGAGACCCAGGCGGGAGGATTGTTCAAGGTCAGGAGTACGAAACCTGAGCAAGAGTGAAACCCCATCTCTACTAAAAAAATAGAAAGAAATTAATTGGCCAACTAAAAAAATATATAGAAAAAATTAGCCATGCATGGTGGCACATGCCTATAGCCCCAGCTACCTGGGAGGCTGAGACAGGAGGATCTCTTGAGCCCAGAAGTTTGAGGTTGCTGTGAGCTAGGCTGATGCCCCGGCACTCTAGTCCAGGCAGCAGAGTGAGACTCTATCTCAAAAAAAAAAAAAAAAAAAAAACGCTAGTATATACCAGCAAGATGCCTGCATAAAAAATGTTTATTGCAAATTTAGAATGACAAAATCAAAATGTCAATAAATAGAATAAGAGGAAAATATATAATGATATATTCTTACCAATTAATACTAAACAACCATTGAAAATAATTTGGTGCATCTATAAGATAGATGAAAGTATCAAAATCAAACTATTCATATAAAAAGCAAGTCTCAGAATAAAATAAGCAAGTCTCAATTATCTAAAAAAAGCACATATATATGTATAAACATATTTGGATACATATGAATATGTATAAAGTTATTGAAAACATTTAAAAAACAAAACAAAAAGAAGTTATTAAAAAAATCCTAAAATGATATATGCTAACCTGAGACAAAGGTAATTACATACTGGGGAAGAAAATGGGTTCAAAGAGCAGAAAAATTTAATTGCATATTAATTGTTTATTCCATATAATCCTGAATAATTTAAATTTAAATAATAAAAATATGTACTTAAATTACTTTTATACTTTTCATAAGTCAGAAAAGTATAGATACTATATGGTATAGTAAGTAAATATTTTCAAAGAAAATTACTGGTGAATTATCAGTCAATTATCAGCATTCCCAAGAGTTGTTATTTTTGAGCATTTCTAGAATTTTAATTTTTAACATACTTACAGGTCTTAGCTTTGGCTAGAATCAAAATTTAAGTAAATTAGACATCAATTGAAAACAATTAACCAAGACCTCCTTGATAACACTGCACTAGGAGGTGGAAGAGGTGGTAAGAATTTCAGCATGATTTTCAGAAGTTCAATATTTAGTTTTTATATTTGAAAAATAATTATTTAATTGATAAAGACAAAGAAAAAGAAGTTAAAACTTTGACTTTCTCTGCCATGAGAGACATTGTTGTTATGTAAGTTTATAAATATTATAAGAAACTTAACCTGTTTTCATGTGTTTACAACATTGGTATTAAATAAGATGGAAGAAAAATGAAATCTGGCATTAATGCTAATGTCCCATTAATTACACCATTAATTATATTAATAATTTGCCAATAGTCCACAGAAAGCAGGAATTATAACCAGGACCAATTGATTCCAAAACCCATATGAATACCATTATACTATCCTATCTCTTTCCTATAATATGCACAATTGAATTTTTGATTTACATTAATTAATTTGTTTCCAGAAAATTTGAATTATTTTTGATGAATAATCTAAATTCTATTTTTTAGGACTAATTGCAATTCATTTGTCCCTGGCCCTCAGTGCATTGTCTTTTATGTAACCTTATCAAATAGGTACACAACACATTAAAATTTCCTGACATTTCAAAAAAGTACAAGTCACCTTATTGCTGCAAAAACTCATTGCAAAATTAAGAACTAATATGTTGCTTGGAAACAAAACAGAACAAGTTATTGGCAAAATCACTTTATCAAATGACTTTATTGAATGTCGTATATTTTGAATGGCAATCAATGTGGAAAAGAAACTATCATATGAGTATTCCAGCTGATATTTTTTCTCTACAATAACATGAAAGCTCAGGTGTGTATTGTATAAATAAATGTAAGCATATGAATGGTGTGTGTGTGTGTGTGTGTCTGCACGTATATATGTATGACATTTTGTTTGCTGAAAAGTTGTGCTAATAGAGATATTTCTTTACTTACTGTGTATTATTCTTTTGAACAATATTGTAGACTCAGACAATGTTCGCTTGGGATTAGAAGTGAATGAGCACCAGTCATTGTGCCCCAGGGAAGGGTGTTAATAAGGAAATACCAGAGTTTGTACCTTAAATGCCAATACTAAAACTGCTTTAGGCTGGAGACCAGTTGGCCAGCCAATCTGACTAATCCAAGACTCAACATCAAAGGACATAATGACCATTAGGAATATAATAATATTATGGAAACGAAGTATACTCTATAAAGATACCCACAGCAAATGTAAAACTGTGGGTTGTTGGAAGTAATTGGTGGAGGCGGGGAAATTAGGGAGTTGCTGTTCAGTGGATATAAAGTTTCAGTTATACAGAGATCAGCTGTACAACTTTGTGCTGGTAGTGAACAATATTATATTGTGTACTTACAAACTTGATAAAAAGGTAGATCCTACCTACTAAGTGTTCTTACCACAATTTAAGAAAAGAAAGAAAGTAAAAGAGCGATATTTTTGAAATGAAAAAGTAGGAAACCAATATTTCTTCCCAAGACTAATCCTGTCATCTCCGTGATTTCAAGCGACTTTCTTAAGCAGCATATCTCAGTGATATATTCAACATCTAGCATAGCTTGAAGCGATTACTTACTGCCAGAAAAAGGACTTTTCTGAGATGAAGGTAATAGAGACCAAAAGAAATGGTCCAAATGAGACCAAAAGAAAATCATGCAAAAGACCTGATCATTTATAGATTGACTTTTTCCAATATTTAACCTTTTTTTTTTTAATCTCCTACTGGCCTGAGAAATTTATTGATGGGATAGCATTGGGCATATTTTAAAATCACATCCGTATGCTGCATTACATCATTAAGAGATGTGTTTCAGAGTAAAATATCACCAAAGAGTAATTAGAAAGCCATAAGCCATTTACCTTGATTTCCTTATAGAGTGAGTTGAATCATTTAACCTTTTAGCGTTAAGCATGATGTGTTAATATCTGATGGAACACCAGAGGTTGGATTCAGTGAGAAATATTTTAGTATTCAAAACTATCAAAAAAGCCTCTGAATGCTTGCTGCAAATCTTGATAGATAGAATTGAAAGGTTAGATTTAATTTTACTAAGAAATAAAACCCATTAAACCTCTTTATCCTTGAGTTAGATATAAATAGCATTATCCTTCTTGAAGCTATGAAATAATTTTATATTTTAATTCTAATAAACATTTTAATGTATCTAAAATTGGCAATTCTTTTGAATACTAAGTATCCATTAAGTGATCTGCAAATGCTGAAAGATTGATATCATGCTTAGGAATATCTTCTTCATAGCACTTTTGTTTTCCCAGTGCTTTTTATGCTCAGAAGAATCACTTAAGTGTGGCAAAATTCTGAGTGTGGAAAGGTAGGGACATTATGAGATGTCAAACAATAGGAGAAAAGAAATAATTGTGATGTTACTGTCAAATCAAAAGCCATTCTCAAACACATTTCACAAATAATGAATTTAATATTACTTATGAATATAAACTTTTAATATGACTTATGAATCAGACTTGATCTTTACAGCATACAGACTGCATCTTAAAAAATGGAATTGGATATGAGAAAATGGAACTTTAAGATAGAGTTTATAAATCTTTGACATTTACCTTTTCTTGTCTTCTGTATACAGCAAATCAAAATTTAGATTCATGGTCATCTGCGATCGGTAGGCAAATATTTGCCAAGAACTTATTAATTCCAGGCATGTTGTGAGATGCTGTAAGGCATGGAAACAATGAGCTGCTTCTTCGTTCCTCAAAAACTTGAGGAAAAATCTTCATATAAAAATTCTAAATCCTTCCTTTCACATATGCTTTAATTCGTGAGGAAACAGGGAAGAGTCTTCATGATAGTTGTCAAACAGACTGTTTATCAAGGGACACTTTTCACACATTTTTTTTTTCTTTTTTTGAGACAGAGTCTCACTCTGTTGCCTGGGCCAGAGTGCCGTGGCTTTAGCCTAGCTCACAGCAACCTCAAACTCCTGGGCTCAAGCGATCCTCCTGCCTCAGCCTCCTGAGTAGCTGGGACTACAGGCATGTGCCACCATTCCTGGCTAATTTTTTCTATATATATTTTAGTTGTTCATCTAATTTCTTTCTATTTTCAACAGAGATGGAGTCTTGCTCTTGCTCAGGCTGGTTTTGAACTCCTGAGCTCAAGTGATCCTCCCGCCTCGGCCTCCCAGAGTGCTAGGATTACAGACGTGAGCCACTGTGCCTGGCCAAGAGACACGTTTTTTGCCAATTGCATTCCTTAACAAAAATCAATCCTAGACTTCTTTTCATTCCTAAACAACCAATCAATACCTTTTCCACCCAAAATGTAAAGGAATTCTAATATCATTCTCCAATAAAAGGAACCAGGACTCCTTGGAGGAATGGCTGGCTCTAGAACTAGGACAGGAAATACACAAGATAAGCCCAGTAGATCTCACTTGCTAGAAAATAATGAAGTATTTAACAAAGCAAAAGAGCTGGCTGTAGTAGCTTGTACTTGTAATCCCAAAACCTTGGGATGTGCAGGGATCACTTGTGGCCAAGGTCTTCAAGACCAGCTTGAGAAACATGTCTACACCCCATCTCTACAAATAATTTTAAAAAATTAGCCAGGCATGGTGGCATGTGCCTGTAGTCCTAGTTACTCAGGAGGCTAAGGCAGGAGGATCACTTGAGCCCAGGAATTTGAGGACACAATGAGCCACAACAATGCCACTGCATTCTAGCCTGGGCAATAGAGTGAGACCTCCTCTCTAAAAAAATAATAAAAAGAAAAAGAACAGAGACCTATCAAAATAAAAAAAGAAGCCAACTGAAAGAGCTCCCAATGGCCAATTTTCAGTAACATATAATAGAATAATTTGATCAACAAAAAACTTGTAGTATCATATTTTATACACAGTGTATGAAATGAATATTCATGAGCACATACTTATATGAATACATGACTAAATAAATAAATAGGGAGAAAAGACAGATGTTCCATACAGAATAATAATTTATGTAGATAATCCACCCTCAAAGACAAGGAGCATAGCTTCCAAGTCCTTAAGTGTAAGCTGCACATAATGACCTCCTCCCAAATAGCACAGCATGGAAACAGGGACAAAGAGGAACTTTACAGTAGAGAAACCTGGTAAACACTGCCTCTGCCAGGTGATAAATGTTAACATCAACAGTGAAGAGTCAGGTTGACACTCTGTATCCTTGATTATGATGTGATGACTTTACCTTTTTGGTCTGCCTCCCAAAACTCTATGTCCTCAGTTTAACCTGGACAATATTATCAAACAGTCCAAATTGAAGGATTATTCTATAGAATATCTAGCCATTAGTCCTCAATAATCTCAAGTTCACCAAAAAAAAAGGAGTCTGAGAATCTGTCACAGCATAAGTAACCTAAGTAGACATGATAACTAAATTTAATGTGGTGTCCTGGAACAGAAAAAGGACATTTAGTAAAAACTAACAAAATCTGAATCAAGTATGGGGTTTAGTGAATAATAATATATCGATACTGGTTCATTCGTTTTGACAAATGAGCTACAGTAATATAAGATACTAACAATAGGGGAAACTGGGCTTGGAATATACAAAAACTCTCTGTACTGTTTGCAACTTCCCTGTAAATCCAAAATTATTTTGAAATTAAAGGGTTTTTTTTAATTTTTATTTCAGCATATTATGGGGGTAAAATGTTTAGATTATGTGTGTTGCCTTGCCCCCCCTTCTGCCCCGGAGTCAGAGCTTCAAGCGTGTCCATCCCCCAGATGGTGTGCATTGCGCTCACATTTAAAATTGTATATAAAGGGAAACCTAGAGCAGGAATCTAAGGATACCCATAGATCAGCCCACTGATGACTGAAAGAAGGAAAATTTATCTCCACATGCTCATAACTGCTCATCCATTGATTGCTCTCTCAGTTTATTCTGTTGATGGATAGTCTACATACTCCCCACCTACTTATTGCCTCTTTTAATAACTAAGCTACTAAAAGGCAAAAACATCAGTTTTGAGTTAGTAATGTCTTCTTTTAATTAAAAAATAGGGCAGCAAGGGTTTTTGATGCACAAGCGGGTTTTACTATATCTTTGGAGAAAATGTAGACAAGGAAACAGATATTTAAGGTCTTGAGATGAATGAGCCAGGATAATCTTAGTGAAGGTGGAGGGCAAGTTTTACTTGATTTTTATTCTTTACTCTTTCTCTTATGAACTTCTATTTTTTCCTTTGTTGTATTATAAAAATAGATCTGAATGCTGACAAAGAAAAATGATGGCTTCCAAAGAAAGACATGTGACAGAACATTCTTGAGTAAAACAGCCTAAGCACCTATGTTTCTTTTTTTAACACTTCAATTTTACAAGGAAAGTGAAATTTAAAATGGCACTTCTTCATGTAAAAAAAGAGAGCAAAACTGCTGTTAGCACAGATGGTTAGCAACAAGGTTGAGGACACAATTAACAGTCTGAAATTATATCATTGTATAGTCTGTCAGCAATTCAGAAGCTGAACAGCAGCAGCCAGGTCTGAGTTGGTTTTATTAATAAGGAATCCCTTCACTTCCTTCTCTCTACCTCTTATATCACTTGTTTCTATAACATACAGACATTTTTAAGTGTCTATAAATGAATGCAACTAATCAAGAAAGCCTATCTTTTCTGCAGCATGTGTTATCTCTTTCAAAGTAGAAGTTTCTCATTTAGGAAAACTTAAACATAGTTTGCATCTTTCAGGTAAAATCTCAAACAAAAGTACTACAAGGTACACACCAGTAAGGCAGAGGTCATCCTTTTGGAAAAATTCATCAATCACGTATTGATTGCCTTCAATGCAAAAAATGCAAATCTCAATTTAATCACTATGTTTTTCTAAAAAAAAAATTGACCAGTGGAGAGAAATTAACATTACATGTGTTAGACCACAAGACTTCTGCCTTATGACCTGCTTTCACCACTGAGAATATTCATATTCTCCCACTATAAAATACAAATATCTAAAGTATGCTATGCATTATATGCCTAAAATTTTGACAGAAACGCAGTTACATTTCAATGATGAAACAAATTGTTTTATGTCCTATTTTGACCCTAGGACTAAGCAATAATTAAAACAAACACTTCAATTTCTGTGTAATAAAAATAGTTTTTATAGAATATCCAATTTTTTGCTAAATCTAAACAAACATGGGATTATTTTAATTTACTTGATTAAAATTAATAAGATTATTGAAATTATCTCAAAGGCATTATGTTTGTGACAAGTTGTCTATAACACAATATGGAACCCACCCTTTAATGATAAGTTTCTTCTGAAATATATTTTTTATTGTTGGTTTTTATATTTTTGCAAAATTAATCTTAATGATAAAATCTAGACAAAATATATAGGCTATTGTACATTTTCTCAAATATTGGAATATTAATGGCTCTAGGAGATTTTAGCTATTCTATGAAAAAAGAAAAAAAATGTTCTATAATCAAATAAGTTTCAGAAATGTTGCCTACCACAGTCTCTAAGTTTCTTTCTATTAGCATATGAAAGGTTTTGGTAAGTACTGCAGAAAGGATGTCTGCCAAAAATATTTTCAGAGTAGCAGGAGAAAGTCTGCAGAAGCAAACAGCATCCAAATTATAATGGATGTTTTATGCCTTGCTGAAAGTTTGAAATGTTTTCAAATTTCTTTTTAGAATAACTGCTTTGGTAGCAATGTGAAGGATGGAATGGGGACCTATTTAGAAAAGTTTTTCAGTAATCAAAATGAAAAATGTAAGCAAAAGTAGTTGCAATCATACTGGAAAGAAGTAGACAGATGAAAAATGTATTAGAGAGGAACGACAGGATTTAAAGATTGCATGAATGTTAGAGGATTAGAATTCAAAAATGAATTAAATTTATGGATTAGATACTTAGTGGATGTTAGAACAACTCCCTAAGATCAGGCACTTAAAAGGGAGGATCAGAAACAGATGGGATAAAACGGAGAATCTGTTTTCATGTATGTCAAGTTTGAGGTACCAAATTAAGGAAGAGATTCTCAGTATGTATTTGGAAATAGAACCATGGAATTTCTAGAAAAAGACCTAGGCTATAGACATATACTAGCAAATAAGTGGTGGTTAAAATCGAAGGAATGGATGAAGTCACTCAGAGACATTAGTTAGAATGTGAAATGTAGAGGACACAACAGCAACAAATAAGTGCTAGATCACTAAATAGAATCTACAGGTGGAAAAACATCAGACAGCAGGGTCGTAGAACCCAAGGGTGATGGTTAATGTTAGGTGTCAACTTGACTGGCTTAAGCAATACATGAAAACCTGGTGAAGCCTTATTTCGGGGTGTGTCTGTGAGGGTGTTTTCAGAGGCGATTAGCATGTGAGCCTGAGTGGACTATGTAGGGAAGATCCACCCTCAATGTGGGCAAGCATCATCCAATCTGCTGGGGGCCCAGAAAGAACAGGAACAGAAACAGAGAAAAGGAGATATGTTGATCTATTTGCTGAAGCTGGGATGCACTATTCTGTCCTTAAACAACAACTCCAGGCTTCCAGGCCTTTGGACTTTAGGATCTACACCACTATCCCCCACCACTTCAGTTCTCAAGCCTTTGGCCTCAGACTGAGAGTTACACCATCAGCTTCCCTGGTTCTGAAATCTTTGGACTTGGACTGAGCCATGCTACCAGCATCCTAGGGTCTCCAACTTTCTGACGGCTTGTTGTGGGACTTCTCAGCCTCCTTCCATAATCAAGTAAGGCAATGCTTCTAACAACTCTTCTCTCTCTCTCTCTCTCTCTCTCTCTCTCTCTCTCTCTCTCTCTCTCTCTCTCTCTCTCTCTCTCTCTCTCTCAATCTTTCATTGGTTCTGCCTCTCTGGAAAACTCTAATACACTAAGTATGGAGAGAGTATCAAGAAAGAGGGAGTAATCAGCAATGCTACAGAAAAGGTCAAGTAAGATATATATGAAACAAAGTACATCAGCTTTAGTGCTGAATGGATTGTTGGTAATCATGGCCAGCACAATTTCAGTGGAACAATAAGGCAAAGCCAGATAGAGATTGGGCATGAAGTGTGGACGTGGAGATAGCAAATGTCATACAAGCAGTTATTTCTGGAAACTTTGCTTTGCTAGAAAGGAGAGTAACAAGATAGTCCCAGAGATAAAGGTAAAGAATATTATTTTGTTCTTTCTTTATTTTAAATTTAAATTGGGAGAGGTCCAGTAAAGAGAATAAACACTGAAAACACAGGCAAAGGGATGTGGGTTAATTCAGATTTTTGAAGAAGCTGGAAGGGATGGGACCTAGAGAGATTCATCTTTCACAATGACATATAAAAGAAAAATGGTAATGATGAACATAAAAGTACATAACTTGATAAGTTTAAATATGGAATATTGAGAGATTTCCTACCTGTTCAATATTATATTCTCTTTGAAGTAGAAGGCAAATTCTCCTGCTAAGAATGAAAAAGAAATTTAAATCATAAGAGCTTTGGGAGAGTTCTGAGAGTTATGAAAGTGCCACTCTGAGGAACAAGGAGGAAGTGTCTAGGAACTTGTCTGTAAGGCTGTAGAGGACCCAGTTGAGCTTGGAACAATGAATTTGTATTGACACCTCACTGTTTGGGTACATGGTTTCCTCTGGAGTGATCAACAGTCTGAGTGCAAGGAAGGAGAAAACGGTTGGCTTGATCCAGTTCAAGGTATAAAGGAGTATGTTTCAGTGAAGTAATGTCTAAGTAAGAGAATAGAAGAAAGACAGAAAGAGGATGACAAAGGAATTAGAAGGTTTACAGCTCAAGTAAATTCAATAGCACATGCAGTGGAAGTAAGGCAGTGAGAAAGGTGCTTGAATAAGAATTTGTATGATATTAGAGTATCAAATTTCAGAAATGGAGCTACAGATTGTGGTGTTTGGCCATGAGGATGACAGCCAAGGAAGCACGCAGATGTAGGTCAATGGAGATGCATATGTAAGCAACAGAGTGGCCCTGATGTTAGAA
The DNA here is from genome assembly GCF_040939455.1 of Microcebus murinus. Taxonomy (NCBI): domain Eukaryota; kingdom Metazoa; phylum Chordata; class Mammalia; order Primates; family Cheirogaleidae; genus Microcebus; species Microcebus murinus. The sequence continues at coordinate 60,408,805 of NC_134108.1, read as the reverse complement.
TGTTGTACGACACTATGGTTGTCCTCCTTTAGCACAGGATCAGCTTAAAGAGAAAAGTTGGGAGTCAGATGCCAAAGAATTCAGGTATTGCTGGAAACAAGTAAGAAACAGAAAGATAGATGGTAAAGAAGAAAAAAGAAAGTAATCTACCTGGATAGCAAGAACATCGGAGACATAGGGGATTTTACCCACAGGTAGAGCATAAATGATAAAGTGTATTGGGGAGAATGGACTCTGAGGCAGGTGGCATGTAGGAGGATGAAGAGCCTCAAGGGAGAGCCAGGAAGTTAAGGCAAGAAAGTGGAGGGTTCCAGAGTTACAAAGAAACAAGGGTTTAAGTCCAAAAAGTGGAAGGCAGACCAGCAAAGCAGTGTAGGGGTGAAGGGAAAGAGAGGGTAGACTTTCACAGAAGTCTGCATTTTGTGTAGTGAGCCAAGATGGCGAGGATAGGAAACATGATGCATTAACTCAAAGTTTTTAAAGAGAACCCAAGAATTACGTTGCAAGCTGAGAATCCAGGGACTGCAGGAGATCTGGGGAGTTAAGTGCTGATAGGCCGGTCCTAGCTAGGACCTGACCCACTGACATACTACTGCTTCTCCAGATTCTACCTGTCCTGAGATTTTCCTTGCTATGATTTATCTCCTTTTCTCTACTACAATTTATAATCTCCCTCCCTCTTCCTATCTCCTGGATACACACCTCCCAATTCTAATCTTATCCCTACTCCACCTTTCAACCCAGCCCTTTGTAGGGTTTAGCTACAGGTCCAAACACACCTTTACAATACATGTATATTTGTGAAATATTATTTTAATGGCAGTGTCTGGGGTAAGGGCAACAGTTTGTACACTGGGATATCTTGCTCACGAACTTACCTAAGAAACCGTAAAATCCTTTTAAAGCCTAGAAATTTCAGAGATGGAATAAAGTGTAGGAAGACGGCAAAGAAAATCAATCCCATTAAAATTTTCTAGTTCTAAGGCAAGTTTCTAGGTCCTTAACTTTATCAGTGTAGCTTCTTCTTATATTAACAAGTGACACTAAACACAAGATTAATCTCGAATCTTGAGAATTATCAAATTATCTTACTTCTGGCCATAAGTTTAAAAAAAGAAACATGATCTAGTTATGAATAAGGGCACTGGCCAAAAGAGGGCTAGCTGTATCTCAGTGTCTGATCTAAAGTAGTAATCAGAGAGACAAAGTGGACTGCATCTTGCGAAAATTGAGCAAGAGACCAAATACCACAAGATCTATAAGGGAAGAAAATTATCAGAATCAGGACAGATTTGGATTAAGAGCTATTTAAAGGTTCATTATTAATGAACATAACACAAATGCATGAATCTGATCTTAGATCACAGGCTGTTTGTCTTTTCATTCTCCTTGGTATGTATCCCACCCTCACCAGAGTAATTCATTTGCTCTGTACCTGGGTTTGATATGGAGTTAGTATTGTAGGTTGTTAAGAAAATGTTACAGAAATAAATAGAAGGATCATGACACATTATTTTATTTTTGCATCCTCAAAGATCTTGTTAAAATATATATATATGTGTGGAGGGACTAGTGTTTAGATATTAGCACTCCCTAACATTATATTGCACTAATGTGAGTTTCTTCATTTTGTGTTATTTTTTTACCAGCGAAAGAACATAGCTATAGGGGAGAATATATGGGATTTTCAAGTTTTTATCATAATGATAAAAGTAAAATCAAATCAACATATGATTTTTAACACATTAACTGCTATGTGAGTTGTATTTAATTCCCGGGGCCTTGAGAAGCAAAACCTGGGCAAAACCCTGCAGTTGGTTCATGAAAATCTTACTTGTTGATGTTTATTGTTACAATTAATATTGACAAATTAATTCTAAAAACATGGATTAAATGAATAGAAATCAATAAATTTCATTTTTCATTAAATTAGAAAGGATCATCTTGTTTTTGAAGTTTTTATTCTATTTTCACAATAAAGGGAACATTTTTTTTTCTAGTGTGACAGTCAATGTGTTAAAAGTATTTTCATGCAGACTATAACATGTGCTCTTCATAAAAGCCTGTGATTTTGAGAAGGCAGATATTTTGTCTGCATCTCGGAAAAAGAAAAATGGAATCTTAGTGAAGTTTAGGGTTGCTATGGAATGGCTATTAGGAATATTTGTGTCTCCCCCGTAAATTCACACATGTTACAAACCCAATCACCAATGTGATGGTATTAGGTGGCACCTTGGGGACATGGTTAGATCAAGAGGGTGGGACTCTAATGGTATTATTGCCCTTATAAAAGAGGTCCTGAAGAGCGGCCATGTGAAGATTATAGCCCTTACCAGATACTTAACCTACTGGCACCTTGAGCTTAAACTTCCAAGCCTCCAAAACTGTGAGACATAAATTTCTGTTGTTTATAAGCCATCCAGCTTATTCTGGATGTTATACAGCCTAAATGAACCAAGAAAAGGATCTTTCCCTAAATAACGTAACTTGTTAATGTCATGCCTAAAAGTGAAGCCAAAACCATTTCAACTGCAAAGAGTACGTTCTTACCTACTACTTCTCTTCCAGATTTAATCATCTGTATTCTTTGTAGTTGCATGACCTTAGACAAGTTACTCAACCTCTTTATAACTTAGTTTCCTACCTGGAAAATGCAGATACTAACACCGTCTACCTTGTAAGTTTTGCTGCGAGGATCAAATAACATAATGAATGTAACTGCTTGGCACATTGGAGAGGAACATTGACGCCCTCATAAATGCTACCTATGCTACTGTTTCTTCTCCTGTACAATAAAAAAAAAAAATAGAGAAGTTCCTTGTTAGGCATTTATTCCATAAGCATTCATTGAGTTTATATGATATGCCAGGCACTGTGCTACGTACTAGAAAAAGCAAGAGCTTAAAAATATAGCTCCTTGCCTGAGTAGTTTCTGGCCCAAGGAAGGAAAATACTCACACAAAGTAATAGTTACCAAATGTATTTCAAACATTAAGATAGAAACAGGGAAAAGAGGATGATTTAGGCACCAAGCACAGAGTGGTCAGGAGAGATCTGGAGGTTTAGAAAATGTTTCTTAGAATGTGACATTCCAGACAGGGAGGAATATGAGCAGAAACAGTGAAACAGGAACCGCTTCAGTGTGCTTAGAAAACTGTAAGCCTTTCAATATTGCTAGAGAATAAGGATGGTTAGGACCCAATATGATAGAAACTAATAGATAAGGAGATAATTTTTTAAAGCAGTTCAGTCATACAGTTCCTTCCTTCCTTTTTTCGTTTTTTATTCCTTCCTTCCTCCTTTTCTTCCTTCTTTTCTGTTTTCCACCCTTACATTCCTCCTCATTCTCTCTCTTTTCTTTTCTCCCTCTCTCCTTCTCTCCCTTCCCCTCCTTTTTTTCCTTTCTTTCTTCTTGCTTTTAATATAATCTTTCCCCATGCCTCACCCCTGACCCTCAGGCACACCATATCCTTGGAATATGTGTGCTAACCACAGGGCCAATAGCAGTGTCGTTGTACCACTAATGTTTGTTCAACAAGATGATTTTAAAATATAAAGATACAAAATTGGGAGGTGGACTGAAATTTTAGACGGGGTATCCTTTTGCATGAAGAAGATAAGTGGGACTGTCCTTCCGAGTTAGAAGCTAGGAAGGGGCCGTTGGACAGAGGATAGAGAAGGGGCATTACTTGAACAATTTAAGCAGATTCCCATTTCCTACTTAACCCCACCAAAACGCTTTGGTTTTTGCCACTCTGACACAGGTAACTCTGGCTGCACACCTGTCTCAGAAAGTCCTAACTCAGCAAGTGAAGAGGTGAGTCTGCAATAAATAGTGAACTGTGGTATTTAATCATGTGATTCTTCTCTCCAAACGGGCTCTCCTGTTTATCTTTCTCATTTAGTGCTCTCACCTGTATATGTTTTCTCAACATGGGGCCTTCAGCTGCAAACCACACATGAACATGTGCACACATACAGTAATGGGAACTTGTTTTAATGTCATCTGTGACTCGTTTTTGTGGGAAATTAGTTTCTAAATTTTCCTTCTTCCTTAGAGATTTTTTTTCCCCAATTTGTTGAACAAATGATGATATTTGTTTGCAGCCTCCAGGTTTCCCATAAAGAACACCAGTTATTAATTTAGGAAAATTGCTTGATCAATGCTATGCGGGGCTATTATATCTTTTTTCTGCTGATAAGAGAAAAGAGTGATGTGCCATATTGAAACAACTGGAAAAACAGATTGCTAAATTAGAAGTGAAAATATAATTAAATGCACCGTCTGATAATTGGCTAGAATTGGAAGCATTTAAGTCTGTACATAATCAAATATTGCCTGGAAATGCTACAGAATCCTTATTTTATGCTAAATAGATTTTTATGGAAAGACAATTAAGGAGGAAATCTGCTTGCTAATTCGATTAAAAACACAATGGATCTCTGTTATTTCACCTATTAAGACTCCAACTAGGAGAAAGCTGATTAGAAAAGAAGAAATAAATTTCATTTTTAAGATCTATTATCAAACATTGCATTTTTTAAAAGTGGAATTATTCATAACAAAGATGTGTTTTCATAATTATTCTCAGAAAATAGATACACTCCTAGTTCTTTAAAATGAAAAAAAATGTCTAAACAAAAAATAACAGTGTGTCATCCAGACATTTACCAAGCACCTACTATGTGGCAGGCAGCGTTCCAGGTACAGAGGATACAGTAGAGAATGGAGGAGACGCTTTCTTACCATCAAAGATCTTGCATTCTACTTGAAAGTGGACAATGTATGTAGGAGATAAATAAGTACAATACATAGTGGGTTGGATAGTAATGGATGCTAGAGAAGATAAATATGAAAAACATGAACCATGGGTGGGTCTTAATTTTAGAGAGAGTGGTCAAAGAAGGCTTCACTGAGGAGAATTCTGAGTGAAGATTTGAATGAAATGAAGGAGCTGACCTTGTAGATATCTGAAGGAAGCCTGTAGGCATATGTGTAAAGGCCCTGAGACGGGGATGTGCCTGCTTTGTTGTAACAACAATGAGAAATGGTCTTGATAGAGCACATCCAAGGCAGGGATGTGTACCACCACCGCCCCAAGTTGTAGGTCACAGGTCACAGTAAAGATTTTGACATCTAATCAAAATGAGATGGGAAGGACTGGCTAGCATCAACAGAGGAGAAATCATCTGCCTTATATGATTAGATGTGAGTTTCTAAATGGTAGGAGCTACTCTGGACCATGTAGTTCTTTATAGTTCACTAAGTGGCTTAACATAGCGCCTCTTACATAGAGTTCAGAAGTATGTTTTAAATAAATTATACTTTCAAAGCTAATTCCAACTTCCTTTTTTATTTATGCCTCATCACTCTACTGGTTTGTAGATATCTTAAGAACCTTTTTATCTACTTTAATATTTAGTACACCATCAACACTGCAAAGTATTTATTAATGATGCCGGTTACCTTTATAAACAAAATCTAAAATGTGGCTCTAATTTAAACACAAAAATGACAATCAGCAAACTGCAAAGGGAAACACCAAGGATTATATCTTTATAGTCCAATGAATGCCTGTATTTCCTAGGAATTGGCTAATTTGGTGAATGTTCAAAAAAACTCTCTTGGTACATTATGCATAAGGCAAATATTCTTTGCTTTTCTTCCTTTGGAACTACATTTAAAGAGGAATAAATTAATTCTGGAGTACCGCTTTGTCACAGAAAGAAGCCAGAGGGATATCCCTAAATTTCTATTTTATGTTCCTTCTCATTATTTTCCATGTTACCATAAAACAGCATTATTACTTGGTGAAAGTTTGTTTTATTGTAAGATAGTAAATGAATTTTAACCTTATTTCAAAGGATGTATCCCGGAGCCAGCTAAATATGCTCATGGGTTTGTTCTAGCCAAGGTTTTATTGGCGCTAATTGACAGGTCCAATTGTATGCCACTAAATTTGGAACTGGAAATTACCTATCTTTGAATAGCCATAATTTAATCAAGCTTGTTTTAGCTCTCTTATTATTTTATAATGAAATATAAAATATCTTACAAGCAAATGCTTCTCTTCCAGGAATTAAATAGAGAGCAAAGAATTCACAGGCCAAAGAACAACAATCAGTACAAATACAATTATCTTCTCACATACAAGATAAAGCAACTCTACCCTTTTTTAAAAAAAATTTAACATCAGAGTAGCACAATCTTTTCTCTCAACTTGTAAAAGCACTTATTATTCTCATAATCATACTAAAGCAAAAAAAAAAGATGAGTAATTGTGGAATATCAAATACTAAAGTTATTGCTGTGTTTTCTGAGAAAAAAATAAGCTTCAGGAAGCTTATAACTGTGACAATTAACCCTAAAGACAGTAGTAAGCATCCATATATCTAGAAGGAATGTGAACATTTGCCACTAGTAGCACCCAGAGTGAAGATTTTTTAACGCTCTCCTCTTCATCGTTCCTGTGCTAATTGAATGATGAAGACCCCAGAGGGGTTGTCAAACAATCATTTCATACAAAATGCTAAAGCATCCCTTGATGATAGCTAGCCATGATGGATTCAGGCTTGCATAACTAATCCATAAGAGGTCTTTGAAGAGATCACAGCCACACTAGATAAAAGATGCTCAGGGATTGAGATATAGTTAATATTTTAGGGGGAAAAAAAGTACATTTGATATGGTTCCATATCAGAGATAAAGGTAAAAGAACCATTAAACATGGGATAAAGAGTACAGATGGGAAAATTAGTTTTAGAGACACTACAAAGAGAAGCCTTTAAAAGAAACATTTATGTTGGGGGGGGAATGTTGAAGCTGGGCAGCCCACGTACAGTTAATTGAAGGCCAGTCCTTCATTACAAACCAATTTTAACACACTGGCTATCTCACAGAACTGATAATAATTAAAATTCTTTCACTGCTTAATGTAGTAGACTTATCACTAAGCTAGAAATGTAAAAATCTAGATTTAGTCACAATAAATAATTAAATGACCTTGGGCAATTAACCACTCAGTGTCTCAGATTCTAACCTAGAGAATAGGAAATTGGGGCTAGATAGATCACCAAAGTTTCTTCTATCTCTAAGGTTATTTAATTCTAAGAGCTTATAAAGTTTTGGGGAATTTGGAAAATAGAAGCCAGTCGATACTATCAAAAATCAAAAAGATCAACAAATAAATAATCATCAAGCAAGTCTCTCTATTAGAGTGAACAATTCAAATGAGTGAGTACTCTGTAGTGTATCAGAAAAGACTCAGACAGCTGGCTTGTTTAAACTTACAGTTTTGCTTTCAGTAAAAATTACATGGTATAATCAGTTGAGCCGTGGAAATATGCTATGAAGACTATTTATTCCTGAGTTCTTGGTACCTTCATTGACTGTATGAAGAAAGTTACATATTCCAAAGCCTGAAGTGGCCTTGGAGAAAGTCAAGTTGCAGTAATTTTGTATTGCCTGAGGTTTATATTGCTCCTGGTAGTATATATTTTGCAATAGGATTAAAAGGCATTAAAATTAAAAAAAGGTAAATAACTACTTTTGTAGTAGTGCAAATACATGGATTTAACCAGATATATTCTTTATTCTGAGACTATACATGCACACAAATCCCTGCAAAATGTTCTCTAACTGCTTTTATGTGACTGTGGCTTGAAATTTGAACTGTTAGATTTTGAACTATGTGAACTATGTGAAAGAATAGGCTGCTTGCATTATATAATTCCCTAACATCATCTTACAGAGTCAGTATTCCATGTATTTTTGTTAAATTATATTGAATTCTTCTACCACAGAGTGCCTTTGTTTTAATGAAGAACATGATTATTAATTTAGATGACATGTAACCAAGTTTAAGGCAGACAAAAAAAGCCTCTGTTGGAAACCACAATGGAACATTGTTGGGATATAATGAAAATATTGACTTAAAATTAATTTCTACATGCCTTTTAACCTAAAATGGGTGAATATTTTTAATACTTGAAATACAAATTTTCTCAGTATAAACCTTCTGAAAAAGTACTTTCATTTCACTAAGTCACAGAAATAACATTGTCTCAGATCAGGTATGCATTACCAACATTAAGCAAAACTAAATTATTCACAATGTCAGCACTGATAATAAACTTCATTGATATATGAACATTGCTGGAAAAGATATAGATGTGAGTTCCATAGAAAGAAAGCATTTCTTTGCCTGAATTTTTGATAATTACACTTCTAAAGCAAATGATAAAGTTTGCCCACCTAGACGTTGGTTCTCTTAGTAGAGATATGACATCTCCAACAATAACTACAATACAAAAAGAGATAATGCTGTAAATTAGAGAGTTTCAGATAAATTGGCATGTGAACACGGGAGGAAGAGGGAATAGTTCCAGTTGAAGCAATCAGACAGGAGGGAAGTCATTATAAACGTTGACATAAGGGGAGAGAGTGAAAATCCAACATTCCAAGGAAAGAGAGCAACCAAGGAAAGAAAGCAGAGGGCAGGGAGCTGTGAGGCACTAATGGAAAAGAGGATTTCGTTTTACTGAAGCCTCTAGCGTGTGAAAGAGAACAGTGGGTGATAAGGCGCTAGATGGGTGCAGAGATCTGGATGCCTGACGTAGACTTTAATCAGCAGCCTTGGAGCAAGCATAGAGGGTTTTATGGAGAATGACAGAACAAGAGCTGTGTTTTAGGAGATTCATGCTGGCAGCAGTGTGTAGGATGGATTGAAGGAGGCGATGCAGGCTCAGGCTCAACACTTCCTTAACACATTAACTGCCTTGAGAGTTGTATTTAACTCACTCCAGTTTTGACCACAACGCCACATGAAGCATATATAAAATCTTAATTGCTGATGTTCTTATTGCTACAATTAATATTGACAATGTAATTATAAAAATGTGGATTAAATGAATAGAAGTCAATAAATTGCATTTTTCTATTTATGTTTACCTTTAAATTACACTAGAAGTATTTATTCTATTATTGTAATACAACACTGTGACCCCAAGGAGACGTTTCTGTTTTTTTGATGTGTGTGGCAATCAAAAAAGGCACAGTTGCAGTAGCAAATAACCCATGAGCCACTGAAAATCCGCCCTGTGTCCCACCTGCAGCACTAACGTGAAGACTGCTTGCCTTTTTCCATAATACACTGGATCTGTGGACAGTTAAAACCCATCTATTACGTGAGCTGTGTGCAGCTGGCGTGTTAAGGATAATTATGTCATAATAAAAGGCACATATAATTCCCTAGCATCGGTGGTAGAGGCAATATAACACTCCAACACTCCCACTTTGTTCCTGTTTTAGGTTTTGAAGTTCTATAATAATAAGTTACTTAATTCATCTTGAGATTTGAGCTCTACCACTGACATCAGCTTTCTAATTATCTTTATCAAAGTGGCTACAGAAAGGAAAAGGGTGATTCCAAAATTTAGACTTGCAGATAACAAATAGAATGCTAATCCATATTTTGGAAATATGATTTTTAAAGTTAGTAGAATTGATAACAGCAAGAAAGTGTTTTAACCTAAAGTCACTTTGAAAGCTAAAGTAGATGTTAAATTTAGCCTCCAAAGGAAAGTGAGAAGAGCCCTCCTTGAAGCTTTAACGTTTTGATTAAACCTGATAGTGTGTTGTCCTTAGGGTAACTTCTACTTCAAGATGAGCCTCATTCCATGGGCCAGGCCATTGTAATTATGTATAATAGAATTCTTTTTTCCAAAATGCATTACAATTTGTGAAAGAGATAATTTCATTTTAACAGAGGGAAAAGAAAATCTGTTAAAGAGAATGAAGGAGATTATACTTGCCTTTCTTGTCTTTGCTGCCTAACATGAAGTGAAATTGTGTGCCTGTTATCAGACCAACTACAGACACAGTTTAAGGAGACCAGCCTTCCTTAAAAATTTTATCAGGTAGAGACATCAATCCTGCCTTTTTCCTTGCTTCAGGGCACTGCAAATGGCCTCAGAGCACATCTTTATGCTAGTTCACTGGGAAGAATCATTTGCCAAAATTATGCAGAGCAAAACTCCCCTAAATTCTCGTGAGACCAGTTACACAGATTTATGAGTAGAGTTTTGTTATGTACAGATTCACTATCCTCATCTCTCACAAGCTTTGAGTTCCTGCTAGGATATTTTGGACATTAAGGAATATTTTCTTCTTTCTTTTTCTCCGGGAAACAACCATCTGATGATATAAAAGGAGTTACATAATCAAGGCATAACTGTAAGCTTTGAAACTATTTTTAATTGTCAGAATATGCCTTTTATCATAAATTGATCTCCCAAGCTCCATAATTTGGGATAAAAACCAATGGCAATCTTGAAGAAATAATAAGTGAGGACTTTAGAGAGATAAAGAAGAGAAGCATTCAAAAAGGATCAGAGGATGCTCTTATTCACAGGTGCACTTGATGCCAGAGCTTGCGGAAAAAATGTAGAGGTATATTTAGTGCTATTGAAACTGTCTTCATCTTTACATAGGGAGAGATCAGTATTACATTTTGAGAAACCACAAGGAAAATCTTGTCTTTGAAAGTCTGGTGCTACCCATGATTCTGTCCCTGCTTATTGGCTCTTCTAATGGGTCCTGTCTTACTTTTACCAGGTTGTACAAATACATGCTAAGTATGCTGGTGACACCCAGGTCTATAGTCATCCAGACCTAATCCCTGAGGTTCAAAATTGAATAATGACCTATCTTTACATGTGAATGTCCCTCCCACAGGCATCGCACACCTATCCTGTCATCTAGAGCCCAATACCTCCTTCTTAGCACTCCTTGCATTGAGTTCTACATGCTGTTTCTCTACCTACCTACCTCTCCCACTGGACCAACAGCCCTGGGAAGGCCAGGGATGTCTATTTCGTTCATATTTGGAGGCCTAGCTCCTCGTACATAGCAGCTGTTCAATAAGTATTTTTTGAATAAATGAATCAATGGAGTAGGGCTTGAATAATTTTAGCTAATTATGCTTCCATAAAATGTCCCTCTCCAGCAACTGCCATTTAAGATGGGACTGCATTCGGACTTATCTAAGTGCCTGTCTACTTAAGGTCACAGCACACTGATTCACTATGTACAGCCGTTTTAGACTATGATTTGCTGTATGGCTTTACCTATGAATATTCTGCCAAGTTCAAATAATTTAATATTACTGACCATTCAGCTGATAGAATGGTAAATAGAGAATTATTGCCTTCCAGCAGAAAGCTACTAAAAATGCATCCGCATATTCAACATAATACCTAAAGAGCATAACATAAAAAATGCTTTCATTCCCAAATGCACGGTTCAGTTAAAGCAGAGCTTTGCCTCACAGGGGACAGGCTTACTGCATCTGGGCACCTTTTAGGGAAACTGTAAAAATCTACATAGGAATGCCACTAGATTGGCATAGAATATTTAGGCATAATAGAGGAGCCATTAATTCCTCTCATCAGTAAAGAGAATGGAGTGCCTTAAAACAAGCCCATACTTTTTTCTTATCTAATAAGTGGATATAAAACTGGAGTACTTGCAAAAAGTATTTAATTACCTTGTTATAGGTAATTGTCAGGATAAGTTTTCAAGAATCTAAATTCTGTAAAGAAATACATGTAAAAACATTTTTTGAAAAGCATCAAAGACCATCTGAGATGTGATTCCTTTCAACTCATTTGGGATGTACTCTGTGCCCTCCCAGAGCATGCTGCTTCATTTCTCCCTGCCCTCTTTTCCTTAAAAATCAAAAAAGGACATCAGATATTGACTGATGTCTTGCATTAATCTATATTTGAAGGTTACTGGAAAAACCGATGTATCATTTTTTCTAAGTGTGCAGGATTCTCTATGAGTAGACAGTGTGAGAAAAAGTTATAAATAATTTCCAGCTATCTTTCAAGTATTAATATGAAATTAAGAAATTCTCTGAAAAGTCAGAGAAGTCAGATTGAATTTAGCTAAGAAAATACAAGGTCATGAGTTCCACTAGAAAGTTCTCTGCATCATGATAATGACCATTAGATCTCAGATCTTTAAGGTCTTCACTCGGGCAAAACAAAAATAGTAATTTGTGAAATGAGAATATGGGAAATCCTACCTACCTCTTGAGGTCTCTCATTTATCACTTGGTCATGAATCTCACTTCTCCAGTGTCTTTATAATTTTCAATTATGAATGCTAGACTCACTGCTGTCATATAAAAAATAGAATGTCTTTATTTCTATGTACCATTTGCATTTTAATTTCCTGCCCCTTTCAGGGACATTTCTTTTGCTAAGTAATGTCCAGCAGCCAATTCAATCTGGAAAGGAAATGATTAAATTCTTAATTCTCCTGGAGGGGTAGCTACTATATTTGTCTTTTGTTTCTGGATTGGATCATCAGACTGTATGCTTCTACCACATTAACCTCATTTTAGCAGTAGTTTTCAATGTGAGTGGGGGGAGAAAGTAGAACAAATGCTTTCAATACAATAGTTAATCTGTTTGACACAACATTTGCTTCCATATAATATTAAAAATGATGGTAGTTTATATTACTCTCTAAATCAGAACTCAAAATGTTTTATAGATCAGTTTAATAATATTCATCATCCTTCTTAAAGTAGGATATTAGCAAAAGTAAAAGAAATACAAGGGCAAGGAGTAGTGAAATTATTTTCCCAAATGATGATCTACTGTTAATGCTGGGTTTTCAGTTCTTCTGATTCCCTTTGGTCATCTGTATAATTATCTGCTTAAGTTTTATTTTGAAAAATTATACTTTTTCTTGAATTCCAACAGTAATAAAAAAGGAAACAAACAGTACTTAGTACTTGTTAGTTAGAAATCATAAGATTTATTAGTAAACATGTTTTTGGTTGTAAATCACAGAACGTACATCTTGAACTCTCTTAAAAAGAAAAATAAATTTCTTAGTTTTATATATTAAGAGTCTAGAAGTTGGTGGGCTTTGGATATAGTCTGGTCAAGTCTTGCTCAATTTCTTTACAATTCTCTTAGCTCTTTTTTTATTCCACAAAGAGCTTCATTCTTTGAGTTAACTTTTCCTGTGATTGCAAATGGCTATTGCATTTGTGGGCACTTGTGCACCTCTGTACCAACCACTGTAACTGGACACCTCCTGTACGTGCAGATTGGAAGACAGGAGTAGGCCGTGGGTTAGGACTCATGGAAATTCTCTCATGGGATGATATCAGTCCTCTAAAGTGCTTGAGGCTATGCGATAGAAAAAAGGAACATGCTGAAGAGGCAGTTCCCACACTTATCCAAACATTCTTAACATTTCAATAGGCTCTTTCTTAAACCACAAAGGCATTCTCTCCAGTATATAGAAAAATGACCCACAAGCAGCAGAGCCAGGGATCTCTCATTTACAGCAGTTACAGTTCACTTCCCTATAGCACCTGCTCTTCTTTGAATGTTCTGAGAAAACCTATAAGGATTTAAAAATCAGATTCTTCACAGCAGTAACAAAAATAAATAAATGGGACATGATCAAACTACAAAGCTTCTGCACAGCCAAAGAAATAGTCATGAAAGTAAACAGACAACCTACAGAATGGGAGAAAATTTTTGCATCCTATGCATCCGATAAGGGACTGATAACTAGAATATACTTAGAACTCACGAAAATCAGCAAGAAAAAATTAAATAACCCCACTAAAAAGTGGGCGAAGGACTTGAACAGAAACTTTTCTAAAGAAGACAGAAGAATGGCCAACAAACATATGAAAAAATGCTCAACATCTCTAATCATCAGGGAAATGCAAATCAAAACCACAATGAGATATCACTTAACCCCAGTGAGAATGGCCTTTATCAAAAAATCTCCAAACAATAAATGCTGGCATGGTTGTGGAGAGAGAGGAACACTCCTACACTGCTGGTGGGACTGCAAACTAGTTCAACCTCTGTGGAAAGCAATATGGAGATACCTTAAAGCGATACAAGTGATTCTACCATTTGATCCAGCAATCCCATTGCTGGGCATCTACCCAAAAGATCCAATGACACTCTACAAAAAAGGCACCTGCACTCGAATGTTTATAGCAGCACAATTCATAATTGCAAGGCTGTGGAAACAGCCCAAGTGCCCATCAATCCAAGAATGGATTAATAAAATGTGGTATATGTATACCATGGAGTACTATTCAGCTCTAAGAAACAATGGTGATATAGCACATCTTGTATTTTCCTGGTTAGAGCTGGAACCCATACTATTAAGTGAAGTTTCCCAAGAATGGAAAAACAAGCACCACATATACTCACCAGCAAATTGGTATTAACTGAACAGCACCTAAGTGGTCACATAGGTACTACAGTAATAGGGTATTGGGCGGGTGGGAGGGGCGGGTATATACATACATAATGAGTGAGATGTGCACCATCTGGGGGATGGTCATGCTGGAGACTCCGACTTGTGGGGGGAGGGGGTGAATGGGCATTTATTGAAACCTTAAAATCTGTACCCCCATAATATGCCGAAATAAAAAAAAAAGAAAAATCAGATTCTTTGAAATCTAGAAAGTTACTAATTGAGGGTTAAGAGGGAAAAAAAGAGAATGTCAAATGATTTATTATAAAAGGTCTTGTCTTTTGGGGGGAAAGGGTGTTATGGGCTGTATTATGCCCCCTCAAAAATGTATACATTGAAGTCCCAACTCGTAGTATGTGGGTAACCATATTTAGAGATAAGGTCTTTAAAGTGGCAATTGGGTTAGAATAAACCATTTAGTGTGGGGCCCTAATCTATCTAATCTGACTGGTGTACTTACTAGAAGAGGAATAGACACTGGGGTGAGAAGGCACAAAGTAATGACTGTGTGAAAAGGCAGCAAGAGGGCAGCCATCTACAAACAAAGAGTCCTCAGGAGAACCCAACCCTCCTGGCACCTTGATCTCAGACTTCCAGTCTCTAGAACTGTGAGAAAAAAAAATTTCTGTTTAATATACCCAGTCTGTGACATTTTGTTACGGCAGCCCTACCAAACTAATACAGAAGGGTTTTTTTATTTGCTTTTTGTACCATTAAATATCTGATTGTTGAAGCAATTAATTTCTATTAAATAGTTTCATTTCTTAACATGCCTTTGTTCGGTGCATTCTCACTATTTCTGGTCTAGGGCTTTCTCCTATAACTGGTTACATATATATAGCTGTTTCCTTTTGGAAGATATAAAACTAAGCTGTCTCTTCCAATCTTTTAATGTAGAGTTTTATGGTTACAGTGAGGAGAGCAGATTTCACAGAAAGAAATAGTAACTTTACTGGCGTTCAAGGCATATTTCTCACACTTGGTGAGGTTGATGTATTTCTCCTCACTAACAGATTATATAATGCTACTAGAAAGTTTTTAAATTTTTACACTGGTCCAGACTGGTCATTTTCCTTCCAACCCACAAACACTATAAGGATCAGATCTATGAGCCAGCACACCTGTCACAATGGTCTCGTTCTAATTCCTTGTTGCTGTTTATTAGTGCACCTTTTCCCCCATGGAGCCTTGAGGACATTCCTGGTTTTTGTTTTGGTTTTTGTAACCATCATCTCTTTTCAACTCATCCTCAATCCACTTCTTATAATATGTTATATAAAGAAAATATCCTCTTTTTAATGTGTGCTGAGATTTGGACTCAAATGTGTAAATTATGACTGACTGCCTGTATCTAAAGAACTTAATTATGTTACTGTTAAATAAAATAATGGGCAGAAAATGTTGGTTTGAAATGTTCTATTTTCCCTCTGTTCCTATTAAGGTTTAGTTAGTTGGTTCTTGGAGAAAAGAGAGAGAAATAAAAGACAAAGCTTTTGACTAGAAACTTGTCTCCAAAGGAATTAAGTTAAGATGAAATCGTGACTGGCTAGAAAGGCTAAACTGGATCTGGTTTCCTCTAAAATTTCTGCTATATGCTCTTTGAGTCTATATAATATGATTAATACCTTCACTTTCATTTTTTTGTATTAATAATTGTGAAATAGATGTGAGAATTCTGTACTGCAAAAGTTTGTTACCAAAATCACTGAAAATATCACAGAGGGGTCTTGACCCCTCAAAATATATTAAACAAATATTAAATAAGGTAAAATGTAAAGATGCTTGTTTCTCCTCTTAATGTTTCTATCATTCTGATGAGTTTGTTGTTGTCGTTGTTGTTGATGTTGTTTTTTGTGTTTTTCCATTGGAAGAGAATGCCTAATGAAATACTTGGGCAATAGACACTAAGTCAGAGTGAATAATACTCCTAGATTTGGGGTGTTTATTTTAGTTATAAGGAAAGTTCCACTTTAGAATTTATTCTAGACTAATAATGACATTTAAAAATCAGCCAATGTTTTGTTAATAACTCTTTAAATCAAGCAAAAGCAATGTAAGCGAATTTAAACATTTAAACCTCAGAAATGCCAGTGAAGACTATAAAGCTAATTTGACTAATGATTTCTAAATCTTATAAAATCTCTTTTTATTTATGTGTTTTCCAAAACATAAAATGAATCCACATCCTAGTAAAAACTACTCAATCTTGCAATTGTAATTTGAATCAATGAGATATGAATATAGAGCAGCCCTGCCTTGCATTTTTTTCTGTTAATTCAAAGATCACTTGTCTTCAAATCTACTGTTTTCTCTTTAGAGACAAGCTCATTAGAGAAATACAGAGATTTTTACATAATAACATGATGCAAATGAAAGGAGTATATTTATCCAAATATGACTTCCATAGCTATTTATTTTTCTCTCTAACTCTAAATTTCATTTGTGAGTGTCAATTACATTATCCAGTTTTTAAGTATCACTAATAGAATAAACATTATTAGAAAAGATAATTAGATATTATCTCAACAATGATGGCTTTTAAATAGCACTTTTGCAATCTGCTGTTCTGAAGAAAATATAACTAGTGGTTAGCATAATTTTTACAATGCCATTTACCTAAATTTTATATTTCATGTGTAATTTTTCTAAGTAAATAAGGGACACACTCTCACTAACTCCATTTCTGATAAATATTTTCAAAACAAGATATTTCAAAACAAAATATTTTCAAAACAAGTTTAATAGCCTTTAATAATCTTCATATTGTAATAGTTAGGAGAGAAGGATTTCCCCCATTGTGTGTGTAATATTGAAGCAGTAAACCCTATGTAACTATACAATGTAAGTTAAACTTTCTATGATATATATCTATATTTCCTGAGACTTACTGAAATATTTTAAGACAAATTATTCTTCAGGAGCACTTTATTAAATATCAAATATTAATCTATTTGAAGTTATGATCTGGCAAGGGAAGTCATTAACTTCTCTCAGGTGGAAACCATTTTGCAACAGGGCAAAAGAAATTGGTCTTTAATTCCTTAATCACTCATTTGGTGACTCTAGGGACAAACACTCATTAATCAACCCTTAGGTAAGAAACTTGCTCTGCTCTTTTAATGATCAAGTATTCTGGGGAGACTTAAACCATAGCATTAGACTTGCTGGCTCATCATCCCAATTGCCCATGACTTCATTCTATACCATGAATGACTAAAATTCAAGTTCTCCTTCCTTTTTCCTGAATCAACCAGCTAGGCTTGAATCCTCAGAATTTTAGCATCATTTGTTAAATTTATTTTTAAGCTCATACTCATGGATTATCTGCTGCATCCCTGGTGTTGCATTCTGAATGGTGATGTACTACCCATTCCATTGAGCCAAAGGGAAAAGTAATCAAAAGCACCTCTTTTCTAGAACTCCCTTCCAAAAGTCATAGAATGAAGTAGGATATGAGAAATTAAAACATAAGTTATTAAGATGGGTTCTACAAGACCAAATACATTGGTCCACCTATATGTCTGTAAGATGATTTAAAAATGTATAATTTGTGGAAATATCTCCCAAAACAGGCTTTCAGAGTCAGGCTAATTACAATGACTAAATCTTTTTGATTTATTCTCTTTCACTCATATAAGGTCTGCCCATGATGTTTCAAAGCACCCTTCATGTAAAAACTGTCTTCTACTGGAGCCAGTATCCAAGTTACATTCATTTTTCTATTAATATCATTTCAGTTCTTGGTGTGATACTTTTCCTTAGAGCCTAAAAGCAGATCACTATATGTTATGACTGATTGAATCAAACATTACAATTTCATAAGTGAGTCTTATATCAACAGGATTTCAAACACATTTATTATTTTAGCTTTAGAAGTAATGGATATCCTTGGTGCATTGCATCACTAATCCATGCTTTATTAGTGATGAAGTTAACCATATCTACTTTTTGTTACTACCATAGCTACTTTTTACTTTTCTACTTTATATTCACTGATTATTCCTTGGATATAACTTTTTTTAATGGCTCAAGTTTGTATTATCAAAAAGAAAAAATTAATTAGGCTGAATGCCTGATAAAATCAGAGGACATAAGAATCATCAGGACACTTCTTAGGGACATAAAGATAAAAGGTTTTAGATATTTGCTCATGCAGACTTTCTGATTGATCTTTTAAAAATACTGCTATCCCTTGTATTTTCAACTTAAAGGAAGGCTCAGAGTTTAAAATGCTGTGGGCAACACTAATTTAAAATTAGGAATTCTGAAATCTGTATCAATGATGGGATTGTGGCTTTAATGAAGAGTTGGCAGGAGAGGTGGGGAAAAAACTTTGAAATAAACTTCTGGGTGGCCTGGTCCTTTCAGCAACTATTTGTACCGATGAATGATACTATAGTTATGCTGAGTTTGCAGAATAAATACCTTCAATTTCCATTACTGACTGTGTTTCTATTTGAATAAAAAAGACTTTGTTTACCTGATTTGTTAATATTCACTCTGGTCAATCCAGTGAAATAATTAGTAAATATATTTGAATAATATGTAGGAAAGCTTTTTAAAACTATCAAATGCTATAAACTTTCAATATATTATTTATTAGATAGATTGTTGTATGCAATGATAAAAACATTTGTTCAGCTTGATGATTCACTAAATTGCCCCAAATCAGTCAAAAAATGTGGAAAAGACAAACTTATAATAGATATTAATGATTTTTAAAATTTCACCACCATAACTAGCTCTTATGTATGGAAATGAGCTTTGATGACATGAAAAAAATGTAAATGCAGATCTATGTATAAATGTGCATTTTGATTAAAAAGATAAGTTTTTTATAGCAAAATTATCACATTTGGATTGTTTTCTACTATTGTTTATCATTTACTTAATGTAGTACAAAAAGTAAAATGAGAGAGTGCTGATGAGAGAGAGAGACAGAGAGAAAAAATGAAAGATTGAGTATTCTGTTTCTAAACTATAATTATGAAAAGGTAAATTATTATAAAAAGGTAATCACCGGATAACCTCCTGTATTAATATAGGGAAAATTAAGAAGGATATCTTCCTTAGTAGAGGAAAATGTAGATTCATTTATTTTGTAACATCAGAAGAGAAATAATAATTGGCACAAGACCAACCTCAAGGAAAAGGCTTTGTAGCTAGAGACTTGCTATAGTCTGAGTGTTTGTCTACCCAAAATTTATATGTCAAAACCTAGTCCTCAATGTGGTAGTATTAAGTGGCAGGGCCTTGGAAGGTGATTAGATCATGAGGGAGGAGCTCTTGTGAATGTGATTAGTGTCCTTATAAAAGAGGCCAAAAGAACCCCCTGTCCCCATCCACCATGGGAGGACACAGCCAGAAGGTGCCCTCTGTGAGGAACAAACTCTCACCAGACATTGAATCTACCAGCAAACCAAGCATCAGCTTTGGCCTCCCCAGCCTACAAAACTGTGAGAAATAAATGTTTGTTGTTTATAAGCTAGCCAGCCAGTTCATGGTATTTTGTTATAGTAGCCGGAATGGACCAAGACAGAAATATAGATATAAACATAGACAGATTAGATTTGACTTCTTTAGAAAGATTAGTATTAATAGTTTCAGTTCTAGAGATGCCTGCCTGAATGTGGACGTGAGTACTTATAGATCACTCAAATATTTATGGGATCTAGAATACAGCCTTACACCTTTAGCTATACTCTAAATTTACATTTTCTGTTCAATAAAAAACTGCATTATGTAGATTAAAACAATCAGTACAAGTACCTATAACTTCTGTATTACTAATACTTGAATGCCAGATATCTTTTAAAAAAATGCACCCACTCCACTATGCCTTTTACCATGGGATGTGAAGGAGTGACAGTCACCATTTCAAGAATTTGTGCTACTGGATTTTTACTTACTTCCTCCAAAGACAATATGCTCTCATACATGTAAAATGAGTTCTTAATTTCAGACAGTATATTCTCTATTCTAGAATGTTCATCTGGTTCTTTGTTATACACATTGCCATTGTTGAAATTTTGCATCCTTTTATCTAGTCTGACCATTTTTAAATTATAAAAGTGACAATTCTCTTGACACCCTAAGAGATCACAAGATTCTCCAGGCTTTTCTTAATACTTGACTTTAAACAGCATCCCAGGTACAAGCAATATTTAAAGATTGTACCTTTGTTGTTCTAAATTTTTGTATGTTGTCTGCATTATGGGTTACATTTCTTATCACATTTCTCTGTAATGGCACTATATATTCTCAGTAACATCCAGAGCCACAGGCTGAACAATGGTGTGATACAGTACGATGTGAAATATTACAAAATACTAGGACTGCTTCCCCAGGGCAAGCTCTTCAGTGGATGCAACAAAAGTGGCCTTGCCAAACTGGAACAAGAGCATTCTCCTGAATCATTTATTGGGGACACAAGTAACTGGCAATACTGGTTAGAAACCAATGTCTTTATCTTTCAAAGCATTTGCTTGTATCCACTATACCTCAGATAAAATATGCCAGAAATCCAGAATGATGAAATGTTTTCAGTCCATGAATGTTTTCTTTGATGACAAACAGCAGTGTTAGCATGTTAAAAGTCAACTAATTCTTCTGCTTAAACCAACACCAATCGATTCACAGATCTTTGCTAAGGTAGAACGTTTCAAGAATTTTTTTCCCAGACTAGATTCTTTGGCCTTCAGGCGCATTGTATTCAGAAACAAGTTTTGTTTAAGAAGCGTGATATAATTCTGTAGTATCATGAATTGCTTTTGATTTCTTAACAGGTACATACAACAATCTATGGAAAGCCTCAATATAAAACACAAGCCATCAAGACCCACCAGAATAGATTCACGGTTTAGTCAACATTATTTGTTTATTAAAACCTTTGACAACAAACAAACAAACAAACATGTGTCAGTATATCTAAGATTAGGGTGCTTTCTGATCTGTTCAGCAGGGGGAAAAAGTCAGCACCTGTGGCACTGCTGGACAGGAGTCTGGGTCCAGCTGCGTGGACAGGCAGAGGTGTGGGGGAACAGATAGGGTACTCGATAAATCACAGCCTCGCTGAGGCTCCACCACAGTGGTGCATCCAGCCAGGAAATCTGTCATGAGAGCAGCCTTGAGCACGTCTCTACCTGAAGGCAGTGATGTTCTTTGAGGCATGTTAAGTAATAGAATTTAGTTTGCCTCTGTCACCAAATATTTTCAGGGCCCTTTAGTTACTATAGAACTTTGAGTCTAAGATTCTGTCATTCCTCTGAAGATGCTTACTGAGGAAGTCAAGACAGTTCGCTCTACTACAAAACTTTTCAAGTTTTCTCATGCCTCCTTCCAGCTCTTTTCTTCAGTATGTGTACTACTTATTCTTTCCTGTAGTTGTACCTAAATGCCACCATTTCTTCACTTTTCCCTATTCCTTATCTCTTATGACTCCATTCTTTCTTGGTTCTTCTCACTGAAGGGCTTGGCATTTTAGTAAGAAATAGTCATTTTTAATTTGGAAACTATCCACTGATAATCCATGTTATGAATATCACCTGGGCTATCCACTATTCTACATTTCTTAACTATATGAATAATCTCTTATAAACTGATAGCTGTTTTTTCACTCCTCCAACCCCTGAATCTCTTTTCTGACTCTGGTGCCACTCTGGATATGGAAAATTTTCCGTAAGATAAACTCCATATATCTGAGGCATTACCACACATAAAATTTTATGGTTTGAGTATAAAGAATGTGTATAAATTCTGTGCATAATCTGTGTAGGCACAGCCATAGATGGTTTTGTGGAAGGTATGATTAGGAGCTTGGGAAGATGACTGCTCTTTGAAGTACAAATGCATTACTTCTCTTTCAGCTTCCAGAGGATGCCAATATTGCCATGTTGTTATTATTTCTTATCTTCAGATATGATCCAATGATATATAGCAGTAGACAATGCTAACAATCAGGGTGAAAAGATAAGTAGCAGTTGTCTGAGTCTAATCCTGGAGAATGTTTAGGTTTTCTGATAATCTAGGTACAATGCTTTTTTTTTTTTTTTTTTTTTTTGAGACAGAGTCTCACTTTGTTGCCCAGGCTAGAGTGAGTGCCATGGCGTCAGCCTAGCTCACAGCAATCTCAAACTCCTGGCCTCAAGCAATCCTGCAACCTCAGCCTCCCAAATAGCTGGGACTACAGGCATGCACCACCATGCCCAGCTATTTTTTTCTATATATATTAGTTGGCTAATTAATTTCTTTCTATTTATAGTAGAGACAGGGTCTCGCTCTTGCTCAGGCTGGTTTCAAACTCCTGATCTCGAGCAATCCGCCTGCCTCGGCCTCCCAGAGTGCTAGGATTACAGGTGTGAGCCACCATGCCCAGCCTAGGTACAATGCTTTTTAAACTTTAATATACATACAAATCACCTAGGTGTTTTGTTGTAGATGAAAACTCTGATTCAGTAACTCAGATACAATGAGATTCTGTATTTCTAACAATATGTAAAAGAAATGCTGCTGGTCCAAAGACTATACACTTTGAATAGCAAGAGACGAGGGCCATACTGTTCGATACAGAAGGCACTGGCCCTAGGTGGCTATTTATGGTGCTATTCAGGTCAACTATTAATATATCCTTATTGACTTTCTACTTGTTTGACCTATCAATTACTAAAACAAGAGTTTTGAAGTCTCCAACCTGGATTTGTCTATTTCTCCCTGCAGTTCTATCAGGAGATATAAATCATTGCCTCGTGCATTTTAATACTCTATTGTTAGGTGCATACACATTAAGGATTGTTATTTAACTTTTGGGAATTGACACCTTTACCATTACATAATGTCCATCCTTGTTCTTGATAATTTTTCTAGTTCTGAAGTATACTGTTTCTGAAGTTACAATAGCTATTCCAGCCTTCTTTTAATTACAGCTAGCATAGTATAACTTTCTCCTTCCCTTTACTTTTAAACTGTCTAAGTCTTTGTATTGAAAGCACAAACTTTGTAGGCATTTTTTTTACCTCTTCTGCCTTCTTTCAAGATTTTTCTCTTTGATTTTCTGCACTTTAAAAATAAAAGCTGCCTAGATATAAAATTTTGGCATTTATTCTACTTGGTGTTCTCTAAACTTCCTGGATCCATGATTTGGTTTCTGTAGTGATTTAGAAAAATTCTAGACCATTATTACTTCAAATATTTCTTCCTCTTTGATTTTTCTTTCTTTGTCTCATATTCCATTATGAATATATCATTCTTCTTGAGATTGCCCTATAGTTCTTAGATGTTCTGTTCTGTTTTTGTTTTGTTTTTTTCTCATTCTTTTTTCCCTTTGTATTTCAGTTTGGGAATTTCTGTGGACATATTTTCAAACTCACTCATTCTTTCCTTATCCTTGTCTGGTTCTACTGGTGAGCTCATCAAAAGTATTTTTCATTTTTGTTGCAATGGTTTTGGTATTTGTCATTTCCTCTTGATTATGTCTTACAGTTTTCATTCTTCTGCTTACATTTCTCATCTGTTGTTGTGTGTTATCTGTGCTTTCCATAGATCCCTTAACATATTGATCATTGTTATTTCAAATTCCCTGTCTGATAATAAGGAATCCTCTAAGGAAATCTCATGAGGCAACTAGAATCACAAGACAAAATGGGTCAATATAAAACAAAGATCTTTTAGGATGGTTTTGTAAATCTTAGTCTCAGATGCACCTTGAATAATCACTAAGTGATCACAGAAAAATTCACAATAAAAGATAAAGGACTGACCCACAATAGTCTGGTAATCAAGATAAGTCCCACATCTGAGGGATGTGGTGAACATTGTGGAGGGGAAGGGCATACCTCTAACCCTTGCTAGGAAGAGGCAAAGATATAAAATGTAACCAAAATGTTAAGAAAAAAAAGAAAAACAAACATTTGTCTGGTGTAGGGCAAGTGGGAGGGGGGAGAAGGGGATGGGTACATACATACATAGTGAGTGTGATGCATACCGTCTGGGGGATGGACATGCTTGAAGTGCTGCCTCGAGGAGGGAGGGGAGACAAGGGCAATGTATGTAACCTTAATGTTTGTACCCCCATCATATTCTGAAATTTAAAAAAAAAGAAATTATTTCTAGTTAATTCTAGCAATGAGCTGCAAGTCAAAAGTCTGTCTGGAGATGCAGGCATTGGGTGCCACAAAAAGAGACCCACTCTGATCTAAAGACTTATATTTGCATAATATATTACTTTTTTCCATAACATGTATTGTAGCTGTAGCTAAAGACAAACTTGCATTTTCTGCAAATGACTGTCACATGTGGATTTAAAACTGTCTTTATATTATTTTGTATATTTTAACTGTCAGACTTTTTTTTTTTTTTTTTTTTGGAGACAGAGTCTTGCTTTGTTGCCCAGGCTATAGTGAGTGCCATGGCATCAGCATAGCTCACAGCAACCTCAATCTCCTGGGCTCAAGCAATCCTGCTGCCTCAGCCTCCCGAATAGCTGGGACTACAGGCATGCACCACCATGCCTGGCTGATTTTTTCTATATATATTAGTTGGCCAATTAATTTGTTTCTATTTATAGTAGAGACAGGGTCTCCCTCTTGCTCAGGCTGGTTTCGAACTCCTGACCTCGAGCAATCCGCCCTCCTCAGCCTCCCAGAGTGCTAGGATTACAGCGTGAGCCACCACGCCCAGCCTGTCAGACTTTTAATTACCTGCAAACATTTTAGTTTTGGGTTGTGATTTGGGGTATGTAAAAAAATTCCCAAGGGCGTATAGTGAATTGGCCCCATGAACCATTATTTAAAAATTAATCTTTGGGCCGGGCGTGGTGGCTCACGCCTGTAATCCTAGCTCTCTGGGAGGCCAAGGCGGGCGGATTGCTCGAGGTCAGGAGTTCGAAACCAGCGAGACCCTGTCTCTACTATAAATAGAAACAAATTAATTGGCCAACTAATATATATAGAAAAAATTAGCCGGGCATGGTGGCGCATGCCTGTAGTCCCAGCTACTTGGGAGGCTGAGGCAGAAGGACTGCTTGAGCCCAGGAGTTGGAGGTTGCTGTGAGCTAGGCTAACGCCAGGGCACTCAGTCTAGCCTAGGCAACAAAGCGAGACTCTGTCTCAAAAAAAAAAAAAAAAAAATTAATCTCAAAAGCATACAATGCAAAATAATAAGAAAAAAGAAAGAGAGAGAGAGAGAGCATGCACACACAATTCTCTTATTTCAGAAACAATGAAAAAAAGAAAATGAGATTTTCCATACTTTTCATTTTAAAGAATGCCATACAAGTGACAGGTTAAATGGCTCAAACCTTCAAAGTAATTATACTACCAGGACAGGTAATAATCTAGACTGGGAAGCATAGTAATGTTTGCCTATTCTGTACATTGTCAGTTGCTTAGAAATTATCTTACTAGCATAATACAGCAATTTAAAATATTTTCATATTTTTTTCTGAATAATATTACATTTAACTGTTTTACAGATTCTGATATGCTGCTCTAACTTCCTTATAGGAGCTACAAGTGTTCACTTTTAACAACCTGTTTCAATTGGATGTTAAAATTAAAAGTTTATCATTTTTCCTTCTATTGACTTATTTTTTATTTTACTTTTATCAGGAAACAAGAGCCATTAATTCTGGAATGCCATTGGCTGAAAAAAATAAATATTTTTTGTTTTATAATATTATGTTTTATAATATTATAATTTTTATAATTTATAATTTTTATAATATTATAATATTTCCTGCACTAATTTTAAAAAATGTGATATTTGCACCTGTAACAGGCTGATAAATATACATTACACAATGCAGTCACCCCTTAGTATCTCCGAGGGATTGTTTCCAGGACCTCCCACTAATATAAAAAGTAGATGCTCAAGTCCTTTTATATAAAATGGTACAGTATATTATTCATATATAACCTATGAACATCCTCCTTATACTTTATCTCTAGATTACTTATAAAACGTAATAAAATGTAAATGCTAGGTAAGTGATTGCTATACTGTATTATTTAGGGAAGAATAACAAAGAAAAGTCTGTATATGTCCAGTATAGATGTGATTTGCAAAAATATTTTTGATCAACGGTTGATTGAATCCATGATTGAGCCCAGAAAAAAAGACTCCTGAAAATGTAAAATGGTTATTTTTATTCGAGGAAGACAATGTAATTAAGAACAATTTAAAGACTCTTTCTGGGGCTATACGTTATTGGATGTGATCCATAATCCCCAATAAACAACCGTGTATCCTCAAATTTTAAAAATTGAAAATCATAATAAAAGATCTTGAAAGTTCTTAAGCCAAATGCCTGGACCAACCTAAAGACAAATATGTGTAGGAATCAATAAGGAATAACATAACAAGCAAATCACAAAGTCTAAAGTAACAAGGGAAATTAAAAGAGTAGAGTAAGGAACTCTGGAAAGTGCCAGATATAGGAGGGGGGTTGTAATCTGAAATCGTGGGCCTCATTGAGAAAGCAACACTTGAACAAAGACTTCAGGGAGGCGAGGCCCTTATTCATGGAGGTGTGGGAGAAGAGTGTTCCAGGCAGACAGAACAGCTGATGTAATAGCCTGGGGTGGAGAGTCCTACAGTGCTCAAGGTGCTTCACGGAAGGCACTGTGGGTATAAAGGAGTGAGCAGAGAGTGGGGGAAGAGAGTGAAGGAGAAAGGTCAGATAAATCATTGAAGGCTACTCCATATATGTACCAGTTGAAGATAAAGACAAGATTTCCTACTGAACTGAATATATATGTAAGAGAAGGAGTGGAGTTCCCCATATACTCTAATAGCTTAAGTAACTGAAAAGATGAAATTGTCATTAAGTAAGATCAGGCATACAACAGGTGGAGCAGATTTAGTACAAATCAAAATTTCACTTTTTCATTTATTCCTAAATTAATTTGAGATTTGATGATTTTTCATTTGATTATTTTCATTCACCACAAAAGGAATTTGAAATGTCTGTGGGGCATCCAAATGGAAAGATCAAGTAGGCATCTTGATATATGAGTCTAGATTTCGGGAGTAATCTGGTCTGGAGATATACATTTGGTAACTTTGCACATATATGTGGGAAAAAAGAGAACATGAAAACCAGATACTAAGCTCTGGATTACTTGAACTTTGAGTGCTAAAGAAGAATGGGAGTTTAAAAGCCACTCAGCCAGGAAGGTAAGAAGGAGAAGAAAGAAGGGGAGGATGAGGGGGGGAGAAGAGAAGGAGGAGGAGAATGGGAGAGAGGGAATGACCAATAAAGAAGGAAAAAAACTAAGAGAATGTTGTACCCTGACCCAAGAGCCGAAAGTTTATTCAGGATTTGGGAGGAAGCAATTATATCAAACAGCACTCATAAGTAAAGAGTAAGATGAAGACTGATAATTGACCATTGAACTTAGCAAATGAAAGAAAAGTTTTGTGAACTAGCAAGGGAAAACGTCTGATTGGAATATATTTAATAGGAATAGAAGCTGAAAAAGTGAAGAAAGTGAACATATACACAACTAGTTCAGAGAGTTTTGCTGCAAGGTGAAATACAGGAGTAGATCAGTAGCTGGCAAGGAAGTAGAGTCAAGAGATTTTGCTTGATTACTTATTTTAAGATTGAAAACATCTTTGTATTGTGATGGGAATAATCTTATAGAAAGTGAAAAAAATGATAATAGAAGTGGCTCAATATTTTTGCTTGGGCTAGAGATGATGGCATGTACTGTACAAATCAAGGAATTATTTACTTTTGTTATTGTTGTGATTGCCATTGGGGTCATCTTCATAAATTCTTTGCCTAGAAGAGTTTTTCTAACATTTTCTGCTAGCTTTCTTAGGGTTTTATGCCTTACATTTAAGTCTTTTATCCATCCTGAATTAATTTTTGTCAGTGATGAGAGATATGGATCCTGTTTAATTCTTCTACATGTGGCTATCCAATTCTCCCATCATCATTTATTAAATAGGTTTCTTTTCCCCAGTGTATATTGTTGTCTGCTTTGTCAAAGATTATTTAGCTGAATGTGGATGGTTTCATTTCTGGGTTCTCTGTTCTGTTCCATTGGTGTATGTCTCTATTTTTGTGCCAATACTATGGTGTTTTCATTACTGTAGTTTGTAGTATAGTTTGAAGTCTGGTAATGTGATGCCTCCTGGTTTGTTCTTTTTGCACAAGATTGCTTTGGCTATTCGGGTTCTTCTCTGGTTGCAAACAAGTCATAGAATTATTTTTTCTATCTCTATGAAATATATTGTTATTTTGATGGAGATTGCATGGAATCTATATATCACTTTGGGTAGTATGAACATATAGACATTTTAACAATGTTGATTTTACCAGTCCATGAGCATGATATGTTTATCCATTTGTTTGCGTCATCTGTGATTTCTTTGGTCTATTTTGTAATTCTCTTTGTAGAGATCTTTCACCTCCTTGGTTAAGTATATTCCTAGGTATTTTATTTTCTTTGTGGCTATTATAAATGGTATGAAGTCTTTTGACTCTCACCTTGACTGTTATGTAACCAAAACCATTTGTACCTCTGTAATATTTTGAAATAATAATAACAAAAAAATCAAGGGATTGACTCACATAGGAATAAAGCTTATCTAAGGCAATATGGAGGAAAGCAGGGTATACTGGCATGGATGCTGCTAGATCTGAATAGAAGGCAGTGGAAGCCCATTGACTTCTCTTTACATATACTGCCAGCAACCAACATGCCTAGCAACTAAGGAAACAAATGAGTGCCAAGGTCCTCAGGTAAGCAGCTGGATGATGCCCTTCTGGGTCTATTACAGTGACTCACCAAGCACTGAATAACTAACCTACTCATCAACAATTTAATACCACCCAGAAAAATTCTGATGGATAGGAAGCAAATATGCCAATTTCAAATTTAACTTCAAATTAAACTGTGTTGATGATTTCAGCTATATTTTGAATTCATCCCCCGTTAAATATAGTACAATAATGCTGTTATGCTGGATAGGGCTATTTGAGAATTCAATAAAATATTGCAAATAAAGAACTCACCATAGTTACAGGCACATAGTAACTACTCAATTGATAAGTTAAATGAAACTAAATAACTCTTAGAAAATCATAATTTATTTTTTATTAAAGTAGGCATAGGGAGTGATTTTGTTGTTGCTTGTATTTTGTTTTTGTATTGAGGGTGTTCCATTCAAAGTTAGAATTAGGCTTTTACCTCTTAGGAAGAAGTTTAATTTATTGAAGATGTTCACAACCATTTTAAATTTAGACAGTCTAATTTTTTCTTTAGGTTTTATTTAATTGAAAACCTGTTCTAAAGTACATAGGCATTTTAAACAAGACTTTATTTCTCTCATATTCAGATGTCTTTTGAAATGCTATGTGCTTAATAAATTTTTCTCTTTTGCAATTTAAAATTGTTTATGATTTTGGCTCATTTGGGGAAATATAAATCAACTATTTTTCTCATGTTGAGAAAGGGAAATTAATTTGTTATGGCAAAGATGAGTGAGAAATTGCTTTCTCCCAACCAAATAAATTTGAAACAAACTTGAGTGAGTGATTTTTTTCATTAGACTGCTAAAAGGCTATTTATTTCCACATGTAATTATAAAACAAGTAATTCTGACTTAATGAAATAAAACCAACCCTGAAAACAAATAGGACTCATTTGCAGTTCCAACTAAATTAGATATTGAAAAATGCTGACATTCTGATATGTTTTGAAATGTCTAATGAAATTATAAATATAATATTTCAAAGAAGGAAACATATGTGCACTGATAACATAGCAAGAAAGTTGTACTCACTGTGCTATTGAAGCTTCTCTTATGTATAAGTCAATGATGTGAAACACAGGAAAATTGAGTTTCACCCACATCTCCTGAGGTTGCTAAGTTTTATAGGAATTGAGTATAAGTAGTATACAGTATACACAGTAGGTCAAATTGATATTGTGATCTTTGTGAGTTAAATGCTTTATTTGATAAATGGAGAAAGCCAAGATTGATTCTGACAGAAGTTTAAAATAAGTTATAAGCAAGATTTAATGTTAACAGCAGGGATTTATACTAACCATAAACTGAAAAAATAAAAACTGCACATTAATATGTTAGGATCATGAATTACATTATATCAAAATCAAACTGTCCTCTTTTTTATTTTCTTTCAAAAGAATAGCCAATGAACTAGCTAAAACTAGTAAAATTGGAATAAAATTTCTCTCATATACACACACAGTTAAATAGTAATAAAATAAGAAAATAATATTACTGTCACTTAGAATCATTTGCTTATAGGTTGAAGATAATGGTTTTCCTATGATATCTGTTATAAGTTAATAAAAGTCAATAAAGTACATAATCATGACAAAAGAACCACAGTCCTGGAATAAGAAGGAAATACATTTTTCCGTCTCTCCATTCAGACAACACACTTTACACCCTGGAAAATGGGACATTTGGGGATTGTGCTCTGAGTCAAGTAGAAACTCAGAGAAAATTCCATTGATCTAAAAGCCTCTCTTACTTTCTCTAAGTTACTCATAGCATTGATTTAAGACATAAAGGAAGTGACTACTGTTTTAGGAACAATATGTGGTTCACTCTTCTTGTATTTTTCTTTTTTTCTTCCCCTAAATCCCCACTGTTTTATCTTCAGTACTTCTGAAAGCAGGGCCTGAGACAAATACATGATTGCCAATAATTTGGTTTGGGGGTTAGGGAGGGACATATGATCCTAAGGAACAGAAGTGCAGAACAGGGCAAGTGAAGAGGGAAAAGAGTGAAAGATGATGCCAGGATGCATCTTCGAGTTGGGTGCCAAACAGGTGACGGGGACTCAAGACCACATTCTGAGGAGGCTTAGGAAATGAATTAAAGCTGTTTTCCTGGAATATGAAATACAAAATCATTTATCTGTTTGTTCCTACCCCCATTTGGGCAAGGCTGACTCATCAGATGTTAACTGTCCAGAACTTCTGGGTTGCTCATGCATGAGCACTTTTCAGGATCTGAAGACCATCCCACTGTGTCAAAAAAGCTGTAAGGCAGTAAGCAGTTGGTATACAGCTTTAGGAAAGGCACAGATAAGCTGCAACTGCCACAGATGTTGGAGGGTGAAATGGAGACAGTCACCTCACTGAAGCAGAGGGTAGAGTTCAGACAGAGCTCAGAACATTGTAAAGTAGGGCACAATAGTTGTCTGAGACACTCATCTTCTTTATGCAATCCAAACCCTTTCAACCTCCCTCACTTCGGGTTCCCAGACATTTCAGGACCGTTGCTACTTTCCATATACCAAGGTGATTTTATCTCAGATGCATGACGCTTATTTTTCTGGAGCCCAGTAAAAAGGTGGGAGGGGATGGATGATTGGAAGTGCTTGGTGGGTACAATGTGAATTGCTCTAATGATGGATACATTGAAGACCCTGACTTCACCACCATGCCATGTGGAAGTAATATTTACCTGGTGCTGGCCAGGTGGGAGGGGAGTGGTGGTTATTTGTAAATTCACAACTAATTGGTGCAGAGAGCATTGTCTGGGGGATGGGCAAGCTTGTAGTTCTGGTTCGGGTGGTGCAAAGGCAATATATGTAACCAAAATATTTGTACCCCCATAATATTATGAAATTTAAAAATAAAAAATAGCAAAATTGCACTTGTATCCCATGAATATATACAAATAAAAAATAAATTTAAAAAGTAGAGATATCTTTAACATTTTAAGCATTTCTGAACAGCAGCCTTAAAGAGGGCCCATGCAGCAAAAGTTTGAATCGATTTTATTCAAGGAATCCCATCAATGTGAGGAATTTCTATTCTTGGTTTCTTCCAACCCTCAATTTAGGGAAGTTTCCTAATTTAGGGAATTTAGGTGATTGGATATGTGTCTGAATATAATTTCAGGTGATTCTGTTCTCGCTTTTTGGAAACCAACACTACAACACTGAGACATGGTTAGTTTGTTAACTACTTGATTCCTGTAATTTTTCCCCCTTTCCTGAAGATTAGAGTCTTAGTAGTGTGGTAATTAGTTTCTGCATCATACCAACAATGTTTAGAGATTGCTGCCAAATGTCAAGACAAGGAAGAAAGGTACCCTGTTATTGAAAAAAATTGCACAATCATTGAATGTTTAAGGCTGAGAATTAACAAGTAACAGCAAACAAGCTGTTTCTTCATCAAAACCAAGGATTGAGTCTCTAGGATACATTGGTAAAGAGGCTCAATCTGAGCAGCTTCAACTGCTTCACTCTTACTTAACTTGTCACTATTTTTCAAGGTGCTGCAGTTATTACCCCCAGAGGCATCCTTCTTTTCTTTCTATAAAAACCTTTAGGGGTAGAAAATCTAAAAAGCAAGTCACAATTCCAAGGTCAAGTGGCAAGAAGTCCTGGTAGATTTTCAACCAGCCCCCAAGATTCTTTTTTTTTTTTTTAATTTCAGCATATTATAGGGGTACAAATTTTAAGGTTTCAAATAATGCCCTTGCCCCCTCTCCCCCCACAAGTCTGAGCCTCAAGTGTGACCATCCCCCAGACGGTGCACATCTCACTCATTATGTATATATATACCCACCCTTCCTCCCACCCACCCATTACCCAATTAATGTAGTTCCTATGTGTCCACTTAGGTGCTGCTCAGTTAATACCAGTTTGCTGATGAGTATATGTGGTGCTTGTTTTTCCATTCTTGAGATACTTCACTTAGTAGTATGGGTTCCAGCTCTAACCAGGAAAATACAAAATGTGCTATATCACCGTTGTTTCTTAGAGCTGAATAGTACTCCATGGTATACGTATACCACAACCACTCATGAATTGATGGGTACTCAAGTTATTTCCACAACTTTGCAATTATGAATTGTGCTGCTATAAACATTCGAGTGCGGGTGTCTTTTTCATAGAGTGACTTTTGTTCTTTTGGGTAGATGCCCAGTAATGGGATTGCTGGATCAAATGGGTATCTCCATATTGCTTTCCATAGAGGTTGAACTAGTTTGCAGTCCCACCAGCAGTGTAGGAGTGTTCCTATCTCTCTGCATCCATGCCAACCTCTATTGTTTCTGGACATTTTGATAAAGGCCATTCTAACTGGAAATAAGTGATATCTCATTGTAGTTTTGATTTGCATTTCCCTGATAATTAGAGATGTTGAGCATTTTTCATATGTTTGTTAGCCATTATTCTGTCTTCTTTAGAAAAGTTTCTGTTCATGTCCTTTGCCCACTTTTTGATAGGGTTGCTTAATTTTTTCTTGCTGATTTTCATGAGTTCTAAGTAGACTCTAGTTATCAGCCCCTTATCAGATGTGTAGGATGCGAAAATTTTCTCCAATTCTGTAGGCTGTCTGTTTACTTTCATTAAAGGTATCTGAATTGGGGCAGAAGAGATCGAACTTTCACTGTCTGCTGATGACATGATATTATACTTAGAAAACGCCAAGGATTCAAGCAAGAAACTCCTGGAATTGATAGATGAATTTAGTAAAGTCTCAGGATACAAAATCAATACACAGAAATAAGAGGCATTCATATATGCCAACAACAATCAAATTGAGAACCAAATCAAAGACTCAATACCCTTCACAATAGCATCAAAAAAAATAAAGTACCTAGGAATATACTTAACCGAGGACGTAAAAAACCTCTACAGGGAGATCTATGAAACACTGAGAAAGGAAATAGCAGAGGATGTAAACAGATGGAAATCCATTCCATGCTCATGGGTCAGCAGACTCAACATCATTAAAATGTCTATACTACCCAAACTGATCTACAGATTCAATGCAATACCTATTAAAATCCCATCAGCATTCTTCACAGATAGAGAAAAAATAATTTTACACTTCATATGGAACCAAAGAACACCCGAATATCAAAAGCAATTCTAGGCAACAAAAACAAAATGGGAGGCATTAATATGCCAGATATCAAACTATACTACAAAGCTGTAGTAATTAAATCAATATGGTATTGGCACAAAAATAGGAATATTGACCAGTGGAACAGATGAGAACCCTGATATAAAACTGTCCTCATATAGCCATCTAATCTTTAACAAAGCAGACAAAAACATACACTGGGGAAAAGAATCCCTTTTCAATAAATGGTGCTGGGAAAACTGGATAGCCACTTATAGAAGGCTGAAGCAGGACCCACACCTTTCACCTCTCACAAAAATCAACTCATGCTGGATAACAGACTTAAACCTAAGGTATGAAACTATTAGAATTCTAGAGGAAAATGTTGGAAACACTCTCCTAGACATCAGCCTAGGAAAAGAATTTATGAAGAAGACCCCAAAGGTAATCACAGCAGCAACAAAAATAAATAAATGGGACATGATCAAACTAAAAAGCTTCTGCACAGCCAAAGATTCTTATTTTATCAATAACATTTGTCCAAAAGAATTGACACTATAAAGGACAAAATAAATAAAGAGACACAATTCTCATTTTTGAAAAAAGTACTATATACTTTGAGAACATAAGAGACCTATGTTCAAACATTTACATGATATATATAATGATTAGGTGGGAAGTTTTCCAGTACCATTGAAATATAAAAAATTAAAAATGGAAAAATTTTTTAAAGTCCTGAGTCAAAATGAATGATTTTATGGATTTGGGATGGGGGTGGGGGGACTTATAGAAAATGGGAGGTTTGAATTTGAACTAGTGAAGAGGAGCAGGAAATTCTTTGTGTGTGTGTGTGTGTGTGTGTGTGTGTAGCAACCCATGAATACTGACACAGGCACACATTATTCTGTCCAGTCGTGAGGGTACTCTTCCATATCCTTCATTTCCGCTTTGCTGCTTTGTCCTCCAGATATCTGAGGGGCTGGCTCCCATTTGTCATTTAACTCTCGCCTTAAATATTCCTACATCATCTTATTTATGTAGGCACTAGTCACTCTCTGGAACTATGCCTTATTTTCTTCAATGAACTTGCCTTAATTGATACTGTCTTAATTACTTGTGTTTATTGTATTGTCTGCCATCCCCCACTAAAATGTTAGCTACATGAGAAAAGGGGGTTTGTCTATCTTTTTTACCTGCTGTTTCAACAGCAACTTGAACAGTGCTCAACATGAAGTTCATAACTAATCATATTTATTCAATAAGTATGATTATATGCCACATATAATCATATGAACTCACCTCTTTCTTGGCAGGAGCTAAGAATTAAGCATGTTCTTCTCTCAGTCTTCATATTCTCTAGAGCTCTCCTTGAATCATGTTCTTGCTTCATTTAAAGTCTATTCAACTAAAACAAAAGAAAAAATTGATGAATATTTTATGAGATAAAATATTCTTGCATCTATCTTATGAAGATATGAATCTGGCAAGATGGAACACCTGGTCTTTTATATTTACAGAGTTATAATTCAACATGTATTATGGACATTTAAAAGAAAATTCATATGGACTCTCTTTTGTTCTCCCTAATACTGTCTATTTTATAAGATCTGCTATCTTCTTATAGCATTGATGAGTTTTGAGTTTTTAAATAAATGTGATAGCCATATTGTCATTAAAATTTTCATTTAAAAAATTCGTTGGCATAACAAATTAGTTAATGATTTATTTGTATTGATTGTTTAGTTTTTCTAAAGGGAAATGTGAAATTTTATTCTGTAAATTATGACTAAAAGAACTACAAGAAGTATTTATTAGGACTTCTAAAATGAGGAATTTCCTCGATTAATTGAGACAGGAAATATGGAATCCTATGTCCCAGTAATTCCCTCACCCAATTTTGAAGTCACAGACGACTCCATACCCCACCTTAAAAATCCACAAGCAACACATTGGAGATAAAAGTGGAATAGATGTGATTAAGTACAAACTCTTCACCACTCTCATAAAACAACTCAAAATTAATGTCCTAATAATCCCAGCTTTGTATTGAAAGGGCAGCACATTATTAAAAAGAGATGTTAAATAAATTTAGATTACTATTAAAGAAAGGAGAGCTGAGGGTTGTTAATAACTGTTTTCAAGCATATAAAAAGCTCTATAAAAAGGTTGACAAGATGTTTTCCATCTACATGGAGACACAATCAAATTAAATGGTTGCAAATTACAAGAAAGATGTAAATTATACCTAAAAAAGCTTCTCCACTGGAGGTTACTGAAATGGAACAGTCGTCCTTCACCAGTTAAGTATAGCACTACTTGGAAGCAGAAGATGAGGAGATAGTATCTGCTGGGATTTTTCTTCTGGTGGAAATAGACACAGGGGTCTCTAAATAAATTGACCATTGCGACGATAACAAGATATACTCATTATGATCTTGTTTTTTTCCTTTCTTCATTAAATTTTTATTTGGAACACAGGAAAAAATAATTTTAAAAAAATAAAGTGAACACAGAAAGTGTGACTAGGTTAGAATGGTTTAAGAAGGTGAAATAAATGGGGGAGAACAAGAATTCACAGTTAGAAAGTGATCTATGGATAATAGCAAGCCCAAAAATATTTTCTATCTGTGCCAGTTCTGAAGTCCAAAACAAATGATCTAGAAAACATTACAAACAAAAGTTCTTTGAAATTTAATGCAAACTATTTCATATATGTGCATTTTTTAAAAATGATCAGGGTCTAAAGCATTCATTTATTCCAAAGGTTGACTCCAAAAAGTTTCAGTATCTTAGATGAAACATTCCTGTGGACTAATTGTGTTGCTATTCTGATCATGACTTTTCCTTAAAAATTAGGAGCTAGCTAGACTGGGGACTTCTTTTCTGGAGGTGAACTAAGAAAATGTTCTTGACAAGGTATCAAGTGTCTTTCAGGGACTGTTGAAAGCTATCCTAATGCCCCTTTAGCTCCCACTTCCCTGACCCTATAGTTTAGGAGATAAACCTCGGAGATCATCAAAGAGAAGGAAATGGTGCCTCTCCAAGTGCATAGCCCCATCACCTGTTTCTCCTTTTCAGGTAGTACATCCAGCTCTGTCTTCATTGAGTAGAGGCAAGGCATTGCATTTTTGTTTCCTCTCTTCCTCATTCCCACTTTTTGTCTCAGCTAAGTACATCCCTAATTCTACAATGCCTGCTAATGAATGTGTTAGAAAGATGATCACTTTGAAAGAAAGAGAAAAATTGATGGTTTGGATGCTAAATATATAAATCAGTCACCAATTATTTTACCTTCTCTGTGGCTAGCTGTGATAGTTATTTATATACAAAAATCATGGGGCACTTAGTTTAATGTAGATTTAACTAACATGCAAATTGAAACGTAGAGGTTTTTTGTTTGTTTGTTTAAAACTATTTAGGCCTTCTACCTGACTCATCAAATATCAAGAAAATAAATAAATAACTTCACATTATACTTTAAAATAAGTTCTACCTGATGCCATAAACCAGGGGTTGCAAACTTTTTCTATAGAGGGCCAAATAGCAAATATTTTAGGCCTTGTGGGCCATACTCTCTGTAATGGTTAATTTTAGGTGCCAACTTAAGGGGATTAAGGGATACTCAGATAGTTCATACAGCATCATTTCTGGGTGTTTCTGTGAGGGTGTTTCCAGAAGAGACTGGCATTTGAATTAGGGGACTGTGCATGGAAGATCTGCCCTCACCAATGTGTGCAGACGGCATCCAATCACTTGAGAGCGCAGATAGATCAAAAGACAAAGAAAGAAGAATTCCTTCCTGTCTCTCTTACTTTTTTGGAGCTGTGACATCCATCGTCTCCTGCTCTTATACATGAGAACTCCAGGATCTTCAGCCTTCAGACTTCGGGACTTGTACCCCAGTCTTGCCCCCAGGTTCTCAGCCTTGGATTGACAGTGATACCATCTGCTCCCTTGGTTCCCAGGCTTTGGATGTGGACTAAGGCGTGCTACTGGCTTCCTTCGTTCTCCACATACAGAACAAATATCATGGGATTCTCAGCCTGCAAAGTTGTATGAGCCAATTCCTCTAATAAATTACCTCTCATATATCTATTTATTTTTATATATAAGTAAAATATATAATATATGAATATATAATTCATTGTCATTGTAGCACAAAAAGCACTCATAAATGATACATAAATAGATTAGATTTGGCTATTTTCCAAGAAAACATTATTTAAAAATGAAGCAGTGGCTGGATTTGACCACCAAACATATTGTTTGCTGACTGTTGCTTTGAACAGTCCCTTTGGGTAATTTTGAATTTTTTATTCTCTCAGATATTCTCTCCTTTCACCTGCTTTTCTCCCTCAGAGGAAGTTCAAGAGAATAAGTGAAGACATCGTCCTGTCTGTCATCTTCCAACCTCAAGGCCATGCTCCTGGTCTACCTGCCTCTGCTTGTTTAGGTCCTAAGGCCAGGGTGGTTTGTCATCTGTGACTTCCCAGGAAGGACACTGAGTAGAGCAGCCTTGCTGCCTTATTCCCCCTCAGCTCCTTTGGTGCTGCGATCTTTCAGGGGTCCAGCTGTGGCTGCCACCCAGTCTCAGGCCAGGCAGGCAGCTCTGCAGCCCCCGGGGCCACTTCATCCTCTAATAGCAATCTCCATCCCCCCCCCCCCACAAGCTCCCCAGCCATGTCTGCATCCTACCTGTTCCACATGTAAACCAAGGGCAGTTTGGGGAACTGCCCATCAAGATTGCGGGTGTCTAACTATACTGGCCAATTTTACTTTGACTATTCCTGTGGTTGTAAAAGGCCTCCCTGTTTCCCTCTGTTTTTAATATTACCTGAAATTATCTGACACTCCCCGCTTAGGCCAAAGCCCACACAGCTTCCCTCAGTCTTAAACCTTGATATGTTAGAAAAGGAATAAAGGTATTTGAAAAAAAAAATGTTTTCTCAAAATAATAACTGAATTTTCATCTTGTACTATTAATGTTAATATATGTCAGAAGCAGAAAATTACATTCTCCTTTCTCTCCTGGATGCTGAATTGACCTAGTGGCTTGTCTTGGACATCCTGGTACCATCTTTTTATATATTTCTGGATTCTGCCACTGTGTGCTAGCCCCCTGGACCCAGTGAGGTCTGGCAGTAATGGGATATGCGGACAGTGGCAATGTAGGTGGACTCCAGAATTTGTTTCTAAGTTTGAAACTTTTAGTCCTTTTAAAAATGGGATTACCTCACACTGTGAGCAAACAAAGATTACCTATCAAAGATTGCTTCTGCTCTGGGGAAATAGATATCTATATAAATATTCTTTGTGGGTATAATTCTAATGGAAGAGCAATCATTTTAAAAAATAACTAGTATTATTGAGCATTTACTCTGTGGCAGATTCTATGCTAAGAACGTTAGTATACATTGTGTAAAAATAAGAATAATTTTAATACCTTATAGGTTGTTTTGAGAATTAAAATAGATAACATTTAATGAGGCAAAGTGCTTAGAAACTGCCTGGCTCGCAGAGAGGGCTGGATGAAAGATATCTGTTATCCCATTTAATCCCAATAATTCTATGCAAAGGGTGAGAGGAGTTCATTAATTTGATCAAATGGTCAGAACTAATATTTGGTGGCTTTGGAGCTAGAACCCACACCATGCACCTTACCCTTGGTTAGCTTCCTGAGTCTTCCAGGAGCTATGGTGGTCTGGTAACTAGGAGTGGAGTCAGAAACTGAGGTGTGTTTCCTGCTTTCTCAACTTACTTTTTGTGAGAGGTGCCTATTGTTTGATGGTTAAATGACTAGTTTACTCCATGTAAAATCTTCTGCAACCTTGTTTTCAGAGGAAATGCAAAGTTTACTATTGCTACTGCCATAGGTGGAAATTTTATATTCAATAATGAAAAGGGTATACATCTTAAGCCATACATATCTATGGTTAACAATTATTGCTGGTCATATTTACTGAGAGTTTGCTATGTGCCAGGGAATTTACATGGTCAATTCATTTTACATGCACAAATCCAGCAGGGAGTTATTTTTCTCATTTTTTAGATCAATGACTGAGACATGGAAAAGTTGAGGATGTTGCCCAAAAGTTTCAGAGAGAGCCTGGTATAGATCCATGATTTGAAACCAGGTAAGCTGTGTCCAGAGTGAGTGTTATCAGTGACAGAACAATGTGCCACATGCCCTACATAATCCAGACACCAGTGGATGGAGTGGATGATGTCTCTTAGGCTGACACATCCTACTAGTCTCCACCACACTCCTTTTCCCATCTGACGCACAGTCCCTGGTTCAGAACAATAGAAGTCCCCAATATGACTTCACACAGTGGGGAGCATTTAAATGATAAAGCATCTCCATTTTATACTTAGGATACTCGTATAGCTGATGTGATGTCCTCTAGGCAGCCATGCCTCAGAAATCCGTCAAAGTTTACGTTTGTTTACAGTAAGTAATCCTAACCCTAGGACATCTTTTACAAAGTATTTTATAGATAAGAATCCTCCTTCCAGCAAATATTCTTCCTCTGTTGTCCCAGGGATCCAGTTATTGTGTTTACAAGAAGATTAGACCAGGTCACCACCCTTCCCTCGGACTCCCCAGAAGCATCTATCTCCCTGATAGTCAGGGGGAATCATGGGCTAGCTGCTTTAATTCCGTCCTCCCCAACAATACTTTTATAATAATCTATTTTTAAAGAGAGGCAATGAAAGGAAAAAGAAAAGAATGCTCAAGACACAGTATTGAACATGAAGTGGAGGAGAGCAAGACAACAGCAATATCAGTTATAATTGTGAGTGATTCATTACAGTAATCCAGGAAATAAGTAGTATAGGTTTAAACAATGAAGTGACAATATGATGGAGAAAGGGAGTGAGATTGAATAAATGCTACAGCATTTCAACAGACTAAATGTGGTAATTGACTAGATGGTGTATTAAGGGAGATGAGGAGAGAAATAATGGCTTCCTGTTGGAGCCTTAGGCAGATATATGGAAAATGTAGCCATTTAGGGAGATAGACAAAACCGAGGAGCACTCTTTGGGAGGATGGAAGTTCTTAAATAGAATGTAAGAGAATTGTGATTTTATTTAACTTCTTATAGAAAATAACTAGTAGAAACATAGAAATAGACAATGTAGGAAAATGAAGGATGATCTATGCAATGAGGTCACTTTACTCAATTAGATTCCAGAATTTAATGAGGGACCAGCCTTAGATGTGAGGACAGATGTCTTTTCCACTGTGGTGGGAGGGAAGGAAAAAAAAAAGTTCTCTTTTGATAGGTTCTCTTTTGGTGGACTCCATTTCTTCCACTACAGTCACAAAATATGGCACTTTCTTCTGAGTATTGAACCCCTGGGTAAACTGCATATTCAAAAGATTATTAGGAATGAAGTCAGGGTGCAAAGATTGGATGATCCTTGAGGATGTTTCATTCAGGCAATGGAGAGAGAAGACAATGGAGCCAAATGCATTTCCCCATGCAAGAAAAGCCCTTTCCTCTAAGGTTTGAGGTATTTGTCTCTCTAAGATTAACAGTTTCAGACCCTTGGATTTTGTACTTCCACACTCCGCTTTTCCACCT
This sequence comes from Microcebus murinus, assembly GCF_040939455.1. Classification (NCBI taxonomy): domain Eukaryota; kingdom Metazoa; phylum Chordata; class Mammalia; order Primates; family Cheirogaleidae; genus Microcebus; species Microcebus murinus. Next base: position 60,367,061 of record NC_134108.1, on the reverse strand, counting down.
TTCTCCTAATAACATCATCTTCTTTTAAGTATGTTAATTAGTTCATTTTTGGATTGCTCAGCTGCGAGTTGATTAAACTTACATTTTTCCTAAAATCTCTTTAGCTACATTTTTAGCATATTATCTCTTAGGCTGTTTATTTCTTTGTGGCTCATTCTTTCATTTTAGTTCTTACTAGTTTATTCTCTTATTGTAAATTGAACTTGAAGTTTCTGACGCTCCTTATTAACTACAGTGATGTGTTCTTATTTAATCCTAGTAAAGCTGGTGCTAATTAGTTTCACATGAGTTCAAAAGATGATCAGCCTGCAAAATTTGGTGTGATCCAGAAACTGTTGCCATGGCAATGCCCCATCTAACACAATGTTTACTTCTATAGGTAGATGTTCTCTCTTTTACTCCTGCAGCCTTCTTCTTAGTATCTGTTAACAACTTTTGATATGCATAATGATGTTTGTTTTATAACTGTGTGTTAGAGTTCTGCAGAGACACAGAACCAATAAGAAAGAGATTATATATACAGAACATATAGAAGCAATTTTATGTATACAAAAGAGATTTGTTATAAGGTATATACATAGAAAGAAATTTATTATATTATAAAGTATTGGCTTACATGATTATGGAGACCCAAAAGTCTCAATCTGCCATCTGCAAGCTGGAGACCTGGGAAAGTTGGTAGTGTGATTTGAAAGTCTGAGTGCCAGAGAGCCAATGGTGTGGATTTCAGCCTAGGTCTGAAGGCTTGAGAACAAGGAGCACTGAAGACTGAAGATCCATGTTCCAGCTCAGCTGGCTAGGCAGAGAGCAAATTCATCCTTGCTTTCCCTTTTAGCTCTATTCAGGCCTTCCAGGGATCAGATGATGTCTACCCATGTTATGGAGGGCCACCTGCTTTTCTTAGTCCACCAATTTCAATGCTAATCTCTTTTAGAAACACCCTCACAGACATACCCAGAAACAATGTTTTAACCATCTATCTGGGTATCCAGTGGCCCAATTGAGTTAACACATAAAATTAACTATCATAAACTACAAACTAGAAGAGCAGGATTATTGTGTTAGGAAAAAGGGTATAGGAAAGAGCCAAGGGGGATAAAGCAGTTGATTTCCCATTGATTCCCTGCCTTCTCCTGTAAACTGGATTAAAGCCTCTAGTGTTAGTGGGCCAGAAATTAAAGGAAATGTTCTGAGAGAGATGTTGTGAATGTCTCAGCAAATTCAAAGCTGCTAGAGTCAGCAACAAAGTTTGATTCAGCTAGCCAGTTTTTCAACTCCAGCATGAACCCAGAAACCCTGGCTACCAGGGTTTAGAGGTCAGGGAACAGCTGAAATTTGGATTCTAGGCCCCCACCTTCAGTGAGTAGGAGTAGAAGTGAGTTTGTACCAAGTAGATTTTCAAACTAGTGATAAACAAATTATGAAGGACAAACAAGGTAGGTGGAGACTGTAACTGCTAGAAGGGTTTGGGGTACTTTCTTGGTCTTTCACAGAAACAATCTGGGGACACTTTGAAGAAGAGAAATTCTTGGTGTTAAGACCAATGAAAGATTAAACTATATCACAATATGATCTTTAAAAGTATCTGACCTTCTATAGTAGTGTAGTGAGATCCAGAGAATTTGGAATTTAAACGTTTTTAGAGAGAGAATTCTTTCCTCTGTTTTAAGTACTAGTATAGTAAATTCTTTAAAAATATTAACTGATAGTATTGTGTGGAAAACTCTGGAACATAACTGTAAATTTTACTTAAAGGCACTCTTTTTATCTACCCTTATTGTTTTTAGGTAAACTGGTTCCTGGCTGGTTGAGGTTGGTTAATTTTCAAAGCTGACTCAACAAAGCAGCACACAAGGAATTCATCTGAAAGAAAATGTGGCTAGCAGGGGGTACAACTGTCTTCTGGCCCTTGGATCATAATAATGATGCAATTATTGCATCATTAATCCTTGGTGTTCCTTGAGTTGCTTTATAAATATCCCAATGATAGACCAAAGCTAGACTCCTTCACTGCTCTGATTCACCTTTCTCTACTCGCTTGCAGGCAGGAGCCACTATTCCTGGCCATTGTTTCCCAGAATAAGAGCAGAGAGGGAAGCATTGATAAATCTACTTTGTTCTAATGAACAATGACTCCAGAGTAATATGTCATAAAATAAATTTTCATTCATATAATTCATTCATATAATTGCAATTGGAAACTAGGATTTAATTGTCAACATATACTTTTAAAGCAACACATTTTGTAGTCAAGTCACCAGTGTCCAAATCTTGAGTGACCACTTACTGTGTGACTTCAGGCAAATAAATGTGCATCAGTTTTTTCATCTATAAAAGTAGATATAATTGTATAGTTCATCTGGTTCTTGGTAGATTTAAAGTTTTTAGTATTGGTAAAGTACTTCAAACTATGCTTGACACATTGGAGGGATATATATATATACACACACACACATGCATACACACATATTTGGTAAATGAACAAAAAGAAATATATTTTTCCTGAAGATTAAGTGGTGAAATTTATGTGAGAGTCTTAGCCTGGTGCCTTGAACATTGTAAATGTTAAATCATTGTTTGGTCTTTGACCACTTATGAAACATATCTTGTAAGCAAGAATATTCCAGGTATGATTTAGGCACCAAGGATTGAAATCTAAGTAAAAGCACCCAATCTCTGCCTTATGAGCCTAGTTATAGTTGAACAGAGGTGACAACATTAATTATATATTCACACAAATCTAAGTAAACTTGCTACTGTGGCAAATTTTGTGCAAAAATGACAGATGGTACTACGAAACATGTACTTGGGGGCTTTGATTTAGCGTTTTGGGGGGAGGTAGAGAGGTTGTCAGAATTTCTGCCATAAGCAAATGCCAGTAGAGTTAAAAGCTGAAAAGTTAAAAAGAGAAAATCAGTGAAGAGAAGAGAGAAACTGTTCTAGGGAGAGGCAAGAGCTGATGCAGTGACCACATGCAAGGACAAGCATAATGATATAAGAAATGCAAAAGTGGCGTGCACTGAAGCTGGAAACAGAGGCACGGTCCCCATCATCAAGGACTGTTTAAGCCACAAAAGAATTTTTTTTAAAATTTTATCTTAAAAGCAACTTGGAATTCATTGGTGGGCCTTAAACATAGGGTAACATATGATCTCTGGTTTGAAACATCACACTATTGCAGGGATTCTTGAATTTTAGTGTACATACTAATCGCTTTAAGGGCTCTTTAAAACACATTGCTGGGCCTCACCCCAAAGTTTCTGATTCCATATTTCTGGATTAGAGTAAGAGAATTTGCATTTCTAACAGAATCCCAGGTGATACTGCTAGTCTGCAGGCCACACTTTGAGGACTACTGGTCTAGTGTACTGTGAACAAATTGGAAGGATTGAAAGTGAGTGCCAGGTGGACCACTTAGAAAGCAGTGTCAGTATTCCATACAAGAGATGATAGACATTTAATCTAGGGAAATGGAGAGAAGTCAACTAAAGTAAGGAATATATAGCAGGTAAAATTGTCAGGATTCAGTGCTAGGTTGGGTATGAGAGGGAGATGTCAAGGAGAATTCATTGGGTTAATTGTTCTCTCTTATCATCCCAGAAGGAAAGCATTCTCATCTTTACAGTTAGAAAAAAATAGTAATACATCAGCCCCAAATGAGAGTTTGGAGTTTTTATTTCAAAGGTTCCGTTGGCCTTCATTGGCTAGGTGCCACGGGCTGAAACTGGACAATAATCATAGAAAGGGCTGGTGCCAACAGCCAAGTTATGAAAGACTACTGGGCTCAAAGGGTGCTAGAAAATATGTTCAGGGAAAATGCCAGAAAGGCACCCCCTGGCCCTATCTGTGGCATTCCCCATGGGTGGGTGGAACATGAGCCAGATTACACTTGGGCTCAGAGTCAGATCTGATGGCTCTAGTTGCAGCTAAAGCCAGTAAATAGGGATTCTAATGTAAATAAAGACAGCAATTAAAAACTAGTGATTGAGTAGAGATGAGATAGAGCACATGAAAGATCAAACTAAAACCAGCTAATCCCTCAATAGAAAAGAAAAATTCAAAGAGAGTGAATGTAGAAAGTGTCCAAAATAAAGGAATTTTCAGTGTAGGAAAAGTAGCACTTGGCAGCTCTCTCGCCAGTGGAAACAAATGTCTGAGACACAAATGAAAGCAAAATAAGAAAAAAAAAGAACAAGACATTCATTAGGCTGTCCAAAGATAAAACCACTGCAGAAATAAGTCATAGAATTGTTAGTATGTGCTACAGAATGTTCCAAGAAATGTTCAGAAAAAGCATTGGTGACCAAAATTGGTATCACTTGGTGGCAACTTCCTCAGGTTTTGAAGAAATACAACAGGCTTATCCTTGGAAATACCAGAGACTATATCTAAGGATCTGTGAGAAAGGTTTAGAAACACAAATTTAATAGTATTCTAGAGACTAACCAGTGTCTTCTTGCCAAAAAGTAAATGGCATTTCTCCCAAAGGCAGACCCATTTGGCTCAGAACCTAATGGGGAAAATTGTGGGAACTTAGAGAAAGAATGCCCATGAGAGAAGTAAAATGGAATTTGAAGTTTCAAAGGAATCTTTGAAAGTGAGGTGATGAATATATAAAGTTTTATAATACTTCAAGGCAAAATATAATTTGGTGTATATAATAATAGTAGAATTATAAAGCTTTTTTTTTAATCTTATAACTGTTCTTAGCATAAAAATCACAGGGAAGAGTGAAAGCAAAATGAAACAATAACAAAGACACAACCAAAAAATAAAAAAATAAGCTAGGAAAATTTCAATTATGAACATTCAATGTAGTATTCAGAAGACTTTTGTAAAGTCTTATAATAAATATGATACTATAGATCATAATGATTATATGAGGAGTACGTCATTCTTTGAACCTGCCTAAACAGATCACTAACAGTTGAGAGACAACACCACCAAATACCTAAACTCTGAGTGGAGTCAATGGCTTGCATAGTGTGAAACAATTTGTTTGAGGTTTTGAGAGTTTATATACAGTATTTTTTTGTCTGGTTGGTTTTTGAAAATCCAAATAAATATGGATATATTTTGAAGGATTCAAGTTACATACTTTAACTCTTGGGAAGAGAGGAGAAAAAGAAAAGGAGAATATCAGGTGAATTTTCTGCTTATTTTGGCTGGAGTTTATGGGTTTTTTGTGTTTGTTTTAAACAAAAAAATCAATTGTAACTAATATAACTAGTTATTGGAAGGTTATGAAGTAGCTCTTGAAACTGATAGAATACCTAAAGAACCCAGCAAAGAAAGATGGGATGCAATGCAGCTCCATAGACCTGGGTAGCAGAGTTTACATCATTATCTTCTTAGAAAATCCACTGTTATTAATTAGCTCAGACATTTTTCACCCTTGGCCCTTCCACTCAAGTTTTAAAGTCACAGAGAGAGTTCGAATGACGTGGATTCCCTACTCAACACTGGTTAGGGAAGGGGAAGATACCTCACTCTGTAAACACAAAGATTGCACAGAGAGGAAAAGTAATATTTGAATAGGAAATAGGTGTGCTATTATCAGAATAATGGAGAGTGACTGCCAGTGTAGGAAGGGAAAGGGGGTGCTTCGTTTCCTCCATCTCATATGGGGGAAGAAACATCCCTAAAACAAAGACAGGTTAACAAGAGAAAAGCAAAACACATTTATTTGATCATAGTTTACTGTGACACAGGAATTATCAGAATGAAGGCCCAAAGATATAAGAAAAACTATCCATTTTCATGCTCAGATTCAATGAAGAATTGACAGCCATGAGAAATATGACTAAACAAAAAGGGAATGATCTAATGCTATTACCCTGAGTGGGGAAACCCAGCAAGACCTGTCTGTTTAGATTCTTCTTGGCCTCTCTGTAGCATTCCTTCCTTCCTGTATGAGGCAGGACCCTTTCTGAAATGGAGGTCTTATGATCTACGTCAAACTAGGTAAGTCAGAAAATTTCTTTACAAGTTCTTACACAGAAAGGCAGGGGAAAATTAATGTGTTTGAGCTTTATGGCTGGGTTCGGGGAAAAGGATTTCTTGTGGCTATGATGCCTTGGGGAAGAGGAATTCTAGTTTCTATGGCTTGCCTCGGGAAGGAATGAGGGCAAAAGATAGGAAGACAGGAGATGGTCAGAGAGAAACTTTGTTTCTAAGGCAGTTTCTGAGGCCTTCACTAACTTTAATCCACCCTTCAATTTGTCAGTGATTCATTTCTGGTCTTTGGAGTCCACATGAATTGATGTGATGATCCCCAACTTGATCCAAAGTTCTGTTCAGATAGTCTGTGTCTTTTACATATCTTCACTGGTAATCAAAAGTCTTACTAGGAATGGTTTGATCATGCAACTAAAAAAATAAAAAAATAGAAAGTAAGTGTACTACACAGTGATTGTCAAATATGTTGACCCAAGTACTCCTAATGACATGAGGGAAAATCTCTTCCAACCCTTCTGCCCTCCTGGTGTGATGCAGGAGAGGTCCGTAGAAGAGACAGGGAGTGGCTGCAATGTAGAATCAAGCCCTAAGTGGCAAGCTTTATATTCAAGTTTTAGCCAAGTAATGAATTCTAGTCTATAGTGTGTGCTTCTGTTCTTTCCATTTAAAGGATTAAATACCCTCCTCCCCTAAAAAACAAAACTTAGAGTAGAATTACTACTCCTTGAAGAAGCCTCCTGTACTCCTTAGTTTCACATTTTTCTCCTCAATACCTTAACATGTATATGTGGTTTGAGAATCACAACTCCAAGTTTTTCTATGTGAAGTTCTCTTCCTTTCTTTAACATTCAGTAGAGCATTCTTAAAGAATAACGAGAGGTAATCTCTTAATGAAAAACTGAATCATATGCATACCAAGTCTTGTCAAGCAGTAAGATTCTATTATTTTTAATAGAAAAGTCTTTAAATTATATTCTTTGATAGTACTGAAACTACTAAAAATAATTGAAAAGGTTTAATTATCCTATTTACTGTTAAAACCTGCTCTTGTGGGAGCTATATTAACACTGCTGAAGGTGTTTTAAAAATAAGTTGTATTGATTCAAGACATGTTGAGTATCCATCCAAATTTTAGTTATGAGGAATAGGTGAAAAGGTTCCTGTCAAGGAGTGTCAATTTGGCCCTAAGAGGCAAACTTTTCTGACAGTTCTGTACAAACCAGAGGTTTACTGAGTAACTGCCCCTATTATTTAGTAATTGACCCTGACAGCAGTGAAAAATTGAGGGGAGAGGGCAGTGCAGAGAGTTAATAAGAAGAACCTCAAGTAATACAAAATGTCCAGGAAGCAGGAAGACTGAAAACCACGAAGTAGAAGAAACACTGTTTCTGCCTAGTGACCGATTTTTCCTCATTTGGCTAAAAAAGAGGCATGGGACTCCAATATTCTGGGTAAATGCCAAATTTGACACTCAACAGAGTGGCAAAACTGGGAGATTTTGCTCATCTAGTGGTAGGATGACACATATATCCATTTTAATGGTAGTTATTTCATAGCAGGTTATGTGTTAAAGAGAGGCACAGAGAAGGCAACAAAGTACATATTCATTCCTTCATATTTTGTTCATTTTTGTGTATCTGGTTACCTACCAAGCATGGCACATAAATGAGACTTAGCAATTCACATATTCATTTACATAACATATAGCATTTATTAAGCACCTACTTTATTCTGGTGATGAGAATACATCAGTGAAGAAAACAAAGCTCCTCTTGGAGTTTACATTCTGGTATCACCAAGATAATGCTTGCAATCTGGGGAATCAATGATCTAAAACATCATCAAATACACAGACTCTGGAGCCAGATGGCCTGGGTTTAAAAGTGTGCTCTGCCACTTATAAGCTGAGTGACTCTGGGCAAGTTTCTTAACTATTTTGGGCCTCAGTTTCTTTGGAAATATGAGTGTGTGTGTGTGTGTGTGTGTATGTGTGTGAGAGAGTTAATATAAGTGTTCCAATCAGTGTTTTGCACTAATAAGTACCATGTAAGTGCCAGATATTGTTACTTCTAAGAGAAATTGGTCTAAATTTAACTCATAGGTAAATAGTCATTAGTGATAGAGTAAAGGGTAGATAGCATGAAAATCAAACAACAAAACTGGAGGTACCAAATGCAAATGAATTATTGATATTTGTATTATTTGTTCAAAGAAGATTATAGAAGGCAAGAGAGCACAACTCAATGGTTAAGCTAGTTACTTGTATCTCCGGTCTTCAACTTTCTCATTTGTGAAGGAGTGGGAAAAGATTTCCTTCATAGGGGTTCTAGGAGGATTAAAGGAAATGATGTGTGTAAAGTGTTTGGCACAAAGCCTGGCAGAGAGTGAGTGTTTATTAAATAGTGGCTATTACAGTTGTAACCTGATTATATTGAACTAACATCATTTATTTAGAGAGGTTTTGCCATTGCATTTCAATTTTAAAAGGATTTAAGGAAACTTTCAATTAGAATTTCTAAAAACCATTAAACACTGGTCTCATAAAAAGTAAACAGACAACCTTTAATGCCCATGCATATTAAAGGTTAATGTTTTACCAGTGAAAAGGCGACCTTTCCAATAAGATTTGTAAGTCTGTAAATCTTAGGGTCTGGACAGAATTGAGAGATTGTCCAATTAGTTAAATTTATAAGGTAAGATCAAATGTAACTAAACTCCCAAAGTGTACTCTTGAATTTCATCATATTTCCAATACTCTTTATGGATAATTTTTTGTGCTTTTGCATATGTTCATAAGTGCAATTGACTTTTTTAAAAATTTTCTGTATATTGTATGGGTAACAAGATTATAATTGGCCTCATAAAATTAGGTAAGGTTAATTCCTTCTTTCCTATTTTGTATAATGAATTGTTTTTTTAAAAAAAGTGAGGCAGTATTCTCTATTCATTTACTCATTGATATCACTCCTGCAAAACCATCTAGGCCTAGTGTTCGTTTTTTTGTTTTTGTTTTGGTTTTAGTTTTTTGTTTTATTTCGGCATATTATGGGGGTACAAATTTTAAGGTTTCAATAAATGCCCATTCTCCCCTCCCCCCACAAGTCTGAGTCTCCAGCATGACCATCCCCCAGATGGTGCACATCTCACTCATTATATATGTATATATCCGCCCCCCTCACCCCGCCCACCTGCCCAATACCCTATTACTGTAGTACCTATGTGTCCACTTAGGTGCTGCTCCGTCAATACCAATTTGCTGGTGAGTAAATGTGGTGCTTGTTTTTCCATTCTTGGGAAACTTCACTTAATAGTATGGGTTCCAGCTCTAACCAGGAAAATATAAGATGTGCTATATCACCGTTGTTTCTTAGAGCTGAATAGTACTCCATGGTATACATATACCACATTTTATTAATCCATTCTTGGATTGATGGACACTTGGGCTGTTTCCACAGCCTCACGATTATGAATTGTGCTGCTATAAACATTCGAGTGTAGTTGTCTTTTTTGTAGAGTGTCATTGGATCATTTGGGTAGATGCCCAGCAATGGGATTGCTGGATCAAATGGTAGATTCACTTGTATCGCTTTAAGGTATCCCCATATTGCTTTCCACAGAGGTTGAACTAGTTTGCAGTCACACCAGCAGTGTAGGAGTGTTGTCTCTCTCTGCATCCACGCCAGCATTTATTGTTTGGAGACTTTTTGATAAAGGCCATTCTCACTGGAGTTAAGTGATATCTCATTGTGGTTTTGATTTGCATTTCTCTGATGATTAGAGATGTTGAGCATTTTTTCATATGTTTGTTGGCCATTCTTCTGTCTTCTTTAGAAAAGTTCCTGTTCAAGTCCTTTGCCCACTTTCTAATAGGGTTATTTGATTTTTTCTTGCTGATTTTCATGAGTTCTAAGTATATTCTAGTTATCAGCCGCATATCGGATGCATAGGATGCAAAAATTTTCTCCCATTCTGTAGGTTGTATGTTTACTTTCATGACTATTTCTTTGGCTGTGCAGAAGCTTTGTAATTTGATCATGCCCCATTTATTTATTTTTGTTGCTGCTGTGATTGTCTTTGGGGACTTCTTCTTAAACTCTTTGCCTAGGCCGATGTCTAGGAGAGTGTTTCCAACATTTTCCTCTAGAATTCTAATAGTTTCATACCTTAGGTTTAAGTCTGTTATCCAGCGTGAGTTGATTTTTGTGAGAGGTGAAAGGTGTGGGTCCTGTTTTAGCCTTCTACAGGTGGCTATCCAGTTTTCCCAGCACCATTTATTGAAAAGGGATTCTTTTCCCCAGCATATGTTTTTGTCTGCTTTGTCAAAGATTAGATGGCTATATGAGGACAGTTTTATATCAGGGTTCTCATCTGTTCCACTGGTCCATATTCCAATTTTGTGCCAATACCATATTGATTTAATTACGACAGCTTTGTAGTATAGTTTGATATCTGGCATATTAATGCCTCCCATTTTGTTTTTGTTGCCTAGAATTGCTTTTGATATTCAGGGTCTTCTTTGCTTCTATACGAAATGTAAAATTATTTTTTCTCTATCTGTGAAGAATGCTGATGGGATTTTAATAGGTATTGCATTGAATCTGTAGATCAGTTTGGGTAGTATAGACATTTTAATGATGTTGAGTCTGCCAATCCACGAGTATGGTATGGATTTCCATCTGTTTACATCCTCTGCTATTTCCTTCCTCAGTGCTTCATAGTTCTACCTGTAGAGGTCTTTTACCTCCTTAGTTAGGTATACTCCTAGGTACTTTAATTTCTTTGTTGCTATTGTGAAGGGAACTGACACTTTGATTTGGTTCTCAATTTGATTGTTGTTAGCATATATGAATGCCTCTTATTTCTGTGGATTGATTTTGTATCCTGAGACTTTACTAAATTCATTGATCAGTTCCAGGAGTTTCTTGGTGGAATCTTTGGGGTTTTTTAAATATAGTATCATATCATCGTCAAACAGTGAATGTTTGATCTCTTCTGCCCCTATTTGGATACCTTTAACTCCACTTTCCTATCTGATTACTGTAGACAGGACTTCCAGCACTATGTTGAATAGAAGTGGAGATAGTGGGCAGCCTTGTCTGGTTCCAGTTATAAGTGGGAATGATTTCAATTTTTCCCCATTCAGTATGATGTTGGCTATAGGTCTGTCATATATGGTTTGTATCATTTTTAGGTATGTCCCTTCTATGCCTATTTTATTAAGTGTTCATATCATGAAAGGGTGTTGAATTTCATCAAAAGCTTTCTCTGCATCTATTGAAAGAATCATGTGGTCTTTGTTTTTGTTTCTGTTTATGTGGTGAATTGCACTCATAGATTTACGTATGTTGAACCATCCCTACATCCCTGGGATGAAGCCCACTTGGTCATGATGGATTATTTTTTTGATAAGCGTCTGGATTCGGTTAGCTAAGATTTTGTTGAAAATTTTTGCATCTATATTCATTAGGGATATTGGTCTGTAGTTTTCTTTTTTGTTGCATCCTTTCATGGTTTTGGTGTCAGAGTAATATTCGCTTCATAAAAGGTGGCGAGGAGGTTTCCGTTCTTCTGGATGTTGTGGAATAGTTTCTGCAAGATAGGTACTAGTTCTTCTTTGTAAGTGTGGTAAAATTCGGGTGTGAAACCATCTGGACCGGGACTTTTCTTTTTAGGGAGATTTTTAATTGCTGTTTCTATTTCAGCTCTTGAGATTGGTCTGTTCAGGAAAGCTATTTCTTCCTGGTTGAGCCTAGGGAGTCTGCGTGTTTCTAGAAATTTGTCCATTTCCTCCACATTTTCCAGTGTGTGTGCATAAAGATTTTTGTAGTATTCATAAATTGTATCTTGTATCTCTTTGGGATCAGTTGTGATATCTCCTTCTTTGTTCCTGATGGAGCTTATTAGAGATTTCTCTTTTCTGCTTTTCGTTAGCTTAGCCAATGGCGTGTCAATTTTGTTTATTTTTTCAAAGAACCAACTTTTTGTTTTATTAATCTCCTGAATAGCTTGCCTGTTTTCAATTTCATTTAGTTCTGATTTGATCTTGTTGATTTCACTTCTTCTGCTGGGTTTGGGGTTGGTCTGTTCTTCTTTTTCCAGCTCTTTGAGTCGTTTCCTTAGATTGTCTATTTGTGATCTTTTTGACTTTTGGTTATAGGCATTTATGGAGATAAACTTTCCTCTCAGAACTGCTTTAGCTGTGTCCCAGAGGATTTGATAACTTGTCTCTCCATTGTCATTTTCTTCATAGAATTTTTTTATTTCCATCTTGATTTCTTCATTTATGAAGTAATCATTTAGTAGGAGGTTGTTTAATTTCCACAATTTTGTGTAGAAATGTGAGTTTCTCTTACGGTTGATTTCCACTTTTATTCCACTGTGATCTGAGAAGGTACATGGTATGATTTCTATTTTTTTAAATTTCTTGAGATTTACTTTGTGTCCTAGGATATGGTCCATCTTAGAGAATATCCCGTGAGCTGATAAGAAGAACGTATATTCAGTGGATTTTTGGTAGAATGTCCTGTAATTGTCAGTCAGACCCAATTGTTCTAGAGTTTTGTTTAAGTCCATTATTTCTTTATTAATTTTCTGTTTGGAGGATCTGTCTTGTGCCATCAGTGGGGTGTTGAAATCTCCAGTGATTATGGAGTTGCTATTGATCCATTTGCTTAGATCCACTAAGGTTTGCTTTATGAATCTGGGTGTACCTAAGTTGGGTGCATATATATTTAAAGTTGTTATCTCTTCTTGTTGAAGTGTGCCCTTCACCATTATATAATGACCCTCTTTGTCTTTCACTACTTTTGTCGGTTTAAAAACTAAATCATCTGAAATTAGAACTGCCACGCCAGCCTTCTTTTGGCTTCCACTTGCCTGGAATACTGATCTCCACCCTTTAGTATATATGTATCCTTGCAGGTTAGATGTGTTTCCTGAAGACAGCATATACTTGGCCTATATTTTCTTATCCATTCAGCCAGCCTATGTCTCTTGAGTGGAGTGTTTAAGCCATTCACATTTATTGAGAGAACTGATAGGTAAGGTAGATTACTGTTCATTCTGTTGGGTTGGATGTTGTTGCTTTGATTTCTCTCTTGAGCCATTGTATTATCTGGCTTTTAGTCTTTGGTTTTTGGTTGTTTTTATATTCATGAGTTTTTATTATGGTGTTCCGTGTGTAACACTGTTTTGAGTACTTTTTTTTTTTTTTTTTTTGAGACAGAGTCTCGCTTTGTTGCCCACACTAGAGTGAGTGCCATGGCATCAGCCTAGCTCACAGCAACCTCAAAGTCCTGGGCTCAAGCAATCCTGCTGCCTCAGCCTCCCTAGTAGCTGGGACTACAGGCATGAGCCACCATGCCTGGCTAATTTCTTCTATATATATAGTTCGCCAACTAATTTGTTTCTATTTATAGTAGAGACGGGGTCTCACTCTCGCTCAGGCTGGTTTCGAACTCCTGACCTTGAGCAATCTGCCCGCCTCGGCCTCCCAGAGAGCTGGGATTACAGGTGTGAGCCACAACACCCGGCCTTTGAGTACTTCTTGTAGGGCTGGTATTGTCTTGGTGAATTCTCTGAGACTTTGCTTGTCTGAGAATGTCTTTATTTCTCCTTCATATATGAAGCTTAGTTTTGCAGGGAATAAGATTCTAGGCTGGGCATTGTTTTGTTTCAGAAGAGTGAGAATGGGGCCCCAGTCTCTCCTTGCTTGTAAAGTCTCATTAGATAAGTCTGGTGTTATTCGAATTGGCTTTCCCCTGTATGTCACTTGCTTCTTTCGTCTTACAGCTCTTAGAAGGGCCTCTTTAGTTGATATTTTGGTCAGTCTGATGACTGCATGTCGTGACATCTTCCTGTTTGCATTGAATCTCCCAGGGGTCCTCTGAGCTTCTTGAACTTGTATATCAAGATTTTGAGCAAGGCCTGGGAAATTTTCCTCTATTATATCTTCAAACAGCTTGTCCAACCCTTGAGTGTTGTCTTCTTCCCCTTCTGGTAACCCTATGACCCTCACATTAGGTTTCTTCACATAATCCCACAGCTCTTGTAGGCTTTGCTCTTTTCTCTTGTTTCTCTGCTCTATCTCTGTGACTATTTCATTTAGTTGGAGGGTGTTATCTTCATTCTCTGAGATTCTTTCTTCTGTTTGATCTACCCTGTTCTTGAGCCTTTCCACTGTATTTTGTAGTTCCCTGAGTTGACTCTTCATTTCCAGGAGTTTGGTTAAACTTTTCTTCATTGTGTCTATTTCTTTAGTGAACTTTTGTTCTAGGTCCTGGAGGCTTTTTGTGGTTTCTTTGTGTTGGTTATTGATTTGTTCTTGCAGGTCGGTGAGTGTTGTTATGATCCACATACGAAATTCCTCTTCTGTCATATTGGTTGCCTGATTTTGGTTGGTGTCCGTTTCTAGGGGGCTGGTGCTCTTCTTTCAGGGTGTGTTTTCCGTTTGGTTCTTCATATTTCCTGAGTTCCTTCACTGATTTCTTCCCATGTCAACCAGTTATTGTTTCTTTTCCTTAGGTTTTTGTTTGGGTATTCACATGCCTTGTTTAGTTTCTGAGCCAGTAGGTAGTGTCTGTGGTTGAGATTCGACCACTCCCTGTATAATGAGTCAGTAGGTGCCCTGAAAAGGGTGTGCAAGGTGCCCTCCCTGTCAGTAGGTGGCGCTTGCTTGGAGGGACAGGCTACGCTGTTGTTTTTGTGTCCTGTTATCAGCTCTTGTTCCTGTGGAGAGGTACTCTAGTACCTCAGGTGGTCAGTGGGGCCCTGGGACTTCCAGGTGTGTACTTTTCTCCCCCTCAGTGAGGACTGGTCTGGGAGAGAGTCTGGGAGGAGCTGGGTTTGGTAAGCCTGCCCTCAGGCACCACCAATGCCTTTAGCAGGGGTCAAAGTTCTGTTCTCTGCTTCCAGGAAAAGGTGTCAGGGAGGGGCTGGAATGGCCCCACTCAATCAGAAAATCTGTGTGTGGGGGTGGGGCTGTCTGAGACCCGCAGTCTGGAGCGCGCTTCTTTCCACCCTCCCCAACTCCTCAGCTACTCCTGGGCCTCTGCCACCAGACCTCCCCGGACTATGATGCCGGTGGGTAGGTTCCCTGCACGGGAACGCCACCTGGGTTGGGTGTAAGGCCTCCTTTTGGGAGGAGGGTTGTCCTCTAGGACGCTAATCTGCCCCTGGAGGCACACACACCTCAGTAGGCTGTTCACATATATCCCTTCAGTGCCCCGGGCAATGCGAGACCTCGGTGCACGGGATCTGGTCTGCAGGTCTGACCTCTGGGTCCCAGAGTTCGAACTGTATCCCCACCAGGGAGAGCAGTGCCAGTCCCAATTCACCCACAGGGAGCCCAAGCTTGGTCTATGTCTCTAAGCTTCAGGGTCTGCTCCATTCTCCTGGGATCACCCTGCCAGCAGCACCTGGGAGGGCTGGTGGGTAGGGAGCTCACAGTCTGAGTTCCCCTTAGTCAGCTGTGGGTTCCCAAAAGGGAAGGTCCCGTTCCCTGAAGGTGCCTCCGGCTGGTGGCTATATTATCTCTTGGGCAGCCGTGGGTAGGGTCGGGGGAGGGGAGAAGGAGGCAATATGGGCCTGCCACGCGGCTCAGGTCTGTGCACATAGAGGCGCCCTGCGGGATTTGGGAGCCTGGTGCTGAGTCCACTACAGGCTTATCGCTTGCTGGCAGTGGCCGTCTCTGGGCTAGTGTCCTCAGGTCTCTCCACCCACTGGGGAGCCCACCAGCAGTCCCAAATGCAGTAGGTGACTAATCCACCTACCCTTCCTGCTGGTCTCTGGGCTGCTCCTGCAGTCTCTGCTTCCAGTTCTCCTCTGCAACCTCCTCCCGTGGAGTCTCCCATGGTCTCAGGTAACCCTCCTTCTAACCCTCGTCCGCTGTATACTCGTCTTCTTGCTTCTTTTTTCTAATTTCTGCTAGAATCTGTCTTTTCTGCAGAGACACTCTGTCTGGCAGTGTTTCTAGTCCACCATCTTGATCCCTAGTGTTCGTTTTTAGTTGTCGTTTATGAATTCCATTTCTTAAATTTGTTTCTTCTTGTGCCAATATTGATATTTCTCTATTTGTGTAAAAATACAACCATTTATTTAATCATCTTTCAAATTTATTAGCATAAATTTACTCAGTAGTTTCTAAATTTTATCTATGTTAAATCAAGAATTATTTACCATTTTTGATATTAACTTTGAATTTATCTTTTTTCTTTATTACCCTTGCTGCAGTTTGCCTTAATGTTTTCAAAGCTTGTGACATTATTAACCATCTCAGATTTCTATTCTTTAATTTTTTTCTTCTTATTTCTTTAGCTTGGTGCCATTGTTCTTTGTCTAGCTTCTTGAATTGGCCAATTGGTTAATTAATTTCCCAAAGAATGTGCACACCTATAAATTTCCTTCTAAGGAAGGAAACTGTTTTAACATACCACAAAATCTGGCATGTAGTGCCTTCAATATCATTTAAGTCTAAATAGTTGAGATCCCTTCCTAATTTTCTCTGTAGCCCAAGGATTAACTTATAATTTAATTCCTAGATATGTTTGACATGCTTTTTTTTTGTTGTGGCTTTTCTTATGTTATTGACTGCAGGACTGAAAAACTACAGTAAATTGCAGTCTTTGATTCTGATATTTCTGTTCTGGAAGTGCTCTGGAATGCAATGTCCCAAATCTTTGGACTCACAGTTAAGCTTTACTACTCAGAGAATGTCATATGCTTTGAGAAAAACTACATAGCAAAAGAATATGATTTTCTAAACCTTCATGTAAATTTAGGTAATTAAATGAAGAACAATTTCTCCCTTTTTTCTGGGAAGAAACATTTAATACATTAATAACATTTAATACATTAATAACATTAATTTCCACACTAGTTTTATCAAGATTTTGAAGTATGTTAATGAATCTGAAGTTGATTATTTTCGTGAGAAGAATAATATCAGTTTGAGAGGATCTGTAGGGATTTGATCAAGAAACAGTTTCGCAAATATATTGTATATTATATCTTTGTGTTCATATTCATAAAGAAGCATGAATATCAAAGAGGAAAACCTTGAAGATGCTTTAAAAATAAAAGCCTGACTCATCTTTTTAGCTATAATCTGCTAAAACTCATGAGATCAAAATTATTCTCCATGAAATATAACTCTTTTAAGAATCCATTTATTTTAATTTTATAATATTCATATCATTTAAATACAAAGATAAACTTTTCTTCAAAGCCCCAATATCACATAAGAACACATAAGTAAGAATATTGTAACACTGATAAAGCATTTCATGTTTACATCTTGGTAGATATTGAATATACTAGCAGATTAGTAAAAGTAAATAAAGAGAATGGTAAGAAAAAGTATGTGAATAAAAAATAAAATAATGAGGTTTTTAAATTTATCAAAATTTACATCAGTGTACTTATTTTTTAAAAAGATATCAAATCAATAGTTACCATTTTTTACCAGATGACTATCCTGATATATTTATAAACAATGAAGACAAACTTATACCAAACAACAAAAACATTTTTCCTTTGAAAAGTTTGGTATTCTATTGCATTCCATCTGAACTCCAAAGTTATATTAGAGTCTCCATACCATAGTAGAAATTCGATTATGTCAACTGGGAAATTCACTAATTCGATAATCTGATGTGCTTTTAGAATACTAAAAATCTTAGTCATGGGTTTGGTGATGACAATCTGTTGTACCAGTTCTACAAGCAAATAAAAATAGAAAAGGTAGGAATGGCATTGAAAAAAAATGTTCCTTGGCTTGAAGCTATGCTCATACATTTACAACAAATTCTGAATCATTATTTGTAGGAAAAAGTTTATGGAAAACTCTTTTAAAAAGCAGTTTCTTGGATTCAATGAAAGTTCTGTTTCTCTCTATGGTTTGAAAACACTGAAAAGGAAAATGCAGCTAATTTTGTGATTAAGTATATTTTAGAATATATCACGTTTATCTCAAATTATATGTATGATTATCTCTTCATCCGTGCCCCTACCTACCCCTCTTTCTTTCTCTATTTCACAGAAAAAAACTATGACATCAACATCCAAAGGAATTCTCCGCCCATTTTTAATTGTCTGCTTTATTCTGGGCTGCTTCATGGCATGTCTGCTCATTTACATCAAGCCCACCAACAGCTGGATCTTCAGTCCAATGGAGTCAGCCAGCTCTGTGCTGAAAATGAAAAATTTCTTCTCCACCAAAACTGATTATTTTAATGAAACTACTATTCTGGTGTGGGTGTGGCCATTCGGGCAGACCTTTGACCTTACATCTTGCCAAGCAATGTTCAATATCCAAGGATGCCATCTCACAACAGACCGTTCACTGTACAACAAGTCTCATGCAGTTTTGATCCATCACCGAGACATCAGTTGGGATCTGACTAATTTACCTCAGCAAGCTAGGCCACCCTTCCAGAAATGGATTTGGATGAATTTGGAATCACCAACTCACACGCCTCAAAAGAGTGGTATTGAGCACTTGTTCAACCTGACTCTGACTTACCGCCGTGACTCAGATATCCAAGTGCCTTATGGCTTCTTGACAGTGAGCACCAACCCCTTCGTGTTTGAAGTGCCAAGCAAAGAGAAGTTGGTGTGCTGGGTTGTAAGTAACTGGAACCCTGAGCATGCCAGGGTCAAGTATTACAATGAGCTAAGCAAAAGTATTGAGATCCATACCTACGGGCAAGCTTTTGGAGAATATGTCAATGATAAAAATTTGATTCCTACCATATCCACTTGTAAATTTTATCTTTCCTTTGAAAACTCAATCCACAAAGATTACATCACAGAAAAGCTTTACAATGCTTTTCTGGCTGGCTCTGTACCTGTTGTACTGGGGCCATCTAGGGAAAACTATGAGAATTATATTCCAGCAGATTCATTCATTCATGTGGAAGATTATAACTCTCCCAGTGAGCTAGCAAAGTATCTGAAGGAAGTTGACAAAAACAATAAGTTATACCTTAGTTACTTTAACTGGAGGAAGGATTTCACTGTAAATCTTCCACGATTTTGGGAATCACATGCATGCTTGGCTTGTGATCATGTGAAAAGGCATCAAGAATATAAGTCTGTTGGTAATTTAGAGAAATGGTTTTGGAATTAAAATTTTTCATCATTTGCACACTTGATAAAATATTTTGATGCAATATCTTCCAACTTTTGAAGATAAGAAAAGAAATATAATAATACTCTACCTTTGGGTCACAATTTATTTTTATCACCTTCTCTTGGGTAACATGCATATTTTGGTGGTGATTTTTGAAAGCTCAGCATTAGCAATCATTCCATTTGGTTTTAAATTATCCTGTATATACCTGATTATGTGCACTGAAAAATAATTTATTCTTCACTATCATTCGTAAACATTGTTCATTCACATTTCTGTAGCTGTCCATAATGTAAGTTTCTGATTTGATTATTGTTTCTACACTAATCAGCTATTTAATCTATTTCAGAGATGAAGATGTTTATCTTAAAATATAAAAGATTTTCACTATTATAATCTTTAGTTCCAAGTTTGCATACTGTAACAAAGAAAGAACATATTGCAATTGAGTTCTAACCTCTCTGAATTCAAAGTTGAACAAAGTGTGTAACTGTCTCTATTTGATCTATTTTTTACCTGTTTACCACATTTGTGAAGGCAAATTTATTCATGTATTGAATAAGAAGGTGTGAAGCAGAGTTGTTCTATTTAGGAAGCTATTAAACTTCCCATTTATTTTCATTAAGCTGACTTGCAAATGAAACTACCTATTCCAATATCTAAAGCAGTTTTATTTTACCATATGGACAAATAAATAGACATAGCATTTATGCCGTCATTATCATTTGATTTAGTTCTTATCATTTAAGAGAACCTAAATAAACTTATCAACGTGTTAAATATAAGATATTAAATATAATAAAGTGGGGATCTCTACACAATGCTATGACAGAGTAGGATCTCAATGCGGATCTATTGAATGAATAAATGGCATTGAAAGTCATGGGAACATTTTTGTTTCAAACAAGTGACAGTTCTAGCTTAGATGTATTAATTGAAGATGATGTTTTATGTTCCATTTTAGTAATTATTCATACATGGCACATATGACAACGGTCTTCAGGGCTTTGGGAAACCAAAATAAACCTAGTTTTACACTAAATTATTGCAGAATTTATCCCTTAACTTGCAGTTGCCTACAGCATTTTCCTCCATAAAGTTAGAGAAGGGAGGAACTGGATATAAGCAGAGATGGTAGGTGAGAAGAGATGGAATGCTAATGATTGTTCAAGGAAAACATCCCCCAAAAGAATCATTAGTGGCTTTATTCTGTTCAGGCCCCAAATCTCTCAAAATAATTAGAATATTTATCCATTTAGGTCTATTTGTGATTTATTCTAACAGTTCTATTACATTTTGACTTAGTAGAACTCAAATCCACAATCTTCTATACCATATAGAAGTTAGAGAGAAATAAATTTCAATTCAGTAAGAAAGAGGTATGTTCAACAATTCCTTGTAAGAGAATGAACTTACCCTAGCACTGGAAAGATCTGAGCAGAGGAGTACTCCTGCATTGGATATAGGATTGTTTGATGCCCAGATTCATTTCTTTAGCCATAATTGAACAGGTATGCAGTATCAGGCAGTGCCCTAACTATCACAGAGATAAGATGAAAAGGTACTATCACTGCCTTAAATGAGCTTACGATTAAGTGGATAGACATATGAAAGCTTCCTTTCAATTCCAGCTCAAGTGTATGTTTATTCACATACTACTCTCAATGGAGTATATTTGGGTCACTACTGATTTAATGAAAAACAAGTAGCAAATTTCCCCAATTGCTTAGCAACTTTACATGTTTCTGAGCTGTAAACTTGGTCTACTCATTTGACCCAACATAGAATCCCTCCATATTACCCCTTCTAATCACGCTGCATTAAAAAAATGTCTGTGTGAATTCCCTCCTAGATAAGTAAAGATCTCCCACATTTATTTTATTGTTAAAATAATCAAATTCATATATTCACATTTGCTTTGTCATTTTCAACCTGTAAAAAGTATACAGATCTTAAGAGGATGCAGGATGCATTGGTAAACAAGTTTAGAAAGCACCTTCTTTCTTTGAAAGCAGAAAAGCATTCAATATGAGTTCAACTCATGATTTCAAAGAACTAAAAGACTGGAGGGCAGTTGCCTCTATTGTTGACCATGAATTTACACTCTCTCTTGGACTGTGACTGTAATCAAATGCTGACATAATATGATTCAAGCCAAAACAATACTATTAATTGACTAACAGGTACATTGAAAATCCATTACCAAGTCCCAGAAGAAAAGTTTTCTGAATTTGAAGTGGAAAATGAATGACTCAACTGAAGCTTTCAGTTCTGTATCCATTGATTTATGAGTTTTAGGGCTAGAAGGAATTATAACTATGTTTACAAACTACTATCTTCTATTTATGAGTTTAACTAGATCCAGAGGTATTACTTATTCAAGACACATGTTCACACACATACATACACGCATATGCACAACAGCTAGTGAAAGTAATTAGGATTAGAATTTAAGGGTCCTACCTCTCTTAATCCCACTTTTGTTTTCTATCACATTCCCTCCTTATCATAGAAATATATCTCAATTCATATAAATGTCAAAGTCTTATTGGTATTATTTAGGGACTGTAGAATGGTATACTCTGTGCAGAACTTTTACTTTTGAAGGTATACATTTAAAAGAAACCCAAACTTGTTAGCATTCTTCCTGGTTTAAATATTTTAGGAGTTGAGCTTAAGCAGAAGGAAATGGGTTTTCACTGAATTTAAGTGAAATGCAACCCTCAAGAAAGTGTACAGTTCTCAGCCACTCCTTCACTAAATCCTGTGGATTACAATTCTTTAAAGAATATCTCATGCAAAAGATATATTGATTTACAAAATCAGCCTTTTACTGGTTATAAAAACTTATAATTATGCCTGAGGTTGAGTGTGGATATAAAAATAGAGCAGACCATTTAAAATGTTTTATTTCAAAATATCATAAAGTTATTACCTTCAATTGTCTGAATGTTTAAATATTGATTGTATACCTCAGTAAGAATAGTTACATATTACTCATTGTCAGCCTTACTAATAAGAATATATACTGAATTGTCCACGTCCATCAGTATTACAGTCTGAAAAAGAAAGACATGACAGTCACATGTATTATGACAGGTTTATATTTGACACTATGAAGTAGAATTGAAAAAAACCCTAGTGAGAAACTAGTATAAGTTTAAAATTTGTATATTTACTGTAAAAACATGATAATTGTAGAATGTGCAGAAATGTTTTCTATTGTGAGGGTGTAGAAAGTTCAGAGCATTTAATGTGTAAAGCAATGGAATATTTAGGAATTATTTGCTGAGTCTTTAAATTCTTGCCTCCAATTGGAGGTTAAATATGAAAAGAATAGGAAACTATGCTACCGATATTTTTTTGACAGCCTATTTTCAAAATAGATTCCATGAGTCTTAAGGTAATCACCTAGAAATTTTTTTTTTGCATGAATTAATGTTACTAAAACAAGTTTTACATCCTCACATTATGACTGTACTTGATCATATTTTTGAGCTCCCTTAACTCTCATCTCATTTAGGGGAACTTCTCAAGAAATTACAATCGAGCTGTTAAATAGAACAAAATTCAGAATCTAAAGGATAAGCACAGTTCCTAATGCAGAGGAGGGTCTCAACAAATACTGTGAAAAATAAATGAATGTCATTAGTGGTCATGCAAAATATATTTTTTACATGTGGTGACAGTACCAGCTTATTGGTACAAACTGGAGATAATATTTTATATTTATTTTATTAGTTTGCTGCCTGGTTGCAGCAAGAAGTCATACTTGTCTTACCACATGCTAAAGCCCCAAAAGAAACAACATTGCAAGAAAAATTAAAAAGAATTTGGAACATGTTAACATTCTATTCAAATATTAATAACATATTAACTGTTTCTCAGGAAAGAAATTTATTAAATTTTCAGGAAGGAAAATTTGTATTTAAGGAGAATATAAAGTGCAAGAACTGTGAAGGGCAGATATCTAATACCATACTATGCATGGAGAGAAATATGGTTTCTTTCCTCCCTAACTTCTTTCCATTGTATTGCAAACATCAGTCAATTAAGAATTTTTTTTTTTGGCTTTCTCTCATCTAGAGATTTTGTAGCATTTTGCACATGGGAAAGCTTCACTACTACCCAAAGTGTTCTCCCTCTTAGTAATTCATATTGAATGCATCCATATTTATAATCATTTTAAAAAACAGTTAACATAACATAAATGAGGGGTAGCGTGCTAAACTGGAAATATGAATTCTACCCTGGGTTATTAGTTCAACAAACTCTAGTTTTGGGAAAGCCACTTAACCTCTCTGGACCTTGTTGTTTGTAAGGTTCATTCTATCACTATTACTTTCTTGTCTAAGATCTAAATTGATATATGCATACATTTGCAAATACAATTTCAATGACCATCTCAAAATAATTTTTGAAAATAAATACTCGAAACAGATTCCCCTTTTTATTTCTCTATATAGACAGTTAAAGTATAAAATTGATTATTTAAACTAATATATGGAAAAATTCTAATGCAGAATTGCAATATAACAAATGCTCAATTAACTAATCTTCCTCCTTTATTTCTTCCCTCCCCTTAGTTGTCTACCAATATTTTTTGAACTCACTACTCAATAAAAACTTAATTGCCTGAAGAAAACCAATGATATATTGGGCATTATTTTGAGATATTTTAGATTTTTCTGTACTATCCAAAGTCATTATAATAATCCAAAACATTAATTGATGCAAAAATTTCAGGAAGGCAGTGGAAACATACAAGACAATCCCTAACTGATAAAAAAAAAAAATAGCATAGTTTGAGTAAGCTGGATTTAATACATTTAGGAAATTTAGTTATTTTTAAACTTAAGGTTAATATATGTTCACATACTTCATTTACTTTGAAGATATTTTGATTTAAAAAAAGAAATTTTCCAACACTAGTCGCCTTTAGTCAGTGTTACTCAAAGCATGGTTCCTAACTCACCTCACCTAGACTTACCAGAGGTATTTATGAACAATACTGGTTCCTGGGCCCTGCCCCATACAAATTAGAATCTCTTCAAATTGGTTCAATAAAAGAGCATGTTTTTTTCTAATACATTTGCCATATCATTCTGTTCCTGCTGTACTTGGTGAACCACTCTATCTTAAATCAGTGGTTCTCAAACACACATATCTTTGGGACTTCTAGATTAACACATAAAAAACCATTTGAGAGATTGTTAATAATATACAACCTCTGAGTCTCTGGGTCTGAGATGAGACCTGAAATCTTTATTTTAAAAATCTCCCCAGATGGTTCTGATGGGCCACCAGTTTTGAGGTTTCTCATCCCACTTCTTAAATGAGAAGTATTCTATTACTCAAATAATATAAGGTACTGCCTTTCTTGAAGGGTTCCTCTACTTCAAGCCAAATTATTTTATGCATGAGTGTGGAACTCACTGACCAATTTTGTGATTTGGAGCAGGTTATCTATAGTCTAGCAGGGGTCCTCAAACTTTTTAAACAGGGGGTCAGTTCACTGTCCCTCAGACCGTTGGAGGGCTGTTGGAAAGTGTGGTGCACATTCCACACATGCACACTGTGGGCCCAGGACGAGGCGTAGTTTGGGGACGCTTGAGCCTACAGACATTCCTTTAAAGTTGTGAGTGGCTTATAGCATTAATTCTCAAATCTGAATACACATTAGAATCATCTGGGGAGGCTTTGAAATTGTGGATGTCCAAGTCCGACTTCCAGAGATCTGACCCATTTGGTTTGAGGAAGAACCCAGAAGGAAAACAGTTGTAAAGCTTCCACAGGTAATACTAATCTGAGGCCACCTCTAGGAATCACCAGTACACAAAAAAAGACAGGAACAGTTCTTGGCCTAGAGGAACTATTAGGAAAAGAAACTGTGTCTCTCATTCTTGAAACCATATCTCTCATTCTTTTCCTATGTTCTAACTGCATGTTTATATTTTGCAACAGGAAAGACTGAACTAGACAATTATTAGAATCTATGCTTCTGTGATCTTCTTATCTATTGTGTGTGTTTATAAGACCACTTTCCTGGGTTCCAAAGTCCTTGCCTGATAGGTAGAAAGGTAATTTGCAGTGGAGATATGGCAATCAGTTGTAGCCCATGGATCTTTGAGGACCACAAATTTAGAATTCAATCTGAGCTCTTCCATTCACTAGCTGTATTCAAGTTACTCGACTTTTCTTAGCCTCAGATTTTGGATCTGTAGTAAGTAAAATAGAAGTAACATATTCCTGATGTGTTTTTTGGTGAGGACAAATGAAATTATATTCAGGTGACTGGGTAATAAGTGTTCAGTTACTATCTTTTATTTTTATAAAAGACAATTGTGAGGAAGCCAGAAGTATTTCCACAATTTCAGTTCTAAAACTCTGAAGGTGTTCAGCAGGCAGCTTGTAAGAATCATTGAAAATTTAGGCAAGCCAAAAGAATAATCTTCAGGAGATGGGAAATGAATAAATATAGTAGGGAAGCAAGTATTTATGTCTTCTGTAATTACTAAGTAGTAGAAGGGGTGTGAGGAGCAGGCAGCAGTGGTGAATAGGTATTGTTTGTGTTACTAAACATATACACCATTTCTTAAAATAATTGGACCCCAAGCAGGCCTAATTTTCCCTCCCTGTTATGAGCAATCAGTGAATTAATAGTCAATTTAGCTTATTATCAGTTGGTATAGCTCAAGTCATAGAATGGAATAGCAGGAAGATCCTTAGAGATCATTTGCTAGTAAGGCAAGAGGCCTAGAAATATTCAACAACTTGACTTAATCTGTCACTTCAGTTGGTCTACTAGCTTATATACAAATCTAATGATTTGTTAGCAAAAGAATCTAGCCTCCATCTACTTTTCCCAAAACTAAAAAAGAAAAAAAACTGCTAATAGTTACTTTTAAATGTTAGGATATAAATTCAACAAACAAGAATGTATTTGTTCAGTGGTGCGGAAATAAAATAGTTCTTAGCCAGATTGTGATTAAGACTATTCTAATTGCTAATTGCATAATACATAAAGTTTTGACATGAATAATCTCAACTGTTTATGTGTACATTTTTAAGCTGTACTGTGTTAGAACAAAAAAGTAGACTTAAAGAAATTTTATATTTTTTGTGTGAAAAAAATGAATAATATTCAAAACAGTATTTTTAAGTAGTTTCTAATTGTGTTCCTTTAAAGAACATAAGAAATGTGTATTTCAATGACAACATTAGGAAACTTTAAAAATTGAATTAAGTTATTTTTCTGAGTGCTCTGGCAACCAAATAATTTTGAATTAGTTGTGTATGTAAAGTATGTTAAATTACAGCTAGCTGGAATTTCAATGTGAAAAATAAATATAAGTTTAATGTGAAAAATTTTAAGGGCCATTTCTACAGAAAGGTATGTAAACTGTGTTAACTTTTTACACACGGCTGCATTCCATTTTGATTAATGAGGGTGCAGAAGATAGAAAAGCAGGCTCTGCAGAAACAGTATCCAAAGACTAAATTAACAACCCAGGACTACTCATTATGTGAGAAATATGTGCCAGAGTTACAACAGTGCATCTTCCAATCTTGGATTGGCCTCATTAGCCACCTTCAGTCCCTCAAAGAGATAATCCTGAAGATGCCATCCTTGTCCAAGGTGAGCTTACGGGAGAAGAGCTCACTTAACGGTGGATACCTGTTTCCAGGGACTATAATGAGATCAGGACTTTTTTATAATTGTTTTCTTCTTCAAGAGCCCTTGAGCAAAAGGGAGATTATCTGATTGTCTATGTAAAACTGGAAGCAGTCTGCTTTTTAGATAACAGATGACCTATCTAGAATATTTTATATACTATTTTAAAATAATTATTCAAAGGACAAAGACTATCATGCCAGGATTTTACTTAGAAGGGAAAAATAACCCTTTCAATTTGTAGATGCACTATATTCAAATCAATGAAATCTTCTGCTCTGGAAGATTAACAGGCTATGGAGATAGGAGAAAAAAAATAGTGGAAATAATGATTCCTTTTTTATCCTTAAATAAAAGTGCAGATTTTTGGAGTTATCGTAATGATGGCAGCCTTCAAAAACAATGTATTTTTTCAGATGCTTTTACCCCTCAAAGATTGGGTTTGGTAGGAGTCAGGATTAATGGAGTAATTGTGACAATATAAAAAATAGCATTGCTTTAGAGTCTCTAAGAATTAAATCATGTATGAGACAAAGATAACAAGTATTGTTTTCCTGCAGAAATGTAACTGGTCAAAGTTACTTGAATGAAACTATTGAGATTAATCACCTTCACTGTAATAATGTGGCTTGTCCTAATTCCAGAACAACATGTGTGCCGAATAGTAGAGGGTTTTAAGTAGAAAAAGTAAAGAGCCAAAACAAGTTTGTATCTAGATTCAAGTTCACAAGGCTGCAGAAAGGAGAAAAATTTCAACAAGAAATAAGAGAAAGAGCAGTAAACTAAGGACTGGAGCCCAAGATCTATTTTTCACAATATCCTGTGTAATTCACTAGCATTTCTGGGCCACAGATTTCTCATCTGTAAATGAGTGTGATGGATTGTACATTAGAATTACCTGAGAAGCTCCTAATAAATCTTGATGTATTGATTATAAATGCTGATTTAATTAGCCTGACACAGGGCACGAACAGCCACATATTCTTCTAGAATTTTTCTCCTTTTCTTCCTGCTCTCTTCCATGTGGACATGTCCCTGCTCCTCCAGCCACGACAAAGGGGAAGGGAAGAAGTCAACAGGTAATTTCTTTAGGAGCTCTGATTAAAGGGTTGCTGAGGAAGAAAGCTGCAAGGAAGTTCTACAAATGAATGGAGAGACTTTACATGCTTCCTCTTGACTCATTCCCTCAAGAGCACACTCATATAGACACATATATTCCAATACCTTTTCTACGTCGTTCAAGTGTAACTTTGAATAAAATGACTTACACTCAAGGAAGGTGAAAACTATCACACTGAAATAAAATGTGCCAATTCTGCCAATGTATGAATTGTAAGGGTCAATAATCCATAAACTATTTGGATGATAATTGTAAATTTTGTTAATGTAATGTAATTTTGCACTATTGTATTGTCATATTTTAAAAAAAACAACTCTTAAAAATACCCTGAAACCTAATGCCAAATGTACAGTTTATAGGTTCATGTTATTTCTGATAAGGATTTAATTGCATTGTGCTAATAGTTGTTTAATGCTATTAACTTTCCGTGTGTGTATTGTTGCTATGCAGACCCTACACGGTTGTTTTAAGCACACTAATTAGTCATCTGGATTTTTATAGATAAAAATCACACATTGATCAGAAATCACTTTTATACTTATTTTTTTGTAGAGTATTTTTCCACACTTAAAGAAACATGATTATTTTATATCAAACATCAGCTTTTCTTTAAAATCTTATTTTAGTAGCTAATGCATGTTTGAAATAAGATGTGTTAGAAATTATATGACAATATTAAGGTTGTGTTTATATTAGGTGAAAAAAATGCATGTACTCGGTGAATCATGCAGCTTTGGGGGGACTTACACTGCCAGTTCACACAGAGGCTTTGTCTCAATTCACGTGCATGATTCACGTCCTTTCAAAAGTCCTTTTTAAACATTTGGTACAGTGAAAATGTTATTCTTAGTGCTAGTGAGCCAATAGACAATGCTGCTTTGCTTTTTTTCTAACTTTGCAGCATATTATGGTAAATCCCATCCCCCCCAGATTTTCTTCTTGGAGTTTATTGTTGGCAATATAAATTGTTGGCAAATGATACAATTTACTGTACAGCAACTTTAATATTACAAAGCATGAAGATGTGAAAAAATCATCTTAACTAGTTCCATTCCATGAACACAGTATTCTGGCAGCTTTTTCTATAACCAAGAGTGGTTACTTTTTTTACACTGCCAAAATCAGTACTACTGCCAGGGGGGGAAAAACCCTTGAGGTCAGGTCTGCACAATACTAAATTGGGCAATAATGTAGAATATCTAGGCAGTGTAGATAGTCAATCAATGTAATTGGTAGGGGAAAAAGGTGAACCTAGCCTTTTTATTTAGTAACTTAAGTAATTTAAAAATATATACAAATATGAATTTTGGCTGCAGAAGAGACTTTAAATGCTGATAATTTACAGCAGTCTTTGCAAATAACAAAAAGTATTCCATTCAGGGAAGGGTTTGTTTTGTTTTGCTTCTTTTGTTTTTCAGAAAATATACTTGTACTTTTGAAAGGGCTTAATTCCAAACAGATAATATGTGTGGACCAATCACCCTCCGCCCCCGCCAGTGAAATTAGTCATTCATCATAATATATTAAGGATAGAACATAGCTCGTAGTGACTTAAAATACCAATATAAGCATTTACACTGTTGGAAAGTAATTTCATTGCTATGTTATTAAAACAGCAGGAATCCTATTTATACATTTATTTATTTATTTATTTACAGAAATAGATTGGTTCCTTTGAGTTCAATTTAACAGCTTCAGTGAAGTTAGTATAATGATAAGAAAAGTTGACTCTAGCTACTATTCCAAGTGAAAATCATGCAACTGAGTCTTGCTGCATCCTGAAAGTAAAGCATTAAGTTAAATTATAAATAGCCAGTCCTAGCAATATAGAGGCCAACTACACCTACCAAGTATGTGACATTCGGCTAATGTTGATCTGGGCTCTTCGATTCTTGCCATATTATTCCCTTCATTGATTCAACCTGTAAATAACATAATACTTTATGGCAGCTAAGCAAATATTTTAATAAGCCATGAAAGGCAAGATGCCATAGTAGATCTGTATATTCAGCTATTTGGAGAACTTGTATTTTCCACAAATTAAACTGGAGATGTCATTTGAAATTCCCTTTCCTGAAAAATGCTATCACAACATGGATCACTGCTCATGGATGTCTTTCTGGGCTTATAAATATATGGTGTGATTGCTATTATTTTGTGAAATTTGTTCATCAATTATTAATGACTTAAGCAATCTGTGCTAAGATTCCAAGGCAGAAATAAATGTATAAAAGATCTGAGCCTGTATGTATAAAAAGAAACTCTTTCTTCAGTCATATTTCTTATATTCAGTGTAAGTACCTCACTGATTTAGTACTGAAGTTATTCCTTGGCTATGTAAATAACGATGTTCTATTCAGGCCTAATGAATTCCCGTAATGTGAATATTTAAAATAAAAGAATTCAATTTGAATGTACATTAGTGCTGGTTATTTATTATGCTTATGTTCAAAATAATTCACTTGAGAAGACTCATTTTGATTACATGCAAATCTAGATCCCCTGTATATATTGAATTAAAATTTTAAAACTAAATAAATGTATTTTCCAGATTACACACTCCTTACAAATACAAAATCAAAAAGGACAGCCAGTGTACATATGTAAACTGTTCTACAGTAATTTGTTTTCTTACTCTTGCATTGTTTTAATGGATTCAAGGCTACAATTAAATCCATTAGTGATTCGGGCTTGTATCCATTAATGATTTGGGGAATAGGAGAATCTATCCAATTCTCTGCTATTACATACTCTCTTGATTGTTTTTATTCTGGCCTCTAGAATCAATAATTACTAATAAACTAAGATCTCAAGTATATATATATATATCCATTACAGACTTCTCCCTTCAGCCATATACTTCTATCTTACAATTGCCTATTGTCATCTAACTTCCTGCAGATACATTGACTAGGATACTCCTCTGTGAGGGGATTCCAACATCCACTCCCCCCAATCTTTCTTTCACTTAATGGCACTATTATAAATTATGTTGCCCAAGTCAATAACTTAGAAATCATTCTGATTCTCTCTTTTCTTTTTTCCAACATAATGAATTGACGATAAAATGTTTCTTAAACATGTCTCTTTTCTTCTAGTCCACTGCCATTGCTCCATTCAGTCAACAGCTGTAGTGTTGATTAATCAGTAATTTTTCCAAAATGTCACACACTTATTAGGGTCTTTCATTGGTTCCATATTTTTAGCATGGATTCTTTATTTGGTGCGGCTTATATACTGTCCTTTAACATTTGAATTCTACCAAATTTTCTAGCTAAGCCTACTTTGCTCCTTTCTTGTATTATCCTATTACATTTCCTCAGCTATGATACCTCCCACACCACCCAGAGCTCAGGCAGTTTTTCTGCCCAGTGAACTCTCAGCTTCCTTAAGATTACACTCAAGGGTCATATTCAGTATGATGCAAAATATATTCCAAATGTAAAATATTTCACAGGTGTTCAAAGGCCAAGAAAACATGTAAGGTGATTAGCATTTTCATGGAAGAAGTAAGCTGTGGAATAGTCCTGGAAGGAAGAATTTAGTTAGACAAGCAGACAAGACATGTGGATAGAACTTCCAATGGGGATATGAACAAAATCTTGGAAGTAAAATACATTGAATAAATCTGGCTGATTTTAAAGGTATATTCATCAAGAATAGTATTATATAAGACATAAGTGAGATTAAAAGAAAGGTCAAAATATGGGGAGTTTGACACTCAAATTGATGAATTTAGGCTAGGTTGGTTCATTTGAATTCAGGTTGTTTGATTTGATTTATTGTGCAGAATGACATAAAATTATTGAAAATTTATGAGCAGATGTATGGTGTATGAAAAGCCACAAAACACATTTTGTTAAAATGTAAATTAGCATCATAATGTCTTATTCACCCTCATGGCCCATTCCAGTGTATTTTAATGAACAGTATCTCCCTTTTGCTGAGAGAAGCAGTGTGGTTCTCAAATTGTCTGGATTCCGAGGCTGGACTGCTCACATTCATCTCTCAGCTCCTTTATTTACAATTGTGTGGCCTTGGGAAGGTTAGTTCTTCTCTCTTCACCTCAGTTTTCTTATACGGAAGGCAGGAATAATAATGCCACTTTCCTTATATAACATCATTGTAAAGGTTAAATGAGTTAATACACATAAATGATTTACAAAAGTATCTGACACTGTAAGCACTCAATAACTTAGCTCTAATTTAAAAAGATGTATGTTCACAATATATCTTTCCTTCAGTTCCTCTGGTCACTCTTAAACCATCTAAACATACATTGTTTCCTTAAAAACTTAGATCTCCAAATTACTGCTCTATGCTTGAGTAGAGAGGGAAAGGTGGTTTTAAGCACAGAGAAGAGTCCAAGAACATAACTGGATGCCTCCTAGAAACAGAATATTGCATTTTTGGTAACCTATACTCAGTGGTCAAGTACTCTGAAATAAAAAATTCCATAAAGAGCAGAGTCTGCTCTGGGAATTATTATATCTGAAGTAAGCTGGTGATAGTGGTAACTCAAAATTTATCATATTGCAAGCAGTCTGATTACATTTTTGAGCATAGAACTAGCTTGGTAAAAAATTAAACTCTTTCCATATGGGTTATAGTGTTTTGTCCTCCTTGTCTTTTATTTCCCCTTTCTCTTACATTGTAAAAGGAAATTTAAAAAATACCTTTAATAATGGAT
The DNA here is from genome assembly GCF_040939455.1 of Microcebus murinus. NCBI lineage: Eukaryota > Metazoa > Chordata > Mammalia > Primates > Cheirogaleidae > Microcebus > Microcebus murinus. Next base: position 60,334,489 of record NC_134108.1, on the reverse strand, counting down.
ATGTTGCCACAAGTCAGCAAGAAAATAAGCTCAATTCCCAGAAGCCAAAACAAGGACACGCATACCAACAGCACACATTCTAGTAAAAGAGACCAAATAGATTATCCTTGAAGCTTTAGTGTCCCTCTGCGATTGCCCCATGACATTAAATATTAAGCCCAAAAGCTATAGACAAACCAAAATCTCAGAATTTTAATTATTCAAAGCATAATTACTTCAAGAAGAAATTCTATTTTTAGTCTATGACTTTAGAATCATAAGAAAACATTTGTATGGCCATTTGGCCATTTTTTAAATTTGTTGACATATGTTATTTATTTTAGTAAATGACCATGTTTGCAAATGATCATTCAGACTGAATACTGAATCAAATGGTGTCCCTTAAATCTAAGTCCCAAATTATGTTAGTGCCAAACATTCATTCTTTGCAGCGCTCATTGAGTAAAAATTGGATCACTGGTCAGAAACATTTGAAAAATGCTTTATAAAATATTCCTTTTTAAGAGATTCACAATGCCCTTTCATATAATAAAGTCACTGAGATATCCTTCAATAAAGGACTTTGTTTACTTTTTATTTAACCTGGCATTTCCCAAATATATTTTGTCATAGAAGCTCTGTTTTCCTATAATGTTAATTTACCTCCCAGACAAGTAGTGGTCCAAGTAAGACCAGTTGCTTTTTGCTTTAATATTAAATATAACCTGGGTTCAACATCATAAGACAGTGGAGTCTGACCAGTCCTTCCTGATGCCAGCCTTTCCTATTGGATTGTGATGCACCTAGTCTAGCCCAGACCTAACAAAGTCTCTTTTGTTCATTTTGACTCTTAGGATTCATATTCTATGCCCATCCTGGAAATAAACAGTCCTCTTGAGAGGAAACTCCAACACACTATATAGATAGATATCTGATCTGCTTCAGGATTTCTAGTCTGGACTCTCAGTTAGAGTTAATTAAAAATCTTAATAGTAGTTCCATTAGTTATTCACCAAAACACCAGAGACCATCCATCCATTTCCCTCATTAGACTACAGCAGAACTCTTACCCTAGTCCACTATACAAACAGTCAAGGAAATTAAAAGCCCATTTTATATCTTGGCATTTGTGATTGTTAGGAATAAAAATATACTAACCCTGAATTCAGTATAAAACATATCTTATAACAGTGAATTCTACTGAACAAAGCTCTTAATCCTATTTCTTTCTCCCTGCTCCTTACCCTAATCATCTCCGGCCTCAAATGTCTTTCAGATATGGTCTTGTTCACTGTGGCAATACAGGGAAAATTAGGAAAACCTGAGACCTAGAATTAGTTCTGCCAACTGAATCAAAGCAGGTACCAGAGAGGTAGAACAAAATTTTAGATGCTAAAAGAAAGTTTACTCCAGAAAATAATGCATTATATGATTTCCCCAAGTTAGGACAATAGACAACAAATGATAGTCCAGGGACAAGCAAGGGATTGGCATAATGCAGAAAGGAGGAGCAAAGACATCTATATCTGTGAAATGAAGTGTCAAAACAGGGAGGCAGAACATGGCATAGAAGGCAGGAGCAGATGTCAGGAAGAAGAGAGGGGAGGGAAGACAGAGTGGCTGGGATCCAACTCACCCAAGAGAAGAATCACCAACGGCAGACGTGGATTCTACGGACATATAATTTTTACACTCTGCACTAAGTAAATGTTAGAATATTTAGTATTTTTAAAAGACCTTTCTCTTCAAACTAAACAAGAAGGATAAATTCAGAAGATAATTGTTTTCCTCATTTCATGAGTAGGAAAAAGTAAATAGCATCAAAATAATAATAATTTTAATGTAAAATCAACTATAATTATAAAATCTAACTGAATCTGTTCTGTATGTCTATTTGTGTGTGTATGTATGTGTGTGTGTGTGTATGTGTCAGTGTAGAAACTAAACTGATACAAGGGGATGTTAATTTCTTAATTCAGCCTTTAAGAATTATATTTCCACAAGTAAATTGTAAGGATTTTTACAGCATGTAAGGTGATCATCCAAGTCTACTTTCATTTTAGAAATGAAATCCCCAGTAGTGGGATTGCTGAATCAAATGGTAGGTCTACTTTTAGTTCTTTGAGGTATCTCCATACTACTTTCTATAGAAGTTGTACTAGCTTGCAATCCTACCAGCGGTGTATTAGTGGTCCTATCTCTCGCTTTCATGTCAACATTTGTTGTTTTGGGACTTTTTGGTAAAAGCCATTCTCACTGGATTTATGAAGAAGACTCACAAAGCAATCACAGAAACAACAAAAATAAATAAATGAGACATGATCAAATTTAAAAGCTTCTGCACAGCCAAGGAAACTATCATTAGAGAGAATAGACAACCTACAGAATGGGAGAAAATATCTGCAAGCTATACATCTAGTAAAGGTCTGATAACTAGAATCAATACAGAACTCAAAAAAAAAAAATCAGCCAGAAAACATCAAGCACCCCCATTCAAAAATGGGCAAAGGACATGAATAGAAACTTTTCAAAAGAAGATAGACTAATGGCCAAGAAACACATGAAAAAAATGCTCAACATCTCTAATCATCAGGGAAATGCAAATTAATGAAAGTATTCTTAAATGGCTTAAGGAACTCAAGGTGCCAATCCTCTTGAGAGTTCTGGATTAGGAAAAGGAAAGCCTGTAGGTAGGTATCTTAGCAGTGTTCTATGGATGTGGGTAAGACTTATGTGAGCATGGATGTCTGTACATGTGTCTTGATGCATGGGTCTGTTTTTGTGTGGGTGCTCATGTGTATATGTATGTATCTGTGTCGTGTGGGGGTGGGGGATTAGGGGTTCTTTTCTTTTTCTCAGCTTCATGCTTAATTCTTCTCACTAGACATAAAATCATCACACTTCTTAAGATAGATGGAGGGAGTTGACAACTCCTCAATCTGAGGCTACAACATGGATCCAGCCACATATAGGCACTAAACATTTCCTGCTGTCCTTCCTCTAGGTGAGTACTCAGAGATAAGAAGTTATTTATCTGAGCAGACTTCCCTCTAATGACTACGTAGCTAAATCTCTATGACAGCCTTCCCCAAATGTGTATCCCACAATGATCCCAATAGTTTTTCTCCAAATAAAATAAATAAATAAATAAATCCTAGTCAAATGCACATGATTATAATAGTAAATGTACACTGAGGGCTTTCCATGAACCAGCCAGTATTCTAAGTATTTTGTATATATTATTTCATTTAATTCTCACAACACTACAGTTCTACCATTACCTCTATTTTTCCCAACCAACAAGTTAGGAAATTCATCTACGTTTATACAGCTAGAACGTGGGAGAGTCAGAATTTGAGAGCAAGTCATCTAACTCCAGGGCCTCAATGCTCAATCAATAAACTCTACTGTTTGAAATCACTGGGTTAAATGAGGCTGAACCAATAATTAATTGGTTGATGATTGACTGAATTGATATTTGCTGTAGAATTTCTTACTATTTTTAACATGTTATTGTGAAATATGACTTTTCTAGAACAGGATTTACCATAAACTCATAAATATTATATAATCTTATCATTTTAAAAATCATTTTTATTTCTAGAAACATTCTTTGGGAAATATTTCTATAACTTTTTTTCCTTTCTGGGTTAATAGAATAATATATACAAATTATTGAGCCATAAGTAAAACTGAACAAAAATTAAGTATATTTATTTTCAGGTTTAATTTTAATTAGTTATAGGATTCTCTTCATGTAGGTTCAAATTTAATGAATGTGTCAACATTGGTAGATAAAATCAAATTCGTGGAAACAACTCAACTTCTTAAATTATTTTGAAAAATCAACATAAAGAAAAATAAAGTAGCTCATTTTCAACAAATAACTGGAAACAAAATGTTAACTGGTTCATGTATAGGACATAATGCTTCAAGAATTTGTAGTTCAGAGAAATAGTAACTTAGGAGGTTTATAATTTAGTTAAACTCTTGGGTGATAAATTTATAACAAATTCAAAATGAAAACTAAAGAAGCAGTTCCTTTCTAGAAGTACTTTTTATGAAAGATAATCAGTATCCCTTCTCACACACACAAAAAAAATTTGCTCATTTAACAAACATTAATGTAGTCTCTACTGGATGCACAAAACTGTTCTGTAATTTTAGAAGACAATAGATAAATCAGATGTACACTCTGTCTTCATACCTTTCACGACTTATCCTCAGATGGATAACTGCTACACTCAGGGGAGAAACCACATTCCGAGGAGGGAGAATTGCACATGAGAAGATAAGAAAAGGCTACAGAAAGGACAAAGCATTTAAACTGGACAGGAGAGGTATTAGGACAAGAAAGAAATGAATTCTAAGCAAAGGGAACATCATGACTTAAGTGTAGAAAAGGGGAAGTGCAGACAAGAGGAAAAAATAACTTAGTTTAATCGTAGCTTTGTGTGTGTGAAATGAGGAATAAGTAGTGAGACATAGAGGACTAGTGGAAGCTAGGGTACTCTCTAGAGCAGAACCGGCCAGATAGCCAGCACAGCCTGATGGTGGTGAGCACAGGCTGTGGAGCCTGAAAGTGTCATCTTGCTTCCAGGAGCCACGGGTCTCACCAGGGCTGATTTTTCTCCCCAAGGGACATTTTGCAAATTCTGGAGACATTTTTAGTTGTCATAATTATTTTAGTGTACTACTTAATATTTAGTGCTGTAATAACTTAAAAGATTTAAACTAAGACTACATTTAACATTTAAGACAGTGACAGTATATTAAATAGCTTCAACACACTGCTTATTGACATTTAAGGGGAAAATATCATGACTTTCATTTCTGAAATCAATGGACTAAATGTTTCAGAAAAACTTCTTTTGAACATGACTAAGCAGTTGGATGAACTATAAAGATCATCTTCTGAAAATCATCAAATAGTTGGTTGATAAAGAATTAAAAGGTCAAGACACTGGAAAGGATATGAATTCAGTGATTTTAACAAGGCAAATGGGAAAACTTTGCTCTGGGGCATTGTCCAATCATAAATTGGTTACCACCAAAAGCTAAGCTGCTTTTTATTTTATGCATTTTTAACATCATCACAAGTCTTGAGTTACAAAAATCAGCATTGAAGACCAATGAACAGTGCAATCCTGCTAAACTTCACTGACTGCATTCATTGGGATCCAAAGAGCCAAATGCCAGTTGTAAAAGAGAAGGAACTAACTTTGCCAGACTACAGCCAGATCATCTGAATAAACCAGAAAAGTTCATACTCAAAGCATAGTTTCAAGTTATGCAGCCTAATCGTGACCCCAGAGACCCAGCAGAGCCATAAAAATCTTTTCTAAAGGAAAATAAACCATCTTGAGCTACCAATTATTTCTATAAATTATCTTCCTGATGCAATGTTCATTACACAAAAACAGGCAAATGAGGACACTAGTCATGAATGAAAAGCAAGCAAAATCACTTCCACAAAGTCAACAGAAACAAATAGAAAAGATCACCGAGTAGAATATACACAGTTGGTAGTCTTGAGAGGCAAAGGCAGCCAGCTATATTTGCAGAGCAGAGTACCAAATAAAAGGAGAGAGAGAAAGAGGGGAGCTCTGAGGATCTGCAGAGGATCCCCTGATCCTCTGATCAAAACACATATGTAAGGAAATTACCTGAGGCCAGGAAAAAAACAACCTGAAAGGATTAGCAGGTACAATCCTTGGAAGTAATGCAAGACTGGGACTAGCTTGTGTTCCTACCAAATGAGAAAGAAAACTCTTGAAATTTACAGGTCTTCCTGTAAAGGGCTCAGGATATATTGCCTCAGTGGAGGAAATACTATTCCAGAGTAAAGGCTGCTCTGATTCTGCCTGACAACGCTTAAAAGAAAGTCTTAACAGAATCAAACAATTTCCAATTAATTTAACTGTCCACAACTAAGCTGAAGAATATTTACAGGAATTGAAAATATCTATTATCTAACCAGATAAAATACATAATGTCTGGCATCAAGTCAAAAGTTAAATCCAAATTATGCAGGAGAAAGTAAATAATAAAGATGAGAACAAATATTAAAGAAACAAGAAATGGAAGATTTATAAAGAAAATCAATGAAACCAAAAACTGATTCTTAGAGATGATTAATAAAATTGATCAATCTCTGACTGGACTGACCATGGAAAAAAAAGACAGAAGACATAAATTGCCAACATGAGAAATGAGAGAAATTACAGGATTACAGGACAGATTCTAGAGGTATTAAAAGGCTAGTGAAGGAATATTATGAACAACTCTACCAATAATTTGACAACTTAGATGAAGTTGAAGGACACAAACTACCGAAGCTCATACAAGAAGAAAAAATAATCTGAATAACCCAATACCTATTTTCAACTTTAATTTGTAGTTAAAAACCTTCCCACAAAGAAATTTTCAGACCTACATTGCTTACTGGAAAACTCTATGTAAACTCTTTCAAAAATTCAAGAGGATATGTTTATTGTCTTGGCTGCAGTGATAATTTCACAAATGTGTATGTCAAAACTTATGAAATTGTACCCTGTAAATACATGTCAATTATACATCAATAATTTATTTTAAAATGTTTTAAAAATTATGTTCCCAGTAAATAGGCAATAAACAATTTTCACAGGAATATGTCCAACATTTAGTAAAAAAATGACAAGAAAAAATATTAAAATATTATTTTATGGTTCTTACCAATTTTAAAAATATAAAGATCAAATAAATGCTGACAAAGTTGTGGTAAGACTGGTGTATTCACATATAAACTGGGGGAATTATAAACTTTTTTACTCATATGGAAAACAACTTGGTAATATATGTCATTGATAGTTCTTAGAAATTGCTTAAGTGAAATGATATATAACTAAACCAACTTTTTTTTCATTTACATTATAACAAAACAATGTTGAAGAGGACCTGCTGTACTTGTTTCTCCTAAAGTTGCAGTTCCCAAGAAGCTGTATTATGGTAATACATGAGATGTGTGTGTGTGTGTGTGTGTGTGTGTGTGTGTGTGTGTGTGTGTATCAGCTGTCATGAATAATTTAATTCTCATTTTTCCAATAAAATTTATTTTAACATATGTTTTAAGAAAATGATTTGACTGGATCAAGATGTTTACTTTATTATGCAGAATAGAAAAATGGAAACAATTTAAATACTAAACAGTAGGAGAGGTGTTATAAATCATGTTGCTGATACATTAAGAAATTCCTTGTAAGTCAAAGAAAAGTAAATGATTGAACAAGTGAAACCACAGATGTCAATATTACACATATGGTATAATTACAACTATTTTAAGTTTATATTTATGAGTGAGTGAGACAACAAAATCTGGATATAACATCTCAAAATAAAGAGAGTTTTGTTATGGTGGGGACAATACTGGTGATTTTTAAATGTTGATGTCATTGTTAACATTTGTTTTAATAGAAAAAACGGCACTTGTTTCTTACAATGTAGATTTTCTCTATTTCAAGTTATTAATTCTTTGAAATAATTTTCTATTAGTGATCATAATTTTCAGTTTCATCTATACTTTTTTCTCTTAACATCATCAGAGAGCTGAAGTAGGGACTACAACCAGAGAACAGTGTGAAGCCCTAACGCAGACCATAACCTCATTAACACGACACTTATCAGCTGAGATAAGAGTCCATGAACAAGAATGCAAGAGAGATACTATGAATGAAAAAGCCTGCTGTGAAGATTACATTCTGTGTTGTGCACTAAAAATAGTAATGTTCATGAGAAAACTAACAAAAACAATAATACTAATAAAGATCTTTGCAAAAATATTCACAGAAATTTGCATCCTGCATCTTGGTCAGTTGATCCTCACTGGCAGTGTAGATCCTTGAATGTATTTGCTTCAAATAGAATCTCGTTTGACTAAAGGTAAAAAACAGTCTCAAGATGCAGCTTTTTTTTTTTTTTTTTTTTGCATTTCTCTCAAAATAAAGAAAATACCTTCAATGTTTCTTAATCTGCGCTTACAGCAGCTTCATGGCACAGCCTAACTTTGAAGAAAACTTAGTAGATCTGGAAACCACAAAATATTCAGTAGCTCTGCATATTGCTAAACTTTTCTCTTTAACTGTATAAAACCTTATTTCTGCATGCATCAAAACATTTTTCTACAGTAGGGAGAATCACTTAGGAACCAACTCTACTTGCTCATTTTTATATTGGCGTCATTTCCCTATATTCTCATAATCTATAACCTAATTTGCATTACAGAACACATGTTCAAGTCACTTCAGCTATTCTATTAGGTTACTTATCTCAACATGTTATACTATAATGCATTGTAGGTCCATGGCTTTTTTTGCAGAATTCATAGAAATTTCTTAAATCGTGCTATTTGTAAATTTACAAAACTTTTAGAAATTACCTAATAGAATTGCTATGAGAACTAAGTGAGTGCATGTGTTTATAGTATTTAGCACAGTAAAATATTTATTATCATTATCATTTTCTGTAGTAGAAAAATGGAGTTCTAATAAACCAAAGCTATCAGAGCTAGGTAGCTGTTTTAAACACTATCATGTTGCATACGGAAACATGATAGAAAACATTGTATCAAGAATGTACATTTTTGTTATTAGCATTATTAAACTTGCCTTTGTCAGAAATATAATTAATCCAGAATTGGTTTTATTCAGTATTTGAAAGAAGTTGACTTTTGAAGGGAATGTGTTGATTTTAAACTAATATTAACATTAGTGCCTATTTATTAATGCCTGACACAGTTATTCAAAGTCATTATTAAAATAAGCTAAAAACTAAATTGAGAATACAAAAGACTTTAAAAAACATTGATCAATTCCAATTTAGTGTCAAAAATAGAATCTATACTACAGTGAAATCTGGGAAAATTCTCGGCACACTTAAGGAATATTTTGGTGTCCACTAAGTCATCTCCTTCAAAAGTTATCATGGAACAAACAGACAAGCAGATAAAAAAGTGAATAAATAATATAAAATATCAAATGGTTACATTAAAATAAACAGACTCACTGCTTTACAAAGCTAGAAATAATTTCAGCCATCATTCGGCCTAATTCATTCATTTTATAAAGAAATTGGAGTTCAGGGAAGTCAAATAACTCTCAAAATTAGACTTTCATGATTGGCAGAATTTAAATCCTAGTGTTGTGCCCATTCATCACCTTCTTGTGTGTGTGTGTGTGTGTGTGTGTGTGTGTGTGTGTGTGTGTGTAATAGAATCTTGCTCTGTCACCCAGACCACCCAGACTGGAGTGCAGTGGCACCGTCATAGCTTACTGCAGCTTCCAACTCCCAGGCTCAAGTGATACCCTGGCTCAGCCTCCCAAGTAGCTATGATTACAGGCACTGGCCAACATACCAGACTAAGTTTTTTAACAAAATTATTTTTTGTAGAGACAAGGACCCCACTGTGTTGCCTAAGCTGTTCTCAAACTCTTGGCCTCAAACCATCCTCCCACCTCAGCCTCTCAAAGTTCTAGAATAACAGGCATGGGCCACTGTACTCAGCCCCATTCACCTTCTGTATCATGGCAAATAAGAGAAATCACAAAATGGAGCATACTACCAATATATATGCAATGGTCAAGACTAAAATGTTATTTGTAAACCAAAGTACAAATTATAGTTCAGAACAGTTTTTCTCTTCTTTCTTAGTTAGAAAATCAATTATATTCATGAGTCGCCAATGTCAAATTAAAATATCTCATGTATTACATGTTGACCACCATTATTCTTTTTGTCCTTCCAGCCAACTTTCAGTCAAAATGTCCATGTAAATATAGTTGTGATTAGAAAAATCCGTAAATAATTATTTTTAAAATGTTGTGACTTTAATCAAAATGGTTAAATATTTTATCTTCATTAATCCTCCATGCTTTAGTTATTAATTAGCATTAGGTCTTCCATTTGTATTATGTATGTATTATATATGGGAGTATTGGTAAAATTATAATCTAATAGGAAATATTCATTTAATTCTTCACCACAAAATCATCTTCAGTAGAAAGAAAAAAATAAAGTGATATGATCAAAGCATTAATCTAACTATTTATATTTTTCTTAAGAGTTAGAAGAGGTTTTATTAATAGAAATTATTGAGTTTCAGTATCAACTTAGTAATGAAGAAACTATAACCCAGAGATTATTCACAGCTGTAGGGCTATTACAGTAAGAACATAAATATAATTCTTACATCTTGCTTATTCTTTTCAGAGCTGAATATATTTTAACATATGTATCTGAAAATTTAAAGCCCCAGGATTGGGTTCTCAAGCTGATAACTACATAACTATAAACCTTGAATGATTTTATCTCATTTTAGATAGTATAATAAATAAAGTAGGATGTCAGATACTTGCAATAGAGCTTATCTCAGCTTCCCACCTTCAACTACGTTTACTGAATTTACTAATATATGTTACAAGCAGGGTCCTATTCTAGAAGATACAACAAACCTGATGATTGAAATAAAACAGAGTGATAATAAAAATGGGAGGACAGGTGTAAATAAATCTTTTATAAGAAGGCTTGATGTGTAAAAATTAGAAGTGTCATTTTTTGAAAAGGAATAAATATATTATGAAGGTGGGTAGTTGCAGTGGATTAAAGAGAAACTCGAGGAGTGTAATTTACTAGAAACAAAAAAAAACAAGGCATATTTAACCACAGACAGAGAGATAATCTTCTCTCATGCATATAATTACCCTGGAGGTTCTAGTGGGTAAGAGAAATGAGAATAAAATGACATTTTTCATAAAAGATATGGAATGTCACTTTTTGCTTAAACACCAGATGGCAAAATCAGTAAGCATGGGGCTTCCCATACACCTAGGGCCCCTAGCACCTTACCTAGAATAAGATGAGGAAAAAAGTCCTCTACAAATGCCCCAGATTAGAAACACAAAAACACAGAGATTGAGGGGGAAGAGGAGGTAAGTGGACAGACAGACATACAGACAGACATTGCAAACATTCACTTTTCTAACAATGAAGCAGTTACCTAGGGTGGTCTCTTGTTATAGAGCTTCCAACAGTCACCTCTACCTTCTTCTAATTCAGGTCCCTACCCAATTCCATTTCAGTCTGCCCCATCATGGACTAGTGGTTCAAGACTCTAAAAATGTTTCCATGTTCCAGTAGACTAGTTTAAAACCTGTCAGTGTCACAACCTTAAAAGCAGTAAGCTTCATAATGAGCTGGAATGAAGGAGAAGCATCAAACTCTCACAGATACCCATCTGTCCACCAAAGCTGTCTCTGTAACTTAAAAAAAAAAAGTAGTTAATGCCAGAATTCAAAGATTACTAAATTTAGAATAGCTAGAAAAGAGTTAATTTTTCAGATATATAAATAGTGGGTTATTTTCATACTAAATTTAATCATTTGCTTCAAATTAATAAATATGTATTTGGGCCAGATGTTCATTGGTATTATGGAAGATTATAATTCATGTACTTGCAGATTGTCTTCATATACAGGCAACAAGACAAATGATACAGACATACCCACATTCTGATGTCATGGATTGTTCTAGAGTAAGGAAACCAGACCTTCTTTGGCTCAGAATGGCCTACAATACACATCATCAGAAGAATTAGCTTTCATCCTCTATCATTGTATACCACTATAAATTCAGGTTGTCTCCACATATTATTCGTTTTCTTACAAACGACCATGGAGAATAAATCCAAACAACTCATTTTCAGATGAAGAAACTGAGGCCTCTATTTGGAGGATGTGCATGGACCCTACAATCAACAACAACAAAAAAAAACAATTAAAAACAGTCTCCTTTGTGTTATGAACATTCAAAATGCCCTTTTCTAACATTTTGAAAATATATTAAAAATCCCATAAATATGTACAATTACTATATGTCAACTGAAGATAAAAGGGGGGAAAAAGTCTCCTGACTCTCCTACATTGCTCATGGAAGTACTGATACACCATATGTCATTCAATGGCTCACATTAGGCAGTGATGAGGTTGAGTTTCTCCATTCAGTTTTGATCTAGTAACCTTGAGAATTTACACCACTTAAGTTTTATTACCTGGAAATTACGTCTAATTTATCTCCACAAATACATTGGAATCGAATAAACGTAATGTAAATCAGTAATCAGGTGGTTTTAAGACCTCCTTTAATTAGACCTGTGGTAATTTGTGTAACAAATATATCACTGTGCAATCAAATTAATGTATATAATAATTCTACAGTGGCTCCTCTGCCATTGGAAGACTGTAAGGCATGCTGCATACCAAGTAGTATCAAAGTGATCTCTGGTCTACAGCTTTTCCACAAGCAGTAATGTTTCTTCATTAGGGTGTTAATAACTAACTTGTGTTCCATGCTTGTTCCGCCTCTTGTGTGGCTAACCCAAAGCCACAACATGACCAGAGATTTCCCATGTAGCTTTTAATGTCTTCTGCTAGTGACATCTTGCTCAGCCCACAAGCCTTTCTGTGATTAAAAATTCTCATGGACTTATTTATAAGCTGTCTCTCAAAGGACTTCTTTGTCAGACTCAGCATTCCACCTGACAGAGATGATGATAGAAGTCGGCAGAAGGCAAAAAATTGATCAATGGCTTCTCCTTATACAAGAGACACCAATATACAGGCAGAAGCATCCAGTAGATTAATCCTTTCTAAGCACGTGAAGCCTTATAAACCCGCACAGAGCAGGGTCATGCGGAAGAGGAGCAAGCCTGTCTTCAGCTCTCAAACGCATTTGCAATCTGCCTTTGCATTCCTCACAGTCATCTTTAGTAAAATGGAATTAATACCTGTGTCTGTCACCATAAATTAATAACTCGATTCTTTTCTTCAAATACCTTTACTCCAAAATGCTCAACATATCACATTCTGTCAACACTGAAATGTTTTAATTATTTGCTCTACTGGTAACTTGTTCAAAGTATACCCCAGGACTACATTCTCTTGAATTATTCAGATAAAAATACCGTTGCCCTATGTTAAATGTCAGTTATTATTAGAATATTTCATTTAGCTTTAATATAGAATGGGGATTTTATACTTAATATATAATATTATTTATTTAAAGTATGGTATTATTACTATTACTATGATTATTACTGCCTGTATTTACAACTACCATTTATTATGTGAGTACCCCATCCCTACACGATAATAGGCCTTTCATTTATGTTATCCGACATAATACTCAAAAATAAGCACTGCATGAATATTTTAGATGTAGACATAAATCCAGATTTATCGAACTCCAAAGACAGCATTCTACCTAATCAGCAATGCTTACCCAATTCTCAAGACTTTTGAAATGTTTTATATTAGGAGTTAAGGGCTCTGGTTTTTTTCCACTTCATGCCATTATAAATTCAACAAGTATTTTCTGAGACTTCTAAGTGCCAGCAAGAGTAGAGACTGGTGACACAATGAAGAGGAAAACAGACCTGATTCCTACCCTCACAGAATTTACAGACCCATAATTACGCAAATAAACAGATCTCACCAGCTGTGACAAGTACTGTGAAGAAAGAGTGGATATCTTTCAGGAATATAGGTATTTGCAACATCTCTGGGGCAAGTGGGGGGAAAAGCCATCTTTAAGGAATGGAAAAAGGCCTACTGACCAAGGCTAGGCTGGAACAAGGTAAGGCTGAGTGCAAGCCCAGGCAGGTAAAGAGAAGAACATGCCACAGGGAGGAAACCATCCTGCTATGAATCAGAAACTGTCAGGCTGCTAACATTAACCAGCACACTTAACCCTCACAACTGTGTTTAGAAGGATAAATTATTAGCCTCATCTTACCCATGTGGAAATAGAAATTATAATGACTACCTGGGCCCAGAGCCAGGTAGCAGAAGGGCTGAGAGTTGAATTCAGGGCTGCCCCATCTGAAAGCTGGCACGATGTCAGTACTTTACACTGCCTGGGAATTTGCCTACTAGGCAGGCTGCTTTAGAAAAACACACACAGGTAACCATCAGCTAAGACTATTCAAAGCCGATTAAGAACTTTGTGACAGGGCTTCATTACAAAACCTCTTGAAATGACAGGAGCCAAAGGACTGCCAAAAGTGAAAATCATTTTTGCAAAATTATGACCGACATGAAATAATGCTTGGATGCAAAGTGTAAGTAATATAGCAATCCTCGCCTCTGCTTTTTTCATTCTCAACTCCAACTCAATACACACCTTTGAAGAGATCTGTCGTAATCAAATCAGTCCAGGAATGCTGACAGTTTCATCAGGATTCTCCTGAATTGCTGCAGACTAGAAACCCAAACAAATACAAAGTAACTGTGTCCATAAGAATGAATATAGCTGCGAATGTCTCCAGGTGAGATAGTGCCACTTTACAGCTGCTGAAATAGATTCATTTCTCCTTGCAAAAGAAAGAAATTTGAGCTAGGAAATCTGGCTGACTTTTATGGAGATTTCCAAAATATCACAAAACTAAAATGAAAGTGTTTATATAAGACCCACATTCTAAACTTATATAAAAATTCATTGTCAGAAATCCCATGCTTCTTTGTGTAAAATATCTTGTAAAGCACAGCACAGGGGTGTTGGAATCGTGGCTTAAGCTGCTTCAAACTCATTGTTTTACCCCTCTGGAGATTCTCCTACTGGCCTCTAAGCCTTCAGATTAGTGCTTTTGCTGCAATGACCTTTCCTATAGTCATTTCTAAAAGGCTTCCTCATTCCTCAAGGTCCAGTGTAAATAATGAGTATTTTAGGAAGCTTCCCAGATGTTTTGGTCAGAATTATTTTTTCCTCTCTACATTCCCATGAGACTTTTTTCTACCTCTACTATTATACTTATTTCAATGTGACATATTAGAAAGTGTCCTATCTCTTCTACTCACTATATGGAGAATACCAGAAGGTCACAAAAGGGACTTTACCTCCCTCCTCCAACACAGAATAGTGCACTAAGACTGTATTTGTTGACTCGTAGGCTCTCCTTATTTTAAGGATCTAATTCTTATGGCCACCGGTTTACTTTCTTGTTTATAACTATTTGTCTTATGCATATGACTTTTGGAGATATGTTCTATAAATGAAAGTCATAAAATATTAATAGTTATCTTAATGATAGCCAAATTCTTTGTTGTCTTCACATAGTCTTACTATAATGCACTTAGCCCACCCAAATTCTGAATATCCACACATACAAAATATGTAAAACAGTCAACTCTACTCACATTAGACTACTCTCTAGATTCTGGGCACCCCAACATGTGAATACTTTTGACCCTCTGTCTTAACTGTTAACTGACTAATGTTGCTTGACTAACTGTGGACTAGAAAATCAGAAATACAATAAATCTCCAGAAGTACTTAGAATGCAAAACAAAATAACCTCCAAAAGTTATAACTTTTGGATATAACTTTAAAGTTATATCCAAATGCTTTAGAACTGATAGGAACCTTGGAAATGGTGGGACATCATCTTTGCTTTATAGATGTTGAATACAACATCTGTATCCAACATTTTTTGGATACAAAGTCTTGTACTGTTGCCCCGGGTAGAGTGCATCATAGCTCACTGCAACCTCAAACTCCTGGGCTCAAGCAATCCTCCTACCTCAGCCTCCCCAGTAGCTAGGACTACAATGCACTCCACCATATCTGGCTAATTTTTTTTTCATTTTTTGGTAGAGACAGGCTCTCACTCTTGCTAGGGCTGGTCTGGAACTCCTGACCTCAAGTGATCCTCCTACCTCAGCATCCCAGAGTGTTAGGATTACAGGCATGAGCGACTGCACCTGGTCTATAGATGATAAAATCAAAGCCAGAAGAATTCAGAGACTTGCCAAACAGTTATTCTGTGACAAAGTCAGGGCAGACTTCTGGACTCTTAGTTTGCTGCTCTTCAAAGGTCTGATATTTATGAAATATAAAATATTGACTTCAATAATTCAAGAAGATATTTCCACAATTCTGGGATATTTGTTTTAAGTATTTTTTTTTTGTTAAAATCAGTTTTATAGAGATATAGTTTGTGAGCCATAACTTATATCTATTTTAATTATACATTTGTATGAGTTTTGAAAATGTGGACATATGTGCAGCCACCATAAAGAGGTATAGAGTATTTCCCACTCATAGGAACATTTCCTCAGGCCCCTTTGCAGTCAATACCCACTCCACATTCTGGGCCCAAGTGACTGCTCATTTGCCTTCTGCCACTGTAGAATAGTTTTACTTGTTTCAGAGTTTCCTATAAATAGAATCATTTGGTATGTACTCCTTGTCTAGCTCTTTTCACCTAGCATATTTTTTGAAATTCATTTATGTTGTTGCTTATATCAATAGTTCACTTTTTAAGTGAAGCAAAAGTCTACACTTTATTTGGATTTCACAAGTTTTCTCATTACAATCAACTGATCTTCTTGCCTATCTGTATTGACACGGGGGAAAAAAAGAATAAAATCAACTGATCACTAAAATGATCAATTGGGAGGATAAATAAACTACACTGGTTTAGTAGAGAGTATAGTTATGGATTCAGACAAATGTAATTTGAACCAATATTAATTCTTACAGTAACTTATACTGGCTGTACGTGACTTTAGGGACTTTATTAACTCCACAATCTTTAGATTCCTCATCTGTGAAGTAAAGGTGATAATCCAAAACTCAGAGTTGGTGTTCAGATTAATGAGATAATATGTATGCATGTTTAACTTATAGCAAGAATTCAATAAATGATAGTTAAATAAAGTCCTAAAATAAGGAGAAGTAGACTATAAAAACTTGACATGAGACACTAAGAACCTACAAAAAATAAAACTAACAGAATTGAAGACACTCATTCATTCAATCAACAAATATTTATTAAATGACACTGTACCAGCAATTGGTGCTAGGGATTTAGTATTGCCTCTATAAAACTTATATGCTGATATAAAACAGAAAATATATTTTAGGCATAGAGGAACAGGTGGTGAACAATACAATGAAGAAAGAATAAAACAAGCAGGTTTAGGAGACAGTGGTAGGCGATGCTATATTACATTAGACAGATAAGGAAAATTTACAGGTGGTGGCATTTGCACACTAAATATCTGTCTGAATGAATTAAGGAAGCAAGTTATGGTTTAGGTGAAAGCATTCAAATTAAAAATTTAAAAAAGCATATAAAAATGCCCCAAGGCTGATGAGTTTAGAATGTTTGTAGTAAAGTCAAGGAGTCCTGAAGGGCTGAAATAGAGAAAACAAGAGAAACAGTCACAGGAAATGAGATGGAGAAGTAGTAAGAGGCCTAACTGTGCAAAGCTATACAGACACTGGAAAGATTTTAAATTTTATTCTAAGTACAATGAGTCACAATGGATTGTTTTCAGCAGGAGAGTGACATGACCTGATTTATATTTTAAAGGATAACCCACATCTTTCATTTCTAACACAATAGCAGAAGAGATATAAAGAGAAATACATTTAGGTAAAACACACAATGATTTTTAACCTAGATGCAAAGTAAAGGAAATCCACAAATGTCAGAAATAATAAAAATCTATACTTTAAACTTTGGAGCTACACTTGCCCTGTAATTGTCTGCCCATCTCTGGTAGGTTAGAGCACAGTTTTAATAAGCTGAGTGTACTAAGGACAGGACAAATAAATGGGCAAGTCCGATTGAAAATAACCAAGAACATTGGAGCCCCAAGAGTGTAGCACACTCAATAGGTGAGCTAGGAAATAAAGTCTCAAAAGAGGAGACTACTGAGACAAGATCAACACTTGAATTTGACTCTGGGTATTGTGGCAACAATGATAACAACAAAAATTACTCATTGAGATTATAAACTCACATCTACCAGGTCTGACCCTGGTTCCATCCTAGACAAATGGCCCCCCAAAATACAAAAAAATGTTCACATATCCTTCATATACACTTTTCTATTCAATAATTATAATAATCCTGTGAAGTAGAAAAGTTAGGTAGTGCTTTCAGCACTTTTCAGGTGAGGAAATAGAATAAAGAGGTTATTATTAATCTAATGTCAATGTAACCTAGCTGTTAGAGTTGCACAGCTGTGGGGTCAGAATATTTCCATAGCTGCATGTCTTATCAATCTGGTATGTTCCTTATTGTCTCCCTGCATCCTTGCTCAGGTCTGTGTCCAGTGAAAGGCATTTTCACCCATAATAAATGTCTCCTTCCTATTTCAGCATTATCTCCCTTCTGAGAATGTGACTAAGTTCCATTGTCTACTTCTGTACAAACTTAGCAAACTAATGTGAATTGTACTCCAGTTTGAATGGGCATTAATTTTAAGGCCTTCGTTTATGAAAAAGTGATACATTTACTATATTTCCAAGTCTATGCTTTCTCAATACCACATAACTAAGTACAAGCAGAGAAATTGGCCAGTATTTCAGAAACAAGGATAGGAAAAACAAAATCTTGTTTTTCATTATAAGGTGTTAAAATTTAGCAGAGGTAATGCTGTAATAGGAAGATATCAGAACTGGATGGAGAAGGCCAGCTAGTGTTTTTCCTGAAAATCATCAGAATGTTGCCTTGTTCATGTTCTCACAATGAAATGTGAGTATCTGCAGAAGTGAAGCCTACATGGTACAGATTCATGGAGCAGAGTTTGTCAGCCTTTCACTTCCTACCATAACATTTACTTGTGCTTTTAACACATACGTAGTATATACATGTTAATTAAAATTACTCGATGTCCAATTGAGTAGGAAATTTTTATTTTAAGCTTTGCTGTTTTTATTTCTGACCTAAAAAATGCATTAAATCAACCAATGAGGAGAAATAACAAATTCCCAGGAAAGCTTACGACATGAGCCAGGCTATCTCTCCTGTGAAGTTAATTACTTTGCTTTTTGGCTGAAATCTCAGCCCCTTTTCTAATCTCCCATATAAATTTCCTTCACTTTCTCCCCAAGACGGTATTACATTTTCCTGAACCACAATAAGCTCTTACACATTTTATAAAGCATTATCATCCCAGGGGAATTAACTCTCCTCTCAGAAAATCATTGAAAATAGAGAAGGAAAAGGATGTTGATTGTCCTTCTCTTTTGGTGGCAGTAGCAATTTTTCCCCATTAAATAGGAGTGATACAAAGAACAAAATTCAGGTACTACTCGCCAAGCAAATCAGCCCACAGGAAATTATATAGTAAATTATATAGTAACATCTAAGCTTTGTGTGTTTATATATGGAAAGTACATCAGCCTAAGTGAGTTGAAATGGCTTATCACCAAAGCAATATATTTATTTAAAAATACTAAGTGGTGAAATTGAAAAAGCAGAGTATTTTGATAAAGATGAAATTTCCCTCTTTTAAAAGTTATTGTCAACTGATTGTCCAAACTCATTCCCTACTACTAATCTTTTCTCTAGCCTCAATCTTCTCATGTATCATTGCTTTCAACAATATATAGCTCAGTGAGAAAAAGTATATGCCTCGAAGAGAAAAATGCTCAAGACAGAAGGGAATCAAGGAAGGTGCGAAATCAGAGAAAGCAATTAAATGAAAATTTTAAAATGCTCGAAATTCAATGACTTAATGTTGGGAGACATGAACTAAATGAAAATGAAAACAATGCCCTAATCATGAAAGTGGACACATCAGAATTACCTTGTCAAAATGCCATGCATCTGTCAATAGTTAAATTTGCAAATAAATGGTTGCAAATGGAATCTGATAGGGAAATCTACATAGAAAATAGATAAATTGTAACTGAGTACAACGTGAATGGATCTTAGGAAAACGATTCTGAGTGTCATAATAATTGTAGAAGAATATATGTATTCTTCAATTCAATTCAATCACATATAATTCAACAGTTAATATAAACAATATGTTGTTTAGGATACAAACATAAAATTAAGCTATATAGAAAAACAAGAGAATAATAAATCCAAAATTCATTATGGTGGTTATATCTCAGGGTGACTTAGGGCAAGGCCTCAGAGATGAGCACAGGTTCACTTTTTCATAAATGAAGGCCTTAAAATTAATGAATATTCAAATTAGAGTCCAATTCACATTAGTTTGCTTAGCTTGTACAGAAGTAGGCAATGGAGTTTAGTCACATTCTCAGGAGGAAGCTAATGCTGAAATAGGAAGGAGACATTTATTATAGGTGAAAATGCCTTTGACTAGACACACATCTGAGCAAGAATACAGAGAGATGGTAGGGTGCAAAGAAATAGATTTTTTTCTAAGTTGAGTGGCAGGTCTATGAGTGCTCACTGTACATGATTTTTAAATTCTTCTATATATTTTATAAATATCCTCTGGATTTCATTTGTGGGCTTCACACTTTTGAATCTGGACTTTAAGAAGATGGCTAAGATACTTCCGGAGGTTGTTTGCTAAAATAGTTCTCGTCACGAGGAGGCAACCCAGAAATGGTAATTCTACTGAATTCTAGGAAAGCCAGAATGCCAGAAATTCCTAGAGAAAAATCAAAGTCCTAGTTTAGACAGTTATTTTTAATAGTTTATATTCAACAGACACTGTTATTTTTTTAATGAATATTTTCTAGAAATCCATATTTTTTAGCACACTAAAATTGAATAACCTCTTTCTTGACCTATACAAAGTTAGGAGTGTGCTAGAAAATCTCTAGTTTTATGTGTTAATAATAGATTTATCAGAAACAAGTGATTTATGATGAACACTCGAACCAAAGACATAGAACTGACAAGTGAAAATGTATATGTTCCTATTTTAGAAATCAATCTCGAGATAAAGTTCTTTTTTTGTTTTAGCTGAATATTCTGAGTTACTTCTGATGGAAGATGATTTAAATGTATATCTAAATTTCAGGTTACTTATCATGAAACTGCTATCAAATGTACCTCAAGTATTCAACAATATACAAGAAAATTTAATCTTTTAGATATAGGGAGAGAAAAATGCCTCGATAACATATATCATATGTGATGTTTTTATATATAAATTAAAATATAATGTTTATCCTAGATTACAATTTTCACAAATTCTCAAAGCAATTTCAAAAGAATTAAAAAGGAAAGACAAACTCTAGTTTCATATTGGTTAATTTACTTTATATAGGTGCAGTTGATTAGAGGCAATAAATGTGAGAGAAAGATATTATCAATTTCTGAGGGATTGAAGAGAAATTTTTAAAGATATATAAGATATTTTTAAGTCATGGAAAATGCTTATTATTATTTTCATGGAAAATGCTTATTATGAAATAACTGCAAGAATTTCAAAAAATTTTTGAACCAAAATAAACTTGTACTAACTTCTTATAACATATCTGAACAGGATCTAGTCTGCAGCACAAAGAAGGAGAAGACATCAGTTTGAAAGAGCTCCTTTCAGAGAAACATGAATTGGGCTAAAATTGAAGCAAGAGCAAAACGTCAAATTTATAGTGAAGTCTGAGTGGAAGAATGGGAGAATGTCCCAAAGAAATCAGCAGTTTACAAGTGAATAACTGGTTTTAAGAAGGGATGAAATCATGTTGTAGATGAAGCCCACAATGGCAAATCATCCACATCAATTTGTGAGAAAACAATTGATTTTGTTCAGGCTTTAATTAAATAAGACCAACAATTCATAGCAGAAACAAGTCAACACCATAGATGTCTGGATTGGTTTAGCTTACACAATTCTGACTAAAAAATTAAAGGTAAGCAAACTTTCCACTCAATGGATGCCCAAACTGTTCCACCCAGATCAGCCACAGACAAGAGCAGAGTTTTCAATGAAAATTTTAAAGAAGTGAGATCAAGATCCTGAAGCATTTTTTCAGAGAATTGTAACAGAAGGTGAAGCATGGCTTTACCAGTACAATCTTGAAGACAAAGCACAATCAAAGCAATGGCTACCAAGCAGTGGAAGTGGTCCAACCAAAGCAAAAATTTATTTGTCAAGAGCAAAGGTCATGGCAAAGTTATTTGGGGATGCATAACACATTTTGCTTATTAACCTTCTTGCAGGGCCAAAGAATGATTACATCTGCTTATCATGAGAGTGTTTTGAGAAAGTTAGCCAAAGCTTTAGCAGAAAAATATCTGGGAAAGCTTCACCAGAGAGTCCTTCTCCACCACAACAATAATCCTAGATGATTTTGTGGCAATTTCAATGGGAAATCAGTAGGCATCCCCCTTACAGTCTTGATTTGGCTCCTTCTGACTTTTTTTGTTTTCTAATCTTAAAATAATCTTTAAAGGGCACCCAGTTGTCTTCAGCTAATAATGTAAGAAAAGACTGCATTGACACAGTTAAATTCCAAGGACTTTCAGTTCTTTAGGGATGGACTAAATGGCTGATATCATTGCTTATAAAATCGTCTTACACTTAATGGACCTCATGTTGAGAAATAAGTTTTATATTTTTATGTTGATCTTTTAATTCCATTTTCAATGAACTTTTTGGAGTTGCCATTTGTGTGTGTGTATATATATGTATATATGTATATATACATATATATACATATATGCACACATACATATGAAAATCAAAGCAAAAATCACAGAGTCTTAAGGGAGGATAATCAAATTAAAAAGTCCAAAATATTATTCTATTATTTTAAAGAATACAATATTCTGACTCCAATGAATGAATGGGGAGGGTGATTGGAATAGAAGAGTCTACATTATATATTATATGAATATACACATACATATATGCAACATTATCACATACTGCAATAATTAGCTAAAAGTTTTTGTCTTTACAAAGCCAACATGATTTCAATCATTTTTAACTTTTTTGCTGACTCACAAATCCACCTGGATATCAATCATTGTTGCTGGTCTTTGGGGCACCACCCCCATTCTTCCTGCCTTTCAGAGACCCTTTTAACACATGGATCAAATCTTGTGTATCAAACATGAAAGCCACATCATTCAGAGGGGTACACTTTACATGAGAACAGCGATCAATTGGGAGAAGTAGCAAAAGGGTATGTAATTTCTATTAAAATCTCCTATGTTACATACTTTATTAAGAAGGGGAACTCCAGAAGTCTGGGAATACTGATCTGGAATCCTAAAATGCTTCCCCAGAACAATCCAAGTCTTGGGTCAATGGTATGATCAATCTGGATATCTGGCACTGTAGAAGAAATGCTCTAGGCCAAAGTTTAAGATAATGAACCTGAAAGAAATACATAGGAGTATCCTAATCTTGCTAGCATTCATATCTCCTAGACTTCTCAATGCTCTTTAAACAATGGAATCCTCAAAGATAATGAAAAAGGTCAAGAATAAGACAAGCCAATGATGCTTGTTGGCCCTTCAGGTATATCGGCTTTCAGTGCTGATCCACTAAGAAGTCTGGTCCTAAAAATGTAAGAATTATTACAACTAAGAATACCAGTGAGGCCTAGCCAGGCTTTATTGTAAACATAACATCAGCTACTTCTTTGTATTGCTTTCATTGGCTGTATGAAAGTATCTAGAAATATTTTTCTTTCAACAAAATACATGTAATATATTTTTTGCATCTTTGTAAAGAATGTGTGGTTTTCTAATTAAGAAAACATTAATTATGCCCATCAGTATTTTGAGCAACCTCTTTTTGTTAACATAATATTTGACATAAGATTATGCATCTGTAAATTCATTTCATTGAGTGCCAAAGCAGAGATTTCTAGAATTTCCATGTAATCGTTGTTATATTACACAAATATTTCTTTATTAGAGATAAAAACTCTAACAATTACATATTAACAAACATGAAAACACAGAGCAGGAATAAAAAATGGATTCATTATTTTAATTCCTGCCTTACTCAGTCACCAAGTAAGGCCCTACTGTTTCTCTGAAAGAACATTTTTAAGCAAAGAAAAAAATAGAGCTACAATACCAACAAAAATCTGTCTGAGTGTTTGGAAAGAGTAGAAGTCACTCCAAAATCTTCCTTCTGGGTCACAGCATCTGTAATGCCACTGCCATGCTTTAAGTCTAACAATTCTGCCAATTGACAGTCGAATGTTAAAGGTATAATGATATTATCTTCAAAAGCATTATACTTGACTATTTATGGTCATACCTCATTTCTCATTAAATTAGAATGATTTTTCCTCTTACAGCTAGCAGGAGGCAATCTCAAAATGTACATAGAGAGAAAGTAGAAAATGCCTGGTGAGCATGGTTATTCAAGTAATGGGGTAGGGAGTGAGAGAATGAGTGAATGAATCTCTGACCTGCTTCTAATTCTGTGGTTGGGAATGTGTGGATAACACTAGGACACATAGGCATACTTCTGGCACTTGCCTACTCTCAACACTTCTTCTGGGTAGAAATAGAACAAAATCAGAAAATGATGAGCTAGATCACCTGTCTTTATTCACAGCCTTCATGCTCAAATGTCTCTTTTTAAGAAGAAATGGAGCCGCAATGTTGGTCAAATACCTTTCAAAATAATCATCATAGAGAAAGGGTTTGAAAATACAGTGCAAAGGGATAAATTGCTGGTTGTACTATAAAAACCCTTGTTCCAAAAGTATCTATATCAAAAAATCCATGAAAGGGACTCATAACAAAGATTTCATAGAGTTAGCATATAGTAATTTGAAACTAACTGTGAAGTGATTCTGATGTATATAGCACATTAACCTGCAAGAAAAAATGTACTTTGTTTCCTCTTTTAAAAAGTTATTTTAAATATTTGGCTCAATCCACTACAGAGAATAGTTACTGGGAATGCATAAGTTACTGTTTAATAGGTACATAATTTTACAATCAGTCCCAGCCATCTGCTCCCTCCTTTAATTATGAATTCAAGAAGGACATAATTCACCACACATGGTACAAAAGGCTGATGGAAAGGATTTGAGTATTATCTGTACATTCTTTCTAAAATATTTATGTTCAGGATAACATAGTTCTTAGACTTACACCACAAATAAGGAAAATTATTAGCTCTCCTTTGAAACATTGTAAATGCTTCTAAAAGAAAATTGAAATTGATGAGAAAAGAAGATTTTTATTAGATCCATATTTTTGGTCTCCAACTGGCAAAACATTTTTTAATATCAAAATGTGTGACTATAAGCTTGATTTGAATGCTGTTTTCAGTTGGGATTTCTTTTTTCTTTCTTTCTTTCTTTCTTCCTTTTTAATGTTTTTAAGGGAAAAGGGATGCCAGGAAACTCTTTTCCATTTGTTTCGCACTATTTCCCCAGTGTGAAATTGACAAGAAGTAGTACAAAGCTAATGACAGGGAAAAATGGAAATTAACAACACAGGAAGAGTACTTTTGAGCTTTTATTTTGACTAAGATAAATATTTACTGCTTTGTCTTACCTTTCATTTGTCATGGAGACAGTACAGCTTATACTATAAACTCTCACATGAGGGATTCATTGTCTTTAATACAGTGAGATAACAATCCATACATATATATCTTCAAGATCCTCCTCAGCTTGTAGAGGGAATGGCTGATGAATGGAAATAAAGCCTCATAGAACAAACTGAAGAGAATGGCTTTCCTTTTTTATGGGCAACATCAGGAATATTAGTTTGCTGAGCTAATTCCCCAAACAGGACAGCATTTATATAGCACTTTCAGCATAGTACTTTGAAGAATTTCACACTTCCATTCTCAAAACTAAGAAAAGTACCACAGAATCTTATACCTTGCATTTTCTTTACATTTCAATCAACGAAGATCACATTTGTCAAATGGGGGTGAGAACAAGAAAGGGAGAATCAACATAGTTTTTTAAAGGCTACACAAAGAAATCTCTTCTATTCTTCTACATGTTTTACCACAGAAAAGAGAAGGTTAGCAGAGTTTTTTGCTAGTGCCACACTCTGTGAACTAAATTTTCGAAAGAAATGGCCTCCAATTGAGACTGCTAACCTTAGAATGCAAGATTTACATCGCAGTACTGCTATGCAGGCATCCAGGAAGGGAATCCTAAGTAATTTTCATGTACTGTCTTTCTCATAGGTAAATACAAATCTCACTGACTCCTCGTTAGCCAAGTAAATAGACAGAACACATTTAATGTTAGAAGCTTTAGAGGACACAAATGAAAGGTAAGGCGTCCTCCATTTTGTTTACTGTGAGATAATAAGCAGTGTAGTTTCTTCAAAATGTTCCCTGTTTATCATGATGAATCAAAGAGAAGTATCATTTAAACAATAATAAAATTTTGACCTCACAAACTGAACAATTTTCAAAATATAAAAATAATCCCTATAAGAAGAATCCAGCAAGAAAGGGACATCGGTACATATGTGTACAAACACTTCTAGTAGAGGAGCATATTGATTCATTTTGTCTAGACAGCAACTTTGCAGAGTGTCTCAAGAGCCTGTTAATAAATTTAATTCCTTTTGACTCAGTAATCTCACTTTGAAGATTCTGTCCTACAAGGAAAAAAACAAATCTGATGCCCTACAAATATATATGTCATAGGAAAGTCTGGAAGCAATATAAGCATTCAACAAAGTGACTGATCAAATGCATTATGAAGCATCCTTTCATGCAATATTATGTAACCAGTAAAATCATGTTTTCCAAAAGTATTTAAGGATTTAGTTATATGCTCATGAAGAAAATATTAAGAAGATGGGATATAACTATGTAGCACAGATCTATACCTATGTCTTCATACATATTTTACCTATATATGCATTTATGAATATAATATATATGTATCTATTGTTTTCTAAATATATATGAAACATTATATAAATATTACTGGTATATATATGTTAAAAATGTATTAATTATAACACATTATATATATCAATATATATTTGAATTAGTTAAAAGTACTGTCAATATTATTAGTTTTTGTTTCAGGATGGTAGCACTACAAATATAAATGGATTTTATTTGTTTTCAATGCTTTTTTGTATTTTACTCTATTTTTATAATTAGGTGGAATTTTTTCAGATCAAAACAATAAATGTCAAAAATTTCGACTTAGTCAACTGGAGTTAAGCCACCATCTGTCATAGTTTAGATCACAGCAGTTTCATAACTTGGAATAACCCAGTTGGCACCTCCAATTGAAAAGGACTGGCTCGCAGAACTAGAATTGCCTGCAGGAATGAGGCAGACAGTAGGGAGTACAGATTTGGATAGAAGTTCAGAAAAAAATCTAGTCTAGCAAACACAACACCATACCTAGAGACTAACACTAACCACAAGTGCCCACACAGGCAGGCAATATGGGGAAAGTCCCATCCAGAAGGTGCCCTAAAAATGGGCAGAGCAGGACAACTAGGAGGGCTCCAAGAATAGGGGCTTTTCAGAGACCCAAGCAGACCAGGTGGACCAAGCCGTTCAGAAGAGCATACACAGGCTGCCCCATTCCAGCCACTAGGACAGAACTTCAATTCCCAAAGACATGGGGTAATAGGAAGAGCAAGATAAGATGGCCCCTGGAAACAAATTAGGCATTACATTTCCAGCAGTGTGATTAGAAGTAAAGACTGAGTCCTAGGATTCAGGTAGCAATGGAATATGGTCCCAGAATTAAAATAGTGGAACTAGCATACAGGTCAGAGAAAATCAGGAAGCAAGCACAGGATGAATTGAAATGGAAAGCTAGTTGAGAGTCAGGTGTGGAAAAAGGGGATGGTATTTGCTTTTAGATGTACTGTGTTTGAAGGAGCAGAAAGAAAATCATGTAGAAATAGCCAATAGACAGTTGACCTAGAAATCAGGTTTATGTGAGAGGTACAACTGGAAAAAAAATTTATAGTCATCAGCAGAGAGACAGCACCGACTGTCTGTCTCTGCCCTTTCTGCCCACTCTGTCTAAAGAGGCTGCATTGTCTAGATTGCATATCCAACCTCACTCACCAGCTGGCTTCCGGTTGGGTTTGGCCCACAGTGGGCAGGGGCAGGGAATTGCAGAGCTGGTAGAAGGAGAAAGCACTCCCTGCTTCCTCCTTGCTTCCAAGTGTGGTTTCTGACAGTAACTGTGTCTCTCCTTGGTAACAGCTCCCATGCAGCAGTTACCTCCTGCTGGGCTTCAGGCCTCCATAGCCTCTTGTAAATTTGACTCTCTGTTTTCCTTTAGCCGAGGTGGAGATAATTTTCCAACATCTTTATTTTCTGAGCACCACACCATCCCTTTTAATGAGCCCTTAACTCAGCCTGCACCTCTGTAATGTTTTCATTTAAGTCTCTTCATTTGAATAATCTGGGGGTAAATTTAGTTTCCTGGCAGTTTTGTGAATCAGATGATGGGAAAAATTCTTTGTGGGAAATACAAAAAGAAACATATAGAAAGAAAATATTATTCTTTGATCCAGAGGGCCAGAGGCAAAATAGTAATGACTACACAACTTGGTAATTCAGGGACACGAGCAAAGAGTGGTCAGAAATCTCAGGGAAGAGGGATAGTATAACATCACAGAACTGATGGAAAAAGAAGAGTGAAAAGTCAATGTTGTGAAATGTTACAGAGGAGCCATAGGGAAGAAGAACAAGAAAAAGGCATTTAATTATCAGTTAGGCATTAGTGACCTTGAAAAAAAACAGAAAATTTTTGCATATCAATCATGGAGGGCACATTTTCAGGGGTATGAAAAAGGATTGGGTGAAGATGAAATTGGAACAGAAAATAGATTCCCTATTTTTTGATGCTTTGGGAATAATGAAATACAAATTAGACAACAACTAGAGTATAGGTGAAGGTTTGTTTGATTTGGTTTGTTTTCAAAACAGAAAAGAACTAAGAGCATTTAAAAGCATAGAGAAATAGAAAGAAAATGGAGGGGGAAAGTTGGTGTGCGGTGGTGAGAGTGGAGAGAGGATCCATGGGAAGGCACAGTTTAGCTGGAGAAGAAGAGAATACAGTCAAATTTCAGCATGTGACACTTCAATTTTTTTTTTTTAGAAAATGTAGGATAATGCTTTTCTCTAAACAAAGGAAAAAATAAAGAATGAATATCACATAGAAATGTTATACATTCTGTCTTGAAATGAACTATTGTGGACCTCCCTGATAGTGAGGACCTTGCACTGGGATTAAGTCTCATCTAATTTGGCAGCTCAGGTCTGGGGCAGCTTGAAGCAGGCAGCGTGCTGAGATCGGTGATATCTGGATATTTTCATCCTGAACTCAAATGGTAAGCCAGAAAATGTGAACACATATCTCAAGTGTACAATATTTAGAATTTGTATCAATATTTGTACAATATTCTGTGATACACTAATTTCCATATCTGGTTTATAAATTCAATCTATTTCCATGCCTGGCTGAGTGGCATATATATACCTGGAAAAGATGCCCTGTAAAATATATAGAGATCCCAATAAAAAAAGTGATTTACCACTGCTTCTACTAAATCATGATACATTTTTTCAATTCCATCCATCAATATAAATAATTGTGAAAACAATTTAGTAAATTTTTATCTTTCTTATTGGAAATCAGGTCTTACAAAACATATTGTTCTATTTAAAACATAGATTTAAAACCTACCCACCAAAGCTCTTCATTTGGGAGATTTTAAAGGCGATTAGAAAATTCTGTTTCCAGATATGTAGACTTCAGAGTTTACAGGTGAAATGCTTAAAATTGCTTTTGTCAACAAAACTACATAATAATGGGCATATTTCCAATATCTGTTTTCAAAATTCTCTTGTCATAACACAAGCTTCTTTGAACAAGTATTCATTTTCTAGCTCTTTGTTAAAATATCACCTTTGACTTGAAGAGACATAATTGTGTCTTTATTTTTAAAAATATACATCTTCCAGGTAGTATACCTCCTCATTCCCAGAAAGGTTGCAAATTTAGAACACTTGTGGTTTTTTTTGTTGTTTTGGGTTTTTTTGAAAGAAAAATTGTATCTTTTTTTTTTAAGTTGCCAGGTCCTTTAAGTGCTTGCTATGAAACCAGCAAATTGCTGTGGTTAAAAAAGATTTTCATGGTCATTTGTATTGTGTTAAAAATAAAATACCAAGTGTTCTGCTACTTCAAAGTCTAGCTTTTAACAAAATTAACTACATTCATAACATTTGAAAGTGGTGTGATTTTCATTTTCAAATCTTCTCTACCCATAATACAATGATTAAATTTCAGTTACAAAAATTCCTCTATAACCATAACCAAGAAGCTTTTTATTTACAATTCCAAACAAATCAGCAGTTTTATCAGTCATTACATGTATATACTTAGTTAGTAAACATTTTTTATTTAAAGAAGTCATCTATATTGAGAATATATATTCTGTCAGACATCTTTCTTTGGTTGCTCACAAAAAGAAACTATCTAGCAAGCACCATAGACTGAATGTTAGAAAAACTTGTACATTTCATCCAGCTATAAAGCAAACCTCCCCAAATACATAAAATACATTTTAATATGTTTCTTTATTTATTTAGTAAAGTAACAAATAAAGTTTCTCATGCATCTTTCAATAGCACTTGCTGACAAGAAGTATGTTTTTTTTATTTTGTCCCCATATTAATTCCCATGTAATATTTCAACTACTTTTTACCAGAGCAAGAACAAATGTTTTCCTAATAGTACATGGCATTTTGTCTTTCACTATTAAGAAACCTCAAAGTTGTCATCTAAACATTTATTATACTTGATTAAATTTTGTAAAGTAATGGATTATCATGTAATCCTAAACTGCTGAAAAAATGATCTTCTTTCAAATGCTTAGTTTTTCAATATCCTTTTCTCATGTTGGCTTTATAGTATGATTACTTAACATTGCAGGGCTAAAAAAATCATTTCCATTTAGGACAAGATTCATCCTTAGTAATACTAAATGTAATTCAAATTTCAAATAGTCTCCTTAACAATTTCAATTTATTTTTACCAACATCTCAAATCTTATTAGGTTGTTGTTTTGTACCCACCATGTAGCTAAAGAAAAGCAATTTTCAGTTTTAGAAGCATTATCTCTGCCATTTTCTTGTTGTTTATTTGCTCTTGCATTATTAGTAGTATTTTCAAGCTAGGATTTCTTTGCAGGAGTCTTTTTTGAACCATTTGTTCACTTTGAGAGGCTTAGTTTCCTCAAAATTAATTAATATAATCTGCAAATTCAACTAACTAGGCACAAAGAAACTGCAACCATCACAACATATTGAAATCAAATGAATGTACAAAGGACTCATGGTAACATCTTTGTTTTGGGACACCTACACCTCTGTCAGGATAACGTACAAGAGGTTGCCATATGACAGACATGCCGGCTGGGGGTGCTGGTGTCAAGTATTCGATTAAATATTAGCACATCCTAAAGGATAACCTTGGCCACCCCATTTTGGGAACCACTGCTATAAAAGACCCCTTGAATTCCATCTCATCATGGTGACTGCCATTTGTATAGATGTTAAAATGGCTCACCTATAGTCAAGATTCACTGAAACCCAGGGACTTTAAAACACTCATCTAAACACAAGAATTTTTAAATTAGCCACTAAATGAGTTGCAATGTATCAAAGTAAAATTATGTATATACATAAACATAAATCCAGTATTTTGAAGAGTATACAAATAATATTTTCATTGTTAATAAGAGATATTTTGCATATAAGACTGATAGCTCCAAATTTGGGGAAAATTGTATCAGAATCACATTTTAGTAAGAAAACTATTTTTATAATTATAACTTATTTTATTATACTTTTCCTCCAATTTTGTTTACCAGTAAGAAACACCTTTAATGATTATATGAGATAGCTGGTCATTTCTTTTGTTCTTTATCTAAAGTAACAGGCTCTAATCCAAACCAAAATACTCAGTTACAACTAGAAGACATTTTAAGCGTGATTTTTTTACTTTCATATGTTAAAGAGTAAATCGAGTCATAATTAAATTTTAAAGAGCTTGTTTGAGCAAACAGCAATTCATGAATTGGGCAGCTCCAGACCAGAAGTGCTTTAGGAGCTTGACTAAGGAAATGCAAAGGGGAGGATTTGTAGAACAAACATGAAAGTAAAGCAAATACAATATTTGATTAGTTACCATTATCCAGTTGCCTTATTTGGTCTATCCTAGTTATGTAATTATAAGTTAGTTGGCTATTTCCAATCTGTTGAGCTTAAGTTCTCTTT
Source organism: Microcebus murinus (assembly GCF_040939455.1). NCBI lineage: Eukaryota > Metazoa > Chordata > Mammalia > Primates > Cheirogaleidae > Microcebus > Microcebus murinus. The sequence continues at coordinate 60,302,483 of NC_134108.1, read as the reverse complement.
TTACTTTAATATAGGCATTTACAAGAAATAGCTCAAGTTCTGCTTATGTTCATAAATCAAACAAGGTCACTTTTGAAGCTCTGCTGGCTTTGCTTGTTCAGAGATTCTTCAGACCTAGCTCTATTTTAATTTACTTTAACACACCTCACAACTGTGCTATGGTCCAAATGTTTGTGTCCCTACAATATTCTTATGTTGAAACCTGATCTCCAAGGTAATCAGATTAAGAGGTGGGGCCTTTGGGAGGTGATGAGGTCTTGAGAGCTCTGGCCTCATAAGAGAGATTCGTGCCCTTATAAAAGGGCTTGAGGGAGCCTGTTTGCCCCTTTTTGTGCCCATTCTGCCATGTGAGGACACAGCAAGAAGGTCCCCATATTTGAAGTATGGAACAAGAATCTGCTGGTGCCTTGATCTTGGACTTCACAAACTCCAAAACTGTGAGCAATGAATTTCTGTTGTGTATAAATTACCTAGTCTAAGAAATTTGTTATAATATCCCAAACTGACTAAGACAAACTGTATCATGGTAGCTGCCAAAAGTGTACATTACTATTTGTACACTTAAAGAGTTAAAAGTACGGAGTTTTCTTCAAACAGGTATTCATTTTTACTTCAGTTGTATTGTGAAAATATTTCTAAAATGTATTAAAATTTCTGTGCATCCTCTAGTAAATTAATATGTACAAAATAGAAAATGCAATATTGCAAAAGGCTGTTACATGGATGATACAGAGAAGTCTACTACCTATAGGAAACCTGGTTGTGTAATTAGTCTGATTATGCCTAAACACAGGCTCTCCAGATTTGCACAGGTGTTTCTACTAACTTAGGTTCAGTGCTTATTGAAAACTAAAAGCCTAATTACTCATTCATTCAGTCACACTATCATATTGATCACCTATGTGAGCAGCATAAATAAAACATTTTACTTCACACATTTTAGTCTTTACATTTTAGTCGATGATAACCAGGCACCTTACAACATTACAGTTATATTCACTTAGATTCAATTCATAGGGATCAAGACGTAGGGCAGACTCTTATGTTGCTTGCTCTTATGCCTCCACAGCCAAGTAGCCTTTAAAAAGTCTAATGACAGACAAGAATAAATTGAGTTAAATATTGCAGAGCCTCGGGAAGTGGGCACTTTAGATGTTAGGTAGTTAGGAGTCGGCAAGTGCTCCTTCTAAGATCCTCTCCCTCAATGCTGGATAAGGGGAAATTTGTCAGCAACTTTTCCCTATGATCTCTGTAAAAGAAAAATTGAGTTATAGCATGACAATCTGTGTCTGCCTTTGATAAAATATAACTAATAAAATATTAAAACAGTACCATAACCTAATTTTGACAGCTAAAAGTCAGATTATTTTCAGTGCATTATGCATTCCTAGCTTTCAGTTGAGAAGTTTGTGGAAAAAGAACAATGTATAAAATAGTCTTTTCTTAATATTGTTTTGATCAGGAATCTCTAATGAATTATAAAAGCTCATATAAGTTATAGTAAAGTTTAAAAAGAGATTTAATTTTTATGATGGATCTGTTCCAGGGGTCCTGTACTGTCTTAGTCTGTTTGTGTAGCTATAAAGGAATACCTGATGCTGACAATTCATAAAGATAACAAGTTTATTTGGCTCAGTGTTCTGCAGTCTGTACAAGAAGTACGGTGCTGGTATCTGCATCTAGTGAGGGCCTCAAGCTGCTTCCACTTATGGCAGAAGGGGAATAGGAGCAGGTGTGTGCAGAGACCACATGGTGAGAGAGAAAGCAAGGGTAGGGGAGGTGACAGTCTTTTTTTAACAACCAGCTTTTGCAGGAACTGATAGAGTGAGAACTCACTCATACCCCCTATGCATGGAAGGCATTAATCTGTTTGTGAGGAATCCGCCCCTATGGCCCAAACCCTTTCCATCAGACCCCACCTCCAACTTTGAGGAACACATTTCAATGTGAGGTTTTCAGGGTCAAATATTCAAACTATAGCATATTCCTATCCTCAAGATAGGTTATTTGCCAGGATTCACAGAACTCAACAGCATATTATACTCATGGCTAAGGTTTATTACAGCAAAGAATATACAGTAAAAGCAGAAGGAAAAAGATACTCAGTGAGCAGAGTTCAGAGAGGTCAGGCACAAGGCTTCCAAGTTCTTCCCCATCTAGAGCCACACAAGGCATGCTTTCTCTACAGCATCAAACCACACAGACATGTGCAGAATGTCTCTGCCCAGGAAAGCCCCATTGAAGTCTCAGGATCCAAGGCTTTTATGAAGAGTTGGTCACATAGGCACTTTCTACGATGTAATCAACCATGGCAACTGAAACATGTCAGGACCACAACAATGAAATCAGATGCACATCATCATTCTTGATGTTTGCACAAAGCAATGTGAACACACTGGTGTATCTCAATCCATTGCTCCTAGTGTACATAGCAAAAGCATCAATTGTTAACATAAAGAATCTTTCCATGGTGACACTGACCAAGTGTAGATAACAACTGGGCTTGATATATTAACTCTTTCTTCACCAGCTCCTAGTAATGCTAGATTATCCTCTCAGTTGAAACTTTCTATTCTGAAAAATGTTGGATATAAGACTACAAGCCCTGTTGTGGGGCTTGAAATGGAAAGAAGTCAGCCTCATCCTTATTTCTAATCGTAGATTTTTATTTTTCATAAAAAAATACTTCCCCTATGAATCAAGAGTAATATATTTGAAACAGATATTTATCAACTATCAAAAAATAAGAACATATGTTCCAAACACAACTGAATAAAACCATAAGAAAACAAAAACAGTTAACACTGAAAGTCAAATAATATTGGTGGATTTCATTTTTGTGGAATCTTTGCCATTTTCCAAATGTGACATGAGTTTGGTAGATAATCCATTGTGAATGTATAAAGTCATTTTATGAATTGAATACTAAATCATCATTCCACTTCCAGTGTAACCATGACACCTATTTCATTTCACAATTGCTATCTTGTCACAAATCCTAGCCATTGTTTATTTCTATCTTTTTCCACAACAAAAGAACATAACATTTAAGAAGTATCCCATTATTTCTCTCCTCAGTGCCCTATGTACACAATCTCATTGCAACATATAACATGTACTTTATTCTATTAGACTGGTTTGATGTCAGCCTCCCTACTATACTGTCATATGCCTTGAGGCAATAAACATGCCTCTTATTTTGAAACTTCAGCATCTAGTGCAGTATCTGGTACATGGTATACAATCAACAGTACATGTTGAATGAATCCTGATTTAAGAAAATTAATCATAGAGATTTTTAACACATTGGAAGAATTCTGCAACCATGTAAAGTTAAGTGTCATTTATGTTGAAACTTAGACTTGTAACAAAAAAATAGATTTCTAAAGAGTTTGTGAAGTAAATCTGTTCCCCAATACCTCTTCTACCATTTCTCAAAAACATGCTCTTGTTTGAAATAAAATCCCCTTGGAAATCAACCATCATCAAGAAAACCTGTCCAAGTGCTCAGGTTAAATTTGTGCTGTCTCAGAAATAGCAGTCAGCTTTCATAAAAGGCACTGCCAAAATATGTAATGGTTGTAAGAAACTGTGGATTGATGCCTTTGAGCAAAAAAATTAATTGAATGCACTTCTATGTTCTCCCTGATTGACTGGATAGAGCTAACAACTTACAAGATAAGAAAACATATGGCCAAGGGAAAAAAGAAGCCACAGTTAACGAATGCTTCTGGTAAAGGTCCTGTGATGTGTAGAGGAAATTTATGTGGCTCAAAGAAGAATATGAAATGAGATTAATCTCTTGAAAGTAACTTTAAGAAATACTTTAAAAGATTTACAAGTTTTCCTTCACAAAGCTAATTCAAACTTCAACCTCTCTTCAAATATCGCAAGTTGATTACATATGATTGTCTGAAAACTATCCCCAGAGATCTTGCTATTATTCCACAAAGTGATAGCATTGTATGAAGCAACCCAGCACACCTTCAAATGAGATCCTCAGAGTTCATGATAACAGGACAATTTTTATATATGATTTATGCAGGGAAAGAGGATATCTTTCTCCCAAACAAAATGACCAAAGTGCAAAGAAGTTAAGATAGCTTCCTTTGGGCACAGATGGCCTTAGTATACTTCCCTCCATATCCAGTAATTGGGCATTAGACCAGAATTTGAATATCTGTAATCCCTAAGCCAAAAGGGGCATAATTTAGGATGTAAAGCAGAGAAGTCCTCATGAATGTAATGATATTTCCTTACTTTTCTCTTTGTTCATTTTCCTTGGATTTATGTCTTTTACATTCACTCTGTTTTGTTCACCTCCTTGCCCCAACTTGCTGTCCACTTTCCAATGTGTATTCAACAAGCATTTATTGAACATCTACTACACTGTTCTATACATTGAAGATAGAATGTGAAATACTTGAAATGATAAGGAAAATATGCCTTCTATAGTACATGAAATCCTGTTCTCCATGGTGTTCATACAAGTCAGAGAATGGAAGAACTGAAGAAACTCACATTAGGTAATAAAACAAAAAAACCTGACAAATTTTATAAATGAAATAAACCAGTAGCTACTGTAGTAAAGAAAAAAGAGAGAAGATAGAAAACTTCAATAAATAAGAAAGGAGATTACCAAACAGGATAAAAAAATAATGGGCACAATTCTATGCTGATAAATTACAAAATTTCCATAAAATAGATGATATTCTGCAAAAGTAAATGAACTCAAGTAGGTGAATTCTAATTCTAACAATAACATTGGAAAATTTTGGAAAAGTTGTCAGAAGCCAAATTCCATGAAAGGTGTCATAGCCAAACAATTTAAAATGGCCAATACTTTAAACTTCTTTGGAAGATGTAATTTCCCCACTATGAGAATATTGCTGAGAATAAAAATATGAATTATTTCTAATTCACACCTAATAATGCATAGCCTTAATACAAAAAAAGCTCTACGTGTAATTACCAAAATACCCCAGTAAGACAAAAACTGATAGTTTGACTACAAAAAGTAAAATTATCTCAAAAACACCATTTATATAATTAATATGCAAAGTATAACCTGGAGATAATATTCAGTGGATATATGAGACAAATATGGGGAATATGTAAAAAACTTTTACAAATCATTATGAAAACACTTGGCAAATAACATTATTGAACAGCACCAAAAGTGTGATTAAAGTTGTACAATCAGTATAAATCCAGATTTCAAAAAAATTAAAATATGTACTAAGTGTGTGTCTTCATAGAAATAAATCTTGCAGCAGAGGATACTAGAAGCTAGTAAGGGTAGGGTTGATAAGGAGGGGTTAGGGAGATATTTGTTACAGTATACAAAATTATAGTTAGATAGGAGGAATAAGTTCTAGTGTTCTATAGCACTGTAAGATGACAATTGTTAACAATAATATATTATGTATTAATAGTTTCAAGTACTTATTAGGAGGATATTGAGTGTTCATAACACAAAGAAATGATAAATATTTGAGATGATGGATATGCTAATTATGCTGATGTAATCAAAATACATTTTATGTATCATAACAGCACTAACAGTACCCCATAAATATATACAATTATTGTGTCAATTAAAAAATGTTTTAATTTTTTAAAAAATTTCAAAGAGAAAGAAATGTGTCATAAAATATATATCAAAAATATTAACACTGTCCCATTTTTCGATGGAATTACTTGCTCTCATATTTTTCCTCTATTTTTCACATTTTTCTGCAAAGAAAATGAATTACTTTCATAATCAGGTATTATAGTAATGTTGGGGCTCAGAATATGATACCCCAAAATATGGTGCTTTGGCATGCTGAGTCCTTTGAAATGAAGGAAATTAAAAAGACCTAGGAATCAAGATATTTCTAACCTTTCCTGCCCACCTATCTCCTGCCTCTTTTTCTCCCCTAAAGCAAGTCACAAAAACCAGAATTCTTCTTCCTCAAATTGGGTCATAGAAACTAGAACCCCTTTCCCCAAAACCAAGCGATAAAACCTAGAAAAGAGACTGTCTTTCTTCTTCCTTCTTTCTTCTTCCTTCTCCCTTGAAGATGCTCACCCCAGAGGGGTCCTGTCCTATACCTGGGCAGAAGGAATGCTACATAGAAGCTGAGAATCTGAACATACAGACCTTGCTGGGTTTCACACCTCAGTCTTGTTACCATTAGATCATGCCTTTTTGTCCAATCACATTTCTACAAGGCTGTCCATTCTTCATCAAATCTAGGCACAAAAATAGACAGTTTTCCCTGGGTCTTTTGGTCTTCATTTTTGAAGTCTCCCATATCACATAAAACTTTGATTAAATAAATTTGTTATGTTTTTTTCTTAACATGTCTTTTGTTATATAGGAGTGTTGGCTGTGACCCTTATTATGGGTGAAGAAAAGTATCACGTTTTTCCACTCCTATAGTAACAAAATACAATAATAATAAGGGGTTTAATTTGAGAAGTGAAATGGGGGGAGAGAGAGATACTAATTATAAAATTTGAGAGAATCGTGGCAATTCCTCTGGTATTCACAGGTGAAGGGTTGACTGTAACTTTTCAATGCTAATGGAGGAACAGTTTTGTACTAGAGCCAAGGGAGCTCACCAGACAGCTTATAGAAAGACACTCCTGCTTCATTGATCTGAATACCTGAACTTTTCCCACTCTCATTTTAAAATTCTATTTTTTTTTAAATCTAGGGAAGGATAATTTTTACTTCAACATTTGCCATCCAGCACTAATATTTCAGACGAACATAGAAAGTAAAATACAAGGAAGAAAAACAAGTCAGATATATATGATCTGCTGCAAATAGAAAACTAAAAGTGGCTTGCCAATGAATGAGACATCTTAGAGTTAGAGGCATTGTGAGCAAGTCTGTCATTAACAAATCTGGAAAGAGAGCCGGATTTTAATCCTGTGAGCCTGTCAAGTTTTCATTTTCTCTGTGTGCTTTTTTCTTCCACTATTAAGTCTTCTCTAATTCCAAAGGTATGAAGAAAGAAAACCAATTACCAAGAGAAAATGAGGATGGTGCTAAGAATGCTTTTCTCCTCTGGTTTTGATTAGTGGCTTTATGTGACTCAGTTATTTTTAGCTATTAGCTTAATGATACTGGCTTCACTTACATAATTCTCATTGAACATAGGTTTCCTTTTTGTTTATAGTGCTTTAGACATATTATAGGATATACATCTTGATAGTTTATATTGGAAAATTCACATGATATTGATTTTTATATATAAAATAAGCAAGCTCAAATCAGCCAAATATTTGCTTTATGGCAATCAAATTATATCTCATGATTTAGACTACAAAATAATGATGCTTTATTCTATGAATCAGTTAATTCCTACAACTGCCAAGTTATTAATCAAAATGAAAAAATTTAAAATCAAACATGCTTTTATACAACTAGCATAAACATTATTTTTAGAAGCTAATGAGTTTCATTGGCCCAGCTATTATGTAAATCTCTTATTGCCAGATGTATCTAAATATTTCTTAGTTATCATTTTTGAGCACAGATATAAATCAGGGGAAATTTGCAAACACTAACCTTAATAAACAACTGTTTAAAACAATTTCTTCACTAAAATTTATACAACTAATGTAATTTAATTTTAAGCAGAAATAAACAAATGAAAATAAAAATAAGGTCTGCACTCTATTTTAGAGACAGCCATTACAAAATTTCCAGGTAGGAGAAACAGAAAATACACTAGTGCAAAAATAGAAAGCATTTTCTGGAAACTTTGGTGGTGATATTATTAAAATCTTTGCAGATTCTTGACATCAACATACTGGGAAACAATAATTTTCTGTATTTGCACCCTGGAGGATAAGAGGTGCGCAATGTTATTGCATCCTGCATAGCATCATTACAAATCATAGACTGTCAAAATCAAGATTGCAGACTGCAAATAAAAAGCAGGGGCACCTTGAAGTACAGCCCAAGAGATTTACATCAGAAGATCCTACATCCTGAGTTATGTTACTAAGGAAGAAACCTGTGATTTCCTATTGGTTTGAATAAATTTTAAAATTATCTCTTCTGGGCAAACTTGTCTGCATGAGGCTCAGAAAAACAAACAATAAATTCAATTGAGATTATTCAGTGCTATTTTTGTTATTATATTTATTTATTACACTCTTACCAAAATTCAAACCACAATTTCACACAAAAAAAGTCCTTCTAATCCTGTCAGTATTGCTGAGCTATATTCAGCATTTATCTGAACATCATGAGACTACTAGACTTCTACATATGCATCAATGTGTGAAACTGTGAAGAATACAGTGAAATTGAAAATATGGTCCCAGAGAACCTTGATATACTCAGTAAAATCTTCATCTGGTGCCAGAGCATCTGATAGCAACATTTGATAAAGTAGGGGTGACCAGGAAACATAGAGGTAGTTTTTATCCTCTTTTACTTTCTTCCACATACTTCTCCAAACCTGGGAGTTGGAAAAACACACTCTAAGGGCAGGCACCTTAATGACTTTAACAATGTAGAAAAACATCTCAAGAACACTTTTAAAAACATTCAGACATTGCAATAAGATACCCAGTGATAACTAAGCTCACTTTCTGTTTCTAACGAGTATGGGATTTGAAGGTTTGCATATCTCTTATACAGACATGTCTAGTAGACAAAAATAACATGTCTCACATATATGCTACAGGCAAGTTTTCTATACCATTTTTAAGAAACAATGTTGAGAAAGGATAGTTTCCTATACAAAGCATATAAATCAGATATTTTTAAAGGTCCAATCTGATTTTGACAAGACCAGATTATGTTTAACCATATAATTGCAAGAAAATGTTTTATGCTGTTAGAATCACCATAGCGATTCTATATTTGGAAGATGATATAAAATTACTTGGTCCATGTCAATGCTTCTCAAATCAAGATTCATCTATATATTTCAGGTCTATAATTCAATGATAATCTGAAAAGGATATTCTTAACCATCTGAATGAGTACCTTATACTTGCCATGCAATTGAAAAATCTTGAATTACAATTGTGTTTTCAATCATGTAAAGGTCAAAAACTATTATTTTAATTTCTTGAGCCAATAAGAAGAGAATCACATCAGTTTATTTAATTCCTAGCAGTTTAAATAGAGAAAATAAATGAAAGAATTGAGTTACTACACAAATACATAAGGAAAAAAATTAAAAGAATTCCTGTATTAATCATCAGTACGATATTTACGTTGCTTACAGCAATTTAGTTTCAGCAAAATTATAACATGAAATCGTTTAAATAACTCTGAAGTGTCAAAAACCCAAGAAACTGAATCACCCATCACACAGAACTCATTGAAAAGGAGAGAAGATTCTTTGAAAGAAGTATATAGAAGAGAATGCCTCAATGTTCCTCCTCCACTCTATGGCATTTCCCCAGTACAATTAAAAAGCACATTAAGAGAGTCCCCCTGTGATAGTGGGGCAATATTTTCTGGAATGCAAAAATGCTTATTTCCTAATTAGATGCTAGATGAGTGACAAAACTGATAGATTAGAGCAGAGCACTGGAGATTTCTCTCAGGTTTCAGGGTGAAAAGAGACAGGTGCTAGTCACTGGGCAGGATGCCTCTGAAGATTAGAGATTGGTTGGCATTCCCCTGGTGGCTGAATAGGGATGACAGCATAATTTGGAAGAGCCTAAAAAATCTACAGCTTGATGGAATGAAGGTGATGAACCTTCCCAGGGACTCAGTGGACACAGAAGTTAATATGGCTAAGATGATACTGAAAAAATCCTGCTAAAAACACCCCGGGGTAGAGTTCATTAAGTAGGAGTTGGGAGTTCTTTGGAGCACACATTATCAGCATTAGGGGATGCCACTGTGTTGGTCCCTGTAGTATATCTACAAAAGGTTTATTAAGTGCCCCACAGGGGGGGAAAGAAAGCAAAAATGTGGATTCTGCCACAGGAGATGGCACTCGTGACCAGATTTCAATAGAGCAAGTCAGTAAGACTGTTTTTTTCCTTCTAATCACCTTTCCTCATGTCCCAGACCCAGAAAAAGTAGGAGTAGCAGAGATGAGGAGCAGGGAAAAATAGAATAGACACTCTCTGTTCTCTACCAGCTCTGCAGTATTGCAGTTCAGGACTAAACCGGAGAAGGAAGCAAAATATTAAATAAGACACTGAAGTTTTTATTTAGCTTTAAATTGGATACATATATGTATGTGTATTTCCCTTCAGACCCATTGAAGAATATTTTAAACATTAAATAATTTTTAAATAATTTTAAGTAAGTTCAAAATTACAGAAAAGTTGCAAGTACAATAGAAATCATTTTTTCCTGAATCAATTGAGAGCAAATTGCTGATACAATATCCCATCATCCTCTAATACTTTAGCGTGTTATTTCTATGAACAAGGATTTTTCCTACATAGCTATACTACAGCCATCAAAATTGGGAAATTAATACTGATACATTGCTAGCATCAAATCCTCATACTTCACTAATTTTTTCCATCATGCCAATAATGTATTTTATAGCAAAAAATCTAATTCAGGAAAACACATTGCATTTAGCTGTCATGTCTCTCTGATGCCCTTCTGTCTAGCAGAGTTTCTTAGTCTACCTCAGCTTTCATAACCTTGACACTTGAAAATTATAGGTCAGTTATTCTGTAGAATGACCCACAATTTGGATTTGTCTCATGTTTCCTCATGATGAGATTCAGGTTATGTATATGAAAATGACTGAAAAATTATGCCCAATATGCCATCAAAAGGCTGAGAAAAAAAAATCCTACAGAGTCTATTTAAAAGCAATAGTGAAGGCTAGAATAAAGTCATATCTATTTGTACTCTGTGGACACAAACAAAAAAAAATTAAGACAAAGGCAAATCAAGCCGAAAACAGGAGATATTTGTCCTATATTATATATTGTTTTATGGTAGTACTTATTTAAGTAACATTATAATAAAAATAATGTTAAATATTGAGATACATGAGAACATGTCTTCAAAGGTCTATACATAACCTAAGTTTGGTGGGAAAAAATTATTTAAAGCTGTTCATGTTATGTAAAATATATTAAGTACCAAAAGGGGGAGGGATTAGTTTTTCAGTAGCAAATCCAAAAGCCAAACCAAATCTCACAGTTCAAACACTTGTTCTCATTCACCCAAAAGGCAATACACCTATTGTGTCAAATCCCCTCTTTTCTCTCCCTTCTAAAGTTGGGGTGGGTAGTAATAATAATCATATTTTAATAATAACAACATGTGTTGACTACATATTATGTGTCAGGAATTAGCCTAAGTTTTGTGTATGTATTGATATATTTCATTTCCTACTTACAACAGTCTGAAGAAAGTCCTGTGGATATCCTAACTTAAAATATAAGGAAACTGAGGCATGAAAAAATAAATTTCCCCCAAGGCTGCATGATTTCTAAGTGGTGAAGCCATTATAGGAATAGTCAGTGTTCTTAATTGCCACAACACACCGCTCCTCTTATTGCTCTGTGTTGAAATTATTTGTGTGGGTTATATTTTTTTTCACACTTCCCTCTCACCTGAGTACAAATTCCTCAAGTATAAGAATTGTCTTTCTTATTTTTTTTACTTGCCTAATGTTGGACACATGGAAAGAGTCCATAATGTTATGACTGAATTAATTAATTCAGTTAATTGAATGAAACAGAGGAGAAAACAATGCTAAATGCAGAAATCAATATGTTAGAAGTACAAAACTCTAACCATAATAATAAAAGATTTTAACTTATGAATAAGTCTTAAGAGCCTAGATTATTTTATAAATGAAAGCACCTCCTCTGCAGGAGATTAGTAAGGGCCTCAATCAGAGGATGGAAATGTTAAAGTTCATAAAACAGATAGAGAAACAATGGCAGTAAGAAATAAACAATACAAAGAAGTAGATGGTAAAATGACAACAGTATTCAGAATTAAGTCTAATGATTGGTTTTTCATCCCTCAGAATCAACTTGGAAGAAAACTATATAGTTCCAAGGACTCTAGCCATGATTCAAGTCATTAATAAATGTGGCACTATTAGAATATTGGGGAACACAAATATAAAATAAATAAGCCTATTGTTTTAATAGCATGAATTTAAAAATATAGTTAATAAAAATATGCAATCATATCAGTTGGTAATTTTGCCTAGACTGACCTAATTGGTTGGCTGATTAAATTGACCTGGAAAATTTTTAGACAAACATATGTGCTCACAAATATAGTCTAAATCAACCAACCAAAGGACTAGCATTAATTGAATATATCTATGGACTAACACATCTAGTAAATAAATTAACATACATTTGGGAGAATTTGTGGCTTTCAGCAGGTGTTTGGCTACTGGCAATAAATAATATTACTAGTAAATGTTCTGCAGTTACTGCTTTATTTACCTGCTAATATAAAAAATGTATCAAGGATGAAAGAATCATTATTGCATTACAGTAAAACTATGACTAAAAAGCAAACTTTAAAATGCCCAGTTTAAAATTCTGCTAGCAAGTAGTGTGGAAGTGTGTTGAAAACTGTACTAAATAACATTGCTAATGCAGCTGAAAGAAGGAAATGAGTTGAGTTATTAAAAGTTAGAGAAATGAAAAGGAAACAGAAAGCAGGTCACATAATCTGAAATGATCCATTGAAGAGCTTGTCACAGAACACATGAAGACTGGTTATAAAAATAAAAACCTTTGACAATCCTGATTAAAGACAAAATAAATAACATGGGAAAATGGAGCCTACATTATTAGATGGCTTTCAAAAAAGCAAAGGGAGGCACATTTTCTGCAACCAATTTGCAGATTGTGATTGCATCACAATCAAATTGTGATGTCAGAGGTTTGCAGGTTTGGGGTTGGGGCAAGCTGTGTGATTTGACCACCTGGTAAGGTTCAAGCAGCCACAGCAATGCAAATCTGAGGACCTTGTTCCAGTGGCTCTCTAGCTGGTAAAGACTAATTAGTGAGGACAATCAAAAACAGAGATTTAATGTGAAGCTTGGTCAAGCTCAGTGTTATTTTTACTGAAGTGGCAACATTTTCACATAGAAGAATAAATTTCACCATTCTATCCCATCTACACCAACACCTTCAGTAGAATTAAGATTTGTTTTTCCATGGAAGATATATGAGAGTGTGTGTTGTTTTTCCTTTGAAAGTACCTGGCTTTGATGACAGGGCTCATGCCTTTCTTTACAACTGATGACAGCCCCAGGCATTGGCATGGGCAGGTATCTCCTATAAATATTTGAGTGATTCTCCCAGTCCTTGAATTATTGCTACTGGATGAAAAGGAAATATTGATGCCTAGAGCTTTCGCCAGAAACCCCTGAAAGGAAATGGCTCCTCCAGAGAAGTTTGTCTGGCTTTAACATAGAGCTTCATGTCTCTATTATTCAGCACTGAAAAGCAGAATGTGAAAACGCTGAAAGGAGGGCAGGGGCCACCGTTTCTATATTGTCAATTCACAAGGTATTGGTAGAGCATGTAAGGACCATATTGTACAAGACTGAAATTTCAAGCTGATGACTCCACACTTCATATAAGGAGCTATGCCTGGTGGCTCTAGCTCTTAACTGCTATAAGAGAAAAGCAGCTACTCATTTATTTTAGTTTTCATGGAACGATAAGTAAACCCAGTTAGCTTAGCATTTTCTTTTTTGATTTCGGTGTCTAGTAAAATTTAAAAAACACTATCCACAAGTGGTTAATAATCATCCCAAGAATATTGTTTTAAAATTTGCTCAAAATAGCAAAATATGCTCCACTTTTTGCATGTATTTTTAAATCTACATAATATACATAAATGATTCATGCTGCTCAGTGGTTCTGCAATATGCTTTTTGCATTCAGCATTATCTCTGAAATCTGCCCATGTTGATACTTGGCTTGACAACAAGGCAAGACCATTTTTACTGAAAGATATCTGGGTATTATAATTCCAAACCAAGAAACTCACCTGAAAAACAAAGGTAGTCAGATGCTGAAATCCCAAGGCAAGTGGTGAAGTGAGACGTGCCTCCCGAAACCTTCCCATTCATCATGTAATAGTTACCACCAACTGATGAGTTGCACTCTGAGACTGTGCTTTCCTAATATGGGACAGAAATAATTCGAGGTTTTTCTGCTTTAAAAGACCTACTACATTTTTTTCCTCCCTGGAACTTTATCCATCAACATTTATTTTTTTTTCCTTTTTTTAAAATTTTGGCATATTATGGGGGTACAGATTTTAAGGTTTCAATAAATGTCCTTCCCTCCCTCCCCCAACAAGTCTGAGTTTCCAGCATGACCATCCCCCAGATGGTGCATATCTCACTCATTATGTATGTATATACCCGCCCCCTCCCCCTTCCCACCTGCCCAATACCCTATTACTGTAGTACCTATGTGACCAATTAGGTGCTGCTCAGTTAATACCAGTTTGCTGGTGAGTATATGTGGTGCTTGTTTTTTCCATTCTTGGGATACTTCACATCAACATTTAGATGCTGTGCTGGATTAGGCTGTGTCTGGTAATAAAAGCCTCCACTCAGCACTCAAGTTTTGGTCTCTGAGTTTTTATTTTCTAGCTCTAGTTTACTCTAGGTACTGTATAATATTCCATTACATGAATTGTCAAAAACTTACTTCTCTATTTGCCTATTTATAGATATTTGGGTTTTTTCTATTTTTTTTCTTATTATATGACAACACCACCCTAAAAGCTATTATTCATATCATCCTGTGTATAACACCGGAATGATGTCTTGACAAAATCAGACACAACCAAAAGAAATTTGTGTCAGTTATTTACTTAAATACTCAGCTAATAGTAATGTTTTAATGTCATAAATAATCACCCCTAACCTGTTACAAATCTTCAATATCACACTCACCCTTGCTCTTCTGAATAAATAGCTTGAGTTACCTTGTTTTCAAGTGTATATGGTTGACTTCTTGTCAAATATATGTCCTCAGTTTTCTCTTTCAATGTTTTGTTTGTTTTGAGTTTATAGCTTCCCTCCCCTGCTGATCACCAAGAACTTCCTGAATCCATGTGTGTGCATGTAGGTGGAGGGGGAAACATCTTGGAGTTACTCATGCTTTTTTGTATAAAGCCTGTAATTTCAGTATGTAAAGAAAATGAGGTACAGTCCTCCCTAGCTCAAGCTACTAAGCACTTTCCTTCCTACATTTCAATTCTTTTTTTTTTTAAAGTAGAATTCTTAATCTGTGGCCCTTTTTCTAAACAATAATACATACCTAAAATGGAATTTTTAATACTAACATATGCACACATTCAAGTTTAAGAGATACTGCCAAAGTTCTGGTCTCATTCATACAGTGAATAATCATCAATGAATAATAATTTGATTTCCTTCCTCCTTACCAATATTAGGTATAGTTATATAAACTTTTTGCCAATCTAAAGCAACAGAAATATATTTCATTGTAATTTACTTTGTAAGCTGTTATTATTAATAAATCTAGAGATCTTTTACTTATATTTATTAGCCATTCAAAGACTTGTTTTCTATGGTTTGATTTGCCTTACTATGTTATTTTGTAGAAGTTCTTTATTTATCTTAAGCATTTATCATTTATTATTTCTGTTGCAAATAACTTCTACCTATCTACCACTTGTCTTTTAATTTTGCTGATGGTCTTCTGAATTTTCAATTTGATGCACTTAAATTTATGCATTTTTTTCTTTGTGATTTGTATTTTATCATGACTTTATTAAAGTATCATAAAAAACATTTTCTTCTAATAAATTTAAAGTAAAATAAATATGATATATATGGAAGAGAAAAAGACAGATAGATGGATGAAATAAACAGATAATTTCATTCTAAAAGGGTCAAAACAATTACATCATTTCATTAATATAGCTATCTCAATATGCCTTAGGTTGCAGTAAATATCATTGATATTGCTTTTAATTTTTTGTCAATTTGATATTTTTAATAAAGCACCTTGATGTTTCAAATTATATTTACATTTATTATTAAAATAATTGAAATTTTTACCCTATTGAATATTATGGATTCTTTCTATGTGAATTCTGTTTATTTTCATTGAAATGCTAATGTTATTATTTTGTAATATATTTTATAGCAAGGGTGTTGCATCTTCTTTCTTTAAATCTCTAGAAATATTTGTTTATAACACTTCTGAAAATCAGAACCATTTTATGGCCAAAAAGCATATGGAAAGATGTTCAACTTCATTAATCATTAGAGAAATGCAAATCAAAACCACAATGAGCTATTACCTTAAACCTATTAAAATGGCTACTATTAAAAAAACACAGAAAATAACAAGTGCCAGGCAAGATGTTGAGCAATTGGAACACTTGTGCACTCTTGGTGAGATTATAAAATGGAAAACAGCATGGCTGTTCATCAAAAATTAAAAATACAATTACCATATGATCCAGCAATTCTACATCTGGATATACATCCAAAAGAATTGAAAGCAGGGTCTTGAAGAGATATTTGTACGTTCATGTTCAGAACAGCATAATTCACAATATCCAAAAGGCACAAGCAGCAACCCTAATGTTTATCAAAGGAGAAATGGATAAACAAAATATGCTATATACATACAATGTAATATTTTTCAGCCTTGAAAAGGAAAGAAATTCTGACACATACCACAATGTGGATGTTGAGGACATTGTGCTAAATGAAATAAGCCAATCACAAAAAGTCAAATAGTGTATGATTTCACTTATATGAGGTATCTGGAGTAGTAAAACTCAAAGAAAAGAAAGTAGAATGATAGTTGCCAGGAAATGGGGGAAAGGGAAAATGGGAGGTTATTCAATGGGTATAGAGTTTCAATTTTGCAAGATTAAAATGTTCTGGAGATTAATTGTACAACAATGTGTATATGCTTAGCACTACTGAAATGTACATTTAAAAATGCTTAGGATGTTTAATTTTATTTTATATATATTTTACCACAATTAAAAATGAAAAAAAATATTTTCTCTTCTCACATGTGTTTTTCTTGTTGACTTCTTTCATTGCTTTTATTAGTTTTATTTAGTTTTTGAATCTCAGATTCATAGAACTAGTTATCTTATGCTTTAGTTTCTGCCATGGCATCTTTTTTTATAAGGCACTGCTCTTATTTTATTTAATCTGCCTCCACTTCTACATGCTCCATGGACAACAACTCTTGCACACTTGAAAATTCCATGAGATTTTTTGTGTAGATATATATATTTAATTAACAGAAACAGAATTTTTATATAAAGATGACTTTTTAAAAATTTCATTCACCAAGGGATGATTGTTTGCATCCTAGTTTTATTAATGATCTTAAAAGGTATGTGTCTAATTTTTTTTCTATTGAGTGTGGTATGTTAAAAATAGAATTTAGCAAGTCAAGAATATCCCTTCTGTCACTAATTTTTTTTCAAAATATTCCTAATATTTTTCAAAAATTCCTGATGTTTACTCACTAACTTGACCATAATACATTATTTTTAAAATACTGTTGTATAAAAGTAGTTACTATTTTATTCAGGAGTTTTATTTTATTTATTTATTTATTTTGACACACAGTTTTGCTCTGTCTCCTGGGCTAGAGTGTAGTGGCATCATCATAACTCACTGCAACTTCAACAATCCTCCTTCCTTAGCCTCCCAAGTAGCTCAGACTGCAGACACTTGGCACCATGCCCAGCTAATTTTTCTATTTTTTTGTAGAGATGGGGTCTCTCTCTTGTTCAGGCTTGTCTCAAACTCCTGGCCTCAAGCAATCCTCTACCTTGCCCTCCCAAAGTATAAGGATTACAGGAATGAGCCTCTGCACCCAGCCAGGATTTTTCACTTATATAGATTACATTTACCTCTAGTTTTATATTTTGAACTGTGCTATCTATTATAGAATTCGGTTTACACTAATCTCATTAAATGAGTTTTATAATAATTTGTTTTAGATGAGGTTATTCCTTGAAATTTTAGTAGGACTCAGACATAAAACTATCTAGACTTTGAACTTTTTGCAGAAAAGAGGAGTGGGAAGATTTTGATCACTATTTTATTTTATTTAATGATTATTAGAATATGCAAATATTCTATTTCTTATTGTCCCAATTGTGTAACTTTTTTTATAACCGTGCCTACTTCATTCGGATATATGCAGTTTATTGAATAAGTTGGACCTGGTAAGTTTCAAGAAAAAAGAAACTTAATCTTTTCAGGATCACTGCTTTTATATACTCTTCGAATATTTTGCCACTGTTCTAAATGAAGTCTTGGGTTTTTTTTCCTTGTCACATCACATATTAACAGTTAAAGCCAAGTCTAATTAAATCTCATTCCATTGGAAACTTGCTGCCTTGCCCAGCTCAGGTCTGACTTAGTTTCTTCCCTTCTTCAGCACCTTTTTCTTCTACTTTTTCTTCCCATAATCACTATGCTCACCCTGACTCTTCCAGAGAGGAGGGGAAGAAGGTAGAAGAAAAGAGGTAAAGCAAAAAGATCTTCCTTAACCAATAATGTAATCTGTTGTAATCTGTTACTGATGGCTTTTGGGTGTGGCCAGTGACTGATGTTGACTATTTTGTAGAGCTGTCTTAGAGGGTCCATTGAGGACCTATTTCTAAGGATCCATTTCTGAAGATCCACCATCTATAATTCCTTAATATGGGACATTCTGTGTCTGGCCAGCAAGTTACGACTCTCTCTCAGCTGTTGGTTTCTGGTGTGCACCCCACAGAAACTCCATTGCTGGGGCTCTCACTTATTCAGGCTATGCTCTTGGAATGAGGGGGACTATAGGAAACATGTATTCACTCCAGTGCCTCCTCAAAATCTACAAATAAAAATTGTTATGTAGTATTGTCTCTTGGCTTTGCTACTACAGATTTGTCAAGATAACCTCTCATCTTTAAAATATTTGTCCAGGACAAAATGAATCACTAGCCCTATGTTCTCCAAATTCCAAGAATATATATTAAACTCCTCAGGTGGTCTCTGAAGAACACCTCACTTGTTTGGGAGTGAAGTGGAACATAACATCACTCTAATAGTTCTCAATTTAAAGAAATTTTTTCTTTCTAATCTTCTATTTTCACATCACTCTTACTGCCCCATGCAGCCTGGACCTGAGAATGAGTTAAACAATGGGAGAAAAGGTGGTTTGACAATCTCTTCACTGAACATACAGAGCCTATTGTTCTGCTAATGGCCACTGTTGAAACTCTGAAAGGACAAGAGAAAAAAAAAATGTGACAGCTTGACACATAAGTTTGCTAATTTATTAGTGTCTATTAGTGATGTCTTTTATTATTTGAATAACTATCATGATGATTATTTCTTTTTTTGTTGTTCTGTATTTTATTAGTATCTTCTTTTTTTTAGATTAACCTTACCAAAAATTTTTTTCTCATTACTTGTTTTTTTAATTTTTGTTACCCACCTTTGTTGTTTTTGGTCCCTATTTCAGTGATTTTTATTCTTTTATTTGTTATTTCTAATTTTTTGTTTCCTCTTTGCTCTTTTACTATAATTTTGAATTTGGGTAATTTTATTTTCAGTAATCTTTGTGTTTGATAAATGTACTCAAAGATGTCCATCTCTAAGTTCTACTTTGGTCTAATTTCACAAATATTGAGATTATATTAATATGTATTATTTTTATTTAATTCAGTATTTTATAACTTCCTATGAGTTCCTCTTTAGCAAAAGAAATATTTTAGGTTCCAAATATAAAGGGTTTTTTAAGACGTCCTTTTGTTACAGATTTCTAAATTTATTGAATTATGGTGAAAGAGCAAAGTCTTAATATGATGATGATTCTTTAGAATTTATTAAGGCTTCTGTTGTGGTCTTGTACATGGAATCTGCCAAGAATTAATTAAAAGAATATTTTTGTTGTTTCTGGGTATACATTTCTACATGGAGCTAAATTTTTTAATTGTGTGACCCAAATATATTATATTAAGAGGTTTTGTCTGCTATATCTTTCAATTTAAATCACAATTTTGAATATATCCATTTTTCCTTATTCTAAGGATTGTCGTTGTATCCTGTTAAGCTACAGTGATAAAAATATGTACATGATCATTATATATTCTTCATCTGATTTTTTAAACCAATAACATCGTTTTTTTTCCTCTATGCTTTCACCTTAATCTCTACTTGGTGCATTATTAAAACAATTATTTCAGATTTCATTCAGACACTGCTTCCTCCTTATATCTTTGTTCAAATGTCACGAAGACTTTCCAGGCTACTGGATTTTTATTGTTAGTTTGTTTGTTTTCTCACCATGGCATTTATTCATATTTATATGAATACATCCAGTTGTGTATGTGTGCATATGTGAGTTGATATCTCAGTGTATATCTGCTCCTGTTTTCCTGTAATAAGTACGAAAGGGGCTTCCATCTGGAGGACTTATTCTAATTAAAGGATTAAGAGGCAATAGCTTGAATTCAGACAGTTCCTTTTATTCTATAGACATCTCTACATTTTTGCCAAGTAGGAATGATATGATTATCTTCTCAAATTGGAAAGATTTTTGTTTTGTTGTGCTGTGTTTTGATTTGGATGGGGAAACAGTATTAGCACTCTCTTCTCCACTAAGCAATGGCAGCCAAGTGTTCTGACGTCTTCTCTCCATGACTGCAAAGCTTCAGAAGTGGACTGGCCCTCCGGTCAGTTTAATCTTTTGGCTTCCATAGGAGGGTTCCTGAAGTTTCTACACTGAATGTAAGTAGTCAAATATATTTCCATTTGGGGGTCATTGGAGGACAAATCACTTACAGTGGCTTCTGACTTATTTATAATGATGATGAAGTCCTCAGACGATTCAAAAAATTGAGAGCCTGAGACTGTGAAATTAATGTCATGTTGAAATCAGTCAGTCTCTGGACTGGAGCTGCCTTATGAAAATTCTTAAAAGTATAGATATTATATAAATAGTAAAAGACACCTTTCAGCCCTGCTCACACCAAATGGTATCACTCTGTCATATCTGTTGACTTCTCTTGCTACACCCTGGCCTGTTGTGCTGGCTAAACTCTCCCTGCGCAGGTTCACTCAGATAACTTCCAGGCCTCTGTTTTTTTGTTTGTTTGGTTGTTGTTGTTTTGTTTTTCTTAAAATTATTAACAATATAGTCTTTTAATTCCTTTTAACACCCAAAGCTGATAAGTTTCCTATGATATGTTATGCTGATACCACACTTTTGAAAAGCAACATGAATTTCAATATATATAAAGAGTCAAAACTATGTTTGTATCCTACAAACCATTTAATTCTATTGATGAAATTTTATCCTGAGGGAATTATCTAAAATACAAAAACATATTTCTCATGAGTATATGTATGCATTATAACACTATTCATAATAGCAGAAAACTAGAAATAACCTGAATGTGTAACCATGGTGAATTGGTTAAAGGAACTGTCATATATATCTACTCCGTGTAATATTCTGAAGCCACTAAGGTTATCAATGTTGATGTGATGCACTGGGAAGAACACAATATTATTTCTGTAGTCTTTCTGCCAAAAATGCACAAATTCAAAAGTGTTCTGTCAATATAACAAAGTCACCTTATCAGCATTGGGTGTTAAACTGTGATGAGGAAACAATCTGATAAACCAAATTAAAGGACATTCTTCAAAACAACTCTTTTACTTTTCCGAGTGTCAATGTCTCAAATGTCTCAAAAAACAAAGAAAAACTGTGGAACTCTTCCAGATTAAAGGAAATTGAAGAGACATGACAATAAATTCAGTGAATAATCCTGGATTAAATCCCAGATTGGAAAAAAATTCTATAAAAGTGATTATTGGAACAACTGGCAAGATTTGATTTCATGATTTTATTTCAGATAAAAGTACTAAATCAATATTACATTTCATGATTTTGTTAATTGCACTATCAGTCCTTTGTTTTATCAAACCCCCTGTCTTCCTTACCCTTCTTCCCTGCTTCACTTTTCACTGTAACCTTTGTCACATTTCAATATACAATAGAATTTAACTATTCATTTTGTTTGTTGCCTGTCTTCCCTGTTAAAAGGTCAAAAATACACCAAGCAGATATTTTCTTCTGTTTTGCTCCCTGCTGTATCACTGCACCTGGAAGAGGAGCTAACACCTAGCAGCCATTCCATAAATATTTGTTGAATCAATAAACAAACACTTCCTTACCCTTTAGTTTAAATGCATGCCTTGCAGACAACAGTGTCAGTTATCTAAGCCCCTATTCCCACATTTCTGTATTCTGCTATATGTTGGGAGGGCTGAGAGCCTGCAAGTGACATTTCCCACGATCTCTTGCCAAGTGGCTTCCTGTCAAGTTCTGCTAATGGGAATCCTAATAGGACTTTTGTAAGGTGGAGAGGAGGAAAAATGCCTCTCATCCTGCTTCCGGGTTGTGAGAGTCTTCAGCAGCCCTGAAGCAGTGACAGAGCAACAACGGCCACAACACAGCCAGCACTACTTGGATCTATAGTGTGGGGCCGTGGGCCCAGCCCTGGC
Organism: Microcebus murinus; assembly: GCF_040939455.1. Classification (NCBI taxonomy): domain Eukaryota; kingdom Metazoa; phylum Chordata; class Mammalia; order Primates; family Cheirogaleidae; genus Microcebus; species Microcebus murinus. The sequence goes on along the minus strand of NC_134108.1, from coordinate 60,279,969 downwards.
CATGTGGACAAGTGACAGCATCTCCATCACTTCATCAGCAGGTGTGGACAACCAGGCTCCAGCACAGAAGTGTCGGCAAGCTTCTTTCTATTCTTTGGGTATCGCCTCATCTTCTTTTCTGCTTCAACTGATCATCTGCATTTTGCTCATCCAACATCTATATAACCAATTACCTGTATTAAAATCTCCTTTAAATCCCCAGTTTCTTTCCTTGATGGGGTGTTGACTAATAAAACAACATTCTGCTGAATCTTATTTGGAATCTAATCTGTCTCTAGATTTTTTAGTTTAACTCACATTTATTGCAATTATCCTTAAAATGGGATTTTCTTGCTTAGTATTCTAAATTCCCATATTTTCTTTATTTTTGTCCTCCTTTCCTACTTTTTATATTAAGAAGGTTAAATTTTTTAAGCTTATTGAAAGTTGTATGGTTTCTAAACTGTATGTATTTTACAATTTAATATCTTGAAAGCCAAAATTGTATGAAGTCTGTAGCATTCTACAAACATTGTTGGCCAGGCGGTAGTTGTGACCCAGTTTTCATTTCCTGAACATGCAGAAATATCAACTTCCAGCATCAAAACATACAGAATTGGTGTCAACAGTTTGGAAGAAAGTCCTAGAGAAAACTGGAGTGGAGAATATTTTTAACCACTAGGAATGAAATGATATGGGGAAAGGGGTTGGCAGAGACAGTGAAGGGGACAAATTTAGCAACATTCTTAAGCAGGAATCTAAAGTAGGCCTGCTCTACCTGCAAGGCATAATAGTTTTACTTTTATAAATTCTTTAAAAAATACTGCATCATCACTCTTTATGGCACATAGGATAATTTTGTGCAGGAAAATACAAACATCAATGATGCTAAGTTAAGAAATAATTTAGAAGAGTTGGACTCCTATAAAGAATTTTTAGGAATATCTTTACTGGTTTTATTGTGGCTTTCTTTTTTATTTTCATAAGAATGATGATGTATAAAAGAGCTCTTTGAATATGAATACAAAGTCTAATGATAAGACAGCATAGTGTCTTGATTGGCAGCCCTTTTTCGTAGTGATAAATGAAATGATGGCACATTTTTCAATTGATGGCATCTTAAATTCTATGTAAAACAGAAGACGCACTATTTTTGCTTTTGTGTAATTATGTCTAATTAAAAATCAAATTTGAATTTATTTTTAACTATTAATTTCTTAAATTTATTACTATCTATATATTTTCCTTGAAATAGAAAATTATTCTCGGCCCCCACTGATCTCCAACATTCCTCATATTCCTATCATGTTAGAATCATCTAGAATTTTAATTCTTGATTTTTATGAAGTTAATTTGTTTGTTTTTATCTGCTTGTTTATTGTTTTTGCTTATTAAGACAATAATAACATTTGCAAAGCTATAGCTCCATAGTGTTACAACTTCTTAGATTTATTTCTCTTCTTGCTGGAGTTCTTCCTTCAAGAATAATTTCAAAAGTGGTCCTTGTATGATAGATAAATTTTCTGAAGTTCATTGGCCTGAACCTCAGAAAATAAAAATATTTCATTTTTATCACTAAAATATTAGTTTATTTGAAAAATTCTACACTCAATGTGCTTTACCTTCAGTACTCTTCCCCATTTAATTCTTTAATCCATCTAGAAATAACTTTTTCATACCATTTATTAAATAAAAGACTGGTGTATAATTCTTTCATTAGCATATACTTAATGCTACACCAATGAGGTGTAGCAGGTACACCAATGCATGTTCCATTCCATATTCTGCACATTGTTCTGTCAGTACCACACTATCAATTGTTAGAGCCCTAATGGAGTGACACATGAGGTTATCCCACAATGGTAACTCAGGATGTCAACTATCAGTTCTTGGTCATCTTCTCTTCCCTTGCAACCGTCCCATCTTTCTTTGTGGAAGATAATCTTCAAATTACAGATAGTTAAACTTTACAATCTTGTAGCTGTATTAATAAAACAATGAAAACTCCAAAGAGTTGGTTTTGTCTTCCCCTAACTACCAGAAGTGAATACACAAATAAAAAAATAAAGCAAAGAGAGAGGCAAATATTTAGGAGAGTAAATCCTGCTATAGGGAAGGTGACTTGTTCCTCCATCCTGATCATACCATCCCAAGAAGAATCTCCCTTGTAATTTAAAACGGGAGGCTGGTGAGTACTTCTCATCTGAATCACTCATAGAGACTTGTGCTTAGCCAACTTGTGCAAAAGAACAATAAACCAAAATGAGCAAGTCTCAGTATGCATGTAACACACACACACACACACACACACACATACCCTTAAAACATAACACACCTGGAGTGGTAAAAGGAAAAGAGTGGGAGAGAAAGCTTAAAGATCTCCACAAAATTGCAAGGGTACACTGAGCCAGCCACAGAAGGTAGAGGGAGGGATAGCAGAGGAAGGGGCTGGCTTGCCACCTTCAAGAAACAGCTTGGCAGAGAATAAAGCCTATATCAGTGGGACTTTGGGGATCACAATGCATGGACTGCTTCTCTAGAATCCCACATGTCAGGTGGTGGGGCAGGTGCACAGCTGGGTCACCAAGTGGGCCACATGTCAGAATCAGCTATGCACCAGCACCACAGACCAGTCAGAGGGGGACATGAACAGCTGGAGCCCACAGAGCTCTGACACTTGGTAATAAAAACTCTGGCTCTGACTTTAAAGCCATCTGATCAAGATTACCATAATGAAATAAACCACATTGCTTACACTATTATATAATGTGGGCTCAAGAATATAGTTGATATTGGTTGTAAAATAAAAAGTTTCATGTTATACAAAATGGGTTCTTAGACATGGAATTATTGTGTTAAATGGTTTGCATTTTTAATATGCATTTTAATTATATTCCCACTGTATTTTCCAAAAATGTTGAAAAGTAAAATATCAGCTATCGTTTCCTTTAGAACATCCTAAGAATTAATTGAATAGTTAACAATCATATGTGTACAACATGAAACTTTTTCTTTTCTATTATCCTTAATGATCTTCTACTAAGTAAACAATTTTAGTTTACTGTCTTAATGTCTATCATAAGTTTTTTAAAAACATGTTTTTATATTTCTTTATTTCTCTAATTAACATCATCAATCATATAATAATTTAACCATGTAAAAATTCAATTATTATACTGCATAGCTTGTATTTGAACCTATGGCTATATAAACCACATGCTCATACTCTTGGCATTATCATTTTTTTCAAAAATATTGACTTTACTTAACTTTAAAAACAATATTTACAATAATAATTTAGATTAACCTTAGTGACTATTTGATATCTACAACCTGTTTTTTTAAAATTTAATTACCTCATATTACTTTAAACTTTGATTCATCTCTCACTTGACTAAGGTATGGCTTCAGTAAAAATTTTCAAGGGCACACATGCAATATTTTTTAGAGATCTCTCCATAGCCAAAAATGCCACTCTAGTAAATAGCAATTTATCTAATGGGAAATTTTTTAGTTGTGAATATTTTCCTTTCACACTCTATAGAAACTAGTATTTACAGAAATGAGCTAGAGACATAAGCAGGGGCCCAGCCCCTGGCACAGATGTTTATGTCAATGCCCAGTCTTGGCACTGTTTTCTGTAGGAGGTAGAATAATAGGCCTCCAAAGATGTCCTAATTCCAGGAACCTGTGAATATTTTACCTTACAAGGCAAAAAGGACTTTGCAGATGGGATTAAATTTAAAGATCTTAAAATTCAGAGATGATCCTGGATTATCCAAGTCGGCCCAAAATAATCACAAAGATGCTTGTAAGTGAAAATGGGAGGCAAGGACAAGAGCGTCAGAGAAGCAGGTGTGACTGTGGAAGCAGAGGTCAGGGTGATACACAGCCATGAGTTGAGGAATGCGGGCTCCTAAAAGGCAAGGAAATAGATTCTTCTCCTGAGCCTCCAAGGGGAATGTAGCCCTACAGACACACTTTAGCAATCTTTCTTCCAGAACTGTAAGATAATAATTTGTGTTGTCTCCAGCTGCTAAGTTTGTGGTAATTTGTTACAGCAGAATAGGAAACAAATGCACTCCCTGTTGATGGTCTTACTATGCCATCTATACCATATAAGGGCCACAGCATGTTGAGGCTGCTTGGCTGAAATAGAGAGACTCCCTCCCTCCTCCATACATAAGGTCTCTCCCTTCTTACTAGTGTGGGATTCAGCTACTATTCCATCATTTTTAATGCTCTTTTTAATGCTATTTCCACAGGATCACCCCATTCTCATGATAGTCCTCAAAATCCCCAGAGTGTTTTCTTATCTCCAATTAGTCAGACCTACTGGTCCTGCTTTACAGGCTGTCATTTAACCCCTTGAAGCTGGGAGATACTGGAACCAAACAACATAGGTTTGGTTTACTTCGAACTCACCCTCTGTAGGCAGTCAGACACCCCCGTAATATCCAAGACATACATGCAACCCTCGGATAACCATCAACATTGGCACACTTCTCCAGTCCTGTCCAAAGCAATGTGGCTAAGGTTGAGACTCCTACCTTAGTTTCAGGTCAGCAGCTGCCTGTCTTAGATGCTAGTATTCTTTGAGTTTCAAGATAGGAAGATTCCCTTGCGTGGCGGCCTTCCTCTGCCTGACCAGGCTCAACCAAAGTACTGTTTTGAGCTCTGAGAGGTATGACAACTTAGGCTCACTAATGTTTTATCTTCCTCTGGTGTAAGAGGGCTAGATATGAATTAATTTTGCTGTAAGCTACATACTTACTTCATGACCCCTGGCCATGTGCAGAAAGCAGTTCACTACTCCTGTTTATTTTCTAACACATAGAAATGGGAGTATCAAGGGCTTCTGTGGACTTTCCTGCTTCCAAGTCTTGGTCAAGCCTAACCCCATCCATTCAATGGGTTTCAGTAACTTTGAATTTTAGGAAAGTTTAGCATTTATATCTTTTGTCTCTCATTTGGAACAATCCTGTTTATGCAAAGTTTCCCACTTCTTTCTCTGCAAATATCAACCTCTATGTATCAAATATTTAAAAAATAATTACAAATTAAATTGGCCACCCTGCTACATGCATATATATCATACATTGTCAGGATGATTTCAAAAAAGCTTCTTTGACTTCCCAAGTCTTACAAAGATTTTGCATATAAATCATCCTCACAGTTTGCTTGCCACTCTTCTCTCACCAAGCCCTGATGCAGGGTCTGTAGGAGCTGCCCAGAGGACAGAGCTTCCTCGTATTCCCTCCATCCTAGTTTTAAATATTCTTTGTATTTGGCTGGAGCGGTGGCTCACCCCTGTAATCCTAGCACTCTTGGAGGCCGAGGCGGGCAGATTGCTTGAGGTCAGGAGTTCGAAACCAGCCTGAGCAAGAGCGAGACCCCGTCTCTACTATAAATAGAAAGAAATTAATTGGGCAACTAATATATATAGAAAAAAATTAGCCAGGCATGGTGGCACATGCCTGTAGTCCCAGCTACTTGGGAAGCTGAGGCAGTAGGATTGCTTGAGCCCAGGAGTTGCTTGAGGTTGCTGTGAGCTAGGCTGACGCCAGGGCACTCACTCTAGCCTGGGCAACAAAGCGAGACTCTGTCTCAAAAAAAAAAAAAAATTCTTTGTATTCAATGAATGTCCTGTCCTCCTTGCTTTGCTTCATGTTCTTTGCATTCCTTCTAGCATTCAGCCCATTTGGATAAATCCTTGGTTATCACTTTGAGTTTTGCTTCATAAAGTCTCTTCACTTTAAATGTTTGATAAACAGTATACAATTTATTATGAAACACTGTTTTCAATCATTTTATGATTATGCATTTGTTGTATACATACACATACGTACATATAGCAAAATATATAAATGTAATTGATTATCTGAAAAAAATTCCTAACAAAATTATTTATAGATAGTGGATTCTTATATAACTTAATTTTTACTACATGCTTATCTTTATTATATAAAATTTCTAAAGTAAGCATATACTATTTTATAATAAAAAGTAAATTTTTACAAAATTCTTAAATGTTGCTTTGCTGTCTAGTTAATAAGTTTTGATCATACAATAAAACATATTACCTAATGATATTAAAATAAAATTTAACTATGCCAATTCCATACTCACAGATTCATAGACATAGGAGTCAAAATCTTATACATTCTGTAACATTTTAGTTTATAGGAAATTTATAAAATGCTTAGTTCCTTTTGAAAACTCAGCTGAATATTTCACTGCTATTTTGTCTCATTAACTGGAAAAAAATGAACCACCTCAAGATAATGGAAAGATAATTTTTTCTGTACATTCGTTTTCCTCTTTCATTAGAAAATTCCATATATTGTTCTCATAGCACTAAATTATAAATATGATAAAGTCTATTAAACATCACACACTAAACATTCCAATTTTAGAAATCATAAGGGCAAAAGAATAAAGATGCAGCTCTGGTTCATTGAATTAAGTATCAGGCATCTTATACTAACAGCTCTCTCTTGTACCAGCTGCTAAATGATTAGTAGTGTTGCATTGATAATTTTCTCAAAAGACACTGTTAAATAGGAGAACACTGTGTCAGAGAAAATGAGTTTGAGGCTCAGGGAAACAATACTTTTTCATAGTTTTAAAAGAACATAGTATCGAGGAGGTGTATAGACTCTATATCAGCTTCTCATAGCAAACAACCATGTGTCAATCCTAGCTTCTTCTACTCTAAATGTATCATCTAAAGAAGAACACAGAATACAGTTTCACAAGAACATGGCTTAGAAGGTTTATATTCAATATTTAGTGTGCGTGTATACATAAATACATACATAATCTTGATTAGATACTTTAAACTGATGGTTTTGGTGCAGTTATGAAAAATACATATTTCATTTGGGAATTTTACTATTGACTTGCTTTGTGGCTTTTAATGTATCATCTTTCTATCTCCAATACTCTTAGCAAGGCTGTCTACTGTGGTGAAAAAAATATGGACTTTAAAGTATGAAAAACCAGGCTCAAAACAGAGCTCCACAACTTATCAGCTGTGTCATTCTAAACAATGTGCTAATATTCTTCCTCACCTGTGAATGGTCAGCTTTCTAAACTGAGAAATGACAAAAATTATACCAACCTCATTACATTGAAAGAAGATGAAATCAAATCTACAGGTTTTGCCAGCAAGTGATCTAAAATAAAATCATATTTTCTATAATTCTTAAATTATAATGGCTCTAGTAAGCATCTGCTCTATGTCAGGAAATTTGCATTTTCAAAAATTTATTTGGTCAAGATACTACCAAGAGTTTCATGTTATACAGAATAGTTCATGCATTTGCCATTGTAATCCACAACAAAATATTAGCAAATGTAATTCAACATTATTATATATATATATATATATATATATATATATATATATATATATCCACTAACTGTAATTTATTCCAGGTATACAAGGCTGGTTCAATATTCAAAAATCAATCAATGTAATCTACCACATCAACAGCCTGAAGAAAAAAAAACCTCATGATCCTATTACTAGACTCAGAAAAGTTATTTGATAAAATCCGACACTATTCATGATGACAACTTTCAGCAAAGCAGGAATAAAGAGCAACTTCCTCAAAAACACAATGAGGACTATTGGGAAGAATCTTACAGCTAACATCAGACTTAAGAGTGAGAGAGTGAACACATCCGTTAAATATCATGAATAAGATGAGAATATTCTTTCTCATCATTCCTATATAGCATCATACTTTCAAAATCGTAGCTAATAAAATAAAACAAGAATAATATATAAAATGTTTACAAATTGGAAAGAAATAAAATTGTTCGCAGATAGAATTATTGTCTATATAGAAAACCATAAAAATATGTAAAGATAAAAGCAAAAAAAAAAAAATTCTCCTGGGAGCAATACATAAGTATAACAAGGTCATAATATGCAAAGTTGCCAAAAGTCAATTGCTTTCCTATACACCAGCAGAGAGCAATTTGAATTTGAAATTTTGTTTACAACAGCACCCAACCACAATGAAATATTTAAGTACAAATCTAATAAAATATGAACAGAGTCTGTATGTGGAAAACTACAAAGCACTGATGAAAAAATGTATTAGAAAGACTAAATTGAGATATGTACCATACTCATTGAATGGAAGATCTAATATTGTTAAGACATCAATTATTCATAAATTTATCTATAGATCTTTCAGAACCCTAATCAAAAGGCCAGCAAGATATTTTGTAGATATCAACCATCTTATTCCAAAATGTACATGGGAAGGCAAAGAACCTAGAATAGCCAACCCAGTATGTAAGAAAAAGAATGAAGTTGGAGAATTCAAGCAACCTAGTGTCAAGAATTATTATAAAACTACAGTAAACAAGACAGGCATGGTACTGGTAAAACAAACAAATGAATATATCAATAGGACAGACTAGAGAGGCCAGAAATTGACCCACTCAAATATAATAAATTGATTTTTGACAAAATTAACATACTCTTGGTTAACAATGGTCTTGTATATGGGAAGGGACAAAGTTAACATGAAAAGATATACCTTCATTCCTCAGTATCCATACAGAGTTGGTTCCAGGACATGCTCCCCCCCCACCCCCCGTGCAGATACCAAAATTCAAGGATGCTTAAGTCCCTTAAATAAAACGGCATAGTATTTGCATATAACCTAAACATATCTTCCCATATGCTTTCAATCATCTGTAGATTACTTATAACACCTGATAGAATGTAAATGCTACATAAATAGCTGTTATACTGTATTGTTTCTTATTTGTATTATGTTTTGTTATATTATTATTTTTTATCTTTTTCGAAAATATTTTCCATTGTAGCTGGTTGAAGCTAAGGATACAAAACCCACAGATACAGAGGGCTGAGGGCTGATTATATAGCCTCTAAGATTAAAATGTTCTGAAATGACCATTTTTATTAATTATCAGCAATACATTTAGTTTATTTTGAAATTTTAAATAATATTCAAGGAGTGAGATTTTTACATTGATGAAAAATAAAATGGATTTTTTAAAAATGTCTTAAAACCTTGATCTGCAATGCACACAGTACTTCTACTGAATGCTGAAAGGACAAAAGATAGAGTTTTGTCCTAAAGGTAATTAGAGTCCAGTATAGGTATAAATATATAAATATTATCTGATAAATAACTGAAATTGATTAGTAATATTAGTAGAGGATCAAACTCAAATTGCCAAAAGAGCAATTATTGCTTAAGTTAATATAGTACCATAATGACTATAAAATTCAGCTTTAACTTTCCAAGATAACATGTACATCACAATTATGAACCAGAAGTCTATTACCATAATTGAAATAAATGGAATGCTATTAAGTAAAATCACATTACAAAGTGTTTCACTATAACAGAGATTTAGTTCCACTGCTGGTGAAGTTATATCTTCTGTATTAGGCAATAAAAAATTTATTGCAATCTATGTGAAGGGTGAGAATTCAAACACCTAATGTCAGATGATAAAAATTGGGAAAGGGGTTACTCTGAGGTTATGATAAAATTGGGTTGAAGATCCTTACTACCTGGGTTATAAAACTTACATTAAATCTTAGCGGAAAGGTCTGGATTTGAAGTCCCTTGTCGATACAGCAGATAAAGCCAAACTACAAAAATGGATCCAAGTAATAAATAAGTATATTTGAGGTTAATCTTTCTGGAATTTTGATCCAGAATTGTGAACTAATGGTGAGAGTCCACAAGTTGGATTTATAACCTTCAAGAATCTGATGGAACTCTCAGTGGACATGATTGATTTGGTTCACTAGGCTATACTGCACCCTCTCATGTGCCTCCTGTTTTGAAGAGATGAGAGATAAAAATAACATCTCTCAGGCTTCCTTGCAGCTAGGAGTCTATATGAAATAATTTCCACCAGTTAGATATAATCTCAGGAGACTTAGAAAGTAGAAAGAAGGTAGAGAATACCCTTTGTATTGTATTCTCCTGACATGAAGTGTTCTGGAAACCAAGGGTGGAAAGGAACTATAGCAGCCAATTCCCATTCTTTCTACTCATCCATTTTGCAAGTGTTGAGACAGAGCTGGGGCAGCAGAGGCCCCTGGTTAGAGGAACTTCATGGCTCTTAGATGACAGACTTTGTGGTTTACACTCAGTAATTCCAGTGGCAGCCTGCTCAGCCTTTTCAAAGATTTTCTCTATTCAATCTTTTTCTGTGTTGAATATCCAGAAGTATTTTTAGTTTCTAAACTGAATCTTGACTGTAATATTAGGTTTACCTTTTTTCTTTTAAATACTTAAGGATAATTTGAGTTGTTTATAGTTATGATATTTATGTAAAATATATTTTTTTATTTAAAAGATAAAGAAAATACAATTTATTAAATCTACGTGTACAGATTTTTAGGTTCATAAAACATATTTAAGAGTTCATGATTTCGTGTCTTGTTCTATATTTAATGTTCCCAAGAAAATTACATATATTAGATTTAAGATTTTAGCGTGAAATAGTTAAAGTTATTCATTAATCAACTTTTTGAATAGAATTAACATCTAAGAAATTCAGTGAGGTAAATCTATAAGCTAGGGCCGGGCACAGTGGCTCATGCCTATAACCCTAGCACTCTGGGAGGACAAGGCAGGCAGATAGTTTGAGCTCTGGAGTTCAAGAAGAGCCTAAGCAAGAACGAGACCTCATCTCTACTAAAAAAAAAATAGAGAGAAATTAGCTGGACAACTAAAAATATACATTTAAAAATTAGCCAGGCATGGTGGCACATGCCTGTAGTCCCAGCCACTCAGAAGGCTGAGGCAGGAGGATTGCTTGAGCCCAGGAGTTTGAGGTTGCTGTGAGCTAGGCTGATGCTATGGCACTCTAGCCTAGGCAAGAGAGTGAGACATTGTCTCAAAAAAAAAAAAAAATCTATAAGCTAGTTGAACATTAATAGAAGAAAAATAAAATGAGTATTTTAAGCAAAAAATAGATTTGTTTTAAAAATAAAATTTATAAGTTAAGCTTAAAGAGTTGGTTTGTAAATTTAGTTTATTAAAACTATAAACTTTAATACAAGTAACTAAGTATTAATACCTTTTCCACATACTAAATCTTTCCCTTCCCAATACAAGGCACTATAAACCAAAGTGACAGTTACAGTTTTCTGTAACTTTGAACTTCATCTCTTCATTACTCCAATAATGTAACAAGTTTTCACTGAGCTGATTATCTGCAATTTGAGTAGTCTACTTCTACAGTGCATACCTGCTGGAAAATTCATAGAGCCTAAGCAGATTTTGAAACTGTGCTCAAGTACACAATAAATTTACTCTATTATTTTATTAGGAGATTTCATGAAACCATGAGGTAAAAGAGTAAATACAAAAGACATGCTTTAACAACATATAATTGATAATTATAATTAGGAAACCTATGCAGTAGTTCCCAACATTTTTGGCACCAGGGACTGGTTTCATGGAAGACAATTTTTCTATGGAATATGTATACCATGGAGTTCTACTTAGCCACAAAAACAATGGTGATCTAGCACCTCTTGTATTATCCTGGGTGGGGCTGGAGCCCATTCTACTGAGTGAAGTATCACAAGAATGGAAAAACAAGCACCACATGTACTCACCATCAAATTAATATTAATTGATCAACACTTAGTGCACATATAGTAATAACATTCATCCGGTGTAGGGCAGGTGGGAGTGGGGAGAGGGGATGGGTATATACACACCTAACGGGTGCTGTGTGCACTATCTGGGGGATGGACACACTTGAAGCTCTGACTCGGGTGGGGCAAAGGCAATATACTCAACCTAAACATTTGTACCCCTGTAATATTCTGAAATAACAAAAAAAAAATTTCCATGGAAGGAGGTAGGGGGAGGTGGAGCTCAAAGCAGTGATGTGCAGCCCTGTTTTCTTAAAAGGCCACAGACCAGTATGTGGCTCCAGCCTAGGGGGCTGGAGACCACTATCTCCAGGAATGACTGCTATAGACACACAGTCTAGGACAAAGATGGAGTAGGCTCAAGAAAGCATACAGTGAGGCAGAACAGCAGTGGCTGGAGTGGTCAGGAAAGTGCATTCAGCAGTGCCCCAAGGCCACCTTAAGGTGTAGGTCTGCCCTGTCCCAGCATTAGCCACTGAGACACCACTTGGAGTTCAGCAATGTAGACTGACGGACTCCTCAGACTTCTACAAAATCTGACATCATGCTGGCACTAAGACAGGATCAACAACAGGTAAATAATTCAGTATAGACAGGTAAGGTATTCAATCCAAACCAAATGCCTGAGCAAGCAGGAAAACCAATTTTGGGAATGGGAAAAATAAGTAGAATAATTGTCTCTGTCAGGCATGCCAGTGTAGACAGGAAGACTATTATCAACATTATGGAAACTAACAGGAGATCATATGGCTCAGAGGAGATGACTTTTCTGATTAATGAGCAAATTGTGAGCCTATGAAATGTTTAGGGAAAGGGTGAAAAGGAACTTAGCAGGTGTCGAGCACTTACCTTTTCATTATCACAGCCTTAATATGAGGGGAGTAATCTTTTCATTCAAAGTAGATTAGAAATGGCACATATAATAATAATTAAGCGAGCTAGAATTTTAGCCAGGCTGCCAGTGGTTTTATGATGATAAAGCAAAAACCATTGGCAATCACCCTCACTTTAAATAAAACTCTTATGATATCCAGATACAATGGAGTATCTGAAGAGTCATCACCAAAATTCTTCCTATTAAAGAACCTGTATTTGTTTAAAATAGAACTTTTGGGAACCACTTAGGGAGAAGATGAGCTCAGCTAGGACTAGGCTGTAGACAAGAGCTAAAGAGGGAAAAGTCTTTAGAAAGTCTGGAGAAAGCCAAGAGGAAGTCTGAAAATTGGAAAAGAGGGGTAAAAGAAAAGAGAGGGTAAAGTAATGTAACTGGCAAATGGAGCCTTGTTACTGAAATAGCCAAGGGACTTTTATAAACAAGAATAATTAACTTTAATTTTTGTTTTTGTGGTTTGTTTTCATTTTGTTTTACTTGCATATATTGAGGATGTACAACTTGATGATTTGATATACATATACAGAGTGAAATAATTGCCACAATCAAGCTAATTAACATATCCATCATCTCATAGTTACTTTTTTCGTGTGGTATAAACACTTAGGATCTACCCTCTTATATTGCTGTCATGTTCCTTCGTCTTCTTAAACCTTGAACAAATTCATCTACTCAAGTCTTTGTTTTTGTTTTGTAAGAGTGGGCTCTTGCTCTGCTGCCTTGGACTGAAGTATAATGGCAAGATCATAGCTCACTGCAGCCTCTAACTCCTTGGCTCAAGCAATCCTTCCACCTCAGCTTCCCAAGTACTGGGATTGCAGGCATGAGACATCATGTTCAGCTCAAATATCTTTAAGTAGTTTTTTTGGAAAAATTTTAAAAAGGTATTGAGTTTCACATTCACATCAACATGGTATGAATCAGGTACCACACAAACAAGGCAGAGGAAAAATTGTTTAAAAGGAATAAAAGCAGTAACCTGGAACTAGAGGAGAATGAGAAAGTATATGCCACCTGGGAAGTCATAAAAATCTCAATAAAGATACTGTAAATTTCAAAGGTGGAGAAAGAGAATTTTGAAGTTTAGAGAGATACTGACAACAAGGTAGCCCAAAGAATTTGGGGAAATCATTTATATGTGGACAGCCTCTGAGGAGGACTTCAAATATCAAATTTGAGGTTATTTCTTAGGAGTAAACCATAAGTCACCATAGCAGCTACAATTATTTTTCCCTTACCCATAAAATAGCATGTTAAGATTCTTCACCATGTCCATATGCTGATTTCACTCCTAAGCAGGTTTAGGAGTTGCCTGCAAAATAAGAAAATGAAACATGTCCCTCATGTAGTCTATATCTCAAATTAAACATTGAAGTGTTGCTATATAGAGATGTTGCTATAGAAATATATAGTTAGAAAATGTGCTTCTTGACAGTAATAAAACTGGCTGCTTTTTATTTAAATGTGTTCTAATATGAAAGTAGTAAGGCATCTTTCAAATAACTCTTTTAAACCTCTCATCAGTTCCTTTCCAACTATGGAACATCTTTGGAGTTATTAAAACTTAAGCTTTACTTGTCAAATCCCAACAGGTATTGTATCCTCTTAAAAGGGACTTGAAGCATCATGTATAGGCAGCAATGCCATCAGTGATCTGGTGTTTGAAAATGAACCTGTCATGAATTCTAAGTGTGGCTCAAATAAAATCATTCTCTGGTTATGTCAAACCAGGGCTCAGATAACAAGAATGCTTTAACTGTGTTCAATAGGGCTTAATATTTTGTCAGTCATTTATCTTCACATTGAAAATATACTGTCAAGCAGAAGTAAATTTCTACTAAAATGAATTGCAAGCCTCCAAAGGAAAAGTTCCCCCCTTTCCCTAACCATAAAGTATTCATAGAGAACAAAGAGATTATTTGTTTTCCTTTTCTCTTTTAACTAATGGAAACTGCAGTACCCAGAAATTCTCTTCAGCATGAGTAAATACCAAATACATTTGTTTTTCCAAGGTTAGTTTTCAAAGGACATGTTTATAACTTATTAGTAATACTTAATAATTAGAAGCAAGAAGTATAGTGAACTTGCATTCATTGGGAATGCAAATAACCAACAAACTTCAGAAACTGCTATTTTAGTTTTTAAGGGTCTGAAAAAAAGTTAACATATCACTTCAAGAATTTGAAGAAAATCATACTATTAATAAGTTTCAAGTAAAGACTGGGGTATGTCTGTTTATTGATTAACAAAAAAGTAAAAGGGCATCAAGGACAACTGCTATTGATACTAAAGGTGGCAAATGAGGAACACAGAATTCACTAAGGAATAGAAAACTATGTAACACGGTGCTATGGTTTGAATGTATTCCCACAGGTTCGTATGTTGAAAACTTAATCCCTAATGTAACAGTTTTGGGAGGTGGGGCCTAAGACGTGATTGGGTCACGTGCAATTGGGCAGAGCCCTCATGAGTGGATTAATGTAATTACTGCAGAAGTGAGTTAGTTATAATGAGAATGTGTTGTTATAAAACTAATCTGGCCCCTGACACCTCGTTTTTCTCCCACATTCCCTTCTGTTTCCATCTTCCACCATGGAATGACCTTTGCCAGGTATGGGCACTATGCTCTTGGACTTCCCAGCCTCTGGAAACATGAGCAAAATAAACTTCTATTCTTTATAAATTACCGAGTCTGTAATACTCTGTATATATTCTGTAATATATATATACTCTGTATATAGTCTGTAATACTCTGTAATATATATATGTAATATATACACTCTGTATATAGTCTGTAATACTCGGTATAAATACCGAGTCTGTAGTACTCTGTTATGGCAGCAGAAAACAGACTAAAATACAAGGAAAAGGAAAGGGCCACATAAATCTACTCTTTGACATATATTTTGTCCTTTGAGGCCGTGTAACTAGAAAGGTAGGAGAATATACATAATTGTAAATCGAATCAGAGCTTTGAGAGAGTAAGGGCAAGTTCAGGCAGTGCAGTTAGTAATGAAATTGTCCTTCTGTGGATCTTGGAAAATTGTGTTGGGCATGTTGATCTCTTACTTATACGGTAGCTAGTATGTGGTAGGTTCCCAATACATTAAAAAATGACTTCAGAGCCTTGTCTGCAGGTGACACTGGATACTTGCAGTTAACCTACACGTATGGATGACAGAACAGGATAATATGAACTTTGATCCCAGGCTGACTTTGGTTTGAACCCTGGTTCTGCATTTTTAGCCATGTAAACTCTGTGCCCTTCAGGAAGTCATTTGACTTAACTAACCTTAGTTTCTTTCAGTATAAAATGAGGACAAAAATAGGATGAGCTATAAAGTGCTGCAGAGAGGATTAATTAGGGTAGGTCCTAAAAAGCACTTGGCAAAGTGTTTCACAAATAGTGAGCTCTCAAACAATGGTAGCTAAAAATGTACTGATGATTTAACTCAAATGACATTTAAAAATTTTTTATATTGAAATTATTTTAGACTTATGGAAGACTGACAAAAAAACAGTACACAGATGTTCCCATGTACCAAGGGTCTTGCAAGCTTTTTCTATAAAGAGGTCAGATATTAAATATTTCAGGCTTTGCAGGCCAGATGGCCTCAGTCATAACTACTCAACTCTGACATTTTAGTTTGAAAGTAGTTATAGACAATATGTAACACAGTTACAGCTTAGTTCTAATAAAAATTGTACAAAAACCAGCAATGGGGCTAAACTTGGCACACTGGTCAGAGTTCATCAACCCCTATTCTAAACTATAAACTTTATTCAGTTATCACCAGTTTTGGCACTAATGTCCTTTTTCTCTTCCAGGATTCAATCTAGGGTACCACATCCTCATATCTCCATGGTCTCCTCCAATCTGTGATAGTTTTGTTGATCTTTTCTTATCTTTCATGAACTCCACCCTTATGAAGAGTACTGGCCATTTTGTACAGTGTCCTTCAATTTAGCTTTGTCTTATGTTGTTGCATGAGGTCATGAATTTTTGGAAGACTACCAAAGAGATCACATTCCCTCTTCATGGCCTTGTATCTGGTGTGCCTACTATCATCATGACTTACTACTGCTGAAGTTAACTATCATCACTTAGTTAAGGCGATATCTGTCCATTTTCTCTAATGTAGAAATTATTATTTTTACCTTTCTAAATTTATTAGAAGCAAATTTCTAAGTCCAGCCCCCTCAAGAAGAGGGGAACTAAGCTCTACCTCCTAGAAAGAAGACTATGAAAGAACTTGTGGATGTATCCTGAAAACACCATAGTAATCAGTAAACATTTTGATAGTGATACTGTGAGATACTCTGCAAATATCTTATTACTCCTAAATATTTTGTTCACTGATTATAGCAAGCATCAGTATCTTGTCTATAATTATTACTACGGAGGAGTACTAATAATCATTTTCTATTTTCCTTATTCCTTCTACATTTATTAATTAGAATTCTTCTGTAAGAAATATTATCATTTCTCTTCATTTACTATTCATTAATTCGTTATTCATTTATTTATACCAGTATCCACTTAAGGAAATTTATTTTATTCTTTGGTTATATAATCTAATACTATTGTTATTTATTTTGTTACTCCAATTTTGTAGCTTTGGCTACTTGGAACTCTTTCAGGATATCTCCAGTGTACTTTGACATGCCCCTATATTTTTATTACTTCTTTTTGTTTTGTTTTATTTCAAGTACTTCCTAACTTTCTAGTACTAAAAAACACCCCAGGTTCATCTTTATTTATTTTTCTGCCCCAAATCTTGAATAAGCCACTCCTGCAAAGAGCCCTTATTCATTTTTGTACAGAATAATACTTAGAGACCAAGATCTGGGAGTTATTAATAGTTTTGCTTATTGCTACTAGAGTTTAGTGATTCAAGGCCCTTTCAATGAACACAGCTAGGACATTTAAGTATGTACATTCAGCTATGTACACGCACATCTCTATAATTGGGTTGCCAAATAAAAAACAAGTTTCCCAGTTAAATGTGAATTTCAGATAAACAATGATTTTTTTCAGTATACGTATGTTCCAAAAATTGCAGGAGGCATGCTTATGCTAAAAATTACTTCTTTGTCTGAAATTCACATTTAACTAGATGTATAGTATTTTTAGTTTCCAAATCTATCAACCATAGTGTTTATTTCTGTGTATATATCCTTTTGAATCTATACTAAAAGACACAGAAATTCATATTGATATCACCACTTCTAATCTGGCACCACGGGGTTTATTCAAGCCTCCCCTGCCTCGCTTACTGGTAACTTCTTTCTTTGACAATGGGAAACCTGGTTTTCATTATCTACAGTATATTTACTTATTTGTTCAATCCTAGTTTACACATAAAATCATTTAAGAATAGCAAAAATATACCCTAGAGAGAAAAAGTAGATCAATTAGAGTGCAGATTTTTGTGGACAATTTTCATTTTTCAGCTTTACAGAATCTCTAGACAAACAAAAAATGTAGGCAAGTTCTTTTCTTCCCCTACCACTTCCAGTGAGGTTGTATCGTATTATATAATATCATGATATACTTAGGATTTATTTTTTCTAGTCTGTATTCCATTCTAGGATTCCTCCAAAGTTTGGTTAGTTATTAAAATTTGCATATACTAAAGTTATTCTTTGTCATTTACTGTTCTATGAGTTTAGACAAATAAAAGAATCTTATAACCACCTCCATTGTACCATACAAAACAGTTCAATCACCCTAAAAGTTCTCTTATACAACCTCTTACTCTTACCTCCAATACTTGGCAATCACTGATCTGTTTTTCACCCCACTGGTTTTAAAAGAATGACATATAAATAAAATTGTATATTATATAGAAAATTGTATATTATATAGTCTGTTTTCTTTCATTTGACCAAGTACATTTATGATTCATTCTTTCATGCTATTGCATGAATCAATGGCTCATTCCATTTTCCTGCTGAGCAATATTTCATTGTATGTATGTGCTATGATTTTGTTATCTGTTTGCCTGTTGAAATATATCTGAGTTTTTTCTAATTTTCATGGGTTATAAACATTCACAGAAAGTCTTTGTGTGAATAGAAGTTTTCAATACTCTTGGGTAAAGACCTCTGCATGAGATCACCAGGTTCTATGGTTACTATGTATTTAAATTTATAAGAAAACTTTGTTTTCCAAAGTGGCTGCACCATTTTTGCATTCCTGCCAGCAATTAATTAGAGTTCCTATTGCTTTGTGCTCCCATCAACACTTGGTATTGTCAGGTTTTTTTCATTTTAGCCAATAGAATAGGTCTGTAGTAATATACCATTGTGGTTTTAATTTGCATTTCCCTAATAAATAATGATGTCCAGCATCTTTCTATATGTGTATTTGCCATTTTTGTATCTTCTTTAATGAAGGATTTGTTCAGATTCTCTATTTTTTAATTTTATTTTTCTTATAAAATTTTAATAGTTCTTTATATATTGTTGAAACAAGTCTTTTATTGGATATATAGTTTGCAAATATTTCCTCTCAATCTGTAGGTTGTCTTTTCATTTTCCTAAGTGCCTTTTGCAGAGCAAAATTTTAAACTTAATAAAGAACAACACATTAATGTTTTCTGTTATGTTTATGTTTTTGGTGTTGTATCTAAAAACTCATTGCCAATCTCAAGTTTATGCAGATTTGCTCCTATGTATTCTTTTAGAAGCTTTATAGTTTTACATTTTATACTTAGGACTATGATCTATTTTTACTTAATTTTTGTATAAGGTATAAAATATGTGTTTAGGTTCTGTTTTTGATTTTGTTTTTGCATAAGATATTTTTGATATTCCAGCAATACTAATTGAAAAGACTATCCTTTCTCCATTTAATTGCTTTTGTATCTTTGTCAAAACCAGCTTGCTAATATAATGGTCTATATATGTGTGGGCCAACTACTGTGCTCTCTATTAAGTTTTATTGATATATGTAGCTCTCCTTTCACCAACATCATACTAAATTATCGCTTCAGCTTTATAGTAAGGCATGAAATCAAATAATATATCTTCTAAATTAATCCTTTTTCAAAATTGATTTGTCTCTTCTAATTCCTTTGCCTTTCACATAAGTCAGCTTATTGATCTCTAAAAAAAGTTTGCTGGAGTTTTGATTGGAATTGCATTAAATCTATAGATCAAATAGGTGACAATTAACATCTTAACAACATCAAGTCTTCTAATCAATGAAGACATGGCATATTTCTTCACTTATTTAGATATTCTTTGATTTAGTTCAGCAGGGTTTTATAGTTTTTAGAATTTAAAATCTTCAAATATTTTGTTTGATTTATACCTAATAAACATTTCAGTTTTTGAGCAATTTTAAGTGATATTTTGAAATTTATTTCAAATTCCAGTTGTTCATTGTTGTTAGGAGTATGGTTGTTTTTGTTTTTGTTTTTTGTTTTCCAGAGTATTATGGGGGTAAAAAAGCTTTGGTTACATAAATTGCTTTTGCACTGTCTGACAGGTGTGCCCATCCCCCAGACAGCACACACCACATCCATTAGGTATGGATTTACCCATGCCCCCATCCCCTGCACCTGCCCGACACCCTAGGAATGTTACTTCCCATATGTGCATATGAGTGTTGATCAATAAGTACCAATTTAATGGTGAGTACATGTGGTGTGTGTTTGTCCATTCTTGTGATATTGCACTTAAAAGAATGGGCTCTAGCTCCATCCAGAATAATACAGTAGATAGTTTATCATTTTCTTTGGCTGAGTAGTACTCCATGGGATACATATACCACATTTTGTTAATCCACTCATGTACTGAGGGGCACGTGGGTTGTTTCCACATCTTTGCAGTTGTGAATTTTGCTGCTATAAACATTCAAGTGCAGATGTCTTTTTTATTGAATGTCTTTTTTTCCTTTGGGGAGATACACAGTAGTGGAATCGCTGGATCAAATAGTAGTTCTACTTTTGGTTCTTTGAGGTATCTGCATATCACTTTCAACAAGGGTTGTACTGGTTTGCAGTCCCATCAGCAGTGTATGAGTGTTTCTCTCTTTCCACATCCACTCCAAGATTTGTTGTTTTGGGACTTTTTGATAAAAGCCATTCCCACTGGAGTTGAGTGATATCTCACTGTGGTTTTGATTTGCATTTCCCTGATGATTAGAGATGCTGAGCATTTTTTCATATGTTTGTTGGCCATAGGTCTATCTTCTTTTGAAAAGTTTCTATTCATGTCCTTTGCCCACTTTTTAATGAAGTTGTTTGATTTTTTTGCTGCTTTGCCTGAGTTCTATATACATTCTAGTTATTAGCCCTTTATTGGATGTGTAACACGCAAATATTTTCTCACACTCGATAGTTTGTCTATTTGCTCTAATGATAGTTTCCTTGGCTGTGCAGAAGCTTTTTAATTTGATCCAGTCCCATTTATTTATTTTTGTTGTTGCTGTTGTTGCTTTTGATATCTTCTTCATAAATTCTTTGCCTAGGTCGATATCTATAAGAGTTTTTCCAATGTTTTCTTCTAGAACTCTTATGGTTTTGTGCCTTAGGTTTAAGTCTGTTATCTGTCATGAGTTGATTTTTGCGAGAGATGAGAGGTGCACATCTGTTTCAGTCTTCTACATGTGGCTATCCAATTTTCCCAGAACCATTTATTGAATAGAGATTCTTTTCCCCAGTGAATGTTTTTGTCTGCTATGGTTGCTTTTGAATATTGATCCTGTCTGTTGTAAACTGGCTAAACAGATCTATCTTTGTGAATGTTCCATGTGCACTAGAACAGTGTGTATTCTGTTGCTGAGTGGAGTGCTCTATAAATGTCAATTAAGTAAGTTTTGTTGATAGTGTTGTTCAGGTATTCTACATCCTTACTGATTTGGCCCCAATTTGTTCTATCAATTACTGATATATGAGTGTTGAAGTCTCCAGCTATCAGTGTGTGCATTCTCTGATGTTCTGATTAAACTTCATTCTTAAGCAGGCACTAGGCTGTGCCTAGATGCTACAACTTTCACAATTGTTTCTGTTCTTCCTCCAGCAATAATGCTTGGTTTTCTGGGTTAAGCATGTAGTCCTGCCCCTCCTCAGAGGTAGAGCTCCCCACAGCTGCAAAGAGTTTCCAACAATGATCTAAGACAACACTTTCTGTTGCTCTTTCTTGTGCATTATGATTTTCATTCCACAGTGGAGGCAGAAGACATGGATCTGGGTGGTATTTTAGCAGTGATTACTATTCCCCTTCCCAAACCAGAGCCAGAGGGAACCTCTTTCTCAGTATTCTCCATAATATTCCCTCTGAGCATTTGGTGGCTTTCATGGAGGAAAAGCCTACAAGGGGTACAATCCCCCTGGTCTATGGCCCCCAAAGATTTCACACTCTCACACTAGCCCATGTTTGGCCTTTAGCAACATCTTTTTAAAAATTTAGCTACATCTTCTTACTAGCTTATATGGTGTGTGGATCCAAGTAAACAAATTCCAGAATCCTGTTTTTCCCCACTTTTGAGTTAGTTGTTTGCTCTCTACCCACAGTTCTTTGATGGATTCAAGAACATTCCTTAATTTTCACTTTGGCTAGCTTTTTTCTTATTGTGAAGGTGGCAGTGTCCTTTCTAACTCTCAACTGACATTTTAAAAGACCCTTTAAATATACCCAAGGATACTGCAAAGATTAGACTGTCTTTATTCAGCCCAAAGAGCATTATGGTTTGCAGTGATGCCACAGATAAGGAAATTAGTGAGTCCTTATGTTACCAATATATAGATTGTCAACAACTATGATGTCAGCACATAAGATGATAAAAAAAATCATTTGAAATCTAATCACAAATGCTACAACAGATGTTTTGCAATTGCTAATGGCTTAGCTGTTCTAATACTAAAGCATACTTTATTTACATAAAGGTCAAGAACACCAGGAGTGAATTTCATTAGACTTATATCAACAGTTCTATAAAAAATAAGAACTACGACATTGTATTTATAAGTAGAGTCACTAAACAAGTTAACAAGAAGAAAAATCCAGAGTGTGAGCATAGCACTCAGGAAAAAAAAATGGCTAAGAAATCCCAGAGTAATGTGAACAGAGTTCAAAATGCAACCTCCAAAACCACCCTTCAAGGCACAGCCTGAGAAAAATTTCACTCTAATGTCGCTTTCACAGAATGTCAGTATGCACTTAGGTTTATGACGTGATCCCAATAGTGGTTTATATCTCAGCTTTGTATAAGCCAATGAATAATATTATAAAAATGTTTACAGATAGAATATGCTACACAAGCCTAACATAAAAATAATTGTCAATGTATAAACACAAGTGACTTCAGAGGAGCAGAAATATTGTTAATTTGTACTCTGAGCATTTTTGTGGATGCAGACTTACATTTTGGGGCCAGGAACGAGAGATAAATGTTGCCTTAAATAACAGTGAGAGAGGAGTGAGGAAAAATGAGAGGAAGGTTAGAAAAAGAACAAGGAAGTTGGCAGTAGGCCGGGGTGCAAACAGGATAGGAATAGCCACCAAGGTCTAGGTGGGAAACAAACAGCGTGACTGTAAGTTATTGTAAGGTGAACAAGGTGACCCGTTAGTAAAGCTTGAGCTACAAAGCTGTTTCACTTTACTTCCTTTTATCCACAGAGCTCTGGAGTGCTATGATCCCAGAGTAAAAGCTGTTTCCACATTTGGATCAACCCCAGGGCAAAGATAAAGGACTTTGTCCAAAAGCAGAAATCAGTCAAAAGAAACTTAAGAATGAAAGTTCCTTCTTCTTTTCCCACCCTCGCTCTATCCCCTAGAATTTAGCAAAGTCTTGAAAGGGCTATTAGATTTTCACAGTTGCTGAAATGAGGTGACCTCCACACCTCCTGTGTTTGCCAGCAGCAGTCTATCCATGTCTGATCCTTTTTTTAATTCAATTTTTCAAAAATAATTGACACATAATAGTTGTACATATTTATGGGGTACAATGTGATGTTTCAGTGCATATATACATGGTATAATGATCAAATTGGAGTAATTATCATATCCACCACTTTCAATATTTACCATTTCTTTGTGGTGAAAACATTCAGCATTTTCTCTTCTAGCTATTTTGAAATATATAGTATGTTTTTATTTGCTACAGTCACCCTACTATGTAACAGAATGCCAATACTTATTCTTTTTGTCTAAATGTAGCTTTGCACCCATTAACTAACCTCCCCTGGTCCTCCACCCAACCTTCCCCAGCCTCTGGTAACCACCATTCCACTCTCTACTTCTATGAAATCAACTGTTTCAGATCTCACATAAGTGAGGTCATGTGGTATTTGTCTTGCTGTGCCTGAATTATTTCACTTAACATAAAGCCCCCTGGGTTTATCCATGTTGCCACAAACGACAGGATTTCATGTGTTTTATGAATGATTCGTATTCCAATGTGTATATATACCACATTTTCTTTATCCATTCATCGGCTGATGGGCATTTAGGTTAATTTCATATTTTGGGTATTGTGAATAGTGCTACCATAAACATGCATGTGCACATTTCTCTTCAGTATACTGATTTTCTTTCTTTTCGATATATACTCAGTAATGATATTGCTGGATCATATGGTAGCTCTATTTTTAATTTTTTGAGGACCTACCACACTGTTTTCCATAGCAGCTGTACTAATTTACATTCCCACCAACAGTATGTAAGAGCTCCCTTTTCTTCACATCCTGGACAGCATTTGCTAGGTTTTGTCTTTTTGATCATAGCTATTCTAACTGGGGTGAAGTGATATGTCATTATGGTTTGGATTTGCATTTCTCTCATGACTAGTGATGTTGAGCATTTTTCAAAATCTATTGGGCATTTGAATGTCTTATTTTGAGAAACATCTATTCAGGTCCTTTACCTATTTTTTAACCAGACTATGCTTTTTTGCTAATATTTGAGTTCCTTATACATTCTGGATATTAACCCCTTGTTAGATGCTTAATTTGCAAATACGTTCTCCTATTCTACAAGTTGTCTCTTCACTTTAATGATTGTTTCTTTTGTAGGGCAGAAGCTTTTTAGTTTGATGTGATCCCATTTGTCTATTTTTGCTTTCATTGCCTGTGCTTTTGAGGTCTTATTAAAAAAAAAAATCCAGCAGCAAAATTCACAATTGCAAAGATGTGAGAACAACCCAAGTGCCCATCAATACATGAGTGGATTAATAAAAAGTGGTATATGTATACTCAGCCACAAAACACAAAGGTGATATAGCACCTCTTGCATTATCCTAGATAGAGCTGGAACTCATTCTAAGGAAGTATCCCAAGAATGGAAAAACAAGCACCACATGTGCTCACCATCAAATTGGTATTAACTGATCAACACTTAAGTGCACATATAGTAATAACAGTGTCAGGCAGATGGGAGGGGGAGGAGGAGATGAGTATATACATACCTAATGGGTGTGGTGCACACTGTCCTGGGGATGGACACGCTTAAAGCTCTGACTGGGATCTGGCGAGGGCAATATACATAACCTAAACATTTGTACCCCTGTAACATGCTGAAATTTAAAAAAATAAAATAAAATAAATATTTTCCCAGTCTTCTTTGCAAAACCTGAATCTCATAACCCATTTGTTCATAGACTATATCACTCATTTGAGAAGTCAGGAGATTGTACCTGGTATTTGTGTTTATAGTAATGTAAATGAAGGAAAAAGCATGCTTCCTGTTCTATCCATGCAGCTCCAAACACAGGAACTACAGAGTCCCCAAAGGAAACATGATGACCCAGGCAAAGTCATCACGGCAACTACTTATCATGCTGGTTCCTGACGTAGTTTACAGCACATTGTACCTTGTAAGGATATCATTTTTCCCTCAAGATAACCCAGTGAATGTGCAATAGTATTCTCAAGGAACTCAGGTCTTCGGACTCTAAACCTAAAGTGCTACCTACCAACCCCAGCTGTATCCTCTTCACCTAATCACCCCACCCAACACAGTGTACCTATACTCACACAGGCATGGGTATTAGTATCTTTTCAACATTTCTATCAGCTGTATAATAAAAAAAATGAAAAATTTCCTTAAGAAAAAAAAATTCCTTTTCCTTAAGCATGAAGTGATTAGCTAATTGCCTAAAAACCTGAAAATAAGGACCTTAAACTGTATCATTTAATACTGAAAATATTTATACATACTGATAGATCATTAACTTTTTAAAGT
Organism: Microcebus murinus; assembly: GCF_040939455.1. NCBI lineage: Eukaryota > Metazoa > Chordata > Mammalia > Primates > Cheirogaleidae > Microcebus > Microcebus murinus. The sequence continues at coordinate 60,254,230 of NC_134108.1, read as the reverse complement.
ATTAAATTTCACATTTGTTTTAATTATAAACAAAAGAGAAAACTGTGTTAAATTTCCTATAAAAATATTCAAGAACAGAACATAATGTACTTAAAACTCAACTATTAAAAAACAGTGTTTCAAAGTTATCTCTCTGTGGTCCATTATCTATCATTTTCACTTGATAAGTTTTTCTTTGGGATATCTGTTTTCTAAGCTATGTGAACTGAAACTGTGAAATAATAAGAAAATTTGGTTGTTCCACAGTTAGGCTCTTTGTAGTAGATATTGATATCCTCCTATAGCTAGAATGGTGCTTCCTACCACACAGCCTAAGTATTCTAGAATTTTAAAAAATGAAATGTTATTTTTAAAATATTCAAGAAGTTACTGAATATGTAGAGGTATACACCAAAAAGGTCACAAGCTTGGAAGCAAGAGTTTATGTATTTTAAAATAGGATTTTTTAAACATGCCAAAATTATTGCTTTGGAAAGAGATCAATTGGTCCAATTTATTCATTTTACAAATGAGAACACTTCCACTAGAGAGGCTAAATGACTTTCCTAAAATCTCAAGGAAAGTGGGATAGCTGGAAACAGAACTTCTTCTCCATTTGCTCATTTTAACAGATGTCAGATCTAGGAAATAAAAACTAAACTTACAGTTGAAATCTTGGCTTCTCCCACAAATTAAATGCCATTCATCATCCATAGGCAAATGTGAAACAAGAAGAAAATATCACTTTATTTTGGTCAAATAAGGAGGTGAATTATGGTGAATTGACTAGAAATAAATTTTGACTCCAAATTCCCAGAGAAAACTCTCTTTTCTTAGGAAATACCTTGATAGAACTCTGAGGAAGGAAAATACCAAGCCCTTGGGGACATGTTCTATACGGAAATAGCAAAGTGAAAAAATAGCTAAACTGCTCTACATAACCATTTAACAGAAATTTGGAGTTGAGAGAAGAGTCTGTGACTGAGGAAGAAATGGGTTCAAATAACATAGCAGGATGTTGGACAAGAAGAATAAAAGTAAAAATGTTGGTGGACTGTCTAAAATATTTTGGAGAACAGGATCATTTAATTTTAATTTCTTCTATATATGCTAAGAATATACAATCTCATTATTGAGTCAAAAAGAAAAAAAGTGCTAAAAACATAACAAAATTTGTTGCACACATGAAAGTCCTGGACACATGTGTATTATTGGAAAGGGAGTTATCTGACCTTTCTTTTATGCCTGAAGCAGAGAAAGGAGAACAGTCCCAGGAGAAAAGAACTTATGAAGCTTTGCGCAGTGGCAGTATCGTAGCCAATGAGGTTTATCCGAGGCGCGATTATTGCTAAAAAAATAAAAAATAAAAAAAAAAAAAAAAAAAAGAACTTATGAAATACAGAATTCAATGAAAATAGAAGTTGAGAAGTTACAGAATTCTAAAATGCAGGCATGCTTCCTCCATGCATCCCTGACATACTAAAAGAAACATTATCCTCATCATTTTTCTGATAAAAGTTTAGCCTAATTGGTGTTTAATTCTCAAAATGTGTCATGACCCTAGTTGACATCTGGGTTATGCTATCATCTGGTTATGAGTCATGAGTGTAAAAATAAAAACATAAACCCTAACTCCAGGGAATTCTTGGCTTTCAATTTCATTATCACATTGTATTTGACACTTGTCAAAATCAGGGGTGATGCCCACCTCTAGCAAGGCTTAAATTAGTTTTATTTAGTCCGTTTGTTTGGTGATGTGTAGTGAAGCTAAAACACTTAGAAAAATTATTTAGAAGACCCCAAATACCATACACAAAGTAAACTTTAAGAAAATTAAAGAGTTTAATGTAAAAGATTAAAGTAGAGGAAAACTCACAGGACAATGATATGGATGTGCAGAAGAATTTCTTTTAAATGATATCCTTGGTGCAAAAACAGGTCAAACACAAAAGGAAAACATATATGGCTTTGGCTATTATAAAAAAGATAAAAATACATGGAATCTGACAAATATGGCAGGTAAGGATTAACCCCAACTTTGTATAGATTATATTAATAATACAACAACATCGGGATTCAAATAGTTAAATGGACGAAGGACATAAAGAGGTTATTTAAAAGAAAAGTAAATCCAATCTTAAGCAAACATCTGAGAAATATATAACCACATTATTGATCAAAGTTAAAACATGGTATCATTATTATATGATAAATTGGTAAAAGCAACTTCTTCAGTGATATTTCATGTTAATCAGGATGTCATTTAATAACCAGAATGTAATTAAACTTGGTTATATTTGCAATGTACAGTGTGAAAATAGCATACATTAGTACTTTTCTGTAAAGCAAAATGACAGTATTTACCCAAGAATCACAACCAAGTATATAACTTTAGCCTAGTAATCCCAAAGTAATAATAACTAAAAGCAATATTAAAACCTGCTATTGCAGCACAATTCACAATTACAAAGATCTATAATCAAACTAAGTACCCATTAATGATGATTAGATAAAGAAAATATGATATATATGTGTGTGTATACACACGCATGCATACACCTACACACCATGGAGTATTACTCAGCTATAAAAAAGGAATGAAATAATATCTTTTGAAGAAACTTAGATGGAACTGGAGACCATTATTGTAAAAAAAGGAAAAACAAATACTGCATGTTCTCACTTACAAGTGGAAGCGAAATGATGAGTATACATGGTCATACAGAGTGGGATAATGGACATTGAAAACCAAGAAGTGGGAAGGGTTGGAAGAGGGTAAGGGATTAAAAATTACTTGTTGGGTACAATGTACACTATTCAGGTGATGGGTATGCTAAAAGCCCTGACTTCACCACTATACAATTCATCCATGTAACAAAAAACACTTGTACTCCCTAATTCTATCAAAATAAATTAAAAAATAAAATAAAACCTATCCTCCTCAAAAAATAAAACACCTATCCTAAACATTAAAAAAATAAGAAGAGAGGAGAAAATTATGGAATAGATCAATTAACCACTACACAATAATTTTAAATACTAAAAATAATGACAATTTAGTATATTATTTTAAGTAAAAGTACAGAACAGAAAATAGAATCTAAGCTCAGAATACATACATGTACATGCTCAGAATACATACATATTTGTGTGCGGATGTATGTGTATGGTAAAAGTTAAAAATGATTTTTGAGTTAGAGTGAGGGATAGAGAGTAAATTTGTCTTCTAATCTCTTTATTGTTGTTATAATATTTACATGAGAAAAACAGGGGTTTGGGGACTGCAGAGGGAATATATATTACCCATATTCAACACTATTCAATTCATTCAGTATTAAATGTGGGTAATATATAACTCTTGATTTCCTAAATTGTCATTTTATCTGTTGACATATACCATCTCTTCATTAAATTAAAAGAAATATTAAAGCTCTATTATCTGCTCCAAATTTTCATTGTGATTATCAAATATTGAAAACTCACTTTAAGTAATAACAATTTCTTAGAAGTATGTTATCTCCCAGCATTAATGAGACATACTGTCCCAATTTGGTATCAACAATAAGGCTGACAACAATGAAATAATTATTGTAATATGAATTTAGACATGCCTTGATATACCAGTGAAATGCTAACACATTTTCTATGTTTCATTTATTTATTTATTGTGGTTCTGTTATTTGCATCCAGCCATATATGAGTTCTAGATATTCCACATTCTTTCTCCACATTTATTAGTGTTTGAATTTTTCATTTTAGCCATTCTGGTGGGTTTGTACAGGTATCACACTGCAGTCCCAGGTACTATTTTAGGTGTTTTGTGTGTAATATCTACATAATCATCAATAAACCTATGTGGAAACAAGCATTAATAAATGTCAAGCTGTTAGAATGTGAGTTGTCACACTGCCGAGTCTTCGCTCTTAACCTTTGCAATAGAGCTGCCTAGTACCACATCAATTCTTTTCTTCATTCTCCTGCAGATTGTTGCACTGGCATGGTTGTTGCAGTGGAGGAGATTAAAATCAATCATTCTTTTTCCATTAGCTCAAAATATTAATCAAATTGATGTTGCATTTTCTCCCTTTAACCTATGACATTCATAATGTTGTCTTTTAAGCACTAAGAAATTAGCATCCAAGCTGAAATATCAGTTAATGTGACTGATGAAACAAAGAAAAACTCCAGAACCGTCTGTCGTCCAACTATAATTATGCACAATTTAAAGTTTTAAATCATAAACAGTATGATGAATGCCTGTATTACCATACCTGTAAGTACATTTGTGGCAAAGCTAAGAGTTTAACCAGTCCATATGGCATGCTAATTTAGCTTTCAGGCTATTCTCTGTGGCATCAGGCTCAAGACTGTAAGCAATTTTCTTCATAGCAATGTACATAAATAAAGTCAGTAACTGCTCCCTTGTCTTCATTTTTGTAATTTAAAAAAATTTAATTGACAATAATTGTATGTATTTGGGGGGTACAACGTGATATGTGTATATATTGATATATGTATACATTGAAGAATGATTAAATCAAGCTAATTAACATATCCTTTATCTCACTCACTTTTCACTTTTTGTGGTGAGAACATTTAAAAGCTACTTTTTTTAACAATACATTATTATTAACTACAGTTACCATGCCATACAACTGATCACTAAAACCTATCTTCTCATCTGATTGAAACTTCACACCCTTTGACCAACATCTCCCTTTCCTCATTTCTTCCTCCCCTCATTCTCTGATAACCACCATTCAACTCTCTGCTTCTATTAGTTCGATGTTTTTAGATTTCACATATGAGTGAGATCATGTAGTATTTGTCTTTCTGTGCCTTAACTTAGCACAATTTCTTCCGGGTTTATCTATGTTATTGCAAATGACAAAATTTCTTTCTTTTTAAAAGCTATATAGTTCCCTTGTCTTCTTGAGCACTTCTTTCTATTCATTAAAATAAAACCAAAAGCTTGAAATTTCAGAATTTATGATGAATTATATTATATTGCATACATTTTTCTTTTAACCTTTGTGTATCTTCTAATTGTTAATGATTTGTTGCTTTTTTTGCTGTCATTTAAATGAGTCTACTGTACTTGTATCTAACACACAGGTTGTAATTCAAGTTTCTGGAGCAAAAAAATTAATTTCACATACAATTTATAATCCGGAGAGAGAATAAAATATGACTATTTTGTAATTTTTATTATGAATTTTGGTTGGCAGGATCAGGGTGAGGTATTGGGAGGAGATGACATTCAGGAACACAGTTCCAGTGTCGTCTGAGTGGTCTGGACCAGTTGGGCTTGCGAAAGGATTGAGATGCCTTTGGCTAGAGATTTACTACATTTGTCCTTGGAAGAGGAAAAGGAAAAACATTAAAAAAAAAAAACACCTAGGTCAAAGTCTAGACTCTTATTTTATGGATGTAAAATGTCCAGGTTGCTACAAGGTTACCACAGTTTTCAGCTATGCTCAGACAGTGGTTCTTTGTGTAGGTTGTTCAACAGTGCTTTGCCAGCCTGCAGGAGGAAGGGCCAGACCCACAGAAGGGTGATTATTTAGAAGAAAGCAACACTAATGATCTACACAACTTCCTGAATTTGTGTTATCTCACAGAAAGCATTATCATAAGTTCAGTAATTCTAGTTAATCTACCAAAATAATTTTGTAAGGTATACAACAGTGTTCTCCTATTTAGGTAACAATTTTTCAATAAAGTTTTGATTATGGGGGGAAAATACAGCTCTTTAAATGTATTTAGGCAAAAATAAGGGGAAGGGTGGTATGGAAGTAGGAAACTGAAAGAAAGAAATTAATGTAATTTGGGGAAGAAAAATAATTGACACATATCAGTAATAGTGTAGTATACTGGCTATACATATATTAATAGAACTTTCCATTGTAAACCATAAACACTTGTGTACAGTTTATCTTTATTGCACAGTACTATGACTCCTTTCATGACTTGGCCATTAAACATTGTGACCTTGTAATAGGCTTGAATAGATATCTCCATGAGTTCCTTGAAAGAAGATGATGAATAATACGATTCGTGTAGCTGATTCCACATACAAGTTTTCACAAAGTTCTAAATAATGCTAAGAATAGCACAGAAAACAAAGAAATCACTAAAATCAACATGATTTTAATGAAGAGTAGAGTATTTGCTTTCTAAGCGTAATGGAGAAACATTGGTATTTTGCATTGTTAAAATCCAGAAAAAGACAGATACTATTTTGTTTGAAAATCTAAGTTTCTTTATAGAAACAGTAATCTAAAATTGTTTAATATGATACTCAGATAACCACAAACAGAATGAATTGTTCAAATAGAATGTCAAGGCTCTGGTTCAGTTGTCATTTTCTGTTTTTAAGAGGACTCCAGATGGGCAATTAATCCAATTTCTTAACTTGTTCTATAGTCATATATTTGAACTATTGGGAAAATTTTGAAAATTTTGTAAAGCCTTCTATAATATTATTCCATTTTTGCTAAAAATTAAACTATCAAAACTAAATTCTTACACAATTTTTATCTGCAAATCTTTCATAAGTCATGCCTTAATCAACCTGTTTGCTATTATGTAGAAATAATTCTAATGTTAACATCTAAGAAAGATCAGATCAGAGTTGTAGATCTTAAATTTACCAAATTTACCACTTTTAAGAAAGTTTGGAATTTCATATATCTTTTCTGTATTATTAGATATACAAAACGTTAGTACTTTTGCAGTAGTAATGATGTGATATTAAATATTATGCTATGAGCAAAGTTTAGATCATTCTTAATATAACAGAAGAAGTTAGACAATTAAAATCTATTCAGTAAAATCATTTCTCATATAAATCACATGGGTAAATCAGACTTTTCAATGAACCACTTAAGAACAGCTTTCTGTTCATAAACAAAGCTAACTTGACCTAACTCTGTCTCCCCATAACATATACTATTTTAAAGTGTATCACTAAGCTATAATTGATCTATGTCCTTAACATAATTACAGAAGAATTCAAAGTCCAAGTTACTTTTTTTAAAAACTCTGAACCCCCAAACAATAAGAAAATGTAGAATTTTTACAGAAATTTTCACTTAATAGTGGACTTTTTTAGGAGAAAAAGAACTTTCTTAGACCAAATTAGGTGAACATTTTCAAGTGAGATGTAAAATGAAAACAGCGATTTCCCACCAGAGCCTAAATCATAAATCATTTCAAAGAAATCAATGTACATTCCCTTCTGTGTCTGGTATTTCAGTCCCTTATATAATACATCTTTCTAAAACAAATGGAACTATCATATACCCTTGCTAATAGAAAACTAATGGTAGGTTATACCTCAGATACCTTGTTTATGGTATTTTCATACTTATTGCTTTATATCTCCATAAAGCTTCATTTTTATGTTTCACTAGGTAATTTCTAAGGAAAGAAAATCTGTTCTAAATCATTAGCTTTGTGTATTGAAAAACATATATTCACTATATTTCATGGCAGATTTTTAAAGTCAACTAGAATCAATCAATAAAACTATTACAGAAGATTTTCAATGCCTGAACTACTCTTTAATAATAATTTTTTAAAGCATTCACATAGATCTAATTGGCATTTATAACTTCTTTCAGAGTTGGATTTGTTCTGGACAGGGAAATAACAACAGGATAGGCTTAGGTGACCATTGTATTTTCATCTTTAGCTTTCAAGTAACTCAGTGTTATTTGTATTGAGAGGTAGAATTGGTGCTATATTTTGCTGAGAGTATCTAGACATTGATGTCAAAGAACCTAGAGTCCAAGAGAGAATAACTCTAACATAAGATAATAGTTATAAGCACCCATAAATCAGGTGGACATGAAGAGTTATGGAAGTGCAGAGGAAAAGAGGCTTCTTCCTGCTTGGGAGGAGCAATGTCAGGGAAGAATAGTGGCTTTGAACTGGAGCTTAAAGGGTGAGTAAGAGAGCCCGACGTTGAAGGGCATGAAACTGATCTTTCACAGCACACTTATTAATGCCTAGTAACATATTGTGGAACAGAGTACCAAGAAATACTGGCTTGGGAAATGTCACTGTACAAAACTAGTATCCATGGCCACCGTGAGGCAAGAAGAGGTATGATCTGAGTAGTGTTCAGTGAGAGAGGAAAAGATGTGGAGGGAAGGGGAGGAGACCTGCTGTACAGACAGATTCAGACAGACTTGGGAATTGTCTTACAAACAGGAACAAGTGGATATTAGTTTCATAAGGCTCAGAGCAGTATTCACTCTCCAGTACAACTTTCAACAGCCATGACAAAAAAGAAAAGTCCCCACAACTGCAGGTAGCACCATCACTTCCTCAGCTATTGTAAGAAATAGCACATGTGACAATAACAAAAACAAAAATCACAGTTTATTTAATTGTATATTACTAAATATCACCTCATTGGTTCTCCTTTCTTAGTTTTCTCTGCTGGCTTATACTTACTTCATCACTTTTTTTCTCTCTTTTTTTTTTTTTTTTTTTTTCTGTTCCAGAGACAGGGTCTTTCTATATTGCCCAGGCTGGAGTACAGTGGCTATTTACAGGCACAGTCATAGCTCACTATAGCCTCAAACTCCTGGGCCCAAGCAATCCTCCCATCTCAGCCTCCTGAGTATCTAGGACTACAGGTAAGAACCAGCTAATTTTTAAATTTTTTGTAGGAATGAGGTCTTGCTATGTTACTCAGGCTGGTCTCCAACTCTTGGCCCCAAACAATCCTCCCACCTTTGCCTCTAGAAGTGCTGGGATTACTGGCCTGAGCCCCTTTGCCCAGCCGTCCATCACTTTTTAATGTTGGAATGTGCCAGGACTCAGACCATGGTGAATCTCTTCTCTTTTCTACCTATACTCATCCACTTGGTGATCTTTTCCATTCTCAGGGCCTTAAATGCCATCCTTGTGCAGATGAATCCCAAATTAGTACCACTGCCCCAGAAATCTCACCTATACCTGGAACTGTCTATCTGACACTTTAGTGCTCAGGAGACTTCTAAAATTCAATGTGTTTCAAACTAGTCTCCTGGCTCACCTCCCATCTCCCTACCCTTAAGCCTGTGCTACCAGATATCCTCCCCTGCTAGCTGCTCATGCAAAAATCTTATAGACATTCTTGACCTCGTTCTTTTTCTCTCACCCAAAACCCAATGCATCAACATACTGTTGGGGCTACCCTTAAAATTCGACTAGAATCTGACCTATTTTCATTATCTCTACTCTCATGTGTGGCTCAAATTACTTGTCTGGCTCCAATCTGATCTCTCTGCTCCCCTACAGTACATTCTCAAGTAGAACAGCCAGATGGATTCTTTTAGATCATATCTCAAATATGACTGCTCTGCTCAAAACCTAATATAGCTCCCCATTTCTTACAAGGGCCCACAAGTCTCCATATGTCTATTCTCTCATAGATGTCTCCATCACCTCATTTCCTACTACCTTTCCTTTAGCTCAGTCCATGCTAGACACACAAGCCTCCCCGTATTTCTCAACTATGCCAGGTAAGTTCCCACCATGGGCTGAAGCACTAGCTGTTCCCTCTGTCTATAATGGACTCCTCCAGGATAACTGTAGGGTGGACTCTCACCTTAGTCAAGTCTGCCCAAATGTCACATTCTCAGTGAGGTCTACTGTGACAACCTTGTTTGAAATTATAACCAGCTTCCCACCCTATGCAGTACTTTGGCTTTTCCATCTGGTGCAACACTCCAAATCTCCATTATCATGCTCTCTTTTCTTTTTTTCTATTTCCTTCCATAAAATTAATCAACTTTCTAACATACAACATAATTTGATTATTTATTGGATTTAATTTTTATTGTGTATCTCTCTCTTTACTAGTGTATAAAATCCACAAGTGCAAGGATCCTTGCTTTATGTACTTATGTATCCCAAATATCTACAAAAGCAACTGCCAATGAAATTATGTAATATTGATAATATTGAATTACATAATATTAATTAAGATGATAATATTTAACTGTGTTTGCAATTTAAGGCAAACTATGTTTGTCTATAGTATATTATTTATGTAAACTATATTCCCTAAAATTCTTTTTAGAAACTTGACATTCCTGTTTAAAAGTGAGATGGGTATGGCTAATATTTTGTGCCATCTTTCCCAGTTTGAGTTTCAGTGTGTGTTTGCTTTATGAAATAAGATGGGAGTATACCCCACATAAACTGCAGACCATGGAGTATTATATACTGCATACAAATTATATATGCCAAAAAGTTCAAGAGAATTTACCAATAAGGCATTCTATTCCCAGAGCATTCAGCAGATTATTTTAAGACATTTTGAAGTTTTTCCTCTGTTATCTTCTACTTTCTGTTTAAGAAAAATTTGGAAATTAAAAAATATATATACACATATATGTATTTCATAGGTATATCAACTCATAGGTACATAAAAATATATGGATATATTCTAAATATTAATATATTAGCATTCAACATAAGTGCCTAAACAATCTAACAGTGTTAAAAACAGGTTTGAATCTGGAGCGGGGGGCGGGGGGTGTGGAATTCCAATTTTGCCACTTACTAAACATGTGAACTTTGGCAAGTTAAAATAACATTTTTATGTATGATGTTTCCCAACAATAAAAGGGTTAATAGTCCATATCTCTTTGGGTTGTAGTGAATGATTCCACACATGTAAAACATACCTGGAATTGAAACAAACAATTTAATATTTCAGTTTCCTGTTGGTTAAAATGAAAACAAAACCCTCCAACAAGTGATAGTATTTTTCATGATAGCTGAGATTAGTTTCATTTCAATTTCTGGTTGATGCTTACACAGCAGGTACTGTGGAATCCTTCAGCTTTTTGGTTCTCTGTCTTTAAGAATTGAATAATCTGAACAAACACTTGACAAAGTGCTACATAAGAGGATTCTGTGTCTTTTTTTGTGGTGTGAGAAATTCACTGTGGATGTGAATAATTTCTCCCACTAATTTATATATTTAATAGTAATATGTTTAAGCTGTGGTAAGAATTCTATTTAACAATATGACCGGGCACCTCCCAGATCTGTCACATCTGTATTTCCTGGAGGATATCAGGTCTGCTAATCTCTAGTCTCTCCACAGGAAGGTTTTGCCCATCAATCCTCTACCTTCTGCCACTGTGGGTTAGTTCTGCTTCTTATATGTTCTCAGAGCTCTCTTCATTCATCCTATAGCACTTTTTTTAACACCAGAATTATACTTTTGGAGGTAGTTGTATAATTACTAGTTTAAAATCAGAATTTAGCTTCCATGAGTGTGTGGATTGTGTCTGTCTTATTTGTTTGTTGTATCAATATCTACACTACCAGTTTCAAACTCTAACACCTAGCAGTAGATACTCACTAAATGTAAAAATGAGTGAATAGATGCTATTATTCAGAATGTACCAAATAGTACAACATGGTGCTTAGTAGCATAGATTTGGGAGGGAGAAAATTTTGATTCTGAGTCTCTCTCTCTCTGCCATTTTATAGATAGATTTCTCCCAGAAGAATTACTTAATATTTCCAATATTCAGCTTCCTTATCTGGAAAACATATATAACAAAAAATCCTAGCCTCACAGAACAGGTGTGAAACTGTAAACGGGATCATGTACCTGAAGAGTTCAGCACATTGCAAGCACCTAGGTTATTAGGTATTAGGGTTATTATTGAACAGGTTATTATCATGCCTTTGGTCCTATTTGTACCTTTAATTACTATAAAATGATCCTCTTTATCCAACATTATTTTGTTTGTATTTGAAATATATTTCCCTGAAAAATATTCTAAAAATTTGTGTCTATTTTTTTAAATTTACCTATTTACTATGAACTAAGTCAATTTGTTTCCTACAATTATTAGATTCTTCAGATGGCAGACATCAGAATCCTAAAATACTTAAAGGCAGAAGAGGACTACAAGTCCTACCTCAATACTCAATAACAGATTGGATGTTTCAGTGACAGTTGGTCTCAACCCTGCCACATCTACCTAGATTGCAACAAAGGGCACAAGAACAGTCATACAGCCTGTTTGTATGAAGCTTGATGATCTTTCAGCTCCCTGTCCTTTCAAGCATTCTATGCACTGTACTATCTTACAAAAGGATCCACTTGAAACAGATGTAAAAATTACTAATGGCAGAATCCAACCAGACTTTAATCCAAATCAAGCAATGGAATCATGTTTTGTGATTCATCTCAGGACCAAGACGAATCTAGGCCTTCGAATACTGCTCCAAAGGGAATGAATGAGCTTCTTGATTTTAAACCTTGTTTATGCAAAGGCACTTGTGTTTGATTAATATCTCTAGCCAATCCACAAATCTTAAACATCATTAATGTCATCAACACAAACAATTTCTCACATCCTTTATGCCAGTTCTAACCAGAGATAAAGAGAGTTTGACTTGCTTGTAGCTGCTGCCTTTGAAGTCTTTAATAAAGACCTTAAATGAAATCTTTCAAATTCTGATAACTCTCTCTCACTCACCCATCCACCCCATGTTAAGCACTCCAGGGGTATATATAAATCAAAACCCATGTACACAGAATTTTCTATGCTGAAATATTTTAAAGTAAATTAAAGCAATGTAATATGTTTGCTAAGTCATTTTATATTAACTCATTGCAGATATTTACTTACCCTCTCTGGAGATATTTACTTACCCTCTCTGTGCTTCAGTTAATATTTTTAAATGAAGATAATAATACTAATCCCCTTACAGGTTTGATGTGAGTTTTAAATGAGTTAGTACCTATTAAGCACTTAAAACAGTGGGTATCTGTCCTGTACAGAGGGTTCAATTAATTTTTGGCAGCTGCTGCTGCTACTATATTATTATTCCATTTCATAATTACTAATATTTATTGAGAGTATTAGCAGATTTTTTAAAACTCTCTGGAATCCAGGTTTTAGTTTTTTGGATAACATTATTTTTTTCTGAGTTCTCCGGATTCTAATCCCTTTTTTTTTTTTTTTTTGGCATCCCTTAATTCTTTCTTGGTTCCTATGTTATTTTTCCCATTTACCCATTTATGAGTAAAAGAAATCTCCTCAGAAAGGAGTAGTCAGGTTGTGTGGATTACACACAGCTTCCACATAAATCCCTCTTGTACTGCTCAGGCAAGTCCCCAGGATACTAGTGGCTTCCTAGGAAGAAATTTCCCCTCTATGGTTGGAAGTAAAACATATAAAGGATATATATTGTTCTTTGTCTAATTTCTGGTTCATTGGAAGCAATGAACAAATGTCAATTTTCCTTATATGCATGAGACCAGGTCTTAGGCCTCTAGAACAGAGGCTCCCAACTCATGGCCCCTAGCTTAGATTTCGATGTCAGAAGTAATTGCTTGCCTTACATAGTGCTTTTCTTTTTCTTGTTGCTATTGTTTGTTTTGTTTTACTTAATTTAAAGCAGCATTTGAAAATTGGGAGATTTTCCATTAAAACCCACATGTCAAGTATCTCTGGAAATATCAGAATATCAGGCAACAAATAAAAATAGTTACAGAGAGCCAAGTAGCAGCTTCCCCACTTCCAGAGGGCATGTGCTCTCCAACTTACCTCAGTGCTGCTTCTACCACTCTGGACGCCCCACCATAAGGTCAAGTGGCTCTTTCTGCTCATATGTGTGACTCTGCTCTTTAAGGTTCTTTTAGAGCAGATGTATTTTCTGCACTCAACCAACCTGCATCTGTTCCTAAGCCCTTACTTAATATGAAAATAGGTAAGATGCCAGGCTTCTATCTATTGCCAACCGCTCCACTTGTGTTCTGAGTCCCACATTCTTTTTGCGTATTCAAAAATTTTGCGCTTTTCTGCACTATCAGTTTTTTCCTCTCAACTGGCTTGTTTTCGTCAGCATGCAAACATGCAGTAATATCTTCCAACTTTGAAACATTCTGTTGTTTTTATATTCCCAATCAAACCACCACCTCAATTCTCTTTTATAGCGAAGTCCCTCTTAGTTGATGCATCATTTGTCTCTCCCTCGTCACTTCATTTCCTTTTTCAAAGTCACTTCAGTGAGGTTTCTATTCTCCCTACTCCACTGAAACCATTCTTGTCAAAGTCACCAATCTTGCTAAATCGAAAAATTAACTCTTTGTTGTTACTTTAACTAGCTATCTCATCAGAATTTGACAAGTTATTCAATAATCTTTGTTTGAAGTACTTTCTTCTGTTGGCTTCCCTAACATCACGCTTTCATTTTGTTCCTCCAGTTTATCAACTGATTTTTTTAATCCTTCTTTGAAGGGTTTTCCTCATTTTAACTGCATCCTATTGCTTACTGCCTCAACCACGTTTCATGCACTACATCTCACTTGTCATATCTTTTCTTTTCTCTGACCACATTCATACCCTGAGCTTTAAATATTCCTCTTGTACAGATGACTCTCAGAACTCTCTAGCCTCAAACACTCTCCTAAACTCTGCATTCATGTGACTCAGGCCAATTCAACATCTCTATTTGAATATCAATTAGGATCCCAAGCACACATATCAGAATCCAAACTCTTGATTTTCTTCTTCAGATCTATTCTTACCCCAGCTTTCCTCATATCAAAAAGAGAAACTATGATTTATTTAGTTGCTCATTCTTGACCCTTCTCTTTTCCTCACTGTTGATATATAATCTCCCAAATAAGCTCAATCAGAAATGAAAAAGGAGATATTATAACTGATACCACAAATATACAGAATATCATCTATAAATACTATGAACATCTCTAAAACATACAGGAAATGGACAAACTCCTGGAAACACACACAAATAACTACATTGTACTCCTTAAATATATACGACTTTTATTTGTCAAAAAAGAAAAGAATAGGTATATATTGCTTTGTGGATAATGAATATATATTAATACATATTTTTAATATGGAACCATCTATCTGCTTTGGTATTAATAATTTATGTTACCAGTTTGGCCCCAATAGCATCTGAGTTTCCAGTTACTATACTAAGCCATACTAAGAAGCTCAGGCTATGGAGACTTGCTATTTTAGATAGATTAAATTAAGGAAGATAGGAGGCCTAAACTATGCTCAGTATCCAGTTACTAAGCAGTTGATGGAAGATCTTAACTGGCCATGAGAGAAAAGAGAAAGAAAACTAGATGTTTTTTGTCAGAAAATGTGGGTCTTAATTCTTGGTTTTGCCGTGACCTAATTATATGGCCTTCAATGAATCACTTATTCTTGGGCATTATGATTGGGGCTTATTTGTGTGTTTGTTTGTTTGGTCATGGTGGATGTTTAATTTGTAAAATGAGCAAGTTGAGTCATTTTGCCTCTTTAGATTCTCCCAGCTCTACAATTTTTAAATGATTGATTATTCTTTGCTTTTATCCATGTTCTATGCATATCTATATTTTCCAGATACAACAGTAATAAGTGCACAATATATGTGAAACTGATCTATTATGGATAATACAAATCAGAGAAAAATAATGCTGGCTACATGGTTCCTCTCTCACCAAGACCCAGACATATATTTTGCATGATTTTTAAAGAGATTATTCAATGAGATGCAGACTGGTTCAAATTATTCATGCCATCAAGCTTTTAGCACTTCCTTGGAGCTCTGTTCCTCTTCACTGTTGAGCAATTTTTTGGATAGTAGGATAAAGTTTCCTTTGCTCAATTTCCCCCTATTTCTTTTCATTATTCCCTTTTAGATCAGACAGCATTCTTCTACCCATCTTGGTACTTATAGTCTTCAAAGATTTTGTAGTAATGTGCCATGCCCTAGTAGCTTTGTAAGCTAATTTCAAACCCCTAGAGCTTCATGGAAATCTTGTTGCTTACATTTTTTCCAGAGAGGTAGAATGTAAATCAGGTTATTAATATTTCAAATCTGGCTTCATGAGACCATATTTAAAATTCCATTTTTGTTTTAAGTAGAATAAATTTCCTCACATATTCCATTTCTAAATGGCAAAAACTCTAAGGAAACTGAAAAGTCATACCTCCTACTGTGTCATTTTCACAGCAGAATGGAAAGGAATTGTCACCTAGCAAGTTCATAGTTTGCTGCTTCAGAAAACCTAACTCAACTTATGTATTTTTTTCTGTTTCTATTTCATATTATGCACAGTCTCCTGATTTCCACTTCACTATGAAGCTTGCTTATTTTTGTGTTACCTGAAATATAATTTCCCATGCTATTTAATGTTAGCACATCCTTCTCTCTTCCCAAGTATTTAGCTCTTCATTTTCTAAGGTATTTAATTTAATTTTACTCATTTTATAAATGCTGTCCATTTGTTTGCATAAGACTCTTCTTTTCTTTCACTCTTGTGAAGGATAGATGATAGTTATCTATCATCAAAAAATGTTTATGAACTTATGCCTTGCCTGTTTTGTTTTTCAAGAAGATACTTAAGCATTCTCAGTATTACTACAGCATTTTCCATTTTATAAATCTCAGTGCTTTAAAAATTATCCAATTGGTATTTATATAGTAGCTGTTAGAAATATTAAATGATAGTGTACATTTTGTAAGTATTTAGAAATTGGGATTATAACCACTTATACCCAGTAATTGAAAGTAAATTATTCTCCTTCCTTGGAATGGTTCATCTGATTACAGCATGGCCCAGCCTTGACACAGTCATGAGTATCTTACCATTTGGCTTCTTCTGTTGTTTCTGAGTGGCAGAGATCTTCAAATAGGCTCATGTTTCCATCAGGCTCCTTTTAGGCCAGAGGTGGTTTTAAGAGTACCTGGAATATGATCGAACATAACAAATGTTAGTTTCCCATCTATTATGAATAGAGACTGAAATGCATCCTGGCCCCAGGACTGATTATTTTTGGTAGAATTATACAAATCATATGCAACTTAATAGGTCACAGGATAAGGGTAAATTTCTCATACTATGCTACTGCGTGTGATTATCAGTGCTGCTTATTCTATTAGCATTCAGGAACAAACATGTATGCAACAGATTAAAATCTAGTGGGCGAGTTTGTTTTAAAGGTGTGAGTGGAGTGCAATAAAATCACTAGAGATTGAATCATAAACAGTACCTTGGAAATTCAAGAATATTTTCAAAAGAAGCTAAACTTTGAACATTGGTGTTTGCATTCCAGACAGTGAGAACAGTATAAGTAAAATCAGTCTTAACAACTGTTCAGAGTAAAGTCGGAGTTAAGTCAAACATGGTTATCATAGTAGCAAGAAAATGAAAGCCTCCCAAGCTAGTGCAAGTGACTATAAATATTTTAATTATGCATGTGCATTTGAATCCAAGGAAAACCTAAACATCTGAAACATGAAAAGTGCAGCAACTAGAGAAGTTTCAGGACTTCTATTATTCGTGAGTGAACTATTCTTCCATATATTTTTTTCTTTTCTATCCCACTGCCAGTTAATTCAGGCTCTCATCATCTCAATTCCAATTTCCCAGGTGAATAATCTAATTAACTTAGCTTGAGACAGGTGATTCTCTTCTTAATTTGTTCAGTTGTTCAAGGTACAAAAAAGGGTATTGTGCTATGTTCTTTGAAGAGGATTTGAGTGAGACGATTTTCTTTGAAAATGGAATGGCTTAATAATGACATCCTTAGAAAAAGGATAGTGGCAGATGATGGGAGTGGAAAGTTGGACAAGGATAAAAATATGAAAGATAGTTACTTCATTCACTATAACAAGCCACCCCAAACTTAGTGATATCAAACAACCACTTTAAATGTCCACATATTCTATGAGTCAGGAAATCAAATAGCGTACTATAGGAATAGCTTCTTTCTGTTACATTATGTCTGAAGTCTAAGCTGGGAAGATTCAGGTGCTAAAGATGACTCAGTGGCTGGGGGATGAAGTTACCTGATGGCTATTTACTCATATGACTTGTCTTTGATGCTAGCTATGGACTAGGACCTCAGCTGGGTCTGCCAGACACAATTACCAGCAATGGCCTCTCCATGTGGCTACTTGAGCTTCCTCACTTACTATTTTAATGGAAAAAAGATTTAAAGGAAAATGAATAAATAAATTTTTATGTCATTTGGCATATAGAAAAGAGAAAGAATTATTATGTATGATACTTAAAAGTTCTTTAAAAACAGTAAAAACATGATGAACACCCAACAGAAATTAAGGTGCATTAAGAAAACAAAAATTACATCAAATGATGAATAAGGGAAATAAAGAAAACAAAAGTTACAAATAGATAATGAGTGCATAAAAAGTATTGGCTTTCCTATCACATAAAGAAATGTAAGTAAAATAAAAATGAAGATAGCTTTTTTTTCCAGCTATCAGATTGACAAAGATGGGAATTTGACAGATACCTCCATTACCAAGAATGTGAAGGAAAGGAAACCAAGATTACTGTTAGAAAAAGAACAAACTTATATACATTTTCTGGAGGACAATATGGAAAATGCATCATAATCTAAATTGTGCAGTTTTTATATGCACAATTCTAGGGATTTATCTTCAGGAAATTCTCAAGTGCTAAGATGCATATAAAAGTTCATTCAAAATATCATGTTCTATAATAGTAAGAAATTACAAAGAACTTCAAAAAAATTAAGAATTGGTTAAGTGGTATAGAGAATTATTATATATGTAGACATTATAATAATTTTGTAGATTTAGTTTAAATTGAAATAATAAGATGTCCAAGATATGATAATGTTGGAGAAGGAAAATAAGCCTCCAAAGTATCATGAACTAATTTTTGTCCTGGATTTTTGTGTGTGTGCGTGTGGTTTCTTTGTCTTCAGTATATATATTCTCTTTCATATCATTTTGTTTTCTTATAATCCTTGTTCAAAATTCTTCTTCTGTCATTTCAGTGTTCTGACTTTGGTTGGTATCTATTGCTAGAGAGCTGCTGTTCCTTTTGGGGGGTGTCCTTTCTATTTGATTCTTCATACTTCCAGAGTTCTTTCGCTGATTCCTTCCCATCTGGAGCAGTTGTTGTTTCTTACCTTTGGATTTTTGTTTAGATCATAACACACCCAGTTTGTCTCTGATCAAGTAGGTGGTGCTTGTGAGTGAGAATTGACCACATCCCCTGTTGCTGGTCTCCAAGCCTCTTGGGGCTTAGTCCCTGCTAATGCCTTTCTCTTTCCAGTTCTGCTCTGCAACCTCTTCCCATGGAGTCTCCTGTAGATTCAGTCACCCTTCCTTCTGACCCTCATCCGATCTATGTTGGTCTGCCTGGGGTTTGTTGTTGTTGTTGTTGTTGTTGTTTTTCACTTTCATCTGAAATCTCTCCTTCTTGCAGAGACACTCTGGCTGGAGGTATTACTCATCCACCATCTTTAATCATTGGTTTAACTGCAGTGTGATGTGCTAGGCCCAATCTAGGTAGCTGTTGGAAAAGCAGTGACTATACAGCAAAAGATAACTTATTATGAGAAACAAGAATGGGCAAATTTTCTCCATCTAGTAAGATGCATGCAGTAAGCTCTATTCTGAGTTAGCATGGTGCCTAACTTAGGACCCATACCTTCTGTCTGGTCGATTGCTGTTTATCTAAAAGGCTAGGGTGACTTGGGGGCATTTTTATTTGCCCACCTATTGATGGGGTCTCCTCTACTGTAAGCTTGCATCACCTGTGGCCAGTTCCCCACTATGGCTGGCCACACATCTATGTCTATTCCTTTCTCCCAAGGAGCAAACAAACCATATCAGTGAGTCCCTGTCTGTACCTCCCAGGGCCAGATAAAAGCACTGACTCCTTAGGGTAGGTCTTGGGATACAAACAAGAGGATGCTATTTTCCGTGTCCCTAACTGGCTTGACTGTGGAGTCCACAGAGTGAATTTGTAACCATAGGGGTGATGCCCATGTCTGTTAAAGCATAGGTAAGGCAGCAGGCCTGTTGACTCATGGCTGCTTGACGAGGAAGCACAAGATCTCTGCCAGCCTATACATCCACCCCTGAAGTGAGCATTGTTCCTTTAATTTGTCCTTTTAGTTGCCATTGTATTAATATCATTTGCTGATGCCAGCCACTCATGGATTGTATAGCAAGTGGAAGTGCCAGGTGACATGAAGATTGTCAGCCCACTCCTGAACATGAGTACTCATGAAGTGTGTCCCCCAGTCTCAATGTCTGTGGGTATGCCATACATACTACAGAGCTTCTGCAGTTCTCTGATGGTGGTACGTTGTATAGCTTTTATGCTAGAGAATGCTTTAGGAGCCCTATAGTCATACCTACGCATGTTAGGGCATAGCAGCAGGATTTGGATAGTGGGAGAGAACCTATATAGCCTATCTGCCAGCGAGTGAGGGGCATGTGTTCTCTCTTTACATGTCCTGACATCATTCCTGGTAGAGGATGGCAGTGATTTTGTGTACACACTACACAGTGTGAGCAGACATCTACAACCTCCTTATAGGATAGCAGCAAACCCCAAGATTTCACAGTTGCACACATCGTCTTTTGTCCAGCATACTTCAATTTTTTGTGCAGCCACTCTGCAAGATCAGTAGCTAGGACATCTTCCAGCCAGTGGACCCATGCCAATGTATCAACTTTATCATTTCCTGGCATCTGCAAAAGTTGGCGGCTGTGTACATGGAACACCGTAATGCCCTTTTGGTGGATAATGTGCCAGATGTCCTCCCACATGTCCTGACCCCAGAGAGGCCAGACATTTATTGTCCAATTCTAGTTGTGCCATTGCCCAATCCATAGGGTAAGACCTCTCAATACATAGCCCAACTGTCTGTACACAGTGTGATAGGTGTAGGCTTATTCGGCAAGACTATCCAGGCAGCCCTCAGTTCAGCCCATTGGCTGTTCCTCCCTGTGCCTTCATCTAGCCAGATGGTTTCAGTGGATGGCTGGTATGCTACAGCTCTCCACCTGGGCAGTTGCCCTCTCTAGGAGCTGTCTGCATATGAAGCATCTGCAGGGACAGACCCCTGCCTGGGCTTCACCAGACTAGGGAGTAGTTGTTCTTCTGGGGAGGTAGTAAGGTCTGAGCTATAAGTGATGGGCCCTAGTACTTGCTGTAGCTCAGAGCTCAAAGAGGAGGTATTATATATATGCCGCTGTTGGAAATAAGCAGTCCACTTTGTGAGCATGAACAAATGAGCCACTCCTGACTACAAGGCAGTTGTTAAGTCCCTCAGCCAGCTGGTAATTGCATAGGTGTTTTTTACATTGAGCTCTGAACCTCCTGTGATGGGATCACTGGCTTGGATGGGTGATGTAAGTAGCTGCTAGTTGTTTTTCTTTGAGGCTGTACTCGTTTTCTGCTACTCTCCACTGTTGATACCAAAACCCATTGAGGCTATGGACTTTCCCCTGCCACTGCCACAGACCCAAGAGAACCTTTCCTAGGTGACATGAACATCCAATTCTCCAGGAAAGGACAGATCATAAATGCCCAGTGCCTGTACCAGTTTTACTATTTGTTTTGCATTTTCAAATGCTCACTGCTGAGTTTCTCCCCAATCCCATTATGTTCCTTTCTTAGTCTGTCTATATAGAGGTCATAATAGTTGTACTAAGTGAGGGATAAACACCTGCCAATAGGCTGACAAATTTCTGTAATTGCTTCTAACAGTGGCCAGCTGAAAGAAAGCCTGTATTTTATCAATAACAGCCTGAGAAATAACTTTAGTCTTACCCGACCAGACAACACTGAAACATTTAAAAGATAAGCCAGGCCCCTGGACTCTGCTAGATTTGGAATTCTTCAGATTCTGAATAGGAGATAAGGTCCAGTACACATGCCTCTAAGATGGGGGGAGAGAGAGATGTTAACATGATATCATCAATTTAATTAAACAGGTGTACCTTTTCAGGTAGTATCCCTGTAGCTGAGTCTTTAGCAATCATGTTATGGCAATAGATTGTACTTTGTAGGTATCCCTGGGGAGGATAGTGAATGTCCATTGCCTGCCTTCCCATGTGAAAGCAAACTGATATTGGCTTTCAGGGGCTATGTCAATGCTAAAGAAGGCATTGGTCAGGTCTAACACACAATGATATGTGCCAAAGTTGCTGCTGAGGCATTCCAGCATTGTGGCTATGTTGGAGGACTGCTGAAAAAGGGGGAGGTATGACTTTAATTCTCTGTTATCTACTGTCATGTTCCAGGTGCCATTGGGCTTATTCACAGAATTGTAAGGGTTGTGGGAAGTCTGGATTATTCCAACCTTTTCCAATTCAGCTATGGTGGCAGTTATTTCATCATGACCTCCAGGGAGTCAGTATTGTCTGGTAGCAACAATCCCATGGGGTGAGGGTAGTTGCAATGGCTCATGCTTTGCACGATGACTTAGAATTGGCTTCACAGCATGGACCTTCATTGCCCTAACTGTTAGGTGGAATTCTCCAACTGCAGTCTGTAAGACTTTTCCTAAAAAGGATACCCACTCCCAAGATGTACTGGGAGACAGGAGCTATAGGCACTCTACAAAGCTCCCAGAAATAGCAAGGGATTATATAGGCAAGCACAAACAGAGAAACAATAACTTGAAGATATGGTGTGCTTTACCAGGTAGGGCAGTCTTCCATAAAGGTCAGCATGTTCTCAGTCATGTTCTGCCTGCGGCTTTCTTTGTTTTGACTCTCTCAGCCTCCTTGAGTGGGATTGGGGCCAGAATCTCCAATTACCTCACAGATGGGGATTTAGAAATTTGGCAGAGGAGGAAATGGGAGGGCTTAAGGAATAGTAGGTAATATCATTTACTTACTGAAGTAGGAACAGAGGATATTGGTTATGTTAGGTAGACAGCTAGGGACACCTGGGGGAAGAGCAAACACCCTGTAAATCTGCCAATAAGAACCTATAGTGTGAACTGCAAAAGAATGCAGAGGACTATCTAGCCCACAGGCCAAGTGGAACGGGTACAATACAGTCTGAAAGGTGTCTTAGGACAATCTAAGGCTAATTATCATGTCATTAGCTTAAATCTACCTTGCTGTTCACCACCCTCCTCCATGGCCTTTCAGAGAGGCTCATGGGATATCTGCATGCACAGTTAGACTTAGGTCATACAACTTCCAACTGTCCATCAAAGTGGTTCCATGATGATGTCTGAACCTCTGGGAGGTCCCTATCCAGACACAATAAAGCAAGCCCAAGATCATAACCAAAGTCTTTTTTGCTACAACAGTGGGTCTGGTCATCATCTGTGGCATATGTATGTTGCTCTGTAAGCCTATATCTTGCTCTTTCTTTATAATCCTATCTTGCTACCACCCCTCGACAAATTTTACCTCACACTTGCCTTACTTTGGTGTGTCTGGTCATTCTTTGGCCACACCAAGAACCAAGAGCCCAGAATGAGATTACCAAACCTTACAGTTATAGGACTAATAGTCCCTGGAACTGTAAGAAGCCATAAAAATCTAGGGTTTGTGTTAGCAGAGTATGGAAAAGAGAAAAAAAAGATTTTAAGAAAGAACGTTGGTGACTTTGCGTGACTTTCAAGATGTTTGGTAAACGAAATAAAGGATTTGTTTTTATTTGAAATTACTTCTGTTTCTACTGCTTGATTTATAAGCCATAGAATATACAAAGTACCAGAGAGCACACAACTGGGGAACCTCAACCTAGTCAGGGAGTTAGATAAAGCCTCACTGAGATTAGAATGTCTAAACTGAGATTTAAAGACAAGTATCCAGAAGAAGCCACAGATTCCAGGGAGAAGGATAGGCATTTTATTTTTATTTTTTCTTTGAGCATACAAATTTATTTAATACAAGTTTTACACAACACTGAAGCCCTCATAAGGAAATGGAGACTTGGAGAAACAGCTAAACTTGAAAGGTTTTTATAGTAGATTTGATGAAGACTAGAGAGTCATGGAGAAATGAGATAGGGCAAAGGAGGTGTGAGCTTAAAGTAATAAACCAGAGGAAACCTGAAAGGCCAATTTGTTTAAACTCCTCTCTGTGTCTCCTTGTCCATGGAGTTAAGGATGCTCCACATTTTAAAAGCCCAGATGGAAAGCCTGTAAAGTACCTTAAATCTAATCAAATAAATCTAGTCTGCTGAAGGAAGCCATGGCTTAGGAAATGGGCAGGACATAGTGAAGATCTTAGAGACATGGATTTTAATACAGCATGTGGATTAGACTTTAGGGCATAATAAGCCTAGGCCTAGTGAGGGACCTAGAACCAGGCTTTCCGGGGCTGTGGGGATGGGGAGCTCAGAGCTAGACAAGTATTTTTCTATCATTGCATAGGGACTAAACAGAGATAGTCTGTATTCCTGAATTGGAAAACTCAATGCTGATAAAATGTTAATTCTTCCCAATTTAATCTATAGATTAAATGCAATCCCAACAAAAATTCCAGCAACCTATTTTGTAGGTATTAACAAATTAATTCAAGTGTTCATATAGAAAGGCAAAGACCTAGAATAGCTAACACAATACTGAAGAAATATTAAAAAGTTAGAGCCCCCACTCACCATTTCAAGATTAACTCTCAAGGGGGGAGGGCGGCATGGGCAATATAAGTAACCTTAATACTTGTACCCCCATAATATGCTAAAAAAAAAAAAAGATTAACTATAAAGCTACAGTAATCAAGAAGATATGGTACTAAAAAAGAATAGATACATAGATGAATGGAACAAATAGAGATTCCAGAAATAGACCCACAAAAATATAGCAAACTAATTTTGACAAAGGTGAAAAAGCAACTCAATAGAGAAAGAATAGTCTTTTCAGCAAATGGTTGGAACATTTGGAAATCCATATGTGAAACAGTGAACCTAGACCCAGACCTTATGCTTTTTACAAAAATTAACTCCAAACAGATCTTAGAGCTAAATGTAAAATGCAAAAGTATAATGTTTCTTGAATAAAACAGGAGAAAATCTACACTTTTGGGTTTGGTGATGAGTTTTCATTTATTTTATTTTATTTTTTTATTTCAGAATATTATGGAGGTACAAAAATTTTGGTTACATATAATGCCTTTGCCTCGCCCAAGCCAGGGCTACAAGCGTGCCCTTCCCCCATACAGTGTGCTTCACATCCATTAGTTGTGAGTATACTCATTCCCATCCCCTCACCTGACCAACAACCAATGAATATTATCACCATGTGAGCACCTTCGTGTTGATCAATTAATACCAATTTGATGGTGAATACATGTGTTGCTTGTTTTTCTATTCTTGTGACACCTCACTTCAAAGAATGGGCTCAAGCTCTATCCAAGATAATATAAGAGATGCTAGATCACCATTGTTTTTGTAGTTGAGTAGTACTCCATGGTATACATATACCACATGTTATTAATCCACTCATGTATTGATGGGCACTTGGGTTGTTTCCACATCTTTGCAATTGTGAATTGTGCTGCTATAAACTTTTGAGTGCAGATGTTTTTATTATAGAATGTCTTTTTTTCCTTTGGGTAGATGCCTAAGACTGGGATGGCTGGATTAAATGGTATTTCTATTTTAGCTCTTTGAGATATCTCCAAATTACTTTCCACAGAGATTGTACTATTTTGCAGTCTCACCAGCAGTGTAAGAGTGTTCCAATCTCTCGACATCCATGCCATCATTTATTGTTCTGGGACTTTTTGATAAAGGTCATTCCACTGGAGTTAGGTGATATCTCATTGTGGTTTTTTTTTTTTATTTCAGCATATTATGGGGGTACAGATTTTAAGGTTTCAATAAATGCCCATTCCCCCCTCCCCCAAAAGTCTGAGTCTCCATCATGACCATCCCCTAGATGGTGCACATCTCACTCATTATGTATGTATATACCCGCCCCCCTCCCCCGTCCCACCTGCCCAATACCCTATTACTGTAGTACCTATGTGTCCACGTAGGTACTACTCAGTTAATACCAGTTTGCTGGAGAATATATCTGGTGCTTGTTTTTCCATTCTTGGGATACTTCACTTAGTAGTATGGTTTCCAGCTCTAACCAGGAAAATATAAGATGTGCTATATCGCCATTGTTTCTTAGAGCTGAATAGTACTCCATGGTATACATATACCACATTTTATTAATCCATTCTTGGATTGATGGGCACTTGGGCTGTTTCCACAGCCTTGCAATTACGAATTGTGCTGCTATAAACATTCGAGTGCAGGTGTCTTTTTTGTAGAGTGTCATTGGATCATTTGGGTAGATGCCCAGCAATGGGATTGCTGGATCAAATGGTAGATTCACTTGTATTGCTTTAAGGTATCTCCATATTGCTTTCCACAGAGGTTGAACTAGTTTGCAGTCCCACCAGCAGTGTAGGAGTGTTCCTCTCTCTCCGCAACCACGCCAGCATTTATTGTTTGGAGATTTTTTGATAAAGGCCATTCTCACTGGAGTTAAGTGATATCTCATTGTGGTTTTGATTTGCATTTCCCTCATTGTGGTTTTGATTTGCATTTCCCTGATTACAAATGTTGAGAATTTTTTTCTGTGTTTGCTGGCCATTATTATGTCTCCCTTTGAAAAGTTTTGGTTCATGTCCTTTGCCCATTTTTTGGTGCAGTCATTTGATTTCTTTTTAATTTTCTTTAGTTCTATATAGATTCTTGTTATCAGGCCTTTATTGGATGTGTAGCATGCAAATATTCTCTCCCATTTCGTAGGCTGTCTATTTGCTCTAATGATAATTTCCTTGGCAGTGCAGAACGTTTTTAATTTGATCGGGTACCAATTATTTATTTTTGTCACTGCTATGATTGAATTGGGGGTCTTCTTCATAAATTCTTTGCCTAGGCCAACATCTGTAAGAGTTTTTCCAACATTTTCTTCTAGAATTCTTAAGGTTTCATGCCTTAGGATTAAGTCTGTTATCCATTGTGCATTGATTTTTGTGGGAGATGAGAGGTGGGGATTCTGTTCCAATCTTCTGCATGTGGTTATCCAATTTTCCCAGCACCATTTATTAAATAGAGATTCTTTTCCCCAGTGCATATTCTTGTCTGCTTTGTTGAAGGTTAGATGACAATATGAGGATGGTTTTGTATCTGGGTTCTCAGTTATCAGTTCAAGGTCTATATCTCTGTTCTTGTGACAGTACCATGCTGTTTTGATTACTACACCTTTGTAGTAAAGCTTGAAGTCTGGCAGACTGATGCCTCCCAATTTGTGCTTTTTGCTTAAGATTGTGTTGGCTATATGAGATTTCCTCTGGTTCCACTTGAAGCATAGAATTGTTTTTTCTTAATCTGTAAAGAATGATGATGGTATTTTGATAGGGATTGCCTTAATGCTATAGATCACTTTAGGTAATAGGGACATTTTAACAATATTGATTCTGCCAATCCATGAGCATGGTAGGGTTTTCCATCTGTTTACATCTTCTACAATTTCTTTACTTAGTGTTTTGTAGTTCTCCCTATGTATGTCTCTCATCTCCTTCATTAAATATATTTCTAGATATTTCATTTTCTTTGATGCTATTGGGAAAGGTGTTGCATCTTTGATTTGTTTTTCAGCTTGACTGTTATTGATGTATATGAATGCCATTGACTTGTGTGCATTAATTTTATATCATAAGACTTTACTGAATTCATTTATCAATTCCAGGAGGCTCTTGGTTGAATCTTTGGTTATTTTCTAGATATAATATCATATCATCAGCAACGAGTGATAGTTTGGTCCCTTCTGCCCCCATTTGGACCCTCTTAATTTCCTTGTCTTATCTGATTGCTCTGGCAAGGACTTCCAGCACTATGTGTAATAGAAATGGAGATACTGGGCAACCTTGTTTGCTTCCAGTTCTAAGCAGGAATGCTTAGAATTTTTTAATTTTTCTCTATTCAGTATTATATTTGCTGTGGATTTATCATATATGACCTTAATGATTTTAAGGTATGTCCCATTTATGCCTATTTTATAAGAGTTTTTATCATAAAAGCGTGCTGGATTTTGTCAAATGCTTTTCTGCATCTATTGAGAGAATCATATGGCCTTTGCTTTTATTTATGTGGTGAATTGCATTTATAGATTTGCATTTGTTGAACCAGCCTTGAATTTCTGGAATAAAGTGCACCTGGTCATGATGAATTATTTTTTTGATGTACTGTTGGATTCAGTTTGCTAAGATTTTGTGAGGACTTTTGCATCTATATTCATAAGGGATATTGTTCTATAATTTTCTTTTTTATGGTATCCTTTCCTGGCTTTGGTATTAAGATGATATTGGCTTTGTAGAATGAGTTGGGGAGGATATCATCCTGAGAAGGAAGAAATTATTTGTGGAATAATTTCTGCAGTTTAGGTATAAGTTCTTTGTACAATTGGTAAAATTCCAGTATTAACCCCTCTGGTCCAGGACTTTTTTGTTGTTGGAAGATTTTTAATTGCTGCTGCAATTTCCATGCTTGATATTGGTCTGCTCAGGAATTCTATTTCTTTCAGATTGATCCTAGGAAGTTTATATGTGTCTAAGTATTTGTCCATTCCCTCCACTTTTTGTAGTTTTGGGGCATATAAATTTTTATAGTATTCAAAGATAATGTTTTGTATTTCTGTGATGTCTGTAGTGACTGCTCCTTTTTCATTTCTAATTGAGATTATTAGAATCCTTTTTCTTCTAGTTCTTGTCAATCTAGCAAAAGGGCTGCCAATTTTGTTTATCTTTTTAAAAAACCAAATTTGATTTCATTAACTTCTGCATAGTTCTTTTATTCTCAATTTCATTTAGTTCTGCTCTGATCTTAGTTATTTCTTTTCTTCTGCTAGGTTTAGAATTAATTTTTTCTTCCTTTTCCAGTTCATTGAGATGGTTTATTAGTTTGTTGATTTGTAAGCTTTCTGTCTTTTGGATCTGGGCACTTAATGCTATTAATTTTCCTCTGAGGAATACTTTTGCTGTATTACACAAATTTTGATAACTTGTGTCCCCATTATCATTTAGTTTGAAAAATGTTTTGGCTTCCATCTGAATCCCCTCCTTGACCCAATAGTCATTAGGCAATAAATTGTTTGATTTCCATGATTTTGTAAAGTAATGAGTGTTTTGATTAGAATTAATCTCTAATTTCATACCACTGTGGTATGAGAAGATACCTGCTATAATTTCTATTTTTTTAATTAGCTGGGGTCTGATTTGTGGCCTAGGATGTGATTGATTTTGGAGAAAGTTCCATGAGCTGATGAGAAGAAGCTATATTCTGCTTTATTTAGGTGGAATATAATGTAGATGTCTATTAGACCCATTTGTTTTAGAGCTGTGTTTAACTCCACTGTTTCTTTGCTTATTTTCTGCTTAGAGGATCTGTCCACCTCAGTCTGTGGGGTGTTGAAATCCCCAGCTACTATGGCATTACTGTTTATCATGTTATTTAGACTAAACAGGGTTTTCTTTATGTATCTGAGTGTTCTTGTATTTGGTGCACAAATATTGTTAAGTCTTCTGTTGGATTTTTCCTTTCACCATTATATAGTGACCATCTTTGTCTTTCTTTATTTTGCTATTCTAAAGTTTATATTATCTGATATAAGAATAGCTACTCCTGCTTTCTTTTGGCTTCCATTTGCCTGGAACTTTGTTTTCCAACCCTTCACCTTGAGTCTGAAAGCATCTTTGTGGGTAAGATGCATTTCCTGGAGACAGCAGATACTTGGTTTGTGATTTTTTTTTTTATCCACTCAGCCAGTCTAGTCTCTTTAGCAGATGATTCAAGCCATGCACATTTATTGAGAGAATTGATATTTGAAGTAGATTTCTGTTCATATTATTGAATAATTTTTTATTGTTAATTTTACCTCTTGAGCCATTGTGGAATCCAGGTTCTGGACTTTAACTCTTGAGTGATTTTACTTTGGTGGATGTCTGTTTTGCTGTTTGGTGTAAAATGCCTGTCTGAGTACTTTCTGCAGGTTAGGTCTGGTCTTTGCAAATTCCATCAGTGATTGCTTGTTTCTCCCTCATAGATGAAGCTTAGTTTTACCAGGTAAAGAATTCTAGGTTGGCCATTATTCTGTTTTAGAAGATTGAGGATGGGTTCCCAGTTCCTTCTGGCTTGTAAGGTTTCAGTTGAGAAGTCTGTAGTTAGTCTGATAGGTTTTCCTTTGTAGAAAGGAAAACCTTTTATTTCCAGTATATTTCTGTTTGGTTCTTTCATAATATCTTGTGGCTTCTTTGCGTTGGGTTTCTATTTGTTCTTCAATTCCACTGAATTTTCTCACAATCCATATTCAGAATTCTTCCTCCATCATTTTAATCATTTTCTTTAAGTTGGTATTCATTACTGAGGATCTAATGATTGCTTTGGGGGGTGACTTTTTTTTTTTTTTTTTTTGAGACAGAGTCTCACTTTGTTGTCCAGGCTAGAGTGAGTGCCGTGGCGTCAGCCTAGCTCACAGCAACCTCAAACTCCTGGGCTCAAGCGATCCTCCTGCCTCAGCCTCCCGAGTAGCTGGGACTACAGGCATGCGCCACCATGCCCGGCTAATTTTATATATATATATATCAGTTGGCCAATTAATTTCTTTCTATTTATAGTAGAGACGGGGTCTCACTCTTGCTCAGGCTGGTTTTGAACTCCTGACCTTGAGCAATCCGCCCGCCTTGGCCTCCCAAGAGCTAGGATTACAGGCGTGAGCCACAGCGCCCGGCCGGGGGGTGACTTTTCTCTCTGATCTTTCATGTTTCCTGTGCTCTTTCACTGATTTTTTCTCATC
Organism: Microcebus murinus; assembly: GCF_040939455.1. Classification (NCBI taxonomy): domain Eukaryota; kingdom Metazoa; phylum Chordata; class Mammalia; order Primates; family Cheirogaleidae; genus Microcebus; species Microcebus murinus. The sequence continues at coordinate 60,223,640 of NC_134108.1, read as the reverse complement.
AGTCTAATTGGTTGAGAACTAAGGATACTAGCACTGTTTTATGGCCCTATCTCCAAATCTACAAGCCTCGTTCCTTGACAGTGCTAAGAGGAGGTACACTGGTCATATCTTGCCTTAAAGGTATTTTAGCAATTGGGTTACCTCTAACCTATTATCTTCATCTCTTGCCAATGGAGATTAGTGAGTTTTGTCCTCCAGCTTAAGTTCCCAGGAGGTGGATCATACTTATGTTTATGACTCCACTGCCCTCTAATAGCTTGAGATTAAAGGCACTATGTTGATCTATGGGGTTACTCTCTTTGTTTTTGATTGCAGTTTGCATGGAGGAGCCAATTATCAAGGTAATCTGGTGTCTCTGTGTTAAGCTCTGGTTCCTTGGATGGGGTATATGAATGCCCCAGTCTTTGGGAAGTGTCTTGCCACTCCTGACAGTTACTTGGACCCTGTTCCCCTTTAAGGTGGGGATAAGAGCAAGTTAGATTACAGCCGGTGCCTGCAAGCCTGGGGGTGTGTACTTCTATGGTTGCTTAATCTGCTGCTCTAATATGTTATTCTGGGCTCTTTCATTGCACTTGGAAGGCTGCTCTTGATGGGAAGGGTCAATTAGTGCAATTGCTACTACTATTTGCTATTTGGATGTTTGAAATCCAAAGAAAACTGAAAATACCAATTATTGACAAGGACATAGAGCAACAGAAACTCTCATTCTTTGCTGGTAGAAATGCACAATGGTACAGCCACTTTGGAAGACAATTTGGCAGTATCTTACAAAGGTGAATAATCTTATTATATGATACAGCAATTGCTCTCCTAGGGTATTTACACAACTGATTTGAAAACTATGTCTGTGTAAGAACTGCAAAAACTCTAACCTCTGATTTGCGGACACCCTATTTGGGCCATGGGTAGAAAGAATCATCCTCAACAAAACAGTACCCAAGCCTTTATTTTGCCTGAGCATGAGATGCAAATTCACAATACCCATAAGGTGTGGAAACTTTGAATGAGAAAATAATATTAAATTTAGTCCCCAAAGGGTAACCCAATAGGGTCCTAGTAAAATTGAAACTGGGACACAGAGACTTGCAAAATCCAAAGAATGTCCAGGTCTTTAAAAAAGAAAAACTCCCACTGGAGACAAGCATAGCAAAAGCAATAATGGGATAATTCATACTTACGAAATAGAGATCAAAGAGATTCAAAAGAAGTTTTAAAATAATTATATTTAAGATATTCAGAGAGATCAAGGAAGCAAGAGAATCCATCAAGAATAAGAATTTCATGAGGAAAAAACTCATGTATTTGAAAAAGAACCAAATGGAGATTCTGGAAATGAAAATAGTCATTGAAATTTTTAAAAGATTCAATAGATAAACTAAACAGCAGGCTACTAAGAGAACAAACCAGATGAGAACTGAAAATTGTGCATTAATCTAGCAAAAGAGATGACCGTTTCAATAGGGCAGCGACAGTGACAGTAGAAAGATGTGGAGAAATTTAAGAAGTATTTAGAAATTTGAATCAACAAGATTTGGTAAAGGGAAATACTTAAGCTTCCCAAAAAATTCATTCTTGACTTAGAAGAAAGGCACTGTGGCTCTGGTCAGCCTGCCACATGGCATTAAACGCTATTGTTTCTTTGTATTGTTATTATTGTTTTTGTTACCATTAAAGTTGCTCAGCAACTTCAAAGTTGAAAGCCAAAAATGGAGGTGGTGAGTCTCCTAATATGTTCAGGGAGAATAAAACCTATCTTTTGTTGCTTTCCATTGTCAAAATATTTCCGAATATGGCTTGGCACTACAGAGCAGTTCTGTTTCTGTCACAATGCACAAAAATTGAAATATGAAATAAATCAGATAGCTCAGAAAGCATACATCATTGTATGCAGTAATGTACCCAATGATAAAGGAAGTAACCCAAATCAGCATTTGGAATGGCAGGATTATCAAATCAATGATGCTGGCACAGGAGCGGCAACAGCAACAATACACTATTGCTTCACAATGCTGCAACAATTTTAAAAAGAAAAGCACATAGGAAAAAAAATTGTAAGAAAATTAGAGAGATGCAGCTTTAAAGATCTCTTTTAAAAATATGCATATGTGGTTTTTATGGACAAATTCTCATCCAAATAAAAATTATGGAAATATGCAATGTGTAAAAATGTGCAATAAAAAGCGTATTCTTACACTGCTGGTGGAAGAATAATATCTATAGTTTAAAAACACTGTCAGAAAGTTTTAAGAGGACTAAGAACATGTTGTACATTTTAATAATTCAACTCCCAAGAATTTAAGAAAATTGTAGAATTGAAGAAAGATGTGCGTTGCAGGGCTGTTTATAAAATATCAAAAACATTAGACCACAATCTAAATAGTTGATCAAAAGGTAGTGGTCTGGTTTCATTGGAATATTATGTAGCCAAAGAAATTCTACTAATAAGGAATTTTTAATAACTTGCATGCAATTGTTCTTCCTTTTCTTCCCACCCAGTCAGATCCATTCTCTTCTATTTCCTCCCCTGCTGTTCTCTGCGAGGCTGGCTACTATAGGCTTCATCATACAGATTATCTGTCCTCTGGGCTTTCAGTTGGCTTTGGCCCATGAGAATCACTGGCAGGAAATCAAAGGGCAAGAAGAGAGAGAGATCAGGGCATTTCTCAATCCCTCTCTGCTTTAGGGCAGCATCTCCAGAAGAAGATGTGTCCCTTTAAGGCCACAGTTGCCACAAAGCGGCCCTTCCTCTGTTACGTCAGTTCTTACTGAGCTCCAGAAAAAACATTATGTCCTTCTTTTGCCCCTTAGGTCCTACAGCCTCCTGTTGTTGCTAGCATCTGATGCCCGACATCCCTTGTTTGTTCCTGAACCCTAATCACACTTCCATGAAAGGTCCCTTCATGAATCTCTTCATTTAAATTTTCTTACTTAATTTCATATCCAGACCAAGATGCATGTGAATAGTCTACATGATCTCATGGGGAAATGATATAGTCTGGATAATTTATTGTAAAACTACAGAGTCAGCATGATCTGTTGTGAAAATATGTAGAAAAACTTGTAGAGAAACACACAAACATGTGAAAAGAAATTGCTTCTGAGAAGTATGAATAAGAAAGATATATTCCCTTTATCTGTTTTTTACTTCCTAATTTTTTAAAAAAATAACCATAGATTTCTTTTACGATAAAGCAGAAAGCATAAAAAATAAGATGAACACATTTTAAATAAACTCCTTCTTTTAACATGTGCATTATGTTGCCTTTTGTATGACCTTCAATTGTTCACTGTTCTTTTGTAGGAAGATTTCTAGCCTTATTGTCCACATAATAATAAATATCTTGCCAGAAATTATTCTTAACCTTTTACTTTCAGCTGAGATCTTTCTAATCTTTCAAGGAGATTATGTGAGATCTGCCTTTTGGGGGACAGGAACTTTATTTAGTATCTTGCCACTGAAAATATTTTTGTCAAGTGTAATTAGAGCAAACTTCCCTCTACTCTTAATTTTCTTTGTGCTTAGAAAGCTCAATTAGCATACTTCTGACATCTTTTTTTTCAACTCGCTTTCTTTCTAAGAAGATGGAGTGAATTTTCTGATTGAAAATGTGGGAAGAACAACTAAACATTCTCCACCCTCCTGTTTTCTCTTGATGCCAACTTCCTGCAGAGACATTAGCCCTCTTTTGCCGCTGCATTCTGGAAGTTGTGCTGGAGCCAACCATGGTGAGTGTGATGAGAAGAGACCTGCCCCAAGTCCAGTGTTTTCCATAACTTAATGAAATCTTCCTAATTTGGGGATTCAGGTAGCAATTCCATTTAGCTAATGGACCTAGAGCCATGATCTGCTGCTTCTTGGCATCCAGCAGTGAAAAAGATAATATTTTGGCTCACATATTTACTCTTTTGTTTTATTTCTTAAATCATCTAATAATTATTTGAAAAAGAGGGATGATATTTCTTGGTGGCCTCTTCAGAAACCCTAGCAATTCATGGTGCTTTGAAAACCATAGGTATGCATGAATAATTTTTATTTAATAATAAAGCATTCCGGTTGATTCAAGTTTTGTTGTATGTTCTTCCCATACCATTCTCAAACAGTCTGTGATAGTCTCCTAGAGAATGTAGCACATCAAACAGCAAAGAAAATACAGTGAAGATTTTTTGGGACCATGGTAACTTCCACACATCAAGATTTGGAATGTAGTTATTAAGCTATATATAGGACTTCCCTTTCCTCTTATCCTTTTAGCCCCAGAGTGCCAAAAAAAGTTGGCAAAATAGCTATTTTGGACCTTTACTACTCTCCTTAAAACTTCATATGTCTCAGTGGGGTAGCATTAAAAGTTAGGCAATAAGGCCATCCTAATCTAACATATTTTTTAATATCAGAATAGTAAATTAAAAGCACTGATGCATTTCCAGTTCACCATATCTTAAACATTAGGCATTCAAATAATTTTGAAGTCTTTTATTAGTAATTCTATTAATTCCACTTGACTAGATCTTAATTTCATGAGTCACTGTGTACTCATCTTTTTTCTTAAATAAAACTATTTCAATGCAATAATTTTGTGTCAACTTATATTTTATTGTTATCCTTAATGCTATATTTTAATGTTGTATTCATTATGTGATCTGTTAACAAAAATCTGCTGAAGATAAGTCATTAATTCATTTCCTTCAGACTCCATGAAAAACTGACATATTCTGTTGATAATTTACCAGCAAGAGGTCAGTTAGCATGGGACATTCTTCATACCATATGGGAAGTATGATAATTCTACTTTTCTTGGAAGAATGAAAGATATTTTATTAATTTTACAAAAATCTATTCAGTTCTTACCATGTGTCAAGCACTGTGCTTGTTACTGGGGACACACTGTCTCTGCCTTCTTGGAGCCTAGAAAGGAAGATATATGTTAATTGAGTAATCACATGCATAATTGTGTAATTACAAACTGTGAAAAATACCATAAATAAAAGAGCGTAATATGGCCAGGGATGGCAGGGAAATGTAGGAAACATTGGTAGCTAGCATAATGATCCTTTTGCCACCCCATAGTCAATAAAAATTTTCAGCCTCCAAAATTTACCTCTTGCCTCTAATTTAAATCACCACCATGAACTTACAATATTTATAATCAACTCTTTCTTTACATTCATTCAAGGACAGTTATTTGGGGAAAACATTTTTTCAATGTTACAGGTATTGTGATTCAGAAATCAGAACACTTGAGCTCCATCCCTGAACCTCCCCACATGCCAACAAGAGGCTTAGGAAAGCAACTCTACCTATGTGTACCTCAGTCACTTCATTTGCAAAATGAAGGTGTTGGACCAAGTCACCTCAAGGACCACACCAATCTAAATAGTCTCTGATTGAACAAATATTCCCAATTACTATAGAGTAAGCCTATACTTGTAGAAGTTACCTGTCATACAGAAGCTAAGGAATATTGGCATTAAATAAAAAGACAGAACTGGATCCCTTTAGTCCTTCATTTATAATTTATAACTAATATATTAGGTAGAAACAGAAATAGCTTTTGGTTTTGAATATAGCATCTGATTATCCTAGAATACAGTTTCCCAAAGGTACATATATTCCCTACTGGAAGTTGGTGTGGAATATCCTAAATAATAACTAGAAGATAAATTAAATTAATCTATATATAAGTAGTAGCCACCCAAAAAAGTCTTCCTCTTCCTTCAGTATCACATAAGTCCATCTAGTATACACACTTCTGGAAATGCTTCATTTCCTCCACACACACAGAACATTGATAATCACCTGTTTAATAATGTCTTTCTTTTCCACTAGACACAACACTTCCTTTCATGTTGTATGATTCAGTTCTTGTTATTGTAACAAACAAACTACTTAGAGCCTTAGAATAACAAATCTATTTCTTGTTCAAGATTTTATTGCATTTGGAAATTAAACATGACTTCAGGAGAAAAAAAATATGTCAACTGAGGCTTTGCCCAGCACTCAGCTGACTTGGCTAAGTATGACTCCAGGCTGCTGGTTGATTTCAGATCTTGGCCAACATATTTCTCATTCTGGAACCAAGACTGTAGAAACAGTGACTACATGAGGAATGGTTTTATGGCAAATGGCAATAATGAAAAGGGGAAACAGAAACTCATGATGCTTCTTAAGCCTCATTTAAGAATGGTCACATTGACTCTTCTTCACACATCAGTAGTCAAAGCAATCAATGGCGTGGGACATATATTCTGCATGCTCTGCTGGGAAGGGGAGAATGAACTGTGGAACAATAATAAAGCCTATAACAGCTGTAATGCACTCACCACATAGCATAGTACATGGTGCATAGTAGTTGCCCACTTGTTTTGAAGAATTTATAAAATTGGATAGCATGTCATTTATTTTCCCCAAATAGGCTATGTTCTCTTGGCTATCCTTGAAATACAAATGTTCTTTTCTCTTCATACGATAATAATACCTGATGACTTTAATTTTTTTCAATTCATCATGGACCAGGGAAGAGTTTATCATCATATTCCTTGTTCCCAGTTCAGTGGCTTCCACATAGTCAAAGTTCAACAAATATTTTTTAGATGAATGAATAAATAAATGAATGAATCCATAAGCCAAATATTATCTGCTTTTTTTTATAAACAATAAAATAAAGCTAGATGAATGAATAAATAAATGAATGAATCCATAAGCCAAATATTATCTGCTTTTTTTTTTTTTTACAAACAATAAAATAAGGCTAAGGCTGAGATCTAGTAGGTGATAAATCCTAGGGCATAGTAGCATCACTTTCCATATAAATCAAGAGAGTAATTACTCCCTTTTGTGAACTCTATTTAAAATTTATGGCATGTTGATTGGAAATAGTTTTGAAAGTCAAATATTACCTACTGAGATTATATGGGAACCATAGAAATGGTCTTATAGGCCAGTAAATTTCAATCCTTATACTTTAAGGATGATTATAATTATCTTAAAATTAATATTTAATTTCTCATGGGAGTATCTTACTTTGATGTATTAGCCTCAACGGGTTCATTAAAAATACTTTCCATGTACTTATTAGGCTGAAACCTTTGTTTGATATACAAAGGAAAATAAGAAACAGTTTCTGTTGTTTGAGGTTTGCTATCTGGTTGAGTAGATATGTTTCAAAATAGCTACAGCAATATCTGATGAGTATCAAACACAGAAAACTTAACTATAGGAATTCAGAGGAGGGAGATAACTTCCTATAAGAATGATTAGGAAAGCCTCTTGGAAGAAGTAAGATTTAATTGAGCCTTAGAAAATGAGTATTATTTTCATAGTTGAATAAGAGAGGAAGGGTATTTGGGGGAGGTAGAATATGATAAATAAAAAGTGAAAGGTATAATCTAGCAATATTAAGAAAGTCAGAGTTAAAGCTACATTAGTTCCTTGCCTTTTATGTGGGCAATATGTTCCAAGACCCTCAGGGGATGCCTGAAACTGTGGGTAGTAGTGAACCTTATATAAACTACATTTTTTTCTATGCGTACATACATATAGTAAAGTTTAATTTATATATTAGGCACATTTCACTTAAAATATTAGCAATAATAACTAACAATAAAATAGGACAATTATAACAATACACTGAAATAAAAATTATGTAAATACAGTCCCTTTCTCTCTCTCAAAATATCTTCTTGTACTGTAGATCTTTACACCACAGTATATTATTTTTTTTCTTTCCTTATTAAGTGGAGAACTGTTACCTTTTTACTCAAAGGAAGCACTTTATGGCTTCCCTTTGGCATATCTGAATTGCCTGTGCCAGTATTATTGTGCTTTGTGGCCCTTTTAAGTAAAATAAGTATTATTTGAACACAAGCACTGCAATACCAATCTGATAACCAAGATGGCTAAGTGGGTAGGGTCTACAGCATGGATATTCTGGACAAAAGGATGATTCATGTCCTGGGCTAGATGGAGCAGGATGGGCATGAGATGTTATTGCACTACTCAGAAAAGCACACAATTTAAAATATATGAATTATCCATTTCTGGAATTTTCCATTTAATATTTTTAGACCTTGGTCGACTGTGGGAAACTGAAACTGTGGAAGGTGAAGCCACAGGTAAGGAGTGGGGACTACTGTATATGTAGAAAATAACTAGATATAAGGCTTGAAAACTAAGTAGAGAACATATGTGGATGAAGACATAATATGATGAACTAAGCAATCCCAATTTGATTTTGTAAGCATTGTAGAGTCATTAAAATTTTTCACTAGGCAGGGTATCATAGTGAAAGTATATTTTAAGACAATTAATTTGGTAATAATATAGACAATGGATTTGAGGAGAAGTATCATAGAAGATAGTTAGGAGAATTCTTTCATCATCAAGGTATGAGATAATTACACCTAAATGAAGACGATGATTATAGTGTTATAAACAACAACATAGTGAGTACAAAGTCAGATGTACTGTAATCAAAATAAAGAGAAGCACGGCCAGGATTTATTTCATAACCCTAGAATTCAGATCAGAAAAGATTGGGCACAAAGTACTAAAAGAACATTGAGTTGGGTTAAAGGCTGAAGTCAGAAAATGAAAACAATGTCAAGGTCAAATTTTAGTTACCACAGATATGGGCATGACTCCTAAAATATGGACAAATTGAGGAGACACAGCTCGGGGATAGGACATAGGTATCATCAACCAGAGTCAAATTGAATAGGGCATACAAACTGTGGATTTTAGAAGAGACAAGCCATATATTCATTTTTAAAAACAGCTAATATTGAACGTAATTTATTAAGTGAATAAGTGGAACCAATGTTGACTCTTCCAGCCCTAACTGAGGAGAATTTTTTTCTCATTAGGGAGTATGAACCATTCAAAATGGGGTTTGTGGAAGCAATGGAAGGGCCATGTTTGCTTACTGCTACATGGTTCAGCCAGAGCATAGCCAGTCCGTGAATCTGAGCACTAGTTTTAGAAGAAGGGACAAGGGGCTATAGATTCACTTCAGGGAGGTGAACTTACAAGGGCTGTGTTGAAACATAATTCATTAATTTCTATCAAGTGATGGATAATTTGCATGGTCTTTGACAGATGGGCATTTATTCTTTCTCTAAGAAAGACATGGTCAGTATTCTAATAAAGCTTATTCAGACGATACAATTTGGAATTTTGAGTTTTTCCCGTCTTATCTTGGTAATTATTTCTGCAGTAAGATTTTTAACACAAAGAACTAAATACTAACAACCCTACAATGATACACAGAGAAATAAAGAAAAAAGTGTGCTGAGGGCAGGGTGTAGGGTACAGAGTGGGACAGAGAGAGTAAGAAAGAGAGGGAAGGAAAAAGTGCGTGTGAGCACGTTTGTGTGTATGAGAGACAGAAAGAACCTTTGTTTTAGGTTAAACTGAAATCATTAATAAAGATGTAAGGAAAGTGCAATTTGCAAATATAAAGAGAATATATCTGAGATATATTTCCATCTCAAAAGGATTCTTCTAAAAATATTTTCATTGCTTATGGATTAGGATATCATCAAGTAGAATATTATTAGTTGATGAAAAAATTCCTTGTGAATTTTTTTCATCCGTGAGTGTGTTCATTTTTGTTATATGATTCATAACTCTTAGATACAGAAGCCTGGCTTCTGTGTCACTAAGGGAGACTTTAGATGCAGCATTGTGCCTTTGTTCTTTGAAAACTGTCAGCAGATACTAAAGAAAATAATATATGTTCTCCTTGCCTTTAGGTACCAAGATACCAAAAATAAGCTTTCTTCTTGTGTGTAAACTGAGAATTTTTTCAGTGTAGGAGATCCAGCAACACACAAATTCAGTGGCAAAAGAAACCATTGATTATTAATCGATCACAGACTTACCAAAAAGCAAAATGTAGCTATGGCTATAGATTGCAAATTTGTGTACATCTGCCAGATGTCTGATTCAAATAAAGTAAAACAGTACATCTGTAGCCACCATCAACACATTTCTATCCCTTCCCGAATGGAAACTCTTACTGGCCTCTCCATTCTCACACCTACCCAGTCTCCAAAACACCTTTTGCTTATAATCGTCTCTCCTGTTTGGAGTTTTCCTGTCACGTTTTTAAATTCTGTATTCTTTTCCACTTTGGTCTCTCTTTTTATTTCATTTTTTCAAATGTGTATGGCATTAATGTTAACAGTGGGTGGGGATATGTTATGTGTGTAAAGGGGGATTGTGTGTAAGAAAGAATTTAAGAAATGTACCAATTCCAAAATCAAATTGTTGTTTTCTTGTCTCTCTACACCAATCTCAAAGCTCATCAGCAGAAGCATTATTACTTCACAAACAGGAGGCAACAGCAAAAACATCCCGAGTAGGGATTAGTACATGGAAGAAGACAAATCTAACACTCTCTGCCTTATTGAAACTGTCATTTAAAACAACCATGTGAATCAGAAACTCCTGTGGAAATTATTTAAAATACAGTTTCTTTGGGATCTACCCCCACAGAGATTCTGATTAAGTAGGTCTTGTGTAAAGGCCAGAAATTTAAATTTTTAACATACTCCCCAGGTGATCCTGATGCATGGCTTGCACATTGCAGTCATTATTCTAGAAATTGGAAGAATAAATACTTTGTCCTAATTTGACTAACAAAGGATAATTGATGGCAGAATTTATAGTGATAGAGACTCAGGGAATAAAAGTACAGATAATCATAAAGCTCAAGAGGAAAAGAGGCCAAAGTTAGACATGTCTTTAGGACCTCAGATTTCTTAAAATGTAAGGAAAAAAAGGGTTTACATTATCAGAACAACAAAACTCACATTCCTTTTAGGTTGCTGTCAAATACATTGAAATACACTTGCTCCCATTTTCAGCCTACAACTGCCTACTCTTTCAACTCTTTCACTGCTTTTACCATTTATTACTTGATTATATCTTTAAAATTCATTGGTCACTCTTTTTTCTATGTCTCTAAGACCCCAGTAACTCCATTGTCTTCTCTAAACTGCTTACCCTGAAGTCCTTCATTTCACCAAACCTACTGTCAACACACTCAAGCACCTTTCGCCATTGTCCACATCACTTGTTTTACTAAACCCCTAAACTAAGATGGAACTAACCCTGGTATCTACTCCTCTGCTTCCACTGAACACCACTGAACAAAAGCCACACAATCATACATACTGATGCCACCACAACATATGATCTTTCCCCTCAGCTGGGCTTTTTATGTCATAGCATCCTTTTACATATTTATGGTCAACTCTGCCTCTTTTTCCTTACAGTAGCTATTCCAAATCTTCATCAGTTTGCCTGAGGACCCCATTAATTTTCTCAGCATATAAAGTATAATCCATCACATATAGCTATGTTAACTTTCCGTTTCCCTACACGTAAATGTCCATGTCTGCGTCTCTAGTCAAATACCAGTATCTGTATCCATGGCTACATGCATACATTCCCATTTCCCCCATGCCAGAAAATTAAGTGCCTCTCTCCAAAGCTAATGGATTTGTCCCATCATCTCCAAGACTTTGTTTAATTAATTTTATCTTTTTGTCATTCTTATCAACTTCTTTATTCATTGTTTGTTTCCCTCAGTATTTCCATGATAACCCAATCTTAAAATAAAAGTTTTTCAACAACTTTATATTATTCCCTAAACACTTTTTATCAGAACTAAGAAAACAACAATTTAAGCTAGTTATTTTTTATATCTTCCATTCATTCTTTAACTCCCTAAATTCCACCTCATTGTCCCATCTTCCTACTCAAGTTGACCTTGCTAAGGGCAGCAGTGACTACCTCATTTACAAATCCAGGTAACACTTCTGTTACCTGTTCTATTTAGCCTCTTTTTGGCATTAACATCATCTGCTATTTTATTTTTATTTTTATATTTGTAGATATGGGGTCTTGTTACATTTCCCAGGTTGCTCTCAAACTCCTGGGCTCAAGAGATCCTCCTGCTTCAGCCTCCCATAGCACTAGGATTATAGGCATGAGCCACTGTTCCTGGCTTATCATCTGCTCTTGATGAGCTCTCTTCCTTTGGGCTCTATGACAACAATCTCCCTGGATTTTCTCTCATTTGGCTGCCTCTTTCATAAAATTGTGGGCATACCCTTTAGAATCAAACTATTCCCCCTACTTATCAACTATATGACCTCTCCGACCCTAGTTCTCTTCTCTTGTAAAAGAAAGATGATGGTAATACATATGTCATACAGTGGTTTTGAAAATTAAATGACATAATACGTTAAGTACTTCATAACAGCATCTAACAAATAGTAAGGTGATGCAGTAAATGGTGGGTAATGTGGTATTGATCCATGTGTTGTATAGTTAGGTTTTTTATTATTATTGCTTTTTTACTGTTATTATTGTTTTATTTATTTCAGAATATTATGGGGTTATACACATTTGGTTACATAATTTGCTTTTGTACAGTTTGAGTCAAAGTTGTAAGTGTGTCCTTCACCCAGATAGTGTGCATTTTATCCATTAGATGTGAATTTACCCATTCTCTCCTCCCCCCTCCCACCTACTTGATTTCTGCTGAGTTTTACAAATGTACACATAAGTGTTGATCAATTAGTTCCAATTTAGTATTGAATACACATGGTGTTTGTTTTTCCATTCTTGCAATACTTCACTTAAAAGAATGGTCTCCAGTTCCATCCAGGTTGTTACAAAAGATACTAGATCACCATTTTTTTTTTTTTTTTTGGCTGAGTAGTACACCATGAGATATATATATATATATATATATATATATATATATATATATATATATATATCATTTAATCAATCCATTCATGTACTGATAGGCACTTGAGTTGATTCCACATCTTTGTGATTGTGAATTGTGCTGCTATAAACATTCGAGTGGAAGTGCCTTTTTAATAAAATGTCTTTTTTTTTCTTTGGGTAAATACCTAGAAGTGGAATGGCCAGATCAAATGGTAGGTCTACTTTTAATTCTTTGAGATATCTCCACACTACTTTCCGTAGAGGTTGTACTAGTTTGCAGTCCCACAAACAGTGTATAAGTGTTCCTTTCTCTCTGCATCAATGCTAGCACCTGTCATTTTGGGACTTTGTAATAAGAGCCATTCTCACTGGAGTTAGGTGATAACTCATTGTGGTTTTGATTCACATTTCCCTGATGATTAGAAACATTGAGCATTTTTTCATGTGTCTGTTGGCCATTAGTCTATCTTCATTTGAAAATTTCCTATTCATGTCTTCTGCCCATTTTTTAATGGGGTTGTTTGATTTTTTTCTTGCTGATTTGCTTGAGTTCTTTGTAGATTCTGATTATCAGCCTTTTAATGGATGTATAGCATGCAAATATTTTCTCCTATTCTATAGGTTGCCTATTTGCTCTATTGATTATGCCCTTGGCTATGCAGAAGCTTTTTAGTCTGATCAGGTCCCATTTATTTATTTTTATTGTTGTTGTGATTGCTTTTGGGGTCTTCTTCATAAATTCTTTGCCTAGGCCAATATCTATAAGAGCTTTTCTAATGTTTTCTTCTAGAACTCTTATAGTTTTATGCCTTAGATTTAAGTCTGTTATGCATTGTGAATTAATTTTTGAGTGGTGAGATGTGTGGATCCTGTTTCAATCTTCTACATGTGGCTATCCAATTTTCCAAGCATTATTTATTGAATAGGGATTCTTTTCCCTAGGTTTTTGTCTGCTTTATCAAAGATCATATGGCAATATGAAGAAGGTTTCATTACTGGGTTCTTTGTTTTGATCCATAGATCTATGTCTATATTTTTGTGTCAGTGTAATGCTGTTTTGGTTACTATAGCTTTGTAGTATAACTTGAAGTCTGGTAAAGTGACACCTCCAGATTTCTTCTTATTTAAGTAAAGTTTCATTGGCATATATGTCAACAACAGTCAAGCTGAGAATGAAATAAAAGATACAATACCTTTCACAATAGCAACAAATAAAGTAAAATGCCTAGGGATATATTTAACTAAAGAGATGAAAGACCTCTATAGGAAGAACTATGAAACACTGAGAAAAGAAATTAAAGAGAATGTAAACAGATGGAAAAATATATCATGTTCATGGATCAACAGAATCGACATTGTTAAAATGTCTATACTACCCAAAGTGATTCACAAATTCAATGTAATTCCCATTAAAATACTAATTTCATTTTTCATAGATCTGGAAAAAATAGTTCTACACTTCATGTGAAATCAAAAAAGAGCCCAAATAGCCAATGTTATTTGGCTATTATTGTTATAAGTACTATTACTATCTTAATTATGCCTTATCTCAATTTATAAAGTATCTAGCCCAATGCATTTTATGTAGGCCACTCAGCAGCTATTAAGATTTATCATACTTTCCATTCTCATCTTTAGTCATAAAGCAAAAACAGTATTAATATAATATGGACAGTGAATCTCATTGCACCCACTTTATCTAACTCCAAGATGTAACTGTGTGAGTTTTCTCCAAAGATATAGCTTTATTTGCCTTAGTTATTGAATGGTCTAGTAAGCATGATTGTATATTAGAAGCCAACAAACTGGGAAAAAACTGTAAACATGACAATAACTTAGAACCAATGGATCAAGAAAAATGGAATGAAGTTAGAGTGTCACAAATTACGAAATAAATTTAAAGAGAACATTTTGGCAGGTAGGTTCCATATAACAATGAATACTGTTCATGCATTGACAATCTAGAGTGTGATCAGCATTGTTTCCTAATATAAGAAATCCAAAGGAAGTTTCTAATATGATCTCAGCCCTCAAGGAGATAATATTTAATTGGATTATAAAAACTAAAATACATGAAAATATAGGATATGAATTTAAACCATATTTTTCTATTGAATTGAAATATAACCAACACTTACCATGTGTAAGATTATACTATTAGCTACAATTGATTCAGAGGAATGCAAAGTTGCTTAAATATCTTAGAAACAAGCAGTCAGGAATGATATTTGTGTAAGAGAATAGATAATACAGGAAGGAGGAGGAAAGACATTACAGAGAGTGGGTTAATATGGAACTAGCCTCCCTCAAGTTTTGATATCAGAATTTCTGTAGTAGAGCATTTTTAAATTCTCTCCTAGTTTCATTTTTCTGGGGTGTGTGTATGATTAAGTTGTATGATTAAATGCTAAATTAAATACATAAATTTCTCTTTTCAGTGGTGAAAGAGAAGCATTACTGAAGTTATCATGGAGTGCTCCCTGGGGAATTTGGGAACTGAAATGAGACCTGAAGTATGGCTTAGAGAACTGAAATGAAGACAGAATCACCCTCAAGCAAAGAAAACATCAGAGAAGGAACACGGGTAAGAATGACTATGGCATGCCCATGGAATAATGAAAAGCCAGTAGGGCTTCAGCAGCTCTCCAAAGTCATGTTAGGCAGAGAGGATTAGCTAGGCATGGTGAGACTGAGAAGTCTGGCAAGGAATGTAGATTTTGTTCTACAGAAAGATGGTGGTTTTAAGAAAATGGTGACAAAACAATGGATAATAAGTAGTATTTTATTGGTCAGATTTATTCATTCAACTACTAGCCACTGGCAATTAACATAGTTAAAGCAAAATGCTGGGCATTGTAAGAAATAAAATTAAATAAATTAAAGCAAAATGCTGTACATTGTAAGAAATAAAATTAAATAAGACATAGTACACTGCTCTCAATGCCATTTAAAAATTAGGGTATGAGTTAGTGACAAAAATAATTATAATCACAGTGGAATATAAATGCTAGAAAATAGATACATGATAATACTATGTGAGGAAGTCTATGAAATACGGTAACTCATGATACTTGAATGGGATCTTGAAGGATAGGTGTTTTAGGTAAAGATAGAAGGAGAGGACTTCTGGAAGGAAAACACTATAAGCAAAGGCAACTGATTTCAGCAAATATTGAATACTTACTGTGTGCCAGGTCCTGCAATGATACCAGGGTATAAACATTTACCACAACTTCTGCTCTTAAGA
This sequence comes from Microcebus murinus, assembly GCF_040939455.1. NCBI lineage: Eukaryota > Metazoa > Chordata > Mammalia > Primates > Cheirogaleidae > Microcebus > Microcebus murinus. The sequence goes on along the minus strand of NC_134108.1, from coordinate 60,207,651 downwards.
GCTTAATCCAGACAAGCAGAGAGCACATTCTCAGGGATATTTGAGTAGTTCTATTCAGCCAGAGCATGGGAATATGAGGAAGTAATGAAATGAAGCTGGAAAGATAAATTGAACCAATTTTAACGAGAGCCTTAAATGCCAGGCAAATTTATACTCAGTTCTACTCGGTATGGGGTTCATTGAAGTCTGTTGTTATAGTTTTTAGCAGGAGAGGGAAATGAAGAGAATTGTGTTTGGGGCGGTCTTCACTAGGGGAGAAATTTATAGAATAAATTTTAAAGGAAGAGATGTTTAAACTGGGTCGCTTTTCTTACACTAATAAAGTATGGAGTGATAATAGCTGGGACAGCTGGTGACACCAGAGTGACTGTAAAGCTCACATATATTAAGAACATGGCAGTGGTCTAGTCACTTGCTACGTGTTTATGTGAATCATCTTACTTCTCACAATATCCCTATGAGAAGGGTGCTGTTATTATTCCCCATTGACAGGTGAGTAAACTGAGCACAAAGAAGTTAAAAAAACCTTGCCCATATTCCACACCTAGTAAATGTTGAAGCTAGATTCAAACATAGGAAGTCTGCAGAAATTGCTTTTTCACCACTGGCCATTAGAGTCAAAAACAGCTATTAATTTTGATTTTGCATGTCTAAGTAAAAAATAGCTTGATTAACAAATACAAGGAGGTTTAAATGTTTTTACTTTAAAACTTTACCAGCTGAAAAAAAAAGTGATATTGTCCCTTTTCTAAATCACACATGCACTCAAATGTTTACTGATTTTCAAATTCAATAATAGAATTCTAACAGCAGAATGTAACTCAGAGACTATCTACTCTAGCCTCACAACTTTACAGAAAAGGGAATTGAGACCAAGATTAAGGAAATTGCCCAAAGTAAAAAAGCTAGCTAGGGATCAAACTCAGATTAAAATCCATACTTCCTATTTTCAATAGTAGAGCACTCTGATTTTGTCACCTAGCAAAGGATATAATACTTCTATTATGTTTTTCATAGCAAACATCTTAGATCTCAATACTGAGTAATAAAGGAAAAATAGATTTTTACTTATAAATTCCAGGGATATATGTGATTGGTTGCATATCTACTCACTCAAAATTATGACAGTAAGTATATTGGCAATTAAGCCTCTTCATTTAGCAGTTTTGACACATGAATTTGTCTACCACAGGGATTTTCAGGTAATGATGTTGAATAGTCACATTCTAACAAATCTTTGATGAGTAAATAAATCTGTGTACTAACTTTTTACCTTGCAGTAATGAATAAATAATAGTGGGGTTTTTTGGGGTTTTTTTTTTTTGAGGGGATGTGTCACCAGAGAGTATCCATGCATTGTTGTCTTGAATGTACATCTTTCCAAGAGAACTTCAAATCCTTCTCTTTGATCATTGCCAGGTACTTTCCTTTGCAGCACCAGAGTCCAGCACTGATAATAAAACTATAGGCAGACCAATTTGCTCTTATTTATGAGTTATTGCCAGACTAGGAAACAAGGAACAAAAGAAAGCATATCCTTTTCATGTTTTTTCAAATTGAATGGGACTCAATGAAATATCTTTGTTAACATTAAGTATGTAAGATAATGTCCTACATTGATATTGTACCAAAATAACTTAAAGAACTCTGTGACTTCAAAGCTAACATAACGTGCCAAGAGGGCCACCATACAAGCAGAGAGAACTCATTGGGAGGCACAGAGAGCAATGGTAGGTTTTTCTGTCAGGAACAAGAGAAGTCCAGAAAACAGCTGAGAATACTTTGTCAGTTATTTCCCCATAAATTTCTAGCCACAGGTTAAAACAAAAATAGAAAGAGTTGAGAAGTAAGAATAAAATATTAACCAGTGAGGTTGTAAGGAAAAGCTAGATTCCCTCCAAATTCACTGTCCCAAGGGATGAGCAATTGATTCAAGATGAATGCATAAATAACACAGAATTTACCGGAGAGAAGAAGAAAGAAAAAGATAAAAGAAGCATACATGGAAGTGAGGTTGAATAAAGAAAAAAAAGGAAAGCAAATAAAAAATTTAAAAAGCAAAAGAGGGAAAAGAAAACGAAAGAGATTAAGCTGACAGGAAGGAACATATGAAATGCAGCTGTGATGCTCATTTGCTCTTCTTTTAAAATGTAAATTACTTCTGATTTTGAAGTGAAGGTCTGGATGTTTTCCTGTGGATATATAGCCACATACACTCTAAATAGTCCCTTACCCAAACGAGATAAAATTGGGAAAGATAATGTAATTTTACTGTAAGGAATTTTTTAAAGTAGTTCTAAAAACCTAAAGGCATTTCAGTGCAAGTTGTCTGCAACAGACAACAGCCTCAAAACCCTCCAAATTTCCTAGCCTGATGTAGGCACAAAGCCGGAGACTTGGTTGCCTAGCAACCGCGCTCTTCGCAGGCAGCTGGAGTAAAATGAACCGTCTGGTGCCAAATGGCCTTTCACCCACTTCAGTTAAAGGGAAATCAGAAACAAAGAGTTACCTGGCAAGAACCAAAGCTCCCCGTGAGAAACAGAGGATTGAGAAACTCTCCTCTAGCTTCACTTTGGGGAAGCTCTTGAATGGACGGAGGGAAGAGTTCTAATGCCTCAGTAATTAGGGACGCATTTTTCTCCCCTCCCCCTCCTCTGGGTACCCAGCCTGCATATAACAGGCCGCAAGCTTAGTATTCTGACGTTGTAGAGAGGGGGGAAGAAATCAATTTAAACCTTTTGCTCTGAATTGATAAATTCTGAAAACCAGGAAAAATGCTTACATCTCCCCATTTTTTTCATTGATCTACTTTCTGATAATACAAGAACTAATAAAGTGTATTCATGATGAAAAGAGAACTAGAAAGGATGACTATAAAAACATTGCTTTTTACATAAGCACCTGGTGATTGAATTTGTTTGGGAAAATTTACCTGGCTGGATATTTTAGTGAAAACGTGAAAAGTGCCAGAGGTCATTTAGTATAAAAAATAGTGAGTGCTTTCTGAAAGAATTCATACATCCCATTCCAAAAATGGAAAGTATTCCAATATACATCTTTGTGTCTGTGGAAGTTTTAGCCTTTGCTAGAAAATACAAAGGTTTTTTAATGGAAATTAATGAGTAATTCCCAATTAGCTCGGCTCTCTCAAGGTCACACAGTAAAACATGAGTGGGAATTGTGCAGATAGCTGCACTGAAGACATTTAGAGTGATGGATTCTGGTCCTTGCACTGACACTCAGACAGCGTTGGAATTCTGAGTTCTAGCTTGAGTGGCATAGACATAATGTACTTTGCTTTCATCTGGATTTTTCTTTCAGATAAAATTCTGAATATAAAAAGTACATATAATGTTTAAATTTTTCAGGTTGTACTAACTATATGAATTTATATCAGTCTGATTCACAACCAGTAAGTATAATTATTTTTATACCTTTTATAGCACTTTGTTCACTTTGCTCCTTCATTCTGTTGTATTTTACTAAAGTATGTTCAAAATATGAATAATGGATATATATATACACACACATACATATTTTATTCATCTCCTTCTTCCACCTCCAAAGTTGAGGAGGAAATATGTTTTTCATTCCCCACATGCCTTCTGTGATTGTAAGTTTAGAATTATTCAGAAGTGAAGGTGAAGAATTGTCTAACAACTAAAAAAAGAAACAGAATAGCTTATAAACTTTCCTCATACCTCTATCAGAGGTCAAATAAATTACTTAGGACTTAGGTGGAAGGCAAAACATGTAGTAAATTTTGCTTTAAGTTGAAGATATGTCTGACCCAAAGTTTATGGCTTTCAGCTTCTCAAGAATGGCTATAGGGAAATTCACCAATATGATCCCTCATCTAAAAGTCTTAAAAGTGAAAATTCCTAGAAAATGTATGTTGTAACAAAATGTGGTATATTTGGTCACACTAGTGATTCTTAGGTAAGTAAATGTTTAAGCAGAAAATTATTTTCTCTTCCAGAACACAGTATTTTTGTAATTATATGTTATTAAATAGTCTCATTTTTTTTTTTTTGGTAAGTCTTCATTTACAAAGTTTCATTACAAAATTAAAATGGAAGATGACTTATTTTATTTTAAAAACATGGCACTATAACTCCTTTGGGAAAAAGCAATTTAAGGGAGAAGGTGAGCCCCTGAGGCTATAGGTTAGCTCACAGGTTCTTAACCTTGCATATACATTAGAAACACCTAGGGGGCTTTTTTTTTTTTTTTTTTCTGAGACAGAGTCTCACTCTGTTGCCTGGGCTAACAAGCCATGGCATCAGCTTCGCTCACAGCAACCTCAAACTCCTGGGCTCAGACGATCCTCCTGCCTCAGCCTCCCAAGTAGCTGGGACTACAGGTGCACACCATGACACCCAGCTAATTTTTCTATTTTTAGTAGAGCCAGGGTCTCATTCTTGCTCAGGCTGGTCTCAAACTCCTGACTTCAAGCAATCCTCCCACCTCTGCCTCCCAGAATGCTAGGATTATAGGTGTGAGCCACCACCCCCAGCCTAGGGGGCTTTTTTATAATATTGATTTCCAGACCCTCCCTTCCTCCGTCAAGGCGGTGATCTTGATTCCACATCTGAATCAATTCTGTGTGAAGAAACATCAATACACACCCATGAACTTCTAATTTTGGTCTACAAGTTTAAAAACTGTCTCATTTTCTGGGAGATAGACTTTAGGAAACCAGTTCCAGTGCAGCAGAAAAAATGACCACAGTGTTTAATATTATGCATGCTCAATTGCTTTTCCCAACATTTGTGTCTCTCTGTTCATGGACTAATATAGCTTTGCATTCTAACATTCTATCTTAATATTTAATGTCCTAAAAAACATTAAAGATGTGGTGACTAATTTTAATAAAATATACTAAATTATGTGGAAATATAAGTAAGCAAAGCAAATGTTAGCTCTTACTATTACCACTCAGCCAAGTTACATTTTGGTAAGTGAAGGAGAAAGGTAATATCTTGTCAGCTATACTGCAACTGTATACTCCAAGTATACACAGTTTATAGAAAAAAAATGTAAGCTGAGCTATTTTTGCCATAAACCATATATACACATATTTCCTTAATGTGTAGTATTATTTTCTAATAGAATTTTTAGGATGTGTGTAATATACCATCCTATGAAAGAAATAGAATGATCCATGTTTTCACATTTTCCTCCTTATAATGTTGCTAATGAAAATTGATAATTTGTATACAAGGATTAGGGTATACCATTTGTCATTAACTACCACACACCATTTACAATAATCTACACATTTCTTCATTCTATATCTAAGAATAGAATACATTCTGGACAATTCTAGGTTAGATATACTCACCTGGCTTACTGCTGCAGGTTGATTAAGAAGCTGGTGCTATTTATTCCTACCTAGTTATGAGACAGAAAGATATATTAGCTTTTCATGTAGTGACAGTTCCACTTATTATCCTCAAATTATAAAAGACAGAGGTCAACTTGTAACCCATATTGTAACTGTTAGGGTTACTATTATAAGGGAGAGAAATCAAGTTCCTGGTTTCAAAGAAGAGAAATCAATTCTGGCTAATTTAAGCAGAAATGGGTTTTACTGAAAGGACATAGGACTAGTCAAAACTGTTCAGGAAAACTGGAAATTAGGATTCCCAAACAGGTAGGAACCAAGCAAAATAGACAGAATAGTATCAGGGAGGTCAATTTACAGAACCAGTCTGGCTGCTCAGAGCAGCTGTTAGCTCCACTGATCACACCACTGTGAAATACCACTGCCACAGGGTCCTACTGTAGTGGGAGGAGCCACTGGATGTCATTGCAGTTATTATAGTACACTGCAACCAGAACTAAGTTTGAAACTTCCCCTTTATTTTTATATTTATAACCCAACTCAACATCCTTGGAAGAAGCATTCAATTTGGAGAGCCAGTATCACCTGACCATGCACCTTGGATGTCAGAGGTTGGGGAAAGAAAAGTTTATCTTCCTTTTGGTTCTTTACTGGGTGCTTGGACTCTGCATTCCATCAATATTTTAGTAGTGTGATATATCTTAAAATATAAAAAGGGTTTGGAAGATGGACAGCCAAAAAAAGGGGTATATTTCTACCACACCACCCTAGGATTACACGTGTGAACAGAATAGTAACTCTATTCATCAATGGAGGTTGGGGGAAAGGGTTGTACATACTATTGATAATGAATTTGTAGAATCAACTCAAATATGAAATAGACAAAATAATCATTAGTTAATTTGTAATGATCGACTCTGGGATCAAGTATAATTTTAATGATGGAATTTTGATAACTATGACCTAGATAGGTCATTAAAGCATTTATACACATATACATATACAAGGGGACTTTGAAAAGTTTGTGGAAAAATAGAATTAATGGATAAAAATAAAAAATATAAACTTTATTTATTAACATAAGCTCCATGAAGTTCAAGACACTTTGTAAGCAATGATATCAGCCATTTAGTCCATCCCTAAAGAACTGAGGGTCCTGGGAATTTAACCATGTCAATGTAGTCTTTTTTACATTATTAACTGAAGAAAACTAAATGCCCTTTAAAGATTTTTTAAGATTAGGAAACAAAAAGGAGTCAGAAGGAGCCAAATCAAGACTGTAAGGGGCATGCCTAATGGTTTTCCATTGAAATCCTCACAAAATTTCCATTGTTTGATGAGAGGAATGAGTAGGAACATTGTTATGGTGACTCTATGGTGAAGCTCCCCGAGGCATTTTTTCTGCTGAAGCTTTGGCTATGTCTCTCAAAACACTCTCACAATAAACTGATGTTATGGTTCTTTGTCCCTTCAGAAATTCAACAAAATGTCTTGAACATTCCAAAAACCTGTTGCCATGACTTTTGCTCTTGACCAGTCCACTTTTGCTTTGTCTGGACCACTTCCACTCTTGGTAGCCATTGCTTTGATTGTGCTTTGTCTTCAGGATTGTACTGGTAAAGCCATATTTCATCTCCTGTTACAGTTCTTCAAAGAAATTCTTCAGGATCTTGATCCCACTTGTTTAAAATTTTCATTGAAAGCTCTGCTCTTGTCTACAGGTGATTTGGGCACAATAGTTTTGGCACCCATTGAATAGAAAGTTTAATCAGCTTTGACACATAGGTGCTACAGTAATAGGGTATTGGGCAGGCGGGAGGGGGGAGGGGGGCAGGTATATACATACATAATGAGTGAGATGTGCACCATCTGGGGGATGGTCATGATGGAGACTCAGACTTTTGGGGGGAGGGGGGAAAATGGGCATTTATTGAAACCTTAAAATCTGTACCCCCATAATATGCCAAAAGAAAAAAAAAAAAAGAAAAAAAAAAAAAAAGAATTGCGTAAGCTGAACCAAGTGAGATGTCTATGGTGTTGGCTATAGTTTCTCCTGTTAATCATCAGTTCTCTTCAATTAGGATGCAAACAAGATTAATTTTTTTCCTTAAAAGTGTATGTGTATGGTCTACCACTGTGTGTTTCATCTTCAACCTCACCTCATCCTTTCTTAAAATGGGTTATCCATTTGTAAACTGTGAATTTCTTTGGGGTGTTGTCCCCATAAACTTTTCATAAAGCATCAATGATTTCACCTTTCTTCCACCCAAGCTTCATTACAAATTTGATGTTTGTTCTTGCCTCAATTTCACCAGAATTCATGTTGCCCTGATAGGGACTCTTTTCAAACTGATTTCTTATCCTTCTTAGTGCCTCCAACTAGATCCTGCTCAGATATGTTATAACAAGTTAATATGAGTTTATTTTTATGTAAATATGTTTTAAAATCCATGCATAGTTTTTTCATAGTACATTTTCCATGAATTTTTGGAAGACCCCCTCACATATTTTCTAGTTCTGTTCACTACAATCACTATAATGGCACAGAAGAAATGACACACCAGTAGCCAAGGCATGTCTACTTCCCAGATCTTAGTTTCTAAATTTCATTTACCACTAAAGGGAACCAGGACTCCTAGGAGAAATAGTTGATACCAGCACTAGAGCAGAGGAAGTCCAAGATAAACCTGGAACCTCTTATTGTGACAGAAAGAAAGGAAATAAGAAATAACAGGACATGTTAAACAAATACTTGAACCATCTTGAAAATATTTGCACTGGCAAAATCTGGAGCAATTTGGCCACCAAAATAAATATTGATTGTGATGCTTTATAAGGTGATAAATAAAATAAGGATGACTCCATGATGACATAAATAGATAAATAAATAAAAATTAATGGGCTAAGGAGAGTACACTTCTTATATTAGAATGTAAACCCTAAGAAGAATACAGACTGAAGAAGGAATGAGAGTTAGGAAATAATGAGTGGACACCAAATTCAGTAGATAAAAGTTTGATGAACAGGATATTGACATAGTTTCAAAGTAACTCTCCACAAGGAAAAATAGTGGCTTTACCATGGAGAAACCTGGTGGACACCACTTTACCCAAGTGATTTAATATTAATGCAGTCTGAATCATGTGACCCCCCAATATGATTCACTGAGAAGGATAAAATATAGCTTCAGTGGAATTCCTGAAAAATAATCCATAACCTGAAACTAATAATGATAAAATATCAGATAAGCTCAAATTGAGAAATATTTTATAAAATACCTCATCCATACTCTTCACAAATTTAAGGCCAAAAAGACTAAGTATAACTGAGGATCTGTTCTGAATAAAAGGATACCAAAGTTACATGAAAAATAAATGCAATCTATCTTCTTGGTTTGGATTTTAAGGAAGCAAAAAAATTAGAAAATGTTCTGATTTTGATAATTATGTTGTCAACAGATAAGAGAATGAATATGTTCTTAGGAAACACATGGTGAATTATTTAGGGGTAAAAATTCATATCTCCTGTTTATTTTTAAATGATTAAAAAAATAATATGCAAGTATACAGGAAGGAAGTTAATGGGACAAAATGTAAACAACTGGTGAGTCTCGGTATACATGACATGGATATTCATACTTCCTTGACTATTCTTGAAACATTTCTGTAAGTTTAAAAGTATATCAAATAAAACTATAAATTAAAAATTACAAATAAATAAAGAAAAGTCAGACTCCCCCATACACACAAAAAAAGTTATATACAGGATAATTCCAAAAAGAATAGTCCTAATTTCCAGTGCTCCTGGCTCCAAGGTCTTTGGAGGATAGTTCCTAGACAGAGAATGGAAGAAAGGTCTCCTACTAGAAAAAGTCCTTGAGGGTAACTTTTCCCTACTAGAAAAAGTCTCTGAGGGTAATACACACCTTTATCTCATACCATGTGATAGTCTGGTTATAGCTTGTTTGATTGCAAGAATAAGGGTAGGAAAGCAAGAATCAGGCTGATTATTTTTTTTTTTTATTTTACCACAGGGGAAAAAAGTCTTTTATTGTTGGTGAAATACTTTTATGCCTTTTTTATGAATAATAAAGAAAACTTTTTCTAAAGTAGCTGAATATTTATAAGCCTAGAGCTATTCTGAAAACTTGAAATGCACATGGCAGTTTGAGCACTGTCTGTCACTAACAGCGTGAGGTTTAAGAAGTTTAGAGAGATCAGATTATTTTTTGTTTGAGAAGAAAAAGGAATGAATTTTGTGGGAGTGGGATCCCAGGACAGTTGCATCATTTCCCTTGCCAGCATATTTTCTTTTCTATGTATATCTTGTGGTTCATAGTCTTTATGTGATATGTTATGGCTTATTTTTCACCCACTAATGAATCCTGGTTAGAATTCAACCCTTGAAGGCAGTATTTATAACAAACTCACATTGGGAAGGGTATGTATCTTTCAGGTATGCTATCAGCAATTGGAATTTTAACTCTGAAAAAATTCATTATAATAAATTATCCATTGTGCTCCAAATTTTATATACTTACTGGAAGTGACAGTTTTTGTAATTCAACTAGATATAAAATGCCTAATATATAAATTTATTATAAGAAGACATACACATTGTCATGTCATTAGCTCAAGCTAATACCTGCTGAGATGACAAATACTCTTATTCAAAGTCTATTTTTTATTGTTGATCAAAAATTTTTAAAGCAAATCAGTTAGTTCTTATTACATTAAAAAATTTGTTTGGTATTGGCCATCTTATAATAATCTCATTCTTTATTATCTCTCTGATACTCAGTTTCCTCATATGTAAAATGGAGATTTGTATGTTAAATAAAATAACATATAAAGTGGTGCATAATAAGTACTCATAAATAGTATCCATATTTATAAATTATTTTATTTTATATAGTTTCAAGCTAAAAATGTCATATGGAACACATTTTTATCCACTCTAAGATCAAGAAATAAGAGATCTCTGAAAACCTTGAGCAGATAGAACACCAAAAATGTGTTGGTAGATAGAACCCCAGGCTACTGGCATGTAGAGAAGGTTTCTAATGAAAAGTGAGCTGGTTTCCACCACCGGCCCCTACGGAACTCTAGAAAAGCATAGGACTTCAATGTGTTTGATACAGAGGAGGGCAGAAAATTCCAGAGAAAGAAACAGGTGTGAGTGTGTTAGGCTTGGGTGAGTAGAGAAAGAAGATGGACAGTAGGTTGAAAGTCTGTATTCAGCACCCTCAATTTTTCTCCTCCACTTACACACACAGAATACAAGTATCCAGGTACCCTAACCCCAGGAACCAGAAACTGGAGGTTTAGTCTCTGGAAATATTGAATAGATGAAGACAAGATCATTAGAATATGAGGCACAGAGTAGAGCAAGAATGAGTCATATAATTGAAAATAAAAGTATTTATTGAGCCACTGTTTGTAAAACAGACTGATTCCCAAGACCTTTGCCCCACCCTACACAGATTACTAGAATCCAGTGGTAGGATATTGGAAAATTTGTTTCTGAAGAAATTAAACGATACATCCTTGCACTATTTGGGGCCTATGTGATTAGCCATCATTCAGACCAATTTCACAAGAATGAGGAGTGCTGTTTGCAAATACTGGCAATGACAGAGCTTCCAATCAAAATCTGACAGTCTTGTTGATAAGTAAGAATGGTCACCAAGGATTAAGATATGTATGCAGAAAGTCTCCAGAACATAAGAGAGAAGCCAGTAAGGAAATCAAGAAAAGAAACTCAGAGGAAAGATAATGCAGGAATTGTAAGAACATTTCAAAAGTTAAACCCAAAATGCAAATGAATACCCCAGGGAGATAGAAGTTTTTGCATCAACAAAAATGGATGATATTTAGAAGAAAAAAACTCTTGGTTAAAATAACATTGTTGAAACAAAAATTTCTACAGAAGCTGAGAAGTAAACAAAATGTCAAGAAGATAGAAAATGTGAGATAAAAGCTAAGAACTAAGAGCATTAAACCAAGTGCTCCAATAAGTAATTGAGTTCTATAAAGAGAATAGAAGGAAAGTAAAGGGGATAAAAGTATCTTTTAAAAAGAGACTTTTAAAACAGAACTAAAGCATGCACATTTACAGATTGAAAGAGCCCAAAAAGAACCAGCACAATTAATTTTTTTAAAGTACCCAAAACAAAACATATTTCCATGACATTTCAGAACACTATGCTAAAGAGACAAATCTAAACAATTGAGAGAGAGAGAGAGGGAGGGAGAGGTATTGTATCCAAAGAAGGAGAATCAGAATGACATCAGGCTTTTCATCAATAGCACCTGCTGATTCAGAGAGAAAATCATTTTCAATCTCAAATTTTTTCATTCAAAGATGAAAGTAGAAATATATTTTAGACATGCAAAAAGTCACAAAATTTTCTTCCCTGTCTTAGGCAGCTGCTCAAAATGTGTGAAGCACAGAAAAGAATTCCAAGCAAGCATTACCGCCAGAGTTTGGCAAATCAACTTAAATAAATAATATCTTCTATGATAATAAAGGAGAAAGAAAATATATCTGTAAGTGATGGATAACTGCAATGTTTTAAGTGTATCATTTAAAATTATAAGGTAACCAATGTACAAAATAAAAAATGATAAAATTATATTGAAAGGAAAATATTATATTGAAAGGAATAAAAGTAAGGAGAGTGGTATAACTGAGATAAATTTCTATCTATCAAAGAAAATTAATAGTGTTTGAAATTGATACTAAAAATAGTTTTATAACATGTCTTCATATGTCTATAATAAATATGTCTGTATATGTTTATGATAATAAGCATATCTTCATATGCCAATAATTGGGGTTTCGATCTATAATGACATACCTGAAGAAGCTGTCTGTTCCTGTTCCCCATCTTCCCATAGAAGTCAAGTTCTAAGGAAGATAAACAGATCAAGACAGATTTTTTAAAATCACAGTGAGTTGTCAGAGGATGTCCATTCTGGCACCATGACTTAAATACTGGGAGAAGGGTATATAGTTCCAGGGCAGGAGAAGGCGCACTTGAAATGGGTCATGAGAGCCCTGATTGCCAATGCCAGCCTCTCTCAAAGAGCAGGGTACAATTTACCTAATGGCTGTAGACATATGTGAGCAAAACAGAACTAGAATAAACATTGAGAAAATGCTAACACTTAAGAGCATAGGATACCGAGTACGGTTCAGCTCCACCTCACAGGTTGGCCCAGTATACCATCCACAGGGATATTTCAGCCATCTCTTCCTCTTCAGAACACAGATCAGTGGCTGGGACAAAGGACAATAGAGGCTTTGATCCTGATCATAGGTGTCACTTTCACCCACACTCTTTTGGAAAATTGGAAAGGCAAACGAAGTAGGGTATGCTGAGAGCCTAACAGTCAGTTAGATAAAGCTACTCATTTGGTGTACTTAGGCACAAACTGCTAAAGCAAGTCTTCCTGAAAAAAAATCAAATTCAGAAGACCTAAGGGGAATTTTTATATCTGAGATCTAAGGTTATCCCTCACTATATTCCTGAAACAGTTCTCTCAACAGTCCCTGATGGAATTGTGAGAATTCTCTGGACCCCAAGTTGGATGAGAACTGCGGAAAGCTCTTTGCTTTTATCAATCATGCCACTGATGTCTGCAGAGACACGCTTTTTTCTGAGCCTCATACCGTACAAACACCAGGCTTGGTGAGCGAGAGGCATCTCAGCAGGCACAGCTGCAGTAAGTGGCTTTGGATAGCATGTCTCAGTGTACTTTCCTGGGAATTCATGTTACACATACATACCACTCACATCATCCTATAACATCTGCATGAATCAGAGGGAAAAGACAGTTCTATAATTGAATATAAAATACAAAACATGGTAGGACATGGGTTTGGGGTGCATAATTTGTGATTCACAAGTCTGAGTTTTGTTTTTCCTGCAATAGTATAAATATTGCAAGTTTTTAAACCAAGGATCTTGTGGAGAGATCTACCATGATCATAATGGATTAGGTTCCTCTAATGGTAAATCCTTTGTTCTATAGTAACCTGTGAGGAGGAGCAGAAGATATTGCAATATGCTCCACTTTGACTGCACTATGGTATAACTCTTTTGCCCTGTTTTTAAATGGAATCCATGTTGTCCTTGTCCTGTTTCCAGTTTAAACACTGGCCTTTGAGTGAAGTTAGGCTTTATGGTTCTCTCTCTTCCTCTCCTTTGCCATGTTTTCCTTCTTCCCTCCCTGATCTGTGTCTCTGGATATGGGTTTCTAACTGCATGCTGACATGACCTTCCCTTCCATCCTCCAACCCTTTCCCCCCTTGCCCTCTGCAGTTCTATATTAAATAGATGCTTCAGAGTCTGGCTGTATTATTTATCTATTGTTGCGTAAAAATCTATCCCAGACACAGTGGCTTAAAAAAACAATAGCAATTATCTCACAGTTTCTGTGGGGCAGCAGTCAAGGCATGGCTTAGCTTCCAGGCTCTCCTGGGTAGTGTCTTTCCTGATGCTCACTCATGTGATTGTTGGCATGATTAATTTCTTTGTAGCTGCTGGACTGAGGCCTCAGTCCCTTATAAGCTGCTGGCCAGAGGCCTTCTTTGGTTCTTAGCACGTAGACCTCTCCACGGAGCATCTTATAACACAACACGGCAGCTGGCTTCCCGAGAGTGAGCAAGCTGTAAAGCAAGAGAGTGTGCCAGCAAGTGAGAAAGCCCTGGCAAGATGGAATCACTGTCTTTGTAATCAAATAACAGAAACAACAAGCAGTAAATTTTGGCATATTCTATTCATCAGACACAAGGCACTAGATTCAGTCTGCACTCAAAGAGAGGGGATTGCACAAGGGTGTGAATACCAAGAGGTGGGGACCAGAGGGAGCCATTTCAGAGACTGCCTCCCAAACATGCTGAGAGTTGGGGGATGGAGGAGAGCAGGAGGTTGGAGCCTTGTCTGGAGCTGCCTCCTGCCCTGGCTCCATGGTGTGCCCACTCCAGATCCATGTCTGTCTTCTTCTGCCCCTTTGATCCAATACCCCAGACTCTTACTTTGTCTTTACCACAAGGTTTTATACTCACTGAACCCTCAGTTTGAACCATGTGCCTGATAGCCTGATTTTCTGTTCTGCCCAATAGCAATAACTAGCATTTATATATTTGTATATGTACAGATGAAAAAGCATTTTCCTATAAGGAACTGAGTTCAGGAAGAGATAGGACCAAAAGACAGAAAATCAGTGATTAGAAAAGCAGAAGCACCCAGACAGTACAGAATTGTAGCAATAAGTAGTTTGAAGTATTCATTGGTTAACCATTAAGAGCCTTATGTTTCCCCCTTAAAACTTAGATTCGCTAAATCAGTCACTGCAGACCTGGGGTATCGTCTGCAAATTGGAGAGTTTCAGGATTTGGTTACTTTAGCAAGTTTAGTACATTTAATGTAGCTGATGTTTGATTATTGTAATAAACACAGAGTTGTGAGAGTCGTAAATTTTAAATAGAAAAATATCACACTTATTTTGAATGTGCCCATAGAAACTGAGTTAATATCAGGCCTTTTTGCTTATTGAGGTCAGGTTCTGACAGTGGTTGCCATGGTTGTGTTTGACGGCTTTCCTTGACTGCATAACAATTAGAAACATCTTCCTGAAAATGGATTTTCCTGGTAACCAGGGAGTGAAGTGAATTCAGGTCCAGCCACCCTCTGTACTTTGATCCGGCATTTCTTCCACAGACACGGTCATAGCAATGTATAAAACCCATCAGCAGAAAATGCTTATTTATGTCAAATATGGATTTTCCAACAAATAGCTTATGAAAACACCTTTCATGTGGATGATGACTAGACATAAAAAAGTGGACTGTCTGATTCCCAGTAATTACAGCCTGATGTTGCTTTATTCACCAGTAGTCTATCGCTAAGAAACCTAACATGCCCAAAGTAGGTCAGGATACAAATTTTGGCTTGAAAGGGAAGAAAAATGAGAAAAAAGTAGAGATAGTTATTTTATTCTAGCTTGTCTCTTCCTTACCACCATACTACATTGTATTTTACTTCAGTGTCTTTCCACTTAGATAAAGGTATTAAAGTGACAGCTGATGAACAGTGAGTTTGTATTCCAGGGGCACTCACTCTCTCATAGATTTGGATTACACACAGATGAAAAATAGCCCATATGGCTTTTGAACAAAATGAATGGCTGCAAGCCCTAAAAAAATCTAGTGGAAAGGTTGGCATGCTGAAAGGTTAATTAAAATCTGACTCTGCAAGATGGACACTTTTATTTATGGAACCTTCGGCTGATTTTCAGCAGCCATGTTTTCTTCTAATTAAAATAATATGAACAGCTAATAGCAATCAGCTTAAAGGACTGAATATTTTAGAGAAAGGGATGATTCACAGGCTTTTAAATAATCATTTTACTGTAGGTGTCTCCACTAAAGAGCACATAAAACATTTGTATTCAGCCATTGTCTGGTTCAAATGTCAGGAAATATTAAGTTGGAAAAAATGAGGAGAGAATTATTTAAAGCTGTCTAAAATAAGTCATTGATATTATCATGTAAATTTGATATTTCCTTAAAGGTTCTAGAATCACTCTTTGACATAGCATAACTCATAAACTCTGAGAAAGTGGACCATTAGAAGCATTATCAAAAATGAGAATTTATTATATGTTCACAAACATAACATACACAAGCAAATAATGACATTTAAGAAAAGCAAAAATTTGACATAAAAACATTATGTACATATTCAGAGACAGATAACAAGAATTATTTCATCACTACAACTTCTTAGTATTAAATATCCTTTTTTCCCAAAATCACTGAGAATAACTAAAGAACAAGATTAAAATCTAAGTGGAGAGATGGAAAGTATGAATAAATAGCTATATGTAAAAGAAGGAAGAATAAGAAGAGGAGTGGGAAGAGAAAGAAAAAGAACATGTTAGAAATATACACTTCCCAGCTAAGTGTATAATTTCTACTTCAGCAAAGGCAACAAACCCACCTCCACCAACACATCCTAGTTTTTCTTTTCCTCTCATTTTTCTATAATGAAAACCTTGAATTGTAACTGGGCATATCACATCTCAGAATCAATACTACATTTCCCCTCCTTCTTGAAGCTAAAAATGCACAATAGCTTGTTTCTGGCCAATGGAATGGAAGTGGAGGTGGCGTTTGCATCTCCTGCAAAGTGTCCATCCTCTCCTCATTCTCCATTTCTGCTGTATGTGCTCCAGCCAGAGCAGCCTTCCAAGGTCATGGGTGAACCTGAGAATGCAGTGCTAACAAGGCTGAGCAATAAAATGAAAGGAGCCTGGGTCTCTAACATCGTGAAGCATCAAACCACTCCTGGATTGCTTTACCTAAACTTGTATGTTCAGAAAGAAATCAATTTCTACCTTTTAAATCCACTGTTGTTTTGTTTTGTTGTCACTTTGTACTGAATCAAATCCTAATTAATACATGCTCTGTGATGTGAATTTATGCTACAGAAACAAGTTAGGTTAACATCCCCACAGTTTAAGAGACACTTCTAGACTTTAAAAGCCCAAACAGACCGTCTCCATGTAGAGACATAAGTGCACTAGGCCAATATTCTCACATGTATTAAAAGCACTTGGAGGGCTTGTTAAAACACAGATTGCTAACATATGATTCTGCAGGTCTGGGTGTGGTCAACAATTTGCATTTCTAAGAGCCTCCCAGGTGATGCTGATGTTCCCTGACTACAGAATATACATTATGTCTCATAGCAACATAAAATACAGACAACTGCTGCTTGGCCTATAATCAGGATATTTTAATTTCTAAATGTCATGCAAAGTCATTTTAACATCCTAGAATACCTTACTAGTCACCTAACAAATTCCATATCTTCATTATTTTAAATTGATTACAGCTTATAAAAATAGTGGAAGGAATATAATACGATGATTTATTCATAATTTATTGCAACTGATTTATCTCAAGTTCTACTTGATAAACAATCAAATTTAGAAAAAATACTATACAGTGGTTTTGGTGGGGAGATATGTGATTATCTGATCATTTATTTCAGAATCACCTTTAGTACTTGTTAAAAATGAAGATTCTGATTCTATCCTGAACCTACTAAATCAGAGTAGCCAAAAGTAGGGCCTAGGAATCTTTTATTTAACCAATATACAGAGGATTCTTAAAAACCCACATCTGTTAATCATTGACCTTGTTGTTGAAGTCTTGAGAGAGACATTAGCTCAGACTTGAGGATATTTTACAGCGGGAGTGAGCATAAAAAGGAGTAGCCAGAGAGACCTACATAATGCTGCAGGCAAAAATCTCGAAACCCACCTGCAGTAACCAGTGGAAGAGTTGATGGTATGAGATAACAAGCAATCACAAAAAGAAATCCTCTGGATGCTAGAATCCTTCTATTCAACACTGTTTGAAAGGTACTTTTTTTCCCACCCAAACTCATGTTTGTGAAATTCACCCATGGAGTCACAAAAGGGACTGTTTTATAGGAGGACTTTTGCAGAAGGCATTAGCAGGAATATACTATAGAGAAAGCCACATCCCTATTTGTTCAGCATTGCAGAGACCTAAGCAGTAGCAAATGCACTAGGAGTAATAACCAGAGCAGACGAAAAGCAGATCCTTCCTCCTTACTATCTCTATGATCCACCCACTTAGATTGAATTCCACTCTCACTCCCACAGTTTCGATCTCCACCACATCTCTCCTAGTCCACTGCAACTGCCTCTTACCTGGCTTCCTCTTCTCTAGTCTAACCCTCTAACAAATCCTTCATAGTGCCGCCAGAATGACTCCCTCAACACAAATCTGATCATAACATCCTGCCATTGAAAAGATTTTCAGGTCGGGCATGGTGGCTCATGCCTGTAATCCTACCACTCTGGGAGACCGAGGCAGGAGAATCGCTCAAGGTCAAGAGTGCAAAATCAGCCTGAGCAAGAGTGAGACCCCGTCTCTACTAAAAATAGAAAGAAGTTAATTGGCCAACTAAAAGTATATAGAAAAAAAAAAATTACCCTGGCATGGTGGTGCATGCCTGTAGTCCCAGCTACTCAGGAGGCTAAGGCAGGAGGATCACCTGAGCCCAAGAGTTTGAGGTTGCTGTGAACTAGGCTGACGCTATGCGCTCTAGCCCAGGCAACAGAGTGAGACTGTGTCTCAAAAAAAAATAAAAAATAAAAATAAAAGATTTTCAGCTTCCCATGGGCATGAGGATAAAGCCCAAGCTCCCTAGTCCAGCAAAAAAAAAGGCCCTTCATGATCTCATTCTTTTTTACCTCCCCAGCTTTATTTCTCACCACTACCCTCCTCTCACTTTATACTAGCACCATATTCAACTACTTGCAGCTCCTCTAATATGCCCTACGCTCACATCTCCAGGATTTTCCCTCTGCCTGGAAAGCCCTCTCCACAAATCTCTACCCACGCACACCATTTCTCCATGGATAACTCCCACTCAGCTGTCAGGACTCAGCTCAGGTGTCATCCCTTTTTGGAAGTCTCATTTGACAATTCCACCCTAGCATGGATTTTCATTATAAATATCTGTGAATTCATTTCTCATTATTATCGGTAGAGTCTCTCTCTCATCCTTGACAACAGGAACTGTAGACATTGCTACAGTGTTTGACACATTGCAGGCATTTAAAAAATGTTTGTTGCATGAATGAACAAATAAATGAATGAATGTATCTATCAGTGAATTGCAGTTGATAAAGTTAAGGCAGAATGTAGTTTCGAGACTGAACCTTGAGCAACTGCAGACAGCTAGAAGCTTAAGGCAATTAGTAAAAATAGCAGTTAATATTTCTATTGTGTTTATAAGTGCCAGGCACAAATTCCTTTTGTATGCACAGCCCATAATGTATTAATAAATACTTTTATTATCCCTGTTTTACATACAAGGGAACAGTGCCACAGAAGAGTTACATAGTTTGCCTGAAGTTAGTAGTTGGGAGAGCTGAAATTCCAGTCTAGCTTCAGAGTTCATACTTTTTGCTACTACACATGATACACATGAGAAGAGCTGCTGTACATACTAGGAAGCTCATGCATACTAGATGAGTATGGCATGTGGACAACATAATGGGAAAACAGAAGCAGTCAAGGTGCACCCAAAGGAAAAGTAGAGCCAGCAGGTGTAGAGAAGTATTAATATATTTCCAAAGATGAAGCCTGAATCTAGTGCTGTTTTTCGTATTTCATTTATTCTCTATCATTAATTTCATCATTTTTCTCTTGTTCTTGATATACACACGAGTGAATAAAATTGCTATTTCTTAACCCAAGATTCTAAACTACAAATCCATGCAATAGGAACTATTCCTGGACCACTACACATTTGTCCTGGATGTACTTTTCACACTCTGTCATGTAATTTCATGGGCTCTTGAACAGAGATGTCCTCAGGAAAACTAAAGAACAGAGAGTTTGCCTTGACACTCTCTCTCCATCCAGCTTTTAGGATCTGCTTGTTTTGGGGCCCTCGTTCACCCAGAATGCTATAGTTTGCACAATACACAATAGCACCCCATATTCCGGATGTCTCCTGGTGGGCTCCACTTCACTGAAATCTTGTTTATTATACAGCTAACCTCAAATTTCCATTTAAAAAATTAACAGTTAATCTAGATACCAGAAAGCAACTAGATGAGCATGGCATATGGATCTTAGGAGTAGAAGCACTAGCAGAGAACAAGGTAAACCAAAAGATAAATGCAGGAAGAATGGCCTCAGAAACACTATTTGACTGAACCCTATTTATGGTTTCAGCAGTGTTCTGTTATTCAGGTTCTAGTCAGCACTTTCCAATGCCATGCACTCAGCCAGCCTATTAAAAACATCCCCAGGCCAGGAAGAGATGCAATCTACCTAATTAGCTTAGATGACCCAGTATCTCTACCTCCTGTTAGTTCACCTGCTTTCTAGGTTTCTGCTTTGGCAAAAGCTTCAGCACTGCCCTGGCTCAGCTCTCAGTTGAACATGGTAACGCTGCCATTCAGTCTTGGCTCCTTCCCACACATGCATACCCTTGTTCTCAAGTACTGTATCCAATTTGCTACCTGGCTTCTGTCTTCAATCCATTTCTATGATTCCAGAAATTTTGTGCCTCATGCCAAGATGGATACAACAGTAGGAGAAGGGTTTTCTAGCTTAAGGCTTGACTACACTGCTGATTTAAGTTTAAGCTTCATTTAACTTTCTTCATAAACCCATGTACTTTATGCCATATTGTGGATTCAGTCACTGTCTAGAAGTCCCCAGTTAAAAGGGTTTCTTCAGGTATTGTCAAGTATAGATATTGGAACTGACTAGAAGAAATCACCAGGGTGAGAAACCCCATAATGAAGACTACTTGGATATGGTTCCTATTGGAATGGTATCTCTTACAAGTACCTCATGGATTTCCTGATCTACCCATCAGCGGGCCCACCAGGGCCTCTTGATAGTTCTGGCCATATAAACAGGAAAATTAGCTAAGTGGCTAGTTTTGATTTTTTCAAATTATCCATATGACAGCATTGATGTTATGCATGATTTTAAGTTACTTTAAATGTTTGATCAATATTGATTTTGAGCTTTTTAATTATCAGTATTAATTTGGGATTATACATTTCAATTTACTACTGAGGTATATTTCAGTGATCCTTGCACTAAAACAGTGCATTTCTCTTTCCTAATTCTACACGGTACAATACAGACCTACATAATGAAAGGAAATATTTCTCTCATCATACTGGTCACCCTCTTAGAAACTATCATCTCTTTAAAGTCTATACTTTGAAAAATCTCTTTGTTTAACAGTTCAAAGTGAATTCTTCAGAGAGGATGCCAACTTGGAGCAGAGGGCAGTAAATACCTCTTAATCCACAAACCAGAAAAAGCATTAATTATAACACAATGGTGCAAACATCCTCATTCTGCTTCAAAAACATCTCTCATTTCTTTTCCACTGGGACGCAATCTAATGTTATGCATTCATATTTTAGCCTCTACTGCTGAATAAAAGACGATAACTGCCAGCAATATTCCTCAGGCTAAACCTATCAGAAGTTTATCTTAGCAGAAGTGACATATGATAGATTTACCCAGAAACACACCTATCTTTCACACACAAATACAAAACACAGAGAGTAACAATTTAGATCTGACAGAATATTGAACTATATTAATGTATTAATCTATTCTCAAGTATATAATTTTTATTGATATATAATAGTTGTACATATTTTGGGGATACATGTGATATTTGTTTCCTTTATACATGTGTAATGACCAAATCAGAGTAATTAGAATATCCAACATCTCAAATATTTACCTTTTCTTAGTGGTGGCTACCACGTTCCAAATCTCTTCTTCTAGCTATTTTAAAATATGCAATAAATTCTTGTTAAATATAATTTCCCTACTGTACTGTTAAATACTAGAACTAATTTCTTCTATCTAGCCATATTTTTGCACTACTTAAGCAGCTTTTCTTCATCCCGCTTTCCCCATTTCCCTTCCTAGCCTCTGGTAATCACTATTCTACTCTCTACCTCCATGAGATCAACTTTTTTAGCTCCCATATATGAATGAAAACATGCTGTATCTGTCTTTCTGTGCCTGGCTTATTTTACTCAACATAATGACCATCCATGTTGTTACAATGACAGAATTTTATTCTTTTAATAGCTGAATAATATTCCATTGTTTATATATACCACATTTTCTTTTTCTTTTTTTCTTTATTTTTTTCAGCATATTATGGGGGTACAAATGTTAAGGTTACGTATATTGCCCTTGCCCCCCCACCCCCCTCGAGTCAGAGCTTCAAGCGTGTCCATCCCCCAGTTGGCGCGCATCACACTCATTATGTATGTATATACCCATCTCCTCCCCAGCACCTGCCCAACACCCGATAAATATTATTCCTATATGTCCACTTAGGTGTTGATCAGTTAATACCAATTTGCTGGTGACCACATTTTCTTTATTCATGCACTGGTGGGCACTTAGGCTGATTCCATATATTGGCTATTGTGAATAGTGCTTCAGTAAACCTGGGAGTGCAGATATCCCCTCAATATAATGATTTCCTTTCTTTTAAATATATACCCAGTAGTTGGATTGCTGGATCATATGGTAGTTCTATTTTTAGTTTTTAAAGGAACCTCCATACTCTATTTCACAATGGCCATACTACTTTACATTCCCATCAACAGTGTGCAAATGATCCCCTTTCTCCACATCCTCACCAGCATTATTTTTTGTCTTTTTGATAATAGCCATTCTAACTGGAACGAGAAGACATCTCATTATTGTTTTGATTTGCATTTCCTTCATGATTAATGAGGTTGAGCAATTTTTCATATACCTGCTGGTCATTTGCATGTCTTCTTTTAAGAAATGTCTGTTCATGTCCTTTGCCCACTTTTTAATGAAATTATTAATTTTTTTATGTTGAAGTTATTTGAGTTCCATGTATATTCTGGATATTAGTACTCTTCAGATGAATAGTTTGTAAATATTTTCTCCCATTCTTTAGGCTGTCTCTTTACCTTGATGATTGTTTCCTTTCCTGTGCAGCTTTTTAGCTTGATATAATTCCACTTCTCTCTTTTTGTTTTGGTTGCCTGTGCTTTTGAGGTCTTATCCCCACAAAAATCTTTGCCCAAACCAATGTCCTATATCATTTCCTCCAATATTTACTTTTAGTAGTTTCATAGTTCCAGGTCTTACATATATACCTTTAATCCATTTTGAGTCGATTTTTTTATATGGTGAAAGATGGGGATTTAGTTTCATTCTTCCACATATGGATATGTAGTTTTCCCCACACTATTTATTGGAGACACTGTCCTTTCTCCAGTGTATATTCTTGGAAACTTTGCTGAAAACAAGTTGGCTGTAAGTACATGGATTTATTTCTGGGTTTTGAACTGTGTTCCATTGGTTCATGTGTCTTTTTTTATGCAGTGCCATGTTGTTTTGGTTACTATAACTTGGTAGTGTAATTTGAAATCAGGTAGCGTGATGCCTGCAGCTTTGTTCCTTTGCTCCAGATTGCTTTAGTTATTCAGGATCTTCTGTGGGTCCATATGAATTTTAGGATTTTTTTTATTTCTGTGAAGAATGTCATTGGTATTTTAATAGAGATTGCATTAAATCTGTGATCCCTTTTTATGGTATAGACATTTTAACAATATGAATTCTTCTGATCCATGAGCATGGAATATCTTTACATTTATTGTGTGTCTTTTTAAATTTCTTTCATCAGTGTTTTATAGTTTTCCTTGTAGAAATCTTTCATATCTTTTGTTAAATTTATTCCTAGGTACTTTGTTTTTTTGGAGCTATTGTAAATGGGATTTCTTTATTTTTTTTTTAAGATTGTTCATTGTTAGAGTATGTAGAAACACTACTGAGTTTTGTATGTTGATTTTGTATCTTGTAACTTTGCTAAATTTATTCAATAGTTCTTAGAGGTTTTTGGTGATGTTTTTAGGTTTTTCTAAATATAAGATCATGTCATCTACAAACAAGGCTAATTTGACATCTTCCTTTCCAATTTGGGTGCCCTTTTTCCTTTCTCTTGCCTAATTGCTCTGGCTAGGACTTCCAGTAGATGGTGAATAGAAGTGGTAAATGTGAGTATCCTTGTCTTTTTGCAGATCTTACTGGAAAGGCTTTCAATTTTTCCCCAATCAGTATCATATTAGCTGTAGGCTTGTCATATATGGCCTTTATCGTGTTGAGATATGCTACTTCCATATCCAATATGTTGAGAGTTTTTATCACAAAGGGATGTTGAATTTTATTCAATACTTTTTCAACATCTACTGAAATGATATTTGCTTTTTGTCCTTGTATCTGTTGATGTGATATATCACACTTATTGATTAGTGTATGCTGAGCCATCTTTGCCTTCTTGGATGAATCCCAATTTATCATGGTGAATGATCTCTTTAAACGTGCTGTTGAATTTGGTTTGGTAGTATTTTTTTAAATAGTTTGAATATTTTGGTTTGAATAGTTTGAATAGTTTGGTATTAGTTCTTTAAATATTGGGTAGTATTAAGCAGTGAGGCCATCGGGTTCTGGGCTTTTCTTTGATAAGAGACTTTTTATTACAGCGTCTATCTCATTATTTGTTATTGATTTTTTTGAGGTTTTCTATTTCTTCATGGTTCAACCTTATTAGGTTGCATGGTCCAGGCATTTATCCATTTCTTCTAGGTTTTCCAATTTGATGGCATACCATTATTTATAATTGTCTGTAATGATCCTCTATATTTCTGTGGTATCAGTTGTAATATTTCCTTTTTTGTCTCCGATTTTATTTATTTATGTTTTCTCTCTTTTGTCATAGTTAGTCCAGCTAAAGGTTTGTTCATTTTATTTTTTCAAAAACTCAACTTTTCATTTCATTGATCTTCCATATTGTTTTTTAGTCTAAGTTATACTTATTTCTGCTTTGATCTTTATTATTTCTTTATGCTTACTAATTTGGGGTTTGATTTGTTCTTGTTTTGCTAATTCCTTGAAGTGCTTAAGGAATTAAGTTGTTTATTAATTTATTAAGTTGTTTTTTTGAAGTCTTTCTATTTTATTTATTGCTATAAACTTTTCTCTTAACATTGCTTTTGCTCTATCCTATAGGTTCCAGTATGTTGTGTTTCCATTTTCACTTATTTCAAGAAATTTTTAAATTCTTTTTAATTTCTTTATTAACTCATTGGTCATTCAACCACATTTCTTAATTTTCATGTATTTGTACAGTTTTCAAAGTTCCTTTTGTTATTAATTTGTACTTTTATTCTGTGTAGTCAGGAAAGATATTTGATATGATTTTGACTTTTTTTAATTTGTTGAAACTTATTTCGTGGCCTAATATATGGTCTATCCTAGAGAATGTTCCATATATTGATGAGAAGAATGTATAATCTTCAGCAGTTGAATGAAATGTTCTGTAAATGTCTGTTAGGTCCATCTGGTCTAGAGTATAGTTCAACTCTGATATTTCTTTGTTGATTTTCTACCTGGATGTTCTTTCCACTGCCAAAAGTGGAGTGTTGAAGTCCTCTACTGTTATTGTATTGCAGTTTATATCTCTTTAGATCTATTAAGATTTGCTTTATATATTTGGGTGTTTCAGTGTGAGGTGCATATATATTTACTATAATTACATCTTCTTGCTGATTTGACCTCTTTATCATTATATAATAACCTTCATGGTTTCCTTTTATAGTTTTTGATTAAAAGTTTATTTCATCTGAAATAAGTACAGCCACTCCTGCTCTTTTTTGGTTTTCATTTGCATGGAATAGGAATATCTTTTTCTATCCCTTCACTTTCAGCCTATAGGAGAAATTAGTTTCTTTCAGACAGCATATAATCAGGTAAATTTTTAAATCCATTCAGCCACTCTATATCTCTTAATTGAAGAAGTTAGTCCATTTACATTTAGTGTTATTAATGATAAGTAAGGACTTACTACTACCATTTTGTTACTTGTTTTCTAGTTGTTTTGTAACATCTCTCTTCCTTTTTTCCTGTCTTCCTTTTTGGTTAAGTGATTTTCTCTGCTGATATGTTTTAATTCATTGCTTTTATTTTCAGTATATCTATTATAGATTTTTGCTTTGTAGTTACCATGAGGCTTACAAAAATCATCCTATAGTTACAAAAAGTTAGTTAAAACAAATACCAATCTAACTTTGATCAAAAAAACCAAACCAAAAACAATCTGTATGTATTAAATCCCTCCTCTTCCCACATTTTGAATTTTTGATGTCATAATTTACATTTTTATATTGCCCATCTCTTAACAAATTGTTGTAGTTATTATTTTTAATAGTTTTCTCTTTTAGTCTTCTTAGTAATGGTATAAATGCTTTACAAACCATGATTACAATAATAGTGTAACAATCATGTTAGTGTCCTTTTCTTTCTGTTTGAAGAATTCCCTTTAGAATTTCTTTTAGGACACCTCTGGTAGAAATAAATTCTCTCAGCTTTTGCTTGTCTGGGGAAGTCTTTATCTCCTTCATTTCTGAAGAAGATAAAGTATTCTTAGTTGGAAGGTTTATTCTTTTTCTTCTTTTTCCTTCCACACTCTGATTATATTATTTAGTCCCTTCTGGCTTGTAAGATATCTGCTCAGAAGTCTGCTGTCAGGCGTATTGGATCTCCCTTATATGTTGCTTGCTTCTCTTCTCTCTCTGTTTTCAGGATCCTCTCTTTCTCTTTGACCTTTGAGAATCTGACTATAATATATCTTGGGATATTCTTATTTTGGTTGAATCTTATTGGTGACCTAAGACCTTCCTGTACCCAGACATTTATATATTTCTCCAGGTTCAGAAAGTTTTCTGTTATTATTTCTTTGAATAAGCTTTCTACCTGTTTGTGTTTCTCAGTTTCCTCTTGAACTTCAATAACCCAAATATTTGTTCTTTGGATGTTGTGCCATAGATCCCATAGATACTTCCTTTCTTTTTTTCTTTTTCTCCTCTAATTGTATATTTTCAAATATATAATTTTTTGAGCTCACTGATTCTTTCTTCTGATTAATTCTGCTATATACATCAAGTCCTGTGTGACTGAATCTAAAAACTTTAGCAAAATGATTAAACTCAGAGAGCACTGTCATGATCAATAAATAGACAGAACAAAATTAATCAGTCAGATTCACCATGGTAACTAATTCACCTGAGTTATTTGAGTAAATCATCCATTTATTAATCAAATATTTAGAGAAGCTCTATTTTGTGTCGAGCTATTTGCTAACTTCTGAGGTTAAAAAATCTAATATGTTAAGTATCTTGCCTCCAGTGAGTTCTCCACATATTAGGAAATGCAAATATATGAATTGTATGACAGCCATGATCACCCTTGTAATCCCTAATGAATGGTGGGAAGAGTGACACCTCTGAAAGAGGATTCAATTACATTCAAATTTTTTCTCAACCCCTCACTGGATGTGTTACT
This sequence comes from Microcebus murinus, assembly GCF_040939455.1. NCBI lineage: Eukaryota > Metazoa > Chordata > Mammalia > Primates > Cheirogaleidae > Microcebus > Microcebus murinus. Next base: position 60,180,311 of record NC_134108.1, on the reverse strand, counting down.
TTAACAAAGTTGCTCAACCATGTTGAGCTTTAACTTTTGCATCAGTAAAACATAGCATATACTTGAACTAACGGCTATTTTACAGTGCTATGTCCCTGTTATTAGTGGTTCATCTAAATGTTACTACCAAAAACCCACTTGGAGTATTCCTGTTTCCTGTTCCCACAATTTCAGATTTAGAGTTTCTAATTCCTACCAGTGAAGGAGGAGATGCTTCTATCTGTTAGAAGGTATGGCAAGAATCCCACTAAATCTATATCTTTCACCTGGTAATTATTGAGCTCCTTGTGCCCCTACCTCTGCCAGGATTAAATCCAGAAGTATATCCCCTTAATGCAATCATAGATATAAATTATTTGGAGCTAAGGTCGGGCCTTGTGAGATCTAGTCCATGTTATTTTTATCTTTATTACTAAGGTATAAAGCCTTTCGATGTTACAACTAAAAGCCAAGTTTATTTACTGGTATACTTGCTTGTTGTCCCAATTTTAATGTTTGGCTTTATAATACTGTCAGATGGTTAGGGTTCTGCATAGCTTCTCAAACTCTCAGTCTCTCCTTTCGAAGTGGCAGTGCATTGAAGGAAAAACAGTAGGACCAAATGTCTAACACACATCTCCCTGATCGTCCCTTCTCTGCACATCATAGCCTTGCAAGTCCTCACTACCAAGGTTACTCTGCAGTAACTTCAATCAGATTTTTTTTTTCATATTTTACAATTCTTTTAGTCAGTTTACAACTGTTTAGTTGTTCTTCAGTTGTCCAAATAAGCTAACTCACCATTTCTGGAAGTAGAACTCTTTCAAATAGCATATTGTTAAAAGATAATAAGAAAAAAAATTGTTTGGAACCCAAAGAATAGCAGAAAATGTTGTATAAGGAGGTGTAAATAGGAAGTAGGAAACAGAAAGGAAAATCACCTATAAATGGAAGAGAAGTTCAAATAGTATAAATGATAATACCTAAAGACAAATATGAAATATTCAACCTATTCATAGCAGGAATTCAAAGAAAAATGAATGGAAGAGAAGAAACAGTTTAACAGCTAATCAAGGAAAGCTTTTCTTCACTACAGAAAAGCTTGAGTCTGTAAATCAAAAGATTAAAAAGCTCAGAGTACTAGGAACAATTAATGAAAAAATTGTATACCCACATGTATTCTGATGACATGTCTGACCTTGGAGACTGGAAAAAAGAAAACAGAAAAACCTTCCATGCACAAAGAAAGTGAATGCAGTTCTTTGTGAATGGCACAGAAAAAAAATGATTATTTCATGAAGTTATTACTCATTGTTTTCTTACAGAAAAGACGCCAAAATTTAGTGCATTTGCATCTCTACAATAATAAAAGTCTATACAAAATTGTCGTCTAAGTACATCCATAGTTTCTTTAGGTTAATAACTGCTGCTTTGTGTCAATTTAGTGGCTGTGGTTGGGGAGAGCTATCATTATCTTTGTTGTCAAGTTCATTTTAGAAAACTTAGGGATAATGCCTCCATCTATTACAATCTATGATGATTTCACATTGTTCTGAATTTTCTTACCATGCTTTGTACTTTCACTCTGTTCATGATTATATTTCACAAATTCAGATTCACAACAGAAATATAAGTTTTAAACTTATTCTAAAAGGCAAATGAAGACATTGAAGTAAGGTAAAGGAGGACAAACAAAATAACAAAAGGTAATAATTGAGGTTATTTTTCTGAAAGGAAAACTAAATTCACTTGGAAATGGAAGGAAGCAAAGTCATGTGCTTATAAATAATCATTTAATAAAGCACAATTGCAGCACAAATTTGAATTGATTTAAGTGATGATGCTGAGATTTTATTGATTGATAGTTAATTAAAGTGGGGAAAAGAAGCAATGTATTATAAAGTGGTAGATTTTATTAAGATGAAAAATAACTACATGAACCTCCAAAGATTTATTAAACTATTATCCATTCCTGTTCCTCTGTCTGATAGACTTGCAAAAGCCATGGTGTGAATGACATCAGTATAGGTTTTTAATATCATGGCATGCCCCACCTTGTTTCATCCACTATACTAATATAACACCAGTTTTTTTCCTGAAGTATATGAAATACTAAATTTTCCATATACTCTGCATATTTTTTTCTTTTTAGATAATATCTCTTCACTTGCTCTCACTCTCTCTCTCACACACACACACAAAATGTACACAGTTACAGACAGACACAAAAAACTAGATGGACTAACATAGAAAATGAGAATTCTAATGATTTCTATATACATGTGTGCAAGTGTATGTGTGTGTGTGTGTGTATCTCAACAAAGAGTCAACACTTTCCCAAGTCTTCAAATAAAGATACGCCAGTAAAACAAGCCATCCTTTAATATCTAAAGTAAACTTAAACAAATTAGACTCCAAGAGTATGTAACCCCAGTTCAACAAATCTTGTTCTAAATTATTTTTGTTAAAAGGTTAGAAAATAATGCTAAAATTAAAGGCTAAATTTAAAAAGTGGTTGAAACAGCATTATGTACATTTAAGAACTTAATAATTAAGAGCAACAGTACGAGAATGAAACTGCTTAGCTTTGAATTTCAGCTCTGCAATAAGCATTCTCTCATATTTAACTTTGATCAGTGGAGAGAAAGAGCTTCAAATACATCAAAAATAACCATTCATACTATAAAAATAGAATGTAGACTTTCCAATTCACCAGAGGAGGAAAACAAGCCAACACACAGAGTCCAAATGGCAATATAGGAAAGAAAGAAGGAGAAACTAGCAAGTTTGAAGAAACAAAATCATATGACAAATAAAACAGAACAAAGTCTTTTCCTCATCCTCATCCCACTACCCAACCTTCCATTCCTAGAAAATGTCAAACCCCTTCCTGGTTCCTGTTACATATTTAAGCAAAAAGAAGAAAAGTAGGCATTTGGTATTGCAACTAACTCTGGAGAAAACCAAAGGCACTCTTATGACATAACAGTGCATAAGACATATGCACTGTAATATTTCTGTGTAATATGTCTGATTGCTTTGCAGCTTCCCCTCCCACAGAATCCAAACTGCAACCACTCCTACATAATCCCAACCATATCTGAAATAGAAACAGATAAAACTAAATACTAATTCCCCTGAGGCTAAGGAGAACACCAAGGCCACTGGTAGTTGGGAGGTATGAAAGAAAAAGCAGAGAAAGTGAAAAGAAGGAGTTTTGAATTTCCTGGTGACTAAGTGAGGCAAAGCCTCATAAGGCAGCTCAAGAGCTGAGCCAAAAGACCTGGAGGCATAACAGGATTAGGGTGGAGAAGCCACCCCTAAGTTCTCAATCCCACTGGACTCTGTATGATGGAATGTCAGACTCCAGACTGAAGTACGACTACATGCAACCTCTGACTCCTGTGAGGACTTGCTCAGCTTCACATAAGGGCATTTAGTTTTGAAAAGTTCCACCCCTCCTAGTAATAAAAGTCTCAAAATTACACAAAGGCAAGATTTTGCTGGCAAATCAGGCTTATCTTTGCAAGAATATCTTCTTCAAATTACCTATAAGCCTTTGGACAGAGTTTGCCTCCTTAGTGACTATACATGACATTATTAAGATATAGAACATTCCCTGACCAGTTATTCAAATGTTGCACAGTTGGTCATTTGGCTCCACTGAGTGGGAGTCTTCCTGTATGTAGTCAGGGAAACCAGTTTAGAGAGCCCAGCCCTCTAGGGTGTTAAATGGTCTGCTATCCATCTTGAGACTCTTATTTGGGTCAGCTTGACCTGCCCTGAATTCCTGATACTTCTTTTGTGTGTTAGTAACAAATCCTTACACATCAGAAGGCATAGCTAAACATAACACCAATGCCTTGATGTTTTTATCTTTCCTCCACTTTCAGTGCCCTTCAAAGTGTCAGGGAAAACAATAGAAAATACTTCCTTAAGTGTCATGCTGTCGTCTATGGCCCTAATAATACACCTTTCCATGGAAAGCAGTATCCCTATGAATCACAGCTTTAAACTCACATATCCTAGACATAGCTATAGTTTGATTTAGAATTATCAAATCAAATGTATTTGAATCTATGTGATTTAGTTTTTAAAATCTCTTCTAAATGTAATCTGGTATTCTGGATTAGATCTTGAAACAGAAAAAGGACATTAGTGGGAAAATCAGTGAAATCTGAATGAAGTTAAGAATTAATTAAGGTAAAGTACCATTATTTTTTGGATGAACATATTATGGTAATAATAAGGTGTTAACTTTAGGGGAAACAGGGTAAGGGATGTATAGGAACTCTATGTATTGTCTTTGTATTTAATTTTCCTACAAATCTAAAATTATTCCAAATTGAAAGTTTTTTTAAATCTCTTAATTCATAAGTCTGAGAAATAGGCAATTGGAGCCATTTGTAGCAATTGGAGAAAGTAGCTAAAATAAGTCATTGCCTCATCCACACCAAAGTCTTTGGAGAAAAGATAGCAGCCAGCAGCTCTCCAGGAAGGCTCTTCAGAGGAAGATCAAGATTTAATCTGCACTTAAATCTCATGCATTTTATTGTTTTATTTAATAAATCAACTTTCTTCTAGTAATGGAGACTGAGACAATTTTTTTAATGTTGAAAAATTCTTAAGGGGCAAAATAAGTACAATAATTCAGAGGAATGGAACCTAGTTATCAGACACGGTGAACTAAGATTTCTCACTGCCATCTCATGCCCACTAACAAAACTCTTAGGCATTGCTAATATAACACAAAGACCAAATCTATTTGTTTTGCAATATATATACATAGATTAAATTTCCTCTTTAAATCACAAAGATGCTTAATTAGAATCCAAAATAATACAACCAAATACATTTCACAAGAACAAAATACACACTGTGAGACTTCTGGATGAAAACGGCATAATGAGTTCATACTTTAAAAGCTGTCTGTGTTCCGAAGATAGAAAATTGACAGAAGAAATTATACAAAAGGAGAAAATTAAACAATTTAACAGTTAAACTCCATGGTGGCCTAGTATTGGACAGAAAAGCAAAATGATCAGATGGGACTGAATCCACAGAATGTTGAATCCACAGAATCCAGAAGTTGACATTGGAAACAAAAGAAATTAAAACAGCTACACATAAAACTAGGTCCAGGGTCACATTTTTTGAAGCCAAGGTCTGAGTTTGGCCACAACAATTCTTGAAGGAAAACTTAAAAATTAATCATTATAATAATGAATAAAAACTCCAGTAAAGTGCTACCCAGTGTTATAGTCCTATTTAGGGATGGAAAAGAGTTAGAATTGCATTTGACTAGCACCTAAGGCAAGAAAACTTCTTCCTCAGCCCCTGACTTTGGGGGCAGAAGAAGCCAAACTGTCACTTTTTGCTGGTTATATGATCTTATATCTAGAAAACTCCAAAGATTTCTTCCATGAGACTACTGAAATTGATAAATAAATTCAGCAAAGTCTCAGGTCACAAAATCAATGTACAGGCTGGGCACGGTGGCTCACGCCTGTCTGTAATCCCAGCACTCTGGGAGGCTGAGGCGGGCCGATTGCTCGAGGTCAGGAGTTCGAAACCAGCCTGAGCAAGAGTGAGACCCCGTCTCTACTATAAATAGAAAAAAATTAATTGGCCAACTAATATATAGAGAAAAAATTAGCCGGGCATGGTGGCGCATGCTTGTAGTCCCAGCTACTTGGGAGGCTGAAGCAGGAGGATCGCTTGAGCCCAGGAGTTTGAGGTTGCTGTGAGCTAGACTGATGCCACGGCACTCACTCTAGCCTGGGCAACAAAGCAAGACTCTGTCTCCAAAAAATAAATAAATAATCAATGTACAGAAATCGGTAGCATTTTTATACACCAGAAACACTTAAACTGAGAACCAAATCAAAGACTTAATACCTTTCACATTAGCAACAAAGAAAATAAAATACCGAGGAATATATTTAACTAAGGAGGTTAAAGACCTCTACAAGGAGAACTAAGAAACACTGAGAAAGGAAATAGCAAAGAATGTAAACAGGTAGAAAACCATACCAAGCTCATGGGTCTGCAGAATCAACATTGTTAAAATGTCTATACTGCCCAAAATGATCTACAGATTCAATGCAATCCCTATTAAAATACCAACATCATTTTTCACAAATCTAGAAAAAATAATTCTACACTTTGTATGGAGCCAGAGAAGACCCCAGATAGCAAAAGCAATCTTAAGCAAAAAGAACAAATTTGGAGTCATCAATTTACCAGATTTCAAGCTCTACTACAAGACTATAGTAGCTAAAACTGCATGATACTAGCACAAGAACAGAGCCATAGACTAATGGAACAGAACTGAGAACATAGATATAAAACTATCCTCATATGCCATCTAATCTTTGACAAAGCAAAAACATACACTGGAGAAAAGAATCCTTATTCAGTAAATAGTACTGGAAAAATTGGATAGCCACATGTAGAGGACTGAAATAGGATCTGCACCTCTCACCTCTCACAAAAATCAACTCATGATGAATAACATACTTAAATCTAAGGCATGAAACTGTAATAATTCTAGAAGAAAATGTTGGAAAAACCCTTAGAGATATTGGCCTAGGCAAAGAATTTATTAAGAAGACCCCCAATTCATTCACAGCAACAACAAAAATAAATAAATGGGACTGGATCAAATTAAAAGCTTTTGCACAGCCAAGAAAACTATCATTAAAGTGAATAGACAACCTACAGAATGGGAGAAAATATCTACATGCTACACATTCAATAAAGGGTTGATAACTAGAATCTATACAGAACTCAGGACAATCAGCAAGAAAAAATCAAACAATTTTATTAAAAAGTAGACAAAGGGCATGAACAGAAACTTTTCAAAAGAAGACAGACTGGCCAACAAACATATGAAAAAATACTCAACATCTCTAATCATTAGGGAAATGCAAATCAAAACCACAATGACATCAGTTAAGTCCAGTTGGAATGGCTTTTATCAAAAAGTTCCAAAACAATAAATGTTGGCATGAATGCAGAGAGATAGGAACACTCATATACTTCTGGTGGGACTGCAAACTAGTGCAACCTCTGTTGAAAGCAATATGGAGATACCTCAAAGAGATACAAGTAGAACTACCATTGATCCAGCAATCCTATTACTAGGCATCTACCCAAAGGAAAAAAAATATATTTTATAAAAAAGACATCTGCACTTGAATATTTATGACAGCACAATCCGCAATTGTGAAGATGTGAAAACAACCCAAGTGCCCACCAATTCATGACTGGATTAATAAAATGTAGTATATGTATACCACAGAGTTCTACTTAGCCACACACAAAAAAAATAACAATGGTGATCTAGTACCTCTTCTATTATCCTAGATACAGCAGAAGCCCATTCTACTAAATATCACAAGAATGTGAAAACAAGCACCACATATACTCACCATCAAATTGGTATTAACTGATCAACACTTATGTGCACATATAGTAGTAACATTCATCAGGTGTCAGGCAGGTGGGAGGCAAGAAAAGGGGATGAGTATATTTACACCTAATGGGTGCAGTGCGCACCATGTGGGGGATGGACATGCTTGAAGCTCTGACTTGGCCAGGGCAAAGGCAATATATGTAAGCTAAACATTTGTACCCCTATAATATCCTGAAATAAAAAAATTAAAAAGTAAAAAAAAGTAATAATAAATAAATAAATTTACAAGACCTGGTTTTGGATTAGGGACCAAGAGGCTGAGTGAAATAAGCAGCAAAACAACTTCTTAGAGACAGGTAAAAAAAAAAGCAAATAAGAGATAAAAACCTCCCATTAACAATACTTTCACCCTGTCTCCCAAAATAGTCCACAATACATCTGTGATAGGCAGAATTCTAAGATGACCCTCAAAATTTCCATCTCGGGTTTATACATACTGTATAATTCTCTCCCCTGGAGTATAGGCAGAACTTGTGAATATCACACATGGCACTCTGGTGATTAAGTTACTTTATATGGCAAAAGTAAAGGAATCTTTCAGATGTTATTAAGGTCCCTAAGCAATTGAGTTTGAGATAATCGAACGAGAATTGTACTGCTATAAACATTTGAGTGCAGATGTCTCTTTTATGGAATGTCTTTTGTTCTTTTGGGTAGATGCCCAGTAATGGGATTTCTGGATCAAGAGAGATTACTTTTGATGGGCCTAATTTAATCAGGTGAGCTCTTTAGAAGAAGTCAAAGACGGTTTCGTTTGTTGGCATTGGAGAAGCAAGCCACCATTAGTTTAAGGCTTCAAGAAAATAAGTTTTGCCAACAACCACTTAATCTTGGAAGAGAACTCCAAGTCTTAGATGAAGCTTCAGCCCTGGTGGACACCTTAATTGCAGCCTATTAGACCCTCATCTAAGATGTACCTGGACTTCTGAATCACGAAATGTGTAAGATAATAAATAGGTATTGTTGGAATCCCCTACATTTATGGTGATTTGTTATATAGGAATAAAAACTAATATAAATGCCAATGCTAGAAAAGGTAACCAACAAAATTAATAATTGGTATAGGAATTCACTCCAGATGACATTTATCCCATAAAAAAACTAACAAAGATTTTAAAATATATTGCAAATATTCAATGAGATAAATGAAGGCATCACTTTAATTAAATGACAAAGAAAAAAATATTGAGGAGTGGTAAACAGAAACAAAATAAGGGCATGTCAATTTTTGAGATATTAGAAATATAAAATATAGCAATATAGAGTGAAAATATAGCAATATAGAGTGAAAAATGCAATGGGGGATAAAAGAGTATACACATATAAAATGAGAATCAATAAGTAAGATGACAGTATTGAGAAATTCACTAGAATACAGAGCAGAATAAAAGAGGTTTATAAAAACATGAAAAACTAAAATGAAATCTTATTTGTGAGTTGATAGATAATAAGAGGTTATACTGAAAAACTTTCAACAATATTAATATATGGTAAGGAATAGTTAACAGATAATTAAAGCATAACAAGATCCTTGTTTTAGTCAGGAGGAATATATTATAAAATAATGAGCTGAAGATGCCATTCAAAATAATTAATTCTAAACCATAAGAATAACACTTTTTTTCTAATCTGGCAGATTACATAACTAGGAAAATTTTCAAGTACAAAAAACCTAGAAATGCTGGATAAAATTTAAAGTATAGGCTCAATAAAGGCTAAAAGACAATGAACATAAATGCTAACCCTGGCATACTATAGAAAGAGTATGAAAGTGTAGGGAGGTACTGTTGGAAGGAAACTACTATGTGCAATCTGCTTAGCCACTTCTAACCATTCCTCTTGGTAGCCCACAGGAGAGCTCCTTCACCAAGATACTAGGAAGTGCACTAGTGTGATGAAGACCAACATCTTTAAAAAGCTTTATGGTGGTTGTTCTCTATAGGCTAGAGTTGATGGTTACAGATGCCATCATAAAATTCTGCTCCCTGGTTTCATTTCCAGATGGATAAAGACCAGGTGGCAGTGTTTAATCATCAGAGCAAGCTGTGTACAATTACCATAATAAGCCAATGGGGTGGAGCAGTCATCAAAGTATTTTAACCTAAAGGGATCTCTGGTGGTGGCTAATTGAGTATGAAGATCCCTAAGAATAAAATAAATGGGCAGCTATTAAAATACTGCTTGACATGTGTACATGAAAGAAATTCTAAGCCTAGTGGCAGAAACTTGATATGAGTCACTGGAATGGAGATGCAAGACAATATATCCAGTTCCCAAACATAAGCCAGTTTTCAGACCCAGACTTGCTGAACTGGAGAACTTGGGGAAGGCCCTGCACATGGCCACAAATGTTTACTAACACTCTTCCTCCAAGCCTTCCCTAGAGGAACACATGTTTATGTACCAAAGTGCGCACTGAGGAAAGGGAAATAGAGATACTACTCTGAACTGATGCTGATCCACAGAGACCAGAGATGCTACCTGGTCAACAGCAAAGAGAGGCTTGTAGAGGCCAGGTGATAGATGAAGTTTTGGTTCTAGTCCATCTTATAGTAGATCCACTGGAACTGCAGACACTTACTGTGGTTATTTCCCTCAGAAACCAGGGGTGTCTGCACATTGGTTCTGTAACCCATGGTGTAGGGGCTACTCTGGTAAGATGCCCCATTTATCCCTCTCTGCCCCTTCGTCCACCTCCGACCCTCGCCTCATTGAAAGCAATACTACATCCATCCCTGGGCCTTCCAGAGATTAATGCCACCATCAAAGACATGAAAGAGGCAGAAGTGATTATTTCTATCACATCCTCTTTTTACTCCTCTATTTAGTTGGTGCAAAAGCTAGATGTATGTTCAGGGATGCCTATGCATTATCAAAAACTTAGGTTGTGACACCAACTGCAGCTGCTATTCCAAATGTGGTATCATCACTGGAGCAAATCATCATAGCCCTTGGCACCTTTTATACAGTCATTGACCCAGCAAACATTTTCTTTTCTACACCAGGTAATTGAGAAAATTAGAACTGATTCACCTTCACTCTTTTAACTCAGAGCTATGTCAGCTCTCTGACTTTTAGTCTTTTAATATATCCTAGAGGGACCTTGATTGCCTTGATATTCCACAGAGCATCATGCTGGTTCATTACATTGATGGCAATATGCTAATTGGACCTGGTGATCAGGAAGTAGCAAAAATAGATGCTTTTGAAAGGCACATGTATGCCAGAGGGAGGTGAGATAAACTCCATGAAAGTTCGGAGACCTGCACATAGATGTAGTTTCTAGCAGAGTTGTGGTCTGTGGCAGTTCAGAATAGCCCCTCTTAAAGTGAGAGCAGAATTGGCTGCACTGTACATTCCTACCATGAAGAAATAGAAACAGTGCTTGGTAGACCCTTTTAGGTTTTAGAGAAAATATATACCATATTTGGTGTAGTATCCCAACCCATGCACCAGGTAATATGTAAAACAGTGAATTTCGAGTAACTTCCAGTATAAGAGAAGGCTCAAGGTTGAGCATAAACTGTGGTGTGAGGTGCCTTGCAATTTAGGCTTTATGGTCAAGCAGATGGAATGATACCTGAAGTGCATTTGGTAGACAGAAGGTTTAACAGAAGATTCACAACAAAGACTGCTAGGATTTGGAGGAAAGGAAATGCTATCTTCTTCCAATTACTATCCTGCATTTGGAAAGCAATCCTCAGCTTGGAACTGGGTCTTGTAGAGGCATAAGACACCATGTGACTATACAACCAGGGCTGCCCATCAGGAACTAGGCCTTATTTAATATGCCATATTATAAAGTTGAACATAAGCAGCAGCATTCCACACTTAAATTGAGACAGTAAACTCAGGACCAGGCTCAAGAGAGTCTAGATAACATAAGTAAATCATGTGAGCCAGTGAATCAGACTCCATGGGACCTACCCCAACTGCATTGACATCTCTCCCTTACCAACACCTATGGACTCATAGACAGTTTCTTATAACAGATTGATAGAGGAGGAAATATCACAAGCCTTGCTTACAGATAAATCTGCAGGGAATTCAGTCACCACCAACAGTAGAATATTGTTTTATCATAGTCCCTCTTAGGGGTGTCCATGAAAGACAGTAGTGAAGGGATATCCACTGAGCAGAACTTCAGGCATTAATCTAGGCTCCGTCTTTTGTAAAAGGAAGGGTAAGAAAGGTACAAATCTAAAGTAATTATTGGTTAATGGCTAATGGGTTAGACAACTGGTCAGAGACCTTTAGAGATGTGAAGATTGGTAGCAACAAGATCTGAGGGAGAGGTACCTTGATGGATGCAATGGCCACGAAGATGCATTGCTCGACTTTCCTGCTGTGGGAAGCACAAATGACTAACAGCTCAAGTTCTTGCCCCTGTGAATCCACCACCACATCCTGTTCAGGCCACACTTCCTATGGTCTGCACTGAGCCAATGACTGTACACAGTAGGCTTACTGATGCAGACCCATTTCTGCAGACACAGGACTTTTTAAATGGAGTACTTTAGCTCAAGGACTCTCCATCAGCTTGCAAAACTTTTCTGGAATTGCATTTCAGTCTGAAACTCTTTATACTCATTTCCCCTTCGTTCTTACTCTGTTTTAGAGATCACAGAACTGCATGGAAGGCTTTCCCTATCTTCTCTAGTTCCCTCCCCTTTTTTCAGAGCTATTTCCCTCAATAAATTCTCTTGTATGTTGTGGTAGTCTAAAATAAGGCCTCCAAAGATATCAGGTCATAATCCCTGGAATCTATAAATATACCTTATCTGGGAAAAGGATCTTTATATATGTGATCAGTTAAGGATCTTGAAATGAGATTATCCAGGATTATCTAGCTGGGCCTTAAATGCTATCATATGCACCCTTGTGAGAAAGTGACAGAGGGAGATTTGACATGAATACAAATGGAGAAGTCAATGTGAAGACTAGAAGGGAGAAAGTGATGGGGGGAGAGAGAGAGTTGAAGATGCTGGTGATACAAAGGAATGCCAGTAGCAGCCACTAGAAGCTGGAGGAGGCAAGGAGCAGATTCTCTCCCAGAGCTTTCGAAGGGAGTGCTTGGCTTCTGACACCTTTATTTCAGCCAGTGAAACTGATTTCAGAACTTCTGGTTTCCAGAACTGAGACAGAACAAATATGTGGTTTGAAATTACTAAATTCATGGTACTTTGTTGGAACAACCATAGGAAACAAATACACAGTCTAATTCTGTCTTGGTGCCTGCTTCTTGAGAACCTAAACTAACACAAACTGTGTCATTTGTGGTCCAGGAAAAGAAGCAGTAAGATGGGGTGTGGGGACTAGTTCACTTGCGACCTAGTTAAGAAGATGCCCTCCTGAGTGGTATATGGGGCAGGACAGTCTCTGGCACCAAGCAGCGTAATTGCTACAGATCATCAGTGGTGACTTGGGAAGGCATTTGGAAGATAAAAGGCAGCAATACCTGCAAAGACAGCAGAGTTAGTAGTTCCTGCTAAATCGCATTGGCAACTACAAAGGAATAACAAGAAACTGAGGGCTGCTAAGCAGTTACAGGCTAGGTGTGAGAGCTGGCAGCCTATCTAATAGCTTACAAAATGAAAGAGAAGACACTGGTGGGCAATAGATTGAAGATATGAAAGTTAAATCACAGAGCTCCACAGATTATTAAATACTCAGTCAAGGAATGTCTGCTGCCCTAGGGTTAAGGCCTTGGGTAGAAAACCATATGATAATGAAACTAGAGACACTGCAGAGGCCTTACCCACACAAAGCAATAGGTACACCTCTTGGGAGCTGTCCTCACTTTCTCTCCTGGCTGGCAGCCTGAAAACTTGGGTTAAATCTCAGCATAACCTGCATGGGCACATGTTGAGCCTGATAAAGAAGGAAATACAGCATACCAAAAAACTACAAGAATTATCTGTCTTATGTGAGCAAGAACCAGAAGAGAACCTCTGATATTGGATTCAAAGAGGGCTTGATCAAGAGGGGCTGGCATGTAAAACTAAATAAACAGGGAGCTATTGACTTGGGTCACTTTCTCAGGGCATGAGATTTGACAACCTGGCAGAAACCTTAGGGAGTAGGTTCTACTTGTTGCCAGAGTGGCTCTTGGAAGTCTGAGGAAAGTGATGATGGCCCGTGCTGAGTGAGGTAGAAATGCTGGAGTTGCCTGACAGGTGATTGAGGAAAGCAAAAAGGGAGTGAAAGAAGTGGGCATGCTAAACTGGACATACCATATAAGATTAGAATACTGATCAGAGGATTGTGTTTCACTGGAAAAATGGGACACTAAGTAGCACACCATTCAGCAGGTCCCTCAAGAACGCACTGGTTAGAGGGGCACCCGCCCCATTAAGAAGTTCCGTGGTGGCCGCCTTTGCAGGCTAGAGCTGACTGTGGGAGAGGTGGCCATACAGCTAGGTTCTTTCATGTCCGTGAGGATGAGAGGACCCTGAAATAAGAGATGAGACTTCAGGTGGTGATACTTAGCTGGAAGCCAGGAGGACAAATTACCTTAACAACTGGCAAGGTCAGAAGGGTACCCAGACGATTTGACCTGCAGGAGGTTGTTAAGAGGGCTTGGTACCTTGGTCACGGAGAAAAAGATGTGTGACCAATAACGACACTGTTTAATATCTACAACCAGATAAAAAGTAACAATGGAAGAGCAGGAAGCTGAGGGTGGTCACCCCAATAAAAAGTCACAATCACACTCAGTCCCCAAATCTGAGCCAGTGTTCAGATTCAGAACACATTAACTCAAGAGATGGATCAGATTAGCGAGTCCTACTTTGAAGATACTGAGGCACAGCAAGATAAACATCTTGCCCAAGATCTTACAGCTAGTTTGTCAAGGGACAAACTAAGGAAAATAAATTTGTAATACTTACAATAAAAGGTTAATATGTGAAGGAATCAATAAAGTAGATGAATAATCATAAAAATGTGTAAAACAATACATGCAATCAATAAATATATGAAAAAAGTAGTAAATAAAGGAATGCAAATTAAAAGATTGTGCTATCCCAGATATATTCTCCAGCAAACTGGTATTAACTGAGTAGCACCTAAGTGGACACATAGGTACTACAGTAATAGGGTATTGGGCAGGTGGGAGGGGGGAGGGGGGCGGGTATATACATACATAATGAGTGAGATGTGCACCATCTAGGGGATGGTCATGATGGAGACTCAGACTTTTGGGGGGAGGGGGGGAAATGGGCATTTATTGAAACCTTAAAATCTATACCCCCATAATATGCCGAAATAAAAAAAAAAAAAAACAGAAAACAAACAAACAAACAAAAAGATTGTGCTATCATATATTGAGCTAAAACTCAGGAGTATATAAATTTTCCACTATATTTATAAAACATTTAAATTGGGGGAATTATTTGACCTATCAATTACACACTTAGGAATTTATTATATACAAAGCATCTGATATATATAAACATTTATGTACAAGGAATATAACTGCATAAAATATAATAGTGAAAAGTTAGAAAAAATAACCCTTAATATTTAAAAAATTGGTAAAAACATTATGATATGTAATATCATGTAATAGAATAATGCAAAGCCATTAAAATCATACTATTGAGTAATATGTAATGACATGGAAATTTTCACAAAACATTGTTAGGTATGAAATGGTGAATGAGAAAGAATTTTTATATTAATATGTAAGAGTTTTATCCAAAGGAAAAGTGAAAATTTAATAAGAACTCATAGAATTGGGGGTGGAGAGCTGGAACTGGGAGATCAATTATGGCAATACATTCATTTTTTGATGAATGTACTGAAAACCAGAAAAGTTAATATTTCAAAGTAGAAACAAAAAAATAGACTGTTGAGAGGAATTTTGCATATAAAAACAAGTGTGTATGTAAAAAATCATAAAGTTTAAACAAATATGTTACTATATATCATCCTGTAGTGTAATTATGCATAATTATTTCATATATTAAATTTTTCTTCATTTCCATTAATTTATCAATGAACATGTAGGAACAAACAAGAAATGTAATTTTTAAACATTTGCTTAAAGAATAAATGTTTGATATAAGTCACTCTGTTCCAAAGTGCTTCTCAAGGTAGTTGGCCTATGTGTACCCCATAGTTCATTAACATTCACACAAATCCTTTAAGGTCAAAATTAACATAGTCAGGATGCAATCTAATTTTTTTTAAGATCTGAAACAATAATTCCATTGTATGGGTATGGCACTAGACTATATGAACACTGAGAATATAAGAGAAAAAGTGAATATTTGAATCAATAAAACTTAGAATTCATGTGATATATGTAGGTATATGCATAGTTGTTATTTTTCTGCTCAATAAATAATCCTAAATTAAAAATAGGTCACAAAAGCACTGTAATTAGTATTCTTTATAGGCAAATTAAATTTTTTAACTTCCTCTTCTTACCTTGTACCTATTATCAGCACAGATTTCAAGTTTTCCTCAAGGCATTTACTATTTGTTCTCTTCACCATCATGAGTACAATCACCCTCACACTGTCACTGACACATTAGGAAAACCAGGGCCTGCAGTTCCTGAACCACTGACCCACACCTCACACCTGAGAGTTGCTATTATTTATGTTCATATTCCAACAGTGCAAGCCCATCACCACAGTCTGAGAAGTCTTTGAATAACTAGTATGTGCCTGTACCACCCCTGAAGCATCTAAGAGCTTGGGGCAACAAAGGACTTTAAGGCTCTAGGAACTTTGTAGAAGAAACATAGCTTACCTGCCCCAGGGTATTAGTTCAGTAAGTACTGGGGGGGGGGCAGGGTAGTATGAGAAATGACTCTGCATCTCTGGCACTTGAGAGTCTATGGACTGAGAGATTAAAAAAAAGAAAAACTTGCTTTAAAGAGCATGGAAGACAAAGGCTAGCCCAAGGACCTTACTTCTAATCCAGACTTCTCAGCATTCTAAAAGACTTATAGAGGTTTTACCCTCAGGGTCAGTCTGAAACCTCTATTTAATTCAGGGATGAAGCAGATGCTAGCCAAGAAATATTTCTAACCATAACATGTCTAGAATTATTTTTAGCATATGCAAAGAAGGCGTGTATTCCCAATGAAAGAAACACAATAAAATACTAATACCAGGGAGAGTTCATCCAAAGAATAAGTGGAAATTGTATACAGATTTTTGGACCTTAGAGATCAATTACAGCAACACCTTCATTTTGTGATGAGCCCATTGAAACCCAGAGAAGCTATATTATAAAGAGTGTAAGTATATTGCACAATCATTTACAAAATCCCAAAACATTGGAACCAAAAGTAAACTTGAAATTTTAAAGAGATTATTCTAGGACAAAAATAATGAATGCAAATGTTGTGTACTGATGTGTTAATTTAATTGAATCTGTAAATCCTGCAAATGTCCTCAAAAAACAAGGCCTTCAATAGCCAAACTATAAAAGAATGAACCCTCAATTGACCATTAAGAAAATTTAGTGCTATTTGAGATTGACATTATGATATAGTCTAAAGAAGGCTGGACAGGGGTCAAAAGATGTGGCAACTCTTCTTATTTTATTCACCCGATGTATAGCCCTAGACAAGATAATGGACCTCTTCAGGGCTCCTTCAGTCCCTCCAATGTAAGAGAGAGAGTTGAGTACATGATCTCCAAAGTCCAAAATTCTACACAATACTGTAGAAATCACACGTTCTACAAATCTCTTGACAGCTCCATCTACAAATATTAAACTATCTATGCCTTTGGTCTTGTCCATTAAGCATCTCTGAGAATTATCACATGAACAAAAACCTTTATATTATTTTCAATACTTTTTATCAAAATTGCCTTAGATCTCATACTGAGGACCCTAAAATGATGCATAATGTAAATCTCTGATACCAACTTAATATATGCTAAAGAGTGATACAATTCTAATAAAAATGATGGAAAGTGTCCCACAAGAAAGAGACAAAAATGCAGTAACCACTGACTCCCATGAATGATGAGATTATAAATTACAGAACTGGTCTGGTAAAGCTTATGAAAATTTTCATACTAAAGAGTAAAAATCAAGATGTTTAAAAATTCCTCCTCCAAGTGCAACTGGTAAGAAAGGCTCGTAATCAACACTGACTTTAAGCAAGATTCTGTTTATTGGATCTTCAGATGCCTAGTCAATTAAAGAGTTATTCTTTGTAATAAATCACAACTTCTGCTTAGATTATAGAATCCTATCAGGACTTAGAAGAAGATTTTTAATTATTCCCTTGAACCCTCATGACAAAATACTTTGAAAATGGATTTTTGACAGTTCCATCCTCCGTTCCTCACCTCCTTTCTGGTGGGCAAGGGGAATCCTCATAAAGTGACTGTTCAGTGCATGTTCATCTAATGCCTCCTGTTCCAGACAGGAGTGTGCACAGAATTTACCCTCTGGCCTACAGGTTCAGTTCAGGCCTGAAAGGAAAGGAATTTTTTTCTAAGACTATTGAAAAAAGCCTCATTTCATACTATTTGTTCAAAGAGTGAGTATTATTCATTAAAATACTCAACCATCTGGAAAAAAATAATAGTTGGAGAACTGCTGAAGGGCTTTTTAAAAAAATAACAAATCATTTCAAGTTTAAAGAAAGACAGTGAAAGGGATTCTCACTTTCTTGTTAATTTATCCAGCAATATTAACGTCTCAAGCACATTTGTTTCCATCAAGCATTTGGCCTCCCCAAAGGCTGCTGCACTCCCAGACATTTATCAAAAAATAGTTCAGGTTTTTCAGCTTCCCTCGTTTACAGTTTCAGGGCAGGATCTACCATCGATCTTTGCGTATGACTCTGATTGACTCCACTGGGAGTCTCGCACACAGTTCAGCGGCACCAAATGGTCCCTGGCCCAGCAGTTCATGTTTCTCTCACAGAGGTATTTTGTAATTTCCAATTCCCAGCTTTTCTATTTCCTAAATCTCCTACTCAGATCTTCAGAGCTTTCTATCTTCTCTAATATCTAAAAGCATAAATTTCAAAACGTGGGTAAACTATTTTTAGTTATAGTCTTAATTTAATATTTCTTTAACACACAGTCATTATGGCCTCAGGTGCACAGAAGTTGCAAACACTGTTACTGACTTTCCAAAAGAAAAATTATAAATTATAATAACCTTAGGAATAATTCACAGTTAGCAAGACTGTTAATGACAGCAAGTAGTTGTATACTTTTATCCTGTTGCCAACAGGAATAAATATGATTCGTTCTTTTCACAGACAGGAATTATGTCATGTAGGAAAACTTCCGCTTCTAATAATAAAATACGTAAATTAAAGTGGCTTGAACATTCAGAACATTTTAGTATGTCACTTATCAGTTTCCTTGAAGCAGAAGTATCAGAATTGGTTACTTTAGCTGTTCAAAAATATCAGGACTCTAGGTTGGCTTCCCTGTTACTTTGTTGGCTCTCCCCTCATGGTCACAAAATAGCTGCAGCACGTCCAAGCTTCTTGTCCTCATACCACATCTCCCAAGGAATGAAGGAAGAGTGTGGGCTTCCCTTTTGGTTTATTTCCTGAAGCTAGGGGATATAAGTTTATTCTCTGCTAACATTTCAGTTACATACGTGAAAAAAATCAGAGTTTTGTTTACAATGAAATGGAAGTAGAGCAGCTGTTCAATAGTGTCGACAGAACTCCTTGCTCTACCACAACAAAAGCCACATTTATCAGTTATTTTATATGTCTACTTTTGGATTAGTCACATGTGTAAAGAAAATTCCTGAGAAACATACAGAGTATGTGTGTGTAGGGGGTGGT
This sequence comes from Microcebus murinus, assembly GCF_040939455.1. NCBI lineage: Eukaryota > Metazoa > Chordata > Mammalia > Primates > Cheirogaleidae > Microcebus > Microcebus murinus. The sequence continues at coordinate 60,161,067 of NC_134108.1, read as the reverse complement.
GCCCAGGAACCCCAAATGCTTTTTCTCCAAACAAGGATACCATTTTCAAATAAGGCACCATCATCAGAGATGTCAAAATAGATTATGGAACACCTCAAGAACATCTAATTATCTTCACTTTATCATTATTCCTAACTATCCTATTCCTGTTTATGAGTAGCTATTTTATTTATTTATATATCCCTTCACATTAATGCCAATGATATAGACTTGAAAAATATTAATGCTTTTATGTTCCTATATACATGCCCCTTTTTATTGTCCTTAATAACAAAAGCTAGGAGCTTGAGCTATAAAGGAGGCAGGAATGAAATCAAAGAGTGAAAGAGACAAAGATAGGCTAGATTGTAGGGTATCAACCAAGGAAAGGAATGTGCTATGCCCAAAAGTGAACAGAACCCAGAGATGAATCAGAGCAATAGCTTCAATGTGGAGCAGGTATTACGAACAGGAAAGTACTCCAAAGCCAAGGCCAACACATGGCCATAGATAAAAGCAAGTACCCAAAAGCAAAGGAAATGTAGCAACTCTGTGCTAAGACAAGACAGAGAGTTAAGAGTCAGCATTCACAAATGAAAGATGAAAAAATGTGACAACCACACAATGGGAAATCTACAGATAGGTCAACAGCAGATTTCAATAGGAAAGAAAATAACTGCAAAGAACACATGTACCAGCTTACCAACATTACATGGATAAAACCACATCTGGCACAAGTGAGAACTCAAATACTAGTTTCACAGCAATTGTCTAATAAATTAAAATATAATACTAAATCATCTACTTACATCCTTATTTCTAATAAACTCAAAGAAAATTTCCAACTAAAAGATATTGGGCATATCAAATTGGGGTTCTACTCCCAAGTATCTCTACAAGAGAAATTTTAAAATATATATCTACTCAAATATTTATATATGAATATTCATAGCAGCATTATTCATACCAGCCAGAAACTTGAAAAATGTCTATCAAATACAAATGTCCATCAACTGGTAGGTGGATAGACCAAATGTGATAAATCTATACAATGAAATACTATTCAGCAATAAAAAACAACTACTGAGAAAATTAACAACAGAGATGAACATAAGAAACATTATCTTAGTGAAAGAAGTTATTCACCAAAGACTGTACATTGTACACTCCATATATAAAATTTTTAGAAAAGGAAAAAAAAATAGAGCTCATCAGTGGTCACCTAAAGCTGTATTAACTACGAATGAGCATCACAGAACTATTTGGGTTGATGCAAGAATTCTAAAACTAGACTGTGGTGAAAGTCACACAACTGTATACATTTATTAAAAAGCTTGAACTGTACATTACACTTACAATGAGTGAAGTATGCAATACATAAATTAGGCCTCAATGAAACTGTCCCATCCCCCTATAAAAGGTAATGCAGATTCTGCATGGGTGTTCTCTCTCTCTCTCTCTCTCTCTCTCTGACTCAGATATCTGCCCTTGTAACAAGGCATCATGTTGTGAGAAAGCCCAGGACTGATGGTGAGGCTACATATAGCTATTTCAACCAAAGCCCCTTCTAGGCACTCAGCTAACAGCCAGCATCACCTTCCAGACACCCTCAGATGATTCCAGCCCCAGCTGACAATTCAAGTATCATGGAATAGAAACAAGGCATCCTTGCTTCACTATGTCTGAATTCCCAACCCACAGACACCATGAGAGAGAATAAGTGATTATTATTGCCTTAAGTCACAAAATTTCAGAGTAATTTGCTACACCAATAGATAACTAAAACTGACACTAATGAAATCGCCACACAAATGATTGTAAAATGACAACTATAACAAGTTTTAAAATGAAATGGTATTTGGAACAGTGAGAGTATATAATTGGAAAATGAATTTATTTCTCACAATAAATCCACAAAAATGTAGAGAATCAAGAAAGGCTTACAGCTGCAGTATGCTGAATGGGTAACTATGGTCAATGAGTAAATGGAAAATGACTTTGTCAGAGAGTATAAGAAGGTAGGTATGGGAATGGGCTTGTTATACAAGGCTCCCAGGGGGTGTAGCCCTACTCTACCACAGCTAGCTATGTAACCTTGGACAGGTAATCTCTCTGAGCCTCAGTTTCTTTGTATGTAAAATGGATGTTTGGGAGGATTAAATGACATGATGCATGTTAAACATTTAGTATAGGGACTGATTCAATTAATGTTGCTATTATTATTATTATTACCATGAAATATTTGGGTTGCCACCAATAGCATGGTCCTCCAAAATCTCTACCAATAAGGATGGCACTTAACTATAGGGTTTAGAAACACGGAAGTAATAACCCTTTTGAAGTCCATCTTGTAAACAAATTATTTAAGAAGTGCAAGTATCCTCTTTTCACTTTTCTACTTTCGGAGCTTCCTAATTGCTCTAAGTCACTTATAGAAAATAATCATAGAATCAAGAGTTGCAGTTCCTGCTAAACAGTTAAAGTATTAGATTTCCATTCATTTATTCTTTGTAATTTGTGGAATTTGATAGTAAATATTATTTCAGGGGATGTCTTCATTGTTAAGGAGGCAGCTTTGCTATATCATTTTTTTTGCATGACTATTTATCAGATGATGTCTTTTTCTATATGATTATTTGCTATTTTAAAGAACTAAGGAGTCAAAAATAATCTAAAATACAGGGATAGAAGAAGAAAGTTTACTGTTTTTCTTCTGTTAAAGTCATTGCATGTTTGTGGTCTGAGAAGCTCATCAGTAAGCCAGCAGCTTAATAAGCAGCTTTTAGCAATGATGTCCTGCTGCAGATAGCCAGAGAAGACTCTATGAATCAGACTCATCTGATATTGACATCTGCTGTAATTCACTGAATGACTTGAGAGGGAGCAAAAAGGGAAGCTGACCTCTAGTACAGAACAAGCATGCATTTGGAACTTTGCATTTTCACTGTCAGTCTGCTACTTCAAGGACATTGGCAAAGAATTGCTATCTGAGGACATTTATAAAATAAAGAACATCTTTCTTTTATAAGATTTAGTGTAGCGTCTTATCTGTACCTTACCTGTCTTTCTGAGCCTCACACTTTGCACGATTCCTAGATCATGAGAGGCACTCGATGAATGTGTGCTGAACTGAATTGAAGTCCCAGGTCAGAAAGTAGTCTCAAACCTTCAGAATAGGCGGGCGCGGTGGCTCACACCTGTAATCCAAGCTCTCTTGGAGGCCGAGGCGGGCGGATTGCTGGAGGTCAGGAGTTCAAAACCAGCCTGAGCAAGAGTGAGACCCCATCTCTACTATAAATACAAAGAAATTAATTGGCCAACTAATATATATAGAAAAAATTAGCTGGGCGTGGTGGCACATGCCTGTCGTCCCAGCTACTCGGGAGGCTGAGGCAGTAGGATTGCTTGAGTCCAGGCAGTTTGAGGTTGCTGTGAGCTAGGCTGATGCCATGGCACTCACCCTAGCCTGAGCAGCAAAGTGAAACTTTGTCTCAAAAACAAACAAACAAAAAAAAAACCCTTCAGAATAATACTCTGTCAAGCTTTGAACATAAAGCTGTTTTTCCTCTAAGCCGAAGAGAGCCACATTATACCTGCTGCTGTACTTTTCTCTCTCTCTCCGGGCCTTTTCTCTGGCTAGGACTATCCAGTCTAGCATGGTACATATGAGCAAGACTGGCTGAGTTCAAATCCCAGTTCTGCCACTTACTAGCTGTGTTACCTTATGCAGTCACCATGCCTCAGTACTTCCTCTGCAAAATGGAGAATAGCAGGGTTAGGGTTATTGTGAGGAATAAATCCGTAAATTTATATGAAGTAAATAGATTGAAACTGGCATAAAATAAGCAGTCAATAAATGTTTCTTATAATGATAGGCGTCCAATCCAGTATTGTCCTGGGCATGCAGCCCAGGGCCAAGTCCCTTCGCTAGACTGTTTAGGGAGCCATAAGGACAGCAGCAGCAGGGAGCTTTGCACTCATACACCTTGGAAAAAAGTGGCTGGAGAGGGTGTTCTTTCTACCAGTGCTCTAGAGAATGTGCTGTATGGAGATTCACACTTATGATCTGTGGAAAGACCAGCTGTGAACAAAAACACAGTCCTTAATTATTATATTTTGTGGGCAGTTTTCTTCCTGCCAATTTTGTTTCTATGAATGAAAAATATGTCCTGAAAATGTAATGAGTCTTTGATTTTTCTCAGCAAATTAGGAAGTCTGACCAAGCTTCCCCCGAATCTTCACTAGCCACATTAAGGAACACCTCATTGTGTATATTTTAAACTATGTATTTTTAAAAGCTTGAAATGCTGCCACCTAGAGACTACAATTTCATGAAAATAACCACAGCAGCGATCATGAAAAGACCACTAAAATAGAACTTGAATATGCATTCTTAAATGTCAAATTCTATAATATATTTTTGTTTTGTTTGAGACAAGGTCTCTCTCTGCCACCCAGGCCGGAGTGCAGTGGTGCGATCATAGCTCGTTATAACCTCAAACTCCTGGGCTTAAGTTATCCTCCTGCCTCAACCTCCTGAGTATCTAGGACTACAGGTGCATACCACCACGCCTAGCTAAAGTTTTTTTTTTAATTTTTGGTAGAGATGGGGTCTTGCTATGTTTCCCAGGCTGGCCTCAAACTCCTGGGCTTAAGTGATTATCCTACCTCAGCCTCCCAAAGTACTGGAATTACAGGAGTGAAGCAGCACACCCAGCCTCAAAATTCTATAATATAAATTGATTACCTATTTTATATAAAATGAATACTATCAAGCAGAAAAAGTGAAAGTAATTTAGAGTAGAAATAAACACTACTAATCATAATTAATGTTTTTAAGCCAATGATCTAATCACAAGCTGTGCACTACTGTGGTTTTAATGTGAAATAAATCCTCACTCAGAACAGAATGGGAATTTATGGAGTGGAGAACAACTTGACTTCTGGCTCACCACTCACACCTAGGTGGTGAGGTCCCACCTGCTGAGTCCTGATAAACCACACACATATCTCCAGGAGAATAGAGAACAGATGGCGTATGCATGGGTTATTTCCCAGAGACTAATCTACAGGCTTTCTGTATCTCTGTATGAGTGTCTCTCTGTGCGCACATTTTTGGGGAAACCATTTTTTGTGTCAGGGGTTAAAATTACATGGTGAAGTTTGAGGCATAAATATCTAGTTAAGTTCTTTGGCTACAATTAGAAATTTCATGAGAATTGGACGAAAAATTGAAGAAAATTGTTATTTCCATTTTCCAAGAAAGAATGCTTTGCTATCACTACCCATTATTCAAAAAGAAAAATCCAACCATAAAATTTAGAAGTTTTCCACATTTTCCATTACTATATGACTAGCACATCCTTTCTAGCTTTTAAGTCTCTTTTGCTGAAATGTGGCTTTTAAAAATTATTACTGCCTTTGATTCTTGTTAAGCAATCTTAATCTTTGTTTTTGAATGTTTTCACTAATTAGTTCCTCCTTTTCCGCTGGTCCAATTTTCATTCATCTACTGACACAGATGCACAATCATTCCACAGCCACCTACATTGATTCAGTCTACAATGAGAATGGAATAAAATATTTATAGAGATATTAGAAATATTTAGGTCATTTGATATAAAATGTCACATTTAGGAATAACTATGAATGATTTTATTCCCAAGTAATGTTATAGCTACAGTCCAACAAACACTTGAAAACCTGTAAGACTTTGGGGAATAAAATTCAGCATGCCTTTCATTACAACACCCTGGGCCAACTGGCAACTCAATTTCCCAATTATCCTCCAAAAAATGTCATGTGTATTATAATCCCCCTATTTAGCAGCTGGACTCTGATGTAATGCATTTAGAGATGAGATATAAACTTGGATCTCTATGTTCACAACATGGTAGAATTTGATAACTCTAAGAGTTTAAATGCAACCATCATACAATTATAGATTTCAATTAGGAACAAGCATCACCAATAAGACAATATTGTGTCATATTTGTTTTGGAAATGTGGATCACATATAGGAAAAATGAAAGTGATAAAAAATTTCTCTAATTTTTTTCTCACTATCTTATCATGGATTTTTCTTGCCAGAGTCAAACTGGAGAATATTCCATTTTTATAAAGACAATAGAAATCAGGTTCTCATTTCTTTGCAAACGCCATACCAAATTGAATATTTAAAGCTATTTTATACTATCTTTTACTGGTAATGATTTTGAATGCCTTTTGTTGATATTCTACTTCAAACACATAAAGAAAACATGTAGGAAAAGGATTCATAATCCATGTGAGATTGCAAAATGGGAAAAAATAAGGCAGCACAGCAAGGCATTTCTGAGATTAGAAACCCAGTCTCCACACATAACACATACACACATATTATACAAGTGAAACTAATGATAGAGTCTTGCCAAAGTAAAATATCTCTAAACCACTAAAAGATGCAGACAAAAGTCAACATGTAAATAGTTGCACATATATATATATATTACTTTCATCACATATATAAGTAGGAAGATTTCATTTCATGGAAATTAAAAATTTGATTCATGTGAAACCTCAGAACAAGGGGAGAGGATTGCATAGAACCTATTCCATCTCTGAATTGCTACCCTCGCCACACTCCTTAAAGTTGAGTCTAGAATAATTATCCTAGAATTCATTTGTGGTAGAAATGGCCTGGTCAAGGATTTGTCCAGATTCTAATAAGTGGGATAATTTTTGCAAGGGAATTTTCCCTCATTGTATTTTGTGGGTCTTCTAAAAGTATGTGCTATATAAGAGCAGGAAAATAATACAAAAGTTATACCTTAAGAATTGCTGGACTTTATTCTGTGTATAAAATTACTTTGTAGCCTTCAGTGACTCATTTATTTAATAGTCAGCAATTCTGAACATTTACAGCATATTCAAATTATATTGGGTTTGCAGAATTCTGGATAATATTAAATTATCTCTTTATTCAGCAGAACCCTAATACACTATACAAATATGAAAAGTGAATTTAAATAATAATTCAATGAATTCCTAGCATTGTCATCCACAATAGTACAATAAACCATACCCAGTTTAAATTATCTTATCAAATTTTCTCCAGAAATTTTCTAAAATGTAATGCTGTTTTGTCATCAGATTGAAAAGTCCTATTTCATATTGCTCCCAGAAACTCCTTTGATAGATACAGCTGCCTTGATATACCAGGATGCATAGGCAATACAGAGTAGCATTCATAGGAAATTTCATTGATTATGATGCCCACTAGCATCATGGGAACAGATTGTATGTACAATATCACAAGAAAAGCTCAAAAGAATAAATTTTTCTCTAAAGCGTTTTTTCCACATTAAAACGTTTCCTCCATTTCCTCCCAATTCATCCCACATCTCAATCCCCAGCATTTCATTTTTTAAAAAGCTGTTTTCAAGAAAAGTAGAAGGAAGGAACTTTTGATAATTCTTTTTAAGAGTTCCATCTGACGTGTTTATCTGGTGGTGTAGCATATTGCCAATTAACACTATAAAGTTTCCAGATTCCTGCAGGTGTTCTAGATATTTTGGTACCTGAGTTATATAAATCTTTCAAAGGAATTAAGTAAAGATGTTCTTCTGCTTTGTCATGAAGAAGATTGAAATGAGCCCAAAGCCAAAATGAAATGCAGAACTAAACCCTCTACTGAGGCATTATTAATTAATTTTTTAATAATAAAGAAATTAGATTTTTATAGAAAGCTTCAATATCCCATGAACAAAGAAGAGCTAATAGAGTTGTCAATGACAGAATCTTAAATTCTGTGTGGTTTCTCCTGGGGACCCAGTGTAGTTCATTCCAAATTGACTACTGGGCTATTAGAAGATATAACCCATATGACAAAAAGATCATAAGTAAGGTTACATAAATTTCCTTAAATATTCACAGATAATCTATAATTGTCTCATTGAAACAGCTCTATGATTAATAGTATAAGGATCACCTTATCTGATTTATAAAAGTGGACTACAGTAAATGTATTTAGTCTTTTATTCTTATCTAACTGATTTATCCAAATCCTTCTGTGACTATACTAAAGACAAAATGAATTCTTCCCTCCAACCCAAGCAACAATTTAAATCAGATTAATTTTCTTTTGTTTTTACTTTTTTAAAATTTATACAAATTTATAGGGTACATGTAACATGTTGTTAAATGTATATAATTTATGGTGATCAAGTCAGGGTATTTAGGGTATCCATTACCTGAGTAAAATACATCCTTATTTATAGTCACTCTGTTCTGCTATCAAACATTGAATTTATCCCTTCTATATAAACTGTATGTTTGTGCCCTTTAACCCAGTTCTGTTCATCCTACCCCCTCTCCTATACTTACTTTTCCCAATGTCTGTTAGTTATCTTGCCACTCTTTACCTCCATGAAATCAAACTTTTTAGCTCCAACATATGAGACAGAACATGCGATATTTGTCTTTATCTACTGGCCTTATTTCACGTAACATAATGACCTTCAATTCCATCCATGTTTCTGTAAATGACATGATTTTATTTTTTATGGCCAAGTACTATTCTATTGAATAAATATGAGAACTGTCCAGAAAGTAACCATTCTCATTATATTAACAATGCTTGGGTACTTTCCAGTCTTGTATATCACATTTTCTTTATTCCTCCACTGACAAACACCTAGCTTGATTCCATATCTTTGCTATTTTGAACAGTGCTGCAATAAATATGCAAGTGTATATTTATCCCTATATCCCTTGAATATATTGATTTTTTTCCCATTGGATAGATACCCAGTAGTGGGATTGTTGCATCAAATGATAATTCTAATTTTAGTTTTTGGCAATTGCCATACTGTTTTCCATAGTTGTTGTACTAGTTTACATTCCCACCAATAGTGTATAAGAGTTCCCTTTTCTCTGTAACCTCACCAACATCTGTTATTTTTTGACTTTTTAATAATAGCCATTCTGACTGGGGTAAGATGATATATTATTGTGCTTTTCATTTGTATTTCTCTGATGGTTAGCAATGTTGGGTATTTTTTCATAAACCTGCTAGCCATTTGTATGTCTTCTTTTGAGAAATGTCCATTCATGTCCTTTGCTCATTTTTAATGACATTTGTTTTCTATTGAGTTGTTTGCATGTCTTATATATTCTGGATATTAGTCCCCTGTCAAATGAATAGTTTGTAAATATTTTATCCCATTCAATAGTTAGTCTCTTTACTCTGTTGATTATTTCTTTTCCTGTGCAGAAGCTTTTTAGTTTAATTAAGTCCCATTTGTCTAATTTTGTTTTTGTTGTCTACACTTTTTTTCAGTTTTTTTTTAATTTTAGAATATTACAGGGGTATAAATGTTTTGGTTCCATGGATTGCTTTTGAATTGCTTAAGATAAAGTTATAAAGGTGCCCACTTTCCAAGTAGTGTATATTGTATGTGTTAAGTGTGATTTCACCCCTCCCTCTCTTCTCCCCTCCCACCTGTTTGATTTCTGTTGAGTTTTACTTCCTATTGTGCACATGAGTGATATTCAGTTAGTTCCATTTTAATAGTAAGTACATGTGGTGTTTGTTTATCTATTCTTGCAATACTTCAGTTAGGAGAATGGTCTCCAGTTCCATCCAGATAGTTACAAAAGGTATTAATTCATATTTTATAGCTAAGTAGTACTTCATGGTATACATATATCATATTTTATTAATTCATTTATGAATTGATGGGTACTTGGGTTGATTCCACATTCTTTGTGATTGTGAATTGTACTGCTATAAACATTTGAATGCAAGTGCTTTTTGATAAAATGACTTCTTTTCCTTTGGGTAACTACCTAGTAATGGGATTATTGGATCAAATGGTAGTTCTACTATTAGTTCTTTGAGGAATCTCCATACTGTATTCCAAAGAGGTTGTACTAGTTTGCAGTCCCACCAACAGTGTATAAGTGTTCTTTTCTCTATGCATCTATGCCAGCATCTATTGTTTGGGGACTTTTTGATAAAAGCCATTCTCACTGGACTGAGGTGATATCTCATTGTAGTTTTGATTTACACTTCCCTGATGATTAGTCATGTTGAGCATTTTTTAATATGTTTTGTTTTATTGGCCATTTGTCTTCTTTGGAAAAGCTTCTGCTGTGTCTTTTGCCTACTTTTAAATTTTTTTTAATATTTATGTGAATATATATTTCCTTCCACACATGTTTAAATTTAATAATGATTTAAATTTAAATTTAATAATGCCATTATCAAAAACCCAATTTTAAAGTATTGGTTCACCACTAATAGCCTTTGCCTGGTATGCTTCACATAGCAGGTGCCCAACAAATTCTGAATTTATTCACATGAACTCAAAGAGCAACACAAGGAATTCATGCTTTGTGTAAAAATATCCTCTTCTAGAGAAACCTACTAAGCATTGCTTCAAGTTGCCAAGAGGAATCATAGCCCCTAGGTGTCATTAAAAATAGATATACATGATTTTGTGTTGGATGCTATAAAAGAAAGTAATAAGACAGGAAAGAAACAACCGTGGGTTTGTTGGCCCCAGTTCTACGTTTCATTATTCTCTAGCTATTTCAATGCCTTCCAGACTGTAAACTTCCAAAAGAAAGAAATAATTTAGGACCTGAATGGATGCTTTAGTCTCCACCAAATGCAGTAAAGGAAGTAAACAATTAAGAATACCGAGTTTTATTTGTGGTTCTAAATTAGGCCTGATATACTTATAAAGGTCTAAAATATGCAATACAGGCATACCATGAAGATATTGTGAGTTCAGTTCAAGATCACCACAATAAAGCAAATATTTCAATTAAGCAAACAACGCAATTTTTTTTGTTTCCCAATGCATATAAAAGTTATATTTACATTGCACTGTAATCTATTATGTGTAATAGCATTGTACCTAAAAATGTACATACTTAATTTTAAAAATGCTTTATTGCTAAAAATTGAGCGTTCAGCAACTGAGTATTCAGCAAGTCATAATATTTTTGCTGGTGGAGGGTCTTGCCTTGATGTTGATAGCTGCTAATTGTTCAGGGTGATGGTGGCTCAATTTGGGGTGGTTTTTGCAATTTCTTAAAATGAACCATCAGTGAAGTTTGCTGCATGGACTTTTCCTTTCACAAGAGTTTTGTCTGTCATATGAGATGCAACTTGATAGAATTTGACATACAATAGAATGTCTTTCAAAATTGGAGTCAATCTTCCCAAACCTTAATGCTGCTTTATAACTAAGTTTATAGAATATTCTAAATCCTTTGCTGTCATTTCAACAACATTCACAGCATCTTCACCATGAGTAGATGTCATCTCAAGAAATGACTTTCATTGCTCTCCATAAAAGAAATTTTTTAAATCTCAAAATATTAATTAAGAAAGAAGGAGGCAAGATGGGTGACTAGAGACATCACTTACCAGACCTTCCTGGAGAGAAGGAAGGGTTTCAGATAAAGGAGAGGGGAGAAAATACACAGCTCAGGTGGAAGTCAAAGAAAGAAGTACCAGAGCCTGCTGGGGACCTCACAGAGGAAAATTGCAAAGCAGAGAAGGAAGAGGAAAAAGGAAAAAAAGATATCAGTGATGATCAAACCTAAATAAGTTCAGAGCCCAAAAAAGGGATAAAGGGGGATCAGTATACCCTTCCCACACTCTCATTGATTAGTGGGCTACCAAGTTATTTTTCCAGCCCCATGAGTCCAAGTACTATAGCAACCACAGAATTGTGGGGAGAACTTACGTGATCCCAGAGCTAGGACGTTCTGTGAGGAGTTCCCCTATAAGGAGAGTGACCCAAGAAGCTGGAGAGCCAGCTTTCTTCCATTTAGACTCATCCTTTCCCACCCCTCCCCAACCCACTGCAACTGAGAGAGCAGTTTGAGTCAATAATTCTGTGAGTGGCCACCTCTTTCAAACTGGCGCATCCTTTAGACTGAGGTTTCCACAGAGAATGGGGGCCTTGCCCTTCCCCTCGAGTACCTGATCTGGGAGCTCCCTGTCCACCGGCATTTCCTGGAGACCCATGCTTGCAGGTCAGACATGCAGGCCAGATTCTGTAGCCCCAGGCTGATTCTTACACACAAGTATCGCCAATCATCTCAGAGATCAAGCTGGGGTCCCAATACAATTCGCACTGCTGGGAAGAGGTGAAGACAGCAGGACAGAAGCAACCCAAGGGGGACATTGCTTTTTAGGAGAGAAATAAAAGTTATAGGTAGCTCAATTTGCGATGGATCTCCTTCCACTGCAGACCTGTGGGCTGATTAGGGAGCTGCTCAGAGTCTGTGCAGAGACATCCTACTGGAGAGCAGGAGCAGCGGAGACCTGGTACCTACCAATCCCAAGTTTCTCCAACCAACACCAACCTGATCACTCTGGAACACGGAGCCAGGTCTGCTCAGGACCCAGCCTTCCACCAGTAGCATTTGCATCACCCCTGCCTGGCCAGGTAGGGAACAGACGTTTCCCTGCGTCATGCCCTATAACTGGAGGCCTGGCACACTTTCTCCCCAGCATGTGAGGATGAACAGAAGAGGAGCCCCAGATGCCATAGGCACCACTTGGGAAGCCCGGAGTGACTGCCTCAGTGGGTCTTAGGTGTTGCAGGAGAACCTTGGCTGACCAGCAGCTTGGCCTGCTTACACGGACCCCGGACCACTGAGACAAACCTCTACCTCCAAGACACATAGTAATCAACCTGGCCAAAGTCAATATGAAGGAGAAAATTTTGCGAGCAGAGAGATAAAAGCATCAAATAAACTACAAAGGAAAACCTGTGGGGCCAACTGCAGACTTCTCAGTGGAAACCTTATAAGCCAGAAGGGAGTGGGGGCCCATCTTCAATCAAAAAATAGAACAACTTCTAGCCTAGAATTTTGTATCCTGCAAACTAAGTTTCACAATTGACAGAAAAATTAAGTCTTTTCCAGACAAGCAAACACTGAGGGAATTTGCTATGACCAAACCTGCCCTGCACGAAATACAGAAATCAGCACATCTTGTACCTACCAGTGTAAAATCACTTAGAAAAACCCCCAAACTCACAACTCTTATAAAACAATAGAACAAGAAGTAAAACAAAGTGATAAGGGACTACCCAACAAGATGAACAGATCAGCATCCCACATAGTAATGCTATCAATTAATGTTAACAGACTGAATGCTGCTCTTAAAAGACATAGGCTGGATGAATGGATGAAAAAACACAACTGAAGTATCTGCTGTATCCAGGAAATACATCTAAACTACAAAGATGCACACAGACTCAACAGCAAAGGATGGAAAAAAGTATTCCGTGCAAATGGAAATCAAAAGAGGGCAGGTACAGCCATTCATATATCAGACAAAATTGTCTTTAAGCCAACAAAGGTAAAGAAAAACGAAGAGGGTTCCTTGAACACTTAGGGGCCATTTTTACAATTATTAACTGGTCTGATTTCAATATTGTTGTGTCTCAGGGAATAGGAGGCCCAGGGAGGGGGAAAATTATGGGAGAATGGCCAGTCTGTGGAGCAGTCAGAACATATAAGTGTGATGTCTTATATGGGTGTGGTTTGTGGTGCCCCAAAACAGTTACAATAGTAACGTGAAAGATCACTGACCACAGATCAGCATAACAGATATAATAAAAATGAAGAAGTTTAAAATACCAAGAGAATTATCAAAATATGATATGGGTCATTATTTCTTCAAATATTTTTCTTCCTCATTCTTTGTGTTTTCTCTTTCCAGAATTCGAATTAGACATGTGTTAGATCACTTAATATCATCTCATAAGCCACTGAATCTGTGATTTTTTTCCTCTCTTCTTCAGTTTGGATACTTTTTATTGACCTATCTTCTAGTTTACTGACTCTCTTCTGCTCATCCAATATACTGTTAAGCCCATCCGGTGAATTTCTGATTTCAGGAATTGTACTTTTCAGTTCTGAATTTTCTAGTACTTAATAAATTTCATTTCTTTACCGAGTCTTCTCATCTGTTAGCTTTTATAACCATTATTTCTCTTAGGTACTTTAACAAATTTATAAAAGCAAGTATATATACTGTTCTTGTTCTCACATCTGATTCATCTGCTTTTATTCTCTTAATTTTGAATTACATTTTTCTGCTTCTCTGCCTATATAAAAATGTTGTATCTCATTGTAAAACATTGTTTTTCACTGTAAAAATGTTGGAATCTATTATTTTTCCCAGAAAAGTATTGATTTTTGTTCAGATGGGGTGCCAAATTACTAGCTGATCACTTAAAACTTGTGGAGTCTTTGTGTTATGTTTTGCTAGGGTGGATGGGTGAAAAGCCCATGGGATTTATCAACCTCCCTAATTTGAGAGTACTCCAACCCCAAACTTTGTCTTCCCTACCTTGAGAAGAATCTAAAATCTCTATTTAGTTTTTCTATCATTTCATATCCATTACTTTCTAATGGGTTTGTAGAGTATTTCCCATGCATGCATAGTTCAGTGGTCAGCAAAGGATTTGAGGGGAGTTCATCCTCATATTTGAGGGCTCTCTCTGTAGATTTCTCCTTTATAGATGTCCTTCTTAATTTTCAGTCACTCTGGCATCCTTGAATTCTATCCTCTGATTTCTCAAACCATTATGATTTTGGCTTTCTGTGTAAGTCTAGATGTTCTATGCCATGCAGATGGCAGAGTGGCTTGTATTTTTTTAAAATCCATGAAAATGTGACTCAGTATTTTTGAAAATCCATGTAAAATGTGACACTCAGACTGTCAATGATTATGGGTATTTTCTTTTAAAGGGTGAAATCTCCTTCAGCTTCTGCTTGCTAGTGGCCAGTTTCCAGTGCCTTCAAATTATATATGCACACACACAAACAAACATATACACATGAATGTGTTATACACATACAAACACACATATACACCCAAATAAACACATATGTATGTGTATTGTGCACACATACACATGTATTATATACCCACACAATACACCACACACGTGTGTATGTATTGTGTATGTACAAGCACAAGAACATATTCGACACATAAATACACATACAAAAATACACACACATTAATTTATTATACACACACACACCTGCACATGCAAACACTTATGTGTATGTATTATACACATACAAATACACACACTAAAACAGACTCATACACCAACACACATACATGTATGTATGTGTTATAACTGTTATCTGTGAAAGGGTCAGTCCACTTCTCTGCAATTTCATTCTCAGAATTCATTTTCAAGTCATTACTGAACTAGGCAAGAGCCTCTAACTAGTTCCCGAGAGCCTTTAACTCTTTTTTGACTCACAGTTTTGCCCTGTTCAAATATATTCTCCTGACGGCATCCAGAGTTATTTTATTGAAAACTCAATTTTAATCATGCCTCACTCCTTAAAACCTTTGTATGGCTTCTCATTACACCTAGAATCATATCCAGAATTCTTAATACAGCTTGTTAAACTTGCAAAGCCTTGTTACATTTGCATAATCTGCCCTCCTCTTTCTCTTCCACTTCATCTTATCTGCTCTTTTATTTGCCCATGAAGCTATAGTCACACAAAATTCTTGAACTTAGCAACCAACATGCCTGTTCAGGGTCTACATACATGCTTTCCCCTTACTAGACCACCACCTCTTCTGTTCCCAATATGGAGCACCTCTCTTAACCTTCAGGTTTTAACCCAAATGTCACTTCCACAAAGACAGCAAATCTGATTCAATAGCATATGTCAGTTAAGTGCTGTAGTCAAGTGTATATATATATATATATATATATATATATATATATATATATATATAAATTTAGTAAGACTCCAGTAGACTTCACAAAAAAGAAGCCATTACTCTTTGTGAGAACAGATTCATTACAAGAGAAAATTATATTTATAAAATGTTGAAGAGTAAATAAGGCACTTCCATGTTCTTACAGAGATATTTTATCTGAAACCCCACTAAAGAGACAATAAATGGATAAAGTTTTATGAATTCATAAAGAAAATAAAGGGAGAAAAGAAGATGACCATAAAATTTTGGAATGTGAAAAGCTTATGGATTAGTAGAAAATAATTTAACAGACCTGAGAAAATGGAAAAACAGCAACCTTTGTTGGCAAACAATGTTTGCAGACTTGCCAAAAGGTTTAGGAGTGGGAGGGCCAAGTATCTCTTTTAGTGAAGGTATAGATGAAGTTATTCATAGGAAAACTGGATGAAAATCTATGCAAGAAGAATTACCCCCTCCCCATGGACCCTTACACACAGATTCACCGAATGCTGTAGAAGACAGGGAGAATCAGGAGAGTCCAAAGTGTCTGAGCCAGGGAGGCTTTAGATTTGGGGATAACAACACAGCTGAGGGCAGGACAAGTGGCTGTACTTGAAGCAGGAGAATCAGCAAAAGTCTACATTATAAATAGTGAAACCTTAGTCCCCTTGTCCTTGGCTATGAGAAAACTGGCAACCTAGATCCCATCCACCACACCTCAAAAGCAGGAGATTGGAGGATTTCTCTCTTTGGATAAGCATCCCTAGATGAAAGCCCTAACAAATCTCTTTTCACTAGTGTTCCACAGTGACACTGCCCAGCTGAATCACCCTACAGAGAAGTCTGCCAGTGGACAGTCCACCTACACATGCAGAGAGAGAGCTTTCAGTCAGCTTTCAGTGCCTCACTCTAAACAGTAAACAGATAGTTAAGAACCACCAGACTATTGAGGACAGGGTGCAGATGAAGAATGAAGGGCAGAGAGCAACACACATAGCAAAAATGAACTTGCAGGAAAGAGAAATTCTGGATAAAAACCTTTTTTAAAAATCCATCATTAATATCATCATAGAACTAAGCCATTGCTTCTATAACAGGATATAATAGGACATTTTAACTTAAACACCAAGATATGATGAATGTTAAATATTAAAATGAATTAAGGGCAACACCTAGAAGAACTTAAACATTTTCAAAGTGGTATGATTGAGAACTAGTTAGACAATCCTAAAACTTCCACAAGAAAGTAGTAATGGGTTAACAGTGATATTGGAGAAAGGATTTGGGAGGAGGATTTCTTTGGGGAAAGTTGCTGGGATGCTGTGAGCCAAGGGGCAAAGAAAAAGAAGGTCTTCAATGTAAGCACCCAGATTGCTTGAAATGTGCCACAGACATAGGAGGACCCAGTGAACCTGTGTCTGATGCCTGCCCAGGACCTTGGGGAGTCAGGTGCAAGCTGGCAGGCTGCTTTGGTGGTGGTAAGAAAGAGATACAGTAGCATCCAGGGGTAACGAGGATGTGACTAGTTGAATAGAGTATATTAGTCTAAGCCGAAAGAGCCACACCAAGGGGTTTGGTCTCTAAAATAGCCACTAAACTGCTAATGAAGGAGGAGAAATCAGCATTAAACCCCTTCCAGGCTCACCGCTAATGAAGTGAAGTCATCTTGGGACAGGACCAGTAGTACAATGATTGCCTAATTTCACAGAGAATGCAGACAAGGTATTTATGGAATTAATATTGATATGATTACATACTGCTCTTTCTTGTCACATAAGTTTCTCAGAAGAATGATTATAGTTGTATGTTACTTTGTGAGAAAGGATGGAAGACCAAATTCTATCTTTCACTTATTATATCCCAGGACTTTCCATGAACTTCATACTAACTCATTTGACTTCAGAACAACCTTTAAAACAGGTAATGTTATTACCACCATTTCACAGATAAGAAATCTGAACCCCAGGTTAAGTAGTACCAAGGTCACATAGCTGATAACTGGCATACCTTGGCTTTAAGCTCCTTAGTCTGACTTTAGAGCCTGTGCTCTTAACCAATGGATTTTATGGTTAGTTCTCTCATTCTAGATGATTTAATTATTCCTTAGATATCTCTGATTATAACAATTATTAATAACAATATTCTGGCATGTTTTAACCTCATTTTAAACCATATTTTAATAAAATAGATCTTATTGCTTCAGCTGCTTTTATATTCATTACCTTTCTTCAAAAATAGAAGCAAAAGGAATATACACTACTGAAAGATTATTGCTATCATGAAATTAACCTCCAGAGTTCAGAAACACCAGCCCCCTTATGTCAAATTAAGCCAATAAGTAGATTGTTACTTCAATCAAACTTTTTTGGTTAAGACAATATTTAGTTTCAGATGCATCATAAATTAGACTTAAGTTTGATGAGGATTGTGTTTTAAGCATGTAGGGCGGATTAAAATAAGCCTGGTTTAAGAGGCTTATTATTAAGATTGATATCAATCTTCTACTTAAAGGTTACTATTCTGAATACTGCTGAGTGTGGTTTTGATTTAAGTAGTTACCAATATTCTCAGTTATAAATTTCACAGGTTAGGTCATTCAAGACAGAGCTGACAGATCTCAGGGGAAAAAAAATAGTTTCCATGTCTATTATTCCTAAAAGGAAATACTGTTAGCATTATGACTGAGATTTTTCAGCCTTCAGAGGATATATCACACATCTGGTTCATTAAGGCAAATCTAGATTTCCTGATCACCCCTCATTAATTTTCATTCACATATTTGTTGAAATAAAAATATTTCTCATGCAGCTACTATATAGCAGGCATGTGCTGAGCGCTGAAAATCCAAAATTGAACACAATAAATTCGGTATTTGCTCTCATACAGTTTGCAGACAAGTAGATTTCTCAGGATTATCTAGATATACCTATTCCATATATGATCTGTAAGCTGGGTAAGTAGATAATCAGGCACGTAGAAGTGTTATATAAAATACAGTAAGTAGCCTCTGGATGAGGACTTGAGGGGCTTTCCCATAAAATGAAACCCATAGGATTAATGATGGGAAACTTAAACACTGGCATGCTTATTTTCCTTTCTCTTCAGATTCCCCATTTTTATTTAATGCCACTATCATTTTGTAATAAACAATAACTCTTGCCACATTTATAATTAGAAAAACCTTCTTTTAACCATATTTTCAGTGAGTGTGTTTCTGTTGATCGGTTGCCCTGCATTAGGTGATACCTTTCCTAAGGCAGAAACCTAAGCATGCTGAAGCAGCCTGCTATCAAGGGATTAGCAACTGAGTAGTTTGGATATAGTAGCTTCCTTGAGATTCCTAAGGTTGAGTTTTGCTAATGAGTCTAAGAGATTTTTGGTAAGAAAAATCTCACCAAATCTCTTATCCCTGACAACATTTTAATCAGGCCTAAAATATGCCTCATTCTAATTCTGTCTTTCTAAACAAACACCAAGATGATAAAATAACAGAAAGAAAATATTGCCAACCTGTGAAATCCTCAGTACCAAAACTAAATGCTGCAACTAAGTTAAACAAGCCTCTATATTATCTAATGTTTTCTTTTGTTTATAAACTCCCTCCGAGGGGTACTAAGCAGTTAGCAGCCTCCAGAGGAGTGTTGCTTGCCAAAGTACTTTGTGAGATGCCAAGAGCACTGGAACCAGATAAATTCCCACTTCCTTTGACTCTGGGCTCCTCTCAAGTCTAACTCCCTCACCAAACCATTTTTGGGAGATTCTCTTTCTTCTTATAGTCTCTGAATTTTACAATTTTTAAGAACTTTTTCTTATGTTGTTCACTTTTTCAACTCATTTAACTTTTTATTATTTCAGATACTCATCATTTCTCCTTATTTTCTCTCTTATTTCAAGATCTCCTGAGCCACAGCATTTTCTTCTTCATGCGGAACCTGCTGGGAGTGAAATCAACAAGGATCTCTCATCCATACTTGATTTTCTTCACAGCAGGGGCTGTGGTGCACCAGTGATTTTGGACAGAAACATGGTAAGGCTTTTGCTGCAACTGCCATGCTAGTTACCGGAAAATCAATAAATGATTAGAACTCCTAATACAGTGAGTGATTCCAGTGGCATTGAAATGATGATGTAAGAAACCATTTAAAATTCATACCAGCACTTGTTCTTTGGTTGTCCAGATTTCAAAGTTGCATAATATCTAACCAGTTTTTGAATATTTTGTTTAAAGTTATTCTTTTGATGTTGCTGTCCCTTATTTTGCTGCATAGATTTACAGAAGAGAAAAAAATGGCACAAACTTTTTGGCAACCAATTTAATCAGGTAAAAAGTAAGAAATTCAGTAAGAGTTCATTTGCTCTGTGTTTATCAATGTAAATGGATTTTCTGGATAGTGAACGTTTACTCTTTCTGATATGAAAACTTTAAAATTTCTAATCATTTCAACTTCAACAAAAGCTTCCAAAATTCTTTTACACAATTCCATTCTTTCTTAAACTCTGAATATTGAATAAAATTCCACCTTTTTCTTAATGCAAGAATTTCAGTTACTTACTTGCTCTTGTTCTAAATGTGCCTTCAGCTGTAATTGCGGATTTTACAGCTTCTCTATCTTTCCATGGCTGGCAGACAATGCCACAACCTCACAGAATAAACATTGTTCAAATTCTTGGGTGCATACTTGGGCTTTCAACATTGATCAGTCATCCTACTTTTTCTTGTTTATCTTCCTTAAATTCTCCACACAGAATCTAAGCTTTTTCCCATGTTCTCAAGCTTCCAATCCAACTACCTATTCTTACTTTCTTCACACTTCCTCTTACATTGAGAAAATTGAGCCATTGAGTCTTTCAAGTTCTTGTCCATTCTTAATTTAACATCTCAACATCAGCTTCCCTTCCTCAGGGGATGAATGGGCCTTCTCCCTCAATCTCTGATCCTGATCTTCCTCTCTCTTCTGGTCTGCCCCAGGACTCCCATCAACTATTCCCCCAACTCTTCCTTCTTAAATCTGTTTTTCCTCTTCACCTATAAACATGCTTAAGTCTATTCCATTGCAAAAAAAAAAAAAACACAATAAAATAAACAATGATGCAGTGCAGTATTTTTAATTCTACTGTTTGTTCTTGCTGATTCCCATTGGATTGTTTTCTAATTGTGAATTTTGAGTTCAGTTAATCTAAATCTATGGAAATTATGAGGAGGTCTGAGATAAATATGGATTTTTCTAAAGAGTAATTTTATTTGCTTCCGTCAGATACCTATGTCCACATTCAATTAATTTTTAGGTTTGGTAGTATACAAATCCAAATACCAATTCCACAAGAGGTCACGGTTATAGTTAGGTGTTCTTAAGGAATATATTATTTTTGTCCTACCTAGAGCCAGGGCATTGTCATGTATCTTTGCCGGTAAGGAGGCTATATTTTTTCCTAATTTGTCTTTTCACTGAGAAGATATTTCTTTGAAGGAACTGACTAAATAAACCACCTTGCATAGGCACAAGGTATTGTTGAGCTACAAAAACACAAGTCTCATAGTATCAGAAAATACCTTCATATACATGCACATTTTGTAGTAGGTGAGCTAGCCCTCCATCTTGCTGGAAACAGAAATCTCCATGTTCCTCTATCAGTGAAGATCACAGTCCTGTCTGTTGAGGTAATGTCAGAATGAATCACTGTGATCACAAAGAGCTCCAAATACCAAGATTCCTGTAACTACAAAACAAGACATTTATATTATGACTCATTTTCTGGTAGAAAAAAATTAATCCAAGGTTCTCTACCATTTATATTAAAAGAACAAGTAAAAAAAAAACCACTATGTTACACAGTTAACTATAAAAATTATATTTAACACAATTTCTATTTCAAAAAGATAAGAGAAATTAAGCCTTTAAAATATAAACAAATTGCCTACATAATAATTAGGGATAAATCTAGCATGTACCACCTAAGGCTCCCTTTTCTAAAACCCACAATAAACAACAGGATTATATCTTCCAAGAACTTTTAATAATATAACTACTGAGTAGACACTATGAAATAACTATCTCGAGAATAAAAATAGAAGACATACGAAAGGATCCAAGACATAATAAAAAAAAAGACTGTACAGAAGGCTATGCAAATTTTAAAAAGAATAGAATAGAACTTAATAGCAATAAAAAATCTTGCAGTTGCTCCTGATTTCCATTTGTAGTAATTGCAAATAAAGTAAATCAGATCAACCTTCATACTAAGAGTAACTATTAAAGCTGGTAAAATATCTTTTTAAACCTGTTTGATGCTATTTGAGGATTGAAGAGACAAGAGTGAATGAAAAGACCAAAATCTTGGGGACAAAATGAGAAAAAAGAGCTCTGCACTTGGTGTCATTTTTCTTCGATGTCTGTGCTCATACCAGAAGAGGCACCTGAGAGAATCAGGAGCCTAGTAGAACTCTGAACAGATGCATGTGTCAAGAGAACAAAAATTGGAGTTCACTGCCTGTCCAGCACAGGTGTGGTCATGGCAAACACCTTGGGCATTTATTTGAGACCACAAAGAAATACACCCAAGGAATGAGGATCTATCATTAAAACTATGGGTTTTTATAAGAACTGAACTCAAGACTTGATTGAATCAAAGTGATCTGGAATTTCTAGCCACCTATCAGAAGAAAATATAAAGCCTCTCTAGTGGAAGATAATATCATACACCTAAATCATCTCTATACTTTAAAATGTGTTGTATACATTAAAAAATAAGCAAAATAACAAGGACGGACAATATGATCACAACCAAGAGAAAAAAAGAATAGAAATAGGCATCAGGAAATCTAAATCATAGAGTTATTAGAAATAGATTTTAATATGTTTAAGGAAACAAAAGATAATTTAAAATATTGTCAGCTAATTTGTAAAGAAGTATCAAATGAAAATTCTAGATAACAAACAATGCAATAATTGAAATCAATAACTCAATATATACGTTTATAAAAAACTAATCACAGATGAAAAAAGAGTAAGTCACCTGGTATATAAGTCAGAAGAAAATATCCAGAATGAAATATAGAGTGACAAAAGGAAGGAAAAAATGGATAAAATTACATAAGAGACACACAGGGGATACAGAGACAAATTCCAACAAATGTGTAATTAGAGTCCAAGAAGAAGAGAGAAAAATGAGGCAGAAAAATAGTTGAAGAGAGTATGACAACAAATTTTCCAAAACTGGCAAAAGAGATTCAGCCACAGATTCAGGTAGCCTTAGGAATCACAAAAAAGATAAATGTAAAGAAAGCCACACATAGGCATATTATAGTGAAATCATGAAAATCAAACAAGCAAAAAGAAAATCATCAAATCATTTATAAGGAAGGAAGAGAGAGTAGCTTGATAGGAATCATAATAAGAGTCATTGTTGCCTTTTCAATTAAAACAATAAACCAGAAAACACTGAGCTGTATTTTCACAGTATCAGAATAACTGCCAACCTAAAATTCTGTAATCAGTGAAAATGTCTTTGAGCACTAAAGTCAAATTAGGATATTTGCAGACCCATACAAGATAATCTGTTGTCAGAAGACCCAGACATTGTTAGTATATTCCACTAATGAAAATATTAAACAAATAATGATTACCTCTATGTAGGTACAAAGTCGTAGTAAGTGGGAGAGAGCATGAAGTGGAGCTTCTGAGTGCCAGCAAAATTTTATTTATTGACCTAGGTAGTGATTACAGGGTGTATTTCCTTTGTAATAATTTGTCAAGATTTACCCTTGTGACTTGTGCATTTGCCTGTATTTGTTTAAAAAAGAGAATTAATGAACTGGTTATAATCTGAGCAAACTGTTCAGAGAGCAACATAAGGAAATACAGAGATGGATACAATGAATAAGAGGGTTAGGGACAGATAGGCTAGAAATTCCAGGAACAGTTACAAAAGGAGAGAATTGAGAAAATGGAGGAGGCACAGTAGTCCAAGATAATGGCAGAGAAAATACTGATAAGAGAGAAGCCAGAAGCCTCTCTAAAGTGCTGAAAGAAAATGGCTGTCAATCTAGAATTACATGCCATGCCAATTCACTCATCAAAATAAGAGTGAAATAAATTTGCATTCATTCATTCATTCATTCATTCACACATTCTGTTGTTCAACAATTGTTATTGAGAACTTACATTGTCTAGACGTATGGATATACTATTAATGAAAGTAAATAAAGTCCCCACTCACAGTTCTAGAGGTCAGAGTCTGAAATAAAGCTCAGGAGGCTTGTTTTTCCATTCTTGGGATACTTCACTTAGTAATATGGGTTCCAGCTCTAACCAGGAAAATATAAGATGTGCTATATCACCATTGTTTCTTAGAGTAATAGAGTATTGGGGAGGGGGGCGGGTATATACATACATAACGAGTGATAGGCGCACCATCTGGGGGATGGTCATGCTGGAGACTTAGACTTGTGGGGGGAGGGGGGAAGGGCATTTATTGAAACTTTAAAATCTGTACCCCCATAATATGCCGAAAAAAAAAAAAAAAAAAAGCTCAGGAGGCTAAAATAAGGGTGTCAGCAGTGCTGGTTTCTTCTGGAGTCTCTAGGGGCAATTTGTTCCTTGACTCTTCCCACTTTTAGAGGCTGTTGGCGTTCATTGTGCCTGCGGCCACATCACTTCACACTCTGCTTGCTTTCTCTTTGACTTACTCCTCCTGCATCCCTTTAAATAATCCTTTCAGATAGCCAAGGATAATTTCCCCATCTAAATATTGTTAACTTAATCACATCTGCAAAAATTTTTTTTTTTGTCATATAAGGTAAAATTCACAGATTCTGAGGATTGAGACATGGGCATCTTTGGGGAACAATTATTCAGTCTGCCACAATATGTATGTGTTTCTGTTAGATTTTACTTTGTAATGAAACTACTGGGGTATAAGATCTCATTATGTTCAGCGTTAGTTGATAATATCGTATGTTTCTAAATTATTGTGCCTGCTTATACTTTCACTAGTAGTATTTCACATATTCATCAATACTTGGTACTGTCAGTCTTCTTAATTTTAGCCATTCTAGTGGATTTAATGGTGGACAAATACTGTAATAGTTTTACTACCAATAGCCTTTTGCAAAAGGAATTACTAACAAGTTCACCTTATAATAAAAAAAAACAGACCAAGATATCATGGATAAAAGATGAAAAGGAAAAAAATATGTTATATCTTTGATAAAGTTATGACCAATTTGAGGAATAAATATAGCAGAATAAAGTTTAATAAAGTTTAAAAAAACTTTAATAAAGTTTAAAAAAACTTTAATAAAGTTTCCACTCACATAAGTGGAAAAGTTAAAGTTTTCTAAAGTTCTTACATTGTTCAAGAGGAGAGAAATTAAAGCTATTAGAAAAAAGAGGAGGGAGAAACTTACTTTGCCAGAGGTGAAATAGAGGGAAAGTGTATTGCAGAAACATCGACCATTCTGTGCAAATAAGCAGAACCCTGAAGCAATCTGGAACTTCTCTAAAGGGGCAAAGATGTGACAATGTGGCATTTGGCTGAATCCCAGCCTTCACAAGGGTGCTGAGGAAGGTTAGGCTGCAGCTGGGGCAGTAATTTGGGGATAAATTGTGTTGGACTATTTCAGATTTTTAGGAGTCTGCACTTTTGTTTCTTTGACCAGTGAAGAGCCATTAACATTTGAAAACACACAAAACACTTTAAATGGTTTTAAAAGCACAACTGGCATCACTTGAATTATGCTTTTACTACAATTGTGTTTTTAATATGAATTCTTACACAAATGTAAACTGGAATCAGCAAAACACTTCAATAACTATTGCAACAATCATTGTATAAAATGGCAATTTAATATTTCATTTTAAGGTACTTTGCTCTGTATATCTGTAAATATAAAAATTAGCAACATTGTCCCTAAACCCAGGTAACATAGAAGGCAAGTTGCTGGTGGTGGTAGAGAGAAGAGAGACGCAGTGAAAAGTGTCAAAATGGTAGAGGCAAAGAATCTTTGGGGTTCAAGAAGTGCTAGAAGATGCCCCTGGTAGTTTGTTTTGTATTACTTAGCCCCTCCCCAACACACACACACACACACACACACACACACACACACACACGCACAATGTCCCTTTCCACTTTTGGCATATATACTGTTGAACAAATATCATCGGGGAGAAAAAAATAGTTTTAGGTTTAGAACATCATTTAATACTGCTTGTTGAGGTTATTCCTTTTTTGTTTAAGATGTCATGCTGCTTCTGAAAACCATAAATAATTAGTAATAGTTTAAGGACTTCTAAACATGTATTTTTATTTCATACTGTTTTTTCCTGCCAAATTACCCAAGAGAAAGCTATTTTAAACAGAAGTAAAAATATGTCAAGCCCCAATATGGTTATTAAGACATTTCCTGGTATAGTTACAGACTTTGATCTCAATCCTCCCTCTAGAGTTGGAATCACAGGCTTAAATAGAACCACCAAATATTTTTTTTCTCCCATATTCCTATCTATTCTAGCGTGTGGATCATTTGCTTGAAAAATGATTGTCTCATATTGCAAGGAGCACAGATGTGCCTCTCTTTCTCAGCTATAATGATGAAAAACTCCAGTAAGCAATTATTTTGTGAATGAATTTTATGGAACACCAATTCATGCTGCAAAACTAATTCGTCCTTCTGTTAACAACAAACATCACCCAAATGTCTCCCCCACCTGCCAGAATAAGTACAATGATAAATACAAGATTTTAGAAAAACAGTGTATTTACCAAGTTGTGAAGAAATATTACAGATTTTTATAAGGAAACTCCATTAGACATTAATATATTGCAGCATATCACAATCTAGAATATTTTACTGTTACAGTATTTCAAAGAAGCAATCTTATAATGAAAGTTGCTTTGATCTCAAGAAAAGTAATTAGAAATTTCTAACTTATAAAGCATGATGAATATATCATTATATTCAATATAATGATTGAGAAACTCAATATATCATTACTGACCCTTTGTTTACTATATGATTCGTTATTTATAACTAAACACTTAAAATGTAAATAAGAAGATTTATTATTTGTTGTTGTAAATGGCCAAAATTTTTTTTAAAACTCAAAGTTTTCTATTATATTTAGGATTTGATCTGAACTCTGAGTTCTCCACCAAATAAAAAGTCAGAAAAGTTCTTTGTTATTCACAAAACAAATAGTCTCTACTTACTTTAACAACTGCATTACCACCACCTTCAAATTAATCAATGTGTGAACATTCTTAGCTTTGTGCCTCATATCTGAAAGGAAGAAATTCCCCTTCTGATCTAAGTTTATCCCATCTGCATTAGTTCTCTGTGGCTGCTGTAACAAACTACCACAAATGTGATGGCTTAAAACAACAAAAATTTATTCTCTCCTTACCTCCTCCAGCTTCTGGTGGCTCCAAGTGTCCTTGGCTTGAGGCCACATCACATCAGCTCCTCCTCTTCTGTGTGTCTCTCCTCTGTGTGTCTGTCTAAAAAAACTCTACCTCTCTTGTATAAGGATGCCCATGATTGTTTTTAGGGCCCACCCAGATAATACAGGATAAACTTTTCCTCTGAAGAGCCTTAACTTTATCGTATCTTTTTTTGTATAATGTCAGAGTCACAGGTTCCAATTTGACATGGACGTCTTTGGTACTACTTTTTGACCTACCACACCAACTCTCTGTGATTTCACCCCATACTTTTCTGGCACCTCTGACATTTTTTCATTCTGCTTTCTACCCCTCCCCTGCCTCCTTCTCCCTTTCCTTTGCATCTTGGATTGTTCCCCTTCAACAGTTCTTTCCCTGCATCTCAGACTCACACTGCATGCATTTGCTAGGGTTGCCATAACAAAGTTCCACAGACTGGTTGGCTTAAAGAACAAAAATGTATTTTCTCATAATTCTGGGGACTAGAAGTCTGAGATCCAGGTATCAGCATGCTTAGTTTCTTCTGAGGTCTCTCTCCTTGGCTTATAGATAGCCATCTTCTCCCTGTGTCTTCGCATGGTCTTCCTTCTGTAGGTGCCTGTGTCCTAGTCTTCTCTTTTTATAAGGACTCCAGGCATATTAGATTATGGTCCACCCTAATGACCTCATTTTAACTTAACTACCTCTTTAAAGATCCTGTCTCCCAGGGTCACATTCTGAGGTACAGAAGGTTAGGGTTTCAACATATAAATTTTGGAAAGACAGAATTAAGCCTATGATACATATAATTCTTACTTATTCTGGAAAACACACACACACAGACACACACACACACACACACACTTCATCTAAAGAACTACTACTTCAAAGTACCAGCTATATCAGACATTTGCTTCTCATCTAATGTCCTGTGCTCCCCCACATTTCTCAGCTCTCTTGCTACAAGTTGGAGCCTCAGAACTAACTTTGAGTAGGCAATACTACCTTTCTAATGGACCAGTAGGAGCTTGTACTATGAAATTTTGGATATAAAAAAAGGAAAGTAATCTCATTTCAGAATCATATTCTCATAATATTGGCAACAAATTGATTATACTTTTTCTTTTCACAAAAAAGCAGTTTATATGATATTCTCAGCAGCATTTTGTTCTCATGTCCCCAACTTTCATCAATGGAAACTATAAGAAACAACTTTACAAAGTCAATTATGACATTTACTGTAAGAAAAGTATATCTTCAAAAATTTTTTCTTCCCCTAAGGACTCCTTTTAACCTTTGGTCAATGATAATCTTGTAATTGATATATTGTTTGAATGGTTTTTGGCTTCATTTTTTTTTCCTAAAGCCATATTTGGGATACAAGTTTTACAACCACAGTATAATGTAACCTCAATGAAGTTAACAACTGGGGCTATCTTAGTCATTCATGCATTTCCTAGGTCTAGAACAGGTGCTCAAAAAATACTTATTAAAAAATGAATGCACCAACTTTGTGGGGCTATATGGCCTAAATATCTGCATCTGATTTTTCCTAAATCTTGATTTTCTTTTCTTACTTGTATTTTTCTGCACCTAATTATTTTCTATTTGTCCTTGATGGAATAATTATTTCCATATCAATAATTTTGGGGTGTATTTTCTCTAAATTATTAATTTATACATTGAAAAAAGTTCTGAAAATATCTTTAATAAATATTTAATTGAATGAAATTTCTCAGTTGATAAAAAGCGTTTCTGAAACTTTGCGAATGATACAATGCCAGGGACAGTCCTAACAAGAGACTTTTTGGCATTCCATCTTATATCCAGTCTGCAGTCATCACAGAATGGCTCAAAGTAACAGTTTTCAAAGTGTCAATCAGGAACCCCTGGTATCCTCAAAATCTTTCAGGGGGTCTATGAGAGCAAATATTAGTTATGTTAACAGGCATTTACTATTGTCATTTTCAATAGCTATTTTAAATTTTTTTGATTTTAATTTTAACATAATAAATTTTGATTGATATATATAACCATATAAACAAAAGTTCTGTGGAGGGTCCTCAGGATGTTTAAGACCACAAATTTCCCAAGACCAAAAAGTAAGAACAAATGAATTAAAAGAAAGAGCTCCTTCCTCTGTGCTGTAGGAAAACAAAACCAAATACTTTGCTTTTCACTACTCAATTGGATCACCAATTATAGGAAACATCCATGACATCACAATTAGGCACCACCTTGGAACACAAAAAAACACTCAATAGAATGAGAGGAATCTGAGTAAAGGCTATCCATATAGACAATCTATGTGTCTATGGACATAGCCCCAAAGTATGTTTTCGTTTTTTGACTTTCATCCTACATCTACTCCAGGTCCAACCAGAGTTATCCTCTCTCAATTCTTGGCTCCTGAGAAATTAGGATCTTTCTACTCTGTCTGACTTCCCTGGAACTATTCCCCTTTCAGAGTGATTCCTGACATGTTCCATCAGTGACTGTTATATTTCTGATGCTACCGCCCAGAGATCTCTTTACACAAGGCCATTTCCAAGAGGTGTGGCCTTGCTCTGGAATGGCAAATATATTTCATAGCAAGTGCCAACTCTGATATATTGTTAGTGGCTAGGTGGAATATTGTTTAAGAAGGATCCTGAAGCTGTTTCCTGGCTTAGCAAGACAAATGCATACTTGATTAAGGATCTACCCTGGATATTGGGAGGAAGAACGTTAGTTTACGTGCTGTGTATTTGCTGACCCAGTGAAATCCGTTGGAATCGCTGTGGTCAAACAGATGTAGAGCAAGACAATAAATGCCTAGTCCATGTAAAAATTACACAGAAATTTAACTACTTTGATGTATAATAACAAGTATCAGCAATATCTCCCTTATAACCAAACTTGATCTGCTTGAAATATAAGCATACATTTTGTGATGCAAAGAAACAAATAAATGCATAAAAGCCATTGCCTTGAAAGCTTTAATAACATAGTCTGTGTATCTGTATATCTGAAGACACTTTAACTTTTACATGAAGTAGGACGCCAACTAATTTTTTCATTTTTAGAAGCTTGGCCAGAACTTTCTTTCAGAAACAATCTTCTCAGAATGGAACCTAGGAAGGTGAATTTTAGGGATGCCAATTGTGGCTCTGGACAGCTTCTGGATGTTGTCACTGCTGCTGCTGTAGTGTGGCATCTGCTACAAGTACTCCGCTTCTTCACAACGTATCATCTTGTGGGCATAATTAATTATTAATGCATGCAGGAAGAACAGGAGAAGATGGAGAGGGAAAAGACAGTGAAAGAGAAGGAGGAAGAGTAGGAGGAGGAGGAAAGGGAGGAGGAGGAGATGGAAAGAGCAGAAGGTGGAGAGAGAACAGAGAAAGAATTAAGAGGTTAAGAGATAAAGAAGGAGAGCACAAGCTGTTCCTGGAGATTTGAGCCAGTCTGAGTTTTTCCTTGCTTGGCAAGAAGCATAGATATAACTATATATTTCTTTAGAATGTGTTTCAGTGACTAGTCTCTCTACCGTGACACACCACTGCCTTAGCAGTACAAGCTGGTGATATATTCCTTTAAATCACATTTTGTTGATGAAATAGAAGAATTTTCAGCTCCTCTGAGAATGAGACCCAAGAACTGACAAGAGCACTAACTCGTTCCTTTGCGAATTTGCCTTTTTGTCATTTTGCCTGAGAGTTATGCTGTAAAGAAGTATACACAGGAAAGCAAGTAATGCCTAGAGCTGATAAATCTGGCACTAAATACAGCATTGTGAAGGAATTGAAGAAAACAGAACCAGAAAAGACTAATATAGAGTTTGTTCCCTTGGAAACAAAAGAATACTTGGTGCTTTTGGAAAAAATAAATAAATACATTTGCAGCACAATTTTCACAAAATGTGACTCTAAAATGAAATTCTGGGCTGGGCGCAGTGGCTCACACCTGTAATCCTAACACTCTGGGAGGCCGAGGCAGGCGGATTGCTTGAGGTCAGGAGTTCGAAACAAGCCTGAGTGAGACCCTGTCTCTACTTAAAATAGAAAGAAATTAATTGACCAACTAAAAATATATACACAAAAAAAATTAGCCGGGCATGGTGGCGCATGCCTGTAGTCCCAGCTACCCGGGAGGCTGAGGCAGGAGGATTGCTTGAGCCCAGGAGATTGAGGTTGCTATGAGCTAGGCTCACAGCACTCACACCACAGCACTCACTCTAGCCTGGGCAACAAAGTTAGACTCTGTCTCAAAATAATAATAATATAAATAAATAAATAAAATGAAATTCTGACAATATATTCCCAAGTAATAGTAATAAAGAATAATAAAAGTCTCTTTTGATATTTTTAGATTTTTGGGGAGGAAGGGGAACAAGATTCAGCTTATTGTGACCTTTACCTGCATCAGTAAATAACAAATAGCATCATTTCAGGTTTATGTCATTTTATCATTTGTACATACTCTTTTTGTAGTCTGAGCTATGGAGTCAAATTCATGTAAATGCCTTATAAAGTATAGGCTTTTCATATATATTTCATGAATGGCTTTGTAGGGTTTAGAGTAAGAAAACAGTGATTATTAGGAATGAGTATGAGTTTCTTAAGAGTAAGTCTTGAAAAATTTACTACTTATAAGACTGATAAATTTGAATTCTGTAATTCCACAAACAAGGTGCCATTCTGTGATCTTCCCGTTGAACAAAAGGAGAACTATGGTACTTAAGACAATCAAACGAATCAGACTATTAGATGTCTTGTAGCTCCAACGTTTTTAAAATCTAGGATCCTAATAAATCTGGGTCCCCAGGTTATCACAGGAATATGTCCTCGATTTTCTCTTAATCAACCTTGTTATTAACTTGAATAAAGATATAATCATATTAATCAAAGTTACAGATGACAGATGATACAGAAATAACAATGTTGAATGTCAGATTTAATTTTTGAAATAATCTCAACTAGCTAGAAGAACTTGTTCTTTATGGTAACCCCAGGGCATAGCAAAAAGAATGCCACATGGCAGACCTCAAAAAGTATTTGTTGAAAGAATGAATGAATAAAATGAAATGATGGTTCAAAATTAATGAGGTGAAATTTATCAAATAAAATTAATTTGTTCAGGTACAAAAGAGACTAAACCTAATTTCATAGCAATTTAGACAAATACAAGCCAGATACAGTTCATTACTGGCTCAATTTAAACCAAGAGTCCAACTAACAGATAAATATCTAGTAAAATTAATCTCACTGTCATATGCTCCAGTCAGATTATGTGTAAAATACTAAATTTCTTCTGAGCATCACTTTCTAAAACTGAGATTGGCAAACTAGAGTTCAACAACTTCATTCTGATTGGGTAGCCAGAATATTAAAAGATCCCGAAATCTTGCCATGAGAATTGAAGTATCTGGATGTTTATTTTGGAAAAAGAAAACAGGAAGGACATGCTTCTGATATTTGGAGAGCTGTCATGGGAAAGATATATTAGAGTCATTCTGTTTACCACCCAAGAAAACATAAGGAAGCTACAGGGAAACAGATCTTGCTATAGTAGTGTAAGGAAGGGATTTTTAACAGTTAGATCTGTCCAAAAACAGATTCATCTACCTTGCAAAGAAAAAAAACACTTCATCACTTTAAGGGTTCAAGCAAAAACTAAATAATCTTCAGAGAAATTATTCCTGTGTTAGGTAAGACATTAGCATAGATAATTTGAAGAGCCTTTCCTGGCCTAATATTTTATGACTCTATGATTCTATGATCCCTGAGGATCTTGCTGCCTTCCTCTTCAACACTATCATAATCTTTCTTTTCATTAATTTATCTTCTTCCAACTTAATACCTGATTAGGTCTACCTTTGTTCTAAGCTTCCATTATTCTTAGTTGTTCATGAGCTAGTCCTTCTGCAATGTTAATTTTATGTGTCAGTTAGCCTGAGATAAAGGATACCCAAATAGCTGGTAAAATATTATTTCTGGTTATGTTTGTGAAGGTGTTTCCAGAAGAGATTAGCATTTGAATTGGTAGACTGAGTAAAAAAGATGCCCTCCCCAATGCAGGTGGACATCATCCAACCTCTTAATGCCTCAATGGAACAAAGAGCAAGAGGAAGGTTGAATTTACTTCTGCTTGAGCTTGGACATCCATCCTCTGCCCTGGGACATCAGCATTCTTGGTTCTCGGGCCTTCGGACTTGGACTGAGATTTACACCATCAGCTCCCTTGGTTCTCAGACATTCAAACTCAGACTAAATTCTACCACCAGCTTCTATGATTCTCCAGCTTACAGATCATGGGACTTCTTAGCCTCCATAATCACATGAGCCAATTACTATAAATAAGCACTCTCCCTTTCTATCTCTCTATGTATATGTGTGTGTATATATGTGTGTGTATGTGCATATAAAATCTCCTGTTCTGTTTCTCTAGAGAATCCTGATTAATATGTCTTCTTTACATTCCTACAATCTGACTTCTATGGCAACAATGACAGGGAAAAAATCCCATCTTAAAATTCACAATCTCTCTGCTATAATAGCTAGTGGTCCTGCATTTATTTCATTCTCGTTACTCTGTAGAAATAATGTTAAATATTTCTTCTTTTATACTCTCTTGCTTCTCTGATTACTTTTATCCTTTTCAATGGCCTTTCCACCCCATGAATCATCATATTTTCCTAAGGCATTGATACCTTCTAAATATAGGTTTTCACTACCATTTTTGATGATGAGATTAGAGGAATTCTAAATCTTTAACTACAATAGGATAATATCAGTGATGTAATTAACACTATGCCTTTGTAATTTCCCTATATAACAAATAGTAAATACTGATTTGTTTGATAATACCCATTTGCAGTTGTTTCATATTTTCCTGGTTAAGCTGAGGAAATTACTTCAAATTCTACTGGTTTATTTTCCTAGTGAACAAGAAGAAATGCTGCAAATTTTATTTTTTAAAAAGCTTATCTTGGAGGAACTTTAGAGGATCACATTTGATATCATATCAGTGAAGCCATAAATACACATTGCAGATGTTTAAATATTTTATTACCCTTCATATTTAAAAATGAGTCTGAGAATTGTGTCACAAATCATGCCGTAGTATAGCTGAAGACACCATCGGTCCTTTTCACATCATCTATATATCAAAATTCAACTTAACTTTGTAGGCACAACTGCAGCTTTTAGGACATTTTGTAGAGAATGGAAGCTCTAGTTCCCAAGTCTACACAAAGCTTATTCTTCAAAGGAATCTCCCAATTATTATTAAATAGCCACTTGGGTTTTTTATTAATACCATTATACTAGTCACATACTATATTGCTTAAAGTTCCTCTACTATGTCAGATATTGGCCGCCACGGGAATATCTCCCACTCAGATGCTTATTAGTCATTCAAAATAACTGAAAGCGCAGTTGCAGTATGTGGTTGCTAGGTGGAGATAGTTAGTTCAAGTCACATGACCTCAGAGTCTGAACAATGTGCATCTTTATCAAAGGTCTAGACCGGAGCTGTACAGTAAGATTTTCTGCAAAGATGCAAATGCTTTTCGATACTGTCCCATATGATAGCCCCAAGCCACATGTGACTGTTGAGCACTTGAAACGTACCTAGTGCAGCTGATGGAATAAATTTTCAATTTTATTTAATCTTAATTAATTTAAACTTAGGTTCATATGGCTAATGACTACAATACTGAACAGAGCAGGTCTATTCTCTAGAAAATATAACCATGAATTATTCTTATGGTTTCCTTGTTAGGAATAAATGTAAATGTTAATAACATTAGCATGGTGCTATCATACCAAAGTATAATGCTCCACCAAAACATTTACACTGACTTATTCATATAACAAACATTCATAAAATATAGCAGGTACTATGTACCAGTTGTCATGCTAAATGCTGAGGAGCTTTTAGGAGTTCCTGTAGGAGCTCAGAGATTATTGAGAGATGCAATAAATAACTAAATAAATTACAATATAATTTTACTTGCTATTAGGGTCATCTGAATAAAAAATTGTGGGAACACAGCATATACAATAACTGTAGGAGTTAAAAAGGTGTATTGAATACTTCTATTCATTTCATGGCACACCATGAAAGAATAAGTTGCAAAATAATAGGGAGGGAAAGGGAAGCAAGGAAGTAGACAGGCATTACAGAAAAGACACGGAGTCATCTTTCAAGTTAGCTCTGACTTTCTGGTGTTTCACCTCTTGGTCTAGTGTTAGCTTTTAGGTTGCTCTTGGGTGGCAGTCTTAGTGACAGGTTTTATGACTAAGTTTTCTGCATCTTAAATAAAACTGAGAACTTTAATAGGCAAACACATTTGAGTTACCTAGAATAATATTAATATAATTAGATGGGAAATGAAATGAAATAACCCCCCTTTACCAACACTATCAATATGGTATATGATTAGAAGAAATATTTTTTCAAAAATGAGTTAAGTATAAAAGTAAATGGGAAAGAAAAAAGGTACTCCAGAGTAAATATCTACTCTTCACTGATCTCAATGTGGGGAAGAATAATGTTCCCTTTGCTTTCCCCATGTCATTTGTAGCCATGTACGCTTATTACCTTGTGTTTATATTTCATTATTTCATGGAGGTAATCTTCCCCGTAAGAAAAATAGGAAAGGCTCTAGAACACGTGAAAGGAATTCCACAGCCTTTATAATTCCCGAATTTAGTCATTTTGTAAAAAAGGGGGGAGGTAGTAATTACCTTCAGTAGTGTTCCCCACGAGTCTCCCAAAAAGAACATCGTTCTGGGCCCATGTAAAATTTAGCACGATTCCCTATAGAAAGGGGACTACTCAAAGTTAATAATAGCTAGAGAAGAAAGGATGCTAGTTGCAGGCACAGGTGTATCTTGTCTCCGCCCCCGTCCCCAAAATAACTGGAGAATAGAAAAGTGGTTAATTTGATTATTACCCCGGGGAAACATAAGGCATAATGCAAACAACGATCTGAAGTAAGACTTTACTCAGTCGGCACTTCCTCTCCTTCATCCCGCCTGCAGCCCCTCAGGAGCCCCGGAACCGCCCTCTTAGGCACCCCCACCCCGCTAGCCTCACTAGGGAATGGGCTGCTGCGCGGGTGGGCGGGGCTGCGGCACTTAACCGCGCGTTTGGTATCTGCGTCGGGGGCGGAGTCTCTTGTCCCTCTGCGCTGCCCGTCCAGCCTCTCCTCCCCTCCCGCCGCCTTTGGGCTGACGTGTCTGCAGTTCCTCCGCGTCTCCGCGAGTCGGGCCGAGATGGCGGACGCCTGGGAAGAGATCAGGCGGTTGGCTGCCGATTTCCAGCGGGCTCAGTTCGCCGAGGCCACTCAGAGGTGCCCGACCCGACCCTCCCTTTGCGGAGCCCAGATTAGGCCTTGGGCGGAGACGCCGGGATCCGGGACCTTAGATCCCTGGCCCTTCTCAGTCCCTGTCACCGTTCCCACATCCTCCCTCTGCCCCGAACCTGGATCGCAGTTCCGAGTCCAGGTCTTGGCGGGGAAGCCCGCATCCTGTGACCCCCCCAGAGCCCCCATCCCAGCCCCAGCTTGGTGCTGGCGCTCCCCACCCGGACCATGGCGGTGCTGGTGACTCCAGGCTGTCTTTGTTGAGTGTATTGAGTGTTCCTGTGATCCTTCCTCGTCCACCGGCCACGAAATCACTGTGGCATTTTGTCTGTTATACACTTCCTGACCTAGAATGAGCTTGAAAGGAGAAACTAACCCCGAAATACAGTACTTTGCAAATAGTATGTTGACCCTTTAAAATTTTTTGCCTTTTTGTCTACCATAACAGAACCCCATCTGTCATTTTTAGGCCTTTGGGTCACTGACATTTTTTACAAACCCATTAACCTTAGGCGGGGGTGTGTCTGGAGGACCCTAACTCGACTTTTTAATATTACAGAACATATATATAATATTAATAGAAGCCTTTTTATCCGTTAACTATTCCTTACCTGTTTTATTCCTTTTGGGCTGAAAACAGCAGTCCCTTGAACTGTATTTTGTAGCACTGATGGCAAACTAGGGCACAGTAAGTGCGTGGGTAACTAACAGTAGCTGTTCTGATTTTACTAGGCCAGATCCCCTGCCTGCTTCCAGACTAAGTGTATGAGTGAGGCAATTATGTACTTAATTTAAAAGAAAATTCTGATTAAACTGGAAATTGAAGTAAAAGTAAGGCAGGTTTTTTTTTTTTCCCTACCTAAATAATATGTCCTTAATTTTCTATTCAGATTGGGAACAGGCCTAGAGGAGACACCAAACTTGATATTTGTAATAGAGTGATATATATCAATTAAGTAAATGATTTAAGTGTATGCAAACCTGCTTACTCAAGAGATTTTTAACTTAATATTGTTATACTAATGAAAAATAAAGATTTTGTAAGGTAGAAATTAGTGACTCTTAAACTTTTTAAAAGTCTGTTTTCATAAGTTGTGTCAATTTTATTGAGCACTGGTGTGTCAAGTACAGTTTTAAACTTAACTCTTCTTCTTTCCCTCAGGTTGTCAGAGCGGAACTGCATTGAGATTGTGAATAAATTGATTACTCAGAAACAGCTAGAAGTAGTTCACACACTTGATGGAAAGGAATATATTACTCCAGCCCAAATTAGTAAAGAAATGAGAGATGAGCTACATGTCCGAGGTGGTAGGTGATGCTTTAGTGTTTTTCTATCGGATTTTTGGAAGGAGAAAAGAAATAATAATACCTTAAAACCATAACTAATAAATTATTTGCAGGTTATAAGACATCCTTTTCAATTGTTAATTTGATAATCAGCATTAATACCTTTACTAGGCTTATGTAAACATGATCATATAATTAAATGAACTCAAATATCACTTTACAAAATAGCATTTTTTATCATTTTGAGTTATGTGTACTAAATGTGAATTAATTGTTTTCCCAGTTCATTAATTTATCACATGACTCAGTGAAGGGCACTCCACTGCCTATAAACAGGTAGCAGTTGTGGATAGGGAAGACAGATTTTAAAGGATTATAGATTTTTTTTTTTAATTTTAGTGTATTATAGGGGTACAAGTGTTAAGGTTACATATATTGCCTATGTCCCCCTCCCCCCTTGAGTAAGAGCTTCAAGCATGTCCATCCCCCAAATGTTGCACATTTTACTCATTGAGGTTGTATATATCCCTCCCTTCCTCCCCCCTCCACCCTCCTGACACCCGATAAATGTTACTCCTATATGTCCACTTATATGTTGATCCGTTAATACCAATTTGCTGGTGAGTAAATGTGGTGCTTGTTTTTCCATTCTTGAGATACTTCACTTAGTAGAATGGATTCCAGCTGTATCCAGGAATAGATGAGAGGTGCTATATCACCATTGTTTCTTAAAGCTGAGTAGTATTCCATAGTATACATATACCACATTTTATTAATCCACTCATGAATTGATGGGCACTTGGGTTGTTTCCACAGCCTTGCAGTTGTGAATTTGTGCAGTTTCCACAGCTTTGCAGCGCCTGTGCTGCAGGTGTCTTTTTCATAAAGTGACTTTTGATCTTTTGGGTAGATGCCCAGTAGTGGAATTGCTGGATCAAATGGTAGATCTATTTGTATCATTTTGTGGTGTCTCCATATTGCTTTCCACAGAGGTTGAACTAGTTTGCAGTCCCACCAGCAGTGTAGGAGTGTTCCTCTCTCTCCACATCCACGCCAGCATTTGTTGTTTAGGGACTTTTTGATAAAGGCCATTCTCACTGGAGTTAAGTGATATCTCATTGTGGTTTTGATTTGCATTTCCCTGATGATTAGAGATGTTCAGCATTTTTTCATATGTTTGTTGGCCATTATTCTGTCTTCTTTTGAGAAGTTTCTGTTCATGTCCTTTGCCCATTCTTTGATAGGGTTGTTTGATTTTTTTCTTGCTAATTTTCCTGAGTTCTAAATAGATTCTAGTTATCAGCCCTTTATCAAATGTATAGCTTGCAAAAATTTTCTCCCATTCTGTGGGTTGTCTGTCTGCTCTCTTGACAGTTTCTTTGGCTGTGCAGAAGCTTTTTAATTTGATCAGGTCCCATTTGTTTATTTTTGTTGCTGCTGTGATTGCCTTTGGGGTCTTCTTCATAAATTCTTTGCCTAGGCCAATGTCTAGAAGGGTATTTCCAACATTTTCCTCTAGAATTCTAATAGTTTCACACCTAAGGTTCAAGTCCGTTACCTAACATGAGTTGATTTTTGTGAGAGGTGAAAGGTGTGGGTCTTGTTTCAGTCTTCTGCATGTGGCTATCCAGTTTTTCCAGCACCACTTATTGAATAAGGATTCTTTTTCCCAGTGTATGTTTTTGTCTGCTTTGTCAAAGATTAGTTGGCTATATGAGGATGGTTTTATATCTGGGTTCTCTGTTCTGTTCCACTGGTCAATGTCCCTGTTCTTGTGCCAGTAAAAAGCTGTTTTAATGACTATAGTCTTGTAGTATAGTTTGAAGTCTGGTAAATTGATACCTCCTATTTTGTTTTTATTGCCTAGGATTGAGTTTGCTATACGGGGTCTTCTCTGGTTCCATACGAAGCGTAAAATTATCTTTTCTATATCTGTGAAACCATGCTTTTTAAAAAGTACTTCTTTTAGGCCGGGCGCGGTGGCTCACGCCTGTAATCCTAGCACTTTGGGAGGCCGAGGCGGGCGGATCGCTCAAGGTCAGGAGTTCGAAACCAGCCTGAGCGATACCCCGTCTCTACCAAAAATAGAAAGAAATTAATTGACCAACTAAAAATATATATACAAAAAATTAGCCGGGCATGGTGGCGCATGCCTGTAGTCCTAGCTACTCGGGAGGCTGAGGCAGTAGGATCGCTGAGCCCAGGAGATTGAGGTTGCTGTGAGCCAGGCTGACGCCACGGCATTCACTCTAGCCTGGGCAACAAAGTGAGACTCTGTCTCAAAAAAAAAAAAAAAAAAAAAGTACTTCTTTTAAATATTTGCAAATTAGGTAACTCAATTCAGTATGGTGTTACATCCATTGTATTTTACGAAATACTATTACAAACAAACAAAAAAGTTGTTTTCCTTTGCCTTTTTAAAATTTGAACAAATTTGAACACTTAATTGAATAGAAGCAACTATGAAAGCAACTCTTAATTAGATGTTATCAGAGTATAACTTTGGTGTTTGTCTTATTTTTTTATCTTCCTGCATAGTACTAATAAAGTATGAGCTATACTTTGAAATGCATAACAGATTTTCTTTTGCTGATAGGTAGAAACTTACCTTTCAATTTCAAATAATTGAAAAAAGTTCATCTTAATTTTGTTGTCAGTATCTGTGGTCACAATGGATAAATTCTGAGTTGTGAAGGGAAATGAATACCCTTCATAGATCTAGCCAACTTATGTGTCACTTGATGCTCATAATAAGCCTGATGTGGGGATTTGGGGGAGAACTTTGAAAATAAATTGTTGCCTATGGCTTCAGCCATGAAGACTTACTCAGTTAATGGTTTGTATTTGAAGACTTTAATTATTGTGGCTCTATGTTCTTTGCACAAGGACTTTGTCCAAAATTTAAATCTGTTAGAATTTACAGTTTTGGGTTGTTGTGCATGCACAGGTTATTTAAAATAAATGAATATCTTTTCTTTAAAGGTCGAGTAAACATTGTTGATCTGCAACAGGTAAATTTTAAATTTATAAAACTTTTGTTTTGATTTCTTGATTTTTTTGATACTATAAATTTGTTCAGTGCCTTAAAAAGTATTTACTAATACTGGTATCATATTTTATATGATGTTTGGGAAAAAATAGTTGTATCCTCACTGATACATTAAATCAATTTAATAAGCTCCAATATATTTAAATGATTTAGTAAGTTCTTCTTTCTCAGTTGACTTGCTTATTCTTTATTCCTTTCCAAATAAACACATAGTTATTTTATATAATTATGTGGTTTTTATAATTTGGAAAGAAAAATCATTAGAGTTTCATGTTCACATGTTTTTAGTATGTGGAACAGAGAAATATAAAAAAGAGTAGAAGATATTTTCAAAAAACATAACTGCATGTCATTGCCAAGGTACACTGTATACAAGAAGCTGGCAAGTTTTTTGTGAAATGGTGTTCATTATATGAATATGTAATTTATTGCTTAATATAAAGTTTCCTAGCAAGTGAAAGTATAATTCTTCAGAACTAAAAGTAAATAAGCAATAAGCCTCTAATTTTTTATTTGACCAAGGCTTTTTATAATATTTCCAATCAATTCAAAATTTAAGAATAAGTAATTTCTTAAATAATATAGTTTTAAATGTATAATTTCAAGCTTAAGAAACAATACAAATCTATTGCTAATCGAATTTGTATGTATTTTCCAGGTAATTAATGTGGACCTGACTCATATTGAAAATAGAATTGGTGACATTGTTAAATCAGAAAAGCATGTTCAGTTAGTGCTGGGACAACTGATAGATGAGTAAGTACAAAATTTGGGAGCACTTTGTTGGTTTTTTTTTTAATAGTATTGAAATTTAAGCTAATATGTCCAGTTAGGCATTTCATTTATAAATTGTTTTCTATTTTTCTTGTTTATTTTTTTTAATTTTTAGAACTCTTACAGTGCTTATTTTCATTATAAGGATTATTCTACTTAAAAAGAAAGTGCTTAATTGTGTGGAATACTTGGAAAAAATATAAACTTTGAATTTTTTCCCTATTAAAGCAATAGAAAACATTAACTTTTCTATATGATCTTAATTCTGCAAGCACATTTGTTCCAAAAATATTAATGAAAAATTAATACAGCATTTTCATTGGGATGTTTAAAAAAAATCCCAATATTTATCATTTGATTAACCTTTAACTTAACTACATTGGTGAGAAAAAAATAATTTTTAGAATATGAGTAATGGTGTTTACTTACACATACGCTATTTATTACTTTTAGGGCAGACCTTATTTCAACAGTAATTAAGCATAAAAGATGGAGAAAAAACATTATTCCTGATGTTTTTTTTCATTCTTTTCTTTTTTTCACTATTAGGAACTATTTGGATCGGTTAGCAGAAGAAGTAAATGATAAATTGCAAGAAAGTGGTCAGGTAACCATATCAGAACTGTGTAAAACCTATGACCTTCCTGGAAACTTTCTGACACAGGTATTTTTTTCTTAATAGTATCATTTGTCTTTTTAACAAGGAATTTTAAAAGAAGAAAAAAAACTAGACTTTTTAACCATCAATTGATTTATTGCAGGTGTCTGACTTGATATATGTTGTAGCATTATATTTTGGGGTACTTCCTGTATACTGATGGTTCTGGTTCTGAGGAGACTGTTCAAAAATGATTATTTTCCTGAACTGAGAGACATTCTAAAACCAATTAACAGACTAAGCTCTAGGGTTGTCTTGATGCAATAGCAACTATACCATAGTTTATACATTAATTTATTTAATGCTTTTTATTTTAGTTGTATAGAAACTAACCTGGATATCTACAGTTCTGATTGCTCAGTTATATTTTAAGAAATAACTGATGAAAATTATAATTTAGAAGGAATACTGCTGTCTTCTTGTGGGTAAAGGTCAGGGATGCTGTTAAATATCCTCAATGCACAGGACATCCCCTTCAACAACGAATTTTCTTGCCCAAAATGTTAGTAATGCCAACATCTTTTGATGGAATCTTTTTTCCCATCTTTAAACTATTAATATGATAGGGAGAAGAGCCAAGGAATCTCACATATTCTATTAACTTTAGATACTTGTGTCAATACTCAAATATCTCGATTTACTGTGTAATAACAATGCTGCCTGAAAATAGAGGCTATTTTCTTGTTTTATTATTTTTTTTAAGCAGTTTGACATTTTAGAATCATAGAGATCCGTTTGGTACACTGGAAAGGGCATAAGTTTTAGAGTTTAACAGACCTTGATC
This sequence comes from Microcebus murinus, assembly GCF_040939455.1. Classification (NCBI taxonomy): domain Eukaryota; kingdom Metazoa; phylum Chordata; class Mammalia; order Primates; family Cheirogaleidae; genus Microcebus; species Microcebus murinus. The sequence goes on along the minus strand of NC_134108.1, from coordinate 60,118,015 downwards.
TAAATCCTGTCTATACAACTTATTTATTTGACATTAGGAAAATTATTTTATCTCTTTGTGCTTCAAGTTGCATATCTGTAAAATGTATGTCTTTGCCATAGGCTTCAATGAGATATATCTCGTGAAATGTCTGACATAATGGAGGCACTCAATAAATGACAGTTTTGTTTTTTATTTAACTGAAACAAGGGAAAAACCAAATCTCTTTTAAGGTATATATCACTTTAAGAAAATCCAGCTTACAAAACTTACCAAACCGTAATTGTAGGAGATTAATTTATAATATAAGAAGATTAATTTAATACCATTTATCGTTATAGATTTGTTTTATATAGCTGAAATTTCGGAGCCAATTTTATATGAACAAATACTTTCTAATCACAGGTCAAAAATATATTTTTAAAAATGCTTTTTAAAAGTATCAGGTTCACATCCAAATGATTTCTTATAAAACTATGTTTCTGAATACATTGTGAAAACATAGTTTCTTAATATTTTTCAGTTCTAGTTTTTCTGAATATCACAGGCAGTATTCTAAAAGTTCATTAAATTGTTTGAAAAACATATTTCTAGATCATAAAAGTATCAGCTGAGCTGACTTAAGTAGATTTAACTTATCTTGGGATGTAAAATATGTTCAGATTTATTTCAGATGTGCCTGTCCCCAGTCATAGTATAACTATGGAGGAATACTCTCAAGTTTGAAAGCAGGTTGCCAAGAAACCAGATCATCTGCCTTTCTAGATCATCTGGACAGAGATAACTTATTAATATATGCATCAGAGAAGATAACTTTTCAGGTCTTAGGTTTCACTAGGTTGTAGAATCTTTAAAAAACATTTGTTCCTGTCTGTTAGTCTTAGATGCTCCAGATAAGGTCTTCTTCAAAATCCATGTATATGTCTTAGTTATCCATGTGTTAGAAGCTGCCTATATCTAGAATATTGGTTAATCACTTTTATTTTACAGTAGAAATAGCTTTTATTAGCAAGGGCTAATATGATAGCTAAGCCTTTTAACATACCAACAATTTGACTGATTTCTTGGCTCTGTTATGATATAATGAAGTTTTCTAGGTACTGAATCTTCACTTTAGTTTATATGTCTTGTTGAAATTTCTGAATCACATAATTGATACCTCAGCATACAGCATGACTTCAATATGACTATGCAAATATATATATTATTTTTCCCTTTCAAATTAATAAAAATTTACCCCCAGGCACTAACTCATAGACTTGGTAGAATTATCAATGGACATATTGATCTTGATAACAGAGGAGTGATTTTCACTGAAGCTTTTGTGGCTCGACATAAAGCACGCATTCGTGGACTGTTCAGTGCTATTACCCGGTAAGCATGTTTTAAAGCATATATGTTTGTAAATATGTTGATCATGATTTGCATTTTTTTCCTAGCAGCTGAATTATTTTAACAAAATCTCATTTAGGATCCCAGTGTATTAAACAGATAAAAGGGGAGTTTATGTGAAATAGGAGTGGGGATTTCAGAGTCCTAGAATGCAGCCTACCTTTCTCCAACCCACATCTCCTTCCTCTCCCTGTCTTTACCACCCTCAGTACCCCAGATACACTTCTGCCGTATGCACTTTAAACACTGCTGCCCAGATAAGTTTATTGAAGTCATACTGTAATCATAGAAAGAAGATTCAGTTTAAAGTAAGAAGAATGTGAGTCATAGCTTTATCACATAGTAAGCACGTGACCTTGAGCAGATAAGTCAGTCACCTAACTTTTTTGGGCCTCAGAGGGGCTAGATGATTTTAGGATCCTTTTTACCATATAGCATCTATAATTCCAGTAAATAACAGTGTTACTTTCAAAATCATTAACTTTTCAAAATAAGAATTTCTGAAATGTTTTGGTCTGTGTGACTCCAGTATAGAATTCAGAAAAACCTACATTCTCTATTATCTTCTCTCCCCTGTGTCATCACAGTGTCATCACATCTCAGTAGCTTTGTGTCCCACCAGCTTTTAAATACGTCCAGATTTCTCCCATTGCAAAACAAATCTCTGAGCCCCATATTCCACTCCATCTACTCTCCTGTTTGTTCTTTTTTTTAAAGTGAACCTTCTCAAGAGTTGATGTTTATATTTACTGTCTCAATTTTCTTACCTCTGTCACTTCTTAACGTACCTATCCAGCTTCTATTACATATATATATAGCACTAATGTCTCAATATCATTAAATATGATGGATACTTTCTATCCTTATTTGACTTGACTTTGTAGCAGCATTTGACTCCAGTTACATCTTCCTTCTTAAAATATTCTCTTTTTTAAAAAAAATAATACTTTACTGATTTCTTTTTATCTCTTTTAGCTGCATCTTCTAAGTCACCTTTTCTGACTCTTTCTCCTTTCCTTGGCCTTTAAAGTTTTGTTTCAGGCTCAATGTTACCTATACAGCATCTACAGCATCCCTATTGAAATGTTTTCTAAGTGCTTCAAATTCAATATATTTAAAATGACTGGTACTTGAGGACATTAGGAAATTACTATTAATTTGTTGGATGTTAAAATGACATCAGAGCTATTTACAAGAATGTCCTTATACTGAAGATATACATACACACATGTATATACACCTGTATATATCTGTATTTCTGTATCTTTAACTATGTATATCAAAAAGCATGAGTTTATACTGATACCTCCAATTCTAGTCCAATACCATAAGTTTCGTTTTGTTACTTATTTGATTAAGTAAATGTGACTGGTTTCCCATTGCTGCTGCAGCTTCTTTTCCCATATGGATACTCTCCTTACCCCACATAGGCTCTGGCAGCCTGTGCCCGGTCACCATCCTAACACAAGAAACTGGTGGTGGTTTCTGGGGAGAGGAACTGTGTAGCTGAGTGATAGAAATGGAGGAAGATTCAGTTTTGCAACTTTTTTGTACCCTTTGCATTTATTACTTTGTCATAAAGTAAACTAAAAATATATTTTCCTACTAACAAATATTTACCATTTTCTTTGACTAATTATTGTGGTGATTATAATTTTCATCAAAATTAACAATGTTTTTCTCATTCTTAGTAGCCCTGAGTTTCTCAATAGGGAAATACTATCAAACCATGAAAGGAGAAGATGTTGCTAGCTATGTGGCTTCCAGACAGTTCCATTTAATGTACCATCGCTTCATGTTTGCCTCTTAAAAATAAGGAACTACCCCACTTTTCTGGATTAACTTCAAAAATATCACCTGCATCTCTGATTTTAGAAGTTTATATTTATTATTGTTAGACATTGCTAGAACAAAGAGCAAAAGCAATTAGTGAGAAGAACTACCTTGTATTCCAAATTAAAATAAAAATCCAGCTAAAGATCATCATACCAAAAAGAGCTAGAAATTTCGTACAACTCAATTCAACATTTATTGAGCACCTACAATAAGTTATGTACCCTAAAATTTTAGTCCTTAAAGGAGTCCTCTATATTTTTGTAAGGATGTGTTCAGGTAGAAGGGAACAGAAAACACAAAGAATAAAGCATGAGAAGATTGTAATAATTATTAGGTAAACAGAGGAGAGCAAAATTCACAGAGCACCTGGATCTTACTGGTTTGAAGGTTTGCTGTGGTTTAGAGGTGATTTGTACCCACCAAAACTCATGATGAAATTTGATCCTCAATGTTTGGGGAGTCAGGCCTAGTGGAAGGTATTTGGGTCATAGAGGCAGATCCCTCAGTAATAGATTAATGCCTTCTTACCAGAGTGAGTTCTCACTCTAATGGAAATGAATTCCTCAGAGAGAGAAAGAGAAAAAGCAAGCAGATTATTACAAAGAGTCTGGCTTCCTTGGTTTCCCCCCCTTGCTTCCTGTCTTGCCATGTGATCTCTTTGCATATGCCCACTTCCTTTCTGCTTTCTGCCATGAGTTGAAGTAGCATGAGACCCTCACCAGATGTAGCTGCCCAATCTTGAGCTTTCCAGCCACCCGAATCATGAGCCAAATAAACCTCTTTTCTTTATAAATTACTCAGCCTCAGGTATTGTTAGAGCAGCACTAAAAGGACTAAGGCAAGGTTCTAGATAATTTAGCTGACAATTTTGGATAAAATAATTTAATAAACAAATTGATCTACATAAGAATTTGATAAAACTAATAATTTAGTCAAAATTCCCCAAACACAGGGGTTTTAAATACTCATTTCAACTTTAGACAACTGTTTCTGCTTTCCCAAACTTGTTGTAGAAAGAATTTGTCTCATCCTAAATAATCAACAATAGAGGATTAAAAAGTTGAAATTACTTGAAAGTCTTTTAATTGTATTCATAAAAAGTAAAAACAGACTAACCTTAACTAGAGAGACCAGGCATACTGGCTTAAAATGAAGAGGAAAAAAAATTGTGGTCAGAATAAGTCTGTATCCTTTTATCCTTCATTTTTTAAAAAATAGGTAGTTATTATAAAAGAAATATACACTTATATATCTACCCAAAGGAATCTACCCAAAAGAAATGGAAACATATATTCACACAAAGACAAGAACATGAATATTCATAGGAGCGTTATTCATAATAGCCCCAAATTGGAAACATTAGAAATGTCAGCTGATGAGTGTGTAAATAAAATGTGATATATCTATACAATAGAATGCCATTACGCAATAAGAAGGAATGAACTACTGATGCATTCTTCATCATGCATGAACCTCAAAAACATTCTAAGTGGCCGGGCGCGGTGGCTCACGCCTGTAATCCTAGCTCTCTGGGAGGCCGAGGCGGGCGGATTGCTCCAGGTCAGGAGTTCGAAACCAGCCTGAGCAAGAGCGAAACCCCGTCTCTACTATAAATAGAAAGAAATTAATTGGCCAGCTAATATATATACAAAAAATTAGCCGGGCATGGTGGCGAATGCCTGTAGTCCCAGCTACTTGGGAGGCTGAGGCAGGAGGATTGCTTGAGCCAGGAGTTTGAGGTTGCTGTGAGCTAGGCTGACGCCACGGCACTCACTCTAGCCTGGGCAACAAAGTGAGACTCTGTCTCAAAAAAAAAAAAAAAAACAAAACATTCTAAGTGAAAGAAGACAGAAAGGAGACCACATGTTGATTCTGTGTATTAAATGTCAAGGAAGGCAAATTTATAGAGGCAGAAAACAGATTGTTGATCTTCTAGGAGTTGCAACAGGAATTAGCTATAAATAGCTATCAAGGAACTTTGTGGGCAGTGGAAATGTTCTAAATTATACAGTGTGATGATTGTACAACTCTATAAATTCATTAAAACCATTGAATTGTATACTTACAGTTGGGTAGATTTCATGTTACATAATTTATATCTTTTTAAAAGCTGCCTAATTAAAAGAAATACATAGTCATTATAGAAAATACCTGGTAAGCAAAACAAAGGGGGCATTTTAAATGGATCCCTCCCAATCAGTCACCCTAATCTAGGAGTATATCATTCTAAATTCTTTTCAGTGCACATAGGATCTTATTTGTCTTCAAAAATGGAATCATATAATATTCCCATCTTAAGGAAAGACCCTCCCAGATAGAAATAACAGAATGAAGGAAACAAATATATAGTAAAGGACAAGGAAAATAAATAATCAAGTATCACAGAAATCTGAGGTGAAATTTGGTGGAATGGAAATGTAAAGTGATCCTGGAAGGGAAGACAGATTGATTTCTCTGGTATTTCAGTAGCATAATTCTGATTAAGAATTTAAGTTTGGTATACTTTTGGGCATTTTTTCTTTTAAATTAACTGGTATTTTTCATAAACTCTATCCTAGTTATTTTATTAATTCATAAATCTGTGTAACTAATGAGTCAAAAATTTTCTCATTTTTGTTGTTTTAACTTTCTGTAAAGGCCTACAGCAGTGAATTCTTTGATTTCAAAATATGGATTTCAGGAGCAGCTTCTTTATTGTAAGTTTGATTTAAATTAGATTCATTTAATTAGCTGCTGAATAGATTAATAATGTAAAACTTAATGTTTTTTCCTCTTTTAATATTAAAACTTAATATAACTAAAATATTCCTTGTTTGAAAAAGTTTCTATATGTCAATTTTCATATATGTATCTATCTGTTACACCCAGCAAATATTTAGTATTGGTTAGCCCTAGAGGAGTAGAATGGGAAAAAAAAGTATGTATATACAATGAAAACACACACACACACATACACACATGTATATACTGTTATACATACAGAAAGAAATTTAAAATTGTAGGATTAAGAATAATTTTTACGGTTTTTTTTGCTTTATTTTCTAATTTGAAAGTAAATAGTATTTCACTAACAAAATTTTTACAAAGTTTATAGTGATAAAAATATATTCTTTTTTTTTTTTTTTTTTTTGAGACAGAGTCTCGCTTTCTTGCCTAGGCTAGAGTGAGTGCCATGGCGTCAGCCTAGCTCACAGCAACCTCAAACTCTTGGGCTCAAGCAATCCTCCTGCCTCAGCCTCCCGAGTAGCTGGGACTACAGGCACGAGCCACCATGCCCGGCTGATTTTTATATTATATATATTAGTTGGCCAATTAGTTTCTTTCTATTTTTATGGTAGAGACGGGGTCTCGCTCAGGCTGGTTTTGAACTCCTGACCTTGAGCAATCCGCCCGCCTCGGCTTCCCAGAGTGCTAGGATTACAGGCGTGAGCCACCGCGCCCGGCCATAAAAATATATTCTTAGCAGTCAAACAACATAATGTTATCTCCAAAATAACCTTGGTTCATTGTCTATTTTCTTTATGTATTTCTGAAGCTCTTATGAGGTTTTGAGGAGTTTTTTTATGCTTTCCTAGAATAATTTTTCAAAAGCAATGACTTAATCTTTCAACTCACATATTCTGTGCAAATGTAAGAACTAAAATGAAGAATGGAAAAGAAATTTAAATATAGAACCAAAAATTTTCATTCACTGAATTTTTAAAAAAACAACTTTAAACTTAAAATTTTTGTTTAAGACAGATTTAAAATTAAACTGAGTTTTTTTGGAATCTGCATAATTGGGGGTGGGTGTGATTATAATGTAAAGTTCCTTAAGTAATAATTGATACCTTCACAACTTCGGCTGGAATTTAGGAAGGATTTGTGTAGTACAGTCATACTCAGTTGAGAATCATGTATTATAGTCTGTTAAGGACTTTTCTGTTGTATTTTTATTTACTCAGCATTGAAATTCTGAAATTCATACATAAACTAATTTTTATTTCTGCTAAAGACTAATTTTTATTAACCTTTCTTTGTGCCAGGCAGCTTTTAAATGTGCTTACCTCTTAAAACAATAAAAATTTAGTTAAATTGTATAATTTAAATAAAAAGCATAAATTTGATATTAATGGCAGCACTATTCACTTTTTAAACTAGCATCAGTCTGATGATGATGATGGTAGTGGTGGTGATAGTCATGATATTAATATTTGGTTAATATATGTTGGGTGTTTATTATATGCCAGTTACTTTTCTAAGCACTTTACTTGAATCCAACAACCCTATGAGATAGGCATTGTTATTATTCCCATTTCACAGATAAGAAAATGAAGGGATAAGGAAATGTACTTGCCCAGTGTTTCCTAACTAGTAGGTACCAATTGAGATTTAAACTTAAGCAGTCTGGCTCCAAAATTCATCCTCTTAACCACGGCATTTTACTTCTCTTGTAGGTAGGGTTGAAATAAGTTGCTTCAGTTTAAACAATGAAAATGCAATAACTTATAAAAATGTTAATAGTTTTATTTCACACCACTGATTCTAATATGGTCCAGGTGTCTTGATTTTTCTAAATATTAGAAAATTGAACTTGTTAATACTATTGATTGCATATTATCTATTCTCAAGGTGTTTTATCATCTACTTTTAAACAAACCATAAGATAAATTAATGGCATGCTGGATTTTTTTTTCCAAAATTACCAAACTGAAAAATTCAGTTTGTTAATGTTAACTAGTTTGAGATACAAGTTCAGCACCTTCAGCTGGTTGCCAAATTTCCCTGAATTTATGTCCTGAGTATTCTCATAAATGGTAGGAAAGTGGTATATAAAATATACCTCCATTTATCCTTTTTAAACTTTAAATTGGTTTTTAACAAGATAAGAATAGGCAAATTATGAAATAATAAAGTATTTTACTTTTTAAGATTTGTATCTGCTCTGATTTATTTGTATTTGTATGGGTTTGTTTTAAGCTGTACTTGAGGAACTTGTTAATAGTGGACGCTTACGAGGCACTGTGGTTGGTGGGAGACAGGATAAAGCAGTGTTTGTCCCCGAAATCTACTCCAGGACACAGAGTACTTGGGTGGATTCCTTTTTCAGACAGAATGGCTACCTAGGTAACTATTTTTTTCTCTTGAAACTAAAATTTCTTTCTAATACTAAACACAGTCTTAAAAAGTATTGTACTAACTCTGGAGTCCATGTGTACTTTCCTGTTGTTGATCAGAATATTATAATGGTTCTCTTTGAGTATAAAAGTAATCACACTGCAGGTTTTTGTGGGTCTTAGAACTGAGTTTAATTCCATAGTTACTGAACAATTATAATGTAGAAAGACCAAAATCTGTCATTTTTACCAATCTTCCAGTTATATTAAGATGATACTACTACATTTCAAGTATTTTTAATTTATAAAAGTAATTGCATTTATTATTATATCTTGTATTTTATGAGGTTGCCGAGTTTTTCAGATACATCATCTTAGAAATATTTTGTTTGCTATCAGCTTTACAGTGTTTATTTCTATTAGTTATCTAGTACTTCAGAAATGTTGAAGTTATTCTTAATTCTGATTGTGAATTTCTACTGTCCTTTGAATAAAGTAGATTGACTGAATTCAGTTATTAAAACAATTAGCAAACATATATATATATATAGCTCAGTTATGTGTGTGTGTATATATATATATATATGTATATAGCTCACTTAGTTTGAGTAATTTTATAACCTAAGTTAAACCATTAAAAGATTACTTAGTAATAATCCTGTAAATTATTGTTAAATAATTTAAATCTATACTAAGATATTGGGTTTTGCTTTGTTTTCTTGACTTTCTATGATGTACTTTTCAGTTTCTTCAACCATAGGCTTGGATTAGAAATTTGTTATAACTAGTTTTCTTAAGTATAATTATTTGGTATAGGGGTAGGGGAGTTAGGAAGATTTCTTCAATAACTATATTGGCTATAAATTTAAGTCTTTATTTTTTACTTTTGCTTTACACTCTAAAAATCTTTTTCTAGTTTAAAGTAGACTGGAGAATAACTTTGTTCTATGTTGTCTGATGAAACATTTTAAAAAATAAATTTCATTCTTTTAATTAACTATAATCAAAATAAATTCCAGGTTTTGCTTCTTGAACCATTACCTTCTCCTTTATCCCCATTTCTGATTATATTACTCTGTAGTCCTCATGTTTTCCCTTTGGCCCTTCCATTGGAGAAGGAATGACACAACTGATATTGAGGAAGTACTTGAACCAATTTTTCTATAAATATCTTTAGTAATAAAAATTTGGAAAGGTAAGATAACCAGGAAATAGGCTGGGATACATTTCTATGCTTTATTCCTAAAAAATATTACAGTACAGTGTGTTTATAATCAAATAGGTTTTGGTAGAACATAAGTTTTTCTAAGATTTCTAAAAGGTGTGAATGATTGGCAATTCTAATCCAACTTTTTGATGTATTTCTAGAATTTGATTCTTTGTCCAGACTTGGAATCCCAGATGCTGTAAGCTACATAAAGAAGAGATTTAAGACTACACAACTCTTGTTTTTGAAAGCAGCTTGTGTGGGTCAAGGACTTGTAGATCAGGTGGAAGCATCAGTAGAGGAAGCCATCAGCTCTGGAACATGGGTTGATATTGCAGTATGTTTTATCATTTTCTTCTCAACTTTTCTTTAAACCAGCGACCATTGATATATTACTAATATAAGGCCATTTAAACGATTAGGATACGAAAAGGCAATGTTTGCTTTAGAAATTCCAGCAGTCATTGTTATAATAAAAATCTTTATTTTATGCATAAAATCTTTCTGGCTTTTGAAGTACAGTGACCTTGTACATGTGGATAGTCAACATCAAGAATTCTATAAAGCTCAAATAAGCAAACAATATAACACCCATATCAATCCTGATACAGAAACTGATGAGACTTCTCACTGTCTTGTATTTACAGCTGTACTGGCATCAGGCATTGGATAGCATTTGTTTTTATCCCTTATCCTTTAATCTGTGCTAATGTATTAACACAAGCTGCTTTGGCACTGATAGTGTTTTACTTCAGTGTTCAGTGTTGACCTGCCCTTCATTATGCCAAAGAGATAAATTGTAGGTAAAGAAAAATAAACAAGAGGACAATCCATTATTTTCTAGTCAGGGCTCAAATGCTCTTTATAAAGCAGAAAATTCCCCAAGTTCCCAAAGATTCCAGATTTAAGTGTTTTTAATTCATTTACAAATTTTATTAAATACTTTCTTTGTGCACCATTCTACTTGCTGGGGAATGTGGCAGCTAGACAAGTTTCCTGCACTCAAGAAGGGCACTTTCACTGTGGAGAGATAGATTGTGAAAATAAGGTAATTGCAGATTAGAAAGAGCTAAGACAAAATAGATTTTGAAGCTAAAGTTATCAGGGCATGCTGGTGGATTGTTTGAGGGTTTGTGAGAGAGAGGAATTGAGTGTGCCCTGTAGGTTAAAGATGGCTATTAGGCATACAAGTGGGGAAAGTAGGTAACAGGATATATTATTTGAGAGCTCAGAGTGGTAATGAAATAAGAAATACAGGCCGGGCGCGGTGGCTCACGCCTGTAATCCTAGCACTCTGGGAGGCTGAGGCGGGCGGATTGCTCAAGGTCAGGAGTTCAAAACCAGCCTGAGCGAGACCCCGTCTCTACCATAAAAATAGAAAGAAATTAATTGGCCAACTAATATATATATATATAAAAATCAGCCGGGCATGGTGGCGAATGCCTGTAGTCCCAGCTACTCGGGAGGCTGAGGCAGGAGGATCCCTTGAGCCCAGGAGTTTGAGGTTGCTGTGAGCTAGGCTGACGCCACGGCACTCACTCTAGCCTAGGCAACAAAGCGAGACTCTGTCTCAAAAAAAAAATAAAAAAAAAAAAAAGAAATACAATTTGGGAAGTTAGCATAAATATGGTTCCAAAAGCCACTGGACAGAATGAGATCACTTAGGGAAAGCATATATGTACACAACAAATGATTTATCTGTATTACATTGTATTTATACTTCATTTTCATTTTGTTTGTAATTCTAGCCTTTGCTGCCCAGTTGTTTATCAGTTGAAGATGCTACCATATTGCTTCAGCAGGTGATGAGAGCGTTCAGCAAGCAGCCTTCAGCTGTAGTCTTTAGTGACACTGTTGTAGTCAGTGAAAAATTTATAAATGACTGTACAGAACTCTTCAATGAACTGATGCACCAGAAAGCTGAAAAGGTATGCCAGATTTCCTTTTGTCTGCTAATTTTAGCAGTATTCTCACATTAGAATCATCTGATATCTTTTGGAAAATGGGGTAAGCAGTCTACCCAAAAATGAACATTTTGTATCACATATCATCTTCCTTTAATGTATCATTCCTTTTTTGTTTCCTCTCTCAGATTTGTTTTTTCTCTTATTCCCATCAGAACATATAAATTAGAACTTGGGAAACTGATTTTATAAATTGAAATCACATAAATGAAATCATTCACTTCACAGTCAAGGTGCCTGAGGGTATTGGTCCAACTGTAAAACATTAGAATGTATACAAACATCATTGTATGAATGTATAATATGAATACATGTATGGTATGAATAAATACACAGTTTATTTTTCAATCGGAATACATTATATTTACTAAATCTAGCAGAGCCTCACTAGTTTTACCTTTTTGGGGTACACAAACATGATAACTTGCTGAGAAAGGAAATTGTGTTCCCCCTCACAGTTGATTAGTTAGTTCCTTAGAGAAACTGCTATCGAAGTATTTTGAAATAGAGGTGAAACTAGGTCTGCTTTAATGACTATTCTGTTCATGTTTCTAGTTAGTAGTACCATCTCCTTATAAAGCCTGCTCTCGAATAGGTAAAATAAGTCTGTTTTTCTTAGTTAAACTATTAATAAATACATGAGAGCTTATTAAATATGTAAATAATTTGTATTTAGCTATACTCCTTTTAAGCTCTTCAGTAGTCTAAAAATTAGAACTTGGGAAACTGGGAAGCAGAAAAAATGAGATAATTTTCTGCATTTAGCCTGATAAGCTGCAGAGGAGATTAAAAAGTATATAGGTTTGATACCAGTAAACCTGAGTTTAAACATGCTTACTCTCTGTGCCACTTTAGACAGACAAACCTCCATTTTCCTTATCTTAAAAGAAAGGATGATGATATCTACTCTGGAAAAGATGAATATAAACAAATAATGGATGTATATAAAATGTCTGGTACACGTTAACTAGTTACTAAATGACTATTTGTATTAGTGGTCTTTTGCAAAAGTAAAATTTAACATAGTCATTACTTTTTTCCTTGGGCTGTAACCTTCTAACCACAAAAATAAGTTCAGAAAAAGATGATTCTATTACTTGAATTACCAACATTCTAAGCATTTTTCTTGAGAAAATCAAAAAGGAAATAGCACTTTTACCATAAAAATGTACTTTTATCACTAGAGATAGTAGGACCCTTTCCCATGAGAAAGAACCTATAACTGAATTTAGAAGTAGTTCATTATTGTTAACATAAACTTTTAAGAAACAAAGATCATCAAGAATAGGTCCAGGGAAAAAAAATTGTTTATGCAACTTACATATGGTCATTTGGGTGAGCAATGAAGATTCTTTATCTTTCCAGTAACCTCAAGTATCCAGGTGGCATTGCACTTGGAAATCTCAAAAAGAGAACATTCAGCAGTGATAAAACTGGTCAATAACAGCTGAAGAGGATTGCATCTTATACTGTGTGATAAGTTATTCAGTGACCAGATAGGATTTCTCATTACCTAGAGAAAAGCCAAGAACAGCAAAGAAAATGATTTTTGACAAGGAAAAACATCCTTAGAGTGGCCGCTCTGGGGCAAAGCTCTATAGTCCTTAACAATCAAACCAAACAGGAATAATTAGTATATAAACAACTTTTATTGTATGCTTTTTGAAATGCTATATATTTTTCCTAACAGAAAAAGCATGTTTTATTTCAGGAAATGAAAACTAATCCTGTGCATTTAATCACTGAAGAAGATCTGAAACAAGTCTCCATTTTAGAAAGCATTAGTACAAGTAAAAAGGATAAAAAAGATGAGCGAAGAAGGAAAGCAACAGGTAACAAATTAACAAGAAATGTTTAAAGATGAGTTTTGCATTTGTTACATTTATTAGGCCCTTTGAAAGGTCTTTGATTTGATTGATTCTCCTTTAATTTTAACTGCTACTATCAACCAAATCTTTTGCTAATGAATTAAATTTTAATTATGAAAATGGAAATATTGGTAATTATTCTATGTTTTCTTTTGTGAAAACTAACTTTTATTTCATGCTATTTCATGATCATGCTCATCTCCTGTTTTTCTCAGTCCAGTAGTCTTTTTATTAACAGATTCTCAAACTTGCCTAGTTTGTGTTTACCCCAGAACCTTTACACAGGTTCCTTCTTTTGATTCTGAGCTCGCCTTCAAATGTCACTTCCTTACAGAGATTTCTATAACCCCTCGGAATAGTAGCCACAGCCAGTCTCTATCATTTTATCTTGCCAGTTTTTTTGTTACATTACTTTATTATTGTAATGTATTTTATTGTAGAAGAACCTTGTTCATCTCATTTATTGTACTCCTAGTACCTACCTAGAATGCTACTTTTGTTGTATTTTAGGTGTTCTATATATATTTACTGAATGAATTTCCCAATAAGATATTATTTTTTTAATTTATTTTATTATGTAAATTCACTGGAAATTATTGTAATATCACTGGTATACTCATAACTTGCATTGGAAAAGCATCTATTTCCAATACTTTTTATAGTAGGAACAGTGTTATCAGTGCTTTATCAGGGTTAAAGAAATTTAATATATTCACCATATTTCATTAATAAATACAGCTACATTGAACATATATATAAAAACTTAATTTTTGCTATGGGAATTTACTTTTATTAAGATAGTTTAAGATAGTTTCTTTCCTCTTCTAAAATCTTTTTCTGAAAAACCTATCAGTGGTATTTTGAAACTGTTTTCTATTCTTCTAGGAAAACTATAGTAAATTATTCCAGTAAATCAGAGTAATAGTCACAGCCATGCATATTTTATCATATTATTTGAAGCTATAATTATAAATTTGCCTTAATCAATTGGTTTCTTATGTCAGTATAAGTAGTCTGTTTTATTTCTTGTTAAAAGTTAAAGGTCTTCTGATATTTTGTTCTCAGTGATAACTGCTATTTTATTGAAATAGCTTGATTACAGTATGTGGAATCATGTCAAGCATGAATGTCCTCCCTGTACAAAACTTACTACCAGATGTATGAAGGACATTCACTTTAGACTTGTGCTTTCTAAAATAGTATTTTTCCATCATAAAATCAAGAGAAAAAGAAATTAATAGAAGCTTTAATTCTAGGATATGATGAAATCTAAGGGTCATCTACTTAGAATTTAGAAAAAGATCTTTAATTTATATAAACTACTTTATTGGGAAAAAATAGTCTTTTATGAAGAAATATAGTTGCAGTATTTTTCAGTGTTTAAAACCCATTATAAGTGTTCTATTTTGTAGAATAAATATTTTAAATACCTCTATATTTTTTACTTTTATTTACAATTTGAGTTTGTTCATAATTTGTATTTTTTAGTCTATATTTAGCCAATAGTTGATTGATAATGACTTTTTTTACTTAACCAATTTAATATTCATGGTTAACATTATTGAGCCTTTGTTAAATTTCAAGCATTGCTGTAACCCCCAAAATACAAACATTATTGAGACATGCTCCTTGCTCTCAAGATGTCTGTAATCTGATTGGGTGGTGGGTG
This sequence comes from Microcebus murinus, assembly GCF_040939455.1. NCBI lineage: Eukaryota > Metazoa > Chordata > Mammalia > Primates > Cheirogaleidae > Microcebus > Microcebus murinus. The sequence continues at coordinate 60,103,004 of NC_134108.1, read as the reverse complement.
AGTCAGAATTTCTCCTTTAAACATGGATAATAATCTTTCAACCAAGAAGGCAAAACCAAGTATAATTAAATTTGTGAAGTATTATAATAGAGGATTATTGATGAGGCTGTGGTAACAGAGATGCATAAATGAGGGCACATTTCTTCTGAGGAAGGTAGAAGAGGAAGTATAGGAATGGGTTTGGCCAAGAAAAGATTCAGAGCTATAGAAAAGTGATGATATTAGAGAAGGAGGAAGAGACTGCATTTAGAGCAGCCAGGCCATCAAAGTAGGAAATCAAGAGATTTCCTATTTTATTGTTTTTTTGATTTTTTTATTGATTGGATTTACTAGGCTTTTATTTTAATAAGGAAATTCCAAGCTTAAAAAGAGTCTTAAAGTTTCTTTATTTTGCCTTTTTCTGCTGTAAAGTTAAATATGACAACATAGTGTCATCATTTCTAAAAATAGTGAGTTAGATAATACTAACTAATGTTATTTTCTCACCAGAGGGCAGTGGAAGTGTGAGGGGAGGAGGTGGGAGCAATGCCAGAGAGTACAAAATTAAAAAAACCAAGAAGAAAGGAAGAAAAGACGATGATAGTGATGATGAATCTCAGTTATCTCATGCTGGTATGTGACTTTGCTTTTCCTTTGTGCATGCATGATTTTTTAAACATTTTCAAGATGTATATAATTAGGCACATATGCTTATATGTGCTTATGTATATATGTATACCTAAGTAATATGTATATTATGTACATATGTACTATGTATATAATTAGGCACATATGCTTATAAATCTTTGTTTTGCACAAATTTCAGTTACCACAGTTTAGTTAAATGACATCAGTCTACCAACAACACAGTTTAAATATCAGTTACCAAGATACCTTGGTATATTAACCAAGTAATTGCATGAAGTGCAGACTTTACTGCCGGTTCTTCAGTCTACACATCAGTACATAAATAATAGATGCGTTTCATGATCTGTAACAATCGTGTCACTTATTTTCTAGTTTGCCAGTGATTGATCACTGTACATCTGTTATTTTTTTATGCACAAATAACAAAGCATGTAGCTGTGTTGCCTCATTGTCTCCCAGTGGTAAACTCAGTGACATTTTATAAAAATGGATAGTCAAAGGGGAATTGGCCAACAAAATAAAAGTGCAGCAAAGAAATGAAAAGTGATAACACTGGAAATACAGTTGGAATCAAGCATAGATGGAGTTATAGAAGGAATGGCTGACTGTGGGAATGTTGACACTGCCATTGTTCAAGAGGCTCTAGCTCACAGCCAGAAGGACTTAGTAAAGGCACACTTATTGACATAAATGAGGAACGTAGCTGTGACAAAAAGGATGAAAACATCTTAAAGGATGTGAAGTTGGCAAAAAACCTTCAAATTAAAGGAACTCTTGGAGTTATTCCAAGACATTGAAAGGACAAAGAATAAAATGTTGGAAGCTAATCCAGAGTTAGAAAGTGGTGTGACAATTAAAGCATAGTAAAGATGCTTGCTCCACACTGCAAGTTGTATGATGATAAGAAAGAAAGCACTGTTCAAACTATTCTTGGGTTAAGTTTTTGTACAAAGAAATAAAACACTTTTATTTTCTGTGTTTCTAATGTATTAAATTATACCCTACTGAATTATAAATATTTTATTTTTCATTTCCCTATGCCAGTGTTTTCACAAAAGTTTTTAAAAGACCACAGAACAGTTGTGATTCATCCTATTGATTATTAAGAACATGTTGTAGGGTTTCAGCTTGCATGGTCATTTTTATTGACTCCACTGCCATGCAAAACAAGTATTAGCATATTTATGAAGAGTAGGCCTCTGCAAATTTAAGTAGGAAACATTAATTTTATGTTTAATTTTTATAGTAATACCTAACTACTCAGTTATTTATATCTAAGGGGAAGAATTAATTATGTGCATCTTTCTTTTCCTACACTTGTTAGTGCTTGGCAAGATTAATTCTGTAAGAGACATCTTATTTTGTTTTTCTAAATAAGATTATAATTTTTTTTTATTTTCTGTTTAAAAAAATAGTTAATAAAATCATGATATTTCCCTCCTTATCCTCAGCAAAAAGAAAATAGAAGAACAAACTTCAAATGATAATAATTTGAGATTTATATTTCCCCTCTTTCGTGGAGTTTATTACATATTGGCTACAGCTGGAAGATGCAAATGTCAAATGATGTGGTTCTAGCTCTTAAAGTGCAGCTTACTGTTTGTAATAGCACAGTTACTTAAAATCTATCTTTAAATTATTCTAAGATAGATAGAAATAGCTACTGTTCTTGATGTGTGTAAAACAATATTAAAGGAAAAGTATCTTTGTAGAAACTATTAGCTCTGTTCTTATTTTAAATATTTAATAGTATTAAAACTATCCTAAGTGAATTTTAATTTTTCACTGGTAAATGAATTTCCCTACTTCCCAGTTGTACTACAGATGAGAGTAAAGAGGCATTTTTAAAAAAATACTTTTCTAATTTCTGTAATCTTAAATAATTGTTAAATGAGGCATGTAATATTACTTTTGTGCATAGACTATTGAGAAGAACTATAAAAGTAGTAAAACCATTCTACCTAAAAAAATGTAATTTCAGTGTTTTTGAAAAAGAGTTGTGTTATAATCTCTGAAGTGAGGGATGAAATTAGGTTCTCAGCTAAAACGTAGAACCATACTTAGTATGAAAGATTATTAGAGGGAAATATAATTTAATAACAAATGCATGCAGGAAGCAAACAGGGAACTCACAGACCATTTAGTGTGAACATCAGGAATGGTTTGCAGATCTCAGAGAAGAAGAAGAATAGTACTTGTCTATCTAGTCTAACTGAATCTGTGATCTCAACTCTTTAGATCTTCATTCATAGTGAAAATTGATTTTTTGAGCTATTTTATTTTTATTTCTAAAGTTTTGCTTGTAGAGTCAATAACCTAATTTAGCTAGAAATAATCATTTTTATACCTTTACAATTTGGAATGGAATTAATTGTTAGCTTTCTTTGTCTACAACCCATACTTTTTTTTCTAAGTGGGTAGGCATGACATTTCCACAATTATTATTAACAATTATTTAATTGTTATTGTTAGCAATTATTTCCATTACAGTAGCTGCAAACAAATTGTCCTTAGTATAGAGTTATTTTTGTGAGAGCAGAAATAAATTATAGGTACAAATTTATGAGATATTTTTTCATCTATGCCTTTCCAAAAAGACGAATTTTAGCTTAAAACAGTTCTTCTGAACTGTGGTTCACAGGATTATAAAGACTTTCCAGAGATCTTAAGTAAATTATAATGATGATTTAGTTTTTAATAAATAAAATACTGCCCAGTATCCTTCCCTAAAAGATTTTTTTTAACTACTTGATTGTTTTGATATCCAGCTATTTGTATTATCCAACTTTGATGAGGGAGAAATCATCTTTATTGTTTTCTGATTGACTTACAGAAAAGTTATTTGTAAATTAAGTTAGAAAATGATCACTTAGAAGAAATTTCCCTGTATATTCTAATTTTAAAAGTGTTTTAATTAGTTATTGCTATTTGACATTAATAATTTTATTGATATAGAAATTAATATCAGAGTCTCAAATGGTAGGCAGTGAATGAATTGCTATCATATTAAGTATGTTCATGAAACCTTATTTGCTATTTGATTGCTTGTTTGGTTTTTGGTATTTTTTTTTCCATTGTTCATGTCTGCTATAGGAAAGAAGAAACCAGAGATCACTTTTATGTTCCAGGATGAGATTGAAGACTTTTTAAGAAAACACATACAAGATGCCCCTGAAGAGTTTATTTCTGAACTTGCTGAATACTTAATAAAGCAAGTATAAGACTTTTTTGTTTTATGATAGAAATTCAGTGGGTTATTAAATAAAATTTTTACCAAGATCATAGAAAACATATATTTTAGGTGTTTTCTTTTCAAAGCTTAGAATTTAATTTAACCACCAAATTCTAGATTTTATTTGCCTATAGAGGCAGTTTAATTAAACAAATATCTGTTAAGTGCTTTGGGCAAGGTCATATGGGAAATATAAGGTGAGAACTTAAAAGTATCCTCATTCACTGATCTTACAGTCTTAAGTCTCAGTTGGGGAGAAAAACACCAGCGTTAATCACTGGCTGGTCTTTTTCATAGCATGAAAAATAACATCCAAAAGGAAGAAGGGTTCATTTTCTATTTTTATTTGACAGAAAGTAAACAGTGTTTACTTTTAGGAAGAAAATAAAGTAACAAACTGACCTCAAAAAGAATAAATTTAGACACTACTACCTTTTGAAGGAACAAGGTTCAAATTGTTTTTTCTTTTTTTTTTTTTTTTTTTTTGGTAGAGACTGTCTCGCTGTTGCTCAGGCTGGTCTCAAGTGATCCTCCTGCCTTGGCCTCCCATATTGCTAGGATTATAGGCGTGAGCCACAGCACCCAGCCAAGCCAGGCTAAACTTATTTTTATATAAAAATAAAGAAAACAACTTGACCATTACTAGCTAACCTAGCCATCCCTCAAGTTAGCCCCACTATGTAAGCTTCCATAAATATAATCCAGGAGTTCAGTGCATCTAACTGTGATAAAATCAAAGTACAGCTTTTTTAGTGAGAATTTTTAAAAACATAAGTAAATTTTTTTGTAAATATATTATAGAACCATATTTTTCACCTGTAAAAAATGGTTACTACTAATCATTTACCATTGCTTTTATAAATAATCTATTTTAAATTGAGCATAAAAAGTGTTTTTTTTTAATGCATTACCTTTTAGTACTCTAGAAATTGAGAATTTAAGTTGTAATTCCTAAGGATGGAGAACAGGCTTAGAGTCTGCTGCTCTCCAGATTAACTTTATAAAGCTATGTAGATTTGTGGAGTGTTTGTTATTGTTGTTGTTCTTGTCCGTAGTGCAAAACTTTGAGCACTTTAAAACTGAGAAAAATAATCGATTTAAGTTATAATTTCTGGGATTGAGGGACAAATTCTTAGTGAACTATTCTCTAAATTAATTTAGTTTATAAAATAGAGATCTTTTTAAAGCCTGATTTCCATAGAAGAAAAATTTCTTATCTACATAAATCCCCAGTACATGTTAATAATCTAAATGTATTTATCTTGTCCACAGACCTCTTAATAAAACTTATCTCGAGGTGGTCCGTTCAGTATTCATGTCTTCAACTTCTGCTTCTGGAACTGGCAGAAAACGCACAATCAAGGACTTGCAAGAAGAGGTTTCAAACCTCTACAATAATATTAGATTATTTGAAAAAGGGATGAAGTTTTTTGCAGGTATACTTCCTACTTTTTTTTTTTTTAATTGATTCTCATAAGTTGGGGCAGAAATTATGTTTAATAAACACCTTTGTTTTCCAGATGATACACAGGCTGCTCTTACCAAGCACTTGCTGAAGACAGTGTGTACTGATATCACTAACCTCATTTTCAACTTCTTAGCTACGGATTTAATGATGGCAGTAGATGATCCTGCAACCATTACAAGTGAAGTATGTTAGTGATTTTCTTGCCACTCTTAAAGTGTTTTGTTTTGAATCTGAGCGCATTTTATTTTCTTTTATTTGAATGGTTTAAAAAGGAAAATAAAATACAATAAAATGAGAGTTGTTGAGGGGAAAAAAGATTTTTCATTCAAGTTTAGTACAATGTATATACAATTGCTAGTTGGATTGGTAATAAAACCAGTCTATTAAAAGTAACAATGCGTAATTACTTTAGAATAAACAGTTTTATTTTTTTTTCTAATTATTATATCACATCCTTTTTTCTTGATGATTTGCAAGTCCCTTAACTTTCTGGCCAGTTTTCATAACTTTGAAGTCAATTTTCATTTAATGACATCATCTCTTTCAATATTCAGACTAATTCCAGTTCAGTTTTTAAAAATTCTAAATTCAAAGCTTGTCTCATCCCTTCTTACCATGTAAGATAGATCAGTGGCTCCCAGTTGCCTAGAGGAGGAAAGATGTGCTCTGTCCCTAAGGTAATGATGATGACAACTCCTTACCCTCCTCCCCATTCTTTCCTCCTCCTCCTTCTTCTTGTCCTTCTAGGTCCACTTAAGATTGGAGATTTAGGAAAAATGAGGGAGGTGAAATTGTCTTCATGTGACTAACTGTGTATCACTACTTTGATCTAGGTCAAACCAAATCAGTCTGATATGCCCTCTGGTCATGGTGGTCATTGCCACATGGGTGACATGGGTGGTATTCTTGGAATGTTGTTTAGTTTTATGTGACTTCGTCTCATTGTAAGGAAAAAACCCAAACAGAGGAACAGTTATTATTTCTCTCTCCTACCCTAGCAAGATCTTGGCTCCCTTCCGTTCTTTGGCTTAAGCAGTAAAGATCCATCTGGATAATCCCATGTCTTCTGTTTTTGTACCAGTCTCTGCTGTGGGAAATAGAGGAGGTCTTGTTCTGTGCCCTTCAAGGAACACAGAAGGATTGGGGTGGGGTGGGCAGAGAAGCTGTAAGTTGCCCCTGCCTTCCCAAATAGGCTGTACCCTTCAGAACTTACTGTCTATTCATTCCAGCCAGCCTCCTTCCTAAATTTTACACTAGAAGAAACTAAAAGACTCTGATCAAGAATGCCACCAACCTTCACTAGGCACGTATTTTTGGAGAGAGGTGTTAGAAAAGGTTCCTCACACCAAACAGCATAACGAGTATCCAGCCATGGAACAAGATCTCAGTCCCCCAACTTATAGGCATCCTTCACCTTTATGAGTTCCCCCGTCTTATAGCCATCCCTCACCTTTATGAGTGGGGCCTTCACAGCTGGCACTGAGGAAGAAAAAACACTCTCTTGCTACTTCAATGAAAAAGAGCAAATACCCTCTTACCCCAAATAATCTACTTCACACAAAGAAATCTACTTCACACAAAGAGAGAGTCAGTGTCTCTCTTTCTGGCCTTCCTCTTATATTGCTGGAGCAGGTGGGAAGTTTAAGGCTGTATCTGTCTAGCCTCTTTGGCTGACTGACTTTTGACCAGCTATCTGATTTTTAGAATGTTTTTAGCATATTTTTATCCCTAGTTTAAGATCTAAAATTCACTCAGCAATTTGTTACGATAATAAATATACCTTTTTTTCACTTGATCTGCTGCGTGTCAAAAACACAATGCTGAAAGAATTTTTATTTTCCCCTTATAGGTAAGAAAAAAAATTTTAAGTAAATTGTCAGAAGAAACCAAATTAGCTCTCACAAAACTCCATAACTCTCTGAATGAAAAAGTAAGTAAAGTTTGATTCTATTTAGATATCAGGACTATGTTTGTGTTATAAAGATCTTTGAGTAGATTTTTATCAGAATGATTATAAACCCAATCTTAAACTAGTATTTTGCGCTCAGTTTCCTCTTTAGGAGGTGAAAGGGGGAACCATGCTGGGGGCATTTTACCCTTTTTAGTCCTAAAGCACAATTTCTAATTTAATAACAAAGAGACCCTTTTAAAAATTGTATTTTGTGTGTAAATTACAAAACTATTAAATGGCTATATTTCTCCCATCCAAGTACTAACCAGTCCTGACCCTGATTGTCTTCTGAGATCAGGTACTTTCAGGGTGGATGGCCGTAGACAAATGGCTATATTTCTTTAGACACCTGTATATTAAAGTAAATTATGGTGCTAAATACTTTTTCAGAGCATAGAAGATTTTCTTTCTTGCCTGGATTGTGCAGCAGAAGCTTGTGATATTATGGTGAAAAGGGGAGACAAAAAAAGGGAAAGGTAACATTAAATTAATCTATATTATTAATATTCTTAAATGTGGGACTTTCCATATCTGAAATTTGAATTTGACTCCATGACTCTTACAGAGACTTACTCTTACTCTTGACTTGACTCATGACTCTTACTCTTATAGAGAACTGTATCTAAATGGCTATAGATCTCAAGCATATTCAAAGTCTTTATTATAGTTAGATATTCCTTTCTGACCCTCTTGGTAAGGTAGCAGAGTTTCTTATACCATAGTTAATCAAGCCCAAGAACTTTATATTACCTTTGGGACCTTCCTTATAGCAAACCTCATCCAAATCAGTGTACTTTTGTTTGATCTCCAGCAACTCAAAACAAAAAGCATACTTTGAGTATCCCTGCTATTTAGCTTTTTCTTTAATTTTCTAGCAAACTAGTCTATCCATGCCATTTAGGGCTGTATGTGTGTATATCCAATACTTAAAGGTTATCTTACTCATGGAATGAGATAATTTAAACTAGGGAAGCTAAAAATGAATACAGAGGAATGGATTGAAATTGGTGAGAACTTGTTAAATTATGATAATGCATTTGTGTGATTTTATTTTTGTTTAGGCAGATACTGTTTCAACATCGACAAGCACTTGCTGAACAGCTAAAAGTCACAGAAGACCCTGCTCTTATTCTGCACCTCACATCAGTGCTGCTGTTTCAGTTCACAACCCACAGCATGCTGCATGCACCTGGAAGATGTGTCCCGCAGATCATTGCTTTTCTTAATACTAAAATACCAGAGGTAATACATTTTGAATGCACTTGAAACCTTTCAGGATTTTAGATTCTTAATATTTTGAGTGGATAGATACGAATCGTTGTCAATACTCTGGCACAAAACATTTTAACATCATTTGTCCACTCCCAAGAATGTGAACAGTGAATCAAGAGATTGATTTTAAAAATTTGGCATAGCTCAAGAATCTTTCAGGATCCTGTAAGATATGTAGTAAAGAATATTCTGAATTTGGAAATAAGCTTTCAGAAAAGATACAAGAATGTCAAATCTGCCATTTCAACTTCTCTAGGTTTAACTTATCCTTCAAGGACCAGCTCAAAAGTCTTGTCCTGCATAACTTCTCTTGAAAAGCTCCTCAGCTAAAAGTAATTTGGCTTCTTTGAACTTCCCTATCATTTTTAATATATATGTATGTGTGTATACATATACACACACACACACGATAGACCCCAGCAAAGTCAACTTATAGTAAAGTGAACTGCATCCATATTTTATCTCCCCTAAACTGTAAACTCCTCAAGAGCAAGGATCCTGCTGGATTTGGCTTTCTACTTACATTACCAGTGTTTTGTAAAGTTGAGAACCTTCAATATGTACTGGTTGAACATACTCTACTTTATCTGTTCCGCAGAAAATTATGTTGTTAACTTTTCTTTCCCTTTTCACAGGATCAGCATACTCTTTTGGTAAAGTATCAAGGTTTGGTTGTAAAGCAGTTAGTTAGTCAAAATAAGAAGACTGGGCAGGGAGGTGATCTTTTGAGTGATGAATTAGACAAAGAACAAGAAAATATCACCAATACTACTCGTAAAGAGCTTCAAGAACTTTCTTCATCCATTAAAGACCTCGTTCTGAAATCCAGGAAATCATCTGTGACAGAAGAGTAATGATCTTAATTTACATTTGTCATACCATAAGCACTTTCCCCAAAAGTTATAGGTGAGTGGTCACAAAAAAAGTCACTTCACTATGTCCTACTCCCTGCTAAAACCCTCTCCCCCACATACAATTCAGTTAAAATGGTAGTGTTGTATTAAATGTAAATTTTATAAAGATGAGAATTTTTGTAAATTGGGTTCTTCATGGAAATTTTCTTTTTCACATTATTTCACATAAATTCTATGTGAAATTTTTCACATAAATATTATTTTCATGTAATTATAAACACTATACATTTCGGGTTTATATTCTTTCCAGATGCTGAATGAAAAATAAATTTTCTGATATGTTTCACCTCTAGGAAAGGACTCATTTGTTTTGCTATTAGATTTCAAGTGACATTATTGTATTTATACACATTTAGGCAGAAATTGGAAATGTCATGTTTTTAAAAAAGAAAAAAGAAACACCTCTGGTGTCAGAAATGAAAATAAATCATGTATTTTATTTTTAAATAAACAGAATGTATCAAAACTAAAATACAGACATTTTCAAAATATATATATATATATTTTATTATTACACCCTTGCTGTTATTTCTGGCAGAATAAACTTTTATGTGGTTGGGGCTACAGGACTTCCTTTATAGGGGCATAAGAAGACTAGAGGAACCCATGCATTGCTGTGCTCTGTTCTAAAACCAGCTGCTAGCAAGAGTGAGAGAAAACATGCAATTTATTGCTAGTAGGTATAAGTCACAGTTAACATTGGAGTAACTAAAAATTTAATACAAAGATTTTTCTTTGACCCAGTTTGAATTTCTAAATTTCATTTTTTTATGTTAGTAGTAGCTCTATCATCTAATACTGTAAATACCAATGTGACAAATAGGCTGCTTTTTCCAGTAGAAGGGTCTGTAAGTGCATTTAAATAATTGGAACCTTTTTTTCTATAAATAGAAGCCCTTATAAAAAAAAATAAGGTATTTTTGTTTTCTAATGATTAGTTAAAAATGACTAAAATAGTTCCTTGGGGTAATCATTTCAATCAAATGAATTTTAAACAACAGTTTATTATTTATCAAAAAGGAATTTAATTATTTTGAATATAATAGTAATTGAAATCTCAGATATTTAAGAAATACTATTTTATGTAATTCCTTACATGACATTTAAAACTTTATATTCTAAAGTGTTTGAATACAAAGATCAGTCTACCTCTACTCCATTCTAGGCAAAGTATTAATCCTAATTAATATAATTGCAGACTAAGCATTATTATTAAAGTTGAGGAATAGAAGGTTAAATTTAAAAATGTTTTCCCTAAGCTAATTTTCTATTATATATTTTCATATGAGCAAAGGAAGAAAAATGACAGATCTTCTATGATCACATACTCCAGTTTAGTTTTACTTGTTTATTCAGCTTCCAAAATTTTGAACACCCAATCTATTAATATTTTTTATTAAACATTTGTTTAAGAACCTTATCACTTGTGTTTCAGCAGATACCAAAGTAGCCCTTGTTTGTGTCAAACTAGATCATAGAAAATAAATAGAAGAGACAATGAAGCAAAAAAAAGAAAACCATTGTCTTTACATTGGTTTTTTCATTTACCAAAACAATTCTGATTTTTCCACAGTAAATAGAGTTTTTATTGTTTTTGTTAGTAAAATTACATAGCTGATTTTGTATGTAAAGGTCTAATTTCATTAATAAAATAAAAATTGTTACATGTTTACTGTAATCTTAATGAGCGGGGTTAAAAATGTTATTTAAAATAAAGTTGCCTATTAAATTTTATGCTACTTTGAAACTTCCATTATTTTAATTAATAAAATTAATTGATGTGTATGTTATATGTAATGTATTTATATTTGAATTCTTTTGAACATTATTAAAATATTTTTTTTACACAAAAATAGTTCTCATTGTCTTTCATTCCTGGAAAGTTTGCCATTTATGAGCCATTTCATCTTAATAATGTCCCAATTAGCTAGATTTCAGCAAATTTGTAGCTATATTTTTGTATCTGTTAATTCCTATTGTTGCAGTTACAATAGAGATATTAGAAAACATACTCAGGTATTCACATTCAGGTGTTCCATTTCCAGACCCTTATGTTTTTAAAAAGTCAAAGGAAATTCACTTCTAGCCATTAGAAAGGTCCAGTGAAAAGTGGCATAATACCAAAGTCAGTATATTTTGAGAAAAGACCTTAATGCTAAGAACAATAAATGTAGCAATTACTTAACCTGAATGTTGAGCCTGAACGTTTTATTTTTTTGTTTTAGATTTAGAACACTCTCTCTCTCTCTCTCTCTCTCTCTCTATATATATATATATATATGTATATATATGTGTGTGTATATATATATATATTATTTTTAGCATATTATGGGGTTACAAGTGTTAAGGTTACATATATTGCCCATGCCCTCTTTCCCCCTCGAGTAAGAGCTTCAAGCGTGACCATCCCCCAAATGTTGCACATCTTACTCATAGTTGTATATACCCCTCACCTCCAACCCCCTCCCACCCTCCCGACACCCGATAAATGATACAATACTCCTGTATGTCCACTTAGGTGTTGATCCATTAATACCAATTTGCTGGTGAGTACATGTGATTGTTTTTCCATTCTTGAGATACTTCACTTAGTAGAATGGGTTCCAGCTGTATCCAGGAATAGACAAGAGGTGCTATATCACCATTGTTTCTTAAAGCTGAGTAGTACTCCATGGTATACATATACCACATTTTATTAATCCACTCATGAATTGATGGGCACTTGGGTTGTTTCCACAGCTTTGCAATTGTGCATTTGTGCTGCTATAAACATACGAGTGTAGGTGTCTTTTTCATAAAGTGACCTTTGATCTTTTGGGTAGATGCCCAGTAGTGGAATTGCTGGATCAAATGGTAGACCTACTCGTATCGCTTTGAGGTGTCTCCATGTTGCTTTCCACAGAGGTTGAACTAGTTTGCAGTCCCACCAGCAGTGTAGGAGTGTTCCTCTCTCTCCACATCCATGCCAGCATTTATTGTTTGGTGACTTTTTGATAAAGGCCATTCTCACTGGAGTTAAGTGATATCTCATTGTGGTTTTGATTTGCATTTCCTTGATGATTAGAGATGTTGAACATTTTTTTCATATGTTTGTTAGCCATTATTCTGTCTTCTTTTGAGAAGTTTCTGTTCATGTCCTTTGCCCATTTTTTGATAGGGTTGTTTGATTTTTTCTTGCTGATTTTCCTGAATTCTAAATAGATTCTAGTTATCAGCCCTTTATCAGATGTGTAGCTTGCAAAAATTTTCTCCCATTCTGTGGGTTGTCTGTCTGCTCTCTTGACAGTTTCTTTGGCTGTGCAGAAGCTTTTTAATTTGATCAGGTCCCATTTGTTTATTTTTGTTGCTGCTGTGATTGCCTTTGGGGTCTTCTTCATAAATTCTTTGCCTAGGCCAATGTCTAGAAGGGTATTTCCAACATTTTCCTCTAGAATTATAATAGTTTCACACTTAAGGTTCAAGTCTGTTACCCAGCATGAATTGATTTTTGTGAGAGGTGAAAGGTGTGAGTCTTGTTTCAGTCTTCTACATGTGGCTATCCGGTTTTCCCAGCACCACTTATTGAATAAGGATTCTTTTTCCCAGTGTATGTTTTTGTCTGCTTTGTCGAAGATTAGTTGGCTATATGAGGATGGTTTTATATCTGGGTTCTCTGTTCTGTTCCACTGGTCAATGTCCCTGTTCTTGTGCTGGTAAAAAGCTGTTTTAATGACTATAGTCTTGTAGTATAGTTTGAAGTCTGGTAAATTGATACCTCCTATTTTGTTTTTATTGCCTAGGGCAATAAAAACAAAATTGAATGATTTTGCTATACCGGGTCTTCTCTGGTTCCATACGAAGTGTAAAATTATTTTTTCTATATCTGTGAAAAATGATGATGGTATTTTGATAGGGATTGCGTTGACTCTGTAGGTCACTTTGGGTAGTATAGACATTTTAACAATGTTGATTCTGCCAACCCAGGAGCGTGGTAGATTCTTCCATCTGTTTACATCCTCTGCTATTTCCTTCTTCAGTGTTTATCGTTCTCCCTGTAGAGGTCTTTTACAATCCTGAACTTTTTAGAGAATATGTTTTAGTCAGACCAAAAAGCACCAAGGATGCAGTCATGGTGCTGCAGTAATCTGGAGTATAGCACAGCCTATAGATTGAGAAGGGACAGTTCCTTCCTGCCTTAGAAGTGCCTCTTGACCCAGGGCCAAATGGGATTTTTTTTTATCAAGAAGTAACTTGTGGGAGTTTGAGGATGGGAGGTTTGCTTTCTTTCACTAAGACCCAATGAAGCCTTTACCTCAGTGTACATAGGAAATGAGATAAAAGACACATAAAACCCTGGGATGTACATTTTCCACATAAATCTGGGAGCACTATTAAGGTGGCTATTAAAATGACCTACAGATTCACAGGTTGATTTACCTTGAGGACCACACCAACCAATCAAAAGACTAAATAGAAGTCAGAAGAGACTTCTTCCGAAGCATCTAAGGAAGAAACCCTAACTTTCAGGCTTTCAGAAAAAGTTACTCTATTTACATCACAAAAAAGAAAAAATAACTACTTTAAACATGTATTAAATGTTGGTAGGTTCCCAGTTTTGTATTATTTGTTTCCCCACACTTGCCCCTAATTGCTGTCTCTTAAGTGATTAAATAGTAAGACAACCTGGGTGTTTGTTTTGAGGGGCAAGGACAGAATTACATTGATAGTGTGATGGAAGAAAGGGAGGACAATGGTGAATTTACAGCGTTGGCCCAATTATTTCCTGCATCTTGTTTGACAGCTAAGTACTAGGAATGCAAATGCAAATTTTTAAAATATGCCCTACTTTCAAGAAAATGACAAGAATCAACAATGGTCCTGAAAACACGAACAGCCTCTAAAAGATTCAATTAACCAGGGAAATAAACTGATAGATTTGTCTTTCAGAAAGATCACTTTCATTCTAGAAAGCAATTTGACAATTTACAAAAATCCTTTAAAATGTACATATTATTTGTGAAATTAATGCCTTCCTTTTCTGAGAAGTAAAATGTGAACTAAACATGTTTACAAGTCCTTTTTTCCAGCCTCTAGTAGAAAGGAACATGGACAACGTCTTGCACAAGAATAAGACAATCTTCTTGGCTCTGTAATATTCAGAAACTAGTCCACCAAAGAAAAACTCTTTATCTGACTAGTCAAGCTAAGACAAAAATCCCAGAGATTGTCTCTTAGGTTTCTTGTTATTCAATTTACATTGAATAAAAGTGCTTTATCAAATGGTTTTCTACTGAGCCTATCTTTATTCATCTAGAATATAGTCTTTGTCCTAATTTTATTATATAGACTACAAGGTTGGGTAAGTGTTTGAAGGCATGAAACATGATTAGCACAGAAAATGCAGTTGTTTAACTAGTACCTAATAAATGTAAAGTAACTTAAAGTGAGTGTTCTAGATTTTTCTCCTTCCCTTTTTCCAAACTAAACTCAGTCCTTGTGATTCATATGTTATAAATGCTCAGTGTGCCTTTTGGTGTTGAAGGAAAGAGAGAGAAAAATATTCCATTATAACTTTAATTATATTGCAACCACTTTAAATATATTTTATTTATTTGGAAAATCACAATATATTAAGTAAAAAAGGATACAGAAGTATAATGGACATGCTACACCAAAATATGGCACCTTGACATTTGCAAAAACCACAGAAGCAGGAAGGTCACTCTCAGCTTCCCTTTGCCCTCCCCGCCCCCCCCCCCAAGCAGGCCAAAGACCTTAGTTCAAGAGGTGAACTCCCTATACCTGGAGGAAAGGAACACAGAGAAAAATCTGAACAAACAGGCTTTGTGAAGTTCCCCCAGTTTATTATCATTAGATTAACTCACTTCATCCAATCATACTTCTCCATTACTATCCACTCTTCATCAAACTTAAGCATAAAATACACAAGTTTATCTGTTTCTTTGCATCTTCATTTTTGAAGGCTCACATATCATGTAAAACTTACTTTAAAAACATTTGTATGCTTTTCTCTTGTTAATTTGTCTTTTGTTATAGGGACCTCAGCCATGAGTCCATGGATAGGAAAGAAAAATATTTCTCATCCCCTACAACTATATACAATGAGGTATTAGTTTTTCTATTAGATATAATTGTGTGTGTATGTATATATAAACATTTGCACAAACATAAATATTTCCTTATATAGCTAACATATGTATGACACATAAAATTCTAAAGAGGTTTGCAAAGATTTGGGTTGTGGCTAACTCTTAGATGGCAAGTTATTTTAAATTTTCTTTATATATTCCAATTCTTCAGATTTTCTGCAGGAAGCAAGTATTTTATAATTCAACAAACTGGTATTTTAAAAATAATATTGTTCTATATTTACATAGAGAAAGGATAGAAAGGGACAAGGCTGGGGCAGATGCCAATTGTTTTATGACTGATAAAATAATCTGAGCGAGAGGCACGAGACGTGGAATGCAGGGATGAGGACAAATTTGGGAGAGATCATTTAACAAAGTAGAACTTACAGAAGTTGGATAAAGATAGGGATGATGTAGAACAAATGAGGAAACAGAAGAGTCTAAAATAACAGGTGGACGGTTGTACAATGCCCTGAGGTAGGAAATAGAGCAAACTAACAGGTTTGGAATGGGGACAAGATGAAGACATTTATTTGGGATTCTTGAGTTTCAGACGCCTGGAAAGTTCTAGAGAAAGACGTCCAGTAGACAACAGAATACAGATCTAGAAGCTTGGAGAGTGATGTCAGATGAAAGTACACACTTGGGAGTCATGGTATGTAACTGTTAATTGTTTTGATAAGGAACATGACGGAGAGTGTACAAAGAAGCAGAATGAACAGAGGATGAGTCTCATGGAAGAGTGATGTGAGTGAAGGGAGAGGAGGCTGAGGATTCCAAGAGCAAAGGGAAAATCAGGAGAGGGTGACTTAGTGAACCTAAGACAAGAGAATTTCCAAAAGAAATAAGACATGGCCACAGGTGAGAAATTTTTGGTAAGATTAAAAGGCAGTGCTCTTGGTTGCTAGTGAAGTTCTTTATGGTCTTAATGAAGCTCTTTTGGAGGAATGGTTCAAGTGAAAGATTGCAATAAGTTGTGGAGGGAGAAGAAGGTCCAGAAGTTGACTCTGTGTGTGTAGATCACCCTCTCTCTCGGGTTTTGTGAAAAAATGGCAGCATAAAGGTGACCTCCTGGCTCCCTGCTCCCAGAGAAAGAAGTGAAAAACTCAGACTGCTACACACGAGTGGATCATTCCCCTGCAAGAACAGCATTGTGAAACTGCAGGAAACAGCATGGGACACACAACACAGGAAAGAAAAGAAGGTGAATGGGACATAGGATCTTAAAGTCTGGAGAGTGCGAGATAAACAATAGAGAATAGAACTTGGGAAGGCTGTGCCCACCTGCCTGGCCAGCAAGTGCAGTGGGATCAGACCCACAGGAGAAAGTCCTGTTTCCCCACTGACCTCCCCACCCACTCAAGAAGCTGCCTGAAGTTGGTGCAAAATCCTGGCAGAAGACATTGGGCTCTGTGGAGAAGTGACGATAGCAAGAAGCATCTTAAACTCCCTGAAGCTCTGTGCTAAACTGCACTGGACCAGGAAGGGACTGGTCTGAGCCACCACTGTAGAGAGTTAGGAAACAGGCTCCTCACCTCAGGTGATCAGCGGGACCAGAACAACGGAGGTGAACACTGAAAAGGGACTCTGTCCTGGAAACTGTGGGTGATTAGGCCAGCTCAGGGCAGGTCAGAAAGAGCAAGACCTCCTGCTGGACAGGCACAAGATTGTGGGAGAGAGGCAGAAAAGAGACAACCGGGTATCCTGATGACTCAGCTCCCCCATCCAGCATCCGCCAACTCCTGAACAGTCGCCCCCAGTGCCAGCGCTCTGCAGGTGGGTGGCCGCCAATTTGGGAGTCCACAACCCAGAGGCTGTGAGGCACTACGGTTTCAGGCAACTCCCTTCCTCCAGCTCAGGGACTCTCACAACAGGCTTCGCACTTCCATGACCTATTGTCAGCTAACCAGGCCTGTTTTGTTGGGTGAATTTTGAGTGCTTTCCCAGTCATGGGAGGCTAACACCTGCAGGATTCCCAGGCCCTGGGGCACTGGGCGAACTTGGGCGTCACCCCTTCCCCTAGTGCAGCGACTCTCCTGCCAAAAGTGGTGGGCTCCACCCCTGGAGGTAGGGAGAGGCAAGAAAAGCCACTTTCCCTGTGCGACTGGCATGAATCTATGGGGCCTTGTGCAGATCAATAGTTGACAGCCCAGTGACTCAGCCTGTAAGACCAGCTTAGGTAATCCAGTAGGATCTTAACTCTGAGGCCTGATCTCCGCATCTGGGTGGCTGCCAACAGTGGAGTTTCGAGTCAGGGAAGAGAAAACCCTGGCCAGAGGCCACAGCAGGTGCACCAAGTAACCCCTCCCATCAGGAGCAGCCTCCCAAGTGTGGTGGAAAAACAATGAAAAACATATTAGTGGCTCCCCCTAGTGGCAGATCAAGCGATCATAGAAGCACACACATCCAGGCTGGTAGGCAGCAGCTGTGATCTGCCTTGCTCCTACCACCACTTTAAGGGGAAGCAGGGTCCAAGTAACCCTTGGGAGTGGCAAGATCCTTCCTAAAGATTGGGGCACTAGTATTCCTCACCTGGGCACCAGAAACTAAC
This sequence comes from Microcebus murinus, assembly GCF_040939455.1. NCBI lineage: Eukaryota > Metazoa > Chordata > Mammalia > Primates > Cheirogaleidae > Microcebus > Microcebus murinus. Next base: position 60,084,858 of record NC_134108.1, on the reverse strand, counting down.
ACAGAGACATCATATTACCTCAATAACTGGCTCCTCCACTTAATATACAACCAATGATAGAGAGGGTAACCCCACAGCTCAACACGGTGTCCTCCATCTCAAGCTCTAAGAGGACAGTGGGGTGATACACACAGTGCGATTCACCACATGGGAGCTTAAGCTGGGGGACCAAACTCGCTAATATCCGCTGGCAAGAGGTGAAGACAGCAGGTCAGAGGTAATCCAAATTGCCAAAATACCTCTGAGGCAATACAAGACCAGCTGCCTCCTCCAACCACTGTTAAGGAATGTCCCTTGGAGGCTTGAAGTTAAGGGCACAAACCAGTCCTAGCACTCCCAGTTCTCAATCAATTACCCCTATGAAAAAGAACCAGAGAAAGAACACAGGGAATATGAAAGAGCAAAGAGAAAAGTCACCCCCAAAAGAAATCATGAGATCCTCAAAATCGGATACTAATTTAAATGAAATGATTAAATTGACAGAGAAAGAATTCTAAATATGGATTGTAAGGAAACTCAATGGAATTGAAGAGAAAATAGAAACCCAACACAAAGAAACCATAAGAACAATACAGGAAAATGAATGAAAAATTCTCTAAAGAAATTGAAATATTATGAAAAAAAACAAACAGAAATCCTAGAAATGAAGGAGGCATTCAAGGAACTCCAAAACATAGTGGAAAGCCTTAAAAATAGAATGGTTCACTCACAGGAGAGAATCTCAGAGCTTGAAGATCATGCCTGTGTGTAGATTACCCTCTAGGGAAGCATGGGTGTGACAAAGAGGGTGACACCCATAACTAGATGGGAACTCAGACATTCTCGCACATCCAAGATGCTGCTTTTTGCCTATGAAAGGAAGAAAATACATGTAATGCCTATTTTGCAGTGGTGTCATGAGGTTTAAAATTTGTTACTAATGAAATGTACTTGTAGGCCGGGTGCAGTCACTCATGCCTGTAATCCTAGCACTCTGGGAGGCTGAAGTGGGAGAATCGCAGAAGGTCAGGAGTCTGAGACCAGCATGAGCAAGAGAGAGACCCCGTCTCTACTAAAAATAGAAAGAAATTAATTGGCCAACTAAAAATATATAGAAAAAATTAGCTAGGCATGGTAGCACATGCCTGTAGTCCCAGCTACCCAGGAGGCTGAGACAGTAGGATGGCTTGAGCCCAGGAGTTTGAGGTTGCTGTGAGCTAGGCTGACACCATGGCACTCTAGCTTGGGCAACACAGTGAGACTCTGTCTCAAAAAAAAAAAAAAACTTGTGTCGTTTCACTGAATCAATATTTGTTTTTCCTAATCACCATGTTTTCATTTTCATAATGTCTTCATCATTCAAGTTAGGTGAATAACAAAAGCATAGAGTTAATTGACTACATTTCTCTAGCTCAAGTTCTTTGATTATATATACCTGAGTTTGACCTTAGAAAGTATTAACTTATTATTCCTTTGGCACTTACAGCAAGGACAGTTTAAGTTGCTCTGGGAATAAATGGAGTTAAGGCAGAATATCTCTTCTCTCACCCCACCTTCCAAACTGAAGGAATGGCCTCAAATGGAGATTCTAGGAGAAAATGTCACTTGCTTTATGGATCAGAGTGACCCACTGAGAATTCCTGCTGTGGATTAGTTCAATACCCAAACATTACTTCAGATACAACTCTTGACATCTCCAGCTATTTTCATGTTTTGAATTGAAGATTTCAAAAGACCTGGTGAGTCTGTGCTTAAATGAAGTCATCCACCTTGGATGTGATGTAACAATTGCTGCCAGCTCATAAAGAAGTAGGCAAAAGCAGGAAAGGCTGAGTCCACACTGCAGGTGCAGAAAGCAGGGAACTACCTTGAGTTATTCTATTCAAATCCGAGGCTCAAAGTTCCCAAATTTCCCAAGAAGGCGTGATAGAGGCCACAACCCAAGAACTCTGCAGGTGAGAACATGGGGCTTCATCTCTTTCCAGATAGTTCAACAGAAAAAAGCTCAGCAGTTCAGCTATTTCTAACCTCAAAGGAGGGTTCTGATAAACCACTAGGAAACAAACAAAACCAAAAACAGATTAACCGTGAAAGCGGAAAATACATCATCCTTTTAGTAAATTGTTTTTCTAAATATGCCCTTAATGTAGCCTAGTCAGTGGAAATTTCTCAAGTGTGTATGTCTAGATGAATGCTGTGTATTTTAAACTTTTTGGAGCTTATCCAGATATTTCAAATACTAACTCTGGTAGGATTTCCCTTTAAGGATGTCCTGCAGAGAATTTGTTACTCATAATTTTAAGTAAAAATTGACAAGGACTGCTTTCTCAGCCCAGTAGGAGGCGGCTATGTGCAGGTCACAAGACTTGGAGGAAACGCAGGGACCCTCTTATTTTCTCCTACAAATTTGAAAAAGCTGCAGTTGGGAGGAACCCTCAGATAACACTGCTGGCCCATTCTGTTCCTTTTGCAGTTGATACCATATGTATCCGAGGAAAACTAATCATCACATGTTCTCCTTTCATACTGTTTAAATCAAAGGAAGAAGCAGCTTTAAGAAAAAGTGAGTTCTCTCCCCTTAATGTTTTGTGTTTTATTTATGTGGCATTTTGGCTTCCTTAATTTTTCTTTTTAAGGATGAGAGTTTTTATAAACTTTCCAGTAAGTGCTTAAGAGAAAACTTTTGCTTGGCAATAGTATATACCTTAAACATTCTTGGCCATTTGAGCCAATGGTTATTATGTGCATGGAGGCATCATAACCAGATAACTATTTGAAATTGGCTCCTGAGTTTTCTTAATGGTCTTAATATGTGGGGTATAGCTTCATTGTTATAAAAAGGGGGAGAAGGGAGGGATTCTGGAATTTTGATTGGCTCAATTTATTTGAATGAATAACATTGTCATCAAGGATATTTTATGACTGAATTTATATTTCCAGAGCACCTTTTGAAGTCACTTACAAATTTTAAGTAAAAGGAGTTAATGATATTCGTGCTATTTTCAAGAAAAATCTGCGTACTTTTCAGAAACAGATATACAACAATTCATAATCTTAGGTTTCCTAAAATTGAATTAAAATGTCTGTATGTCCAGCCCATACAGATATCTAATATACTACATCAATCTACAGTACTACTTCTTGTAACTGCTTGTTACTTAGGCAAAAAGCATGCATACCGTAGGTGTAAATACTTTCTCTCTCACTTTTTAGTCATACACTCTTTGGTGTCTGTCATCCATTTGAAAACCCAATGCAGGTCCTTAACTATCGTTTGGAACTTTAGAAATGTGAGAACTAAACAGAATTATTAATAAAATGTGTAGCTCTTATACATATAAGAAAATCCTTGAGCCATTTTAGCTATTATTTCATAGCCACCATACTGTTGTATAAATTCTAGTGTGAGCATAGTATATGGATTACAATTTCACACAAATGTTGCAAACATATGTATCATACAAAATATTTCTTAACATATGTGTTACGATATATGTGTAAAGCCCTAATCCAAATTGCTTTGTGTGGAAAGGTAAACTCTGATGTCTGTTTTCGATGCTTGTTCTGTTTATTCCCACATATTCATTAGTTGCCAGTTCTGGGACTGTTCTACCTAAACAAGAGTAGCAGATTTGTGTTTTAACATCATATCACCTCACTGACAAATTTGCCTTTTAATTTTGTTATACTTGCTAACAACATTTTGACTAAAGTTGGATTAATTTGGGTTTATTAGGCAAGGCTAGAAACTGTTCTACTATATTAAAAATAAGTGTTTTGGATATTTTAGAAAAGCTTTAATTTGTTTTTCTGTTTTTATGCTTTCAATCTAGGGAACATGATCTCTTTGGAAATAAAAACTGAATACTTGTATTCACATGGGAAGTTTGAATCAGATGTCAATTAAACAAGCTTGCATTTCCATGTTCTTATAAGTATCTTTTTCCTCTCTGATTGTCATCATTTTTCTTGGTTACCTTTTGGTACCCTGGAAACTCTTGGGGCGAGGAGAACGAGGTTGAGGAGGAGGAGGAGAACTGCTTCTCATCAAAACAGCCCAAATCAGTGCAAAATAATCAGCTTGAGCATGTATCTATGTCTACATCACACTACTTTTGACAACACAGATCTCCTTAAGAAGCTAATAGGATCAATAGGCCCTCTTCTCAAAAAAATTAAAAACCCCAGTGAATACAATGGGGCAGGGGGAGAATGTCAAAGGCAAGCCAATTAAAAAAAATTTTGACATAGAATCTTCCCTGGAACTTCTTTTTAGATACCCAAGTGATTTATATGGTTTCTCTGCCCCGTCACTTTGGCCCTGGCTGAACAGCTGTCTTTGGCTGTCCCACAGTCATCTCAAACCTCATCGTTTCCCTCTCCTGTTCCCCACCCTACTTCCACCAGGCGTACTCTTGTACAGTAAATGGCACCATCATCTAATCAGCTGCTCAAGCAGGAAACTGGCGATGATCTACCTCCTCCACCTCTCTCAGTTCACATACTCAATCTCCAAGTTCTGCCAGTGCTACCTCTTAAGGTCACCCACTTCCTTTGTCACTGCCACTGCCCCATTTCATGGTGCCATCTTCTTCCCCTCAGTTGGCAGTGACCCTATAACTGGTCTCACTGCCTCTAAGAATTGTCTTATTCCACTATACTTTCCATACCGAAGCAAGACTGATTAGACCGAAACAGTTGGTTGAAAAACAAATTTAACTTTGCCCATCCCTTACTTCAAACCTTTCCCTGACTCTCCACTCACCTTACAATAATGTCCAGATTTCTTCTCAGGGAATTTCCTTTCAGAGAAGCAGTTGAGTATAGTGGATTAGAGCAAGTCTCAAGCTTCAAGGTGCTCAGAACCATTTTGGGGTTTTTGTTAAAATGTAGATTCTAGTTCTGCAGGTCCAGGTTGGTGCCAGAGTTTTTATGTCTCTAACAAGCTCCCAGGTGATGCTAATACTGCTGGTCCATGGACCACACTGAGGAGCAAGGATCAGAATATGCTTTCTCATGCCAGACTGGCTGGAGCTCAAATCCCAGTATGCTGCTCACTAATTCTGTGATTTTAGAGAAGTCATTCAGCCTCTGTCTCATTTTCTTTTGTCTATAAAATGAAGATCATAATGGGACATCGTTTTCTTAGGTTTGATGTGAGAAATAAATATGTTGTATATTAAAATTACTTACAGCAATGCCTGGCACAGAGTGCTATTTAAATGCTAGATACATTATTGCAAGTCAAGGCTCTGAATAATTTAGCCTCTGCATTCTTTTCCAAATCAACTGATACACACATGCACACACACACACTATTGCTCAGCCACACTGAATGATCTTCAACCAAATAAGAACAGGACAAGTGCCTCTGTCTGTCAGGCCTCCTTAGGCACTTTTCTGCAAAGCACTCTGCATATAGACCTAACTCACCTCAACCACCTTCATCTTTCAGGTCTCAGCTCCGGCGCTGCATTCCCTGGGAAGTACTGACCAACCATCCACCTCCCAAGTCTATATTTGGTTCCTCTTTTGTGTTTCTTAAGCTACCAATGAACCCTGTTGGGCACACATTATAATCTCACTTATTTATCTGTATCTCCTAAAGACTAAATGCTCCATTAGAACAAGGAACTCTGGCAATTACCACTGAATTTCTAGCATCCTGCATATTCCTTTATAGGTAGCAGGTAAAAAATTAATGCATTTTATAGACACATTTCCAAAGACATATAAAATGAGAATTGACGATAGGGAAAAGAAAGCCTTTATCTGGTTGGAGAAAAGGGAAATGCTGTTTATAATAGGGTGATCTTCTCTCCAAATATTGCCTCTAGGTTGGATTGTGAACCCACTGGAAATATATGTGTATGCACATATATACATATATATTTCCATATTTGTTCTAACCTAACATAGACATCATCATTTGTTCATTTAGCTAACACTAGGTTAGTGAAAGAGACTGAAATCAATGGGTATGGCACTTCAATGGCTATTCTCTGAGTCTAAGGCAGATTTCTTGTTCTAATCAGGATTTGTTTGTCTGTGTGAACGTTTAGACATATGGTGAGGATAAGGTGAATCCAAACCCATAAGAACTCCCTACTAGTTCACGTAAGATACTGGGCTATCCCAACAACAAGAAGTTTTAAATTCATTAAATAAATAAACGAAGCTAAGCTGTCTTTGTTGAGGTGATAAGCACTAGAGCTTCCAGTTGGCCACCTTGCTGATGTCTCTCTGACCAGGGATACTTTTGAAAGAGTACTAACTGTTCTCCTGATCAAGGTATCAAACTACCTACCTTTTTTTTTTTTTTGATGGAGCCAAATAGTCATAGATATATTTAATCATCCATTCATACATTCATTCATTTATTCATCAATTGATCAAGCCACTATAGATCTACAGAAAAATCAGTCAAGGTGTTCAATTTTCTTTCTACCACAAAACTCTACATTGTGCAAATGGACAACCCACGAGGCTCCTATGGACAAGGAGTTGTCTGGCATCAATTTTGACCAAATGCCTCTCAGTATAGAACAAACACAATGCTTCTAGTTTTATGTAAGATTTTTTTCTTCACATAAAGATCAACATTTCTTTAGTAAATTCATGGGTATAATTTGCATTTGGAAAAAAATAGCATCTGACACCAAACTGTCATGCTGTCTAAATTAAGATTTCATTTATAAAAATGATTTTCAGTTTTGTAATTATATTCAATCTATTCATTTGTTCTCTTGAAAATTGTGATAGTTATACTATTACAAAAGATTCTAATCTTTGATCTATACCATTCTCAAAAATTGAGCAATTATACTCTCTTTTGTTCAATATTTTCCTTACTTGTTCTTATTATCAAAGTGATGCATTACAGTGTACAATTTGAAAAATACTGAAAAGTAACATTTTAAACACTCTTTAACCTCTAATAAGAGGCTTAACATTTAAGCATATTTTTAAGCTTGTTTTCTACTTTTTAAAAATATGTAATTGACATCACACTGATTATTCTATTTCATACTTTTTTTTTACTTAAAGCAACATCATAAGCATTATTTTACCTTGCTGTTAAATACTTTTCCAAACACCATGTTAATGACTTCAAATATTCTTTTAAAAGTCATTTAGTAAATAATTATATATTCTTTTAAGCAGTATGTAGAAAGTCCTTTTCGAATTCTGATTAAACTTAAGCATACTTTAACAAATGTCCAGCAAAGTACAATTAAAACCACAAAATATACTTTGAAACGTGAGAATCAGGGGTCATCAAATTTCTTTTGTAAAGAGTGAGATAAATATTTTAGGCTTCAAAAAAAACTACTCAACTCTACTGTTGTAGCTGGAAAGCAGCTATAGACAGCCTGCCAATGAATGTGTGGCTGTGCTCTAATAAAACTTCATTTACAGACACTGAAATTTGAATTTCATACAATTTCATGTGTCTAAAATATTACTGATTTTTTTAAATCATTTAAAAGTGTGAAAGCTGTGCTCAGGTCTCAGGACACACAAAAACAGGTGGTGGCTACATTTGGCCCTTGAGTCCTATGTAGTTGCAAACCTCTGCATTAGAGACTTGTTCCAAAAGGCCTGGCTTCCCACAGTTTTAGAAACTTCTGTGAGCACATGCATATGTCCATATTTTTAATAAGAGGTAAATACCTTTTATTAGATGCTAAAGGAATTCTTAAACTAAAAATGATTGAGAATCACTATTCTAGATAATATACATAAAATTACTTTGTAAATCATAAATCCTTATTAAAATACATATTTGTACTTCATTTATTATTCACTTAGACACCAAATGATCTGAAAAAAATTGATTAATAAAAATAAATGTGTGTCATCATCAGAATTCCATCTGGGAAACTGATACTTGAAATCCCAAATCTAATAAACTGTACTTTAAAGAGAAAATAGGTAATAAGTTAAAAAAAAAAAAAAAACCTTTAAAATAAGAATCAATGGTTATTTCCAATCAAGGTAATTGGAATATTTATGTTTTTGGCTTTTTGATTGAGTTAAGAGATTATAAATAATGCTATTCATTCATTCATTCATTACATTCTTGTTAGTTGCTTTTAAACTACAATAACTAGCATAATCGGAGAATAGGTCATGCTGCCTACTTTAGCATTCTGGTTAATAAAAGTTAATATATATATGTATCACTCTTTTCTCTCCCTCTCCCATACACATACACATACAGTACCACAGATAGACAAGAGTAAAACCACCTTCATTGTGACATATGTGTAGATTTGAAAGTTCTAAATTATGTATGTCTCCTTTCAGAGCTCTAAAACAATTAAGAAATAGACACAGTTATTATATATGGATCAATTTATTATCCATTTTATTATTTATTATCAATTTTGTTTTCCGGCTAGAGTAGAAAACAAAACTTACATGAGAGACCAAGCCCTGCCCCTCCCAGCCTGAACTGGGCTTATTCCCAGTGGGAGTGTAGGCCTTGGGTCCTGCAAACTCCTCTACGAGCTGGGACTGGGCAGTTGCAGTGAGCTCACTGCACAGAGGGCAGTACCCAAGGAGTAAGAGAGAGAACATGGGCTCCACGTGAAGTGCCCCTTTGCCTAATTACTCATCAGTTAAGTCACTCCTCTAATGGAGCAGAATGAATGAGCAAAAGGACATTTTATCCTCAATACTTTCAAAAAAGATAAATGTCTTTAAAGGCCAAAAAGTCATCAACTCAAAAAAGCATTCTTGGTCTGTTTTAAATTTAAGTCTTCAACGAAAAATTTTTAAATGCCAAGAGGGGTTTTTAGTTAATTGAATATGTTATAGATCTGCCTTTACAGTGTAGTCTTCAGCGTGGCCAAGAAGAAAACAGTGGGCTAACTATATTCATAACAGTAGTGGTGGGCTTGCAGTCCACACCCCTGGCCATGATGCTTCAGTCCTACACGACTGTGTGGACTGTCTTCTGCTTAGGAAATTTCTCCCACTTCTTTTTATAGACTACCTTTTATTCAATCTTCAAGGCACAGCTCTAGAAGAAGCTTTACTTGAAGTTTTCTAGAAATTTCCTGAAATTCCCAGAGCACCCTGTCCATACCTCCAAGCATTTCCACACAACCTCTCCTCTTTCTTCTCACTCCCTTCCAACCACGAATATTTACTGAGTTCTCAGCTTATTTTGGTCATGAGTATGATAGACACCAGGAGTCTGGTGTTTGAGTATAGTGTATGCCCTGTCTTTTCAGTCAAGCATGAAAGACAATTAACCAGAGATAATGCATACTGTGTGTGGTAAAGTACCAAGAGCTAAGAGAACATACAGCCAGGATCCTCATCTGGTAGAAGAGGGATGGAGTAAAGAGATTATTTGAGTGTCTGTCTCTCATGCCACCACATAAGCTTTTCATAGGTAGAGATCTGGTCTTACACTTACTGCCACACACCACCGATGGCCCACAGTTGGTGCTCAAGAACTTTTTTTGAAACCTATGAAACATAAATTCAGTGAGCTGTTTCATACCTTTGGGTTTCAAAGTGAAAGAGACAGACTGAGGCAGATGCCAGATTGTGAAAGATTTTCAATGCTGTGCTAAAGATCTTGGACTATGAAGGTCACTGAAAGCAGCGTGGTTTAAAGACAAATAATTTGAAGACCCTGGGTTGGCCTCTTTATTTATAAAACACAAGGCTGTTTAGCTAAAAAAACTTTAAGATTCTATGCCCAAACATCTGACTTCTTTCTCCCTACATTCATTTGACACATATTTATGCCAGGCTCTCTTTTAGGTGCCAAAGACATGGCCCTAAACAAGACAGGAAAGATCTCTGCTCTGTGTGACATGTTGGAATGTCATAAGAATTCACACATTATGCGATGTTTAGGATAAAACCTAAAATAACACTAAATTGTAACCAATGTTTATCAACTAATACTGTGAACATTTGGTTTCCAAAGGAATAATAACAGATTCCCCCTCCCCCTTCCTTATATACAGAATTAGTATAAAAACCTGAGATCAACATGTTGTGTTTCCAAAGCTGTAAACACACAACTGCTGAGTGAAGGCTGCAAGTATTTTGGCTACAATCATTTTCCTTTGATGAATGCTGAGAACTGACATGGCCTAAATCTCTGAGACTAAGAACAGATAAAAATTACATTAAATTAAAGCTTATTCCAAATCATCACCCCACCACCAACAACAACAAATTTTAAAATGTCAAAAAAGTAGCTGGTGGGCCGGGCGCTGTGGCTCACGCCTGTAATCCTAGCTCTTGGGAGGCCGAGGCGGGCGGATTGCTCAACGTCAGGAGTTCAAAACCAGCCTGAGCAAGAGCGAGACCCCGTCTCTACTATAAATAGAAAGAAATTAATTGGCCAACTGATATATATATCAAAAAATTAGCCGGGCATGGTGGCGCATGCCTGTAGTCCCAGCTACCCGGGAGGCTGAGGCAGAAGGATCACTCGAGCCCAGGAGTTTGAGGTTGCTGTGAGCTAGGCTGACGCCATGGCACTCACTCTAGCCTGGGCAACAAAGCGAGACTCTGTCTCAAAAAAAAAAAAAAAAAAAAAAAGTAGCTGGTAATTATTGATGAGTGCTATCACCAAAGCACAGTTCTGCCTTGTACTTTTTAAAATGACATTCTGGTAGGAGGTAGATTATTTTGCTTCAAGCATAAATATCTGAAAAACTAGTTAACATCAACCTCCACTCACCAACCCTAACCCTAACACCCCCTACACATACACCACACAGCACACATCCTCACTAATATTCACATACACACAAACACACACACCACACCTGTACACACATCACTACCCCACTGTTTTAGGTGAGGGTCCAGAAAATAAACCCAAATGTAGTTTGGGGCTTTTCTTCTGAACCTCCATGATAATCCAATAATACCTATAATAAACAAAAGCAGATAGAAATTGAGCCACCTTGAATGTTGGAGGGGATTTGCCCATCCTTTTGAAGATAACGATTTCATTTTGTACAGCTAGAGGCAGCCTGACTTCAGGCATGGGCTGAACCTCTGTATTTATGTGTATGTGGCTGTTACCTGGTCAGCAATTAAAACCCAGAGGGACAGATGCAAAGGAGGGTTTTCATCCCTTTCTATTTTTCAAAAATTGCAGCAGTAACCAAAGCTATCATTTCAAACAAGCTTTCTACCCATTTCTACATGGAAAAACAAAACAAAACAAATAGCTTCTATTAGGAGACTGGAAACCTGAATTCTGGTTGAAGTTCTTTTGCTGACTACTTTGTCAGCATTTTAAAAAAAAAAAAAGAAAGAAAGAAAGAAAGAAAAGAAAATCAATTTCCCTCTCTGAACTCAGTTTTTCTCATTTGTTAGATGAGAATAACAAAAACCAACTAGAAAATTTCTAAAATCTCTCCCAGCTCCTAGATTTAGTGGTTCTATAAAAATGGGCTTGGATAGAAGTGTGCTTTTATAAGGAAGGAAATATAACAAAATGACTGCAGCACTAAGAGGCTTTATCTCTAAATACCTTACACCATATCCTTGGGGGATTTCTTTTTTCTGAGTTTCCCTGCAATTCTCTCCGGTCTTCCCTCTCCCACCCTCCTTCCTCCCTCTCCTTCTTCTCCTACTCCTTGTTCCAACAACTGAGATTTGATTTTTAGGAAACCATTACAGAAAAGACTAGTTGATTGTACAATTAATTTATTTCAAATTGGAAGTTAATTCTTTCTTTCTTCTTGAGAAGACAAAGTCACAAAGAACAAAGCTGAGAAACAAATTGTGCAAAATGCCCAAAATGGTGATAAATGTAAGTTGACTTTAAATGAGGTACTAAACTGGCATCTAATTTTGTCTGATCTTAAAGAAAATTTCTTTCACTTCTATTTAACAACTTGGTCCTAAATAGGTCACTGGTTGCAAACTTGTAATCTAGTCTAAAAAGAAGCTTGTTAAAATTCATGTTTATTAGAAATGTGGGTATTTGCTACTATTTGCAAATTTTGATTTGGAAGATATATTCCATTTTTTCTATTTTTCTGGAAAGAAAGACTATCTGTATAGATATTGTCCTTGGAACTTAGTTTTCATATCTATAAAATGAGGACTTGAAACTGATCTCTCTTCTAGTTCTTATGTTCCATGATTTAAAAAAAAAAGAAAAAAAGCAATTCAAGGGAAATTGAGTTCATTCTTTTTATGTGTATGATTTTGTTTAATACTTGAATAAACAATTCATACATTTGCTACAAAATTCCATAGTTACAAGAGGCTATACAATGAAAAGTAAACCTTGCTAACTTCCCTGTCTTTTAATCACATCCTTTCTTGTGTTTTCTTCAAGAATGACTCTACGTATTTTTAAATTAAATGTCAATTGATGGGAAGCCAAGTTTGGTTTTGATCAGTACCAAATGTTACAGCATCATTGGTATAAGAAATTATTATACTATTAAATTTTTGTCATTTTTCATCCTATACGCTTTATCAGCAGTGTTTATATTTGTCTAACTCATAATAGTTTAAGGTATTTCAATATGTATTATCTCATTTGCTCTAAAGCACCATCTATGAATATAATTTCCAATGTTCTACCTTGCTAGGCAGACTGTAAATGTCATGTGGATGTATTTACATGTAACCTATATGTTACATAAATGTATTTAGATATTGTCAAAAATTACTAAGAGGATGCAAATAATGGAGTGGTTTTATAAAATGTTACTGTGACCTATCCCCCCAAAATCATAGAAATTGTCAACTAAGAGTTAAGAGTTGGGAAGTAGATTTGAAACTTCATGCATATGACAAGGGACACATGTACCCTATGGCCAGCCCTTAGTGACACGCTTCTGGGCTTCAGGCCTGCAGTCAGGGCCTCCCCAGTTCTGTGAAGAGCCAGGGAGAGCTCCTGCCATCAAAGGTCCAGCCCTACCCTTCCCAGCCCTCTGCAGACTCAATAAGAGTCTAAATACTACATTGACCACTATTTTTGAAAACACAACAAAAAGGTCTAAAGAGACAGTAGATCCTTACTCCACACCTACACCATTCAGCAAAACTCGTGGTAGACTTGCAAAGAGATAGGATACTTATATCCTTTGAATTGGCCTTCTAGGTCAGGGGAAAAGAAACAATGTATCCAGAGACTTCTCAGAAAGAAGTCAAAAAAAGGATGCTTACCACACTCTTACCTAGAGTTCTTTTAGTCACTATGGAACCATAACAATGTCTCCCAACAGAACACTCCCAAGACTGGAAGTGGTACAGCATATTTTCTTGGCTTTGAACCATTGTCGCTTTTAATTAAGTTGAAATCCTTAAAAAATTACCATCAGTTTTATCCAAGACATTTTCAAACATCACCCCGTACATGTTGGGTGCTGCTTGGCTGCAAGTGGAGTACAGAAATGAGTAAGACATACTGGTTGTTCTCAGTGAGCTTACATTTCAATTATAAGGGATATAAGCCTCAAAACATTTATAATACAAGGTAGAATATGAGAAAAATCTAAGGGAAACACAAAGGGCTTTCATGAAGCATATCATAATAATACATCTTATAAACGTGCCCTTACAAACTTTAAGATTGAAAAAGATCTAAGCCAAAAGTGACACAGAACATATTGACAGGCTCCTCTTCTTTAGAAGGCCCAGAAATGAACTCTTCTTTTTACCATTATGGCTTATGAATTTTAAGGAGGTCATAAACCAGCAGAATCTGTAACACACATTAATATGAGGATAAATGAAAGCCAATACATTAAATGGTTAGACTTGGCATAATCTCAGGAAAGAATGATGTGATTGATTGTGAAATCTTATTTATTACTCTTAGCTGAATAGCTGAGAGCTCTTCCTAATTTGTTTAACTGGGCTTGTCATTTAGGTAAATCATAGATTTTAAAAAACTGCTTTATAGGCTCTATTAGATAAAGCATATATAACCTGATCTATCATTTTATATTGGCCACCTTCCAAATAAAATACATTTGTCATTTCATTGGACAGTTTCCAATACTACCTAATGTATTACTAGAATACAAACTGTTTATTTCTTATATATGAAAACATTAGTCTTAAAAAGATCATAGAAAATAATTTTATTTGATTCTCTCACATTGTGGAGAATATATATTTTTAGTTTTTCAAGATTAATAGAGTTGAGATAAATGGATTGGAGTGTGGTGATTGGAGCACTTTGCATAGTTTCTCTAAGTTCCTGGTTCCAGGGTTACTAATCAAACCTTCTCTGAAGCCACTGTTCTAAATTGAATATATTTGGCATCCATTTCAGGTGAATTAACTGAGTAAGGATTGATTCTTCTCATTATTCATTATTAAACGACATTCAAGTTTATTTTTAAGAACCCAGAAAAATAAAATAACCTTCTTGCTTTTATAGTAACCAATTCATAATGTCTTTATAAATCATGATATTGAACTCAATAATGGAAAAAGAAAGATGCAAGAGGCATGTCCTTCCTCTCTAATAAACCACATTCCTCCAGGCCATGGCAAATTTTTTATTGATGTTATGGCCCCAAATACCTAGTCCTGTGGAAGCTACTCAGCTGATTAGTATGTATTACAGATGGAGCCTGGGTTACAGTTTTAGTCCTTCCTCATAGACTTCCCACAATGGTAGATCATACTTCTTGTGAGATAAACTTGGATATATCATCATATGCAAAGGCGAAGCAGGTAGAAATAGTATGAAGTGGATGAACCAGTAGAGCTCCCTCCCCACTGCTAAAAACAGCTACATGATGAAGGGGATGATCTCTAAATAGAAAAAGAGAAAAATATCTGACACAATTAAAACTCTTAAGGAATTTTACAGAGTACTTGTTGAATTTTACAAGAAGCATAGAGAGGAGGAGGGGAATACTTGTAGATTTATATTAATATTAAATCTGTAGTGTCCATTCGTAGCCTCCATCTCTAGGAAATAGGGTTGATTTGTGGATTTATGTACTAGAAATATTTACCCTGTCCCTACCATGTGCTGAGACTATACTATGTACTTTTAGGTAAATTATCTCTTTTAGTTCAGTCTTTGTCTATACTAAAGTTTTGCACTAAATTAGATCCTCAAACAATCCTTTGAGGAGACCCGAAGGCAACCTAGGAACTGAATTTTCTCTTCCAGAGCACCTTTTATAGGAATAACAGAGAAAGTTCTCAGGAAGTAGAAGGGCAGACTCGACTTATACCTACTAAAATAGTTGTGGTTTCTTTGGAGCAAAATTGTAGGGACAAGCCTAAAGATGGATTTAAAAGCATAAAGTTGAGATCTGAGTAGACAGAGATCTACAAAGATAACTCAATTTCATTTTTAAAGGCAATACTCTTTGTCTTGACAATTTTGTTATATTTCAGTGAGGAGGGAAAATCAAAGATGGTATTAAACCTATGTGTTTTTAAAGAATCCTGTATTTTTATTTTTTAAAGAATAAAATGATAAAGTATTGTTATACTTACATAGTATGATGAACTGTATTTTATCTATATTTCAGTAATACCTGCTATAGTTACATGATTCTGAATGTAATCTCCAAGAAAATCATATGAAGCACTTTTTTTCTTTTCTTTGTTAATATCCACAGAACAAATTAACCAGATGGAAAGCTCTAGTCAGCTGTTTTGTTTCATGGGAGAGTAGTCCGTCAGCTCTCAGGAGAATTTGTGTTTGACCTCTCCACACAAGACATTCAGCTTCCAACAAACTGGGCTTGCAAATATGTCCCTAGAGACTAATATCAAACATTCCACCACAATTCTATGATGCTTGTTTTAGGTTATTTTTGATTGATGGTCTGAAGTTATGGCTTTAGTTATTTTTAAGATTGTTTGTTGGGTTTTTAAAAAGTAACATTTGAGGGAGAGGGAAATGGCCTCCTTCTTCAAAATGTGAACTACAGTTACAATTGCACATTGTCCATCAAACCAACTACACCTATAGCCGACTTACCCATGACTTTTCCATTCTTATATCTCATTTGATCCTTAAGTGGGATAATAAGCAGCTAATATATTTTTCATTTCAGAGTTAAAGACAGGAAGGGACACAAAAGTTAAATGGCTTCCATAACAGTGGACAAATTATATGCTGGTGCAAAAGCAACTAGCATAAGAACCTACAGCTTCTGATTTTTAACCCAATACTTTTCTTAGTATGTATGTCTTTTTTTTCAAGCACAAAATAAATAAGTAAGTACACACAGGTCTGCTCAACCTCACCCTCAAAACCAGGGGGAAAAAGGAAATAGAAACCTAAAAGTAGAACCATTTACTAGCTATTCTAATTGCTTCATAGTTTTAAAATATGTGAATTTTAAACTTTTTTGCTGTAGAACACCTACTTATCCCATCTGACCTAGTTTACACAGACTAATTATGAATTTGGAGGATTTATTTTTCTCACATATCTCATTTAACTCCCTTAAATTTTGTCAAATTCAGTCACTCATTACACCAAAAACATTTCAGCTAACCTAGTAGATGTCAGCAGACAATGACCTTGCAACCCTGGTAGACACGGTAGTTTCCAAAGTTGTATGCATAGGCTCAGAAAGGTCTCAACAGAGAATTGAAGTGTCTAATCAAACAGTTTAAAAACTGTTCAGTGGAAGTTATTTGGTGCCTCAAATTCAGAGAAAAAGCCTTTAATAATGTCAACAGATTATCTACCTGCTTTTTCTGCTGTTTTGATATTTCCTCAGCTGGTATTCAAAGGGCACATTAGCTGTCTTGCAGAGAAAGTAAAAGAACTCTTCCTGCCATTGTGGGCTCTTGGGGATTTACCTTCTATTCCTTAACCTTTATTCTCAGTCCTTTGACATATTTGCTACAGATACGGTAAGAATTAATTCACTATTCAAGCGAATATATAACATGAAAATTCTTAACTCTTTATCTCTTATGATATTGATAAGATCCCCTTTGCATATGTGTTTTTCTTAGTACTGGTTTTGGACTCCAGGTTCTTAGAGAACCGTAAATTTCCATTCATTCATTTATTCCATCATAAAACATTTATTGAGATCCTGCTATGCCTCCTGAGATACATGAAGTAAGCAACGTCCTTAACCTCGAGGAGCTAACAATGCAGTGAGAGAGACACACATAAGATGAAGCAACTGTCCTATAAAATGTGGCAAAAGAAAGATAGACATAAGTACCAGCTACAGCAACTACTCTGTCCTGGGAGATATGAGAATGCTATGAAGAGAAGTATTTTTACCTGGATCTTGATTGATGAGGATAATCATCAGATTGGGCAAGGTAGATGAGTAACAAAGAGAAATGTACAGAGATAAAAGAAAAATCATGTGTGAAGTTCAAAAGCATAAAATGACAAAGTGTATTTGAAGAACAGGGATCATTGGAAGTGGCTACAGCATAGGGGGAGTATGTGTGTGTTGGAAAAAAGGCTGGGAAAGAGCTGGAGATAGACAAGTAGAGGCGAGAAGGTAGTAAAAGGTCTCTATGCTAAGTAAGTGAGCTTAGACTTTATTTTGTAGTCAAAGAAGAGCTGTTGGAAGTTTTTTTCACCAGAGAAAGAAAATGATCAGATGAGTCTGAGAAAGGTTTTTCTGGAGAATGTTCTGGAACTTCCCAGGGAAATTGAACTTGCCATTTGAGAAGCTCAACAAAGTTATGTAATAGAAATGTGCTTGGTTCCATTCAAAAGAGTAAAATACCCTTAAAATATCTTCAGTTCAATGTAAACCACTACAGTCCATCAGAGATATGAAGAGGGCCTAAACTAAGATTTAAAGAGTATGTCTAAGGTGAAATCAATAGGATGTGGTAACCCACAAACATGTGTATGGGGTACCGGGAGGAAAAATGATTGAAACATTTGCCTTAGAAGACTAGGTATATTGTATAAATATGTACTGTAGACATTTTGATAGCCCTCTATAGAGTATAGAGCAGAATACCTTGCTCAATGAGGCTTCAAAAATGCCCTTGACTGCCCATCAGCCATGTCCTGCCCTTAGAGCAACAATTCAAATTCAGATCCTAAATGAGAAAATGACCATTGGTAAATCCAGTTAATTATAATTCAAATTAAGATTCTTCATCCAGTCTCTGTCTCTGTCCAAGTTTTGTATATCCAAGTTTTGTATAAACTTGTTTTATACAAGTTTCAAATACTTCAACATTTTGCATTAACATTTCCCGAGAGCATTTTAATATTCTTTATACCATTTAGATTTAAATTCTTCCAAGTTCTTCCCTAAAGAAAAGCAGAAACAAATCTACTTTAAAAAAATCAATGAAAGACCTGAACAGGCAATTGAAATAGTTGTGCATCAGTCCCAGATGAGCATAGATGTATTTATACAGGTGGAGCTACTTTGAATAACTTGATGAAAGTTAAGCCAGAAAGCCCAGCAGACTCTAAAGAACAGTACATTTTTACATATATGCAAAAGTAATGCTTATGACATTATTTGCATCTATTTAGTAAAACTTAAAAATCATGTATTAGAGATAAGAGTAACCTTAAATACCATCTACTGTATATCCTCTACTTTAAGACATATAATCAGTGTGATTATTTTATATAGCATTACCTATCTCCATGGAAAACAAAAAGCTGTAATCAAATCAATGTGGTAATTTATAATTGGTATTTAGAATAAGAATATGTGGTAATTCAACTCCCAAGTTATAATATTAATAAAAAGAAGTAAAATTCCTCAAAAACACATCAACATAGAGCCATTATTGGAAACCAGAATGCAAAATGTATATCCTAGTACATTTCCATTCCACCATAAGAAAATAAAGACCCTTTTACTTTAAAAACTTGTAATTTATGATAGGAAAATAATAAGACATATGTAGGTATACTGTTGGTGGGAATGCAAACTGGTACAACCTCTGTGGAGAGTAGTATGGGGATATTTTAAAGAACTAAATGTAGACTATCACTTGATCCAGCAATCCCACTACTGGGTATTTACCCAGAGGAAAAAATAGACATTTTATTTAAAAAGACACTTGCACGTGAATGTTTGTAGCAGCACAATTCACTATTGCCAAGATGTGGAAACAACCCAAGTGCTCATCAATACATGCATGGATCAATAAAATGTGGTATATGTATACCATGGAGTACTACTCAGCCATAAAAAATGGTGAACTAATACCTTTTGTAACAACCTGTATAGAACTGGAGACCATCCTTTAAAGTATCACAAGAATGGAAAAACAAAAACCACATGTATTCACTACTAAATTGAAACTTATAGATCAACGCTTATGTGCGCATATGGCAGTAAAATTCAATGGAAATCAAGCACGTGGGAGCAGGGAGTAGGGGATGGGTAAATTCACACCTAACGGGTACAATGCAAACTATATGCATGATGGACACACAACTTTGACTTAAACTGTACGAAAGCAATTATTAACCAAAATGTTTGTACCCCTGTAATATTCTGAAAAAATAAAAACCTAAATAACAATTATACCTCAATAAAGCTGTTTATAAAACAAAAACAAAAACAAAACCCTCTGTGCAACTTCTCAATCTTCTTTTTAACTCTAGAAGTTAAATGGTCTCAAATTGCATCCTGAATTTTGTGTTAATCATCATCATGCTGTTTTTAACCTTATTGAGGTGTTATTTATTATTTTAAAAATCCTCTAAACTTTGCAAAGCATGTTGCATACAAAATTTAGCACTTATTTTATCACATTATTGATTTGTTTTAAGCTGTAAGTCTATTATATTTATGTCCCAACATATGTTCCAACTTGATAGCTATTGTATAAACATAAAGTTCACACATAGATTATTTTTTTAATTTCAGAATATTATAGGGATACAAACACTTTGCTTTTAAAAAGATAGCTTTAACAGCACATATTTATAATTCCTAATAATCAATTTTGGCTGCCTTTGAACTTTATGTAAATAGCATCTTGATGTATTTACTCTTTATAACTTGCTGTTTATTCAATATTGTAAAGTTCTTCTAGATTGAGGAAGAAAGGTAACTGTAAATCATCTGTTTTTATTTTCATATGACCATATGTTATATGACCATAAATCTATTTGTTTATCCATTTTCCCTTTGATGGGCATTCAGACTGTTTCATTTACCCCCTTGACCATATTAAAGATAGTTTTATGTCCTGTCTTATAACTTTAAAATCTATAGCCTCCTGTGTATATGTTTCTACTGTTTGTTTATGTCTCATTCTGAACATGGTCATTTTTGTTTAGTGCTAGACATTGCATAGGAAAAATCATACAAATAATTGAGGCCTACAATGATGTTTACTTGCTCCAAACAGGATGTTCATTTACTCTGGTGTTCAACTAGGAACACTCGTATTCTAAGATTATTTTAATATAATTTTAGGAACTCAAGTCATTTAAAGCAAGCTGCTATCTCTGAAATACTAGTTTACTTCTGGTATACCCTTAGTCCAAGACTATAGCCCTTTGGGAATCTCTACTACACTATGGTGGGCTTATTAAGTGATAAACACTTCATCACTGTAAATGTGAACAAAACTTTTATTTTTAAACTTTTCAAGGGAATCAGATCTATTTTCCTGCTGTTGCCAAGCCCCTTAGTAACTCTCTGAGTGTGTTTGTATTCACTAGGAAGGGACATTTCTGTGGAATTAATCAAACAGAGAATTCAATGTTCCTTGCAGATAATTTTGGCCATGTTCCATTACGAACTATCTAGTCTGAATTTTCATTTTTCCTGGGAAAAGACCCACATGTTCCAAATCCTCAGTCTTTCCTCTACTTATTAGTGAAGAACAATATAGCAAAATTGCTATATGCAGAATTAAGAGCAATGAGTATTTAGCAAGGCACTGTGCCGGGAACTTCATCGCTAAAATTAGAGAAGGAAAAATGTGTAAGCATAACAGTTCAAATGTAGTAAATAAAAACTAGCATCAAAAATGTTATAAAAACCATCATAATAATTAACTTATCTTATGATTTTCCTAAAATCAAAATAAATGTGGAGACAGAGAATTAGAAAATATTCAAAGCTCCTAATACATTCTAATAAATCCAGAGATGGCAAATCTCATTTCCCAAGGAAAATCCGTGCTACTAATTTTGGTAACCATTAAAAAGTTGTATTCAATGCCTACTTAAAATCTTTTGAAATCTATGTTTTGTTCCTTAATAGTTTTCCTAAATTTATGACATAATAGAATCTTTATCCTGTCATTGGCTTTATGTTTCATACCAACTTTTCTTTCATCTTACAGAATGAAATTAATCTGGCAGATAAATTCTAGCTATTTTATTAATAGCTATAATGAAATAGTTGCTGCTATTATTTGTGTCATATACATGGTACTTTAGCTCTAGAGCATGAAGACACCTAATGTTGTTTTCTACCACTGATGATTTTATCTGTCTTTCCACATCTGGACAATTGCTCTATAATAGTCACGAAGACCTGGCACTTGGTGGAATCCTACCTGCTGAGGAGTTTATTTGGCCAACTTCATGTAGGACATTTAAATGGAGATGTTGTCCAGGCACTGTTTTTCATGCCTGTAGTCCCAGCACTTTGTGAGAACAAGGCAGGCATATCACTTGAGGGCAGAAGTTCATGAGACCAGCAGGGCAACACAGCAAGACTCCATCTGTACAAAAAATAAGAAAAATTAGCCAGGTGTGGTGGCGTGTGCCTATAGTCCCCACTACTCAGGAGGCTGAAGCAGGGATCACTTGAGTCCAGGGGAGCTATGATCATACCACTATACTTCAGCCTGGGCAACAGAGCAAGACAATGTCTCTAAAAAGATAATAAAATTTTTTTTAAACTAATGGAGATGTCCAGGACACTAAAAAAAGCAAAAAAAAAAAAAAAAACAAAGAGAGAGAGAGAGAGATTTTGGAGTCATTAACATATTTGAGGTGGTTGAAGCCACAGGTATGAAGAATGTCCCAGGAAACTGTGTATGGTTCAGGAAGACTTTAGGATTAATGTGCAGAGCCATTATTAGGTACCCAAGATTTGAGGAATAAAACAATAAATTAGAAAATGACAATGTACTTGATTATTAATTTCTATTTAAGTTTGAGTAAAAAAGACTGTTGTTATTTCCATCAAACTCTGTCTCCAGACTCTACAGCAAAATAGTAAGTGATGACAGTAAAAGCCCTAGCAACCGTTCATATTTATGTCTTTGAGGTGAAACCATTCTATTTCAACACATATCATATTCTCATTGAATTCTACATTAGCTCATGATGAACACAAGATGTTTTTCACAATCTGGTTGCTGGTTCAATGACTTTATTTTTTAGCAAAGTACACAGGAACTGCCAAGATGGGAGAGTAACCTTTCCTAAATCACTCCAAGTGTCACCATGGCTACAAGCTTATTTTTCTAAATTTGGAAATTATGGATTTTTACTTAAGAAAATATAAATTCATTCAAGTGCTTCACTCACATTGTATTGAGGATTTATCATTTATCTTATAAACAAAATTCTGTTTTTACATACACGAATGATTTTCTTATTCACAGGTTCAAACCAAAATGACAACTGTTCAATTTGATTGCCAATACTGTACAGCATCACTTCTTGGGAAGAAGTATGTACTGAAGGATGACAATCCATACTGTGTTTCGTGTTATGATCATATCTTTTCTAACTACTGTGAGGAGTGCAAAGAACCAATTGAATCAGATTCCAAGGTAGGTCTCATCTCAGTTCACAGAATTCCTGCATATTAACGGCAAATAAATGCTTTGGAATGCCTTCTTTCATTTAGTGTTGACTTTTAACACTATTTCCTTGCTACTGGATATAGGGATCTTGAAAGTCACCATTAATCAAGTTCCAGTCACTATGTTTAACACTATGAAATATAACAAATGCTTTAATCCTCACATGATCCTATGAGGTACTTTAGGATGCTAAAGATTAAAGAAGTTAAGCTATTTGCCCAAAGTTAGGTAGATAAAATATTAAGTCGTTTCTAGAATGACAAGAGTATAAATAAATACATAAATAATGAGACATGTAAGGATTCAAAATCTATGTTTTCTGACTTAAAAATCAGCCTCATTTCTACTAACCACTATTGTGCCCATTACTCCTACAATACTCATTATTTTTTCTTTCTTCCTCTTATTTCTTTTTTGCCTTTACTTTAGTAGGGGGGTGTTATTTCTTGTTTGTTTATAGTTTATAAAAGGAACATAGGGAAAATTTGAAGAAATAGCAAAGACTTTCATTTATTTTCCAGCTGCCTTTAGTGACCCTTCAAGAAAGCCCCAGGCTCTAGCTCTTAATTACCCCAGAGAATCTCCTCTCTATGGGTATCAGTATCAATAACAACTTTCCCTCCAGCTACTAGCATAACCTACTGGCCCTGGAGGCCCAGGAGTGTTTCATTTTGTCATAAAAATGGTCTGCTTTGTCACAAACACATTTAATTAACTTTTATTTGCTGTCCCGAAGGATCTCTGTTACAAAGACCGGCACTGGCACGAAGGATGCTTCAAGTGCACCAAATGCAGCCGCTCTTTGGTGGAAAAGCCCTTTGCCGCCAAGGACGAGCGCCTGCTGTGCACGGAGTGCTACTCCAACGAGTGCTCCTCCAAGTGCTTCCACTGCAAGAGGACCATCATGCCCGGTAAGATCTCCAGGCTGCTCCCGCCTCCCCTGAAGGCGCGAGGCTGTTCAGCAAGTGCCAGCACGTGAGGCGTGCAGCAGCTCACAACCCCCTGGTTTCTAGAAAGTCCTCCTTTGTATTCTATCTTGATCTCCTTTAGTGTACTTTAGAAATGAAAAGAATCGTTCATCATTATTCTTGAATAGGTAAATAGCAGTGTTCTGTGCATTTTCATGAAACCTAATTTGTAGAAACATTTCAAACCAGAACCTGAGGCATAGAATAAAGATAAAAGTCATACCAATAACACTACATTAAACACCCTGCCCTAAGCATAACCAATGACAGCAGAAAGAATGAGTCATCATCAGGGCCAACTATCATTTTGTAGTTCAATGCAAATGGTGTCAGGGTCAGTCATTGTTATTCTCAGAGAAGACAAGGATCCATGGGAACCATTCTACTTTTAGCAAGCACTAATTCTCTATATTTTGATTCTCTTCTCAATCCCTACAGACAGCTGCATAAGAACATAACTCATTCTCTCTCTCTCTCTCTGGCTCTCACTCTCGCTCTTGCTGTCTCTCATTTTCTTATTATGGATTCAAAGAATTTTTAGGAGGCCATAACTGCACAATATAAATCTCAGGAGTTGTGACCTGGACATTTCTAATATCCCTGTAATGATTATTAAGGCTTAATTTCTCTAAAGCACATGCAGCCGTTTAAAGTCTCTACTTAAAGCACTTTCACATCTCCAAAGTGTAGCTTATGCTGGGCTCGAAAGCGCTTTCAGTGAAAGGGTGATTTGCCACCATCATAGCTGAGTTCTATTAACCTCTATTTCCCCAGATGATGTTTCTGAAACTGACTAAATACCATTTTCTAAAAGAACAATATGTTTATCACCTTAACTTTAAAAAAGCTATTTTTTTAAGTGATTTGATCTGTGTGTGCTTAAAGGAAATAAAATTATGTTTGACTTGTACTAATAAGTTCTTACTTTTGGAATACAGGTTCCCGCAAAATGGAATTTAAGGGAAACTACTGGCATGAAACCTGCTTTGTGTGCGAGCATTGCCGACAACCAATAGGAACAAAGCCTTTGATCTCCAAAGAGAATGGCAATTATTGTGTGCTGTGTTTTGAGAAGGAGTTTGCTCAGTACTGCAACTTTTGTAAGAAGGTAATTATCTAAAGAGGATGAAGGCTGTGGAAACTTCCAGCTCATTGCTTTTTAGCTGCACCATATATAACTACCATGTTATATCTGTATTTATATATTCCTGTTAGTTTTTAATTCCAACATGTCCACAACCACTAGCTGTCACAAGGTGAAGATGACCATCTTTTTTTTTTCAGCCATAAAATTCCACCCACATGAATTTAATATTCTAAACAGCTCAAGTGACTTGATATTCCAGTTTGATTCACTGCTCGTATATAAGATTTCACGTATTTTAGGAGAGGGCACACATCTGTCTTTGAATTTTAAATACAGAATGTTTCTTAGAAAATAATTTTTGATCCATTCAATATTAATTATTTTGGAGATATATGGATTTGCCTCACAGAGTGACTAAGGCAACTGATTTTAACAGAGTGTTTAACTCCTCACATTATGTCTCAGCAATGCAAATGTCTCCTTGTCTTGACACTTTAGTATTTCCAAGAGTAGATGGGTAGGCTCAAGAGAGTGCCAAGATCATGAGGAAAATTTAGTGGACACAAAGACAGAAAGAAGACTAAGATCTGCAAGTTCCTTCACTTCCAGTTCTAGAGTATCATGTAGGGCCTTCTAACTTGATTTCCCATTCAAAATCCATTTTCTAATAGTCATGATAAAGAGTCATTTTTTGAAGTAAACTTTGTCCAATTCTTTTTTATCTTCTAAGCTTTAATGTGAAAAAGTAGCTCATGTCTATCACTTTGATGAAGTCTGTCTGTGTTCCATAAAATATATATGGATGTTCTGGAAGGAATTCTTGACCTGTGAGGCATCATAAGTTTGAAATGACACTACGAATTGTGATGAGAGAGCTGAATCATGAAAACATACTGAATTAGTATAGTGGTTTCTAAGTATTTTTGATCCATGTGCTACTTTAGCATATCTCTTAAGACCATTTGTATATTTGCATCTGGACAGCTGGAAGTCTCTACAGGTCTCTACAGGTACATATAAAAATACACATACACACATGTACAGTAGTTTTCTACATGCATTAACAATGCCAGTATACTATCCTAAGTTATAATTACACTACAGTGATGACTGAGAATTACCATTGCTAATAACATGAGATGAAATCATCTTATACTCAGAGACCTCCATTACTCTACCAGAAACACTGACTTAGAAAATGACTTTACAAGCAGCAGACAAAGTCCATGACCCTGTAACAAATGGAGCCCAAAAGAATTACTAGAGTCAATGACATGCACCTAAAAACATGCTGGAAATAAAATGAATAGTTTCATCTCACTGTTTTGAGAAACAACTAAGTTGGCCAATTTTAGGCTTCCTTTCTTAAAGACTTAAGCTAAAATTAATGAGACTTATGAGAATTATCTTAAAATCATTTATTGGACACAATATAAAGTCTCTTTCAATGCTATAAAAGTTTAAGAAAGGAACTTCTCTAGTACATCAGTGCTGAACACTCTCTGGGCCAAAGCTCTGGCGTTTCCCAGGTTATAGGAGCCTATGAAGTCATCAAAAATTCTTGAAATATTTATATTGGGTAGTAGACAGATCATGACATGCCAGATTATTTTCTATTTCATTTTTAAAACCACAAGTCTTTTAAGGAAAGCTGGATATAAATGGTTTTGATCAAGATGATCCAAGCTAAACAATTTTTTTTCAACCTAAACCAAAGACCAAACATTAAAAAATAAAAAAGCAAAAACTAATTGAAAATCAGGTCCTTAGAATCTTTTCCCATAGATTTTGTTACGCTAAAATTTATTTTCTACTGAAAAACAAGTGACCTCAAACTACAAGTGCTTTCAATCCAAACTCCTCAGGGTTCAAAAAATAGTTAAATATATTATTATTCTCTGATTCTTTGTCACCTATCTGAGCACAAAGTCCTTATTGCCTCCACTTTGTCAGGGAAGAAACTTGTTCTAAATCGTGGGATCAATCAGTGGCAAAAATCGAGCTTAGATATTAGACTTCATCTTAACCTTCCTACCTCTTCAAAAGGAATATAATCACAAGCCAACTATTTTTAATGTTCCAGAGTTTCTTCTCCCTAATTAAACAGTTTTTGGCATATATATCAAGTTTTATTTTGCTGTGAATATGTTTTTCAAGTTTCAAATCTTTTAAGCATTGCCTGCTAATCATTAGACCAAACAAATCAAAGGAATCATGAATTCTGCTGTGCCTGCTAAAAGGCATTTGAAGTCAGTAGGGGGTATTTTAAATTGCTTTACTTGACACACACCAACATGCTTTGCATTCACTTATTCAGAATAGAATGCTTTTTCCTATATGGTAAAATAACTTTTTTATCAAATATCTTTAATTTCTAATATATTTGTTATAAGATTAAAAATATCTTTACAACAATGTTTTCAAACATCTGTATCACAACATTTTTTAGTTTGTAAACAATAAGATGGCTTAAAATAGGCTCTGCATTTTCACTAACTAGTTAATTTGAATATAAATGTTACAGGAACCATCTCAGATATCCCATTGCTTTAGTAATTATAAGACATTTATATGAACACATTCCAGGTTCTACAGCAACTCCAGGAGCTCAATAGCCATGGATTTGAAAGACAATATGACTTCAAGATAGCTTCACAAGAAGATTTGCCCAATATTTATCCATCTGAATAATAATAAAGATCTCCATAAAAATCTTAATAAAGATTTCTCACCTTTTTAAAAAGTAGAATCCTTTGATTAAACTGACTTAGAAAAAGATATATTATCTTATGGAAAACTAATAGCTATCTCTGGCAAAACCCTATCACGCCATACCTTAAGGCTCAGTATACAACCAATGTTCTTTACTTCGAGTCCTGAATCCAATAGCACCCCGTTGCTAGATGCAATATTGGAATTGCTTTCCAGAGATTTTTTTGTCCTTTGGTATTTATTAATCCATTCAATAAGGACTTATCAACTGCTTATCTGTGCAAAGTAACCTTGACTCAGTATTATATCAATAGTTAAGCACACAGACTGTGGAGTCAGACTGTGCAGGTTTGAATCCTAACTCTCTGTAGCCATGGCAAGTAACTTAATGACTCTAACCCTCAGTAGTTGCTCATCTGTACAGAGGGAAGGATTATACTCTCTACAGTTAAGAGGTGCTGAGAATATTCAGAAGAGGTCAACCCTTAGCACAATGAGTGATTATTAGCCAGTGATGGTGCTTACCCATTCCATTCCAGGAGGCTACTGCTGGATATTCTCAGACCCAGTGTAAAACTTTCAGGAAGAAATAGAATTTTTTACCATCCTTGAAAGTTAGATATAGATATGGGAAATAGCTCTAATGGCAGATCTTTGAAGACCAAAATAAGAAAAGTCAGGGAAGTACAAGGAAGTGAATCAGCGACTTGATTTTTTTTTTTCCTACGTCTAATATGGTCCTACCTTTTTTCCACTCTACCTTAGAAGAAAAAGGAGACTAATTTTCATTTCTTGCCAGTTCTAGGTAATTTATTTCCAAGTTTAGCATATGTGCTGCCTAAGTGAGCACTGTTCTAGGTAATCTCTACAGCCTTTGGCTTCTCCCATTGATTCAAAAAACAGAAGTTTTTAATGAAAAGAACATCCTAACACAAGATGATACAGTAGCCCAAGACGTCAGCTGTGGACATAGAAGAGAATCATGAAATGATCTGAATTGTAATGGCTCCCATGGTCATTGCCCTTTTTGTGATCCTTCCCTAGGTGATAACTTCAGGTGGGATAACATTTCATGACCAGCTATGGCATAAAGAGTGTTTTCTGTGTAGTGGCTGTAGGAAAGAGCTCTCTGCAGAAGAGTTTATGTCCAGAGATGATTATCCATTCTGCTTGGACTGCTACCACCATCTTTTTGCCAAAAAGTGTGCAGCCTGTTCCAAATCTATCACTGGTAAGTTCTTCAGTTCAATATGATCATACCATGAGACAGTTAGGACTACATAAAATGCTGTCTAGATAATTTAGGAAATGCAAGTAAAAATGGAAATCTTTCATTTATGTTTTCTTTTGAGATAAACACAACTGGGTGCTCATATATAAGTATAACTATAACATGGACCCCCTCAAAGAAAGTACAGGGTATAATTTGGGTGGCTATACTCTGCAAATGGTAATTACATTCTAAACCTAATGGTACTGACTCTTCAGTAAAGTAACAGTTTGAGAAGGAAGAACACAATGAGTGGAGAGGTCAGAGAAAACCTTTACAAGGAGACCTGCTCTGAGCTTCATTAAGGATTTGAGTGAGAAGGAAGGGTTACTAATAAATCAGATTATTCCTTAATTCCAAAATAGGGCTGAGCATCCTTAAGATAGAAAGGTTTTAATTAAATGCAACTATTGTATACAACATCTGAAGCTGTAATTAATGTAGCATAGGTCAGGAATTAATTAAACTTCATTTTAAGATGCTTCTAACAAATGTATTATTCTCTTTTCCCTCTATTCACTTGCAATTGCAAAGTGCATTTATGAATAGATGAAAGAAAACAAGATAGCATTTTACTGAAGAAAAATACATGTGACATGATTTGAAAACAACACAATGATAAATTGATCCATGTTAAATAGGTTTTCAAGGTAAAAAATACATATTTTCCTTAGAGACACTTCTAAAACGCTAATCCTATAATAAAGGAACTGGAGCTAGCATGACACATGAGCAACCCGGCAGCTATTCTTTTTGACAGTTTATAGTCACTTAAGGTGGCAGGGACCGTATTTCTACTCTCCATTCCTAGTATTCTTAATTATATTTCATTTTCCAATTCAGTTTATATAACATAGAATTAAAGATTATTTTATCCCTTTTCTCCTCCTCCTTCATCTTGAAATATATAAGAAAATAAAAGCTGAAACTTCATGCATCTTCCAACCAAAGGAAAGAGTTTCACTGCAAACTCCAACTTGGCAGGCTTCCACGGACCTGCAAAGGGAGGGAGGGAGTCACCTGGACAAATAGCATGGTCCTGTTTATCTATCCAGGAGCACCATTGTTTATCAGAATCTCACACTGGCCCATGGCTACATCTGGCCAGCAGGTGGGTTATGTTTGGCTTGCACAAGTTTGGAAACAAACACTATAAAATCCATCTCTGTAGCCAAAAGTAAATGAAGAGTCTGCCATGGGTGAGCAGGCTGCTTCCACATTCTCCAGCAGGACTGCCGTCATCTGGTGCAGGGTGGCTGCCCCATTGCATGGGGTATGTCCTCTCTGTTCCTCACACCCTGTCTCTTTTGCTCAGCAATGTCACCTCCTGGTGGGGGTAGGTCTTGCAAGGACTGGCATTAGGATTTCTAGCCCACTGGGCTCTAGAACCAATACTCTAAACCACTCAGCCTCCTGCCTTCTACGCCTTAGGCAACTCCCACAGCCAAGAGAACAAGCCACTATCTCCACTGAATTTAGGTAGAAAATGTGACTTCCAGATATGCAACAATTCCTGGAGCTCCAGAATCACCTTAGTAAAATCTGCAATCACAGTCAATTTATTTGACAACACTTTTCTTGAATTGGATCAGAACAAAAGGGGGCTTCAATGAGAAAATGAGAAAATTAAACAACTCAACTCAAATGGATTTCAAAGTTCTCTGGGCACCCAAGTAACTAATAGCAATCTTCAAAAAGCCTACACAAGCTCTGAACTTGAGTTTCAATTCTGATCCATCACAGATTCATGTGTCTAAGTTAATAGTCTGATAGATTGTTCCAGATTCAATCACTGAGCTCAGCTTTTTAAAGTTCAAACAGAAAAACAACTTTGTTCTGCCCAAAAACAGGAGGATGATCAAGAACAAAAGATCTGACCCAAAAGTAACCTAACTGCAGTATTACATTTTAACTTAGAATAGTCAGTCTAAAGGGAATGTCTCATAATTCTCTTAATCCTCTTTTGGCTTTGTGATTGAAACCCCAGAGACTGAAATGATGCTTGCTAAACCTTCCAACTCACTTTAAAATATCTTGATTTGATTGTTAGATATCTATAGGCCATGCAGTAGTGCTTCTTTAAAATTGAGCTATTTGAGCTAATGTACCATAGGAAACTCTGATACTGCCGTATATGAACATTCATGCAAACATTACATCACCTTAAGAAGCTTTGTATTCTTTTTTTTTTTTTTTTTTTTTTGAGACAGAGTCTCACTTTGTTGTCCAGGCTAGAGTGAGTGCCGTGGCGTCAGCCTAGCTCACAGCAACCTCAAACTCCTGGGCTCAAGCGATCCTCTTGCCTCAGCCTCCCGAGTAGCTGGGACTATAGGCATGCGCCACCATGCCCGGCTAATTTTTTTTTTTTATATATATATCAGTTGGCCAATTAATTTCTTTCTATTTATAGTAGAGACGGGGTCTCGCTCTTGCTCAGGCTGGTTTTGAACTCCTGACCTTGAGCAATCCGCCCGCCTCGGCCTCCCAAGAGCTAGGATTACAGGCGTGAGCCACAGCGCCCGGCTGAAGCTTTGTATTCTTAGATACAAAATTTCAGTTAGGAGGAATAAGTTCAAGAGATCTATCCTGCAACATAATGACTATAATTATTAAATAGTTACTATGTATTATAAATACTTGAAAACTGCTAAGAGAGTAGATTTTGAATGTTCTCACCACAAAAAAATGATAAGCATGTGAGGTAATGAATACATTAATTGGCTTGATGTAGCCATTCCACAATTTATACATATATCAAAACATTATGCTATAGGTATACCTTATATATATATATTTTCCAATTAAAAATGAACTTTAAAAAGAAGCTATCTGTGTTAGAACGTTTTCAAAATACTATTTTGTATTAACTAAATTTATCTATAAATCATCAAGCGTAATTTCTTTAAACCCATCACAATGAACTTGCTTTATTTGAACAACCTCCAGGTATAACTACAATTTTTTTCTCCTCCTTTAAGATAGGATTAAGCTCTTAAACTATTGGGCATTAATGAAGCAGGTTGATTAGTGAAAAGTGTTCTGGACTGGAGGAGTGAAAGACTGGGGTCTTCCTCTGCCCCTGACTTCCATGTGACCCTGGGTACATAGCTCACCTCTGGAGGTCCTCATTTGCCTCATTTGCAAAAAGAGGAGTTGAACAGGATCACACATTAGATTTCTTCCATCTCTGTTTATTTTGAGGAAAAGGAGTTTCAATTGTTATGCTTTCTTCAGAGAGAGATACTAATGTTCCTGATTATATTTTGTACAAAACATAAAGTCAAACATAATTCTATGAGGTTAAAAGCAGAGGCTCTAAAGGGCAGACAGCCTGGGCTTGGATCCCAGATCTCCCACTTAGTAGCTGGGTAACACTGGGCAAGTGGTTAAACTTCTTTGTTTCTCAGTTTTTGTCTGCACAGTGGGAGATGATGATAATATCTACTCCATGAAGGTAAGGTGAGGGCAATATGAGGCAATACATACACAGGGTTTGGACTAGTGACTGGCACATATTCAAGAACTCAACAAATGCTAGCTCTTACTCTACTAACTTATCAGAAACCTATGAAACCAGATAAAATAGACATCAGGGACCTGTCTCCTGTATAGCTTTCTTACTGCAAACAACTCTCATGACCTGAGAGAGTAAACATATCCAAAATTGGAACAATTTACAAACATCTTACGTGTTTGGTCAGTCCTTTCTTAAAGTCTTGCTGCCAGATGCTTCTATTTTTTTTCTTCTTTGCAAAATTCTAGAAGAATTACATTTGCCACTTGTACAAGACTTACTAATAAAATAAAAAACATGAGCATCAAAATGCTAGATGTGTAATAATTAGTTTCATGAACAGACATGATTTATATATAGAGAGAACATTACTCTTGCAGTCAGCTTATGTTTTGAATAACATTAAAGGAATTAATTGGTACACAATTGATTTACACTTATTAGAAAGTAATGATGATAGCATCATAGATAAGCAAGCTATAAATTTAATCAAGGAAAGTAGAGGAATTTGATGCAAATTTCTCCATGAACCACTAAATTATATATAAAGATATCAAATAAGGTTTTCAGGATGGATAAGAGGTTATTATCATATTTAAGAAAGGTTTATCTGAAATAGAATGCTTATTCACCCTTTTGCTTCACCGTTTCAAATGGAATATTTGAAAATTATATGCTAATCAGCACATGAAATATTTTAGCCTCACTCTGTGGACTATAAGCAAATCAGAGGAAGTCCATAGCACTAAGATCACTTGGAGAATATGTCAAATAATAAAGACCCAAGCCTAGGGCATTTCAACCTCTTCCCAAATCCTATACCTTTTCTCTATTTCTGTAACTTCTCAAAATCAGTTTCTTGAACTGCACCCTGGAGTCAGAGAGACAGAGATCAGAGCCTCACTGAAGATTCAAATTCTACTACTTTTTACAGAAACAGTATAGTTCAGGTGAGGCCCAAGTTAAAATAGTAAGGTACTTAGATGAAGTACTTAGAAATTAATCACAGGATAGCATGGCCTCAGTGGCTAGAGTGATTGGATTCACACATCTTCGTTGCAACCCTAAGCTGAAATTGTCTCTGGGCAGGGTAACAATGTCATTGTATTAAGATGGTTGTATGATAGTCTGGATGAAATCCTCTATTTGAGATTTCTGGCAATCATGTTCCAACTCATGTGACCAGAGGACTTATTCTATGTAAAATTAAGCATGGAAAAATGAAGGAACACAAGAGAACTAAAAGTCATTAAAACATCAGACAACAGGTTAGGAAGTGTACATTTATTTCATCTTATCTTTATTTTTCAGCTAAGAAAACTTAAGGTCACACAGAGAGAAAAAGTAACAATATTCATACTGAGATATCTCTGACTTCAAAATCTGTGACCTCTTCCCACTGCACTACACTCTATTTCCTTATCCATCTTAGATAATCCTTATCTGTTTCCAAAAAATATGTGGTTTTTATATCCAGATTCTACTACTTCTGTAGATTATGGCAGCATTTGCCTGGGAATCTGCTTGGGTGGCATAGGTGGAACTTGCCTAGGACTGACATTCCCAGTTGGACACAGTGATGGGGGCAGCATTCTTTGCGGGGTTATTTGCCTCTAGGTGGTCTAGCTCGTGGCTGTATCTCCCGTTTCTAGAGAATTACCTGATAGAATGTTCAATCTATTCTTTGAAAGGATAGATTACTTTTTTTCTCCAATTTCTTTACAGGTCTGAGAGGTGCCAAGTTTATTTGCTTTCAGGACCGCCAGTGGCACAGCGAATGCTTTAACTGTGGGAAGTGCTCAGTCTCTTTGGTTGGTGAAGGCTTCCTGACCCAGAACAAGGAAATCTTCTGCCGCAAATGTGGCTCCGGGGTGGACACTGACGTCTAGAAGGAGATGGTGTTTCTCCACCTGTAATCCACTTGGCCTTTGTTGTCACTAAATCTAGAACCCGGTTGAAGTCGTATTTTTGACGTAAATTTTAGAAAACATTAATGCAAAGTTTATAGTGGAAGAGTTTTGCACACATTCTCATAGAACTGTATGCTAAGGGCACAAAAAAGCACAGTCCAACAGAAATTAACATATGCTACATCACAAGGGCACCTCTCCTTGCAAAACACCACACCGCACCTCTCCTTGCAAAACACCACACTGTTTCTAACTGCTGTTAGAAACATAGGAAATTATCTCTTCATAATCAAGCATATGACTTATACCTAGGAGTCGTGGATGTAATTACTGAAAATGATGTTTTTCAAACCTGCAAAGTAAAAGAAAAACTAGGAGATCAAATTGAGAGTTATACATGAGACTAATGTTTGCATTCTTAGCTAGCTAGTTATATATAATGCAATAGATTGGCTAAATGGTAGAACAAGTAAATTGATTAGAGAAGAGTGATTAGTAATCATCACATTTAAGAATTGTGTCACCTTTTAATCATTCTTTTGTTGCTCACACATACTGACTTTAGAATTGAAAAAGAAAGCGGCAATTTGCCCACATTCAAGTTGTTTCCACAGCTGGTTGATTCCTGTGTTTAATCAATGGAATTCAAAAATTGTGGACCCTATGGCTCTCATACTCTGCATAAGTATAAGGGGATCATTTCTACCTATGGATAGCCAAAGCATGAGTTTCAACACATTTTGTATTAAATGTATTTTCAAAGCCCACAATGATTTTTCTAAATGCTTACAGATTCCATGAAATGAAAGTCTATTCTTTCAAGTGGAGCTAACCAGGATAATCCTTGTCCCCAAAGGCAAACCTTTAAAGTAAATAGATCATTAAATCATCACTTGTGGAAATGAGTTTTAGGGAAGGGATTGAGTGTTGGAACATGACTTTCATCCAGATATCCAAAGACATAATAGAATGCATAATTAGCTCTGTGCCTCATGCATTTTGCCTTGTAAAATTACATAGATGATTAATGGGCAGACATAAAAGTGGGCTTTAAAGAAATCCAGTAATAATAAGAGCTGAAAAAGAATAATTCACTGCTGATAATTCAGGACCTGCAAAGCAGCACAACAGAGTAATGTGGGCTGTAGAGGAGCCCTCCCCCACTGCTCCCCACACCTGGGCCACCCACCTTACCCCAGGCCAACCATGCCCCCAGCTGCAACTTGCTGCAACAGCCATTCAACCCCTCAGTCAGTGCTTATTGGTCACAAAGGAAATAACAACCTTAGTGAAAAGTCTATCACCCTATCTTTATCTAATTTAGACCAGACTTCAACTGGAGATGACCCTGCCTAGATGCTGCTGGACAATATCTTCCACATAATTTGGAACAAATGGAAAGCAACCTCTGGTCTCCATGGTCAGTTATCACACTTGGTTATAGCGTCTCTTGGGTGGAGTAGAGAAAGGTCAGGAGAAGAAACCCACATAGATATAACGTATTTATAAATGTCTGCTCTCAGATTACTGCAAAGTGTTAAAGGTTTCCATTTAAATTGAATTATAGGCTATGGTTGATTGCAATAACTAAAGTAGCATCAGAGGAGATTCAATTAAAATTGTTATGGAAACAATTTTTGAAGTAGTTTTAAAGCAAAGGTATTCAGGGATGTTAACAATTTAGAGATGCTAATGAAAGTTCAGGCTACATAGACTTTTTGAAAACTATAATTGTATTTTTTGGATTAACAATGTCAAGATATTTTCTCATATTCACATTGTGAAATACAAGCAAAGCTATCAATATTTTCCATGCATTATATAAAATTGCACAAGTAAAACTAAATATACCAATTTTTTTATGATCTAGAAAATAATAGTGCATTACACATATATCAAGCTTAGCCATTTGAAGTCTGGATAGATATATAACATGTAAAGTTTTCTTTGTTAACCAATTATAGATAAAAATACTTATAACATGTTTTGTTTTCTTAGTTAAACAATTGGTAATGTTTTGGAATTTTGCTGTTGGGGGGTGAGTGTGCCCATGATCAGGCTTGTATTCAATCTTTACAATTAAAATTCACAGCATTATTTCCTAGATAGAGATTTTACTATTTTTGATAGATATAATTAAGTATATATACTTTCACATCTAAATAGTTCTGTATTTAGAAGGCAGTGTAGACATCAAACATGTATTAAGCATGTGCTATGCCCAAAGTTACAGCTCACACCATTGTAGTGGGCGGTGGGAGGGTATCAGGCATGAAAATGTAGAAGTGCCAGGTGCAGAGATCCTTCCCTACAACTTAAAACACCACTGTAGACATAACCACACATATGCAAAACAGCTGAGAAAGAAGACCTCCTTAGACTGACATACAAACAAAGACAAATGTAAAAATCATGTAGTTGATTTATATAACAGAGAAAAGCTCTCTTAACTAACCTATCCAAAGATGGAACAGGCTGCCTTAGGAAGCAGTGGGCTCCCAGTAATTCAAGGGTGACATCTGCACAGGCAGGAAAGTAGTTAAAAGCAAATAGCATGTGCGAGTAACAACCAGATGGCTTGGAAGTAGCTGAGAGACTGTGCCAATGAGCAGGAGGAAATAAGCCTGCTAACAGGGAAAGGATCAGAGGAAGGAAGAATATTAACTATTAAGATAAAGGTATATACACAACATGCCATAGAATGTTACCAACTGTTCTTAAATAAAGGAGAAAAAGAATTATGACAGTGCTTGAGGAAAATTATGCCAATGATTCTGTGTGGAATAGAACCAAAGAAAGCAAGGTTCGCAGGGTTAGGTTTCTTACTACAGTAATAAAGATATGTTTGGTTAACGGCTACAGAAGTGAAAGAAAGAAGCAGCAAAAGACAATGCGGGCCAAAAATTATATTTGCTGATATAGGTAAGTATACACATTAACAAATATTTTATGTTGTGTTGACAACATGCAAAAAAAATTTAAAAAGGATTTCTGCTCCAATGATAATGGGTATGATTCCCAAGGGTTTAATTTTTACTTAATAAAATCATAAAAATATTATATTAGGACAAAACTAGCTGCATCAGTTAAGTGAAATGTGATCATTCTTCAATCATGGGTTCAAAACTTACATAATTACTATAACTTTAATAAAAGAAACATTATGTTGTACATTGTAGTGAAATATTGACCAACCTTTGTGAAATATGCATAATACCAATCACAGATGGTTCAAAATCACTGCAAATTTAATACCATGAACAAAATATTAGTCCAAAAACATGTGTGATGCTAGTAACATGATTTTTGATCTTAAGAGAAAAAAATACCTTTTAATCTACTTGGCATATTAATAATAGTTCTTTTATAATAAGACAATGATTGTCAAAATATGTTTTATATATATCTGAACACATGAATTGTTCTCCAATATACTTATAGATAAGTGTCTATTATTGCAATAATACAGCTTTTTGCTTGTTTTACAAAGTGTGGTTTTGAGAAGTCTCTTATAGTGGACAAATTTGCATTTTACATAGTATATATTAATAGTTCTCAAATTGTTTTAGAGATTTATTTTTTACATTAAGTGTACAGTAAACAGAATAGGTATGGAATAAATTTTGTACTGTTTCTATTTCTATTACATAAAGGAACACGATAACTTTTACCTTCTTGTTCCATCTATTTTGATACTACCCAAATTAACTGTATATTCAGATATCATTTTGGAACATTAATAGAAAAAAAAATAATTGAATTCTGTCTGACCCAAAGAGAATCCCTCTCCTGTTAAACTAGAAGAACCATATCTGTACTCTTTATTACAGTTATTAAATTTTAAAATGTTGT
This sequence comes from Microcebus murinus, assembly GCF_040939455.1. NCBI lineage: Eukaryota > Metazoa > Chordata > Mammalia > Primates > Cheirogaleidae > Microcebus > Microcebus murinus. The sequence goes on along the minus strand of NC_134108.1, from coordinate 60,046,829 downwards.
AAAAAGAATTATTTTATTTCTAATTATTTCTGTGATTCTGAAAATAATTTATGGGAAATAGCCCACTTTAATTGGATGTTTCTGCTTTGATTCAAATAGTATTTTGCTAATTTCTTATTTCTGTACTCTAGGAATTGTTAAAATTGTTAAAATTGTTTACTCTATCTAAACCAAAATTTGTGTCTATAATGCAAACCTTCATGAAATTTTGGCTAATTCACACTGTAAGCATCAGTCTGTTTCTCCCCAGAATTACCTTAGGCACTGAATTCCTTTAATGTCAGAACATGTTCCACAAAGAAGCACCTGGGGGATGGACATTCTTGTAGCTCTGACTCAGGTGGGGCCACGGCAATATACTTAACCTAAACATTTATACCCCCATAATATTCTGAAATAAAAAAAGAAATAAATCGTAGTGATAAAATTATTTTTATCAAAAATAAAAAAAAGAAATATTTGGAAGAACATCTCTCACCAAACATTTTGGTTCATTTTTTAAAATCACATGATTTTGAAAGGTAATGAAATTCTTGTGGACACTCAAAAAATAAACTTTATGTCTTGGAGTAATGTTTCTTCAATGAAAGAGTCAGAATGTCACTAGAAATTATAGTTGCTATGATATTACCTTTATCCTAAACCTCTTCTCCCAGGAGCATAAAATCTTTACAGCTTCACTATCCTATCAGACACATTCCAAGAGTTAGATGGTGTCACCATAAAAAAGTATACAGGAACTTTGAAGCTTCTCTTTTCAGGGAGAGGTAGAGGGGACTTAGAGAAACATGACACCAGGATAGATTTGGCCTTACCGCTTCTCAGAAATTACTGAATCTAGATCATGTTAACATAACAAAAGGATACCAAGGAAAAGAGGACATCAAGAGTTTTCATTTGAACCATCCAAGTCAAGAAAATTCAGAAATGAGTCCACCCACTCAAGTCATCCATGTGGGTTCTTAAGTGGTCCCAAAAATGCATCATCCAGAGAGAAAGGAGTTCTTTATCAGAATTATAATCATTCTGAATTTTTCTGGCTAGTCAGCTTTAGGACTAGAAGCTCTGTTGAATATAGAGGAAAGGAAGTTATTTCTAAAATTGGAAGTCAAAAAAGAGGGAAAAGACATAAAAGAGATTCAGGCTCCAAGTTGAAGTCTATAAAAGAAATAACAGGGTTTATATATATTTGGAATGATTGGATATCCCTGTGGTTGAGAAAGGAAACAGCTCGCTGTGACAGAATTATGGTCCATGTCACAGAGGAGCAAAGAGTATTTGAGTCAAATATTTTCCCACGAATGGTAACAAACTTATGGAGTGGATGTCCATAAAGGGTTCTCTAAATGAGGAACATTAATGAGCTCAACAGACATCATTCAATGACTCAAATAGTGACATTAAATGCTATTCCCACTACACACAAAAACAAAAATCAAATTTGACATTTATGGAAGCCCACACGATGTATCCCCAGGGCTTACTCTTTCTTTAAACACATGACAGCCTGTCCCTTATTTGTCTCTGTAGCATTATTGACAAGGCTCTTTATCTAAGATCTCCAACTCAAACTCTCAAACAGAAAATGAATAAAGTATGGATAGAGGAGAAATGGAGAAAAAAGAGACTGGTGATTTAAAAAAAAAAAAAATGCCATGTCCAAAAAACAAATAGAAACTTAAATTGAATTTAAAACATTTTTGCTTTCCATATATAATAAAAAATTTCCAAAACTACACGGTATTCACAGGAAGCAAAATATATGAACAAATAAAAAGTTTGATAAAATTTTGGACTTGAGAAATTCAATTTAGTATCTCCACCCCTCCATGGACATTACTCCATCAGTCATCAACAACTGGTACGTAGCCACAAAAGGCAATGATCTCTTCTTATTTTTTCACTTTCTATGCTGCTGTGAGGTATTTGCTAATGTTGACCTCCCCTTGTTCCTTCAAAATCTTTCTTCCAATGACATCCATGACACTAATTTCTCCTATGTGTCATAAATCTCTGCCTCCCTCACTGGTACACCACTCTCTATCAATTTCTTAAAAATAAATATTCCTAAATATTCTTGAGCTTCTTGCTCTATTTTTTCTGTTGGTGGACTCATCTAATCTTGATTTTAGCTGCCTGCTTTATGTAGCTGAGTCCCAAATATATATCTCCTGCCTTGAATGCTCTTCTGAGTTCCAGACCCAAGTTTCTTAACTGCCTTTTGAACATCTCAAACTCAGTGTTATGCAGACAACCAACAATAATTTTATTATCTTTCCTACAAATCCACTTATCTTCCTATATTCCTCATATTAGTTAACACATTGTCCAAATAGAACTCTTAGAATTCAAGTCTTTGGCTCATGAAAATTAGTCATTAGGGGAATGTAAATTAAAACCAGAATGAGATACTATTTCACACAGGCTAGAATGGCTATAATAAGTAAGGCAGACAATAACAAATACTGTTAAGAATTTAAAGAAATAGGACCTTCATATATTGCAAACAGAAATGCAAAATGGTACAGCAACTTTGGCAACTTTGCCAGCTATTTAGCTTGGCAATTTGTCAAAAAGCTAAATATAAAACTACCATAAACACAGAAATTCCACTTCCAGATATCTACCCAAGAGAAATGAAAATGTACGTCCACACAAATATTTATAGTATTATTCATAATAGCCAGAAACTAGAACAACCCAAGTATTCAATTGTTATTAATAAATAAAGTATGGTATAGCCATATCATGGAATATTATTCAGTCATAAAAGGGAATGAAATACATGCTATCAATACATGCTATAAAACAAATGAACCTTGAAAATATTATCTAAGTAAAGGAAACCAGACAAAAAATGTCACATATTGTATGGTTCCATGTATATGACACATGCCCAGAAACGGCAAATTTACAGAGAAAATAGTGGTTTTCTGGGGCTGGAGGTGCGAATGGCAATTAACAGTTAATGGACATGAAGAATCTTTGAGGGGGCAGATACTGATTTATGGTGATGGTTGTACCACTTGGTAAAATTACTAAAAATTGTTGAATTGTATACTTGAAATGAGCCTTTGATAACTATAATTCTATTCTGTCTCCATGAGATCAATTGTTTTTAATATTTAACTCCCACATATAAGTGAGAACATGCAAGATTTGTCTTTCTGTGCTTGGCATATTTCACTTAACATAATGTTCTCCAGCTCCATCCAGGTTGTTGAAAATGGCAAGATTTCATTCCCTTTTGTGGCTATAATTAGGCTCTTAAGTATGAAATGTCTGATTTTCTTAAGTGCTAAGTTTGACAGTTGATATCTCTGACATTTCACTTTGACACTTTTATTTTTATTGTGAAGGGACAAGAACATTCTTTCAAACGCATGGTTTGGCCTGTGATTATCTTTCGAAGTTTTTTTAGAACAATTTTTGTGAAACCATGGATAAGTCAAACATTCATGTTATTTTCGAATATGAGTTTTGTCATGGAACCAATGCTGCACAGACAGCTCAAAATACCAACCAAGTGTCTGGGAAGGATATGGCTAATGAATGCACACTATGTTGATGGTTTGAGTTCTACTGTGGTGATTTTAATCTTGAAAATGAGCCACATGGGCGACCTGAGACCAACATAGATAATGATGAAATGAAAGCTGTAGTGGAATTGAATTAGCAGCAAGGTTTACGTTACTATTCCAAAAATATTGGACCATTTGAAACAAGTTGGCAAGGTAAAGAAACTGGATAGATGTGTACCGCAGGAATTAAACAAGCATCACAAGAGAACTCTTCTCGAAGCTTGCCTTTCTTTGCTGTCACAAGATAAAGACAACCTATTTCTACATTGTATTGTTACATGCGATGAAAAATGGATTCTTTTTGACAATCACAAGCATTCGGCACAATGGTTGGGTAAAGATGAAGTGCTGGAACACAGTCCAAAACCAAATATTCATCAAAAAAGCTAATGGTGTCTGTTTGGTGGTCGAGGGCTACAGCTTCGTGAAACCCTGTCAGTTGATTACAGCAGATGTCTACTGCAATCAATTGAATGAAATGATGAGAATGCTTGTGATTAAGCAGCCAAGACTGGTGAATAGAGACAGGCCAAACCTCTTTCAAAACAACACTTGACCACCTGCTGCACAAACAAGGCTGCTCAAACTACAGAGGTTGGACTTGGAAAGTCTATCATCCACCGTGTTCACCAGATCTTGAACCAACTGACTACCACTTGTTCCAGGCTTTCTCAACAAGGTGTGGAAATGCCTTTTGCAATTTCATCGCCACGGACTCTCAGGCTTCTTTGCTGCTAGTGTAAACAAGCTACTATCAAAATGGCAAAACTGTATCAATAGTTTAGGCACTGCTTAATTGTACTCCTTCTTGTTTGTGATATAATAATCTACACTTTTGATTTGAAATTGGACATTTCATATTTAATAACATAATAATATTCCATTGTGTATATGTACTACAATTTCTTTATCCATTCATCCATTGATGGACACTTAGGTTGATTTCATATCTTGGCTATTGTGAATAGTACTCCAATAAATATGGGAGTGCAGATATCTTTTCAATATACTGAATTTCCTTCCTTTGGATATAAACCCAACAATGGGATTGCTGGGTCATTTGATAGCTTTATTTTCTGCTTTTTGAGGAACCTCCATACTGTTCTCCATAGGGGTTGGACTAATTTACATTCTCACTAACAACGTATGATGGTTTCCCTTTCTCCATATCCCTACCAGCATTCATTATTAACTTTTTGATAAAAGTCATTTTAACTGGGGTGAGAGGATATCTCATTGTGATTTTGATTTGCATTTCTCTGATGATTAGTGATGTTGAGCATTTTTTCATATACCTGTTGGCCATTTGTATGTCTTCTTTTCAGAAATGTTTATTTAGATCCTTTGCCCATTTTTTAATTGGATCATTTGATTTTTTCCTATCAGGTTGTTAGAGTTCCTTATATATTCCAGTTATTAATTAATCTTTTGTCAGATGGGTAGTTTGCAAATATTTTCACCCATTCTGTGGGTTATCTCTTCACTTTGCTGATTGTTTCCTTTGCTGTGCAGAAGCTTTTTAGCTTGATGTGATCCCATTTGTCCAATTTTGCTTTGGTTGCTTGTGCAAGAAATCCTTGCCCAGACCAGTCCTGAAATGTTTCCCCAATGTTTTATTTTAGTAGTTTCATAGTTTCAGGTCTTAGATTTAAGTCTTTAATACATTTTTGTTTGATTATTTTATGGTAAGAGATAAGGGTCTACTTTCAGTCTTCTGCATGTGGATATCCAGTTTTCTCAGCACCACTTATTAAACAGACTATCTTTTCTTCCACTGTATGTTCTTCACATCTTTGTCAAAGAGAAATTCACCATAGATGTGTGTGTTTATTTCTGAGTTCTCTGTTCTGTTCCATTGATCTATGTATCTGTTTTTATGCTAGTACCATGCTGTTTTGGTTACTGCAGCTCTGCAGTGTAATTTGCAGTCAGGTAATGTGATTCCTTCAGTTTTGTCCTTTTTGCTCAGGATAACTTTGGCTATTCTGGGTCTTTTGTGATTCTATATAAATTATAAGACTAGTTTTTTCTATTCTTGTCAAGAATGTCATTGGTATTTTGATGAGGATTGCACTGAATCTATATATTGCTTTAGGTAGTAGAGACATTTTAACAATATCGATTCATCCAATGCTTGTTGATTTTTAAAATTAAATGTAATACAAAGCACTTCTGAATTTCTTCTTCCTAATTGTAAATAGTTATACACATGTAAACAACAACAACCATGGTAATAATATTAATAACTGAACACTAACTGCATTGCATGGATTTTATCCTTCTACCAGTCCTATGAGGTTGGCACTATCATTATCAGATAGGGAAATTGAATCACAAAGAGGTTAATTTCTCCAAGATCCCATAATTGATATAATAAAAAGCCAGAGTTTTAAGAAGGAGGGTGGGCTTAGGGCTCATATTCTTTAACTTGGATATTAATATTTCCAAAATTGGAAAGAAGAAATTTTTTTCTCCTTAAAGAGCCAAATATAAACACATTTATCTACATCACAGGCTGCTTAGTATGCAAACATTTAGAAATTGGCGATATTGGGTTTTTATTTTGTGTCTTCACAATTTTTAGCAACATTAAGAGAAGGGAACATAACATATTTTTACATGAAAGGAATAAATCAATAAAATCATTGGAAGAATAAATTTGAGGCACAGTTTGTGGAAAAATAGTTGTTTTACTCACACAAAAACATTTCCTTCCAGTGGCAAGATGCTCAGAAGTCATAGCTTTGTGATAATACAGATTTTTAAAAAAATAAAGGCATAGTTTATTCTTTAAATTATCCACTAGATGGCAGAAAATTGTTACTGTCCAAAGCACTATTACTGGATTTGTCCAGGCTCCTTTCTAAACTTCAGAAGTTATGCAAATTGCTTTCACCTCTCCCCCAGGCAATGCTGGCCTTTTCACAAGTGGCATTTTAAAACAAACCACTTTTTAAGCTGGGAAAGAAAAATCAGAGGTTTTCACAGTTATAAATATTGGGTATGAGCTTGCTAATTATATGTATGTGTTGCGCTGCTTTAGCATAGAGGAACAGATGCACAGCCATGTTGGAGAAGGGCTGGGAGAGCACACAGAGAATGATCTATCCACATGCCAGATATTAGAGTTAAGCTGAGACAACTCCAGCAAGTTTTCTATAATTTTTAAGTCACAGTTTTCATCCCTGTTAGCAATCAGACTTGCCTGGGGGCCCTACCTCAGGCCCAATTTTCTGACTATGCAACCTGGACATTGGTATTTTTTTAAAGCTTCCTCTACAATAAAATAAGAGAATTAGACTAACTAAATAAATTCTAGTCTTTTTCTAGTTCTAACATTCAGGATTGATGTCTAACAGCAAATCTATTACTATAAGCTTCATGAGTGCAAGAGCTATTTCTGTTCTAGATCCTTCATGAATATTAATTTAGTTAATCCACAACATGATGAAAAACCTAGGAGGAAAATGAGGCACAGAAAGGTTTCATACTTACCCAAGGCTACCCAGTAAGAGGGAAAATTGAAATTTTACCCAGCAGAGCCTGAGTATATAACACTATGCCCAAATTACCTCATAAATAGCTGATTAATAAACTATATCCATCTCTCTATCAACATCTATAATTGTATTGGCAATGACCATAAGATCTCTACCTTCTTATTTAAGGTGTAGCTGCTGACCTGCTTGGAAAATTGGCCTTTAACATATTTGGAAACAGAGATGTGGCAAAGACCAACTCTTTAAAAAGTCAGTTCATTTGGGATGCTATTGTTTTTCTGGGTGAAATTTTATTTGAACTCAGCGAACTCTGGTATTTTGCAAAACAGAAGAGCATTAGAAATGTACTTGCTAGAATTTTCAAGAACATGTTTTCACCTAGATTTGACTCCAAGACTCATAGAGACTAATAAAACTGAATTCTGTCCATAATCTCTCCCCTGTTTTTAGAGCCTCACTTTTTTTTCTGCCATCTGAACATGTAGATCTTTGATCCAATGGGAAGGGTTTCTGCAGAAACAAGAATGGCTGTAGTAGGGATACTTCTACACTCAGCTTATCAAGCTGAATTCACTGTGGCTTCTCCTTGAAAAGTCATTAATACTTTTTGCCAACATAGCTTACTAAAGGAAGACCTAGGGGGCAGAAGTAAGTAGTAAGTATAATGTTTTGTATGATCTGTCTTTGAGGAGAGTAATAATGGTCACAAGAACTGACTGGCTCTAAGGGTGACCCTCATGTGATATTATTTTAAAACTTTTTATGATGGTAAATTTTAAACATATTCAAAAGTGGAGTGAGTGGTATAATAAATACTCAAGTACTCATCATTCAAATTCAATAATTATTAACTCCCAGCCAATCTCTTAGTTATAACTTCATCTATTCCCTCCTACACACATGTGGATTATTTTTAAGCAAATCCTATGCATCACATTATTTCCATCTAAAAATATTTTGGCAAAGTAAAGGGCTCTTTTAAAGAAGACATAACCATTATATGATATTTAAAGTAATAAGTACATTTTTAGAACCCATTTTACTCAGATCCCATTCATTATTGAATGCCCTGACCCTGGGGAGTATGGGTTAGCATTGAGGAATTAAATTTTATTTCCAGAAAGTAACTTATCAGGCAAATGTCAATCAAGAAGACTATAGAGTACAAAGGGTCTCAGTACTGCACCAAAGTTTACCCTATTTTCTCCTAGCACTTTTTCCAAACTTTAAACTATGTTTTATTCTTGTCAAATAGTTGTAATCTCCTTAGTTACAATTTACTTTCAGAATGCAATTATTTCTTCTGATTAAATATCAGTAGAATATACTGTATACTGTATGAAATACTGGAATATGGTGATTTAACAAGCTGCAGAAGTTTACTGTATGTAAACTGTAGGCTACAGATGGGGTGGTGACTTTTAACCTGTGTAGGAACTTCCATTGCAACTAGACGATGCACTGGAGGGAGACTGACTTTGGAGGAAGGGAAGACTTTCCCTCTTGAAGATAACTGGATTTAACACGGAGGCTGTCCCTCTAGACAGAATTTTTTTATGTGCAGCCCCTTGGTCCATGAAGTCCCAGAGGTATGAGCCGCAACAAGGGGTATTTCTTCTACAGTATATGCAGACTGCCTGAAATCAATGAGAGAGGGGTTTTTTTCTAAACCATTGTCCCAGCTAGGGCTAGCAGCCACCCAGCAACTATCTGGGAAAGCCAGGCAGAAATTTTGGCCTCACCAAGTGCAAGGGTGCAGGAAGGAAAGGAGACAATTTAAAATTGAAGACGTTCTATCTTTGAGATTCCCCAAAAGCCATAATGGTTAATTTTAGAATTAGGGTGGGACTAGAAACTTAGTTATAGCTCTGGTCCCTAGAGTGTACTTTCAACAGCAGAAATTCATTGATTTTGTAACCTGAGACTTTGCTGAATTTGTTTATCAATTCCAGTAGTCTCATGGCAGAATCTTTGGGGTTTTCTTGACATAAGATCATATTGTCAGCAAAGAGTGATAGTTTGGCCTCTTATTTCGACATGTGTGCAATGACATCTTATTATGACTTTTATTTGCAATTCTCTAATGGCTAATGATGTTGAGTAAATTTTCATGTGTTTATTATCCATCTGTATATTCTCAATAATAAAATGTTTCTCTATGTCTTTTTCCCATTTTCCACTTGGATTGTTTGTTTTATTTTACAGTTGAATTTTAAGAGTTCTTTATGTATTTCAGATACTAGTCTTTTGTTGGATATATGGTTTGCAAACATTTTATTTCAGTCTGTAGCTTCTCTTTTCATCCTCTAACAAGGTCTTTCAAAAAGTAAATTTTAAAATTTTGACTAAGTTCCATTTATCCCCCAATGTGGCTCAAAGTCCAGACTTCTTACCTAGTGTAAGTTCTCTAACACCACTCTGGCACTAGGTGTGGGGGAGGTGGGGGTGGGGACCTGGAAGTCCAGTTCCCTACTCAGCCTTTGCTCATATGGTTGGGAGTAGGGCCATAGTTTTTTTTTATGGTGTTTGGCTAGAGTATTTTGTCTAAAAGCTTTCTTTCTTCTTAACCTGCCCAATTCTTGGTCCTTTAGCCAAAGAGAGCCAGGTTTTGCTGAGTGATTTTTGTCTGCTTTCATTGGTATTTCCAAGTTGCCAGCATTTTTAGTAACAAATCTGGGATATATAAGGCAGAAAGAAAACCCAAGGCACTCACTACCATGTGTTTCTTGGGTCTTGATGTTCCTCGCTGGTCTACCGCCTTCTCTCCACTTTTCAAAGTCTTCTTACTTTTTTTTGTTTTGGTTTGTTTTTGTCTTTTACATATATAGCATTCAGGATTTTTATTTGTACTTAGGGAGAGGTATAGGGAAAATTACATCTACTTTACCTTCCTAGAAAGTATACCCTGTCCTTTTCACTTAAATATTAAAAGCTATCTATGCCAGTGTATAGAGACTGCCTCATTTTTACAACTGCACAGTATTCGATCACATGGTTGTACCATAATTCACTTAGCCAGACTCCTATTTTTTGACATTTAAACAATTATATTTAATTATTAACAATTCTACAGGTAACATTATGCATGTGTCAGTTTGCCTACATGCAGACTATCCACTGGACAAGTTCCCCAAAAGTGGGATTACTTGACCAAAAGGTGTATGCATCTGCAATTTTGTTACTGGTGCCAAACTACCCTCCACAGGAATGATAACAATTTATAGTTCAACAAGTTAAGTATGAAGAGTGCCTGTTTTCCTGTACAATGTGTTTGTTATCAATTATTTTCCCCAAATTTGTAGATGAAAAAAGTATCTCATGTTACTTTAATTTGTGTTTTCTTTATTTTGAGAGAAATCTAGCATCAGAATATATTATTCATGGCCATTTGTATTTTCTGTGAATTGATCACTCATATTCTTTAAACAATAGTTTTATCAGTTAGTTGGCTTTACATTCATTTCTAGGCTTGTTTTATAAATTAAACATAAGGTATAATTTAAATATATTTAAAATCCATTCACTTAAAATATGTAGTTTCATGTGTTTTGACAAATGTGTTTACTCATGTGGCCACCAGCACAATCAACATACAGGACATTTCTATCACCCAAAAATATCCCTTGGGCCTATTTCTAATAAATTTCCCCTCCCCAAAAATGATAGACATTTCTATCACCCAAAAATATCCCTTGGGCCTATTTCTAATAAATTTCCCCTCCCCAAAATATTCTCAAATATCGTCTATTTAACAAAAAGCTGACTTAATTAAGAATGACTAGGCAAGACACTCTTTCATTCACAGCCTAATTGCTCCTCTCCTTTGGATCCAATTTGCAAGTAAGGCAGCGAATGAATATATGACTATCTTATCATCTTAGGTTATGAGTTGTTAGAGGACAGGAAGCATGGCTTTAATATGTTTTATACTGCATTTAGCATTTTCAAGGGTCTAATAAGCATTATTGTGAATCAACATTTTCTTCCAACTTGAAACTAGTTATTCATTGGTCATAAAAATGAAGAAATAATTGACTCATAGTTTATAATATAAAAACAGTCCCTCCTGACTGATGCTTTATTCCTCACTAAACAATTGTGATTAAATACTTGTATTCTTCTAAAGAAAAAAAAAGGATGACAGCAATAGTACATAGGCCTTATCAACAAAATGACAGTGAGCAATGCATCTTTATATTGAAAAACTCCGCTGCAGAGCTGATGTGTAATCGCTGAGCCCCAGCCAGCTTTGCAGGGCTGAACTGGAAAGCCATTATGCACCCACAGACCAGAGTGGCAGCTTTCAAATGCTGCAATTTGATTTATTTTTCAGGTTGTTTTTATCAGTGTGGGAAGAATGAAAGCCATAGAATCTGGAGATAGATGGAGGTCATCTGAATTTGTTTTCTACTTACCACATCATAGGTAGTGTGGAGATATTTAACCTTTCATATCAGCCATTCTGGCAAACAAATGTGAATTTACTATAGAATGTCAAGTTTCCAGCACCAATAACATTTCAGATAAGTTGAATGAAGTTATTGCTAAGTGAATAACATTCCTCTAAAATTAAAGCAAACAAAAACTCCTTTCCATTACAAATATCTAAATATTAGTAAGACTAGGTGCTACTTCAGACCACATTTATAATGAAGTTCTACATCAGTATGGCTTTCACCATTTAAAATAACAACTTGTATACTCAACCTCCTTCTGATAATCAAGGCTGTTTTCTAAAAATATCATAGAAAGAAATAAGAACTTAGAGTATTTTAGAGAAAATACTTCCCCAAGCAACAAAATACTTTGCTTGGACTAGCCACAAAACTAACATAAGCCCTGAATAACACAATAAATGGATAACTTAGTCCTATTTCAATGACCCTCATGCCAGTAGACTCTTTTGAATCCAAATAACCTATTTTCTTAAGTCCAAGAAGAGGCCTAGTGAAAAAGGTACTTCATATATATTTTATATATTTATGAACTAAATTTGAAGTCCTCTAAACTCTAATTTTTCTCTAGATCAGGTAATTTTCCCTAGAAAGTTCCACAATTATTAAAATCCTTTTTATTCAGCCTCTAAACAATGGTACACACAGTTGTCTGGCTATAATATCAATGAAACCTTTCCAAGCCATCCTTGTTTAAGGGCAATATGAGAAGCAATAGTAATCAATTGGTTCACACTTAAGTTTATGGCCATAGTTCCACTTTGAGGCATAAGTTTATCAGTATGCAAATGAGATCCAATTTAAAAAATACTACAATATAAGGTTTTCAAAGAGAGACAGACCATACCAAAAGATATCCTAAACAAAACACTTATGAAGAACCCAGATGAATAATATCTGCTGAGTTAAACTACATAGAAAAAAATGAATCAGTAATTACTAATTAGAAACAACTTATTATTAACATATATTTTAATCCACTCCTGACCCCTCAGGTTCTTCCTTTGGGTCAAGAGGGTGTCTGAACAGAGAAAACAGAAATATTATTTACTGGGAAATAGACACTGATGTCTTTAGGAAAAATAGGCATTATGTCTGAAATTTACTCTTAAGTTTTTCAGAAAAAAAATACAAATATGTATTTAGAAAAAATAGGAGCAAAAGATAGAGTAAATGGAGCAAAATGTGAGCAATTGGTATATGTGGGTAAGAGTACATAGAACAGAAGTTCTGTATACTATTCTTGCCTCTTCCTTGTAAGTTTGATATAATACAAAAGTAACAAGTATAAAATAGGGGAGAATATAGTAATTAAATTTTTTTAGGAGACAATAGGAAACTTACAAAAATATTCTTTAAAAGATTTGAAGCCATGGAAATATAGGAGGAATTATACAAATCTATGTTAGATAACCCATAGCAAGAAGAGTACATGAAATTGCATGGCTCTGGGCTGTAAGCATCTTAGGCACAATCAGATCCATCCTCTTGGCAGAGCGTGGTACCATCTCTAGTGGCCACCATGTGCCATGGGGTACTCTATTTAGTTCATATCTTAGCCACGTGGTTTGAAGCACTCATGTCACTATTTGTACAGCTAGTTAAATACAAGTGTGCTTATTTGGGAAATAACCATTTATGCTCTTTGTTAATATAAAATTATCCTTTATCCAGTGTTCACATCAATGCCCCCTTTCAAATAGAGCTGTAGACAGTTAGCAAAAAAAAAAATTGGCCCACAACTTTTGAGGAATATAATAATTTCATAAAATGAGAAACCCTGTGAAGTAACAACAGATTTTAGTCAGACATAAATGAACATGTGGATGCAAAGACAACCAGAATAGCAGTACTTTGCTGAATTTTTCAGACAAGAGGAAAAATTTTTAGACATAAGAGCTCTCTTTTAACAAATCACTAGTGTCCCTAAATATTTTCTTCATATCTTAGTTTTTTTGTCCCAAAATATAACTCAGCTTCAAACTGCTAGGTTGACTGGTCTCTCCACTAGTATCTTTCAATCCCACATACAAAATATCAAAACAAAGGAAAATCATTTAACTGAGTCTCAAATTATTCCTCTGCTAGATGAGGTAATAATGCTAGTATCTATGGCATATAATTGCAATTATTTAAAATGTTAAATGCTTATTAAAGCACATAGCATAGTGCCTGGTGCATAATCAGAATTGAAACAAGGAACACAGAGCATAGTACTTTTGCCTAGATGGATGTATGGTTGGTAATCACGAGGGTCATTCCTATTTCTTAAATTAATACATAATAGTTGCATATATTTATGGTGTATATAAGGTTTTTTGACATATGCATACAATGTATAATGATCAAATCAGGGTAATAGGTGATATCCATCACCTCAAACTTTGATCATTTTATTGCATTGGGAACATTCTAAATCTTCTCTTCTAGCTATTTTGAAATATACTATAACTTCGTGTTAACTATAGTCACCCTACTTTGCTATCAAACACTAAACTTAATCCATCTAACTGTGTTTTTATTCCTAGTAACCAACCTCTCTTTATCCCTCTGTCACCACTATCTTTCCCAGCCTCTGGTAACCACCATTCTAATCTCTATCTTCCTGAGATCAACTTTTTTTTAGCTCTCACATATGAGTGAGAACATGAAATATTTGTCTTTCTGTGCCTGGCTTATTTCACTTGGCATAATGTCCTCCAGTTCCATCCATGTTGCTGCAAATTTATTATTGAGCTTTTCTTCAGTTCTTTCAAAGTGGCATGTAAATAACCTTTCCATTACATGTCAAGCAATATATGCATTGATAAGCTATTCAAAATAATTTAAAAAATACTCATTCAGTTCCTATGCTCAGCTTTAATGGCAGATCATTTTCTGGAGCAGTCGGATGCTGATGTAGAAAAGCACATTGTTTCTCCTATGTGCATTGTTTCTATTTATAGTAGCTACGAGATAAGGCTGCCAGAGCATAGGCCACAGCACAGGAGCCATGCCACCTCCCAGTGGCTGTATGCATTTACTTCTTGCTATAAGAAATGCCTCTTGTCATATCCTGAGATCAAAACCCACATTTTAGTCTGGGTTTTTTTTGGTGATTGTTTTTCTTGAAAGTTCAAAAAATATCTAATCATATGAAGATTTTTATTTCAACCTCCAGGAGTCTTTTAAACACATACACACACACCACACACACACACACAAACATCTGCCTTCATAGACAGGTGAAATCACTCAATTACCTTTTTAGAGAAGCTAAAATAAGAAAAAAGTTTTCTGACTGTGAAGCATAGCACTTTCCTATTATTCCTAGAAGTGGTGTGTTAATAGGAAAAGCTATCAGAAAGAGTTATTTCTGTTTGGGTTTAAAGAATAATCCCTAGACATGTGATGTCATTTCAGATTGACTTATCTCTCAGTGCTCCTTTACATATGTTGTTATTACTTTTAAGAAAGCTACAGAAAAAGGATATATAACAGGACAAAACAGTCTCCCATGAGGGCTTTAAAACAGATCTTACATAAGTAAGTGCCAAGAATAATAATTCATCTTTTGGGATTCACAAATCCTCCTTATCTTAGAAGGCAAAAGAGGAAAATCAAAAGACAACATATCCTCAGGGACCCTGCTGTCTCATTATGCTATTTGTCTTAAGTTTGTTTTTTTTGTTCCTCTCTGAAGTCTTATTTGTTTACATATACAAACATTCTCAGATCTCTCCCAGTTCTCACATTCTTAGACAAGCTTATAGAAAGAGTGGTCTACGTCTAGTGGCTCAGTTTGCTTTTCTCATGTTGGCAGCCCCTCTGCTTTCTGCCTTCTGGCTCCCAAGTTCCTCAGGCCACCGATTGCCATCGCCCCCTGTTTGCTAAAACCAATGGACATGCCTACATCCTTGTCATGTTTGGGCATGCTGAAACACTGCCTGAAATTGTTACTTCTCGATGTTCCTCACTAGTCCTTCTCCTAAACCTCTGATTCCTCACTCTTAATTTCCTTGGAAGCCTCCTTTTTCCTTTAATATTGGTCTTTCTGATTTTTCCTCTCTCTCCTCACTCTACATACTATGTCTTAGATGGAGAACTAATTCATTCCCCTCGCTTCAAATTCCACCTGGATCACAATGACTCCTATCTGTAGCCCAACTTCTGTGCTGTAAATCTTCCTTATTGGCCAAATCCACTTGGATTGCCAGTACCTCAAACTCCACTTTCCAGAACAGAGTTTAATATCTTCCCACTCCCAAGTCTGTACCTGTTCCTATACTTCTTCTCTATGACTGAAGCAACCTCTAGTAATAAGAGTACCTAACACATATTTAGTACTTACTCTGCACCAGGCAGATTGTTACATTTTTCATATGTGCTCTTGCATGTAGTGCTCACCACTGCTCTCAAAAGGAGGCATTATCATTATTTCCATTTTACAAAGGAGGAATGGGAAGCACAGTATGATTACGGAACCTTGCCAAAGGCACACATGGACACACTCAGTCCAAGGGACTCCAGAGACAGGGTCTTAACCACATTGTTGCACTGTCTCTCTTCCATCTTCAGCTGTCTTCCTCTGCTTGATCTAACAGCTCTGTCCTTTCTAGCTCTATAATAGTATTTGTTTCTTATCTTGATCTTCTTTGCAATAGCCTTGGTTTAGTCTTCATTATCTGCTGCTTGATTACTATAAAAGCCTCTTTTTTATTATTTAGTAAAGTTAAATGTATTCTAAATGTATTCTCCAATTTGCTGTAGGAGTTATTTCCAAAACATCAATCTGATCACATTAAACTACATATCCACCATGACAAAAAAGGTCCTTCAAGGTTAGATTCCTGTTTGTTTACCCAGTCTCATCTTTCTTTTTTTGCATTTACAAATGTTTTCATCATACCAATATATGCACCTGGTTAAAAAAAAAAAAACTATTAGATTGAACCATATGAAATCCCTGATATTCAACCAATTTCAGTCTACGAAAGCAGCAATTCCATAAAAAACTTATTATTACTGAAGCTTATAATGGAAAGCAATAGCTCCTTTCTTTGTCCCCACTTGGCACCAAGCATGGTCTCCAGAGATAACCACTTTTTATCATTTCAGTTGGTTCCTCTGGATGTTACACCCATGCTTCTCATAATATGCAGAAACAGTTTAGATTTGGCTCTGACAAGCTCAAAGCCATGCCTCCAATTAGAGAAAGAGGGTTTTAGTTTGTTTTATCTTACATAAAAATTTACAGTATAAGGAGCCAGACTTCTCCCAGTCCCCAGTACACTGTTACTAGAACATGGCCCCTGTCCTCATGGTTTGAAGTAAAATCCATGTTCTAGATGTCAAGATGGAGAAAAAGCCAAAGAAGAAAGAGGAAAGGGCACATGGGCACACTTCCCCTTAAAAAAGATTCTGGGTGCTGTTACTAGATGTGTGCACTTACATCATTAGCCAAAACTTCAACCCAGGCTCAAAGATGGAGAAATGTTGCTTGTACCGGCCAGTCATGTGCCAAGGCCTCCTGTTGGATAAGGAGAGACAGCTACTCAGTGACCACTAGAAGTCTCTGCTACATACGTTTATACTTCTCTACCTAGATTTATCAATACTTCAGACATTATCTTTTGATTTCTATTGATAACACACATGCTCTTATACTCCTACATCTCCTATTCTTTGAATATAGTTAAAAGCTACTTTTAGTTGAATCAATATAGTAAGATGATTCAGGAAATATAATTCACAATTTCGCGCAGAAAAAGTTGTCAAGACATTATTTCCTTTTTGTAGAGTTTTTTATTATTATGTCAATAGAACCCTTTTTGCATATATAATTTCCATGTAAGTATTTTCAATACTGCCCTTCATCTCTAAGTTGCTATCTGGGATTTCATGCATTCCATCAAGTCTACTTTTTTCCTGGAACTCTCCATCATGGGGCCTTCATTCTCCTGCTCCAAACAGGGATGGTTGCCCTTGAGGCCTGATAAATAGTTTCAACTGGCACTTTTTTTGCTACTCTCCTTTGTTGGAGACATGGTTTCCTAGATTCCATATTTTCATTTTTGATGATTTATTCCCTTATTTTGCTGGAACAAATCTTTTGTTAATTGCTTAAGAAAAGTGATATGGAACGTAAATCTTCTAAGTATGTCTTCATCTGTTCTTCCTCTTCGTCGGTAGTTTCAGTATAAAGTTCACAGTAAGATACATAGAGATAGTAGATAGATAGATAGATAGATAGATAGATAGATAGATAGATAGATAGATGATGGGTGGATAGACAGATATGCTTTCCTTCAGAATTTTGAAAACCGTCTTCTACTGTATCATTGTTCCTAGACTTACTTTGAAATGTCTGATGTTACTCTGATTCCCATTTACATGAGGCCTTGTCTAACACTAAGAAAAAATTAATATCTGTGTTCTGAATTTTTTTTATGTCTGTGAGCTAAAATTTCACTATGAAGTACCCAAGTGTGGGTCACTTTCATTTTTGGCTCTGGCAACTTGATAAGCCTTCCACATCTGGATATTTATATACTTTAATTCTAAAATATTGCATTATATTTCATCTCATCATTTACTTCATTCCATTTTCAATTTTTTTTTTTTTACTTTCTTTCTGAAGCTTAGTCAGACATGGAATTTTCTATATTTATCTTCTAAGTATCTTCACTAATGTTTTTATTGTATTTTGGGACATTTCCTTGACTTTATGTTCCAAACCTTCATTTGTTTAATCTGGCTACAAAACTTTTAACTTACAAGACCTCTTGCCTGTTTATTGATTTTTACGGGTTTTCTTAACAGTTAAAACATGTTCTCACTAATCTTAAAATATTAATTGGAGCTGTAACATTTTTATTTGGGAAGGGTTAATTCTATTTTATACATTATTTTTTGTTTACTTTGGGTACCTCTCGATATGTTTATTTTGCTTCTCTTTTTTATTTAGGGGGCTTTACTGTTATGTCTAAAAATATTTAATTGTTAATACATATTAAAAATGAAAACTTAAAAAGCTAACAGGCAGCTTTCTATGTAAGGATGAGGTGTGTCAACTGGCATGTTTTACTTTCAGGTGACTGAGTAGGAGCTATATTTTCACTGGGAGATTTCTAAACATCAATATGTGAAGGACTTTTTCTGAAGTCATTCTATTTTCCAGTGAATAATTCTCCAATCCCCTGCCTGGAATATGTGTAATGAAGGCTGGATGAGGATAAGGGAACAGAGATCAGCCATCCTTGAATGTAGCTTTTCAATCAATAGTCCTGCATTTGCCCTTAATCTCAAGTATTTCCTGTTCAATTATTGCAAAGAAATAACCTAAACTCTTTTATCTGAAGGCTACACATCTAGTTATTGATTCAATATACATAGCGTTAGAAATAGGAGTTGAGATTCCAGTTCCATATACAGACAGCCAATCAATTCCTTTGTTTGTATCATCTTCTATTCTGGATCTTTCTTTTTACACTAAGAAATATATATCATCTTGATGCTTTGTGCTTTTGAGGGGGTAAAAATCTCTTTATTCTCCTGTATCTCTGTTCTGATAAATATAATAGGTAATCTTTTTCCTATCCAGTACTGATACTTTAACGTTCACCAGTTTAGCCATGACAGCTCTTGAGATAGAAATACTCTTGTACTTGTTAGTTATTGAGTTGCCAAATCCCTTATGTATCCCCTTGCCACCATATCCTCTCTCTGGGAACCTCCTTTCCCACATGCACGCGTGCACACAAACACACAACTCTTCACAGGAAACACAGGGTACACAGAAAACAGGATCATTGAAGAGTTTAATGAAGAGACCATTTACAGAGCTATGAAGATGATTAAGGAAAACCAATGAGGGATGGTGCAGGACCCCAGAATCATTAAGATTAGAAAGTTATCACCTGCTTTAGGCCTGAAGAGGCAAGAAAGCAAACTATTTTTGCAAACGAGCAGAGCCATAGCAATAGAAGAGGATCACCCTACAGAAGAGGTGATCTTAGGAAGAAGACAGCAGGCCCTGCCAAACCTCGGCTCAGCAGGGAAGGGAGCAGCACAATAATGATCCTGACACCTCCTGATGCCTTCCTTTAGCTGAACCAATAGTAAGTTAAAGAGCAAGGGAGTCCTCTAGCCCTAAGCGTTGGGTCTCTAGAGAGGCCAGCGGGTGACAGGGACTATGCAGCACACAAGTGGTTCAGCAAAATGTTCCCAGGAATCTGCTCCCACGTGACAGCTAGCAGCTCTTTTTGATTCCTTGAACCCTGTATAATACTTATTTTTAACTATCATCCCTGCTCTTATTAACTTCTTAAATTCACAAACTGTAACAAGTATTCATCCCCTAACATCTCCTCTCTCACTCTCCTCTGTGTGGGTTTATACTTGTTGTGCCTGGAAGCTGGGCCGAGGGGAATGTTTTACTCCATTTTACTGGAGTCTCAGAAGAAAGGAGAAATAAATGCCTACGGACAATCTGGCATCTTATCCAATCAAAACGCTACTGTTTCCCTTAATCCAACTTCCTGATCCGTTTGTAGAACTTTCAAGTGCTATGCCAGCTGAGACCTCCAAGACTTTATTCATCTATCTGGAGTGACCTCCATATATCTGGATTATTCCAAATTTTTCTTCAAATCAGCTCAAAAACCCTTTCCTCTAGGGAGCCCTGCCTTGCCCTTCCCCAGTCTGTCATAAGTGCCCTTCCTGTGCTATAAATATTATAAATCAGCAGTCTGTGCTAAAAAAAAATTAACAAAATGCCCTCAGTATAGTATAAGGGAGCCTTTCCTTTTATTAAAGGAAATTATTTATAATAAATGAGACTAAATCTTTGAACAAGACAAAAATTGAATTAGTCAGATATTTGCAACTATGTTAAGAAGCACATTGAATGTAGCAGTTCCTAATGCAATTGTAGGTGTATGGTGTGAAACTCAAATTTTATTGTGCCACAAATAGTTTTTCCATCAATGACTTGACTTTCCAGAATGATAAACAGCTCTTGGTAAGTTCTGAACAAAGTAAAGGGTAATTTTATTGTGGTTTACACAGTATTTGCATTCTTAGAGAAGTCAGCATACATGACAAATCTTTCGCCTATTTTTCTCTTGACACATTTTGTCCCACATTTTAACCTCTTTGAAATCAGGAAATTCATTTTATAGTCAATGGCTCCTTACAGTTTCTTTCAAACAGATGGCAGTCAAGGTAAGCAAACTTGGTCATCTGTTCATATTATCAGCACTTAAGCTGAGTTATCTGCTTTAGGTATTACATGTGTTGAGCTTAAGTACTATATAAAATGTCATTTAAAGAGATTATGCTATGATTCAGCATTGAAACAAATAGTTATTCACAGGCATGAAAGCAGGGAAGTGGAACATTATTTTGAAATTAAAAAATATTTTATCATTGAAAGAACAACCATCATTCAATATTTTTTTAAAGAAACATCTAATTGCTTTATAGAGCACATTCCTTTATTAAAACAAAGATGGCATCATAAATAAATGTTCTCTTGTCTTTTCGTAACAAACATGCAAGGATTGACTATCACATGCCACTCTATGCAACAGAAAGCAGAAGAATTTGTAGATCCCTCAGAATAATGGAAGGCAGAAGAATTTGTAAATCAGAGTAGATGAAAGAAATTTCAAAGGAACAAAAGCTGTTGAGACCGATTTGTGTGTTGTACAGAACTATGTTTAAAGCATTACGTCCTAATTTAATTTGCAGCATTTATTCCTTCTCAGTTATAAATAAAATTATAGTACATCTTAAAATCAATAATATATTGAATGAAATCTGATGCATATATGTCTTATAAAATATTCCAAAACCATGTAAAACCTGGAACAATTATTCACTACAAAGGACTGTCCTACAAATTGCAAGATATCTAGAATGCTTATCTCCTGATAACCAAATATCCTGCTTATGACAACAAAATTATCCAATAAATTACAGAACACTCCCGAGAAAGGGAGTGGGGTTTGGGTGCTGCTTCTGTTGGGAATAACTGTCGTAGAGCTTATCCCAGGAACTAGTTCATAACATATGTTCAATAAGTGCTTTCCAAAGGATGATTGATCAGTGACTAAACTTTAAAATTTTCTAATAGGTTGAACACTACTTGCTCAGCCATTGACCCTCTGTTGAAAATGGATTATTTGATTATTCCTACTGTGGGCTTTAGTTTCCTAACGTAAAATTTTTGCCCTCTGTTTAATATTACATTATTTTAGCAACTGAGATCAAAGTATGACTCATTTTTTATTCACTCGCATGCATGTTCAATAAATACTTACTAACAATTTACCATAAACCAAACATTGTACTAAGTACTGTGAAAAGAATGTAAAACAAAGTGTGTATAGATTATGTCCTTACTTAGCTTACAATGGCATAGGCAGAAAATTTAAAAAGCAAATAATGATTAAATGAGTTAAGTACTCTGAAGGCAAGGAGGGGGTAGAAATAAGGTTCATTTGAGTTTTAATCATACTAATTCATTTTGTCAGTGATAAATGCCTTCTTATTTGGAATGCAGATATCATTGTCACTCCAGTACCTCTGGAGGCTACTATAAAAATCCCATTTCTGTGAGATTCTTTTGGCTGAATGAAGAAAGTGATTAGCAGAATAAGTGTCAGTATGGTATTTTTACTTTACATTGGTAAGAATGATGGATACTTTAAATGACGAATATTGAAGTAAGTATCTCTGTCTCAAGTTTTTAGCTCCCATTTATTTTCTCAAGAGTTCTACAATTTTAGTCTCAAAACAGGCCCAGCAGAAATGCTTAGCCTTGAAAGGCTTTTCAGCAAAACAAGCCCCAAATATTCTTCAAATTGAACACAGAAAGATAATTTACACATGCCATTCATTCTGTCAAGTGTAATATAAAGTGAAAGAATGATCCAAACTTTCATTTCCTCAATTTAATGAATAAGAGATTTAATGATATAATCTCTAATTGATATTTTTATTATTAGCCATAATTGAGTTTACTTTTTGAAAATATTTTACTAATGTTATTGAATTACAAACATAAACTAATTATTTTACAGATTATAATTACTTTTAAAAAATAAATTTTCTCTTTTTCCTCTTTCTTACACATACATACACATCTACCCCAGACTCTAGTATTTTGAAAGGAAAAAAATGAAAGATAACTAGATATCAGAAATAAAAATTAAATTAATAAGTGGAGTAGGCTTGCCTCAAGCTCTCTTGTTAAGTTATAGTTGGGGCCAAAGAGATTACCCTAAAAATCAATTAAATCTAATTTTCATGTTAGACTTTCATCATTATATTAAAATGTTTCTTTTTTCAAAAATGGCAGAAAATAACATAATCAAAACTAAAGTCTTAGATCAAAAGGCATGATTACTTATCCCTCAGTGATCTCAGACATATCTCTCTTTAAATAAAGAGGCAGCACACTTTTAAGGTACAATGTTTAAGAAATATATTTCTAATATCTCTAACATTTTTGGAAATATTCTTCCATTCTGAAATAACTAGATTATTTATTTATTTATTTATTTTAGAGTCAGGGTCCTGCTCTGTCACCCAGGCTGGAGTGCAGTGGCATGATCATAGCTCACTCTAACCTCCAACTCTTGGGTGCAAGTGATCCTCCCACTTCAGCCTCCAGAATAGCTCCAACTACAGGCATGCACCATCAAGACCAGCTGATTTTTTTTTTTTTTTTTTTTGGTAGATACAGAGTCTTGCTATGCTGCCCAGGCTGGTCTGGAACTCCTGGCCTCAAGCGATCCTTCCACCTGGACCTCCCAAAATGCTTGGATTATGAAAATGAGCCACTGCACCCAGCTTAGACAATTTAATATAGTGAATTAAATATCCTGTGCTCCAATCACTAGAGTATTTTTGTTTCCCAAAGTTTCTGATTCATTTCTGAGACCACTGAAATCTTTTTATGTTGATATTTAAGCATTAATATCTGAATTTTCCAATGTATCTTCTTTCTTTTTCTCATCATCCCTTCCCCATCACACACACACCCCAAATCTTTTGTTCCACATTTCTGAGTTGTAAAGATGAGAAATTCACTGCATGTCAGGGTGTTAACAAGATCATCTAAAATAAACCTAGCGGGTAGCATTTACAGATAAACTACAGCATCATGAATATGGATGTGAAAATAGTCAAGTTTGAAACCTTAGAAAATTGTAAGTGCTAGAGTTAACTCTTAAACCTAAAATAAATTTAGTATTTTAATGTTTCTATCTTTTAATGAGCTAAATACACTTCGATTCTGCTACAGTGACATGACATTTCTCATCCATTAAAAAATGACAGTTTAAAACACAAAATAACCTGCCCATTACCATAAGGCCCACAAACACCTGTGCATCTATATATTCTCTGCATTAAAACTTTGTGACAGAGTTGTCTAAAAAACAATTTTGTTCTTCTCCTCCTCCTTACCATGTTAGTGGTAAAACAGGTGACTGAAAATGTGGTTCTAATCATATTATTCTTATAGATACCTCTTCTATTCCCAGTGTGAAGTGAGGACACTTCTACAAAGTACTTTTATAGGTGTGGAGTTATAAAAGTAATAGACCTTGAAACTTTCATTTCACAGATGAGGAATCTAAGAGTCTAAGGAGTCAATACACCTGCGCAATAAAAAAGAGCAAACTCATGACTAAATATTAACAAAAACCGACTTAATTAATATCTCATTAAATCTTTATTTTAATGTGAGCATATCATCTCAAAATAAAGGATTTGGGCTTGAATCCAGTAGACTAATAGTAATACTCTACTCAGATATGCCAAAAATAAAATAGACTAGAAAACCAAAACATTTTCCATCTCTGAAATTCTGTAAATTGGTGATCTGCATGAATAATTATTTTAAGGGTAAAATGTTTATACACAGAAAAATGATTACAAAGCTTACAAAGTGGTTAAATCATGATTTTCTTTTACCCCTTTCCAGACAAATGTCAAAATTCTTACAATAAATCACAGAACAATCTATGATTTTGTTATTTCAGTTAGAATTGGGTTTACTTCTTTCAATTTCAAGCTAGTTATCTGGTGCCAGCTATAGGTTTGCCTCAAGCCCATATTTTATTGCCTCTCAAAGCCAAACCCACCTGCCTTTTTCTTATTTTGTGATGCTGCATCTGAACTCTGAAAACTACTTTTCTTCTTTTGCCTTCCAACTTAATGTTAGGCTCTACCAACAGCAGGTACTAGAGGGAAAAGGTAAGATTAGAAGAGAAAGAGACTTAATTTCAGGAATATCCACCCTGTAACTTCAAGAAATTAGGAATCTTAAACTGGGCATGGTGATTCACACCTGTAATTCCAGCTACTCAAGAAGCTGGGGTGAGAAGATAGCTTGAACCCAAGAGTTGTAGATTACAGTGAGCTGTGATCCTGCTGCTGCACTCCAGCCTGGGCAGCAGAGTAAGACCTTGTCTCTTAAAAATCAAAACAGAAAAAGAAGAAATTAGGACTCTCCTAGAAATGCTTTGGAATTCTCTCAGCTCTCAGACTATTAATTATCACAAACTTAATCAGGTGATGCCTCCAATTGTGGCTGCTTTCCAAGTTATAATTTTTTTATTGGTGCAAATCAACATGATTGTTCACACTTGAGTATGTAGCTATTGACCTAGCTAATGTTTTTTTCCTCTCCATAAAAAGTTTCAAGAAAAACTAGAAGTTTGCTTTCACCTGATTGGGCTGAGAGTTTACTTTTGCAGTGTTATTTCTGTACTGTCAGCCCTCCTGCTCTCTGCCCTAATGTAGTCTCCTGAGATTTTGATCATCTTGACATTCCATCTGGTCTACATCACAGTGGTCTACATATTAATGAAATTATGCTGATTGTATATGATTAGCAGAAAGTGTTGAGTACTTTAGATGCCTTGGAAGGATATATATGAATGAAAGGTTAGGAAATAAAACTCACAAAAATGCAGAGACACTCTATAAAGTGTCTTGGGAGCCAAGGGTCTGGAGCATGTCAAGCTATTTCCCCAAAGATGAAATACAAGTTGATGTACATCTTACCACCTACCATTAAAAAAAAGAGAGTCACAATGTCTTTTTAGATTTTGGAAGCAACAATTGAGTATACTATTTCAACCTATCTACCAAGTCACCAGTAAGGCTTTCAGTTTCAAGTAAGGATCAGAGCAAGAGAAATCTCTGCAGTAAGTGAAGCCTTAATTGTGAGCTGCTCTCCTACTTGGCCTTGATGATGCAGCAGATCCAATAATACTCAGTGTTTGTGGCAAAAAGAAATACTGTATGAGCTTCTGGCAAGCAGCAGTGAAGGAACTGCAGAGTAGACCTCTAAGGTTTTAGAACAAATCAATTTTCCCTTCTGAAAATAATGATCTATCTTTAGAAAAACAGCTTCTGGGTTGTTAATTCAGTGTTAGAAGAAATTAAATCCCTAACTACTGGACATCAAGAGATCATATGAACTGAGCTTCCCACCATGAAATGGGCATTCATGAGTTTGTCATCATGAACCATAAAGTTGGGAACATGAAGCAGTAGTCTATCATCAAATAGAAATTATACAAAAGGACTGTGTTCAGGCAGGTCTGGAATGAATGATGGTGGATCAGTCTCCCTGGACACTGACTCCTGTGTCATTGCCTCCTATCCTTCAATCTACTCCTATAGCCTCATGTGTGGTTCCTTATTACCAGTTGACTAAGGAAGAAAAAGCTTAACCTTGGTTTAAAAATGGGTAACTTCAGAATTGGACCTAAGGGGCAATGGCAAAGGAAATTCCACAGAACTTCAAGAGATACACTTGATTGTCCACTTTACTGGATTGAGAGAAAGTCAGAAGTACAGATCTACATGGTACATAAATGATTGCTAATTGTTTGGGTGGATCATCAGAGACTTGAAAATAACAGAGCTAAAATATTAGTAAGAAGAATGTCTGTGAAAGTATTATGTGGAGATCATTCAGAATGGGCACAGAAGAAAAGATGTCTGTGTCACATATATATAAATGTTCACCAAATGGCATCCACTGCAAAGGAAGCAACAAATAATTAAGTGAAAAAAATTACATTCTCTGAATGTCAGTAGCTCCTTTCCTCCTTTCCCCAGATACCCCCATGCATGCTTAATGGACCCATGATAAAGTGGCCATCCTGGCAGGAATAGATGCTCTATATGGTCTTAACAACATAGACTTATTTTTACCAAAGGTGACCTAGCTAACTCCTGACACTGGCTACCACTGCTGTTGAGTGCCTAATCCAACAATAACAGAGATCAACACCAAGCACCTACTATGTTACCTTTCCCTGGAAAGAATAGCCAGCCATCTGGTGGTATGTTGACATTGATTACACTGGACCCCTTCTCTCATGAAGGGGTATAAATTCATCCTTACTAGAATGGACAAATATACTAGAGATGGATTTTCTTTCCCTGTCCATATTGTTTCTACCAACACCACCAGCTATCATTTCAGAGAATGCCTTATTCACTATCATTGTATTATGTAAACCTTTGCTTCAAATTATTTTACAGTAAAGGAACTGCAGTAACAGCTTTATGCCCAAGGAATTAATTGACATGCAATATACTCCATATTTCAGAAGTGGTTAGACTAAGAGAAAGATGTATTGCTTACTGAAGATAGCTCCAATTGAAAGACCACACCCTATTTGTCTTATAGGAGACCATTATATGGTATTTTCTCACCCATATCCAGAATACATAATCCAAGAATCAAGGAATGAAAGTGGAGTGAATCTTCTCACTACTATGCTTAATAAACCACTTCCAGAATTTTTGTTCCCCATCCTCACAGCAGCATTCCTAGTTTGAGGGGAATGGTTCTACTGGGAACACAACAATGGATCCACTAATATTAACATTGAGATTTTTACCTGGCCACTTGTCATGTTTTATGCCACTAAAGCAACAGACGAAAGGATGAATTAATTGAATGGCTGAAGTGATTGAACTCAACTACTAATGGGAAATTGGGCTTCTCCTTGTTTTTACCCCTTTTACCTTTTACCTTTGCTAATTTCAATCTGTATCCTTTCTCTGTAATATACTGTGACCATAAACACCAGTTTCTTTGAGTCCTGTAAGCCCTTCTAGTGAATCATCAAGCTGAAGTGTGGTCTTGGGAACCATTGACTCAGTTCTCCAGTTCAATATTGATTATATATGGTGTAGTGAGCATCTATCCCTGTAGTATCTGTTGCCATATAAGAGATTCTTTTAATTTTGCTCCCTTAAGTATTTTATATGCTGTAGTTTTTGTTTTCTGATTGTTTTGTAGATAACTTTTGTACCCTTTATGTAATTATAGAAAGTTCCTTCTATTCTGAGTTTTCTAAAAGATACATCATAATTGAATGTTGAATTTTCTATTTTTTTTTTCTTCAGCTAAAAGGGTCATGCTTTCACTTTCTTTAACCTGAGGATATAGCTTCTTGAGGGTGGTTTCACTTAGCTATTTCAATAATGATGCTTCAAAAATATTGCCCCCAACTCAGTTTCCTCAAAAACAGTTCTTTCTTACAGTTCATACATTTGTAGGGTTGTTTGAATGGCTCTTCCAAATTCAGCTATGCCTGGCTCCTCACTGTGGGATTGGTTTATGTTTGTTCTATATGTCTGTCATTTTTGGGGGACCAGCAGAGTACACAGGGCATGATCTTCTCTTGGCAATGAGAGAAGCATAAAAGGATAAGTGGAAGCACATGATGCCTTTTAAGATTTGGCATAGGAACTGGGAATATTTTCCCTCATATCCATATTCTATTTGCCAAAGTCACAAAGCCAATGGAGCATGGAAATATACTCCACCTTTGTTTTGAGAACAGCAAAATCCCATGCTAAAGGGCATGAATATAGGGAAGGGTAAAAAGTTAGAAACAATACTTCTATGAACCACAGATTCTTAGCTATATGTGAGGTCCCATTTCCAATTGATCCCCATGCTTTATGTCTTATTCTGATAATCCATTAAACTCAAGTTCATTAATAAACACTTCCAGGAAAAGCAAACACTTCCAGCCAAAGCATCTGTGATCACTGACCACCATCATATCTTTGACCCCTGAAATGTGTAGTTAGTAAATACGTTTGAATTATTATGATGCATTTTTAGGATTTCTGTGTTCTATTGTAGGAGATTCTTCAGGATATAAAGTAAAACACAAATTTGTCAATTTTCTCCTCACAGAATCCAGAATTCCTCTGGATTCATTTTTTCTTACTAAACTATATCCTTTAGTAGCTCTTTATAAAGGTGTTAGAATTGATAGAGCCTCTCAATCTTTCTCTGAAAAATATTTTTTTGTGGCCTCACTCTTAAATTATAGTTTAGCTGGGTATAAAATTTTAATGAAAAGTTTTTTTCTATTAGTAGTTTACATATATCATTTCATTATATTCAAGTACCTATTTTTAATAAGAAAATTTACTATCTAGTTGTTATTCTTTATACCTAGATTTTCTTTCTTGTCTTGGTTTCAATATATTTTCTCTGTCTTTGAAATTCTCTAGTTTAAGAATAGCTGAGAATTTTCCAACATCAATGACAGACACAAAACTAAAGATCCAGAAAACTCAGAGAACACTATGTATGATAAATACAAAAATATCTATACTTAATCATATCCTATTAAAACTTCAGAAAACTAAACACAAAGAAAAAATTTTGAAAGACTCCAGAGGGAAAAATTACTTAATCTATAGAGAAACAAGTATAAGAATTATATCAGCCTTTTCTTCAGAAACTATGTAAATAAGAAAAGAGTGGGATGAAATTGAAAGAAAAAATGACCAACCTAGAATACTGAATTCAGCAAAATTACCCTCCGAAAGTGAAGGAGAAATAAAGACTTTCGCAGAGAAGCAAAGATAGAGAAATTTATCAACAGTAGACCTGCCATGTTAGAAATGTTAAGAGATATTCAGAGAGAAGGAAAATTATATAGGTCAAAATTTGTATCTACATAAAGAAAGGAAGAGCATCAGCTAAGAAATAAATGAAAGTAAAATAAAATATTTTTTATTCTGAATTTATCTAACAGATAAAATGTGCTCAAAATAATGACATTTAGTGATTATAGTTTATGGATAAATGAAATGAATGACTGCTATATTATAAGGAATGAAAGGGCGGTATACACACTACTCATAAAACACTATCATGTTATTTGAAAGTGGGAACTTAGATTTATTCTAAATTTATAGCTTATATGCTAAGAGTGGAGAGAAAATGGAGCCATATAAAAAGCTCAGTTAAAACCATAGATTGAAGAGAAAGAGTGGAAGATTAAAAAACAAACAAAAAGCAAGGGCAGCTAATAGAAAACAATTGCAAATATGGTAGATACTACACCAACTATATAAATAATCACTGAAAGCATGAATGGCCTAACATACCAATTAAAAGACAGAGACTATAAGAGTGAATTAAAAAACAAGATCCAATTATGTTTTCTATAAGAAACCCACTTTAAATATAAAGACACAGATTAAAAAGTAAAGGATGGAGAAAAATATACCATCCTACACACTAATGAAAAGAAAGCTGAAGTATTTATATTAATTTCAGACAAAGCAAACTTCAGAGAGAGGAAAATTGTGAGAGATAAAAAAGGGACATTACATAGTGATAAAGAATCAATTCTTCTAGAACACATAACATCCTTAACGCACTTAACAACAGAGCATCAAAATACATATGCAAAAGATAATAGAACTGCAAGGAGAAACAGACGAATCTATTACAGTTGTATTTTGACATCTTTCTATCAGTAATTGACAAATATAGCAGGCAGAAAATCAGTAAAGCATAGTTGAACTAAACAGCACCATCAATCAACTAGATTTAATTAACATTAACAGAATACTTCAACAACAGAATACACATTCCTCTCAAACTCACATGGAACACTCACCAAGATAAACCACATTCTGGGCCATAAAACACACTTTAACAAACTTAAAAGAGTAAAACAAAATTTACATATTTTTGTAAGAAGTATGCATCTTATAACACACATATTTCAAGCATCTATGAACTAGGAGAAGTGAGTATTTAAAAGAGTAATTAATTATACTGAATTTGAAGAGGGAAGAATATGAATTGTATATTTACCACTTGGTGTATATAGCTGTAATATTTCAGAAAATAAAGTTGTTTACAAATGGAATAGGGAATTTAACTTGATAAGAAACATTATACTTGAGAATGGAGAAATCTTTTATATTTATGTTATAACCAGTAATTGCCATTTAGCAATTTAATAATGCAGGAGAAGGCACCAAAAAGATTAATACATATCATAGTTTTTAAAATGAAATATACATACACTCATTATGTATGTATATATTTCCTCCTCCCCCCTTCCATCTGCCCAATGCCCAATGAGTGTCATTCTTATAAGTGCACTTAGGTGTTGATCAGTTAAAACCAATTTGATGGCGAGTACATGTGATGCTTATTTTTCCATTCTTGGGATACTTCACTTAGTATAGTGGGTTCCAGCTCTATTCAGGAAAATACAAGAGATGCTATATCACCATTGTTTCTTATAGCTGAATAGTACTCCATGGTATACATGTGCCACATTTTATTAATTCACTCATATATTGATGGGCACCTGGGTTGTTTCCATGTCTTTGCAATTGATCATACCATTTTATGGTATTGAAAATCTACTGGAATTTGGCTTTGCTTTTCCCAAAACTTTAAAAATACAGAAAGAATACAAATAAGCATTTCTTCTACATTCATAATGGCACCCAAATTATCAAATTATTTGGTGAAATTCATATCCATCTTTAACCAACTCAAAGGCTTTCTATATAAGTTCCAAATCTTTCTTATGGAAATGTTTTATGACTACTTCTGATCTGAATATGAAAGATATTCCTCATCATTTTCACCCCAGACCCAGACATCTTTCCACGGACAGTTCACAAAATACCACAAAAAACAGTCTGATCTGGTACATAAGCTGGTTTTACAGTTTGATGAATCTGCTTCATATATTTTTTAAAATTCAATAATTAAAAACCTCATGATATTAGAAATTTCTCATCTGTGATATCTACACTTGTAAAGTGTTACTTTGGAAGTTTTTCATACTTGAATATTGTGTCTTCTTTTGCATTCATCATAAAATTCATAAATTTCTACTAATATTCATAATTTATTTTCAGAAGGAAAAACTATTAAATAGTTGGTTTTGCAGGTCAACAGTACAGTAATGGTACCTAGGGAAGTAGTTGTGTATTTCTCCATCTTATGGCCTCAAAAGGACAGTAGTTGTTTTTGGAGGGAAACCACCATACTCAAAAAAGCAGCAAATATCATAGATAGACCACGAGTATCACCACATAATTCGAGTGGCATTCAAGTTCTAGTACAATAGACTAATTTCCCAAGAAATTAGAGTTCTTTTCAAGCATAGGCCTCTGAATTTTTTTTAAAATTCTCGCCTGCCTCTGGTCCCTTCACTTCAGCAGCCAAGGGGTGCTGCTGCTCACATTGCTGAGTTTATCCTTATCTGCCGTCACCTACTTACCACCCCACCCACGGTGCTGCCGCTCTCTTCCAAGACTCAAACCTCCATCCCACCCCATTCCAGCTCAGAGAATCTGTGCAGCAGCAATGACACAGCTGCCAGGCACCCCTACTCCCTGCTTTCTCCTTCTCTCCCCTCCTTCTTCTCTGCTGGAGTCACAGAAAGTGTTTTATTCCTATAATCAGCTTAAATATGCTTATTTCATAGTTTCAAACTATTCAATAATTTCAAATATCTGTGGTGGGAATGTGCTTCATTTCCTTGTGTGACTTTACTCTCTGGTTAATTTCCTCATGTGATTTGTTGTTTCATATTGAGAGTTCATATCTCATGGAGCTAAAGCATTCCCTGGGTCTTTTTCACATATGTAAGGCACATAGAATGTGCAATATAAACATAGTTATGAAGACATGAACCCTCATGACTGCAGGAAAGACGAAAAGTTGGGTGTAGCTAGGGAGAAGTATGGATAAATTCAAAGACAAACAAAATAAGAGTGGTTTTCTTAGTGCTCTGGGCTGCTATAACAAAACACCTTAGACTGGATAATTTATAAACAACAGAATTTATTGCTCACAGTTGTGGAGACTGGGAAGTCCATGATTAAGGTGCCAGGAGATTCAGTCTCCAGTGAGGGTCCATTCTTCATTGATGACATCTTTCATGTATCCTCACTTGGTGGAAGCAGCAAACAGTCTCCCTAGAGCTCCTTTACGAGAACACTATTCTCATTCATGAGGGTTCTGTCGTCGTGACCTAATCACCTCTTAGTAGCATCACATTAAGTTCCAACACATGAATTTGAGTGGCAGGGGGGACACATGCATTTAGACCAAGGCTGTAGTACAAACAACTTTTATAGGAAAATGAGATTTCAAAAGAAGATGAGGAGCAACTGGTGCAAAATGTGAAAGTCCTTGTTTACAAGTTAATAAATAGATGTAATTTGAAAGCAGTTTGAAGACAGAAAGATTATGGCCCGAGCACAGCTTGGTGAAAATTATTTTGGCAGCTGTGTCCAATACCAATTAAAGTGGGAAGAGGGGTGGGGAACCTGTGGCCTTTTGATTTCAGAATTATTCTTTTTTAAGCATCAAAGGAGCCAAGAAAAGCTTCATCTTTCTCTGCTGAACCCCTTTTAATAAAAGGATTTGTTCTGTAAAATTTGGATTCAGTCAAAAGGCCGCACTCAAGGATCCAGAAGGCCACATGTGGCCCCAAGGCCAAAGCTGACAAATAAGATAAATGGTATGGAAGAAGGTTTCCCCGAGAAACTCATTTATCTGAAGGATAAATTGGAGTTAGCCTAGAGCTGTGTGGAAGTGAGGAGAACATATGGGAAAAATACTGATTCTCATCAGATTAACTCTGTTAATTTTTGGCTACATTACTATCATTTGTGTCCCACTACCTCATCCCTCACTCATTCGACAAACATTTATTGAAGAGTTTACTCTGTACCAGCCATAATTACAGGTGCTGGGAATACAATGAAAAAAAAATCTTAAACTATGGTGAAGGAAAGAGAAAAGTAGATTGACCATTTCAACACATTGCAGTAAGTGCTGTGGAGTAGGAAAGAAATAGCATTAAAGGTAGTAACAGTATCTGTAATTACAAAATTAATGCTATTACTACTAAGTTCTTGAGAATCACCTTAACAGTGGATTTTTAAATTTCATTAAACACCGAATACAAAAAAAGGCAGTTGTGGGGATGCAAAAGATGATGAGAACATTTTGTGCTCGTTCCTTGTAAGGAGCCATGGTCGCCGCGTGGGCACTATCATCTCAGGCAGAAAGAGGCCTGGGAAGGGCTGGAAGTGTCAGCTCTTTGTTTCAGCCTTGTGACTAACTACTGCTGCCTTCTTTTCAAATACAGAAGAAAATCACATAAGAGGCCCTTTCATAAACAGCAGGATAAAAGGTAAGGGGGGGTCTAAAAACTAATGTAAATCGAATGCTACCCAAAGCACTAAATTTAAGCTGCTTATCCTCTGAGAGAAGCAGATGTTTTGCCAGCGATACCCCTTGTCCTTGTGAGTAGCTGTGCTGAACCACCACAGGCCTTGTAAATGATTGGGGGCAGGAGTCTGGAGAATATTTCCTAAATCCATCTTCCTGTGCATCCACAGAGCTCAGCAGAGAATTTTTGTATCTTTACAACACTTATTTTGAAACCTTCCATCACCAAAATTGGATATATAATGTCTTGCATTCTATTTATTCAGCACTAACACATTTAAGGTGCCAACTGCAGGCTTCTCAAGAAACTGTAGTGTTTGTGGAATTCTGCCAATAGCCTGAGAAGGTTCTAAAGGGCTTGGCTGAGAAAAGGATTCATCCAAGTATAATTGCATCCAGCATGAAAGGTCACACAAGTCAAGGTCTGTTGCCAAAATGCTGCTACTGAGGATTAATTAATATCAATTGAGCATCCAAGAGTGTCTGGCCTTTTACCAAGACTGCCTTTCTCAGTCTTCCCCCACTAACAACAGTGGAGTAACACTAGCAAGGCCAATGGATGCTCTCCTCTCTGGCCATAATAGAATGGGAAAGGGCTGATGTGTACAGGGATATGGCCTTCTCTATTTTCAGGCAGATAAAAATAGGTTTTGTAGTCATGTATGTAGGACCAGATACATTTTTGCATCCATCAATAAATAATCAAAATGACTAAAATTTATTGAATTCTAGCTATATGTCAGACCTTGAGTTTGGCACATTTTATGTTTAATCATATAGCCTTCACAATAACCCTGCCAATTATTATTATCCTCATTTTACACACAGGGGAACTGATGCTTTAAGTATTGGCCACAGTCACATAACACATGAATTCTCTACCTCCACTGCCAGTGCTCCTTCCCCATGTTGCATGTCTCTGGCTGAATCTAAGCAAATCGCTTCTTGCTCTGGAAACTCTGCAAAATACATAGAATATTGCCTGTCATTGGAGGCAACTTGCATCTCCTATAGACTAGCTTGGGGTGGGCCATATGTCTTCCATGTATAAAACCTTAAGAATCATTAATTAGCACTAACTATTAATTTAACCCTTATTGGTACACCTATAATCAGCTGAATTCCTGCCAGCACAGTTCAACTTGAAGTAGAAAATATAGCATAAATCCCACATCTTTGTATTATACTGTGGTTTACTGAAAATAGACAAATGCTGAACTTAGTGTTTTGGTGGCAATGACACAGTTTAAGCACTTTTCTTTTTTTTGATCTCTCTTGCTCTAAGATTGGTGACAAATCCTGTAGGACAAGAAGGACTTTTGTTTTTCTTTTCCATTGCTGCAAAGACACAATTTCAAAGACCAGGGTTATGATTACACAGACACATTGGAAGGTGTACTAGATATTCTGTGAATTGCACTGAATTCCTTGCATACAGATTTTTTTAAATGTAGAAATATTATGATCTTCTTTGAAGAAGCATGAAATGTTCAAATAGAAAGGAAAGGCTAAGGGCCGGGCGCGGTGGCTCACGCCTGTAATCCTAGCTCTTGGGAGGCCGAGGCGGGCGGATTGCTCAAGGTCAGGAGTTCAAAACCAGCCTGAGCAAGAGCGAGACCCCGTCTCTACTATAAATAGAAAGAAATTAATTGGCCAACTGATATATATATATATATAAAAATTAGCCGGGCATGGTGGCGCATGCCTGTAGTCCCAGCTACTCGGGAGGCTGAGGCAGAAGGATCGCTCGAGCCCAGGAGTTTGAGGTTGCTGTGAGCTAGGCTGACGCCATGGCACTCACTCTAGCCTGGGCAACAAAGTGAGACTCTGTCTCAAAAAAAAAAAAAAAAAAAAGGAAAGGCTAAGATGTTGATTATGATGGAATCATGGCTCTGCCATAACACTAGCCATTGTCAGATCCTAACCTGTGGTTAGTTATGCCTGTGTTAATCTATCCCAGGCATTGCGTTTCATTTTGTTGTCAGTTTTAAATTTTTTCTGCTTTCCTTTAGCACACAGATCAACACTTTGGATTGTAGAGAGATTGGGCATTCAATAAAACAAACATGTATTGAGCGCCTATTTTTATCCTCTTAATTTTGCAACCAACCCCTGGTGATTTCATATCCAGCCTATCCAACCTAACTGTTTTCTGCATTTGATATGACAATGTCAAATCAGCCTAATGTTTTCCAAAATTTTAATTTCCTTTATTATTGTAACAAACAAATCAAAGGATTCTCAAATCTATCCATGATCCTGAGAATGTAAGAGAGCACTGGGCATTAACCAAGTGTGCAGATACAAAATACTATGCCTACTTTATAAATATTACATAATACTTATAGCTGGATATGGCTGTGAACTAGGTCATTAGTAGGCTCATGAACTAGGCTCAAAACTAGGCTCATGAACTAGGTCATTAATTCACCTCATTGACAGAATAAACAATAGATTAAGGACACTTATTAGAGAGTAGTGGCCACACAGAGAGTCTAAAAGAGACTAGAACCTGATTGATGGGAGAGGAAACCTAGGAAAGAGATTGACCAGGAAAGGAAACAGCTCAGCTCCCAGAGGGCATGGACATAGATGTACCCCAGGTATTTATAGTAACCCCAATTATGTATTCAAACCATCTTTAGGGAGTAGAACATTTAAATGCCTATTCTATGATACACACTATATTGGGCACATTGCACATGATATGTAATTTAATTTATATAAAACTCTTATGAGTTTTTTTGCTAAGGTAGAATGGATTTAGGTAGAATAAATAACTTTTCCTGACTCATATGGCTTGAGAATCATGACTCAAACCCTGGGTTGTTCAAGTCCAAGGCTCAAGCTCTCATCGTGATATTGTTTACAGCACCTAGTGTCCACCTGGAGAAATTCTACTGATGCTTCCACATGGCCTCTTTCCTATTTTTCAAATTTAATCCATGTAGGTCTCATGTTCAATCAGATATTTTATTTTGCATTATGTTTTTTCCCTTTCCTATCCTTTAACAATCTGATTCACTCTCCCAGCTTCAATAATCACTTTAGTCAAATAACTTATAAATCTTTTTCATCCTGAGTTCCCTTACAAGTTCCAGAAGTATTAATATATTTGTAACTGCTTGTCCTATTCCTTCCCCTGAATGTTCCCCTGGAAACTCAAATACAGTGTGTCCTCATGTGTATTTATAAAAAAATAAAAACTTAGATGTAGTATGGACATTAGTTTGCCTAAAATAAAAATAGCAAATGCATGCACAGTACTTTCTGTGCTAAGTGCTTGATGTATTAACTCATTTAATTATCTCAACAACATATGATGTGATGCTACTATTCCCACTTTACAGGTGAGGAAACTGAAGCACACAAAAGTTAGGTGAGTGACCCGAACCACATACGTGGCTATTAACTGGGGCAGGAACACAGTGTTTGATAGTATTTGAACCTGAGCACTCCGGTTTCAGAGTCTTGGCTCTTCACCACTGTGCTCTCCTGCCCCTCCTGCCCCTCCTGCCCCTCCTGCCATACGGGTGAGGCTGCTGCAACACATGGAGGTTAGGTGGGCAGCTCCAGGCCACGTGGACAAAGCGATAGCATCAGGACTGGATCTTTGCACTCTGAGCCATTATATTTCTATTATATTCCATTGTCTTCCTTCATCTGCCTCCACTATAACCCATGTCTTCTCTGGATTTCCTAATTCTGTTAGTGACTTCACTCTTAGACACCCTGGTGGAAACCCCTGTCATCCTTTTCACGGTCTCTCTTTATCCAACCAACTGCCCAGTCGTATAGATTTAATTTTATCACATTTCTCTCATCTCGTCCTACATATCCTTTCTTCACTGCTCCTGCGTTATCTCTCTCACTCTCATCTAATTTTAGACTCCCTCCTACTTCCATTTCCTGATCTACAGAGCCAACCACTTTCTGCTCTTTTAAACTATTCTTATTGCATATGTCCTTACTTCCAAATAGCATGTGTTATTGCTACGGCTTGAGTTTTTATTTTAGGCATTAACTGTTGATTTCTCACAATAGGTGATGAAGACTCAGCTCTGTTTCTCCCCAGCCCCCATGAGACATTTCACAATTTTCGTTTTTCAAATATAAATATACTGTAATTTTAGTTGGATCAGTGTTTGCATTGTCATGACTAAGCACTTTTTCTTATTGATTCATGTAGCACAATATGATGTCTTTCCTTTCTCTATTGAACAGTTTGTTTCCCCCGAAGCTTCATTTGCTTAATTTTCTATCATGAATTCAACAACAAATTCAAATTCTCCCAGTTGTGCCAGGATTTCTCAACACATTCAAGCACTTCTCAATCTCATCTTACTGATACATCTCACTGGAACTTCAGACCTGCTCTGTGAAGACATTCCCCACCCCCACCCCCAGGCCAATTATACCACCGCCATATTGAGATCTCACTTCCCCATGATCCCGGTGAGTCTCTTTTCCTAATCTTGGGTTGGATATATGTTTTCCAGACCCCACGTCATCTTCTTTCTAGCTATAATTTCTCCTTTTGCTGAAGTAGTATCTTGAGAAAGGGTGTGTGAAAGGTACATTTTTGAGACTTTCTTATTTGACCCTCATATTTGATTGATAGTATATATGGGTATAGAATTCAAGGCAAGAAAGCAATATCTACTAGTCTCCAGCATGGCTATTGTCTGTGACATTTTTATTCTTGATCCTTTGTATGAATCTACTTCTCCTCCTCCTCTTATTTATTTTCCTAGGTCTCTGGAAGCTTGTAGGATTATTTCTTTGTCTCCCATGTTCTGAAATTTCACAGTGATGTGCTTTAGTGTAGTTCTATTTTCATTCATTTTTCTGAGCACTCAGAGAGCCCTTTCAATGTGGAAACTTACATCTTTTCATAGAGGGATTTAAATATATATATACACACACATATATGTATATGCATATTTTTTTTTTGAGATAGAGTCTCGCTTTGTTGCCCAGGCTAGAGTGAGTGCCTTCGCATCAGCCTAGCTCACAGCAACCTCAAACTCCTGGACTCAAGCGATCCTGCTGCCTCAGCCTCCCGAGTAGCTAGGCTACAGGCATGCACCACCATGCCCAGCTAATTTTTTCTATATATATTAGTTGGCCAATTAATTTCTTTCTATTTATAGAAAGAAAGATGGGGTCTCGCTCTTGCTCAGGCTGGTCTCGAACTCCAGACCTCGAGCGATCCACCCACCTCGGCCTCCCAGACTGCTAGGATTACAGGCGTGAGCCACTGCGCCCATCCTGTATACACATTTTAAAATTGTTCCCCTTTCTTTCTCTGTTTTCTCTTGAATTTCACAATATTTGATATTGAACTGCTTGGACTCTTTTTTCCTTGGTATTCTGGGAGATTTTCTTACTTTTACTTCCAACCATTTTTAGGTTTTTTGTTTTTTTTTAATTTCTGCTATATTGTTAGTTTTCAAGTTTTTTGTTGTTCTCTGAACCACTTCATAGTTTCTACTTCATAGATGCAATATCTTTTATCTCTCAGAGGATATTAATGTGCGATTTCTCTAAGGCTTTCTTCATCCTGCAAAATCTATTTCTCCAAGTTTTGGTTTTGATCTCTATCTTCAATATCAGAGGTTTTACTCAAATTTGCTATGAGCCTGGTGTGTCAGCTGATATTTATGAATGGCCCACTAACGTTTGGAAGCCTTGAATGGATAGGTGGGACTGTCAGTGAGGAGCTTGACTAAAGGGTAATTATGGAGGGCCAGATTGGATTTGTGAGGAAACAATTGATGACATTATTTCTTTAAAACTTTTTTTCTTGGCTGGTCACATTCCCTAGGGAAGAATCTCCAATTTTTGCCTGGATGGTAAAATTCTCCCTATCAGCATTATAATAAACAGAAGAGAAAGAATGCTGAGGGTCCCAGACTCAGAGTAAATTTCACTTAATGCCCCTGTTTTCAACCAATAACCTTGCCTTCAAATCTACCTGCTGTTCCCCATCCACAGACCCTCTGTTTTACTAACCTTAAAGAATAAATCTCTAATCATCTGACTGGTAAAAACAGGGGCATTGTCTTGACATTATGCAATACAGGAAAGAATAGAGGGGGCTATCTTCTTCCTAAACGAACTTCCAATTAATTCTTCTGTTTATAGCCCCAAATTCACCTACTCACCTGGCACAAAAACTTCCTCAGCCATTGAGAATTCTGTGGCATAACTCGGGTTATTTTCACTCTTCATATTTCTCAGGTGTGCTCATTAAGTTTTTGTTCATCCACCTACTTTGACAGATCCCAAATTTTTGTTATTAACTTGTTTTCATTCTCCTTGTCCTTTTAGGTTTATACTTTAAAAACTAAAATCTCTTTACTGTCATTTTAGTGTGATGTGAACAGGGGACAGAGGGTCAATTCATGGCTTCAACTTATATCTTTTACTAGATACTGGACTTCATTTCCTCTTGTCTAGTAAATTACACTAGTCTCCTAACACCCTGGTCATGTCCGTCCTCTGCTCAGAAGCAGTTTTTCTGTGGAATAAAGTTACCATTTTCCATTGACTAGAGCAGTTGTTCTCAACCTATTTACTGTCCTCATCGCTATTCACATAAACAATTTTTCCAAGCACGATCACCTCTCAGTACCGTGATTCACTTGCTTACAACTCCTAAGGTGATGATGTTTTACACATGGCCTTAATCTACCATTTTGACTTGTTACATATGATTTCCTGTACCCCTTGCCTTAACCAAAATTGTTTTTGTTCCTTAATCTGCCATGTGTTTCCTTCTGTCTATGACTTCCCTTATACCTTCTCTGACAAAAGTAGCTTACAAATTTTAATGAGTCTCGAAGTCCCAGATAAAATATACTTCCTTAAGGAGCATTTCCTCACTCATAATGCTTTGTGCTTCACCTGTAATGTTTTGTGCTTCACTTATAATGCTTTGTTCATCTCATTTGGTTTTTTACTCAAGATATTCTATCACTATTTCATTCCTATACTATAAGCTCCTTGATAGTGGGAATTACATCTTATTCTTATATGTTAGCAATGCAATAAATACATGGGCTCATGTAATTGAATTAAACATCTTTAAATCATAATATACAGGATATATAATAATTTCTAAAAACTTAAAGTGTTTTCCCTAATTCTTATATTTATTTGCAAAGGCAACAACATTTAAAATAAAAAAAGAAATAAAACCCCAGTCACTTCTTCATCTCTGCTGGCTTAACTGATTCACAGTAATTGTATAACTCTCAGCATGGTCTGAAATTCTGTTACAAATTGTATATCTATGAGGAAAAAAAATTCATTATCCAAAAGTGAAATTTTTCCCATAAAGTATATTGATCACAATTTCAGTGCAGCTTACTATTGAGAATTTGCAAATGATTCACTAAAGCAATTTCCTCAGATAAAAGAACATTGCTGGCCTGAGGGGTTTATGGGTATTATTACAGTAACTTCAGAAAGATGACCAAGTATCCACAGATTTCCCTGAACCATTTTTAAAATCTTCTGCATCATTTAAAATATTGTGTGCCAGCAGGAAGACAGGGTAATAGGCAGTAGCTCATGCTGCAGTAGAAATATCTACAGTGTTGTCAAAATAAATCTAATCTTAGATTCAACTTCCCTCCCTGACCAAATTCTTATTTTCAGGACTATATTTTATTCATATAAGTTTTGATCAGCTCATCACTTGCTTTCTACCAGATGCATTTTAGGAACATATATTATAATGGGAATCATTTTTTTCCCTTAAAACTAAAGCTAAAGGGATCCAAACTTGATTTTTCATTGATTATGCACCCAGCATTGTGCTACGTGGTTTTAAAAGCTACCTGGTTTCATAAAAACCAAAATCCTCTATCTACAAAGTCTAAAAACCCCTGTTATACACCATCTTTCAGCAACATAATTGGAGGCTACTATATTCATGATCAAACACTCAACATTCAATAAATGACAAACATAACAAACAGCATGAGATCACTAGATTATGTATTGAACATCTGATGTTCACACGGCATAATTACTGAACTGAGATGTAAGTCAATAAAATGAGTATTAATGTACTGTACATTGGAAGATAATCCTGATATTGCCTGGAGTACACACAACACATACAATCAATCAGCTCCATTCTAAATTTGGCCTGAAAACAAATGTAATTCTTTTATAAATGCCAGATAAATCACCCTAAGCAGTTTTGTCAGGCACAGATATTTGAGAAGCATTGCTCAGGCAAAGGTATAAAGCTACCCCCTTTACTCTCTCAGATTTCATTACAGTGAATTCTTTCTGTCAGAGTTGCCCTTGAAGGTATGAGTGAGGGTGTATGAGGGTGAAGGGACGTGCAAAGGCAGGTGGCAGGGGAGGAGCAAGAAAGCTTGATGGAAAAGGACAAAATTCAAGGTTCCTGCTTTGTCATATCCTCCTGTGATGGCAGTTAATTTATGTGTCAACTTGGAGGGTGATTTGTTGTTGTTTTTTTTAGCGTATTATGGGGGTACAAGTGTTAAGGTTACTTATAT
Organism: Microcebus murinus; assembly: GCF_040939455.1. Lineage (NCBI taxonomy): Eukaryota > Metazoa > Chordata > Mammalia > Primates > Cheirogaleidae > Microcebus > Microcebus murinus. The sequence goes on along the minus strand of NC_134108.1, from coordinate 60,004,202 downwards.
TGCTCATGCCCCCCTCCCCCTCGAGTAAGAGCTTCAAGCATGTCCATCCCCCAAACGTTGCACATCTTACTTGTTGTAGTTGTATATACCCCTCCCCTCCCACTCCCTCCCACCCTCCTGACACCTGATAAATGATACTCCTATATGTCCACTTAGGTGTTGATCTGTTAATACCAATTTGCTGGTGAGTACATGTGGTGCTGGTTTTTCCATTCTTGAGATACTTCACTTAGTAGAATGGGTTCCAGCTGTATCCAGGAATCTACAAGAGGTGCTATATCACCATTGTTTCTTAAAGCTGAGTAGTACTCCATGGTATACATATACCACATTTTATTAATCCACTCATGAATTGATGGGCAGTTGGGTTGTTTCCATAGCTTTGCAATTGTAAATTGTGCTGCTATAAACATTCGAGTGCAGTTGTCTTTTTCATAAAGTGACTTTTGATCTTTTGGGTAGATGCCCAGTAGTGGAATTGCTGGATCAAATGGTAGATCTACTCGTATTGCTTTGAGGTATCTCCATATTGCTTTCCACAGAGGTTGAACTAGTTTGCAGTCCCACCAGCAGTGTAGGAGTGTTCCTCTCTCTCCGAATCCATGCCAGCATTTATTGTTTGGGGACTTTTTGATAAAGGCCATTCTCACTGGAGTTAAGTGTTATCTCATTGTGGTTTTGATTTGCATTTCCCTGATGATTAGAGATGTGGAACATTTTTTCATATGTTTGTTGTCATTATTCTGTCTTCTTTTGAGAAGTTTCTGTTCTTGTCCTTTGCCCATTTTTTGATAGGGTTGTTTGATTTTTTCTTGCTGATTTTCCTGAGTTCTAAATAGATTCTAGTTATCAGCCCTTTATCAGATCTGTAGCTTGCAAAAATTTTCTCTGGAGGGTGCTTTTTGATGAGATTAACATTTAAATAGGTGGGCTCTGAGTATTGTTCTTCATAATGTAGGTGGGCCTTGTTCAGTCAGTTGAAGGCTTGAGGGTACGGTGAAGGAGGGGAACTCACCAAATACTCATTTCTCTCCAGTAAATGAGAACCTACAAATTGAAGAGAAAAATTTAAATTTAGACTCAGATTGAAAATAGCTATGAAGAACCTTATATTTGAGATAACTGAGCCATTCTGTCAAGCAAGATTATTATTTTGTATCCCTAGTTTGCATACAGCTATGGCTTGTCTTTGCACGTATCACTGGAGAGTGGCACAGGAATAAAAGTAAAAATGTCTGAGCTGCCTACATGTGAGCCTGGATCTCACCGGACATCGCACTAAGTGCCTAAGTACTCCTCTGGGGATGGGCTTGCTGAGCTCTCCTCTCACTCTGTGTGGCTTGCCACTCTCCCCCAGCCCCAGCTGGCTGTACTGCACTAGGAAGGTATCAGGTAAGCAGCTTCTGATGTATATGAGGAAAAATATGTATCAGGCAAGGGGGAAAGAAGTGAGATCCCTAATTTTGATTGTTTTTTTTCAAATAAATCCTCAGGAGTATGAAATTTGGGAGGTTTTAGGTAGGAAACAATATAAAGAAAAATGGATGAACTCTAACATGCAAGGCTATTTTAAGGAAATAGTCAAGTCGGTGTTTTCCTGTTCTGTTTCCTCAAAGTGCCCATATGCAGTGAGTCATTGGTAGGAGAGCTCAGAATGAGTCTTCTGAAGCTATTAGCACCAGAATGCCCTCTGTGCCTGCCCCATTCGGATTGCAGAGTGCACTTGGATGGAACCGAGTTGCAGCAGCTTCCCTGATTATTTTTGAGAGTTCGAACCCAACATTTCAATCATGGTCTCCTTGCTCCCAAGCTGTGTACTTTTCTGTGGGCAAAGTGCCTCTCCATCCAGTCTTCAGGGATGCATCTCTTTCCTCCCATGCCTAAGTGCTCTGCTCCAAGTCCTTTGGGACGGGCACTCTAGTTGATGAACAAGCAATAGCCTTTCAAGCTGCCCCTGTTCTACTCCTTGGACTAGTTTTCATCTTCTGCATCTGTTGAAATATCTCAATGTCTGTGTCAATCACCTTTTCCAAGACCTTTCTATAAATTCCCTGATGTTTCCCCCTCTGCTCTGCCCCTGTGGAACTTGGCTTGAATAATTATACTTGGCCTGTGTGCAAATGTCTGTCTTTCCCATCAGAGTGTGGATGGGGGTTATTTTTGTTCTTATTCTTTTCCAGTGATGTTATAATACCTGGCACCACACCATGCACATGATAGGAACATAATAAATATTTTGTTGAATGAATATTTGATGAGAACATATTTTCAAAATATTTTTAGTTTGAGATCTATGAACTGTTATTAATTTTTTAGTTTTTTAATTATACAAGAAATATGTATCTTTGTAATGAAAGCTTAACTATACAAATATCATAAAGAAAGTTAAAGTAACTCATAATTCTAGTTCCCAGAGATAACCACTATTAATGTATTGGGCAGTGTCCTTCTGAATTTTTTATGCCTATACGTACATATGGCATTAATATTTTGAATGTGATGTGCACGACCAAGGTATTGGGAGAGATGGTTTCTTCTGAGGCCTCTCTCCTTGGCTTTTACTGGTTTCATCAGCAACAGGAAGCAGCAATCTGGTTTGCATATCTCAAGGATGTGGCTAGAGGACTGCTCTTATAGAAGAACAGTTGCAAAAACAGACACTGCATTCTCCTCTATGCCACACCTGGGCTTCCAAGCACCTACAACCTTCTGTATATTCATACTATTTCAAAGGTGAACAATCCAGTTGTAGGGTTATCCATAGGAACAGAACCAATAGGAGGCATGTGTGTGAAGTGTCTATGTGTGTGCTTAGAGAGAGGGAGAGAGAGAAAGACAGAGAAACTATCTAATGTTAACCATAGTAAGTTTGGAGTGGTATAGATTGGGGCAATATATTTTTTTAGAGATTAAAAGTTTTATCTTTGTTCTTGTGTATTTGGCTTTTATTATTTGTAATAAGTCTTAATAAATCTTCATTAAAATAAAAAAAATATAAATTTTGAATGTGCTCTAATTAGGCAATCATAGATAGGAATGGCTCTGTCAACCATAATTAAATCTAGCCTTCTTAGAATGTTCTTTCTTAATCTATTCTCTCACAGCAACAAATGGTCTGTGGACCATTCAAGGGGCAGTCCATGAGTGCACAAGTGGGATTGTTGAAGATACTCAGTTCCTTCTTTGGTCACCATAAGGCAGTGGAAAATGACTACCTGCACAAAACTGTTAGATGAATTGTAGAGTAAATACGAATTTGTCTAGGGCCCTGAGGAGTGTGCTGATATGTATTTCTTGTTTGTTTATTAGAACTTACTTTTCTGGGGAATTACTTCTAGAATAACTGATAAGGAATCCTGGTAATATTCTGATAATATGAGAGTTTTACTGGCCTGCTTAAAATGAAGCAACATAGCGCTTCCAGGTTGCTCACGAAACCTGTCAATTAAACTCTGAGGTGAGTGTCCAGGCCACTGTTTAGGTATGTCCTGTTTCCTTTGTTGTTAACCTGACCCAGCACCTCTCTCCTGGGTGGCTCTGTTCCCTGGTTGCAGTCACTTTAGCATAATGTACTAGATAAAGGTCAAATTAATTTTAAAAATCAACATTACATTTGCAGATAGTATATATATGAACCAGGTTTTCTAGGTTGTAGAACTTCCCTCCTCAATGACCATTCTTCCCTCTAAAGTTCCCCTTAATTATTTTCAAGAAACTTTGTGGAAGGCCTTGGCTAAGGGTATCGCTAATTCCTTTCACCTGCCTCTGCCACCCATGGTTTCCCCTTCTCTCCTGCTCCACCTCCCTCCACTGAGCACCACGTTGTCTGTGAGGCTCTGCTGGTGCTGCTGCCCTGCCACTGCCCAGACCCTGGAGGTCCTGATGGTGTCCGCTCCAACAGTGCCTGGGAAGCCCTGAGAGAGAAGTGTGACTCCCCAGTCTAGGTTATAATCTGCTGAAGCAAAAAACGAACATTTCCTTAGTTTTGCTTTTAGCCCCCTGCCTGCCTTTGAACTCACATAATTCTGAGAAGCAGGCATCACTGTGCTCAGAATCCTGCTGCCTCTCTGACCTCCATGGCTTCTTACTGGGCTGACCTCGCTGACTGCTTCTCCTCTCACACAGTGACATCTCCTCCATGTTAACCCCAATAGCTTTTGGACATCTGTAGATGTGTTTGAAGCTCATTCTTGGAAACCTCTTAAGCTGAGGCTGGGAATCTTCCTTCTTTACGAACAGAAACTGAAAATACCATCATATGTCAATCCAACCTCTTCACTCAAGATAGCTAGTTGCCAGGAGCCCTCCTGAGGAAGCTTCACCCCAGCGTGGTGCTATTCAGTCTCCTAGCTCGCCAGCCCCTCTATCCAGAGAGATCAGAAGTCCAAGATGAGTCTCACTGGGCTAAAAATGTGTCCGCAGGGCTGCATTCCTCTTTGGAGGCTCTAAGGGGGAATAAGTCTCCATACCTTTTCTAGTTCCAGGAGCCTGTACATATTTTTGGCTTGTGGCCATCTTTCTCCATCTTCAAAGCCAGCAAAATATCAAGTCTCCCTCTCACAGGGAGGGAGTCACATTCTTTCTTACACAGTCACATCTCTCTGACGACAGCCAGGAATGTTTCTACATTTTTAAAGACTCATATATTTAAATTGGGCACACCCGGATAATGCAGGCTACTCTCTTCATCTCAAGGTGTTTGTTCTTAATTACATTTCAGCAATTTCCTTTTGGTCGGGGTCCACTGCGGTAGATCCATTATGATCCCTTGGCGGTGTCAAACTGTTTTGTTTTTTCATGTTGCCAGCATTCTTTTGCTGGTTTCTTCACATCTGAGTCCTCTTCTCTCAGCTCAGGGCTGATAGGTTTGCAGCACACCTGTTCTCCTTTGCTGGGAACTCTCCTACTTTGTGAGAAGGAGAGGGCCCCCTAGGTGGTGCTTTTGTGTCCTACTCTGGAATGCTGACGCAGCAGGGGAGTGGTGGATGCACTGAGAGCCTGTAATACAGCTGTTCTGTTTCATTCAGTTCCCCTGTGATTGTCACAGTTCAAGCCAGTGCTGGGTGATCTTCACGCAGAGCGGTGGGTTGTTCCCAAGGCTGCTGTGGAGAGCTCGGGTTAGGAGCTGGGCCCTCTCCACAGAGGCTGGCATTGATTGCAGGGGATTGCTCTGCCTGGGTCTCCCCATAGAGGTGACAGTGGCGGCTGGCTGAGGCTATCTAGGCAGTGGTCATGGGTGTCCAGGCTGTGGGCATCTGTGTTCTTAATTACAAATGCAAATTCTCTTTTGCCATGTAAGGTAACATATTCACAAGCTCTGGGGATTAGGATATGGACTTCTTAAAGAGTTGGGGAGACATTTTTCTGCCTATCACACCAGATCTCCAGGAGGATGTTCCTGGAGGACCTTCCTCTTAATAATGAAACCAGTAAATATTGGCTTGAACTCTAACTGTGTGCCTGAAACTGTGCTGAATGTCCTACCTACATCATATTCTAATACATCTAATTCAACCTTCAAACATGAAGCAGATAATAATATGTCATAGAAAGGAAGCTAGTAGGTTAATTGCCCCAAGTCATACAAGAGTCATACAATTGCCCCAAGTTAAAACCAAGAGTCACACACTGACACTGTCTGGCTGTTGCCATAGCATTCTGATTCCTCAACTATGCTAAAATTGGCTACATAACATATCTCTAGTGTGAGCAGAGAAAGTAGGCAAGCTTGCATTTCTATTCATGTGGTATGAGGGTTAATTTCATTTGTCAACTTTACGGCCCATGGGATGCCCAGATATCTGGTAAACATTGTTTCTGGGCATGTCTGTGAAGGTGTTTCCAGGAGACATTAGTGTTTGAACTGGTGAACTGAATAAAGCAGATGGCTTTTCCCAGTGCAGGTGGGCATTATCCAATCCACTGAGGGCCTGAGTTGAACACAAAAAACAGAGGAAGGTTGAATTTGCTCTCAGCCTGACTGCTTGAGCTAGAATATCAATTTTCTCACGCCCTCAGTGCTCCTGATTCTCAGGCTTTAGACTTGGAGTACAATCTATACCATTGGCTCTCTGGCTCTCAGGCCTTCAAACTACACCAATGGCTTCCCATATCTCCAGCTTGCAGACATCAGATCATGAGACTTCTCAGCTTCCATAATTATATGAGCCAATACCTGGTAATATCTCGCTTGAGAGATATATATCTCCTTTTGCTTCCGTTTCTCTGGAGAATCATGAATACTGCAGATTTTGGTACTGAGAATGGTTCTAAAGGAACAGCATTTTGAGGATTAGCTATCTAAATTGGTTATGGGTTTGGCTTTCTAATCTTATTAGGTTGAAAGACACTAATGACTCTATTTCCAATAGTAAAGAGAGCACAGATAGTCCATGGCATGAACTGGTAATAAAGATATGCAAAATATCTCCACTCCTAAGCAAGCATTTATGAGAAGCAAGTAACAAGGTGACTGTGTCTATGGTATTTTAGAACATTTTTAGAAAACGAGCACATATAATGAAATTGGCTGGCTACCCCCAAGGCCACTAGACAAAGTGGTGAAAGGATGGGATGAGCTCAGGAATTTGATTTCCCAGCTTAAGTGTTCCATAAGTGACCTAAAGGTTTCTATGTGTCGCCTGAAGAAGAACCTTATCTCCTATAGCTGAAGAGTTCAGATTACTGAAAATCATATGCAGGATCTCATCCAGCAACTGGCTGAATTACAATGCAAGTTAAACTCCCAGCCTCACAGGGTATCTGCTGTTAAGGTGAAGACACTGATTGGGAAAGAATAGGAGTCTGTAAGTTGCAATGGGGATTGTCAGAAGAACTTGATGAAGCTGAAGACATTGAGCTTCTAAATTCTGGTGAGTCTCCTTTGCCAGTGGTAGCAGTCTCCCCAACCCCAGTGGAAGTAGCTTCCCTACCCCTAGTAGTACCCTCTGTCTGAGGGGCTTAACCCTGCATTGCTCAAGAAAAATCTAATGGCATCTCCTGAGGCAGTTGTCATGCAAGACAATGCTGATTCTCCTCAGGACCCACCCCAAAGACCCCCTTTACTTCTAGACCTGTAACTAGACTCAACTTCCAGCAAGTCTCTAAAGATGAGGTACAAAGTATGACCCATAACAAGGTACACTACTCCAAAAGAACGACTTGATTTTTCTAATTTAAACAGACAGAAACCTGGAGAACATGTATGGGAATGGATATTAAGAGTGTGGAATTACAGTGGAAGAAAGAAAAAGTTGAATCAGGCTGAATTTATTGATATGAGCACACAAAACAGAGATTTCTGTGTGTTATGTTGCATCCCAGAAAGTTAGAAAGGACTCCGTTTGGTTCATTGTCTAAAACATGGACCAAAAGGTGAGCCAATTGGAAATGACAGACATTTAATACAGAGAAAAGGATTTGAAAGCTTGGGAAGATGTAGATCTGCCTTTAAACACCTGCTCACCCACCCTGGGAGGATCCAGAAGACACACCTTTCACCAATGTTATGAGAAATAAATTTTGAGACAAGCCCCAACATCCTTGAAGAGCTCTGTGATCGCTCTTCTCTGTAGGCCAGACCTTACAATGAGAACTGCAGCCACTGAATTGGGAAACCTAAATGCTACGTTATAACTGGATTCTGGGATGCGTAGGGCTAAGTGGCAACACTCAACCACAAAGGCAAGATGGGCCTGGTTACATGTCCGTGTAATGGATAGCAAAGTCAAAGCAGCAATCAGAGTAGTCTGACTTGTGCAAACCTATGGCACTGGCTATTTTATCATGCTGTTTCTAAAAATAAAATTGACATGACGTTTACTGAATTCTTACTTAGGAGATCTAGAAAGGCCCTGCATTTGTGGTTAGGCAGCCACAAGTCATAATAATGAGTGTCATGGAGAAGTCATTTAGCCGCTCTGAGCCTTAACTTTCCTGTCTGGGGAAGGAAAAAATTGACTTAAATGACCACAGATTAAGGACAATTTATTTGCAAAGAACAGAGGTTGCCTCAAAACAGCTCAAGTAGAAGGGTAAGATTTTGTCGATGTGTGTTGAATCTCAGAGCTCTAACAGTGTTGTCAGAGCTCTCTGTCTCTCTCTCCACCACTCAGCTTTGCTGGTCTATGCTTCTCTTTGTATTTGGCTTATCCTTCTACCATAGGCAACCTCTCAACACGCAGCAGAAAGGAGCTCCTTTGGAAACCTACATCCTTCATAGCTCATGGTTTAAAAGGAAGAAAACCCATTTTTCCCTAGTGTTCATATACCAAATCTGAGGGGAATTCTTGCTGGGCCATAAGCCCATCCTTGGACCAAAGGGTCATGGGGACACTGGAATTAACAGCCCCATCAGAGTTCGTAAGTTGGGAAAGAAATAAATAAGTGCTAAGCAGACAAAAATGGGGAAGGGGGAATCCACCACAGACTTAATGGGATGTGAAGAGCAAGAACACAAAAACTGGGAAATTTTCAGGCACCTGCTTTCTTTGACGGTCAGTCTCTGAGTCAACATGTGCTTTCATTTCTACTTTGTTTATTTAGTAATGGGCTACTCTTCTAGATTGAGAATAAAGAAAATCAGTAAGTGCATCATGAAAATTATTTTGTTTCTTTGAATGGCTGGTAACTGACACCATTAAAAAGGATGTATGGGGCACCTCATGTATCACGAGAGTTGGTCCACAGATTGCATTTAAACTCTCTAATTTTTACTAAAGCAAAAATTTTGAAAAAAAGAATGAAGTACTATGAGAACACAATATCAAGTTGTCAATGGTAACAAAGACTTCAAGCATCTAGTGCTCCCTAATGAAATGTCATATGATCTAAATTTATTTTGCAATCAATGAACTATTTAAATAGATTACATTCGCCTGCCTTGTACAACAGTATTTCTGTCAGCAAGTTGCTGTAATTAATTTGTTTTAATTAGGGAGAGTAATGGGCTGTCATTTATTTTGCTTTTCATATTATTCTCAACTCATTCTGTATTGACAGTGCTTTTAGGGCTTCCTAAAGTTGGTTCCTACCATGACACAAAGAAAGGACCTTCCTTTATTTTTGGACTGCATTTGAATGGCGTATTTTGGTACCTTCAGCAAGGCATATATGAAAGCTCAGGATACTGAAAGAGTTAACATTTTTTTTTGTTGTTATTTTTCTTATTTTTTTAGCTTCCTGATGAGCAGAATCATGGTATTATTTTAATCTATAGATATTACTGACAAAATTTTTTTAGGTTATGAGGTAGGTGGGGATATATGCTCCTTCAAATTTGGAAGTTTATTTTTTTTGTCCAATTCTCTCTAAACAATGTACACAATCCAACTAAATAATGATATTTAAAATAATACAATTTGGTCTTCTGATTAGGTTACATCATTATTTCTTAACCCACCTCGAAAATAAAACACAAATGGTTAATGATGAATCAAAATATTAAGTCTTTCCTAATCAGCAAGATGCTACACCAGACAGAGAGCAAAGCTGGCCTCTTGGTTTAACTCTTCTTCTCATGAGAAAATTCATCCTTTTAATAACAATAAAAAGTATTGTTATTCTGGCATCCTGCAAGGTAAGGTAGCAAAAACATGGAATTTAGATTTAAATATCCTGGAGTGGACTCTCATCAAACTTCTGGGGACCACACAGTTAATAAGGTGATAAAGGGGTGGTTGAATTGAAGGTACCTACAAGAGCACCCTGTGTATTAGAAGTCCCTTCCTGGACCATAACAGGGGAACAAATACCAGCATGAAGGCAGGGCAACATCAAGATTCAAAGCACAGACTCTGAGGATCTGATTGCCCTGAATCAGACCCTACTGGTTGTCAAAACTCAGATAGCTTAACTAATGTCCCTCTGCCATAGTAGTTTTATCAACTATAAAATGAAAATAATAAAATAGCGCTTCCCCCATAGAGTTGCTGTGAGGATTTAATGAGTTAATTCATGTAAGGGTATGAAGACTTTGCGTGGGGTACAGAAAGAATTAAATAAATATTCACTGCAATTACAATGATGCTGATGGACAAATGGTACCATTTGGTGCTGAATCATCCTTCAGTTCATTTCACTTCTGCTCTATGGTTCTTCTGGTTGCTGCTCCCCAAAAGCCTCCTACTCCTTGTGGTTCCTGCTTTATGGAGTGTGATTGACGACTGTGGGCTAACCTATGTTAACATTTATGACATTTTAAATGCTTATATTTTCTAATTGTAAAAGAATATATTCTTACAGAAAATTACTTATATAAAATTAATTTGTATAAAGTTAATCATTTATATATAATTAACAATTATATAGTAACTTATGTAAAATTACTTATATGAAAGTATAAAGAGAAAAACGGAAGTTAAACTAGTGTTTATGTTTTATATGTTTCCTTATATATGTTTTTTTCTAGGCATATAGATGGATGTTTATATATCAAAATTCAACCATGGGATATTGGGGAATTAATTCTTGCGATTGGATAGTATGTAGATATTAACATTAATCTTGAATAAAGTGGAACAAATTGGAGCAGTACTCATGATTAAAGTTTAAATTTAAAAAATCAAGATACAAATTGATTTATGTGTATATATAAAACAAAGCATATTCTGGCCTTCAAGATCTTATATTTCCTTTAATATCCACAAAATTCATTAATTATAACCATTTATATATATAAACTTATATATACAAATACATATATTTATAACCAATTATATAGTTCATTAATTATAACCATCCATATATTAACATCCATCTATATGCCTAGAAAAAAACATATATAAGGAAATATATAAAACATAAACACTAGTTTGTTTAACTTCCGTTTTTCTCTGTATACTTTCATATAAGTAATTTTACATAAGTTACTATATAATTGTTAATTATATATAAATGATTAACTTTAGAAATTTTATAACCCTTTTTTACTACTCTAGTGGAAAAATGGTTATTTTGATTTTCAATTACTTGATTACAAGTGGAGTTGCACAGTTTTTCAGCTACTTATTTATACTTTGGATTTCTTCTGTTAATTGTCTATGTCTTTTGCCTTGTATTCTATTATCCTTTGCCTAATTAGCACCACGGTTAGTGTTTTCCTTACTCAACGGTAAGTGTGAGCAGGTTCCTTCCCACTCTTGCTGGTTCCCTCTGTGTGGCTGCAGCTCCACCACCGGACACCCTGGCTCTCTCACCCTATGCTCCCTCTCCCCCCTTGGGACAAGGAATGGCTGACTGGTAAGTTTGGGATAAGGAACTAGGCAAGTACAGCTTTACATGCCCCCCAGGGTCCCCCTGCCTCCATTATAGATACTATAAGCAATTGCCTCATCTGTTCTTCTTTGCTGCAAGTTTGATTGGGGAGGCCTGAGATTTCCAGGCCTGCCTGGCACTCAGTATACAGGTCTGCCTAATTCTAGCATTCAAAGTTAGAAAGCCTCCTGTTGCCACTCACAGAAGCCACCCAAACCCTTCATCTGCAACACAGGTAACATTTTGCTTTCTACCTGCCACTCCATTTTTTAATATTTTTTTTTATTTTTATTTCAGGGTATTATGAGGGTACAAACATTTTGGTTACATTTTATGTCTTTGCCTCACTCAAGCTAGGGTTAGAGGCATGTCCTTCTACAATGTCCCTCTACAATGCTCACCGTGTCCTTTAGTTGTGAGTTTACCCGTCCCCCAACCTCCTAATCCCTGGGGGCTCGACAAGATTTCCTTAGGAGAAAGGTTTAAGATCTGAGGAAATGAATTTTGTGGATATTAAAGGAAATATAAGATCTTGAAGGCCAGAATAGATCAATAATGAGGAGAATATTATAATAACCAATGTTATATAATGAAATAATAATAAAAGAGCATTATACCCAGGTGTTGTGTGGATAAAATGAGTTAATATATGGAAAACCCTTGAAGCCAGTCCCTGGGGAAGAAAACACCAAGGAGGAAACACTCAGTTCTGCAGCTAAACTGAGTAATGGAGAAGACAGCACATGCTATGATTTCCCCAGGTTAGATCAGACATAATTTTCCCTTCCTTCCACCACATTTATAACACTGTAGCAATGCTATTGTGCAACTTCCCTGCCAGACTTCCTCTAATCTAATCTTGCTAAGGATACTTGTCATCAGTTAAACACAGAGGAAACAATGTTTAATGTTACTTTGTAGATATTTGCTAAAGCTCAGGAATGAAAAGAGAATCACAGAAAAATAAATAGACCTTCTCAGGATTCCAAAATATGGGGGTTCAAGGTTTGAGGGAGAGACGAAAGAGTTAATATCCAAATATTTGATCTTTGGAACACTGAAACACCTGTATCAAAATTTGTTTGGATTTTAGATGTCATCTTCATCTCATTCTCCTGTGACAGTTTTAAAACATGGCCACAAATTCTTTGATCCTTCTTTCATCAAGAGGTGGGGATAGATGTCCACTCCCCTTGAATCTGGCTAGGGTGGCTTCTTTGACAAATAGAATATGTAGGAAGTAACACAATGTGACTTTTGAGGATGAATCATAAAAGACCAGGCCATTTCTGCCTGGCGTGCTGGAAACCTCACTTAGGGGCCCTAACCTGCTAGAAAAGAAATTCAACTACCATGAGGCCACTATGGAAAAACTACCTATAGGAGCTCAGGCAAACAGACCCAGCCTTTCAGTCTTTCCAGAGGAGGCTCCAACATCAGAAAGGGAAGATAAGCCTTTCTTGTAACGGCCCTGTTTGAATTCCTGACCCACAGAAAGCATAAGCATGATAAAATTGCTGTTGTTTATGCCACTGAGTTTAGGGGTGGAGCTGTGATTTGTTATGCAGAAAAAAATAATTGGAATATTCCCAATACTCTTGAGTAGTAAAATAATATTTATTTTTATGTCCTCTACACCCAAGCTGCACACACACTCAGGCATGAAAGCATTCATTATCTGCCTCTTTCTTTATGAAGACAAAAGAAAGTAAAATATTGTTTTTGCCAATGAGTTTTCTCTACAACACCTTTGTTGTTGTGCTGTTGTTGTTGTTGTTGTTAGGAAAAAATATTCAGGGCCTTAAGAACAATCATCCCTTAGGAAGATAAATAATGTATTCTTAATGAATACATTTTATTCAAGGATATGTTCTGGCCTTGCTATGGCACTCAAAGGTTAAATTAAAAGATTATATCATTCAAACCCCTATGAGATGGGAATCAACACCCACACACTCTTACTTCCATCTGTCTGCCTTTGCCCTACTCCTCTCTGCCTCTCACAGCCTTGTTCAGAGATCATCTGTCATCCCCAGTTCTGCATGAGGTAGACATTCGCTACGTCTGATGCTCAGATTTGGAGCTGCAAATCTTTTTTACTATGAACCAAGCAGATGGTATCCACAAATCCAAAAACTAGACAAGAAACGGTTTTTATGTAGAAAAAACACTTTTAAATTACACTATATGTCATGTTCCTGTGGTTCAGTAGCTTTCTTCCAAAAATTCTCAGCAACACCTTCATAGATGAATTTTTAAGAGAAAACTGAAAGCATAATTTCTTTTTAAATTTAAGCCCAAGATAGGTGATTCAAGACCCAGATGATTCTATGACTTTGCCTTCCCATTTTATATTTCTTGAAGAAATATTTTTAAAGTAAAACAAAGATCTTTGGGCTACTTAAAAATGTATGCATAGGAATATATATTCCTAAGGTTTATTTGGAACTACCAGATGTCAAAAAAATCGTATATTCTAAATTAAAAGTTGTTGATTGCTTTCCTTCTTGAATATTAAGCATATCATTAAAGGAAGTTGTATAAAAATAATCCATGTTTCACAAAGGATTTATCATATCTCTGTACCACATAAAGAGAAAAGTAAATCCAGGGATTAAACATTCATAAATAAGAAAAGAAATGAAGCTATTTTACTGGCATCATATTTACTAGTAAAAAGACAGTGCTAATGGGTTTTAAGTAGCAGCTTAACTAAACTTATTAATTTTCAAAATGTAATGATTTTGACAATCCACCTCAACCAAGTTGAACTCTATGTCAGGCACTCAAGGCAGGATACACATGGTGTGTCTATTATGGGTTGGTGATGGACACTTCCAAAGCACAAATGAAGAGTCACCCACAACCCCTGCGATGTTTCCCCAGACAAAGAAGAAAGTAATGAGCTCCTGTGAACATATTCTGATGCATGTGCCAGCATCACTTTTTGAGCCTGAGCCATCAGAAGAATGTGGGGTTTCTTGCCTTTCAAAGTTCTCTAGTCATACTGAGCAGACTGATCCCTGAAACAAACAACCCCCAAATCTCAGCAGTTTAATACAGTGTTTCTTGCTCATGTAACAGTGCAGTAAGGGTGAGTGGTGAGCTCTGCTCTATGCAATGGTCCGGGGACCTCAGATCCCTGTATCTAGTGACTGAACCATCTTCCAACACCTTGGAGTCTTGTGTCAAATCCTCTTCATTTGTGCAGCTGACAAGGGATAAGACAAAGAGGGAGACACTTGCTCTGACCATCTCAGCCTGGATGGCGACACTCATCACTTCTCACATTCTTCAGGCTAGAACTAGTCTCATGGCTCCATATAGATGCAAGCTCTGCCACATACATAAAAAGTAAGTCTCTATTTTTTCCCAATTTCCACAAGGCAAAGAGTCTGACTACAGCAGAGAGTAATAAAGTGGAAGATAGCCTAGAATCATTAGTAGATATGCTAGACAGAATACCCTCCCCCAAGACATCCACATCCAATCCTGGAACCTGTGAATGTTACCTTATATGACAAAAGAGACTTTGCAGAAGCAATTAAGTAAAGAATTTTGAGACCTTTATTTCATTTCTTCTTCATTTCTTGAGTACCTACTTCCCTCATCCTGACTAGGAAAAAATTTGACGAAAAATAATACATGTTCCTTTAAGATGTTGCCTGTCTTGGTGGAAATATACCAAGTAACACTTGATATAGATATCATTGACGCTTCAATAGCTTATTCCCATTATCTGTGAGAAAATGTAAAATTCTGGCTGAACAATTATAATGTGGCATTTAAACCTTCTCATTTGCCAACCTCCAGTCTTAGAAATCATATTTAAAGTAAAACTTTCAACGTGTTATGCTATTCTTAGCTCAGTTAGAAAATGATGCTGGTTGTAGCAGCATAACTATGATGTTGCCATGGTTATCTACCTATTAATGATTAAAATTGCTTCCTTATACTCATTAGAATGTACATTTTGAAAATGGAAGTTTCAGTTTATAAGAAGGTTATAAGATTCAGAGTTCTCAAACAAAAGTTTATATTTTAGAAACTAGTTCAGGCTCTCATGTTCAGCTGATCCTTCTTGCATGCCCATGGTATGGGTTTTGTTTAGTTTTCCTCATCCACTACAGCCATACATCCTCAAAGGGTAAGCATTTTATGAATTATAGATTCATTATAATTTATGGGAAGAGATAGTATGAATTATGCAAAAGTATTCATTTGTTTAAATACCATAAAGTATCAGCAAATTAAATGTTTATTTATTTCAATTATTTCTCAGACCCATCCTCCAGAGTCTACATACAAAACTTTCACCATAAATTACCAAGCCATGCAAAGTTTCAGATTCATAGAAATAAGATTAATAATTACTAATATTTTACAGAAATGACTTTGAGATTCACAAGGCAGATACTTTTGTTTATTGTATTTTAAAAATCACTCAAATGTTTATCTCTTTTCACATTTAGAGTCCTCACAATAGGTATTTAGAAAGAGCCAAAACTTGGAAAATGTATACAAGATATCATAGGCCATTTTGCTGTTCTTGAGAGGAAAAAAAGAAGGAATTGTATGGTAGTGTTTATCTTCCTACACTTCTCTGTCTGCTTATTCAACAAATATCCCTGAGTTCTTAATATGTGGCAGGCAAACCTTGATGCTAGGGATACAGGAATGAACACCACATTCAGTTTCCATCTTCACAGAGCTTTTAATAGCACAGGTAAGAAATGATGGGTCCTAGAATTAAGGCTTAGGAATGAATGACTCCCTTCCAACACCAGGATGAACATGTAGCCTGGCCTTCAAATTCTTCAGCCTATATTTTAAGCCTTCCTTGCATGAATCTATCATGCTTCCCCCAAACTGGTTATTTGTGTACATCATTAGAAACCAAATTCCTATGACAAGAATCCTTATTTCCAATGAGAAAATTATATACAAAATTCAAGGCTTAAATAAAACTTTCTCCATATAGCCATCCCTGGATAGATGTTTTCTTTCAGTCTTCTGGACACCCATAGACTTTTTGTTTAATGTCAAACACCATATAGAAATTTTGTTGAGTTTCCAGTGTGAATAAGGTACTTTACAAGCCTTACAATAAAATTATCTCCATTTTATAGATGAAAAGACATGAATATCAGTGGAGATATATCAGTTCCCCAGGTTAAAGCTATGATTCAACTAGGACATTATGATTAAAAAATATATGTTCTTTCAAACACATCACATTAAACTAATAATAATTTTTAAATTTCTTATCAGATTATAAACTTCATTAAATCAGGAATCACCTTTAAAGGTCTGCATTTCCATTAAAATCTAAAAATCAATGCTTTACCCATAATAGACTCTGATTAAAAATTTGTTTCCTGAACATAAGATAATAATAGCAACAATTATATATAAAATAACAATTAGAAGAGGTCAGGAAGAAGAAAATCACAATGTGCTGGAGTAGAGAGAAAAGAAAACTGAGAATAGAAGGTTGAGTAGAATTTAAGTTGCTGGTGTCGATGGAGAAAAGCATTCCAAATTTGGGAAAAATTAAGAACAAAGAGCAAAGATTTTGAGGTGGGAATGCACAAGGTCTATCCATGGAACAGCAAATGCATCATTAATTGGTGTGGTAGACAGAATAATGCCCCAAAGACCTCCATGTCTAATCCTGGAACCTGTGAATATTGCCTTATATGGTAAAAGATATTTTGCAGAAGTAAATAAGTTAAGGATTTTGAGAGGGGGAGATTATCCTGGATTATCTAGGTAGGCACAATGTAATCACAAGTGTCCCTATAAAAGGAAGCCAGGAAATCAGTTAGTAGAGGGAGATGTTATGACAGAAACAAGAAGTTAGAGTGATACAAGGAAGTGGCCATGAGCCAAGGAATGCAGGCAACCTCTAGAAGCTGAAAAGACAAGGAAACAGATTCTCTCCTAAAGGAATATGCAGACATGTTGATTTTAGACTTCAGACCTCCAGAACTACAAGAGATTAAACTTGTATTGTCTTAAGCCACTCAATTTGTGGTCATTTGTTGCAGCAGCAGTAGGAAACTACTAATAGGGTATCAGGACATCATGAAGATTGAAGACCATAATAAATAATTAAGAATCTAAAAGAACAAAAGACATTCTATAAAAAAGACATTGACACTAGAATGTTTATAGCAGCACAATTGCAAAGATGTGGAAACAACCCAAGTGCCCAGCAATACATGAGTGGATTAATAAAATGTGGTATATGTATACCATGGAGTTCTTGTCAGCCACAAAAACAATGGTGATCTATCACCTCTTGTACTATCCTGGATAGAGCTGGAGCTCATTCTACTAAGTGAAGTATCCCAAGAATAGAAAAACAACCACCACATGTACTCACCATCAAATTGGTATTAACTGATCAACACTTATGTGCACATATAGTAGTAACATTCATCAGGTGTCGGGCAGGTGGGAGGGGGGAGGTGGTGATGGGTATATTCACACCTAATGGGTGCAGTGTGCACCATCTGGAGGATGGACACACTTGAAGTTCTGACTTGGGTGGAGCAACGGCAATCTACCTAACCTAAACCTTTCTATCCCTATAATATGCTGAAATTAAAAAAAAAAAATTTTTTTTAAAGAATCTACCCTGCATGGATTAAATGTTTCTAAGCTTGGAATGAAAATAAATTAGTGTTATGAGGATGAAATAAGTTGTTACATTTATTTACAGATAATCTGGACAATTGTGATAGCATTGAGAATGGAATTAAGGGGTAAGTGTGAAGGATTCTAGGAAGGAAATTGTAGAAATGTATAGAGACTGGTCTCTGAGGAACTCAGAAAAAGGAAGAAAGTTTCAAAAATGATCCCTAAATTAAGCGTGACAGAGCAATTTAGATGGAACAGTAAGCGCTAAGGAAAACGATGCATTAGGTGATGCACACGTTGAGTTTAGCTTGCTGAGGTCATATTCATTAGGCAGTAGCAGGTGCACCACTAGGGAGACAGAAATGTTTGGAAATACTGCCATCTAATTGCGAGGTCCATGATGGTAGAAATAAAGTATTTTTTTTATCATTACCCACAAACCCAAACACGGCACACTGCCTCCAGCAGATGCTTAAGGACACGGCTGTTGATGGGGAAATGCCTGATCTTGCTAATGAAATATACTGCACATACTTCTGATTTGAAAACAGCCTCTTTGGGATACATGTCCAGTTGAAAGGTTTCTCTTTCTCTTAAGTGGTGTTCCCTCCTCTTCTTCCCAGTTTTGTATCTAGAAGTCAGAAACCATACATATCTGGGGCGCTTTGATGGAGAAGATTGCCCAGTACTCATACCTTCCTCAGGTCTTGATATGTCTGCTGAACCGTGTCTTGGCCCACCTGGTCCCTGGGTGTCCTGCATTGGTCTATGCTGAATTGGGACTGTCCCATGTGGCCATTTGAGCATCACTCTGGACTGCTGCATGTTCCATGACCTCAGGCTACAAGGTGGTGCAGCCTCATCATCCCAATCAAAGGCATCTTCCAGCACATCTATGCCCCCACCTCTCAGAGAGAATTCTGGAACTCTTAGTTGCTTTCTCTGCCTCATTCTGAAGTGTGCTAGATCCAGTGAAGTTGTCATCAAGCCCAAATGCCTGGTCTTCCTGCCTCCGTCTTTGTTACTCAGCCATTCTCACATCATTGTGGACATGATACTGTTCAATACAGGCACCTCTGACAGTCGAGAAAGCTCTCTCGGGTTGTACATTTGGGACCCTGAATCCTCCAAATTTATATGAGTGCTTCAAAACATCCCCTTAGATTGTTTATTATCTTTTATGGATTTAAAAATATCATATTTGAACAATGACTGATCAATGACTTCTTGGTTGTAAACAGTATCCTTTCTTTCCTTCCTTAGAGCAATAGGCCTAGGTCTCATGTCTTCCCCTTAAAGATAGAAAACTGCATGGAATGAAAAAGAAATATTTCAGGAGGGAAAATTTATTGGAAACTATTTCAAAAACATTATTCACCTATAAAATAAAAGAGAGAATCAAAGACAAGAACACGAATGAGAGTGAAAGGAATGAGAAAAACGAGGAATAAGGGTTGTGGACTGAGTTGGAGAAAGCTACAAAACAGAATTATGTGAGAAAGAGGAGTTCGAACAGACTTTGAAAAAATAGCGATTGAGGCAGGAGGAGAACCAGCTCTCAGAGCCCCTGAATCCATGGAAAAGGAACACTTTCCAAGGAGGAGATGAGCAGAAAAGCAAAAAAGTAAGGAGATCAAGGAGAATGGAGATCCAAAAGGGATCTAGGATCCGACAAGTGCAGAATAACTACTAACATTTGACATGTTAGCATTAGGGGGAGAATTTGTATTATGGCTCAGAGAGCATTCAGTAAGGACTTCATAGTAGAATATTGCTTTCTTCATTTATTGTGATGCTACAAATCTAAACAAACCAGAATGAAGGGATATATATAGAGAGAGATTCAATATTTATTTATTTTTGTTATTATTTTTATGAAAATATTACTGACTACTAATTCCTTGTTTATCCATAATAACTAAACTGGTATATGGCCACCTTCCTAAAGTATACTTTTGTGTGTAAAACTCATTCTCAATTATTATTTTCTGTACATGTTATATAATTCTCCATTCAAAACACATTAAAGTTATTGGGATTTCAGCAGATGGCCATCTTAGTTCTTACTTTAAATTTCTAAGGCTGGAAAGTTTTCTTATTGCTCTAATAAGCTACTAAAGAATAAGAGACAACCTTTTTGTTTTTTCAAGAATTGCTAAGCTTTAAGTAAGGGATGAAGGTCAATTTAGGAGTTCAAATGAAGGGGTATGCTATAAAAACATTGTATCAATTCCAAAGGGATCTAATGAGGAAGTATTAATAAGTTATATAACACATGTATCCAAAATTCATTTCAGTAGATGCTCAAGGAATTGGATTTTATACTTCTAATACTTTATTGGTCACTGTATAATTCATTAATACGTTTTTTCAGTTAAATATTTCATCATAAAAATATATTCCATAAGGGAGGCAGAATATACTTTTCCATGTATGGAAGGTATAAAAAGTATCTCTATGGGGCTTTTTTTGAAAATATACCTGATAAAATGGCTCAGGCTAGAAAACTGCCTGAAAAAAGAGTGATCTACCTGGCAAATACTAAAAAGACTTAAGAGTTCTAGATGAAGAATAGGCAAGATATTTAAGCTTTTGGAACCCCAGTTTCTCAGTCTATATAATTTTTATGAATAATATAAAGATTGAAGATAATGATTTAGTTTATGTGCTAGACCAGGATATGGTGCATAAATCTCAAGTGGTAATATGCTACTTTTTTAACAATGATTTTACAAAAACATAAAACATGAACTTAGTCATAGAATGGAGAATCAGCAAAAGATTCTTAGATTCCCTCAGAATCACTTTCTCTCTCTCTCAACACAGTATAATCATTTCAGCATGTCATTCTGTTGACATGTTCTCTGAGTACACAGAATAGCAATGAAATCCTTGTGTCAGATTTGACAAAAATAAAAATTGAATCTGCCTTACCCATTTTCTTATTTATGTAATTTCTAAATAAAAGGTCATCCTCCTGATCAACAGGATAGCTGAGACTGTCAACCTCACTTCCTTTACCAAAATTTAATAAAGCCTACCTGAGCCTCAACAGCTACAAACCAAAATTAGGTTGAGAACAGGAAGTGTATTAGGTGCAAGAGCTCATCCAAGGCTTGGTACATTCTAGCGAAATCAGACTCAAAGGAAGTCCTTGCCACCAAATCAGACAAAAAAAAGTACATAAGATTTGCAGCCTGGTACCATTGGTATCATCTAATTCACTGACATGATTATGCTTCCAGAAAAGAACTAAAATTTCTAGGGTTAAATAAGATTGAAATGAAAGAATAAAAAGCTTAGGTGACCACGGCAGCTGATGACAGCATGCATTGCTATGGGTGTCGCTGGCTCGTGGTTTTCTGCCCAAGGTGATGCACCCATCCTGCAGAACTACATTTAATGCAGAAACCAGCATGTGAGGGTGTAGCATTTGGTTCTTACATTACTCTTTTTAAAAGAAAAGAAAAGAAAAATTTAATTTTACAGACCTCTCATTGATGCTCCCTGAACTTAAGTAGATAAATATGAGTGTGTGAAAATAAATATGTCCTTTCAAGTGTCCAGAGGTCCCAACAAAGAAGACAGCAACATATTTTGTTAGAAAAATGGCAGGCAACTAGCATGCTCCTTTCCCAAAAAATAATTGGTGTGTGGGGAAAACACAATAAAGCACATATTAATAATGTAAAAGCTAGGTTCGAAAAAGACTCCAACTTTCAACAGATAGTGAATTGTTAATGATTTCCTTCTACATTATCAGAGAAAAATCTGGAAAGGAATTCAGATGCATGTTTTCTATCCCTCAAATAATATCCATGAGCCTAATTTGCATATCAATCAGACGTTTACTACATTGTGGATAGTGGCAGCTATTTAATCAATATTTTTACAAGATTATTTTCCTTTCCTTGTTCAGCCTTGTCTTTGATTCAGAGTTATTCTCTCACCAAATAAAAACATTCTATTCCACCAAAGCCCTATAAAATTCCAGATGGTTTCAATGACATTTCTATGTGGAGTATGTTTTCTCCTAGAAATGAAGGGGGGTCCAAAAATTAGTTTTGTTTGCCTGCTCGTTTGTTTGTTTTCATAGCATGCTTGAGTGATTCTTCCTATTAAAGCCATTTGAGTGTCCCCTTTCTTCTGAACTCTGCTTCCCTGTCCTACAACTCTTTTTGATTGTGTTTCTGTATGTCCAGCAGAAGCATTATAAACACTGTTTATATTATGTGTGATAATGGGCTCTAATTTCTCAAGATAACTTCCAACAAGAAGATATTATGAAAATTTAAACTTTCCTTCCTAAACACTACTGTACTACAAATAGCTTTCAACATTCTTTCGATTATTTATTCTGTGTTATAAATTGAGAACTATGGAAGCTTGGGTCGCCTGAGCCTCTAACTACCATTACACACACAGAATCAAAACTAGATGGGATCTTGGGCATGATCCTATCCTGAGCTCTCAACACCAACTGGGTATCTCAACCACAGAGGGAAGCTTTAAAATACTCTGACTCGAGTGAGGCAAAGGCAATATACATAACCTAAACATTTGTACCCCCGTAATATGCTGAATTAACAATAAACAAATATAAGATCAGGGGCAAAACAGGAAAAAAAAAAAATAACTGCTGCCAGAATCCTGTCCTGACTAACTGAATCAGAATCTTTTGAGGGTGAGGCCCAAACTTTGATATTTCTCAGAGCTCCTCAGACCATTTTAATGTTCAGCCAGAGCTGAGAGCTGCTGATGTAATCTTTGAGTCATTTTCAGCCAAGGAAACTGAAGCTCAAATAGGTTCAATCACTATCACACCTGCATTAAGAGAAAAGCAGCAAAGATGTGATTAGAGCCCCACA
Source organism: Microcebus murinus (assembly GCF_040939455.1). NCBI lineage: Eukaryota > Metazoa > Chordata > Mammalia > Primates > Cheirogaleidae > Microcebus > Microcebus murinus. The sequence goes on along the minus strand of NC_134108.1, from coordinate 59,981,436 downwards.
TTTTTAGTGCAGGGTCCTTTCAATTGCAAAGTCTATACGCTTGTAAAAGGCTTTCTAGGGAACATAGGAACAATTCCTTTCACTTTATCCCAGGTCAGGACTATAGTTACATAACTTGCAGGGTCCAGTACAAAATGGAAATGTGGACCCCCTTTTTCACAAATTACTAAGGATTTCAAATAGTTGATAGTAGAGCATTAAGTCAAGCATAGGACTCTTGAAAGTGCAGGCTTGGGTGCTACTGCATAGGACTCATACTCCTAAAGCTGATTTTGGTGCAGGTTTTGAAGATATTCTGTGTTCAATAGCAGTACATTAGTTAAAAAAAAAAAAAAAATTACAAATTGGGACACAGTGCTGAACAAGTCTTTGGTTTTGTTTTGTTTTTAGTGTGTGTGCTTATTTGTTTGTTTATTTTCCTTTCTAAATGCAAGAGTCATCAGGAAAGTTCAATTAACTGATGTTCATTGTGCCCTGCCTTAGCCTGCCCCTCCCCCATCTAAAGCAGAATCTAGGAGACACAGCTTTCTTTAGGTGATTTATTCTGAGAAGTTATCCCAGATAACAGAAGAGTGAGACTGGGAACAGTAAAATAGGAAAGGAAGAAATCAATACAAGGATGTTGTGATGGTTAATTTTATATGTCAACTTGACTAGACTAAGGCATACTGAGATAGCTGGTAAAATACGATTTCTCAGTGTTTCTGCAAGGATTAACATTTGAATCAGCAGACTGAGTAAAGAAGATCTCTCTCACCATGCAGGTGGGCCTCATCCAATCTGTGGAGGTCTTGAATAGAATAAAAAGATAAAGAAAGTGAATTCACTTCACCTCTCTCCCTTCTTGAGCTGGGACATCCATCTCCTCCTGCCCTTGCACATTGGTTCTCTGGTTCTGAGGCATTCAAACTCAGACTGGGACTTAGACTATTGTCTACCCTGGTTCTCGGGTCTTCTGATGTAGACTGGAACTACACCACCAGCTTTCCTGGGCCTCCAGTTTGTAGGTGGCAGATCATGGGACTCCTCAGTTTCCATAATCCCATGAGCCAATCCCTCATAATCTCTCTCTCACTCTCTCTCTCTCTCTCTCTCTCTCTCTCTCTCTCACACACACACACACACACACACACACACACACACACACACATATGAGGGCTGTCCAAAAAGTATCCAGCCATGTAATATGAAAAATAGTATTAACAATGGCTGGATACTTTCTGGATAGACCTCTCATATATATATTATATATAATATATATGAGGAGATATATTTATCCTATGGGCTCTGTTTCTCTGGAGAACTTTGTCTAACACAGATGTATTACTGAGCCAGTCACTGCTGTGGGAAACTGGGCTAGATCTCCCTGAAACCCTATAAAGAACCACAGAGAATGTGCCTCAACATTGTACATCCCACCTGAGAGGGTCTTCTGGGTCCTGTTACCAGTTGGCTAAGTGTGACCCTGTAAGGCAGGGGTCCCCAACTTATGGTGAGTTGTATAATTATTTCAATATTTACAATCTAAATATTATTTACATTGTAAATTATTTACAATAATTGTACAAAATTGTATAATAATTGTACAAAAATATTTACCAAAATTGCAATTATTTACAATAATTACAATGTAATAATAATAGAAATAAAATGCACAATAAATGTAATGCACTTGAATCATCCCAAAACTATCCCCACCCCACCCTATCACCTATCCATGGAAAAACTGTCTTCCATGAAAACAATCCCTGCTGCCAAAACGTTTGGGGACCGCTGCTGTAAGGGACTTACTCCCTGGTCCTTCCAAGTTGCATTAGAGTGTCAGAAGATGGAGTTCATGCAGCTGCTGCTGTCTCTGTCAGGGAGATACCTGTGTGAAGCTAGCTGCAGCAGCAAGGATGGAGGGGCAGAGAGGCCCCAGTACAGTGACCCTCTGAGCTGGGATGCAGCCAGCAACACACCCAAATTGATTTTCGCTAAAACTCTTTACTTCCCTGAATACCTGTTAACACCTTTCTGGACATGGGCTATACATGGACCACAGTTTGGAACAAATTAGAGCAACTCTTATAAGAGTCATAATTCTTTCCTTTTCAAAGAAATTCTTGCCTTTTCAAAGAAATCGCACACTAGGAAAGGCACATTGGGCATCTGAAAGACCAGAAGAAGGATTAGAGCATGGAGAATAATGAGAGCCTGCATCCAGCGGAAGGGCAGCTCTGTTGTTTTGCACGTCCTCCCTCAGACATAAACACGAGGAGACAGCCCCGCTGACTGTGTTGTGTGCCAGCTCTCCTGAAATTCTGTAATGTATGTCCAGAGAGTTTTACTAGCGCTATCATTTTTATGATCTGTATGTCAGACATTTTTCAAATGATTGCTAGATGATATAGAAAATAGCACTTCCTGCCTGCAAACTGGCAGTAGTCACAAGTTGTAAGTGAACTTGGCTACAGCTAAAAATTACACAGAGAGAAACCATTTCCTTGTTTAAAAGAATTCTAAATACATGTACTCTTGGTCCCTCAGACTGCTGGCAGTAATCTGCACAGACATATTGTGAAAAAATGTCTCCTTACTATATTTGTTTAATTGCGACAGCAGACTCATAGAGCAATCTTAGCATGGACGGGAAAAACTCCCTGAATACGTTTGGTGTGGGTGTTCCCACAGAAGTGATAACAATTAACATAGAAAACAGCAAAACAAAATAATTTTTACACAACTAAGTTAAGGTTTCTGCTTTTACTTAGGAACTATATATGTACATTCATTTTCCATCAATAATGTGCTACAAAAACTTCCTCTTTAGCATCTTCTCCGCAGCACTTCTCCCATCCCCTGTCACCAGGCAACGTTTATTTAGTGTTGATGATGTCCAGAGCCCTGAACCTGAAAGCGCGTGTCAGCAAGATGTTTATATATTTAGAAAAACACGAAAATTCTGCCTCTCAAGGAGACTATAATTGAAATATCAAAATGACAAAATTTCCTGTATTGAAGAAAACATTTTTTATAAGGTTTTCGAAAATCAGATTTATCTTAAGAGCAAATCAAATGCTTTGAAAGAATGTTTTTATCAGTATTTTCAAAATGTAATTGCTTTACTTGAAAATGTTTATTTGTTATTGGAAAACATGACTTTAAATATTTGGTTTTCCATCTGTTTTAAAATGTGAACACCCACAAAGGCTGTATGTTGCCAGTTTTCCCTAGGCTCCTTTTCATTGTCACAATATATTTCTGCTTGCAAACCTGAGAATTTCACACAAAGACAGCTCAATAGCATGGGCCTATGAAGCAAGATTTCTTTAAAACCAGTTTAAAAGTGTATGCGGAAGAAAACACACAAGGTGTTCTTTTTCTGCTTTTGTATTGTATTTAAATTTATTCTTAGCTATAAGATTTCAATAAAATTTCCCTTATGTAACTAAAGACATTATTTTCAGACTTCACATGAGCAGAAGTTTCCCTTATAATGCAAAAGCTAAAGGTCACAAAAAGAAATTCAAACTTAGAGAGAAACCTGGCATTCAGTGTTCTTTAGACTCCACTTTATTTCTATATTTCATATATTTTCCTCCTTGCCACTGCCCTATTTGGCATTCAACAAGATAAAAAAAATATATTAGAACTCTCCTTCTCTCTCTCTCTCTATTTCTCTGTGAGTCTAGGTTACTCTTAACCCAACAAATCATAAAGTGTCTGAGTCTCAGTTACCTGGTTTGTAAAATGACAGTGTTGTACCAAACAATGGCTGTCATCTTTAAGTGTTATAATTAAATATCACTGCAGTTTTAATGTAGGCCTTCTTATGGAAGGAATTACCTTAAAACCATCCTATACGTTCTAGATTTGGATAGAAGATTAAAATATGTATACCTTATTTCTCTCCATCTCTTAACTCCATTAAAACTATAGTAATTAAATGTCTAAAGATAATGGGGTTATATATGAGGCAGAGTGAAGAGTAAATACTAAGGTAGATTGTAGTAATTTTGAACCCACTGAACACTGACAGCAGAACCCACCTTTCCTCTATTCTATTTGATCACAGAAACTCCAACAGCCTGACACTGTCCAAGCAGAGAATATGACCTTTCCCAAAGGAAATATCTGGGAGGCTTCCCCCCAAAATGACCCACTTACAGCATTTAAATTTATGGATCAAATGTGAAAACGCCACCTGTATATTTGGGACCATTAATCACCTTTTTATCCCATCACTCTTGAGTAGACAATCAAGGATTACCAAACATCAGAGGAAAACCTCTAACATGGATGAAAGAGACCAAGCAAACAACCTGACCAAAAACGAACAAACAAACAAAAACCTAGGAGGAAACAGAAGCTAAGTAACCATCTTCAATATCCTCAGATAGATAAGAAGAGATGCTGGATCCATCAAGCAAAAACAGGAAGATATTTAAAAAGGAAAGATAAAAAGACCTTGGAATTTTTAAATATTGTAACAGATTTCTTTAACCTATTGAAAGGTTGGAAGATGACTTGAGGAAATATCCTGGGGAATAGAACAAAAAGACAGAAGAATAGCAAATAAGATAGGAAAAAATTAAGAAAATTGATGCACTGAATGAAGACAGGAAGAAGACATTATAAGCCTCCAGGGAGGAAGGGGAGAAAAAAAAGATCACATACAAAAAATAAAGAATCAAGGGGCTTTGAAATTATCAACAGCCACAGTAGGAGCAATGAAGCAATACCTTCAAAATTTTGAAGGCACAAGAAGAAATCAAACAGCCCTATCAAGAAATGGACAACAGAAATGAACAGAAACTTTTCTAAAGAAGACAGAATAATGGCCAGCAAACATACAAAAAACTGCTCAACATCGCTAATCATTAGAGAAATGTAAATCAAAACCACAATGAGATATCACCTAACCCCGTGAAATTGGCCTGTCTCAAGAAATCCCAAAACAAAAAATTCTGGCAAGATGTGGAGAGACAGGAAGGAACATTCTTACACTGCTGGTGGGACTGCAAATTAGTGCAACCTTTGTGGAAAACAATTTGGAGATATCTCAAAGAGCTAAAAATAGAAATACCATTCGACCCAGCAATAGCATTATTAGCCATCTACCCAAAAGACCATAAGACATTCTGTTTTAAAGACATCTACACCTGAACGTTTATGGCAGCACAATTCACTATTGTAAGGATATGGAAACAACCCAAGTGTCTGTCAATTCATGAGTGGATTATTAAAATTTGGTATATGTTTACAATGGAACATTACTCAACTCTAAGAAACGAGAGCGAGCTAGCACCGCTTATATTATCCTGGATTGAGCTTCAGCCCATTATCCCAAGTGAGGTGACACAAGATCAGAATAATGGGCTCCACTTGTACTCACCATCAAATTGGTACTGACTGATTAACACTATGGTGCTCAAAGGGTGGTGGTGTCCACCAGGGATTTGGGGGTTGGGTGTAGACCCACATCTTAGGGATGTGGGGAGCATTGTGGAGGGGAAGGGTATACCTCTAACCCTTCCTAGGGAGAGGCAAAGATAAAATGTAACCAAAATGTTAAAAAAAAAAAAAACAAAACATTTATGGGGTGTTGGGCAGGTGGGAGGGGGAAGGAAGGGATGGGTATATACAAACATAGTGAGTGCGATGCACTCCGTCTGGGGGATGGACACTCTTGAAGCTCTGACTCAAGGGGGGAAGGGAGGCAAGGGCAATGTATGTAACCTTAACATTTGTACCCTCATAATATGCTGAAATAAAAAAAGAAAAAAAATTTTTGAAGGCAAATAATTTCCAACCTAAAATGCTACACTAAATCAAGCTATCAATCAAGGATGTGGGTAGAATAAAGACATTTTCAATATATGTTTGGTATCAAAATATTTCTCACCCATGGGCGCTAAGAAAAGTTCCCTTGGGATGCACTTCACTGCAATGAGAAAGAAAACCCAAGAAAGAAAAAGACGTGGGATTCAGGGAACAGAAGATGTGGGTGAAGGGAATCACGAGGATAGTAAAGGAAGACCTCAGGATGCAACTGGGACCAGCTGGCATAGCATGACTCAGAGACAAGGGCTGAAGTCACCAAAATACCCATTGCTACATCTTTTTGATCTGAGACATAGTATCAATAAAATGTAAGGCTTTATCCAGACTTGGCAGGACCACATGTTGATGAAGTTCTTGTCCCTCGATGCCCTACTACAGGGATTAGATAAGCCACCCTTTCTCCTTGCAGAAGTGCTCTTTTTCCTGAAGGCAATTAACAACTTATCCCTTTTATAACCAAAGTTCTATGTTCATTCATGCCAGAAAGCTCTGATAAGTCCATCTTTAGTTCTAATATTAATGCAAAAAATTGGGGGGACTATAAAATATATTGGTAGAACTATTGTCTGCAATAATCAGATTTAAAGTAAACTAAAAACTAAATTACACAAACTAATATTAAAGGCCCTAGGAATGGGAGGGTGGGGAAGAAATCACAAATACATTCCCCTTTTAACCCTCATTATCAGACTAGACTTCGTTTTTATTCTTGCCTTCTATTTCCTCCCCTCCCCACCTTTCTAAAGGTACAACTATGTCTTTCTCTGACAAACATGGCTGAAATATTCAGAAATAACTGGAATTCTGTTGGTCATCACCTTATCATATTCTGAGCCAAACAGCAGGAACAGAGTTCACTTTTAAGATCAGACTCTCAATGTCCTTACTGGTTACTTGGTTTTCCAGTGAATATGATTCACTCTGAAGCTTAGAGCTTTTGGTCACAATAATAATAATAATGGTGTCTTAGAGCCCGCTTACACATAATATACCCTACTTCACACAGGTCCTGAAATGAGAACAGTCAGGCTTTGTGTCAGGAGGGTGTGATAACCTTTCTGTCATCCAAAAGAGGAGAGTCCAGTGACTGAATCCATACCCTTTTCTTTCAGTATCTGTTCAAAGTTAAACATGATTAGGAATCCAAATACTACATAATAGGAAAGAGGCTACCAAGCTCTAGCATGCTCTCATTCTGTCCTGTGAATGAATAAGATTTAGTATCTTCCTATTGATCTTTGAAAGCTACCACGGCCACATTAAACCATTGACTCTCAAATGGGAAAATCAAAAAGCTCACAAATCCAGCTTTGAATTACTCAGGTATTACTTCTCTTCCTTTCCACATTTCCCCAGGCTTCAGCAGGTTTCCTATTTCTTAGATAGGTAGGGAAAAAGCAAAGAGATATGAACTGTGCTCAAAGTTGGCTTTCTAAAAATAAATGGATGAGCTTCTAGAAAAACTTTACTGCTGCTTCTGACCACTGCAGCTTTCTAAGGAAGACTGTGCATTAGGAACCAATATTAACCAAGCGTTGTCATCACACAAACACAAACCCCCAAAATAAACTCACTTTCTCAATAATATATTTTTTGGTTGGAAGTAGGGGAGTTAAATTATGTAACTAGTTATGCAAATTAACTGCTACAGTATTTTTAATAATCATCTACTTACAAAATAATATTTGGATTGTATTTCCAAAGAAATCACTGCACTGGGTTACTATGAATCTTCATTAGAAGTAAACAAGAAATCTTGAAACTGATACAATTTCAAAGCAGTGAAGAGATAATGAGAGTAAAGAGATAATGCCCACTACTATGACAGCTCTACTTCTCAATATTTCATTTGAATTTACTCATCTACAACATCTTTGGAGTAAGTAAAACCATTGATTAAAAAAAAAAAGATAGCGCCAGGAATACAAAAAAAGAATTTTCTATACACCATCTTGGGTTGATTATTGACTGTGGCTTAATTACTTTATAGGATAAAGACAAATAGTCTATTAGAAAGCAAGCAACCCAGATGTCTAAGAAGTATAGAAATTACTAGTGAGGGTGTTTTGAAGGTAGAATATAGTTGGTGATTTCAAATATAAAATCCAAAATATTTACACAGAGTCCACCACCTGTAGAGCACATTTGAGAATGTTGGGAAAATATAATTAAAAACCAAATCTCCCAACCCAAAAATCCTCTCCATAGGGTAGTAGAGAAAAAAAAAAAAAAAAAGAAAACTTTTATTACTAAATAAACATTAACCAGAATCTGATGTGCATCAGAGGCAATCACTAATGGATTGCAAAGTCAGAAAGAAATCGCACAATTTTATATAGCCCAGCAGACATAACCCATTAAATACATGTTTTCAAAATAAACAATAACTAGTCCTCAAGCAAGAGAACTTGATAGCACCATTTGTTACACATAGTTCATCCTAGAATCAGCTATTACCAGAGTGGCTATCTGTATTAGCTACTTGGCTTTGTCCAGAGAAGAAACAAACTTCTCATCTCTTCTCATATCTTGATGACAGGAGATAGATGTGGAGCAAAATGCCCACAGGAAGTTAGGCTCCCACTTTCCCACAGAAACTGGTGCATATGAATGTTATCTTCTTTGATGATTACATTTCAAATGAGGGCTCCCAGGTCCTTGAGAAAGACATTGCTGGGTCATTAAGCTGACAAAAGCCCTATCTAGTTTTCAAAAGGATATCTATACATTTCCAAAGAAAGGAGAAAGTACTTACAATTACAAGTTTTCTAAAGTAAATGCTCTAAAAAAATGGGGGGGGGGGGTTTGGAGTTTCTTCCTTATTTTCAACAGGAAAAATTAGGCCTCTTATTTTAAAAGTTTGTTTGTCCTTAAAAGAGTAATTCTCTCAAGTTCCAGTTTCCTCCAGTAGCTTCTTACTGACATATAGATTTGAGTTTTGTTCTCAAAGTCACATGTCTTCATCACTTCCCATTCAAGGCTTTGCAATGTTCAATTGCCTTGGGGCTTTTATGCTGCATGGCAAAAGTCAGCAGTTGGCAGTCGCCAATAGGAAGGAGGATAATACTCATTTACTTAAAGACTCCAAGGATTAGTTGTTGGAGTGTCTCACATGTAGTTGGAACCACAGTCTGTAGCCTGTTCCAAGCACTGAGGAAATATAAAGAAAAAAATCCCCTCCCAACCTGGAAAACCTTTTTGCAAAAATAGAAGGGAAAGAAAACAATTTTATTATTGAACAACTTTTAACTAGAGTGGGATGCTCATCACAGGCATCCACAAAAGACATTGCAAAGACAAGAAGAAATCTTCCTCTTTCACATAGCTAAGTGGGCACAATCCATTACATTCATGTTTTCAAGATAAAATTGCTAATTTTCTCATGTCTTTGTGATTTTGAAGGCAAGTGATAGCTGAAGTTAGGCTCATAATCTCCCAGAGACTGGAGACAAGGCAATATCTTCCCTGATCATTACATTTCAGAGATACGGCTTTCAGGTCCTTAAGGGAACATTCCTAAGTTGTAAGACTGGCAGGAGGCTTACTAAGAATATTACCTTCCACAAGAAGATGCAGGAACTCCAGAAGGTGAGGATGCTGCACAGTCCACCTAGACAGGCTGGACATAAGATTTCATACAGAACCTCGTGCCCAATCCTGGCAAGGAAGCAGTGGACTCTCATGCCTTTGAAGTATTTTGTGAACTTGGAAAAGGTGTATATCGAAGGTAACCAGTGGAGACTTGAGACCATTGTGCTCCTTCCCAAATGTTTTGTCTGATTTTAAGATTCTCACTATCATGGCATAGCCCTAGATACAGAGAGGAAACTTTCATACATGACTCAGATTTAATTTCTTGTGAGCCAGGAATGGACAGAAAGTAACTCAAAGCAGTTATTATTTTTAGAAATAGTAAACATGATAGAATCAAATTCAGACCTGCTACATTTACCTAACTGCCTATTACATATCAGTCACTCTTCTATGTAAACAAGACTGAATAAGACTGAGATCTTTTATACTTGTTAAAGTGTTTGGGGGGTTCCAACAATGTTTAAGTTTTATTTTTTTTCAAACAAAAGATAAGTAGATATTACCTTTATGTACACTATCCTATAGGTACTATACAAATAATGGATTTTAAGTACTGTCCTCCAAGTAGGAAAAAAAATTAAATTCTCTAAATATATTTTTACAAAAGTAAAGATGTCTGGGTTACTTGTTAGAAAGATTTCAATCAAAAATAGTGAAGCTTCAAAGAGGAAAGTTTTCATTATCTGGAAAATGCTTCTATTCATGATATCTCTTTTCCTTAATGATGTCAGATAAAATATTCTTTTATTTATTTCTTGAACTTCAACTTTGACTGATAAAAAGTTCAAAAAATTACTCAGTAACAATGGCCAGACTTTTCCTTCAAGGAGCTCACAGACTAATTAAGAGATATAGGAAGAAATAATGATGTTACTCTTACCGACCTCACAGTTCTTGGTCTCTGAGTCAGTAGAAATTGGCAAGAGACTGAAAGCTGAACTACCTTCTGTTGAAACTGGGTGGTAATCATGTTCAAAGCTTTTGTCCAGTATTGTAAGCAGACTTAAGCTTTGGCTCAAGGCTCAGACAGGTAGCCAGAATCCACCTCCTATACTATCTCATTACCCGCAGTGGTTGATACTTCCAAAAGTCACACTTTAGTACAATTACATGAAGCTTTAACATCTGCTGTAACAATAGACTGCACCTCTTTGAGCCTGCTGCCTGCTCAGGACACTGGACCTCTGACTGCTGTACCTTTACTGACTGGTCCACTGCTACTATTCATATTTCTGATCACAATTGTTAAAGGTAGATGATGAATGTTCCTACAGTATATTTTCTGTTGTCTGCCTAAAAGGGATAACCTAATGTCAGTTTCAAAAAAAAAAAAAAAATCCATGTGTAAGTACAATTTTCTACTGAGAAATATTTTTTAAAATCAAGGTGATATTTTGCATCCATTTTTAACTGAAAGATGAAAGAAAACATGAATACATCACTGTATTTTTAAATCATACAAACTTCTTAGTGGCTAATTTCCTAATAGCTCAGCTCAGGGATACAATTGATTTATTTCAGCACTTTATTGAATAAAATATATATTTCCAGCAGAAGATACTTGATGAATGGAGAATGCTTTTTTTTCCCCACTTAGAATAACAGTAAAATCAACTAAAATGAATTTAATTCATTGACTAGAAGTTAGGTAAAATAAGTATTCTTAGATTTTAGGACACCATAAATACATGGTGGCAGATAATGATAATTAGGCTGTTCTTTAGTTGAGCTTTTTAAAGTTAAATATTAGTATGTGCTGACAATATACATCACATGGAAATTAATCCTTAAATTGGAAATTTAGGTATAATTGCAACTAATGATTTTAATTGTGTGATTGCCTAGAATGGGCTGCTTGCTATAGCTGTGTTGTCAGTAACTTTTAATTAGATCTATGTGTCTTGAGGAACAAAATAATCCAACACTGTGTTTTCCATCAATAGAACTATAAAATGATGAAGTTAAAGGCAATATAGGCCCATGAAAGTATGCTCAAATAAGAGTTTATAGATTGTAATGTTTTTCCAAAATCCTTAAGCTGGTTATCAAGATTTTTATCTCATTCCAAATAAAAATAGCTTTATCTCTTTTCAGATTATAAAATAACAAATGTTCAATTTTTAAAATCTCTATGTAGTACAAAAGTATAAATAATAAAGATAAAATCAGCATCAGTGTCTCCACCTAGACATAACCATTGCTAATAATTTCTTTTATATATTCCAGACTTTACAATCTATACAGATTTTTTTTTACAAACTGGATCCTTTTTAAGCAATGTCCTTTATCTTGCTCCTTTTACTTATTATATTATTAAAATACTTTGGAATATATACATGCCATCTATCTCTTTAATGCATTTTTCAATATATTAATATATATTTTAATGCATATATTTTTCAATGTATTAATACATCTTTTCCTTATTTGTTTAGCCATTCCATTTTTAAATACATTTACTTTCTACATTTCTTTTTTGCTACTATAAGAAGTATTTTGATGTGCTTTATGTACTTTGTTTACTTCATAAATTTCTACATTGGAATTGCTGGGCCAAAGAAAATATATAATTCAAAGGCTTTGGTCAAATATTTCCAGATTTTTCTCCAAAATTGTTATATCAATTTCCTGTCTCATTAATAGCATAGGAAACAGACTGTTTCCAAATACTCTCACCAACAGTGGTGTTTATCAATATTTTTAATTTTTGCCACACTAGTTTGGTTTTGTAAAGCCTAGGGAGGAATACGAAAGGGGAGACTCTGGGGTAATGTATATGTTCATTTTCCTGATTTGTAATGTTATTTCACAGATATATACAGGTGTCAAAATTCAGAAACTGTATATTTCAAACACATGCAATTTATTGTATGTCAATTATACCCCAATAAAGCTTTAAAAAGGAAAAGAATCCCAAAACAAGGCAAGGTAAAAAAAAATTTTGTTTGGTTTTATATTTCTTTGATTATTAGAAAAGTTAAATATATATTAAATGCTTACTAGCCATTGAGTATTTGTGTTTCTTCTTATTGATTTGTGAGTTCTCTTTATATACTAATTAAAAATATATACAAATTTATATTGTATTAACTATACTAATCTTAACTTTATTAACTCTTTGTAAATATCTTTTCCTAGTTAGCCTATTTTTATTCTGGTGCATTTGGTCACCAGAGGTTTTAAATATTTAAGTAGCTAAATCTATCAATCTTGTCCTTTGTTGTCAGGCCAGGGCTCTGTAGTATGGTTTCTGAAGCCATAAATTTTCCAAAGTTTAAGGTCAAGTCTGTTTTGAAGGAGGTCTACCCACTGCTCCCTGCCTGTGTTAGAAACCCAGCCAGAACCAAGGTGGGTTTCAGAAGACAAAGAGGCCACTCAACCTTCTTTCAACCTGTGTCTCAATAGATGGCAAAAGTTCTCACAGCACTCACAAAAAGTTGCAGACTAGTCTTTACAAACAGCTCATATACTACGCTGAGTAAGAAAATTTAACCTATTTGTCCATTTTGACCTACAAAAATGACAACTTTATATGGTTTAATTTAATAGGCAGACTCAGATACACATCAGAGACTTGGGCGTCTGGATCACTCAGTAACACCAACCTGCAAATAGAATTGGATTTTCTAGAGGCAAAGTCTCACGTAGAGGGAGTAAGGCTCTTGCTCTGAGGTAAGATTTTGATCTACATGTGTAAAAGTCATCTGGTGTCGGCAGAGATGGAGACCTCAAGAACAGCTGCAGCAGCCCTAATAGACATGCCCTTCACATCTAGGGCTGGGGAAGGGCATAACTCAACCCATGCAGAGCTTTGGTCTACTAGCTTTTAGATTACTGATGACCTAGCATTGCCTTCCCGTTATTCTGTTTCTCACCTATACTCCAGAGAAAAGGGGATGGCAGAAAATGATATCGTTAGATCTGGTGAAGGGTAAACAGGTGGCAATGAGGTGGCTAGGGGTGGAACTGGGAATTGAATTGTAGCTAGAAACTGTTCTCTGTTGGGAACATACATGGTAAAAAGTTCCTAGTAACCTTTAACTGACTTAGAGTTCAATACCATCTAATTAGCATAACATGGGTGGAGCTTTGTGGAAAATTCTAGAAAACATGCATGCACTGGAAGGGAAACTTTTATATACGTAACCTACCCTGTTATGTAACCTGTCATGTGATCTGCCAATCACCCTCAAAGGCGGGAAACAGCAACTAATCCTGCCAGGAGAAAGGCAAGATAAACTAGTGGGCTTATAAAAGGTAACATGTGCTCAGCCTCCAGCGACTTTCTCCACTCATGAGGAGTGACCCATTCCACTCTCTCTGGAACAGGTCACTCCCTTTGTGTAGCTTCCTTTACTTTGTTTCTTTCTTGACCCTTTCTCTTTCTCTCTCTTCTATTTTTTTCTATCCATGTCTTCCCTCCCTCCACCAAAAAACATGGATCTCTGCCATGTTACTTTTTTCTCTATTTTTTTAATCAAAGAAATGCTTACTTGCCATGGGGTGCCTAGATTAAACATTATTTCTAGGTATGCCTGTGAGACTGCTTCCAGATGAGGTTAGCATTTGAATCAGTGGACTCAGAGCAGTAGATTGCCCTCCCCAGTGTAGCAGGCATCACCCAATCCACTGAGGGCCTGAATAGAACAAAAAAAGTAGAGAAATGAAGAATTCACCTCTGTTTCTTCCTGCCTGCCTACTTGAGCTGGGACACGCCCTTAGACTGGGATTTATACCATCAAATCCCCTGGTTCTCAAGCCTTCAAACTCAGACTAGAATAATACTACCAGCTTTCCTGGGTCTCCAGCTTGCAAATGGCAGATTGTGGAACTTCTCCACCTCCAGAATCATATAAACCAATATTTTATAATAAATCTTTCTATAGATATATATACAGTTGACCCTTGAATAAATGTGAGGGTTAGGGGTACCAATCACACACACACACACAGTTGAAAATGCACATGAAACTTTTGACTCCCCCCAAAACTTAACTACAAATAGCCTACTGTTGACCAGAAGCCTTACCAGTAACATAAATAGTCGATTAACACATATTTTGTATGTAGTATATATTACATACTGTATTTTTATAATAAAGTAATCTAAACAAAAGAAATGTTATTAAGAAAATCATAAGGAAGAGAAAATATATTTACTATTTATTAAGTTGAAGTGGATCATTACAAGTCTTCATCCTTGTGGTCTTCACATTGAGTAGGCTGAGAAGGAGGAGGGAAAAGGAGGGATTGGTCTTGTTGTCTCAGGGATGCAGAGGCAGAAGAGGTGGAGGAGGTGGAAGGGGAGGAAGGAAAGGTAGGCACATTCAGTGTAACTTTCATTTTTAAAATCCACATATAAGTGGATCCACACAGTTCAAATCCATGTTGTTTAAGGGTCAACTATATGTATTTTGTCAGTTCTGTTTCTCTGGAGAACTCTGACTAACATATGGTTTGAATGCAAATTCTACATATCCTTGTGAGTCATTTATTCATTCAACAAATATTTATTGAAGGCCTGGACACTGTGAATATAATAGTAAACAAAGTAAAATTCTTTCCCACATAGAACATATATTCTGGTAGAATTCTATCTTAACCATGATACTGTATTGGCCAAACATTCCTATCCCTGCCACTTGGACATAACTGTGGATCATCATTTTCAAAGAAGACACCAAGAATTGGACAGTTTAGCAACATGAACACTAGAACTTGATGAAGCAACTTAGGTTTTATTTTGGTTCTAGGTATTTGTCATGTTTTTGATTATCTTACCTTAGCTGGAATCCAAAGGGGAATCCTGGTATCATCATGGTAATAGATGGTAATAGAGCATTTCTTCACAGATCATTTTTTCTGCCCCTTGAAGAATAGAAGTCAGTTTACACTAATATTCAGAGTACAGAATATGTTTTGACTCAAAATGTATCATGAATCAGAGATTATTTTTAACTATTCAAAATGGCCTGGCAAAGAAATGTTTTGAGTTTTACTATTGCTAAACTATCTATCTCTAAGTAAGATTGAAATTGTAGAGCCAAACATAATTAAACCTTCCTTTCTCTAACTGGATGTGGAGGAAGAACTAAATCATTGAAGAGTAAGCACTCACTTCTCATATAATCTCATACATTGTAAATGCTCTGGAGGACACTTGCTCAGTGGAGGGCTCCTCAAGAAGGCTGAGGCCCAATCTAGGGTGGAACTTTGAAACCTAATTTACAACTTCCCCAGGAGAAAGCAAGAGGTGTCCTACAGGAGCCATCCACGTCCTGCACACTGCCAGCACTATCCATCCAGGACAAGGGGGTCCAGATCGAGACAGTCCCCAGGCATGAGGAATTAGCAGGTAGAGTCTCTTTATTCTCTTCTGGAGTCTGCTGACATTCAACATGCAGAATTTGTGGAAACATGCACCTGGATACATGAAAGAGGCTATCTGTGAATTAAACTGGACTTGAAGCCTTTCTGCAATATCTCATAAATGTGAACACCCTCCTCTTACCATTTGACTCACAAGAGTGTTATAAAATTTTAATGAAATGATTTAGTCTTTAATGGTCTAACATAGAATATGTTACATAATATAAATGCTCACTGAATTTTTTTAAAATACCAGTTACAGTTATTAATCTATTAAATGGAAATGTCTGAACATACTATAGCATGGTACAGGGATGATTTCTAAGTTGACATAATGTAGACAATGCATGACCATCACTCAAATGCCACCAATTAAAGGGATAAAAGGAAAAAAGCAATACAAGTATCCCTAATCTACATGCTGGTTATTCAACTTCTGAATTATAAAGATAAGCTAAAACTGGAAAGAACAAGATGGTTGAGTAGGAGGAATTGCCTTTTACACAGGTAAAAAATATCAACTCTTGATTAGGTAACCACAACCTCTTTTCTCACATATTAATATTAACCACCACAATTCTTTAACTCTGGTACAACTATTTATCAAAGAATAAATACATTCATGAGAATAAAATTACAGTAATTACACTCAAAATACAATCACAGTAATAATTATGCTCAATTTATTTGGAAATATGAAAAGCAATTTTGAAAGAAAATATTTTTAAACATCTCAAATTCACTTCTGAAAATGAATCAAATGTTTTAGAAGACATTTAATTGAGCAAGAAGGATCAAAGGTGCTCCGACACAATGGTGTTCTTTAACAACTATTTTTAACCACCCAAGGATTTGATATTTATTATTGCATTTAATCCTGTCCATGTTTTAAGTAGCTACTTTTACACTTCACAGGGTTTATTACCATCAGATACATTCTTCTCATTTCTACATTAAGCTTTTTTAATTTAACCAAAGCAGTTGCTTGTCAAGGATTTGACTGTGATAGAAAATGTTTTTTGGCATTTTTGCAGAGAGGGTTCAGTAAAAAAGAAAGACACCCAATTTACCATTGCCAATCAATGAACCAACCCTAAAATAGTTTTTAAATGAAGTTCAAAACTGTAATAAAGAAGTGTAATGTGTTTGGATAAGTTACAAGATCATGATTCTCCCCATGAGTCCCCCAAATCCTTCTTTTAATGTTTAACATGTTATGTGCTTAAGTAGCTACTCTGTAATTGTAAAGGAGAATATACACTTAATTCCTGATTCTTGAGGAAGTTTATTCACATAGAATAGCTCTCTCCATTGTAGATTAAGGCTTGCTTCAGATATTCATTCAATAATTTCACTGCTAATAGATTACAAAATAACACCCTTATATACAATGACTTTTCCTTGAAAGTATTAAAAATATGGAATTTTAAAAGCTCCAAGGTCATAACCATTCACTCTTAATCATGTGGCTTCTGAGAAATTTCCAACAGATTCTTTGAGAAGATTTTAAGTAAATTAACAATTCCACACAGTCAGCAGTTTTTTGGGGGGCTGAGGAGTTTTCAGCTCCAGACGAATTCCCAGCCTAATCATTTCTGAAAATGCCTCTTTTTTACACAAGTTCCACAAAAAAAAACACACACAAAAAAAACGCTGTCCTAAAAAAACCTGGATTTGAGGTATAATAACATAAAGAAGCTGCATAAAATGTTTTCTGAATGAGATATTCATAAAGTTTTATACTTTAAGAGGGAAGACAAACTACCCAGCTAGCTCAGTCGGTAGAGCATGAGACTCTTAAGAGGGAAGACAAAACAACATTTATCACCTACATTTTTAAATTTTCTTCAAATTCCAGATTTAATACCATTTGACAAATTTCATGATTTTTTTTTTCCTATCTCATGCCTTCATATGTCCATGCAATAGGAAAACCACAAGACCTCAATCACTCTTCCATTAGGACTCACAGATCATACCAATCTAAATCTCATTAACTTGTACCAGGAGTTCCCAAAATACAATTTCAATTTACTGAGAAAGATTAAAAGGCACATTTGGCATTTGCACTGCAATGAGAAGTCAGTAGTAGGTGAAGGGCTATCAGTCTTGGAGTTTTATTCTTTATTTGTAGGTTTCTGTGCTAATTTTAAAAGGCTTATGAAGTAAGTTTTCTAGACAAGAAAATAGGGGACTAATCAATCCCTAGAAATTCCCCATTGGAAAAGCTTATGAGTTCCTGCTGCCAGACCTTTTGGCCTCACTAACTTGCAAATATATATACATGTCACAAAGATGACATGAGAGAATCAAAGCAGAACATTTTAAAGGATATAGCTGAAAGAGACCTAAAATCTAAATATTCTCCTTGACTACTCTCTCACAAACCCCACATCTAATCCAGCAACAAATCCTGACAGCTCTTTACATTTAAAACTTTTCCAGGCCACCTTCTTTTCCTATAGGTCTGTGGCTGGAACCCTGTGCACAAAGTTTGAAACAAGCCATAAGACTCAAGGCCTTCATCACCGCTCAGTAATGTGGGGCTCTCAGCATGGTCACGTTCCATCCTGGCCAAACCCACCTCCCACCTGAATTTCCCTGAAAATTGCCTGCCAGGATATTATAATACTTGGCAGTGTTAGATTTTGCGTGGTTGAGAGCAAAGACCATCCACTAGGTGAACAATGAGAAACTGTGCTTTGTTGGCAGCAATACTATCCCTCCACCTGGCCCTCAGCCCCTGGCCACATGGAACAGCAATAACCATACCTCGGAGAATGCAAAGAGGATGTCAAGTAAACCTGGGGGCTTCTAGAGGCTCACCTGAAGCCTAGGAAGTTTCATGTGGGTGAATGTGACTCACCATCTATCATCACTATTGTCTGTACTCCACTGAGTATCAACAAGGATTTCCTAGAACATTCTTTTCAGTAGGCCTTCCCAATACCAACCCCTGATTTCATATGTGCATCCACCAATCCCAATTCTGGACTGTCCTGAGGAAGTTGGAACCATGAGAATATGGCCTAATTGGTGCTAAAAAGTCTGGAGAGAGCTAGCCTAAGAAGGAGACCACATGGAAAAAGAAAGGTCATCAGGAGAGGAAAAGCAGAAGGCTCAAGCTGAGAGAAGAAGGTGGCTTCACTAGACTCTGGGCTCAAAGAGAAGTTGCATAAATGAGAGTCGGAATTGGCCACTGAGCCTAAGGCTAAGGACTCTTTGTTTACCTGTTTAAGAGTACTTTTGTGTTAGAAGAATATAGGAGCAAATTCTCCAATGAGAACACCCTCTCTATAGTGCTGCTGTATTCCTGAGAGCATTTTAGTTGGGATGACTCATCCTTGTGGTGGGCTGAACATAGTCCAGCCAGCACTTGCCCAGACTTTCACAAGCTCTAACCTAATCACAGGACGCTGGACAGTGACTGGACAAACTGAGGGAGACACATTTGCCAGTGTCTTCCTCTTTGGAATCAACTTTATTTTTGTACTCCAGACAAGAATATTGCCTCACCACTGAGTCTAGATTGGCCGGTGCACTGTGAGTAATTGACATGGTGGAAACTAGAACCTACAAAGGAAGAGAACTTACCACTGATTTGAAAGTCTCTTCCAGATGTGGGCAGAGTCTTCAATTCAGGCAAGATCATCAAGGGAGCATCCTTTGCCATCACCTAGAGTCATTTGTCATAAAGAAAACCAAACACTGAAAATCCCCAGAATTTGATCACTTTTCTCCATTGCCATGGCTACCACCCTAGTACAACCACCATCTTTTCCACCTCCCTTAACACAGTAGTTTCTGAACTAATCTTCCTGCCTCCACACTTGTCCACTGTAGTCTATAGTCACAAGATAGCCAAGGTGACTTTTTAAAATATATAAACCAGAGCATGTTATTCCTTTGAAAACCATCTCTGTCCTCAAAGAGATAACAGTTTGGCAAGGCCATTTTATTAGCCCTCCTCTCCCCCATGGATGGCATGACTCCTCTGGAGGCTGTGGTGGCATCATGGCACGGGAGAGGTGTCTGGCCTGCAATGGTCCTGCACTGGCATCAGGAGCCATGCTCTACGGTTGCTGCCTTCATCCCCACTGACATCCTTGGGTGTTTGTGATTCGGGTACATTTCCAGTACCATGGCACATGCTGCCATCCACAGCTGAAAACTTTCATCACAACCACAATGTACCCTGGAATCTTCAGGTCTTCTTTCACTCCTTTATTATCTCCCCAGATTTGGTGGGAGCCTGGACAACTTTCATGGGCTTTGTTGTGTCACTGTGGATCTTAGTAAACTTGGAGGGGTACTGTGTCAACCTAAAATGGTTTCTTTCCCATGTTACTGCTGCTTGGAGAGTCAGCCTGGGTGGGTACAGATAAAGAACAGGCTCCAGGTCTCCTTCCAAAGGTCACTCACCTGCACCAACTTGTCTTGCTTCTCTCTCCAAATATCCACTGTCCTTAACTTGAGGAACCTAATCTAAGCATGGGAGTGCAGCAGTGGGGTATCACTTTTTTCCCATTTATATCTGCATTCCACCAAGATTAAAGTTCTTTAACATAAGAGATAAAAATCGGTGTTTCTGTCCTCTAGTTCTTTCCCCCGCCACATCAATATTTTGTTATTATTACTCTGCATATTTTTTCTTTTTACTTTCAGCATATTATAGGGGTACAGATGTTTAGGTTACATATATTGCCTTTGCCCCACCCGAGTCAAAGCTTCAAGTGTGTCCATCCCCCAGATGGTGTACATCGCACCCATTAGGTGTGAATATACCCATCCTCTTCTCCTCCTCCCATCTTCCCAATACCCAGTGAATGTTACTACTATATATGTGCACTTAAGTGTTGATCAGTTAACACCAATTTGATTGTGAATACATGTGGTGCTTGTTCTTCCACTCTTGCAATACTTCATTTAGTAGAATGGGCTCTAGCTCTAACCAGGATAATACAAGAGGTGCCAGATCACCATTGTTTTTTTGTGGCTGAGTAGAACTCCATGGCATACATATACTACATTTTCTTAATCCACTCATGTATTGATGGGTAGTTGGGCTGTTTCCACATCTTTGCTATTGTGAATTGTGCTGCTATAAACATTCGAGTGCAGATGGTTTTTTTAATAGAATGTCTTTCATTCCTTTGGGTAGCTGCCCAGTAATGGGATTGCTAAATCAAATGGTAGTTCTACTTGTAGCTCTTTGCGGTATCTCTGTATCACTTTCCACAGAGGTTGAACTAGTTTCCAGTCCCACCAGCAGTGTATGAGTGTTCCTATCTCTCCACATCCACACCAACATTTATTGTTTTGGGACTTTTTGACAAAGGCCATTCTCACTAGAGTTAAGTGATATCTAATTGTGGTTTTGATTTGCATTTCCCTGATGATTAGAGATGTTGAGTATTTTTTCATATGTTTCTTGGTCATTAGTCTATCTTCTTTTGAAAAGTTTCTGTTCATGTCCTTTGCCCACTTTTTGACAGGGTTGTTTGATTTTTTCTTGCTGATTTTCCTCAGTTCTATATAGATTCTAGTTATTAGCTCTTTATCATATGTGTAGTATGTGAATATTTTCTCCCATTCTTTGTAGGTTGTCTGTTTGGTCTTGTGATAGTTTCCTTGGCTGTGCAGAAGCTTTTTAATTTGATATTTTAAATAAGTAAGCAGGTAAGTTTTCACATAAAAACAAAGATCACGGTGGCATTCTATCTTTCAAAAATACTGTCTCCTATTAGGAAAGCTAATCCTTTCTATTACGCTTCAGTAAATCAGAAAAGCACTCCTGGTGAGCATTATTTTAATGGTAACCAAAGGACATTTGTCCACAATAGGAGCACAAATGTGTTAACTAAGTTACTGATAGTTTGTGATAAACAAATAATATTAAACATATTTGTGACCAAGTGTTCTGGATAATTAGCATTTGATTTCCACTTATTCAAGGGGTCTTAAAAGTGCTGATGGCCAGATTATTGTTAGGTTAGAAACTCTCTTTAAAGAGAGAAAGCCTTACAATGCATATTGTTGGTGGATTTTGCACTGGAATTACAGAGTGCCTCAAAAACAGTGAATATGACTGTAGTAACTTCAGACTATCACCTTAAGTAAAGAACCCATAGTCTATCTTAAAAGAGAAAGAAGAGTTTTCATGGGTAAGCTTAAGTATTTAAAAAATAATTTCCATCAGTACCTCTCTGTTGCTAATTCAAGCTAACCTTCTCCCTGGCCCTCTCCTATTATTGCTACTAATGTTTATTGAGTACTACTGCTGCCCCTGAAAAGGATTTTCCAGGAATATGCTAAACCTGTGACTGCAAAGAAAACTGCCTCAACAATTCAGAAAGGTTGCACCCATCCAGTCCTCTGCAGCTGTCCCCAACCTTTTTGGCACCAGGGACTGGTTTCATGGAAGACAATTTTTTCAGGGACCTGGAGTGGTGTGGGAAGGCAGAGCTCACGGGGTGATGCAAGGGATGGGGTGTGGCTAAAAATACAGATGAAGCTTGGAGAGTCAGCCTGGGTGGGTACAGGTAAAGAACAGGTATTCTATAGGCAATTCTAAGACAATTTTTCCATGGGAAGGAGAGGTGGCTGAGCTCTGTGCCCATTCCCTAACAGGCTGTGTACCAATACCAGTCCACAGCTCAGGTATTGGGTACAGGTAAAGAACAGGTGTAGAATACCCTTTCTTTACCTGCTCACCTCCTGATGTGCCCCCCGTGGGAGGAAGGTTTCCTAAGTTTCATGGATGACAATTTTTCCATGGGAAGGAGAGGTGGCTGAGCTCTGTGGCCCAGTCCCTAACAGGCTGTGTACCAATACCAGTCCACAGCTCAGGGATTGGGGACCACAACTCTACAGGAAATCAGAAACTCACAATATCAAATTATTTGTTTCGTTACTGTATAGTGTCAGTTTGATTTTAATTCTGTTTGTTTTGATGAGAAATACTATAAATTCTCTTGTAGAATTTAAGGAGGTGAGAAAGTAAATGGCAAACTTAATTTCCAGTCTAACTCTCCAGCTTTGGTATTGTCTTAGAATAAAACCAAGACTTCCCATCTGCACATACTAGCACACCATTATCCTTCTATCCTCTAGTCTCCACCCAGGAAAAGAACTTAGGAATCAGTAAAGGAACTGAAGAATATGTCCTTTAAGTCAATTACTATCAATTGTAGTGTTACCCGAGGCAAGGAGAGTCCAAGTACGAGAATACCAAAGGTTGCTCCTTTTCAAGAAATAATGTCAAATTTTTGTTAATGGTAGTGGCCACATGAATCTCCCCACCAACCCAAAGGCTCGCCTCAACAAAAAATCAAACCAGGTAAGCAGGTAAGTTTTCACATAAAAACAAAGATCATGGTGGCATTCTATCTTTCAAAAATACTGTCTCCTATTAGGAAAGCTAATCCTTTCTATTACGCTTCAGTAAATCAGAAAAGCACTCCTGGTGAGCTTGAGATGTTAGGTATAATATTTAATTTTAAATACTTCAGGAGGATCCCAGCATCCCACACAGGAAGATGGCCCTAGCTACACATACACACACACACACACACACACACACACACACACACACACACTGTTCCCACTCTTCCCTCCACCTCCACTAGATTTTCATTTGATCTCCTCTCTGTAAAGCCACAAGACCCCAAAGGAGGAAAAAATCCATCAATATTCAGGATACACTTGAATACCTACAACATTAGAAAGACCAGGGATTTGATAATATCTGTACAGAAATAAATTCTGGAAAAATGGAGAGCCAGGGACAGAGGGAATGGGAGGAAAAGGGATAGGAGGGAGAAGACAGTGGATGGAAGAGAGAAAAGCAGTCCTGTGGTCCCTCTGTGAGGCCAAGGTAGTGGAACTGACCTCTTGTGAAAGACCAGGGAGCAAAGTGGATACCAAAGGGCACAATGCCTCATCTCTACCTCCATACCTTACCCTCTTGCCTATTTGGAACTGACTTGTGCTTTGCAGTAAGAAGCTGTTTAGGCCTTCCCCAGCAACATGTGTATGCTCAGTCACAGATGTTGGTCTGGCTCCAGATAGTATCTGGAACTTACCACCTTCAGCCTCCTTCATTGTGGCCCATCAGGCAGCAAGGAGGATCTTCTTCAAGAATGTAAACATCTGAGGGCAGGAGGTTTTGTTAGGTTTCTTCATTGCTCTATAATAGCACCTGGAACATATACATATGCGATAAACATTTATTGGGTACAAGTTGAATTAATCCTCCCAAGCTGGCAGACAGCCAAGCGAAAGAACCACAACACATTGGAGGCAGATTTGAGCTTAGAAACTTGGTCTCTTAATGTCCAGGCCCATAAGGCTTTTCACCCAATATCAGGTAGTTGTGAAAAAATTTAGTTTGAAAAAAAATTTGTAACTAATCTTAAGACATTAGGATCTGTAGTTCATAATTAAGTAAATATTTAGTCCCTTTAAACTTCAAATGCCAAAGAAGGAGCAAGTAAACTGGGGATACACACACAAAGAAGAATGAAAATCTTACTTTTATTTTTTAAAAGAAGAGAATAAATTTTTAAAGTTGAATTTACAGAAATTCCAACGAAATCATTATAAACCCAGGCTAATTATAAATACATTAAAATTTAAGGATAGAAGATTTGTTGTAATTTATTATTTTACAAAATATTTCTTGGTCTCTGGAGAGACAAACTTACAGAGTAAATGGCTTACTACTTTACAGGTAGTATTCACACATAAGGTCTTATGAATAGATAATATTTTTACAGGGTTTAAAAAAATCAAAGTAACATTTTAAAAAAGTATACATTGAGAAATCTTACTTCCACCCTATCCTATCTACCTCATCCCTACATCCATTTTTTATTTGTTTCTTGACTGCCATTCCAAAATGTCTTCATATAAATATAAACAATTACAGATACACGTTCTTAATTTTCATTGTTGTTAGCTTAGTATACACACAATGTTGCTCCTTGCTTTTTCAGTTATACATCTTGGAGATCTCACACTAGCATATTATGAATGCCCTCATTCTCACAACTTCACAGTGCTCCACTATGTGGTGAATGAGGTCCCTATTTGTGGGTACTTGTAATGTTTCCAGTCTTTTGCTACTGGAAACCATGCCATAATGAGTAAGTTTTCACATATCCTATTTTGTAATTGTGGAGGTAGACCTGTAAAACAGATTCCAAGAAGTGAGATTTCTGGAGCAAAGAGTAAAATGCAGCTATAATTTTGTTGGTTATAGCTAGATAATCCTCTGCATGTGTTGTATGCTACATACACCACCAGGAGCAATATGTGACTCACTGACAGGGTGTGTTGACAAACTTGTAGATTTTTTGCCAATCTCATAGGTGAGAAATGTTACCTCATTTTTACTTCTCTTAGTATGAATGGGGCTGAGCATCTTTTCATATGTTTATGGGCATTTCTGTTTCTTTTTCTATAATCTATCTGCTCCTACCTTTTAACTATTTTTCTGTCTTTTTCTTCACAATTTTAGGAGCTCTTTGTTCAGCAGGGAAGTGACACATTTGCCTGTGATATGAGTGGCAAATATTTTTTCCTTGTCTGTCCATTGTCTTTTGGCTTTGCCTACCGGAATTTTTTGGGTTCTTAATTTCTATTCAGAAATTATGATCACATTGTCCTTTCTAAACTTTACATAACCCTAGAAGGTAGCACAATTATCTGTATTTTACAGAAGACACTGAGTTTATTAGAATATTAATAATACTAATAATTAATTAGAATATTAATATTAATATTAAGAATATTAAGAAAATTGTCCAAAAACATACAAATCTGACCACAGATCTATCTGACTTTGAAGATGGTATAATAGTCATTATGCCATACTGCTCTTTCACCATAAAGATAAAAAATGGAAAAAGCAATAATGTCTAATACTTTATATTAGCTATATTTTAATTCTCACAACTCTATGAAGAAGATATTATTTATTCCATTCCCATTACATATGAGAATTTGAGATTTCTAAAGTGTAAACAAATTCCCCGGGAAACATTCAGTGTTTCATTGAGGATTTAGTCCTCATAGTCTGAGTCCGGAACAAGAGTGTTTAATCTCCAAACCATACAGTCCCTTTCCTCAAGAAACTTTTCTAGACATAGAAAAGCAACCCGCTGAAATAATAGAGGTAAGTTAAAAGATAAAATAGAGCTGTGCACGGGTCCATTTGCTATCACCCCATTTATTTGGTCCCGTAAGTCATGTCTCATTTGTTTAGAGACAATGATAAACCATCAGGCCCATGTCCAAGTGTCTGGGCAGGTTCCCCAGAGACTGTTACCATAGCCAGCTACACCAATAGTCATGGCTCCTAGCTAAGCATTTAATGAAACACAAATTGCCACTGTCCAGGTATGTGTCAGGGACTATTACCTTGAACTCATGATGTTCAGAAGCTCTGCTGAGAAGAGCACTCTTTATGGAGGATATCCTGAAGGGTCAGCCCTCTATCAGTTCCCCTAATTATACTCAGTAAGATATATGCCCAGAATAAACCAGACCAACCATAAGGAAAGTAACTGTCTTACTTCATGGTTCTCTTTCCTGGGAAACTGTTCTTATTGAAATTTGATCTTAAATGATGCCCTGGACCTGTAGAGAGAGGGCTCAGAAATGCTAGAAAACTATCTCTTAAGGTGATATTAAGGATGCCATTCAACACAAAACACTCAGTGTCTTCTCTTTGAGAAAAAACTGAAAACAATTTCTGGTCTCTGTGCCAGAAATAGTTGTATTTCTACTGAGACTGAATTTTCCTTACCTTATGGACCCTGAAACTCATAAATGATTATATTGCCCTCATTGAATTGGCTATAAGGAAGCTCAGGTTTGAATTGGTGGCCCACACATGCAATTTGTGTGCTCACTTTACTCCTGGCTCTTATTACTACTACCTCCTTTTCTTTGTCTTTCCTTAAATTATTTCATCTTTTTGAATCGTATGTATTGTATTGTCACCTAAATTAATTAAGGCAATAAGGCAAGGTGTAAATATATATTCAAACCAAGCATTTTATCTTCATTTTTATCCTTTTAAACATTGAAAAATTACTGAGTAAAACTCTATTGAATCTAAATTATGACACAAATGAGTAAGTGAAAGAAAGTTTATTCCATTTATACCACGATTTCACTGAATGCTTCTCCCTCTGAGCTGACTCAGAAAACTTCACTAGAAATGTATGATAAGTTTTATCACTGGTAAGAGAAGGTCAAGGCACATCAAAATTCTTTTCAGCTTGTGGCAATTGTCCAACATGCTAATTACTGCCTGATTAAATCAAACTTATTAAAGACAAGATTTTTCTTAATAACTGCATTGAAGCTAACAAACATGGAGCCTTTACATTAAAGTTACAATCTCCATGAGTTTTGATGTTTAAAATGTAATCTTCCTAGAAATATATGGGCCCTTATTGCTACAATAACATCACCTGAAGAGCAAACTAAAATTACCTGGGGCATCATTTAAAAATATTACTTGTTACAGAACAGAAAACATGATTATATCACAAATAATCCAAATGTACTGTAGATCATATCATTAGTATCCTGTTTCCATTCACCCTCAATGAATTCCAAATACAGGACTATTTAGAAAAATCAAGAGAATTTCTCTTTGTTCTCAAACATCTCTCTATGTCACTCCAGCCATGGAAAGCTGCCAGCATATTCCACTCAGGAAAAGATGTATTACACAGAATAAAACCTCAGTTCATTGCAACAAAACATCGAAACTAAGATAACCCAAATATTTATATCTATCTTAAAAATAAAAGCAAAAGGTTTTCGTCATTTTGTTTTGTTTGGCTATTTGTTCATTTGTTTTTGTTTCTGTTTCAAATTTTGTTTTCAGTGTCTCCATGAACAAATGAGTGTTTATTCTCCCTAAACCTTGGATCATTTCATATGTAAACAAGCTGAGCCCAGTTACCTCAAGAAAAATCAGGCTTAGACTTTTGCAATATTTCTAACTTCAAAAGATTACCTGTGTTCCTGCAGTCTAAAATTACTATACCCGGAGGAGCTAATTTTCATCTGTGATTTGAACTTATACAGAAACCACATCCACCTTTATCTATCTGGCTGATAGGTTATTTACCCTAGGGTGCTTTGTTTGGTTCTCTTTGGTGTTATGTAATGGATAAAAACTGCTCGGAAATATTATGATTACCCCTGTCTTATCCTTATTATATTGTCATACTCTCCAATTTGGTTCAGACCATCCCATCTCTCTCTCTCTTTGTCTCTCTCTCTGTGTCTCTCTCTCCCTCCCTCCCCACTCACTCCCTCTCTCTGAAATTACATTTCGATTTTGCCAAGGATGAATTGTTCCTTAGGGACAGGTAAAACTCCTGATTGTGTGTCACCTTGAGCATAAGTGTGCCAGGCAATGTTAGTTTTTTCTCTGTTTCAGTTTAAAGTCACTGTTTTCTCTTCTTACATATTTTTGAAGGGAGATGGGGAGAAGAATTGATCCTTATAAAGTCATTTACCACTCACCTTTTCAATGACAGTGTTATCTACTAACAAGGAATTAAGCTATTCCCAATCATCAAGAACTAATATTTAATAGAGTTATCAAAATAAAAAGTATGTCCTCCACTGGTGATAAATGAATTAATATACCTAAGAGTTAAATCTGCATTTCAAAGGAAGAACACCAGTCCTTATTTGCTGGGCTAGGATTAAAATCTCAGATCTCTCTGATTTTCATCTAATTTCTGGGTCCCTTCTGAGCCCATTACTTTATTACCTGCGGCTGAAAAGTCTCCCTAGGGCTGTTCTCAAGGTGTAGTCTCTTGCAGAGGGAACAAAGAACAAATTTCCAGTTATTATAATAAGCATAAGAAAAGACAACCTGCTTTTTGAAAATAAAAATAAATCTTACTTTTCAAAATGGTAAACTAGATTCTCTAACATTTGTGAAGTTTGCATATCCTTCATACTGCCTGAGTCATTGCATCAACCACTGTTTTCTTCTAATGCCCTAAATTTGGAGACATAAAGTAAAACAAAGAGGAAACAGTTAATTGTTCAGATTTATAGTTTAAAAAAAAGGATTTGAATAAAACTCTACAAGAAACATTTAAGCAGAACAGAAATGCAAAGAAATCAGCTATAGTGTGTAGTTATTAAGAAGAATGAGTTGTATCTATGTAGACCTGTTAAAAAACACCCTTGATCTATTAATTTGGAAAAGGCAAAGATATTGTACAATATACACAGTGACCTCATTTTTACAAAATGAATAAGCAAGCAAACAAAACTAAACAATAGAAGTCATGAGGCTCTATGAGCATAGAGGAAAATTTGTAAGTACATCCAGCCAATGGCTCACATCAGTTATCTCAGGAAGGTGTTCTTAAAAAAAAGAAAGTCAAGATTAAAGTTTTTTTTTCATATTTCTATATTGCTTTGACTTTCAAAACTGAATGTTTATGATTTTATATTTAAATAAAACAAAAAACTTGAAGGATAAAGAAATAATATACTAAGAAAGATGTATATATCATACATGAGAGAGAATTTTCTATTCAGTAAGTATTTGTTGAGTGATAGGGACTGGGTATTTATCTTATACATGGTGCACTTTGCTAAAGTACAAAAAAAAAATCCGACTCAAACTATCTTAGGTAAGAATATTTACTGGCACACATAACCAGAAGTCCAGCCATGATGTGGGCTTCAGGAGGACAAAATCCATAAACTCCAGCTCCACTTCACTGAGGTTCTCCCTCCTTTGTGCATAGAATTCATCTTCAATCTGAGAGCAAAAAGAAGGCGAGTTCTGGCATTTGTCTCCATATATCACAGGTCCAGAAGAAGGGAGAATTAGTTTTTGGAAGTTCCCCCAGGAAATGAAGTTAATGCCCTCAGCAAATCTTTCCTTGTGCCTCATTGGCCTAAACTGTATCATATTCCTGGTCTTGAAACTCACTGGCAAAAAGAGATGGATAATTTAGATCAATCAAGCTACCCTTAGAGTGGGATGTGAGCATGGCCTCCTCTGAGGACCGGGGGTGAATATCTGAACAAATTTCCATTAGCAAAGAGAAAGAAGAAATGGTGACTATGGTTGAACAATGATGAACAAATATGACACATCCTTACCCTAATAGATTTTATACTGTTGCAGAAGGAAAGCAATAAAAACCTAATTCTAATTGTTAAGAGTGTTATGAAAAAGGAAGCATACAGGACTATGCTATGAGAAACTGAGATTTATAGTTTATTTGTCAGTATTTCTTAGTTTTTTATGCTTTGTAACATATTTCAGATTTTCTATAATAAAAACGTTTTCATTTTACAATAAAAAGAGAAAAATTTTTAAAAGAAAAATGAAATAAATCTTTTTTTGAGGCATTTATCTTCATAATCAAAATAACACTATTTTTCTCTTATTTTCCATATAACTATATCAAATCTCAGCCTCTTAATAATACAGAGAGGGCTCAGAAATAGTGAATTCAAATCATCATGATGAAGAAAGTAAATAATATCTGTCATAAAATAAAGGAGTAAGTAAGTAAGATATCTGCATCCTGTAATTTTCCCTTTAAAGAAAATATTTATTTTATAATTGAATTGGTGGGAAGTAAGAGAGAATTGGGGGAAAAATTCCCGGTTCTAGTGTAGCAACTATTGTTGGGATGAACAAATAAACTATTATGTGGGACATAAAGTCATCCTCATTATTTATAATTCTAACTATCATTAACAGAATGAGCTCTGTGTGCCAGGTGCCTTATAAACATTATTTTATTTTCAAATCTCTCAAAAATAATAAAGGATAGGTTTTCTTTTCTTTCCTTCTCAGATGAGAAAACACAGCTTCAGAGACTAAACAACTGGCCAAGTCAAGACTTAAGTTGAGATCTACTGTAATTCAAAGCCCATGTTCCTTCCTCTATACTAATCTCCTTCCCCACAGCACATTTATTTCTATCAATAACTCACACTATTAATATTTTCCCAATAGCTGCATTTCCATATTTCAGCAATCGATTCAATATTTATTGAGGGACCACATATCCTATTGACTATATAAAAGATTATATATCAAAAAATGCTGCTGTCTTCAAGGTGTACCGAATCTATAATAAACACTATGGGTAAGAATAAACAAGTGATTATAATAACAACAACAAAAAGGAGTGTTATGAAAGATGAATGGGGTGTCACAGGAACCATGATGGGGAGCATCTACTTCAAGATGGCTATGAAAGGGAAGGGGAAATGAAAGTTTCTGGGAGGCATTTTTTTTTCATTTTAATGGATGAATTAGAATTCACCAGATAAATATATGTCTTAGTCCATTTAGGCTGCTATAACAACAACAACAAAAAAAACCCTATTAACTGGGTGGCTTATAAACTACAGAAATTTATTTCTTATAGTTCTGGAGGCTGAGAAGTCCAAGATCAAGGTACCTACAGATTCGGTGTCTGGTGAGGGCCCACTCTCTGGCTTATAGATGGTTGTCTTTTTGCTGTGTCCTCACATGGTGGACAAAGCAAGGAAACTTGGGCTTCTTTTATAAGGGCACTAATCCCTCTCCTGAGGGATCTGTCCTCATGACTTAATTACCCCCCAAAGGTCCCACCTCCTAATCCCATTACCTTGGTGGTTAGGGTTTCAACATATGAATTTGGAGTGTAGGGGGAGATAAACATTCAGACTACAGCAATATGTATGGCAAACAAATACACCACAGAAGGACGAGCTTGAGGAAGGCATGTGTTCATGCATAAGCATGGGTGTGCTACAGTATGACATATGAGGTAGGTGATAAAAGGAGATGGGCGGAGCAGCAGGCAGGAGCCAGATCATACACTGTGCTCCAGAGCTTGGACTTCTTCCTCAAGGTCAATGGGATCCAAGCATTTTGGATCACATACTCCTCTAAGTAAAAAAAAGAAAGAAAGAAAGTTTTCATACCCTGCCAATAAATGTAAATGTACATTAATTTTTTACACTGTATACATGTACTATGGTTCTAATACACTTGTTATATTTCCATCTCAGGTAGATCACATAAGCTACAGTGGGAAGGGTGGGTTTACAGTAGGCAAGACTGAATTCTATTACAGAAATCAGAGAAGGGAAGACTGGGGGACTGGTCTAGGATTGGTAGAAATGGAAAACAAATGGAGGCACTTAAGAAATTTTAAAGAAATAGAATTGATAGGACTGTGGACTGACCAACTGGATGATGGGGAACTTATGATGACAAAGTGTCAAAGATGCAACACAGGCTTCTGGCTTGTTAAACTGTTTGAAAAAGTATACCATCAAAGAAATGGGGAATAAAGGAAAAAATTAGGTGTGTGTTGGGATGAGTTCTTCTTTTTCTTCTTCTTTTTTTAATGTAGACTTTAAAGAATTTGGGAATATCTTAATGAAGACACAGCAAGCCATACCGTTCTAATGCTCAAGACTGAGATTTGGGCTAGACATATATATGTTTGGGTATTGTCAGCATCAGCAAGAGTTAAAACTATAGGTCTGAATGAGATGACAAAATAAGAATGTATAAAATGATAAGAGAACCAAGGAACTACATTAGGCATAATAGGCAGAATAATGGTCCTCTTGAACACATCCATGGCCTAATTCCTAGAACCAGGGAATATGTTACCTTACATATTGGTAGATGTGGACTTTGGTAGATGTGATTTAAGCTAAGGATCTCAAGCTACGAAGATTCTCCTGGATTATTTAGATGGGCCCAATATAACTACAAGGATTTTTATAAGTAAAAAACAGAGGCAGAAGGGTCAGAGTCAAAGAGAGATTGAAAATGCTACACTTCTGGCTTTGAAGATGGAGCAAAGGGCCACAGGCCAAAGTGGCCTCTAAAAGCTGGAAAAGGTGAGAAAAGGATTTCTCCTAGAGCCTCCAGAAGGAACACAGCCCTACTGACACATTTATTTTAGCCCAGGAAGACCCATTTCAGATTTTTGACATTCAGAACTATAAGGTGATAAATTTGTCATTTTAAGCTACTAAGTGATAATTTGTTATAGTGGTAATAGAAAATGAATACACTGGGGAAATGCAGATTTAAGATCCATACCAAAAATGAGATGTCCAGGACCAAGATGAAAGGTAGGCCAGAGAGGCTGATAGAAATTGAAGAGAAGGTAGTATCCTAGAGGACAAGGCAGGAGCAAAATCTTAAGGAAGGAAAAATGGTGAACTATAGCAAATGCTGAGGCTCAGTCAAGTGAAAATAAGGACTGGGAGTGTCCATTGCACTTAGCAACAAAAGAAATAACTGATCATTATAGTTTTGGAAGCTTCAGTGGGGTGACTGCAGTGGAAGCCAGGTATAGGTAAGTTGAGAAATTATTGGAAAGTGAGAAAGTATATACAGAAAGTTTAAACTAGTCTGCCCAGAAATTTGGCTCTGACTGGCAAGAGAAAGAATGTTTAGTAATTAGAGAGTAAACACACACACACACACACACACACACACACACACAAGCACACATACACTGAGGGAAGCCAAGAATCCAGGTTTTATGAGAACATGAAACTTTTATAATTGGGCGAGAAAGGGTTTTTTAATAAAAATATAACATTAATAATTCAAAATAAATTACAAATAATTACCAAGTGAATATTTATTATGAGAAAATAAATCACAACCAGTTACCCACTTTTAAAATAATACCATAAAAAATCCAGAGAAAAAATATTTTTATTAATACCAGATATATTTCCACAATACTTTTTTCTATGTGTTTTGGATGTATACTCTTTGATTATCTCTTTGTATGATAAAAACTGCCTAATATAACTTCCTATAAGATAAAAAGAAGATAATTCAGTCCTTCCTCTAATTTGATTGATCAAAATTTATTTATTAATATCAATGGTCAGAATGTGTAAAATATTAGACTTTACACACAGTGAGCTGAATTTATTATTGTTCTATTGAATATGTTCTTAACAAGAAGAGAAACTCTGTTTTTACTAAGTTTCAATGAGAGCTAAATTCCTCCCCTATACTTGGACATGTATGAAGACTGGGGGATTTTCCACAGATGAGTTCCTGGCTGCAAACATTTCATTGTTTCTCCACCACTACTCTCTCTTCAGGTGAAAGAGACCAAAAGACACAGCACCTTCATGTCACAATGCAAGTGGAGTTGGCACAATGGGTAGTGGCAGTGTTCCTGGAAGCCATTCCTACACTGGAATTGCTAGTAATAACTTTACTACAAGTACATCCTGCTAAACTTATATTAAATGTGTTCCCAATTCAATTAGATTCAAAAATGCCTACAAACTCCCAAAGCATAAAGGAAATAGGACAGAAAGCAAATCAAAGTGGAAAGAGATAGGGTCCCAGAGTGAGTGAGAAAGTATTTATAGAAATATTATAATTAAAATGTCTTACTTTTGCACATTGGACAAATATATATCACCATGTTAACACACTGCTAAGTTCCCACTTACAGCCATGGGAGAGGCTCAGACAAGCGAGTAGCCCTGAAACTTTAATAAGCTTTATTACCTTTATGGTACATCTAGCTCTGGCTGTGACAGAAATGCAGGGAGTAAGGAAAACTCTGCAAATATAGAGGAAAGAGAGGCACAATGATAATCAAGGGATTCCTACAGAGGAGAGAAAGCTGGAGTGCAGGACATGGGAGCAAGAAAGTAGGTAAAAGTAGTCTCAATATAGACAAATTTGTATATGCAGGAACAGGCAGGTGAGGGAAGTTCCACTTTCTATCCACAATTTTCTATAAGAAGTAAGAGGCAAATTTGTCTGCTGAAGGTTGAAAGGAGTTGGGCCTAAGGAAGAATGAGAATTAGGAATAACCAGTTGGAAACCTTGAAAAAGAGATGACCAGGACAATATGAAAAGTTTACTGAGTAGTGCCGAAAATCCAAAGTAAAGCTGGAGAACATGAACTTGAAGTGGCACCAATCTTTAGGATTGTGTGATAGTTTTCAGCAGGAATCAGCAGCCAAGTTGAGAAACTAAGTATAATGGAAATTTGTTGTGCTTTGACCACCCAATACTCAGAGACCATCATTTTAGTCATTGTGCCTCAACTTCTCTCTGAGAAACCACTCACTCCTTCCCTCATTTTTGGCCCACACACTTCCAGTCTCCCCAGTGCAGCCTGGTCCCTGGCCCAAACAGATTGGTTAGTTTTCTCATTTATAATGGAAGAATCCTACCAGAATTTTAAAAAGAAAAGGTACCGGAGGTGGGATAGTATAAATGATGGAATAGGCAAAGATGTGGCAGACAGTACCAAGGACTTCCCATCTTGGGGAGAGATGCTGGACATCCCTGCTAAGGAGTGGTGAGATATTTACTTGTGTCTTAGAACTGAGACCATGTGCCTCCTGGAGCTTCCCTAATACAAGAACTGACAGGAAAAAGTGAGGAGTTCAGAGAGTGTTATTTATTGTGGCGTCAGTAGGGTCCTACAAAGAAAAGAGTAACTAAGACTGAAATTGGCCCATCTGAAAGCAGAAAGAAATGAAAACTACACATGTGCTAATGGAGACCATGTCTGTCTATGGCCTGCAATCTGAGATGGCTAAAAATCCAACCAAGTGAAACCTCAGGTGGGAAAATGGCATGGGTATCTGTCAGTTAACATTCCTGCTGGAAAGGCAGGGAGGAGTCATACCCAGAAACAAAATTAGTATGTGTTTCCACTCAACTGTCTGCTGTTATGCACCTTGCAACTGACAAACTCAGCAACTAACCTTATTTCAGGAAAAAAGCTGAGACAGAGCATAGGGACAAGAGGCAAAATTACTAGTGATTCCTACCACAACTGTTGTTTGATTTTATCTCAGGCAGAAGCCATTCCATTGAGGGCCAAGTACCTGAACCAATGCCTGAGAGTAAGGCAGGACCAGCTGCTGAAAAGATTGAATTCCTATGCCCAGTTTCACAATTCAAAAGCTGTGTCTTGATGTGATGTTTTACTTTTGGTTATAAATCCTTGAAACTCAAGAGAATAGAAAGGGGGTTGTGGGTGGGAACTCTCATAATGTTTTAAGGAAGTTGCTTTTTTTGAGCTCTAAATCAACTCCCAGAACCTTGAAACTTTACAAACCTGAAGTAGACTCCTAAAAAATAATTATTGAAAGGTCCATCTCCCCAATCCCCGTCTGAGAGGGAGCCATGGAACGAAATGGACAAGAAAGAACTTCCTAGAAAGTAGTATAGAGATAAGTCAAACTATTTATTAAACATTCTGATTCAGCAAGTCTTAGTTGGGACTCTACTTTTAATAAGCTAAATGGGCTTATTCTATGCACACACAGACATACACAAATATTTAGAATATAGTACTTTAGGGGTAAAGGAACCTGAGATATAGACAACTTAGGACATTCACCTTAACTGAAGGCTTGTCTCATCTGTTCAAATGGTCTCTTCTGACCAAGCCCAGTTCCTGCAGCCCCAGAAGTCTCAGCAGAGGAGCTGCTGACTAAGACCTGGGTGGTCTGTAGGAATCTGGACAAAATCTTGGCCCAGATGAAATATTTTCCCAGGAAGCTGACAGCCACAATTCCAGGAATATAATCTGAATTATGATCAAGAAAATACAATATGAATTTAGGGCCAAGAATCAGATCTTGGGAGTAAAGTGAACTCATAAATGGAAGAATTAAGAAATGAGGTCATAAGGTGGGAGCATCTCAATTATGAGTCATCACAAATGCAAGGACCAGGAGACACATGAGGATATTTAAGATGCACTTTTATATGGATGCCTGTTTCCCATAGTTGACCTCTAGCACCAGTTCCATGTGATTCTCCACCCAGACATTCATGAGTCATAAGTCCTACCCCCACATTATCCTGCGGTGGTAATCAGTGGTATTTACTCAGACTTGAGCAACGTAACTGGGCCTACGCACCAGGACCTGGAGGACAGGATTTTCTACAACTACAATTTTATGAGGCTATGTTCAGCCTATTTAGGTCCCAAAAGCCTAGTGTCCAGTGGCTTATTGGAATAGCTAGAAGAGTGAGGAAGATAGATGAGAAGAATGAGCTAGAGGAAGAGACAAGAGAAAAACTAGCAGTTGCACTTATTAGAGAAGGCTGCAGTATTTACAATTCATTGGGTACAGGACACCTTGAATAGACAGAGGGAAATATTTATGGAAGTAGCTGGTTTCCCTGGGGTATAACTGTAAATTCACCCACTGATTGCACTTTCATATGTCAGCGGCATACTTCCTCCACTTCCACAGCTTAGCTGCAGCCTTCACCCAATGAGAAGGTATGGCCAGCTGGTCAGCTGACTTTCTATGTGTAGAAAACTGACTTTGTAGCCTAGAGTAAAAAATCATAGAATTGCCCAGAAAGCCTTCCTGGTGTCAGACACTCTGGTTCTCATTGCCCCTAGGTAAGACCTATGCCAGCAACAAGAACTGCAAGATACAGTGACACCCTGACTGATGTCCCAGTACAGGCAGCGATGGTGGTGTAGGCACTTGCTGCCAGGCTGGGATGGCCAGAAATGGCCTGAAATACCTCCAGAAATCCTGCTTGGTGATCCAGAAGGAGTCTGGCTGGCTTTGAGTATGGGATTGTTCATCTATTTGTCTCTCTTCTCAGCCAGTATATCAAGGTTTTCACTCATTCTGCCTCACCCATAAATTTCACAGACTGGGTTACAGAGCTCATCGGTTGCATAAGGAAGTTGAGGGGCTACTGTGTCAGGAGAAAGCTTTCTGGCAGGAAAAGGGAAGCTGGGCTACACATGGGGAACTCTCCTGGGATGCTATTAAGCAGTGAGGGAAACACACATTCTCAGGTGAAGCTTTTCTCTCTTTAGGACATTGTGGCCATGAAGGAAGGGGTCACTGCTGGTGCTACTGTGCAGAAAACACTCTCTTTTTACAAAAACTCATTTCCTCTTCATCTGGGGCACACAGCTAGACCATATTTCTGTCTCCATTGCAGAAAGGTATATCCATGTGGCCAAATCCCATCCACTGGAATATTTGTGAAAGTGATTGATGCCACTTCCAGGTTTGGCCCATAAAAGTATCCCAGGTGTCCAGGCATGGTACCTCTTTTGTCCAGTCTAGTGGCTGGATATTGGTAAATTGGAATCCACATGCTGAAGATACTATAGCTTCTATCATCCTGGATTCCTAATTGCTTGGAGCCAACCAGGAACACCTGAATTGGATTGTTATATGGAAAATAAATGATAGTTATTATATTAAGCTACTGACTGTAGGGGTTTGTTGTCACAAAAAGTAGACAGATTAATGCACATTTGTGGAACCAGAGTAATACTACCCAGAGTTATGATTGGACATGGGGAGAGTATTACCTAGGTGGCCTAGGGAAGCATGGCTAGAGAATTTCAATTGTAATGTACAAAGGAAGCAAAACTAACTGCTAGAAAAGAATCCCCCTAAATCAGGATCTTTTGAAGGAAGTTAATCGCAAAAGATTAAGTAATGAGGTTTTAGCCAGGAAAACCACGCGCGAATCATGTTGCAGAGCATGAAGACAATCAGAGCACAAGGTGCAGGACGGGTCAGAGAAGATGTGAGGGCAGCAAAGTTCCATTTTCCTCAGATGACAATAGAGGAAGACCTGAGGCGTAAAGGAACTGCACAAGTCCAGAATTCAGCCCCTACTTTTCATAGCCAGCTCTGCACCCTACTCACTGGCTGAGGCCTTTATCCACTGGCCTCATTCTTCCTTGGGGCTGGGTCATTTCCCAGCTTCTTTTATCTAACCTTGGTCTGCACCTGTGTTTTAATATAGTAGATTTTATTATCATTTCGGTGTGGTAAGGCCAACAGATCAGGGAATGCCTGCCATTGAAGAGATTGTTTATTCTACTGGCAGCTCTCAAGAGAGAGAGTACATGTCTAGTGACAGGGGCCACATGAGAAATCACACTGGGGTCTGTCATGAGGCAGAGGGATGGGACTGAAGACCAAAGCCTTTATTTTGTATTCAGGAAGGAATGGGTGAGGCAGGGTAAGCAGATTAAGGAGTGGCTAGTTTGAGTAAGGTCAGGGAACTCTTGGGCTTGGGGGCTGTCCCTGGTTGTCTTACACGTAGCCCTGGGGTGATTAGGGCAGGTGGAGTGTACAGGTGACAGGGAATAGGAGCCTGATAGAGGAGGTGTTTGTGGGTGTGGACATAATCAGCTGCTCAAGAAAGGCAACTGACCAGCCTCCAACCTGAGTCCCAAAGCTAGACCAAGACAGATTTGAAAAACTCTGTGACAACCTGCCATACACTGACAGTGTTTTCATACTCCACTTTCTAGTCTCACCACATGCCATCTCTCAGATTTTAATTTTCCTCACAAACTGTGGATTGCTGGGTATACTGCTATGGGTAGTGAGTCCCTTTCCAGAGGAGGAAGGAACTGCTGTTTTCACTCTAGTGTTACTCCTAACCTTCCTGACACCCGCCAGAACATTGCTTGTCAGCCACTTCTGCGATTCTATCACGAGCACCCAGATGAGCACCCAGGCTGCAGAGAGGGACAAATTCCCCTGAGGCCCTTCTTCTGAGACTCAGGACTTCATGACCAGAGCCACAGGCCTCCAGGTCCTCTGTGATCCCTGGGCCAGGCTAGCACTGTGGGGAAGGCCAGCTGGCCTATGCTTAAAGGCCTGAGCAGGAACTTCACCAGCCTAAGTCCCTCCTCACTATGAAAACCTTTCCTGCCTTTTTAGTGGTAACTGTTTTCTGAATATCTTCCCAGGAAAAACCCGACTACAGAGAAACTACCGTTATTTGTATTATTTAGATCTCAGAAGTCTCCTGTTGCCCTGGCTTCCAAGAGCTGTGTGTGCCTGCCTGCCCTGCCTAGGTTTCTGCCCTATATTCAGAACTTCTCTGAAGATACAAAGGCCAATAATGCTTAATAAGGATCTTAAGTTCATTTCCTGTGCCTCTTGCTTGCAAATGACTTTAGGCCACAATGTGGATATTCATGTTTATCTATGTCAGAACTTGCAGGGTGGTACCTATGCAAATTACCAGCGCTGAGTTGCGCTTAGCAACACCAAACCTAATATTATACCAAGATGAAGAGGTGATAAATAACATAGACAGATCACCAAAGCTTAGGGCCAGGAGATCATCACAGAGATAAGGACAAGAGGCTTATCTGAGGGCAGGACCAGAGGCTACAGGATGAGTCATGAGGCACAAGTGAGTGGGACAATTCTAAAGGAAAATCCTTCCCGAATGAGGAAAAAATAAGGTGAAGGAAACAAGAAAGCACAGGTAAGGGTGGATAGACAGCACTATAATGTGTATTTTGTTGTCCATACAGTTGTAGGTTTGAATTCTTGTGTCTCCACTTAGTGAGTCCTGTGGCCTCTTAAAATTCAATCAACCACCTGGAGCCTTAAAGGATTTGTAAAATAGAATAATAATATCTACCTCCCAGAGTTATTATAAGAATTACAGATTACATATTATATAAATCTAGTATTTGCATCATCTAGCAGGCATCAAATAAATGATGGAAGCCATTAATTTGATTATTTGGCTGTATGCTTTATATTTAATAGCTATAACAGTCTTTGCCAGGACCTGATGACTGAAGTCATTATTTATAACACTTACCTTACTTGAGTGAACAATGAATCTTTATTTAGTATTTAAATCTTTTAGTACTTATTTATAATATTTTAGTACTTATTTATGTCTTTTATATGTAGAAGTGTGAGCTAGTTGAAAAAACACAGTAAGTACTACCCACCCCATGTACATACCATAACATTTATTTTTCTGTGACTATCCATTTTGTTTTAAACTGCCATTGGTTTAAAGATTTGTTACTAAATATAAATATTCTTCACCTCTATACCATACGAGGCTGATCTGGCTACCATTTTTGTTCTTCTAAGTTTTCTTTTTTTTTATTAAGCCAACTTTTTGTGTTCGAACCATGTTAAGTTACCTTTTTGTCTATTTATACATGT
Source organism: Microcebus murinus (assembly GCF_040939455.1). Classification (NCBI taxonomy): domain Eukaryota; kingdom Metazoa; phylum Chordata; class Mammalia; order Primates; family Cheirogaleidae; genus Microcebus; species Microcebus murinus. The sequence continues at coordinate 59,940,624 of NC_134108.1, read as the reverse complement.
CACATCTTAGATTGATTTTTATTCCTAGTTTCTTCCTGGCAAAGACAATGAGCACAGTGAGCATACTTAATAAATGTTACATAATAATAACTATTAAATGTTCTTTTAAAATCTCAAACAGCTTTTTATCTTTAGCTTCTACTTTGGGATAATTATATACTTCCCCAAAGTTATTTATAGCTCCCATCAGCAAGAACAGCTGAAAAAAAAATGTGTTCATAGTCCTGCCAAAACTATGGTAAAAGTGATTTAAACTCTGAAGATCTGTTGCAAGTGTTCAAAATGGCATTCGACATGTGGATGTCTAATTCTATCAATAGAAAAGTCTTCCAAACCCAAATCTCTGTGATGGAAGTGGTTATTGAAAACACTTCTCCTTATCACTATCATCATTCATTTACCCACAAACCAAGATCACCCGAAACAGTAACAGGAACACACCTTTACATGCTGGTGTTGTCAGTCCATTTGCATCTGCACTCTTCACCTGCATCATGAGTCATATTCTCCCTCTATCCTGGGAAGAGCCTGAACCCAAGCATATTTAGTCAAGACCACAAGACAGAGCCACAGATCAGCCTTAGAAATGGGTAGAACAGAGGACCTCCTCCATAATGTGAATTGGAAATCATGGGGTCAAAAAAATACATACATATGTGCACTACTCTTAGGGCTACTTGGTTTAGCAAATAAAAATTTAACAACCTTATCCACTCTACACGTTCGTCCCCAAACTGCCTAGATATGGTATCAGAAGACTCCCAGATTACTTTCTCACTTACGTCAAGGAAGAAAGTTAGTATAGCAGTTAATTCACTGGACTTGGAGACTGAAGACCCAGGTGTGTTGATCTCAGCTCTTGCTATTAAATACTTAGAACCTATGTGATACAGATAAGTCCATTATGATTTTTACTGGCAAGAGTCTATTACCAAAAGGTCCATTTCCAGATTTGGGGGGGTACTACTCTCAATGAGCCATGGTAGATGCTGGGGAAACAAGGAACAAGCATTGCTCTGGCCTCAGGAAGCTTAGTAATTAGTAGAAGAAAAAGTGTCATTCAAGAAGAGTGGGGCTAGAAATAAAGATCTATCTGAGAAGTCTTGGGGTGGGAGGGGTGTCACATCTCTGTCAGATTACATTTCTACATTTCCCTTCAGTGTGCATCTTGTTTTGCTGTGTATTTGTTGCCATGAGAAGCTTTTGGCCCTCAAGAAAGATCAAATAGAACCCATTGCTTGGCAACAATAACCTTTATACAGATAAACGTAAAATACCATGATGTCTTGTAGTCCATGTTATTCATAGCTTTGTGAGAATATGTGTGTCTTTGGGGATGTTCTACAAGAAAAACACGTTTTTGTTTTGTTTTTTTCCTGTCACAGAGAAATATCATCTGTGGCATTTGCAGTTACTTTGCTAATGAGTCCAGGAAAAGGAAATGAGAGCAGAAAGGAATCTCTGGCTACTGACAGCTTCCCAAGGAGTCCCCAGTATCTGTGAACAAAAAGTTCTTCCAGTATAAGCCCAGGAGGCAAACATGCTAGCAATACTTATGGCGCAGGTGAGGCATGGAGGGCCAGCGTAGGTCCCCTCAGAAGCACAAGTCCAAGCTGAGGGGAGCAAACCGCTGGCCCCAGCTCTGAGAGCAGCAATTCGTGGCCTGGTCACACTGGTTTGCCCATATGCCTTTCTTCATGAGCTCAGCTTTTTTTTAAGTGGTTAAATTTGAGTGATGAACTCATAAAAATTATTATTTTCTTTAAAATGTTATAAAAATTCTATTATTCTTATTTCTACTAATAAAAATGTCCCTATTAGATTAAGATACTTTCTTTTGGGTAGATGCCCAGTAATGGGATTGCTGGATCAAATGGTAGATCTACTTTTATCACTTTAAGGTATCTCCATATTGCTTTCCACAGAGGCTGAACTAGTTTGCAGTCCCACCAGCAGTGTAGGAGTGTTCCTATCTCTCCACATTCATGCCAACATTTATTGTTTTGGGACTTGTTAATAAGGGCCATTCTCACTGGAGACAAGTGATATCTCATTATGGTTTTCATTTGCATTTCCTTGATAATTGGAGATGTTGAGCATTTTTTCATATGTTTGTTGGCCATTATTCTGTCTTCTTTTGGAAAGTTTCTGTTCATGTCCTTTGCCCATGAATGGATTAATAAAATGTGGTATATGTACACCATGAAGTACTATTCAGCTATAAGAAACAACGATGATACAGCACCTCTTCTATTTTCCTGTATAGAGCTGGAACCCATTCTATTAAGTGAAGTATCCCAAGAATGGAAAAATAAGTACCACATGTACTCACCAGCAAATTGGTATTAACTGATCAACACCTAAGTGGACATATAGGAAGTCGGGCAGGTGGGGGGAGGGGTTGGGTTTATACATACATAATGAATGTGATGTGCACCAACTGGGGGATAGACACACTTGAAGCTCTGACTCAAGAGGGAGAGTAAGGGCAATATACATAACCTTAACATTTGTACCCCCCACCATATGCTGGAAAAAAAATTAAAAATAAATAAAAAATAAAATCTTTAAAAATAAATAAATAAAAATTGTATTTATCCATCAACAGATGACTAGATAAGCAAAATGTGTTATACATATAAGGAAGGAAATTCTGATATATGCTACAATGCGGATGAACTCTGAAAGCATTTTGCTAAATGAAATAAGACAGACACAAAAGGGCAAATATTATATGATTCCTGTGATACAAGATATCTAGCTAAAGTAGGCAAATTCATAAAAAAAAAAAATAAGATACTTTCTAGGATCATTTGCATGGCCTCTTCTTGATTAATGGATTTTATATTTTATGAACCTTGCAACCTCACTATTCAACATTTCTCTTCCTGGCAGCAAAATCTCACTGACTCAGGGTGAAGTGGAAAGAACTCTAAAGTTGGGAGCTGGTGAGTCTGGTCTGAATCCCAGCTTTGCCTCCTAAGTGCTATCAAAATTTAGTCAAGTCATTTTCTTGTCCCAAAACTGTTCCTCATCTGCTTATTGGAGTATAACGCATTTGAAAACCTCTAATGGAGCTACTGTCACAGAAGTTAAATTACATAATTTTAAAAATTTTGTTTCATTATTTTCAAAAATGTACAATAACAAATTACAGTAACAGAGTTTTTGGTACCTTTTTTAATACAAATGATTCAATTGATTGGGCAATTCTAATTACTATACCAGTCATGACTTTAAGGGCATCTAAAAATATGGCCATTTTATGATGGGCTGAAAGAGTTCTGGAGACACACCAGGTGTTTCAAAACTGGCACAAGGATCCAAGGGCTCCTGAATCCCAGCTCAGCACTCTTGGCTTATCCCATTTGTTATTTTTGAGAGGTATATACTCTCCAATGATGTTTATATTATTAATTGGTTTAATCAATTTTATTTAGATAGATTAATCACATATAAACCAGTGCCTACTTATCATAAATTCCAAACTGGTGGGTCATTATTCTATTCATATTTAATACATAGACAATATTGACACTCAGGAAAGTCCCACTGGGTCAGTTTACATATGAAGATGCTGATATTCTGATCCTCACACACTGATATCTTCTGAACACCCAAACATTGGTCTTTACCTCTGCTTCAGCTTTCTGTTTCATAGAAAAAAGTCTGTAATAATAATAATATTGAGTGAACAAGCACTGAGGTCAACACTATTCATTGGCTCAAGGGGCTCACGGTCTGGAGGGGGAAATCACTTCTCAGGGATGGCTACTTCAGAGTTTTCTTCTGTAGAACTGCTGGAGTCTTCAAGACAGTTTTTCTTTATATTTTGGGTTTTTCTTCCCCAGAGGGCTGAGGTAGGTAGCCCCAGCAAGGAAGGTAGGGTACAAGGTGGAGGCGTGATCAGGAAAGACTCACACTGCCTCTGCCAACATTTAGGCACCACCTTGCCTTCCCTGATCTACCAGACTTCATCACCTCCACCTCCTCTCCCTCATTCTTGGCTACTACAGGTAACCCCCAGTACTTCAGACATAATAAAACCCCAATTGTGTATCAGGGTGAAGGCCTTTCCAAAAGGGGTTGTGGGATCCGTGTGATCTGAGGAAAGTGGCTGAGTGTCAATGTGTCCCCAAAATTTCTGCCAGTTGGCTAGGTCCATGAAGGTTCTATGACATTAGACATGGTTGTGTTCAAGGTTCTCAGGGGCCCAGTCAGCCTAAAAGTCTCATTTCTGACTTATCCAAATACAGTTAATGACTAAAAACCAAGACCAAACCAACCCAATTCTAGCATTAATATCCATAGCTTGGAATAGAGGTTCCACTGCTAGGATTATTTTTTACCTAATGCATGGAGAATAATCATCACCCAGTATGATGTTTAGTAAGCTCTTCTCACTAGAGGCTCAGTTCTGTTATCTGTTATAGGGAAAAGTATCCTAAATGTGAATCCCAACTATGTGAACCCCAACTATACCTGAAAATTTACTTACCCTCTTGGGAACACAGCTAGAAAAGTAGAAATACTGTGGATTAAAATAGATAAAAGTGTATTTTGACCACAAGTGGCCAAACAATGGCACCCAGTATTATTCTATTATTGTATTTTTATGTTTAGAGTTAATATTGTTATAATTATAAATACTTTCAAATTCCTTAGAAGAAAAGTATCACCTCTGGCAAGTATCACAGATAATGAAAGTTTATATAGAAAGGACATTGGTTTATATATCATCGATTGATCAATTGATTACTACTACCTTTCTCAAAATAAAGTGAAAAAGAAAAATATGGTGCCCTGTGATTATGCATGTTTGAATATAACACAGTCAATGTGTATTCCATACTTTGCAACAAGTTTAACTTGGTCATTTTTTAAACCTCCCACTTATTTAACACTAAGATTTAAGTGATTGATTTTTTGGACCACCACCTCTAGCATCACAGAAAGATTTTATTTCATATAGTATTTTAAACTTAGAAATAAACATTGAGATGGTCTTTTGACAAGTCAATTGGCTAGACTATAGCCCCATCAAACACTAATCTAAGTGTTGCTATGAAGGTATTTTGAAGATATGATTAAAGTCTATAATCAGTCCACATTAATTAAGGGACATTAGCCTAGATAATCTGAGTGGGCCTGATTCAATCCATTGAAAGGCCTTAAGAGCAGAGCTGAGGCCTCCGTGAGGAAGAAGAAATTACACCTGTGGACAACACCTGCAGTTTGGGCCTGAGAGCTCTAATCTTCCCTTCCTGAAGGCCTGCCCCAGATTTCAGATTTGCCTAGCCAACACTAAAATCTTGTAAGCTAATTCTTTGCAATAAATATCTCCTACTAATTCTGCTTCTCTGGCTAAACCCTACTAATTCTGCTTCTCTGGCTAAACCTTGACTGATACTGCTATGAAATATTTATTTTTTCTTTTTTGCATTAAATCTAATTGTGCCTTGATATTTAAGATAGAAAGAAATTGCTCCATAAGGGTTCTCTTTATTATAGATGAATTGAGTGGGGCTTATTATTTTCATACATGTGAATATGCTTTTAATTCAACATGTTACTTTATTTTGCTACAGCTTTCTTACCTTTCCATTTCAGAAGGAAATATCAAGTACAGATTCAATGACAGCCTTCTTTTGTAAATCAACCTTCTTTTGTAACCTAAAAAGAATTATATTTAGCTATTGCATATGTATGAAAAAGAAAAGAAAACCCTCTTGTTTAACTGGCACAAAATTGAAACCCTTATATATAAATAAAAGATGTTTCCTAGGGATTTATAAGTGAGTTTTAGAATGCCTTAGATTTTAGAAATGGAACTGCAGTATGAAATCATTTCATCAAAGAGAAGCAGACATTGTCATAGCTTGGCCAACCAACAATCTAATTTTAAATGACTCAGCAGTAAAATTTTCTTAACTTTCCTAGACAGAATTTCTTAAAACTCTTTCGTAATACTAATAGCATTTTGTCAAGTTCCATTTCATCCTGAACTAATCTGAGAACTTCTAAAACTAACATATGGTTACGTGCACAGAGGCTTTGAGAGCTAATTTGAAAATATTTAATAAGAACTCAAAGGAAACAGGATTTGAAACTAACCCTGGATTTTAATTTAATAGAAATTATTATTCATGATAAATTTTTCTAAGATGAGATGCAACAGTCCTTTAAAAAAAACTCCACTTTAGAAATCTGAAACATTTATTCATTTTCTCATTGGGAGTTCAATCTTGGTTGCAATAAGAATTAGCACAAATAACCATACTTTGTGATATTTAATATTACAACCCAAAATTCAAGGTTGGTTTGTTTTCATTCAGGTCAGGTACTATTGTAAAATAAATTAATTTTAATTACAAAGGATTAGTACCAATAGATATCTAAGAAATTTATTACCATTTACCTGCAATAACAAACATGTGCTTTGATATTTTTAGTTATTATTATAAAAACTGAGTTTTCAATGAAGGCAGTTTAGCAGGACTATGGTTGTAGAAGTAAATTTGAATTTAGCAGTTTTTTAAACTTAAACTAAGAATCATAGTAGAATAAAATGTCAAGCAAGTGAAAACTTTTCTGTGACAAATACATAAATATTTTCATGTAAACAAAAGCAAAGATCAAGAAAAAAATTAAATAGGTTTATCAGCAACAGAAATACATAGATTAAAAAGGTTATTTTATTTTACTTCATGCTTCCATTGAACACAACTGGCATAAGCAGAGCAGTAGGAATTAGATGAATCTTTACATGTTCCTCATACTCTTCAGGGATTACAAACAACAAAGACATCTCTCTAGGAGAAAAAAAAATTAGACTAATTAGACTTCTGAAAGTCATGACTTTCAATTAAGTTACTCTTTTTGCTCTACTGTGAAACTTTATGGTTTTATAAGAATTTTGCCAGTTGAAAGAAAGTAACGCTAACACTGGCAAGATCCAGCACAAACACAGGTGGCAGCAAATGAGGCACAATGATATGTAGATTTTCCTCTCAATGCAGATCACCCATGCCTAGAAGATAATGGCCTCTAACACAAAACAAACATTTTGGGATAAAACAGACAATATTTAAATAGATGTATCTTCTACACTTCTTGAAGTGTGTCTCAGGGACCACCTGAGCCAGAAGCGGGCGGAGCACTTGCCAAAATAAAAATGTGCATTCCAGGGCCCAGTGGAAGACCCTCTGAGGGCCCAGGAATCTGTACTGTTTAGCTCCCCTGGGGATAACTAAACACAAAAGTTTAAATAACACTACTCCATACTATTAATATTTGGGATTTCTCTTGACTCTTTCTTTTGACCACAAATATTTTGTCATCTCTTTTATGCTTCCTACTTACTAGCCAGAAGGAAAAGCAAAAATTCAACAACCAAAAAACCCATTTCTGATTATTTCAGTCAGCAGTGAGAATTAGTAGTGGTATTTTTTTCCCCTCGAGAGAATATGGGGATTAGGCAACACATGATTTTTGCACCTAATTTATTGAAGGTGCACCATAGTACTTGTTTTTTAAAGCTTTCAAAATGTATATGCAATAAAAATGTCCAAAATGATGTGTAAACTGTCATCTCATCAAGATTATCCAGTGTAAGGAGAACTGCTGCTCAGCACTGTTGCTGAATTCTCAAAAGGGCCCTCACAGTCTTCTTTTACCAACACGGAGCACCTTAGCAGGCACTCAGAGCTCTCACCAAATGGGGCGCTGCCTACTAAGCAGCCTAGAAGTACCTAAAGATGGCCCATAAAATAACAAAGAAACAAAGCTCAGTTTCAACTCCAGCCACAACGGGAGTCTTATGACCTACCAATATGTAAGATGAATACAGACCATGCTGACTTTCCTCAGAGGAAGTCTAATCAAAAATATTCCTATTGAAATCCAGTTTATAGTGAAAATGGAAAGCATAATACATTTCAACGTGCTACTACTATCTACTACAGTGCTTATGTCCTATACAATCCCTATGGACAAAAACAATTTTACCTGCAAATAATATAAATTAGAAATTAAAGAGGTAGGTGACTATCATCTGAAGATGATCCCAAAACAACATGTTGAATAATATGCTTGAGTCCCAAAAGAGCTCTTTAACCTGACAATGAGTTCTAATACCGCTGCAACTTTCCCAGGTCTTTCGTGATGTCATCAATCTTCCAACATCCTAACTCCAGACACCGTGCCACGAGCTCTTCAGACATTCAGTTTTAAGAAATAGCTAATGAAGTAACATGTAAAAAAGTAATACTGGAGACCAAAGAGTAACGCTGAAGCCATCTGGGCTCCTCAAAAATCCATACTCTCATTGGAAAAAAAGCACATTAGAGTCATACAGGACCTGAGGGATTCATCTGATCCAACTCTCTAGGTTTACAACTAAAGGCTTATTTTTTCCACTGGCTCACAAAGCACTAAAATTCTGAAAAGATGCTATAAATCCATAGTTAACTTACCTACTTAGCCCATGATGTAGCCAAGAGGCTACACTTTCAGCCCTTATGGCTCAGTCTGAAGCCCTATCCCTATGGGCTGTTTTATGAAGTGGGCCAGTGGTGACCAGGCCCTGGATGCACCTGGGGGGCAGATAGTCAGTAAAAGAAAAATCATATGAAACTGAAGACCTGCCCTATTGAAACTTGCTTTAGGCTCAGACCAGGATTTATTTTCCCTTCTTTATAGGAGACACACCTCTGAACATGGTCACAAACTCTATCTCTTTTAAGGCAAGCACTGGGGCAACAACGCTGTTCTGCCCAGAACATTTAGAACCAATGCAGATGAACAACTGGAAGCCTCCAAACCCATAGGGCCAAGGCCTAGATACAGCTGTATCTCTCAATAATTGTCAGTCACTTGTTTTGAAAATCAGGAAATTCACCTTATTTCCTTTATAGCCTTATTTATCTAAGGTGTTTTAAGTTCTACTTTAAAAGGTGGTTGTGAGCTTATCTTTTCTTTTCCATTTTCCAGACTTTCTGTAATGATTTCATATTTCTTTTGGTAATAAGAAAATAAAGCTATTTTTAAAAAGAAGGTTATAGTCTAAAACAAGTTAAAGGATACAGACTTTCCTCTTGAATATGAGATATCTAAACTGAATGAGGTGTCTGTGTGGCACAGTAGAACAGCACAGTCTCAGGACTCCGACAGATTTTTGGATCCCAGCTCTACCACTAAAATTAGTCAGGACTTTAGTCTCTCTGAGACTTGTTTTCTTCAACTGTAAAAGGTAAAAACATAATACCTACCTCACAGGATACTGTGAGGATACAATGATGCACAGTGCCTGGCATATGGTAGGTGTCCATAAATGGCAGCACCTTCTCCCTATACCAGGCAAGAGCCCTTGAGTAAAAAGAATTGCCACAGCCTGCCACAGCCACCCTCCTCACTGCATTCCCCTTTTAAATTTGCAAGAGTGTTGTCTCCATTTTGCCCTATTGCTCTAAAGTGTTGCTATTGTGCTTAGAAACATTTCTACATTTTTATGACCTGTCCTTTAAAACTGTATGTGCAGATACATTTTTAAAAAAACTATCTTCCCAGAAATGATAATGCACATGTTTCCTAAAGCATAACATGTCATGTATAAAAACAATTCTGAAAAACATGACTGAATTAATTTGTACATTGCTTCTTAAAGTGCACCAGAGTAAATAGTAATGACCTTTAAAATGTCACTAACTGCCTTGGGTTATTTTTTTCTTAATAAAACTAAATATTTATCAACTTAGATGTATGGGTTTTTGGCTCCTATGTGATGGCAAAAAGCAGCAGTGTCTTCCAGGAAAAAAAAAATTGATAAAATCAACTAAGCATATCTTAGCAGCATACAGAACACCTACAATTCAATGTAACTGCAGGCTCAATTAAGCATAATTCTGATTCCTACTACAAAAACAAAATCAATTTAAAAAAATCTCTCTACTTTTCTTGAACCCTGGAGGTAAAATCTGTAATCACTTTCCTATTGTGTATGCTTGGTAACAAAACCATAAATAATTACCATTCTTTCTTTACACTGCAAACACATACACAAACCCTATAAAAAAGAGTGAGTGTAGTGGAGAAGCTATGGGAAAGAAAATTCAGAGTCAATAAACAACAACCATCACCCAAAATGTCAGATAGCTCCAATATTCACACCACCGTCCGATGTTCCCCACACACGTATACAGCACTGGGGCGAATCCGTCGCTTTGTGTGGCCAGGGAGCTGCGGCAAAAACTTGAAGGACTTAGGCATCATGTCCAGGCAAGCGTCATGGAATTTCTTAATTCTCCAGTAGTAGATCAGTGGGTTCAATGCAGACTTGAGGTAGCAGAGCCAGAGTAGCCAGGTGCTAATCTCAAAAAAGTTGTGCTTATAGTAAAAGTGCTTACTGAACGTTGCCACAAGGCTGTAAGTGGTGAACGGGGCCCAGCAGACAATGAAGACGGCAAAGAGAATCAAAATGGTGGTGAAGGCACGTGTTTTAAAGCCCATGTCAATGCTCACCTGGAAGGGTCTCTGCAGACTCATGAGACCCAGTTTGCTGGCCTGGCTTAAGCATATGCCCTCAGGGTAGCTATGGATCCTCAAGGCATTGTGCCGAAGGGTGTTGAGTATGCCCATAAATGAATACAGTATTACCAGGAAAGGTATGAAGAAAGAAATGAGAGAAATCAAAATCACATAAGCCTGGTAACCTGGATTGGTTGTGTACCCAAACACACACTGCGGGGCTCGGGAAGGTATCTGCAGGTCAGGGTTTCCTACAGCCAAAGGGAAAGCTACACAAAAGGAAGTTGCCCAAGAAACTGCAATCAGAACCTTAGCCCTATATGGATTTAGCTTATCCTGCCTCTGGACTATAATAAGAAACCTATCGATGCTAATGATGAGCAGGATGGCTACTCCCTCTATCACAAACAACCAGAAAAACATAGCAGATACTCTACAGAAGAATTTCCCAAAAATCCATCTGGTAGTAAGAATAGTTACGAGGGCAAAGGGCATGTTCAGCAATGCAAGCAACATGTCTGCAAAAGCCAGGCTGGCAAGGAGGATGTTAATTGCAGATCGCATGGCAGCTTTTTGGTAAACCATGAGGCAAACTACCAAGTTCCCAAGAAAAGACACAAACAGAATAAATATCATTATAGCAGAAAGGATGATCTGGAGGGGGAGGTTTAGGCTCTTAAAAACTGCTGGTGTTGGGGTCATAGCTGTGCTATTCGCTGTCAAGGAACTCAAACCAGTGGGAGCCATGGTTTCAAAACTATATCGAAGCAGTGGACTGATGTTGGGATGCTGGAATGCTGGAGGGACAGTAATATTCATGTAGGTGTTTTCAAAGACTACAAACGTCGTGTTGGATGCCCCAGTGTGGGACGCAGTCAGCACTGCTGAGAAGACCATGGTTTCGGCAGGATGGAAGATGCAGGCAGAGATGCAGGCGTTCTTCAAGCTTTTCAACACAGCAGAGCAGTATCAGGTTCCATTGATGGGCTTGGAAACACATTCTGGAAAATGGACAATGAGTTCCATCTTCCACAGGAGTCCTTTTGCCTGAAAACAAAATCAAACACAAAAAGGAAGTAAGAAATCAGATTTATAAATAATAATATTTGACTTCTTACCTTTCATCATGAAGGATCAGTTTGCTCTTTTTAATCCACTCTACTATACTTGTCTCTCTCTCTACACTCCCGTCTTTCTTGTCCAGGACTGCCTTTAAGAATTAGGAAAATACTGATCTATTTGTTCAAAATACCAATTTTAGTATCTACTCTTATTTTTATAGTTTAACTTCTTTGTCCCTACTAGATTTTATTCATCCTCACATATTCATTTTGCAATGGAACACATACCTGGATAAGAAGTCACACTAAGCCAGTGGCTCTCAAACTTAACCACCTAGGGGCCAATGGGGAGGGTGTAGTTGGAAGGCTTTACACCATAACCACCATCAGCCTCTTCAGAACTACTGTAAATATATATATAATTCAGAATAAAGCCTGCACTTGCTACATAAATCAACCTCAATACATGTCTACCTCTAGAGAAAAATTAAATAGACAAATGTGTACCTTAAGCCTAAGGTAACATAAAATTGTGTCTGACCAAGTAAACAAACATACTTCCATTCAACAGAAGTACACACTTTAAAATATTTAGTTTCTTTGACCATGTTGAGGAACAAAAACAAAAATGGAATGGAGCCAAAGCAAAACCATAATTTAAAACATGCTTTTTAAGCTGTTATATACAAATATAGTAATATCTTTTCTGTGATCAAAACCTCCCATTACTATAAAAACCTCTAACTCCGTTCAATTGTTTACTCATCAAATATTTAACAACCTACTATGTGCCAGGCACTAAAGAGAAAACAATGAACAAATGGTTTCTCAATTTCTGGTTAAAAATGGCAGACTGACCAATGACACTGTATCCCCCAAATTACACAGAAATGACAATAAAGGGATTTTTCTTCTAACAAAATGTGTAAACTCAAAAGGACAAGAGGTATGAATTAAAGACAGATACATCAGTAGATAAGGAATTTTTTCCTTAATGTTTTAAGGCAAAAAAGCAGCTGGTGGTGTGGTAACTGACTTAAAGAAAACAGAAGAGAGAACAATTTATCCAGGGAAATATGCTTTAAAGAAACTGAAACATCCCATAGATCCCCAGAGAAACTCTAGATACCAGTAACCACAGAGAGTGTGGCAGGAGCTGAAAACTGGAAAACTGAAAATCGGACCCACTGGAACACCACTCTGTACCTAGTTCTCCCCTCCTCTGAACAATCGCATAAAAGCATACACCCCCGGTAGCCCAGGTCTATAGCACAATTGAACCTGACAAGCACCAAACTCAAAAATAGCAGTGCAGGGCTGAAAACAAGGGGACGGAGTAAATGCACATTCAGCTTGAGAACCTAGTTACTTTTTCCAACCTGTTCCCAGGCTGCCAGAAGCTGGGCATATATTGCCCATGCAGAAGACTGAAGCACTCATCTCTTTCAGTAACTAAACAGCCCCAAAGGCAAAAAACACTATATACTAAAATTTGATGGTAACCCAAGAAAAATGACAGCTTGGTGCTCAGTCACCCTGTATACTGAAGCCCACTCACTGCCAAGTCCAGCCCATGAACATAGAGCTTCTAATCAACTTTTTGATGCCTATTAAGTATAAGTGGTCAATTTCCCTAAGATATAAAGAGTGTACAAAGAGATTAAACAAAAGCAATTTTGTAGTTAAACATTAAGAAAAAGAACTTGAATTTAAAATATCAGGCAACTACTTAAAAGTGTGCATAGACTTAATAATGCCTTTGCCCCCGTATCGATACAGTGCTCTTCATTCATGATACTTCTGGCTCAATGGAATGTAAATATTCCTTGGCCTTTGTCCTTTTCTTATTGAGAAGTATAGCAACCAAGCAGTGCTTTTTTTTATTTCACCATATTACGGAGGTACAAATGTTTAGGTTACTTATATTGCCTTTGGCCCACCTGAGTCAGAGCTCCAAGCATGTCCATCCCCCAGACAGTGTGCACTGCATCCATTTAGGTATGAATACACCCATCCCCTGTTCCCCTCTCCCACCTGCCTGACACCCTATGAATGTTACTATTATATGTGCACTTAAGTGTTGATCAGTTAAGTCAGTTAATACTAATTTGATGGTGAGTACATATGTTGCTTATTTTTCCATTCTTGTGATACTTCACTTAGTAGAATGAGCTCCAGCTCTATCCAGGATAATACAAGAGGTGCTAGATCACCACTGTTTTTTGTGGCTGGGTAGAACTCCGTGGTATACATATACCACATTTTATGCTTTTGAATGCTCACAGTAACTAGGTTAAAAGAGTCTTTCCTCTCAGGACTTCACCTCAAATACCATTGTGACCTGAAGTTTCTTTGAATTTTATGTAAGATTAAATAAAAATTTTGTACTTAAAATTTATATTTCCAAAGGAATGGGACAGTAGCAGCATGAGAAGAGCAATTAGCTCAGGTTGGTATTATTAATAATTACACAACAGTACTGGCAATAAATCTAATCTAGATTAGTCTTTATCTGCCATTGTTGGAAATGCTCACCACATTTTCCAACTAAGAAAAACTTAAAATTATATTTTATATGTAAATGCGTACATCAATGATATAGTCACACATATACACTCATTCCAGAACTCATGCCATGGTTATTTTACCAGTTCTGAAAGGCAGAGTTAGAACAGACAAACTCAGCAGATTCCCTCACTGGTTCCCAATCTATGGAGAGCAAGGGCTATAATGGTAGGAAAGGTCCAGTGCAAACCCTAGAACTACTTCTAACTCTGAGAACAGTAAACAAAAAGCAACACTTCATTCTTGCAGAGACTGCAGAGATTAAGGTTATCATCAAGAACTTAGAGGATGAAGGTGATCATTCCTACCACATTCTCATTCAAGTTGCCTATTCAGTCTTGTAGAAAACAGATGGATTTTGGAGAGTACAGTTGCTCTATCAGATGTGGTTTCATTGCTGAAGCAAACTGACATATTCCCTGGCATCTGGTATACAACTATTGATCTGTCAAATTCTGTTTTTCTCTATATGAGCTATCTAAAGCAATCTGCCTCTAGATGGCACGCTACTGTACTACTTCAGGGCTCTATCAACTCTCCAGCATACTGTCAGAATCTAATCCACAGGAAACATGGTCCATAGAATGTCATGCTGTCCATCACATGCTGGCTGAACAGTAAGTAATAATTACCTTTATGCACCTTTGTAAGGCCATGTGTGCCAGAGGGTGGGGAAAGATTCCTACAAAAATTGAGATCCTGCCATCTTTGCAAATTTTCTAGGGGTCTAGTTGTTGTGATTGGCATACACCCATATTCTGGATAATTTTATCAAATTAAACTGTCAAGTATAGTATCAGTATGTTTTATATCCTGTGACTCCCTTCTTTCACACAATATCCTACATATATCAGAGAAAAATAATCAGAAAGCTAACAATCACGTGTACTGTAGTTACACATATGGAATAAAACCACTGGGAACTCAAAACACTTAGAATTTTGTTGTGTAGGTACCTAGAATCACAAAGGAACAGAAGTGGCAAGATAGTACTCACAGGGCAATGTGTATTCTTAAAGAGAATAACCTCTTTTCTCCTGAGTTTTGTTAGGGAGTATAATGTCAAAGAACTGTCTTAAGTTCTTTGAATATATGGTAGCTTTTTAAAATTTCATAGCAACTCTGTGAGATTATTACTGTTATAATCCCCATTTTTAAGGATGATGAAATTCATATACAGAAAGGTCAAATAACTTGCCCAAGGCCACACAACTAATAATGGGTAAAGTTGAGATTTAAACCCAGGAAGTCCGCTCTTAGCCTCTATACTATGCTATAAAACTGAGAATAATGTAAGAAATGTCACTGGTATGAGAAAAACATAACACCTAGTTTGTTTCCTTTTACATATCACACATATTTTCAAAAACATATTACTAAATTTAAAAAGAAATTATGAGAAATTTAGGAATGACTAGGAAATAAATCAGGATGATATCTACATTTTTATGAGGATATTCATGTAAATGTAGGGCTCTATGCCTTGATTATAAAAGTCTAGGTCTGCCAAGAAATACATGACATATGAAATCCAAACATGCATGGAAAATTCAAATACTTTTTTTTCCAAAAAATGAGATTTAGCAAAAAAGAATCTTAACAGTGCTGAATTTGTTCAGTGTTATACCAGTGTAGATGGTACCAATATCTGGTTAAAAAGAAAAAAAAATAATAAAGCTCCAAAGTAATGAGATTAATTTTCATATATGGTCTCTAAAATCAGAATAACCACCTTGTAATCACAACCTCACATTAAAACAAACATGCTGAGAAAGCAAAAATTCCAAAATCCCAATAGAAGTATTTAGTAAGTAAAATGAAAGATTTCTTCATGCCAATTCTTTCAGTGCCCCAAAGGATTTCCTGAGGCTGCAGTAATATAAATGCTAGCTGTTTTTCAGAAGAGTTCACAGGCTGAAGTGCTGAGGGCTTCCATCAAACTCTGCAAACCAGCCCTCCTCAAAACTGGAACTACAGAGAAGGATGCAAAAGTGGGACACCTGCACTGAACTCCAGTCAACTAAACAGGGTCAGCTTCTTTATCTCTTCCTGCCATCTCCAATTCTTCAAGATAGTTTTCTTCTCTTTCCTTTCCCCTCCCTTTCTTTTTCTCTTCTTCTGTTTTCTTTTTGCTGAATCTCTCCCTAAAAATTTTCAAAACCAACCTCCACTTCAATCTCAGATAAGTGACCATCCTTGGATACAACATACATGCTGGAGTGTACTGGCTTTGCCAGCCCATTAGGATCGTTGTCTCTCCTACAACTTCCATCTCTATCCCGTCTAGGAGAATCCTGCTATCCTTGCCTCACCAGTTTAGGGTCCCTAGTGGCCAAATGTTCAGAGTGCATGCTATCTCTAAGGCTCAGAGTGCAAATCCTACAAAAAAGACAGGAGCACCACACTATAGCCCATAGCCTTAGAAAGAAACTCATTATAAAAAACTCTGCCTTGATGTTAAAATTCGTTAGGCTGCTAATATGTACACGTATTATATGTACATACAATCAAAAATCCTTTCATGGTTCAATAAATATTTTCTTCTCTTTATATGCAGTTTGATTTCAATCATTTTCTGTATTTTTCTCTTCCTTTCAAATCCATAGTAACCTACATAAAACCTAGAAACTTCCACAAATGCTAAGAAAAACGTCATCTAAGCGTGGCCCACCTCAAACCTTTCCTGACTTCATCTCACTATAAAGATATCAAAAGCAGAGAAAACATATCTGGGCAATAGTCTTGACCCTTCCATTTATTAAAAGAGATATTTAGGCAAGTCAATGAACTTTCTTAACTCTTGCATCTCAAAAATGCAGATATAAAACCCCACTATAGGGTAGTTAAGAGAATTAACTAAGATAGGTGAAAGTGAATTATATATAAACTGTAAAGTGCTATCAAAGTGCAACATATTATAATCATAATATTCTACAGACTTTCAACTATTTTATGCAGTCAATATCTTTATTATATACTACCAGTAGGAGTATAAACTAGTACAATATTTTGGAGGGTAAGCAGGCAGTGTTTTTCAATATTAAAAATAGACAATTTAAAAATAGTCTAGAATTTTATATTATAGAAATAATAGGATAAACACGCAAATAAGGATGTGCAATGCAGCACTCTTTCATAGTGAAAAACTAAACCCCTTCTAAATGCTCAATAAGATAACAGTTAAATGAGCACACATACTAGGAACACCATGCAGCTATCACAAACAACAGGTAATCTAGAGTAGTGACATCAGAGAATGTTCATCATACACTGAATGAAAACAATTAACTTGCAAAATGACATACAACACGGTCCCATTGTTGTTTATGTATGTAGATATGCATGTACATGTATATATATATATATGTCTGTGTATGTATACATGTATGTATGTATGTATGTATGTATGTATGTCTTGACAAACTGAAAGAATAATATACACCAAACTGTTTTCTAGGATGAAATTAAGGGAGTGAAATATATTCTCCTTATTCACCTCTGGTTTTGTAGAATTTTTTTTACATTGAACCAATACTGGTCTTTTATTATTGGCACACTTCTCCTGCTTCCTCTATGAAAGACCTTGAGGAAGTAGGCACAATCTATCTTCTTTGTAACCTAACAGGCCTAACACGAAGCTGCGCATCCTAGTGATGCTTAAAACGCAATGACCACATATACCACCCTTTGACCATAGAGGAAAGGGTAAGAAGCAAACCACAGTCTGTAGATCCTCTCTACAACTGAGCCTAGCAAAGGACCTAGGCTCAAGCTTCTCAGGGCTCCCAGCAAAGACTCCCAATACAACTCCCTAAGTGCCATGCTCACTGCATAAAGGTTGGCTTTGATTCCACTGATCCCAGGCTGCTGGGAAGAATTGAGTTGGCACCACTTTGAAAAAAAAAACTGCTGCCTAGAACTCTTCTGTCCCCTAACAAGCGAAGTAAACACATTAACTGCCTGTTGGTAAAGCCCAGGAGAGGACTAAGGGAATAACCCAAGTGTTCCAGCAAATTCATTGCTGACACAGCAGAACAAAACAGGTAGAAATCTGAAGCATCAGCACTGGCCTTACTCAGAATTTACAGTATTGGCCTTAATCAGACCATCTGCCTTTTTCTTGAACAAAGCGCAATCTAAAAGCAAGAAGAAAGCTTAAGAGAAAAAGAGAAAGGAGAGTTCTCGGCTTATTGAGCACCTCTCTCCCATTCCAGGCCAGAGAATACACTTGAGGAAAAAAGGTGTCACAGCATTGTCATTTTCTGTTATTTGTCACACTCAGTCAAGAAGAATTTCATGTGGTCCTCTCTCCACTCCTGTATTTCCTTTCATTTGGGAAAGACACAAGATTGAAAACTAAGAGAGAAGATATATGATATTAATACATAAATCCATATTCCTTGCCTGCAGTAGGCCCTTGCTACACAGCTAGAAATTCTAATTTAAAAAAGGTATTGGTAGACAAAGAACAGGATGGAAGCAAATATACTCTGAGCACACTCCGGAGTTGTGTTATGAAGAAGGAAGAACCAGAAATAAGGAACTAGCCATTTCGCCTCAGAAGCAACCCAAATTCAACTTTATCTCATTAAAAACAAAAAAGGCAATCACTTTCACTGGGTAACCTGCTTTACTGTTAATCAGAATAGTCCACAATACATTTGTATCACTATAACAATGTCTACCTTTTTTTGGTTGAATTCTGTTATTCTCTGGTTTATCCATAAATAGAGTATGCAATAATCATCTGGAGTGTTATGCAGTACAGGATGGTTTACTTTAAGTTATTTTTATATAGAACACATCATCATTCCATCAAAATTTCACTTATTTAAAGGTACACCTAACTTTAAACCTGCGCAATAAAGGGAAAAAAATGCTGCGTGCACATTTTTATATGAACCACAAGCAGTGTTCTATTTATAACACTGTTCCATTCCTACTATATTTCTAATACCAACCAGAATATTCACCACAAAAAAGAGAACTCTTCTCACCAATGTTCAAGAGAACACTTAGTTCTTCCCACAAATATTTTTAAATTAAATTATTATGCACAAGGATTATTTGCATTCCTATTACTTTTCCCTGTAAATACTAAGAAGAAATTAAACTAAATGTCAGCAAGCACTCTGTTTCACAGAATAACCCAAGTGACTTCTGATGACAATTAAAACTGAAACTCAAGTGGCAAGAAAGGTCAGCATTGAACAGAAAAGTAAATTAATTATAACAGAAGACTAGGAAAATGTATTTTTTAAGTGGCCTATGGAAGATTAACCTTTTGGAACCTTTCTAGAAATGCAAAAAGCAAAAGAAATGATGAGTCTCATGAGTGACAGGTTTTGTTCACATTCCCTTTTTCTCCTGGTTCTACTTCTTTTTTCAAAATTTTATGTAATTGAAACATAATATTTTACATATGTGAGTATTTGTTACATGTTAGAATGTATAATGATCAAGCTAGAGTATTTGGGGTATCCATCATATCTTGAATATTTATGATTTCTGAGTATTAGGAACATTTCAAGTCTTCTAGCAACTCTGAAATATATAATACATTGTTGCTAACTATAATCACCCTACTCTACTACTGAACATTAGAACTTACTTCTTCTAGCTACCTGTATGTTGGTACTCATTAACCAACCTCTTCTCACTCCCCTCCTGCCCCCCTCCCACATCCTTCCCGGCCTCTGGTATATATCATTATATTCTCTACCTCCAGGAGATCAACGTTTTTAGCTCACATGTATAAGTGTGAACATGTGGCATTTGTCTTTCTCTGCCTGGTTTATTTCACTTAATAATGACTTCCAGTTCCATCCAGGTTGCTGCCAATGACACAATTTCATACTTTTTTATGGCCAAATAGTATTCCATTGTGTACTTATACCATGTTTTCTTTGTCCATTTTTCCACTGATGAACATTTAGGTTGATTCCATATCTTTGTTTTTGTGAATAGTGCTGTGATCAACAAACAAGTACAAGCGTCTCCTTGATGTGCTCACTCCTTTCTTTTGGCTGTATACCCAGTAGTGGGATTGCTGGGTCAATTTTTAGTTCTATTTTTAGTTCTTTGAGAAATCTCCATACTGTCTTCCACAAAAATTGTACTAGTTTACATTCCCACCAACAGTGTAAGCTTGCCTTTTCTGCATCCTTGCCAACATTCTTCATCTTTTTAATAACAGCCATTCTAACTGAGGTAAGATGATATCTCATTGTGGTTTTGATTTGCATTTCCTTGATGATTAGTGATGTTGAACATTTTTTTCATATACCTGCTGGCCATTTGTATGTCTTTTGAGAAATGACTCAGTATGTTCAGGAGCATGTTGTATAGCTTTCATGTATTTGTACAGTTCCCAAAGTTCCTCTTGTTATTGAATTCTAGTTTTACAAACTCATTATAATCTGAGAAGATACTTGATATGATTTTAATTTTTTAAAATTTGTTGAAATTCTTTTTGTAGCCTAACATCTGATCTATCCTGGAGAATTTTCCATGTACTGATAAGATGAATGTGCATTCTGTAACTATTGGATGAAATGTTCTATAAATGCCTGTTAGGTCCATCTGGTCTAATGTGCAGTTTAAAACCAAAGTTTCTTTGTTTATTTCTGTCTAGGTGATCTGTCTAATGCTGAGAGTAGGGTATTGAAGTCAACAATGTCTTTCGTGTTGGAGTTTCTCTCTCCCTTTAAATCTAATACTTGCTTTACATATCTGGGTGTCTGGTGTTGGGTGGATACATACTCTTGCTGAATTGATCCCTTTTTTGTTACATAATGACCTTCTTTGTCTCTCTTTACTGTTTTTGACTTAAAGTCTGTTTTGTCTGATATAAGTATGGCTATTCCTGCTCACTTTTGGTTATCATTTGCATGATATATCTTTTTCCATTCCTTTACTTTCACTCCACGTGTGTCTTTATAGGTGAGATTATTTTCTTGTGGGCATGATATAGTTGGTCATGTTTTTTTATCCATTCAGCCAGTCTATATCTTTTAAGTGAAAAGTTTAATCTGTTTACATTCAAGGTTATTACTGATATGTGAGGGTTTATTCCTTTCATTTTATTAAATGATTTCTGGTTGATTTGAATAGCCTTTGTTCATTTCTTTCTTTCTTATTGTTTATCATTCTGGTTTGGTGGTTTTCTGTAATGATGACATTTGAGTCTCTTCTCTTCTTTGTTTGTGTATTTGCTCTATGATTGTTTTTCATATTTTCATGTGTTTTCATGATGTTAAATAACATTCCAAGTGTAGGACTCTCTTAAGCATTTCTTGTAGGCCCAACCTAGCAGTGAAGAATTCTCTCAGCTTACACTATTGGCTCTCATGGGTCTCAGGCCATTGGACTCAGACTGAGTTACACCACTGGGTTCCTTGGTTCTCCAGAAGAGAACGTATCTTGGGACCTTTGGGTGTCCATAAGAGAGTAAGCCAATTCTCATAAATCCCCCCTTATATATCTGCAGATAGACAGATAGATAGATATTCCCCTATTCTGTTTCTCTAGAGAACCCTGACTAATATACTACCCCTCACCAGTGTTCCTATGCTCAGTGACTGGATCACCATCCATTTGCTCATAGAAGCCAGAAACCTAAGAGTCATCCTAGCATCTATCCCCCTCAGCAATAATTCATCCCAACAGCCAAGGACTGTCCATTTTAACTCCTTAATATTGTTCAAGCCACTTCTCTCCAACCCCTCTCCCATCATCTTGGTCTAAACTACCAACAGCTCTCATGAGGGCAGGAATTTTCACAACTTTATTCCCAACACCTATGACTGTGCCTGTGCCACATAGTCAATGTTCAATAAGCTTTTGGTAAATGAATAAACAGCTTCCTGTGAACTATCTACCCAACTCCATTCCCCTTTTACCTTGTGAATTCTTATTCTTCCATTACTCTTATTATTTTTATTACTACTACTTTCCTGGCTTCTTTTTTTTTTTTTTTTTTTTTTTTTGAGACAGAGTCTCGCTTTGTTGTCCAGGCTAGAGTGAGTGCCGTGGCGTCAGCCTAGCTCACAGCATCCTCAAACTCCTGGGCTCGAGCGATCCTTCTGCCTCAGCCTCCCGAGTAGCTGGGACTACAGGCATGCGCCACCATGCCCGGCTAATTTTTTATATACATATCAGTTGGCCAATTAATTTCTTTCTATTTATAGTAGAGACGGGGTCTCGCTCTTGCTCAGGCTGGTTTTGAACTCCTGACCTTGAGCAATCCGCCCACCTCGGCCTCCCAGAGAGCTAGGATTACAGGCGTGAGCCACCACGCCCGGCCTACTTTCCTGGCTTCTGACCAGGCCAACCCCCACCCCAATTCTAGTCTATCATGTCAACATGTACTTCTCTGTGACAATATTGGGTGAGCAGTCGTTTTAGAGTTATCCATGTCATTCCTTGATTCATGCCCATGCCTTCCCCACCCTTGGTGGGAAGCAAACTCCAGGAAGACAGAGATATGATATTTTTTGTCCAGTACTCTATCTTTAAATCCAAGTGAAAGCCAGGCATATAGTATACACTCAACAAAAAGCTACTGAGTCATTAACTTAAAAAACATCTTTTCATCATATTCATAATCCAAGGTCTCCTTCTTTTATTCCCTATTTTGAAACCCTGAAGAGAGTCTGTTCTATAACAATGCCTTTAGAAATGCTAACTTTTTGATTAGGTATTGGTTTTCAATAGTTCATTACTGAGACATTTGGTATATCTTGTCTGTGAGAAGCAAGCTACAGAGATTATCATAGCAATAACCAGGGAATAAAAGAAATCAAGTAGTTAGTGTAATGAGATCTGACCCTCAGGGCAATTTTCTGTCCTCTAAGTAATGAGCCAGAAAATAAACAGAGGAATACAATTATATTAAACCCATAATTGGTAAGAATTCAAGGGCAGAGAGGTGTGGGATGATGGTCATCGAAGAAATGTGTATCAGAATTTCTGAAGTGTACATGTATAGTTGGGGAAAGCTGCCTTCCTCTCTTCTCTCCCAGATTACAATATGCCCACATGTTTTGGCTTTTTGTTTGTTTTCTTACTAGCACCCCTTCTCACATCAGTGGGTAAGGACAGGGTCCCTAGGCCATGGATATAGTCATGTGATTGCCAAGTATTCCATCTCCATGCAGTGACCAGTCTGGTGATGGGCCCATGACACCTGTTGGTCCTTCTACCTAGAGCAGGTCACTCTTACTCACTCTACACTTCCTTTAAGACATCATTCTCTCTAGGAATCCTTCTCAAGGCTGCGGCTTGGATGAAGTACCCTCCCTCTGTATTCCAGGTGCATCCTAGGCACACCTCTAGGTTAGCACTGTGTTATAGTGACACTCTCTCGCCAGAGCCAAAGTACCTGTTAGGAAGTTTTTATTAGGTTTTTAACTAACCAAGTAGTGAGGGAAGACTGATTTTTTTCAAAAGTTCAGTAATCTGATTAAATACATTCTGTTAAATATAACTACCCACATAGTAAAATACTCACCTCAGTGTGAATCACTTTAATGAAGTAACAGAACTGTCTCACATCTCAACCTAAATGACCAACATTTAGGGATTTAATTAATTTGATAAGACATGATTGAGTTGCTCTAAGTGTTAATTATGAAGACTGCAAAAACATAGGGAAATGCTTATAATTTTAGGTCATAAAAATGGGATGGAATATTGCATGTATAGTATAACTCTTTTAAACATGCACACATACATATGGGCTCAAAGGAAATAATCACCCAAATGCTGAAAGTTATTAAAGTATGCTACTGGTGGTTGGAATGTGGGCTTTTTCTTTTCTTTTTTTCCTACATTTAAAATGTACATTTATTATTTTTATGAAAAATAAAATCAACTTGAATACCAAAGAATATTTTCAATATATTTAAAAACATAAAACCATGACTTATTGAAATTCTAATATAGTAAAACCTCAGTCTATAAGAATTACTCTTTATACCTCAAGGCTATAGTAATTAAAACAGCTTGATACTGGCACAAGAACAGGGACATTGACCAGTGGAACAGAACAGAGAACCCAGATATAAAACTATCCTCATATAGCCAACTAATCTTTGACAAACACAACAAAAACATACACTGGGGAAAAGAATCCTTATTCAATAAATGGTGCTGGGAAAACTGGATAGCCACATGCAGAAGACTGAAACAGGACCCACACCTTTCACCTCTCACAAAAATCAACTAATGCTGGGTAACAGACTTGAACATTAGGGGTGAAACTATTAGAATCCTAGAGGAAAACATTGGAAATACTCTTCTAGACATTGGCCTAGGCAAAGAATTTATGAAGAAGACCCCAAAGGCAATCACAGCAGCAACAAAAATAAATAAATGGGACCTGATCAAATTAAAAAGCTTCTGCACAAAGAAACTGTCAAGAGAGCAAACAGACAACCCACAGAATGGGAGAAAATTTTCGCAAGCTACACATCCGATAAAGGGCTAATAACTAAAATCTATTTAGAAGTCAGGAAAATTAGCAAGAAAAAAATCAAACAACCCTATCAAAAAGTGGGCAAAGGACAAGAACAGAAATTTTTCAAAAGAAGACAGAATAGGCCGGGCGCTGTGGCTCACGCCTGTAATCCTAGCTCTTGGGAGGCCGAGGCGGGCAGATTGCTCAAGGTCAGGAGTTCAAAACCAGCCTGAGCAAGAGTGAGACCCCGTCTCTACTATAAATAGAAAGAAATTAATTGGCCAACTGATATATATATAAAAAATTAGCCGGGCATGGTGGCGCATGCCTGTAGTCCCAGCTACTCGGGAGGCTGAGGCAGAAGGATCACTCAAGCCCAGGAGATTGAGGTTGCTGTGAGCTAGGCTGACGCCACGGCACTCACTCTAGCCTGGACAACAAAGCGAGACTCTGTCTCAAAAAAAAAAAAAAAAAAAAAAAAAAAAAAGAAGACAGAATAAAGGCCAACAAACATATGAAAAAATGTTCAACATCTCTAATCATCAGGGAAATGCAAATCAAAACTGCAATGAGATATCACTTATCTCCAGTAAGAATGGCCTTTATAAAAAGCCCCCAAACAATAAATGTTGGCATAGATGTGGAGATATAGGAACACTCCTACACTACTGGTGGGACTGCAAACTGGTTCAGCCTCTGTGGAAAGCAATATGGAGATACCTTAAAGCGATACAAGTAGATCTACCATTTGATCCAGCAACTCCATTACTGGGCATCTACCCAAAAGATCAAATGACACTCTACAAATGGGACACCTACACTTGAATGTTTATAGCAGCACAGTTCACAATCACAAAGGTGTGGAAACAACCCAGGTTGCCCATCAATACATGAGTGGATTAATAAAATGTGATATATGTATACCATGGAGTACTACTCAGCTTTAAGAAACAATGGTGATATAGCACCTCTTGTAGATTCCTGGATACAGCTGGAACCCATTCTACTAAGTGAAGTATCTCAAGAATGGAAAAACCAGCACCACATGTACTCATCAGCAAATTGGTATTAACAGATCAACACCTAAGTGGACATATAGGAGTAACATTTATCGGATGTCGGGAGGGTGGGAGGGGATGGGTATATACAACCACAATGTGTAAGAGATGCAACGTTTGGGGGATGGACATGCTTGAAGCTCTTACTCGAGGGGGGAGGGGGAGGGGCAATATATGTAACCTTAACACTTGTACCCCCATAATACGCTAAAATTAAAAAAATTAAATAAATAAAAAAAGAATGGAAAAACAAACACCACATGTACTCACCAGCAAATTGGTATTAACGGATCAACACTTAAGTGGACATATAGGAATAACATCAGGTGGCGGACGGGTGGGAGGGGGGAGGGGGGCATGGGCAATATACAAAACATTTGTACCCCCATAAGATGCTGAAATAAAAAAATAAAAAAAAAGAATTACTCTTTATAGCTGAGTAGCCCAGCTAACTGAGTTTAGTGCATGAACTTAACCACCTCTTTGATGAACATATTTCAACAACTACTATTCACTTTCCTAGCCTCTTTAAATTGTGGTGCAATGTCATTAAAGATGCAGATCAGATGTGTAGGACACAGGGCTGAAGGACTCAGCTTCACAGTTGATCTGCTACTGCACATCTTGAGAGCTCCCAAAAGACTGCAAAAAGACAGGTTCTCAATGGTTTGCTTTCCTCAGTGAGACATATGGTTTTCTCTGGGGGTTACTGAACTCTTACACTGAAGCATATATAGGCTAAAGTAGAGAAGTGCAGGTGGCTGTTCTGCCTCTATCTTCTCCACCCCAGCTAAGATATTTCAATATCTGCTTCTGGTTGCTCCTCCACCTTCAAGTGTCTTCAGCTTCTGCCCTTACCAGTGCTTCTGTATCCTGCAGTCCAGGCTGCTGATGTTCCTGAAAGGACTTCACAGCTCTGGCTGTCTGTTCCTCTTTCCTTCTTCTTTTTCTTGTGTCTTCTATCTCCTATCATTTCACCCATGCTCTTTGATTTGAATGAAAGGAGTCTTTAATATGAAGCCAGTTGCTATCTTTGTTCCTTGTCCTTGTTCCTTGCAAAACTATACACAAAAATTAGGAAACCTGCAGTATTATTTAGGAACTTGCTACTTAAAGGGTGACCCATGGCCCAGCAGCACCTGCACCACCTAGGAGCTTGTTAGAAAGGTAGACTATCAGGCTCCAGATGTACTGAATCAGAATCAGCATTTTAACAAGATCCTGAGGTGATTCCCATGCACATTAAACAGAAGCATTGGTTTAGGGGGTCTCTGGCAAAGGTTGTTTTCAGTTACCAAATCTCTATAACTATACCTACGGACTTAATGCTGTTCTAACCTCAGGAAAAGTAAATAGATTATAACTTACCTTCTCCTTACCACAAAATCAGAAAGCATGGTTATTACTGATAGTGAGTCTAGCAGTAGAGACAGAGCATGAATATGTGTAGACTGTCCGAATCGGTGCTCTGGGAATAGTGTTTGTATATATCAAATATTCAGAGATTGGAGAAATTTAGGAGAAATACAGAGAAAGAAATAACTTACTCATTGATTTATTCATGGCCTCACTGGTGAGGTAAATACAAGAAATGCAAACAGCCTCTAATTCATGTTTCTATATGAATTGATTCTTCATATAATCAAACAACTTATAAGTGGATACATTACATTAATTTTTAAATCAATTATGAAACCTTTGTGCTCCAACTTAAATATATCCTCTCTAGGATTTAGAATAACATCTATACTTATATTAGAATCTCAACCAGATAGCAAACCAAGTAATATGTCTTTTAAAAAATTTTAATTAAACTTTATTTTGAGATAATTGTAGAGATCCCATTTATTGTTTCCTCAAGTTTCTTGCAAAACTATAAACAGTATCACAACCAGGATATCAACGATACAGTCAAGACACAGAATAGTTCCACCACCACAAGGATCACTCTTGCCCGTTTATAGCGACACACCCCTCCCGCTCACTTTCCCACCCTCCCTGACCCCTGGCAACCATTAATCTACTCTCCATGTCTGTAACTTTGTCATTTCAAGAATGTTATACGAATGGGATCATATAGTATGTGATCTATGGGGACTGGCTTTTTTTCACTCAGTGTAATTTTCTGGATATTTATCCACGTAGTTTTGTGTTCCTATTTCTTGCTGAGTAGTATTTAATGAATCCACAACAACTTGTGTAATGACTAACCCAGTGAGGGACACCTGGGTTGTTTCTAGTTTTTGTATATATTAAGCTTCTATGAACATTTGTGTACAAGTTTTTGTGTCGGCATAAGTTTTTCACCAAGAGTGCAACTGCTGAGTCATATGGTAGCTGCATGTTTAATTTTATAAGAAAATGCCAAACTATTTTCCAAAGTAGCTATACCATTTTACATGCCCACCAGCAATGGATGAGTGATCTAGTTTCTCCACATCCTCACTAGCATTTGGTGTTGTCACTGTTTTTTATTTTAGCCATTCTGATAGGTGTGTAGCAACATCTAATTGTGGATTTAGTTTGCATTTCCCTAATGGCTAATGATGTTGCACTTCTTTTCATGGGCTTATTTACCATCTGCATATCATCTGCAGGAACCATCTCTCCATATCTTTTCTCCATTTTCTAATTAGATTGTTTTATTTTCTATTATTGAGTTTTGGAGTTATTTATATATCAACACCCTATCTTTTGTTGAATATATGGTTTGCAAATACTTTCTCCCAGTCTATAGCTTTCCCTTTCATCTTCTTAATAGGGTCTTTTGTAAAGCAAAAGTTTTTACCTTTGACGTGATCCAATTTATCAGTTTTTTCCTTTTATGTATGGTGCTTTTGGTGTCAAGTTTAAGAAATCTTTGCTTAGCCCTAGATCCTAAAGATATTCTTCCCTCTTTTTTAAAAAGGTTTACAGGCCGGGCGCTGTGGCTCACGCCTGTAATCCTAGCTCTTGGGAGGCCAAGGCGGGCGGATTGCTCAAGGTCAGGAGTTCAAAACCAGCCTGAGCAAGAGCGAGACCCTGTCTCTACTATAAATAGAAAGAAATTAATTGGCCAACTGATATATATATAAAAAAATTAGCCGGGCATGGTGGCGCATGCCTGTAGTCCCAGCTACTCGGGAGGCTGAGGCAGAAGGATCACTCAAGCCCAGGAGATTGAGGTTGCTGTGAGCTAGGCTGACGCCACGGCACTCACTCTAGCCTGGACAACAAAGTGAGACTCTGTCTCAAAAAAAAAAAAAAAAAAAAGGTTTACAGTTTATAGATTTTACATTCAAGTTCATGATCCATTTGAATTAATTTTATATAACTCAAATGTAAGATTTAGGTAAAAGTTCATTTTTTGTCTATATATGCCCAATTGCTCCAGCACCATTTGTTAAGAAGGTTATCTTTCCTCCATTGATTGGTTTTGTACCCTTGTTAAAAATCAGTTGAGCATACTTTATGGATGTATTGCTGAGGTCTCTGTTTTGTTCCATTCATCTATGTGTTTATTCTTCTACAAATAACTACACTGTCTTGATTACTATAGCTGTATAGTATTGGGTAAAGTGATTCCTCCCACTTTTTCAAAATTGTTTTTACTTATTTTAGGGCCTGTGGCTTTCCACCTAAATTTTAGAATAAAATCTATGTGCATCTGCAAAAAACACAGGAATAGAGAAGTGTTGATAAAAAAGGTTTATGCTGTACAACCACACTTTTCCTTTGGTTAGGGGAAGCAGGCTTTTTTGGATATATATATATATATTTTTTTTTTTTGTCTGCACCCAGGCTGAAGACCTCTGCAGCACCATGTCTGGGATATAAGAAGGCACAGGGAACTCACTGCTGTGTTGTTCCCAAGGTCCCTGGGCAGCCTGTTTTCTTTCCACTTTCCAGGGATGTCCTCTGCTTATTTGTGGTATAATGTCCAAAGGGAGGGACATCGAAGAACAAGACTATTTCTCTTAAGGGAAGCATAAGTTCTGATGTGCATTTTAAATGCTATTTCTGGAGCAAGGAGAAGATAAAAGAAGAAAGAAAACCATAGATATATGTAGAAATGAACTTGCAGACACCTCCTACTATTTATTAAACGTCATCATGTAGTCATTTCCAAGAAACAAGTAAACATAACAAAACAAAACAAAACAAGAACTGTGTTGGTAGTGACATTTGGTAAAACTATTTTGTAAGTTTCATAGGATAAAATATATATATGTGTGTGTGTATATATATATATATATTCCAGTTCTAGCCAATGAAAAGGTCTGGAAGTCAGAATACTTCACATACAATGAGCACCCAGGTCTTGGTTTCTAACCACCATTCACCATCAAAAGGAGCCAAGGCTCCTTAGAATAATGTCTGACTCTAGGTCTGGGATGGGAAGTCTGAGAGGAGGATGAAGTACCTTATTGTACCAGAAGTACTCAAAGACAAATGGGGACTGGACAATCTTACTTTTTTCTCTAGATACTTTTAGGATTTTTTTTTAATATTTAGTGTTCTTAAATTTCACAAGAATTATTCTGAGTTTAAAGTTGTCTTCATCCATCCATGTAAGGGATAAAGAACACTTACAACTCTTCAATCTAAAGATTCAGATTATTTCCCACAGCACAAGAAGAACTTCTGTTATTTACTTGACATTTTCAATTCTTCATTTACTCAAATGTATCTTCTGGAATTCCAAGTATTTAGATATTGGACCAAGTTAACTGAGCCTATCTCTGCTCTTCATTTACATTTTCTGCCTCACTTTTTACATTATGTTGCAGGAGATTTCTTTACAGTCATCTTTTAAATTTTCCATTGAATTGTGTTGATTTCAGCAAACAAATGTCTAATTTTCAAGAGTTCCTCCTCATTCTTTGATTGTTCCCATTTTACTCCATCCTGTACTTATTTTCCAGGCGCCATGTTCCTGAAACTCCCCTAAAGTTTTCTTTTTCTTTTATAGTCTCTTCTATTGCTTAAGTTCAGTTTCTTAGGGGGACATTAGTTCTATTTAATTTGTTCTCACTCTTTTGTGATACTGTTTGTTTCTTGTCATATACCCAGTGAATATTTCTGAATAAAGGACAGGGTGGTTTTTTCCTCTAAGGCTGCTGTGGGTTTCTTCTGCCAGGGGGTGCATGGCTCTCCTCCTCTGCTAGTCTCTCCTATAATAAGGCAGCGGGCAAGGATCTCTGCACGTGGAGACATTAGACTTGTCAAAAGACAGGCTTCATTTTAGAATAAGCAGAGAGTGAGCCTAGAAATATCAGGAAGAGGAGGGCTTTGTTTGGGGTATACAGACTCCCCCTCATCAACCCCAGTTGTCCTCAGGCAGTTCCTTTCATTTCTTGAGAAAAGAAGTCTCTAGTTTTTAACTCAGGGGTAAAATGCTGAGCTGCTCTACAACCCCACAAGCTAGGGTTGTAGGCAGAGGGAAAACAGCGCAGGTATGGGGTGTAGCTTAGCCATTGAATCTCCTCCATTAGTTGTACTTGTGAATCTTTCCCTTAACTGAAAAAAGCTATTATGGCCAATAGAAGTCTGTGGAAAACAAGGTGTGGTGAACTTTTAAAAAATTCTCAGTAATGAAGGCACTCTCAAAATTCATGCTAAGAAATTACTGAACCTGTTTTTATTCTTTCTCTTTTTAAAAGTATCTGTAAAACTTGAGATAGAGAAAAATTACTCTGCCATAAAAAACACTTTCTCTTTCATTTTAGAGACATGTACATACTCTTAAGTCTCCTACTCTGATATTCCTACTTACCAATATCAACCATCTGAATTTGTGCCAGCTTCATGGTTGCCAATTTTTATCTCATTAAATTTTGTGATACCTAGTTCTCCTACTTGTAATCCATCATTCAACGTGCAGCAATGCTGCCTCTAGTGCCTCTAATCCCATACTTTTATGAATAACAATAACCAATTAAAGCTGAGTGTTTACTTTTATTTATCAAATACTTACCTAGTGCTTACATATTTACCAGACACTATTCTCAGTTCTTGATAAATATTAATACAATTAATATTTCTAGAAGGTGGCCATCATACTCATCCTCATTTATAGATAAGGAAGCTGAACCACAAGGAGACTAAGTAACTTGCCCGAGGTAACACAGCTAGTTAACAGTAGAGCTCGGATTAAAACTCAGGTAACCTGGCTCTCATCTGTGAATCATCATCACATTAAGGGGTGGGGGAAAGTGTTATTCCAGAATAAGAGAAAAAATTTAAGATGTGCAATTACAGTTACCATTTCTTAAACACCCACCAGGTACCAGACCTTAAAATATATTATTGCTAATCCTGACAAACCACCCCAAAAGCAGGAGTTAACCTCCCCACTTTGAACACCATTAAAGCTAGGCTCAAAGGTGACATGCCTCCAATCACACAACTGGTGGGAAAGCTGGAATTGGAACCCTAGCAGCCTGGCTCCAAAGTTCCTGCAATTTCCAAAATGCTTTACTGCCTTTCACCCTAGTAAAGAGAAAGGGATTTTATTCCATCACAGTTTGCAATGTTAAAAATGTTGTCTGTAGATCTGGCCTACACCCCTGGTCTAATACCTTGAGGGTTTTATTTTTAGACCAGCCTTCCCCAAAGGCTTCAATTTTTCTTTAGAACACCATTCCCTGAAGGCCTGAGGCAGCATGAGAGCAGACATTGTGTTTTATGCAGAGTCAAGGAGATGATCAAAAAATGTAGGGCAGTGACTAAAACAAGGACATTTCTGTGAGTTATATTATACTTCCACAATTAAAAAAGCCAAAATATGGATGAGGAAAATTCCACTGCCCCTCATTGTCAGACACTATTTTCATACTGCTGACTAAATATTAAACTGTTTGGATGATTTCTTGAAATCCAAACAAAGTTGAATAAACTATGTGAATGGAGAATGCTTCAGGTTTTCTAAATTTTTATGTGCATGCTTTCAAACTCTGAATTCAGTTTAAAACTATGTTACTCTTAAACTCCTTCAAAATGCAACTGGTAAGGTTGCCACTCAACATTTATATGATGCTTCCAGGAATGAGGGTAACCTAACTTCATGTGAGGAAGTTAAAACATGTAATTCCCCTTATACATTTGTGGATATTTATGAATTAGGTATTTATATCCAACAAATGTGATATATCACAAAGGAGAATCTGATCTTAAGTTAGCAATTTGTATGGATGTGAGAAAGAAGATAAGGACTCAAAATTGGTATGCCTCTGATTCCACTTATATGATATATCTAAAATAGTCAAACTCATAGAAGCGGAGAATAGAATGGCAGTTGCCAGGAACTGGGGAAGGGAGAAATGGGGAACTGTTCTTCAATGGGTATAAAGTTTGTTATGCAAGATGAGTAAGTTCTAGAGACCTGCTGTACAACATAGCACCTACAGTTGACAATACCATACTATGCACTTTACGTTAAAAGGACAGATCCATTGTTAAGTGTTCTTAAAAACACACACACACAAAACAATACAGGAAATTTTTGGAGGTGATTAGTACCTTGATTATAATGATAGTATCATGGGTGTATGCATATGTCATAACTCATCAAGATGTATACATTAAATGGGTGCAATTTTCTGTATGTCAATTATACCTCAATAAAGTCAAAAGAAATGGGATGCCTCACCACCTTAGACTTGAGGACATCCTTCTAATGATATAATATAAATCAATAGCTAGACAAACTTTTCATACAGACTAATCACTGTACATAGCATAACATAAGGAAACATTCTTCAAGGGCTTCCTGCTTCTATCTCTACACTATTTTTTAAATGCAATCTGCTTCATGTTCATATGAACTATACCATGTACCAGATACAAAGAAAGACTACAAAAGGAGACACAACCCTTACCTTTAAAAATCTTGAAACATAAAGATCAATAGAAAAGCTAATTATTTTGAAGTCCATCATATAATAACTGCTTATCTTCAGATGCATGAATCCTTATTTGTTAATACAGACAATAATACACATTAAAAATTCTTAAAAATCAATGAAAGTAATAAATACTAACAAGTAAATGATAAATTAAAGATGCAAAAAAGCCAACAATCATTTGAAAGTGTTCAGTCTCACTAGAATAAAAATCAAAATTAAAATAACAATGCAATGTTACTTTTTGCCTGGCAAATTTTCAAAGGTTTAAATAAAATGAAAATAATTCTAGCACACAGATACTCCACCAATAGAAATGCAGCCTTATAGTAATGCAGAAAGCTGTATCAACAGCCTTAAAAACATTCCAGGGACTTTGTCTTCTGGCAAAGAAAGATAAACTTGTAGCAGACCAACACTCCTACCAAGAACAACCAAATAAACTGGATAACATTTTTAAACCTCTTTGAAGACATTTAAGGGCTACCAAAGCAGGGAGGACCTGAGAGGCCAAGATCTCAGAGGAAAGGGAAGTATGGAGAGGTGAGGTAGCTCTGCAATTAGTGCCACTTTTCCCCTGAAGGCAGGAACCAATTCCAAAATGCCATCTCAGAGGTGGTCTCAAGGCAGCTGAGAAGCTGAGAGCCTGAAAAGTGGCAGCTGAAAGGCTTAAAAGCAGCTGAGAAGCTTAAATGATGAGTAAAAGAGGCAGCTGAAAAGCTGAGCAGAGCAGAGTCTCAAGGGGCAGGAAGCTGGTGTTCAGGGCTCACACCGCACATCAGGAAAATGCAAATATAAATCACAATGAAACAAAGTTCCAAAAGAATGGCTAAAGTTAAAAAAATACCAAGTGTTGATCAGAATGTAGTACAAGTGGAACTTTACACATTGTTATTGGGGGTGGAAATTGGTAACTGTGGAGAACAGTTTATGGTAAATTTGTATTATAGTTATGATGCTTGCTCTGTCACCCAGCAATCCCACTCCTGAGTATATACTGAACAGAATGCTTACTTTGGTATAGCAAAAGCCAAGTACAAGTATATTCCTAGTAGCACTATTTCAAATAACCAAATATTAAGACAGCAAAAATATACATCAGTAGAAGTGATAAATAAATGTGATATATTCATAGAATGAAATACTACAGGCTGGGAGTGGTAGCTCACGCCTGTAATACCAGCACTCTGAGTGGCCAAGGGGGGAGGATTGCTTGAGCTCAGGAGTTCAAGACCAGCTTGAGCAAGAGCAAGAACCCATCTCTACTAAAAATACAAAAAAATTAGCCAGGCATGGTGGTGCAAGCCTGTAGTCCCAGCTACTCAGGAGGCTGAGGCAGGAGGATCTCTTGAACCCAGGAGTTTGAGGTTGCTGTGAGCCAGGCTGATGCCATGGCACTTGGCCAGGCAACAGAGTAAGACTCTGTCTCAAAAAAAAAGGAAAAAGAAAGAAAGAAAAGAAAAGAGAAAAGAGAAAAGAAAAGAAAAGAGAAAAGACAAGACAAGACAAGACAAGACAAGACAAGACTATATAGCCATGATGAAATGAGCAAACTGCCATAACACAATACATGGAACACATGATGAGTCTCACAATAATAATATTGAGTAAAAGACACAGATACAAAAATGTATATATTTGTATACAATTGTATATATGTGTATAACATTATATGCTATTCAATTTATATAAAGTTCAAATACAGATAAAATTAACCTATGGTATTACTAGTTATTGATTACCTTTGGCAAGAGTAGGAGCAATGTCTAGGAAAGGGCTTCTGGGAGGTTCATGTATTCATTTTCTAAAATTTCATTGAGCTATGCCCTTGTGATTTGTGCATCTCTCTGTACCTGAAATTTCAAAAAAAGTTTATTAAAAAAATATATTAAGACTTTCTAAAATTTTAATTTTCAGTATCCATTCTTAAGAAATATTTTTAAATAGTCTTTAAAATTTCATATAATTAAAATATATATAAAACCTTCAAGATCTTGGATCAGGCAAAGAATTTATAAATATAACACCAAAAAACAGTGTCATAAAAAAATTGATAAATTGGACTACATCAAAGTTCAAAATTTTTGGACTTCAAAAAATGAAAAGAAAGCTTAAAAAATGAAAAGCCAAGGAACAGACCAAAATATTTGCAAACCACACAAGACTTGTACCCAGAACTTACAAATACCTATAACTCAATACTCAAACAATCTAATAGAAAGAAAAGTTGATAAAAGCTCTAAATAGATATTCCAACAAAGAAGATATTATATGGCTAATAAGCACATGAAAAGATGTTTAATACCATTGTCACTAGGGAAATTATATTAAAACCACAATGAGATACCATACCCATTAGAATGACTCTGATAAATAAGACAATAACAGATGTTGGTGAGGATATGGTGGGAATATATAAAATGGTATAACCACTCTGGAAATCAGTTTGGCAGTTTCTCAAAAAAATAAACATAAAATTCCCAGACAACCCAGAAATTTCACTCCTGCGTATGAAAGAAAAATGAAAAACAAAGACTTGCACATGAATGTTCATAGCAGTATCATTCATAATAAGCCCAAAGATGGAAACAACCTAAATGTCCATCAACTGGTGAATGGATATATAAAATATAGTGTATCTACATACAATGGAATATTGTCCAATAAAAAGGAATAAAGAACTGATATATGCTATTGTCATGGATGAACCTCAAAAATATTATGCTAAGCAAAGAAATCAGTCACAAGCAACCACATATTATATAAATCCATTTATATGAAATATTCAGAAAAGGCAATTATATTGAGACAGAAAGTAGATTAGTGGTTGCCAGGGATTACGGATGGGAGTGAGGATCTACTATAAGTGGGCATGAGAGATCTTATGGGGGTAAGAAAATGTTCTAAAACTGATTATGGTGATGGTTGCACCATTTGGTCAAATTACTTAACACTATTGAACTGTACACTTGAAATGGCTAAATTGTATGAAACGTAAAATGTATCAATAAAGTTGTTAAACAATTTCATGTACATAAGAAATTTCAACCAATCTAAAGGTTCACATTCAAGGAAATAAATTGAGTTATATGATTTATATAGCAGAATGTTATGTAGACATTAGAAGTATTTTTGAAGAGTATTTAATGGTACATGAAAATATTACACTAGAATGTTGAGTGAAAAAAAGCTATATATATAAAATATGATCTCGATATGTTTTTAAATTTTTTTAAAGGAATTGGAAGGAAAGGTCAAAATATTAAGGTATTTCTAACCAGTAGGATTATCAGTGATATATATTTTCCAACAGGATTTTCTTTCCAAATCCTGTAAAATGAGTGCTTAGTTTAATATTCAGAAAAAAGTTCTTGAACATTTCATATTACTACAAATATACATTATTAATATTTCCTTTCAGTGATCATAAGACATATTCCTTGAGAAAAATTATTCCTTAGGAAATACATTAAGAAAGCAAAATAAGCATTCTCCTGCCTATCTCATCATGCCTGTTGTCCATAGGTAGAACAAAACACAGTATTTAAACATTTGGAAACCAGTGAAAAGAGGAATTACTCAAACATACCTTATCAGTTAAGCAAGTGTTACTGTTATCACTCAAAACTTATGAGAAAAATAGGACTTTGTTAGCCCCAAAAGCATAAAATTTAAATACGGTACTTTAGTCACTACTTTTAAAAATACCTCATATTTCTTGCAATTATTTACCACCTAGTAATTTAACAATAGTCCCTATTGTTTCATATTAATCTCTAGTTTAGCTTTCTGGTTCCCATAAATATCTCCTCAGAATCAATGCAATTTTAAAGAAAAGGAAAAAAAAAACTACTTATTTTTGTTATTTTCATGCTATTCCACTAGAGTTTTTAGGATTTTTTTTTAAAATCTAGCTTTAGAGTCAATCTGAATTTCTGAGTACAGCTCAGCTTGCCCCTCACTTTTTTAACCTGTTCCCTTAGCAACTCTGTAACCCATCTGAGCCATATGCCTATCGACATGATTAGATGTTTAATTTTTTTCTTTAATAGTCACAAATTTAGCATGAGTTTTCAAGGCCTTAAAATTAGTTTTTTCTAATCAAAACTAAATGTTTCTACCATCAACTGTTATTTCTTCTAAAAATGTTGGCACTCTCTTCTCCTTTGCATCTCACTTTTGACAAGTTCTTTAGAGGGAAAAAAGTCAGTCAGGGCCACAGTTATCTATCAATTGAGCACTTCCACATTCTTCTTCCAGAGGCCAGCTGTGCCCGCCTGGGCAGTGGTCACAGTGTCAGCTCGTCATTTACAAAGTGTGTCATTGGGCAGTTTACTTAACCTCTTGGTTCCTTGGATTCCTCATCAGGAAAACGGAGATGATCAACCATAGTGCACCTTAGCTCATGAAGCTTTGTAACATCAAATGAGACAGTGAATGTGAAGTACTGGCACATAAATGTGGCAATAATACTAACATTGGCAGTAAACATGAGCTAGTTACACAGTGGCATGTCACTAAAAAGAAAAAAATATATATGAGCTAGCAGTTTACTTAGGCCAGAAAAGAAAAATCACATCCTCTACCACATCAACCGTTCAGTGACATTTAGGCTTCTACTCTTTCACCCTTGCATATGATTATTTTTCTATACTTCACTCCAAACTGAATTTAAACCTATTTCTCATTTCAAGATTCTACACTGTGATTTTGACGTGATACCTTTGTTTCTCTTCCTCTAACCCCCTTTATTTCAGAATAGTGACTTTCAAACATCTCTTTTCAGAACAAAGAAGATGCAGCTTCTTTTGCCCTTTAAATCGTTTTAAACGGTTTAAATGGTGGAAGTCTATATATTCCTTGCCAGACTTTCTAAAATGGTCTACTACAACCACGCCAGTTTTATTCCTATATCTCCAAATGCAACTGTAGTGTAGCTTACTTGTTTTTCACAACGACGGTTTTTGTTGCTGACTATAGTTATCCCTGACCATTCACACCGAGTCAACTCAACAAATACATCTCAGGCATCAACCATGTACGAGCACTATGTTAGTTGTTTAAGATTCATATAGAGCATGTTATCTACTAAAAACAGTGAGGGACACATATGCATACACCATGGTCTCCCCTTTCTTCCTGAACATCAAGACATCACTGCCTGAGATGGTTCAAGCATAATCTCTTGGTGTAACACAGACACATCTGGTAGACCTCCTACCCCAACACCTCACCTTGTCCCCATCAACTGGCACATCTTCTGCTATGGTATAATAGAAATTTCACAGAACGTACAATCAGAAAACCTTCATGACATCACCAGAGACTTCAAATAGTCCCACATGCAAATATACATGCTTTAAAAAAAGGAATCCAAGGATGGACCCCCAGTCCTTAGAGTCTGCAGTATGTAAATGTTAATTCATTACCACAGGAAATTCCAATAATAAACACAAGGGAATATATGGAATTATAACATTTTTTTATGAGTGGGAAGCTAGAAAATAAGGCAAGAGAAACATCACAGACATAAAGATCATTCTGCTCTTAGTACACCACTTCAAAATAGGATCGCTGAAGAGCAGTGTTGACTCATCCTCAGAAATAATGGCAAATCTGTTTTGACCTTGATTCACTGCCATGATCAAAATAATTCTCGTTAACTTGAGAAGGTTCTGAAAAATCTAAAAGTCACATTTTACACACTTAGAGTTTTGAAATCCATAAAATAAGACTTTAGTTTTAATATTCCAAGTGGCCACCATATAAAGACAAAAGGAAATGTTGACAGAGTCATCATGTGACAACTGATTTTTTTTTTTTTTAGAGACAGAGTCTCACTTTGTTGCCCAGGTTAGAATGAGGTGGCATCAGCCTAGCTCACCGCAACCTCAAACTCCTGGGCTCAAGCAATCCTTCTGCCTCGGCCTCCCAAGTAGTTAGAACTACAGGCAAGTGTCACCATGCCTGGCTAATTTTTCCTTTATATTTTTAGTTGTCCAGCTAATTTTTTTCTATTTTTAGTAGAGACAGGGTCTTCTCTCTTGCTCAGGCTGGTCTCGAACTCCTGAGCTCAAACCATCCTCCTGTCTAAGCTTCCCAGAGTGCCAGGATTAGAGGCATGGACCACCACAACCAGCCCCAGCTGATATTAACTTCATTTTCATATCTTACCCTGATACTCAGTATCACCATGTAATGCTATCCATGTATACTATATGAATCTTTGACAGGTACTTTTCAACTTGATTTATACGCTTCTTTACTTTCTTCTTTCCTTTTCTTAAAACAAATAGTTATTCAGCATCTGTCCCACATCAGCTTCTAGGCACTACATATAATAAGGAATAAAACAGATGCATCTCCTGATCTTATGTAACTTAAAAGTCTAGTGGGGAAACACATACTAAGTACACAGTAACCACTGGGTTACACAATGTTGTATGTGCTGTGAAGAAAAACCCAGGATGCTCCAAGAGTGAACAACAGGGAACACATAATTCATCATTTACCGTCATGCACCGCTTAACAACATTTTGTTCAAGGACAGACCACATATACGACAGCAGTCCCCGTAAGATTATAATGGAGCTAAAAAATTCCTATTGCTTAATGAGCATTAGGAACTTTTTTGCTTGGCCATCATGACTTTGTAGCGCAACACAATACTCCTGTGTTTGTGGTGACGCTGATGTAAACAAACCTACTGTGCTGCTGGTCATATAAAAGTCTAGCTCATACAATTATATACATACACAATACTTAATAAAGGTAATAAACAACTATGTTACTGATTTATGTATTTACTATACTATACTTTTTATCATTATTTTAGAGTGTACTCCTACTTATTAAAAAATAAGTGAACTATAAAACAGCCTCAAGCAGGTCCTTTAACGGTTATTCCAGAAGGCGGCATCCCAGGAGATGACAGCTCCATGTGTGCAGCAGCCCCTGAAGACCTTCCAATGGGACAAGCTGTGGAGGTGGAAGACAGTGATATTTATGATCCTGACCCTGTGTAGGCTTAAGTTAATGTGTGTGTTTATGTCTTACTTTATAACAAAAAAGTTTAAAGCAAAAAAATATTTAAAAATTTAAAAACAGAAAAAAGTTTATAGGCTAAGGATATAAAGAAAATATTTTTGTACAGCTGTATAATGTGTGTTTTAAGCTAAATGTTATTACAAAAGAGTCAAAAAATTTTTTTAATTTAAAAGTTCATAAAGTAAAAAATATAAGAAAAATTTTTTTTATAAATTTAGTATTGCCTAACTGTACAGTGTTTATAATGTCTGCAGTAGTGCACAGAGATGTTCTAGGCCAGGGGTTCTCAAACTTTTTAAATAGGGAGCCAGTTCACTGTCCCTGAGACCACTGGAAGGCCGTTGGAGAGTGCGGCGCACATTCCACACATGTGCACTGTGGGCCCGGGACGATTCGGCTGCTAAGTAGGACAGGCAGCGGTGGCAAAAACACCCGAAGGGCTGGATAAATGTCCTTGGTGGGCTGCATGTGGCCCTCAGGCCTGTAGTTTGAGGACCCCTGTTCTAGGCCTTCACATTTACTCACCACTCATTCATTGAATTACATGGAGCCACTTCTAGTGGTTCCATTCATGGTAAATGTCCTATACAAGTGTATCATTTTTATCTTTTATACCATATTTTTACTGTACATTTTCTATATTTGGATGCACAAATGCTTACCATTGTGATACAAATGCCTGCAGTATTCAGTACAGTAATATGCCATACACATTTGTAGCTTATGAGCAAAAGGCTATAACCATATAGCCTAGGTATATAGTAAGGTCTATATAATATATATATATGTATATATATATATATATAAAATATACAAGGTCTGCCTAGAAAGTATCCAGCCATATAATATGAAAAATAGAGACATTTATTGAATAAGAAACAAGATACAAGAAACACTGTACATAGGACAATGATGCCTCAGTTCATTTCTTCAAAGTAGGCACCTTGGGACCTCACACAGTTCTCCCTGTGTTTCTTAACCTAACAGGTTCAACATTCTTAGGTGTTCTGCATGTTGAAGGCCTTCCAGAACATAGATCGCTTTCAATCAATTCCCAAACATCTTTGAAGCATCTGTGCTACACTTTTATTCGTCCAGTACTCATTGCACAGTCCCCGAAAGCCTTCTGAATCATCTGCATAGTTTCCACGGAGGAACGTTCAAGCTTAACGTAAACTTTGATGCAGCTTCATTGCTCCACTTGCTCGATCATTTTGAATGTGACAGCCACACACTACACATGCTCACTCAACAGCGTCCAGGTATCGTATCTTGACACATTAATGTATACTTTTTCTTTTCAAAAGCAAATACTCTACAGTGATAAGTTAGGGATTGCTTATTAACGTTAATAACAAAGATACCCCATTATATACATGCTTATAATCTCAGAAACAAAAAAGTTTCTTGACAGAAGTCAGATTTAAAGGATTTGAGTTGGGATTAGAGAATTATATTTGTCAGAAGACCCCAACAGTAATCAAGGACTTCAGAGGGCCATATTCACTATTTTATAGGTGAATAAGAAATAAACACCATGCTGAAAGAGACAGAAATAAAAACTGCATTTCATTAGATGAGGGAATTGCATCATGGATATAGGAAAATAATCTCCCCAGAAGATTTGTAACCACGAGCTACCACTGAGATATAAAAGGAAAAGAAAAAAGCCTCAAACAGAAATCTGATTTAACACATTTACTGTCACATGAGTTGTATTTAACTCACGGTAGTTTTGAGCCCAGGGCCTTGTGAAGCACATGTAACTCACATGTCTTTTCACTTTGAGAGCTATGAGAACCATTTTTCAAGCTGCATATAACTCATGCACAGAAAACTTAGAAATGATCATTTTGTTTTTGAAGTTTTTATTCTATACTCATAATAAAGCACTGTGGGCCCTAACGAAAAAAAATTTTTTTCCAGTGTGGCAATGTGTTAAAATGTAACCAGGTCAGTATAGCACCCAAGCTAGTAGGCAAAAGCAAATATATTTCCCCTCAGTAGGAACTCACCTTCAACATACACCTGAAAGAATTATCATAAAGTTCAAAGGAAAGTGAACAATTCAAAGTCGAAAAAATCACAAAAACCTCAAAATAATCAAAGCAACATGAGTCATTAAGAGAAAGGGGAAAAAACAGAAACAAACCACAAAAAGACCTCAGTTATAAAAATTATTAGACAAAGATATAAAATAAAAGTTAGCTGAAATGAGCAGGTGACACGCAGATTTGAAAAAGGACCAAATAAAGTTCTAGATATAAAAAATATAATAATTGATATTAAAAACTAAATCAACAAAGTGGCATATTAGACACAGCTGAAGTAAATTAATAAAGTCCAAGTTACAACATCAGAAATTTCTCCAAATACAATCAAAAGAATACAATAAAAGATAAGAGATAAAAGAGATGAAAGAAGAAAGATAAACATAGAATATCTAATAGACATGCAATCGGAAATCATAAAATTAAGAAAAGGAAATATTCAAAAAGATTATTAATAAAAGTTTCTAAAATTCCTGAAAAATGTTATTCCTTAATGTAGCCCATCTAATGCCAAATAAGATTTTTTAAATTCATTCCCAGAAACATTAGATTGAAAATTCAGAACAGAAAGAGATGGTATTTTTAAGGAGAATATCTTTGAAAGATCTTAAAAGGAACCAGAGTTTGGAAAAGATATATTTCCTGACAAAGGGGGAAAAAATGGGCTTGACTGCTTAATTCTCAACGGTAATAATATAATTCAGAAGACAATGGAATAATATTTTTTGATGTGCTGAAACAAAGTAATTGTCAAGATAGAATGTAATACTCAGGAAATCTCTTTCAAGGAAGAAGGTGAATTAAAAAGATTGTTACAAACAAGAATATCTCTTCTCTCCTCCTCTCTCTCTTTTCTCAGACACACACACACATTTTCTCAATAAAGGAAAAGTAAAGGATATACATCAGGCACATCAGACAAAAGAAAAATAATCCCAGATAGGTCTGATACACAAGAAAGAATGGTAAGAAAAGATATTGATAAATACTGATGAATACATGGTTAAACGTAACAGACACTACACACAGCAATAAAAGTAAAATCTAACTTATGAGAGAAAGAAAAAACTAGAAATAAAACACTCAGCATCAATGACATATAAATTGGAAATCAG
This sequence comes from Microcebus murinus, assembly GCF_040939455.1. Taxonomy (NCBI): domain Eukaryota; kingdom Metazoa; phylum Chordata; class Mammalia; order Primates; family Cheirogaleidae; genus Microcebus; species Microcebus murinus. Next base: position 59,896,861 of record NC_134108.1, on the reverse strand, counting down.
TATCACAGGAGTTAACAAATTGTTAGGAATGTGCATTTTTTAAAAAGGAATGTATATTAGCTAGACTTGTCTCCTGGTGACAGGCACACTAAAAGTCCTGACTTCAGCATTATATAATTCACCTATGTAACAAAAAACACATTGATGAATCCCCAAAATTTAAAAGTGAGCAAATGAAGCAAGCATAAAAGTATATATATATATATATATATATATATATATATATATATATACACATATATACATACATACACACACACACATACACACATACATACACACACACAGCAGTTATGATTCCTTGTAGATAAAGTCCAAAATAACCAAAACCAAACAATACACTGCTTTAGGGATAAAGCAAGACTTAATCCTAGGTGAGGAATTAGTAGGCAGAGGGACTCCAGTATGTTATATTTTTTAACTTTGACAGTAGGTCCATGGGTATTCAATTTTTTTTAACTTACAAATGTTTCATGCACTTTTATATGTACAAGGTACTTCACAGTAAATATTCTTAAAAGAAAAATTGCGCAGTAAAATTGATTTCAAAGGATATTCTGAACTTTCCTATAAACAGTAAATATCCACAAGATCTTGTGAGAAAAATTTACTTGTTCAATCTACCATGCCTGTTACATTCCACACCAAAATACAAAGATACGGTTCTTATTCTTTGAGATATTAAGAGAGAAATGATATTCATCTAAAGAAAAAACTTATTTTGAAGTGCTAAAACAGAGGTAAGCACTAGGTATCAAGGAAGCAGAGAACCGAAGTCTCACTTAAGAGAAAGGAGGAAAAGAGACTGTTTCACAGTGAAAAGGACAACGTCTGAAAACGAATAACTGGCCCAGAAAACATGTTCGTGTGTGTGCATACCTTCTCTTACCTTTTACAGCCAAGAACCTAATTTTAAAAATGAAATGAAAAATGAACATGAAAAATACAAATAAGACTGCATTCATTAGGATCATTAGGATCATGTTTAATGGCTAAAGATAACTTTTATTTCTAAAAATGAAAGGAGAATTTCTCTCTATATTTAGCTATCAGTCTTTACATTTTTATAGATATACTTTTTCTGGTTTTTGCTGACTTTATATTTCTAATTTTGTTCCTAGAAGTGACCACATGTTTGGGAGTAGCCAGAGTGATACTCAACTGGTTTCAAAAAGTAATTTCTGGCTAAGGTGAACTTTTGTATTATTGGCTGAAAGGAAGAAAGATATAAATATATAGATAAAATATATAGATAGATATATACATGCACACACACACAGAGCTCAAAGCTAAATTCTGTAAAGACAACGAAGACTATGATTAGGTCTACACATTTTATATTGGGAATAATAAAGTGCCTTGAGGTCAAAGAAAAATATTAATGCCTTTTATTCTAGAAGTAGAAGAAATTCTACTTCTAGAGCTTTATCCAAAGGGAATAACCATAGATATGTATAAAAATGGAGCTGTAAGATATTCACTGCTGTAAAGTAGCAAAAAAAAAAAAAGAGGCTAATACAATGGCATATCCCCAACAAATTACAATATATCCATAGAATAATACTACTTGGTATTCAAAATGTTACAGATCATTCCATGACAAAGAAATTGATTTATCTTTGTGCGAAAATTACAAGGCAACATATATAAAGTTTCATTTTTAGAAATTAAATTATAATAGTATTTTTCTATATGTATATAAAATATATTCTAAAATGTTAACAATAGTTATCTCTGGGCATAATTCTTTTTCCCTTTTGTTTCATATTTGCTTGTCTAGATTTTCTAAATTATCTATAATGAACATGTATCACTTTCATAATAAGAAAAAAAACTATTATAGCCTAAGAATAAAGACTTGAAACCTTACAATAGCAACTATGCATGAACTATAGACACAAAAATGATAAGTTCCCAGTATCATTAAATCTTTAAGGAGCAAATTTACCCAATTTATAGAAAATAGAGAAACCTTATATTCAAAACTCCTATCATTAGAGAACTAGATAATGCAAAAAAAGGAAATATGTCTGAAAAAGTGAGAACAAGCTTAGAGAATTCAAGAACAGAATTTCTGCTAGTGCTGGACAGTATGAAACTTTAGAAGGCATGACGGTTTAAGCAGGGTTAATCAAAATAGAGTACGACGAAGCTGTGTGCTTCATACATAACCTGGAGGAAATAAAAAATTAAGCTACAATGAACGGAATGGATTTTATTAAAAGTACACACTTATATAAACATTTTTCCTCTGGAAGGCAATGGATGCAATGCCTACACAACTCCCTTTGTATCCATATCTTCCCTGGACCAACTAGAGCAAAAAACTTGCAGCAGACACCCTCTGCCAGATATCATACAGAACACCTGGCACAGATGTTAAGTGATTCTTAGATAATGTTCAGTTGAAACTTTTATTCTGATCCAAACTTCAGGTATCTTTAAATGCCCACACTAATGTTCTTTCTCTAAAATTACCTACACATTTGTTTTTGTTTAAAAACAATAGCAAGGAGTGAAGAAGCCTCCCTTTGAAAAGTAACAGCTAGAGTATAAAATCACGTCCCTTTTGCATCCAACCTCCTCAAGGCAGATCCTCAGAAGTTTCCACAGAAAAGAATTTGCCTGAAATACTTTTCAAATGCTTTAATAATACAGACTGAACTAAGTCAATTGAGAGAAAGAAATTAACCAAAAAGCTCTTTGCCCAAAAACCCTAAAAGGTATTTAATGCTTATGACTATAATAACACATAAGGGTTTCAGTTGAAAATTATCTAAGAATCAATTAACATATATGCTAGATGATTGGCACATTATCTGGCTGGTGATGTTTTTAATCTAAATTGGACCTGAGAGCATGAAATTTCTTTAGCATTATCACTCAAAAGAAATACTGATAACCATGCCATTATTAATTTCAACATTTGACCACTAGATTACCCCCTAACTGCAAATGTACACTCTTTTGCCCAAGACTTGAGAGCTATGTTAAAATCCAGCCTTTCTAACTCTTCATTACATTTATAACAAACATGAATGGGCTTTCTTGTGTATTAAGCTAGAATTTCTTCAGTTTTCTGAATCTCCTGAAATATAAACAGAAATGTGCACAAATTACTTTTACCAATCCTGTCCATATTTTCTGGTATAGAGGCTAAAAGGCATTTTATTCTGTGTCAAACTCAAAGACTGAAACAGCTTTGCTGGCAGCTTCAGAAACCATTTTTACAAGCATGGCACACTGCCTCAAGCCAACCAAACACTAAAGCATGTTGGGCTGCCCACACAGCAAATTATTTGGGATGTTCTCCATGTTTTGTGGTTACAAAAGAACCTATTTTGCCGATCATCCAGTTCAAATTAAGGACACATCTGACCTTAAGCAGAATATTCCCACAAAACTGGAACTATAATTGACCAAGATCCTATCAGCTCTAGAAGTCTATGATCTCAGGCTCATAGTTAACACATCTCAAATGTTACATTTTGAAAGTTGAAGAGACACAACATACTCTGTGAAACTCATTAATGTGTTTTCTAGTAAACATTAAGAATTCACCCTAAATATACATATGTCATAGTAGTAAATATATATATATATATTGCCACATGCAACAAAGCAAAGGGCATTTGTAGCAAACATAAACACATTTGTGGTAAATAACTAGAAAATTAAAGTCTCACAGATCATTTCATTTTTAATTTTCATACATATGCTGAAATGCAGCAGCTTCAGCTGTGAAACGTGATAAGAAATATTCCAAAGGTGAGTGACACAGTTTTGCTTGTAGTGAATGGAGCATTGTATTATAGGTATTATTTTCCTAAGCATTAATGGATACTTCTCTCAAATCAAATGCTTAAGGCATCCTTTCACAAATTAGAGTACCCAAACTTCCCCCAGGTTTGCCACTCTTGCCTTGTGGTCTACTATCTAAGTCCCTGTGGAGAATACACTGAAGGTGATTTTTGTGAAGTGTTAAAAGAAGAAAACACTATATTGACCACCTAAATTTTACCTAGAATTTGCCTAAAGAAGATAAATTACTGGAGCTTAAGAAATGCCTTATTGAATCATGACACTGAATGGAGCAATTCAGTCCATTTTAATAGATAAATATGTGGTTAGGATCATTGGCATATAGCTCCCTGGTCCACGCCTTATAAGAGTTCAGGAACATACTGGAAAATAGTATTTTTTAACTTCCCTGATACCTATTAAAATTCTAAAAAGATGACAAGCCCTAACAAGAACTATTTTTAGCTGCTGATTTTTTTAGACCTGCTATTCTTAGTGCACATGTATTATTAAATCCAATTGTTTTCCCCACTATAGAAATACACATACACACACACACACACACACACACACACACAAAGTATAGATTTATAGATGTAGATATATGTCTGACATGGACATATGCATATGTAAATCCATATGTATGTGTGCGCACATACATACATAGATATATAGTTTCAAAAAGAATCATTTAAACAACAATCATCCCAAATCAAATAAATCATATACAAAATCTCAAGGTATTCAAATTAATCAATACAAGTCCAAGAACTAAGTCACATCTACCATAGAACCTTAAATTCTTACTTTCTTGCGGTATCCACCAAATTTAAGGTAAAATGGTAACCGCAGTTAGGGTTTTCAGTATGTGACTTTTCTAAGCAAATTTTTCTCCAAGAATGTTCAGCTTGCTGTAAATTTTCAGAAAATGCTAGAGATGTTGGGTTCTTCTTCTTTTTTATTTATTTATTTAGAGACAGAGTCTCCCTCTGACACCTGGGCTAGAGTGCCGTGGCATCAGCCTAGCTCACAGGAACCTCGAACTCCTGGGCTCAAGTGATCCTCCAGCCTGAGCCTCCTAAGGACCTGGGCATACAGGCATGCACCACCACAACCCGACTAATGTTTTCTATTTTTAGTACAGATAGGGTCTCACTCTTACTCAGGCTGGTCTCAAACTACTGACCTCAAGTGATCATCTGGCCTCAGCCTCCCAGAGTGCTAGGGTTACAGGTGTGAGCCACAGTGTTCCACGATTTCTTTTTTTTTTTTTAAGTTTCAGTTCTGGTATATTTGACAGCAAAGTGACAAAACTGTAATCAGAGATGAAAATCTATATCTCAAACAAAATTTTGCCATATTAATGATTATTCTGGAACGATTTTCTTTCAAAGCTTCCTCACTGCAAATAAGATGTTTCCTACACTATACCCTGTCTATCTTTGAAGTATGTTTTTTCACACATAAAAATTACATGTAAAGCATGGACCTAAAAATTTACTTTAAATACTTTTTGACATTCTTTCCTTTAAATAAGCTCCCACATTCTATTTTTATTGTTCAAAATGATCCGGATGATGTAACCAATTATGTCACTAAAATCTGGGCTATGCAACACTTAACAAAATATAGGGACTTTTCATCAGCACCTTCAATTTGTAGTTGACATCGGATGTATGCAAGGTGAGTGGAGACACAGAAACAGGCATAGACATGGGGTGGTAGAGACCTGGGGAGTGTGAGAAAATGAGTCTTTCTTCACCCACAGGGCATATAAAAAAAAAAAAGTACCCATTTGTACAATAAATGTACTTAAACATTAGGTTTCATTAACTGACTACACGTATTACATACCTCATCCACGGATAAAAATGCCTAAAGCAAAGTCAGATTATGCAAGAAACATTTATTTGATTCTTAGATACATCACTCCTAAAATTAGTTGGAGCCTTCTTAATCTAAGACATAATGAAAAACAAATTCACCAATAAACCAAGAGAGAAACGTGTTTTTTAAAGATACGGCTAAAACCTCATCCTACCTCACTAAAAAACTACATCATACTACAGAAATACCTGTATCTCATAAGTGTCAAGACTGAGTCTAAATATTTCATTAAAGACTAACATGATCACTTCAAAAACTTGAGCAAGCCCTGGGGGGGGGGGGGGGAATTTTTCATAATGATATGTTGTTGGGGGTTTTTAAGTACCCAGAACCTCCAGAAATTTTTGTCTTAAAAAAAAAAAAAAATGTTCCAAAAAGGGGCGGGCGGAAGAAGGAGAACTAAAATCAGGGCGACGATGAAAACCTCCCAAGGCTGCAAGACAGACAAGCAGCGCCGCAAGCCTAACCACATGTGAGAGGGAGCCTCTCACGACTGTCGGAGCTCCAGAGGAGCCTTCCACTTGGGCAAAAAAGGCGAGCCTCAGCCCTCGAGAGAGGCGAGAGAGACCACAGTGTAAAAGTTGAGGAGGATTCCATTCCTCCCTCTCGCTCCCAGCACTCAGCCCGCCGCCGAGAACAGCCGGGCGGGGAGGAAGCCAGCGCGGGGTGCCCGTGTGCAGCCGAGCGGTTTCCTAGAAGGCCTGCAGCTCCGGCGGGCAGGGGCTGGGGGCGTCGGGAGGCGAGGCGGCCCCGGAGAAACCGGGTCCCCGCCGGGCGCCCGCCGGGTGGCGCTGGCTTTGATGACTCCAGTCCAGCTGCAGCAGCCTTCCCGAAACCCCAAGCTTCTCCGGCACAACTTCAGTCTCACCAGCCCCGCTTCACCCACGCACTCCGCCAAACCGCACAGCGCCGCCAAACGCCGCGGGCCGAAGCGCTCCCGGCCCCGGGCGGCTACCTGTCCCGGGGCGAGGACCCCTCGTCTCACCTCGTACAAAGGGCGGCGCGCGGGCGCCCGCAGACGAGCCCGCGGAGCATGGCCCCGCGCAGTCCCTCCCGGAACTTTCCTGACATAGCACTTCTCTCCTCCGCCGCAGAGAACAACGCTTCCAGGCTGAGGAGGAGGAGGGCGGCGAGGAGGCGGCGGCGGCGGAGCGGGAGCAGAAAGTGTGGAGCATCGCGGACGAGCGCCGCCGCCCCGCGATCTGCCGAGGGGTTCCCGCCCCCAGGGTAACCAACGCTCCCTCTTAAAGGCGCCGTTCCCGTTGTAGGCGGGAAGGTGAGGGGGAGGAGGAGGCAAGCGACGAGGGAGCCGGCAAGTAGAGACGCAGAGCTCCGGGAGGCCACCGCCCGAGCCGCTCGGGGGCGGATCGCTGACGGCTCTCCGGCGCTCCGATTCCCAGGGCGCCCCCAACTCGCTTCAGGTCGACCCTGCTTCTGCGCACAGGCACCGAGAGTAGGGCAAGTGTGCAGACCCCGCACGGGAGCCACCCTCGCCCTTGGCCTACGCCCCACGACAGCTCACGGGCCCTCCTCGCCCCCGCCCCTCACCGCCTGCACTCCTCTTTTAGGGTCTTGGCTTTCCGCCCGCGTCCCCTTAAAGTCCGTGCACGCCACTAGCCACTGCCCAATGCCATTGAGTTTCCCGAAGCCGGCCGCATTTCTTCCCTGGTTACTCTTCCTCGTCTCCAACACAGTGAGGAGGGTCCCACCGAGGCGCACTGGAGACTGAAATAACTGACGACCAGCTGGGGTCCCTGAAGGTGTCACTGCTGTGTGGCATGGGAGATTTGCCAGATGTGCTGTACCCGGTGCTGTGTTCTCTTTCAATGGACACTGCCAGGTGGCCTCCAGCTGGATTTCTGGAACCACTGACTTTCATCAGCAAATACTGGCTGTAGGGCCAGGCGTGGTGGCTCACGCTTGTAATCCTGGCAGTTTGGGAGGCCAAGGCGGGAAGATTGCTTGAGCTCAGGAGTTGAGCTTTGAGGTTGCAGTGAGCTAAAACGATGCCACTGCAATCTAGCCCAGTCAACAGAGTGAGACCCTGTCAAGGAAGGAGAGAAGGAGGGAAAGTGGGAGGGAGGGAGGGAGGGAAGGAAGGAAGGGAGGGAGGGAGGGAGGGAGGGAGGGAGGGGGAGGGGAGGGGAGGGGAGGGGAGGGGAAGGGAAGGAAGGAAGGGAAGAGAGAAAAAGAGGAGGGAGGGAAGGAAAAAAAAGAGAAAAGAAAGAAAAATATATTGGGTGTAAAGGTAAAGATTGACAAACTGAACTCAGGAAGTTCCTCCAGGAAAGATATCACCTTAAGATCTAAATGATAGTGGGTAATGTTGCTTTCAAGTGACAAGAGATTCCGCTTTTCCAGCTGTCATCAACAGTTGTGATAATTGCTGAGACCACAGCCTTGATACCCAGGAGGCTTACAGCATCAGCAGCTGTCATCATCCTAGGAAAAGAACACTTACCAGTGGGTGTGAGCCACAGAGGGTCTGCTCCAGTCCGGAGCAGTCCAGTTTGTTTTTCTACCTCATGGCTACAACCCTTGCTTCTTAGTACTGTGGGGCCTCAACACAGTGTTGTGCCATTTGTATCCTACACTGTGTCCTCTGGCTGAGGTGGAGGTGGGCAGGCAATTTGAAGTTGAGAGCCAGGCTGGTCCTAGCACCAGGCTCAGAGGGAGTGACATTTTCTAATTCACACAAAGGCACTTGCATGGAACATCACTGGCCTGAGACTGGACCTGAACGTCTCAGTTCTTTCCCTTCTGCCACCTGCAGCTGTGAAACAAGCACTCGTAGAGGAAGAGGGCAGGGAGAGAATATGCAAAAAGTTGGAGCAACTTATGTTACCAGATGGAGAGGAAATAAGCCCTGAGCTCTATAAAAAGCAAGAGACTTGGTCCTGTGCAAACCAAACTTTAAGATAGGAAAGGAGGTTAGCAGTGAGAAAGGGTAAAGTCTGGATAGTTGGATGCGACAGGCACACAACTCCAACTGATTTAACAAAACCTACAGCTGAGGGGATTGGAATTTATTGGCTCATATGTTTATAAATCCCAAGAGTAGAGCTGACAAAAAAAAACAAACAAACATGTTTTTTTAAAAATCTTTTTTTCTATGTAGATGCTCAAAGAGTGTCAAGACTCAGTTTCTCTCTCTCTTCACTATGCTTTCATTGCACTGGTTCTATTTTCTCTAAGCAAGGACAAGACCTACATCTCCAGGCATATATCCAACTTCTTTAGCAATTGACACTGTCAGTAAGAGAGCAAGCCAAAGAATGAGTCTCACTGGACCCACTTGGATCCTGTGCTCATTTCTGAACTAACCATTGTAACCAAGGAATGGAATGCACACTGCCAGGCCAGGGTCATTTGCCTGTATCTGAAAAAGGATTCATATACACCCAAACCATAGGGACTGAGTGGAAGGGAAGAAGTTTCCCAAGGGAAAATTAGTGTTGTTAACAAAGGGAAAGGAATGTTGAGTAGATGAAGACTACAGATGCCCACTACAACACATACCCCTCCCCCAATACACAGACACATACCACCACCACCACCACCACCACAGAGACTGACTACTTTTCTCACCCCTTCACCAGTAGCCTCCAGGATCAGAATGAGAATGGTGATGGTCATGGAGATGCAAGTAATTAAACCAGCCAGCCACATCCTTTGGCCTTCAGGAGCAACTGGGAAGATCCTCAGTGATGTTTAATAAATCACTTATACACAAACAATATCTAAACTGTAGTTGTATTCAATGATTTTTTTCCCTAAATCATGATAACTCTGCCTCCATACAGTCCAACCCCCACACTCATTGTTAAGCCTTCTATTATTATGTAATCAATTTAATTTCATAAGGGTTCATAATATTTGTTTACATGAATATTTATTCAACTTGAAAATGTAGCTCATGAATAATCACATTTCAGTATCCAAGTGCCACAGGACCCAAATTCTTTTTAAACTCCAGTAACTTCTGTATCATTTCAGAGATAGCACGGAGGAGTTTATAGTTTTCCTACCAAAAATACCAAACAGTTTCAGCCTTTTGTAATTCTCACTTAACAACTTTTCTTGTACAGTATTTTCTAATAAAAAAATATTCTTCCTTCATTTGTGCATTTTATAGAAGTCCTTGTATAGCGTAGAAAAATATACTTAGAAACCTGGAAGAGACTTTAGAACCCCCTTCATTTCAGAGATAAAGAAATAAAAGCTTAGAGGTTGACTTGTGCAGGGTACATAACTTTTTCTTATTGAAACCATAAGGGGGTTTCAGTCTAGATACAGTTGCTCATCCCACAAAAATCCAATTATTGAAACAATGATTGCTAAGGAAGAAAGGAATTTTTAATATGACAAACTTCTCATCAGGAGAACCAGAGAAGCTGCCTCAAATCCATCCCCTGGACTAAGGGAGGTTATGTACTTTTTAAGGAGGGACCATGTGCCTTGGGGCAGGTCATGGTGCACCTAATAGGGGCTGGGAGCACTGGGACAGTTTGTGAGGAATGGTGATTCTTGGCATCAGGAATCTTGCTCAGAGCCATTTGGAATCTCAACTCCTTTGTCTTGTAGAAAATCCACCATTTCTAGGAAACAACTCAAAAAGTTCAAGTAGTTTATTCAAGGAAGAGATTATTATAAGACATATAGAGGTTTATAGAATCGGTTACATTCTATAATTTTTAACATCTGTAATGTGCCTAATGTGCTAGACCTTTTGAAGAGTACAGAAACAAAAGCATAGAATGTGGTCTCTGTCATCAAAGAGATTAAATTTAGTCAATGAGACATAACCACCTAAGATGTAAGATGATGATAGAGCATCACAATATATCATATAATTTAGTATAAAAAGATGTGTGATGAGCTCTGTATGTTAAAAATAGGCATCAGAATAAGAGGCACTATGAACTGGAGTAGCCTTGGAAACACTTTTTAGCAAGAAAGCAACTTGGTGCTCTTTAAAAAATGTGGTGAAAAAAAGGAAAGAGCTTTCCAGGTGAGAAAACAAAATGAGAAGGCATTGATGGGAAAAAGATCTTGCCATTTGTAGGAACAAAAAGGAAACCTTTATAGTTACAGTTTAGAAGAGTGATCCCAACTGCAAGTTATGATCATATTACTGGGTTTGAAACAAAATTAACTATTATTTGTTAAACTTGAGTCTCATTATCATGTGTGTTCTGAGTTACGAAGTAAATTCCATGACCCTTACTTTTTCATGCTCAAAATAAGTTCAAAAGCCTCTGGTTTGAAGCTAAATGGGCTGGGTGAGAAACTGTTCTGTGGCAAGACATTGAGCAAATAACACCTCTCCAAGCATTAGTTTCTTTATGTGTAAAGATTTTCCATACAATCCTCTACACATAGTGGCCTGCAAACGGTACCTCTTATTTGCTGACTAGTTTGGAGATTTTCAACCCTAACTTCACTAAAAGCTTTGTTAAAATTACCAATACCTAGGGCCCATCCCCAGAGACCCAGATTCAATTTGGGGGTTGGCTCTGGACAGAAGGGAGATTAAATGCTCCAGGTCAGGATTGGGGAAACTTTTCATGTTGGAGAGTCACATTAATTTAGCTGTGACCAAAAAAGGCTGCATTCAAGAATCTTCAAGTAGATATATTTAAAATGCACATCATTTTGTAAAAAATCTAACTACTCCATACTTAATAATTTCAAAAAATGAAAACTATTTGTTAATTTTAAAGTTAACCAACCTTTTAATGACTTTGTTGTGTCTGCTTTTTGTTGGAAAGCATTTGAATATTTGGTTGCAGCAAGGAAGTCCACAGTTTCAGTTGACCCTCTAGATGGGTATCAGTCATTTGTGACTTAAGGACATCTTGATTTGGATTACGTAGGAGAATGTAGATTCACAGCAATAAGTGGTTGAAAAGCAAGAAAGCATTTGGGGGGCATGGTGCCAAAGGCATGGGTATTCTACTGCATTTTTCCATATTTCAATTGGATTTTTCTTAGCATCAAACAATGACTTTAAAATATAATCTACTGAGAACTCAATCAATTCCATCTGTAATTCTTTAGGTGCCTTGGTGATATCAACTAGGTGAGGGTGAAATGCTAATTTGAGTATGATGTCATGATTCTCAAAGTCAGTGACACTTTGTTGTATTCTCCAATTAAAAGGTCTATAACAGCTGTGTCTTCTTCACATGATTCACATATATCATCCTGCTCATTAATGACCTTTGCTAACTGGGAAAAATGTTCATCTGAAATTTCCTTTTAAAGAAGTGTTTGAGAAAAGATAGTTTTTGAAATGCATGGATTTTTTTTGCCACATACCATATACAGACTTAGTTTTATCTTGCAAAGAAATATTCAAGTCATGTTGATTTGACATGATGTCACACAGAATGCTGCATTCCTATAGAAATATTCTTTCAATAATTTACATTGCTGATTTTGTTCTTCATAAAATTTAAATATCTGTTCTCACAGAGATAAAATTTTGGCTAACACCTGTCCCTGCAATAGCCAATGCACTTTAGAATAAGGCAAATCCACACTGACTACCTCATCATTCAACTTTTGCATGTTACAAAACTGGTGGTGCATGTTACATTTGCATGAATATAATAAACAATACTTGTAACTTGTTGCAAAGTGTCACTTAAAATATCAGCTTTAGCACACAGATTTTGCTGATGCAAGATACAATGAAAAGAAATGAGAGCATCTGGATCTGTTAATAATTTTTTTATCTGTGCAATAAACCTTTCATGTTTTCCTGTCATGGAAGGTGCACAGTCTGTACCTACATTCATTAAATTTACCAAATTCTGTCATACATTTATCTTGAAAGTTTTTGAAGATATCTATTCCGTGTTCTGTTAGCAAGAGTGCCCAAAGCAAGTAACTCTTCATAGCAAAGGAAATCTTCTGTTATAACCTGAATGAAGTATAAAACCTACACCGAGCTTAATTTAAGCCTGTAATACAAAGCGAGACGACACAAGACCTGGAAAATGGGCTACCCATCTACTTGCCATCAAATTGGTACTGACAGACTAAAACTATGGTGCTCAAAAAATTGTAGTATTCAACAGGGATTTGGGGGGGAGACCCACATCTTAAGGATGTGATGAGCATTGTAGGGGGGAAAGGACTACCTCTATCCCTTTTTAGGGAGAGGCAAAGATACACACTTTAACCAAAATGTCTAAAAAAAATCTGTTATTGGGAGGTGAACAGGTGGAAGTGGGGAGAAGGGGATGGGTACGCACTTTCATGGTGGGTGCAGGGCGCACCACTTGGAGACAGGATGCGCTTGAAGCTCTGGCATATCGGGGTGGGGAGGAGGAGCAGGGGCAAGATATGTAACCCTAACAATATTTGTACCCACAGAATTTGAGATAATAAAAAAAAACCTACACTGAGTCAGTAGTATTAGTTGATTCATCCAAAGTGATTGAATAATATATATATTTCCTTTTGAAGTATTGCATGAAGTTATTCTGTTAAGTTGAAGGCTAATTCCTGTTGCTAATCAGTTATGGTTCTCCTTGAAAGAGGCAGTCTTTTATACTTTGAAACGTTATCCAGGTCTAAGCATCCTACAACTTTGACAACATATTATTTCACAATTTCTACATCACTGAATTGCTTCCCTTTTCCCCTGACTATATAAGCTACTTTATAAGTTGCTTCCATGGCATTATTTCCAGGTCTTATTGCTGCTTGAAAGAACTGCATTTGCTTTTGCTTTTCATCTTTTATTTTCTACAGTACAAACTTTCACGCCTCTCCTTCTAATTTAAAATATTTGTGGTCCTCATGATTGTTGTAATGCTGATGAGCATTGAATTATTTAACGTTGATATTGCAGTATCACAAAGCAAGCAAATCATCTTACCTTTAGCAGAAACAAGATAATATTGCAATTCCCAATCCTCATTTAAAAAATGTTTTCTTCCTTCAGCGTTCTCTTGGTCTCTTTTGACATGATGGGCTGTTAAGCAGACAGAATTTAAAAATACTGTAGAGCTGTGCAACTATTCACAAATTCCACCTCAAACAGAAACAGTGTACTGGTGTCAAAAGCCGACAACAGACTGGCATACCCAACCCCCATAAACTCTTGCCAACCAGCCTTGTGTAGTAGTGGCAACAGTCAGGCAGCCCAAGTTAGAACTAAATCATGAGCACAGCAGACATTGATTTAGCCCTTATGGCTTACTAGAACTAATGTTCTAATTGTGCCGGTCAATTTGGGAGCATTATTTCATTGAAACTTATTTTATTCTTTGATATTTTTAATATGTTCCATTTAAAAATAAAATAAAAATATGAGGGATGATCAAAAATGTATTAATTAAAATAAAAGGATTTGTTATGTAAAATTTGAATTCAGTCAAAAGACACACTTAAGGACCTAGAAGGCCATATGTGGCCTCAAGGCCGCGGGTTTCCCACCCCTGCTCCAGGTGATTTCAATGTAAGTGATCATGGTTTATCTCAGTCAGTAACACAACATGAATTCTTGAGTCATAACCTCTTCTGTGTCTTTCCACATGCACATTTTATGGTCACTCATCAGCATACAGTAGTTTCTGCAAGTTTTAAAAGGCAATAAAATGCAACCAAAAACTCCCTAAGGAAGAGGAATAGGGTTGGAAGCAAATGGCATTGGAAATCCATACATTGAATAATTAGGAAATGACTCATCAAATTTCAGCTATTTTCATCCTGAATTTTAATAGTGTAGCTTCTAAATATAATAATCAGTGATGTACTTTTTAAAGTTTTACATTCAGTAATTGCTCTTTAAGTGTTCATAACTTAACACATACTTTTTTCCTATCTACTCAATCCCTTTGTGTATGAAGTAGAAGAAACTTTTTCAAATACAACTTGTCCAAGAGATTCAGACCAAACCACTAGTCTTTTCCCTGGCTATTTTGTCTGTGTAAATACATATACTTTTGAACTTTGGTTGGGAAAAGATAATAAAGGTAATATAACTTTGAATCTCCCCAAAATGACATAGCAATAAAGATAGGACAAAAACTCCTAAAACCTACAAGTCTGAAAACTACAACCAAATAGTATGTGCTTCATGATATGACAAAATCAGAAGTACTCAGAACCACTATGAGGTCTTCTTGCCTAAGCAACTGAATTTGAATCTAATCAAGCCTCTAGACCTAACAGGAAATACAAAGGACAGAAGAGCGAGTTAAAAACCATCCCAAGGAAGTAATCAATGAAATCCAGAATATAGAACATTGAATAAGTGAACCGGTTTCTATACCAAATCAATGACATGAAAGAAACAGGGACAGGGTTCAGTCCATAAAAGAGTAAAAGAGATTTAAGTATTATAATAATTAAATGCAATGTGTGGACTTTGTGTCCTATTTTGTAAAGAACTTTTGTTATAACCAAGAAAATCAGATTATGAACTAACCACTAGATATTATAAATGAATTATTATTCATTTTGTTAGATGTTATAATGGTATGACAGTTATATATGAAACAAAAATGTCATCAGAGGTGCATACTGAAGAATTTCATAATCCTGAAAAAAAGAAAAAAAAGGAAACAGAAATAGCTGGAAAAATAAAAGATTGATAATTTTTGAGGTTGCCAGATGTATACACAGAGGTTTATTATCCCATACTTGCTATTATTGTTTGTAAAGTTCTTTTGAAGTTTTTTAAAATAAACTTTTAAAATAAAGTTTATTTTAAAAAACACTTCTATTTGATGCTGAGCTAACTTTTTATCAAAATCTTTCTGTTGGTTTTGCCAATAGGACAGTGATAAATATGTGAGTCTAGGCCTGGTTGCAGGTCAAGTATCTTTAGAAACAAGAGTTTAGGCCTAGAAGTCTTTTATTATAATATTTTTGGCTAGCATTTACTAGTCACATTCAAGGTACCTTTCGACTCCCTCTCCATCACACTGTTTTCTACTCTCAACAGTGCACACATGTGCACACACACACACACTCTTACACACACACACCAAATAAACACTGCAGTGGTAAATAAGATCCAGCAGACCAAGACCAATGGCAGGAGATGAAGAGCAGCCATTCAGCCTCCTTTTAGTCCATTCCTTAGTCTTGTTTTTCCAACACTGGTATCTGGACCATCACTGGCACATGATTCATTTTTAGGAGGGGGTAACCCTTAATGTGTCTATTTAATTTATCATAGATTAGAAAATATAACATGTCTATCTCATTATTTCATGGATATTACTTCTTAGGATGAGGCTAGGTATTTTTTTTTAATGAGTCAATTTTTTAAAAATAAAATGAATTAAAAAAATTTTTTAAATAAGTGAATAAAAGTGCAGATATTTTGAGGATATGCAAAATTCATGAAGGTGTTTCATACCTGACTAAGGTTTTGAAACTGTGCTGTATCTATAGAAGCAGAAGGAGGTTTTGTAGCTCACACACTGCTAGCCCAATTCAGCAGCAGCTTAACTAGAAACACAAAATAGTTAAGTAAATGCTTTGGCATTTGATAATCACAAGTTCTACTTCTAGCTCCACCATGACAGAGAGAGATTATGCAATTATTTACCTTCTCCAACTTTTAGTTTCTCCATCTGTAAAACAGGAATAGGAATGAAGTGTTATAAGGATTAAATAAGACATTCATCTAAAACACTTAACACAGTCCCTGACACAAAGTTAATATTAATTACCGTTACAGGCATCACTAGTGACACCAAGTTTGTCTTTTTTCTCATGTTCTTTATTCTCATTCCCTTTTAGAAAGTTTTGAAATGGTAAACAACTGATTTGAAAATTTTCCATTGAGAAATACAACTAACAATATTCAATATCAGTGTCACAACTGTGAGTATTTTTCAGTATGAATATTTTTTGCAAGTGGTGTTGTTCTTACCCTACTGGTAGTAAGTTTTAGCACTTTTAATCTCACTTGTAATCACTCATTTTTTATATAATTGAAATTTTTAAAAACAATGAAAATAAGCCCTTACAGAAAATATTACTTCAAGAACCTTTAAAGAATATTTAGTAGTTATAAGAGCTCAGTATTTTATCATTTTTAAAAAAAGATAATGGATAAACATTCATTTGAATTGAAAGAAATTTTATTCAAATTGATTTTCCTGGAAGTCATAAATTAAAACCCTTCTTTTTAAAATAAAAATCACTAACAGAAAGTAAGTTTTCTCCAAATTACTATATAAAATAATTTTTAATTCCTTATTATACATAATTATGTGACTTATTCACTTTCTAAAGATTTTCTGCTGATGTTAGATATAAAATTTAGAGATAATGGAAAAAATAAATCAATAAACCAATAGAAAGGGAAGTGTTTGAATGCCCCAATGCCCAATGTGGTGGCCATTAAAATCCACCACTCAGGAAAACCAAACACCATATGTCTTCTGTTACAAGTAGGAGCTAAATGATGGGTACGTGGACACAAAGAGATGTAAAAGACATTAAAAACCAAGCGGAGGGGAGGGGCAGAGAGGAGGAGGGATAAAAGTTACCTATTGGATGCAATGAACACTATTCTGGTGACAGACGCACCAAAGCCTTGACTTAAGCATTATACAAGGTATCCATGTAACAAAAACATTCGTACCCCCTTAATATTTTGAAATAAAGAATAAAAGATTCCATTCAGATGTCCTGCTGCAGAGATTCCAGATCACAGCCAGCCTGCTGTCCTAAAAATCCACCACCACATTCACCAAGACCATACTTCCCTCGGCCTACACCAGCCAATGACAGAGTGGCTGGGGCACAAGTGCTGGCCCGTTCCTACAGACATGGACTCCTCTAATACACAACTGCACCTCGAGAATTCCCCATTGACCTGGCCAAAACTTTCTTAGAACTTTGCTGTTATCTAGGACTCCTCTTACCTGATCCCCTTTCCTGTCTTCTGTCCTTCCATAGGTGTGAGAGCCACATCGTAGTCTGAAGGCTCTCCCTACTTACTGCTTTTCACAGACCTTGCTATCCATAAATCTCTGGCATGGCTAATCCTATCTTAGTGCCTGCTGCATGGTGAGCACAGACAAATACAGGTAACATGTATTTAACAGCTGGCATATAATGATATGAGCATAACTGAGGTTTGATTAGAAACTGCAGGGAGGTTATAGCGTAGCCAGCCAAGGGAAGCCAGAGGGAATTGGTGTGTACTTCTTTTTCTCAATTCAGGACGACTTCTTTGAAGGACCATCATGTGCTTTACCTGTGGAAGCCATCTGCAACCTTAAGAAAGGCATGGCATGGAGCAGAGTCCAGCAGAAAGGACTGCCTGGAAAAGAGGACTAAAGATATTAGCCACTTAGAGAAAAAAAAAGAGTATGAAACATGACAAAGTGAAAATTAATTCAGGATCCCTGTTTTGGTGAGTGGATAACAGAGATAACAGCAGTGCCCACTTGAGGAAGAGAAAGAAAAGAACTATTTCTAACATATAGAGAACAGATCAGGGGAGAGGGAAGGGATGATTAGCTGAATAATTACCTCCAGAGTTCTTCCTAAGTAGGAAGTGTCATTGTTTGGGCCATTTGTTACAAGCAAAACATTCCAGAAGGGAGAAGCTGAATTGCATGGATGAGGGAGGGATTTATTGCTCCTAAGAGTATCAGAGGGGAAAGAGGAGTGAAGATCCAAAGAGGAGAAGAAGAAAGGAGATGGCATCTGGCCAGGTGAGGGGAAGAATCAATGAAACTTCTCAGTGGTGGGATCCTCAGAGAACAGTATAAGAACTGTGATTAAAGCTGTTCTACCTGTACTTATTTGTGTTACTGTAACTCAATCTGTTCTTTCAACTTCTCTCCAGAAATTTGTTTAAATCTGACCAAACTATAAATGCTTTTTGGAAGTTGTTTTTCTTGTTGTTTATTTGCTTTAAGAGAAGTCACGGAAGTTGAGATCCCTGTCTAAGTTTTCTTGGTACAGAGTAGAGTAATTTAAAAAAACAGAAGCCAGAGAAGTAGATGTGACAGAGAGCTTAAGTCCTTTAGGAACTTAAGTCTCCTCAGAAAGCTTGAGGACACTTGGGACTTCCATGGCCATGGACTTGGGGGTGGTAGTGTGGGGCTCATTTTATCTGGCTCATAAGAGATAAGAAGGCCCCAGTTAATGTCTGGGTTACACTTATTATCACATCATAGAATTATGAAATTCTTTTAATTCATCTCAACAGTTTCACTTTTTATAGTTAAGAACTTAAAGCATACGAAGGGACTTAGTTCCTTTAGAAAAGGAGCCTAACAAGGATTCGAGTGCAAGTAGTTAATTTAGGAGGTGGGAAAGTGAGACGGGAAGTGACAAAAACCATTAATGGGTGTACTTGCAAGCAAGTTTCCACTGTGTAAAACTAGAGTTTAATGCTGCTGAGGAAGTCTGAAGCCAGTGCACAGCAAGCACCTCAGAGTTAAGCTGCTCAAAAACAAGAGAGCTGGGGTATTTATCCACCAATTCCTGTTGAACACTAGTTGAGGGCTGCTCCTTGGGAGTGTTAATTCCCTGAAACCTCTTACCTATCTTGCGATCAGCATTATATCATCTGCAGCTGGCTCCAGAGGTGGGCGAGAACCCTCAGGTAGAGATTCAAGTTCTTACAACTGGAAGTGTACTCAGCATGCATGGAAATATTATATGCCAAGGGGATTGAGCAGGATAATGACAGCATCTGCTACATAAAGGTAAAGAGACTTGCCAGAGTCTCACAGAGGAGTCAGGGAGACAGCATAGCATATGGGGCAGGTATGGGGTAGGTAAGAGAGGATCTAGCTAAGAGTTAAGTGGACCCGGATTTGGATCCCAGCTCTATTCTCTAGTTACTGTGCAATCTTGAAAAGTTACATAGCCATTCTGAGCCTCAATTGCTTTATCTGTAAAATGGGGTTACTAACTTGTATGGTTGATGAAAATTGAATAAAGAAATGTTTATAAAGGAAATAGCAGATTGCCTATAACAGAAAAGACAGAACATTAAATGGTAACTAATGTTAATAATAATTATCATTGTCTTAAATGGGCTGAACTTGATAGAGGTACAAACAGGAAACAAAAGGAAAAAACTTTTTATTTTTCCCTCAAACCACTACCTTCAGCCATGCTGTGTGGACTCTCCCTCCTCACCCCTTAACACCACATCAAGCAGAGCCCTTTGTTCCCTGCTCACCTTCAATTATTAACATTTTTCACAAATTCTAAGATAGATTGCTGTGAAATCTAAATATATCCTAGAATTTAATGAATCTTAAACTAGAGGTAATACTGAAAACAGGATTCATTTTGGTAATGAAGACTCATTTTTTCATTTATTTAAACGTCTAATCCAAGGATGATATAATATTGATTGATGTTGAAACTAGTGGAGAGGCACGGGGGATTTATTGCATTATTCTCTCTACTTTAATGTATGTTTGAAAACTTCCATAATACAAAGGTGTACTAAAGTTTATTCCAGTCCAATTAAAATTTTGAATTCATAACCAACACTTTTACAAAATTGGTCATCAGAAAAGTTAGACACAGATTTTGATAAGTTTATTTTTTAAATGAGATGAAACTAGTATGTATTGTATTATTTTCTTCTTTTTCATTTTTGTTAATTTTTATAACAAGTTAGCTTTGTTGTGATATGCATGAATATAATCATAAATGAGTCAATTTAATTAAATTACACTGGACTGGAATTCAGTAAACCTTGTGTTTACTAAAGGATGGGTGAAGAAAAAAGGGGAGGAGGTACCTTCTCACAGGTTCACATAGCCCTTGTTAAGGATATATTTCTGTATTGAATTAATACTAAGAGACAATGTAGGGGGAAGGATGAATTTAAGATCAAAAGAAGCAGTCTTCTTGGCTTTTCTCTAGATATAAGTATCTTTTCTTTTTGGACTAGTGCCTCATTAGCTTTGAAAAGTAACTTTAGATAAACTAAGTCTACTTCCTTTTCATCTATATCAACCTCTCCATCATCAACAATCTATGTTACCAAAATGTTAATCTACATTAATCTATGTTACCAAAATCTTGGTAAGGCAAGTTTCAGAATTAAACAGTAAGTTTTCTTTTGAAAATTGCCTTAAATTAGTAACATTAAAGGAGTAGATCCCTGAAAACCAGGGAGGAATATTTTGTGAAGTACTCAGAGATGAGAATAATATTATAATTGTTTAGAATTTCAAAGTTATTGTACATTATGTCTCTAATTCACTAATGACTAGATCAATTCTTTCTTCAATCATTTATTCAGGGCCAAGAGCTGCTGGAAACCAACAGACAACAAAACAGTCAAACTCCTGCCTTTAGGAGTTCACATTCATACCATACACAAAATAAATAAGTAAAATATATGATATGTTAGGGATAATTACTATCAAGAAAAAGAAAGTAGGGAAGAGAGATCAAGAATGTTGGAGGAGAATTTAACAATAAAATCACCATAGAGTGGTCAGGGAAATGCATTTCTTAGGGAAAGTGTCCCAGGCAGGACTTACATTGTGGACAAAGGCCCTGGGCTTTGAGCCTGGAATAAAGAACAACAAGAGAAATGTGAAGAGAAATAGATGAGGACAATATTTCCTCAAGTGGGTTTCAAGGGGATATTAGTCCCTTCGTCAGTTTGGGAAATGAAATACTCTCTGTTGCCCTTTGAGAATCACATCATTTACATATTAAATGCTCTAGGAAATCTTGCCCAAAGCAACCTGTTTAGTGTGGATATCCCAGCATTTATCAAACTTTCCCAATCACAGATCTTTTCTGCATAAAACACCTGTTTTTTTGGAGTGCGTGGCTTGAGAAAGATGCTTCTAGTCTGTGAATTTTTAAAAGAGAGATCGAGTGTGGTCTTCTTCTTTATAGCTGGTTAAATACATTCCCAGTAAATATTTGTTAAATGGATCAATCCTCATTAGGCCACAATTATTTAGTGCACAAACATATTCTACCTTAAAGGAAGAAGTCAACTAATTGTTTTTTTGTAGGTCCTGTTTCTATGGCAGTGGGTAAGTTTTCAGCCCCTGTGTAAACCCGGATGTCCTCCTCTTACCGGATAAGTTAGGAGGCTCAGTAGCCACCTAACTTATATACTAAATTCAAGGGCTTAGCAGATCCTTCTCTAGCTCAGGCAATTCTGTTTTTACTGCAATCTTGACCTGAAGTATCCTTATTATAATAAGTATGTTACTTATTAATAAATGAACCTAGTCATCATTTCCCAATTGGCTTAGTCCCTATATATACCACTCTATCAGCAAGGGAACTCCAGAGGTGAGAGGGCTGAGTACTGGAATTTGGGGAAAGCTCATAGGAACAACAGTCATTCCTCGTTCTTTGCCCTTGAAACATGGGTAATAGAGAGTTAACTTTTGTGTACAAGATATCCACATTTTAAACAATTTGTAATAAAACTGAAAGTGTTTTCAAAAGGTCTGTGGTATATGTAAGGCTGTCTTCATTTCTAAAGACATTACAATGGCATTTGGTTTTCAACATTTAAGAAATGCACAAAATAACTGTTACTAACGTAAGTCCTGAAGAATGATCTGTTGTTAGGATAGTGCTATGGCTTGGATTGGGTTTGTCCCCTCCAAAAAGCATGTTGAAAATTGATCCGCAAAGTGTTGGGAGGGGGGCCTAGTGGGAGGTTTGGGGCACGGAGGTGGATCCCTCATGAAGGCCTTGGTGCCCTTCTGGCAGTAGTGAATTCTCACACTGGAGAGACTGGATTAGTTCTCACAGGAATGGATTAGTTACAAGAGCAGGTTGTCATAAAGCAAGGTCACCCCTCGGATATTGCCTCTTGTGTCTGCTTTCCCTTTGACCTTCTGCCATGTTGTGAGGCAGCATGAAAGCCCTCACCAGAAGCTGAGGAGATGCAGGCACCATGCCCTTTGAACTTCCCAGCCTGAAGAACCATGGGCTAAATAATAACCTTTCTTCTTTATAAATTATCCAGTATCAGGTATTTTGCCATAGCAACACAAAACTGTCTAAAGACAGACAGTAACACAAAACTGTCTAAAGACAGACAGCAATTAACTCCAAATATTCTTAAAGCATCTAATGCTAAACTGTTTCTTTACTGACAACTGGTAATATATTTACAAAGATTATGCTATTGTCAACTATCTAGGGAATTCACATTCCCACAGGGAACTGCACTCTTTAGCTGGTGTCATGTACATAGTTTATAGGAAAAGCATCAATTAGCACGGACTTCTGTAGAAAATATCATAGCTATTAACAACTAATCAGTTGTGTGACTTTTTAAATTATATTTGTTTCAACTCCAAACCCTAAAATATGAAGAATAAAAAGAAGTTGAGACAGAATAAAAATCAAAATGGTAGAGGAAAATTTTCCCTTTTTAATTTTCACACATACCCCAAATAAATTTTGTTTTTCTACCCCTCAAGAATACAGCAGACTCATACCCAATGACAGTTCTTCTTTAACTCTCTAACTTTTGATCCTAATATCTCTCAACTGAGAATATACTCCAACTTACCAGGTAAATTTGAAAATTTCAGGAATTTTAGTTTATGAAATGGCAACTGAAGATAATTGATGGGGAATGAAGTTTGTTTAATTTCTAAAGGAAATTGCTACAATAAAACAGATTATGTGATTGTATTTTAATAAATTTATATCATTATACTACTGTTTTAAGATTTATACTTTAAATATTAACAATATATTTTTTATTACATCTTGATGAAAGAAGACTAAATTTCAGAACTTCAGACCTAGTATTGGTTACACATAATTTTTGTCTGATACTGTGTGTATGTGTATATGTGTACACACGTGTGTGTGTGTGTGTGTGTGCAAAAAAGAGACAGATTGACACAGAGATATTCAGGAAAATTTACAATTTTAAAGACAAAAATATTTTCAAAAATTAACTGTTCATTAATATTTGTATTCTGATAAGATTAAGAATCCTATTTTAAGCACACCTACATATGTTTATACATTTATAAAAAAGAAAGTTCCTACAATATACTCTGAGAACTCTAAATGCCCAGAAATTATACTTCTTACACAGTTATGTAGTCTACTGGAAGCTTATGGGTATAATTTTTAATACTTCAGAAAAGTATGTGTAGGTAAATCACCAGCCTCTTTTTTTCATATGAGCCACTGCTAGACTGCTGACTCTCAGAACATACAGTACAAGAATCATTGAATTTTTGCTTTTCAATTCTTCATCAATCTTTTCACTTAATGAAATGGAAAGGAAGGGAGAGACTTCTTTATTTGGATTGAGTAGACCCACTCAGAAGGTAAACTTTTAAAAGTCTAACCATGAAATGAATAACAATGCAAAAAAAAAAATTCCAAATGGATTAAAAATCTTAAAGTTAAAAAACACTACAGAAATTTTGGGATAATGTTCATATAGCTGTGGTGGGAAAGGCCTCCTTAAGAAAGAAAACATCAAAGCCTACAGGAAAAGCTTAACAGTCAGTTTTCATAATATAAAACCCATGGGAAGCATCACTCCCCTTTCCTTGTGTGTGGGCTGCACATAGTGACTTGCTTTCAAAGAGTACAGGATAGAAAGGGTTGGAAAAAGAGTAACTTTACATTGAAGAAATCTACCAACACTGTTGTAGTTTGGTGATCAGGGTTAATATCAACTGTGATAAGTCATGTTGATAATGTGTACCCTTGATATGTTGTGATGAGAATGGCACTTTACCTCTGTGGTAAACATCAGACAAATTCCAATGTGGGAAACCTGACTAATACTCTTCAAAACTGTCAAGGGCATCAAAAACAAGGAAAATATGAAAAACTTTCACAGGCAGGTGAGATGATGGCTACATATAATGAGGTAATATGTATGGGGTGCTGGGATTGAAAAAGGACATTAGATAAAACTAAGGAGATCTGAATAAAGTATGAACTTTAGTTAATACATTGTATCAATATTTGTTCATGAATATGTCAAATGTACCATACTAATCTAAGGTGTTGTTAATAGGGATAATGGATGTGGGGCACTATAAACTCTCTGTTTCATGATCTTAATATCTCTGTAAATCTAAAACTGCTCTAGAAACTCATATTAAAAATATCCTTTGTATGGCAAATGTCTTAGTTCATTTCTGATGCCATATAGAATACCACAGACTGGGTCATTTATAAAGAAAAGAAATTTACCTCTCACAGTTCTAGGGGATGAGAAGTCCAAGAGCATGGCACAGGCATCTGAAGAGGATCTTTGTGCTGCATCATAACTTGGCCAAAGGGCGGATGCACAAGCAAACATTCAAGACAGAGAGGCAATGGGGCTGAACCTGTCTTTCCAATGAAGAACCCACTGCTGCAATAGCTAAACCACTCCCTCAATAATGGCATCAATTCATTCATGAGAGTGGAGCCTGTATGACCTAAATCATCTCTTATTAGGCACCCCCTCTCAACACTATTGCATTGGGGATTAAGTTTCCAACACATGAACTTTTGGGAGACATATTCAAACCATGCCCCAGAGAAGGGGTACTATTGTACCTGTTCTCACTACACTTCCTAAGACTGGAAAGATAAACACAGAATGAATTCACAGTCCTCCTGAATGCTTTTGAAATGAGATGGACTTGGGCCAAGATTTTATGTATCATCTGGTTTTCATAAGTATCTCCTCTTATTGGTGGACCACACTGGCATTTGGGGTCTCCAGGAATTAAGAACCACTATACAATAACCCCCAGCAAGACGGAATACTTTCCTTTCCTCATCGTACAGTCACACTTTTAAATGGACAAGTTCCTTTAGGGAAGGCTTTGAGGAAGATTCATAGCACCGACCCGTGACCATCCACAGGGACAGTATCTTTAAGACCTAGCTTCTCCTCATCAAAGGCTAAAGCTATAAAACTAGCTTAAATCTAGAAACTGGGAATGAGATCATGTAGCTCCAACACAGTGACTGAAGTTCGATTTCTGCCACTAACCCTGCAACTTTTCTGCCTATATTTTTTAAGTAGTGCCTTAGAAGCTGTCTATTTATTTTATTTCTAGAAAATCCATGATCAATTAGCTCCTAAGACCAGCAATGTAGGCATCACCTGGGCACCTGTTAGAAATTCAACTTCTTGGACCCCAGTTTGACCTACTGAATCAGAAACTATTGAGTGAATTCCAGAAATTTATATCCTAAAAAGCCCTCCCAGCCGGGCGCGGTGGCTCACACCTGTAATCCTAGCTTTCTGGGAAGCTGAGGTGGGCGGATTGCTCGAGGTCAGGAGTTCGAAACCAGCCTGAGCAAGAGCGAGACCCCGTCTCTACTATAAATAGAAAGAAATTAATTGGCCAACTAATATATATATAGAAAAAAATAACCGGGCATGGTGGCGCATGCCTGTAGTCCCAGCTACTTGGGAGACTGAGGCAGAAGGATTGCTTGAGCCCAGGAGTTTGAGGTTGCTGTGAGCTAGGCTGACGCCATGGCACTCACTCTAGCCCGGGCAGCAAAGCAAGACTCTGTCTCAAAAAAAAAAAAAAAAAAAAAGCCCTCCCATGATTCTGTTGGATGGCAAAGTTTGAGAACCAGTACTGTACAGCATGTCAGGGAAGATCATCTGTCATTTGCACATGATTAATAGTAGGCTTTTGTTGAATATAAGCTTTAATTAGCCAACATAGCAAGCTATTGATGCCATCACAAGCACTTGCACCAACACATTAAATTCAGAATTCCACATGATCACGCCCATGGCAGTGAATTCAATCCAATCAAGCCTTACGGTTCATCTTCCTTGAACGAGACCATTAGAACTTTCTCCCATACAAGCTCCTCACACTTCTGACAATATGTAATGAGGCCTTATAATTCTTTTAGGTAAAGACTAAGTCCTGATATTTAAAAAATCTAGATCATGTTGGGATATATATGAACCTGAGGGCAATAAAAAATAGTGATGGGATGGAACTTGAGAAGAATCATATCTGCTTGTGACATAGCTGCCTAAAGTGTAGTCACTGAAAGACTCTGATTCAGAGGAAAGCTGATTTCCTGAGGGCAGGAGATGGCTCCTTGGCCAAGAGAGATTTTCAAAGATTTGGGGTTTCAAATTTCTCAGCTTCATGCCTGTCTGCCCAAATATCTTCATCCACTCCTTTGCACTAACACTCTTACTTCAGTGAGAAATCTATTTCTCATTGAAAGGGAGCATTTCACTGATGGTGCAATTCTGCAGGCCTTCCAATTAGGCCCTGGGATTGGGGCTCAGCCAGATCTACCTGCAGCCTACAGAAGGGGGGGACTCTTCAAGAGCTGCCATGGAGGCTTTTGGATTTCCCTGCATGTTCTCAGCTGGACATTCAAAGTCTTCATTTCTTATTTTCCTTGTTGTAGACCATCTAAATCAGAAGAAGCCAGCTGATGCCACTCTTTATTATCATTATTGATCATATATGATAATACCATCTTCAAGTGACTAATCACCGCAATATTCATAGCAGGAGAAAAACAAAAACAAAGGAAACAATAAATGTCCATGGAGACAGCAGGAGAATGGATAAATTGAAGTACATTCACATAATGGAATATCATACAAATGTTAAAATGAACTCAGCAACACAGTTGATTATTTTCGGAAACATGATATTGAGTAAAGAAATAAAGCCCAAGAAGACTATTTACAATATGATACCATAGATATTTTAGAGCTCAAAAATAAGCAAAACTGAACAATATATATTTAAGCATCTCAGATGAATTGAAACTGTTTTAAGAAGTATATAATTCACACATACTTACATATCAAACAACATATTTTTAGAAACAACAAAGGGAAAAGGCTTATAACAATGCTCCATGGAGATCTGTGATGGTTCCCAAGTAGCTAAAGAAAATGAGTCACCCAATGCTCTGCATGGAAAGGTAAAGAAAATTGATGGACTAAATGGTGATGAATTGTGTGGGAGGTGGAAGAAAGGGAGGTGGGTGGGTCTGTCTAAATTCTGTCTCTCAAGTCCATAAGTAAAATATAAAATTGATAAATTACTAGTGGTCCTCAACCTTTTTAGCACCAAGGACTGGTTTCATGGAAGATAATTTTTCCACGAGCTGGGGCTGAGCTCAGGCAGTGATGTGACCTGGTTCTTAGCAGGCCGTGGACTGGTATTGAGGTTTGGGAACTACAGCATTAAGCAATAAACATACCAGTGTTCTATTTGGGGAGAAAGACCAAAAGGAATACAAGAGAAACAGCTCAAAGAGTTAACATAGTTGTATTTGTAGGGTGAGTTTGAAGAAACCTGGAGCAAAGGCTTTTTAATTTCGTTCCATGTTTTTTGTTTTTTATAACTTTGTTTATAATGTACCTTAATAAAATATCTTAATTATGTAAAAAAATTATAAAATGCAGAACTATAAAAGAAATGCTCAGGCTCAGAGTTTAGAGACTCTTGAACAATTAGGGGTTACTAGCACATTAACTGCCATGTGAGTTGTATTTAACTCATGCTAGTTTTGAGCACAGGGCCTCATGAAACATATGTAACTCACATGTCTCTTCACCTTGGGAGCCATGTGAACTATTTTTCAAGTTGCATATAACTCACGCACTGAAAACAATAAAAAATAAAATTCTCATTAAATTAGAAAGGATTGTTTTGTTTTCAAAGTTTTTGTTTTATTTTCATAATAAAAAACCATGGCCCCAAGGAAAAATAAATTCTAGTATGGCAGTCAATGTGCTAGAAATAGGAGGATCCAGGAAACAGAAGGCTTAGGTGCTAATATAATCAACTCTGCCACCAATGGGCTGGGTTACTTTGAATGAGTAGTTAAATGATCTGATCAGACCACCTCATCTGGAGCTTGAATAGGTAATCATAAAGTGCATTTCAGTTCTCAAATTTGAATTTTCTATTATTCCAGTGTAGTATCTAACTTTTGATCATATTTATTATTTTATCTTAGTGAGCACTCACTTGGGACAATCATCCCTTTGCTGCCATCTGTTAGATTTCCATGCCTAGTGGCACTGAGACGTCTGCTGGGGAAAAGTTCCCTTTACATTGAGATCTCCCAAAAATAATGGAGAAGGACTGGCCTGTGTCCCCTGCTCTATCCCCATCACAAAATAGTTTATTCCTGAGAGAAAGAGTGAAGACAGGAAGGAGAGAGGGCTGCAGAGGCAGAATGCTGCACATAACTCGACTTCTCTTTCATCTCTATGACTCAACATTAAAATGCTTTTATCTTGTCGGCAGAACAATTTATGTGCCTGTTTTCAGACCGCTTCTGCTACGTGCTGAGATTGTACACTTTAAACTTCAAAGCTTAAAAAAAAATAACACGTTCTACATGAAAAATTTCCTTTTTTTTGGCTTCCAAGTTCTGGAGGATCTGCTTACTCTGAAATCATTTCCCCCACAAAAGCCATAGTACCAGCCTCAGAGGGTAGATTTTGACAGCCTGGATGAGTTAGCACACCCAGACACCAGGTGAATCCTTGTTGAACCAAAAAGACTAGGACACAAGTTATCTTCCTATTAGACCTACATTCATATGAATTTTCCTAAACTTTAGGACATCACCTCTTCTCAAGGAAAACTGAGGGCATGAGTTTTAAAATTGAGCTGTCAAAGCCTTTTATATCTGTATGGCTGGTGAATAGCCTGCCATTAAATCACGTACTATCCTGTTTATTGGTTATGTTTATCATTCTGTTCTGTATCCTTAAAGGCCCTGCGTACCAATAAAACAAAATTATACCGTTCATAATCACTCCTGGCTATTTTAACTCAGCATTCTTGGATGTCTTGTTGTTTTGGTTGTTGTTTTCATATTTTTAATCCCATTAGAGGTTGTGATTAAGTGTGCCTGTCTAGATTCTATTTCTCTTTTTTATAACTGTGTCACATAGAGCGGTTTTACTGATATATTTCTCCCAGTGAAATTTAATTATGTGGGCTCAAGGTTACAGTTTAGCAAAAGCTCATATGAGTGACTAACTTCAGCCAAACTATTATACCTATGGGAGTCATAAATCCCTACAGCCTATGATAAAAACCTTGGGTTATAAGGGGGAAAAAATCATTGTGTTTTTTTGTTTGTTTGTTTTTTGACTCATGCAATTGTGGCTTATTTTGTCTACCACACTTGTAATTGCAAGATGATAGGGATCTATTGTCTTTGAAAGTTAAGCTATAATGATTTTGATTTTATTACATTCAACACAAGAAACATTTATTGGATACTTGTACTGTAAGAGATATCATCAAAGTGAGCAAAACAAGATAGCTGCTTTCCCAGGAGGGAAGCTTTCTTCTAAAGTAGATGGAGGCAAGGTCTATAAAGTAATAAAAAGACCAAATATGGTGGCAGTGTGGAAGAAGAGAAGCTTTATTTTACCTCAAGGATCTTAGAAAGCATTTAGGAGTAAAGAAGATTTAACTGGCCCCTTGAAGAACTGACAAGAACTTCACAGGAGGATATGGACTTGGGACAAACATATACTTCAACAAAGAAAAAGAATTAATATTAGTATAGAAGCACATATATACCAGACAATTCATAATGCATATCACAAATATAACTATATATTTTCAATATACAGTAAGGTTCAATATATAGTGTTAAGAAAACTTACTCAAACCTTCAATAGAAAAGCAAGTAAAAGACATATTTACAGAAGAGGAAATGTATGTGAGTACCAAATACATGAAAGATGTTCAAGCTCACTATAACTAAAGAAATGCAAATTTAGTTTCTAACAATTTCAAATTGCAAAGGGTTATAGAAGGTACTACTTAGGACCTTCAAGGTATAACAAAATGGGTATTCTTTTATAAACTGATGTGACCGTTTAGCAAATAACTTGACTTGATAATATAAATTAAGATCCACAAAAAAGTTCTTTTGTGCCCCCAAGTAATTTCACATCTAGGAATCTGTAATGAGGAAATAATGTAAGGTTTGTGTGCAATGATTTTCACTATGAAAATATACTTTAGAAAGCAGATTAGTTAAGTTATGATATACACTTCTGATAGAATATCCAGATTCAAAATATTGGTCAAGCATTTTTAAAGACATGAAAAAGGCTATGATTCACTGTTAAGTAAATAAAACAGGATACAAAACAGTAGCTACAGTATATTCCAGTATATATCAGGATATGGGTATGTGTGTGTATGTGTGTGTATATGTGCATACAGAAGGACTCATAAAAATGCACCAACATATGTATAATAGTTGTTTCTGGATGGAACTACAGTTGATTTTTCTTCCCTGTTTTATTTTTCACATTTTCTTCAACTGATCATGTACTACTTTTATAGTCAGGAAAAAAATAACTCTTCAAATAACTTACAAATTTAGTAACTTTCTGTCCTTCCCCCATCCATATCTGATTCAACAAATGTTACAAACAGTGTATCTCCAACAGTGCTGGGCTCCACCTTGGAATTTGCTCATCCTTTGCAAGGCTTTTAGCATTTTTGTAGCACTTGCCCAACTTAAATTCAAATCTGCCCTCTGCTGCTTCTACTTCATAGAAATTTCTCTCAAGGCAAGACTTCTGAATTATCATCAAAGATTTAAGACTACTCCTCCATGTTCTAGGTCTTTTATCTGAGAATTAACACAAAGAAGAGAAAAATTAGGTTTTGACATCACTTTATAATCAGAAAGTTCCTCAGCCAAGAACTTTTGTCTTTAAATTCCAGACTTCTGTTTATGCAAAACAAATCAGTTGCTTGTATAAATCTGAGTTCCATATATCTAGCCTACTTAGAAGGAGAGATATCTAAAATTTGTGACCGAACACACTAAAGTCTGACCCTATCAATCAACTCTCACCATATATGTATCAATGCCTAAACCTTTTAAACCAGAATTAAAGAAATGGTGGGTAGGGCGTACTTCCATTTCAATGGGGAAACATAGTCTCTTGCAAATCTAGGATAATTTTACTCACTCTCAGTACTTTTGCTAGATTCTGTAAGGGGGAAAAAAGCAGATGTTGGATTACAAAGGGAAGAAAATATACCCTTTCTATAGAGGGGTGCACCTGAATTATATTACCTCACAGAAAACAAGAGCAGATGCATTGTTAGTGTTTGGATTGGGGTCAATATTGGGTAAAACTATGTAGCTGGTAAGAAACTCAGTCTACAACCTCAAACATAAAAGAAAAATCATTTACTTTACATTAATTCAACTCAAGTTCTGCCTTAGGTTCTATCTCACTGGAAGTAAATTCTACTTGGGTCATTGTTAGGCCCTCTAATCCCATCTCAGAGTGAGGTCAGAAACCAGAAGGCATTAATGGGGTCTGGAGAAAGAAGAAGGCCTCTAATTGCCCTTGGGTCATGGTTGCTGCAGGCATCCTCACTAATAAAGCCTGATAGGCACACTTACCTCTCTGCTTGTATGTCTGGAGTAGGACATGGGAATCTCCCAAGAGTCTAATAACTCTGGTATCTAGGATATCTCACCTCCATACACTCACCTTACAGCCATTTGGGCACCAGATTATGGATGCTCTGAGCTCCTCCTGCTGCCTGCTCCCAGGGGAATTTCATTCTAGGCTGGGGAAGTTCCTCCCTGTGTCAGCTTCTCCATGCCACTCTGCTTCTTTCCACAAACCCTATACTCTTTCTCATTCTTTCACAACAAGCTATGAAGGCCCATTCTACTCAGAGCCTAACTCTTAAAACTAGCCTTTTTTTTTCTATAAGGTCATAAAGGGTTGACCATTCAAACTCTCCTGGATGGTGAAGGAATTATTTCAAGTTAAATTTCTAGGGTAGCAAAGAGAAAACAAAGCAAAACATGAAGTGTCTAAATTGAATAAGTCTGAACATTCACATCCTGCCCTATCCATTTTACTTCTTAAGTCTCATATTCTTTTGTGCCTTACAAGCATATTGGTTCCATGTTATCTTCATCCACACATTCTTTTTCCTTCCTCAAACCATTTTCAGGTGCCTGAAGTATACATACCTCATGCGCCTTATTTGTTTACCACTGGAAGCAACTTCAAGAAGAAATATTATTTTATATTTTATCTATACAAATCTTATTTCTTTTCAATTTATTCTAAAATCTTTATTTCCCTCTTCCTTCATTCTCTATTTCTGGTTTCTTTTTCTATTTTAATTAATCATCCTTAATTAACAAAAACTATATATATGTATGGCTTACAACATGTTTTGATATATGTATTACTTCTGGTTTCTTTTGAGCATTTTATGGAATTATGAAGTGCTGTCAGGATAAGAGATCTGGTAAGGATGAAATCTCCCTTGTCAGTATTTGCGTCCCAGGCCCTTTCTGAAATGCCCCGGTATTCTTCAGTTGTACTCATGGGATCAACTCCCTGAGTAACAATGGGCAAATAGAGGTACTTTACCTTCTCTTATCCTCCCAGGACTGTGTCTTCCTATAGTAACCCTCTGATCTTTCCCTACCCTTAGAGTACTCTCTCCTTCCCTTCTGTGGATGAAGATCTGGCCTGAGAAATGCTGTAGTTGAGTAGCAGCTCTTCCATCCCACGAAGTCATTCTCTGCTCAGCCTTGAAAGGCAATCAAATCTCAGCGTTTGAGTGTTTCCAATACACTACTTTCTGCAAAAGGCATGTCATAAATTTCATGTTTAAGACTTTGTTGTTTTACATATTATGTATAATACTAGATAAGACCATTTTAGCTGCAAGTAACAGAAACCAACTCAGAGGCAGAACAGAAACCAACTCAAAGGCTAAGAATCAGCACTTACGAATCTCATTCTCTTCTCAGCTTTGTCAGTGACTTTTTACCTCTTGGTACAGCATGAGTTTTTCACTTTTCTCATAAAGTAGCCCTTATTCACAGGAGACTTTTCCCCCTTGTTTTTGCAGTTGTTTTTACTAGCAGAATCTAATTGGTTATTTTTCAGGATTATTGCTTAAGTTCTACATATTTGGAAGCATTTGATTTATTAAACCAAGAAGGGTCCAAGTCCAAATTTGGAATCTTTAATAATTTTTTCCATTTCCTGCCTAAGGAAAACAAAACAAAACAAAAAAAGCAAATCCTCAAATGCAGCAGCAATAAGCTTGGAATTGTTTCTTCCACCCATACTGAATTTCAGGCAAACAATACAGGATTGCTCAGGCCAACTCCACAGTGGTTTAATAGAGATGACTTATTTCACCATTATTAAAGCACATGAAAAAATGAAATGTATCCTAATT
Organism: Microcebus murinus; assembly: GCF_040939455.1. Lineage (NCBI taxonomy): Eukaryota > Metazoa > Chordata > Mammalia > Primates > Cheirogaleidae > Microcebus > Microcebus murinus. The sequence goes on along the minus strand of NC_134108.1, from coordinate 59,862,956 downwards.
AGATAGGAAGAATATAGTTTTGATTGGCACCTCTGAAGGAATCCAAACTGCTGAATCAGAGGGAGGCCAACTCTCCATTAAAAGCAAGACTCCTCCCCCTCAGCTGTTGCCAAGTGAAGGGGAGGAAGATGGCCGGAGCAGGAGGGAACAGTTCGTTGAACACTGGGAAAAAATACTAGGGAGGATTCTTTTCCTTCCTTGCATTCAATACTGTGTTCCAAGTACTTTTGTTTCTTTAGATAACCACCTCAGAACCTGAAATCTGCTTAGGGGTCTGTAATTTAAATTTACTCCTAAATATCCTAATGAACTTTTCTTGGACTGAGCTCTAGCTAACCTGCTGAAGCATAGGTGTTGACACATAGCATAATAATGAGGATACACATTATTTCATGATCATTAAATGGAGGGAAACACAAGGTAAGATGATTTATGTTGAAAATAGATGATGGGGAGAGAGTATAGGTCATGTTATTGTGTGAAGAGAATGAGGGCATGATCTGGAAACTATAAAGTTAAAATGCAACCTGAAAAGGGCTTCCACCCAAACTCCCAAAGGCACTTTTAATGCCACGGCCCTTTTTCCATTTAAGTATCACATCCAAGTTGTTTCTTTGCATCCTCTGCAAGGTTATGAAAGAGGAAAGCCTTTGCTGTATTTCATAAATAATTTAACACTCAAATGTCTTCTGAAACATTCTAAATTAATGCAGATTAGATGCTTCTATCAATGCCCATTTCCTATTCATACAACTAGGTTTCTGTAACAAGTATTTACAGATTTCTCAATGTGCAAACAAGGGTTCTCAGTGCCCTGTTGCAGGTGGGAGGCTGCTTAGTAGGTGATGGTTATTTCTTAGGCTCTGGAACAAGACCGCCTGCTTCATCCTCCCAGATCCTCCACTTAAGCCAGGCAAGTTATCAGAACATTCTGTGCAAAAGTCATGTCATCTTAAAAATGGTGACAATAACACTGCCTAATTCAAAGGATCAAATGAATTAAACAAAAGTTCCTTAGACAGGTGCTTAGCATATCGTAATCTCTTGATAATCTATGGATATTGCTATTACTTATCTCATAAAATCAATGGGAGTTTGGCAGCCACAAGGAAAACTTAGAGCCTAGATAGTACAGGAAAAATTTAAACTTTGATTTTAAAACTAAAAATGGCCTTTTCCACAAATTATTCTGTAGTACAAATCTAGTCAGATTAATATCTGAATTCCATTCAGGGCTATCTTAAAGAAAGCAGTAAGCAGTAACTCTTGCCCTGCTTTCAAAGTCACTGTATCTTAGAGAAACAAACATGTTGGCTTCTTGCCTTCCCATAGCCACAATTCCTTGTAGCCAGAAAAGACAAGATGAAACATGTTCCTCACCAGGTCATCCTGGGTCACTGCCCTCAATAGCCCAGTTCTGCAGCTAGTCACGTGCCTATGATGTTTTTCCTCTCTTTCTTAGTTAAGATGAGCTTGCTATGCTGATAGCCTATAGAATTTCAATTTCATCTGGTATCAAATACTTTAGGTTGGCAAGAATATAAATTACATGTTTTAAAACAGAAATGCAGTGCATATCAAATTATAATATCTGAAGAGAAGGAGCTTCAAATATACTTGGTTATCCAAAAAGTTAGCAGATTCAAAATTTGAGAGCTCTCTTGCCTTTTACTTTGGAATTAATGAGGGATAAGACCATGTGACATGTAAATTCAGTAAGAGTAAACCAGAATAGGAGTTTGGAGTAAATCCAAAAAATTTCAGTGTGAAAACATGAGACCATGAGAGAAAATATTTACAAAGATTTGCATCTTGGTCTTGGTCATGTAAAATATAATTCCTAACATACTAAAAATAAACATAGTTTTTCTTCTATTATAGTATAATTTTTTTAAAATTTCTGTTATTCAGACAAGAACTTAAAGAAAACATAAAAATGAAAACAGATTGATATGTTGGAGGGCAATATTGTGAGAAGACAGTTTTCTGCCTTTATTTTGATTTCATCTGGTTTGGACAATAAATTTTAAAAACTTAAAATTATAGGAAAATATTATTTGATTTTTATTAATTTGAATGTTGCTTAAGTCATTTCCTTACAAAGAATTGAATTTAAATTTAATTGTAAACATTTTCATGATGATCATTAAAGTCTTTGTAACTGAAAACAGAACTGGGAACTTGAAATAGTACTGAAGAGCCAGAAAGTACCCTCTTAAGAGTTAAACTCAGTCCTTAATATTCATGGCTTTTTAAGCTTCAAGTCCCTCCAAGAGTCTATTCATTCAAGAAAAAAAATGTACTGTCAAAAGTAGAAATGCAACTTAATTGCTTCAGAAATAGAAATAATTGTGTAAAATAAACATCTTTGGTTCCCAGCAATTGAAACATCTATTTTAAATGCCTTAAATTGCCATGTCAAAGTGGTTCTTGTCAGTAAATAAACATTGAGAATAAATACAAAGACTTAAGAAATACCAATCCAATGAAAAGTCTGGGAAACATTCAAGAGAGAAAGCATATATCAGTAGAGAAAAGTTGGCTCTATCTCTAGTTCTTAAATTGAAATGAACCTTCAGCCCTGGACTTCTTTCTCAACCAGAGAGTGATGTTTTATGCCAGAGTCTCAAGCAATCTTCATCTTGGATAGCCATCTGCCTGGCAAGGATGAATGGGAAGATTAGTGAAACTACTTGATTACTAAATAAATTAGAATGAATGTTACTCATTTAATATTATCAGCATGTTATTGCCATGATTGTAATAGACAACGCCACAGCGCAAAGACAGTGGCCAACTCTACGTGAGGCCTCAAGGAAAACCTTAAAGCTGGGATGGAAAATGAGTTTCCTCTCACATATTCACAAATGACGGCTGCTGGAGGACTCTGTTGAGAGGAATTGTGTGGTCACCTCCATAATTAATAGGTGATGTTTGCCATGGGCACAGGTGGCTGTGTGTGTAGTAGAGGGAGGCATAATTATGGCTTAAGGGCACATAAAGAGAAAGCAACAACTCCTTCAAGCCATGCCTAATTACCTGCAGAACCCTTAATGTACCTTGTTCTTTCTAAACTTTGTGCCTTCACTTGTGCTTTTACCTTTGCCTGATACATCCTCTTGGGTCTGGCTTCATTGCTGAGTAGCTCTGTGAGTTACAGGTAAGGATGGAAATGTGAATAGAGACAGACAATTCTTCTTCCCTCTCTGATCCAGACCAAAATTGTTATGGGACAAAGCACACATCAGCACTGGAAATGAGACATTGAATTACCAGAAATTTCAAGAGATAGCTGTCAGATACAATGCCAGTGGGTCCAGATTAAAGAACGGAAAGTCTAGATGTGCAACTCGTCATGCTAAGGCAGCAGTGAGATCTCTCAAAAAATCAGATGGAAAAAAATCTCCCAAATCACTACTTAGTTGGAAAGGCAAAAGTGGGCAATAAGAGAGGTGGGAAAAATTGGAGGGAACAGTTCAGTCTGTCTTACTCACAGTGTTGGACAAGAGGGTGTTTGAGGGGAATAGGAGCTACACCAGGGTAAAGACAGCTCCACTGAGCAAAGAGCAAGCTGTAGAATGGGTTGCATGAAGCAGCTGAAACACAACTAGAATTTGGGCCAAGCTATGTTGAGGGACCAGGAGCAAAGCAGGGTAGGTCTGTCTGTATCAAACTGTGACCCTTCTTTAAACAGAAAGTCCCTCCAACTTTTTGCCCAATATATATATGTACCCATCTAATAAACTTTATAAAGATCAGTTTTCATAATCTGGTTTATATTACCCTTTACATGAAACATTACAAATGTTTCATGCATTTGTAAATCTATGCTCACATATTTAATAAATGGGCTCATGCTATGCTGTAATCTGATATTTTTATTCAAAATATTTTAGATAGCTTTCCATTACAGTACATTTGGATCATTTTCATGGCTGTAGAGTATTCCATTGTATGAACGTACCATGAACTAACTAATTTCTAATTTATGAATGTTTAAGTTGTTTCCAATGCTGCTTCTTCAAATATAAACAATGCTCCTGTTGTATGTCTATAATTACTTCTAATGAATAAATTCCTAAAAGAAGAGTCATTTCTCAAAGAACATGCATATATTTTTATTGCAATTGATGTTGTCAAATCTGTATTCTCACCCACAATGTACACAATATAGGGGAGACCTTTTCCCACACCACTGGCAATATAGGAATATCATCAACCTGAATGTCTAATAGCAGAATACTGCTTAAGACAACTGTCATACCTATATTAGGAAATGTTTGCAGCTGTTTAAAATTATGGTATAAAAGAATATTCATATAGGAATATGCTAATAATATATTAAGAGAAACAAAAAGCTATAAAGAAGAATATGTGGTATGATAGTCTTCTTATAAAACCTTTCTGAGCTTTAGTTTCTTCACTAATAAAATTAGGATGATAACACATCCTAATTTGTTAGGAAAAAAATAAGATCATTTTCATGAAAATAAGTAAACTATAAAGTTTCTGACAAATTATAAGATTCCCTAATTGAAACTAATGCTAACAGTTTTCCTAAAGCTGTAAATCAATGGTCTAACATAGACCAAACCCACTGGGTTTTGAACACCTAAAGCCACCCAGAGGCTCAGTTAATGGAACACAGTGTTTGCTCTGTGCATAGGCTGTCTGCCAATATCAGCAAACATGAAGACTATGGGTATTTATGGACACTATATGAAATAGCCTGCACAGATCTGCATAGGGTATGAGTTTTTCCCTTTCAAAGCCTCCTTTGCTTCACATTATCAACCTACCACTTCTAAGAGTGCTTGCCTTTTCCATAGAACTTTCCCTGACCACCTAAATCTCTAATTGTTTTCCCTTTTCTTGTATTCTTCTATACACCTGAAACTCAATCGCCAAATGCCTTACACAGTTATTTTGATACCTGGTGCACGTATGTCAGCTTTGAGTCAGACAGATTCAGTCCACATATCTGTCCTACATGGGCCCCATTTAACCTGTGTATTCTTAGCCTAGTTATTTAACCTCTGGGCCTTGATTTCTTTATCAGAAAAATGGGGATAATTGAATTTATCTTAGAAGATTATGAATGTAAAGTACCTTAAACTGTGTCTGACACAAAAATAAGAATGCAATAAGTGTTAACATTGTTATTATTGATATTCTTATTTCTATTAGATTATATGCTCCCTAAAGGCAATGGCTAGATCTTATCCTCACAAGATTTGGTACACAATGCTTGTTTCTAAATAAATTTATCTAGAGTTATATTCTTTTTATAAATTTGGCTCAATATTATTTTTGTCAGACAATTTTTTGTATAGGTTCATACTCAAACTCACAGTATTAAAATAATAAAACATCAAAGATTATAAACAGGAAGGCAAATATTTCTTTGGAGATAGAAGGTGGGAGGTGGAAAGTTGAAGAAGAAAAGAACATGTGGAGGAAAAAGAACTCACATGCTTCTCAAAACAAAAACATGCCTCAGACCACAGACATCATTAACTAGCCCCAATGTATAGGGAGAAAAAAATAAAATCTTTACAGGAGAATGTAAAACACTGAGAGTTGAAATACATATTATATACCATATATATTATAAATATATATCAAATATATTATAATCAAATATATACCGTGTTTCCCCAAAAATAAGACAGGGTCTTATATTTATTCTTCCTCAAGAAGACACCCAAGGGCTTATTTTCAGGGGATGTGTTACTTTTTTTAAGTATGGTACAACAATCTACATTTATGCAAATATAGTTAAGTTGTCTTCTTCTGGAACATCATCATAACTCTCCAAACCCTGAATTCCATCCTGAATTTCTTGCTACTCTATTTCCTTTAGAACCATTGGCCCCAATCTCTCATGTGGAGCAATAGAGCTCTGACGGGGCAGATGAGAAGGGCTGCTAGTCTTCTTTACTGCTCTGCGACGAAATGTATGGGTTGTGCAGATATGCTGCGTAGCCACGCCCATCACTAGGTTTTATTTTCGGGGTAGGGCTTATATTGAGCATATGTTTAGAAATCCTGCTAGGGCTTATTTTATGGGTAGGTCTTATTTTCGGGGAAACACGGTATATATTTAATGTCACAGAAAAAAAGCCCAAGTTGAACACTTCAATATTTTTATTACACTATGAGTAGTTCCCAGATACTGTTCTCTCCTCTCAATCAACAGAGCAAGTGTCATTCAGAGTTTAGGTCTGAACAAAACGTCTGGACTAAAATTTGACTTAATGATGTCAGAGAGTCTCAAAGCAGTTTGCACTGAGTGAAGCAAAACAACGCCTCCAGTCTCCAGGGTGTTTATACTCAGAGGACAGGTACTGAAGCACAGTGAAATTTGCAGCAAAGGTTCTCAGTTTTACAGTGATTTAAACAACCTCGAAGCCATCCTTTGTTTCATATAGCTCTACCTACATGTTTCCAGCACAGTCATAGAAGAAACAAGTTGCCTGTTTTTAAATAGCTTTCCTCCTTTGTGGCTGGTAACAAGCTGCATCTGCGCAGGGCTGCTAATTGGCAATTTTAAAGACACGTGGGGCCAGCAAGGTCTCCTAAGCAGTGATCAACAGACCTACTGTATAACAGGAAGGGGAACACTGGGGATTAATAGTAGAATGTATCTATTTTATCATATTTTTAAAGGCATGCATTTAGAAGAGCAAACGATGCAAACATTCTATCTCCTTGCAAAAAGCACAAATTGTGTTTTAATGCTCTATACCTAACATGAAATAAGTTGGAATATATCGTATGAAGTTAATTTTAACCCCACTAAATACTTTGATATGGAACTGCTCAATGAACTTAAAATCATTAAGCTTATCCAATTTTTAAGTGTTCTTAGATTCAGTTAAAAGATATTTCAGATGGAGGAAGAGCTAAATTACAAGTAGGATTTCAATGCCACCTTGGGTAGGGAATAAATATTTGCCTAATTACTAACTAATAATCAATTGTAAAAAATACAGTTGATGTATTCTGATTATGCTCAGAATTCTTCCTTTTAAGGACTGATAACCTCATAGGGGAGGGGCAGCAGAAGAAAAGAAAGCAGAATTATTTTACCCTGCCAGTGGTCAGTAGTGACCCGCAGGCTTAGCATTGCTGATACCACAATGTGTCTGGGTTCACCTGCCTCGTAGCACCGCTACCAAAAAATTCCACAGCCTGAACATTATAATGCCTAGAAAAGTTGTAGCATAGGAAAGGTTACATGCCCATGTTCCAGAGCCATCCTGGCCTATTAAAGGATTTCAGTAGATCCTCTCTTTATAGAAAACTCTTGGGAGACAATTATAAAGGAGAAGACATCTTCCTAACACCTGGCACTGTTCATTGCTTGAGGGGAAAGTTTAGGATCAGCATGTATTTTAATTTGTGTTAAACATTCTGAAATTTTTAAAAAGACATTGCAAATCCATGTAAAATTTCTGTGATTGATTCCCATACATTTCATTTTACTCTAAAAAAAAATTTATGGTGATATTGAAGGTATATTCTACACAGAGCTTTCTTTTTTTTAAGAGACAAGGTCTTGCTCCATTGTCCAGCTGCAGTGCAATGGCCAGATCATAGCCCACTGCAGCCTCCAACTCCTAGGCTAAGTGATTCTCCTGCCTCAGCCTCCTAAGTAGTTGGGACTACAGGCATGTGCCACCATACCCAGATAATCTTGGTTTTTATTTTTGTTGAAGATAGGGTCTTGCTATGTTGCCCAGGTTGGTCTAGAACTCCTGGCCTCAAGCAAGTGATCCTGCTGCTTCAGCCTTTCAAGTTACCAGGATTACAGGCATGAGCCACCATGCTTGGCACAAAGCATTTATTCATACTAAATGTCTGAAGGAATTAATACTCAAATCAGAGATCACTATTTTTATACTTATCTATTTTCTATGGGTTTCTTTCTCTACACGGGAAATTTTATGAAATCACCTTTAATTTTCATATTTTAAAATTATATGTCACATCAATTTTGTATATTCAATATTTAAAGAATAAACATATTTTACTTTGTAAATTCAACATATTGCTTTCTGCTATTATTTCTTTATCATCTAAATATGGAATATAATTATCTGGTTTAAGGCTAGCAAAGTTGAAGTTGAAATTGAGCTATTTCAAACATAACTAAATTACTAAACCATAAAATAATGTTTGGCAAAGAGTGTATTTGATAAAATATTTCAATAGTCTCCATCTTTAAAAAGTTCCAGGAGAATTCATGGCTATCCTAGAGAGCTCAGCAATTCATCTGCCTGGATGCATAGACTTGAATGAGAAGATATTTAAGGATCCTTTTGAGCTTCTGAGTCTATGAAACTCCAGGAGTAGAAGCAAACCATGAATTTCTTACATTTACCTAGGATCACATAGCATTGCCCACATGTTACTTAGTACACTGAATCTGGACTCCTCCTCACAAGGGGAGACACCTCTAACAGAGCCATCAGCTCTCTTAAGGCCTGTTAATAAATTAACATTTGCTGAGTTATATACACATGGTATGATGCTACATACACAAGGTATGATGTTAAGTACTAGAGGTCAGGAAAGATGGACACAGTTGTCTTCCCGAAGAAGAACAGACAGTGGAAAAGGATTGATTACTAAGTGACTGTTTTCATGTTTGCTATAAGCAGCAAAGAGCTATATAAAAAGATACCAGAGACATAACACAACAAACTTTTCTCTTTATACACATATATACACAAACAGTCCTCCAATCTACCAAAGGAGAAAACTGAATTGGAACTACAAAAATAAATATACAGCTACATGGATCACACACATATATTTACACATATGTATACACATACACATGCACATACACACATATAGAGAAGTGTGTGTACAAAACACAGAAGTAAAGCCAGATGTTCCCAATGGGAAACTTAAGTTGGTCAAAATAGTTTTCTTTCTTTATACTGCCATATTTTTCTAAATATTCAAAATTGAATGGCTATTACTTTATAATTGGAAAAATAGTTATTAAAACAAAATAATCTTAAATCTGAACTTTAAATTTCTTTTCATAGTTTTAAAAACTCATGTATCATCAAGGGATTAAAAAGCACATTTGTAGTCTAGAAATCAAATAAGAAACATAACTAGTAGAATAAACCCTGCATTTTAGACATCATATCTAATCTATCTTATTAACATGATAAAAGAAAAACAGAAGCTAATGTTACAATTTGTATTCTAGTCTAAAATCTTTCTGGGCTTCCAGACACTATGATAATGAGTACTTTAAATGCATGAATGAACCAAAATTTAATGTAAAATCACAAGTGGTTCTATCACAAATACAACCAGCTGTGTTTAGGATTTACATCTTGATATTTTCAAAAACCAACACATTTAAATGGACTGTAGAAGCTAATTACTTCCACAATCCATTTCCTGTGGTCAGTGACAAAGAAAAATTTGCAAATAAAGCCAGTTTTATTTACTCTCATTGTCTTTTTCAACAAACGTTTGAAAATATTTGTTAATTGCCACTCACCATGCTGAACACTGCATATTCAAATAGTGGCATGATTCATTAATAAGAAAAGACAATCTAATTTTTTAATTGTACAAAACATTTGAATAGACACTTTGCAAAAGATATCTAAACGACCTATGAGCAAATGAATAGGTGTTCAACATCATTCCTCATCAGAGAAATACAAATGAAAATCACATTACATATCCACCCAAATGACTAAAATTATAAGACCGGCCATACCAAGTCTTGGTGCCATTGTAGAGCACTCATTAATGGATTAACGGTGGAAGAGTAAAATGCTACAACTGCTTTGAAAAACCATGAGGCACATTCTAATAAAGTGAAACATATGCGTACCTATGACCCAGCAATTCCACCCGTAGGTAGATACCCAAGAGAAATGAATGCATGTGTCCCCATAAAAACCCATATAAGATTGTTCCATTTATATGAAGTTCAGGAGCAGGCAAAATTAATCTATGCAATAGAAGTTAGAATAGTGGTTACCTGGGGTGTTGCTGAGGCATTACTGATTGAGAAGAAGCAGGAGGGAATGATCTGAAACAGCTGAAAGTGTTCAGTATTTTGATCTAGGTAGTGGTTACCTAGGTATATACATAAGTAGAAAGTAACTGAGCCGGACACTTACAGTTTGTGCATTTTCCTGAATGATTATTATACCTCAATTTAAAAAAAAAATAACAGGATTAGGTCCCCACCTTCAAGAAGTTATAATAGGAATGAACTAATAGCTATACAATGTGTTAAGTACAATACTATACTTAGTGAACAGTGTCCATGCACTCAGAGAAGGAATCCAAGCATTGCTTGGGGAAGGCTCAAAGGCAACATAACCAAGTGTAGAATTGGTGTTTAATTATGACCCTTACCCATGAAAGCGATTAAAGATATCATCATTTTCCTATTCACTGATATACTGGAATCATTTTTTAAAACATAACTTAATGTTCATCCCAAATGACCCACCATAGGCATTGTAGGCTTTATTGCTTTATAATCCTCATTTGCTATGTCTTGTCACAGAGTTCAATTTACGCCAACGTATATCTTTTGGGTTCTTAATGCCCTTGACATTAGGGTGATGGGGCAAGCACAGAGAGAAGTAAAACAAAATTCTAGCCTTCAAGGAATTTATAATTTCTCAAAATACCTCTAACACCCATCTTTTCTCCATTTCTCCTTATGCCATCTAAGACCAGTTCTCATTCCTGCAATATCTGGACAAGTGGAAATAAATTCCTACCTTTTCTCCCTGCTTCCCAGCACTTTCCCAGTCCCAACTGGCCTGTATACAACTGTTTTCATCAGGCATCTTTGAAGTTCAGCATCCTTTGGGGGCTCCCCAGGGCCTAATGCATCAAATGTCAGCTCTTCAGCATGGTTTATCAAGCCCTGAACAGTCTGGTTCCTCCAGTATTACTCCAGAATGAGTAATGTTTACTCAGTAGCAGTTGTACTGTGAAGACACATAAGAGAAAAACAACTCATAGCTTATATTTGAAACTCTTTTTTTAATCAAATGGAGCACTTTGATTTTTTAAAAATGTGTTAATATCAATTCTAGATATGATATACGCTGAATTCTGTCTATGTGGAAAATGCTATGGTCTGAATGTGTTCATTCATTCATTCATTTACAAATGAATTTACAAATTCATTTACAAAGTATCATTTACAAATCAGTTTCTCAGTGTTCCATATTAGAGAAATACAGAAATATGAGACCACTCTATTCAAAGAGAGAAACACCAAGATCTAAAACACATATACACAGGTTTTGTGGTTTTTTTAATAACCTTCATAAAATCCTTCTCCCTTATAGGGGCAAGCACCCACAACTAGCACTCACAACAGGGCTCCTTGGTGCAGCCCTAATTTCCCAAAAGTAACAATAAAGTGGCACGCTGATAAGTGTCCTGAAACAGAATCCCCTTGTTAAAAAAAAAAGCAAAAACTTTATGGGTCAATCTGGTGCTTTCTGCTGTAGGGACTTCAAGAATACACTTTTCCTCTTTCAGTATCTTAGATTTTATGATTATCATGCCTTAATATCAGATACAAAAATCAAATCGTTTTCAAGAGCCTAACATCATTAAAAACAAGGCACTGACATTCTAAGCAAAAATGGCTTCTTATGTAAATGTCAGTATCTTTTAAAATAATCTGATTTCTCTTTAGCTAGGAACCTCACAGAAGGGTCTTTTTTCAGCATCTAAGGCTGGTAATGTTGTCTACTAGAGAAGCAAAAATACAGATACCAGGTTTGCTTTTCTGTCAAAAAGGCAGATTATTTTTACACATTCAATGTTGACGTTTTGCATCTTTTTTCCTACTCCGCATTCCAGTCGCAGCCTTCTAGCAATATAAAGATGTTTTCAAGCACAGATTTGATATGCATAAGCCATCAGTTTTTTTTATGATTTATAATCTGTAATTTTAGAAAAATTTGGTTCTTTATCATTCATCTTACTTTAATAAAAGATTTATGCTAGTATTTTCTTAAAGTTCTTTTGGAAACAAAAATCTCCCAAATGATTTCCAGTTTGTGAAGGTGAAAAACTCATTTAAATAATCAGTTCAGAACATTTCTGTTTATGTTAAGAATGCTGTTCTGATATTTAAAGTGGTTGAAGAAATTCAACCAGTGAATATAAAATTTAGCATAATTTTCTCTCCTCTAGAGCACGGAAGCTGTAAGGAAACTGGCAACTCAGAAGACGTGGTGTCATGCCTTGCTCCAAGGAGTTATGTTGAATGCTGAGAAGGTTTTGCACTTCACAACCTGTGTTTATGAACTGGATATTCAAGCTTCGCTTTTCCCCTTTCTTGTGGAAGCCCACTTGCCTGTGCCATCATTGTTCAAAGTGAGGCTCATTGATTGCTCCCCAAATTCCACTATAAGCCAAGTATACAATTTCAAACAAAGACATTTTCCAGTCCCCAGCTTTGAAAGTGTGGAAAGCTCAAAAGCTAAAGTTGTACATCTTGACTCATTTTGTTGAATATTCATTTGATTATTTAAGAAAAATGCGTCCTGTGATTTAGGGGGATAAAAAGGGGACTTCAGGATACTCCAGTAGACAACACTCAAGCAAGTGCTCAGGCAGTAAAGGCTAGATATAGAGAAGGATTTTTCAAAATACCTAGGAGAGCTCTGAATTTACTGGTGCTCTGCAAAGTAGTCTCTGCCCCAACTGGTTTGATTCACCATGGAGAGTGCCACTTTCTGGGTCTTAAAGGGAGGCACAGGTTAGAGAGGATGCTGGCCCAGGCCTCTTTGATACAGGAATCATCTTCCACAGTTTGCCCTCCTTTCCAAACCAAAACTCCCATCTTTTTGAGGGTGGGAGGGGATTGAGATGTAGGACAGGGATCCTGTGGAGTTAGGTTGGAAATTTAGGCCTTGCTTCAGGGATCAGACCTCGTCTTTGTGGAAGGGTCCCTTACCATGGAGTAGGAAGTCTGAACACCAGCCAGTCACACCAGCAAGAACATAAGCTTTGCCTGTTTCTTTCATAGAGAAATACATCAAGGTAACACCAATCTTTTTCAGCCATTTCTCCACAATTGGAAAACCACAGCCATCTTTTTGTCTTGCATCTTTTCCCTTCATCTACATTTGTTGAAAAACTTTAATGGGTGGCCAGCACAGATGTAAATTACTGTGTCTGACTCCGTTTTCTTCATCAAATTCAACAATGACTCATTAGGGTTTGAAATGTTTATTCAGAACTGGTGAAAAATTACAGCTGGTTGGACAGCCAGAGGGCCTTTTTCATTATAATGAGAAATAAACATTGAATTCTGATGGTAACAAGCCATGTACTGCCTTGAAGAAGGCATTGCATGAATCTGATTTAAGGAAAATCTGAAGTCCTTATTCAGGTTAAAGTGAACCAGAAATATAGCAGCTCTGGCCTGTGTGCAATTTTAGATTGAGTGTCCTCATTATAGGGTAAAAATAGAAATATCTAGGTAATATTACTGTGTTGTTCTGAGGTAAAGCAGGGAAATGAGCCTCTCTGACTTCAGTTTCTTCTGGAATTCTTCTGAGAACAAGATGTTTATGAAGTACTGAGTATACAAAATGAATGAGGATAAATGATTTATTAAATTGTATACTATGTTAAAAACAATAAACATGAAGTTGGGATTTCACAAAAAGAAAAATAGACTCCTGGGAAAGAGAGGAGTTTGAGCCCTAGAGGAAGAAAATAGCTTAATCTCTCTTCTTTGTCTCTTCTGCCATAGCAATGACAGTAAATCAAGACTGCTTGAATTATTTTTAAAAACTTTGTAGTTATATTTTCATCCTGAGCTTTCCCTACCTCAAAATTTATCATTTTCCTCTATTAATACTTTTAGAATAAGTAAATATATATATGCAAATATTATTATTAAAGATCCAGGGAAAAACACAATTCAGACCATCTTCAAATTCTTGGCAACTTTTCATATCTTCCTTTTCAAAAAGAGACCTATCTTCCCTTCTCTTTCCTGACAACAGAGAAGGGACATTTTCAGAGGGGAAAGGATAAACTGGCTTGCTTCTCCACCTTCACTTCTTGACTGAAGATGTTTCTAATACTATTGGATCCAATCGCCTTGTCTCATTCTTTGATGTTTCGAATAGGCCAGAAGAAAATCTAGGCCAACCACCCACCCCCATGCCTGCTTCTCAAATCCTAAATTAATACAGCAGACAGTGTTGGCGAGATAGGGGGAGACTATTTTTTCATTTTTCATACCTATAATTGTTTGGAGGAGCACTATTTGGCCTCCAGGTTCTGACTGACAGGCTGTTTAAAAAGACATACTATCACAATCATATGGGAAGGAGAGGAGCCCCCATATGATGTCTGGCCACTCAAAGCCCTCTCAGTAAAAACTGTTAGATATGGGGAGAGGGGGTGCATGCACATTTGTCAAAATCTTAGGTCTCTCTATGAGACCAAATAGGATTAATTAATTATGCTTGAAATAAAAGTCAGTAGAAACAGTATTTGAACTGACACCTTAAAAATAGTAAGTTTCAAATATGGCTACATATTTACTTGTGTTTCAGTTACAATTGTTAAAGCCAAATGGGTAAGTGATAGAACTGGAGAAATAGTTTTGAAAACGTTAAATACTGCTAACAGAGCAGAATAAGAGTAAAATACCAATGTCGCTTTCAGGACATTACTATAAATAGAAGAGATTTAGGGGATGGCAGAGGCTTGTTGGAAGAAAAAAAGCACAGATGTCACATTCCTTTTCTTACTGTTTGAGGATTCTTAAGTGTATTTCTTGTATATGGAACATATACCAGCATCGCAGATATAGGTGACATGATAGCCAGGACCATTTAATGAGAGTGAGCTTTGGCAAAAGATGTTAGAACCTACTACTTCCCTCCCTTCAAAGCAAAACCTTCCACTGCCCACCGGGGCTCAGCCTCCTCTCCCTTACTGTCACCACAACAACCAACATGCCATAAGAAACATAGCAAGATGTTCTCAAGAAAAGAGAGAGCTTTTGGTGCCTGTCTTTAGGAGTTTCATTTAGGGAGTCGAACTTCCTTCTCTGAGCCCTTGAGATGCCTGAGGTATGAGGTCTAATGAGTCAGCATTTGAAAGCCTCCATCAGCATCCCATCACCAAGGATACCACACAGAACCATGAGTGTACACCTCAAAGGCCAGCACTGACTCATCAAAAATGAGGCAAATGGCCAGACTGCATAAAATCTCAAGATAAAAAGAAATGCTCAGGCCGGGCGCTGTGGCTCATGCCTGTAATCCTAGCTCTTGGGAGGCCGAGGCGGGCGGATTGCTCAAGGTCAGGAGTTCAAAACCAGCCTGAGCAAGAGCGAGACCCCGTCTCTACTATAAATAGAAAGAAATTAATTGGCCAACTGATATATATATAAAAAATTAGCCGGGCATGGTGGCGCATGCCTGTAGTCCCAGCTACTCGGGAGGCTGAGGCAGAAGGATCACTCAAGCCCAGGAGTTTGAGGTTGCTGTGAGCTAGGCTGACGCCACGGCACTCACTCTAGCCTGGACAACAAAGTGAGACTCTGTCTCAAAAAAAAAAAAAAAAAAAAAAGAAATGCTATAGCAGTACAAGATAGTCTAGGTCCTCCAAGCTTGTGAAATTAATTGAAGGTATAATTCTTGGTGGGGGGGGGGGGTAGAGAGATGTGGGATGTAAGCATGCAAGGCAAACCATTCATCTAGATTAGAGTAAAATGACTGGCTATTTCCACATTCTCGATCTGGCCTCTAAGCATTGACACATGCTGTCCTCCCTCCTAAATGCTCCTCCACAGTGAATTCTTCTCTCTTCTTTTATGCCCAACCCTGGGTTAGTCCCTCCCCCTATTGACTTCCAACATGACCCTGGGTCAAGCAAGTACTTAGCACTATAAACTCCAGTTTCCTCATCTGTAAACTGGGGATAATAAAACAAGCTACTATGTAGAGTAATTTTGAGGATAAAATGAAATAAGGAAAGTACCTAGCACTATGTCAAGCAAATATTAAACACTATAAATAAGTGCCATGGTAATAATGTCATTATTATTACCACCGCTATCATTATAAACTCAATAGTTCATATATTTATAGTACTCTACAAAGGAATAAAAAGTTTTACTTTTTTGAGTTTTGAGTTTCCTACAGATTATTGGTTTCTAAAAATTTACCACCATTGGAATTAGATTGAAATCTCCCATATCAAAAGCTAGCAAAAGTGGAAACTGCACCAATGACTAATCTGAGCTATACAATATTTTTATAGGAGTGCAGTTTTATCCCATGTAAATTCACAGACAAGCAAGGATGTGTAAACATACACATCTTTCTAAATAGAAGTCCAGCTGGGGAAAGAATAGATAATCATGAATTTGTGATTAGCATAATCTTCTCAAATACATAGCAATATACTAAATTCTTTAAAACAGTTTTGAGTTTTAAAAGCAATATATTCCCCTGAACAAATTAAATGTGTTCCCAGTACTTGTCTCAAACTAATAGTTTGCTTAGTATTTTCTTAGAGGTCACTTTTTAAATAATCTGCTTCTGTCTAGTCCTATTAAATAATAAAATTCCAAGTGATGGAGTCTGACTAAATTATACTACATATCAAGTTAAATAATTAAGAATTAATCTTCTCTCCAATGTCTTTTATCTTATACCTTATACTATCTCTCATAAGTTATTACAATTCAAGTTAGACATTCCTTTTAAATTAAAGTATTCTGTTACAGAATTCTGCTCTTTTAATTGATTACACTCAGAAGATGAAACCACTTTATTTTATATTCATAAGCCATACTATAAATTCTGAAAAAATTTCAAAATTGTAATAAAAGTTTTCATAAATTGGGATACATCTGAACTAGAGAGGATTTAAGTTTCCAAAGCTATGAAGATAATAATAGCAAGAAAAAAAGAAGTTCTATAGATCCAGAAATCAATTTTTTAAATCATTATCACAATTATGGTAGGGCAATTTCATTGTTATAATAATGTGGTTTTGTTTTATTCTGAAGATCATACACTTATTTCTTGTTATTTTGATGTATTTTCACAGCTATTGTATATAGTGGGAGAACTTTGCTGGTGGGGGAATGTAATTGAGAATGTTTAAATAACATCCCTATATAGATGAGGAGGCTGATATTTGAACCCAGATGTACCTTGCTAATATGCTCTGTAATCTCTCATTCACTTATGTAAAATTATCACATGTATTAATTATTGATTGCAGATATTTTCAAAGCACTAGAATAGAGTTAGAAGCCATAAAGTAAAAACTATACCCACTAATAATTTTATTTCTGTTGACAAAAGAGAAACTCTAAAATCTTTGCAGTATCTCCAGATTGTCTTCAGGAAATTCAGTATTATTATTATATAAAATAGGTGAAACATTGCATTGTGGATTGGGGAACAGGACCCTGGGTTCTAGACTCATCTTTTAATGGTATGACTTTAGACACCATACCTGAACCTGCAAAATGAACGAATTGGACCTGATTCTAAGATATCATCCAATGCCATACAATGGTTCAATGGGCAGAAATCCCAATTATTAATATCATTAATATAAATGTTCAGTCTCAATTACAGCATAAACCACCCTGAAGCTTATGCAATGCAAAATGCACCAAGATCAAATTATGTCCTCAAAAAATAACTATATGCGGCAAAAATCCGATATAGGTTGTTGGTGTTTTGGGCTGCATTGTATTCTCCTCCAAAATTCATACACTGAAGTCCTAAGCTCCAATCCTCAGAATGTGACTGTATTTTGGGGTAGGGCCTTTAAAGAGTTAATTAACATTAAGTGAGGTCATTAGGGTGGGCACTAATTCAATGTAACTGGTGTCCTTATAAGAAGAGAAGATTAGGACACAAGAGGACACAAAGGAAAGATCATGGCATGTGAAGACACAGGGAGAAGATGGCCATCTACAAGCCAAGAAGAGAGGCCTCAGAAGAAACAAACTCTGCCAACACCTTGATCTCAGACTTCCAGCCTCCAGAACTGTAAGAAAATACATTTTGTTGTTTAAGCCACCCAGTCTTGTGTTATTTCGTTACTCAGCTGGAGCAAGCTAACACAGTTACCTCTTCCATAGCAGTTATATTATAAAAGGACTCCAGTGTAAATAAGTATAAATACTAGGTATAAAAGGGACATTAGGTGTCTAATGAAATGTGAAGCTCTGAGAAACTGATAGAGGTCACGCCTTCCCAATAAATGTTAAAGAGAGCACTTTGAGGATAACAGGCTCTGCACAAAAGGCCCATAGTGAGCATCACAGTGGGGTCTCAACCCCCACTGCACCAGCCACAGCAATGCCCTGCAAGGAGAAAACAGAGATGCAAACAGTATCTACCAGCACAGGAAAATCAAAGCCACAGAAAAGGCGAATAATTACAACAGCCTCTCCAGAAACTTCTGTGTGTTCCCTGGGAATCGAAGACCTTCTGCATGCAGTCACCAAATACAACATTTACACAAAGGAACTGGGCTTGCTGGGAACCCCAATTCTTTGGTGAACTAATTACTTTTAAATGACTTTTTCCCCCTTAAATGGCAGCTTCATTCTCCTTGGGAGATAGCATTAATTAAGCAAATAAGTTCTGCTCAACAGGACTGTCACCTTTCACACTTTTGAATCCCCATTGCATTGTGTTTACACTTCTTAGGGCATTTACTAGATTTTGGCCTGTAGTAGGGCAATCTGCATACTTCACTTATCCCAGCTAGCAAGCAAGGGCTATGTTTATTCTTTATAACTCTTACTTAGCTCAGAGCCTTGCACCCAATTAATACTCAGTAATATTCATTAACTAGAATTGAACTAAATTACCATTCAATTAACCTTTGAAGTGTTATATTGCAGTTTAGTTCATAGGTAAATACATGTATCAGCAGGAAACTTAGAAAACATAGAGTTCACACTCAGAAAGTCATGAGAGATGAGTTTGGAGAGATCAAGCAGGCATGAAGACCCTTACAATTTAAGAAATTTGGATTTTATCCTAGGGATGATGGAATGAGTTTAAAGCAAGTGAACAGCATTTTCAGATTTGTATTCTGTGGCAAAGATTAGTTTCTCTGCCAGCTGGAAACTGAATTACAAAGAGTCATGACAGAGACAGGAAGCTGAGGGTGAGAGAGAGTAAATTAGAGAACAGTCAAAAGTGTCTGAGTTTTACAGTCTTTGTAATTGGGATACTAGTACTAATAGAATCACTGTCAAAACAACCAACAGAAGTACAACAGGGCAAGGAAAGAAAGTGAACATGGTGAATTTTATTTTTTAATTTTTTTCAATTAAGGTATTAAACACAATATACTAAAGCAGGAGTCCTCAAACTATGGCCCACAGGCCACATGTGGCCCACCGAGGACATTTATCCAGCCTGCTGGGTGTTTTTGCCCCTGCTGCCTGTCCTGCTTAGCAGCCAACTCATCCTGGGCCCACAGTGCACATATGTGGAATGTGTGCTGCACTCTCCAGTGGCCCTCCAACTGTCTGAGGGACAGTGAACTGGCCCCCTGTTTAAAAGTTTGAGGACCCCTGTACTAAAGTATGTAGAATGATTTATTCTGAAATGTACAGCCTCATGTATTTGCATATACTAATGCAATGTCCACCAGATCAAGATAGAGAACACTTCCAGAACTTCTCATGCTCTTTCCTGATCAATAACTTATTAATTACAAAGGGAAAAAAATAGTAATTTTATAGTGAAAATCTGGCAGATGCCATCTTAACCAAGCTATTGAAGTTAACATCATAAAAATGAGACAAAGTGACATTATGCATTTCCCAGTATGATGCACTACAAAGGGTAAAGATGGCCACAAGTTCTTTGACACTTCTCCCATAGAAGGTGTGGTTTATGTCGCCTACCCTTGAATTAAGGCAAGCTTTGTGACTGCTCTGACAAATAAAGAAGTGACTCTCTGCCAATTTCTTGGCCCCAGCCTTAAACAGCTGACAGTTCCATTTTGTCCTGCAACGTTTGCTTTTAGAACCTAGGCAATCACTATGTTGTAAGAAGGCCATGCCATATGAACAGGCTGCCTAAGTCTGCTCTACAGTCTTAGCTGAACTCACAACCAACAAACAGCATCAAATAATGCCATAACAGTAGGCTATCTTCAATGTTCAGCCCAATTGAGCCTTCAGATGATACCAGCCCCAGCTGCAACTACATGAGAGACCCCAAGGGAAAACCACCCAACTGAGATCCAACAATCTGTAGAACCATGAGAGAATAATGAATTGTTGTTTTAAGCTACTAGGTTTTGAGATGGTTTGTTACGGAGCAACAGACAACTGAACAGCAGCTAACACTACAAAACTCAATCTCCATGAGACTTGGGACCTTGTTATTTTCCCTGCTGTACCCCTAGCTTCTAGATAAGTACCTGGCACATAGTTGATAGATCAATAAATATTTGTGATAAATAACTGTCAATATTATTGATTTGAGAAAATGATTTGAAAAGCCACTTATCTTATAAAAAGCTCTGAAGTTTAAATGTTGGTCTTATTTTTGCTTAATAAATTACTTGAGCAAGCAGAGAAAGTTAAAAAAAATCATGCTATTAATTTCATATCTACATGCAGAAATGGGTTGCACATTTGACCTACCTAGAAGTGGGTCTTTTAAAAAATAGAATGTGGTGACCTAAATATTTAAAAGCTTCATTAATAATGTTGTTTTGAGGCAAGGCACAGTGGCTCACACCTGTAATCCTAGCACTCTGGGAAGCCGAGACGGGAAGACTGCTTGAAGTCAGGAGTTCGAGACCAGCCTGAGCAAGAGCAAGATCCCATCTCTACCAAATATATAAAAAAAATAGCCGGGCGTGGTGGCACATGCCTGCCCTGTAGTCCTAGCTACTTGAGAGGCTAAGGCATGAGGATCACTTGAGCCCCAGGAGTTTGAGACTGTAGTGAGCTATGATGACACCACTGCACTCTAGCCAGGGTGACAGAGTGAGACTCTGTTTCAAAAAGAATATTGTTTTGAGGTTTTAGAATCTCTTAAATCTGGTCTTTTAAAAATCTTCTATCTATCCTTCAGCTATTCCTCCAGAAGGATCAGAGCCAGCAACAAAAGAAAAAGAGAAAAAGATGTAACCAAAAAATAACTTATGAAGAGAAAAGGTACTCATTTGCTTTAGTGATGTTGTAGTATTTTGGGGATATTTATAAAGCAAAATATAGTATCTCTCTCTCTCTCTCTCCCTTTATCTTTCTCCTTCTTTCTTTCTATGAGACATGTTTTAGATGGCTCTTCAATATTTCTAAGCTCCTTATCTGAACCAATAGCATCAGTTCTGGACCAGTACCAGGATCAGGAAGGCTGTTATAGAAACGGCTGAGTAATGAATGGTTAATGCCCTAAGGAGCAATAAATAGAGGCAATCAGAGTTGAATACTCAATAGCTTTATGCAAAAGTCTTCCTTCACTAAAAATAATGTAAATAACAAATAATAGAAGCCCATTTGTATTATTTCTTACATGAGTAATTAAGAAGCAGCATATTTATATACTCACCAACCCATATAAAGACTTGTCAAATCATAACATTATATATTGAAAACAAGTTATTTAAAAGAAAAGCAGGCTAGGCATGGTAGTTTACATCTTTAACTCTGGCACTTTGGGAGGCTGAGGTGAGAAGACTGTTTGAGGCCAGGAGTTCAAGATAAGCCTGGGCAACATAGCAAGATCCTGTTTCTACAAAAAATTAAAAAATAGCACACCTGTAGTCCCAGGTACTTGGGAGACTGAGGTGGGAAGATTGCTTGAGCCCAGGAGTTTGGGCTGACAGTGAGGTATGATCACACAACTGCAGTCTAGCCTGGGCAACAGAGGAAGACCTTGTCTCAACAACAACAACAAAAAAGTAAAAGTAGTATATTACACAAAAACATGCAAAATATGCTGTTATATAACAGATGTCATGGAAAAATTAAAGGGTATTATAGACAATTCTAAAATAAAAATAATAATTTTCAATATATAGTTCAGTTAATGTATTGGGTGATATATATTACGCTTACTTTGAAATACAGCAAGACATTTAAAGAAAAATTGGGATGTATTATTTCCCGTATAAAATATACCAAAGTACACTAAAATGGCAAAATTGCTCAAATATCATTAGCTCTAAATGGAATTTTTACTACCAAATGTGCATGTATTAAATTTATCAGTATTTATTCTTCTGGGAATAGAAAAAGGCCTGAAGCTTATTTTAGTAATTGCTATTATTTTTTACTCATTGGCCCCTCTATTTTCCACATGGTGATGTCAATAATCAATCTCTACACATAAATCATTTTAATAGTTTGCTTGCTTTGGAGCCATAAGCAGAGTTCAATGTCAATCAGGTGATTTTCCTCTCTAATCTTTCCAAAAGATATACTATTTAATGCAACCAAGAAATGTTCCTGCTCATCAAGACTGTGCTGTTATCCATTTCATCTCAGGGATTACATCAAACTCCCAGGGACTACTGGCTTATCCATTTTGACTAAATTCTTGTCCCCAAATTACTCATCTTTACAATGGCTTCCTTGTTGCATTTTCTCACAGGAAGCAGAGGACGAAGCGATTTTGGTGTTACATCAATACATTGAAAAATTACAACTCTTAACTCCGCTAAGGATTCTGTTCTTCTAGTGAGTCCCTGTTCTACAATTCTGTTTTCATTTGCTCCTAAAACATAGTTCTATTGTTGGGGCACTGAAAGTGGCAGAAAAAAGGCATGGGGAGTCCATGGAATTAGTGACCCAAATGCTCTGTATTTAAAGCTTTGTTTTTTTATACAGGGATTTAGACCTAATAAGTGCTTCTGATATTTCATTTCTCCTAACAAGTAATCCATTCCTATCACTCCTGAAGCAGAAGAAACAAAACATCCAATTTAACAACTGGATAGACATCCCTTCTCTCAAACTGTTTCATAGATTGGGCTTTGTCAGGACAAGTAAGATAGAGTAACTATCAAGCAATAAGTGATGGCTATTTGAGGTGCATAAAACCATTCTAATCCTTTAGAATGGTTTCTTACATATTTTCAACTTCTACCAAACAGATTGTCTTTAAGTACAGCCTCAATTTAGGGTGCTTTGAACTACTTCAGTTCAATCCCTCCAAGTATGGGTACAGAAGCTTCCTCAAAACATTACTAATTGTCCAGGGTCCCACTCTCCTTTTCTTGAGATTATGAGTATTTGAGGGCATTGAGTAAATATGCACAAGGGGATGTCCCTGCACAAGTATTTAGGGGACAAAGCAAAGCCCTCTGGCACAGACAGGAACCATTCCTGAGTAATGGTGAGATGCTTAATGTCGACAAATTGGTGCTAAGGGTTACATTTAGTGCCCAAGGTAGTCTTTGAGTCTTCCAACAATACCTTTCATGGTTAAGATGATTGAACCTAGTTTGTCCAGGACATTCCAGTGTATGACTACTGTCCCTATTATCTTAATGTAACTGGTACCCCCTCTCACTCTCTAAAGTGTCCCAGTTAAGGCAATAAATTATATAGTTACCCTGTCTATTTAAGGTAGAACTTTGCCAAATCCACCCACTTTTCTGCAGCAGGCCTCTTTTTTTGGGCAGCCTATCCTGTATCAGCTGCCTCGATCCCAGTCCTCCTGCCCAGCCTATTAACCTTCCTCCTTTCCCTCCTGACTCTGCTAACCCCAAATCTTTTCGTCTCTAGGAATTCTTTCTCTCTTCCCTCCTTTGTCACCCAGAAAACTTACTACCTTCAAACTCCTTCAAAGCCACCCTTCTATTTCCTGCTTATCTTCTTTCACAATAAAACTTAAGACAATGCTGATATTCAACCTGCCCAAAAGATTGGCAGCTTGTACAGACCTGGTCTCACTAGCCATTAAATATTTTTAAAAACCATCTCTGATCCAGAGGCCATTAACCTAGGAGTCTCTCATAGCAGAGAGCCCAGAACTCCACAGGTGATTCTCTTGAACAGTGAACACTGACCAGTACTGACCTCATGCGTCCCAGACATCTTGCACACTATCTCACTTGGTACTCATGATTTTACAGAACGGCAACATAGTGTAGCACAGGCATTCTCAAACTACGGCCCGTGGGCCACATGCGGCTCACCAAGGACATTTATCCAGCCCAGGTGTTTTTGCCGCCAGTGCCTGTCCTGCTTAGCAGCTGATTCGTCCTGGGCCCACAGTGCGCATGTGTGGAATGTGCTCCGCACTCTCCAACAGCCCTCCAACGGTCTGAGGGACAGTGAACTGGCCCCCTGTTTAAAATGTTTGAGGACCCCTGGTAGCAGTTAGGAACACAAGGTTCTGAAAATAACAAAATAGGGTTTAAATCTAGGCTTCAACACTAAGTAATTTTTGAAAATTTATTGAAGCTCTGTTTCAATTTTCCCTGTAAAATGTGGTTAATAGTACTTATTCTCATATCTATGGTAAATATAAAACAAGTTAATATATGTAAAGCACCTAGATCAGTACCTAGTAATTATTTTTAAAATGTTAGCCATTGTTACCTGTTTTAAGTTGAGGACAATTCCAAGATGGCATGGCCAGAGGTGATGCTGACATCTAAACCCAGGCTGTCTGCATGTCAATTTCATGCACTTTTTGTGACACTGCTACCCAAGTGCTGTCCTACACATAATAAAAAGCAGTATAGTATACTAATCAATAATACGGAAAGTATTATGCTTTATCATGTGACACCATATAATAGTAGTCACACTTACAGCTGCCTAACCACACAATATAGTTCTATTATAAATAGGGAAGACGGCTCAGAAATAGCAGTAACAGTGATTGAAGTATTGTCTTTATGTGATAAAGAAAAAGTTCTGACTGATTTACAGGGGTTTTAAAATGCAATTTTGCATTGATTAGAGTTATTTCATGTTTTCTTAAAAGAACTACAGTATTGAACCAAAATTGTATAATTTATTCACATAATCAAACTCCATTTGAAAAGCTTACAAATTTCCCATCTCAGTCCATTTTTCTCTTCTCAACATTAGTACAAACGCCTCCTTCCTCAGCATCTGCTATATCATTTCCGGGAGGAATCTCTAGGAAGTAGTGATGTTTACTGTCCTTCAGAAGCACATTGATAATTCCAATATTCCCACAACTTGTACCTTCTGCCTTTTTGAGATGTGCTTATTTTTGGCATAACAAAAACAAAAAACAAAACAAAAACATACCACTAGCATACTGAAAAATTAAATTCTGGGCCTGGCTACCCCATAAACTATATCTTAGGTCAGATATCCTCCCCAAGCACCTGTTCCTCAACAGCAAAAATTAATTTATATTTGCTTTGTCCTTTGTAGCCCTTTACCATTTACCTTCACTATAACCTTTAAATAAGGGAGTATTATGTTTATCATATAGAAGAAACTCAGGCTCAGAAAAGTTACAGTCCACCCAAGGGCCCACAGATAATAATATATGAGGCAAAGCTAAACTTACACAATGTCCCTCAAGATTCTAGTACTGGTACATATTATTCTCCTGAGTTTGTTACATGGATGAAGCAGCAATTTCCCAAGACCCTTCCAATGATCACTTTCTATGCTTCTACTTGCTATTTTTTCCTTCTCTCAACTAACATTAAAATCAGAATATATATATATATATTTGATCACCAAATTTCTTTATCAAAATTCTTCAACTGTTTTTTAAAATGTTCTCGTCCCTCTATACTAAATCTAGGGTAAAATAATTTTGTCAAATAGTTCCCATTGCTCCATGCCTCTCTGAAAGCTTTTAAACTTACCTATTTGTTAAAGTAGGGATTGCTAACATTTTATAAACATTGCTAATTACTTTTTATAATTTTAAAGATAGTTATTCCATACTTAAAACCAATTCAAAACAAAGGAAATCCTTGCTAATTCTAACTCCTTGGAGTAGCAATAAAAACGTATTTTCTACTGATTTTGTATCCAGTCCCCTACCTGCCTTTATTTGAGAAATACTATTATTCTACCTCACTGTTGAGCTTCTCTTTCCCTACAAGAAAATGTTATAGTCTTAAAAGTCAGGAAAACTCTTACTTTCAAAACTATCCAAAGGAAGAATGAATAACCACCTAAATTTTAAGGTGAAACTTTGAATGTTAAATGACAGATTCAGGACATTTCCCAAGGGGCCATATAACCAACTTAAAAGCTGATATGATTTGCCTAAAATAACACATTATTACAATAAACTTACAGATGTGATTAGATATGCTGACATATACATATAAACTATGCCTAAATCAAATTAAAGCTTAAAAGAAAACAAAATATATTCTATGAGCAATCCTGAAAAGCCAGCACAGCTCAATAAATAGTACGCTTTCACAAGGGAGCATTAATTACTTGGTAATTGATATAATATGCTAAAAATGAGGAAATACACAGGATATCGGGATGGGGAGTACACATAGAAAAGTAATTTCTTGATTTTCTTCATTTTGAACTTATGGCTTTCTTGTCTTTACTAGGGAAGACTTTGACTTCAAAAGTAACAAAATATTTGAGAAGGGAATTTACATCTGTCTGTTTTAAATGGTATTCTTGTGCTATTTTCTCAGCAGTCCATGTTTCTGGATGAAGTTTATGATTATTGAGAAGTGTTAATGCCTCTACAATGGAAATTTTGCCTTTGGGAATGTTCTTAATATCCATACTAATGTGATGGTCCTTCGGCAATCTGAACTCTTTCGGCTCTTGATGTTTTTCAGCAGCTTTTACCTAGTATCAAAAAAAAAAAAAAAAAAAAGGCTCTTAGGATGAGAGAAAAGATTTGACATTTACCTTCATGCTTCTCAAATCTACACTATTCTTCTTCAAATAAACACTGCACATGCTTCCCCAAACTAAATTTTCTCATTATATTGTGCCACAGTTTGCACTTTTGCCACATTGCCTTTTCATAATCACAGCTCTATCATCAAGAAATTTGTTCTAGAAAATAGTTCTAGAAAATATTAGTCAAATGTATACCATTCACTCACCACATTATTTCATAAATGCTAAAAGAACAACAACAACAAAAAGAACTGATTGGGTTAAAAACCACACCTGCTTTAGAAGGGCAGGACTGTGACACTGCCCTGACAGCTATTAATAACTTGATAACATCCATTCTGTTCCCTGGTTTTGTATTTTATATTCAATGCCCCCAGACACTTTGCATGAATTCAAATACTACTACTAGAGATCTTGCCTCTTCTGAGAAAATAATCTAATGCCCTCAATTCCCCAAAACAGAACAATCTATGCATACCCATCCTTTCACCTGTCTGTCCCATCCAAGCTTAATCCCTGAATTTGTGCTCTGCATTCTATTCTCATTACCTAGTCATGCCTACCATTCCCTTTTCTTTTCCTTTTAACTGCACCCTGCCTACTGCTGCCTTTTTGGCAAAATATGGAAATGCTATAGTCACTATTTTTTTAAAACCTCACCAAACCCCAAACCAACATTTCCTTTATGACCAGTTTCCTTCTCTTCAGCTAAGGTTTAAAACACAATTTAGAAATTTGCTATTTTTAATGCCCTCCTAGTTGCTTAATTCAGAGGACACTTTTCAGACCTTATCTGAACTCACAACAGCATTCCACTGTATCTGACACTGTTGACCACCCCAACATACCTATAACTCTCTTTCCCCTTGGTTTCTTTGCCACCCCTCTCCCAGTTTTCTGTCTGTTCCTTCACCGTTTTCTTTGTGCATCCTTTCCCTTCTCCTGCCCTTTAAATGTTAGTGTGCCACAAATTCTGGTACAGGCCCTCTTCTCACTCTATACATTCTTCCAAAGTTATCCCACACACTCCCTAACTTCCATTACTGCCAACATGTTAATGACTTCCAAATCTGTGATCTTGAACCTAGACCTTTTTCCTGACTTCCATTCCCAAATGCCTAATAGGTATGTCCACCTGGATGACGTACATAGACCTCAAATTCAATATGCCTAAAACTGAACCTATCACCAGTTCTATCCCCTTATCTGCAATCTCAATGACCAAAACCACCTACCCTCCATATCTCAGGCCCCAAACTGGGAATTATATCTGACATATCCCTCTCCCTCATTATATCCAATCAATGAACACATCCTGTTGATAACTGCATCCTAAGTTTCTCTCAAACCCATTCACTTCTCCCCCATCACTAAATCATCATAGTTCAAGCCAATGTCTCCTGCAGGAACTATTACAAACATCTCCTAGCTGGTCTCTTCTAACTGAATAAAATACACTTTGTTCCCTCTCAGCCCACTGAAATCTGACATCATTTTTTAACATGAAACTCTTCAATGGCTTCCCGCTGCTCGGAATAACACCAAAATTCCAAAATTCAATGACAAGACAAATAAGGATCTTCATGATCTGGCCCTCATCATCCTCTATCCCAACTCATTTCTCCCAAATCAGCCCTCACACTTTCTCCTAACTGCACCGAACTCTAATCATTCTCCAAAGGAGAGTATCACATACTCTCATATCTTCATATTACAACCTTAATCTAAAACACTCTTTCCAACTTCTTCACCTTTTAAAACTCAAAGCTTCTCTCATCTTCCTATTCCCAGGTAGATCCTCCTACTCCAAACACACCTTTATTCAGATTTCCCTCCTAATTAATATTATATCTTGATATGTTATGACTTCTCATTCTTTTCAGAAGTTTCTCGTCTCACACATTTATTTTTTTGGAATCAAATTCTGAGGTCCTTTAATAAGTCCTATTGGATTTAGAGTGGTGTCACTGAATTGGAATTTATAGATTAATTTGTGGAGAATCAGCAGGTTGTTACTATGAGTGGGATCTTTTTTCACTCTCAATTTTTTAACTGTTTATTGTTAATGCAGTAGTCCCTCCCTTATCGAAGGGGGTTACATTCCAAGTCCCCCAGTGGATATCTGAAACCACAGGTAGTATCAAATTCTGTATATAGAATACTGCATGGGAAAAAAACAGTATTCTATATACATAGTTTGATATTAAGAGGTTGAACTGGTCTTTTTCACATACTGAACACCATCCCTCACTGTATACAAAGCACTTGTGCCGGCCTGGCACTTACATATTACAGCATATGGATTTACATAAGGGTCCCATTCCCCATGTATTCTATGATCCTCCTCCTAATTTTACATGTCCTATCTAAATATATCCTTAAGGGCAAACAAAAAAAAAAAACCCCAAACCCATCAACATTAAATAAGTCCCTGAGATTAGAACACACCTGAATCTACAGAATGAGAAAACAGTACTACAGCTCTCCTTTCGTTGCTCAAATGACAGCCACTACAAGAATTACCTTACCAAATCCTGCGAATTCTGAAATGTTAAATAATTCACAGTTGCATCCAAAATACTTTCACAAGTCTTTTAGAATTCTGGTAAATATCCAATAAACCAACACATGTGCGTCTTGCTATCTTAGACCACTGCGCTTAAACTTTGCCAAGGCACCAGACTTTGGTCACAAACACACTGACCTTTTACACTTGCAGAGCACTCTTTTTACTACTTTGCCACACTTTTCTTGAGCATTGTCCTGGAACCCCCAAATAAGTAAATTATCTATTTACTTAATTAAAACACACATTACCTGCACGGAAGACACAGGATCTTTGGAATCTACATATACATCTTTTAGTAATGACAGCAGCTTGCCATCTTTTCTAGTAATTTCTTCCGTAATTTCCGGATGGCCTAAGGAAAGAAACAAGAATACCACAATGGTAAAACCAATTAAAATTTCCTCTAAGACGGGACACAAGACAGCTACTTTAATTATTTTTTAAATAAACATAATCATTTAGACAGTTCGGGTTTTAACTATAAATCAAAATGCTAATACTGGGTCAAGGTCAGCGTCCTGTGTTCTGTGAAGACACCTAGAGAAAACTTTGCTGCACCTGATCCTTTCGGATTTTGAGTCCTCGTACCAAGACACCAGGCATTACAGACAAAAGCAGGAGACAGCCGGGGACACAGGCCGCCAGCTCCCGGACTAGAAAGTAGGCGGAGCCGACAACCTCACTGCGGGCGCCAAGGGGACATTCTCAATGTCACCGGCCGGGCGGCTGCACCTTCCCGCGCTTTACTGGCCCGAGCCGCCGCGGCCGAGCAGGTTGACGGTGGTCACCTGGCCCCCAGACCAAGGTGGTCCAAGCGCGCGGAACCGCCCGGCCGGCACAGAGCGCCCGCGCCCCCGAAACGCCCCTGCACCACTCACTGCCGATCTGCTCTCGCAGGAGGCTCTTGGTGGCAGGGTGCTTGGGAGCAGCGGACGGCTTCATTTTGCTGATTTCTCTTTGCGCTCGGTTCTCTAGGTTGAAATTCCTGATCGCGCGAATCACCAAAGCCCCCATCTTGTCATAACGTGATGCCCGCAGGTTCACGCCACACGTGGGGAAAACACCGGCACCGGCGACCTCCGGGACGCACGGAGCATGCGCACGTCTGGGCTTCCTGGGCGCGGTTCGCCCCCTAGCGGTCGGGAGGCCACACAACCTCATCTCAGCCCGGAGTACATCAAGGGGAGCCCCTCCCTCTGGGGAGGGTGACGTGCTCCCACGTGGGGTCGCTTCCTGCGGGAGGGGGCGGGGCGTAAGCCCCAGACCCCGGATGGTTCTCAACTTAGGAGACCTGTGGAGTCGGCGGGAAACTTTAAAACTGTTCCGGCCAGGCGTCAGCCCAGGCTTTCTGACTGAATTCTAATGGAGTGTTGGAGTGAGGCCAGGCATTGGCTGAAGCCTCCTGCGGGTCAGTGCAGCCAGAGATAAAGCCGATAAAAATGGAGCTTATTACACCAGGGTCAAACAGGGTTCTAAAGTTGCCCGGTCCTGCTCACGTGAAAGGAAATAATGAAAGGGTATTTATTCCCGATAGATATTTATTCTCAGCCACACTTTTATTTTAAATGCCTTATTTTCCTGTCCCCTTGACTGATACGTTTTCGAGCCACTGTGTTCTCTTTTTCCATTATTTTTTACATCCCTTTCTCATGTCATTTGACCAAATGATATCGATTTTAGATACACTTCTCTTTCCCTTCTCTTAATTTTTGCTACTAGTTTGATTTATTTCTCCATACTGCTAAACGCTGAGTCACCCTGCCATTCCCTAGCCTGTTTCATTCTCGTTAAGCTTCTGTGTAACCAATGAAAGGAACAACCAGTAACAGATTAGGAAAAAACAAATGTATTCTGTCTCTCTCCCCCTTCCCTCCCTCTCTCTCCTTCCATTTGTGAATGGGTTACTGTGGTGCTGCTTTTAAGATTCTTTAGAAATATTATAATTAATCTATAATAAAAGAAACCCACCAGGAGGAAAGTAGTAGGGTTTCTAAAATTATAATATTTCACACAGACTGTGGCTGCAAAATCTGTTTTTAGAGTTCTCAGCTCTGTTAGCGAAATTAAGTAGGTTGGTTTTTTAAAACCTGTTTAAAGTAAGAAAAAAATCAATATAAAGATAATTGAAGTAATAAAAAAACCCCAAGAATCAAAGTAAAGGGACAATTTTATTTAAAGAGAACTAATGTAATTATTAAATATCATTCTTAATCATAGCCAAAACTTTACAAGGAACATAGCTTCCACCATTGATTATAGTGAAATGTTTTTACTGGGATTGGTACTTGGAATTTATAGAAGCTAAAACCAGTGTTCTCTGATGGAGTTAATTGGGAAGTTATCCTGAAGGTGGCAGGCTGCTCCAAGATTTCCATCTTCAAGCTTTTTAAGCATAGTTGTAATTCAGGGCTTTTTACCCAAGGTATTCCTGTTTCTATGGGTGCAATGAAATTTTTAACCTGCTTCGTTATGTCTGTATGCTTCAACCAAGGTAGCAATCACACTCAACTGCCTGTTAAAATATTTTAAAAAATGAAAATCTTATTTTCATAGAAATTCTACTTGACTACAGGCAGCATGAAAAAGTAATGTTAGAAGTCACTGTGTTGGAGCAGTAGGGATTACAATATGAAAGAATTCCTTGAATTCTTGCACATTCAGGTAGAGCTTGGATTCAACATTTAAAGAGCATCCAACATATCCCAGCTGCTTTGCATGGTTCTGGTCTGGTACTGCCCAGGCCCTCAAAAAGCAAAACAGAAGGCAGATGTGCTCAACCAGAAAGGCACAAATTGGCTGTCACCCTTTGGTAATCATCACAGAAATAAAACCTGACCATAAATGCATAATTCTGGCTCTTCTTGTCAAAACATATAAATTAATAGGGATTCTGGGCTTAAGAACGTCCCTGGGGCTTATGTTAAAGGTTGAAGTCAGGTCCCCAAGGAAAGTATAATTAGGATGCTGCTCAGAATTCAGCTTCCAACTGAGTACAGTGTCATGATAGGTATGTATGGCTGAATATCTTAAAATACTAATGAAATAAATTTCAGGGTCTTACCAACACTTTAGAATAAGTTCTACGAAGACAAGAATTTTTGTCCTGTTTTGTTCACTGCTGTATTCAACATGTAGAATGACGCAGGTACACAGTAGGTACTAAACAAATGTCAAATAAATGTCAGATGAACCAAAAGACAAATAGGATCCCTGAGCTAGAGTCTAGACCCTGGATAGGTTCTCTCTGCCTGAACACTAGCAGAACACTTGCTGGCAGAAGTGAGTCCGTATGTAAGTTACTTAATCTGGTTGAATCCACTTTCCTCATCTTAAAATTAGAATGGTGGTAATTAATAGATTTTACACAGATTAAAAATGTAAGTATCAAGTACGATGCCCAGCTCAGAATATCATGTTCAATATTTGCATTGCTTTCCATTTTCCAGAGGAGCAGGCAGAAGTTTGAAAAAGAATAGATATTCTGAAGGTCTGGTGAATGAAATAGGTGAATGAAAAGGATAAAATAACTAAATATCTGGAAGTAAACCCATGTTCTTCAACCATTTAATTTAAAGAAATAGATATTCTAAATTTGATTGGTATTTGATGATTGGCATGCTCTGTATACCTGTAATGTTTTTGTGCTCATTAAGGTTGGAATATGGGTAGGAATCCCTAGCTTAGGGGCATAAAATGCCACCTGCACTTGCCTGGCATTGGCAGCAGAAGTAGTCCCTAGCCAGTCCTCTCCTTGCCTCCCTCTACTGTCCTCAGTCTTTCTAACTCTGCCTAGACTTTACCATTGGGCACTGTCTCCTTTAAGCATAATTCAACAGCATTCTGTATTTTCCAAAGGATTGCAGTCACTAAACCCAGGTGGGAGGTGACTCAGAGCCCAGGACAGTCTCTAAGTTCCATTTACCAATCCCCAACCACTAGTGGGCAGCAAAGCAGATTTATGGAGGAATGAATGACTCATCCTGGCCAAGGTGTTTGGTGTTCAGGCAGAGAGAATGCTCTAGGGCTTGGACTCCAGTTTATAAGCCAGGGAATTATAAGAGTCCAACTGAAGTTATTTATGAGGTTCCCAAGCTTGGCTGGTTTCATAGCAATGCAGTGTTGTGGGTTTGTAAAACCTAGAATTCTAGAATCATGGGGGGGGGTACCAAATTCAACATCAAAACAAACTAGGCTGCTTGGTGTAGATCCAGTATTCATACTGAGAAACAATGAGTCTCATAGATTAAAATCATCAACCAGCTGGCCGGGCGCTGTGGCTCACGCCTGTAATCCTAGCTCTTGGGAGGCCGAGGCGGGCGGATTGCTCAAGGTCAGGAGTTCAAAACCAGCCTGAGCAAGAGCGAGACCCCGTCTCTACTATAAATAGAAACAAATTAATTGGCCAACTGATATATATATAAAAAAAAAATTAGCCGGGCATGGTGGCGCATGCCTGTAGTCCCAGCTACCCGGGAGGCTGAGGCAGAAGGATCACTCGAGCCCAGGAGTTTGAGGTTGCTGTGAGCTAGGCTGACGCCACGGCACTCACTCTAGCCTGGGCAACAAAGCGAGACTCTGTCTCAAAAAAAAAAAAAAAAAAAAAAAAAATCATCAACCAGCAATTATGCCCAGGTGCCTGCTTTGTGGTTGTGGCACTCATAACTTTTGTCATTGTATTCCTTTCCTATTGCTACTAACAAATTAACACAAGAATGGTTTAAAACAAGACAATTTATTATCTTAAAGTTTTGGAGGTCAAAAGTCCAAAATGGATCTTACTAGGAAAAAAAACCAAGGTGTCAGCAGAGTTACCTTCCTCCAGGAAGCTCTAGGGGAGAATCCCTTTCCTTGCCTTTTTCATCTTCTAGAGGCTTCTTGCATTTCTTGGCAGCCAGCAGTTGCCTCACTTCATCATCACTTCTCCTCTGTGACTGTCCCACCTCCCTCTTTTCATTTTGACACCCTTATGATTACATTGAAACTATATGGATAATCCAGGTTAGTCCCCACATCTCAAAATCCTTGATTTAATCACACTTCCAAAGTACCTTTTGCCGTGTAAGGTAACGTTCGTGGGTTTAAGGATTAAGAGATGGACATCGTTGAGAGGACCATTGTTCTGTCCACTACAGTCATCATTTTCAGAAGGTACCCTTGACCATTTGGCAAGGAAAAAAAGTGAATAACTGCAAAAAACAAGCAAATACTCAAGAACTAATTTTCATTTTAAAGATTATGAAAGCAGGGAATATAAAACAGGGAATTCCAGAAGGACTTCAGAAAAGCTGTAGAAAGCAAATTGTAACCAGAGCAGTTTACCTTAGCTGGTGAATCCAATTCAGTAACTCCAGGGCTAGGATCTGTGTTTGTTCTCTCCATCTGTCTATCTTAACCCTTTTTTCCTATTTGTAACTGTCTCTCTGACTCTTTTCTTAGCAGTTAGAGTGTAACATAATGATGCCCAACAGGCTTGGCACCAGATAGACCTGCATTTGAATCTTGGTTCTATCCCTTCCCGACTGCATGATTTTACGGTAAATTCCTTACATTTTTTGGGACTCAGTTTCCTCATCTGTAAAATGGGAATTCTACTTATCTCATACAGATGTCGTGAGATGTAATCCATTTGAAGGCGTTGGGCTTGGCATATAGTAAGCATTAAAAAAGTATTACCTAGTGTTTTATAGAACAAAAATATTAATACAATATGAAACATTGTAATAATACCTTGGGTTTGATTAGCACTTTATAGCTTAGAAATTAGTATTTTCAGATATGTCATTTCATTAATACATTATTGCAATATTCTCTAGTATTATACCCATTTGTAAATATTTCAGAGGGTACATTTAGCTGCCTAATTTTTTTTTTTTTTTTTAGATAGAGTCTCCCTTTGTTGCCTGGGCTAGAGTGACTGCCGTGGTGTCAGCCTCGCTCACAGCAACCTCAAACTCCTGGGCTCAAGTGATCCTCCCACTTCAGCCTCCCGAGTAGCTGGAACTACAGGCACGAGCCACCATGCCCGGCTAATTTTTTGTTTCTATTTTTAGTAGAGATGGGGTCTCACTCTTGCTCAGGCTGGTTCTGAACTCCTGACCTCAAACAATCTTCTTGCCTTGGCCTCCCAGAGTGCTAAGATTACAGGCATGAGCCATTGTCTGGCAGCTGCCTAATGTTTTTAAAATGGTAAAGGTTACCCTGGCAAGTATATGAAGAGCCCTTGCTCATAGGCTTTTCAGAGTCGTTTTTTATTGTCAGTCTATGCTCTTACAGGTACAACTCTGCCTTTTTATCCTGATCACCGCCCCCCATTTATTAGTGTCCCTCTCCATTATCTCTAGCAATTATATACAGCCACCCCTAAGCCTTAGTGCACACAATTCCCTGTTGAATCTTGATTCTGTTGCTGTAGACACTGTTAGCAGAGCAGGGAGGCAAGAGCTGTAGGCAGAATTCTATGACACCCTGTGACCCTAAGGAGGGAACCTAGCTAAGCCTGACTGAATTTTCAACCTACAGAATTATGAGATAATAAATAAATACTGTTTTAAGCCTCTAAGTTTGGAGTGATCAGTTATGAAGCAATAGAAAATGAATACAGCATTTAGTCTGAGAGTAAGGTTCTGGATGAAGTGGGTAGTGGGGTGAAGCGGGACAAGTAGAAGAGAGACCAGGGGAATGGAGTGAGGCTATTACTGATGTTATTACAGGTCAGGTGGTAGACGTCTTTAAATGATGGAACATAGAGTTTGGTCTCTATTCTCTGTGTATGCAGGGTTTTTGTTATTTATTTTTTTTAGACACGGTCTCACTCTGTTGTCCTGATTAGAGTGCTGTGGCATCATCATAGCTCACTGCAACCTCAAATTCCTGGCCTCAAGTGATCCTCCCTCCTCAGCCTCCCAAAGTGCTTGGATTCCAGATGTGTGCTACCTTGCCAGGCCTCTGTGTAGGTTTCTTGAATGGAAGTTAATGATAGATCTGTCTTAGATGACTGACACCTACTGATTTAGAAGACAGAAAGAGACCAGTTAAGATGCTCTTAATTATTGTCCACATGGGAGGTAAGCTTTATTGCCAAATTTTTGGCGGATATCTATTTAATAAGAGGTTTTCAGAGAGGCACTTCAGCTACACAAATAGATAGCAACAACCACCTAAATAGTGGGATTTGGGATTCAGAGGCTGTAGCATGAAATGTAGTCATCTATTGTAATAATCTCATACCACTCTTGGTCTAATCATTTTTAGAGCTTGGGATTGAACAGAAGCTCAAGTTGTACATGTGCAGTCTTGTTGACTTGCAGGTTCCTAATCCATGACCACAGGTACAGTAGCTCTTACACTTCCAGAGAAGGCTAAAAATACCAGTTCTGCCTTCAGATCTCAGAAGTGTGATCTAGTAAAATAGTATATGAAGTTTCCATTTTTGTCGACAAGTACCTAGCTAGCTGCTACTTTTTAATAAGGGATTTTAATATGTTTACTGTAAGAAATTACAAGTATTTATACAAGTAAGAGAGAATCTTGTTATTTGGCAGTGTAGCTTCATTAGAAAACCAAAGGTAGACTTTTCAAAAATAACTTTTGATTATAAAAATTTTAACATTTAAATGTTCAGTCAGCATTATGAATCCCCATGTATTCATCACCCAGCATCCATAATTATCAATTTCTGGCCAATCTAATTTCTTCCCATTACCTTCCCATTTCCCACCCCCACCAGTTGTTACGAAGCAAATCCTTATTTTAATGATACATCCTACTATTCTAAGGACCTCTTACAAAAGGCAAGGACTGCTCTTATAAAACATAACCACAGAATAATGGTACTCCTTCTAGAAGAGCTGTGAATAAGAAAAATGTACAGACTTTTGTATGGGTCCACATTCAGCAAATTTTATTATTTGTTTTTAGTGAGCTTGAGCAATAAAGTCATAACATGGTTGTTAAACACTTTCTGCAAAGGAAGCTCTTGAAATTGTGTTTCACTCTACTCTGCATACTGCCTGTAGGCTTCCCTTTCACTGGATTTCTTCCCTCTAAAAGGCTGCATAGTTTGCTACTCATCAGAAGAATGACTCTGTGATCTCAAGATACCAAAACTTAACTCACCTAGCTCATTTTTGTATCAGTTGCTGCTAAAAGGTCATTTTTTTTAACTGGCTGGTTGAGCCAGGTGACTAGTGAAATATGATTCATGTGAATAACAAGATCTCATCCCTGCTTCTTTGTCCACCCCCTAACTACACCCCCAAATCAGGGCTCTGGTTAGTGCCCAAGATATACAACTAATAGCTCTACTTTGTATGTAAGTGGACTAATTAATTTCTTCCAACTCAGAAACCAGTAGAACAGATAGAAATTTTATAGATTCATGAATAAGGGACATCTGAGAGAAAAGTGTTCTAAGCCAAGGGAACAGAAAGTGCAAAGGCTCTGAGGCAGAAGCATGCTTGACATGGTATTCCTGTGTACTGGTGTTGTCCTTTCTGTCACAGCTAGGCCATAAAACCCTAGAAAGGATCACAGTCCGGCAAAGCTAACAATGGTACAACTGTGTCTCTAAGGTCCAGCAAATATCCTCGTTGGTAGTTTCTAAGGGAAATAGGAAGAAATTTCAAGATGAATGTGTCATGGTAGCCCAGGGTACAAGAGTACAAGTTGATGTTAACATCAAGGAATATTCCTGGAAAAGGAGAACACAGCAAAACTTAGCCACACACTGAGGTGTTAAAGGATAAATGTATTCATTTAATGGTAAAACTGGGCTCATCTAATGATTTGGTGGGATTGATTTGTAAGACACGTGAAAATGTCATTACCAGGATTTTGCCACCTGCACACCTCTCTACACTTACAGTAGTGAATAAGAATGCTTGAATTCATGCATCATCCTACATTTCTGAATACTCCCATTCACTAGGCTCTTACCAAAAAGTAAGACCAATAGAGAAAAAGAACAAAGCTTCTTCCTCTCTCTATCCCACTTAAAACATGGCACTAAGAATTGAGCCATGGAATTGATCCACTGTGAAACATAGGATGTTAGTTAGAGCTTAGAAATCATCTAGGTAAACAGCCCGTTTTTTAGTGAACAACTGTTCACTGTCTACATCCCCCTCCCTCCAACTGCCCCCTCTTCTCACCACTGCCTTGCGCCTTCCCTTTCTCCAGTTTCTGGTACTGACTCTAACTTGCCTCCTCCTTGTTCCCAGCCAGCTCTCCCTGGGTGAGTTCTGCTGCCCAGGAAGACCAAAGCTTTTTACTTGTGCCTATTTGAATTCTAATTGTTTTGGGTTACATTTTGTTCTTTCCTTAAAAACAAGGGAAACTGAATGAACACTTTGGCAGGAAAGAGGGGTTTATTTGAAGGGCACAGAGACCTGATAAAGGAAGCTCTTTGCAAGGGCAGCTCCAGGGGTCTCAGCAGCAGAAAGATGCCACCACTCAGGGACTCAAGCCCCGCTGAATTCTGCTGCTGGGTTGTTGTTTTTTTTCTGCCCTAGATTTAAATTCTCAGGCAAGAGGATACTAATTGACCTGGCTTGGGTTATGTGCTCATTCTTGGGTAGGGATGGAGAATTAGGCATTCTCCACCAGAACCACGTGGAGGTGGGGATGGTAAAGATAGAGATGCTGTGGAGAGAAAAATACTTCTGTCAACTCCTAAAATTAACTGCTCTGCTTGGGAATTTCACATGTGTGTCACGAAGGCTTATTTTTAGAACTTCATTCTGTCTGTAAGGACCCAGTTTTTAGATGCAACAACCTTGTGTGATTGGTCTTGATGTTGGTTCTAGACTATAGTTTGCAATCCAGCTTATCCCACCGTTTTAGAAAGAGCAAATTTGCTGCTCACATCATTCTGGGTTACTCTTCAGCTAAGGCAGGGCCATCTCTTAGCTCCATGGTGAAAAGCTAAGCAGAGACAGACTCAAGAGGGATGGGGTGACTTACCTAAGATCCTACAGGTGGTAACGGCAGGACTACAGCCCACATGTTCTGAGTCCCCACCCAGTGTTCCTTCATACTGCATGTAATTATTTTCAGCCCAGCATTTGAAAGCTAACCAGAAAAGAACAGATATATTGCCAGGATATGAGTACATTCAGAAGAGTTTGAAAGATACTACCTTTTGTGCACAGGGATTATGATTTGGACACATTAAAAGTTAGAAATAGAATGTCAACAGTGGTGTCCTGCTGGAATTGTAAAATTATTAAGAAAATGAATGGTAGTTTGAAATGGAAGAGATAAAGGACTTTGTACTTTTCCACACATGTGACAGGTGAAAAAGCAGAAAAAGCAGGAGGAAGACTGGCAGTATAAGGTAGGAGTAAGATAAGGTACCCATAGCCAATTTGGGAAGTGAGCCAGGTTATAGTTCACCGCAGCTCTATTACGAGATGTCACTTTCCCCAGTCCCATGACAACAGCCTCTTTGGGAGTGAGAGCTATAGCTGGCTTCTACATTCACAACTGACATTTCCACTACCCCGAACACACCGTGTCATGGAGTCTCCTGCATTTGGAACTAGGGAGTGGCATCTGAGAAGCCCTATACCCAGGACTTCCCTGTTTTTAGTAATCCTGGCCCCAGGGATAGAGAAAGAGACACATTCCAATAGAAGATAATGTAAAAAAAAAAAAAAAAAAAAAAAAAAAGGACAGAGAAGGAGGAGATTGGGCAGGAGACGCTAGGTGATGAGCAACTAGCGCATTGGTGCTCCTGGGCTTTGTTTGATCCGTGCCTCTTCTCTCCCTGGAAAGGGAGGGAGGCTTCGCTGTCGAGAGGGGGTCGCCATCGCAGTTCTGAGCTCAGAGTCGCTAGGGCTTCTCTCAAACCTGTGTGCTGAGGAGACTCAGATGTTGGCCTCAGCTCCTAGGCTGAACTCAGCAGATCGGCCCATGAAAACTTCTGTATTGACAGAAAGGAAAGGATCCTTCAGAAAGCAACACCCATTATCCTGGGCTTGGCAACAAGGAAGAGGACAGGTAGTGGAAATCCTACAATCTGAAAAGCAGACTGAAAGGTGACAAAGAAGCTGAAGATGGGTGGCGCAGAGAGGTATAACATTCCAGCCCCTCAATCTAGAAATGTTAGTAAGAACCAACAACCGCTTAATAGACAGAAGACCAAGGATCAGAATTCCCAAATGAAGATTGTTCATAAGAAAAAAGAAAGAGGACATGGTTATAACTCATCAGCAGCTGCATGGCAGGCCATGCAAAATGGGGGGAAGAACAAAAATTTTCCAAATAATCAAAACTGGAACTCTAGCTTATCAAGTCCCAGTTTGCTTTTTAAATCTCAAGCTAATCAAAACTATGCTGGAGCCAAATTTAGTGAGCCGCCATCACCATGTGTTCTTCCTAAACCACCAAGCCACTGAGTTCCTGTTTCCTTTAATCCTTCAGACAAGGAAATAATGACATTTCAACTTAAAACCTTACTTAAAGTACAGATATAAAATAACAAAGTAGCATTTTTAAAACTTAGGTGTTTATGGCTAGTCAATTGGTCTGAAACAGATTCACTAGGGAATCCTTTTGTGTAGAACTAATTAATGTAAAAAATATAATTAGATTTCATCTCATTTGCTTTATGTGTTGTGTGCACTGTGATGTAATAGTAGTATCAGTGCAGCTTAAGGTAACTAAATTAATAATTGTATTTGGTAATAAGTATTCTCAATTGAGTATCTTATAAGTGAAACTATTCTTGTTTAGATTTGGGGAAATGGTAAAGGAATCAACTTTTTCTATTGTTTGTTGGGGGGAAACATAATAATTTAAGATTTATCATTCATGGATCTCACTAGATTTACTTGACTTAGTGAATCAGATTATAAGCATCTAGCTAATAAGTACAGAGATTGAAAACTAGTTGAACATTTCAAAGTTCAGTATACTAGAAACAGCCACACGAGTAATACGCCAACAACTTGATGCACTGCCAAAAGAAAATGTGAATTTTTCTTAGTAATTGCATTTTAGTAAATTGTGCAGTGGTGGATGTGGAAAGGATACTTGGGGTTTACTAGAACGAGGCACAAAATACCCTGATGGCCCTATTTTTTAATGCATGGATAGGTGTCTGCTAACAAATGCACCAAAACCATTTTTTATAGAAACAGTATATAATGGTCACTGAATAGCTTTCAAAATACATTTTTATATTATAGCACTGCGTAAGCTATTCTGACAGTGATCTGGCCTCATCATCCCTGCAAAGTGTGCTTAAGTGGGGAGTTGTATAATGTGAAAGTTTTAAGTACCTATGGAAGAAAGAGCCATGTAAATACATGTAATAAACTTATAGCATATGTGAAGTTTTCTTGGCCTTTATCCTACAAAAATAGAATTATTTTAGTATAAATTTGCTGAATATAAGACCATGGACTGTTTTTTATACTATGGCCTAATTTTAAAGGTCCAAAAATAATTTGTTTTTAAAGTTTGCCCTTGTGCTAAAGTGCCAGTGTGTATAATTGTATTGGTTGTAAACTATATTTCAAAGTAAAGCCTAGTATAAGTTTTATATTACAAGTAAACCGACTTTAGCTGCTAAAACACTTCTTATTTTTAAGAGGTGAAATGCAGTATGGGACTATTTCCCCCCCTTCTTTAAGCCCAAAGATGAACTATTAAAGGGTCCCTTAAAGATTCATTTTGTTTCACCAATTCTTACAACCTATGATACAAAGACTGTTTAGTGTAAGGTGGTACCATTGGTTTTTTGTCAAGAATAAGTGCAACCCAGGGGACTACTTTATGCAGAAGATGTAATTTCTTGCATAATACTTTGATAACATGTTTTACCAACTGTAAGGGTAAATGCTAAATGTAACAGCTTAACCTAATCACAAGTTAAAAAAGTATGAGTATCAGTTAAAAAGCTTGGATTATTAATGTCCTATTTTCTAATTTGGCACCTTTTTTGATGTTTATAAGCAGAGTAGCTTTTGTAGTTCTCCAACTAAATTCATAGGAATATTGCCCAAGTCAAATATTGGTATCTTAAAATTTATATAAGCACTTAATGTACATAACACAAATTTGAATCATGAAATTTAAAAATAAAAATTGTTTTTTCTCCCCCCCCAAAAAAAGGACAAAATTTACCTCCCTTTATGGCTATGTCAGAGAAGTTACTCAAAGGAGAATATCCAAGAATGCATTCATATGATAAAGAATGGCTCCTTTGTTCATGAGAGAAAATGTTGATAATACTTTAGATAAGCAAACATCTGCAACGTTTTGTATGAACACTCTAACTTGTGTGTTTCATTTTTACATGTGTTTTGTCTTCCCAACTATTAATATTATTGTGAGAACCTGTGGGCAGCATCATTACTTGCCTCTGAGTATCTACAACTCTTAAAATGGCAATTTGCGAACAGTACATACTTAGTAAATGTTTGTTGCTGATAACCAAATATAAGTTTACAATTTTTGTTTATTTTTAAAATCAATTGTGTCTTAATGGAAGTTACTGATTTACTTCTCAATTTTTGCTACATTTTCACATGTAATCCCTTAAGCCTTTTAGATAAATCCTTAGTATTAATAGAAATATGATTTTAATCTGGATTACCATAAGTCAATTAGATTTGGCACACAGTTTGTTGATAAAATCAGAGAACCATAAAACTAGAAGAGACTCAAGCTTTGACTCTCAAGTGGGTGCTGTCCAGGATAAATAATTGCCAATTTTATTTTAAATATCACTATTTACTAAAATTATAGTTATTTATATGGTATCAATGGCCCATTCTGTGTGGATATATCGTAAAATGAATATAGTTAATTGTATAAATAACATATAATAGGAGACAACTGTATTTTAAATACCTTTTTAAAATCGTACTGCTAGTGCTTTGATATCCTGCATTAGTTTTCTGGGGTTGTTGTAACAAAGTACCACAAATTGGGTGGTTTAAGCAGCAGAAATTTATTTGTCTCACTGCTTTTAACTCGCCTCACTCACAATGATTCTTGATCAATTGTCTTTTCTTTGAACTCTCTTACTCACTTCAAAGTCTTTTTCTCCCTAGCATTTAAATGTGGTTAAGGCTCCTCTAATTTAAAAACAAATCAACAACCTCAGTGCTGTCTCCCCTACATTCTACCCTATATATCTTCTCCTGTCAAAGTCAAATTTCCTGAAAGAGTTGTTTACACTCCTATTTCCATGTCCAGGTTCCCCATTCACTCCTCCCTCTCTGGCAAGCAGCCTTCAATGTTCACCTCTTCCATGAAAGTGCGGCCAAGCAGACCACAAAGCACCAAACTGCTGGATCCAATGAGCACTTTTTTGTCCTTGTTTTACTGACTGCTCATCAGTATTTGACACTATTGGCTGTGGCCTTCTTTTTGAGATGCATTTTTCTCCAAGTACCTCTTTGGCCTATCCTTCATTTTCTTGTAGCTGCTGCTCCTCTATTTCCCCTTAAATTCGGATTTCCTCTGAGCTTTGTCCTAAGCTTTTGTTTCTCCTCACCCTGCACCCTCTCCCTGGGTAATCTCGTGCTGTTGCTGGCTTCAATTTCCATCCTTATTTTGACAATTCCCAAATTTGTCACGCCAGCCACCTGCTTCCTAGACATATTTTCCCACATGTTCTGCAGGCCTTTCAGATGTAATGTCCTGAGCCTGAACTCATCATCTTCCCCTCAAAAACCTGTTCTTCCTCCCTGTTCCCTAGCTCAGGGATGACTATCACCACCTCTCCAACTGCCCAAGGCAGAAACGTGGGCAGCATCCTCAACTTGACAGGGAAAACTCCCCACCCCGGGGCCCCATGGCTGAACTCACTGCAGATTGGAAAATATGTAAAGCTTGTTGCTGATTGGATGCTTTTGAATCCCACCGCTGATTGAATAACTCCTTATGCTCATAGTTAATTGGTTGTGTGTAACCCCCAAGAAATG
Source organism: Microcebus murinus (assembly GCF_040939455.1). Lineage (NCBI taxonomy): Eukaryota > Metazoa > Chordata > Mammalia > Primates > Cheirogaleidae > Microcebus > Microcebus murinus. The sequence continues at coordinate 59,818,558 of NC_134108.1, read as the reverse complement.
TATAAAACTGGAGAAAACAAGGAAGGGGGGCTCAGAATTTGGTGGCATGCCCCTCTGAGCCCACAGGCGAAATAAAGGCTGATTCTCTGACTCTCTGTGTGCCACTAAGTTCCTTCCCCGGGCAGTCGCTGTAACACTCGCTGTAACAAACTTACACTCTCTTCACCCCCTCCATCATCCATGTGCAGCTGCTGTCATCTCTTGCCTGGATTACACCCTCCTCAGTGGCTTTCCTTCCTCTGCTTGCATACTGATGCTGCAGTGATCCTTTACAAATAAGCCGTCTCACTGATCCCCCTGATTAACAACCAACAAATAAATGCACCTTACTAGGTCCTTCAGAATCCAGCTTGTGCTTCCTCTGTAGCTTCCATATTTTATCACCTTCCACTTGTATCTTCAGTCAAATGAGCTTTCTCCTTTCCCAGAATCCATTATGACTTTCACTATGCCGTTCCCTTTACTGGAGTGGTCTTTTCCCCATTATCCCTTAAAATGGCTAACTCCTGCTCTCTCAGTTCTACACCCATCAGGAGACTTTGGGTAAGTTAACATAGTTGTGTTTCAGTTTCCTCTTCTGTAAAATAGGGATAAAAATAATACCTCCTTCACGGTGTTAGAGGACTAATGAAATAAAATGTGTCTAAGTGCTTAGGATTAAACTGAAGCATGGAAGATACTCAATAAATGTTTGCTAGTTATTATTATTATCACTTGTTGGACTGAGTTTATGTGCCATGTTATCCAGGATTCCTTGCCTGACCTGGGAAATCTCAGTAGAATGACCCTCCATGAACCAGTACCCCCTGCATTATCATTGCCTGTTCATTTGTCTGTTTTCTCTTCTCCCGACTACCTGCCCACACACTCTTCCCACCAAGGTAGCTTGTGGGCCCTGTGGGACCAGGAACCATAACTGTCATTTTTACTGTGGTATTCTATAATTTTTGTAGAAGCTCAAAATTTCGTATTGTCTGAATGAATATGGATGCAACATGATTTCAATGTATTATTGCTATCTGCTTCTGCTAATTCTTCACTTTCTGGACTAGCTCTGAAGTGCTTGAACCCTCATCAAGATTTATGACTCTTTGTAATCATGCTAAAATGAAGAATAACTATTAATGAAGTATTGTCTTCCTGACATGCCCGCCCAATTTAGGTACATCATAATTCCGATTAGCCTTGGCAAAATCCCAGCAACTAATAAACTGAATCTTGTATATCTTACTGGAGAGTAGAGGCTAATCAAACAAAATTATGATTTATTTGGTCTCAGCATCTGTCTTGGAAACCCAAACTAATTGCAGTAGCCCCTTGCTATCTTTGATACATAATGTGGGTCCCAGCTTGACTATTTGAGGCAATCACTTTTAAATTCATATCTACCCAAACATTTTATACCTGGTTCTTCCAAGGGAAAAGCCCTAATGTGTAGTATTTGCTCATTTTTCTAGTGAAAATAATCCAACATTGACTGATGATGACAACCTGATATTTCCAAATTCCTGAAAATTTAGTGATAACTTTTTGCAAGTAGTACAAGCAGGCTCTACAACACCGCAGTCTAGATGGGTGTGTAGGGGTCAATATTAACTTTACCTCATGAATAAGTATTCATCTTAAGGACATAAGAGTTAACTGTGTATGATTGAAAAAGATTCTGAAAGAAAGTGGTGATTTTGAGAGAGGCCTGGATCAGATTATTTCCAGGCTTTCCCTTTATGTATGTGCACCTCAGCAACTAGGGCTCTCCTCATGCAAATCAGGCATAAAGCTGTCCCCTCCCCCAGGGGGAAAGGTGTAGTAGGCACATGTCCATGTCTTAATGCCTGAAGTCTGTGAATATGTTACCTTACAAGGCAAAGGGGAATTACAGTTGTAGATGGAATTAAGGTTGCTAATCAGCTGACTTTAATTTTAATTTTGTCAGATTCTAGCCCTGATCAGTTTGTTTTTTTATTAATTTCAAAATATTAAGGGAGTACAAATGTTTCTGTTATGTGGAGAGCTTCTATAATGCTTAAGCCAGGGCTTTTAGTGTGCCTATCACCAGAATAGTGTTTCATTGTACCTGATAGCTAAGTTTTTATTCTTCACTCCACTCCCACACTCCCTCCTTCTTAGTTTCCAATGTTCTTTACACCACTTTGTGATCATGTGTACCCTTCGTTTAGCTCCCAATTATTAGTGAGAACATATGGTATTTGTTTTTCCATTTCTGAGATACTTAAGATAATGATCATCACTTCTATCCAAGTTGCTGCGAAGGACATCATTTCCTTCTTTTTTATGGCTGAGTAGTACTACATGGTGTGTGTGTGTGTGTGTGTGTGTGTGTGTGTGTACACCATACTTTCTTTATCCACTCATCAGTTGATGGGCACGTAGGCTGATCCCACATCTTTGCAATTGTGAATTGTGCTGCAGTAAACGTTTGAGTACAGGTGTCTTTTTGACACAATGACTCCTTTGGGTAGATACTCAATAGTGGGATGCTAGATCAAACAGTAAGTATACATTTCTTTCTTTGAGGAATCTCCATACTGTTTTCCATTAAGGTTGTACAAATTTGCAGTCCTATCAACAGAGTATAAGCATTCCTTTCTCTTTGCATCCATGCAAGCTTCTGCTGTCTTATGACTTTTTACTATTGGCCATTGCGACAGGGTATGATGGTATCTCATTGTGATTTTAATTTGCATTTCCTTGATGATTAGTGATGTTGAGCATTTTTCCATTTGTTTGTTGGCCATTGACTATCATCTTTTGAGAACCTTCTGTTTGTGACTTTTCCTCACTTTTCAGCCCCTAAATCAACCCCAAAATCAACTTTTGGGGTTGATTTTGTTTTTCTTGTTGATTTGTTTGGATTCTTTGTAGATTCTGGATATTAGCCGTTTGTCGGATATATAGTTTATGAATATTGTCTCCCATTCTGTAGGTTTTTTATTTATTCAGTTTATTATTTCCTGTGCTTTCCAGAAGCTTTTTAATTTAAGTAAGTCCCATTTATTTATTTTATTGTTGTTTTATTTGCCTTCAGGGTCCTATTCATATATTCTTTGCCTAGGCTGATGTCTAGAGGACTTTTTCCTACATTTTCTTCTAGAAGTTTTATGGTTTTATGCCTTACGTTTAAACCTTTTATCCATCTTGAATTAATTTTTGTATATGGTGAGAGATATGAGTTCAGTTTTACTTTTCTGCATGTAGCTATCCAATTTTCCCAGTGCCACATATTGAATAGGGCATCCTTTCCCCAGTATATGTTGTTGTCTGCTTTGTCAAAGACCTTGACAGTTGCTTGTAGCTATATGGTTTTATTTCTGGGTTCTCTATTATATTTCATTGGTCTATGTCTCTACTTTTATACCAATAATATACTATTTTGGTTACTATAGCCTTGTAGTATAATTTGAAGTTTGGTAATATGATGCCTCTAAATTTGTTCTTTTGATTAAATTGTTTTGGCTATTTGGGCTCTTTGTTGGTTTCATAGGAAGCATAGAACTATTTTTTCCTAGATCTGTTAAATATTATGTTGGTATTTTGATAGGGATTGCATTGCATCTGTAAATCACTTTGGGCAGTATGGGCGTTTTAATGATATTGATTCTGCCAATCTATGAGCATGGGATATTTTCCTTTTTTTTTTTTTTTGTCATCTACAGTTTCTTCAGTGTTTTGTAGTTATCTTTGTAGAGATCTTTCACCTCCTTGGTTAAGTATATTACTAGTATTTTATTTTCTTTGTAACTATTGTAAATGTTATTAAGTCCTTGATTTGACTATCAACTTGACTCTTATTAATATATAGAAATGCTGTTGATTTATATACATTGATTTTGTAACCTGAGACTTTGTTGAATTTATTTATCAAGTCTAGTAGTCTTTGGTGGAGTCTTTAGGGTTGTCTAGATTCAAGATCATATCATCAGCAAAAATCAATAGTTTTATCTCCTCATTCCCAATTTGGATACCCTGTATTTCTTTCTCTTGACTGGTTGCTCTGGCTAGGACATCCAGTACTATGTTCAATAGAAGTGGTGACAGTATTTACCCTTGTCTTGTTCCAGTTCTTAGGGAGAATGCTTTGAACTTTTACCCATTCAGTATTATGTTGGCTGTGGGTTTGTCATAAATGGGCTTTATAATTTTTAAGTATGTTTCTTCTACACCTAGTTTATTGAGGGTTTTTATCATGAAAGGGTGCTGGATTATATTAAATGCTTTTTCTACATCTACTGAGATGATCACATGATCTTTGTTTTACCTTCTGTTTGTGTGGTAAGTCACATTTATTGATTTGCATATGCTGAACCATCCTTACATCCCTGGGTTAAAACCCACTTGATCATGGTGAATTATCTTTTTGATGTGCTATTGAATTCAGTTTGCTAGTATGTAGCTGAGGATTTTTGGTATGTGGGATATTGTCCTAATCATCATGTTGGATAACACCTTGTGGTTTTGTTTTCCCACTTGTGTTATTGTTTTATAAGAGCTGTGAGCTATAACTTTTGTATTTTTTTTCCAGTGGTGCATATCTATTGTGCTGTTCCATGTATAGTGTGCTCTTGAGTATTTCCTATAGCGCAGGTCTAGTAGTGATGGATTCCCTTTGTGTTTGCTTGTCTGGAAAAAAATTTATTTCTCCATCATTTATGAAACTTAGTTTTTCAGGATACAAAATTATTGGCTGACAGTTGTTTTATTCAAGAAGACTAAAAATGGGGCCCCAATCCCTCTGGCTTGTAAGGTCTCTGCTGAGAGTTCTGCTGTTAGCCTGATGGGTTGTCCTTTGTAGGTTATTTGTTGCTTTCATTTTATAGCTTATTGAATTTTCTCCTTCAGTTTGACTTTGGCCAGGTTGATGACTGTGTGTCTGTCTTAGAGATATTCTATTTGCTACGAATCTTCCCTATGTTTGATAACCATTTTGTATTTGGATATCTGAATCTCTGGCAATACCAGGGATGTTTTTCTCAATAATTCCCTTGAATAGGTTTTCCATGATTTTTGTTTTTCTTTTCTTCTTTGTTCTTTTTTTGCATCTTTGTCTGACTGGGTTAGTTCAAAAGTCTTGTCTTCAAGCTCTGAGGTTCTTTCTTCTGCTTGGTCTAGCCTGTTGTTGAAGCTTTCTGCTGTATTTTGAAATTCCCTAAATCACTTTTTCATTACTTTAAGTTCTGTTATATTCTTTCTTATATTGTGACTTTTTAACTTTTTAGTGACTTTTTCATTTTTTTCATTCATGTCCTGAAACTTTTTTTCTTTTCTTTTTTTGAGACAGATTCTCACTTTGTTGCCCAGGCTAGAGTGAGTGCCGTGGCATCAGCCTAGCTCACAGCAACCTCAAACTCCTGGGCTCAAGCAATCCTCCTGCCTCAGCCTCCCGAGTAGCTGGGACTACAGGCATGTGCCACCATGCCCGGCTAATTTTTTCTATATATATATTAGTTGGCCAATTAATTTCTTTCTATTTATAGTAGAGATGGGGTCTTGCTCTTGCTCAGGCTGTTTTCCAACTCCTGACCTTGAGCAATCCGCCCGCCTTGGCTTCCCAGAGTGCTAGGATTACAGGTGTGAGACACCACGCCCGGCCTCATGTCCTGAAATACTTTTTTGGCTTCTTCTTTGTGTTGGTTTTCAACTTTCTTTTCAATCTCATTCATCTTATTTGCCATCCATATTCTGAATTCCATTTCTGACATTTTAATAATTTCCTTTTGACTGGGTCTGTTGCTGTGGATTTGTTGGGATCCTTTTGGGGTGTCAAAACAGCCTGTTTTTTCATATTGCCAGAATTCTTTTGCTGGTTTCTTCTCAACTGAAACCTCTTTGCTTAGCTCAGGACAGGTTTGCAGTGCATCTATTCTCAATTGCTGGGCACTCTCCTACTTAGTGAGGAGCAGTGGTCCCTAGATGGTGGTTTTGAGTCCTACTCCAGAAGACTGACGTGACAAGAGGGGGTAGATATACTGAGAGCCTGTAATACAGCTGCTCTGTGTTGTCCTGTTCCCCTGTGATTGTTATATCCATGTGGGATTATCTTTGTGGAAATGGTGGGCTGTTCCCCAGGCTGCTGTTGGAAGCTCAGATGGGAGACTGGGTGAATCCCTCTCCATGGATGCTGGCATTGTGGGATATTGCTTTGCCTGGGTCTCCCACTGCAGTGGCAGTGGAAGTGGCAGCTGAGCAAGGCTATCTATGTGGTGGTCACAAGTGTCAGTGCTATGGGCGTTCACTCCACCTGGATCCAGGTGTAATGGCAGCATGCAGCTAGTAGAGGGTCCATGGGAGAGCATTGGACTGCAGGGGTGGGTCCTGCCATGTGGCAGGTGGGAGCTGTGGGGTCAGGGCTGCAGGGCTGGGTGATGGTGTGGGGGCTTCAGGGCTGTGGCTAGGGCCCTCTTCCTGCAGCAGGTCATACTGAGGCAGTCACTACAGGGTTTTTCAGGTGAAATATAATCAACCACAGAATAATGCATAAAACATAAATGTACAGCCTAATGAACTGTTGTGAAATGAACAGCCCCAAATCCTTTCCTAGAGTCAAAAACATAACAAGAACCTCAGGAGAACCCTATGTACACCTCATATAAGCACTTTTCATTTGCTGCTTTGTGCTGCCTTATTAACTTTTAAGGACTTTGAAGATTGGTGTATTAGCCATGATTCTTATGTTGGATATGATAAAACCCAAATTAACTGAGCTTAAATCGTAAGTGAAAAATTTATTGTTCACAGAATCAAACAGTGGGAAGTGTGGAGATGGAGCAGTTGGTTTTAGGATGACCTAGGATGTAAGTACTGTCACTTGGCCCTCCCACTTCCTTTTCTCTCCTTGCTTTCCTTCTCTCTGCTTCTCTCCGAGTGATAGCCTCACTCTCACTAAACGGTTCACCCTGGAGCCTTGTACCTTGTTGTCTTCAGACCAGAAAAAAGATTCTCTTTCCTTCACATGAAAAAAAGAAAAACATCTTGGAAAATGTCTATTGACTGGCTGACCTGAGTTACATGCCCATCGCCAGGATCAGGGTAGTGGGACTGTTACAAGGAGAAGGGTGAGGCCAGAGAAAGGTGCTGGCAACAGAAAACAATAGCCATGACAGAAGCATCACTTTTGCTCAGCGCCCTAAATCAGTGGTCCCCAACCTTTTTGGCACCAGGGACCCATTTCATGGAAGACAGTTTTTCTATGGATAGGGATGGAGGCGGGGGGTGGGAGTTGGAGCTTAGGTGATGATGTGAGCAATGGGGAGTGGCTGTAAATACAGATGAAGCTTCACTAGCTTGTTCCCCTGTAGCTCACCTCCTGCTGTGCAGTCTGGTTCTTAAGTTCCTGGAAGACAATTTTTCCTCCTCTAACGATGGGCAGAGGTGGGACAGGGGATGGGGGAGGTGGAGCTCTGTGGTAGGTTCCTAATAGGCTGTGGCCTAAATGATTGTTACATTCTCTGTAGAGGAGGCAATCCTACCTTCTGTCTTTAATATTGCAGGGGTCCCTGTGGGGACCTCAACTGGGTCTTCTCTGGTACACAGGCATGCCGGGGTTTGTGAGGAAGACTGCTGAATGTGGTCCTCTGTGTGCCACAGATCAATTCCTATGAGGTGCTTAAGTAACTTCAGGGATAAGAATATCATCCTAAGGGAAGGCAGAGATGAGGAACATGCTTAGTTTAAAAACACCAGGGAAGTGGTGATTTTTGAGGACAGAACATCTTCTGTTACTCAGATTGTTCCCTTGGCCAGCTCTCTGAGACTCAGGTCTGTGTTTGGAGAAGGGTTTCTGAGCCACAGCACTATTGACAGTGATAATTCACTGTTGTGAGGGCTGTCCTGTGGATTGTAGGATGCATCCCTGGATTTGCCCTCTAGATGCCAGTAGCACTGTCTCTCTCCAGGATGCAAAACACTGATGACCCCAGACATTATATCCCTTGAGGGACAAGATCACCTTTCGTTGAGAACCATTGGCCTAGAAGAAAGGAGCTATAAAAAGGCAAGAGAGGGGAAGTAAGTAAAAAGGGAAAGAGCTGACATTCAAGGTACCTGTGGAGGGTCACTTGTAGTATCTGCAGCAAAAGTACCTTTTTTTTGTGCTACCAAGGGTACATTGGATGAGTTGATGGAGCTCATTGGTAAAATACCTTTGAGACAACTTGAAATAAAATTTGGGGAAGCCAGGGCTCTGAATTCCAGCAAACAGGCTGAAGCTGGAGAAATATGTTTGTGTTATTTTTGACAGTTATCATGACCTCTTTTTACCTTCAGGCTGATGTGGCCTGGGAAGCATTAGTTAAATTTGAATGAATGGATTATTTTAATGAATGAAGTTAATTATTTTTAATGGCATGTTTAAATTCATACATTACTACTGTGGGATTAGAATTTTAGAAACGTCAGGTACATTAATCTACATTATACTACTTGAAAATAGTAATGAACTTTCTGTGAAAATTGATCCCACACAGATAGTTCTAAGATTAGAAACTAAAATTTTGATGTATCACCAAGTGTTCATTTCAAATTCCATGATAGGTGGAATTCGGCCTATCATTCCATGATAGGCCTAAATATAAGAGAGAGACTTTTCAAAATAGGGTCTGTGAAATACCTTTACATTCAGCGTGTTACTCACCACTTTTTAATAAAGAAAATTTATATCATTAAAAAGGACTTCCATTAATTTGTTTTAAAATAACAAGTCTTATTCCACCTGAAAGTGTTTTGACGCAGTAATGGGCAAGAGGGGAGATAAAAAAGGAAATATTAAAAAGAAATAGTAAAATTTCTCAATTAAGTCTCCCTTTTAAAGATGGAGAAAATGAATGGCTGTTATTTTGCCTGTGCATCCCGTTTCCTTATTGGGATAAGAGAGCTTCACTCTTCCTTCGGGGAAGTACTCCTTCCCCATTCCACATGTTCCTGTGGCCCCCGCCCAACCTCCATGTCAGCAGTGGAGCCCATCAGCAGTGATGAGCTCATGACCAAGACTGGGCCAATTACATTCTCCTGGGAATTTGAATCTCGGATGGAGTAAAGTTGTTTGGGTTCCTGGTCCTATCAAAAGCTTGAGTATTCAGATTTTCCCTCCCAGTCCTTAAACTCTATCGGCCACCAGTATCCTTCCAAAAAAGTACCTTTTTACTTAAGTTATTTAGAATCAATTTCTGTTGCTTAAAATAAAGCAGAGAGCTATAACTGATATAGGAGATTCTGATAAAAAATACTGTGACTCATTTGTCCGTATGGCTAAAGAGAAAGGCAGAGGTTCAGGAAGGAGTATGGAATTGGAGCTGAAAGGCAGACATCTTGGGTCTATGCTTCACCAAGTGTTGGAAGTATGGGAACTATTTACATGTGTTTTATTTGTTTTTTAATCTTCCATTCATACCAGGCTTATATATATAAGTGTAGTTATGTAGTTGCCAATGTGGCCTGATTAATTTCAGGACTCCCAAAATGTTTAAGCAATTTTTGTATGACTATGATGCTTACTATTTTCCAATAATGCAATTAAAAGTGTTATAATAACAATTTTTATAGGTTGATTTTAAAAAAGTGGTTCTTTTTATTTATTAATGTATTTTCATAAGTGTTATTTAAGCTCATTGTAAAAATTGTAAATAGTACAACAAGGTATAAAATGAAAAATAAAAGATCCACATCATCCCCTTTTCCAGAGAAAATAAAATTTCTTATCAAGGATATTTCTAGATATTTCTTTACAGTACAGTAAATTTTCACTAAGATCCCATTATGTTTCTAGTTGATTAGGCTGAATTAGACTGAAAACAATAACAGCATTTGACATAAGAGAATGTGGCAGAGAAAATGTAAACATCAAACATTTTATCAGCAAAAATTTTCCCATGGCACTAGTTTTGAGTGACATTGGTGTGCCTGATGAATAAATAGGGTGAATTAGCTACAAAATGTACCCACAGGTAATTGAATAAATTGAGGTGTTAGCTAGAGTTATTTTGTATTTTCTATTTGAAAACTAGAGAATATCATCCCAAAATCAATTTTGGTTTTGGCATAATTAATATTGACCTGTTCTCTCTGGAAGTACAGTAATTAGAGAGATGACTGAGTGATTCCTTAAGTCACTACTGGTTTGTGACAGAAAAACCATGAGATTGGCGTTAAGAATGACACTTTCCTCCTCACTTGCTACGGGAGGAGGCAGCTATCAGGTGTTTGCTCTGGAGTTGAATAAGGAACTATGACATCGCTCTCTTTTATTCTATAGTTTTAGATTGAAATCTGATCTGTCTAGAGACAATGTCAGCTCGCTGATTCTCCCAGAGATGTTAAAGTATAAATTTTATAAATGCTTATGATAACACTAGATTCATGCTCTGCTCTAATATCTTGGCTCATGGACAAGCTGATGATAGACGGGGAAAAAATGCTGCAAAACTTACCGTGTTCCAGGAGGCTTCTCCAAGTATGTGAAAGGTAAGCTAAAAAAAAAACCAACCAAAAAAGTGTTCCACACTCAACCATACTCTAGGATACTTGTTTAAAAATGTGAGCTTCCCCCATGTGAGGACACAGCGAATGCTCAGCCATCTGTAAACCAGGAAGCCTCACCGGAGCCCAGCCATGCTGCCACCCCGACCCAGGCTTCCAGCCTCTAGCACAGTGAGAAATAAGTGTCTGTTCTGTAGAAGCCCCATTTGTGGTACTTGTTACAGCAGCCAAGCTATACTAGCCTTGCTTCCCTTTGTATGTTTATTGCACAGGGACACATCACTGAGTGGTACATACACTGCTTCATGGAAATGGAATTAACTCCATGAACTTAAAATGTGGCTATTTGTGAGGTGCCTAGTCAAGTCTTTGCCCATTTTCCTGTTTGTCTTTTTATTATTGGTTTGTGAGTTCTTCATGTATTCTGGATGTTTCATCTTTTAAGCTACATCTATTGCAAATATCTTTTCTCACTCTGTAGTTTATCTTTTTTGCCCTTTTTATGGTGGGTGGGGGGCAGAGTCCCAGAGGAGACAGGATAGGGCAGGGTGAGGCTGGGCTTGGAGAGTTGGGGGGCATGCAGCTGTGTCACTGGAGACCCTGGCCCACTTGCTGGCTAGGCTCTATCCTGCAGTGCATTGACCAGGGTGCCTGACCCCCCAGGCCAGGCTACTCAGTGCCCCTCAGCCTCCACATTCATGCAGCAGACTCACCTGTGCAGCCAGTCTGTGAGGCCCTGTGTGGGTGCAGGGGCCAAGGGCTGCAGTGTGGGGGAGATGGGTGCACCAGGGCCCACCCTCTGGCACAGTCAGCTTCTGCAGCCCTGATCAGCTCATCCCACCCCAGGTTCATTCAAGCCCTGCCTCCCGGTCAAGGGGCCAGTTGAGATTCTGGGTTTGTCACCCACTGCTGTCATCGCTCCCACATGCATGGGCCCATGCAGGGATCAAGGGGGATGGTGGTATGAGAAACCTTGGTAAGGCTACAGCTCGCCCTGATGCATGTGGGGGACGCACCATCACATCATTGATATCATCTGTCCCGATTGCAGAAAGGAGAGGTTTGAATACTGAGGCACACCAGACTCCCTACAGTGGCCCAGTTATTACCACTGTAGGCAGAACAGCAACCTGTTTACTTCTCAGAACCTCATCTCAGGGTGAGGCCTTCCCTTGGTGGGTCAGGTGCCCTGTGTGGGTTCTGAATCAGGCTCAGGGCATGCCAGCGGGGGCCCTCCATGAATCCAGCCAGCGAGTTTCCCCTGTGTGGCACCCCCACCAGGGCTGTGCCAGAGTTGGGGGCCCCAGTGTAGCTCGGGGTGTGTTTCAGGGGAGACGCAGCCCAAGAGGTGAGTGTGATGGAGAGGCTCGGGAACTTGGGGACTCAGGACTGAGGAGGAAGGGCACCCAATGAGGGTGAGGGGTGGGAGGGGGATGTTTGATCTGGGTCTTGATGGGACCTAGAGAACACAGATGCTGCTGTGAAGAGGGTCAGGGGAGGACCAGCCGGCACTGCGGGGCTTGAGGGGTGGCCTTTGCAGAGTTGGGGACAGAGAGCGATGGTTGAAGCTGGGCTAATAGAGGATGATGGGAACTGAGCAGACAGGAGGAGGCCTGGCCTGGCATGGACTTGGGGACCTTGAGCAGTGACCAGTGCCAGGTATTTACAAGGGCCTGCCCAGGCATGGACTTGGGTGGGGGAGGACAGGAGGGAAATAGGGATGTGGAGTCATAGAGCCCCCAGTATGTGTGGGGGACCAAGTATGTGGGCACCACACACAGGATGGTGCCGACTCCCCATGCCTGTGACAGACACACAAATGCCCCCACAGAAAGGCAAGGTGCCTCCAATACTCTACCAGTGACCCCTTTACCTTCGTCTTGGGCATTCGGAATGACCTTGGGCAAAAAGTTGAACTTCTCCACTTCTCCCTTCCTGAGCAGAGTGGCCTGAATCACTAGGTAATGTCTGTAGATAGAGAAAAATCTTCTTTTCCTAGAATGGCTACAGCATATTTTAAATGAAAGAATTGAAAATGAACAAGACACAGCCAGCTTGGGCAGTAAGAGACCCTTCCGTAGTCACACACATGGTGAATTGAAACAAAGTTTTTTCCCTGTTTACATGCAGTTATATGCTTTGCTCTATTTAATTATATTTAATAAATAGCTTCTGTTTATTCTAAACAAACAATCCAATCCATATAGATGGGCTTAAAATTTTAAGTATACTCACTTTAGTGATGAATACCTTATGAATCTTAAAGAAGTATTTTATTTATTGACACCAGACATTGTCAATATTTTCAAACATGTTTTCCCATTTGATTTTCTGGTATAAAACAATACCCAATAAAAATACCAAGTTGCATATGAAAAATCCTAGGGAAAAACATCGTACCTAATATTTGCACTCAATTGTTTGTTATTTTTTCCCCAGCATGTATCCTGGTGTCCAGGACTGCTAGATAAGTAGGTACCCAGCATCCTAAAGTCCTAATATCAAAACTATGGGAATGAAGCACTGGAAGCAAGACAGGTCCAAGGGGAGACGAACAGATCCAGAAATCTTCTGTGTCTAAAAGTGGAAAACAATTGCTAAACCATTCATTTGAGATTAATGAGAATGTTAAGGATATCTCAAAATAGATCAGGACACTGATCCTAGCCCATGTTGGAAGAACATAAACCTGCAAGAGACTTAACTGCAAGGACTTAACATTCTGTGAAATTCCATCTTTGTAGCAATTTAAACCCTGAACTTCCACAAAATATAGTTTACTACAATTTAGAGTTACATTCTACTGCTCCTGGTGTCTTAACTTCACGTCTGACCAAGATTTTCAATTCAATGGTGGAATTACTAAAATTACCGGCTTTGCTTAAGTGTTAGTTTCTCAGCATGTTTTACATAAGAGTGGTATGAATGACCCATGCGTGGCACAAGAGCGTGCCAGGCCCTGGAATTTATGGCGGTGTTCTGGGGTTGTTTGTCGTTTTAATGCTGAATTGGCTGTAACCAAACACCCTTCCTCATTCCTAGGTTTGGGGCTTCTATTCACCTCTGGGGGGGTTGGTCCCCCTGTCATTTCTTAAAGTTACTTCGAATCTGTTCTCGACAGTACCATAAAGTGTATCATCCTAAGGAGGGCCACCGTAGGACTGCTACAAATAGAGGCAATTGGAACTTCAGAAGTTAGCAGGGTTAGGTAGAGGAGAGCACACCAAGTTAGGGTCACGGCGTCTGTTCACGCAGGTGGCGCGCCGGCCCTGGGAAGGGGGTCTGGGGCGATGAGGTTGGGTCCCAGGGTCTCGGTCATCGCAGCTGCGGCTGCAGGCGGTGCTCGTTACCCAGGGTCCCGCGGCGCAGGTGCCGGAGAGCCAGGAGGGGGCGTGGAGGAGGGGACTTCCGGGGAGAGCGGGCGCGCGCCGGCTCGCCGGCGGCGGGGGCGGGCGGGGCGGGCGGGGAGCGTGCGCGCGGGCTCGCGGGCGGCCGGGCTGCGTGGGGCCGGGGGAGCTTGCGCGCGGGCCCGCCGGGGGCGGGAGGGGGCGGAGCCGCTCGGGCGCCTGAACCAGCCCCGGGGGCTGCCAGAGGTGCGTCTCCCAGCTGACGCGGCCGCCTGGGGCGGAGCGAGCCGGACGTGCCACCTGCAGTGCTGGCTGGTGCTTTTTATTTACTAGGGAACAGTTTCCTCGCGGGAGAGTCCGGGAGCGCGCCGGCAGTCGCGCACACACAGACACACACGCTGGCGCGCTCGTTTTCCACTACTGCGTCCCCTAACCAGCAGAGCGAAGCCACTGCGGGTTCTCTTAACCTCAGCGTTGTGGGGCGAAGCAGAGCCATTGTGCATCAGGGAGAGCCCGGTGTCTGCGCTGCCGCCTCGGGTACCTAACAGCAGACCGCTCACCCCATCGGGTAAGCCCGTCTCTCTCCTTGTAACCTGTTCGGGGTTGGTGCCTGCAGACCCGAGGGAGAGGGTGGGAGACTGCTGGTGCGTCCGTGGGGGCGAGACCCGGAGTTGGAATTTCAGGGGCACGCAGCCCGTGCAGCCCCTGCCAGCGTCGTCTAGCGGGAGCAATTACTACTCGGGTTACTTAGGCTTCCAACCCTGGAGTTGCTCTCCCCTTCTTCCCTTCCCCCCAGCCCAGTATGTGCTGTGCTCCTTGGTTGCCAAGGAGACTTGCTTAAACATCAGCCTTGGGACATCTATTGAAAATACAGGTTTCTTAAATTATGCTGGTATTTATTTTGATTTTTAAAGTAAAATATCCACCGAGGACCTGGTGGTAATTTGGCATTCATTAATCTGTATTCAAGCGACGGTTTCATTCAACTTCCAGAAAAGCCGTAATTGCACGAGATGGTATGCTTATAAAGGATTCGTCAGATGAATTTTTCAACGGATTGTGTCTTGAATCATAAATTACTCCCATTTTGGAGATCTTATAAAGAAAGCTGATTCCAATTTAAATCCTTCTCCTGTATTTACAGTTCTATTTTACAGTTTACTTAGGTGTGATTATCTTAACATTAAACGCAGATGGTTTAATTGTGGTTTCCCACAATTAATGGATGATCATCTGTTGTAAATTGACCACAAAAAGAATACATATTTGTGAATTCGTAACGTAACAAGATAACATTCGTAACATACATCTCAGCATTTCTGTATCCATTGCATCATTATTTAAGTGCAATTTTCTGCACCTCTGCCCATTTCTGAAATGATTCTGTTTTCTTTCAGATGTCTTACTGATTTTTTTGAGATATCTATATCTTTATGTCTATAGAAATAGTGTGCCATGGCTTATACTCTAGAGTCTAAGCTAGTAGAGCTTATATTCAAGCGTAGTTTATTTCCCCCCCTCTGATGGAGCTGGGTTCTTTAGTGGAATGGCCCATGGAAGAGGTCAGTGCTCCTATCTCACAGGTGCCTCTAATACCTGGACCTTCAGTTTTGTTTTGAGGCTTCAGGCGATTAGTGGGTGAACTTACAACACAATACTTGAAGGCATCAGCAATCCAGTAATTACATTTTGCGCTAATTTCATACCAGATCACAAATAAAAATGACCTGCTAAAGATCCACTGGCATTCAAAAATTCATTTTGCTTTCCTTTGATATTTGTTCATCTTTCCTTGTTAAGTGAAGCAAGGAAATAAATGTCTCTTAATCTAGATTTTAAACTGTGTTATATGTACTATAATAATATGAGAAACAAGGAATCAAAATAATGGTAGGTAGAAGGGATTTATGCAACTCACAGCTCTGGGAGATGATTAATGATGACAAACATTACATTGCAGTTTACAAAGCACTTTTCATACACTTTTTTTTTTTTTTGAGACAAGGTCTCGTTCAGTTGCCTGAGCTAGAGAGTACAGTGTTGTCATCATGACTCACTGCAACCTCAAACTCCCTGGCTCAAGCAATCCTCTTTCCTCAATCCACGACACCTAGCTAATTTTTTTAAAAAAATTTTTTTGCAGTGTCTCGCTATGTTGCCCAGGCTGCTCCCAAACTACTGGCCTCAAGCAGTCTTGCCTCCGCTTCCCAAGCGCTGGGATTACATGCGTGAGCCACAACACCTAGCCTCATACACTTCTTTTTTAATTCTCCTAACAGCCTTGTGAGGTCAAGAAGTTACCTTCAGTTTAAAGCTGGGGAACCCAAAAGTGACAGGGCAGTCCTGTGGGGAAGCCCTTTCTGGATCCCGGCTCTTTGCTTTGAAAAAAAAAAAAAAAAGGTTGTGTCTGTATTTCAGATGTGTGTAGGGGCCTGACAGGTGCAGTAAAAGAGTGGAGCAGGCCCAGTAGAGGACACGTGGGAGAAAGAGTATGGACTTATGGCCTCTGGAACTTGCAAACCACTGTAAAGGAGGCAGTTCCCACTCTACTGCAGCTGATTGTTACTACTACCCAGGCTCTAAAACATGCTGGTTTCTCATGGAAAACAGAAATGTCTGGATTTTTTTTTTTTTTTTAATGAGAAGTGTCCTTAATTTTAAAAGCTGTAAGGACCGCATTGAACGTATATCTGGGTCCTATCTGGCCTGTGGCCTGCTATTTTGCAGTCTGTAACTACTGAGGTCTCATCTAATTCTAAGCTCTTATTCTCTAATAAAATACTGATGAAAACAAATACCTCCATCATTATGAGAGTGATCAGGAGTTTTCTGATTTTGATATTAAGGTCCAAGTTTGTTTTAAGATCTCTCCTCTATCTCAGAAAATGAAGAAATATAAAGTGCTGCAAAATAGGAATTTTTGAATCTGGTGAAATAAAAGCATCTGTAGTTTAAAACTTATGTTCATGGCTTAGTATTTTTCTTGGCATAGGGCAAAGAAGTATATAAAAAGTCAGTGGAGTGCTTGCCATTGTGAGAAGAGGTATAATAAAAAGTTGGTCAGAAAATGGAGCATTCTGAGCCTTTTAGTGAAAACTTATTAAGGTGTTAGGTAATAAGTTAAGACCCACCATGGAATATTGCAAAATGCAAGAGGAACAAAAACGTAGTGGGAATTCAAAGGGGCATTAAGTTCTATTTCCCTGGCATAGAAAATGCTATTTTTGCCTTAAACAATAGTATCTTATAATGAAGCAAATACTTTTGGAAAAGGTGCCACTTTCTCAGTTTCTACTAGAGCTATAGAAATGGAAGTCTGTGGACTTCACTGAAGCAGGCAAGTCACCAAGAGGTGTTATTTTATTTGCACTGTTTCTTTTGTGGGTCCAGAGATGGAGTTTACAAAAAAGGCAATGGATTTGAATAGTGTGGCTTCTAGTGGTTATCTATTATTCTAAAAACACCTGCCATAAGGATGCTTTAATAGTAAATAAAGGAATTTTGGTTTTCATTTTATAGAAATGTGTTGCACCCCTAAAAAGGATCAGGTGTTATCCAGGTGTTAGTTAATACTTTTGTAACAAGGTCCTGGCTGAGTGCTGTGGAGGTACCATCTCTGTCCTTGATGATACAGAGCAAACAAATGTACTGCTCCTGGAGCTTGATGGCTTGGTCTGATTATAGTAAGTAAAGATCATTGTAGCTACTTAAAGATTGGAGGCTCTGCCAGATAGTCAGTTGGAAATATGAGTTGAGAGGATGATGCTAATGATATCTAATATTGATGAGCTAATTTTAGTGGAAGAAGTATGGTCTTTAAGATGACGTGCAGCAAGAAGATGGGACTGTGAGGGGACAGAGGAAGACAAATTGAGGAAGGAGACTAGGAAAGGAGTTGTAGCTAAAGAGAAGAATTGGAGAAGGTACACAATAAATACCCATGAAATACTGTCACGTGTCTGCATTTTTAATGTCTAGTGGCTGGCATATAATTTTTCTCATATCACTTTTTTGTGGAAAGAGCACACATAGATATTTTATGTGACTTCAGTTGGAGTGGACAACATACTTGCATTTTCAAAATTAGGAGAAGATTCTGGCAAATTAGATAAAAGAGTAATCATTTTCTTTTAGTAGAGTCATAGACTTGGAGGCTAAGGGGGCTCCTATAAATAAGAGTTCTTACTGTCATATATACTTTTTGATGAAGTCTTATATCTATGGGACAAGTAAGGAGAAATGTAAGCTCTGTGTTAGCCATTTGAAAAGCTATACTCAAATCCAGACAGAAGCCTTTGGTGACAGATAAATGTACTGTGCTCTTGATCCAGTTGGGTCAGCATTTTGATTTGTTACCTGAATGGAGATCTGAAAGAAATGTGGGAGTTAGCAAGTGGGAGTTAGACTTGGATTTAAGTACTAGATCTGCAATGACTGGGTGGGAGAGCTACTAGTTAGAATGACAGTCACAGGTAATAGAATGAAATAAAATAGGAAACGTCATAGCTAGAGTCTAGTACTGGGGACATTTGGCATAATAGGAATTCACTTTAAAGTTGGAGGGATTTTAATTCCCATCCAGTACAATGTAAGCTAATATGATTTGCATTTCATGGATATATTTGGCATATAGTGGAAAATGTTATGAATGATGTAAGGAGCCCATTTTTCTTATTACATAGGATTTTTTGGTGACAGTGGAGATAGACTTGGCTATGTCTCTGTGTCAGGGAGTGCCTTGCTCTCCCTTCTGTCCTTATATGACTGGTTCTCACTATTTCAGAATTTCTTCCAATTTGCAGAGTAGAACTTTAGAATTTATCCTAGAACATCTTTCTTTCTTTTTGGGAATTAGTAGATGGAATTCATTTTGTTCACCTTTTTCCTGGCATTTTGTTCACCTGGTTCTGGCATTTCTAATTGGATCCTTCATTCCCAAACCCTTCAAGATCTTTACTTTGAGCAAGTTGAGCAAACTTTCTTCATATTTCTTTTGTTTTTTCTCTATTTCATATGCACATTGCAATGCATTCATTTAATTTAACTTGATTTAGACATATGGCACTATGAATTTTGGTGAGAGTTTTAAGAGAACTATGTAAAAAAAAAACAGTTTTGCAAACTTGACTTGGAGTCAGATTAGTTCCGCATATGGCAGAAAGCATTGAAAGCTGTAAATTTGTCTAAAATAGCTTTTTCCCTTGCAAGGTTGAAATCACCGACCTGATAAGATGATTTTTAAATGAAGAAGGAAAGTCTTTGGCAGTTTTCATGGACTCTTGACAACATTCTCCTACATGTTTATTTGAGGTATAATATGTTCTACATTCCAAGCCAAATGAGCCAGTTCCAGTTACTTAGTAGCAGGGCTACCCCCCTTTACCCACCCAGACAGTACAACTGCTTTGGCATACAGGATATTGATGGAATAAGTAGTCCCATCCTGGCTGATTGCTTCAGTGAGAACATATTCAATGCTAATAGCACAGACAATAAGAGCAGTGGAGGAGGCATTTTGCAATTTTTTATGACACAAGTTTTAGATTTTAAATCGTTACTTAGAAGCCTTATTATTTATGATTTTTTAGTTCTACAATTGAAAGTATAAGGTAGCATGGCACAACCAGAAGAACATGAGCCTTAGCGCCTGCATTTGTGTACTAAATCTTGTGTACTTGTGTACTAAAATTTATGTACTTCTTGGCTTTGCAATTCACAGTCCAGTTATATATCCTCTCTAAGTCTCATTTTCTTCATCTGTAAAAATGGGAATTCTAGATTACAGGGCTATTTTAAGATTAAATAAAGTGTGCATAGAAACATCTAGCACAATGCCTAGTGCATAATACAAACTCAGTACTTATTCATTCCTTCCTCTTGCCTTTCCTTTCCACCCTTTTTGTCTTCCTCAGAATGATGGTAGAATCCATTTAAATTTCCTGCACCATATAAAATGTTTTAATCTGGTGCGCCAGCCCTAGAGAGGAGCTAGCGCCTTTATGTTAAGGAACTTTTAGTCATGTAGCATACTGCTTGAGCAGGCTCGCCCAGGGAGAGGGATGTGTATCTTGAGGTTAATGGTGTCTTTTCTCTCTGACAAGCCACTTCTCCCTCTTTTCTGCAATTCCCAGAACACCAGTCTGGCTACAGGGAAAAGGAGGGAGGGTCAGTTGGTTTCCTCCTTCCTAGGCAGCTCTCTGGGCTCTATTCTGGGATCTCTTCAGGGATCTGCATCTGTGAAAAGCACAGAGCTGCCCCTGGTGTCCCCCGTGGAATTAATAATAGCATCAAGTACCTGGCGGGTACAGAGCTCCTAGCTTTTCTGCAAGGTCAATTTCAAGTTGCCTACATCTTTCTAGACAACTAGGGGTTTCCCTTCATGCTGAATTATGTAAATTTTATGAAAAGGTCAAAAGCTCACCAGGCTCAAAGAAAATACTCCTCAAATTCTCTTTCAAGTCAGATAGGATTAAAACCTTCCCAAAGAGAATACTTTCTAGTTAAATCCATTTTGTTTACTTTTTTCTCTGTATCATTACCTCACCCCTTCCTCGCTCCCAACCAGCAACTAACTCCTCACTCTCAAAAATGTCAGGATAATTTTTCTGCATTTAAATATCACTTGGGTCTCCAACAACCTGGGAGTACAGATGTGGTTAGTATGCAGTATGTCTTGGCTCTTTTCAGCATCACCCCCTAACTTAAGGGCATAGGGGTAACCCAGACAGCAGTGAGAACTACTAACAGCCCACCTACACTGCTGACAACAAAGAACATTTGTAGGAGGTTCATCTGAACAGTAAATTTTAGGATCATATAGACCAAACTAAATTCCATTTTCATCATAAAATGCATTAAAAGCACATCCCTAAAGAAAAGACTATTTCTTGTGGTAAATGTGGTCTGCTTATACCTGGTGTGTATGTAGGCATGTATTTATTTATTTCAATGTTTTTAAAATATATATTGCAAGTTCATAATTCAGATATATTTTTATTAATAGTAGTTGGTAAGTAACATTATTTTAAATACCTGAAATAAGAAAGTCATAGGGAATTGCTAATGATAAATTTGTGATCATTGAAGACAGAAAATCCTTTACTCATTTCTTTATGACTCTAGAAAAGGATACAGTAAAAAATATTTTATAGTGGATATGAATTATAATGAGGCGTGGATTCTAGGATGAAAAATATAGTAACCAGGATGACATCAGTGCCAGGTCTTGTGTTTGTATCACCTTCACAGACCAGCAAAGTTACAAAATCATATAACTCTAAAGAAAAGCCTACTCTAAATGTGAAGATACTGGCTTTATTCTCAACCACTCCCCAAGTGACAGCTATGGTTATTATTTTGGAAATTTAGGTTCATAATTGAGGTAGATATCTGAGTGGAAGAGATTTATTTTGATAGAGTCTCTCTTTGACTTTGCTTCCTCATTTACTCTGTTTGACATTCCCTGAAAGGAGACTTTTTTTTAATGCTATTCTTGTGATAGGCAATGGTGTAGATATAATCAAATAACCCTTCGGCTGTGAAAAGATTCACTAGTCTTTCCCAGCCCAATGTCCTTGAGCTGCTGTGGCTGATTGGCTTTTTGGTTTTTTTTAGAATTCAAAGCCTAAAGAAATAGGGAATCAATGTTGGTTTCTTCTTCTATGAAAACATTAATTACCTACAATCTGATTTAGTTTGGGCATAGCTTATCTTCTTTAGATTTGAGCCAAAGCTATTTATTGTTTCTTCCAGGTATTTAATATCATCTACATATAAGGCTTCCTAATTGATCAAATGTCATATGACTCATGTACTTAGGCCTTTCTACACAGCATTTAACTTGACTTTTTACTGAAATTCTAATTTGTGAATCTTAGTGTCATCCATAGGGTTTTTTTTTTTTCTGATAAATTTCCCTTCTTTGGCCTTGTAATCTTTCAGTAAGTTGTCAATTTTTGATTTCTGTGTTTCATGTTGTTCTATCAGTGTTGCTCATCAGAAGTCTGCAGTTAATTTGTTGTCATTAAGTTTTATGAATTGCTTTAACATTGAATATTGATGTATTCTCTGTATGTAATTGCCAAGGGGTTTGCTGATGTGGATGGAATTCTTTGGCTGGCACATTTTCGCCTGATGGGCAAGGGTTTGGTGAGCATGGAATTAGGACAGGAGGAGTTAGTTATGTGGTTTAACTATGTAGTAGCATTAATCCTAATACAGCCTTTGAAAATAAGGATGTGCTTTACCCCTGGACCTAATGGGGCATGAAATTCCCAGTTCTCTTTAAATATGTGCCTTGGTTATTGTGTTTTTCTATTGGGGCACTGTGTTTTTGGAGTTCTTTCTCTATATGGACACTTGTTGGAAATCCATATCCTGTGGTTGCTGTCCATTCTTTGCTCATCTGGAAACTTGCAGTGCCTCAGTCAGCAGCTATTGTTATACTAGTCCTTTATTTGATGAAGGGACAGCAGCAAGGATGGAAGAAGAACACTTGGCATGTCAACATTAAGTGAGTCCTCCGTGTCAGTGGCCAACTGTTGACCAAGATGTTTAGGAAGCCCAGGTATTACTGCTCTTAAGAACCTTCTTAGGATTCAGTGCCTTTTCTTTTTGTATCTGGAGCCTCATGGTTGATCTCAGAAATGGGAACATATTGAAAGTTTCAGGAGAGAGCCTTTCCATGTGGTAGCACACCTACGAGTGCTGAGCCAGGACAGAGGGTCATCTCCCAGGACCCACATGACCCTCCTTGGCCAGTCTCAGGGCTCCCTAATGGAAGTGCCAGAGTTAATAAGGCCTTTTCTTAAGGCCGCTCCATCTATGGTTGCTTGGGTCACAGAGAAGTACTGAAAACCCCTCACTGGTAGTATTTCTGTGGAGTAAGGTGGGGTGGACACAATGAGTGAATTGGGATAGCAAGGGCAGGTGGAGTCAGATTTCTTGAGTTTCCACTCAGTAGGGAGGCTTGGAGTGACCTTGACTTCAGAACTCTGTACCTAAGTCTCCTTCTATATAAATTGGGAAAACAGAAAGAATCTTACTTTTCTCACACCATTGTTCATGAGAGTAAAATTAGATATATTCAAAAAGTGCTGTGTTTATATTGAGTGCTGTTATTGCTTTTGATTAGCCATTCTAGGACCTTGCTTTAGAATATCATATATTTACCACTGTTCTACAAATAAGTGCAATCCAGAGGTTTGCAACTAGGCCGATCCTCAGCATGACCTGGAGTTGTTTTAAAAATGTAGATTGCTAGATCCTCTATACTTAACTGTGTTAGAATCTGCATCGGCACTGAGCCTTTTGTGTATTAAGAAATCCTACTAGAGTGATTCTGATGACAAGAATAATTTGGGAGCTGTGTACTAGAGCACAGTGACCTGCTAACACTCTGCTGCTTATTCCTACCTCCCAGGGACCAGCCATGCCACCTGGTTGTTGGACTCAGCTTTCCTGTCATTTACACTTAATAAAAAAAATAACAAGTTAAATCAGTTCTGAGGTCACAGCTCTCCAGATCCTTAGTGGACATTTAAACAATGCAGGCAGTTCTTTACTAACCAAGTGCCCCATCTGGAGAGAATTAATAATGTGCGATTAGGGTCTTTACTACTGAAACAGAGGTTGTAATTTTCCACTCACATTTGTATACAACTAATCAGGTGGATTGCTGCAGAGAGTATCCTTATAAAGCTTCGTTATATTATCTGTATAGTAGCTAGATTGATTAAAAATGTACATTTCTGCATAAGATAAAATCAGATGCTTTTTATTTTGTATCTTTTTAGATTTAGAGCATTGGTAGTGATTATATGGCATTATATAAGCCAACTGGGGAATGCCATTTCTACTGTGGATGAAATCTTATGAGTCATTGATTAACAGGTTGGTTGTGAACTGCTGCAGGATAGTATAGATACAGCAGTATTTGGGGAGCAGAGAAGCTATAATTTTAAATTGTAGTTTGCTCTTTATTTTGGGGAAGGATCAAGATGTGGTTTTTGAATATGAAACATTTTGAGGAGATATGCAATTGTTAAGCACCAGTATACAGAAAAGAAGAAAAATAAACCTTGCCATTGGACAGCCTGTGAACATATAAATGAATTTAAGACATCTACAAAAATGATCAAGGTTATGCATGGTGATAAGTTGCTTAATTGTAACTTTAAGAGAAGTCATCTTGTGGTGTGTGAATATATGAGAGAAGGGTAGATACCGTACTTACGTTTATCTGTTTAAGGTAATTTGATCATTATTATTGCTATTGTGATGGCTTCCCTGATAGTGAGTGAGGTACAAACCAGCTTAATTCCTATTGTAGTAAAGTTTTTATTACTTTCTAATACTTTTGAATTGAACAAAAATCTTTTGACCTGAAGAATAACCATTTCATAACAAGAATTGTTTTATTATTGTTTTATTATTTATACCTTCCCCTCTCCCTAGAAAATCAGGTAAAATGCTGTGTGTAGAACTTTGCCAAATTAAAATAAGGATGGACTCTTCTGTCTTTGATGTCAATGACAACCGAGGAAGAGAGCGATTGAGAGAGAAAGAGAAAAGAGAGGGAACACTAACTGTGAAACAGCATTTACCATCAGTTGATTTTGAGGCTGCAGCATCATTAGCTGGTTAGCATTAGGCCATTCTACCAAAATCATCTTTTTTGGCCATCTGTGAAAAATTATAGGAAGTAATAGCTTTGCACACAGCTGCTGAGTCTAATGTGTATTTCTAACTTGTGTATTAAAGATAATGACCACATAGAGACATCCACTGGCCAAACGTGCAGAATAAATAAGAGATGACCAAACATATGTATACAAATTTAGAAGTGAAAGAAAAAAGAATCTGTATGTTATGGCATGAAATGACAGTAGGTATTAGTTAATTCTCTAGACAAGAATATGAACCTCTTCTACTTCATCTCTTCACAGTTTCTACTAAGGAGAAATAAATCTCAAGAGAAAGTGACCTTGAATTTTGGTACTTCTTTGTGTCCCTTTTTGAATTTGCTCTGTCACAGTAGGGGGATTTCATTAATTTATCCCAACATTTATCAAGCGCTTTCTTAGCTCAGCTGACCCTCTTTAAGAGAATTGCTCAGAGATGAGTGACTACCATTTGTTGTCACTGCACTTTTTGTTGGTTAGCTTGGACCAGCAGTAGGACCTTTACAGGTAGGTTAACCTACCTTTACAGGTAGGTTAAGTCTAATATCATTAGAAATATAACTAAGAAGTTATAAGAAAATAAGCTATTCAGCAATCCTATAACTAATGACAAGGTAAGAATTAAGATTTTAAATAGACATTTCTACTTTTGCATGGCCACTCATTTCTCTAAAAGACCTCAGTTAATGAATGGATTGGAAGGAAACTTATCCTGTAGTGAAGGCAGCCTTCTAAAAATGTCACCAAAACTACATGAAGTGATTTTGGCATATATATATGACTAAGTAGCAAAGCTTCCCATACATGCTTTAAATTGTTTTTCCTCCAAAATCTTCCTCATCCAGAGTCTTCCCGTCTTTGGCTCTGAGCTCAGGCCCCAAACTTTGGACTCATCCTTGGCTTCTTCCTCTCATAACTCACATTCAAGCAGGGAGGAAATTCTGTTGGCTCTACCCTTAAAGTCTACCCGGAATCTTACCATTTCTTACCACATTCCACGATCATCCATGTCCCAGCCCGTGTCCCCTCTTGCTCAAATTACTGTGACAGATTCCCAACTAGTCTCCTTTGCCTCCTTAAGAGTCTTCTCAACACAGCAGCCAGAGTGATCCTTTCAAAACCCGAGTTAGGTAATGTTATTTCTTTGCTCAAAACTGCAGCGGCTTTCATCCCAAGAACTGGCATCCTCTACACCATCTCCCTCCTTTTCTGCCTTACGACCACTGTTCCTGGTTCCTCTGCCTGTAGCACTCCTTCTCCCGTCTACTCCCGAGCTCACCGCCTCCCCTCCTTCAGGTCTGTGCTCAAATGTCACCTTCCCAGTGAAGCCCATTGTGATCACCCTATGTAAAACTGCAGCCTTCCCACATCCCCACCCCTTCACTCTCAATTTACCTTACCCTGTACTATTTTTTTCCACAGCTCCTATCACTTTTTAAAATCAGCTTTACTGAGGGAAGATTTATATACCATTAAAGACCACCATTGTACACTTCAGTAGCCTTTTAAGAAATGTACAGAGTTGTGCAGCTATCACCACAATCCAGTTTTAGAATATTTCTGTCATTCCCAAAAGTTCCTTTGTGCCCACTTGCAGTTGTTCCCCACTCCCACCCCATCCTAGGCAACCTCTCGTGTGAGTCTGCATCTGTAAGCTTGCCTTTTCTAGCCATTTGAATATTGATCTTCTTTGGCCTTGCATCACCGTGCTTGCTTAGCACGGTGCTCAGCACGTGTGGGTTGAATGGATGAAGGAGCTGCATGTTTGTGTGGAATTCAAACATCACCATATCATTAATACCTGTGCTTCTGACCTTATTTTCAGATAACCAGCGTGGCAGGACATGTGGGGGCTGGGTAGAAATGGGAAAGAGGTGTGGGGGTGCTGCTGCTCTGTCCGTGTGTGCTGGGTGACGTTGCTGGGTCCTCTGGGTGAGTCCCTCCACTGCCCCAGGCTCCTTGGGAGATGAGCTGACTCCCCACACGTGTTCTGTTTATGAATGATTCCATGATTTCTTCACTCAGTTATGTGCGAGAACATGGCATCAGTCATTAGGCCCTCCCAGCCTGTCTTCTGGCTACCTTGTGTGTCCTCCTCTGTCCTCACAGCTGCCCTGCAACTCGGGCCCTCAGCTTCCTAATGGTCTGTCTGTGCCACTTTCCTTTTCCTTTCAGCCCTTCCTATGGACTGCTGTCGGTAGTATCTTTAGAAACTTGGCTTCCATCATCTCTCCTTTCTAAAAACCTCCAGTGATTCTTTAACCCTTTGCACTTGTTTGCTTTTTTCTCAACATCCACTCAACATTATCCACACTCGACATCCGAGTGCAAAGGGTTAAGACTTAGTGGCTTAATTAGTCTCAAAAAACATTTCCCCACCTGCCTTCTGATTCTTCCCAGGGTGGACTGTCTCTCCTTCTCCGGCTCTGTAAATAAACATGCTGTCAGGAAATACTGATATCTAGACAACCTTTAGTGTTATGTATGTCTGGTACCTAAGCCTCCTTGTCAAGAAATGAGCAGTTTATTAAAAACAAAAAGAAAAAAAAAAGCCCTAAAGCCTCTAGGAGTCGACTATTTGAAAGAATCCAGTAATTTATCTGTATATGTTTTCCCAAGTTGGGTATTCTCAAAATATACACAAAATACTATACATTTACCAAGGTTTTTCTCTGGCCATGAGCATATTAAAGGAAAGTTATAGGACAATGAATCCCATAGTGGAAACAAACCAAACATGTCTGGCTAAGGCCTGCCAGCGTCAGGACCAGACTTCAGCTCCATTTGGTCCACTCTCGTTCCTGACAGAGGGTCCTGGGGCCCCTGGCAGGGCTCTCTGTGGTGTTGGGCCAGGCTGGACCCCACAGTGGAAACCTTCTCCTCTGGGCCACTGCCTTCTCACGTGCTTCTGGTGTGTTACAGATGTCATACCCAACGTTCTCTGTGCTCTTTGCTGCTTCTGGCTGCTCTGCTGCTTCTTGGTGACCAGTGACGTTAAGGCTGCCTTTGGACTGCACCGCGTTCACCAGCTCCTACACAGCCAGTAGGCTTGGCTGCTTGTAGCTTCCTTTTTTTCTTCCTGCAGCGGCAGCGGTGGTCGGGAGGGGACGTGCACTGACAGAATGGCTTTGAAGATGGACAGCCCTAGGTTGAATCCTGGTTCTTTTATATACTAGGTATTTGGTCTTGGGAGAGTAACTTGTTTCCTGAACCCTCATATTCTCCTTTATACTATGGAGACGGTTGTACCTACTCTGCAGTATGATGTGGCTCACGTACAATAATGTACATTAATTTCATTGTCCAGTGCCTGGCACAAAGTCAGCACCCAGTAAGTTTTTTGCTATTGACTGTTAAGATTATTCTAAAGTGAGATGGGAGGGCCCAGGGAGCTAATGATTGTTCTCCTTTCCTTGGGAAGAGCAGGCCCTTCTTCCTGTTATCACCACTCTGTGGGTACGGGGGTAATGTGAATATTGGCAATCTTTTTTGACCACCATCTACGTTTTTCCAGTCCTTGGACTCTGATGCTAGCAAACAGTTGTGACACATGGGCCACAGCTGATTTGGCTTGTGTGATCCCATGTTCTCATTTCAGGATGAAAATTAGAAAAGTGTTCTGTGTTGTTGTCACTTCTTAAGTATGCTGCCTTTGGTGTTTTTGCTTTTAAAAGCATGCCAGTTTTCTCATTAATATTATTCTAGGCTGTCAAGAATGCTCATTCGGCACGCAGTTACTGGGCATCTGTCAAGTGTCAGGCTCTGTGCCAGGTGCTGATGATTCATGGTGATGGAGACAGGGCCTTGTCATCTCTGAGCTGACACTCTAGTGGAGGAGATAGACGCTCATCACATGATCTCACATATAAGGGTGAAATTATTATACGATGGAAATAAATGCTGAGAACAAGAGGTTCATGGTGCTATGAAAAGTGTAAAGCTCGGTGTTTTGACCTGCTCTAGGGGTTGGAGAGGAATCCTTCCCTGAGGAGGTGGGCTAGGGATTTGAAGGACATGAGAAGTTAATGAGATGACAGGGAGAGAGGGGAGAATGTTTCAAGCAAAGGGATAAAAAAAATCTGTGCAGAGGTCCGTTGCAGGGCTGGGAGGAAACATGACAACAACAAGGTAAAGTGGGGTGCAGAGAGCCAGAGGGAGTGCAGGGGACAATGGTGCTGGAGGGTGGGTGGGGCAGGACCACTCCTGGGCCCATAGGGATTCCAGTCTTCATCCTAAGAACACTGGAAAGTAATCAGGGAGTGACAGGAACCTGGAATGCTAGTGATGGCATCTGATTGCAGTAGAACACTAATCAGTATAGGAAGGCACTGGATTCCATTGCTCTGGTTCATATAAGAGATAATGGTAGTGTCTTACCCATCAGGGAGGTGGGAACAGAGGAAGGAAATTGACTATTTAAGGACCATTTTAAAGAGGTAAAATTTTCAGGGTTTGGTAGTGTACCGAACATTGAGGGTGAAGGAAAGAGAAACCTAATGATTCCTACATCTGTGTGGGTGGTGGTGCCATTCTGCACAACTGCAGGGGCGGAGGTACTATTGCATCCAGCTGCCTAGTTGGAAGTGCTGTTCCATACAACTCCGTGGATAAAGGTTCCGTTTCTTACAACAGCATGGGTGAAGGTACGTACGTTCCATAAACTATAAGGATAGCGGTGGTGCCATTTACATGGGTGGTAGTATTAAACCATACAATTGTGTGGTTATGGCAATATTAAATTTGAGCTGTCTTTTTTTTTTTTTTTTAAAGACTGTCTCTGTTGCCTAGGCTGAAGTACAGTGGTGCAATCATATCTCACTGCAGCTTCAAACACTTGGGCTTAAACAATCTCCCTGGCTCAGCCTCCCAAGTAGCTAGGATGACAGGTGTGTGCCACCATACCAACTAATTTTAAAACATTTTTTTTGAGAATGGATCTTGCTACGTTGCCCAGGTTAGTCTTGAACTTCTGACCTCAAGTGATCTTCCTACCTCAGCCTCACAAAGTGCTAGGATTATAGGCATGAGCCACTGCGCCTGGCTAATTTGAGCTGTCTTTAAAATGTTGAAATGAAAATATCAAATAGAAGGTCATTTTATGTTTGGAGCTCATAGAAGACTCTGGGCCTGTGATAAAATGTTTGATTGGGATGGAAATTGCTTAGGGACAGAGCAGACAATTAAAATGAATCTTAAGGAACTACAGGACTTAATGATTCAGTAGAGAGAGAAAAAAAAAAAGGAGCAAGAAAACGTATAGCCAGAGAGGAAGGAGAAAAACTGTGAGAGAATGGAATCATAGAAGCCAAGGCAGTAGTGTGATTCAAGGAGAGAGCATTTAATGATGTGTATGCTGCCAATATCCAATAAGTAGAATGAAAGTGACAGCTGTATTTGATGACCATCAAGATAAGGCATGGATGGGTGACTTGGAAACCACAGGCAACCTGCATCCTAGACCTGGTCACTATGCCACTGCATAAATACCAGATTACATAGTATAGCCCTACTTTAGTAACCTCAAAAAGGCAGAGCTTCCCAACTGGTGGAACAGAAATTAAGATGAATTATAGAAAACAGGGAAATGAGCTGTTTCTTGCACTCCAGTCTTTGCAGTAAGATTCGTACCTACTCTCTAAATACTGTATACTCATTCATTTAGCAGACAATATTGGATAATCTACATGGAAGCTAGGTGAGAGGTGCATCATGCCCTGAATATACTCACAGAACAGCAGAGAGAAAAGATATGACAATAATATGTCTGTAACAGTCATCTAGGCATAATGTAAGTATCACTAACACAGGCACAAATTGTTGGAATTCAGAGAAAGGAAAGCTTAATAGATGATGTGGAATGCACAAATTAAAAATAGAAATGTGAAATGCACAATCAAAAATCGAGCATACCTGGGGTAAGAAGGCGCCTGGAAATCTCAGATAATTAACACCTTAGGATTTAGAGTGCCACTGATAGCTCATTAGTCTTTCTTAGGTGTCATTTCTTCTTTGTACTTTTGTAAACAAATTTTCAAGTCTTTTTCAAGGGTTTGCTTACAAGGTTGAATTTTTTTTAAATAAATTTATCTGTAAATGCTTTTAAAGGTATGGCTTTTATGATTTACCTATTCCATTAAACTAAATTTAACTTAAGTATTCAAAAAAATCAATGCTACTTTAATAAAGATAATGAAAAAGGTATATTTTATTATTTCAACCTGGGTTGACAGTAGTTTTTAAAATATTTTAAGATATTTTAAAATATCCCTTCCAAATAATTAGCCTTCTCTCTATTTAGTAAGTGGTGAAACATGGATTTTGATATGTGATTTAAGATACATCATGATTCTTGTATTTTTTGAAAGCCTATTGATATCTCCATTAAGAATTAGCCCTACTTAATCTGATTTAATTCTTTAAATAGGTTTCTTGAATGACTTAGATATAATCTAGTCAAATGAAATGATAGCTCTGAGAAACGTCGATTCTGTTAAAAAATAAGCAGAAGAGTTTTGATATGAAGTGATGACCATAAACCATTCAGGCGAAGACTGGATGTTGTAGCCAACTTCATAATCCATGTAAGTCCTCTTTAAGCATCTTTTGAGAAAGTGAGCCTGAGAAAGTTCCTTCTCAGGCTACCTCCCGTCTGGAGCCTTTGCTGTGTTTCCTGCTGCACAAAGGATCACCTGGGATGGTATCACATAGCTGTTCTTTTTCTCTAATTTATCCTTTACTGATCTGTCCCACCTAAGCAATGAGAAGATCCTAAAGACAATTTGCAACACTTTCTTCTGAACTCTTAATTTTTTTGTGTTGTGTGTAGGGATGGGGGTCAAGTGCAGGACATGGTTGTCCCATAACTTTAAGAATCTAATAAATGGTCCAGATCCTCATTTCTGTACAAAATGCAACTATGAATATGGGCTGAGAAAGAGTGGCATATATACTGTATATATAGTAACATATGTGAAGTCTGTTCGCAGTTCTCCATTAGAACCTTCTGCTCTGAACTGTCCTGGGCACCATAGTCTGAAAGAGCTTCCTGAAGCACGTTTTATTTGTGCATTCTCCTGATTTCCAGCCAGTGGTGACTCCACAGTCACCATTTGTCAGCTTGGGCTCTGCTGCCTTTTATAACCCGAGGTCCCTGCTTACCCTGGTCAGCCTGGTCTGGCTCTTCCCCTGCATTGCTGCTGTCCTCCTCACCGTCCTTTCCATCCACTCCTGCCACCTCGCACATGCTTTGCCTCCCAGCACGTTTCTTCACCTTTCTCTCAGTCCCACATTTGTGCATCCAGGCAAAGTCTGTGCTCAATACCCATTTTCCTCCATAAAACCATTCCCAATTAGCCCTACTGTACAATATTTTTCCTTATTTTGGAATTCCTCATCTACTTTGCCACCTATCTAGTAGAATTGCCTTTTGTTTTCTGGTCATCTGATGTGTGTTTCCTTCATTTGAAAGTATACTAATAATAGAAGCTACGTCTTTAAGTGTTAAAGCTGAAAAGGACATTAGCATTGAGAACTTGATGCAGCTGTGAGGAGTGTGTGTGTGTGTTGCGTTAAGAGTATCCCCTCAGTGTCGAATTAGAATCTCAAGGAGGGAGGGGGAGAGGAGAAAGTATGGATTGAAAAAGCCTTTCTCCAGGTAAATCTGATGCCACCATCTCCCTCTCTTCCTCCATCTCTAATCATTTGTTATCCCCATTCTGCAGAGAATCACTCACTAGTGCAGAATAGCTTCTCAGCTAGCCTGAGTAATATGTAGAGCACCTGTTTTACCTCTCTGCTGACCACATGCCATGTTTAAAACTTAAACAGTGCCAGAGATTTAGAGGAGGGACAGTAGGCAAAAAGGAAGAGAGAAATGAGATGGATTGTCTGTGCCCCCTTTGTACATACACACACACACACACACACCCCTTACCTGTACACACTCACTTTTTTTAAATTTCAAATGTTTAGGTTATGTATATTGCCTTTGCCCCGCCCAAGTCAGAGATTCAAGTGTGTCCATCCCCTAGACGGGGCGCACTGTCACTTATACACACACACACACACGCATGCACACACATGCCCCTACACACACATATACATACATAACACACACACATTGTCATGCACATCCTGGGGCACAGGACTGTGATGGGCCCATTTTCTTTCCCTGAAAATGGATTTGGCTTGTGGTAAACACAGAGTTCATATTCTTCTAGTACCAGCTCTTAAGCACTTTAGTACAGCACTCACCGGCCACGAACCTTGCCCACAGCCGGCACTCATAGTCCGCACGATAGTCTGTGCTGTGCATTGACGACGAATCTGTTTTGCTTTTGTGTGATGAGGAAAGCTTTAAAGCACTAAACGCTTGTTTTACTTTACAGGCAGCTTTACTTGTAAATCAGAATAAGTAATGTAACATATATGTTTTCATTATGTTATTTTTAAATGTTCACAATTTTATTTTGATAAATGAAAAATCAGAAAAGTCATATCACAGCTCTCGGCTAAAGTCGACGTGCGCGTTCATCTGTGGCTATTGACTATAGTACGCTCGCACTGAAGTGGTTAAAGGACTGGGTCTCTTGGTGTCATTCACATAAGGATCTGTCCAGTAGTATGATTTTTATTTCTGTTTCCAAGGAGAAGGAGAAAAACTTGTTACTGTTCTGCCAAGGAGATTCCTGACCTACACACGGGCTGACACCTGTTTTACCTATTCCTGCTGACCCGTGGTGTTGGATAATTTGACATCAGCTGTAAAGAATTCTCCCACAGATTGATTCAGCTCTGTTCCTCCACTTTCTGCATAAGAAAGCAGAAGCCCCAGGAGCCCAGAGAGACAGTAGCAGAGCTGAGACTAGGACACAGGTCTCCTGAAGTCTTTCCCTCACTGGTTGCTCTTTGGTTTTATGGCCCCTACAGTGCCTCACAGAAACATATTTCATAATCCTTCCCTTCTTCTTTTTACAGTTAAGTACTTTGAGCTTCCTGCTTTTTTCCCCTGCCATATGCACAGATACTCACCCCAGCCATCTGGGGAAGGGAAAAGTCATATCTGGCAGGGGAATGAGTGTGCAGACGCATTCTTTTTATAATTACTCAAAAGAAGGTTGTTGAAGGTATGATTTATTTAGCCAGCTTCTTCAGATCTAGATTCAAAAGCCATTCTCCTGTTCAGAAAATATTTTATTTATTTATTAATTTTGAGACAGGATCTTGCTCTGTTGCCTCAGGTAGAGTGCAGTGGCATCACCCTAGCTCACTGCAACCTCAACCTCCTGGACTCTAGTGATCCTCCTGCCTCAGCTTCCTGAGTAGCTGGGACTGCAGGCATGTGCCACCATGTCTGGCTAATTTTTTTCTTTTTTTGATAGAGACGGGGTCTCGCTATTACTCAGGCCCGGTCTTCAACTCCTGAGCTCAATTTATCCTCCCACCTCGGCCTCCCAGAGTGCTGGGATTACAAGGATGAGCCACCATGCCTGGCCCAGAAAATATTTTATTTTATATGAGACTTTCAGAACTTTAATTCCTTCTGAATCTGTGGTATCATTTTTCAGCATGTGTCTCTGACTTTAGTGGCTCACTGAAAGCTAGCACACAACCAGCATTAATTTGACCCCCGGCTGTATTCATTCCTTGTCAGTTCCTGTCCTCCAGGTTGTTGCTCACGGTTGTATCAAAGATGGGAGCAGCTGGAATCAGATGTCTGTGATTATTAAGACAGTAATTACTGATCATGCCGACACCAGCAATATTAACTAGTGCTTAAATAATTAAAAATGTTACCTATGAGGCATCCATGGATTCAAGGTGCCAGAATAAAAGGATTATCTAGAATAGCCTAGGAAGTAATAAGATGTTTTATTCTTTTTTTTAATTCAGATATTCTGGCTGAAAATGCTACATAGGGATGATGAAATTACTTGACTTTAGACAGTAGGGTTTTTTTTGTTTTTGTTTTTTAACTTCTTTACAAAATAAAACTATGTAATAGGATTGTGAGGACTGCTGTTTGGGGGGGGGCAAATTAGTTTTCTTAGATTTCTCAAGTTATTAAGAGAACTTAATAATTTAATATTCTACTGTGGCCCTGACTGCCACAGTAGTTTGATGATGCTATAAACTTATATTGTACCTCATAGTTTAAAAAGTACTTGAAAACTCATCATTTCATTTAGTCTCAATGAAAATATTGTAGGGGAGGTAGTTTTACCCCTGCCTAAATGGAGAAATAAATGTTGGCTCATAAGAACTAAATGATTTGCCCAAATTACAAGAGTAATAAGTTGTGACGTTGGGTTAGAACACAAGATTTGAATGTGATTGTATAACACTTTCCAAGTCTATGAAGTGGCAAGAAACTATAATATAGCCTTCCTGTATTTGGGAAAATACAAGAAATACTGTTGTCTTTGGTGGAATTTTTTGGATCGACTCTTCATCAGAAGAGGAAATAGTCACATGAAGGAAAAATGGACTCACAGAACTTTTCTTCATTGGAAGAATGATCATCTTTACTCTTAAATTTATAACTCTTGGACTATAATTCTATAGATGATTAAAGTATAGGACTTCTGTCTATATTGAATAATTTCAATATTTCTGTACTGAATTTATGGATATCTTGTCATGAACTACTCTAAAGACTTTAATTTTAATTTGGGAAGCATTTCCTTGAGGGATTAGATGTAGCTTCTATTACTTTTATTTATTGTTGTTTTTGTTTTTAAACATCCTCCTTTCAGCTCATTGCAGGGCCAGCTGTTTGCACTAACTGTGGACAAGGCCTAGCAGGGCTAATTCTGACCCTTTCCATTGCTTACCATGATGATGCCACATAAGTCAGAACTATGCTTTTTCCAAAAAGCTGGAAACCCACATCCAGCTGCCTTAGGGCAGGAATCCCATCATGTACCCTAGATTGGGGCATGTCTGGAAAGCTTATGGGGTAGGCCTTTTCAGAGATGACAGACTTTGTGGAGAGAATAAAAGCTTTTAAGCTTTTGTGTGAGCCAGTGTCAGAACAAAAGCTTAATTCCAAGTACAGCACAGTGTCTGTCACCCAATTATCCCCTGGCCCAAGAGTTCTTGGCTGAATTCCAAGCCCTAGAAAGAGGGGGATGCTTTAAAAAGAGCAAAAAAGAATTTTTAAAAAATCATTGTTTTATTGAAACCCCTATGGCATCCTGAATGCACTGTAGCATTGGTGACTTGGGCAGTGCTGGCACTTAGAATTTTGGTCACTGTAGGAAAGAGCATCTTGAGCAGTGTCTCCTTCAGAGAAGTAGTTTTGCACTTGCTTAGAGGTGTCACAGGTTCCACTGCCATTGTTAGTGCTTTTGTCATGAGCCTGGGCCCCTTTAAAGTCCGCACCTGTGGATTCAGCAGCGGGCATTGTTGCACAGAGTGAATCAGTGAGGGTGTGTGGGTTGAGAGGGCAATTACGGTTTTGAGAGTCCTTGAGACAAACCTTGGAACTGAGGAGCCGGACTTCCCTGAGTAGTTGACATTTCTGTAGTTACGAGTGTGGGGTGCAAGGCTAGACAAGAAATGTTTTATTGACAGTTTAAAATATCTCAGTTTTCAGTTAAGTGGCCTGGGAAATAATAAGGGTTCACACAAATGATAAGATGTGATTTATCTTGTTTTATGAAAAAAAATGTACACTTCACCAAAGCACTGTCAACAGAATTAATAAGCTTTTAGACATTTAAAATATGAGTTTGTTTAGTATTTAAAATATGAGTTTGTTTAGTATTTTTAAATTTTTGTTTTGAGCAATATCTGTTTTTCTAACCAATCTAACCTAGATACATAACATCTTTTTTTCAGTTCCTGGTTAAAAAAATTTTTTTTCCATGAATCCTTTATTGATCCCATTTACTTTGCTTGATTTTTTCAAAGCACTTATTACATCCTAGAACACCATGTAACTTACTTATTTGCCATGTTTATCTGTCGTCTTGTGTAGAAAGTTAAGCTCCACAGGGCAGGCATTTTGTCTGCTGTGTTTTGTGATATGCCCCAAAGCCTATAAGAGTGCCTGGATATGGTGGCCTCTACATGAATACTTGCTGATTCTTATGTCAAGAGTCTGTCATTTCACTACCCATGAACTTGAAATTATCATATCTGCTTTGTGAGGAATAGATGGTGAGGAATAGGGGCCTGGAGAATTTTTTTATGATATTGATAACTGGGCAGATACCAAGTATGGGAGAGAGCCATGTGGTACTAGGACACTTCTAAATTTATAATTTTCACCTTATTTATTTGCCCTTCCTGCCAGCCCTGTTCCCAGTAGACCCTGAAGTGAGTTCTAAATGAGATAACAACTCTGTCTTCCCCTCCTTCTCTCTCCCATTCTTGTGGACAGAAAGATTATTTCATAGTCTGATTACTTAGACGGAAAAAAAGAGTAAGGGATAGCTTAAGTGAGAAATGGCTTGTAAAAGAAAAAGAAAGGGAATGGCCATAAAATTATTTAATGGCTATGAACAATAAGAGAAAATGTTGGCTTCTATATAACTACTAAGAGTGGGAACACATTTAATTCTAAACTTTCTTAGTCCTTGTAAAATGAGAAGCTTGATTAGTTACTTGATTTAAAGCATTTATAAATGTTAAAAAGAATTTAATTGGGAGACCATCAGTCTGAGATGGTTCTGGTGCCTTGGGTTTCTACATAGGCAAACTGAAGCCCAATATAAACAGTAAAATGAAACTTAAGCTTAACCAATCAGAAACCACCAACTAACATCTGGGGACTTTCTACTGATTGTACCCCAGCTATAACCAATCAAGTAATTTCTTTACTTTGCTTCCTCTCTAAGCCTATAAAAGCCCACCACTCATGCTGCAGAGCCGAGCTCCCTGAACCTCTTCTGGTTCTGGGTGCTGCCCAATTCATGAATCTTCCTTTGCTCAATAAACTATGTTTAATTTAAGTTTATGTTAAAGTTTTTTCTTTAGCACAAATAAAACCAAGTGTTCAGGAGCATTGATACAATTTGATTCTTTATATTAGGACCAGAAAGACATCTTTCTCAAGGATTCTCATGAGAAGGATACTGTGTGATGAATGTCATAAACAATGTCTTCCAAGCATCTTCACAGGGTTTTCACATCACTTCTGTGAGGCTTTCTGTTACACCTCAGTATATAGAGGGATGGTAATTTGGGGGTACAGATGGGGAGATGAAATAGAGGAGGGAAATAGCTTTTCTTACTCTATTATAATAATGATGACAGGTGATGCTTTCATGGATTTAATGCTCTTAACACTGTTCTTAGTACATTACATATATTGACTCATTTAACTGTTATAAACATGCTGTGAGGTACGTAGTGTTATTAACTGTATTTTATAGAATGAGGAGACTGAGGCAGAGAGGAGTCAAGTACTTGCCCAAGATCATATTGTTAGTGGGTTGGGATTTGAAATCAGACAGTTTGACTACAAAGTTTGCACTCTTATCCTGGTGCGGGATGCCATTCTGGAATCTAAGGCTAGATTTTAGAGGATCCAAAAGAGAAATGGTTATACTGAACATTTTTCAGAAAATTGCCTGTTATAAGTGACATCTTGGAACTTACTGAATAATTATGAATGAGATTTTGCTCTCTGGAAAATCCCTGAAACCCAGCTATTATGTGTTACTAATACTGGAGGCCATATAGTCTGTGATGAGAGGTGTGAACTGTAGTTAACTTGTCTCAGTTTCAGTCCTGACTCTACCATTTACTAGTTGGTGACCTTGGGGAAGTTATTCCACCTCAAACTTGAGGTTGGGTTCATATCCTCTGCTTGGTAGACCACCATAGTTGGTGTTCCTAGAAATTTCTCCAGGAGTCCAAACTTGTTGGTTTTGCTTTTAATGACTTGGATAAAAAAATATTTAACCAAGACATCAGAAAATTCCTGAGACTTACGGAAAATTTTTGTGATGTAGGTGTGTCCTTATGTGGGCACATCTATTTTTTTGTGTGATACACAATTATTGAAACTAGAGAATATATTTTGAGTGTGTTTCTTCATGAATAAACATAATGGTTTTGTTTTCACTGATAGTATTTAGGAGTTTTATGTATACGGTATCACAAAAGGCAATAATATCTTGGTTAGAGAATATACTTAAAAAAACCCACAACATTATGTGATCATAGATTTTGTGCATTGGGAAAATTAGGATTGATGAAGAATTCGACTTCAGTCATTGTGATGGATTTGACAGCCTTTTCCCCCTCGACCTCCCCCACGCTATTCTCTCTGAGATTCATCCTCCCACTTGTCGAGCTAACCCAAGCCTATTGACTGAGCCAAGAAAACAGACTCCACTCTCCTCCTCCTCCTCTTCTGACTCATGCCAAAAAGTCATGTAGCAATTCAAAACATTTCCCAAATTACAAAACATAATGTGGAAAAACTTTCTTATCTCTGACTTTGGAATATTTTTTAGTATTATTGATGATTAAGTGATATGTTAGATTAACTTACTCTCTCCAGAGGCTTTTCCCTAACCACTGAAACTCCATAAACTCAGATTGACTGGATCACATCGTGGTGTTTTGTGCCTTGTAGCAGCACTCATTGCTGTCCAGTGTTTCAGTGTTTTCTTGTTTGTCTATTTGTTGTTTCTTCCCCCTAGAGTGTTAAGTTCTTC
This sequence comes from Microcebus murinus, assembly GCF_040939455.1. Lineage (NCBI taxonomy): Eukaryota > Metazoa > Chordata > Mammalia > Primates > Cheirogaleidae > Microcebus > Microcebus murinus. The sequence goes on along the minus strand of NC_134108.1, from coordinate 59,779,369 downwards.
AAAAATAGAGACATTGTCTATCTTGTTTGAAACTGTGTCTACTAGAGGGGGTGGCACATGGGAGTTAATAACTGTTTTTGAATGAATGAGTATTCCTAAAATTCTCATGCATTTCACTTCATTTAAGTTGAACGTTCATAGCTCCAGTTCTGACGTTCTGGTTAGTCAGCTGCCTTTTGTGCCATTCTCTTTCTGCCACCATTCACATCTGTCCACACTTGTCATTGTTACTTATTCACTTAGATCCAGATCCTCTGGGTCCATTTTTATTGTTGCCCCACCATCTTTTTGTATATAGTTGACTGAGTTAGTATTTGGTAATTTCATTTTAATTTTTTTAAAAATTGTCAATATTTTCCACTTGACTGAATTATAGCGAGGCTTTATAAGTTATTAATGACATCTGTTATTTCATTAGATAATGTCTTAGAAGTTCCCTAGTGACATTAATGATTTTGCATTCTTTATATAAAACTTCATTGTTGTAATTGATATTGTGATTCAGAAAGCACAACTTTCCTATCTTTCTTTCCCCCTAAATTTGAATATTTTTCAAAGGTATTTAGCTGTATTAGTTAGAGCTAAGGAAAAGAAACTCAATATGTTTAAGGAGTTTGCCACAGATTATTGGAATTAAATATACTGACTTTAAAATTTGTTACTCAAACCAATATTCTGTATTTCTTCTGATAATTGTAAAATTATGACTTTAGCATTTTGAGTGCTCATTATATTTTCAAAGTGCCTCATCTTGCTGTTCAGTTATTTTGTAAAAAACAAGACAATGTAATATTATCTTGGAAATTGAGGACTCTTACCCACAGGGTTTTTTTTTATGTTGTTGTTTTTTTCAAAGTCAAGATTTTAAAGTGATGCTAATTTTAAGATGAAAATGAAATTTGGATTTCTTTTTGGTTTTGATATCTTAAAGTTAGGATCATGTGCATATCTTATGAGACTTGGAAGTGCTTTTTCAATGACAAAGGGAAAGTGTTTTTGGAGGTGTCTGGAGTTTCTGTATTTGTGGTAAAAAGCCCATTAATTCCCTAAACAAGAACACTTTATAAACAATAAATTTATTAGTAAGTCATCTAGGAACAAAGCTCCTTCTAGCACAGAGATGAGTGGGATGTGGTCCCTGCCCCTATAATTCATAGTTAAGATGTCAGTTAACATGTAGCTCAACCCAGCTGAAGGAACGTAACCTCATGCCCACGTTCTTTATTCTACCTTACATCTTTTTTAAAAAGAAAATTATGCTTTAAGTGATAGCTTTTATCAATTGTCATTAAAAAGAAAAAAAAACAACAGACACTTTGCTTTAGGAAGTCATTTTAATCTTACTCCTTTACATTCATTCCTGGCATGGTAAATGCTATTTAAATATTGAATGAGTGAGTGTGTGAGTTAGTGAGTGAATGAGTAGATGGGTTAGTGAATGATTAGTTATAATAAATTCTTTCTTATTCAACTTGGTCAGATTTGTTTTCATGGAAACCCAAATATTTTGTCTGGGAGAATTAGCATGTTTATCACATGACATATGGATGAACATAATTGAATAGATCAGTGTTGTCCTCTTTGCTGTAGACATTGATCTTAGTGACATCCTCAAGATGGAAAGCCAGACAGAGAAAAAGAAGAGAAAGGGATTTCACTCTGGTCTAGATCAAGGATTAGCAAACTTTTTCAGTAAAGGGCCAAATGGTAAATATTTTAAGCTTTGTGGGCCACACGGTCTACATGCAATTACTCAATTCCGTTATTGTAGCGTGAAAGCAGCCATAGATGTAACTAAACAGTTGAGCGTGGCTGTGTTCTAGTAAAACTTTGTGTATTAAAACTGACAGTGGGCTGGATTTGGCCCAAGGGCTGTTGTTTATCAACCTAGACAAAGGGTTGATCTCTAGGTCTTAAGACTCCTCAGTCAGCCACTCATTATTCGCATCCTTGGGAGTTTAAAAGATATTCCAGGTAAAGTACACTCTTTAATACTAGACTTTTGCATGAATTCCTTTACCTGGCCAAGGAGACGGGGATGGGAGATGCAAAGCCCCTTTAGCTTCTATGCCGCAAACCTACAAGAGAGCCCAGTGGCCATGGTGGCTTCTTACCCTTGAGTCTTCCCAAGCAGGAGACAGCCTAGGCCAGTTCTGAAGCACCATCCAAAGGAGGCAGTGACAGATAATCCAGCCAGTCCCTCAGGAGACCTGATAAGACAGAGACCAGGGCAATTCATATATTACTCTCACTCTATTTGGGATTGCACAACAGAATATATTCTCAAAATATCTTAGAATACATATGATAATAGTATGAAAATGTAGTTTGAGTTGTGTAGACATTTGAATATAGCTGTCCTTGATTTCTTAAACTGAAGAAAATCTCATAATGCAAATTGCTCAGTTTGAACAACAAAAGCATGTCACAAAATAATGTAATTCTGAATGTTTTATAAGTTATATTAGAATTGTGATCCAATCTAAATATAAAACGGTCACATTTCTAATTTAAAACATGATATTTAAAATTGTATTAATAATGGGAAAATGTACGTGTATTAGACTCACATGAGCTTTGCTTGAGGATATGGGAGACTTCAGCAGCCTGAGGGGAACACGGAAGAAGCCAGAACCAGGTCAGGCAAAGGGAACAGACTAGGAAGTCTGTAGGGAGGAGATCACCTGTGGCCCTATACACGTTGTTCCTGGAGTGTCATGAACTTGTGCTGGGTTTAGCTTATGTCAGTGGCTAGAAGTTGAGTGCTGTAAGGGGATAGCAGCAGAAGAAAGTTTATAGCTAGTGCTCAAAGTCAGGTGAGCAGGATGGTGGTTCTGGGTCTGTTTTAAGTGAGTCCTGAAAAGGGCCGGGGCATGTGGGAGCTGGTTTCTGTAGCATCTTACCCACTGCACTGTAGCCATTATCAATAAGGTAGCTCCTATGTACCACCTAGCTTTGCTAAGACTTGTTTGGGAAGGAGGCAAAAATTGGTTAAAACATGAAAGCTTTTGTCTGTAACTGAAAGGGGCTGATATCTTAGGGGTCACCATGACTACCAGCATCTTATCATCATTATCAAGATATTAATTATTCAGTATTAATACTGAGCAGTATATACATCAGAAACTGATATGTACTATGGATTGTCTTATTTGTCTTTTTCATAAATTGCATTAATTAGAATTCAGCTAATTAAAATGTATACTTTGTGAGGTAAGTATATATATTTTTTAGTTTTTGTTTTTGCTAGGGTTATATTCACACATGATTTAAAGAGTCAAATAATCCACAAGGCTTGTTATGTAGAATAATAGAAGAGGTGACTGTTTTCAATTCTTTTAGCTGTTTCTTTAGATATATAGCAGATCCTCAATTAATGTCATCTCATTCAACATTGTTTCTTTATAACATTGATGAGAAAAAAAAAATTGATTCCTAGTTGGGCTGCTGTCTGTGTGGAGTTGGCACATTCTTCTCATGTCTGTGTGGGCTTTCTACCACATCCCCAAACTGTGCACATTAGGTCAGTTGGCATGTGTCTGCATGGTCCCAGTGTGTGTGTGGGTGTGTGTGTCCTGGCCAGGGTGAGTTCCCGCCTAGCCCTGAGCTTCTGGGATAGCGTCTGGCCACCCATGACCCTGAACTGGAATAAGTGAGTAAATAATTATCTTAGTTGTTCTTACTCATCTTTCTTAAATGCATAGCTCACACTTATTTCAGTGTTTGATATTAGAAGTGTTTCTGTCTTTATTTAGAAGTTTCTTGTTGCTTGTGACCAGAAATATGCCCTAGGAACTTAACTCTTGTTTATATCAAACTGTCTATGGTAAAATTGATTTATTATACATCATTTCTAAGAACATATTGATGATGGTGAGAACTTACTGTATTAACATCCATATTTCTCACTAACATGCTTATGTTATCAGTTCTTGATTTTTCAGCTTAATTGAGTCTGTTGGTTGACAGAAGATGAAACTTTAGCCCTCTTTGTCTGTCCCCTGTAATCACCCCGGCACATGTATGTACACTTCCCACTATCCGGCCTTTCTCTCAGTTAGTTACACTGATATTTTGGTTGGATCATTATTTCATTTTTATATGGCTATAACAATCTAAATGCTATTCACAATCAAACCATAGTTTACCCTTCCTGCACAACTTTGCTTTTTGTTAATAATCATACTGTTTTTTCATTTGCTTAAGTTTTTATATTGTTATCACCTATTCAATCCCCAAACTCTCCTTGAATTGTAGATCAATAGAAGCCACGTCAGGTTTTCTATTAGTTTCACCTTTGGAAGCCTCTCTGGATCCTTCGGAACTGCTCCAGTCTTGATGTTCTTCATAGTTGCGATTTTGGGATCTTCTTTCACTGTCAGCTGGGGATTTCCTTTATCTCTTGTGTTGAATCCTTGGTTTCCTGAATCACTTCTTCCTTTTTCTCAGTATACTCCCTCATTTAGGTGGAAAATATTCTCTAGTAACTTCCAGGGAAACAATGTTTAGGAGATAATTGCTTGTAATTTGCAAGTCAGAAAACATCTTTCCTCTATTTTTTTTTTTTTTTTTTGAGACAGAGTCTCGCTTTGTTGTCCAGGCTAGAGTGAGTGCCGTGGCGTCAGCCTAGCTCACAGCAACCTCAAACTCCTGGGCTTGAGCGATCCTTCTGCCTCGGCCTCCTGAGTAGCTGGGACTACAGGCATGCGCCACCATGCCCGGCTAATTTTTTATATATATATCAGTTGGCCAATTAATTTCTTTCTATTTATAGTAGAGACGGGGTCTCGCTCTTGCTCAGGCTGGTTTTGAACTCCTGACCTTGAGCAATCCGCCCGCCTCGGCCTCCCAAGAGCTAGGATTACAGGTGTGAGCCACCGCGCCCGGCCTTTCCTCTATTTTTATACTTTAAAAAAAATCAATAATTTGTTCATGTGTAGAATTCTACAGTGGAAAAAAATTTTAGTTTTAATTTTCTTTTCTTCAAATTTTTTTCTGTTTCTTTGCTTTGGTGATTCTTTTTGTTCTTTTCAAATTTTTGGAGATCCTTGGATATTCATTCATACTAAAGATAAAAAAAGCTAGCTGGAAGCTCTGAGCACCTAGGCAGGTTTGTTATGCAGCGGATACCCCATAAAATGATCTGGTTGAGCTATTTATTTGCAGAAGCTATGACGTCAGACCTTTTAGGGTTTCCTGTTGGATTAGTTATATTCCCCAGAGAATAATCTAATTTCCCTGGATGATATAAGCCTAGCTGCCTGCTGGCATTCTGGAAGCTGAGTGGAACATGAAAGCTTAGGGTCGCCACATTTACTATGTAAACTTCACACTCCTGTATTCCAAATGGCACCTCCACCCTCCACTGCACCTGGTGTTCCCCAGTCTAGAGATACTTTTATTTTCTGTAGAGAGCAAATACCTAGGCTGCCACTGGGATGAGGCAGGGACAGTAGCCATGTAGTACAGAGTAGGGGAAGGGACCTAGGAGTTTGAGCTGCTTTTTAAATAGATTTTCCTCTAGTTTTTCTATTGTCAATTGCCTTAGCCACTTTGGACTGCTATACCTAACTACCAGAGACTGGGTGGCTTAAACAACAGATATTTTTTTCCACACAGTTCTGGAGGCTGGAAAGTCCATGCTTACGGTGGTGGCAGGTCTGGTGTCTCTTTATTATACTTTGAGTGGTATTATTTCCTCAAGATAAAGATAAAACCTGCCTCCTGGCTTACAGATGATCATCATCTTGTATCTTTACATGGTGGAGAGCAGAGAGAGGAAACAAGCTCTCTCTTGTTTCTTCTTATATGGACATTAATCCCATCACAAAGCCTCCTTCCTTACTACCTAATAACCTCTCAGATACTTCATCTCCAAATATTGTCATATTGGGGATTAGAGTTTTAACCACTTTGGGACCAGCGTCAACTATAGTCGATAGCTACAGATGAATGAACACACACAGTGACTTTAGCTGACAGCCGTGATATGAAGGCGCACAGCTAAGCGTCCACTTTAGCCATGATATGACTTTTCTAATTTTTCATTTATCAAAATAAAATTATGAACATTTAAAAATAACGTAATGAAAACATATATCTTATGTTACCTATTCTGATTTACGTTACAAATAAAGCTGCCTGTAAAGTAAAACAAGCTGTCAGTGCTTTAAAGCTTTCCTCATCACACAAGAGCAAAACGGATTCGTCGTCAATGCACAGCACAAACTAACGTGTGGACTGTGAGTGCCGGCTGTGGGCAAGGTGGGCAAGGTTCTGCGGCCGGTGAGCACAGTACCGAAGTGGTTAACATATCAATTTTAACTGGGGTGGTTAGAGGGGAGGGAGGGACACAAACATTCAGTCCATCTCATGAACCCCATGCTGGTACCATCAGTTCCTGAGCCTGCTGGATAGATATAATCCTTGATGCAAATTAGCTTTTTTCTTTGAATCCCCATTGCCAGATTGGAATTCACCTTTCTCTTGGCTTTACTAAGTTAGTTATTATGCTTCAATTCATTCTCTAGTTTCAATAAGTTTTATGGTTTTTATTTCTTCTCTTGTTCTGTTTGATCTTGTAGGTTTACCTTTGTTGTTTTTTTCATCTCTTTACTGTGGTTTCAGTGGGGTTATTTCCTCAAGAGAAAGATGGAATTGTTTTTTTTTTTTTTTTAATTTAACATTCCTAAAATCAAGATGTGTGTTGCAGTCAGTGAAAACATTTGTATGGACTTGTGTCCAATCTGCCATCTTTAACTGGAAGCCTTTTGGTAAGTTTCATTTTCTTATACCTCTTTTGCTAACGAGGAAATTGAGGTTTAGAAAAATTTAGTAACTTCTTGAAGGTCACATAAGCAGTATTGGAGCCAGGATGTAAACCTAGGGAGTCTAGCTCCAGAACCCATTCTTTCTACCAGTGTATATACTGCGTCTCCAGCTAGTACAGGTTTCTCATTTTACAAAAGTATAACTTGGGGGCCTTTGTATCTTTGAGCATGTTGTACTTCTCATTGGCACAGCCCTCTCCTTTCACGCCATCCTTTAGTGCTTCTCCATTTAATCTTCACCCAGCATTCTAACCAATACCAGTCTCTTTCTTTGGTAGGATAACGTGGTGCAGCAGAACACAAGAAAGCTGGGTTTGTGTCTCAGTTTCACTGGGTACCTACCAGCTTTACCTCCAGCATCTCTGCTTGCTGAGCCTCTGGTTTTTCTTTTGAAAAAGGACCCATTTAATTCTTACGATGCTTGATTGTTGTAAGAACTAAATATAATAGCATATTTGCATATATACCCCTAGCCTCCACATGTAGGCACTTGAACTGCAGTGTTTCCCCAGTTCTAATGCTTCTTGCACACAACAGCTTTTCAAGGGAAAAAAAAAAGTAGAACATTAATGTGTAATTAATGTGTACAGTGATTTAAGGTACAACTCTAGTTTTAGAAATTTTAAAAAGAGGAAAATTTGTACATCTCTCAGTAGAAGAAAATACAGAATACCTGATATTGTTAGGGTAATTGCAAATGTGGATGTTACGCATTATTTTGTAGATTAGAAGTTCTCTGAAGGCAGAGACTATTGTTAATCTTTTTGTGTCTCTCATCACATCTTGTTCAGTGATTACTGGAAATGTATTAAGCATTCAGCAAATATTTGATATTTGTTCATGTCATATCTGTTCATATTTTAAAATTCAACAGTAAAACCATTTCTCTGTTTGAAAATGGAGTTTGGATTACCTCCAGATCATAAGTTTGGGAACTCTAACCTGTATATTTTTTATTTGTTAAAGGGCAGTCATTAATCAAAGGAGAATGGTCATTTACTGTCTGATTAAGAACTTTTTTATATAGGGTCTTCTAGTGAAATAAAAAAAGGTATATATATAGTATGTTGATGATTTTACCATATTATAAGGTAATATGTTGTTTATCATACAACTAATTTGTTTACTAGCAAAACACTCAAGATCTGCATTGTGCCCTCTATAAAGATACAGAGAGACAATTTAATTTAGTTTTAATTGATGTGAGAACTATAGGAAATTCTTTAATAAAAAATTTCTCAGCAATATTTTTTAAAAGCACCTCAGGATGTTATAATTGCAGGTTAGGTTATTGTGACAAGACTGTGTAACTGATCCATGCATTTTATGTTTCTATTCTTAGAGGAGTGATGGAGGTAAAAATTAAATTAAAATAAGAGCTGAAAAGGGGTGTGCTAATGTGACTGGTTCCTGAGGTCTCTAGCTGTATTCATGAGGGTAGCTAGATACTTTATCCTTGTTCTTACATAAAGAAATTTTTAATACCTAGTGTAACATTTTATTCTTTTAGGGAATGAATTTCATAATATAAACTAAAACACTGTGGTTCAATATATGCAAATAATCTGTCATGTTCATTTTAAAATGGAAATACATTATACTTTTTTCTGCTCTGGGAGATTTTGTGAGAATAATGATAGTCCTTGAAGATTCAAACAATGAATAAGACAGATGTGGATCCTGCCCATGTAGACAGGATGACCAAATAATTTATCATCCAAACTGGGAAATGAAAAAGAATAAATGTGATGTGATTAGTAATTGCACTGCAACAGCATGCAAACCAGAACCATCCCAGAATGAATGGTCACCTCATTTAAAGAACTATCTGAGGGTCAGGATTATGGGTGGAAATTAGGCTGAGGCAATAGATCCGCCCACCACAATAAATAATTATATAGAGTGCTGATTATGTTGAGTGGGGATGCATAGTTGCTATGCATAGTTGGAGCATGTAGGAGAATAATTAACGTTGACCTGGGAGGACCGAGGAAGGCTTCCCAGAGGAAGCGACATCTGAGCCTGCAGGATGAATAGGAGCAAACCAGGTGAAAAGAAAAGGTAAAAGTTTTGAGAAATGAAGATGGAGTTACCAGTGCTCTGAAGGGAGAGAACAGTTCACTGTGGTTGGGTAGGTCTGCATGACTGTGATCAGAAGATAAAAGATTGAATGACAAAACAGAAGGCTGGGACTGTTGGCAGGGGTACCATTTTAAGAAGTTTGACTTTATCACAACAGCTGTAAGCAGGGCAGTGAGATGATCATGTGGGCTAAGATCTTTTGCCTATGTTCATTTGACTATTATATAACCAGGTTTCTTGGCTGGGACTGAGTCTCTACACCCCCTAGCACATAGAACTGGGTGGTGTTTTCCCTTCCATCTGTGGTGGATCCAGCAGCAGGGACTGCACTGGGAAGGGTTCAGACATCTGTGGTCATATGGTCACATGTGACCCATGAAGCACTCATGAAAGCAGCTTGGTAGAAGGCCTGCCAAGGGGAAATAATCACCCTAAGTTATGGTGAGAGCATGCAGGAACACACAGCTCAGCCTCAGGGACAGGGTCTTGGGAGGTAGAGGCGCTTTCTAGCACAAGGCTGGGTTGCGCTTCCACACTTTGGGTCCCCACAGTACTTATGCAATGTGGAAGGAGAGTTTTCTGGTAAAACAAAGAAACTATGCCTATAATTTCCTCCAAGAAGGATGAGTTTTAGCATCTGGAGACAGATGGACACTGATTGGAAAAGTTAAAGTTGGAGGCCAGATGCTCCAAGGGGGCAGTGGTGGAGAGGCCGATGTCCCAGGCCCCAAGGGGCCTCTGAGGGTTGTGAATTTCTCAGTGCCACCTGTGGCCTACCTTTGTCTGAGTGGGGCACAGGCAGTCCCAGACCTGGAGGCAGTGTGGTCAGGCGGGCTTGGCACAGTCTCTGAGCCACAGTAGCTTGGAAGAGACTAGCAAGCTGCGTCAACAGAGGAGCCTCTCGTATGTGGACTGCACCTGCCCTTGTAGGCAGTATTGGTTTGCCTGGAAATGAAGAATGGGACAATAACATGTGAGGTTGCTCTGAAGGGAACTGAAATGTCCCTAGGCCTGCCTGATCCACAGAAGCTGCCATAACACAGCCACAGGGCTGCCATAACAAGGTGCCATGGCCTGGGTGGCTTAAACAACAGAAATTTATTTTCTCATAGTTCTGAAGGCAAGAAGTTGGAGATCAAGGTGTCAGCAGGGTTGGTTTCTTCTGAGGCCTCTCTCCTTGGCTTGTAGATGGCTGCCTTCTCCCTGTGTCCTCACATGGTCTTTCCTCTGTACTTGTATGTGTCCTAATCTCTTACAAAGATGCCAGTCATTTTGGATTAGAGTCCATCCATATGACCTTTCTACCTTGGTTAACTCTTTAAAGGCCAAATTTCCAAACACAGCCACATTTTGAGATATTGGGGGTTAGGACTTCAACATATGAATTTTGGAGGGACACAATTGAGCCCACAACAGGGGCCTTCTTGGGAGACACAGCATGTGGGGGTTCCAGGTCCTGATCCTCTGCTGCTAGCTTCTGTGGATCAGGCAGGTCTAGGGGCATTTCAGTTCCCTTCAGAGCAACCTCACATATGTTATTGTCCCATTCTTCATTTCCAGACAGAGAGATTACTTTACATAGTCTGTGAGCATCTTAGATTATTGGAAACTTCCTTTGTACTGATTCAAAGTCCATGTTGCCTTAGTTCTCTTGCCCTGGTGCTAGGTGCTGGGCCTGTTGGTTTCTGGTCTCTTTAGCATTTCAGAGTGTGTCTGTTTCCTGAATTTGTTCTCTTTTTTAGTGTTAGGTGTAGTTAAGGGTTTGGACTCTGTCTTTCAACAAGCTACTTGAACTTCTTGTGCCTTAGTATCCTGATCCATTAAAAAGGGGATAGTAGAATGCCTAGTGGATTAAATAGGTAGGGAAAAGTTAGCATTGTGCTGAACACTTATTAAGTGCTTAATAAAGATCCTGTCATCTTCACCATCACCATCCTTTCACTTTAACATGACATTGAGAAAGGACTGCACTGCCACACACGTGATGGCCCTTACAAGTGGAAGAGGACTAACATATTCCCCACACTTTTCTTAGTGTCACCTGAGAGTTTATTTTTCCCCCTAGCCTCTTTAAAGGATTATCTTTTATAGGATGTTATGTCAGCTAGTAATAACTACCAATGTTTATCAACTACTTTTCAGTTTCAGAGTCCTTTTGCTTTTAGTTTTATCCTCATACTGGCCCTGAGAGGTACTATTTGTTATTATACTAATTTTATACATGAAGAAACTGAGTGCTGGAATTAACCAACTTTTCTAAGGTTATATGGCTGGTAAGTGCTGGATTTAGGACACAGATTGAAACCTGCTTTTCTCCTTTATCTTTATTTTTAATTACATACATACAATGTACATGTTTATTATAGAAACATTAGAAAATATAATCGAACTAAAACACTTTCACATGACAATGATCACATATTCTTATGAAAATAGTTTTATATAATGTGGAGCATTTCCATTAAGGGTTTGCACATTTGAAGACCTCGGATATATATTTACAAGTTGCCCTCTGGCCTTGCCTGCTTGGATGAATGCCATTTTCTTTGTTCCCTTTGCCAATATCATTCTTTGCCATGTGATTGGAAGGAAATGGAATCTTGTTTTTGATTTTTTGCATTTTCATTACTAATCAGATTGATCATTGTGTATGTTTATTGTTCCTGTATATTTCTGATGATTTGCTATGTGTGATTTTTGTCCATTATTTTCTATGGAACTATTCATCTTATTTATTTATTCATTTAAGAGACTGGGTCTTGCTTTATTGCCCAGAGGGGAGTGCAGTGATGGAATCATAGCTTACTATAACACTGTGATCTCCTGGGCTAAAGCAGTCCTCCTACCTTAGGCTCCCAAGTAGCTAGGTGTGTGCCACCATGCCCAGATAATTAAAAAAAGTTTTTTTGTAGAAATGGGAGCCTTGCTATATTGTCTAGGCCAGTCTTGAACTCCTGGCCTCAAGTGATGCTTCCACCTCTGCCTCCCAAAATGCTAGGTTCACAGGCAAGAGCTATTGGGCCTGGCCTCTTTTTCTTATTGATGTGTAAATACTTCCTATATTGAGAATATTAGTGAATTGTCTTCTATCTACTGCTCTTGTAGGGGCCAAGGGAAAACTTCCTCTTTGCCCTCTGAAGATTTCCTGAAAAATCAACTTACAAAAGGCAGATTAATTGGAGAAAAGGCATCCAAATTTATTAATGTGTACATGGGGGAAAAATCACAGAGTGATTACCCCAACCCCCAATGGGGTGCAGAACCTTATATACCATCTTGAGGTTACAAAGAGTTGGGGCTCAGGACATGGTCAAAAACAGGTCATGGAGGTAAATCAGGTTATAGTGAGCTGGAGATTATGGGCTGGAGAGAAGGTTTAGCTAGCAAAGGTGGTCTTATTATGTAGATGAACTTCACAGGTAGCAGCCCTCAGACAGAATAGATGGTAAATGTTTCTTTCAGATCTTTAAGGGGTCAGACTCATGGTTAATCTTCCTAGATCCAGATCCATCATCAGTATTTTAACTGATGATGGCTGCCTCAATGCAGATTTTCTAGAGATGTAAATCTCCCGCAGAAAAAAACAGCTTTGCAGGGATGCTTTTGTTTGCTGGCTCTCAGAACAGCCATTTCAAAATATGTCAAAGAAATATATTTTAGGGTAAAGTATTTTGATTTCCTTCACTCTTTCGACAACTATTCATGGTCATACAAATTCCTAGGGTTTTTATTGAAATTTCATGTGACTGTTGAGCCACATGTCTTCTATTTTGATAATTTTTTTAAATGAAATACAGAAATATTTCTTGAGTCCTGTTAACCTCATCTTGTCAGATTCTACTTGAGGCTGCCTGTCTCCTTCAACATGTTTGGTTTCTTTCCTAGCTCATGATCATAAATACAGTTTTGACAAGTGTTCCCTCTATATTTCTATCTAGGAAATAGAGGAGGAGAATTGAACTAATGCGTGTTGTGCACCACAGTGTACCAAGCACTGTTCGAGGTTCTTTCAAATATGTGAAATGTTAAATATAATAATATAGAAGACCCTGACACTCTGCTGCATGATTCAGTGTGTTGCATAATTTTTAAAAATTCAGCTCTTTCCCTATTATAAATAACAATTTGACTAATATTATTGTGCTGGGCTACAATACACTAGTTGTCTGTGTGTCCAGGCAACCTTCAATGAGGTCCATCTGCAAAAAGACGTTTAACCTTTTTTATCTTCCTTTTTCCTTCTCTCACAGGGTTGTAAGAAATAGTATATGAATATATGTGTGTGTGTACATATATATATATATTTGTGCCTTATGTTAAGAACTCACTGACTATATTTCTTTTATAATTTTCATGTAATCTATATATTTTTATTTTAGATGTGTCTTTAAAAAAAGTAGTTTTATGACTTTTTATAAAATTTGGAATTATTGAACAGAATAATTAAGAGCACAAACTTTGGAATCAAACAGACCAGTTTTTGATCCCTGACACTACCAATTCCTAATCCTATGACTTTTGGTGGATTACTTATCCCTAGGTTCCTTATTAATCAACTGAGAATAATATCATCTCCTACATCAGGTTATTGTGAGAATTAAATTAGATCATTCGCGTAAAGTCCTTCTTAGTATAATGGCAGCCAAAAAAGCATTTGGTTGATGACAAATGGCGAAATGGTTATTTCACGTTTTTGAATTAGAACTTATAGTAGCAGTTGTTTAATAGAAAGGCTTTAAAGTTACGATGTAGGGAGTATGTTCTCAATAATCAAGGTTGGTTTTTTTACCTTATATATTAAAAGGATTTTGTAATGTAGGGACCAAAGACCCCTGGGTCCCCAAAGGTTTGCCAAACTGTAGAGAGCAAATGTCCCTGTCCCCATAAAGGTTAACTGAGAAATCACTGACATGAAGCAGATTGATTAATAGGAGACAAAGGATACAAATTTATTTTAATGTGTATATTGCTACATAGGAATCTTCAGAATGAAAGCTCAAACATACGGAGAAATTGTCCATTTTTATGTTTAGGTTCAACAAAATATGGGCAGCCATGTAGAAATATGATTGGACAAAAAGGGTATGATCTCATGCTAAGTGGGAAACCCAGAAAGAGCTGTCTAGATGATTCTTAGCATCTCTGAGCATGCATTTCTTCCTTATGGGTATGGGGCAGGGCCCTTTCTGGAATGGATGTCTTATGGCCTACAGTCAAACAAGGTAGATCAGATAATTACTTTATGGCCAGTTTTTATGTAGAATAATTTTAGGTTTTATGGCTGGCTTATGGGAAAAGGCATTCTGGTTTTTATGACCTAGGTTGGGAAGGAGGGATTCTAGTTTCTGTGGTTAGTCTCAGGGAAGAATGGGACTGAGAGACAGGAGTAGAAGGAAGGGTGAGAGAACTTTTGTTTCAGAGGCCTTCATTTTTGGGTACTGTTTCCTGAGCCCCATCAGAAAAAGCAGGAGAAATTTTGTTCTTTGGGTCTAAATTTCTATTTAGGTGGTAAATTGTGCTTTTAATCACACATTGGACTTTTCCTGTGATAGTTAAGCCATCTTTGTTCTTTTTTATTTGGAGGAGGAACTTAGTATAGTCCCTGAAATAGAAAACATCCTTGTTAATCTAACAGAACATCTAGTATCATTTATTAGGCACTACATAATAATGTACTGATGTTAAAAATATACTACTTTATGCAATAATCAGAAACGCTAAAATTAAAGAGAAATTATCACTGTATGTAAAACATAAATAAAATAATGACCAGGACCAGTGCATGTATCTCAAATCATTCTATGCTTCTAAGCAGCACTTCTTTTCAGTATATATTAATTTGGTATAGACTTGAGATCAACAAGCCCTTGAGTATATTGAAGAATTATCTATTGTAACTAGTTTTTCTTGGTTAAGACCTATATCTATTATTCATAATTTTTCCTTGAGACTGTTTTCCAGCATACCATCTCTGTATCTCTTGCCTTTTACTTCTGTCTGACTATCCAGTGATACCGCCTTTAATTATTATAAATTGCTGAAATCAGGAATAAGTAATACTTAAAAAAAATCAGCCTATATATCTAATATATTATTAGATATAATACTAAAACAAACACATATGATAATAGCAAGAATAAACCAGTTTCTTGTATATTGTTGGGATTGGTATGAATCCACATAATTAAAGTAGCTTAATTTTTAGTATCTGGTGTTTGTTGATCATATTAACCTAGATTAGTCTGTCTGGTCCTTCTTTCTTTGCATGTGATCAAGACCTATAGGACACTTACTTTTTTCCCTACCCTTTTAAACTATTATGATTTAATAAGATATTTATTTTTTTCTCTGAAAGTATTATATTTTGAAGTTTCCTTTCAAAAGTCTGTGAGACTCTAGCAACCTTGAAACATTTTAGTAACAATAAAAACTATCAAGGTTAAACGTCATCAGTCCTATGTACCAAACAAATTATATTTGAAAAGAAACTTATCAGTAACAGAGAGGGTTCCACTAATGAACATTTCCTAAGGGTGAGAGTAGTAGGATAATTTCAGTTATGTGAAAGAATTGTAGTTTTGAGAAATGTTTGCTGTGTTTTCGGGGGGTGAATGTACAGCTTCCTCTGAAGTGCTTGGAGTGGAGGGTCTGAGTCATCACCATTTGTAGAGTGGTCTTGAGAAGGTATTGGAAGGATTGCTACTATACACATTTTTAATACTTGCTTATCTTGTCTATATGCTTATGACTTTAAATTTGGGCTATGGTGAGGCCTAGAAAAAAACAAAACACCAGCTTGTCTTTCTTGGCCTGGCTATACTAATAAAGATGAGATACTCCAGACCTTGTCTTTTGTCCTGGGTTCTATATCAAATACATAATTAATGTTGCTTACCTCCCAGGTTTTTCACTACAATAAGGGTCACTAAGAGTTAATGTTATAATGAATAGATGTAATTAAAACTACTGGATACCAAAAACCCAGTTCTGTATAAGAAGGGTATAAAAATGTGGGGTTTTTTGATAAAGAATTTATAAAAAGGCATAAGAGTATGGTTTTGGTTAAAGGCAAAATAATTTGCCTAGTTTAGAGGTTTTAAGAATTGTTATAAATTGAAGAAATAAAAAGAAAGATGGATAAAACTGAATGGATATAGAAAATTTTGGGAAGGAACAAGTGGGAAAAATTATAAAATGTTAGAAAAGGTTTATACAAATTTTATCTTATGGTCTGATTAAGATTAAATATATTTGTTTATAAGGTTTTATTAATATTAACTTTAGCATTAATAATAGACGAATATGAAGATAGAGTTTAGTTTTCTCTTTCAAACAAGATTTTCATATAACATTAAAAAGAGTAAATGATTTTTGTTTACTATTTGAGTAAACTGCAAAAAAAAAGAGTAGAAAGAGAGTCAGTTTGTCTTATGTTATCTTTACTAGGTCTTTGATTATTTGGGAAATGAGTCTTCTCTCTATCAAAGAATAAGGATTTTTGCCTTTTAAAATCTTTGAATTATCACTTTGGCTGAATAAATGACTATTATTTTATAGTGACCTGTGAATTGTGACAAGTGTTTTAAACCCTTTATATTTGACAAACTTTCCAAAATCAAACTTTCAGATTATAAGTTCAGTCTTTTTGACCTCAAACTGGCTTTTTAAATATTAGAGCCATTGAAAGTTCAAGACAGACATATTTGGCTTATTTGATATGTTAAAATTATATGGGAAACATTGTCAAATATGAAATGGTGCTTAACTTTTTTGGGTTATAGTTATATAAATGTTTTATGAATATGTGTTCTGACATTGTATGAAGTTCCTACATTTCTGATATGTCTCAGTATGTTATCAGTAATAATTATGATTATACTAAATTGTTGTATGCCACAGAAATAGCCATATATTCTTGTCAATTGCATCTTTAATTATGACAATTCTAAGACTTTTGTCATCCACAGACAATCATTATTTTACTTTGATTCTTCTCAAAAGGCAAGGAAATTCATGGAAAGGACTCTGAGAAGTACTCTTGAATACAGGTTTCTGATTGACTTAGGTAAAAACTTCCAGGACTCTAATTAAAAAGCTCTAATTAAAAATTTCCAGGACTCTAATTAAAAATTCATGAGGATTACTAATCCAGTATTAAGCAAAACAAGAATTATATGATGCTGAACTGATAGAGGACTGAAATAATTTCTTTATGACTTTTTGCTTAATACATTGCTGATTCTTTATGCTTTGTTTTCCATAGGTAAGAAAACCTTTTTCTACTGAACAATTTATAGCCTACAGCAATTGAGTAAAGTAGCAAAATTTATTTCTCTCTCTACCTGATATCCAGAATTTAGATATGTAAGTTAATCAGGCCAAGTATAATAAGACTAAAATTTATTATGCACATGAATTGGTCTTACTAATTTACTAGATTTCTCTTTGGTAGAAAAGGGGGACAGATGGGACAGAGAAAAATTGTTTCAACAAAACCACAAAACTATAACATACCTGTTACTAGAGTCCAGCCCTAGCCTGTGTATTGAGTTTTTGTTATTTGCCTATAATTCAGACTCAATCTTGGGTTATTTCTTGGCTACAAGTCTTTGAAGAAGAACCAGGTTGTAATTTTCTTCACGATGTTTTTAATTTATTCCTTAATGAATTAGGTTCCTTTTTCTGTTTTGACACCCAGATTCTCTTTGATTGTCAGTTGTTAGTATTATTTCACTGTCATTGTCCTACTTCCAAGAAAACCAGAATCATGGTATTCCAAAGACTAGAGATGATTTAACAAAGCCTGCAAATCTCCCTCATTTGGAATCCCACTGGGCCTGATCTCTTTTCCATTGCCAGTGCCTTTCTGTGAAAACTATACAGACATCTCCCTCTAGGCCTGAGGACTTGCAGAAGAGGTGGGCTTGTGAGATTGTAAGGCCAGTGTTGAGGGATGGAATTAGTTCAGATCCTCCACATCAAGGATGGACACATAGATCCCTAAACAGCTAGAAAAATGAAGGATTTTGCATTCTGGGCCATGTGGCCCAGGCATCCATCCCAACCATAAAGAATTTCCTGTTTCCCATAGACTTATAAGAAAATTACCAAGAAGGTAATATCAGGATACCTGGTGACAGAGCTTCCTGCATGTAGTTGTTCCCAGTTATGGCATTTATGCAAATAGACATATAATAAGAAATTTATCAACCACTTTAGGACAAATTACTAAAGAGACTGTAAAAAATGTCCCTGCACAACAAGTCTCTAAATTTCTTAGCTCAAATGGTTTTAACAGAATACTTATATCTTACATAAGTGTCAATGAAAAAAAGCCAAAGTTTGTAAAATAATTTTAAAGAGATTTATTCTGAGCCAAATTTGAGGACCATGACCCAGAGCCACTCCCAAGAAGCCTTGAGCAAGTGTACTCACCGTGGCCAGGTTACAGTTTGGTTTTGTACATTTCAGGGAGACAGGAGTTACAGTAAAGTCATAAATCAATATGTGGGAGGCATACATTGGCTTGGCCCAAAAAGGTGGGCCATCTCGAAGTGAGGGGGGGCTTATAGGTTATAGGTGAGTTTAAAGATTCTTTGGCATGTAATTGATTAAAGACATGAAGCTTTGTCTAAAGGCTTGGAATGTTTCAACATAAGGAGCTGTCATCAGAGATAAGCCACCTGACATAGATTTGTTGTGTAAATTGAGGACCTGCAGGTTTGTCTTGCATACCCTCAGGCTTGTTAATGGGTTACAAAGGATGTCTCCAAGAAGGGAGGGGGGCATGATGAGACATGTCTGACCTCACTCCTCCTGGCAGACATTTTAGTTTGAGGATATTCCTTTGGCCACGAGGGACATTCAGTCAGCTGGTGGGGGGTGGTGAACCTTAAAATTTTATTTTATTTCATAATAGCTAATTGCTGCCAGTCTGTAACTAAGACCAAAATTACTGTAGTTCAATGTTTATAGATAAGTTAACTTTATAACTTTGCTTTTGACTTTTGGTTTTTGGCTATGTTGCTTAAAAGGTTTTTAAGGGCTAATGATTACCTGCCCACCTCCATTCTTGTCTGGCCTAGAATGTTTAATTTGCTATTAGCCTTTGGGCTCTAAGTCCTGTGGTCACAGCAGTCCCACCAAGGGCCTGGATGGATTTGGGGCAGGTAGCCATTACTACCTTGGCCACAATGAGACAAGATAAATAGTTTGGGCATTGATGCTGCCTCTTGGCCAAAAGGAGTAAACGGGAAATAAAAATAAAATCCTTAGTTTCCCAACTGACACAACAGATTCCCTCTTGGCCAAGGGGGCCCTAGAGAAATCTTAGAAATGAGTTAGCAAACAGTGAAACACAAGAAAAAATTCACTTGCATACCTGTTACCTGAGCAAACTGCTATGTAATTTATATTTGTATGTATAGTAAAAGGAGACACAATTGATGTTTACTGAGACCCTGCGACATATCAATCCTTGACCTAGCTGTGACCAGGTGATATCTGTGATTTTAGAAAATGAAATTGAGGCTTGGAAAGGGTAACTAGCTGAGTGTGGACCATCTACCATGATGGTAAATTGATAAGTGAACATAGCTCCATTGTGTGAAATATTTGCTTTATTTTTGTTTGCAAGCTAGAGTTATTTGGTTTTATTATTAACCACAAAGACTGAAATTTGTGCTACTAGTCTTTTGGGGGTCAGTGTGTCAGGTTTCAGTCTGAAATGTCAGTTCTTGATGTACTCATGGCTGAAGAATGACCAGATGCACCAAAGGTAAGGCTAGCACAAAAATGAGGTTTATTAAAGAGAGAGAGATAGGATTATAGAGCAAGAGCAAGATATAGATTTACAGAGACAGCATGATACATAGGCCACAGATAATGACCGGACCCACTGTTGCAACAAAGGGAGAACAAAAGGAAGGGCAAAAAAGGAGTTGATTATGATCTGCATCTTATTTGTAGAGCCTGGATTGGCACCTCCCTCGTGGTTCAGAGGTCACCATGGAACCACTTTGGACAGTTGGGGGTTGCATTACCTGAGTTTTACTATGCATATGGGGTGTTCTAGGTCACTGCCAGACTCTATGGTACCTATGCTGCTTGGCCCGTGGACTAGAGTCCTCTGCATTCTTCTGTAGTTGGTGCGCTGAGTTCTGATTGGCAGATTCATAGAGTATTCCCTCCTCCCTCAGGTATGGCAGTAGCTCAGGGCAGGATCAAGGTAGGGCAGGACCAAGATAGGGACCTGGGGCCCACCCTTGTCCTTCTTCCCAGGTAGGACAATTGCACCAAAACAAAGCGCCCACTTTCATCCCTAGGAGACCCGGAATTCCATGCTAGCTATCTAATAATTTCATGCTTTGAGAAGTATCCCCGCCAAACTTTACATTGTTAATGGAAAGCACTGTATTTGCCGTAGGGGAAGGGGAAAAATCCTTTTTTCTTTATCCATGTTAGGGTCTCCAGCTGGGTTCCTATAAATTAGACTGGCAAAGACAGATTAACAAGAGAAAAACAAACAGAAGTTTTAATAAATGTGCATTGCACATACATGGGAGCATCCAGCGATGAGTACCCCAAAGGCATGGTTAGAACTTGGCCCTATGTACCATCTTAGGCTAATCAAAGGAAAAGGGGTTTTGGGCTTCTGG
This sequence comes from Microcebus murinus, assembly GCF_040939455.1. Classification (NCBI taxonomy): domain Eukaryota; kingdom Metazoa; phylum Chordata; class Mammalia; order Primates; family Cheirogaleidae; genus Microcebus; species Microcebus murinus. Next base: position 59,758,800 of record NC_134108.1, on the reverse strand, counting down.
ATCACAGAGGGAGCTATGGAATGATGACCAGGAGAAGTATGGCAAATAAGAATTGGTTAGTAAGGTTTGTTATGCAGATTGAAGTCAGTGCCTTTTCCATTGTTGAGAGTTGTTAAGAGTCCTCCACTTCCTGCTACAGAGAGGAAGAGACCTTTTACAAATGGAAATTTCCTTTATAAATGTAAATTTTCTTTACAAAAGGAAAACTGTGCTTTATGTTTAGAGCTTTTCCTGCATCTGCTGTTTCTCAATGGCCTTTAGCTCAAAATAATCCATGTGCTAAAGAGGCATATTTTGGGGTGGTATATTCTGGTACCCTTCCCTGCCTTGTTCTTTTATAGCGGTTCTGCTGCAGGGGAAAATGCCCTCCTTCCTTTCCTAGTTCATTAAGCTGAGCTGAGAAGCTGATCAAGAGATGCTTAAAATTTTTTAATGTTTGTTTTTGTAACTATTTTTATAAGTATTTTTTATGTCCTTAAGTTGGTGAAATTAATAAATTCTCTGTTCACCACAGTAGTATCTGTTCAGTGTTTGACTACAAAACTCTTGAAGATATACCCAATGACATCACCTATGTGAACAAAGAACCTAGAGGAGCTTGATAGAATTTGGTTGTCAAGGAAGAGATTCTTTGTCATTCCAGTGGGCTCAGAAAATTGTAGATGGTCACAGCTAAGAGACCTTGAAGGTGGTCACTCTCAATTCACAGAAAAAGAGCCACCCCATATGCTTCCAACTCCATGTAGCACTCCCCTCAGGGTTTGTGATAAATGTGATTGTGTCTCCAATAGTGTGTGAGCTATTGGATACCTGGAGGGCAATTTTAGCCTTTCTTCTTAGCGCTCTGCTTTATAGTGCTCTGCCAGGCTGGCCTAGCTCTGAATCATTTCTGAATTTGAAGGAGGGGAATAGCAGGAGACTGGCCTGGATCTCCCTAAGCTTATGGGAAGAGTTAAGAGGCTTGGGTTAGGAAGTAATCCATGTCCCAAGCATGGGAAAAAGTGTAAGGAGGTGGGAAGAAGGAGTAGAGGTCTTTCTGGCTAGAGCTTACAAGTAGCCATGCTGTACATTGTACTAACTGTAAGGGAAATTTTTATAAAAACAAATATATTTGCCCACAAGTTTTAATTTTAATACAAGAAATATATTTAGAAAATAGTAAATAATATGCAGTAAAATAGTAAATAAATAATATCAAACCTTTTTCTGTGGTGACTCATCCTTAACTCATATTAACTCACCTTTAAAATGGTATCCATTTCACTACATTTTGTAAGATGTAGCAGATTGCAATTAGATTCATTTAGAGAAGAGCTAATTTAGTGACTTAATCTCCAAACAATAAATGTCTGTAGAAGGCAATTTCATTTATCTTATGATTTTTAATAATTGTGTTTAGAATGAAAAATATCAAAGTATATGTGCCCTTTAATTTTGGATTATTTTAACTTTTAGGATTTTCGTTCTCCATGCACTTGATTATTGGGAGTGTTTTGAAAACATTAGACTCTTGGAAACGTTAAGCTTTTTCATCTCCCTATAATAATAAATATTCCTTCAGTTTTAAAGCTCAAGTGTCCATCTCTGTTGAAGTTTGTGTTAGGCTATAAGAGCCTGGGGTTTATAACCCGGATTCTGAAAGGAAACTGTAGCAACATTAGGTTGCTAAGCAAATCTCTTAGCTAATAAAACAGCCTGCCTTGAATTATTCTGACCGCCTATGATGATCAGTCATAATGAATCGATTAAAAATGACACTTTTAGGTTTGTCAAAACTTAAATTACAAATAAATGAAAGTACAGATGTCCTATTTTTAATAATTAAAAATAGAAAATAAGAAAAAAATATAATTCTATGAAAAATGTTCAAAACAACCTAATGTTAAATAAAATGGAATATTTAACCAAATATGATATATTACGTGAAGTATTATGCAATCATACTAATTGAGTCTTTGTATACAATTTAACACATACTATATTTTAGTCAGATTGCAAATCATAGCTTTCTCTTTTATACAAATCAGCAGAAATAGGCACAGCTTAACATAATCTTTTCATAAGCATTTTCATCCTGTTATTGCTTTTCAAAATAAAATTGAGACAGAAGGAAGCCAGTTTAGCTTATCCAGATTATAATTAATTCTGCCACTTGGGTATATTTGAGAATGGGAGCTAGCCCCTCCAATGAGAGTTGTAAAATGTAGTCAATGGACCAGGTCTGAGACTATTGAAATAATTTATTTTTCTGTTGAGAGTTACTTCAATGATTAAAAACAAAGGCAAAGGTGGGGCAGGGACTAAGTAAGTAAGTATATGGCCAAGGAACAATTTCAAGCCTGTCAACTGCATCCTATTATATATTTCAGTTATGCTAATCCTGAAGTTCCTGTAAGAATCCATTTTTCATTTCTTACTAATTTTTATCTTCTCTTTGTGTTATTTTTTTCCATCTAATTTTTCAGAAATCTGCTCTTTGAGTAGAAAATCATATTTCTGCTTAGCCAAAAGGTACTTATTTTAACTTAATGTCAGTAATCATGTTTGCAAGGAAAGTAAAATCTCTATGAAGGACAAATCAACTAGTATTTGTGGTTTAGACCCTTATAGCTTTATATTATCAAATCTTCATTTTTCCCTTTTGCTATCTGATGTTTTAATTTTTACTTCAACTTTTAATTGAAGTTGCTATTGTTGATTCTCGAACACACTTTACTTCCTAGTCTTTGAGGCTTGAGGCTTCAACAATGTGAAAAAACTTGAAAAAATCTAGAACCATTGCTTGAGCCTTGTGTAGAATGTTCTGTGTCAATGGTAAAACTCTCCAAGCTGCCTCCTTGGGATCCTTCATCAGCTTTAGCATGATGAAGACCCAGAGCATGCTGCTTTTTTTTTTTTTTTTTTGCATATAGCTCAATGTATTCTTTTTTCTTGTTTTATTCAGCTGGAATGCTTACTGATTCCTCTGCAAACTTCTAAGACTGAGAGCCTGAGGAACCCAGCTGGAGAATGCCGTCTGAATGCTGCCTCAGGTACACCCTGTATAATGTGTCCTTGCTTAGTGTTGTAAGCCGGGACATTGTTGCACTGCCCATTCTAGGACCCGGCATAAAGCAGGGGGCTTAACACATATTTGAAGGAATAAACAAACTACTCAGAGCTTTTGTGAGTTTACTATGGTGGCACAAGGACGAACTGCTATGACCTAGTTACTGGTCAAACCTACATATGTTTCATGATTCTTTATATGATACTACTTTTTAAAATCTTTTTCTTATTTATGATGCTCACCTCCCTTGAACAAAAGGTATACTGCTATAAAGATATATAATTAGAAAAAAGAATCAAAAAACTACATACATATATATGAATATTGTCCCCTTTAAAATAATCCCTTTGAGGAATGCAATGCTTATTCTCAAGTATTTCGTGGATATTTATTGAGTCAACCACTCTAGTGCAGAGGATCCTGCTATATGAATAAAACAGATACGGTTCCTGCCCTCTTAAAATGTGTATTCTATGAAGGAAACACATATTAACAAACAGTCACACCCGTAATGAAGCGAATATAATTGTGAAAAGTGCTCTGAAGGAAAAGTACACCATGGAGAAGAGAAGAAAATGCCTTCCTGAGGAAGTGCTCTCTAACCTGAGATCTGAAGGGGAAAATGCCCTGAGGCAGGAGGGAGCTTGGCACATTCCAGAAAGTCGGGGGCAGCCAATGAGAAAATGCATGACGTTTGTTTGAATATTCTCACTGGAGATAAGTTTGAGGCATCCTCCAGGGAACAGTCAAAAGATCTTCATAGCAAAGAATAAGAGATGTGATAAACCTGGGGAATATACATTTTTTAAAGAATTGGGCCTGTTAAATAATGAGACCAGCTTCTTTCCTTTCACGACTCTGAAGCTATTACAGATGACTAGTTCCAGAAATGTGTTCAGAAATGGTGACATTGCTATACCAGGTGTAATACCTCTGCACTCCCCATGTGAGTCTGTTGCTCTCCATCAGTGATTTTCAGTGGAGGATGATTTTGCCACCAGTGCACATTGTGCAATGACAACATTGTTGACAAAATGACAGCATTTTTGCTTGTCACTGGGAGTAGGGGTAAAATTGGTCAGGAATCCTGCTAACCATCTTATCAATACATAGGACAGCCCCCCACAGCAAAAATCGATCTAGCCAGAATGTCAGTGGTAGCAAGGCTGAGAAACCCTGCTCTAGATCTGGCGTGCAGCCAGTATAGCACATGGAGACCATGGTATCTATCTGCCACCACCTCAGCCAAGTTATTTATTTCTGGCTACCAAGATTAGTGTGCATTCTTAAAATGATTTTTTTTCTTTAAGTCTGCCATTCTTATTTTTATTAATCAGCTCTCATGCCACCATCATCAGCTCTCATCTGCTGTCCTCCACAGCAGAATAATTTCTATAACGGTCTCTCCTTCTCTGCTTCAACCCAGAGCCCTCCCTTCCGACCTCTCAGACTCTACCACTATGTCTTGTGGAATGTAGCAGTATGATCCTACACTATCATCTCCCTCCTCCCCAAAAGCTCTGTTCACATTCCACTTCACTGAGACCTGCTGTCCCCTGAAGACCACTTCTCTTGTAGCCCTCTCAAGTAGTGGTGTTATTATTTCTTCATATCTCATATATTTCAGGAATGCCTAGAGAGATTGTAGTTACCTTGGGATGTAATTTGGCTTCCAGATCATTACTCCTCAACATGGTTAATTAGGAAAGCCACAGCAATGAAAACAACAAAGGCATGCTCTTCTGAAGGTGGCATTCTTCATCTCTCTCACCCTCTCCTCTTCTTACTGTGGTCAGCCTCATTGCCCCTCTTGTACTGAGCCCTGTGCACTTATCTGGTTGCCATCTTCCTCCCCATCACAAACCCCTTATAACCCCCAGAGCCCTCAGTGTCAGCACGGAAGATCTATCCAACTTTGTGGCCCTGAGGCTCTCAGCCTGCTTACCTCCAAAGAATTCCTTTTTCAGCCACCTGCTGCCACAGTCACACCTTTGTCTTTGTCATCCCCAGTGATTGCTCTATTTCTGAAATCACTGCATCAGCCATATCACTCTTACCATAGCTGCCTGTCCTTCTAGCTTGCTGATGTACCTCTCCTCACTATGGTTATACTTTGACCTTACTGCATTGTCTCATCTACTGGACCTGCTGTTTTCTACCAACCCACCAAGCCTTTCTTTCCTTCATTTCCCTTCTTAACCAGTTTAGATTCTATCACTCTTGCTTAGATTCTACCACTTCTTGAGAAGATCCTGAGGACTACAATAAAAGTTCTGAACCCTTCCAAGAGACTAACGGACCCACTCTTTTGGGTAAAAACACCAAATTTTAAAGCGCTCAGCATGGCAGGATGAGAGAGTGGTCATGTCTTGTTTATTTTCACCCCCAATGTGTTAGTAATCATTCCTAGACTTTATCAGAGACTAGCTTGAGAAAAACAAAAGGGCAGAAGATCCCTCCTTACTTCATCTGGCCACCCTGCACCATCCTTCTGCTTTTATGGTTCTGAAATGTCAACTCTTCTGCACCACAAATAATATTTTCTTGATGGATGACTGCCAGCTGCAGAGAGTTTTGGCCTGTCTCCTGAGGATGTATAGTTCGTGGACTTGTGCCCTGAATTTTACCTTTTTATATATGAGACCTAATTTTAATTCATTTAAATGTTAAATCTCGGCCCCAACGACTTAAAAACTACTTCAACGAGAACATGGGTCATAGGTATCCATGTGTTACTTACATGTAAACCTCATGCTTATGTGTATGGGTTTTCACCATGAATATTCATGAACTTTCTTACATCCTATTGAATATGTATACCCTGCCGCCCCATCTAACATATATACCTACTTCTTTCTCTCCTTTGAAGCATGACTTTATGGTTTTGGTGGGAAAACCAAAAACGCTTCCTGTCTGTAGGACACAATTCCCTTAGAAATAAAGCTCTCCTTTTAAATTCACTAACTCTGTGACCCTTTTACATTTGAAAGTCCCAATCCAGATGAACCCAACTATTCATAGTTCCATGACTACATTGTCTAGTGGAGACTGACTCCACAATATACTTAGATTTAACAAACCAAACAATGCTGAGTTTTAGTATGTTGTTTCTGGTCCGCTTATTTCCTGCTACTCAAGCGACCAGTCTTTTCTCAGAACCAAGCCCAGTCCTGCTTCTGTGCTTTGAATCCCATCTTCCTTATCTTCTCAGCAGCCTGTGCTGCTGGTCGTCTCTCAACTGTGTTCTTGAGACACAGCTGTGCTTCTGTAACCCACTCTATGCAGATGAGTCACAGATTTACTTCTCTAGCCAAGACTTCTTTCTGAGCTCCAGATCCATGAATCAAACTACATATTTGACATCTGTGCCTGGGTGTCTTAAACACAACTCACACTTAACATGTCCCAAACCAGATTCATCATCTTTCTCTTCTGCAATTCTAATCCTTTTCCACTGGTTTCCTATTCTGAAATGTAGGTGTCTTCCTGGAAATCTCCTTCCCACTCCCCTCCATATCTGGCCCATCACCAAGGCCTGTAGATTTTCCCTCTAAATAGCTTTCACACCCATTCACCTCTCTGAAACTCTGTCTTCATGCCCCTGTCCAAGGCACAGGTCCATCACTCACCTAAGGACAGCCACAATCGAGGTCTGTGCTAGTCTGTCCCGGGCACCTTGACTGTTCTCAGTGCTGCAGCCTGAGTGATCTTTGCTGTGACTTCCCATTGCCCTTAGGATAACCTGGCCCCAAAGTCCTGTACAGGTAGGCTCTGGCCTCTGATGCTCACCTGTACCACGCTCTCCTTTGTCTTCAGGGTTCTGGCTGTTAACATTCCGTGCACACTGTGTAAGGGCCGTGTTCTGTCCTGCCACAGGATCATAGCGTTTGCTGTCCTCCTGCCTGGAAAACCTTCTCTTTTTTTGCCAGGGTAACTTGGTCTCATTCTTCAGTCTGCAGCTCAAGTATTACTTCCTCAGGAAGGCCAGATCATTTGATTAATGTGTAACTTCCCTGCTAAACTGAATGTTCCATGAGGGCTGCTACCACATATGGTTTACTCAGCGTTTTCTCCCCAGTACCTAGCACAATACCTGCCACAGGCTGAGTAAATATTTGTTGCGTGAGTGAATGAGGGAAGGAAGGAAATAAAACTGTTCAATTATAATTAATTTCCCATCTATATAGTCTTCATTATTGCTTAATCATTCTCTAACCATATTATATCTTCTTTACTTATTATTATACCATTGCTATTATTAGCATTCATTTAAAAGTATTTATAAATTATAAAGTGTTCTATAAAAATAAAAGTAAGTTTTATTACAGAATATTTTAATTGCCTGCCCACTTAAATAGAATTTTAAAAATACTAATACATGTAATTTGTATAAAAATATTTTGATGATATAACTGAAATGATTAGGACACTCAATAGTTCACATGTAGACTTAATTGAGATAATCATGCATAATTCTATTACAACCAGATTTTTTTTGTCCAGTCTTTTTCTTTCTTGTGTAGTCTATTTAAGAAATGAGGGTTTTTATGCTACTTGACTGTTTTTGACATGTAAGTATGTAACACCTTATTGATAGTTTTACTTGAAAACTACTTGCATACTTTTTGTATATCTCAGTAGTAGGTAAACAATGATATAGAAATTGACTGGAATTTTTAAATTTGAATGCAGATGTTTAAAACCATATAGCTGTTTCAGAATTTACATCTTAAAAACCGAATGAACTCATTCAAAATTTATTTTATGAAAATGAGACCCTGTGGGATTTCTGTGACTAAAAAAATGTTAACTCTAGGAAGTCAAAGTAGTGATTTTCACTAAAGCAGTGATTCTCTTTGAGTAGAGCGTACGATACTATGAACATCATGCTGTGCATGTGATTTATTAGTTTTTGTGATCAATTCAAGAATGAAAGTTAAAGGCTTAAAGTCATGAATAGTCCTGTTTCTTGAGACCTCATTTATTTATCTCCCCATTACTTAATACTGACATATGGCTGATCAAATGGTTGCTCCTTGGCATTACTAAAAAGCAATCTGCTGCTCATGGAAGCTGGGGCTTTCTGCTGTTGCACCAGGGCCTAGTCTGGGCCCTGCTAGATACAAGAACCACAGTCCTCATTGGCAGCTGATGGGGGTTGCCTAAAGCCCTTACAAAGTTCAAGTGGAAAGAAATAGAGTGATATATCACACTGTGAACTTGTAGACCATCTAATAGAACCATAATTAGGAAGCATATATATAATTTAAAATTTCAAGCAGCCACATTTAAAAAAAGGGTGAAAAGAAACAGGTAAAATTAATTTTAATAACATATTTTATTTAACTCAATATACCTCAAATATTGATATTATAAATTAAATGTGCAATTAATACAAAAACATTCATGAGATATTTTGCATTCTTTTCTTCATATTGTCTTTGACATCTAGTGTGCACTTTATACTTACAGCACATCTCAATTTCGACTAGCCACATTTTGAGTGCTGAATGGCCACACGTAGCTAGTGGCCACTGTACTGGACAATGCAGTTCTAGGGGATCCCTCAGAGAAAAGGGTATCAGAGTTGCATTGGGAAAGCCAGGACACTCTGCATTCACTTATGAATTTGGAAGTGGCAGCATTGCTTCTATAGAAGAACTTTCCCAACTTTAGGTTGATGCTCAAATCTGTATTCCCTTGAGAAATGTGGCTCCTGCTTTATGTCTTTTTCCAGTAATTTAGAAATTTTAGGATATGGGTTTTTATCCTTTTTCTTTGTTTCTTAAATAATGGAAGGATATTGCTCTAAGTTGGGAGGTTTAGTTTGCTAATTCAATATATGTTATTGATGCCAAGGGAGCTGTTTGCAAGCATGTGTCTGCTCCCCATCTTAATTTAGATGTTGCACATTATAGTTGTTGATTCATCTCCTCCGTGGTTTATGATTACTGGCTTCATAAAATGGGCCTGTCGCCTTCCATCTGTGTTCTGTGGCCACATGTGCCTTAACATTTAGAAGGCTGAGGTCTCTTGCAGATTTACATCTGAGAGTTGAGTGGGAAGTTACTTTCAGAATACAATAATAATTTGTTGATTAATAAGCCTTTATTTCTTACCAAATGTTGGAGTATTTGTTTCTGCTTTTAAGGATTCCTAACATATTGGTTCCAAAATATTTGGGATCTTGTGCCAAGTGTTGTCTTAAATATTTAGTGTCTTGTTTTCTTTAAGCTTGAATATTTCAAGCCCAGCTGAATGATCCTGTGAAATCGTGCAGCATTACTATTGTTTCAAAGCTGAGCCTTTTATTCTTTGCCAAATTTCAGTTTACAGCTGCTCTTTCCCTGGCAAGATTTATTCACGCTCAGTAGACATCTAAAATGCAAATACTGATTCAGTCTTAATAATGAGGAGAGGAATTGTGGCACTATATTTGGAAAATGAGTAAGGAAACATTTTAAGGCAATTATTTTAATATATTCTGTTCCACTACAAATGAAACTTCAAAATACATTTATTTAACATTTAAGGTGATATAAAAGGAGAGAAAAGAAGTTATGAAAGTTTCAAATACATTCTCTAAGGTTATAATAATTATGGTCTATTTTCTATCCTTAAACTTTTAGTAACAGTATGAAGATAAATGTTTTTGAAGCATGACATCAAGCATTTCTTACTGCTATCTCATGTTATTATGTTCATGTGTATTATTCTGAAAGGCCAATTTTTAGATTAATTATATATAATATAAATATAAAATTAATAGGGACTTTGTGATTTTTTTCCCCTCAAGCATAGATTTTTGAGATCTTTACAGATTACCTTTTTTTTTTATTGTAAACAGGAGGAGGAATTACATTATTGTATTCTTGGTTATATGTTTTCAAAGTCCCTGATTTTGGACCTTCAGTTTTCTTATCTATAAAATAGAGGTATTAATAGTACCTGCCTCATAGGGTTGTTATGAAGACTAAATGAATAAATCATTGTAAATCACTAAGAATAGTTCATGGAACAAGATAAACACTATGTGTTTGTTAAATATATAAAAATGGCATCATTTAGGAAAGATTTTTCAAAGCGTATCGTAAAGCTTTGCTTAGCTGTATTTCTATTACTATTCTGTTTCTTCATTTCTTTAACTGAGTGGTGCTAATTAATCTCCATTCTAGGCTTTGCATAGAATTTATAAAAAACTATATTTCTGAATGCAGTTCTCAATTACTGATTTTAAAAGTGTGCCATAGCTTGAGCCACTACATGAATAAATTTGATGACAGGAACCATTTCAAAGCTCACTGCTACATTTCAGCAGAAAATAATCCTTCTACCTTCCCTCGAGAACTTCCTATCTCATCACCTTTTGTCAGTTTTCTTTTCTTTTCATAGTTCTGACATTTCTGATGCTTCCCAGTCAACACCATCCAATAAAACTTGCTGCTGACCACACTTTGGCATTTTCACGGGAAGCATTTGGTTAATTTTAAGGTGGTGATTTGTGTTTAACTGTAATTTACCAGCCAACTGGCACCACAGGCTGGACAGAGCCCTGTTAAATAAACCAACCATGCAGACTAGGCAGGTGGTAAATCTCTGGCTCCTCTGGGCAGCTCTTTCACACTCAAAGAGAGGGATTATCAGGGGAAGAAACAAGGTTCACTCATCCCTGTGATATCTTTACTCAGCTTTGACTACAGGCTGCTGGCCAGAAATAGGGCTCGATGGCCCTTGTTCTCATCCTGGGGGTACTTATTACTGGCACAGATCAGCCATCTTAGTCCTATACCAGTTCTGAGATCTTAGAGCACTTTAGAGATTTTCCTTGATTTAAGCTGGAATTGTCCATAGCTATCTATAAATTCAGTTACATTTTGTGTTTATGGCATTATTTTAGAACAATCTAGAGTTTCACATAGAAGTTTTGAAAGGACCTAAGGATAAATAAATGTTTTAGGTTGGGATAGAGATTGAAGGAGTAAGTTTCACAATGGGTAAGTTTAGCAATCTCACAAAATAGAAAATAAAATAGAATTGTGTAGTCATTTATAAATCTAGTATAATGATCACACATAGACATTGAAGGCTGACAATATGGATAAATTTTACTGTCAGCTTTAAGTTCGTTTTCATTTACAATGGCATTTCTTTTGCTGTTATTCTTACGGTGCATAATTTCCCAAGTTTAATAATAAGCTGTTATGGTTTAATTGTCTTCTACATGGAATGGTCACTTGCAGCACTTTTTGTTCTAACTAGTGTTTGCTTAGTTTGCTTGTATTTATTAATGGAGTATTGTGTCCTGTGAGAAGATATGGCAAGGTACAAAGCTGGAGAAGGATTCAGAGAGTTAGAGAAGCAGGTCACAGAGTGGGAAGGGCCGCGTGCACTCATGTACATGCGTTCGGACACACATCTAAAGAAAGTCTCGCACTCACAGATGTTTATGCACTGAGGGGACCTGGGCCCAGGAAAAGAGGCTCACAGGTCTGCAGGCCTGGGCTAGTATGCAGACATAGATGGACACACAAACACAAATTCAGAAAGAGGGGCTCTAGTAAAAGAGAGCAAGACCCTATGGGGGTGAGGAGAAGAGAGGACCAGAGAAAGGAGAGGAAGAGAATGGTGGAAAGAAAGAAAGTGGGGCACGGGAAGGTCCTGCTCGTCCAGTGCATGAGCCCGTGTCACCTCAGCAGGTGCTGAGGGAGGAGAGAGCATAGGGCAGAGGGGCTGGTGAAAGGAAGAACGTTGACTTGATTGCTCTCCTTTGCAGTATTCAAGAAATGCTGACAGGCCAGAGGCTTTGCCACTCCGAATCTCACAATGATAGTGTCCTGGCAGCACTGAATCAGCAGAGGAGTGACGGCATCCTCTGCGACGTCACCCTGATCGCTGAGGAGCAGAAATTCCATGCTCACAAGGCAGTCCTGGCAGCGTGCAGTGACTATTTCCGGGTGAGTCAGGGTAGTTTGTGTTTGTTTCTCTTAAGGTATCAATAAACAGAGGATGACAGTGTTTCTGGAATTGTTCCTCAACCACAAAACAATTAGATGCTACCCCCACCCCAGAGTTGTAAATGTTGGGGACCTGTGTTCTTTCCTGGGCAGAATGTGATCTGGGGCCTGTTGGGGTGCTCCCTGGGCTGGCCACCTGGATGTCCCTCTGCTGGAGAGCAGACCTCCCCTCGCATCTGAGCCGAGGGGCCTTTGGCACTTGACCACTGTGAGAAAACGTGGCACCGTAGTGCTCTGTATGGGGGTGCGGGCTGAGGGAGGGATATTTCTGGATTCAAGATCAGGAGAACAATCTGTAATACAATTTGTTAAAATAAAAATGTCTCTAAATGCGTGCAGTGTTCCTGACTTTTTATTTTCTATACGTGTTCTTAATGCTTTCTGATTATTTACTCCAGGGACAGAGATGCAGTTGGCCTAATGGACCTTTATGGTTGACACCTGTGGCCGAAAAAGACACATTGGCTTGTTTAGTAGAACTTTGGAGTTTGGTTCCCAACAGCTAATGATATGTGGTGATAAGGTTGTTGCTTTTATGAAGATGAAAGTGTACATTATGGTTATAGCTGACTAAATGCCACTTATTTAGCACTTCCTGTGATTCAGGTGTTGGACAAAGGACTTTGTATGTGTATCTCATTTAATCCTCACAACAACCCTTTGTACAAACATATACATACTATTCAAATCGCCATTTTCCATATAAGGAAACTGAATCTCAGAGGCTAAGTAATCTGCAATAACTCAGAGGTTAAATAAGAAGTCACACGATTCCTAAATGGCAGATCTGGAATTGAAATCCATGTCTGACTCTTAACCAGCATGCTGTTCTACCTCGTATATGAATATAAGAAAGCAAAGCTGAACAAGTATTAACCAGAATTTTTTGAAATAATTTCTGAAAATATATATGATTTTAATTCTTATTTAATTTCCTTTTCCATGTTATTTCAGTTAACTAGTGACTAGATTATACTTTTGAAACATAACAGTATGAATCTCTGTATAAATGAAAATATAAATTTAATTGTAATTTTTTTTTCTATTTCTCTTGCCAAAGTCTCAAAATAATACAGCAACCAACTTAGGCCCACGGTCAATTTGTTGGTTGGTTTGGATATTTGTAATAATAATCTTATTTTTGATGTTTAAGAAATAATGTCATCTGTACTCAGTTGCCAACTAGCAGTCACAGAGAATTTTCTAAGATGCCAAATTATAAAAGAAAACCTTTTAAAAAAATTGTTTTAAATGTGATAAAACTGAGTAATGTAGAGGATAAAGAGGCAATTATTTGAAATGTCTGTTTCTAAAATAAAAAGTAGAGATTTAATTCTAGACTTCAGAAATGAAGCAGAATATCTGTAATCTTTTAGTTCCATTAATATAATGATACATTTTACACACCCTCACATTGTCAGGTATTAATCTTCCAGAAAGGTTATATTATTCAGAGGGGCTTTTGAATCAACAAAACACTTTGGATTGTGTGCACATTATATAAGGAGTTTTTTCTTTTTTGTAGACCATGAGGTAGTCTTGGTGCTAGCATCTTTCCACTGAGGTCTCTGCCTACTGGGTTTTGAATTTAATTTTGGGAAATGGTTTGATTTGGTGCATGTGTTTATGTGTGTAAGAGAGAGGAGAGAGGATGTGAGTGAGTGCATGCATGGGGGTGTGAGAAACCACTTCACTTCTTGGCATTTAACAGTGTTTGCTGCTATTCCTAGTTTTTCATCTCTTCCACCATAATGCCCCTCATACTTTGGTAGGTTGTGCACAGATAGTGCCTCCTTTGTGATACCTATTCAGTGGTCCCCAACCGTGTTGACACCAGGGACCAGTTTCATGAAAGATAGTTTTTCCATGGATGGGGCGGGGGTAGGGGTGTTGCTACCTCAGCTCCCCTTCAGATCATCAGGCATTGGATTCCCATGGGGAGTGTGCATGTGTAGTTTGCAGTGGGGTTCATGCTCCTATGGGGGTCTGATGTCACTGATCTGATGGGAGGCAGGGCTCGGGAGGTGATGCAAGAGATGGGGAGCAGCTGTGGATGCAGGTGGGGCTTCGCTCCCTTGCTCTCCTACTGTGCGGCCCAGTTTGTGGCCCGGAAGTTGGGGACCACAGCTTTTATCATCAAGCCTGTGAAGAAAATTTTATTATTTGTGTTTTGCAAGTGAGGAAACTAATATGTTTAAATAATTTGTCCAAGGACTGCCAGATATTAAGTAGAACAGCTGATTTTCACGTATCTGTATTCCTGAGTACCAAGTTTTTTCACTTAAGCTATGCACTCTGCTGGATTCCATACATAGATACTTGAATCTCACAACCTGTTTGTAAGGTGGAAATTCAATGACTTGTGCACTGATTGTTCAGATGGAGAAAACAAAACAAAGTTGGGATAATTGACACTTAACTGTTTCCTAGGCACTGTGCTAAGTGCTGGAGTTACAGTATTTAACCAGATGTAGACTGAGCCCTACCGGAGCTTGTAATGTAGATATTATACTGGAAGTAATTTTTGCCTTGTACCCAGTATCTTTATTAGTTTTTGCTACATAACATACCACCCCAAAACTTAGAAGCCGAATAGTTCTAGTCTGCTAGCTCAGCTGATCTTTGCTGGATTTACTCTTGCATTAGTGATTGACTGGAGGGTTGGTTGGAGGCTAGAGGATCCAAGTTGGCCTTGTTTACATGTCTGGTGATTGGTACGCTGTTGGCTGCAGTGATAAGGGAAACTGGGCCATGCATTTCTCACAAACAGATAGCCTAGACTTTTTCACATGGCAACTAAATCCTAAGAATGGTAGGAGGGCAAGCCTCAATGTACAGGTTCTTTTCAAGCTTCTTTTTGTATAGCGTTTGCTAATTAATAGCTGTTAGACCAAGCAAGTCACATGGCCGAGCCCAGAGTCAGTGTGAGAGGGTATATACTAAAGGGCATGGATATAATAATTTATTGTCATTTTTGTAGCCTACCACTGTCAAAAACTATCAAGCATCTGATTTTATCCTACTTACAAGCTAAGTAATTGGCTTACCCCACAGTGTTATAGATGCTGGTAGAAGACATGAGACTCCTAAGTCAAAAACAAAGGATAGTTTATTACAGCAATAGCAGTATCTTAGTATCAGTATTTTTTTTTTCTCTGAGCCCGGGTTCCCACAGGATGGCACAAAGAGGCCAGGTTTTGCATTACTGCACACAGGGCGGGTTGTGTTATAAGAGAGGATCATTGTGATTAAAGGACCAGAATCTTTTATAGCAGGTAGTAAACATGTCTGCCCTTTGCTCTGGAGGGAGATGTTATTGTGCTGGACAGTAAGCATGCCTACCCTCTGCTCTGCAAAGAAACACTAAATCTTCTAGGATTGTAAGCAAACCTGCCTGCCCTTTGCTCTGGAGGATTACAGAAACATCCTTAAAAAGAAGGTTCAGAACAAGGGATACTTGTCTCACTGACAATATATGCAGAAATGGAAGAGACTCCTGGAGAATTGTCTCCCATCAGCCACATGCCCTAAACTAGAATTATGTTTGTTTTCTTTGTCCTGTGCTCTACTACACTGAAACACCAAGATACCTGGAAATAGTATCTTGTCATAGTAATTGCTTTGTCTCTCACAACATTTATAATGTTGCCTCATGCTTTATAATTGCTTAATAAGTATTTCTTCAGTGAATGAAGAAATGTTTTTTAATTGTCATAGAATTCCATGTATATTTCAATTTTTAAGATCCTAAATATGAAAAATATGTGAATTTTGTATAGGTTTTTTTTTTTTTTTTCCTTCTAGTGTGATCTGTTCAAGTTAATTAAGTACTTTGATGTAACTAGATTTTACTCTGTACTCTGATCTGGCAGTTTATTGTGAAGCTATAGTAATTGTTCTGATTCAGGGAAGATGGGACTGCAAGAGTGAGAAAGCCCAAGCTTTGATGTAAACTGTTCCTTTCTGTTGACCTGAAAGTTCATGTTAGTTTTTCTTGCTTAAAATATGAATAATGAATGAGTGGTTGAATACAAAGTACTATGACTTCCTATGATCATCACAATTTTAAAAGAAAGTGTAAAAGCATATTCTGCAGCTAAGCAATAATGCTTTTTTTTAAAAAATAAAAAATTTAGGCTTAATTTCAGCAGTATGGAGGTGGCATGGTATTAGTCAAATCCTATAACTGAGTCAGACCAGGGACTTCTTTTATAAAAGTACAAAGTAGTGGTGGAAGGAAGAAAGGGATGAGCTTGGGAGTCAGATCTGAGTTTGAATTTAACGCCAAGGACTGTATCTATCTGTTCACCATTGTTTCCCACAGTGCCTGGCAAGTAGTAGGTGCTATTTTAATAAACATCTGTCAGGTTATCCACCCTCCTCACTGTCTAGTCTATGAGTGTGGGCACGTCATCCTACTTCCGTGAATCTGTTTTTCCATCTGTAAATTGATGGCCATAAGCACAGCCCTCAGGATGGGTTGGCATAGAGATTTAAATGAGAGAAGGTATGTACACCGAGTGCAGTATCTGATACACAGTAGACTTTCAGTAATGTTGCTGTTTCATTCCTTGGACTAACTTGGGATTTTTGGTCCTGCTCTGCTTGGGTGTTGGTGTAAAGAAAGTTCAGTTCATCTTTAGGGTCAGCTGGTTGCAGGATCACCCATCTTTTGATGGGTCACAATAACTTGTTGGTTTCATTCTTTCCCATCTTTTCATTTTTTAAATCTGACACCTCTCTCTCTCTCTCTCTCTCTCTCTCTCTCTCTCTCTCTCTCTCTCTCTCTCTCTCTCTCTCTCTCTCTCTCTCTCTCTCTCTCTGTCTTGCTTATAACATTCTAGGAGCCATCTATTAATAACCTTTCTCCTCCTTTGGCTGTCCCTGTCCAAACCATGGTGCAGATGACTGCATGACTGAGTTTCACATCCTGCTCTGGTGTTCCAGAGTGCCTTGCTGCCTGCCAGACCCCCGGAGCGGCCTTCACGCTATCTCATCTTCATTCATTCTCCCCTTTGTTCCCCCATCTGATGTTGCAGCCACACTGTTCTCTAAACACACTCTGTTCCACCTCAAGGCCTTTGCACTTCTCAGCTTTGCTAATGACCAGTCTTCCTACCTCTTGCCTCCTATTGTCCTCTCAGTCCACCCTGTCCATCTTCCAGGATTTATCATAACCAACAAGCAAGATGTCCCTCACGAAGCCTTATCCTCACCACCCTCTGCCACCTCCCTGTGTTCATATGCAGGGTCCCTCTTTTCTGAAATCTTAAAACTTCCAGCTGATCACCCCTAAGGAACTAAAGATTACGTACCATGTATTGCAGCCATGTATTGCAGATATTACTTTACCAGTAATATCTGAAAGGGACAGTGACTAGCCAAGCACTAGGAAGTCCATCAAAGTACTGTTGAACACAATTGAATGAGGAAGTATTGAACCAGAGCTGGCAGTAGAAATTAGGTGCCTTGTGGGCTAGAGTGAGTGTGTAAGAGTTGAGGACGAGTCAGCCTCTCATCCCCCTTCCCTTAGAAGCCCCTCTGATGGTGGGGACATATAAGTTGCAGGGACACATCATCATTAGTTGCAGGGCCCCAGAGTAGGCAGCCCTGGGTTATAGACCATCCTATAGAGTCTGGAAGCTGTTGTTTAGCATTTGCTTTCTCCAGCTTAAATCTCCATGAACGCCTACACTTTTTGGCCAGGGAAGCAGATGTCTTGACTGTCTAACATAGCTTCTTATATGTGTTGGTAAAGTGATTCAAATATGACATTTTGGAAAATTAAATATTTGAGCATCTTTTTCCGGTAGAGCCTGAGTGGGCTTCTGCCTATGTAATTTTTAGATTTGAAAGAAGTACATAAAGCCCATGATAAAAATAAAAATCTGTGTGCTGTGTATTTTTATAATCATATATTCTCTTGTCACTATTTGATCGAAATGGCATCAAAGGCTATTAAATGAGTATGTAATATATAATTAGAAATTTAAAAAAATTTAGTCATTTGTTACATATCTATTTTGTAGACAGTGAGTTCATAGTCTGGTAGGAGTTACAGACTAATAAACAAATAACTGCAATATAGTATAATTGGTATGTGGGGTGTTTTGGGCTCAAGCCTTGTTTTTAATCCCTTGTTCCCTCTTCAGCATTCTCATTAAAAACAACAATAATAATTGCCATTATTACTACTGCTCATTTGCTGTGCTCCAGGCACTTATTCTAAATGTTTCGTGTGTACTGACTCATTTAATCCTCTAAAGAAACCTATGGATGAGTGGTATTATCATCTCCATTTTAAAAATAAAGAAAAGGAGGCCCAAATTTAAAAATTCACACTAGGGGCACGAAGAGCAGTTATGTAAGAGCTGATGACGGCCTGAGTTCAGCAAGGGGCAGATGGCTGGAGAGAAGAGGTATGTTTGAGGAGCGGGCTGGGGGGAGGTCGGAGGGACAGGACACACACAGCAGGTGGAGTCAGCAGGAGCTGTGACGCATGGCAAGGGAGAGGGAAGACCTAATAGAGTGTGGCTCCTGGCTGGAGGGTCATGGGAGCAATGGGATGTTCATGGGACCACAGGCCTGAGGCCTGGAGGGGTTGGGGAAAGGGCAGGCACAAGGCATTTTTAAGGAAGCTGTGCTGTCCAGGGCAGGTATGAGGTAGGCTGTGTGCATGAAGATGTTTCTCTAAGTCCTTCTTGAGGGGTTGGGCCAGTGTCTCTTTTGCTGTTCTGATCTTTGCATCCTTAAAGCCTGCCACAGACCCTCTGTCTTCATGCTCCCTGTTGCTATCTGATTGGCACAGTTTTTTGTGAGCACTCACCAATCCCCTCCGCAGAAATTCCCCCCCCCCCAAAACACTCAGATATATGCTATCTGTTTAACATATTCGTTTGTCTTATTTCCTGAAAAAGTCTCCTGCAAAGATTTGAAGGGAGTAATAGCACTACTGACTTTAAAACGTATAAATCAAATCATTGTTAGGTTATTCCATCTCCTGTTTGATTGTTTTCTATACTCTTCATTAATATTTCTAATTCTCAGAAATCACGTGGAGAGACACATGGTGTTTATTACATAAAGGATAAACAGCAGCATAGCATTGACACTTATTTTGCTTCCAGCCCCCAAGACTGCAGCTCCTGCCTTTATTCCTAGTCTGCTTCTCAACCTCCCTCGAGGTTGCTTCCAGTAAATTATCTTTTTGCTTAAAAAATAAAATTAATAAGATAAATGTACTTTGTAGACCATCAAATGCCATATGAATATTCAAGACTTTTAGTAGTCGGTTTTTGTCTTTCTTTCAGTCATCCATGCTGAAGCTTTCTTCTGGGCACATTCTGAACAGTTGCTGGGCTTGATGCTGTAATTAGGATCCGCTCACTTGAGCAGCAGTAATATTGTCACAGTCTGATTAAAACGGTCCTCAAAAATTAAATTTTAGCTGGGAATAATATACATCTAATCTTCTTTTGAGAAATAAAAACACATGAAAAAGATAGTAAAATAACTCGAAGTCGCTCAATATATAGAATGATTATTTTTGGTTTAGCTTTTTGATGATTACTGTGAGCATATAAGTATCTACTACTGTCCTAAATAGCAAAGCATTGTTCTGCAGTTATTTAATTGGTGCATGAATGCCACTAAAATTAAATCTCATGGTGTTCAATATTTTCCATAGTCAATTTTACACTGGCCTGTCCTGTGATTAATTACTTTGCTTGAGGTCAAACAAGCACTACTGATTCTGTGATTATCGGGTGTTTATGCTGAAAACAACAGCATTGCTAATTCTGGCATATTTGCACACTGTTCTCTTTCCTTTCCCTGACTTCTATGCTTCACGTATTGATCACAGAGGAAACAGAGTATCATTCTTACAGTATATTTGAATTATGTATTATATGGTAAACTCATGATTGACATGATTAAATTAGCATTCAATTTTTATAAAACCTATTTGTGGAAATCATTAAGAAGTAGAACGGTGTCTATTCAGAATTGAAGAGTATGGCTAGAGAATGAGGTTTTATTCAGCTTTGAAGATATTATGAGGACCCTAAGAGGAAGGAAAAAAAAAAAAACTTAAGGAGGCTTCTCGTGGGCAGATTAACAAGGCTATGAGAAAGTGATTCAAATATATGCTGCTTTAAAAAAGTTTATTTC
The DNA here is from genome assembly GCF_040939455.1 of Microcebus murinus. NCBI lineage: Eukaryota > Metazoa > Chordata > Mammalia > Primates > Cheirogaleidae > Microcebus > Microcebus murinus. The sequence continues at coordinate 59,738,565 of NC_134108.1, read as the reverse complement.
CTTTTTTATTTGACTTTTGATAACAAAAACATCAAGGAAATAATGTATTTGCAGATTGTCATCTCTTTTTACCACATTTGGTAGAATTTTGTAATAAACAATTCCCGACAATAGAAGAAGGTAAATATTCAGGTGATTAGGACCATTTTATCACTGCTGTATTTTCTTTCTGATGATAAATTTATTATACCCTGTGCAGCTATGAAATAATTTACCTCTAATATTTTATATCTTAAATATTTTTTCAAGCATCCACATTTTAATTTTTTTATATTTTAGTTGGTATTTAATATTTTAATACAGTAGCTATTGCTTACTTCATGAATAAATGTGCTTCTTTATTATATTTCTTAATGTAGTAAGAACAAATAAGCTACATGGTGGATAATAGTGCCAAATGGTGCACGTAATTCACAACTGTTTCAATCCCATAGACATATACTGAGCATCTACTCATGCAAAAAAAAATTCTGCTGGGTGCTGCAAGGGTCACAAAAGCATCACCACTAGAGCTTCTGTACAGAGATGGTGGTTGAAATCTCAGGAACACATGAGATTGTATATGAAGAGGGAAAAGGAAGAGCAGGGAAAAAAATGTCTGTGATCAGAACCTAAAGGATGCCTTTACTCAGATGGCAGAAGAAGAATGAGAAGATGGCCAAAGGCCCAGAGAAGGAAGATGTGGGTCAAAGATGTAGGAACATAATGAGGGTGGACATTTTAATCAAATCCAGAAAAGGAAAGTGTTTGAAGAGATTGATGTATTCTATTGAAGATCAAAGAGGATTCAGAAAAATTCAGCAAGGTGGTTTTTTTTAAAGTGTTAGGAAAGGAGGCCTAACTCTAGGGGGTGATATATAAAACTACTCAAAGTATGGTCCATGTACCAGTGCCAGTCTGCAAAATGCTTAACTCTCCACACTGATAAGCTACAGAGTATGTATCAGCTATATCATGACACAGTGTATTTGTTCAAATGGCAAAATATTTTTTGCAGGAAGTCTTTCTCAAGGAAGTATGTAGTGAGTTCATTTGTGTTCTGGTAAGGGTTTCTGGTCTTGTCCTGGATGCTTAAGTCGCAGTTCGCAGACAGCCTTCTTTGAGGAGCACTGGTACAAATAATATGCAATATAGTTAGGTACATGATTCCATTTTTAGATATAATCTGTAGCTTCATATATAATTTATAGATATAATCTGTAGCTTCTTTAGATATAATCTGTAACTTTTAGATATAATCTATAGCTAACTCTAGCCCTAACTCTAAATTATGATTATAATATCTATTGGAAATACTTTTGCCACATTCTAGACATGAAATGAAATTTTTGAGAATTTTTTCCTTTCTAATAATTCCTATCACTATTATTTTTGGATATACGACATCCATTATTCTAATTACTTGAAAACATTCTCTAAAAAATATTGCATGTAATTGCCGAAGCATGGAGCAACCAAGATGTCCTTCTGTAGGTGAATAGGTCACTTGTGATACATCAAGACAATGGAATATTAGTGATAAGTAGAAATGAGCTATCAAGCCATGAAAAGACATGGGGGAAACTCGAATTCATATCACTAAGAGAAAGAAGCCAGTCTGAAAGGCTACACATACTCTATGACATTCTAGAAAAGGCAAAACTATGGAGACAGTAAAAGATCAGTGGTTGCCAAGGACTGGGGAGAAGGATAATGGATGGAGCCCAGGGGCTTTTTAAGGCAGTGAAACTCGTCTGTATGATACTGTAAAGGCAGATGTGTGTCATTATACATTATGCCCATAGAATGTACAACACCAGGAGTGAACCCTAATGTAAACTATGGACTTTGGTTGAAAAAGATGCATTAATGTAACTTCATTGATTTGCCATCCTGCAGGGGCATGTTGACGTACGTGGAGGAGGCTGTGCTTGAGGAGGGGGAAGGAACTATGGGTGACTCTCTGTACATTCTGCTTTGATTTGCTGTGAACCTAAAACTGTTCTAAGAAATAAAATTTATTAAATATTTTAAGTGAAAGGAAATATATTGCAGATACCTCACAGCTGTCTCTTAATTGTTTTATTGTTTTCAGGAAAGGTGACCTTCCAGTGAAGGATCTTTTTCCCCCCTTAACATTGAACAGTTAGATTGTGAAAACAGAACATATCCATTCGAGGAACATACAGCTTTAATACAAGAAAGTCATTGTCAATCAGGTCTTAGTTTCAAAGTTGAGCGATTCTAAGAATAACAAGAGTAGTAGGTAATTTTGGATGGAGAGTAGCACTCTAAAGATGGTCTGGTGGGCTCTTCTGTTAAAGGGTATTGCCATTCATTCAGACAACATATTAAGCACCTGCATACTGATGCTGTTATAAGAAAGAAAAATAAATAGGATGCTATATGAGTCTGGGTTCTCCAAAGAAACAGAGTCAATAGGAATAGATGATAGATAGGTAGATATAAGGTGTTGGCTTACATGATTATGGGGGCTGAGAGTCCTTGGATCTACAGTTGGCAAGCCAGAGACCCAGGAGAGCTAATGATACGGTTTAAGTGAAGTATGAAGCCCTGAAAACCAGGAGGGCTGCTGGTGTAAGTTCCAGTCAGAGTCTGAGTCCAAAGGTAAGTGAAGAACAATGTTCCAACTCCATGACAGGCAGGGAGAAAGAATTCTTCTTTACTCAGCCTTTTATTCTATTCAGGCCTTCAACTGATTGGATGAAGCCCACCCTCATTAGGGAAGACAAACCGCTTTACTGAGGCTACTGATTCAAATGTTAATGTCATCCAGAAACACTATCACACTCAGAAATAGCATTTAACCAAATATCTGGGCACCCCCATGTCCCAGTCAAGTTAACACATAATGAACACAGACATTCTTTGCCCTTGAAGAATGTACAGTTTGTAGAAAAGAAAAAACATACCCACATAATTAATAATTCAAGGCAGAATGACATAGGAGCATATAAACTGAATCTCAGCCTTTTAGGAAGCCAGGTTTTTATATGAGCTCTGAGCTTCCTTTGATGCTCTACCCCATACATCATTCCTCTGTGACAGCTTCTCTGTCAGCATCTTCCTGCCTCCTAACTCTCCAGTCTCTCCTCTGGTACGCTTGCACTCTGTACACGTCTCACTTAATTTTCTTTCTCTTTCATTCATTCATTAATTTAATCATCCATTCATTCAACTGTGTTCAGAATGGATTTGAATTCATTCATTCAAATGTGTTGACTGCCCCCTGTGTGTCAGGCACTGTTCTAGAGTGTGAGTATGTAGCAATGTATACGTTACCTGATGGTAGATACAGCAAAGTACACAATAAATTCCTTGCCCCTATGGCATTTCCATTCTAGTAGGAAAAGAATGACTATAAACCAATAGATAAGTAAATAAGAAGTTCGTCTAATGGGCTTAAAAGCTTTGGAGGACATAGAGTAGGGTGAGGTAGGCGGTTGTGGCGGTTGTGGTGGTGGGAATTACTGCTTTTTAACGGGATGGTCTGGGAAGGCCCCACTGATAAGGTACGAGCACTTACTATCTGGTGAAGAACGTTTCTGGGAGTGTGAATGGCATAGACAACCGCCTGAGGTTCAAGGAACTAGGAGTGTTTGCAATGAGCAAGGAGGCTGGTGGCTAGAAAGGGGTGAGAGGAGTGAGCCAGCAGGGTGACTAGAAGGATGTGAGGCCGGGTCACGTGTGACACCTTGTAGGCCTGTGGTTAGGGTTTTGTCTTTTACTTTCAGTGAGATGGGAAGACCTTGGATGATTTTGAAAGAGATGTGACATTTTCTGACTTATGTTTTGAGAAGATAATCCCTCAGTGGCTGGGGGTGGTGAGGACTATTGGGTGCATTTTGGAGGAAGGGCCCATGGAATTTGTTGGTGAACTGGTGGTGGGATGTGAGGGAAAGAGGTCTCAGGACTGATGTCGAGGCATTTGCCTAAAGCACTGGAGGGATGATGTTATCATTTACTGTATTGGGAAGCCTAGTTTTGCACTCATTGGGGTATGTTAACGACAATCTGTGGGCTCTACCCATACTCGTGTCCTAGTTGTTTATACACATACAGTTTCTCCCACAAGGTGGACAGTTTCCTGAGGGAGAAGGTTTTAGTTTTCTGGATGGGATCTTGCTCACTTTATTGTTCTCTATCATGGCGCCTTCTACGTGCGCAGTGAGTGTTCGAGGAATGCGTGTGTTGACTTTAACACACAGAGGGTGCTGGTTAACAGCAGTCTGTGGTCCAGGTAGGTTCTGTATGCAGAGCTGTGTTTCTGGTTTTCATATAGACTTCCCCCTCTTTGCTTATCAGTCTCATCGCTGGTGGTACTGTTGACTCGGAGTGGGGTGCTATGCTTGGCTCTGGAATTGCACAAAGGTCTTCGGTCTCTGTGGGAGTGAAGCATCCAGTGAACAGTCAGCGTTTTTGTGTGTAAGACATTGCACCAGACCAACAGCTTGTCTGAAATCACTATCTGGAAGCCAGTTCTAGTCTCATAGAAGCCGAAGCATGCACAATTCAACAGCAAAATGAGAGTGCCAGAACAACAACAACAATAATAGTATCTACCAATAAACTCTCATTTGATTCTAAAAGAGCCCTTTAGGTAGATGTTTTGGTCCTCAGTGTACAGGTTAAGAAACCAGGCTCATGGTAATAACTAATTTACATAGCTTTATATAATTGAGTGTCAGCTACCTGAGGGGAAAAATAGAATTTTTTCACTCTCCTATAGGATGTAGCAAAGTGCCTTGAATATACATCAAAATTAATGTTTTTGCTGAATGAATTAGTGAACAAATGAATGATTTTGAAGGATGGGAAAAAAGAACCATATTGGTTTGGAGTTACCTGGGAGGATTCTTGGAAGGGGAGGCCCTTACCCACACAGAGAAAGTTGTAGGAAGGCTTTCCAGGCTGGGGAGCCATTAGGGTAATCCTGGAGGCAGAGGGCAAGCAGAAGAAAGTAAAGATAGTATAGTTTATCCTATTTTGTAGCAACTGTTATATGAGTGAGTTACTTATTCACTCTCATTCTGACATTAATCAGATGTGAGAGCTACTCCCTTTTACCGATTTAAGAAATTTAAGACTGAAGGAGGTTGAGGAAGTGTCCTAAAGTCTGGGGGTTATTAGGTTATGGAGGGATGATGCAGACCCAAGGCTGGTACTTCCAAAGCCCGTGTTTCCCACCATGCCTCATGTCGCTCTGTCCCTCTACCCAACTGGGAAAGTGAGGCGTGTCCTGTCATGGGCCATATCTTGCTCAGTTAACCCCGAAAGCACCTACATTTAGAGGAACTGCCTGAACTCTTTGGAGGTGCTGTGCAGTTGATTCCTTGACATGCTTCTGTGGTACCTCCTGGTTGCCTCTCATAATGTTACTTTAAAATATTTCAAGGAAAAAGCTTAATTAAAAAAATATAAATAATAATTAGCAAACAAGAATATATTTTGAACTCTATAAAGAGACCACATTTTTATAATAGAATTAGAGAGGTGGTACAGTTTTAGACTGAGACCAATCTGGTTTTTAACATCTCTGTTCAAGTATTTTCTGGCTGCATTTTATGTCCTTGGCAAGCGGCTTAATATCTCTAAGTTTTATTTGCTTTTCAAATTGTAAAGGAAAGTAAATATTCACTACATGGACCTGATGTGCAAATTAAATGAAATAATGAATGTCTGGTGCAAACCAAGTGTCTGAGACATACTATGTGCTAAATTGATGGCTTACTCTTAATATTATTGGTAATGGTATTTATTTTTCTTTTTTCTTTCTTTTTAATTCCTAATGTTGAGCTCTTTGTTTTGGTTTTTTTGATTTCAAAAGATTAAGGTGGTATAAATTTTTGGGTTATATGGATTGCTTTTGTAATGCTTGAGTCATGGCTGTACTTATTTTTCAAGTGCAGGATAGAAGAATTTGGGTTTTTAAACTAGAATTCTTTTAAGAACAACATATTTTAAGGCTACTCAGCAAGACAGTTTTCACCAATTTGTCTATATTTTAGATTTCAATATTTCTTTTATTTTAAAATAATCTTTTCCAAGGTTCTACTTTTCAGATGTAAATGTTTAATATTTTGAGTATGTTCCCAGTTCTCTGGTACTCCAAACTGTCTTCACTATTGCTTCTTTAGGTTTTACTGGCCATGCCATTGCTTCTGCTTTCATTTACAGTTCAGCATTGTTATAAACATAATTTTAAATGTTTGGAAAGTTGTATATGGGGTTTAAAAAATGCAAGTGATACATTCTTTTATATGTTATGAAAGGGAGAATTTGTATGTGCTTTGTTTTTGTCACATGCGCTCGTTTACTGTTTTGAACATAACTTGTTTACCACTTTGGATTTCCTATTTGGTGGAAGAGTAATGGGATCTTGCTGGACAGTACAAGGGAAAGCTATGTATAGTTCATGCTCACACCCACCAAAGCATTAGACTATTTCATATTTAAGAGCAGTTTAAAAAGTGTGTGAGAGACTTCTTGACCTTAATTCTAGTGTCTTAAAAATATATGTGGAGATTATAGTTTGGGGGTAATTTGCATTCCCCTTGAAAGAGCTTTGATACTAGTTCTGGGGACTGAAGGGCATTGTCAGGGAGAGGGCCTCACACAAACAGAGGTTGCTATGTCCCTTGGTTGTAGGCTGCAAGACTATGAGGACTTCTATTCAGCCTCATACAAAAGAAGGCAAAATGAAATGGCCCAAACAAGTTACTGGTTTTTGCCCTAGACTTAGAAGAAAGGAAAGGATCAAGCAGTGATTTAAAAGAAAAAAGTCAGCATACAGGAAAATATTTAAGGGTGCCTCTATGCTTTGCTCCTGGTTCATTGCAGATTATCAGTCAATGGAAGCTGGTAGAAGCAATGGTAGCAACAGCAGGAAGGGTAGAGAGGTAGGGGCAACAGTTGCAGCAGAATGGTGCTTGGCTCTGGTAGGGCTGGTGGAGCAGGGGTGATGGAATTAGAAGAGAGTCAGGGCTTGTACATATATCTGTCTCTCCCTTCACCCCTCATCCTTGCTGAATACTCAGCCTTGGGCTTTGCACATAATAGATGCAGCAAATATTTTTGAAACATTTATGAACATCACTCAAATCATTACAGAATATTTTGTAAATTAAAAGTCCTTTAAAGTGCATTGTTTCCCTTAATTCTGCCTATCTATCATCATGTTATCTTAGACATAGAAGAATTTATGTCTCATCTTTTCTCAATTGTGTATGTGTATGAGTGAAGAAAGAACTACAAAGGTGTTTTCCTAAAGAAAAAAGATAGCTGCTAATATCCTGCTGTGTTTCATATTTTGGTTCTAATATTGAGAAACAAATATCCAAATGACCTCAGATCTTGCTACCTAGGGAAAGAAGTAGCAATTATTTTTAGGTCTAAGGAAAGGACCTAGAAGAATAAAAGCCACATTCCTTTGTATATCTTAGTAGGTATTTTTTTCTAAGCAGCAAAACAGTTACTAGTTTCCCTGAGCCTCTTGGATAACAAATTAGAAATTTGTGATATAGCAGGCTTACTATTCTTTACAATCTCCAGCAAGGCACAGCAAATATTGGTAGATGTGTGGAGGTATTTTCTGGACCTTATCACTTACACTTGGTATATACAACAGCCTGCTCAGGAGAAAATTTTATTTCTAGTGGACCTTTATTGTATCATGGATTGGAATGGGAGGACACTGTATTTATCATACACGCCATGATTTCACTGCTAGGTAATTTATCTCTTGTCTGGCCAAGTCCACATTAAATTTCATTAGGTCAGCACTTGAGGTCATATAATAAAATAGAAAAGAGACATGTTCTTCTTTGAATGCTACAAGAGATGGTTGCTGAAAATAATAGGAACCATATCATATTCTTGGCAAAAGTCAGTCTCAAGAAGCTTTTTGATAAATCACCTAGAGAAACCCAGTGAATTATGTCCTAATGGTTGGAAGGAGACAAGCTTTCTAATAGTGATAAGAATTATTAATTACTCTTTGCATAGTATATGTGTGGTGGAAGCAAATATCAAAGCTATAGTGAAAAGAAATTTGGGCCTTTTTATATATAATGAATGAAAAAAGTCACTTTAAAAGGGCAAGTAAAAGCCTTAAATTTATAAAAATGTTAAATTTCCTTGCCACAATCTTTAAAAACTCTATAAACTCATCTAAAACCGTAACTCACTGAAGTGAGCCAAATAGATATATATTCAGAGTGATCTTTTGTCTTGAATTAAAGTTAAGCACCAGAGTCATTGCAAACTAATCTCCTACTTATGTCAATGTTAAAATAAAGTTATTTGAAATTTCTTAGTGGAAAAGGGTATTGATGGGACAAAGGGTATTGATGGGACAAAGATAGACCAGAAAATGCATGCATTTCTTACTAAGGAAATATGATTATTACTCAAGCTGAAAAGCCTAAACATGGAAGGGAAGGGAAGGGAAATTGTCATTTATTAAACATCTTTGTTTGCTAGCCTCAGTGCTAGGTGTATTCCCATTTGTTACTTTGTTTAATCTCCCAATACTCTTTAGAGGTAGATATTATAACAACTTTATAGATGATGAAATTGAGCTTGCTAAACATTGAGTAATTTGTTTAAAACCACACAACTGCTGAATGTTAGAATCCAAACTCCAGCCTAGGTCCATGTGCCTCCAGACCCCCTAAATTTTCCATTATACCAAGCTGTGTGGAAATAAAGAGAACTTTCTCTTTAAGGTTGCCATTAGCTATTGAGCCTTATGGTGGACAAAATAATAGGCCCCCAAAGATGTCCATGTCCTAATCTCTGGAGCCTGTGATTACATTATGGACCTTGAGTTGGAGATACTATCCTTGACTATATGGCTGGACCCAGTGTAACCACAAGGATCCTTAAAAGGTGGAAGAAGGAGTTCAAAGAGCCAGAGAAAGAGACATGAGGACAGAAATAGATGTTGGAGTGATCAGATTGCTGGCTTTGAAGGAAGGGACCATGAAGCAAATGACGCTGGAAAAGGCCAGGGAACAGATTCTCCCTAAAGTCTTCAGCAGGAACACAACAACCCTGCTGATACCTTGATTTTTGCCCAGTGAAACCTATTTTGGACTTTTGACCTCAGAGCTGTAAGATAATAAATTTGTGCTGTTTTAAACTACTAAGTTTGTGGTACTATCGCAGCAGCAAGGAAACTAATACAAGTGTCTTAACAATAGCTAGCAGTGGTGAACTTCTCTTGATGTTTTTTGTAATTTTTCAGATGTAGCATTGCTCATTCTCATTTCTGTAAACCTGGCCTCATAGGTGCCACCTGAAAATACTGGGAAATGAGACCCAGTTATAGGTCTCAGATTTGAAGAGCAATTAAATTATATGTAAGGGTTCTCATATAAGAAATAATTGGGTTCTTTTATCTCAAAGTGAAATATCTGAAGAGAGTCAGAAGGATTTGGTGTATTAGAAGGAACAAAAAGTAAAATTCCATGCTGACCAAAATTACAATCCCTACTCTGGTTTCTCTTCAGATGATATCAATCTTTTGCCTTTTAGCAAAATTACAATCCATCAAGAAGATAAAAGTTATGAACCTGTATCCACTTAATAAAGCTTCAAAATATATTAGGAAAAAAATAGGATCATAGGAGAAATCAACAAAGCCTCAATCAGAGTGGGATATTTTTAGCACTTTTCTCTCTGAAACTGACAGATCATGTAGATTAAAAATAAAATGTTTCTAGGAAAATATAGATTACCAAAATGGGACCAAGAAAAGAGAAAATGTAAAAAATATGGGTTGTAGAAAAAGTAGCCACACGCTTTCTCATAAAGGCAATGGGCCCAGATTTTTCACTTGCTCATACTACCGACTCTTTACTTAATGAGTGTTTTCTATTATATGAACCTGTTTTAAAGTCCAGAAGAAGATGGAAAGTCACACACCTTGTTTTATAAGACTAGCATAATTCTATTACCAAAACACAACAAGGATAGTAAAAGAATTGAGAACCATATCTCACTTAGTATAGATATAAAAATCATAAATAAAATATAGCCAAATTCAATAATTTCCAGTCCTCATTTTTCTCATCAGCATCTCTCCATTACTTCCTATTCCTTGAAACATTTTGTTCACTTGCCTTTTGGGACTCTACACTCTCCAAGTTTCTTCCCACTCACTGGTTGTTCCTTCTCAATTTTCTTTGCTAGTGTTGCCTCATTTCCCAACTTCTTAAAATTGGAGTGGCCCAGGCTCAGTCCTTGCACTTCTCTGTCTATACCAGCTTCCATGGTGATCTCACATGATCTCATGGTCATGTGTGTGTGTGTGTGTGTGTGTGTGTGTGTGTATTCCTATATGATATATTAGTTAGAATTCTCCAGAGAAACAGAACCAACAGGATGTTTATAGAGAGAGAACGAGATTTATTGTAAGGCATTGACTCACACAGTTGTAGAGGTTGACAAGTCCCAACTTGTCTGCAGTTGGCAAGCTGGACACCCTGGAGAGCCAATGGTGTAGTTTTAATCCCAGTCTGAAGGCCTGAGATCCAGGAGAGCTGATGGTGTAGTTTCCATTAGAAAACTGGCAGGCTTGAAACATAGGAAGAGCTAATGTTTCAGTTCAAGTCCAAATGTGGGAAAAACCAATGTCTCAGAATGAAGGCAGGCAGGTAAAGGGAATCCCTGTTATTCAGACTTTTTGTTCCATTCAGGCCTTTAACTGACTGGTGGAGGCCCATCCATATTAGGAAGGACAATCTGATTTACTCCCTCTACTGATTAAAATGTTAATCTCATCCAGAAAGACCGTCACAGACACACTCAGAATGCTTGACCAAATATCTGGGTACCCTGTGGGCCAGTCAAGTTGACACATAAGCATTAATCATCATAGATGATGACTCACAGATTTATATTTTCAGATTGAACCTCCCCTAAAATCCAGAACTTGTTTATCCAACAGCCTGCTCATCATCTCTGTTGTATATTTCAGAGCATCACAAATCTAATATCCAAAGTGAAACTCCCAGTTTCCTCTCACAAAACTACTTGCTGCACAGTTTCCTCCATTTCAGTTAATGCAGTTAACTATAGTTAATGCAGGTCCCAAATATCTGTGTTCTTGACTCCTTTTTCTTGCATCCAAATGCTGACAGATCCCATGGCTCCAAACTCTGACCACTTCTATTGCTACTACCCTTGTAGTAAAATAAAATATAGCCAAATTCAATAATTTCCAGTCCTCATTTTTCTCAACTCATCAGCATCTCTCCATTACTTCCTATTCCTTGAAACATTTTCTTCACTTGCCTTTTGGGACTCTACACTCTCCAAGTTTCTTCCCACTCACTGGTGGTTCCTTCTCAACTTTCTTTGCTAGTGTTGTCTCATTTCCCAACTTCTTAAAATTGGAGTGGCCCAGGCTCAGTTCTTGTACTTCTGTGTCTATACTAGCCTCCATGATGATCTCACATGATGTCATGGTTGTGTGTGTGTGTATGTATATATATATATACACACCTTGTGCAAGCCACCAGCATGTTTTGCCTGTAGTTTTACAGTATCTTCCTACTTTATATTCCTACTTCTATCATTGATCCCTGGGAGTCTGTTTCAACACTGGAGCCCCAGTGATCCTGTTGAAAACAGTGGTTGGATTGTCCTTTCTGCTCAAAACCCTATGATGGTTTCTATTTTCAGAGTAAAAGCTAGCGTCTTTTGGCCTACATGATTCTACATCATCAGGTGTAGAATCCTACTGCTTCTGCCCTTCCTTCACTCCAGTCACACTGCCTTTCTTGCTGGCGTGTCTGGGGACCTCTGCACAGCTGTTTCCTCTGCCTGGATTGCTCTTCTCCTAGATACCTACATGCCTTCCTCACTTGGCCTCTCTAGGTCTTTGCTCAAATACTGCCTTACCTTTTCAGGAAGTAGGACTTTAATTGTGTCTGTGATCACCAAATTTTTAAGACTATACTCATGTATTACTTGTGAAATTAAAAAATAGTAAAGACAAAAAGGGCACCATTTAGCTTTTTTTAAAAAAAAAAAAAAAAGTAAAAAAGAAAAAAAAAAAAGTTTGAAGGCATGGGCCTGGTCAACCAAAGAGATTTTCCTCTGTGTAATTTTGGATTATATTTATCCAGCAGCGACAAGATCCCTGGATCCATAGATACAATTGTAAGTGTACAACTGATCAGTGCAAACTGTGTCTTTCACCTTTCACAAGTAAAAGTGATTTTCTTCAAAACTAAATAATTTTTTTTTTATCCATACATTTTTTTTTTGTATGATAATTGCTGTGGGGGTGGGAAACAGAAGGATGGCTCATGGACATGGGCACTGTGTCTCTTTTCTTTCTATACATGAGAATATGGCATTGCTGATGCTGCGGCTGATTTGAAATCCAGGAGAGTTGTGATTGTACACATTCCTCAGCATAGAACTTCTCGGATCCTTAGTGGATCCATACTGCTGGAAGGGGATTTAAGTGCTGAGTCCTGAAGGCTTGTGACCTTGCAGGCATTTTGCTGTTTTCTCAGATCCAGTGGGCCTATTTTTATGTGGATAGTATCACCTGAAGCTACTAGGGATTTAGGGTCCAGGGAAATCTGGCCACCTGGCTACTTATAAGTTTTAGAGTCTTGGGCTGATCAGTTGGGGACTTAATGTGGTAGCTTGTGATCTCTTCCCTTCAACTTGTAAGTCTCTAGAAATATCAGAATCTGGTCCTGAAGAGGAGCCTAAAATGCTGCAATAGGCTTTTCTTATATTTTCTTGAGGCAATTGTGACTTAAAAAAATAAAATCTATGAAAAAATATAGTTCCAAGGAGCTGTAGAAATTGACAAAAAATCATCCAGAGTTGAAAATGTCCTCAGTGACTTACCTAAGTCATGTTAGACTCTTGTCTGAGTAGAAATTGGCATTATGCAACTTGCATCTGATGAGTAATCATTTAGTTAGTGTCTACCAAGAAGAGGCCTCAAGAAATAGCTTTTAAATTTAGTAAGAAAAAATAGCACCATTAATAATGGCCTTGACATTCAGCAAAGCCAAATTAAGCAGTCAATCTGACATTTTATAGGCAGCCTGTTATAGAGCCTCACACCCGGTGGACATTCGATAAGCATTAATTGCCTGGCTGACAATGAACAGCTACGCATCTGCTATTATAGAAGCTGCACATGGTGGAACAACTGGGAGAGGCTGACTTTGGATGTACTGTGGGACAGAACCTTGTGAGCACCAAGAAGTGTGTGGCATTTTGTTTTTTAAAATTAAAATGGCTTCATAATTTTCTTTTGAAACTGAGCACATTCGTTAAAAATAAAATTCCTTACATCAATTCAAAGAAAAGTACCAGTTAATAGCGATAGTGGTCAAACGCTATTTCCTTTTTAAATAGAAAACCGTGATCCATCATCATATTCCTTTTCTAAATTATTTGAATGAATGCCAGAGAAATCATTAATATTTCAGAGTCAGATGAGTATAATTTTCATTATTGTGCATATAATTCAGTGTGTTCATTATAGTGAATGGAGAATGGTGAACTTTGGTCTGCATTTTATTCCTTTATTTAAACTGATTCACTTGTATGGAATATAAGTATTCAGAAAGATAATTTATAAAGTAACAACTAACTTTTTTTTATCATTTACACTGTACCAGTCATTGTGCTAAAAGCCTTTTATGTGTATTTGCTTTGTGTGTTCATTTTTTTGCCATATCTTTTTTATGCTTTTAAAATTATAACTTCTATGCTGTTTTATTTAAAATAACAATTTCACTCATGCTTATTTGATCTCCCAGGTATATAGTCATTCTCACTTTCAGCTGAAAGAAGAACAATTGCTTAAAGGATAATAAGGCTGATGAAAATTTTAAACATTTAAAATTGAGTATTGAGAGAAGGCAGATGTTTTGTCAAAGTGGAGCATGACAGCAGATCGTGTGAACCTAATGAATTAGTATAAAGAATTATTGATACCTGTAAATATGCCACGATTTTGTTTACCATCTTTGTAAAAAACTGAGAATGAATTGTCCACACTGGGTTGATCTAGCTGCTTGTGGATCAATTGCTTTTAATTAGCCCATCTGATGTTGATTGGATTCTGGGCTTGCATGTGTGAATTCCTGAAAGATTGAATTACCAGTATTCTCATTTGGAGAGAGATGGCTCTAAAGTGATGAGAGATTTTCATATCAAATCATTTGTATCACTTTGTAATAGCAATAAATGTATGTGTGTGTATATATATATATATAATATATATTTTATATATATATTATATATAAATAAATAAATAGATATATATATATTAGATGCTTTCTGGTCCTGTGGAAATTAGTCTACCTCATGTGAGGTTCCAGTAATAGGAAGTAATGAATTTCCTAGGTAGGCAATGAACATTCATCCTTCTAAGCTTAACTTTGGTTGGAAGAAGTACAGGAGAGGATGTCTGTAAGTCTAAATAGTCTGATGTCTGTGTTTTCTTTTTTAATTGAAGGGCCTACTGGTTTCCCAGTTTATCCAACAGTCTATGGAACTTGAGAGGGAGGCCCAAGGGTAGGCTCTGAAGAATAGTGGTGAAGTGGGCGGGTTCAAGTCCTGACTCTCCCGCTACCAGCTTTATCACCTTGGACCAGTTGCTTAACTTCACTGGTTCTCAGTTTCCTCATGTTTAAAATGAGGTAATAGTAATGCTTTACTTCACAGAGTTGTGAAGATAAAACTTTAATTCAAGTAGCAGAGTCTCGTGCATGATAAAGGCTGGGTAAATGTCAGTTGCTATTGTCATTGTTATGACCAAACTACAGGTATAGGGAAGCCCTAGAAGAAAAAGCTATTTATTTTTCCTAGTTACTGAACAGAGCTCATCATACCAATAAAAATGAAAATCAAGATGGGTGATATATATGTATAATATTTTATACAAATTTTGAGAAATAAATTATATAAAAATTTTCATAGGATAAAAGATTTCTGTCATCTAATTAACTTTTTTTAAAGGTATTTGAACTCTTGTGGGTTACTCTTGAACTCTTTTTTTCTCCTCATTAAGATTTAGAGACTTTGGCTTAGCCTGCATGGGCAAAGCAGCAAATGTGTTTGCAGAAAGGGTACATTTGAGAATTTGAACACTTCATATTTGTTAAGCTGGCCTGCTCTGCCTTAGATGAGGAAAGTCCAATGAAATGGTTGCTTAGCAACTAATGGAGGTAAAGGAAACATTCTGTTAGCCGAGCTCCTGCCTTCCTCATCTGTGGGTGAGCCTGAGAATGGGAGACTGGCTCCAGTGTGTGTTGCCTGACTCACAGCCATCAAACCAAAGTGACAAATAAAATGAAAGACTGAAGAGAGATTCCACAGCAGGACTGGGCACCTATATTTACAGTCTTATATACTTTATGTTAGAATGTTGGAGAAAAAGTTACGAAGAGAGGACATTAAAAATAAAAGAGGGACTGTTGAAATTTGGGGTTAAGATTTTAAGAGTGATTACTAACTTACATTTGGTTTTAAGAGACCAGGATGGGAGATAATTGAGGAAATTCTACACTATTATCTTCAACACTCTTCCAAAAAGTTCTCTATAGAAAGAGGATGGCAGATTTTGTGAATCACATCCTGAACTCCAGGATGGAAACAGTGTGTTTGTTTCTAGTGCTTGTCTGCTCCCTAGTCCCTGTGTGTACCCATGCCAGTATGACTAGACCCTGACTGCCCCCACGTGGGCTAGATGGGGCCTTACAGCCCTCAACAGGGCACCAGGAAGCCATTACCAATACCAGATGGGGCAGACAGGAAACTTACTTGCCACTTTAGCAGGTTGAAACTCACTAAAAGCTTCTACTTTGAAATTCCATAGGAATATTCTGAGTGATTCGTATCAAAAGGTGGCCACATGAAATTCCTCTGAAGGAAAATATAAGGAAATGGACCACAGAAAATCAACCAAAGTAATTGGGGAAAAGGGAGGTAGTGTGAAGGCTCTCACCACTGTCACCATCCAAGAACACAGGATGATTTACTCTTTCAAAGACCATGACCTTGAAACGATTGGTCTTTCTTTTTATAACTTTCATTTCCTATATGATAATCACTCCCACCCTTCCAAATCTGAGGCTCAGTCTTCCCTTGCTGGGATTTGGACTCAGGCCTTCTGTCCAGACTACAAAATTTCTAATGTTGGCTTCAAGCTCTAACATTTTATGACTCAAGAGAATTCAGATTCCAATAGGAGACTTAAGAGCTATTACAAGATATCTGAAGGCTGTTAAGCAGTCAATAGAGGTAACTTATTGATCATCTTCTAGGACCAAGGGGAGAAAGTTATCAGGGGAAGATAATTATGATTCAAAATCCTGAAGGTTTTACTAATACTTTTCTAGCAAGGGACACCTGTCATGCAAAATATTAGGTGTCTCATAGCTTCAAATATTCAAATATGCAAAGAGTTCTGCAAAGGGGAGGATTGACCATGAGTCATGCTTCTCATACACTTACATGCATGTGGTTCACCTGGGGCTCTTGTTAAAACTTACCTTTCCCATCTAGTAAGTATGGGGGTGGGATCTGACATTCTGCATTTCTAACAAGTTCCTTGGCTGCTGGTCCAGGGACCACACCTTGAGGGGCAAGTGATCTCCAAAGTAATTTCTAGTTTTAAAATTCCAAAATTCCATTTACAGAAGAGAATCTGGAGTTTAGTCATGATTCTTACACACACCCAGTACAGCTTTGATAAACCACGATTTGGCCCCTTCTGTGTCTTGAAGAATTCACCCTGAATTCCTATTATATTTTCTTCAGTAAAGAGTCCCCCCTCTCTGCCTCCTCAGTTGCTCGACGTCTTTTTTCCTTCTTCATGATTTCAAACGTTTCTGGTGTCACTGTTCTCTTAAAAAAAGTTCCTTTTCTCATACCTACGTTCTCTGACTCATGCAGACTCCATATCACATCTGCTCAGTCACTTCTTCATGCAAACTCCAAATTCTTTCTTAGGACAGCTGTCAAAATACAGGAAATCCAGGTTCTGTCTCAGTCAGGGTGCCCTTACAAGTGTTTGAAAAGCAGGTTTGTGGTGTTAGCTGCCATATGAGGACAGACTAAATGATCTCTTTACACGGGAAGCATTCTTTCATTCAGTAATGGCTTATCAGATGTATTTGATAAGGAAGCCAATAAGGAAGAGTACAAGCACCAACCCTAAACATCCGAAAGAGGCAAATTTGTGACAGATAAAAGAAGGGACTTCTTTATATGGTGGATAATAAACTATTGCAATCCCATGTTCAGGTGATACAACAAAAAGGTAACAGAAGCACCAGAGGAATAAGGAAAAGCCAAGGCATCGGAGAGGGTAACTTGAGGCTGAGGTCAAATGCATGGATGTCATTTTCCAGAAGAAGTAACAACTGGCAAGGATGACTAATTTTTGTGGGTTATCTGACTTCATGTTGGGCAGCAGTTTCTGGACTTCCCATTTACCATAACTTTAGCTAAGAAAAAAACAACTTCATTTGTGTCCCTTTTCCATTCCATTCTTTTCTCTCTAGGAAGTTGAAACATGGTCACATCCAGGAGGAGAATTCTAAAGAGACATGGGATAAATCCATCATGCTTGTAATGATGGGTTTATAATGATGCTTATTTTGAAGGGCTCATTATCACCATGTAGTTAATTTAAGAAGCCACTGTGCCAAGAGCAAAGCTGTGAAATGCAGCTAGGTCCTTTGAATAAACAAGCTACATATTTGAAGATGTTGGAAAAAAACAATATGTAGCAGAGTTTTTAGCATATAAGGTGGATCTTTATGTGGTAAAGGTGAAGGAAAATGGGTGTTTTAGAGATATTAATTTTTGCTGCCTAATTATATTTATGGTAATGTAATTTTGCTGTTTTAGTTTATCTTGTGATATTTTATTCTGTGACAGTATTTTAATACTATATTGTTTGAGGAAAAATTAAAAGAGCTGTAAATATAAAGGGTATAAACCCCCCAGCAACCAAACATTCTTTCAGACCATTAAGCTCCCTAAATGGATTGGGTTACTTTGGCATTTGCAAGACAAATGATGTAAATAGTCCTGTTCAACTGTGGTCTGGATCCTTCTTTCCCTAATGGAAGGGAATGGGCTATTGTGGTTAATTGAACATTCTCATTAACTGAAGTTTACTAGCCATTCTGTTTGTGAGGTATAACCAAAGTGCAATAAAGGATAAAGACCATTCACACTAAATTGAGCAAAATATTATCTTTGTTGATTTAGAAGTTAGTTCAAATCTCTGTAATGGCTCATCACTGATTATGTAACACTGGGTATATAGAGGATGTAAGATATAGTGGACGTGCTGCAGTTATTGCTCTTTTTAGTGACTTCCTTAAACATGTCTGTTTACTTTCATTGAACTCTCTTTAACTTTCATAAAAGGTAAGGGTTGAATGTGCCTGCCAACAATTCAGATATTTCACCTATAAGATTGTTTGGATTCTTGATAAAATGGGAATTCATGGTACATTTTGCCTATGTCCCATATAATTACAAAGCTGCACATAATTTACCAGGTCAAAAGAATATATTTCACTAAGTTTGAGTGCTTACCAAAGTCTATCTGCCATTTTACTTATCTTTGAAGAGACAGTTGAATTTTTGTCAATATTATGGCATAATGTACCAATCTAAAATGTAGTTGTAACTCATCTTGAGACTATATGGCAACTAATATGACCCAAGGAAACTGAAATCATGTACTGTGATTTTAGGACTCAGTTTGTGTCATTTCTATGTGAAATAAAGAGGTAATAACACACCATGAATCCACACCTCCTGCCATGGTAGGCACTTAACGTGGGTTGTATTCTTACAAACTGGGTTTTCAATTAGATATATGTGTGGTGGTGGCAGCACATTATCAGCCAAGAGTAAGCTGTGATGACTGTAAATCTCAGCCTGGCCCAGGCTCTCCCAAAGAAAAACCATGTGAACCAAGCACAAGTCTGTGCAATGCTTTCATATTTCTAAGCAGAGCCTTATCCCGTGCTTTGGCAGAATGTTGTGGCTTGATAGAGGACATTGCCATATGTTCTTTATTTCTAAATGTCTTGCTTTGAACTCGTGTTTCTCAACTGTTTAGCTTACAGTAGATGCTGTTTAACTCTAATTATGATTTTATATTTTGGTATCTAAAACGCCTTACATGAAGAATATTCTTATATAGAACTAATTCTTTTTGTTTACAATGCTGTAGAGCAGCAGGACATCATCTGTAGATGAGTTCTGAAGGGCAGGTTGGTTTGTTTATTCATTTGCCTGTATTTATGACACGCATTCAATGCTAGGCTCTAGGGGCACCGCGGTGGGTAAGAATGATACAGTGCCCACCTTCATGGAGCCTGCAGTTTACCTTTTCAAGAAGTTTGATGCTGAAAAATAGCACCATGGGTCTCATCACCTCTTTTTTTTTTTTTTTTTAAGTTTTAATTATTTTTTTTATTTTGGCATATTATGGGGGTACAGATTTTAAGGTTTCAATAAATGCCCATTTCCCCCCTCCCCCCAAAAGTCTGAGTCTCCATCATGACCATCCCCCAGATGGTGCACATCTCACTCACTATGTATGTATATACCCGCCCCCCTCCCCCCTCCCACCTGCCCAATAACCTATTACTGTAGCACCTATGTGTCCACTTAGGTGCTACTCAGTTAATACCAGTCATCACCTCTTTTGCTACCAAAGAGCCTTTGTCCTTCCTTGTGGGCTCCAGCAGGTCTCCAGACATTGTTTCACAAGCTCAGACAGCCTAGGCAGCTGGTGTTTCACTGTGCCAAATGGCCAGGTTGGATACCATTTTGGTGGTATACAATGAGGCTTTTCCTAATAGAAGAGCCTTGTAAATTTATTACCGCAAAACACTGACCTTGATTTAATATTTCCTTTTTTTAAAATCTTTAACCAATTCTGGTTTTTAAAATTATGATAAGCATTAAACTTGTAATGTTAAATTTCTGAAACAATATGATGTGATGTCAAAATGTTAAGTTCCGTGTTTATAGAAGTGGTGGTGATGACTTTTATGACGGGATCATTCCGTTAAATAGGGATGTAGGAGTATGTAGATAAAGTGAAGTTCTGCAGCCAGAAGTAAGGATTTAGAATGGAATTATTAGTAAGAAAATATTTGAAAGGAGTGGATTCAGAAGTGGTTGGGTGGAGGGGACTGTTTCTCAGCTCTCATTTTAATTGGAATTAAAAGGAGACATGGGAAAGGTAGAGCAGTCTCCCCATAACAACAGTTTCTACTTACTGAGCATCTTCTAGGTGCCAGGTATCATGCTTGACGTTAAGCATAATTTTATCTAAACCTTAAGACAACCCTGTGAAGTTGATTTTTATCTCCATTTTACAGATGAGGGGCCTGGGGCTCATAGAAGTTAACAGATTAGCCAAAGGGTAAGGGTAAATTGCCCACATCACCAGGTTATAGGAACAGGATTCAAGTCAGATGTATCTTCCTACACAGTCCTGAACACTAAAAATAAAGCAAAGTTTTAAAAAGGCAGTCATTCACATGTTCATTGTAATGATCCAAATAATACTTATATAAATGGATAAAACCGAGTCCCTTCTTTCCCTTTACAATCATGCCCTATAATATAACAATTATAGATAAATTTATTTAATTATGTTGCTATAAAACAATTACCAACTTGGTGTGCCTTTATTGCTTATACAGATGTGTGCAAATACAGATGTACATTGTTTAAGGAATTGTGTTTTCTCCCCAACTCTACTAAGCCAGGCTACAAGTTCATTGGCTCACAAACCTCTGGTTGAGGATCCCTGTTCTATGCCACTGTCACTCTGATTACTTTTGAAAGAACTTAGAAAAGTGGATTTTAAAAACTCCATTGGCAGCCTGTTTTGATTTTGTAACCTTTGCTCTCAGGAAGTTTTTCTGTTTCATTAACCCAATCATTCTTCTGCAGTTTGAGCCATTTTGGTCCTGCTCTGTGTATGGGCTGGTGGGGAGCAGCTGGTCACCACAGGTACAGCTGCAACTTGGAAGATATCGAAAAAGAACTTGGTGTAGAGAATATTAAAAACTTAACCACCCATATAATACAAAGATATTGAAAGCAACATGAAAAATTTTTCAGGTTCTTTTCAAAGTAGTTGTAAGAAATCTAGAAAAAAAATTCAGAATTACACAAATTATTTTTATTTTATTTTATTTTATTTTTTTACTGTGACTTGTGCTTTTTTCTGTTGGAGTTTCCAGGCCATCTTTTGCATAAACAGAATCCATTTAACTCTAAAGTCAATTTGCTGTTAGCATTTTTTATCTATAGCCACAACACTTGATTTAGAAAAAAGAGCCAGAAACTGATACTTCTAATATATCAATTTTTTTTTGATATTTCTTTTTTTTTATTATTCAGATATTATGGGGGTACAAACATTTTGTTACATGCAATGCAATTGCCTCACCCAAAATATTACAAATGTCTACTTAATTTATATTCGTGATTCATGCAACGTCCCATGTGCTGTCCCAAGCAGAAATGTTTTTAGCTTCTGGCACAAAGTGATTTTCTCTACATGGTTTTTGTGGCTAGACGTTTATTTGCCTTGTTCAGGATGAATTGGAGATCTGGCAGTGCCCAGATTTGTCATGGGACAGATAGTCAGGAGGCTTTGATTGTCATTAACCGAATTTGCAGGAGAAAAGAATGCACGCAGTGGCTCTGCGACAGACACCTTAGTGAATGTAAAGATGTGGGAGCCATCGCTAACGTTGTAAAAGGAAATGGTTCCAATATCCATATCCAGGAAAATGCCTACTCGGCGCAACCGGGGACTCACCAGGGGGGCAGTTAGGGGCACAGTGCTGGCTGCGAGGAGCACTTCCTTTCTCAAACCCACAGTCCAGAAGCCAAGTGCCGAAGACAGTAGAACTGGGCCCTGTCGATCGACAGATTCTTTGCAAACACCCAGGTCCCATTCTTTGCTTGTCCCCACGTCCACTTCCCAGTAATGGCGTCCCGAGGTGAGCCGAGGGGTTCCCAGGACACATGTTACGCGTTTGAATCTCTCAGCACGCTCCCTCCGATTCTGTCTGAGTGGCCCGCAACGGACAGACCTCAGGTCATCAGAAACGATGAGTCCATTGTTGGCCGTGTCAATGTCCAAGGTCATGTCCACTTGGAACTTCAGCATTCTTGGGTTCTGGTATAGAACTGCTCTCAGCTGGGGCTCTAGCTCCTTGATTGTGGAAACCAACTTCCCCAGCTGGTAACTGGGCCGGATGTCGTTCTTCTGAGTGGCCAGGGGACAGGAGGGGCATGAGATGCCTTCCCCACTGGGGTCCTTCTGGAGTGTGCTGATGCATCGGAGGCAGCAGATAAAGCCACAGCTGAGGCGTACGGGTTTTTCAAGATAAGACAGGCAGAGGACACATGTACTTGCTTCTTTAAATTGTTCAGCCATGGCGACCGTGTGTCTTCCGCTAGTTCCTCCGTCCTCCACCTGTTTCCACCGACAGCTCAGTCCTGGAGTGAGCTCCACTCAGCAGCGGTTTTTATATAGAGGGTCCCTCCTCCCTCCCTAGCCACGCCCTGCTTATCTTCCTTAACCCAATCAGGCTTTGATTTAATTATGCCAGAAATTGGATTATTGCTGAAGTTGCAAACAGATCGGCACAAATCAAGGATGTCATTTTGACTTCAGGGTTTCTTATATTAATAAGGACAAATACTGCCATTAGGTCTCGTACATTACAGATGTTGTTAAGGTTTGGGATTAGGAATGAAACTCTTGAAATGAAATACAGGGCATCAAAATTAATCTATGAATGGAGCTAGTTTAATTTTCGATCATGGAAATAAGATCTCATATTTTGATCAAGGAAATTAGTCAGACTTACTCAGAGGTCTTTCCTAAAAGCCACACTCGTCAGACCAGTCATTTTATTAAAGGGACTCTTTATCCAAGATTGTGAAGATTCATATTTACAAGTTTGGCAAAAAAAAAACCAAAACAAAAAACCCTAAAACTGCCAACTGCCAGGTGTGATGGTGTGTGCTTGTATTCCTAGCTGTGGGGGCACTGAAAGAGGAGGATTCCTTGAGCCCAGGAGTCCAAGACAAGCCTAGGCAACTTATGGAAACCCTGTCTCAAAAAAAAAAAACAAAACCAACAAAACCAAAAACACTTTTTTTGCTTAGTAACAGAGTCTTGCTCTGTCACCCAGGCTGAAGTGCTATGGTATGATCATCGCTCACTGCAACCTCAAAATCCTGGGCTCAAGTGATCTTCTGCCTTAGCCTCTTAAATATCTGAGACTGGAGTTGTGAACACCACCTTACCTGGTTAAGTTTGTTTTCTGTCCAAACAGGGTCTTGCTATGTTGCCCAGGCTGGTCTCAAAATCCTGGGCTCAAGCGCTCCTCCTACCTCTGTCTCCCAAAGTGCTGGGATTATAGGTGTGAGCCACTGTGCTGGCCAAAAAAAAAAAAAAAAAAAAAGAAAGAAAAAAAATTCTTTGAAAAATATATCATCAATGTAAACCCATGTCGAAATGATTAAAAAAAAATTACCAATTAGAATCATTTTGATTTGTTTGTTTTTACTCTATTTAATGAGGCTACTAGAAAATTTCTAATTACATAGGCGGGTCACATTATGTTTCTACTGGACATCTCTGGTCTAGACTCAGAGCCCCTCCCTCTCCCTCCGGGCTGGTCCAGCCTGGCCTTGGCACGGACCCACGGCAGCACCTACCAGCTAGATTTTAGAATTAAGTCACCGGGGGAAACTCAACTCATCATTCCCTAGAGTAGCCAGAGCTGTGATTTGATCGAGAAAAGAAGGAATATGACAACTCTCCAGCCCTGGGCATGGAGAGTCTAGGCCCCCCTACAGCTCCTGCAGCAGACGGCCCTGTGGCCCTCAGAGCACACACTGTGCCTGGCACTGAGTTGGCACTTGCCAACTGGCACTTGCTGCATCAATACATTAATCAATTCTCGAGTCCCCTATATTTAACTTTTGCAGAAATCTAAGAAGTGAAATCAAGATAAGATTAGACTCATCTTTCCTCTACTCACCTCCTGAAGGTGGCTCGATTCTGAAGAGAGACTCTATCAATTCTTTTAACTAGGGAATACATAAAAGAAACTTCATTCTATTTCATTGTTATCACAAAATATAAATTTGACTAAGCGTTTGCTGTATGTCAGGTATTGTTCACTTTGTATGTACACCTAATAGACTATAGTATAGTGTAAACATAACTTTTATATGCACTGGGAAACCAACAAATTTCTGTGACTCACTTTATGGTGATATTCACTTTATCATGGTGATCTGGAACCAAACCCACAGTATCTCCAAGATATGCCTATGGAAGTGAGATCATTCAATATTTATCTTTCTATGTCTGGTTTATTTCACTTAGCATAATGCCCTTCAGGTTCATCCGTGTTGTTGCAAATGGCAGGATTTCTTTCCTTTTTAAGGCTGAATAATATTCAACTGTGTATGTGTGTATCTCACATTTTTTAAATCCATTCATCCATCAGTGGACATTTAGGTTGTTTCCTTATGTTGGCTATTGTGAATAATGCTGCAGTGAACATGGGAGTGTGGATAACTCTTTGAGATACTGATTTCATTTCCTTTTTTTTTTTTTTTTTTTTTTTTGAGGCAGAGTCTCGCTTTGTTGTCCAGGCTAGAGTGAGTGCCATGGCGTCAGCCTAGCTCACAGCAACCTCAAACTCCTGGGCTCGAGCTATCCTTCTGCCTCAGCCTCCCGAGTAGCTGGGACTACAGGCATGCGCCACCATGCCCGGCTAATTTTTTTTAATATATATATCAGTTGGCCAATTAATTTCTTTCTATTTATAGTAGAGACGGGGTCTCGCTCTTGCTCAGGCTGGTTTTGAACTCCTGACCTTGAGCAATCCGCCCGCCTCGGCCTCCCAAGAGCTAGGATTACAGGCGTGAGCCACCGCGCCCGGCCTGATTTCATTTCCTTTGCGTATTTACCCAAAAGTGACATTGCTGGGTCATAAGGTAGTTCTGTTTTTAATTTTTCCTTTAGATGGGATGTCACATTGTTGCCCAGGCCGGTATCAAACTCCTGGGCTCAAGCAATTCTCCCACGTCAGCCTCCCAAGTAGCTGGGATTACAGGTGCAGTCTACCATGCCTGGCTTATTTTTAATTTTTTGAGGCACAACTATACTGTTTCCCATAATGGCTATGTCAGTTTACATTCTCACCAACAGTGAATGAAGATTCCCTTTTCTCTACAGCCTCACCAACACTTGTCTTTTTGGTAATAGCCATCCTAACAGGTGATACCTCATTGTGGTTTTGATCTGTTTTTCCCTGATGATTAGTAATGTTGAGCACTTTTTCATATACTGTTGGCTATTTGTATGTCTTTTCATTTGACATACTGATCATTTGTGGGAGAACTGATTTTCAATAAGTTGGTCATTTGAATAATTGGTTGGGGATAAATTGAATTGTACTGAATAACTTAGTGGTTCTCAAATTCAGGTGAGCATCAGAGTTACCTGAAGGCCCTGTTACAACACAGATCACTGGCCCCACCCTGAGTTTCGAGTTTAGTAGGCCTGCAGTGAGGCCCTGAGAATCCATACTCACTCAAGTTTCCAGGTGATGCTAATGTTGCTGGTTCAGGGACCACACTTTGAGAAGGACTGGAATGGAATGTGTGTGTGATACATGGCAGATGAGGGGAACAAGATGTGTCATTGGAATGAGGCAGAAAAAAAGGCAGAGAAGTCAGGAGATGAAGGTGCCACTTTCCATAGCCTATTGGCCAGAGTGTTTGGGATTGTTGCCTATTACTTAGTATCAGAACCCAGAATCAAGAGAATGAATTAATTGAGCCTAAACACAGTCACCTCAAATGAGACTCTGTCTGTAAGGAATGAGGTACTGTGTGTGTTGTTACTATAACTGTTTAGACGTCAAAGTGATTTGCAGTGGTTTGTGTGGATGGATGAAGCTTTGTAGAAGCATTACCAAATCAAAAACAATCTTTAACTGGTAAAACTTTTTCGTTCTTAGTCTCTCTAGGTTGTTGTCTTGTTCCCTTGCATTCTAAGACACATAATTCTGTCTCTTTCTTTCTTTTTTTTCCCCCTTCAGGCAATGTTCAGTCTTTGTATGGTGGAAAGTGGAGCTGATGAGGTGAATTTGCACGGTGTGACCAGCCTTGGCTTAAAGCAGGCTCTGGAGTTTGCATACACAGGACAGGTATGGTACCAAATGTGATCTGAGAGGGTTAACACGTTAACGGTACCAAACCAGAGGAAATTATCCTTGAGGTATGAGATTTACTTATATTTTTGTTATTCATTTTGAGGTTTCATTTTGAAGTTTCACATCTACTTAATTTTATAACTAACATCATGGAAAGATAAGTAAAGCAATTTGATTTTTGATATGATACAGTGAGCACAGTATTTTTTTCCCTTTTATTTCATCATATTATGGAGGTACAAATATTGTTAGGGTTACAAATATTGCCCCTGCCTTCCTCCCTCCCCCCGGTGGTGAACACAGTATTTTAATCTTAACTCAGTGCTTGCTGGTAAATTTTGAAAATATCTTAACTATCATAAGGGAAAGAGTTTGCAAGATAACTTAGACAGTCATTGTTATCACTCAAGCTCAGTGACTCAGTCATGGCTTTATTGTCTTAAAAACAAGACAAAAAATATCTAAACCTCCAAAAATCTATGTCCAGCATCTTGGTACCGTGTCTTCCACATATCTCAGAGTCAGAATATAAGGGATTTAGATTAGATTGTGATGATTTTAAATCCTGATATGATCATGACTAAAATTGTTACAGGATTTACAGGACATCAGAGTATATCCATTTACATTTGAGAACTAATCAAATAAATCAATTCAGACACAGACTGGATGTTTATACTCTTTATAAAATTTTGTTCTTTAATTCCATTACATCCAACTTGAATTCAGTATTTTCTATGCTAAAATAAGGGCTTCTTCTCTTGGTAGGTTCACATCCTGGTGGGGGAGAGACGCATATATACATAATTATGTGTCCTCACTGGGAGTCATAATAGAAGCGGAATATAAATCACAGTGGGAGAAGCAAGGATTTGGTCAAGTGGGGCCACTGGTATAAAATTTCACAGAGAAGGTGCTATTTGGGTCTTGAATAATGGGTGGCAGGTCACCTTTCCATTAATTTTTCTTCTTTCTTTGATTTTATTTTTAATTGACAATTATATATATTTATGGGGTTAATGTGATATTTTGATATATGTTTACAATGTGGAATGATTAAATCAGTCTAAGTGAGAAATCCATCATTCCACATACTTAGCATTTTTTAGTGGTAAAAACATTTAAAATCTACTCTTAGCAATTTTGAAATATACAGTGTATTGTTATTTTAGTCACTATTCAGTACAATAGATCACGAAAGCTTATTCCTCTTGTTTAACTAGGACTTTCTTCCCTTTGATCAACATCTCCCCTTTCCCCACCTACCTCTGCTCCTCTGCTATGGTTTGGATGTTTGTCCCCTCCAAATTTCATGTTGAAATGTGATCCCCAATGTTGGAGGTGGGACCTAATGGGAGGTGTTTGAGTCCTGGGGTTGGATTTTCTCTGGAATAGATTAATGCCCTCCCTGTGGGGCCAAGAGGGTGAGTGAGTTCTCACTATTAGTTCCCATAAGAGCTGGTTGTTAGAAACAACCTGACACCTCCCCCTCCTTGCTTCCTGTCTCACCATGTGATTTCTACAAATACCAAATCCCCTTCCCCTTATGCCATGAGTAGAAGCAGCCTGAAGCTCTCACCAGAAGCAGATGCTGGTGATATGCTTCTTAGTCTGTAGAACTGTGAGCCAAATAAGCCTCTTTTCTTTATAGATTCCCCAGCCTCAAGTACTCCTTGATAGCAACACTAAATGGATTAAGACAATCTCCCTCCCCGGTCTCTGGTAACCACCATTGTATTCTCCACTTCTACGAGTTCAACTTTTTTAGATTCCATATATAAGTGAGATCATGAGGTATTTATCTTTCTGTGCCTGGTCTATTTCACTTAGTATAATGTCATCAAGGTTCATCCATATTGTTGCAAATGACAGGATTTCTCCCTTTTTTAAAGCTAAATAGTCTTCCATTGGGTATATATACCACTATTTCTTTGTCTATTCATCTGATGATGAATAGGTGCTTCTGTATCTTAGCTATTGTGAATAATGCTGCAATGAACATGAGAGTACAGAGAAATATTTCTACAGCATACTGATTTTAATTCCTTTGGATATACACCCAGAAGTGGGATTGCTGTAGTTCCCATGGTAATTCTATTTTTAGTTTTCTGAGGAACCTCCATACTCTTTTTCATAATGGATATATTAATTTACATTCCAGTTCACAAGGGTTCATTTTTTTCTCCACATACTTGTCAATACTTGTTATCTTTTGTCTTTTGCTTAATAGCCATTCTGATAGGCATGAAGTGATATTTCATTGTGGTTTTAATTTGCCTTTCCCTGGTTATTAATCATGATGAACATTTTTTCATATATCTGTTGGCCATTTATGTGTCTTCTTTTGAGATGAGTCTATTAGGTCCTTTGCCAACATTGTGATTGGGTTAATTGTTTTCTTGCTTCTTGTGATGCCTCCAGCTTTGTCCTTTTTGTACAAAATTGCTTCAGCTATTCAAGATCTTGGATACCTTTTTTTTTTTTCTTGTCTAATTCCTCTGGCTAGAATTTCCAGTACTATGTTGAATAGAAGTAGTCAGAATGAGTGGGCATCCTTCTCTTGTTTCTAATCTTAGAGAAAGAGCTTTCAACTTTTCACTGAGTATAATGTTAATGATGAGCTTTTCGTATATGGCCTTTATTGTTTTGAGGTACATTCCTTCTGTGCCTAATTTGTTGAGAGTTTTTAACATGAAAGGATGTTGAATTTTGTCAAATGCTTTTTCTGCATCTATTGAGATGATCATATGGTTTTTGTTCTTCATTCTGTGAATATGCTGTATCACATTTATTGATTTGCATATGTTCAACCATCCTTGCATCCCAAGGGTAAATCTCACTTGATTATAGTGAATGATTCTTTTAATGTGCTGTTGAATTCAGTTTGCTATTATTTTGTTGGGTTTGCTAATATTTTTCCTTCCTTGAGTATTTTTACATCTATGTTTGTCAGACATATTGGCCTGTAATTTTCCTTTCTTGTAGTGTTCTTGTCTTACTTTGATATCAGTCTAATACTGGTCTTATAAAATGAATTTGAAGGCATTCCTTCTTCCTCAGTTTTTTCCCAAAGGATTGGTATTTGGTAGAATTCTGCTGTGAAGCCATCAGGTCCTGGGCTTTTCTTTGATGGGAGATTTTTAAATTATTGATTCAATCTTTTTACATGCTATTTGTCAGATTTTTTATTTTTATCTGTTCAGATTTTTTATTTCTTTTTTATTCAATCTTAGTAGGTTGTATATTTCTGGGAATTTATTCATTTCTTCTAGGTTATCCATTTGTTAGTATATAATTATTCACAGTAGTCTTTTATGATCCTTGGTATTTCTGTGATACCAGTTATAATATCTCCTCTGTCATTTCCGATTTTAGTTATTTGTCTTTTTTTTAGTCTGGTTAAATTTTGTTGATTTTGTTTATCTTTTCAAAAACCAACTTTTAGTTTCATTGATCTTTTTTATTATCTTTTTAGTTTCCATTTTCTATTAAATTTTTTTTAGAGGCTTATTAAAATATATGATATTGTCTATTCTCTTTTCTGGAGTTAGTAGACTTTGAGATATGTTTCACAGAGTAATTGAGTCAACTCTGGCAAGTAGAATAAAAATAGTAGTGAGAAAGGACAAAAAAATCATCCATCAATTAGGAGGTACAAAGGGAGAAAGTAAGGTGATGGATCATAAATTTAGGATTAGCCCAGCCAAATTTCAAGCTTTAGAACATTCAGTCAGGCAGTTATCATTCACAGAGTTGCTAAAAAATATTCCTAGTGAGGTGAATAAATAATATATGGATTTTTTGTTTAGCGATATAAAGAAAGATATCAATTGTAAATTGTGTCTGTGTGAATTTTTATCTTTATACCTGAATTACAGTTGCACCTGCATTTGACCATCTCTAAAGACTGAAATCCATAGCTCATACTTCATAGGTGTGCAATGGAGATGAAATAGTAAATAATAGTATCTGTACTCAGCAGCATTAAGAACTAAAGGTTGTAAGCTTAGAGGCTGTAAACTGTAAAGCATGTCTAAATTGTTAGTAAACTCAAGAACACAAAAATGGCTGTGAAGGCTTAGTTAAAATACACATGCAAAAATAAGTGGCTGCTTCATTGTTTGCTTTGATTACTTTGTGGTTTCCTTCAGAATGGCTGTTTTAATATATATATGATGATGCCTGTGGCACAAAGCATTGATGAAATGTGAACTGAAGATAGCGGAAGGGGAGCTCACTTTTGGAAGGGTAAGAAAACTACTCAGAAAGAGGGAAGAAGTTTGCAGAAGGGCATCCATGTCCCATTGCCCAGGAGTCATATGCCTCAGATGCTCAAAGTCCACTTTTATGAGAAAAAGAAAGCCAACTGAGATGAAAATAGATAGGTAGCTGGTGCAAGTGCCTCACAAAAAAAAAAGAAAATCAAGACCTAGGGTTGCATTTGTTCTGTGTAGATACCAGAGACCCATTCTTGACTGGACATCTGCAGAGGAGTGATGAGCCTGAGGCATACAGTAGTAACTCATCTGTCACATGTGTACCTAGGGGCAGGAAGGTGGCTGACATTTTACAGAGCACCTTCTAATAGAGCCAGAGGACAGCACTAGCTACTTCACATGTGCTGTTTAACCTGATCTTTAAATCATCTCTGGGGAATGTTGTGATCCCATTTGAAAAATGATGATACGGGATTTGGAGTGAATTGACTAAGATCATTTCTCCAGTATATTTTGACCCAATTAGTAAAACCTTAGTCCTCCTAATTTCAAGTTCTTTTTAACTGTCCTCCATCATTAAGAAAAGGTTAAGTTATATTTGTTACAGTTCGTTAAAGGAGGCTGAAGGAGGAGAAATGTTCAGGCATTTTAGAGAGTAAATTATTTTGTTAGTTTTCTCAGCCTGGAAACTGTGCCTTTCCTCAGTCCGTGAAGGTTCAGAGTTGCACTTGTATTCTGTTTATGATTACTCTTTGCTGTGGAGGGGAAGTTGGAAATTGATAGTCTTTTTTGGGCAACATCCAAGGGAGTTTGGTTTCTTAAACATTAAAGTGACTTTATAATAAATCTTTGTTCCCTTTGTTTGAGACAGGGACACAGATTATGGCAAAAAAAAAAAAAAAAAAAATCCTGAGATCGTAGTGTGCTTGGGAATGGCAAGCAGCTGCTTTGTCTGTACTGTGGAATTGAGATTAAGATAAAGCAAAGAGGCTGGGCGCAGTGGCTCAAGCCTGTAATCCTAGCACTCTGAGGCCGAGGTGGGCAGATTGCTCGAAGTCAGGAGTTTGAAACCAGCCTGAGCAAGAGCGAGACCCCATCTCTACTATAAATAGAAATAAAATTAATTGGGAAACTAATATATATAGAAAAAATTAGCCAGGCATGGTGGTGCATGCGTGTAGTCCTAGCTACTGGGGAGGCTGAGGCAGAAGGATCGCTTGAGCCCAGGAGTTTGATGTTGCTGTGAGCTAGGCTGACACCACAGCACTCTAGCCTGGGCAACAAAGTGAGACTCTGTCTCAAAAAAAAAAAAAAAAAAAAAGATAAAGCAAAGAGTTTGAAATATGGAAGCATGAATGAAAGCACAATTCTTCAGTTTCTTAATTGTTATTTACTATTATGGACATTTACTGATATATATAGTCTTTAACCATAATGCATATATAGATTTGAAAAAATTCAGGGTTAACCTTGATTTTTATCCACCTATAGCTATTTCCAGTGACAGTTGATTATATGTTTAGTCAGTTGTAGTAAGTATAGTATAAAATGTAAGTATTTTAAGCGTCTGAAAATTGTCGCTGTCTTGGAGAGAAATTGGAAGTGCAGAGTGGGAGTGATGAATGAATGCTGCTAAGTGTAACAAGATGTGTGCGTGTTCCTCCTACATATTGCTCTAAAGTATAGCCTTCTTAAAAATTGGCCCACAGATTTCATCCAGGAAATTTTTTTAAAACAGCAAATTTCCCCCCTCATGCTAATACATATTCTGAAAATACCTGTGAACAACAGGGCTGCATAAACACACACTCCACCTTGGCACTAGAGACATGACCTTCCTCTGGGCACACTGTGCTCGGAGCACTACTTGAGTAGAGGCCGGGATGCATCGAAGCCCTTGTGGGTACCCTTGCGCAGCCATGCACGGAGGCCTTGACTAGAGCAGGCCTCGCCCTGGAGGGCGAAGGGGCCGGGCTGCCCCTGCTCTGCGGGCCCTGTTCTGGGAGTGAGGTCAGAAGCTAATGGTGTGATGTAAACTGTGCCCAGGCAGATCTGCCTTAGGGAGAAAAGGACAAAGTGAATCTAAGAAAACACGAATTCAACTTACTCTGGTGGGCAGGAGGACCCATCCTGTTATCCTAGCCTTCCTCACTCTCCTCACTTTCCAGCTCTGGCCAGGAATTCATTCGTGTTTCACACCAGTCCTGAGTAGAAAACTGATGATGAAGAAGTGGGGAAAAAAGAGTCTGATGGAGATGTTGCTTAGGAGAAGGAATCCCAAACTAGACCAGAGGTCAGCCACCCAGGAGCAAGCAGGTGTAAAAACAAAACAAAACAAACAAAACACCCAGCCAGATAGTGAGGAGCATAATAACATTGAGACCCTCTTATATAGAGAAAAGAGTCCTGCTTGGAAGGTGGAAGGAATTCCAACCCCAAAGGCCCAGGAATAAGCCTCTAGAAATTTGCGTAGTGTTGGACCAACATAGAAGCAAATAGGACTGAGCACCACAATAAAGTTTATCATTTAACACTGTGGCACAATGATGCCAAGGAAGATAGACTATATGTCAAGCACTGTGATAAATACCTTAGATGTAGTAGAACAAGGGTTTGAACCTAATTAACTTCCTCTTACTTTCCAGGGAGCTGTCCTCCTCTTATTTTGTCCCTTGTAGCCTGATGGAGAGATTCCAGAAACCTGGTAAAGGGAGAAACTATGTACTAAATGATAGTGACATTTGTAGTCCCCTTTAAAATTCTCCACTTCCAGATACTGTTAACTTTCTTGGCCATGAACCAGTTAGTCGTACCTGAGCATCTGAAGAAAGATTCTTTGATATTGGTGTCCCTTTGCATTTCTCCTTATTATCCAGTAAGTCCAGCCCATAGCTGTTCAGCATTATAGAAGGACCCATCTCTTGATGGACACTCATCCTAACTACCTTTCTCTGACCCATAGAATACTTTTACAGTCTTCACAAGGAAATATTGTGTAAACATCACTATTCATATTTTGAAGCCTTTTGGATATCTAGAGAAGTATGATACTCCAAGTGAAAAAATTGTTTTATCTATAATTGCAGTCAAGTAAAAATATTTATATAGTCAGGAATTGAAAACTAAAGGAAAATCTTGAATTTCCAAAGTCTTAAAGAGTAAAGTTTTTTCTTTTTGATTCTCATTTGGTTTCCTAATAAGTTCACATGACCTTTTTTTAGATACTGCTAATAATGCATGTACTGTAGCATTACATTTTGATAATCATTGAAACTGTTTATTTCCCACAGTGAAATACATTTCTCTGGAGGCCTGAGCCATCAGGCCAGGCAGCAGAGTGACAGGAGTCCTAATTGGAACTGCTTTCCCATGGACTATCCCTTCGGGGTGATGTGTCACTTTACATGGAGAAAGTCTCCGTCAGATTACTTACAAACATAACCTGGCTGAGCTAAATGGTAGCAGATGGAACAAATCTGGGAGAAGTATTTCTTGATGCTTCTCTTGGGAGCAGTGTTAAAACCATTCAGTGGTTTAAATATTTTAGCTTCAGAATCCTTTCTTCAGCTGGCAGTACCTATAGAAATCTGGCAAGTAAAAGGTCCTGGAGGCACCTGTACTGGGCCCCAGGCCCTGGAGGGCACATTCTGGAATTGACATTCGAAGGAAGAATACAGTAGTCTCCCTTACTCATCGTTCTAAGACCCCCAGTGAATGCCTGAAACCATAGATAGTATTGAACCCCCAAATACTGTTTTTTTAAATCTGATAACCGAGACAGCTGCCAGGTGATTAACGGGCAGGGAGTGTGTACAATGGGATCTGCTGGACAAAGGGATGATTCACGTCCCAGTGGGATGGAGCGGACATCACAAGATTGCATCATGCTTCTCAGAACAGCATGCATTTAAAAACTTACAAATTGTTTAATTCTGGAATTTTCCATTTAATATTATTGGACTTCAGTTGACCACAGGTAACTAAAATCAAAGAAACCAAAACCATAGATAGATAAGTGAGAACTGCTATAGTTTGGCTTGAATTGTGCAGAAAGTGACTGTTTTCTCCTCACCTTAATTCTTGTCACAGTTGTGCCAGAGACCATAACAATTGTTGACAGAAAGTTTGAGAGGTGTGAAATGAAATAGGAAGTTTGAATTCCATCAGTGACTTCTTTGATTTCTTGAATCTTTTGAGATTCCATTATTTGCCTTTGGGGAGATTTTCTTTTATCTGTGCATTACTGAAACAAACAAACTAGCAGATTAGTCTGCTTCTTGTTTTGGGGTTAAGCTGTTATATGTTGACAGTCATGTTTTCATAGAATATGTCGACCCATTTAACAAACAAGAACCTTACCCATAGCCATTGGAGGCAATGTGCCAAATGGAATTTTTATGGCTTTCCAAGATAGCAAAATAATAAACCCTTGACATGGTTTGATGTTCAAATTGGTAAGGACAGGTTGAGAACCTAATTGTTTATTGTGAGATTTTTAGAAGTCCTGACTGACCCCTAGAAGCTTATTTTTCGCAGCTGAGGACTCAAGAACAACTTCCTTGGTCCCAAGGCCTGGCTGTTCCTCATGGAAAACAGTTGATTCAGACACAATGATGCCTTGTGGGAGAGCCTCCCACCTACAGAGCAGGGTCAGCTCTAGCTGACAGTCTCTCTTCGTGCCAGTCGGCTATCCCTTATTAAATGTGTGTGCTGTCTGGTCAAGTGTAGATTATACCGCCAGATTTATAAAGCCATATATTCAGCAGATTAATGTCTAAAATGTTTCCGTGTGAGGAAGTGTAGCTGTGGCCAACCCTCTGAGATCAGCTTTTCAATTTGGTAACAAAACTGATATTTTTATTTTTTAAAAAATTTATTTTTGTTTTTTCATAATAATTTACAAGTTTTTGATTTCTTAATTGTCTTGTACTCGCTCTGCAGAAACATGATGCCCACCCCCCCACCCCCCATGATTCAAATGTTGAAACCAATAATGCTACACACATCCCAACAGGGTATGAAAAGGGTTATTGCTCACATAATGAGACATTCTGAGAGCAGGATGGCTCCCAAGCAGCTGCAGAGATGGCTTGAGAAGAGCAAGGATTGGTGACTGGCTTTGGCTTTTATTGTGGTTAGAAGGTGCGGCTTGGATAAGGGTTCTCTATGCACGCGGTGCTTGTGTGTCTTGGAGGCTTTCCTATCCCTTTGCTCCTGTGTGGGGCGGGTGGGGAAGAGGGAAGGGTGTGGCTTGAAAGCTGTCAGCTGTCAAACATCAAAAAAAAGGCCGACTCTGTTAGCATTCTACTTGAGTAATAGTCACATTTCAGGCACTGACATTTTCCTTTGGGACATTATTATTAAACTCAGCCCCCCAATGAAAACAAAATGTGTTTGAACATTATGCTTGCTGAATTTTTAATCTTTCTTGGCACCATTCTGCACTGTGGAACCCATTGTGGGCCAGGGTGCTTCATCTCCTATGTACAGGACATGCACACGGATAACACTAGGAGGGGCTCCAGACATCTGAGATAATGTTAGATGACCAGAACAAGTGTGGCATCCTCTGTGCTGTAACGCGTCTTCATTATGTAAAATGTGATTGAAATGAGTCGGGTTGGTTCTTCTTTCCTCCGCTCTCCTTCCAACTCTCTGTACCTCCCACTCCACTCCACTGCTAGAGTAGGGAATAGAAAGAGAAATATTTCCTTGTTGCCTTTGATAGTGGTTTTATTGTCATTAGTGGGGCAATGAACAAGTGGTCCTTCTCTGACTTGACACCCTCCAGCTAGCTCCCTAAATTTCATAAGAAGGTATTAGCCTATGGATGGATTTTTAAAGTACATAAACTTTTCCCTTATTCAGGAAAAGAGAACGATTGCACTCCAGCCTCATCATGCTTGCTAGACAGCTCTTACTAAAATTTCACTGGAGAAAAATTATACACATAAAGGATTCCCCAGAAGATATGTAGTCTGTCCATGTGACTTGGTGATTCTCAATCATGTACGAGACTTTAATATAAAAAGGCCACTTTTACTATCCTGAGATGAAATTCTTAGATAGTATAACTTACCTACACAAATTACTCTGAACATCAATAGAACGCCTTAAGTGAATAAATATAGACCAAACAAAAGGAAAGAAATTTATGTTAAAAATAATATATATTTCAGTATGTATATGCTGGGGCACAACTTTTCCAGAAGACATTATGAACAACTCTTTTAATTTTTTTTTTTTTTTTTGAGACAGAGTCTCACTTTGTTGCCCAGGCTAGAGTGAGTGCCGTGGCGTCAGCCTGGCTCACAGCAACCTCAATCTCCGGGGCTTAGCGATCCTACTGCCTCAGCCTCCCGAGTAGCTGGGACTACAGGCATGCACCACCATGCCCGGCTAATTTTTTGTATATATATTTTTAGTTGGTCAATTAATTTATTTCTATTTTTGGTAGAGACGGGGTCTCGCTCAGGCTGGTTTCGAACTCCTGACCTTGAGCAATCCGCCCGCCTCGGCCTCCCAAAGTGCTAGGATAATCTTTTTTTTAACTTCAGCATATTATGGATATACAAATGTTTAGGTTATGTATATTGCCTTTGCCCCACCTGAGTGAGAACTTCAAGCATGTCCATCCCCCAGACAGTGTGCACTGCACCCATTAGGTGTGTATCTCATCCCCCTTCCCATCTTCCCGACACCCGATGAATATTATTAGTATATGTGTATTTAAGTGTTGATCAGTTAAAACCAATTTGATGGTGAGTACATGTGGTGCTTGTTTTTCCATTCTTGTGATACTTCCCTTAGTAGAATGGGTTCCAGCTCTATCCAGGATAATACAAGAGTTGCTAGATCACCATTGTTTTTTATGGCTGAGTAGAACTCCATGGGATACATATACCACATTTTATTAATCCACTCATGGATTGATGGCCACTTGGGTTGTTTCCACATCTTTGCAATTGTGAATTGTGCTACTATAAACATTCTAGTGTAGATATCTTTTTTATAGAATGTCTTTTGTGCTTTTGGGTAGATGCCCAGTAATGAGATTGCTGGACCAAATGGTAGTTCTACTTGTAGCTCTTTGAGGTATCTCCACAAAGGTTGTTACTTTCCACGGAGGTTGTATTATATGAACAACTCTTTTAGTAAAATTCCAAATAAAACAAAGCAACAGTCTTCTCTTGTTTTTTTGTGGTGGTAGCATTCCTGGAAAGTTCAGTGTATCTTGACAGAATAAGAAAAAAATGTGTTTGTATATAAAACAGAGTTATATTCTGTGCTTTGACCTTTATTTTCTCTTATGTACATGTCCAGCAGGGCATTCCAGTGTGTAGCCTACGGCACAATTCTTTGTGGTTAATGACTGTCCTGTATGCTCCATGATGTCTAGCACCTTGACCACTGCCCAATAAATGCCAGTATTGCCCACCCAGCTGGGACAACCAAAAATATATACACAAAATCCCAAATAGCCTCCTAGAAGGTGGTATTGACTCCCCTGAGAAACACTGTTTAGGTATTCTAAATTTTATACTTGGATTAAGCCAGAAAATCAGAAAATTAAATATCTGGGTTTTTAAAAAACCTCGTTATTAATGTTTGCTTTCTAAGCAGTGTTCTATGGAATATACTTTTGTTGGTATTGAAAGTATTGCCAAGTATGTCATTCAGTGACCCTCTCAATGTCTATAGGAAAATTTCCATTAGATCTCAAAATCTGGAGAAGCATGAATTCATTTTAGTATTTCCACCTTTTGATCTTGTATTAGGTTATATTTCTTGTTTAGTCTTTTTTAGTTTTGATGCTAGGAAACTTGAAGTCACATCTGTGGCCCACTTACAGTTATGAGGATGCATATATAGTGTGTGTGGATGTGTATATATGTGTATGCATATATATGTGTATGTGTGAATAGATATATCTTCTTCTGACCTCATTACTTTTTGTTTCTTATTTTTTCTTACGTTCCTAATATTTAAGTGCTTGTATTGATACCTCAGATTCTTCTTGAAATGAAGCAGAATATAAGTAAATAAAGTGAATAAAAAGATATAGGACCTCTGTCTGAAAGTTCCCAGAGGAATGTTAATGTTAGTTGCAGGCAGAAATGATGTGGTGCTGTACCCATTAGTTTTGCCTATTAAAATGAAGTGCCTCTAGATTCCCACTTCGTTTCATAAATAAACCCTTCCACTTGCTTTCTAAATTTTTTCTATTATTATTTCATCACGAAAAATAAAGGGGCATGCAAATTCTATAAACATTAATTACTTTTTTATCTTTGAACATGACCAAAAAAACCTACCCAAATGTTTATATAAACATAAGAATAAAAGTGAAAAATAATTTCATACAAATTCTCACATATAATATGTTATCTTTCTGTGTTCTTCTGGACTTTGCTCATATACCTATTCAATTTTATAAAGATTTTGTGATTACAATTGACTTCAATTTTTTTCTAGAATTAGATAAAAGTACATTTATCCATAAATGCACAGTATATAAATAATACCACTTTATTGTAGTCTAGTTTTTTTTCTTTAATTTGGATTATTTCTAAGTAAATTCAGACCTGGATTTACTTGATTAAGAGAAAGAACATATTTTTATGGGAATTGCCTTCTGAGTTTTACAGTAGCTATTGTTGGACAATGGGCTTTTTAAAGTTTTTTCCTTAAAATGGAATTCTTGAGCCCCCTGCTGGAAGCATTTAGTAATTGCAGGAAGGAGTATTATATGAGAGTTTTAGCATTCTAAACGTCAAATTTTAAAAAGAGAAAACAACCTCGTAGTAAAAATATATGTACTTAATGTCAGGATACATAATTAGCCAAATAGTACTTTTGAGAAGATTTATCTTGCAAGTAGATATTGCATTTGAGTACTAGTAATATAATAAAGAGAACATTCAAGTAAAGGAATAATTTGTATGTATCAAATATGCTAGGTTAATTTGTGAATATTTTACTTTCTATATACTTC
Organism: Microcebus murinus; assembly: GCF_040939455.1. Classification (NCBI taxonomy): domain Eukaryota; kingdom Metazoa; phylum Chordata; class Mammalia; order Primates; family Cheirogaleidae; genus Microcebus; species Microcebus murinus. Next base: position 59,699,056 of record NC_134108.1, on the reverse strand, counting down.
ATAGAAACCATCTATATTTTATTTTCAAAGTCAGATTCATTGATTCCACAAATACTTAATGAGCACCTACTATATTTTAAGGACTTACTAGATGTTAGGGATGCATTGATGGAAAAAATGCACATTGAAGCTTTCTCAGAGTGAGTCAAACTGTGATTGAAAATGCCAGATCATTCCATTTCATTTGTAAGAAATTAATTAGTAGGAATTTGAATTGTTTGTATATGGAACATAAGTGGAACACCTGAGGATGTTTAGTGCTCCAAAAGTTATACAAGTTTAGGTAGGAGAATAAAAAAATTGAATTGTAGTACTTCACAGAACACTGCCTGAAAAATAAGAAGATAATTAGCACTGTGCTTTGCAGGAAGGAAATAAAATAGCCATTTTTTTTACCATGGAAATTGAAAACCATGGAAATTGTCATAAGGAAAATTCACCTTCCATTGAGAACATAGGAACAGACAGGAAGATCCACCATTGATCCCACAAACCACTTGTTTCTGTGAACTTATTCTCTATGTTCCCATCTTTTACGGTGGGAGAGGCATCCCTGAACTGTCAGAGATTAACTCCCCACCTCCCCGACTTAAGCCCTGGATCCCAGTCTCTCTCACCCTCTCCGACATCGTTCCTATAATCCTCACTTGTGGCTCTTCCAACATCGGTTGCTTTTTCTTGGCTGCATCATTCTCACAGCCTATAAACACGCTCTATTGCTCACCTTTAAAAATCCCTTTCTTTTTCTTACATTCCCTGATAAAGCTAACATTTATTTACTGCTTCTCTTCATAGCAGAATTTATGAAAAGTGTTACATGAACTTACTTTTCCTCATTTTCACTAATTTTTAACTCATTTTCCACTCATTAAGTCTGGAGACATTCATCTTCAGCATTCCACTGAAACTGTTGTAATAGTCACAAATATTGCCAAATTCAATTAAATACTGTCATATATGACCTTTTGGCTTTATACAACATAGCCAACCTGCGTCTCCACTGAAGCCTTTTCTGTCCTGGCTTTTGTACCCCCATACTCTGTGGGCTTTCATTCTGTGCCACACCTGTCCTCCCACCCACCCTTTCCAGGAGGATTTGCTTGCTCCTCCCCTCTCTGGGCCCCTAATTTCCCAGGCTTCAGAACCCTCCCGTTGAGACTAACCAGTTTCCTTGATGATGTCATCCGGACCCACGTTATTTGTTACAATCTTATGCTATTGACTCCCAGCCCCCACCTATTCCAGACCAGGGATTGGCAGACTTTTTTGTGAGGGGCCGGACAGCCTAAATAACTTAGGCTTTACAGGCCATTTGGAGTCTCTCTTGTAGTCAAATTTGCTGTTGCAGCATGAAAACTGCTACAGAGACAGATATGTAAATGAATATGCATGGCTATGATCCAGTAAAACTCTATTTACAGTAAAAGTTGAATTTACAGCATATTGAAAAGATAATCTGCACTCCCATGTTTATTACAGCACTATTTACAATAGCTAAGATTTGGAATCAACCTAAGTGTCCATCAATGGATTAATGGATAGAGAAATTATACACAATGGAATACTGTATAGCCACAAAAAGGAAAGAAATTCTGCCATTTGCAACAACGTGGATGGAACTAAAGAACATTGTTAAGTGAAATAAGCCAAGCACAGAAAGACAAATCTTGCATGTTGTCACTCATATATGGGAGCTAAATATTAAAAACAATTGATCTCATGGAGGGTTGACAGTAGAATAACGGGTTATCAGAGGCTGGGAAGGATAGCAGGAGGGAGGTAAAGTGAGGATGGTTAATGGGTACAAAAAGGTAGTTTGATACATAGAATGAACAATATTTGATAGCACAATGAAGTGACTATAATCAACAGTAGTAAGTTAGGGTATACTTTAAAATAACTGAAAGAGTGGAATTGGAATGTTCCTAACACAAAGAGATGTTAAATGCCTGAGATATTTGATTAATTCACATTGTATGCCTATATCAAAACATCACATGTACCCTATAAAGATATATAACTATTATGTACCGATAATAATTAAAAATGTAAAAAGTTTTTTAAAAATTTGAAATTTATGTAATTTTCATGTGTCATGAGACATCTTCTGGGGCTTTTTGATTATTTAAAAATGTTAAAACTATTCTTGGACATTAGCACTCCCAAAAATGAAATAGGTATAAATCTAACAAAATACGTATAAAATCTATATGAAGAAAATACAAAACTCTGATGAAAGAAATAAAAAACTACATGAAGGGAGATAGAATCCGTGTTCATGGATAGGAAGACTCAATATGGTCAAGATGTCAGTTCTTTCCAACTTGATCTATAGATTCGATGTAATCCTAATCAAAATCCCAGAAAGATATTTTATGGGTATCAACAAACTTTATTTAGAATGGGGAAGCAAAAGTCGTAGAATAACTAACATACTATTACAGGAGAAAAACAAAGTTGGAGGACTGTCAATACTTGACCTCAAGATTTACTATTAATAAAAAGCCACAGTTATCAAAACAGTGTGATATTGGCAAAAGAATAGACAAACAGACCAATGGAACAGAATAGAGAGCCCAGAAATAAACCCACGTAAATATAGTCAACTGCTCTTTGACAAAGAAGCAAACATAATAAAATAGGGGAAAGATAGTCTTTTCAACAAATGGTACTGTATCAACTGGACTTCCACATGCAAAAACAACGAATGTAGGCACAGACCTTACACCCTTCACAAAAGTTAACTCAAAACGGGTTATAGATTTAAATGTAAAACACAAAACCAGAAAACTCTTAGAAGGTAGCATAGGAGAAAATCTAGATGACTTTTGGTATGGTAATGACTTTTTAGATACAACACCAAAAACATGGTCCATGGAAAAAATAATTTGTAACTTGGACTTTTGAAAATTAAAAGCTGCTTCTGCTCTGTGAAAGACACTGTTAAGAAAATGAGAAGACAAGCCACAGACTGGGAGAAAATATTTGCAAAAGACATATCTCATAAAGGAATATTATCCAAAATATACAAAGAACTGTAAACACCAATAAGAAAATGAACAACTTGATTTTAAAAAATGCACAAAAGACTTGAATAGACACCTCACCAAAGAATATGTTCAGGGGGCAAATAAGCATATAAAAAGATACTCAACAGCATATGTAATGAGAGAATAGCAAATTGCAACAAATAATGAAATACCAACAAATAATGAAATACCACTACGTACCTATTAACATACCCTGCACCAACATGCAGAACACTGACAAAACACTAACTGCTGGTGAGGATGTGGAGCAACAGGAAATCTTATTAATTGCTGGTGGGAATGCAAAATGATACAGCTGCTTTGGAAGACAGTTTGAGATTTTTTAACGAAACTAAACATACTCTTACCATATAATTCAGCAATTACACTACTTGGCGTTTACTCAGATGAATTGAAAATTATGTCCATACAAAAGCCTGCACATGAATGTTTATAGCAGTTTTATTCATAATTGGCAAAACTTAGAAGCAACCAAGATGTTCTTTAGTAGGTAAACAGATAAATAAACAGTGGTACATCCATACAATGGAATATTATTCAGTGGTAAAAAGAAATGAGCTATCTTTCACACCATGAAAAGAGAAAATTTAAATGCATGTTACTAATTGAGAGAAGGCAATTTCAAAAGGCTACATACTGAGAGATTCCAATGATATGACATTCTGGGAAAGGCAAAACTACGCAGACAGTAAAAAGGATTGTGGTTGCCAGAGGTTAGAGAAGAGAAAAGGGGATTTTTAGGGCAGTGAAATTATTCTGTATGATACTATAATAGTGGATAGCCATCATTATAAATTTCTCAAAACCCATGAAGTGCTTAACAGGAGGAGTGAACCCTAATGCAAACTGTAGACTTTGGGAGATAATGATGTGTCAATGTTGGTTATCAGTTGTAACAAATAAACCACTCTGTGGGGGGTGTTGATAGGGAGGCTATGCACATGTGGTGGCAGGAGGTCTATACAAAGTCTATACTTCTTACCAAATTTTGTTGTGAACCTAAAACCGCTGTAAAAGATAAAGTGTATTAATTAAAAAATTGAAATTTTAAAATGCAAGTAGAAAAATTTAAACAATTCTTCACAGACTGCGCAAAAACACGTGATAGGAAGATTTGGCTTAGGGATTGTAACTAGACTCATATTTCTGTCTACTTGATATCTCTCTTAGGATGACTCGTAGGCATCACAAACTGGACATATCCTCAAAATGGAGCTTTTGATCTTCCCTCCACACCAGCTTCTTCCTTTGTTTTACTCTTGTTAGTTGGTGGCACCTCAGTCTGCCCAGTTGGCCAGCACCTATACTCTAAATACTATGGCGACAAGGAAATGTGTTTGTCTTGTTCAGGGTCATATCCCTAGTGCCTAGAAAGGTGCCCAGAGCACTGTTGACACTCAGAAAGGATTTGCTTGGGTAAATTTCCATGCCTTCGGTTTCTCACCTGCCATATGGAGATAATATTTACTGGCAAGAGTGATAGGTGGGGAAGTGTATAAGGACAGATAACATAAATGAAACACCCCCCCTTGATACCTGGTACATAGCAGATAGTGTGTCGATACTAGAAGTAGAAGTAGGGGTCATTGTGAAATAGATTTATTTGTTCATGAAATTAACAACAATTATAATAGTAGTTATCTATATAAAATGTACCAAGAATTATCCTAAGCATTTTACCTGGGTCATCTCATTTTATCCTTATTCAAACCCTATGAAAGTAGGTAGTAGACTAGACTTTTTTTTCTTTGTAGAGATAGGGGTCTCACTATGTTTTCCAGGCTGATTTCGAACTTCTGGGCTCAAGCAGTCCTCCTGCCTCAGCCTCCCAAACTGCTAGGATTAGAGGTGTGAGCCACTGGGCCTAGCCAGTAGCAGACATCCGCTTTTTAAGTAAGATGATTCTAAAAACAAACGTGTCAATGACTTCCCAGGTTTGTTTGTTTTTTTGAGACAGAGTCTTGCTCTGTCACCCAGAGTATAGTGGTTTCATAATAGCTCGCAGCAGCCTCCAACTCCTGGGCTTAAGCAATCCTCCTGCCTCAGCCTCCCGAGCAGCTGGGACTAAAGGCACAAGCCACTATGCTTGGCTAAATTTTTCCTATTTTTTAGTAGAGATGGGGTCTTGCTCTTGCTCTGGTCTCAAACTCCTGACCATCAAATGATCTGACCATGACCTCCCAGAGTGCTAGGATTACAGGCGTGAGCCACCATTCCTGGCCAACTTTCCCAGGTTTCTAAAGTGGACTCTAGAACCTGTGGACTGTAGAGCCACACTTTTTTTCTTTTTTCTTTTTGTGAGACAGGATCTCTCTGTCACCCTGGGTAGAATGCAGTGGCATCATTATAGCTCACTGCAACCTCAAACTCCTGGGCTTAAGCAATCCTCTTGCCTCAAACTCCCAAATAGCTAGGACTGCAACCACACCTAATATTTTTTCTATATTTTTAGAGAATCAGTCTTACTCTTGCTCTGGCTGTTCTTGAACTCCTGACCTCAAGTGATCCTGCCTCAGCCTCCCAAAGTGCTAGGATTATAGGCGTGAATCACTGCACCTAGCCTAGAGCCATACTTTAATCTCCATTCCTTATAAAGCAAATACAAGGGATTACTCATATGAACAAGGAAATGGATATTAATGATATACATTTTCATATGGAGAATTATTTCATAGCTTCTTTCAATCAACCCAGACCAGTGCACCATTATCTCAGCATTAATTACATGACAACTTAATAATTCCATTTGGCTTCTTTTTTTTCTTTCTACGCAAGCACCTAGCTTGAGTAGATGAGTCTTTAATCTGTCTTCCTTCTATTATGTCTTAAAATAGGAAAGGAAAAACCAGTTTTAGTAGCAACATCTATACCTTATCTGAATTGTATTAGTGGCATAGCAACATGTCATTTTTCTGGTAATGTCATGTTTGCCTCATTATCTGTTCTAAAGTTTCTTCTTAGTGTCTTAGAGAATGCTGTGCTTCTACAACCTGCCTTAACCTCAGAAATTCCAAAGGAACCAAGTGAGAATATGCAAACTTGTGGAGGAAAGTATTAATAATAGTATTCTCAAAGTGATTCCCACACCTTCCTTTTCTAGCATTTTTATTATTATTTTGCCTGTGTGGTTTTCAGCATTATTTTAAAATATTCTGAAAATCAAACCTAGTGATATCTTTTTTCATATGTTAATAGATGGAAAAGTTGATTGCTTTTTCATAAAGTGAAAATTTATTGGATAAATTGAAATATTTATAAGTTAATATTTTAAAATGATTGATATTTAGGTCTTTTAGAAATTTGTACAAGTGTACTATGTTTGGAAGAAAGCCACCAGACAAAATTTGAAACGTAAAGAATTAATCATGTCTGGGCATGGTGGCTCACACCTGTAATCCGAGCACTCTGGGAGGCCTAGGTGGGCGGATCAGGTCATTCAAGGTCAGGAGTTTGGAACCAGCCTGAGCAAGAACAGGACCCCGTCTCTACTAAAAATAGAAACAAATTATTTGGCCAACTAAAAATATATAGAAAAAACTTAGCCGGGCATGGTGGTGCATGCCTGTAGTCCCAGCTACTTGGGAGGTTGAGGCAGTAGGATCGCTTGAGCCCAGGAGTTTGAGGTTTCTGTGAGCTAGGCTGATGCCACGGCACTCTATCCCAGGCAACAGAGTGTGAGACTCTGACTCAAAAAAAAAAAAAAAAGAATTAATCAAATCACAAGTTCATTATATACAATACCCAACCCAAAGGTTACCTTTATTTGGACATATTATTACAGCTGGTAGTTGACATCTATTGTGTCCTTTTATTTGACTCATTTAATTAGATAACCATTAATGAGGATTAGCATGTTCCCAGGCTTCCCACGAGGCTTTTGACACCTTCTAATATTTTCCCCAGAAGTTGTCTTTCAAGGCCATGAATTTCTTGAGTAAATAATTCTAGAGGTGCTCTTCTAGGATGTTCAACAGCAATGAACATAAAATAGTATAGATTCTTCCATCAAAGTCTTTCAGGTAAAACCTGACAGGGCACAACTTACTCAGGGCAAAAGTACTTAGTCTCACAAAAAGGAAACTGATAATAGTTAACATTTATTGAGGATTTACTATCAATAGATACTATGCTAAATGCCATATCCTATACTCTGATTACCCACCCAATATTCATTTCCTCTTTTTCCATTATAGGGAACTCTAATTTGATATGGGACAATGGTGCATCCAGCCATAAAAACTCAATTTCCCAGGCTCGTTTGCAGCTATGTATAACCACCTAGCCATTGAGATGGAAATGAAGTCTATGTGAAGGTGTTTGTAGGCGATCTATAGTTTTTTGATAAATAAGGACAAACTCAGCTGGCAAATGGATTTTTTTTTTTTTTTTACTCTTTGTTTTCTTTCTGCTTTAAAGGCAAATGCAGTGCCTGGAGGTATAGCAGCCATTTTAGGCCGGTGAAACCACAGACTGAGATTTGTTAAACAGAAAAATACAAGGAAGCTGGTTAGTTGGCATTCCGAGCTGCCTAATCCAAATTTTGTGGGAAAAATAAGCCTCATATTTTTAAGCTATTTTGTTACATATAGGCATATACAATTGTAATGACACACATATATTTTCTCAGTCCTTAAAACAGTCTTTTGAGGTAGATATTATTTCACTGTACATATAAGGTCACTGAGGCACATAGAGTTGAGTAGTTTCCTCAAACTCATTCTGTGGCCAGCAAGTATAGGAGCCAGGATTTGAAATAAGACAGTGTGATCTAGAGCTTAGTTCACCAGACATCTGTGACAGTTTGGAGTTCCGTGAGAATAATTCCAGCTGGAGGTTGGAGTGGGCACAGATCTTGCTAAGCTTTGTGTAGGAAGTGGACTTAAAGCTGGATCTTGTAGAATGAGTTGGATTTTGATCTATGGAGATTGACGAAGTGAGGAGGAGGTCATTGAAGGTGGAGAACAAGATATTGCTTGAGTGTGGAGAACAGTGGACTATTGGCTTTAGCAGAGGGACTAGAAGGTCACAGAATTGGAAATTAGTTTTAAAAATAAAGTTGGGGCCACACCATGAGGATTTCTACAAGTTCCAAAAGTTTGAACTCCCTGATTTATGCAGAACCAGTAGTGCTCAGATTGAGCCCTACAGCGGAAATATTTATGAATATCTCACAATGTGATAGAAACATTTACAAAGTAGAACTTGTTTGTTTTATTATCCTCACTTGAATTTTTTTTCTTTTTAAAAATAAACTTACAGTGTCAGATATAGATGTGCAGTACATGAGTAATTTAGAAAATCCTTTGCTTGAAGCATGAGCGCCACCTTGTGGATTAAAAATATTTATGCTTTTGAAACAAATTCCAGATGGGTGGCAATTTCTCATAGCAAAGTAGATCTTGTGTTTCATGTACCATCTATAAGAATTTGCTTATAAAGGAGAACTTTATGCAAAAAGTTTTATATGTCTTGAACATCTGATCATTTAAAAGCTATTAATGCTGTTGTATTCAATTTATTTGATGATTCATGTGTTCGAAATTGCGGTAACTTGCCATTTTGGTTATGCAGGGAAACGAAGTCCCAAAGAAAGAAAGTATAAAGAAGAGAGGAAATGTTTTTGTTTATTATTATGTTAGACTACATCTAATTTGCAGTTGCATGAGTGCTTGTGCTTGCAAAGTGTCTTCATGTGTGCTCAGACCTTAGTTGTCTGGCTTTAGTATGCTCAAATTCTTTAGCCTGCTATATCCACAAACCCAGAGGCAAGTAATTTAAAGGTCTTCCAATGCAAGAAATGAGGAACATAGCTTTGAAGACCTGAAAATATAAAATTTTCTGAAGATGCAACCCCCTTGTTCACAGGCAATAAAAATTTAAAAAAAGGTCACACTGAGACTTGCTATGGCAATTAAAAACAGTCTCTACCAGCAGCCAGTCCAAGCAGCAAGGTGAAAGTAGGAGGAAAAATGAAGAGAAGAACAAGACAGAATTGAGAGACTGGACACCTGGTGGTGCGGGAGGATGAGCTGAAGAAGGGACCGGACACCCTGGGGTTTGTGGGCCATCCCTGCTCCGACCTGCTAGTCTGCTAGTACTAGTTCTGGTCTCCCAGAGCGCCACCCAGTGAGGAGTGAGTGCTGCTCGAGGCCACCCACGCCATCATGCCCTGTGAAGACTCTCACCTCAGGTCTCACACCCTTCCTCTGTCACGAGTTTCGGGTCCACATCCTGCCTGAAGATAACGCTGAGACCAGGAGCCCCAGTCTTATTCCAGTTTTGGGGGCCTTCATTAGGGATTGTGCAAATTCAACTATCTGCTACCAATTCTGCTTGGATTGGTGGCCAGAGGACATACTTGGCTCAAGAGTACCTCCTCCCAAGAGGGTGACTGGACCACTTCATAACTGAATTCTGATGTAACATCTCTCACCAGATATCCATTCCCTTCTCCTGCACTTGTGAGTTTTACCACTATTGCTTTGTCACACCATCTAGCATCACAGCCACTGGCCAGTTCTTATCCCCACCAAAGCGAGTACAGAGTCTTGGCATTTGGGGTGGGAATCAGTTGTGGACGTCCCCTCGGTTCACACGGCCTTGCCTGCCAAAAGCTGCGGAAGAGGTTCCTGGGCCAAACCCACATAATGAGATTGTCACCTCCCCAGCTGGCACTGTCCAGCTCCCTTCCTTCAAGCACAAGCCCCTGTATTCTGCCACCCAGAGGTCAGGTGTGGGTGGGAGCAGGGAGAGGCATATCGATGTCCCCATGGACAAGAGACATTCATGCCTCACCTAAGCCTGCTCCTGATCCTTAGTGCAAACCTGTTTGCAAATCTGGAGAAGCCCCAGCTCTGCAGGTGAGCCCCACCCAAACAGGTGAGCATCGTTGAGGGTAGAGGCAATGCCCAGCCTAGTATGACTTATTTTAGGGTTTTCGCCTTCCTCATTGGATTCTGGGCCACTTGGCTTTATGCATCTGGCATTTTCTTAATCTCTTGTTATTAAGACATTTTGTCGTGTCCACTGGTTATGCCCCCAGCTGAGCTATGCTCCTCCAGACCAATAAGGGATTGGATGTGTCAAGCTGCTCATATTGGCTCCTACTCTAGCACTCTGCTTTCCTCCAGGGACATCCCTCCCTTCCTGTAGGTGGTCCTCAAGTGACTCTTCCTTCTTTCTGTCCTGGTTTGAGTGTCAGACTACCTGTTGATAGGTATACGTTTCTGAAGGGCCTAAACATAGTGCTTTGCAGAGCTCAAATTTAGCTTCCTTAGTTGTCCTTTGTAAGTGTGTGTGTTTGAGATGCCTTCCTTCTACAGAGGTAATTCTTTTGGCCAACCCTTCAAGGCAGGTGATAGATAAATTCACCACACTATAAATCATGAGGAGGTTAAATCTTTGTTTTTATTGATGCCCAAACACAAATTCTCTGGAAAATTCTATTAGAACAACCAGTCACCAAAGAGCAACAGAGCTGAATTTAAAACACTGTAGTACAGTGGGGTTTGCAAATGCTGGTTCTGTTTCCATAAGTGAGAACCTGCTGTTTTGGTCGGGTGCCTTTCTCCAAACCTTTAAAAGCACTTAGGGATTTTCTGTGCTAAAGTGTCTTTTAGAGAAATTTATAATGAGTGGAGGAAAAAACTGCAGAACAAAAAATAAGAAAGACAAATACAATCCCGGTACTCGTTTTTCCTGTGAAGGTTTTCTCGAAGTCAGCCTGCTGGACGTGTTACACATGCTATGGAATATTCATCTTGTCTCTCTGTGATATCTGTCTTTGTGTTTGGCATTATCGAGCCTTGGAGGTTATCATGAATACCAGTTGTGTGAAATGAGCGCAACCGACAGGATTTAAAGGCTAAAACTAACCTTTCTAATCCATCTATTCCCCATTCTCCGCCTTAGGCCATGCCTCTTCTGCAAGACTAGACGACATCCTTGCTCCTCTGATGGGAGCTGCACTAATTTCCAGAATGTCAGTCAAAGCCTCCCTCCTTGAGGAGTTGGAGAAATTCAGGTTTCTCTTTCTGACTAGACGGAAAAGAAGCTAGAAAGAATTTTCAGAATAAGATGAGAGTTGGTATTCTTGCCACTTCTGCTTAACTTTTTCACTTCTTTTCTAGCTTAGAAATGTAATTTAGAGTTCTTTTTCTTTGTGGGTTAATTAATAAAATTAATTAAAATTAATTGGTGAATTAAAAATATATGTAGGGATCAATTCATCAATATTTTTAATTAAATAAATCCATCAATATTGAGCAACAGCTGTGCGCTGGGCATTGTTCTAAGTGCTCAGGATACAAAATGGATGACGTCCCCGCTCTCCTGGAGCATATTTCCTAGTGAGCAGAGAAACAGGAAATAGTCAAACAAACAAATATGTAATATGAGTTGGTAAGGGATATGATGAAAAATAAATCAACGTTAGGAGGTAGGGAATGATGGGTGTTGGGGAATGGGGTACCATTTTATGTAGAATGGTCAGGGAAGTCTCTCAGATAAGGTGATATCTGAGCAGAAGACTGACGGATGCGAGGGAGTGAGCCACACTGGATCTTGGGTGAGAGTGATGCAGACAGAGAAAACAAGTTGCAAACACCAAGGTGCTCAGCATATTCAAGGAACTTTTTAGGTTATAGTGAAGCCTTTGGGTTTTATTTTCATTGAGATTGAAAGTCATTGGGGTTTTGAATAAAAGGAGTGACATGATTTTATTTATGTTTTTGAAGGACGAAGTTGGTTGATATTATTAAAAACAGTGTGAGAGGCCAAAGGAGAAAGCAGTGCGCCTAGTTAGGAGGCTACTACAGTTCAGTCTAGGGAGAAGAGTGGATTGGATTAGAGCAATAAAGGTGGAAGTAGTGAGTGGTGATTTGATTCTGGAACTTTTTTGAAGACAGAGCCGACAGGGCTGGCTGATGGACCTGGTGTGTGGTATGAGGAAAACAAGAGGAGTCAGGAATGCCTCTGAGGTTTTAGCCTAAATGGCTGGTAGTTGCTATTTGCCGAGATGGTAGGATTGTGATAGGAACAACTTTGGTGGTGATGGAAAGGGTCAGGAGTTCAGTTTGGGACATGTTCAGTTTGAGCTGCTCCTTAGACATCCGAGTTGTGATGCTGAATAGGCAGTTGAATATGAGAATCTTGAATTCAAGGGATGGGGTTGGGGCAGGAAGAACAAATTCTAGTGTCATCAGCGTATATAGTTATCCTTCACTGTACAGAGGGGATTGGTTCCAGGACCCCCAAGTATACCAAGATCCAAGCATACTCAAGTTCTGCAATCAGTCCTGCAGAGCCCACATATAAAAGTTGGCCCTCCATATATGTGGGTTTCACATCCCAAAATACTGTATTTTTGATCTGAGTTTGGTTGAAAGAAAAATCTGCATGTAAGTGGACCTGCACAGTTCAAACCCGTGTTGTTCAAGGGTCAACTGTATATGGTTTTAAAGCCACAGGATTACATGAAACCATCCATGAAATGGGTGGAGAGAGGGGAGAAGAAGTCTGAGGAATGAGCTCTGGGCATCTCCAAAGCTTAAAGGCTGGGAAGGAGATGGAGAGGAAGTGGTCAGTGAAGCAGGAGAAAGCCAACGAGTGTGGTCCCAGAGGCAAAGGAAGAAATCGTTTCAAGGAGGAGCACAATGACTTTGAGAACTGCGGCTGGCTCAAGTAAGATTGAATATATTGAGAAATGGCCATTGGATTTGGACACCTGGAAGTCACTGGTGACCTTGACAAGCACATTTTTAGTAATACAGTGGGAACAGAACTCAACAGTGCTCGAGAGAGCAGAGTGGGGCGAATGGCAGCAGTGTGTATAGACTCCTGTCCTGAGGAGGTTTGTTTGTGGAGGGGAACATGGAGCAGCTGGAGGGAGCCGTGGTGTCTGGGGAGGGGATGTCTGTTTCTTAAGATGAGAGCTCTGATGGCATGTTTGTGTGCTGTCGGGAATTGCCATCCAGGAGAAAGAGCACACAAAAGGATGCAGGAATGAGAGGGGACAATGGCGGGCCCAGGGGGTTGGGATCAAGTGCACAGGTGGAGTGTTGGGGAAAGCAAAACGCACTGATACAGATCCAGGTAGGCAGGTTGGTGGATTTGGTGGTGGGAGCCTTTGGAAGAGCGTGAGGGGAAAATGAGGCAGAGGAGGAATTAGGGGCTTGAGGAGGAAGGAACTTGGGGAAGTAGTAGAGTGGAATGGTGACTTGATTACAACTGTGCTCATGCCTACCTGTGCTTGTTAAAACACCAGCTGCTTCACCCTGACAGTTTCTGCATTTGGCCCCCCAAATGCAGAGGGTCTGGGGAGGTATGCAAGAGTTTGCGGTTTTCACGCGTTCCCAGGTGATGCTGATGCTGCTGGTCCAGAGACCAGACTTGAGGAACCACTGGATTAGGATGGCTGGCTGGGGCGGCACTCAAGGCCTCCATGCGCCTGGCAGTCATGCATGTAACATGAATTTCGTCAGCACAGTTATTATGTCTTTCTCCAGCTCTGTTCAGCTGCGCAGGAGCCAGCTGCAGACTTACCTGAAAAGAGTGAAGAATTGATATCACCAGGATACTTGGAAGGTTTTTCTTCTCTGTGATGTCTTTGTTCTGCAAATGGTATTTGTAAATCCTTTATTTTAAATGGAAAGGATGAGAGAATCTGAGACTGAGAAAGGGGAAAATGAAAGTTTGTGGTTGAAGTTTACTGTTATAGGACTTAGATGTAAAATGGAATACCCACCTCTGGTCACACATGGCAATGGGAGATATAGCACCTTTCCCTAAAATACCTGTCAACCATACTGTTTTTGTGATCTACTGAAAAGCAAAATTCTGAAATATACTTTGAAAAACTAAAGCTCCACTCTTTTATATTTTACAACATTATATCACAAACTGAATTTCAAGAGGGTGATATTGTTCTTTGAAAACATTCACATCGCCCTAAAAAAATAAGTGGTTAAATGCAGAGCTTTACACATAGGAAATGAATATCAGCCCACATGGTAAGGAGAAAAACTCAGCTCTTAGAGTGAGGACCACAGCTCATTAATCAGAATAGAAAGAGAAGAACTGACTTCCATAATAAGGAGCAGTGTTAATCCAGGTGGAATATGGAAAGCAGCAATTTAAATATAGTATGGTATATTTACATATTAAGCAATCCTATATTAATTTTTAAATTTAACTGATAGTTTTCTTTTTATTAAAAAACAAAACAGATTCTGTTGGAGCCAGGCGTGATCCAGGACGTATTGGCAGCTGGCAGTCACCTACAGCTGTTGGAGCTCCTCAATTTATGTTCCCACTATCTCATCCAGGTATGTGAGCTTGCATCCTGCTAATATGCCCTTCACATTCCTTTCCCCTGCACTCAGAAGCTGTCCCCCACCAACTGGAGCTGAATGATAGGTAAAATGCAGGGTGTGGGTCTCTGGTAGAATTTCTCTGGGAGGCAAGCTGCCAAGAGGCTCCTCGGAGGGCAGCTGTAGCTCTCGTGTCCTATCCCAGAGGTGGGTGGTTTCCCCCATTTTCCCTGCCCACCCTAGCTCCCTACTACCCTGGGGCAGCAGAATAAGTCAACAGCCACACAAGGGTTCCCTGCAAGGTCCTGGGGAGACCACACTGGACATGGTCCTGGTCTGAAACAGTGTTGTCTCGTTTTAGAAATAACCACAAATGCAAGACAAGTTCAATAGTTGTTAAAGGCTTCAGTAACAGTGGCTGATATATCACAAAGTCATATATGATTAATGACCACGTGAACTTCCCAGGCAGTGAATGCTGGAGAGGGGATGAGTGATCTGTGCATTTTCCCCTAATTTGCTGGCTGGTCAGGAAAAACTCCATGAGAGGGAGGCAGAGAAAACTCCTGTACACCCAGCTCTGACTCTGTATTCACAGATGTTTCACGTTCAGTCTTCACAACAACTTTGCATACTTTGGTAGATGAAAAGGCAGAGATTCGAAATGCATCCACCTTGTGTGAGGCAATATAGCTGTCAAGTGGTAGTGCTTTGTGATTCCAAAGACTATTTTTCTTCTTGGATGAAAACTCTTTGCTAGGTAGGGAGAGATGGGGCATCTTAGGCAGATAGCATGCCTGTGAGGCTCTTTGACTTGACAAAGAGTTAAGAACTAATTTCCAATTTTAGGTTCCTCCCATTTCCCCCACTAGTGTCACTTTCACTTGCATTTATTACAGTATTATAACAACAGTGATAATTAATTTTAAGAAATAATAAATCCACACAATTTAATTCTGTTACCTTTGTGCATATGACATGATACTAGTGAGCAGAAAATTTTGTTTTTATGCCTAATCACTTTATTTTCCTTTCTAATAATTTTCTCTAATTTTAAATATTTCCTTATCATTGACTTCTGTTTTCTAAACATTAGGTAGTTTACAAAGCTCTTTCTCATATAGCATCTTATGTAACCTTCATAGCAACCTGGGAAGTAGGACCCAGTGCCTCCCAGTGAGACAGTGTGAGGAATGTCAGCTATGTTCACCTAAGGAGCAATTCAACACAGCATATGAAGTTTGTATCATTATCTCAACACATTTAATCTCACAGCAAATGTTCAGCTATTTTTATCTTATTTTCCTTTCTCTTCCCCCTCAATATTGTTAGGTGGTATGGGAAAGCTGTTTTTAATCCCTTTCTGCCAGTAGCAAATGGGAATCACATAGAAAGGTTATAAGACTTCAAAAGTATGTGTTTGACTTGTGAAATTGAAATTACTTTTATTTGACATTTCTACATCAAATATTGCAACTTGAGCTTTACGCATCATCACCTGATTCACTTTTTCCATCACAGGTAATAATCAGTGATGCACGTTGATACAAATTTGGTTATAGTGTTAGTTATCATAGTGCATATTATAAATGGGGTGTGTGTATGTGTGTATCCCTATACCTATAATTTTCTATAAATGAGAATTACAGACAAACATCAAAAGTACATCAATTTTTTTCTCCTGCCCTATCAGATGAATTTGTTGAGATACGAAGTGACTTGTACACTTTGGAATTTAACTCTTGCATTTCATTATTTTGCTGAGGTAAAATAGCTCTCATACAGATATGTTTTGCATTATTGATAGTTATTATTCAGGCTTCTAGAGGAGTGGTTGAAACTTTCACTGTCTTTTCACAAATATGTTTTCATTTTATTCTCTTGTGTAATTTTATTTTTCCTTTTTATTTGTGATTGTTACAAGATGTCAAACTTACAGGAGGAAACTTTGACTATATGACTACCAAAATCACAGACTGACTTTGTCTTCTTTTATATTTTGACACAGTTTTATAGCTATACCTTTTTGCTTTTTAATTTCACATGAGACCATTTTATCGAGTATATAAAAATAATGTTTTAAGTGAAAAATTTCCAATGTTTAAGATGTACCTAGAGATTGTGCGCGTCAGTCAGTGCTAATATATTCTCCATCCTTAGGTGGTACTTTGTCAACTAGGAGTTTTTGAAACTATTCTCACTAAGATGTCAGGTATTGTTTTTTTGTTCTTAAATTGCCATCATTTCTTTGGTTTCTCTGCCTGAAGAGTGAAAGGTGGACTCTGCTCCGATACCTTCTGTCACTAATGCCACTGCTCACTATAAAGCGTGTCCA
This sequence comes from Microcebus murinus, assembly GCF_040939455.1. Lineage (NCBI taxonomy): Eukaryota > Metazoa > Chordata > Mammalia > Primates > Cheirogaleidae > Microcebus > Microcebus murinus. The sequence goes on along the minus strand of NC_134108.1, from coordinate 59,682,362 downwards.
AGGATAACCATTGCGGAAGGTCCCTGAGCCTCCCCGGACATCAGCTACTGCACCAGCATGAAGAGCCTCTGAACACATGTAGATGCCGCTCCTGCTCCCAGAAAGGAAAGGGACACCTTGAGGCCACTGTGTGGGCTCCTTTCTCTTGCTTTTCCTCTGGCTGGCTTCTGAGGGCAAGAACCCCAACCTGTGGGAGCAGTGCCCTTCTGTGTCAATGAGGACAGCTTTTGAATTAGCCCTGTAGGCTGTGAGGCCTTCACACCAGTTCTCAAAGCATGTTTGTGGGGAAAAAAGGGAGAACAGATAGTGAATGTGATGCTAATTGATGGAGGTAGGGGGTCTTGCCTTTCTTTAGGCTCTCACCCTTCTTGCTTATAGCTTATAATATCTTCTTAAGCTGTCTGCTTGTTTCTAGCTTCAATCCATGCCAAACTTCAGTTCCCAGAGCTTCACTATCTTTCCCAGGGATGTGAACCAGCGTATATTGAGGGCCTGTCAATGCTGAGTGTTTTGCAAAGACTTCCATTCCCACTCTGCTAAGTCACCCCTTAAGGCAGGTGGGTGTTGTTTTCTTTTTAGGGGTGGAGAAACTTAAATTAAGAGGGAGGATGCTAATCTGGTTTGGAAACTTCTGTTAGCTCCTGTGGTGATCATTCAGGTGCATTATTTCACATAAAAAAGTCCTTAGCTTCATCTCCAAGGCCAGGCCTGCTCCTCCCAGCCTCATTTCCTGCCATAGTGCCTTTACCGGCCCGCTTTGTTCTGGACCCTAAGGCAGACTTCTCATGTTGGGACTTGCCATTTTGGCAGAAGACCAGATAGTGGAGATCTTCAGTGGCAGGCAGAGCCTTTCAGTCCCCTTTAGATTGTACCAAGGGGTAGGGGTGGGGAAAACATCACACCCCCCCACTCACCCTACCCCTTTCCTCTGCTGATGCACAGTGCCATAAGATCAGGGGTATGGGTAACTGGACTTTGTGTTTAATCCCCTAAAAGTGGTGCATTAGTGGCCAGGTGTTTTGCTGAAGATGTCTTTTTTTATTGTTAGCTTTCCAACAAAAACAAACCAGCCAAAGTTTGTAAATTTTATACCACCACCCCCAAATAATATATCCTATGATTTGATTAACAAGTGTTCTTTCTGTTTGTTAAGGACCACAGTCTTTATAATGATATGCAATTTAAACGTATTGAGAAAAAAGAGCCATCACATAGACTTTGTATCAAACCACCAAAGTAGTGAATACATGAACTCCCTTGGATAGGAATATATGTCTAGTATCTATTCTTAGACAGCAGGTGGCAGTGTGAATCCACCAGAATTCAGTAGTTAATTTAAAGCAAAAATCAGAAAAAATGAGAAGAAAAATTATTTATTTTGCTACATATTACTCTTCTGACCTAATCAGTAAAAAAGTCATTATTCACACCACACTGGGCAATATGCATTGTAATTTTTAACAAATAATAGGAAACTGTTAATGTGTTCACAGGAAATACAGTTTTGTCTTGGGCTGCTGTGGTCATTTATCAGCACACTTTGTGAAATCACTCATTTGTTCTAATTTGAATGTAAATGACTCTAAGGTTTTACAAATAAGGTGACAGACTCACATAAATGTAATTGCAGGGTTCATCTCCCTCTTTTTATATATCACTCATTAGGTTATGAATTAAATACATCGTATTAAACCAGGGGCATGTCCAATGATGATATTGTAATGGCAAATTACTCTATGCTATTAGAGGTGTATTTTTTATTCATGGACATTAATTTGTCATTAAGCGGCATTAGTTTAGCACTTTTATGTGGAAGACGTGACCTGCAAGAGGAGACTGCTGGGATGTGAGAGGAAAGGGACGCAAGGGCTATAGGTAGAGCATTTTATCACTGTACGGGAAACAGAGAGGGGGGTTGTTCCATTGGTTTTGTTTTCTGCTTTTACAAGCATGAAAGATCATTTCCCCAGATTGAAGGTGGTGGTCTATTTATGGCGTGCACATGTAGATCGTCTGGTAAAGCAAAGCCCAAGTTCTTACTATTCATCATTCAGAAGCCAAGAAGGAACGGAAAGGGAATGGGAGGGAGGAAGCGGCCCCCTGCCCTAAATCTCCCCTGTGACTGGTGTTTCTTCGGCATCCCTTGTCTTCGTTAAGTTTTACAGTAAATGGGCTACTGTGAGAATTAGTCATTGAAGGTACAAAGTGAAGGTACAAAGGTTTAAAGAACGTTATTCCCTTAGGAGGGGGTTGGCGCGAATTCAGGGTAATTTTTTTTGCTTTTGGTTTTTTGCACAAATATGGATTTTTAGTAAGAAAATATTTTTTTCCACTTTCAACCTTGAGAAACACTGGATCCTTGAAATACCTTCACCAGGGCTGAAAGTGTCCGAGTGCTGCCTGTGCAACATTCTGCATGTAGTTGAATGTGGTTGGAAAATGTCTTATACCACTCCCAGCTACACTGAGGGGCCCTTGTGGGCTGGGGTCATGCCTTATACCAATTTGTGTCTCACCCCTCCCTTCCTTCATATTGTGGAAGTCCAGTGTGTATTGAGGGATGGAAAGATACCTCCATTTAGTATTTTTCTCTGCTTTTTAAATACTGAAATTTTAAATTATGGCAAGAAAAATACATTTTCCATTAGCTTTACTTATGTTTTTTAAGTTGAAAATACTTTCTATGGGGATTAAGTTTGACACTGGGGAGCTTACGTATTTTATATTTATAGTATTATCATAGATTATCATTTTTTAACTAATACTACAATGACTTACAGGAGGTTATCTCTTCAAAACAATGTATTATAATTTTAATTATTAAATTAACAGTATTGCCTAAATACATAATATATCGTGGCTGTTCTGAAGAGAATAATTTATCCTCAAGGTTGAGGAGTTATAACTCATGCTCATTTTTCTCCAATACCAAGCCATTTTTTTACACACATTAGAGAAGATAAATGATTATACCAACATATATATTTAATATACTCATAATCAAATGCACCAACTGAGTGCCATTCCATAGCTCACTAGGGGAGCTACTCTTATGTTTGGAGGAAGTTAAAGTGCAAAGTTTAGAAAATGTATTACAAATGGTTTAATCTTTTGGATTATTTTTAATCAGTGAAAATGATCAAAAAGGGTGGAAATGTATCAGACCTATCAAAGCACAGCCAGCTACTAGTTGTTTGTTCTAATCAAGAGTATTTGCTATCTGGCATGGGTAATTCAGAATATTATATTTGCCAAATATCATTCATAGTTGGCTCTGAAATGCATCATAACATCTTTAGTAGCCATTTTAGGGTCCCAATTAAGTTTTTCATATGCTGTTATGTCGGCTTTTATTCCCCAAGCCCCCACTAAAGGGTGTCAGTAAGCCACAGCCCAGAGGCACACTGGCTGGCCTGGGAAGTCATTTTGGCATTTTAATTTGTTGTGTGGGTAATCAAGGATTGACTGTATTTTCTTTGTGATTTTTTTTAAAGAGGGGAAAGATTACCTTAAAAGATTTTTCTAATTTTAGTAATTTCAATTCTAAGCTAGCTGTTGTTAGCTGGGCAATTTTAAATTACTTTCAGCATATATTTTTGTTCTTAAAAATAAAGTGTTTCCAGTGTTTTATTAAAACCGTAGAATGAGGCCGGGCGCTGTGGCTCACGCCTGTAATCCTAGCTCTTGGGAGGCCGAGGCGGGCGGATTGCTCAAGGTCAGGAGTTCAAAACCAGCCTGAGCAAGAGCGAGACCCCGTCTCTACTATAAATAGAAAGAAATTAATTGGCCAACTGATATATATATAAAAAATTAGCCGGGCATGGTGGCACATGCCTGTAGTCCCAGCTACCCGGGAGGCTGAGGCAGAAGGATCACTCGAGCCCAGGAGTTTGAGGTTGCTGTGAGCTAGGCTGACGCCACGGCACTCACTCTAGCCTGGGCAACAAAGCGAGACTCTGTCTCAAAAAAAAAAAAAAAAAAAAAACCAAAAAAAAAAACCGTAGAATGTTTTGGAATCGATAAACAAAACAAACAAACATCATTCTCCTTAATTCTATCATTAACTCTTAGAAATTAAGTTAAAGGAAAATCTATGTTTTATTTGAGATAATCATCCTCCCACTCACCTTCCACGTGCAACTATTCTACTCATGGCAAAATGTCTGCCCTGTTGTCTGAAGCTAAACCACCTTTCTGCTCCTCATTGCATCTGTTACCTCCTGTGTTTCCTGTGGTTTTGATCTCTCCTACTCCACTGACGCTTTCCTTCTAGTTCATAAATAGGATCAATAAGGTGGGAGAAACTTTTCTTCATCTCTTATCACCCCTATCCTTTCCTTCCCTTCACTACCAAACTCTGCCCAGTGTCTGCACTTCCTGTCCTTCTACTTATTCTTTAGCCCCATTGAACTCAGTCTTCTGACTTCATTACTCCTCAAAACCTGTTCCAACAAAGGTCACCAAAGCCTCCTAATTGTCAAATGCAGCAGGCCTTTTGTTTTGAGATAGAGTCTTGCTCTGTCACCTAAGCTGAAGTGTAGTGGCATCATCATAGCTCATGCAACCTCAAACTCCTAGGCTCAAAAGATCCTCTGGCCTCTCAGCTTCCTGAGTAGCTGAGAGTACAGTTGCACACCACTACCCCTGCTAATTTTTAAATTTTTTTTGCAGCGACAGGGTCTCAATATGTTACTCAAGCTGGTCTCAAACTCCTGGGCTTATGCGATCATCCCACCACAGCCTCCTGAGTAGCTGGGACTACAGGGATGAATCACTGTGCTCAGCTAATTTTTAAAAAATATTTTGTAAAGACAGAGTCTTGCTTTGTTGACCAGCTGTTCTCAAACTTCTGGCCTCAAGCAATCCTCCAGCCTTGGCCTCCCAAAGTTCTGGGATTATGGGCATGAGCCACCATGCTATGCCCGCCCCCTTTTGTGGTGTCGTAATATAATCGCTCTACTGCATTCTCTCCCCCATCTCTCTTTCCCAGGACTCTCTCCTAGTTTTCCTCCTACTCCTTTTCAGTTGCTTTATAAACTCTTCTTCTTCCATTAGCTCCTTCACTATCTTCCGGGACTCAGAGGCTCTGTGCGGATGTTCTCTTCTGCTCACTGTCACTCTCTTTCACCCATCATCTTTCAGTCACTAAACCAGAAACTTTGGTGTGATCTTACACTCCTCCATGACCTTATGAATTCTACTAAATTTTATTGGCTTAGCCTTTTAAATAGTTCTCTAGTATGCTGCCTTCCCTTTCTCCTCATTGTCATTGTCATCATTCAGGTCTGGATTATTTTTCCTGGACTTTCCTGCAATAACTCAACTGGACTCTCTGTCTGTAGGCTAATGCTAATCAATATTGTACCATTTAAGTTATTTGACCCACAAAACATTTTTTTCCTCTTAAATCCAAACTAGCTTCCCATCTTCTGGTTGCAGTTTTCTAACACTGCCCTTTCTTTTTCTTGTCTCCATAATATACCCTGTTCTTCCTGTTCCCCAAGGACAGCTTGTCTTGTTATGTCCAAGCCAGCTGCCTAGTCTGCACTTCCTCTTGGCTATTCCTCCGGCATATGACCTTCTGCGGGTGAACCCAAACCAGAAAACCAGGAGCCATCCCAGAATCTCCCATCTCCTTGTGCCCCGCTTACACTGACACCAAGATCCTTCAACTCTATTCCTTGACTTTTAAAATCTCTGTCATTCCCTCTCTTTTCATTACCACTAATTCAGATCCTCATTGCTTATTTCCTGGACTGAAGAAACTTCCTGCTAACCAATGAACCTGGCTTCATTCTTGCCCCACACCAGTACCTCCTCCAAAATTCTGTTTGATTGATTTTGAAAATTTTTTTAAAATTCATGAAAAATTCTGTTTGATTGGCTTAAAAAAAAAGTAACAACCTGATCATGTTACACTCTTGCTTAAAATTATTAATTATTTAGTGGTTCACCATAGCCTTCAGGATAAGTTTCATTCCTCTTAATTTGGTACACAGGGCCTTTGTTATGAACTTCTTAGCTCCTGAGCCTTTTTTTTTTTTTTTTTTAAGCCTACAAGAGATGTGGGAACCTGAGCCTTTTTTAAAAACTATTTACTACCCATGTGCTATGCCATAGTCATTGTGAACTTTGTGCATTTCTGTATACCTAAACCTCTTTGTTTGGAGCTTCCTTTTCTGTGGTTTCTTTTTAACTCGCTTTGTCATCTTCTGAATTCCTATTTCACCTTCAAGTGCTTGGCTCATATGTTATCTCCTCTTCCAGAGTTGCCTGTTCAATCCACCCACTTGGAGTTAGATTTCCTTCCCACCTCCTCTTTAATTATGGGCAATCTTCTGGGAGGCTGATCATACTGTATTGACTTACTCATCTATCTCCTCATGCTATAAGTTCATGTCCCAAAGTTGTGTGACCTTGGGCAAGTTACTTAACCCCTTTAGTCCCCGTTCCCCATCTGTGAAATACAAATATGGTACCCTGTATGCAATCTACCTCTTAGGGGTGTTGAAGGATTCAATGAGATAGTGCATGCAAAGTGTCCTACAACTGCGGTTCCTAACCCCCAGGCTGTGGGCTGGTACTGGTCTGTGGCTGGTTAGGAAGTGGGCCTCACCGCAGGAGGTGAGTGGCAGGCAAGTGAGTGAAGCTTCATCTGTATTTACAGCCGCTCCCCATCACTTGCCATCTAATTGGGCGGTTTGAACAGGCAACTCTGGAAGATAACACATGAGCCAAGCACTTGAAGGTAAAATAGAAATTCAAAAGGTGACAAAGTGAGTTAAAAAGAATCCACAGAAAAGGAGGCTTCATTCAAAGAGAAGAAAAATTGTCTTCCATGAAACCAGTCCCTGGTGCCAAAAATGTTGGGGACCGCTGTCCTACAACACAGTATCCTACACCAGTGGGTGCCCTAGAAACCAGAGCCGATATAATGCAATGCTTCACTTGTGAATTCGTTTATTAATTCCAGTTATCCTCCTACCCAAGCCCCTCGCTCCTCTTCCATCATTTCTGGAAATTTTAGCAACTTTGTTACCTTCTTCTAATCAACAACATATTGGACAAGTTTCTTCTTGAAATTGGGGGAATAATCACCATTCTATAGAAGGTATTTTTTTTCTCTCAGCCACATCTCTTTGGTTTTATAGGAATGCATACATTGTTTTAAAAAGTCACAAATAATTAAATGAACCATCACTTTCTCCCTGCCTCTGAAATGTGGAAACATCATACTGAAATTATACTTTAATAAATAATAAAGGCAATGCTTTGACAAAAGCAACACATTACATGGTATTGACACTTAGTAGATAGGAAGTTTTGTTTTATTGGTTCTTCTGCCCTTCCTGTAAATAAAATGTCTTGCCCCATCCTTATATGTAGAATCCAAGAAGTAATTGGAAAAGTCTTTCATCTCTAGCTCTAGGTGTAATAGGTACTTAGAAACACATGTTCTTTGATTAAGTTTCCTTCTGCATGCACCATGAGAGTTCTTTGTGATAGGACTTTTTATTATAAAGTTGCATGATGTCCTATGCTTCCTAAGAGAAACAAAAACAGTGCATTTGTTTAAAAAAACAAAATGTAAATTATTCCTTACTGGGAAAATGCTATTTACTTCTGGCTTTCCTTCTCAGACTTCTTCTCCTCTGCTTTCTCACTGTCTCACAAGTATCCTTTGGAGCAGGCTACCAACCTCCTTCCCACTGCATATCCAGGGCACATGCTACAGGCACTAGGAAATAAATGCCTATGTGTGTCATTAGCCCAGCTCCAGGTACCCTGGCCTCAGCCCCACACATTCAGTGTAATGGTTGCCTGTGTCAGAGGCAGGGATGAGGGGCTAGCGTCACACAATTACTTTGCTGCAAGAATATATTTAGGCAGGATAGAGTCATTCCTTTCTTCACTCAAATACACACTCCGGATCCATGGTTCTTAAACTTGACCATGCAAAGAAAATCACCTGAATGGCTGGTTAAAACAGACTACTGGGCCCTACCCCAGAGTTTCTGATTCAGGAGGTCTGGGCAGGGCCTGAAAATCTGTATTCTAAGAAATTTCTGTGGAATGCTGACGTCTGTCCTGGCAAGCACTGGTTGAGAACTCCTACTCTAGACGCTGTTGCCAAACTGCTTTTCATCAAGTACCTGACTGTTAAATCACTGACGTTCAAATTTTGAAAGTGTTATCACATTTAGATTAATTTTACCTGGTCCTAGTTTATACCTCTAAAAATGTCATATATCCTTAGTATCATCCAAAATATAAAAAAGCCAAAACAATGCAGATCTGAAACCAAAAATCCCTCCAGTCTTCACTCTTATTTTTAACAATGATCAAGACAAGTCGTCTATGTAGATAACTGAGGGATTTTTTTTTAAATAAAACTCCTTTATTAAGTTATGATTGACATGCTGAGGGATGTTTTAAAGTCTGAAGTTTTGGGCTTATTTTCAGCACTCTGTGTACCAGAGCAAATAAAGCAATATATCATAATTACTTCTGTACTTTGCTATTCTTTTAAAAATTTTTAAACTTAGTTTGCATCCAATAGTTCATAAAAAGTTTGTAGTTATTGAAATTTCAGTTTTAAAACCCTATTTGTCCAGATGGACTATTTTCAATTAAAGGAAAAACATATACATTAATCTCCCCTATATAGTCCATAATCCATTGGTAATCTCCTGATGTGCTGAGTCAGTTTTAGTAACTTTGGAAACAGCATTTTGCAGCACATAGTGACTGGGGCCAGAATTATTATTAATAGTTGTTGATGAAGGCTATGTTTCTGTGCTTCCTCCCTACTAGATTTCCAGCTTACTAGAGACTTTCCCAAGGAACAATATAAAATTATTCATGAGCCTTAGATATTATGCATACAATTGATTATGAAAATGTACCAGTAACCTAATTGTAGTATTCCTGTTATACAGCACAAATATATTTAAATAGTCCTTCCAAGAGTCCAAAAATTAGAGCATGCTGGGGTTTTTTTCTTGTATTTTTTGAATTGCTGAATACTTTGTTTTTATTTAGTCAAATTGTATCATTTACATATATATGTCAATATATGAATATGTAGTTACATGTAGTTGTCCAGACACATTTACATATTTGTTTACAAAATATACCTATACCTCTCTATATATTTATACATATAAAAATATCAGGGTTTACATTATTTTATTGCATCCCATTACTCTGGCCTACATTGTCAACGAATTGCTCATCTTTTTCTTCCATAACAGATAGATTTTATCTTATCAACTCTACAATTGTATTGAGAAAACAGACAGATCCCTTTACATACATGATAACCATGACAACTTTTTCCCTACATGATTCATCCCAAGGCTATCAAAAGGTTTGAATTTTATTTGTTGGTTTGTTTCAACCTGTTCCAAAGGGACAACCCCTCACCACACAGCCGCACCAGCACCCTTTCTGTTGCTTCCTCTCCTCTTGGAGTACAATTCTTTCCTGCAGCACCAGGTTGAGTAGTCTCATAATACCTTGATTTATAACTAGGTTGTAATCAAAATAGGAAACAGGTGGAATCACAACTGGGTATGGTGCCTTGGATATTAATGGCTTGGCTTAGCAGTGGAATTTCTAAAGCTGTATACACTTTTTTGTCTTAATTATGCATTCATTAAAAGCTTTTATACCCAACAGAATAAAGTAAATATTTTTTGATCTCCATAGTGTGCTCCCAGACTGTAGATTTGCACAGCAGGGTCTTGATAATCTGAATAAATTGTATTTCCCCAAGGAGTTTATCTTTCAAATAAGGTCATAAAGAAATGCAGCTCCCCCATCCTTAGATTTCTCTGTGTGCCTTTTCTGCTATGAGTAACATAGAGCTTGGGAACCAGAGTATATTATAGTAGTACATACTTGCTGATAGTCCAGTGCAATGTCTCGATCTATTTTTCTTATCTTTGGTGAGGTATTTTTTCAAGTACAAAATAAATGAATGATTTTATGTGACAACTATGATTTTTGTTAATACTTAAAAAAAAGTCCATATTAGACATTGGTGTTTTCTTAACTTTACCCAATCAGTGAATAAAATTTACTATGCAAAGCTATAGTTTACTATATGCAAGCTATATATATATTTTATATATATAATATATATAAAGAACTATGCAAAGCTATAGTTTAAACACTATTAACATCATTTATAAAAGGAAATAATAATAATAATGATAACTACTGTATATTGAGCATTTACTATTTTGAAGGCACTTTACATACATTTTTGGGAATCATTATTACAGATCTGAAATGTAGTGTCACTTTTCCTAAATTTTAGATTAAAAAATTAGACTTGAAGAGGTAAACCAGTTGCTGAGGCCATTCAGATAGGTCAGCTTCAAATCATGTGCTTTTCCTACAATTCCAAACTAAAGATGTCACCAGTGCCTTGTCCCTGCAGCTTATGACCCAGTGAAGGAGACAGGGATAATAAAATTATAAAGCTTAATAAATATGTACAATCAGGTGAACTTACAGTTTTCTGAGTCATAACTCATTATGTATGTATATACCCGCCCCCCTCCCCCCTCCCACCTACCCAATACCCTATTACTGTAGTACCTATGTCTCCACTTAGGTGCTACTCAGTTAATACCAGTTTGCTGGAGAATATATCTGGTGCTTGTTTTTCCATTCTTGGGATACTTCACTTAGTAGTATGGGTTCCAGCTCTAACCAGGAAAATATAAGATGTGCTATATCACCATTGTTTCTTAGAGCTGAATAGTACTCCATGGTATACATATACCACATTTTATTAATCCATTCTTGGATTGATGGGCACTTGGGCTGTTTCCACAGCCTTGCAATTATGAATTGTGCTGCTATAAACATTCGAGTGCAGGTGTCTTTTTTGTAGAGTGTCACTGGATCATTTGGGTAGATGCCCAGCAATGGGATTGCTGGATCAAATGGTAGATTCACTTGTATCGCTTTAAGGTATCTCCATATTGCTTTCCACAGAGGTTGAACTAGTTTGCAGTCCCACCAGCAGTGTAGGAGTGTTCCTCTCTCTCCGCAACCACGCCAGCATTTATTGTTTGGAGGAAATGGGCATTTATTGAAACCTTAAAATCTGTACCCCCATAATATGCCAAAATAAAAAAAATTAAAAAAAAAAAAAAAAAAAGAGTAAGATGCCAGTGCACCTGATATTGAATGGTAGCCTAAAAATAGCAGACAGTTGTGAAAAGTTCAGGCAAAAAAGCCTTTCATCTTTTCTCTCTCTGGGCTGCCATATTTATCTCCACTGTGGCTAACATTCTAGACATATACCTTAATTTACTTGTTTAAATATTAAAATATTTAATAAATTATTTACATTTCAAAATATTAAAAATATTTAAATATTTAAGAAGAGCAGGAGAATCTATGTTTTTATTGCAAACAAAAAAGCAATGCAAGTTGAATTTTTAAAGGTATGATATTTGTTCTTGTCTACCCACCATACATCAATCAAAACTTGTTGAGTAGCTACTTTGTGCAGACAGAGAAGAAGATCAAAAGAAGGAAAGGGACTCTCTGCACCTTTATGCACAGCTGGAGAGAAAGGGGTCAAACAAATGATGCAAGTAACTAGTGCAATTAAAAGTCAGAAGATGGAAAAGTCCTTGAAGCTGGAGTGGCCTGCCTTTCCAAGGAAATGAAATCTAATCTGCGTTGTCCTCCAGAAGGGGAAGAGCATTTATAGTGCAGAACTTTCCCCTTTTTACAAGCTTTTAAAAGTCTACTGAACCAAACAAAGTCTTTAAATGCTTTACAAATAACAATTGCTCATGACAAAGAATCTTAAAGTTCTCCTTATGGTCCAAAGGAAAATTATTGGAATTCATTTCTACTTGATAATGTTTGATATACTTTTGTAAACAAGTATGGACATTTATATTTTTTTGATGATCACTAAATACTAATAGAAGTAAACTTCTTTTTCAACATTTGGGAAGAGGAGAGAGAAAAATCTCACATGTGGGAAGTAAGAAGACCCAAGATTCACTGTGGAAATCAGGCCTCACATCTGGCAGCACAGGTGCACTTTCCACCTATTCACCAATTGTATGGAAAACCCAACACCTGCTTAGCATCACAAGAGAATTTCTTAAGGTCAGATGCAACACTTTTCACAGTTAAGCACTTCTAAAGTTAAGCACTTTTCTCAGTTAAGTGTGGGAGGATCTGTCTGTTTTGCCCAATTATGAAGTCATATCTAAAACCAAGCTATCATTTTCTCTTTCCATGTGAAGTCATAGATGTGCCTCATAACTTCTTGTTTTTTATTTTTATGTTTTTGATTAATAATCCAACAAATATTTTTCAGTTACAATCCATGAAAAAGGCTTTATGGTTGGCATTGTGTAGGATACAAAAAAGCATAAGATGCAGAACCTACTTTTTTACTATTTACTAGGAGCATTTTTAATAGCTGAAAGACTACAGGCATGAATGGCTTGGTGGGAAGCTTCTTTGGTAGGTGACAGGATATTTGCAGTGGGAGGCCTTATGATTCAGTCTGCGATGAAGGGCCTCATACTTATCATGTCCTACTTTGTACTGGGTCTCTATGAGCAGCTGATATAATTTTTTAAATTTCACTTTGAGTTAACATTGCTAAAAATCAAACCATAATAGTTTTTATGTAGACTGGGTTTCTCAAGGTATCTGAAATAGATTTGGGAGTGGTTTTAAAGAGGTAATTTCTTGACTTGTATATCAAGGGTGACCTTTCATTGGAAGAATCCTCAAAATGTGATACAGTGTCACCATTTTATATTAGAACTTCAAGTTTCATGTATGCCATTACATACATAGAAACTGTGTCTCTTGACGAACTTTATTTGTAGTATTGATATGTGACAACTGGGTGACATTTTGAAGGGGTGGTATCTCAGTGAAGGGCATCAATAATTGGAAATGAAAGATTGCAATTATGGCAATGAAATACCATTGTTAAAATAACCACCTGTTTACTGTTATTACCAGAAAAATCTGGAATCCTGTTTAATTCAGTGATCTTAAGGGAAATTCAGGAAATCAAAATGGCATCACTCTTATTATTAAACTTGAGAGACTTTTACTATCATCAACTTAAGCCATAGTTTTCTATACTGACAGTACATGTTGTTGATGCTTGTATTTCTTTCACAAGTCAGTAACATTCTCAGAACTAGATGAGGCAACAAGAGAATTAGGTGTTATTAAAGCACAGGTATTTGCAGTAGTAAGTCAAAGCATCCCCTTCAGATTTCTGAATCTTGTCAGTTTAACCAAGGACTCCTAGATTTGAGGCAAAGTGTTTGTGGACAGACACTAGGAATAGTCTATGGTAGATGCAGTCACATAACAACAGGTATTTTCTGTGTTCTGTACAATTTCTGTGCCATGGACATGATTAAATGGCAATGCTGGATGGACAAGGGGTACTGACAAGCCAGGGAGCCATGGGTATAGCCAAAACTAAGATAGACTACATTTCAGAAATATAGACCATTGACTCTCAACTTGTGTTGCTGTTGGTACGCAAGACACAGGTCTTGGCAGTAGCATACACAAGCCAGGCTGTGGGGTATGTGCAGTGAATTTGCAGACAAAAGGCTTTTCTTCCATTGAAGAAAATGAATAGGATGCAAATGAGTCTGAGTGACATTATTTCAGGGATAGGCTTAAGTCTACTCCAAGTTATAAAGTACTACTTCTATGAACGCTGGTCATTTATTATTAGCACCTGCTTAACTGAGATATGGAGAGACACTTCAAAGTCAATGGCCAATCACTCTACTCCAATGAGATCCATCAGGGGACATCACAAAGGCTGAGATGCATCATTCTCTTGCTGCTGCCCCCGGTTTGAGAAGAGTGGTAGACAGGCCACAGGGTCAACACAGCCTTCAAACTGCCCTGCTTCCTCCACTCATGTCCTAATCACTGGATAATTTGCCAAGCAAATTACATTTGAATTTAACCCAAAATAAGATCATATTTGTCTTTCTCATGCTTTCTTTTCCCTATCATGTTCAGTAGTTAATCTGGGAGTAACCATTTTAAAGATCTACTTAGGGCAACAGGCTGCACAGAAAGACAAGTTTGGGGAATATATAAAGTTTAAGAATTGTTGAACTTGAAAAACTGATGTTTATTCCATAGCTAGTGCAATATTGGGGACACATTTTATGGCTCTTCTTCTATTATTTAACTTGTCATTCACACTATAAGAAACAAATAGAAGGAAAAGGAGAAGCCAAATAGCCTTAAACCAAAGGAAAATAAATACTATTTTAAAATATTCCCCAAAGAACAACAATGTATGCACCATAATTCTGAATAGAAACTAAATTTCAAGTGAGAAGCAGTGTGACAGAAATAAAACCTTTTTAGAAAAAAAGAGAAAGATTTTCTTTTACTCAAGAGAGTTTCTTGTTGCTGAGCTGTAATTTCCATTTAAAACCACTGCCTCTACCTGGGTACTTGGATTTTTAAGTCACAGAATATGGGAGGACTGAGATAATTTCATATTTAGGACAAAGTATCATTTTAAAGGTATTAAAATACTTTGAATAGCCAATTGATAGGGGAAATAATTCTCTCAAACTGGAAAAGAAATTTAGGGTAGATTGAAAAATTTTTTTCTCACAGAAGAATGATTATATCCCACTTGTCCATTAATACTTTGAACTCTAGTCATTATGACCAATTTTCCACTCAGAAAACAAATGACCACTGCTTTGCCTTTGTGTATATGTGTAAGGAGGCCAGAAAGAGAAGGGGAAGATGAAGGAGACCTATGAGGTATGAAAAATGACTTGATTTAGATGAGGTTCAGAATTGGGTGGACATGTTGGAAAAACATGAGGTGTTCTAGTTTTGCTGAATTACAAGTGAACAGGAAAAGCTCATGGACATCCTTTCATTAAACACACATGCATTGAGCATCTGCTCCCCACTGGATACCAGGGACACATGAAGAGTAAAACATAATCCTTGCTACTAAGAGCTTAGATTTGGTAGAGAGAGACAGATCTGCAATCAAAAGGCACTTACAGTGTCAAGTGATGTCTAGAAACCTGCAGAGGGCTGGGCAGAAGCCCAAGGGAGGAAGTGGTCAATTTAACCTGAGCCAGGGAAGTTGAAAAGGTGAAATGGTTCATTAATCCAGCAAGTCTGGCTGGAGCCCCTACCATGTACCTGGCACTGTTCTAGGTTCCAGGGATACAGCAGTGAACAAAACAGGTCCTTCCTCTCTTAAGACTGACTTATTGGGGGCTGGGTGAGAGGAGACAAACATATTATAAATGAGTAGACAAACAAATGCAAAAGGTAATTACAGATGGTGGTAAGTGCTAAAATTCAACAAATAAATGGAGTAATGTGACAGAGGGTAACACAGAGAGGAAGGGGGCTGTGCTATATATGCTAATAGGATTTTCATACACACAAGAGAAACATGACTCCTTATCCATAGGAATTTTGCACGTGCTGTTTCCTCTGTTTGGAGCATTCACCCCTACAGTCCCACCACCATCCTGTTTTATGAGATAGGTTTTATTATTATTGGGTTGTGGTGAGGCCAATAAATCAGGAAACAATTGCCCTTGAAAAGAGTTTGTTACTCACAGTTCCCAAGAGCACGGCGCAGGCTGCAGGGCCACGTCAGGAAGCCCCGGGGTTGGCAAGAAGGCAGAGGGAGGGAAGGGCAAAAGTGAGCAGGAGCCTTTGTTGTGGTTTCTGCAGGAAGCAAGGGGTAAGGCAGGGCAAGCAGGCGCACAGCTGGCTAGTATGAATGGTTTCAGTGGGCTCTGGGGCAGGGGGGCTGGGTCTGGTTGTCTGGTGTTTGGCCCTGGGAGGATCAAGACAGAGGAATATTGCCTCCTGGAGTGTAGGCGCCAGATAGAGCAGGTGGTTCAGATAAAGCCATTTGCTCTCTCTAGGAATTGGCTACTGCTGGGAGGCATGGTCTCTTCCCAGCCAGCGAGACCCCAGATACTGGAGCATAAAGAATACAGCAATAAGAAAATATAGTTAAGGTACATTCCCCGCCCAGACTTTGCCGAGTTAATGTCTGCTCTTCTGTCAACTGTCAGCTTCCTATGCCTTCTCAGGGAAGCCTTTACTGACTTTCCACTCTAGGCCAAATCTCTTCTTACGGTCATTCACAGCTCTATATTCTACCATTTTTAACCTTCACCTCAGCTATAATTTTCTGTTTGTTTGTAGGTTTTTTTTTGTTTTGTTTTGTTTTTTTGACTTATGGCTGGCTCTCTCTTCCAGTAAACTATATACTCTGCAAGGCCTGGGGCTTGCCTGTTTTTCTTGCCATTGCATGGCCAATGCCTGCTGGAGTCCTGGCACACGATGTGAACATGTAGGTTGTTGCCGTGGCTGGAGCCACGCCAGGATGGATGGGCTGCTGCACTGTGGGATGAGAAGATCAGCGGAGTCCAGGTCATGGAAGCCCTATGCAGTGTTACTTATTTTGGACTTTTCCCCATGAGGAAATGGGAACCTATTCATAGGTTTTAAACAGAGGATCAGTGTGATCAGATTCTAGTAAAAAGAGAGGATTGGGAGTTGGATACTGGAGGCAGGAATGGTAATTTAGGACGTTGTTGCAGGAAATCCAGACAGGAGATGATCAGGGACAGAACAAGAAATGCTAAAGAGGAAGAACAGA
The DNA here is from genome assembly GCF_040939455.1 of Microcebus murinus. Taxonomy (NCBI): domain Eukaryota; kingdom Metazoa; phylum Chordata; class Mammalia; order Primates; family Cheirogaleidae; genus Microcebus; species Microcebus murinus. The sequence goes on along the minus strand of NC_134108.1, from coordinate 59,665,654 downwards.
CTGAAGTTGGTGATGCACTAGATATAAGGGAGAAATGGGGGCCAGCTTTTGGGTTCCTGATGTCGGTGGCTAGATAATGGCCATTCTCTGAGAGGGAATACAGAAGATGCAGGTTTACAATAAAGTAAGTACAATTTGAATGTGATGAGTTCAGTATGACTGTGGGATAGTCAAGAGAAGAAGTCCTCCTTATAGGGAGTTGAGAAAATGAATTTAGAGCTTAGGAGAAAGGCTTGGGTCATTATTACAGATGTGGGAAGCACTAACATGCAATTACTTTATAACCCAATTCTATGGATTTTGGCCATCCTTTCTTTCCCTGACTTAATGGTACACCCTTTATTCAAGACTTGGATATCAAAAGAGAACACATTCTTCATTTTGACTTCCTTGCATCAGTGATGAATCACAGTTTACAGATACCAAATATTCAGACATACTTTATTGTTCTTTAAGGTATCTATTGTCTATTTTCCATGTGCCGAACTTTTATGTTAATTGCTTTTCATACATTATCTCCATGACAACCCTATAAGCCAGTTAAACTCTCAGTTTTGTACATGGGGAATAAGGAGATTCAGTGACTGAGGTCCAGCCAACGGTAAGTGTCAGAGTTGGATGTGAACCAGGTCTGAGTGACTTCAAGACCCTTTGTCTTCTCTACTAGCCCGGGCTGCCCCCGAGGGCCAGTGCTGGCTGATGGTTTGTTTTGCCTTGAATGCAATTATTCTTTCTTTTTCTTGACATATAAAAGAATTCCTTTTAAAAAGTCTAGAAGTGTATATCAAAAACGTTAATAGTGATTATCTCTGCATGGTGAAATTATGAATGATTTTTGTTTTCTTTTCCATACTTTGTATATCTCGAATTTTATGAAATGAGCATGTATTGCTTTTTATAACCAGGAACATAATGGAACTCTTTCTAAAACAGCAATGATGTTTTTATCCTATCCACAGTGAGCATTTAATGCAATTTAACCATTGCTTTCCACCCCCTCCATCACATTAATGGAAATCCTTAAAAGCAGAATTATTGATGTTTATTTTGCTCACACATGGTCTTAACCAAAAGGACAAGAAGTGATGATTTTGCTTAAGGCTCACAGAGCCTGTCTGCCCCAATAGGAGGAGTGTGTGCTACAGTATCAGTATCATGGCTTCAGTGACAGTGAGGTTTTCTTTTGTCTTCAGCTCCCCATTTTATACAGTTTATACGCAAACTACATGCACCTCTGTAAAGAGTTCTTAATACCCATAGGTAACTAGCAAGGAGGGATTAGACAATATTTCTTGTGCATTAATAATTACAAGTTAAAAATGAGGGAAAAGTAGAACAAAGCCCATTCTCATTCTATTGGAAATATGTAAATTTTCTGTCAACAAGTGTACATGCCCACTCTGTTTCTCCTTGGGTTACAATGACAAAGGTTCCATGGAAGCCGTTGGTCTCTGGGGCTGTTACTGTAGACCTTGGCTATGAGTTTGAGACCTTGGAGAGACAGGTGACATCCCCCAAAACAAACTCTTTGAAACAGTGGAAAAGAATGCCTCTGGTGGTGTGACTGCTTGAGGCTAACCAAAAACAAAGAATGATTATAAATCATTATTCTTAGGTGGCTTCAATATAGAATTATTTGAGGCAGGAGCCTTTTCTCTGAGATGTCCTAATTTTCTGAGACCTTACATGTAAAACTCTGTTTTAATTCAGTGAGGGTTGTTTTATAAAACTCAAAGATACACTGAGTTTCAAGTTTTGGAAAAAGAGCTGAGTCAGTCTCTCTGCATATACTTTTATGTCATCTAATCATGAATCTCAGTTTCTGCCCCTTACATTATCTTTAGTAGGAAAAAAGAGCTCTTCAATATGGTAAGGGTAGAAAAATCAATTGTCTTCATTAGTAAAATGTGTCTGAAAAGTTGCAAAGTAACATTTCAGCTAGGCAAACCAGAAGCCTGTTTTACTTCCTTTATTAGGATGTCTTTAAGTATATGGGTTTTAAAAGGAATAAAATGAGGAAAAATTATGAATTCTAGAGCAGCAGTTCTCTCTCTACCCAAAGCCTTAGAATTGAGATTTTTTTTCCCCATTAACAGTCCCATTTTTCCCACCCCTGTTACGAAAACCTTAGTGAGTCAACCTTAATTTCTTGCCTGCCCTTTTGTGGATTGATTTCTAAGAGATCTTTTTCATTTTTATTTTTTGGCACCCAGGAATTAAATAGCTTTAATTATTTGGATCTGTACAGACTTGCTGACCTCTTTAACCTCACTTTGTTGGAGAAAGCGGTGATTGATTTCTTAGTGAAACATCTCTCTGAACTCCTGAAGAGCCGCCCGGAAGACGTTCTAACGCTTCCTTACTGCCTGCTGCAGGAGGTCCTGAAGAGCGACCGCCTGACCTCCCTGAGTGAGGAGCAGATCTGGCAGGTAAGGGTGCTCTGCACGGTCCTCGTTGGGCACTGAGAAGGCATGGCATGATTACAAGGTAAAGGATTGAAGATTAACGACCACTGTTTTATCTGGGTTGGTCCTCCTGGGATTGGAGTTTGAGAAGTCATGCTTCCTTGGTGGGCGAGTGATTGGAGAACACTAGCCCTTAACGCCGCCGGGCTGGAGGCCTCGCTGACTGCAGCTTAACTCCGGGCATCGCAGGTGAGATTCGTGTGTGAGACCCTCGCGGTGGCTTCCCAGAACCTAACATCATGTCAGAAAGAGCCAAAGGGTTTTTTCCCTGAAAAAAAATTGTTTCTTAAACTGAATGTGAGAAAAGTGGATTGTCTAGTGATGTATATGCACATTTAAGACCAGTGGAATCAGAATGAATTCTGGGCTTTCCTGTAAACAATTCAAAAACATTTCTTTGTTGTAACAGAGAGCAGCTTGGAGCTGGAATGAAATGAAGTTCTTCTTGCCTACAGTGGAAAAATCTCTGTCCTTAGTTCATTCTACATTCATTGCTATTTTCCTAAGCCCTGCCTTTTCGTCTGACATAGCACTCTTTTTACATTGTGTCACTCCTTTGTCTAGGGCATGGGAGGCTGTTTTGTGTTTTGAAGTTGATTATTCAATTTAAATCCTCTTCTGCTCATCCCCAGTGAGTATCCTTTAACAATCCACACAGTGTCGGTGGCAAATAGAACCCATCTTCCCCCTTCCTCTTACACTGTCTTCCCACTCTGAAGCACTGGCTAGCTGTTTTGTTACTTCCAGGCCACCATGCCTTCAAGATTTCACAGTCAATTGAAAAATAATTACATACAGATTACAAGGGAAAATTTCAAGTCTTAGCTGATGAAACAGTGAATTCCTGGTCTCTTATCAAATGATAGTTAGAGGGTGCTTTGATTCTGGCCCAAACAGAGTCATAGGTAGCTGTTAATTATCCAGCATCTGATTCTACTGATTGATGATTTTCCTGATGACTTTCTCCCTTATTTCTTTATTTGTGTTACATTAATCAGTTCTCTCTTCATTATTGCTTCCAACAGTGAGGATAATAAGAGGGGCAGCGTACTAAAGGCTGCCTGGATCTCAGGCTCTTTGTAAACTTATTGACAACAGGCCTGAAGAATGGCCAATCTACCAGATGAGCAAAATGAAGCATTTGTGCCTTACTCAGAGTTACAGAGCAGAGCCAGCCTTCAAATTTAAGTCTGCTGACACCTGCCCTTTTTTGGATTAATTTCTATTCTTCATTATTCCACACTGTCTTGATTTCACTATTCTACAGTATTTTGACAAAGAAAATACAAGGACAAAAAAAGCAAGTCATAAATTTTTGCTGCTGCTTGGGTATTTCTGGTAACATTTGTTCAGACAGAGCTTGAAAGTGTTGGTAAGGAAGTGTTTTTGGTAGGAATTTCAATTATGCGCAATTCTCCCCTATAAACACAAATCAACAGAAGTTACTTTGGTCAATTCAAAGTGGAAAATAGCCAAATTTTCTTCACTTCCCAGGGGGAAAAAAAGAGACTTGGAATGAGTCCTGTATTTAAATTTTTCTAACTGAATTGAGATCTGAGGCCAAGCATCCTTGTGGCTTCTGTCTCTATTGGTAGCATGATTGAAGGTACTTCCAGAGATCAATGTGTTAATGTGCCGATGTCTGAGTGTCAAGAAAATTCCATACTGTCCACTTAAGAGTTATCATAATTGCCTCTCTAAAGGTTACTAATTTTATAATGTAGAATTTTAAAAGTTGGTTTCTGCTGCAGGCAATACATTTTTTTTATACCTGGTCCTCAAGAAAGAATTAAAAGACTCACATAAATATTATCAATTTAGGCATTCGGCAGGCAATAAGAAACTGTTTTTGCTTTATCTTAGTAAATAAGTGATTTCCTCATATTCAATCCAATAGAGAAAAATCAAATCAGACCGGCTATTTTGCCTCGAGTATAGTTAAGTTCATCATTTTTGCCGAGGTTATACTAGTAATGCAATATACCATGGAAGAATCTAATATTCAGCCCAGGGTGGAGATTGGGTATGCCAGAGGATTAGTGTCAGGGTGCTTTATAGAAGTGAAACTTGATGGACAGGCTGGAGACAGATCTACAGAATCTCATTAAATTGCTGAATTGTTCATTACAGAGTGTTCTCACTGTAATAAAGTGCTCATTGACTTTGACAAATCCCCATCCCATGTCGTAAAGAAGAACAGTGAAGCAGGGGGTGTTGGGGAGGAGAAAGGAAATTGGCACAAAGTAGGATAGGTAATAGAAAAGCAGGTGGAGGGTTGTGCTATTTGATTAATATGTGCAACCGGTAACTTAAGTGAGAGCATAGTAAGCACACACCTGTTTACGCAGGTGGCTCTTCTGCTACATACTGATAATGTAACCTAGGACGATCCCTTTTTTGGTGAAAGGCCTAATTTTCATTATTCACCGGAAGACCTGTCATAAGAACCTTCAAATTATCCTCAACGAACAACTCTTTTTTACTTTTTCCTGTTGTCCCTTACTAGTCCCTTTCCTTAACAAAATGTGCAGCAGGCCACAATAACCCTTCTGTGGATCTGTGAACCTGTGAAACACCCTGAGATTATGCCTGATATCTGCTCTTTTCTTCCATCTGACCTTTTAAAACTTTATTCTCAGTCTCTTTTCTCACAGAGGGCTTCTTGGTCCCTCCCAGACAATTCGTTTCTTCCTTCCATAGCATTAAACTACTTAGTTTGTTGGTTAACTTCACTCTATATTCAGAGGTGACATAGAGACTTGTGCCACATACACACCTTAGATGTGGAAGGACCTAGAAGTCTCTCAGAAAATACTGTTTGTTTGTTTTTTTTAATTCAGCTCAACAATTTGGTTTTGTGTTTCAAGGCCAGCAACTTCTCAGGTTCCAGATGAAAGATACCAAATTGGTTATAGAATTCAAAGAAAGAAACTAAAAATGAGCAAATCAGCTGAAGAGGGAATATGGGGCATGAGGTCACTCACATTTGTGGCCTTACAGATCTCACCAAGTTCAATTTTGCTTTTGGGTTTTAGCTCTTAGAACTGTGTTTCAGTAGAGCCCCATTAAGTACCTTCTGTTAGATTCAGTATATGGTTTCAGACTACTGAGCCCCAGGGTACTACCATAATGGGTTGGAGAATGGAAGGAATGGGGAGATGTTGGTCAAAGGGTACAAAACTTTCAATTATAAGATGAACAAGTTCTGGGGAGCTAATGTATAGCATGACTGGTAATGGATGTGTTAATTGACTGTGGTAATCATCACACAGTATATATGTATATCAAATCATCACGTTGACCACGTTGAATATATACAATCCTTAGTTGTCAATTAAATACTTTTAAATAAAAGACCAAAACATGGCAACTCTTCATCAAAAACAAAACGAAACAAAACTTAGAACAAAACAATGAAGTAATACCATACCACTCTCATGCATTGGATCTGCTTTCATTTCATACGTAGTGCTGGCACATTGCAGTTTCATTTTCAGGAATGTGTGTTCTCTGCCTCTTCTTCTACCTCAGATTCTCTTTCACTGGAATGAGAGGACCATTACTGCATTCTATGGGAGTACGGTTTATAGAAAGAGCCTGAATATAACATAAATTCTTATACACACCAGCATTGGGAGAAGGAGTGGCCCTCCGCCCTTCAGCACTTACTGAGTACCTACTAGATGCCCACACCATGCTGGAGGGAGAGGCAGAGGACAGGTCTGCCAACTCCATTTTCCCCTCCCAGGCCTCATCCCACATGGGAAGGATCCTTTCGAGTTTAAACCATTAATCTAGCTCTTTTTAAAATTTTTATCTCATCTCTGAAGTAGCAGAAGCAAACATATTTTAAAATGGATAAATATAGTTTGTGGAAATAAAAATGAATGTTTCTTGAGTATCTGTTATGTGCATGGCACAGTGTTGGAAGCTAGATCCTGGGGCTTTACAAAAATATTCAATTAAATTAGATTTATTTTACCTTTGTTCCTGAATGTGTAGATGTCTTATTTTACTTTAATTATTAACTGTTTCCTAGTTTTAGTGAAGAGAACTTAATATTTTGTAAGGACTGTACTTTTCTTCCTTTATAAGACTTGGGGTCCTATCAATGCTTTTTTCCCTTTATTAACACTTCCTGTTTATATTTTGAGGCTAACTTTGCCTGGACTTAAGTAGGTAATAAGACCAAACAATTCAGTGGTCTTGTGAGTGACATCAAACTAGGTCAGCCCTTAGCAGGGTGTCTCCTTTATCCTAGTTATGCCCCATATTAGTATGGCAAAGAGGGACCATGTTACCTGGTTTGGGGCTGGGGAGTAATCCTGTTTACATTTGCCTTCGATTACATATTCCCAGAGGCAGAGGCTGTAGTGTTTGCATTGTACACTGCCATGTTGTTCTCTTGCACTCTATAAATAATAAATGAAACCAATAATGCAGAGTTTTCATATTAAAATGTATTGAATGGGCCGGGCGCTGTGGCTCACGCCTGTAATCCTAGCTCTTGGGAGGCCGAGGCGGGCGGATTGCTCAAGGTCAGGAGTTCAAAACCAGCCTGAGCAAGAGCGAGACCCCGTCTCTACTATAAACAGAAAGAAATTAATTGGCCAACTGATATATATATAAAAAAAATTAGCCGGGCATAGTGGCGCATGCCTGTAGTCCCAGCTACTCGGGAGGCTGAGGCAGAAGGATCACTCGAGCCCAGGAGTTTGAGGTTGCTGTGAGCTAGGCTGACGCCACGGCACTCACTCTAGCCTGGACAACAAAGTGAGACTCTGTCTCAAAAAAAAAAAAAAAAAAAAAAAAAAATGTATTGAATGGATAATAAGACATCTTACTATTTCTATAAAAGGCCAGATTTATTCTAGAAAAATTGGTATACAAAATGAATTCAGCCTTTTAAAGGCTGCATTTTTCCTTATATTTTTTGTTGGAAATTTGCTTCCATAAGTCATACTGTTAATAACACATTCACTTTACATCTCTGGAGATACAAGTCACATATCGTTTAGAGTAGTCAACAACCTCAAATGTAGTGTTTTTTTGACAAGCTCCTCCTGGGCTTTTAGCTGTACCACAAAATCACCCACATTACAGTTTGATTTAATCATTTTCCTCAAAAGGAGTCCCAGAGGTGAACCCAAACAAAAAGCTACTATCCCTTTATAGTAGGAAAGTAGAGGACACTAGCAATGTACTCAGCTTTCATCTTTTATCTCTTAGATGATAAATTGACCCAAATGTACCTCTGGCCAGGGAGAAGCAAGAACTTCAAACAGTACTATATGTCAAACAATACTATCATAATACTTCTAATTTGAATATCACATCACAATTTCAAGAATGCTTCTGCATTTATCATTGCTTTGTTCTCCTGCAGTACAAATGAGGAAACTGAGGTAACAAAGCAAAAATGTCAAACTCTTCTAATTCTTGGGCTTTTCCCACTTTGGTCCATAGCTTTTCAGTTTACAATGTAAGTTCAGAAATACTCAGGAGTGAAAAACACAGGGTGCATTAAATTAATCCTATGACTTTAAGAGGAATTAAGAAGGGCTTGATCATTCCAGTTCCCTGGAGTAGTGCCCATGGATTGAAAGGATCATGGCCTCTCTGCCTGCCTCAATGTCTGTCATGTTGCTCATTCTACTTCTGTGTTCTCTGGAATGTGCCTCATTCATTCTTTCGTTCATTCCAAATAGTGCTTGAGTGCCAGCTCTGCTGGACCATGTCCCATTGAATATGACTGTAGCCTGCCATGTGATGGGTGCTGGGTGGTCAGTGATGGAAAGAACCAACAAGGCCCTGCTCTCCTGGATTTTACAGAGTCTGATGTGGAGCTTTCTGCTTGTGACTCTTTCCCATGATGCCTGATTCCTTCCCAGCAGGGACTGACCTGTGTCAAATAGTATGATGATGTATTTGCCAATTTGGGGCATGTAGGAATGATATGAGTACACTGGAAGAGGAAATGCTCTTATTTGGATGTTTCCACACCACCCTGTCTCCCTTTGCCTTTTGTAGTGCTATGTTCATTGTTTACTCTTGTTCATTGTACAACCCTCAAAACAGTGTTGCAAACCTTTGCCAATCCATGTGATATCAAAGAAATCAGACCATGGGTGATTATTTCATCACCAAACTCTATGAGTACTGTCTGCATTTTTAATACTTGGACCTTGGTAACTAGAAATAGAATAAAATACTGTGGCCTTAAAACTCTTATCCCCAAGCAAAATTATAATTTTTTTCATCATGTTCCCATATTTTGTCAGTTCTCTTTCATATATGTATGTGTCATTACTGATTTTTTTCCAGATACATTCGAAGTATCTTCATGATATCTGCTTCTGTTTTTTAACATACTATTCCATAAACTAATCAAATTTGTAGCACTTCTCAATTTTCTTCCTGAAACTTCTTATAATTCCTCCTAGCTATTATACATAACAGTTGTTTCTACAAATGTGAGGAGGATGTCTGCATTTCCTTTTATTAAATATTAGTGAAGAGAATGAGCAGTGGCTCCTTGGCATCCCAAATAGTGCTGGGTCCAGAGGATGTTTTATCCTTTAACGGTCCCCAGCTGGACCCTGCATAATGCTGCTATTTCAAAGGTTGGTGCTCGAAGCTGCCACAGTGTATATTCAGCCATCCCTCCTGATCTACATGCGGCTAATTCCTCTGCGAGGATTCATCCCCAAGTAGCTTGACTGGTGGCTTTGCTGTTGTTTGTCTGGGCTGCATGCCTTTGCGAGATGCATGACACGTTCATTTCAGAGGGACTTTGCTCCAGCTAATCCTCGGTGCTAGAGCTGCACGTTGTCAAGTAGCTGTGAGGGGGCAGTGATTATCAGAAATTACAGGAGACCCAGCTTGTATTCATGTGCTGCTGTTCCCATGAGTTAATAGTTTTCTTCCTTTCTTTTTTAAAAAAAGAATAAGCACAACAGAACAACAAGGTGATTTATGAGATATGACATATTTATGTTCTCTGCTTCTAATTTTCATTGTGATTCATGTTGTTTCCAGACTGATATTTTTGTTGTTGCTGCTGTGAGAAGGAAAAAGATGACTGGAGAATATTACTTATGCATTGGTGGCCTGCAGTAATATTGGTACTACCTGGGTTATCAGGGATTTAAAAATAAAACCCAACTATAAGTTATATATGAGCTAGAAACCCTGAGGCTAGGCACAAAAGTCCATCAATAACAATATTAACAATAATAATTCTTTATAAGCCTAGAGAGTTTTATATTTTAAAGCATTTTTATACACCTGATTTCATTTGAGTCTCTCATCAGCCATGTTAAGGTTGATAAGGCAAGCATTATCCAAATTTTAACTTTTGAGAAAACAAAATCTTGCAGAGGTTCAATGGTTGACTCACTTCACAGTACGGGTTTCAGGGGAGGTCTCTGTGTGTTCTCTTGAAATACAGGTCTCTAAGAAAACGGAACCTCAAAGTACCTTTTATATCTTCTTATAAGTCAGAAGTTTTTTATATATTACTCTCTGAGTGATCCAGAAGCAGACATTTCCCAATAAATTATCAGTTTTCATTTCTACATGTTGTGCAACTTTGCAGGAAGTTCCAAGAATGTCTCCAGTAATAGTCCAGGAAGGTGTTTATTGGAGGTCTTTTTTGATTGGAACCCAGATTGGAGCTATAGATGCTTTGATGAGGAGAAATGCATAGAGATTTCTGTCAGAAGGAGGGCACCGCCTTTCATTTCTTCAAAGTATTTACAAGGTGGTGAAGTATAAAGCAGGAAACAAAAGCTAATAAGAGAGGATCGCTTTAAAATCTGATCAAGAGATTTAAATCAGTGTAAAGAACCTGGAGTGCCAGTGTTTCTGCTGCAGTGACACAGACTGTGTGGAAAAAGTCTGCAGTCTGTTGTCCCTGTCTGGGACTAGAGACTGGATGAAACAAATGGAAATGATTAATTATTGTATCTTCATTTTATGCTCAATATATTGAAAATTTAGAAATTTATGAAGCAGAAATTAACAGTTGGGTGATGGCTTACATATGGGATTTAAGAGAAAGGGAGAAAAATATAATTTATTGAAATTCATAAATATTAATCTCTTTTCAATACAAACAAACCTGTGGGCCCATAGCCTGCAATATGAGACTGGCTGAATAGCCGTGGCGTTCGCAGTAGTTGGCTGTGTCAGACCATAGAGATGTGCTGTTCTGGGCATTCTAAGGGAGAGGATGTAAACTTCTCTGTGGAGTGGCCCTTAGGCTCTAGAACTATTCACATTCAAAAGAGATGCCTGGAAAAGCCTCAACATTTATTGTTGAATACTGACATCCTTACACACTGCTTCTCCTAGCCTTGCTGCTAAGACTTTTGCTACAGGTAAAAATAAAGAACATCTTGACTCACCAAACCTGGAGGAGAAAAGTAGCTATTTTAAGATAATAATTGGAGGAAGCATTCATAGATAAAGATCATTCTTAGACTTCTTTTATATCCATAATAGAGAGTTGTGCTCCTTCACCTGACCACCCCCTCCTTGTTACATGGGGTGACACATTGAAGGACTACAAATGGATTTCGGTATTCTGGTAGAGAAAGCATAACCAGGAAGATAAATCTTCTTTTTTTTAATAAAAAGTCCATGATTGGTTCTAAAGGTGAATATCAAAGATTTTTTACATTGTTCCCATTTGTCTATAGGGAGACTCATATGTCAGTATTGGTTAGTGGTACAGCTACTACTTATGCTTCAAGAACAGAAGCTAAAAAGCCCTGCATGCTGGAGGCTGAATGTACGTACCTTCTTTGTGTGGGCTCTTGTTGATGAGAAATGCCCACACACTACCTCCTCTGGCCACACAAGGAAATCAGGTAATTAAAGGAGTGATGGATGTTGCGCTAAAGTTTAAACGTTTCAGGAGGACCTATCTTATTAACACTTTAAAACAAGTGTGCATAATATCATTAATTTTGATTAATTCATTTGCTCTTAATATAGCTTTTAATTTGTAATTCTACGTGAATTACAATGTAATTTGGCATTAATTATACTAAATTGACTATAAGTCAGCCAATCACAATGGGAAATTACTCACAGCTGAAGGTAAAACTGAAATTCTCTATCCAGAAAGGATGACGCTTAGTTAAGAGGCAAATACACTTTAGGCATCCCTTGCTTTGGCTGTGAGAATGACATTGGACCTACTGAGGACTGAAATCTATTCCTTATTCTGCCCATGCTGGGACTATGTACTCTTTGGAGTGAAGCCACATATAATCCAATAAGGGTAAATAATAAAGTAAACAAAGGGTTGATTTATCAGGTTTGCTAGGTCCCCTGAAGAATCTTTTTGCTCTTTTCCTCTCATGTTAAGATTTAGGCAATGTAGAGGGGCTGTGTATTGCTTTAGAATGTTCAATTCCACACCCCTTGGATTCTGGGGGTAGAATAGGCACTTACCCAAATTGGCCTGCTTTTCGTCTTCATGCTTGGTGAAACAGCCAGGAAATTCTGTTTTAAACCCGATGTGTAGTCAGTATCCTGAAGCCACTCCTATTTGACCTGTACACAGACTGCCTTCTGGGCAGAAGAAAGTCATGCCGTAAAAAGGTAACAGCACACTGAGAGAACTAAACCCTCAGGAGATGCTGGAGCATGTGTCATTCATTGATAAAGCTTGCTGCAGGTGCCTGTGAGCACACAAGAAGTGAAGTGACCTGCTGAAGAATGCAGCACTTGAGAAAGTGAGCGAGAGAGCAAGGATGGATTTGGAAAGTACATGTGTTTGAACCCTTTGCCAGATATCTTCCTCTGAGAATTGTCTTTGGAAAACAAAAATTTTGAGATTTTACAGAAATTCATATGAAGGATTTGGCAATATTCTGCTTAAAGTCTATTTGCATGTAGGTGGAACTGTATGAATTTTGTACATATTGGGTACCTTCGTGGTGAGCAATTGACCCATAAAATGAGGTTGAGTTCTGAGGGAACAAATTTTGCTAAATAACAAATCAAAAATTCAAGGCTCTTTTTAATAACCCTTCTTTTTACTTTGTTAATTATATACCCCTGTCTCATCATTCTAACACACAACCTAACAAATAAAATGGCCTAAGTTTTAGGGAAAAATTTTGAGTAAAGAGGTTCAAAACTACCCTGAATCCTGAGCCAGCAACCACCCTGTCTTCTGTCTCGCTTCACACCATACACACATGTGCAGGTAGACACACACAAAAACACGCAACACACACAAGCATCAGACACATTTATCTTTGCAGCTAAAAGTCTGTCTTTTGTTTTGCAGTACTGACCTAAGTCATAATGCTTTCATGATTGCCTGATTGATCTCACCATTAAAGAAGAAAACAGAGATTAGAAGCTTATTTTTGCCACTCCAAGTGTATATAACATTCATCACTAAAATTTTTAAGGATGTTAATGGATATATTTGCTAACAAAAAACTGTATAAATGCAGATTTATATTTCATCAGTTTTCTCCAAATCCTATTTATGCCAGATTTAGCCAGCCTATTACAGAATTTTTTATTCCTTTTACCCAGATATTCTTTTTGATATCAGCATTGGGTTGGTGAGTTCCAGTCCTGTTCCCACCACTGTGGTTTCTAGTATAGCATCAAGTTCTTAACCAAAACAACCCCAGTTTTGTCCATGCCCTCTGATGGATGAGGTCTTTTGAGCTCTTAATGTTCTCCCTGTTCTTATAGAACAGTAAGGATTTAGGGCAGAGAAACTAATACTGAAGTAAACAGAGCAGTGGAGCTGAGAGAAAACATTTACAGGGTATTCCTGCCCTGGGTTTTATCTTCTCATCATTTAGAATGCCAGTGGAATGAATGGGTCTGCTAATCAAACAGTACTGAGAGGTTAGGTCATTGGAAGCCTTTTTAGTCATTTTGTGCTTTTCAAGAGTGAATTTGTTAGAATTATGCTGAATACCCACTTAAAGCCTCAGCTGATAACCCTACCTGTGTTTTATAACTCTGCACTGTCAGAACTCATAATAAGTCAAACATTCTTTCAGTGGTGCTCATAAGGGAGGGAAAAAAAACCCCACAAATTTAAGAGTAATTTCAGATTGTAAATGAAAAGGAGAGGCACGACTGTTCATTTGCACCAATCATGCCTTCCTTTCATCTGCTCTGATTAGGCCTGGTGCGGTTTCATCAGACTCCTCCATCACGGAGCTGTCACTCCAGCCGTCTGTTGATTGAAAACAATCAAGGCTCTGATGGCACAATTATTCTGACCCTTTAACTAGAGGCTGCTGTGATAATGAAAGGTTGATTATGATAGTTTGTGCCTCTTTCAGTTTGCCAAGAAGGTTAATTTGGGCATCAGACGGATGTTTAATGGGCGCTTGCTGGCTACACTGAGGTAAATGAGAACGTGCAGTCTTGGATATTGCACGGATATAGTTTGGCTGTCAATCATTGTCATTTGGAGTTTGTGCCTCACACTCTGGAAATCACATTTTATTTTTTCCTTGGGATTTAATTTATTCTGTGCCCTGAGGAAGTTCTTTCACTCAGTGACCTTCACAGCAGCTTTCTCTGCCTTTTTTTTTTTCTTTTTTCAAATGGAGCTCAAAGGCACAACACATCTAGAAGAGCATTTTTCTTTCATTTTCACTTAAAAATGGAAACTTTAAAAATCCGTCCTTATCACTGCCTTCCAATAGAGCAAATGTTTCCATTCTGATTGTGCAGTGGGGAAGTATAAACGACAGGGATACTTAGTTGGCCAGTTTGCTAATGCGGCAGCTCTCACAGTTGTTCCACACTAACCAGCAAACGTAGTAAATTCAAAATGGGCACATATGTGGAAATGAAGGTTCCATTCTCCTTACATTTCTCTCACTAGCATGTCTCACAACAGTTTGTTGAATTCCTGTTTACTCCTTTTCCCACCTTGTTGGTTAGCATAGGGAGGGGTACAGGTTGGGAGACAGATATTTGACTGTAGAAGCACTAAGGTTATTAAAAGTTGCAAATTTCAATTTGTATAAATCCAGCACCTAATCTTGTAGCTATTTGAAGCATAGGGTAAAAAACGATACAGGCATCTAATAATGCTGGTGTTTACAATGTGCAGCTCATATTGTAATGAGCTTTGCACCTCTTTTATGCATACCTTTTAAAAAGAAAAATAGAGGGAAAGAAAAAATAAAGGAAAAGCTTTATTTCTGTCCCTAAGCTGTGCATAGTGGTTTCATATATAAGGCACCTGAGAGCTAGAATCATTGCTTTGCCTTTTTGTTTGTGTCGTCTTCATTTCCTCCCCCCTCAGTGAACATGCAGCAGTGTATTTCTACCTAGCCTGGGACATTTTTTCTCACATGTCAATTGTAAAACAGTTAAGTCCATAGATATTAAAGCGACAGCACCATAATTATTATAATTTTATTTCAAGTGTTCTATTTTCACATTATTTATTTCTTGCTTTAAAAAAAAAAGCTATTTGTTTTTGAATAGTAGAGAGAGTCATTAGGTGATAATTCAGTCTCACCTGAAGAGGTTCCAAAAATGAATTAAATCTTTGAATCCAGTTGCTGTTTTTAATGCAGCCCTTATTTAATGAACAGTGCTATTTAAAATGTTTATTTTAAAGACATGAGAAGAGGTTTGTGTATATATATATGGTCTTGCCAGATTCTTCACTGTACTAGACCACAAATGATTCTTTTTGTTTAGCTCTATGGACAAGATGGATAAAATAGCCCTCAGGGATGCTTCATAAAATTATCAATTAGTTATGTCTTGTTTTTGTTTCAGAGGTGGGAAGTAAAAAAGGTAATTAGGAAAGAAATGTATCAATCAAATCAATCAGGTTTTTGGAATTTAGAAAAGTAGTATGAGGGTTCATTTTAATATTAACTTGTGGAATCTGTGACAATAAGTGATTTTATTTTATAGATTCCTTGTGTTTGGAAATTAATGGGGGGACCCAAGCAAAGGATGTTTCTCCCTAACATAAGTATAACTCATGTTCCAAATTGTTTTTGGTTGAAGCCTGGCTGGGTTCCAACCTTCCCTAGGAATCTGTGTACCCTTTTTATCTCACTGTGGAAAGCCCATCTCTGATACGGACGCTTTGTGTCCTTCCAAGCTCTCCCACCACACCTGCCACTGTCAGGCTCTCTTGCTACTCAGTCCACCAAGGCTGTGCCCCCCCAGCAGCGGTGTTCCCCCCAGAGCATCTGCTGCTTCCTTGGCTAGTGCTGGCAATGCTGCTACTCCCAGGCTGGGCCTGGACGTTGGGCCCAGTTTCTTTTCCTTCTGCTGTGCTTCCACTGCCACCTTCAAAGTGCCTCTTGCTCTTCCTCCTAACTGTACAAAGAATGTCTCAGATCTGTGATTTCATCAGATTGGACTTCCAAGTTCTCTTGTTCAACAGACACTGATTCTCACTGGAGCTAAAAGACAAGCCTTCCCTCGCCTGTCTCACAGATTAGCCTTTGCAGTAGCCGCTGCCTTCCACGCATTCCTGCATCCATGGTGTCCCTCTTCCATCACAAGTTTGCTGAGACTCTCAAGCCACTGATTCTCCCCAACGGGGCCATCTCTCTTCCTTGTGCTACTGCCTACAGACTAGGCTCTCTAGGCCACTTCCCCCACTCAAACTAAGCCCTGTCCTTCCCTCTCAGCAGAGTTGATTTCTGTTTTGAGACTCATTTGACGTTTACTTGTTTTTAATGATCCTTTCATACCACAAACCCTTTTATATGACCACTTGGATGTTGGCCTAAATCTCCTCTGAAATTTCTACTTGGGTAAAGAAATGTATGATAACTGTGGTGAAGAGTACAGCTTCTTTGATAAAAGACATACTTTGTGTACTATACTCAAAGGTGTTGCAAGGTGGGAAGAGAGGACTCATTGTTCCCCAGTTATTTACACTATGATGAAATGAAGGTAGAGAATGCAGTGTGAAATATGCTCTGTAAGCATCAGTGCTGGTCTGAAATTCACATGGCGAAGGTGGTCAGTGGGTGGCATCACACTTACGTGTACCCTCTGGGGCTCACAGACAGTGTAGACTCTGGCTCCCATTCCCCAGCCCCACCAGCTGACAGGTGGTGCTCCAGTTCCATCCCCGTAATAGGAGAGCCAGGCCCTGAGAGTGCCTAGTCTTGTGCTTCAGTTAGTGGGCTCCCCACTCCAGCCTCTGTGCCCCCTGGCTTTCAAAGATATTTGATTCTTTCATTCTTTGATTCTTTCATTTTGTTTGGAGGCTGCCAACATTAAACCCTTTAATACAGCTTAGGTACTTCCTGGACATCTAAACTCATCAGAATGCCACTTATTTGAGGGATTTGACTATCTCTGTGTCAATAACTTGGGGTAGCTACTTTTGCCTGTAAGGTCCATTTAGTCATACTACCAAAGGTTTGATTTCAGGTGGGGAGCACATGTGCTAATGAACCTGCTCTTGGCCCATTGTTCTTGAATCAATTCATAAAGAAATTGGCAATTGGCAGTTCTTCTGAAATTCATAAAGAAATATTGAAAGGCTTGATGCTCTTAGGATACCCTAAGGCATGTTTACAAATTAAATAGTTTTTTAAAAAGCATAACATTTAGAAATGTGCCAATAACATTTAAAACACCAATTGAAGTAATAACATAGAAAGATGGTTTTTGCATGTGTCTGAACATCTGTCTACAAAAGACTAAAACTTCAAGATTTGTAAGACTTTCTCCCCTAATTCCAAATTCCATGACTATATTTTACAGGGACATATCAAGATACTTGAGATCAAGAATAAGCCTTGAGTTTTATAGTATTAATGGAGCTCGGAAGTGAATGGCAAATAAGAATGCATATATGTGTACTGATTAGAATCTTTCTCACCAAGTTCCTGGCACATAATGGACACTTAATAAATTAAGGAATAGATGAATGAAAAACCTAAAGAAAATACAGTTTTATTGTTTGCCCATAGAACAACAAAATAAGAAGAAAAGTAATCAACTCAGACAATCAGTCATTGTTTTAGTTTTCTCAAGCCAGAGAAATAACGTATATATCTTTTTCCTAGCCAGTAAGTTAACTGAGTTGAGATTTGAGGGGATTCTTATGGACATGAATTCAAATGTTTTTTTATGGGAGACCCAAGCTAAGTAAAGAAAGAAAGTATATATGCTGAGTATTATGTAGAAGCAACTCGGTTTCAGTCTTTCTCTCTTCATTCATTCATTCATGCTTCTCTGATTTAGGATTTTAAAAAAGCACAGAACTTAAATTATTGGGTTAGAATTACTGAGTGCATTTGTGTGAAAATAGGTTCATCATATGGGCTAGTTTATAATCTGTTGCACTGCTATGCTTTTATTGTCACTTTACAACATGCAAAATATTAAATACTGTGTAGTAAGTTTCTTATCAACTATAGAAATCTCACAATTCATATCAATATTGTACAATAGTGTGTTATATAAAAATACTCTGAATGTGATAGCTTTGTCATAAATTCAAAAGACAATTAAATTGGGCAATAGATCGATCTCTTGTAGAAACATTGCCTTCATATTAATTCTCTATATTGTCTAAATATCATAGTTTACCAGGTACTTTCAAATGTTATCTCATTCAGTTCTCTGTAGAACCCTATGATATAGGTAATATCATACTTGTTTTACAGATGATGAAACTGAGTATCAGTATGTTCATGTTTTTCCTAAATGCACAAATACATTAAGTTGCAGAAACAAGTCTTTTGACATCAAGTCCTGCCTACTTTTCGTTGTGTCACAATTACCTCTATGGGCATGTACAATCAGTGGTAGAAAAAAGCATCAGGTTTTCCCTGGGCATCATCTGACTTCACTCTGATAATGCATCCTCACTGCATGCAGTAGCTAGAAAATAATGGGAGATGGTGTGACCCACATAGAGTCACTTTATTCCCTGTTGCCAAACGGATACAAAAGAGTTTTCTTCTATTGACCCAATTCATTTTCTCTTATTTTTCAGTGTTTTAAGCTTAATATCTCACTGACCCTAGGCAAAGTCCCTTTAACATCCAGTAGGACATGCTATATAAATATGCAGGCACTAACATCTTATTTAGAATAATCCTCCGAAGCATTCCCAACCATGAATGACTAAATGGATGAGTACTGTCTTTTGGCTCAGACACCATTATCAGACTATTGAAGAGCAATTTTAGGATGTAAGTCTGTAATTGTACATGTGTTTGGCTCAAACATGAGACTAAGAATGGGTTTCATTTTCCCTGCAGCATCGTCGGCATAGGTGATGTTTGTTGTCTTTTATTGTCTTGAAGGACATTTTTGCCATTTGAAAAGTTTTGTGTATATTAGATATGGGAATGGTATAAAGATAGTTCAAAGGTAAAATTTATGTGAACAGTTTATTAAATATTTGCATTTATGTACAAGATCTCATTCTAGGATTCTAAATAAATAACACTTTGAAGCAGTCACCTTACAAATTTGAGATGTGTTCTTTGGCTGAGATTATTTTATTTTTACAAGAGATGTTACCTAGTAAGTTGCATAATATCTCATCAAAGTTATTCCCAGGAAGAAAAAGACCATGAAATAATCCAGTCTCTGAATGGGGGCTTGTGTATCCATGCACCTTCCCGTGCACACACACACATGCACGTATCTCTCCTGAGTACAGATTTAACCCATTGACTGACACACTAGAAAAAAAATCTTTTCCTTGGGGCCATGGTGTTTTATTTTTATTTATTTATTTTTTGAGACAGAGTCTCACTTTGTTGCCCCAGCTAGAGTGAGTGCTGTGGCGTTAGCCTAGCTCACAGCAGTCTCAAACTCCTGGGCTCAAGTGATCCTATTGCCTCAGCCTCCCGAGTAGCTGGGACTACAGGCATGTGCCACCATGCCCAGCTAATTTTTTCTTTTCTTTTCTTTTTTTTTTTTTTTTTGAGACTGAGTCTCGCTTTATTGCCCAGGCTAGAGTGAGTGCCCTGGCATCAGCCCAGCTCACAGCAACCTCAAACTCCTGGGCTCAAGCAATCCTCCTGCTTCAGCCTCCCAAGTATCTGGGACTACAGGCATGTCCACCATGCCCAGCTACTTTTTTTTCTATATATATATTAGTTGGCCAATAAATTTCTTTCTATTTATAGTAGAGACGAGGTCTCGCTCTTGCTCAGGCTGGTTTTAAACTCCTGACCTTGAGCGATTCTTCTGCCTTGGCTTCCCAGAGTGCTCGGATTGCAGGCGTGAGCCACTGGGGTCATGGTGTTTTATTACGAAAATAGAATAAAAACTTCAAAAACAAAACAATCCTTTCTAATTTAATGAAAAATTTATTTTTTATTGTTTTCTGTACATGAGTTATGTGCAATTTGAAAAATAGTTCACGCGGCTCCCAAAGTGAAGAGATGTGTGAGTTACATACGCTTTATGAGACCCTGGGCTCAAAACTAGCATGAGTTAAATACAACTCACATGGCAGTTAATGTGTTAAAGACAAAAAAATGTCACTTTGTCACTTTGTTTTTCTGAAAAGAAATTTATAAAAACTGTACTATAAAAACATGTGACTTGGATACTAGACACATTAATAATTAATTTTGGTTGCTTCTCCCACCTCTGGGAATTTTAGAGGATTCTATTTTAAAAAATTTTAGTAGATCCATAGGTGACATATACCCTAGAGGTAAAAGAGACTCTCATGCAACTTCAGCCATATATTCATGTTGGTAATGTTAAAATTGGCCTTTCAAAGATTCAAATTAGTAGCCAAATCTCACAGGTAGAAAGGCTCAGAGAATACTGACCTCACCTTTTATCCTATCTTGATTTTTTTCTTCATCTGTATACAATTTACCTTTTAAAAATCCTGTTTTGTTATAAGACTGAGCCAAATGATAATTCAAGTCATTTTTTACTTGCCCTCCTAAATATCTGGAACTTACATGTGGCAGGCCGCAGGGGTTTTTCACTGTGGTTCCCCCAGTTCTATATGTTTATTCTCCTCTATGGGAAAGAGACACCTTCCATCTGAAGGGATTTTCGCTTTTGGAGCTCTGCAGTATATACTTTTAAAAACATGTATAAAAAGCACAAATCTTAGGCACAAATCTTATGTTAGAGGTGGAAGTAAGTGTACTTACCAATCTCCCAACTTTATAAAGTTTTAATGAACAATGAAAGAATATATATTATTATCATATCTGCTAAACTGAATATTCTTTTAAATATCAGTCATTTTTTTTTCTGACAGAGTGTGAGCCTGCATCCTCATCATATTCGGTTTCACTGAAATATATTTCTTACAAGGGAAAAATAGACTATGCATCTTATGTAAGTCTGTAGTCAGCTATAATGGTTAATGTGCAACCTCCCTTGAAAAATCTGTTTTACAAGCAAAATGTTGACACAGTTTTAATTACAGCACTCAAGTGAGCAGTGCTATAATTTTTAATATTCCTCCGTGGTAACATTTTCATTGTTCTGGTAGAAGAAAATGCTCCGATCCTGTGTCCGTTGTTTCTTATGCTTCTGGATTTTATGGGGATATTGTCTTTTTGAACTGAATGTTTCATTTGATCTTAAGAGAATGTGACTATAAGAGAATGTGATTGTAAGATTTGGTGCATTTATTTATTAATATATGCTTTGCCTTCTGTGACGGTCATTATTCTGGCTTAATATATCATTATTTGGACCTTATATGACTCATGTTAAAGGCATCCTTCCACGTAGTATTGCATGGCAAATGCTAAGGTTTTATGTCTATTAGAATTCAGGACATTACAAAATAACATATAAAATTGTATACTTTAATATATAGTGATCGCTGAACTTCCGTTTGAGGATATGGGTTAGAAGATAGAGAGCATGCACAATACTCTATAGTAATACTTAGAAAAATTCAGTCTGTGCATCGTCAAACACATTTCCCTGACTTCCCACTCCTTGTTGCCAAGCTCTTTAACATGCCCTGCTTTTTGGTGGAGGTTCAGGAAAGTCAGTTAGTTGTTGATGTACTTCTGTGCCCTTCCTTTGTCCCCTTCTGAGCAGAAGTGTGGGATTTATGCTGCCTTTCAGGCACAGAGGGGAGACTGGTACCCTGGCATATCTCAGTGGGATAAGACGGACAAGAATATAGACACTGTGACTTCACAGCATGGGCTCCTGCAAAAGGGAGGACTCAGTGTACACCTTTAGCAGAGCTGTCTACAGCCAGATTTTAAATAGAATAATTATATCTGCCCTGGGTAGGGACAGAATAAGACTATGAGTGAAAATACCAGTCATTACTTACTCAGCTCTGGCCAGTGACTTCTGTGATAAAAACATCCTTTTCAGTGAAAAAGAGTATTTGCAGACCAAGACAACAAAACAGTTATTACTTTAAGACAATGTCATAAGCACTTTATCTTTTATTAGTGTTGCTTAAAAAGATTTGATCAATCATCTGATGAGAACCTGTTTTTGTTTTTTGTTTTGTTTTGTTTTGTTTGTGATTTCAAGAGACTGGGTCTCACTAAGTTGCCCAGGCTGGGCTCAGGCAATTCTCCTTCCTCAGCCTCCTGAGTAGCAGGGACTACAGGCATGTGCCACTGTGACCAGCTAGAAGAGCATGTGTGTATATGTGTGTGTGTGTATATATATATACACATTTATATATATGTATATACATATATAACCATTTATAAGATATAAAGATAATTATATGGAAGAGTGCATTGATGTGTATTCTTGGATTTGAGATTTCATAGTGTTTTTTGGAAATTTGTGATATGAGATTTTTTATTATGTTGGCATTGCTTTGGGGTCACATTGTATTACTATATGGACACATATATGGACATATGTAAGCAGAGTTAGACTTCAAAACATCCACTTTAAAAGGATCAAGAATTTTAGATTTCAAAAGGCAGCTTCTAGATGAGTGTGCTTGACATGAAGAGTTGAATTTGGTTCACAACTTGAGGACTTGATAATATTAGGAATATAACATTTGTTCATATAATTGATATATTTCTGAAATACATATAAGAAAGTTACATATGGTAATTGAACTAGAACATTTGTAGAATTTAGGATTATATGCTATTATATTTACATTTATATATATCACATATTCCACTCTGTAGCATAGCAATCAGTGAGGTTACACTGAGAAAACTAAAGGAGAGGGGTTATCTTTTCTGTATATTTTGAGTCAGGTTTATATAACAAGGAATAACCTAGAATTAAAATACATATTCCCATAAAAAGTCCAACAATAATTGAAGACTCAAGACTTGTCCTATCTTCTAAATATTTGTTCTTTCATTGTAAACTCTTTAATTTGTACCATTAAATAAATGTTCTTTATTTCTGAAGTAAATTCATAAATGAGACTCATTGAAAAATATTGCCAAACCTATCTTGAAACAAAGCTTACTTATTTTAAAAACAGACTTTATTTTTCTAATAGAGAATACAGAAGTATTTTTGGACTTGAGTGTATTTGCCTGGATTTTACCTTAAAATAATTATTTATGGAAAAATAATGGCAAGGTGATATAGTAGAGAAATACATTATATAATTTAAAAACTGTGTTTCCAGTTTCAGTTTGCTGCTAATTAGTTGCATGACTTGGGTTAGGTCAGTTAACTAGTCTGGATTTGACTTCCTTTTGTAAAATTGATAAGTTTGAGCCAAATGGATTCTAAAGTTTCTTCTTACTGAAACGTTTTATTGTTTATTCAAAGGCTTAAAAGACTACAATGCTCATTACATTACAAGCATCTCAAATAGAGGCGGCCAGCACCAAGCATGTGAGGGAGGAAAATAGGGTTTATTTATCCATGTCTAGTACATTACATGCTGCAGTGTGGAGTTTGAAAGCCTGTAAAGGCTTTATAGGAAAGCTGGAAAGGTGAGGTAATAAAATAGGAAACTGGAGCCTGTGATAGATAAATAAATATATAAAGGAGAATGAAGGAATTGATATCATTTGCTCAAGAGAAATATGAAAAATAGCCTAGCAACAATTGTTGCCTAGCAATAATTTTTTTAGTTATGCAACAAATATTTATAGCCCACTGTGGGCCAGGCAACATTCTTATCAAAGATCTGAGAATGAGACGAATGAAGTTGGATTAAGCTGTAGCTAATGCTCCTTTTAGGAAGGAACAATTCTCCATTGTGGTCAGATGAATTGGGTCAGGCAGGGTGCTTGGGAGACCTCCTGTTGTACTTACAGGTGAAGGTCGACCATGTTTCAGATGGTTCAGGAAACTTCTCACCTAATGGCACTGTTTCCTAAGCGCTCTTTGTAGTGCCCTCTCAAACTGAATCTGTAATTTCTTTTCCACTGTTGTTCGCTTTGTCACCAAAAAAATAGAAGACAAGACTTTCGGCCGATCATGGTGACTCATGCCTGTAATCCTCACACTTTGGGAGGCCCAGGAAGTAGAATTGCTTCAGGGTCAGGAGTTTGAGAGCAGCCTGAGCAAGAGCAAGACCCTATCTCTACAAATAATAGAAAAAATAAATAATGGGGCATGATGGTACGTGCCTGTAGTCCCAGCGACTCAGGAGGCTGAGGCAGGAGGATAGCTTAAACCCAGGAGTTTCAGGTTGCTGTGAGCTATGATGATGCCATGGCACTCTAGCCAGGGCTACAGAGTGATACCTTGTCTCAAAAAAAAAAAAAAAAAAAAAAAAAAAGACTACATACTCCATTTTCTTCCCCAGTACATGCTAGAATTTGGCATGATGGGGATATAGGTGTAACAGAATAAATAAGATAGAGTAGGATTTCAGCTTCCTCTGAATTATGCTCTCTCAGTGTAGTGTCATTATTTTAAAGGCCACCAGCTCCCAGAATAACCTTTTTCAAGGCTCAGCATCCAAATGCACTGCAAAGCTGTCATCTTTGGGTTCCATGATGTCCCAATGATGAATCAGCCTTCTGCTTTCTATAGTCGCTAAACCCCTTAAATGGGCTCCAGGATGCTCCTCACCACCTTGCCCTTAATTTAGCATGATAGTGAATAGTGCTCTGGTGAGGTTCACAGCATGGAAATGATTTTGAAGCAGCCCATTGTGTTGAATTTTCTCTGCCATTTCTTTTGTTATTTGAATAAACAAGAGTTATCCATGGTTTCAGTAGTTTTTCTCCTTCACATTTTTATGAAAGTAAAAAAAGAGCACAGTAACAGTTTTACATTTATTTATTTATTATTGCAAAAGCAAAAATATAGAGTGTTTAATATGACTTTGTTATCAAAAGAAGCCATTGATTTATAAACCCTATAGAAACAGGGTCTCAAAACCTATCTTACCTGTAATATTAAGCTAATTAGCTATCCTATATCTTAATGATTGCATTATTTAGACTTTATTTGATTTATACCTTCTTAAATTTGAAACAACAGGCTTAATTTACTCTAATAAGGCAGCAATTTATCCTAGTGGATGAAACAGTGCAGCTTCCTAAAGTACCCAAATTCAGATAGCATGATATAAGAATACTGTTTCATGGATGGAAATCTCTCTAAAACCTTCCTATTCGAAGTGTGCTCCATGGGCATATGCATCCCCTAGGTCAGGGGTCCTCAGACTTTTTAAACAGGGGCCCCAGTTCACTGTCCCTCAGACCGTTGGAGGGCTGGACTATAGTTTTAGAAAAACTATGAACAAATTCCTATGCACACTGCACATATCTCACTTTGAGGTAAAAAAACAAGCGGGCAAAAACACCTGCATGTGGCCCACAGGCCGTAGTTTGAGGCCGCCTGCCTAGGTCCTTTATTTATTAAAAAAATTTGTTCTGTAAAATTTGGATTCAGTCAAAAGGATCCAGATGGCCATATGTAGCCCCAAGGCTGTGGGTTCCCCACCCCTGATAGGAGCTTGTTAGAAACTCAGTCCGCATGCTCCCCTTTCCCGCCTACTGAGTCAGAGCCTACACTGTGACTATAAACCCCACGTAACTCATGCACGTGTAAAGTTTGAAAGTGGCAGCAGCGTGGTTCCTTGTAAATTACATTCACTTTTGATCTGGAGTAAAGGTAAACCCAACAAATATGGAGGATTTAGGTAGTTGGAAAATAACAAATTATAAAAGTGTAAAAATTATAGAAATTTTTGAGGAAGTTGGAAATATTGGAAGGAAATAAAGTAAAAATTATCCCAGAAAATGCAAACTAATATATATGCACAAAATATTCTGTAATACATAATATTTGGTGAAATTGAACACGGAAAGCATCATGGTACCTATGACGTGGGGTGATAGTAGACAGAAAGCCAGAAGTTAATCAGTAATAGATCACAGTGGTCACTGTTCCATAGCCAGTTTGATTCATTAGAGATTTCCTTTAAAGTAGAGCATAGTTGAGGCTTATGTACCTCTCGTGCAGTTAGTGACCCTGTTTGCTAGAAAGATAAAGATATATCAGAGAGTGTTTAGAGATGGGCTAGAAGATTGATTATGGCATAGGAAGAACTGATTTATGAGGACAGAGAAAAATAATTAAATGGGCAGCACTATGCTATAAAAAGAGGCTACAGAGACGTGGATATTTATCTAATGTTTCTCCAGTGCTGTTTCCTGTACTATCTATCTGAAAGATGCAGAACTGTAGGGATGTAAGGATGCCAAGAAATTGGTTACAAGGCAAAGCAATATCAGCCGGAATTACTTGATTAAATTAGGAGCAGTATCAAAGATTAAGCTTCAGAAAATTTTACCTGGTGCATAAGAAATGACCTTGAGCAGGAAGATTTTATCCCTGAGAACTTTTTAAAGCACTGTGGGCATAGAATGGAACATCATTTATCAAGTTGTTGGATTATTTCCCTGAAAATAGTTGGAGCCCCATCTCTTGAAACTTCTCAAATAAAGGTAGAGAAAATATAGGCTGCTACATGTGAGAACTCTCTCCACTTCTGGTAGAGACTTTGGTAGTTAATGAATGACATTTTTCTTTTGCAATATCTTTGATTATTACTGATATTGCCATACATGGATACTTCCCCCCTTCAAGTTGGTATATAACTTATTTAAATAGAAAATTCAACCTTCTAGAAAAACATCTAGAGAGGGCCACTTCACCGGGCCTTCACAGGAGGGCCACTGTCTCCTTGAAAACCCTGTGACATTCTCTTTTCATTTCTCTTCACTCTATAATTCATTAGGAGATACAATTCACAATGTATCAGGTGTGGATTCACTTCCTTTATTCATTTCATTCAGAAAGCTAAAAAGACAAACCCAAAGTGCACCTGGCCTTTTTGGAGCCATTTGTCAAATGGCTGCAGAAACTCTGAAATCATTTAATGCCTCAGAGAATTTAGTGATTCTTTTTACCAGGATGAACCCAGCTTGTGTTTGCCAGGGAGCAATGGTCTGAGAATATCACATTTCCTTCTCCCTCCCTCAATAGACTTTCTTTCCCCCAGTGATATGCTTCGTCTCAACAAGGAAGCCCAGAACCCCAATTCCATGGGTCAGAAAGCAAATAAAACACAATAAAATAATCCAATATTCTAATTCGTTGCTTTTTTCTCTTGCTAATTGCTTCAGAGACACATTTATATTGTCTAGGAGATCTAGTTTAATGTAGGTGCTGATAAGAATAATTCATATCAAATATGTTAACTGGAGATATTAGATATACTTCTTTATGCTGAAGTGTGGGAAGATTTGTTAAACTGAAATATTAAGCCACATTAATTAAATTACTTCAGGTATCCCATAAGTGAACTGGGTTTTTTTTATGATATTATAAAAATATTTAATTTTATTACTTATGACTTAATGTACCTACTTTAGTTTTAAGAAATTCTCTTTGCCTGTAGCAAAAAGTTTTTACCCTTTTCCTTCTTGAAAGATATCTGGAAGGGGAAATAAAAATGGTCAGGATTATATTCTGCTTTTGTGTCCATAATAGAAAGATAATCTACTCTATATCCTGTTTTTGTGAACATGACTCTAACAAATTGCCAGAATCTTACATGTGCAAGGAACAATGATCTTCAAGGTGAAAACTAATTGAGAGAGTAAAAAATAAAATTTACAGGTTGCAATCTTCCTTTTTCTTCTCTTGCTTCCAGACTGTTGTACCTACCAATAGGCGGGGAGAATCTTTTTTCTTTCTAAATCATTCTACTCGTGTCGTATTGATTTTCTCTCAAGTACACCCTGTAGTCTCAGATGATCACATATTTTCTTACCTTACTCATATTGATACAGCACTTTGACTCACAGGTTGATATATTTTACTTGAGCTGTGATGACACTTCCCACGTTGACATTTCCTGGTGGTGGGATGTACTAAGGCCTCTTATGCAGGAAACTTAAGGGAACAGGCCATTTCACAACAGTATTTTCCTTCTTTGAAAAGCAATTATTGTTCATCCCAAATGGTACGCTAAGCCCCAGTCTGTGTTGCTTTGCATCTTTCCTAACCCCTCCAGCAATGTCTTGAGTTCTTTGGTATCTCTGCTGATAGAGAAAAAAAATTTCTTCACCTGGGTAATGAAATATTCCAGTTACACTGTTTGTAAGAAAAATTATATTGGTATGGTGTCTGAAAGAATATAGTTGACCTGCCAATGTGCCATTGCGTTTACTGTTTCCTACCTTTGTATCTTCTCTCATCTCGCTTCTCCCTCTGTTTTAGCTAGCTGTGCGGTGGCTGGAGCACAACTGCCACTACCAGTACATGGACGAGCTCCTGCAGTACATCCGCTTTGGCCTGATGGATGTGGACACTCTCCATACAGTTGCCCTGTCCCACCCCCTCGTCCAGGCAAGCGAGACTGCAACAGCCCTGGTCAATGAGGCCCTGGAATACCACCAGAGCATCTATGCACAGCCCGTCTGGCAGACTTGCAGGACCAAACCACGGTTCCAGTCAGACACTCTGTATATCATTGGTGGGAAAAAGCGTGAGGTCTGTAAAGTCAAGGAACTTCGGTACTTCAATCCTGTCGATCAGGAGAATGCTCTCATTGCTGCCATCGCCAACTGGAGTGAGCTGGCGCCCATGCCTGTGGGAAGGAGCCACCATTGTGTGGCAGTCATGGGGGACTTCCTATTTGTAGCAGGTGGGGAAGTTGAGCACGCCAGCGGCCGGACGTGTGCCGTGAGGACTGCATGTCGCTATGACCCCCGCAGTAATTCCTGGGCGGAGATAGCACCCATGAAAAACTGCCGGGAGCATTTTGTGCTAGGTGCCATGGATGAATACCTCTACGCGGTTGGGGGCAGAAACGAACTGCGCCAGGTTCTGCCTACGGTTGAGCGATATTGCCCCAAGAAGAACAAGTGGACTTTCGTTCAGTCCTTTGACAGATCCCTTTCATGTCATGCTGGATATGTGGCTGATGGTCTTCTTTGGATATCAGGTAGAATATGCCTCCTATTATCAAAAACACGTTCATTGTGGTATAAATTTAAAAGTTAGGCTTTGGTAGTGTGGCCGTGTGTAATTGACAGATTGAGCCAGGCATGCTATTTTAGCTAATTAACATTCATTTATTGAGCACCTACTCTAGGGAACAATGTAATTGGAAAGAATGGGCCTTTCTGTGACTTTCTGAGTGAGCAGTGGAGTAAAAATTCAAGAAAGAAATTAATGATTCATCACACCTGTTTTTCTACCAAACCTTCTAGTGTTAGCTCTTGATTATTCATGGATTGTATTGCACAACTTGTGGTTTATCTAAATCCTTTGCTTTTTATTTCACCGTTGGCTGCCTGGCTAGGAGCTGTCTGATCAAAGTTAAGGCAGGAAAAATAAAAGCCCAGTAAATCCATTTTGCTAGTTGTAGCAATGGGTGTGTATCCAGGTAATAGCTATGCTGTGCATTGAGGGAAGGGATTTAAGTTACTAAAACAAAGTTTTTGTATTATCTGTGCATAGTCATTACTCATGGCATCCTAATTCTTCATTCCTATTTACTTTCCCATTCTTGCTGATTATTTGGGGATACCTTTTGAGCTCTATTTTATTATTAACTTTTTGTCTTTTTAAGAAAATGTCATCGATTATAGAAAAAGTAGAATGGCTAGGAAAATGAACCCCATGTACCCCAATCCCAGATTTAATAGTTTTCCACGCCTTGCCGGTCTTGTTTCATCCACACCAGCATGCCCCCACTCATCCCTCTTGGCTGCCTTTTTGCTTGTACAGAAGGAGTATTTGAGGCATATGTCATCAACATCACATTATCAGCCTGTGATGAGAAAGGCCTGAAGTGTTCCCCTTTGAAAGGGTTTCCTATAGGGGAAGAAAGTTGTGTCTTCTCTCTGTTGGAAGATACCCATTTTGTAACCCAAATGGAACTTGTTGGATTTCTGTGTCATCAAGGCCAAAGAGGAATAGAAAGGCCAAATAATTTAAATATTAAGGATAACTTCGATTTTTCTTAACTTAGAAGCAATGATCACTTTTAAGTATACCTTCGAAGGCTTCTCAGCTTTCCTCAATCATCATCTCTAGTTTTTTAATACCTACTCTGACAAAATTCTACCTTGCATTTAAACTAAATTCACTTGGACTCTGCCTGTTTTTTCTTCTGCTGTTCTCAGTAACCAGGAAGATAGTCACAGTCTCAGTTTCTCTGGGTGGCATCTTAATTATTGTCGATTTGCTGATTTTGAGTGACAAAACATAGCTCATGTCAGGATTTAAATGCTCAATAAATTAATAAATAAATTGAGATTAGGATTAATGAAGGAAGAGGACAAATGAGGTGGACCCAACAATTATTGGTCCTGTATTCCAAATAAACATTAGGAATATGCACGTGTGTTAGTATATGTAGATATATTTGAATTAGAACCTTATTTATCTAGTCACTGTTCCTTTTTCTTAAAAAATATATTTCAACAGTTAAGAAAATAACCACCAGAACTATATCCTGTTAGCTTTGCTGTGGTAGCTTTAAAGTAGGCAGCAAATAAGTCTTTGCTAATAGATGGAACAGATCTGTATTTGTCTAGGATAACAACACAATGATGGATTTATGAAATCGATGCAATTTATGTCTTCTCCCAATTTACATTCCTTCCATTGATTCATTTAGTTTCATATATTGTTAATGTATACATTCCTAAATTTTGCATTATTTTCTAAATTTTGTATGAATTTCTCATAAATATTTTATTAAGTATTCCTTATGGCTTTGGCTATAAAACTAACTTGTAAAAAAATTCTGGAGTTTCCCTTACACAGTCTAAAAGATATGACTACTTAATACCTTCTTCAGTGAGGCCTTAAGAAAGCACAGAAGCTCATCTGAGACTGGCTAGATCTATCATCCTGGTATGAAGCTGACTTCCCTTTCAATATGGGTCTATATGTTTCCTTTTCCATTTTATTAAGTCTATCAACTTATTACAGATCTTATTGCTGTCTCACTTTGTTTTTCTCCTACTGTGAAAGGAAATACATTTTCTTTGTTCTTCCTTTGCACTAATGTATGCTGCCTGTGTTAACCAGACTTAATGAAAACAATCACAATTTTCTCAGGTTTGTTTCTCCCTACTGTGTACTTGAGATGAGAAACTCACTTTCCTGTGTACAGTGCAGTACCTTTAATTGGAAAGAAAAGGAAATCGCCAGTGACATTTCTAATACTATCAGTCGTCTGCCTCTTTCCTCAGGCCCAGCTTATAATAAATCAATTGTGAATCTAACCATGAATAGGGAGGGGCGACTAGATTTGCTAATGGGCCCCTTAACAAAAAGACAGGTATATTTCACCCTGCCTATCACAGATTTAGAAGTGTTAACTTGATTTATTGGAGCAGATGAAAATGTTTGAGGCTATTCCTTATCCTTTACCAAATAATCAAGTATTGCCGATTTAGTTCATGGGGAATTGGGCATTGGCATCTTTCTGGTGTTTTGCAAGCTTTGCCTGAGGTGGAGGTAGTATGGATTATAGAATGTGAATTTTAGGGGCTTAGCTCTGTTCCATAGAACACAAAATGAATGTTTCTTTAGAGATTCAACGTCTCCGACAGCTCCTTTTCCCCGTCTGTTTCGTGATCAGGACATCTTGAAACCTGTTCATAGTTTTTAAAGTGTCACAAGCTGAGAGAAATTCAGAAAATCAGGCTGTATGGAAATACCCACTAGCATTTAATTTAAGATGTTAGAAACAGTCAAATTGTATAGGTTCCTGTAGTATTTAACGTTGTGACCCAGTTCACAAATGTTCCATACCATTTTGATTTGAAATTCATAGTACCAAAATAAAATAAGCATTAAATATCCTACAGCCATGTTTTAAAATATATGCTCTCTGTTGTAAAGTATAGTTTGTGAGCTACTAAGAAGATTCTTTTTTACTGAGGGAAAATTAATCCTGAGCTTGTTTTAAAGAGCAACTTATTTTTTCATTTTTATCAAATGGCACCAAGATAATGAGAGGCTAACCACAAAATTAGTGTTCATAAAACTGTAAAAATAAGGCAAATGTTATTGCATTTACTCAAAAGCAACATTTAGTGCTTTCTTGATTCTCTTGAGGAATGCTGCATTCTTACAAAGTATAGTCTTGGGTCACAGATAAATAAAATTATTTCAGCAAACACACTTCCTGCCCTCTAGGAGCTGACAATCAAAGAGTTTTTCAGATATTTCATTAATGAAAGAACATTTGTTAAAGCTTCTTTAACTCCCTAGAAGCTATGTGTATTTTCATCTTGATTAAATTTATATGAAGCCTGCATTGGCCCATTTTAAATAACTTTAATTTATTCAAACCTTTGGTTTTTTCTAGTATTCATTAAAATTAAAACAATGTAAAATTTCATTAACATTTTAAAAATATCAGTTTATCTTACTGTATTTGTACAGATATTATTTTTCTTATAGCTAAAAAATTATATACAAAATATTGGGAACTAACAGCCGGCTTGGCAGAGGCTTGGGTTATGGTGCACTGAGATCACAGACTATGGTCTCTGTTACACACGCACACACAGACACACACATGTGTGTCTTGCTCCACCTCTTACCAATCATAAGATGCTGAGATGCTGAGAAACTTGCTCCACCTCTTACCAATCATGAGATGCTGAGCAAAGTTTCTAATCTAAGTCCTATTCCAGGCTAGTGCTGGAGCAATAGTGCAGAATATAGTACAGGGGATAGACTTAAACAGATCATTGTAATACAGCGTGTGATGACAGAAGTCTTTTCAAAGCACATAAGAGTGCAAAGCAGGGGTAACTGTGTAGGGGGCATGATAGGTAGCACCTCCCGCTTAACTTGGCCACTTTCTGCTATCCATTAACCCCTCTCTGTCCTCCTGCTTAAACTTCATGGTTCAATCATTTCAATACTTCTTTCACCCTCTGACAAACACACAATGTTGGAAAACCCAGTGATCCACTTGGCCTGTGCCTGTACCCAGGGAGTTGGGCCCTCGTGGGTAGGACGGTTAGCAGGAGAGCCTGGCGTGGGTATATACCTACCTTACCAGGCACAGTGGCACCTGCAGCCCTATCTGTACTCTGTCCCCACTCCCACTTCCCTCTCCTTCACTGGCTCTGACTTCCTCACTTTCCTCGGATCCTCCTCTCAAACTCAAAGAGAAGACCTTGCCTTGGGTTTCTTAGAGTACATATAAGTGAGATAACATGAAGAGGCAAAGAGTGTAAGGATACACTCCTGATACACAGATGGGCACCTGAGATTGTCTGGAAAGGGAAGAAGAGCAGAAGGTCGAGAAACACCAGCAAAGAGGGTCCAGGGTGAGGGGAACTGAGGAAGGAGCCTGGGAATGCAGGGTGGGCAAAGTCAGAGGAGGAGGAGGAGGAGGTGTGACTGAAACCAATACCAAAAAAGTGTGCCCAATAAGTGAGAGCTGCCCAGTACTACAGGGACATCAAAGTTTATAGTATTTCCACTTCATTTTTCAATCAGGAAAACTTTAGTGCAAGTAGTTTCAGGGGAGTGGAAGAAGGTAGAAACTAGAATATAGTAGTTTAAGATGTGATTGGAAAGTGAGGAAGAAGTTGGGATAAAGGCTGTCTTAGTTTGATACTCAGGAACAGACGTGCTATTTGAACTTCATTCCTTGAATCTGAGTTTACCAAACAACTTTCCATTTATTATGTGGCTTCCGATATACTTCTACCTATAGGAAAAGAATGTGCTATTTCTGGGTATATATATTTTAGTCCATGTAACAACCACATTTTTTCATTGTAAATTAATCAGTCACATTTTAGTTGTAGGAAGAAAAAAGATGATTAGGAAGGAAAGAAAAAGAAGGAAGAAGGAAGTCTGGCTGATTCTCTAAGAGAGTAGCTAGAAGAGGAAATTCAATGTCAAAGGAAGGATTTTTTGTTTGTTTATTTAAAGATGCAAGTGCATTAAGCAAATTCGTAGATAAGGGAAAAAAGAGATTGAAATCAAAGGTGTAGGGAAAGGGGGCATCTGTTTGGTTGGTAAATTCTGAGAGCATCTCCCAGATGCCAGGAATGTGATAAGTTCCAAGGATACAATGTTGACAACAAACAGAGAACAGGATACAATGTTGACAACAAACAGGAAGGAGGGAGTTGGGGAAGGGGTTAGATCTTGAACCCAAGAAGAAAGGGATCCCTCAAACCCCAAGCCTGGAGGGGAGGAGATAATTCAGGGTGTGGACCTAGGTAATCTCACAGGTGAGTGGCAGGAACCCAAATACTTCCTTGTTGATGGATTCAAGTGAAAAATAGAGGTCTGCTGAGATTGTGCTGCTTCAGGACTAGGTAGAGGGCCTGTGGAGAGTGACCTTGGAAAAGTCTCTAAGAGAAAACAGGGAACTGACAGGTTAAAGAAAATTAGGTGTTCAGAGCCCACATTAAGATTGGAAACCACAAAATTGTAGCGGCCCCATTTGTAAGTTTCTGTCCTATTTTTTGGTGGTGCTCAGCAGAGAATTTAGAGAAGGTAGATCCTTGGATTCACTCATGATGGAAGGTTTTTTGGCTGCAATAGCCCAGAGAACCCCATTGGAAGGAGAGGGAAAACAATGTGTATTGTGGGAGCACATACATGAGAGAATGCCTGTTTGTTGCCCCTGGAGGCGGCCATCATGTGAGGAAGCCGACTGACTAGGTTTGGAGCTAGATAACTTGACACTTAAAAGTGTCTAGTGAATTGGAAAGTCCATGAAGAATTAAATCTTTATTGCTTCGGATTCTAGCAACCAGCTGCCCCCAGCAGTTAACTGTTTTTCTTCTTCACTTCTGCCACAATCTTTTCTGTTCCCCATTTCCCCCGCCCCATCTGAAAGATACTAAAACAAAACCCCTACAGTATTGAATTGAGATAGACACCAAATAGAAATGAATTACAGTGATTCTAAAAGAGCTAAATAATTTGAAGGAAAGAAAGCAATCAGATCACCTGCAATCTCCAAATAATTAACAAAGCTTCATCTTAAACTAATTTACCTGTAATCTGAAGAAGTAACATTTTATTTACTCTCACATCACTGCTCAGGAAATGAGGCTTGAAGAGGTTAAATGATTCCCCAGATCACACAGCTATAATTTGACAAAGTTAGAATTTGAACTCTGTGTCTCTGGTTTTTTTAAACCACGCTTTTCCCGCTAAATTACACAGGTACCAGTTGTTTGTTTATCACTATAGTGAAGGTCTGGAAAATAGATGTTTAAATTATAAAAGAACTTCCAAATGACATAAAACTGAAAGTAAATGATACACAGAAGAATAATGATATCTGGGGATTTGTTTAGAATCAACAATCATTGATTGTCTTTAATTGCTTAACTATCCATCTTTCTCGGGGCCAGAAATGGGACACATAATGTCTTCCTTTTTGTGGTTCTACAGTTCAGTTTCTAAAACATAAACCACAATATAAAGTTAAAATGTAAAAAGGAAACTTTGTGATAAAACTGAACTACTCCAAAATATTACATATCATAGCACAGTGGTCTATGGCTTTAAAATTGATAGTTAAGTAGGTTTTTTTGTTTTTTTTTTTTTTTTTTTTTTCGTGTTCAGATTATTGACTCCAGAGCTCTCCTTATGGAGAGAACTGCCTTCATTTAGATGATGCACTTGTGTCTTTCTAGATGGGTCTAGAAAATGATAGTAGAATGAAAGGTCAACTGCTGGATTGTTCTACCAAAGAATATTGGAAATACATTGTTTTCTGTATTCTCAAGGAGAGAAGATGGTTAAAGTTGTATCATAGAAATAGAGAATGGCTGAGAATTTGGTTGATGGCCAGAGGGAGATAAAAGATCCAGGAAGAACAGCAAAGCCAGGACATAAAAGACAGAGGTGGCCTTGAGAGCTTGACCCTGCTAGACACATGCAGAAATCTTTATAGGCAGGATTTTAACTTTCTACAGAATGAGGAAATGAGGGGTGGGAGTTAGAGCTAATTTTATTAGGCTTTTAAAGGGCAGATGAACCTAGTCGACACCTGTAATGTGGTAGATTTTGCCCTCATTTTTGTCATTTCACTTATTTAAAACAACACAGGGTGCATACTTTATATCTGGGTCTCAAGTTTGTATCTGTTCAATCTAGATGACACAAATATTTATATCATCAAGTGCAGCAACCCTGTATTTATGAATATTTTGTAAATTTGAGATTTTCTCTGCAGGTTTTGAGTATATTACTCATCCATTTGTGTGAGTTCCTCAACTATGACAGAAATAATATGGATACTAGTTTTAATTTAATGCATGGATTAAGTAATGCTTCAAGTTGCTAATTTAGTAGAAAGCTTCTTGGCTGTAATTGTTTATGTAGCATTTTAAACATTCTGAAAATATGGACAGTCTGATGTCATATAAAAATAGATAATAAAAAGTTTATTTTGTGTTTATTTTAAACATTCCTAAGGTATCACTTTTATCAAGGGCTGATAATGAGTTTAGCTCTATAAACAGTGACTAATATGAACTCATACTTATTAATTAAACTCTAAGTGTGAAATTTTAGTCTTTTGAGAATTTTAGCAGATTTTGGGAGGAGGAGCTTAAACTACTAAAGAAGGAAAAAGCCATTGGATATGCATATAAACTAGCTAGAAATTCTGATTTTGAGAAAAAGAAATACAAGAAATCTGACTGCAAAATTAATTTATTAATTCAATATTCCACACATAGTCACTTGTATCTTTTATGGAAAGGGTAAGAAATTTTGATAAACAGCTACAATATTATAGTAAATGTCCCTCTATGGATTGCTTCTGTGCCATGCACTCTAGTTCTTCTAAAACCTAAGAGAGAGGTATCATCCTCTCTGTTTTGCATGCTAGGAATCTGAGCTTGGTTATGTTAAACGGATTCCCCAAGGACAGTCATAAAGGAGCCGGTGTTAATGCCATAGCCTGTCCCCAAACTCCTCCCTTAGACTAGTGTGAAGCTGGCCCCTGAAGGCCTCCAGGAGAGTAACAAAGAACTTGGTATGGTTTTCCTCAATCCTGAACTTGTTGGTAGAATTCCAACCTAGAGCATGCTCCAGCCTAAGAGCGTGGAGATGATCGCTTCTTTGCTTCCTGCTCCATCCTGCTTGTGCAGTAGCGCTGCATGAGGAACCACAGGCAGCTACTTACTCCTAGAGTTTAGTATGTAAGACTCTTTATTAACAGAAGTATTTTCTGCCTTTGAAAAAAGACTAGTGGAGCCATCAGACTTGACCCTCACCAAAATATAATAAGAGCAGTTTTTCTGTGCACTCTGTTTTATAGATACTGTCAGCATTGACCAGTTGTTGCTTTTGAACATAGTATGAGTGTAAGTCAGTCGGTGATCTTGGTGGCAGAGGCAAAGGTTGCTTGTTTGGCAGTCACTTGTCATCCTCTCTCTGCTATACATTCATTCTCCATTTGTCACAACATCTCGTGGGGAGTTGTACAGGGAGGCTTAAGAAAAATGCTTTACTCTTGTCTCGATGATAGAAAGCATTTCTCACTGCTGATAGCATGGTGTAACTTTTTATTCCTTCTGGCAGTGTTTAAAGACTTATTTGACTTTGGGGGAACCTACAGTATATCTTTAAGTCACAGTTCAAAAGTATGAGATGGGGTTGCTTATTTTCAGTTTCGGCTGAAAAGTCTTAACTTTGTGGCACTTCAAAGTTAGAGAAAACTTGGTTTTAAAAATGGATGCTGATACAAGATGGCATATTTAATGACAGATGTATCTATAGAAAGCTGTTAAGATGCAGATTATCCCTCCTGGGGTGGGGGAGGGAGATCAAAACTGCCAATCTATAAAATATACTCGATAGAGGAAGGCATGGAATCTATCTTTGCAAGTGCTTTGATTGCAGGGGACAGTATAGCAGCATGTGGCATCATAACCCAGAGCAGACAAATCAGCTTGATGACTTTGAAAGCCAGGAATACTGCTGCAGGCAAGGGTACTCCAGTCTAGGAGAAATTAAAACATATAGAGACTGTTATTAATTCCGTATCTATTTTTGTATAGTCAAATCTGTATGCAAATCCTTAGCATCTCATTTCGGCAGATTAATCTAAAAGTGAAGAGTGTTATGTGAAGGGAATGTAATGATAAAGCTCTACAAATGAGTAACACTGCTAAAGAAATGTGGGCTGCAAACTTGGATGATTTTTTTTAAGATTTATTTTTCTATAGTGAGTAGAAATGGTGTTTATTTATATGCTCATTTTATAAATTATTTCAAAGGGGAAACCAATAGAATGAATTCCCAAGGTTTTCCTTTGAAATCCTGACTTGGCAAAAGTTACATCACTAGGTTTGTTAAGCACCTCCTGTGGTTTTACATTCTAGAGGTAATCAACCCAATAACTAACTGGGACTTTTATTTTTACTCTCAACTGGCAACCTAATACCTCATTTCTAAACATTGTCTTCTGAGTGAAAATTTTTATGTAAGGGTAAGGAATCTAATTACTGACTACAGATTAAGAGAAGTATTATAGATGCATCTGTGGAAGATAGTAAATAATAATTCTAAAGAACACGGAGATGAATTGTATGCCCTGCTTGGGAGAGGGAATGTAACAGCTACGTTATAATCCATTGGTTGTACATTTAATCTATAATGGGCAGAGTCTGATACATATGGTAGTGTAAATATTTTTAAATAGTGTCATAAAACAGTTTACTGCAGTAGGTATTAATTCTGTCCCATATTTCTAAAACAAGTAGAGAAACTTTCAAAGTTTTAAAGTAATGGGTAGAGCATTACTCTCTGTTCCCTTTTAATTGTAGAAATGCTCATAGGCAAGTTGGACATTAATCTGTTGACTATGGCCCAAATCAAAAGCACTGGCAATCATTTTAACCCTGAAGACTTGTGAGGCCTCAATAGATTTGATTATTCTTGTGCGCTTATGCTGAGAAAGTATTACTAAACATTTCATTTTAAGTCATATAAGAAAGGGAAGGTTGGGGGTAAGAGCAAATACACTTCTGTATTTATTTTGACACACATCTTGCCTCTATTAGGCATTTTATCCTCTCTTTTTTAAAAATCCTTTTGTTTTGTTTTTTTCTTTAAATAACCCAAATGTTTATCAATTTACACTTTTCCTAAGTGTGTTTTCCTTTCCTTTGATTTCATTTTAGAAATGAGAAATTCAACAAGAAATACAGAGACTTTCTGTGAGAGTAGGAAACTCATTTCTTTCTGTTCTTTGTGGATTTCCTCTGCAGACAAAGCTTTTGTTGATTTTTAAAGTCTTAAATCTTCAAGTTTCAGAGAGAATAAAAAAGTAGCCCTCTATTTAATAATAGCCATGGCCACTTGCATAGAACATATAATCTCTTTATTGGGATTGAGTGAGAGAGTAATGATTGGCCTAGATAGGTTCCGTCCCTTTTATTTATCTTATTAGTATTGATTGATCATTGCAGCTCAGTTGAGGATTAGGCACTAATTCTTTAGATTCTGGTTGACTTGACTCCTGGCCATGGGGTTGATAGTGGTGACTATTCAAAGTATTTGAACCTCAAAGCACAAAGATGCTTTGCACCAGATAAAGTTAAACAGATAGGAAGACTTTATTCAAAACTATAGCAATAGGGGAGAGAGATCAGAATGTAGTTAGAAATTAACTCCATCAAAACAATAGGTTTTTAAGAGTATAGGTTTTAAGCACTGGGGTGAGCTAGTGGGAAAGTACCGAGGAACTTTGGGGGGAAAGTTAATCAATGGATATGTTGAACACATCCCAGTTATTCCTGAGTTTGCAATTTTTTTCTCTGTGATTAGACCATCTGTTTTTGCTAATTGGCGCCCATCAAAATTAGGGTCTTACCCACCTATGGAAAATGGGACATAGGGCAGTTTCTATAACTATCTATCTTGATGATTACATTTCAAAAGGATGGCTCCAGGGTTCTCCAGGAAGATATTTTTGGGTTGTAAAACTGGCAAGCAGCTTTTAAAATGATTTACATCTCAAAGATGCAGAGAAAGAATTTATAAATTTTCTAAAGTAAATGCTCTAAGAAAAGGAAGGTCCTGGGCTTAGAGTCAGGAAGCAGCCTGTTTAGTCAAGCTGACGGTAATGTTAAGGCCATCTTGGTGAGTGTTGTAACAGTTCATATTTTTTAAATTGAAAAAATTTAAGTAGGAAACTTCTTTTAGTCTGGCTCAATTTTACATCTTTATTGAAAAATTGGCTGCTTATTCGTGATACTTTTTAAAATAAGAATGTTAGTCCTCTTAAACCAGTGTCTCTAGAACTATGTATAAGGCAATATTTCTAAAGATAGATTTTTTTGGTCCCGCATTATTTTGTTACCTAACATTTAATATCCACTGGTGTTATTTTCTTATTATACTGTTTTATGTGTTTGATAGAGTTGTTTTCCATTTGATAGTAAAAATTAAAGCAAAATTAATAATTTCTGGGTTTTACAGGGTTCAGTGTACACCATGAGTATGAAAGAAATATGAGGACAAATAGGAGAAACTTAGTGGGAAGTGTGATGACTTTTTAGTGGTTCTTGATTAAGCAAAAGGTCTCAAGTCTCTGGGATATAAGCAGTTGTGAAGAGGGCTTCAAAAGAGTTGACCACAACAGCAGTTGCACTGGAGAACTCTAGATTTGAGCTGTCCGATACGGTAGCTGTTTGCCATATTGAGCTTTGACATGTGGCTAATCTGTATTGAGATGTGCTGTGTCAAATACAAACTGAATTTTGAAGACTTAACATGGAAAAAATATAAAATATCTCAATAATTTTTACATTGATTTAATGTTGAAATGATAATATTTTGGCTATATCAAGGTAAACGCTATGACATTTCATTTCACTGTTTCTTTTTCCTTTTTTAATGTGGCTGCTGGAAAATTT
The DNA here is from genome assembly GCF_040939455.1 of Microcebus murinus. Classification (NCBI taxonomy): domain Eukaryota; kingdom Metazoa; phylum Chordata; class Mammalia; order Primates; family Cheirogaleidae; genus Microcebus; species Microcebus murinus. Next base: position 59,624,868 of record NC_134108.1, on the reverse strand, counting down.
ATTATTGCATATGTGACTTACATTTGTGTCTCTTGTTATATTTTATTGTACAGCACTGGTTCTAGATCCCTTTTCATAAATAATGCCTTTTGTTAAACATGGTTCTTCTAAGGAGATATCAAGATAATTACTATGTTAGTGTACAGAGGTTTGAGCATTTAAAACTGCCAATTTAGCTGAGGACAAGAATATTCCATGTGACTGTGTCCCTGGCATAAATTGTATAGAGATTTGTCTGTGTATATTATGTTCACCCCTAAATCTCTCCCTGTACTTTGCCCCTCATTCTGGCCATGCAGAGCAGCTCACCAGAATTGGGGGCCTCTTGGTAATGCCAGCATACTTGTTGCTTGCTCTCAACTGGATTGCTTCTGAAATGTTTCTTGAAAATGAAACTGCTTCAACAATAAGCTTTTTAATTATGTCATGGGTTCACCACGAGGGTATACAAACAGATCCTCAGCAGTAGCTAATTTTCCTTTAATTGTATCTCATTCTTATGTTGAAATATCCTATTTCTTATTCATGAAAAGCTCTAACACATGTTAATCCATTACAGGTGGAGTAACTAACACGGCACAGTATCAGAACAGACTAATGGTATATGAACCTAACCAGGTAAGAATCATATAAGAAAAGCTTATTACCTTAATTAAAATGAATTTTAAAAGATTTTCACAGTAATTAGTAATTGGAATGCCAAGTGTGTACACACACATGCATCTTAAGCTTATATAGAGAATAGGAAGCATCTGGTTACACTGCTTTTTGGTTCCTTCTTTATTTTTTTGTTACAAAATTTCAGCTTCTCTAGTTTTATGCTCTATACAATGTGTCACTCTTTTAGAGTTTTGCATAATATAGAAAGGGTTTTGGCCGGGCGCGGTGGCTCACGCCTGTAATCCTAGCACTTTGGGAGGCCGAGGCGGGCGGATTGCTCAAGGTCAGGAGTTCGAAACCAGCCTGAGCGAGACCCCGTCTCTACCAAAAATAGAAATAAATTAATTGACCAACTAAAAATATATATACAAAAAATTAGCCGGGCATGGTGGCGCATGCCTGTAGTCCCAGCTACTCGGGAGGCTGAGGCAGTAGGATCGCTGAGCCCCGGAGTTTGAGGTTGCTGTGAGCTAGGCTGACGCCATGGGCACTCACTCTAGCCTGGGCAACAAAGTGAGACTCTGTCTCAAAAAAAAAAAAAGAAAGGGTTTTGATTGTCCTGTTGCTGTGTCCTTCTGGAAGGGGTGCCATTCTTGGAGGGGAACATGCTTATGGGTTTCATTATTCTTAAATAAAATAATAAATGTTATTTAACTTAATATAGCCAGAATGACATAGAATAGTATCTAGGAGTAGTCTGAAGTAGAAGTAGCTGAAGACTTTTCATCTCACAGCTGGAGACTGAATTAGAAGCATCTTGGTGGTGCCTGTCCCTTCTGTCCACTTCTCATGCCCACTTAATGAGGTTTTTTTCCCCCAAAAGAACTATTTTTATTCTCTTTTCCTTCTACCAAAATATTTATGACTTTGGCAAATGTCTGTTGAATTTTTCCATTTCTGTGATGTAGGTAATATAAATATTTTTCCTGATTATGATGATATTTCAAAATGATTTGATTTGGAAGTTTCATATCAGGTGAAGATAATGGGATATGAAATAACAGGTTGACTTCGACAGTCTGAGTCAGGATTGGTTACCAACTGTATGTCCAAAGTGACCTCAGTGTATTTGGTATCTTTTGATTTTAACAATTACTTGATTCTGAATTTAATGAAGGCATTTTTCTATTTGCAATGTTTCCTGATGTCATTAGAAGCTGTAGATTTCAGAGACCAAATGTCCAGGGGTCAGCTGTCTCAAGAGGGATCATTAATTGGAGTTGCTTGAGTTTGGTGCACACGTGGTTAAAGAGGAAGAAGGTGTTAACATTTCTCAAATGAGTTCTGTTTGATGTTTGTACACACATGCTCTTTTTTAAAATTCTGCTGGCATATTGTTTATGGTGGGTACTGGCAAACATCACATCTGCTTGCATCTTGCTCAGAATCTCAATAACTCTATCATTCAGCCTTGGTGCTTATTTCTCTTCTAGGCCTTTGTGGAGAGTCGATAATGCCTGCCATCTGCCACAGAGCACATCGCTACCTGCCAACAGGCAGGCTGGGGTGACCTCTGCTTCCCCACCACTGATTAGTATTCACACGCTAGCTTATTAGGAATGACCCCACCAGGCCTCTCTGTTTCTTTGCCTTTGCAGCGGTTGGCGGCTCACCTGGCAGGCACTGCAGTGAAGGAAGCTAAAGATATAATCAGGGGATGCAGGCAGGCTTTGCAAACCAGATGGCATCTGTAGTCTTGTGGCAGGGGACCGGACTGCTAATACAAACATTGATTCCTAATACTAATGGGTTGTCTCACGGAAAACACCTAAGAAAAGCATCATCAGAGTTTGAGTTAAATTCACTCAGTGTATTAAAGATATTTCTTAACAAAATATCTGAAAGAAAGGCTTGACTGTTTTATTAAAGAAGATATTTTATTGGAAGGAGATTCTTATTATGACATGTTTAAACGGGGAGCAGATAAATGAAAGCCTCTCAAACTGTACAAATCACTTTTTTTTTTTCTGGAGTGTATCTTTAAAAGAGAAATTAGAAATGAGCTAGTAGATATGCCTATAGTGAATGGAACAATGTTTATACAAACATGTTTGTTGTTGCTTTTGCTTCTTCCCTTACAGCTTTGTGAAATGGTGAAATTCTATGTATTCAAAACATCGTATGATTTTGTTTTTCTGGCCGAAATCCAAATTTTTTTTTGGCAAAAAGGAATCTGGGTTCTTCCTATATATGTTTAGTGTTTATGGGGAAAGAAAATGGTTAGGTTTACTTACCTGTCCATTACTTAGTTGAGATTTAAAATTAAAGTCATATTTGATTTTCATCTAATTTTACAAGAGGAGCCTTTCCCATCTCATTATTGAGGGTGACCTAGAACCAAATATTGAAGGTTTCACCATTCCTTAAAGTTGTCATATAAAACTTGGCCTTCTACCAAAACAAATAAATGTGTGCCTAGAAATAACTTCCCCATTTGGCAGAAGATGTGATTATAAATATGTTAAAGGAGGCTGATACAAAGGAAGTGTATATAAGTATATAAGTGTAATAAGGTTTATTGCTCAACTAAATCTTTGCTCCTCCACTGATCTCAGGTTAATTTTTACCCTGGCTTATGTAGGGGCCTCAGGTACCCAGTGATTATTATCACAGTAATTTAAAAAACGTGAACATGTATTGGACATTTATTATCTGCTGACATTTTTCTAAGTGCTTTGTGTGTATTAGGTCATTTAATCTTCACAACAGGCTTATCAGGTAGGTATTATTATCCCCATTTTACAGCTGAGGAAACAGGCACAGAGATGTTAAATTGTTCAAGATTACACACAGGTTCTAAACCCATTCACTCTGGATCCAAAGACTGTTTTCTTAATTCTTACACCACTATACACAGTATACCTGTGTGCTTTCACTCTTAAGTAATGTGTATGAGTAAATTCTCTTAATTGGGTGAGATAAGCATTAAGAAAATTTGAGTGTTCCTCCTATAAAATGCAAAATGCACTATAAAGTGCAACCACAAAGAAGAGGAAATGCCTTATGTCAGTAGGAAAATAGAATATGTGGTTCTTTACTTGTTTTCATGTAAGATGCTTCTACCTTTCAATGTATATAAACATTCAGATAGAATGTGATTGATAAATATTAGGGTTTCACTAATGAGGCACCGACTGCTGTTTTCTGCCACGCAGGTCTCCGATTAACAGAATGCACTTGAACTTCTTTTTTTCAGAATAAGTGGATAAGCCGCAGCCCCATGCTACAGAGAAGGGTCTACCATTCCATGGCTGCTGTTCAAAGGAAGCTTTATGTTCTTGGAGGCAATGATCTAGACTACAATAATGACCGGATCCTTGTACGCCATATAGATTCTTATAACATAGACACTGACCAGTGGACGCGTTGTAATTTCAACCTGTTGACTGGCAAGTACCTTTGATTAAGTAAAGTAGAAAAAACAGAGATTCAAGAAGTTGCCCAACTTGATTCTTAGACATTCTCAGTGCATCTCTAAAAATTAAGTGCACAGTAGAACAACTAGCATTTATTAACCAGAAAGGTGTGCATTATTTATTTCACAACAAAACTGAACTCATTCAGGTGGCTGAGCACCGAGTTTCTCAGTGCCTGTGTTACCTTTACACATGTCCCCATGTGGCTTAGGGCCACATAAAGTCCATTATTGCCAATCAGTATTAACATAGGAACTTTGACACAGAGAGGAGAAAGCAGGCACTGAAAGAGTTAATAACTCTTTAGAGAAGGAATTTATTTTTTACTTCTCACTGCTTTTAGTCCACTTTTATTTCTTGTGAGTTCAAGAGAATGGTCTTCATTATTTGTCACTGTCAAATATTGTTTCTGGGTATATTATCCTACAAATGAAACCTTTTGGGATGGGGAACTTGTGGCCTTGGGAGCACACGTGGCCTTCTGGATCCTTGAGTGTGGCCTTTTGACTGAATCCAAATTTTATAGAACAAATCCTTTTAATAAAGGGATTTGTTCTGTGAAGTTTAGATTCGGTTGACGGGCTGCACTTGCGGATGTGGAGGGCCACATGTGGCCATGAGGCTGCAGGTTCCCCACCCTCAGAGGAACACTGAACAACCTACCCTTCCTGTTTCTTTAGGGGTTGGAAACTTTTTCCCTCTTGTCAGCTTGCGTTACTAACATCCATAAGCGATCTGGTCCCTTCCAGGGCAGCTCAAATCACAGACTCAAAACGGTGGGTTGGATTAATTCCTAAAGACATTTTAACATGCTGAGTGGGCACTCGATCAGTCAGAGCTGCTGCTGGGGTAGGCAACGTTGGGAGCATAACCAGAGGTTTGGATGCTTTGTATTGAGCTCCTGTGTTAGCAAAATGATTTTTGAGGCCCACCAACAAGAACTGAACTCTTAAGTTTTACTGGTACCTTAGGCCCTTCGTCCTGGCTCTGTGATTCTGCCTGCTGTAGGATCCACCTTATTTATTACTCCAGTCAGTCCTCTGTCAGCCCATCAATAAAAAGAGACTCTTTCACTCTCTGATGGCCTCAAGGGAAGAATATGTGGTAGTGAGTTATTCTGTCTTCTTTTTGAAATAGGAGAGGAAACCTTTTATCATTTTGGTGTGTCAGAATCTAGGGATTATCCAGGATGGTCCCAGCTCTGGAACTTTTAATATTATCTTAAAACTGTTGTGTATGCAAAGAAAGGGAGGATAGCAACTTTATCCATCTTTTCTGCCATTTGTCTTCATTTGGGGCATGGCTCTGGTTTATTGGCTTCTTGGGGTTGCAGCTGTTACTTTACAAATGTAAACCCGTGCCTAAAAAGCATTTTTAAGTACAAGAGATGTTTTGCATTTTTAAAAGATATCTTATTTCAACCACTATAAATCAATAGCGTACAACATAGTACAGAACTCTTAGTTATGCATGGCTTACTATCACTGTATTTACTAACTCAGCTAGCTAATACGTATTTTGGCTTGGTTCTGACCCAGCACAGATTTATTCTCTGAGTAATAGTGCTTAATTCTTCCAAGTACTAGGAGGCAATGATTAGTTGCTGCAAAAATCCCATGGTGTGTACAAGTGTGCCACAGGGGGAAATTGTATCTCTTAGTGGCAAAAGGGTTAATTAAAACATGCAAAAAATGGATTTATTTTTTTCTTTGTATTCAATTCTCTTTACTGTAGGCCAAAATGAATCTGGAGTTGCTGTTCATAATGGGAGAATATATTTAGTTGGTGGATATTCAATTTGGACAAATGAGCCTCTGGCTTGTATCCAGGTGAGTCGCTGACGTTCCTTTTGAAGTTTGCTCAAGTGGTTCGGTGAGGTTACCAATGCTGCTACTGGAGAAAGAGATATATACATGTAGAAAGAGGCTCAGTGTCCCTTTTTATGTACAGCTAATTCAGCCACTAAACTTCATCCTGTATCCTAAAAATGATGTCTAATAAATGATTGAAGCTTATTGAAAATAAAGGTGGGAAGGAACGTTGAAAATATATGTAATATATACTGGAAATGGGGAAAGAGGGGAAACCATCTCCTTTCCCATAAACCAAAAAATTCTAAAAATTTTACAAATGTCTCCTTTCCATGCCATTGCCTGATATTTTATATCGTAATTTGTTCATTTCCACAAATGCCACCTCCAGAGGTGTTCTTCCTTCTTGGCAGAGGCTGTGAGCAGCGGTGATTTGTGACTGGTCTGACAGGGACAGCCTCTGCCCCAAAGCGTAGCCCTGGCACTTTGGCATGTGAGCAGCCCAGGCTGGGCAGGTTGCCAGCTGGACCTTTCAGAACAATGATAGTCTTTGTTGATGTACATATTTATGGTGTTATTCCTATTATTATTTTCCAGTTTTTATCATAGTTTTCTGTTTTACATGTTCTGTGATAAAGTATTGATATGTATTAGGCCTGACCTCCAGAAAAGTATATCCTTATTATCTAATCTCATCTTTGTGGCAAGATTTTTAACAACTGCATTAATATCTTTAGTAGTTGCAGAACTATTCAAGCTTTGTGTTTTTTCTTCAGTCACATCTTACATTTTCAAAAAACTTCCATGTCTAAGTTTTCAAAACTGCTAACATATAGTTGATGTTATCCTTAGTTGTATCTCCCTTTACATTCATAAAATTGTTTGTCTTTTCTTCTCTTGACTTGTCTTGCCAGAGGTTTGTCTGGGGATTTTAATATACCTCAATTATTCATACAGGTCAAGCAGAAAAAACTATCAGCAGGAGTAGGATAGAGATATAATTAACAAGCTTGTCCAAATGGATGAGAGTTCTGAATTGAACAATTAGAGAGGATATATTTTTCTTGCATACATGGAGCATTTACAGAAACCAATCATGTGCTAGGGTTAAGGAAACTTTAATAAATTTCAAATTTTAAGTATTATATAGTATTATGTGTCTCCAATACAATGAAATTAAGTTAGAATTTAACAGAAAGTTAAATAAACCCATATATATCTGGAAATAATAAAACACATTGCAACATAACTTATGGGTTAAAGAAGTCATGGTGGAACTTTTAAAAATTCCCAGAACTGTGTGATGATGAAAACAATATATAGCAAAGCTTGTGGGATAGATATAGCTTAATAAGTTAGAAAATAAACCAAAAAAATGAACTCAAAGAAAGTAGGAGAGAGAAAAGTGAGAGGAAATTAATGAACTAGAAAAACAATAATATAGTAGAAAAAATTATCAAAGCCATGCCAAGAAAAAAAGCCACATAAGACTTTAAGGGAGTTAATTAAAGGCTGCCTTGTACTAGTTTTAGTTAGTTGATTGAAGGCTGCCTTGTACTAGAGCTTAGTCATATCTTTTGGATAACAACAAATGACCAAACTCTTTTCTCCCAAAGAGTGTTTCTTTCTAGTCTTTGTCCAAGCCTGTATTTGGCAGTCTTCATAGTCTTTTAGGTTTCTTTCTATACTTTACTTTTCAGAATTCATAAAAGTTTGAATTGGGTAATAGGTAGTGCTCTGTAGTGCCGGAATGCTGTTTTTTAAGTGGCTTTCGGACCCTTCATTTGATTACTTGCACAGTGGAAGTTTGGGTTTATCAGGAAGTAAAGTTGCAAATTTTAAATACATTTGTGGGTATATTTCTATAATTTTAGTATCAAATTAGCTCAAGAGATAGAAAACAAGTTGAAGCTATAACATAATGAGAAAATAAAGAACACTTTGTATGTATCAGATTTAGGAGACCGAAGTGCTGCCATAGTTCAAAATTTTTGCATATTGCCTATTTTGGAATAGTCCTGAAAGTTAGCTTGTAAGACATAGAAAATTCAACAAAAATAGAAACAAAAAAAAACTTGACAGTCATTGTTTTCTTTGTCCCCAAAGAACTTTTCTTTAGAACAATCACTAATCATATACACTAATTAATTGCTAATGGTGTCTGACTGTTCCCAAACAAGCAAATCTATCCTCAAGAGGTGAAGGGAGTACAAGTGTATATTTTAAACACTGAGGATATTCAAGAGTATTACCAGGATTAAGGCGATTCTAAAAGGGGATTCAAACATTTTTAAATCAATACTTATGTAATAAATTTCACCTCTGAGATCATACAATAAAATGTTAATATATTTGGTTTTTAAAAAAAGTCAACATTTACAAACCTAATGCCTAAGATAAAAAAAAAAAAAAAAAAAAAAAAAAAGTCAACATGATGGGTAGTTCTGTGTTTAGTAGCCATTTTGATGAGCAGAATCAATCCTTTTGCCAATGCTGTGTTTACTACCTTGGCTGGCACACTGGTCCTACAAAGCACAGACAAATTTGATAAAAGTTTTAAGAGCCTTTTACTATTAATAGATAATAAGTGTCCATTTAAGCATATGGATTGTCAAAGAGACACTTAGAATAGAAGTCTTCATGGATAATAGACATCATACATCATGAATATCTTTCATTTTAGGTATTGACAACTGGTTACAGGTTATGTTATCACTCATTCTGAACTAAGGCTCAAATATTTTTTTATTTTCTGGGTAACTACAGAACTATTTATTTCAGTGCACTAACAGTAATATATTGATAGTTGGAGAGGCTGGCTACATGTTCAAAAGTGGGCAATTTCTTTACTACTTGCTGGAAGAATATCCAACAGACCAAGATTATGGGAGACAGGAAGACTGGAATGGTTTTTATGAGAAAATGTTGGTTAGACAGCAGAAATTCCTAAGTACAAGTTAGCAGGTTGAAAGGGACAGGAGAGTGGTCAAGAAAATCATATGCATACTGATAATATCAAAAGTTTAAATTTTTCACGTCTTAAATCACAAATCTAATCCGTAATCCCAAAATTAATCCACAATTCATCCAAGAGCATGGCTGATTAACAGAGGTCATACTTAAATAGTTCAGAGATTGCCCCATTAGCATTCAGAAGGATTAAAATCATTTTTTTTTCCCCCTCAAAAATACCAGCCAGTAACTCATCTCATTGGAATGCCTGTTCTGGACCCTAATCCAAGCTCATTTAACTGTCATTTGTGGGATTCAGCCACTCTGGGATGAGGCACTTCAGATGTTGAAAAAGCATACTATTTTATTTCCTGCTACTACCCCGATTTAGCAGACTTCTTAATCCATCACAAGGACAACCCAAACAAGAGAAAAGCTGAGTTCTCTTAAATTAGATTGAGCTTTGGACTTTTTAGTAATAATGACTAATAGAAATAGTGGACACAGATTCCTGACAAAAATGAAGGTGCCCCTGTTTGCTTAATGGGCGTGTAAGCAAATGTTTGGCACAGAAGTTTGACTTTAATCTGGTGCACCATGGATGGCAAGTGGCACATAAGGGAGCAGCTGCATAAGTGTGCAAGTGATTAGTCTGTGTTTCCAGATAACCTCTACTGTTCTCTTCATTTACTATTATTTCCTTTTGGCTGGAGGATATGCTGCCAAGCTGGCACCACCTTCTCCCAAACGCCTTCTTTCTGCCAGTTTACAGGGGAGTGTTTTGGAGAAGAACTGCCAATGCTTCCTTTTCCCTTCTCAGATTAAATACATTACATCTGCTTAACATATGCAGTCTCTGTTGGCCCAGGGAACCAGACAAAAGCTCTCTGGATGATTATCTCACTGAGATTTTGCCTTCTAAAAAAATGTTTTCACTTGCGGGAGGGATATCATGAATGGCACAAAATCCTTGCTCTTTCTGTGTTGCATCCTTGAGCTCAAATACTGGCTCTACCACTCAACTAGCCATGTGACCTTGAGAAAGTCACTTCTCTCTGTATCTTAATCTTCTTTTCTATAAATTGAAAACAAAACCTAACCTTATATAGTTGTGGTAAATATCAAATGATCTCTAATTTACTTTCTAAATTTAATGAACTACTAGTCAAAATCCCATTGGGATTTTCCTTTTCTCACCAGCTGGAGAAGTGATACTTATCAACTGATCTTAAAGTTTCTTTAGGAAAGTAATATATTAGAATAATCAAGATTTTTGAAAATGGAGAGTCTTGCATACCCAGTCAAAACAACTGTAAATGTGATATTGCAAGAAGATACATAAATTAACAAAAGAGAACTGAGAAAAAGTTTGTATTTTATATATGAATTATTTAAAATTAGTAGTGGCAGGGTATATTGTTCAATAAATGGATTGGGACAGCTAAATATCCATTTGGGGAAAAATAGCTAAAACTTTAATCATTCTTTTGTTCTAAAGCTTAGTAATTTTCCTCCTTTATGAGCTTGGATCCCCAAATTACAAGAGCCCCTTTTATCTAAAATAATGCATTAGTGCAGTTAAAGGATTAAAAGTTATCCACACAGGTGGCAGATGAGGGCATAACAGGGGACAAGATCATTAAAGAAGGGTACTGAGAGGTCTGTGGTTGGAATACTGGGGTATACCTATATTTGGGATGCAGGTAAAGGAAAAGGGACCAAAGGTGGATTGTAGTAGGAAAATGTCAATGACAAACTTTTATTTATTTTTAAATCATGGAATCCAAGGGAGGAAAGGTTTTAAATGAAGTTAGAGGAAAGTCAGATGAAGAGAGATTAAGATGAAGAGTGTTGGAAAGAGCCTAGTAGGTTTGACAAATGGGGGGAGAGCAGCTTTCCTGAAGAATTTTTCTAGTAAGATTAAGCTATTAATAGATAGTTAGGTGACGGCAGGCACAGACTAACAAAGAAGCTGTGCTATATGACACAGAACACCAGCAATGAGTGGGAAATAAGTGGGGCAAAATTTCCAGAATTGATTGAACTAATTTTGAACCTGCTGCTAAACGGTATTATAATATTCTACTGCGTGCTGGACACTGAGCTAGATGTCATCAATTTTCACAACAAAGCTTCAATGCCTTGTTCCCTTCATTTTACAGGTGAGGATTTGTAAGCCAACATTATGACACTTCACTATCTACTAACTAGCTTGGGCAAGTTATTTAACCAGTCTGAGGCAGTTTTATTAAATAAGGATAATGCTACTAACCTTATCACTGTTCTAAGGATTAAATGATTATAAACACATGTGTGTTTATATATGTACACATATAAACATATAATGTAGCACTTTGTAGGAGGTTAATAAATATTTGTTACCATCCTAGCAAGAAAAGTAATAGGTTCCTAAAGTATAGTGATGGTGGCATAATGGAATTTAAGTTCAGGCTTCCTTTTATGTGTACACATCTTTATTCTGAGCAATCGTCTTTGACATACAGGCTTCTTTTCTTCCTCTTTTTCAGGTACTGGATGTAAGTAGAGAAGGTAAAGAGGAAGTATTCTATGGGCCTACACTCCCTTTTGCTTCCAATGGAATAGCAGCATGCTTTCTTCCAGCTCCATATTTCACATGCCCTAACCTTCAAACTCTTCAAGTGCCTCATCATAGGATTGGCACCATCTGAAAAGCCAATGCTCTGTTAATAACCATCATAAACAGGAGGAAAAACAAAGCCCTGACTTTTGGATACTGGTCATGAAAAGACTCAGCGCTCAATGCTTCCTTGTCTTGTTTTATATATCTTATATTCAGATAAATATTAGCAAAAAATGAACAGTTTTCTAAAATACATTATTGAAAACTTATGTCACCCTTCTCATTGTATGTCAGCACACAATACAATATGTTTGACTTTTATTGTGGTATAGCTTAGTGCCAGCTTACTGGTACATTATTGTTCCATTGGTCTTTAGAACATTCTTTGTAGACTTCTTCTATTCAGCACTGTCAAGAACAACATGACGTTAGTAAGGCAATTTATTTCACACAATGGCATCAATGATCTTAAAAAAAGAACTCCATACTTAATCCTTTTACTACTTAACACCTAGGTTTGTCATTTTTCTTTTTAAAATTTAACATTATGCAGCCCTGCTCAGTAGAGACTCAGCATTATGACACTGTAAATTTTTAAATGCTATGTTTTATTCAAGGTGATACAAATAATAGAAGTGCACTGGAACAGCAGTTGGAATACCTAGATTCTTCATCTTGGTTACTCTGGCCTTGGGTCATAACCTAACTCTACAATGCTTCAGTTTTCTTACCTTTTAATGAGAATATTACTGATTTACATATTAATTCAAAAGAACATTGTGACAATTAGGCAAATGCTTTGAAGTACTTTGTCTAATATCACACCATCTTTAGAATCTTGTAAATGAACAGGATGATTTTTTTGAAGTTTAAAAATTACCACATAGAACTTTGAAAACATGCTATGGGATAAATAATTCTGAAAATCATGTGAAAGAGATACAATAATTAGGAAATAGGGAGTTTACCAAAACCAAAGATATTTAAACTTGTACAAATCCTTGTCTCAAATAATAACTCTAATGTCTCATTTAAAGTCATTTAGTGAAAAATGACATTTTAAAGCTAAAAAAAAATTTAGTTGTACTAATTATGGTACCATAAAGTGCTTTGACATAAATTTGAACCTAGAATTGGCAGTTCTAATAAAAGTTTTTCCACTTTGTTAAAGGTTATGTCAATCTTGAGTGCTTGTGGGATTCTTCACCACCACCAATACATATTTTATTACCACATTTAATAATGAATAAGAATTCTTTTCTTAGGCTAGGTTTTGGGGTTTGCTTTGTCTATAACAAAAAATAAATAAAACAAATTAATCACATTTGAGTATAACTTCAACAAATCTAATGTGAGTTTTTCTTTTTTCCTAATTTTGTCAGGACCTAGGTAATCTTTATTACAAGACTTTACTCTGACATTTTTTCCCCTTGGCAGTTTAATCATTCAGCAATCCCTCTCTTATAGGAAATTGTCATTTTATTCATGTAATCATTTTTAGTAATGAAAAGTGAATGAAAAAGAATCTTTCTATCTTAAATACAGAATTCACTAACTTTATATATTGTTAGAAGACACCTAAAGTATTGTTTTTAAAATATATATGTTTTTGGTTATTCAGATTAAAGGACAGGAGGGGAGACCAGAGGTAAGGAAAAAGGTAAATTTTTAAAAGAACAGGAAATTTAGTTTAGACAAACAAAAAACTTAAGAGTATTTGGGCAGTTCTGAACAGTGAAAATTGATATTGGTAATTGATATTTAGAATGATGAGTTCCTTTCAAAGGTATAAGCCATCTAAACTTGATTTTTAAAATGCTTTACCAAGCCAGGACAATGGACTCCAGCAACCCATTTAAGAAATCCTTTCAACAAGGACATAAGAAATATTTCAGGTGTACTAAATTTTCTATTGGGCACATGAATTTTCCCTCCAGCAGTTTTGCCTTATGAAACCATTAAAATCTATTTGTATTCCCAGACCCTACATCCAATCAATGAAAGAGAAATGGTCTAAAAATAAGCTTGCCTGACTGATAATGGAAAGGCAGCCTGAGACTACCCTTGATTATTTCTATATAGATTTCTAACCATATAAATCAGCATATATTATCAGACCCCTCCATGGTGATCTTTATAATTTATTCACTAATATTATAGAATTGAACTCAGAATTTTTAAAACGTTTTGCAGAGTTCAGACACATCCTTTACACCTAAGTAGCATCAAAATAAAACATCCCATCCCTATAAAGAAAACAACTCGGGTTACTTGTAATTAGATCCTTTTCCTCAAAGTATCAATAATAAGAGAAATAAAAATTCTATTAAATTATGTTTGGTCATGTAAGCCAAATTCTATTGAAACTATTCAAATATATATTTTCTATTTAAGTGAACTATAGTAATTCATCTTCCATTTTTACTACTCAAAATTGAAGGCCATATTGTATTAAATATTTATATTTAACGTGAATTTTTATAGGAAGACTGTAAGACTTCCAAACATCTAAATATGACTTCAAGATTTTACTTTAACCACTTCAGTACGGACTTCAACTATAGTTGATAGCCACAGAAGAACGTGCACAGCCGAGCGTTGACTTTAGCTGACAGTCGTGATATGACTTTTCTAATTTTTCATTTATCAAAATAAAATTGTGAACATTTAATGAAAACATAAATGTATATGTTACCTATTCTGATTTACATTACAAGTAAAGCTGCTTGTAAAATAAAACAAGCTTTCAGTGCTTTAAAGCTTTCCTCATCACACAAGAGCAAAACAGATTTGTTGTCAATGCACAGCACAAGCTATCCTGCGGACTGTGAGTGCCAGCTGTGGTCAAAGTTTCCCGGCCGGTGAGCGCCGTACCGAAGTGGTTAAAAAAGAAAACAAAAAGGAGATACTCTTATGGGAGGAAAAGCAAGCAAAGACAGGAATTTCTAAGATAATGTGTATGTACAATGCAACAACATTCCTTAGATCAGGCGTCCTCCAACTATGGCCCGAGGGCCACACGTGGGTGTTTTTGCCCGTTTGTTTTTTTTACTTCAAAATAAGATATGTGCAGTGTGCATAGGAATTTGTTCATAGTTTTTTAAAACTATAGTCCGGCCCTCCAACGGTCTGAAGGACAGTGAACTGGCCCCCTGTTTAAAAAGTTTGAGGAGCCCTGCTAGATCCTTAATAACAAAATGACAGTTAGGTTATGATTAGCTATAGTTCATAGCTCGAGCCATTAACTATAGAATGCTGATTGCAATGTATTTCATTTTTCAAGATATATTTCTTGACCCAGAAAAGGTTGAAATGTTTTCTTGAAGTAATAGTAGAACCATGATAGAATATATGATCCCAAGAAGGAAACAAACTATTTCAAAGTTGGCAAACATAACATACAATATTGAAAAAAAAATGGGATCATTCATCTAGGACTGTGGTCTCCAACCTCTGGGCGGTAGACCAGTACCAGTGTGTGGCCTGTTAGGAACAGGCTGCACAGCAGGAGGTGAGTAGCAGGTGAGCCAGCAAAACTTCATCTGTATTTATAGCCACTCCCCACAGCTCGCATCACCCCTGAGCTCTGCCTCCTGTCAGACCAGCAGCAGCATTAGATTCTCACAGGAGTGCGAACTCTACTATAAACTGTACATGTGAGAGATCCAGGTTGTGTGCCCCTTATGAGAATCTAATACCTGATGATCAGAGGTGGAGCTGAGGCAGTGATGCTAGTGCTGGGAAGCAGCTGCAAATACAGATCATCATAAGCAGAGAAATCTGACTGCACAATACATATAGTGTGCTTGACTCATCCTGAAACCCCTTTCCCCCAAAGCCCCCATGTGTGGAAAAATTGTCTTCCATAAAACCAGTCTCTGGTGCCAAAAAGGTTTGGGGCTGCTGATCTAGGACATCATTAGAGAAAGAGGAACAAAATTGAGAGGTGTACTTTGGCTTTATTGTGCATGAATAATGTTTATACACCTCCAAACAGAATATGGGCCACCACATACTTTCATTGATCCTTACAATAACATTGTGAAATATTAATAGCAAAGGATCGTTATTTATTTTTCTCCATGAAGGAACTGGGCTCAAAAAGGTTAAGTAACTAGCTAAAGGTCACAAAGTAGAGCTGAGTTTGAGACCCAGGTGGGTTCCCAAAATTAAAACTAGAGCTCTTACCACCAAGTAACACTCACCACAAAAAGGAGTCAAGGATAACGTGGCAACTGGTAAAATAAACAATTTAGATGAGATAAAGTTAAAACAGTTGAGAAACAATAGCTAT
This sequence comes from Microcebus murinus, assembly GCF_040939455.1. Taxonomy (NCBI): domain Eukaryota; kingdom Metazoa; phylum Chordata; class Mammalia; order Primates; family Cheirogaleidae; genus Microcebus; species Microcebus murinus. The sequence goes on along the minus strand of NC_134108.1, from coordinate 59,609,133 downwards.
TAAAGGAAATGAAACAGGTTTAGGTCCCTGTATAAGGTGCTAAGTTGTAAGAAGTTCTGACTGAACAAAAGGATAGATCAGCTGACCTTTCAGATGGCTTCTGTTAGTAATCTTAAGATTTTCTAGAATATTACTTATACTTTTTCTTAAATGCTCTTGTATTTCTTCCTCCTGATATGTCTTTTAATGACAACTCCAAAAGACAGGATAAGTGGAGAAAAAAATCTGGCAATTCTTGGGACCTGTTGGTGTAAATTTAAAAGATATTATCTGTACACTCCTTTAGCCAGAGTCAGTCTTGTTCCTAACAGAGGTAAGTGTGCTTTGTGTTTTATTAATTTGCCTCACATACAGTATAAAAAAAACCCAAACAAATAAATCCCATCTTCCAACATCCCACCCCCCAAAAAAACCCAGAATAGGGCAGCCCGATAATTTGAAAAATATATTTAAAAAAAAAAAAAAAGAAAAAGAATAAGCACGATAAATTAGGCACAAGGCAGGAAAGCAGGAAGTTACATAACAGTAGAAAGTCTATGGATGAACCAGTACAAATCTGCTTAACACTCATACACAGAAAACACTCCCAGTTAGAAAGTTTCTTTAGTTTAACTAAAATCTCTTCAAAATAGAATGCAGTTTTGTAAAGTTCCAAGGATCTTATTACATAGTTACTAATTAAGTTTTATTTCCTTATTTATATACTTTTTATTTACAGTTTATGTAAGGAAAAAAATCTTAGAAATTATTTTTACCAGAACATTATACAATTAATTAAAAATAGGAATTAGAGTGGTGCAAAGTGGCTTCAGATAGTGATAATTAATAGATAAGATGAAGCACAAAATATATTAGGTATTATCATTTTCCAGTTTCTGCATCTCATCTTGTCCCATTGGTCCTAGGTGAGATAAAAGTTTGCTATAGGCTTCCCTGTTTGAGAAAAAAGAAAAGAAAGCAAATATCTTTGTTACCTCTTTTTCATTATTTTCAAGTATTTACGAAGTAAACCTGCCCATCCATCAATTCATCCATCCATCCATCCATCAGGCTTAGCATAATACTTTTAAAAATTAAACCTTTATATATAGTGTGAGTAAACCTAGATGTCAAGATTGACAGTTTTTTAAAGTATGAATTTATATATAAAAATGTGGGCTAAGAATGACATGTAAAAGTTCATTAACTATGAAATACTATAATGCTTATAGGTAATGAAATACACATTCATGGACTATTGTTTAGTGATTATAATGGGGAGACTTGTGTCACAAACATAAGTATTAAAACAAAAATTCTATAATCATAGATGTATGTAACCATTTTGGTATGTTATATACCCTATTTTCTTTTTTATCTTCTTAGAAGTTTAATAACAAAATATTCTTTCTCCCATTAGATTCTCTAGTACTTCCCTGTATTTGAGGTGTTTTTTTTAAAAGATTTATTGTGCCTACCAGTATATTTCATCAGTGTAAATACCTGTGCTGTTCAGAATCTTTAAAACCAACCCTTTCATGGACGTGCCCCACACACAAAGTAGTAGGCTAGTAGGGCATTTGGCCCAACAGCATACTACATTAGGGCAGTTCCCACAAAGCCTCTCCAGTTTTTCATTCACACTTGAAGACTGCTCAGAGAAGCAAGATATTAGACAGTCCTTGCACTAACTTGTTTTGTGATATAATAATAAACACCATTTCTTCAAAGCTATCATTTAAAGTGACCCAATCTTCCACTAGCCAAATTACTATGCAAGAGAAGAAAAGAGATGCTCTACTCTGGTGTAGAAAAGCCATACAAGGATGGTCTCTCTGGTTTTCCCTTTTTTGGTTTTCATTTACTGTATTGAAAAGATGGATTCCACTAGTTAGCTAAAGCTATATTCAATATAGTCATGTCTCCTAGAAAAATCTTAATTATGACATTGTATAGTCAAAAATTTTTAACTAAAAATGGTAATATGCATATGTACTAGAACAGTCTAATATGTGTATGTATGTTGATACATATACATGCACAAATGACATGATTAAAATAGTCATACGGCCCACAACAGCATTTTGGTTAATAATGATGGCAGTCCCACAAAATTATAATGAAGCTAAAAAATTGCTATTGTCTAGTGACATCACAGCCACTGTAAGGTCACAGAACAATGCATTAGTTATATGTTTGTGGTTATATGGGTGTAAACAAACCTGTGCTGTCAGTCATTTAAAAGTATAGCACATATAATTCAGTATATAATACTTGATAATAATAAATGACTACATTACTAGTTTATATATTTTCTATCCTATACCTGCTTATTATTATTTTAGAGTGTACTCCTCCTCCTACTTATAACCCTATGTAGGCCTAGGCTAATGTGTATGTTTGTGTCTTAGTTTTTAACAAAAAAGTTTAAATAGCTGCACTGCTGAAATACACAGCTTTCTAAAGTGATCACTTTGAAAGGAAAAATATGCAAATATATATATATCAACTCTGTAAAGTTTGTAGATAAGCCACACTAACTTTCTATTCATACTTTGTAAAACTGATAATCACAGGATTGAAACATTTTTCAGCTCAAAAGAACACACCACATATTTTGGGGAATAAGAAAATAGCCATTTCTATAAAATGAAATACAGATTTTATAATCATTGCCCAAAAGAATGTAATTAAATTATCAAACATACCGTCGTGCGGTATTTCTTCCAAGGCCCCACTTCCGCTCTGAATCCTTCAGAGACTGAGTGAGGGTAGAAATCAAGTGGATGACAACCTGCTGGTCCAATGTTGCTACTGTTTCTAAAATGCTGTAAACTTGATAATCGTATCTCATATCATAATCCTGGATAAATTGCCTGAAGGTAAAAGAGGTTACTTAAGATTATTTCTGGGGCAATTTCTTGTGCTGGTATCTACATGGCAATCAGCTACAACCTGAATACAAGAAAGATCATTTCATGTAAGATTACTGTAAGAAGGGAGATGTGATACGAAGACTATCTGTGACACTTTAAAGAACAAAAATGGCTTATTTCAGTGTGAGCCATGACCAGAGTGATGGTGGCATGAGTTGGAATCCCAGGAGTGAGAGTAAGGGTGAAAAAGTCTAATCCCAGAGGCATTTTTTGCTATACTGGGCACATTGAAATCTAGGTGGGACAGCTGTCGAAGACAGTAAGGATAAAAAAGTCAGATTTCCTAATTACTTTTTAGTCCTTTATATGTCCAGGCAAATCAGTAATATTTTTATAAGAAAGAAAACTATTCATAAGATGTTTTTATGTTCCTTAACTGAACGTAGAAAAGACTTTAAACCCATAGAAGGCCTTTATAAATAAAAATTATATATTTAACCCTAAAGTTTCTACCCTCCACTACCAGTCAACAAAATTAAAGTAACCCAGCTTAGTAAATTATAGATAAACATTTATCTTTGATCATATAAAATGCTTTTCTCCCCTCCTAGGGTTTTATAATTTTTATAAATCTATTATCAAGTGATCATAATTTAAATAAACTATAAACTCTTGACAAGCACCAATTATATGATGAGAGAAAAACTGAGAAATCAAAGATCCAACATAGAGTGAAGGAAATGGACCCAAATTATTTATCATGGTAGTGCTAAGGTAGAGGTAGGAATAATAAAGGTAAACTGGTAGAAACCTTCAGAAAGAAATACTAAACTGCCCTAACAGAAAGCACAAGACCTCTACAGTGGACAAGGCAGGGAGAAAAAGAAAATATTCCTCAAGTTGCATCGTTATTCTTGTGATCAATACATCTACTCCTAGAAAGTCCATGCTTCACAAATTAAACATAATGGAGCTTTCTGGAGCTACAATATCTAAAGCAAGTCCGAAAACCAGTGACAGGTACTTCTACAACAGAGTCTACATAACATGTTCAGCGAGCTCTGAAGGCCTGCGCCCCTGTCATCATGACACATTTCCCACTTTTTCCTCTCAAATATAGTCATGTGCCACATAGACATTTCGGTCTGCAATCGTGGTTCCATAAGATTGTAATACGGTATCTTTACTGTACCTTTTCTATGTTTAGATACACAAATACTTACCATTGTGTTACAATTGCCTACATTATTCAGTATAGAACTGTACATGCTGTAAGGTTTTATAGCCTAGAAGCAATAGGCTGTACAACATAGCATAGGTGTATAGTTTGTTCTATCATCTAGGTTTGTGCAAGTATACTATATGATATTTGCACAACAATGAAATCACCTAACTACACATTTGATGCATTTTTAAGAATGTATCCCCGTTTGATACGTGACTGTTCACTCAAGATTCTTCCTTACTAAATTCATAGGTAATTTTAAGTCTGCTCACTTATCTTTTTCCCTGGCACTTTTATTTTTCAATAAAACAACACAATGTAATAAAACTACTGCCAAAAATACAATAATTGAAATACTATAAACAAGTAGTAACACATTATGTTTTGGATAATTAGTTATTTAAAAAACATGTTGGCTGTCAAATGGCTGGCAATAGTCTCCCTGCCAGTTGGCGTATTTTCTAGTTACCTAAACACAGAAGTCAGCTGGGCGGCAGGTTCTGCTTCTGACCCCACTTGGCAGGCTTTTACCATGTATTGCAGGTTCTCTGTGGCCAGCCTTTTAACTAGAAGGAAAAATTATAGCATTACGCACTGTGTCTGAATTGACCATCTGGATCCTCATTTTTATGAGCACTCTTGATTTAGAAAAATATGTTGTTTTCTTAAAGTATGTACATGCTTTTTTATTTTTCAAAATGAGTTTTTGTTTTATTCTAAGGAATACCTATCTCCCATTTTAAGAAACTATAGCAAGTTTAAAAGTATTTTTAGTCTTACAACTGAAAGAATACATGTGAAGATATGTCTGTCTCTTAGAAAGGAGCCTATATTCAAAAACACTATACCATCCTAATCCTATAAACACTGTTACATACTGACAAAAGAAAACCATTAAAAATTCAGCTGATTACGGATTGACTTTTTAAAAATTCATAAGCATATTCTTCCCACCCCCTCAAAAATATTAATATATAAGTAGAAAACTATACCACTCTTTGCTTAACATAGCAAAATATATGTAAAAGTATTTGTGATGCTATCTTCCTTTCAAAAGATAGCAAAGTATATACAGAACAATCATATTCTTTAAATATTTAACCAAATCCTTTAAAATTGTGTACTTGTACACAACAATAATGCAGAAATATCAAGAAAGGATGTTGAAAACCTAACGCCTTCTAAAAGCTATTAAATTTGTGTTATGTTGTGTTTTGACATTAAATATAAAGAGCTAGAAAGAAAAAATGCTTTCTCTGAGAATAAGAAAATTTTCACAAACTATAATCCATTATAGCAGGAGCACAAAACAGATGATGAACATAAATCAATTAAGCAGTAGATAATGGTGTCCATGGCATGAGGCTAGTGGATAAGGAACATGCAACATCCTTGCCTTTTACTGAACTTTTTATAATTCTCATATTAGATGCAGTTTATTTCTTTAAATGAAATGAACTATTTTTTTTAAACTGGATAGTCCTTTTTGTTTTTTAAAAGCTTATTATAATTTATATACTATGCAATTCACTCATTTAAAGTGTACAGTTCAATGGCTTTTATTCATGGAGTTGTCCAACCACTGTAACAGTCAATTTTAGAATATTTTCAGTATCTCGAAAAGAAACTCCATTCTAGCTATCCCGATTCCCTCTAAGCAATCACTAATCTTTCTGTCTCTATGGAGTGACCTATTCTAGACATTTCATATAAATGAAATAATGTAATACGTGACTTTTGTGACTGGCTTTTTTCAATTAGAATAATGTTTTCAAGTTTCACCCATGTTACAGCATATATCGTATTTCATGCCTTTTTATGGCCAATTAACTTTCTTTGTATGGATATATAAATTTTTAACCCATGCATCGATGGATGGATATCCTAACTTTTGGCTATAATGAATGAATCATACTGCTGTAAGTATTAATGTACAAATTTCTGTGTGGGCATATGTTTTCATTTCTCTTGTGTGTATCTATCTATATCTATTTATCTATCTTTATCTAGGAGTAAAATATCTAGATCATACAGTAACTTTGTTGAACCATCTGAGGAGCTACCAGACTGTTTTTCAAAGTGACTACACCATTTTACATTCCCAACAGCATGAAATCAGAGTTCTGATTTCTCCACATTTTCCCCAATCCTTTTTATTATCTGACTTTTTCATTATAGCCAACTTAGTGGCTATGAACTGGTATCTCGGTGTATTGTGATTTGCATTTCCCTGATGAACATCCTTTCAGGTATTTATTGGCTATTTGTTTATCTTCTTTGGAGAAATGTCTATTCAGATCTGTTGCCCATTTTAAAATTCAGTTTTCTGTTATTAAGACTTCTTTATATATTCTAGATACACATTCCTCATCATCAGATAGGATTTGCAAGTATTTTCTCCCATTCTGTGGTTTATCTTTTTACTTTCTTTATAGTGTCCTTTTAAATACAAAAGCCTTTAATTTTGATGAAGTCCATCTTATCCCTTTTTTCTTTTGTGGCTCATGCTTTTGGTGTTATAGCTAAGAATCTACCGGCAAATGCAAAGTCTAAAAGATTTACTCCTATGCTTTCCCCTAAGAGGTTTTTAGTTTTAGCTCTGACATTTAGGACTATGATCCATTTTGAGTTTTTGTGAGTGCCATGGCGTAAGCCTAGCTCATAGCAACCTCAAACTCGTGGGCTCAAGCAATCCTGCTGCCTCAGCCTCCCGAGTAGCTGGGACTACAGGCATGCGCCACTATGTCCAGCTAATTTTTTCTATATATATTAGTTGGCCTATTAATTTCTTTCTATTTATAGTAGAGATGGGGTCTCACTCTTGCTCAGGCTGGTTTCGAACTCCTGACCTCGAGCAATCCGCCCGCCTCGGCCTCCCAGAGTGCTAGGATTACAAGCGTGAGCCACCGTGCCCGGCTTTTTTATAAATCTAATCTGATCATCTCTGCCTTTTGATTGGACTGTTCAAGCCTTTCACATTTAATGTTTTATTGATATACTTTGATTTACACCAGCCATTTTACTTTTTGTTTTCTTTATGTCTCATGTTTTCTGTTCTTTTACTGTTTTCTTCTTGCATTAATTTCTTTAATGATTTTTCATTATTTTTGAAATACTTCCTTAGTGGGTAGGATAGTCGAGCCATACACATCTCAACTTATGAGAGCTTCAGATTTATAACAATTTAATTCTAGTGAAATATAGAAATATAAATCTTATACACTGTATAGCTCTATTCCCTTTCTCCTTTTTTTGTGGTATTGTTATACTTACTACATCTACAAATGTAACAAATCCAACAATACACTGTCATAATTTTTACTTTATATAATTTTATGTCTTTCAAAGAAGCTAAGAGAAGAAAGGAAAGTGAATACACATCTTAATACTTGCTATACAGGCTAAGCAACACTGATCTGAAAATATGAAATGCTCCAAAATCTGAAAGTTTTTGAGTGCTGACATGATGCTATACGTGTAAAATTCTATACCTCACTTCATGTGACAGGCTGCAAATATTATTTAAAATATTGCATAAAGTCACCTTCATGCTATGGATATTAGGTGTGTAGGAAACATAAATGAATTTCATGTTTGGACTTGTGGCCCATCCCCAAGATATCTCAATATATAATATATAAATATTATATATATAATATGTATATTTATAATATATATATATGCACATATTCCAAAATTCAAAAAAATCTTAAATAATTCTGGTCCTAAGCATTTTATATAACAGATGGTAAAACTGTATTAACATTCTTATTTATCATTTCTGGTTCTCTTCATTTGTTCTTGTGTATTTGAGTTACCATCTGAAGACATTTTCTTAGCCCAATTCAGTTTTGATTCCCACCACCTCATTTGTACAGTTATTAGTATATATATTACATTTCTATATGTTATAGGCCCAATGATATCTGCCTATCGTTTTATAGAATTGCTTGTTAAAATCATTTAAGAGAATAAAAGTGAGAAATAGACATCATACTGTCTTATTAGAGCACTCTCTCTCTTTTTTTTTTTTTTTTTTTTTGAGACAGAGTCTCGCTTTCTTGCCTAGGCTAGAGTGAGTGCCGTGGCGTCAGCCTAGCTCACAGCAACCTCAAACTCCTGGGCTCAAGCGATCCTGCTGCCTCAGCCTCCCGAGTAGCTGGGACTACAGGCACGAGCCACCATGCCCGGCTGATTTTTATATTATATATATTAGTTGGCCAATTAATTTCTTTCTATTTTTATGGTAGAGACGGGGTCTCGCTCAGGCTGGTTTTGAACTCCTGACCTTGAGCAATCCGCCTGCCTCGGCCTCCCAGAGTGCTAGCATTACAGGCGTGAGCCACCGCGCCCGGCCGCACTCTCTCTTTTTTTAAATGTGGTTTAAATTATTATCTGGGATCATTCTCAATCTGAAGAACTTCCTTCAATATTTGTTTTTTTAAAGGGAGGTCTGCTAGCAAGAAATTTTCTGTTTTTGTTTATCTGGAAATATCTTTATTTCACCTTCCTTTTTGAAAGGTAGCTTTGTCAAATAAAGATTCCTGGTTGACAGTCCCCCCTCCCTTTGCTCTCTCTGAATGTTATCCCACTGCCTCTGGCCTCCACTGTTTCCTCTAAGAAGTCAACTGTGAATCTTATGGGGGGTTCCCTTGAAAAGATGAATTGTTTTTCTCTTACTGCTTTCAAGATTTTCTCCTTACCTTTGACTTTCAGCATCTTTACTATGATGTGTCTGTGGAGCTCTTTGCATTTATCTTAAGAGTTAGCTAAACTTCCCAAATGTATGGGTTAGTATTCTTTAATAAATTTGGGAAATGTTTATTCATTATATTTTCAAATACTTTTTCTGTTCCATTCTCTCTTCTCCTTTGTCCCACCTATTACATGTATGATGGTGTATTTTGTAGTGTTCTACATTTCTCAAAAGCTCTGTTTATTTCTTCATTTTCTCTCTGCTCTTAAGACTGTATAATCTATATTGATCTATCTTCAAGTTTGTTAATTCTTTCTTCTGCTAGTTCCAATCCACTAGTGAGCCCTCTAGTTAATTTTTCAATTTAGCCAAGCTATTGTACTTTTTAATTCCAAAATTTCCATTTGGTTCTTTTTTATATATATATATAATATTTGTCTCTTTACTTATTTTCTCTATTTGAGGCAACACAGTCATCATACTTTCCTTTACATCATTTCTCATGCTTTCCTTTAGTTCTCTGAATATATTTATAATGGCTACTTTGAAATCTTTGTCTAATAATAATGAATCCAATATCTGATTGCTTTCATTGGCAGTTTCTGTTGCCTGACTTTTTCCCCAGTGTATGGGTATGCTTCTCTGTTTCTTTGCATGTTTTATAATTTTTTGTTGAAATCTGGACTATTTTTTAGGGAAGTCTACTCCTCCTCTTGCCCATTCTGCCCAGGTGATGTAGCCTAGGGCATGCACAGTCTCCATGGAAAGACAATGGTTTTGGCAGGACTCTCTTTGTCCCTTTTCCTGATAACACCCTGCTGTTAAGCTCCACTAACTAATTTCTGTCTAATTGCTGTATTGTTTTTAATAATGCCCTAAGGCATAAATTGCTTAACAGACTGATCCATCAAATTCAGTCTCTTTTGAAAAAAAGTTTATTAGGTCGGTTTTTGAGATTTGTTCTTACCCAAGGGTTCTTTCTAGCTGTCTCTTTCACCAATGCTCTCATACAAACTAGCTGGCCTACAGTTAGCCTGTATCTCCAATAAATTATCAATCTACCTATGGCTCTCACCATCATTTCTACTGTTTTTTGAGAACTTTTCCAAATTCTTTTGCAAATGAAGTCAGTTCCTTTGGGAGAGATTTCAGCTCTCTGTTCTAAGGCCTGATTCTTCCTTGCCCCCATTCAGGCGAAATCTCAGAGGTTTCTCTCTAGTCCTAGGGGCAGGGACAACAGTGCCTATTACTTTCTGTGTGACACACCACTTTAGGAGCTGAGTGTTTATGTTAAGAGGGGCAGCAGCCCCAGGTCTCCCTGGCTTGCTTCTCTTGGGCAACTGGGGTCCCAGTATACTCAGTGGTACTGGACTCAATGTAGAGCCTCTGTTCCACAGCTGGGGTCTAAAGAGAAGAATGGAGACTCTACCTCTAGTCCACACTTCCCTGGAACATAATCTCAACATGAGGTAGTTCGGGCAGGATGAGAAGTGCTGATATCCTCCCTTTCCTAGGATGATAGCCCTCCTACTGGGAGATGGGGAAAGTGGGAGCCATATGTTCTCAGATTTATTGGTGTAGTTTCCACCTTGCTGGGCTGGAAGGTAAAAAGGAGAAAGTGGTCTAATGTTGCTTCAATTACCAGACTCTGCTATTCTAACCAAGTTTTAGTAGATTTTCTTAAATGTTTCTCCATTTGCTATATACTCTTAGGACCATTTCCAATGAATTTAAAAACTGTCCTTTAAAAAATTTTTACCAGTTTTGCTGGGAAGCAGGTCTGCAGAGCTCCTTATGTTGTCATGCCAGAAGTGGAACTCCTCAAGCTACAGGTTCTGACTGGACTTGTCTTTAGTACTCTTGGGCATACACCTAGGAGTGGAATTGCTGAGTCATTTGCTAACTCTAGCTTAATCATAGGAATTTTTTAAACACTGAGACCACAAGGGGAGTCAAAGATAATTTTCCCTGAGCCAAGCATGCAAATATGTGTTTAATATTGCTCTTTCAGCCTACAAAGATAGCAATGCAGAGATGGAGAATTTTGTATCTCACTATGTTGAACATGTGATGCACTCACTAGCCAGATAGGAGCAGCAAAATTTGCCGTCTAAACCCTGTTCTCTTTCATGAAAAAATATTACTATCACCAAAGCAACAGGCTAAAACTTCATACTGTTTGCTCTAACAAATTTTGTATTGTACAGCATAACAGGCTTTCATTGAAATTCAAAAGTATACATATGTTTTCGATGAGGGCAAAATTTCTAAAGAAGAGTTTTAGGGGGGTCTACCTTTGGATCTTCTCCAGTTAAGAGGATGTTACCATCAATAGGGGGATTCTATATAAACATAACACAACATTTTTTGCCAAACCAGGCTTGGGAGCAGAGAAGAACATTTTAATACTGAAATAAATATGGGTTAATAAAAATATGCATAATTTTTTGAGATAAAACAGACTATTTCAAAGAGTTGTTTGAGCTTCCTGCTACCACTCTGGGCACTGCCCTCAGATTCTTCAGGGCATGCACTGTACTCACTTATCTCAGCAGTTAAAAATACATAGATGGAAACATTTAAAAGGCCCCACCTTGAAGAGTCACCTTATAATGATACACACAGCCCCCCCCCCCCCCCGTTTACATTAAAAACCCCTTCAGGATAGAACTATGGCTATTATTCTGCATATTACCAATAAGCTTATTAAAGAATGTTACTCACAGTGGGGATTAAATAAATTATATCTTAAAGCAATCACTGGAAGTAACGTTGATGAGACTGAAAACAAAAGGAGTAAAATCAAAGGATTCTTTTAAGTTTGCCCCCAAATCAGCTTAGATATTCTAGCAAAAACCTGAATAGAAAAAAGTATGCTGACCCCTCACCACTTGATATTTAACAAGTTGCATTTAATACTGGAGTCAGATTGAACAAATATTCTTTAAGAGGTTAATAAGTCTAATCAAAGGAAGTAGCCCTTAAATAAACTATTTCCCTCAAGGAGAGGAAAAAACCCAAACTAAAATAGACTGAAACATGTCAGTTTTTAACCATCTTATCATACTCAACCTCAGGTATTGGCTGGAGTTTATTCTTTAGCCATGATACATACTAATGGATATAAAATAATCCCATACCTTTTGTAACTATCAATTTAACTGATGGGAAAGAATAGTTTCTTAACATGTAAACAGAAAATGAATACAAATAAGCTTATAGACAACTAACCTTGGGGTTCATTGACCAACACCAAGCATTTTAAAATGCCTGGGAGGAGTAGTTCAACTTCACAAATGTCTATCTTAGTTTCCTTGAAGAGTTGAAGGATGAAGGCCAGAATGGATGCTAAGCGGGGAGGGGGCGAGGACCCTTTATACTCAAAGTAGGATTTCCTGAAAAGAAGCAAAATTTTGTTTTTTCTCTTTACAGCTTCAACAGAGCTATATACTTTAAAGATATTGGCGAAATTTACCCTCTATATTAATAAAGTACAATTTTTAAAAGGATATATATTTTACCATGCTATCTTCAAGTATAAGATTTTAGAAGCAATGACTATACATCCTTCTTGTGTGCTGTAAGGGCCAAAGCACAATAGAGACATGAACTAAATTTAAAGCACCCTGCTTTTAAAATGAACTTAATCAAAATCCAAATGAAAGCCTAATTGTTAATTTGTTGTTTTTTTTTCCCTTTCTAATATAAGTCTGATCTCCTCTATTGGCTCCTCAATGCCTCAACATTTTCTCTAATGTCAAATTTGCATAAAGAAATCTCTCCTCACATTTATTTATTTAGGGATTTGGGAGGGGTCTTATTTTTCTAAATAAATAAGAAGACTGTCCTAGGAATTAGCTTCCCATTTCAGCTTTACCTCTTTCCTTCCTCTAATAAGTAATCAGATAACTAATTTAGGATTTAATATCATCTCTTAAGGCAACACAATTTTAGCATTAGAACTCAACAGAGATCATAAGGATAATAATTTGTCTGACTTATCTCTGTATATCCCACCTCTTAGAACAGGTCCTGGCTCATAAGAGGTGTTCGGTGTACATTTATTAATTGAATGAGGGAATTGCTCAATTTCTAAAAACATATAGGCAATATGAAAATTTGTCAAATACAACTAAATCTAAACTAGATGTCCATATCTATTTGCAAAGTAATAATGATTTATCATAATGAGGCATAGAAATCGCCTAAGGATTATAAACTCCCTAAGGGCAGGAGCTATGTCTTAGTAATCATTTCTATTCCTTACAGTGACTTCCAACAAATATTACATATCAGAAGATTCATTCATTTTTTGAGGGCAGGGGTTTTGTCTTTTTGTTCAGGGGTTTTGTCTTTTTGTTCACTTGTAAATTCTTAATGGCTAGAACAAACATTTATTGGGTACCTATGGTATGTCAGGTAAAAGTTTAAGAACAAGAATATAAAGTAAAATATGGTCTCTGAAAGCAAGGGACTCACCCTCCAGTGGAAAAATTAGACAAGAAAAAAAAAAAAGATAATTATAGTGTGACAAGTGCTTTGACTAAGATAAGCACAGAATTCTCAAGAATTCAGAGGAAGGAGCCCTAACTAACTCAGATGAGGTTAGAGAAGCATGGTATGGAAGAAATCACAGGGGGCAATCTCTATATTTTTCTTAAGTATTAAAACAAAATTGTTACATTTTTGGGTCTTTAACTAGTAACTGTGAGAAAAAACATTTCACTGTATACCAAGTAAATAGGAAAGTCAACTAATGTAGCCAGGATCCTAAACATTGGGCTTTAAACAGTTTTATGGATTTAATTTCACTTCAGCACTTACTTAGTTTGTACTAAAATTACTTATAAAATGTTCCAAACAGAGTGGTAAGTTATCACAATCTTTTTGGAAATTCAGATACAAGTAAGGGAAAACTGTCATGTTTCTGAAAATTGAGTCATATGGGGCATATGACTTAAAAAATGGAAAAGACATCCATGGTACACTGAGATACCAGGTATGGGTTTTATAAAGGATAAGTGGGATTTAGCCCAGAAGGATGATATTTTAATGGAGAAAATGGTATGAATAAAGCTGTGGCATAGGAAGCATAACGTATTTTGGAGGGGCAATAACTAAACCAATCTCATTAGGGTCTGTATATGATATCATATGTAATACATTTTGGAAAAGTGAAAGATTGTAGATAGCTAAGGAGCAAGGAAATTTATTCCATAGGCAAAAAGAAGACAATGAAGGTTTAGGGACAGGGAAGTATCATAACGGAATAGTATTTTAGGAAAAGTAATCTGGAGCATTGCTTAGGCTGGTCTGGAAGAAAAGACTAGAGATGGTGAGAGTGGTTAGGAGATTCTCACAATAATCTCTATATAATGTGATAAGGGGAGAGATGTGAAAAGGAAAGGAAACAATCACTTGCCAAAGGATGGGCAAGGAGAGGATGCAAAGAAGATGAAGCTTTTAAACCTGAGTAACAGGACACTGGGAACAGAAAAAGGTCAGAAGGGAGAGAGATTTTAGGCATCAAATTTTGTAAATGAGAAGAGATGGAAATTATTGGGTCATTAAAAAAACAGAAAACTAATACTAGATAAGAATAATATATCACCATAGCATTTTAAAGTTTAAAAAACTAATTTCATATAAAGCTAAATACTTCAGGAAGAAAAAGAAAAGATAATATCTATATTGAACCTTCTAATGTTACAGTTATAGGATATTAAGTTTAGAAGTTTCTTTACAACATATATAAGGAAAATAATAGCTATATAGCAAAAACAAAAGCAACTTAAAGAGGACTGTCTTAGGCTACCATGAACAAATGTCATTTTAATAAATTCTTAGATAACGCTTCTCAGGAAAAAGAGTTTCTAAACTACTAGTATTCTAATGGTTGCCAACATTTTTGAGATGCTGCTTTGTTATGTTTAATAAAGATTCATAATTTGTACATACCACCTACATTTAATATTTCGATATATACCTTATGACTTGTACAATGCATTTCTTTAAAGATGATATTGGTGGAATGGTTGCTGAGTTTCTCAATGCCAACAAAACAGGATGTTGTCCAAGATCAGAAACATATGGCGAAGCTGGAAGAAACCGCCCAATATACTGCTCAATAACATTCCCCAACAATTGATTCAAATAGGCATTTGGATTTTGAGACTGACAACACACGATACACATGCCCTATGGGGGAAAAAATAAGAAATACTAAGAGGTAAAGTTTCAAATAATAAACAATATTAGAAGCTTACTAATGTATTAATAATACTCAGCATTAATACTCATGTCAGAATTTGTAACTTACCACAATAGAAAGGACACCTTACATCATTAATAGGTAATATACATATGAAAATCAGGGAGCTGACCTTAGGTAATACATATGATATGGCATATAACCAAGCATGCGTATCTCTGAGGCATGGACAAAGGAAGCAGGGAGAAGAGTAGGAAGACAAAGGAGACTCTTTCTTCCTCTCATCCTCAGAAAACTTGACTACCACTTCATCATTGGCTACACATGCATGTAATTACAAAGTTATAAAATAAATTTTTAGGCTCCTCTTTTCTAGCTACTGATCATTTTTGTCTAAGATTATAAAATTTATGTTAAAATTTTCCATGTTAAGAAATGTGATAAATTTTTTAAAAATTATAATTAACAAAGGGTGAGGAATACAGAACATTAAGGACTCAGAATGACAAGGTATTTAGAGGTTTTGCTACATCAGACACTGTCCTATGTGCTTTATATTCATTATTTCATTTAAATTTCTCATAAAAGCCATTACATTAGTAATATTGTACCTCCACTTTATAACTAGGGAAACTGAGCTTTAGAGAAGTTAAGAGATTATCAAAGTCACACAGAACTCCTACTGTCTTCTTTAATGTCTCTAGATTTAACCCCCTTCCATTTTGTATGGCAGTTAACAAACTATGTTCATATGGATTATAGTATGTAAAAACACACCCATACCCTGAGAAAAAGAAATGTTTTTCTGCTAAATTACATATTGCTAAATATAGATAACCACGAACACAACAATAAATTATGTTCTAAAAGTTAATTTATAGTTTGGTACTTTGTGATTCACAATGTGTTTTTCCAGAGAAATAGTTAAATATGTTTGTTAAGTTTCCATTTTTAGTCATAAATGGATATTTGCCCAATAAGAAATTTTGGAAGTTTATTTGTAATGAAAAATAGCATAGAATTGTTAAAATAATACCAAATAAACAACTGGGGGGGAAAAAAGACCTTCCCTTTTTCTCCCAACTCTTTTTTGAATGGTTTGGTTAAGGTAAATCATTAAATCAGAAGAGAAGATGAAGTAATAAATAGATACTTTTTGAAAATTCTAGCTGGATACCTTAAAGAAATTAAAGACATAGCTCCAGTTCTGCCAAATGTATAATATACCAATTTTTTAAATTTACCACTTATGCAGTTTTAAGAATTTTTATTAAATGGACTGTCTGGGATTAAAAAGACCACATGGAACAAACGCTTCAGACACTCTTGCTGCCACAACTCGCCTCTTCACCCTCTGTGGGACTGGTAGCTCGGGCTGTGCTATGGCTGCCTCTCCTACCTTTCTGCTAGATGATACACTAAACTTCGTTTTAAACATTATTATGAATACAAATTAGACAACTTGAAACTTCTCAGAAATCTTAAAATTCTGTTCAAAAAAATTCATCTATGAAAGGGAGTGCTTGTTACTTAATCAAAATCCATTTTCCCTTCTTCCTCAGCTTCTCTTGCTGGACCTCAAATTAAGAAGCACTTATCTTTCAATATCAGACACTAATGCAGGGGTCCTCAAACTTTTTAAACAGGGGGCCAGTTCACTGTCCCTCAGACCGTTGGAGGGCCGGACTATAGTTTAATAACAACTATGAACAAATTTCTACGCACACTGCACATATCTTATTTTCAAATAAAAAAACAAATGGGCAAAAACACCTGCATGTGGCCCGCAGGCCATAGTTTGAGGACGCCTGCACTAATGAATAATAAAGTATACCTCCAGCCCCATCCTTTCTCTGAATGACAGATCAATATTTCCAACTGCTTACTGGACATCATGACCTAGATATACCAGAGCACCTCAAACTAAAGCTGCTCAGAAACCAATTTCTACCTTCATCCCTACATCTCCAGAATTTCCCATTTCAGTAAGTAGCACTACCAGATACATAAGCATCTACTCTGGAATGTAGGAAGTATTTCATTTCTTTTTGTTCCTCCACAACATTCACTCAGCAATTACTTTTAATCAGAGTTCCTAAATGTTTTTGAAATTCGCTGTGTGGGCTCTATTCCCACTGCTTTAGTTCAGAATTTTCAGGTCATGTGTGAGTAATTATAATGAACTAGTCAGTGCTTTCCAAGTCTCTAATATAACCTCCATACCAACTATCTTAGATGTTGCCACTAGAATCATTTTTCTAAAATGTAAATATGATGGTCACTTCTACTACTCCACTCGAAATTCATCAACAGTCCCCACATAAAATATTAAGTCCAAACTTCTTAGCATGGCATGTAAAGCCTCCATGATATGGCTCCTTTCATATGAATCTACAGCCACAGCGTGACTATTTGGTTTTCCCCAGTGAGCCATATTTTCTTAAAGCTCAGGCCCTTGTATATGATGCTCCCTCAGAGAGGAATAGCCCTCCAATTCTCACCCAGTCTGCTCTTTTACAACTAATATCCTCTACAGTTTCTTCTCTTACATTTCCTCACCCCCAGTCTTGATTGATAGATAGCTGAGATCTCTAAGGAAAATACTGAACACTTGACCATAAATGTCTGTTAGTCTACCTCCATCAACTTTAAGCTCCTTGAGGGTAAAGATTTTTGCCTTTTTCATCTTTGTTTTCAAAGCCAAACATAAAAGAAATTTAAAATTTGTTCAATGGATGTGCTACACATTGACCTGACATTATAGTACATGATTTTTAAATTTACATTTAGTAAACTATGTTTTAAGGCAAAATTTTGATTAAATTTTAAAAAAATTTTAATTAAATTAAATTTTTAATAAAATGTACCTGGAGATACAAAGGAAGACTCTTTTGAATTGCAGTTAACATAGGTGCAGGCAGTTCCTTCTCTTGCTGTAACACTGTATGTGGCAGCAGTAAACAATCTATGATCCGGAATAGTAATTTTTGGGCTTTAGAGGTAGCAAAGATTTGTGCCCATGATTTAACAAGAATTCCTAACAAAGAAAAGAAGTAATAGCAGTTTTGATTATCTTCTCACCAGAACATTTTGTCATTCCATTAAAAAAATTGTATTTAAAGCACATAGAACCAAATTAAAATAAGCAGTAGGAAGAGACATATACTAGAAATCAAAAAACTTATGTTAAGTCATATAATTCAATAAAGACATAAATTTCTCTCATAGTTCTGGGTCAAGAAAAACATTTTCTAAGCAACTGTCACTTTATATACACAGGTTGAGTATCTCTAATCTGAAAATCTGAAATGTCCCCAAACCTAAAACTTTTTGAGTGTAGGCATGATGCTCAAAGGAAATGTTCATTGGAACATTTCAGATCTTTGGATTAGAGATGCTCAACCAGGTAAGTATAATGCAAATATTCTAAAATCAACAAAAAGCTGAAATCCTAAAAACTTCTGGTCACAAACATTTCAGATAAAACCTGTGTACACTCACACATACAGTGAATTATATTTATATATTATGTGACTATTCAGATTGAATATTGAAATTAATCATATTTCCCTTTTTGCTTTGGCTGCTAGGAAACTCCAGGGTAAATTTACAATCCAACTTTAAAAATACTGTAGGATTATATATTATGTTTTTGTGTTCATACCAATTTTCTCTAAGGTCTTACCATGCTACGCTGCATTTATTTTCTTGATACTCCCATTTCTTTATATTTTTTATTTTACAGGCTGCTTCAATCCAGTTAGCAACCAATAAGAGGTATAACTAATTGTTAAGATAAAAAAAAATAGGATTAGCTGCAATACCGTGGAGCGAGCAATCCCTCGACTTCCTTGAACTTCACTTTTTACATCTTTCAATAAGTTAATATAAACAAAGAAAATTTTGATTCTTAAGGAAAAGAAACAGACTTCTTTACTGCTTGAAATATGGTTTCCTTGATGCTAGAAGTCTGTCAATTGCTACATTTGATGACAGTAAAGCTAAGCAAATGAGTACCCTTTGTTTAAGAAAGTAGTTAAAAGCAGATATATAATTCCCATTAGGATGTATTATTGCTATTGAGGTCTCCTTTATTGAAAAATGAATTTAAAAAGAGATTAAGCATTTGTCCAAATAGCACAATGGTACATATACTGAATAAACTTTTATATTTTATTCCATCTAAAAAAGCAAATAAGATGATAAAATTCCAAGTCATTTTGATCAAACAAAAAGTTTAAAATTCAAGCTCTGGAGGAAAATAAAAATATGCTTATGGAAGAGTATATTGATGTTTAAAAAATACAACCAATTATCACTTCTAAGAACAACAAACAGCAACGTTAATCTTCTGTTATAAAAGAAAGTATAATAATCAATCATAAAGAAACATAATGTTCCCTTAGCAATATTTTAAATAATGCTGGCTTGCTCATTTTTTCAGTAGGCAGAAATTTCAGTATGACAGCAATATAAGAAGAATTTACATTCTAATCAACATTAATATACCCATAAGAGGAACTGCCATCGCCACTGACATTTGAAATGATTGATATCACTGTCAGGTGTCACACAGGTATGTTTTACCTTCCATGTTACCCATGGTATAATACAATAAGATATAACAAAGGGAAAAAGATAACTTTTATTACAGCATATTGTTCTCTAATTGTTCTATTTTATTATTAGTTATTGTTGTTAATCTCTTATTGTGCCTAATTTATAAATTAAACTTTATCATATGTACGTATGCATAGGAAAAAACATATTATACATAGGATTCAGTACTGTAGCTGTTTTAGGCATTTACTGGTGGTTTTGAAACATATCTCCCATGGATAAAGGAGGACTACTGTATTTCGTCTTCTGCAATGGTTAAAATCCTTTGCTGAAGACCTTAAGCTTTATGAGTTCATATAAGGCACAAGTAACATACCTGTTTTACTGCTCCATCAAACCCTTACTTTTTAAAGTTTCAGCAAAGAATATTTGTATGTGTGTGTGTGTGTATGTGTGGGGTGGAGGATATTAAAAATGCAAAAAGGAAATATGAAGAGAAAGAAATTTCTTAGGCCAAAAACTTTGGGAAAGGTTTAAGTACATATGGTAGCTTTGCAAAAAACAAAACAAAACAAAATAAAAAACTATTTTTTTCCTGGCTATAAACATATTATATATTTACTGATGAAACTGAACATACAGAAAAATATTAATATGAAGATAATCCCTCCTATCCAAAGATAACCACTGTAAAAGTTCTTATGCATTTATTTTCTATTCTATGCATAAAGAATTGGGATCACCACAATATGCATTTAAAAACCTTTATAGTTAGAAAGTAATTTTGGTCATTTAAGAATATTAAAAAATATATTAGGTACTATTGCTAGGGTTATAAAATTATTAAATTTCAGATGTATTTGTGTAGTTTATTCTATCTCCTACCTTTAAGCAGCTCTTTAACTGATGTATCCCTAGTTCCCAATCTAGTGCCTGATATATATATATAATATATTATATATATATTATATATATATATATATTTTTTTTTATTCAAGATACAACATGAGGATGAGAATAAAAAATTCAAAAGATATGGCCACTACCCTAAATAAGTTGAAAATTTAATAGGGGCATGTTAAATACACAAATGGCAAACTATTAAAAATATAAGAAAAGGACAGATGAAGTGCAATCAAGAAGATCAAATCTACTTGGGAATGTGGGAAAGAAGGGGAAATCTGGGCCAGCATCCAAGGGTCATGTGTAGAATTTAAATTAAAAAGACAAAAGAGAAAAATGACCAAAGAGACAGATGATCAAAAGGAAAGGGATGGAAGCAGAAAATTATGAGTTATGAAGAATGAGAGAAAAAAACAACAATATACAGAGGAGGGAAGTTGGGGATATTATTGATGCACCATCCCTGCCTTTTCAGAAATTGAGCTACAATTAAGATCCCAGATGTCTTCCTTAATACGAAGTGTGATTTTATTAACAGTTTTGTGCCTTCCACTAGTAGGCCTGCAGCCTTGTAATTGAATAGTAGGGTTTTCCAGTTAGGAACTGGTAAGGTAAGTAAAGCACAAAGTTTCACGGGTTAAGTGTATCCCTCAAGTGATTATGATAAACCCCTATGTACTTTAAAGCAGGTTCAAATTCTCAAATGTTTATATTTGCTCTTTTTCCATTTTGTTCTAAACCTTTAACATGAAGAAAACCTGTTCTACTTTCTAGTGAATAAAAAGTAAATAAATGGGCAGCACTGTAGTAGTATACTATACTCCCAATCACTGAGACCTAGACAAAAGGAAAGAATATAGATCTATCTGCCACTAAGTCAAAAATTAACAAGGCATCAAAACAAAGGCCACCCTCAATTCTTTATGAAGAGAATTCTGCTGCAGGTCTACATATTGATATTCCAAATGTGATTTTGTAGTTCCCAATAAGGCTTTCATATATTTTATAAAATAAAGACATACCCTAAAATCATACATTTAGGTTGGCAAAAATCTAAATCTTCAAACATCAGAAAACTTTTTTAGAGACTAATAAATTTTAAGCCTAAATGTTAAGATATTTACATCTACATTTTACTATGTCAAATTTTTAATACATTCCCACTTAAATTTTCTCTAAAATTAAGATGCTTGAATTGCTATCACTTTCACTACAATCTACATTATCTGTATTTACACATTTTCATTCTCCTTTATCTTTCACAACAAAGATAAAAGGTTTCAGACAACCCAAATCAGGTTTATTCATATGTTCACAAGATTAAAGGGAACAGATAGAAGGTTTTGGCCACAGAGAAATAAAAAACCTAAATTCCATGTAAAAACTTCTAAGGAACTCTTTCTCATTTGCCTTTATGTAGTTTCTATTTTTGGTTAGCAAAATATTTTTTTTTTTTTTTTTTTTTTTGAGACAGAGTCTCGCTTTGTTGCCTAGGCTAGAGTGAGTGCCGTGGCATTAGCCTAGCTCACAGCAACCTCAAACTCCTGGGCTCAAGCAATCCTTCTGCCTCAGCCTCCCAAGTAGCTGGGACTACAGGCATGCGCCACCATGCCTGGCTCATTTTTCTATATATATTAGTTGGCCAATTAATTTCTTTCTATTTATAGTAGAGACGGGGTCTCGCTCTTGCTCAGGCTGGTTTCGAACTCCTGACCTCGAGCAATCCGCCCGCCTCGGCCTCTCAGAGAGCTAGGATTACAGGCGTGAGCCACCGCGCCCGGCCTGGTTAGCAAAATATTTAGTGAACAAAAATATTCAATATTCAAAAATGTTTTAGTGAACAAAAATATTCAAATAACTGATTTCCTAAAGAAAGATGAACTCCATTGTTTAGAACAGGCATAAAAAATACTTCTTTTTGAAAAGAGAATTGAGAAAGATTTGAAACACAAATATCTTTCATGCTGTATTAAATCTCCTCCTCCTAACCTCCTTTATACATAGCAGGCCATGAAAATAGAAAGTAATAGTTTTCTGATTTTTTTAGTACTATAGTATAAATGAACATTTAAAAAAGATCCATTTTAGTTATTTGGCTATTCACAATGTGACTCATAACAGACTGCTAGAATAATTGGTATTGGCATATTTTCTGTATTGGTCATAGCCTTAATATTAACAAAATACTGAGAGGTATAGTATGGCCAGCATGAATTATTTTTAAGCTAGATCACTGTATTTCAGATTACTCTTATGAATATATAGAGAGCAGTGGTTTAGCCAGTATATTCTTATCAACCATGATATTACAGGCTCAATCTAAGGAAATATTACCAGCAAAATAATGTCAGGATACATACCCATCATTCCATAAGTCAGCTGCAGCCCTGCACTGGAAATTTTTTTTCCCAAATAAGGTTTTATATATTTTAATACTTCACCAAGGTATTCTAAGGACTTTGTGACCATGGCAGATTTATCAGAAAGTGTCTGGAGATTCCCATAAGTTATGCCAACAGCCTATAAAGAAAGAAAAACATTTAACTTTCCAAGTTTTATACAATACAGACTTTGAAAAAGATAATTTTCTCTCAACAGATATAATACATGCACACGCCCATTTCTCTTAAATATATTTAAGTCTTTATCCTTTCCAATAAAGATTCATAGAAATTAAAATCTAAGTGAAAAGAACTCTTAACTTTAATAATTAAAATAAAGGTTAAAGGAAGAATTAAAAAATCAATTTGCCAATCATTATTTATAGAAGGTTTGACTCAGCAGTATGAGTGAAAAGAAACATGAAACTGCTGTGTAAGTGGCTAGTCACGAAATCACATCAAGATTTCCAAACAAGTTGGCTCACCATATTTCCCAGTAAATGACCAAGAATTCAAAATCCTCAGATTCCTACAAGGAAAACCTACAAGTAATACAAAATTCTCACAAGTAAAACCTCTATGAAGTTCAGCTTTATTATCTCCCCAGAATTTTCTTTATGAGCCATCTGATGCCAACTTAACTTTTTCAGAAAAAAAAGAATGGGGCAGAGAGGGTAGGGGTGGCAAAATGAGAGGTGGTGGACAGAGAGGTGAGGTGGGGCAGTAAGAGTAGAACAGTGAAGTGGTAGAAGAAGGGAAATAAATGAGAGAATAAACTGAAGAAAGGTAAGAATAAGTCAGAGGTGAAAAGGCACAAAAGAATGAAAAGACGGCTGGCTAAACATGGGTTAGAAAGTGAAGAAAGTAGTAAAATTTTCAAGCCATTGTTGAGAAACTTAAAATGGATTTTGTGATCCAAACTGGACCATGAATGACACCAATACACACAGTGATGTGACTTTTCTTCTGTAACACTCAGCAGACAAGACAAGGGACAGAAAGCAAGTGGGTGCACTGAACTAAGGTTGAGGGTTTGTAGGTGTGACCAAAAGACAAAAGAACTAAGATTGTGAGGGTGTTGGTAGGAGTAGCTGAAGTGAAGCCCAAAGGGTCCTAAGTGAGGTGAACAGGGAGGAAGTGAGGCCTTGAGAGGATGTCATAATGTGATCATTGATGAGCTGCAGGGACAGGTGGTAGCAGACAAGGAGCTTTCAGATACTCCAAGGGAGTCCATGGCTCAGGGTTTAGTCATATAAGGGGTGGATGAAGTAGGGCAGCAGTAAAGACTCTTTGGCTGAGAGGCTACTGGAGAAGCTTTGAAATGAGGACTTAAGTTATCCATGGTGACATTAAAGTTGACCACATTGATAATAAAATGTGAAATGGAAAAAAAGGAACTCAGTGAACCTGAGTGAATGAGATGGGCAGATGAGAACAAGAGATATACCTGATTAATCCCCTTCTTTTCTATTTAGCTCTCTGCCCTTTGTTTTCTACATTTCTTTCCCTCACAAGAAGTTCTCAAACTTTTTGGTCTCAGTTCCCTTTTACACACTTAAAAATTGCGGTTATTGAAGAGTTTTTCATTATTTGACTTATATCTATTGACATTTACCATATTAGAAAATTTTAATTTATAATTCATTGAAAAAGAATGAACATTACATGTTAATATAAACAACATATTTTAGTGAAAGATTATTTTCTAAAACAAAAAAGAATTAGTGATAAGAATAGTACATCTTTTACTATTACAGAAATTTTTACTATTTACTATTACAGAATTTTTTTAACATTTTTATAAATCTCTTTAATGTCTGTCTTAATAAGATAGCTAAATTCTCACATCTTCCTCTGCATATAATTTATTATGATAGGTTGTAGTTGAAGAACACAGCCTCACAAATATATGTAGCTAGAAGAGAAACAAGTATTTTGAAAGATTTTTCAGTTAACTATGGGAATTCCTCTTTGCTATTATACTATGTTTCCCCGAAAATAAGAGAGTCTTATATTTATTTTTCCTCAAGAAGACATCCTGGGGCTTATTTTCAGGGGATGTGTTAATTTACTCACAAAGCCTCAGCTTGCAGCATGCACAGGATGGCCGGGACCTGACAGGGGGAGCCGACCTTGTTGGTGGGGCTGCCTGCACCTTTCAGGTCACCTCTGGGATAGTAGCTGTCACAATGGGGCAGATGAAAAGGGCTGTTCTGCTCGTTTTCTTTAATGCCTCGTGATAAAATGCATGAGTTGTGCAGATATGCTGCGTAGCCACACCCATCACTGGGTCTTATTTTTGGGGTAGGGCTTATATTGTGCAAATGCTTAGAAATCCTGTTAGGGCTTATTTTATGGGTAGGTCTTATTTTAGTGGAAACACAGTACTAAAACTTAGCAAGGAGTATTTCCTAAAGGTTTAACTAAATCACAGAATCTAATGAATTGTGGAATTTAAAACCACATTAATGAACATTTTGCACTCCACTATGTTAAAAGCCATTGGTCTATGTTGTACTTTGAATGAATCCTTTTTAGAAAGCCTGTATTGGTCATTTGGAAAATTTTGGTTCATTGAGTTATTCAGCTTCCCAATACTGACACATTTCATTATCCATATTGAAAAAAAATCATACTTGTTAATACCATCACCATTCTCATTTAAAAAGTATTTAAGTATTAGGAAGCTCTAAAGCTCATGATGGCAAATACAAGGCTTCCAAAATTCTAATTTTCTTGAAACCTTGAATTATATCATTAATAACAAATACTGTCAGTTGTTGTCTTTGAAGTGATAGGCTCACTCCATTCATTTATGAGAAAATGTCTGCCAAATAACAAAGTCTGAATAACCATACTTTGTCAGTTGTTCTTTTAAGATAAAAGCAGTCAGTTCAGCTTGCAACTCAAATAATCACACAAATGCTTTCCATTTAGACAACCACATTGCTTTGGAATGCAGCAAAAGTGCTTTAAGTGCACTTTACATTGTCATTCATAGAATATTAAAATGACATGTACTCAAGGGTCAAAATTTAATAAAATTCATAATTCTACTGCTTCATTACAGATATTCTTAAGTGAAACTGTATTTTTTTTTTTCTGTGAGTGCATGGAAGTGTAAATTTTCATGACTAGTAGTATAATCTTGGGCCACAGTTTTGATTCATGCAAAAGCTTTTGCACTGTTTGTATAAATGTCAAGACAGCTTGGAGCTGGTGGTATCAGTAACCTCCAGGAGTCTATGAACCATACTTTTGAACACCAGTGCCCTAGACATTTTGATATTTCTCTGTTTTAGCTTTAAACTTCCTAGACTAAAAGATGTGTATTTTTCAGTACCTTGACTATATAATTGCTTTCATGTCCTATTATCACTTCTATGTGGAAAAGAGTTAAATTACCAGACCCAAGACTGCCACCCTTAAAACAGCCTGCTTGCAAGGTTATCCCTTAGCTAGTATTTGGAGTCTTAGATTTTGGGAGGCTTCCTACCATTCCTTGATAAGAATGACTCACTGTACCCTAAACTGTCTGTGCAAACATTATGGTTTATGCTGAAGACCTGTTTTCCTTCTGAAGTCTGGAATTCTGTAAGTGTGAAGCAAAGAGGGCATACGTGACCAGCCCCTAATAAAAACCACGGGCAGTGAGTAGCTAATGAGCTTCCCTGGAAGACAATATTTCATATGTCTTGTCACAATTCCTGACTGGAAGAATGAAGCACATCCTGTTTAAATTCACTGTGAAAAGACTCTTGAAAGCTGTGCCTGGTTTCTCCATACTTCACCCCATGTACCTTTTCCCCTTGCTGATTATGCTTTGTATCCTTTCTCTGGATTAAGTCATAGCTGTTGAGTACAACTACATGCTGTACTGTGAGTCTTGTGAGTCCTTTTAGTGAACCTGCAGATAGATAATATTGGGGACCCAACACAACTTCGAACTCAGTCAGTATAAAATAGAACTCCTCCCCTACTTCTCCCCCACCCTAAATCATGATTTTCTATTTCTCCTTAAGGTATCATCACTCTTCTGAATACAGTAGTTATTTCATATTCATTCAGAAATCTTATAACTACTCAATCTTCAATTTCTTTAAAACCTTACTAGTTTCTGGTCAATAATTCTCTATATCGTTAATCTACACACTACTGTTACTAACTTTCATAAAAAGTCATTTGATCAAATTACACCTACTTAAAAACTTACAAAGCCTTCACACTCTTCACAGGATAAAATCTGTACTGCTTATACCATAATGCTCAGAATTATTTACTTACTGATTGATCTATCAACCAACTGGCATCCGGCATATAATACTTTGTGTTATTATTTTAACCTTTGTATATATCTTGTATTCTCAGACAGGTAAAAGTGCTCTGAAATCAAGAACGACTACCTTTGGTTTTTCAAATCCCTAAGAAGTCCTAGCGTAATATTATCTAGCATTTAGCAAACAACTATCATTTATTCAGTGATGAAAAACAATTATTTCTGGCCAAACTAAATTAGGGAAGCCTTTCAAAACTATCAATGGAGAGCTTGATTTCTATTTCCCTTTCTAATCCAATACAGTTCCTAGCATATCATAGGAGTTTAGTTAATTGCAGGTTGAGATCCAATCAACAACAAAATAAAGGCCTCAACAGAAATGTGTATTTTACATCTGCATTTACTATTAAATATTTTGAGGAATTATATGATATATCTAATTGTCATACAATTATACTTTAACTTAATGGAAACAAATGGAAGAATTAACATTTATATAAAGACTGTTTCTTGTTGTATTTTCACTGCAGCTAATACCAACCATTCTGTAGAAAAATAAACCAACTTTTACTGTGAACAGCTTACAAAAGACACTAATCCAAATACATTAACAACCTTACCTAGGTTTGTAAAATAAACACTATCACACGTATTCTTGTAAAATTAATAATTAAAAGTGAAATTTTGAATGGTACTATTTATTATGGAGACAAAACAAAACAAATGGATTAGATCTTAATGCCCCAACCATACTATCATATAAAGTAGATGGTGCTTATGCTTACACTGTTTGCTACAGACTAGTAAACATTAGGCTGGAACTATTATGGATCCTTTACAAGGAAATTTACTTCCCAGGTATCTGAAGAATGTTGTGTCCAGCTATTTCAGCAATAAGATATTCCTATAATTTAAGTTAGCAATGGATTATAGCTTTTATGTAGTATTCTTTAGTTTTATTAATCTTCATTAAATGTAACTTTTCAGCTGTTTTTATTTTTCTACACCTTGGATTCACATTTTTCTTCCTCCAGAAGTTTATAATAGCAGGCAACCAATAATATAATTCAATTTATAAGAATTCATTTTACAGAAAAACTTTAAAAATGTCTCAGGTTTTTTCTGAAAAATAGTTATACTGATCTGGACAATTATACTAATAAATAAACATTACCTCAAGGAAGCGAACAAGCGCTTTTTTAGGGTCTTCTGGGATGGGTAAATATTCAATTTGAGCCTTTGAGAAAATATTCTTTACTTCTGAGAGTTTAAATAGTAACCTTGTCAGTTCAGTCAACTGTTCCATGTACTCTTTTTCTGTTAAAATAAAATTATATAATATTTATATTTGTTACATAAACTCATATAATAAAATATAAAATTGTACATACATGAAAGAAGGGAATGTAGCACTCTTCATTTATGACATGCTTTCTTTTAAAATTTAAATTTCCAAGAAATTAAAAACTTTGAATTAAGTTTCTCTCATTGTAAACATCCTACCCTAAAAAGTTATTCAGGTAAAGCCAACTGATGTAATAAGATATTAAAGTAAATTTGGAACATTTTTTCAGGCCAGCTTTCATGAAATTAACAATGGCTATAAACAATAGCTTTAGGAAAAGGTACAAACCTAGGACTACAGACAACAGAACCATATGGGATATTTTTTAAAAGGTGCATGTATCACTCAATGACTAATACTAAAGCAGAAGACAGGCAAAATATCTAATATAAAACAGGAGGGAATTATTCATAATTATATATTTTCTTTTTAGGGCATTCACAGTGTGATATCTGATTATTTACTTCAGATTTCCACTTTTTTTTTATGATCAGTCTCTTCAGGGTGAAAAAAAAATAGCTTGTCACCTAAGGAGCAAGTTTTTGTTCTTGGCTTCCAAGGAAACAAGTTCTTTTATCTTTATAGCATAGAAATTTGTCATATACAGTAAGAGGAAATTATCAAAAATGGAACAGGCTGCAAAATGAAATAATTTTCTTCTTATATTCATACCTAATTATGAATATATTTTGTATGTTTTCTATTAGTTTACGTAACAAATGATCTATACAGCAAAAGCTTTCCATAGATATCACCATCTCCCCCAAGAAAGCTTACAACACTTACCAACTGCCTGTTCGAGATTCTTATCAATGAACAAATCGTCAGGCCCAGAGAGGTTTTTTATGTACATTTGCAAAACACAACGGATCCATGATCTTACAGTTAAGGCTTGAAAAGATACATAGCCCGAATGAGAAAGTGCTTCACATAATGTGCTGTAAAAACAAGTTGACAAATATTTTTTTAAAACCCCCAAAACAAAAATGACAATATATTTCCTGAGTACAGAGAAATAATGAAAAATATTCTAACATTCTCCCAATGTTGGCTTTGGCCAACTTATTTTTCGGATGAACATACTAATGTAGACATGATTGCTGAAAATCAACACTACAGATATATGCAAAAAGATATGTTAAATATTCTTGTTTTCATTCGCAATGTTCTAATTTTCAAATTTCCTTTTTCCACTGATGGTATATGTGTAGGCTTATCCCAAGGGAAAGAATAAGAAAAAATATGGTTAAAGTGGGAAAAGCAAGGGGCTTATAACTAGCAAGGTGAGATAATAATGAAGGCAGTAGCAAGTAGAATAAAAACAGTAGCCCTTAGAGTAAATAAACAAAGAAGTGGTCATGATTATATCGGTACAAAAAAAAATTAAAGACAAAACATATTCCTGTGTGGGTCTCCTGACATTCCCATTCCCATCCCATCCTTTTCTGCTCCTCCATTCCCCAGGCAGTCATTAGTAAAGATCACCTCACAGAGTTCCTACAAAATGTCTGCCAAAATTTTTTTAAAAATTCTTTCCATGAAGTCAAAGGCCTGGCTACATCTGATTTCTAATTCATTTATAAGTCAGAGTATAAGCATGGGGGTGGTCTTAACCTAAATAGAAAGTGTTATGTAAAGTCAGAAATTTTAAAAATACATATAAATCACAACTCTGAAAATGCTATTTTGAAATACTTTGAATATAACTTGTCATAAAAGAGTACACAAGATATATTAACACAGACTGGTCATTTATAAACTATGTTACTTTCCCAAAGCTATTAAATACTTTTGCATTTTGGTTTCTTCAACTGTTAATAATACACCAATAATATTATTTTTAAAATAAAAATTATTTCAAATAATTTCAGCAAAAGTGTTTATTCAGTAATATAAATGTTCTTTATTATTATAGAATTATCAAGCTTTAGAAGGGATTCTAAAAATAATCCAACTGAAGTTAACTTCCTTACTTTATAACTAAAAGCCCAATAAGAAAATGTAAGATTAATGACTCTGCTTAATGAGCCTCCTTAGGAAAAGATTTACCTGCCAACTACATTTCTCTTCATGTCCACTGACTGGCAACTTAGACAAGAATTACTTTGAACTCTTAGGCCTATATATTTATTTTATTTTCTCCCATCCTGATGTTCCTATTCAAATCTTCCTGATCATTCTACACTATTTCTATTGTAACTTTACTTATTGTATATTTTTTTCTATCAAGCTTTCTCAGATCTCT
This sequence comes from Microcebus murinus, assembly GCF_040939455.1. Classification (NCBI taxonomy): domain Eukaryota; kingdom Metazoa; phylum Chordata; class Mammalia; order Primates; family Cheirogaleidae; genus Microcebus; species Microcebus murinus. The sequence continues at coordinate 59,578,436 of NC_134108.1, read as the reverse complement.
TCTGTAATGTGGCAGCAAGAGATACTTATAGATAAGAAAGCTATCATTGGCTGGGAGCCATGGCTCACACCTGTAATCCTACAACTTTGGGATATGGAAGAGGGAGGATCACTTGAGGCCAGGAGCAACACAGGGAGATCCTATCTCTAGAAAAAACAGAAAAATTAGCCAGGTGTGGTGATGCATGCCTGTAGTCCCAGCTACTCAGGAGACTGAGACAGGAGGATTGCTTGAGGTTGAGGAGTTTGAGGTTGCAGTGAGCTATAATGACGCCACTATACTCCAGCCTGGGTGACAGAGACCCTGTCTCATGAAAAAAAAAAAAAAAAAAAAAAAAAAAAAAGCAACAATATACCACTGTATTATAGATTCACCAATAACTGTATAATTTCTTTCATAATGGGTAATTGTGGAAAGGTCAATTCAGGGTGGTCATAAGGTACATAAGGTAGTCTAACAAAAACAGTTTTGAAAGGGCTTAACCAAAAACACTTAAAAAAAAAAAAAAAAAAAAAAGAAGGCCAGGAAACATAAGTTAACTCTCCTACTATTATTACTGTCAAAATGCCAATACATCTGCAAGCAAAAACCTGCCAAAGTGAAAGTATAAGCAGGAAAGATCAGTTTTCATTTGTGAAAATCCTTACCTTCCTAGGGTACTGATCTATGACGGACTTGCATTAATGTATATGCTTGAAATAAAAATCACATACCTATTTTGTAGGAAATGACTTAAATATCTTGCTACAACTTGGGGCCAGATGATATCATCCCAACCAAAAAGTTGAATTATTGATATAACTGGCTGAGGCTGAAGATCTGATGGAGCTGTGCTTGGCATGTCCACTGCCAGCAAAGTAAAATCTAGATTAAAAATGAGAGAAACTTAATGTGAGAAATGTGTCAATACTCTCTCTTCCCTTAAAATTATATAGTGATTTTAAAAAGTACCAAATAATAATATGTCCTATTTAAAAATGTAGAACAAATAAAAATCTAAAATGGAACTAAATTCATGTTGTCAAAGAAATTTCTGTAGCATCATCCAGATCTCAAGAAAGGGTCTAGAAGAATCTATCTTAGCATTATCATCACGGATCTACAATGGCTTCTTTGTATCCCAAATTCTAAGCCCGAGGTTTCTGCTAATGTGCCTCTATCATTTAAAAGACCCATTAAAAAGATATTTGTAGCATCCAACTCTTTTCCAATTAAGCTAATTTACTTGCCCCCTGCAATGGGTGAAGAGTTCACTTTCACCTTAGACACTGGACATTCTCTTCTATTAATCAGTGATCTCCTACAATCAATGACACCCTGCTTTCTTCAGAACTCACACAGTCCAGGAACTACAATTCCTTAGTTAACCAAGCTAAAGAAATATACTTTATTTTGTGATTTCCCGGGAATCCATCAACTCAATTTGTACTATATTAATTTGTCAATAAATTGTCCATTAAGCATTGCCTGCTATGAAGCTCTCTCAAATGGTGGCTGTTTATTCTCCCACTCCCCTGATATTACTTGACCTACAGATAGAGTGAGTTTATTTCTTGGTTCACATTGTTGCTTCTAGACTATTTCCCCTTCTTCCTCCCTAGCTTTGAATTTTATATCATCTGATTTTAACAGTCACTAACTCTCCTTGTTCCATTCACCTATTGTTTCCTAGTTCACCTCTCATTCCTTATAGATTGTAGCTCACTATCATTTTCTCCAACAGCATTCCTGTCATAATCCTTTATGATTTTTCTTCCAGTATCATAAGTCTCTCAATTTCTTAGGCCCCTTCTCCTCCAATGAATCTATACTTCATTCTACTTCAGCCATTCACGGCCATGGTGATACTCAGAGACTGTGGCATTACAAAAAATTACAATCTCTATCATTTCGCTTTTTGACACCAAACTAGCTTTTCCAACTCTCTTCTTCTAGGGCCTAACTCCAACCATTCTTTGATTCCATCGGGACCTGCAATCCATTGATCCTACAACTTTTCCCCTATGCCTTCCTCTTTAGACAGCTTGATTACATGGTCCATTATTATACTCATTTGTTTATACCACAAATTCCCTTACTCCTTTCTTGATTTGGTTACTTGCCTAGAAAAAACATCACCTGTTTAATTCTAACTCTCAGCCTTTCCCCCACATGCTTCCCCCACATCCTTTCTCCCTACACCAGCATAGATGACTGGAGAACAACCATACTGACTGATAACACTTTAAATTTATGACTACAAACCTCAAGTAGGCTCTTAGCACTGGCCAGCATTCCTACTACGTTTCCTTAGTAGGAATGAAACACATTCAGTCTTCTATTCTCTTAGAGGACTCTTGCATACATTGTCTTTATTCTTCATTAACCACCAGCACCTTCTCCCCCTTCCTCACATTCGGATAATGGCCTTACTTACTACTTCACAGAGAAATGAGAAACATCAGAAAAGAACTACCACAAGCTTCTACCACACTGACCCAGATGCCTCCATCTGGGCCCATTTACTCTGCCTTCTCTTCTACTACAGATGAACTGAGGCCAAGTCCTCTATAGGATCCCATCTTCTCTTGGCACTAAAACAAAAGTAGCTTTCTTGAACCATCAAACTTTCTTTCATTCTGGAACGTTCCTGTAAATATTATAAATATACTGAAATTTATCACATTTATTGAAAAACAAAAACCTTTGACCCCTCAAGTTAATATCTCCATTTTTCTACTTCTCTTAAACAGTGATATTAAAAAAGATTTATCTACATTTGCAGCCTGCAATTCCAATTTTCACATTTTATCTTGAATCTTCTTCAGTTAGGCCTTTGCCTCTCCATTACATATAAAATGCTCTTCCAGGTCACCAGTGCCTTCTCCCTTGTTAAGTCCACTGATCAGTTCTCAGATCTCATCTCACATGACCCACTAGCAGCACTTGAGCTATTGTTCATTTCCCCTTCCTTGGGTACCAGGGCACCACACTTTCTTGGTTTTCCTCGTATCTCACCCGCACTCATTTTCAGTCTTTCTTGCTTCTCCTTACCCTACAAATCTGAACATAGGAATACCCTAGGGCCCAGTCCTCAAACTTCTCTTATCACCTATACTTACTCAATTAGTGATCTCATCCAGTTTCATGGCTTCAAAGATTATTTATACAAGGATAGTTACCAAATTTAAATCTCCAGCTGGGACCTCTTCTCTGAACCCTAGGCTCATTATCCAAGTGCCTACTTAACATGATTACTTGGATTCTAATGGACATCTAAAACAATATGTCCAAAGTAAAGATCTTCATCTTCCCTCATCCAATCTGCTCTTGCCACAACGTTTCTCATCTCAGCAAATGGCTATAGCTCTCCTCTTTATTTATTTCGGTTACAGTCTCTTACCCACTTAGCAAATTCTGTCAACTCTTTCTTCAAAATATTTTCTTTACCTTCGCATAGAAAATATGACCACTTCTCACCACTGCTCCTGCTACCACTCTAGCCCAAACTGCTCATTTCTGGGTTTTTGTAATAGTTCCCTAATTGGCCACCCTGCTCCTTCTCTTTCCTCCCCATAAGTCTAGTCTCAACCTAGCAGCCAGAAGGATTATATCATTCCTCTACTCAAAACTTTCCAACAGCTTCCAATTTTAGAGTAAAAGCAAAAGATTTTACAACCAAGGCAAACATATACTCGCTTTACAATACCTGTGACTACATCTCTGACTTCTCTTTTTTTCTTATTCCACATGGGCTTTACTGCTTCCCTGTAGTTCCTCAAACACCCCAGACATGCTTCTTGCCCCTGGACTTCAGCATAGTGTGGTCTCTCACCTCCTTTGCCCAAATGTTACTTACTCAGATCTTCCTGACCAATCTATTTCAAATCACAACCTACCTCTGGCCTTCCCCATTCCCATCCTCTATTATATTTTCATTTTTTCCCCACAGCATGTATCACCATCTAACATATTACACATTTTATTTCTTTATTTTCTGGTCTCTTCCCACCAGACTACAAGCTCTATAAGAATAGGTATTCTTGTTCTCTTTTTTGCTGGCATATCCTCAAAGCCTATAAACATGGGTATTTAGTGACTTTTTATTAAATGAAGAAAATCATTCCTTCCTAAAACTATCAAGTCTTTATTTCAAATCAAACTCAAAGCCCACATATTTTGCCTCATATTTATATACCATTTACTTTCAGCACCTAAGACAGCACTGACTAAAATGATGTGGTATTACTTTTGTTGACAGATTGGCAATTGGGATGATGAATGTAAGAAAGGTAAGTCATATGGGCTATTAATGATTGCTTTGGTTAAACTGATTGAATATCAATATTTATTTTCCTAGACATTAAGTAGTTAGAAAACCATTGTCCTGTTATAATTCTTTCATCTTTCATTATAAAGTTTTAATTATAGAAGTGCTCAGAATTCAATATTTTTTCTAATTTATGTCATTCAGTCTTTCACTAGTACTTTCAGTTCAGCTTTCCTCACCTACACCCAGGGAAAATAAGCACTGGTTTAGATTTTAGGCTTTTAAAAGCATTATTTTAAATACATTAAAACTTCATTTAAATACATGTAGTCACCATATGAACTCCTGTCTATCCCAGTGCTTCTTAATATATTTTGGGAAAATATCCCTTTCAGAAAGAAAATGACCTCTCCTTAGTAAACTACATATATGAACATATATTCAAATTCTTGCCTATAATTTCATGTGTTCCAGAGTCCCCTAGACTTTAGGCTAATAATAAAATTAAGTAAAAATTATAACCTAAAATAGAATCTAGAAGTCAGAACAGTAACATTCTACATATTTAATATCATTGTGATCTCATCCTCTTGGTGTTGAAGTGTTATTCATTTTACATTATTTTGCTCTTTATGCTAATTAATTTCATCTTATACCTAGATATCTGCTTATACAATTTGAAAATAAACTACTTGAACCAGACATAATCAAATGCTAATTTACTTTCCAAATATTACATGCACAAGAAAAGTTTATGTACATTCAAAATTTTAATACTGAAAATTATCTTTTATTTTTAGCAAATAATCATTTAATTTTTAATAATAAACAAGCCAAAGGATTCCAATTTAAAAATATGTAATTTGTTTCATTTTTCTGGTTGTCAAAATGCTTGTTACACTAAAGTAAAGCAAGAGTTTACAAAAGAAAATACTGACAAAGAGTCTGCAAAAAGAGAAAGTAATTAGCAAATCAACAATTAACGCTGACCTGCAGCTGTGTCTGCAAGTTGTGAGAGAGGCACTGTCTGTGACATTCTCTGACTCTTCAAAAATGAAAAGAAATGTCTCCATAGTGCACTGGCAACTGCAGCAAGGTGGCGCTCTTTAGCTGATAATGAAGACTGTACAATTAGGTCGACACTGTCCCTTTGAAGTTCCTTACACAATTGTTGATGCATACTCCTAAAAAGAAATAAAAATACAGCTAACATTCAACAAATGCTTACAAAATTCTTTTTAAAATACATTTTGGGCTTTTTTCATTTATGTCATATGAAAACTGAAGGACTGTTTTATATAATTAAAACCTTTATGCTAAGACATTATGCATTTCTGGTTATTTGATGGATGAATGATGGCATATTAAGCACCATAAAGTTAATGTTAATTACTAATGTCAACCATTAATTATATGCTTTTTAATATGTCAGATCCAAATGAGAAACAGGCAGCTTCAGAATGAAGGTCTGCATTTTGCAACTCATATATGACAAGTGATTTTACTTACAATCTAGACATGAAAACAATTTTTTAAACCATTTTCTCCTGAGGGCTTTAGGACATATATGTACCAAGTGGAAGGTAAGTATATCTGGCTTATGTGCGTTAGTTTAAAATGTAAACACTTTCCCTACTTAGAAAAGACAGAGGCATTGTGCTAGTACACAAAACTGTGCTGAATATAATCTTAGTACCTTAGTCCAAAAAAATTCATAATCATTTTCACATAGTAGGAAAATAATAAATATTAAAGTTACTCTTCATAAAATAATAAAACATAATTCAATACTGCCTAAAATTTAGATTCCTCATTTACTAACCTTTGCAACTTAATTCAGTTGAAAATTTAGATATCCCTAGACTTTAACAGAAATACAGCTGAAGGAAATTGAGGTTACCAAAGTAAGAGAGGGAAATACTAAGAGTTTTTCTTAGTGATCTGAAATAGAAGGCATTTATGCAACGTACCTAGCAATTAGTAATAATATGATTATTTTAAACTACTAAATGTACAACCATGCTGTTATTCTTGTTTCTGTTTATATTATTGCCAGATCAACTGAGAGTAAAGAGAAATGTATAAATACCATACTTTCATTTGCTTTTTCCAATTATACAGAAAGCAGTAAAAAATAACGAATGGAAATGAGGCATATTTCCTTCAATAGAAATAGTATTCCACTAAGAAAAATCTAAGCACTTAAAAAATAAAGAAATAGTGTACTAAATTCCAATATTCTTGATGGTTTTTAAAATTAGTTTATCTAGAGGAAATAGACACCTGAAAGAACTACACAAAGCACAAAACTAGTATATGTATCTAAAGCAATTTCACAAAAATACCTAACTGGTTGCAACATCACATCTTAGAACATTTCACTTAACTACACACAGTAATTTAAAAACTCTAAGTATAAATTATATAACATGAGGGCCTTGTACTCCTTTATATTGGAATGCCTGGATAATTACAGGAACACTACCTAATACTATTTGAATTACTCGGGGAAAAAGTGTACAAATGGCTGGGGAGCATATCAAGCAATTCTCATAAAAATTAACCAAATATCTGCTAGGTCCTATTGGTGTAAAAACCTGCCTGAGATGCTTCCAACTTGAACTAGTGGCTAGAGAACAATTTCAAGTCCTTTAGCTTAGAGTGAAATAAATAACAAACCACTAAAATCCACTTGGCAACTAACTCAACTGCCTTTATCAACATAGTTCACAACTACATTTCTGCATAGTGGAGTTCAAGTAATATAATACTACCATTCTTACTAGCCTTTAAAACTTTTTCAAGATGTATTGGTTTCGAAGGATAATAAATAACTTATGATACTTAGGTAGGATGGATTTTGCTCACTATTTCTAAATAAGTCATTTATTCACTAACTAAAAGCAATTCCCTAGGAAGAAGTAACAATTCTGATCATCCCTTATGTGCTAGAAATTCTTTTAATTAAAAACTTGACTCACTCTATGAGATGAGCATCATTAATCCTCTTTGTAGATGATGAAGCTGATAGTAGGGAAGTTAAATAATATGCCCAAAGGTCTCATGACTAGAAAGCACTGGCCCATAATCTGAACCTAAATCTGACTCTGAAACCCAAACTGTCCCCTTACATACTAAGACACACACACAAGTTATAAAAGGATTAAACATTGATAAATTCTCTTCTCTTCCTACTTGGGTTAAAGAAATTTCAGCCAGGAAAGCTACACATAGCTCTGTTTTTTGAAAAGCCAGGGTTACATTAGAATTTTAGATTAGGAAAGACTACAAGAAGGAATATCAGAAAAAAAATATATTCATGACAATAATGAAAAAGGCCAACAAATCTCAACTACCTTTAACCTCTCCAAAATACAATATTGAGGTACCACGAGTGTAACCTCTCCAAAATACAATATTGAGGTACCACAGGAGTTACTGTGAGGATATGATTCAGACTTCCGAATCCATTAGGTAAAATATAAAAAATAAACAACAACAAAAAACCATTAGGTAAAAATTTAAAAGTTAGAAATTACATCCTCCAAGGTAGAGTTAACACAGCAAAGACAAGTTCTGATTAAGTGTAAGACACTAACCCCAAACCAGACTTGTTTTGGAAATGTACATCCACTTAGCATTTTGGATCTGAAAAGAAGCTATATACCCTGGGAATATGCAGAATGCTTCCTGCTTGATGATTTGAATGTACAAGTTATATCAGTATGGACAAGAAGAATGATTATCTGCTATTTTAACACTGAACAAAGTTGTTTAAGACCTTATAATAATTTCTCTAAACATGAAGAAATCAGAGAGTGACAAATGCAGAGAATGCCAAGGGTATACTATAATGGGAGTCTGAGGGAAGAACCAAATTTCTGCACTATAGCCAAATAATTAGGAATACCCCCTTGCAGTCACAGGTAATTTTTTAAGTCACATTTTCTGAACCAGAAAACTAACTATACAAAGACTACTGAAAAATCAATTTATTATATTGCTGTGACCACTGCATAAGCTATGATCATGTCACTGCACTCCAGCCTGGACAAAAGAGTGAGACCCATCCTTAAAAATAAAACTAATAAAATAACCTCTGTCACCAGAGGTAACAATATAAAAGAAAACATAAAATATATATGAAATATTATAAGGAATATATTATGGTTAATATAATTACAGATATTATGGCTATTTTATGAGACATTGTCTACCTTCTTCAACAAACAGTAGAGGAATGTGAAAGGGTATTTGTTGCACAAAAGGTCAAATGTGATTTCTGGTCAAACACTACAAGATACAACACAAGAGACACATGATCTCCTAACACTTGGCAATTGTTTAAGGACAGATTTCACATGGGTTAAAATCATTTTAGAAATACACACATGTGGAAATATACAGGTATAACTTGCCCACTTACATTATAAAAGATATAATACGGTATAGTAGAAATTAAATTTACTGAATATCGTTATTCAAATTACAGCCCTCAGTAGAAATAACAGCAATATCCAGCATTTATTGGTACTTACTATGAAACTAGCACCATGCTATGTGTTTTATAAGCATTACTTCTCATCTTATGAGGTGGACACCATTATTATTCATATCTTATACATGAGGAAATTGAGATACAAAGAGTGATTGTGCCAGGTATTGGCAAAGCCACTCAGAGATATATGACCTTGGAAAAATGAGTAACTTTCCAATTCTTGTTTTCTTAAGAGTCAAGAATAGGAACAATCAATTGTTGCACCTACCATAGTTATTGTGAAGAACAAATGAAATAATGTTTTCAAAATGTTAGAAGCTTATCATTACACTATGTAAACACCCACAGCTGTACATACCCAGTTATGCAGGTGTTCTTATGCTTCCCTTTTAGCTCGGTTATCCTCCTTCTTTGGCTTTCCTCATTATGTTCAAGCATTTTCCTAATTCCTTCACTTAATGGTTCTTTTGCCCCAAGTTCTAAGACTTTTTTCCCTGTATGTGCCTGCTATGTCTTACCTTGATTTCATATATCCACTTATTCATCTCGTCCCCACCACCCTACTTCTACACAGAAACCCTACCCTCAAAGACATACAATACAAAATATATTTAGTCATCTATCACATGAGAGGCACTGAAATCTCTACCTCTCAGCCTGGTTTCTGAGTTGCTGCTCCTCCCTAATAACTCAGGCAGATTCTGGGAACACTTACTGGACTACTGCATATAGGGTTTACTTCTAATTTTGGCATAACTGTGTTTCTCCACTAGCTGATAATTATAAGGTATGACATACTATATATTGCCTTCCTAGTAGTCACAGATGTTTAATATTTCTAATAAGTTACCCTTCAAAATTTACATATAAAAATAGAAAAGCCCAAAATTCAAAAGCTGGAAGGCACCCTAAAAATTACCTAATCCAATTCTAAGTCCAAAAAGTGAGAAAAAATAAAAACAAAACACAGCCTCCAGGAATAGATTTTTACAAGGCCTCACTACGAAATACTGGTAGCTTCAGCCCTGACCTCCAATCTCATGCAAGTATAAGTTATCAGCGTGAAGTGATAAGCCAGAAACCAGGCTGGCAGGTAGCAGCAGTCCAGGCATACTTTGCAGTGCCTCCCTGTAATAGATGGTGTGTCCATGTATGGAGGGGTGGGGAGTGGGTGGTAGACAAATGAATGAATATTGGATATCAAGGCAAGGAGTATGTTGACTGTTTTCGCGATCAAGGATAAAAAAGCATAGCACTGGCAATGATGCTTAAAGTCACATATATAATGCATTATTAAGGAACAAAAGGGCTCAAAATATAAGAAGAATTATGCAAATAAACTCTAGTCTAGGAGAGAAGACGAGCTTGTGACTCTGGTAAACTTCTGAGACTCAGTTTTTCATCTGTAAAATAAGAATAATGCCCTACTGTCCTCCTCCATGGAGCTGCCAAAGGATCAAATCACATCATTTAGGTGAAAATACTTTGTAGAGTATAAGGCAAGAAAACATGTACTACTGTTTATAAATCCTAATAACCATGTCAAAACATCACTAGAAAGACACAGGCTTTGCAGACGAACAGTAAAAATCCTATTCTGTCCATTATTCGATGGCCATTTACTCATTTGTTGCAATTAAATGAAACATATTCAATAAATGAAGCAACTATTATTGTTGGCCAGAGAATTAAAGATTGCTTATTGAAAATACATGTGCCAGGCCTAGTCTAAGTGTTTGACCTTTAATAACCACTTCGGTACCATGCTCACAGGCCACGAAACCTTGCCCACAGCCAGCACACATAGTCCGCATGATAGTTTGTGCTGTACATTGATGATGAATCCGTTTTGCTCTTGTGTGATGAGGAAAGCTTTAAAGCACTAAAAGCTTGTTTTACTTTACAGGCAGCTTTACTTGTAATGTAAATTAGAATAGGTAACATATACATATATGTTTTCATTACATTATTTTTAAATGTTCACAATTTTATTTTGATAAATGAAAAATTAGAAAAGTCATATCATGGCTGGCAGCTAAAGTCGCTGTGCGCGTTCATCTGTGGCTATCGACTATAGTTGACGCTGGGCTGTGCACGTTCATCTGTGTCCATTCACTATAGTTGACGCTGGTACTGAAGTGGTTAATTTAATCTATTATTGTTCTCATTTTACAGAGAAGGAATCTAAGTACAGAGAGGATGAGTAATTTGCCTGCCTTATGCTATTGGTAAGCAGCACAGCCAGGATTTGAACCCAAGCAGCCAGTCTAGCTTCAATGCCCCAACTGATAATCACTATGCTACAGCTGCCTCAAATACCATTTTACTACTCAAATAAATAATACATGTTTCAAACGTCATATTGCTGAATTCTCTCATTCATATGCTAAGTTCTTAATAAAGGCAGTTACAAAGCAGTATAGCAGCCAATCCCAGGTGGTACCCCAGATGCATACACATTAAGAGTTTAATACTTCTGGGGTGGGTAGAGTATTCAATAGGGATTCCAAAGGTCAATGACATGTGATTAATTTAAAATTTTCCTATGGTCCACAATTGAGTTAATTTGCAAGACTGGGGAAAAAAGAACGAATCAGGAAATCAGGAATCCAGTGATGAACCTAGCAAACCAATTATGTCTATAATAATGTCATCTTATGGTTTTATACAATATCACTGGTGAAGTGCTTAAAATGAGGTTGACTGCCCTGTTAAAAAAGCAGTGGCTACCACTGGTATGAAAATATGCCAATAAAAAGTGATCAGTCTCAGAAATTCCCCTTATACTTTCATTAGTCTTGTGTATGTGTGTGAGTGTGTATCTATATATATTGTAACGTGTCAAATGCATATTTTGGCTAATTATCTTTCAAATTTTTTTTAGAGCAATTTTTCTGAAACCATGGATAAGTCAAAAAGTTGTGTTATTTTTGAATATGAGCTCCCTTGTGGAACCAATGAAGCACAGACAGCTCAGAATATCAACAAAGCGTTTGGGAAGGATGTGGCTAATAAATGCACAGTAAGTCGATGGTTTGAGAAGTTCCATTCTGGTGATTTTAATCTTGAAAATGAGCTATGTGGGTGACCTGAGACCAAGGTGGATAATGATGAGTGGAAATTTATAGTAGAAGTGAATCCATCTCAACCAATGCACGAATTAGCAGCAAGGTTTGATGTTACTATTCCCACAATATTGGACCGTTTGAAATAAATCCGCAAGGTAAAGAAGCAAGATAAATGGGTTCCGCATGAATTAAACCAGCATCAGAAGATAAATCGTCTTGAAGCTTGCCTTTCTTTGCTGTCATGACATAAAGGTGAACCATTTCTGCACTATATTGTTATGTATGATGAAAATGGATTCTTTTTGACAATGGCAAGCGTTCAGCACAAGATTGGATAAAGATGACATGCTGAAACACAGTCCAAAACTGAATATTCAACAAAAAAAGCTAATGGTGTCTGTTTGGTGGTCCAGCATCAGTGTTATCCACTACAGCTTCATGAAATCTCATCGATTGATCACAGCTGATGTCTACTGCAACCAACTGGACAAAGTGATGAGGATGCTGTGATTAAGCAGCTGAGACTGGTCAATGTAGACAAGTCAATCCTCTTACAAGACAACGCTTAACCACATGTTGCACAAACAATGCTGCTCAAACTAGAGAGGCTGGACTGGGAAACTCTCTGTTATCCACCGTATTCACCAGACCTTGCACCAACTGACTACCACTTCTTCCAGGCTTTGGACCACTTCTTGCAAAGAAAAATATTTAATTCTCAACAAGCTATGGAAAACGGCTTTTGCAATTTCATCTCCACTCACTCTCCAGGCTTCTTTGCTGCTGGCATAAATAAGCTACTGTTAAGATGGCAAAGTTGTGTCACTAGTTTAGGCAGACACTTTGATTAATTGTACTACTTCCTGTTTGAGATATAATAAACTACAGTTTTGATTCAAAATCAAACATTTCATATTTAATGACCTAATATATATATATGTATATATATATATATATATTTTTTTTTTTTTTGAGATAGGGTCTCACTCTGTTGCCTGGGCTAGAATGCAGTGGCATTATCATAGCTCACTGCAACCTCAAACCCCTGGGATCAAACGATTCTCCTGCTTCAGCCTCCCCAGTAGCTGGAACTACAGGTGCATGCCACCATGCTTGGCTAATTTTTCTATTTTTTTGTAGAGATGGGGTCTTACTCATGCTCATGCTGGTCTCAAGCAATCCTCCTGCCTTGGCCTCCCGAAGTGCTAAGATTACAAGTGTGAGCCACCACGCCTGGCCTATAAATATATATATAAATTTATCTTTTCAGAGAAGGGGTCCTTGCTCTCTTACCCAGGCTGGAGTGCAGTGGCACAATCATAGTCTACTGCAGCCTTGAACTCCTGGGCTCAAGTGATTTTCCTGCCTCAGGCTCCTGACTAACTGGGACTATAGGCACACACCACCATGCGCAGCTAATTTTTCTTATTTTTTTGTAGAGACAAGGTTTTACTATGTTGCTCAGGCTGGTCTTGAACTCCTGGCCTTCCCAAGTGCTGTAACATCTAAGGCTGTGGCGAGTTTTATGGATAAAAAAGAAATTATAGTACGGGGATACTAAGTGACAAGTAAGAAATTAGATAAAATCAAACTGGATAACAAGTTACAAAACCAGAAGTATAATATAATTTACATCTTAAATGGAATATATAAACTAGCAAGGTGTTTGGAGGGTTAATAAAAAGCGACTACTCTGACTATAATGGACAATTTATAGAGTAGCATTAAAAGGCAAAGTTACTCTCTGCCAGTCACTGTGTCTGATGCTAGAGATACAAAAAATGGATACGGCAGATCCTGCTGGGTTTTTTTGTTTGTTTTTTAAATTAAGACTTCATTCTGAAGGTAGTAAGGAGCCACTGAAGGATTTTCAACTGAGGAATGATATAATGAAAACAGTGCTTTAGGAAAATTAATCCGGTAATGGCAAACAGAATGAGTTAGAGTAAGAGCTGACTAGAGACAAGGAGACCAATTAGGAAGCTTCTGTAAACCAATACGTAAGAAATAATGTGCAATTTGAGTTACTTCACGAAGTTAAAAAGAAAGCCAACGGTAATTATTTGGCATTTTGTGAGGCAGAGTAAGGAGCAGACTATGTTGTTGTCAAATTTGGAGGGAAGGAAACTGAAAGGTAGGAAGAACAGTTAATTACTACAGAAGGAGAACATAATTTGATTTGCAAACAGAAAATTTAAGCAACAATATCCAGAAAATGTTTTGGAAATCTGGACCTAGAATCCAGGGTACATTCGAACTCCACAATCTTTCTGCCATGTAGTTCAGCTCAGTTTAATGACCATATCAATGTCCAATGATTACATGAGGCACTGTATTAGATGCTATCAAATACTGTCCTTGCTCTCAAAGAATATACAATTAAATGCTCAGAGGTATGTAAAGAATATTATAATACACAATAAAAGGAACCATGGGTTCAACAAAGCCTTCTTGGAGGAGATACACCATTGCCAGTTATGGAATTTGTATTACTTAATTGAAAAATAATACAGAGAGTTTCAGGAAATTGAAATAATGTAAGTAAAGCATAGTGACATGGAATTTCATGGTGTGTAAAGGGAATCACAAACCAATGTTGTATTACTAGAGGATTAAAGGTCAAGGAGGAGAATGACAAAAAATGTAACCAGAGTATTGATGGGGACTAGGTCATGGAAAGGTAAGCCACCTCAAAAGTTAGAGCCATAGTAAATAATTATTTAAAGTAGAGAGATGTGAGACAAACCAATTAATATCCCAAATATATATCTTCTTAATAGTTTGTAACCACGTAACCGAGAGCTTATAAGCATTGCTTAATACATTTATATATTTAAATATCTTACATAACTGCACGGGGCTAAAGTAGCAATGCTGGTTGTCTTTGAAACATTTTCATTAAAAAACCCAACATGGTGAGCATGTGCATGCTAACTTTGTACAAATAAAGTAACTACTCATCACAACATGCTAGAGATACATGCTAACATATATAGAGATACATCACTACATATACTGAGAGATCTCTATATATACATTTTGCCAGTGCTTCAGTGCTATATTATGTTCTCATTTAGTAAAAGTGAGCATGGGCAGACCAACATGAGCAAGCTTTACCCATAAGCATCAGCATTATTAGCAAAACATACTGTAGCAAACATTTCAGCAAATGGGTGCTCTACTGCCTTATCCTAGGTTAAATATATTATTTATTTTGTTGTGGTCTGTTTCTGCCCTTTGTTCCGTGTTTAGGGGGGTTAGTTTAACCTATAACCAATAGGCTATAGTCCCGAACTTAACACACAAAAAATGATTGAGAGTAAAGACCACAATTAAGGCTTAGTTGCACCCTTTGGCATTACACTTATAAAAAAACTATACGCAGACAAATGTCATAACTCAGGAATTTCTAAAAGAACAGGAGAACAATCACCTGATTGAGACATCTCATTTCTGAAGAGGTAATGTTACAAAACACCTTGTACTGCTTGTATTCAGTTAGGGCTTCCATCTCCAGGAACTCATTGTCAAATTTAATAGAAAGTATGGGGGTACAAGGTAATGGATGAAAGTGAGAAAAGGGGAGATTATAGGCTGAATATGAAACTAGTCAGTCTCTAGTTTTGTCTGCTACCAGAATATCATGTGGGTAATATCATGAGTTAAGATGCAAGATCTTTGTCCTTAAGGTTAAAGGCACCCAGAGGTAAGATCATCTCTGTACAGACTCACCAGGAAACGTATACGTCTTTGATAAAATAAAGTTGTCATATTGGTCATTTCGGATTTCAAATATGATTCTCTTCCTCTTCAACTATAAATGGATAGGTTTTACTGAGCAAGCACACGTGAACTAGATCTTATCCAAAATGTTGTATAATATACAGAATTCTCATGTAAGAAAAAGGAGGAAAAGGGAAACCTCAGGAATTTCTCAATAAAGGCAACAATGTGTGTGAACAGAATATTGATGGAATATGCCTTATTTTGGAACACAGACCATCAATCTATCTAACTTGGCAGCACTGGAGCCAATAATTAATAGTGATATTAAACATCCCTCATAGTCTTTAATTTTCTTCCTCCTCTTGCTCCTTCCTCTATGTCTGTCTTGCTTTGGCTATTCTACCATTTATTGAATACTATGGAGTTTTTAAAACATAGCCACAAATTCTTTGATACTTCTTGAATCTAGGAGATCTTATGACTGCTTTAACCAATACAGTGCAGCAGATGTTACACTATGTGACTCCAAGGCTTGGTAATAAAAGGCCATGAAGCATCTGCCTTGTTTGCTGGGAAAACTCACTTTTAGAGTCCTGAAATGCCATGTTGAAAGTCCAATTACCCTGAGAATACCCTGTTAGAGAAGATGCAGGTGGTACATGGGTCAACAGTCTCAGCTAATCCTGTCCTTCACATTCAAGCTTAGACATTAGACATGTTAGTTAAGAAGCCATCTAGGAACTGGATTCTCTAGGTTCAACTTCCAGTCTCAGCCTTTTGAGTTACCCCCAGACATTAAATCATCCTAGCTGAGGCCCCAGACATGGTGGAACAGATAAGAACTATCCTTGGCTTTCTAAAGTCCTGACCTACAGAATCTGTGAGCATAAGAAAAGGGTTGTGGTGGTGGTATTTTATGCCACTATGTTTTGACATGGTTTATTTATTATACTCCAAAGAGCATATACTAAGCACTATGTAGAAATTAGAGATTCAGAGATAAAAAAGATGCAGACCTTACCTTAAGGAATTTACACTTGGAATGGGGGAAAGGGGGAGAAAAAGAACTTTACCAGAAATATAACCAAGGGGTAGTATCCACAACTGTGCAAAGGCAAATTTAGACAAAACAGCTATGTTTCAAGTCTCCTAGGAGCCATTTGCAAAAATCCGAGAAATTCTGGACTGGTTTTAGGACAAATGAATTAGAAAGATAAGGGTCATTTGAAGGAAAACTATTTTTTTACCTATCCGGCACAAAACATCTATATCAATTATATGCTGAGACATTTCATGTATATGATCATATTTACTCTTAATAAATTTTACTCAGTTCTTGCTGCTTTCACATTTCATTAATAATTGACAGCTTGCTTTTTAACGGAGTTTCACTTTAATTTTCCTTAGATGTAAGGTATTATATTTATGAACCTCGGCAGACCGTCTTTAAAGCAAATTAAAGACCATCTTTAAAAGCTAATTTTCCTCCAAAAGCTAGCTTAGCTCTCAGCATCCCAGCAGTCTTTACTGAAAACAGCCTCACACAGTCAGTACAACTCTCTCATGACAGCTGCACTTATTCTACCACATCTTATGACATGTGTTGCTATATGACATGAGGGAATGTGCTTTATGTAAAAAAAAAAAAAAAAAATACAAGAGTCATTTTATTAAAGGTAAACACCCCAACATTTTAAGGTCCAGTATTCCACACCAAGTCAGCTAGGACTAAATTCCATTTTTTAGCATTTTTCCTAATTGGTGATAATAAATTCTTACAAAGAAAGGGTCTAATGGTAATGTTGACTGATGATTATTAACTACATCAACCCAAATGTTCCTGTCACAGTGAAATTTGCTCTATAATTTACCTTAATGGACTAGGTGTATCAATAAATATTGAAAATGTCTAATCTCTTTTTCCCCCTCCATTTAAATCAAATCCAATTTTATGTCAACAGATTGAACCAATGTATAATTACAATAGCTAATGCATTGGGAAAAGCAGTGTTCTTTGATAAATAATTTCTCTAAAACCTCTTAAGCATCCTGCATCCTTAATATTTCTCTCACCCTCAAGAAATACAGTATATTACACAACTAGAGACTAGTGACCATTGCCAATGGTGTTAATGGATCCAAAAATCTCATCATTGACCCCAGCAATGACAATTTTTTTGGATTTCAAAATTCAGTTAAGAGTAAAAAAAGTACCTGCAGATGCTTTAAAAAGAAATTTTTTCTTCATCAAAAGCACAGCCAAATTCTAATACAAATAATAGCTTAGTCATCATTGTAATATAATGTTGAACTGGGGTACATGAATAACCTTTAGAAGTCTGTAAAATCATTAAAATTATGTATAAAGTTTTGTGTATGAATGTATATAGATCCCATCCCCTTTTCTTCTACCTTCTACCACTTTATAAACACCTTCTTCTAAGCACAAGCTAAATGATTCCGCTCAGTTTTTCTCCCTGACTCCTCCTTCATTTTCATCTCTCCACTTGGTGCCTCCATTGTCACCTCTATGTACCAAATACACTAACTTAGAAGGAACGCTTAATCTGAATTCTGTATAGAAAAAGCAGTGACTACTCAATGTTCAAGATCATCAGACAAAAATAAAATGTAAACTTGTTTTGAACCTATATTTAACAGTAAATAAGTTTTTTAATTTTAAATTGCAGCTTTCTAGATATTTAATTACACATATCATGCACACTTCTCTCTAAAGATGATACTTACCACTTTTACTATAGTTCTTTGGAAGTATGGGAAAGATGGAGGGGGGGGAGTTTTCCTAAAACATTATCCATTGAGTCAATGATCTGTGGGGTTTATTATAAAGCTCTATTATTAGGGCTGAGAGCCTCAAAGGCTTTTATTATATCACTAATTTCTTTTTGCAAGGCTTCAGCAAATGAACTGTTTTATCTGGTTCTGCATGCTTAGGGCTTGATACATGCTATTTGTACATGACAGGTTTCATCTGTGTAATACTACTGATAACATTTATCTGCCCATCAAAAAAGCTCATCTCCTGATATAAGAAAAAATTCATGCATATGCTGGGATAAGAAACGTTAAAGTGGTGATAGCTCGTAAAATGGAACAAAACTACAAAAAGATCATCAATTGAGTATGAATGTGCAGCAGTACTATAGGAGCAGATATAATGCCAAAAAAGGAAGAACAGGAAAGATCCTTGCTTGCATGATAAAGTAGTAGGACTTTGTTAGCATCCTGTTAATTTTAACTAGAAATGGGAAAAACATAATTTACTTTTAAATAAGAAGAGATGAAGTTTTATAAAGCTTTATGACCAAAGCAAAAAATATTTCAAAGTAAACTGTAAAATAATACCCAATGTTTACAACTGCCAATAGAAAATTGATCCCTGAAAGTTACTCTTACAGGAATAAAATGTTTAGATTAACTGTTGCTGTGGTTCACATTTAAAAATCTTTGATAAAGCTTAAAGTCCTGACAGGAAAGTAACTTTAGAGAACACAGAGACAAAAAGGTAACCAAATGTAAAATGGCTTTCCTTTCAGAAATGATAATTACCTTAAAAGCATCTGTGTAAAGATTCTCAAAGTAGGGCACAGCCTACATATTTGAATAACAAGGTAATAATAACTTATTTCCAACAGATAATATAGAACACATTCTTTCAAGGAAAATCAGTGTTTTTATGAAGAAGATATACATCAAATTAAAGAGTTTGTTCCTATAGTTCATTATCTTTCGGTACATGAGGTTACACTAGGCTCCAATCACCTGCTACTCTTACTCTTTCCAGCATTTGGTAATATAGACAGTGCAGCTAATTTTCTGTCATTCAGAAAGAACTGTTGGATCACTAAACTTGTATCATCACCACCTCTGAAACACAGTAAAAATCACTGTTAGAACCAATGGTTTATTAGATCAAACCCACCATCAACAATGTCAACTCTGTCTGGTAGTGTTAACAGGAAAATGTTTTACGAGTTCCACCACTGGGCATGAATTTAACTTCTAACACCAGCTATGCTGTGAAACCGTGAACGTAATTTATATGGTGACCCACGTGTGTGGGAAGCAATATCTAGGTGAAACTTCTCACAGTCTGACAAAATGCTTTGATTTGCACCATTCAGATGATTGAGCAAAAGGAGTTTAAGCAATCACTACCAATAGCCTTTATCTCCAAATGCACTAAAAATTTATTACTCTATGAGTACAACCTATTGCTTTAGAGCCTAGCTTGATAAAATAGAAATGATTGGATAAATATTACATTTTCAACTGGTACACATCTTGTCCATTAGGTTTAAATATTGGGCAAGCTACGTGTTTAAGATAAACATCAGTCTTAGCTGATTCCATCACACAGTACTTTTAGAAAGCCTCCAAATGTTTCCCTAGTAACATTTTTGTGCTTACATATAGCTGAGGACACATGTTCATTGCCAATTAAGAGAAAGTAAATCAAGCAACCACTGCACTGCTCTATTATACCGTTATCTTTTACTTAGCACTTAATACAGATGATAGTATTTACACATCTATTGCTGTGTATGAAGCAACCAAGTAATCACTCAACCTGGAAGGGGCACAGAATTCACCCATCTATCCTAAATACCAGTTTAAATGTTCAGGCCTTCCTAAGAATTTTAAACAAGCACAGATTTCATACTCATGGCTTTTCCAGTAGCTACTCCTGTGCACTAAGGGAAGGGTGTTTACTTGGCAACATCTCTATCCACTTGCCTGAAATCATGGACCTTTGGAGATGTCAATGGATGTTTCAGATCTACAGATACAGAGCAAAACTGCCAGAATTACTGCAACACAACTTTTATCTATCCTTTCTAGCATCATGGGAGAGATCCTATGCTAATAATCTTCAATGCCTTTGGGCCCCTGAGCTACTACTTTAGCTTTGAATAACCTGATTAACTCAGTGTTACTTTCTACTATTTTCTAATTTGGTTTAATTAGATATTGCAAGGTAAATAACACCATCTCCAGTTTTGTGATGAAAAAAATGGACTCAGAGTTCAAATAATTTGATCACTAAGAAATGAAACTGTAACCTAGGTCCATTTGACTTGACAGCATTTTCCACTATAAGACATCTTTGTTCAAGATCCAACTATATAATGAAAATTTTATACCTGAAGGTTTAAAAATATGCCTACCAAAATAGTAAAATAAGACTAAAGCACAAAGGATTATTTATAATTATTTATTCATAAGAGGTATATATAATACTCCTAATCACTGGCCTTTATTCACTAAAGAAATATACTACTAATCAAAGGATCATCAGGTAAAATGACTATTGGTCATTAATGTTGGAAGTTGAGTTCTTTCCAACTCTGTTTTCATGCATTTTGCTTGCCACATTGAAAAAATAATTTCTTTGTGCAAAATGGACATAAAAAAATTTACTACTTAGAAACAAATCATCTCATATTCCATATACAAAGCTATTTGTTATAACACTACTAGAAGAGACTTAAGCATTTAACTTCAAATGCCTAGCAAGATCTTTTAAGCTGTTTTTCTTATCTTGTTCTTCAAAATTTGAAACTAGAAAATCCCACTTGACTAGAAAGGCAAAAAAAAGGATGTTGTCCCTTCTAGGGTTAACAGATGCTTTTTGTAAGATTTTAGGTAAGATTAACCTATTGCTCACAATAGGACTGGTTACTGGTTTTATTTTTTTTTTACTGTCTTTAACTCAGGTAAAAATCAATATAGAGTGAAACAAAGGGCTCTAGAGGGTCTGGCTACACCAGCTCTTAGTTTGGCTTCTGCACGATTCTACAACATGCTGAGGCTGGGAAGGATTAGCCTGCTTGTGTTGAGTAAACCGATGATACTCAATAAACAGTTTCTGTTGTAAACCCCTTAGGACGTGCAAAGCCACACTAGTTGGCAATAGACCAGATAAGCTGCAGAACCAGCTGTAATCTCATTTAGACCTGAGCTGATCCTCCTGTCCTTTCATTCCACAGGATCAAAGCAAACCACTGAGGAGGCAGCTGTATTATAGCAGCTCCGCTTGCTGGATGCAGCAAACATTTCATAAATTCCACTCCTTGAAGCAAGTCTCTACCTAATCTACCCAGAGCTGGGACAATCAATGAATTTCTGAATTCATTAGACTGATTATTATAGTGTAACCATTTTTTCTTTGGAAAAATGCGATGATAGCATGCCAACTTTACAAAGCAGCTGATATTTCTGACCATCTTTTTCTTCCTGGAAGGTTCTGAATTTTCTCCCAAAATATTGAAAACAATAGTTTAAAACTACTCATCTCATTATATTTAATGCACCTTAACAAGCAAACAATAAACTCATATACAGCCAAACTTTAACAGTGGCCCATATTTTCCTACTGTGACACAGCATCATACAATGGCCAAAACTGATATTCAGAAAAATTTATTGAAAAGATTTCTATAGTTCATTAAAGATTACTTAACATTTATTTATAAATTTTCCATAAAACAGACCCCAATATTTGAAGTGTTAACATCTGACTGTGTTAAGAATTTTCAAAATAAGTCAAGGATTTCATCCCCGCCACTCCTATTCAATAGAACTAACAACTTAATATCTCATTTTACTGTGAATTTCCTTTAATAGAAATCTAAATTTCAAGTTATGAAGCTTTAGATACCAGTCATCAATCCCAAATATAAGAGAATACTAAGATATATCATGGACACTGAAGAGACAGATATTGGGGGTCACATCACAGATAACTCTAAATCGTAAACATGAAAAAAACGAAACCCAAAACAGATAGTGAAACATCAGCATTTTAAAAGAATCAATTATACAGCCAGGCATAGTGGCACAGCCTATAATCCCACATGCTCAGGAGGCTGAGGCAGGAGGATCACCTGAGCCCAGGAATTTCAGGCTAGCCTGGGCAACACAGTGAGATCTTGTCTCAAAAAACCATCCCCCCGAAACAATTATAATCATAATTTAATGCTGAATGTCAGTTGAGAGGAGCTGTATGGAACATAAAACAGAGAGCAAAAATTTTTTGTAAATATAATATTTACAAAATTATAAATATAAAAAAAATTGTGAATATAATATTTGGGCTTTGAAGGCCTCATACAGTGTCACCCTTTTTTTTTTTTTAAGAGGCAGAGTCACTATGTTGCCTAAGCTGAGTAGCTGGGGCTATTGGCATGCAATACCATTCCTGGCTAACATATTCTTGTTGTTTCATAAACCATTAAAAACGTAAAAAAATATACTTAAGCTGCATGTTTGTATAAAAACAGGCTACAGACACTCTTGGCCAGCAGTATCTTAGTTTGCCAACCTTTTCTAGTCCAAACTACTCCTTTTACAGATGAGGACACAAACCTTTAGAACACGAGTTGTTCTGCACACCTAAGCAGCAAGTGTCAGCATCAGAATTTAGATCTCCTGAGTTTCAGTCAGGAGTTCCTCTACTGTGGCCTGATCTTTATCCCATTACTACTTCTGTAAGAAAATAGTATGAAGATTCTACTACAGTTTAGAAACACTTGAAACAAGCTATACTGAAAAGCACATACAGAAACATTTGGAAGCAATAATGCCAGGGACATGTCAATGTAGATAGCATACCAAAGTGACCATATATTATTGGTCATTCCAATCATTTCCAAACTGAGAAATGCTACATTTAATGATTCACCCACTCTCCAACTCATTCTTTAGACATCAAAGAGTCCCATTTCACATAATTACATAATCACAGCACAAGTGATAAATATCGAAACCTTAACTCTATTATTTGCAAAATCCAGATCTTTGTAATAATACCACCACAATAGGAAACTGCAAAACTGTGTAATTATATTTTAACTGTATTGTGAGGCATGCATTAATCACAAAGTTTAAGTACCAAGGATAGAATTATAATAATTCTGTAAAACAAATTTAAGCTAGCTAAGTAGGTCAGAACCACTAACATGCAACAGGAGACCTCTGGGAATTTATCAGTTAATGGCTATTTATGTGCAAATGAGTGCCCTCCAACCCTCCAAAATCCTGTGTAGCTGAAGGGTATTTCTGTTAACCAGGAGCACTGCTTAACTGCAGAGGCATAAATTAAACCATTTTATTGGAATGATTTTTAATTTCTCTACTTTCCTTTTCCATATTCCCCTCTATCTCTTTCTAGAAGCACAATTTACGCTACAGAAATAACAACAACAACAAAAACAAAAGGTTGTGGGAGAGTTTTCAAAACTGATCTCTCCTGACACCCACATGTATACACACACACAAACACACACACACACACACGACTTTCAGCAAAATTAAGGAAAAATATTTCTTACACTTTACATCCTTCAAAGAAAAATTACAATGTTAAAAAAAATTTTAAATTTCAATATAAGCATTACATTAACACATTTTTTATAATTAACTATAATAAAATAAAATTCTGTCTTATGTCCTTATATTCTTATCTTACAGAAGACAAAGAAATGCAATGGAGTTTGTATCTAATATAATTTTTGTCATAGCAGTCACACTATATTAAAGGTGCACTTTGAGAAGAGGGGAAAATATTTTTCTTTTTGTTAAAAAGAAAAACCCTAAACATATCATTTCTGATTTGCCTTAAAAGAAAACATTTGGATTTCTTATCTTTAATTGAAATTTTTATTGATATAATTCTAGATTCATATGCAATTATAAATAATACAGAGAGATCTCATATACACTTTCCTAGTATTTTACAAACTTATAGGAGTAATATGACAACCAAAATATTGACATTGATACAATCTACGTATTTCAGACTTCTCCAGTTTTGTGCATATGTTTGTAAGTCCATACAGTATTTAGTTTCTATATAATTTTATCACACATGTAGGGTTGTGTTTCCACTACTGCAGGCAAAATACTGGAAGTTTCTTCAACAGCAAAATCTCCTATGTTGCCATCTTAAAGACCACTTCAACATGTCCCTCCATTCCCTGTGGCCATCCCATCCCCGAGCCCCTGGCAACCACTATTCTGCATTCTAAAGTTTTTCATTTTAAAAATGTTATGTAAATGAAACTATACGCTATATAACATTTGGGATTTTCCCCCCACTCAACATAATTCTTGTGAGATACACTCAAGTTATTGTGTGTATCAATAATTCCCTTTCACTGCTGAGTACTGTTCTGTGGTAAGGATGGACCACTTTGTTTAATCATTCGTTCTTTCAACCTACCTATATTGGTATGTTTGAAGTGAGTTTCTTCTAGATAGCATATAAAGGGGTTATGTTATTTATTTATTTTGCTGTTAAATATGTTGATTTAATTTTTAAAATTTTTTTTGTTTCAGCATATTACAGGGGTACAAATGTTTAGGTTATATGTATTGCCTTTGCCCCACCTGAGTCAGAGCTTCAAGCATGTCCATCCCCAGATGGTCCACACTGCACCCATTAGGTGTATACATACCCATCCCTTTTACCCCCCTGTATGGCAAAAGCAATCTTAAGCAAAAAGAACAAATTCGAAGGCATCAATTTACCAGACTTCAAGCTATACTACAAGGCTAACTAGAACAGCATAGTAGTGGCACAAAAACAGAGACATAAACCAATGGAACAGAACTGAGAATCCAGATATAAAACCATCCTCATATAGCCATCTAATCTTTGACAAAGCAGACAAAAACATACACTAGGGAAAAGAATCCTTACTCAGTAAATGATGCTAGGAAACACTGGTGGGAAACAATGGTGCATGGATAGCCACATGTAGGAGACTGAAACAGGATAAGCACCTTTCACCTCTCACAAAAATCAACTCACAGTACATAACAGA
The DNA here is from genome assembly GCF_040939455.1 of Microcebus murinus. Taxonomy (NCBI): domain Eukaryota; kingdom Metazoa; phylum Chordata; class Mammalia; order Primates; family Cheirogaleidae; genus Microcebus; species Microcebus murinus. The sequence continues at coordinate 59,553,047 of NC_134108.1, read as the reverse complement.
CTTAAACGTAAGGTATGAAGCTGTAAGAATTCTAGAAGAAAATATTGGCCTAGGCAAATATTTTATGAAGACCCCAAAGGCAATCACAGCAACAACAAAAAATAAATCAATGGGACCTGATCAAATTCAAAAGCTTCTGCACAGCCAAGGAAACTATCATGAGAGCAAACAGGCAACCTACAGAATGGGAAAAAATATTCACATGTTACACATCCAATAAAGGGCTGCCCAAGAAACATATGAAAAAATGCTCAAATCTCTATCAGGGAACTGCAAATCAAAACCACAATGAGATATCACTTATCTCCAGTAAGAATGGCCTTTATCAAAAAGTCCCAAAACAATAAATGTTGGTGTAAATGTCGAGAGACAGGAACTCTCCTACTCTGCTGGTGGGACTTCAAACCAGTACAACCTCTGTGGAAAGTGATATGGAGATATCTCAAAGAACTACAAGTAGAAATACCATTTGATCGAGCAATCCCATTACTGGGCATCACTCAAAGGAACATCTGGATTTTTTTGAAGTGAGTGGAATAAAAGCGGAATAAAACTTTTCAATATGACATAAATATGGTTAAGAGAGGCCACTACACACCCATTATCAGGACCACACCAAAGTTACGCAGTACAGAAGTGGCATAAAACTAGGTATTGTCTAACTTTTAGACTTTAGGTAGAACTACAGTTATCTAAAATTACTGTTTTTAAAGATTTAATATAGTGGCAGTTTAAAAGTTTTAAATTGTGCTAACATTCCCTTGAAGTGCTTTCTTTCCCATCATTAACTGAAAAGTAAAATATAACCTAAAGCTAAGTTAAAGACAAGTAAAGGCCAAAATAAACCTACGATATCTTTAAAATTATAGTATTTTATAACACAGTGAAACGTTGGCACGTTAAGCTACAGTTAAGAAGATGAAATGTTTGTGGGAATTCTCTATTTTAAATATACAAGTCATAAATCTTTGTGATAAACTCCTTCAAAAAGTTCCACTCATTTTCCCCTAAGTCAATTTTCCAGAGTTGTAAGTATATTATAGCAAAGCCAATGATTTTATCAAGTTTTCCTTTGATGAGTATGCTTGGAAAACATATCACTCCTGATGTCAGAGAGCTATCACTGAAGGTGTCAAGTGCTCCACTGGACAATTATATTTGTATATGAAATTGGGAACAGAAGTCTATGTCCTAATGCCATGTGTTATATACCTAAATGCATAAGCCATGTAAGTCATAGGAATTAAGATGCATTTCTGGCCTAAAAACAATTTCATTACAACTGTCTGCTTTTAGGAAGAAAAATATTAACTACAAAAAATAAATTATCACACCAATGTATCCATCTGTTAAAGGCCATTAACCTATTTCAAAAAAGAACTCTCAGAAGCTGTAAAGCAAGGACTCGTTCGAGGCTCTTCTCTTCCCCTCTTTGGTCAGGACAAAGCAGTGGTCACATTAAAGTCTTCCAGTCACAGGCAGATTCTCAGTCAGATTTCTGTGTGCCAAGGACTTCCCTAAGGCTTAATTAACCCTTCTCAGAAATAAATAGGACCTTCTCTTCCTGAATAGACAACAGGTAAGTCAGCTTGCTGAAGAAGTACCAAAATTAAGAGCTATAATCTCACATTCTGGACCATCCTGTCCAAAATCTCATTCCATTACACAAGGAAAAAAACTGTGATGTGATGGTATATAAAAGTCATTAGAAATTAGCAGCCTCTGCATTTATATGGCTGAAATAGCAGACAGAATGACACAATATGAAAGTGTTTTGACATCCTTAGCATAATGAGGTCTAGAGCACCAGTGAGAGGAAACCTAGACCAAAGGAATAGTGAAATATTTTATCAGTAGCTAAACATAAGTAAAAGGTGTGTTTAAGAAGTTGTTGGGTCAGTCTAAGTCATAATTCCTAAAATTTCTGTACTTACTCAGAATGTTGCTTAAATATCATTGCCTGACTATACAGCACCAGCCTGAGTCACCAGGTCATTCCTTTCCCTTATCACTCAGTCCTAGCCATGACTTCAAAACTAATGCTAATACCTTTTTGTATTTTTAAAAATTACTTTGGCATTTTTGTATTAGTAGCTTTTATTACCACAAATGGCTTCCTATCTAGTTTCCTTGCCTAAAGTTCTCTTTCAACTTATCATGTATATTACTGGCAGATATCTATATAATTATCAATCATTCATTCAAAAGACTTATTCAGTATCAGTGTATATCATGCACTTTACCTGGATACCTAGGTGCTGAAGATATAAATATGAATAAGACAAATTCCCTACCCTCAAAAGGTATCAGTCTAGTGAAAGAAATAATACTCCGAGTGGTAAATGTTCTGGGTGATACAAATATGAACATGGTAAATAGGGAGGAAGACACTGACCCTCCCCGGGGAGCCCTACAAACCCTTCATAGGGGAAACTTCATATTTCACTTACACCTGGCTTTCCAGGCAGAGAAGAGATCAAAGAATATTTTAGTCAAAGGGATTAAGGAGAAAGGAATAGGCAAGGTCTTTCTCTCAAGGGGCTTATGATTTAGATGTAGAAAAGAGCACATGGTGGGCTTAAAGAACTGCTCTCGTGATGTTGTCCTTCTACTTAAATTCTATAGCCCTTGATTTCCTCTTCACCCAGGTCTATACTCTTGCCCTAATTTCAAAACCTTTCGTAATCTGGTATCATCTTTTAGGAGAGCATGCATCCTCAGCTTTCACTGGACTAGTTTTTTTCATCACCTTTCAAAAAACATCTAACCCATTCCAATTTCCAGTTCTTAGATCACTCTCCTGTTCTAGCACTTTTTTTCTTATATACACGTTACATAACTGCCATTTCTATATCTCACCTCTTTCAAGAGATTTCCTTATCCCTCCTCCTTCCTTATCACAAGTGTAAATTCTACCTCTTAACAACCAGTTCTAATGCTATCTGTTTCAAAATATCTTTCCTGATCCTCTCTTTCCATCTTTCTTCCTTCTTTCTCCTAATGATGAATCTCAAAATATCTTACAGTGTTCATTACTTAGTAAGTTTCACTTTGAACTACACTATATACATGCATTATTTCCTTGGAAGGAATTTGCCTAAGAACAGAATCTAATTTTTAATTTTGCACACAAACCAAGAACAATCTTGGACTAGTAGAACTAGTATTTTTTCATGTCATGTATGGTATCATATATCTTCACCTAGAGAATATCTTATGCCTCTGTCATGTCCTACCTAGCACCAGGTAAGGGAACAAGTCCACACAAAGCATTCAAGAAATACTTGCCTGGGTACTCTTCTTCATCCATCCCAACCTACCTAGTTAACAATTTACTTGTAATTGCTTCTTCAAATCTCTCTTCTGTAACAAAGGAAAATGAGAATTCAAACTGCCTAAGGTCCCTGAGGTAGAAGAGGCCCTTAGAAAATATGATTTGTTTGTTTTTGTTTTCTTAAGAGATGAGATCTTGCTGTATTACCCAGGCTGGTCTCAAACTTTTGGCCTCAAGTAATCCTCCCACGTCTGCTTCCAGAGTAGCTTGGACTATTATAGAGATGAGCCACGTCTGGCTTAAATACGCTGTTTAGTAATGAATGATAACATACTTACTATGTTTCTATCTAAAAAGACATCCCATACAAAGTTGCCATCTCAATATTTCTTGACTAAATTATTTATGTGATGCATAACTAAAAATCACTAACTACTAGCCAAAGTAAAAATATTTGATAATATTTGTAGCACTGTAAGTTGATGCTTAAAGTCTTATGTCATTCTTTTTGTATTTTTATTTTATGCATGCTGCATAAAATGGGAATAAAAACAGCTTTACATAAGCAGAAGACAAAATAAAGGTAATTGAGTAAAGTTTAATTGTGCTGGCTGTATATAAATCTTATTTTCACTTCATATGAAGTGAAAAAAAGCAAATTTACTTAAAAATGTTAAAATATTCAACAAATAACTGATATAATTAGTAACACTGAAGTAATATAATCCAATCCTTTAATGCTATAGATGAAAGAAATGGAATATGGGGACGAGTCTGAAGTCCCACACAGAGATGAATTAGATACAAAAAGATCTTCTCAAAAGGAGGTGGGTGTTCATATCCCACCTCAATTTGCTTCTTCATATGAATTTATCCTTAAACCAGTGGTTCTCACTCCTAAAATAAATGTAAATACTGTATTAATGAATACTTTAGGAGATATAGAAAATATTTAAAATACAAGACAATAGGTGAACACAAACAGCAATTTTAACCTATGTCCTTTATTTTGAACTTCTGTATTAAACATAAATAGAAGAACTGAAAGAAACAGGGTGAATAAAGGATTCTCTAACTTTAGTGATTCCAAAATAAATGTCATAAAAGACAGTAAGAGACAGGATGTATTTATGTATGAAAATTTAATCTGACTTCTTATTCCAATGGGAATAACTATATCCATTGTCCGATGTTTAAAGGAGTTTATATGTTTTAAAGATACAAGTTCCTAGTGCCTACTAGTATTATTCCAGATGATAAATTCAGAAAAGCATACCAAAAAATAAGACATGACTATATCAGTCCATATAGATATAATGGAAAGATGGAACCATGTTTAATCTCCGAAATTAGGAGAACACATTTGCCTTCTGGGAAATTAAGGATATTATGGTTACATCTTCTTACAAAAGTTCTACTGTAATATACAATTCTGAAATGGCTGGAGCATTAATTCAACATAATATATTGAATTTCTTATATTTCAGAGACCACCTACCATTTTACATGAGTGGGCTTAAGAATGTAAGAAATTCTGCATATTGGATCCAACCATTAAATGGAGACATAAAAACTTGGAGGCATTAAATAGCTGTTTTGTACTACACTGCAAGCTCTACAAGTGCAGGGAACATTTTCATGTACAAAAGAACACTTAGAAAGTATTCTAGGCCCAGAGCGGTGGCTCATGTCTGTAATCCTCAAACTCTAGGAGGCCAAGGCGGGAGGATCGCCTGAGGCCGGGAGTTCGAAACCAACATAAGCAAGAGTGAGCCGCCATCTCTACATAAAAAATAAAAAAATTAGCCTGGTATGGTGGCACATACCTGTAATCCCAGCTACTAGGGAGCCTAAGGCAGGAGGATTGCTTGAGTCCAAGTAGTTTGAGGTTGCAGTGAGCTACGATGATACCAATGCACTATAGGCCAGAGACAGAGCAAGATTCTGTCTCAAAAAATAAAAAAGAAAAGAAAAGAAAAAGAAAAAAAGGAAGAAGGAAGCAAAGTATTCAAGAAATATTTGAATTACATTGGAATTCCTCTTAGAAAACCAAAAGAAAAAAACTATTAGCTGTTTACTTATAATGTATATTTTTTTAAGACTGTGACATTTAAATATATAAAACTCTTCAAACTTTATATATTCAAAAAATATAAAATGGAAATTTCAAATGAGGTCAATATATTTGAAACGTACATAATGTATATAAGTTTGATGTATTTAATATATAAATTGCTGTGGTAAATTAATATTGAAAGACAAAATAGGTCACCTAATGAGAAGTTATCAGAATAACTCCACTTCTGTGACACAGGCTTTTCAAAGCAAAAGCATTTGATAAAGAAGTTGCTTTACTCTCCTCTGGAACTAGAAAAAATTTTTTTTCCTTTCTCACTTTTTGCTGGAGGTCTTCCTCCCATAGCTTGTCATCATTCTATTTCAATCTGGAACAATGATGCACTGGGCCAATATAACTGTCTTCCTGTCCCTTCACTATTCTATGCTGGATTCTCGTTTCTGGAACCCAAAATATTTCTTGTTCTTGGCTTAATCCTTCATTTCCCCAAGGCACATATCTTCTAGTAATAGATCTCAAAAGCATAATGCTAACAACAACAACAAAAAGGCACGTTGCACTGTTATATAGCATTTATAAAAACTTTTAAAAATGCAGACAGCAATACTATTAACATTGGTTTTAGATTCTAATTTTTCACATTAAAATATCCTAATCACTGTCCTTAAAGAGCAAGAATTTATAACATACAACCAAAATGGGGGACAAAAAAAGTAACAATAGCTATAAGAGGAAAGACTGATGTCAGAAGAAAGAAATGTAGAAAGTGTATCAATGACACAGTGCAGTAATAACAATTCACCGAAGGCCTTACATATGTGTACAAGTTACTAAGTTAATTATTTTTATTATTAATGGAATATGTGAAAGAAGTCGAAAACAATTTTTAAAACTTTGAACTGCTATCTACATAAATACGAGCTTCTAAAGACATGTACATCTCCCTTTTAATAAATGCCACCCATCAGTTATGTGACATAGTCTGACTGACTTACTGCCACATAATCATATGCTTTATTTTATGTAGGGCAATCTCAGAAAAAATTCTATAAGTGACATAGAAGAGTTTTAAGAAGAGTCACCAGCATTTGTCTATTATTCTATCCATCACAGTGCATTTCATTTATTTGTTTATATGTCTGCCTCACTACATTTGAAAGCAGTGTTCTGGTTTTATGTATCTCTATTTTTTCCAATACCAGCTCAGAGTCTACCATAGCAGGTACTTGATGGGCACCCAATAAAAGTGTGTTGACTGAAAAGTATAGTCATTTCTCTTTCATGCATAATTGCAAAATTAATACAGTAGTATTCTCTCCAAAGCCATGAAAAAAAAATGAGACGTGACCAAAAAAGTTATTATGTATTTACTTAAACATAAATAGTATTCTCTTCACGGAATACCACTGATTTGCCTCAGAATGGAGCCCTAAAAATCTTAGAGTGGGAAACTCTATGTCTTAAATTTCCTTTTAATATACATTCTTTAATTTCACTTCTCAGAAACCAATGGACAAATAGTAATAACAATAATAATAATAAAAGCAATCAGCTTTAGGTACTCTATTAGACATCTGACATGTATTATCTCTTTTATCCTTCAAACCAACTCTTTAATATGTATTATTACACGTATTTTACAGGTTAGAAAAATTGAGGTTCAAAGAAATTACATGACTTGTTGAAGATTAAAGTGAAAGTGGCAGAGTCAGGATTTAAATTTGCAATACTTTGTAAAATATAATAATGTTATTTTTTATAATAAGCAAAAGACTAATTCCACATACAATTCACACATATTAAGTGAATGAAGTGGAAATCTGCTCCACTGGTGTTGATGCTAGATATATTAATAATTCACAAAATTGAACTACAGTTAGTATCCTGGTTAAATAAGCTAAAAGCAACTCAAATTTTCAAGTAACTAGGATCTTGGAAAATCATTTAGGTACAAGAGCCAAGCAATCTTAAAATAATATACAGCTCCTAAATGTTCAGTGGGTTAAATAAATGAAGTTTTATTTACACAAGATACTATGCAGGCTTAAACAATTTGTGTGTGTGTGTGTATGTATGTATGGAAAAAGGAACATGTTTTTGATATCTTTTTCAAAGAAAAAAATGAAGTTGTAGAAATTTCCATAGTATAATCCCACTATTGTTCCCACCTCCTTCAAAATAAAAGAGGTGGTAAAGGAGGCAGTGTGGATTAAAGGAGAGGCAATAGTAGCTTACAAGAATATTTATTCTCCAAAGTGTTAATAGTGGCTTCCTTTGTGGGAGGGGGGATTTAGGAGGAGAATGACTCATTTTCTACTACACACAAGTCTGTATTATTTACATTTCTTGTAGATACATGCATTTTGATAATAAAAATGTAAGAGAGGCATTAAAAACACTCTCTCTAGGGCCTTCAAGTATTTCATACGTTATATTAAAAACTTTATTTTATGTTTGATATTAATAGTAAGAAAGAAAAGGCTTAGAGGAAACAGTAGGGCACCTATACTAAAAAATGTGGGGAAAATATTAATTCTGGGAAATGAAAGTTAATTTATTAACACTTTTACCTGTCATTTCACCACAGACTCTAGAAGCTTCCTATCTCTGTTCTTTCAACATACAGAACTACAGTTTTGCTTTCAAAAACTGGAGTAATTTTTCTTTTAACTTTTTGTAGTCTAAGGTTTTCTACTAGTTAAAAATTTGCTTCTGTAGAAAGTATGTAATAATGTACGTAAGTGTGTGTATATGTATAAACCTTGAATATAATTAAAGGTTAATTATTAAACCATGGCTCCCAGTCATTTTTTAGAATTACATCTATGGTTCTATATTTTAAATCATACTTTAAATCTATATTTTAAATCATAAATCTATATTTTTTTAAAAAGCCTTCCAGATATAATCAAACAAGTCTGTGAAAATTAAATCCTTATTTATAATGTTGTAAATGGCACCTTTGCGACTATGCAGCACACAATTTGTACAACAATACCCAAGAGTTCTGCCAAGACACACACGAGCACATTCAACACAGCTTAGTATCTAATGGTGAAAAATTCAAAATAGTGAAGGTTTTCACAAATAAGAAAAGGTCAAGTAAATTATGGTATATCCACACAATGGAATATTATGAAGACACGGAAAATAATGTAGATGTCATTGATATGGAAAGCTGTTGATGAAAACAACATTTAATCTCATTTTTGGATTTAAAAAAAGTATATGAATAGGAATAGTATGGAAGAATATAACAAAATATCGATAGTAGCTTTCTCAGTATGGTGAGATAAATAACTTTTTAAAAACTCATCTACATTTCATAAGTTTAACACCACAAACATATAACCTAATATTGATTTTTTAAAAAAATTACAACTGTAGGAGTAAAATGAAAGAGAGATCTATCACAGGATTTTGGTGGTTGTTGTATTTTCAAACCATTTGACTTGTAGGAGAAACATTTTCCTTCCCTTACCTCCTCCCTAAGAGAAAGATTTATGCAGCATAAGCTACATAATCAGGGGCATTTTTTACTTTGTATTTTTATCAGATGCCTTTCAAACTGTGCTAACACTATAGTTGTTGGATTTTGAAGATTAGTTGTTAGTACTGTTATTGACAAAAAAAAAAAAAAAAAAAACAAAAACATAATTGAGAGATCAACCAACCTGGTTGAGGCCTCCTGAAAGAACACTATTCCAGGAAGGGTATACAAGATTTCTTGCCCTGGGTAATTTCACTTCATAAATGGATTAATCCTTGGTTCACTAGAAGATTCGGGAACAACCGATTTTTCCAATATGGATTTTTTAATCTAATGTACTATTAAATATGTTCTAAAATATCTTTTTTTGGAGGGGGGCATTCTTTCCCTAGCAAGTTTTCACCACCAAAGAGCCAAGGATTCCTGAAAACCAATAGAGGAGCCTTCTTTATTATTTTACTGGTTTCCAGGAAAACTGCCAGTAGGAGGCAGCAATGACTGGCTGTGGCAACAGCTGCGGTTCTACTCTGAACAGTAGTTAGCTGCTGGCTTCATTCTTCTGTCATTATATAAGCAAGATGACACTGTTCTCTAATCCAGCCAAAGCTGATAAGTACCATCAACCTGTCACTTCCTACATTTCAAATTCTAACATCACAGCATCAAAGAGTTTTTACATTTCGATTTCTTTTGCTGGCAGCAGCCGGTAGCCTCTCATTCTCCCACGGTGTTCTAATGCTGCATTTGCACACCGGGGTTACTCCCAGACTGAATAGCAGGTCATCCCCTGCTCACTGAGCTCATCTGTGGCCCATGTGCTAGGCAATTTAGATCCAATCAGCCCTTATTTAGCTCAAGAGTAATGAGCAGCATAGTGACACAGACTTAAGCCTGACCCTCAGGACACTGCTCATCAAGCAGTAAAACTGTGACAAAATCATTCATCTTCCACCCGCTGGCAAGAAATAATACTCGCACTCACTGTATTACTTTTCAAGATAAAAAAAAAAAAAAGTCCTGAATTTTCATGATGTGAGACATTAATTTGCAGAAAGCTGAATTCCCTTAAACCCCCCTGTTGCTATGAGCTCACCAGGGGGAAATAGGCCTTAGGAGACTGAAATGGAATAAAGAAAATTGCTCCAGCTTTCTTTTCATTTTAAATAAGCCTTAAATCTGACAAGAGATACCCTAAAGAGAGAAAAATATATATCTTGTAAGGTAAAGAAGAAACAATTGAAATTAAGAGTTTGAAATGTTAGTTTCACTCCTTATTTGTTCTCAATTTTGTTAAAATATAAACAAATAAAATTTGAAACAGAGCAATTATTCACCCTTTTCACAAGACACATGAAGAAACTGTTCCTTATAAACAATACGGTGGCAAAAGTAAATTCGTATTATAAAACAAAAATGTACTCTGATGTTTTCTACAAAACCCATCTTAAAGAAAATAGCTTTAGGGTAATAACCAGAAGATGGTGAGAATAAAACTATAATGAATCTACTTTTCCCACAATTTATAGTGCCTTCTGAGGTTTTAGTAATCCAAAAGTAATTAATTATGGGGATAATTAAGATTGGTTTCCTTCCCTCAGTGACGTATCACATCATTAAAAAAACATGTCTGGTAGCTTATTGTACTACACTGATTGGACACAAATGCTGAAATTTTACTTGCTTCCTCTAAGTACTTCCCTTTTAAAACCAAAAGCCACAATGCCAGTTTATCTCACTATGATTCTTGGAACCAGGTCCACGTGCTGAAGTCACAATTTCAGGGGTTTTTAACCTATTCCATAGTTGGAGAAGAATTAACTTTAGCAAACTTGTCACGAATGGGATTTACCAGTCTTCAATACATTTATTATGACAACATGTCTTTGGTTTAAGAAACATAGCACTGTGTGGTGCCATGAAAGAGCACAGTAGTGATGCCTTCCTACAAACTCATTGCTGAATTTCATCTACAGCTTCAAAGATCTGGGTGGTCTAAATACCTATAGTGAACCATGGGGTTCAGATAAGGAACCACAGTGACATAAATAAGATTGGGGAAAGTAGCTTTCACCTTACCCCAACATCTTTTGATTTATTACCATTTGCTAAAAAGAAATATTCCAGTGGTTGGTACAGAAAATAATCACAGCACTACGATTCCCTAAACAACTGAACTGATCCACTTTCAAAAGAATGAAATGATTTCTTTACAGACTATTTTCTTTTGTCCTTGTCCTTTTATATAATGTTCTTCACTCCAAATTCTGTTTCACAGTGTTCTTTCTCCACTCTTATCTTCCCTCTCTTTCTTCTGTAATCATGAGAAAGAGATTTCCTGGGTTTCACCCAGGAAAATTATATTTTTAGTAACTTCAAATTTTGTTGACAACTATGAATTAGAAAAGAAATCATAAAGCATCATTCATCTACTTCTTGAAAGTAGGGGTAATCCTGAAAAAAAATCTAATATAAAGTTCTATTCACCTCCTACTAATTTTTTAATTATTAGGAATTGGGGTTAAATATCAGATCTGACCTAGATTATAATTGGAGATTACAAGACCAGGAGCACAGCAAACACAAAAAAAATAAGATTGAGAAGGGTGGAGAAAGTTCATGAAAGCTGTGGTATCCTTTCTTTGTAGCTAGTATTTTGAATTTCACATAGATGGGCCTGCTGTGAGTTCTATTTTCTTATATTGTGCTGGAGTCACTCCATAGGTCCTTTCAATATAGAATCTTTAGTTTTGAGAAATTTTCTTAAATTATTTTATTATTTTTTTCACTCCATTTCTCAGTTCCTTCTTCCAAATACCTTCTCTTTCCAATCCAATGTCAATACAGACAATCTCTACTTTTAGATTCAAAGCGTTCCTACAGACTGAGCCTTAACAAAGAAAGGTTCTCAAATCTCGCAAAAGTAAGGTAAATAGCCAAAGGCCCATTTGCTCCACCTGTTTCCATATTTCTGTGAGAGAATAGATACCTACTGAATTAGAAAAATAAATAAAAACGGTCCCCCCCAAATTGAGGTAAAGTAAATACACAGAGTTTTATTTTTCAATTAATTAAGAAGAATGAACCTCTCATTATCCTCTGAAGGTCCTTGCTGCCATGAATGTTCAGGAGGCAATAAAAACAAGTGATGAAATTCAGATTATACATTAAATCCATATCTTGACTGCACAGAAACTGTTGTCCACTTTCATGTGGACATTGGCAGAACTGTTGGATAAACAGGTAAAATTTTGGGACAAGTATCAAGCATAAGTAATGCTAATAACTGAAATAATAAAGTGTGAAATGGTGGAAAAAAGGTGATGGCTTGAATAAATACCTGTTTCTCCTTTCTATCACTTTCTTAGTCTATCTTTCATATATTAAATGCATGAGTACATAACATGTATGCTTCATTTGACTGGTTCACTGATATATTCCAAGTGCCTATAATAATTCCTATTATAGTAAGCACTCAAAAATGTTAAATTTGTTGAATAAATAATTTTTGCATGAATGTCTCCTCTGTAGAAAATATTAATAATTATATCACAAAGTAGAAAACAAAGGACATCAGAGAGAAAGTGTTAAGAAAATTCAAAGGGAATATATATTATATTATTCAAGACTGGAGACACATGGACAAGCATATATTTCAGAGAAGCTTGGAATGAAGGTTAATATTGTTCACATAAAAATGATGAAAAGAGGCCAGGCCCGGTGCTTATGTCTGTAATCCCAGCACTTTGGGAGGATGAGGTGGGAGGATTGCTTAAGGCCAGTAGTTCAAGACCAGCCTGGGTCATATAGTGAGACTCCAACTCTACAAAAAATTTTTAAAAAACTAGCTGGGCACAGTGGTGCATGCCTATAGTTGGAGCTACTTGAGAGGCTGAGACAGGAAGATCGTTTGAGCGCAGGAGTTTGAGATTGAAGTGAACTGTGACCATGCCACTGCACTCCAGCCTGGGTGACAGAGCAAGACCCTGTCTTAAAAAAAGAAAAAGAAAAAAAGAAGAAAGAAGAAAACCAACATGTATTGAATGTATTGAGAGCTTGTTATGGTACTTGTTCTGGACAGGTATGCAGCATCTAAGTCAGTAGCTATTGAGGACTTCATATGTAGCTAGTCTAATGAAGGAGTTGCATTTTTAAATTTATATTCATTTGTTACATGTAGCTAGTGGCTACTATATTGGACAGCAGAAATCTAAGCGTATGTTTACAGAAATCCTGTGATGTGGGTATTATTTTACAAAGATGCAGCTGAAATTTAGAAAAGGTTAAGTAACTTCCTAAGATTGTTCTGTTGGTAAGTGAAACAGGGGTGATTTGAACTCAGGTTTACTGACCCTAAAGACCCTGATTTTTATACTATGCTTCAACAGCAGCAATGATGAGGCACTGCTGGGGGTTTCTTAAGAAGCAGAGGCAAAAAGCAGAACTTGCTGTACATAGAAGTCTACTGCCTGGAATATAGGCTGCTCTTCTGATTCCATATCCAGCTCGCATATGCATACTACTAACTTCTGAAACCACCTTTCCATTCCCCCCAAATCCCTCTAGTTTTTTTTTTTTTTTTCATTTTTCTGTACTCTGCCATGTGACCTCTGTATCTACAGTAACCAGCACTGACCATTTCTGACTTCTAATTTTTACAACTACTTACGTTCCCCCAATTTAACACTTTCTTAGCAGTGGTTCTCATATAACGTCAGCTTGTTCAGTGCTGAGATCCAGCTCTACTATCTTGGCCATGCTCTGGCCTCAACCTTCAGTTGGTTTTCACAAGAAAATATAAACAAAAGTAAGAAAGACTTCGGGATTTCTTGAGAACTAGAAGTTCCATCGAACTAAAGTAAAGGGTAATCACAAGAAAAATTGCAGATGGAGGAAAAGCCAGGCTGTCGATGGCTTTAATGATCCTAAGTAGTGTGGAATTTTTTTCTCTGTCCCTCAGGATGTCACTAACAGTGTTAAAACACAGAATGGTATAAGCAGACTAGTTCCCCATGAAGATAAATGTGGCAAGAAAATATGAGATAAGCATGAGCAACAAAAGAAAAAACAAATAGGACTTTATCAAAATTAAAAAATTTTATGCTCATAGGACAATATCAAGAAAGTAAAATATAACAATCCCCAAAATGAAAGAAAATATTTGCAAATCATTTATCTGATGAGGAACTTGTATATAGAATATATAAAGAACTCCTACAGCTTGATAATAAAAACACAAATAACCCAATATAAGAATAGGCAAATGATCTGAATAGGTATTTCTTCAAAGAAATAAGCATATGAAAAGATGCCCCACATCATTAGACACAGAGAAGTGTAAACCGAAACCACAATGAATACCATCTCATACCCACTAGGATCACTATAATCAAAAAGACATTTTGCAGCCTCTTGGAAACAGTTTGGCATTTCCCCAAAAGGTTAAACAGTTAATACATGACCCAGCAACTCTACTTGTAAGCATACACCCAAGTAAGAAACATATATTCACACAAAAACTTGTACATAAATGTTCACAGTAACATTACTCATCACAGCCAAAAAGGATTGTAAAGAACTCAAATGTCCATAAATTGATGAATGGATAAATAAAATATGGTACATCAGTATAATGGAATAAAAACAAAGTACTGATACAAATATGGATGAACCTTGGAAACATTATCCTAAGTGAAAGAAGCCAGTCACAAAAGGTGACACAGTGTATGATTCTATTTATATGGAAGGTCCAAAAGAGGCAAATCTATGGAAACAGAAAGCAAATCTACTTTCTAATCAGTGGTTGCTAGGGATGGGGTGTTGGATAGAGGAAAATACGAAGTGACTGCTAATGGCTTTAGGGTTTCTTTTTGAGGTAAAAGAATGTTCTAAAATTGTGGCAATGGTTGCACAACTCTGTGAATATACTAAAAACCAATGAATGAACTTTATAATATGTGAATTATATCTCAATAGAGCTGTTAAAAAATAAAACGATGGTCTGAGAGAAGGGAATGGAGGCAGGGAATTTATGCAAGCATTTCTAATCTTCTAAAAACAGAGGCAATGGCAGCTGTGACAATAAAAGACAGATGATAAAAGTGATCCCCCAAAGACATACCCTCCCGAAATCAACTAGATATGAAAAGAAAGGAAGGATATACATATATGTCACATTTGTACCTTAAAAATCACTTTTTTCTTTCTACAGGAGCATTTAGTAACAAAGAATCACAATTTCTAACAGGTCCATTTATCGTGAGGTAATGTTTCCTACAATGCTGACTTTGATTTTAAAGACTGATTCATTACACAATCAAATATTTATTGAATAGTCAACTATGCCAGAGGTACTATATTAGGAATGGGTTAAAAACCATACAAGATAAATCAACACACACACATACGCACAAATCCACTGAAGTTGCTGGGCTTAAAATATACTATCAAGAAATGATCAAAGTATAAATTTTTCTGAAAATAATAAGGAGAATGATAGCATTATCTAACATTTACTTAACACTTACTAATATGCCAGGCAATGTGCTAACCACTTTATATTCATTATTACATATATAATTCTAAAATAATCCAGTGAGGTAGTTGCTATTATCCTCATTTTATGAATAAAGATTTGGACACGTAAGTTTTCCTTCATAATATTTTAAACAAATCACTTTGTACTTATGCAACTTATGTACTTATGCAACATTTGTTATGTAGATATGCAGCAAATCTAATTAGA
This sequence comes from Microcebus murinus, assembly GCF_040939455.1. NCBI lineage: Eukaryota > Metazoa > Chordata > Mammalia > Primates > Cheirogaleidae > Microcebus > Microcebus murinus. Next base: position 59,537,464 of record NC_134108.1, on the reverse strand, counting down.
GACAAAATAAATGGCCCAAATATTAATTCCTATACATGAAACATTAAGTAGGTAATCTATTATTTCCTCAAAAAACAAAAAAGTGAATGTTGCCAAACTAATAAAGTGAGTAGTTTATATTATTACATAAATTTTTAAAATATATAATATAAATTCACTATGTAAAAGTCAAGCCTGATGAAGAGTAAATAAGATCAAAATACTAATTTATACTATATACATAACTACTCAGTCAAAAGATATATAAGGCTCGGCACCATGGCTCACACCTGTAATCCTAACACTTCCGGAAGCTGAGGTGGGAGGATCATTTGAGACCAGGAGTTTGAGACCGGCCTGGACAATAGTGAGACCCTCATCTCTACAGAAAGCATTTTTTAAAAAAATTAGCTGGGCATGCTGGCATGCACCACCATCAGCTACTCGGAAAGCGCAGGCAGGAGGATCGCATGAGCCCAGGAGTTGGAGGCTGCAGTGAGCTACAATGATGTAGCCCAGGCTACAGAGCAAGATCCTGTCTCAAAAAAAAAAAAAATAAAAAAAATACATAAAATATGTAATAACAAAAAGAAATTTTGTCCTTATACATTTTACACATTGCTGAAACACTAAGATTTATACTATATTCCCTTAGAGATTCCTATGCTTGCCGTGAAGCAACCAAAAATGGCAGATGGATCACTCTCAATAAGCAACATATCTCTACTTGGTTTTTCAAATAAAAACTGGTATTTTTCTATAGAGCATATTCATGGACTCCCCTTCAAGTTATTAGGACATTGCCCCAAATTTGCACTGAATTATATATGCTAAAACAGCAAACATTTTGGGCAAACTGGGATATATGACTCAAACCATGGAAATAACTCATTTGGTTACTTTAAAAACCATAACCAGTTTCAAGGTTGTTGTAAACTATTTTTCAATAATTAAAAACTGTAGCCCATTCACACTAGCACCCAATAACAAAAGGAAGAAAAAAGCTTTCATGCTGTCAAGAGTATCCGTTTTACTTTTCCAGAAATATCATGCAAAGTATTGAGCATACAACAGACCCTCAAGAGAACAGATCCTCTTGTATTACACTTCCTTTCCTACCTAGGCAATCCCCAGTTCTCTCACTGAAGGAAAGAAAAACCAAAAATCTGTTTAGAATATTAGAATAATATCATACCAATAAAACTACTGAACATTAAAATATCTGAGGGAATAATAAACACAGTTCTGCGTGTAGACACACACACACACACACACACACACACACACACACTCCAAATGCCAAAAGAGATAACAAATAGATGTTCTTCCAGCCTCATAGGAAGAGAAAGAAAGGATTTAAAAATATAAAATACATTCATGATGTACTGAAGCCAGGGAAAAGAGCCTTAATCTTTTAAGAAGTTGTACTTAGCACATAGCATCTAAAAAAAACCATCACTTTTGAACTATTTCTTAGTCTAACCTTTTGCATCTTAGGCAAGTTCTCAACTGCCTTTAGACATCGTTGAAAATAGGCTCTTGTTTAATACAAAATAGGATGTCAGTTGATCAATATCCATTTGGCTTAAATTCATAAGTCCACAACCTCCCTTAAGTGGTAGAACAAACAGGTACAAAGCCTGAAAATTTATTGTTTCTTTTTAAACTCCAAATGATATTTGCAGATGCCAAAAGGCATTTTGAAATCACTCACCCTTACTTCAGTAAAAATGAAAAAGGGGGATGGGGAAGAGGGAGAATCTCATGAGGCCTTGTATGTCAAGTTTTTGCCCAGAGCTAATTTTCATAGCTGTGTTATAAAACCCTGAAAATGGAGGTTTATAATGGGAATGCTGACAGACCCTTAACTATAGCAGCATGAATGGATATAATTAAAGAAAAGCTTTTGGCTACACCTAACTCCACAAATGAAAGACTGCCATTTTCATATTAACCTCAAATAACAGCAAGTGAAAAGTAGAAATGTGATTCCAGAAAGGTAATGTGAAATGTTAAAGATGACTGCTAAAACTATTTGACATTCGAAGTTTTAAACACAGACGCATTTAGTTAACATAACCAAGTCAGTATTTTCATAGTGCTACTTAATCAGCAATAAAGAATGCTCTAGTGAGCCATCAGCTCCAGTTAGCAGAAAGTGGCGTATGAAGTTATTATTTCTTAACAGCCTAGAGGGAGCTGCTTCTCCCTTTAATCAGTGATCTTGGTTCCTTCTTACCTATAATTTCTCTGTCATACAGTTATAAAACTATTACCTGGTTACACACACACACATACACCCTGCACACACATTTATGCAAGGACTGATACCTTATTCCCACCTGAATTTGAAAACAGAAGAGATTGCTAAGGTAAAGTATTTCATTCTTTCTCTTGTCAGGGATGCAGCCAGGAATAAATATCATCAATCTATGTAATCCATCTACCCTACTAAACCAAAATTCAAAGAATTTAGCTCTGTTCTTAAAAGAAAAAAAAAATGCCTAGGCTATAATTTTCAACAACTCTCTAAAATATTTTTGACCTTTCTAAAGGTATTCATAGTATATGGCACACCTAAAAGACTGCTATGAAAAGATCTTCAATGAAGTTCCAGATTTTGGGTTAAGAAATTAGGAATACATCTTTATGATCAAATACCTAAAGGACAAGGTCTTTTTCTTGTTTGTTTCCTCCCCCTCTCTTCCTCCCTTCCTTTCTTCCTTCTTCCTTTTTAGGGTAAACAATCCCAAATGATATCTGGAGCCCTTCCCCAAAAGATCTCAAATGAAAATCTGGTCTCTCTTGACAGTATCTGCATTGGAAAGTGCTAAAAATTGATAGGATCAAATGAAACTACCCCAGTCCCAATTCCTCTTATTATCTACTGTTACCATTATCATTGAAGAACTGTGTGCAAATTACTACATGAGCTTCAGAAACTTAAGAGACAGCAGTGCCTACATTACAACAGCATTAATAAAAACTTACATATTGCTATGCCATTCTTATTCACACACCAACTTCTGTTAAAACTGCTAATTTTGACAATAGAAGTTGTACAAGATTTGATTTTTTTATAGCAATTGTTTTCAATCACAGTTAAGTAGTATAAGAAAAAATCAAATTATACATTTGTCCAAGGAATCAAATGTTATCATAAACAGCTGTGTCCTTTTTCGTAGGCTAGTCCTGAAGTCCAACAGCATACCGGCCACCTCCCCTACTACAGTTTCAAAAACTAGCAAACAACAAACTCAATCCAGATCCAGTTAAAAAAAAAAAACTCCTAATATAAATGTAAACTTACTTTCATTTTATATAACCGACAGTCTTCATTATCCCCTCGATTCCTACCTTTGTACTTCTGAATAGTGATCCCATACATTAACAGAGATGTATTATAGCTTACAACACATTTGCAAGCAATATCTTTCCAACGCTCCTGAAATAGCTTTGGCTGTAATGCTAAAGGACTCTACTAAATTAAATTTAAAGACCAAAAATTTGTTTTTATTGCAAGAAGTGAAATTTAGATGGTTGAAATGGTGCTAATAAATCAAAGACAAATTGTTATTAAATAAAACATGATTTACTTGTCTCTACACCTCTCAATCCATTTTCTCCAATTGACTTATTAAAAAACATATTCAATTTACAAAATTATAAAAACAAAGTAATCAAAAGTCTAATAAGCAACTACCTTTTTTAGTAGTAAAAACAAAGCGTAAAAGAGCACTCAGAAGTATATGAATTGTGGTAATAATTTTAGGTTTGCAAATTTTACTCGTTTCATTACCTCTAACTTATTAAAAATGTAGTGGTTTGGTTAGTTTCAGTTTAGTTACTTATTTAACTATTATAAGGATGGTGTAAGAAGGCAACTGTGGTATAGTAGGTTAGAGTCTAAGTGCCAATTCTGAAATTTAACTGTGTTATTTTAGGTAAGTCACAAAAAGTCTCCATGTTTCCATTTTTTCATCTATAAATAGGGATGGCAGGGTTAGTAAAGAAATACAGGAGAAAATATTTAAAAACTGTAAATCTTTCAAGAATGTAAGAATTATTCTTGTGTGTATAGCCATTACTTTTGAAGAGTTACATACCAAGAAAAATTTCAATTTGGAGCTTTAAGACAAAAACAAGTTAGTGAATGAATATAAAATATTTGTTTACTTTCTTTGTATTTCCATTTTTAATGCCTGTCCAACCTCCAAAATAAGTCTCATTCTCCTATTACAAAGCTGTGACTGACATTATTAACAAACTCCTATATTTCTTATCTTAGACTGCATTGTTTTCTAAATACACTCCATATAATGATCTAAAAATGAAAATAGAAGTTTTTCATATATTATTAAGCAGAGTAGAAACAGGTACAATTTTTTTTTTTTTGGTATGAAATTTGGTAATATCCATCCACATTTAAAATGTATATATACCAATTCAATCTTAGGAATTAATTTATAGGTATACTTCCACAAGTACACAGAGATGAATGAATAAGGATATTAAATAAAAGTGTTTATAATTACATAAAATGGTAAATACTATAAATTTTCATTATTAGGGACTGGCTAAATAAAGTTTGGTACATCCATATAATGAAACACTAAGTAGTCACGAAAAAGAATTAGGTAGGTTTCCAAGTACTAACATGTAAAGCTGTCCAGGAAATATTAAATGAAAAAAGGAAATTATAAAACAAAGATCATCCATTTTGTGTTTTAAACATATATATATATAGGAGGAAGATGTTTGGAATGTTCCTATAAGAAACAATTTTACTTCATGCAGTAGACCTACAGCACTGTATCTGAACCTTAACACTGCTGAGGTTGGGCCTGATAATTGTGTTGTTGTAAAAGCTGTCCTTGTAGGGTAAGTGCATTGTAGGGTGAGTATCCCCATCCCTGACCTCTGTCCACTAGATGCCAGTAGCAATCCCCTAATTATGACAACCAAAAATGTCTCTAGACATTGAAAAATGTCCCCTGGGGAACAAACTCAACCCCCATTGAAAACCACTGAATTTGAGAATGAAGAAGTGAAGCTAAGGAGAGAAAATTTTATTTGTCACCTTATAGCTCATATTTTTTTCTTTACCATTTCTATCATGACAATATATTACACTCACAATTTAAAAATAATTTTAAAAACAAAAAAAGATTGTCAGGAACTTTTAACTAGAAAGATTAAAGTATTTGTAGCATATGAATTTGTTTAAAAAGAAAAAAACTATGTAAGAAGCAATACAATTGTTAAGAAGGATTAAAAGGGACTTACCCATCTTCAATGAAAAAGGCAGAAAGATAGATGGATTCTGCCATTTTGTTTCCATGACTGCCTCTTCTCAAAATACCCATAACCTCCCTTCCTTTCTTATTCCTATGTTCCTAAATCTTTTGGGGACTGTAGTTCCTCCTTGCCAGCTCACTCCTCTTCCTTCTTGTTTTATATATTCAGACAAATATATATCAAATATGTTTACAGACAAACCAAAACTAATACTAAAAATGCAGGGATATCTAATTTTCCCAGAAAGCACATGGAAATACTACTTATCATTTATTAAAAAACCGAACAAATAAAACAAAGTTGGTATTTTGGAAAACTATAAAATTGCTAATAAATTCTGCTAGACTAAAAACAAACACAGTTCATGTACAAGATCGAGAATTAATAAAAGCTTCTTATGAAATTAGTTATGAATTTACTTATCCATCTATCCACCCATCCAAAAATTTGAGGGCTTTAAGATTCTTATTTTAATATAGCTTATACTAGGAAGCAAGGGGATAATTACCTGATCAAGAATTCTGGCTAAACCTTTATAATTTAAACTGGTGAGAGCAGACGAATATAAAAACTATGTAATATCTAATGAGGAGTAAAACTTGTGGATAAATCAATATGAAAATACGTCGCAGAATAAAGAATATAAACTAGTAGTAAATAAATTTAATAATTAATAAACTTCCAAAATTTGGAAATTTTGCTGAGCTTAGTATCTATGAAAAACAGATGCTTCATTTGTGATGAGACAATAGGAGGGAAGCAATCTCTTCATTAACCTCAGACATGATTTCAAATAAAATCACATTTCTATATGAAATTTTTATGTAACAGTGTGCAACTACACTGAGTGGTAGTATCTAACTTCTTGAGAACATGCATTTCATCCATAAAACTGTTATGTGAAAAGGGCCTAAAGGCAATAAATGTCATAACCATTGTTCTTATCCATTATTAAGTTTGGGTTTGAGTATATCTGAATGTCTAATGTATCTGCGTAAAAGTGTATCTGTACACTCTTACACAGTGTATGCACATCTAATGTATGTGAATAATTTAAGCAGATCTGAAAACAGTTTTATATAGGTGATTGGTATTATTAATAGAATAATCCTATATTAATTTCAGAGCAAACTGGTTTATGTGGAAGTATTTGATATAGTTGACGCTACAACTTTGCAGCAAAAATTTAAAGAAATTGATTATTTTTTAATGGTACAGTGTGGTCAAAATCTCCTTATGGGTACAAAATTGCACAATGTTCAGTAAAAGCCACTTCAGATTTTTGCTCATGGTCTTGCTTATTATAATATACATAACATACCTCTGGGTATTAACGCTCTGTTTCGAGAGGTAGCAGGGGAAAGAAGAGTTAAGACATGGCTGTGAGATCACACCAGAGCTGCTCTGAGTTTAGTCTTGCCACTTGTAATTGCACCTAAGCTTTCTCTTGATGAATTATTGTTTGCAAACCTTTTGAAAACTACAGATTGAACATCCCTAATCTGAAATTCTCCAAAATCTGAAACTTCTGAGCACCAAGATGATACCACAAGTGGAAAATTCCACACCTGACCTCAAGTGACAAGTTATAGTCAAAGCTATGTTTCATGCACAAAATTATTGAAAATATTATACAAAAATTACCTTTAGGCTATATGGATAGATATATATGAAACATAAATGAATTTTATACTTAAACTTGGGTCCCATCCCCAAGATATCTCATTATGGATATGCAAATATTCCAAAATCCAAAAAAAAAAAAAAAAAAAAAAATCAAAATCCAAAACACTTCTAGTCCCAAGCATTTCAGATAATGGATACTCAATCTGTATTTATCTATGCCAATGTAGTAGAAAACTAAATCCTCTCCCCTACATTCAGATTTCAAAAACAAAAAACTCCTTTAATATAAAATCAACATGTCATGATATGAAAAAAATTAATAAATTAGCACATGACTGGAAAACATACCTTATTCTGGCCAGAACAGCTTGTAGAAAGTTCAATACAGTCCTAAGTTCAGATTCTCGACAAGCTCGCAGAAGCATACTAAATCCATCATTAAGCAGTTTTTCATGGGAAGGATACAAGCAATAGCTGGTCTCAAATACTTCTTGAACACCATCAATGTAGATGGAAAGAAGTGTCCAGAAAGTCTGTCTCTGAGCCATTTCATCATTCTTAGACACCAAGAATTCCTTCGCTTTCTCCCGGAAGGCACATGAAAATTTTTCAGCCAAAACACCAATGTCCAGATTTTTTTGGGCATACATCAAGAGGAAGGCCATCTGACCCTTCCAAATAAGGGCTCTCTGAGATGTCATAAAGGCAGGCTTCAGGAAATTCAGGAGATCTAAAACATGACTTGCTACATCTTCCTCCTCCACAACAGCTGCTAACAGTAGAAAGAGGTTGAAAAAGTTCTGCAGACCAACTTCAGTTAGTTCTTCCATTCTTTTTTGATGGAATTTAGAATATATTCTATAAAACATAAAAAAATGCTTTAATAAAATTGTTTGTGCTGGCACAGTGGCTCATACCTGTAATCCCATCACTGTGGGTTGCTGAGGCAGGAGTATCACTTAACACTTAAGGTCAGGAGTTCATGACCAGCTGGGGCAATATAGCAAGACCCCATCTCTAAAAAAAACAAAAAAAAAATTAGCTAGGCATGGCATGCACTTAGCATAGTCCTAGCTACTCAGGAGGCTGAGGTAGCAGGATCATTTGAGCCCAGCTCAAGGCTGTAGTGAGCTATAATCGTGTCACTGTACTCTAGGCGACAGTGCGAGGCTCTGTTTCATTCATTCATTCATTCATTCATTCATTCATTCATAAATAAATAAAATTGATTTACAAAAACCTACATTTTAAAAGATAATTTCATTCAATACTTATGGTAGTCTCATTGCTTTACATTTTTAGTTAATTCTTCATCTTGATGCTGCCTTGTAACTTTTTCTACTTAGAAAACAAACTCACATGGTAGCCCTACCTTCAAATTTCCCAAGGATGCAGCAAATCATCTATAAGTAAGCATCTGTAAGTAAGTGTCTTTCCCCAAAAAACAGTAGCAATGTACTTTTCATATAGTACATGGCTTTTCCGTTTAATCAAGTTCCCCCTTATTTTATTAGCAAAGAAAGAACATATAATCGTTTTAAGTATAATTTGATGTGCTTTTACAGATATCTTAACAGGACAATTTTATATAATAATTTTTCTTAAATCCTTTCTCTCCCTACCCCTCACAACAACTTGCTCTTGCTTTACTTACACCCTAAGACAATTCAAGGTGGTTGAAAAATTATTTTTATCTACCTGCAAAGAAAAATTATTAGTGTTCAATTGTCCAACACTAGCCATTAAAAAACTTCTCATCAATACTACTTAATACAATAGTTGATACAATAGCTAATAATATAGTTAATACAACAATTAATGTACTTTTACCAATTAAGGGATTAGAATTGAAAACAGTTCATCTTGAATTCCTAGTTATGAATTATTAAGTTTTGAAACTTCTATAATAGGTTTATTCAGGACAGAAATGGTTAATACTCATGAGATTAAATGTTTATTTATAAAGAACTATGTCAAAGCTGATAAACTCCTGAAAGTAAAGGTCTGTTTAATTATCTCGGTATTCCCTCCCATCCCCACTCTGGTGCTTGACATATAGTATTGAATGAATTCAAATAGTTTCCTCTTTTAGCAATAAAGTTCTGAGTATTCTGACTTCCGTAAAATTATTTCAGATTCAAAAACAAACTGGCAAACAGAACAAAAGAAAAAACTATTTGAGCCACGTGATTACTAACGGTTTAATAAAGAAGCTGTCATTTAAAAAAAAAAGTGTATTCTAAATAAAAAACCCAAACTGTATCACCATAACCTTATAAGAAATATTCACCACGGGAATCAAATAGGAATTTCATTAAGTGATTCCTGAGAAGTCCCTACCTAGAATATGAGGTACTATGCTCTGAGAGGTCCCAACAAAGAAACTGAGCAAGTGGTCGATAGTGGTGTACTGCACAAAGAGGGCTACGAAAAGGGCCAATAGGCAAATAAATTAGAACAAATTAAGACAATTAAAAATTGTATCCACTACAAGCAAAACTCTCTCTCTCAAAATAAATAAATAAATAAAGACAGAGAGCAAACAATAGACTAATGTAACCAAAAGTTTATTTTAGCAGAAAGGAAACCTGAGCATAATCCCCAAATGAGAACATTATTAGCATTTTCTGGTTCTATTATTCTCTAGTCAGTTCTTCTTCAAAAAAAGCAGCACTTGTGAACTACTGGTCTCAAAGAACACAAAAATTTTATACTTTGACCCTATTACCTGACAATGTACAACTTGGAGATGTTTTTTATTTCTATCACTTTTAATAAATTATATGCAACAGATTATAGAACATTACAATTAAATTTTGGCAAAAAAACTCTACAGTTCCCTAATACCCCTGTACTTTATATATGGGATTTCAGTCTTCAGCACTGAGGAGATAAATAAGAAACTGAAACCCTCTGCAAATGATGGATATTAGGTCTGCTCCTTACTTTAACAAATTGGCAGGATCAAAAAGCGCCTTATTCTGTTATCGTGCACCATTTTTTAAATTTTTGTGTTTTCTTAATTTATAAACAACAGAATTTATTGCTCATAGCTCTGGAGGCTGGGGAAGTCCAAGATGAAGGTGCCAGAAGATTTGGTGTCTGTTGAAGAAATACATTTTATATATGTAAAGACTCCAATCACAAGTAAACTTAACAAAATATAAATAGTAATACTTCTCCAAAAATTATCAGTGAACATTCACCACAGAGAAAGATACTACACATACCTTCCTTTTACTTGTTTCCAAGGATGAGAGCCATTACTCTTCATTGCTTTCTTAACAACTTTTGCCAAAATACAAAGGAAAATGGTATAACTACTGCTAGATTTACACAGGTTGTGGTCTTGTTTGTCAAAACAGCAAGTTTTCACCATTTCAAGCATTGATGAGGGTGACTTTATGATATTAGAAAGGCCTTTCAAAGGAAGCCAAGAAATACTGAAGGAACTATTCTAAAAGCAAAAAAGAAAACAAGTATTAGTCTCTTAAGTAAATAAAATGGAAAGCTGAAAACCTCAATTTAATTCATTAAAAGTTTGACTCATCTTAACCACAGAAATGATATAATCATGATATATTCCTCAAAATGAAAATTCCGTAACTGCACAGATCATCAGGAGGTATGCAAATTTTGCATTGTTTCCAGAGTGTGTTTTCAACAGTTTGTCCAAATTACGATACAACAAAGTCCATATGTTGCATTTGATTGATATGCCCCTTAAAGCTCTTTTATCCTGTAAGTTTCCCAATGTTTTTGTTACACCACTTATTTTTTATATCAGGTTATTTTTGTGTAAAATTTTTCATATTCTGGATTTGGCTGCTGTATCCCCCTAGTGTCACTTAACATAATCTTTTATCCCCTACCTTTTCTGTAAACTGATGGCAGTAACTAGAGGTTTGATCAGATTCATGCTGAATTTTTTGGCAAAAATCTTTCATTGGTAGTACTGAGTATGTCCTGTAGCATTCAGTGAACACAAGTTCTGACTTTTTGTGATAGTAAGATTGGTCAGGTTGGCAGCCTGATCCACCCGTTTTAGTGATCTCCACCAACCTTTTACTTAACAGTTTTAGCAGCCATTGATGAGCATTGTCTGGGTGCCTTATTTGATTAGATGTACAAAATGGTGGCTTCTAATTTTATCATGTCTTAATTAGTCATCAGAAATTTGATTACTCTAAAATATAGTCTGTATTTTCCTTAATTTGAAGTTTTCAGAATAAGTTTTTTGTCCCACAATATTATAAATATCATGAACATGTATTTAAACATATTTGATGTTTTAATCCACTGCATTCATTATTCTTGCTTATGCTCAAATTTTCTCATTCTTTGGGTAATACAAGTTCCTTTGTGTTGGCTCCTGTGTCCTTTTGACATGACTCTAGTTTACTTTGATACTTTCCCTGCTTCCTGGCATGACAATATACTCCAGATTCATCTTGTACACATTCTGCCTCAGAACTGGATTCGCTCCAACTATCCTAACATTATGCTTCAGAGAAAGGTATTTTTCTCATTTTTTAATAAGCTCCATTATACATAAATCCAAGCTTACTATTTACTTATAAATCTTCCATTACCATTTTCTATCTTGATTGAGGGATTCACTATTTACCTACCCCAAAACTCAAACATTGCAAACCTCCTCTCCATACACAAGTAACTAAATCTTTTCAATCTACCTTTTAAATTTTTATCTTCTACATTCATCCTCTCCTTTCTATAATAAATCCACTGTCCCTATTTTACTTCTCAGCTGTAGTATTATTTGCTCATACAACCACAGTGAACTACTAACACATCTGTACCCAATGTATTTATACCATTTTCAGAAAAAACACATACCTAAGTCATATCCTTGCTTTCTATAAAAAATAAATCAGAATTTAAACTCACATTATGTTCAACCCTTCATACTCTAGCCCCAGACTACTTTTTCTATTTTTCTTATCTCCTGTCTTGCCCTACAGTCATCCAAGGCCTATCATTCAGAACCATTAACAAGGTAGAAACAGACCGTGCTTTTTCACATGTCCAAGCATTTGTCCATATTGTTCCTTCTATCTGGATGTTCTTTTTCTTCTGTACTTGGAAAATTCTACTCATTCTCAAAGCCGAGATAAAAAATTATGATCTCATGAAGTCTTGCACAAGTCCATACAATGGATAATATACACAACCTCATCCGGCATTCCATGATATTATAACTTTTTTCCCACAGTATATGTGTACATATCTACTTGCCTACATGCTACTGAAGTGCCAAGATTGTATCTTACTCAAGACAGCAGTGCCTGTTCAATGTATCACAAGCAATCAGTAATGATTAGAAAACATTTATAAATGAGGATTAAAAAATATCTTTCTGCTACAATTTTTGCCACTTTGGTTACACTCACTTTGAAGAGAAAAAGTATATCAAATGCTGTCTCCTTTATCTCAAAGCTCTACAAACAGTATTTGTTAAAGATAAAACCATTCATGAGCTATTCCAATCTACTCTGAACAAAAATTAACTTTTTAAGAAAAATTCATAACGATTCATAATTAAACCATAAAAATTCCTAAAATATGTACAAAGTTTTCAAATTCCTAGAACAAATCCATATTCTATTTACTCACCAGGTTCTTACTGTAATATTCCCATAAAATTGTGACAACTGCAATGTTTGGTTCCCAAAAATCACAAAGTGTCAAACAACAGTGAAGATACATTCGTAATTGTTCTTCTAGTATACCCTCCTAAAAAATAAAGTGATGAGGGAGTAAATAGGCTCTCACAACATAAATATTATCACTTGATATTGCACTGTTTAACCTGCAGCTAAAAAGAATATTAATATATATCACTATATCAAACCCATTCTCATCTTCAGACCACAAGGCCTAAATTAACATAAGGTATGCTACCAAAAACTCATTTTAGAGATTAACACATTCAGATAATGGAAATTACATAACTCAATTTGACTTTTTAATTCAATTATTTAAAAATCACAATAGGTGTTTTATAATTATGTTGGAAACCTAGAAATCAGAGATAAAACCCAAATCAGAAAGAAGTGGCAAAATGATAATTAAGATATACACAAGTGGTTTGGTCATACTTAAGTACTTGGTCAAATACTTTCACAGGTTATAAGAGTTGTTCTTTTAAAAACCAGAGGATTGGCAGAGTATATATATTTTAACCTTTTAGGTGATGGTAGGAGAATCAAGTGGGGAAAAAAGTAGACATTTTTGTTGTTGTTGAAACAAAGTCTTACCCTGTCACCCAGGCTAGGGTGCAGTGGCATCATCATAGCTCACTACAACCTAAAACTCCTGGGCTCATGCGATGCTCCTACCTCAGCCTCCTGAGAAGCTGGGCTGATAGGTGTGCGCCACTACACCCGCTAGTTTTTTTTTATTTTTAGTGGAAATGGGGTCTCACTCTTGCACAGGCTGGTCTCGAACTCCAGAGCTCAAGCAACCCTCCCGCCTCAGCCTCCCAGAATGCTAGCATTACAGGTGTAAGCCACCTTGCCCGGCCAAAAGTAGATATATATATTTTTAAATGACACATCCCTGAATTCCAATCATTCAATTATATTTAAAGCTTACTACATACTAGGCATACTGTTCCAAGGTACTAGGTATACGGCAATTAATAAGTCAGACATAGTACATGCACTTTTCCTCCCCCTGCTTTGGGGAGGAAAGAAAAAGAGGATACTGACACAAACAAGATAAATTCAAAGTTATAATTTCTGTGAAAAACAAAACAAAATACAACAAAGCAGGGTAATGTGGCTGAGTAACTGGTAGAATATGGGCATTATTATTATATCAGGTACTTTTATAATACCTTTTAAATTCCTTTCCAAATGGAAAGGCCTTTTTGAGTTGTCGCCTTTGCACTAAATGATTGAATGAAAAAGAGACAAACATTTAGAGACTTGGAAGGAAAACATTCAAGGCACAGAAAGCAAGTGAAAAGTTCTTGAATTATCAGTAAGCTTGGTATTGTAAGATAATGGCAGAGACAGGGAGATACTGTATCTCATCTGAGGTTTATTGGTTTTGGTAAAAAGTTTGGATTTTATTTTAAATATGTTGGGAAGCTACTGAAAGAAGGTAAGCACAGACATGATATAATATGATTGTTTCAAACATAATTGCTCTGGATCGTGCATGGAGAACGAATACAGGGGAAAAGAAATGGCAGCAGGGGGAGCAGGTAAGAGGCAATTGTGTATTGTAAGACTGAGATAAGCAGACAACTTTAAAGGTAGGTTTGGAAAAAGTGGCAATTGGATTTGTTGATTAATTACATTAAAGTATAAAAGAAAGATGTTAATTAAGAAGAACTCCCAGATATTGACTTAAGAAAATGGGTTGATGGTACTATTCCCTGAAATGGCAAAGACTATGAGAAGAACATGGGGAGAGTGCCCAGGGCAATCATGCAAAGATAGTAAGTAGACAATTTGACATATAGGTCTAGAGTTCAGGGAAATAGTCGGAGTTGTTGATAGAAATCTGAGTGTTTTCTAAAACCTATTAATGTGAGCTAAGAGGCTAGATAAGAACACCCAAAGAAAGAATATAGATGAAAAAAGAGAAAAGGATCCAGAACTGAGAGCCCTTTGCTATTCCAACAGTTATATACTGAGCAAATGGAGAAGAGCCTATAAGCAAAAACAAGTGGCTAATTAAGCAGGAAAAACAAAACAAAACAAAACAAGCATCCTGGAAGCCAAGATAAGTATTTCAGAAAAGGACAGTAGTGAACAGGATTGAATGTTGCCATCAGATTAAAATAAGAAGAAGTAGAACCCTTGGAGATAACCATATAGAAGACATTGATGGCCTTGCAAGAGCAGTTTGGAGCATGGCAAAGACAGAAGCTCTACTATGGATGGCTGAGGAAATAATAGAAAGTGAGGAAGTAGAGACAAAATCCTTGAACAGGTAATAAGAGGTAAGATCTAGTGCACAGGGAAAGGAATTAGCTCTTGATAGAAACAGTGACACTTCTAACATAAAAGAAAAGCAGTCTGAGAGGTGGAGTACAAAGTAGACATGCTGGGAAATTTGAAGGTGTAAAGATAGAGCAGTACTCACCTAACTGGTTCTATTCCCTCAGTGATTTATGAGGAAAGGCTGTTATTGTGTTGAATTGTGTGAAAAAGAGAAGTTCTAAAATAAGTCATTTTGGAGAGAAGAAAAGCAAACATTCTGGAGCTGACTGCCATTTGAGACTGAAGATCAAGAATTTAAAGTCAGACAAGTTAGTAAGAATGAATGTATGATTTTCACCTGCAAGATTCAGTTGTGGGTGGGGGGCAAGAAAGGAGGTATAGGCTTTTTCAGGTTTAAAACAGGTAAGGGTTATGGAATTAATGTTTGTGATGGCATAATTATTATAATGAGTTGTGTAATCTATGATGTTTAAGGAAGAAAGTGAGGATATGGAAGAGGACAGAAAAATGAAAAGGTCAATCAATGGTGATGGGCAGAATGAAAATGAAAAGAAAAATGAAAAACTAGAAGTAACCATGGAAGGAGATAGGTGGGGTAAGTAAATGGAAATCTAATTAGAAGTGAGGATATTAAGAAAGTGAGAGGGCAAGTCAGTTATGCATAATAATGTTGGGGTCACTAACAAAAGTAGTATACAGGTATAGAAGAAAACAGTGACCTTGGTACCAAACTTTTCAATGAATGAGCGTGACTGGAAGAAACATGGATAAAGAAGATTTTTTTTTTTTTGCAAGGTCTTAATTCCTTTAATTTTTCATCCTTTAAAGTACACTTTGGCCAGGCACAGTGACTTACACCTGTAATTTCAGCTACTCAGAAGGCTAAGGTGGGAGGATCGCTTGAGGCCATGAGTTTGATCACAGTAGTAAGCTATGATTCATGCCACTGCACTCCAGCCTGGGCGGCACAGCAAGATCTCATCTCTAAAAAAATGTAAATAAACAAAATAAAATAATATACACTTCGAACTATAAGACCTCTGGTCCTAACTCCGACACTAGACAGTGGCCTTTATTTATGCTCCCACAGCATACTAAGCATACCTATATCATAGGTTAAATTTAATGTTTACCTGCCTTCAATTGTCTAAGAGCTCTCTGAGGGTGGGATAATGCCCCCAGAACCTAGCATAATGACTGTTTCACCAAAGACTCTCAACAAATGATTCATGAACATAACTGAGATCTGGGTTCTGGTGCCTCTTCTGACCAAGTAGTAGTATGGCTTCAGGAATGACATTTAGATTCTTGAATGGACAATTAAACTCATTTAACCAAAGAAGGTAAGGTTCTGTAAATCACTAACCTCTGATTTTATTATGAAAATGTTAAACTAAATCTAGGTTCATATTGATTCCTATGGCACAGTATTTAATTGAAATAAAGCATACTAATTTTTTTGTTTGCAAGGTAAAAAAGTGGTCATTTTAGGTTATCAAAGTTCGCTTTGAAGGGTTTTATTTGGTATCTGAAATTCATTTTGCTATGTAAAATCCATGAAGAAATGTGAAAGGATTAATACCAACCATGTGTCAGGCATCATGTGACATGCTGTACATGTTAATTCATGTATGTCTCATACTATCTCAGTTTTATTATTTTATAGAAAAGAAGGTTGAGATTTAGAACTTAGAAATAGCTGATCCAAGCCCACTTGGTTAGGCACTAAGGTTTATGACTCCAAATCCTCTGTTATAGGTACTATTCTATGCCACCTTCCAAAAAACAAGAGGAAAAAGAAATGAACATTTAGTGGACAACAGATGTGGTCAAGATTGCTTAGTGACCAGACCAAGATTTGAATAAAAGTCTTTGTGAGGCAAGAACCCATGCTCTTTGCACTGTACCCAATCATGAGAAAATTATTTTCCTTTATTTTTTTGAAGGAAAGGAAATGAATTTCCCCTCATTTCTTTCCTAGGGGCTGCAAATAAAAAGAAAAGAAATGGCTTAGAAAATACCATTCTCTAGAGTTCTGGCAGGATAGGTTATCCTATCAGTTGAGTATGACTTAGAAAACACATGGTTTTTAGTCTGTAGTCAATTACAGATAGCATTTGTTATATATTCTACATTTTCATGTTTTATATATTCAACTGTTGCTTTATTTTGAACCACTTTAATGTTTTTCTTAAAAATTCACTTTTAAAGATGTACATATGCACATCAATTTAATTAGGAGAGAAAGGACTTGTCTATCCCTCAAGTCTAGAAAGCTAAAAAAATACATAGCAGTCAGGAGTAGAGAGACAGCAAACATCCTAGCTCAAATTCATAATAAAAAGATAGAGTGGAAGACATAGTGGGAAGGAATATCTGAAAACACTTCAGTATATTAATTTCTTACATCTTCTCATCACACTTACTTGAGAAGAAAACAACAAAAACACTATGGAAAATGGAGATGCTGTCCACAAGTATGACCAAAACAAGTCTAGAAATGAAAATGCATTACTAGACAAACACATAATGGCAAAGAAATGTTAAAATAGAAATACTGAAGGTAAGTAGTTTTATTAAGAATCTTAGAAAGTTAAATGCTTTGAGGCATTACATAGTGGAATCAAACATACATGAAGGCTCAAATCCTGGCTGTTAATACCTAAGCTAGCTGTGTGAACCTAGACAAGTTCATCAACCCCTCTGGGCCTCAGCCTCATAAGGTGTAAAATGGAAACTAGAATATTATCACTGTATAAGATTGTGACAGCATTAAGTGAAGGAATGTACATTAAGTGTTAAGTATGGTGCTTGCACAAGGACAGGTATCATTTTGTTATATGCAGGAAAGAAACGTACTTTTTTAGACAATGCTGATTCTTTTGATGGTCAAATAGCAAAAGCAACAGGTTCACAGTATTGTTCCTTAAGCTGATGCATTTCAATTTTGTGAGTTTTAAGCTCAAACCCCACCTAAGCATAGAGATTTGATTAAAGACATGTAAATCCATGCCCTCTGATTAAAGATTGTTTAATAAGCCAGAAGGCCTGTGAGCCTCTTTTCCACACAGCCTTAAACCTGCCTGGCTCAAAGAGTGCTACTCATCTCCTGCATTTTTCAGAAGCCCTTATGGGCTCTCAAGGTATCTCATTTCAGCTCTGTGTGTGCGCACGCGTGTGTGTGAGAGAGAGGGAGTGCCTGAGACAGAATGAGCTATTTAATGCATATTCCATCAAATTATATTAAATTAATATGCTTACTCCTAATCTCTACATTAGTCCTTTTTTAAAGAATGTCTTCTTATCTTTAATTTAAAAGATCAATGTAGGCATATTAAATTTGGGCATATTGCATAGGCCAAATCTTTTATTAAACTAATAATAAAAACATTTGCTCTTTTAGCTTAGTTATTATATAGAGATGGCAATTTAACAATTGGTTATAATATATACAATTTAACTGGTGCATTTCTTTATGCGTAACTAACCTACCTATCAGAAACCATCCGAAGAATAAAATTTATTTGCAAGCCAAATGATAACTGTTATTTTAGGACTGAATAAATAGAATTGGACTTCAATGTCCCAGCCTAGATCCTTCGGCTCAAGAAACACTACACTTTTTAATTAATAATTAGAAGATTACTATTCTACATTATTCAGATCTAATCACATTCTGAGTTGTTTCTAGCCTTGGACTCTCCAAATGAAAGTATATTTGACAAATAAAATCTTCTTTTAGGCTTATTTTTTAAATACCCTTCCATGACCTTTATAAAACTAGAAAATTATTTCTATAACCTCAGAAAATAATGAGGCCTTTAAAAAGCAGGGGAGGGAGGGAGGTAGTGAAGGAAGACATTCCAACTAAACAAAGTCTTCTCTCAAAAAAAATCAGTTTATTTCATTTAAAATCAAAATTATAGGGAGTCAAATTCCAAAGGTAAAAAAGTAACAATTTTTAAGAAACTAAAAGTGTTTAACAATTTTCAATCTCTTAGTAAAAAAGCAAACTTTTCTTTGGAATAGAGATAATGACAAATTTTCCCTTCTGTTATCCCTGACCAGGATGGAGATATATATTGATATACATTTATCCATTCAAACCTTTAGATTCTTCTAAGAAATACTCTGTAACTTAAAACTTAGCTGAACAAACCACAAATACATACTCTATTAGAGTTGAAAGTTTAAAAATTATTATATACAACAGAAACAGAGGTCTAGAAGAAGGAAATTTAAAGGACACAAGCAGTTACAACTTAATTTGGAAATTAAAGTCCAGATGCAGGAACTGTCAACAGAAAAAAACCCACAAAGAACATTATCCAGACTTTACTGAAATTCTTTGTAGTTTTAACCAAGCTATGCTAAGGTATTAAGACTGGATTAATAACTGATGCAAATGACAGTAACCACTGTAAAATATATCTTATCATTTCACAACCACTTTTTAGTGATTCTCTACATTCTTGAAATAAATATACATAGAAATTTTTTGAGTTACTAAATCGGTGTGTTCTCAAAAAGAGTGAAGGAGACCAATTAAAATGATACTGGACAGAAATGAAATATAAATAAACAAAAACTTTTACAGTGGCTGGAGGAAAGATTCTAAAAGGATAATAGAGCTTTTGCTTCTGGTACAATTTTCACACACAGAATTCACTGGCATTCTAAGCTAGAATTCTTAGTCCATAATTAGAAGATTCATTTTGTAACTAATGTATTTATGTTTTACCTAAAAAAGTCAGAGTTAATGCAAATAATAGGTATTTATTCCTCTTCAAATTTTAAAAAAATATTTCTTAACAGAAAAGTACTTATTTCCCAAATTAAGAAATATTCTTTGCTATAATTTTCTGTAGACTCTTACATAAATAACTTACATTGCAAAACTTTACAGGGCTATAGCACAACATATTTAAAGATGTGATGAATAGTATATTTAAAACTGTTTTAAAAGGAGGTCAAGTCTGACCTCTGGGCCATGAAGCACTACATTAACAACTCTGCAGAAAGAAAAATGATAAGGTATAAAATGAGTGCTCAGAAACTAGGACCTTATCAGTTAGAATATGATTCAAGCCTGTAAGACAAATTGCTCAGCAAGGCAAGTCACCTTCCTGCTGTGATGAGGATATAGCTGAATTTCCAGTGCCACTGACTATCTCCCTCATCATGTCTCCTAGTTTGATATCATACAGTCAAGGAATGGCTTATAGTTCTCAAGCATCTACTATTTATATTGAATACATTTTGTCAAAGTCACCAAGTAGGATAATTATCTTTGTCCTTTAACTGACAGCTCAGTGTTAAAAATAAAAATCTTTAATGGATAGTCACTAAAAGGAGCTACTGTGAGTTGACCCTTCAGAGAACGATTTTATCACAAGTTTATTAATAAAGTTTGTTAAATTATTTTAACAATTTATTTGGTTTTATAAATAAAATTTGTAACATAAAAATTTAGCAAAGTCCACAAATCATCTCACTTTGATTGCATACCTGAATACTGATGGACTTTTTCAGCAGTTCTTCTACAAAGCTCCAATTTGATTCCATTTGTCTCTAGAAAGGCAGAAAATATTGTTGCATCAAAATTATTGCTCTTGATTATGAATATATTTAAAGCTATGGTATAGCAAATTAAGTGTGAAGTGTATTTTCTTTATCATCAAGCATCACTGAAATTTTTTGAATTTCTAATATTACTTTGCCAAAGAGTTGATGGACTTAATGGAAAAAAATTTACAACTATTCCAATTCAATATAAACTTATCAGAGAAGTTGTACTAAACACTGGTGCTTCTATAAGATTATAAATATTTTAATATTTAATTTCTGCTGTCAGATATAATTTAACCTTTATATATCTAAATGTATTTTTTTAGAGTTTTTTATGCTGAGTGTTCTCTATTCACCACTTTACTCACTAGAGAGTGTTTCCTTCATCTTATGCATAACAGCCCCAAGACCATCTACTTTGGTAAATAAAAGTAACTAAAAATCTTATATAGAAAATTTAAAACTTTGCACGATGCTTCCTCATTTAGCCAACGGCCAACTATCTGCCAATCTCAACTCTCTAGAAAACTCTCCACAGTAAGGAAGAAAGCTAAAAAGAACTTTCACCAAGGCTAGGCACTAAAAACAATTCCATTTTTCCAACAGGAAAGACTGGAATATGTTCTTACAAGATACTCGGTTCACTTAATACTCAGTTCTTAAAGGTCTGGATATGTGGATACTGGCCATAACCAGAAGCAAAGCACGTACAAGAGGAAGCAAGTAATGACTAGTTTTTAATATAAAAAAATGTGCAAAAAATTATCATAATACTCCAAAAAGCAAAACCAGAGGTCTTAAAAAGGGCAAAGACCCTAATCATATCCTATTATGAATGAATATGATGTTCATAAGGATGAACTCAAATGACCAATAAAGGATTAAAGCATATTCAATATTTTCATGATTTTAAATGGCTGGGCACTCTTTATGTAAGACACTAACTGTACTAAATCACTAAATAAATATCTCCTTAATAATGATACTTAGTGGCTATGGTTGTTAGCCTCTAACATGGCACTTTTCTCGTGATATTCATGCTTTATGTAATCCCTTCCCACTGTGTACCAGGGTTGGTCTGTCACTGATAGACTATCAATGCCAATATGAGTGACAGTATGTCACGTCTAAGATTAAGTTACAAGACACTGAAGCTTCCATCTTGACAACACTCTCTTCTGTTGACTTGATCTGGGAAAAGCCATGTTGAGAACAGCCCTTATGATGAGTACCGAAAGCATTCTGCCAACATAAGTAAGATTGAAAGCAAATCCTCCAGCCTCAGTTAAATCTTCAGAGACTGAAACCCTGGCTGACAGCTTGACTGCAACCTCACAAGATCCTAAGCCAGACCACCCAGCACAGCTGACCTGAATGCCTAACTCTCAGAAACTAAGAGTATAAGATAATAAATTTTTGTCTTAAGCTGCTACATTTTTGTTACATAGCAAGAGATTACTAATACAATGACTTACATTTAGTAAAAGAATTATCGACTTTTTGAAATACATTTATATAAATGAAGTGAATGCAAAAAAAAATTTATCAAGAGAGAATGCAGCCGGGCGCGGTGGCTCACGCCTGTAATCCTAGCACTCTGGGAGTCTGAGGCGGGCGGATTGCTTGAGGTCAGGAGTTCGAAACCAGCCTGAGCAAGAGCGAGACCTCGTCTCTACTATAAATAGGAAGAAATTAATTGGCCAACTAATATATATATAAAATTAGCCGGGCATGGTGGCGCATGCCTGTAGTCCCAGCTACTCGGGAGGCTGAGGCAGCAGGATTGCTTGAGCCCAGGAGTTTGAGGTTGCTGTGAGCTAGGCTGACGCCACGGCACTCACTCTAGCCTGGGCAACAAGCGAGACTCTGTCTCAAAAAAAAAAAAAAAAAAAAAAAAGAGAGAGAATGCAGAGTAAAGAATGTGGGCTTGCCTAAAGAGATCTGGCCTTTGGTCTTAGTTTCTTGGGAGGTAATCTCTGGGCCTGATAGAAGCATTTTTGTTTGCTTGGGGGCCTATGGTCACACTGAATAATCTAACAATGTTAGAGCAAAGGTTGGTTGCACCTATGCAGTCTTAGAGCAGTGTCTTGTCATGCTCAAAAGATCAATAATGTGACTTAGGCTGGAGACTTTGGGTCAGTTGACCTGGAGACTGAAATCAGTCATGTGGGTAATCAACAGTTCATGCCCATATAATGGAGATCCAACAAAAACTATGGACACTGAGGCTTTGGTGAGCACCCTTGGTTTGCAACAGGCCCTGTATACTTCCACACAATGATGCCAGGAGACTAACATATCCTGACTCCATGGGAAAAGAACAGAAGATCTACATTTGGTACTTCTCCTAGACTCTGGCCTATGTGCTTTGTCTCTTGGCCGATTTTGATCTATATCCTTTCCCTGTAAGAAACCATAACCATAAATATAATGGCTTTCAGTGAGTTCTATGTGTCCTAACAAATGATCAAACCTGAGGATAATTTTGGGAATCCCCCAGCTTGCAATTGGTGTCAGAAGTGAAGGCAGTCCCTACCCTGGCAGTTAGCCCTAAAATCCGCCCCCCAATCAAAACAATCATTTTGTTCTATCAATACTATATGTACATTGTGTTAGGCCCTTTATTTATAACTTCTACACAAAAATGTTTCCCATTTCACAGAAAACACAAAAGGTCATATATGTACAAGTCAGAGAATGGATTCAAATCTAAGTTGCTCTGGCACCAAAGCTAGTATGCCTTCTACTATACCATGTATCAGTAACTAATTTTTTTTCCCTTAGGTTTTTCCCCAGATATCAGCAATTCATTTTTACATCATTCTTTTTAAGAAAATGTCATTACTAGTGGCAAATAATGAGGAACATGACAGGGTTGAAGTAATTTAAGTTTTAGCTTTACAAATGGACAGTGTTAATGAGTATATTTCAATTGTTCTTTTCTATCAAGGTATTTGAAATACAAGAATTACAGAAAAATAGTGTAATTCTCACCTAAATAATTTCAACTAAATGGATCAGCATTGTGGCTATAATCTAAAACAAAAATCATAATTCAAAGGAAAAAATGGCAACTCTATCATGCCCAAATCAAATGTAAGAGAATATGTATTAGAAGTACAGATTTTTCTCCAACAAAACCATTTAACCTTGTGCAGCTACAGCATTTTTTTCCACATACCAAATTACACCATTGTAACCTCTTTTCTACTTACCAAGTTAATTCTGCTAAAAGAAAGGAGGTAAGAAGTCATCAGTTTGGGGCTACATTTTATACTTCTTATCCCACCATTAAAACTAAGATACATATTTAAGCTTTAGCATAGGTTGTATCTCCACCAGAAATATAAAATAGATCCTCTACACTCCACTTCCAGCAGAATAGGTAGCCTGGTGCAACTCTCATGTTAAGGTTACATTTCACACCTTTATGTGGTTACTATTTCAGACTTCTCAAAGATGAGCATCAGCTAGGCTGACTGATTGCACTATGTTCTGGGCAGGGAAAGCACTGTTAAAACTGACCCCTGCAATGCCCAAAAGTAATTTTTCTCTTTAAATTGTATGCAGTTTTAAAATTGATGACTGACATTGTGAGAGAATAACACACTCTCATCTAGGTTGAGAGAAACGCATTAAACAGAAATATATGAAAATCTAAAGCCTCTAACATAAGAAGTGAGATACCAAATTTTTCTTATAGGCCTATACTAAGAAATTGGCTATATTTGTGATTTAAATCTACTATAGCAAAACTTCAAGTTTCAGAAACTTTTAAAATAAAAAATAACTAACCATATCTGAAAACTATTTAAAGGGAAAGATTTCATAGTAACTTTCAGGGCAAGGCAGTTCACATTTAAAAACTGAAACATCTCCATGTTGTCACAAGATCAGAGATTTCTCTAGTGAAGAACATATCACTAGCCATATTATTACTTCATATCATCTCTCACACTAGATTGCTTTTTAGTAGAATAAAGCATGCTTACTGCATAACCATTTCCTCTATTGTAGTTTGCTATGCTAATATATCATAAAGAGTAAAAAAAGAACTCAGGAAATTTTCAAAATTCTGATCTAAATATATCCCAGACCCAAGTTAACATCCTATATCATCTTTCTGAAAGAATGAGCCAAGATGCCTTTATGTTCGTAGATTAGAATGACTATCTGATTTTCAACCAAACTGATATACTTTTGAGAGTAAAAGGAAAAATAAACCAGACAGGATGAGTGGATAATGGGCATAAACAGGGGCTGTTCTGGCAACTAGAACACATAGTTACCTTATCCTACCAAAGACCTATTTGTAAGAGGCAATCCTTAGGAGAATATCAATAGCAAGTTTATCTATGGGCTAAAATAGGGTAATATTTAGCCACTGTGTCCCTCTATTTACCTATAAAATGGATATATTAACCTCTTACCTTCTTCATAACACTTCACTGAGATTAATTATTGTAGTCACTGTGAGATTACTGAATATATTGCAAATGCAACATATATTTTTCCTTTAATGAAAACTAGAGAGCTTGAGTTTTTCTTTAAAAGCCTTTAAGAAATACAGAAATATTTCCAACTCTTTGAGGACTCATATATAAAGGCAAGATTTATTTTAAATGTACATATACACATATGTATTAGACATCCATATTTTTATCATATGAAAGGTTCTTTTTCAAGTATCATGGCTCTTTTAAAACCTTCTACATAATTTAAAAGTATAAGATTTTTTTAAAAAAAGTATTTTGGCAAAAGAAAATCACACAGACGCTCCTGACACATATTAAAAAAACACAGGTTAGGCTATTTTAAACAAAAACAACTCATTTACTATCTTGATTAAGAGGTAATAAAAGCAATAATCTCCTCTGAAGTTCTCTGTATAGAACAGAAGAATGATTTCAGCAGTGCAACCATGGGTAGTTGTACCAGCGCAATTTAACTTTACAATAGTAATGACATATATATATACACATATATACACACACACACACATATATATATATACTAATGTGGCTAGATTACCTACCACACTGAGAGTATCTAGGGGTTAATATCAACCAATATTGAAATATGCCACTCACTCAAGTGTCAATGAAGTTCCAACAAGAATTAATAACCTAAAACCCAGTTCCTTAAAGCAAGAGGC
Source organism: Microcebus murinus (assembly GCF_040939455.1). Classification (NCBI taxonomy): domain Eukaryota; kingdom Metazoa; phylum Chordata; class Mammalia; order Primates; family Cheirogaleidae; genus Microcebus; species Microcebus murinus. Next base: position 59,511,862 of record NC_134108.1, on the reverse strand, counting down.
AGTATATAATCTGTTTCATGTGTATCTTCTCATAGGCCCCTAATACTATGATAACACACAATAGGAACTCAAAAGTGCTTAACTAATTACCATATTTATAAACATTGATTAAAATAAGAAATATGTACTTGGAGGAATTAATGTTGGAAGAGAAATGAAAATGCTTATGTTAAGCATTTTAGAATTACAGGTAAATTTTTTGAGTTCCTTTAATGTTCTAATATTCTAATAATTAAAAGATGTGAAACATTAGCATATAAACTCTACAAAAAACTTAAAAGGACTACTATATTAATAATGGATATTGCTAAAATGTATTGGCTATTTAGTCTGTATTAGCATGGTAAATAATGATGGACAGCGCCGGGTGCGGTGGCTCACGCCTGTAATCCTAGCACTCTGGGAGGCTGAGGCGGGCAGATTGCTTGAGGTCAGGAGTTCAAAACCAGCCTGAGCAAGAGAGAGACCCCGTCTCTACTATAAATAGAAAGAAATTAATTGGCCAACTAATATATATACAAAAAATTAGCTGGGCATGGTGGTGCATGCCTGTAGTCCCAGCTACTTGGGAGGCTGAGGCAGGAGGATTGCTTGAGTCCAGGAGATTGAGGTTGCTCTGAGCTAGGCTGATGTCATGGCACTCACTCTAGCCTGGGCAACAGAGTGAGACTCTGTCTCAAAAAAAAAAAAAAAAACAAAAACAAAAACAAAAAAACCCAAAAACAACAACAAAAAAATTATGGACAGAAACAAAGGACACATAATTCTCTGTGAGAAACTCATTCTATGGATTTCTGTCTATAAACTGGTAGAATACTTAAATACATTGATACTGAGCTGTATATGAACTTCTCAGAACAATTTCTGACTTATTTCACCTTACCCTGGAATCTCCTAAAGGGCCTTTTATTATTAGGGGGATCATTTAGAAGACTTCTTGAGGCCTTTTCCATTTCTAGATGCTATGTTAATACTAACTGGCCCTCAGATTCCATGGATGATTTCTCAAACCTGAGTCTGTCTAATACTCCAAGAGAAAATCTATCAGGCCCATCAAGGAACATGTCTCACAGAACAATGGTTCCTGTTCCTCACAGAGGACGAGAACCATGGAATGTTTTAAAAATAAGGATTTCCAAACTCCAAATCAGATAGCTAAATCAGGATCTCCACAGTTGAGACATAGAAATCTGGATTTTTAAAAACTCGCAGGTAGGTCTGATGATCAGCTAGGTATGAAAATCACCCCATAAAAATAACCAGTTTTAAAAATATAGACACATAGGCTTCATGATTGTAGATCTTTATTTCATAGAACTGATAGGCTGATATAATACTATTCATTTCTGAATATGGAACAGATTATATACAAATAGAGCTTCAAATTAGCTGGTTTTATTCATAGAGCTTTTTAAGTAACATTGTAAAAAATGTTTCTAACTAGAAATTAATACACTAATTAAAATCTCTATTTTAGCCGGGCGTGGTGGCTCACGCTTGTAATCCTAGCACTCTGGGAGGCCGAGGCAGGCGGATTGCTCAAGGTCAGGAGTTCAAAACAAGCCTGAGCGAGACCCTGTCTCTACTATAAAAATAGAAAGAAATTAATTGGCCAACTAATATATATATATATAAAAAATTAGCCGGGCATGGTGGTGCATGCCTGTAGTCCCAGCTACTCGGGAGGCTGAGGCAGTAGGATTGCTTGAGCCCAGGAGTTTGAGGTTGCTGTGAGCTAGGCTGACGCCACGGCACTCACTCTACCCTGGGCAATAAGCAAGACTCTGTCTCAAAAAAAAAAAAATTAAAAAAAAAAAAAAAAAAATCTCTATTTTAGAGATTAGAAGCAAACTATTAGAACTATTAGAAGCAAACTATTAGAAGCAAACTTCATCACTGTTTAATAGATTAAATATTCTTTAAAAACCTTCTCTAAAGAAAGAAATGCTTTTATTAAATTATTCACAAAAATAAGTAATTCATTTCTGGAGTCATTTCTTTGCTAATCTTACAGATTTTAGAATTAGATGCAACATTTGGAACAATCCAATCCCATGATTTTTGGTTGAAGGAACAGAGGGCTACTGCTAGAAAGGTTTAAGTACAATAATTTACTCAGGGTCACACAATTATTTAGTAGTACAGCCAGGACTAGATACCAAGCCTACAAGTTGCTTTTCTTTAATCAAACATTAAAAACATAAACTTTATAATTTTATAACTTTATAAGATAATTTCAAGATGTTTACAGAAAGGTCTATAGATTCTGCATAAACATTATATAGAGATAAAAATAATTTATCTTTGTAGGATTATAATCTGATTTTTTTCCTGCTCACTTACTTTCTAATTTGTCTAAATAATACATATTGATTGATAATATATACACTATACAAAATGTACATGTATATAGAAAAAAAAAGATAATGTAAGAAAATTTAAAAGAATAAGATCTTACCATTTCATCTGGTACTCCATGACGATCAAACTGGTAAAATGATGCTACATGAGTAATAATCCACCAAGTAAAACCTAATGGGTCCCTGGACTGGATTACAGGCACAGAGGGTCTTCTTTGGTCACTTGATTTTTCAAAGAGTGTTTTAAGTACTTTATTCAACCAGTTCCAAAATGACTATAGAAACAGAGGTAATATGATTCAGTTAAAGTAACACAGTTTCAATAACCTTTAAGATTTTCCTCCATTTTTATAATGACACGTATGTACAAAAGAGAATATAAAACACATACAAAACATAAATAATAGTAAAAATACCTAGGTTAAGAATTAGAACATGTAGTCATATACTTTACAAAGACCCCACATGTCCCCACAATCACTTATTTTTTCATCCAGGGATAACAATTTTGAGGACTTTTATGATAAATCATTTGCTTGCTTTTGTAAGTTTTGTCACACAGGTATGTGGGCTCATATCACAATTTGTGTGACTTCACCAGTTCTGTTTTTGTTTTAATGCATATTTGTATTCTTACATGTCTTGTTTCTACTCTTTTGTAACTTGTTTTGCTCAACATTATTTCTGACAAGCTCATCCATATTAATGAGTATATCCCTAGTTCATTGGAATATTCCAGTATATGACTACATGGTAAAACATTTATGCAATCAACTGTTGTTGAACATTTAATGAGTTTTAGGAAAAAATACCTAGAAAACAATTTACTAGGTATTTCATGTAAATGTTAAAGTTATTAGAGATAAAGTTGTTGGCAATATCTCTTACCCTTCTAATATATGCAGAATCTGAAGTCATGTTCCTTTTTTATTTCTAATATTGACTATTTTTGTAATCATCTCAAGAAAGATTGCCAATTTTAGTTATCATTTTGAAGACCCAACTTTTGTATTTAGCTATCATGTCCCTTAGGCTTCCTTTAATCTATAAAAGTTCCTCAGATTTTATCATACATAACCTTGATATTTTTGAAGTATACAGGCCAGTTACTTAGATTCAACTGGTGTTTCTTCATGATTAGATTGGTATTAGACATTTTTGGCAGGAAAACCACAGAAACCTATTTGTTCTTTCAATCAATATACCATATTGGGGGTACATGATATCAATTTGTCCTACTGATTTACTTTTATTACTTGGTTAAGGTAGTATCTGCCAGATTTCTTACACTATGAAGTTACTATTTTCCCCTTTGTATCGAAAAATATTGTGTGGAGATCTTACCAAACTATGTAAATATCCTGTTTTCCATTATACTTTTGTCCACAACTTTTAGCATCCATTGAAGAGTCTTGCCTGAAACAATTACTATGAGGCTGCCAAATGGTGACTTTCTGATACCATCATCATTTCTACATTTATTAGGAAGAGTTTTCTTTCTCCTCATTTATTTATATCAGTACGGACTCAGACTCTTATTAAATAGATTACAATCCTTTTCCATCACTTATTTTATAGTGGCTCAAATTTCCCAGGTTTAGCCTATGGAAGACCTTCATGCTGGCTCTTGTGTCCTTTTGACATGTCTTCATTATTTTTTGAGCACTTCCTTAGTTTCTGGTACAAGATGTTCCAGGTTCATGTTTTCATTGTTGCGTTGATTTTCTGTTGTTTTTGAGAAGTCTACTACCAGTCAAATTATTTTGTTCTTTTAAGTAATTTGGTTTTCATGCCTAGAGAACTTGGAAGATTTCCTAGAGGACTTGAAGATTTTTTTCTTTATATTTGAAGTCAACTAGTTATAGTAAGACATGTCTTGGGATGGATTGGTTGGGGTTAATCTTTCACATTATCCAATAGGCCCTTTCAATATGTAGATTTGGGTCTTCTTTTATTTCTGAGACGTTTCCTTAAATTACAGCTTTGAATATTAGCTGTATCCCATTGCTTTATTTTCTTCTTAGGGATTCCATTTATATGTATGGTTATTTCATCTTTGCCTATCTTCCACTTTGACAATATTCTCTCTAACTCTTCATATATTTTTACCTTTTTATTCCTTCACTTGTTTTTCAGCCTTTCTTCCATGCCCCTTATTATATTTTCATTTAAATCTATTCTCCCTTGGGCATCTTGTAATCGAGTCAATTATAATACCATTTTCTTCTTTCTGTTTCTCTCCTGTGTTCAATTTACTCTGTTGATCTATCCCTGGTTTTCTGCTCATTTGTTTTTAACATTTGAGTACCTCATTCAAAGTGGGTTTTTTTTTTACCCCCAGATGTTGCCTAAGCATCTTTAATTCGATTTGAGTGCTGTCTTACAAGTTTCTTCTGCTTTACAGTTGTTTCTAGAGAGAGGGTATCATCAGCTAAAGTATATAAATTCTGTTCTCGGTTTTCTTCTAGTAACTTCATAAAAGCTTACTTAGTTTCATTCTCTTCATTTTGTGGATTAGAACTAGTTTAAAGGATTTCTAGTTCAGGGGCAGTCTCTTTTGACAATGTATCAAAGTCCCATTTCTTTATTAGATTTCCTTTTTTTTTTGTGGATGGTTGTGGTGGTGGAAAAGTTGGTGTAAGTCCTTTGACTTTTGTTGTTGATGGTGGTGGTGGTGGTGTCTTGTTTTATAAGATGCTAAATTTTCTGCTTTCACTTCTTGTCCCCTTTACCATTTAGTCTTCAAAAGTTACCATGACTGTCTTTTTGCTTTTTTATTTTCCAGAAACTCTGTCTTCAGAGATTTCCGTATACACACTTTTAAGTTCCCTACTTATCATCAGTTCTCTGCTCTACAAGGAAACTTTTGCAGTATTTTCACATTCTGGCAATAGTTTTGGACCAATTCTGTGACCACTTCTACTTCTCTTCTCTCCTCTGAGCAGTTCTTTTCAGACTGCCTTGACTTATTAGACAGGCCTGTGATAGGAGCTTTAGTGGTTTTTACTTTTTTAAATTTACAGCTCTGAGCATACCTATCTTGCAGTTATGATATCAGTATGTTTTTGTTTTTGTGTACAGCTGACCCTAGAAAAACACAGGTTTGAATTGGATGAGTCCACTTAAATTTGGATTTCCTTCCATTCCTGCCACCCGAGACAAGATCAACCCCTCCTCTTCCTACTCAACATGAAAACAAGGATAAAGACCTTTATGGTGACCAACTTCCCCTTAATACATTAATAGTAAATATATTTTCTCTTCCTTATGATTGTTTTAACATTTTGTTTTCTCTAGCGTACTTTATTGTAAGAATGCAGTATATAATGCATGTAACATACAAAATATGTGTTAACTGCATATGTTATCAGTAAGGCTTCTGATGAATAGTAGGCTATTAGTAGTTAAGTTTTGGGGGAGTAAAAAGTTATAATGGTTTTTTACTGCATGGGGAGAGAGGTCAAAACCCCTTGTTGTTCAAAGGTCACTTATAGTTTTATTTGTTCTTGCTGTTCTATATTTTGTGGGAAGGTACTGTGGAAAGATACAAGTTTAAGCATTCATCCACAAGTTGTTCTTGGCTACCTGTAAGTCAATGGCTTGAAATTTTAAATGAGCTCAGCCTATAAACCTGAATAAGGGCTTGGATTGCAATAATAAATACATAGAAGCAATCTTAAATTTCTGTAAAGCATCACAGTTAAAGACAGGCAATTTTCCTTAGAAATTTAGTTGAGTTTCTAGTTCATCTTCTTGAATGTTCATTTTTCTGAATGATTGGTTTATTAGTAGGCTACCAACATGGGTAAACTCTGAACTTTGTCTTTTATTCGTGTATCCTATAATGCCTGAAAGCCAAAGTTCAAGTTTACACAGTTCAGCAACTACCTATAAGGTTATGAGGAAGCTTTGATGTTCAGCTCTCCTGAGTTCCCAACTGTCTTTAGAATTTGGTCTCAGTACTTCTTATTTTCTGCCAGCTTACTGATACATTTAAAATGCTTGTTATAGAGTATCCAGAATGATTAGCTTATTTTTAGCAGGAAGTTCAAACCATCTTACTCTCAGAAATGGAAACGTCTAATTTTACTGTCAAAATAAAATAGGCCTCAAAATTTGTGAATAACTTATTTTAGCTGTATTAAAAAAATGAAATGACTAGACTTTCATTATTTTAAGATAAGTGTAGTTATCACATAAAATGAAGAGCATGTATATCACTCAGGTTAAACAGTACATATTACTCTGCAAATTTATTTAATTTAATATCTTAAATTGTACCCATTTTTCTGCTTAAAAATCTAAAAAGAAAAGGACAACTGGCAACAGGATGCACATGTCTACATTACCTATATGTGGTTGGTTTATACTTCGAGACTGAGCTTTATAAACCAAGAACAATTCTAAAGAAATACAAAATTCCTACAATTAAGTAAGTTTGTAGAAAATGAAAAAAATTAATGTTTGCCATGTCAACAAAACTTTTAAAACTAGCAAATGATCGAAGAGAAAAAAAAAATCACTGAGACTTTAACATTTAAATCTCATTATAGAAAACTGAAATCTACTTCTGACAAACCAAAATGCCAGGAGAAAAAAAATTCTTACTCGATAATAAGCAACAGTACATTAAATTTACACTTATTTGCTGATAAAATTTACACTTATTTGCCACTAAAACATAAATAGTGCTTGTAACCCTACAAAAATAAAGTTGTTATTAAAATTAGATAGCAGCACCCAAATCCCTAATTATAGAAAACTGGGAAATTAAAAACAAATGAAAAATCAAAAGTACTTTTTCATATACTATAAAAAATTGTTAGTATTACTTCACAATGGATTGTTCACACTTCCGCCTATGGATATTTCTCTTTTTCAATAATCTATAACAGTTGAAATAAAATAAAGCCCTGTTCTAAAGACTCAACCCAGAATGAGGCAAAAGAAAAGTTCCCGTCTTCCCCTTTATGCTTTTTCTCCTTCTTTGAAATACGCTGTAAAATTGAGTAATAGAAACCTGTGTTTTATTTACACTCAAATTTTCTAAATCTGCCATATTTTCTGAATAAAATGTTTTCCGGATTACTAGAGGATATTAAATATTTAGCCTAAAAGGTTCCTCTTAAGAACAAAAGAAACTTAAGAAAATAGGAGTCAAATCTTATATTTCTAGATTTTTCATATTGCTAACTTGGGGTTAAAAATAAATAGAGTTGGCTAGGTGTAGTTGCTCATGCCTGTAGCATTTTGGGAGGCCAAGGCAGGAAGATTACCTGAGCCTAGGAGCTCAAGACCAGAATAACAGAGTGAGACCCCATCTCTACAAGAAATAAAAAACATTAATCAGTGAAGTGGCACACACCTATAGTTCCAGCTACTCAGAAGGCTGAGGCAGGAGGATCACTTGGACCCAGGAATTTGAGGTTGCAGTGAGCTATGATGGTGCCTCTGTACTATAGTTCGGGCAACTAGAGAGACCCTGTCTCAATCAATTAATCAATCAATATATAAACAGGGTTAAAAAACAAAGTAGGTACTGAGTACTCCATTATTTGCTCTGTTTGGTGGTTGTTACTGCCTTATTATAATGAAAGAAGTTATGAAGATTTTTCTTGGCCCAAACCACTAGATAAATTCAACATAAAAGTTAGTAACAATAACTAACACATCTATTTTCCAACTTACTTCTGAGAAAGACCATTTACTTCTGTGGTCTAGAAGATGAATGAGTAGAACCCATAATTCTTGAATGCATAGACATGGGCAATGATGACTCATTAATGATTCAGAAGGTCTAACCTGTGGTAAAGAACCAAAACAAGTTATTTATAAGAGAACAGAATTTTACATACCACATGTGCCATTTCATTAACTCTTAAAATAAATTTCTATTTTAAACCAAAAGTTCAGAATGAATTTGATTTTTCAACTTAAGAAAAATCCAAAAAACAAGACAAGACAAAACAAAAAAACCTCTGCTTTAATCATCTAGTCCAGTGGTCATAAACTTTTTCTATAAAGGGCTTGATAGCAAATATTTAAGATTTTGTTGCAATACAGTCTCTGTCACAACTATTTAACCCTGCCATTTTAGTACACACTGCAGCCACCAACAGCAGATAAGAGGAATAGACAGAGCTGTGTTCCAGTAAAATGTTACTTACAAAAATAGGTAGTAAGCTAGATTTGGTCTTTGGGCAATGGCTTGCCCATCTTGACCTAAGATCACTGACAACAACAACAACAGACTTCTAATGACAAGATTAGAAGATAAATTTTGATCTGGGCATGGAGACTCTATGCCTGCAATCTCAGCACTTTCAGAGGCCAACGTATGAGGATAACCGTGGCCAGGAGCTCAAGACCAGTGTGGACAATATAGCAAGACCCCCTCTCTACAAAAAAACAAAAAAAAATTAGCCAGGCATGGTGGTGCATGGCTGTAGTCCCAGTGACTAGGGAGGCTAAGGCAGGAGTATCACTTGAGCCCAGGAGTTTAAGTTTACAGTGAGCTATGACTGTGCCACGTACTTCAGCCTCGGCAACAGAACAAAATTACTTCCCCCCAAAATGGTAAAAAGCAAACAAACAAAAAAAAAAAATGAAAAGAAATTTTGATTCACTGTAAAGCACCGTAAAAATTCTTATATGACAGAATATATATAATTATTAGGGATTTATAAAGATGAAATAATTATATTATTTACCATTTTGTAACAAAATGTCCTCAATAGCCTTAGATGCAGAAAATATACACTATATTTGCAAATATTGCTAGACTTCTGAAATTCACAACGTAGTCACTATTTTATGAATATGTTATATATACATTTGAACATAATACATGGTAAAAAATGAAGTGTTAAAATATTAGAAGTCCTAGCCAGAACAATTAGGCAAAAAAAAGAAAGAATCTAAATGGGAAAGGAATAAGTTCAATTGTCACTATTTGCAGATGTTTATAATCTTATACATAGAAAATCCTAAAGTCTCCATCAAAAATTATTAGAATAAAGAAACTCACTAAAGTTGCATGATCCAAAAATCGATATACAAGATATAGTATCATTTTTATAAAATAATAAACCATCCAAAAAAGAAATTAAAAAAAATCCCACTCATAATACATAGCTACATAAAAAAAAAATACTTAGGGACAAATTTAATCAAGGAGGTGAAAAACCTTGTACACTGAAAAATATAACTCACTGATAGAAAAAAAAGAAAAATTGAAGATACAAATAAATGAAAAGATATCCTGTGTTCATGTACTGGAAGAATTAAGATTGTTAAAATGTCCATACTACTCAAAATGATCTGCATATTCAATGCAATCCCTACCAAAATTTCAATGACTATTTTTTACAGAAATAGAAAAAAACACCCTAAAATTTGTACAGAACCACAAAAGACCCTGAATAGCCAAAACAATCTTTAGCAAAAAGAACAAATTAGAGGCATCACACTACCTGACTTCACAATATACTACAAAGCTATAATAATCAAAATACTACGGTACTGGCATAAAAAATGACACCAGTAGAACATAAGAAAGAGGCCAGAAACATATCCATGCATTTATGGTCAATGGATTTTCAACAAAGGTGATAACAACACACAATGGGCAAGTAGTCTCTTGCCCAACACAGAATGAGCAAGTGGTTTCTTATCTGGGCATACACCATCCAGACAATTGGATATTCACACACAGAATAATGAATTTAGACCATTATCTCACACCATAAAGACTTAAGTAAGACCTGAAGCCATAAAACCAGTAGAAGAAAACATAGGGGAAAAGTTAAATGACACTGGCACAGGCAATGATTTCTTAGATATGACCCCAAAAACACAGGCAACAAAAGTGAAAACAGACAAATGGGATTAGAGTGCACTCAAAAGGAAACAATATTCACAACAAAGAAAACAATCAACAAAATGAAGAGAAAACCTACAGAACGGGAGAAAATATTTGCAAACACATAATCTGACATGGGGTTAATATCTAAAATATATAAGGAACTCAAACAACTCAATAGCAAGAAAACAAATAGCCCAATTAAAAATGGGAAAAGGACCTGAATAGACATTTCTTAAAAGAAAACATACAAATGGCCAACAAGTAGGTGAAAAATGCTTAACATCACTAATCACAGAAATGCAAATTAAAATTTGATGAGCTCTCTCCTCACACCTGTTAGAAAGGCTACTATCAAAAGGACAAAGGATAATGAGTATTGGTGAGGATATGGACAAAAGAAAATCTTTGCACACTATTGGTGAGAATAAAAATTATTACAGCCATTACATAAAACACTATGAACAGTCCTCAAAAAATTAAAAATGGAATGACCATATGATCCAGCAATCCCACTGTATGTGAAGAAAATGAAATCAGTATGTTGAAGAGATATCTGCACTTTCATGTTCACTGCAGCATTATTCACAATATCTAAGATGTGGAATCAACTGAAATGACCATCAATGGATGAATGGATAAAGAATATTATATATATATATATATACACACACACACACACACACACACATAATGGAATAGTCACATATTGTTTAGTGATGGGATACTTTCTGAGAAATGCGTCGTTAGTGATTTCATCCTTGTGTGAATACCACAGAGTGTACTTATTTTTTATTTTTTTTGAGACAGAGTCTCACTTTGTTGCCCAGGCTAGAGTGAGTGCCATAAAGTCAGCCTAGCTCACAGCAACCTCAAACTCCTAGGCTCAAGCAATCCTGCTGCCTCAGCCTCCCGAGTAGCTGGGACTACAGGCATGTGCCACCATGCCCGGCTAATTTTTTCTATATATATTAGTTGGCCAATTAATGTCTTTCTATTTATAGTAGAGGCGGGGTCTCGCTCTTGCTCAGGCTGGTTTCGAACTCCTGACCTCGAGCAATCCGCCCGCCTCGGCCTCCCAGAGAGCTAGGATTACAGGCGTGAGCCACCGCGACCGGCCCACAGAGTGTACTTAAACATTTTTAGCTACTACCTTGTACATGTGGCCCATCATTGACCAAATTGTTGTTATGCAGTATATGATCATACTATTTAGCCTTAAAAAGAAGGAAATCTTGTCATTTGCAACAACATGGATGAACCTGGAGGATATTATGTTACATGAAATAAGCTAGGCACACAAAGACAAATATTAATACCACATAATCTCACTTAAAATGTAGACTCTAAAAAGTTAAACTCAGAAGCAGAGAGTAGAATGATAGTAACCAAAGGCTGTGAGGGAGATGTGGAAGGAGATGTTGGTCAAAAGATATAAAATTTCAGTTAGACAAGATGAATAAATACAACATTATGACTACTGTTAACAACAATGTACTATCACATTGTATTCTTGATAATCACTAAGAGTAGATTTTACGTGTTCTCACCACAAAAAAAAAATGGTAACAGTGTGAGATAATGTATATATTAATTAGCTCTATTTAGCCATTCTATAATGTATGCATATATCATGATGTATACAATAAATAAATATACACATTTCATTTTGTTCAATGATAAAAAATAAACTTTTACATCATATCTGGTTAATCCACTATTACTTCAACTGTAAACATACACACTACATTTAAAAGATAATCAATGCATAAAACAATCTAAATTTTAAAAAAATTATAAAACTTGATTCTCCTAATTCTCGATTTTTGACAAGTTGGGTTCATGCTTATAATCTGAAATATGTGACAATACTCTATACATTTCCACTACTTAAAAATGAACATGTTCAGTAGCACCTTTAAATTAATTTCCATTAAATGTTTTATGATAAATGCAATTTAGTAAAAACACACAAATTCACACGATTCCAGATCTTTTTTGAAAACAAGCAAATAAAATCCTCCCTTTAAAATTTTCATTTATTTTATTATTACATAACAGCAATACAATAGACTATTAAAGGGTTGGCCTCTTCTATTTGAACAGAAGTTAAACTTTCAGTCATTTTCTAAACATCTTGTTTTTATTTATTTTTGATAATATGGGAAAGACTAGTTTCTTAAAAAAAAAGTTCCAAAATACTAATTCCAGCCTGCTTTAAATGTTTAAATCAAAATTCTTCTCTCTTTTAGCTCCCAGATATAGTAATTAAATATAAACTTGGGAGAATTAACACATAAACCATTTTAGATTAAATTCTTATAGATTAAACCACATAAGGACTGAATATTGCCTTTAAGTATCAAGAATACAAATAAACTCTTAAAGCATTACCTTATCATACCTGTTGAGTGAAAGGCTTATTAAATCACACAGGAGATTTTCACAATGTTCTTCAAATAGGCTGATATTGGTTAAATTGTCACCTGCCAGATTCATAAACTGATGACCAAATATAACTTGTTCTGAAAATATAATAAAATTCTATTTAAAACAATAGCAGATTTTACTAATTCAGAAAGGGAAAAGTGACTGTACCTTTAAATTATAACAAAACTGAAACAAATAGTTTTAAAAATTGTTTTGCAAATAAAATTTGAATTTGAGAACAATTCTTATATGAGCACTTATAAATACTACCTTAAAAAGTTTTCCATCTTTCCAAGTACCACTTATTAAACTTCTCTTTTCCCAATTAAGTCTATCTTTGAAAAGCATAAATACAACATCACTTTAAAAAAAGAGGGAACACCAGAAATGCATTCACATTTCTATTAATGATGAAGCCTTTAAAACATTGTTTTTTTTACAAATACTGATAAGCTGACCACAAGCAATTGTTTTGTGGCATAAAATACAGCAAACCAAGATAACAGATAACCAAAATTTATACCTATATCAGAGTAAGTCAACTTGAGTATTACTCTAATGAAATATTATATGAAATAGAGTCCACATGAGAGAAGAAATTATTTTTGTGTACATCTTCACATGTTTATGTGTATGTACATATGTAAAAGTATATAGACATGTATATTTATTAATAGAAAATTATTGTTGGAGTGGTATCTTTACAACCTAAATGATAGGTTAGAACTTTAAGATGCCAAACAGCAAGATCAAGAAAAGGCAATATATGAAATAAAGGATTATTATCCATAATATATATAAATTTCTACTGAAAAATAAGGAAAATTTATAAAATATGAATAATTAATAAAGCAAATATAAACAATAAAATTATGTAAAGATGTTCAACTTCACTGGTAAACAAGAAATTATAAAACAAAAAAGAAATTCAATGTAATTTTCCATGTATTAGTTGGCAAAAAATAAAAAAATAATTAAAAATACCCACTGCTGGCAAGTATATAAGGTAAAGGCACACTAACAGTTAATTATATAAATTGGTAGGACTTTATATAGTAAAAGAGCAGCATATACATTATTAAAACTATAATGTGCCATTCTACTTCTAAGACTCTATAGAATAACTGAACATAAAGATATATATCTATACACAAGGATGTTCAGTGAAAAATTATTTGTAATATAAAAAAAATGGATATAACTTAAAATTCTCAAAAATAGACATGGCTAAATATAAACCTATAACATGTAGCCCTTAAATAGATAAAGTGGAATTGTATGTACTAACATAAAGAGATTTCTAAAAAACTGCTAAATGATATCATCTGTGGTTAGAAACAAAAACAAAATCCTACCTATCAGTTTCTATATATGTATATTAATAGAAAGTAAATATGAAAAGATAAACAAACTAAGCTGTTCCCAAAAGTTATCTCTGGAAAAAAGGAGTAAAACTTTCATTTTTTCCTTTGGTTATTATTTGTTTTTAAAGAAAATATCAGAAAGCATTTATTACTTGTATAATTTTAAAAAGCAATCAAAGTTTAGATTAAAAAAAGACATAAATCAGAAATCCATTAACTTACTCAATTTTTCACCCAGCATGTGAAGAATTTCTAACACCAGCCAATGGACATCTAAGTGAAGATGTAATAAATGCCAGGATGGTGGGAAAAGCTGTGAATGACATTATCAACTGTGATTGAGAATTCATTAATACTTTACTAGGTATTTTATAGTATGTCACAACACTCCTCCATAAACACAAGGATAAAGAACCAATTAACCTACCACTATTCAAAATCTCAGAGAAAACCTTTGTCTTGTTCATTAGAGGATTCTTTTCACTGAAGATCTCTGAAAGCAGGATATATTTTCATCTGTTGGTTTAAGATAGACCCACCTTGGGGCTATTGAATAGACTTGTATAGTAAAGGTCCCTCCCAACCAACTTCTGATTCTACTAAAGCTGCAAGGCAGTAAGAGAATTTTTTAAAATACTTATTTTCATAATTTTGTTTTAGGATTTAGCTAGGAACTTTTTTAATGTAATAAGTACCCAGAATCTCTTATAAAATATTTTAACAAGAGCACTTTTGCCTACCATGTAGACACTATTGTTGTCCCCATTAAGAAATGAAAGTTAAAAGAAGAAAAGAAATTTACCTCTCAATTAATGTATTAAGATTCAAACCCAATTCTATCTGACTCAAAAATCAGTACTTTTAACTACTGTGCTATACTGGGTTGTCAATAACCTCCCTCCAGTCAACATGTAACATTACTATAAAAATAAATACAATGAGATAACATGTTCCATTAAAATACTAGAAACAAGATGGAGAGGGAACTTGCCTTTTCAGGGACACAAACAACATAAAATGCTACACTAATAAAATAATATTGGCAGAATAATAGATAATAAACAAAGCAAGAACAGGGAAGAGAAAAGGCCAGGCAGGCACAGTGGCTCACGCATGTAATCCTACCACCCTTGGAGGCCAAGGTGGGAGGAGATCAATTGAGATCAGGAGTTTGAGACCAGCCTGAGCAAGAGTGAGACCCCTTCTCTACTCAAAAAAAAAAAAAAAAAAAAAAGAAAGAAAGAAAAAGAAAAAGAAAAAATTAGCCAGGAATGGAGGTGCATGCCTGTAGTCTCAGCTACTCAGGAGGCTGAGGCAGGAGGATCACTTGAGCCCAGGTATTTGAGGTTGCAGTGTGCTATGATGATGCCACTGTATTCTAGCCAGGGTAACAGAGGGAGACTCTGTCTCCAAAAGAAAGGAACAAAGAATAGAGAAATAGATAATATGGTATCTCAAATCAGTGGAAAAAGCATGAGTCATCTGATGAAAAACAGGATTAACTTATTCATTTGCAAGAAAATAAAGTCAGATTTCCCACCTCACTACATATTTTTTTAAAAAGATAGATAAGTGTAAAAATCAAAATTTTTTTCTAAACAGCATAGATGAAAAAACAGAAAAAATTGACAAATATAACTATATAAAAAACTTAAATCATCTCCCTGGGAAGTTAGCTTAATTGGTAAAAAAGAAAAGATAAATGGAAGAAATTATCTGTAATACATAATATCCAACAAATATCTCTAATAAAAAAAGTTCCTAAAAAAATCATAAAAGACAGATGCTCAATAATGCTAGTTATAACCCATCCCTTACAATCTACCTATGAATCTTTATTAAATGATATCACTAAAAGCAATCATCTATTTTCTTTCTATGGATTACACACAGCCTGTGAATTCAGTTGGAACTTTATTTTTATTACTATATATTGATCCCTGATTAAAAAGTCAATTTTTTGTTGTTTTTGTTAAGTTTCATAGAAATATATAAACATTTAATTGTACCTTATATTTTAACAAAAATACATTCATAAAAACTGAATGTTATTCAAATTGGTGATGTCAAATATAATAAAAGGAGTCGAGAGTTCAGGGAATCTTATTGTGAATTATCATAATTTGTCATTCACACAGCTCTTATTTCCATATGGAGAATCTGTTGGGCCATTATTATTTATAAGCTCAACCATGCTACCAATACAAATTTTTAAAAATCAAACTTCAGAGGGAATGATTATCACAGGTAGGAAAAAAAGGTCATAGTCAAAACAATCTTAATCACATTCCAAAAAGGTCTCAAAAGTCAGAATACATATAATGATGTGGTTATGAAAGTATATTTTTTATAAGTTGATTCTTTTGAATCTTATTTTAATATATAAACTGCAGGTGTCTAAAGCTTTATCAGTGAGAAAGACGATACAAATTTTAGAAAATAAAAGGTTTTTTTATTTGCTTTAAAACTTTTAAACATCTACTGTCATAAGTCAAAAGAGAATAGCTATTGCTTCAGTGGATACTATGTTTTAAGAACTTTATGCATATTAACTTATTTAATTCAATAACTCTAGGAATTTACATGACTTCTACACACAGGGAGATTCAAGCAAGAGATGTCACTTGCCTAAAAGCACATAATTAAAAAAAGGGGAGGAGGGCAAGAATTTTAACTCAAGAAAGTTAGGTTCCAGAGCTGTACTCTTTGACCAATTTCTATTATTCTTGCATGAATGAGAGAAATTTTTCTCCTTGTGCGAAGAAAAAGCCAATAATTTAAAAATTAAATGAAACAAGTCAAACCTTAATCTGGTTTTGATTTACAAATGCTCCTATATTAATACTGGGAAGTTCAGATAGATGTCCAATATACAAGAGTAACCCACGAAGTTCATCAACCAACACTGAGGGAAGTTGATTCTCCAAAGCCTCATAGGGATGGACAGGAACATGACCCTCATCGTTTTGTACTTTCAGATACCTAAAAAATAATTGGATAAAATAAACAACCAGACTCTGGATGAATATACAGATAGAAATTCAGAGTAATCAAAATACTCATCTGATATCTTACCTGAAGATGAAAACTTTAACATAATGGAGAAATGTTACACATTGCTGCCTAATACTGTCTGCTTTGCAGTGTAGGTTTGATATTTTTCCTGAAACCAAAACAATGTTAACTCAGTTTAAATAATTATCAATGGGCAGTGAACAAAAAAAATTGTAAGCCATACCAGTAGCAATTCTCAATCTTGTAACTTTTCCATGGATTCCCATGTAGTTCTTGCCCACACCACTTCTCAAAAACTGTTATTAAGGACACCAGTGAAACCCATGTTGCCCAATATAACGGACAGTACCTGTCCTCAAGTAACTTGCTTTCACAGTAGCACTGGCTACACCTGGGTTCAATGACACTACAGACTGCCAGTCTTCTTTCTTCCTCATATATCCTTTCTCCTACCTCTTCTTTATTGGCTTCTCCTTCTCAATTCTACTGCTAACATGGGATCTCCTCAGAACTCAGTCCTGAGTACTCTCCTCTCTGTACATCTCTTCCTACATGTATAAGTTCATCAGTTCCTTTATTAATAAATGATAATGACTCCAAAAGGTTTATCTATGTCCCACACTTCTTTGCACTCTAGACGCTGCATGTCAAACTGCCTAACTAATAGCTACACTTGGATTGCTCAGATGGTGCAAATATCATGTACTTTGATTTCTTCCAAAACCCGTTCATGCTATCCACATTTTCTGTTTCATTACATGGTGCCACCAGTAGCCTATGTTATTCTTAATTCTTCCATTTCCTTTAATCACATATCTAATTCAGAGTCCTATAAGTTTATAACTATATATACCTTGAAACTATCAATTTTTCTTATAATCTCTTAAAACACTGCAACAGGGCTCTTAACAGGTCTTCCCACATCTCTTTTATCCCCCTATGATCTAAATACAAAATCTTCTTAAAATGCATATCAATTCCTGTTGCTCCCAAGTCAAAAACCCATGAGGCTACCTACTATATTCAGAATAATATCAAAACTCCTTATAATGATTTATGATCCCCTGAATGACCTTTTAGTAGTTCCTGTCTTTCTCCCAATTTCATCCCATGCCATCTTTCCCTCACTTTAACATTTACATCAGCAACAATTATCTAGGTAGCTATTATGTACAAAACACTGATAACCATTCCCTCTTTACTATAGGGAAAATAGTAAGAGAAAAATCACTAAACAAAAGCAGAGAAAACATGATGAGAATTATAGGTAATAAAGTCTCATCCATGTGAAATATAAAACTAAACTGATTTCTAAATTTGAATTCAAATGAGCAAACATGGCCACTAGTTTGGCAAAACCAATGGGAACACAAGTATAAAGTTCTTGTGCAAATACTTCCATATTAAACTGCATTTTGTGGCTTAATTTCACCCATAAAAAAATCCTATCAGCACCCATTTTCACAATTCTCAGCCTATAAAAGTAGTACTGTCATAAAAATAACTGCTGTGACTTCTGCATCCAGCACGACAGAGTAAAAGGGTTAGATTTATCCATGTCCCACCTTAACCTTGAAAAGCAGACAAACAACATGAAACAAGTTTTTAGGCAATGGATACAAGGCAATCCAAGAATGCTATCCCAGAGAGAAGGTATGCCCTGTAATTGTACCAGCTTTCCTCCTAGAGACAATTTCCAAGCTGCAATATGCGGAAGAGAGCCCAAACACTGCCCAACTCACTGAGATGAGAAGACATGAGATCTGAGTTTAGAGAAGTCTAAGTTTGCAGGGCAAAAGTACCAAAGAAGAAAGATGCTACACAAAATAAAAGCTCTAGAAATGTACACAGAAGGTCCCTGTTGAGTCTTTGACTAAATACTGACATATTTAAGCATGAGAAAAAATTACCCAAGGCCAGAGAAAAACACAAGAAAACAATTCCCTACAAAGCTTACACAACCCAGGGAAAAACTTCAAGTTCCCACCAGAAAGCATGGGAAAAAAAAAAAAAAAACTAATATACCAGGCTCCAAAAAGAATCCTCAGAAGCCTTACTAGGCAAATTTACCAGACTAACATTAAAAATTGCTTTGAAAAAGTCCTAACAAAATTTAAAACAAACTTCAAAAGAGCCATTGGATTCCATGTGCTCAATAATAAGCCATAACAAAATGTAACACCTAGTATAAGGAATGTGAGAAAATCCAGAAAGCAGCGACGCAAAACTCATATTGTCCATCCCACAACAAAACATTACTAGATATTCAAAGCAGCAGAAAAATATATCATAGAACCAGGAGAAAAATCAGGTAATATACACAGATCCAGAAATGAGAATGATGAAAGAATTAGCAGTCAGCAAAGTGAAAAACAGAAGTTATACACATACTCCATATATTCAAGACAGATGAAAATAAGCATGAGGACAGAAATGAAAGACATTTTAAAAACCCAAATGGAATGTCTAGAGACAAAAAAAAAATACAGTATCTGAGAAAGAGTAACACTAATAGCTATATTTAAGAACAAATATCAGCAAAATATACATTATTAATATATGTTATTCTGCCTTAACTCGAAATCAACCCTAAGAGCATAACATCTAGAACAAGAACTATACACACCTGGCAGTAAGTGACGCTACATAAGGGCTTCCTGGGGAGGAGTAAGGGCTAAGGCTAGCTGCATGAGTTAATAAACAAAGCCCTGACACAGCTGCATGGTGTGGACAAGCTGACCTATGGATAATCTTTTAATATTGCTAAGTTGGCCAACAAATCTTAAAGCTTTTTTAAGCAACAAAAAGAGCCAAAATGTCAGTGTAACAAATAACCATTTTAAAAAACAGTCCACTGCAGTGGTTTTAGGTTAATAAGTGTGTTTCAGGGAGTAATCCTGCATAATAAATCCCTTCCATGAACCCAATTTACTTAAGTTAATTCTATATAGTAAAGGTATTTTTGTTCTTTCCACTATAATCTTTTAGAGAATTCCCAAGGATTTCAAAATAAAATTCTGACTCTTTGGTGTGGCTTACAAAGCCAATTGTGATTTAATCCTTTCCAAATTCATCATTCTCACATACACTCTGATCCAACCATACATAATTATTACTTACTCCATGCTCCCTAAATTTTTATGTTTTTATACACCTCCATGTCTACAGTTTTTTTCCACCTGGAACTCTTCCTGTCCCAAAAACGTCCCCTAAATCTTTTGCCTAGCTAATTCCTTGATGATCCATACTGGCATCACTTAGTGATGGGCACATAGATGAAACCCTGGGCTCCCATAGCAGCTTATATATGCCCCTCATGATACTTTTTCATCTACCATGCTGACCTATGCCTGCATGTCTATCTGTCCTATACAACTACAAACTCTTCAGCAGCACAGTTTTCCTCTATGAATCATCAGCACCTTGCATGGTACCTTGAGTGACGCAGGGAATCCTTAGATAATAATGAAACAATAATACTTAATACTTACTGCATACTGAGAAAACAAAACAATAGTTGACAGCTGATAACTAACAGCTAGCATTTTATGTTCCCTACTTAAAGATAAACAATTTTCATAAGATATAAAAAAGGAGACAGGGTCACTCTGTGATTATGATGAAACAAGACAAAAATGAAACCTTTGCAATCATGTTTGAACACATAAACAAGGCACTATGTAATCACACACATAAAACTAAAACAAACAAATCCCAAAAACCCCACATCTCTCTTCTTTGAGCTATCATGACTATTACTTCTTTAGAAGAGGACGCCCCAACCTTGCCTTTGTTTGTCCCACCTTCTAGATAAAAAATGAAATACTCAATCACCAAATTGCTCCTGCTTCTTAACAGCATTCGATCCAGAATAAAGTTTTATCCTTTTTTTTACCCAAAAGCAGCCAGCACAAGCTCAAATCATAGAACAATCCCCTTCCTACTCCCTTTTACTGAGAAGCCCCAACTGTTCCTCTATTTTCCTTTGTTTTGGTAAGCTAATAAACCTGTGTGACCAAAAGTGTGTTCCAGGTGGTCTTTAGTTGCCACGCATCACTAACAACAGACAATGGGTTACGTACTTAATAAGCATTATAGAATTTAACCCTCACCAGAAATCAACAAGGTAGAAACCATTAATTGGTGTGAGGCCCACCATTAGCTAGTTTTGGAACCCAGGCTGACCACATGGCCATGATTCTAAATACTACATTGCACTAAAACTAAAAAAGCAGCAGCTAGCCTGCATTAAAACACACTGTCCTTCAATTTACTTCACTACCTTAACTATATTGATCTCTAAAAAATTGGTAATCTATGAAGTGCCAAAAGCAAACAAACAAAAAAGCAGAAAGCAGAAAAGAAGATCAAGAAGATAGCATGAGGTCTATCTAGCACTTTTTATTTCTAGTATCAGTTCTCCATCCCACTCCCAACTTCAAAGAAGTATCAATTCACTTCAGAGAAGTTTAGCTAGCTTCCTTAAGTCAGTTTCACCTTTAGTATCTGCAGTTTTACCTATAATTCTTAGCTACAATGAAATTTAAAAATCATACTTGTTCTGAATTTGAAATATACTACATTGTGAACTTCTGGCTAACTCTTCCTCCATATTATTATACCATAATTACTCCATCATGGACCCACATGCAATTCACTGTAATCAATAGCATGCTTTTTACCATCTAACACATTTT
Organism: Microcebus murinus; assembly: GCF_040939455.1. NCBI lineage: Eukaryota > Metazoa > Chordata > Mammalia > Primates > Cheirogaleidae > Microcebus > Microcebus murinus. Next base: position 59,490,135 of record NC_134108.1, on the reverse strand, counting down.
AAACTTACCAAAATCACAGTTGGCCTGTGACAAGGTTTCCAAGTTGTATAGTTGTTGCCTAATTTAAAAATATAAGATGAGAGTTAATATTAGTATATATGTTAAAGCATGTAAGAATTACATGGATAATATTTCCAAATCTATTACACAGCTTTAATACTTCTTATTTGTGGATGACTGACACTTTGTGACTATTTATTAAAGGGTAAGGTTCAGGTAGTGAAAACTTCAAGAGAAGATAAAATATACCTTTGTCTGACCTTCCAAAAATATCTATTAAAAGCTGCATATATCTCAAAAATTATTTCAAACATTATAGATTCCACCATCAACAAGATACTGTTTATAGCTTATTAAGATACATAAAATATTTTAGGTTAACAGTTATGTAATGATAGCTTAAACTGTATCATACAGTTATACAATATAAGTTCAGAAATGGAATAATGTAGACTAGAATTATTATGGAAAGCTATACTTAGAATGTTTCATCTTAATTTTGATAGTAATTTTCTCTTGCCATTCCCAGTTGCCTTTAAACTCTTTAAAGATTGGCCCATATTCATGACCTATGTCACTCATTCTGTAACATTCAGGATTACAGAGTATCACTCAGCCTGTCCTCCCAATAAAACATATAACATGGCACAGAGACAAGGAAGTCTCTTGGTAAGGTTTCAGGGGATAAGGATGGGAAGACACCCTCCACCTCTACACTGTCATTTAAATGTATCACACACACAAATTTAATGTGTTTTTAAATAAACTGCATCGAACAACTGACTCCAATTCAAAATTATCTAAAATCTGGCTGGGTGTGGTGGCTTACACCTGTAATCCTAACACTCTCGGAGACCCAGGTGGGAGGATCACTTGAGCTCAGAAGTTCCAGACTAGCCTGAGCAAGAGCTAGAGCAAGACCCATCTCTACTAAAAATAGAAAAAATTAGCCAGGTGTGGTGACACAGGCATGCAGCTCTTTGGTAAGCTGAGGCAAGAGGATCGCTAGAGCCTAGGAGTTTCAGGTTGCTATGAGCTAGGCTGACGCCATGGCACTCTAGCCCGGGCAACAGAGCAAAAAAAAACCCCAAATTATCTAAAATCTGAATATGGACTGTGCCTTAAATGATTATGAAGAACTAATTTAATTTTGTTAATTATGATAATATCATAGTGTTAATGTTTAAAAAATAAAAGTACGTATTTTTAAGAAATGCATACCAAAGTTTTAAGGGTGAGATGACATGATGCCTGGAATATGCTTACACATACTAAAACCAAAAGAGGGGACAGAACAGATAAAGGAAATGTGATAACAACTTGATGTTTACTCTGAGAGGGGATTATATAGAGGTTCATTACACTGTTCTCTCTACTTTTGTGTATGTTTGAAAATTTTCATTAAAATATTTTAAATGTCCAAATAGAGAACTGATATTTCTATTACACAGTCTAAGAATTATAATATAGTTCAAAGGCTTGCCTTAAATATTTGTCTTCAATACATAATGCCAAATGCAAAGAATATTCTAAAAATCAATTAAAAAAAACTCATTAAAACCATTACTCCATCAGCCATTACTGCTTGATTCTTGTTACTGTTGTTGACAATCAAGTGAGCAACAAGCACAATCCTATTATTGCTTTTGTAATATTAGCATTAGAAACCACCCAACAATGTAACTTACAACACTAAATAGCACCCACACTCATAGGAAGTTTTAAAAGAAAGAAATACCTGAATAAATGAAAGAGCTCTCTAGATGAATTCACTAATGCTGTTTCAGTAACCCATTGAATGCCAAATATTTCCACTGTATCCTCTTCAAAATTAGTTGGTAAAGGATCAAGATTCAAAATTAATCTGAAATAAAAATTATGATCTAATTACATAAATAGCATACTAAGTGTCATAATTTAGCATATCTTTTTTTACATTTACTTGAATTCATATTAAACAAAGCATGTATAAAAAAGTCAGGAAAGCCTTGGTACCTTACATATTCAGGATTACTACAATCAGACTGTATTAAAATTTCAATCCTATATAATGATAAAAAAATATATATAACTAAAAACCAATGTAACTTAAGGAAAAAAACAAAGAAGATTCTAGGGAACATACTTTTGCCTGTCTGCACTAGTGGTCTTCAGTTGTAGAATTTCATCATTTGAGAGGACATCTGATTTTTTTAAATCAGCTAAAAACAACTCTGAGCCATGTCTGGAGAATAGCATAATCAAATTAAGTACTCTATTTAAGGTCTCTAACAAGGTACAACTATAAAATCAACAAAAATGGTTTCTTTATGACTGAAATGGCCTCAGCGAGTATTGCCAAAGTATTTCAAGAAGTTTTACTGCAATATATATATACCTGCTCAATGCAAATATAAGTCTATAAGACTTCGATACATACAGATACATAGGATTAGAAGGAATGAGGCAACAAAAAAATGTGTATGTCTTACTTAAAAATTACTGAAAATCTCTAGAATATTATCACACTCTTTAGGAGGAAATACCATTTCAAAAAGCTCAAATAGTTAAGAATTCAATTTAAGTAAAAGGGAAATTACTGCATAGCTCCCTAGCCAAAGCAGAGGTAGCAGTGAGGTAAGAGAACATCAGTTACCAAGGAAGTTCTCCTCCATACCCAAAGTACTTTGGAGTATGCTCTAACCAGGAAACCAACAACAGAACTAATATTATTAATAATTTGTACTTTATGATATTCTAACCTGATTTACAAAACACGCCTAGTGAACAGTGAACACCAAAGTTTAATGGACTGAAACGACAAATGAATAACATTCCTAACAAACAGATGAATAACCTGATGAAGGAAAAAGTCTTTGGTTTTTACCTACCGCTTAAGGGCTCCACTGCAAAGGTAGGACTCTCCAGAAAAATTTTTTCCTCCTCTGTTGTCAACAGCACAAGAAAAGCAAGGGGGTTTGCACCATTCTGTCCCCAGCTCCAGCTCTAAGCTGTCAGTCAAGAACGCCGACGCTGCAGCAGAGTTATCCATTGCTTACTTCATGTTCTGATATGTTTGGGGTTCACTATGATTATCATTAGGGCTCCAAAGAGACGTTGTGAAGCGATTCCTGGAGGTGGGGAAGAGAGAGAGATTGGGAGTTACCTTGCAAAGTTCCCCAAACGTGCCCCCAGCACCAAGGTAACACAAAAAAACTGAGAAGCCAAATCCTCAACAATTCTCCCCTCTCTCCCTCGACCTACCATCCCACCCACCCACCATCAACGCTGTCAGACAAAATGCACAACAGACTGGCCCAAGCAGAGGTTTACAATCTGCCCTCTAGGTCGGACTCTGCAGCCCGGAACAGGGTGAAGAGGAAAGAAATGTCTGCAGGACAGACTCAGCTTCAACTCCCGAGCCCACCTCGAACTGCGCCCTCCGCTACGTCACTAAACAGCTCTCAACCCGGATCCCCGCAGCAAGGTGAAGAAAGCTCCCTGGAAAGCCGTTCCGGGCGCCACCCCCACCCCTCCTCGCCCAAGGACCAGACCCGTCATGCTGGCGCCAGGCAGCCCTCGAGCGGAGGGTGAGAGAAACGGGGTCCGGCGCACCGGGATACAGCCAGGCCTCCCGGGCGCCCGCTACCGCGGTGTATGTAGTACCTGCTCACACTTCCAGTGCCGCAGATCTGTCTCCCGCGATCCTAACCATAGCCAGGGCGTGCGTGGGGAACTAAGTCGCACACCGGCGAAATTCCCGCCACGGCGCGCGCGCGTTCTGGATAGGCGGGGCCCCAGAGTAGCCCGCCCCCTGCTGCCAATCCCCTCGCGATACCTGCACGGAAATCGCCTGTGCCCCTCGAAATCTCGCGAGAGTCCGTCAGGCCTGGAACTAGTTACAAAAAAACACTTTTTTTTTTCTTATCTTTTCTTTCCTTTTTTTTTTTTTTTTTTTGTACCTTCTATTGGTGAATCCGGCCAAAAGGCGGGCCTTGCAGGACGAAACTGCTGCTGAGGCCGAGATGAGGCGGGCTTAAGGACTGCAAGGTGGCCCTCTGACGGGGCTTAAGAGAAGACTATTACTCAAGTGAGTCTGAAGCGGGTGTTTCTTTCGCACCCAGAGTCGCGCCATAGCCACTTCTTCCCGCTCCAGTGCCAGCAACTCTTTTGTTAGAGTGGAGGATGCCTTTTGTTCATGGACTGTAGGGCAGGCGAGTGCAAAAACGAAGTTAATCCAGTGTTGGAAACACCGAGTAGGTCAGGTGGCCCTTGCTCTGAGCCTAAAAACTGTTGCTCCTTTTCTTCACAGGTTAGCACGCTTTTGTAAAGGTATAGTCCATTTGCAGCATTTACTTATCTTTTTAAAGTGTAATTTAAAATCGACTCCTCAGAAGGCTTTTCAGTCTGAGTCAGAACATAATATTAGTGTCTTGAAATTCAAGAAAAACAACAGGATTTCTAATACAAATGCCCTGATAATAAAGTGGGTACTTGCTATTGCCCATTCCTCACAATTACAGGTTGTCCAGTATTCAATTCCTGTATAGGAAATCTATCGTAACTCTTTTCTCTTTTCAAACCAGATATCACACATCTTCTAATAAATGGGTCGAAGTTAGAAAAAGCAATATGTTCGCTATTATGACCACAACCTAGGGCTACTGTGGTGGGTGTTATATCTATTCTGCTCAGCTGACGTAGCATGAAACTTGATGCTTTGTTGAGTACCGATGCAACTGATTTATGCTCCTTGGAGAGTCTCTAGTATGCCACATAATGTCATCCACAACAACCGCAAGGAAATAGTGCCTAGATATGAGGATCTTGTGCCCTGACACTGCTTTTATAGAATTTGATCAACAGATAGCCATTAGTACTGCCTTCTTTGTCTAATCAAAACATCCAAATAAACCCCTTGATATTGATTGATCAACTTGCTTGAATCCAGTGAGTGGGATGGGAAGAACCAAACTAAGCTCTCTAAATCACTTAAACTAGTAGTATTAACATGTTATTAACAATCCCCAGCAGGTAACAAATGGCATACAGTACTCAAGAGGGCCGACTAAAGGGTGCTTAATGGAAGGGCCGTATACAAAGCTGTGTACAGGATTACCAGAAAACAAAAAGTGATGGTAAAACACTCAGAGCTAACTAGGGAGCCATTACCCCCCTTAGGCCTAAGGAGGGAATACCAGAGCTCAGTGAGGTTTAATGCTGTAGGAGACAGCCACCTACCCATAGCCATCTATGGTGCCTTCACAGAGGAACATAAACACTGCCAACCTACAACTGAGCAGGGAGAATTAAGTATCCAAACATCTTTCCCTCTACACTCCCAGTTTCCAGCTTGTGTGTCACAATGGCCAAAACCAACCTAAAACCAGAGAGCAAGGATGCAGTCTATAAAGTTCTGGTTCCTGGGATAGGGTCCAGGCTGAAGAAGGATGGAGAGTGAATCTAACAGAAAAGGGTCAATTTTATCAAGAAGACATAGCAGTGCTAAATGTGTGTATATATAATAACAGAGCTTCAATATACATAAAGCAAAAAAATATTGTAGTACATCCTCACTTAACATAGTCAATAGATTCTTAAAAACTGTGACTTTAAGCAAAGCATCATACAACAGGTCCTTGCATAACATCCTTTCATTATAACATTGATGAGAAAAAACAGTTGGTTGCTTTATATGTTGTTTTGCTTAAAGTTGCAGTTTATAAGAATCTATTGGTGATGTTGTTACTGTATGGGAGAAATACTTAGATGAACAATTTTAGTTAGAGACTTCACTCCTCTCTCTGTACTTGATGGTACAAGTAGGCAGATAATTAGTATAGCTATAAAACACTTGAACAGCACTACCAACCAACTTGACCTAATTTATAGGTGAGTCAGCCCAGCAGTAGCAGAATACCCACTACTGACAAGTACAGATGGAATATTCACTAAGGTAGACCATATTCTGAGCCATAATACAAATTTCATCAACTTTAAAAGGATTGAAATAACACAAAGTGTATAATCACAGTGGCATTAAACTAGAAATAACGAATATCTGAAAACTCTAAATATTGGAAAATGAAGTATCATAACCCATGAATCAAAGAAGAAATCACTAGGAAAAACAGAAAATATTTCGGATCCAATGAAAATGAAACATTAAGATTTATAACATTAACTGCTTATATTAGAAAAGATGAACAAACTCAGTTCAATAATTTAGACTTCTTTCTTAAGAAACCAGAATAAAAAAACCCAACAAATTAAAGCCAAAGCAAGTAAAATAAAGGAAATAATAAAAATTAAAAATAAGTGGGATGAAACAGGAGAAGAATAGAGGAAATAAATGCAATCAAAAGTTTCTTCTTTGAAAAGATCAGTATAATTGATAAACCCTCTAGCAAGATCAATAAAGAAAAGAATTCCATTCCAGTATCACAGAAATTTTAGCAATTAAAATCCAGCAACACATAAAAAGGGTGACACATGATAAGAAAACCAGGTTCATCTTATGAATGCAAAGTTGGTTCAAATTTCAAAAAGCAATCAGTATAATTCATTATATCAACAGTCTTTAAAAAGAAAAACTAGGGTCGGGCCTGGTTAGTACTTGGATGGGAGACCGCCTGGGAATACCAGGTGCTGTAGGCTTGGAAAAAAATAAATAAAAAAGAAACACTACATTATCTCAATAGATATTGAAAGATCACTTGAAAAATTCAATATCTATTCATAAGAAAAACTCTACAAACTAAGAAGAAAATTTCCCTAACCTCATATGTAATATCTATGACTAATCTATTAATAGCATATTTAATCATAAAAATTAATGTAATTAATGTTTCTCCCTAAGATTGAGAAAAAGGCAATGATGTCAACTTTTTCCACTTATTTCAACATTTCACAGGAGATATCTAGGCATTGCAATAAGATATGAGAAAGAAATAAAAGTCATATAGATCAGAAAAGAAGTAAAACTTTCTTCGTTCACAGTCAACATTATTCATGTAGAAAATTATAAAGAATATCCACAAACAAGTGCTAGAACTAATAGTGAATTCAGCAAGGTGTCAGGGTTGAATGATAATATACAAAAAATAATTGTATTTATTTTATTTTTTTCTTCAACCTGCATCACTCAGGAATAATTGTATTTTTATAGATAAAGAATGAACATTTGGAAATTATAATTTAAAAAATACCCTTTAATGACATCAAAATGCTTAAATTTAACAAAATATGCACAAGATTTTGTATGCCAAGGATTATAAATTGCTGAGAAAAATTCAAGAATATCCAATTAAATAGAATGATATAGCATAATAATAAATTAAAAAGCTCAATATTATTAAGATTTCTTCTAAATTTTATCTGTGGATTCAAAGGACTATCAATCCAAATCCCAGTGAAGACTGAAACAGGATCCGCACTTCTCACCTCTCACAAAAATCAACTCACAGTGAATAACAGACTTAAACCTAAGTCATGAAATAAGAGTTCTAGAAGAAAATGTTAGAAAAACTCTTCTAGACATTGGCCTAGGCAAAGAATTTATGAAGACCCCAAAAGCAATCACAACAACAACTAAAATAAATAAATGGGACCTGATCAAATTAAAAAGCTTCTTCACAGCTGAGGAAACTATAATTAGAGTGAACACACAACCTACAGAATGGGAGAAAATATTTGCATGCTATATATCTGATAAAGGTGTGATAACTAGAATCTATAAAGAACTCAGGCAAATCAGCAAGAAAAAAAATCAAATAACTCCATTAAAAAGTGGGCAAAGGACATAAACAGAAACATTTCAAAGAGGATAAACTAATGGCCAAGAAACATATGAAAACAATGTTCAACATCTCTAATCATCAGGGAAATGCAAATCAAAACCACGATGAGATAACACTTAGCTCTAGTAAGAATGGCTTTTATCAAAAAGTCCCAAAACAACAAATGTTGGTGTGGATGGGGAGAGATAGTTACACTCAGACACTACTGACTGCAAACTAGTACAGCCTCTTTGAAAAGTTGTATGAAGATACCTCAAAGAACTAAAAGTAGAACTACCATTTGATCCAACAATCTACTGGATTTTGACCTAAAGGAAAAAAAAGACATTCTATTAAGAAGATATCTGCATTTGAATGTTTATTGCAGCATAACTCACAATTGCAAGGATGTGGAAACAACCCAAGTGCCCATCAATACATGAGTGGATTAATATAATGTGGTATATGTATACCATGGAGTACTACTCAGCTGTAAAAAATGATGAACTAATACCTCTTGTATTAACCTGGATGGAACTGGAAGTGAAGTATCCCAAGAATGGAAAACAAACTCCACATACTCACCATTAAATTGGTACTAATTGATCAATACTTAGGTGCACATATGGAAGTATCATTAATCGGGGATTGGGCAGGTGGTGGGGGAGGAGAGGTTGAGTAAATTCCTAAACAGTAAAAGAACTTGTAATGCAGCTGTTCAAGATATTAGGTCGTTAACTATGTAATACACCACATAGAACTTTGAACAGACCTGGGCACAAGAAAAAAATCCATTATTGATCCTCAATCATTTTTCTGTAGCTTTAGCATCTTCCTCTCTTGCATGTCTTAATCCATCTCTTCTACTTTCAGGAGATTGATCCATCAATTACCACTCTTCCTTTTGCCTTCAACCTCTCCCTTTCCCTGTCTTCTTTCCTTAAGCCTTCTGTGGTAGGCATCTTATAACAGGGCTCCCAGTAGTATCTGCTACCTGGTATTCATGTCCTTGTGTAATCTCCCCTTGAGTGTGGGCTGAACATAATGACTTGCCTCTAATGAAGAGAATAAAGCAAAAAGTGATGAGATATCACTTCCATGACTAGGTTAAAAAGACTGTGAGTAATGTCTTACTAGTATTCTCTCTCGCTAGCATTCTTTCTCTCTTTTGCCTTCTTGACTTGTTAACTTTCATGAAGTAAACAGCCAAGTTAGAGAGGCCCACATGGCAAAAACTGAGAGCTGACTCTGGCCAATAGGCAATGAGAAAACTGTGGTCCTCAGTCCAACAGTACATGGGGAACTGAATCCTGCCAACAATCATTTGAATAAGTTTGGAAAGCATATTCTTCTGCAGTTGAGCTTTGAGATGACTAGGCCTGGCACATATATAGGAAAGAATTTAGCCATGTCCAAAATGAGGTCTGGCCTATGACTTCTGAAAAGTAGTCTCTAAGCCCTTGGAATATTGTGTCTGATAAGAGTCCTTTTGCCTGGGGCCTAGGGTTATACTAGTTAGTCTACCAGTATGATTTGGGTTGGTGTTAGCCATGCCTGAAAGACCAAAAATATAATTTAAGGTGAGCCCTTGGGTCTTGTGGTATCAGTCAACCTGGAACTGAGATCAGCCATGTGGTATCTATCATGCCTACATAATGAAGACCCACTAAAAACTCTGAACACTGAGGCTTGGGTAAGCTTCCCTAATTGGTAGTATTCTGAGCATATTGTCACATATCCATGCTGGGAAAGTAATGCTTCATGATTCCACTTGGAAAAGAAAACAGAAGCTTCACTAAACAAAAGTTTGATATTTTCTCAGACTCTGCCCTATGTGTTTCTTCTCTTGTCTGATTTGAATCTATATCCTTTTCCTATAATAAACCATAACTGTGAGGTATAATAGTTTTCAATGAGTTCTGTGAATTTACTAACAAATTATTAAAATTGAAAGTGATTTTGAGAACCCCTTGAACCTGTGATTGGCATCAAAAGTGAGGATAGTCTTGTGTGGACTGTTTTCCCCCTAACTTCACAGTTGATTAAACTCTTGTAGCAGAATTGCTGCCAGTTAAACACTGACTATGGCTGACATCTTGATTGCAGCCTCTAAAAGACCCTAGAGCAGAGCACTTACTTAAGCCATATCCAGATTTCTGATAAAATAATAATACAATTTTGTTATCTTGAGAAATTATGAGATAATAAATTTTGTTGTTTCAAGTCACTAAGTTTTGGTATAACTTATTACATAGCAATAGATAACTAATATAACCACTAACATACAAAAAAAAAGCAAAACAAAACAAATCTTACTTGTGAATATCTAAGCAGTCACATTGACCCTGAGTCTAACTAAATTATGATAAGTTCCTTTCGGGTCTCATTCTCTCTAAATATATTTTTTAATTAATAGCTTTATTTTTTAGAGCATTTTTTTAGGCTTTTTTACGTTCAAAATTTTTTTTCTAGAGATATATCGCTATATTGCCCAGGCTAGTCTTGAATTCCTAAGCTCAAGTGATCTTCCTGCCTCAATCTCCCAAGTAACTGGGGTAACAGGCATGTGCCACTGTGCTCAGCTTACATTTTTAGGTTTTTGGAAAAAATGAATAGAAAGTACAAAGAGTTCCCATATGTTCCCTTACCTCTCTTGCTGTACACTCTGTATTTTTTTACTGACCAACCTACTCACAACTACAGTTTCTTTTACTAGTTCTGTGCAAATTACTCTAAAATTTGTATCTATATTCAAAACTCTCCTCTGAGCTGCAGATCTGTAAATACAACTGCCTGCTTAATATCTCCTCATGGATGTCTCAAAAAAAAAACAACCCTTCAAATTCTATGTCTGATAATGAATACATTATTCATTCTTCCAAGCCAAATCTTCTTACAGAAATGTCTGTGAATGATACTGCATTCTTCCATGACAAAAAGCCTGAGGACTTAATAGTGGCTGATTTTGACAATCTGGTTTCCCTCATCCCTCTATTTATTTCCTCACCAAGTGTTTTCAATTTTATTTAATTTCTTCAGAACCCAGCTACTTAACCTCTACATTCTTCACTGCCATTCAAACCAAAGGTATGAAGAGCTGTCTTTCACCGAGAACTACAATAACTTCCTAGCTTGTCAACAAACATTCACTATGCATAAGACCTCTTTACATAGGTCCTCTAGGCATAGGTCCTCTTTACACTTCACCCAAAGTGATATTTTTTCTAAAATGCTAGTATGATAACATCATCCTCTCCTTTATTTTTAAGATCACTGCTCTTAAGATTCAGACAAAACTTAATACGGCCTATAAGACACTGAATGTTCTGACTATTTCTTCTTAGCTTTACATAGAACCAAAATGATCCTTATTGTAGTACTCCGGCCATACTGGTCTCCTACCTTCCTTTTGTACATGCTCTTTTCTCTGCTTATAATGTGCTTCCTTTCCCCTCTTGGTAATGCTGAACATCCTTCAGATCTCTACATAAGTCACCTCCTCAGGGAAGCCTTTCAAGACCTCCCTAATAATCCTAAATCTCTGTAGCATCAGTTTCCACATAGTTCACTTTGGAAACACTTGCCATAGGTAAAATTTTCTGTTAGCATATGTAATTATTTGATATTATTTATATCCTACACTATGCTATAAAGCTTCAAGAGGAAAGGAACCATATCAGCTTTTATTTAACATTATACCTTCAAAGCACAGCAACTGTATCTTGAGAAGGCTCAATAAATATTTATTGATTGAATGGGTGAACATATTGTTGAGTTGGTTTTTAGGTGTAGTGGGAAGACTTGGGATAGTTTTGCAGACACATCTTATTTCAAAACTTTTGTTTATTTATTCTGCTACTGTAAGCAAGCTCTTTTACCTCTCTTGGGATCTTTTTCTGTTTGTACCTGTCTGGCTTGTTGTGATAATTACATTAAAAAGGTAAGTAAAGCCTCCAACATAGTGCAGTATGAGTTATCTGGCCTCCCTTTCATGTCCACCTGAGCCTTAAGTGCTAATATAAGATATAAGATAGGGTTGAAGCCTGTGGTGATCTGGAGGTTGTAATCCCTCTATAAAGACATGCAAATACATTAGTAAAAACCATAGTCAGGTCAAGGAAAACACATTAATAGGCCAAATTGGCCCTCTGGCTGCCAGTTTACAACCCCTGAAATCTAGTCTGTATCAGAATATCATTATGCAAATGAAGATAGATTGGTAAATGCTTATTTTTAAGTAAGGAAAACTGGTCTATGCCCTTTACCTCCTGCTTCTTGACACATGTAAAAGGTCTTATGTAGATTTAGAATGGGGATTGGAATAGGATATCTTAGTTGACAACCCCTCCAAGACAACAGAGAATGAAAGAGAGGTCATTCTCCGAAGCAAAGGTAGAGTGCCATTACCAAAGGAAGGAGGTGCTGGAGAGCCAAAGAAATAGGTGCCCTACCTACATCCTGTTCTCTTCTCTTCCTGGTGGGATTTCTTATTTTCCTATTACTTAATATCACTCCCTCTGTGATGTCACTTCCTATCATAACACCTCAATGTCCAGGAAAGAATAAATTATTGTCTCTTTTACATTTTTATAAGTGGGTGTCATCACCTTTAACATGCTACAAGAAAAAGCTGGAATTGTATCTGCCTGCCTGTTAGAAGCAGTGTCCTCCAGGGAGAAAGATTCTACTGTGCAGAGAAGATGGTGCACAGCTTCTCTCCCTGTTTCTAACCACAATTTCTTGCATTTTTTTCATTCTGTTACCTGGTTTCTCCTTCTCCCCCAAATTATAGATCCTTAGCTATATTTTTGACTGAGGCTTCAGTAATTTCTTGCTGAGCTCAAGATACCTCCTTCTGCAACTTGCCTTGCAAAATCCTCAACCCTGGCCATCTTTCCACCTCTGCTTCTCTGATCAAGGACTATACTGAAGGCCCTTCTGATGTTTTATAGTTCTTTCCTAAACATCCTTGAGTTAGATTTTTCATATCATACAAGTAGGACACATAACTTACTTACATGTATAACCAGATAATCACGCCTTAGTCTGTCTCCTTACTAGACTGTAAGCTTGAGATTTGTTCATTATTATGTCCTCAGAATCTAGAATAATAGCTGTTTATACAGTAGGTCTTTAAAAATCCTTTTGATTAATTGAATAGAATGTTGTATCTGGTGTTTATCAATAGTTATATTCTTGTTTTGGAAATCTTTTTGAAAAATGTTATATCATGGTATTCTCTTAGCCTTGACATTTCACCTGAGGCACCAACCTGAAAAAACAGTTGTAACGTACCCAGTGTTTTAACTGAAGTGCTGTACCATTTGCTTTTATCAACAAATTTGTTTTTATTAACTCATTGTATATACATATTATATATACACTATATTTAAGAATTTACTAGGAGGATAAAGTTTCTAAAGTGGTATTTCCTTTAGAGATTTGGTATGGAAGGCTACAGTGTTTTCCTTCTTCTGTAAGTCAAGGAGGGGAACTTCAGAGAACAACTTAGGCTGACATGTATCCCCTGGCATTTGTGGCACACAGGAATTGATCCATGTCTCAAGCTGACAAATCTAAAGGCAAAAGTTGACTGGAGTGGCTTGTTGTGGCAGAACAAGGAGAGAGTGCTGTGGAAGGAGTAAGCTGTATTGTCACTGGGGTAGGGAAAGTGTATGGATCCTGAGGCAGGGAGCCAGACCTGGGTATTCTTGAGAGGAAGCTTGTCTAAGAGGACTGCTTGCAGGCATCAGATGGCATCAACAGAAAAAGACTGGAGGGGACCACTGGGAACTCCCCTTTTCCCCCAGGTGCTGGTAGGCAATCCTTTGCAGCTGGCAAAAAAAAGACAAAAATTGGATCAAACCTCTTTCTTGCATAAAATCCTGCAGTGGCCTCATACTGTGCTTAAAATGAAATCCCCTAAACTCTTCACCATTATAATTTGACCCCTTCCCATGTCCACAATCTTATCCTGTACAACTCTCCACCTCTGTTACAAAGCATCAACCACACTGGCATTCTTTTAGTTCTTCTCATACACTGTATTCTTCCCTGCCTCAAAATGTTTGCATAAGCTGTGGCTTATGCCAGGACTGTTCTTTTTTTTTAATTTTTAATTATTATGTGGATGTAATAGTTGTATGCCTTTATAGGCTACATGTGATGTTTTGATACAGGCATATAATGTGGATTAATCAAATCAGTTAGTTGGGATATCGGTCTTTCAGGAACTTATCATTTCTTTGTGTCAGGAACAACTCAATTCCTCTGTAATTATTTTAAAGTGTAACATAATTTATTATTGATTATAGTCACTTTGTTATGCTGTCAAATATTATTCATTCTATCTAACTACCTAACTATATTTTTGTACCCATTAACCAACCCCACTTTATCCCCCCTACCGCCACTACTACCCTTTCCAGGCACTGGTAACCATCATTCTACTCTCTGTCTCCATGTGATCAATTGTTTTTAATATTTAGTTCCAACGTCTGAATGAGAACATAGGAGATTTGTCTTTCTAGGCTTGGCTTATTTCACTAAATGTTCTCCAGGTCCACCCATGTTGTTGCAAATGGCAAGATTTCATTCTTTTCTGTGGCTATATAATATTCCATGGTATACCCATACCATGAATTCTTTATCCATTCATCTGTTGATGGATAAATCTTGGCTATGTGAATAATGCTGCAATAAACATGGGAGTGAAACTATCTTTTCGATATACTGGATTCCCCTTCTTTGGATATATACCCAGCAGAGGGATTTCTGGGTCATATGATAGTTTTATTTTTAGTTTTTTGAGGAACCTCCATACTGTTCTCAGTAGTGGTTGCACTAATTTACATTCCCACCAACAGCATATGAAGGTTTCCCTTTCTCCACATCCTTGCCAGCATTCATTATTGCCTGTCTTTTGATAAAAGCCATTTTTAACTGGGGTAAGATGATATCTCATGGAAGGTTTGATGTACATTTCTCTGATAGCTAATGATATGGAACATTTTTTCATATACCTGTTGGCCATGTATATGTCTTCTTCTGAAAAATATCTATTCAGATCTTTTGCCCATATTTAAATTGGGTTATGTGCTTTTTTCTTATTCCATTTTTAGATTGGTAGTTTGCAAACATTTTCTCTCACTCTGTGAAATGTCTTTTCACCTTGTGATTGTTTCCTTTGCTTTCCAGAAGCTTTTTATCTTGATGTAATCCCATTTGTCTAATTTTGCTTTGATTCCCTATGCTTTGGAAGTATTATTACTCAAGAAGTCTTTGCCCAGACCAATGTCCAGAAGCATTTCCCCAATGTTTCCTTTTAGTGGTTTCATAGTTTCAGGTCTTAGTCTTTAATCCATTTTGATTTGATTTTTGTATATGGTGAGAGATAAGGGTTTAGTTTCATTCTTCTGCATATGGATATCCAGTTTTCCCAGCATGATTTATTGAAGAGACTGTGCTTTTCCCATTGTATGTTCTTGGCACTTCTGTCAAAGATAAATTCACTATAGATGTGTGAATTTATTTCTGGGTTTTCTATCCTGTTCCATTAGTCTATGTGTCTGTTTTTAAGGCAATACCATGCCATTTTGGTTACTACAGCCCTGTAGCATAAATTGAAGTCAGGTAATGTGATTCCTCCAGTTTTATTCTTTTTGCTCAGGATGGCTTTGGCTATTTTGTGTCTTTTGTTGTTCCACATAAATTTTAGGACTATTTTTCCTATTTCTCTGAAGAATGTCATTGATATTTTGATGGGGTTTGCACTGAATCTGTGGATTGCTTTGGGTAGTGTGGACATTTTAACAATATTGATTCTTCTAATCCATGAGCATGGAATATCTTGCCTTTTTTTGTGTGTCCTTTTTAATGTCTTTCATCAATCTTTTACAGTTTTCATTATAAAGGTCTTTCACTACTTTGGGTAAGTTTATTCCTAGTTTTTTAAATTTTATTTGTAGCTATTGTAAATAAGATTACTTGTAGCTATCATAAATGGGATTACTTTTCAGATTGTTTGGTCTTGGCATATAGAAATACTACTGATTTTTGTATGTTGCTTTTGTATTCTGCAACCTTATTTTTTTGTTGTTGTTGTTTATCAGTTCCAATAGTTTTTGAGTGGAGTCTGTAGGTTTCTCTAGATATAAGATCATATCATCTGCAACAAAGATAATTTGACTTCTTCCTTTCCAGTTTGGATGCCCTTTATTTCTTTCTGTTGTCTGCTTGCATTAGCTAGAACTTCTAGTACTATGTTGAGTAACAGTGGTGAGAGTGGGCATCCTTGTCTTGCTTGATATCTTAGAGGAAAGGCTTTTAGTTTTTCCCCATTCATATTTTACTAGCTTTGGGTCTATCATATATGGTTTTTATCATGTTGAGGTAAGTTTCTTCTATACCCAGTTTTTTGAGAGTTTTTACATGAAGGGATATTGAATTTTATTGAATACTTTTTCAGCATCAATTGAAATGATCATATGGTTTTTGTCCTTCATTCTGTTGATCTAATGTATCACATCCATTGATTTGGGAATGTTGAACCATCCTCACATTTCTGGGATGAATCCCACTTAATCAATCATGGATGAATAATCTTTTCAATGTGTTGTTGAATTTGGTTTGCTAGTATTTTGTTGAGAATTTTTACATCTATGTTCATCAGAGATACTGTCCTGTAGTTTTCTTTTTTTGTTGTATCTTTGTCTGTTTGATATCAGGGCGATACAGGCCTTGTAGAATGAGTTTGGGAGTATCTGTTCCTCCTCAATTTTTTGGAATAGTTTAAGTAGGATTGCTATTAGTTTTTATTTGAATGTTTGGTACAATTCAGCAGTAAAGTCATAGGGTCCTGGGCTTTTCTTTGATGAGAGCCTTTTTATTAATTCTTCTGTCTTTTACTTCTTATTGGTTTATTCAGGTTTTAGATTTCTTCCTGGTTCAATCTTGGTAGGTTGCATGTATCTAGGAATTTATCCATTTCTTCTAGGTTTTCCAATTTATTGGCATATAGTTATTCATAATAGTCTCTAATGATCCTTTGGATTTCTGGTGTATCCGCTGTAATGTCTCTGTTTCATCTCTGATTTTATTTATTTGGATCTTCTGTCTTTTTTTCCCAGTTAGTGTGACTAAAGTTCTGTCAATTTTGTTTATCTTTTCAAAAAAACAACTTTTCATTTCATTGATCTTTGTATCTTTTTTTGGTTTCAATTTCATTTGTTTCTCCTTTGATCTTTATTATTTTTTTCTTCTACTAATGTTGGATTTGGTTTGCTCCTATTTTTCTAGTTCTTTGAGATGCATCATTAGATTGTTTATTTGAAACTTTTCTACTTTTTTGATGCAGGCACTAATTCCTATAAACTTTCCTCTTGTTACTGCCTTTACTGTATCCCATAGGTTTTCATGTGTTGTGTCTTAATTTTCATTTGTTTCAATAAGTTTTAAAATTTCCTTCTTAATTTCTTCATTCACACACTGGTTATTCAGGAGCATAGTGTTTAATTTTCATGTGTTTGTATAGTTTCTAGTGTTCCTTTTGTTATTGATTTCTGTTTTTATTCCATTGTGGTCAGAGAAAATACTTGCTATGATTTCAAATTTTTAAAATTTTTTGAGACTTGTTTCGTGGCCTTTTGTGTTTTTGAGACTTATTTTGTGGTATATGGTCTATCCTTGAGAATGATCCATGAGCTAAGGAAAAGAATGTGAACTTTGCAGCTATTGGATGAAACATTCTGTAGATACCTGTTAGGTCCATTTGGCCTATAGTGCAGATTAAATGCAATGTTTCATTGTTGATTTTCTGTCTGGATGATCTGTCCAATGCTGAAAGTGGAGTGTTGAAGTCTCCAATGATTATTGTATTGGTGTCTATCTCTCTTTGTAGCCTCTGATGATATTTGCTTTATATAACTGGGTGCCTTAGTGTTGGGTGCATATATATTTAGAATTATTATATCCTCTTGCTGAATTAACCCCTTTATCATTATATAATGACCTTTTTCTCTTTTTACAGATTTTGTCTTGAGTTCTCTTTTACCTGATAGAATTATAGCTATTTCTGCTCTTTTTTGGTTCCATTTCCTTGGAACCAAAAATCTTTTTTCATCCCTTTATTTTCGGTCTATGTGTGTCTTTATTGGTAAAGTAGATTTCTTACAGATCACATATATTTGGTTCTTGTTATATATTTTTTCTTGTTTTCTTTTATTCAGACAAGGTCTCACTGTGTCACCCATGATGGAGTACCCTGGCTTCTTCATGCTAACTGCAAACTCAAAATCCAGAGTTCAAGTTATCCCCCCACCTCAGGCTTCCCAGTAGCTGGGAGTATAGGTGCACACTATACTCTCTGGCTAATTTTTCTGTTGGCTGGCTAATTTGTCTATTTTTTGTAGACACAAGGTCTAGCTCTTGCTAAGGTGGGCCTTGAACTCATGGCCTCAAGGGATCCTCTTGCATTGGGCTCCAAAAATGCTAGGATTATAGGCTTGAGCTGCCATGCCTGGCCAGGGGCTCATTTTTTTATGCATTCAGCCATTGTATATCTTTTGATTGGAGAGTCTAGGCCCTTTACATTCAATGTTATTATTTTTAGGTAAGGACTTACTAGTGCCATGTTGTTATTTGATTTCTGTTTGTTTTGTGGTCCTCTCTTTTTTTCTTCCTTCCTTCCTTCCTGTCTTCCTTTGTTAAAAGTGATTTTCCCTGGTAGTATGTTTTAATTTCTTGCTTTTTGTTTTTTGTGTATCTGTTGTAGGGTTTTTGATTTCAGGTTACCATGAAGCTTGCAAAAAACATTTTATAATCAATTATTTTAAACATGTGCCAACTCTACCTACAAACAAATAAACAAGCAATGAGAAAGCTAACAGAAATTCTACTCTTAACCCTTGGCACTCGGATGTTGAGTATGACTTGACACGGTTAGCAAAAATTATAGAGATTAAAATTACTCTTGGAATGTATCAATGATTTGAAATATAAAAAAGTCCAAATAAATACGTTTGTATAAAAAGAAACTCCAGTTTTTTATTCTACTGCTGCGCTTTGTAAAATCTGGGATATTTAAAAAATTAAATCCCAAGTAGAATAAAAGAATCAAGAAAAAAGCAAGCGAGTGCAAAGAGTTAAATTCCATCCCCCCACTTTTTAACTTTTGTTGTTTTCATCCATATATTTTTATACTATCTATCTCTCAAGATGTTGTTGTAACTATTTTTGATAGTTTTGTCTTTTAGTCTTCCTATTCAAGATATAAGTTATTTAAACAGCATAATTACAGCATAAAGTATTCAGTGTTTGTGTACTTACTATTCAGTGAGTTGTATACCTTTAGATGATTTCTTATTGTTCATTAATGTCCTTTTCTTTCAGATTGAAGAACTCCTTTTGGCATTTCTTGTAGCACAGGTCTGGTGTTGATGAAATCCCTCAGTTTTTGTTTGGGAAAATCTTTATTTCTCCTTCACGTTTGAAGGATATTTTACAGGACATAATATTCTAGGATTATAGCTTTTTTCCTTCAGTGCTTTGAATATGTCATGGCACTCTCTCCTGGCCTTTAAGGTTTCTACTGAGAAGTTTGCTGCCAGATGTCTTGGAACTCCTTTATATATATATATATATATATATATATATATATATATATATATATATATATAATTTTTTTTCTTTCTTCCCTTAGGACCTTTTGTTTATCCTGACCTTTGGGAGCTTGATTATTAAATGCCTTTGAGGTGGTCTTGTTGGGTTAAACCTCTTTGGTGTTCTATGACCTTCTTGTACCTGAATATTGATATCTCTCTCTAGGTTTGGAAAGTTCTCTGTTATTATTTCTTTGGATAAACTATCCTGATATCTTTCTCTACTTCCTCTTTAAGTCCAATAACTCTTAGAATTGTCCTTTTGAGGGCATTTTCTAGATCTTGTAGGCATGCTTCATTCTTATTTATTCTTTTTTCTTTTTTTTCTTCTGACTATATATTTTCAAATAATCTGTCTTCAAGCTCACTAATTCTTTCTTCTGCTTGGTCAATTCTGCTGTGGAGAGACTCTGATGCATTTCTCAGTGTGTCAGTTGGATGCTTAAGCTCCAAAATTTCTGCTTGATATTTTTTATTTCAAATTCGTTGTTAAATTTCTCTGATAGACTTCTGAATTCCTTCTCTGTTTTGTCTTGAAGTTCAGTGAGCTTCTTCTGGACAGCTATTTTGAATTCTTTTTCTGAAAGGTAACATATCTCCATTTCTCAAAGATTGGTTACTAGTACCTTATTTAGTTTTTTTGGTGAGGTCGCATGTTTTCCTGGATGTTCTTGATGCTTGTGGATGTTCATCCATGTTTGGACATTGAAGAGTTAGATATCTATTTTAATCTTTGCAATCTGGGCTTCTTGAACCCATCCATATTGAGAAGGCTTTCCACATATTCAAAGGAAATTGAATGCTGTGATCTAAGTCTT
This sequence comes from Microcebus murinus, assembly GCF_040939455.1. Classification (NCBI taxonomy): domain Eukaryota; kingdom Metazoa; phylum Chordata; class Mammalia; order Primates; family Cheirogaleidae; genus Microcebus; species Microcebus murinus. The sequence continues at coordinate 59,469,903 of NC_134108.1, read as the reverse complement.
TGGTCACTATAGTCATATCAGCACTGGGTGTGCCCCAAACCCAGTAATGCTGTGACTCTTGTAGACTCCTGGTGGTACTGCCTTGGTAGACTTATGTGAGATATGGGAGGATTCCCTGGATTACCAGGCAAAGTCTCTCATTGTCTTCCTTCACTCTCTGTGTTGGGATGCTGGAGTTCCAGGAGTGATGTGGGAACTCCCTAATGGCTACCAGTACCATGTCACACCTAAAGCCAGCCCAGTCTCACTCAAAGCCCATGGTGACTGTTCTGTGGCTATCTCTGATGTTTATTGAAAGCCCAAGGGCTCTTTAGTCAGCAGTGGTGAATCCTGCCAGGACTGTGTCCTTCCTTTTAGGGCAGCATGTTTCTTTCTGGACCAGGGAGGGTCCAGAAATGCCATACAGGAATGAAGGCCTTCACTCAGGGGCTTCATGAGTCTGCTTGGTACTTTATTTTACTGTGGCTGAGCTGGTACCCAAGTTGCAAAACAAAGCTCTCTGAACTCTTCTTTTTTCTGCAAGTGGAGGAAGACTCTCCCTGAGCTGTACTACCTGGAGTTGGGGGAGGGGTAACACAGGCTTTGGCTTGGCCACCACCACTTGAGTCTCACTGGGTCACATGCACCCCAAGTCCACTGGCTCTGAGCCAGCATAGCTGCAGGATTTGCTCAAGGACTGCAGCCTTTGTGGCTCAAAAGCCTTACAAATTTAGACCAAGCTCCAGGCTGCTTTTTGTCAGCAGGTGATGGGGCTACCCAGAGCTTTGGTTTCTGAGTGGAAGATTTCCCTCTGGCCAGGCTGGTCTAAATGCTCCCTCCATGGGCACTGGCAGAATTCTGCCCTGTGCTATCTTCCTCTGTACCATAGCAGCTCTGTTCCCTGCACACAGATTCTCTCTCCACTTGGTGTGCTGGGGCAGCACTGCCATGAAATGGGAGACAGTTGGTGTAGGCAATGCAAGATTGTCTTTTCTGCCCTCTCCAGTGCCTCTTTCCTTGATAAAATGTTAAAACCAGGTAGTATGATCATTCACCAGATTTTGGGATCTTCTGAAGGTGCTTGATTGTGTGGATAGTTGTTGAATTTGGTGTTCATATGGAGGGACTCTCGCTGGAGGTTTATATTTAGTCATTTTGCTCCCTCCCTTGGCAGTGCTCAACAAGACTATTCTTTTTCTTGCTTTTTCTAGGCCTGGCTTCTTTTCATTCTTGAGATCTTGGCTAAATTTCCGTACCTTATAGAGATTTTCATGGACCCCTCAATTTAGCATAAATTTCTGTAATGAGTTGGGCAAAGCCACAAGTGGCATAATACTTAACAAAATTGTGGCTTAACAAGAAAAAAGTTTCTTTCCCTTTTACATGAGAGTCATGTAATTAGTCTAGATCTGGTGGTACTGCATGGAGTCAGAATCCGACGATCCTGTGTCTTCACAGTGTGCGGCCTCTATTTTAAGTTTGTCTCATTGTTCATGAGGGCTTCTCCTATAGCAACCAACACATGTATATTCTAGCTGGCTTGAAGATAAAGGGAGAAGGGCATTTCCCCTTCTGAGGTCAATTCTAGAAGTTGGTCGTATTACTCTGCTTACTTATCACTGGTTTGAACTTAGTCACACAGTCACATTTAGCCACAAGTTAGACAATACAGGAAAGACAATCTTTATTCTGGGTGGCCACATGCTTAACTAAAATTAGGGGACAGGTTAAAATGGATACAAAGGACAACTGACAGTTGCTCCCACAAACACCTATCAGTGCTATTTTCTCATGGCACTAAGTTATAGAAGTTAAAACATTTCTCCCTCATACAAGCCCTCTTTGATCATTCAATCTAAAGTAAATGTCTATAATAGTTCAGGTTTGTTCAGTTGCAAGTAACAGAAAATTAAGTTTAAAAGTGGTTTAACAACAATTTCATTCCCTTTCACATACAAGACATGTAATCATTGCATGGTGCTCTATGGTATCCAGAAAGGAAATGAGTTAAATTATATAAGTTATCTCAGTCAGCAAATGTGGATTAAATCTGGCCTACCACCTGTTTCTGTGTGTAAAGTTTTATTAGAACACAGCTAACCTATTGGTTAAACTATTATTTAACTCACTAACTGTTTCTAACTATCCATGGAGTTGAGAAGTTGCACCAAGAGTGTATGGCCCACAACACCTAAGCTATTTACTATCTGGCCCTTTATAGAAAAAGTTTGCCAACTCCTGAGTTATATTGACAGTTTTGATAAATAGGATTTATTTAAAAGCATTACTTTCCTTGGAGCTCTAAGATTTTTGGTCTGAAAGTCAGTAGTTATAAGTATTTTAAATTCATTTCTACAGCACTCTACCCCACACCCAGTATCTTCTTTAAATTTCTGCTTTCTATGGGATGTTAGTGAGATGCAGACTTTTTAATTTTTTAACTTAACATTATCTGGCTAATCCTCATAATGTCACCTTCTAAGAATCAGAGTGCCAGAGCAGGCAGGTACCTTAGTGGTTACTGTGGTTACTGTATGGGGCACTCTGGTAGGCCACACAGATTCCCCCATCAGGATAAGACACTTATTTCCCAGCTGTTGAAGTGCTTCTGTCAGCTCTTAGCTGTCTACCTTTCTCAGAATTGCTTTGGGTAATGAGAGTCTGCTTGCCCAAAGTGAGGCATCTGTCATCCAAGAACTATTGGCATGAAGGTATAAATGCCCAGTTTCCCCTCTCCTTCCCTAGCTTGGGATATCTAGGAAGTGCCATCCCAGCTTCAGAGCTCCCATCAGGTGGCTGAGGCCATGTTGAGATTGCATTGCAGCCCAACATCTCCCTCTGCCCAATTCTACTTTCCTTCCCTTCCTTGCATAGGTTGTTGTTCCCACGAGTATACCTTGATACATTTCTTGGATATTAATCTCTACATCAGAGTCTTCCTAGGGAACCCCAACAACAAAAATAACCTAATCTAGTTTCCTGATTTTAGCTACTGAATCTTACGGACTTTGTAAAGCACAGAGTTGGGAAGAAGAGCAAGAATTTAGGGCCCCAAAGATCAGTGCCCTTTCCATAACAATATGATAACTTCTTTAATTACAAGAGAGCTCTGATCATTGTCTAATCCCTGAAACTTCTGTAAAAAGCAAAAATGTAAAAATTCTATGAATTATTATAGCCCCACTTGATATTTTGATATTATAATGTCAAGTTACTGTGACAAGCTACACCAGAATCTGTTCACTGGGTTATGATAGATGGAGTGGAACGAAGGTCATTGTTTAAACATCAATGTATCTGACTTTGATTTCCATGGATAAACATACATAAGTTTAATTCCCATAGTCTGCACTATCTAAGCTATATGATCCTGGCCAAATTTTCTAAACCATCTGAGTGTAAGTTTTATTATCTGAGAATTGGATGTCAACACTATTTATTAGAAGTATAGGAAACTTTCTTATTATTTTATTAATTTAGTTTATCTGAGAGCCATCATTTATTCTATTTCATTTTGTTTTATTCCATTAGGAATTGCTAAGAATTCTAAGAGATTTCCATCACTATAATATCTAAAGAAGAACGAGAACTCATGTGCTTGCCCTCAAGAAATCTCTAATCCACTGAGAGTCAAAAGTTGAAATATACTGGATACATGTGTAGGAGGGGAAACTGTTATATAAACTACCCTGTTATGTAACCTGTCATGTGATCTGTTATATAACACTAAGCTGTCAATCACCCCCAAATGCAGGAAACAACAACCAATCCTGCCAGGGGAAAAGCAGGACAAACTAGTGGGCTTATAAAAGGCAGCATGTGCTCACACTTCAGGGTCTTTCTCCACTTATGGAGACTGACCTGTTCCACTATCTCTGCAATGTATTTTCCTTTTGTACAGCTTCCTTTACTTTCATTCTTTCTTTTATGTGATAAACTGTTTCTATTAAGTTGCTCTGTGTTTGTGATCAGTCAGTCATAGGCTCAACTTGGTGCTAGTACTCATTCTCGACACTGGGAACTGGGGACCAGGGAACCTCTACACAGAGGAACTTAACACTAATAACAACTCCCCCCCAATAGTTGTGAAAATCAGTTATGCCTCCAGACATTGTCAAGTGTTCCCTGGTAGGACAAATGGCCTCAAGTTGAGAACCACTACTATAGAGACAGACCTGTTGAAAATTACAATACGATAATATAATGGAGAGCAGTGAAAATATTGCAGAAGTCTCCGAGCCTTCTTGGGGAAGGATTCAGAGGAGGTTTGCCAGAGGAAGTTCTATTTGAACTGAGAACTGATTTGCAATTCTCAGTTTTATTGAGCAATTATCACGAGCCAGACAAAAGGTGATGTTTTACTCTCATTATCTCACATAATTCCAAACTTCAAAAGCAAACATTATTACCATTTTACAGCTGAAGAAACTCAGGTTCAAAGGGACAAAGTAACTTGCTTAGGCACTAAGCTGGTCTTGAAGGATCCAGATAGCCAAGTCACTGGGGAGCCTTAGAGTACTGACAAGTGTCCACACTGCTCAAGTTAATCCTATCACAACCACTTCCTTTGTTTATAAAAGTGCAATATCACCTCATTTTTTTATTTTTCCCATTGAATTCTGGGTTCTTGAGAGTAGGAACCATGCAGTGTTCATGTTATATCTACTTTCTAGCACAATGCTTGCAACATAGGTGTTTGATAAATGGATGATAAGTGAGTTAACATTAGTCCATGTAGGAGGATTCATTGCTAGGCACACTGGCCAACCTATAGTAGTCTTTTAGTCACTCTGCCTCATTGTTTTACTCTTGGCACCCCCACAAGTTGTAGTTGGCTGGTCTCTAGTGACTTCCTCAAACTGATTATGGCCAGTAGCATTTGCCATGGGTGAGAGCTGCAAAAGAGGAGTTCTCTAAGGAAAAAACATGCAGTATCTCTGATATTAAAATGCCTAAATGTATTGCTACTAGTTTCTACACATAATGACAATTATACACTTTTGACAGCTCCTTTGTCTCATATGATTCTTGTATCATTTTATGCAGAGCATGAAAGGTTTTTTTTCCTCTTCTTTCAATTCCTTCCCATTTTTATCCTAATTTCCATTTATTTATTTGTTTATTTATTTATTTATTCTTTTGATGGTGATGATAGTGACCTTCTTCCTGTTTAGTAAACAGAACAAGGGGGAAAATGCCCTGTATTTTTTTGTTGTTGCTCCTTTTCTTTTTCCTACAACTTTTAGATCTGCTATTTTCAGTTGCTCTGAAATTTTAAGTCTATTGAATTAGAAGTTGCTCTCTGGTTTCAAGACTCTCTTTCTTCCTTTCTTTTGCTAAAATTCTGGTCTAATTAAAAAAACAGTAGATCATAGTTAAATAAAACTGTACCCAGGATAACCCTAATTTCCATATGCAGATTTATCTGCACTGACAGCCACCCCCCTTACGCGCACACACACACTCTCTCGCTCTCTTTCTCATTCTCCTTTCCCTCCTCTCCATCTCCCTATTGCATTGTGTCTGACTGATTTTTAGAGCACCTTCGCTGTTTCCCCCTTCTCATTCCCTTTCTATAAAATATCTAGACAGGAAGGAGGTGGCTGCAGAAGCTGAACAATCTTATATTCTGCCTGCAATGTCATCGTTTCTTTCCCCCATTTTAGGGGGCTGAAGTTGCCCAGGAAGGGATGCAGAGGAGCTGGAAAGGAAGGGGGGAGCTCTCCAGAGGCAGCTGCGTACAGGGGCAGGGACTGCCGCCAGATGTGCCTGCCTTTCTGGGCTTTGATGCGAAAGGGGCAGCAGGAGGAAATATTGGGAGACAAAAGCCCCGGTTTAAATGATCATTTTCTTTATTTAACATGGCAGCAGACACTCTCTGCGTAGGATCATCATGCCAAGCATAAACTGGACTTTCCCACTTGCCTGGCAGGAGTCAGACAGATCCCTGTGTGCTAAATGAGCATCTGAGGTAAGACCCACTGTTTCAGATACTTGATTTTTTTCCTAATTAATTAATGCTCTTAAATATATGTTTCAGCCTCAATCACAAAGAGTATAGTGGGGGCAAATCTGTGTTAATCTGCACCTAAAGAGCCAAGAAAAAGCAGAGGTAGAATATATTCAACTCAATTTGGGGAGGTTAGTTACTTTGTCAATTATGTGTATGCTGTTTGTTTTTTAGGAAAAATATTTGGTTTAAGGATAGACTAGTATGATCATATTCCACCACTGGTGATAATACTGATGTTCAGACTTTTAAAAAAACTTTGCAAAAAGACAGTGAGCTACAGATGCATGTGCTATATTTTTAGCTCACATACAAATATTAGAACTCTTATTAAAATGATAGTTTTTTTTTTTTTTTGCCGAGGAGGAATGAATGCTGCATAATTAAGTACAGTATTTAATTTGGCTGTTGTGAAGCAAAAGAATAAGGTAATAATTTTTATTGTACTAATCAGTCTCAAGATGTTCTCTGTGTTAATTGGGTTAAAAAAATTGCAGTACTTATTAGAAATTCTAATTTCACAATGCAGCACTGACAATAAGCTCAGCCAGTGAATTATTCACATCTTTAATTTGCTCACTTAATGACAGTGTTCTGTAATCAGAGTGCAGAGACTGCTGCCTATGCATTATGTATGATGCTCAGGACTTAAATGCAGGACATTATGAAGCTCTCAGTGGTTCAGTAATTAGTTTTCCACAAGACAGGATTTAGATATTCACAGATAAAAGTCCACAGTTGGATAATGCTAAGATTGCAACACAAAATAACAAAGGAAAGGAAGCTCAAAGTTTGGACTGAAACTTTGTCTCTAGGGTCTTGTCCACCGTGGAAACAGAATCATGCCACCTGAAATAGTTGCCTAGCTCTGATCACATGTTTGAAAACTGTTTTTGAACAAAGTTGTAGCAGGCAAGGCATTTGAACAATTTCAGTGGACCAGAGGGGGAAAGATAAAACCTTTTTAATTAGTGTTCACAGAAGCCCTGCAATATATCCTCCTAACAAGTCTGTAGTATGCATAGCAGGCATTCTCAATGTGCTTTGTAACTTAGTTAGTGCAAATGCAAATCAGGTTACAATAGTGTTTGGCTGTAATTGTGTTTATAAAAGGGTTACATGCCCAAATGGAGATTGAGCTTGCTCATGATTTTGTTCCATTTGCTTCTGAGGGAAAGTTTGAAAATCAAATGAGATATTAAGTAAATCTGGGCATGAAAGGAAGTAGATCTGAATTGTCAGTGCAACTTTGAAATTTCTAACACTTGTCAGTTTGTAGTTGTCAGTTTTTCCTTAATGATGCTAAGGTTGTTCTGTCATAAATTATATAACTTTAATGGATTACCCAGAACCATTAATGATATTTTAAAAATATATAAAAAATTTGGGAAAACATTTCACAGTATCATTTCTAAAGTTTAATGACTAACTCAAAATCTCCAAGTTTTTTTTTTAATAAAAAGAACATTTGGTAGATTATATATTTTTGAGAACTTAAATATATTTAATAAAGTCTCATTGCTTTATCATTCTTTAGTCTAAGGTTTTTGCTTATTTATAAAATCCAATAATTGATATCCAAAATCAGAATGCACGGTAATATTTTTTAAAAATGGTCCTCTATAGCTTAGAATAGTTTTTTTTTTTAAAGAAAGTTGAGAAACCTTATAAGCAAATATAGTGTTCAGTGAAAGAATGAAGGAGTCACTTTTTTAAAATTACATTCTACCATACATTCCACATTCTAAATTTAAAAAAAAGTAAACTACGTCTCCAAATTTGACTCCTAACTTCTAGAACTGAAAAGTGACTTTAACAAAATAAAAAGTTTTTCATAAATGTTTAAGAAGCTATTTTCTTGTGATACTTAGAACATACCTTTTGGGAAAGGATGCTTGGTTGGGGGCCGAATTAAGATGCTGGGCATCTGAGCAAGTGATCTGGCTTTGTCTTGGGTTTGGATCAGATTAGCATCCATGGATGAATGACAGGTGACAATCAGGTAGTGGCAGTGGTAAGTCAATAGAGTTAAATAAGAAAAGAAAAGGACACACACAAAAATAATTGGGAATTAAGGAACTTGAGTTCTACTCCCACTTCTGCCACAAAACAACTATAGATTTGTTATGGGGATAAATGAGGTAGGAGAAGTGAAAGTTTTTTGAAAATTAAAAAGCACTATATAAAAATAAGGGAGCTATTTTAAGGATTAACATAAAATGAAATGTATTTCTTTGAACCTGTTCATTATGGTAGGGATTATCATCCAGATTTGCAACACTCCATAATGCTAAAATATCAAAATATTCTCAATTAAATCAATTTAAATTTAATTAAATAAAAATTCTAGCAAAAAAGCTAGAATTTTGGAGCTCTCTTCCTCATTAAAAGTCAATTAATATATTAATCATCAATCAATAATTGACTACCCTTAACTTATGTTTTGAACACCTATGAGCACTTAAATGCTAGCAAAAATAACATGATACCTTCTCCTCATTCTTCTGAGGTGGTATCTTCATATTCCAGGTGAGAAAGCCGAAAGAAGTAACTTGTCAGCATCACCACAGCTGGTGAGTGGCCGTGATGGAATTCAACAAGCTTTAGGTCCTCAAGTCTCAACCAATAAACTATATTTTCAATTCCCAAGGCCCTCTGCTAAGTGCTGAGATAAGGTAAATTGAATGAGGTTCCTGCCTTGAAACTGCTCACAGTGGTGGTAATGGTTGCATTTCTTCCACCCAGCTCAGTTGTAGATCAACACTCTTGCTTTTCAAAGTACAATCTATAGACCAGCAGCATTGACATCATCCGGAACAAGGTGGGGATGCTTCTTAAACACTAAAATGGACTTTGAATCACTTGGGAATCTGGTTAAGATGTATCTTCTTATTCAGTAGGTCTCATGTGGGCCCAAGATGCTTTTCAATCAAGTTTCCTGGTGAGTCAGTGTTGCTGTTTGGGGAAGCCTCCATTTGGTGTGTTCTAGAATTTGTCTTGTTTCCCAGTGTGTCTAAGGCAGGTGCAGTGTGCTTCATTCCTCAGTGGCCTATTCTACCTCTGTTGTCATATCAGCCTGGTTGAGGATCTTCATTCCTTTGTTTGCATCAGAATCAACTGTGAAGCTTATAAAAATCCTGCAATTCCTCTTAGCCCCACTCTCCTAGATTCTACTTCTGGAGTGGGTCCTACCAATTTTTTTTTTCTTTTACAGAGTTTAATAGTTGAATCTGATGGGCAGCACATGCTAAGAAACTTCCCTAGGGGTCCCTGCTGTGCTCTGAACTGATGGATACCCTTTGGAAAGTGACACCAGCATGGCTTGGGTTCACGTTTGCAATGCACTGAGAGCATTTTCTCTATGTCTTTATGTTAGCAATGGGAGCACAACATAGGGACAACTTAAAACTTTGCTGAGCTAGGTTCAGGAAGACTTTACTGAGTGACTGGCATTTGAATTGGATAGCCAATGAAAGAATTTGACCTTTTTTCAGGCCAAAGGAATAGCATATGCAAATTCATTGAGATCAAAATGAGAAAAGCATCTTAAATACACATCCATTTTTTTTTTTTTTTTTTTTTTTTTGAGACAGAGTCTCACTTTGTTGCCCAGGCTAGAGTGAGTGCCGTGGCATCAGTCTAGCTCACAGCAACCTCAAACTCCTGGGCTCAAGCGATCCTCCTGCCTCAGCCTCCCGAGTAGCTGGGACTACAGGCATGTGCCACCATGCCCGGCTAATTTTTTTTTTTTTTCTATATTAGTTGGCCAATTAATTTCTTTCTATTTATAGTAGAGACGGGGTCTCGCTCTTGCTCAGGCTGGTCTCGAACTCCTGACCTCGAGCAATCTGCCCGCCTCGGCCTCCCAGAGAGCTAGGATTACAGGCTTGAGCCACCGCGCCCGGCCTACACATCCATTTTTGACAGAAGTGTTTAACACATGGAAGGGAGGAGTAGGAGATAAAATAATAAAGGTAGGTAGAGCCTCACAGCATAGAATAGTTTCATTTAGGATTTAGATTAATAAATTCTTAGTGCTAATGACATTTCTAGATTAACTTTATTTTCTTCAATCCACTTTCAATTCATTAAAAGATATTGATTTTGAATTCCCGGCTTTTGTGGTAAAATATTTCTTGTTTATGGCAATCTCTACACCGTACATATTAAACTAGCTAAAGCTTAGCAGAACATCTTTTTTTCCTCCGGATTCTTTTCTTCCCCTCCTGTCACATTTTATGAGCTTTTTCTACACACATAGACACAATCTACTTATGGTTCACAGTACAATTAGTGTCCAACATAGGAAAAAGCTGTGAGAGTTGAATGAGAAAGCATGAGAAAGTACTTTGTCAACTCTTTTGCTATACAGTGTAACTTGTTGGTACACTGTTACATTTACAAGGTCATGAGCTCCTTGAGAATAATACCATATATTATTTCTTTGGATTTCCAAGGCCTTACAAGTCTTGTTAAATAAATTACTAAATAAAAATTAGCACTGCACTCCAGTCTAGGTAACAGAGTGAGACCTTGTCTCAAAAAAAAAAAAAAAAAAACCCAAACCAAAAACAAAAAAACTAAATAAAAGTTAGAAAATTAGAGAGGAAGAAAGCAATGACAAGAAAGGTTGGAAAAATAGAAAAGAGCTAAATTTGCTAGCTCTTTGAGTAGCCTCATTCACTGTCTCAGAAGTGGCTCCTGATCTCTGTATTTGAGCCCCCAGACTATGCACAGCTGGAGTGTGACCTCTAAACCCTCCCTTATTTGAGCCTGTCTCAGTAACTGACCCACTAGGGCTGGCATGTAAAGGCTCTCTTTCCCTATGTTAGTTGCCTATTGTTTCTATAACAAATAACCATGAATATAGTGGATTAAAATGACACATACTTGTTATTTTACAGTTCTGAAGGTATGCATCCCAGTACAGCTCTCAAAAGACTAAAAACAGGGTGTCATAGGCTGTATTCCCTTCTGGAGGTTCTAGGAGGGAATCTGTTCCTGTTTATTTGAATTGCTGGCAGAATTTAGTTCCTAGTGGTGGTGGGGCTGAGACCCTGTTTTCTTGCTTGCTGTCATCTTAAAGACATTTTGGCTTCTAAAGGCCACCCACATTCTTTGGCTCATAGACTCTTTCCTTCATTCCAAAAACCCACAATGACAAGTTGAGTTGCTCGCTCTCTCTTCAAAACTCTCCTCCTTCTTCCATACCATCTTCTTGATGCTCTTTTTTGCCTCCCTCTTTCAATTTCAAGGACTCATGTGAATACATTGGGCCCACCTGGATAATCTAGAATACTCTCCTCATGTAAAGATCCTTAACGTAATCACACCTGCAAAATTCCTTTTGCCTTTAAGGTAATATAGTCACAGGTTCCAGGGATTAGGAAGTAGATAGCTTTAGGGGGCCTTTATTCTTCCTACCACAGAATTGTAATGGGCAGTATCTGCCCATGGTTGTTCCACATTTTGTTTTCTGGTTTGTGTCATATCATCTTCAGCCTCTCTGTAAACCTCAGTTATCCAGTCTTAGAACTCTATTAGGCATCTGGTTCAACTTCTTTGTCAATTTCTAGTTTTTCTGCAATATAAAGTAATTCTCCCCCTAATTTGTTTCTATTCAGTTATATTCAATTCAATAAAACTTTATTGTCTACTGAAAACATTCCTGGTATGATAAGGTAAGGTATGGAGGCTGTAATCTGCTTGTGGAGATAAGATATATTCACATGAGATAGAGAAAAATGCAAGGTGGAATACAATCATATACCATGTGTACATGACAGACAAGGGGGCTAGGAGGGGAAGATTGACATGCTTTGGTGGGACTAGGAAAACAAGGTTGTAATTGTGCCTGGCTGAAAAAATTCATATGCTGTGTGATTTGAGGAACAGTGGGAAGGTCTTTCTACTTGAAAATATCTCCCTACATGGCCTGAAGTTTGTTGTTTCACTTTGTCGCTATTAGATCACATTGATTTGGTTTAACAAGCATCCTCTCTTACCAGGCCATCCTGTAGAACTCTTGCTCTGGGTGTATATTCTTAATTGTTTCTTAAACTAATTTGTACTAATCACTGTACTTTAGTTTGAATCACTTTCTGTAGATATTTAAAGACTATTTTCTCTTTAAATTTGTAGTCCTGGTAACTTAATAGGAATTCTAGCAGCAGGCATTTTGGGACCTCAATAATGCATAAGTGGAGTAAGTCAGGAACAGGTGGGAATAAGGTTTGGAAAATTGATCTGGGCTAGGACACCTTTTATTCTTTTATGATGCCCCTAAAAAAGATTAACATAGCAGTAGGGCTGACTCCCATGGGGTGTGACCAGGAGTCTGTATGGCAGGGTCCAAGGGGAAATAGTTTAAGTCTGAGGCAAACTACCATTAACATCACAGAATTTCTTAAAAATTATAAGTAGGGATCCAGCCACAGACATATCTGGACAGAATAGGTAATTATAGAACCAGAACCTTATCTAGTGTCACAAATCTAAGTTCTAGCCCCATTAGGGAGAGATGGCTGACAAGAGGTAGATCAATGGAGATTCCAGGCACATGAACTAGAGTTCAGAAAAGGGACTTGAATATAAAGTGGAAACCATGGCTGAAGCCCGGCAGAGCGTGGAACAAAGGGTCCACTCTGGGGCTTGGGAACCCTGGCATCACAGCAGATATGGACTTCGGCTGAGGCCAAAATCAAACCTTTGTGACCATGACTCTGATATCCAGTCAGGCCTCATTCTCATTGTCTCAGGCAGGGCAGGGCTCACTAATTTTTGTTCTTTGGGACTGTAACTGGGCATGGCCAGTTGTAGGCTCTGATTGTCAGCCTGAAAGGAATGGGAAGAGCATGGCCAGTCTCTACTAGGGTTCTGATGGCAAGAATAATGTCACAGAAATTTGTTGCACCTGTGTTCTGGAGTTTGTCTAATGCCACATGACTCTAGTTACGATTGAATTAAATTAACAAGTTTTTTTTCTCCTATTTGAGTGTTATTCTAAATCATGGTCATAAAATTGTTTGATCATTTTGTAAGCTAAAAATTTAGGTTGATTTTGATGAAATTCAAGCTCTGTGAAGATAAAATGAGAGCCAGTCAGTTCTCTGAAATTTGAAGGTTCCAAACATATATATTGGATGATCACTTGGCAAATGTGATGCTGAGGGATTAAACAGGTGACATTTAAAGTCCCTCCCAATCCTAAAACCCCACCTAAGTCAGGATAATGTCAAAATGACTAGACTTCACAGACATTATTTTAATTTATTGAACACCTGCCTTCTTTTAAATTTTAGAAAAAACACTTATTAATTAGGGAAGAGATATATTAAAAAGAGATAATTTTCATTAAGCATGCTTGGCCATTTTAAATTTCTTTCTTTAATTTAAAATCCCCTTAATACACTGATTACTTATTAGATAAACCAATAATCTTCTATGATTTGTAGTAAAATGCAAATTTATGCATAAGTATTTAAATGTTACAGATAGTCATATCCATTGAGGATCCTTTTTTTAAAAAGCATAAAATCCATATGGGTATATCTTATTACATAGTTGTTTGTTTTAATGCTAGAATAAACTCAAAGTTTGTCTCCTAGTTGCACAGAATTTCAATGGCCTTTTTAATTGCAATTAAGCTCACAGTTTTCAAAGTTTTTTTTAGAAGAAAAGCCTGTATGTCTGTATTTAAGATATGTGTCGCCTTAGGTAATGTTGTCACCCAAACAATTCCTGCTGTGCCTGTCTGCAAAGAAGGAAGTCCACAAAAATAGTGTGCGTTTTTGGGGTTGGTGTGTATACCTAGGAATAGGGTTCAGTGAGAAACAGCTTTTCTAAACTTTTGCTTTGGTTCAAGCCTGTAATCACAGAATTTTTGTGCTTCTAAGGTCATTAGTGATGACTCTCATTTTACAGATGAGGAAACTGAGTCACAGGTTGAGTAGTTTATCAATTCATTTCCTATACTTCACAGTTCTCCAAGCTCCTTTATCTTCAATTTGACCCTGATCTGTTCAATTATTACTCTTGTTTTAAAGAACAAAAGAGACTACGTGACTTGGACAAGATCACTGTCAGTAGTTGGGAGTCATGTTGCTTTCCCATTTGGTGGGTTACAGCCTAGCACCATACTTTTTTCCATTTTTATTTCTCTAATAAGTCTCTTTAGGTGGCTAAATCAAACCTTATTTGTCTGACAGAAGGTTAAATAAAGTTACAATCTAGAACATTAAATCTCATACTCATAAATTGTAAACTAGTATCTGTAAAGTTTGGGAGTAATGAAGATAGTTTTTCCTAAGGTATTTACTTAAATTTATCATGTGTAGTATATATTTTAAAAATAGTATTAGATGCAAGTTATACTTATTATGATATAATAATATTTATAGGTTTTAGAGTGCTTAGCATTTTAAAAATCAATTGCTATTTATATAGTAATATGTCACTTACTGCCTTGTGATTGTTAGTATTAATGAATATTGTCATATGTAATTAGAACATTCAGAATTAGAACATTATCAAGCAGAAACTTGATGATTCAGGCCAAAAGTTATTCTCAGAATTTTAATTTCATAATGCTATACATTATAAATGATTAAATTTATTTCTTTTGATCTCCATGTGCTAATTTATACAAATATTCTTAACCACCTACCTAAAGCTAGAGGTAGACAGGAATTTTGATTGCAGTCATCTTACATCTTCTGTCCTAAGAAGTTGCTTTAAGAAAGAAACCCTTCTTCCCTTTCTTCTTTCCTCTCCCTCACTTCCTCTTTCTCTCCCACCCTCTTTCTTTCCTCTGAGCCCAGAGTTCTGCAGAGAACTCCCTGGCATAGGGAAGATACTTCCAAGTCACCTTCCCTTGACCTCCATGACTCTATCTAGACTCACTGCTGGGCTCTTCACGATATACCATTTCTTCTACTCTTATGATATTCTTGAAACCTAAGCATTACATTATGACTGCCATTCTACAAATGGGGAAACCGAGGTTCTGAGAGGCTAATTGTGCCCAAAACTCATTCAAGAAGTCTTTTCTACAACACCCAACTTCTTATTAATATTTCATTTTTGGGACAGAAAGAATGAGAATAAAAGATCAACATTGGAACTTTACATCCATATAGCACTTTAGAAATTTTT
The DNA here is from genome assembly GCF_040939455.1 of Microcebus murinus. Classification (NCBI taxonomy): domain Eukaryota; kingdom Metazoa; phylum Chordata; class Mammalia; order Primates; family Cheirogaleidae; genus Microcebus; species Microcebus murinus. The sequence continues at coordinate 59,454,761 of NC_134108.1, read as the reverse complement.
CTTTATTTCCTAGTTCATTGTATATGTATAGTACAGTGTTTTCTAGAGGACTAATTTGATAATGATAATAGTAATATTTGTTAAAAACTTGCTGTATGGCGGGCATTATGCTACGGCTTCATATGCATTATCTCGTTTCACCTTCATAGCAATCCTATGAAGTAGAAATTATTATCTTCATTTTTAAGGTGTGAAAATGAAGCTTAGAGAGATTAAATAGCTTGCTCAAGGTTACTGCTGCTTAAACCAAATCTAACTGCAAATTTTCATCCCCTAACTGCTCTGCTCTGTTGCTTTTACTATACCTAAGGCCTTTGTTCTTTCCCTAGACTGTTTCTTCTCTTTAGGAAACAGTTGCAGGGGAATGACTTTTACACTACCACTGTGCTATTACGAACCACTGCTGCTGACCAACGCCCTCAAATTTTAGTGTGTATGAAAATTATCTGTGTTGTTTTCTAAGGCAAATGGTCCTAAACATTTCTGAAATTTTCATATTAAGCTAGTTATTATATAATTTAAATGAATTAGAGTTGCTTAGTGGATAAACCCTAAAACTTGATATTGTTGATGAATTTCTAATAATCATTTCTCAACTAATTTGTTTATAAAATCAGATTTTATAAAGTCAGTTGCTTTAAGAAAACTGTGTGGTGCCTTATCTTTGTAATTCAAACAATTTGGGATATAACCAGAAATGATTTTTTTAGTAGAAATGTATTTTTATAAGCCCAAGTTAAAAAATGTTACATATTATAGATTCAATCAGTGAGAATACTGGGTATATATATTCAGTTGAACACAAAAATGTGGAAGCAGGAGCAGTTAATAACAGTTGCAGTCAGAAAGGATCTTTATTTTTATTTCTCTGCCATTTTAAATTTGTTTAAGGTACAGAGAAAGATGGCCCTAGCTTACCTGCTACTGAATGGAAACATGGACAATTCTATCAATTTTCTGCTCTCTTGTAGGTCCTACAGTGTCTGTAACTCTCAATTCTGTAAAGAAAAGTGCTAATCCCATGTATTGACAAACACTTCCATCTTCATTCAAAATTACAGTTATCTCCTTACCCTAGCTGAAGCTTTTTGCAGGTAGGAATCCAAGTAGGGGGTGTGGACCTTCCTTTCTGTTCCCCCACTTCAATGCTTCTTTAAAAATGTGGATCTATGGACTAGCAGCATGGGCAGGGAAGTTGTTAGGAATGCAAATTCTTGGGCCCCACCCAGACTTACTGAACCAGAAACTCTGGGGAGGGGGCTGGCAATGTGTTTTTAACAAGTGTTCTGGGTCATTAATACACATTGAAGTTTGGGAACCCACCCCTGCCCTATGTATTGCTTGCTTCCCTTTTTCTTCTTATCCTTCTTGGTAACCTTAGTTGTTTCCATGGTCAAAGCAAAGTGAAGGAGTATAGAAAAGTGGTTAGAAAGGTTATTGTTTCTCTCACATTTTTGTTAGGTGATTTCTTGCTTTAGGGCCTAGGACTTATTTAAAGTTGATGCTTTCTCTGATGGCTGCTTTTTTTGAGGGCTTGTCTAAGAATTTACATTAGCTCCTTTCTTTGTCCCTGTGCCTCCTCATCCATCTTCAATGTGACACAGAGTCTCTTGTTGGGGTCTTACTGCCCTTCCAAGGCTCAATCAGAATGACCCTAGGAATGCTTTCATTTAATGTAAGTTACAGGGTACAAGTTGAAAAATAAATAAATTTGTTCTTTAGTGAGCAAGATTGTCTTTTCTCCCACTGACCCCCTACCATTTTCTAAGTGTAAGGAAGTCTATGGATTGATCTAAGGCTTGTTTGGTAGTATTTTGAGGTCTCTAAATCCAGAGTAAGACCACGGAACCAGGCAACACTTACAAACTGGGTTAGAACTGCCTGATCATTACCTTCTGAACTAGACCCCTCTTGTACACCACTTTACGTCATCTTAGCCTCACTTCTTATTCAGGGAACTGCTATAGTGATCAGTCACATGCAGACTTTGACTGGATTCATATAGGTACAATCTTACAGTGCCTCAGCCTGGGCCAATTACATCTTATTTCCTACCTTGGACTTCTCTGACTGTCTCCTATCTGCTGGCTTGTCATGCATAATCAAACAAATGAATTGGGTACAAAGGAGTTAATGCCCATGGGGCCATATTTGGCCAATAGGGAATATACCTGATAGATAAATGAGTCTTCAGTGTCACAAGGGCAATTCTGAAATGTATGTTCATAAAGCTTCTCAGAACCTCCTACACAATTACCCATAGAGGTTTCCAACTAGATAAAACATCTTTGTATTGACTTTCCCTTCTTCTCTACTTATTCTCTCAAACCTTACTCCTGTTCCCTGAAATCACTTCCCAAATAAACTGCCTGCCTACAAACCTTTTTTGAGACTTTCAGAGGGACCCAGGCAAAGACACTTAACAATACCAATCTTTCTCATTTTCTATCTTTTGAAGATTAGTGCAAACCTAAAGATTCAAGGTGATAAATTTATATTAAACTGATAAGTTCATACCTGCAAAAGGGAATGTCTGCATTTTGTTGACTTCAGTTGATTAGTTTGACACCAAGAATTGAAATTAACCACAAGTGATTCATGAATATGGAATATTTATAGGAATATTATATGGAACTGAAATAACTCTAAGTGTCCATCTTCTAAATGGAGGCAGGGCACAGCGGACTAGATAACTTCTTTGAGAAATACTGAGGATTTCAGTGACTACTTTATCAGATGGAGGCATTTTTTGGTATGTTTCAGGAAGATTAAAAAACTTGGTGTTTATCTGATCTCACAAGTGGCTGTACACCAAAGAGATGGCTTACAGTTTGCTTTAAAATAAAAGGAGGATATGCTTACCACAATTCAGAGTTTCCTTGGGTTACAGTGATGCCAATATTACCTCCAGCTGGCTTTGTGCTACACAGAAGAAGCCATACAAAAGCATTGTCTTTCTTAGCCACAGAAACTGCCATAGTTATATGATAGGCTAGTCAGTGGTTTCTGAAAACTGGCTATGGACTGACTATATCAAAATCACTGGGGAAGCTTTTTTAAAAACACATGTTCCTGAGTTCTATCTCTGGAGATACAGATCGGGTCTGGGGTTTGGCAGTGGTGGCCTGGAGCTAGTTGGCTTGTCTTGGTTTGTGAAAACCAATTGTGCATCTTTCTTCCTAACTCCGCATTGAGTGACTTCACGTTGGTAGCTTGAAATCAGCTCTAGTGGGAGTATTTATAGCACAGAAATTGGCAAGTGCTACAAATAAGAGATATTTTCCCCTCTAGAGAGCTGGTTGTAAAACATTTATTAACAGATCACTGGATTGGGACCATAGATCCAATATAACGTCCATCCAGCTAAGGAATCTATTTGTTAGGAATGTTATTGTTTTTATTTCTGATTTAAAATGAGCTATTAGTATGAAAGTACAATTAGACATTTATACACTTTTTGGCAAATTTAATGTTTAAGGTATATCCATTAACCTTTTGAATTTGAAATATTAGTGAAATTACTTTAATAAAAATACTAACTTGACTTGTACTACAGCAACTATGTGTAAATTACCTCCTCTTTGGTGCTTTATTGGTTTCCTTTAGAAAACCAGTCCACATTAACTTAACTGCCTCTGTGATATTGTTGTACAAAATTTAAATATCTATCTGGTTTGGTTTAATCACAAGTGTTAGAATAATTATTTTAACAGAAACTTGGACTATATATTCTCCCATTATAATTTAATGAACTATTGCTATGCTAAATCAAATCATTACCATGGCAAGATTTCATCTGGAATTTGGAGATGGGAGAGAGAGCCCAATAGAGAAGGGGTTTCTATTTCCCTTCCTATGGTACTGCTGATTATTAAACAGTAGACTTACTGAGATTGGGAAATTCAGTACATATTTACAAAAAGAAGGGATAATAATTTTCAATGCAATGCCTATATTTCTATATCTGGCAATAATGATTTAAAGACCAGTTAAGATCATTTATGTCATTACCAACAGAATTTAACAGTGATAAACTTGAAATATAAACATAGCAATTGGTTTAACAGCAAGGGGAAATGTCAAATTTTTCAATATACCATAGTATTCTGAAAATTGAATTAGATGTGAGAAAGAAATGTATTCTGGCTTCAGCTTCATCATTTCCTATTCAAGTGCCATGGGTCAAGTCACATAATCTTCCACAGTGTTGATTCCTTATTCTTGAAACTAGTATTTGCTTCAAGAATTTGTGTATTTGTATTACACAGTTTATTCTGAGGACCAAATGAGATAATGCATCTGTGAGCTATTGGAATACTCTACATTACTCTTCAAATGCAATAAATCATTATTATTAGTTTTTTATTTCAAAGACTTAGGAAGGATATTATCTTTTTATTAAATATGATTCAATCTAAACACATATATATATCTAGTGTTGATAATCCCTTGTTAGAAATTTAAATGACTGAATCAGTCTTAATTTGCCATTGACAAATATGGTTACCTTATTTTGGATGCCATGTTGGTGATTATGAACAGATTTTTAAAATTTAAATAAATCTCTCTTAATAGATACATGCATTATTTTACAATTATTTATGTAAGAATGACTATATGGTTAAAATATTTTTTATCTTATGGGAATGTGGTAGTATAAACAAGAAAATAATAGCTAACTTATGGAGTTCTTACTATGTGGGAGGAACTATGCTATAGAGTAGATGTTATAGTATCTCAACTTTTTTCAGATGAAAAAACTAAGACTTAGAGAGCATAATCAACTCTTTGAAGTCTAACAGCTAGAAAATGATAAAGTTGAGACTAAGAAATTATTTCACCTGACACCAAAGCTCAAACTCTAAAACAAAATGCCAATACTGCCGCTTATATTATTCACCTTTGCCTTTATTTGAGCCTGTATCCTCATCTTCATCACTATATATGAATGTATGTGCTGTATATAAAACTGTCCCTATGTTTAACAGTGGTTACAAACTACCTGGAATCCAGTCTATGATTTCTGTCAATCTCATTAATAGTAATAGATAACTGTAATAAATGGTATTACTTTCTCAATTAAATTCAGATTTTCCTTCAAAGGACACTATTATTTGGTTTATTAGAGGATTATAATTTTTATTATAATCTTCACAAAAGCCATAGATATTATAATCCCTATTTTGCAGGTAAGAGACTGAGATGCAGAACACCTTGCCTGGGGTCACACAGTAGCTTAGTGGCAGAGCTGGAATTCAAACTGGTCCCTCAAACTCTCAAGCTCATCATTTTCTCACTAACAACACATGACACACCATGTGTGGAACACCAGGGGGGTTAGAGTTGGTCATCTCTGGATTCCATTGTGATTTCAAGCTTTGTTAATTGAGGTGGAAAAGTTAAGCTTGTGCTACATTTATGATTTTTAAAAATTTTTAATAATATATTTTATTTACCGAATATATCTGAAATATCATTCTAATATGTAATTAGTATAAAAGTTACCAACAAGATATTTTACATTTATGATTAATTAACAAATTGAAGCAGAGCTGTCATAGTTCTCAAGGTAATGTGTTTTGGTTCCAAACCAGGGACCTCTGAGAGGATAAATACTTTATGCCCTTCTTCTGGAATTGTAATTGATATGTAAGCCACTTATTAAAATTTTGATGTTATTCAAAGTTATGTCCAAGTAATTTTTAGACTTTCTCTAAACTAGAGTTTGGATGGTAAAGAATGATGCTTGCATTAGAATCATTAAAATTATAAGATCTTACATTTTGTTTGGAAATCACTATATCTTAAATGCAGGGAATGAGCTAGAGAGGGAGCCTAACCGCTTTTTATTTATTATTATGTAAATTTTATCATGTAATCCTCAAAATAGGCTTCTAGGTTATTTCTCAGATGAATAAAGCAGATTTTGTTTTTATGAGTAGAGGATAATATAGTACATCTTCCATAAAAACAAACTCAAATCTTCATATCCAGAGATTTATTTTGGTTTTCTCATTAAAAATGTAACAAACAAAAAAAGTTGTTCTAGAATTAAGAATAAACTAAAGAAAAATATACCAATTAAAATATCAACTTGGCAGAAGCTTTAAAGAAGAAATGTGTATTTTTTAAGTGTACTGAAGTTTTAAATAAAATCTTATAGGGAATTATATTCATGTGTAGGCAGTCAAAAAATATCTCAAGTTGGCCAGGTGTGGTCGCTCACGACTGTAATCTTAGCACTTTTGGAGGCTTAGGTGGGAGGATCACTTGTGCCACGAGTTTGAGACCAGCCTGAGCAACATATTGAGACCCCCCATCTCTATAAAATTAAGAAGAAAAAGAAAAAGAAAAAAAAAATAGCAGGGTGTGGTGGAGCACACCTGCAGTCCCAGTTACTCGAGAGGCTTTGGCAGGAGGATTGCTTGAGCCCAAGAATTTGAGATTGCAGTGAGCTATGATAGTGCCACTGCACTCTAGCTTGGGCAACAGAGGAAGACCTTGTCTCAAAAAAGGAAAAAAAAATCTCAAGTTGAATGAGGGTAGGGAGGTATTCTTCCCAATATTTGAAGTTAGTGTTAATTTGTAGGACAATTTTCTCAGAAATTAAGTAGAGGTGACTTCATGTCCACACTTATAGGTAGTCAAGAGTGTTTAGATTATTATCAAAAATAGTAAATAGTTTACTTACATTCCTTAATATGCTAATTTATATAAAATAATTTCTAACTTTAAAAACAATAAGCAAACATGGTGTATGTACTGTTACTGTTTGGGCATTTCCCTTCTTCAATCAGTAAGTTCTTTTTAAATTCAAACTATGAATCAAGCATTGTCAGGTGCTGTGGAAGATTTATAAAAGTATGTGTTTTTGAATATTTGTTTTAAATAATCAAATGGTTCACAATTTGAAAAGTACAAAAAGGTACATAGTGAAAATATCATAAAAAATATTGCTTCACCCTGTTCCCATCCACAGAGGCAACAAAATATTACCTGCTTCTTGTGTATCCTTAGATATTTTATGCAAATATAAGCAAAACAGGGATTATTTTCTCCTACATTCCTGTTGTGCAGCCGACTTTATGCACTTGGTAGTACATCCTACACATAGTTTTGAATCTTGCTTTTTTCCCATGTATACCTTGGAAATTACTTAAAAGCCCAAGTAATAAGTTTGCTCCTTTTTTTTTATGGATAAAGGCTTCATCATTTATTTAACCAGTCATCTTTTACAGATTTCTAGGTTATTTTCAAACTTGCCATTACAAACCATATTGTAGTGAATAGCCTTTTATATAGGTCTTTTCACTCATAAATTATTATTATTATTATTTTTTTTTTTGAGACAGAGTCTTGCTCTGTCATCCCACGTATCGTGTTTTTATCATAGCTTGCTGTAACCTCGAACTCCTGGAGCTCAAGCGATCCTCCTGCCTCAGCCTCCTGAGTAGCTGGGGACTACAGGTGTGCACCACCATGCCCAGCTAATTTTTCTATTTTTTGTAGAGATGGAGTCTAGCTCTTGCTCAGACTGGTCTCAAACTCCTGAGCTCAAGCAATCCGCCCGCCTCGGCCTCCCAGAGTGTTAGGATTACAGGCGTGAGCCACCACACCTGGCCATAAATGACTATGTCTTTAAGAGAAATTCCTTGCAGTGAAGTTGTGGGGTTAAAACTATATGCTTCTGTCATTTTGATAGATATTGTCAAATTAGACATTGTAGAGATTGTACGAGTTTATACTTTAGCTAATAATGTATGAAAATGCCTGTTTCCCAACTGTCTGGCCAAACAGTATTATTAATCTTTTGTATTTTTGCCCATCTGTTAGATAAAGAATGGTGTATTAGTGTAGTTTTAATTTTCATCACTCTTATTTTTTTATTGATGTGTTTAAGAGTTATGTTTTATTTTCCATGAACTATATGCATATACTGTTTTCTTATTTTTTTGGTGGGTCATTTGTTATCAATTAGTAGGTATTCTTTCCTGTTTATTGTTTTGTGATATGAATTGCAAGTATCCCAGCTTATCATTTCTCTTTTTTTTTTTTTTTTTTTTGAGACAGAGTCTCACTTTGTTGTCCAGGCTAGAGTGAGTGCCGTGGCGTCAGCCTAGCTCACAGCAACCTCAAACTCCTGGGCTCGAGTGATCCTTCTGCCTCAGCCTCCCGAGTAGGTGGGACCACAGGCATGCGTCACCATGCCCGGCTAATTTTTTTTTTTTATATATATATCAGTTGGCCAATTAATTTCTTTCTATTTATAGTAGAGACGGGGTCTCGCTCTTGCTCAGGCTGGTTTTGAACTCCTGACCTTGAGCAATCCGCCCACCTCGGCCTCCCAAGAGCTAGGATTACAGGCGTGAGCCACAGCGCCCGGCCTCATTTCTCTTTTGACATTGCTATTGTGGTTTTGGCTATAAAGATTATTTTAGAATTTTTTTGTGTTATAGAATCTATCAGGTTTTTTGATTTATAGCTTCTGTGTCATATTTAAATGGGCCTCTTTTCCACCAAGATTATAAAGGCACTTCTCCCAGATTACTTCTAATACTTTTATGCTTTCACTTTTACAATTAAATGTTTGATCCATTTGGAATTTATTCTGATACACAATATGAGGCATAGCTCTAATGTTATTTAGACATCTAAAAAGATGGCTGCCCAATGGCATTTATTTAATAATCCATCTTTTCTTCACATATTTGAGATGCTGCATTGCCACCTTTTTGTTATATTAATAATTATGGTATACACCCTATGAATCAAGCATTGTGTGAAATACTATGGGAAATTTAAAATTTTGCAGTCAGAAATTACCATCTAGCTATAGTGACAAAACTAACACTCATGGAAAAAATAAAATGGTAGGCTATATCAGAAAAGTCTTTATGAAAGGGTGGGAATTAGTTCTTCCCTGACAATTTTAAGTGGAGTTAGAGAATAAAAACACACAGAAGAGAAATAGGTGAACAAAAGAAAAGGAGGATGCTTATTCCTGTTGATATCCCTTACCTAAAACTGATAGCACTACACCAGAGGGAGGCTCATTGTTGATTAACAAAAATTCCGTGCAGACTCAGTCATGTAAGGCAAATGCTTTTATTTTGTATATCTAAGGGGAAAATTACTATCATAAGATGATATTAATTTCTTTAATTCATCCTTTTTAATTTAAATGTGGGAGCAGAAAGACTTGTAGAAAATGGCTTCAACCTCAATAGCCACTGTCAGAGCAACATCTTGTTAGTTGATTTTGAATTATTTGGATGTATCTAGAGTGTTTCCCATGATATTTTCTTATGTGTTTAATATTGAACTTGGTTGTATGAAATTAACCATAGTGAACTCTATTACTTTACATTATTTAACAGTGAAAGATTTAGAAACCTCTATGGAGAATGATACAAGTACATGTATTTTTTTGTTGTTGATTTTTCTAATTTAATCTTTTAAAAAAATTGAGATATAATTAATATACCATAAAATTCACTGTTTTTTTCTTTCCATTCTTCAAATTTTACAGATTGAAAAATTCACCATTTTAAAGTATATAATTAAGTGGGTTTTAGTAAGTTCACAAAGATGTGTAATCATCACTGCTGTTTAATTCCAGAACACTTCCATTATTCCAAGGAGGAACCCTGTGTGAGTTAGCACTCACTCCCTTTAATCCCCACTCTGCCGCCCCTGAGAACTACTAATGACTTCTATTAGTATCTGTCTGTAGATTTGCCTATTCTGGACATTTCATATAAATGGAATCATATAATATGCAGCCTTTTGTGTCTATATTCTTTCATGTGAAAATGATTTAAAATTTATCTATTTTGTAGCATGTATCAGTAACTCATTATTTTTTATGACTGAATAATATTCCATTGTATTCATATGCCACATTTTATTTATCCATTCATCAGTTGATAGACATTGGAATTGTTTCCACATTTTTGCTACTATGAATAATGTAACTGTGGACATTTGTGTACAAATTTTATGTGGATATATGTTTTCATTTCTCTTGGGTATATACCTAGGAGTAGAATTGCTAGGTCATATGGTAACCTTATGTTTAAATTTTTGAGAAATGCAAAACTATTCTACATTGTCTGCACCCTTATGCATTCCCACCAGCAATGTATGAAGGTTCAAATTTCTTCACATCTTTGCCAACACTAATTATTTTATGTTTTTTCTTTTTAATTATAGCTATCCTAGTGTGTGTGACGTGGTATCCCATTGTTGTTTTAATTTCTACTTCTCTAATGACAAGTGATGTTGAGCACCCTTTCATGTATTTATTGGCCTTTTATATGTCATTAATATATATTTAAATGCTTTGACTATTTTTGAATTGGGCTATTTATCTTTTTATCTTTGAGTTGTAGGTATTCTTTATATATTCTGGATATAGATCAGAATATATATTTTATATATACATATATACTTTATATATACCAGATATATGATTTGCAAATATTTTCTCCCTGCTAGGTTGTCTTTTCACTTTCTTGATAATGTCCTTCAACACACAAAATATTTTGTTTTGTTTTTTATTAATAATTGTATTAAACGCTTTTATTCATTTTTGATTTTTGATTTTTTTTTTTTTTTGAGACAGAGTCTCACTTTGTTGTCCAGGCTAGAGTGAGTGCCGTGGCGTCAGCCTAGCTCACAGCAACCTCAAACTCCTGGGCTCAAGCGATCCTCCTGCCTCAGCCTCCCGAGTAGCTGGGACTACAGGCATGCGCCACCATGCCCGGCTAATTTTTTATATATATATCAGTTGGCCAATTAATTTCTTTCTATTTATAGTAGAGACGGGGTCTCACTCTTGCTCAGGCTGGTTTTGAACTCCTGACCTTGAGCAATCCGCCCACCTCGGCCTCCCAAGAGCTAGGATTACAGGCGTGAGCCACAGCGCCCGGCCTTTTATTCATTTTTTATTTGAAAATGAATCCAAATTATGTACTTTTTTCTTTGATTACATGTGCTTTTGATCATATCTAAGAAACATTTACCTAACTCAAGGTCATGAAGATTTACTCCTATGTTTTATCTTATGAGTTTTATGGTTTTAGCTCTTACATTTAGGACTATGAACCATTTTGAATTATTTTTTATGTGATTTTAAGTGGGAGTCCAACTTCATTCTTTTGTGTGTGGATACTAGTTGTCCCAGCACCATTTGTTGAAAAGACTGTTCTTTCCTCACCATGGTTGTTGAAAGTCAATTGACTGTAGATTAAGGGTTTATTCTGGGCTCTTAATTATATTCCATTGATCTATGTTTCTACCTTTATGCCAGCACTACACTATCTTGATAATTGTAGCTTTGGGGTAGATTTTTTTTTTATTTTAAAATTTTTAGTTGTTATGAGTACATAGTAGTTATACATCTTTATAGGGTGCATGTAATGTTTTGATACAAGCATACAATGTGAATTAATCAAATCAGGGTAATTGGGGTATCTATCACCTTAGGATTTGTAGTAGATTTTTTTTTTTTTTTTTTTTTGAGACAGAGTCTCGCTTTTGTTGCCCAGGCTAGAGTGAGTGCCGTGGCATCAGCCTAGCTCACAGCAACCTCAATCTCCTGGGCTCAAGCAATCCTCCTGCCTCAGCCTCCCGAGTAGCTGGGACTACAGGCATGCGCCACCATGCCCGGCTAATTTTTTCTATATATATATTAGTTGGCCAATTAATTTCTTTCTATTTATAATAGAGACGGGGTCTCGCTCAGGCTCAGGCTGGTTTCGAACTCCTGACCTCGAGCAATCCGCCCGCCTCGGCCTCCCAGAGTGCTAGGATTACAGGCGTGAGCCACCGCGCCCGGCCTGTAGTAGATTTTGGAATCAGGAAGCATGAGCCTTACAACTTTGTTCTTTTCAAAGTCTTTTTTGGCTATTGTGGGTCAGTTGCACCTCTATATGAATTTTAGGATCAGTTTGTCCATTTCTGAAAAAAAAAAGTTCAAATTTTGACAGGGATTGCATTGAATCTATAAATCAATTTGGGCATGAAATATTTCCAAATAAGCTAATTCTATTATTTCTAAAATATTCTTATAACTCATACTTTTTTTCTAACATTTGATCTAAATTTTAAAGTTAATATTTAAATTATTTTCCTAGATCTGAATTCAGTTGTCTTTTCCAATGGCTACTATTATCAAATTCTCATTTTTGCTGCTTTTCCTCTGGGAGGCTTTCTGTATGGCTTGAATCCACTTAATAATGATGGTAATGGTGCTATGATGTATGCAACAGTGGTTTTAAAGATACTAGACATCAGGCAACAAGGGACAGTAATCTCTAGTGAAGGTCATATGATGTATTGTATATTTTAAATGATGGTTTTATAATATTTTGAATAAAGAAAGGTATGGAAAAACTGAGTTGTTATGTGAAATATAGTAGATGCATGGGCAGGCCAAATTAAAAAGAATCCTCAATAGCTGTTTGAACCATATTCATATTGTAAGCAGCAATTTAATTTCAGGAAAATACCATGAGTTGCCGTCAATTAATTATGTTAATTTGAATTGTATTAATTTTGGAGTTTTTGTTTGATTTTAATTTGAAAATTTGCTTTGTTTTTAAAGTTGAGAAAGAGCTATAAACAATCGCAGAACTTTATGTTAATACTGAGGTTCACAAGAAATTTTTAATATATTACATGATTGAGAATTTCTGTTCTTAGGCAATTATAATCTAGTCTCACATATTCCTCTAAAATAAATATGCAGATGATAACCAAATTTGCAATCTACTCTATCTCCTCTTTTCTGGCCACACTCTCTTACCCTAGTTCAGGATGCTATCATTTATTGTCTAGATTATTGTTCTAGCCTCTGAAATGGTCTCCCTTCCTCTCATCTTGCCTCTTAAACACGTATTTATATACTTCTATTAGATTAAGTCATTTTTCTATTTCCCCATGAGAAAATACCAGTTTTGTCATGATTCTGTTAAGCTAAATACCCCTTTACACCACCCCACAATCTTGCCCCTAACCTTCTTTAAAATTTTCTTAGATATTCTTGGCCTAAATTTTAGGATCAACTGATCAAATTTCTTAAAAGTGTTTATTGGGACACTAATTGAAATTTCTTTGAATTTGTATATTATATTAGACTTTTTTGTTTTACAATGATAGGCCCTCCAATCTAAGAATATGGTATATTTCTCCACTTAGAATTTCTTTTATGTTCTACAATTAAAAGAATTGCATGAGGTCTTGCACATCTTTTATTAGGTTTATGCTATTGTCAATATGATTTTATTTTCTATTAGTTTTCCAATTGTTTATCACTGTCATATAGAAACTTTAAAAAAATTTTCATGTTTATCTTTACTGCTTATATTAGCTTAAAAGTTAATCTGTAGTTGCTTTTGGAGTTTTGTGCAAGTCATGTTTCTCAAATGTCAGCCTGGTGAAGTTTCTTTTTTTCTTATAAACCTTCAGTAGCTCCCCATCCCCTGACTGACATATAGGCTTCTTCATGATCTGGTTACTCTCTTTATCATGAATACTACCTTCAGCCAACAGTTCCCAAATGTTCCCTGATACTTTACATCCATGCCTCTGTTCTAATCCTTCCACCGCATAGGATAAGTGCTCATTACATTTTTTTTCTTTCCAGAAATAAGATCTTGCTATGTTGCCCAGGCTGACCTAGAACTTCGGGACTCAAATGATCCTCCTTCTCAGCCTCTCAAGTAGCTGGGACTATAGGCACATACCACTGTCCCTGGCTTAATACACTTTTTGTTGAATGATTAAAGGATTAACTGAGCGAACTCCCTATACCTGAAATATTTTTCTCAATTTTTATCTAGTTTAGATCAACTAAGACTTTGATCTTCCTGAAAGTTTTTACCTTCCTTTGAACTCTTTTCTGACCACATGTAGGCAAGTTGAGGTATTCTTTTTCTGTGCTTGCCTTTATTATCCTGAATCACATATGCACCTCCATTGCAATATTTCCTATATTATAATTATTCATGTACATATATATTTTTTACTTAAAAAACTGGAAGATGGGGATTCTCTCTCTCTTTCTCTTGTTGCATGTGACTCCACATCTAGTAAAGCATCGTATGTGAAGACTTAATAAATACATATTAAATAACTGGAATACTAAGCTTCCCTCTTGATGTTGGCTTATAACATTTCATTTATTTTATAATTGACTTTATTGTCTTTATAGTTGAATAAATTTGTTCTCTGTTTGGAATTTAATTTTAGAGCTATTCCTTGTGCCTATATATCATAAGGTACTTTATTTTTACTCCTCCTCCTTAAAATTCTGCCATGACTTTTCACTATAATTAGAATAAATTCCAGCTCCAGATTTTTTTTGAGAAAAAGTCTCACTCTGTTGCCTCAGCTAGAGTGCAGTGGCATTATCACAGCTCACTGTGACCTCTAAATCTTAGGCCCAAGTAATACTCCTGCCTCAATCTCTGGAGGAGTTGGGATTACAAGCATGGATCACCATGCCTAGGTAATATCTCTACCTCTATTTCTATCTATCTATCTATCTATCTATCTATCTATCTATCTATCTATCTATCTATCTTGTAGAGATGGAGTCTCATTGTGTTGCTCAGGATGGTTTGAACTACTGGGCTTAAGTGATCCTCCTGCCTCAGCCTCCCAAGGTGCTAGGATTATAGGAGTTAGCCACCATTCCTGGCCTTTAGTAGTTCTTTTTATGTATCTCCTACATGAATATGCCAAGCTAATTCTTACCTAGAATCCTTTGCACTTGCTGTTATTCCCCCTCTTCTTGGAAAGCTTTCTCTAGATATTTGTGTAGTTGCCACATTTTTCAACCTTGAAATCTTGGTCTAATTTTCTCCTCAGAGGTTTTTCCTGACCACCTCTAGCTAAAATATTTACTCTGCCTTCCTCTTGTCCACTGCTTAAGTTATTTTCTATGTTATATTATCTTCCAAGTTCTTATAAGTAACTGAAATAGTTCATTTATTTATTTATGTATTTATTGGCCCTTTCTTCATGCCAGAATTTAAGCTCTTCGAAGAAATTTTTTTAAAACCAAGTAAGCACTCCTGTCTCATAGAATCCTCTCATATATTTTTGGCTAATTTTGACTAATTATAATACTGTCTTCTCAACCTGTGCCCCAATTTGTTCCTCACTTTCCATTCATTTATTTTGTCATATGATTACTTTTTCTCTTATTTGTAAACCTAGTTTTTGAAAGGATACCCCTAAATCAAAATTCATTTACTTTATGTTGATGGAACCCAGATGTGTTCACATAAATCATATCAATAAGATCTCAATTATTAGAGTCTTTTCTAAACTATATAAACAACTATGTTTCTCTTCATTTTAAAATTAATGATAGACTCCCTGTGCTAGTTTTCTACTGTTCTGAACTTTCATTTAAAATGTTATTATTATTTATTTTTTCCTGTATATTTTACCTTTTGCCAACTAGACCATAAGCTACTTGAGGCAGGAGACGTGTTCAGTTCTTTGGACACCTGTGGTGTTGAATAGAGTGATAGAGCAGAGAGTTGAGCTACTCAGTAAACTCTGCTTCCTGGTTTACATTGCAACTAAAGTCAAGAAACAAAGAGAAAAAAAAGCCAAATCAACAAAACATTGTTAGTGATGATCATAATATCTCTGTAACAAACTTGGTGAAAGAAGGATATTGATATTTCTTAAAATATGGCTTAAAATATGTGTTTTCTTATAAAACTTTACCAAAAAATCTCCTCTTATTGTTTGAAAGCTATTGTTCATATTACCATGGTTATAATGGCATGGTTTTTGTAGCTAATTAACCTGTATAATTTAAAACCTTTTAGGGCTTCTACAAAAGAAAATAAATTTGTTATGGAAAGATACTATAATTACACTTACATTATGGACTGAATGTTTCTGTCCTCCTAAAATTCATATGTTGAAACCCTACCCCCTAGTATGATGATTCTTATTAGGAGATTGTGCCTGTGAGAGTCAAATAAAATTAGATGAAGCCATTGAGGGCAGAATCCGCATAAATGTGATTAGTGCTCTTATTAGGGTCCCAAGAAATCTTGCTTCTCCTTCCTCTCTACCATTTGAGGATACAACAAGAAGTTGGCAGTCTGCAACCCAGAAGAGAGCCCTTGCCATAACCTGAACATACTGGCAACCTGATCTCAGAATTCCAGCCTCCAAAACTGTGAGAAATAAATTTCTATTATTTATAAGCCAACCTGTCTATGGTAATATGTTATAGAGGCTTAGACTGACTAAGACAACTTGTAGAAAATCTTTTACTTTCTTTAAGGAAAAAAAAAAAGCACACAAGTAAGTGTTTTAATATCCTAGTAGGGTTAAGATCTTAGTGGGGTTAAAGGTATAAACTGGTAAACAATACTCTTTCAGGAAGATCTGATAGAAAATTACTTTTTCACTATAATTGAAAGAGATGTTATTACATTATACCATTTCTGATATGCTGAATTTATTTGCAGTGTTTATAATATCTCTCATGTATTTTATGGAAGAGTTTTAGGATGTGTTTATCAAATTAAAAATTGCCTCTAAGATTGTTCATTCTGTTTTCTAAACTTTATCACTGATTATAGATATAAGGCACTTCTATCATTTATTTTAAAGACTGTTTATTAACTTGTCTTTAGGCTAGTTCAGATTGCATATTGCTAAGAAATTAAGTGCTTTGGACAATCAGTAATTTGCATAATTATTGTTTTGGAGATAATTCTGTAGGGAATAGTCTGCATCTATGAATATTTATAAACTATCTGATTTATTAGCATAGAAACAATGAGTATAAGGTATTGTTATCCAGTTGTTTGAAAGATAATAAAATATCCACAGAGAATAAATGCAATATATTTGATATGGCTCAAATGACTTCATCACTAATCATATAATAGAAGAGAAAGTAAGGGAAAAATTTCCATTATGTATATTATTCTCTCATTTTCAGAACACAGTCCCTCAGTGTACTCAGTATAATACTCACAATACTCAGTATAATACTTTATGTTTGAGTGTGTATATCTATATATGATGATACATATGTAACATGTCTGAATGATGTAAATCATATCTTTGTAGGATGAGATTTAATCTAGATCACGGTCTGGCGATCTTGATGCCCATGAATCAAATCAGGCCCATTGCCTGATTTTGTGAATAAGGTTTTATTGGAATACAACAATGCTTATTCATCTGCATATTACCTGTGGTTGCTTTCATACTGTAACAGTAGAGTTGAGCAGAAAAGGTTGTGACCCTTGACCTAGATAGTAATCATAGATTCAGCTGACCCTCATAACCCAGAAACACTATATTGCTGTATTTTTAAGTGTTCCATTCTCTATATGCTTTTCTTCTTGTTTTGGGGACAGAGTCTCACTTTGTTGCCCAGGCTAGGCTAGAGTGAATGCCGTGGCATCAGCCTAGCTCACAGCAACCTCAATCTCCTGGGCTCAAGCAATCCTCCTGCCTCAGCCTCCTGAGTAGCTGGGACTGCAGGTATGCGCCACCATGCCCGGCTAATTTTTTGTATATATATTTTTGGTTGGTCAATTAATTTCTTTCTATTTTTAGTAGAGATGGTGTCTCGCTCAGGCTGGTTTTGAACTCTTGACCTCGAGCAATCCGCCCACCTCAGCCTCCCAGAGTGCTAGGATTACAGGCGTGAGCCACCACACCTGGCTGCTTTTCTTCTTAACATATGTGAAAACCCAGGACAGTCTACAGGTATCAACTTACACCAGATTCAAGAAATCTTTTTTATCCTCATTTTCCATTTATATTTATAATCATAAGCATTCAAAATAAAGATATATAACACACATTAATTCAAAAACCCAAGATTCTCTCGTAAAATGTTGTAAATTCTTTCATTGCTTTTTGAATATCCAGGGCCTAATTAATATCTTAGAAAACTGAACCCAAAAGTTAGCATATCCTTGATGATATCATGCACTATGACCCTCCAAAGCTACTCTTTCCATCACAAGAAGAATAGTTTCCATTAATTCTTTTCCTTCATTTTACAATTCAGGGCAAATGAGGGAAAACTAATTCCAATATAACTGTGAAAAATATTTTATATCCTTATTTGAAGACTTCTAATTTCAATAAAAATAGAGTATTCAATCAAATGACCTCAAAGTTTTTTTTTTCTATTTTAGAATCTTACAATTTTTTTTTTTTTTTTTGAGACAGAGTCTCGCTTTGTTTTCCAGGCTAGAGTGAGTGCCGTGGCGTCAGCCTAGCTCACAGCAACCTCAAACTCCTGGGCTCAAGCGATCCTCCTGCCTCAGCCTCCCGAGTAGCTGGGACTACAGGCATGCGCCACCATGCCCGGCTAATTTTTTTATATATATATCAGTTGGCCAATTAATTTCTTTCTATTTATAGTGGAGACGGGGTCTCGCTCTTGCTCAGGCTGGTTTTGAACTCCTGACCTTGAGCAATCCACCCGCCTCGGCCTCCCAAGAGCTAGGATTACAGGCGTGAGCCACAGCGCCCGGCCAGAATCTTACAATTTTTTTCAAGGTAGTGTAAGCATTTATTAAGTAAAAACATATATGACCTTTTAAAGAACTGATTAAGTTTGTTGTTAATAATAAAAATAGCTATTTCTTTTAAGCTCATTCTCTATAGCAATAAGTCATAAGAAAGTGCAAAAAAGCTAAATAAGTGGAGAGATATACTATGTTCATAAATTGGAACTCAATATAGTTAAGATGTGAATACTTTAAAAATTCTGAAGATTCAATAAAATCCCAGTAGGCTTTTTCTTGGTAGAGCCTGGTAAATTGATTCTAAAATTCATATGGAAATGCAAAGAACTTAGATTACCCCCTCCCATGAAAAATGTCTTGAAAAAAACAATGTTGAAGAACTTAAATAAATCACTTTATTTTATTATTTTTTAAATTAAAAATTTTTTATTTTTAATTGTTATGAAGACATAATAATTATATATATTTATAGGGTACTTGTGATACAGACATACAATGTGTTAATCAAATCAGAGTAATTGGGGTATCCATCACCTCAAGCATTTATCATTTCTTTAAATTTACAAACATTCTATGCTTTTAGTTATTTTAAAGTATACCATAACTTATTGATGATTGTAGTCACTTTGTTTTGCTATCAAATATTGTTCATTCTATTTAAGTATCTAACTATATTTTTGTACCCATTAACCATCCCCACTTTATCCCTCCCTCCCCACCATCCTTCCTAGCCTCTGGTAACCATCATTCTACTCTCTGTCTCCATGACGTCAGTTGTTTCCATAATTTCTGTGATAATGGTACCAATTCTTCTTTGTAGGTCTGATAAAATTCGGCTTTGAAACCATCTGGTCTGGGGCATTTTTTGTTGTTGGAAGATTTTTATTGTGGCTTCAATTTTGTTGCTCATTATTGGTCCATTCAAGAGTTCTATTTCCTCCTGATTGAGCCTTGGGTGGTTGTGTGTTTCCAGAACTTTATCCATTTCCTTAACATTTTTGAGTTTATGTGCATACAGATTTTGATAGTATTCATAGGTGATATTTTGTATTTCTGTGGTATCAGTTATAATATCTCCTTTTTCATTTTTTATTGAGCTTATTAGAGTCTTTTTTCTGCTTTTGGTTAATCTAGTTAGAGGTGTGTCAATTTTGTTTGTCTTTTCAAAAAACCAACTTTTTGTTTTATTAATCTTCTGTATAATTCTTTTGTTATCTATTTCATTTAGCTCTGCTCTAATTTTTGTTATTTCTTTTCTTCTGTTGGGGTTTGGCATTGGTTTGCTCTTCCTTTTCTAGTTCCTTGAGATGGTTCATTAAATTGTTGATTTGTGATTTTTCTGTCTTTTGGATGTAGGCATTTAAGGCTATGAATTTTATAGCTTTGGATAATCCTTGTAGCTTTAGGATTGCTTTGCTGAATCCCACATATTTTGATAACTTGCATCCCCTTTGTCATTTAGTTTGAGGAATCTTTTGATTTCCACCTTAATATCCTCCTTTGACTCAATAATCATCCAGCAGTAGGTTGTTTAATTTCCATGGCTTTGTGTAGAATTCAGTGTTTCTGTTGGAATTGATTTCTAATTTTATTTGACTATGGTCTGAGAAGACAAATGATATAATTTCTATTTTTTTAAAATTTATTGAGACATGTTTTGTGGCCTAGGATGTAATCAATCTTAGATAATGTTCCATGTGCTAATGAGAAGTATGTGTATTCAGTAGTTTTGGGGTAGATTGTTTTGTAAATGTCTGTTAGACCTGTTTGCTTTAGAGTCCTGTTTAAGTCCAGTGTTTATTTGGTTTCTGTTTAGAGGATCTGTTCAGTTCTGTCAGTGGGGTGTTGATGTCCCCAGCAATTACCAAGTTATTCTTTATCACAATGTTTGGGTGCACCTATGTTAGGTGCATAAATATGTAGCATTGTTATGTCTTCTTGATGACCATCTTTGTCTTGCTTTACTATTGTTGATTTGAAGTCTATGTTATCTGACATGAGAAGGTTACACCTGCTTCTTTTGATTACCATTTGCATGGAGTATATTTTTCTAACCCTTCATGTTGAGTCTGAATGTGTCCTTGTGGGTTAGATGTGTTTCCTGGAGATAGCAGATACTTGGCTGGTATTTTTTTTTTTTTAATCTCTTCAGCCAGCCTATGTCTCTTGATTGGGTAGTTCAACCTGTTCACATTTATTGAAAGAATTAATCAGTAGGATGTCTTTCTGTTCATCCAATTGGGTAGAACCTTATTGCTTTGTTTTACCTCTTGAGCCATTATTTTATATTGGGCTCAGTTCCTTATCTTTTGGGTGATTTTACCCTGGTGGGTTTCTATTGTGCTGATTGATATATAGTGCAGATCTGAGAACTTCCTGCAGGGCAGGGCAGGTCTGGTCTTAACAAATTCCCTCAGTGTTTGCTTGTCTGAAAACATTTTTATTTCTCTCTCACATAAGAAACTTAGTTTTGAAGGATACAAAATTCTAGGCTGACCATTATTCTCCTTAGGAACACTGAAGTTGAAGTCCCAATCCCTTCTGGCTTGTAAGGTCTCAGTTGAGCAGTTTGCAGTTAGGCTGATGGGTTTTCCTTTGTAAGCTGCCTAATGGATTTTCCTTTGTAAACTACCTGATGTTTTCACCTTATGGCTCACAGGAGTCCCTCAGGTTACAAAATCAATGCACACAAATCCGTAGCATTCCCATACACCAACAACAGTCAAGCTAAGAATCAAATCAAAGATACTTTTCACAATAGCTACAAAGAAAATAAAATACCTAGGAATATACTCAACCAAGGAAGTAAAAATCTCTACAAAGAGAACTGTGAATCACTTAGGAAGGAAATTGAAGATGATGTAAACCAATAGAAAAACATATCATGCTCAAGGATTGGCAGAATCAACATTGTTAAAATGTCTATACTACCCAAAATGATATACAGTTTCAATGCAATCCCTGTCAAAATACCGATGTCATTTTTTGCAGATCTAGGAAAAAAATTCTGCACTTCATTTAGAACCAGAAAAGAGCCCATATAGCCCAAAGCAATGTTAAGCAAAAGGAACAAATCTGGAGGCATCACTTTACTAGACTTCAAGCTATACCATAAGCTATACTATAAGGCTGTCGTAACCAAAACAGCATAATATTGGCACAAAAATAGAGACATCAACCAATGGAACATAACAGAGAACTCAGATTAAAAAAACCACCCACATTTGATCTTTGACAAAGTAGACAGTGATGTATACTGGAGAAAAGGATGACTATTCAATAAATGGTGCTGGGAAAATTGGATAGCCACATGTAGAATATTGAAACTGGAACCATATCTCTCACCACTCAAAAAAATTAATTCAAGATGGATAACAGACTTAAATGTAAGACATGAAACCATAAGAATTCTAGAAGAAAATGTTGGAAAAACTCTTCTAGATATTGGCCTAGGGAAAGAATTTATGAATAAGACCCCAAGAGCAATCACAGCAATAACAAAAATAAATAAATGGGCATGGGCCTTGCTTAAATTAAAAAGCTTCTTCACAACCAAGGAATAATCAACAGAGCAAATAGACAACCTACAGAATGGGATAAAATATTCATGTGCTATACATTCGATAAAGGGTTAATAGCAAGAATGTACAAAGAACTCAACCAAATCAGCCAGAAAATATCAAACAACCACCTTAAAAAGTGGGCAAAAGACATGAACAGAAATTTTCAGAAAAAGATAGACCAATGGCTGATAAACATATGAAAAAATTCTCAATGTCAGTAATCATCAGAGAAATGAAAATCAAAACCACAATGAGATGTCACCTAACCTCAGTGAGAATGGCTTTTATCAAAAAGTCCCAAACCAATAGGTGCTGGCGTGGATGTGGAGACAAAGGAATACTTCTGTACTGTTGGTGGAACTATAAACTAGTGCAAACTCTATGGAAAATAGTATAGAGTTTCCTCAAAGATCTAAAGTAGATCTACCATTTGATCCAAGAATCCCACTACTGGGTGTTTATCCAAAGGAAAAAAGTCATTTTATTAAAGACACTTACACTAGAATGTTTTTTGCAGCACAATGCACAATCACAAAGATGTGACATCAATCCATGTGCCCATAATTTCACGAGTGGATTAAGAAAATGGGGTATATGTACACTACGAAGTACTACTCAGCTGTAATAAAAAGTTGATTAATACCTTTTGCAACAATCTGCATAGAACTGCAGACCATCCTCCTAAGTGAAGTATCATAAGAATGCAAAAACAAATATCACATGTCCTCATTATTAAATTGGAACTAACCAATTAGCACTCATATGTATAGAATGAAGTAAAACTCACCAGAATTCATGCAGGTGGGAGGGGGAAGGTGGGGATAGGTGAAATCATACCTAGCAGTTACAATGCACACTGTCTGGGTGATGGG
Organism: Microcebus murinus; assembly: GCF_040939455.1. Lineage (NCBI taxonomy): Eukaryota > Metazoa > Chordata > Mammalia > Primates > Cheirogaleidae > Microcebus > Microcebus murinus. The sequence continues at coordinate 59,431,790 of NC_134108.1, read as the reverse complement.
TACACTTATAACTTGACTCAAGCAGTACAAAAGGAATCTATGTAACCAAAACATTTGTACTTTCGTAATATTCTGAAATAATAAAAAATCATATTAAGGCTTCCTTTCTATTTCTGAATTATATTTAATGCTAAAGCATACTGCCTAGAAATCCTGTTATCTTTTAATTGTCCCCAGTTCCCATCAGGACCTTCTCCCTGCTTCCAAACACATTGGCTTCATCCAGATGCTAATATTTTCATCCCTAGATTTCAGAGTGGGAGCTGTCGCTGTCAGTGCTTTCTAAATGCGTACACTCAGGGATCCAGTAAGTACCACAAGGTCTTTGCCAAGTACTCCTCCCAAACCTAGTTTTTATTTTGCTTTTGAATTCCCTGGACTTCAGTTACTTCACTACTTCTGAGGCAACATGAACATCTGTTTTTGCAACCTCATTTCCTTCAGAAGTAAGGCCCCATTCTATTTCTACTTCTGCTTGACATTTTTTGTCTTCTTTTATACTTCTTTTTTACAAGATAAATTTCTAGGACCCATATGTCTTCTACTCTCTCAGATCTGGGACTCTTGTGCAGCTGAGCTTCTTTATCTTTTTTCCCCTCTTTGTCATATTTATTACCTTAACATCAAGGAAAAAAACAAAACTTTTAAACCTGGTTTGTAAATTGTTTCTATGGAAGTTTCTGTTTCCTTCAGAAGCTTTGGAAATTATTTCTATTTACAGAATAATGAATTTGGTTTTTTGTTTGTGGTGCATACATGTGTGTATAGATTAGCTTACTCTGTTTTCTGCTGCTAGTGTTCAGGCACAAGACTCAAAATGCCTTCTTAACCTGGAAATATTACACGTTTCCTTCTGTTTGGTCAAAGAAGATAACACATTCCCTATCTGCTTCCAGAATCCATTCTTACTTTTTCATTTCTTGTTGAACTTCACATTTAATAATCTTAAACTCTGGATTCTCAAAATTAGTGACAATGATTAAATCTTAGTAATATACCACTCCCTTCCCTCTTGAGAAACAAGATGAAGAGGAAAGAAGTGAGCTGGAGTAATGAAATCCAACCCACATATTAAAGCAAAAGATTGAACTGCATCCTAGAGTTTACCTATTTTAAACAAATCTTCCCTGGCTTTTAGAATTACTTCTTACCTTCTCCAGGACTAGATTTCTGCGCACTTTACATGACGTAGGGTCACTTATGAGTGTAGTAGCTACTATTTATACAGCCTTCACTGAGTCTAGACTGAATCTCCATTAACTCCATCTCAGATTCTTCCTGTATATTATCTCTGTATAAGCCTTGCATCTACCAAGGATTTAGAGTTAAAAGGTACACGATTCTAAAAGTTTGATGTTTTTGGAGTAATATTTTCTTCCAGTTACCTGTCCACTGTGGAATTACTGTCAGACTAGAACATTTCCAGCATTTCCTGTGAACCTAGATGCGCAAATATTCCTATAGACTTATACTGTTGTATTTTGCCACGATGAATAAACATAGGAGATATTCTTTAGGCAAATGTTCTATACATCATTACTAGCTGGGGTCCTATACATATTATTACTAGCTGGGGTTTGGATCTGAAACTTATTTAAAATGGTTGGGCTATGTAATCCATCAGAGCCACATTTTTCCTTCTAACTTGAATGGGCCAAATGACTCCATTCTCCTAGGCCTGTTTGCTGATCTGATTCTTTGGGACTTATCCATTTTGGAAGAAGAAGTATGCAAAATAGAAACAAAGAAAGTAATATTCTTCTAGTCAGAGATGGAGCTGACCTATGTCTTCTTTTTTTTCTGGAGCCTCTCGAAATCTATTATACCCAGTATCTTTCATAGGATTGAGAGATAGACGTAAGATCAATGAGTAGATGGAAATAACAAGTTTTGGTGGGGAGATAATAAAATTAATTTTCAATATTAACATCCTCTTAAAATTCCAGTAAGTAGTTTGAAATGCAAGACTGGAACCTAGGAGAGAAATTAGGACTAGAAAACTATTTAGAAATCATTTGCATAAAGTATTTAGGGCCATGAGAATAGGTGGAAGATTGTGTAAGTAAATGAGAAGTAGTATATATCTGAGATCAGAAAGCCTGGGTTTAGTTGTAGCTCTATCATATTTCAACTGAGGTATCTTGGCAAATTATCTAACATCTGTGATCCTTAGTTTTTTCATTTTTATAATGGGGTTTGCTTTAGGTTATCTTTAAGTTTCTTTTTACTATTCTACTATCTTAAGAAATTGTTAAAGGTGAAAGTGTAGAGATAAAATATAGAGAACCTGTGAATACCCAGTGGAATTGAGACTTAAGGCAGATTTCAAAGCTCAGAGCAATTTAAGAATGTGCATATTTGAATGAAATTATTTGTTTCTTGATTAACACATGGACTTTTTTCTTTCCCCCCTGATGTGTATTCGGGCCCAATTTTCAGTAAAATTTCCTCTTCGCTAGGTAAAATGCACTACTCTAAGGAGATTACGATAACTCAGACTAATGATAGTTTAAGCATCAAAAATTAGAATAGAGCAAGTTAATTTTAGGGATGATGTTTCTATGATAAAATAGCAACTGATTACAACCTGAATGTGGTATGAGAGAAGCAAAGTCAATTGGTTCCAAGATTGCATACCTATGAGATTCTATAATTGAAGACATGGCATAAGAGGAAATAGAAATTAAGAAGTTATAATCATATGGGTGTCTTTATGAGGAGGTCAAAACACTTTACAGATATCAAATTAATCTTTATTATACCTTTAAGAGGCAGGGAAGAGAACAGATATTGTTTTCAGTTGGAAATGGATGGCCGATGTTTATGGGGTAGGCCATGGCACACTCAGAGGCAGTCAAATGTCACTGCTGAAAGCATGTTCTCTGCCATCGAGGGCCTGCATTTAATCCCCAAAGCACCGCCCACTCAGCGTGTGTCCTTGGGCAGGGCTGGGCTTCAGTGTTGTTGCTTACAAAATGGGAATGATTATGGTTATTACTGGTTGTTAGGATTAAATAATATGTTAAAAGTGCTTCTAATGATATCTGCCACATAGTAACCATAGTCCACATAAATTACTGCTACTATTACTACCATAATGACAATCAGCACCATGACGTTTTGGTATATGGAAAACGGAATTAATATTTCTTCATTCTTATTTTAGGGCTCCCATTATGTAGATGTAGTCTGGGGAGAACAGGGACTATCAGGACCCCTGTGGCAGTTCACAGTGTAGTCCCTATTAATTAATAGCATTAATTATTATTAATGATACAACAGTGCCTTTGCTTTTCTGAGTATGAAACCTATGTATTGAAAATAAGTATTGAAACCCATTTTATTGAAAATAAGTGGAATTTAGCAACAACATCTTTTCTTCCCACCAATTTTGTGTTCTTAATAGATAGTGGTAGTAGGAATTGGGTTAGAGAGGTGTAATTTGTTAGAAGGATTTTTGTCTTCAAGAAAGGGGTCAATGGGTTGGGCGCGGTGGCTCACGCCTGTAATCCTAGCACTCTGATCATTTGAGCTCTGGAGTTCGAAACCAGCCTGAACAAGAGTGAGATCCCGTCTCTGCTAAAAAGAGAAAGAAATTAATTGGCCAACTAAAAAAAAAAAAAAAAAAATATATATATATATATAAATTAGCCGGGCATGGTGGTGCATGCCTGTAGTCCCAGCTACTCAGGAGGCTGAGGCAGGATTGCTTGATCCCAGGAGTTTGAGGTTGCTGTGAGCTAGACCGATGCCATGGCACTCTAGCCTGGGCAACAGAGTGAGACTCTGTCTCAAAAAAAAAAAAAAAAAAGAAAGAAAGGGGTCAATGAAAAAAGCTTGGGAGATTTTGTGCAAGAGTAGAACAGCAAGATAGAAAATTAGTGATAGTTATAAAAAAGATAGATGAGCAAAGTCAGACCAATAGCCTGTTGTATACTCTTTCAGATTCTATTTCCACTACACATGGCTGCAGGATTTTTTCTATCCCATCCTTTTAGCTAAGCCAATTACCCTCTGAAAAACTCTTCTTCCTCAGCTCATTAATGCATGTCTTTTTGATCCTTTAAGTTTAATACATGATTCAAAACATTCTGATTGCCTCCGCCATTTACATCACCCACTGAATCACCTTAGCATACACGTATTATTTGTACCGTTTTAATTTGCATTAACTTATATGTTTCTTTGAAAACCCTCTTTTAGTCCATTTGTATAGTGTGGCTAATTAGTACTATTGAAAGTTTCTCGACGTCAGGAGCCATATCTTCTATTTCTATTACATTTCCCTAGGGTACCTGTCCTAATGCTCAGAAACATTTATTGAGCACCCAGTGATGTTTAATGAATGTTATTGACTGACAAGACTTTCATGCAATTGAAATAGCAATAAGAAATCCGAGAGGTTTCTGGGAAACAAGCAGAGAAACAGAGGCCAGAGGTGTTCAGATTTCAGTTTTATTCATGTAATGAGAGTAGTTTCACCAGACAACAGTCCTAGTTTTTCTTAAACCTTTCCATGCACGTAAGTGTTCCATGTCTTTAAGCATTTTCAATGTCTTTTTTGTTATACTCTGACAAAATTTGTATGCTTTTCTCTCTAAGGAAAATGACCCTAACTGAAAGGTGAAAAAATGCCATAATTTATATAATGGTATTATATTTTCTTTCTAATATTCTCCAATTATGGAGAGCTTTAAGATTGTCCCTGTTAGCTAACTATGCCATGTACTGTAATTTTAAAAATGAATTCATTTTACCATTTTTATCTTCTTGTGACATATCATCAAATTTTCAACAGTATATGTGACCAGCATATAAAAATCTAAAAGAAATCATACATTCTTTGAAAAACATGGAGTATATTTAAATAATAAATATAAGTTGGTATATATCTTTCTTGGTTTAATGTGGCAAAAATTTTGGGAGACCTTTGTGTATAAATAGATAACAAAAGAAACTTAATTTTTTCTATTTTCAAATTTTCTTGAACTAGTGTAATAAATGCCACAAGAAGAGAGAAAATGATATAAGCAGTGCCATCTTGCAAGGAAACACTGTGGTGCATAATTGTCTTAGTAATTCTCTACCTTGAAAAGTAGTCAAATTGTCTTCACTTCAGATAAATCATAGGGCCATAAGTCAGATGTAATTACAATATAAATATTCATGTACTGTATAGCATTTATGGTAATATATATGTATAGATATGTGTGTATATCTATATACATGTTTATAATAGATTCTGATTAAAATATATTGTAGAAGTGGAAAAAAAGGTTTTTTGGTTTTTTGTTTGTTTGTTTGTTTTTTTGAGACAGAGTCTCACTTTGTTGCCCAGGCTAGAGTGAGTGCCCGGGTGTCAGCCTAGCTCACAGCAACCTCAAATTCCTGGGCTCAAGCAATCCTGCTTCCTCAGCCTCCTGAGTAGCTGGGACTACAGGTATGTGCCACCATGCCCGGCTAATTTTTTCTATATATATTAGTTGGCCAATTAATTTCTATTTATAGTAGAGGCGGGGTATCGCTCTTGCTCAGGCTGGTTTTGAACTCCTGACCTTGAGCAATCCACCCACCTCAGCCTCCCAGAGTGCTAGGATTACAGGTGTGAGCCACCACACCTGGCCAAGAAAAAATTTTGAGATAGTAAGTTTTTAAATGGGAATCTTGAAGAAGGAAAAATAAAAATACTGTAATAACACCTGAAATTGACACATACAATATTTTATATGGTAATTGTCATTGATATTAATGTTGTCATCCACAGAATGCAGTGTGCAAGAGAGGACAAGAGTATTGAATGTCAGCAAAACAGCTTACTCATGGGTGTAGGCTCATGTCTGGCATACGAAATACTATACTTTGTCTTAGTCAAAAGGTTGAGAAGTGATGCCATATAAATAAATTTGGTCCTCTCTACTAAGAATATCAGGAATTAGTACTGCTTAATTATATTCCTGGGGCTAAGATATAACTAAGGTTATTGGTCCCTGGGCCTCAATACATTCAGCTATTTTAGTAGCAGGCATCTTTCACTCAGGGGCCATACGAAGGTAACAATCAGATAAACAGTATATATACTTAAAGTAAATGAGGGTGTTTTGCTTCAGAGTACTTGGAGTGACTTCTTTGGTTTGTTTTCACCCTCCTGCTCTCAGGCATCATTACTTTTTGTCCCTTGTCCAAATGAGCAAGGCATTAGGTCTCTATCACGGAGAATTTCTGTTGTTTCCAACTTTTGCTCATTTTGAAGGAAATGTATATTGGACTGTGTGTGAAGACCAGTAGTAGTCTGAAACAAGCCTTTGAAATGCAAATATAAAATTCTCTAGTTGGAACATTTTTATGAATTTTTAACGTATTTTTATGTATTTTTAGAAGATATTAGAAGTCTTTCAAATTTTTGGCAGTAGTTCTGTGAGCCAAATTTAGTGTTTTATAGAAAAAAACCAAGGTAGGTATACCTTCTGCTTTTAGATATGCTTAAGCTGAGATGAGAAGGAAAATTAGTGTCTCTTTTCTTCCTTTCATCAGTGTATCATGTGCAATTCTATCAAAGTCATGATCAGTAAGTAACATAAAGCTATGTAAATGAAAAGCAAAACTGCAAACATGTTAGTAAAGGTTTATTTTCATTGACACTATTTTCTAATTCCCAAACATCTGGAATCTGGAAAATACATAGTAGTTTCATTAGGCATGTTGATGTGAGATAAAAAACAATGAGGGAAAGATTTGCTTAAGTATTTGAGGATAACCCTAATGATATCCAGGGTTTGAGATGGCTGTGATTTAGAATTGTCCTGTATTTTTTCAAAACAAAAGAAAAATGAAAGAAATGCTTTGACATTCTACCCAATATGTTGGTTACAGAATATATTTTGAGAATCACATTAAAACAAACAAACAAATGCCACCTACCTCAAAACTGTTTAAAATAGTGAAGAGGGTGGCTGCCAGGTCAAAATATACATATCACAAACTGTAAAGACTAGACATATATATATGCAACTTACCATTATAATGTAAAACTCACAAAATTTTAAAACATTTATTATTCTAGTCCAGCAGTTTTCAAAAATCATGTCTTGAGCAACTACTCCATAGATTCTGACTTAATTTGTGTGAGATGGGACTCAGTAATGGTGATTCTCTGGATGATTCTGATGTGAATATCTGGTCGAGAAATACTGCTTTACACCATGGACCCTTGAAAGGAAAGCAAAAACTAGGGGAGGTTGGTCGTCTGTTGAAATCCTTGCTTGCCACTGGCTGTGTGGCCTTTTTGCAGATGCGTCCTCCTCTATCACATGGGAAATACAAATTCACAGGATTCCTTTGAGAATTACATTTGGTAATGTTTATAAAGCACCTGGTATGACTCAAAAATACTTGTTCTTTACCTTTAGTGCAATTTTTAGTCTCTGATAACCCCAGGCAAAAAGTCATCTTGTCTTATAAGTAAAAGTAGTGTCACCACCCCCAGTATGTTATCTAGCAAATTTTTTTTTTTTCCAAGAAAAAATGTATTTTTTTATTTTGGCATATTATGGGGGTACAGATTTTAAGGTTTCAATAAATGCCCATTTCCCCCCCTCCCCCCAACAGTCTGAGTCTCAATCATGACCATCCCCCAGATGGTGCACATCTCACTCGTTATGTTTGTATATACCCGCCCCCTCCCCCCTCCCCAATACCCTATTACTGTAGCACCTATGTGTCCACTTAGGTGCTACTCAGTTAATACCAATTTTCTGGAGAATATATCTGGTGCTTGTTTTTCCATTCTTGGGATACTTCACTTAGTAGTATGGGTTCCAGCTCTAACCAGGAAAATATAAGATGTGCTATATCACCATTGTTTCTTAGAGCTGAATAGTACTCCATGGTATACATATACCACATTTTATTAATCCATTCTTGGATTGATGGGCACTTGGGCTGTTTCCACAGCCTTGCAATTATGAATTGTGCTGCTATAAACATTCGAGTGCAAGTGTCTTTTTTGTAGAGTGTCACTGGATCATTTGGGTAGATGCCCAGCAATGGGATTGCTGGATCAAATGGTAGATTCACTTGTATCGCTTTAAGGTATCTCCATATTGCTTTCCACAGAGGTTGAACTAGTTTGCAGTCCCACCAGCAGTGTAGGAGTGTTCCTCTCTCTCCGCAACCACGCCAGCATTTATTGCTTGGAGATTTTTTGATAAAGGCCATTCTCACTGGGGTTAAGTGATATCTCATTGTGGTTTTGATTTGCATTTCCCTGATGATTAGAGATGTTGAATTTTTGACCATTTTCAAGGATTCTTTGGGGATGAGATTAATACTTCATGTAGTTTTTTCTTTTTGTCTTGTTTCCCCTTCTTCTTGAATTCTCAGTCTTTGTCTCCCATTTTGCTTCTTGCTTCTGACTCCATTTCTGCTTTATAATGTACCTCTGGACAAGGTCCCTATACCTTTGCTAACAAAGTATCAACTGTAGTTGACTTTATTGAAGGTCAGCAAACAACTGAAAATTGTATATCAGATAGCCTGTTATTAAAAATATCTCAATCATTTCTGGCTCTAAGGAATTTTTATTGGCTGTTTCTTCTACTGGGGGTCTGACCTCCTTTTATGTTCCTCTCCTCCTTTTATTCTTCCCTCGCCCTCTATCACGTTTTTCTAGGTTTTTTTTTTTTCCTTCTAAATCTTCTGAATAACTATTTAGTCCTTAGGTTTCTATTTGGCTCATTTCTAGGCCATTCAGTTATACTTATATATAATTAGTATGTTTTTGCCACAAAGTTGTAGAACATGGTATTTTGATACATAAAAACTGTTCTTGCTTCAAAGAGGAATTTTGCTAATCATCAGAATGATGATTTTCCTAACCATTGTACAATGTTAGCACAATTGATATTTTTGGTATGTATAAATGCCTGAATAATTACTCAGTTGAGATAGCAGAGCACCTTCTAGAGATCAATAGAGATATGGTTGTGTCCTGGAAAACTTTAAGTATTAGTTGTCAGTCTATAGCTTTGATCTTAACTAAATAGAAGAATCCATACAACATCTTATGTTGAATGTAACTGTCATTTTGAGTCTTTTAGGATGTGTTTATATGCAAAAGGGCTAAGAGAATTGGCTTAGGGATAAAATAATTCAGTGTGTCCATTTGAAAGTTGGAAAATACCTAGAATTTTAAGTTGTTTGTATAGTTAATACCTGGTTATTGATTTTTTTTTAGTTCTCTCTCTTTTTATGTGTTTTAAAACCTTTTTATATAGTGATAATTATTTTTTATATAGAATCTAGAACCTAAAACAAGTGGAAAGGAAGAAAATAAAAATGATCTGAAATGTTGCAATCTAATGATCATTGACACTGACATCTTCATTTTTAATCTTTCTTTCCCTTTATTTCTAAGCAAATATTTCTGCTTACTAATAAAAAGATATTTATATAAATATCATTATGTAATTAATTTCTTATGCCTAACAACATTAGGCAAACATCTTTTCATATTATTAGATATTTACCTATGATATTACTTTCAATGCTTTATATAGTATCTCATTGTATGGACATACTAATAATTTATTTATTTTTCTATTATTGAACATTTAATGTTTCCCCCTACATTTTTATTATAAACAAAATTCTAGTGAAAATTATTTTAATTAAACCATTTCATACATTCAGAGTAGATTTTTTTTAAGACTTCATTTTTTTTTTTACAGCTATTTTAGGTTCATGGCAAAATCAAGAGGAAGGTACGGAGATATTCCGTATACCCACTAACGTCACATATGCATAGTCTCTGTCACTATCAACATCTCCCACCAGAGTTATTAGGTCATTAAATATGAAATGTCTGATTTCAATTCAAAAGTTTATTATATCTCAAACAAGAAGCAGTACAGTTAGTCAAAATATGACCCTAAACCAGGCGTCCTCAAACTACTGCCCACGGGCCACATGCGGCCTGCCTAGGACATTTATCCTGCCTGCCGGGTGTTTTTGCCACTGCTGCCTGTCCTGCTTAGCAGGCGACTCGTCCAGGGTCCACAGTGCGCATGTGTGGAATGTATGCCTCACTCTCCAAAGGCCCTCCAACGGTCTGAAGGACAGTGAACTGGCCCCCTGTTTAAAAAGTTTTGAGGACCCCTGCTAAACTATCAACACAGTTTTGCCATCTTAACATAGCTTGTCTATGCCAGCAGCAAAGAAACCTGGAGAACGAGTGGCGATGAAATTGCAAAAGGAGTTTTTCATAGCTTGTGAGAATTGAATATTTTTCCTTGCAAGTAGTGGTCCAAACTAACTACTGTAGTTACTTGGTGTAAGGTCTGGTGAATATAGTGGATGACAGAGAGTTTCCAAGTCTACCTTTTGTAGTTTGAGCAGCGTTGTTCGTGCAACATGTGGTCGAGCATTGTCTTGCAAGAGGATTGGCCTGTCTCTATTGTCCAATCTTGGCTGCTTCATCACATCATTTCAACCAATTTGTTGCAGTAGACATCTGCTGTAATTGATTGACCAGATTTCATGAAGCTGCCTATATTGGATAATACCAGTGCTAGACCACCAAACAGATACCATTAGGTTTTTTTGATGAATAATTGGTTTTGGACTATGTTTTTGCACTTCATCTCTATCCAATCATTGTACCAAATGTTTGCAATTGTCAAAAAGAATCCATTTTTCATCACATATAATAATATGGTGCAGAAGTGATTTGCCTTTATGTCATGACAACAGCAAAGAAAGGCAAGCTTCAAGACAATTTCTTTTCTGATGTTTGTTTAATTCATGCAATACCCACCCATCCAGCTTATTTACATTGTTTCAAATGGTCCAATATTGTTCTTATAGTAATGTCAAACCTTACTGCTAATTCATGTGTAGGTTGAGGTGTATTTGCTTCCATACAGCTTTCAGTTCAGCATTATCCATCTTGGTGTTAGACCATCCACATGGCTCATTTTCAAGATTAAAATCACCAGAACTTCTCAAACCATTGATGTACTGTGCGTTCATTAGCCACATGCTTCCCAAACACTTTGTTGATATTTCAAGCTGTCTGTGCTGTATTAGTTCCATGACAGAACTCATATTTACAAATATCACAAATTTTTGACTTTTTCATGATTTCACAAAAATTGCTCTAAAAAAATCTGAGGGATAATCATAACCCAAAACGTGTATCTAAAGGAATAAGGATGTACCTTCACAATGAAAATAAGACAAGAAGTGTCAGAGTGAAATGTCACAGATATCAACTGTCAAATGCCTTAGCACTTAAGGAAATCAGACATTTCATACATAATAACCTAATACATTTGTTACAATTAACAAACCCACATTAACACATCATTATCATCCAAATTCTATAGTTACATTAAGTTTCACTCTTGGTGTTGTACATTCTATGGATTTGAACAAATGTAGAAGGACACGTATCTGCCATTATACTATCATGTAGAGTATTTTCACTGTCCCAAAAAATCCTCTGTGCTCTACCTACTCATTTTTTATGGTTACAAAGCAATACTGCCATCTAATATTTAGAGTAATATTTATTTTTACTCTAATTATAAAAATAAATTTTACTCTTGTAGGAAATTAAAGAAAACTATGAAAAAGAAATAAAAACCAACTTTAATTTTAACAGCTAGAGGAAAACATTAACATTTTGGTACCTATTATTTGACAGATAGTTTGTGTTATTTTATATATAAATATTATAAATACTGCTGTTTTATATACACTAATGCATTTTAATGCACATTGGACTATTTTTATAATGCTGATTTTCCCAAGTAGAGTTAGAGTTCAAATGCTATGAACTTTATTTTAGCAGCTTCTTGTAATCTTGATTAATTGATGTTGGTAGACTCACAAAACTGGCATAAAAAGGCATGTTCATCTTCTTATTTTCTTAAGAAGGATAAATATAATTTTCAAATTTGGTAATTATTTCTATAAAAGTGGAAAAGAGGATCAAAAGCAAATATAAACATAGTGGTGTTTGTAGGTATTTATTTATTTTTTGTTTTTGTCTTAGAATTCTCATATATTTTCTTCAAATATCTCTTTTTAAATTAGCAAATTGTGTGAGAAAATATACAATAAATGTTTTTAAGTGATTGCTATGTTAATAACGACTATTCGTCAATCAGGTTTTTTTTTTACTCCTATACTTACTTCTATGTACCAGGCATAGTCGTAGAGGCTGGGTTTATTTTACCTTTTCTTTTCTTATTTTATTTAATTCCATGGAAAACTGAATGATTAAGATAATCTAAGCAGATTAATTCATTTAATGAATATTTATTGCATACCCTCCGCTGCATGGGGGTTAAGTGCTGGCAGTAGAGAGATGAATAAGATATGATTCCTGTCCTCAAGAGCTCAAGGTCTATTAGGAAACACAGCAGGTCAACAAATGATTATAATCCAAAGTGGGAGATGCAGCAGTTTGGTGTGCTTGCTGTCCAGGGTAGCAGGCAGCAAGAAGTGACCCCTCTGCAGGTGAGGGGAAACTTTGCATAGGAGAAGACACTTGAGCTGGTTATGGAGGGGTGCAGCAGTTGGCTAATACAAGAAGATGGAAAGCAAGGGTCTACTTGCTACCTTAGTCTTGAGGTAAAGGGAGAGAATGAAGATGTATAACAGGTTAGCAGATGGCATTAGCCTTGGTGAAGTCGATAAAAGCCTATGGGTCAATTAGACAGTGATTTTATGAAACTGAGCTTGATTAACATGAGATACTTTTGTGTTAAGCTTAATTAATAGATATTTGCATGATTAACAATAAAATAAACTAAGACAAATCTTGAAGTAGTTATATTTCTTTGTTTATAAAATATGTATTTACTCATTGAAAAATTATAATAATACAGAAAAAAGAGGAAAACAAATACTATCCAGCCATAATCACTGTTATGCCTTGTACATAACATGTACATTTGAATGGACGTGCTTTAGAAATCTTTCTAAACATATAAACACCCTTTAAAAGTGGAATCACCCCCCATAATATGCCGAAATAAAAAAAAAAGTAGAATCACTTTCTTCTCACATATCATGAAATCTTTCTCAAAATAAACATAATTTAATATTTCATGTAAATATATAACATTCTGTTGTATGGATATGCCACAATTTTTTTGAACAAATTTACCTCTTCTAGTACCTTTGAGATTTTTCTTTTTTTTCTATTAAAAATAATGCTATGATAAACACCATTTCATAGTTCTCTTTTTTCATTTCTTTATATCTTTAGAATAAATTACAGGGTTAAAGTGTATATATATTTCAAATGCTGCCAAATTGGCCTCCTGAATGTTTGTATCATTTTGATAATATTTTTACTAAGTGTTGTAAGAGAATATAAGTAAATCTTACTTTGACTTAAATTGCTTTTCTTGTAAAGGTAACATTATTCTGTTCTCAAAATAAAACCATTAGTGCCAATATACTTCAATTAGGCTTTTGATTAAATTATAAATAAATTGAGAGGAGATCAATACCTCTGTGCTTCTGAATTACCCCCCTCAAGAATATTAAATGAAAGTGTAACAGACAAAATTGGATGTAAATAAATTTAAGGTAATATGATTTTACATATTTATGGAACATTTTCTCTAACAAATTAATAGAAATTTGTATTTGAGTAGATATTTGACAAAACTGAAGAAATTTATATTTTATAAAGGATGATACTAAGAAGCTTCACATTTTCAGTTATGTTCCATTATTAAATAATAAGATCATCCAGATTTCGTACCCATAGCTAATTTTCTTTGTCCTCAAAGAAATTCACAGAACAAGTTTTGCTAACTCGAATGACTACCTTCCACTAGACCAAATTGCTACTTAGTTCAGTGTCTTTAATTAACCCCTAGTGATCTCAAAGAAGTAAGACAGCTTCTTGAAGTGTCCAATTTTCTACTGGAGTGTTTCAAACTGTAAAACAAAACTATAGGTTTATGTATGCTTCATTATTATTACTATTCAATATTCAAAGTTAAAAAGATAATTACCTTAACTCCCTAAGATTTAACAGCAACTCAAAGCCCTGTATTAATATATTGATCAAGTCTTTATAATTACTATGTACCAATAGCTCAGGCATCCAGAATTCTTGGTGAATGAGTTATTTTAGATAGCCATTTTCTGAATAATGGAATTTTTCCCCATAAGAATTACAAATATTTCAGAATTATCTATTACACTTTCTTGCCTTATTTAAGAAAGCCTCAGGTAATCATTTTGTATCATCCTCAGGGCCTATTAGATTTTATTTTTGCTCATGCTAATTGATCACATATTGCTCTGCTAAAAATTCTTGAGCCTGCTTTGCATTTTTCAGTCTTCTAATGCTATTTGCCACTTGTCATGTTTTTCTGTCAGTGTACCTACTTCATCTATTTCTAATATGCTGATGCTAATCTGGCATAAATAACTATGCTTGTTAAGACTGTACAAAGCAAAAGTAGATGAAAGCTAAGAAACAAAATGACAGCTTCTTTGGTAGAGAACAAGCATTCTCCTTTATAAATATACCTTTTATTAATACACTGACCAGCTCAAAAGTCCAATTTGCTAATTTCAGACACTGTTTAAGTTTTGAATAGTTCAGCTATTTTTCTTATTCTAAGTGCTCCTCTTGACCAAAACTAGTTGCCAAGCAAAAGTGAGTTTTAGGGAAGGCATACAAAAAGCTGTCATGTCTTTCTCCCACACTATCATCAGATGAAGGTACAACTTCACCTTAAATTGCACCAACTGTAGTCTCTGTAAGCAAATTTCCATGTCTTCTCTGTTTTTCCAACATCAGCTGTCCTCTGCCTATGAGGTTCTATGAGCTTATTAACATCAGCTCTTGTTCTCACCCCACTTCTCCCATTGCTTTCATATGTTTTTTTTTTTTCCTTTTAGGTAAAAAATGAAGCAAATACCAAAGTGTTTTAGCTTATTTTTAGCAGCACACATATTTAAAAAGAACTAATCTTCTTGTTATTCAGGAGAAATAAGCATACTGTACATTTAGGAATTGTCTGGCCAGAGTTACTGGATTAAATTGGAGTTAAAGTTCTCATTTGAGTTTGACAGTCTCTTATATTACAATATGCACTGAAATCCTCCTTGGCCTGAATGCAAATTGGAACTGGTTGGGCAATGCCCTTAGAGACGAGGGAAAAATGTTTGGAGAAATAACTGATTATGGACATAAAGTTTTAAAAAAAGTTAGAAAGTATGCCTAGTGATACAAGTTATAAAAAATAAGTCAAAAGAAAAGTGTCATCTTCATAAGTCTAATTTTCTAACCAATATTTGATATGTATTTTTGTTACCTAACTTAGGAAACATGATTATGAAATAAATAAAAAGAAATATTAGCTTTAGGGAGCATTAGAAATAACATTTAGATATTATACATGGCATTGAAATATTTGAGCCCTGTGCCATCCTTTAAGGCAATCAGGCTAAAGTAAGTAGGTTATTATTTTCTGATATGTATGAAGTTGTTATTAGAAAACTCCTGACTAATCTGTTTCCCATTTTTACTAAGAATAGGATAAATCACACATAATCTATCCATTATTCTTCTAGAATTCTTTTTGGAATACACCTATAGGAGGCAGGGGACTTTAAGAGCCTCATGATTCTATTTTTAAAAGACCAACCAAAAAGAATGGAAAGATATGAGCATTTTCTCATTTAAATGATATATAAAGAGGAAGATCTTGCTCAATTCTATATTAAAGATGTTGGTCATTTTCTTCCCATCAGCAGTGCTGCTGATGGGGAGCACTGACCTTGGGTTTTCTCCTTCCCATAATCCACAGATATGTCACTTTTCCATTTCTGAAAGAAGTGCTTAACATATTATATGAAACTACAGTGAAGGTTTGCAGTTACTATTTTAAAAAATAATTTATTGTATACATATTCATGCAGTTTTGGAGAACTCTTATATTTCAGTTTTCTTGTAATTTTTTAAACCTATAAAATGAATGTTTATTTATTTAAAGTATAATATACCATGATAAGATATAAATCCTTTTAATGAGAGGAAGACTGATGGTCATGTTTTTATCATTCTTTTACCATTCTATTCCATGACAGAAGTGTATAGCAATTTTTAAATTTGTACTAGATGCAAATTATATATTGTGCAAATATTTATTTTACAAATATGGTTAAACCAGGATGATTGTTTAGAAATATTTTAATGCACTAATAGGCTTAAATAATTATCAGGCTACTTACATGAAAGTGGTCACCTATCAGATTGTATGTCTCAAAGTATTTTCAAATATATTTAAAAAACTAGAATTAATTATTACAATGCAAAAATTAATTCTAAATCCTTGAATTACTGCCTATTCAGAAGATGTAGTAGCTGTGTTAGTAAGTCATGTAAAACATCCTTGCAAAGTATATGTTACTATAAAAAGACACATTGATTTGAGTTTGTGGCAGCAACCTTAGTGGCAAAAAGCACAGAGTCCAGAGCCAGATTGTGAGACCATGTGCTAGTTACTAGTCTGGTCTGTGCCTCGGTTTCCTCATCTGTAAAAGTAGGATTAATAATGGTACTTACCATGTAGAGTTGAGGAGGGTCTTGAATGAGTTAGTCAGTGTAAAGTGCTTAGAACAGGGCCTTGCCCAGGCAAACTCCACAAAAGTGCTGGCTGTTATGATTATGCAGGTGAGAGTGAATGGAATAATACCCACGGAGTGCCTACACATTGTCTGGAACTAGTCAGGCATAAGTCTTCAAATCCCCACAACAGCCCTTCAAGGCAAGTGGTATGCATACCTTACAGATGAAACTGAAGTCCATAGATTAATACGGCAAAGTCACATTGGCAGCATCTGCTAGAGACATGAGTAAAGCTCTACTCTGTGTGAGTTCAAAGCCTGGGCTCTTTCTATTAAGCCATGTTGTAGTTCTAACCTTTTATACTTAATAAACGTATTTGAGAATAGGAGGACACTTTTCAAATGCACAGAATATACAGAATATTAAAATAGCTAAATTATCTACAATTTTAAAAAATCAGAGAAATCAGTAATTTTATGAATACTTGTCTTTTTCTCCTATATCTGTTTTTTACAAATAGCTGTTAATATAGAAACCATTGCAAAGAAAATTATAGTTGCTACCTAATACACTTGAATATATTTATTTTTAAAGAACCCAACTATTTCACTGCTATTGTTTTCTGATTTAATCACAGAAGGAGCCAATCTTCTTTGCTTTTTCCTTTTTTGATTATTATTTTCTACTGAAGAAAGGTTGAAATTATTTAGGATTAACCATAATGCTATATACAAACTACAGTATAGGTAGTTTAATCACCTTCAAATGAAACATCAGTTTGACATACTGAAAATTTATCAGCAACGATCTTTTCCAAAATGAATAACTTTCTGATAAAAATAATATATCCTGAGAAATACTCTTAGAGAAAATTCAGATGCTATATAAAAGTACAAAGAATAAATAAGAAAATGTTCTAAATCTTACCTTAGAGAATCTGCCATTGTTAATATTCTGATTCATATTTTTCCAGACATTTTTCTGTTCTTAAATTGTATAGACACAGAGATATAGAATTTTTATATAAATGTAATTATACTGTATATCATATATTGCAGTTTTCTATATCAACACATATAAATAGACTTTGTTATTTTTATTTGTTGAATAGTATTTTTCTAGTTTTCATAACAGATGAAAAATGCTGTATGAGCATTACACAGAAATGTTGTAAGTTTGATATTGCACTTGATTTAAATTTAGCAACCTACTCTTCTTTGTGTATATAATTGATTTCATTTTTTAAATTGAGGTAAAATATAGATATATATTTTATCACCCTTGCCATTTTTAAATGTACAGATCAGTAGTAATAAATACATTTATTTATATTCTTTTTTTCTTTCCTCTCTCCCTCTTCCTCCCCTTCTCTAGCCTCTGATAATCATAAATCTAGTTTCTATTTTCATGAGATCCACTTTTTTTTTAAATTCACACATATGAATGAGAACATGCAATAGCTGTCTTTTTGTGCTTGACTTATTTCACTTAACATAATGACCTCTACTACCAACCATGTTGCTGCAAATGACAGGATTTCATTCTTTTTAATGGCTGAGTAATATTCCATTGTGTGTGTGTACACACACACACACACATACACATATTTGCCTTATTCATTTAGTCATTGATGGGCACTCAGGTTGATTCTATATTTTGACTATTGGAAATAGCACTGCAATAAACATGGGAGTACAGATCTGATATATTGATTTCCGTTCTTTTGGATATATACCTAGTAGTGGAATTGCTGGAGGATATGGAAGTTCTGGGTTTTTTTTTTTTTTTTTTTTTTGAGGAACCTCCATACTGTTTTCCATAGTGACTGTACTGATTTACATTCCCACCAACAGTGTGTGAGGGTTCCCTGTTCTTCAGCTTCTTGTCAGCATTTGTTATGGCCTATCTTTTTGCTACAAGCTATTTTAACTGGGGTAATATGATATTGCATTGTAGTTTTAATTTGTATTTCCTCTGATAATTAGTGATGTCAAACATTTTTTTCATGCACCTATTGGCCATTTGTATGTTTTCTTTTCAGAAATGTCTGTTCAGATCTTTTGCCTATTTTTTAATCAGATTTTTTTGTTATTGTTTCAGCTCCTTACATATTCTGATTATTAAACCCTTGTTTTCTCCCATTCTGTGGGTCGTCTTTTCACTTTGTTGATTGCTTCCTTTGCTGTGCAGAAGCTTTTTAGCTTGATCGAATCCCAGTTGTCTATTTTTGCTTTGGTTGCCTGTGCTTTTGAGGTCATACACATGAAATCTTTGCCCAAATCAATGTGCTGAAGCACTTCCTCATTTTTTTCTTCTAGTAGTTTCATAGTTTCAGGTCTTCGATCCAAGTCTTTAATCCATTTTGATTTGATTTTTTTGTGTATGGTGAGAGATAGGGGTCTAGTTTCATTCTTAGACATATAGCTATCTAGTTTTCCTAGCACCATTTATTGAAAAGACTGTCCTTTCCCCATTGTATGTTCTTGGCACCATTGTCAAAGATGAGTTGGTTGTAAATGGACGGATTTATATCTAGGTTCTCTATGCTGTTCCACTGGTCCATCTGTCTGGTAACTGATTTATTTGTACTTCCTGGGCAAAAATCTCTGTTATTATGGCAGATCATCATGAAAAAAATCCTTTTAGTTAAATTTTGGGCTCGTTTTCCTCAGGCGTCTCCTTTCTTTTGAAACAAATTGAACCTGTGCCTGTTGACTCCTCTTTTGTGGTTGACAGTCTCTCTTTCACTAGCATAATTCTTGTATGGAGTTCTTCAAAGTGAAATCAGGCTTGTAGTAGTGATGGAGTCCTTCTGTAGAGTTGGAAACAGCACATATTGGACTGTCTGGTATTACTAAGAAACATAAGAGGTGAAGGGATGAAGGAGTGGGGTATACCTGTATTAATACAATAAAGGGTCCCCAAATACTTTTAAACTTCTTAATTTTATAAATAAAATGCAAGTCAAGAAAGGCGGACATGCTGGAAAGCATCCAGCTGGGTTGTGACAGAGGCAGTGTTGGACCCTCTGGTTTCTCATCTTTCTACTACTTATATCAGTCATTCTGCCCCTGACACCTTGTCCAATTTCTAGTCCTCCTCTTCATCCATCCCTGAGGAGAACTAAGTTACAGAATAGGAATGAAAGGAGAATAGGTATAAAAAGACTTCAGGGTAAGGATAAACTAATGAATTTAATTGTGTTAGGGAAGTAGTAACGATAATAATTTTTATCTGCTTTATTAAAAATTTTCAAATATTTACTTGAGACTGCTAGCTTCTGGCAGTCAGTTTCTTCAAACAAAAACTTAGTATCAAAGGAATGAAAATTATGTATGTAGTTTGTAGTACCATACTTTTGGGCTTAATAATGAGAAAGACTATTTTATTATTTTACATATAATGTCAGTAACTCGGCATAATAGAATAATAGATATATCATTAATTTGATTAAGTAATATTTTTGATCGAGGACATAGGAAGGTCATTACATATAGTTATATGAAATAATGTTTAGGTTTATATTACAAACCAGGAAAAATGAATACATTTTTAGAAATGTAATTTTTAGAAAATGAAGTTATACTGTCACAAAATATCAAGAAGATGTATCACAAAGACTAAATGGAGAAATATTTATTGATATACATGCTTTAATTTGTGAGTTTTGTGAGGAGAAATGCATAAGGTAGACAATGTAATAAGTAAAGAAATCCAACAATTAGAATATTAGAAGTGTATAATTAGCTGAATGTTTAATGTGCTAATAGTAAATGTTTCACTCATTTTCATTCTATGTCAAAGTGGAAATATCAGTTCAGAAAATAGAGTTTTAATGGCGTCTATGCTCCACATTTTTGAAGACACGTTTCCACATTGAGCACTTTAGATTCCCTGTGGAATATTTGCAAACATTTAAAAGATTCAAACTGTTATTATTACATTCAAAATAAAGTCTTTTAGGTTTAATCCTATGCAAGCAATTAGACTCTATTAACAGAAAAACTTGGATTTTTACTTTAACCTTTGTAACCTTTTTGTGAACATTTATTTAAATACATAGGTGTGTCATTAAGATGCTATTTGTTATGGAACAAAATTCTATCTGAGGCTAGTCTTTAGTGAATGTTATATTTCAGGCTTTAAACACTGAATTATCTCATTATAAGGGGCTTTACTTAAAGTAATATGACATTACAGATTCAAAATATATAGCTATAGCAGCATTACAATAATAGATACATATATATAAATATTTTTGAATTATATGTAAGCATGCAGTATATGCATTTGTTTACAAGGCTACCATAGCTGCTATTCTTGCGGATTGTTTAGAATACTCTGTTAAGAAGTGAAAAGTTATCATTTAAATCTTGGCCATGGGCTGTTTTTGTTCCAGATTGCTGGATGGTCATATGAAGGCCAGGGAATGAATGAGTACATATTTATTCCTTCTACAGATAAGTTTTAAGTTAACACCCATTGTTTTCCAGAAACTGTATTGAGCATAGGTAAATGACTATTACAAGAAAATTAATTTATGTATATCCTAGTAAAATATTTCAAAAGTATTACCTTTGAACATTTATAATGAACAAAGATGACCTACACTTATTTTGGTTCCAAACTTTTGACCACAATGCTGCTGACAAATTTATATGTTTATAACACCAATGAGTGACCAGAAATCCTTTTCAGGTTGAACGTTCATTCATTCAACAAACAAAATTTTTAGACACCTTTATTTATGTATGAACTTAGATTTATATATAGCTAAATTGATCATTTTCTTTATGATTTTCTTCATGGCTTTTAAGCACAGAAAGCCTTTTCCTCACAGAGCTCAGATAAATATTCATATGTGTTATCTTCCAAAATTTTAATAGTTGAATTTTTACATTTAACTTTAATCATCTGGAATATATTTTGAAGTTTGTGTAAAATTGGGTCATGATACATCTGTAATATTATAAAGAGTAAAGATGTATGCACAGTATCTAGCACTGTGCCAGGGTGATAACTGGTGTTTAGTATCTTTTTTGAATCTACCTTTTTACTTTCCCAAAGCCAATCAGGAAATATATTCAGTCAGTCTCTGAGGACAAACATCTAACCTAACAAGAGCCAAGTTCTTGAGGCTGAGGCCTTCATCGAAGATTAAAGGAGAAGGAGATGCAAACAAATAACTATAATATAATATAACTCTCATGTGACAAGAGGACAGACAAACTTTCAAAGGAGGCAATTCTTACTGATGCTTCCTGAGAGATGATTTGAAGTTTATGAAATGCATGGGAGAGAAATGGCTTTTCAGAAAGAAAGAATTCACCTGAGAGAATCCTGTGTGTTCAGGGACTTCTAGGAAGCACAGCAGGGTGCTGACATGGCTTACAGGGTGGAAGGGTGGAGGGTGGAAGGAAGACTTGGGTCAGACAAAGAAAGGACTAGCAGTTAGTCACACTGAGGATCTTGGTCTAGTACTTCTTATCTATATTAGTGTGCTAGTAGCATGATTCATTCAGACCTTTTTTATTCTGACATATCTAGTGCAACTTTTAGAATTTAAAATTTAAAATCCATTTCATGTAGTTTTTTATTCTGAATCATTGACAATCCATGGTACTCCAGGTTGGTCCATATCAATGAATATCTAATTTCTGGTAATGCTTGGATTATGTGGATTGGAAATTTTGCCTGAGTGTCGCCATTGATATTTTCACTCATGTATAGATCAGTTTACTTAAATATGTGGAGAGAGTTTTGTCGTATAATTATGGAATAACAATGTGGTTTTGGAACATAGTACTGTGCCATATAAGTTGTCTTTGCTTTGAGACTTAAAAATTATAATGAACTATACCAAGACCATTTTGCTTTATTGACAGGATTTACAAATATATGTGATACCATTAATATTTATTAAGCATGTTAGGCTAACCATGAACTTTGTCAACATCTTAAAGCTAATCTCCCAAGGTGTTGCTTGAGAATATCTGAATATTTGGTACTCATCTAACTTGTTCCAAATATAGATGGAATGAGGATGTCTTCACATTTAATATATATCTACTATGAATAAAGAGTATATTTATATATACATAGTCTCTGAAGATTGTCTACTTATGCATTTGCTTTATGATAGTACATGATTCACTGTTTCATGAATATTATGAGAAAATGAATTATTCAAATGCATGGGTTGGTTTTCTTGGGCTCTGAGGATATTCCTGGGAAAACAACTCTGGCATTCAAGTAGTCATGGCTGATACACTGAGTTAAGATGGGGGAAATGAGGAAATCTGACTGTTAAGAAGAGATTTCAGGATGCCTGGGAGAGAATAAAAGCTAAGAGAAGAAGATTTTGAAGAAGGAACTACACGAAAAAGAGTGTTGTTGGGGAAAAGGCATTCCAGGGATAGAGTTATTGAAATGTTACTTGAACTTTCTCCAACCCAGCTATTTCTCTGCTTAGGAGGAGAAAGTCTATGAGCATGTAAAACCAAGTGATCTACAACAGAGTCTGATATCATTATGGGCCACCTCTAAAAGAGCCCAATATAAAAGAGAGCAAATAATTATATTTCTCATTTATTGGTAGAGTGATGGCCAAGTCTTAAGCAGAGTAGTGGGCTAGCACAGTGGTGTGGTTAGCCGTCTGAGCATTGGGCAAGATTTCTGCCTATTTATGTGCCTAGGAAATGAGTAGTTTGGATTGAGTGGTTCTGGAAACTTGTGACAAAGATGATATGTTCAGACACTGGAGTGTGGCCTGAAAAGAGGAGTTACTAGAGTGGCAAAGGGGGGACATCAGGTGTTTGTGAACGTCTACAGCAACCAATGATGATAAAGCTGTAAATTGAACTGGCCTGATTTGTGACTGAGGTGTTAGAAACTGATCCCATTGGGGACTCTAAAATAACTGAGAACTGGTAGGAGAGGTATATTTAAGTTACGAAAACAGGTATATTGGTGTTATGCATATTGATGTTATTTCATTTGTAGTCATGTGTTGATGTGACCTTGAAATATTTGGATTACATACTAACTTGACCTTTATTTTCACGGATGTCAATTGTAGTTTTTAATTGATGGCTAGGCAAGAAATAAACCAAACTGGATAAATCAGACAAAGTTTATTTATGGAAAGAAATGCTTTCCAACCATCTTTGCTTCATAGAATGCATAGAAGATAATGTATTTCTGTCATATCCAGGAGTAAAATGAAAGAATTTGGGAAGGACATCTCTATGTGGCTTTGTAAAAAATTGTTTTATTTATGTTATATAATTATAATAAGAGAAATAAACCTAAAATATTAGAAAAGACAAAAATTGCATGCATATCAAACTTTCAATCAAAATTTTAATAAATTTGACTTGGTTTAATGAACTCATAACTTCAGATGAAAGCATTTTAATGATAATCTTTTCAATACTTGATAGTTATCATAGATAAGAAGCTTTGTTTTAAAATTATTTTTTCAGCAGTTCAAATTTTTAAAAGTTAAAATGAATATTTAAATAATTCTACAGCTCTTATTTTTCTTTTAATGTCAATGTAATGCTAAAATTTCTTGTGGTAGATTCAAATGCATTTCAATTCCTATTGAATATTTTCATATCAAAGATTTCAAAACAACAGTTAAGTTCTAATTGCAAAGTGCACATGTATTTTTACTCTTTAGCCAGCTTGAATCCCCCAAGATGATCACAAAGTCAATGAACAGTATCAGATACATGGAAAGACAAATTAGGATTCAGCTTAAGAGCAGCATTATTTAGCAGTTCCCTCACCCCACCACTGTAAAGTGATCTTTGAGCTTTATTCCTTCACTTCTTGCATGTGAACTCTTCCATCAGCTCTATAGGCCACTTGAGCAAGGCAGGTGTCAATCTGATCTGTCCTGATCTGCTGCTAAAGAAGATATCCAGACAATAGACTATCTCCCTGGGAAGATTCATAGGCCACAGGGAAGTAAGTACAGTATATATCACTTCTTGTGCACTTCATCTGTGGGTATCTTAGGGTGAGTCTGACCCTAATCTCTGATGTTTCTCTGAGAAGTCCTGAAAAATGCTTATTGAGGTCAAAACCATCCAATGGGGAACTCTGGCTCCAAGGCCTGAGTGGATCACCATTTTTGCATACACTTCTAAGCCACTGAATGCATATTGATGTGCTGCAGTTCACCAGTTGGAAAGTGCTGATCTAAATCTTACAGAGGAGAGTAACACAGCAGAAATAACAGCAATAATCTCTAGTGACAGATTGTGATATTTCTGGGTCCCCCCAAAATACTTCACACAAGTGCAGATGATAGGACTGGGTTAAGAAGAGTCAGCTCACAGAGCACAGTTCAGCCATAAGCCAGGGGCAGATGGGAACCTGGGCAATCTCTTGAGCCCCAAGGTAGAGTTTCTCTGCTGTGGCTATGGGCCAGGGTGGAACTGAGAGTCTGTTATATCAAAACCTTAATGCCCACCAACATTGCCTCTGGGGCTGCCTGCCCCAGAAGAAAATCCTTATAAGCTGTGAGACACAAGCATCAAGTAACTTACAAAGAAAAACCTATCTGACTAATAGCAGACTTCTCAGAGGAAACCTTATAAGCCAGAAGGGAATGGGTTCCTATCTTTAGTCTTCTTAAACAGAATAACTGTCAGTCAAGAATGCTGTATCCTGCAAAACGAAGCGTCATAAATCAAATAGAAATAGTCTTTCCTGGATAAACAAACATTAGGGGAATTTGTTGTCAATAGACCTGCACTATGGAAAACCCTTAAAAGTGCTCTATACATTAAGCAGAACAATCAGTATCCCCTAATGTAAAGACAACCGAAAGAAAAAACGCACAGCTCTTATAAAACAGTAACAGAAGGGAGAAACCAAAGCAAGTATTTATCGGTAGCAATCAACATGATTGTTACAGTATCTCACAGATCAATATTAACATTGAAAGTAAATCGTATAAATGCCCCATTTAAAAGATATATTCATGGATTGGGAGAAGGGATAAAAACACAAATATATGTTGTCTTCAAGAAACCCATTCAACTTATAAAGCTTCTCATAGACTCAATGTATAAGGGTGGAAACTCATAGACTCAATGTATAGGGGTGGAAAAAATATTCCTTAAAATAGAAAACAAAAGTGAGCAGGAATAGCTATTCTTATATCAGATAAAATAGAATTTAAATCAACAACAACAACAAAATGATGATCATTATATAATGTAAAGGAATTTATTCAACAAGAAGATATAACAATCCTAAATATATATGCATCTAACACGACTCCTTGATTCACAAAACAAATGCTACTAGACTTAAGGAAGGACATAAACACGTCAGCTAGGCACGTCAACTCTTCACTTACAGAACTAGACAGAATATCAAGGCAGAAAATCACCAAAGAAACACTGGACTTAAACAGGACTCTAGAACAAATGGACTTTACAGAACATTATACCCCAAAGCTGCAGAATGTACATTCTTCTCATCAATACATGGAACATTTTACAAGATAGTTCATATGTTAGGCCATAAATTTAAAAAAAAATCAAAATCATACCATGCACCTTCTCAGACCACAGTGGAATAAAGCTAGAAATAAATACCAAGAAGAACTCTCAAGACTACACAAATACATGGAAATTAAATAGCTTTCTGCTGAATGATCTTAAGGTTAATGATAAAAGTCAACATGGAAATAAAAAATTTTTTAAATAGAATGATGAATGTGACACATGCTACCAAAGTCTCTGGGATACAGAAAAAGTAGTGCTAAGAGGGATTTCATAGCACTGAATGCCTACATCAAAAAGACAGAAAGATCACAAATTAACAAACTAATATCAACCTCATGGAACTAGAAAAAGAAAAAAACAAACCTCAAGCTAGCAAAGTAAAAGAAATAACAAAGATCAGAGGAAACTAAATGAAATTGAAAACCCCCAAAAGAAAATAATATAAAGGATCAACAAAATGAGTAGTTAGTTGTTTGAAAAGATAAAACAAAATTGATAGACCACTAGCTAGATTAATGAAGAAAATAAGAGACAGGATTCAAATAAGCCCAATCAGAAGGGAAAAAGGAGACATTACAATTGATACTACAGAAATAGAAAACCTCTATTTCATACTACTATGAAAAGCTCTATGCATAGAAACTAGAAAATCTAGAGGTATGAGTAGATTTTTGGAAACACACAACCTTCCAGGCTTGAATCAGGAAGAAATAGAAATCCTGAACTGACCAATAATGAGTAGTGAGATTGGCACAGTAATAAAAAAATATCCCATCAAAAACAGCCTAGGACCATATTGATTTAAAGCCAAATTCTACCAGACCTACAAAGAAGAATGGCACCTATCCTACTAAAACTGTTCCACAACATCAACAAGGAGACAATCTTCCTTAACTAATTCTACAAAGCCAGTATCACCCTGATACCATAGCCAAGAAAGGACTCAACAACAACAACAAAAAACTACAGAGTGATATCCCTCATGAACATAGATGCAAAAATCCTCAACAAAATACTAGCAAATTGAATCCAACAGCACATCCAAAAGATAATCCACCACAATTAAGAGGGCTTCATCCCAGGGATGGTTCAATATACACAAGTAAATAAATGTGATTCATCACATAAACAGAATTAAAACCATACAGAATAGAGAAAATATTCATATGCTACACATCCAATAAAGGGGTAATAACCAGAATCTGCAAAGAACTCAAGAAAATAGCAAGAAAAAAAAATCAAACAACTGCATTAAAAAGTGGGCAAAGAACATGAATAAAAACTTTTCAAAAGAAGATAGACCAATGGCCAATAAACATATGAAAAAATGCTCAATGTCACTAATCATCAGAGCAATGCAAATCAAAACCACAATGAGATATCACTTAACCCCAGTAAGAATGGCTGTTATCAAAAAGTCCCAAAACAATAGATGCTGGCATGGATATGGAGAGAAAGAACACTTATACAGTGTTGGTGGAACTGCAAACTAGTGCAACCTCTATCGAAAATAGTATGGAGATTCCTTAAAGAACTAAAAGTAGACCTACCATTGGATCCAGAAATTCTGCTACTGAGTATTCACCCAAAGGAAAAAAGTCATTTTATCAAAAAGACACTTGTATTCGAATGTCTATAGCAGCACAATTCACAATTACAAAGATGTGTAATCAACCCAAGTGTTCATCAGTTCACAAGGGGATCAATAAAATGTGGTATATGTATACCATAGAGTACTACTCAGCTATAACATAAAATGAATCAATACCTTTTGCAACAATCTGGATGGAACTGCAGACCATTATTCTAAGTGAAGTATCACAAGAATGGAAAAACATACACCTCATGTACTCACTATTAAATTGGAACTAACTGATCAGCACTCATGTGCACAGTTGGAAGTAAAACACAATGGAAATCATGTAGGTGGAAATAAGGAGGAGGAGATGGGTAAAATCATACCTAATGGGTACAATGTACACCATCTGGGTCATGGGTACACTTATAACTTTGACTCAAGCAGTACAAAAGTAATCTATGTAGCCAAAACACTTGTTCCCCTGTAATATTCTGAAATAAAAAACCCCATCTAATCATCTCAATAGATGTAGAAGAAGCATTCAATAAAAGCTGCCCCTCCCCCTTATAATAAAAACCTCAACAAACCAGGCATAGAAATAACATACCTCAAAATAATGAAAGTGATATATGATAAACCCTTAGCTAACATCATACTGAATGGGGAAAAGTTGAAAGTATTCTCCCTAAAAAGTGGACAAGGATGCCCACTGTCACCATGTCTATTCTTTATAGTACTGGAAATCCTAGCCAGGAAAATCAGGCATGAGAAGGAAATGACATCCATATCAAAAAAGAGGTGGTTAAACTATCTCTGTTTTCTGATGATATGATCTTATATCGATAAAACCCTGAAGACTATTCCAAAAGACTCCTAGAATTGATAAATAAATTCAGTAAAGTCTCAGGTTATAAAATTAAGGTGCACAAATCAGCAGCATTTCTATGCACTAATAATAGTCAAGATGAGACTCACATAAAAAACTTAATACCATTTATAATAGCTGCAAAGAAAATAAAATACCTAGGAATATACTTAACCTAGGAGGTGAAAGATATCCTCAGGGAAAATTATAAAACACTGATGAAAGAAATCATAGATTACACAAAAATGGAAAAATGTCTTGTGCTGATTCATTGGAAGAATAGTATTGTTAAAATGCCCATGCCACCCTAAATGATTTACAGATTCATTGCAATTCCTATAAAAATACCAACATCATTTTTCACAGATCTAGAAAATTAATTCTAAATTTCATATGGAATCACAAAAGAGCCCAAATAGCCAAAGCAATCCTAAGCAAAAAGTACAAATCTGGAGGTAACACATTACGTGATTCAAATTATACTACAAGGCTCTAGTAATTAAACAGAAGGGTATTGGTATAAAGGTGGACACATAGTTCAATGAAACAGAATAGAGAACCCAGAAATAAAACCCCATAGCTA
Organism: Microcebus murinus; assembly: GCF_040939455.1. NCBI lineage: Eukaryota > Metazoa > Chordata > Mammalia > Primates > Cheirogaleidae > Microcebus > Microcebus murinus. Next base: position 59,402,633 of record NC_134108.1, on the reverse strand, counting down.
CAACTGACTGATTTTCAACAAAGCAGACGTACACTGGGGAAAGTATGCCCTATTTAATAAATGGTGCTGGGAAAATTGGATAGCCACATGTAGAAGAATGAAACTGGATTCCTATTTCTCATCACATGCAAAAATTAATTCATGATGCATTAAAGACTTAAATGTAAGACCTGAAACCATAAAAATTTTAGAAAAAAAAAACTTAGGAAAAAATTTTCTGGACATTGGCCTAGGGAAGAATTTGTGACTAACACCCCTGAAACAAATATAGAAACAACAAAAATAAATGAGTTGGATTTAATTAAACTAAAATGTTTCTGTACAGGGAAGGAAATAATCAACAGAGTAAACAGATGACCTACAGAATGGTAGAAAATATTCACAAACTATTAGTCCAACAAAAGACTTATATTCAGAATCTGCAAAGATATAATTCATCTGTGTAAAAAACAAAACAAAACAAAACACCTATATGCCCTAAATCTATTGAAATAAGAGTTATCAAAATCCAAATGCCCTTGCCCAACCTTAAATACAAAAGGCTAAAGTATTTCAAGATACAACTTTGCCAGGATATGTGCTGGGTACATCACACCTAGGCCCTAGATCATTATTAATCTTAGAATTACACCATGATAATGTACAGTACAGTGTACTTTGCCCTGAATAAACTCCTTACCCATCACTCTCAGTCTTCCAGTGGGACCCAGGCTGGGCCAAATACAATTAATTCTTTAGAATTTGTGAGATTGGCAGTTACGAAGGTTTCTGGGATTACTTTTTCATATGTTCTGAGACAAGCCAAAGAGTCAATTGTGCAACATATAATTTGTACAATTTCAGGAAAAAATTTAAATATATAGCTGGTATTGGCTAACATAAAATTTCATTGTAGGCAGTATTTGATATACTTTCCCAGTCTCTAAAATATGCTATATTTTTCATCTTTTGTGGACACAATGAAAAGAGGGGGCAAAGTACAAATATAGAGATTGAATTATCTTTATTATTAACATTTCATTGCATGGATTTAATTAAGTTTGATTATTAAAATGTAGACACTATCAAGATGATTTTAAAAGCAGTATTATTATGTTAAATGTGCATTAGTCTTTCCATAGAAATGGCTACTCACAGAGCACTAGGGAAACTCATTCCCTGAGGAGACAAAATAAATGTTTTGTCAAATCTCTTATAAATGTTGTTGTCTTGAATGTGAATATAGTCAAGAGATGCTTCTGGCACCTGCAAGGTTTTAACATGACTGGCCTATAGCATTGGCTTACACTCTGGAGCCAAGGCACATTCTGTTTCCTTGCAGAGTGGTATTTTGGAAATGCTAAAGAGGGAATGTATCTCCTAGAGTACTAAAACAGTATTAGAATCAGTTCATATAGGACAAGCCTAAGCAGGCCCACAGATGTCTGTTAATCTTCATGTCTTGGAAAACTAGAGGTCCATCCTCCTGCAGACTAAGTCCTTACTCTGATTCTCATCTCACTGGCTTCAGTCATAAGGGAACCTCTGAAGGGTACTTTGGATTCTGCAACTATAGTGTAGAACCTTGTACTGTTCCCCAAATAGAAGGATCAAATTGTGGGCCCTCTCTAATATCCTTCCTTTGCCCTTCTCCCCATCACACCAGCAGGTATATCCTACATTCTAAGAATGTGCTGGATTTTGGCTCTTAATTGACAAGTAGTTGCTATTTTTGAGACTTATTTAGTACCCAGGATTTGAAAGCAGTTCTCATTGCTTGGTGGAGTATAATTCCTATTTTCTTCCCACTCAAACTTAGGCTAAATGATTTCTGTTTTTGTTGACCTGAGGTTGTAGCCATGTTTATTGTACACTTTGTCATATAATTAAACTGTTGTAAAGTTATGTTGCAACATTTAAAAAATATGCTTTAAATACCTCTTGACACTTTTAGGAACCCAACAAAAGAATGGCATACTATTATCAACATCTGCCTTTCAAATAAAAGTTCCTAAGGACAATGTAATTTCTTCTGATAGGGTAAATTCAATGTGAAGGGCTTCTTTATCACTGTAGTTTCAGATCAAATGTTTCTTCTCTGTGAACTCTTTCTTAAATCTCCAGACAAAAATATTTGTCCCTATCACTGTGCTTCAAATATTTCCTTTTGTGTATATATTTATTTGATAATATTTACTACACTAAACTGCAGTTATTTATATTCTTTGTTCCCTTATTAAACTGTGAAATCCTAATGGGTAGTATCTTATTTTTCTTTGTATTCCTGGGGTCTAGCACCAGCGAGGAATGGAAGAAAGAATGAATAACCAATCTATCATGAACCCTAATCAAGGGGTTTTACCAGGTGCTAAGAGAACTTTAAAATTACCATGGCATAGAGCCTAAGAGGATTGCTCTACTGACGTATTAATGTTTTGTTTATATAAATGTATATGCAAAGGAAGATATTAGATTCTAAAGTTTTTCCCCCAATCTTCCATTTGAAATATTGCTATTCTTATAATATCTTATTTTAGTGGTTTTATTGGATTTAGGACCTTGAATGATTCTCTGATATATAAATTAATACCTAAATATATTGTCATCATTGTACTTAAATATGAGATAATGAAGGTCTTAAAACTTGGGATTTGATAGATTATAATTCAATGTCAAGTATATTAAAAGAGGACTACTAATCTCTGCTTTTATATAATTTAGTAAAAATTAATTCCTTACAGAGATACTGAAAAAAAGAACTTAAAAATCGATTTTTAGAGGTTTATTTTGAATTCTTTTTGAAAAACTAAGCCATAAACTATACTACTTTTTAATAATTCTAAGGAGTTATTCAGAATCTAGATAAAAAAGAAAATAATATTTTGGATTTTCTCCTCTTTTTATCTGATATATTTTTTAATTTTTAATTATTATGGGTATATATTAGTTGTATATCTTTATAGGGTACACATGATGTTTTGATACAGGCATACAATGTGAATTAATTAAATGAGTCATTGGGGTATCCATCACCTCAGACATTTAATATTTCTTTGTGTTAGGAACATTCCAATTCCACTCTTTTAGTTATTTTAAAGTATGCTTTAACTTGCTGATTATAGTCACTTTGTTGTGCTATCAAATATTGTTCATCCTATCTAAATATCTAATTATATTTTTGCACCCATTAACCATTTCTACTTTATCACCTTCTCCTTGCCACCTTTTTCAGTTTCTGGTAACCATTTGTCTCTTACTCCAGGAGATCAATTGTTTTTAATATTTAGCTCCTATGTATGAATGAGAACATATAAGATTTGTTTTTCTGTGCTTGGCTTATTTCACTTAACATAATGTTCTACAGTTCCTTCCATGTTGTTGCGAATGACAAGATTTCATTCTCTTTTGTGGCTTTATAATATTTCCTTGTATATATGTATCATAGTTTCCTTCCATTCATCCACTGATGAACACTTAGGTTGATTCCATATCTTGACTATTGTGAATAGTGCTGCAATGAACATAGGAGTGCAGATTTTTTTTTACTTGATATACTTAATTTCCCTCCTTTGGATATATACCCAGCAGTGGTATTGCCGGGTCATATGGAAGTTCTATTTTCATTTTTTGAGTAACTTCTATAGTGTTTTCCATAGGAGTTGCACTAATTTACATTCCCACTGACTGTGTACAAGCATTCCCCTTTCTTCACATCCTTACCAGCATTCATTATTGCCTATCTTTTTGATAAAAGTCATTTTAACTGGGATAAGATTATATCTCATTGTAGGTTTGATTTGCAGTTCTCTGATGACTAATGATGTTGAATATTTTTTTCTATATCTGTTGGCCTTTTTTGTATCTTCTTGTGAGAAATGTCTATTTGGACCTTTTGCCCATTGTTAAATTAGATTATTTGATTTTTTCCCATCGAGTTGTTGAAGCTTCTTATATTATTCTAGTTGTTAATCCCTTGTCAGATGAGTAGTTTGCAAATATTTTCTCCCATTTGGTGGTTTGTTTCTTCACCTTGTGATTATTTTCTTTGCTATGCAAGAGCTTTTTAGCTTGATGTGACCCCATTTGTCCAATTTTGCTTTGGTTGCCTGTGCTTTGGGGATATTATTCAAGAAATCATTGCCCAAACCAATGTCTGGAAGCATTTCCCCAAGATTTTCTTTTAGTAGTTTCATAGTTTCAGGTCTTAGATATAAGTCTTTAATCCATTTTGGTTTTATTTTTGTATATAGCAAGAGATAAGGATCTAGTTTCATTCCCTGCATATAGATATCCAGTTTTCCCAGCACCATTTATTGAAGAGACTGTCATTTCTGCACTGTATGTTTTGACACTTTGTTGACAATAAGATCACTATAGATGTGTGGATTTATTTGTGAGTTCTCTATTCAGTTCCATTGGTCTATGTGTCTGTTTTTATGCTAGTATCATCCTGTTATGGTTACTACAGGTCTATAGTATCATTTCAGGTCAGGTAATACAATTCTTCCAGTTTTGTTCTTGTTGCTCAGGATAGCTTTGGTTATTCTGAGTCTTTTGTGGTTCTATAGAAATTTTAGGATTATTTTTTCTATTTCTGTGAAGAATTTCATTGGTTTTTTTTTTTTTTTTTTTTTTTTTTTTAGACAGAGTCTCGCTTTGTTGCCTAGGCTAGAGTGAGTGCCGTGGCGTCAGCCTAGCTCACAGCAACCTCAAACTCCTGGGCTTGAGTGATCCTTCTGCCTCAGCCTCCCGGGTAGCTGGGACTACAGGCATGTGCCACCATGCCCGGCTAATTTTTTATATATATATCAGTTGGCCAATTAATTTCTTTCTATTTATAGTAGAGACGGGGTCTCACTCTTGCTCAGGCTGGTTTTGAACTCCTGACCTTGAGCAATCCGCCCGCCTCAGCCTCCCAGAGAGCTAGGATTACAGGCGTGAGCCACAGCGCCCGGCCTTTCATTGGTATTTTGATAAGGATTTCAGTGAATATGTATATTGCTTTGGGTAGTATGGACATTTTAACAATATTGATTGTCTTCTAATCTGTGAGCATGGAATATCTTTCAGTTTTTTTATGTCCTATTCAACTTCTTTCATCATGATATTTGTTTTTAAGGAAGATCTATGGCAGATTTTTAAACGTTTTTTTTCCCCAGAGAATTGCCAAATATTAGGGGAATCTATCACCCATTGTAGGCATGATATAGGCTGAAACCTTGAATTTCTTTAGGCAAAGACATTATTCCTAAAGAGCTCAAGCTTTCCTTCTCCTGACATTATCTGTTTACAAATATGATTTTATTTTCCATTTGGTTGGGATTATAGTTGAGGCATATATTCATATATTCATGCGATGAAAACAAAAGCATCTACAAATACATTTAAGACAATGAATAATCAAAACAAGGAGAAATATTGATCTTCAAAGTGTTTTCAAGTAAAAATTTAGAAATAAAATATCTAGGTTATACTACAGAAAGATGAATATGGATTGCTAGTGTTGATTCTCTTTATTTCATAACCTCAAATTCAGGTTATTTCTGGAAAATCAATTCTTTTTGACTTTTTGCTAATATTCAAATAAAATTATTATGGTAGAATTTGGAATCTCCTTTCCCCAATAGGACTATTCTTAGGCTTCACATGGTAATAAGGAGTTCCAGGCCTATATACTCCTAGATTCAGGGTTGACTGGAAGAATCATATGCCTTTCTTTTGGTATACGTAACAAAATGATAGACTAGATTTTTGTTGGCTCTGATAAAGTCATGTGTCATTTTTGAGCTAATCCCAAGACCAGGAGAATAAACTCTTCGACTATTCAGTCCAGAGTTATATGCCTCACCCTTAGAACTAGCAATAGATTCACTTCTAAAGAAGCAGATAGATTCAGAGTAGAGGAGTGCATGATCCCCCATACAAAGAGCAGAATTACAGAATTTTCTGGGATGACCAGAGGGAGCATTACACATTGGATAGAAAATACAATGAATTCCCACTACAAAGAGGTTATAGGCATATCTTTATTTTGGTGATTTCTCAGTTGGATCTGGGCATTGAGTTGAAAACTTTCTGGAAAGGATTCACCACACTAGATGCCATCAAGAACATTCATGATTCACGAGAAGAGGTCAATGTATCAAGATTAACAGGCGTTTGGAAGAAGTTGATTCCAACCCTCATGGGTGACTTTGAGGGATTTAAGATTTCATTAGAAAAAGTAACAGCAGGTGTCATAGAAAAAGGAAGATAACTAGAATGAGAAGTGGAGCCTGAAAAATTGACTGAATTGCTGCAATCTTATGATAAAACTTGAATGGATGAGGAATTACTTCTTATGGGTGAGCAAAGAAAGTAGCTTCATGAGATACAGACTACTCCTCATTAGGATGCCGTGAATATTGTTGAAATGACATCATAGGATTTAGAATATTCCATAAACTTAGTTGATGAAACAGTGGTAGGGTTTAAGTGGATTCACTCCAGTTTTGAAGGAAGTTCTATTGTAGGTAAAATGTTGTGAAATAGCCCTGCATGCTACAGAGAAGTTGTTTGTGAAAGGAACATTCAATCTATGTGGCAAACTTTATTGTTGTGTAAACATTAGATTTTGCCAGAGCCACCCCAACCTTCAGCAACCACCACCCTGATCAGTCAGCGGCCATTAACACTGAGTCAAGTCCCTCCATCAGCAAATGGATTACTACTTGCTGAAGGCTCAAGTAATTGTTAACAATTTTAGCAATGGTAATTTTAAATTAAGATATGTACATTATTTTTCAGACATAACACCATTACAAACTTAATAGACTAAGGTATACATACTAGGGAACCAAAAATTTGTGTGACTCACTTTATTGTGATAGCTACTTTATTGTAATGGTCTGGACCCAATATCACAATATCTTTGAGGTATGCCTATATAATCATTGTTGAAAAGATAGCACACGAACTCTCAAATATAAAACAATCATTAGAGTCCTGTAAATGTTCAAAGTCAAATGAGAGTATAGAAAAATACCGGTTAGGCTAAGAAGTACTCATTGGTAAGTCTCAGATAAGGCGTGGGTTTTGACTGGGAAAGAGGCTTAATGAGTGTATGGTGTTTTATTATTTGTATTTATTCTACCCTTGAAAATAGATATTATAGCATATTATTTTACTTTTACAGATGACAAGCTTAAGTTCAGAGAAGTTAGATGACTTAATAATAATGTTGGTTGATATTTATTAATGCTTTCTCTATGCCATATGCTAGAAACTGTGTCAAGGGCTGTCTTTGTATATACACACACACAAAGTATATATATATGTATTTGTCTTTCTATCATCATCATCATCAACCATATATTAAAGATAAAGAAATGGAGAATTAGAGAGGTTAAATATTAATAATTTATCCAGGGTGACAGATATGGTAAATAGTAGCCCGGGGTTTTGAGTCTGGAGACATTGAGTCATGAAGCAAGGGACTCAATCTGTACACTGAACTGTCCTTTTGAGTGATTTACTCAAGGTTACACAGCCAGTAAGTGATGGAGCTGGAATTCCTATCCCTGACTTGTCTGACTGCCAAGCCTATGATCATTTGCTCTGTATCATTGTTTCTGGTAAAATTTAGATAGGAATTAAATAAGAAGTAGAGCATTTAAATTAAACTGCTAGGGTCATAATGATTAAACTAATGTTCCCAAAGCAAATGATCCTCAAAAGAGGGCATGCAGATGAAAAGAAAGTTATATATCTTGTTAAGTGGTTTGGCTATTATTATCTTCCATTTTACATTTTGATAAGTAAAATTTTCTTTCCTGTATATTTCTTCCCATGTATTTGTTCCAGACCTGCCATGATTCTAGACAATTCTTACTCGAGTTTTTACCAGAGTTTGGCATTCTGTTTCTCCTAATGCTGTGTTTCTTCTAATCAAACTTCCTTGTTTCCAATCCTTTAGCCTCAGATACTTTACATTATATTAATAAATTCTTGGATGTCCACTAGCTAATCCAATAAATCAGCATATGACAAAAGATTCATGAAAAATCTGCCTGCTAGAAGGTACATGTTTTCTCCATGGTCTTTTTGGTTATCATCTATCAAAGGCAAATTATTCTAATGGTAAGAATTTCAAATATGGTAGGAGAGAACAATCATATTTCATAACATCTCCCTTGGAGAAATTATTAGGCCAACCATATCATATTTCACAGGGTTACTCTTGATTCCATGTATGGATTTTTAAGTAGTAAAGCTGACTATTGAAAGTAAGCTTACTTTGCTTTTACCCAAGGCAAGAACTAAAATTAGCACGAGAGTTTTAGGAAATGAGAGGATCTATGGTTAAAAAGTGACTTTTCTCTTAATGCTATTTTCTCAGGAAATACAGTACAATATACCTAAATTATCCCATATTTAATGTATTATAATTCTTAAAAAGTCACTAATCCATGTGTCCTTTATATGTAACTTTGATTAATTGTAAGAGAGAACAACTTACTGCTGGACCACGTTTTGTTGCAAATTGAAAGACTGATCTTTTCATTTTATAATTCCTTTGTTTGTTTATTTATTCACTGATTTGTCCTTTGAGTACACATAGCCAAGCAAATTGAAGCCAATTTATATGATATGGTTTCTAACTTGAAAGCCTTTATGATTTGAGTATATGACACAGACATATAAAAATTAAATTATAGAAGATAACCATAATATTTTAATAATCATAGTTTAGATATGAAAGGATGATCAAAGTCTTTAATCCATTGTTTTTTGCTGGGGTTTCTCAGAACCTTCTTAGAGATTGCTATTAGAGGTGGAGGGTGGAGAGGCTAGGGGGAATGGGACCAGCCTGCCAGAGCACTACCGTTCTCTTTGTACTTCAGCCATAGTAGCTCTACTTTCACCTATATTATATAAGACTTGATTTGAACAAAGAATTTCAGGATGAAAAATGTGTGAGACTCATTGATACACTAGAATTCTTATTGTTTTAAGATCAGACAGTTGCTTGAAGCCAACTTAGATGTAGAACTGTCCTATTCTGAAGAGTTTGGAGTGAAAGGAAGGCTTGAAACTGATTCTATGAATGTCCTAGTATTGTTCTGGTGTTATGCTATTTGTGGATGCCAGCATTTTGATATCAGATATAAAATGTGTAATATCAATTTTGCTTAATTTTTGAGATGTTTTATATAGATGTGGCAGATATTAAAAATGTAGAGCACTCTTCCTACATCTAAAAAATTAGCATATAATTTTTTACTATCCTTTCTGGTCTCTTATATATAAGTAATTTTTGTATAATTGTAATCATTCTGTAGATATATATATATCTATTCTGGTTTCCTAGCTATTCTTTAACTATTTTTTCATATTGCCACAGCCTTCATATTTATACATTTTAATTATTGTACTATGTCCTATTGGTTAATATAATATACTTTAATCTTTTACATATTGTTGAACATTGAGGATATCTTTAATTTCTTTGCAATTTGTTACATTCATATACCTTTCTTCTTTTTTTGGATTATTTTAAAAAATGTGAGGAGTGGGGTTAATATATCAAAAGATATAAAAATTTTTGTAATCTTATATACCCCTTTTGGAAGGGGTGTGTAAGTATGATTTTACAGTAGTCTCCCACCTGTCAGTAATATCAGTATTTTGAAACTTTGTTTTTTTAGACAAATTGATGTTTTGATATTGTTTTGATTAGTAGTGAAGACTGTGATTTTTGTCATTATACTATGTGCCAATAATCATCCTTTGGGTATATTGTTGATTTATATAGTATCCTGTTTTATTTGGGGTTTTTCTTAATTTTTAAGAGCTCTTTATAAAAATATAGTTTTCCTAAAATACATTCATATTAACCTTTTAATATTTTTAACCAGTTTTCATATGTGTAACTCAATTTCTCACTATCATTGATGCTTTTAACTAGGCTTTAAAAATGAACATTGAAATGTTTCTTTTTCCCAGTTAGTGACTGTCCTATTTTAATGAAAACTAAAGTATAACTTTAATAAAAGAATTGGTTCCAGTATACAATAAATACAGAGGATTATGTTTTGGCTGTATAATTTGGGCAAATAAAATTTGTAAAACTCAATCTTGCCCTACTACTTCTCATAAAATATATCTTCTTTATAGTTGTTATGGCTTTGTCTTATTTTTACTAGCCAATTTCCTTTTTGTAGACCAATTCAGATTGCTGAATATTCTAATCTTGTACTTTTGTAATTTATAGTCTCTGAACTATCAGAATTATTGGAAACTCTTTATTCTAACATCCCCGAAACAAAGAAAATCCACTTAAATAAAACAGGTAGAAAAAAGCAGAAAATCAAATAGTTCTATATAGACAATCCTTAAGTTACACGTTTGAGTTGGTAAAGTCAAGCATTCTTTATTTGGAAATATTCTTATTTGGTGAACAATGAATGCATAAGCAAGCACTCTCTTCTCCTTCTTTTGTTCTTTTAACCCTACAGACCAAAAAGGGGATGCTTTAAGAATTTGACACTGGTGCACATATTCCCCCAGTGGCATTTTAGAGCTTCCAGAAACATCAAATCCAATCGGAGGATGTTCAAACTCATATTTGCTTGCTACTGCAGCTAGTACAGTGAACTAATTTTTCTGAGGTGATTGGCCCCTAACCTGAATTTCTTTTCAGCTGCCTCCATCAAACAGAGTTAGAGTCTTTTCCATTGCTGTGAGGTTAATAGCATTTTCAGATTCTAATCTAGTCTCTGGAAAATTGTCTTTTAGAAAAATTAATCAATAATACTCATTTTTACATCAGTATGTCAAACAAGGCAGAGTCTACCACATCAGGCATTTCTGCCACTAACTGTACTATCAGTAGATATTCCTATATGACAAAAGTCAATAAACTCACCATGCTTGCAGCGTTGCCATTTGTTCATGCTTTTAATTCACTCATGTATTAAACTTAGCCTGGAAGACTCACTGGGCAAAGACATTAAATTCCCCTGAAGCAAATATTTTCAGGATGAAGTCTTAAATGTATTTTTGTGTCTGTATCCTGACTTTTTCTCCTTAGGGATAATAGACAACTGCTCTCTAAAGACAATTTATGTGTACTGCCACAAAATAAATAACCAATTTAATGTATTAATTTTCAAAGTGATATGGAGGTCACTTTAAAGCACATCTATTTAAATAAGATATGTGGAAGAGATGTTTTGGGGATTGAATTACATAATTATATAAAAGCATAGAGTTTAATGCCAGAAACATAATAAATAGTACATATTAGCAATAATGAGCATTATTAATTATTATTACTTACAATATATCAAAGAACAATTAAAGTTATAATTGGGACTCTAGATAGGACAATATTAAGCATAACTATTTCCATAATTGGTCCCACCAGGGTGATACATATTGAGTGCTATGATGGCAATGTATATGCAAACCAGGAATAAGTTTGTTTCTTTTTCCAAAGAGAACTGAATTGGCCAGAAATAGACTAAACTGTTTTTATAGTTACTCATGGAAGAGATTGTTCTGTTCAATAGACTGGTTGTGGAATGGCATTTTCACTTCAGTTCAGTTGACATAGAGCCCATACTATTGGTTAGACACAATAGTACAGATAGTATAGTATCCCACAGGGGCATAAGACGTAACTTTTAGTTCTTATCTTAAAGGGACTGTAATAAAGTATGGGAAACAATAATATAAATTAATTATGTTACAGTGTGGTAAAAGCAATAATACAATATATAGGATACAGAAGAGGACAAAGTAATTACTATAGGCAAGATTAGGAAAGGCTGGCTGGAGGAATGTCCCAGTTGGATTTTGAAAGATGTAAAAGTTAGAAAACATGTTATGATAAAGGGCAAAGTTGTACAAAACTTGGGGGCTGGAATAAGCATGGTACTTGAAAATTTAGGTTGCAATAGCCAAGTGTGAGATGAAGATGAGTAAAGAGAGATGAAGCTAGAATGATAAATAGAGGCTAGATTTTAAAAGGGTTTTTAACTGTGGAATTTGGGTATCATTGCAAGGTCAATGGGGAGCCACTGAAAGGTTTGAAGCCTCAGATAGAGCTGATTGGTCATTTTTAAACTTTATAATAATTCTAGGATGCTAGGAAAAGATTAAGAGAGGTGAGAATGAAGGCAGGGACTTCTAGTGTTTGACCTTATTCACTGCTATAGAAATGTATAAATCCAAAAGTGATGGAAATGCCTACTTATCAATGGATCACTGATTAATGGTTTGAAGCAATGGCAATATTTTTTTCCTATCTTTGAATGGAGGATTACCACTGAGTTCTCCCTTGGTAAGCTGGCCTTATGGTCTAGTTTTATTTTCTGATTCTAAGAGCTTATATCAATATCAGTTTAAGGATAATTTTAATATTAATATATTAATATGTTACAATATTAATATAATATATTTATATTAATATATTACAATGATGACAAGTATATATACACACACACACACAAACACCACTTCCCCCTGTGCTTTTTTGTATAATGAATTTAGGAATTTATGAGTGAGGCAAATGCTTTAGAACAGTTTTATCAATATGATTTTCTGGTTTGTTACTCAGGATAACTCAGAGAGAAGGGCAGTTTTGAAGGATGGTGAGTTGAAGGCTTGAAAAGGTTCAGCCTGGACCACTTATGGGTTGGAAGATCACTGGAAACCCAACTTTATTTCAGGGTTGTCTGATGATCCCAATCTCAGGACTGAATACAGGTTTCATACAGAACACTAGAGCTGCGGTGTATGAGGGCTGGGCTAGACCCCTGGTGCTGTTCAAGACTCCTCATATAGTCTGATCTAGTTCTGTATTCAGGGTGAGGCTGGAAACTGGTCACAGTTCTAGAGAAAAAGACTGGATCTTTTATTGGGATCGTCTTCTAGGTCAGTTGTTGATACAGGTTGTATTGGTAGCTGGTGGATTTCTAAGATAACTTAAATACTTTGTACTGCTTCTAAGAATAGTTGTGTGTTTTATGTTCTCAATCATAGATATAATATTTTAAATATTTACATGTACAAGAGTTATTTGGCACCTAAGGATAAAGGTGAATAGGTTCTAATGGATAAGGAATTAAATTGGATCTAAAAGTTGAGAGAAACTCAAGATTTTCTCAGTTCAAAAAACTTTTCGGGAGACACATTTCAGCTGTTAGTAAAAGAATTTTGAATTTTAATCAGAAAGTGAATAGGATTTTTTTTAATTTCAGCATAATATGGGGGTACAAATGTTAAGGTTACGTACATTGCCCTTGCCTCCCCTCCCCCCTCGAGTCAGAGCTTCAAGCGTGTCCATCCCCCAGACAGTGCACATCACACTCATTATTCATGTATATACCCATCCCCTCCTCCCTCCTCCCACCTGCCTGACACCCGATAATTTTTTTTTTTAACATTTAGAAAGTCAATAGGATTTAGTGATGACTTTAGTATTTCTCCTTTACCAGAATTCTTTATCATATCTGGAAATTCCCTAAGTTTTAAGGACTCAACTTAGATTTTGCCTTTCTTCAGGGTGATTTTCATGCTTCATTCTGGTGGTCCTCTTTTCCCTACTCTACCCATTCTTTAACTTTAACCTTGGCCTTACTATACCATATTATATTATAATTACAATTATATTATAATTATATGTTATAATTATAATATAATATAATAAATTATATTAATTTATTATTATTAATATATATTTAAATTATATATTGATATTATATAATTTATATATAATTATATAATATAATATATAAATATATAATTATATATAATGATGCAATTATATAATATTATAATATAATTATAATGTTGTAATATAATGTATTATATTACAATAATACAATTATATATAATTATATTATAATTATTTTTATGTATGTTCTCTCAGACTGTGAGCTCCTGAGACTGGGAGCCATATCTTGCTCCTGTCTGTTTCTCTGTCACCTAGCAGAATACCCACATACAAGAGGTGCAACAAAACAAAGCAAAACAAACAAACAATAAAAACAAAGTGGGTTTAATAAAAATAAATATAGCAAGGATTGATGTCTTTGTGTTTATATTAGATTCCATGACTTCCATCTAGTATCTCAATTTCTCGAACTATGCCAGGCATTTAGAATTTTCTTTTTGGTTTTTGGAATGATTCAAACATTTTCTCAAAAACAGCCATAATAAGAGCACTCATTTGATTAAATTCTCTGTTCATGTAACTCTATATTACTGCATATGTGTGTGTGTGTGTGTGTGTGTATAAACACACAGTAACACACACACAGTAAAACTATTAAAAATACATGAGAATAAACTACTTCAGCAAAATGTTCATTTCTATGGGAGGGAGAAGCAATGAAGGGGCCAAAGGTGAGGGGTCCAGCTATATTGGTAATGTTTTGTTTTAATCTGGTGGCTCATTGCAGTATTCTTTATGCATTTTTGCACATCCTATTTTTGGATATCAATACAGTACTATACCCTTGAACAGAATCTTCTCATCATAAAATATCCTGTGTTAAATGTTTTAAGTGAGAATCAGAGACTTAGCAGATTTGGGTTTTGGGTTGTTTTTAAAACTTTTACCTATAGGAATTCCATTTTGGACATATATTTCAATATTATGTTGAAATAGTCTAATCAACATTTTCCCTAATTCCCTAATTGAGAATTCCCTAAATTCTCAAAATTTGTTAGAGAGCATTTGTATGAAGACCTTTTGACAGCATTTTTGTAAGTAGCTTTAAAAGTATTGAAAATTGTTTTCTGGGAGCCTGATATTACTAAAAACATGATGAAAATTGAAGTTTAGTACATGTATATCTTTTTCTTCTTCCTCCCTGCATAAAATAATGTAATCTTTAATATCTTAGTAATGGTAAGATATTAAGGATAACACAAGAATGAAAGGAAGGGAAACTGGGTCTGAAGGGTAAGGAAGACTTCAGGAAGAAAGCAAAACCTGAATTGGGCTTTGAAGAACAAATAGAAGTTTGCAAAAAGGCCACGAAGTATTGGGTGAAAAGCATTCTAGACAAGGGAGAATTTAATGTGAAGGCCCAGAGATATTACAGGAGGAATCCTCTGGTTAGAGAGTTTGGGTTAATTAGGAACTGCTAGGTTGTAAAATGCAAGTGGGAAACATTATTAAGAGGAAGCTAGAGATCAGAAAATGAAGCTTATTCCCTTCCAAGAAATCTGGATTTTATCTCTTAGTGATAGGAATTCTGAAGATTTTCTAGTGATAGGGTCAGGTTTCTGTGAAGTGAAGTTAGATTTGTGGGATAAGGTGATACAGGGAAGAGATTTAGGAGAACATTCAGTGCCTAGGGAGGATATAATGAGGTCTTAGGCTCAGGCAGGGCAGAGAGTTGAGGAGGAAGAACTGACTGTAGAGACCTAGGTAGCAAGAGGGGTATCCATGTAGGAGCAAGAGATTAGGAGGGAAAGTGACATAAAGGAGAAGAAATGGGCTAAGGAAGTCAAATATCCTGAGAACTAATTATCAGCTCATACACAAATATCGGCAAGTAATGTTTTTTAATAGAATTTTGTACAAAATAGGAAATGGTAAATCTGAATCCCATTAAATGTATAGATTTTTTTTTTTTTAAATACATATCACATGGCGGAGGTGGAGGTGGAACTCCCAAACACATAAGCGTAAGTGGATAATTTTCAAAAAGAAACCTCTCAGTAAGGAAAATCACAGATATTTTGCTGTTTGCCTTATTCAAAATGAAAAGTGTTAATTGAAACTAGGTATTTATATTTGCCTAATGTCTCATGACACTTTCCTGACCTACTTAATATATTACAATTCAGATAACACAAGGCATGATGAGATGATTTTTTTGGCCATGCTCTAACTTCCTGTTATTCACTCTAATTGTTTAAAAGTGTTAAATTTCATTGTGTAGTTAAAAATTGTCTTGTTCCTAGTAGTATAAGTGCCAGGTATGTTAATTAGTAAATAATTTTATTTATATTTAAATGAAAAAGTTTTTGATGGATGGAGCAATGTCATAAAGAAAATTAAACTTTTTTAGGTATAAAAATTAGATAAATGGCTCCTTTTGAGTGGGAGAAAAAGGGACTGCTCCAGAAAGGGAGAAAGATTACTTCCTTAGCCATAAGTGTTTTTCTTATGTTTTTGGTGCCTGTTATCTGAAAGAAGATTTGAGGTCTGTGAGGTGAACAGCATTGGTAAAACCGTTAGAGAGGTGTAGACCACCTCTTTTGCTTTGAGACCTGCTTCTTAAATTGGGAGAATGCAGACAAATGACTAGCCCAAAATGGGGGAAATTGTTTGATCTTAGATTAAAGAGTCCAGTACATTCCATTTTAGGGTCTGTAGAGTTAGAGTAAGCTGCTAATTGGACAGCTGTAGTGAGGTGAAATATCAATCATGTATCATAGGATTCTAGTTTAAAAAAATTTTAAGTATATTTGATGTTTTTCAAATGATATTACATTTTGAAATAATTTTTTAAAAAGAAATTAGTTCTGATTAAAATATTGATAATTCATACTTTTAAATTTATGAGGAAGTGGGTACAAAGAACCAGTGGCCTGGAAAAGAGACCAGGTTCATTGAATGAATTAATGACTGCCTTTTGGATATAAACAAATTGAGATGTTCTGGCTGCTTAGATTACAGCACTGAGCACTACTCCCACCTAGTGGCAATCTACCTATAATGCATGGGTAATTAAAAAGAATGAAAAGTAAGTCCATGTGGAAGGGAATTATGCACTTTGATCTCTTATAGTGTGACCTTTTGCCTACATGAAGTTATACTTTCAACATTATTAAACTTATTGAAGGAAAAAGGCCTATAAAACACAATTCTGAATTTCCTATGAAAATGTGGTTTTTGTTCATGACATTCATTATTCAATATAGCTTATTTGAAGCAACAGACTTAAAACAATACCTGGAAATGAAAAAAATAATAGTTTACAGATAAGAAAAATATAAATTGTCAATAAATAATTGGAACATTTTAACTTTATTAAGTAGCAAATAAATGTATATTAAGATACTATTTCTTCCTGTGAAAACAGCAGATTACAAAAAACAATACTCTGCTGTAAGGAAGAAATGAGTTCAGTAATTGTTGGGAGAGCAAACTGGAAAAATCATTTGATTTTGTTTAGCTTTTTATCTTTTTATTTGCAAATAATTTCAAGCTTATAAAAAAGTTGCAAGAATATGACTAGTACAAAGAATATCTGCACAACTTTTACCCGGATCCATCCCATTATCTTTATAATTATCTTGCAGAACCGTTTGAGGCTAAGGTACTTAAATCATGACCCTTTAAACCTGATCACTTCAGTATGAATTTCCTAAGAATAAGGATATTCTCTTACATATCCTCAGTACAGTTATTGGCTTTGGTGAATTTAACCTTGATGTAATAATTTTTCAATAATCTATCATTCATTTTGTAATTTTGCCAATTGACTCGAGTCTTTTTTATTGATTTCTTCCCCTTCAAAAGAGTATCCAGTCTAAGATCAGCTATTGTATATATCTGTCCTGTCCGTTTAGCCTCCTTTAATCTGGAACATTTCTAGAGCCCTTGTTTGTTTTTCATGACTTTGATATTTTTGAAGAATATAGTTGCTCCTCTTTTATTTTATGTAAGAGTTTACATTTTGTGTTTGTCTAATGTTCCTCATAGCTAGATTTTGATCATATATTCTCTCTTGAAATGTTTTTTATGTGATGTTGTGTCCGCCTCAGAGTATTACATCTGGAGACACATGGTGTCCATCTGCCCCTCATTGGCAATGTTAATTTTGCTTACCTAGTCAAGCGTGGTCTGATTTCTTCATGGTGTAATTATTTTTTTTCTTGTGTATAATAAACACTTTAAGACCATAAAAATATTCTACTCTTTATAAAAATTCTCCTGAGATTTAGTACCCCTTGATAATTATTCTTATTCCTATCTTTACTGTGATGATTGTAAAATGCTGATTTTCAATTTTGGTACTCCCTTCACATTTATCACTTGGCCCTCAGCATTCTACTGTAAGCAAAAGCACTCCCTCCCTTTTCTCCCATTTATCTGTATAGACTCATTAATTTTTATTTTTTAAAATGGCTTATAATTAATTACTATACTTATTGTGCCAGATTTGCCCAGTAGATACCCCTTCAAGATAAATCTTCTAGGTAGTAACAAATAAAATAAAATAAAATAAATGCATATATGTGATCTTTTGCACTTGGTTTTTTAAAAAGTCTGCCAATATTTTCTGGAAATTATTCCATATGCATTCATAGTGATCTTCCTCATTTCCTTGTATAGCTACATAGCTCTCTAATCATTGTCCCTAATGGAAAAGTATATGCAGAATCTTTAAAATGTTTATACTCATTGATCGAGTAACTTCAATTTTAGGAATCTCTTTTAAAGGAAATTTTCAGTGATTCAGATAAAGATTTATATACAAAGATATTCAATAAAGCACTATTTATAATGATAAAAATTTATAATCTGAATAGCTTACATTAAAGTAATTGTTAAATACTATATCCATGTACTAAAGCATTAGTAGTCATTAAAAAGGTTCATGTTAAGTGAAACAAACAGATCTCAAAATTATATAGTTAGATCTAAATTAGATAAAATGTACAGAAAATTGATTGGTGGGAAATATAATTAAGTGATAAAGATGGCTGTTTTGGAGGGTAGGATTTCTGATTTTTTTCCCTTTTTATATATTTTTTGCACTAAGTTTTCTTCAGTGAACATATTAATATATTCTTTTTTTTCAGAAAAGTTGAAATCATTTATCTAGTATTATAAGAAGCTTTTCTCCCTTAGGAATTTGAATGCTTCTTCAAATGGATCACTATAGATCTTTATTATACTGCATTTCTCTTTCTGCTCTGGGTTCTAGGAACCAAATTTGAAAGTCAGTCACAATAGCATATAAAACAAACCCTTACAATTACACTTGAGTTTTCTTTTTCCCTTTTTTCTGATTTTTTAATATTTGTTTTCTTAACCTGATTATGTTGTCTTTTTTTGCAAACTATCTCAAATCCTTTTTTAAAACTGGTAGGCAATAAATGAATAGAATGTAAATGGAATTCTACATAATAATTGTCCAAAAACTGCTGAAGTAGACATTATGGATGTATAATGGATATGGTTTGAATATTTAAAATATTTTATTGCATACTGCAGCAATTAAGTGCTAGACTTCTCTGATGGTCAGTGGATGGGTTTGGGGAGGAGTTGACCTATATTTCTATTTTCCAGAAAAATAAGAAAAGTAAAAATTAAATCCATGGTATTTCATTGATACTTTGGAAAATTTATTGAAAGTAGGTTAAAATTTTACCTTAAAAAGTTAAGTAATATTTTTTAGAATAGCAAATATTCCCCATCAGGGCAGAACCCACTTGGTATTTCTGGTCTCAGTGGTCCAATCCTGCTAATGGTAGGTATATGCTTGCTGACCTCCTCTACTCTTTTCTGTCTAGTGTATAGGAGTTGTCTAACACAAATCTTCTGTGTTCTTATTTAAGCCAACTCCTTGTGATGTTGGCCTCTGAGGACATGTAGAACAATTATTTAATTTCCATGTGGTATTCTTCATAAAAATGAAGATAATTGTTAAAATCAGCTCCTCTTTCCCTGTCCCATTCTCTTTCAGAGTAAATTTAAATGAGAGATAATAAATCCTTTCACTTAACTGTAGGAAAATGAACACCAGACAAAAATGGTAGGGATTGCTAGACCTTGAGAAATCATTAAGTTTATTTTCCTACATCTATACAATTTTGGACATGAAAGAATGTCACCTATTATTTTTTTTTAAAGTTAAAGAACATTTTCTAATTGGGTGTAATCAGTTATTTAAAAAGCTCTTGCAATAGAGTTTTCACTCCTACAAATCTAAGTCTATCTTTATGCTTCAACTTGAGCATTTATCCTTAGCGTAGACAGAAGGAAGGAAAATTTACATAACTGAATGTACCTGATAACTCTTATTAAGCTTCTTTTGATTTTTCTTTGTTTTATGATAAAAAGGCTGGTCCTTTAAATTTTACCACAGATATTATTTTTCAATTAATTAACCATGTTTGTAGCGTGTCTGTGAATCATTTCTAAATTATGCACTATAGTGATGTGTCACTTAATGACAGGGTATACGTTCTGAGAAATATTTCCTTAGTGATTTCTTCATTGTGTAAACATCATAAAATATACTTACACAAACCTAGATGGCAAATAGCCTACTACACACTTAGGCTATATGGTACCTAACCCACAAACCTGTATAGCATGTTACTGTACTGAATGCTGTCAGCAATTGTATATCTAAACATAGACAAGGTACAGTAAAAATTTGGTATTATTAATATAATCTTATGGGACCACTGTCTTATATGTTGTCTGTCATTGAACGAAACATCACTATGTGGTGTGTGACTGTACTTCCTTTGCTGCTCCTCTGAAAGAAGACACAGGAGTGAACCAAGATGGCCGACTAGAGATAATAGCTTGTCAGACCATCCTGGCTGAAAGGTAGAAGGTTCAACTAAGAAAAGCAAAGAACAACTGCAGCTTGGCTATGGATCACAGGGAGAGACAGCAGGGCATCTGGGGGTCCCAGCAAGAAGGGCTGTGAAGCTGATAAAGAGGAAGAGAGAGGAGAGGACAGAGGTGCAGACCAAATCCAGAGAGGCCCAGAGCCCAGTGAAAGGGTAAGGGGGCTCCCCTCTTCTATATGGGTAACTCCAGCAGCAGCAAGACAGAACTCTTACCCCTGTCATGGGAGAATGCCATGAGAGATCAGAGAGCTGGCAATATTGTACCTAGATGCCTCCTCATCTGCATCTCCTCTATTCCTGACATCACAGAAAGTAACTATGTCTCCAGCTGTCTTGTAGCCATGGCCTCTCCACCCCCATAGCAACCATGACAGTGCTAAGTGCCAAGAAGCCTGTTTCTCTGTAGTGGGGTCATGTTCCCAGCTGAGCCTGCCACTGAGTGGAGCCACTGTAGCAGTGTTTTGCAGGATTACCTCCTGCCAGTTTGGACAGGCAGGCAGGATCCTGTGCCCACAAGTCATGAGAGCAGTGCAGGGAGACCCTTATCCCCTATAGCAACTGCAAGAGTGCTTGGTGCTGAGAAGCCTGTTTCTCTGTAGTGGGGGTGCATTCCTGGTTAAGCCCAGCACTGAGAGGGGAGGCACCACAGTGGCATAACCTGAGAGGTTCATCAAACCTGCTAAAGCAACCCAAAGGCAATTCAGGACCAGCACTCCTCTCCCTGACACAGTGAGAGACCAATCTTCAGGGGCTTGGAGACTGGTCTATAAGCCAGCCCTAACACCCTCAGTTCTCAATTGAGAAGCATGGTGAGAAGGAACCAGCAACATAAATCTGGAAATATGCAAAATCAAAGTGAAAGGACACCCTGGAAGAAAACAATAACACCTTACCAATGAATACCAACCTAAAAGAAAAGATTAAAGTGACAGATGAAGAATTTCAAATATGGATTGTAAGGAAGCTCAATGAAATACAAGAGAAAATAGAAACTTAACAAAAAGAAGTCACAAAAACAATGCAGGAAATGAATGAAAAATTCTCTAAAGAAATTGAATTATTAAAGAAAAACCAGAAGTTCTCAAAATGAAAAATTCATTCAAGGATTTATAAAACATAGTGGAAAGCCTTAAGAATAGGCTAGATCAAGTAGAAGAAAGAATCTCAGAGCTTGAAGATAACATCTTTGAGCTAAACAAGGCAGTCAGAGAGAAAGGACAGAGAAACAATAGGAACAAACAAAGCCTACAAGAAATGTGGGATTATGTAAAGAAGTCAAACATAGGAATCATAGGAATCTTTGTGTATGAAGAAAAAAATACACAAGGATTGGAAAAAATTCCCTGGCCTTGCTAGAAATCTAGATATCCAGATATAAGAAGCTCAAAGAACTCCTGGGAGATTGGAAAGATGCAATCACCATGACACATAGTTATTAGACTTGCCAAAGTAAACAAGGAAGAGGCACTCCTAGGAGCAGCAAGATGAAAAAGATCAGGTAACTTACAAATGAAAATTGATCAGACTAACTGTAGACTCTCAGCTGAGACTTTACAAGCCAGAAGAGATGGGGGCCCCATTCTTAGTCTTCTCAACCAGAATAATAGCCAGTATAGAATTTTGTATCCTATAAAACTAAGTTTCTTATATGAAGGAGAAATAAAGACCTTCTTAGAAAACAAACACTGAGGGAATTTGTCAAGACCATACCTGCTCTGCAGGAAGTACTCAGAACTGCATTATACATGGATCAAAACAATAGACACCACCAATATAATATCACCCAAAAGATAAATGTCTGAGCCCAGATACCACAGTGGCTCAAGAAGTGAAACAGAGCAATAAAGCTCTACTTAACAGGATGAACAAAAATCCATCCCACTTATTCTTTCAATAAATGTGAATGGCTTGAACACCCACTTAAGAGACATAGGCTGGCTAATTGGTTAAAAAAAAAATAAGCCAAGTATCTTCTGTCTCCAGGAAACATATTTAACTCACAAGGACTCATTCAGACTAAGGTAAAGAGATGGAAAACAATATTCTATGCAAATGGAAACCAAAGGAAAGCTGGTATAGCCATTCTCTTATCAGATAACATAGACTTCAAATCAACAAAAGTAAAGAAAGACAAAGATGGTCATTATATAATGGTAAAGGAACAATTCATAAAGAAGATATAACAATTCTAAATATGTCTATACCTAACACAGGAGTGGCCAGATTCATAAAACAAATCTTACTTGATCTAAACAAGTGATAAACAGCAGCACTGTAATAGCCAGGGTCTTCAACACACCACTGACCAAACAGAACGATCCTCCAAACAGAAAATAAACAAAGAAATGGCAGACTTAAAACCTTAGAACAAATGGGCTAACAGACATCTATAGATAATTCTACCCGAAAACCACTGAATATACATTCTTCTCATCACCTAAGGGAACATTCTCTAAGATTGATCACATCTTAGGCTGTAAAACATATCTCAACAAATTAAAAACATAGCAGTTATACCATATATCTTCTCAGACCACAGTGGAATAAAATTAGAAATCAACTTCAACATAAACAGTCATCTACACACAAAGTCATGGAAACTAAACAACCTACTGCTTAATGATAGGTGGGTCAAGGAGGAAATTAAGATAGAAATCAAAAGACTCATCAAACTAAATGATAAAGAGGACACACATTATTAAAATCTGTGGGACACAGCTAAAGCAGTCCTGAGAGGAAAATTCATAGCCCTAAATTCCTACATCCCAAAGACAGAAAGATCACAAATCAACAATTTAATAACACCTCAAGAACTGGAAAAGGAAGAGCAAACCAATCCCAACCCAGCAGAAGAAAAGAAATAACTCAAATCAGAGAAGAACTAAATGAAATTGATAACAAAGGAATTATGCAGATGATTAAGAAAAAAATAAAGTTAAAAAAGTTTATCTTTGAAAGGGTAAAATTGACAGGACTTTTGTTAGATTAACCAGAAGCATAAAAGAAAGGATCCTAATAAGCTCAATAAGAAATGAAAAGGGAGAAGTCACAACTGATACCATGGAAATATAAAATATCATCTCTGAATACTATAAAAATGTCTATGCACATAAACTTGAAATGTGGAGGAAATGGACAAATTCCTGGAAGCACACAGCCTCACTAGGCTCAATGAGGAAGATATAATTCCTGAATGAACCAATATCAAGTAGCAAAATTGAAGCAGTAATAAAAAAAACTTCCTTAAAAACAAATCCAAGACCAGATGTTTTCACACATGTAGAAGACTGAAACAGGGTCTGCACCTCTTGCCACTCACAAAAATTACTTCATGATGGATAACAGATTTAAACTTAAGGCATGAAACCATAAGAATTCTAGAAGAAAATGTTGTAAAATCTCTTATAGATATCAGCCTAGGCAAAGAATTTGTGGAGAAGACACCAAAGGCAAGCAGAGCAACAATAAAAATTAACAAATGGGACTTGATTTAATTGAAAAGCTTCTGTACAGCCAAGGAAACAATAGAGTGAGTAGACAACCTACAGAATAGGAGAAAATATTCACATGCTACACATCTGATAAATGTATATACACCTGATAACCAGAATCTACAAAGAACTCAAATAAATCAACAAGAAAAAAATCAAACAACTCCATAAAAGGGTGGGCAAAAGACATGAATGGAAGCTTTTCAAAAGGATATAGACTAATGGTCAATAAACATATGAAAAAAATGCTCAATGTCTCTAATCACCAGGAAAAGGCAATCAAAACCACAATGAGATATCACTTAACTACAGTGAGAATGGCTTTTTATCAAAAAGTTCCCAAATAACAAATGCTGGCATGGATTTGGAGAGAAGGGAAAAATTATACACTGTTGGTGGGACTACAAACTAGTACAACCTCTATAGAAAGTAGTATGGAGATACCTAAAAGAATTAAAGGTAGACCTACCATTTGATCTAGCAATCCCACTATTAGATATTTACCCAAAGGAAAAAAAATCATTTTATCAAAAAGACACATGCACTTAAATGTTTATTGCACCACAATTTATAATCACAAAGATGTGGAATCAACCCAGGTGTCCATCAACACATGAATGGATTAATAAAAAGTGGTATACATATATATAGGATTAATAAAAAGTGGTATACGTATATATGTATATACGTATACCACTTTTTATTACATATATATATATATTATGGAGTACTACTCAGCCATAAAAAATTGTAAATTAATACCTTTTATAACAGCCTAGATCTAACTGGAGACCATTCTTTTAAATGAAGTATTGCGAGAATGGAAAAACCAATACCACATGTACTCACTATTAAATTTGAACAAATTGATCAACAGCCATGTGCACATAGAGTAGTGAAACTCAGCAGAAACCAAGCAGTTGGGAGGGAGTAGGAGTGGTGAATAGGTTAATTCACACCTCATGGGTATAATGCATGCTATCTTGGTGATGGGCATACATATACTTTGACTCAAACTGAACAAAAGCAAATCATGAAACCAAAACATTTGTACCCCTGTAATATTCTGAAATTAGAAAATAAAATAAGACACAGTAATGCAATCATCAAGCCAATGGGGTAAATAGATGAAAATATCTTTCCACAGATTTTGTGTTTTTTTATATTACTCAATTTGCTTTTGGACTTGCTTTTATGAAAATTCC
The DNA here is from genome assembly GCF_040939455.1 of Microcebus murinus. Lineage (NCBI taxonomy): Eukaryota > Metazoa > Chordata > Mammalia > Primates > Cheirogaleidae > Microcebus > Microcebus murinus. Next base: position 59,377,357 of record NC_134108.1, on the reverse strand, counting down.
ACTTTATTACAGATTTCTATTTCAGTGTACCAGTCAATCTAAGATCACAATAATCGTCATCTAGATTAGTAACCATCATGCAGCATCAGAAGGAGAGAACCCATATTTGTTTTGCTCATGATTATATACACAGTACCTGACACACAGCACTTTAAATATTTGCAGCTTACCATTTTAATGGATGAAATTTTATGCAGCATTTTTAACTTGCAGCACAGCATTTTCTTTAATTTTCAAAGCTATTTTTAAGATTGCTATTATAAGCTGTGGTAACTGGAATTCAAAACAATCTGCCAAAGGTTGCGACTAATCAAGAAGTAGTGGAGCCAATTCTTTACCTACCTCACTGTGCTGTGTAGAGGTGGCACTGTGCCTTGGCAGGTGGTATGGTCTCAATCTGTAGAACAGCTAGGCCACACTGAGTATCAGTGTGAAACAGGCCTGGTCAGACTTCAGAATATCATATGGAAGAATAAGCAAAATTATCTTCTCATATGTGTTGGTTTTTGGAAGAAATTGATGTCTCTGAGCCTCAGTTTTTTTCTGCATAGAGAGGGTAATGGTGATACTTATATACTGTTTCACAGAGTGATGTCATGAGCACAAGGATACAGAGAGTGTGTGAGTTTGAAAGTACTCTGTAGACTGTAATGTGCAATGCCTGTGCAGGTTGGAAGCACTGGTATTATGGCACCATTTAGTATGTTTCTCTTTCCTAACTGGAAAAGCTTGGCTAACCTGCAGTTTCCTAGAGAAATGTTCCCCTTGTTGAAAAGAGGTAGTTAATATACCTTCATGACAAATATAATATAAACTGTATTTCCAGTTTTAGAGATATTTCTATGTTTGGCCCCACTGTCTCACAGGCTGTCATTTGCATCACCAAAATATATAAACAACTCCTTCTCCTGACCCGTCAGCCCTATCCATTAAAGTGAAAAGACAGAAGACTTGTATTGCTTTAGGTGAGGTGCCTGTGAGACCATGGGCTTTTAAATATAAATACCATATTAATATTTAGTAGATATCTGATAATACTAGTACATTCAGTGTTGTTTGTTTCCAAGTAATTTTGAGGTTATCAGTTATGATCAATAAACTCCTAAACAGTTTATGTCTTTTTTTTTTTTATGGAGAATTTAGAGTAGGTGCAGCACTGTAATTAATTCTGAGGTTGATTAGGTGGTGACAAGAAGACTTGTGGAATTTTGTGTAGGCTCTAATTATTCTTGGCAGGGAAATCCAACTTATTGAGTTTGGGGGCATCTTTACAAGTGCTACGTGGTATTGTAATATATTCTGATGGCTGCAGCTGTGCTTTATGTACTTTAGCTAAATTCTTTATGTTTGCATTTGTACCTTCAGGCAATTTAATCTTGAAGGATGTAAACGGATAAGTAAAAAAAGACAAAAAAATAAGAAAAATAAATAGAATGTAAATAAATGGAACTATTAAACAAAACGCAAATAATAATAATAATAAGCCAAAATTTTAAAATATGACCTTTTATAGGCTAATGTGCAGAGTTCCTTTTCCTATAACTGGAGTCATTTACTTGTAACATTAGGGTGTTGATTTTTTTTTTAGAAATGTGTCCTCGCCATTATTTTACAATAACTAGTATAGTAAGCCACTATTCCTGACGGAGTTATGTCTCTCAGTTGTGTTGAGGTAGAAAAGGTAGAAATACTTGATTTCATCAGATGCAGTCTATTCTCTAGGATGCCAAAGGGAGAGAAAGAATGTGTAGGAAGTATACTGTGAATAGAAATGTAGCTTTAGGAGGAATATAGTACAATTAAAAGCAATGTAACTAAAGAAAATAACTTTGTCAGGAAAATACAGTTGACCTTTGAACAACACAAGGGTTAGGGGTGCCAACCCCCATTGCAGTAGAAAATCCATGTATGATTTTGACTCCCCCCCAAATTTAAGTACTACTTAAGTTTCAATAGCCTGCTGTTGACCATATGTTTTATGTTTTATAGTCAATTAACACATATTTTGTATGTTATATGTATTATATGCTGTATTCTTATGATAAAGTAAGCTAGAGAAAGTGTTATGAAAGTGATAAGAAAAGAAAATATATTTATTTTCCATTAATTGGAAGTAGATTATCATAAAGGTCTTCCTTTCTTTTGTCTTCACATTGAGTAGGCTGATGAGGAGGGGGCAGAAGAGGGCTTAGTCTTGCTTTCTGAGCGGTGACAGATGCAGAAGAGGTGGAGGAGGTTGAAGGGGAGGCAGGAGAGGCAGACACACTTGATATAACTTTATAGAAACACATTGTATATTCTGACATTTTTGCCTTTACATTTCCCTAAAAATCTTGTACTGATAAGAAAGGTACTGATCCTTTTTTACCATTTGCTTTAGTTTCAGCACACTCATGTCATAGAAGAGTCCATGTTGTAAAAGAAGTCAAAAAGAGTCTTGAATAACCAGAAACTTTCTGCCAGTCAAATGTCAATTTGTTTCCTGGCACTGCTTCTTCCTTAGCTTCCTCTTCATCATCTGGCACTAGTTTGGAAGCATTGGTCTCCATCAAGTCCTCCATTATAATTCCTATTGTGTAGTGTCTACTAGCTCTTAAATTTCTCCAAGATTCATATGCTGAAACCCTTCATTCCTCCACTTTTTTTCTCAGTATCCACAATCTCTCTCATATTTCATCGATCGATTCTATTATAAATCCTGTGACAAATCCATGTGCAACATTTGGACACAGTTTTCTCTAGCAGGAATTTATTGTTTTGGGCTTGATGGCTTTCATGGCTTTTCCTATAACAACAATGGTATCTTTGATGGTGTAATCCTTCTAGACTTAAATGATATTTTCTCTATTGGGGTTCTCTTTCTGGTAAGGTACTTACTGACTTCAGGAAGCATTGATGGAACCAGTCCAGAAAAAGGGTCTCATTGTCTAGGGCTTCTTGTTGTACAGCCAAAAGACCCGATGGCTGGTGTTTATCTTTTTCCTTCAAGCCTTGGGAGTTAGCAGCTTTATAGATAATGGTGGTTCTGATCATACACCCGACTACATTTGCATAAAAAATAGAGTTAGCCTGTCTCTTCCTGCCTTCAACTTTGGTGCTTGCTTCTCTTCCACTGTGGCATTTTTTTTTTTTCCGGAATAGGGCACTTTCAGGCTAGGCACAGTGGCTCACACCTGTAATCCTAGCACTTTTGGGAGACTGAAGTGGTAGGATGGTTTGAGGCCAGGAGTTCAAGACCAGCCTGAGGCAAGAGAGAGACCTTGTCTCTACAAAAAAATAGAAAAATTAGCAAGGTGTGTGGGTGCATGCCCATAGTCTCAGCTACTTGAGAGACTGAGGCAGGAGGATTAATTAAGTCCAGGAGTTTGAAATTGCAGTGAGCTATGATGAAGCTGCTACTGTACTCTAGCCCAGGTGACAGAGCGGTCCTGTCTCAAAATAAATAAATAAATGCTCTAGAAATTCAGATAAAAAAAAAAGAAGGAGAAGAAAGAATAGGGCACTTTATTCTGCATTAAAAGTCTGTTCAGGCCGGGCGCTGTGGCTCACGCCTGTAATCCTAGCTCTTGGGAGGCCGAGGCGGGCGGATTGCTCAAGGTCAGGAGTTCAAAACCAGCCTGAGCAAGAGTGAGACCCCGTCTCTACTATAAATAGAAAGAAATTAATTGGCCAACTGATATATATATAAAAAATTAGCCGGGCATGGTGGCGCATGCCTGTAGTCCCAGCTACTCGGGAGGCTGAGGCAGAAGGATCACTGGAGCCCAGGAGTTTGAGGTTGCTGTGAGCTAGGCTGACGCCACGGCACTCACTCTAGCCTGGACAACAAAGTGAGACTCTGTCTCAAAAAAAAAAAAAAAAAAAAGTCTGTTCAGGCAGATTTTCTTTCTCTTCAATGATTTTCTTAAAGGCATCTGAAAACCTATTTGCTCCCTTTCGGTCAGCAGAAGTTGTTTCACCTGTTATCTTGACTTTCTAAAATTATCAAACCATCCTTTGCTGGCATTGAATTCTCCAGCTTTGGATCCTTCCCATTCCTTTTGCTTTAAGTTGCCATGTAATTACTTCATTTTTTTCTCAAACCATATTAGAGTTCTACAGCTATGCCTTTCTTATATCAGTCCTATAAAATGCTGCATTTTCAGTATAAGACAAAAAATGTAAGGCTTTTGCACTTGCTGACTTAGCTGCAGTGATGGTGTTATGAATTTCTTTTTCTTTTTTTTATAGTGGTCCTTATGCTGGATTCATTTACCTTGAATGGTGGGCAGACCTCAATCTACCCTACATATCAAGCAATTCAACTTTTTCTTTTAATTATGTCATAGATTTTCTTTGGTTCTTGGGAGCACTTCCAGCATCACTAGTGGCACTTCTTATGGGTCCCATGGTGTTATTCAAGGTTTACAGTATTGCCCTAAATATGATGAAAATATACAAGAACCGTAAGAGATCACTTTTTACTGCCATAAGCATTTTACTGGAGAGATAAACTGCTGACTATGATGGTTAGCATCACATAGCATTTGCATTTTAAGCATGTACTTGCGACACTTAAGTTCACTGCAATAGCAACAGGAGAAGGCTATGAAATTATTACAGTGGTATAATATGTACTACAGTTAATTGTATGCAGTTCTGATTTAATATTGCATCTTTACATTTGTTTATATTTCTTTCAACTGCAAATGGCACCATGTAAGATCTATGTTTGTGTATGTAAGTTTTAATAAATTTTAATAAATTTTAACACATAGATTTGTGTGTAATTTATGTTAGTAAATGATAAAATAGACTAGTATCTACATATCTTTTATGCATTCATGACATTCTTTTTCTTAATTTTTTCAATATTTCTAGGCTACACAGTTTACTACAAGTTTTTACAAATTGTTGCAAGATCTCCAGAAAATTTCCCAGTATACTTACTGAAAAATGTCTGTGTTCAAACCTGTGTTCAAGGATTAACGGTTATATTATTTACTTCTTTAGTAAAAAGCTCCATTCAAATTTTTAAACCTCCAAATACTTTGGATATTGCAGTTAAAAAACAGGATACAGTTGCCTTCTATATTTTCTGAAGAGAGAACTTGTTTAAGCAAATCAGTGGTTGAAATAATGCTGTAAGGGAATATTTACTTAGAAGAACTTAGAAAGATCTTTGGAAGTATTTAGTTATAAAAAATAAGAAAACTATCTTACATGTGAGGTTAGTGTTATTTAGACTAGCAAATAGTAAGATAATACTTTTAGAAGGTAATATGAAATATCTTCATATATGAGGGGAGGATAAGTTAAGGCAAATATTTTAAATATATCATATATATCAGATATATTTACTTACTCCATGTGAATTCTAACAGAATATATTGAAGTCTAAAAAATTAAATATATTATTAGTGATTCTAAAAATAAAGAAATTAAATGATTTATGAAGCCTTAAAAATACTTTCTACCATGGAAATAAATAGCACGACATTAACTTAAATGTACAAACTCAGACAGTGGATCTGGCCCTCTGCAGTATCTTCAATGAGCAGAATCTTTAATTAATGTTCAGTAAAGCAAGGTATTGCTCCACTTTTGGCTCACAGCACTTAAGAAGTTAGTCTGATTCTGCTGAGAATCTAAATGAAAAAAAAAAAAAAAGAAGTTAGTCTGAAAAAGTGTCGTGCTATGACTCAAGACTTTTTATCGAAGTGCCAGTTCATGTGTGAGAGATCCTTCTGATGGCCCTTTAATGCCTTAGGTTTTAAAGAAGGATAGAGAAAGCCTGACTTAATCACCAGGCCTGCAGTATGGCCAGAGCCTGAAAGGGCACACCTTTCTCAGCTGCTCTAATAATGTTCACAGTTCCTTTTGAGATGCATAGGTTCCTAAAGGTGTTTTCTTCAACGTAGGCTGTTTTGGGTCTCACTGAGCACTTACTGTCCTTTTCCTATGGATCGTCTTCATTTTGGAAGAAAATGCTTTTCTTAGCAGGTAATCTGATTCCCTTCATTACCTTTGTATAATGAAAAAAGAAAAAAAATATTTCTTAAAATTTTTTTTATCAATCTTTGCTCATGATGATAGGGTCTTCAGTAATTCTTCATCATCAGGTAAGTGCAAGCTTTCTCTTGAATCATATTCTCCTGAGGATCACAATTCCCATGAATAGTCACACAGGTTAACCATATTTTTCACCTTCGTTTAAGTTCTGTCATCAAGTTATGAGGAATTATCTTCATTTTATTATATTTGCTAGCAGTTAAACTTTTTCTTTTGGCTATTTGACACAAAGATCCAAGGCTAAAAAAAAAAAAGGAAAATAAAAGTAAAGAAAAATAATCAATCTCTCATGAACATTATTGTGCTTGCAATTATAGGTTGAGAGTAACAAAGTAACATGCTGAGTGTGATGGAGACCCAGGTTTACTTTCTATCCAAGTAGTTTGCTCTTGCCTATCTGAGTGAGACCAGATCACGTTAAACCATGAATGACTCCACATTCTGAATTTATAGTTGTTTATAAATTGTTGAATCCTTCATGAACAATAAACTTTGGTTGGCCCAGTTCCAGAGAGTAAAGGCTCTGCAGAACAATAAAATTGTGTTTCAAACTTTTTACAAATTTTCATTCAATTGTTGGTTTAAAGTAATATGATTTTCCAATGTGTGGTGAAGGAAATAAGTTATACATGCCTTTAGTTTGTTAAAAGAAAAACTTTGGACAAATTAAATTAAATTTAAAAGAGTTTATTTGAGCAAAGAATGATTCATGAATCAGGCAGCGCTTAGAACAAGAAGAGGCCCAGTAGTATGAGTAGTGACATTTATAGGTTGAACACAAGTGTAGAAGCAAAGTAGAGAAATCACCTGATTGGCTACAACTTGGCATCTGCACTATTTGGATACAGTATAATGAGACATTTGCTTTATTTGGGTATGATGCTTATTCATGTAAGATCTGATCAGTTAGTTAGTTGCTTGTGATTGGCTGAAGTTTGACTGCAATGGGCTGACATATGACTATCTGTTACAACAAATATATACTCTAAATTAGGTTTTGGTTTGTTTTCATACAAAGTTAGGTTACAGTGTGTTCAAAGTAGGAGACAGCCTCAGGCTAATGGCCTCCTACTTATTTATTTAATAAGTTTGTATGCAATCAAGCCTGACTTTCTTTAAGTTTTGTATTTTATAGAAGAATGGGAGCTCCTAGAAAATAAGAAACATGATCTTTATGTAATTAAGTGAGATGTATTTTTTCCACCTGTATTCTTTTCATAGAAACATGATTATAGAAAAATGACCACTCCACGAGATGATCTCTGAGTTGGATATTAACACCTTTAAAAATGCATTTTTGGCGGGGCATTTTGGCGGAGCAGTGGCTCATGCCTGTAATCCTAGCACTCTGGGAGGCCGAGGTGGGCAGATTGCTCAAGGTCAGGAGTTCGTGACCACCCTGAGCAAGAGTGAGACCCTGTCTCTACTAAAAATAGAAAGAAAGTAATTGGCTTACTCAAAAAAAAAAAAATATATATATATATATAAATTAGCTGGGCATGGTGGCGCATGCCTGTAGTCCCAGCTACTCGGGAGGCTTAGGCAGGAGGATTGCTTGAGCCCAGGAGTTTGAGGTTGCTGTGAGCTAAGCTGATGCCACGGCACTCTAGTCCGGGCAACAGAAGTGAGACTCTAACTAAAAAAAAAAAAAAATATGCACTTTTCAGGTCTTTAACTGGCAACTGACAATATTTGGCTTTGTGATAATCTTCTGGATTATCATTATTTAACTCATAAATTTATCCTATTTACCAATAATCTCCTATCATCATTTTAATACTATTAAGTAGTTAAATATTTTTGAGTAAATATAGAATTCAACTTTGACTTTAAATTTAAATGAAATTGCTTCAATACAGCATTTTTTCCAACTTTGATGTAAACTTTTATTTGAAAATGTCACTAGAAGATTATTTTCTCATTTGGGCTAAGTGCTTAATATCTTTTGATAGGCGAGTTTACAGTTATATTTTAAAAAGGTTTTATGAAAGGCATTATATGATATCTAATGTAGTAGCGTGTACATTTAATTTTATAAAATTTAAATGCCTACCTATACTTAGTGACTAATTTAATGGATAGATTTCAAGTGGAAATTGGCTCGTATTTTTTGTTGAATAGCTCCAAATATCCTTCCTTTTATTTGATTTTTAAATGGTGTATACTTTTTTAAAAAGTGAAATAAATATCCAGTATAAATAGAAATTTGGCCAACATCCAAATTGAGTTAATTCATTATAGTTCAACAGATCCTCAAATATAAAAACAGTAATTCATTTAAATATGATTGCTGCTTTCTCTGCTTTTTATGCTTAACGCTAAAAGAGGTAAGCCTAAATTCCACCCATAAAAGTGCCTTTTTGGTGTGTCTCATACACTTAGCTGCATCTCATATCCTTTTAATGACTATAGAAAATGTATTTACACTACCAAATGTTGGAATTTGAGTTACTTTAGAAAATGTACTTACACTACCAAATGTTGGAATTTGAGTTACTTGGAAAGTCTTCTTTGTCGATAGTTTATAAACACCACTTCCATTTTGCTTAAAGGCTCATGATATATTTGTTTTACTTCCTAAGAACTAATTTATAGAAAGACATAGAAACTTAATTTTGGTAGTGATCATGTAGAGTCATAGCTTCTGAACATAAATCAGAAAATAACATGGTTAGTCTCCTTAAGTTATAGCGTCACCATTCATCTGTGAATTAGAAGGTTCAGAGATTTTGTTCTCTTCATAGACTTAACATAACATTTTCTGTTCATGATATTCTGTATTATATATTTGCTTGTGTGCTTTTGAGGGAACAAAATTCCTGAGGCCAAAGAAAATAAAGCATATGTACTTGTCTGTAGTTTCCAGAGAAACAGCCAATGTCATATATGTTATATATACATTACATATTATATATATAATATATATACACACACATAGGCATACCACTGAGATATTTATTGTAGGGTTGGTTCCAGACCACTACAATAAGGTGAATATCACAATATAGTGAGTCACACAAATGTTTTGGTTTGCCAATGCATATGAAAGTTATAGTTATGATATATTGTAATCTATTTTTTACTCTTTTTAAAATTTCAGAATATTATAAGGGCACAAATGTTTTGGTTACAGAAATTGCTTTTGTACTGTTGAATCTATGTTATGGGTGTGCCCATCCCCCATATAGTGTGCATTGTACTCATTAAGTGAAAATTCATCCATCCTCTCTTATGCCACCCCACCTGCTTGATTTCCAGTGAAGTTTATTTCCATTTGTGCACATAATGTTGATCAATTTCTTCCAATTTGATGGTGAGTACATGTGGCATTTGTATTTCTATTCTTGTGATACTTCATTTAGAAGAATGGTCTCTAGTTCCATCCAGGTTAGTATAAGAAGTATTAGTTCACCATTTTTTTTATGCTGAGCAGTACTCCATGGTATACATATACCACATTTTATTAATCCACTCATGTATTGATGGGCACTTGGGTTGTTTCCACATCTTTGCAATTGTGAATTGTGCTGCTATAAACATTACTGTGCAGATGTCTTTTTTATGGAATGTCTCTTTTTCTTTTGGGTAAATAGCCAGTAGTAGGATTGCCGTATCAAATGGTAGTTCTACTTTTGATTCTTTGAGATATCTCCATACTACTTTCCATAGAGGTTGTACTAGTTTGCAGTCCCACCAGCAGTGCATGAGTGTTCCTATCTCTCCACATTCATGACAACATTTGTCATTTGGGGACTTTTTGATAAAAGCCATTCTCACTGAAATTAAATGATATCTCATTGTGGTTTAAGTCTGCCACAGCATTTTGCCTGAAAAAACAAGGTACATAGTTTAATTAAAAATTCTTTGTTGCTAAAAATGCTAATGATCATTTGAGCCATCAGAGAATTGTAATCTTTTTGCTGGTGGAGGGTCTTTTCTCAATGTTCATGGCTGCTGACTGATCAGGGTGGTGGTTACTGACTTGAGTTGGCTATGGAAATTTCTTAAAATGAGAAAATAATGAAATTTGCTGTATCAATTGACTGTTCCTTTCCTGAAAGATTTCCCTGCAGTATGCAATGCTGTTTGGTAGCATTTCATCCGCAATAGAACTTCTTTAACAATTGGAGTCAGTCCTCTCAAATCCTGCCACTGTTTTATCAATTAAGTTTATGAAATATTCTAACTACTTTGATACTATTTCAACAATGTTCACTGCATAGTTACCAGGAGTAGATTCCATCTCAAGTAACCATTTTCTTTGCTCATCCATGAGAAACAACATTTCATGCATTCAAATTTGATCATAAGATTACAACAATTCAGTCACATCTTCAGACTCCACTTCTAATTCTAGTTCTCTTGCTATGTCTACCCTATCTGCAGTTACTTTTCTAAAGAAATCTTAAACCCCTCAAAGTCATCCATGAGGGTTGGAATCAACTTCTTCCAAATTCCTGTTAATGTTGATACATTGTCCTCTTCTCATGAATCATGAATGTCCTTAATGGCATCCAGTGTGGTGAATCCTTTCCAGAAGGTTTTCAACTCTCCTTGTCCAGATCCATCCAAGGAGAGACTATCTACAGCAACTATATAGCCTTACAAATGTATGTATTAAATAATAGGACTTAAAAGTTGAAATTACTCCTTGATCCATGGGCTACAGTATGGATGTTGTGTTAGCAGGCATGAAAACAACATTTTTATTCTTGTACATCTCCATAAGAGCTATTGGATGACTAGGTGCATTGCCAGTGAATAGTAATATGTCAATAGGAATTGTTTTTCCTGAGCAGTAGGTCGCAACACTGGGCTTAAAATATTCAGTATGAGACTCCAAATGTTTAACTTAAAAAAAAATTCAGTAAATCATACCATACACAGTTGTGCTGTCATCAGAGTTTTTTTGTTCCACTTATAGAGCACAGGCAGAGTAGATTTGGAGGGCCCTAGGTTTTCCAAAATGGGAAATGAACATTGGCTTCAACTTAAAGTCACCAGCTTCATTAGCCTCCAACAAGAGAGTCGGTCTGTCCCGTGAAGCTTTGAAACCAGGCATTCGCTTATCCTCTCTAGCTATGAAATTCTTAGATGGCATCTTCCTCCTATATAAGGGAATTTCATCTAAATATAAAAATATATTGTTTAGTGTAGCCACTTTCACCAGTGATCTTAGCTAGATCTTCTGGATAACACTGCAGCTTCTCCATCCGCATTTGCTGCTTCAGCTTGCACTTTTATGTTATGGAGATGGTTTCTTTCATCAAACTTCATGAACCAACCTGTGCTAGCTTCTAACTATTTTATGCAGTCTCCTCATCTCCTTCAGCCTCCACAGAATTGAAGAGAGTTAGGGCCTTGCTGTGTATCAGGCCTTGACTTAAGGGAATGTTGTGGCTGGTTTGCTATTCCATCCAGATTGCTCAAAATTTCTCATTATTAGCAATTAGTCTTGCTAGAGGTTTGCCAGTTTTGTTTATCTTTTCAAAGAAACAGCTCTTGGATTTTTCTCTATTGTTTTTATTTTCAATTTTTTTGATTTTTTTTCTGTTTAAAATTTTCTTTCTTTTGATTGCTTATTTTGCTCTCTTTTTCTATGTTCTTGAAGTAGGAGCTTAGATTATTGACTTAAGACTTTATCTTTTCTAATGTATGCATTTAGTACTATAAATTTCTCTCTCAGCACTGCTTTGGCTGTGTCCTATAAATTTTATATGCTGTATTTTCATTTTCATTAAGGTCAATATATTTTCTTACTCCTTTGAGATATTTGCTTTGAATCATGGCTTATTTAGAAGTATGTTGTTTAGTTTCAAATGTTTGTAAATTTTCCTATTATATCTGTGTTATTGATTTCTGGTTTGATTCATTATGGTTGTAAAATACATTTGCTATATTTCCAATCCCACTCTTTTTATATGTTTCTAGATTTGGTTTGCTAGTATTTTGTTAAGGGTTTTTGCATCTACATTCATAAAAGATATTGGCATATGGTTCACTTTTATTTTTTCCATCTGGTAACACCCATTACCAACATTGATGGTAGTAGATTCAAGGTTTTGAGAGCACTTTTAACTTTACACAGCTTGTTTGTTGAATTACCCTCCCATAGACGGACCTACATGCTGAGGGCAATCTTCTTATCATGTTTTTCAGGAATTAACATTGGCTTCATTGACTGAGTTGGGAAGTATTTCTTCCTTTTATATTTATTGGAACAATCTGTGAAGAATTAGTATTAATTTTTCTTTAGATGTATGGTAGAATTCACAGTAAAGTCATTTGAGCCTGGGATTTCTTTTTTTTTTTTTTTCTTTTTTTTTTTAATTTTATCCTTATAGGGTAATAGCCTGGGATTTCTTTGTGGGTAGTTTTTTTATTACTAATTCAGCCTTTTTATTTGTTATACATCTATTCAGATTGTCTGTTTCCTCTTGAGTCAACTTCATAGTTGTGTGTGTTTTAGAATTTGAACATTTCTCCTAAATTGTCTAATTTATTGCAGTACTATGTTCATAGTATTCATTTATAATGATTTTTTATTTCTATAAGATTGATACTAATGTTGCCTCTTTAGTTTCTAATTCTAGTAACTTGAGTCTTCTCTCTTTCATTTTGGTCAATGTTATTGAAGTTTTGTCAATTTCCTTAATCTTTTCAAAGAATCAACTGTTGGTTTTTACCTTTTTTTTAATTGTTTTTCTATTCTCTATTTTGTTAATTTCCATTCTATATTCATTTTTCCTATATTCTTCTTCCTTTAGGTATATTTTACTCTTCTTTTCTATTGTTTCTATGTGGAAGGTTAGATTACTGATTTGAGATTTTCTTTAAAAAATACAAGCAAACACTGAGGGAATTTGTAAAGAGCAGACCTGCCCTGCAGGAAATACTCAGAACTTCATTATACATGGATCAGCACAATACACACCCACCAGAGCAAAACCAGCCAAAATCTAAAGTTCAGAGCTCATATAAAACAATAGTAGAAGAGGTAAAACAAAGCAATCATGCATTACCCAACAGGATGAACAGAACAGCATCCCACATGTCAGTTATATCAATCAATGTGAATGTTTTAAATTCCCTACTCAAGAGACATATGCTGGCTGAGTGGATAAAAAAATACAAGCCAAGTATCTGCTGTCTTTAGGAAACACATATAACCTCAAGGATTCATACAGACTCAAGGTAAAGAGAGGGGGAAAATATTCCATGCAAATGGAAACCAAAAGAAAGCAGGTATAGCCATTCTCATATCAGATAAAATTGAATTTAAAACAACAATAGTAAAGAAAAACAAAGATGGTCATTATATAATAGTAAAGGGTCTTTACTAGTTATGTCTTCAACATGAAGACATAACAATACTAAGTATTTGTGCAGCTAACACATGTGCAGGTAGATTTATAAACACACTCTACTAGATCTAAGCAAAGAGATAGACAGCAGCATCATAATTGCCAGAGACTTCAACACCATATTCACAGAACTGGACGGATGAACATAGGCATAGATGAGATTTACCTCAAAATTATAAAACCCATATACAACAAACCCACAGCCAACATCATACTGAATGGGGAAAAATTGAAAGCATTCTTGCTTAGAACTGGCACCAGACAAAGATGCCCACTGTCACCACTACTATTTAACATAGTGCTGGAAGTCCTAGCAAGAGACAATGAGACATGAGAAAGAAAAAAAGAGCATTCAAATCAGGAAGAGGAGGTCAAAGTATCGCTTTTTGCTGATGATATGATATTATATCTAGAAAGCCCCAAAGAATCCACTAAGGGCCTCCTGGAATTCATAAATAAATTCAGCAAGGTCTCAGGTTACAAAATCAATGCACACAAATCAGTAGCATTCCTATACACCACTAACAGTCAAACTGAGAGTTAAATCAAAGACTCAATATCATTCGGTATGGGCTACAAAGAAAATAAAATACCTAGGAATATACTTGATCAAGGAGGTGAAAAATATCTACAAAGAGAACTATGAAACACTGAGAAAAGAAATTGCAGATGATACAACAAGTGAAAAACATATTGTGCTCATGAATTGGTATAATCAACATTGCTAGAATGTTCATACTACCCAAAGTAATTTACAGATTCAATGTAATCCCCATCAAAATACCAACATCATATTTCACAGATCTAGAAAAAAGAATTCTGTGCTTCTCTGGAAACCACAAAAGAGCCCAAATAGCCAAAGCTGTCTTAAGCAAAAGGAACAAATCAGGAGGCATCACATTACCAGACTTTAACTTATACTACAAGGCTATAGTAACCCAAACAGCCTAGTATGGGTACAAAAATAGAGACAATGACCAATAGAACAGAAATGGAAAACCCAGACATAAAACTGTCCAAATAGAGCCAACTGATTTTTCACAAGCAGAAAACCATATATACTGGGGAAAATAATCTCTATTTAGTAAATGGTAAAATTGGATAGCCAGATGCAGAAGTATGAAACAGGATCTATATTTCTCACCACTCACAAAATTAATTCAAGATGGATAAAGGACTTAAATATAAGACATGAAACCATAAGAATTCTAGAAGAAAATATTGGAAAAACTCTTCTAGATATGGGCCTATGCAAAGTATTTAGGAAAAAGTCCCCAACGGCAATCACAGCAACAACAAAAATAAATAAATGGGACTTCATTAAATTAAAGAGCTTCTGCACAGCCAAGGAAATAAACAACAGAGCAAACAGATAACCTACAGGGTGGGACAAAATATTCACAAGCTATACAATTGATAAAGGGCTGATAACCACAATCTACAAAGAACTCAAGCAAATCAGTAAGAAAAAATCAAACAACCTCTTAAAAAAGTAAGCAAAAGACATCAACAGAAGCTTCTCAAAAGATGATAGACAAATAGCTAATAAACATATGAAAAAAATGCTCAATGTTACTAATCATCAGGGAAGTGCAAATTAAAACCATAATGTGATATCACCTTACCCCAGTTAGAATGGCTTTTATAAAAATGTCAAAAATCAATAGATGCTGGCATGAATACAGAGAGAAAGAAATGCTTATACACTGTTGGTGGGATTGCAAATTAGTACAACTTCTATGGAAAATAGTATGGAGATTCCTTAAAGACCTAAAAGTAGATCTACTGTTTGATACAGCAATCCCACCACTGGGTATTTATCCACGGGGAAAGAAGTCATTCTGTCAAAAAGACACCTTCACCTGAATGTTTATTGCAGCACAATTCGCAATTGCAAAGATGTGGAATCAACCTAAGTGCCCATCATTTCATGAGTGGAATACTATTCAGCTAAAAAGAAGGATGATTTAATGCCTTTTGCAAAAATTTGGATGGCACTGAAGATCATTATCCTCAGTGAAGTACTGTAAGAATGGAAAAACAAACACCATATGTATTCACTGTTAAATAGGCACTAACTAATGGACACACATGTGCATAGAGGGAAGTAAAACTCAGTGGAAGACAAGCATGGGCCAGGGAGGGTAAGGGGATGAGCAAAAACCTACCTCATGGATACAATGAACACTATTTGGGTGACTGGCATGCTTTTAACCCTGACTCAAGCATTACAATAGTGATCCATGTAACCAGAAATATTTGTACCCCTGTAATACTTTGAAAAAAAAAGTTAAGCCATTTGACTATGCCACTCTGAGAATTAAGCAAAATTCGGCAGAGCCTCAGGAGTCCTAAAAACACTTATTAAGCACCTAATATATGCATACACGTTGCTTGAATGCTATCCTGCAATATTTCTTTAGCCAGTATTGTGATCAAGGAAACAGATTCTTATTTTCTTCTTCAACTGTATTTTTTCCCACCTATCTATTTGTAAATGATACTTAAAATAAAAACACTATTTCTGACAACCTAAAAAAATAAGCATTTACAACTATAAATTTCCCTGTAACCATTGTTTTAGCTATATTCCATCACTTTGGTATGGTGTGTCTTGATTTTCATTCATCTTAAAATATTTTCTAATTTCCCTTTTTAATTCTTCTTTCTCCCATTGATTATTGAAGAGAGGGTTGTTTAATTTTCACATATTTGTGAGTTTCCCAATTTTTTTTTCTGTTACTGATTTCTCCTTTCATTTCATTGTGGTATAAGATTATATTTTGTATGATTTCTATCTTTTTAAATTTATTGAGGTTTATTGCATGGCATAGTATATCTGTCCTGAAGAACATTCCATGTGCACTTGAAAGAAATGGATATTCTGCTGTATTAATTTCATTTGGCTTCTGTAACAAATTACTATAAATCT
Organism: Microcebus murinus; assembly: GCF_040939455.1. Taxonomy (NCBI): domain Eukaryota; kingdom Metazoa; phylum Chordata; class Mammalia; order Primates; family Cheirogaleidae; genus Microcebus; species Microcebus murinus. Next base: position 59,361,010 of record NC_134108.1, on the reverse strand, counting down.
GGTCCCTTTAAACAGCAGAAATTTATTCTCTTACAGTTCTGGAGGCAAGAAGCCTGAAATCAGTTTCACTTTGCTGAAATCACAGTATTGGCAGATTCATACTTCTGTGGAGGCTCTAGGTGAGAATCTGTTCCTTGACCCTTCCATCTTCTGGTGGCTGTCAGCATTTGTTGGCTTGTGGCTACACCATTCCAGTCTCTGCCACTGTAACTGCATTCATATTGGGAAATTTCTATTGTTCCATCTTCTACTTCATTGAATATTTTCTTTGTTCTTACATTCTGTTGTTGAACCCATACACAGAGCTTTTCTTTTTCTTCAGTTATTGTATTTTTCAGTTCCAAAATTTCTATTTGGTTTTTCTTTATATCTTCTGTTTCTTTGCTAAAGCTTTCTAATTTTTCATTTGTTTGAAGCATATTTTAATAGCTTGTTGAAGCATTTTTATCAAGGCTGCCAGATAATCTAATATTTCTGTCATCTCAGTGCTAACATTTATTGATTGTCTTTTTTCATTGAGATTAACATCTTCTTAGTTCTTGTAGCCACAGTTTTTGCTATGGTGTTTGACTGCAGTAGGGTGGTTGTTATCTGAACATTTTGTCATGCTAGGATACCTCTTTCTTGATCCTTTTGCTAGACAAAGCAGGATTTTGCTGGGGATTTCATCTGTTTGTGTTTTTATATTTCCAGCCTCTTTACCTTCAAATCTGGTATGTAATAGACAAAAAGAAAACCCAGAGGGAACTCAATACCATGTTGTGCCTCTGGTTTTGAAGTCCTTAGGAGCCTTCCATCTTTGACTTTCAATCTTATATTTTTAATGTGTATATAATGTCCAGGGTTTTCAATTGTACATAATAGAAGGAATAGAGAAAAGTATATCTACTTCATTTTACCACAAATAAAAGTTCTATAGAATGATTCAAAACTCTAATTACTTACTTTTTAAACTCTTTATTATATAATTGAAATTTTCAAACATATACACATATAAGGAGATGACAGTATAATGAACTCTATGCTTCAACAATGATCAATATTCATTATTTTATGTTTCATTTTTTTCTTCCAAGACACTTTTTGGGGGAGCTTAGAATAGTATAAATAAAATTTTGTTCAACTCTAATTTGTTTTTTATAATAGTCTTTGACCCTTCATTAAATTATTACTTAAAACACTTCTTTATACAAAGATTCATTTTTTTCTTCCTTGAGATATTTGTATATGTCATTAATTGAAACTGTTTACACACATAAAATATTTGGAGCTACCAGTATGCTGCCACATATATTTATTGGACATGAATGATGAGACTATTGATGACTTCAAATAAATGTAGATAAATAAATGTTCAAATTTTAAAATGCAGAAATGAATAATTTTCATTGTTTAAATTACTCAGAGCATTGGTTTGGGAAGAATTTAATGTAGAAATGTGAGCTTGAATTGATGAATTTTCTACCCATCCCTCTGTGTTAGACTTTAAAGATGAATGCAAAATTTAAAAATTTGCCTGAGTAGCAAAATCCAAGGGCAACTGTGATCTGTATTAAGTAATAATTTTGGTAGATTGCTAATTTATTGTAAGATGCATAATTCGGTTTTTAGAATCTGAAATGCAAAAGCTGATTCAACAAAAGCCCAACACTCTGAAGAGTCATAACCATAAAACATAGCTCTCTTCTGCCACTGATCTCTCTGAGAAGGCTTGGTGTAGACTCAAAATCCTACACTGTTTCCTCTTCTCTAGAAGATAACATACTAAGCAGTTTAGTCCAAAAATAAGTAAGAAAAAAAGCTGCATGTAGTTTAATGACATAACCCCTAAGGGTAAGTGTAGTTTTAGTCATGGTAAACGCTAAGGACAAATGACAGCCCATCCAAATTGAGTCCAAAATTTAGTATCTGAACAGTATTTATTCTAACAATACTGTGAGCTCTGTGTGTGTCAGGTGTTGATAAGCCAGCCTTTTAGAGGAGTTAACGTACATTACACCAAACTTCTGTCTTGAAGGTTTTTGGTTTAAAAGATATATGGGACCGTTGTATGTTTTAATGGAAGGGTAATGTAACCTTTACCTATTCCCTCTTTCTTGCCTTATTTGTTGCTTAAAGTTATATATTTCAGAAGCTTAAGGGTACAGATATTTTTTGAAGTCTATAGATTAAACTGCTAAAAAAGGTTTATAAAGTTCTGTTAGTGTAAGGCTCACAAAACAACTGAAGGTTTTCTCTTCCCCCTTGTTATTCTGTATAAATCTTCTATAATTTCATTAGTGGGTTTTAGTTCTTATAGTTATTACTTTAAGTTAGTTATTCCTGCTTCTGTTTCTTCCTGTGTTTATGCCCGTATTCTACAGTTCTGTCTCATTATATAAGTAGTTTGTTTCCTTAGTGAGTATGTAAGCACTCTGGAATTTAGAGGCTGTGTTACTGTCTTTGCATTCCTAGCATGTAGCACAGTGACTGGCACATAATGGGTTCTCAGTCACATCTAGGTTAAAAATTTGAGAAAGGATGATTTGAACTGAAGAAAAGGTAGGACTTACATGAATATTAGCTTTCAGTAATTCCTCCTCTTTCATCCCTAAACACAACAAAGCACACAAAGTGTCCTAAAATGAAAATCCTTTTCAATTAATTTATCACTGTCAACTATAGTTCTCTCCCAGTTGGACACTTTATTTGAAATAATAGTAACTATACATGTAGGTTAAATTTGAATTAAAGTCGGCGTCCTCGAGTCTCACCTGAAAGGATCAATGGCAGAGTCCTTCCAAGGTACTATTCTTTCTTCTTGGTATGATTTCTGCTCTTGCTATCTCCTCTCTTCTGAGCAGGAGCTCTATGGGTTCCTCATTCCCTTCCCCCTCAATCATAGCATCCAGACACACTGCAGAGAGACAAGTCCTATAGCTATTTAAGTAGTGACCAATCCATCTTTTGACCTGATTAAGAAAGTATATTGATAAACTTAATAAGAGAAATAAGACATCTTTTTCTTTAACCTCTATAATTAGTGGCTAAAGAAAATCAGTTTTCCTTTTATCCCTTCTATTCTTGATTTTCTATTGAATCTCAAGTGGAACAAAGCCTGCTATACTTTTGTGGGACTTTAAAATTAAGCTTAAAGGGAAAAAAACTAAAAAAAAAAAATACTGTGTGGATAGTTATTCATTCGTCTTTACTTATAGAAGCCTTAAATGATTTGACTGTTTCAGTAGGATTTTCTTTCAATATTATTCTATTCACAAGGGCTGAAACAATCTTATCTAGTATCCCAAATTGATTGAACCCTGTGTAACCAATGAATAGCTAGCATGGCAATGCTTGCCAATGACATGGCAAGCATTTGTTGAGTATCAACAGGTGCCAGGCACCTTGCTTGGTGGCACTGAGGAAGCAAATATAAGTATTTTCCATATTCATATCCTTGAAGGCATCACAGCATAGTCAGGAAAAAGGATGTCAAAAAGTTCCAGAATAATGGAGGGGGGTGATGTAATGTGAAACTATAATTAAAGGAGCTGTTGCTTCTTTCTGATATAGATTGTAGGAAGTCAGGCCATGCTTCCCAGTGGACATCACAATAGAACTGGAAAATAAAGAGCAAGGGAGACAGTGATTTCACAGGGAGCACCCTGGAGGCCTAGACAGGGTGGTGGTTTCTGAGATATCCTGAAGGATCTATTGGGCATCTTCTCAGAGATTTTCCGGCTCCCCCAAACTGATCTCTCATACCCACTTTAAGTCTCCAAGGGTTGTTTTGGGATCCTTAGAACCAACTCACTATTGAAGTTTCAATTGGAGACCCTCATGAATTAATGATACTTCTCATTGAATGCTTCTCTCCACCTGGGATCATTCTACTGAGACTATGTCACACAAAGGGACATTAAAGAACATGAGTTGTAGCTCTCTGTTCTCTGAGCTGATCTGGTAGAACAAGCAGACAAAAGACACCATGTGTAGAGTGATATAATGCAAACTGTAATAATGGTCTGAGAGGATATATGTTCTTATATTGAATAAATGCATTCAGGTCTTACACAAAAGAGCAAATATAAACAATAATATTTTTAAAAGTAAAATCTGTTTTTTCCCTCCCTAAGAAGCTCATCTAGCCTAGTGCTTAGTATATGCTATTCCTCAAGAAATATTACTGAGTGACTAGCTTGGCCTTTCTATTTTTTTCTGATAGTGTGGAAGGTTTTATTCCTAAACAAATCTAAAAGGCTGTGTATTTTGGTGTAAAAGAAAAGAATTAAGTTTCTAGCTTTAAAAACCTTGGAAATCTACCGTAACCCAGTGATCAAGGTTAACATAATGAGTTATAACACATATCAACAACATGAATCCCTTGAAATGATGTACTAAACAGAACATAATGTTCCTTCTGTGATATTCTTGCAACTTAAAAAGCGTCTTGGTCATAAAAGACAAGGAAAGACTGAGGAATAATTACAGATTGGAAAATCCTAAGGCAAAATGACAAGAAAATGCAATGTTGGATCTTTGATAAGATCCTAGAACAGAAAAAGGACATTAGTTGAAAAACTGAAGAAATGTGAATAAGGTCTGTAGTTTAGTTAACATTATTATCAAAAGTCAACGTCCTGGTTTTGATAACTGTACTATGGCTAAGTATAAAATGTTGATACTGGGGAAAGCTGTGTGAGGGTGTGTGGAACTTTTTGTATTATGTTTTTAAACTTTTTTAAAAGTCTAAAATTAGTCAAAATAAAGAGTTAAAAATCCTTATATGTGTGTAAATGCCATCCAAATATATAACTGAAATAAAAGTGGATTTATTATTTGTATATTGGCAGTATCAGTGATTATTCATTGTTATTTTAAGTTTAGAAGTATTTGTATAAATACTGACACTCTAAAGTTTTGAATAAATTTTAAAAACAATGTTATTCATGTTAACTCAAGGTATTTGGTTTTTTTTTCTTTGAGTGTTTTTTGTGTGGGGTTCTCCATCTTTAAGCTATACTTTCTGAATGTTGTTCTAAGTATTTATTGGTAACTGTAGTAGGTAGATTGTGGTAGAAATAGGATTAATTGTTTTGGTATATGAACAAATACTTTTTTTGATGATTTATGCACATGAAAGTGGCCATTAGTCCTTGCAAATGCTGTATTGATAAATTTGCTTGCTGCTTTTTTCATTTCTAACCCCTATTTACTCCCCATCTCTTTAGCCTACAAACTACAATGTTCTTGCCTTCTCTACTGCCCTCTAGGGGTAGACTAGAGAACTTGAGTTATTGTAAATCCTGAATATGCGGTTCAGAGGGAGAAAAAAAAAAAAGAAACTTAGAAATTTCTGAATTTAGTGGAGATAAGTATGGAATTTTTTTAAACCAAATATCAAAGTCTCCATTTTTATCTCAAATTGTCAACATGTTGTTTTGAGACTCATTGTTTATTTTGGAATATCAGGTCATATTAGCCTTGTGCTAAGTGGAATACTTGGAGGCATAGTAGATGCTTTTTTCATCCAGGAAATGTCACCAACAGAAGCCTGTAGCATCAGTCTCTCATCTGTGATCCTTCCTCCTACATCATTTACAACCCCTTCCCTCAGATGCCCCAGACTCTTGATTTCCCTTCCTACTATTAACAATCACTCAGTTAGCTCTTTTTCAGAAATAAATGCTAGTGGGGAACTAAAATGTTACTTCATCTATTTCTACTTTGGGGGAAAAACCCTAAACACACATGTTCTACTACTAATAAATTATTCTTCAATTTATTTGCTTACTCTTTCATGTCTGCATTCTCCTTTATAGTCTAGGTGTTAGAGTTAGTAGCAACATATTTGCATAGAATATTTTCATTTGTTAAATTAGAAAACCTCAGAAGTATGTCTGTACCTTTTTTTCCTTTTTAACATTGTATTTTTACTAGCTTTACTGAGAACTTATTTTCTGGGAATATAGGCTAACATGAAATTTAAGTCATGTCAATAGGGTGCATATTTTAATTCTGGACAGAAATATAAATTTTCTGAAATAACATTCTATGAATGCACAAAAGAAGTATACTTTTTATTTAATGAGAGCTTGGAATTGATGACATTTTTAGACTAGAAGTTAACTGAGGCTAACTAGACTTGCCAATTAGTTGATTATGTTACTTTTAAGTAGAGATTTGCAATATGATGTCAAACTTCTTCTTATTAATATTATTATTATCACTATTGTATTCCTATGAGCAGCACAAAACCCACCACAATAGGGACCTGGATGGTTTCAATAGCTAATGACTGAACTTTTCACCTCAGGCCTTGGTTCACATTAGGCTGTGGTTTAAAGTGATTGACAGCCATTTCATAGTAACCTGCAATGAACTGGGGGTCAAAATTATCCAAATGATTGGGAGAAAATGCCCCCATTAGAAAAAAATAAAGACAGAAGTGAACTAACCAGTGTAGTTGGAACTAATTGGCCTCCTTATTGGCAAAGGATTGAACAGGCACAGGGACTGAATTAATCTCTTCAATTGGGTGGCAGTTCCTTGCAGGTTGAAATTGTGAATTGGCAGGTTAGCATAAGGGGCTGCTATATCCCCCTAGCATGTGATACTTCTGTTCTGTGAATTTCCATTTTGTGGAGCTGTCAATCTGAGGCTTTTGTGAGCACTAAACTTTCTTTAGAAACAACGCCACTAAAAAAAGAATGACCCCACCTCCTAAACTACCACATAAATCAGCTTGATTAGTAATCTCTATTAAGAGACATTGAGTTTTGAATAGGCTGGGTATTGTAGGTCCAGAAGGAAGGATTTGGCAGGGCCAAATAGGGAAGTCTGAACAACATCTGCCCTACCCCTTCCTAGCACTTCTGCAAATCTTAAGCCTAATCACAAATGGCCTACATTATAAAAGTGCAAACTGTGGTTCTCCACAAGCAGTTTTTCCAAACAGTAAGGAGTGCATACATAGTATTAGTATTTATTAAAGGTATAGAAATCCCACAAAATATTTTATATTAAGAAGAAAGGTAACAGTGATAGATCTTTATATATAAGCCCATTAATACCAACTTTCTTTTAGCATTTTTCTTTTCTTTAACAAGTGAGGTTTGATCTTGATTTTTTTATTCAAAGGTCTGTAAACCAAAGCCACAGATGGGGTATTGCTGTGTCATTTCCATGGCCTTATACAGATTACAGAATGTATGCAGCTGTCCCATACTCCCTTAATAGACCTTCAGCTTTTCAATACATCTTCCACTGATGGCATTTCTGTGGATAAACATCATTTCAGAATGAAATGTGCCAGATGTCCTGCAGTGCACTTAGGTACAACAAGGCACTTTTAAAAAAAGTCGCGCCTGTATTATTTACTCATTTAGAGGATGTGACTTCTGGGATATACATCGGAAATCCAAAATTTGCTGAATGACAGAGGAAATATTATAAATAGTTTCCAACTCAAATGTACCTTATAATTCCCTGACACACATTTTTTTCAGACCATAAAGAAATCAGTATTTTATATCCAGGTTTCTTATAATTTTTCCCTCTAGGAGGCATACTCAATCAAAATCTCTGGTTACTACTGAATAGAAATAGTCCTTTTTATTGAGGTTAAAAATTGCTAGATCAGGGATTTGGAATAAATATATTTTTTATTATTCCTTAATATAGCTAATTTTAAGAATCATTCCTCCCAAGATACATGAATTTTCTATTCCCACCACAAGAAAATATTATTTTCAAGTTCTATATATATTTTTTCTGTTAAGGAATTGGAATGGATGATCCAAATGAAAATAAAATACCAATGAGAAATTGTTATCCAGGATCATTCCAATATCAGCATTTCATTTTGTTATATCAAATCCAACTCTACCACATGCTTAAACGCTTGATAGACTATCAACTTGTATCATTTAAATTTTTTTGCATACATACTACTTTCTTCAAAGACTAAAATCCTTGACTGTGAGGACCATATCTCCTAGCATGCTTAGTGTGCCTTGTTGCTGAGCACAATGTCAGTGCCTGTTGAGTTGATGACTACATTTATGCCAAACTAAAGCAGGAAGATATGTGTTAAATTTTGCTATGAAGTATTTCATTCTCACCTAAAAGTGGTTATAAATTATGCGAAAGAGAGTATAGACTTCATTTAATTGTAATATTGCGAATTGTGGTTAGCTTTGTTGTTCTTCAAAGTGTTTTTTTGTGCATTTTCTTACGTTTTTAAAATGTGGATTTCTAGAGGTAGCCCAAGTAATAGCTGATAAAACTGAGGCACAGACCCTTAGATGGTCCACTGCCTTAAGGAAGTTGTACTGGGCAATGATTTGAAGCTTCTTAGAATCCCTGGGAATTATTTAAAACAGAAATGTCCTTCAGTGTTTTATAAACTTGTTATCTATAATATGAAGTGTTTATCCTAAGCAAAAAAAACCCCACAATAATAATAATGATAGAAAATATTGCTCTAGGAATATTGGCAATTATTTAAAATCACACTATGTTTTTAATTCAAAAAGTTGATTCATGAAACTGTATTCTTTTCTGTTTGTATACTCTCTAAAAGATCTAGCAGAGACTTTTAATGATTTTTTTCAAATCACTTAATAATATTTTATATTGCCAATTCATATCCCCCTCCTAACCGCAATGGTCTTCTTAACAAAAAATATACTGCTTTTAGAAAATGGAGAAGACATGTTTTTCATTTGTTTTGCTATCGAGTTTTTAAGAAAATATGTAACAGTGCTGTAGTTCTTTCTGACAGCTGTGTGGTTAATTTTTCCAATCCGTGGTGTGTAGTTGTCTCTTTCGGTGCTGCTGTGTTTGCAGCCATGCTGTCAACATCCACCAGAGAGCAGAGCAGCTCCAACCCCCACATCTTTCATGCTAGAAATAGATGGAGACAGTAACATAGCCAGATCCTTGGCCAAACAACGTGGATTGCAGTTCATTTCAAAGGTCAGCGCATATTTAAGCTTGCTTCATTACTGCCACCTTTATGCCTGAGATTTTCATTTTTTAAAAAAAATCAGTTTACCCAAGTTCCTTTAGAGACAGAAAAATGAAAGTGCTGAGTTCTATTTTCATTTGGAGGTATCAAGCTTTTTATCAAATTATAGAGGTGGCGTTTCAGAATATTTCATATCTGATCAAGAGGGAAATCCAAAAATAATTTTCTCTTTATTCTGGAGTCTTTCAGGCAGGAGGACTGCTTTATTTTTTACTTAATATTGTGCTCAAGTCAATCATTTTGAATTCAGAGAGAAAATAGACATTTAAAAACAATCTATAATAAAAAAATTTGGACTTCAATATTTTTATTTATATTTTCTAATGAAAATACCACAATTGGTACTCTTTTCACATATATTTATCCATCACCTAGTAAAATAAATTTGCACACTTTAATGTTTTTTATATTAAGGGTGGTAAACAGATGAATAATTATAAAACATTTACTTTCTTGTTAAAAAGAAATAAATTGTTTGCCTTTTAAGAATAAAGCAAGGATAGATCTTATTTTAAATTAAATCTATGCTTCTCCTATTTACTTTTAAAGATCTAATATACATAGGAAGAATATGACATGGTACATATATTAGGAATATTAATATGGCCAGTATATATTAAGGATTCTGAGTGGTTTTGTCACAGTTATCTTTTTTTAAGGCTAATAATTTATTTTAATTAAAACAATTAATTTTGGAAAGAAGCTTTAGATCCTTTTCACAAAAATAGAGTGCTAGGAAATGAAAGGAAATCGTTCTGATATATGACATATAAGGCACAAGAGAAAATACATTTTTAAAATAGTGTTTTTATAAATGCTTTTGATACTAAAATGTATTATAAAAATGTATAGGTGTTTTGGTTAACCATTTGGAATTAAACTGCCTATAATTTTTTTAAAAGTGATTAATGACATGTAATGGAAGTTTTTCAAACTTAGAGATGTTTTGACAATTTTAGATCATGGAAATTCATATTTTTATTGTAACACATTGTAGGAACTTAATTATGGAAATATCTTAAAATGAGTTTAAAAGGAATGCCTTGAGGCCGAAGGCTTTCTGAAAGAAATACTCACATACTCAGATTATGTAGCTGAATATAAATATATATATATATATTTGGTGATAATTTTAACTAGGTTATTTTAATTTTGGCATTCATGTAGTTCTGAAATGAATATTTAAAATATATTATAACTGTAACTGAACGAAGAAAAATTATATCTATATTTTCAGTATAATAATTTTAGACTTATAAATAGATCTTATAAAAGTTTTTTGGATACATCATTAATGCTTTATCTATAACTTATTTTAAAATAATTAATAAATAAATATGGCTTAAAATCTACTCATCTGTTGTATTTAGGCTTGGACTACTTCACTTGATTGCTGTAGGTTGGATAGAATTGTTGCTTTCTCATTTGTTTTCAGGAGTAATGACTTCCAGAAATATGTGACTGGGATTCAGAAAATATGATAATATGAAATTAGGATAAAAATAAGAAATGAAAAGGTGATAAAACTGGGAGAAATTAGAAGCTCAGGTTCCTTGGACCACTGAGGTGCATCTTTCAACATGAAAGATAGGGTAACTTATTTTCTCTTCCCTCTCAGTTTCTGAGGTAAAGTAGTGCTGATTTTACTCGTTATAAACTATAATGTGACTTAAGTATAATTTCTTTACTTATTTCTTAAATGCTATTTAAAACAACAATAAAAGATGGCCAGGTGTGGTGGCTCAAGCCTGTCATCCTAGTACTTTGGGAAGCGAAGGAGTGAGGATTGCTTGAGGCCAGGAGTTTGAGACCAGCCTGGATAATAGCAAGATCCTGTCTCTACAAAAAATAGGAAAAATTAGCTGGGCGTGTACTCATGTACCATGTACTCAGGAGCCTGAGGCAGGAGGATGGAATAAGCCCAGGAGTTTGAGGTTTCAGTGAGATATGATTGTGCCATTGCCCTTTAGCTTGGGCAAAGGAGAGAGACTCCATCTCAAACAAACAAACAAGCAAAAGCATTAAAAGAAAGAAAGCACCTATTAGAGTATATATATATATATATATATATATATATATATATTAAAGGAAGTGCCAAAGTTACTGATTGCCCATTATTTGCCCAACAGTACACTATCTCATTTAACCATGATCATGCAGTGGTTGAGTGGTGCTGGGCCCATTTTGAAGATAAGGGAGTTAAACTTTTAAATTAAGTGATTACATCAGTTATCTAGCCAGGGCTTGGACTCAGGTCATCTGACTCCAAGTCTCATTTTCCCCTCTTGCTATGTTAGAAATTCTGGACAATGACACAGATTCATCCCTTAATGGCTGAGTCTCTTAGAGATTCAGGGACTTGGATTACAGGCAGGAAAAAAAAAAAAAAGAAAAGAAAAATTAGGAAGGCAAAGGTTAGCTATGAACTGAATGATAATGGGTGAGTGAATCTCATTTCTGAATTTGTGGTTTACTTCTGTAGTCAATTATCTATATTAAAAAACAGAAAAGTAAGACTTCCCAAAGCTTAGACTGACTTGTTATTTATCAGGTATTCATTTCAACACTCATCATTACTTGTGGCAGAATACTTATTTTAGCATATATTGCTGGTAAATTGGTTCAAAAATGGGGATTTTTATATATAAAAAATAGCACATGCCATTTTTGGGTAATTAAGGATAGTCAATTATATATGATATTCAAGGCCGATAGCTTTAAATATGTTGTGACAATTTTAAGGGTAGAAATATAATTTACATTGTGTTTTTAAAACCTGGGTTTAAAAAGTTTAGTATACACAAATACTATGGAATCACCTTATTGTTATTTTTTCAAAGTCTTTAGGTTCAAATAACAGGGGCTAAGAAAATCAGGTAAGCCAGTTTTTTCATTCTTCACAATGGCCTCTACTTCCCTGCTCCCCAAACCTCGCATGACCCTATTTTGAAATGATGCATTCAAAAGAAATATTTTAAAAAGTCTTTTTCTTTCATACAAATGAGAAATCAGATTCAAATGGTAGTTTACAGGTAGGAGTGATCTTTAGCCTTTTCTTAGAATTTGAGTTAGGTTTACATATATAGGTAGATGATCTTTGGCCTCACTTTAGAATTCAAGTTACAGTTTTTCGAAAGCCTGGTAGCCCTTTACCAAAACTCTACATTTGCTGCAGTACAGCAACCAAAGGATACTTTAACTGCTGCTTCAGAGTTTCTTTTCATTATATGCATTTGCTTATTAATATGAAGGTGCTTAGTAGCACAGTAGGAAAGTGCAAACTAACTCTCCAAAAGACCATTTATGTGAATTGTATTGAAATATTCCTTGTGGATCCCCCAACCCCCATGATCTGCAAACCTACCATTCTTCTATCCTCAGAAATTTAAAAATAAACCTCTTAGGCTTCAAGCAGAATAATTATTTAATAAAAAAATAAAGACGAATGGAATTTTTTCTTACAATATGGCTATTGTCTTTCATTGAGTTCTAAGGATGATAGCATTAAAGTTCCTACATTAAAACACTCCTTAGACTTCATGATAGGAACTTGGAGCCCTCTGTGGAAGGCTCAAGAAAATTGACACAACCAAGATATTTTTCAAAATGTGTGTTTTTTGTTGGAAGTTGTATATATTAAAGGGGTTGCACTTTACAGTGTAAATATTAGGAGGCATATTTGAAAGTGTTAGTATGTTTTTAAAGAAATTCATTTACATTTTCTGAATTGATTCTATCTGAATTTTTAAATAGACACAGAAGCGGGATCTGCCTTATCATTATTAGGTCACGGAATGATAGCCCTATGCAAAGATTCAGATGAAAAGATAATGGTAACACAAAAATTTTCTTTTATTCTTATAATAAAATTTAAGATGAAAACAGAGGGCCACTATGCAGACACGTCATGAGTTTGACTCACTAATCCACAAAGAAAGTAAAAAAATATATTTTAAAAGAGAAACGTCAGAATATATTGGCTCAATTGCAGATGATGATTTGTTTTTAGTGATTTAGACCTCTATTATATTTATGTAGAATTGATATTGATCATTTCATTGTTTTTCCTAAGAGTTCTTATTTTTCTCTTAATAAACAGCACATATGTCAAAATCACAAATAATGCAGAGTTCTTTATAACTATGCATCCTGTCTTTTAGTATTCATTTGGATGCAGAATTATTTTTAGCTAGGTATTTCCATGTTGCTGTTTATATATTTAGAATTATAGATGATATACTTTATTTTGTATCCCAATATATTTCAATATAGGAACTTGCATATGGAGTTCCAAATTTATTTTATGATGGCAGCCTCAAATTTTATAGTACATTATTAATCCACTAGGCTAAAAATCTAAGCCCGTCTATGAGTGTTCAAAGAAATCCTAAAAAAACAAAATGCTGTTAGCTAGAAGCATGTTTTCAGTAAGGAAAATTTTCTGAATTGTTTGTGGTTCATATAAATATATTTTGAGGGAAGTTCTTGTACCAAAGTTCAAGGTCCTGATATTTACATAGTTCCTTTACATAGTACACCAAGTTGATTTGTGAGGAAATGAAGGGAATTTAAATTAAAAATTTCAACCATGAATGTAAAATTACTAGATATTTGCACATAGTACAGGGTTGGAGGGAGTTTTTCTAAGTTATCCATATGGCAGCAGAACTTTTAATAAACAATAGTTCTAACACAGATTCTTTATGGAAACAGAAAATAGGATTTATGAGGTGACATTTTGAGTATGTTAAGTAAAATGAAATAAGATTAGCTTTATTTTCCTATTTCCCCCCAGCCTTGCAAAGGTTTAGTGGCTGAATTACCACTTATAATTTGTTTTTTCATTCCATGCATGCATTTCATTAACCTATTCCTGGCTCTGCAGCCAGCCTGCAGAGAAAATTCAGCAGAAGGATTTCTGAACAGATTGGCTACAACACGCTATAGGATATATTTCAGAATCCAAGGACAATTTGATAAGTTTTACTGTGCTTTACATTAATAATGTGAAAAGTTTCATTTTGTTTAATTGGTATCTTAGAGAATTAATAATATTTAAGTAAAAGTTATGAGATATTACTCAACATTTAACCAGTAGCTCATTGAAACTATTCTGACTGTTTCAGAGGCATACTAAATAGATTAGTATTGAAGATCACTTCCAGGATTTTGCCACTTACTCGATGAACTACTGGAATAGTCACAAATGTTTTTTGTTATATAGTTGATTTGTCTCTGACATAGTTATGAGACTAATGCAATAAAGGTTGGAAGATATTTACAAACAGTTCTCTGCATATAACCAAATATTCCCTTTCATTCATTTTTAAAAAGAACTCTCATTATGTATATGTTAGTACCATAACACAATTGTGCATAAATAAATACAATTGGTATTGAAATGTATGAAATTATGTTAAAGTTACCTTTTAAATTATATTTTACTCTGACTTTAGTTTTATACATTTGCATTCCTGAATAGAAAATGATGGCTTCGAATGTCCCAGGTGAAAGGATGAGATAAATCTGTGATTTAAAAATTACAGGGACTCTAAAAAGAAAATTCTTAAAGTTAAAAGGTGCTTCAATTCAACTTTCTTTCCAATAATTCCTTCATCCTTTCTAAATATCCAGCTTTCTCTGTACCATTTTATAGCTTATTATCTGTTTGAGCCAGTGATAGTACTCTTACTAACCCTCTGCAAAAGGCAGCCTCTTCTTGTGTTGGTATATTTTAAGAAGCAAGTTGCTTCTTTCTTGCTTATTTTGAGTGCAAATCTGCCCCACAATAACTTCTGTTTGCTAGTTTGTGTTTTGTGGTAGAAAGCTACCAGAATGCCATTCATTCTCTACATAAAAGACCATCAAATTCAGCTATTGGTCTATTTATCTACTCCACTTTACAGGAAAAGTTCTGGAAAGAGTTGATTCAATTTAACAAATATTTGTGGAGCATCTGATACCATTTTAGGATCTTAGAATATAAAAAAGCAAACAAGCAAACAAAACAAAGATCCCTGCCTCGAGGATGCTTCTGTTCTAGTTAGGATAAGAAAATACAAAATAAAAAAGTAAGTGTATAAAATCATTTTAGGACACGTAGGCTCTAATTGCTTTCCTTCCCTTTTTTTCATGTACCCCAGTTAGGCTTTTGTCCCTGCCATTCTTCTTAACCACTCTTCACTAGGGAACTAATGTCTTATTCTTCTTCCTATCTTCTTCATTCTCAATCTTGATTTTTTTTTTTTTTAATTTTCTCAACAGCATTTGACACAACAGATCACACCCTCCCTCCATTTGAAATAACTTCTTTATTTTGAGAATACCTCTGGCTCCTACTTTTTTCCCCCTGATTCACTGGCCACCCTTCAGTAATACATTCAGCCTATATTACTGAAATAGCCTCCTTACTGGCCTCCAGTGTCCACTCTTGCTCCTGCGAAGTTATATTTCACATACAGACAGAGTGAGTGTTTAAAAAACAGACATCAAGTTGCCCTACTCCAACTGAAAACCTTCCAGAGGCTTCTCTTTATACTCAGAATGTTTTCTAACCCTTCCCTTTGTTTACAAGGTTTTGTGTGACTATGTCCCTGCTTCCTCTGTGACTTTATTCTTTATTTAGTGCTCTTTGCTGTGTTCAGTCTTTTCCAACCACGTGGTTAGTCTTGCTATTCTTCCAAAGCACCACGCTAGTTTTCTCAATTACTGCTCCCAGAACATTAGAACATTGCATAATTTGAAGCCCTGCTACATGTCTCCATGATCCAGCTCTTTTTTTCCTTTTCCTATCTCCCCAGAACAAGATAACCAATTATTCCCTTGCTTTTAGTGATGGTTTTAGCACATGTATAGATACCTCTAAAGCATATATAACTTTTAGCTTTATTCTGCACAAATGGAATTATACTATATGTGTTCTTATGTGAATTGACTCTTTTCACTTCACATTAAGATGTATATAGATGTACTTTGCTCATTTGCTTTGCTGTATAGTATTTCATTGCATGGAAATATCAAATACCAAATTCATTATTTATACATGTAACTGTCAAAAGATTTTTTTGTATGGGTATATTAACAGTTCTTCTGTGAACCTTGATGTGCATGTTTCAAGATGGAATTGTTGACATGTTTCACTTGGAGTAGATTTGGGGTGATAAGGGATTGATATCTTCAACTGTTCTAAATAATGCAAATATTTTTTCAGAGTAGTTATGCCCTCTAGCAGCATATAAAACTAACTGTAAATCTATGACCTCAGGAAAGCTTGATATTATCAGACTACTATTTTTTCCCAATTCAGTGGCTGTAAAATAATATCGCATCATTTTAATTTACACTTCCCTGATTGTTTTCATATATTTATTGGCCATTATTGTTTATTTTTCTGTTGTACTACTATTTGTGCTTTTGCCAGTTTTTCTATTGGATTTTAAAACTAATTTTAAATTGATTCAAATAGGAGCCCTCATACTAGTCTTTTGTTAGTTAAATTTTGTGCAAGTATTTCTCATTTATTGTTGTATTGTTACATAATATTTTACTCTCTTTTTCTCTTCTTCTTTTTTTTTTTTTTTTTTAGAGAGACAGAGTCCCACTCTGTCACCCAGACTGGGCTGGGTGCAATGGTGTAATCATGGCTCATTGCAAACTCCAACTCCTGCACTCAAGCAATCCTCCTGGCTCAGCCTCCTGAGTAGCTAGGATTGCAGGTGCACGTCACTACACCTGACTAATTTTTTTTATTTTTTTATTTTTGGTAGAGATGAGATTTTGATGTTACCCAGCTAGTCTCAAACTCCTGGCCTCAAGTGATCCTCCCTCCTTGGCCTCCCAAGGTGTGGGATTACAAACATGAACCACTATGCCCAGCCCATTTTACTCTCTTTTATAGTATTTTTTGATGAATAATAGTTCCTGATTTACCATTAAGGATTAACTTTTTCCTTTATGAATTATATTTTTTGCATGTTATATAAGAAATCTTGCCCTATTCTGAAACCTTACAGATATTCTCCTGTATTTTCTTCTAAGTGTTTTAGAGTATTACATTCCACATTCCAGTACTTAATCCACCTGGAATTGATTTTTATGTTTGGTAGGAAGTAACAATTAAATTCCATTTTTTAACATGAAAAACCAACTATTCCAACACCACTTGTTAAAATGATTATCTTTTTAAATAAGCTAAGGAGTCAACTCTGCCTTAAATCACAATTCTCTATATGTTGGTACTCATTCTGTGCTCTCTATTCTGATCTATCATTGGTTAATTTGTATATCTCTGTGCCAATGCTATCCTGTCTTAATTGCTATAACCTGTTAAACATTTTCCCTGTCTTTGCTCTTCTTCTTCTTGAATATTTAAGTTATTATTGGCCTTTTGATATTCTATATAAATTTTATGATCATATTATCAAATTGAGTGAAAAAATCTATAGGTATTTTGATTGGAATTTCATTGAATTTATGGATCAATGTAGAGAAACTTGACCGATACCAGCCTCAACTGAGTCCCCAGGTACTGAGGCTCTAATGTGCATCCCTGGTAGGCAATGTTTCACATGTGCCGTCACAGTTCATTGCTATGGGAATTAAGCATGTCCTGTGTAGCTCTGCTAGGAGAGGACATGAGGCTTGTGGCTAGTTTTCGCTGGGCTTTACCCCACGTGCTTTTTCCCCTTTGCTGGTTTTGCTTTGTATACTTTCTCTGTAATAAATCTTAGCCATGAGTATGACTATATACTGAGTCCTATGAGTCTTTCTAGTGAATACTGGGGACTCCCTACACACCTGATATATTTTTCCATTATATTTTCACCTTTCTCGTGGCCTTATGTTTTAGTGTATCTTTTGAGAAACCCTCCTTGTTTCCTTCCTTTGTGGGGAGGATTTATTTAGTTCATCTCTTCAGGGTGTTATCTTTAAGGGTCCTGTTTTTTGTTTTTTTTTTTTCTTGGATCTCTACTCTGACATCTCACCAAGCAAGGGACCTAGATTGTCTTTTTTTCCTATGCATGTTTCAAAGGTCTAGGTCACCAGGGTTTCACAAATGCCATAACAACATTAACAGCCATTTTTACATGCTGGCATAATCCTATCTGGATTCCTTCCTTTTCTCTCTTCTTTCCCCCCACCCCCATAAAAATTTTGTGCAGATACCATTACCATTCATAGGTTTTCACTCTCCACTTAGCCCCTTGTCAAATGCAGTGCCAATGTTCTTTGCATCATCTACTAAAGGCAGTATCTTTAATAGTCCAAACAGTCCTGGGCCCCGGAGCCGACACGGCTTGCCTAGGAAGGAATTTGGACACAGGTGAATTTTACCCACAGAGTGTAGCCATCCTTTTAACTAAAAGTGGGCAACTGTTTTAGTTGCAAAGCTCTTTGTTCTAAACACTTCTAATTTTTTTTAGGACCCATATTAGGGACTTACAGTATTATGCAATTGAATTTATTTTCCTTATTTTGAATATAAAATAATAAATCTTTCCATAATTTCTATTAAAACATTGAGAAAAAATCAAACATGATTTCTAAATAGAGGGGCTTTTTACAAGTCACTTTCTCCTCCCTTATTGCATTGAGTTATCCTTTTTCTAGGACAATAGTAGTTCTTGGGTTTTCCACATTTTATGATGAGAAGTAAAACAATAATGAAAGGATGATTTCATGACTTTTCCCCTTCTCTAAGTATCTTAACACACTAATTTGTATTCCAAGGATATATAGGGGGGTCTATGAGATCCCTAGTTGTACCTCTTCATATAGGTCCTAGTTATGGAACTTGGTACTGGTTGTAGCCCATTGTTCACTTTATGAACTAAGCAAAATGTGGATCTAAGCAAGACATGAATCCCAGGCTCTAGGTCTCAGTGAAAGAAGTTATGGAAGGCTTTGAGGCTGCAGGACAAAGTAGAACCATTTTTTATAATTCTGGGGACTTAATTAGTTAGGATAATTAAGAAAGATATAGGCTCAGTCAGTTTAGGAAATAGACTTATACTTGGGCTTGGATTCTGCAGAAGAAATTTCATTCTCTTGGGATTTCCAGAAAGTTCTTAGAATATAGCAATTACATATCCAGTTATCTAATATGATTTTAGGTCATGCAGGTGAGCATATCTCTGTGAGATTCTTTGATGAGCATATTTTATAGTGTAAAAGGGAAGGTAGGCCAGCTGGTATATTGACCTTTTGGCACAGACTAATAATATCTGTTGAGTATCTTTCATATATCAGATGTTATTCCAGACTCTTTATATTTGTTATTTTATATTTGTGAAAACTCAGTAAAATTAATCATTTTAAAAAATCTCTCACAAATGAACAAATAAGACTCAGACTAAGTAATTTAGTGAGGTCACACATCTTTTGGGTCTAAAGCTTTGCCATGCTTATCACATATACTGTCTTATTCCATTTTCTGTTGCTATAACAGAATACTACAAACTGAGTAATTTAGAAAAGAAGTTTATTCAGCTCATGAGTTTCTGGAAGCTGGGAAGTTCAAGAGCATGGCACCAGCTTCTGTGAGGTTCATCCCATGGTGGAATGGCAGAAGGCAGAAATGCACACATGAAACAGAGAAGAAGAGGTAGCTAAATTCCTGTAATAACTAATCCACTTCTGTGATAATAGCATTTATCCATTCATGAGGGCAGAACACTCATGGCCCAGTTACCTCTTAAAATCCCACCTCTTGACACTGCTAGATTGGCAACTAAGTTTCTTTTTTTCTTTCTTTTTTGAGACAGGGTCTCACTCTGTTGTCCGGATTAGAGTGCCTCGCTAGTGTCAGCCTACCTCACAGTAACCTCAAACTCCTGGGCTCAATTAATCCTTCTGCCTCAGTCTCCTGAGTAGCTGGGACTACAGGCATGTGCCACCATGCCAAACTAATTTTTTCTATATATTTTAGTTGGCCAATTAATTTTCTTTCTATTTTTAGTAGAGACAGGTTTTCACTCTTGCTCAGGCTGGTTTCGAACTCCTGACGTTGAGAATCCTCCCACCTCCCAGAGTGCTAGGATTACAGGCGTGAGCCACCATGCCCAGCCTAAGTTTGTTACATGAACTTTTGGGAGACACATTCAAACCACAGCACATGGTTTGGGCATGGCCATAGCACACGCCAAACTCTTGTTCCATAGATCATATACAAAACCATCTTTGGAGGAAATGGGTACCTCATAGATATCAAGACAGAAACCTGAACATAAGGAGAATTGGACTAGTTTAGTGCACTTCTCCACGTTTGGTTGGAATGCTTTAAATCCCTCCATCTCAACTCAGCATAGAACTAGAAACTGGGACAAAGCTGAACCCATTGATGAGGATCAAGCACATTCTGTAAGACCTAGATTCTGTGAGTTGTCCAAGGAGGTAAATGAGAAACGTAAGTGAATTCTACTTGGGAAATGACATAGATAGAATAAGGTAGACACAGTTGTGTTTGCAAACTGAATACTCATTCTTCTTTCTTATGATAAAAATGTTTATCTTACTCTGGGGAGCTACCACTGTTTTGTCTCTTAGTCCTAATGGTTTGAATATGACTGCTACCCCTCTTTTCACAAAATCAGGTATGAGCATGTGATCAAAGTATGGCCATTTAGCATATTCCTTCCCTGACCACAATGATTGGTTCAAAGATGTACATGTGACCCATCAGTCCAATAAGACTCAATCTTGGGTTTTGATTTAAAAAGGTCTAGATGGGAGGATGTGTTCTTGGAGTAGCCAGAGACCATCATAAAGGGAGCATCTGCTTGAGAATGTAGCATCCAGAAAGAAATTCAGAGCTAAGGGTCAGGGATGTTGTCCTGAACTTGCCCTAAATTTTTAGTTATGTGAGCCAATACCCCTCTGCCCTTTTATACTTGAGTTTATTTGAATTGGATGTAAATTGTTTATACTGAAAGGGTCCTGGCTAATCCACAGGGCATGGAGGTCCTATCTTGGAAACTAAGCAGAGTATAACAAGCTGTTGAATTAACAGAAGCAGTTGAACCATGTTGAGATGGATGAGAAAAGAGACTGGAGAAGCATAAATACAAGTGGGCACAGAGCTGAGAAGATTGATGTATCAGCAAGTAAGAGACATTCCAGTGTTTTTTGACAAGTAGACTGATTTAGTGAAGATTTTATCTTTGCATCTTTCTTATGAGTAATTTTTTAGTTTTCTGCTTTCTACCCTTTCTGCTCTGGCATTGGTCATAGTTACAGAAAGTCTAGTTTTGTTCCTTATGTCTATCTTTTGTGTAACTTAGCACTTAAATTGATTAAGACTCTAAATCTGAGATATTGTACCTCTCTGAAAAGAGATAGGGAGAATTTCCTCGAGATAATACACAGTGAGCACAGTCTCACCAGATACTTCTCAGCTGAATTTCATATTTTCTTCTTCCATATCCATGTACCACAGAATTAATATTTTCTTATGGCAATAAATCCAGTATGACTTGTGCTATTGTTATATGGCACTTCTCTTCAAACTACCCAAACCTTATCCCCTTTTACCAGATTGTAGCCTCATTGGTAGTCAGGTACTAACCATTGTATATATTTTAGAAGAAATTTTTCATGGTGCCAGTCCATTCTCTTGAATATAATAGGTAGTCAAATGCTTATGGGGAAAATTTTCCTTTAAATAGAACCATTACATTTCTATTAAAGCATATACTACTATCCAGGCTTAGAGAATGATTGTCTGCTAGAAAATTTTGCTACTCTTTGAATGAGCAAAGGGAGAAACAGCTCATGGAAGAGACTGTTTTGACATTTTGAATATGCACATGTATTTATTTCAAGAAAGGAGATATTATTGTCCCCACAGGTCACAGGAAAGCCTTGGATGTTTCTAGGAGTATAATTCTAACTCTTTATGTCTCCTGTTTTCTTTTTATGTTATATTCAGTAGTTTTCTTTTTTATAAAATTATTACATATATGTAGATGATCCCTTCTACAGGAGATGGAGCTTAATTCTGCCCCTCACCTTCTACTCTTTCCCTTTGAGGGTGAGCTGGACTTAGTGACTCATTTCCTATGCATAGAGTAAGCTACAGGAAAACAGTAACTTTACAGTGGAGAATCCTGGCAGACACCATATTAACCGATTGATGAAAGTTAACATCAACCATGTTGTCATGTGGAGAACACATACCCCTGATGTGATGTGACAGAAGCGCACTTTCTCTCTGTTGTTTCCTTTTCACAACTCTATATCTCTATTCTAAACATAAGACAAATACAGAAAAGGCCAGAATAGGGGACATTTACAGGATATTTGGCCAGTACTGCTTGAGACTGTTAAGGCCATGAAAAGCAAGGAAAGAGTAAGAAACCGTCACAGAAGAGACTGGAGAGACTTGACTGAATACAATGTGATACTCTGGATTGGATCCTGAAATAGAGAGAAGACATTAATAAAAAAATGCAAAGCTAAATAAAGCCTGGAGTTTGTTTAGTAGTAACATACCAGTATTAGTTTCTTCATTTTGACACAAATGTACCATACTCATGTAAGCTATTAACTAATGTAAGATGGGGGAAACTAGGTGAAGGAGCAGTAACTTTCAGTGTTAACTTTGCAACTTTTCTATAAATCCAAAGTTTTTCCAAAATAAAAAGTTTATTTAAATAATTTTATGAAGTATTTCAGTCATGCGGAAAGTTAAGAAGAATATAATTAACACCATATATCCATCACTCAATCAAAGAAAGAAAAATTACAAATATAAATACTTTCATGTATGTCTCCATAATTCTTATATCCTTTTCTTGAGAGGTAACCACTATCTAAATTTGTCTTTATCATTTCTGTGTGTGTCTTTATGTTTTTATATATATATATATATATATATGAATCTATAGACTATATATATTATATATATTTAAACTTGAATTAATGATATGATACTGTGATATGTATATGATACATATACATATATATATGTATACACACACACATATATATAGGCTTACCATGTTCACCCAGTAATATGGTTTTGAATTTCATCTATGTAGTTGATCAATCTTGACCCAATCATTCATTCAACAACTATTTATCATGCCAGGCAGAGTACTAAGTGCTTGGGATTCAGCAATGAATCAAATATCCCTGGAAAGCACTGTGCTCAAAGAGGTACATATAAGAAATGTTGTTTTGAGGCAAAATGAGGGTTTCCTTAAATGACAAAAAAAAAAAAAAAAGAAAGAAATGTTGATAAAGTCACAAGGGTAATTGTTTTTAACTCCAGTGTTTAGAAAACACTGAATATTCCATGTGTTAGAGATTTTCTCTTGATGGTCTTCAGACATGTTTTGTTTGATCGACTCTATGTCTTTTGAAATTTTGCATTAGTGATCAAGAGCATTTAAAAATTAAGAGATTTCTCATATGATTTGGATTTCCAGCTTTTCCTGAAAAAAATCTGTCCCTATTGGATGGATTCCAACATGGTTACCACTGGGAGGAGCAGAGGAGCTGCTGATCTGAGTTCCTTACAGCCCACTTTGCCCTTTTCATGAGTACCTTGCTTCCTGAGCCCCCCGGGAGGTTTGAGACACTTGAGTTGTACAGTTAGGTATGTGCATGCTCCTCGTTATATACAGATGATCTCTTAAATGTTTTCATTGATACTGTCGATAAATATGGGAGAGTGAAAAGATATGTATATATCCACACATAGCTTGAGATTTTCAACACTGTATATGCTTTGGCAACTTTTTTTTTTTTTTCCTAAAAAGAGTGATATCATTTTTTATGGATACACAAACCTGTTTTTCCACAAGTTGGCACAGTTTTCTAAATTTGATGCTTTTATTGCAGTTTATTACACAGTTTCTTGAGGGTTTAACGTATGCAGGACATGGTTCTAACTGCTGAGGTGATTCAAAGAGATACATTGTAGGGTAGTAAAACACATTCATAAATAACTTCATAATTCATCATATTTATAGCACTTTGCTGGGAGCTAGGAATGGGCAAAGGGAACTTGCTAGATGCCAAGGGAACAACATGGGTAAATAAGATGATTCTTGACCTCAGGTACTTTATTAGTATCTAGGGCAGTGATCCTCACAGTTCTATGTGCTGACATGGAGATTTCTTAGCCCCCACAAGTTCTGATTCAGTGATTGAGGTAAGGTCTAGGCATCTTCAGTTTTAATAAGTATCTCAGAGAAAGGCAGATTTACTGTGAATCTATAGGGACTTAGGTGGCAGGGTTCTTCACTTGCACTGGCTCTGTGAATTCTGGAAGTCAATGGGAATTATAGTGTTCTAGGTGAAGAGGGGGTGAATGAGGATTCCATCAGGAACAATTTCTATGCAAGCATTGTAAATTTTCTAAAGTGACCTCAATTTCCAAGTCTCTAGTAGAGTAGGCCCTCTATGAGTTCCCCATCCATAGATTCAACCAGCCTCACATTGAGAATATTTGGGGAAAAAATTCTACAAAATTCCAAAAGGCAAAACTTGAATTTTCTGTGCATGGAGTACTACGTTGAATCCATGAAAATGAAGTAATGTGTAGGTATTGTATTAGGTATTATAAGTAATATAGAGATGATTTAAAGTATATGGGAAGGTGTGCACAGGTTATATGTAAATAGTATGCCATTTCATAACAGGGATTTGAGCATCTGTAGATTTTGATGTCTGTAGGGTTCCCTGTAACCAAAAGCCTACAGATACCAAGGGACAACTGAAATTTGTTGTGACTTATGTTCTTGTGCTAAATATTCACATTGAGTCTAACTTTGATTCAAAATCTTATATTATTTTCTTAAAAATGACTTCACCAAAGTAGATAAGCTACAGGCAACTAGCCCCAGGTGATTCTGGTGCATGTTGTTCTTGGACCAATCTTTGACAAATGCTGATCCACAGTTTATGGAATGGGATGGGAGATAGAATATCAATAACATGTAATGCTAGTGAGATGTCATACGGGTTATTGTCAGAGAGTCAAAGATAATACTACATGTGAACATGGGATATTAAAATTTAATTTTGACTGAGTATTTCAGGCTTTATGCCTAACAAGCTTGTGACCACTTGACCTGCTATGCAGTGGCAATTTGGATAATTTCACTTATTTTCTAAATATAGTCCCTCCAGAGTGACATGGTAGAGGGGTATCAAATTGTAGGTATCTTAAAATTTTGGTATTGGTAAGTTGATGGGCATATACCTTTATAAGCAGTCTACCCCTCAATTACTCTGCCCCTGTTCTTCCTATAATCTCTAGTTTTTCAAAGATGATTGCACTGTTTTCCACACACCTCCCACCTTTCTCCCGATCTGCAGGCTCAGACTCTTCCCTTTCAGAGGTAGTCCTCACAGAGGCAGAAGATATTTGAACAGCCTCAGCTCTACCATGTAATTGGGCTCTCATTTACATCCATAGCCCAGAGTTGGTGATACACCTAGGACTGCTAGATTCTATACCTTGCTATTTTTCAAGATTTTACCAAAAGCAGAACTAGGCCCCAGGAGGTATATTTATATGTGGTTTCTTTCCATTCCTCTCATTCCTCCTAATTCCCAGCAAAACCAAACCCTGATTTCTAGCATAACATAGCCCATGATTTGGCTTAGTCCAAACTGAACTTCCCAGAATCAAAATTTCTACTGAATGTTAGCCTGTTTCTACTGAAGAACAATGTTTGCATAGAATCTGGGGCTACAGATGGTATGAAATGATTTTCTAAAGTACGGAGACATTATGGCCATGCCCTCTCTTCTCTTCATTTGCTGATAATAGGATGATCACAGCACAACCTTTGAAGGCAATGGGTCTTATTAGGAATCTTGTTGAAAACAGAGCCCAAGAGATAACAGAATCTCATTCTCTTAAAGATAAATAGGTAGCATGGTTTCTAGTTATCTTTTATAGTATCCCAATTAGCACAGGGTTGAGATAAAAATGAATAAATGATTGATTGCGGGTCTTGATAACTGTATATTATCTAGCATGTCTGATAATACCTTTTGCATGCTGAGCACTTTAATGAAATATTTTACATACATTATTATGTAGGTCTTAGCAAACTCATTATATATATAGATGACAAAACTAAGACTTGATGAGAATGTATATCTTGCCCAAAGCCACACAGCAATAAAGAGAGTTGGAATTTGAACTCAGGTCTTAGGGATTCCAAATTCACTTTTAGATCAATGGTTATTTGTCTTATCATGTTTAAGGCATACTCTTCATAGGTCTATATGGTTTGTATCTATTTACAGTTTCTATGCATATTCCCAAGGCAAAGTATTGATAAAGAATTAGAATCAATCCAGACTGTATGCAACCCAGGAAAAAGGGATTCTTAGCAGTAGTGCCTTTGAAACCTAAGAGATTAGATGAGGTTATTTCAAACAACCTAGGATAAGGGTAATAGAATTTTATCATGGATCTTCCTCAAATCTGTAGAAGTGTTTCTTGTTGATGAGGAAGAAGCAATCGTAGTAGGAGTCTTAATGGGTGCATGGAATCCATTATTTCTACTATGCTAACTCTGAGCTATCCAGACCCCATTTGGGCACATCCTAATTTATGTTGTAAAAGTAAAAAACAGGGTGACCAGTGATATCATTTCCTAGGGTTAACATAAAGCATTTAGTTAGTTATATCTCTAAATGGTAGCCCCATCACTCTCTGCATTTTTGCATTTGGTAAAAGGATCACCATCATATAATTTGACTTACCTGCTAAAAGGTCTGTGCACAATTATTTTGTGAGTGTTGGGGCTACTGAAATATAATTGCCCAAAGAACTATAAACTTTGTCTCTTTGTTGACTCTTACTGTGGTGTTGCAGACAGTGAAATTGTGGCATAGTGGCTCCAGGGGAAAATTATAGAGTTATTTCTGGTGGAATGGAGATGTCATCAAAGACAGAAGAGACCTTTAGAAACAATGCCACTGGCTGTCCTTTCAGAGCCATGTAATCTGGGAGTATAGATCCCACAATGTGGCAGTGCCAGTGCTATGCAACAGTTATGTCTGTGCACCCAGCTTGCGCTTCTTTCTCTGTGATTGTCTCATCATCTCACAGACTTCTGGTGTGCCATGATTAGCTATGAGTCTTTTTCTTCCCTCATTCTTTGAAAGAATGGACTTTATTTTTCTTAGTAAAACATAGGATAATTCCACTAAACAGCAGTCATCTGTAAGCCTGCCAAACCAGATAACGTTTGGCTCACTTTTCTAGCCCATTCCCCTGGGAAAAAATAGTGAAATCCCAGAAAAGGTTATTGAGGTATAACGTGTGTTGCTTAACGGTACTGCTGGCTCTTAAGAAACAAAATGAACACTATCCAAGGTCAAATATCCTTTGAGAATGTGGATGTATATCGTCCCTTTCTTGACTGTTGGATAACTATGTTCAATTTTTTTTTTTTCTATTTAAAATTTTGAAATGGCAATATTTACCTGTCAAGGCTTTGAAATCCCGTGATTTGAAAGAAAGGATTCATGGAAGCTCTGGGGAACAGGAATTGATACTTCCTCTTCTCAGCATCCCCCACA
Organism: Microcebus murinus; assembly: GCF_040939455.1. NCBI lineage: Eukaryota > Metazoa > Chordata > Mammalia > Primates > Cheirogaleidae > Microcebus > Microcebus murinus. The sequence goes on along the minus strand of NC_134108.1, from coordinate 59,333,451 downwards.
GTGCCTGGCTCGTAGTGGGCTCAGTGAGGGTGAATCACGCTGCCTGGGACGTACCTAATGTGTTTTATGGTCACTTCCGCATGCCCCTCAACACTTCCTTTTTCTACTGAATGAGATTTACATTGAGACATACGCACATTTATATTTACCCTTCTTTCAGGGACAGTGCAGATCCAAGTGCCCTCTGCACGTGTGATTAAATATTAATTAGGCTTCTAATATAAGCAAGTGAGTTCACAGGCCCCAGTGTCACATGAATAATTTATGAGGTACCCGAAGGCTCAGCCTGGAAAGCTGATTGGCCACTTTGGATTTGTATAATTACGAAGTTTCATTATTAACAGTGGAAGCAGTGGAGAGATTTGCCTAGCTTGAGGGACTTTGAAAGCATAAGCTGTCTCATTAGGGAAAAAGGGAATAAGGCAAAATATGCAAACTTGTTAGCAGAAGAGAAGGGGGGGTGGATGAGATTTGAACTTAGCTTTCAAACATGACTGTGGTATGTATGCTTTAAAAATATATATAGTAAAATTTGTATTCTGATTGATAAGCATGTTTGCTTTAAATTTTTAGTATACTAGCAGTGCTTCAAAGGTTTTGTTCTAAATCGAAGGCCAAAATCTTAAATATTTTACTGAAAAAGCCACAGGTAGCCTAATGGGCCCTGTGGAGTGAGAGGTTTGGAGGTAAAAGAATGAAGACAGTCCAGGGCTCTTGCTAGAATGTGTGTTGTGCATGCAATTAAATCTCAAGGTCAAACAATTTACAGACAATTACTTTTCTAACATCTCCAGAAATGCCTGCTTACACGTCTTTAATTTTAAATGATACTGATATTCCAATTCTCCCCAAAGGTTAATGCTGACTAAATCCAGCTGTGACCTGACACGATGCGACAGCACAGTGCCTAATTATCCTCTGGATAGTCATTTACTTGAAACCATTAAAGGAATAGGCTGAGAAGAAGATTTAGGACCCTGAAAAAATGTTAGCCTGACTTCTTTCTTCTTGAAGATGGGATGGGCTGAAAAATAAAAATAAAATCCTGCTAAATGTTAGCCATTTGCTTTGATGGCAGAAAATTGTTCATCCCACTCTGTTTTTTTACAGGTTAAATTGCTAACTAGTTCATTTTATCCATTGCCTACGGCTGGCGCTAAATGTCAGTGACAAATTTTGTACTTGTCTTGAAGAATGAATTAAGTTATGCACAAAAGCTATAGTGCTCTTTTAAGATGAGTGAATTGCAGAGGGAAAAAAAGTTGCTCTTTTGAAAAAGGATTATTTTGATTAAAGGCCTTTTCTATTGTAGCTGAAGACAGGTAGTGGTTTAAGATAATTCCAACAGTTACCTCCCACAGAGGCTGCAGTCCTTTACTAGAAATTTCTTTAAGAGAAATTGTGTCAGATTGTATACTATGATTATTATCGTAAGACCATTAGTGACAGTGAAAGAAATTACTAAATTTTTTTTTTTTTTTTTAAATCTAGTTTTCATTAATATGAGTAAAAATCATGGTTTTCTGTCGTGGGGTCAGCATTCCATCACTGTTACATAAACCTTTCACAGTGAGTTGCAATGGAAATTAAAGAGGCACATATGCTTGCCAAAATGTTGCTAAAATGAAACCCTAGGCCCTTCTGTAACCTATAATAAGAAAATATGACAGCACCTGGTAGAGAGAGACTTTTTTACCTCTTGTTTTTAATTTCTTGGCAATTGAGTTCTGACTCATCCTCTCTCAATAAAAACTATCTGCAGTTATTAATGTCCCATTTTAAACTGGTTAATTATCTCCAGCTTACATACAATGATATTTGTATCAGTTCTATTTCTTGTTTTCATTTTTCTTTATAAGGAATATTCTTGCTTATTTGGTGTATAAATAGTAGTTTATATAAGTTTAATAATAGTAATTTTGTCATAATACTGAATTATTCTAGCTAAATTTTAGCAACCTTGATAAGCAAAATGTATAGTATAAAATGTAGTTTTTAAACTACAGTGCTAATATGAACATTGCAAAGTTGTGGATACTTGAAGGGAAATTTCACCTCTAGTTCTAAGAGATGGGCATTTGTTTGGTGGAGATAGGATTTATTTTGATGAACTCCAAGAATGTGACTGACTATGATCAACTTATAATTTCTATTCTTTTAGTCTAAAATGTTCACTTGAAGGCACAAAAATATGTTGATGGCTTTTTTGGTGATGTAGTAATACAAAGTTTTAGTTAGACTTGTCGTTGCACTGTGACGGGCAAGTATAACCATGCTTTGTTAATTGTACAGCATTCTATCATACTGTGAAACTATTATAGGGAATTTGATTTTAACGAAAACTATAATGATTAGTTTTTAAGCTTTAGTTAAATAATTACTTAGGATCAGCTCTTTTAAATGTTATTTAAATTAATAAAATGAGTTGTCAAATTAGCTCTTACTAAAGTGATAGATAAATATAGGTGTTTGAACTTCTGTTAACACCTAGTATTCAGCCTTGGCAAGAAATGGCTTTTGTGGTCGAATGATTTTCTCTTTTACTTCTAAGTCCCCAACCCATTTTCTAACTGCTGCAATCTTGTTCTATAATTATGGATAGTGTACATGGCCTCTCATTTGGAGTTGCCATTATCTTCATCCTTCCCAGCAAGACTTTCAGTCTGATGATGTAGAACAAGATTTTGAGGAAACGGTCCAGGCATCGGTGTTAGGGAAAAGAGGTCTCCAAGAATATTGTTTAGGATAGTTTTTTCTTGGGGGAGGGTGTATGTGTGTGTAGTGTGGTATTCTGTGGTGCAGTGGAGTGTGGACAGGGAAGTGCCAGCTGAAATGAAATAGAATTTTATCTATAAAAATTGATTTTTATATGTTTTCCTGAGTGTGGGCTCATACCATCTCTTTGGCTAATTCTGCAATGGTGAGTTGCTCAAACTATCTCCATGGGGTATGTGTCCACACTTTCCATGACTTCTGTTTTTGGAAACGTGGACCCTGTGTAATGGAGATCATGTGGCTGCCTTATTTACCTCGTTGGAGTAGAGTTCATTAACTATACAAATGTGGTTCTGATTTTACCTAACTCTTTTCTCTCCTTTTTGTATTTTATGGTCCATATAATTAGCCCATTAAACTTACAGGCTTAAAGAAAATGTGATTTAGTTTTCAATAAATAACTATGTTTAGTGATGAGTGTTTTTGCTAGGTAGATTTTGTCTTCAAATTGTTCCCACTGTGACTTGTTGGCATTAATAAGGCTACCAGAAGGGTCAGAGGGAAGAGCAGGAAACATTATTTTCCCCAATGAAAATCATCTCTATTTATCTCCATATATGTGGGCTGAGAATGCAGACCTACTAGAAAGTGTTCAATATTGCAAGAAGTACGTAGTGAAGCCTAGAATATATTTTGGCTTTTTGCTTCCATGTAGCTTCTTGTATAATCAATCCCACTGTGTTTACAGGTAAAATATTATGCTTTTTAAAAAAGAAGATAATAGAATTGGTTGGAATGTAGAAACTTGAAGAGTAAAGTCTTTTGCAGTAATGTAGACTGAGAGCCAAAGTTGTTTGATTTGTACATAGACTGGTCATATAATAGCAAACTATCTTTTTGTGCTTTAGCTATGAGTTCTGTCCAGTTACCTGTTGTCATCAGTCAACATTTCTTGAAAGAGTGCTTTTTTTAGTGGCAGTTAATATTTAGCACAATATTAACAAATATCCATTCAGAAATAATTTTGCTATCTCAACTTATTTGACAGGGACCATAAATTATAAACTGACTTCCAATGTGATTCAGTCCACATAACCTTTTCTATAGAAAATATAAAGTGCATTCATGCAGATTCACATTATTTAGCATTTTTGTTTCCATTTTTATGTTAATATTGCTGTTCTGTACCTAATATTCCATGTAGTCACATGTGCAACAATTTCAAGTTCAGTTGGAGGAACAGAGTATCTATAGAAGATTGGGTGCCCATAGGACATTTTATATTTGATTCTCTCTTTGTTTTGAAGTTCTTATCTATATAATTGGGATATCCTTTTAACCCCATCTATTTTTCAGAGAGGTCTCTCTCCTTTACAGGTTAATTTAATTTTGATCTTTGATTGCTAAATAGTGCACTAGACATTCTCTCTTAAGAGCTATGTACTATATTTGACGTTCTACTTTTAAATCTTAAATCTTGTTTTCTGTCCCTGTTACTTATTTCTACATCCATTAAATTTAAACTGTCTCCTTCTCCTCCCCACATGAAGGTTCAGACCACAAAGCTTTTCATAGGTGATATAGTGCACATATAGGAGGAGTCAAAAGTATTGAAGAATGAGCTCACTTATGTAACCATAATGTAGATCTTAATATGAAATCTTTAAATTATCACTGTGTCTTTCCACTGACTTGGGTTTTCTAATTGTCACATGTAATGGTTGTGGGATACTATAAACTAAAATGAAATAATCAAATGAAAGTAATACTTTTTCCCACCTAAAAGATGACCAGTTTATTTATTTGTTCCTAACTCAGAAGGCCAAAGCACACTAAAAATGTGGACATCATGCTGAACTTGCAACGAAGTTTGTCCAATTTAGATATCCTCTCTGTCCAACTTAGATCCCTTTTCCCTTGAATATATCTCTCCCTGTTTTGGCAGAAGCTGTGGACATACTGAATTAGTCAGGCAGTTTTTTAGGGAAAGCTACCTGAGAAATCACAAATAAGTGTAGATCTTTAAAGTCCACTTAACATTTATTTTATTATTTCCCTGTGGGAAATTAGAAATAGCTTGGAGTGTAGAAGTATTGCTTCAAGCAGACCCAATAGATGAAACATTTTGATTTGTAGAACAAGCAAGTTACTGGTTATTTGCTTTATAATGCTAAGGATAATGACAATAGCAACTTTACTTTCTTGAGCACTTGCTGTATGTTAAGCACTTTATAAGATGATCTTATTTAATCCCCACATTTACTCTGCAAGATAGTTATAATCTCTATTTTACAGATGAGAAAACTGATGTTCACTGTTATACAATATGTATTAAGTCGGTGAATCTGTTACATCACCATCATTATTTTCTTGCTTTGATCTGTTTTTAAATAGAAATACTCTAACTAGAAAAAAAGAAAATAAGTATAAATTATTTGGAGTGAAAGTTTGTACACATATTTTTCTCATGAGATTCCAGTTGTGGCTCTGGCTTTTTGTTTCCATCTCTACTCCCTTGAAATATTTTGCTGTGCATATTGGAACAGACATCTGTCTATCAGACATTTGTGATCTTCTAATCAAATAAGATAACTGAGGATTTGTAGAAATACAAATCACGATTGTATTTGACATAGGTGACTTAAAAATAGCTGATTTTTTTGAAAAGAAAATCATACCTTAGCACGTACAAGAGAAAATTCAGATTAACTTCGTTTTAGATGTTGTCTTCCAAACTTTTACTGGTATCTGGTTTGTGCTGATGCTGTGGGCACTATATAAATAGCATGTTGTAGTGCTCCTTCTCTCCTTGTGCTCCCACTTCCCTCTTCATCCCAGTAAATCCTTTGAAGGTTTTATTATTCTGGGGTGGGAAGATTGGAGTGAAAGCTACAGAATGATTTAACACTGTGGGAACTTAATCAATAAGAGTGTTGCCCAGAGCTCCCAGGAAAGGATGTTGTTTTCCATCCAGATGATAATGAGGCCGAGTAGCAGCAACCTCTGGAGGAGGAGTGCTGGGGCAGCGATTCTTTGGTGGTGCTTTTGCTGGTTGCTAATTAATAGTTTTGAGGCCAGTGGGGCACCTTTTGGCCTCTCTGACATTTGCAAGCTTTTCTGTGGCTTGTCCCACATGTCTTTCCACCATCAGGGGTCACTCTCAACTGGATTGGAGTCTGACAAGTCTAATTGGCTCGAATCTATGCAGATTTAAACATCTAGCCCACATGCCAAAAATCTGATGTTTTCTCATGCTGCTTCTGAGTTCCTGGCATTATAGGATCGGTGCATGCCTGAATTATTATGTACCAGCTTATCCTTCTGTTAGCATGTTAAAGAGCAATTAGCTGGATGTGGTGTAAGAAATAGGGGAAAGAACTTCAATGCAGTTCAGTTGTAAATGCCTTTTATACTTAAAAAAAAAACTGTCAGACCATTGAGCTTTACTGGTTGGAAAGCAGATTGAATCGTATAGTCAAATTTTTTAAAGGGTGAATAATTTTTGAGAGTTGGTTAAAAAAAAAAAGATCCTTGCTGGGCAAACATACAACGATGGTATAATGCAAATCACCCAAACATTCTTGATTTACTTATGTTGTCCCACTTCCTTTTTCCCAATCTTACACTTTTCTCAAATTCTCAACTTTTATTTTTTTTTAAATTTCACTTCCTTATATCTGGTTGGTGGCCAACTTGCTAGATGAATTTTCTTGTAGATGATGTTTGTCATCACTGCCAGTTTATAGCATTCAGAATTGATGGCAGAATGCTGATATAGATGCACTTACAGTCCACCCAAGTTATTTGTATAAGATAATAAATTTCTACTTTTCTGGGAAATAATTTATTTTAATTGACCATTATGACATATACAGAATAATATAATAGATATGCTGACATATTGCTGTATAATTTATAAAATATTTTGCCATGTTTAATCTTCACAATAATCTTGAGAAGACAATAGAGCATGGTAGGTTCAAATCCTTAAACTTATAAATGAATATGTCAATTTAGAGAAAAATTAGCTGACGTGGTCAGTGTGCCTATGTTACTGAGAGACAGAGTTGGATGTTGATTACTAACCACTTTCCCACCACAGCATGTTTGCAAATAATTTGTTTAGTAGATTAGTTCATAAAGATCTTTTAAAACTGTAGACTAATTTTTTAATGTGTTGGCATAGTGTAAAACTATCCAAGGAGTTTATGAAATATAGCAATAAAGTGATGAGTAAATTTATCTATGTCATTTAAAAAATTATCACATCAAAATGCTCTAGAGACTGAGAATACATTTGATTTCCATTTCCTGAGAGGTCTGTATCATCTTTGATAATTCACCTGAAGACATCAACTTTGCCATACTACCTGTGGAAAGTATTAAATTAATCCTTAAAAGTCTTACTTTTTATAAGACATTTATGTACAAAAATATGTTTGATGCAAACAATAATTTGAAATGTTAGTTTAGTGCTACTTGAGCTTTTACTCAAACACTTGAGAAATCTGAGAATATCTTTTATTTTTATCCTCTTTCTTTTACCATAGAATGCTGTGCTTTTTTTTTATATGACAATTCTTTGATGTGTCATAGTTGCTGGGGTCTGAAAACCCTTCTTTCTGTCTGTCTCCTCACAACTTCTTTATATTGTAGTTGCAGTTTCAGAAGAAATATTACAAGATATAATGAAGTGTGTATGTATGAATGTGTAGAATGCATGGTTTCACAATAATTTGGAATTTTTTAGTCTTCAGTAGAATTAATTACATGGAATATGGTGAATTGCATTTGTTTCTTGCTTTGGGTTTTTTTTTTGTGTAGTATCAGACACCTTTGGAGTGACAAACATAGACATTTAGAGGTCAAACTAGCAGATAACTTAGTATCATTAGTTCAGCTCCTCATTTTACATTGTTTTATTTGTTTTTCTGCTTTTTCCTCAACGGCAAATAATTTGGGGCCCATTAACATTAATATGTTACTTATGGAAATATTTCAAACTTGCATGAGAAAATTAATAAATTTTAACATCTGGTCAAGCAAATTTCAATGAGCAATAGCCTAATCTTGTCATTACGGATAAGAATGAGATCATATGTGATTCTTGAAGGGGAAAAAAACTACCATGTTTTAAATATCCACTTATTTGTTAGGTTGGGTTACCAGAGATCCCAGGTTTTATAAGTTATTCCAGTTTACACTTAGTGTTATGGCCTAATTACTATTACTGCTTCACTTCACTCTCAAACCATATGAAATATATGAATTGAATTGTGTACCACTTCTGTTCTATTTGTCTAAACATTCTCTAATGGAATTAAATCCCAGCAATTTGGATTTCTAGTTTGGATTTCCTGTTAACAAATTGTGTGATTTACGTCAAATTATTTACTTCTCTGTAAATCAAGTTTCTCAATAGCAAAATTAGAACAACATACCTTTCATATAAAATAATAATAGCTCACCAGAACTTGCATGGCTAGTTCTTTTAGAACATATGCAGATAAACTACTATTATCAGATAAAAATAATTATTATTTTAAGGTGGTATCAAACATATTAAGGTGTGTCATGGACTCACACAGACCTTGATTCAAATCCTGGCTTAGCACTTTTAGAAAATATGATTGTTTGGGGAATTATGTTGGTCTGTGGGTTTTTCCTTATTTCTTTCTCCTTTTTGTTGTGGGGGGTGTTTGTTTTGTTTTTCATTTGAAAATAATAGGAAAAGAGCTAATACTCCTCACCTTTATGGAACAGACTTGGTAAATAATAGGCCCTCAATAGATGTTAGTTTTTCCTTCTCACTTTTATAAAAATACATAGACAAACAAGCTTAGAGTCATATGAATGTGGCTTACCATTGTTGTTACATAGTAATGAAATATTGTGTTCCATCTGATTTTGGTCACTTAAATCACTATATTTAAATTTTCTTGACTATTATGTTTAAGCAAGGATAAAAGATTAAAAATGACTCTATGTTATAGGTAGATCTTTTCTTAGTGAAGGTGATTGAGAAAAGCTAGGAAACATATTAGCTATTTGAGCCAAAAGGGATGTGGTTTCAGTGGGCATCAATTCTATAGGAAATGACCAGAGTAGAAGTTTTGTCAACTATCTGGAAATTAAGAAGAACGAACCTGGGCAGAAGACCAAGCTAAGATTGGAAAGGGTAGGGAGAAATGTGATTTGTAGTCTAGATGTATCCTTTGGCTTTAACCAGGTCTAATTTGGAGTAAATAGCAATCTTGAGTAGGGAATGTGGGTAGGACTGGGTTTATAGAAGACGGGGTTGGGAGAAGTAATATGTAGAGTTCAGGAAATTTTAGCCTGGGTTTCAAGCTTGATGCTACTGCAGGTCCCAAGACTTTGGTTGAAATTATTTGCAAATCTGCCTTCTTATGAGTAAGAACGAAAGATGTGGATGAAACAAATCAAGAGCTAACGTCTTGGTTGGCTTTTTTTCCTTTTAAATCAAATTTGTTATTTAGTAGTACCTCTACACTAAATGCTAATTAGGAATTGAGCATGTGAGATTTTCTTTTGCACTGGGGCACAAATGAATATATATCTCAGAATCATTTGCTAGTAGAAGGTTAGCATTTTGTATCAAGCAAGTTTTATTCATCAGTTTACTCCAGAATTTAAGGCAAATAAATGGTTAAGCAATTATTTTTAAAATATACTTATTTTCCCCTGAAAACTCTACTGTTAAGAACATGCTTGTAAATGTATCTAGAAAGTCTATTTATTGTATATTAAAAATTTTTTTTTTTTTGGTTGTTGAGTTAGAAGGATCACTCTCTCAAGCCCACAATCAATTGTGACTACATCCATAAAACTAACAGTGGATGTACATTTTCAAAATTGAAAGTCATTATAAAACAATGTAGGCCACTGTAAATCATAGCTAAAAACAGTCATAATGGAAATCTTTTATCTACGTCTGATCCACTAACATGCAGTTATTCTGAGAACTAATAACTTTTTCTTGGAGATAGGGCCTCAAATTCAATTTTATAGCTCACAGTCCCAGTAAATAGAAAAAGTCTGCCAAACCTGCCTTTATAAATCCTAGTGATTTCATGTTTTTACCATACGTATTAGACTAGAAAAAATGAGAGTGAGGTTTGATGGGTTTTTACTTGGCCAATAAGCTTTGCTATGTCTGTATGTGAGGTTTTGTTATTAATTTTTATATTACTTCAGAGATATATAACTAGCATTAATTATTTCAGTAAATTCCAAGAGTACTTGGGAGAAATATTTGCTCCTCTCTCAAATAATAATTCAGCCTCAACTGTTTGAATAGGCCATCAATCCTCATTTTCTACTCATTGAGCAGCTGGGCTACAATAATTGACTCCCACCCCAATGTTATTAGAAGGTAGTATGCTGCTCACTTTCTGGCAGTGGTTCTCTTTGATGCTTCCTAGTTCCAAAGGAGAAATTTACTAAAGTACAGTGTTCTGAGAAAAGAAAAACTTAAAGGACCAGCCTGCTTCTTTCAACCTGAGATACTGACTTCTTGTGAAGGGATTTAGATCCCAATGTTGATATTAGCTTTTAACATTATTTAGTAATATTTTCAAAGAGCTATTTCATTTTTGTTTAAACAATTTTAAATTTTTTATTGAATTTATTATTTAAAAGTTAAATAGTTTCATCAGAGATTTTTAGTTGTACACAAAAGAAACTAGCTAATTTAAAGCAGAAAAGGAATTCGTTAAAAGAATATTACATATTATCCAATTATTAAAAGGAATCTCTGGAAAGACTAGAGACCCAGGCTTTAGGCTACACAGACAAAAACAAATCCTAAAATTATTTCACAGAATGATCTATTGGACACAGATATGGTACCTTGAACCCCTGACAATACTTACCCTGGACCCTGGGTGCTACCACTAGAATTGCTGTCTTTGGAGTTTAGTAGTAGTTCCTGCTGCTATTGATATCATTCTTGCTAGGATAGATTCTACACGGTCATTGCAATAAGGTCATGCGCTGCTGCTTGGCTTTGCTGAATATCTTGCCATCCTGGAGGCTAACCCAGAGATTACAATAATGAAAACTCTACAAAAATGCACTGGTTAATCTAGTAGGGATATAAGCTTCTAGTCACTGGAATTGTTCAAGTAGGGACTGGGTGAAAACTAGGGATATTTTAAAGGGCATTCCTTCATTGGCTAGGGTCTGAACTAGATAATGTTTAAGGTTCTATACAATTTTTAGTTTATAGCTGAGAAAAGTTTTAGGATATATTTATTCTCCCATTTGTTAATTTCTTACTTTCTCTTCCCTCTCTTCATCTGCAAGGGCATCTGTTGGAATTGTACTCTGTGCATGTTCCTTTCTAGATGCTACTATAGGCGAATGAAGATAGGATGTAGGTTTGTACATCAGGTTTACACTCCAAACAATGACTGCTTCTATTTTTTTTTTTTTTTTTTTGAGACAGAGTCTCGCTTTGTTGCCCAGGCTAGAGTGAGTGCCATTGTGTCAGCCTAGCTCACAGCAACCTCAAACTCCTGGGCTCAAGCAATCCTGCTGTCTCGGCCTCCCAAGTAGCTGGGACTACAGGCATTCGCCACCATGCCCGGCTAATTTTTTGTATATATATTTTTAGTTGGCCAATTAATTTCTTTCTATTTATAGTAGAGACGGGGTCTCGCTCTTGCTCAGGCTGGTTTCGAACTCCTGACCTCGAGCAATCCGCCCGCCTCGGCCTCCCAGAGAGCTAGGATTATAGGCGTGAGCCACCGCGCCGGGCCGACTGCTTCTATTTGAATAAACCCAGAAATAAAGACAAACTATTTTAGATGTTGTGGACTTCCAGTTTAATACAGTAGATTGAACACAAACATTTATCTTTGTTCCTTGTGAAACTCAATTAAAATGATAGAAAATTAATAAGTATATAAACACATATGGAAAAAATAAAATCTGAAAGAAGAGAAAAGTAGGTTAAATGTTTCCAACTTTGGAAGGTAGAAAGCTTATATAAAAGGGTTACCTAGAGTGACTTCTGTTCTTTTGGGTAGATGGCCAGTAATGGGATTGCTGGATCAAATGGTAGATTCACTTGTATTGCTTTAAGGTATCTCCATATTGCTTTCCACAGAGGTTGAACTAGTTTGCAGTCCCACCAGCAGTGTAGGGTGTTCCTCTCTCTCCACATCCATGCAAACATTTATTGTTTTGGGACTTGTTAATAAAGGCCATTCTTACTGGAGATAAGTGATATTTCATTGTGGCTTTGATTTGCATTTCCCTGATGATTAGAGATGTTGAGCATTTTTTCTCACCAGAAAATTGGTATTAACCGATCAACTCCTAAGTGGACATATAGGAATAACATTTATGTGGTGTCAGGCAGATGGGAGGGGGGAAGGAGGATGGGTATATACATACATAATGAGTGCAATGTGCACCAACTGGGGGATGGGCACACTTGAAGCTCTGACTCGAGGGTGGTGGAGGTGTAAGGGCAATATATGCAGTCTTAACATTTGTACCACATAATATGCTAAAAAAACTAAAAATAAATAAATAAATAAATAAATAATCTTTGGGATTTATAAAAAAAAAAATAGGGTTACCTAACTTGATGCATATGAAATGTGAGCTGATTGTTTTCATAGTCCTATGGAAAACTTTAGGAATCATAGGCATCAGGTAATTTTGTTATATTTTAAGAATATAACATTATGTAAATGTTATATTGAGTATTTAGATTTGAGATCCAATGACAATGGGAATAAATGACATAAATCATGAGAAAGAAAATCTCTTATTTTAATGTTAGGCTCACAGAGTGAGAAAGACCATAAAGAATAAGGAGAAAAAAGATCACATTTGTTAAGTAGTTCAGTGCTCCTTCATGAAGAAAAGTCGGCTCAAGTCTTAGAAGGTGAAATATTTCTCTTCAAATTTATATATGCTTCTCAGAAGATTTCATGCTTCCAGGAATTTTAAAAAAGAATTCTAGATATTTTAGTAAAACTTCTGAAATACTGCTGTATTTCTGTTGAAAATTAATTGACTTGTTCATTTGTACATTTATCCAATAATTGTTTTCTCATAGATATAGTCAGAGGTTGAGAGTACAGCAATAAACAAGATAGGCACAATCCCTATCTTCATGGAGTTCACAGCCTTGAAATAAAGACAAATGTTATAGTCTTAGAGCAAGTATTTCTTACTTGAAGAGAAAGAGAATGTGTCTTGTCATGCAGTGTTTTATATATAATCCTTATAGAAGCTCCATGAGGCTGCATTTGAAAAATCTGTATTAATATATTAATAATAGTAACTATTGGTTTGGATTGGTGTAAAGATTAAATAAGATAATGGATATCCCTGGCTTAATGACTATCACTAAATAACCATTCAACAATTGTTAGCTATACTTTATCTTTCTTTTATTATTATGATTGTGATATATGTTGTAGGACCCCACCTACACAGATGAAGGAAGTGAAATTCAGAGAATGCTTAATGTTTCTTGGCTATTAAGTGGTGGAATTGAGATTTGAATCCAAGTCTGTGTTACTTAAGATGGCATGCCATCTCTACTCTATTATAAATATTCTTCCAGTGCACTATGTAAAATCTTCCTGTTCAAGCTGTCTTGCTATTGAGCCAGTATTTATGAAATAATCTCTATAGGAAAATCTTAACACGTTTTCAAATAAGTGCATTATAAATGGGCTATTGAAATATAATTTGCTTTTAAGTGGTGGTTTATTTATTTGATTCATTTGTGGAATCAAATGAATCCCTAATAACTTGGAAAATTTTTGTTTCAAATTTATTAAAACTTGGAAAGGGGTTAAAACACAGCTGGTGTTCTATCTTCTCATTTTGGAGTGTCTAAGTAATGTGTGGAGGACCTCTTTGACTATTGGAAGAATTCTATGTAGGGTGACCAGGTTCCTTTCTTAAAAACATTTCCAAAGGTAGGCTTTGGTTTGATTGAGAGCAGACACCTGGATCATTATATTACTGTATGACCAATGATTCGATGACTAGGATTTCTTCTGAAGCTGAAAGGCAGGGAGGTAAGGTGGGGTAATGGAGTCAGGAAGAATTAGACTGTACCCTACTTAGGAAGGGAAGAAAATATGAAGTAGAGGAAGATAGAAACATTTCTGTGACTGTTATTAGAGAGACAAAAGTGAATCCAATTGGTTGGAGCTCATTCATGGTCTCCTTCTTTGATTTATTTGGAAGATTTTAAGGAAGATCTGAATCACTTATGTTAAGGCCATCTAGTGTGAGATAGCGAGATGCTTTTGGATGACTTTAGACGTAGAGGTTCTAACTGAGCCACAAAAGAGGTAGTGAGGCATTGATGGGAAATCCCTGATTTCACTCAGCTTCACCACTAACCAGCTGTGGGATATCTAATCTCATTATGGCTTATTTTACTCTTTTACAAGTTGGAGATAAAATATGTTTTTTCTTTTCTTGTGGAATTGTTGTGACGATGAATCGAAGCAAGGCACATGAAAGTCTCTTGAAAAGTCAAGCACCATGCAGATTAACCATGTTATTAGTAGTAGTCGTAGGGACTCCCACAGGAGATCAAATGCCTATATACCTTAATTTCTTCCACAGTTTTCTTAAAGAAAGCCATTTTTCTTTGGGTTTGAAAAGCCATTTTCTTTGGTTCTGAGAAAAGTAGCAAAAAAGCTATGATGTAAAGTACCAATAAGAGTGCATACTTGTCAGTACTGTGTGTTAAAGTGATGTATTTTCATGAAAATAGTGGTATATTTTTATGACAGTAATAATAGGGGTTTACATTTATTGAGAGCTTACTATATAAACAGATATTATGATACATCCTTTATGTAAATTAACTCATTTAATCCTTACAGAAATCATATGAGACAGGTGATGTTATTATCCTTTTCTTTTTTTTTTTGTCCTATGTGGAGAGACTGAGACACTGAAAGATTAAGCTTCCCAAGATCAAACAGCTATTAAGGGGCTGAGTCCAGTTTAGCAGTCAGACATTCTGTCTTGAAGGACTGCACTGCTAACCACTACACCATTTAGGATTTGGTATTGAGACTATCAACCCTTGTCACTGATTTGGCTAAGCTCCATGACACATGCTCAGATACTCATAACATTTATATACTTTTATTTCGGAATACTGTACTTTTAAATTTATAGAAGAGTTGCAAAAATAGCACAGAGAATTTCCATGTACTCCTCACCTAGTTACCCCTAATATTAATATCTTACATAACTAGTTCAAAACTAAGAGGTTAACATTGACAAAACTAAGAGGTTAACATTGTTACATTCTTAATAACTAAATTACATACTGTATTCAGATTTTACTAGTTTTTCTCCAATGTCATTTTTCTGTTCAAGGGTGCCGTTCCAGGATATCACATTGCATTTTGTTGCATGTCTCCATAGTCTCCTTTGATGGGCAAAGTTTCATAGTTTTTCCTTGTTTTTCATGACCTTGACAGTTTTGAAGAATACTTGTTATGTATGTAGAACATCTTTTAATTTGAGTCTGGCTAGTGTTTTTTTCTTGGTTAGACTGGATTCATGGTTTTTTGGGATGAATACCATAGAGGTTTAAGTGCCCTTCTCATTGTATTGTGTCAGAAGGTATTTGATATCAACATGCCTTATTACTAGTGATGTTAACCCTGATTACTTGGTTAAGTTATTGTTTGCCAGGATTTTCCACTGTAAATTTACTATTCTTCCCTTTTTGTACTTTGTTTTTGAATTTAAGTCACAAAATCCAGACTATACAAAAGTGGAGAGAGATGAAGTTCCAACTTCTAAAGAGGGGAGTATATTTGTAAACAGTGCTTGAAAAATTTCTGAAAGGGATATTCATTTCTTCTCTTGCCCCCTATTTTTTTAATTCAAGAATTTATTTATGTTCATATTGACTTATGTATTTTACCTGATACTTTGGGTTATGATCTAATACTATGTTATTTATTTTGTTGCTTATAACTTTAAGAAAGACTTTCTCCTTGGCTTTAAAAAATGACTCAGAATATTTTATGTGCTGACATCTAAAACCTACATTAAGTATAAATAGACTCTGGTCATTTGTTAGTATTATGTGAAATTCATTATCTTGGTGCCAAAAAATTTAATTACAATGAGTCTTTTAATTTAATTTTTAATCATAAATTTACTCTGTTAATTTTTAAGTGTACCTTATAGTATTGTTAACTATGTGCATGTTATTGTATAATACATCTCTAGAACTTTTCATCTTGCATGACTGAAACTCTATACCCATTGAACAATACCTTCCTGTTTCCCACTCCCCCCAGCCCCTGGAAACCACCATCCCACTTTCTGTTTCTGTGAGTTTGGTTACTTTAAATACCTAATATAAGTGAAATAATGCGGTATTTGTCTTTTTGTGACTGGCTTATTTCAAAGCATGATGTCTTCAGGGTTCATCCATGTTGTAGCATATGACAGGATTTCCCTCTTTTAAGGCTAAGATTCCATTGTATGTATATACCACATTTTCTTTACTTACTTATCTGTTGATGGACATTTAGGTTGCTTCTACCTCTTAGCTGTTGTGAATAGTGCTGTAGTGAATATGGACATGCAAATATCATCTTGAGTCCCTGTCTTTAATTCTTTTGAGTATATACCTAGGAGTGGGATTGCTGAGTCATATGGTAGTTCTATTTTTAATTTTTTGAGGAACACCCATTTTGTTTTTCATAGGGCTGCATCATTTTACAATCTTTAGATCAATAGTGCTTAAGGGTTCTATTTTTTTACATTCTCACCAGCACTTGTTATTTCCTGTGACTTTTTTTTTTTTTTTTTTATAGTGTCCGTCTTAACAGGTGTGCAGGAGATGTCTGGTGATTTCAATTTAGATTTCCCTGATGATTAGTGATTTTTTTTTTTTTACTTTATATATTTTTTTAATTCAGGATATTATGGGGGTACAAACATTTTGATTACATGTAATGCATTTGCCTTGCCCAAGCCAGGGTTACAAGTGTGCCTTTCCCCATACAGTGTGCTCCACTTCCATTAGTTGTAGATTCATTTCTCCCCAACCCCCCAACCTGACCGATACCCCATGAATATTACTACCATGTGAGCACCTTAGTGTTGATCGGTTAGTGCCAGTTTGATGGCAAGTACATGTGGTGCATGTGATTAGTGATGTTGAGGATCTTTCTTATTCTTCTTACCCATTGTATATCTTCTTTGGTGAAGAAGATTGTATATCTTCTTTGTTCCGTTGCTTTGCCTGTTTGTAATTTTTTTTTTATTACTTTTTTGATGTTGAGTTGTAGAAGTTTTGTATGTATTCTGGATATCAACCCCTTATCCAATATATGATTAATAAATATTCTCTCCCATTCCATAGGTTGCCTTACTCTGTTGATAGTTTCTTTTGTTACACAGAAGTTTTTAACTTTGAGGTAGTCCCATTTATTTTTTGTTTGGTACCTGTGCTTGAAGCTTTCCCCCTATGGTTTGTTCTGGAAGTTTTATAGTTTCAGGTCTTAAATTTAGGTCTTTAATCCATTTGAATTAATTTTTTATATGATTCAGGGTGTCCATTTACATTCTTTTATATGTAGATATCCAGTTTTTCCAAGACCATTTGTTGAAAAGACTATCCTTTCCCCATTGTGTAGTCTTGGAATACTTGTGAAAGATCATATTATATACATCATATTATATCATATTATATATATGAAGGTTTATTTTCGGGCTCTCTATTCTGCTCCATTAGTTTATATCTGTCTTTATGTCAATATCACACTCTTTTTGTTACTGTAGCTTTGTAATATGTTTTGAAATAAGATAGTCTGAGCCCTCCAACTTTTTTCTTTCTCAAGATTGTTTTGGATATTTAGGTTCCTTTAAGATCCCATATGAACTTTAGGATGTTTATCCATTTTGCAAAAAAAAAATGCCATTGAGCAGGGAAATTATAATTAACAATAATTTACTATATATATCAAAATAGCTAAAAGAGAAGAATTGTAATGTTGCCAACCTAAAGAAAAGATAAATATTTGAGGTGAAGGAACACAATTACCTTTACTTGATTATTATACATTGTATATAGGTATCAAAATATTACATGTACCCCTCAAATATGAATAACTACTACATATCAATAAGCAATGCCACTGAGATTTTTATAGGGATTGCATTGAATTTGTACAACCCTTTGAATAGTATAGATATTTCAAAAAGATGAAGTCTTTCAGTCCATAAACACCAGTGTATTTCCATTTATTTGTGTCTTTAATTTCTTTCGTAAATGTTTTGTAGTTCTCAGTGTACACATCTTTCAACTCCATGGTCAAGGTTATTTCTAAGTGTCTTATTCTTCTTTGATGATATTGTAGAAGGGCTTGCATTCTTGATTTCCTTTTTGCATAGTTCACTGTTAGTATATAGAAATAAATTTGGGTTCTTTTTTTTTCTTTTCTTGCCTAATTGTTCTGATAGGGATTTTCATAAGAGTGGGCATCATTGCCTTGTTCTTGATTTTAGAGGAAATACTTGTAGTTTTTTATTGTTGAGTATGATGTTAGCTGTGGGCTTTTCTTAAATTACTTTTATTATGCTTAAGTAATTTCCTTCTATTTTGTTTTTATCATGAAAAGTTGTTGAATTTTTTCAAATGCTTTTTGTGTATGAAATTATTTTCTGTTTCTTCATGATCCGGTCTTGATGGTTGTATGTTTCTAGGAATTTGCCCATTTCATCTACCTTATCCATTTTGTTGGTGTATAATTATTCATAGTACTTTCTTACGATTGTTTTTATTTCTGTAGCGTTACTTTCATTTATATAATTATTTCATTTATGATGTTATCTAAGTCTTCTGTCTTTTTTCTGAGTTAATCTATTTAAGGGCTTGTCAATTTTGTTGGTCTTTTCAATAAATCAACTCAGTATTGATTTTTCAAATTGTTTTTCCATTCTCTATGTTATTTGTCCTTAATTTTATTATTTTCTTCTGTCTGTTGATTTTGGATTTAGTTTGTTCTTCTTTTGCTGGTTCCTTGAAGAATAAAGTTAGATCATTGATTTGAGATTTCTCTTTTTATTTTCAAAAAATATAAATGTTTACTGCTATAAATTTCCCTCTGAGTACTGCTTTTACTGCATCCCGTAAGTTTTGGTATGTTGTGCTTTTGTTTTCATTTGTTTTAAGATATTTTCTAATTTTTTAATATTTTACTTTGACCTATTTATTGTTCAAGCATGTGTTAATTTCTACATATTTGTGAACTTTCCAATTTTCCTATTGTTATTAATTTCTAATTCATTTCATTATAATCAGAAAATATACTTGTGTGACTTCAATCTTTTAAAATTTGTTAAAATTTTTTTGTGGCCTAACATAATGTATCTCAGAGAATGTTCTGGGTGCACTTGAGAAAAGTATGTGTTGTGTGTTCTGTATATGTCTTTTACATTCAGTTGAGATATACCATTCCTCACATGTACTCACCAGCAAATTGGTTTCACTGATCAACACGTAAGTTGGGATATAGGAATAACATTTATCTGGTGTCAGGCAGATGGGAGGGAGGAGGAGGGGATGAGTATATACATACATAATGGGTGCGATGTGCACCCTCTGGGGGATGGACATGCTTGAAGCTCTGACTCTTGGGAGGAAGGGAGAGAAGGCAACACACATACTTAAACATTTGTACCTCCATAATATGCTGAAATAAAAAAAAAGAGTTAAAAAATTGGCCTGTTGAAATATCCTACTGTTATTGTGTTACTGTCTATATTTCACTTCAATTCTGTTGATGTTTTCTTCATATATTTGGGTACTCTGATGTTAGTGCATATGTATTAATATTTATAATTGTTGTATCTTTCTGATGAATTGACATTTGTATCATTATATCATGTCCTTCTTTGTCTCTTGTGACAGTTTTTTATTTAAAGTCTGTTTTGTCTGTATAAGTATGGCTGGTTCTGCTTCTTTTGGTTACCATCTGCATAGAATATCTATTTTTATTCTTTCACTCTCAGGCTATGTATACCTTTACATCTAAGGTGAATTTTTTTTTGTAGATAGTAGCATATAATTACGGTTAAAAAAATTACTCAGCTAGTTTATATCTTTAGGTTGGGGAGTTTAATCCATTTAAATTTAAAGTCATTGCTATTAGGAAGAGATTATTGTCATTTTGTTAATTATTTTCTGTTTATTTTGTAGCTGTTTAGTCCCTCTTTTCCTTTTTTGCTGCCTTTCTTTTTGTTTTGTTGATTATTTGTATTAACGTACTTTGTTATTCTTTTTTTATATTCTTTTGTGTATCCTCTATGGCTATTTTTTTGTGGTTATTATGGAATTTAAATTAAATATCTGATAAGGAGACTGTTTTAATCTGATAACACCATAACCTCAATCATATTAAAAAACTTAGCTTTTTTACATCTCTCTGCCCCTGCTTTGTATTATTGGTAACACAAACTTTATTCCTCAAGGAACTTTATATATTGTACATCTACTAGATAGTTTTATAGTGATAGTTATTTTTTACACTTTTGTTGCTAAATTCTATACTGGAATGAAAAGTGCTTTACAAACCACCATTACAGTATTATGATATACTTTATTTGCCTATATATATTTACCTTTACCACTGAGCTTTATATTTTAATGTGCTTTCATGTTGCTATCTAGCATCCTTTCATTTCAACTTGCAGGAGTCCCTTTAGCATTTCTTATGAAGCTGGTCTCATAGAGATGAACTCCCTCAGTTTTCTTTTCTATCTTTCCTTTTTTAAATCTGGGAAAGACTTTATTTCTCCTTCGTTTTTTGTTTTTTTTGTTTTTTTTTTTCTCTCCTTCGTTTTTGAAACATGGTTTTGCTGGATATAATATTTTTGGTTGACAGCTTTTTTGTCTTCTATACTTTTAATATGTTATCTTATTCCCTATTGCCTATAGGGCTTCTGCTGAAAATTTTTTTTTTTATAATCTAATGGCAAATCCTTAGTATGTGACGAGCCATTTTTCTCTTATTGCTTTCAAGGTTTTCTCTCCTTCTCTCTCTCTCTCTTTTTTGACTTTTGCTGACTTTAATGCATCTTCATGTGGATCTCTTTTGGTTCATCCTCATTGGAGTCCTTTGAGTTTCTTAACTTTGTATGTCCATTCCCTTCCTTAGATTTGGGAAAATTTTAGCTGTTTGTCTTCAAATAAGCTCTTTGCCCTTTCTCCCTCTCTTCTCCTTCTGCAAATCTACATTACATTTTACATATTGGTCTGCTTTGTTGTGTCCCATATGTCCCTTAGACTTTCTTTACTTTTTCATTCATTCATTCTTTTTTTTTTTCTTTTCTGACGCAATAATTTCAAATAACCTTTCTTTGAGTTTCCTGAATCTTTTTTTCTGCTTGATCAAATCTGCTACAGGATCTTCTAGAGAATTTTTAAATTCCATTATTGTATTACATAGTTTCAGAATTTCTGTTTGGTTCTTTTTAAAAATAGTTTTATATCTTTGTTGATATTCTCTTTTTGTTCATGTATCAATTTTCTGATTTCATTTAGTTATCTAGCTGTATTCTCTTATAGATCACTGCCTTCCTTTTGACAAAATTATTTTGAATTCTTAGGCAATTCATCTCTGTTTTTTTTGGGATTGGTTTTGAAGAAGATTAATTATGTTTCTTTGAGCAATGTTTCTCTATTTCTTTGTGTACTTTTTTTTTTTTTGGCGAGTTTTATGAATTTGAATAAACAGTCACCTCTTTCAGTCTTCACAGACTGGATTTATTCAGGGAAAGACCTTCACCAGTCATCCCTGCTGGAGATCCTGGGGTCCTTTAAGACCTTTTTTGGGGGGAATGCAAATTCTCTAGACTTGTGCATGTAATTTCCAAATTAGAGAGTTTTGCTGGTTTTTCAGGAGATTATAATTTCTTTCTCTTTGTGATGTTTGTTTGCAGTACTATATGTTGTCTGGTAGTACAATAGTATGCTGCCCTTCTTTCCTTTGGCTCAGTGACCCCCAAGCATCCAAAGTATGCTGGCTCTCCCTAATTTCCCCAAGACAGATACAGGTTTCTTGGGGAGCATTCCAAAGAGTCAGAATGCCAAATGCATGTTATACTTTTTTCCTCTTTCCCCAAATCGAAGTCATGAGGTCGACATCTTCTCCCTATTATGCCAAGTCCTGACAGCCCTACTTGTAGAATCATGGGCTTTCTAGTGCTGCAGCATGGCACTCCCATTTTCCTTCCTTTCAGCAAACTCCAGGAATTCAAATTATGCTGATTCTGTTATTGCTCTGAGTCAGCCAAGGCAGACACTAGTCTCTAGAGCTGTCTTCCAGAAAGATAGAATGTTACATGCACATTCCACTCTTCTCTTTACCCCCCAGGGAAAAGTCATGAGCCAAACCAACCTGTGCAATCATGGATAAAATGAAATGGCTCTTCTTACCCTTTTCAATGCAGAGGTATTTGGCTTTGTGCTTGCCTAGGTATTACAACTTCTTAACTTGTTCTGAAATCCTCATAAAGGAATTATGGTTTCTATATTGCTGTTAATTCAGTATCTTTGTGGGGAGAAGAGAATTGAGGCTTCTTATTTTGCCATCTGGTTGATGTCATTTCAATTATAATAAACTTTTACATCTTAAAATTTATTATAGGTTTTATGAAATATTGAAAGTCGAGCATCTTAAGGTCAATATTTACTTTGAAATTTTGGAAAATAACTCTTATACAACCCATAATTTTTATTTAAAAATAATTAGTTTGTCATTTAGTTTTTTATAAGTATAATATCTAGTTAAATAGAATTTCTTCAAATTTGATTATTCTAGCTCTGTTTGACTTTGAGTTTTAATAACGTTAACACCAAAGAGTTATCCTTTGGCAGATTAGCAGTGTTAAGGTTTGTAGCCTCTAAATGACAGAATGAAAAAAAGGATTATTATACAAATGTGAAGGAACATATGTTCATCAACTAGAGGGAAAAGATCTTGATTTAGAATTTGAAAATAGATTACTAGGGTTAGTTAAAATTGCTAGAGTTCAGTTGCTGTTAGTATTTTTTTCAAGAGAATGAGGAATATATACTAGTAATTGGAAAAGGAAATGAAAGTGACTATGAAAATCTAAAGTGTAGAAAATTTAATAATATGAATTTATTCTTTAAAAGAATAAGTATTTGTATATTTAATATATTGCTGGAAAGAGTACTACAGAGAAACAGACCAGGTGCTTAAGCCAATAGATTTTACCTTTAACTTATGTCCTGTTATGTAGTTGTGCAATTATAAGGTCAGCATTTTATTGCTTCTGTCCTGTCCAAAGGTCATTAAAAGATCTATAAAGCAGAGGGTATGATATTTAGCATATATTCCAGTGATAGAACAAGATGACTTTCTATATGTACAATGAAGTTACATTTTTGAATAGAATTTAGAATAGAAATTATCAAACCAATGCCATTATAGTTATCTATAATTATTAAATAAACTTTGGCTCTAGGTTCCTGAAATATCCAAGAAACAGAGATATTCTGAGCTATAATCGCAATTTTGCCAGGGATTAATTACTCTTTTCTTCTGGTATTTTTAATGAGATTTCTATTTTAAAATCCGTTTGTGAATTCTGGCTTCATTCTGGGTACATGCAGTGGATTAACAGGTTATGAAAAAGGTCCTCCAAAATGAGTTGTGTAAGATGATCTCTTGTCATTTGGGAAGATACTATGAAAACTTCTTTAAAAAGTTTTTTGACTTTATTCTTTAAAAAAGTTTTATAGCTGTGTACAAATTAAAAAATTATCTATAATAGTACAGTAGAGCATAGATTTATTTTAAAAAGAAATAAGAATATTGGCAAACATTTTACAGGTAAAGGTTATATTAAATTCAGGTCCATTGAGATATAAGGACTGGAACTTTTGGATTCCATTATAGATTTGGCATTTTTAAAGAAGGCAGCTTTATTGAGGTATAATTTGTATATCATAAAATTCATGCTTTGTAAAATATACCACTCAATAACTTTTCATAAATTTATAAATTTGTGTAACTATCACAATAAACCAGTTTTAGAATATTTCCATCACCCTAAAAATTTCTCTAATACCCATTTTCAATCAATTTCTGTTTCTTCTGATTTCCATTTCTACAAATTTACTTTTTATGGACATTTCATATAAATGGAATCATACAATATGTAGTCTTTTGTGTCTGACTTCCTTCACTTAGCATAGTGTTTTTGAGGTTCACATGGGTATCAACATGTGGTGGTATGTATCCATTGTTCATTCCTTTTTTGTGTGTGTAATAGTAATGTATTTTGTGGATACATCGTTTTATTTATGTACTTACTAGTTGATGGACATTAGCATTGTTTCCAGTTTTTGGCTACTATAAGTAATGTTGATATGAATACAGTAGTCCTTATAGGAGAATAGTATGTTTCAAGACTCCCAATGGATGCCTGAAACTAGAGATAATACCACATCCCATATATACAGGTGGAATATCCCTTATCTGAAATAGTTGGGACCAGAAGTGTTTCAGATTTCAATTTTTTTTCTTTTGGAATATTTGCATTATACTTACTGGTTGAATATTCCAAATTAGAAAATTTGAAATCCCAAATGCTCTAATGGGCATTTCCTTTGAGCATCATGTCAGTCCTTAAAGTGTCTTGAAGTTTGCTGCATTTTGGATTTTGGATTTTTCCATTTGGAATGCTCAATCTGTGTTGTGTTTTTCTTATACATACACACCTATGATAAAGTTTAATTTGTAACTTAGATATAGTAAGAGATTAGCAACAATAATAAAACAGAATAATTTCAATAATATAGTCTAATAAAAGTTATGTGAATTTGCGCTCTCTCTCTCTCTCTCTCTCTCTCTCTCTCTCAAAATATCTTATTGTAGTGTGCTGCAGGCAGCTGAAACCATGGGAAGCAAAACATACCTGTGTGATACTGGAGAGTGATATGCATCATTTCAAATGTCAGTAGTAATGGCACTTTTTCTTATGTATATATTAATGTTAGTTAGAAAATTAGTTCCTCTTATATTGCTGTCATACTCAAGTTTTCCACCTACTGAAAAAACAAGGAGCAAGCCAACATTATTTAACATTACTAAGTGAACATTATATTTCTTTTTTTTTTTTTTTTGAGACAGAGTCTCGCTTGTTGACCAGGCTAGAGTGAGTGCCGTGGCGTCAGCCTAGCTCACAGCAACCTCAAACTCCTGGGATCAAGCAATCCTTCTGCCTCAGCCTCCTGAGTAGCTGGGACTACAGGCATGCACCACCATGTCCGGCTAATTTTCTATATATATTAGTTGGCCAATTAATTTCTTTCTATTTATAGTAGAGACGGGGTCTTGCTCTTGCTCAGGCTGGTTTCAAACTCCTGACCTTGAGCAATCCGCCCACCTCAGCCTCCCAGAGTGCTAGGATTACAGGCGTGAGCCACCGCGCCCGTCTTTATATTTCTTTATGATTAATTATTAGCATTAACTCTTATGTTTATGGCTATGATGCAAATTGAGTTCATTTTAGGTATAATGTAAGGTAAGGGTCTAAGCTGATTTTTTGGCATATGAATATTTAATTATCCCAGCACTATGTGTTGGGAAGATTTTCCTTTCCTTATTGAAATGTCTTGGCAGTTTTATTGAAAGCCAATTGATCACAAATATAGATAATTATTTCAGCACTCTCAATTCTAGTATATTGATCGAAGCGTCTGTTCTTACGCTGATAGCACACTGTGTTGATTATTGTAGGTTTATAGGAAGTTTTGAAATAAGGCAATCTAAGTCTTATAACTTTGTTGTACTTTTGTAAAACTGTTTTGGCTATTTAAGATCCTTTGAATTTCTATGTAAATTTAGAGTTTGGCTTATAAATTTATAAAATAGCTTTCTTTGAATTTCAATAGAGACCTAGTTGAATCTGTGGACCATGTAAGAGAATTGTCATTCTAACAATACTATGTTTTTCAATTTTTGAGCAGGTAATATCTCTACATTTCTTTAGATCTTTAATTTCTCTCAGCAATGCTTTTTAGCTTATTTGTTGGTTTGTTTATGTAGTAGAATTTATTTTTTAGAGCAGTTTTAGGCTAACAGCAAAATTGAGTGAAAGGTACAGAAATTTCCACCTGTCCCCACACAAGCATATCCTCCTCACTATCAATATCCCCCACTAGAGTGGTACATTTATTACAACTGAACATACACTGGCACATCATTATCACCCCAATACATGTATACATTAAAGTTCAATCTTGGTGTTGTACATTCTATGGGTTTTGACAAATTTTTAATGACATGTATCCACCTTTATAGTATCATACAGAGTAGTTTCACTGTCCTAAAAATCTGTGCTTTGCCTTTCCACTCCCAACCCCTGGAACTACTGACCTTTTTATTGTCTCCATAGTTTTGCCTTTTCTAGGATGTCACATATTTGAAATCATACAGTATGTATGCGTCTTTAGATGGCTACTTTGACTTAGAAATACTCATTTAAGATTCCTCCATGTCTTTTCATGACTTAAAAACTCATTTTTTTCAACACTGAGTTATATCCCATTGTCTGGATGTACCAAAGTTGATTTATTTATTTACTCTATGAAGACTACTTTTTATTTATTTATTTAACAAATAAAAATTACATATATTTATGATATACAATGTGATATTTTAAAATATTGAAACATTGTGCAATGGCTAAATGAAGCTAATTAGCATATGTATCACTACACATACTTATTGTTTTTTAAGGTGAGAGCACTTAAAATCTACTCTCTTAGCAATTTTCAAATATACAGTATCATTAATTATAGTTACCATATGGTACAATAGATTTCTTGAACTTATTCTTCCTATCTGAAATTTTGTACCTTTTGGCCAACATCTCCTCAATAACGTCTCTTCCCCCATCCCCTGGTAATCACCATTCTATACTTAGCTTTTATGAATTTCACTATTTCAGATTCTACACATACGTGAGACTATGTGGTCTTTGTCTTTATGTATCTGGCTTATTTCATTTAACATGATGTCCTCTAAATTCATCATTGTTGTCATAAATGACAGGATTTCCTTTTTTTTTTTTTGAGGCTGAATACTATTTCATTGTGTATATAACCACATTTTCTTTATCCATTTATTTATGATGAACATATAGATTAATTCCATATCTTAGTTATTGTGAATAATGTTACGATGACCATGGCAGTATAGATCTCTATTTGACATACTGACTGTTTTCCTTTAGATAAATACCTAGTAGTGGGATTTCTGGAGAATATATGGCTGTTCTATTTTAATATTTTGAGAAACCTCCATATGGTTTTCCATAACAGCTGTACTAATTTACATTTCAACCAACAGTATGCAAGGGTTCACTGTTCTCCATATCCTTACCAACACTTACCTTTCATTTTTTTTTTTGAAAATAGCCATTCTGACTTGTATGAAGTAGTATCTTCTTGTGGTTTTAATTTGCATTTTTCTGATGATCAATGATGAAAACATTTTTTTTCATATGTCCATTGGCTATTTGTATGTCTTCTTTTGAAAAATGTCTATTTAAATATTTTGCCCATTTTAAAATATGGTTATTTGTTTTTTTGCTATTTAATTGTTTGAATTCCTTATGTATTTTGGATAGTAGACCCTTATCAAATATATGTCTTACAGATATTTTCTCCCATTTTGTAGGCTGTCTCTTCACTTGGTTGGTTGTTTCTTTTGACCTGTGGAAGGTTTTTATGTAATTCCACTTGTCTATTTTTGCTTTTGACGCCCATGATTTTAAGGTCATATTTAAAAAACCATTGTCCAGACCAATGTGGAGTTTGTCCACTATATTTTCTTCTAGTAGTGTTATAGTTACAAGTCTTATATTTGAGTCTGTAATTTATTTTTGAGTTGATTTTTGTATATGATATGAGATAAGGGTCTAATTTTATTCTTCTGCATGTGAATATTCAGTTTTCCCACTATTGTTTATAAGACACTATCTCTTTTCCCACTGTGCATTTTTGGTGTCTTTGTCAAAAATCAATTGACCATAAATGCATGGATTTATTTTTGGGCTCTCTATTCTCCTCTGTTGACATGTGTTTGCTTTTATGCCAATATGATGCTGTTTTGATTACTGTAGCTTTGTAGTGTGTTTTGTAATCAGAGTGCATTATGGCTCCAGCTATGTTCTTTTGCACAACATTGATTTGGCTATTCAGGGTCTTCTGTGGTTCCATACAAATTTTAGAATTGTTTCTTCCTAGTTCCATGAAAAATGTCATTAGAATTTTGATAGCTATTTCATTTAATCTATAGATTACTTTGAGTAATATAGACATTTTAACAATATTAAATCTCCTAATCCATTTATGGTGTTCCCTAAATGATGTCTTTTCATTTATTTGTGTCTGCTTTAATTTTTTATCAGTGTTTTATAATTTTAATTGTATAGAGCTTTCACCTCCTTAGTTAAATTTATTCCTAAGTAATATATTTTTTGGTAACTATTGTAAATAGGATTGTTTCTTGATTTCTTTTTCAAATAGTTTGTTGTTAGTTTGGAAATGCTACTGATTTATGTATGTTGATTTTTGTATCCTACAACTTTGCTGAAATCATTTATTCTGATAGCTTTTTAGTGGAGTCTTTAAGATCATGTGGTCTACAAACAGAGACAATTTAACATCTTCCTTTCCAATTTGGATGCCTTTTATTTATTTTTCTTGTCTAAATTCTCTGGCTAGGACTTCCAGTATTATGTTGGCTAGATGGGGTATGAGTGGGTGGGTATTCTTTTCTTGTTCCTCATTTAGAGGAAAAGCTTTCAACTTTTACCATTAAGTATAATGTTAGCTGTGGGCTTGCAATATATGGCCTTCATTATTTTGAAATACATTTCTTCAATACCTAATTTGTTGAGAATTTTTTGTTATGAAAGGATGTTGAATTTTGTCATTTTTTTTCTGAATTTATTGAGATGAATATATGTTTTTTGTCCATTCCACTAATGTGATATATCCTATTTATTGATTTGATTATATTGAACTATCTTCACATATCAGGAATAAATCCCACTTGATTATGGTGAATGACACTTTCAATATACTGTTGAATTCCTTTTGATGGTATTTTGTTGCAGATTTTTGCATCTATGTTTATCAGGAATATTGGCCTGTAATTTTCTTTTCATTGATATTAGAGTAATGCTGGCTTCATAAAATTAGTTTGAAGGTATTCTTTCCTCTTCCATTTTTTGGAAGAGTTTGAGAAGGATTTGTATTGTTTCTCTTTTAAATGTTTGATAGAATTCAGCAGTGACACCATTAGGTCATGGGATTTTTTTTTGATGGGAGCCTTTTTATTACTGATTTAGTCTTTTTACTCACTATTGATCTGTTCAGATTTTCTATTTCTTCATGATTTAGAGTGGTGAGTTACATGTGCCTATAAATTTTTTTGTTTCTTCGAGGTTATTCAATTTGTTGGCTTATAATTGTTCATTGTTGTCTCTTATGATCCTTTGTATTTCTGTGGTATCAGTTGTAATTCTCCTCTTTCATTTCTGATTTTATTTATTTGAGTCTTTTTTTTCCTTTTTTTCTTAGCATAGCTAAAATTTTGTTGATTTTGGTTATGTTTTAGAAAAACCAACACGTAGTTTCATTAGTCTTTTTCTGTTATTTTTCATATATCAACTTCATTTATTTCTGTTATGATCTTTTATATTCCTCTGAAGTATATCTTGGTTGTTTTCAAGTTTTGGCAATTGTGAAGAAAGCTACTATAAAGATTGCTGTGTAGGTTTTTGTATAAACAAAAGTTTTCAACTTCTTGAGTATATATCAAGAAGTTCAATTGCTTGATCCTATGATAAGTGTATGTTTAATGTTGTACAAAACTGTTATACTGTATTTCAAATTGGCAGTATCATCTTGCATTCCCACAAGCAATTAATGGGAATTCCTATTGTTCCACTTCCTTGCCAGCATTGGGTGTATTAATGTACAGATTTTGGCCATTGTAACAAGTATGTAATGGTATCTCCTTGTTGTTTTAATTTGTGTTTCCCTAATGCATATGGTGTGGAACATCTTTTTGTATGCTTATTTGGTATATATCTTCTTTGGTAACATGTCTATTAAGATCTTTACCCTATTTTTTGCCATTTTGTTCATTTTCTTATTGTTGAGTTTTAAGAGTTCTTTGTACATTTTGAATAATAGTCCTTTATCAGATATATTTTAGAAATATTTTCTTCTAAGTCTGTGGCTTATCTTTTCATTCTGTTCATAATGTCTTTTGAAGAGCAGAATTTTTTAATTTAGATAATGTCCAGCTTATCAATTCTTTCTTTCATTTGTTGTCCCTTTGGTGGTGTATCTAAAAACTCATCACCAAGCTCAAGATCATCTAAAATTTCTCTTCTTTCATCTTCTAGGGTTTTTATAGTATTATATTAATATTTTACCTTTAGGTCTGTCATCCATTTTGAGTTAATTTTTGTGAATGGTGCAAGGTTTATATCTAGATTCTTCTTTCTTCCTTCCTCCCCCTCTTTCTCCTTGGCTGCCTCCTCTTCTTCCTTCTCCTCCTCCTCCTCCTTCTCCTCCTCCTTCTGCTTCTTCTTCACTTTTTTTCCTCCTTCTCCTCCTTTCTCCTTCTCTTGCTTTCTTCTTCTTCCTCCTCACATTAATGTCCCATTGATTGATTCAGGATCATTTGTTGAGAAGACTGTCTTCGATCTACTATATTGCCTTTGTTCATTTGTCAAAGATCAGTTGACTAAATTTATGTGGTTTTATTTCTGGGCTTTCTCTTCTGCTCTATTGCGCTACTTGTCTATTTGTTTGCTAATACAACACTGTTTTGATTACTGTAGCTTTATAGTAAGTCTCGAGTTTGGTGATGGCAGTTCTCCAATTTTGTTTTTTTCCTTTAATATTGCATTGGCTATTCTGGGTTTTTGCCTTTATGTATAAATTTTAGGATCAGTTTCTTGATATCCACAAAATAACTTGCTGGTATTTTATTATTAACAAATCTATAAGATGAGTAGTTCATAGGCAATATTTATGCCATATGTGATAGTGTGGTGATTAGATGTATGATTTGGAACAAGGCTTCCTGGATTCAAATCCTGATTCTTTCTTTACTAGCCGTGCAATTTTTAGGAAAGGTGTTTAGCCTCTGTGTCTCTCAATATTCTCATATATAACATGAGGATGATAAAATGATTAATTTGACAAGCATTAAGAAAATGTCTGTTGCATAATAAACATTATGCATTTGCTGCTATTATTATTATAGTCAATAATAACAATAGAATGTCCAGTGGCAGAACTTAGTCTTACCACCACTGACCTAATTTTGATTTATTTTCTTTTTCCCTGTCAAACTGTTTTAATTGAAAATATATTTATTTATTAACTACCATTGGTAAACTATCACTAGGTGAGATATGCTTTCCTGTCAATTAAAACTTTATCATTGACAGATATATTTAATAAAAATCCAACTAACTATGCATAAGACTAAATATGATAAGAAGGAAACCAGTCTTTATTGATTGTATACTGAGCATTATTCTTAGACTTCCTTATTCTCTTTTTATTTAATTCCAAACTCTTCTAAATGAGTATTACAATTCTAATTTTTACAGAGAAATAAACTGAAGCTCAAAAAGTCATGAAATTTGCCAAAAGTCACACTAGTTTAACTAGGGTTTACAACTATCTATAAATGAGGGGGATAGTTTTACTATGCAGAAAGAGCTTCAAATTCACTCTGGATATTGAAACTAAATTTTCTAAAAATGCTGCTGCTTTTAAAGTGACAATTGGTTGTGTTTTACAGGCGTTGGGACAGGTTTTCTCATGTAAACATCCTGGTTCAGGCCTATTCTGGTTCCATTCTCAACTAGAATGTCTTCCTGATCTTTTCAGTTTAGTTGTCCTGTCTTGCTTTTGACCACGTCTATGAGGTTTCAAATAATCATTGTTAGAAGAACAGGGTTCCTTGTATTTTATGCCAGTGTCACTCCTTTATGATTCGTGTGGCCAGCTCTATCATGTGAAAGTCTGGTAATACTGAAAATATGTACAATCACAAAGATGGAATTTTAAAGAGAATAGGTGTGTGAATAATAAATTTTCAATGAAGGTCATATCCTAAATATCCAGATAGATTTTAATTTTGCCCAAGACAGATGAGTAAAGCCAAATTTGATGATTCTAGGTATAGCTGATTTTGAGCTATAACCTTAAGACCAACTTACTATTTTCTGTACAAATGAAAGATTGCATGACTTTTACAGTAAATGTTACTTAAAGAAAAATTTGCCCTATAGTTCTTGGCCAAATATTTGGGGTCAGATAGAAAACTTTGGAAGCTTAACAACTTTGGCAGTTCCCCAGAGTTTAGTATTAATGTTTTAGTTTCCTAACAAAATTTTGAATTTCTTTAAATTCAAGTAGATTATGTCATTTGAAGAGCTGGGATAATGGCAAAAAAAGGAATATAATAACCTTGAGATTTTTAAATATTGATTTTGGAAACACTCTCGCTAAAATTGTTCAATATAATAATTAGTTGATCCAGTTTTTCATCCCATTGTATAAATTCTTATACAAATATTTTAAAGCATATTAAGTTGCCAGCAAGAGTTTAAGTAGTAAAAATTAAAAAATGGGTATCATTATTAATAATTTTGGAGAAAATTTCTTCCAACTCTGTTTCTGTATTCAACAACAGTTTGTGTATTTATAGTTAAATTTATCATTGCACCTTTATCTAGATTTGTTTACTAACTTTGCACTCAAGTATAGCTGGCTCATACATTTTCACTGAAAGATTACCCTGGAGGCACTTCAAACCCAACAGGGCCAAAATCAAATTTGTTATTTTTATACCTCATTTTTTTTCTGAGTTCCTTAATTTGGTTGATTGTGTCATCATCCATTATTCATTCAAAAAGAAATATTATATTTTAATATTTATATTTATATTATATTTTTTACTTCCCAAATCCAATCAGTTGCCAAGTCCTATTGATACTGCTTTCTAATTTCTGAAATCATCTTTTTGTTACTGTTGTCATAGGTTTCAAGGTGGCTTCTAGCCTATATTTTCATTCCAACCTCTCCTATCTAACCTGTCTTTCATTCTATCTTAGCCTAGGTCTTCTCTTAAGTCAAATTCTGAGACCAGGGCTCTTGTGCTAGTTGTGTATTTTGGGAGATGATCCTAAGGAACAGGAGTGACCAGCTGAGAAGAATGAAACAGGCAAAGAGGGAGTGATGATTTAGGGGTGCCTTATCAAACTGGGCCTACTGGTAGCAATTAGAATATATCTCACTAAAGACCCCTGAGGAGCTTTGTAAAATATATCTCAGAATTGTACATTCAAGAGATGGGAGAAGGGAGCATTTATCCACTAGCTTTCATTTGCTACTGCTCAGGAGTTTCTTAGGTGTTAATTCTCACATATCCAGGTTTAGTTGGACAAATGCCCACGTAGCGTTTCAGCAGAGAAGTTTGATTGCAGAAAGCAAGAGAACAGGGCTGGCTTCATGGGTATTGACTGATCTGTGCACTCACAGGGGCCTATACTTAGAAGGTCTTAATACTTGGTTTAATGCTCTGCTCTTATTGTTTTGAAATTCAAAATTATTTATGAACAAGAGAACGTGCTTTTTTTGTTGTTGTTCTCTATCCCAAGCCATCAAGCAAAATAGACCATGTATTCATTTTCTACTGGACCCCTACAAATTATTTAGCAGGTCTTGCTAGAGGCACATAGTGGCCATGATGTAAGAGGCTTCAAGTCACACCTGAGAGTAGCTGTCTGCCACAGCAAAAGTTGTGTTAAAAGTGTGAGCCAAGAGAATATAAAGTGGGTCCTAAGAGATATCAAATCTATATCCCATGTATTGCCTATTTATGTGTCTGTTTCTACTCATGAATGTATTAAGCAATGATAATCTAGCAAAGACTGACAGACATCCTGAAGATGAACATGCAAAGCTTGTTCTTTCAAATCTATCCAGGGCATGATTCAGGGCATCTCTGCTTAGAACAGTCCCTGAGGGCAATCCTGTAGGCTGTAATTCAGGCCTGGTGTGACAGTCACTCAAGGTTAAATGTGAGATTGAGGTCACGAATATTGCTGGATAAGCTTCCTTTTCTCTTCTCTGCACCTCTCCCTGCCCCCAATTTTAAATTAAAAGGCTCATCCTCAACGTTAGCTGGGGAGAAACTCTACCAACTGGGGAAGCACATATCGAGGGGTAGGTCGAGAAGAATACCACTTTTGTTTGCCTTTTTACTTTCTCAAAGTGGTGACTGCTGTTCCAACCCTGGGCTTTGAGGAAGAAAGGGAAATGCATAAACAAGAAGTGATTTAAGCTATTTGCTAAGTATGTCTTTCATATAATAATCTTTTTGCTACCCTTAAGTTCCACTATAAGGCATCTAAAGGAAAAGGCAAAAAAGAAGTCTTTCTTTGGGTGTATAATCTGAAATGGTCCTGTATCTTCCATCCTGTAATATTTTTTCTGAGCAGACACTTTTGTCAGCTTTTAAATATCCAGGATCTAGGAGTGTTTTGATTGGTTCTAAGGTAAACATTTTTTTTTTTTTGAGAAACTAGTGTAGAAAAGACTAGAAAGCACAAAACAAAAAGAATGTCTTTTCCCTTTTTTTCAGTGACAGTTGCCCTACAAGTTAGGGGGATATCAAATATTATCTGTTTTATGGTCAGGAAAACTGCAATGTAATGCAGAAAGGGTTACTAGCTTCGTCAATTGGAACCATCTATTAAGCTAAATACGAATAAAAACCCAGCTAGGTATATTGATTATTGAGTTAACAGCATTATTTTTGGCATCACAGTTGTACTAGAAATCTGAAGACAATCATCATCTGTTTCTTACTTTTCTCCCCAGCACACCCCTCTTTTAATGTGCGGCTATGAAAAAAGATGCCAAATGACAATTGTTTAGGACTAAAGAGCAATGGATGCCAAAAAGTCCCTTTATAATCTAATGGCCAAAACTATGTGCTTTTGGTTGAATTGTGGAATAGTTACGATTCAAATGTTTGATGTGAGCCTCTCTAGTTGTTTACATGTATTGAAGTTACAAGTAAATCATTGTGGAAAGAAAGTTCAAAAGATTTAATAAGATTTTTTTTCATGTTAATATGTACAAATCATATGTTTGGAAACATACCCAGGGCACAAAAACACATGTTTACATATGTATAAACATATAAAAATGGGAATGATTCAAGCACATGAATATGAGAGGTTATTATTATTATTATTGTTATGTTGTCGTTCCTCTTCCAAAGAGGCAAACAGCTACACTCCACTGAACACTGGGTTTTCCTTTGTGTCACTGTTGTAAATTAACTTGTTCTGACGACTTCCATGAAAACTGATGACAAATTATTTTTGAAAAATGTAGATACATTCATCATCATCAGTTGTGATCAGCCACAGTGAAGATATTCTTTGAAAATGAAATGTTCTAAATGAAGATGCTTAAAAAGTACAAATAACAAAAGTGAAGTGAGCAAAATCCCAAGCTTTTCAAAGTTGGTATGTGAATGTGTCCATTTTTAATGAGGAAAATGAGGTCAGCATCAGTTGGAAACTTTCAGATGAACACAGTATACTGTGCCAATTAGTGACTCTATTCTCAGGAGGCCACAGGGGCTCAATTCTTCATCCTGCTGCCAGGTGGCGCTATGTAGTAGTAGGTACAGTCTTGTGCAAAGGCATAAAATGTCCCTTCCTGACCTGGCCATTTAATTGTATTGCTGACCCTGATAACTGATTCTACTGGAAGTGTAAAAATGAACTTATTTTCCAAATTTCCAAATAATCTCTATAAAACTGTAGTTAAATAGGTCTCTTAATCTTCACTTTCGGTGACAGGCTTTTGTGCTGGTGAATACATCTTAAAAGAGTAGATAAAAGACTCAGGGTTTCCAGAACATATTAATGTCTTTCATTATAACTGGTGCTTATGCCTTATAAATACTCTGCTTTGAATATAAATAAAGCAGTATTAAAAACAAAATTCTTTTGTTGCCAATAGAGTGCTTTTTACTCTGGAAGAGTCAGACCAGAAAGAATTTAAAGGCAATGAATAGAGGAAATGTCTTAAAGCATTAGTTTAACATGTGTAAGCACACACTTAAAATTTTTTTTTTTAAAGGAAAGTCTTTTATATAATTTTTTTCTTCGAAGAGTATATTTTTTCCCATTTATACCCTCCAAGGACAGTTACAATCTTTCTTAAGATTGTAAGAATGGTCAACTTTCTGTTTTTATTTTTCTGTCAGCATGATGTAATTTGGTGCTTTCTTCTTTGTTATTATAATGATCTGACTTCAAAATTATTCTCAAACCAATCTTCAGACAGGAAGTTTCCAAGTCCAGTGCAGGTGGCATAGATCAGATCCAAAATTATTTTAACTGTTTGATTTCTTCTATTGCCATTACAAATTGAAACCCCCAAATTGTGTAAATGTATATGGCAAATGTGTTCTTTGAGTATGACACACCTATCAGAAATAATGAGTAAATGTTATTGTTTTGGATTTGTAGGAGATGGCATTAAAAATATGTGAGCATTTTTTGCAATCTATATGAAATTGGACAGTATTTTTGGTTGCCAATCTTCTTATCTTTTGTGTTAGAGTGATCTAAGCACGGCAGTTGCTAACAAAACAGGTGAATTTGTGGATGTATCTTGATTGTGTTGGTATTTGTGAAGGTCCATGGTTTATGGAAAAAATTCCCAGACAGAAGGAGCCATATTTAGCCATAATTATTATATTTCTTATGCAAAATTTAATATGACAATATAAGCAAATTAGAGTAGTATGAATCTGTTAATTAGTTTCATAGTATTTATAAAGGGACATGTTTTCACTGAATGTTAATCGATAGGAACATATTTCTTAGCATAGTTCTTATCAAATATCCACACTGTGCTTACAGCAAATGAAATCAAATATAGGCTGGACAAGAGCTGTGGCTTTCAGGAGTTTTTAGTTTAATGAATGACAGAAAATTCTAATTTAAAAGAAGTTCACAGAAATAAGGACTGTTTGTTAAAGAGAGACTGGGAGAAGTATAAATATTTCACAAAAGGACAAAGATTTAATAAAATACTTACTGCCATATCCCTATGATATGCCACTTAATTATGTTTTTAGGAAAATATAATGATATGAATAAATACCATTTATAATTGTGAAAAATAGTAAGAAATAAAGCACTATATAATCTCTCTAACATATATGATTAATCCAATTTCATACTAAATAATTATAAAATATATATTGAAAAGATTTTAAAGATTTTCATCAAAATATTAAAAGCAATTCTGGGCAGTAGGATGATGAATGTTTTTTCTCTTTTTGTACTCTGGGAAATTTTCTTCATTATATATATTATTTTCATAATATGAAAAAGTACATTTTATTTTAAAATATATAAACATATATAAAGACCATATAACAGTGTTAATTTATGTTAAAAAGTGTTTATGCAACCATTTTATTGTAACTATATTTGAGGAAACTGATGAATAAAATCAGGTTTTTTGGAGTACTGGTATATCATCTTCCCATTACCCTCAACCCAGGCTAAAGTTTTCATTGTGCAATATTCTAAGTGGTACTATTTTTATAATCAAACCTTTTAAAATATCTTTAATTGTAACAAATTTTAATTATTTTGATAAATGAATACCCTGTACCTAGTTTTAGATGAAGGGTTTAATTTTGTCTTTATCCTAGGCACTGATTCATAATATATATAGATGAAGGAGAGACACTAGGTAGTATGAACAAATGTGGCTAAGGAAATCCTAAGGAAATGAGGATCCACCCATTTCTAAGCTTGGTTTTGTTGCCAATTGGTAACATTTATTGAGCACTTACTGTGTGCCAGGAATTGTGTTATTATCCCTTTAAATTCCCATAACAAATTCCTGTTGAGTTTATATTATTATTTCCATTTTACAGACAAGTAATTGAGGCTCAAAAAGCTAATGGCTTGCCCAAAGTCATAGAAGTAGTTTACTGCAGAGGCAGGAAGTGAAGCTAAGTCTTTTAGACTTAAAATTCATGCTCTTGCCCAGTAATGGGATTGCTGGGAGTCTATACTACTAAGTGAAATATCACAAGAATGGAAAAACAAGCACCACACGTACTCATCCTCAAATTGCTATTAACTGACCAACACTTAAGTGTGCATATAGTAATAACATGTATAGGGTTCTGGGCAGGTGGGAGGAGGGAGGAGGGGATGGGCATATTCACACCTAATGGGTGTGGTGCACACCGTCTGGGGGATGGACATGCTTGAAGCTCTGACTTAGGTGGAGCAAAGGCAATATATGTAACCTTAACATTTGTACCCCTGTAATATTCTGAAATAAAAAATTTTAAAAAAATCTGTGTTCTTTTAATTATAAATTAGACAGTTGTTTGACCATATAAACAAATTGCTTTCTGGATTTAATTATTTTCTCATATTCAAACTGAAGAACTTGGGTAAGGTTGGGGGGTGCTCAAATTTTTCCTAGTGAAGAACTACTTTAAATTTTTCCAAAGTCTTATATTTGTATTTGGGGCAAAGGGTGCTGATTGCCTAAGTTGCTGAGAGAGGAAACAGCTTGGAAATTGACCAGATAAATATATATACCTTTTAAATTGTTGGTAGACAGGAATTGACTGTATCTAAGATTTCTGGGTCCTCTGAGGGACTATCAGACAATACTAGTTTGATATTCTAAATGTAGATTTTACTGGCCCAAATATTTGCTAATTAGCCTTATAATTTAAAAAATATGTGTGAGGTCACTTTTAAAGAAGGCTATAGCATAGCAGTAGCATGAAGGGTTTTTTATAACTAGGTAAGGGCACAATTACTATTTGTTACAAAAAGACCAATAACATTTAAAGTAAACAATTGTCAGATTTGAGAACAATTCATCATAGTGAAAAAAAGCAGTGCAATGAAAGAAGAAATAATAGAATCTCATGATGGGAGCACGGCCTCTATATTTGAAAATATTTTGCTGAGAGCACTCTGATACCAGGAAGAGATGAAGTGGGTGACCTCACAGGGCTTTTCTAATTTCTGTGATTCCATAACAGAGCACTCTAAAGGTACCTTGCTTATAACATTTCTGGATTTACATTTTACCACATAATGAACTGCTGAATGATTTTGGTTGAAACAGTTTCCCTATTATAGCACAAGTCATCTCATCATAGAATGGAAAAACTCCACAAAGCTCAAAACTGGAACTTGACTATATCGATTTTCTAAGTTCATTTTATAATCAGTGATGCAATGCTTCATATTCATATTCATAGATAGGAAAGGTCTTGGGGACTCTACATGTGACCAATATTATATGATATTAAAATTATGTAATTTATTTTTGTAAAATGCAAAAAATGACCAGAGTGATATAGATACTATAGAGTGCAGATTTCCTTTTTATTTGTACTTTTTTTCCCTCCATCTCATACAGCACCCAATTTAGGGCGAAGACAAAACGAAAGTGTATCTTGAATATGCATCACAGGTTCCAAAAATGAAAAGAAATTGGATTTGGATAGCACTTACTCAATAGACAGATATGATACATGGTAAGAAGGTGCACTGTCTGCCCTGTGATAGATTAAACTACTTTGTAGGAAAATTACTGTGAGCCAGTCACCACCACCACCGTGGCTAAATCTTTAATAAAATTCTCTTCCATATTCAGGAGTGAGGTATGAAGTACACAATAAGCAAAGTGAAGTAGAGTGCCATTTATCAAACACCGACCAGGTCTGTAATCTTCTGCTTTATCCTTTCTTTGTACTTTATTTCTTTATTGTTACAAGGAGGGATATTTACCCAGAGCAGTGGGCATGAAGCCCTGATAAACCTCCTCCTTCCTGTCTTTTCCCCTTTCTTATTCCTTTACGTCAGCCCTGTCAGTATAATTTGTTTCCTTCTAGGTGGTCCTTTGCTTGTTTGGCATTCTTTTCTCTCTTCTTTTTCTCTGCCTTTCTTTGAAATGTGCATTCATACTATGGGAAATGACACCAAAACTACAAGAAAATGCAATGCAAATGCTAACAGCTACCATGAATCCAGGATGCATTTGGTAATGACTTTGAATGCCTCTTGGCAAGATAGCAGTATTAAAATGTTGTAGACAGCCCCTGGGTGGCAGTGTACAGCCAGTCCTGATGCCAACAAAAGCAATTTCAGCGTAAAGATCTAATATGTGGGTGCATGAGATATATATGTGTATGCATGTGTGTATGTACATATGATATATGTATGTGTATGGTAAATACATGTATGTATGTTTATGTAATATACATGTGTCTATATATGATATACATTAAATATAATGTGTATATGTGTATGTGATATATGTAAACATGTATATGATATAGATGTGTGATATGTTTTAAGATATATATGTTTGTATATTTTTTATATATATGTATTACATGTTTATCCAGCTGCCCCCAAACTAAAGAACTTAAAAGTAACTTTCTTTTTCTTAAAAAAAAAAAACAAACTAATTTATCTCATAATTCTTAAGTACAATAATGATAATGTTGCTAAAAATAACTTGCATCTCTTAAAATCATATGCTGAAAAGGTCCTGGATATTCCAGCCATGTGATGATGTCTGAATTATCTTTAAAACCATGCAGATACAGGTACAGATGCCATAGAAGAGTCCAGAGGGTAGTGAACATGTGGCTGGAGGTGTTTTGTGCCCCTCAATCTGCACACTGTCAGTCTATGTGGCAGCCTTGGGGGTAAATTATTTTTAGTACTATTATAACCCTTTTTTATTGTTTGAATAGCAGTTTTATGACAAAACATTTATAGTCAGGCTGCCTTTGTACTTGACTGAAAGAGAGCAATCATGGAGAGTGATAAGGCAACAATGGTAATGATAACTGCATTTATAAAGACGTACAGAATTTAAATGGGTGTGCTAAAATAGACTGACAGTAGTTCTCTACCTGAACCTGGAGCAGAGATGAGCATGGCTCTTGTGGCAGAGATGCTTTTGTTATTTGAGGGCAGATGACTATGTGTGTGCATGCTAACACACACACATTTCCCTTTGTCATTATTTCTTCCTTTCAGTTAAATGTATCTGATATATAGCCACAGGAGTAGCAACAGAAAACATAGAAATATTCTATATTCAGATTGACAATTATCATAATTTTGTGAGATTATGACAATGCAACTGCATGTCTGAGTAAACTATTCAACTGAAGTATTAGTGCTTTAAAAAACTGTGATTATTTGCTCTTATATAGCATTTATCTATCTCTCTGTCTCCTGAGAATCTACCCCTCATGAAAAATTGATAATTTTCTCTGAGAAAGAGAGGAGGATTGGGGGGGCTGTATCTCAAAACATAATTCAAGAATGAAAGGTCATTTTGTCCACTTGGTACCAATGGTTTCCATATATTTTTACAGTTTCATCAATTTTCTTTATCCCTAATGTTCTGACAGTAAGTAAAAGTGAAGCTTCTTTTGGTCCAGTTACATTCCTTTGTTTTTTTTATTTTTAGATATTTTGTAGCATTAACATAATGGATAGAACACAATAAAAAAGGTTGACATTGTGCAATTGCCTTGTGCTGTACATAAAACTAAAACTATACAATGTGGGTTAGAAATAGTATCTTCTCTTCACAAGGTATCCCCAAGGTCTCTTAAAATCAGCCATACATTGCCAAAGTCTATATTTTGTCTTCCTTCGCCTCTTCTCCTCTTCAGCAAAGTTAATAACTTCTATCATGAAGGGAAAAAAAATCAATTTATTTATGTCCCACCTTGTTTCAAAAAGAAATTAGGGTGACTTACAAAGATACATGAAATAAATTTAAAAGTAAGTTTTAAATGGGAAATGAAGCCAAGGGAAGCCAGAGGAGGGACGTGTAGATCATGGAGTGTAACTATTGGAACCAAAAGCCTGTTGTGGAGCCCTATGCACATTTTTAGACATGGGATGCAGATTTAGTCCTCAGCTCTCTAGCTGCCAACAAAAAGATGAAAACAATTAATTCCAAGATTCACAGAGTCAGCATCAAGAGAATAAACAGATTACTCAGGGGATGTGCAGCTACTGTAGGGTACACAGGCTCATGGGTATGCATAGAGAGAACACCATGTAATTCTAGGAAATATATTAACTATAGCTTACTGTAAACACACACATGAGTATAATGAAAGCTAGTTGTATATTATGTAGC
Organism: Microcebus murinus; assembly: GCF_040939455.1. NCBI lineage: Eukaryota > Metazoa > Chordata > Mammalia > Primates > Cheirogaleidae > Microcebus > Microcebus murinus. Next base: position 59,291,354 of record NC_134108.1, on the reverse strand, counting down.
ATCTTAAGAAAGCAAAAGCCAGCGAAAGCATGTCTTTGTGTCCTACAACAGGCAGGGAGCAGAATAGTAGTGAGCGCATAGCTCCTGCCCTCATCAAACTTACAGTCTTTCTCTGAGAATTGACATTGACAAATTAGTGATGTGTATGATAAAAAAATCCTGCAGGTGGTCAGCAGAAGACGTAGTTTAGGTCTCATGGTCTATCTAACCTGATGCTTGTGCAGATGTCAGCAAAATTGGGGCTACATAAAATGTACAAAGCTCTGTACAAATGGCATTTCTATAAATGCTGCTTTTCATTTGTATTGAGTAGTGATGAGTTCAAGATTGTACTTTCTGACAAGAGTCTGAAAAGTGTACTTTTTCTGTGTTCCCAGTTGAGAGCAAAGCCACATACCTCAGGGGTAGTTGAGCCGAGGCTAGAAAAACAATAAGAATTGAGAGAATTTTACATTTAGCCATATTCTATTTGCCCACATGAAGGAAAGGAGAAAGAAATGTTTATATATGCATTTTGGCAAATTGCTGAGAAGGCATAATTATTTACTGGGCAAATATATACATCTATTTGGAAAATAGCATTTTATGACATCAAGGAATTTATTTTTCATTAATAATATAATTAGATTGTAAAGGCTCCTGTTGTATTCTTATTAACTGGTTATTAATAGTATTGAACATAGTTTTCACTTTAAAATATGGCAATACAACATTTTAAGCAATCAATCTTTTTGGTTTCATATGTCACCAAGATTGGTCTTGCTTGTTTAGCCTGTAAATTCTTTTTCCAGATCTATAATTGCTCTCTTCACATGATGTGTTTGTTCCTCTTTGGAGCTGTTTGTAAAAACAGTGAGGAGGGAGGAGAAAAATGTCTAGTTAAAGGATGATGAACCCAGTATTATGATGAAAAGATGAAAAAAATTCCCAGTAAATCCTGGATTCATGTTAAGATAGAACACCTAATCATTGGTAACCATTTTTGGATAATCAGCCACTTTGACTTACGAGGAAGACAACTGCTGTTTAGCATGAGTTTCTTCACCCACATTGTAGGGATCTGGCAACTTCATTTAGAAAAGTAATTCTGAAGTCTGTTTTGATTAGCAGCCTTCCTTTTCTGCCTTACCTACACATTCAGGCCCTTTGGTAACATTAAACACCTTCCCCCCTTTTCCCCCCTACATTCTCCTGTCTTTTTGCTTCAAAGTAATGGAATAAATAATGTTTATTACTATTGTTTTGAGATTAGAGGGTTTAGAAGAACTCTGTGTGGGAGAATGGAACACTAACATATTAGAGGAACCAGAATTTCCTACTTTAAAGTGGATTTGTCTGTGAGAAATGAGGGTAAGAGATACACAATAGTTTCATCTCTTCTCTGGATAATCCAGAAATGTCATGACCTTTAGGATATCCCTAAGAGTCTTCATGCTGCCCTGCATCCCTCCTCCCTACCACCATTCCCAGCTTTTAGCTATATGAGAAACACAGGGAATATGTCCCCCTATCCTCTCTCTCAAAGAAATATAAGCCAAAGAAACATTAGCATTATTTTCTATGCTTTTACAGCCTGATTATGGGAGAGCTGACTCATTTGGCTCTGCCTGCTCCTTGAGAAATAGCAAGAACAAAAAAGATAATATTTCCCTGGGTCATCCTAGTTAATGTTTATCATTAAATTTATGTTTCTCATGGGGTTTAAAAACAGTGGTCCAGAAAAGCATTCAAGTATGTTGAAAATGCCTTTGGACTAATTAGAGATGAACATGCAGAAAATTAAGCAAAAACCTGAAGTTCCTTCTACTGTTGCCCAACAATATCTATTGCATGTAGTAGCTCTTATTAATTCTTCATGGGCCTTTGGCTGCTTAGGTTATATAAAACTATTGTTTACAATGAATAAGTGGGCTTTACAACTACTTGAAGCTTATATCAATTCTATTAATAAAAAAATTAAAGATGTCTACATGGCATAATACTGATTTCTTTGAACATTAAGGATTTTGGTTTAAATTCATGCATAATTAATTATAACTAAACAGATTTTCCTCTAGGTGCTAGATTCCTCTCAGGCACATAATGACAGAAAAAATAGGTTTGTTCCTTCAGATCTTTTTATTTCTTCTTTAGTTTCACTGCTTTTTTGCATGATAGAATTCTATAGCTCACATTTACTACTAGACTTAATTGGGGAGAACTTAAATGTTAATCATATTAGGACACAGAGAAACAATACAGGTAAGTAAGGTATAAGAAAGGGAAAAAATCAAATAACAATGAAAAAGAAATAGGAACTAAAGAAAGTGATAGGGAGGCAAGGAATAAAAGGAGGAAACTGTTCTCAATCTGATTAAAAAGCTTCAATATAGCATTGCATTTCAAAACAGACAAATTTCTTCAGACATATATTTCAATTTTTTAAAAAGTAGGCAATTTTTAAAACTCCGAAAGACTTGTTTGTTAGGTAAGAAAGTTTGCCCTACAAAATGGGATTTAGTAACTTACTTTTGACTCAAAATGAGATGTTCAAAAAATAAGAAATGATTAGAAATGGCCTCACTCCAAGGGGAAAAAATGTGCTTATTTACTTATTTATTTTTAAGAAGTAGTGATAATTTTTACCTTTTAGGCAACTTTTCCTAAACAATCATACTTGTGATGATGCAGTACACAAATTATATAGGTAAGATTTGAAAAGTTCAGGAATTTAAAGAATAAAAATCTCCTTTCCTTCTGCTCCTTTTTTTTTTAGAGGATAGAGGTTCATCTTGTGGAAAGACGGTTCTTATCTATTCAACTTAGTTGATAATCAAAACTGGTGTTTTAAGCTCAGTAGGGCAAATTCCATAAAGGGATAGGAAGTCACCAAGTAGTAGGTAAGCATTGATATTAAATGCATTAGTTTTGGCCGGGCCTGGTGACTCACGCCTGTAATCCTAGCACTCTGGGAGGCCAAGGCAGGTGGATTGTTTGAGCCCAGGAGTTCAAGACCAGCCTGAGCAAGAGCAAGACCCCATCTCTACCAAAAATAGAAAGAAGTTAATTGGACAGCAAAAAATATACAGAAAATATTAGCTGGACATGGTGGCGCATGCCTGTAGTCCCAGCTACTTGGGAGGCTGAGGCAGCAGGATTGCTTGAGCCCAGGAGTTTGAAGTTGCTGTGAATTAGGCTGATACCATGGCACTGTAGCCTGGGCAACAAAGTGAGACTCTGTCTCAATAAATAAATAAATAAATAAATAAATAAGTAAGTAAGTAAGTAAGTAAGTTTCTCTTTTTCACCTCTGTCCTCTTTGTTAAAATGATGTCTGCATGCCCTTTCTTTGTACCACTGGGGTATGATGTCAGCTCCTGAGAGTTGGTGCTGTAATAGGTAACATGGCGACATGCAGTTTGATCTGCAGGAGTACCCTGTATTTACATCTCTAAATGCTGCATTGAAAATTGTAATCCCAATAGTTTTGTAAGATTAATTTGTCCACTGCATGCAATTCATTAGCGACGTCAATTCTGGGTTACTGTCTGTTTGGGATTGATAATGACAGTACTCTGCTGTGGTTCTCTAAAAGTTGCACTAGATTTTACAGGGTGAATTCTTTACCTTCCTCCTAAGTATGATGTCTAGGTAGAGATGGTAATGTTATGGGACAATAGGTAAAAGTTTAGTAATACACACTCACTTATATTTAACCTAAATAGAATTCTAATCATAGAATCTTGGCACTGGCAATATTCTCAACGCTCATTAATTGACCCCCCACCCCATATTGTAAGGATAAAAAACTAAGGATCAAAATAGAGTTCCAAAGCCCTCAAATTATTGGAAGAATAAATATTAGAAATCAGATCTTAAAACTAAATCTGCTATCTTTTCTCTTCTGGGCTTTGGGATTTTCAGTAATATGAGTTTCCCCCTACTTACATATTATTTTATTGAGTTTAGGTTGTGTAAAAGCATAAAGGTCATGATTCTCTTAGGCACAAAGTTATTTTTTGACAACTGATGTGATTAACTTTCTGAGTATTTTTGGCTCATCTTGAACTTTATCTCAGGAGGCAATTCCTAAAATTGCAATTTTTTGTTTATTTTTGCCTATTTTAGGTTCATAGAATTGTAGAGATGAAAACGAATCTCCAATAGATCACTCAGTTCAACCCTCTTATTTTGCAAATGAAGAAACAGGCCCAGAGAAATATCGTCACATGTACCAGACCCATGGTCAGTTAATAACTGAGCAGAAACAAAAGTACTGGGTCCTGTGACTCAGCCCATTGCCCTTTACACTCTTGTGAATTGCATTCCATCTACTTGTATTTCATAAAAAATTAAATTATGAAATATTTGAAGCATACAGAAAAGTATGAATAAAAGCAAATAGAATAATACAACTAATACCCATGTACCCTATTCTAGGGTCTTGAAAATCATAATGTTCTGCTCTATTTGGCTCAGGACATATTGTATCTTTATTTTAAAGAATAAGGCAGACACATTTAAGCCCTTTGTGTACCTCTGCCCCTTTTTTCTCCTCCTTTTATATTAAAATGTATTTTTTCAACTTCTGTTAAGAAAAATTTTAAACATGGAAAAATTGAAAGAAACTACCATCCATCTGGATGCTGCTATTAACATTTTACTGTATTGCCTTGTCATATATTTATCCATCTAGTTATTCCTATATTCCTCAATTCATCATTGTTTTTTGGTTGCACTCTGAATGAAAGTACAGAAATCAATATACTTTCCCCTAAACACCTAGCATGTATATCATAAATTGATATTCAGTACTTTCTTCTATTGTTTCTTTTTATGTAAAATTTACATACAATGAACTGTGTAGTTTCTAAGTGTACTTTCATAAAATTTTGACAATTACATCTACCTGTATAACCACCACCATAGTCATGTTATAGAATACTACCATCAGCCCAGAAAATTCTCTCATGATTCTTCTCGGTCCTTGTCATAACCCACCTACAAACAACCATTGTTTAGATATTTTCCACCAGGGATTAGTTTTTTCTGTTCTAGAACTAAATATAAATGAAATCAAATAGTGTGTCCTGTTTTGTTGGTAAAGTTTCTTTCACTCATAATGCTTTTGAAATGTATTCATGCTATTGTTTGTATCAAGAGTTAGTTACTTTTTATTATCAGGTAGTGTTGTATTGTATGAATGAATCTTAGTTTGTTTATCCAGTTCCCTGTTGACAGGATATAGGCTTTTTAGTTTTCATCTATTATAAACAAAGCCACCAGGATAAACTGTATAACCTGGTCATACCTACTGTTTTGGTGGTATTTCTTTTTCTATCCATTTAATTTTAAACCATCTGTGTCTTTATATTTAAAATGCATGTATGTAGACAGCATAAAGAGGGTCTTGCTTTTAAAATCTATCTAATGACTCTTCTTTTTAATTGGATTATTAATCCACTTATATTTAATGTAATTATTGATATATTTGAATTTAGATCTACCATTTCAAAAATGTTTTCTATTTATCTACACTGTTTTTCATTTCTGTGTTTCTTCTTTGCTGTCTTATTTTTGATTATATAAATATTTCTAGGATTTTCAGAATTCTATTTTATATGTTGGCTTTTTAGCTATACCCTTTTGTGTTTACATATATATATATATACATATATGTGTATGTTTTTTTGGTGGTTACTCTAGGTATTACAATATATAAACCTTAATTTTTCACAGTTTAATTAGTGTTAATATTGTGTTACTTTAAGTAAAACATAGAAAACTTTCAACTGTATAGGCCCATTTACTACTTTCTACCTTCTTTTATTCTGTAATTTTTATATATAATGCACCTGCATACATTATAAACCCCATAGTTTAAATACAGCTTTAAACAGTATGTATTTAGAGGAGTTAAAATGAAAAATTAGTCTTTTATGTTTACCCAGATGTTTATCATTTTCAGTGATCTTCATTCAATCCTAAAGATCCAAGTTTCCATCTGGTATTATTTTCCTTCAGCCCAAACAGCTTTGTTTAGCATTTCTTATAATATGGTTTTACTGATGACATCCTGTCTTATATAAAAGTGTTTACATTTTGCCTGCATTTTTGAAAAATATTTTTTCTGGATATAAAAGTTCAGTTTGACAGTTTTTTTCCCTGAGAACTTTATAAAAATGGTCCACTATATCCTGCTGTTTGTAGCTGATAAGAAGTCAGTAGTCATTTGAATCATTATTCTCCTGTATGTAACATGTTGTTTTCTCTGCTTTCAAGATTTTGTCTTTATCTTTGGTGCTTACCAGTTGACTATGCATGATAAGGCTTGATTTGTTTCATATTTATTCTGTTTTTTATACTGAAATAATCAAATATGAATATTTATATGTTTCACAAAATTTAGGAAGTTTTTGGCCATTATATTTTCAAATATATTATCTGTACCATTCTCTCTCTCTTTTCTTTCTGGGACTTCGCTTAGTCACATTAGACATTTTGGTAATATCCCACAGGTCCCTGAGATAATGTTCAGTTCTTTTTTATTTTTATTATTTATTTATGTATTAATTATTATTTTTTTTTGAGACAGAATCTCCTTTTGTTGCCCAGGTTAGAGTGAGTGCCATAGTGTCAGCCTAGCTCACAGCAACCTCAAACTCCTGGGCTCAAGCAATCCTGCTGCCTCAGCCTCCTGAGTAGCTGGGACTATAGGCATGTGCCACCATGCCTGGGTAATTTTTTCTATGTATATTAGTTGGCCAATTAATTTCTTTCTATTTATAGTAGAGACGGGTTCTCACTCTTGCTCAGGCTGGTTTTGAACTCCTGACCTTGAGCAATTCACCCACCTCAGCCTCTCAGAGTACTAGGATTATAGATGTGAGCCACCGTGCCCAGCCTTCAGTTCTTTTTTAAAGCTTTTTTCTCTCGCTTCTTCATTTGGATAATTTTTATTGTTCTACTGCAAGTTCCTTCTTTAACATCTTTATTATTTTTGTAAGCCCATCTAGTGATTCTTTTTATATCATCATATTATCAGATTTTATACTTTCCAGTTTTAAAATCTAAATTTTAACATATAAATGTAAATATAAATATACAAGAGGTGATATAGCACCTCTCGTATATTCCTGGATAGAGCTGGAACCCATTCTACTAAGTGAAGTATCTCAAGAATGGAAAAACAAGCACCACATGTACTCACCAGCAAATTGGTATTAATAGCTCAACACCTAAGTGGACATATAGGAGTAACATTTATTGGGTGTCGGCAGGGTCGGGGGGAGGAGGGGATGAGTATATACAAACATCAAGAGTGAGATGTGCAATGTTTGGGGAATGGACACGCTTGAAGCTCTTACTAGAGGGGGGAGGGGAGCATGGGCAATATATGCAACCTTAACACTTGTACCCCCATAATACGCTAAAATTTTAAAAAATCTAAATTTTAAAATATAATTTCTTGAATGATGTCATCAAGATAGCAGAGTAGGCATAACTAACCTTCATCACTCCATACAAAACCAAATATAGACAGCTCTTCACAAACAGAAATAGCCCAGAGAAACTCAAGAGCCCATGAAAAGATCTGTAGCAACACTATAGAGAAAAAGAAGGAGAATGTACATATAGAAATAGAAAGTATTACTAGTGGTGATACTGGCTTGCCTGAGATACCGGGAGACTGCTAGGAGCAAAGAAGAAAGGAGGAGGCTATCACTCTCAGCTACATGGTGAGAACCACCATGGTCCTCAGTAGTCTGCTCAACCAAGGACACCAGCATCTCTTGCCCCTGAAGTAACCAATAGCTATTTTCATGGGGAATTGCAAAGAGGAAGACCTGGCTGCATACTCCTTTCCTACCCAAGAAGTGGTCACTATTGAGTTACTTTAGGAAAGGTATTGTTTCTTCCACCCACTGTGTGTCTTGACCCCAGAACTGTGGCTGTTATGAAAATGCTCGCACTACAGACCAGGGCTCTATGGCTACACTGGGCCTTTCCATGGCTCAGACACTGAAGCCATCACCATAGTGAGCTAGTTCACACTCCAGACCTCTGAGTCAAGCCCTTGCTGCGCATGACCGTGTTCTATGCATCTACTCAGATAACAGAGAATTAGACCCTGGGCTGACCCCAGAGCTGCTCTACCTTTGTGCATGCCTGTGCTCTCATTCTTGGCTCCCAGCTACTTCCTAAGCATCTGTGCCTTGCCTGCTGTTAGTAAGGCAGCAATGGGGGTGCCTCATCTCCAGGTACTGGCTCAGCCACTGTAGAGAGCTAGACCTTACCCTGAAGCCACTCTAAATTTGTACACATCAATGCTCTTATTCTTGGATTTCCAGGGTGCTTCACAAACATCTGTACCTCACATTCTGTTACCAATACAGCAGTGGGGTGCCTGAAACCTGGGAACCAGTACCCTTACTTCCCCAGAATTCCAGAGCCATAGTTCCTCCATGTACTCTTAAGCTTCAGGATTCAGCTCTGTTACTGCTACATGGGCACCACTCATCAGGCACCAGCACTGCTACCACTGCCAGTGAGCTCATAAGCCAAACACAGTGCCAAGAGGGATTCCCCTCAGTCACTACTTCCCTGGTGAACTACACTTGAGGATAAATAGTCCTAACAGACATATTTAGAACATTCTATCCAATAGCAGCAGTATACAATTTCTTGTCAAGACCACATGGAACATTATTCAGGGTGCATAATGTGTTAGGGCAAGAAATGAATCTATGGCCAACTGATCTTCAATAAAGTGCCAAAACACACAATGGGGAAAAGATAGTGTCTTTAATAAATGGTGCTGTGAAAACTGGATACTCACATGCCGAAGCATAACATTGGATTCTTATCTCACACCACATACAAAAATCAACTAAAAACTGACTAAATACTTAAATGTAAGAGCTGAAACTGTAAAACTAGCATTATAAAATGTAGTGGAAAATATCTATGATGCTGGTCTGGGCAAATATTTTTTGGATATAACCCTAAAAACATAGACAACAAAAGCAAAAATAGAAAAAAATTTGACAAATTACATCAAACTAAGAAGCTTCTGTACAGCTAAGGAAACCATTAACAGAACAAAGAGACAATCTATGGAATAGAAGAAAATATTTATAAACCATATATTTAATAAGTATTTAATATCCAAAATATATAAGGAACTCATACAACTCAGTGAAAACAAAACAAATAACCAGAATAAAATGAGGAATGGACCTGAATAGACATTTCTTAAAGAAGACATAGAAATGGCCAAAAGATGTATGAAAAATGCTCCACATCACTAATAATCAGAGAAATGCAAATTAAAACTGTAATGAAATACCAATTCATGTCTGTCAGAATGGCTATTATCAAAAAGATGAAAGATAAGTGTCAGTGAGGATGTGGAGAAAAGGGCAACCTTACATACTGTTTGTAGAAATGTAAATTAATATAGCCATTATAGAAAACAGTATTGAAGCTCCTCAAAAAATTAAAAATAAAACCACCATATTATTATATCTTACAATTACACTACTGGGTATTTATCTAAGGATATGAAATCAGTACGTCAAAGAGAAACCTGCCATGGTCATTGCAACATTATTCACAATAGCTAAGATATGGAATCAACCTTAGTGTCTATGAAGAGATGAATGGATAAAGAAAATATGTTATATATATACACAACGAAATACTATTCAGCCTTAACAAGAAGGAAATCCTGTCATTTGAAAACACATGGATGAACCTGCAAGACATTATGTTAAATAAAATAAGCCTGGCATATAAAGATAAATCCACACAATTTCATTTATATGTGGAGTATAAAAAGAGTCAAACTCGTAGAAACATAAAATGTTGGTTACCTGAGGCTAGTTGGGGATATAGATCAAAGGATAAAAATTTTACGAGGCGGGCGGATTGCTCAAGGTCAGGAGTTCAAAACCAGCCTGAGCAAGAGCGAGACCCCGTCTCTACTATAAATAGAAAGAAATTAATTGGCCAACTGATATATATATAAAAAAATTAGCTGGGCATGGTGGCGCATGCCTGTAGTCCCAGCTACTCGGGAGGCTGAGGCAGAAGGATCACTCAAGCCCAGGAGATTGAGGTTGCTGTGAGCTAGGCTGACGCCACGGCACTCACTCTAGCCTGGACAACAAAGTGAGACTCTGTCTCAAAAAAAAAAAAAAAAAAAAAAATTTTAGTTAGACAAGAGGAATAATTTCAAGAGATCTATTGTACATCATGGTGACTACAGTTAATAACAATATTTTGTATATTTGAAAAAATGCTAAGAGAGTTGAATTGAAGTGTTCTCATTCCAATAAGAAGATAAGTATGTGAGATGATGCATATGTTAATTAGCTTGATTTAGTCATTCTATAATGCATACATATACCAAAATATCATGTTGTATGCTATGAATATATATAATTTTCACTTGACAATTAAAAATAAATTGAACAAAAACAATAAAATATAATTTTTTACTATTCCCTACATTTTCATTTGTTGAATGCATATTTTCCTTTAGGTCACTGATGTAAAAGTTTCTTTAAAACCCTTGTGTGATAATTCCAATATCTGGGTCATCTCAGGATTGGTCTCACTGATATTCTTTTCCCTTGAAAATGGGTCATATTTTTGTGATTTTTCATATCTCAAATGATTTTAGGTTTTTATCATGGTTATTAGAATGTAATGCTTGGAGACTGAATTCTGTTATATTCCATAGAAGACTGTTCATTTTTTTAAAGGAGATATTTAACTTAGTTCCACTGTTAAGAAATCCTGGCTTAGGTACCAATTTTTTTGATGTGACACCAAGAGTCTGATCTATACATAACAAAGTTAATAAATTTAATTTCAACAAAATTAAAATATTTGCCATTCAATAGTCAAGCCATAGAATGAGAAAAATATTTGCAAATCATGTATCTAATAAAGGACTTGTATCTGGAATATTAGGGACTTCTACAGCCCCATAGGAAGATAACAATCCAGTTTGAAACTGGGTAAATGAATTATTTTATTCATGGAATTTTTATTTTTAATCATTAATTGACAAATTATAATTATATATACATGGGATACAAAATGATTTAATGAGTCATAATACAATGTGGCATATAAATAATTTGAACAGAGTGCAACAAAAACAATAATGTAAGTGGCTAATAAGCACATGAAAGATGCTTAATATCATTTGTCATGAGTGAAATGACCACAATGTGGTATCATTACACACTTAATAGAATAGCTGTAATCCAAAAGACTGAAAATACCTGGGTGAATAAAGATGTGGAGCAAATGGGAACCTGGCACATTGTGGTTGAGAATGGAAAACAGTTTGGCAGTTTCTAAAAAAGTTAAAAATATCTTTACTTTAGAAAGTTAAAAAAAGTTAAAAATATCTTTACAGTTTCATTGCCAATTATCCTCCCAAGAGAAATGAAAACACATTCACACAAATACTGGTAGGTGAAAGTTTGTACAGGTTAAGCACCCCTAATCCAAGTTTAGTACGCAAAATGTTTAAGGAACTCAAACAACTGAGTAGAAAGAAAACAAGTGACCAGAATAAAATGAACAATGGACCTGAAAAGACATTTTTCAAAAGAAAACAGAAATGGTCAATGAATGTATGAAAAATGCTCCACATCACTAATAATCAGTGAAATGATATGAGGAATATAAATAAATTTGCACAAAGTTTGCAATAAAGACAGCAATATGAGTGGCTAACAGGCACATGAAAGATGCTCAACATCATTTATCATTAATGACATGACCCAGTGTGGTATCATTCCACACTTAATAGAATAGCTATAACCTGAAAGACTGAAAATACCTGGGTTAGTGAGGATTTTGGATCTGAAATCCAAAATGCTCCAAAATCCCAACTTTTTGAGTGCTGACATGATGCACTCAAAGGAAATGCTCATTGGAGCCTTTTGAAGTTTGGATTAGGGATGCTGAACCCATAAAAAAAATCTGAAAAAAGTTCAAAATCACAAGTATTTCAGATAAGGGATTCCTAACCTGTAGAAGTATTATTTATAAAGTCCTCAAACTGAAATAATCCAAACATTCATCAATTGGTGAAGGAATAAAAATTGTGGTACATACATAAATTGGAATATAATTCAAAAATAAAATGGAATGGACTACTTATACCTGCAGCAAGACAAATAAACCTCAAATACATTATGGTAGGTCAAAGTTACCAGACACAAAAGAATAGATATTGAATGATTTTATTTATATGAAATTTCTAGAAATTTCAAATGTATATAAAGCAGATCAATGCTTGCCTGGGGTTGGTGATGGGATTGGTGATTGGAAACAGGTAAGAGGGAACTTCTGGAATGATGAAAATGTTCTAACATTGAATACTGGTGATAATTGCACAGTGTATAAATTATTGAACTATACATTTATAATATAAATTGTATGTAAATTGAACCTCAAAATAAAATGAGATATCTCTTCATACTCACTAGAATTGCTAAATTAAAAAGAGAGACCTTACTAAGTGTTGGTGAAAATATAGAGCAGCTGTATAACTCATTCATTGTTGTGGGAAAACAAATGGCATAAACATTATAAAAAACAATTTGGCAGTTTCTTATTAAGTTGAATATACACTTAGATATAACCCAGAAATTTCACTGCTAGGTATTTACCCCCCAAATAGGAAAATATATATCAACACAAATATTTATGCTCAAATGCTCACAGTAGCTTATATATAATAGTCAAAAACTATAAATAATCCATATGTGAATGGATAGAACAAATTGCATTATATCCATATTAAGGAATACTTCTTGAGAACAAGTGAACTACTGATACCTACAACAACATGGATGAATCCCAAAAGCATTACACAGATTTTAAAAAGCCAGACACAGATGATTACATACTATATGCAATTCCACTTATACAAAATTCTAAAAAAGCCAATTTTGCAATGACAAAACAGACAAAACAGATCTGTGGTTGCTAGGGACCAGGGTGGGAGTGAATTAATGATAAACAGACATAAAACAAAACTTTAGGATGAAGGAAATGTTCTGCTTCCTGATTCAGGTGGTATTTACATGTGTGCATACATTTTTTTAAAACTCATGAAAGTGTCTATTTAACATTGAAGAGTTTTGTTATATATAAATCACAATTAAAATGAAACATTAAAAAACATTAAAAATATCTTTCAAAGACAAAGATTATAGGAGTAAATATTTAATGATTAATAGTCTTATCTGGTTTAAAAGTTGATGTAATTTTTAAAAATCTAACACTTTAAAAAAATTTCCCTTTTATTTTCTGTGAAACTTTAATATTACCCATGACAGTTTTACCAACATTTGTACTTTTCAGGAGAGAAGAAATAGATATATATGTATGTATATAATATATACATACTCATACATAGTATGGGTATGTGTGTTTTTTTTCATTATGCTATTTAATTTCTAAAGCAGGAAGAATTGGATGCAAAATCAATTTTGAAAACTCTTAAAATTTTTTTTTTTTTTTTTTTTTTTTTTTTTTGAGACAGAGTCTCGCTTTGTTGCCCAGGCTAGAGTGAGTGCCATGGCGTCCTAGCTCACAGCAACCTCAAACTCCTGGGCTCGAGTGATCCTTCTGCCTCAGCCTCCCGGGTAGCTGGGACTACAGGCATGTGCCACCATGCCCGGCTAATTTTTTCTATATATATCAGTTGGCCAATTAATTTCTTTCTATTTATAGTAGAGACGGGGTCTCGCTCTTGCTCAGGCTGGTTTTGAACTCCTGACCTTGAGCAATCCGCCCGCCTCGGCCTCCCAAGAGCTAGGATTACAGGCGTGAGCCACAGCGCCCGGCCTTAAAATTTTGTTTAAAGAAAGAAAGTAATAAAGGTAGCTGTATATTTGAGAAAAAAAAAAAACAAAAACAAAAACAAAGAAAGAAAGTAGAGACTAAGTAGAAATTATGAATAAATAATATGAATAAAATAAGAATTAAACCTGTGAAGTAGCATAAGATTGTAATAACCTATAATAATGAACAATAAGAAAATTAACATTTTCTCAAAAATTGTGAAAAAATTATGAATGAAATTAGAAACAAAAACATTTAAGCTTATAAACATTATCCCAATTTGTTTTAAAAATGCAAATTATATATGACAATATTTCTTGACTGATTTGCTGAAAAGATAATCAAGCATCAAAATGTGGGTCAAGATTATTTTTTTCTGGTATATAGGACTGCAACTGGGAGGATTAACAAGCCAGCCATGAAGTTATTTGGCCAGTGAGCTTATAACTTTGTAGTCAGGTAGAGCTCAGCAAAGTCTTTGTCCTTTGGGGACCCTGAGGCTGCTGATGGCTGTTATATGACTGGGTCAGTTGGTAGAATGAAAATTAACTGGGTAGTGGTACTTTAGTTATGTAGGTAGGGAAACAGCAGTGGGTTCAGCCACTTTATTTGACTCTTTTTGTGAAGTCAGAAGTTGACTGGCCTTGTGTGGAAAAATCAATAAAGCATTTATAAACCTCCATGAAAGAAAAGATTTTTGAAAGAGGAGTATGTCAGTTACATGGAGAGATGACCCTGTGTGAAGGTGGGAACGGTTAGAATAAGTGGATTAAGCAGTAGTGACTACAGGGAACACACGTCAGTATTTTTGATTTATGTTAGCGTTCATGTAGTGAGCACTGTCTGGAGAATAGCAGTGCTTTTCAAACCCTATTGATGAACCTCTGCACACACATGACGTGGCAGCTTTGGGAAGTTGCTGGGGTATACTATGCTGAAAGATTCTTTTTTTCCCCCTTTGCAATAGAGTCTTATTTTGTGGCCTGGGCTAGAGTACAGTAGTGTCACCATAGCTCACTGGAGCCTGGAACTCCTAGGCTCAAGTGATCCTTCTGCTTCAGCCTCCTGGGAAGCTGGAACTGCAGGCTTGTACCACCATGCCTGGCTTATATTTTAAAATTTTTTGAGAGACCGGGTTTCCCTATATTGTTCAGGCTGGCCTCAAACTCCTGGCCTCAAATGATCCT
Organism: Microcebus murinus; assembly: GCF_040939455.1. Classification (NCBI taxonomy): domain Eukaryota; kingdom Metazoa; phylum Chordata; class Mammalia; order Primates; family Cheirogaleidae; genus Microcebus; species Microcebus murinus. The sequence continues at coordinate 59,276,310 of NC_134108.1, read as the reverse complement.
CCTGTCTCAGCCTCCCAAAGTTATGCTGACAGATTCTGCTTGTATGTAGCTAAAGATCCTTTCATTTCTGAAAGGATGCCTTATCTAGTCTTTATAGTTTGGATATGTGGCTCAAACTTCCTGCTCATGTATAAGATGATTTGTTTCATTTTTTCTTTCTTTCTTTCTTTCTTTCTTTCTTTCTTTCTTTCTTTCTTTCTTTCTTTCTTTCTTTCTTTCTTTCTTTCTTTCTTTCTTTCTTTCTTTCTTTCTTCCTTCCTTCCTTCCTTCCTTCCTTCCTTCCTTCCTTCCTTCCCTCCTTCCTTCCTTCCCTCCTTCCCTCCTTCCCTCCTTCCCTCCTTCCCTCCTTCCCTCCTTCCCTCCTTCCCTCCTTCCCTCCTTCCCTCCTTCCCTCCTTCCCTCCCTCCCTTCCTTCCTTCCTTCCTTTCTTCCTTCCTTCCTTCCTTCCTTCCATTTCAGCATATTATGGGGGAACAAATGTTTAGGTTACATATATTGCCTTTGCCCCACTTGAGTCAGAGCTTCAAGCATGTCCATCCCCCAGATGGTGGTGCACAATGCAAAGATGTCTGGAAGTTTTTATCATAAAGGTGTGTTGGACTTTGTTGAATGCTTTTTCTGCATCTATTGAGAGAATCATATGGTCTTTGTTCTTGTTTTTATTTATGAGGCAAATTGCATTTATAGACTTGCTTATGTTGAACATTGCATCCCTGGAATAAAGCCCACCTAGTTATAGTAAATTATTTTTTTGATGTGCTGCTGAATTCTATTTGCTAAAATTTTGTTGAGGATTTTTGCATCTATATTCATGAGGGATATTGGTCTGTAATTTTCTTTTTTTGTTGCATCCTTTTCTGGCTTTGGTATCAAGATGATATTGGCTTCATAGAATGAATTAGAAAGGTTACCATCCTTCTCAATGTTGTGGAATAATTTCTGTAGTATAGGTATGAGTTCATCTTTGTATGTTTGGTAAAACTCTGAAGTGTAGTCATTTGGTCCAGGCCTTTTCCATTTGGGGAGGTTATTAATTACTGCTCCAATTTCTGAGCTTGAGATTGGTCTATTCAGAAATTCTGTTACTTCCTGGGTGAACTTAGGGAGGGTGTATATTTCTAGGAATTTGTCCATTTCCTCCTCATTATATAGTCTTTGGGCATATAGTTTTTTATAGTAATCAAAAATAATGTTTTGTATTTCTGTGGTGTCTGTTGTGACCTCTCCTTTTTCATTTCTTATTGAGTTTATTAGAGTCCTTTCCCTTTGAGTTCTTGTCAGTGTAGCAAGAAGGCTATCAATTTTGTTTATCTTTTTGAAAAACCATTTTCTGGTTTTGTTGATCTTCCGTATAATTCTCATGGTTTCAATTTCATTTAGTTCTGCTTTGATCTTAGTTATTTTTTTCTTCTACTAGGATTGGAATTGGTTTGCTCTTCTTTTTCCAATTCCTCGAGTCTATTCATTAGGTTGTCAGTATCTAAGCATTCTGTTTTGGGGATGTGAACATTTATTGCTATTAGTTTTCCTCTCAGATATGCTTTTGCTGTACCCCACAGGTTTTGGTAACATGTGTCTCCATTATCATTCAGTTTGAAGAAACTCTTGATTTCCCTCTGAATTTCCTCTTTGACCCAATAATTCTTCAATAATAGATTGTTTAGTTTCCATGACTTTGTGAAGCATTGAGTGTTTCTATAGGAATTGAACTCTAATTTTATACCACTATGGTCAGAGAAGACACGTGATAAAAATTCTTAACAAAATAGGCATAGGTGGCTCATACCTTAAAATTATCAAGTCCATTTATGACAAACCCATGGCCAATATCATACTGAATGGGGAAAAATTGAAACCATTCCCACTTTGAACGGGAACTAGACAAGGATGCCCACTATCCCCTCTTCTATTCAACATAGTGCTCGAAGTCCTAGCTATAGCAATAAGGCAAGAGAGGGATATTAAGGGCATCCAAGTGGGGGCAGATGAGATCAAACTCTCACTCTTCACAGATGATATGATACTAAATCTAGAAAACCCCATGGATTCCTTCAAGAAACTCCTAGATTTGATAAATGAATTCGGTAAAGTCTCAGGTTACAAAATCAATATACACAAATCAGAGGCATTCATATATGCCAATAATATTCAAGGTGAAACTTGAATCAAAAGCCCAATACCCTTTACTATAGGTCAGCATTTGTAGCACACTTTTAGTACACTGAAATTTAAGGGACATAATTTCCAATGAAATAAATTATCATTGGGTTTAGAAACATGGTACAGTATAGAGGAGGAAAATAGATATGTAGAATTTTATGACTACATATCTCTATTCATCAATAGAGATTGATGAGTGTTTAGCATAACAGGAATTGAGTACATTTTCTCAAAGTACAAACATGTTGGTATGAGACATTGCACAGTGGATAGGCCTTTAGGCTAAATCTGCCTGTATGCCCCTCACAGCTTTCTTGTTGTATCTTATATGATTTTTACTGCCAAAGCTGCTTTTTAATTTGTAAATGTGAAATGGGTTGGATCAAAGTCTTAGAAAATTCAAGGAATCTAATCCAATTTGATGTAGAGCAAAACACAATTTAAAATCTAAATAATTCCCAAACTAAAGTAACTGCTTTCTGATCTACTTTCTTTTCTAGTCTTCACAAAGCAAATATCCTGCTGTACTTCTCTCTTCTCAGGATAGGCATCTCCCCTATGAATCTCTCTGGCAACCTTAAAAAAATTACCCTTGCACTGGTTCATTTGATTTAGTGGTCTGGAAATTTGAAAATGAGGTTGTCTGTTAAAGGTGACCCCCTGCAGTGGCTTTGGCAGCATGGGGTGTTCCAGAGCTGGAGCAACAATGGCAGGAAGCCCCCTGAAAGAGCAGCAGCACTGACATGATTGGGCAAAGCAGCAAAGGCTGATTTCCTCACACTGAAGCTCTCCTGCCCCAGGCGTCTTCCTCTGACTGTCACCCTATTAATGCACAGCAATTGCTAGGCAGTCTCCAAGTCATCACCTTCTGAAAAACAACAGATGGGTTAACTGGCTTGAGGTCACTCAATGAAGCAGGAGCAGGGCTGGGGTTAAGTCCCCAGTCTCCTCATACTCATCCTGGTACAAGACGCTGTGGCTCCATCAGCATTTCTAATGCTTGGGGAACAAGCTCATTAAAACAGCTCTAAATTGATTAAACCAGGTTTATACGCAAGTTTCCTTTTCTTTCATTCTTTTACTTTTTTTGAAAGAAATTGTGGATTCATCATGCACCACTTACTGTACAAATCTGCAAGAAATGCTTCTTAATTATACTTCCTACTTCTCTATGTTGCCTCCTTATATCAAATGATAATCTTCCTACATCTCATCATATTTTATCATTAAAAATGCAAAATGTGAAATTAAAAGTTACAAGGTTTACCCTTAGTTTTAGAAGAGGAGAATTTTTTTTCTTAAATGACTGTTCTGATTCCATATGTGAGCGCTGAATTTAAGTAGCAACTACTCCTTAATTACATGTGGGGGAAAAGGGAAATCACATTTAATTGATATCTACACATAAGAAAAAAAAAGTGACTTTAGTTGACAACTTCAAACTATTGAATTTACAACCAAGCTTTTATCCAAAGCCATTTGAAAGCTAGCAAAATTTACCACTCAGTTTAAGTACTTCCCTCTGACCAACCAATTGCCAAAATGAATCACAGGTGTGTGTGTGTGTGTGTGTGTGTGTGTGTGTGTGTGTGTGTATGAAAGAGAGAGAAAGAGAGAGAGAGAGAGAACATGGTAAAAAACCCCCAAGATTAGGATTTCATTAATTTTATAAACAATTAAGGAAGATGAATAATAGACTTGATTGTGAATGACAGCCTCTCTCTCAAATCAATGGTTTGTAATCTTTTAAAAAAATTATTTTTTTGGAGAGCTCTGAATAAAGTTTGACCATCTTAATAATGTTGTGGAGTCTTTCCCCACAAACTTACATATAATTTTAAATACAGTTTTGGGTAGTTCCTAAACTCCCTTAAAGCCCATTCATGGGCCCTGGCTTAAGAAATCATACTTAATTAAAGCACCTAGAAAATAATCTAGAATAAAATTAAAAAATGAACTATTTCTAAATAATATTGGACCCAGTCTAAGAATTTTTAGCTAAACCATGTACCTCTGATGCACTTTCTCAAGAAATATGTCATCTTGGTATATACACACCTAGTGAGTGCAGTGCTCACTGTCTTGGGAATGGAAATGAGTGCAGTGCTCACTGTCTGGGGGATGGACATGCTTAAAGCTCTGACTTGGGTAGAGCAAAGGCAACATATGTAACCTAACATTTGTACCCCTGTAATATGCTGAAATAAAAATAAATAAAGAAAGAAATATGTCATCTTCTAATTGCAAAAGCTGCTAATACTCACTTTTGAAATCCTCATTCCTCTTATGCCATTGTTCTGTAAAACAGTGATCTTAATTATTTAGTATTATCATAAAATTAAGAAGAGAAAGAAATTATGAGAAATTGTTTGAAATTTGAATGCAAGTCTTGGTCATTAGATCATTAGACACCTAAACCAGTCTGAAAGGTGAAACTGCTATTATAAATTCCAAATTCTACAACTATTCTCAATAGTTAATGTAAATATTTAATACTTTCCTGTTAGAAGAAGAAAATTTTCTTTATATCTTACCTAAATTCTTTTCTTTTTTTATTTCAGCATATTATGGGGGTACAAATGTTTTGGTTATATATATTGGCTTTGCCCCACCTAAGTCACAGTTTCTAAATTTTTTATACTTCAGATTAAATATTTTTTAAAAATCATCACTGGGGATGACACACAGCTGGTCAACATCTATATAATATTGCTCAGAGAGCTAACTTTTTAAAAAAATCAACTAAAATATGTAGATAATAGGTTGTTTTGATTGTATATTTAGTCCTGATCAGCTTCTGAAAGACTTTGCTGTGATTTAAACTTCTTAAATTTCAACTTACAAACCAGAGTTTCTCTGGAACAAGCAAAACATGTTAAAATGGCAATTACTCTTGTAATTGCAAATAGCTGAAAGTTCCTGGATTTTTGATGCTCTTATTTTAGGCTTGATTTTCAATATGTTTTTGATTGCCTCCCTCAAATTTCTTTGCATTTTCTTGTAGTTATACACTTTTTAAAAAACATGTTTATAGTTTTAAGCTTACCAGGAAGAGAAAAATGTGAATGGAATGGGAAAGAAGGAAAAGAAAAAATTTTCAATCTCTTAAGATGCTATGTTCCTCTTTAAAGAATTCCATTCAAATAAAAGCATTTTTCTTGATCACTTTGCATTTATTTTGCATTAATATGTTAATCAGTCATCCTTGTGGGTTCTCTGCAAACTCCACCTGAATTAAAGAGGCTAAATGTTGTTCATCAAGGAGGAAAGGGATGTCTTTTTCTCTCTCCACCCTATCTTTTTCCTTTCTAGAAATGGCTGGAAGAAGATTTTTTTTTCTTTATTATTATTTCCATGTTATCCCTGTTACTAAGCCATTGATCCTCTCAAGTATAATACACAATCCAAAAATGTTCCTCAGTGGATGGTGTTTCCTTGGTATTTTAGTAGGTTACTCAAGGTAACATATGCTCTATTTCAAGGATCCCTTTCAGTCCTTCTCTTTTTCTTAATCATGAACTTACTTGTTTTCAGGCCCTTAACTGCAATTCCCCTTTCTTGAGACAGTATGTTTTTAATTCAAGGAGACCTTTAAAATGACTTTAAGATATTAATTAAAAATAGGAATCATTTTGTGTTTCTTTTCCTATAAATTATTTTGACATTTTATACCCAATTGTTGCAGCAGATGATGCAATATCACAGTCTCACAAACACACATGATAAACATAATGCAACAATATTAGAAATCAATAGTGTGTGTTTTATTGTATACTGTACTCGAAATATACAATAGGGCAACTTACATAAATCATTTATTCCCAGTCATGATTGATGACCTCATAACTCATGAGTGACGGGGCAAAGCAGAGCCCCAAACGAGTTATGAAATGTCATCAATAACAAGTGGAAACAAATGATTTATCCAGTGTCACAGCCCATTGTATGTTCAGTTTATGGAACAGCAGTTAATGATAAAAACACCCCAAATGGGTGCTGCTTGTGTTTTATCTGTCATATATGCATATACTCTTTCTACACTATTTTACACTAGGTTAGTGCTTATTGGCCATGAAGAAAATGATCAAGGTTGAAATAGGAATGTGGATTGATGGAGAAGATATGGTCTTTATATATAAATCCTTTTGGAATCTCTTTCCACTTGTCTAGTTCCCTCTCTCCCCTCCTTTTTTCAATATCTGTTCCTTTTCTAGCAAAAACACAGAAAGGAGTATCTGCAGTTATGTAATTCATATTGTTTCTTTTTCAGCTGACATTTTAGGAGAAGAGTTAGCACAATTTTTAAAGTTAAAGAATGCTATATGACTTTACCACTATATTTTTCCCCATTTTTTTTTTTTTTTGGAGTGTACAGCTTAGGAGCAAGGAGGTTTATATTCCCATATTCAAATGCAGTAAGAATTTATTTTTATTGTGCAACCTCATCTTATACAGCCTATATATATTTGGAAGCCCTGCACCTTTCACATAGAAACATTATTTACAATATTAAAATGTATTTATATTCTCATTGCAAATTTAGAGATGTGTTTCATTGAGGTTAATTGCTGAAAGCTTACATTTGAGAAGAATTTGTTGAAGTTCACATTCCAGATTCAAAACTGATATGAATTTTAGGGAAAAAAAGCCATTTAAAGAGAATGTCAGGCCGGGCGCGGTGGCTCACGCCTGTAATCCTAGCACTCTGGGAGGCCGAGGCGGGCGGATTGCTCAAGGTCAGGAGTTCGAAACCACCCTGAGCAAGAGCGAGACCCCGTCTCTACTATAAATAGAAACAAATTAATTGGCCAACTAATATATATAGAAAAAATTAGCCGGGCATGGTGGCGCATGCCTGTAGTCCCAGCTACTTGGGAGGCTGAGGCAGGAGGATTGCTTGAGCCCAGGAGTTAGTTTGAGGTTGCTGTGAGCTAGGCTGATGCCATGGCACTCACTCTAGCCTGGGCAACAAAGCAAGACTCTGTCTCAAAAAAAAAAAAAAAAAAAAAGAGAATGTCAGGTTTGTTTTTTTTTTTTGGAACCGAATTAAAAGCCTGCCCCTTATGACATTCTCTTAAATATTTATAATACCAACTCACAAGGAACCCCAGAATCTTGTTAGATAGAACTTTATCAAGTGAGTTTAAGAGACCATAACATATGTATCTTGTTGTGCAAAGTTAAGCAGATATTGCTTTTATCTGAAATGAACACTTAGACAAAAGGTAGAGGGATGATTAGACACAAAGATATCTTTGTGAGTTTTAGCAGTTATAGAAAATACATAGAGTTTATAGGCATCGTATAAAAGCAAATATGTCAAGCTCTACATCTCCCCTTTGATTCCTCTAGACCTATGGTCCCCAACCTCCAGGCCAGGATCCATACTGGTCCATGGCCTGTTAGGAACTGGACACACAGCAGGATGTGAGCAGCAGGCCAGCTTCATCTGTATTTACAACTGCTCCCCATGCTTGCATCACCAAGTAATCTCTGCCTCCTTTCAGATTAGCAGTAGCATTAGATTCTCATGGGAGAGTGAACCCTACTGTAAACTGCACATAAGAGGGATCTAGGTTGGATGCTTCTTTTGAGAATCTAATGCCTGATGATCTGAGGTGGAGCTGAGGTGGTGATGCTAGTGCTGTGGAGCAGCTGTAGATACATATCATCATTAGCAGAGAGGCTTGACTACACAATAAATGTAATGTGCTTGAATCATCCTGAACCACCACCACCCCCGCCCCACCCGGGGGAAATTGTTTTAATTGTCTTCCATGAAACTGGTCCCTGATGCCAAAAAGGTTGGGGATCGCTTGCCCTAGACCATAACTCCACAATATATCTGCCTAGTTCTTCATGTCCATTGTCATCATTGTAGTCTAAGCAAATATCTTTTCTCTCTTGTACTATCTACTGTAAAAGCTTCCAAACTTGATCTGTATTTCTTCTTGTCTCCCATCAACATATTCTGCATACAGTAGCCTTGAGTGATCTTTTAAAAATGCAGCATTCTCTGCTACAACTCTTCAATGCCTATGTATTAATAATATACTTAGGATAAATCTAAAATGCTCTAACTTGATTTATAACTGGCATCTATATAAACTGGTTCTTGTCTAGCTTAATCATGATTCATTTTCCTTTCAGTTTAGCCACATGTCTTTTTTCACTTCCTCAAAGCAGCTGAGTTCCTTACTGCTTTGAAGCCTTCTCCGTCACTATTCCAACTCTGCTTGGAGTTTATCCTTTTTGCCCAGGTATAGCCTGAACATCATTCAGGTCTCTCCTAAAACGACTGTCTAAGAGAAGTCTTCTCTTGATCCTGATCTAAATTGGGACCCATAATAATCTGTCATTCTACATTTCCTTCACAATGTCTACAATAATTTTAATTGTATATTTTTCTATGTGATTATTTGTTTAATACATGTCTTCTCATCTAGGCTTTAAGCTCCATAAATGAGGGAACATAGGTTTTATTCATTGTTTTCCCAAGTGTCTAATATAGTGCCTGGCACCTAATAGACCCTTAATAAAAATATTTTGAAAAACAGGAGAAATTAAGGTTTGAAGATGTTACAGTAGAAAAAGTTACTAACTTTCTTTGAATAATTTTTCATTTTTTAAATCACCCACTGCATGAAAACTACAAAGCCTAACACTATTGAGATTTACTAGAGAATATGAGAAACTGTTTTTATCCTTGGAAGACTGGTACTAAATGTGAGCACCTAAAACAAATTCAAGGATTTATTGAGTGGTTATGGGGAGAGGGAAGGCAGTGGTAACTCTGGAAGTTTTCTTAATATTGGTAGGTTTGAACCTTAATTTAAAAATGTGAGGGAAAGATTAATAAGTGGGAATAGAATGAACATTGTTATTTGCCATATGGGACCATGCATGTAATCATAAAGGCACAAATTACTAAGTTTCCACAACTTAGCTGAAGATCTGCTTTTCCTGATTGGAACATTTCTTGATTTGAAAAATCAAAAAATAAAATGCAGGTTTAATCTAGGCCAAGAGGTTATCAAAATAACAATGTTAGTCACTACTTATGAGGAGCGTACCTTGGCACAATTGTCCAATGCACAGGAATAGAAAGATAGTATAGATAATGTCTAGAGATTTTATTTGCTTGTATGCTGAAAATGCTTAATAGTAATAATTATGATAGAAGGACTCTTGCACTGTATCAATAGCAGTATAGTATTTGAAATCATGGAGATAATATTTCTTTTATCTATACTGATAAGACTTCACCTCAAGTTCCCATCTAGTTCTATCCCAAAATCACTTGATCATAGTCTATGTGAATGGGACCTAGAAATTTTAAAAAAACCAACAATAAAACCAAAACTCCTAGAGCAGCATTTGGGAAATGCTGAACCAAAACATAGTCAAGAAAAATGGGATGTTAAGAGGGCATAAAATTATATCTTAGCATATAAATCTGGAAAATATAAGCATTATAATTGTCTCTCAATATTTGAAATCTTGTCAGAAGAATAATATGACTTGATTTCTGTCATTCAGAGGACAAAACTTAGATCAATGGGTAGAAAATTCAAGTGTTATGATTTGGCATCAGCTTGAAATTTTATTAATTTTTGGTGTTCACTGAATGGGTTACATTGCTAATTGCTGAGATCTCTATTACTGGAATATTTAAATAAAGACTGGATAAGCCCTAAGGAAAGAACATGTATCAAGCTTCCTACACATTCTTACTTCCCAAAGGGAGAAGTGGTGAAGTATAGATATCAGAGTTTTCAGTCTTGTGGATGATAGAATATATATTTTAAAAAAATCTTCTCTGTCTCTAGCATATATGACATAATTAGAAACATTCATGTCTTGACTATCTTGGTCCTAGAAATTCCACCATTAATTACTCTTCTGTTTCAAGGAATTGAAGGTTGCTGGTCAAATGAAGATATATTATGGGAAGGTAACACCATAAGCCATTTTCAATATCCAACTTTTCAACAGAAATTGCTGAAGGAATATTATGCAAAGAAGCTCATTTGTGAAGGTAGTGAAGATGGATGGAGAATATGAGCTCTGTCAAGCTAATATAGGGCTGCAAAAATGGGATCTTGGATTCATAGAGGGTGGGGAGTTGGGTTAGGGCAGCAGCACCTCAGAAGGGATACTATCTTGTGAGAAAGTGGGGTGGAAAAACAAAGCTAAATTCCTAGGCCTCACTATCTGGCTTGGAGTTACCCCTGATCCTTGCTTTGTTTACATTCAGTTGTTATGAAACTCTTTTTCTTTCCATTTCTCTTGCTGAAACCTCTTTGGTCTAATTCCATTGAAATGACCCCCAAATTTCACAATAGCTGATGATGGAATTAGGTGATTCCCTTTTAGATTGGGTTAGGAGTTACGGTGTCCACAGGTGCAATAGGATGTTTGTACATCAGGAACCAAACTTGGGTTTCCCAGACTTTACCTATTGAGCTGGTTATTATAGAAGTTCCAGATTGGGTAGCTGTTCCTAGGATGTGGCAACTTGTGTTAACTGTCTCTTTCTTGGGGTTGGGCAACTTTGTGCAATGACAGCCTACCAGAGAAAAGATTTTTTCTTGCCAGGTGCAGAGAGACACTGTAGGTCCAAGCCAATGTCCACAGTTGTTAGAGCAGGAAATTGCCATTCTCTGTTTTCATCTCTCTACTGGCCATACAGGCTGTCCACGTATAATTTTTGCCCTTTAAAACCATACCTTAGCTTAATGTTTCTCTTATTTCACCCAAAAAGAATATTTTGGGCATGAGAGGAAGAAGAAAGAGAACATATAATAAAAGTCCCTGTTTCATCCTAGACATGGCTTTGGGGACTTGCTCTTGTACATTAAAGTGATTTAGTGATTGATTTACGATTGATTGCTTTCTTGTCTTATTTCCTCTTGTATTTATTTATTTTTTTATTTTTTATTTTTTTTTTAATTATTTTTTTTTATTTTGGCATATTATGGGGGTACAGATTTTAAGGTTTCAATAAATGCCCATTTCCCCCCCTCCCCCCAAAAGTCTGAGTCTCCATCATGACCATCCCCCAGATGGTGCACATCTCACTCACTATGTATGTATATACCCGCCCCCCTCCCCCCTCCCACCTACCCAATACCCTATTACTGTAGCACCTATGTGTCCACTTAGGTGCTACTCAGTTAATACCAGTTTGCTGGAGAATATATCTGGTGCTTGTTTTTCCATTCTTGGGATACTTCACTTAGTAGTATGGGTTCCAGCTCTAACCAGGAAAATATAAGGTGTGCTATATCACCATTGTTTCTTAGAGCTGAATAGTACTCCATGGTGTACATATACCACATTTTATTAATCCATTCTTTGATTGATGGGCACTTGGGCTGTTTCCACAGCCTTGCAATTATGAATTGTGCTGCTATAAACATTCGAGTGCAGGTGTCTTTTTTGTAGAGTGTCACTGGATCATTTGGGTAGATGCCCAGCAATGGGATTGCTGGATCAAATGGTAGATTCACTTGTATCGCTTTAAGGTATCTCCATATTGCTTTCCACAGAGGTTGAACTAGTTTGCAGTCCCACCAGCAGTGTAGGAGTGTTCCTCTCTCTCCGCAACCACGCCAGCATTTATTGTTTGGAGATTTTTTGATAAAGGCCATTCTCACTGGGGTTAAGTGATATCTCATTGTGGTTTTGATTTGCATTTCCCTGATGATTAGAGATGTTGAGCATTTCTTCATATGTTTGTTGGCCATTCTTCTGTCTTCTTTAGAAAAATTTCTGTTCAAGTCCTTTGCCCACTTTTTAATGGGGTTATTTGATTTTTTCTTCCTAATTTTCGTGAGTTCTAAGTATATTCTAGTTATCAGTCCCTTATCGGATGCATAGGATGCAAAAATTTTCTCCCATTCTGTAGGTTGTCTGTTTACTTTCATGACTATTTCTTTGGCTGTGCAGAAGCTTTGTAGTTTGATCATGTCCCATTTATTTATTTTTGTTGCTGCTGTGATTGCCTTTGGGGACTTCTTCATAAACTCTTTGCCCAGGCCGATGTCTAGGAGAGTGTTTCCAACTTTTTCCTCTAGAGTTCTAATAGTTTCATATCTTAGGTTTAAGTCTGTTATCCAGCGTGAGTTGGTTTTTGTGAGAGGTGAAAGGTGTGGGTCCTGTTTTAGCCTTCTACAGGTGGCTATCCAGTTTTCCCAGCACCATTTATTGAAGAGGGATTCTTTTCCCCAGCGTATGTTTTTGTCTGCTTTGTCAAAGATGAGACGGCTATATGAGGATGGTTTTATATCAGGATTCTCACATCTGTTCCACTGGTCAATATTCCTGTTTTTGTGCCAATACCATATTGTTTTAATTACTACAGCTTTGTAGTATAGTTTAATATCTGGCATATTAATGCCTCCCATTTTGTTTTTGTTGCCTAGAATTGCTCTTGATATTCGGGGTCTTCTTTGGTTCCATACGAAGCGTAAAATTATTTTTTCTATATCTGTGAAGAATGCTGATGGGATTTTAATAGGTATTGCATTGAATCTGTAGATCAGTTTGGGTAGTATAGACATTTTGACGATATTGAGTCTGCCGATCCACGAGCATGGTATGGATTTCCATCTGTTTACATCCTCTGCTATTTCCTTCCTCAGTGTTTCATAGTTCTCCCTGTAGAGGTCTTTTACCTCTTTGGTTAAATATATTCCTAGGTACTTTAATTTCTTTGTTGCTATTGTGAAGGGAATTGAGTCTTTGATTTGGTTCTCAATTAGATTGTTGTTGGCGTATATGAATGCCTCTGATTTCTGTGTATTAATTTTGTATCCTGAGACTTTACTAAATTCATTGATCAGTTCCAGGAGTTTCTTGGTTGAATCCTTGGGGTTTTCTAGATACAATATCATATCATCAGCAAACAGTGAAAGTTTGATCTCTTCTGCCCCTATTTGGATACCTTTGATTCCATTTTCCTGTCTGATTGCTGTAGCCAAGACTTCCAGCACTATGTTGAATAGAAGTGGAGATAGTAGGCAGCCTTGTCTGGTTCCAGTTCTAAGTGGGAATGATTTCAGTCTTTCCCCATTCAGTATGATGTTGGCTACGGGTCTGTCATATATGGCTTGTATCATTTTTAGGTATGTCCCTTCTATGCCTATTTTCTTAAGTGTTCGTATCATGAAAGGGTGTTGAATTTTGTCAAAAGCTTTTTCTGCATCTATTGAAAGAATCATGTGGTCTTTGTTTTTGCTTCTGTTGATGTGGTGAATTGCATTTATAGATTTACGTATGTTGAACCATCCCTGCATCCCTGGGATGAATCCTCTTGTATTTAAAGTAACTTGCAATAATGCAACAAACACTATAAAAACTTGAATCAAGTAAAATATAAATCAGTATAAAACAGTGATTCACAATCCTGCTTGTAAATCAGAATCATCTTTTATTTTTATTACATATAGTCAAGTTCTATCCTAGACATTTTCCCAGAATCCTTGTAATCTGAGCCGGGGTCATATGTAGTTTTAAAAGATGAATTTGATGTGTACTTAAGAGATGAGAACAGTTTTCTTAGGTTAGGAATGTAGAGGTGGCTTAATTAGGTGGTTCTAGTTCAGGGTTTCTCCTGAAATTGGAGTCAGGAAACCAGCAAGATCTTGAGGTCCACTCCCATGATGTCTCACTTTCATGGGTGTTGACAGGAAGCCTCAGCTCCTTGTCACATGGGCGTCTCCATAGTCTGTTTGGTTTTCTCATGACAGAGCAGCTGGCTCCCTGTGAGAAAGCAATCCCGGAGAAAGAAGAAGGCAGAAGCCACAATGTCTTCTATAACCTACCCTGGTATGTGATGTTCTGCTTGTCAAATAGACTGATCTTGGTACAATGTGTTTAAGAGTGTTACACAAAGATGTAAATACCAGGAGGCAGGGGTCATTGGAGACCATCTTGGAGGGCAGTTACCATGCCTACCATAACTCATATCAGCTCTTACTCCAATGAATCAGGGAAAAATTGTTGGGATTTTGCCATCTTTCAGAAAAGAAGAATGAAACAGGATCCACACCTATCACCTCTCACAAAAATCAACTCACAGTGGATAACAGACTTAAACCTAAGGCACGAAACTATAAGAATCCTAGAAGAAAATGTTGGAAAAACTCTTATAGACGTTGGCCTAGGGAAAGAATTTATGAAGAAGACCCTGAGGGCAATCACAGCAACAACAAAAATAAGTGAATGGGACCTGATCAAATTAAAAAGCTTCGAAACAGCCAAGGAAACTATCATAAGAGTGAACTGACAAACTATAGAATGGGAGAAAATTTTTGTATGCTACTACTCCAATCAAGGGCTGATAACTAGAATCTATATAGAACTCAGAAAAATCACCAAGAGAAAATCAAACAACCCTATCAAAAAGCAGGCAAAGGACATGAATGAAAATTTTCAAAAGAAGATAGACTAATGACCAAGAAACATATGAAAAAATGTTCAACATCTCTAATCATCAGGAAAATGCAAATCAAAACCAGAATGAGATATTTCTCTCCAGTGAGAATGGCTTTTATCAAAAAGTTCCAAAACAATAAATGTTGGCATGGATGCAGAGAGATAGGGACACTCATATACTGCTGGTGGGACTGCAAACTAGTGCAACCTCTGTAGAAAGTAATATGGGGATACCTCAAGGAGCTACAAGTAGAACTACCATTTGATTCAGCAATCCCATTACTGGGCATCTACCCAAAGGAACAAAAGACATTCTATAAAAAAGACATCTGCACTAAAATGCTTATAGTAGCACAATTCACAATTGCAAAGATGTGGAAACAACCCAAGTGCCCATCAATACGTGAGTGGATTAAGAAAATGTGGTATATGTATACCATGGAGTTCTACTCAGCCATGAAAAATCAATGGAAATCTAGCACCTTTTGTATTATCCTGGATAGAGCTGGAACCCATTCTACTAAGTGAAGTATCAGAAGAATGGAAAAACAAGCACCATATGTACTCACCATCAAATTTGTATTAACTGACCAACACTTAAGTGCACATATTATAGTAACATTCATGGGTGTTTGGCAGGTGTGGGAGGAGGAGGAGGAAGAGATGGGTATATTCACACCTAATGGATGCAATGCACACTATCTGGGGGATGGACATGCTTAAAGCTCTGACTCAGGTGGAACAAAGGCAATATATGTAATTGATACATTTGTACCCCTGTAATATGCTGAAATAAAAATAGAATTAAAAATGGCTATTTCGACTATATACTCAGGAAGTGGGGAAATAATTACAGGATGACTTTGCAGACACACTGAATTGACTGAGTGGTGGTCTTAGGACAAAATTTCTTTTATATATGACTTGAGCCTTTTCCCTGACTAATGGATCACAGTGTGTTCCCAAGAATTAATTTTAGCTCAGAGCCAATATTGAACATCTTTAAAAGGTCTGAGTATTTCTCTTTCCTCAGTGCAGTGTCACTGTGGTAAATTACTGCAGGTCTTTTGGAGGAAGACTGGGAGGTAATATCACTATAGGTCCTTCCACATTGGTATGTGGCTTGTGAGAATCTGTGACTTTCTATTAGGGTTACTCAAGTCAGGCTTCTCTTGACCATATTGAGAAGCTTTCATTGTAGAAGTTTTCGTAATATGGATCAAGTTAGTCTGCCCATTTAATTTAGTTAGAAGGACCTTCTGGTCAATTAGTTATTGTCAAAATTCATTCTGATGATTCCTTCAGCTATAATCATTGTTATAGTAGCCATATTCTCCTTACCTCTTGTAGTTAAGTCTCTGCCACATTTGGATATTATCATCCCCACCAAAGTCAAGGAATTGGGGCAACCTGTGTTACTTTCCTTCCTGAGTTCAGAGGACTTCTATGCCTGTGCTTTCTGAGGATATTGGTGCTCCTTAGACACTTCATTTGTCAATATCTTTGTGAAGGGTTAGAAATAGGAGATAGTTGCATGTGATAAATTCACTCCAATATTTTTATTTCCCTAAGTCTTGCATTCCCTCTTCCATATAATACTGTACTAGGATATTTCCAACATCTCCATTGAATTTTTAAGGACACCAATGAGTTTAGGTTTCAGGTAACTGACTACATGCTGACATTTGGCATAGGTCTGAAATAAAATAGGGTGTGGCATGAGGAGAATTGGCATCCCTTTGCTAGGGAACAGCCTCAAATGGGGTCATTAATGGATCTTTATACAAGGTAGAACCAGCCTCATCAGTCAGATTTCTGCTGACTCAAGAGATTCAGTAGGATTTGGGGCACTGTGTATTCAAAAATATCGGAATGATCCCAATTGTCACCTTTATATTCTCAAGGTCCTACTGCTTGCTAGTCAAATTTCTGATTTTCACGTAAGAAATATAAGATGTTTTTGTAATTCAGCAACTAAAGGATCAGATTCTTCTTTTGGTTTTTATCTGCTGAGCTCTGTGACTGTAGAGAGAAGAGATTTTTTAAGGCAGTCAGAGAAACTCCCTGTTCTCTGCTTGTGGCTTAAAAAAATAATTTATGTTAGAGCCTGTTATTTTTCTTCTTTAATTCTCCAATGCTGTTACAAGCCACTGATCTACCTGACCATTCTTGCATCGTTATGCTCATAATACTATGTTGTGGAAACCACCACTTATTTCATTAAAGTTGTGCATTGGGTGTCTGGGCGCAGTGGCTCATGCCCGTAATCCTAGCATTCTGGGAGGCCAAGGTGAATGGATCGCTCAAGGTCAAGAGTTCGAGACCACCCTGAGTAAGAGTGAGACCCTGTCTCTACTAAAAATAGAAAGAAATTAATTGGCCAACTAAAAATATATATAAAAAATTATCCAGACATGGTGGCACATGCCTGTAGTCCCAGCTACTTGGGGGGCTGAGGCAGGAGAATTGTTTGAGCCCAGGAGTTTGAGGTTGCTGTGAGCTAGGCTGACACCACAGCACTCTAGCCGGGGCAACAAAGTGAGACTGTGTCTCAAAAAAAAACCAAAAAAAAGTTGTACATCGGGTGGGCATTTCATTTCAGGTGACTGTAGGTGGTACTGAAGTATCTGTTTTACTACTGGATACCATGATCTACCAATATTCAACCCTTTCTGGCAATCATGTCCTTACTTTTTTAAAGCAAACTCAGATGCTCACCTTTGAGTGTTTCATCTACAGTTATTACTGATAACAAATTCTATATTGGTCAAGTGTTCATTGCTGATCACAGAAACCACTTCAGCTATTTTAAGCAAAAAGTAATTAAATGCAAGGAATTAGATACTTGTAAAATGTTGGAATTCTAGGAGAAGTAGGAGCTAGACTGAGCCTTCAGCGAGATTCCCAGAATAGTGTTGCAGAACAGTTTTGTCAAGGAAATCACAAACTCTGATACAATGAAGAGACTGGGGAATCTAAAATTTACCACCAGAACTGTAGACTCCAGAGCCACACCACACCTACTAGGTCTTCCTAGGAAAAATGGATGCCTTGTGCATCTCGTGTTCTCCCCCACCTAAATTAGTATTGAATTCAGGTGTCATGGAAGTGCATCTAATTGTTAACACTTAAAATACATCTGGAATTCTAGATATAAGGAAATGTGGGACATTTAGCCTTAGCTCTGAAAAATTTATATAGTTATTATAAATTCATAGGAAATTCTCAAAAAATGTTATTTTTATTGTTACCAAGAAGGCACATCATATGTCATTTGAGTACAATATACAGTTTGGGCTAGACTCATAGTTTGTGTTCTCTTTATTTATGATCCTTTCTGGCCAACAATGGTTTTTATGCATATGGATTTTATTTCCAATTATCCTGTTGGCAAGTGTCTTCAGACTTTTGCATCTAGTGCACTCATTTTACTGTATTTCTCATGTAGTTTCCTATAGTGAACAGTTGAACAAGAAAGAAAGTTCTTATTTCATGGGTTCTTCTAACAAATGGCACAATTCTTGTGCCACTTCCATGTGTTAAACCTATTTTAGTACTCAACAGATAATCAGAAGACCACAAGAATATAGTGAATGAGAAAAATGCATTGCGCTTGAAGTCTTAAGAAAAGAATACTTATGATATATTCAGAGTATCCTAGGTTTGATATGTATGTCTAGTTAGTCACAATCTCTTAAGTACTGCTTGGTTTCAGACAGATTGCCTTGTTTATTATTGAAATATGTGAGAGTGCAAACAGTGTCAGGATTCAGAGATACTTAGACTAAGTATTAATGAAAATTCATATATTGATTGTAAATGCTAAATCTAAACCATAACTCTTATATAGTGACCTAAGATATTGACAGAGCTGTACAGATATGAAAGAAAAAGTAGTTCTAAAAATGTTGACATTTCATAGAAGATTAGGGCTGGAAGGGATCTTAAAGATCATCTAGTCCAACCTTCTCATTTCATACCTGGAGATACTGAGAAACAGCTGAAGTAATTGTCCAGAGTTATAAAGTTGATTAATTGTCAGGCCAAAAATAAAAGTCCCTTTTGAAGTCCAGTCCAGTCCAGACCTCTAGCTACTCTAATAAACCTTTTCATTTTAATATTCTTAGTATTCATTACATAGCTGCTCTTTATCCCATGCTTCTTTCAGAGTACTAAGGAAATCAAAATGTTCAAATTAGTTTCAGTATTAAAATATTTCTGATCTTTTTATGCTGTTTAAAATGATGATTTTGAAGAAGACTTGTAAATGTTTGCAGGAGAGTTTGCCTGCCAATAGTGGTGTATCAACACTTTCTTTCCTAGAGAATTTTTTTATTGCCCAATAACTCCTTTTTCATATTCATTGGAATGGAGCAGTGGTGGCGTTTGGTGATTAATTAGTTCTAAAAGTGTTAGTTCCCAAAGGATAGCCTGTTAGATACTTTCCAGGCCATTTAAAAAAAGAAATCTATTGCTTTTATTTACAGGTGGTGGCACACTGAATTTAGATTGGTTATAAGGCACACAATGAATTTGCTACATCTGCAAGTCTCATTGCTAATCGTCTGTTAGCAATTCAAACATACATTTGACAACAGAGATATGAATACTTGCCTCTATGAATCTATATTATGTTGAATATTGTTTGCACTTTCTTTTTAGATTCTTGTGATACCCTGTATCATTTGGTCTAAAAATGTTTTAGCTTAAAGTTTCGAGACAATTATTTCCTTCATAATCCTGAAGAATTGTCTTAAATTAACTGGGTGAATTAGTGGTTGGCACTAGTCCTGTATAGGACTGTGGACATAATTAAATCAAAGCTATCATTCAATTTAATCCCTGAGGTTTTCCCCTACAACATTGGCATTGGCTTTCAAATAAAGTGCACATTGTCCTTTAAAATATTTCAAACATGAAAACAAAATTTTCATGTTTGAAAATTACTACTTGATCTTGGTACTGAAATGATAGCTTAAACACATCCAGTGTGGCTAAGATATTCTTGACAGAAACCTTGATGGAAAGATAGGGAACACTTTATGTGAATGTACTCAGAGCCCCAGGTGAAGATATTATCTGATAACATTTCATAACAGATTTGGCCTTTTCTAGGTTTTCGAGCCATTAAAACCTAGGGGCAAATTTTACTTGCCTCAATATAGCAGAAGCAAGTGTTGGGTGTAGTTATTAAGATACATTAATATAGGTGCTAAGAACCTTACCTTGTAGGGTACAATAGTTGAGACAATGCATTTTTGTTAAGTACCTGCGATAGCCTAATGTTTAGGGTGCTACAGGGAACCAACAGAAGCAGAAATGGGCAAGACCATAGGGATCTTGGAGGACAAGGCAAACACTGGACACTCTTAATTTAAGCTCTTATTAACTACTTTTACTTAGCTATAGGGAAGAGTGAGTTTGAAATGCCAAACAATTATAAATGCTACTGTTATAGTTCTCAAAGGGCTCAGAATATTACTATCAGTGAAAGAAAAATAAAACTTTTATCATTTTTTTTTTCTTTTTGTTACTTTCTGAAAGAGATCTCATGGGTGGAACGTCACCTTTAATTCTTTTTTATGTCTATTATGCATTTATTGAGCTTCTTTAATTACAATCTTGAAAGTGTCAAGTAAATAGATTAAAGACTGCCAATATTAATTCTTAAACATATCATTGTTTCTAAATCTGTAAGGACTTTATTTTCCCTCCTCCTTGGAAAACAAAGGCAATGGCTCAATGTTTTAATTTGGTTTTCTTTTCTCATTTTTAACTCTGGCTCATTGTTGTAAATATAGTACAAATTAATTTCATTAAAAATCCACTCTTGCACTGAAAATGAACAAAAATATATAGAAAGGGTTCTTTTACTTTATTTTAAATCTAGACATGTGATCTTGGTAGTCAACACTTGCATTCCCAGGTTGAGAAAGTTTACAAAATTTATCCAAAAATATAATTTTTCCCTTATTATTTGCAGTCATAATCATTACCATAGGCTATATGAAAAATTGTCAATATGTATTCAGCTCTGTGTTGTGAACTTACAGTGTTTATTTACTGACTGTTATATTAATATTGTCTTTTTCCCCTGGAATAAAACTTTCTTGTGCCATAGAAATGCAATGAATTAACCACCCTGTGAAGCCCCTATGAAGTAGAATATTTTGACTGGCCCCTTTTTCATTTCTCTTCTTTGCTGTTTAGTAGAGATGGGCAGTTTTCACTAGAAAGCTGAGCAAATTCCTCCAATTGTTGGTTAATATTCAGTTCTAGAGTCTAAGCTGTGGCTGTCTTTCTACCCCATTTCGTTCTGTATCTTGCATGAAATCTTTTTTTTTAAATTTCAATAAATATAGGGAGTACAAGTAGATTTTTGTTACATGGATGAACTGTATAGTGGTAAAGTCAGGGCTTTTAGTGAACCTGTCACTCGAATAGTGTTCACTGTAACTGATGGATAGCTTTTGATCCCCTCCCTTCTTCCCACCTTCTCAGCTTCTGAGTCTCCAAAGTCCATTATACCACTCTGTGTGACCATGTATACCCGTCATTTAGTTCTCACTTATAAGGAAGTACATGTGGCATTTGTTTTTCCATTCCTGAGATACGTCACTTAGGATAATGGCTTCCTGTTCCATTCACATTGCTGCAGAAGACATTATTTCAGTCTTCTCCATGGCAGAGTAGTATTCTATGGTGTGTGTGTGTGTGTGTGTGTGTATATATATTATATATGTTTGTGTATATATATAAAATATCACATTTTATTTATCCACTCATCAGTTGATGGGCACATTGGTTGATTCCACATCTTTGCAATTGTGAATTTTGCTGTGATAATTATGTGAGTGCATGTGCCTTTTTGATATATGATTTCTTTTCCTTTGGGTACTCAGTAGTGGGAATATTTTTTCCACCCCTTTATCTTGAATCTCTGAGACTCTTATGAGTTAAATGGGTTTCTTGGATACAGCAGATATTGGATTGTGTGTGTTTTTAAAATCCATTCTGTTAATCTGTATCTTTTAAATGGGGCATTTAGACCGTTTACATTTAATGTTGATATTGATAAATAAGGTAGTGTTCCAGCCATCTTATTATTACTTAGTTACTTTGTATTCTCCCTTGTGTTACTATTTTATAAGAGCTGCACCTGTTTACTTTTGAGTGTTTTTACACTCGTCGAGTATCAACCATTCTTTTTGGTGTGTAGAGAACTTTTGAACATTTCTTGTAGGGTAGTGGTGACAAATTCCCTTAGTGTTTGCTTGTCTAGGAAACATTTTCTTTCTTCTATATTTATAAAACTTGATTTTTTTTAGGGTATACAATTCCTGGCTAAGAGTTATTCTGCTTAAGTATACTAAAGATGGGACACTGATCCCTTCTGGTTTGTAAGGTTTCTGCTGAAAAATCTGTTGTTAGTCTGATGGATTTTCTTTTGTAAGTTACTTTATGCTTTCATCTCACAGCTTGTAGGATTTTCTCCTTTCCTTTGACTTTGGTCAAACTGATGTGCCTTGGTGATGTCCTATTTACAATGACTCTTTCAGGAGTTTGATGACCTTCTTGTATCTGGATGTCTAAATCTCTAGCAAGACCAGGGAAGTTTTCATTCATTATTTCCTGAAATAGATTTTCCATTCTTTTTTGCCTTTTCTTCTCCTTCAGGGATATCATAGTAATCATATGATTACTATGATAAGCCATTTTATATAATCCCTGTGTTTGGCCATTTTATATAAATCCCATATTTCTCAGAGACTTTATTAATTTCTCTTGATTCTTTTTTTCTTTATTTTTGACAGACTGGGTTAATTTGAAAGCCTTGTCTTCAAGCTCTGAAATAATTTTTTCTTCTTGGTCTAGTCTGTTATTAGAACTTTTCACTGTATTATGAAATTCCCTAAATGACTCTTTCAATTCCCAAAGTGAAAAATTCATTAGTGAAAAACTAATGAATAAGTGAAAAACTCTTTAGTGAAAAATTCACTAAAGAGTTATTTTATTTATATATAAAATAACTCTTTAGTGAATTTTTCATTCATGCCCTGAGTTATTTTTCTGATTTCTTTGTGCTGGTTTTCAACTTTCTCATCAATCCCATTGAGCTTACTTGTGATCCATACTTTGAATTCCATATTTGACATTTTAGAAATTTCCTTTTGGTTGGAATCCATTGTTGGAGAGCTAGTGTGATCCTTTGGGGGGTGTCAAAACAGCCTGATTTTTCATATTGTCAGAGTTCTTATGCTAGATTCTTCTCATCTGAAACCTCTTCCCTCAGCTCAAAACAGATAGCTTTGTGGTTCGCTTGTTCTACTCTATGAGTAATTCTGCTGCTCAATGTAGAGAGGGAGAGGTACACTGTCTTTCAGCTCATGCAAGTAGGTACCAACTGTAATGTTGCTGGCAATTAGGATTGGATGAACCTCAGATCCCTGGGAGAGTGTTCTGGTGCCAGGGGTGGTGGACCAGGTTTCACCCCCAGTTTCTAGTCACCTGGATGGCATGATTGAGATCAGACCAAGACCGGGCTGGCAAACTTACCCTTAAGGCTCCCTGAGTTCAGGCATTCAATGCCTGAAGTGAGGGGTGGAATGATCTCCTGTTCCAGAAGAATTCTTAGGCACTGTGAGCCTCTGACAGGAGGAGTGGGCCTTTCTTGATGAGATTAGCAGAGTGATACATAAGCAACTCACACCTTCCTCTCTTGAGAGTGGCAGCAGTTTCTGTCCATTGGGGTTGCCAAAGTGCCCAGATTCTCATGGCACACCCTGGCCTAGCTGCAGGGAAGGTAGTAGAGGCAGCTCAACCTGCTATGTGCTGGGCTACCAGACTGGCTGTGGGCTGTGAATGAAATGCTCTTGTGGGGAGATGTGGTTGTGTCAGGGGCTTGTCTCCAGGGAGGGTAGGGTAGGCTCCTTCCAGAAGAGACAGGCAGCTTGCAGAGAGGTCTGCTAGCCCTACCCTTAAGGGAGGGGATTTGGTAGCTTTTGTCCTTGGGGCACAAATAAACACTTGCTGCAGCTTTTTGAGGGAAAGGAGTGAGCCCCAAGTTCTGTGGAAGCCTGGGTTTTAGGTATTCTGTCAGAGGTGGGGCAGCTGTCAGAGGCGGGGCAGTTGCTACCCTGGCTTAATCATCTCCTGTGGAACCCTTACTGGTCCAGGGTAGAAACAGCCAGCCTGCCATCCCATTTTTGACAGTCTCTCTTAGGGGGCTTCAGTTAGAACTTCTAATCTGCCAAAGCCATTAAATCATGTGGGAGAAATATTCTTTTGTTTTTTCGAGTAGCTAGGAAATAATTCTAAAACTTCAGGCTTAACCTGCTTCCTAAGTGGCCAAGGCATCATGATGGATACTTAACTGCCTATGGCTAAGGCACCTTGTACCAGGTAAAATGCAAAATAAGTTCCTTGTGAGTCCAGGGAGGTGTTCTTTTGTGTGGTTAATGATACTATTTTCTCAACCCATCTGAAAGGGGTCCTGGTTTCTCAGTTGCTGGCACCACATCTAGTTCTTTAAAAGGTATTACATTCTCTCAAAAGTTAATTGATGAGTATGATAAATTTGTTTGCTTAGCAAATGGGGCTTTATGGGAACTCCCCCCACCCCAAATTGGTTTTGGGGTTAATTTTGTCATATCGATATAGAGCCAGTCTAAGCCACAACCCTCACTGACTTCTTGCCTTAATACCAGAATAACACTGCCTTGCCGAAACCATTCGTTACCCTCTCCCACTGGTTCATTCTCTTTCTTGTGGCCAAAGTGATATTTCCAGAAACACCAATCAGATATGCCATTCTTCTCTGTTTAAATCCTTTAATCACTTCCCATCTCTTTTAGGATGGGTCCACCTTCTTTGGCCTCTGCTGACCCCACCATCTCCCTAGGCACCTGCCTCTATTCTACTCTTCATTCCTGTGTTCCAGCCTGTGTTCCTGTGCTCCTCCCAAATCTCTCTTTTCTTAGGGCTTGCACACATGCCTCCATTTGTTCAGAAATATCCTCCCCATCTTTTCTCCTGGCTAACTCCTTCTTATCCTCCTGACCTCAGATGCAAAGTCACTTTGGCAGAGAAAATTTCTCTAATCTCCAGACTAGGTTAAGTCTCCTAATTATGTGTCCTGTTTTCACTTTTAGCTTTTTTTCATGGCATATATCATGTATCGTGTACTATCATAAAATTATTTGAATAACTGCTGGTATATTATCTGTCTCTCCCATTAAAATGCAAGCTGTAGGAGGGAAGGGATGACAGTTGTCCTGTTCAGCGCTGTCATTGTGGTGTTTCTGCAACGTTGGAAGTGTTCTATTCTGTACTGTCCAGTGTGGTAGCCATGAACCACTTTGGCTATTATGCCCACATAATGTGGTCAATGTGGCTGAGGAACTGACTTTTAGTTTTATTTAATTCTAATTAACTAAAATTTAAATACTTACATGTAGTGATCATTTTGGATAGCATAGATATAACTCATCATTGTAGTTCCTAGGGTAGCACCGGGTGTTTAATGCATATCTGTCAATGAATGATTTATTGGAGTTTATATTATTGATCTTATTTTTGGATAATGAAACTGAAGGCCAGAGGCAATGTGACTATCAATCCCAAGTACATCCATACATTCATTCCTACTTTATCTAATGCTTACTTCCAAATGAGGTTTGATTCTGTGGTTAGGTAGCTTTCTCATTCACCAAGATTCAGTTCAGTTATAAATTCCTCTATGCGATGACCTGTTACTTGGTTTAAATTTTTAAGCCACAAGTTTCTAAGCCTCAATTTTTTCACCTGTAAGATTCAAAAAATAATAGTAAGTGTTTCGTGTTAAAGATGTTAAATGAGATAATGTTTATAAAAACTTTTTTTCACAATTCTTTACTCAAAGGGATTGTTCAATAGATGTTATCTGTAATTACTGTATTGCTAATTATTATTTTTTGAACCTACTTACATTTTGTGCTATCCTTTTTGCCCCAAACCCTGGAATAGAGATAGTTGCTTTCTCTATTTGGGGCTAATATCACTTTTAAACTCCCATATTAAAGCATGTACATATTTGATAACTACTTATTTACTTTCCACCTTCTTAACTGTGACCTTCATATCAGGGATTTTATTTTCTTGTTTTTATTCCTGTTCCCTTGCATAGTGCCTGGCTCAAAGCAGGCATTGAAACATGTTTATCAAATGAATGATAAATTCAAATTAGGGCCAAAGCTCCAGATTTCTTGATTTGTAGCCAAGTACTCTTTTTACTTAACATTGCTATCTCTCAGTTCTCAGGGTGGGAAAGTGAAAGATTCTTTTGCTTTACTAAAGGCACATTTTTATAGTGTTTGAATTTATGAATGTTTTATAAAACACGTTGAATGTTTTATAATGTTGAATGAGCATGTACTAGTTTTATAATAAGAAGAAAATAATTAAAATTACACAAAAATCACAACCACCAATAGGATTCTCATCACATTTAATCTGTGAGTGTGCTTCTTTCTCTGTATGTCCATGATGTCAGGATGGAAATGCTTCTAACTACTGTTTCTTTGTGAATAATAATAAAAAAATGTCCTTATTGTCAAGGAAAGCTCTTTCCTTGAAGTATATGTTGTAATAATACAATTAGGTGCAACAAGAATAGGCAAAAACTATTTCTCAATTCTTGGGAAGTTTTCTGTAGGGCATGACAACATGAGTCCTGAATAATGCCTAGCATGTATAATTCAGTGTTTACATATTTTGCATTTTGCTTATGAACTCTAAGTGCTTTACATATATTAAAGCAGTTTCTATTTTTTTATAGTTATAGGAACTAGAGAGAGGAGACAGTTTTCCTTTGAACAGAGCAATTCTGTTCTGGAAGAGTGACACACATGAGGTTGTATTGATTTTGAGTGAAACTTGAACTGGAATTAAAATTCTTTTTCTCTTGATCTGGTACCAGATTATATTCTCAAGGAAAGATCCTGGGCAAAACGTGATACTAAGTGTCTATTTTGCAGTATATAAACAGCAAATACTGATATAGTTAGGTAAGCTATTGGTATTTGAAAACTTAAATCTACAGTTGCAAAATACCATGCGATATATTTGGAGGTAAAGAATTTAGTGTGATGGCTATGGTGTTAGTACATGTGTACTTTCAATATTTTATTTATTTATTTTTGTTCTGAAAGAAACATAAATTAATTTCATGCTCTATTTTCTCAGATAGTTTGGAACTCTATGGGCAAATGCTGTCATGCCAGCCAAGTAGTAGTTCTCCAACTCCAACACTGGTAAACATGAAAGGATCAGAACTCAGACACTCAAGTCATATGCCAATAGATATTTTTTTTTTCTGAGAAGTTCCCTGGATTTAAATTTCTTTTCAATATTTAATAGGTTTCTCAGAAAAACTAGTCCAAGAAAACTAGTACATTTATCTTTCTTTACTTAGCATTCAAAATGCAATCAAAAGAGAAGTAAGAATATATGTTAAAGCTTATACGAGGAACTGATCTCAGACTGTGCAGTATTTCCAGTGAATTTGAAATAGTACACTCAAAGTTTCCCAAAAGTATAAAAAGAAGTACCATTATTGGGTTAAAATATTAAAAATAAATTATTATTTAATTTTTTAGCCAGAGAACATTTTATTAAATGGGTTTGAACTCACATTTAAAACAAAGAAATTTAAACTTATAACTTCTGCCAATTTACAGATGGGCAAGTGTATTTGTGAGTGAGCTCATACTTAACAAACAATTAGCTTAAGGGGTATTGTTTGTGTGACTTTCAAAATAAAATCTGAAAAAAGATAACAGTGATTTCGTATTTGAGCACTTTTAGGTATTACAACACACGTCTGTAATTGTTTGTTTCTATGTTTTGTTCAGAGGAATTGTAACTTCTTCCTTTATATATATGTTTATGAAGTGTTGATGCATTTATATAACAGGAATTAAAAAGGTACATTGAAGCTATAGATTTATTTATAAGCTAATATTGTTAATATTAATGAAAGCACTAATTAAAATCATTCCGTAATATTTTCTTGTTATGAAGGCAGTGCCTAGAGCTACAATATAGTCCAGGTAACTGAAAGACATCTTTAATATATGGACATACAAAAATTAGAAAATAGTTTCTTATAAGTATACTCAAAATATGACAGTTGTAGATAGAATTTAAGTTGTAAGACAGGACAGAGTCTATAACGGGAAAGAACTGTTAATTGAGAGTCAAGGTACTCAGGTTCCTGTCCTAGGAATGGGCTGGGTGATCTTGGGGAAATTATTGATCTCTTTGGGGCTTCTCTTTCTCATCTGTCAAATGAGAAAATCTGACTAGTTGAACTTTAAGGTTTTTGCTTTGTTTTAAATCTTAAGTATTAAAATCATTTAGAATGGAAAAAAGAACACAATTCTAAATGTAAGAGTCATATATGTGTTAGATTGTATATGACATTTTTGTATTGTTTTCATTGATAGAAAAGCTCATGTTTTAGTATCCTTTTTATTTATAAGTGAATTGGACTTTGACATCATGTCTATGGGTTTCCTATTCATTTCTCATAGATTCTCTACTTCTGTGGAGCCCTATTTTGGGCTATATTGATTCCTGTATTGAAATGGAAGGTATAAAACCCCCTCTCCATGTCCTCCAAATACAGGATAATAACAACTAGACAGATGTATCAGGGTCACTTTCCTGGATATAATGCCAAACTTCTAGGGTGAACATACAATTTATTATCAAAACTGGCATACTTTTAAGAGTAAAATGGGAGTGTTATAATATTAACAATTATGGCAATCACTGTTAACAAGGACTG
The DNA here is from genome assembly GCF_040939455.1 of Microcebus murinus. Taxonomy (NCBI): domain Eukaryota; kingdom Metazoa; phylum Chordata; class Mammalia; order Primates; family Cheirogaleidae; genus Microcebus; species Microcebus murinus. The sequence continues at coordinate 59,247,881 of NC_134108.1, read as the reverse complement.
TGAAGGAAGTATATGGGGGCTGCAAAGGAGATAATTTTAATGTGTTCTATATAGCTTTGCATGGTACTCTACTTATTCTGTAACCTTCTTAAGGCAGAGAGAGAAAAGATTTAGGTTTGAATAAAGGTAAGTATTTGATTCAAATAGGTAAATAGCAGGTTTTGCTTTTCATATGTAAAACAGAATGAATTACCGCATAGGAAGGCTCAAATTTGGCCAGAAATTCTGAAAAAGACAATTATACATAATCCAACAAGCCCACTGAAATATGCAGTACAGTACCTCATCTTGCTTACCTCTCCATGAAAGGTCAAAAGTGCCTCCTACTGTGATATGTCTGCAATCCCTGAAAGATTGATTAAATTTCTATATAATATGGAATTGCTGAATCTAGTGAACCATAACTTATGTAATTTATATTATACTTTATCAGTCACCTTTTAAAAGTGTTTAAGAATGAAACTTTCCCTTGTAGGCAATGGAAACCTGAGAAATACTTGCTTTCTTTATGGTAACTTTAGCAGTTTGTTTGACTTAATTAAGTCAAAGTTGATGTCGATTTCTTAAAGGGATCCAAATGTAAAAATTGACTTAATTTTGGCATTTGAATTTGGAATGGAAAAGTCTGAGAATAAAGAAGATGGATTTCATGTTGCATAATTTGTTCACATATAGTGAAAGAGTGGCCAAATAGATATTTGAAAACATCCCTTGTTAACTCTTAATTCAAAAGGTATTATATGCATATAAGTTATAGAAACATGTCCACTCTTGGAAAATGCTATTGTATCCTGAGTTTCTCTTAAGTAGGGTCTATTCCTGCAGCAGGAGAATTAGGGAAGTTAGAGAATAGGAGTTTAGAGGTGAAGTGTATTATACTTCTGGATGTGTGGAGAATTTTTTTTTTCTCTCCATCTGTTCCCCTGTCACCTTAATTCCTCATTGTCTTCTCATTTCAGAGCTTGACACAAGGAAGTGCCCAAAGAGCATAAGTTCCCCACATAAGTCTAGAAGATAGACTATCCTACATTTTCCTTGAAGGATCTTGGGCAGGTCAGAGTGATCCCTGTCTCCTCAAATAGCAGACTTCATGTTAGAGCCCCTTGAAAGATACAGAGCTGCTCTTGGAGAATTCTGGATGAAAATCTCGAGTAAAACAGATACCCTTTGATAACACCAGGAGGAAATGCCAACAATACTCTGATTACTTGGAATAAAATCTGAATTCCTTAACATGGTTTTCAAAGTCCTTCTTCGTCTACCTTCTGTCCTCTCCAGCCTAGTTTTTGTTATATTTCTCCCTTCTTTACTGCCGGAGATTTCTTTATATCTCTTGTGTTTGCCATGCTTCCTTTAGCCCTAAGGCTTTTAAAGATTCTAAGTCTAAATCCTTTGCATCTGATTCTCTCACTTCCAGTTCTCTTCCCTGGTTAAATCCAATTTATTCCTCAGATTTCAGTTCAAACCTTCCTTCCTTACGAGAGCCTTCTTTGACTAGATCAACTCTGTCTTCTGCACTTGTGTTTGGTTTGTATTGCTGCAAAACCAGTGACCACAAATTTAGCTGCTTAAAAGAATAGAACACAAAATTTTTAACTCATAGTTTCCCTGAGTTAGGAATCTGATGCAGTTTAGCTAGATCTTCTGCTCAGATATTACAAGACTGCAATCAAGGGGTTGGCTGAGCTGATATTCCTATTTGAGGCCCAGAGCCCTTTTCTAGGCTCTCTGGTTGATGATAGAATTCATTTACTTGAGATTGTGTGACTTCTTCTTGACAGCTATCGGTAGGGACCATTCTCAGCATCTAGATGCTGTCTATAGTTTTTTGCCACATGATTCGCAGAGGAAGATCATAACATGGGTGTTAGCTTTTCTCCAGGCCAGCAGGAGTGCATCTTTCTGATGCTTCACCTTCTTTTAAAGCTCCTCTCTTAAAAGGAGATTAAAAGATAACCTCCCTTTTGATGAACTCGAAGTCAATTGATTAGTAACCTAATCACAGGAGAGATATCTGATCATATTTATATATTTTGCCCATGCTCAGGGGGAGGGGATTATACAGAGCATATATACCAGGGGACAAGAATCTTGAGGGCCATTTTAAAATCCTGCCTACTTCAGTGTGCTCTCTCATGCCATATGCCTCCTCTCTTTTATTATAAAACTGTTTCATTGTACATTTATTTCTGCGATATTTTAATTAATGTTAGCCTTCCCCACTAACATGTGAGCTTCATGAGAACAGGGAATACTGGTTTTTAGGAGTTCTCTTTGCTCACTTGTTTATCCTTGGACATTAGCACAATGTTCAACATAGCATAGCAACTCAACAAATATTTAAATGAATGAGAGAATTTTATTGATTAAATACATGAATGACAAAGTTCTACCATGACTCTCTTGTTCTAGGTGGACATTTTTGAATCTATTCATTCTCTAATGCTTATGCATTGAAAGATGGAAGCATAGTAGAAGACATTAGGCCTCTATCCTGAGGTCAATGGAAGGGCTGACACTCAAAGAAGAAATGGCCCCTTAGCTCCCAAGCCTAAGCAGAGTCTATTTATGTAGCCAGCTTGCTTGACATTATGTATAGAGCTTTTCTATTAAAATAACTTTCAGAGCCTGAGTGTTTATCCACCCTCATACAATAGACCACAGTGAAGCTACATGGTCTAGACAGGCTGCATCAGCTGGGAGGGTGGGTTAAGCCCATTTATCTTAGTCAGTTTAGGCTCCTATAACGAAGTACCATAGAGTTGGTAGCTTATGTATAGGAAAAATTTATTTCTCACCATCCTGGAAGACAGAAGTCCAAGATCAGTATACCAGTATGATTGGGTTCTGAGGAAGGCCCTCTTTGCAGACTGCTATCCTCTTCTTGTACCCTCACATGGTGGAAAGTGAGTAAGCAAGCTCTCTGGGGGCTTTTTTGCGAGGGTACTAATTCCATTCATGAGGACTCCACCTTCATGACATAATTACCTCTCAAAAGCCTTACCTCCTAATATTATCACATTGGGAATTAGGATTTCTATATATGAATTGGGGGGGTTGACATAAACTTTGCACCATGGCACACTCCAGTCTTTATAAAACCAAGAGGATTCCAGAGAGGGTAGTATAAATGCTCATACAGAATGTGTACTCATGTGTATGTGTGTGTGTGTGTGTGTGTGTGTGTGTGAATTTTGTGTTTATGAAACTAAGAATTGCTAATCATAAGGGAAACAGGAAGATGTCTCCTTTGATTGAGGCTTGCTCTCTCTTGCCCTTAATTTCCTATAAATGCAATAACTCAGTCAACATGACCAAAATATCCTATGAGACTATAGAAACATAGCCATAAATTCTGAGTAGTTATGGCAAAACTCTGGGATTCCTCACACATAGAAGTAGGCCATGTCTTTCTGAAGTAGGGTGGCAGATCATGCTGTTAGCCTGGAGTGATAAATTCTTTCCTTACTACTATCTGTATTAGATTCAGTGTCTTCTAGAGTAACAGAACCAAAAGGATGAGGGGATATATATTTATTTATATATATATGTATATATAACTATCAATAAATATATATCAATATGTATAAATATCAATATATATCAATATAAATTATCAATATATATAAATATCAATATATAAAAATTTATATATAAACATTTATATATGCAAATATCAATAAATATATGTCTATATAAAATATCAATAAATATATGTATTGATATTTATGTTAAAATATATGTATATTTTCATTTTAAGAAATTGGCTCATATGATTGTGGAAGTTTGATGAGTCTAAGAATCATGAGAAATTGGCTCATGTGATTGATGGAGGCTGATGGAGAAGGCCAATAAGCTGGAGACTCAGGAAAGAGTTGCAATTCTAATCCAGAGGCAGTCTGCTATAGAACCAGGAAGAGCTAATGTTGCACATGAAGTCTGCAGGCAGTCTGCTGCAGACTTTCTTTGGCTCTGAGGTTAGCCTTTTGTTCCAGTCAGGCCTTCAACTGATTAGAGGAGACTCACTCACATTATGGAGGGTAATATGCTTTATTTAAAATCCCCTAAATAGGGGATTTTAAAAACACCCTCACAGAAACATCCAGAATCCTGATCTGGGCACTGTGACCCAGCCAAGTTGAAACATAAAGTTAACCATCACTGTACACCTGTGATTTAGTCTTCTATTTACCATTAAATAAGTATCATGTTTGTGTGAAACTCAGATACTACTTCTTCAGTCTAGAAACTCTATTCTTTGGAGAATTTATGGACAAAGTTAGCCAATTTTTTTGTTGTTATTCTTGATCTTTTAGAACATTTTTTTTCTTGATGAAAACACATTGGAAAAACTAGATTTATGATATGACTAAAAGGTTATTTTGACTATTGAAGTGGTCTTAAATTAGCTCCTTATCCTAAACTTAATTCATGCCTACAAAAGATCATGAGATTGAATGTACTCAGTGTATATGAAATAAAATTTAGCAAACAGTTTTTTTTGAGTATCTACTATATGCCAAGCTCTGTATTAGGCATGGAAATCTGTGAATAAAGTAAACATGGTAAGTAAACATGATTTCCACCAGTGATGGAGTTTATAGCACAGTGGGTGGGGACAGATAAAAAGCATTAAAACATGGGGAGTCCTTGTTGTCAAGGTATGTTGATGTGGGGGTGGAAGGCTGGAAAAAATATTGGAAGGATGCAGTAAATGAGAATGAGAAGCATGGAATTCAGCCCTAATGTGAGACACAAGATAAGAAAACTGTTATCTATTCATAACATGTGTTCATATGTTTGGCCAGTAGGGGAACAGAGACGTAGGCTTTAGATTTTTGTCATGATACTCTTTCTCTAGATCACTACTTATCAATAATTCTGAAATTTGGGTGGTCTTGAAAAGATATACACCACTTGGCAGTCAGAAATGGGCCAGGGCCTGAATAATGATATAATATATAACCCTAGATAACTCCTCAACCTTAATCCTCACTGTAAGCTTCATGATACGTGATGTTTCCTGTCAATGAATCATGACTATTGCTGTTGTGGGGCATCTGCCAATGAATGAGACACTTTGAATACTATGCCTAGGGACACACATTGTCTCTGTGGATGTCTGCGTGACGTGATATGTCACATAAGAATCCTCTGGATTGGGGCCAAGTTAATATTATGGTTCTGACAATATTTTCTTCTCATTCAAGAAGGCAAAATTCACCCAAGAATCCATAAATCAACCCTGGAATACCAGAAAACTAAAAACTTTTCTCAGTGTCCATGTCTAGCACAGTGTTGAGTACCTCATCAGTGCCCAATAAATATTTGCTGTATAAATGAATGAATGAATGAATGAATGATATCTGCAGTTTTAGCTATTTTGGAATTTGGGTTCAGCTGCAATTGGATAGTCCAGATTAAGCACTACAAAAATGATTAAATAGAATCACTGGGATAGGACAATGTATGTGAGATGGTTACAGAAACAGACAGTGAAAGACAGTGCGATGTGAGGACATCTTGCAGCTAGCAGGTTGCATCAGGCAGACGGGCTACTAGAGGCTACATTTTCCTATGGGTGAGCTTATTTAGCATAAGAAGGTGTCAGAGGATGGTTGGGTAGGTAAGAATAGTTGATGGTAAGCCTGAAGGAAGGAAGGAAGAAGTTAGTCATGACAATGGGGTTTAGGAGTAAGCCTTTAGTCACTAGAGGAGTGGAGAGATAATATTAGGACTTAGTCTTAGAGGAATTTACTAGTCAGGGATGGTAGTAGGTACATAGGTATGGAGTTAGGAGGGACTGGATGGGGAGAGGTGTGGTGCTGAGACACACAGATCCAGGCATTAGAACTAGAAGGTAATGCACGGACCTTATGCCACAGAATGGTTCAGAAGATGAATTACCAGGATGGTGGCCCAAAACAGAGCAAAATCAGTAATAGTCTGACTTAGTGCTGAGTTGCTAGCCCAATGTCCCATAAATTCTCTCCTATTTGGAAGAGACTGAGACCTATATGCTGAACTGGTACCTCTTCCAGCAACATTAAAGGATGTAAACTGGGTGGTAGTGGACTTCAGTTGTGGCCAGTCATGCTAATTCAACAAGTGGAATGACACTGTCCCATCATAGCTCATATATTCTGGGGTGCTCAGGGAAGATGAAGACACTTTTTTCCCATAAGAAGGGCAGAGTGCACGGCAAGAATGCTTGGCCCCATTAGATGCACAGACTGGATGGAACATGCAGCTACCAAGATGAAAGCCCATGATCAAAAAGAAACCTGGTTCGAACCAGTCCAGAGCCACAGATGTTTTCACGGAGCTTCTCAGGTTCTCTTTTGATCTCTCCACCCTTAGACCTAACCTGGATTTCTTGCCCATCCTCACCAGTTTGACTTACTCTTTTCTGCTTCTGTTCTAACCACCCTGCCGGAAGCTTTTTGTCAATAGGTGATAAATAGCTTCTGAAAGTTGGAGAAGATGGTTATGATAAATGAAGTGAGTTTTTCATAGCTTTAAATTAGAATGAATTCAAGCCTATATGAAAAAGTTGGGAAAAATACAATAAATACCCTTGAAACCTGTGTCTAGATTCACTTTGTTTATATTATTAAGATTTTACTATATTTACTATTATCTATCTATCTATCTATATATAAGGTTTGCTGAAAAACTTGATAGTTGTAGATTTTTCACCAGAAATGTGTCAGCCTCTATCTTGTAAATATAGAAAGATATTCTCCAACCTAACCATGATTCCATTATCATGCCTAAGAAATTTTATATTGATGAAATAAAATTATCAAATATATAGTCTATATTCATATTTCCCAATTACTTCAATAATGTCCTTTATAGATTTTTATAGTGACTTTTTAAATATCCAATTTTGTGGGGAATTTAGAAATAAAAGTTGGAACATAAGATTTCTAGGGTACCTTGGGAAAAAAGTGTGTAGGGTGGATATGTTTGTGTAGTCTTCTCAAGAAAGTAATTGTTTTCATCTTTCCATTGATGGGAATGCACAACTATCAATCAAGAATACATCTGAAGGTCTGGATGCATAGTAATAGCATTCACTTAATGGAGTTAGAGTGAATTTCCACCTTTAAAGTGAGTCTTCCCTTACTGAATGCTAGTTTTTATTTAAATTGCATTCATACTTGATCTTTTGGCCAAAGCAGCAAGAGACCAGTTATAAAAATCTATTCCTCTTAATTTAAAGGCAATGATTAAAGGAGATTCAGAGCTTTGAAACTGTTGTGAGTATTCTACTTAGGAAAATAAACACTAATTGAAAGGGCTAATCAAAAGCTCATCATCCTGAAGGGCACTTGGATGGTTCACAAGTGTGCAGCTTAGGTAGACAGGTGCTCTTATGAGGACCTCCTCATTCTAAGTACAGGGACCTTAAGCCACACATTAGATGAGTCTCCTACTTATGATGACAAAATATATCTGCCATTAACTTCCTTTATAATTTTTCAAATAGTTTATAGCAATAATTTATCCTCAATCAGTAACAAAAACTTTACTTACATATTATGACATTTCCTTTGAGGAATTTTCCTTTTGCCAATCTGTAGTCTATGTGCATTTAATTCTATCACAAGATTTCTGCAAATATTTGGGCAAATAAGTAAACATTTCCAATAAAGTTGTGCTCTTTAAAAGAGCATGAATAATTAAACTTTGTCCCCTTCATTGCAGTTACACAAGAATTTTTCCTGCCCTAGTATAGTTGTCTTCACATACCAAACCATTACCCCAGGGGCCTAACCAGAATTCTGAGATGAGAAACCCATTTAAAGATGGTTTTACAGATATTTCTGGATGATTCAGACAGTTTCCTAAGCAGGAAAACTTCCTGTAAATGGAATTTTCCCCTTACCAGACTATAAATCAATACTGTTGGCTCTAATGATGAATTGGTGATAAAGAAATTCTAACAACTGTTATCTGATAATAAGGTCACTGTTGGGTTGGCAGTGGGGGAAGGGAGTTTACAGATTATCTGGAAAACTTGTTTTTGAGAAAGCTGGCATCAGTGGAACTTTGTTGGTCATTACAAGTGCACATGTGCAAAATAAGGTTAAGGGAGCAAGGCTGGAATGCAATTGATCTATATAGTCCAAACAATCTGATATGGATTTTTTAAAAAGTATTCTGGAAAAAAATCATAATCAGTGTGTATATAAATGTTATAAAATTTGGTAGTAGGAAGAATTCTGTTTCCTTCACTGAGTGCTAAATCATCCATTTATAAGCTGTTTCAGTTTTGCCTTTTGTTTGGTGTTCCCATTTGCTAATTCACTATTATCATATTGTATTTGATAAAATATACAACTGTGTTACTTTTGTCAAATTCTAGAATACATAGGCCATTATACTTTTTCCAAAGATGTTGATACACTCTGTTGCTTAATAGGAAAGGAAATGTACAAGTAGTAATTAACATTCAAATCTTATAATAAACTTTTAAAAAGTGTAATGATATTCTTTCATTTTATTAAATTCTTTATAATGTGTTTTAAGTTTGGTATAAAATAGTTACATATCCTGTGGAAATACATCTCATAAGGTGTTCTTGCCAAAAACCAATATTTCCATATATCTTCAGGGAGGCATACATCTTAGTCCATTTGTGATGCTATAATAAAATACCATAAAGTGAGTAGCTTATAAAAAATACAAATTTATTTCTCACAGTTCTAGAAGCTAGAAAGTGCAAGATTAAGGCATTGACACATTTGGTGTCTGGAGAGGGTCAACTTTCTGGTTTATATATAGCACCCTCTAGTTGTGTCCTCATGTGGTGGAAGAGGTGAAGGGACTCTCTTGGTCCTCTTTTATAGAAGCACTGATCCTATTCATGAGGGTTCTGCCCCCATGATCCAATCATCTCACAAAGACTCCATTTTAAAATACAATTACCTTGGGGGTTAGGATTACAACATATGAATTTTAGGGGGACACAAGCCCCTAGACCATAGCAGCAATGTTCATTCTATGCCCTCTGTCCCCACACCCCCTAGTGAGTACATTGTATGGAAATATACTTTAGTAGAGGCTGTAGGATTCAGTTCTTTCCTGAATGCCCATATCAGAAATCTGAATGGGAAACCAGGTTATTTGAATAGAGTTTAGAAAGCCCTTCTAAAAATGCCATGAGATTATTATAAAATATCTACTAAATTGAAGTATATGGAACTATTATACAGGTAAATTTAAAGATTAAGGTAACAAATATAAACTAGTACTGTTTAGGTAAAGCAGAATGTAGGATAACCCAGTAATGATAGTACTTACTGTACAGAATTCTTGTAAATAGTCAATGACAAAATATATGTAAATCATTTAGCTGTCATGTGGGAAACATTCAATAAGTAGTAGCTGCTTACATTGCTATTTTTCATGCCTTCTACTTTGGCTAATGAAGCAAAAAAGTCTGTGGGTTGTTTATTTCCTTTATCTTTTAATAGATAATGCTGGGTCTAGTAATGAGGTAATGAGAGTTTAATAATATAACCATGTTGAAACCTCTTTGAGAGGGAAAGGAACTTTATATCTATTTTGTTATGTCTGCTATAGTGATTCTCCACCAAAAAAGGGGAAATATGTTTTTCTAAATTTAAAAAATACCAGATAGCCCATTCAGCCTCCTCTACACACCTGGCTCCTTGCCTTGATAGTTACTTCTATAGGAGGCCACTTCTCCCAAGTGGACTGTGTCATAGCTCTTAAGCTTATTGGGCGCAGAAAAAAATTGAGATTAACTAATTTATTTGATTAATAGTTTCTCAAATAGTGATTTTGCTATTACTGATTCCTAATGCTGATTACAGTACTCAGTGCATAGCAGGTACTCAAAAAATAGTTGTTGAATTATTGAAAATATGAATAAATGGGTTAGGGTTAGCAGCTAAAAATCAACATTATGAGGTGATGGCCTCTAGTGTTACTCTGCAACCAAGGCTCCACCATGACAAGGAATTTTCCTAAGCTCCAACTAGAGCTTCTGGGATTATAGAGTCAAGCAATTCATGGATTTCATAGCTATAGTTGGTGCCAAGTCTGGAATTGTTTGCTATTTAGATAGGTTCCCTATGTTAATTGATTGTAAAAAGAATAAAAAAAAAACCTAAATAAAGTTAATCTGCCAATTATCTTAGTTAAGTTTCCTGTTACCCACTCTGCAAATTTGAAACATGGAAATGCCATGTGTAGGTTTTTTTTTTTTTTTTTTTTTTTTTTTGAGACAGAGTCTCACTTTGTTGTCCAGGCTAGAGTGAGTGCCGTGGCGTCAGCCTAGCTCACAGCAACCTCAAACTCCTGGGCTTGAGTGATCCTTCTGCCTCAGCCTCCCGAGTAGCTGGGACTACAGGCATGCGCTACCATGCCCGGCTAATTTTATATCTATATATCAGTTGGCCAATTAATTTGTTTCTATTTATAGTAGAGACGGGGTCTCGCTCTTGCTCAGGCTGGTTTTGAACTCCTGACCTTGAGCAATCCACCCGCCTCGGCCTCCCAAGAGCTAGGATTACAGGCGTGAGCCACAGCGCCCGGCCCATGTGTAGGTTTAAGTGCTATACTCATATACTCATTTTTGGTGTGTGCTATACTCATATACTCATTTTTGTGTGTGTGTGCTATACTCATATACTCATTTTTTTTTTTTTTTGAGACATAGTCTTGCTCTGTCTTCCAGGCTAGAGTATAGTGGCATCATCATAGCGCATAGCAACCTCAAAATACTGGGCTTGAGCAATCTTCCTGCCTCAGCCTCCCAAGTGGCTGGAACTACAGGGGTTTGCCACCACACCAAGCTTATTTTTCTATTTTTTGTAGAGATGGGTCTCCCTCTTGTTCAGGCTGGTCTCAAACTCCTGGCCTCAAGCAATCCTCCTGCCTCAGCCTCTCAAAGTGCTAGGATTACAGGTGTGAGCCACAACACCTGGTCAGTATTCAGCATCTTATTTGATGTATTATTGATAATTGTACACAAATATATTTGTTTAATGTATGAAATAGAAAAATCAATGTTACATATCACTTCTATTGTACAGAAGTGATACCAAAGGCTTCATATTAACCTAGTTGTCCTAGCATGTGTTGTCACCTCAGACCTGGGCTTGGGAGACTGTGTAGGTACTTCTCTATCATCCCTCATGTTGTTTAAAGTTGATGTGGGTTAGTTAAAATGGACTTTGCACATAGCCACGGTTGATAGGATTAATGATTTTAATATTAGGGAAAATACATTTTGCATAATTTGCAGCTTTATTTTTCCTTTAGGGATTGCATGTTGTTTTAGTCCACACAGATCAGTGCGTAGCTAGTGCTGTAGCTTTTATTTCTGATTTCTCTTCCAAATCTTAGAGTCAGCAGGCTCTGCCTGAGGGCAGAGAAAGTCAGTGGAGATCTAGGCATCTACATCCTGACACTACAGGCCTGCGGGGTGGCGCTGTGGGGTCCCTTCCTCACCTCACCAAATTTGGTTTCATCCCAATAGATAATCCCATTTATCATGTATGAGAGCTCTAAATTGCTACCATTGAAAGGTGGAGGTTGTTAAAGGCCTATGCAAGTGTGGGGGGATGGAGAAAAGGATTCAGAACAGGGTGTTCGAAAGTTTCGTGGGTGGGAATCTGTGGCACTGGAACCACAAAACTACAAGGCAGGGCAGATGTGGAAATGATGAATTTTGCCCTCACTTACTTCTAACCTCAGTTTGAATCAGAGATTCATAGGATGTTGGGGACTGCCTCCCTGAGCCAAAGAAACAAGAAATCCTCTTTGTGTTCATGGTCCTTTATTTCTTTCTTCTCCTTAGTCTCATGTATAAAACCCACCTACCTTGTTAGTTAGTTCTTGGAAGAAAGAGAAGCTGGAAACCCACATTTTATTATTTATTATTTATAAATGATGATAGATATTAACACAAAATTTTCTCCAACTTCAACTTTTTGTGCTAAGATAGTGAGTTAAAATAAATTGAAAAAATATTTCTACTATTTTAAAATTATAATTTTCCTGTACATGCTGTGAACATGTATGTCATAGGATAATGTAAATGATCAAAATGGCATAAGCATATCCGTAGGAAGGGTTATAGGAGACGTTGAAAAGCCAGTCATACTATGGAGCTGATTAAATTTAACATGACTTAAGGATTAGTTTATCAAGTCTGTGCTTGGTAAAACAACCCTCTTCTGGGGGGTTGGGTGAGTATCATAGATGACTGATCAAGATTGGTGCATTTTTTCCAGTGTTGTAAAGCATCATTTCCCACGTGACAGGAGTTTAGGGCTATCTCAGGGTTGGCATAATACACTGCACTCATTTCACAGTGTAAAATTTTTGTTTAGGCAGAAACAGAGTATTACTTATCACCAAATTGATCATCCACAGTAGTTTATATTGTTAAAGACAGTTTAGTGTACAAGCCACCAGAGTTGTAGAAAAGCCAATACTGCATATTAGGTACTTTTATTATTAATCCCTCTGTTTGACTTAGGAACCAAAACAAAGAAATATCTCTAAGGCTGTGTAGGTTCTAATTTCAGCTTTGGCTCCCTGCATACTTTGACATGAGCCATTTTACTTCTCTCCATTTCATTTTCTACATCTGCAAGATTAGGAGGCAATAGTGGATAATTGCAAAGCAAATATAAACGATTGCATTCATGTTAAATCATCTCTTAGAAGTGCGTGAACAAGATTAATACTAATTTAAACATTTGATCAATAAAAAATGATGGATGCTATTTTCTATTGTTTTGTGCATTCTTACAAGTAAAGGGCAATTACATGCCAACAATAGTAGAAAAAAATTTGAATGTATTAGATATATTCCTGGTTTGAGCAGTGAGATTTCTTAATAAGAAAAGATATTAGAATGCTTTATGAAGTTTATGAACTTGTAATTTGCTCCTGTAATTAGATGAGACTCTGTCAGACCCATCCTTCTACAATTTCATAATTGAGGGGCTTTTTCCTACAATAGAGTGTTGAATCAGATATACATAGGCTTAATGGACTAACTATTTTAAAGAGTGGCCATGGCTTATGCAAAATAAGAACAATCCTTAGAACATTTTAAAGGCTTCCTGCCACAAATTGCTTTTGCAATTTTCATTTCATTTTTAACTATAAAGTTCAGGCATCTTTAGTTATTTTTATTTTAAATTGCTCCTGCTGTTGTTCTCCTTCTAGGAAGTAGCCACTATTCTTTTTCCTTTCTCCTGGCCATTGTAATCTTTCTTACATGAATAAAAACAAAGTAGTTTATTTAAAAAAAGAGTTTTAAAACCCTCTTTTGCATTTGCAAGAAAAATGCCTTACCATTATCAAATTGAAAAAGCGATAATGTAGTGCAGTTACAAGTAAGTTTTATCAATGAATGTTTTCCAAAAGCTTTTTCTGCTGCATCCTTTAACATCTGCAGCTAAAAAAGTTAATTCTGAAAACAAAGTACATGTGGAAAGGCAGGTGATTGATCAGGCAAAAATTAAAATTGGGTACCGGTGGCACAATCTCTTACTTTTTGGCCCACAGGAGTCCTGATACAAATTAATTGTTTCTGTGATTCTTAGACCTTCATCAATCAGATGTAAATTACACCATGCATGATTGGCTGCCTTTCCATTCTCTAGTTCCCCATAGAGAGCTGTTGGCCGCCAACTGCTACAGAGGCACAGCAGAGCAGCAGCCTGTCTTTGGCCACTCAGGGACCATAAACAGAGAGATGGAGCTGACTTGTAACCATAATAGTGTGCCTGAGGTTGCAGCCAGCACCCTTCCAAAATAATTTCCATTTAGGGCAGCAGAGATATTTTTCAAACCAGGTTTAATGTTAGTCAAACCTTGTGTGGTCAAGGTTTGATTTTTAAACATGTTTTTAGACCAATCTAAGAAGATTTGAGAGCACAGAGCATCTAGCAGATAGCAGGAATAAACATAAAATTAATCTCAACATTGATTAGGGAAATACAAATATAGATGCTCTCAAAAGCAGGTTTCCCAAGATACTTTATGCACCTTTAGAGGCAGTACTACTAATAATAGCTGAAACTTAATTAAAGTAACATAAAAGACCCCAGCCAGCAGACCTTGTGACCATATTTGTAGCTGAGTACTGAATTTAGCCCCAAGAAATATGAGATCTACTTTTCATCTCACAGCAATTTACCATTTCAAAAAACTGGTATTAAGGAGATGATTACAAGCTACAGAGTTGCCTTCCTTGCTTCATATGTAAAGAAAGAAAGATTTGAAAATGTAGAAGGGCATCTTTTCAAAGAAACTTCACAATTAAACTTTAAACATATATTGGGAAATGAGGAAATTGGAATGACCTGGATACATGAAATGTAGATTTTTTTTATATTAAAACATTCATTCAGATATTCTTGGACTTGTCTTTACTATAAAATATTTGTGTTTGTGAATTGCATTTTAAAAACCATGATTAATAGTATTTGGAAAAGAAAGTGAAATTGACCTTAGGGATAGCGTCAAGGACTTGGATTGCCTGGGTTCAGATTTTGACTTAGCTCTTATGTGACTTTGACAAATACCTTAACCTCTCCAGTCTTTGGTTTCCTTATCTATAAAGATGAGCATAATATAATAGTTCATATTTCAGTAGTTTGTATGGAATAAAAGAGATTATTCACTTTTAACAGTGCCTAATGCTGAGCAAATTTTAAATACATATTATCATTATTTTATGTATTATCTCTAACTCATTTGAACCATTATAAAAAGTGAAAAATTTCCTTCTAAGAAATCATTTCTTAAATTGAAACATCAACAACATTTTAGATAGGAATTCCCTGTCACTTTCCAGGGGCACATATAACTATAAAAGACCATTTCTGCTTCTGTAGCTTTTATCTGCTTGCTATTATGGGATTCATCTGTAATTATACTGTCAACTCTCTTTACTGGGTAATAATGTTTATTTCACAATATTTGAGGATTATAGAAATAATTAAATGAGATGATATTCGTGAAAGTGTTGAGCAGGGACTAGCTCACAGTAGGTTCTAAATAAATATTAGCCTTTTAGATACATACTTGCCTTCTGTATGGGGAAGGGAACCAATACCATAGTCTAAAGATAGTAGGATCTTACAATGTGTCAGTAAAGACAATTAGTCCCTAAGAAAAGCAGTAAAATATATAAAGTTCCAGCTGGGTACTTAGGAAATTTTGCTATTATCAGCAGTCTACAGGGAAGCAAACACCCATATTGAGAAACCCCACTTGCCAAGAACTGCTGTGGCCTCTTAGAGCAGTTGACAGCTGGTAAAAGACTGAAGCTCTCAGTACTACAACTGCAAGGAACTGAATGCTGCTTTAAACCTTGTAATCAGGGAAGTGGATCCTTCTTTAGGCTGGCTTCCAGATGAGAACCCAGGCTTGTCCAACATCTTATGAGACTCTAAGCAGAAGACAAGGTTAAGTTATAACCCACCAAAATGGTGACATAATAAATTAGTTTGTTTTAAGCCTTTAACTTTGTGGTAAATTGTAATGCAGCAATAGATTACAAATACAGGTTTTTCTGCCCTCATTTACTTTTAAGGAGAGTCCTTGCCTTTTAGGAAAGTGGCTTTTAATTTAAGCTCAAATGACTTCTCGGATTAGAATTTACCAAGGCATACTAGGGGCATATTCAACTGTAAAAGCAAGTTTTCTGTTCTAATATCTATACTTAAAAATATGATTTAAATCCTTGCTTTGCCACAAACTACTTGGTAAATGTATTATCTTTCAGCCTTAGGTTCATTGGCTAGAAAATGGAAATAATACTATCTAGTTTTCCTGATTGTTGTAAGGATTTCCTGAAATAGCCAATAAAAAATAATTAGCATAGTACCAAGTTAGTAACAGATACTCTATAAATGATATTCTTCTTCTATTTTTCTTAATAATAGCTGAGGACTACTCTGTGTTCTTTGGATTTGTACAATCCACATACAGGTGGGGTATCAAAAAGTAGAAGTGTAAGCAGTAATCATTGAATACATTTTTACAAGAATTTTTTTTTTTTATCAAGAAGGCTTCTTGCTTTATGGTGAAGCAATTTGATCCATTGATGTTTCATATTATAGGACACTATGTGATTGTTAAAAAGATTAGATTTTAAATGGAAAAAAACAACAACAAAGGAGCATTTTTTTTATAAAAGGAACTTTACCATGTGAAAATCAAAATCATGAACTAGAAGGAAAAAACCCCAAAGTTTGCTTGAGATGGTCTCCCTTTGTTGCGCAGGTTGTAGCACAGTGGTCTGATTCAATCGTACATAGTTCACTGTAACCTCAAACTCTGCGGCTCAAGCAATCCTCCTACCTCAGCCTCCTGAAGTAACTAGAACTACATGCACATGCCACCATGCCTGACTAATTATCTGTAGAGACAGAGTTTTGCTATGTTGCCCAGGCTTGGCTTAAACTCCTGGCCCCAAGCTATCCTCCCCCTTGAATTCCCAAAGTGCTGGAATCACAGGTATGGGCCACCATGCCCAGCTTAAAACTTAACACTTTTTTGAGGGGCTCTTCTATTCTTTCCCCTTTTATACCAAATACTTCCTCAGATCACCAGGAAAACTATTATAAGGAACTCCTGACTTTTCCCGTTTTCTTGCACAATTAATACAGCATAAATTTTGTACATTGTACATTAGGAAATGCCAATAGATTTGGTTTGTACTATACCTATGAAATAAGCATTTTAAAAATCTTTAAATGATTTTTTATTATATGTTACAATACAAAAAATTGAAGGTCCTTACTTTTAGGAAATAAGATGGAAGAATCTGTTGACCATAGCAGCTGCTAAAATCCTTCTCCTTATCTATTCAGTTACATATACATTTGCTCATCAGTATTGTTGAGTATCTACCCCACGCCACAAATTGTCCCAGGTACCAGGATTGTGGTGGTGAACTATAAATTGTCCTAAACCACAACTTGCACCAGTGTTCCAGGATTTATTTATTTTTTTTATTTCAGCATATTATGGGGGCACAAAGTTTCAAATAATACCCTTGCCCCCCCCCAATTCTGAGCTTCAAGCGTGACCATCCCCCAGATGGTATACATCTCACTCATTATGTATGTATATACCCGCCCCCTCCCCCCTCTCACCCTCTTGATACCCAATTAATGTAGTTCCTATGTGTCCACTTAGGTGCTGCTCAGTTAATACCAGTTTGCTGGTAAGTATATGTGGTGCTTGTTTCTCCATTCTTGGGATGGCTCACTTAGTAGTGTGGGTTCCAGCTCTAACCAGGAAAATATAAGATGTGCTATATCACTGTTGTTTCTTAGAGCTGAATAGTACTCCATGGTATACATATGCCACATTTTATTAATCCACTCATGAATTGATCGCACTTAGGTTGTTTCCACAGCTTTGCAATTGTGAATTGTGCTGCTATAAATATTCAAGTGCAGGTGTCTTTTTTGTAGAGTGTCATTGGATCTTTTGGGTAGATGCCCAGTAGTGAGATTGCTGGATCAAATGGTAGATCCACTTGTATCGCTTTAAGGTATCTCCATATTGCTTTCCATAGAGGTTGCACTAGTTTGCAGTCCCACCAGCAGTGTAGGAGTGTTCCTCTCTCTCTGCATCCATGCCAACATCTATTGTTTTGGGACATTTTGATAAAGGCTATTCTTACTAGAAATAAGTGATATCTCATTGTAGTTTTGATTTGCATTTCCCTGATGATTAGGGATGTTGAGCATTTTTTCATATGTTTGCTAGCCATTATTTTGTCTTCTTTAGAAAAGTTTCTGTTCATGTCCTTTGCCCACTTATTGATAGGGTTGTTTGATTTTTTTCTTGCTGATTTTCATGAGTTCTAAGTATATTCTAGTTATCAGCCCCTTATCAGATGTGTAGGATGTGAAGATTTTCTCCCATTCTGTAGGTTGTCTGTTTACTTTCATGACTATTTCTTTGGCTGTGCAGAAGCTTTTTAGTTTGATCATGTCCCACTTATTTATTTTTGTTGCTGCTTTGATTGCCTTTGGGGTCTTCTTCATAAATTCTTTGCCTAGGCCGATGTCTAGGAGAGTGTTTCCAACATTTTCCTCTAGAATTCTAATAGTTTCATACCTTAGGTTTAAGTCTGTTATCCAGCGTGAGTTAATTTTTGTGAGAAGTGAAAGATGTGGATCCTGCTTCAGCCTTCTACAAGTGGCTATCCAGTTTTCCCAGCACCATTTAAGCCCTTTGTTTTCAACAGTGGTTTAGGTAGCTTGAAGGGTCTTTGGCTTATAAACAGCACTAACATATGACAATCAGCAATATGATATAAGAAACGCCTCTGGTTGTTGGTTTCATTTACTTCTTTTTCCTGAAAATCAAAGCTGTGTAGAAGGGTAATATGAAATATAAACAAATGGTAGCATACAAATAAATGTGTACATAAATATTTAATTGAGAGTAACAACTAGATTTTATTAATCAAGGTTTTACTGAATGTAATCTTGGTTTTTGCCTATCACCAAATGGTATCAGATATCCACACATTGATGCAAGTCTAATAGTCAATTGTTAAATTTCTGCTTATTTTTGGTCTTTAGACATATGAACTTATTTAATTTTCCAGAGTTAAGGTTATAAGAAAGGTGTAATTACCCATAAAATGTATAATTATCCACTGTATATTGGTATGTATGTATGTATGAGTAGAAACATAAGACGTATTACATATGTTTTTGTGGAAAGGATGGCCACAGAGGTAGTGGGATTCAAGGACTAAAAGACATAGCAGGTTGTATTGCTCTAAGAATTATTTGCTGTTCTTTCCTACTGGCTCCTCCCTGTGAGACAATTATACTTTCTACTCCATTGATGTCAGGCTTGACAAGGGACTTGCTTTGGTCAATGTAATGTGGTGAAAAGATGTGCGCCACTTCTCAACTGAAGCTTTAATAGCCATCATGTAGTTCCACGTTGTTCTTTATCCTCTGCCACGAGACCACATGTCTCATTAGCTGTTGCTTCTTCAGCTTGGGTTTTTCTTTTCTTTTTTTTTTAACTCTGTAAGTTGCTTTCTTCTTTTTTTTTTTTTTCTTAATTTCGGCATGTTATGGGGATACAAATTTTAAGGTTTCAATAAATGCCCTCTCCCTCCCGCCCCCCACAAGTCTGAGTTTCCAGCGTGACCATCCCCCAGATGGTGCACATCTCACTCATTATGTATGTTTGGGTTTTTCAATGAAAAGAATATCAAGCAGAGCCGCAGACAGCCCACAAATGATATGTGAGCAAGAAAGAAACATTTGTTTTAAGTCATTGAGATTTTGGGATTTTTTGTTACTGCAGCATAATTTAGGCTAAGCTGGAGGATACAGACAAATATAATAACTAATATTGAATAGTTTCTGTAGGCAGAGAATGACATTTGTTAATTTCACACTTGTCTCATATGATCTTTACAATCATCCTATGGTTAGAAATAATCACATCCCCATTTCACAACTGAGAAAAATGAAGTTCATCAAATTTGCTCAGGGTTATCTAGCTAATAAGATACATGAAATATGAATAGGAACATAAGTCTAGCTAGTTTCTGCTTCACCCACAGAGTCCTGCCTCATGGGGCTTTAGAATTAGCTAACATATAGTACAATATGTTCATTATACAAAAGTACAAACTCAAGTTTTCAATTTCCTGTCATATAGTTCCACTAGTTAGCTATAAAGCTGAAACTCAAACCATTAATCTCCTTGAGCTAGAACTCAAACTTATAATCTGTACCTATGGTCTAGTATTCATATATGAGTGTAGCTATATATATATATGTATATATATATACACATATATATGTAAAATTATACCTTTGTAAATATGAAATTTATAGGGCACATAAATCATATTTATATGTTTTTTGAGATTAGAACAGTAAACCTTAAGATTAAGAATTACTTTATTATAACATGTATTTTTACCAGTCTGAGAGCCTCGTACTTAGATAAGCAGTGAAAATGTTTTGAGTTATTATTTTGTTTTCTATAGTTATGGAATCATTTTGGCTTATATGTTATAGAATTGTGATTATAATATAGTGTTGCTTGTTTTTATTTTCCTTTTCCTTTAGGTATAAAAATATAAATGATATAATACTATTTTCTAAGGTGATTTGGAATTTGGTTTTTTATTTTTTGTTTACTCTGTCATGAAAATAAGACATTATCACTATTTTTATCCGGTTAAAAGTATATTTATATCAAATTTGGATAAATAATTTAGCTTTAGTAAATAAAATATACCTACCCAGTTTTTACTAAGTTAGGAGTATTTATTTAAAAAAAGAAAAAGTTACAAAATACTTACTTTATAACATCTTGCATTAACAAACGATGTAAATACATAAATGTGCCATAAAGCCTATTAATAGGCATTTTGTTTACATATTTTTATCTCAATTATCTATGCCCATAGGACTCATTCAATCAATTTTTCACTAAGTAGTTTTCAAAATATAATTAGTCTTATGGGTAGGTCTATGAACAGCAGTGTCATTTACACTATAGTTCACTAATTGCACTTCGAAGCCATTATAATGAATTATACCAGTACATTCTTCAAGAAGATCAGTTAATGCTAATCATTTGTATCGCATATATCACTTAGAAGAGATCCATCCATAAAAGCCTTTCATTTACAGCCTCATTTCTCTTTAATTCTCTTGGAAAGCAAGTTATAGCTGTAAATATATACAGCATGTGCTTCTGTTACCTGTTAGCCTGTTGGACTGATTCTGAGTTAAGTATTGAAATCTAGAGGCAATGATATCTTATGGTAGGAGTCATACATTTATTTTAAAATTTTATGTAATAAGTATTCTTACAAAATTAAATTATTACAATACATATAATGATCCACATTTGGATGAAATTTTAATAGCTTAAATAAAATCTCATTTCCCTTAATTTTTTCTATCACCCCTCCAGTGTTCCCAGACCACATTTTTGCATTTCTTTCCTTGTTCAAGAGAGCTAGTATTTAATGTATTTATCAGTTAAAAATAACTGACAAGAAGGTTTATGTTTTTAAAGAAATATATATTAGGATTTATGGAAAATGAACACAGACACTAAACTATAAAAATACTGCTTTATGGTAAAATAATGATAAAATAATTTTGAGATCTAGTATCGTGACATAAGATGACATAAATACAGGGACAAAAATATAGAAAAACTTCCTTTAAAATACTGCCTCTTTGTAAAATTTACCTATTAAGTAGTGTTTCTAAAATTGTTATAGAAGCTGAAGAAGAATCTTATGAAAATCCTTTTTGTTATGATTACATATATACATTATATAATAATAACAAGTAAGTATAATTTAAACATTAGAGAAGCTAATTTATTATGTGCTATTTGGTTTTTATTCAAAGCAACACTTTTTGGAAATATAATTTCTTCTTAACTAAAAAATGTGTGTGTTGCCTGTGTTTATCATAATTTGAATTTCTGACTTCCCTCCTAAAATCAGGAGTAGAAGAGAAAAGAAGATGACTTTGGCGAGTCTTTAAGAGAAGAAGTAAATGCTTACAATATATGACTAATAACTATATAAAATACAGATTCTACATATCTTTTTATATACCCCCCCCCAAAATAAATCTATGGTCCTTGTTTTACAGACAGTGAAACTAAGGCTCAGAGGGGTAATTTTCCCAAGATTACACAATTGTAAGATGTAGCATTGGGCTTTAATACCATTAGGCCACCTTCAGAATTGTAACCTCTGTGTTATACTGAATTTTGGTATGTGGTTGCATATTGAGATATAGCTATAACAGGTTATCGTACAAAACCTACTCTAAAAACTCCAGTTTTGCTGTTCTGCAGGATGGGGCTTGACCAATATACAAAGTTAAGTGTTTGTGTTTGCCTAATATCTGTTATACTTATGCAGGTGAAATGGACCAGTCCTCTTCATTGACTCTTATAAGCACCAGAATTCAGAAAACATTTAGCAGTGTTAGCTCTAGACATCTTATCTCAATCCTTGAAACAAAAAATTAATACCTTAATTAAACAGCTATCTTCCAGTTGATGTGTTTAATCATAGAGCAAAATTTCATTTTAAAATATATCAAACATGGTGCAAACCAGATTAAATAGTGTTTCCCCCAAATAATTTCTTCTAATAAAAGCCTAAGAATAATGGTTCTATTCTCTACCAGCATTATATTTTATTCCATTGCATTCTTGTTGATGCGGCCTTATTTTAAAATATTATTGGTATATAGGATATATGTTGATTTTTGTTTGTTTGTTGAGTTGAAATTAAAAGAAGAGCTATTTTATTTAGCATTCAGATAAATGGGAGTTAAGATTTCAATTTCCAAGAATGCAGTGATAGGGATTAGATTTATCTTTTCACTTTAATTAAAAAACCTTATATGGCAACACAATTCACTATTGCAAAGATGTGGAAACAACCCAAGTGCCCATCAATTCATAAGTGTATTATTAAAATTTGGTATATATATATAATGGAATATTACTCAATTATAAGAAACAACGATGATCTAGCACCTCTTATATTTTCTTGGATAGAACTTGAGCCCATCTTCCGAAGTGAGGTATCACAAGAATGGAAGAATATGCTCCACATGTACTCACCATCAAATTGGCACTAACTGATCAACACTATGGTGCTCACATGGTAGTAATATTCTTCAGGAATTAGGGGGTTGAGCATGGGTAAACTCACAAGTAATGGACACGGTGAGCATTGTGGGGAGAAAGGCACACCTCAAATCATGGTTTGTGTGTGGCAAAGTCATAACATGTAACCAAAATGTTTGTACCTCCATAATATCCTAAAATACATACATACATACATACATACATACATAAATAAATAAATAAACAAACCTTATAAAACAGCATTTCCAAAAGGCAGTCCAGGGAGGACAATCCAAACAGAAGCTGTTGGTCTTGCTGAGTTGAGAAGACAGAATTCAGAGTTTGGGGAGGCCAAGGCAGCTAGAAATTGTGGGACAAAATATAATGAAGGCATCCACAGAAAGAGAGCACTGGAGAGGTACTAAGGTCCTCTTTAGTCTTCTGATATGCATGTGGATGAGGATACTGCCTGTAGCCAGAGGAAAAACCTATAAGAAGGAACAGGCAGAACAATCCTAGGAGCTCATACAGGGCTGAGAATAGTTTGTGTTCACTCCTAGACAGAGTGAAGAGAACTCCTAATATATGAGCATTGAGTAGAGTGCTCAGAAGGGTATCACTGTAAGAGTGGGTACAAATGGGAAGACTAAAGGCTTCCCAGGACCCAGGCTAACAAATCTGAAAAGCAAACTTCAAAGTGTGAAACTAATTCTAAATAATTTAATTATGTCCTAGATAAAGCTCAACCATATTTAAAGGAATATTACAAAACCCACACCCAGAAATGTAAAATTCAAAATGTCTTACCTCTAATGAAAAATTATCAGATTATGTAAAGAAACAGCAAATCATAAGGCATAACTGGGAATATGTTAATCAGCAGAAACAGATCCAGAAATGATAGAGATGATGGAATTAGCAGATAAGGATGTTAAAGCATTTATTATAAATAAAATATACATGTTCAAGAAGGCAGAGGAAAGCATTAACATTACAAGGGAGAAAAGGATATTATAAAAAAAGGCCAAAACTTCTAGGTGAAAAATATAATGAAATTAAAAATATACTTGCTTGAGTTAGTAGCAGATTAGACACTACAGAAGAAAGGTCAGTAAACCTGAAAACAGCAATAGGAACTATCCAAAGTGAAACACACAGAGAAAAAAAAAGACTGAAAAGAGAGTATTAGTGACATAGGAGATACTATCATGTAATCTAATATACATGTAATTATATCTATATCATATTATAGTTATATCTATAATTATAATTATATCTATATTATATACATAGGATATAGGAGGAGAATGAATGGCCTCAAAAATATTTGAAGAAACATTATCAAAATTGTCAAATTTTGGCCGGGTGCGGTGGCTCACGCCTGTAATCCTAGCACTCTGGGAGGCCGAGGCGGCCAGATTGCTCAAGGTCAGGAGTTCAAAACCTGAGCAAGAGCGGGACCCTGTGTCTAGTATAAGTAGAAATAAATTAATTGGCCAACTAATATATATATATAGTAAAAATTAGCTGGGCATGGTGGCACATGCCTGTAGTCCCAGCTATTCAGGAGGTTGAAGAAGAAGGATTGCTTGAGCCCAAGAGTTTGAGGTTGCTGTGAGCTAGGCTGATGCCACAGCACTCACTCTAGCCTGGGCAACAAAGCAAGACTCTGTCTCAAAAAAAAAAATTTTTTTTTCAAATTTTATAAACGTTCTAAACCCACAGATTTAAGAAGCTCAATGAAGCCCAAACAGAAGAAGCATCCAATTTACTCAAGTAGTCACAAAAATAAACTTTAATCTCTTTATTCAGAGGAATGATTTGTATCTCATTCTGATACTGCAAGTGAGGAACTCGAAGTCCACAGTGTTGATTTGTCCTCAGTCCACAGTTCTGTCAAGTCCTGGCAGTCAGAGGACTTTACTGGGCTCAGCGCTGTGGGTTTTGGGGTGCTACTGGCTGGTAAGCTACAGTTGCCTTTTATGGTATCTTTGAAACTGATTTAAAAAATGTGTAGCTCTCGATAGTCTAAGTAAATTACATGTGTACTGTGGCCTTTTGCTTAGTGAACTCATGCCATGCATACAACATGCAAAGTGCTAAAGAATAGCACTTTGAATAGTGCTATAGAATAGTGCTATAGACATTGGGAGCTGGAGAAAAGTATTTACCAACAGTGTTTGACTTTAGAGTCTATATTAACCTGTGTGGAAAATAATATAATTATTAATATCAGATAAAAATGAAAACTGAGGTGGTTGTTTATTATGACAGATAAGAAAAAGAACAGTTAAGGAAAAATGACAGTGTAAATTATTGAGGAATAAGATTGAAAACAACAAAAGCAAAATATAACACTATATAAAGATTAACTGGTGAATCAAAATCTTTTTAGCCAGGATCCAAAAATGAAGGGATGATTAATTTAGGCAGCTGTTTCAATACAGGTGTTTTTTTCTCACTATTTAGTTTTCTAACATCTCCTGTCTAAATTTTATAACATTATCACTTCCCTATTCTAATCTTTCTCTTGTTGCTTAAAATTACCAATCTTTCTATTTCAAAATGTGGATCTTTATCCTTCAATCCACTAATTGGCTTTGTTGCCCTAGAATCCTTCTTGCTTTCTCTGTGTGCTTCTTAATGATTTTTTAAAAATCAAACCATTCCTAGTGTTTCCCATTCTTCCTTCTCCGTTTTTTCCCTTTCCTCTGGATATCTAGAATTGTATGTGGCACACAAAAATTCTACCTGCAAGAGAAATTTCAGTTGTTTCAAGCATTGGACTCATGGGACTGCTTTTTAAATGTTGAATGTATAAAGTAACTTTGGAACAAGGACAATGCCATAAACTATTGATATTTTGGAGGATATAGGAATTCTATTCCGTTGCGAGCCAATCTTCTACAAGCTGAAATAAAATCTCCATAATTTTTCTTTCCTAATCACCTTGTCACATCAACTTTTCCTAAAATCAGGATCTTTGATCTTTGATTCACAAGGAATATGTGGATAGAAGTCAGAGTGAGAGCAAATTTCACATTTTTGTTTTCACTAACGTGATGAAATTTAGCATTTCCTCCAATTATGGTAGGTAACAAACCACAGGAGTCTTAGCAGTGCTTGTGACTTTCATATTAATAGAAATCATTGATATTTTCCAATTGTACTACAATAGTTAGAGAAAATTAAAAAAATTGTTTATGTTCATTACTATTCCAAAATTAGTATTATTAGAATTTCTGTTAGGTATTGCTATCAAATGAAGTAATAATGCATGAAAAACTTATCTTTTAAAACTATTTTGAAATTGAAATTTCAATATAGTTGGTTTTCTATGTAATATTATGTATATCCTTTCATGCATTTAAAAACACTATCTGAGAAAGGGGGTTGTGGCACAAAACAGGTTGGAACCTGTTCTAGATAATGGTGCAATATGATTTTGAAGGAGGTCCTGTATGGGAGGCATAGGTGGTGGATGCTCTAGTGGTCAAATGAATTTCTTAATATTCCAAGAGGATTCCACTGAATGCCTCCTGCAAAAGAGTTTTCTCAATTTAATATAATTATTTATTGGGGGAAGACTGCAAGACTAGCTTTCTTACTATTGTGATCTAGTCAAAGATAGGACTGGTTCAAAGGATAACATATGTTGTTCATGTAGAGCTTGTGTACCGTATGGGAGAGGGATCTAAATTCAGCATTGAAAGCCTAAGAGTCAAGTCTAAGCTCAGACTTAGGATCGATTATCTCTTTAGTTCTTAGTGTTCTCATCTGCTAAATAACGGAATTGTATTTGGTGTCTCCTTTTTTGATGTAATGTGGGTCTTCTTATGAATGTTGTTGCTATTAGCTCCACCTGTCATTTAGAGGATCTCTTTATAGTTAGGATGAGTCTGTGCATATTCAACCATTCTTTGCTTGTCCTTCCCACCCCTTAATCAATACACCTATGTGGGTTTGCTGATTAGGATTAGGAAGCTCTTGCACAGTCTCTGGGTGACTGTAGACAGGTGGCTTACTTCTCTGAGCATCATTTTCCTTATTGTATAGTAATAATAATAATTACTGTTACTCAAGATTGAATAAAATATCACATTTAAAACACCTCGAATGGGGTCTGGCACACAAGCAGATGTTTGATCAGTCTTAGAACTCAGTCTCACCTAGAACAGAGGAAAACTAAATGTCTCACTGAAGACTGGACCCTAGTATTTTGAAATGTCATGGTACTGACCATTCTCATTAAGATTGAGCTAACAGGCCTTACTAAATACATCTATGTGGGCATATGGACATTTATGTAGCCAGAGGGGGTCCTAGTGAGTCCCTTCCTGGAGTTTATCTCTTAGTAATTTATTGAGAATAATCATTACCTCCAGATCTTCTCCTTCTTCCACTTTTTTTCCCCCTGTTCTTTATCTTGCTCTTCTGCTTTGGGGTTAAAAATGCTATTACTATTTTTTTGTATGTGTTAAAATTTAAAAATTGATAGCTCTTAGTGGCTTTCATTTAGTATGATGAATAGCCATAGTATGGTCATTGCCCCCAAAAGAACTATTTTTCTCTGGTGGCAATGTAGTCTCTGTGTGTGTGTGTGATATTTATATACATACACAAATATAAATATATATGAAATGTATATATATATATAATCATTCTAACAAAATCTTCTCTGCTTGCAATCGGTAATAAGTTCATTTTATCAGAATACAACTGAAGGTATTCATGACAGCCTAAAAATGTAAAAATGCCTACAGAGGATATAAGTGTATTGAATTTTCTAACTTTACTGTTTCTCAAACTATATCCTAACCAGATGGTGTAATCTAATTGTATCAACCTAGAAATATATAGGATTTTATTTTAATGTTAAAAAGGTCAGTAGCTTTGGAACTTAAAGTATTTCCTATCTTCTTTTTTCTCCTGGAGGCTCATAGTCAAAGGATTACAAGATATCTTTAATAAAAAGTAGAATTTTAGAAACTTAAATTTACTTATTCATCTTTCATATATAGTTAAGTTTGTTTAATGAATACTCCCTAAATATATGGCAAAGCAATATATATTTTATTGAATGAGAAGTGAAATTTATAATAATATGCTTGATGTGGATATAAGATTTCTTTTGAGGCAATTGTTTGAACTCTAACTATTATTAAACATTATATCTTTTTATCACTTCCAACCTTATTTCAGTATTTTATTGCTTTACTTCAACTTGAAAATGTTTCAGTTTTCCTGAATAGTATTCTACTAGCTTCAGAATGAAACCGTGTTATTTTCTTATTCTGCTTGGATTTTTGGAACTTTGTTATCAGATGCATTTTAATTAAAATTTTAAAATTATCCTCTGTATTCAGGGCTCTATGCTGACCATTTAAGGGAAGCTTATTTTTTCAAAAGGAATCCTTACCTTTATTCAGCTTCTAACTTAAGAATATAAATTTATTCTAATAAAATAAATGCAACAATTATAAAGTAACACATTAATGAGATTAAAATAAATAAGTAAAAAAATGTAATTGATTCTATTAGGATTTGGGACCAAATGAGCATTTTATTAAAGGGAAGGTTTACACTGACAGTTACAAAACATTGCCTCCTTCATTTTTGGATGGGAGAAAAATGTCTCAGAGGTGAGCACATGATAAAGGGTCACTCAGTAGCTAATGCTAGAGTGGATAATATAACTCAAGCCTTTTGACTCCAAGCCAGTTCAGTGTCAGATTTCCTGAGGTTCTGTGTGGACTGGACATATCTTTCAATGTTGTATCAACATATATAAGATTGCTTGCAATGCGATCATATGAAAGTGACTGGCCAAAGCACTTTTAGTTCTGAGAAAGAAGAAATTTGAAATTTCTTTGATATAGATAGGCTTGTTTAGCACTTCTGTTATAGGAGAGATTCAACAATAATAATGCCACTATTATAATGCCATTTCTGTAATAATAGCACTTCTGTTATAAAACACCATTATTATAAAAATGCTATTATAAGAAATGCTCTGTTATTTAGAATTGCTTCAGCAATAAAAGTGCTAAAAAAAGCCTTATATTATAGAAAATTATTGCAAATTTTTCTTGCTTTGCAATGAAATTTTCATTCCAAATCTTATTTTATTCTCTTGTAAAATGGCTCTCAGATTTTATTCTGATGACTCTGAGGACTGGGCCAAATTGCTGTTTAGGACAGGAAATTGCTTGACAGCAAAAGTCTGCTTGGTCAAATAAGTTGACTTCCTACCTGTCACTTTCCACGAGGTCAAGTGAACCTTCCTTCTTTGCTTTATTCATTCTCAAATACTATATTCTTTTATTGTCTTTCTAAAATACTATGTGCTACCTTTTTATAAAAGGTTCAGACAATTTTATTTTACTGAAGTTAGGTAGTCACAGTCTTGCTTTTGCATTATGTTCATTAAACAAAAACATATAGTTTAATTGATTAGAACAAAGATAATTTAGGTTTAAATTATACCTCGTCTATACTTTACATAATGAGCAGCATACATTTTAATAAGCTAAATGTTGTAAATATAAGTATAAACTGGGGGAAATGGGGGTTTATAAATATAGAGATGCATTTTGAAAATTATATATCTCTTTTTACAGTATTGAAATACAATGTGATTGTTAGAAGTAAGTAGGGCTGTCCCTTTTTAGAAAATCACGTATAGGATTTAGTAAAGACAAGCTATAGTTCTCTTATAATCAATATTATATCACATGAAATTATAGACTCACAGGTTTTAAGGAAACTTAATGATTATGCAAGTGGTTTCTATACATTTTTAAACACCAGAAAATACATTTTAGAAATGAAATTTTATTCAGAATCCTCAGCATTTGAACAGATAAAAATGACATTTCACAGGCCTAAAATTTCATAAATGTTCAGATTTACAATGATTTTCTTATTATAAAATCAATCAGTGAGTCGAATACGACCCGATGATCACACATTTGAAATTGAAGAGTATACATACTGGTTACTCTCCCCTGGCTGCCTCAATGTATAATTTAGTTCTATGTTATGGCTTGGTTGCACGGTATCAGGAATATCCTGAGTCACACAGATATCTGTAGGTAGTTTTATAAGTATTTAAAATTGTATAACATTTATCCAAAATTATTTTATTCATTTTGGAGCTAATGAGGCACCATATCCTTGTTTTTAGGCCACAATGTTTAAAACAGTCTTCCTCAGCAGGCCTGCAACCCTGTAGATGCTGACATTCTGTCAAGATGAACTCTAGGTAGATATTTGAATACCTATTAGGTGTCTGGAGCAATACTAGGCACTGTGAATACAACGTTAGGGAGAAACCCACATAGGTCTTGCCTCATGAGTAGCTCACTGATAGACACAATAACCAAATCATAACACTGATAGAGAAAGAATTACAAACCAAGGTAAATGCTACAAAAAAATGAGAATTCAATGCTAAGAAAATCTATACATCAAGAGGAGGCAGGCCTAATCTTGAGGGGGGGAGGATGAATGTAAAGGATCTATCAGGAAAGCTTCCCTGAGGAAGTATCGTTTGAGCTAGGGTTCTCTTCTCATTAAGTTACCTATCAGTCTACACAGAGGCCTCTTCTAAATGGCATGTAAGAAATCCCCTCTATCTCTTACTCTTCATTTCCCTCAGGGTGACCTGGAAGTCTTCTATTCATATGTCTTCTTGCTAGAGTCCTGGATCTGTTCTGCCATTCCTGTTAATGGCTTTATGGGAGAGAGTAGGAAATAATTCCATCTAGCTGCAGTAGAGCACATATTCTTCTTGGGGTGGGGCAGGAAAGAGAGAGAGAGAGAGAGAGAGAGAGAGAGAGAGAGAGAGAGAGAGAGAGAGAGAGAGAGAGAGAGAGAGAGAGAGAGAGAGAGAAACAGTGGTCTCAAGAAACCAGGGAGGAGAACAAGGGATGTCCATCATTCTGGCTGGATCACAGGGAGAAAGGGATTTGAAAACAGGTTGCAGAAAAGGTAAAGGTCCAAGAATAATTTGAGCTCAAGATCAGCAAATGCCTCAAGTAGAAAATAAGGGCAGAATGTTGGACTCATTTCTTTGCAATATTCCTTTTTCCAGGATGTGAGACCATTAAGTCCCACACTCCAATTTTTTGGTTCTTTAGATCCCTGAGATTGAAGAAAGCTCTAGGGCATTAAAATATAACTTTCTGCTCTGCCTCTGTGGCCTGTGCTACAAATTTGAAAATGTCCTAAGGGGAAAATAAGTGGCAAATGTTTGACTTTCCCAAAAACCCTCAAGTCTTAGTTGTTATGGTTGCTTTTTAAATGGCTTTAAAATTTTTAAAAAATTACATACTTGGAACTTTGAATCAAACAGTACAAAAGCAATTTGTGTAACCAAAACGTGTTGTATCCCTATAATATTCTGAAATTAAAAAAAATTTAAAAATTGCTCCAAAGAAACATTAATTAGACTACTGACATCTTGCTTGTCAACAGAAACACTGGAAGCCAGAAGCACATGCCATAATATCTTCAACTTTGATACCAAAAGCACATAAATTCAATATGATATTTATAGTATAATTCATTCATTCTAAAGAAAATATTAGAAAATTTCATCCAGCAATATCGAAAAAGGATAACATATCAGGACGGAGTAGGATTTGTTCCAAGACTGCAAGGTTGATTTAACATTTGAAAATAAATTAATGTAATTCACTACACTAAAAAGTAAAGAGGAAAATGACATGACACATGAGCGGAGAGCCTTCATGAATGGGAAAGTGCCATTATAAAAGACACGCCAGAGAGATCTTTCGCTCCTTTCACCATGTGAGGACATGAGACCAATCATCTACCAAACAGCAAGCAAGCCCTCACCAGACATCAAAACTAGTATTCCCTTGTTCTTAAACTTCCCAATCTCCAGATCTATGGGAAATAAATTTCTAAGCTTATAAGCTACCCTGTTTATAAGCTACCCTGTTTATTGTATTTTAGCAGTTCAGATAAACTAAGATAAAATTATAGTATCCCCTTCCTTTGGAGAAAAACCATTGTATTTAAATTATTATAATTGTTATTCTGCATTCATCACATATATACAAAATCCAAATAATAAAAAATATTCCAAATCTGTTTAACTGCAAAAAAAATGACATGACAATCTCAGTAGAGTGAGCAGAAACATGATATAATTCAACATCCATTCATGCAAACACTCATAGCACATTTGTAGAAGAGGACTTTTTAAATGTAACATAGGGTTAAAATACTTTACAGGAAAATCATACCTAATAGTGAAATGTTAGAATCTTTTCGTGTGAGATCAAGAGTGATACAAGAATACTGCTATCGACTCATTTATTCAATGTTGTAATGTTGTACTTGCAATAAGGGAAGAAAAATAAAGGAAATAACATTTTAAAAGAATAAAAATTTCACTAAATGTGACATGATTGGGTACATATCAAATAAAAAAATCTATGAAAATATCTTTAGGATTAATATACAAACTCAACAATATTACTGAAAACAAGATTAACATAAAAATCATTTGTATTCCTATGTATCAGCAGCAATCAGGTAAAATATAATTTATGATATATCTTTACAAAAACAAATAAATATTAAATGACTAGACACATATTTAACAAAAGATGTAGAAGACCTATATAGAAAACCATAACATATTATTGAGAGATACTAAAGAAGAAGTAAATGAATAAAGAACTATAGGATGTTTGAAATATTCAATATTGTAAAGCTATTAATTCTCCCCAAATTTATTTGTGAATTCAGTTCAAAATTCTAACAGGTATTTTGTGGAACTCGAAAAGCTAATACTAAAGTCTACATAAAAATTCAAAGTATCAAAATAGACAAGACAATCTTGATGAAGAAGAAGTTAGGAAGACTTGCTCCACCAGATATTATAACTTATTATAAAGTGGCAGGAATTCGAACAGTTGGCAAGAATTGAGAAATGGACCAAAGGAACAAAAGAGAGAGCTCAAAATCACATTGTATTGATTATCTATATCTATATAACAAACCATTCCAAAACTTAATGGCTTAAACAACAACAACCATTTAGTTTATCACATGATTCTGTGAACTCAGTAGGATGGTTCTTCTGCTTCATATGTGGTCAGGTGGAGCTGCTGTCTCTGGGTATTTCAATAGGCATGGAACTTTCTAGAGACCTGATTCACATGTTTGACATTTAGCACTGTCTGTGGGTTTGGAGATTGTTAGGTTTATTGATCTCAGCACCTCAGATATCCTTCATTTGGCCTCTCCATGTGGCTTGAACTTCTCACACGATAGCAGCTGGGTTCCAAGAGGGAGTGTCCAAGCTTATGAAAGCTAAAACTACCCCTACCTTAAGGTTTAGTCTTGGAAGTTACACTTTTGTGTGGCATCACTTTTGCCACATTTTAATGGTCAACTAATGTCACAGGGTCATCCCAAGTTCAAGGGGAGGGGTAAATATAGTCTGTCTCTCAATGGGAGGAGTGGCAAAGAACTTTCTGGCATCTCTAGTCTACCACACAGAGCCATGCATATATGGGTACCTGACTAATGCATAAATAGCACTGTGGGGAAAGTTTTATCTTTTCAAATAAATTATACAAAGTGAATTATAAAAAAAGTGGAACTTGGCTCTACATCATACCCTAATAAAAAATAATTCCAGTAGGGCTCTACACTCAAATGTCAAGATAAAAAATAATACTTTAAACAATGATATAGGAGAATATCTTCATGGCCTTGGAATAGGAAATGTTTTTTAATCAGTATACAAAATGCATTAATCATGAAGGAAAGTATTAATAAATTGAACTACATTTTATTAGTTACCACAGGTATGGTACCCATGTCGCATTGCCTTGACTCATCTCTAATTTTAACCATAACTAGTAGATAGACAATTTCAAGCTGACTCAGACATACCTCTCTGACAGCATCTCCCCTCAAGTGCATGGTGCTCATAATTCTATTCCATGGCCTAAATTTAGCAGCATCAGGGAATTTCTTGTTCAGTGTGCAAACACAACCTGGGAGTGTGAAATTAAGGCCCCTAAACATCATCCATAGCAGAGTGAGAACTGGGATAAATGCTCCAGTTTCCTGTCTTTTAGATAGACAAATCTGGGAGACATTTTGTACAATTCACAGGAGATTCTTGCAGAATTAATTCTTACTTCCTACAATGATGATGTCAACAACCTTTAGCTTTTCTTTCTTTCCTAATTTTCCCTATTACCTCATTTCTGCTACATAGGATCATTTTCCAATTAAACTACCTGTATACAAGTGTTTGTCTTGGGTCTATTTTTGGAAAACTCGAACTGAAACAACATTAAAATTGAGAGTTTCTATTTATCAATGGCATTATTAAAAAGATGGTCCACAGAGTAGGAGTAGAAATTTCTAAAAAATATGCATGTAAAATGCTTATATTCTGAAAATTAAAAGAAAACCTCTATTAATAAAAATATGCAGACAATCCTTCAGCAAAATGGATGTTTCATGAACAAGCCTTTCACCAAAGAGATATAAAAATGGCCAGTAAACATAGGGAAAATGTACTTAATTGCTACTTAAAGTTCAAGCACAATGAGATGCCACTACATACCTGTAAACCCATTAGAATGGCTAAAATTGTTAACCATACAAATTCTTCTACCCACCTAGTGGGGTAGATATGATAGTGAATTGATACGAATTGAAACAATCAATTTGGAAAACTGGGATCATCTACCAAAGTTAAAGATGTGCAGATCCTTTGAACTAGTAATTTCATTCTAAGATATATACCTCATAGAAATATATGCACATGTGCCCCCAGAGCACATTGTCTGTAATAGCCAATAACTGGAAAGGATCCAAATATCCAAATGGATCTCCTATTATGATTGGAGAATATATATATAGTATAGGAAATATAATGAGATATAATGCGGCAATGAAAATGATTACCCTACAGGCGTCCTCAAACTATGGCCTGCGGGCCACATGCGGGTGTTTTTGCCCGTTTGTTTTTTTTACTTCAAAATAAGATATGTGCAGTGTGCATAGGAATTTGTTCATAGTTTTTTTAAACTATAGTCCAGCCCTCCAATGGTCTGAGGGACAGTGAACTGGCCCCCTGTTAAAAAAGTTTGAGGACCCCTGCCCTATGCACATTATATTATAAACATACACAGAAGAATGTGTACTACATATTTCCACATATGTAATAAACTAAGTTATATTTAGTGATGACCACATAGTGGTAAAGGTATTTAAAAAGTGGAATGTGCTCACATGGTAGTAATATTCATTGGGTGATGGGCAGGTGGGGGGTTGGGGTGGGTAAGCTCACAATTAATGAAGATGGAGCGCACTGTATGGGGGAGGGGCACACCTCTAGTCCTGGCTTGGGTGAGGCAAAGGCATTATTTGTAACCAAAATGTTTGTATTACCATAGTATTCTGAAATAAACAAAAAAATAAAAAAATTAAAAAACTGGAATGTAATAATCATAAAATCAGGGTGGTGGTTAGAGAAGAACAAGACAGCTGTGATTGGGAATGGACATATGGGGGACTTCTGCGGTGCTGGAGACATTCTGTTATAAACTAAATGTCAAGGCAAACAATTACGGAAAATTTCAAACATAAATAAAAGCAAAGAAAACAATTTGGTAAACTTCTAATGCTTATCACCAGTTTTAAATTTATCAATTTATGACCAATCTTATTTCATCTCTATTACCCCATTACTCTTACCCATAACACGGATCATTTTGGAACAAATCCCACATCTTGTATCATTTCATGTGTAACTATTTTCATGTAGCTGTAAGAAATAAGGTATTAAAAACATATATTCATAATATATTATCAAACAAAGACAATTTCTTAACATCATTAGTTTTTCAATCAGTATTCAAATTTTCCTGATATACTCAATTATTTTAACAGTTGGTTTGTTCAAATCAGGATCTACCAAATGGCCCACCTCTTATATTTAGCTGCTATGCCTCTTGAGTGGGGTGACTGTACATTCTAGATTATCCAGAGTCCTATTTTTAATAGCATCCCTTTTCGGTTTCTAAAATATCCTGTGTTGGATGAAAATGTATATGGTCACTCTACAATTAAGTCTCCTTTCATCTTTAAGCTCCCACTCCTTCCTTTTTCTTTTTCTTATATTTTGTTTTTGTCATTGGAACAAAGTAGGTCATTTGTCATCTTGTGTTTTCTATGGTCTTGATATTTGCTAAGTACATCTCTCTGGTATTGTTGAATATGTACCTCTGTCCCCTATATTTTCTGTAAACTGGAAGTTAGATCTGGACGTTAGAGTATTCTCCCCCTAGAGTTTGATTTGGTTCAGATTAAATTTGGGATAGGGGAGGGAGAATATTTCAACGGTGATGTTGTTTACTTCTGTTACAATGACTGTAACATGCATTTGACTCTCTTTCAGTTAAGTTTAGCAGTCATTGATGATCATTGTCTAGACATATTATTTCAAAAGGAGTTACAAAACGGTAATAAAATATTAAAATAATAATAAAATATTAATTATCCATTTCTTGATCTAGGAGGTACTTATATGGGCTCAACTTTATAATACACTGTACTTCACTCAACCATTTATAGACTTTCCTGCACATGTGTTCTTTCATGAAAATATTTTGAAAACACATGTGTGTATATATATATATATATATATATATACATATATATATATATATATAACTACATATAGGTATGGCCATGGGGGGATAAAAAGGTGAAATTGGTGATAAATATTTTTAAATTATAATTATGAAATTAATATGTTTTGTATAATATATGAGGCAGAAATTATTCACTTACCAAAAAAGAAATTTCTTCAGTACTTTCAGTACTAAAAGCACATTTTAAATAATTGTGATGAATGATAAATTATTCCAGTGTGGCCAATTGTTCATGAGAATGTCTAAACTTGTTTTCTATGTTGAACTGATGTGAGAAATGTGGTTAAAAGTAGAATGTGATGATGGAGAACAGAAAGAAGACACATGTGGCTTTATGAAGGTTAAACCAACTCTTGAGGAGAGTTTAATATCTTTTTGCTGGTATCTATTAATAAACATTACAGTGTTTGATGAATAATTAAGAGATAGATATACAGTTTTTAAAATGACGACTTGATTGGGCTTTTGGATGTCAAAGATTTACAAATGTTTATTCAATTTGATGATAATAGAGTGATTTATGTGTTCTGTACTCTATATATCAATTGATTCTAGATACAATCACCAAGAATAGATTACCCAAGGTAATACTGCTATATTTAAAAATATATAAAAGTAATAAGGTCCCTCCCAGCTCATTGATAGAGATGGAAAATTAAGATTTTTTTCTATTTGGTAGTGGGAGTGAAATTCAGAGTTTACAACTTTCTTGCTGAGGAGGGATTACTATCATAAAGCAAATTTCCATAAAACTACATTTTGAATCATATTTCATGCTAGGTCACTGAATTTAATTACTTTTTGGAAAGTGCAAAATAAAAAAAAAATTTAACCTCATTGGCCCCTGGGAAAATTTGCCATTTACATTCAGGCTATATTGGTTGTTTATGGCTAACAAACTACAAAAAGCCTTGTACACATTGATTGATACTTATTGTGAATCTTGCAACTTGGTTCATAATCCTCTTCCAAGCCATTGTATTGATGACTCATCTATTTCTCTATTCTCACTGTACTTTAGTTTCTACTACTGCAATGACTTTTTTCATTGGAGGCAGTAGAGCATAGAAGTTGAAAAGAATGACCTCTGAATACAGACTGGGCTAAAACACTTGTAACTATGTAAACTTGGGCAAGTTTCTTAACCTTTTTGACCCTCATTTCATTCACCTGCAGAATGATAATATTAGTGTGGCTTCTCTGTTTTAATGATTAAACACATGTGTAACACCTTTGACATATAAAAAAAACCACAGCAGGTCGTAGTTATCTCCAGCGTGCATCCTTAAGCTCATTTACTTTGTTATATACTAAAGGTGTTGCTGCCAGAACTAAACTATCATTTGGTTCTTGAACCCGAAAAAGATCTATTCTATGATGTTCTTGCCTTCTAAATGCTATTTCTCTCAATCCTTCATGACTAAAACTTCCCTTTTTTCCCAGTTACTTCAGCTACTCTTCATCCTAATTCCAATGGTTTCCAAATGTTTGTACTTCATGGGCCAGAAAAATATTGAGAGAACAACATAGGATTATCAATTTCTTACTAAGTAAAGATGTTAAAATAACCAACAACATCACATCCTGAAATTATGAAATTGTCTGTGTTATTTTTTATTGTCTGTGTTATTATCAGGAACAAATTATCTTTGTTCCGGAACAAATTATCTTTGTTCCTGATAAACTATATTCTCCACAAGGTAGATACTACTCAAGAGTCTACCTTGATCACTCTGATGTACAGGATGTAGTAACTAACATATTATACTAGGTTCAATAAGTTAAGTGTTTTTAGAATGAATAAATAAAATATCTCTATTATTTAATATAAGAAAGATATTTTAGCAAAAAATGAAAGTTGGAATTCTTAAATGTATATATGAAAAATATTCAGTGCCAAAACATACTAGCATCAAAAAGATGTGTTATTATTTTGTTGATACAGGTTGTCAATTTGTTGATTTATATTCAGGAGTGAGATACTAGATGAAGATCACATGTTCAACCTTTTCTTGTACTTTATTCCTTTATTAAATTGCAATTAGTGCCAACATTCTAGATTCAGATAAGTGTGTTGATAAAATTCTAAGCTACACTCTTAAGGAAATTTTTTTCAGTCCAGAAAATTTTGGTTAAAGCCTGGCTGAGTCACGACACTGTCTCAGACAGGCCAATACTTTTAAACTCACTTAAATATATGTTTGACAACTACACAGTAGGATTTGGGCAAAGACTTAATTTCTCCTATTAAAATTTGAATGCCCCCTTCATTTAATAGCTCTCTCTTTAGTTATCTTATTGTACTCTTCTTTGAGTTCCCTTAAAATAAATTTTCACTCACACATGAACTTAATGAATAAAGTGGAATTTAGGAAAATAAAAAGAGAAGGCATAGATTACACAGTGTATATATTCTAACTCAAATGATATATCTCGTGGAAGTTCCCAATTCCTCTTCTCAAACTCATAGCCACTAAGATCCTTTCTCTCTGGTGTTCTCCAGCATTCCTGGCCTCTGTCTCCAGCAAAATATTTGATTATTTCTGAAAATCTTTCCTTTTTTTCCAATTTCTTCTCCCTAATGCAGAAAAAACAAAGGAGTATAAGTTGATCCTCTTCAGTAGATGAGATTGATGCAGTTTTAAGATAAAAACTCCTGGGGTGGACCCCCTAAACAAGTGTCTCAGTGTTTCAGGGAAAATACGGAGGGTGAGTATGGGGAGTAAAAGTAGCTGGAAAGTCGTAAATGATTACCAGCATGTTATGGTTCTTGTTAGCTCAAAAACAACCTTGGAACAATTCATCTTGTAAATAATTTACTGACTTGAATTTGTGCTAGAATTCTGCAAGGTGCTGGTGTTAAACTGTGGAGGGACTGGCAGGGAAGTGCCAGTAGGGGAAGTAGGAAATCCCTGAATTCAGATCCTGCCAATGATGTTTATTTACTAACATTATGATTCTGAAATAATTGCCCTGAGCTATAAATGCTTCATTAGCAAAATGAAAATAAAATAGCACCTACCCCCAAAGCTGTTAGGATGAAGTATTCCCCTCGGTGCCTGACACATCATAGTTATTCCATCGAGCGCAATTTTCCCTTCCCATCACCTTTAGTCTCCATAACGTCCTCATAGTTAATTAAGATAAAGGGGAAACAATAATTTTAGAGCCTAAGGTAAATCAAGAAACAATTCAACTAGTTCATATGGGTTGCCTACTCTATCTCAAACTTTGTTGTATAGAAAGGGGATAGAAACAGGAGTAAAATATATTCTCTGTTGGAGGCTCCTATAGCCTAGAGATTCCTTAGGATAGGGAGGAATCTTAAATGTTATCTAGTCTAACTACTTCTTCAGCAGATAAGACCTGAAATAAGTAGGTGATAATCAGGTGTGTAAGAGATGTAAAGTATTTGATAGGGTGCATATGTTCTGAGAGGAATCTTAGATGGCCAACATGAGGCTCCCCAGTGGGTGGTACTACTTTGTTTAATTGACCATGATCTACATTGTTAGCATGTATCTGGTGCCTCAGTGTCTTTGCACATAAGGGGAGAATCCTTTACTACCTCTTTCTGCTTCTGATGACCCCAGGAGTTCCTTAGCTTCTAGCCACATCATTTCAATCTCTGTCTGCATCTCATATCACATTCTTTTCTGTGTATCTTTTCCTCTTCTGTTTGTAAGGATACTTATCATTGGATTTAGAGCTCAACTGTATAATCCAGGATAATCTCATCTCAAGATCTCTAATTTTTTCCCCAAGTTATTGAGGTATAGTTGACAGTTGAAAATTATATATATTTAAGTTTTACAATTTGATGATGATTTGACATATGTGTACATTGTGAAATATTCACCACAATAAAGCTAATTAACATGTTCATCACTTTACGTAGCTACTATTTTTTTGTGTGTTCATGTGGTAAAAATACTGAAGATCTGCCTCTAAGCAAATTTCAAGTACTTAATAGAATACAGTTAACATTATTTTATATTAGGTCTCCAGAACTAGTTTATTTTTTATAACTAACACTTCGTACCGTTGACCAACATCTTTCCTTCACCTCCTACCTCCAGCCCTTGGTAACCATAATTCTGCTCTCTGTTTCTATGAACTGGACATTTTTAGATCTCACATATAAGTGAGATCATGCAGTATTTATCTTTCTGCATCTGGCTTATTCACTTAACATAATGTCCCCTAGGTTCATCCATGTTGTTGCAAGTGGCAAAATTTCCTTTTTTAAAAGGCCTAATAATATTCCATTGTGTGTGTGTGAGTTTCTTTACCAAAAAATCCATTGACAGACATTTCTTTTTTTTCCATATCTTGGATATTGTGAACAATGCTGGAATGAACATAAGTGTGGATATCTCATCAAGATACCAATTTCATTTCCTTTGTATATATACCCAGAAGTGGGATTGCTGGATCATCAGATAGTTCTATTTTTAAGTTATTGAGAAACCTCCATACTGCTTCCCATAATGGCTGTGCCAATTTACATTCACATCAACAGAGATCAAGGGTTCCCTTTTCTCTACATCCTTGTCAACACCTGTTATCTTTCACATTTTTTTATTTCAGCATATTATGGGGGTACAAATTTTAAGATTGCACATAATGCCCTTGTCCCCCTTCCCCCACAAGTCTGAGCTTCAGCATGACCATCTCCCAGATGGTGCACATTTCATTCATTATGTATGTATATACCCATCCCCTCCTCCTCCCTCTCCACTGCCCAATACCCAATAAATGTAATTCCTATGTGTCCACTTAGGTGCTGATCAGTTAATACCAATTTGCTGGTAAGTATATGTGGTGCTTATTTTTCCATTCTTGTGATACTTCACTTAGTAGAATGGGCTCCAGCTCTATCCAGGATAATATAAGAGGTGCTAGACCTCCATTGATTTTTCATGGCTGAGTAGAAATGCATGGTATACATATAACACATTTTCTTAATCCACTTATTTATTGATGGGCACTTGGGTTGTTTCCACATCTTTGCAATTGTGAATTGTGCTACTGTAAACATTCTAGTGCAGTTGTCTTTTTTATAGACTGTCTTTTGTTCTTTTGAGTAGATGCCCAGTAATGGGATTGCTGGATCAAATGGTAGTTCTATGTGTAGCTCTTTGAGGTATCTCCATATTACTTTCCACAAAGGCTGTACTAGTTTGCAGTCGCATCAGCAGTGTAGGTGTGTTCCTATCTCTCTGCATCCATGCCAACATTTATTGTTTTGGAACTTTTAGATAAAAGCCATTCTCACTGGAGAGAAATGATATCTCATTGTGGTTTTGATTTGTATTTTCCTGATGATTAGGGATGTTGAGCATTTTTTCATATGTTTGTTAGCCATTATTCTGTCTTCTTTTGAAAAGTTTCTGTTCATGTCTTTTGCCTACTTTTTGATAGGGTTGTTTGATTTTTTCTTGCTGATTTTTGTGAGTTCTAAGTAGATTCTAGTTATCAGCCCCTTATCAGATGTGTAGGATATGAAAATTTTCTCCCATTCTGTAGGTTGTCTGTTTACTTTCATGACTATTTCTTTGGCTGTGCAGAAGTTTTTTAGTTTGATCATGTCCCACTTATTTATTTTTGTTGCTGCTTTGATTGCCTTTGGGGTCTTCTTCATAAATTCTTTGCCTAGGCCAATGTCTAGGAGAGTGTTTCCAACATTTTAGTCTAGATAATAGCTCTTTTAACAGGTGTGATGTGATTGTGGTTTTGACTAGCATTTCCCAGATGATTAGTGAAATCAAGCATCTTTTCATAGACCTGTTGGCCATTTGTATGTCTTCTTTTGAGAAATTTCTATTCAAGCTCTTTGCTCATTTTTGAGTTATTGTTTTTGCTATTAAGTTATAGGGGCTCCTTGGATATAAATCCCTCATTAGATATACAGTTTATAAATATTTTAACCCATTCCATAGATTTTCATTTTGTTGATTGTTTCCTTTGCTGTTTAGAAGCTTTTTAGTTTTATGTAATCCCACTTGTATATTTTTGCTTGTGTTGTCTATGCTTTTAGGGTCATACCAAAAATTGCTTGCCTGGTCCAATGTCAGGAGGTTTTCCCCTATGTTTTCCTTTACTAGTTTTAAAGTGTCAGGTCTTACATTGAAGTCTAATCAATTTTGAGTTGGTTTTTGTATATCGTATAAGACAAGGGTTCAATTTAATTCTTCTGCATGTGGATATTACGTTTCACAGTATCATTTATTGAAGACACTGCCCTTTCTCCATTGTATGTTCTTAGCACCTTTATTGAAGACCAGTGGACCATAGATTAATGGATTGATTTCTAGGCTTTATATTCTGTTCCATTGGTCTATATGTCTGTTTTTACACCAAGATCATATTATTTTGATTACTATAGCTATGTAATATATTTTGAAATTGAGGAGTGTAATGTCTCTAGATTTATTCTTTTTACTCAAGATTTCTTTGGATAATCATGGTCTTTTGGGTTCTATATGAATTTTAAGATAGTTTTTTCCATTTCTGAAAAGAATGACAATGGAATTTTCATAGTAATTGAATTGAATCTGTAGATGACTTTGGGTAGTGTGGATATTTTAACAATATTAATCCTTATAATCAATGAACATGGGATATCGTTCCATTTATCTGTGTCTTCTCTAATTTCCTTCATCAATACTTTATAATTTTCAGCATAAAACTTGTTCACCTCTTCAGCTAAATTTATTCCTAAGTATTTTATTCTTTTTGTTGCTATTGTGAATGGGATTATTTTCTTGATTTTCTTTTTGGATAGTTTGTTGTTTGTGTATATAAATGTACTTGATTTTGTTATATTGATTTTGTATCTGCAAATTTATTGAATTCATTTGTTCTAACAGTTGTTTGGTTGAATTTTTGGTATTTTTATGCATATATGTTCATGCCATCTGCAAATAGGGGTCATTTCACTTCTTTCTTTCCAATTTGGGTGTTTTTTATTTCTTTTTCTTGTATAATTTCTCTAAGGCTTCCAGGACTATGTTGAAAAAAAGTGGTGATGGTGGGCATCCTTGCCTGGTACCAAATCTCAGAGGGAAAGATTGCAGTTTCTCCTACTGATTATGATGTTAACTGTGAGGTTTTCATACCTGACCTATATTGTGTTGAAGTAAGTTCCTTCCCTATACCTATTTTGTTGAGTTTTATTCATGAGTGGATATTGACCTTTGTTAAATGCTTTGTCTGCATCTATTGAGATTATCATGTGGTTTGTCCTTTTATTTTGTTAATGTGTTGTATCACATTGATTGATTTGCATATTTTGAACCATCCTTGCATCCCAGGGATAAATCCAACTTGGGCATGGTATTTAATCCTTTAATTGGGCTGTTGAATTCAGTTTGCTAGTATTTTGAGGATTTTTGCATCAGTAATCATTAGGAATATTGGCTTGTAGTTTTCTTGTAGTGTAGTTGTCTGGTTTGGGTATCAGGGTGATGCTAATCTCATAGAATGAGTTTGAAAGTCCCCCCTCTTCTGTTTTTTTGAAGAGTTAAAGAATGATTGCTATCAATTCTTTGAATATTTGATGGAATTCACCCATGAAAGCCATCTGGTCCTTGGCTTTTCTTTGTTGGTATTGTTTTGATTACTGACTCAATCTCCTTATTTGTTATTGGTCTGTTCAAACTTTCTATTTATTATTGATTCATTTTTGGTAGGTGGATGTGCTTAGAAATTTATCCATTTCTTTAGGTTATCTAATTTGTTGGCATATGATTACTCATAATAGTTCCTTATAATCCTTTCTATTTCTGAAGCATCCAATGTAATGTCTCCTCTTTTGTTCAAATTTTATTTCTTTGAATCTTTTCTCTCTATTTTTTTAGTTATTCTAGCTAAGGGTTTGTCAATTTTCTTTATCTTTTCAAAGATTTCACTCTTAGTTTTATTGATTTTTATATGTTTTTATTCTCTGTTTGATTTGTTTCTGCTCTAATCTTTATTAGTTCCTTCTGATTACTTTGGGCTTTGGTTTTTTTTTTTTTTTTTTTTTGTAGTTCTTTGAGGTGTAAAGTTAGGTTGTTTATTTCAAACCTTTCTTTTTTAATGTGGGCATATATTACCATAAAATGCCTCCTTAATACAGCTTTGGCTGCATCCCATATGTTTTGGTATACTGTGTTTTAAGATCCTTAATTTAATTTATTTGAAAAGACTATTCTTCCAAATAAGTAACATTCACAGGTTCTAGACATTTGAATATGAACATGACATTTGGGGCTACCATTCAACCTACCACAATTCATCTGGTCTCTAAGACAAATATTAAACAGCATACTAGCATGATTTCTGAGTAAATAAAGACTTCTCACAGGATTTTGCTGACATCA
Organism: Microcebus murinus; assembly: GCF_040939455.1. Taxonomy (NCBI): domain Eukaryota; kingdom Metazoa; phylum Chordata; class Mammalia; order Primates; family Cheirogaleidae; genus Microcebus; species Microcebus murinus. The sequence goes on along the minus strand of NC_134108.1, from coordinate 59,203,117 downwards.
CATATCCCCTACTTTTGCTACCATGGTTATTATTTGTTTTGTAGGAAGGCATAGCAACATTATTATGACAGTGGATGATAGTCACCAATTTTATATTTAAGTTTTTTTCCAAAAGACAGGGAAAGTGAATCACTATTTGATAAGTGTTAGGCAGTTTTTAAGCTAAAAAGATCAAAGGGTTTCCCAAAATATCTCTTTAGAAGTTGGTCCTGATTTGGTTGGAGAGGAGAGAATATGTTTCAATCAGGAGGTAGATGAAAATGTCCTAGGAAGTTTGTGGATTTAACATTTTATTTCTTTAGTCAGGATTATAGATTGTTACTTTAGGAATCTTAGATATCTACAATGCTATTCACATTTCCCCTTGTCTTTGAATCATATGAAAATATTTTTAGTCAGCAAGAGTATTGACAAACTTATCTTAGGGCTACATGACTTTAGTTCAATATGAAGATGTGGCCATAAATGTTGAAAACTACTGCTTTAAAAGTCAGGCAGAGATAAATATTCTCTCTCTCTCTCTCTCTGTTACATTGATATATTGCACTGTGGTGATGTCAGGTCCTTCAGTGCATACATCACTAAAGCCACACACATAGTACCCACCAAGCAGCCTTCCATCATCCACTCCCTCCATCCCCCAACCTCTTTGTATCTCCATTGTCCATGATTCCTGCCCCTCTCCAAAAATATATATTTACTTTCTCTTCTTCTGGTTTTATTTACCCAATTCCTTGTTCATACAGTATGAGGTTATATTCTCAAATAATTTACACCCTAATAGGCATTACGTTTGGCCCTGATTTGGGGGAAAACCAGGCTAAGACTGAACTGAGGAATCTTGTAGTCGTATAGTGTAATGCATAGGATATTGTGCAGCTTGTAATATGTGATCTTGCCATCTTTTCCAGTACTATTAATGCTAGATAGTACTGTAGAACTTGTTTTGTTTTTATTTCTGGCAACTCTGGTACTGAGTTTTGCTGTTGGTTTTGAATTTCGAGGGAGTCTCTGAGCTCATTGAAAATTCTTTCCCTCACCATTAAGACTTCCTACCTTTCTCCTTTTGACTGTGAGGCAATCTTCTGCAATAACTGCATTCATTAATTTAAAAGGGTCAGTTACTTGGAATGAGAGTAAGAAGAGTGGTTCTTAGGAGTTATATGTAAGTTTTGAGTGAATGGAAATAATAGTTAAAATAATAAACCTCACATTTTTAAAATACTGCATGTCAGCTGAGTTTAATCCTAATATCCCCATGATGCAGGTTTTAGCTCCATTTTACCTTTAAGAAATTTGACTCCAACCCAGGTGACACTGGCCCCAAAACATGTCTTAGATGACCTTAAGATATTCTTTCTGTGAATGAGTTAAAGTTCTAGCTATAAAATTCATGAAATGTTTGAATAAAGAACCGTAGGAAGTCAACACCCTATCTGAGATTCTGTCCCTTTTGAAATAAACACTGAGGCTAACACAAACAAATTACAGAGGAATTAGTTTTTGATATAGAAAACACAGTTTCAGGGTATGATGTTATTTTTGATGAAATCTTGAAACAGAACAAAGCTGCATTTAATGGACTTGATCCTCTTGATAATATACTCAGAGTTTATAAATCACAGACTTGCTCCTGTGTCTGCACAGAAAGAATCCGGAGATGTTAATTTTTTGTCATTTGGCTTCTAGATGTCCTTGGCGTGTACACCCCTATGGAATCCAGTTCATCTTCAATCTGTCAGAAAACATCAGAGTTGGTTTTGACTCCTTATGTCCTGGGCCTGTGCACAAAAGGTGTGAGTACACTGAAATAATGAGGCCAATTTTACTGTAGTCAAGGGTCTTCTAAAATGATTTTATAATGGTTGGTGTATTGAAATGAACTCACCCAGTAGTTCTAGGCTGAGAAGGGAAGGGCAATTTTTGGTTAACATTAGAAAATGTCTTTCCTAGAATTATCTTAAATGTGCAGGTTCATTCCTTGACCCAGAAAAGGCTTTGATGAACATGACTCTAAGTTAAATAAAGAAGTTTAATTTAGTGAGGAGAAAAGATTGTTTTCCAGTGTTGTTATCAAATAGCTTAAATATTACCAAATGATAGATATTTATTCACATATGAAATTTTACCATTGTGGACTAGCATCTCTTTTATTGAATTTTCAAGAAGGTAACATATTTAAGATCCCATTCTCTCTGTCTCTAAGGCAGGTTACTATCATATCAAAAGAAACACAAACTTTGAAAGGCTTATTAGTTATATTAGTGGTTACATTCATATGTGACCTTTTAATGCCTCAGGAAACTAATTTTGGAATTGTATATATTTGTAACATGTAAGCATTTTTAAGATAATTATTCTTGGGTTTGGGGGAAGTGGGTTAGTTTAGGGAGACAAAATGATTATTCTCACTAGGGAAAAATTAGATTTTTTGTTTTTTATTTTTAGGGATTCAGACATGACTTCAGATGCCAGTTTACAAATTTTGAGCCAATTATTGAGTCTTCATTGCTCTTCGATGAGAATTTGCTTAGTTTTTTAAAAACTGGAAGAGGACTGAATAACTTAGTTGAATTTATTAAGCAGACAAAAATCTATTAAATAAAATCTCTTTAACTTTACATGTCATGAATCAAATTATGCTACTTTGTTGTTTGTTTTTACTAAATAAATTTATTTTACTTCTTAGCTGAATACTGAGCCTATTAGGCATTTCTGACCAACAATGTAACTTTCTTTCTTCACTTTTGATTGACCCCAAAGGAAGGACAATTTCTCACATCTGCCAGGATTAATGAATTCAAGTTTTTGAATTCATGAGCTAGTAATTTTGAAAAGTTTGAAGTGCTTTTTTGTTTGAGGTGAGGATAGATTGAAGAATAAGGTGTTTCTTTTCTTTTCTTTCTTTTTCTTTTGAGAGACAGTCTCACTATATCAACCAATCTGGAGTGTAGTGGCTATTCACAGGTAGGATCATCACAGCACACTGCAACCTCAAACTCTTGGCCTCAAGCAGTCCTCCTGCCTCAGCCTCCTAAGGGATTACAGGCACGAGCCACTGTACTCTGCCCAAAGTGTTTCTTTTTATACTAGTAGACTCTTTCTGTGGTAATGAAAATGCAATCAAATATTTTTAATTAAGGAGTAATAGCTGTTTCCCATGAAATCGTGTTCTATTTATATAGCTTATGTTTTATTACACATACCAATTAGGGATTGTTGCAGGGAATAGCGAGCCACTCAAACTAGCCCAGGTATTATCGTAAGACTTCTGGGGAGCCTCAGGGGACCTAGTAGTTTTGGCAAGAATTTTAATTTTCAGCCAGCCTTAATGGAGGAGAATTAAATATGACAGTTCATTCTCTTATTTTGCTTCACAATTTTTAAAAGAGAAGCACATGTATGACATTTATTTCAGTAGTTAGAATCAGGTACAAATGACACTTTCAACAAACAACAATTCTTTCTACATAATCTAGCTGTCAATGAAGTATGTCAGTGTATTTCAGGAGCTTTTCAAATAATTCAATTAGCAAAACTTCGTCAGTGGAGTTGATTTTCAATATTTCCTTTCCCAGAGTTTCCTGAAATTGTGATTTAAACATTAAAAAGTGATAGAACTTTCTTACAGATCAATTATAAAATACACTGTCACTTTTTTAAAATTTCAAATCTCCTTTTGATAATCTGTGTGCTTATTCTTTAACTCTCTTCCTTTTCCATGTTAATACAACAGCTGTATTGAGCTGACCTTCCACAGTATTCCCTGTTTTGATAGGTGCATCTATGTTAAGTGAATTAGATTCCTTTTTAATTTTTTTAGACATTATTTTTTTCTTACAGATGTTCATTCTAGAGCCCTTGCGTCATCTTGAGACTTTTCCCTTTATCTTTTTCCTGGGCTCACTCCCTCTTTCCTGAATCTCTTGGTTTCCTGACAACTTTTCAATGTAGTTAATTTTCTAGAAGATTCCTGAGAATACATAGGAGGTAAAATATTTGTGGCCTTGAATTTACCAGAATACCCGCAGTCCATAATTATATTGATTTATACTATGGCTAGTGGCTGAATTTTAGATTGGAAATAGTTTCCCTTAAAACTTTGAAGGTTTCTCTTCACTGTTTTAATATTTCTGTCTGGAAACCTGACACTATTCTAGAATCTGTTTTGGTTTCTCTCTTTCACGTTAGAATCTTTCTTTACATCTTGGGTGATCCTTGGCTATTTCTCTATATTTAAGAGTAAGGGCTGAATAATTATTGGGAAAGTCTTTATAATGGGATAGATTGAGAGGTGAGGTTTATTATAGTGTGATGAAGTGGTAACATGGCTTTTTAATTGAGAGAGCCTAAATCTTGTATATGCACATGTATTGCCTACACCTTTTAGTGTCTCTAGCATGGAGGGTAAAACTTTTTGGGATTTTGAGGTAAAATTGGCAGCTTCCTATTGGCTTCCTTCAATTTACTTCAAGGTTTCCGGTTTATCTGGTTTGCTAAGCAGTTACTATTCACCCCTCTGTGTTATAACATTTTAGTAATGTTTTCTATATTGCTTATCTGGTAGCTCCTCCTTTCCTTTTCATCCTTAAGGGTTTATACCTTTTAAAATTCTTTCACTGTCAGTGTGGTTCTCAAAGGTGAGGAATAAATAACTGCATGTATTTATGGTCTTATGTTTAATCAAAAGGTCATAAATATTTTAGAGCAGCATATGCAAAAGATAGTGATATTCTATGGTGTGGCATTGATACTATTTAAAATATTATCATTTTGTCAATATGTACAAGTAAAAGGGAGTATAAATGCTCTGAAAGCACGAAGGCCTGCCTTTCTCAGCTCTCAAGCTGTTTTCTCAGCAGAAGAGCTAATTCACCTGAAACCTTTACAAAGCCTCCTGCCTGAGTTCTCCCCTTGCACATCACAGACCCTTCTGTCATAACACTTAGTACATTTTCTTCTATCTGTTTATTTATCTTTTTTCGCTAAGCTCCAGCTCCTTAAAGGCAAATATTAAGTCTTAGTCATCCTTGTATTCCCAGGGCTTACACTGCTTGGCATATAGTGGGTGCTGCATACATGTATACTGAAAAATGTTGAATAAACGTGTTAATAATTTACATAAATTTTTGAAAAACTCTTAACATTTCATACCTAAGGTAATTAATTTCCAGTGTTTTCCTCTTCTGCCCATCCTCTTCTGTCATTTTCTTCTATTCTGTCTACCCCTTTTTTATTACCTCCAACCCCAGCAAGCAAGATATACTTTTACTCATCAGTTAAACTAAGTGGCATAGGTATATTTTAGCATATTTCTATTTCCTACTTAACTTTATAATATTGAGGCTATTTAATTATTTGAAGTGTTCTACATTTCACAACCATTTTTCCCACAATGAGGCAACATAATCTTTTTCTTTTTTTTTTCATTTTGGCATATTATGGGGGTACAAATTTTAAGGTTTCAAAAAATGCCCTTCCTCCCTCCCCCCACCAAGTCTGAGTTTCCAGCATGACCATCCCCAAGATGGTGCACATCTCATTCATTATGTATGTATATACTCACCCCTCCCCCCTCCCACCTGCCCAATACCCAATTACTGTAGTACCTATGTGTCCACTTAGGTGCTGCTCAGTTATTACCAGTTTGCTGGGGAGTATATGTGGTGCTTGTTTTTCCATTCTTGGGATACTTTACTTAGTAGTATAGGTTCCAGCGCTAACCAGGAAAATATAAGATGTGCTATATCACCGTTGTTTCTTAGAGCTGAATAGTACTCCATGGCATACATATATCACATTTTATTAATCCATTCTTGGATTGATGGGCACTTGGGCTGTTTCCACAGCCTTGCAATTAAGAATTGTGCTGCTATAAACATTTGAGTGGAGGTGTCTTTTTTGTAGAGTGTCATTGGATCTTTGGGGTAGATGCCCAGTAATGGGATTGCTGGATCAAATGGTAGATCCACTTGTTATCACTTTAAGGTATCTCCATATTGCTTTCCACAGAGGTTGAGCTAGTTTGCAGTCCCACCAGCAGTGTAGGAGTGTTCCTCTATCTCCGCATTCACGCCAGCATTTATTGTTTGGAGACTTTTTGATAAATGCCATTCTCACTGGAGTTAAGTGATATCTCATTGTGGTTTTGATTTCCATTTCCCTGATGATTAGGGATGTTGAGCATTTTTTTATATGCTTGTTGGCCATTCTTCTGTCTTCTTTAGAAAAGTTTCTGTTCAACTCCTTTGCCCACTTTTTAATGGGGTTATTTGATTTTTTCTTGCTGATTTTCATGAGTTCTAAGTATATTCTAGTTATCAGCCCCTTATAAGATGCATAGGATGCAAAAATTTTCTCCCATTCTGTAGGTTGTCTGTTTACTTTCATGACTATTTCTTTGGCTGTGCAGAAGCTTTGTAGTTTGATCATGTCCCATTTATTTATTTTTGTTGCTGCTGTGATTGCCTTTGGGGACTTCTTCACAAATTCTTTGCCTAGGCCGATGTCTAGGAGAGTGTTTCGAACTTTTTCCTCTAGAATTCTAATAGTTTTATACCTTAGGTTTAAGTCTGTTATCCAGCGTGAGTTGATTTTTGTGAGAGGTAAAAGGTGTGGTTTCTGCTTTAGCCTTCTACAAGTGGCTATCCAGTTTTCCTAGCACCATTTATTGAAATGGGATTCTTTTCCCCAGCGTATGTTTTTGTCTGCTTTGTCGAAGATTAGATGCTATATGTGGATGGTTTTGTATCAGGATTCTCACATCTGTTCCACTGGTCAATATTCCTATTTTTGTGCCAATACCATATTGTTTTAATTACTACAGCTTTGTAGTATAGTTTGATATCTGGCATATTAATGCCTCCCATTTTGTTTTTGTTGCCTAGAATTGCTTTTGATATTCGTGGTCTTCTTTGGTTCCATACGAAGCGTAAAATTATTTTTTCTATATCTGTGAAGAATGCTGATGGGATTTTAATAGGTATTCCATTGAATCTGTAGATAATTTTAATGATGTTGAGTCTGCTGATCCACGCGCATGGTATGGATTTCCATTTGTTTATATCCTCTGCTATTTCCTTCCTCAGTGTTTCATAGTTCTCCCTGTAGAGGTCTTTTACCTCCTTGGTTAAGTATATTCCTAGGTACTTTAATTTCTTTGTTGCTATTGTGAAGGGAATTGAGTCTTTGATTTGGTTCTCAATTAGATTGTTGTTGGCGTATATGAATGCCTCTGATTTCTGTGTATTGATTTTGTATCCTGAGACTTTACTAAATTCATTGATCAGTTCCAGGAATTTCTTGGTTGAATCTTTGGGGTTTTCTAAATATAGTATCATATCATCAGCAAACAGTGAAAGTTTGATCTCTTCTGACCCTATTTGGATACCTTTAATTCCACTTTCCTGTCTGATTGCTGTAGCCAGGACTTCCAGCACTATGTTGAATAGAAGTGGAGATAGTGGGCAGCCTTGTCTGATTCTGGTTCTAAGTGGGAATGTTTTCAATTTTTCCCCATTCAGTATGATGTTGGCCATGGGTCTGCCATATATGGCTTTATCGTTTTTAGGTATGTTCCTTCTATGCCTATTTTATTAAGTGTTCATATCATGAAGGGGTGTTGAATTTTGTCAAAAGCTTTTTCTGCATCTATTGAAAGACTCATGTGGTCTTTGTTTTTGCTTCTGTTTATGTGGTGAATTGCATTTCTAGATTTACATATGTTGAACCATCCTTGCATCCCTGGGATGAAGCCCACTTGGTCGTGATGGATTATTTTTTTGATAAGCGTCTGGATTCAGTTAGCTAGGATTTTGTTGAAAATTTTTGCATGTATATTCGTTAGAGATGTTGGTCTGTAGTTTTCTTTTTTTGTTGCATCCTTTCCTGGTTTTGGTATCAGAGTAATATTCGCTTCATAAAAGGTGTCGGGGAGGTTTCCGTTCTTCTCGATGTTGTGGAATAGTTTCTGCAAGATAGGTACTAGTTCTTCTTTGTAAGTGTGGTAAAATTCGGGTGTGAAACCATCTGGACCGGGACTTTTCTTTTTAGGGAGATTTTTAATTGCTGTTTCTATTTCAGCTGTTGAGATTGGTCTGTTCAGGAAATCTATTTCTTCCTGGTTCAGGCTAGGGAGGCTGTGTGTTTCTAGAAATTTGTCCATTTCCTCCACATTTTCTGGTTTGTGTGCATAAAGATTTTTGTAGTATTCATAAATTATATCTTGCATCTCCTTGGGATCAGTTGTGATATGTCCTTTTTTGTTCCTGATGGAGCTTATTAGAGAGTTCTCTTTTCTGCTTTTCGTTAGCCTAGCCAGTGGTATTTCAATTTTGTTTATTTTTTCATAGGACTAACTATTTGCTTTATTAATCTCCTGAATAGCTACCCTGTTTTCAATTTCATTTAGTTATGATTTCATCTTGTTGATTTCACTTCTTCTGCTGGGTTTGGGGTTGGTCTGTTCTTCTTTTTCCAGCTCTTTGAGTCATTTCTTTAGATTGTCTATTTGTGATCTTTTTGACTTTTGGTTATAGGCATTTATAGAAATAAACTTTCCTCTCAGAACTGCTTTAGCTGTTTCCCAGAGGATTTGATAACTCATCTCCCCATTGTCATTTTGTTCATAGAATTTTTTTTTTCCATCTTGATTTCTTCATTTATGAAGTAATCATTTAGTAGGAGGTTGTTTAATTTCCACATTTTTGTGTAGATGTGTGAGTTTCTGTTAGGGTTGATTTCTACTTTTATTCCACTCTGATCTGAGAAGATACATGGCATGATTTCTATTTTTTTAAATTTCTTGAGGTTTACTTTGTGTCCTAGGATATGATCAATCTTAGAGAATGTCCCATGAACATATGAGAAGAATGTATATTCAGTGGATTTGGGGTAGAATGTCCTGTAAATGTCAGTCATACCCAATTGTTCTAGAGTTTTGTTTAAATCCATTATTTCTTTATTAATTGTCTGTTTGGAGGATCTGTTTTGTGCTGTCAGTAGGGTGTTGAAATCTCCGGCGATTATGGAGTTGCTATTAATCCATTTGCTTAGCTCCAGTAAGGTTTGCTTTATGAATCTGGGTGTACCTAAGTTGGGTCCATATATATTTAAAATTGTTATCTCTTCTTGTTGAACTGTGCCCTTCACCATTATATAATGACCCTCTTTGTCTTTTACTACTTTTGTTGGTTTAAAAACAAAATCATCTGAAATTAGAACTGCCATGCCAGCCTTCTTTTGGCTTCCACTTGCTTGGAATACTGATCTCCACCCTTTTACTTTTAGTCTATATGCTTTCTTTCAGGTTAGATGTGGTTCCTGAAGATAGCATATACTTGGCCTGTATTTTCTTATCCATTCAGTCAGCCTATGTCTCTTGAGTGGAAAGTTTAAACCATTCACATTTATTGAGAGACCTGATAGGTAAGGTAGATTACTGTTCATTCTGTTGGGTTGTATGTTGTTGCTTTGATTTCTCTCTTGAGCCCTTGTAATATCTGGCTTTAATCTTTGGGTTTTGGTTGTTTTTATATTCGTGAGTTTTTATTATGATGTTCTGTGGCTAACACTGTTTTGTGTACTTCTTGTAGGGCTAGTATTGTCTTGGTGAATTCTCTGAGACTTTGCTTATCTGAGAATGTCTTAATTTCTCCTTCATATATAAAGTTTAGTTTTGCAGGGTACAAGATTCTAGGCTGGGCATTATTTTGTTTCAAAAGAGTTAGAGTGGATCCCCATTCCCTCCTTGCTTGTATTTTTTCGGTTGAGAAATCTGGGTTATTCGGATCTGTTTTCCTTTATATGTAACTTGCTTTTTTCGCCTAACAGCTTGTAGGAGGGTCTCTTTTATTGATATTTGGTCAGTCTGATGACTACATGGTGTGGCGTTTTCCTGTTTGCATTGTATCTCCCAGGAGTCCTTTTGGCCTCTTGTATTTCTAATTCTAGGTTACTGGTTAGACCTGGGAAGTTCTCCTCAATTATTTCTTCAAAAAGCTTATCTAACCCTTGGGTTTTTTCTTCCTCCTTCTCTGGAATCCAGTGGACCCGCAGGTTATTTTTCTTTGTATAATCCCACAATTCTTGTAAGCTTTGCTCATGTCTCTTACTTTTCTGTTATAACTCTATGATTAACTTATTTGATTTGAATGAGTTGTCTTCAAGCTCTGAGATTCTTTCTTCTATTTGATCCACCCTATTTTTGAGGCTTTTCACTGTGTTTTGAGTTTCCCTGAATAAATTCTTCATATCGAGGATGTCTGATTGATTCTTCTTCAAGATGTCAATCTCCTTAGTGAATCTTTGTTCCAATTCTTGAATTTTCTTTGTAGTTTCTTTTTGTTGGTTATCCATTTTTTTTGCATATCATTGAGCTTTCTTATAATCCAATTTTGGAATTCTTCTTCTGTCATTTTAGTGTTTGGGGATTTTTCAGATTCCATTTCTTGAGAGCTGGTGTATCTCCTAGGGGGAGTACTTTCCATTTGCTTTTTTGAATTGAGTTGGGCCCTCCCCATCTGGGTCAATTGCTAAAGCTCAGCCGTCTACTTTTTTGTAGTTTCTTTATCAACTTCTGGGGGAGCTCTTCCACCATACTCGGAAGGTTCCCCTGACCAGTGTAGCTTTTGGGGAAAGTGGGTTTTCTTGTCCCCCCTCCAAGGGTGGAGCCTACCACTTTCGGCAAGAGAGATGCAAGCTGAGGGGAGGTGGTATCTCCCCAGTCTGCCCTGCACCCTGGTGCCCCAGTGGCTGTAACTCCCCTCTGTTGTTAGACTTCTCAGTAGTTCATTGATGGAACCAGGCCTGACAAGCCAATGGCAGATTGTGAAGGGGCGGGATTTGCCAGGAGAGACTCTAGCCTGGGCAGAAGAGGTAGACTTGCCCACTGACGGCTGGGCTGTGGACCCCCTCAATGGCTACTGCTAGCCCACTCGTAGGGCACCAGTACTGGGGGCGACTGATTAGGGTGCAGCCGGTGCCGGGTTGGGAGCCTGGATCAATAGGACACCCCGTAGCTTCCTCCTCGCTGTCTGCCCTACTGCCTGTTCAATCGGAGCAATCGCTTTTACTGACCCGCCCTGTGCAGTCTTATTCGCCCCGGGCAGTTCCAACTTAGAGCCCCCGCTTAGTCTCCCTGGTTACCAGAGGGGAGACCTCTAACCACCTCCCTGGTCCGTCAGATCAGTTTCCTCCCGTCTTGTAGCCGTCCTAGCACGGGGCTCAGGGGGGACCATGCTGCCTTTCACCATCAACCGCACCCTCCAGCACCCTCTTCTTCTGCTGTGATTTCACACCAGTTTCACACAGGTCTCTGGCTGGGTGGGTGTGGAGGTCAATGGGGAAACAAGGAGTTCTCCTGTGGATCTGATCCCACTTCACCACCTGGCCAGGTGGGCGGGCGCCCTCCCACGAGCCCTATTGTTTGCTTTGCACTCTCCAGAAGAATGCGATCTTATCTCCTGATCACCTTGTTTATCCTTTTATGAGAGTTCCACGTTGCTCCTCTGCGGATTCTCGATGCTGTCCTTGTAGTGGGGAGATCCACTCCCGTGTAGGAGGCCAAGATCTGTGTCTCCTTCTTTGGGAGAAGGAGTCCGATGGGTTACTTCTACACCGCCATTTTTTCCGGATTCAACATAATCTTTTATATGTTGTCCATTTACTAGCATTTATCCGACATCCTTGCCTGTCCATTTACTAGCATTTATCCGACATCCTTGCCTGTTGGTATCAATATGGATGGCATAAAAAAGGTAGTGGCCAGGCTTAGACATGATTGTAATTTAATTCAACAGTTATTTACTGCTCATGTATTATCTTCAGGACACCTGCATTTAGCACAGCTTGGAAATCAGTATGAATAAGAAAAACTTCTGCCATTAAGGAGTTTACATTATAAATGAAAAAATATAGAATGGCGCCCTATCAAAAGGCCAGACAAATGAGTGTTACGGAAATTCAAGTGGGAGAGCTCACTAATATGTGGAATCAGAAACAGTGTTTTATGGGGAAGGAGCATTTCAAATGTGCTTTGAAGAATAATAGAAAGAAGAAAGAATCCAATGTAAAGAGATGGGGAAGTAGGAAAAGAGGCAGAAAAAATAATGATTGTGTTTGGTAATAGTAAATAACTAGATTATTTGGCTAGAGAGTAGAGGATATGATATATAAGGATATGTGGAAGAAAGAACTGGGAAATACAGACCAGCCTATTTTACAGAGGACTTTGAATGTTGGACAAATGGTTTTTTGCCCAGTGAAGTAGCCAAGAGGAAGATGTTGAAGGTTTTAAGCTAGGATACAGTAATACTTGAATCACAAAATGAAAATATTAGTGAAGCAGATGGATTGGAAGAGGTTAACAAGAGAAAAAGACCCATTACAAAGCTATGCTTGTAACTTGGGAAGAAAAAATAAGTTTCTGTAAAGAGTAAAGACAATAAGAGTAGAACATACCTTTTTTATATGTTCATTATTATCTGTTTATATTCCTATTCAATTGTTTCCTCATTCTTTGTCTGTCCCCTCCCACTAGAATGTAATTTCCCTAAGAGCAAGAATACTGTCTTTTCCCTTCATCCCTGACCTCCAGTGTCTAGAATAGTGCTTGCAAAATTGTAGTTGCTCAGTAAATGCTTCTTGAAGGAAGTAAGGGGATAGATAAGTAAAAAAGAAAAAAGGAAAATCAAATAGGATAGTCTCAGATGCATGAAAAAAGTGAAATAATTTCCAACAGGCCAGCAGTCTCCGTGTAATGGAGTGAACTCTCCAATTAAAAGGCAAAAATGGTCATGTTGGGTTCTTAAAATTTCAATTGTGTGCTGTCTAAAGATTCATACTTAAAACATAAAGAACCAACAAAGATGTAAGTAAAAGGATACAAAAAGTATCCTAGATAAATACTAACCAAAAGAAAGATACTGTCACCATATTATTTTCATACTGAATACATAATTCAATATAAAGTTAAATGGATGATATAAATATATGTATATGTATTAGAAAATTAAATATGCCTAATAACATTACTTAAAATGAATAAAGTTAATAATAGAGTATTGTACATTTCAAAATTACTAAGAGAATAAATTTCTAATGTTCTCACCACCAAAAAAATGTTAGTTATATGAGGTGATGAATATGTTAATTATCTCAATTTAATTATTTTTCATTGTATTTATAAATTGTAACATCACTTTGTACCCCATAAATTTATATAATTATAAATTGTTAATTTACAATAAAAATAAAATTCATTCTTAATGTCTTAATATTTATGTATAGATTTTAGCAACTGACCTACTACTTTTAAATATTAATAAATAAGTTAAAAAATAAATTAAATATATAATCTAAAGTTTGGCTTAAAAAATATAGACATAAATAGAACTACATGGAAGATTGGAAATCCAAAGTTCAAAAAGATCTTAACATACTTCTCTCAGTAACTGACAGAAGCTTGATCTGATGAGTCTATATAGAACTTCCATAGAAATTTCTTTTCAACCACTTGTGTAATATTTAGGCTGAATGAGAAAAATAAGGGCATTACAGACTAGAGGAATAGCATAAGCTAAAGAACAAAAATGAAAAAAGAATATGGTTGATGTACAGAGGACATGGGGAAGGGCAAGCATACAGGAGCTAGACTGAGAAGAGTGACATAGATCGAGGATTTCCAGCTGGAGAATAGCACAATCAGATTATGTGAGGAAGATTATTTTGATGAGAAACTGGAGAATGCATTAAGTGGCAGAGACTGAGATAGAAGACATCAGTCCTGAGTTAAAGTAGTATCAGTGAAGATTGAGAAGATGATTTGGTTTTGGTCAATGTTATGGAAATAGAATTGTTAGTATCGGGTAACTTATTGAGTGGGAGAATAGCAAGATTGCTTCTAAGTTTCTGGGGTAGGTGGATGGAAATGCCATTAGCCAAAATAGGTCCTATAGCAGGAAGGAAGGTCAGGGGGATACCTGTGACACTTGGGATTTAGACTAAATTTTATTTAAAATTCATTTTGTAATTTTAAAATGCTTGTGATAGTGCAACAATGGAAAAGTTTGCACCTTCCTATTGAGTTCCCCCCCCCCTCATTTAGCCAGATAACATGGCATCTCTGACTTAATGAGTATAAACAACACTTGAGAGATCTTTACCTGGTGTAGGCAGACCTCAGCTTAAGTACTGGCTTTGTTATTGCTTATGTGACTTTGTTTATATGTCATGTGGTTCTGTCTTTTTGTTAAATAACAATTTGCTTAAGTTCCTGAGTATAGAATATTTCTCAGTCCATCCCTTAAAATATCATCTCTAAAAACATACCAATGTATCTGCCCTCAAGTGTGCATGATCTGAATCAGTGGATGTGTGTGCTACCTCTACTGGGTTCAATGCAGTTCCACCAATTTGATACATGTCAAATCTGTTGCTTCATATTTCACATTCTTTTCATATTTTAAGAACTAATTTTTCAAAAGTTAAAAACTTGACAAAAATCACAGTGTTGGTTATGATTTGATCAATCACAAATTGCTATTTTTTAGAAGACAAGAATTGTAATGTTCCTGATACAAAGAAAAGATAAATATTTGAAGCAAAGGATATCCCAATTACCTTTGATCATTACACATGAGAATATCACATGTACCCCCAAAATATGTATAACTGTTATGTATCAATAAATATTTATACATTAATTTATTTATAAAGTATCTTCTTATATTGAGAGTATGTATAGTGCTTTAAGTTTCTTAGATGACAGTGTATTTCTTATAAATCAGACAATAATTATGCAGCTCATGTACAGAAATGAATTGTGTCTATTCTAGGAGTTAAAATGATCAGCACAAATTTGTTTACAATATTTATCACATTTCATAAATATATGTTTTTTTGTCTTTTCATCAATATAAACACTTAAAAGATTTAGTAATTATGGCTTTTTCACTGTTTTGCTTTTTTTTTTTTTTAAAGGAGTGAACTGTGCCATCATAGGAATCTTTAGAAGTTTCTCACTAGGAGATAAACCAAATTCTATGTTCATGTTAATTCTCAGAATTGAAACAAATTGGCTTTGGTGATGACTGTTTTTAAGTGTTCAATTACATATTGTTCTTATAAAATGTCAGCAATGATGATATATTTTCTAGGGTGCTTGAAGAATTTGATGACTTATAATTACCACTAAATGATAGGTTTCCCAATATTGACCTCAGTGGATGTCATAGCTGTATTGGTTTCTGTGCCAAAGAAGGGTCAACTTCTGAGAATCCAATTGCACGTTTTTAATTTTGTAAAATTAAAAATCATCTGCAAATTGTCCTTAGCTCTTGCCATTTTCTGGGCAAGGCTCCAAAAGTTCTGTCAGATCATATGGCATATTTTTGCTTTGTATTAATAATGGTAGCAATAATAATAAGAGTATACAGTAGCTAACTATGTACCACGTGCCAGGAATTGTGCTGAGTGATTTATATGCTCTACTTAATCCACAAAACAGCACTTTGTGCAGGATATAATTATTATTCTCATTTTACAAAAGAAATTAAATAATTTGCCCAGGGTCACACAGATACTATGTACCAGAACTGGGATTGGATCACATATTCTGCTCAAATGTGTTCAAAGCCTCTGTAAATGGAATTTGCATAGTTTTGGGAAGCAGTGGAGGAGCACAGAATGGCGCGTTTGTTTCTGTGGCCTGACACCTGGGTCATCATTCATGACAGCTTGATGTACATTCACTGATTCCAAGTGTCAGTTGAGAAGGGCTGATGCAATGGCCCCATAGCACTCACATTTGTTGGAAAATTCCATGTTGATCTTTATTTAAAGAAAAAGAACAGTTGCTTAAGCTTTCGAGGTTGGGTTTTTCTGTCATAGTGCATGATTTTGAGTGTTGGGAGTTGGTCTGCATGCCTGAGGTGTGAAGATGATGATGCACTTCCTGTAGGTACGAAGGCACTCAGAAATAAAGCAAGGCCATTGAACTGTCATTTGTTGTTCTTCCTACTCAGGCTTTTAAGAAAAGAAACTAAGGTCAATTAACTGGGAAGCTTAACCTCTCTTAGCTTGTCTTTCTTTGCATAGGCTTTTAGCCTTTTAAATAAATCATTTTTTTCTCTTCTCTCCCTCCCAACCCCCTATCCGTTTTAAACACGTTCTTGGATTTCTCATGCTGGGCCTAAAGAGCAGACTGCTTATATTCAAGAATGATTTGGAGAGGATAAAGTGTGCAAGATTTTGAATTCTTGCCATAAGTCCCTGGCAGACAGCCAGGCAGCCTCAGAGGAATAAGGCTAATGAAGGGAGGGTAAAGAAGATCCGGGAGTGCGGCTGGTAATGCAGTATTCATTTAATTGGGAGCAGGTACCGGTGCAAACTTCTCCATTTTAATTGGAAAAAGGGAAGGGGATTGTTAAGGAAGAAGGAAAAAAGAATGCATAAAGTTTTCAAGCCGAGGAGCCAAAGGCAGCCCTGTCTATGCCAGAGAAAGAACTCAATTTAGGGCAATTTGCTCTGCAAGCTGGGCTGCAGCCTCCCCTGGGAATAGGGATGAGGAAGAAAATGAAACCAAAAGAGAACTTGATAAAATCACCTAGCACAGACAATCTCAGTAGAATAGGTTTTACTGAGTTAAATCTGCCCCAATCAATATGATTCTTTTCATATAAGTTACAAATAAAAAGCCACAAGATTACAATAAAAATCGAGACTCGAGCGGTGCTGATGTTGCACCTGGGAGTCTTAAGAAGTTGTTATGGAATATATGTTTTTGCAACTGTAATGTTTGTTTTTCTTTTCACCCTGGTCATGTGAATCAACTCTTTGCTTTCCTTCCTTATCCATTCAGTTTTATATATTGTTTTTTTTCAAAACCGACAGAGGCAACTCTTTCTGCTTAATTTCTTTTGTGCTAGAGGTTGGAGATCGGTGGTTTCTTTTTGTCTTGAAAATGTGTCGAATCTAACATGGTGCGGATTTCTTATACTAATCATGAACAAAGAGATTTCTTATTGTACATTTTTGTGACATAAGGATATATAAATGTTAATGCATGAGTAAAGCAATGAGAGGTAAGATTTCATGGAAGAAGAGAAAACAATGCTTTTTGATACATACAAGATACTATCAAAATAAAACATCCTGTAATTTGATATGTAATAGCAATTGGTTCTTAATATTTTTTGTGATGTAGAAATAGGAGTTTTGATCAGCTGATAGTTTTAATGTGATAAGTTTATTTTGATCTTTAATGAATAAGGAGGCAAAAGACCCAACCAAAACATTTTAGTCTTTCTTCTAGTGTAGTTGACTAATTGACAAAGAACTTGCGCAGAACAGAGACTATTTTAGTACATAAAAGTACATTTTAAAGATAAATATAAAGGACTTATTTAGATCTCATGTTTCCTGCCATTTTTTTGTTATTTGGTTTCTTTAAGATTATACATAATGAAGAATAAAAAGAGATCCTGGTGCTTCGTTGAGATAGATCCTACTTTCAGTCTGGTTAGTTATATGTTCACTGTTGATAAACCTGAAAGAGTGGACTATGAAAATTTTCTCTTTGATGATTCTGCTTGTGAGTTTGGAAAATTTTTGCTAAGTACTAGCCAACTGTGGCCTGCCTATTTTCCTCAACTACTAGAAATTTAGGATTAGACCTAAAAAGACCTGGAAAGTGAAAAGGGTAACTTCTCCAAATGTGCTGCAGTGTGATCCCAAATATTCCATCTTTTTTTTTCTTGATATCATATCATGTTAGATAAATGAATTAATCTAGTCACCAAAAATATTTTCTGAGGACCTCTCTGTGTTAAGCACTGTGGAAGATGCAAAGATGAAAACAACATAAAACTTGTCATCGAGAAACTTACTTTCTAAATGGGAAAGTTAGACAAAAATGAAATACAAAGGCTAAATAGAAAATCAAAACAAGAAAAGAAGATATTCCCAAACAACATATAATTAAGTCTCAATCCATATTTTTTAAAATTTGCGATGCTAATATATGAACGTGGACAATTTGTGTCACATTTGGGGAGAAGCAGTAGATCCAGGTGGTTAATTGAAGGCTGAGAAGCATTTATGGAACTGATGGTGCTTGACCTGCCGTTGTAGGAGAGGATGCAGGAGGTTTTCTATACCCAGTTCAGGAAATGATACACTTTCTTCAGGGTGAGAGACTAGGAGAAGGGAGGAAGTAGCAAACATATTTAAATTATATGAGATTCATAGAAAGAATTAATGGGAATTAGGGGAGGCCACATTGTAGAATGTTATAATCAGAATGTTTTCTTTATCCTATGGTACAGAAACATCTAAAGATTCTTGCTTAAAAAATGTACAAAAGGGATAAAAGTTACTTTCAGAGAAACTGACCCAATAGCAGCACATGGTGTAAATTAATGGGATGGGAGCCTCACATTTGTCATAGTTCCAATTTTTTAACATGACGAAATATTTTTTTTCTCCTGTGTTCTTCTCCACTGATGGAGTCTACACCCACAGAGCTACTTCACAGAGCTTCACCTCCTGCCTATGCTGACAGTGGGCTATCTCCCTTTGCTACGTGTGGCTGGCAGTGTCCACAAATCTGCCAACCCTGAGTGTCACAGAAGTGCAGAGTGTGGGGAAATAGCAGAGAGAAAGGCTCCCTACCCAACTCAGAATTGCACTTGTGCCCCGTTACCCAGAGACTCTCATGAAAATATTCCAATGGCTTTAGTCTCTCAGGCCTCCTCAGAACTGCAGTAAGTCTCTTCATAAGAGAGTTCTGTCACCTCCCCACTTTTGCCTCTGGATCCTGAATGGGTTAGGCAGGGAATGATGCCATATCCTTCATTATGCTTGTCTCCCCCAACTTGATGGTTTCTGGTCCCAGCTAAACTTTTCTCTTCTTCCTCAATTATAAAACAAGACGGTCACACAAATCAATGGTTACAAACAGGGTCTGGTGTGTATTTAATATGAGTGGGAGCAGGCGTCTTCTCTACAGCACGGCCACCCAAATGCACTGTTTGACTCTGGCTCTATAATCTGCTGTAATAACTTCTGGAAAAATAGTGAATTAGAGGGCTTATCTTTATCTCACCCCCATTGTTCCCTTTATACACCTTCTCACAGTGGAACATGTTTAAAAGAAATGCACGTGATTATAATATCTTTGAGGATGGGAGGGGCTTTTCAGCAGCTGGTCCTTTCTGTGGGATTATTGACTGTTAGCATCTTCTTGTTAATCTTTATAAAAAGGCAAATGGTCTGAAGATCTTTCTGCCATGACATTTTCTAAAATGTGCCACATAGGGTACCAACTGCTTTGTTCATGTATAAATAAGATGGCTCTGCTCTGATAACTTAGGCATATTTCTGTAAAAAGGGAAAATATCTATTTAGAGTTGTTTGGAAGTGATCTAATAATTACCAAATTGAAATATAATGGAACTCAATATATTACTTTGAAAATATGAGGTAAAATTATTTTTAGGCATATTTATTTAGAATGATAACAATATTTTATAATGTTTTAATTTCAATAGCACCAATGTCACAGCCGAACAGCTATTAGAGAAATACATTAATTAAAAACTGTGTATCAATTAGGGATGAGAATTTCTTATTAGTTTTCATATGGCCTTGTGCCTTTTTAAGAACTGTTATTTTGTACAAATTTTAATTGAATATATATCTCTAATGGGTAGTATATAACTCATAAAATTCAATGTGTTCTCTTACAGGCAGCACCAATGATTATATTAATATAGGAAAAAAACCAAGTTCAAGTGTCAAAAAAGTTATACCATTGATTTTATTAGGCAATAGCAGATTCAGAGTCAACTAACATTTATGGAGTCCCTAATCTAGCCAGGCATTTTGTTATTAAATGGTATCAATCATTTAACCTACAATTCTTCATAGCATGGAATGACATAGTTGTTCATATTCATATTATAGAGTTAAATGGTGACTCCATATTTAGTGAGTAATAGAGGTAGAACTTGAAACTAGGGTTCCCCAATGCCAACATAGATTTTGCTATTATTAAATTTATGATCCTAGCTTAACTTCTCTTTATCTCAAAATCTACAATACTTTTCTGGAACCATTCAGAGTCAACATTCTTGTGAATTACTACACATTTTTGGTGGATGAGGGAGCATATGAGATAATTATATTTTTACTTCTGATAGGAATATTCCTTTAAGTAAACAAACAGACATGCTTTCTTTTTAATTATTCTTCTTTAGGTGATAAAAGACTGTTAAATAACTTGACTATAATTTTATTATTATGCCTTAGATAATCTTAGTTTTGTACAGCTGAAAATAACTTCTCAACTCTTCTAAATAAATACATTTTTACTTAATTCTAAATTAGTTTTTTTCTTTTATTTTCCCAAGATTTTACTTTGGAAAATTTCAAACCTATCAGGAAACTAGAAAAATTATATAACGAACACTTACATGCCTTTTATCTAAATTCACCACTTGTTACCAATTCACCAAATTTGCATTCTCTATCTCACTTTCTCTTTGTAACAAGTGATGAATTTAGGTTTGAAATTATCTCACTACAATATTTTATACTTTGGGTGAATTATCATGATATTTGCCGAACCATTTAAAAATCAGTTGCAGACATCATGATAATTCATCCTTAAATATTAATACTTCAACATCTATGTCCTCAAGACAGAGACAGTTTTATTCATAACTTTAGTGCTGTGGTCACACCCAAAGCATAAAATATTGTAGCGAGAATAGTACCTGAAATCAACCAATATTAAAATTTTCCCAATAAACCAGTTAATATCTCTTATGGTTGTTTTATTTTTCTTTCTTTTTTTAAAGAAAGGTAAATATGTATATTTATTTATTTATTAAAGACGGTATAAGTGTTTTTATTACATGGATATCTTGTATAATGCTTAAGTCAGGGCTTTTGGTGTGCCCATCACCAGAATAATGTTCACTGTACCTTCCCAATAGGTAAGTTTTTATCTCACATCCTCCTCTCTCCCTCCCCCATTCTTGATTCTTTATATTGCTTTGTGCCCATGAATGCCCATCTATTATCTCCCATTTATTAGTGAGAACATAAGGTGTTTGGTTTTCCATTCCTGAGATACATCACTTAAGGTAATGGTCTCCAGATCTCTCCATGTTGCTGCAAGTGACATTATTTCATTTCTTTGTATGTCTGACCAGTACTCCACGGTGTGTGTATATATATATATATATATATATATATATATATATATATATATATATATATATATATCACATTGTCTTTATCCTCTCATGAATTGAAGGGCACTTAGGTTGCTTCCACATCTTTGCAATTGTGAATTGTGCCATGATAAACATTCAACTGCTGGTGTCTTTGTGACAAAATGACTTCTATTTCCTTTAAGTGGATACCCAGCAGCACATTGCTGGATTGAATGGTAGATCTACATTTATTTCTTTGAGGAATCTCCATACTGTTTTCCATAGAGTTTACACTAATTTGCAGTCCCAATAGTGTATAAGTATTCCTTTCTCTCTGCATCTATGCCGGCATCTATTGTTTTTTAACATTTTGATAATGGCCATTCTGACAGGGTTAATGTGGTATCTCAGTGTAATTTTAATTTGCATTTCTCTGATGGTTAATGATGTTGAGCATTTTTTCATATGTTTGTGGGCCATTTGTCCATCTTCATTTGAAAAACTTTTATTCATGTCTTTTGCCCAATTTTTGATGGGTTGCTTTTTCTTGCTGATTGGTTTGAGTTCTTTGTAGATTCTGGAAATCAGTCTTTTGTTGGATGCATAGTTTATGAATATTTTCTCCCTTTCTGTAGGTTGTCTATTTACTCTATTTATTTCCTTTGCTGTGCAGAAGTTTTTAATTTAATTAAGTCACATATACTTATTTTTGTTGTATCTATATTTGTCTTTGGGGTCTTAGTCATAAATTCTTTGCCTAGACTGATGTCTAAAAGAGTTTTTTCCTATAATTCCTTCTAGAATTTTTATGGCTCCATGCCTTACATTTAATTTTTTAATCCATTATGAGTTAATTTTTTTATATGGCAAGAGATAGGGATCCTGTTTCATTCTTCCACATGTGGCTATCAGGTTTTCCCAGCACCATTTATTGAATAGGGCATCCTTTTCCCAGTATATGTTATGCTTTGTCAAAGATCAGTTGGTTGAAGGTAGATAGATTTATTTCTGGGTTCTGTATTCTACTTCATTGATATCTGTCTCTACTTTTACACCAGTGACATGCTGTTTTGGTTACTATAGCTTTGTAGTATAATTTGGAGACAGGTAACATGATGCCTCCAGATTTGTCTTTTATTTAAGATTGCTTTGGCTATTCTGGGGCTCTTTTTGGTTCGAAATAAAGCTTAGGATTATTTTCTCTAGATCTGTGAGATATGATACTGCTATTTTGATAGGAATTGCATTGAATCTGTAAATCACTTTGGGCTGTATGGATATGTTAATGATGTTGATTCTAACAATCCCTGACCATGGAATGGTTTTCCATTTGTGTGTATTGTCTGTGATTTCTTTCATTAGTATTTTGTAGTTCTCCTTGTAGAGGTCATTAATGTCTTTAACCTCCTTTGTTAAGCATTTTTCTAGGTATTTTATTTTCTTTGTAGCTGTTGTAAATGATATCGAATCCTTGATTTGACTCTCCACTTGACTGCTATTAGTATAAAGACATGCTATTGATTTGTGTACATTAATTTTGTAACCTGAGACTTCGCTGAATTTATAATATTTACTAATTCCAGTAGTCTTAGTGGAGCTTTTAGGGTTTTTATATACAAGATTATATCATCAGCAAACAGGGAACGTTTGACCTCCTCTTTCCTGTTTTTGGATGCCCTTTATTTCCTTCTCTTGTCTGATTGCTCTGGCTAGGACTTCCAGCACTATGTTGAATAGGAGTGGTGACCCTTGTCTTTTTCCAGTTCTTAGGGGAAATAAGTTCAACTTTTCCCCATTCAATATGATGTTGGCTGTGAGTTTTTCATAAATAGCTTTTATAATTTTGAGGTATGTTCCTTCTATGTCTAGTTTGTTGATGGTTTTTATGATGAAAAGTTGATAGATTTTATCAAATTCTTTTTGTGCATATATCAAGATGATTATGTAATCTTTTTATTTTATTTTATGTGTTTAATCACATTTATTGATTTGCATATGTTAAACCATCTTTGCAACTCTGAGATGAAACCCACTTGATCATGGTGGATTATCTTTTTGATGTGCCGTTGAATTCAGCTTGTTAATATTTTGTTTAGGATTTTTGCATCTGTATTTATAAAGGATATTGGTCTGTAGTTTTCTTTTTTAGTTGTCTCCTTTCCTGGCTTGGGTATCAAGGTGTTATTGACTTCATAAAATGAATTAAGGAGGATTCCCTTCTTCTTGATGTTATAGAATAGTTTCTGTAGAATAGGTACCAGTTCTTCTTTGTTGGTTTGGTAGAATTTGGCTATGAATCCATTTAGTGTGGGCCTTTGTTTTGTGTGTGGGGGTTATTACTGCTTAAATCTCTCTTTTCATTATTGATCTGTTCAGGGTTTCTATTATTTCCTGATTTAGGCCTGGGAGTCTGTGTGTTTCCAAGAATTTATCCATTTCCTTTAGGTTTTCTAGTTTCTTTGCATAGAGTTTTTCATATTATTCATAGCTGATATTTTGGTATTTCTGCAATATCAGTTGTCAAGTTCCCTTTTACATTTCTGATTGAGGTTATTTTACCCTTTTCTCTTATATTTCTGATTAATCTGGCTAGTGGTCTATTGATTTTGTTTATCTTTTCAAAGAACCAACTTTTTGTTTCATTGATTCTTCATATTTTTTGTTTTGTTTTATTTTCCATTTTGTTTAGTTCTGCTCTGAGCTTTGTTATATCTTTTCTTTTGCTGGCTTTGGGTTTGGTTCACTCTTTCATTTCTAGTTCCTTGAGATGTGACATTAGGTTGTTAATTTGTGATCTTTCATTCTGATGTGGGCATTCAAGGCTATGAACTTTTACCCTTAAAGCTGCTTTTACTGTGTGCCATAGATTTTGATATCTTGTGCCCCCTTTGTCATTCAATTCAAGGAATCTTTTGATTTCCATCTTAATTTCATCATTAACCTAAGGATTGTTTAGCAGCAGGTTGTTTAATTTCCATTACTTTGTGTACATTGGAATATTTCTTTTGGAATCAATTTCTGGTTTATTCCACTGTGCTCTGAGAATATACATGGTAGGATTTTGGATTTTTTTGAATTTTCTGAGACTTGTTTTGTGGCCTAAATTATAATCAATCTTGGAAAATGCCCCACGTGCTAATGACCAAAATGTATATTCAGTACTTTTTAGGTAGAATGTTCTGTAAATGTCTGTTGGGTCCATATTTTCTAGAGTCCTGTTTAAGTCCAGTGTTTCTTTATTCATTTTCTGCTTCAATGATCTGTCCAGTACTGTCAATGGATTGTTAATAATATATTGTCCTTAGATAGAGGACATATCAGATATTAAACTGATAAGATATTATATTGATAAGATATTACACTTGATCTTAGCCAAAAGGCTGAGAAGCAATTTATTTTTCAACTCAAGATTCAATCAAGGATCATTCAGTATACTTAGTTATCTTGGCTTATTTTTTTCTTAATCTAGAGTAGTCTCTTGTCTTTCATGACTTTCAGACTTTTGAAAAGTACATGCCAGTTATTTTGTATAATGTCCCACTGATTATTTACATATTTTAAGAATCATGTTAAATATTTTTTGTCAAGAATACTAAATGGGTGATCTTTTGTCCTTCTCAGTGTATCATATCAATAATATTGACTTGTTCTATTATTGGCAATGCTTCATTATTTAATTATTTGATTAAAGTGGTGTCTCAGATTCTTCTATTGAAAAGGTAACCTTTTCTCTTGCAATTGGTAGATAACTGAGGGTGATGCTTTAAGATTGTATGAGTATCTTGTTCTTAATGCAATTTTATTCAGTATTTTTGGCATTTATGATGATCTTTACTCACATAAGTTATTACATTAGTGCTCGCAAATTTATTATTTTCTATTTATATCATTCATTTTACCTTTACTAATAGACCTTCTTTAAGGAATAATTTTCTCTTCCCCATCTTTTTTATTTTTTAAAATATAATAACATTATACATTTAAAGAATCTCTTTTTATATTTGATGTGTTATCATCTGTCATCATTATCACTCTTTTGGGTGCTCAGATTATCCCAAACATATGTAGTGGTAGCCCCTTCAAGTTTAATTTTTTTTAAATACCTGTAAATTTATTTTGGTCTTTTTCCTTTTGTTCAAGAATTACGTAATAGAGGATTTTAAAATTCCATTTAGAATGGCCTTAAAAATGTTATAATTTTTAAATTGGATGGCATTGTGGTCAATTTGTATCATTCCTTCTTTATAGAACTTATTGAGATTTTTGTAATGGTTTAATATACAGATATACTTCATTTTATTGTATTTTGCTTTATTATGCTTCACAGATACTGTTTTTTTTAATATAAATTAAGTGGCAATCCTGTGTCAAACAAGTCCATTGATGCCATTTTTCTAACAGCATGTGCTCACTTTCTGTCTCTGTGTTAGTTACATTTTGATAATTCTTACAATATTTTAATTTTTCATTATTATCATATATGTTATGGTGATTTATGATCAGTGATCTTTCATGATACTATTGTTCTGTAATTATTTTGAGGTGTCATGAACTGTGATCATATAAGATGGCAAACCATTAATAAATGTTGTATGTTTTCTGACTGCTCTACTGACCAGCCATTCTCCCATCTCTCTCCCTTCTCCTTAAGCTTCTATATTCCCTGAGACACAATGATTTAGAAATTAGGCCAATTATTAGCCTCTAAGTGTTCAGGTGAAAGGAAGAGTCACACATCTCTCATTTTAATTCAAAAACTAAAAATGATTAAGCTTAGTGAGGAAGGGATATTGAAAGCCCAGATAGTCTGAAAGCCAGGCCTCATGAACCAGTTAACAAAGTTGTGAATTCAAAGGAAAAGTTCTTGAAAGAAAATAAAAAGTGTTATTCCAGGGAACATTCAAATGATAAAAAGGAGAAGCAGCCTTATTACTGATAAGGAGAAAATTTTAGTGATCTGGATAGGATGAAAACAGCCACAATATTCCCTTAAACCAAAGCCTAATTCAGAGGAGGCCCTAACTCTCTTCAGTTCTATGGAGAGTGAGAGCTAAGGAAGTTGCAGAAGAAAAGTTGGCAGCTAGCAGAGTTTGGTTTATGAGGTTTAGGGAAAGAAGCTGTCTCCATAACATAAAAGGGGAAAGTGAAGTAGCAAGTTCTGACAGAGAAGGTGCAGTAAATTATCCAGAAGATCTAGCTAAGATCATTTTGATTAAGGTGGCTACACTAAATAATAGATTTTCCACATAGAAAAAACAGCCTTTTATTGGAAGAAGATGCTATCTAAGACTTTCTTTGCTAGAGGAGAAGGTAATGCCTAGCTTCAAAGCCTCAAAGGATAGGCTCTCTTATTAGCTAATGCAGCTTGTGACTATATCACATGCTACAGAGAAATCTTTTGTGAAAGGAAGAGTTAATCCATGCAGCAAACTTTATTGTTGTCATATTTTAAGAAATTGCCACATTCACTGTAACCTTCAGGAACTACCACTCTGATCAGTCAGCAGTTATAAACATGGAGAAGAGATGTGACTGAATTGCTGTAATCTCATGATAAAACTTTAAGGGATGAGGAATTGCTTCTTATGGAGGAGCAAAGATTACAACTCACTAAAGGCTCAGATAATTATTACCTTTCTTTAGTAGTAAATTATTTTTAAATCAAGGTAGGTACTTTTTTTAGACATAATGCTATATCACACTTAAGAGTCCACAGTGTAGTATAAACATAACTTTTATATGTACTGAGAAACTGAAAATTTATGTGATTTTCTTTATTGCAATATTTGCTTTATTGGAGTGGTCTGGAACCAAACATGAAATATATTTGAGGTGTGTTCAGTTTTCATGAATGTTCCATGTGTGCCTTAGAAAAATGTTTATTTTTTGAGATATGAGGTTGAATATATCTCTCTCTATCTCTATCTGTGTATCCATCTACCTACCTATATATCTATCATCTGTCATTTCATTGATTATGATTTTTTATATTTTTATTTATTTCTTCCACTTCTCTGGTAGAGAATGGGGGTTAAAATCTTTAGATAATATGTTTTTCTTATTTATGCTACCATCATCTGTAGTTTTGCTTTCTGAAGTTGGTCATCTGTTATTTGTTGCATAGAAATTGATAATTCATATCTTCATTGTGAATTATGACTTTTATATTATAAAGCTGTCATTTGAAAATATATCACTTAATGCTTTTTGGCCTAGATTGTACCTTGTCTATTATCAGTATCTCAACCACTGCTTTCTACATTTTTTTTTTTTTTTTTTTGCAATATGCTGGTATACTGTTGCCCATCCCTTTATTTTTAGCCTTTCTGAATCATTTTGTTTTAAATTTTTCTCTGGAATGCAATGTAGCATTGAGTTTTATTTTGTAATCCAACCTAGAAATATTTTCTTTTAATAACTATATTATGAACATTCACATTAACTAATATTACTAGTCTTGTTTATGTCAACTGTTATATCATTTTATATTATATATATGGCGAATACAATGTACATTTTGTGTAATATTTATTTGAAATCTGTATTATATATATTTAGGCTTCTACCTTTTGGTTTTTTAGCTTTAAATGACACATACTTTTACTCCCTCTTATTTAATGATTAATAAGCTTATTTGATTTCTTTTTTCTGTCTTACATTTCTCTCATTTGTTTAGTGACATTATTTATGTTTACCAGAACACATAACATTTACATTCTTATACATTTGTCCACAGAGTTTTTCCTTATTTTGTTTTTCATTTTATATATGCAATTAAATATATTAAATTATTATCATCGGTTATTCTGTGACATTCCTGTAGATATCTCCATGTTGAATGAAGCTTCTACTACAGATTTCCAGAGATGGGCTTCTAGACATAATATCCCATGAAATCTTGCACACTTAAAATTGTTTTTATATAGGCTTTATATTTGAAGGGCAGCTTACTTTCCCCCCGGAATTTCTTGAAAATATTGCTTTGCTATGCTATTGTCTTGCTTTGTATTTCACGTGAGAATCTTATTCCAACTTTTTATTCTTTTCTTGATCTTTTTGTCTGGACACTTTAAAGATTTATTTTATCTTTAAATTCTAATACTTTTCTTACTTTATGTCTAAATTGACCATTTCAGATTAAGTTTTTAAGTGCATGCACTAGAGGCTCATGTTTTCTTTTACTTCTGAAAAGTTTGTTTGGATTATAGTTTTAAATATTAGTCTTATTCTGTTGGTTTGGGTTTTTTGTCATGGACTTCAATTATATGAGTATTGGACAGTCTAATTCTATCTTCTATATTTTTTACTTTCTTAGCCTTTTTACCTCTTCATTTCATTTTCATTCTCTTAGTTGTTTTTGCTCATCATCTAAAGACTCCTTATTACATTTTCAGTTAAATATATTCTACCTTAGTTATGTTTTAATTTAGTCTTTATTTTCAATGCGATTTTGTCTTTTTCTTCTGTTCTTTCCTGGGGTTGCTTAAGTCTTGTTTTACATTTTCATATTTTTTCACCTAAGTCTTAAAATTTCTGATTTGAAGGTAATTGTTTAATATCTGAAAATGACTATAAGGCTATTTGTTTTTGATGAGGGTATTAGGCTACAAGTCTTCTGTTCTTCAAGATTGTTTTAGGGAGAAATTTGATTAACTAGAACAATACTAGTCTCATTTTCTATTTTATTTTTATAGTAGCTTTGATGGATGTTTCTGACATTTAATATTGCTTTTTAAATTTTTTTTACTTTACCTGACCAGTAATAGCATGGGTAGCTTACTAAATTCGCTAGCTCATGTGTGCTCTCTTCAATTATTATTGTGAAGTATCATTTATTTAAGAGATCTTACTTTTTAGAAAAAGTGTTGTGTGCATTTGATTCTGTAATTTTCTTGTGTTTCTGTAGGCTTTTAATTTCTACTACTTGTTTCTCTCTTTATTATTACCAACAAGCTTTTAAGCAACACTTTCCCTTCCTATAACTACCATCTCTAATCAGATGCCTCTTTAAGTTCCTTCCTTTTGATTCCCCAACAGTCAGTTATCTAATCTACCTGATAGCAGAGCTATTCTCAATATTACTTATTTAATCTAAGATTCTTTTTCTTGGGGTGAATTGATCTCAGGTGCACCTGAGATAAGTCCCTTGAGTCCCTCTTCTCTTTTCCATGCAATTCCACCTGACTTTTCATACAGGTTTGAGTCCTACTATTAGTTTTGGTTTCATGTATTTTCCTTTTGACATATAATTTGAAGACTTTTAATTATCAGACATTCAGCCATAATGTAGGCATGGATTATGAATTGATATTATTTACTATCCTTCTCTCCCCCCGCCCGCATTTCCTGTGTGTACGTCTGTGTGTCTGTCTGTCTGTCTGTCTTTTAGGATGTTATGGAGAGTTTCAGCCTTATGTATTTATTGTTTCCTATAGAAATCCAGCAGCCTCTCTTCTAATATTTGCAAAGTAGCTTAAATTTTAGAAATAAAATTTATATTTCATATGTATTAGAGAAAATTAGTTTATTGTCAATTTACAACTATGGAAGCTACATTCTGCATTATTAAAACCATAAGTTAATTGCTGTGAAAATGTTGTCAACCCATCTACTAAAAAATTTCTTCCAGGTCATGTGATATTTGAGTTATTCTAATTCTTACTTTTAAAAGCTCTTTATTTCTAGTTGCTTATTACTCACAGTTTTTCAAAGCAGTATTTTATTAAAATTAAAAGTATGTGCTCCGGGGTGAAACTGCCTGAGTTTATAGCCTGGTTCTACCACTTGTAAGCTATATGATTGCAAAACTTACTTATTTCCTCTTTGCTTCAGTATCCTTTTTGATAAATTGGGAATACAAATAATATCTATGCATAAGGTTGTTAATACAAATATAAAACTTGGAACACTTCACATTGTAATAAGTGGTTCCCCATTATTCTGAAACCAATGTTTTTGTTTAATAGGCCAACGGATATAAGAGTTAATTTCCAAACTATATATTTAGAATTATCCTATACTACCAAAATATTTTCTTGAAAATCTTGGGAAAATGTAACAAAAATAAAAATTATTGATTCAGGTGAATAGTTTTTGAGTTAGTTAGCCTTATAGTAGATGATCTCTGCAGTCTAGAGATGAGCTAGTGATAAGAATCACTGTTCTGGAGTTACTGGTATGAGTTCTTTTACAATTCTGATTCTTTCAATCACAAATCTTATTAAATATTTTAAATTTTATAGTTGAGTGTAATAGGTATTATTTTATAATCATCATCTTTCTTAGTATTATAATTATACTGAAATCCTTCAACATATAGGTAATTTCACTTTTAATTTGGTATTTTTCTTTGCTTGCCAATATCAGTATGAATAATTAGACCATCCTTCATAATTTGAAAGCATTTTGTGTGATGCAAGAAGTTCCATAGGTATTTCCCTGTGATTTTCTAATAATTTCAAATATGGGATTATTTTAAATTCAATAGTTTATTGTTATGATCCTATGAACAGACACTTTTTTATTGAAATTGGACATTTATTAATAAAATCTGAATCTGAATAAGGAGAATCTCAGTGCTTTAAATCATGTCCAGTAACTGTGGATTACTGTTGATGACCCTCCCAGATCCACTCTGTTTCCTTTTACCAGTTAGCTCTGTTCACATTTTGCCTCTCCTAGGGTTAGAGGGTGTTACCAACTAGAGATATTGCAATTGAATTTTTTAGCCTGGTGATCCCTAACTAGGGGCTAGTATGAATTGAATAGCAGACTTTTATGTGAGCAGGTCTAAAACTACACATTTTCAGGGGAGATTATTTATTTTTCTATTTTAAAGCTTTCTGTATCTGTTTGCTTCAAAGTAAATACCATTGTTTAAATTCACCCTTTTGTGTTTTCAATTTACTCTTAATTCTTTCCTGATACATAAGGATTTTCTCTAAGTTCTTGTGAGCTTATTAATGTATTGTAGAATGTTTGATTGTAATATGTCCAG
This sequence comes from Microcebus murinus, assembly GCF_040939455.1. NCBI lineage: Eukaryota > Metazoa > Chordata > Mammalia > Primates > Cheirogaleidae > Microcebus > Microcebus murinus. The sequence goes on along the minus strand of NC_134108.1, from coordinate 59,171,902 downwards.
CATGTGGATGTTTTGGACTATGGAATTTTACAGAATACTATTGAAATATAACTCTGACTTTAATATTTTTAATTTTTGTTTTGTTTTATTTCCTGGTATTTTGGAGTATGTCTCCAAGAATTTTTTTTTCCAGTGGTACAGGGAATTTTTCTTCTCTGAAAGCGGTTTTCATATGCTTGGACACATAAAATATAATTTAGTGTAAGACTGAATTGTTTGAATTACCCCATTTCCATCTCAAAACTTTGCTATTGCTCCAGTTCCTTCCAGCATTTAAGGCTATAAAGGAGAAGTCTGAGGCCAGCCTGATCTTTGTTTGTTTCATTGTAGTTAATTTTTTGTTGTTTTTACCAGATGGCTTACAAAGGTTTTAGGATTGTTATTGTTATAATTCAAAGTTATTACCAAAATGTCCATTTGTTGTCATGCCTCTAAAACTCTACTCTAGAATATGCATTTTTTGAGAGGTCTTATTTGGGCTATCATGAAGAATAAAAAAGATTCTCTTGTTTAATTCATTGGGAAATTCTTCATTCAGTTCAAAAGGTGTGTATTTTGGGAGTAGAACAACAAGTTTCCTAATTTTCTAGTTTTATAGTTTCTGTGTCACTGAATCAGAAGAGACACTTGAAAAAAAATGAATTTCACATTTTTTCCCCAGCTATTATCATTACCTAAGGTGTAGCTTTGGCATTCCTTGATGTGATCTTAGTGTCAGCTTTAATATTAGTTTGTTTTTAGTTTTTATGTTTTCTATTTCACATGTGTGTTTTAATCATATTTTATGAGAGGCTGCTCTAGAAGCTGCTGGCAAGAAAATATTTTAAATCGTAGTACATTTACATTTTAATCATATGTAATTTGTTATTAAGATGATGTTTAAATTTTTACTTAATACTACTTTATGTGTATACACTATATAATAGCTTGAAACATTTTAAAGTCAAATCATCACAATTTGCCACTTCTATCTTGGTCACTAACCTTTTCTAAATTATTCTGAATTTGTCATTTTAATTGAAAAATGTGATGTTACATCAATAATAAGAATCCTGGTTGACTAAATATTATTTTTACATTGTAAAAAGTTATTTGAAATGTAGTCAGAACAAGAACTACAATTATAATGGTAACATTTTGGCTTTTTTATGTTATATTCTCATTTTTCATGAAATAATTGGTAGTGACATGTTTCTTTCTAAAATATGGTTGAATGTATCATACAGTGAAATCTAAAGTTATAGCTAGAAAAGACTTTTAAAATGTTATTTTCTCTTAGAAAGTAGATAATAATAAAGCATTAACTTAATCATATATTAGGAAATGAATCAAAGGCCAAATTTCCTCCTTAAACAGTAACCTTTAATTTCAAGAACTACCAAAAATATTTTAATGAATGTAGTAATATCCATATAAACTAGATTATATAAATATTTAAGTAAAAATTAGCTATTGAAAACTTTAACACTAGCTTAAGTGTGATTCTCTGAAATATCACACTCTTTGAATTATCAAATATCAAGTTTAACAGTACTCTCTCTAGTAAAGATTTAATTGTGGATGTCAGGCTTTGATTGCCTAATATGATGTATTCAAGGAAAGCAATCAGGAAATGAAATGGATTATTTCCCTGTACTCCTTTTCAGTCCATTTGGTTTCCTATAGTTGGGACCAAATTTTCCATCTGCCTTGGTCTTCTGTTAATAATTTCAGCTAAAACCATCACATTTCCCCTCTTTGAGTTATTATAACCCTTGATTAAATGTCAGGTTTTTGTTTTCATTGTTCTACTTTTTTTTTCCTATTTACATTTTTGACAGCCTTCCCTCTTAACTGAATACTGTTATCACTTCTTTATTTTAATCCTTTCCCAAGCTGCCTATATTATCACCCCTGTGTTTGAGAACTCAGAATTTTACCCTTTAATCCACTAATTAATTGGCTTTTTACCCTGTCTCACCTTTCCTCCTTTTCATGCATGTGACTCTTCTTTCTACCTTACAATCTGCCCACTAGGCTTGCCATCCATCCTGCCAGATCTTCTTACCTTGCACCCTCTTTCTTTACCCAGAGGACTTTATTCATATTTTTCCCTCCAATCTCCCAAAAGTTTCTGTGAATATGACATTCATTATAATATTTTTCTAGAATAAATAGCACATTTTCCCATTTCAAATAAGTTCTTTTTAAAAGATATTTATTTTATGAAGTCAGCATCTTTTGATTAAGCATATGAATTCATTTTAAAAGCTAGAAAAATGTATATAATTAACAAACATTTATGTCATCCTATTCATTTCCATTTATATTTTTCCCTTTGGTGAGGAAAGATTATATGCTCATTATTCATTCAATGAGTGCTTTTCTCTTTAAATATGAATGTAGTCAAAATATTATTGTAGGGTATTAAAATTTATGCTTACTTTTTAGTGAGTTTGAACATGTGGCAAAATTGAAATGTGTGATAATGAGCCAAGATAATATTCCTTATAAAGTTTACATAGATATAATGAGTGGTGAATTTCTCAACTTATTCTATATGTAATATCTTCTTAATATATTCTATATAATAGGATTATATCTATGAAATATAGGACAAATTATAAAAGAATATGTTAGTATATATACAAGATATTAAATTCAACCACAACTACAAATATGAAATGTATCAAAAAGTTTGAAATCTGTATTATTTTCTATGGAACTTTAAAAAGTACATTTTCTTTTTCTTTACCGTGTTGTCGTTATTTTGTAACATACACAGCCTAATATAGGTCTGGCTTTTTATTATAAACCTGAAATTTAGACAGGCTAATTTTATTAATTGCTTGGCAATTTTCAAATATTTCACTTGGTAGGAAACATGTCACAAAGCAGTTCACCATGAAGAACCATGATAGGGATTCCAATCTGACAAGGATTTCTAAGAAATATGAACTGTATTCCCATAATAGTAAAATTCTGGTCAATGGGAATATAAGCATGGAGTGTACCATCTAAGGTAAAGAAGAAAGTATTAGGATGAAGACTAATTATCATACACCAGGCCAGGGAGTCAGTGGATAAATTAATGTAGAAAAAGATAAAACAAGACCCCACCGAATGCCTTTAATGTGTTTCTGTTGTATGAATGAGGCATTCAGGGTGACTGTATCAAGCAGGCCTAGAGAAGTTAAATTGGCACTGATTTACATACAAATAAAGAATGTTTTCTAAGACACTAAGCCTTATACTATAATCAGCAAACTGAAAACATAATTTACCAGTAGATTTAAGAACAAACAAATAAAAGGAAATAGGTCAGACTCTGTAGAATGTCACAGTTACAAATAGTGCTTTTCCACAAATGATACTTAAAAGTTTGTGTTATTAAAAATTGTAGATTAGTAACTACCATATAAATAAATTACATGCATTTCTCTATAATTTCATCAATATAAATCCCCTAAAGTAAGATATTTTTTAACTAGACTCTAAACATTATATGCAAACTTGCTCTTAAAATATATTTTCAAAGACTTTTGCTTCATGTACATTCAGAACATTTTTCTCCTCTGTTTTACCTATATACTTTGATTGGAAACTCTGCAAGGACAAGGAAATGTCTTTGGCCACAAAAAGATCTAATAGAGTTTAGCAGCCTAAGTTCTCTGTATGAAGGCTTGTTCTACACAGATATAAAATTTTAACTGGTCGACCAACAAATTAAGGGGACTGGGTTTGGAAATTGCTACTGGGTCTTTGGATCTCTCTCTGAGTGTTCTAGATCTCTGCTGTCCCATGTGGTAGGCTTTAGCCACATGTGACTATTGAGCACTTGAAAAGTTGTTTGCCCAAAGTGAAATGTGCTGTAAATCAAAATATACACTGAATTTTGAAGACAGTACAAAAAGAATAAAAAGCATATCATGAATCACTTTTAATATTGATTATACCTTGAAATAATATTTGAGATATAGTGGGTTAAAAATATATAATTAAAGCTAACTTCATCTCTTTCTTTCTTTTTTCCCCCTTTATTTTATAGAAGGGGTCTTTCTATGTTGCCCAAGCTGCTTCTGAACTTCTGCGCTCAAGGCATCTTCCAGCCTCAGCATCCCGAGTTGCTGGGACTACAGGCTTGTGCTACCATCCCTGGCTTAATTTCACTTCTTTTTTTACTTGTTTGCATGTGTCTTCTAGAGAATTTACATTACATTTCTGGCTTACATTATATGTCTATCGAAAAGTGTAGTTCCAAATGGTGCCAGATTTTTAAAAAATCATTTAAATTTAATATATTCTGGTTATCTATCAAACATGGATCAAACATTAGTTTAAGCTTTATTATATCATCTTCATCTATATTTTGGCACATGCTCTGAATCATGTGGCTATAGATTTTCTTTCTAAGGAATATTTCTTTAGATTTAGAAAGGAACATTGGAAGAGATCTAAATGTAAGCTATTTAGCATTGTTGATACTAAAGTATTGGTATTCCAAAGTAAATTTTCATCTTTTTTTTTTAAGCCATTCTCCCATCAGTTCTTTCTGGAACTGCAAGCACTTAGAAACATGAAGTTTCTTATAGTTCACTTCCTTTTCTTACCTTCTGAGGATGAATCATGGATGCAGTGATCAAAAGGATTTGATTAAAGGGAAGTTAGAAGGAGAACATCCAGAGGGTCCTGAACCAGATTAGCAAATGTGGACCATGAGGCCAGGGTACTTTCAAAATCACAGAAGAGGAATTGAAGGTCCATTCCCTCTCCTCTCAGAAATATTCATCCACTCACTTTTCTTATTGAAAAGACATTTTGGGCATTAATGTTTTTGTCATGAACTGTTTTCCTGTGCATTGCTTTTTAGATAGTTTGTACTTTTCCTTTGATTTCCTTTTTAATCCACAGATTAGTAAAGAATGGGTTTTTAATTTCCAAGTCTGCAAGATTTTTTGGTCTCTTGCATATAACTGAATTTTGCTTTTGAACCTGATCAGAATTTTTGTTGCTTAATAAGAACATTTAACCCAGCATTTAGTAAATGATTGATATACTTTATATTTCTTCATTTTCTATTTCCCTTCTCCTTCTACTTTTCCCTATTTTTGATTCCTTTTTCAGTGATATATTTAATCTTTGGTCTCTCATTGATCCCTAAGAACTACCATAATTTACCATTCCTGCTTTCACAATATAACCCATATTTCTCTTTACTACTATTTGAAAAATATTACATCAGTATTCCCATCTCCCCAACAAAATGCATTGTTTCCTTCTTTGATGTGCATTTTAAACAATGAATTTCTCATGTATATTTAAAAAGCGTTGTCCATATCATCCTCTCCTAAATGAAAATCTTTTTTTCCAGCTCTGAGAGAGTTTTTACAAATTTGTGTTTGGTCAGCAGAGGGTTAAGAAACAGTAGCTGCACTAATATATCTACAACTCTTTTGGTCTTTTTAATCTTTGAATTTCTTTTACAAACAGGTACTTTTCTTCTATGTGATATGCAAATCTCCCAGCTCCTAAGAGCAACTGGATAGGGATATGTGTTTCATCTTAAAACAAAGACTAAGAAAAAAATAATAATATGATAAAGTTATTCAAAGGATTTCAGAAACAGGTGTTCTAAGTCTACACTAATTGGATTTCAGTTAATTATTCCTTTTACTTTAGGGAATATAAGTAAGAAATGTAAAAAAAGTACCTGAAAAAAAAAACTTCACTGACATGCTAATTGCTCTAATATTATTTAACCTAGGTTAAAAAAAAAGGGAAAGGAAAAAAAAAAAAAAAGGAAAAAATCCCCACCTTAATGTGACCAAAGTCTTAATTACCTTTTCCATTTCTAGATTTTAAGATAAAAATTATAGGCTTTCACATACACTACATATTTCAGAGTGGCATACTACAGTTTTTTTTTATCTATATGCAATTTTAATTTTCTACTGCCAATGTACAGAAAATATATTTATAATTTAAAGATTGGATTTCCCACTAACTTCAGGAAGACCAAAGTAAATCTCTGTTAGGCTGTAGGTCAGGAAGTCTGTTGCTATTTGATTTTAGATAAATTGTTCCTTCTCCTTTAATCTCATTTTCTTTTTGCAAACAGAAGAGTAAATTTTGTACTGTGGAAATTAGCACTCCTCAAAAGCATGGGTTGAACAACAAGTGTACTAAAAAAATAGGAGTCTTGTTTGTGAGAAAGGATGAGTTCAGAATGTAAACTTCACGAAGGCTTGGATTTTTGTTGTTGTTCACTGCTCTTTTCCTAAAGCATAGGCTCATGCCTGGTGCATAGTTACTATGCAAGAAATATTTTCTGGTTAAGTGAATGAATGAATGAGACATACTGAAGAAAGTAAAAAATAGATGATTAGAATCAGGATGCCAAGTTATCTGAAAGTAAATCTTTTATATTATAGATATAAATAGAAGAGGTAGAAGAGGAATGAAATAATCTACTATGTATATTGAGTTCTAGCTTTTTAAAAATTTATCAAATAAAGTTGGATTTATGGCTCCAGGGTAAAGACATTGTCCACTAACTTGATTAGTGAAGGAGGAGAATTCAATGATTAAATGAAATAAGTATATTCATAGAATATGCGACATGCTGAATAAACATTGTTGAATTAGTATATATTTATTATACAGTTTATTACATTGTTGAATAAAAGTGGGATTCATATATTAGTCTTCTTTTTCATCTGTTGTAGAGCAGTACCTATTTCATATTCAATCTTCATACATCTGGTGAAGGTAGCATTTTTACCACTGCACTCATTTTCATATTTTAACTATCTCCGCATTGATTTAAATCAACAATTTAATTCTAGACATTAGTTCTAAGAGTAACACTCCTTTTCCAAAGGCCTGACCTCTGAGGACTGTAGCCAATTCTAGTAAGATATCAGGGGCAAGATAAGCATAGCACCAAGCATATTATTATTGGTAGAGAATGTATGAAAAAATGTTTTCAACTTCCTTGATTTCTTTCTATGTGCCTTTAATAAAATAACTTTTTTTATAAATTAATATTTGCAAATGGTGAAAATATTTCAAATGGTTTAAAAGAACCTAAAAATTATATAGTAAAAGACAACTGCCTTAGGTCTTTGGTCCCATGTTCAGAGAAAATAATTCTTAGTTTTCATTTTCAAATTATTTTGGTGATTTCCATTATATTAAAAAATATTTTTCACTCATTTTTTAATTTATCATTTTTTAGTATTTTTGAATACTTTTACAAACACTAAAAACTTAAAGAATTTAATACATTAGTTCCTCCTCTCTTTCTGCTTTTAGTAACTATATTCTAATAGTTATATTATCATTTTCACATTATCAAAGTTTGATGTGTAACTATAATTGAACATTCCAAACTTGACTGTAGGTTGAATCTAAATATGATCCCCGATAGAAGTAATATTTATAGTTTTATGCTTATATAACTATTATTCAATGTTAAATTGAGCATTGATTTAACTCATAAAGAACCCATAAAGAAGAAATTATCTAAAAAGTGTCATAATATTAGATTTTTAAGTTATTTTAAAGTTTCTTCACTACTTCTGGATTAAAATTAAATGAAACTTTTTCAAATACCTTTTGTCACCAGACTTTCTAGCCTTCTCCGTTTTGTTTTGCTGGAGAATACCCTTGAGTAATGTTTCATTAAAGGTTGCACAGGAGATACATTTTCCTGTTCTGTTGGCTCAGAAATATTTATTTTGTTCAAACAGTTGATTAAAACAGTGGTCCCTAACCTTTTTGGCACCAGGAACCAGTATCATGGAATATATTTTTTCCATGAATCAGGGATGGGGTGGGGATGGTTTTGAGATGATTCAAGTACATTACATTTATTGTGCAGTCAAACCTTTCTGCTAATGATAATCTATATTTGCAGCCGTTTTCCAGCACAAGCATCACCACCTCAGTTCCACCTCAGATCATCAAGCATTAGATTTTCATAAAGAGCGGGCATCCTAGATCCCTTGCATGTGCAGATTACAGTGTTCCTGTGAGAATCTAATGTCTCTATTGATCTGACATGAGGCAGAGCTTATATGGTGATGCTAGTGATGAAGAGAGGCTATAAATGAAGATGAAGGTTTCTTCCTTGCCTGCTGCTCACTTCCTGCTGTGTGACTGGGTTCCTAATAAGTACTGGTCCACTGTCTGGGGAATGGGGAATGCAGGATTAATGAAATCATTAACAAAAAAATATATGGAAGATTAATAAAACAAAAAGTTGGTTCTTTGAAAAAATAAACAAAATTGACATGTCTCTTGCTAGATTATCTAGAAGCAGGAAAGCAAGGACTCTAATAAGCTCTATCAGGAATGAAAAAGGAGAAATTATAACTGATACCACACAAATACAAAATATTATCTATGAATACTATAAAAACTTGTGTGTACATAAACTTCAAAATATGGAGGAAATGGACAAATTCTTGGTAACATGCAGCTCTCCTAGGCTCCATCAGGAAGACATAGAATTCCTGAACAGACCAATATCAAGTACTGAAATTGAAGCAGAAATAAAAAACTTTCCTAAAAAGAAAAGTCCCAGACCAGATGGTTTCATATCGGAATTTTACTAGACCTACAATGAAGAACTGGTGAGTATCCTGCAGAAATTATTCCACAATATTGAGAAGAAAGAAATCCTTCCCAACACAAGCCAACATCACCCTGCTACCAAAACCAGGAAAGATCACAAGAAAAAGAAAAATTATAGACCAATACCCTAACGAATATATATGCAAAAATTCTCCATAAAATCCTAACAAACTGAATTCTCATGCTTATTAAAAAAAACAAGCCATCACGATGAAGTGGGCTTCCTCCTAGAGATGCAGTGATGGTTCAACATACTCAAATCTATAAACATAATTCACCACATAAATAGAAGTAAAAATAAAGACCATTTGTTCCTCTCAAGAAATGCAGAAAAAGCATTCAAAAAAATTCAGCACCCTTTTATGGTAAGAACACTTAACAAAATAGGAATGCATGGGACTTACCTAAAAATGATAAAAGCCATATATGACAAACCCACAGCTAACATCATACTGAATGGGGAAAAATTGAAAGCATTCCTGCTTAGAAATGGAACAAGACAAGGTTGATTCTATCAACACTTCTATTTAATACAGTGCTGGAAGTCCTAACCAGAGAAATCAGACAAGAGAAGGAAATCAAGGGCATCCAAAAGGGGGCAAACTAGTGCTTTTTGCTGACTATATGATCTTGTATCTAGAAAACCACAAAGATTCTGCCATGACAGAACTGGAATTGATAAACAAATTTAGCAAAGTCTCAGATTACAAAATCCATGTACAGAAATCAGTACCATTCTTATATGCCAACAACAGTCAAACTGAGAACCAAATCAAAGACTCAATACCATTCACAATAGCAACAAAGAAAATAAAGTACCAAGGAATATATTTAACTAAGGATGTGAAAGGCGTTTATAGGGAGAACTATGAAACACTGAGGAAAGAAATAGCGGAGGACACAAACAGGTGGAAAACCATACCATACTCATGTGTCAGCTGAATCAACATTATTAAAATGTTTATATTACCCAAAGTGATCTACAGATTCAATGCAATCTCTATTAAAATACCAACATCATTTTTCACAGTTCTAGACAATTGATTCTATTCTTCATATTGGACCAGTGAAGACCCTATATAGCAAAAGGAATCTTAAGCAAAAAGAACAAATTAGGAGGCCTCACTTTACCAGACTTCATGGTATACTATAAGGCTATAGTAATTAAAACCAGCATGTTATTGGCACAAAAACAGAGACATAGACCAATGGAAAAGAACTGAGAACGCAGATAGGAAACCATCCTCATATAGGGATTCAGTATTTGACAAAGCAGACAAAAATATACACTGTGGAAAGGAATCCTCATTCAATAGATAGTGCTGGGAAAATTGGATAGCCACATGTAGAAGACTGAAACCAGATCTGCATCTCTCACCTCTTACAAAAATTAACTCATGGTCGATAACAGACTTAAACCTAAGTCTTGAAACTATAAAAATTCTAGAAGAAAATGTTGGAAAATATCTTCTAGACATTGGCCTAGGGAAAGAATTTATGAAGAAGATCCCAAGGCAATCACAGCAAGAACAAAAATACATAAATGGGACCTGATAAAATTAAAAAGCTTCTGCACAGCCAACGAAACTATCATAAGAGCAGAATGGGAGAAAATATCCACATGCTACACATCTGATAAAGTGCTAACAATTAGAATGCACATAGAACTCAGGAAAATCAGCAAGAAAAAAAATCAAACACTTCCATTGAGAAGTAGGCAAAGGACATGAACAGAAACTTTTCAAAAGAAGCAAACTAATGTCCAAGAAACATAGGAAAAACTGCTCAATATCTCTAATCATCAGGGAAATGCAAATCAAAACCATAATGCAGATAGCACTTAACTCCACTGAGAATGGCTTTTATCAAAAATTCCCAATACAATAAATGTTGTCGTGGATGCAGAGAGATAGGAACACTCATACACTGCTGGTGGGACTGCAAACTAGTACAACTCTGTGGAAAGCAATATGGAGATACCTCAAAGAGCTAAAAGTAGAACTACCATTGATTCAGCAATCCCATTACTGAGTATCACCCAAAGGAACAAAAGACATTCTATAAAAAGGACATCTGCACTAGAATGTTTATAGCAGCACAATTCACAATTGCAAAGATGTGGAAACAATTGAAGTGCCCATCAATACATGAGTGGATTAAGAAAATGTGGCATATGTGTACCATGGATTTCTACTCAGCCACAAAAAACAATGGTGATCTAGCACCTCTTGTATTATCCTGGATAGAGCTGGAGCCCATTCTACTAAGTGAAGTATCACAAGATGGAAAAACAAGTACCACATGTACTCATCATCAAAATGGTATTAACTGGCCATCACTTAAATGTACATGTAGTAGTCACGCAGGTGGGAGTGGGGAGGAGGGGATGGATAAATTCACACCTAATGGGTGCAAGTGCACACTGTCTGGTGGACAGACATGCTTGTAGCTCTGACTTGGGTGGGACAAATATGATATATGTAAACTAAATATTTGTACCCCCATAATATGTTGAAATATAAATAAATAAATAAAAGATTGTCATAGCCATAGAATTATAGGATCAAGCCAATTTTCTATCAGCACTTTGAAGGCATTAATCTAGTGTCTTTTAATGCAAATTTTGGTTTAGAAAATTTTATATTTTGAATGAATTTCATTGCATATTAAATAACTTTTTTTGATCTGAAATTTTTGGTATTTTTTCATCATATTTACAATAGTGAAATTTAACCAGAATTTACCCTTAAAGTGTCTACCTTATTCCTCTATTCAACTACGTATATTGGGCACCTTAATTCTGAAGATTTGTTTATTTCTTAGATTAGGAACTTTTAAAAATTTTCTATTTCTTTGATTTTTTTCATTCGTTCTGTTGTCTACCCTATATTCAGAGATTCCTCTCTTTCTTTCTTTTTTCCCAACATATTCCACTTTTTGCCCTGTCTTTCATACTTACTGCTTATTAACTGGTGTACTTGTTTACTTTGTTTCCTCCATCCATTAAATTCTTTTTTGATAATTATACTTTTAAATTTTTTGAACTTATTTCTCTTTTTATAATTAGCTTTTGTCTTGGCAGTCTTTGTGTATATGTGTTTGTGTGTGTGTGCATAAAGAATGGAAATATCCCCTTAGCTCATTTAATAATATGAACTATATATACTTGAAATAAATTTCTTCTAGTTTTTGAATTATTATTCCTTTCCTAGGTGAGTGATATTGCATATTTATCTTGATCATTCACTCTGATGCTATTAGATTTCCTCTGGAATCATATTCCAGGTCAGATCCTGACTTTGCTATTGATTGGTTGAGTAAACAAGGACAAGTTACATAAACACTCTAAACCTCAATTTCTTTACTTAAAATAGGGATAACAAGAGTGATCTTCTAAGAGATTTTGTAATCATTTAACATCTGTTCAGCACACAGTCCATTTTAAATTTTATAAAATGTCTTTTATTTCTTCAGTGACAGTTATATCTTATTCTCCAACTTATAAGGTATTGATGGGCTGGTATAATTCCACCATGAACTTGAACCTTTGACCCAACATATTCATATAATATTCAGGGTTCGGCAAACTTTTTCTGTAATGAAGATAGTAAATGTTTTCAGCTTTGTGGACCACATATTCTTTGAAGTAACTATTCATCTCCACTGTTACAATATAAAAACAGCCATAGACAATGCATAAATAGGTGAGCATTTCTCAGTTCCAATAAATATTTACCAAGAACAGGCAATGAGCTGGATTTGGCCCATAGACCATTATATGCCTACCCCTAGACTATATCATGTAATAGACAGCATGTTCTCTGGAATTACCACTGAGCTTGAAGTTTGAGGAGTGGATTTTGATTTTATAATATGTTATCTGGAGTAAGTCATATAACATTTGTAAGCCTCAATTTTTTCTAATACATGAAAGGGAATACATGATCACTTAAACTTGTAGCCCTAAAATTATTATTCTGAGAATTAATAGGAGCGTTTCAATGCAAAAATCTTATGCTCAAAATAAAATAATGAAATCTATAATTTTATATCATAATTTTTATATCATTGTTTGCATCATATCATTACTATGCGATGTAGTTGACGTTGTTTTGAAAGAGAGGACTAGATAAGCTGTTTGGTTTCAGCTTATCTAGTTAAAATAAACTTTACCATTATATTTGTATTGTTTCAGAAATAATAACTTACTGATATATATGAAATTGTACAATAAATAATGTAACATGTTTTAATGGGTCTTCTATTGTATTTGAAAAATGAATTAGGAACACTGCTTCAGGTTTCTTCAATTAACTGAAATAAGATTTAAAACAAGATGCTACTAGACTCTATAAAATATCACTAAACATAAAAAAATGTCAAAGGAAGCAACAGGACAAGTTACAATGGCAATTACAAATGTTTTATCTGGTTCATAAATGCAGCTTAATTTATTTAATAATTTTTGAATTATTATTTAAATCTAAAATTTAGCACTTCTTTACATATCAGTAATGAAAGGTAACAGAAGTGCCTATCATTTTTCTGGGGCATTTTGGAACAAAAGGAAATAAACATCTCAAATTTAAGCTGAAATTTGAAACCAAATATTGATCTTTTCTTAAAGTAGTACAATTAACATTGTTCCAATTTTTTTCACATGGTTACTTAAATTTGGAATAGTCTTTTTACCATGTAACTCTCCCTCTCTCTCTTACTCCTTCGGTCTCTCCTTCCTTTCCTCCCTCCCACATCCTATTTTCCTTCCTTAGACAGATGTTAGTCATGCTGGATGGAATTTATTATAATATGCTGTCTCCAGTCTCTGGGAAGAGGGCAGAGAAGAGTAACAAGAAGTAAATTGGCAATTGCAATACACTGTGAAGAATGCAATGATGCAGAGGTTGGCTAAGGGTGCTTTAGCAGCAATTGTGAAGCGAAAACATTCTGGTGTGATAACACTAAGGTGAGATATAAAGAATGAATGTGAAGGTGATAGTTGAATATGGGAGGGATGGAGTGATGAGCACCTGAAAACCAAATTAAGTGGGCTAATATGCCACAACTTTGAGGATTTGCCTCAGTAGACTGATAGATGTTTTTAGACTCAGTCCAGAGATTTAGAAATAAATTGTTGACATAGGTTAGGTGGAAAGAATAATGTTTTGGAACCTGGCTTTACTTTGGCTTTGTGACTTGATCATGTAATTTAATCTCCTTATTCTCAATTTCTTCATTTGCAAAATGGAGGTAATGATAAGTATTTTAAAGGAATATTGTAAGGATTAAATGAGATAGCCAGACAAAAAATGCCTGCCATGGAATTTATGTTCAATAAGAACGAGATACTTATTCCTCCTTTTCTAGTCATAGGGAAAGTTGAGATGATATGTGAGCAAAAATGTCTTTGGCTATATAATCAGAGTGCCCAGAGACTGGTTATGCAAAGAATTTTACAACTGTCTTGTTTTTGGTTTTTGTTCTTCTTCCCACCTTCCCTTTCTCCTTCCTTGCTTCTCTCTTCTTTTTCTTTTTACCCTTATATTTTCTGTGTGAGAAGTAGTCTCTTCTTCCCAATCTTTAACTAAAATACACTGGAAGGCACATTCTGGCTTTGTTTCCATGGCTTCCAATAAAGAGTAGACATGCCATAATTCTTGGCTATGATTAGAAAACCAAATACAAAAACAGGAGCATTGCTAAGCAGGATATGAGCCTAGTGCACTTAATTACCTAGGCGCAGTACACTTTAAACAGGCTTGGAGCTTCATAAGCACCATAAAAGACCAAAGCAAACTTTGGACAAAGCACCACTGCATGGTGGCTGTGTCCCTGTAACGGAACAGGAGCTAGCAAAGTTGATGAGAATGGCAATTTGGCCTTCTCTAGGAGGCTGAATGTGTCTTTTGCCTAACATTTCAATAGTAGTTAATGGTATTTACTACCACTGTATGCTCTCCTGGTTATTAAGCTGTCATCTTCCCATCATCTCCAACTTACATTTTCAGCTTCATATACAATCTCTTAAATTAAGTATTATTGGAATAATTAGGTTAAGGAATATTAAAATGACTTGAGAAATACAATTTTGCCAAAAATAAACTGTTAAATCTATTAAAAAATCTTTAAAGATTCATATCTGAATTATTGTAAATATTCAAACTAAACATCAACTAAAATTTCACTTTGGAAACTTCAGCTTTTACACAACATGCATCTTTGCACATATATATAATTTTTTAAAACTAGAACTTCAAAACCTGATCTTATTTGCAAACCAAAGATCTCCAATATGAAATCATTATAAATTGTATTACATTTATTTATGTTTAACCTTTCAATTTTATATTTATGATAAAATTATAATTCATCTCTAATTGACACATAGACAAATTTATTTGTTTTTACAAAGTGAGAATTATAAACATGAACTTGATTATTTATCATAGTCATTTGTCAGTTTTCTCCTCAGGTTTTTAGCTCGCTTATCATTTCCAATTTTTTTATTTTTGTTGTTTTCCCTAAGTTTCCTAGGTCTTTTGACTACTAGCCTTTCTTGTTCTGATACTTTACAAACACACCTACTTTTGTTTAACACAAAATCTACCAGATATTAATTGAGATTCGTTTTTTTCTGATTTCTGGTTGATACAATTAGAAAAATAGTGACAAGTGAGAGAAAACTCTTGTATTCTGTGAAAGTAAAAAGCATTTCATTTTGTTGAAAAAGCAGGTTAAAATAGCTTTAGTAGTACATAATGATATATGTAATTTCCTGAGTATATGTCCCAGATTCTTTTTAACCCTTTCTTCAAAATAGTCATATTTATTATTTCGATAACAGAAAGTAATCACACAGAGGCAAGAGCTCTTGCTTAAAATATTTGTATATTTCATACATTCTACTTGTGAAATATAGTAGGGGAAATATTTATGAGCACCATAAGATAGGAAGCTGAAACTGCAATCATTTCTAAATGAAAATTATGTGACAGTTTATCAGTATTTAATGCTAACATTGGTTGATGTGAGCATGAAGAATTTAGCAGCTATTTATCATAACCCTGTGTGTGGTTAGTTTTCTGATATACTTGCTTAAAGTAGAATGGTGCTTTAATGGCAACATGAACCACAGCTTCAGTTTGAGATATTAAAAACATGGAGATGCCAAAAGAGGATTGTTTTTGTTGTTTGGAGTGTGTGTGTGTGTGCGTGTGTGTGTGTGTGTGTGTTGTTTTTCACATCTCCGCTAAAAGTAGCCTCCCACACCTTGCATGGGTTGGTTTTTAATCCATGTTCCCATAAGCCATGGCTGGGCTCCTGCACCAGATGCAGGTGTCCCCTTGTGCTGTCAGCCAGGAATGATTAATGAGGATTTGCC
Source organism: Microcebus murinus (assembly GCF_040939455.1). Taxonomy (NCBI): domain Eukaryota; kingdom Metazoa; phylum Chordata; class Mammalia; order Primates; family Cheirogaleidae; genus Microcebus; species Microcebus murinus. The sequence goes on along the minus strand of NC_134108.1, from coordinate 59,155,905 downwards.
CCTACTGAAAGCAGTCTTTGGAGCATTGTTCAGGGCATCTGTGGAACTGTCGGGGGAGACAAGGACACAAGTGAACAACCAATTATTTGGCCATCACTGAGGGAGCATGAAAAAGACATCAAATTGGACAGAGAAGCAATGCTTTTGTTTGGGGATCAAATATTATTTTTTAGATGTTAATAGCAATATAGGATTTTTGCTTTGTTTTTAAAGGAATTTTGTTTGGTCTAGACTTTTAACCGTAAGTAAATTTAAAGCTAATTGAATTCTTTGAAAGTTGTTTAAAAGGAATAAAACGTCACCAAATTGATTCCTAAGTGGTTGCCTCTTGTATAAAGATATATCGTTTTGCACGGCTAACATTAGAAAACAAGGAGTAACTATGCAGCGGGACGGAAGGAGGATCCTCCATGCAGAGTTCCTAATTGCTGGTCATAGTTGACAGAGATGAAGACTAGTAGTCATCTCTGTCAGAGATCACTTTTGCAAGTGATCAGAAGGTCAGACACATTGCACTAGAATGTTGAAACAGGAAAACAAAACAAAACAAAACAAAACAAAAAAACCCACCAAAACAGAGCACAAAGCTGGGAAACATTTCCAAGCCTATTTTCAGCATTTGTGTGTTTCCTTCTTTTGGGTATGACATATACACTTAGGTCTTAGTAAGACAGGATTTTTCAGACCATTACATTCTTGTACTAAGTCTGTGATTTAAACCCAAAATTTAAAAAGGCTAATATATTTTGAGCACCACTCAAATGCAGATTAAGAAGTCCTGTCTTTCAGTAAAGTAGTTTCTTTTATGGTCTGTCCTTTCAGGCCTGTTGTCTTTAGGGTATTAAGAATTAAAAGCTGAGCCCTAAAACCACTAAAACCTTCAAGGAGCAGATAATGATGTATTAATATATAAAAAGTAATGGTCAGTAACAACTTTAACAAATGTGGCCTATATTACAAGAAAATGTTTACTTAACATTTATTTTTTGCAGGTTAATACTTGAGTATTATCTTTTTTTTAATGAAAATAACTTCAGTCACAGAGTAATTAGGAATCACCTCAAGATGAAAACAGATGTCAAATCAGTTTATATATACCTAAAACAAATATCTGAGAAGAGACTGGTTTTTCAAGTGATTTCTGAGAGAGTGCATTGCTTTATTGTTCCTTAAATAATTTTCTCTTGTACCTGCAGTGGCCTAACTGCTCACTAATTTATATTTGCTTGGTCAATTCTAGAATTACATAATGTTCTGTACCTCTCAAGCCGATCAGAATTTCCTTTACCATATTGTTCAAATGTATATGGCTAGGGATACATACTATTGCTCATATTCAAAAATTGGCCCATTTAGATAGATATATTTTTATATGAAAGTGGGGAAATGGGCTATTCCCAAATCATGAGAACCATTTAACGTTATTATGACTAGCAACTTTGACTTGAAATAGGATGAATAGATAAATCCAAACCTAAGTAAGTGGACACTAATACTACCTCTTTTCAATGTCATGAAAACAGCAGTTTCAAACTGTTTCCCATTTACTACTTATGTTTAAATTGTCTCAGAGAGATAGTGTAACTTAATTGTTTTTTGTTAATAACATATTTTTAAAGGTGTTAGCAGATTCCCTGGACTTGAAATGGCTCAAAAATATTGAATTTGGGCTGGGTCTTTCACAAATAATATAATTTCTACAAATGGAATATTGTTATGTAGTTTTTCCCATGCTAATTCTGCTCCAAGTTTTGAACCTTTTAAAATCATTTTTGTCAGCAAAATTGACTGTCAGTATAGAGATTTAATTTCATCTGTTCTCTTTTTGTTTTTTTTTTCTTAATAACTCTTGTCTTCTTGATACTACCAAGTCAGTTATTATTTAGTCATTACAATAATTTTTAATGATGTTGAGCCAAGGCAGCTTCTTAGACAAAACTGTTCATTTCATTTCAGTTATCTGTGAGCCACTGATGATGGTCTTTGAGTACAGTGGTCCAAACATTTGGTCATTAAGAACAGCATGTTTTCCTAGAATTTTTATAATAAGTATATCATAGGGAAATAAAATGCTAAAGTACCCTATTTCTTGCTTTTCTTTATCTATAATATCTAATTGAAAATATGATTGGTGTACCATGATCTTTTCTTCTTGTCATACTCAGTATTTCTAGTACCTCTCAACTTTCAAAGAGTTTGCAAACTGTTCTTTGAATGTTTGCTTTAGTTCCTTTTTTGGGGTATTGATATTAAGCTAGACTGTATCAAACTTCCCTGGATTATTGTTTTCATTTTTTAAAAAAAGATGATTATAATGACTATGATAGGCATTAGGTTATAAGAATCTGAGGTTCATAGATTCAAGAACTTTTTTAGGGAATTCCAAGCAAATTTCTAATTTTAACTCTCACCAGAGATTTGGAAATGTGAGTTTGCAATATTGTTTAGCCCAGAAGAATCATTCAAAAAAACAGCATTATCAATATTTTTCTTCACAGATGAGGGACATTTAGAGTTTTCAGATAAGATACATGATACCCAGTTAAATTTGAATCTCAGAAAATCAATGGATCAATTTTTAGTATAAGTATATCCCATGCAATATTATGATACACTCATACTAAAAATGGATCCATTGTTTATCTGAAATTCAAATTTAACTACATATACTAAATTTTGTTTGCTAAACCATGCAACCCTAGATGAAGCCAAAACATCAAGAATTGAGAGACTGTAATCTGGATAATAATATAGAGATTTGGTCATCCAGTTTCTATCCCAGAATTTTAAATAATAGTGAGCCAAATTCTTTTTTTTGTTTTGTTTTGTTTTGCTTTTGTAATCTCCACTGATAGTAAGTCTCGAATTACTTTATTGAAATGTTGTGAAGATAATTTGAATTTAAACAAATTTATCTTAAAAATTTAGGATTTTTTGACAGCAAGTCACATATAAGTAAAAGGTGATATAGAGATATCCCAAAGACCAATTAAAGGTGTTTTGAGACTGGCAAATTCAACCTATTCGAGTAAAGACACTGACCTGCCATCTACAAGTGAACTAATGAAATGATTTCCATCATTTATAATGAATTGCACAAGAAAAGAAATTTTATTCTTAACAGAAAATTGAACTTCCTTACAGACAGTAAAAATTGAAAGGAAGGTTTGAAGTTCAAATGGATTGTGGGGAGAAAGGGGACAGAGATTTGAATGAAAATTGCCTAATTCAAATTTTGTTTGCAAAATTCTAATTAGGTAAGAAACGTGTGACTTCAGGTGTTACAACTTTCCTTGTCAAATCAGTTGTTGGAGTCCAGGTACCCAGCTCTGCTTTAATTGCTTCCCCTTCAATCCCAAACATTGTTTTAAAACAATGTTTGATGATGTAGATGTTTAACTGTTGGACTATCACACTGTACTATTTGTTAAATGACAAAAACTCAGAGTAGATATCACATTATTTTCTCAGAGGTTTCCACTAGTCAATACAGGTTTATCTGGATATTTACCAAACATCATGGTTATTGTACTAATTAAGGCTTAAATTGTAATATCCACTTGAAAGTGTACTAGCCAAAATGGCAGAGAAATCTTTTATTTTAAAGGCATAAACATAAAGAAGAAATTGATCTATTAAGCATAGTTTAATAGATGTCAGATAATTTTTTATTTTAATACATAAAACTTATATAGAATAAACAAAAAATTTTGTAATTTTGTATATGATAAGGAACCTGTTCCCTCCTCCTCATCATCACCCAAGAAATAGAAATATTGAAGTAATATTCTTTGTCTCCAAATTTGATTTTGTTTTTATTGTTGCAGGTGGCAGACATAGAAGAATACTTTAAAAGAACTTTTAACTCATTTTTACTTGAGATAAATTGACACATTTTTATTCAGGTTTTAGCACTAGTGTAAAATGAGACACCTTTTAAAAGTCAATCACCATATATTTGTTGATTTCCTATTGTATTATATGTGAGGTATTTTAATAGATGCAATATAGGATATTAAGACATACTAGGCTATGTGTTTTATAAAAGTATTTACATATACTTTATATATATATATATTCATATGTAAAAGGATTAATTCCATTTACCAATAGGTACAAAGAAAATATTAATGAGTACAAACATGCCAAAATTGACTGACTTCATGAAGAAAATGATATCCATCAGATGAAAAATCCCTTATTATTCCATTCTTACAGTTTCACCTATACACTTTCCTGCATTCTCATTCTTTTTTCTCTTCCTTCCTTGAACAAATGTCTCCTATCCTTTGTTTGGTCCTTGGATTTCTTCTCCTTCAGAAGAAATCCAGCTCTGCCTTCTCAGGGCTCTTGCTATAGTGATGATCTCTTCTGTTGTTCCCTGTCCCTTCAACATCTCTCCACCAACCACGTCCAATTAGTACCAGGAGTATTCAAATATACTCAGACCTCTGCTATCCTAAAATCCACAGTTTCTTCTTGAACCCAAACTCCCCTCTCCAGCTATTGCTTAGTCTCTTCCTCTTAAATATTACCATTTTGGAAAAAGTGGTCTATTTTTTTTTGTACTTCAATTTATTATTTCTCTTCAATTTATTATTTCTCTCTTCAGAACCCCAATGAGAAACTGCTTTGACTGAGGTCACAAGGCACTTATTTGGGGCAACTTCCAAAGGATATTTTTAACCCTCATGTTAGTTGACCGGTGGATGGATTTAGACTTAGTTTGCCACATTTTTCTTGGTTTTGAAAACATACAACCTCCTGGTATTTTCTCTCCCTCTCTCAGTTGTCTTCTCTTTTGTCCAATCTTTAAGTGTTGATTGATGTTCTTCAGGATTCTGACTTGAAGACTCTTATGCCACATTATTCCTGGAGATCCTCATCTACTCTTGAGCATTGAGGTACAATCTTAAACTGAGAACTTAATTAGTTTGTCTAGCTCAGACCTCTCTGCTGTGTTCCATCCCTAGAGAGTCAAAGTTTTTCTAGACATTTCACTTGATTATCTTTCAGACATATCAAACTCACCATGTATGAAACTTAGCTTCTTTCTTGAATTATTTGAACAGCTTTTTAAAGTGACTCCCAGCCTACAGTCTTGCCACCCTCCAATCTATTCCCAACATATCAGGTATAATAATTAAATGTAAATCTGGTCAAATCATTTCGTTGATCCACCCATCCACCCATCACTGACTCCTTAATTCTAAAGGTAAAGCGCAAATTCCTATGGCTTCTCAGACCTTCTAAGATCTCTCTCCCATTCTTCACAGGCTTCATTTTTTGCCTTGTCTCCTTCATACTCTATGCTACAAATATACTGAACAATTTCCTTTTCCATTGCTCAGGTACTCCCCACTATTTTTTATTCAATTGGTTGTTATATATGGGATTATCTCTGCCTAGAACACCATTCCTTCCTTTGTGTCTCGATTATCCTTTAGATCTCATTTCAGTTCAGATATTTCTTTCCCCTGAAAGCCTTTCCTGACCCCTCGCCCCAAGACTGGATTAGACAACCTATGTACATGTGTGCTCCTATGGCTGCTTATACTTTCTCATCATAACACTTGGAGATACTCTACTATAACAACTTTTTCACTTGTCTGCATTTCTAAAATACTGCAAGTCATATGCTACAAAGTCTGAAACCTTGGGTACATGGCTAAAAGTTTTCCAGAGAACAAAAATAATTTTAAATCCAATATAGTTAAGATTGTATAACAGGTCTCTGAATTTGCTACAAATTATGTCATTCATTTGTGCATTGACTGATAAAAATATTCATTTAGAATAGTATAGAGCTGGTTAAGAGGGCAGCTTCTGGGGTTAAGCTAGATTGCTTGGGTTCAAAGCTCAGCCCAACCTGTGTAATTGATTTATGGTCAGGTTGCCTCAGTTCCTTATCCAGAAATTATAAATAATAATAGTACCTACCATATAGAGTTATTAAATTTGTCATTAAATATAAAGTGCTTAAGACAATACCTGGCTAACAATAGCACTGTGCAAGTATTGAGAACTATTAGTTCAATGGTATATAGTGGTGAGCACAGATACCACCTGCCATCATAAAAATGATGACTTATCTCCCTCTTTGGGAAACTCTAATATGCTTTTTATACTTACTCTACCCCAGCCTTTGTTATCTGGAGTCTTTTAAACTACTTTTAAAGAAGAATTTTATTGTCTCATTTGCAAGTATTTTGAGACACAAAATCCTTTTAGCTCCAAGGTTCTTGGATATCCTTAACTTTTCATAAATTTGCCTCATAGCCAGTTCATAGTCTCTCTAAAGGATGAAGATCCACTATAAGGAAATTCCTTCCAATTGGTCTTTCCCTGGGAAAAAATAGTTACTGTATCAACTTTCTCTCTGTGGCATCCTTCAGCCCAGAGCTACCACCAGTCTATACTGTAGCTTTGTGCAAATTATAATAAAACACTTTCTTTCTGGCTGGAAATATAGAAAAAAGTGACCCCTCTAAGTTGGAGCAGCTTCTAGGCATACAAAGTAAGGAAAACATCAAGAAAAAGGTGTGTCCCCAAGGGGGGGTCACAGAGCAGCTTCAGGGAGCAAGATTCTGTGAGAAGAGTGTGGACTGTCTTTCGCTGCTAATGTACCCTCTAAAGAGCATGCTACTGTGCAGAGCACAAAATGCCCACTATATTCAGCAGCCCTGCTTCACGCAGTGGACCTATTTGTTTTCTAGAATTCTTGTGATCTAAATTTCCCCTTGTCTGTCCAAGGTCAACCCCATAAGCAGCTCACTCTGCTTTAGATATTTTCTCAGGTCCCTCCAATACTTTTCTATATCTCATGTTTTCAGAGCTTTGCCCTTTGCTTTCCAAGGTGATAGCCCTGGTCCATTCTATCTGGTAGAGCAGGATAGTTAACGTATTAAAAAGGAGACTCAAGAACATTTCACGTTAGCTCAAGGAAGTAAGTAATAGCATTGTCATACATTTAATACAGAAAGGCTTTTTAGTGGCTCTTATTGCTAATATTATGCAGGATGAAGTTAATTGTTGGAAATCTCAGCTGAAGTATCCAGAATTCTCTGGTGAGCCTTCCTTGAACCTTTGGTGCTGAATAAAGGAAGATGAACATGGTATAATAGTATTGATGTATAAACTCCTAAAAGTAATAGGGGATAGAATTAAGAAACATATTTTGTGTGTTGAGTATGGCATACTTAGCAAATAACAGTAAAGAGTACTTTTAAAATATATTTCTTTATTATTTATAAGGAATATTCCTATACTTTGGCTCCTCTAATGTTCAAAACAATCCTGTGAGGTAAATCAGGTGTTATATAATACACATACATTTTAAAAAACATCAATATTGGTCTAACAAACAGAAATATGAGATTTAACTTGTTCCCAAACATTGAATGTAGGAGGAAATTAGGAAATTAATTGTAGTAGAATTTTAAGTTTTAATAATTTATTTGTTTTTATTTATCAGAAATTACTTTCTTAAAATCTCAATAAATGTTCTAAAGGCAACAAGAACAATTGACATTTGGGCACCTCAGTGAAACAGATAAATTGATAGCAAAAAATGATCAAGATATGATAATATTTCACTTCACAGTAGTAATATTGGCTCTGTCTTGTTCAGTTGTGAATCAGAGCCAATGAGGTATATTAACACAGAACTAACACTCCAAATCAAATTTTAAAAAGATGTTTTGTCATCTTATTGGCAGCAATTATTAATGATTTGAGGGCTTCAGTTTTGCTAAAAAATAGGTCTGTCCTTCTGATTTTAAATGAGCGTTAGTACTTTACAAGAGGTTAGATGTAACTCTACTACAAGAGGTAACTGCACCTAACAGGTGCATTAGTTTTCATTTTACACTCTTGGAGAAGATTTCCTAGTGATAGTTTAATACACACAGAATGTTGGCAGTGATTCTCAACCTAGGAGTTGTTCATACAGATTTTAAAATAACATTACAGTAGAACAGTTTAATGGTCTAAGGTTTTAGGTATACATATAATGCACTAACCTCCAATTTTCTTTTAAGTAATGGGTTATAAATTTGTTTTCTTTAGCTTTTCCTCTTCTTCCTTTTTTTTAAGAAATGAAAGTGGTAGTGAAGTAATTGGTGCTCCTGAATATCTTCAGATATATATTCAGAAAATATATCTTTTATTCAGATTATCTTGAGATCTTAAAACATATTTTTCTAACTTGATAATTGCAAACTATATTGCTTTTTTGAGTGCAAAGTGAGTAAGATTATAAAACAATGCCTAGGTTATTCAATGTTCTAGGATCCTGACAGTTATGAAAAATGTTCAGAATGTTCTCTCAGTTTTCACATTTCATTATAAAAGGTAAGAAAACATTTCCCCAAATCTTCGTGGTTGAGACATCCCAGAGCACAAGGTAACAACCATACAATTCTGAAAATCTTTGAAATTGTTTTTGTCTAACTACTAACATTCATATTCTCATCATATACATTCTTTGATCTAGAAGCAAACAATTTTTATATTTACAAAAAAGTATAAATTATGGACAAATTGAGTAAGAGTGTCTTACTATTCATGTAGACATATTTATACTAACCTTTCCCTTAGAGTTTTTGCCCTTGTGTAAGTCATTTATCTAAAGAATCTTCTGCAATCCCTTGCAGTTTTGATTAAGGAATATTGTTGGTGACCATGAAGAATCTGAGCTGTAAACTCTGAGATGAGTTATACTTGTCTTAGAGTTAGAGACACAGACAGAAAGGTGACTTCTGAGAGGCGGGCCAGGCATTTGCTTCCTCCTCACTGCCTCTTAACCTTATGTCCTCCAGGAGGAGTTCTGAGACCGTCGATAATCACCAGAGCTCATGGGTCCAAGCTTTCCTACTGCAAAGAATTCTCATTATTTCAAGGGCTTTTTAATCAGTAAACAGTGGAAGACAATTACTGTATAGATCGGTTTAATTAGTTTATTTGATGCCCAGAGCATGTAAATTTGCAACCAGGTTGTTTCTGCTAGCTATAGAATCATAAATTAATGGCTATGTTCTGGGCTGAAAAGATGATGCTCTGTGAGTGCTAACCTCCTAGTACAATCCCAATGAATTAGGAGGAGGATTGGCATCCATAGAGCCTTTTATTAAAGCAGACCTCTTATATCTTGACATTTTTTCATCATCGTCAACCATAATTTATTTTTCACCATCTCTTACTAGCACATGTCAAGTTTTCCATTAAATGACCTGAGGATATTGAGATATAGAGCTTCCTAAAATCTATATATTTAATATATTAAATAAAATTCATTTATTCTCTATGCTATTTCTATCACCTATGGAACAGTTTATATTAAATTATACATGGGTATGGAATTATTATATATATAAAATAATTTCTGAGGATAGAAGGACCTTGGATTTAAAAAGATGTTTTTCATATTTTCTGGTAGGCATATTTAGTGGCTCTAAACTATGTTTCCAACTTGTTGGTCCAGTTCAACGCCTCACTTTTCTAATCACTGCCATTTTTGCATGCTCCTCCAATCATGAAGCAAAGAAAACACCCATTTTCTCCTTCAGAAAATGCTGTTATTCCACAAATGCAAATTAGTTTGAGATAAAACAAACAAAAAAGAAACAGAAGGAAACAAAGAAAGAGAATCTTTAAAGCCTTTGACTGGTTGCTTGAGCATTGTTCAATGAGTAGACATAGTCACTATTCCCACCATGATTTTTAGAAGTTGTGACAAGAGCCATCCACATTCTTTTGTGCATGACCAGTGGCACATTTGTGAGATGACCAGCGGGGGTTGGGGCTGTGTCTAGGAGCAGTTTTCTTTTTGTGAAGTTAATGGGCACATATGGGGATTGAACAAGCTTTACCATTCTTTTGGGCTCCTCCCTCTTCCTTGGCCATGGATTTGAAAAATTGCCATTGAGACTAAACGATCTCTTTAGTACTCCCCTCTCTTAAATAATGCACTGCCATTAATAGAAGGCACCAGGCATGAGTTAAATTTGGTTGAAGTTGAAATTTAGACAATGAAGTCTTTGCTGATAATTTTAATTTTTAATTTTTTTTTCCTGCTTACCTCCTGTACCATCTCCTACTTCTTCCTATTATATATAGTTGCCTCACTGATCTGATTGATGTTGGCCAATATGAGAATAGTTTGTGTGGGGCCATAGTTTGTTTACAATAGAAAATACAATAATTAACATAATTCTATAGCTTCTGAAACTGAGATGAAAGCCATACTGAAATTCTGAATGATTCATAGTAAACGTACTTGAAAAGCCTGTTTCCACTGTATCTGCTCTTTATTCTGACTCTTAGTTTCAGTCAAAACTGAAGAGCTTCTACTTAGTGTAGTAGCCTGATAATTTAGAATAAGAAATAATAGTATGGAAGCATTTGACAAACAGTTTTTTCACAGTGTTAACTGAGGTTTCCAAGTTGAACTCTTTAGCTCCAAATTTCAAAAAAAGCAGATGTATTTTTATTTTTTTTAATGATGACACCTGTGCATAATCTGATGCCTGGCCTAGATTAACTTTCACTCTATTGATACCAATATTTGCAGAAGTGATATTTAGACCTTATTCTAAATTGAGAATAAAGTAAAAGCTGACTTTGGTTAATATTTGAGATGACTGAATTTAGCTGAAAGTAGTTCATATTGGGAGCAAACTGTCTACCTAAGCTCAATGTGAAACAAGAAAGCCATGTTCTCATGCTGATGGGTTTGCAAATGACTATGTTGTCAGAGTCAGAAGTCTTGTCCCTTTTATTTGAAAATTTTAAGTCATTTATCTGTCAGTCTTTGGACTAATAATTATAAATAATTAATATAGCAAACATTGTTGAATACTTACCATATGCCATGCATTGTCCTCCAAATTTTATTAGCATTATTTC